>NW_027361827.1:23375000-28285000 GCF_039654945.1 Dendrobates tinctorius | reverse complement strand
CTCCAATACAATAATCAACTGGCCAGGTGTACCAGTGAATTCATGATGCTGTGTTTTGTGCATCATGAATTTACTAGTATTCCTGACCAGGTGACTATACATACACACACACAAGTTGGCCTTTATCATCTCTACAGTTTGTGTTCAATTTCCAGCGACGGTGGTGATAATGCAACTAATATTTGTGTCACCTGGCCTGATGTTACAAATAGTGATTTGGGGATACACTAGCACCCGTCCCTCTTTATGACACCTGACCATGTGACTATAAATATTATTTGTAGGATCACCACTGTGGCTAGAGTTTGAACGCAGACTGGAGAGATAATAAAGGTTATACAACGTCTACAATCCCCAGGGCTGGTGTCATGCTGAAGTGAGGACTCCCAAAATAACGCATCCTAACTTCAAAATGTTATCACACCTGGCCAGGTGAATACACATATGAGTTAAACTGCAGCATCGCTCCAGTCTGCATGAAATAGATAACGCAGACTGAAGCGACGCTGCAGGTTAACTCATATGTGTATTCACCTTGCCAGGTGTGATAAATAGTTATGATACAAGGCCAGGATATTGTAGATATGATGTGTATTTTCCCCATCATCTCCTCAGTTTATTAACCACACACTGAATAGTGGATGTGGTTAATTGCAAGGTATATCTAGAATCCCCTGACCTTGTGTCACAAATAGTTAAATGATGATGGCAAAAACACACCATCCTCAATTAACTTTTTATGATACCTGGCAAGGTAACAATAGATATACCTTGCACTCAACACCATCCTCTATTGATTCTGTGAAATATTAGCAGACTGAAGGGACTGGTGGTGAAAATACAAGTTATATATTTGTGTTTTTGACTACACATATCTCCAGGACTGACACAAGAAACATGTGTCAGTAATGGAGCTATGTGGTGGCAAAAACGCAAAGTGTACGGCGCAGTGTGTGTATGGCGCAGGTGTGTAGGCAGCGAAAGACACATGAATCAAATATTGTTTTAGGGGAAACCAGATATTCACATTTATTAGAAAAAATTTTTTTTATTGGGAACGACGTTTGGGGGAAGATGGTGCCAATTTGGGGGTGTGGAGAGACGAGGAACGGCTGGAAGGCGAGGAATGGGTTCTAGGGGAAGGGCTGGTGAAAGTAGTGGGGGAAGGGAGCTCAGGGATGGTACTGGAGGCAGGTTCATACACAGTAGGAGGAGAGGGGGGAGGGACAGACAAAGTTTTTGTATTTTTTTCTTTCTGTGTCCTGGAGGCTCCTGCCTGGACCTTGTGGCAATGTGTGACCGCTTTGCCCTTGGTGACCGGCTGTACCTGGTTGACTTTTTTGGCCTTGAACAAAAAGGGAATGGGGATCACCCCTCTGCTGATGATGCTCGGTGGTGGAGGGGGTGGTGCTCCTACCAGGAGGAGCGCTGGGGTTGCACCTAGAAGGAGTGGTGGCGGTGCTCCTAGGAGGAGTGGTAGCGGTGCTAGAAGGAGGAGTAGCGCTGGCATGCTCCTATCAGGAGGATTGTTGTCGGTGATCCAAGCAGGTGGAGCAGTGACAGTGGTCCAAGCAGGTGGAGTGGTGGTGGTGGTCCGAGCAGGTGGAGCAGTAGCAGTGGTTCAAGCAGGTTGAGCAGGTTGAGCGGTGGCTGTGCTACAAGCAGGTGGAGCAGGTGGAGCGGTTGCAGCAGTGGTGCTCCAGACAGGAGCTCTTGCCATGGTGGTGGCAGCGGTAGAGTGTCCAGCAGCACTCGGCATTGGTGTGGTGTAGTGGTGTCCGGCTTGGTTTGGAATGCAGGTGGCTGTACAGTGGTATGCAGCAGAAGCCGGTAGTGTGGTGAAGTGAGTCATTGGTGGCACATTTGAAAATGACACCACTGACTGCTGCACGTACTGATTCTGCTGCATAGCCTGCAAGTAAGCAGTGTTGCAGGCTTGCATCACATACAGCTGTTGATCAGGACTAAGGTGTTCCGCCAGGGCCCATTCAATTTTGCTGAAAAAATGGTGCGCTGGTCTGTTGAGATCGGCCTCCACACAGTCAAGGTGACTGTCGACAGAGTGGAAGCAGTGGTCCAGGTGGGTAAAACGGCGTTCCATGAGGACACAACCGCTTTCCACTCTGTCTGACAGCGCCTTGAGGCTCGTCTGAAAGACCGAGCTCAAGTGCATGAACTCGGGCATGACATTCCTGTCCAAGGCCCTCTGCCGCTGGCGGGAAATGCCCGAAAAACCAGTGGCAGAGACCTGAGACGGGAACACCTGATTGACCAGCTTCCTGGTCACTAGCTGTCTGTGTTGCTGACCTGCAAGCTGCTTCCTGGCTGTCGGATGGCTGGGAGAGGTCCGAGGTCGTTCGATGAAGGACCGCTCTAGGGACAGGTTGCAGGGTGCTGCTCCAGGTGCTGTGGAAAGAAAAGAAAAACATTAGCATCATGCATTTACAAGAAGCATCACCTGTGGAATAGAAAAGCACAGAATAAAAAAATACTTACTCTCTGGTGGCAAGGACCGGTCTTAGGAATATCAACTCTCGATGATACCGGTATTTTCTTCTGGTCCTTGCCGCTGAACCACTGCAAACCTGTCCCTCAGCACGAACATCACTGTTGAAGCGGTCCTTCATCGAGCGCCAATGTGTTCGGACTTTGTTCACTGTTGGAAAAAAAAGAAAAAACATTATACAATGCACTGATGGCAAAATGTGCATCATCACACACACGTGAGTGAACATGGCAAACATTCAATGCGGCATCACAAAACAATTCAATGGACAATGCACTGATTGTTGACCATGATAACTGTTAGGGCTGGCAGAACGCACCAAATAATAAAAAGATGGTAAGAGGTGCATTCGCAGCCCGAGGTCCACCAAGCAGAGATGACAACTGCTGCTCTGTAATGGCGGACAATAACTGGTAGTATAACTAGTACACACGGGTTAACTTCACCCGGTTAATAGAAAGCGGACCCTGTTGCTTCACAGGACCGCGATACCGCTGAGTGAGCACTAGTGATGTGGTCACAGGACCCTGCCCTAAGGACTCGGGGTTAGAGTCCCTCTAGACCCACTAGCGTTCGGCGCCGCTACTGCGGTGCCTGGAAATAAACAACTTAAAGATAAAGCACACTAGGTGCAGACAGCGCCGCACTGGCAGACACCACTAACCAGCCTAACCTTATGGCTGGAAAGCGCAATGTTAGCGCATGGCGCCGCACTGACGGTTGCTGCTTGACGCAGTATAGTAGTGCCCTGTGCTGGGTGGCACAGTTAGGCGCTAAGTGTAGTGCAGAGGACTGGATGCACCATAGCACATAGGCAATGCCACCTGTAGGCGCTGACTTATCTCCAATACCCTACACACATGCACAACCAGAGCGAGGGAGTCTTAATGAGTCAGTCACCAGAACGCATACATCCATTTTCACACACAACTACAAAATACTGTCTATACTGTCGCATGGTCGAGCGGCCATGCAAACCTTTTATAGCAGCTTCCTTCAGGGACCTTCCTGACCTTCCTGATGGTACAATCCGAACTGAAGAAGGACCTGAGCATGTGACCTCCGATCTCCAATGAGAGATCATCCCACAGGCATGCTCAGTGGACCGAAAGGGTCCGAAAGGTCAGGAGGACTTGTTCCTGGAGTAGCTCGCTGCTGACCAGCATGCGTTGCTATAGCTGGACCAGAGGTGGCAGCAGCAACCAAACCCACAGAGCTGGCCTGAGCAGAGCACTGGGATTGACGAGTCTGCTGAGCAGCCTCCTCTGCGGCCAGAGAGGAATAGGAGACTGCTGAATGCAAGGCTTGGGATTCCTGCTGTGCAGCGACAGTAACCTGATGCCTAACATCTAAAAAAAATAGGAAATCTGGCACTCCCAATTGCAGAGAAAAGAATTTTCATTTAATTCACAGCTTTAGTTTTCCACAAGACATTTATTGTGTAACGTTTCGGTCCTTAAAATGGACCTTCTTCAGACCTGGGAATAATCTTGTCAATGCTCACAAAAGACCTCGTGGGCCAGAGTAGCAGGGAGCAAATGTGAAAGAGCCGATCAAGTGGAGCTGTGAAGAAACATTAAATGAAAGTCGGCGCTATCCGGTGTACGTCATATCAATATGAAAAGGAGCGGCTCTTTCACATTTGCTCCCTGCTACTCTGGCCCACGAGGTCTTTTGTGAGCATTGACAAGATTATTCCCAGGTCTGAAGAAGGTCCATTTTAAGGACCGAAACGTTACACAATAAATGTCTTGTGGAAAACTAAAGCTGTGAATAAAACGAAAATTCTTTTCTCTGCAATTGGGAGTGCCAGATTTCCTATTTTTTTATATATTGTATTGGGATTGGTACCCTTTTTCTGTGAACCCCGTCTTCACACTCGGAGTGACGTGCCTTGTATTAAGACTGATGCCTAACATCAGCCCCCTCCTAGGGCCCCATCCCCTTTGAGCCTCGCTTCGCTCAAATTCCGCAATGAGAAGCAGAGCGTGGATGTTCTCCACTGGCTCCCAGGTCCGAGCTTCTGGACCATGCCCCTTCCAGTCCACCAAATAAAACTTTTTTCTATGTACCACCCTGCATTCCACGATGGCATTAACCTCAAACTCGTCTGAGGACAGGTCTGATGTTTCGGCAGATGACTCGGAGAACCGGGACATGTGGACCGGCTTAAGGAGGGACACGTGGAAGGTGTCAGAGATAGCCAAGTGTGGTGGAAGGGCCAGCCGATAGACCACAGAGCTGATCTGCTCGACGACCTTTAAGGGACCAATGTAGCAAGGAGCGAACTTAGTGGACTTGACTCGCAGCCTGATGTTACAGGCGGAGAGCCACACTAAGTCACCAGGAGAGAAGGTTGGAGCAGAACGCCGGTGTGCATCCATGGAAACCCTCATTCTCTCCTTAGAGGCCCGAATAGCATCCTGGGTGGGATCTCAAATATCAGGTGCCTCCACTGCGCAGTCTGCCACCCTAGAGTCAGTGGATGACACGGGCATGGGCACAGGGACACGAGGATGCTGGCCGTAATTTAGGAGAAATGGTGTCTGACCGGTGGAATTGGCCACAGGGTTGTTCAAAGTGAACTCCGCCCATGGCAGCAAGCATGCCCAGTCATCCTGCCTGGCCGAGACAAAATGTTGTAGATACGTGACCAGGGTCTGGTTGGCTCTCTCTACCAACCCGTTCATCTCGGGATGATAGGCCGAGGAGAGATTTAACTCAATGCTGAGCAGGGTACAGAGCTCTCTCCAGAACCGAGATGCAAACTGGGGACCCCGGTCGCTGACAATCTTTTCCGGCATGCTGTGCAGGTGGAAAACTTGCTTAATAAACAACGCTGCCAGGCCCCGTGCAGAATGTAACCGAGGGAGAGGTACCAAGTACACCATCTTGGAGAAATGGTTGGAGACAACCCAAATGACCATGCTGCCACTGGACTTGGGCAGTCCCACCACATAGTCCATACCGACCATCTCCCAGGGCCCGTCTGTTACAGGCAGAGGGTAAAGTAGCTCAGTGGGCCACTGCCGAGAGGACCTATTCTGAGTGCAAGAGACGCACGCCTGAATATAGTCCCTGACGTCACGGGCCATATGCTGCCACCAGTACGTCCTTGCCAGCAGCTTAGAGGTCCGTTTTGTCCCGAAATGTCCACCCACCCTGGACGAATGAGCCCAAGAGAGGACCTCTGGTTGCAGATGGGCAGGGACAAATGTCTTGCCTGGAGGTACTGACTCAAGCGTGACCGGGGTCACGGTCCTCAGGCTCTCGGATGGGACGATCAGCCGAGGCTCCTCCTCCGATGACACCACAGAGCAGGAGAGAGCATCGGCCATGATGATCTCACCGGAAAGGAAATGGAGGGTGAAATGGAACCGGGAGAACAAGGACCATCTGGCCTGGCGAGAATTTAGCCGCTGGGCCGTCTGCAAATACACCACGTTCTTGTGGTCAGTGAACACCTGGAAAGGGTGGCGAGCCCCCTCCAGGAGCTGTCTCCACTGTGAGAAGGCCAACTTCATCGCTAGCAACTCACTGTCCCCGATGGAATAATTCCTCTCCACCGGTGTGAAGGTCTTGGAGAAGAAGAAGCATGGGTGCTTCCCACCTTGCGAGTCCTTCTGGAACAGGACCACTCCAGAACCGATGGAAGAGGTATCCACCTCCAGAATGAAGGGTTTATCTACATTGGGGTGATGTAGAATAGGAGCACTAGCGAATTGGGTCTTAATGGAGGAGAAGGCCTTGGAGACAGGTTCTGACTACAAAGTCGAGAAGTGGGGAATAGTGTTGAGCGATACCATCCGATATCGTGAAGTATCGGATCGGATTGGATTGGA
Organism: Dendrobates tinctorius; assembly: GCF_039654945.1. Taxonomy (NCBI): domain Eukaryota; kingdom Metazoa; phylum Chordata; class Amphibia; order Anura; family Dendrobatidae; genus Dendrobates; species Dendrobates tinctorius. Next base: position 28,278,652 of record NW_027361827.1, on the reverse strand, counting down.
CCGATACCCAAAAAGTATCGGGTATCGCCGATTCCGATACCGGAAACCCATGCAAGTCAATGGGGCACAAATATCAGAATGAAAATAAACCCTTTCTTTACTTGCACATCCAGTTCGGGAGGGGGGAAGAGTGTGGGCGGTGCGTGGGTGGACACAGTGCGTGTCTGTGTGTGCGGGCGGGGTCTGTACAGGCCTCTCGGTGGTCTGTGCGGGCCTGCCGGGGGTCTGTGTGGGCCTGCCTGGGGTCTGTGCGGGCTGCCGGGGGTCTGTGCGGGCTGCCGGGGGTCTGTGCGGGCCTGCCGAGGCTCTGTGCGGGCTGCGGGGGGTCTGTGCGGGCCTGCCGGGGGTCTTTGCGGGCTGCCGGGGGTCTGTGCGGGCCTGCCGGGGGTTGTGTGTGTGTGCAGGCATCGTCTGATGGGACTACAAGTCACATCGGGCTATGCCTGCTACAATAACAGTGATTGACACAGTAGTAGTCCCATCATCCGGCTAATGTGTTGAATGTTAAAAAAAACAAAAACAAACATACTACATACTACATACATAACATACTACATATATGCTACATTCATGCAACATACATACATACATACTACATACATACTACATATATATACTACATTCATACAACATACATACCTACTACATAATACATACATACTACATATATACTGCATTCATACAACATACATGCATACTACATACATACTACATATATACAACATACATACATACTACATACATACATACTTCATATATACTACATTCATACAACATACATACATACTACATATATACTACATATATACAACATATATACATACTACATATATACTACATTCATACAACATACATGCATACTACATACTACATACTACATACATACAACATACATTGTATGAATGTAGTATATATGTAGTATGTATGTAGTATGTAGTATGTATGTTGTATTAATGTAGTATATATGTAGTATGTATGTATTATGTAGTATGTATGCTGTATGAATGTTGTATATATGTAGTATGTATGTAGTATGTATGTATGTTGCATGAATGTAGTATATATGTAGTATGTATGTATTATGTAGTATGTATGCTGTATGAATGTTGTATATATGTAGCATTTATGTGTGTATGTATGTTGTATGAATGTAGTATATATGTAGTATATATGTAATATGTATGTATTATGTAGTATGTATGTATGTTGTATGAATGTAGTTTATATGTAGTATGTATTATGCAGTATGTATGTATGCTGTATAAATGTAGTATATATGTAGTATGTATGTAGTATGTATGTATGTTTGTATGTTGTATAAATGTAGTATATATGTAGTATGTATGTATGCTGTATGAATGTAGTATATATGTAGTATGTATGTAGTATGTTGTATGAATGTAGTATATATGTAGTATGTATGTAGTATGTATGTATGTATGTAGTATGTGTTTTTTACATTCAACACATTAGCCGGATGATGGGACTACTACTGTCCCATCATTGGCTAATGTGTCAATCACTGTCATTGTAGCAGGCATAGTCCAATGGGACTTGTAGTCCCATCAGACTATGCCTGCACACACACACAACCCCCGGCAGGCCCGCACAGAGCCCGCACAGACCCCGTCAGGCCCGTACAACCCCGGCAGCCCGCACAGACCCCTGGCAGGCCCGCACAGACCCCCGGCAGCCCGCATAGACCCCTGGCAGGCCTGCACAGACCCCCAGCAAGCCCGTACAGACCCCCGGCAGGCCCGCACAGACCACCGGCAGCCCACACAGACCCCTGGCAGGCCCGCACAGACCCCCGGCAGGCCCGTACAGACCCCTGGCAGCCCGCACAGACCCCCGGCAGGCCCGTACAGACCCCCGGCAGGACCGTACAGACCCCCGGCAGGCCCGCACAGACCCCCGGCAGGCCAGCACAGACCGCACATCATGATGACATCATTTCAGCAGCCAATCACAGTCATGCCATTAGTTAACATGGCTAACACAACTGGCTGATAGCATTGTGTGAACTTCCAATTCCGGTATTCGATATTGTAAAAATATCGGTACTCGGTATCGGAATTCCGATACCGCGAATATCGGCCGATACCCGATATTTGCAGTATCGTAATGCTCAACACTAGTGGGGAATGAATAGGTGATGATAATTTATGAACCCCATAAAGCGCTGCACCGCTTTGAGCGAATGGGGCTCCTGCCAATCCATCACCGCCTGTAGTTTGGCAGGATCCATTGCCAATCCCTGGGCAGAGATGATATAGCCCAGGAAATGCAAGGATTCCTGCTCAAACACACACTTCTCCAACTTGGCATAGAGGTAGTTCAACCCTAGGAGGTCAAAAACTTCGCAAATATCTCTCTAGTGGGAGTCAGTATCTGGATAGTAGATGAGGATATCATCCAGATAGACTACAACTGAGGTGGCGAGCAAACCCCGGAAGATGTCGTTCACAAAGTCTTGGAAGATGGCAGGAGCATTACAGAGCCCGAAGGGCATCACCAGGTATTCATAGTGCCCGTCCCTGGTGTTAAAGGCCGTCTTCCATTCGTCCCCCTCACGGATGCGAATCAGATTGTAAGCCCCCCGCAGATCAAGCTTAGTAAAAAGTCTTGCTCCCCGTAGTCTATCGAACAGTTCCGATATCAGGGGCAAAGGATACTTGTTCTTAACAGTAATAGCATTGAGACCCCTGTAATCGATGCAGGGATGCAGTTCTCCATTCTTCTTCTGGATGAAGAAGAATCCCACCCCAGCTGGTGACACTGACTTCCTAATGAATCCTCTTGCCTGATTCTCCCTGATGTATTAAGACATGGCCTCTGTCTCCGGGAGAGATAAGGGGTAGACTCGACCCCGGGGAGTCTCAGTCATAGGGGCGATGCGGTGGAAGGGTCTCCGCCACCTTTTTGGAGAACATGTCCGCATACTGTCAATGTTTGGGGAGCGAGGAAAGATCTGCGGGGACCTAGGTGGAGGCAACCTGGACACACTCCCTCAGACATCTACCCTCACATGACTTACTCCAACCAAGAATTCTCCCCGAGGACCACTCTATATGGGGAGAGTGATACCGCAACCAGGGGACCCCTAGAAGGACCTGGTCGATACCCTCGGGCATGACGAGGAAGGATATCATCTCCTGATGAGATGGAGACACCGAGAGTATCAGTGGAGCGGTTTGGTGGGTAATCTGTGAGGACAGAGTAGCGTTGTTCACTACTCTGACGGTGACTGGCTTAGATATCTTAACCAGTGGTATTGCGTGCCGTTGAGCGAAGGCAGTTGACATAAAATTGCCCTCCGCTCCGGAATCCACACAAACCTCCACCGCCAGAGTGGAAGAACTAAACTCAAGTGTCCCCTTAACGGACAACTTGGAGGAAAACGCTGCAGATTCTAGTGAGCCGCCCCCTAGGGCCACTAGACGCGAGCATTTTCCCAGCCGCTATGGGCACCGGTTGTCAAGGTGACCGAACTGCCGGCAACCATGACAGATCACAGGGGCTTGAGTGGACCGGGGCCTGGATCCCTCATGGGAAGCCCCCTGACGCCCGATCGGGAGGTTCCAGAGGTTTAACAAAATTGGGTGCCAACCTAAACCTCTGCCTACACTGGGACCGCTCCAACCTTCGTTCAGCAAAGCGAAGGTCTATACGGGTGGAGACGGTGATAAGCTACACCAGTGTAGCGGGAATCTCCCTGGTGGCCAGAGCGTCCTTCACATGGTCAGCCAAACCTCTCCAGAATGCCGGAATGAGGACCTTATCTGGCCACTCTAACTCCGAGGCCAGCGTCTGGAACTGGATGGCAAAGTGCAGACCATGGACGAGCCCTGTGACAATGCCAGCAGCCAGAGCGCGGTGTCATGGGTGACTCGTGGTCCCAGGAAGACCTGCTTCAGAGTGCCCAAGAAGCACTCTGCACCACATGATCATCACGCTCCCACAGCAGTGTGGCCCACTCCAAAGCCCTGCCCAACAAGAGGGAAATAATAAATCCCACCTTAGCCCGCTCAGAGGGGAATCGTGCTGCCAGCAGCTCCAGCATTATAGAGCACTGGCTCACGAAGCACCTACAAGAAGCACTATCGCCCGAGAACTTCTCGGTCAGCGGGAGGCGGGACAAAGTCAGGGCAGGGATGGCAGTGGTCACATGGGAGACAGTCTCCATGGCTGCATGAACAGCGACTGCAGTAACATCCGCAGCTGAGGCTGAACGCTCGAGAGCTGCCAACCTGCCCTGCAGCTGCCGGATGTACTGCAGCAGCCGCTGTTCGTCTGCCATTACTAGCCAGACCCTGGTGCTAGTATAATGTTAGGGCTGGCGGAATGCACCAAATAAAAAAGAGATGGTAGGAGGTGCGTTTGCAGTCCGGGGTCCACCATGCAGAGATGACAACTGCTGCTCGGTAATGGCAGACAATAACTGGCGGTATATCTAGTACACACGGGTTAACTTCACCCGGTTAATAGAAAGCGGACCCTGTTGCTTCACAGGACCACGATATCGCTGAGTGAGCGCTACTGTTGTGGTAACAGGACCCTGCACCAAGGACACAGGGTTAGAGTCCCTCTAGACCCACTAGCGTTTGGCACCGCTACTGCGGTTCCTGGACATAAACAACTTAAAAATAAAGCACACTAGGTGCAGACAGTGCCGCACTGGTGGACGCCACTAACCAGCCTAACCTTATGGCTGGAAAGCGCAATGTTAGCGCACGGCGTTGCACTGATGGTTGCTGCTTGACACAGTATAGTAGTGTCCTGTGCTGGGTGGCACAGTTAGGCGCTAAGTGTGGTGCAGAGGACTGGATGCACCGTGGCACATAGGCAATGCCACCTGTAGGCGCTGACTTATCTCTAATACCCTATAAACATGCACAACCAGAGGGAGGGAGTCTTAATGAGTCAGTCACCAGAACACATACATCCGTCTTCACACACACAACTACAAAATACTGTCTATACTAGCCCATGGTCGAGCGGCCATGCAAACCTTTTATAGCACCATTCTTCCAGGACCTTCCTGACCCTCCTGATGGTCCAATCCGAACTGGAGGAGTACCTGAGCATGTGACCTCCGATCTCCAATGAGAGATCGTCCCACGGGCAAGCTCAGTGGACCGAAAGGAGGACTTAGCCCCTGGAGTAGCTCGCTGCTTACCAGCATGCATTGCTATAGCTGGACCAGAGGTGGCAGCAGCAACCAAACCCACAGAGCTGGTCTGAGCAGAGCGCCGGGATTGACGAGTCTGCTGAGCAGCCTCCTCTGCGGCCGGAGAGGAATGGAAGACTGCCGAATGCAAGGCTTGGGATTCCTGCTGTGCAGTGACAGGAGCCCAATGCCTAACAATAACATTGTTGTGTTTCATGCTAGATATATTCTGGCAGGAAACACAACAGTGTCATCAGGGATAATAGTCAATGCGGCACAATACAGCAATACAATACACAATGCAGATACTGTTGACCATGATAACACTGTTGTGTTTCATGCTAGAATATATCTAGCAGGAAACACAACAGTATCATCATGGAAAATAGTCAATGGGGCATAATACAGCAATACAATACACAATGCAGACACTGTTGACCATGATAACACTGTTGTGTTTCATGCTAGAATATATTTAGCATGAAACACAACAGTGTCATCAAGGAAAATAGTCACTGCGGCATCACAGAGCATGGAAATACTTACTAAACGCCTTTTTGACTCTTGGAGAGGCACTGTCCCAGCCATCCATCATCTATGCGGCTACCTCATTCCAGGGCTGCTGGGTTACCACAATGTCCACGTGCTGCTGGTCACGGCTGTCCCACAACGGGACACGCTCATGGACCAGGTGGATCAGGGCCTCGTTGTCCAGATAAATGTCTTCATCCCATTGTGGAACCTAGAAAAAAACATTATAATCTTGGAAATATTTGTGAATGAAAAAGCTAGAAAAAGCCACAGAAAAGAAGAAAGATAGAAGATGAAAAAAAGGAAGAGAAAAAATACATTTTTTTAAAAAAGGGACATTCAAAGTCAGTCTATACTTACATTACGTCTCTGCAGCGGGATTTGGCTTGGCTGCTCCCGCTCTTCGGCCTTTGACACCATTGTCCATGGCACAATACAGCAATCTAATACACAATGCAGTCACTGTTGACCATGATGATATATTCTAGCAGGAAACACAACAGTGTCATCAAGGACAATAGTCAATGCGGCACAAGACAGCAATACAATACACACTGCACTGATTGTTGACCATGATAACACTGTTGTGTTTCATGATAAAATATATCAAACAGGAAACACAACAGTGTCATCAGGGACAATAGTCAATGCGGAACAAGACAGCAATCTAATACACAATGCAGTCACTGTTGACCATGATAACACTGTTGTGTTTCATGCTAGATATATTCTAGCAGGAAACACAACAGTGTCATCAAGGACAATAGACAATGTGGCACAATACAGCAATACAATACACACTGCACTGATTGTTGACCATGATAACACTGTTGTGTTTCATGATAAAATATATCTAACAGGAAACACAACAGTGTCATCAGGGACAATAGTCAATGCAGCACAATACAGCAATCTAATACACAATGCAGTCACTGTTGACCATGATAACACTGTTGTGTTTCATGCTAGATATATTCTAGAAGGAAACACAACAGTGTCATCAAGGACAATAGTCAATGTGGCACAATACAGCAATACAATATACAATGCACTGATTGTTGACCATGATAACACTGTTGTGTTTCATGCTAGAATATATCTAGCAGGAAACACAACAGCGTCATCAAGGACAATAGTCAATGTGGCACAATACAGCAATCCAATACACAATGCAGACACTGTTGACCAAGATAACACTGTTGTGTTTCATGCTAGATATATGTATTCTAGCAGGAAACACAACAGTGTCATCAAGGACAATAGTCAATGCGGCACAATATAGCAATACAATACACAATGCAGTCACTGTTGACCATGATAACACTGTTGTGTTTCATGCTAGAATATATCTAGCAGGAAACTGTTATGAATGAGTCACCGGAAGAGGAAAAAACAAAAATACAAGCTAAGTCCAGAAAACCGGAGAGGTTGGTAGCTAGCAGATTGCAGACCCCTGATCCTATTCACAACAACTAACAGTAGCCGTGGAGTGTTCCTACGGTGGTCCTAGTCACCTCGTTCACAGCCGGAGAACTAAATAAACCTAAAGAAAGATAGGGGAAATCTAAACTGCCCCAGAGCAGACCCCAAAGCAATAGACAGCCCCCAACATATATTGACGGTGAAAACAGATTAAAACACAAACACAGACAGAAAGACAGGCTGAGCAAACGATGGGGCCCTCACTAACTAGATAGGACAGGAAAGAAAAGCAACTGTCTGCAATCACGCAAAAACCCTGCCAAAAATAATGTCCAACACGTCTGATAGAAAAGGCCCTGAAGTCACGAGACTTCAAAATCACTATATCAGCACTCAGGTGTATTCTGAAAACAGAGCAAAGAGATCAACTGATCAGAGACAAAAAATGGAGTTCAGCCAGTCCCAACCAGGGCTAGCTGAACACAAACACTAAGCAAACAGACAAAACCTCATGGAACAATAGCAGAGCAAAAACTTAGCTTTAGTAGACAGGACTAAACTGGAGGCCAGAGCCCAGAGCAGAGAGGATCACCAGCAACCCAGCAGGGCGTCGGCGGCCTTATATCCATTCAGAGATTCTGGATGTCCAATCACACTCCACCTGTTCAGATGACAGGTTTTTCCCATCCAAATCAATTTCACTACCTCCTTTCACCAGCAGAGGGAGTTCATCAGACATCAAAGGTGAAGGAGAAAATGAGCTCACAACAGTACCTCCCCCTTGAGGAGGGGTCACCGAACCCTCATCCACACCACCAGGGCGATCAGGATGGGCCCGATGAAAAGCACGAACCAATCTTTCGGCATGAATATCGGATGCAGAAACCCAGGAATTATCCTCCTGGCCATAACCCTTCCACTTAACCAAATACTGGAGTCGCCGTCTAGCCAGACGAGAATCCAGTATCTTCTCAACCTCATATTCCACATTGCCTTCAACCAATACAGGGTCAGGCGGTGCCACCACAGTAACTACTGGCTCAACAAACCTCTTTAACAGAGACTTATGAAACACGTTATGGATCTTGAATGTAACAGGAAGAGCCAATCGAAAAGAGACCGGATTAAGAATCTCCAAAATCTTGTAAGGTCCAATAAATCTAGGTTTAAACGTTGGAGAAGCCACCTTCATAGAGATATTCTTTGATGACAACCAAACCATATCACCCACCATAAACCGGGGACCAATGATCCTATGCTGGTTGGAAAACCGCTGGGCCTTTTCCTGGGAGAGAGACAACTTATCCACCACTTGGTCCCAGATCTGGTGCATTCTCTCCACCACAGTGTCAACACCTGGGCAGGCAGAAGACTCCACCTGCCCTGAAGAGAAACGAGGATGAAACCCAAAGTTACTAAAAAAGGTGACATCAAAGTGGCAGAACTAGCTCTATTATTTAAAGCAAATTCGGCCAAGGACAAAAATGAAACCCAATTATCCTGATCAGCAGAAATAAAACATCTCAAATAAGACTCCAAAGCCTGGTTTGTTCTCTCCGTCTGCCCATTGGTCTGAGGGTGAAACGCAGAGGAGAAGGACAACTGAATTCCCAGCTTGGAACAAAAAGTCCTCCAAAATCTAGAAACAAACTGAACTCCTCTGTCAGACACAATGTTCTCAGGAATCCCATGCAAGCGAACCACCTGTTGCAAAAACAAGGGCACCAACTCTGAGGAAGATGGCAACTTAGGGAGTGGTACAAGATAGGGACGGGCGAATCCTGAAATACTCGGAATTGCTAGACTCTAACGAGTCCGACTCGGAAACTCGCTATTCGTTGCGAGTCTAGCGAGTCCAATGTTAATGAATGGGGATGGGAGTATTGCAGCGATTCCTGTGCTGCCATTTTTTTTGTTCCGCTTACTTCCCGCATGTGGCTGTGCACACCATGCGGAAAGTAAGCAGAACAATTGCGGATGGTACCCACGGTCCGGAGGAGAGGAGGAGACTGTCCTCCGGGCTTTGGGTACCATATCCCTGTAAAAAATAGAATTTAAAAATAAAAAATATTGTTATTCTCACCCTCCGACGTCCCGCGCAGCCTTCCCGCCTCTCCACGCATCCGTTCCCAGTAGTCCTTTGTGAAAATGCCCGCGATGGCGTCCGTTCTCGCTGGATCGCGAAGTCTCGCAGTCATTCGCGCGACGTCATCGCGAATTACCGCGAGACATCGCGATTCCGCGAGAACGGACGCCATCGCAGGCATTTTCGCAAAGGACTACTGGGAACGGATGCGTGGAGAGGCGGGAAGGCTGCGTGGGACATCGGAGGGTAAGAATAACACCATTTTTTATTTCTTTTTACATTTTATCTTTAACTACTGATGCCGCATAGGCGGCCTCAGTAGTAAAAAGTTGGTCACACTTGTCAAACACTATGTTTGATGAGTGTGACCAACCTGTCAATCAGTTCTCCAAGCGATGCTACAAATCGCTTGGAAAACGCTAGCATTTTGCAAGCTAATTACGCTTGCAAAATGCTAGTTTTTCCGCGGGAAAATCGCGGGAATTTAAAATGCGATTTTCCCGCGGAATGGAATTCCGGAATTCTCGCTGTAATTTCCGCGAGAGTTCCGGTACGTGTGCACTTAGCCTTATTTGCATTGGACTCGTTACTGTGCGAGTAATAGCTTGGAAACTCGCAGAGTACCGACTCCTGCGAGTCCCCTACTACTCGCAGAGAAATGAGTCCTAACGAGTAGATTCGCCTATCCCTAGTACAAGATGGATCATCTTAGAGAATCTATCACAAATCACCCAAATAACAGTCATTCTCTGAGAGACAGGCATATCAGAAATAAAATCCATTGAAATATGGGTCCATGGCCTCCTGGGCACTGGCAAAGGCATCAACAACCCACCAGAGCGAGAACAAGGTTTAGACTCGGAGCAAGTCCCACAGGATTGAACAAAATTCCTGACATCACAAGACAAGGCGGGCCACCAAAAAGACCGACTCACCAAATCTCTAGTACCAAAAATACCTGGATGACCAGCCAATGCGGAGCAATGAACTTCAGACATTACTCTCTTCCTCCACTGGTCAGGAACATACAATTTTCCAATGGGACAATGCTCAGGTTTGTCCTCCTGAAACTCTTCCAGAGCACGTCTCAAATTGGGCGAGATGGCAGAAAGAACTACCCCCTCACCTAAGATGGTAGCAGGCTTGGTCACAATAGGAGAATCAGCAAAGAAACTCCTAGAAAGGGCGTCTGCCTTGACATTCTTAGTGCCAGAAGAAAAGAGACCAGAAAATCAAAACGTGTGAAAAACAAGGCCCACCTAGACTGTCTAGGATTCAAGCGTTTGGCCGCCTCAAGGTAAATCAAATTCTTGTGGTCAGTAAGGACCACGACTTGATGTTTAGCTCCCTCCCACCAATGTCTCCACTCCTCAAATGCCCATTTCATGGCTAACAGTTCCCGATTCCCAACATCATAGTTGCGTTCGGATGGGGAGAACTTTCGGGAAAAGAAAGCACAGAGATTCATTTTAGATGTTACCGGATCTTTTTGGGACAAAACAGCTCCTGCACCAATCTCAGAAGCGTCCACCTCTACCTGAAATGGGAGTGAGACATCAGGTTGCCGCAAAACCGGAGCAGAAGTGAACCTCCGCTTCAGCTCCTGAAAGGAAGAAACAGCCTCTGGAGACCAATTCAGCACATTAGCACCCTTCTTTGTCAAATCAGTCAATGGTTTGGCAATACCAGAAAAATTAGCTATAAATTTACGATAAAAATTAGCAAAACCCAAAAACTTCTGGAGGGCCTTCAAAGAAGTGGGCTGAACCCAATCATAAATGGCCTGTACCTTGGCCGGGTATATTTCAATAGTTGACGGAGACAGAATAAATCCCAAAAATGAAATCCTCTGTACACCAAAAAGGCATTTCGATCCCTTAACATACAGGGAATTCTCCCTCAAAATCTGGAACACAGTCCGAACATGTTCCACATGAGAGTCCCAATCCCTGCAAAAGATCAAAATATCATCCAGATAGATGATCAAAAATGTATCCACAAAGTCCCGGAAAATATCATTCATGAAGCACTGGAAGACAGAAGGGGCATTAGTGAGCCCAAATGGCATCACCAGGTACTCAAAATGTCCCTCCGGAGTATTAAACGCCGTCTTCCATTCATCCCCATGCTTAATGCGAATAAGATTATACGCCCCCAACATGTATTGACGGTGAAAACAGATGAAAACACAAACACAGACAGAAAGACAGGCTGAGCAAACGATGGGGCCCTCACTAACTAGATAGGACAGGAAAGAAAAGCAACTGTCTGCAATCACGCAAAAACCCTGCCAAAAATAATGTCCAACACGTCTGATAGAAAAGGCCCTGAAGTCACTAGACTTCAAAATCACTGTATCAGAACTCAGGTATATTCTGAAAACAGAGCAAAGAGATCAACTGATCAGAGACAAAAAATGGAGTTCAGCCAGTCCCAACCAGGGCTGGCTGAACACAAACACTAAGCAAACAGACAAAATCTCATGGAACAATAGAAGAGCAAAAAATTAGCTTTAGTAGACAGGACTAAACTGGAGGCCAGAGCCCAGAGCAGACAGGATCACCAGCAACCCAGCAGGGCGTCGGCGGCCTTATATCCACTCAGAGATTCTGGATGTCCAATCACACTCCACCTGTTCAGATGACAGGTTTTTCCCATCCAAATCAATTTCACTACCTCCTTTCACCAGCAGAGGGAGTTCATCGGACATCAAAGGTGAAGGAGAAAATGAGCTCATAACAGGAAACACAACAGTGTCATCAGGGAAAATAGTCAATGCGGCACAGTACAGCAATACAATACACAATGCAGACACTGTTGACCATGATAACACTGTTGTGTTTCATGCTAGAATATATCTAGCATGAAACACAACAGTGTCATCAAGGAAAATAGTCACTGCGGCATCACAAAGCATGGAAATACTTTCTAAACGCCTTTTTGACACTTGGAGAGGCACTGTCCCAGCCATCCATCATCTCTGCGGCCACCTCAGACCAGGGCTGCTGGATCACCACAATGTCCGCGTGCTGCTGGTCATGGCTGTCCCACAACGGGACCTGCTCATGGACCAGGTGGATCAAGGCCACGTTGTCCAGATAGATGTCTTCATCCCATTGAGGAACCTAGAAAAAAATCATTATAATCTTGGAAATATTTGTGAATGAAAAAGCTAGAAAAAGCCACAGAAAAGAAGAAAGATAGAAGATGAAAAACAGGACAGAAAAAAAGGAAGAGAAAAAATACATTTTTTAAAAAAAAGGGACATTCAAAGTCAGTCTATACTTACATTACGTCTCTGCACCGGGACTTGGCTTGGCTGCTCCCGCTGTTCGGCCTCTGACACCGTGTCCGATGATGTCTGAAAAAGAACAGAAATTATTACATATTACATTACATATTATTACATATTTGTAGATGCAGCAGCTATACTTACCCAAAGGCAGGAAGATACTCACATCACACTCTGCTTGGGCCTGTTCTTGCCGGGATGGTGTGTATTCCAATCCAGAAGACATGCTGCAATTAAAAAAAAAAAAGCATTAGTACATAATACATTTGAAAGGACAGGCAGACATTAGAATGCTCACCTTCTTGCTGATGTTGCTTTTATCCAAATAGCTCTGTTCTTTTGCAGGCTGTCTGGTCTCTTCCAGAATGGCTGTAGAGTAGTTGTCTGACAGTGCAGACACCTTCTTTTATCTACACTCCTCCCAAACAATGTTTCTTGTGTAGGGGTGGTTTAAACAAGTGTCTAGACATTGTTAACTCAAAAATCGCATGCGCTCAAAAGTGCACACGTGCGCACGTCCATGCGCACGCTAGCGACCCCATAGACTGTAATGTGATTTTTTTTGCACATTCCGTGCGCACGCTTGTGCATGCGTTTTTTTTGACGAGGTGGGGCGGAACAAAAAATGCAACATGTAGCGTCTAGTGCGTCTGGGCGCACACCTGGAAAAGGCGCAGCGCACGAAAACGCTGATGAACGCGTCCAAGCGCTAGACCATTTTAAAGATAGGGGAGCATTGTGCATGCACCCGATAGCGCATGATGCGCTGCGTGATAAAACGCTAACGTGAAACCAGCCTAAGAGATGTTTTCATAGTAAATCATTATCATTATGAAGTATCTTGTAATGGCCCAGGAACCCTTACTGACAATGCTGCGTCAGTTTAAACCCTAGGTCAACTTCTCTAAGCCTAAGACAAATGTAAAACTATAACATTCATTGCCTGTTGAGGTCCCAAATAGACTTGAGCAGATAACCTGAAATGTGATTTCATCAGATTCGCTCAATGACAAATTGCATTTGCTATGGAATAGGGTCCAGGAGCAAGAGGAATAAGGAACTGGGGCAGTAGGGAGGTGAGTGAGGGTGAGGGCCATGTTACCAGGGACAAGGAGAGGAGAGTACAATATTATATTGCTCTTTTAACCAGTCTTTGGCTCTCAGAATTCAAAATTGTGGCTTGAGAGCCATTGGATTCGTGCTCATTAAATGAATTGCAATCAGAATTTTTGGAGAAATCCATAGTGAATTTGATTCCTTTAGGATTGATTAACTCATCATTAGTCTCTACCATCATTATATTCAGTATTTACACTTTTAATAGTATTGAAGTTACACAGACATAGCTTGACCTTTTGCTATGGTTATTTACAGTATATATATATAGAGATGTTATATGTCTGCTATTTTTCATTATTTTTGAGAGGCTTAGTAGTTTAGAATATAACTATGAGCTGCCAAAGACATAAGCTACAATGTAGAACAGTTTTTCGATAGCTAAACTACTTTCACTAAGCTAAGATTATAATTAGGGATGAGGGAACATGCTCCATGATACTTGGATATCTGAGTGGTCGGATTTGCTCGGCACTCGATGAGCATTGGCTTTGCACGTATTTGAAGCTCGAATCTCTGCCCCGCATGTTTGGTGCCTGTTACACAGCCAATAAACATGTGGGGATTGTATTCCATTCACTGTTTTGTCATAGCCATCTTGGTTGTGGCATTACTGTGTTTTGCTGGATTCATGACCTCATAAGAGGTTACAAAAAAACCTGCAACCACCATGCTCGGCACACTGTTGCCATTGCACAGGTAAGGGACAGATGTGATTGGATGGAGAGAGCAGTTATCCAGTTCTCTGTGTGCACATTTTAACTCATCAGAGTCCTCTAGTGCTGACACTGGTGCTGATGCTGAACCATCACACTAAAGCCCCCGTTGCACACTGCGATATCGCTAGCAATATCGCTGTAAAGTCACCGATTTTGTGACGTTGCAGTGATATTGCTAGCGATATCGCTGCATGTGATACTTACCTACAACCCGCTCCCCCGCTGGTTATCGCTGATCGTGCGAGAAGCTCCTGGACCGTTTCTCGTCGTCAGCTTCCTGCTGTGGCTTCCTGTGGCGCCGACGAGCGTCGCGTGGAGCCGGGCGGGAGGACGCAGGATCGCTGCGTCTGACAGGTAAGTAGCGACCCCCGACCCCTGCGATGTCGCTGGTGAGATCTGCCTGTGTGGCAGCTCACTAGCGACCACCTAGCGATGCACCAGCGATCCTGACCACGTCATATCGCTGGTCGGGATCGCTGGTGCATCGCTAGGTGTAACGGTACCCTAACAGTCCTTCTAAGGGCTAATTCTGTGCTTTGCTGCTTGTATCAGATACATTTTGCATTTAGCCTAGGGACAGATGGAGCAGCAGGGAGAGGGGCAGAATACAACCTAAATGCTGGGCTTAGGGCTTTGCAGTCCATTGCTACATATACAGTTGCTGCACATGACCACATCTTTTTGGGGGGTGAAAACATTGACCATATAGTCATTCATACAGTTTAACAGTCTTATTGTTACGTTACAATGGTATATAAATCTACCAAACAAAGTTTAAAAAAAAATCTGAATTGAAATAGTCATCCATAGAATTTAACACACTTTTTTATTACAGTTGTATATAAAATAAAAAAAATAAAATTTCTCTGTATTGAATTAGTCGTCCATAGAGTTTAGCGTTTAGTTTTAGTGTTACATTACAATTTTATATAAAACTCAAAAAAACTTTCAAAAATGTATCTGTATTGAATTAGTGATCCATAGACTTTAACACACTGCTTAGTGTTACATTACAGTGGTATATAAAACTCCAAAAAACAGTTCAAACTTTTTTTCTGGATTCAATTAGTCATCCATAGACTTTAACGCACTGCCTAGTGTTTTATTTTGGTGGCATATAGAGCTCCAAAAAATGTTACAAAACTTATCTATATTGAATTAGTCATTCATGGACTTTAAAGCACTGCTTAGTGTTACATTACGGTGGTTTATAAATCTCCAAAAACAAGTTAAATTTTTTCTGGATTCATTTAGTCATCCTTACAATTTAATGTGGACTAAATATTGTTTCTGATGTCTTTTATTAAAAGTCGAATTTCTTTTTTGGAGATTTTTGTCCCTGCCTCCCATGCATACTGAACCCTCCATTGGGATGTTTAGCCTGACCATCTTGTTTTATCCTTCCATTCCACACATTGGTTTCACACAGAAAGCTCTCTCTTTTAACTGTAGTATTCTCTTCAAGCTTCTGACACTTCCTTGAAGCTAGTGTTAGCGCCATCTTGTGTCTCTTTATAATACTACAACCCCCCTTTTTTACATTGTTACCATGTTTTTATGATTTAATATATTTAATATTAAAACACTACTGCACTTTATTTCAAAAAATCTTTTCTTTTTTACAATCGGTATTTTTTCATATAAGTGCTCTTAATAATTTTTTTTTTTAATCTGTTATTCAGGGTACATCTCTTTGGATTTACTCTTTATTCTGGAAGAGAATGAATTGATCTTAACATTGATCCGAAAAATCATACCCCCTTCCTCACTAGTCACCATGGTCATGTGGATTAAAACACCATACACTATCAACTTTGGAACTGTGTTCTAGACTCCTTGAGGATGGTTTTAACTACTTTTTTATTGGACTCCATGATACCCCGTGTATATTTCAAAAGAAATATATATATTTTCTTTTTTATTGTTCTTGAGTATGTATTCTTATTTTATGCCGTTTTAATATATTCTATTAAAATACAATTATTTTAATGTGTTTTATACCATTGCCTTGCTGATGTGGCAGTTATTTGTCCTGCCCCCCCTTTTTTTTCCACTTTGGATTGTATATAAACTCCTGCTTTGCATGCTTGTATCATGCCCTGATGAAGTGAGCTGGGACAGCTCAAGAAACGCATAGGCACCAATAAAGTTCCTTGAATTATACCTACAGCAGCGCAGTGTATCATTGCACCTTAAAGCCATCTTCACTTAAAAGTTGACTATTGTCATTCAAACAGTTTCACCTGCTTTGTGTTAAATTTCGATGGTTTAAAATAAAAAAAATGCCCTGCTACAGTCGTTCAAACTTGGTTGTTCAAAATTTGACTTTTGTCATAGATAATGTAGAACTTGACCTGCTACAGATGTACAAATTTAGTCCCTCTGTACTCGGTCTCCAGCTGCCATTATTCTCCAGGTGTGGTATTCCCACCTTGTACCAGCATGTGTCCAGGAACATCATCTATGCTCTTACCAATGTGGTTACTGGGATTGCCCACTTAATGATCAACACCTGCACATGTGCTACCGACTGCAAGGAATGCTGGCCCTACTTCTGTCAAGGTTTCCTCCACTTCCTACACCAGTTTATGCAGACCCTGCGGCTCCTCTTCATCCTCCATCTCTGATGTTGTATCTCAGAGCATGTTGTCCACATCAGCCAAAAGCTGGAAGTTCTGAAGCACTGAAGACAAACCGCACACTGCGGCAGAGTTATTCAAAGAAATAACAGACCAGACAGATCTGTGGCTCTCACCGCAGAACCTAAAGCCAGTCATGGTCTTGTTTGATAATAGCTGTAACCTGATGGCAGCTGTGAAGTTTGGCAAGCTCTCACACGTATCATGCTTGGCCCATGCGCTCAACTTGGTAGATCAGCCGTTCCTGAAAACCTACCCAGACTTGCTAGCGCTTCTGGTCAAGGTACGCTACATCAGCGGCCATTTCTGCAAGCCAGCTACAACTACAGAAGTTCTGGCACTGCGGCAGCAGTGCATGCAAGTACCAGCTCACCAACTGGTGTGCAAAGTCACCACACACTGGAACTTCAAACTGCACATGGTAGCAAAGCTTTGTGAGCAGCAGAGGTTAGTTGTTAAATACCAGCTCTAACACACCCCTCGGGATTCTGGTCAGCTTCCGCACATAACAACTGAACAGTGGACATGGATATCTGACATTTGTGTGGTTTCTCCAAGACTTTTTGGACTCCACAAAGATGGTGAGCAGCGATTACGCCATCATCAGCACAACGATTCTTCTGTGCCTACTTAAACAGTTGCTACTGACAATTAAACATGAAGCTATGAAGCTTTGACCACAGAGAAGAACAAAGAGGCACCAACTTTTATATCTGCAACTATCAGTATGTATAACAATCCATAAGCTACTTCTTGTGGGATATAACGAGTTGGTGCAAAGCTCCAAGCATAGCATACATTCAATAAGAATGAGTAGAAATGCAGCACTCACCCATATCCTTTGAATACAAGTGCTTTATTTCATACACATGGACATCATTCTTTATGGCAAGCAGATAAAAACAGGGCAAATCAAATCTGTCAAAAGTGGTGCACTCAAAATAGAGAGGTGGTGCCCGAAGGAAAATGAAGTCAAACAGTAGAACGATGACCTTGGTCACTCAATACAATCCAAGGAAGTTCTGTTGCCAGTTAATTCAAATTTTAATTAACAGCTGGCAAAATGAGGTACACAGATAAAAGTTCTTCCCCAATGTTTCAGTGCAACTTCCTTTATCAAGAGTATCTGTGCGAGGTGTTCGTAGGCATGCTGAAATTATGAAAATAACATCCGCTAAGTATTGTGCCAGGTTGTAATATGAAACCCGGTGTGTATCTGTGGGCTTGTTCCCGGGGCTCAGGCACCTAAATCCCGGGAACAAGCCCACGGATACACACCGCAGCATAGTTTCTGCATTTTCCTTTTGCAACCAGGCACAGTACTTAGCAGATTTCGTTCTCATAACTTCAGCATGCTGATGAACACCATGCACAGATACCCTTGATAAAAGAAATTGCGCCTAAATGTTTGGGAAGGACTTCTATATGTGTACCTCATTTTGTCAGCTGTTACTTAAAATTTAAACTAACTGGCAACAGAACTTCCTCGTGATTTATTGAGTGCCAAAGGTCACTGTTCTGCAGATAAAAACAGGGGTTGTGGTAATGTAAAAGAGAAACAATGGACTACGGCCGTTTCATGTTAAAACTGACGCTTCTACAGGTCTATTCAGTAGAAGCGTTAGTTAATACGCTAAATGGCCGAAGTCCATTGTTTCTCTTTTCCACTGCTGCAATCCCTGTTTATACCTGCTTGCTGTGAAGAATGATGTCCATGTGTATGAAATAAAGGATTTGTATTCAAAGGATATGGGTGAGTGCTGCATTTCCACTCCTTAATGAAAACATGAAGCTTTGCATGCGGACCAAGTGGAAATGGAGGAAGACATGAGTCATGAGACAGGGACCCATCATCATTTCATCCACCCAGTGCAGATTGAGTAACAATGAGGAGGAGAAGTCTGAGTAGGAGGAGGAGGAACAGGAGCTGGTTTGCACAACAAAGGCTAGTACCCACACAAGCTTTGTCCCGTCTCTTCTATGAGGATGGGCTGACGACGGGAATGAGTAGGAAGAAATGGAGGCGGATGAAGAGATGGAGAGTAGTCATCATGGTAGAGAGAGGAAAGTGTTGGCCGTAGGGAGCTTGGCACATATGGTCGACATTATGTACCGCTGCCTTACCTGTGACCTTTGTGTTACATTCATCTTTGCCAAAAATGAGTAATAGTCGTTCACTCTGCTAGACCCATGCTACAAGGAGAACTTTGCCTCTCTCGTTCCTGAGGCGGAGAGGTCTACTAAAATGGTGCTATACCAGAAGGTCACTGTGAAAAATATGTTGGAAAAATTCCCATCAGACAACAATAGGAGCAGGGGCAAGCTTCCTTGGCTAACCAAGGAAGAGAGGCGATGGAGACACACATCAGGTACAGCAGAGGCAGAGGTACACTGTCAAAGGCTTGGTTCAATTTCATGACACTTTCCCAGTGTCCAATCCCTGATGACCAGGTTTTTTTGACAAGGCAGGAAAAGTTTTTACTGATGGTCAAGCAATACCTGGACAACAAAACCAGCATACTCCCTAATTTCTGACCTTCATCTATTGGGTCTCAAAGCTGGACAACTGGCATGAGCTGTCCCTCTATGCCTTGGAGGTGCTGTGGTGCCCTGCCGCTAGCATCTTGTCTCAGTGGATTTTTAGTGTCGTCAGGGGGGGCATAACAGAGAGGCACATTTGCCTGTCAAGAGAAAATGCTGACAGACTCACTCTGATAAAAATGAACAAAGCCTGGTGGCTTTGCCCCAACTTTTCCACAACACCAAATGACAGCAGCAGATAAACTGTTTTTAATCTTTAATATTTGAATGAGGCCTGCCAAGTGTTGCTTCACGGTCTATGGATGACCCTGATTATATTTTTTCCTGGCTCTGCACTTTGTGCAAAGCTTTATTGGGTGTAGAAGTCCATCAACTACACTTTCAAAATATTTTAATGAGACCCACCAGTTGTTGCCTTCAAGGGTCTATGCATGTCTGGATGACACAGTTTATATTTTTACTGGCTTTGCAGTGCCTTTATGATTTATAGAAGTACCACAACTACACTTTTTAAATATTTGAATGAGGTACTACAGTTGGTTCCCTTGAAGGGTATATGGATGACCCTGATTATAATTTTGGGCAGGCTTTGCACTGTGTGCAGAGCTTTTATGAGTGTAAAAGTACCACAACTACACTTTCTTCAAAATATTTGAATGAGGGTGACCCTGCTTGTAATTTTTGGCAGGATTTGTACTTAGTGAATTTCCTTTTATTAGGGAGTACCAGTATATGACAATTTGAACAGAATGTGTAAGAAGCCCTCCTTTATGTGTAATATAGGGTGTCTCTGAGTCCCTCTGAGTTCTTAATTTTTGGCAATTCCTGCTTCCTTGATAAATTACACTGAATTTTACAATGTGTTAATAAAAAATTCACTTTTGGCTTACATATATTGTTATTTTTTATATTCTTTTAAAATTTTGCATTATATACCAGTCATTTTAAAGGAAAAAAAAATTCTTAACTTTTTTTTCCTGTTAACTCTCTTTGATATTGAATGTTTTATTGTCAGCCCTTAAAGTGGAGTAAAAGTGTGACACCATTGTTCTCAGCAGTGATCCGAGAGTTAGAAATGCTTCCAGGGGTCTTCCCCATGCTATTTTCCTTCCATTCAGCACTTTTCCCATCCATTTGAACATTTTCTCTGACCCCTAGACCTCTTTGTAGGCTCTGCTGGAAAAAGCTTGGCTTTCCCATTGACTCCCATTATATTCGTTATTCGAAACAAGTATCCAAGCATTAGGAATTGATCAGTTTGAGTAATGAGCATCCAAACATTTTAGTGCTTGCTCATCCCCTTTTATGATGCAAGGAAACTGGCAAAGAAGGATGATAACATCACACCTATACTTGGTTGTTTTGTTTATATTGTCCTATAGTTTACTTTCTATTTTAACAATGTAGATTTTCTTCCTTTATAGGCTTTTAGTATAGGATAATAAATCAATAACTGTTCCTTAGTCACATATGCATATATGAATTAGGAAAACAATTTTGAAAAAAAAATTTAAAAATATAAAAGATAGGTTTAGGTAAGGAAAAATGAAAAGTAAAAAAAAAAATAGCACGAAAGAAAGGAAATGTCACTGAGTAAAAGCCATTATTCCAGTTCTGTGAATACTAGTCTGCTCTTTTCTCCAATTACTAGTTTACCTGATGTATGAATTTCTGAGATGCCAGATCCTGTATTGAAGCAGAAACCCTTACAGGTAAATTTATCATCACATTATTAAGCCATGAACAGTTATAGAAAATTTTTTATGCAGCAAAACCTCTTAAGAATATTCCATTTATTCTGAATAAATACAATAAAAATTTAAGTATTTGTATTTATTAATCGTTTTATCCCAAAAAAGTGTAATAGTTATATCTACATTTTCTTGCTTTAGATGGAAATATGGAAAAGTGACTACTAGCATTACATAGTAGAGATAAGCAAACTGATTTGAGGCAAATTGAAATTGCCTTGATTTAAAAGTTGTATTAACCCAAATTCAAATGGTGGCTGGCCAATTTGCAAAGGGCTAAGAAAAGGGGTACAAAATATAAACTGTATACTCACCTCACAGCTCATCTGTCCTGCCACCGTAGCTCCTTGACTTGCCCGTCTTTCCTTACTCTGTACTGACTTCCTGCACTTAGTTGGCTTTAGGTAACTCATGTCATGATGTCTCAGCTACAGGACACAACAGCTTTCATTGCATAAGGCCTACTCAGAGCAAGAAGCACTGGAACAGAAAGAAGGGATAGATGCAAGAGGACTTCACCTGTTATAAAGACTTGAAAAGATCAAACCTGGAAGTAGATAGTGGAGAACCAGGAGAGAGCTGTGCTGGCAGGATCAATAATGTGAGTATACTGTTTTCTTTTTTTTTTAAATTCAACATTTACAGTATCATGCTCTGGGGTCTAGTGAGATCCCAGAGTATAATAAAACATCTTTTATGATGGGTGTGGTAGCCCCCTTGATTGGTTCTGCTAGACCATGTGAAAAAGCTGCAGGACATAATGACGGATGCCTATGCACCCAGATATAATTTAATTTTGTTGCTATATCGGACTCACATTATCTTTGTGTGTATACACCAATAAATGAATAAAGTTATTTGCAACTTACCATCTTGAGAGTGCAATGGATACTTCTGCATTGATTGACTGGGTTCACAGCCTACTCCACAGCATCTTTGTTTCTCATGATTGCACACCATTCCTCATCATTGAATTTCACACCCTCATCTGACATCATTGGAACCTGCTCTCTGGCTCTTGGCAGTGTGTGAAATGATGCTCAGCATTTTGTTAGAGTTCCATATGAATTGAATCACAATAAGTAATGGGAGACCATGTCACAGATGCATGGAGGAGACAGGTTGTGAATGGCTTTGTAGTGTATGTCATAGGGTTTTGAACTAGAGCCACTGGACAATAGGAAGCCAGTGAAGGGCTTGGCAGAGAGGAGAGCCTGGGGAATAATGGGGAGACAGGTGGATTAGTCGAGCAGCAGAGTTTAGGATAGATTGGAGCGGTGCAAGAGTGCTAGAAGGGAGGCCAGAGAGTAAGAGGTTGCAATAGTTGAGGTGGGAGGTAATGAGGGCATGCACAAGCCTTTTTGCAGTTTCTTGGAATGTACGGATCTGGGAAATATTTTTGAGTTGGAGTCAGCAGGAGGAGGCAAGGGTGTTGATATGTTTCTTGAAAGAGAGGGCAGAGTAGAGGATCACCGAGCATGTGAGACTGGGGAAAGTGAGCAGCCATTGACATGGATGGTTAGGTACAGTGGAGGGGTGGAGTGAGATGGGGGAAAGATGATAAATTCTGTTTTGTCCATGTTTAGTTTTAGAAAACAAGCAGAAAAGAAAGATGAAAGAGCGGACAGACATTGTGGGATTTTGTTCAGCAAGGAGGTGATGTCAGGTCCAGAATAGGTAGATCTGCGTGTCATCAGCGTAGAGATGATACTACAAATCATGGATTTTTATGAGCTGTCCCAGGCTGAAGGTGTAGATGGAGAAGAGTAGGGGTCCTAGAACTGAGCCTTGGGGAACGCCGACAGACAGGGGGCAAGGTGAGGAGGTGGTGTGGGAGAGGAAGACACTGAACTTTCGGTTTGTTAGATATGACAAGATCCAGGATAGGGTGAAAACAGTGATGCCAAGAGATGAGAGAATCTGTAACAAGAGGGAATGGTCCACAGTGTCAAAAGCAGAATACAGGTCGAGGAGATGGAGGACAGAGTAGTGTCGCTTGATCTTGGCCGGATGTTGATGACAGCTCACATAATTGTCCCCTGCGCTAGCAGGGGACATTGTTGAGAGTTGTATTTAACTGTTAACGGAGAGAGCAGGTGGTAGATGATAGGAGCATTCATCAGCAGCCGCCTGCACATTAAATAAATAAAATAAAAAATTGACATAGGATTCCCTTGTATTTTTGATAACTAGCCAGGCTAAGCTAACAGCTGTGATCTGCAACCTTCAGTTATCCAGTGTAGCAAGCCTGGTTATCAAGTATAGAGGGGTCCTTAAGCCATATTTTTTAATTATTTAAATAAATACTTTGAAAAAATGGCGTGGGGGGGCTCCACATTTTAGGCAACCAGTCAAGGTAAAGCTGACAGCTGGGGGCTAGTATTCTCAGGCCAATTGCCCAGCTTTTCCCATTTGCGATATGGTAGTGGCAAGTGGGGTTCATATTTGTGGGGTTCATGTCACCCTTGTATTTTTCGGTGACATCAAGCCCATGACTTAGTAATGGAGAGGCATCTTTAAGACACCTATCCATTACTAATTCTATAGTTACTGTCTTTTTTCGGAGTATAAGACACACTTTTTTCCTCCAAAAATGAGGAGGAAAATGGAGGGTGTGTCTTAAAGTCTGGATGACCTGCTATGGCTGTTGTAGGAAGGTAGTGGAGTGGCAGCGGCCAGGCAGTGGGTCACAGGAGGCAGGAACCAGCGGCTGAGGCTAACTTCTGTGCCTGCTGCTAAAGAGAAATGAATATTCACTGCATTACACGCCCATGGGCATGGAGGGCAGAGAATATTAATTTTTCTTTAATGGCGGACATGTTAACTGCAGCAGCACGAGCAGGGGACATGATGTGAGCTGTCTTCAGCACTCAGCGCTGGGGGAAAGTGTGAACAGTACCGCTGATTCCCAGGCACTGGTAAGTGTGATACTGATGTGACACACCGGTGGGACACAGTTTTCACACATATGGTTATTCCAGTACCACAAATATCAGGACATTTGAAAGAACCTTATGGCTGTGTGCCTATGATGAGCTTTTTGAAAGTTTTTAATGCTGTGCATTTTTGCTGCACCAAAAACACAGCATCTTACAGTTTCAGCAAAGTGGATGGAAATATCTATGCATTCATATATACATAATTATTGGGCTAATGTTAATGTGCAGAATTATTATGCAATTAAATGAAAAATGTAAATTTTCCCATCTTAGTTATTTATTTTCATCTGTTAAACTGAGAATAATAACCAAACTACTAAAAATGTACAAACATAAATTTCTAAAATTTCAAAAAATATATTAGTTATATACATAGTCTCCCTTCTTTTCAACAACAATCTCCCATCCATGGAGTCTGTTAGTTTCTTAGTCTTTTAATGATCAACGTTTTGGGCAGCACCAACCACACCCTCCCAGACATCGTTCACAGAGGTGTACTGTTTCCATCATCATAAATCTTCTATTTAAGAAGGGCCCACAAGTTCTCAATAGGGTTTATTCAGATGATGAAGGGGCCATGTCATTATTTTTTCATGCTTATGGCCTTTACTGGCTAGATAAGCAGTGGAGCATTGCCCTGCATAAAAATCAAGGTTTTCTTGAAAGATGCACTTTTTTCTGTACCACAGCTTGAAGAAAGTGTCTTATAAGAACTGGCAGTAGGTTTGGGAGTTGATTTTTAAGTCTATGTTCAACCCGAAAAAGGTATATCTAGCTGATCTTCATTAACACCAGACCACATCAGTACCTCACCTGCGCTTAAGTGCCATCTGAGTTGAAGTAGAGTTCTGTACTTGTTACTGAAACTGCCATGGGCTCATCCATCTGGTCTGTCGAGCGTCACTCTCCATAAAATCCTTGAAAAATCTATCTTTAGATATATCTTGGCCCAGTCTTTACATTTCAACTTCTGTGTCTTTGTTCAGTAGTGGTCACGTTTTAGCCTTCCTTTCCTCAGCCATGTATCTGAGCACTGAACATCTTCTACTTCTGGGTCCTCCAGGGAGGTTGCAGTATGGAATATGAATATGACAGCAATGGAGGATAATGTGTTCCTGGTCACTTCCCGTTTGATTCTTTTAAAATATTTTGCAGTTAAAGTGCATCTATTTTTATCAACCCTGTTGCTTATTTGTAGTAAAGCTTCGATTGTTCTGTGATTATGCAACAATATCTAAGCAACTTCAAGAGTGATGCATCCATCTGTTAAACTTTTAACAATTTTGGGGGACTTTTCAGAGTCAGTTAAATCACATTTTCACCCTTTATGCCTGAGGAAAACAAGTTTCTAAATAATTATTGTAAGGATCACCTGGTGAGGTGGATCCAAGAAGCCACAGGTCAGGGTGGGAAACATGCGCATCGGGTAGCAGGCAGTAAGGCATGTACAATGAGGTCTTTGATAACTGGCTATACCAGATAGCCAAAATACGGATAAAGAAGAATATTCTAGACGCTTCGGAACCAAGTGAACATCTTTACGATGACAGCAGATCAAAAACCAAATGTATCCTCAAAGAATGACTACACAATCCTCAGTATAGAAATAAGAAAAAAAGAACCTACAATAAAGATAGTAGAGTGATGACAATTCAAAGTGCTGTAATTTATTAATACAATACAAATACAATAAAATACTATGCACATAACATATAAGGAGAAAAAATAAATTTACTATGCACATAATATATAAAGATAGAAAATAAATCCCATAATATATAAGGAGAGAAAAGAAATCCACTATACATATAACACCCCTTTAGGGCTACCACTGTACCCTGGGTGTTATGGAGGGTCTCACCTCTTTCATACGCAGTGCCTCCACCCGAATCTTGATTGGAGCTCTGTCTCTGGGCTGCAGAAGAACAGTTATCTTCTGCCAGGGGCTGATTCGGGAAACCCCTGCCACAGCTCGGTACACACTCAGGAAGCAGGAGTAAAACAGTTTAACAGATTTATTGCTATAAAGCAGAATTGAGGTGGGTTTAAAGGAATAAACATACAATGCAATTAACTGTGCTCTATAAAAGTCATATACACATCACCATCTAATTAAACTCCAACCCTGCAAATATAATGTGGCAAAGTCCCCCTATTCTGTATTTACTCAGTCCAAACGTTGGGGCCCAGTTGCCATGGATGTTGGCACGCAAAGTAACAATCGTGGGTGCACTTAGATGAACATTGATGTCAATAGTTTATGTTGCCTTGTACTCACTGTAAATAGCGCTGATAGAACCACAAGTCTCATAAGGGCACTCACTGTGTCTCTAATGACCAGAGGATTCTTTGGACTCCAGCTGGGGGCTGCAGGATTTAGACCTTTATCCGATGGGAGTGCCGGCCAGACTCTCTGGATATTTGCTCTCTCCCGCAACACAGGTATCTTTGCGGGGTCCCCCACACTCTGCAAATTAGGGGAATCAAGACCCACACCGCTCTGTCTCTCATAACCAGCAGCAGCCACGTTTTTTCTCCTCTCTTCATTTGCTTTCACTTTCTCTCCAGCGTCCTCCCCCAAGTCCCTCCTCCTCCCTTCTTCTATCATCTCACTGAAACAAGGATCCCTGGGAGTTGAAGTCTTCTGCCACTTAGGAGAAAAACTATTAGTGTCTGTAGGTCCCAGTTTAACAGCCACTGCAAAACTCTTCTTAGAGTGTGTAAGCTCCAGCATGCCGGTAGATGCTCTGACAGTTCCCTCTGCAGGTGTTACATGCACATCTCTATATATAAAAATGAATGTATGTATGTGTGTATCACCAACCAATCACCAAGCATCTTTCATTTCACCAGAGCTGTTCAAAAGAAGCTAAGCTGTGATTGGTTGCTGTGATAAACAGTTTTCCTTGCAATCAATCACTAAGCATCTCTCATTTCACCAGAGCTAGTTAAAAGTAGGTGAGCTGTGATTGGTTGCTATGAGCAAGTTTTCCCACTTGACAACACCTCAGCAGACACTGACATGGTGGGAGAAATCTAGCATCCCCAGGAACATAAGCTCCCTTCCATTGTCTGCCCCCCAGAAAGGAGCACAGAGCACATGACAAATGAGTCCCCCCCTCCTGTGTGGTATCATTAAGTGACACACATGAATATAGGAAAGTGCACATATTAAATGTCATGTGGATTTAATATTTTATGTGTATTTTCTGGGATGGTGTAGGACAAGTTGGGGTGAATTCTAAATCCCTTATGCTGCAGCCTGCAACTCATACCAAAACCCCTTCTCAAGGCTAACAATATTCTTTTTGCTCTTAAATCTGAAAATTGTTTTGATCAGGGAAACGTGATACACTATTTTTACTGTGGCAGTTGTGTGCCAAAAGCATATATCCAGACTTGTTTGGATCTCAGTAGAATTGTTATAGTGATACTGCAGCCTTATACATCCACCTCAGGTATGCAAATTTTCCAGGCATTGTAATACTGCAATCTTTTTTCAGTAGTGAAATGTTATGACATTTACTGTACTAGATTTGGGCCTTAAAACACACAAAAAAAATTCTTTGGTTACAATTATCATTGCTATATTGATACTGCAGCCTTAGGGTCTGTGCACACGTTGCAGATTCTGGCGCAGATCCACAGCGGATTTAGCCCTACGGATTCGCAGCATTTTCTCCTGTGGTGTACAGTACCATTACATTCAATGAAAAATAATAAACGCTGTGCCCATGCTGCGGAAAAATACGTGCAGAAACGCAGCGGTTTTGAATCCGCAGCATGTCAATTCTTTGTGCAGATTCTGCAGCGTTTTTACACCTGCTCCATTATAGGAATTCACAGGTGTAAAAATGCAGGTGAAATCCGCACAAAAACTGCAGAAAATCCTCAGTAAATCTGCACAAAATCCACAGGTAAAGCACAGGTCATTTTACCTGCAAATTTAGCGAAACCAGGGCGGAAAAATACACTGCAGAATCCGCAACGTGTGCACATACCCTTATACGTCCATCTGAATTGGGCAAATTTTCCTGGCATTGTAATACTTCAATTTTTTTCAGCAGTGACATTTTATATGGCATTTATCATGCTAGAGTTGGGCCTCAACCCTCCTCCCCCCCAAAAAAAAAAATAATTTCTTTAAAAAATTGCATTGGTTTAATGATACTGCAGTCTTTTACGTCCATCTGAAATGACCACATTTTGCTGGCATTGTACTACTGCATTTGTTTTCAGTAGTGAAACTATATATGGCATTTATTGGAACTCAAAACACATCAAAAAATTGCTTGGTTATAAATGGCATTGCTACATTGATACTGCAGTAAAATGCGTCCAAATTAAATTGGGCAAATTTTCCTGTCATTGTAATACTGCAATTTTTTTCAGAAGTGACATTTTGTACAGCATTTATCTTGTTAATCTTGGGCCTCAAAACCCATCCAAAAGATAATTTGTTAAGAAAATCGCATTGCTATTCTAATACTGCAGTCTTATATGTCCATCTGAAATGGGTACATTTTACTGGCATTGTAATACTGCAATTTTTTTGTGCAGTGAAATTTATACGGCATTGATCGTGCTACAGTTGAGCCATAAAACACACACAAAAAAGTCACAAATAGCACTGCTATATTTATACTACAGCCTTATACATCCCACTGAAGTGGGCACATTTCCTGGCATTGTAATACTGCAATTTTTTTGAGCTGTGAAAATTTTATATGCCATATATTGCAAAAAGCGGCGTGAAAGTGCAATGAAGACTGCGCTTGCTTCTGGTGGAGTGCAAAGTTCTTTATTTAGCCAACGCGTTTCCTGAGCCTACTGGCTCACTTCATCAGGGCAGATGAAGTGAGCCAGTAGGCTCAGGAAACGCGTTGGCTAAATTAAGAACTTTGCACTCCACCAGAAGCAAGCGCAGTCCTCATTGCACTTTCACGCCGCTTTTTGCAAATTTGTCCTAGGACCCTGTGCAGACTTGCTGCTGCTTCTCATGCGTTTATGGGTGTTGTGACTTTTTCACAACCCCAATAGGTGAGCACCTTCCTTTTTTCTCTGTTAATGTGTTTTTTGATACGGATTTTACACAGTGGATGCGCCCTGTATTTTTCCTTTCATATGCCATTTATTGTGCTACAGTTGGGCTTCAAAACACACAAATAAGTTTGTTACAAATAGCATTGCTATATTGATACTGCAGTCTTATATGTCCATTTGAATTAGGCAACTTTTTCTGGAATTGTAATACTGCAATTTTTTCAGCAGTGACATTTTATATAGCAATTATTGTGCTAGAGTTGTGCTTCAATCCCCCAACCCCTGCCAAAAAAAATCATATGTTTAATACATCACATTGCTATATTGATACTACAGTCTTATACGTCCTTCTAAAGTGGGAACATTTTCAAGGCATGTTGCACATTTTCTCTGCAGTAAAATTTTATGCAGCATTTATCGTGCTACAGTTGGGTCTCAAAACACAAAAGCAAAAAAAAATTATTTGGTTACAAATATAATTGCTATATTGATACTGCAGTCTTATACATCAATCTGTAGTGTGCAAATTTTGCTGACATTGTAATACTGTCTGCATAGTTTTCTTAACATGGATATATCATATTTAATTTAAAATGGGCAAGGCGCTTGGTACGGCACGGAGAAGTGGACATGATGCTGATGGTGAGTGCAGAGGCTGAGGCCATGGGCAAGGTGAAGCTGTGCTTGCCGTGGGAACACAACAAACACACACATCATGTCGATCTGACTTCTTGCTTGACTTTGTTGGGGGGTGCGGAACACCACGCTTGAAGCCAGACCAGTGTGAAAAGGTGGTAGGATGGATAACAGATAATGCTTCCATTCACCTTGCCAGCACATCCCTGTTTTCCACAAG
This sequence comes from Dendrobates tinctorius, assembly GCF_039654945.1. Taxonomy (NCBI): domain Eukaryota; kingdom Metazoa; phylum Chordata; class Amphibia; order Anura; family Dendrobatidae; genus Dendrobates; species Dendrobates tinctorius. The sequence continues at coordinate 28,248,547 of NW_027361827.1, read as the reverse complement.
GTCCAGCCTCAGTAGCTGTGATTTGGGATCATATACTCCTCACCATGATCCTCCTTACTCCCACCATGCCGAGGGCCTGTAGACAAGTGATCCCACACTTGGACACTTCAAAGAGCTGTTCACATTTCTATTTATAGATTCTGGCCTCTTGTTATCCCCTTTTCAAGTGGGACATGGGGAGATTGCATGTAACGATGCCCAAAAATTTGAGCAGTCACGCTCACAAAAAGGTGAAGTTGGGGATTTGCAATTACTGTCACAAGAGCTGGATGATGGTGTGACACAATTGCTAACAAGTGGTGTTGTTATGTTAGCAAGACAGGAGGAGGACCAGAGTGTGGAAGTAGAAGACGAGGTGGTGGACAATGAAGTCACTGACCCAACCTTGGAAGGTGACATGTAGAGCGGGGACAGCAGCGCACATTGGGAGGGATCCACAGCACCACAACAGACAGGATGAGACAGTGGGGTGTCCAGAGACACAAGATTGGCAACTGTTCCCCAGAGCACCAACACGGGTAAAGTTGCCAAGCCAAGGGTTAGGCGTTCCAGAGTCTGATGCTTTTTTAAAGACAGTTTAGTTAACCGTAAAAAGGCCATTTGCAACATCTGCCATGCCAGCATCAGCAGGGACAGCACAACTACCAGACTGCCCACCACCAGCATGCTCAGGCACATGCAAGCACATGCCTGCTTAGGTCAAAGAGTTCAGAAACAGTGTCTGCGGGTCACACCACTGCCTCTTCCCCTTTTCTATATGTGCGTCAATCCCCTGTCCATGATGGAGGTAAAGATGCCTTCTACTCTGCACTTGTCATTGCACACTTGCAACCACAGTCAGCAACCACATCCACAGGCACAGCGTTGTCCCTATCCCAGTTTTTGTAACTAGAGATGAGTGAATACAGTTACTCGCATGAATAGTACCGTTTTCGGGCTATTCGCTACTTGGTGAGTAATTAGGTATTCACCTCGGTATATTCGAGTGTCAAGCAGAGCATGTTTGGCGCTTTATTTGCCGCCAATGAACATGCTGGGCTGGCTTGTCAATCACAGTAATGCCGGCAACATCTTTGGTTTGGCATTACTGTGATTGGCTGGCCTTCCAGCATCATAGGGACTATTTAATAAAGGCTGCCGGCGCCATCAGGGAAAGCGTAGCATAGGGAGAGGGAAACGAGTGTAGGGAAAGTGATAGGAGCTTATAGTGAGCATTATTTATTCCAAAAAACCTCTTTTAAGAGCTGAAGATTGTGAAGAGATCACTTGTTTGCTAGGTGGAGATTTAAGTAGGGAGAGATTTAATAGGAGGGAGGGTGAAAGACAGGCACCTGGGTGCTCTCATCATTGCAAGTACTTGTTGCAGATCTCTGCTATTTTCCACTGTGCTGCATATTAGTTAGTATTAAGAACAGATTAGGGTGAAATAGGAAGGGTTTCACCCACTACCAAAATATAAAAATCAGTTATTTGTAGAGGGAAAGAATATTAGTTAGTGCCAGCATATACAAATCCATTTTTGGGAGCTGCATAATATTCCTGTGTAGCAGCCTATAATTTTTTTACCGCAAAATAATATTCCTCAGTGGCAACATATAGCAACATTAATTTTAAAATCTAATAGCAAAATAGTATTCCTCGTCTTTTGCTTAAAATACCTAATATTTGTCTAGCAGTTGTGCGACTGGCGTAATCCATGACAAGCAGGGAAAATAATCGTCATTATTCAGCATTTGGAGTGTGTCAGCAAGGCGATTGAAAAAACCAAACAAACAGAATTTTTGTATTGGTTTAAAAAATAGCGTATCTTTATGAAGCAGTTGCGCGACTGACGCAATCCAGGTACACATAATATTGCTTGACAATTTAGCAGAGTCAGTCATCTTCATTACTCTGCATTTGGAGTGTGTCAGCAAGGCAATTTTAAAAAATATCATGATTTTCTATTGGTTTAAAAATAGCATTTCTTTAACTAGCAGCTGTGAAACTGGCCCAATCTGGGTAGAGATAAACTGACTTGACAATTAGCAGGGGCAATAAACTTAATTATTCCACATTTTGAGCGTATCAGGAAGGCAATATTTTAATAAATCATAATTTTCTACTGGCTTAAAAATAGTGTTCATCTAGCAGTTGTGCGACTGGCTCAAAATCCTGCAGAGATATGCAAACATGACTATTTACCTGTAATTTACGTCAGTCTGCTGTTGCAGTACATAATCAAGCTGCAAGCTCCAAAAAAAATTGACACACATTGCTAGATTTTGTACATAAGACATTTGTAAGGGTACTTGTGAAAAAACAGCCAGTATTTTTTGGTTTCATAAGCATAATGCATTCAAGATGAGAAAGGGTGACGTTAAGGTACGTGGATTTGGTGGTGCTGGCCAAGGCCGTGTGACAGATCCGAAGGTATATCTCGCTCTAGGTTCCTGTCCAAATTTGGTCAGCGAGCTACACCACTAACAAACACAGACAAGAGCAAGGATGTTGTGGATTGGATGGCAGACAAAGGCTCCAGTGTGTTGACAAGCAGCGCCACAAAATCTTTCACATGGTCCAGTCTCAGTAGCCAAGAAGCTGGGCCTGAATCCTCAACCTGGTCCTTCTTGCTCCCACCATCAAGAGTCCTAAGAGACATATGACCCCAACGCTGGCCACTCTGGGGAACTGTTTACATGCCCTTGTAATTTGTCAGGCCTCTCAATGTGCACCTGGGTCACACTCCCAGGGCTGTGGGGTATTCGGTACCGGGCCGGTGTCAGGGGACTGTGTCACAGTGGCGGTGACCTGATCCGTGGCCCTGGGTGCCCAAGTAATGGGGGAATGTAATGTAGTTTAAGTGGAATAGCTCGTGACGCCACCTGTGGTGCTCGGCAAGGGAGGTGTTAAGCCGACGCTGCAGACAGATCCTCTGGGACAGATGGTATGATGCAGCAATGATGGTATAGCCCTCCACAGGCAGGGCTGATGTACCAGGGCAGTGTAGTTGTAATGGTTGTGAAAAGGCGCAGGCAGTGTAAAGGATGGTACCCAGATGTAGCGGTGCTGAGCGGGTTGGCACAAGAATGAATGGAGGACACCGAGGCTTGCAGTTCCAAAGCTTTACTCACAGTCTGCGGTACACAAGGGTGCCTGCCTCCGTGCCGTGTCCTCCAGGTCAGAGACTCAGCCAACCTCCAGGCCAGATGGAAAGCTCCTCTCCAACACTCCGCCAACATGTACCTTCCCTGAACGACTCCTCTATTGCACTTTAAAGTGTGAAGATCTCCAGTACCGTGGTACCCTGGAGTTCCTCCTGTCAGATGTTCCCAAGAACTCTACTCGTATGGCAGACAGCTGTAGCCTGCTTCGGGGACTCCCTTCTCCTGAGTCCCGGCTCTCTAATCAGTTGCTGTTGTGCCCCAAGTCTTAGATGGGAGTAGTGCATTTACTGCCAACTACTCCACTGATGTCTGCTGCAGAACCATAAGTGTCCATACAACCTCGGGGACCGGGCCCCGGCCTTGCGCTGAGAACCTATAGGCAGGGTTCCTCTTCCAACCCACGTCCTCTCTGTTCTCCTACTCCTTCGTTCCGTACTGATCCTTCTCTCTCTTATGGAAGCTTAGGTTGCAGTTCTACATCTTTCTCCTTTCCCTTTCCTGTGCCAGCTGGCTCAGATCACTGAGGCAGCTGCAGCACTCCTTCCTCCATCCCTACTTCTAGGGATCCTCACTCCTGTCTGAATGACTTCTTACCCGCCTGACCATCTGCCAGACTGAACCTGTAATCCTCCACTTTCCCACTCTTTTATATCTCTCAACTCCACCCACCTCCCAACACATCCAGTGCTCCAAGCAGGGAACCACCAGAGGTGCTCTGCTACTCTCTAAGCACTGAGCCGCAATGTGGTTGTGCAGAACTACCCTGTTGTGTGGGGTGTGAGTGTTGGAGCATGGAAAGGAGTTCTCACCTTACCTGGATGGTGGGGCACTATACCTTAGGAGAAGGTGCAGTACCTCTGTGGCGACTGAGCCACAGGGGCACCACATACCCCCCATTAAACACAGCACGTCTGCGGGCTGCAAGACAACAAAGTTGAAAGTACAGGAACATGCAAAATTTTATAATGCTGCATAAACATTTCTTATACTAAACTTCCTAATATAGGAGGCATTGTTTCTTGAACGTTACAAACAATTCTTAATTAACTGTCTAAATTTCAAGTCAAAAAGTGCAATTTTTCATACTTTACGCAATTTTAAGTGCTGTTATCTGTGACTCACTATCACTTCAGTATTATTCAGCTTTCCTTCTCTAGTACACGTTTTCAATCTCTTTCTAGTGTACATTTTCTATTCTCTTTCAAGTGACACCTGTGATACCTGGTTCACTATTCACATTTTCAACTCTTTATTCAAATCTCTCATATCAAAACATTTCTCATTCTATCTAAAAGCCATTTCCTAGTTACTAATAATCTCATAAGATATGTCATTATCAAAAATACTTTGCGTTAAAACTTTAAACAATTATTCTTGTAAGTGCTGGACACCGCTCCCAGCCGGGATCTCTTGCAGTGTCCTTTGAGGTAGACATCATCTTCGCAAACTGTCCTTATGTAAAATCTTGACATCATCTTCACAAAGTGTCTTTATGTAAAACCAAGAGAGGGCACCTAAAGAGGTGCAACTATTTACAATAAAAGTTTTGGATCATACAGCGTTCATGATCTCCTTAGTTCCAAATGTAGAAACGCTGCCAATCAAAACAGGGCAACTCTAGAAAAAAAAAAAAACTAAACTATGATATGGAAACCAAAAGGCACAACGGTGCTAAACAAACCCTCATGGGTAACAAGAGTTACTGTAATTCACTAATGCTGGTCCCCTCCTGGGGTTCTGGAAGCCGATTGGGTACTGCTACCAGATGTGATATCTTCATCTTGATTCTGGTTTCTGGCTATAGGGCACTGAAGCTGTGGTAAAGGGAACCCATGATGCATCTCAATGCCCATCAACTGCTCTTCCTCAATAGGTGATTATGCTGCTCTGGTACGAGGCCTACAACCGTGAGATTCCGCAGCTTGTCGGCGCTGATAAGCAACTATACGGGGGTTCGGCAGCAAAGGGATCCCGAGGTCACTATCCCAAAGCGACTGAGACTCATCTATTCCCCGAAGATGTCGAATCGTGTGCGCCTGTTCCAGCCGTACCCTATCTCTGACTGACTAGCGCCCCCAGCGGACTCTTCCAACTGCCCTATTTCGAGTTGTCGCAAACCTGCCTCGGACGTGAACTCAGAGGTCAACCCATTAGGAGGGCCGGGGTATATACCTGGTGCCTCCTGGAGGTGTGGCCTCTGCTCCGGTGCAGGCATGGTGGCAACGGGCGCTGCCCGGTGAGACACCGGGGATGGCGGTGGAGCCAATGGCAGCTCCGGCTCCGCGGGGGGTCGCTGGCGGGACCTGTGCAGCCGCGTCAGGTCAAGGCAGGGGCCTCTCTTCCTCCGTTTCAGCTCCCTGGGCTGTATATAACTCCTCCGATAGTAGCAGCAGAGAGGGAACAGGGCACGCTGCCGGTGACATGGAAACGGTCGCAGGCTCCACAGGGTCTGCCAGGAAAAGGTCCGGTGCAGCAACGGCTGGTACCGGTGTCGCGGGTACCGCAGGTGTAGGCCCCTCCTGGGCGCGCTGAAGATTCAATGTCCATAATGCTTCCTGTCTCAGTTGCAGGCGGCGTGTCAGCTGGGAAATTTCATCTTCTAGCTGCTGGCGGCTCATCTCAGTGACGGGGTCGGAACCTTCAGCCATGGCGCCGGGGAGATCCGACTTAACCTCTGCGTGCTCTACAGGCCTCCTTCCCTCACTCTCCAAAATGGCTTTCTGGCGTTCTTCCTGCCTCGGCCCCTTTCCCGCCACTAACTTCTTCTGCCCCTCCTTCCGGGGGCGGCGTCTTCTTCCAGCGCCTCCATATCAAGCCAGTATACGAACCCCTCGGGGGGTGGGCCAAGTAGCTGTCACATAGTAATTCAGGCAGGGGAGGCCCAAGACTCTTCACGGTCTTTTCCTAGTACCTCCTATCTCTTCACGCCCTTCTTCTCCGCGCCAGCGGCCATTTTTAATATTCATGTCACAGTCCATTAAATTGGGTCTTCTACACATTTTCAAAAGTTCAAAGTCCAACAAATCTCAGGCACACAGAACCCCATGGCATCGGGTCTCGTCATCCTGTTTGTGACGCCAAAAATGGGTCACCCTCCCAGGGCTGTGGGGTACTCGGTACCGGGCCGATGTCAAGGGACTGTGTCACAGCGGCGGTGACCCGGTCCATGGCCCTGGGTGCCCAAGTAATGGGGGAATGTAATGTAGTTTAAGTGGAAAAGTTTGTGACGCCACCTGTGGTGCTCGGCAAGGGAGGTGTTAAGCCGACGCTGCAGACAGATCCTCTGGGACAGATGGTATGATGCAGCAGTGATGGTATAGCCCTCCACAGGCAGGGCTGATGTCCCAGGGTAGTGTAGTTGTAATGGTTGTGGAGTGTAAAGGATGGTACCCAGATGTAGCAGTGCTGAGCGGGTTGGCGCAAGAATGAATGGAGGACACCAAGGCTTGCAGTTCCAAAACTTTACTCACAGTCTGCGGTACACAAGCGTGTCTGCCTCCGGGCCATGTCCTCTGGGTCAGAGACTCAGACATCCTCCAGGCCAGATGGAAAGCTCCTCTCCAACACTCTGCCAACATGTACCTTCCCTGAACGACTCCTCTATTGCGCCTTAAAGTGTGAAGATCTCCAGTACCGTGGTACCCTGGAGTTCCTCCTGTCAGATGTTCCCAAGAACTCTACTCGTATAGCAGACAGCTGTAGCCTGCTTCAGGGGCTCCCTTCTCCTGAGTCCCAGCTCTCTAATCAGTTGCTGTTGTGCCCCAAGTCTTAGATGGGAGTAGTGCATTTACAGCCAACTACTCCACCGGTGTCTGCTGCAGAACCACAGAACCATAAGTGTCCATACAACCTCGTGGACTGGGCCCCGGCCTTGCGCTGAGAACCTATAGGCAGGGTTCCTCTTCCAACCCACATCCTCTCTGTTCTCCTACTCTTTCGATCCATACTGATCCGTCTCTCTCTTATGGAAGCTTAGGTTGCAGTTCTACGTCTTTCTCCTTCTTTCCCTATCCCGTGCCAGCTGGCTCAGATCACTGAGGCAGCTGCAGCACTCCTTCCTCCATCCCTTCTTCCAGGGATCCTCACTCCTGTCTGAGTGACTTCTTACCCGCCTGACCTTCTGCCAGACTGAACCTGTAATCCTCCACTTTCCCACTCTTTTTTATCTCTCAACTCCACCCACCTCCCAACACATCCAGTGTTCCAAGTAGGGAACCACCAGAGGTGCTCTGCTACTCTCTAAGCACTGAGCCACAATGTGGTTGTGCAGAACTACCCTGTTGTGTGGGGTGCGAGTGTTGGAGCGTGGAAAGGAGTTCCCACCTTACCTGGATGGTGGGGCACTACACCTTAGGAGAAGGTGCAGTGCCTCTGTGGCGACTGAGCCTCAGGGGCGCCACACACCATTATAGAGGATCATGAGGAGATGGAGTTCAGTGATGCCCAAACTTTTGAGCACCCACGGCCAGGAGAAAGCCACATTGGGGAAGCTTAATTCATGTCTGAAGAGGTGAAGGATAATCATGATGCAATTTACCATCATGTCAGTCTCAAATCGTAACTCAGTAGGACAATCAGATTGAGAAATTGGAAGACAACGTGGTCGATGTTGAGGCCACTGATCCAACCTGGCATGGTGGCACGCCTAGCGAGCACAGCAATGGAGAGAGAGATGGATCCGTAGCAAGAAAACAGGCAAGATGAAGCAGTGGTTTGCCCAGAGGTAGAACTCGGTTAACTGTTCCACAGAGCCCACCTGCTCGGCTAGATAACAAGCCAAGGGTGCGTTGTTTCCCTGTATGGCAGTTTTTTTCTGAAAGTCCTTCAGATAAAACAACTGTAATTTGCAGCATCTGCCAAACCAAGGAAAGAAAAGGCAAGAGTACTGCTAACCTGAGCACCACCAACCTGCAAAAGCAAATGGCAACAAACTGCCAACCTGAGTACCACCAACATGCAAAAGCACATGGCAACAAAGCACCCCAGTAGGTGGGCAGAATGTCTGGGTACCAAATCTGTATCTGAGGGTGAAACTATTGCCCCTTCCCCTGTGTTCTGACCTTAGAAATCTGCTGACTATGAAGCAGGTGCTGATGCCTCCTGCCAACAACAAGCGGTTGCACACACTCAACAGTCAGCAACCACGTCCACTTTGCTGTCACATTGCAGTATTCAGCTGTTCCTGCCCCAGATGTTTACTAAAAAGCAGAAATATCCAGCCACCCACCCACAGGCCCAAACGCTAAACACCCACATTGCCAGATTGCTAGCCATGAAAATGTTGCCATTTTAACTTGTGGGAACTGAGTCTTTCTACGACCTCTTGGTGGTGTCAGCCCCACAGTAATCGATTCCCAGCCAACACTATTTTTCCCGGTGAGCCGTCCCACATTACATAAGCACATGTAACACAATATCAGCCGTGCTCTGGCCAGCTCAGTCACAGAGAAGGTCCACCTAGCCATAGACACGTGGACATGTTCTTGTGGACAGGGACGATACATTTTCCTGACAGCACACTGGGTTAACATGATGGTGTCTGGGACAGTGTCAGAGGCTGGAACATCACACATCTTACCCACACCAAGAATAGCGGGTCCAAATTCCATCAGGGCTTCTGTCAGGAACACTGCACTGCACTTGCTCACTGAGACAGTGCACATGTCCTGAGTAGAACAAACTATGCTCAAAGATACCTGTGAAGCGGGCCAGCAGCAGTGAAAATGCGTGCTTCAGGAAAACAGGACCAGAAGCACGTGACTGCTGCTGGAGTGTCTGGGGGCGGAGACAAGCCCTGGCGCTCCGGATACTGGCGCTTGGGCTAGAGATGCCCAGAGTGTAGTCAGTCAGGCACGGGTCTAAGCCAGGAGATGACACGGTACAGGAGGGGCAAGACAGAGATGTAGCCAGTCACAAAGCAGAGTCTGGAAACCTAAGATAGCAGTGCAGTACAGGCAGGAGCAATGGAATGGAATGTCAGGGACAGGCAAAGATCATAACGGAGAGGCAAAGCAAGTATAGAGTCAGGCAGCAATATCAGAAACAGGAACCGACCAGGTCATACATGTCATACATGAGCAAGCATACACAGGCAGACAGTATCCACAGATAAACAGGGGTCAGGAACTAAGCCGAGGTCAAAAGTATCACTGACATTGAACAGGGCCCAAATGAGGCTATCTAAAGCCTTCGCAGAACCAGAGAGAGGCTAAAGGTATTAACCCCTGCAGCACTAAACCATAATTCACTTACAGACCATGACAGTACCCCCCTATTAATGGGGGGCCACTGGACCCCCAGGCTTCTCAGGATGTCTGGCATGAAATTCCCAAACCATACAATCAGCGTGTACAGACTGGGCTGGGACCCACGACCGATCCTCCGGACCATACCCCTTCCAGTGTACCAGATACTGCAAGGTGCAGCGTACCCAGGGCTGGCATCAGGGCATTATTGACTGGCATATGGGGTCCAGTGGCCAGAGGGGGCCCACACCAGGCCCTGTATCATCTGCTCACCAGACCCTAGCGGCAGGCTAAACTGGGCCCTAGCGGCAGATAAACTCTATTGACGTGTGATCTTGTGATGGGTAATGTTAATGTGTGATTGGTGAGAAGTGGAGTTTCTCCGAGAGAGAGTGGTGGGACAGGGGGAAAGTTTGAGGGGTGGAGTCTCAAGGAGGCCCCGAAAAATTGGTCAGTATGGGGCCTCGAAATTCCTAGTGGCAGCCCTGGGTGTACCAGATGAGAATCCACAATGTGTCCGACCTCATATTCCATGTGACCCTCCACCAACACCAGGGGAACAGCTGACACAGAACCCTCAACAGATCCCAAAGATTTTAAAAGGGATTTGTGGAACACATTGAAAATCTTAAATGAGGCTGGGAGATGTAACCTATAGGCTACAGGATTGACTATCTCCACAATTTCATATGGACTAATGAATTGTGGCCCCAATTTGGCTGATGGAACCTTGAGCTTAATATTCCAGGTGGAGAGCCAAATCTCCCCAACCTGAAAACTATGACCTGAGACCCTCTTTTTGTCTGCAAAAAACTTATACCTCCCCTGAGACTTGGAGATGTTACGACGGACCTCAGCCCACCGATTTTTTAAACGCTGTACAGGCTCCTCCGCCCAGGACAACCAGAATCCAAATGAGAAAATTCACCAAACTGTGGATTAAATCTATAGTTCACCAGAAAAGGAGACATAGCAGTGGACTGATTCACAAGACTGTTAAAAGGGAACTCAGACAAAGGCAATGCATCACACCACTCATCCTGCCTAGCAGAGGCCAAACACCAAAGAATTTGCTCAAGGGATTGATTGATGCGTTCAGTCTGACCACTACTCTCAGGATGATATGCAGAAGAAAAGAACAAGGAAATATCCCATATTTTACAGAATGCCTTCCAGAACTTAGCCACTAACTGCATACCTCTGTCAGACACCACATTCCTGGGTACCCTATGCAGACGGACCTCGTGTTGTGCAAACAGCCTTCACAAGGTTTCCGCAGAGGGTAATGTGGACAAGGTTACAAAATGAGCTTTGCTTTGAAAACCTGTCCACCACCACCCATTTCACGGTATTACCCCTGGTAGGAGGGAGATTGGTGAAAAAATCCATGGACAAATGAGTCCATGGTCTAGCAAGAACTGGCAAAGGCACCAGTTACCTGGCCGGCCGGCTATAAGAGCTCTTAAAACGGGCACAAACATCACATGCAGATACCAATTTTTTTACATCCGTACCCAATGAGGGCCACCAAAAAACCCTTTCCACAGCCTCCCGCATGGCAGAAATCTTAGGATGAGCACTGAACCCTTGACTCATGAAACTCTTGAATGAGTGTAGAACGAAATTGCTCCGGGATAAACAATTTACCCCCGTTAAGAAGCAGGAGCAAGAGACTGAGCCTCTAAAATCTCTTGCTCCAGCTCCGAAAAGACATCAGCCACCACCACATCGGCTGGAAGAATGGAGGATGGTGGTTCGGGGGGAGACACAGAATCAAAACTTTAAAACAATGCATCAGCTTTGACATTTTTGGACCCAGGACGAAAAGTAATGGAAAACTGAAACCGGGGGGAAAAAAGCCGAAGTCAAAAGTATCACTGACAAAGGACAGAGACCAAATTAGGCTATTTAAAGACCTCCCAGAACCAGAGAGAGGCCAAAGGTATTAACACCTGCAGCACTAAATAAGAATTCACATACAGACCATGATAGTTTCATTCTCCTCGTATTCCAGTTCCTGTTTCTCTTTCACCTCCCACCTCCTCCTCATCCTTCGTGCTACTAACCTCTCCATGACTCCCCAGCTGGGAAATCTGCAGTACTGCCTTGGCAAAGTGGCAGCACGTTCTGCTGATATTCATCTGTTTATGTGATAAAGCTCACAATGCAGCCAAGCTGTTGAAAGGGATAAAACAATAGACCATTCAGTGGCTCTCCTTGCTTAACCTCCAACCAGGTCTGGTTGTGTGTGATAATGGGCGTAACTTCAAGGTGGCTTTAAAGCTTGGCAAGCTGGTACATGCTCCATGCATGGCCCATGTGCTGAACTTGGTTGGTTAAAAACATACCCTGACTTGATTGACCGACTTGCACAGCGCACATTTCCAAAAGACTTTACAGGCTTTCGCCGGTTTAGTTTTCCTGCAGGAGCGCTTTAATTTGCCTCATCACCGACTGATTTGTGACCTGCCCACATGCTGGAATTTAACCTCTATATTGGCAAGGCTTAGTGAACAGCAGAGGGCAGTCTGTGAATTCCAGGTTCTCAATGCCTGGCAGAGTAACACTCAGCCCCCACACATAAAAATTGCCGAGTGGTTGTGGACCACTGACCTACGTGGGGTTCTTCTGTCATGATACTGACTGACTAGGTATGAAATGACCCACTAGTAGGTCAGTCACCAACAACACAACAAGGGAATATCGGGGACACAATTACAACGGAGGGCCCTGCGTTAGGCAACAGGGAAATGGACACCTCCTGCACTCTCCTAAGGATGTGCCCTGGTCTTCCTGATGTCCCTATATGGCTTCTTTCAAACCATCGCCGAGCAGCATACCTTAGCCCTTGCTTGCCCTACACCTATCCCTAAGTAGGGAATTGGCAAATGTGGACACTGCTCCCACCGCTGCACTAATAAGACACCAAGGGAAGATATGACAAACAAGGTAAAGACAAACAACACTTAGCTTTCTGCTGTAAAGCACCGCAAAGCAGTATCATGACACCAGACACACCATGAACAGCCGAGGCACCACTGCTCCCAGCAAGCTCCTTCAGCTCAGTGTGGTCACTGCAGAATGACCTCTAACACCAACGGTCAGCTGATGCATAAGTTAACCCTTTGAAGGAAGTTGGGAGTTGTCACCACCCGCATCAGCAAACTCAACAGCCATGTAATTACACCAGCGGCCACCGGGGGAAAAAACTGACATTAACCCCCGATGGCCTGAAAGGAAAAAAGTTTATATGTGAGAATCCAGATCTGCCTCAGATCCAAGGATGGATTGTGACATCTTCAAAACTTTGAGTACTGCATCAAGATGGGGAACGCTGATGATGCTACTATGAGCGTAACCATCCTGCTGCTCTGTCTATTAAAGCGTTCGCTGCAGAATCTGAAAGAAGAAGCTTTGAATGCTGAGCAGGTGGCTATGAAGCAAGATTGTACAGTGGCTAATACCACACAGCCCAGCCTCACACAGTATTCTCTGGCCACATTGGGTGTTGACGAGGAACAGGAGGAGGAGGATGAGGAGTAACAGGAGTTTTTGCTCTGAACTACAGATGGGACTCCCAATCCCAGCTTTATACCTGTCCAGCATGGATGGCCTGAAGAGGATGAGGAAGCTATGCGTTGTGAGGAGAGGATCGTTACTGTTCTTTCTGGTGAGGACACTGAAAGTTTGACTCTTTGTAGTCTGCCACACATGTCAGAGTTCATGTCCAGATGCCTTTCCCAAGACCCTCGCGTGAAACACATTTTGTCCAACATGAAATACTGGCTGGCACCTTTCTTGACCCATGGTGCAAGAAGAAATTGGCTTCTCTAATGTCAGACTCAGGAGTGCCATTTCAAGTGCATGCTTGCCAGAGGCTAGTAGTGGAAGACTTGCTCAGACAATGCTTAGTGACCATATCAGCATCCTTCCTGATTCATCAGTGCCCTTTGACTATTGGTTGTCCAAGCTGCACACTTGGCCAGACTTCTCCTTCTACACCTTGGAGGTGCTGCAGTGCCCTGCCGCGAGTGTGTTGTCTGAGCGGGTTTTTAGTTCCGCAGGGGCAATCATAGTGGATAGGTGCACACAGATGTCAACGGAAAATGTAGACAGGCTGACTTTTCTAAAATTGAGCAAGAGCTGGATTTCCTCCGACTTTGTAAGCCCTACGGATGACAGCAACATTATGTAAATGCAGGCCTAATGTTTTTTTTTTGGAAGTTGTCTTAGCATCCATCTCCTACCATCCAAAACCATTTTGCTCAGGAAATCAGATTCTCCTCCTTCTCCTGCTTCTGAAACAAGCACTTAGTGTTCATCTATATATACCCTTTGTGGGTATTGTCTTGTACTTTTTGAAACCTTTGCACATTGTGCAATGGTGAAATTTGTAGCACTCTATATCTCTATCTCTTGTAATAACTGCTACGTAAGTGTATTGGTGATGTCCCCATCACAGCATCTTTCGGTTAGTCTAAAAGAGACCCCTTGGATAATTTTTTTAAACCTTTGCACATTGTGCAATGGTCAAATTTCTACTCTCAATCTCTATACATTCTATTATTATAATTTTTTTATTGTGTTGCCCTTCTCACGGTCTCTTTAACCCCTTCACCCCCAAGGGTGGTTTGCACGTTCATGACCGGGCCAATTTTTACAATTCTGAACACTGTACCTTTATGAGGTCATAACTCTGGAACACTTCCATGGATCCTGGTGATTCTGACATTGTTTTCTCGTGACATATTGTACTTCATGTTAGTGGTAAAATTTCATTCAAATAACTTGCGTTTATTTGTAAGAAAAATGGAAATTTGGCGAAAATTTTGAAAATTTCGCAATTTTCCAACTTTGAATTTTTATGCCCTTAAATCACAGAGATACGGCACACAAAAAACTTGATAACTAACATTTCCCACATGTTTACTTTACATCAGCACAATTTTTTTTGTTAGGACGTTATAAGGGTTAAAAGTTGACCAGCGATTTCTCATTTTTACAACACCATTTTATTTTTAGGACCACATCACATTTGAGGTCACTTTGAGGGGTCTATATGATAGAAAATACCCAAAAGTGACACCATTCTAAAATCTGCACCCCTTAAGGTGCTCAAAACCACATTCAAGAAGTTTATTAACCCTTTAGGTGCGTCACAGGAATTTTTTTGAATATTTAAAAAAAAATGAATATCTAACTTTTTTCACAAAAAAAATACTTCAGGTTCAATTTTTTTTATTTTACCAAGGGTAACAGGAGAAATTGGACTACAAAAGTTATTGTGCAATTTGTCCTGAGTACGCTGATACCTGATATGTGGGGGGGAACGACTGTTTCGGCGCATGGCAGAGCTCAGAATGGAAGGAGCGCCGTTTGACTTTTTCAATGCAAAATTGGCTGGAATTCAGATCGGACGCCATGTCACGTTTGGAGAGTCCCTGATGTACCTAAACAGTGGAAACCCCCTACAAGTGACCCCATTTTGGAAACTAGACCCCCCAAGGAACTTATCTAGATATGTGGTGAGAACTTTGAACCCACAAGGGCTTTACAGAAGTTTATAACGTACAGCGGTACAATTAAAAAATCATATTTTTTCCACAAAAATGATCTTTTCACCCCAGTTTTTATTTTCCCAAGGGTAACAGGACCCTAAAAGTTATTGTGCAATTTGTCCTGAGTACGCTGATACCCCACATGTGGGGGTAAACCACTATTTGGGCGCATGGCAGAGCTCGGAAGGGAAGCAGCGCCATTTGACGTTTTTGGCTGGAATTGAGATCGGACACCATGTCGCGATTGGAAAACCCCTGATGTACCTAAACAGTGAAAACCCCCCACAAATGACACCATTTTGTAAACTAGACCCCCCAAGGAACTTATCTAGATGTGTGGTGAGCACTTTGAACCCCCCAGTGCATCACAGAAGTTTATAACGCCCGGGCATGAAAATAAAAAATTCGTATTTTTTCCACAAACATGATCTTTTAGTAACCATTTTTTTTTTCCCCAAGGGTACCAGGAGAAATTGCACCCCAAAAGTTGTTGTCCAATTTGTCCTGAGTGTGCTGATAGCTCATATATGGGAGAAAACTACTGTATGGGCACACGTCGGGGCTCGGAAGGGAAGTAGTGACGTTTTGGAATGCAGACTTTGATGGAATGGTCTGCGGGTGTCATGTTGCCTTTGGAGAGCCCCTAATGTACCTAAACAGTGGAAACCCCCACAAATGACCCCATTTTGGAAACGAGACCCCCTAAGGAACTTATCTAGATGTGTGGTGAGCACTTTGAACCCCCAAGGGCTTCACAGAAGTTTATAATGCCCGGGCATGAAAATAAAAAAATCGTATTTTTTCCACAAACATGATCAATTAGTCCCCAATTTTTTTATTTTCCCAAGGGTAACAGGAGAAATTGGACCCCAAAAGTTGTTGTCCAATTTGTCATGAGTACGCTGACACCCCATATGTGGGAGAAAACTACTGTATGGACACACGTCGGGGCTCGGAAGGGAAGCAGTGACATTTTGGAATGCAGACTTTGATGGAATGATCTGCGGGTGTCATGTGCGTTTGGAGAGCCCCTGATGTACCTAAATTATTGAAACTCCCCACAAGTGACCCCATTTTGGACACTAGGCCCCCCACGGAACTTAGCTAGATGTGTGGTGAGCACTTTGGACCCCCAAGTGCTTCACAGAAGTTTATAACGCTCGGACGTGAAAATAAAAAAAATCATTTTTTTCCACAAAAATGATATTTTTGCCCCCAATTTTTTATTTTCCTAAGGGTAACAGGAGAAATTGGACCCCAAAAATTGTTTTGCAATTTGACCTGAGTAGGCTGATACCCTACATGTGGGGGTAAAACACTTGGGCGCATGGCAGAGCTTGGAAGGGAAGGAGCACCATTTGACTTTTTCAACTCAGAATTGGCTGGAATTGAGATCAGACGTCATGTTGCATTTGGAGAGCCTCTGATGTGCACAAACAGTGGAAACCCCCAATTCTAACTCCAACCCGAACCCCAACACACCCCTAACCCTAATCTCAGCCCTAACCCTAGCCCTAACCCTAGCCCTAACCCTAGCCCTAACCCTACCCTAAACCTAACCCTAGCCCTAACCCTAATGGAAAAATGGAAATAAATACATTTTTTTAATTTTATTATTTTTCCCTCACTAAGGGGGTGATAACGGGGGGGTTTGATTTACTATTTATGGCAGTTTTTATGTTTGGCGGCTTTCACACGCTAAAAGACGCTTTTTATTGTAAAAATAGTTTTTGCATCACCACATATTGAGGGCTATAATTTTTCCATATTTTGACCCACCGAGTCATGTGAGGTCTTATTTTTTGCGGGACGAGTTGACGTTTTTATTGGTACCATTTTCGGGCACGTGACATTTTTTGATCGCTTTTTATTCCGATTTTTGGGACGCAGAATGAACAAAAAACAGCGTTTCATGAATTTCTTTTGGGGGGGTGCGCTTACACCGTTCCGCATGCGATAAAATTGATAAAGCGGTTTTATTCTTCAGGTCAGTACGCTTACAGAGATACCTTATTTAGGTCTTTTTTTATGTTTTGTCGGTTTTATGCAATGAAAACTATTTTATATAAAAAATAATTATTTTTGCATCGCTTTATTCTGCGAGCATCAAACCATCGCCGAGCAGCATACCTTAGCCCTTGCTTGCCCTACACCTATCCCTAAGTAGGGAATTGGCAAATGTGGACACTGCTCCCACCGCTGCACTAATAAGACACCAAGGGAAGATATGACAAACAAGGTAAAGACAAACAACACTTAGCTTTCTGCTGTAAAGCACCGCAAAGCAGTATCATGACGCCAGACACACCATGAACAGCCGAGGCACCACTGCTCCCAGCAAGCTCCTTCAGCTCAGTGTGGTCACTGCAGAATGACCTCTAACACCAACGGTCAGCTGATGCATAAGTTAACCCTTTGAAGGAAGTTGGGAGTTGTCACCACCCGCATCAGCAAACTCAACAGCCATGTAATTACACCAGCGGCCACCGGGGGAAAAAACTGACATTAACCCCCGATGGCCTGAAAGGAAAAAAGTTTATATGTGAGAATCCAGATCTGCCTCAGATCCAAGGATGGATTGTGACATCTTCAAAACTTTGAGTACTGCATCAAGATGGGGAACGCTGATGATGCTACTATGAGCGTAACCATCCCGCTGCTCTGTCTATTAAAGCGTTCGCTGCAGAATCTGAAAGAAGAAGCTTTGAATGCTGAGCAGGTGGCTATGAAGCAAGATTGTACAGTGGCTAATACCACACAGCCCAGCCTCACACAGTATTCTCTGGCCACATTGGGTGTTGACGAGGAACAGGAGGAGGAGGATGAGGAGTAACAGGAGTTTTTGCTCTGAACTACAGATGGGACTCCCAATCCCAGCTTTATACCTGTCCAGCATGGATGGCCTGAAGAGGATGAGGAAGCTATGCGTTGTGAGGAGAGGATCGTTACTGTTCTTTCTGGTGAGGACACTGAAAGTTTGACTCTTTGTAGTCTGCCACACATGTCAGAGTTCATGTCCAGATGCCTTTCCCAAGACCCTCGCGTGAAACACATTTTGTCCAACATGAAATACTGGCTGGCACCTTTCTTGACCCATGGTGCAAGAAGAAATTGGCTTCTCTAATGTCAGACTCAGGAGTGCCATTTCCAGTGCATGCTTGCCAGAGGCTAGTAGTGGAAGACTTGCTCAGACAATGCTTAGTGACCATATCAGCATCCTTCCTGATTCATCAGTGCCCTTTGACTATTGGTTGTCCAAGCTGCACACTTGGCCAGACTTCTCCTTCTACACCTTGGAGGTGCTGCAATGCCCTGCCGCGAGTGTGTTGTCTGAGCGGGTTTTTAGTTCCGCAGGGGCAATCATAGTGGATAGGTGCACACAGATGTCAACGGAAAATGTAGACAGGCTGACTTTTCTAAAATTGAGCAAGAGCTGGATTTCCTCCGACTTTGTAAGCCCTACGGATGACAGCAACATTATGTAAATGCAGGCCTAATGTTTTTTTTTTGGAAGTTGTCTTAGCATCCATCTCCTACCATCCAAAACCATTTTGCTCAGGAAATCAGATTCTCCTCCTTCTCCTGCTTCTGAAACAAGCACTTTGTGTTCATCTATATATACCCTTTGTGGGTATTGTCTTGTACTTTTTGAAACCTTTGCACATTGTGCAATGGTGAAATTTGTAGCACTCTATATCTCTATCTCTTGTAATAACTGCTACGTAAGTGTATTGGTGATGTCCCCATCACAGCATCTTTCGGTTAGTCTAAAAGAGACCCCTTGGATAATTTTTTTAAACCTTTGCACATTGTGCAATGGTCAAATTTCTACTCTCAATCTCTATACATTCTATTATTATAATTTTTTTATTGTGTTGCCCTTCTCACGGTCTCTTTAACCCCTTCACCCCCAAGGGTGGTTTGCACGTTCATGACCGGGCCAATTTTTACAATTCTGAACACTGTACCTTTATGAGGTCATAACTCTGGAACACTTCCATGGATCCTGGTGATTCTGACATTGTTTTCTCGTGACATATTGTACTTCATGTTAGTGGTAAAATTTCATTCAAATAACTTGCGTTTATTTGTAAGAAAAATGGAAATTTGGCGAAAATTTTGAAAATTTCGCAATTTTCCAACTTTGAATTTTTATGCCCTTAAATCACAGAGATACGGCACACAAAAAACTTGATAACTAACATTTCCCACATGTTTACTTTACATCAGCACAATTTTTTTTGTTAGGACGTTATAAGGGTTAAAAGTTGACCAGCGATTTCTCATTTTTACAACACCATTTTATTTTTAGGACCACATCACATTTGAGGTCACTTTGAGGGGTCTATATGATAGAAAATACCCAAAAGTGACACCATTCTAAAATCTGCACCCCTTAAGGTGCTCAAAACCACATTCAAGAAGTTTATTAACCCTTTAGGTGCGTCACAGGAATTTTTTTGAATATTTAAAAAAAAATGAATATCTAACTTTTTTCACAAAAAAAATACTTCAGGTTCAATTTTTTTTATTTTACCAAGGGTAACAGGAGAAATTGGACTACAAAAGTTATTGTGCAATTTGTCCTGAGTACGCTGATACCTGATATGTGGGGGGGAACGACTGTTTCGGCGCATGGCAGAGCTCAGAATGGAAGGAGCGCCGTTTGACTTTTTCAATGCAAAATTGGCTGGAATTCAGATCGGACGCCATGTCACGTTTGGAGAGTCCCTGATGTACCTAAACAGTGGAAACCCCCTACAAGTGACCCCATTTTGGAAACTAGACCCCCCAAGGAACTTATCTAGATATGTGGTGAGAACTTTGAACCCACAAGGGCTTTACAGAAGTTTATAACGTACAGCGGTACAATTAAAAAATCATATTTTTTCCACAAAAATGATCTTTTCACCCCAGTTTTTATTTTCCCAAGGGTAACAGGACCCTAAAAGTTATTGTGCAATTTGTCCTGAGTACGCTGATACCCCACATGTGGGGGTAAACCACTATTTGGGCGCATGGCAGAGCTCGGAAGGGAAGCAGCGCCATTTGACGTTTTTGGCTGGAATTGAGATCGGACACCATGTCGCGATTGGAAAACCCCTGATGTACCTAAACAGTGGAAACCCCCGACAAATGACACCATTTTGTAAACTAGACCCCCCAAGGAACTTATCTAGATGTGTGGTGAGCACTTTGAACCCCCCAGTGCATCACAGAAGTTTATAATGCCCGGGCATGAAAATAAAAAATTCGTATTTTTTCCACAAACATGATCTTTTAGTAACCATTTTTTTTTTCCCCAAGGGTACCAGGAGAAATTGCACCCCAAAAGTTGTTGTCCAATTTGTCCTGAGTGTGCTGATAGCTCATATATGGGAGAAAACTACTGTATGGGCACACGTCGGGGCTCGGAAGGGAAGTAGTGATGTTTTGGAATGCAGACTTTGATGGAATGGTCTGCGGGTGTCATGTTGCCTTTGGAGAGCCCCTAATGTACCTAAACAGTGGAAACCCCCACAAATGACCCCATTTTGGAAACGAGACCCCCTAAGGAACTTATCTAGATGTGTGGTGAGCACTTTGAACCCCCAAGGGCTTCACAGAAGTTTATAATGCCCGGGCATGAAAATAAAAAAATCGTATTTTTTCCACAAACATGATCAATTAGTCCCCAATTTTTTTATTTTCCCAAGGGTAACAGGAGAAATTGGACCCCAAAAGTTGTTGTCCAATTTGTCATGAGTACGCTGACACCCCATATGTGGGAGAAAACTACTGTATGGACACACGTCGGGGCTCGGAAGGGAAGCAGTGACATTTTGGAATGCAGACTTTGATGGAATGATCTGCGGGTGTCATGTGCGTTTGGAGAGCCCCTGATGTACCTAAATTATTGAAACTCCCCACAAGTGACCCCATTTTGGACACTAGGCCCCCCACGGAACTTAGCTAGATGTGTGGTGAGCACTTTGAACCCCCAAGTGCTTCACAGAAGTTTATAACGCTCGGACGTGAAAATAAAAAAAATCATTTTTTTCCACAAAAATGATATTTTTGCCCCCAATTTTTTATTTTCCTAAGGGTAACAGGAGAAATTGGACCCCAAAAATTGTTTTGCAATTTGACCTGAGTAGGCTGATACCCTACATGTGGGGGTAAAACACTTGGGCGCATGGCAGAGCTTGGAAGGGAAGGAGCACCATTTGACTTTTTCAACTCAGAATTGGCTGGAATTGAGATCAGACGTCATGTTGCATTTGGAGAGCCTCTGATGTGCACAAACAGTGGAAACCCCCAATTCTAACTCCAACCCGAACCCCAACACACCCCTAACCCTAATCTCAGCCCTAACCCTAGCCCTAACCCTAGCCCTAACCCTAGCCCTAACCCTACCCTAAACCTAACCCTAGCCCTAACCCTAATGGAAAAATGGAAATAAATACATTTTTTTAATTTTATTATTTTTCCCTCACTAAGGGGGTGATAACGGGGGGGTTTGATTTACTATTTATGGCAGTTTTTATGTTTGGCGGCTTTCACACGCTAAAAGACGCTTTTTATTGTAAAAATAGTTTTTGCATCACCACATATTGAGGGCTATAATTTTTCCATATTTTGACCCACCGAGTCATGTGAGGTCTTATTTTTTGCGGGACGAGTTGACGTTTTTATTGGTACCATTTTCGGGCACGTGACATTTTTTGATCGCTTTTTATTCCGATTTTTGGGACGCAGAATGAACAAAAAACAGCGTTTCATGAATTTCTTTTGGGGGGGTGCGCTTACACCGTTCCACATGCGATAAAATTGATAAAGCGGTTTTATTCTTCGGGTCAGTACGCTTACAGAGATACCTTATTTAGGTCTTTTTTTATGTTTTGTCGGTTTTATGCAATGAAAACTATTTTATATAAAAAATAATTATTTTTGCATCGCTTTATTCTGCGAGCTATAACTTTTTTATTTTTTCGCTGATGATGCTGTGTGGTGGCTCGTTTTTTGCGGGACAAGATGACATTTTCAGCGGTACCATGGACATTTATATGCGTCTTTTTGATCGCGTGTTATTACACTTTTTGTTTGGCGGTATGATAATAAATCATTATTTTTTGCTTCGTTTTTTATTTTTATTTTTTAAGGGGTTCACTAAAGGGGTTAACTAATGGGACAGTTTTATAGGGCGGGTCGTTAGGACGCGGCGATACCTAATATGTGTACTTTATTGTTTTTTGTTTTTTTTTATTTCTAAAAAATGGATTTATTTGGGGGAATATTTTTTTTTTTTTTCTAATCTATTTGGCGATTTTTTTAAATTTATTTTAACACTTTTTTTTATTTTTTTTTTACTTTATTAAATAGTCCCAGGTGGGACATCACTGTCCTGTGACAGATCGCTGATCTGTCACATCACAGATCACTGTGACAGATCAGCGATCTGTCACAGGCACTGCAGAAGGCTTCCTCATGCCTGCGCTTTGCAGGCACTGAGGAAGTCAGCTCCCTGCAGGCCCCCGAAGGCCCCCGTCGCCATCTTGGATTCGGGGGCCTGCAGGAAAGGAGCCCCCCGCAGCAGCGCTGCACATTACGCTGCCGTGGGGGGCTCAGGGAAGCACGGAGTGAGCCCCCTCCCTGCCGATGCTTCCCTTTAACCCCCGGTACACCGCGATCATGTTTGATCGCGGTGTGCAAGGGGTTAACGTGTCGGGGGCGGTCCGTGACCGCCCCTGACACATTGTGCCGGGTGTCAGCTGTGATAATCAACCACGTGGGCGCCGCTGATCGCGGTAGACGTACTATCCCGTCCATGGGCATAGGGGCCCAGGTCCCATGGACGGGATAGTACGTCTGATGTCAGGAAGGGGTTAAATGAATATCTGGTAGCCTGATGTTGTTTTTTGGGTCTGCTCTTGGACATTTTGGAATATAAATGTATTAATATGCTCCAAACAATACTTCAGGTTACAGCCTTACACAGAATAATAATATGAGTAATGAAACATGCTTTATATATATGTTGCTAGTTTGAAAATCTTACATACACTTCCCTTTATAAAGGGATATTAATCATAATACCTCTGTTAGCATACGCCATATACTGCTCATATACGCAGCACCCCAGTAGGTGGGTGGAACGCCTGGGTACAAAATCTGTGTCTGACTATGAAATCCAGAATTTCAATATTTTTTGAACTGTAATTCAAACTTTGTTGTTTATATTGTGGAATGTACACATTGTAACTTAAAATA
Organism: Dendrobates tinctorius; assembly: GCF_039654945.1. Lineage (NCBI taxonomy): Eukaryota > Metazoa > Chordata > Amphibia > Anura > Dendrobatidae > Dendrobates > Dendrobates tinctorius. The sequence goes on along the minus strand of NW_027361827.1, from coordinate 28,225,348 downwards.
TGTGGGTTCGACCAGTCGTAGATTAAAGGATAGGATTCGGGAGCGCCTGTATGACATTGTTCAGCCCACAACCCGCAATATATCCAATGTATCGAGGCATTTTGAGTCTGTTCACAATATGGATCTTTCTTTCATTGAAATTTATGCTATAGAACAAATTAAAAAAAGAACCAGAGGTGGAAATAGAGAAAAATTACTAAGAGACAGAGAGGCATTTTGGATTTACCTTCTTGATACACGAATGCCTATGGGTATTAATTTGAGGAAAGAGTTTATGCTTTATTATTAATCATGTTCATATAAATTTTATTTTTGTTTTATTTTTGATGTGATATATTAATTTAATGTCATGTATACTTCACTTATATTTGTGCCTTTGTCCTTTTTGGATACATTCCTGTTGTTTTTTTTTTTTCTCTGTGTCTATTTTAAATAATTATGTGTACCCGTGCACTTTCTTGATATTCTGCTGTGTTAGCTCTTTGGGGGTTATGCTGAGTCTAAGAGCGTATACCGCTCGAAACGCGTACAGAACCTCCTGGACACTCTCTGTGCGGCTATCCCATGTCAGGGTAAAAACCGCAATGATGACTATAGCAGCCATGCTTGCATTTTAATGAAATAAATAAATAAAATTCTGGATTTTACTCCTTGAGCTGGACTTTCCTTTTTCTATGAAGTATTCCAAGATGTCCAAGTGGAGACGTGTCCTTGCTCGGACCTTGCTGCAGCATCAATGAGGGGTGAGCTGAACTAAATCCTTTTTTCTCCAATGTGTATATTTTTCCACTTCTTTTCGTGCTCCCCCTGGTGAAGCAAAGATAGGGTCAAGATAAAAGCAATCGGATCTGACTACTCTTGCTTCTACACGGCTATATACTATTACTTTTGAAAGCCGTCCAGACTCTGCCCTGTTTAAAGGATTTTTTAACAGCACTTGTATACATTTTTTTTTCTTTTAGCATTATGGACTCTTTGATTGATCCCAATAGAAGGGAACGTGCAGTGCAGGTGTTTCAATCTGTTAATAAATCGATGGATACTCCACCAGATATATTGAACCTCATGCATGAAGTAAAAAAAACGTCACTAAGTGAAACTAGAACATGGTGGGATAAAACGACACTGGAAAATTATATCCAGCGGAATATCATTCCTCGTGGTCTAAGGATCAAAAAAATACCCACCACTGTGTTTAATGACGACTTCACTGAAGCTTGGAATACTATTTTATCCAACTGCTCGCTGCAATTAATCGTGAAATATGAGAGCCAGGAGTTGATTCAAATACAAGCAGATCTGAAAAAAAATTCTTATGCTTGAAATCCACTATGTCTACGGACACATATGAAAATTTCCAAAAGGATTTAAAAGCAAAAATGCTTTCTTTGGAGGATTCTATAGTGGAATTCAAAAAGAAAAAGTTCAACAGAGATTTATTTGACGATTCAAATAACCAAGTTTACGAATGGGGAAGGTGGGAAAGACCGACACAGTCTCCTAAATCCATCTTAAAGAAACACACTCGCACTTTCTCAAATGCCTCTCGTCAGAATCAAGTTACGTTCTCCTCTTCTGATTTGGAATCATCAGACACATCTGTGGATCCACCATGCGATTTTTCATGTGATAATCGCACTAAAGTGAACAAGTCTCAGTGTAATTACTATAGGAAACCTCGCAGACCTAATGCCACTCCAAAAAATGGACAAAGAGGGGGGGGGCAGGAAACACAATAGACACTCCAGCCTTTCTAAAGAATCGATTGAGGAGTTCTCAAAAAATGAATCATTAGTAGAGTTGAGCGATACCGTCCGATACTTCAAAGTATCGTATCGGATGGTATCGGCCGATCTTTAAAAAAAGTATCGGTATCGCCGATTCCGATACCGGAAGTCCCATTCAAGTCTATGGGACTTCCGGTATCGGAATAAGAAAAACCCTTTCCTGCCCTTGTACAGCCTCTCTGGGGTCTGTACGGGCCTTTCGGGGGGCTGTGCCGGCCTGCCAGGGGGTCTGTGCAGGCTCCGGTGGTCTGTGCCGGCCTGCCGGGGGGCTGTGCCGGCCTGCCGGTGGTCTGTGCAGGCTCCGGTGGGCTGTGCCGGCCTGCCGGGGGGCTGTGCAGGCTCCGGGGGGCTGTGCCGGCCTGCCGGGGGGCTGTGCCGGCCTGCCGGTGGTCTGTGCAGGCTCCGGGGGGCTGTGCCGGCCTGCCGGGGGGCTGTGCCGGCCTGCCGGTGGTCTGTGCAGGCTTCGGGGGTCTGTGCAGGCATCGTCCGATGGGACTACAAGTCCCATCGGGCGATGCCTGCTACCATGACAGTGATTGACACATTAGCCAATGATGGGACAGTAATAGTCCTATCATCCGGCTAATGTGTTGAATGTAAAAAAAAAAAAAAAAAAAAAGTACATGCTACATACATACAACATGCATACTACATACATGCTACATTCATACTACATACTACATACATGCTACATACATGCTACATTCATACTACATAAATACTACATGCAACATACATACTACATATATACTACATACATACTACATATATACTACATGCATGCTACATACATACTGCATGCTACATACATACTACATGCTACATACATACTACATGCTACATACATACCACATATATACTACATACATACTACATACATACTACATGCATGCTACATGCATGCTACATGCTACATACATAACACATATATACTACATGCATGCTACATACATAGTACATGCTACATGCATGCTACATACATACTACATGCTACATACTACATATATACTACATGCATGCTACATACATACTACATGCTACATACTACATATATACTACATGCATGCTACATACATGCTACATGCTACATACATACTACATATATACTACATGCATGCTACATACATACTACATGCTACATACATACTACATATATACTACATGCATGCTACATACATACTACATGCTACATACATACTACGTATATACTACATGCATGCTACATACATACTACATGCTACATACATACCACATACATACTACATACATGCTACATGCTACATATATACTACATATATACTACATGCATGCTACATACATACTACATGCTACATACATACTACATATATACTACATACATACTACATACATACTACATGCTACATACATACTACATATATACTACATGCATGCTACATACATACTACATGCTACATACATACCACATACATACTACATACATGCTACATGCTACATATATACTACATATATACTACATGCATGCTACATACATACTACATGCTACATACATATTACATATATACTACATACATACTACATACATACTACATGCATGCTACATACATACTACATACATACTACATGCTACATGCATACCACATACATACTACATACATACTACATGCTACATACATTCATACATATATACTACATGCATGCTACATACATACTACATATATACTACATGCATGCTACATACATACTGCATGCTACATGCATGCTACATACATACTACATACATACTACATGCTACATACATACCACATATATACTACATACATACAATACATTCATACAATACATACATAGACATACAGTACATATAACATAGAGTAACATACTTACCAATACTTGTCACATTGTTCCCCGAAGCCATTGTCTTTTCCGGAATAAATATTAACATAACAAACCACAAAAATACTCACCCACGATCCGAAGCAGTCCACGAGTGTGTCCCACGACGATCTTGGGTAGAGAACTGCAGCATCAGCTGATGCTGCCGTTCTCTACGGGCTGCAGGAATCCAATGACGGAAGGTAGGTATCCTTCCGCACTGTATTCCTCCGCCACTTAAAAAAAAAAAAGTCCCTAGTCTCACTTTATGCCATTGCTGTGTGGGAAATTCCCACACAGCAATGGCATAAAGTGAGACTAGGGACTTTTTTTTTTTTAAGTGGCGGAGGAATACAGTGCGGAAGGATACCTACCTTCCGTCATTGGATTCCTGCAGCCCGTAGAGAACGGCAGCATCATCTGATGCTGCAGTTCTCTACCCAAGATCGTCGTGGGACACACTCGTGGACTGCTTCGGATCGTGGGTGAGTATTTTTGTGGTTTGTTATGTTAATATTTATTCCGGAAAAGACAATGGCTTCGGGGAACAATGTGACAAGTATTGGTAAGTATGTTACTCTATGTTATATGTACTGTATGTCTATGTATGTATTGTATGAATGTATTGTATGTATGTAGTATATATGTGGTATGTATGTAGCATGTAGTATGTATGTAGTATGTATGTAGCATGCATGTAGCATGCAGTATGTATGTAGCATGCATGTAGTATATATGTAGTATGTATGTAGCATGCATGTAGTATATATGTAGTATGTATGTAGCATGTATGTAGTATGTATGTGGTATGTATGTAGCATGTAGTATGTATGTAGCATGCATGTAGTATATATGTAGTATGTATGTAGCATGTAGTATATATGTAGTATGTATGTGGTATGTATGTAGCATGTAGTATGTATGTAGCATGCATGTAGTATGCATGTAGTATGCATGTAGTATGTATGTAGTATGTATGTAGTATATATGTAGTATGTATGTAGCATGTAGTATGCATGTAGCATGTAGTATGTATGTAGCATGCATGTAGTATATATGTAGTATGTAGTATGTATGTAGTATGTATGTGGTATGTATGTAGCATGTAGTATGTATGTAGCATGCATGTAGTATGTATGTAGCATGCATGTAGTATGTATGTAGTATGCATGTAGTATGCATGTAGTATGTATGTAGTATGTATGTAGTATGTATGTAGTATATATGTAGTATGTATGTAGCATGTATGTGGTATGTATGTAGCATGTAGTATGTATGTAGCATGCATGTAGTATATATGTAGTATGTAGTATGTATGTAGTATGTATGTGGTATGTATGTAGCATGTAGTATGTATGTAGCATGCATGTAGTATGTATGTAGCATGCATGTAGTATGTATGTAGCATGCATGTATGTATGTAGCATGCATGTAGCATGCATGTAGTATGTATGTAGTATGTATGTAGCATGCAGCATGTATGTAGCATGTATGTAGCATGTATGTAGTACGTATGTAGTATATATGTAGTATGTATGTAGCATGTAGTATGTATGTAGCATGCATGTAGTATGTATGTAGTAATTTTTTTTTTTAACATTTAACACATTAGCCGGATGATGGGACTACTACTGTCCCATCATTGGCTAATGTGTCAATCACTGTCATGGTAGCAGGCATCGCCAGATGGGACTTGTAGTCCCATCGGACGATGCTTGCACAGACCCCCGGACATCAGCACAGCCCCCCGGCAGGCCGGCACAGCCCCCCGGCAGGCCGGTACAGACCCCCACAGGGTGCACAGACCACCGGCAGGCCGGCACAGCCCCCCGGCAGGCCGGTACAGACCCCGGGCAGTCCACACAGCCCCCCCGGCAGGCCAGCACAGCCCCCCGGCAGTCCGGCAGAGACCCCCGGAAGGCCCGAAATGACGGCGCATCATGATGCGCACACACCGCGCATCATGATGACGTCAGGCTGTCAATCAACTGAACTTCCGATTCCGATGCCGAATTCCGATATTGAAAAAATATCGGAAGTCGGTATCGGAATTCCGATACAGCAAGTATCGGCCGATACCCGATACTTGCGGTATCGGAATGCTCAACACTAATCATTAGATGTTGTCAACCTTTCATCATTTTCTTTGTCTCCATCTGAAGTCAAATTGTTATCCAGAGGTCTGAATTTTGTTCCAACTAATTTAAATCTGGATATTTTTTCAACATTGAAAGATATTAATAAATTTATAAGAGATCTCACTATCAAGACACATTTTTTTCGGACAGTGACTCTCAGGATGCATATGTGATTCCTTTGGACAACCAATTTTTGGGAAAGAATTTTTTGGAGCAAACTTGTTTGCTGAGTCTATCTGATATGGAGACTTCTAGCATGTCTTTTGATTCATTAACCTCTTATATTCCTTTTAGCTTAAAAAACCCACAGTTCTATCCAGTACAGGCTAGAACTAATGAGATGGAAAAATTTCATTAATGTGTTGAGAACGATATTAAAAAACTATCAAACAATTCTGACAATAATTTACCTGGATTTAATCTTCCATCTGTTGAAAGAAAAGCTTTGAAAAATTTGAAATCTAACCCTGATATCATAATTAAAATGTCTGATAAAGGGGGCTCGGTTGTGATTATGAATTCAGGTGATTATCTTACTGCAGATGATCTCTGAGGATACTATTTACACTGTTTTACAAGGAGATCCTACCATTCCTTTTCTCAGCAAATGTAAATCAATCATTGATGACGGGGTTAAAGAAAGTTTTTTTTTTACTAAAAACAGTCAGTATATCTTTTGATTGACAATCCTGTCATTCCAATTCTACATGCACTACCTAAAACTAGTGTTGAGCATTCCGATACCGCAAGTATCGGGTATCGGCCGATACTTGCTGTATCAGAATTCCGATACCGACTTCCGATATTTTTTCAATATCGGAAGTTGGCATCGGAATCGGAAGTTCAAAGTTGATTGACAGCCTGACGTCATCATGATGCGCGGTGTGTGCGCATCATGATGCGCCGTCATTTCGGGCCTTCCGGGGGTCTCTGCCGGCCTGCCGGGGGGCTGTGCCGGCCTGCCGGGGGGCTGTGTGGACTGCCCGGGGTCTGTACCGGCCTGCTGGGGGACTGTGCTGGCCTGCCGGTGGTCTGTGCACCCTGTGGGGGTCTGTACCGGCCTGCCGGGGGGCTGTGCCGGCCTGCCGGGGGGCTGTGCTGATGTCCGGGGGTCTGTGCAAGCATCGTCCGATGGGACTACAAGTCCCATCTGGCGATGCCTGCTACCATGACAGTGATTGACACATTAGCCAATGATGGGACAGTAGTAGTCCCATCATCCGGCTAATGTGTTAAATGTTAAAAAAAAAAAAATACTACATACATACTACATGCTACATACATACTACATACATGCTACATACATACTACATGCTACATACATACTACATACATACTACATACATACCACATATATACTACATACATACCACATACATAACACATATATACTACATACATACTACATACATACTACATACATACTACATGCATGCTACATACATACTACATGCTACATACATACTACATACATACTACATGCATGCTACATACATACTACATGCTACATACATACTACATATATACTACATACATACTACATACATACTACATGCATGCTACATACATACTACATATATACTACATGCATGCTACATACATACTACATGCTACATACATACTACATATATACTACATACATGCTACATACATACTACATGCATGCTACATACATACTACATGCTACATACATACTACATATATACTACATGCATGCTACATACATACTACATGCTACATACATACTACATATATACTACATACATACTACATACATACTACATGCATGCTACATACATACTACATGCTACATACATACTACATATATACTACATGCATGCTACATACATACTACATGCTACATACATACTACATATATACTACATGCATGCTACATACATACTACATGCTACATACATACTACATATATACTACATACATACTACATACATACTACATACATGCTACATACATACTACATGCTACATACATACTACATATATACTACATGCATGCTACATACATACTACATGCTACATACAATTTCCCACACAGCAATGGCATAAAGTGAGACTAGGGACTTTTTTTTTTTTAAAGTGGCGGAGGAATACAGTGCGGAAGGATACCTACCTTCCGTCATTGGATTCCTGCAGCCCGTAGAGAACGGCAGCAACAGCTGATGCTGCAGTTCTCTACCCAAGATCGTCGTGGGACACACTCGTGGACTGGTTCGGATCGTGGGTGAGTATTTTTGTGGTTTGTTATGTTAATATTTATTCCGTAAAAGACAATGGCTTCGGGGAACAATGTGACAAGTATTGCTAAGTATGTTACTCTATGTTATATGTACTGTATGTCTATGTATGTATTGTATGAATGTATTGTATGTAGTATGTATGTAGTATATATGTGGTATGTATGTAGCATGTAGTATGTATGTAGTATGTATGTAGCATGTAGTATGTATGTAGCATGCATGTAGTATATATGTAGTATGTATGTAGCATGTAGTATGTATGTAGCATGCATGTAGTATGTATGTAGTATGTATGTAGTATATATGTAGTATGTATGTAGCATGTAGTATGTATGTAGCATGCATGTAGTATATATGTAGTATGTATGTAGCATGTAGTATGTATGTAGTATGTATGTAGTATGTATGTGGTATGTATGTAGTATATATGTAGTATGTATGTAGCATGTAGTATGTATGTAGCATGCATGTAGTATATACACTCACTGGCCACTTTATTAGGTACACCTGTCCAACTGTGTGTTAAGACTTAATTTCTAATCAGCCAATCACATGGCGGCAACTCAGTGCATTTAGGCATGTAGACATGGTCAAGACAATCTCCTGCAGTTCAAACCGAGCATCAGTATGGGGAAGAAAGGTGATTTGAGTGCCTTTGAACGTGGCATGATTGTTGGTGCCAGAAGGGCTGGTCTGAGAATTTCAGAAACTGCTGATCTACTGGGATATTCACGCACAACCATCTCTAGGGTTTACAGAGAATGGTCCGAAAAAGAAAAAAAATCCAGTGAGCGGCAGTTCTGTGGCCGGAAATGCCATGTTGATGCCAGAGGTCAGAGGAGAATGGGCAGACTGGTTCGAGCTGATAGAAAGGCAACAGTGACTCAAATTGCCACCTGTTACAACCAAGGTAGGCAGAAGAGCATCTCTGAACGCACAGTGCGTCGAACTTTGAGGCAGATGGGCTACAGCAGCAGAAGACCACACTGGGTACCACTCCTCTCAGCTAAGAACAGGAAACTGAGGCTACAATTTGCACAAGCTCATCGAAATTGGACAGTAGAAGATTGGAAAAACGTTGCCTGGTCTGATGAGTCTCGATTTCTGCTGCGACATTCGGATGGTAGGGTCAGAATTTGGCGTAAACAACATGAAAGCATGGATCCATCCTGCCTTGTATCAACGGTTCAGGCTGGTGGTGGTGGTGTCATGGTGTGGGGAATTTTTTCTGGGCACTCTTTGGGCCCCTTGGTACCAATTGAGCATCGTTGCAACGCCACAGCCTACCTGAGTATTGTTGCTGACCATGTCCATCCCTTTATGACCACAATGTACCCAACATCTGATGGCTACTTTCAGCAGGATAATGCGCCATGTCATAAAGCTCGAATCATCTCAGATGATTCTTGAACATGACAATGAGTTTACTGTACTCAAATGGCCTCCTCAGTCACCAGATCTCAATCCAATAGAGCATCTTTGGGATGTGGTGGAACGGGAGATTCGCATCAGGGATGTGCAGCCGACAAATCTGCGCCAACTGTGTGATGCCATCATGTCAATATGGTCCAAAATCTCTGAGGAATGCTTCCAGCACCTTGTTGAATCTCTGCCACGAAGAATTGAGGCAGTTCTGAAGGCAAAAGGGGGTCCAACCCCTTACTAGCATGGTGTACCTAATAAAGTGGCCAGTGAGTGTATGTAGTATGTATGTAGCATATATGTAGTATGTATGTAGCATGTAGTATATATGTAGTATGCATGTTGCATGCATGTAGTATATATGTAGTATGTATGTTGCATGTAGTATGTATGTAGTATGTATGTTGCATGTAGTGTATATGTAGTATGAATGTAGCATGTATGTAGTATGTAGTATGAATGTAGCATGTATGTAGTATGCATGTTGTATGTATGTAGCATGTAATTTTTTTTTTTTTTTTTTTTTTTTTTACATTCAACACATTAGCCGGATGATGGGACTACTACTGTCCCATCATTGGCTAATGTGTCAATCACTGTCATGGTAGCAGGCATCGCCCGATGGGACTTGTAGTCCCATCGGACGATGCCTGCACAGACCCCCGAAGCCTGCACAGCCCCCCGGCAGGCCGGCACAGCCCACCGGAGCCTGCACAGCCCCCCTGGCAGGCCGGCACAGCCCCCCGGCAGGCCGGCACAGACCACCGGAGCCTGCACAGACCCCCTGGCAGGCCGGCACAGCCCCCCGAAAGGCCCGTACAGACCCCAGAGAGGCTGTACAAGGGAAAAACAGGATTTTTCTTATTCCGATACCGGAAGTCCCATAGACTTGAATGGGACTTCCGGTATCGGAATCGGCGATACCGATACTTTTTTTTAAGATCAGCCGATCCATTCCGATCCGATACTTTGAAGTATCGGACGGTATCGCTCAACTCTACCTAAAACACATAAGAATGTATTTCCCCCTCCCATGCGCCCAATAGTGGCAGGCATAGGTTCAATGAATGAACGTTTGGGTCAGTGGTTGGATTCGGTTCTCCAGCCTTTAGTACATCGTATTCCAGGGTTTGTAAAAGATACAAAAGAAGTCTTAGGTATTTTTCACAATGTTTCTTGGCACACTAATTGGACCTGGCTTACATGTGACGTAGTTTCCCTATACACGTGTATTCCCCATAACATTGCAATGTCAGCAGTACGTTATCATCTATGCAAATCTAGTTCATATTGTATGGAACTACAGAACTACATTGTTGCGGTGTTACAATTTTTGCTGTCCCACAATTACTTCTTATTCAATGAGAAATTCTATTTACAGAATAGTGGTGTGTCGATGGGGGCCAAGTTCTCCCCTTCGGTCGCTGACTTGGTGATGGCCTGGTGGGAGTAGCTGTTTATTTTTGATGTAAATAATCCTTTCTTGGAAAACATTGAATGGTATATAAGATACATAGATGACCAGCTCATAATATGGAAGGGTGACGTCTGCCTCATTCCTCTTTTTATTGATTATATTAATGTTAATCAATTTAATTTGAAATTCGCACATAGTTTTGATAGGTCTACAATTTGTTTTTTAGATCTTCATTTAATTGGGATACCGCAACAGTACATTTCTTCCTCCACATATCGCAAAGAGGTTGCTGGCAATACAATCTTGCATGCACATTCTTTCCACCCCGCTCACACAATTAAGGCGATTCCTGTGGCTGAATTAATTAGAGAAAAGAGAAATTACCGTGAAACTTCGTCCTTTGATAGGGAATTTTTTTCTATAAAAAATCTTTTAAATAAACGTGGCTATCCAAATTGGACTATAAATAGAGCAGCTAACATCATAAATAACAAAACAAGGGAAACATTACTCAAACCGAAATGTCATAATAAAAATAGAACTCAATAAAATGATAGTCCCACACTGGTTCTTACCTACAGTCCATACTTCAAAGAAATCAGTAAAATAATTAATAATAATTCACATTTACTCCGTAATGACGATGTTATGGATAAGTTATTAAATAATGGGATCAGGATTGTTTCTAGGAGAGCCTCAACTTTGCTGATGCTGAGTAGATGCATGACTCTTTAGTCCTTTAGGACAACTGCGTTGTTGCACTTTATTATTGAGCAATTTATTACAGCACTGTAGGTAAAGCTCTTAGATAGCTATTTAACAATATCTAGGTAGTGGAATTCTTGGCCAACTAGTATTTCATATGGTCCAGTATACAGGATAAATGGTTGGCTCAAGAATACCTTCTTGTGAGGGTTAGTCTGAACATTTACATCTATATTGGGACTAATATCCCTACAAAAGAATTAGTGTGCTTTACTATGCTCAAATTAAGGCATTTTTCTTGACTCAATCTAGGAGCATTAAAGAATATTGTTTTTCTTACAAGCAGTTTAATTTGCCATTGGTTATTCAGCATCTTATGTGTGTCAGGTTTGTGGTCTAGGTGTGGTTTTGTTAAGTTTTGTCTTTTTGCATTTTCTATTTTGCTATGTGTTAGCCCTTTATCTATAAGGGACTATTTTAGATTTTCATGTATAAGTAAAGGAGAAAAACTAATGGTGGGAAATTATTCTCACTTGTGGTTATTGGTTTCAAAACCTACCTGACAGATAGGTGCTTTTGGTATTTTTATTTTGTAATATATCTTGCTAATTGAGTAAACAATACAATAAAGTTCATTTTTTATGGGTGTTTTCTCTATGGCGTTATAAATAAGTATTCCCAGTATAATAGAACTCTTTAAGGTGTTTTTTGGTCTCTTGTCCACAACCTGCAGTTGCACATACACAACAGTCAGCAACCATGTCCAGTCCATTGTCCCAGCGCAGTGTTCAGTTGTCTCATGTCAGCATATATGTCTGATCACAAATTGTTAGCTAGATAAGGCATACATATTCGTTAGCAATTTACCTTGTCCGATGCCGGACAAAGATCATTGCTGACTTTTCAAAACTCCTAAAGGAGACTTGTTTCTTTATTAAACTGTTGCTTCCCTTACATTTTCTAAATTTAGGTCCTTACAAAAAATGGTGGTTTAGTATTGGCCAGTTTCTGTATATTTTAAGCACGTGTAAGAGACTGGGTTAATACGCTCCACAGACCTATTCAGGCCGTAGCCTTACACATATTGCAACATCGCCATTGCCTCGCCAAGGTCTTTACCTGAGCTCTTTAGCACTGCTGTTCACCTGAGTAATAAACTCCACAGTCCTCAACACTCTCTGGGACATATTTTGTAATTATTCCATTGTTGCTCAAAACCATGCAAAAGATACATTCTGCTTGGTTGGGTAGTTTCCAGAAGAAGTGTGTAGGCTTGTGCAGATTGGTCAATGGCACTCCAGTCTCTTTCCCTTGATGAGAATGCTTCTGAGTAAAATGAGGCTTGTACATGTTCCTGACATGGGTTTCAGGCCTGACAGACTGAGCACAATACAGGCCCTCACTTGCATTCAGAATTGAATTCTATAGATTTTGGTGTCTTGTAGAATCCAATTTACTGACATTGACCATACAGCTCACCCAACTTTTGTATTATATTCACCTTACAGCGGCTTCGCCCGCTATGACAGTGGTTCCATTGGGATCTGGTGGCAAAAATGAACTGTGGACCTTACAAAACACAGATTTTACAGCACCTAGTGGCCCTTTGAAAATTGAAAGTGAGGGCCGCATATTGACATAGCAGTGTACATGGTGGTGGTGGTGGTGGGCAAAGCCCAAAATTAAATGGGCATGTTTTAACTGGCATTGTAAAGTGATGGGTAATATGTATTCCACTATCTGGCTAACTATTTGGCATGAGAGAGGGACCTCCCAAAAGTAGGAGTGAGAACTCTCCCAAATGTATGATACAGGGCAACCTGAGGGCCCTTACCAAACTCAGGTTTCACGGCACCTGCTGGTACTCTGCTAATTGTCAGCGAGGGCCGCATAATGACATGGTGGTGGACATCGTGGTTGTTACGGGCGATAACCAAAATTAAAATGGCATGTGTGAAATGGCATTGTAAAGGGATGAGGAATATGTATTCCACTATCTTGCTAACTATTTGGCATGCAGGAGGGTTCTCCCAAATGAAGGAGTGAGAGCCCTTACAAAAGTTAAAGTAAAAAATATATACATGTAATTATGAAGGAAATAATGTTTAAGGCTACTTTCACACTTGCTTTTTTTTGCAGCGCGCTTTTCCCGCAAAAAAACGCATGGAAATAAATCATACAAACGCATACAAATGCTGCGTTTTTTTAAAGCATTTGTATACGTTTTTAATGCATTTTTACCATGTTTGCATTTTTTCCAACATTAGTTGGCCCCTCACACTAACCCAAACCATGACTTTACTAACCCTAACCCTAACCCTTAACCAAACCATACCCTAACCCTAACCCTTAACCAAACCATACCCTAACCCTGACCCTTAACCAAACCCTAACCCTGACCCTAACCCTAACCCTTAACCAAACCATACTAAACCTAACCCTAACCCTAACCCTTAACCAAACCCTACTAACACAAACCCTAACCCTAACCCCTAACTAACCCTAAACCCTAACCCTTAACCAAACCATATCAACCCTAACCCAAACCCTAACGCTAAACCTAAACCCCCTTAACTAACCCTAACTCTAACCCAAACCCCTAATTTCCATTGTCTAACCAATGGTCAACAAAAAAACGCATGCACAAAAAAACACATACATGAGCATGCCAATGCGCACTGTTGTGAGTTCATTTTCCCCTTCGTCACTGAGGTCTGGTGAACTCCCTATTCTGGTAAAGGAAGGTAATGAGCCTGATTATCAGGCACCTGAGCCTAATGATGATGACTGGCTGAGTGGAGTCACGGACTGGATATTAGGCTGCCGACGCCCTTCTGCCCTGCGGGTGATTTCTCTGTGGACTTCTAGGAGACCAGTCTGATTCCTGCTCCTCTAAAGCTAAGTTTTCTGCTTTGCCTTTTAGCATTTGTGTTTTATTTTTGTTTGCCTTGCTTTTCTGGCTTCTGCCATTCCCTGCTGGGGTGAGCTGAATCTCCTTTTGCCGGTTGCTCTGTCTTCAGAATATTCCTGAGTACTGACATAGTCTTTTTGAAGCCTAGCGTCTTCAGGGCCTTTTTCACTGTCAGTCTGTTGGCTCTTATTTTCATAGGGTTTTTCACGGATTGCAGACAGCAGCCTTCCTGTCCTTTCCTATCTAGTTAGCTTGGGCCCCGTCTTTGCTCAGTCTGTCTTTCTGTCTGTGTTGTGTTCTTTCTTCTTGCTTCACCGTCATTATATGTGGGGGGCTGCCTTTTGCTTTGGGGTCTGCTCTGGGGCAGTTTAGATTTCCCTTTCTGTCCTTAGGCTATTTAGTCCTCCGGCTGTGATCGAGGGGTCTAGGGCATCGTAGGAACCCCCCACGGCTACTGCTAGATGTGTTGATAGGTTCAGGGGTCTGCAATCTGATAGCTGCCAACCTCTCTGGTTTTCTGGACTTAGTTAGCATTTCTGTTTTTGCCTCCTATGGTGACTCAATCATAACAGCGCACATTTGCACACCCATAGACTATAATGGGTGTCTTGCTGTAAAAAAACGCATTGCGCGCGCGTATGGGTTTTTTTGAGGCAAGTCGGACGCCCAAAAAATGCAACAGGATGCATTTTGTGCGCCCGAGCGCACACCACAAAAAAACGCATGCGCGTAAAACGCATACAAACGCATGTGTATGCGCACATAAGCGCATCCCATGCAAGATATAGGGAAAAAAAGCGAATGCGTTTTTTAGCGCTAAAATACAGCGTAAAAAAACGCAAGTGTGAAACCAGCCTAAGCATTTTTCCCTTTTAAAAAAATGTTTGGTTTGGGAGGTTTTTTCAAAAATCCGTAAAACGGCGCAATAGTCTGACAACATTATTCCCAGCTATCATATGTGAGTCAGAAAGGCATGCAGGTATCTTTTCCATGCTGTTCCCATTTACTTTTAGCTCTTTCCCATCAATTTCCGCTTTTATCCCATGCTCCCTGACCTGTTTGTTGGGTTCAGCAGAAAAATAATCGGCTTTTTCATTGACTTGCATTGGATGTTATTCGGTACGAATACACGGATATTAGATATTATTCATACCGATTTTTCTGAATCTGAATATTTCACTATTCGATCATCACTATTTATGGTTTATGCTGTTTACAGGGCTATGTAGGGGTGGCATTATACGGTTTGCTTGGCTATGTGGGGCCATTTTATGGTTTGCAGGGCCATGATACAGTTTTCAGGGCTATGTAGGGGCATTATGCTGTTTGCAGGACTATGTTAGGGGCCATTATGCTGTTTTCAGGGCTATGTAGGGGGCATTATATGGTTTACTATTATTATACATTTTGCAGGGCCATGATATGGTTTGCAGGGCTATGTGGGGGGCCATTATACTGCGTGAAAGCCTGTGTCAGGGTCACAGTTGGTGCATCATATTGTGTTGGGGTCACTATACATTGCCTGGGGGGTACAGTGGGGTCATTATATTGTGGTAGGGTACTTTGGAGGAAATCTCTGTGGCGATGTCACACTGTGTTTGGAGGGCACTTTTGTTGCATCACACTTTATGGGGAACAATGAAGGAGGAATCTAGGGGCTTCAATAGGAGAAAAATTACTTTGCAAGGGCTGCAATGTTGTGAGAAATGCTCTTCTGTGACTCCACCAAATTTTAGTTATTTAATTTTTTTTTGGAAAGGGATCAATTAGAACTTCTGCTATAGGGCCTCATGAATTGTATGTATGCCCCTGAATGTAACTATAGAACTGTATAGTGGTCATCAACAAATCAAAGTGGCTCCAATACAGATGAAAAACAAGTTGATTTCAAATATATAAATAGTTGATTACGAATAAATAGATAGATAGATAGACACAGTCCTGCAGCAATTTTTTGTTTGCATAGTTGAAAGTTATATGATGGATTTCACTTTCTTTCAGCATGAAGAAAAAATTAATAACATAGGAAAATGAATGTTCCCATTTTGTGATTTATTGCAGTATTTATAGATGTGGATTTTAACAGTCCACCTAGGGATTTAAGAAGATGTTTCGTTATTATGTTTGAAGTACTATGAAATAGAGTAATGGCTTCCAAAAGTTAGCACCCAGAATCCAA
This sequence comes from Dendrobates tinctorius, assembly GCF_039654945.1. Classification (NCBI taxonomy): domain Eukaryota; kingdom Metazoa; phylum Chordata; class Amphibia; order Anura; family Dendrobatidae; genus Dendrobates; species Dendrobates tinctorius. The sequence goes on along the minus strand of NW_027361827.1, from coordinate 28,208,678 downwards.
ACTCTTGTCAATTCCATTTTGTAGAATGTGTATATGTCTTCACGTTTAATGAGCTTTCGGTTGACTTGAAATGTGTTTCTACCTTCACCACTCATTTTGCTTAGCAAATCACATGAGCACAAAGTACTTTGTAAGAGGTAGAAAAAACGATTAAAAACAGAAAATAAACTGCTAGACTACTGACGTTGGGGCATAATGGATTATTGACTGCCCTATAAAGTATAGAAACCTATTTCTCTCTGTCAGCCAATATGCTTGCTGAATCCAATTTGCAGCACAATCCAAATAGCCTCCCTAGTGTACTATAGGTAGATTTAAAAGAAGTGCGGGGGCTGGTAACTTCATAGACATTCGACATTTAACTGCGCAGAAAAATAAGTCTCCAGTGTTACCTTAGCGGTAATGCAATTCATAAGACTATGTCCAATATGCGGAAGAAAAATCATTTTCTGCAAGGGAGTGTAATGATATACTGAAATATAATAATAAAGAAAGGAAAAGTGTAAGCTTTTTTGGCTTAAAATCATTGAATTTTGCAGAATCTATTTTTTCTTATTATGCAGTGACCAAGCGAGAGGCTTCTCGGTGCACCTTATAGCACCCAAGATCCTATGTAGAAGGCCTGCCAGCCTCCTCTACCCATGCTGATATATTACATATGTCAATATACAATTTTAAAATATAATACAGTTATATAACTATATTCTTTATATGTAAACATAATTATTTAAGATAATAAATATACATTATATAGTTAAATATCTATATCAATTATATTTAGACAGCATAGCTATAAGTGAATATCTCATTATTTGTCTGTTATATAACCTACAGAATTGGCAGCACACAAGTGGGCCAGTGAAGTGACAAATGTAAAGAAATGTTGGTCATTTTCAGCACGTGATAAAAAACCTAAAAGCATGACCACATGTATAAAAGTAGGAATTTTATTAGATAGACATAAAATAAGCGTGCAAGATAAAAAATTGGTGAAAACATTACGGATAAAAAGGAAGAATAGAGAAGCACCTAACATTTTAAAATAATAAGAAAACAATAGTCATTATTTTTTCAACACCATTTTATAGTGATTAAGGAACTAAATAGAGTACCATTATTACAAAATTTATAGTAGATCTTATCAAACAAGAATTGCCCTAGAGGCAGAGAAAGATAGGTGTTCCAAATATGTAAGTTGTGCAAAGTGCTAGTTAATAGAGATCAGTACTGGAAAACCTCTAAGATATGATACTTGTGGGCTTTGAGTGATACGGACACTAAAAAAAAACAATAAAGCAAACAAACAGCAAAGCATACGGTCCTAAAGGCACTGATATAGTGAAAATGCGAGGAAAGAAACCAATACCAGGGGATAAAAGAATTATAATAAATCTTTATTTAAAAGCCATTAAAAGACATGAAATAAAAAGAGATGCAAACAAGGAAAACAAAAAATGTAGGTATGAAGTACAATGGATGGCTGCAACAAATGAAGTTTATGAAAGAATGGGTATGATAGTAGACAAGGGGGAATAATCAAGTTGCTTTTAAATCAATTGCAAGTGCAATATGAATAAACAGACCAATAGATATAGAGCCCATCTACCTGGGACAAACCATTTGTGAAAATTTATATAGCATCCATCAGCTGGCTGAAAAATATAAAAAATATGTATATATAAATATATGCATAAGTAGATATATTAAAGTTGAATAGTACGGTATATCAATGAAAAGGGGCAAAATTGCCAGTGTATGAATGAAATAAAACACAAGATTTCAGATAGCTGAATTGATACTGACAATATGGATGCAAACAATAAGATTCTTATGAGGGGTGTTCATGAAAGACTTCCCCTGACCCACTTCTTGTGGACTGAGAGCAATGAAACTTGGCACAGTTATTCATCCTTCTCTACATAGGTGCACCTAGGGACATACACTTCTCCCATCTCTTGAAACAACTGTGAACACATGGCTTGTAGAATTCGACAGGTTGCTCCAAATGCCACATTGTGACTTCAGAAATCAAAGTCTCATCATCTGGAAAATGCTTGCCCTTCAAAAATAACTTCATTGTTGGAAAGAGGTGGAAGTCCGATGAAGCGATGTCGGGTGACTAAGGAGGATGAGGTAGAATTTCAAAGTCATAGGAGCATGCTTCCATTTGGGCAACATGTGAGTTGTGAACTGGTGCGTTGCCTTGCAGAAGGTGGACGCCTTTGGCGAGCATGCCATGTCTCTTGGTTTTGGTGGCCTCCCATAATTTCTGCAGCGTTGAAGCATAGTATGACCCAGCGATCATGATACCCTTTGATAAGAAATCCATCAGTACTACTCTGGGCTGGTCCCAAAATACTGTGAGCATGACCTTGCCTGCCGAGGGTTGGGCACGTTCCTTCTTTAGAGGCGATGGGTCATGATTAGTGTTGAGTGATACCATCCGATACCCTAAAATATCGGATCGGATGGTATCGGCCTGATACGAAAAAAGTATCGGGTATCGCCGATTCCAATACCGGAAGTCCCATTCAAGTCTATGGGACTTCCGGTATCGGAATAAGAAAAACCCTTTTCTGTCCTTGTACAGCCTCTCGGGGGTGTGTACGGACCTTCCGGGGGTCTGTGCCGGCCTGCCGGGGGTCTGTACCGGCCTGCTGGGGGGGCTGTGCCGGCCTGCCGGTGGTCTGTACCGACTGTCTGGGGGTCTGTGCAGGCTGCGGGGGTCTGTGCAGGATCGTCCGATGGGACTACAAGTCCCATCGGGCGATGCCTGCTACCATGACGGTGATTGACACATTAGCCAATGATGGGACAGTAGTAGTCCCATCATCCGGCTAATGTGTTGAATGTAAAAAAAATAAAAAAAATACATACTACATACATGCTACATATATACTACATGCATGCAACATACATACTACATACATGCTACATACATACTACATATATACTACATGCATGCAACATACATATATACTACATGCATGCAACATGCATACTACATACTGTATATACTACATGCATGCAACATACATACTACATATATACCACATGCATGCAACATACATATACTGTATACTACATGCAACATACATACTACATATATACTACATGCATGCAACATACATACATACAACATATATACTACATGCATGCAACATGCATATATACAACATATATACTACATGCATGCAACATACATATATACTACATACACTCACTGGCCACTTTATTAGGTACACCATGCTAGTAAGGGGTTGGACCCCCTTTTGCCTTCAGAACTGCCTCAATTCTTCGTGGCAGAGATTCAACAAGGTGCTGGAAGCATTCCTCAGAGATTTTGGACCATATTGACATGATGGCATCACACAGTTGGCGCAGATTTGTCGGCTGCACATCCCTGATGCGAATCTCCCATTCCACCACATCCCAAAGATGCTCTATTGGATTGAGATCTGGTGACTGAGGAGGCCATTTGAGTACAGTGAACTCATTGTCATGTTCAAGAAACCAATCTGAGATGATTCGAGCTTTATGACATGGCGCATTATCCTGCTGAAAGTAGCCATCAGATGTTGGGTACATTGTGGTCATAAAGGGATGGACATGGTCAGCAACAATACTCAGGTAGGCTGTGGCGTTGCAACGATGCTCAATTGGTACCAAGGGGCCCAAAGAGTGCCAAGAAAAAATTCCCCACACCATGACACCACCACCACCAGCCTGAACCGTTGATACAAGGCAGGATGGATCCATGCTTTCATGTTGTTTACGCCAAATTCTGACCCTACCATCCGAATGTCGCAGCAGAAATCGAGACTCATCAGACCAGGCAACGTTTTTCCAATCTTCTACTGTCCAATTTCGATGAGTTTGTGCAAATTGTAGCCTCAGTTTCCTGTTCTTAGCTGAGAGGAGTGGTACCCGGTGTGGTCTTCTGCTGCTGTAGCCCATCTGCCTCAAAGTTCGACGCACTGTGCTTTCAGAGATGCTCTTCTGCCTACCTTGGTTGTAACGGGTGGCAATTTGAGTCACTGTTGCCTTTCTATCAGCTCGAACCAGTCTGCCCATTCTCCTCTGACCTCTGGCATCAACAAGGCATTTCCGGCCACAGAACTGCCGCTCACTGGATTTTTTTTCTTTTTCGGACCATTCTCTGTAAACCCTAGAGATGGTTGTGCGTGAAAATCCCAGTAGATCAGCAGTTTCTGAAATACTCAGACCAGCCCTTCTGGCACCAACAATCATGCCACGTTCAAAGGCACTCAAATCACCTTTCTTCCCCATACTGATGCTCGGTTTGAACTGCAGGAGATTGTCTTGACCATGTCTACATGCCTAAATGCACTGAGTTGCCGCCATGTGATTGGCTGATTAGAAATTAAGTCTTAACACACAGTTGGACAGGTGTACCTAATAAAGTGGCCAGTGAGTGTATATACTACATGCAACATGCAAACTACATATATACTACATGCTTGCAACATACATACATACAACCTATATACTACATGCATGCAACATGCATATATACCACATATATACTACATGCAACATACATACTACATATATACTACATGCATGCAACATACATATATACTACATATATACTACATGCTACATACATACTACATATATACTACATGCATACTACATATATACCACATGCATGCAACATACATATATACAACATATATACTACATGCATGCATCATGCATACTACATATATACCACATATATACTACATGCATACAACATACATACTACATATATACCACATATATACTACATGCATACTACATATATACCACATGCACACAACATACATATATACAACATATATACTAAATTAATGCAACATACATATATACTACATGCATACTACATATATACCACATATATACTACATGCATGCAACATACATATATACTTCATGCAACATACATACTACATATATGCTACATGCATGCAACATACATACTACTTACATACTACAACATATATACTAGATGTATGCAACATGCATACTACATATGTACCACATATATACTACATGCATGCAACATACATATATACAACATATATACTACATGCAACATACATACTACATATACACTACATGCATGCAACATGCATATATACAACATATATACTACATGCAACATACATACTACATATATACTACATATATGCTACATGCATGCAACATACATATATACTACATATATACTACATGCAACATACATACTACATATATACTACATGCATGCAACATACATACTACATACATACTACATATATACTACATGCATACTACATATATACCACATGCATGCAACATACATATATACAACATATATACTACATGCATGCAACATACATATATACTACATATATACTACATGCATACTACATATATACCACATATATACTACATGCATGCAACATACATATATACTACATGCAACATACATACTACATACAGTATATACTACATGCATGCAACATACATACTACATATATACTACATGCATACTACATATATACCACATGCATGCAACATACATATATACAACATATATACTACATGCATGCAACATGCATACTACATATATACCACATATATACTACATGCATGCAACATACATATATACTACATATATACTACATGCAACATACATACTACATGCTTACTACATATATACCACATGCATGGAACATGCATACTACATATATACTACATGCATGCAGCATACATATATACTACATACAATACATTAATACAAAACATACATATAGACATACAGTACATATAACATAGAGTACATTCTCACCATCACTTGTCACTTTGATCCCCGAAGCCATTGACATCTGTGGAATAAATATTAAAATAACAAACCACCAATATACTTACCCCTGATCCGCAGAAGTCCACGAGTGATCTTGCGTGGAGAACAGCAGCATCAGCTGATGCTACCATTCTCTACGGGCTCCAGGAATCCAATGACGGGAGGTAGGTATCCTTCCGCACTGTATTCCTCCGCCACTGTAAAAAAAAAGTCCCTAGTCTCACTTTATGGCATTGCTGTGTGAGAAATTTCCCACGCAGCTTTTGCCATAAAGTGAGACTAGGGACGTTTTTTTTACAGTATGTCTATATGTATGTATTGTATGAATGTATTGTATGTAGTATATATGTATGTTGCATGCATGTAGTATATATGTAGTATATATGTAGTATGCATGTTGCATGCATGTGGTAAATATGTAGTATGTATGTTGTATGCATGTAGAATATATGTATGTTGCATGCATGTAGTATATATGTGGTATATATGTAGTATGCATGTTGCATGCATGTAGTATATATGTTGTATATATGTATGTTGCATGCATGTAGTATATATGTAGTATGCATGGTGCGTGCATGTAGTATACATGTAGTATATATGTAGTATGTATGTTGCATGTGGTATATATGTAGTATATATGTATGTTGCATGCATGTAGTATATATGTTGTATGTATGTTGCATGCATGTGGTATATATGTAGTATGCATGTAGTATATATGTAGTATGCATGTAGTATGTATGTTGCATGCATGTAGTATATATGTAGTGTGTATATTGCATGTAGTATATATGTAGTATATATGTATGTTGCATGCATGTAGTATATATGCAGTATGTATGTTGCATGCATGTGGTATATATGTAGTATGCATGTAGTATATATGTAGTATGTATGTAGTATGTATGTTGCATGCATGTAGTATATATGTAGTGTGTATGTTGCATGTAGTATATATGTTGTATATATGCATGTTGCATGCATGTGGTATATATGTAGTATGTAGTATGTGGTATATATGTAGTATGTATGTGTGTTGCATGCATGTAGTATATATGTAGTATGTATGTTGCATGTAGTATATATGTTGTATATATGTATGTTGCATGCATGTAGTATATATGTTTTATGCATGTTGCATGCATGTAGTATATATACTGTATGTATGTTGCATGCATGTAGTATATATGTGGTATATATGTAGTATGCATGTTGCATGCATGTGGTATATATGTAGGATGTATGTTGCATGTAGTATACTGTATATGTTGTATATATGCATGTTGCATGCATGTAGTATATATGTAGTATGTATGTATGTTGCATGCATGTAGTATATATGTAGTATGTATGTTGCATGTAGTATATATGTTGCATGCATATAGCATATATGTGGTATATATGTAGCATGCATGTTGCATGCATGTAGTATATATGTAGTATATATGTATGTTGCATGCATGTGGTATATATGTATTATGCATGTAGTTTATATGTAGTATGCATGTAGTATGTATGTTGCATGCATGTAGTATATATGTAGTATGTATGTTGCATGTAGTATATGTGTTGTATATATGTATGTTGCATGCATGTGGTATATATGTAGTATTCATGTAGTATATATGTGGTATATATGTAGTATGCATGTTGCATGCATGTTGTATATATGTAGTATGTATGTATGTTGCATGCATGTAGTATATATGTAGTATGTATGTTGCATGTAGTATATATGTTGTATGTATGTATGTTGCATGCATGTAGTATATATGTGGTATATATGTAGTATGCATGTTGCATGCATGTGGTATATATGCAGTATGTATGTATGTTGCATGCAGGTAGTATATATGTAGTATGCATGTTGCATGTAGTATATATGTTGTATGTATGTATGTTGCATGCATGTAGTATATATGTGGTATATATGTAGTATGCATGTTGCATGCATGTGGTATATATGTAGTATGTATGTATGTTGCATGCATATAGTAGATATGTAGTATGCATATAGTATATATGTAGTATATATGTAGTATGTATGTAGCATGTAGTATGTATGTAGCATGTAGTATGTTTTTTTTTTTTTACATTCAGCACATTAGCCGGATGATGGGGCTACTACTGTCCCATCATTGGCTAATGTGTCAGTCACCGTCATGTGTCAATCACCGACTTGTAGTCCCATCGGACGATCCTGCACAGACCCCCGCAGCCTGCACAGACCCCCGGACAGTCGGCACAGACCACCGGCAGGCCGGTATAGACCCCCGGCAGTCCGCACAGACCCCCGGCAGTCCGCACAGACCCCCGGGCAGTCGGCACAGACCCCAGGGCAGTCGGCACCGACCCCCGGGCAGTCGGCACAGACCCCAGGGCAGTCGGCACCGACCCCCGGGCAGTCGGCACAGACCCCCGGCAGGCCGGTACAGACCCCTGGGCAGGCTGGTACAGACCCCCGGGCAGTTGGCACAGACCCCCCGGAAGGCCCGAACTGACGGCGCATCATGATGCGCACTATCCACGCATCATGATGACGTCATTTTGGCAGCCAATCAGAGCCACAACAGTGGCTCATTGCATTATGGGAACTTCTGATTCTGATATCTGATATTGAAAAAATATCGGTACTCGGTATCGGAATTCCGATACAGCGAATATCGGCCGATACCCGATATTTGCAGTATCGGAATGCTCAACACTAATCATGATGCTTCCATTGCATCGACTAGACTTTATTCTCAGGATCATAGTTATGAACCCAGCTTTCATCCTGCGTGATCAGTATGTTGAAAACGTCCTCCTGGTTTCAATGGCACATCGTTAATAGAACCTGAGAGCATTCAACTTGTTCCTGTTTCAGGAAAGGTGTGAGCAGCCGGTGAACCCAGCCAGCGAGAATACCTTATGCATGTGAAGATTGTCTTGGATGATTTTTTTCCATTGACCCCACACTAATCTTGACATTTTGGGCTAGGTGGCAAATGGTTACATGGCAAATTTCCAAAATGGCGACCTCCACTTGCTGGATGATGTGTTCATCAATAGCAAAGTGGGGTCACCCTGGAATTGGAGATGTTTGCACCAAAGTCCAACCACATTTTAATTGAAGATGCCAGTTCTTGACTAGATCATATGATGGGGAATCATCACCATAAACCTCTTTCATCTCATCGAACATCTCCTTTGGTGTGTGGCCTTTCAAGCAAAGGAACATGACTTCTCTGTATTCCACTGGGTCCATTATCAATCCTCACACCAACCACTTCAGCACCTATAAAATCAAGACCATTATCACTTCTGAGCTGAAAATTAACACGTAATCTATGGAGACTTATATCATTACACATGTGTAGTTTCAGCATCCTGTGACAAATAGAAGTGGGTCAGGGGAAATGTTTTATGAACGCCCCTCGTAAATACAGCAAATATTACTGAAAACAGAAACTAAACGGTCACATGAAGACAAACCTGGTAAGTAAATCAGGTGAGTCTATGCAGATTATGAACATCCCAGCAGTCAAAGTTAACAACTGAGGGCATGAAACCATATTTCAAATTTAGAACTTTGTCCGGGGCATCAATGTATCTGTAAACATTTGTAAAAAACAATTATATGGTACAAGTATGCATTAAATTATAGAGGCTGATGCTTGTTTAGCATCACTTCTTCTGGAGGCAGCATAGAACTGGAAGTAGTGGTTTATATAGGGCTTGATACAGGTAATAGAAGGTAACCAGAAAGTGAGTCACAGCAGCCTCATCTGATAAGGTAGCATATGGACAGACACAATGGCATGGAACTTTTGGCCACCACTAGTCAAAACATTTTGGATCTCATCTAACTGGCTCTCTACTCTGAGCACTTTTTTGGGGGTTTCCATCAAAATCTTTGAGTGACGTGATTCAGATGAAACCCCTGATGGATCTATTCACTATAATGAGACAGCAGAGTTACTCTGGACTCTGTATGGCCTCTGTTCAATGGAGTCCTTCTTTTCAGAAGTGCACAAAACTTTGATGTATGCCTAAAAAGATGGACAGCACTGGATCACAGGCCAGACAATGTATAAAGTTGCTCCATCTGCCTCATTATAGGGAATTTTCCACAGGGGATTCGGTCTGAATTGCGTATTTCAAAGATTTACACATAAACCCCAATGTAAGCGTTCAGAGCAGAGTGCAGGATAAATGCCGAGCCGAGCCTTTCTGCGGTCTTTGGAAAGCAGAATGAACAAATCAACATCAGGTGAAGATTTGGTTTTATTTATTTTTTACTTAGTTCCTCATGCAGTATAAGAAGACTTTATTCTTCAGATCAGTGAGATTACAATGATTACAACCAGATTTACAGTGCCTCGCGAAAGTATTCGGCTCCCTGGAACTTTTCAACCTTTTCCCACATATCAAGCTTCAAACATAAAGATATCAATTGTAAATTTTTGGTGAAGAATCAACAACAAGTGGGACACAATTGTGAAGTTGAATGAAATTTATTGCTTTTTTAAAATTTTTGTGGAAATTCAAAAACTGAAAAGTGGGGTGTGCAATATTATTCGGCCCCTTTAACTTAATACTTTGTTACCCCACCTTTTGGTGCGATTACAGCTGCAAGTCGCTTGGGGTATGTCTCTATCAGTTTTGTACATCGAGAGACTGAAATTCTTACCCATTCGTCCTTTGCAAAAACAGCTCGAGCTCAGTGAGGTTTGATGGAGATCGTTTGTGAACAGCAGTTTTCAGCTCTTTCCACAGATTCTCGATTGGATTCAGGTCTGGACTTTGACTTGGCCATTCTAACACCTGGATACATTTATTTGTGAACCATTCCATTGTATATTTTACTTTATGTTTGGGGTCATTGTCTTGTTGGAAGACAAATCTCCTTCCCAGTCTCAGGTCTTTTGCAGACTCCAACAGGTTTTCTTCGAGAATGGTCCTGTATTTGGCTCCATCCATCTTCCTATCAATTTTAACCTTCTTCCCTGTCCCTACTGAAGAAAAGCATATTTGACAGTGGGGATGGTGTGTTCAGGGTGATGAGCTGTGTTGCTTATATGCCAAACATATCATTTGGCATTGTTGCCAAAAAGTTCGATTTTGGCTTCATCTGACCAGAGCACCTTCTTCCACAATACCAAAAAGCCAAAAAAAACCCTGATATTCAGTCCATATGATGCATAGAAATATTAATTTTTATTAGTGTCACAGGTTAAAAAACAATTAAAAATCAATGTCACATACATTCTCCATGATATCAGCATACCGTATTTTCCGCTTTGTAAGACGCACTTTTTTTCCCCCAAAATTGAGGGGAAAAAGGGGGTGCGTCTTACAAAGAGGATATACATTTGCGCTGCCACTGAGGGTACTTGCCGCGGCACTCTGTGCCCTGATGCTGCCGCTGCGCTGTCCGCCACCGCCGCGCTCCTGTCCCCCGGTGGTTTCTTCCGCCCCACCGCCGCCGCCGCGCTCTGTCCCGTTCAGCGTGGGGGGTCTCTGTCGCTCCATGCCTGCTTTCTTCCTGGAAAATGGCCGCCGCGCATGCGCAGACGGACATCTCGGCACTGAAATCTCGGGAGATGAGATTTCAGCGCTGAAATCTCATCTCCCGAGATTTCAGTGCCGAGATGTCCGTCTGCGCATGCGCGGCGGCCATTTTCCAGGAAGAAAGCAGGCATGGAGCGACAGAGACCCCCCACGCTGAACGGGACAGAGCGCGGCGGCGGCGGTGGGGCGGAAGAAACCACCGGGGGACAGGAGCGCGGCGGTGGCGGACAGCGCAGCGGCAGCATCAGGGCACAGAGTGCCGCGGCAAGTACCCTCAGAACGGGACAGAGCGCGGCGATGGCGGCAAACACCGGGGGATAGGAGCGTGGCGGTAAGAACCGGGGGACAGAGCGCGGTGGTGGCGGTAAGAACCGGGGGAGAGCGCGGCGGTGGTGGCAAGCAGGCACCGGGGGACAGCGTGGCGGTGGTGGCAAGCACTGGGGGACAGAGTGCGGCGGTGGTGGCAAGCAGGCACCGGGGGACAGAGCGTGGCGGTGGTGGCAAGCATCAGGGGACAGAGGGCGGCGGCAGTAACAGACACCGGCAGCGGCACATCAAAACACCCCCTCATCCCAGGAGCAATGTTCCACTCCGGCCTCCTCCATCACCACCCCTGGAAAGCAATAAGACGCATGGATAACAAGATGCACCACCATTTTATTAAAAATAAAGTTTTTTTCCTATTTTTCTCCTCAAAATTTGGGGTGCGTCTTATAATCCGGAGCGTCTTATAAAGCGAAAAATACGGTACTTACATAAGAGCGCAGATGTCCAATTATACACATAAAAATAAAAATGATGTGGATAAATACAAAAATGAATAAAAAGGTGTAAAAAAATGTATATATATATATATATATATATATATATATATATATTGTTCTGTCTCTGACATAAGCAATGGCTCTTAATTACCTGTTTTGATAACATACCATATTGCTGTATGTACAGGATGTTCAGTTTTTCCTTAGATAATGTTTAGTGTTCTTAGCTCCATCTAGTGGTCAAAAGTTATAACTGCATGATGTTATATGCATTCCACTTACTGATTTATTCCCTCCAATTCCCAATGCATCCTGGGTAAGTTACAAGGCATCATGGTCTTGTCCAGTCTGCCATTTTCTGCCAAGCCTGCTTCATGTGGACTTCTCACTTTTCTACCTCCCCTTGTGTCAGCAAGCATCGTCGGTACATAATCACTCATCCTTCATCTAATTCCAGTCCTAGATCACCCCGCTTAGTTAGCTCTCCCCTTGTTAGCTATTAGCTCAGGTAATCTGTATAATGCATATTTGTATTTTTATGTACCCATACTGATTCATTGTATTGTATGTCTTATTTGTAGTTTCACCGTGCATCTATATACCATCGCGTTCATTAAAACACAGATTCAACCTACAGTCTTCTTATTGGACCCCCGGTATAGTGGTTTAGCTACCCATATAAGCTATATGAACCCTGTGCATTTAGCTGAGGACGGAATAGTGAAACGACAGCTCTCCAGCTAGTAGGAATACAGAGAGAAGAGCCTTCACCCAATTTGCAGGAACTAGTGATGCTGCAGAAATCGATCTAGTGAGATTCAAGTCACCGGCTACACAGAGACTGATACAGCTACAGCAATCTCTGCATAGCCAGGCATCCCTCTAAGACACCATGTCCCACAAATCACACAGGACAAAATCTGCTACATCCGTCTCCTCAAAGACTGCATCCATCAGCAGCAGGTCGCCATTGCCCGCGCAAATGCCGAGGCCGCCAAAATGCGAGCACGCTATGCTGAAGAAGAGATGCAACCTAAATTAGAGAAATAAATCCAACAAAGCAAAAATAGGAAGCCTATGCCAAATAGAATTAAAATTAATCAACTTTATTTGCCATAATTAAAATACATTCATAAAATCAATTTTCAATGGCGGTATACGTCACAAAAATAAACCATCTCTGGCTCCACTTCATCTCCTCTTCCTCTTGCTGTCGGGGTACCACAGAGCTCAGTCCTTGGCCCCCTTTTCTTCTCTCTCTACACAGCCCCAATTGGACAGACCATCAGCAGATTTGGCTTTCAGTACCATCTTTATGCTGATGACACACAAATATACACGTCATTCCCTGACCTTACCCCCTCTGTACTACAGAACGCCAGTGACTGTCTGTCCGCAGTCTCCAATATCATGTCCACTCTCTATCTGAAACTCAACCTCTCCAAAACTGAACTTCTTCAGCTTCCGCTGTCTACTAACCTCCCTAAATCTGACATTTCCCTCTCCGTGTGTGGCATCTCAATAACACCCCGGCAGCAGGCGCGCTGTCTGGGTGTTATGTTTGACACCAATCTCTCCTTCACATCCCATATACAATCTCTTGCCCACTCTTGCCGCTTACACCTAAAGAACATCTCTAGAATTCGCCCTTTTCTCACCATGGAAACGACAAAAACCCTCATTGTAGCATTGATCCACTCCCGGCTGGATTACTGCAACACTCTATTAATTGGCCTCCCCGTCACTCAACTATCCCCTCTCCAGTCCATACTTAATGCAGCAGCCAGGGTTGTCCATCTGGCTAATCGGTACTCGGACGTGTCCGCTCTTCGTCAGTCATTACACTGGCTGCCCATTCATTATAGGATCCAATTCAAATTACTTGTTCTCACCCACAAAGCTCTCCACGGTGCAGCAGCCCCCTACATCTCCTCCCTCATTTCTGTCTATCGGCCTAGCCGATCGCTGCGCTCCGCAAATGACTTTCGACTAACCTCTGCACTAATCCGTACCTCCCACTCCTGACTCCAAGACTTCTCCCGTGCTGCTCCTATCCTCTGGAATGCTCTACCCCAAGAAATTAGGACTAACAACAATTTGCACAGTTTTAGGCGCTCCCTCAAAACACATTTGTTCAGAGCGGCTTATCACGTTCACTAATCAAAGTCATTCTATGTGTAATGGTGTGTGTGTAGCCCATTTACTATCTCCATCCATCTTTCACTCCCTCAAGATGGCTGGACCATCATTATAAATGCACCATTGTAAATACACCCCTGTACTCTGTATCTCCCCCACCTCATTGTAGATTGTAAGCTCTCACGAGCAGGGTCATCTTATGTCGTCTTAGGCCTCTTTCACACATCAGGTTTTCGGCGTCAGGCGCGATCCGGTTTCCCCCCCATTGACTTGCATTAGAGCCGGATCGAGCCGGATGGCCATGCGTTTCATCCGATTTTCGCCGGATCCGGCAATGTGACGCGATCCGGCGTCTGGAAAAAACGGCTACTGTAACGTTTTTTGTCTCCGGCGAAAAAGCCGGACACGCCGGATCCGGCATGTCCGGCTTTTTGATACAATGAAAGCCTATGAGCGCCGCAATGCGCCTGATCCGGCGACAGCCGGATCCGGCGGCCGGATCCGGTTTCTTTGGTCTGAGCATGCTCAGTAGCTCTGCCCACAGGACATATATAAAAGCAAGACAATGGGACCCTCAGCCACACCCAACATGCCACCCAAGCCAAGAACCAGGAGCAGGAGAAGGCAGCAGACATCTGCAGCAGCAGCACCATCAGCACCACCCCAAATGGAGCAGCATGCTGAACAACGGGAGGGGAGTCCAGCAGCAGATGAGAGACGGTAATTATCAAATCCCCCATTCCTGCAAACTAGGGCTATGGAATATCAAGATATTCATTGGCCCTTTGTTTCTCTTTATTCAACAGCCGCCCAATAGATGCAGCAGCAGCAGCAGCAGCAGCAATGGCAGCAGCAGAAACACCACCCACAGCCATGGAGTCTGGCCATGAGGAAGACAGCACATCTTCTGGGAGCCCTCCCTCGCATCGTCAGCGTTTGACGGTAAGTTTTTATTTCCAAAATCCATCATCTCTGTAATATATGTGTATTCATTGCCTTTTATTTCAAAACAGGAATCACAAGATGAAGAGGAGCTCCCAGAAGAAGAAGGAAGGGGTGGACAGACACTTGGAGTGGGCTCACAATTGGTAAGTTTTTTGCATCAAACGCAGAAACACAACATCACACTACACACAACACATAGAAAACAATGTTCTGCAGACCACACACAGCAAACAAATGCCTACATCCAAAGACATAACATTTTTTTGTTTTCTTCTCTAGTCTTCCCAATCTGGTGCTCGGCCAAGAGGTCCTCGCAGTGCCTCCCAGGGTCGTCGGCGACAGCAACGCGGCGGTCACCAGCGTGTAAGTATAAATATTTTTGCTTTTTTTTTTGTACTTTTTATTTCATTTCTTTTGTGGAGGCTAATTATGTTATTTTTGTCTTTTACTTTAACAGCCTTCACAGCGTGCTCCCGACTCTGATGGTGAGGATGGAGGGATTGATGTGGACCGCCTCATCGATCTCGTCAGAGAAAGGGAGCCGCTCTGGAATATGGCTGACCGCCGCCACGCTGACCTGATCGTTACCCGACGACTCTGGGAGGAAATCAGTTCGCTCCTTGTGGACCGCTAGGAGGACCTCGAAGCTCGGGCCCAGATTAAAGAGCGTAAGTATATACAGTACCGGTTGCTTGATTTAAACCAGTGTTTCCCGAACTCCAGTCCTCGTGGTCCCCACGGATCATGTGTTCAGGATTTCTATTTACTTTGGAAATCCTGAAAACATGACCCCTGGGGACCATGAGGACTGGAGTTTGGGAAACACTGATGTTGTATACTAACCACTTTGTCCTTTCTCGTTTCAGGGGAGAGAATTGTGAAGCGGTGGCGGTCTGTGAGGGATCGTTTTAAGAAGGAGTTCAATAAAGAGATGCGGGCCCCGAGTGGATCTGGAGGACGCAGGAGCAAGTACAAGTACGCACGAGCCCTGTCGTTCCTCCGGGAGACAATGCTCACCAGAAGGTAAATATTACACACCACATGTGACAAAAAAATGTTTAGATGTAACTTTTTTTTTTCAGCCAGGGCCATACCATGTCACTATTTTAATTGTTTTTTTTTCTCTTTATTCCACAGCACGGTGAGCAGCACTCGGGAGCCTGCACGATTGGACCCTTCTGAGGCGATCCCTGAGGAGACCGGCACCGAGGGACACTTCGACCGCCCCGGTACATCTGCACCTTCCCAGCCTTCCCACACATTCGACCCATCTGTCCCATCCACCAGCACAGGAGCATCGTGGTCGCCTACATTACATGAAGCTGCTGGTGAGGAGATCGCTTTCCCTTTACCCCACCCTTCTGCCCCTGCCACCTCTAGTACACCTGCGGGTACTGGGCGGCAGCGGCAGAGGGGTCAGGAAAAGACTTATGCGCCAGAGTTCTTGCATCTGAATGCATCTTTCCAGAACTGTCAAAAAGACTTGTCAGAGCAAATCTCCGCAGGCTATCAGCAGATCAACTCCAGCATTCTGGAGGTGAAGACACTTCTACAAACCATGCATTCAGAAGCAAGATCTTCGCCAAACCACACCTTTTTCAGGTCTGTTGTGGAGCGCATGGAAACGCTCTCTCCTGCCCAGCAGATGCATGTAATGCATTCATGCCACGCTGCTCTCCAGCAAGTTACCTCCCAACCTCCTCCTCCCACCACAGTAGTTCCTCCACCTGCACCCCCTCCAGCCACTTTCCATCCTCCCCCTCCTATTACATCTACACCCCCTCCAGCCACTTTCCATCCTCCCCCTCCTATTACATACCATCCACCTCCCCAGCACCAGCAACCTCCCCAGCACCAGCAACCTCCCCAGCAACAGCAACCTCCCCAGCACCAGCAACCTCCCCAGCACCAGCAACCTCCCCAGTACCAGCAACCTCCCCAGTACCAGCAACCTCCCCAGTACCAGCAACCTCCCCAGTACCTGCAAACTCCCCAGTACCAGCAACCTCCCCAGTACCAGACATCTCCCCACTTCCAGCAACCTGCCCCGTACCAGACATCTCCCCACTTCCAGCAACCTGCCCCGTACCAGACATCTCCCCACTTCCAGCAACCTGCCCCGTACCAGACATCTCCCCACTTCCAGCAACCTGCCCCGTACCAAACTCCTTCCTCATACAACTTGCCATCAACATCATCTGCTCCTACAGTCCCTGCCCAACCCTCCACTCCACCACCCACCACCTCTTCTGCTTCCCACATGTCCACCCATTCTGTAGTTTTTTCCACACCTTCACCTCTAACTGTTCCTTCCCCACCACGATCCCTGTCCTCTATCCACACTCCCAGTGTCGAAGTGTCCCGCAGCCCCTCCAGCAGTATTTCCACCACACACTACACAGATTTATAATGTGTGTATTTAAATAAAAATGACCAGTTTTATGGTTTCAAAGCTTTATTAAACAAGTTTATTAAAATTTTAAAAAAGTTTACTAAAAAAAACATTTTTCAATAAAAGTTAAATTATTTTACACTGGTTGTCTGTCATTTCTTTCTGCGGCGAAAAAGGTTAAATACAGGATATTTAAAAGGTGAAATGGTATTCAAAACTAGGTATATAACTGTGGGTAAATTTTAGCTTTTTGCCACAGTTGTGTTCCTGGTTGTGTTTGAAGCAAAGTATTTCACCTAAAAAGTTGTGTTTATTGTTGGTGATTTCCTAACAATGTACACAACTTTTGTTAAAAGGTGAAATACTTTGCATAAAACACAACCAGGTACACACCTGTGGCCTAAAGCTAAAAATAGAGACCATGACAAGATAGCCAACTTTGGTTGGCAAAGGTATATACTGTTGGTCCAGAAGGTACACAAGTTTGGTTAGGGCACAAATCTTTCACACTCTGTCATCCTGCCAGTGTACTCTGCCTTGAGGTGACATAAAGTATAGTGCAAAATTGTCCCTCATTACTGAAACCGTCACAGAACTTCTAGTGGTAATGTCATGGTAATCTTGCAAGGTGGTTTCTTCAGAGGTGTCCTCAATGGAAATGGGTTCCTTGCAGATAACAAAATTGTGGAGTACCACGCACGCTTTGATCACCTCGTCCACAGTTTCTGTCTTGAGGTTGATCGCAGTCAATAGGACCCGCCATTTGGCTGTCAGAATACCAAAGGTACATTCAATCATTCTTCTTGCTCTTGTGAGGCGGTAATTAAAAATGCGTTTTGGTCTTGTCAATCCTCTGCTAGAGTACGGTTTCAAAAGGTGTTCTGACAGCTGGAAGGCTTCATCCCCTACACAGACAAATGGCATAGGTGGACCAGATGTTTGCGGCAGCGGTCTAGGTGGTGGGAACTGGAAGGTGTTTCCATACAGTTTACGCCCCATGGCAGACAGTTTGAAAACTTGAGAGTCATTGGAGCGGCCATAGGCCCCAATATCAACCGCAATAAATTTGTATTCCGCGTCAGCGATGGCCATGAGGACCATTGAAAAATATTTCTTGTAATTGAAATATTCCGATCCCGATCCAGCTGGCTTTACAATGCGGATATGTTTCCCGTCCACAGCGCCCAAGCAGTTGGGAAACTGACATATCTGTTGAAACTTGTCAGCAATTTCAATCCACCTCTCTGTTGTGGGCTCTGGTAAAAACTCTTCAGCTAAGGAGTCCCACAGTGCACGGCATGTGTACTTCACAATTCCAGATATAGTGGAAATCCCGAGTCTGTACTGGAAATGCAGTGACGAAAGGGATTCTCCAGTTGCAAGAAATCTGTGGGGAATTAAAAAACAATAAATTAGTTTTAAATCACAGCATTACATACCAAAACTGAGCTATAACACTTGGAGATACAAACTACCACCAACAAGATTGCAGTGAAAGTGTGCTCTGATGCGATCACATCCAATAAATGTGGCTTACCTTAAAGTCACCATCAGACGCTCTGCGGGTGAAACAGAGAAGCGGCAATAGGTGTCCGCTTGTCTTATGAGGTGTGCAATGCGCTCCACCAAGTAATCAAAATTCTCCATTTTCATCCTAACATATCCAAAAAATTTATCCTGGTTTCGTCGAAGGTCCATGCAGAGTGTAGAATAGACCCCACGCGTCATTCTCTTGGCTTTGATGGGGTGGATCCACAAACGTCGTCTACGATGCCTGATGCGCTGCTGTCTCGCTCTCTCCTTCTCCAGAACAATCACCCTCAAACGATTCGCCTCCGCTATAAAATTGCCAAATTCTTCAAAATATTTCCAATGGCAACATCCATCTTCGCCAGTAACTTGCTCTTCTCTCCAACCTGCACTTTCTCCTCTACAATCTGTCAAAGAAGGGCTGTAGGAACATGCTATATATAGTTTTCCAGTAGCCAATCCCGTTCGGAAGGCCACAAGGGTCAATTTTAAAAACCGGATCCGGCGTAATCCGTCGAAAAACGGATAGAAAAACGGATGAACCAGATGAGACGGATCCGGTTTTGTCTGTCAAGAAAAAGACGGATCCGGCAGAAAACCGAATCCGTCACATCCGGTTTTACTAAACATTTGCCGGATCCGGCGTTCCGGCACGACGCCGGATCGCGCCTGACGCCGCAAACCTGATGTGTGAAAGTAGCCTTATTTTGCTTTAATTATTGTATTGTTAATGTTGTTACTTATGACTTGTGTTTTGAAACTGTTAAACTGTAAAGCGCTGCAGAATATGTTGGCACTATATAAATAAAGATTATTATTATTATTATTATTATTATTATTAATAATAATAAACTATTTACCACTGGAAAACATGTTTTGAAATGTCACAATAATAAAATAGTTTTATAAACAACCTGTACCAGGACAATAAAGTCAATCTGCATAAATCACAATAACGGCATATATATACATGTAAAGAAAAAAATTTACATTAATACATTCATTAATTAATGCCTAAATAGGTCATGCACAATAACCACATGCATAAGTAGATTATTCACAAATGTGCTTCCCACGTCTAAAGATGCTTTTTGCTAGTGCATAAAAGAATAAAGTGCATTTTTAAGTGGAATTAGTGGTTAGATAACCAAAAAGGCTAATAATGAGACCCCCCAGGAAGAAGCAAGCACACGAAACGCGCGTCGGGGCATAGCACTATTTACCAGGTAACATGCCATTTTGAAATCAGCCTTTTTACCGTCCATGAATTGTGGGCTTAGTGGGCACCTCAGCTAATGGCATAGAACTATCGGCTACTTAGCCATTATGGTAAACTGGGATACATTATAATTGATATACTTTGTAATACTTTTGCTGGTATATTATAGCGGGCATTATAGCAATACTATTAGTTTATGGGTTTTTGAGCTTTTTTCTCAGCAATTGTGTTCTGCAATATACATCATTACACCCAGTTAACAACACCTTTGTAACTATTATTGTGAGTGTTTTCCATTTTGCCCTTCATTTCTGCAGGCATATAGTTTTTTGTAAATTGGTAAACATTATTAGCCTTTTAGTTGATTAATTTTAATTCTATTTGGCATAGGCTTCCTATTTTTGCTCTGTTGGATTTATTTATATGATTGGAAGCGCCTTTAAGCTAAGCCTAGAATTAGGTATATATTAAATTAGAGAAAGCACGCCTAGATGATCAATAGAGAAGGTCACAGATTGAAAGGGCACAAGTGGATGTTGCCTTAGAGAGCCTAGCTGCAAAAAAGGAAGCGTTTGAAGCATTGGCAGAGGCAGAAGCACTGGAAGCCGCACACAACCCTGAGCTGCATAGTCGCAGCAGTACGTCAAGTCTGAAGTTGCCACTGCAAGATTCACCAAACGCACATCTCAATATGTTAATGAACTTCCTGATCAAAACTATAACCAAGATCACGACACATCCAGTGAAACGAGTGAGAGTCATCATGAGGCTCAGCTCCAGGAAAACGTGAAGTAAAGCAACTCTCCTGTCTTCCTTGCCCCTCACCAGGTAACCAATGTGAATCACCTTGCTCACACACCGCATGTCAGACCAAAGCAATATGACACTGGCTGGTGCCACCCTGAGGATAGTAACAGGTATGAACGCACCTCACATCACTATCAGGATGACCCATCATCAGTATACTCTGCGGATAACCGATTCACATCAGAACTTGCTAGGATCTTCACACAACGTCATCTAGTTGCCAAGGGACTCATGAAATTCACTGACCACGTTGAAGGTTACAGAGCTTGGAAAGCTTCCTTCCAAATTGTTACTAGAGACTTGGGGCTAAAAAACAGGGAAGAGATAGACCTCTTAGTCAAATACCTGGGAGAAGAGTCAGTCAAACACGCAGTAAGGATCAGAGACATTAATATAAACCACCCTCAAATAGGCCTTAAAGAGATCTGGAAGAGGCTAGATGAGTGTTACGACTCTGCAGAGGTAATAGAGAGAGCCTTGTTCAAAAGAATCAATGACTTTCCTAAAATATCTAACAAAGGTCTCCCAAAACTGAACATCTGTGGCAGTGCACAAGACTAATGTTTCTTCTCCAAGTTCCAATTACAGGTCTGCTGGCTGCTCTCAATCAGAGACAAAGGTACAAGAACCTGACAAGCAGTGCCCGCTTCATCAGAAGCCTCATCCTCTCCTGAAATGCAGAGCCTTCAGAGGAAAATCTATGCCGGATCACAGAAGCTTCCTGAAAAAGAACAGTATCTGCTACAGGTGCTGCTCATCCACCACTCGTCTCGCCAAGGATTGTAAGGTCAGTGTAAAATTCACAGAATGTGGTACCATGGATCATAACACTGCACTTCCCCCTGGCCCAGCTCCATGGAGTGCACAAAACACGCCAGCTGACAGTGAGCATGGCGGGGAGGTAAAGAGCACTGATGCAGCTACGCCAGAGATCACTTCACAATGTACTGAAGTCTGTAAAGGGACAATAGACAGTAGGTCTTGTTCAAAAATATGCCTCATCAGAGTGTACCCAAAGCGCCATAGAGACAAAGCTGTGAGACTGTATGCAATCTTAGATTATCAAAGTAATCGATCCCTGGCTAGATCAACATTCTTTGACCTATTCAACATTAAAGGACCAAGCACTCCTTACTCATTAAAGACATGTGCAGGTACTGTGACAACAGCGGGCAGGAAAGCCACTGACTACCAAATTGAGTTCATAGATGGACAATTCTGCCTGCCACTACCTATAATCATCGAGTGTAATCAGATCCCAGACAACAGGTCTGAAATCCCTACACCAGATGTGGCAATCCATCATGCTCACTTAAAATGCATAGCACACCTCATACTGGAACACGACCCTCAGGCACAGATAATACTGCTGTTGGGAAGAGATATCCTGCAGGTTCATAAAGTGAGAAGTCATACTGTATCAATGGACTCAACAATGCTCCCTATGCCCAAAAGCGAGACCTTGGATGGGTCATAATAGGAAATGTATGCTTGGGACACATGCACGCCCCTCTTCTGTGACAAGTATGCTAACAAATACATTGGAGAAAGGGCGCCCATCTCTGTTTCAGCCTTGCAACAACGAGTTTCATGTTAAGGAACTACCACACAGCATCCAACTACCCAATCCTTTAATAGACTTTACTCATGACAGCAGTATGATGTCAGGAAGCTATGAGGATCAGCTGGGGTGCACAGTCTTCCAGAGAACTAAGCAAGACAACCAGGTAGCAATGTCGGTAGAGGATAAGATGTTCTTAGAGGTAATGGACAAACGGCTCGTAAAAGATGAGACCAACAGTTGGGTTGCACCTCTCCCCTTCAGAACCCACAGACCACGTCTATCAAACAATAGAGATCATTCAAATGTTTCTCCTCTCTCAAACATAATCTGCAAAAGATGCCAGAGATGAGAGATCACTTCTTCTCCTTTATGTCAAAGATATTTGAGAACTGTCATGCAGAACTAGCTACCACTCTCAAAGACTCTGAAGAATGCTGGTTCCTACCCATGTTTGGAGTATACCACCCTAAGAAACCAGGCCAGATCAGAGTGGTGTTCGATTCCAGTGCTTAGTTTGATGATGTAACCCCGGAATGATGTTCTACTGACAGGACCAGATCTCAATAACAAACTACTGGGAGTACTTATGCGCTTCCGTAAGGATTCCATCGCCTTCATCGCTGACATCCAGCAAATGTTCCATTGTTTCCTTGTGAGAGAGAGACAGGAACTTCCTAAGATTCTTCTGGTACAGAGACAATGATGCTACTAAAGAGGTCACAGAGTACCACATGAGAGTGCACATCTTTGGCAATAGCCCTTCTCCTGCAGTCGCCATCTATGGACTCAAAAGGTCAGCTCTAGAAGGAGAAACAGAATGCGGCTCAGATGTCAGACAATTCATAGAAAAAGACTTTTATGTTGATGACTGTCTGAAAGCCATGCCTTCAAAAGAGACTGCCATCAGTCTTCTCAGGAGAGCCCAAGAGATGCTTGCTTGCTCTAACCTCAGGCTTCACAAAATAGCCTCAAATAGCCAAGAACTCATGAAGGAATTCCCTTCACAAGACTTGTGTAACGGTCTCAGAAACTTTCACCTTTCAGGTCAGCCAGGAAGAAAGGCCTTTCACACCCAGAGGTGTCCTGTCTACCGTCAACAGCCTGTACGATCCCTTAGGTTTTGCAGCTCCTGTTACCATACAAGGCAAAGCCATACTAAGAGACTTAACCAAGGAGACTTCTAACTGGGATGCACCTCTGCCACCTTATAAGAGAACCCAATGGGAAGCATGGAAGAATTCTTTAGCAGCCCTCTCCAACCTGAATGTACCAAGGCCATACACCCCTGTGCTGTCTACAGAGGTACAGAGCCAAAGACTGTATGTATTTGCAGATGCTTCAGTCAAAGCAATTGCTGCTGTTGCCTATCTCAAAACTGTGGACTCCAAATGTCAGAACCACATTGGATTCGTTATGGGAAAAGCCAAACTTGCTCCACAACCAGAGCACACCACACCAAGGTTAGAACTTTGTGCTGCAGTCTTAGCCATCGAGTTAGCAGAGTTCATCGCATCCGAGATGTATATCGACCCGACACAGGCCAAGTTCCACTCAGACAGCAAAGTAGTCCTAGGAAGCACAACAAGACTCTCAGGACCACAACTATTGTACACTGAGGAACGTTGTCCAGACACCTTTGAACCCCTGTGAGAGAGGACTCAGGTGCTGAAATCCACCCTCAGGTGTCTACACTTCATACAAAGACTCCAGCTACTCTTTTAACCCAGAAAACAGGACTATCCAATGCCCCTCCAGGAGGATTCGACGCTAAGGACAGCTACAAGCGCCAATGGAGGCAGGTACAAAGTCTTGCAAATACATTCTGGGACAGGTGGCGCAAACAATATTTGTCTTCCTTGCAGCCACGGACAAAGTAGCAATCTACCAGGCCTAATCTTCGGATTGGTGACCTCGTCCTTGTTAAAGACTGCCAAGCCCATTGGAACCAGTGGCCACTTGGACTAGTGACTACTACATTTCCGAGTAAAGATGGCCATGTCCGCAAAGTCAAACTCAGGATGGCCAAAGGAGATGGACCTAAGACATTCTCCAGACCAGTGACTAAGCTGGTTCTATTGTTGTCTTCAGAGGATAATAATGGTGGCATCTGTTCAATGCCAGATGGGGAGTGTTCTGTCTCTGACATAAGAAATAACTCTTAATTACCTGTTTTGATTGCATACCATATTGCTGTATGTACAGGATGTTCAGTTTTTCCTTAGATAATGTTTAGTGTTCTTAGCTCCATCTAGTGGTCAAAAGTTATAACTGCATGATGTTGTATGCATTCTACTTCCTGATTTATTCCCTCCAATTCCCAATGTATCCTGAGTAAGTTACAAGGCATCATGGTCTAATACAGCCCCCTTTCTCTGTCTGGTCTGCCATTTTCTGCCAAGCCTGCTTCATGTGGACTTCTCATTTTTCTACCTCCCCTTGTGTCAGCAAGCATCGTCGGTACGTAGTCACTCTTCCTTCATCTAATTCCTGTCCTAGATCACCCCGCTTAGTTAGCTCTCCCCTGGTTAGCTATTAGCTCACGTAATCTGTATAATGTATAAATGTATTTTTATGTACCCATACTGATTCATTGTATTGTATGTCTTATTTGTAGTTTCACCGTGCATCTATATACTGTACCATCGCATTCAATAAAACACAGATTCAACCTACAGTCTTCTTATTGGATCCCCGGTATAGCGGTTTAGCTACCCGTATAAGCTATATGAACCCCATGCATTTAGCTGAGGACGGAATACATATATAAAATATATTCATCTAGATAAAAGATGACCACGTAAAGTGCATATAAAAGAAAACCATATAAAGTGTGTAAAAATGTGTAAACAACAAACGTCAAAATATCCAAAAACCAGTGTGCATTGAATTAAACACTAAGTGAATCCAAATCTAAAGTACAATGTGCAAAAGACACCAACAGGTGTCAGTGTATCCACATCATGTAGTGTATGACCAAGAAGTAAGTAATTACAGAAAGGTTATATAGGTATATATTGATGTCAATCATTAGAAAGTAACTTACAAGATAATGACTCCTTGTCTCCTGGACCAAGGGGTGGCGCCAGTAGGAGAGAGGAAAGTATTTATATAGCTATATAGACTGTATATATAAATACTTTCCTCTCTCCTACTGGCGCCACCCCCTGACATGGGCAGCTGTGGCACCCCTGAGGGTCCAGTCGCCACAGAGGTACTGCACCTCATCCAGAGGTGTGGTATCTCACCCTCAGATAAGGAGGGAGCACCACCCAGGACTCCAACACTCGCACCCAATACACACCATTTCAGTCAGGGCATCTGGGTGTACCCTTCGGGAGGATGGCCTCATCCCAGGCAGGCTAGGAAAGGGTGTTGGTAGGTGAGTGGGAAAGGTAGAGAAGGGGCGAAGCTTTGTAAGTGGTGTGACATGGAACATCCAATCAGTGACAGTTAGTGGGTAAAGTTAGTCCTGGGGCAAAGGATTGTTCTGAAAGATACAGTCAGTCGGTGACAGACCAGCGGAGGAGCAGGAATGACGTGGGGAGAGTAAGGGTCAGAAAGAAGCGAGAAATATCTGGAAGGAAGCTCCTAGGAGAATAGAAGGGGTCCTTGGGGCTCGGGTAGTGCAGAAAGCCACCCATGGGGCCCGTTTCCAGACGTGGAAGGACAAGGCCACAGTGGGGGAGCAAGCCCCTAAGTCTAGTGGAGAATAACAAACGAGGCTCAGCTAGCAAGCCGGAGGCTGAGGTAACTTTAAGTGCCTCAGCCGCAGCCACAAACATTTCCCAAAAAGGCAGCCAGATAGGATTAAGGGGACACCGAAAACATCTCCCGATAAGGTCCGCGGCTGCTGGCTTGGGGGACACTGCTTGTGAAGGCTCAGGGAAGGAGAGGTGGAGATCAGCACAGTGAGGTGGCCTAGAAAGGTGAACATCAAGGGGAGTCCCAAAAAGATGTTTCCTATTTACCTGGGAGTTTGCTGGACCCCTCACCTGGAGGACACAGTACCAAGTGGGTCAACGTGCACACAAGAATTGTGAGTAAAAACTCTGAAATTGCACCCAACTGTGTCCCTAGTGTCATTTGCGTCTCGCCTGCCCTACTCCCCACACACCATCTCAGTCACCGACTCAACTGATTACATCTTAGCTGCCCTGGGAAACAGCTCTGCCCGTGGAGAGCTTAACCATCATTGCTGCCCTAACAGCATCCCAGAGGATCTGCATTGCAGAGTCGGCTACCCTTGCCGAATACTATGGGTGGCATCACAATTCCATTTTCCCTACCATTTTCCCATCATCTTCC
Organism: Dendrobates tinctorius; assembly: GCF_039654945.1. Classification (NCBI taxonomy): domain Eukaryota; kingdom Metazoa; phylum Chordata; class Amphibia; order Anura; family Dendrobatidae; genus Dendrobates; species Dendrobates tinctorius. Next base: position 28,181,604 of record NW_027361827.1, on the reverse strand, counting down.
CCCCATTATCATCCATCATCCTTCATTAGCATCAATCTTTACTGGACACCCAGGGGCATAGACCGGGTCACTGCCACTGTGACACATCCCCTTTAAAAAACCTGACCGGCCCGGTACCGAGTAACCTAAGGCCCTGCGAGGTGCTCCACAGCATGCCGAAACACGCCTTGGGGAGGGCGCTTGTCCAGGAGGCCAGGAGTCATTATCTTGTAAGTTAATTTCTAATGATTGACATCAATATATACCTATATAAACTTTCTGTAATTACTTACTCCTTGGTGTCTTTTGCACATTGCACTTTAGATTTGGATTCACTTAGTGTTTAATTCAGTACACACTGGTTTTTGGATATTTTGACAACATTTGCTGTTTACACATTTTTGTATACTTTATATGGTTCACTTTTATATGCACCTTACAAGCACTTTATATGGTCATCTTTTATCTAGATCAGGGGTCTCAAACTCGCGGCCCTCGGGACAATAGTTTGTGGCCCTCACCTCATGGGGCCCCCAGGACAATAGTTTGCGGCTCTCACCTCGGCTGGGATCACACATGCGAGAAACACGGCCGAGTCTGGCATGTGAAATCCCAGTCACACGTAGCACCGCTCATTAAGGTCATGAATATGGATGCCACTCCACTCTCATAGGCGTGGCGCCCATATTCATGAGCTTAATGAGCGGTACCACGTGACGTGTGACCGCGCGCTCATACAGGAAGAAGATGTCGGCGCTGGACCATCGGAGCTGCAGCAGGAGGAGGTGAGTATGATGATGGCTAGACAGTCACAGCAGCCTGCTGTCAGCAGGCAAGGTGTATGAGTCACGCTCACAACACATGCAGCAGGAGCAGCCGAGCAGGGACCGGACCGCGCCACAGACTCAGGTGCTCCGGGTTCAGAATGAGCAGTGGGGCGGTGCGGTATATTGCTCTCAGAGGCAGGACATCAGCCAGCCTTATTGCAACTCACGCCATTACCCTGGGCTCACAAGTGGAGGCGGCCACGGAAATTGCTGCTCAGCAGGACAGAAAAAAAGCGGAAAAGACGCATCGGCTAACACTGAAACAGTGACACCAATTGGAGTTATCTATTACACAGCCCCAAACATGTCTTTTTCAAAGCCTGCAGTGAAGACAAAGGTTGGTGATGAGCACAGACAATTTCAGGAAAAGTGGGACGTGCAATATTTCTTTGTTGAGCACAGGGTCATCCCGACATGTGTTATTTGCACAGAGAAAGTTGCAGTGCACAAAGAATACATTTTGAAATGTCATTACACAACTAGACATGCTGAGGAGTATGCAAAATACCAGGAAGATGAAAGAGCCAACCGGGTTGCTAATCTTAAAAGATATCTACTGAGGCAACAAGATTTCTTTAAGAAAGCAACCAAAGAGAATGATGCAGCAGTTGAAGCTAGCTACGTGTTTAGTGAGATGATTACTAAAGCAAGAAAGCCATTCAAAGAAGGTGAATTTGTAAAAAAGTGCATATTACAGGCTGCAAGTATTGTCTGTCCAGAAAAGAAAGGTGTTATGAATGAGTAAACGGAGGAGGAAAAAACAAAAATGCAAGCTAAGTCCAGAAAACCGGAGAGGTTGGTAACTAGCGGTTTGCAGACCCCTGATCGTATTCACAACAACTAACAGTAGCCGTGGAGCGTTCCTACGGTGGTCCTAGATGCCTCTTCACAGCCGGAGAACTAAATAAGCCTAAAGAAAGAGAGGGGAAATCTAAACTGCCCCAGAGCAGACCGCAAAGCAATAGACAGCCCCCAACATGTATTGTGAGTGAAAACAGATGAAAACACAAACACAGACAGAAAGACAGGCAGAGCAAACGATGGGGCCCAACTAACTAGATAGGAAAGGACAGAAAAGATGCTGTCTGCAATCCGCAAAAACCCTACCAAAAAATGTTCCAACACGTCTGATAGGAAAAACGGCCCTGAAGTCACTAGACTTCAAAATCCCTATATCAGCACTCCGATATATTCTGAAGACAGAGCAAAAGAGATTTAACCGATCAGGGACAAAAATGGAAATTCAGCAGAGCCCCAGCCGGGGCTGGCAGAACACAAAACTAAGCAAATCAGACAAAATCTCATGGAACAATAACAGAGCAAAACTTAGCTTTAGAAGACAGGAACTGAACTGGAGGCCAGAGCTCAGAGCAGAGAAATCACCAGCAACCCTACAGGGCGTCGGCTGCCTTATATCCACCCAGAGATTCCGGATGTCCAATCGCAATCCACCTGTTCAGGTGACAGGTTTCTCCCATCCAAATCAGTTTCACCACCTCCTTTCACCAGCAGAGGGAGTTCATCGGACATCAAAGGTGAACGAGAAAATGAGCTCACAACAGTACCTCCCCCTTGAGGAGGGGTCACCGAACCCTCATCCATGCCACCAGGCCAATCAGGATGGGCCCGATGAAAAGCATGAACCAATCTTTCTGCATGAATATCAGATACAGAGACCCAAGAATTATCCTCCTGGCCATAACCCTTCCACTTAACCAAATATTGGAGTCTCTGTCTAGCCAGACGAGAATCCGGTATCTTCTCAACCTGATATTCCACATTACCTTCAACCAATACAGGGTCAGGAGGTGTCACCACAGGAACTACTGGCTCAACAAACCTCTTCAACAGAGACTTATGAAACACGTTATGGATCTTAAATGTAACAGGAAGAGCCAATCGAAAAGAGACCGGATTAAGAATCTCCAAAATCTTGTAAGGTCCAATAAATCTAGGTTTAAACTTTGGAGAAGCCACCTTCATAGAGATATTCTTTGATGACAACCAAACCATATCACCCACCTTAAACTGGGGACCAATGGTCTTATGCCGGTTGAAAAACCGCTGGGCCTTTTCCTGGGAGAGAGACAACTTATCCACCACTTGGTCCCAAATCTGGTGCATTCTCTCCACCACAGTGTCAGCACCTGGGCAGGCAGAAGACTCCACCTGCCCTGAAGAGAATCGAGGATGAAACCCAAAGTTACAAAAAAAAGGTGACATCAAAGTGGCAGAATGAGCTCTATTATTTAAAGCAAATTCGGCCAAGGGCAAAAATGAGACCCAATCATCCTGATCAGCAGAGATAAAACATCTCAAATAAGACTCCAAAGTCTGGTTTGTTCTCTCCGTCTGCCCATTGGTCTGAGGGTGAAATGCAGAGAAGGACAACTGAATTCCCAGCTTGGAACAAAAAGTCCTCCAAAATCTAGAGACAAACTGAACTCCTCTGTCAGATAAAAGGTTCTCAGGAATCCCGTGCAAGCGAACCACCTGTTGCAAAAACAAGGGCACCAACTCTGAGGAAGATGGCAACTTAGGGAGTGGTACAAGATGGACCATCTTAGAGAATCTATCACAAATCACCCAGATAACACTCATTCTCTGAGAGACAGGCAGATCAGAAATAAAATCCATTGAAATATGGGTCCATGGCTTCCTGGGCACCGGCAAAGGCATCAACAACCCACTAGAGCAAGAACAAGGTTTTGACCGGGAGCAAGTCCCACAGGACTGCACAAAATTCCTGACATCACGAGATAAGGCGGGCCACCAAAAAGACTGACTCACCAAATCTCTAGTACCAAAAATACCTGGATGACCAGCCAATGCGGAGCAATGAACTTCAGACATTACTCTCTTCCTACACTGGTCAGGAACATACAATTTTCCAATGGGACAACGCTCAGGTTTGTCCTCCTGAAACTCTTCCAGAGCATGTCTCAAATCAGGTGAGATAGCAGAAAGAACTACCCCCTCACCAAAAATGGTAGCAGGCTTGGTCACAATAGGAGAATCAGCAAAAAAACTCCTAGAGAGGGCGTCTGCCTTGACATTCTTAGTGCCCGGAAGAAAACAGACTACAAAATCAAAACTTGTGAAAGCAAGGCCCACCTAGCTTGTCTAGGATTCAAGCATTTGGCCGACTCAAGGTAAATCAAATTCTTGTGGTCAGTGAGGACCACGACTTGATGTCTAGCTCCCTCCAACCAATGTTTCCACTCCTCAAATGCCCATTTCATGGCTAACAGTTCCCGATTCCCCACATCATAGTTGCATTCAGATGGGGAGAACTTTCGGGGAAAAAAAGCACAGGGATTCATTTTAGATGTTACCGGATCTTTTTGGGACAAAACAGCTCCTGCACCAATCTCAGAAGCGTCCACCTCTACCTGAAACGGGAGTGAAACATCAGGTTGCTGCAAAACCGGAGCAGAAGTGAACCTCCGCTTCAGCTCCTGAAAGGAAGAAACAGCCTCTGAAGACCAATTCAGCACATCAGCACCCTTCTTAGTCAAATCAGTCAATGGTTTGGCAATACCAGAAAAATTAGCTATAAATTTACGATAAAAATTAGCAAAACCCAAAAACTTCTGGAGGGCCTTCAAAGAAGTAGGCTGAACCCAATCATAAATGGCCTGTACCTTGGCCGGGTCCATTTCAATAGATGACGGAGACAAAATAAATCCCAAAAATGAAATCCTCTGTACACCAAAAAGGCATTTCGACCCCTTAACATACAGGGAATTCTCCCTCAAAATCCGGAACACAGTCTGAACATGTTCCGCATGAGAGTCCCAATCCCTGGAAAAGATCAAAATATCATCCAGATAGATGATTAAAAATTTATCCACAAAGTCCTGGAAAATATTATTCATGAAGCACTGGAAGACAGAAGGGGCATTAGTGAGCCCAAAAGGCATCACCAGGTACTCAAAATGTCCCTCTGGAGTATTAAACGCCGTCTTCCATTCATCCCCATGCTTAATGCGAATAAGATTATACGCCCCCCTGAGATCAAGTTTGGTAAACCAGCAAGCACCTTTAACTCTGGAGAATAGATCAGAAATCAGGTGTAACGGATACTGATATTAATCAGTAATTTTGTTGAGGGATCGATAGTCAATACAAGGCCTTAATGAACCATCTTTCTTGGCCACGAAAAAAAACCCAGCACCCAAGAGTGAAGAGGATGGTCTAATATGACCCTTCTCCAACGATTCCTTAATATAAGATCGCATAGCCTCATGCTCGGGTACAGATAAATTGAAAAGTCGACCCTTGGGAAATTTACACCCAGGGCTCATAACGACTATGAGAAGGCAAAGACATAGACTTATTCTCAATAAATACATCATAAAAATAAGCCAAATAGCCAGGAACATCATGCGACTGGGGAGAGGTGGAGAAAACAGGAGTGTCACTAAGAGCACACTGACAACCCCAACTCACCACAGACACAGATTTCCAATCCAAAACTGGATTATGGATTTGCAACCAGGGAAACCCCAGAACAATGGTATCATGCAAATTATGCAACAAAAAAATCTGCAATTTTCTTGATGGTCTGGGGTGACCCGCATTACCACATGGGTCCAAAACTGAGGTTTATTCTTCACCAAAGGAGTAGCATCAATACCCCTCAAAGGGATAGGCATCCGCAGAGGTGTCATAGGAAACCCACAATGTTAACAAAATCCAAGTCCATCAGGTTCAGAGCCACTCCTGAATCCACAAAAGCCTTAGCGGAAAATGTGGACAGGGAGCAGATCAGAGTAATTGCCAGAAGAAACTTAGGTTGTACACCACCCACAGCAAATGTGTGTGCAAAACGTTTCTCTCGTTTAGGGCAGACAGAAAAATTATGAGAGGCATCTCCACAGAAAAAACACAGCTTATTACGCCTTCTGAACTCCTGACTTTGCGCCCTAGACAAATCTCTATCACATTGCATAGGTTCAGACATTTGTTCAACAGGTGGCAACACTTCTCGTGTAATTTTACGTTCACGTAAACGCCAATCAACCTGAATGGCTAATGACATAGAATCGTCAAGACCAGAGGGAACAGGAAATCCCACCATAGTATCTTTTATGGTTTCTGACAAGCCCTTCCGAAAGAGAGCTGCCAAGGCACCATCATTCCAGGTAGTAAGGACCGCCCACTTTCGGAATTTTTGACAGTACAACTCTGCAGAATTCTGACCCTGGCTCAATGCCAACAGGGCTTTTTCAGCTTGATCAATAGCATTAGGTTCATCATACAACAACCCAAGGCTTAAAAAAATGCATTAGTTAGAATAGGATCATCAGGTGTCAAAGAAAACGCCCAATCCTGGGGATCGCCGCACAGCAAAGAGATGACAATTTTAACCTGCTGCGCAGAGCTCCCCGATGAGTTAGGCTTCAAGGCAAGAAATAATTTACAATTATTCTTAAAATTCAAAAATTTAGACCGATCCCCAAAAAACACATCAGGAGTAGTGATCTTTGGTTCAGCAGCATGAGAATGAGCAAGATAGGTGGAAATTCTTCGCACTTCAGCAGTGAGCTGCTCCACACGATCAGACAATTGCTTAATCTCCATTAAGAAAAATTCCTCCTACGGCCCCAGAGAAAAAGAGGAAAAAATATACATTAAAAAATAAAAATTTTTTTACAATTCTTTCCTGCAATTGAGTACCCTAGAATCTGCGGTATGGCTGGAGATTCTGTTATGAATGCGTAACCGGAGGAGGAAAAAACAAAAATGCAAGCTAAGTCCAGAAAACCGGAGAGGTTGGTAGCTAGCGGATTGCAGACCCCTGATCCTATTCACAACAACTAACAGTAGCCGTGGAGCGTTCCTACGGTGGTCCTAGATGCCTCTTCACAGCCGGAGAACTAAATAAGCCTAAAGAAAGAAAGGGGAAATCTAAACTGCCCCAGAGCAGACCGCAAAGCAATAGACAGCCCCCAACATGTATTGTCGGTGAAAACAGATGAAAACACAAACACAGACAGAAAGACAGGCAGAGCAAACAATGGGGCTCAACTAACTAGATAGGAAAGGACAGAAAAGATGCTGGCTGCAATCCGCAAAAACCCTACCAAAAAATGTCCCAACACGTCTGATAGGAAAAACGGCCCTGAAGTCACTAGACTTCAAAATCCCGATATCAGCACTCCGATATATTCTGAAGACAGAGCAAAAGAGAAAAAGAGATTTAACTGATCAGGGACAAAAATGGAAATTCAGCAGAGCCCCAGCCGGGGCTGGCAGAACACAAAACTAAGCAAATCAGACAAAATCTCATGGAACAATAACAGAGCAAAACTTAGCTTTAGAAGACAGGAACTGAACTGGAGGCCAGAGCTCAGAGCAGAGAAATCACCAGCAACCCTACAGGGCGTCGGCTAACTTATATCCACTCAGAGATTCCGGATGTCCAATTGCAATCCACCTGTTCAGGTGACAGGTTTCTCCCATCCAAATCAGTTTCACCACCTCCTTTCACCAGCAGAGGGAGTTTATCGGACATCAAAGGTGAACGAGAAAATGAGCTCACAACAGAAATGTCAGTTTAGCAACATCAGCCTTTCTGCCAACACCATAGCAGAGCGCATTTCTGACCTATCAAGTGACATTTATGATCAACTGTGTGAGAAAGCAAAAGGTTTCAGTGTATACTCAGTCGCTCTTGATGAGACCACAGACATCACTGACACTGCCCAGCTCGCAATCTATGTCGTGGTGTTGATGACAACTTTGAAGTCATAGAGGAGTTGCTCACAGTGATTCCAATGCATGGCCAGACCACCGCTCAGGAGATATTTCACCAGCTGTGTGATGCCATTGAGAATACCAGTTTACCTTGGAGGAGGTTTGTTGGAATAACAACTGATGGAGCGCCATCAATGACAGGGAGGAAAAATGGACTGGTGGCACTTGTTAAAAAAAAACTGGAAGAGGAAGGTGTGGAGGAGGTCATTGCTCTGCATTGCATTATCCATCAGCAGGCCCTTTGCAGCAAATGCCTGAAGTTTGACAATGTGATGTCTTTCGTTGTGAAATGCATCAACCCAATCAGATCCAGGGGCTTAAACCACAGAAGGTTTCGTGCTTTTTTTTTAGAGGAAATGGAGTCAGAATATGGGGATGTGCTCTACTTCATCGAGGTACGTTGGCTCAGCAGGGGAAAGATATTAAAGAGAGTTTTTGAGTTGAGAGCAGAAGTGAAAGCCTTCATGGAGAAAGATGGGGCTGCTGTTCCTGTTCTAAGTGATCCAAAATGGCTCATGGACTTAGCTTTTTTTTGTTGATATCACACATGAGCTTAATGTTCTGAACAAGAAGTTACAAGGCCAGGTGTTGTGAGTTCATTTTTCCCTTCACCATTGAGGTCTGATGAACTCCCTCCTCTGGTGAAGGAAGGTAGTGAGGCTGATTACCAAACACCTGGGCAGCTAGATGATGACTGGGTGGCTGGAATTGAGGACTGGATATAAGGCTGCCGACGCCCTTCTTCCTGGCTGGTGATTTTCCTGCTTGATTCTTGGAGACCAGTCTGATTCCTGCATCTCAAAGCTAAGTTTTTCTGCTCTTCTTTGTACTCTTCAGTTTTGTTTTTGTTTTGCCTTGTTTTTTGGGAGTTCTGCCATCCCCGGCCGGGATTTCTGATCTGTTGATATTTTGCTCTGTCTTCAGAATATACCTGAGTGCTGATATAGTCTTTTGAAGCCTAGCGACTTCAGGGCCTGTTTTTCCTATCAGTCGGTTGGCTCATTTTGATAGGGTTTTTGCGGATGGCAGACAGTAGCTTTCCTATCCTGTCCTATGTAGTTAGCTTGGGCCCCATCATTTGCTCAACCTATCTTTCTATCTGTGTTAGTGTTTTCATCTTGCTTCACCGTCATTATATGTTGGGGGCTGCCTATTGCTTTGGGGTCTGCTCTGGGGCAGTTTAGTTTTTCCCCTTTCTGTTTTTAGGCTATATAGTTCTCCGGCTGTGATCGAGGGGTCTAGGGCACCGTAGGAACCCCCCACGGCTACTGCTAGTTGTTGTGGATAGGTTCAGGGGTCTGCAATCCGATAGCTGCCAACCTCTCTGGTTTTTCTGGACTTAGCTGGTATTTTGTTTTTTCCTCCTTCGGTGACTCATCATAACAGCCAGGGGCAACTTGTCAGTGCTGCCTATGACAACATGAGAGCATTCTCTACAAAACTTATGTTATAGAAAGCCCAGCTTTCTCAGACAAACCTTTGCCATTTCCCATCATGCAAGGCACTCATGGAAGCAGGCACACCATTCAGTGGTGAGGAGTATATGGATGTCATTTTGAAGCTACAGGAGGAATTTGATCACAGATTTGCAGACTTCAAGATGCTCAGAGCCACATTTCAAATTTTTGGGGACCCCTTCTCCTTTGATGTGCAAGATGCCCCTCCTGTGCTTCAAATGGAGCTCATTGACCTGCAGTGCAACTCTGAGCTCAAAGCCAAGCTCAGGGAGGTGAGTGGAAAAGCAGACAAGCTCGGGCAATTGCCCCCCAGCTTCCCTGAGCTTTCCCGAATGTTCAAGCAGAGCATGTGTCTTTTTGGGAGCACATACTTGTGCGAAAAGCTCTTCTCTACCTTGAACTTCAATAAGTCCAAGTACAGGTCCAGACTTACTGATGAGCATCTTCAAGCCCTACTGAGGGCCTCAACTGCTTCCTCGCTTAAGCCAAATGTGGCTCGGCTATGCGAGAGTAAGCGCTGCCAGATCTCTGGCAGCAAGAAGTAGGCAAAAAAAGCAATGTTCAAATCAATTTATGTTGAATGTTCCATTCAATGTTCAGTAAGTTAAATGTTAAAGAACTGTTAATAAAGACATCTGAATCTGAATAATAATAATTACATTTCTCTAGTCAGCAACTATATGTGGTTTCTTCAGTCTTCTATATCTGCTGTATTATTATCATTTTTATTTTATTTATTTATTACTGATTGATTGATTGATTTTTTTCTTATGATTTTGTTAATTTATTCTTATTTTTTAACAAAAAATAAGATGAAGAAATAAAGACATGTGATAACATTGGAATGTTTTTGTAAGAGCTTTTCTTGTGGAAAACCTGATGCTGCCCAGCCTCACCCAGATTCTACCTCCAGCGGCCCCCAGGTAAATTGAGTTTGAGACCCCTGATCTAGATGAATATATTTGTATGTATATATATATATATATATATATATATATATATTTACACCTTTTTATTCATTTTTGTATTTATACACATCATTTTTATTTTTATGTGTATAATTGGACATCTGCGCTCTTATATACTGTAAGTATACTGATATCATGGAAAATGTATCTGACATTGATTTTTAATTGTTTTTTAACCTGTGACACTAATAAAAATTAATATCTCTATACATCATATGGACTGAATATCGGATTTTTTTCTTGGCTTTTTTGGTAGTTTGGTTTCCGATTGTCCAATAGGTTACAACTGTCCATTTTTTTGGTGAGCACTTTATTTAACTTATTTTATATATTTAGACATATACTTGTCTTTACATTTGGTACATATATAATATTACAGTATATCGATTTTGGGTCCCCTTTCCTCCTTTTGTGTTTGTACCTTCTTCCACATGTTCGGTGTGTCTCCCAGGTGGCTTGTTGCAAACTTTAAACAACACTTTTTATGGATATCTTTGAGAAATGGCTTTCTTCTTGCCCCTTTCCATAAAGGCCAGATTTGTGCACTGTACGACTGATTGTTGTCCTATGGACAGACTGTCCCACCTCAGCTATAGATCTCTGCAGTTCATCCAGAGTGATCATGGGCCTCTTGGCTGCATCTCTGATCAGTCTTCTCCTTGTTTGAGATGAACGTTTAGAGGGACGGCCGGGTCTTGAAAGATTTGCAGTGGTATGATACTCCTTCCATTTGAATATGATCGCTTGCACAGTGCTCCTTGGGATGTTTAAAGTTTTGGAAATCATTTTGTATCCAAATCCAGCTTTAAACTTCTCCACAAAAGTATCACAGACCTGCTTGTTGTGTTCCTTGGTCTTCATGAGGATCTCTGTGCTTCAAACAGAGCCCTGAGACTTTCACAGAGCAGGTGCATTTATATGGAGAATTGATTACTCACAGGTGGATTATATTTATCATCATTAGTCATTTAGGACAACATTGGATCATTCAGAGATCCACATTGAACTTCTGGAGTGAGTTTGCTGCACTGAAAGTAAAGGGGCCGAATAATATTGCACGCCCCACTTTTCAGTTTTTGCATTACCACAAAAATTTAAAATAACCAATTTCGTTCAACTTCACAATTGTGTTCCACTTGTTGTTGATTCTTCACCAAAAAATTACATTTAGTATCTTTATGTTTGAAGCATGATATGTGGGAAAAGGTTGAAAAGTTCCAGGGAGCCGAATACTTTCACGAGGCACTGTAAATCTGGTTGTAATCATTGTAATCTCACTGACCTGAAGAATAAAGTCTTCTTATACTGCATGAGGAACTAAGTAAAAAATGAATAAAACCAATTCTTCACCTGATGTTGATTTGCTCATTCTGCCTCCCAAAGACCGCAGTAAGGCTCGACTCAGCATTTATCCTGCACTCTGCGCAGAACGCTTACATCGGGGTTTATGTATAAATCTCTGAAATACGCAATTCAAACCGAATCCCCTGTGGAAAAATCCCTATAATGAGGTAGATGGAATAACTTTATACATTGTCTGGCCTGTGATCCGGTGCTGTCAATCTTTTTAGGCATACATCAAGGTGCGGTCACCCACAGTTTTGTGCACTTCTGAAAAGAAGAACTCCACTGAACAGAGGCCAGACAGAGTCCAGAGTAACTCTGCTGTCTCATTATAGTGAATAGATCCATCAGGGGTTTTATCTGAATCACGTCACTCAAAGATTTAGATTTAAACCCCCAAAAAAGTGCTCAGCGTAGTGTGCCGGATAGATGTGATCCAAAATGTTTTGTAAAATGTTCCCAGAAAAAGCTTCAAATGAATCCACAAAGAAAGCAAGTCCATACTCAGGTCTGTCATCTATTAATAGAAGCTTCCACATTACTGGTAGTACAAAGGATATGGAAAAAGGAAATGGCTTCTTGCCCCCCAAAAGAAATCTAATGAATCCTGCTCTCCCAAATCCAAAGTTTTATTATTATTATTATGCATTTACAGTGCTGTGCAAATTAATTGGAACAAAACATTTTTTTAAGTAAAATCGTAAGTTGGTAGCCAGTCAGTGATTCAAACCAGTTTTAACTGCTTTGAACAGGTGTGAGTGCCTGTTCAAAGCAGTTAAAATTGGTTTGATTCACTGACTGGTAACCAATTTACGATTTTACTTAAAAAAATGCTTTGTCCCAATTAATTTGCACAGCACTGTATATAGCGCCATTTATTCCATGGAACTTTACATGTGAAAAGGGGGACAATATAGACAAGTACAATAAACAGGTGTAAGACAAGGGACACACAAGTACAGAAGGAGAGAGGACCCTGCCCGCTAGGGCTCACAGTCTATAGGGATGGGTGAGGATGCACTAGAAGAGGGTAGAGCGGCTCGTGTGGTGGTTCAGTAGACTGCGGGTCATTGCAGGGTGTAGGCTTGTCGGAACAGGTGGGTATTCAGGTTCTTCTTGAAGGTTTGCGTTGTTGGTGAGAGTCTGATGTGTTCCGGCAGAGAGTTCCAGAGTATGGGGGAAGCACGGGAGAAGTCTTGTATGCCATTGTGGGAAGATGAGATAAGGGGAGAGTAGAGAAGGAGATCTTGAGAGGATTAAAGGTTGCGTGCGGGTAGGTACCAGGAGACCATGTCACAGATGTATGGAGGAGACAGGTTGTGGATGGCTTTGTATGTCATGGTTAGGGTTTTGAACTGGAGCCTCTGGGCAATAGGAGGCCAGTGAAGGGCCTGGCATAGGGGGAGGCTGGGGAATAGCAGGGAGACAGGTGGATTAGTCAGACAGCAGAGTGTAGGATGGACAGGAGTGGTGCCAGAGTGCTAGAGGGGATGCTAGAAAGTAGGAGGTTGCAGTAGTCGAGGTGGGAGATGATAAGGGCGTGCACTAGTATTTTTGTGGTTTCGTGGTTAAGGAATGCACGGATCTGGGAGATATTTTTGAGTCTGAGGTGGCAGGAGGAGGCAAGGGCTTGGATATGTCGTTTGAAAGAGAGGGCAGAGGCGAGGATCACCCCAAGGCACCGATCGTGCGAGACTGGGGAAAGCGGGCAGGTCACACCAGCGGTGGATACCGTGTTCACACAGGTCCTGCTGCCACCCACCAATGACAGACATTTGAAACTACAGCCAGCTGCTGTTCTCACAGCGCAAAATTCTATGAGACACAGGATTTAACAATCCCACAAGTAATCCCCTTTGGGACAATTCCCTTCAGGCATAGCCATAGGATGTTTATGCCAACTTCTGGTTGGTGCAACCTTTGGAGCTTTTCAAAGTCACAGATCTGATAATCCTATATATGATCTCGTTTGGAATATTTCTCTACTACCCCTTCTCTTTGAAATCTACAGGTTTATATACCTGTTCTTACATGGTGGATGGTATCACCTCCAATAGCACCTAATTTACTATGGGTCATACAATATAATGTCCAGAAAATTATAGAGATAGGAGCAGTCTTGTTTACTGATGAAGGCTAGTTGATACAGCCAAAACGTCTATATTTGTGACTGCAACGAGTTGAGTGCCAAAAATTTTTTGATTATTCTATACTGGTGTGGGAACCTTCTTTTGTGCACCGACACAGCTGTGCCACGTTATACTATTGAGAGATCCAGGATAGGACCAAGTCTGTGATGCCAAGAGATGAGAAAATCTATAGCAGGAGGGAATGGTCCACGGTGTCGATGGCAGAAGACAGGTCTAAGAGAAGGAGGACAGAGTAGTGTCGCTTGCTCTTGGCGATTAGTAGGTCGTTGGTGACTTTAGTTAGGGCAGTTTCAGTTGAGTGATGCGGTCGGAAGCCAGATAGTAACCAGTCAAAGAGGGAACAGGAGGAGAGGTGGGAGGACAGTTCAAGATATACATGATGTTCCAGTAGTTTTGAGGCATAAGGGAGAAGAGATATTAGGCAACAGTTAGACAGAGGATGGGTCGAGGGAGGGCTTTTTGAGGATGGGTGTGATTGAGGCATGTTTGAAGGATGAGGGAAAGACACCATTTGTAAGTGAAAGGTTGAAGAGGTGTGTTAGAGTTGGGATAAAGACTGTGTCAAGGTTAGGGATGAGGTGGGACGGGAGCGGGTCAAACGCACAAGTGGTGAGGTGTGATCTTGACAGGAGGCTGGAGAACTGATCTTCTGTCATGGTGGAGAAGCTGGTTTTGGAAGAACAGGGCTGAGCGGCTAAGAGCGGCATTGGTGGCTGCGGGCCAAAGCTTTCTCTGATCGTATCGATCTTCTGCTTAAAGAAGGAGGCAAAGTCTTCAGCAGAAATGAGAGGGGAGGTAGGAGGTGCTGTGGGACAGAGTAGAGAATTGAAAGTGTTGAAGAGCTGTTTAGGGTTGTGAGACAGGGAGGATATGAGAGATGCGAAGTAAGTTTTTTTTGCGGCAGAGAGCGTGGACGTGAAGCTGGCAAGGGACTGCTTGTATGCGTTGAAGTGCTCAGTAGAATGGGTTCTCTTCCATCTCTGCTCAGCGGCCCTGGAAACCATTCTTAGTTCTTTGGTGAGGCTGGCCAGCCAGGGCTGCCTGTTGATTGTACGAGTTTTTCTCTGTGTGAGGGGGTAGCCGAATCAATTGTTGCTGTTATTGTGGTGTTGTAAAAAGTGGCAGGAGCATCTGTGTTAAGAAGCAGGAAAGATGTACAGTGGGGAAAAAAAGTATTTAGTCAGTCAGCAATAGTGCAAGTTCCACCACTTAAAAAGATGAGAGGCGTCTGTAATTTACATCATAGGTAGACCTCAATTATGGGAGACAAACTGAGAAAAAAAAATCCAGAAAATCACATTGTCTGTTTTTTTTTCATTTTATTTGCATATTATGGTGGAAAATAAGTATTTGGTCAGAAACAAAATTTAATCTCAGTACTTTGTGATATATCCTTTGTTGGCAATGACAGAGGTCAAACGTTTTCTGTAAGTCTTCACAAGGTTGCCACACACTGTTGTTGGTATGTTGGCCCATTCCTCCATGCAGATCTCGTCAAGAGCAGTGATGTTTTTGGCTTTTCGCTTGGCAACACGGACTTTCAACTCCCTCCAAAGGTTTTCTATAGGGTTGAGATCTGGAGACTGGCTAGGCCACTCAGGACCTTGAAATGCTTCTTACGAAGCCACTCCTTCGTTGCCCTGGCGGTGTGCTTTGGATCATTGTCATGTTGAAAGACCCAGCCACGTTTCATCTTCAATGCCCTTGCTGATGGAAGGAGGTTTGCACTCAAAATCTCACGATACATGGCCCCATTCATTCTTTCATGTACCCGGATCAGTCGTCCTGGCCCCTTTGCAGAGAAACATCCCCAAAGCATGATGTTTCCACCACCATGCTTTACAGTAGGTAGGTGTTTGATAGATGCAACTCAGTATTCTTTTTCCTCCAAACACGACAAGTTGTGTTTCTACCAAACAGTTCCAGTTTGGTTTCATCAGACCATAGGACATTCTCCCAAAACTCCTCTGGATCATCCAAATGCTCTCTAGCAAACTTCAGACGGGCCCGGACATGTACAGGCTTAAGCAGTGGGACACGTCTGGCACTGCAGGATCTGAGTCCATGGTGGCGTAGTGTGTTACTTATGGTAGGCCTTGTTACATTGGTCCCAGCTCTCTGCAGTTCATTCACTAGGTCCCCCCGCGTGGTTCTGGGATTTTTGCTCACCGTTCTTGTTGTCATTCTGACCCCACGGGGTGGGATTTTGCGTGGAGCACCAGATCGAGGGAGATTATCAGTGGTCTTGTATGTCTTCCATTTTCTAATTATTGCTCCCACAGTTGATTTCTTCACTCCAAGCTGGTTGCCTATTGCAGATTCAGTCTTCCCAGCCTGGTGCAGGGCTACAATTTTGTTTCTGGTGTCCTTTGACAGCTCTTTGGTCTTCACCATAGTGGAGTTTGGAGTCAGACTGTTTGAGGGTGTGCACAGGTGTCTTTTTATACTGATAACAAGTTTAAACAGGTGCCATTACTACAGGTAATGAGTGGAGGAAAGTGGAGACTCTTAAAGAAGAAGTTACAGGTCTGTGAGAGCCAGAAATCTTGATTGCTTGTTTCTGACCAAATACTTATTTTCCACCATAATATGCAAATAAAATGAAAAAAAAACAGATAATGTGATTTTCTGGATTTTTTTTTCTCAGTTTGTCTCCCATAGTTGAGGTCTACCTATGATGTAAATTACAGACGCCTCTCATCTTTTTAAGTGGTGGAACTTGCACTATTGCTGACTGACTAAATACTTTTTTTCCCCACTGTATATCTTTGTACCGTGTTAGCCAGTAGATAGAAAAATATTCAGGATTGAGAGTCCTCAGTAGTTGATACCTTTTAATGGCTAACTGAAAGGTATCAACTACTGAGGACTCTCAATCCTGAATATTTTTCTGTGTTTAGAAGGGAAGCTATGTCTGTGAGGGGGAGAAGGGACACAGAGAGTGATTATAAATTGAGGTGTTTGAGATTCCTGCGAGGGTGAGCGAGTTTGTGGGGTGGGGGTTGCATAGTAGGAGAGGAGAGGGAAGAGAATGTCAGTAGGTTGTGGTCAGACAGGGGGAGGGGTGAGTTAATGAGATTAGTGAGGGAACAGAGACAGGTGACGATAAGGTCCAGCATGTGGCCATCTTTGTGAATGGCCGCAGAGGACCATTGAGTGAGGCCGAGGGAAGCCATGAGCGACAGAAGTTTAAAGGCAGCCGGGGTGGAAGTGTCAATGGGGATGTTGAAATCGCCCATGATGATGGTGGGGATGTCA
This sequence comes from Dendrobates tinctorius, assembly GCF_039654945.1. Taxonomy (NCBI): domain Eukaryota; kingdom Metazoa; phylum Chordata; class Amphibia; order Anura; family Dendrobatidae; genus Dendrobates; species Dendrobates tinctorius. The sequence continues at coordinate 28,164,859 of NW_027361827.1, read as the reverse complement.
GCAGAGAGGAAATGGAGTAGCCAGGTGGTGAAGTGGTCGAGAAAGGTGGAAATGGCGAGTTCTGGGGGGCGGTAGATGACAGCCAGTTGGAGGTTGGAGGGGGAATAGATGCGGACGGAGTGCACCTCAAACAAGGGAAAAGTAGCAGAGGGTGGTGGTGGAATTGGGGTAAAGGAGCAGGTATCAGATAGGAGCAAGCCAACTCCTCCACCACATTTGTTGCTGGGGCGAGGGGTGTGAGCGAGATGGAATCCGCCATAGGAAAGCGCAGCTGGAGAGGCTGTGTCAGAGGGAGTGAGCCAGGTTTCAGTGATGGCAAGGAAGGAGAGTTTGTTGGTGATAAAGAGGTCATGGATAAACAGGCCTACAGCCTGCAATGACCCCGCTACCTCCTTCTCTCTCACCACTACCGGTGATATCACCTCAACCAACACCGGAACTACTGCAACCCACCAACCTACTGTCTCCTTCCCCACCATCCTGTAGCATGTAAGCCCGAAAGGGCAGGGCCCTCTCTACACTCTGTATCAGTCTGTCATTGTTAGTTTGTTTACTGTAAGTGATATCTGTAATTTGTATGTAACCCCTTCTCATGTACAGCACCATGGAATCAATGGTGCTATATAAATAAATAATAATAATAATAATAAACGATAGCTTGTTGCAGACAGAGCGTGCGTTTCATAGAGCTTCAGGTATGGGGGCAATTTCTCTTTGATTTTCATTGTTTTATTGTCAGTCCTTAAAGTGAATTAAAAGTGTGACATCATTGTTCTCAGCAGGGCTGCCATCAGGGCATTACTGCCCTGACTGGCCTATGGGGCCCGGAGGGCAGAGGGGGCCGTCTTATCTACTAACCGGGCCCTAGCCAGAGAAAAGAGGGAGACACAAAAGCGTTACACAGAGTTGCCCACCAAGAGAACTACTCACCTGGTGAGAGTGAAGGAAAGACAAATATTAATGGCGGCTGCTGCAGACCCACAGGTCAGTGCAGGACCTGGTTGAAGCAGACACTTAGGTAGGAAGGATCATCCCCTTGCTGCCGCAAGAAGAACTCCAAAAATTGTAAAGATTTCAGCGTGGTTTATTCTACGCATTTCAGGGTTTAGGGATCAGGTGACCCCTTCATCAGGACATACCACAAATATTGTACGTCCTGATGAAGGGGTCACCTGAACCCTGAATTCTGAAACGCGTAAAATAAACCACACTGAAACCTTTACAATTTTTGGAATACTTCTTGCGGCAGCAAGGGGATGATCCTTCCTTCCTACCTAAGTGTATACACCGGGCCCTAGCGGCAGGCTAAACCAGGCCCTAGCGGCAGTTCAACTCATTTGATGTGCAGGCCCAGGCCCGCACGTCAATAGTGAAAATCCGCCAGCCAATCGGAGGCTGGCAGCTGACGTCAGCCGCAACGCACACATAATTGTCATTCACCTGCGAGTGCGTGCTTGAGCTGCATGGAGGGAGCTTCACCGCAGGAGCACGGCAAGGTAAAGAGAATGTGTTTTTTTCTTTTTAAATTTTTATTGAAAGTGACAAGCCGGGGGCAGAATGGACACGGGGTGGAATGTGAGATATAGGAGGGAGCAGAATGGACACGGGGGCAGAATGTGACAGTGAGAAACAGGAGGGGCAGAATGGACATGGAGGCAGAATGTGAGACACAGGAGTGGGCAGAATGGGCACAGGGCAGAATGTGACAGTGAGACACAGGAGGGACAGAATGTACAGGGGGCAGAATATGACAGTGAGACACAGGAGGGGCAGAATAGACATGTGGCAGAATGTGAGACATGGGAGGGGGCAGAATGGACACAGGGGCAGAATGTGACAGTGAGACACAGAAGGGAGCAGAATGGACATGGGGCAGAATGTGACAGTGAGACACAGGAGGGGGCAGAATGTGAGAGACAGGAGGGGGCAGGATGTGAGATACAGGAGGGGGCAGAATGTGAGACACAGGAGGGGGCAGGATGGGAGACACAGGGGGCAGAATGGGAGACACATGGTGCAGAATTATGGGGCAGGATAGATATGATGGAGACAGATGGGGCCGCAGGATCATGGGGCAGGATCATGGGACAGATGGGGTAGGATAATGGGACAGATTGGGCAGGATCAGGAGATCATATGAGGGCAGAATGAGAGAACATATGGCTGGAGCAAGGAATGAGATACATGGGGCCAGGATGGGGGATATTATTACCATAGGGACTAATTAAGGAATATTATTACTGCAGTGAAGTATTTATTTTATTTTTTGGAGGATACTGTTTTAAATGGGAGGAGGTCCTGTTACTGTGCAGAGCAACACTATGTCTCCTTTTTTTCTTCATCTGGTGTAGTTTAGAAGTTGAGAAAAAATTAAGTAATGTGTTCTGCAAGTGGAGCTCTAGATAACTGTGTTATTTTCTGCAGATACGAGCCCTGGCTGGAAGATGTATTGGCAGTCTGTGCTGGACGAAAGATGGAAAGTGAAGCTGAAGGACCTCACCTAGAGATGTCACTGGTTAGTCTGTGTGTTACCTGTACACTGACACTATACACTATATACAAAGTTCCTGTGTGCAATGTCACCAGTTTTCACTGTATTACCTGTACACTGGCACTATATACAGAGGTCCTGTGCATAATGTCACCGGTGGTCACTGTATTACCTGTACACTGACACTATATACAGAGCTCCTGTGTATAATGTCACTGGTGACCACTGTATTACCTGTACATAGACACTGCACACTAAGTACAGATCTCCTGTGTATAATGGCACTTATGGTGATAGTATTAATGTTTTTTATTAATGATCAGTATTGTAGTATTCAGTCACCATGTGGTGGAAATATGTGGTCTGGGCATGGTGTGGTGGTATTTGTTCCTTGTATGTGGTATTATTGGTCACCATGCGGTGGTATTATGGTGTCTGGTCATGGTGCGGTGGTATTTGTCCCTTTTGGATATGATACTATTTGTCATTTTAAAAATTGAAAAGTAGATAAAAAATATACCTAAATTGTATTAGATATTTTAACAAATGTTTAATAGGTTAGTTTTACGGTGTGGCGGAAAAGCAAAGGAGTACCTGGAAGTGGACCCTCTGGGTCACGGCTCCAGAGCCCCCAGAGGCGAGTGCCCAGGTGAGGACCACCCCCTATACAGGGAGTGTTAGGGACAGACCTCCCGAGGATAGAGCCGTGACAGCCGGAACCAAAGGGACGACTGAGGTAGGAGAACAGGAGGCAGCGTATAGGTTGAGGCAGTAACTCAGTGGGTGCGGAACCGGGGACCCAGGGGCGCACAGGAACGGAGGCTGTAGATGTAAAGAAGCAAACAAATGAATACAGGCTGTACAGCAAATAACCGAGACGGAGAGGGAAGTAGGTAGCAGGACAGAGGAGGGAAAGCACCAGGGAGACAGGGAGGGCAGAGCACAGAAAAGCAGACCGAGGTTAGGCAGGTGGAACCATGGTACAACAGGCAGCAGGGACAGAGGACAAGAGGGGCCTGAGGACACAGAGAGCGAAGCTGCGGACAGCGTCACCGCATGAGATACTCAGGCGTCTTACCAGGACTGACGCCGGCCATATGTAGCGGTGTGCGCCGCCATCTTGGGGGCGGGGCCTAGCGCGTCAGCTACCCAGGAGGCTGAGCGCCGTTAGCAGGAACCCGGCGCCGAGGGAGCCGAAGGCCGGGCGCGGGGACGCGCCGAGGGGCAGGAGCGCGCCGGACAACGCGCGTGGACAGCGCTGTGACAGTTAGAGTAGAGTAGGACCTGGCCAAAAAAGGGTCTACCTTGTCGTGGTGGCAGATTTAAATAATCTTTTGGCCAAATCAAGATCTGCTGCCTATGTGTGTGATCTGGAGATGGGAACTGTTAATGTGTGATTGGTGAGAAGTGGAGTTTTTCCAAGAGAGAGTGGTTGGACTGTGGACAGTTCGAGGGGTGGAGGGTGGGGCTGGGATGGAGCCTGGGTGAAATCTCAAGGGGGCCCCTGAAAATTTTGCTAGTATGGGGTGCCGAAATTCCTAGTGGCAGCCCTGGTTCTCAACAGCGATCTGGAAGTCAGTGATGCCTCTAGGGGTCTTCCCCATGCTGTTTTCCTTCCAATCAGCACTTTTTCCATTCATTTCAACATTTTCACTGCCCCCTAGATCACCTTGTAGGGTCTGCAGGAAAACTACTCTGATTTTCTATTGACTCCGATTATATTTGTTCCTAGAAACGAGCATCTAATCATCAGGAATTGCTCTTTTCCGCGCATTTTAGTGCTTGATCATCACTAGTTAATTGATTCTTGGAAGTGGGGCTTTCAGTGCAGGCGCCACACTGTGTCAGTGCATTATTAGCCCCTTTACCCCAAGGGTGGTTTGTACATTAATGACCGGGCCAATTTTTACAATTCTGACCACTGTCCCTTTATGAGGTACGGTAAAAACTCTGGAACTCTTCAATGAATACTGGTGATTCTGACATTGTTTTCTTGCGATATATTGTACTTCATGAGTCGTAAAATTGAATTCATATAACTTGCATTTATTTGTGAAAAAAACTGAAATTTGACAAAAATTTTCGCAATTTTCCACATTTGAATTTTTATGCCCTTAAATCACAGATATGGCACACAAAAAACTTAATAAGCAACATTTCCCGCATGTTTACTTTACATCAGCACAATTTTCGAACCAAAATTTTGGTTTTTTTAGGAAGTTATAAGGGTTAAAAGCTGATCAGCAATTTCTCATTTTTACAACACCATTTTTTTAGGGTCCACATTACATTTTAAGTCACTTTGAGGGGTGTGTATGATAGAAAATACCCAAAAGTGACACCATTCTAAAAACTGCACCCCTCAAGGTCCTTAAAACCACATTCAAAAAGTTTATTAACCCTTCAGGTGCTTCACAGGAATTTTTTGAATGTTTAAAAAAAATGAACATTTAACTTTTTTAACAAAAAAAATTACTTTAGATCCAATTTTTTTATTTTACCAAGGATAACAGGAAAAATTGGATTACAAAAGTTATTGTGCAATTTGTCCTGAGTACGCTGATACCTGATATGTGGGTGGAACCAGTTTCAGTGCTCAGAAGGGAAGGAGCGCCGTTTGACTTTTTCAACGCAAAATTGTCTGGAATTGAGATCGGACGCCATGTCATGTTTGGAGAGCCCCTGATGTGCCTAAACAGTGGAAACCCCCTACAATTAACCTCATTTTGGAAACTAGACCCCCCCAAGAAACTACTGTATCGGCACACGTCAGGGCTTGGAAGGGAGGCAGTGACGTTTTGGAATGCAGACTTTGATGGAATGGTCTGCTGGTGTCATGTCATGTTTGTAGAGCCCCTGATGTGCCTAAACTGTTGAAACCCCCCAAACGTGACACCATTTTGGGAACTAGACCCTCAAAGGAACTTATCTAGATGTGTGGTGAGCACTTTGAACCCCCAAGGGCTTCACAGAAGTTTATAACGTAGATCCATAAAAATAAAATAAATCATATTTTTCACCAAAAATGATATTTTTGCCCCCAATTTTTTATTTTCCCAAGTGTAACAGGAGAAATTGGACCCCAAAAGTTATTGTGCAATTTGTCCTGAGTAGGCTGATAGCCCCTTTTGTGGGGTTAAACCACTGTTTGGGCGCATAGCAGAGCTTGGAAGGGAAGGAGCAGCGCTTGACTTTTTCAACGCAGAATTGGCTGGAATTGAGATCAGACGCCGTGTTGCATTTGGAGACCCCCTGATGTGCCTAAACAGTGGAAACCCCCCACAAATGGCACCATTTTGGAAACTAGACCTCCCAAGGAACTTAACTCCAACCCTAACTCCAACACACCCCTAACCCTAATCTCAGGCTAGTTTCACACTAGCATTTTTCTGCACTGCGTTTGGTGCGCACATCAAACGCGTGGCAAAAATGCATACACACGCATGTAAACGCTGCTTTTTTTCGCATCATCGTGCGCGTTAAGGCAAGAAAAGCAGCGTTTTTATGCGTATGCAAGTGTTTTCCATGCGTTTGTTTTTTTATGCGCATGATGTCACAATCACAGGAGGAAAAATCCTTGTGCAATTAGTGCAACAGACTCCACCAATTGGACAGCAGTGGGTGTGTGTTATGGGAATTTGTTATATAGACCCTGTTTTCAGCTTAATTCTTCACATTTGCTTGCTTTTTATATTGACGACATGGATCTGTGCTGGAAGAGTTTTCACTTCAACTTGGATCTGGACATCAGGATGCCTCAGGCTTATGCAGTTGCTTTCCATGAACAAAGGAAGAGAGAGAGACAGCGAAGACGGCAGCGCCGGCGTTTGTGCATACATCCGATTGTTGGACTCGTGAGAGCCGCGGAGCGTACAACACCCTCTACAGCGAGTTACAGGCAAACCCGGAGAAATTTATGGACTATACAAGGATGTCCCAACAAAGCTTCATGTATTTGCTTGGTCGTGTCCAAGATGTCATCCGTAAACAGGACACACAGCTCCGTCGTGCGATTGATCCCGAGGAATGGCTCCTGGTCACATTACGGTACGTAGTATTTAAAAACCAATGCCTGCATAATGTTATCTGTTCTCAGATGTACTATTCCAAAGCTTGCTGAATTCTTTATCTGCCATGTACTTAACCAAAGACTGCAGCATTATTTTTATGCCAGTAAAGAAAGGGCTGAAGATTTATTTTTTAATGCCCTTTTTTTGTGTTAAAGTTTTTTGTTTATGGTGTGGTAAAAAACAATATGCACAGACATTAATTTTTGCTGTTTCTTTGTGTTGCAGATTCCTGGCTACTGGAGAGACCCTCTCTTCACTGCACTTCCAGTACCGGCTTGGAATATCCACCTTGTCTGGAATAGTTGTGGACACCTGCCGGGCTTTGTGGGACATTCTCTGTCCAGAACATCTGCCCCTGCCCACCGTGGAAAAGTGGATTGAACATGCAGAAAGATTCTGGACAGTCTGCAATTTCCCCAACTGTTTAGGTGTGGTGGATGGGAAACACATCCGGATTATAAAACTCAAAAGAACAGGCTCGGAGTACTATAACTATAAAAAGTCTACAGTTCTCATGATACAGGAAAGATGTATATCTTTGTACCATGTTAGCCAGTGGATAGAAAAATATTCAGGATTGAGAGTCCTCAGTAGTCCTCTGATACCAGAGACTCCAAGAATAGGGACATTCTACATGCTTCCCAAAATCCACAAATCTGGAAACCCAGGAAGACCAATTATTTCATGTGTGGGCACCCTCACTGAGCAGGTATCTGGATGGGTAGAGGGTATTCTTAAACCACTGGTGAAGGATACATCCAGCTACATTCAGGACACAACTGACCTATTGAATAAACTAGCAGCAATAGGTCCTCTACCAGAAGGAACCATCCTGGCCACCATGGATGTGGAATCTTTGTACTCTAATATCCCACACCAAGATGGTTTACATGCCTGCAAATTCTTCATGGAAAACACAGGGACTGATGCTGATGCTGTGGTGAAACTTATAAAATTCATCCTCACCCACAATTACTTTGAATTTGACAACAGGATCTATCTACAGGAGACTGGCACAGCTATGGAAAGTAAAATGGCTCCACAGTATGCAAATCTTTTCATGGCCAAGCTTGAAAGCGATTTTTTGTCCTCATGCCCCATCAGGCCCCTGGCCTACTACCGCTTCATTGATGATATTTTAATCATCTGGACGGAGTCTGAGCAACAGCTAAAGACGTTCCACGAACAGTTTAATCAATTTCATCCCACCATCAACTTAACACTCAACTACTCCAGTACCGAGATTAATTTTTTGGACACCATCATTAAGCTAAAAAACAATGAAATAGAGACATCCCTGTATCAGAAGCCAATCGACAGTCCAACATACCTTAAATGGGACAGTTTCCATCCAAAACACATAAAGAACTCTATTATCTATAGCCAAGCCATCAGATACAATCGTATATGTTCCAACCCCATGGATAGAGACAAACACCTTGGTCGCCTCAAAAAGACCTTTTTGAATCAGGGTTACCATCCAAGAACAATTGAAAACCAAATTACAAGAGCCACCAGATTGTCAAGGAATCACCTGCTACATTACAAAGCTAAAGAAGAAAATAACCGAGTGCCTCTAGTAGTCACCTACAACCCAAATCTGGAGGTGCTAAGGGGAGCTGCACGGAAATTACAACCTTTACTACAAAAAGATGCCCGATTAAAATCCATTTTTCCAGACCCCCCACTACTGTGTTTTAGGCAGCCCCCAAATTTAAGAAGCATCATTGTCAGAAGCTCCCTGTCCTCTCCAACAGCTGCAGGAACCTTTCCTTGCAACCAGAAAAAATGTAAAACCTGTCCATTTATAATGATCACGGACAAGATAAAGATCCCCAACTCACATCAGGACTACAAGATCCCAGGTACTTTCACCTGCATTACATCTAATGTGGTATACTTAATTATTTGTACTAAATGTCCAACTGGGGGTCTGTATGTGGGGGAGACAGGGCAAAAGCTTAGAACAAGGATGAATGCTCATCGTCACACTATAAAAGAAAAAAGAATGGATCTACCTGTGGCAAAACATTTCTGTATCCCTGATCACAGCAGCATGGATATGAAATCACTGGTATTGAAAGGTAACTTCACATCTCAGAGAGAGAGACGAGTTTGGGAGTACAAATTTATGACGAACTTTGACACTCTCAGTGCTGGAATGAATGTGTCGCATGGATTTATGTCTTTTTACATCAATTAAGGAATTTCCTTTTAAAACCTTGCGGGGCAACACAGAACTAGACCCCAATCAGAGGACCATAAAACATCCAGACTCCTTATCTATGAACTGGTTCAATGTTTATATTTATGTTTCTCCCTCTCCCATATTGATAGTTCTGCTTCACGTCACTTGTCTTATCTATTGCATTTTTTCTAGGCTGTATTGTGCATAAATATGTGACTTCAGATTTTGTATTAGTCTAGCCTGATGAAGAGACCTGAGTAGTCTCGAAAGCTTGCAATGTATTACCATCTTTTCAGTTAGCCATTAAAAGGTATCAACTACTGAGGACTCTCAATCCTGAATATTTTACAGTTCTCATGGCCATTTCTGATGCAGACTGTAAGTTTATTGCAGTGGACATTGGTGCATTTGGCCGTGGGAATGACTCCCAGGCTTTTAAGAACTCTGACATGGGCCAGGAGGTTGTATGGCAACCAGTACAAATTTCCCATGCAGCGACCTCTTCCCAACACCGAAGTTCCGCCTCAGCCCTTTGTAATGGTTGGTGATGAGGCATTCCAGATGTGCCAAAACCTCCTCAAGCCCTACTCCAGCCATGACCTGGACCACACCAAAAGAATTTTTAATTACAGGCTGACCAGGGCAAGAAGAACTGTAGAGTGTGCCTTTGGAATACTTGTCTCCAAATGGCGCATTCTCAGCACAGCTTAATCTTAAACTGGAAACAGTGGATGAGGTGGTGAAGGCCTGTGTGGTTCTACACAATTTTGTGATGGTTAGAGAGCACCCGAATTTTGAACTCGATGATGCCGCTCCTAACCCCTTGCCTGAATTTAATCAGCACCCTCTCAGGTCATCTGTTGAAGTAGGCCCAATGAGGGACCAATTTGCTGCCTACTTCAACTCAGATGTAGAACGGGTGGCCTGGCAAGAGCAAATGGTGTAACCAAGTTTACTTTCGTGTGTATGTTAATAAAAAACCTGTGTTAATACCTGTTCTGAGTGCACTCTGTCTTTTTACACTTCAATACAATAATCAACTGGCCAGGAGTGAATTCACGATGCTGGGTTTTGTGCATCATGAATTTACTAGTACTCCTGACCAGGTGACTATACATACACACAAGTTGTATGATCTTTATTATCTTTACACTTTGAGTTCAATGTGATGCGACGGTTGAGATAATACAACTAATATTTGTGTCACCTGTCAGGATTAAAAAAATCTTCATTTTGAAATGCAGTATCATCCCAAATTATGTATCATACAGAACGCTGTGACTATCGATATTAGTTGTATTATCATCACTGTGGCCAGTTTGAACTCAAGAATGTATACATAATAAAGTTGATACAACTTGTAGAATACCCAGGCCTGGTGTCATGCTGAAGTGAGGATGCCTAAAGCAACGCATCCAGACTTCATAAGGTTATCAGACATTGTCAGGAGAATACACATAAGAGGTAAACTGCAGCATCGCTACAGTCTGATAGAAATATATGCAGACTGAAGCAACGCTGCGGTTTAAAACTCGTGTGTATTCACCTGGCCAGGTGTGATAGTTACTTTCAAAGGCCAGGGTATTGCACATATGGCGCGTATTTTCAACATCATCTCAGTTTTTCAACATACACTGAATAAAGGGTGAGGTTAATTACAAAGTCTACCTAGAATAACCTTGGATTGTATCCCAAAAAGTTAAATGATGTTAAAACACACCATAGTTAATTAACTGTTTAGGAAACAAGTCAAGGTAACAATAGATAGTCCTTGCACTCAACTCCATCCTTTATTCAGTATGTGCTATATTACCTTACTGAAGAGACTGTTGTGGAAAATAAAAGTCATATAGATTAGAGTTTTTGACTACACATAGCTCAAAGATTGACACGCCAAGCATGTGTCAGTAGTGGAGCTATGTGTTGACAAAAACGGCAAATGTATGGTGCAGTGTGTGTACGCCGCAGTGTGTGTAGGTGGCGAAAGACACATTAATCAAACCTTTTTTTGAACCAAAGAAATAGCACTTTTATTGTTTTTTTGTTTTTTTTTAATTATCTTCCTTTTGAAGGACGTTTGGGGGGAGAGTGGGATACTTTGGGGGTGTGGAGAGACGAGGAACGGCTGGAAATTGAGGAAGGGGTTCTAGGGGAAGGGGCTACTAAAGTACTGGGGGAAGGTAGATCAGGTATGGAAACGGAGGCAGTTTGAGAAACATTGGAAGGAGAGGGGGGACTGACTAACAAAGTCTTTTGTTTCTTCTTCTTTGGGGCAGTAGTCACCTGCCTGGACCGACTAACACCGTATGACCACCTTACATTGGCTGACCGACTAGAGATGGTGGACCGTGTCTTGGCAGAATAAAATATGGAATGTGGGTCTCCCCTAGACTGCTCGGTGGTGGTGCTGGCGGTGCTCCTTGAAAGAGAAATTGTGGTGACGGTGCTCAACGAAGGAGAAGTGTGCGCGGGGCTTCTGGTGGGAGAAGTGGTGGCGGTGTTCCTATCAGGAGAAGTGGTGGTGGTGCTCTTCTGATGAGGAGTGTTGGCGGTGCTATGAGGAGGCGAAGCAGTGGCGGTGCTCCTGTGAAGAGTAGTGGTGGCGGTGCTCCTATGAGGAGATGTGGTGGCAGTGCTCCTCTGATGAGTGGTGGAGGTGCTCCCTGAATGATGAGGATTTGTGCCGGTGCTCTCATACTGATGAGAAGTGGCGGTGCTCTGATCCGGAGATGATGGTGACTCTGTGCTCCGAACAGGAGAAGAGGTGGTGGTGGACCAAGCAGATTTTGCGCTTGTGGTGCGCCAAGATGAGGTAATGGTGGCAGTACTAGTGCTCCAGACAGGAGCTGCGCTTGACATGGTGGTGGCGGGGTGGAGTGTCCAGCAGCACTCGGCATTGGTGTTGTATGGTGGTGTCTGGCTTAGCTAGGAATGCATGTGGCCGTGCAGTGATATGCAGCAGAAGTCGGTACTGTGGTGAAGCAAGACAGTGGTGGCACAGGTGGGAATGACAACACTGACTGCTGCACGTACTGATACTACTGCATAGCCTGCAAGAAAGCAGTGTTGCAGGCGTGTAACACATTCAGCTGTTGCTCAGGACTAAGATGATCCGCCATACCCCGTTCAATTTTACTAAAGAAATGGTGCGATGGTCTATTGAGGTCAGCCTCCAGCCGTTCAAGGTGCTGGTTGGAAGAGTGGATGAGGTGTTCCATGCAGGGGCATATCTAGGGGGGGCAGCAGGGCAGTTGCCCCGGGCGCAGCCAGCTGGGGGCGCAGTCGGGCCGCCAAATGCAGCGGTCCGCAGTGTCCTCCCTCGTGGCTGGGTTCTGACGCCCCCCCCCGGCCTGAGAGTCGGCGGTTCTCTGTGTCAGCTGTCAAGCTGACAGCTGGCGCAGAGAAGGTACGCGTGCCGGCTCCCAGGGAACAATTGTACTGGCGTCTATACAGATGCCAGTACAATTGAAGCTCCGACCGCTGAGCCAGAGCGACGTCAGCAGCATGATCAGGTCATGTGATCACGCTGCTGACGTCACTCCTCGGTGCCCAGAGCAAACCCTGGTGGTAAGTGCTCCACTGTGGAGCTGAAGACACCGAAGATGGGGGGTGTTAATGTGGGGAAGGGGGTTAATGAGTGGGGGGGTTAATGAGTGAGGATGGGAGTTAATGTGAGGGGGGTTAATGAGGTGATGGGGGTTAATTTATGGGGGGTTAATGTGTGGGGGGGTTAATGTGTGTGGGGGTTAATGAGTGGGGATGGGGGTTAATGTGTGGGGGGTTAATGAGTGGGGTTGGGGGTTAATGAGTGGGGATGGGTTAATGTGTGGGGGGGTTAATATGTGGGGGTTAATATGTGGGGATGGGGGTTAATAAGTGGGGATGGGGGTTAATGTGTGGGGGGTTAATGAGTGGGGATGGGGGTTAATGTGTGGGGGGTTAATGAGTGGAGATGGGGGTTAATGAGTGGGGATGGGGGTTAATGTGTGGGGGTTAATGAGTGGGGATGGGGGTTAATGTGTGGGGGGGTTAATGAGTGGGGATGGGGGATACTTAATGTGTGGGGGGATTTGGAGTGGGGATGGGGTTAATGTGTGGGGGGATTTGGAGGGGGGTAAATAATATGTGGGGGGATTTGGGAGTAGGGATGAGGGATTTAATGTGTGTGGGGAGATCGGAGGACACAAAATGAAGAGTATGTATGAGGAAACAGTATGGGGATGGGTGCAGACAGTATGGGGAGCGACTGGGTTAATGTATGTGGACACAGTATGGGGAGTGAGGGTGATGGGGTGTGTGCAGACAGTATGAGGAGTCGGGGGTATGTGTGAGCAGACAGTATAGAAAGTGAGGGGGTAAATATATGAGTCAGTATGGTGAACAGAGGGGATGTTAGAGGAGACAGTATAAGGAGGGAGGGGAATAGTGTGAGGAGACAGTAGATTGCAGACATTTTTATTTAAGAGCATTATAATGACACTTCTATTTTTAAGGGGATCGTGTGGAGATTTGCTGCAGAAGACCGGAGAAGATGGACGTCTACAGAGACAGCTGTGGATGAGAAAACTCATCATGGGGTCTGGACAAGAAGAAGAAAAGGAGACCGACTGCAGAGACGACTTCATCTATAAGGTACCTGGATGTAAATATTATTTGTGATACTGACTAATTCTCATGTATTTATTTGTTAGGAACATTAAAAGGGTTGTCCAGGCTTATGCTGAGTCTGCAGTCATTCTATGTGACTGCAGACTTCTGAATTCTCACAGTGCTCACTGAACACTGTCAGGATTCTCTCATGCCGGTAATTTACATACATACGGTCACATGCTGACTAGACATATGTGGCCTCACTCAATGAAAATGAACAGAACGAGGCCGGGCACGTCTAGTTGGAATGTGGCCAGAAGTATACAAATCACATACTTGTGCTGACATGACTGTATATCGGCAAGGGAGAATCCTAAAAGTGTGCAGTGCATTAGTTGTGAGAATTCAGAAGCCTGCAATGTCAGGACTCAGCTCTGCAGGTTCCAGTGCCATCATATAGACACTTCATTCATATGCGGCTTTCATAGTTATGGTCCTGTGACAACGAGCTTCTCTTCCTGCTTTCAGTTTTTTACTGAACATTGAGAGGATCAGGGAGAGCAGCTCGTGGGTACATGGCTAAGGCCGGGGTCACACTAACTGACGCAAAATACGGTCCGTAGTTTACAGGCGTAATACGGATGAATGACCCCTAAACAGTGCTCCGTATGTCATCCGTAAGCAAGGTGTGGTCGCGTATTTTGCGCATGTCTGCATCCGTATGTAATCCGTATAGCGAGATTTTCTCACCGCCTTGCAAAATGGACATATAATGGAGCCCTATGACAGGGTTTCTAACAGAAAAGAAATAATAGATATAGACACATAGAATGCGCATATATATATATATATATATATATATATATATACACACAAGTCATTGAGACAAACATATATATTTATACATATATATATATATATATTTATATTTCACAGAGTTCTTCATAGCAGAATAGCCGCTAATTAATTTGCCGGCTTCTATCAAATCATTCCCTACCCGACATGAAATGACACATGGTTTACATTCAGTAAACCATTTCATTTCATGTTTTTTTATATGTCCCTGACTAATAATTAGATGAGTGTTTGTGTGTAAAATTTGGGAGTTGTAGTTGTTTTTTTTAGGGGTTAATTCGTTGATAAAAAATGTGTGGGCTTCCCATTGCCCTGTAGCGGTGGCGAATGGGTTAATCTAACAAAGGGTTAATGTCACCTTACAATCAAATGGTGACATTAACCCTTTGTTAGATTAACCCACTCGCCACCACTATAGGGCAATGGGAAACCCACGCATTTTTTAACAACGAATTAACCCCTTAAAATAACAACTACAACTCCCAAATTTTGCACACAAACCCTCTAATTATTAGTCAGGGACATATAAAAAAACATGAAATGAAATTCTTTACTGAAAGTAAACCATGTGTCATTTCATGTCGGGTAGGGGAATGATTTGATAGAAGCCGGCAATTTAATTAGCGGCTATTCTGCTATGAAGAACTCTGTGAAATATAAATATATATATATATGTTTGTCACAATGACATGTATGTATATATATATATATATATATATATATATATGTATTCTATGTGTATATATCTATTCTTTCGTTTGTGTTATAAAACCTGTCAGTGTGATTTTACTGTATCGCGCACTGAATTGCCGGCTTTTCTAAAGGACACCAGGTGCGTATTTCTCGCAAGTCACATGTGTGGTCCGTGTGTAATGCGTATTTTTAGCGCACCCATAGACTTGCATTGGCGTATTACGGGCGTAGTACGCTGACAATTGCAGTATGCTGCGATTGGCATGGACCGTAGAATACGCCCGAGAAATATACGGCTGTTGGGAGCAAACCCATAGAGAATCATTTGTCCGTGTGTAATGCGTGCTTTTAACGCCTCTCACTTGTCCGTATTCCTCGCCAGTGTGACCCCGGCCTAACTGTGCAAGTCGCATATGTACTTGGGGGGGCGCTGAACCAAATTCTTGCCCCAGGTGCCAGAAAGCCTAGATATGCCTCTGGTTCCATGTGGTTAAAACCACGTTCCATTAGTGAGAAACCACATTCCACTCTTTCAGACAGTGTCTTGAGGCTGGCATGAAAGGCCTCGCTCAAGTGCATGAACTCGGGCAAGACAGGCCTGTCCGAGGCCCTCTGCCGCTGGCGCGTAGTGCCCGAATAAACAGTGGCAGAGACCTGGGACAGGGGAACACCTGATGGCCCAGCTTCCTGGTCACCAGCTGTGTGTGTGGCTGACCTGCAAGGTGCTTCCTGGCTGTCGGATGGCTGGGACGGGTCCGAGGTCAATCGGTGAAGAACCGCTCCCGGGACAGGGTTAGGTTGCAGGGTGCTGCTCCAAGTGCTGTGGAAACAATAGTAAAACATTAGTATCATGCATTATCGCGAAGAATCAGCTGTGGAATATAAAAGCACCAATTAGTTCAATTAACACAAAAAATAAAAACATTATATACTTACGCTCTGGGGGCAAGGACCAGTCGTAAGAAGTCTAAACCGCGATGGTAGCGGTACTTTGTTCTTGTCCTTGCTGCTGAGCCACTGCGAACCTGTCCCTCTGCCTGAACATCAGTGTTGAAGCGGTCCTTCATCAAGCGCCAACGTGTGCGGACTTTGTTTACTGTTGAAAAAATTATAAAAAAAAAAAAATTATGCAATGCAATGACATCTGTATAAACACACAAACCTGAGTGACCTTGTAAAACAGTCAATGCAGCCTCCCAAATAATTCTATACACAAAGCATACACTATTGAACCTGAGGACACTGGTGTGTTTACTGCAAGTATATGACTTTCACTAAACACACAAGTATCATCACGAACAAGAGTGTAGCATGAAATATACCGCATGACAATACACAAGGAATACACTATTGAACCTGAGGACACTGGTGTGTTTACTGCAAGTATATATCTTTCACTACACACACAAGTATCATCCGGAACAAGAATCAATGCAGCATCACACAACAGAGAAATACTTACTGAACACCTTTTTTAACTCCTTTCTGCCATTAGACGTACTATCCCGTCCATGTGCCCTGGGAGTTAATCCACAAGGACGGGATAGTACGTGGTGAGCGCCGCTGATCGCGGCCGGGTGTCAGCTGATTATCACAGCTGACACCCGGCAGAATGTGTCAGGGACGGTCACGGACCGCCCCCGACACGTTAACCCCTTGTACACCGCGATCAAACACGATCGCGATGTACCGGGGGTTAAAGGGAAGCATCGGCAGGGAGGGGGCTCCCTCCGTGCTTCCCTGAGCCCCCCACGGCAGCGAAATGTGCAGCGCTGCTGCGGGGGACTCCTTCCCTACAGGCCCCCGGATCCAAGATGGCGACGGGGGCCTTTGGGGGCCTGTAGGGAGCTGACTTCCTCACTGCCTGCAAAGCGCAGGCATGAGGAAGTCTGCAGAACTGCCTGTGACAGATTGCTGATCTGTCACAGGACAGTGATGTCCCACCTGGGACTATGTAATAAAGTAAAAAAAAAAAAAGTGTAGAAATAATTTTAAAAAAATCGCTAAATAAATTAGTAGAAAAAAAAATATTCCCCAATAAATTCATTTTTTGAAAATAATAAAAAAAACAATAAAAGTACACATATTTGGTATCACCACGTCCATAGCGACCCGCCCTATAAAACTGTCCAATTAGATAACCCCTTTAGCGAACCCTTTAAAAAATAAAAATAAAAAACGAAGCAAAAAATAATGATTTATTATCATACCACCGAACAAAAAGTGCAATATCGCGCGATCAAAAAGATGCATATAAATATCCATGGTACCGCTGAAAACGTCATCTTGTCCCGCAAAAAACGAGCTGCCATACCGTGTCATCCGCAAAAAAATTAAAAGTTATAGCTCGCAGAATAAAGCGATGCAAAAATAATTATTTTTTATATAAAATTGTTTTCATTGCGAAAAACTGACAAAACATAAAAAAACGACCTAAATGAGGTATCGCTGTAACCATACCGACCCGAAGAATAAAACCGCTTTATCAATTTTACCGCACGCGGAACGGTGTAAACGCACCCCCCCAGAAGAAATTCATGAAACGCTGGTTTTTGTTAATTCTGCGTCCCAAAAATCGGAATAAAAAGCGATCAAAAAATGTCACGTGCCCGAACATGGTACCAAAAAAAACGTCAAGTCGTCCTGCAAAGAATAAGACCTCACATGACTCGGTGGGTCAAAATACGGAAAAATTATAGCTCTCAATATGTGGTGATGCAAAAACTATTTTTACAATAAAAAGCGTCTTTTAGCATGCGACAGCCGCCAAACATAATAACCACCATAAATAGTAAATTAAACCCCCCGTTATCATCCCTTCAGTTAGGGAAAAATAATAAAATAATAAAAATGTATTTATTTCCATTTTCCCATTAGGGTGAGGGTTAGGGCTAGGGTTAGGGCTAGGGTTAGGGCTAGGGCTAGGGTTAGGGCTAGGGCTCAGATTAGGGTTAGGGGTGTGTTGGGGTTAGGGTTGGAGTTATAATTGGGGGGTTTCCACTGTTCGGGCACATCAGGTGCTCTCCAAATGTCTGATCTCAATTCCAGCCAATTCTGCGTTGAAAAAGGTGCTCCTTCCCTTCCAAGCTCTGCCATGCGTCCAAACAGTGTTTTATCCCCACATATAGGGTATCAGCATACTCAGGACAAATTGCAAAACAACTTTTGGGGTCCAATTTCTCCTGTTACCCTTAGGAAAATAAAAAATTGGGGGCAAAAATATCATTTTTGTGGAAAAAAATGATTTTTTTATTTTCACACCCAGGCGTTATAAACTTCTGTGAAGCACTTGGGGGTTCAAAGTGCTCACCACACATCTAGATAAGTTCCGTGGGGGGTCTAGTTTCCAAAATGGGGTCACTTGTGGGGAGTTTCAATAGTTTAGGTACATCAGGGGCTCTCCAAACGCACATGACACCCGCAGACCAATCCATCAAAGTCTGCATTCCAAAACGTCACTACTTCCCTTCCGAGCCCCGACGTGTGCCCATACAGTAGTTTACTCCCACATATTGGGTGTCAGTGTACTCAGAACAAATTGGACAACAACTTTTGGGGTCCAATTTCTCCTTTTACCCTTGGGAAAATAAAAAAATGGGGACTAAAAAATGATGTTTGTTGAAAAAATACGATATTTTTATTTTCACGCCCGGGCGTTATAAACTTCTGTGAAGCACTGGGGGGTTCAAAGTTCCCACCACACATCTAGATAAGCTCCTTGGGGGGTCTAGTTTCCAAAATGGTGTCATTTGTGGGGGTTTCCACTGTTTTGGTACATCAGGGGTTTTCCAATCGCGACATGGTGTCCGATCTCAATTCCAGCCAAAAACGTCAAATGGCGCTGCTTCCCTTCCGAGCTCTGCCATGCGCCCAGATAGTCATTTACACCCACATATGGGGTATCAGCGTACTCAGGACAAATTGCACAATAATTTTTATGGTCCTGTTACCCTTGGAAAAAAAAATTGGGGGTGAAAAGATCATTTTTATGGAAAAAATATGATTTTTTTAATTGTACCGCTGTACGTTATAAACTTCTGTGAAGCCCTTGTGGGTTCAAAGTTCTCACCACTTATCTAAATAAGTTCCTTGGGGGGTCTAGTTTCCAAAATGGGGTCACTTAGGGGGTTTTCCACTGTTTAGGTACATCAGGGGCTCTCCAAACGCGACATGGCGTCCGATCTGAATTCCAGCCAATTTTGCATTGAAAAAGTCAAACGGCGCTCCTTCCCTGCTGAGGTCTGCCATGCGCTAAAACAGTGGTTCCCCCCCACATATCAGGTATCATCGTACTCAGGACAAATTGCACAATAACTTTTGCAGTCCAATTTCTCCTGTTACCCTTGGTAAAATAAAAAAAATTGAACCTGAAATATTTTTTTAGTGAAAAAAAGTTAAATGTTCATTTTTTTTTAAATATTCAAAACATTCCTGTGACGCACCTAAAGAGTTAATAAACTTCTCGAATGTGGTTTTTAGCACCTTGAGGGGTGCAGTTTTTAGAATGGTGTCACTTTTGGGTATTTTCTATCATATAGACCCCTCAAAGTGGCTTCAATTGTGATGTGGTCCGTAAAAATAAAATGGTGTTGCAAAAATGAGAAATCGCTGGTCAACTTTTAACCCTTATAACTTCCTAACAAAAAAAAATGTTGGTTCCAAAATTGTGCTGATGTAAAGTAAGCATGTGGGAAATGTTACTTATCAAGTTTTTTGTGTGCCGTATCTCTGTGATTTAAGGGCATAAAAATTCAAATTTGGAAAATTGCAAAATTTTCAAAATTTTCACCAAATTTCCATTTTTTTCACAAATAAATGCAAGTTATTTGAATGAAATTTTACCACTAACATGAAGTACAATATGTCACCTGAAAACAATGTCAGAATCACCAGGATCCATGGAAGCGTTCCAGAGTTATTACCTCATAAAGGGACAGTGGTCAGAATTGTAAAAATTGACCTGGTCATTAACGTGCAAACCACCCTTGGGGCTTAAGGGGTTAAAGTTGCAGAGGCGCTGTCCCAGCCCTCCATCAATGCTGCGGCCACTTCATTCCATAGCCGCCGGGTCACCACAATGTCTTTATACTGCTGGTCACGGCTGTCCCACAATGGGCCACGCTCCTGGACAAGGCTGATCAGTTTCTCGTTGTCAATACACAGGTCTTCATCCCGTTGTGGAACCTAGAAAACAAATACATTTAGAATCTTGGAAATTGTGGCGAATGATAGAGATAGGAAATAAAAAAAGAGAGAAAAGCAGGGCAGAAAAATAGGAATAGAAAAAATTATTGAACCAAAACAACAGGTAGAATGTATCCTTACATGGCGTCTCCTCCCCGCTGTGCCTTGTGTACACTGCTCCGGCTGATCCCGCTCACTTGCCTGGTCCGATTCCGAGGTCTGTAAAAGAACAGAAATTATTAGCCATTTGTAGAGGCAGGTATACAAAGGCAGCAAAATACTCACCTCATGCTCTGCCTCTGTCAATTTTTCCTGTGGAGGAGCATATTCTGATCCAGAAGACATGCTGGGAAAAAAAAAAACAATAGTACATTATATATTTTAAAGGACAGCCTCACATAAATTGATTTTAAATACTCACATTAAAGCTGCTGTTTTCTCTAAAGTTGTGGATGGTCTCTGGCTGGGTTGGTGTTGTGTTGTCTTCTTGCTGTCTGTCTGGAGAGTGATGATCTGGCATTACAAAGCCCTTATTTTATCTACCTTCCTTCCAAACAATGTTGCTTGTTTAGGGGCTGGATTTACCAAGTGTCTAGACATTGTTTTCCCTGAAATCGCGCACGCTCACAATGCGCTGACATGCGTTGTACACAGCTAATGCTATTTTTTGCGCATTGCGTGTGCTGACGTGCGCATGCGATTTTTTAACGAGGTGGGCCGGAACAAAAAATGCATCATGTAGCGTCTGGCGCGTCTGATCGCACACCTGGAAAATGCGCAGCGCACTGAAATGCTGAGGCATGCATCCAATTGCTGGACACTGCGCCCGCCATTTTGAAGATAGGGGAAATTGCGCGTGCGATCGTTAGTGCACGATGCACTGCGTGATAAAACGCTAGTGTGAAACCAGCCTCAGCCCTAACCCAAGCCATAACCCTAGCCCTAACCATAACCCTAGCCCTAACCCTAATGGGAAAATGGAAATAAATACCGTATATACTTGTGCATAAGCCGAGATTTTCAGCCCATTTTTTGGGGCTGAAAGTCCCCCTCTCGGCTTATACACGAGTCATATACGGGGGGGATCGGACAGGGAGGGGGAGCGGGGGTGTCACATCATAGTCACCCTTCTCTGCAGCTCCCCTGCTTGTTCCATGTTGTCGGCGCTGCTCTCTTCCTGCTTCAGCTGTTAAATGGTACCAGCTCTTTAAATATGCGCATATTTAATGAGCGGGTACCACGTGAACGCTGAACCAGGAAGAGAGCAGCGCTGACAACATGGAACAATCAGGGGAGCTGCAGAGACAAGCGCCAGGACCCGGTGAGTATGAACGGGGGGTTGGGAGGCATATTCACCTGTCCCTGCGCTCTGCTGTCTTGCGTACTCTGCAGTGACACTCAGGTCAGAGAGCGCTATTGCGCTCTCTGCCTGCACAGTCACTGCAGAGCGCAACGCTGATGAGCAGGGGGCAGCGACTGAGGGGAGTATACGGTTTTTTGTTTTCTTTTGTAAGGGAGTCAGTAGCAGCAGCAACATGATGGGGCCACTCACTGTGCAGATAACTGGGGCCACTCACTGTGCATCATAACTGGGGCCACTCACTGTGCAGATAACTGGGGCCACTCACTGTGCAGATCACTGGGGCCACACACTGTGCAGATAACTGGGGCCACTTACTGTGCATCATAACTGGGGCCACTCACTGTGCATCATAACTGGGGCCACTCACTGTGCATCATAACTGGGGCCACTCACTCTGCATCATAACTGGGGCCACTCAGTGTGCAGATAACTGGGACCACTCACTGTGCATCATAACTGGGGCCACTCACTGTACAGATAACTGGGGCCACTCACTGTGCATCATAATTGGGGCCACTCACTGTGCATGATAACTGGGGCCACTCACTGTGCAGATAATTGGGGCCACTCACTGTGCATCATAACTGGGGCCACATACTGTGCAGATAACTGGGGCCACTCACTGTGCGTCACAACTGGGGCCACTCACTGTGCATCATAACTGGGGCCACTCACTGTGCAGATAACTGGGGCCACTCACTGTGCAGATAACTGGGGCCACTCACTGTGCAGATAACTGGAGCCACACACTGTGCAGATAGCTGGGGCCACTCACTGTGCACCAAAACTGGGGCCACTCACTGTGCATCATAACTGGGGCCACTCACTGTGCATCATAACTGGGGCCACTCACTGTGCAACATAACTGGGGCCACACACTCTGCAGATAACTGGGGCCACTCACTGTGCATCATAACTGGGGCCACTCACTGTGCATCATAACTGGGGCCACTCACTGTGCATCATAACTGGGGCCACACACTGTGCATCATAACTAGGGCCACACACTGTGCAGCATAACTGGGGCCACATACTGTGCAGATAACTGGGGCCACTCACTGTGCATCATAACTGGGGCCACTCACTGTGCATCATAACTGGGGCCACTCACTGTGCATCATAACTGGGGCCACTCACTGTGCATCATAACTGGGGCCACTCACTGTGCAGATAACTGGGGCCACTCACTGTGCATCATAACTGGGGCCACACACTGTGCATCATAATTGGGGCCACTCACTGTGCATCATAACTGGGGCCACTCACTGTGCATCATAACTGGGGCCACACACTGTGCAGCATAACTAGGGCCACTCACTGTGCATCATAACTGGGGCCACTCACTGTGCATCATAACTGGGGCCACTCACTGTGCATGATAACTGGGGCCACTCACTGTGCAGATAACTGGGGCCACTCACTGTGCATCATAACTGGGGCCACATACTATGCATCATAACTGGGGCCACATACTGTGCAGATCACTGGGGCCACTCACTGTGCAGACAACTGGGGCCACTCACTGTGCAGATAACTGGGGCCACTCACTGTGCAGATAACTGGGGCCACTCACTGTGCATCATAACTGGGGCCACACACTGTGCAGATAACTGGGGCCACTCACTGTGCATCATAACTGGTGCCACATACTGTGCATGATAACTGGGGCCACTCACTGTGCATGATAACTGGGGCCACTCACTGTGCATGATAACTGGGGCCACTCACTGTGCATCATAACTGGGGCCACATACTGTGCAGATAACTGGGGCCACTCACTGTGCATCATAACTTGGGGCCACATACTGTGCAGATAACTGGGGCCACTCACTGTGCATCATAACTGGTGCCACATACTGTGCAGATAACTGGGGCCACTCACTGTGCAGATAACTGGGGCCACTCACTGTGCATCATAACTGAGGCCACACACTGTGCAGATAACTGGGGCCACTCACTGTGCATCATAACTGGGGCCACATACTGTGCAGATAACTGGGGCCACTCACTGTGCATCATAACTGGGGCCACTCACTGTGCATCATAACTGGGGCCACTCACTGTGCATCATAACTGGGGCCACACACTGTGCAGCATAACTGGGGCCACTCACTGTGCATCATAACTGGGGCCACTCACTGTGCATCATAACTGGGGCCACTCACTGTGCATGATAACTGGGGCCACTCACTGTGCATCATAACTGGGGCCACATACTGTGCAGATCACTGGGGCCACTCACTGTGCAGATAACTGGGGCCACTCACTGTGCAGATAACTGGGGCCACTCACTGTGCATCATAACTGGGGCCACACACTGTGCAGATAACTGGGGCCACTCACTGTGCATCATAACTGGGGCCACGTACTGTGCAGATAACTGGGGCCACTCACTGTGCATCATAACTGGGGCCACTCACTGTGCATCATAACTGGTGCCACTCACTGTGCATCATAACTGGGGCCACACACTGTGCAGCATAACTGGGGCCACTCACTGTGCATCATAACTGGGGCCACTCACTGTGCATCATAACTGGGGCCACTCACTGTGCATGATAACTGGGGCCACTCACTGTGCATCATAACTGGGGCCACATACTGTGCAGATAACTGGGGTCACTCACTGTGCAGATAACTGGTGCCACATACTGTGCAGATAACTGGGGCCACTAACTGTGCATCATAACTGGTGCCACATACTGTGCATGATAACTGGGGCCACTCACTGTGCATGATAACTGGGGCCACTCACTGTGCATGATAACTGGGGCCACTCACTGTGCATCATAACTGGGCCACTCACTGTGCATGATAACTGGGGCCACTCACTGTGCATCATAACTGGGGCCACATACTGTGCAGATAACTGGGGCCACTCACTGTGCATCATAACTGGGGCCACATACTGTGCATCATAACTGGGGCCACATACTGTGCAGATAACTGGGGCCACTCACTGTGCAGATAACTGGAGCCACTCACTCTGCAGATAACTGGGGCCACTCACTGTGCATCATAACTGGGGCCACTCACTGTGCAGATAACTGGGGCCACTCACTGTGCAGATAACTGGGGCCACTCACTGTGCAGATAACTGGGGCCACTCACTGTGCATCATAACTGGTGCCACATACTGTGCAGATAACTGGGGCCACTAACTGTGCATCATAACTGGTGCCACATACTGTGCATGATAACTGGGGCCACTCACTGTGCATGATAACTGGGGCCACTCACTGTGCATCATAACTGGGGCCTCTCACTGTGCATCATAACTGGGGCCACTCACTGTGCATGATAACTGGGGCCACTCACTGTGCATCATAACTGGGGCCACATACTGTGCAGATAACTGGGGCCACTCACTGTGCATCATAACTGGGGCCTCTCACTGTGCATCATAACTGGGGCCACATACTGTGCAGATAACTGGGGCCACTCACTGTGCATCATAACTGGGGCCACTAACTGTGCATCATAACTGGTGCCACATACTGTGCATGATAACTGGGGCCACTCACTGTGCATGATAACTGGGGCCACTCACTGTGCATGATAACTGGGGCCTCTCACTGTGCATCATAACTGGGGCCACTCACTGTGCATGATAACTGGGGCCACTCACTGTGCATGATAACTGGGGCCACTCACTGTGCATCATAACTGGGGCCACATACTGTGCAGATAACTGGGGCCACTCACTGTGCATCATAACTGGGGCCACATACTGTGCAGATAACTGGTGCCACTCACTGTGCATCATAACTGGGGCCACATACTGTGCAGATAACTGGAGCCACTCACTGTGCATCATAACTGGGGCCACTCACTGTGCATCATAACTGGGGCCACTCACTGTGCATCATAACTGGGGCCACTCACTCTGCATCATAACTGGGGCCACTCACTGTGCAGATAACTGGGACCACTCACTGTGCATCATAACTGGGGCCACTCACTGTACAGATAACTGGGGCCACTCACTGTGCATCATAATTGGGGCCACTCACTGTGCATGATAACTGGGGCCACTCACTGTGCAGATAATTGGGGCCACTCACTGTGCATCATAACTGGGGCCACATACTGTGCAGATAACTGGGGCCACTCACTGTGCGTCACAACTGGGGCCACTCACTGTGCATCATAACTGGGGCCACTCACTGTGCAGATAACTGGGGCCACTCACTGTGCAGATAACTGGGGCCACTCACTGTGCAGATAACTGGGGCCACACACTGTGCAGATAGCTGGGGCCACTCACTGTGCACCAAAACTGGGGCCACTCACTGTGCATCATAACTGGGGCCACTCACTGTGCATCATAACTGGGGCCACTCACTGTGCAACATAACTGGGGCCACACACTCTGCAGATAACTGGGGCCACTCACTGTGCATCATAACTGGGGCCACTCACTGTGCATCATAACTGGGGCCACTCACTGTGCATCATAACTGGGGCCACACACTGTGCATCATAACTAGGGCCACACACTGTGCAGCATAACTGGGGCCACATACTGTGCAGATAACTGGGGCCACTCACTGTGCATCATAACTGGGGCCACTCACTGTGCATCATAACTGGGGCCACTCACTGTGCATCATAACTGGGGCCACTCACTGTGCATCATAACTGGGGCCACTCACTGTGCAGATAACTGGGGCCACTCACTGTGCATCATAACTGGGGCCACACACTGTGCATCATAATTGGGGCCACTCACTGTGCATCATAACTGGGGCCACTCACTGTGCATCATAACTGGGGCCACACACTGTGCAGCATAACTAGGGCCACTCACTGTGCATCATAACTGGGGCCACTCACTGTGCATCATAACTGGGGCCACTCACTGTGCATGATAACTGGGGCCACTCACTGTGCAGATAACTGGGGCCACTCACTGTGCATCATAACTGGGGCCACATACTATGCATCATAACTGGGGCCACATACTGTGCAGATCACTGGGGCCACTCACTGTGCAGACAACTGGGGCCACTCACTGTGCAGATAACTGGGGCCACTCACTGTGCAGATAACTGGGGCCACTCACTGTGCATCATAACTGGGGCCACACACTGTGCAGATAACTGGGGCCACTCACTGTGCATCATAACTGGTGCCACATACTGTGCATGATAACTGGGGCCACTCACTGTGCATGATAACTGGGGCCACTCACTGTGCATGATAACTGGGGCCACTCACTGTGCATCATAACTGGGGCCACATACTGTGCAGATAACTGGGGCCACTCACTGTGCATCATAACTTGGGGCCACATACTGTGCAGATAACTGGGGCCACTCACTGTGCATCATAACTGGTGCCACATACTGTGCAGATAACTGGGGCCACTCACTGTGCAGATAACTGGGGCCACTCACTGTGCATCATAACTGGGGCCACACACTGTGCAGATAACTGGGGCCACTCACTGTGCATCATAACTGGGGCCACATACTGTGCAGATAACTGGGGCCACTCACTGTGCATCATAACTGGGGCCACTCACTGTGCATCATAACTGGGGCCACTCACTGTGCATCATAACTGGGGCCACACACTGTGCAGCATAACTGGGGCCACTCACTGTGCATCATAACTGGGGCCACTCACTGTGCATCATAACTGGGGCCACTCACTGTGCATGATAACTGGGGCCACTCACTGTGCATCATAACTGGGGCCACATGCTGTGCAGATCACTGGGGCCACTCACTGTGCAGATAACTGGGGCCACTCACTGTGCAGATAACTGGGGCCACTCACTGTGCATCATAACTGGGGCCACACACTGTGCAGATAACTGGGGCCACTCACTGTGCATCATAACTGGGGCCACGTACTGTGCAGATAACTGGGGCCACTCACTGTGCATCATAACTGGGGCCACTCACTGTGCATCATAACTGGTGCCACTCACTGTGCATCATAACTGGGGCCACACACTGTGCAGCATAACTGGGGCCACTCACTGTGCATCATAACTGGGGCCACTCACTGTGCATCATAACTGGGGCCACTCACTGTGCATGATAACTGGGGCCACTCACTGTGCATCATAACTGGGGCCACATACTGTGCAGATAACTGGGGTCACTCACTGTGCAGATAACTGGTGCCACATACTGTGCAGATAACTGGGGCCACTAACTGTGCATCATAACTGGTGCCACATACTGTGCATGATAACTGGGGCCACTCACTGTGCATGATAACTGGGGCCACTCACTGTGCATGATAACTGGGGCCACTCACTGTGCATCATAACTGGGCCACTCACTGTGCATGATAACTGGGGCCACTCACTGTGCATCATAACTGGGGCCACATACTGTGCAGATAACTGGGGCCACTCACTGTGCATCATAACTGGGGCCACATACTGTGCATCATAACTGGGGCCACATACTGTGCAGATAACTGGGGCCACTCACTGTGCAGATAACTGGAGCCACTCACTCTGCAGATAACTGGGGCCACTCACTGTGCATCATAACTGGGGCCACTCACTGTGCAGATAACTGGGGCCACTCACTGTGCAGATAACTGGGGCCACTCACTGTGCATCATAACTGGGGCCACTCACTGTGCAGATAACTGGGGCCACTCACTGTGCATCATAACTGGTGCCACATACTGTGCAGATAACTGGGGCCACTAACTGTGCATCATAACTGGTGCCACATACTGTGCATGATAACTGGGGCCACTCACTGTGCATGATAACTGGGGCCACTCACTGTGCATCATAACTGGGGCCTCTCACTGTGCATCATAACTGGGGCCACTCACTGTGCATGATAACTGGGGCCACTCACTGTGCATCATAACTGGGGCCACATACTGTGCAGATAACTGGGGCCACTCACTGTGCATCATAACTGGGGCCTCTCACTGTGCATCATAACTGGGGCCACATACTGTGCAGATAACTGGGGCCACTCACTGTGCATCATAACTGGGGCCACTAACTGTGCATCATAACTGGTGCCACATACTGTGCATGATAACTGGGGCCACTCACTGTGCATGATAACTGGGGCCACTCACTGTGCATGATAACTGGGGCCTCTCACTGTGCATCATAACTGGGGCCACTCACTGTGCATGATAACTGGGGCCACTCACTGTGCATGATAACTGGGGCCACTCACTGTGCATCATAACTGGGGCCACATACTGTGCAGATAACTGGGGCCACTCACTGTGCATCATAACTGGGGCCACATACTGTGCAGATAACTGGTGCCACTCACTGTGCATCATAACTGGGGCCACATACTGTGCAGATAACTGGAGCCACTCACTGTGCATCATAACTGGGGCCACTCACTGTGCATCATAACTGGGGCCACTCACTGTGCATCATAACTGGGGCCACATAATGTGCAGATAACTGGGGCCACTCACTGTGCATCATAACTGGGGCCACTCACTGTGCATGATAACTGGGGCCACTCACTGTGCATCATAACTGGGGCCACATACTGTGCAGATAACTGGGGTCACTCTCTGTGCAGATAACTGGTGCCACATACTGTGCAGATAACTGGGGCCACTAACTGTGCATCATAACTGGTGCCACATACTGTGCATGATAACTGGGGCCACTCACTGTGCATGATAACTGGGGCCACTCACTGTGCATGATAACTGGGGCCACTCACTGTGCATCATAACTGGGGCCACATACTGTGCAGATAACTGGGGCCACTCACTGTGCATCATAACTGGGGCCACATACTGTGCATCATAACTGGGGCCACATACTGTGCAGATAACTGGGGCCACTCACTGTGCAGATAACTGGAGCCACTCACTGTGCAGATAACTGGGGCCACTCACTGTGCATCATAACTGGGGCCACTCACTGTGCAGATAACTGGGGCCACTCACTGTGCAGATAACTGGGGCCACTCACTGTGCATCATAACTGGGGCCACTCACTGTGCAGATAACTGGGGCCACTCACTGTGCATCATAACTGGTGCCACATACTTTGCAGATAACTGGGGCCACTAACTGTGCATCATAACTGGTGCCACATACTGTGCATGATAACTGGGGCCACTCACTGTGCATGATAACTGGGGCCACTCACTGTGCATCATAACTGGGGCCTCTCACTGTGCATCATAACTGGGGCCACTCACTGTGCATGATAACTGGGGCCACTCACTGTGCATCATAACTGGGGCCACATACTGTGCAGATAACTGGGGCCACTCACTGTGCATCATAACTGGGGCCACATACTGTGCAGATAACTGGAGCCACTCACTGTGCATCATAACTGGGGCCACTCACTGTGCATCATAACTGGGGCCACTCACTGTGCATCATAACTGGGGCCACATACTGTGCAGATAACTGGGGCCACTCACTGTGCATCATAACTGGGGCCACATACTGTGCAGATAACTGGGGCCACTCACTGTGCATCATAACTGGGGCCACATACTGTGCATCATAACTGGGGCCACATACTGTGCATCATAACTGGGGACACACACTGTGCAGATAACTGGGGCCACACACTGCAGATAACTGAGGCCAATCACTGTGCACCCTCGGCTTATACACGAGTCAATAAATTTTCACAGTTTTTGTGGCAAAATTAGGGGTATCGGCTTAGTCTAGGGACGGCTTATACTCGAGTATATACGGTACTTTTTTAAATTTTATTATTTTTCCCTAACTAAGGGGGTGATAAAGGGGGCTTTGATTTACTATTTTTAGCGGGTTTTTATCTTTGGTAGCTGTCATATGCTAAAAGAACCTTTTTATTGTAAAAATAGTATTTACATAACCACATTTTGAGAGGTATAATTTTTCCACATTTTGACCCACCGAGTTATGTGAGGTCTTATTTTTTGCGGGACGAGTTGACGTTTTTATTGGTACCATTTTCAGGCATGTGCCATTTTTTTATCGCTTTTTATTCTGATTTTTGGAACGCAGAATGAACAAAAACCAGTATTTCATGAATTTCTTTTGAGTGGTACGTTTACACTGTTCCGCGTGTGGTAAAATTGATAAAGTGGTTTTATTCTTCTGGTCAGTACGATTACAGCAATACCTCATTTATGTCTTTTTTTATGTTTTGGCGCTTTTATGCAATGAAAGCAATTTTATATAAAAAATTATTTTTGCATCGCTTTATTCTGCGAGCTATAACTTTTTTATTTTTTCGCTGATGCTGTATGGCGGCTCATTTTTTGTGGGACAAGTTGACGTTTTCAGCGGTATCATGGTTATTTATATCCGTCTTTTTGATCGTGTGTTATTGCACTCTTTGTTCGGCGGTATGATGATAAAGCATTGCTCTTTGCTTTTTTTATTTTATTTTTTAAGGGGCACACTAAAGGGGTTAACTAGTGGGACAGTTTTATAGGACGGGTCATCACGGCGATACTAAATATGTGTAATTTTTTTGTTTTTTATTTATTTCCAAAAAAATTAATTTATTAGGGAATATATATATTTTTTTAATTTATTTATGGATTTTTTATAAATTATTTTTACACTTTTTTTACTTTATTTTATTGTTCCAGGGGGGGGCATCACTGTCTAGCGATCTGACAGGCTCTGCTGCAGGCTTTCTCAGAGCCTGCTCTCAGCAGGCATTGAAAAAGACGCCTCCCTGCAGGCCCCCGCGGCCATCTTGGATCCTGGGGCCTGCAGGGAAGGAGACCCTCGGAGCAGCGCAGCACATCGTGGTGCTCCAGAGGTCTCAGGGAAGCACGCAGGGAGCCCCCTCCTTGTCCGATACTTCCCTAATCCCCCAATACACTGCGATCATGTTTGACCAAGTGTGCCAAGGGTTAATATGACGGCTCCCCCCGGGGGCACCGCTGATGTACTGTCCCATTCCCAGTCATACGGGCCCTGGTATCGTGGATGGGATAGTGCATCTGATGTCAGAAAGGGGTTGATAGTATTATTTTACATGACAGGTTCCTTTTAAAAATAATATATAGTGAAAAAAATTAATAGATGTAATAAACATACCACATTTCCACTTGTGTATTCCTCTGGGTACTGGGTGGTTTGTACTGTATAATCCCTTCAAAAGAATACAGCACATTTGTTAGGTAAAAAAATGCATATCATCTTTACTTCATGTGTGAGCAGTAAAAAAGTCATAACATTAAGGCTGAGTGCACACGTACTTTTTTGCCCTGCGGATTTTTCCGCGCAGAATTGAAGAAATCAGCAGGTCAAATGACCTGCATTTTTCCTGCGGATTTCTTCCATTTTTAATGTGGTTTTCTTGCGGTTTTTGTGCGGTTTTCCACTGCTGTTTTCCCCCTGCAGATTTGGAGACTGGGGAGGTGGAAAACCGCACAAAAGGAGTGACATGCTGCGAATTTTGTACTGCAGGAAAACCACGCGGAAAAACCGCAGCATCTGCACAGCGTTTTTTTTTTCATTGATTTACATGCTACTGTAAATCACACTGCGGATCCGGAGCGTTTCTGCGCGGTAAAATCCGCTGGGGATCCGCAGGAATTCTGCATTGTGTGCACACAGCCTTACAGTCACTTATGCTTCTTGACCAAGGAATATGTTTAAATCAACAGTTCTTTGCCAAG
Source organism: Dendrobates tinctorius (assembly GCF_039654945.1). Taxonomy (NCBI): domain Eukaryota; kingdom Metazoa; phylum Chordata; class Amphibia; order Anura; family Dendrobatidae; genus Dendrobates; species Dendrobates tinctorius. Next base: position 28,132,812 of record NW_027361827.1, on the reverse strand, counting down.
CCAAATACTTTTTTTCACTGCTGCACAAATTAAAAAAATATATATATTTTTTTTCCAACTATTGGATGTGCTGAATCACTTAAAAGGGTTGTCCATGTTTGGCACAAAAGTCTGCAGTCACTCTGTGTGCATAGCGCACTCTTAGGAGTCTCCCATGCCAGCAACAAGGATCATGCATACATATGACCACAAATATGAAATTTGTATACAGTGGGGAAAAAAAGTATTTAGTCTGCCACCAATTTTGAAAGTTCTCCCACTTAAAAAGATGAGAGAGGCTTGTAATTGACATCACAGGTAGACCATAACTATGAGAATCAAAATGAGAAAACATATCCAGAGATCACCTTGTCTGATTGGACAAGATTTATTCTGCAAATTATGGTGGAAAATAAGTATTGGTCATTAACAAAAGTTCATCTCAATATTTTGTTATACATCCTTTGTTGGTAATGATAGAGGTCAAACATTTTCTGTAAGTCTTCACAAGTTTAGCACACACTGTTGGTGGTATGTTGGCCCATTCCTCCATACAGATTTCCTCTAGAGCAGTGATGTCTTGGACCTGTCCCTGGGAAACATGGACTTTCAAATCCCTCCAAAGATTTTCTATGGGGTTGTGATCTGGAGACTAGCTAGGCCACTCCAGGACCTTCATATGCTTCTTATGAAGCCACTCCTTCATTGCCCTGGTGGTGTGCTTGGGATCAATATCATGCTGAAAGACGCATCCACGTTTCATCTTCAATGCCCTTGCTGATGGAAGGAGGTTTGCACTCAAAATCTCATGATACATGGCCCCATTCATTCTTTCATGTACATGGATTAGTCGTCCTGGTCCCTTTGCAGAGAAACAGCTCCAAAGCATGATGTTGCCACTCCATGCTTTACAGTAGGTATGGTGTTCTTTGGATGCCACTAAGCATTCTGTCTCCTCCAAACAAGACAAGTTTTGCTTCTACCAAACAGTTCTACTTTGGTTTCATCAGCAAGGGGGAGGAAGAAAAAAAACTTCCTAACAACAAAACAGGTCAATAAATAAAATTGCTTTATTTAGGATACAGGGCAAGGAACAATACCATTAAAAATTTGTATAGGTTGGTAACTTGTCATGAAAAAAGATACCAAAAGTCCTAACATGTCGATCAAATATAACCCAAATAGAAAGGACAAAAAGAGAAAATCACAAAAATGTTATATCAACCACACAAAGTATAAAGTGGGAACATAGCCCACTCAGTGTAGCAGTAATACCATCATGATATATAACCCAGAGTCATGACATACGAAAATAGCGTGGGAATCCCACCGGATATGACCATAATACCATTAAAATGGATTACATAAAGTCATGACACAAAAAATACATCTGTCCTATATTACCAGGTAAAGTGTCCGTGCAGAGCGACAAGTAAAGGACCAGGTACCCGCCCCGACGTGCGTTTCGGGAGCCTTCGTCAGGGGGCGCTATGACACAATAATCCACAGTGCTTTTTATACTGCAGAGACCGGAAGGGCCGATCCATCTATTGGACGGAAGTCACTTAGCGCTGCCCGGGTAACCGTGGACCCGCCCCCACGCTCGGCAGATGAACAGCCATGACGTCCGGATGACGCGGGGCCCCACGTGACCGGACGCCCAAAGCTGCCATGCGCCGACCAGGAGGAGGGACCAACAAGTCCCACAATGTAAATTGGGCATGCGCATAGCAAACATGTAGTCGGAGACGCCATCTTGGTTAGGGGCAATAAGTCCAATAAACCTAAAAGGTAGCAGCAGTCGGACTGAGGGGCAAAACCGCCAGTATAATAACAAGCATAAAGTAGAACATTGGTAACACACGCGATGGAAAGAGTCATTACATAATAATACCACAAACCCAATACACTGAACATATTAATATGAACACATATATAGAGGTTATATAGGAGTAAATAACCTCCTCCTGCAAACCAAATAGATGGTAACGATCAAATACATAACACTATATTTGAATATAAAATATCAAATATATATTAAAAAAAGGGAGAAAAAGTTCACAAAGCGGTGTTACCAATATACTATATATGTGCCCGTTATCCGTAGCACTAATGCTACTACTTAAGAGGGATAAAGAATACACAAAAATGAACCCGCACATGTACCACTGATATATATCCAAATAACATAAGTATATCCAAAGCAACCTTAGAAAATACAGCATAAAGGATGTGCCATCATAAACATGGATATATAAATATAACTCCACATATAGTACAACTGATGGCCCAATTCAAATTGAAATACCCTTTAGTGGACATAATATCTCACAGCATATCTACAGAGTACCCAAACATGTAGACAGCGGGATTCATAAGATAACAACCCCAACTATACAGTGTCCATAACATAAAATTCGTCACATGGCGTTCTTCAATGTGAAGATCCACAGGATGGAATATGGTCCTCTTCATCATATATCCGCAAGACACTCCGGAATCCACAGTATAAAGTACTGTATGTACTAAAAAAAGATTAAAACAAGGGGAAGTTAAAAACAACAGACAAGAAAATAGCTATTTACCAAAAATAAGCGCCTACTCCAAAAAAGGGGCAAAACTTACTTTTTCGTTCAACCCATGAGGGTGCACAGTTTTGAGTGTCCAGATCCATCTGGATTCGAGGCGCGCCAATCTGGAAGACATTCTACCACCCCTAATGCCCGCATCAACCATATCAATACCCTTAAATCTGATCAATTTACTGTCACTATTGTGGAACAATTTAAAGTGACGTGGAATTGTTTTCAACGTGGATGCGTCCGTATGGTCAGCCGCCGCCTCAATTCCCAAGATGTGTTCACGTACTTGCACCTTAAGTTGGTGCGATGTCAATCCCACATAAATAAGCCTGCATGGACAGGTGGCGTAATAGATCACATGGCGGGTCTCACAAGTAATAGTTTTTTTAATACGGAAGACTTTCCCATTCGAGTCCACAAAAGTGGAGGCTCGATCGATATTGGGGCAGGCAACGCAGTGACCACAGGGACGACATCCACGTCGACTGGGAACAACATCCAAAAATGTAGTCTTTACTTCACCCACAAAAAGACTGTGGGTCAGACGGTCCTTTAAGTTTCTAGCTCTCCTGAATGATAGAGCTGGCCTATCAGGTAAGATTCTGGAAATAATCGGATCCACTTGTAGAATTGGCCATGATTTTAAAAGTGCCCTACGGATACTATCAGCTTTAGAGTTATAGTTAGTCACAAACCTAACCTGTTGAGAGTTTTCCGACAGAACTCCCTGTTTATTACCATAAAGGAGAGAGGCACGTGAAGTAAATTTAGCCCTGTGATATGCCCGTTTAAGAGAGCGCCGGCTATAGCCACGACAGAGAAATCTGTCAAAAAGTTCCTTAGCACGCTTCTCAAAATCGGAGTCCGAAGAGCAAATTCGCCTAAGGCGAAGAAACTGACCCACTGGAACAGCCTTGACAACATGTGGAGGATGGCACGACGTGGCATATAACAGAGAGTTGGTAGCCATGGGTTTACGGAAAATATCTGTTTGCAAAGAACCCGTCGTGTCCTTCTTCACAAGAACATTGAGAAATTCGATTTTATTAGAATCCCATAGAAATGTAAGCCGGATATTAAGATCATTCTTATTTAGTTGTGATAATAAAACAGCCAGATCAGATTGTGAACCATGCCAGATCAAAAAAATATCGTCATTGAAACGGGTCCACAAAAGGACCCGTTCCATTGACAATTGATGATCTGACTGGAAGAGGTCCTTCTCCCACAGCCCCAGGAACAGGTTAGCATACGAGGGAGCGAAGGACGCCCCCATAGCTGTGCCCTGGAGCTGTAGGAAGAAGGACCCCTGAAAAACAAAAAAATTGTGCGTTAAGGAAAATTCCAACAATTCCAAAATGAGTTCACAAAAATGCGAGGACAGACTGGATTGTTCCAGAAAAAAACATACCCCTCTCAAACCGTCCTGGTGTCTGATACTTGTGTATAGCGACTCAACATCAGCTGTTGCTAACAGTGTATCGCCATCAAGACTCAGACCATCCACCTTCTTGAGGAGCTCCCCAGTGTCCCTAAGGAACGAGGGCAATGTCTCTACAAGGGGTTGAAGATGGAAGTCAATCCATCGATGACTTTTTCCAGGAAGTTTCCCCTACCAGAGATGATCGGTCTACATGGAGGTGTTCTATCATCCTTATGAATTTTGGGGAGGAGGTAAAAGGTCGAAATAGTCAGTTCAGGGAGCCTTAGTGCATCGGCCAGCTCCTTGGTAATAACATTAGCTTCCACTGATAACATCAAGATATCATTCAATTGAGAATTGAATGCGGACAGGGGGTTATACGTTAGTCTTTTATAACACACTGTGTTGTGTAGCTGTCCCAGAGCTTCTTTTACATACATGGCCTTAGGCCAAATCACCACGTTACCCCCCTTGTCCGCTGGTTTCAATTCAATATCATGGAGTTCTTTAAGGAAGTGCAATCTTGCCCTCTCCTCCCTACTTAAATTGTCCCTACAAAAATGTTGAGGAATTTTAAGGAGATCCTGTGTAACCACTTGCACAAACATATCAATGCTAGCGCATGTTGATAGCGGGGGAAACTTCCTGGAATGAGGTCGAATCGTGGGAGGAATCTTACCTCCCTCATCGGACTTGCCACTGGAGAGCTCCTCGAGTGTCCTCACCGCAGCTTGCTCTTCCTCTGTGGGAAATAGATCATATGATTGCTTATCAAAAAAATGACGTTTGAAAAGTAATGATCTGGCAAATAAATGAAGATCCTTAATAACTGTGAAGGAATCAAAGCCAGCAGTGGGTGAAAAAGACAAACCACGGCTTAATAATGAAAGATCAGCGGCTGACAGAATATGTTCACTCAGATTAATCACCTTGTTATCATTTTTAGAATGGTCTGGTGAATGAAGATGTCTCCTTTTTTTGTGGATAATAATTATGGTTGCGTGACCTGTTGATCCTAGCTCCAGACCGTGTGGTCATAGAGGCCGATGAAATGTCTGATTGGCCACCGATCGAGGATAAAGATGTCATAGAAGAGGAATGACGTAAGATCTGCGAAGAGTTTTTCCTTCTTCTCCATAGATAAACAGTGCGTTGCTGGTAATCTCTCTGATCCCTAGTAAATTTATTTTGCTGGGATTCCTGTATTTTCTTGACTGTAACATCCAATGTTTTCTCAAGATTCAGGTCAAAATTATGGATTTTCTCAGCCGAACTATTAGACCTTATATCGTTCTGGGCTGAATCGATCAGTTTGTCCAATTCACAAATTCTAGTTGTATTGTGGCCAATTAGGAGTTTCATCAGGTTGATAGAACACAAATTGCATGCCTCCTCCCAGCTGGAAATAAACTGTGCATCCTCAATGGGGAAGGTGGGAATGACCCGAACCCTCAAGCCCCTGGGTACAATGTTACTAGTAACATATTTATCAAGAAAAGCCCTGTTCCACCACAATTTAGTACGACTAATCAAATGCTCTTGAATGGAAGAACAGAGATCATCAAATTTGGAGTCATCAGATTGTAAAATCCCAGTATTAGAACCAAAAACCTGTTCCATTTGGCCGAGCCAGGATTTTTCTTTAGCTCGGAAGTCCATAGCTGTGCCACCAAGACCTGTGCAAAACACAGCATAAATATTCAAATAAGAGAAAAGGATAGCACACACCAACATAACTAGTGTAATGGGGTATACCATATACTGAATACTGCCAATAAAGAGATTAATAACAACCCCATGAAATACATGGTGTTATGGACTGAGTAGAGACCAATTGTCAAATAAATATAAGCAAGGGGGAGGAAGAAAGAAAAACTTCCTAACAACAAAACAGGTCAATAAATAAAATTGCTTTATTTAGGATACAGGGAAAGGAACAATACAATTAAAAATTTGTATAGGTTGGTAACTTGTCATGAAAAAAGATACCAAAAGTCCTAACATGTCGATCAAATATAACCCAAATAGAAAGGACAAAAAGAGAAAATCACAAAAATGTTATATCAACCACACAAAGTTTAAAGTGGGAACATAGCCCACTCAGTGTAGCGGTAATACCATCATGATATATAACCCAGAGTCATGACATACGAAAATAGCGTGGGAATCCCACCGGATATGACCATAATACCATTAAAATGGATTACATAAAGTCATGACACAAAAATACATCTGTCCTATATTACCAGGTAAAGTGTCCGTGCAGAGCGATAAGTAAAGGACCAGGTACCCGCCCCGACGCGCGTTTCGGGAGCCTTCATCAGGGGGCGCTATGACACAATAATCCACAGTGCTTTTTATACTGCAGAGACCGGAAGGGCCAATTCATGTATTGGATGGAAGTCACTTAGCGCTGCCCGGGTAACCGTGGACCCGCCCCCACGCTCGGCAGATGAACAGCCATGACGTCCGGATGACGCGGGGCCCCACGTGACCGGACGCCCAAAGCTGCCATGCGCCGACCAGGAGGAGGGACCATAAAGTCCCACAATGTAAATCGGGCATGCGCATAGCAAACATGTAGTCGTAGACGCCATCTTGGTTAGGGGCAATAAGTCCTATAAACCTAAAAGGTAGCAGCAGTCGGACTGAGGGGCAAAACCGCCAGTATAATAACAAGCATAAAGTAGAACATTGGTAACACACGCGATGGAAAGAGTCATTACATAATAATACCACAAACCCAATACACTGAACATATTAATATGAACACATATATAGAGGTTATATAGGAGTAAATAACCTCCTCCTGCGAACCAAATAGATGGTAACGATCAAATACATAACACTAGAGTTGAGCGACTTTTGGTTTTTTAGGGTCGCGTTTCGTTTCGTGAAACCCGACTTTTCCAAAAGTCGGGTCGAGCAAGATCGTCCGATTATAGGGAAAAGTCGGGGTCGTCCCGAAACACGAAACCCAATGTAAGTCAATGGGGAATAAAAGTCGGCAGTGAGAGGAGGACAGGAAACACACCTACAGTGCCCATTTGAATGCCAAAAGCATCAATTCTTCTTACTTAAGCTTGTCAACCTTAATTAACTTCATAATACAAGTTACGCACTGAAAAATGGGGGTTATTTGGCTAAATTTGTGGGGGGGGAGGGCTGGCTGCAGGTTTTCATGTGCCCTGGGCGAAAGAGCGCCCCTTTAACACATACCACAACTCATCATGCTCCGATACGGCAGAGAAATAGCGGTATAGTACAATGAAAAATACCTCACTTTTTACATCTCATGACGAGGCCCATCTATTTCTCCATACAAAATCATTGGTCCCATATAATGTTTGAAACAGTATATGATGAGCTCCACATAATGCTACAGTATATGTTGGTCCCCATGGATGAAGCTCCACTGTCTTATGGGCCCAAATAATGCTCCAAACATAATGGGCCCCATTTCTAATGCTCTAGTATATAATGGGCCCTGTAAATGCTGCTCCAGTGTCTGATGTCCACCTTTGGAATGTTCCAGTGTATGGTGGGCCCCATCTATCATTCTCCAGAGTATAGTGCTCCCCAAAAATTGCTGTCCCAACATTGAAAACAATCAAATAAGTCTCCTCGCTAGGGAATCCCTGTACTTGTCTGGACAGGTGCTGTAGCTTGCTTAACAGCTCGCCAGCCGTTCTCACGCCCAGTATGGATTGCACGTGATTGCACAAAGGTTAGAAAGGGTACCGTATCCCTGGATAACATGTATGGATAGCGTACACATTCAAAATATATGTCTATACAGCATGAGGCAGGCTCAGACGGTGTTAGGCCCAGTATGGATTGCACGTCATTGCACAAAGGTTAGAAAGGGTACCGTATCCCCGGATAACATGTATGGATAGCGTACACATTCAAAATATATGTCTATACAGCATGAGGCAGGCTCAGACGGTGTTAGGCCCAGTATGGATTGCACGTCATTGCACAAAGGTTAGAAAGGGTACCGTATCCCCGGATAACATGTATGGATAGCATACACATTCAAAATATATGTCTATACAGCATGAGGCAGGCTCAGACGGTGTTAGGCCCAGTATGGATCGCACGTCATTGCACAAAGGTTAGAAAGGGTACCGTATCCCCGGATAACATGTATGGATAGCGTACACATTCAAAATATATGTCTATACAGCATGAGGCAGGCTCAGACGGTGTTAGGCCCAGTATGGATTGCACGTCATTGCACAAAGGTTAGAAAGGGTACCGTATCCCCGGATAACATGTATGGATAGCGTACACATTCAAAATATATGTCTATACAGCATGAGGCAGGCTCAGACGGTGTTAGGCCCAGTATGGATTGCACGTCATTGCACAAAGGTTAGAAAGGGTACTGTATCCCCGGATAACATGAATGGATAGCGTACACATTCAAAATATATGTCTATACAGCATGAGGCAGGCTCAGGCGGTGTTAGGCCCAGTATGGATTGCACGTCATTGCACAAAGGTTAGAAAGGGTACCGTATCCCCGGATAACATGTGTGGATAGCGTACACATTCAAAATATATGTCTATACAGCATGAGGCAGGCTCAGACGGTGTTAGGCCCAGTATGGATTGCACATCATTGCACAAAGGTTAGAAGGGGTACCGTATCCCCGGATAACATGTATGGATAGCGTACACATTCAAAATATATGTCTATACAGCATGAGGCAGGCTCAGACGGTGTTAGGCCCAGTATGGATTGCACGTCATTGCACAAAGGTTAGAAAGGGTACCGTATCCCTGGATAACATGTATGGATAGCGTACACATTCAAAATATATGTCTATACAGCATGAGGCAGGCTCAGACGGTGTTAGGCCCAGTATGGATTGCACGTCATTGCACAAAGGTTAGAAAGGGTACCGTATCCCCGGATAACATGTATGGATAGCGTACACATTCAAAATATATGTCTATACAGCATGAGGCAGGCTCAGACGGTGTTAGGCCCAGTATGGATTGCACGTCATTGCACAAAGGTTAGAAAGGGTACCGTATCCCTGGATAACATGTATGGATAGCGTACACATTCAAAATATATGTATCAGGAGGCAGGCTCAGACGGTGTCAGGCACAGTATGGATTTGACGGCCCAGATTACACAGCGGAGGAGCAGGGAGAGGTAAAGATTGCAAATGCTGGGGCCCTGGCCAAGCAAGGGGGGCCCACTCGTGGGCGTCGGTACTGGCACTGGGCCCCTCATAGTACAGCGGTGTGTCTGACGGCGGGTGTGCACCACCACCGTCAGAGACACTTGATTGCACTATGAGGGACCCTGTGCCAGTGCCCGCGCCCAAGAGTCGGCCTACCCACCTGTCCAGGGCAACGGCACTCGCACGGTGTCGTGCGGTAGGTGGTGACCCCGGGCATGGGGGGGAGGCAGCACAGTTATGGAGTTTTAGAAAGTGGCATATGTTGATGTTGGACATTCAGCTGATGCAAAAGGTGAAATAGGTGAAGTACCAGGAAGAGGTGGACCAAAGCAAGCCATTTTTCTGTCACCCTATGTGTCATCAGGGGAAGGTGGGACAAAATCCTTGGAAACCCATGCGTGGTTCATTTTAATGAAGGTTAGATCATCCACATTTTGGGTTGACAGATGGGTCCTTTTTTCTGTCAGGATTGATCCAGCTGCACTGAAGACTCTTTCCGATAGCACACTTGCAGCTGGGCAAGCGAGCTCCTGTAAGGCATATTGGGCCAATTCAGGCCAGGTGACCAGTTTAGCGGCCCAATAGTCAAAGGGGAATGACCTGTGTGGGAGAACATCGATATGGGAGGAAAAGTAGTTTGTAACCATAGTTGACAACTGCTGTCTCCTGTCACTTTCCATCGATGCAGTATTACCAGTTGTGTGAGCGGTATTTGAAAAATCAGTCCACAACATTGTCATGAAACCCCTGTCTCCAACGCCACTTCTGCTGTGTGCACCACGAACACCTCTGCCAAGCTGCCCCCGGCCCGTACGGCTCTTGTGAGAACCATCACCGCTGCTGTGTGCTGGGAATGCCTCAAGCAACCGATTTACCAGAGTTGCTTGTTTATTAGCCAATATTAGGTCAAGGTTCTCCTGTGGCATGATGTTTTGTAATTTGCCTTTATAGCGTGGATCCAGGATGCTGGCCAACCAGTAGTCGTCATCGTTCATCATTTTGGCAATGCGGGGGTCCCTTTTTAGGATCCGCAAGGCATAATCTGACATGTGGGCCAATGTTCCCGGTGTCAATGATGCACTGCGAGTGCTGGGTGGAGGAGCACTTTCTGGCAAAACCACATCCCTCCAGTCACGCACAAACCCTGTACCAGACCTTGCCACGCCAACATTTTCACTTGCCCCACGAGATGCATCCTCCTCCCCTAAGTAATCATCCCCATCATCCTCCTCCTCCTCCTCCTCCTCGTCCAGGAGAGGTCCCTGAGCAGACAATGGCTGAATGTCATCAAGGATTCCCTCCTCCTCTTCCTCCTCATCAACATTGGCTGCAGACGCCTGCTCCTTAAGGTGCGTCAAAGTTTGCATGAGCAGACGCATAAGTGGGATGCTCATGCTTAGGATGGCGTCGTCTGCGCTTACCAGCCGTGTGCATTCCTCAAAACACTGAAGGACTTTACAAAGGTCTTTCAGCTTCGACCACTGCACGCCTGTCAACTCCATGTCTGCTCTCAAAGTGCCTGGCCGTGTATCCTCCCACAAATGCATTATGGCCTGCCTCTGCTCGCACAGCCGCTCCACCATGTGCAGGGTGGAGTTCCACCTTGTTGCAATGTCGATAATGAGGCGGTGGTTGGGAAGGTGGAGCAATCGCTGCAGCTTCTGCATACGAACGGAGTGTACAGGCGACCGGCGGATGTGCGCGCACAGTCTTCGCACCTTCTGGAGCAGGGCTGTTAACTCCGGATAATTTTTGAGGAAGCACTGCACCACCAGGTTAAAGGTGTGAGCCAAGCAAGGTATGTGGCTGAGTTTTGAAAGGGCTATGGCTGCCACAAAATTACGGCCGTTATCACTAACTACCTTGCCTGCCTCAAGATGTACACTGCCCAGCCATGACTCAGTTTGTCGCTTCAAGTACTCGGCCAGCACCTCGGCGGTGTGTCTGTCGCCCAAACACATCATCTGCAACACAGCCTGCTGACGCTTTCCACTAGCTGCTCGATAGGGGGACACATCGTGTGCAACAGTGGCAGCTGCAGATGGAGTGCTCGTACGACTGCGCTCTGTGGACGAGCTTTCGCTTCTGGAGGAGGAGGAGGAGGAGGGTCGAACGCCTACAGCCAACTGTTTCCTATACCGTGGGCTAGGCAGCACTGTCCCACCACCGATGTCCCCTGTGGACCCTGCATCCACCACATTAACCCAGTGCGCAGTGATGGACACGTAACGGCCCTGGCCATGCCGACTGGACCATGCATCAGTTGTGAGGTGCACCTTTCCGCTCACTGACTGCTTGAGTGCATGGACAATGCGGTCTTTCACATGATGGTGGAGGGCTGGGATGGCTTTGCGAGAGAAGAAGTGGCGACTGGGTAGGTCATAGCGTGGTACTGCATAGGCCATGAGTTCGCGGAAAGCTGTGCTTTCCACCAACCGAAAGGGCATCATCTCAAACGAGATTAGTTTGGCAATGTGGGCGTTCAAACCCAGTGTACGCGGATGAGAGACTGAGTACTTTCTTGACCTACTCATAGTGTCTGGGAGGGTGAGCTGGACTTGAGAGCTGCATATGGTGGAAGTAGCGGTGGACAGGGCGGACTGAGAGAGGGTTGATGATGGTGATGGAGTTGGTGTTCTTTCTGATGGCCTAGAATCAGTCTTTCGTTGATATAACAGTGGGATTCCCTGACTGCTGTGGCCTTGCAATGACACCTCAACATTTGCTGCTGTGCTAACCGGTGGGCTTACAGTGGGGGAAACAATGTAGCGTTGCTGACTACCTTCGTTGTGATCAGTTGCACATGTGGCACTTGAGGTTTGGTGTTGTGTCCACGCTTGCAAGTGCATGCTGGTTAAATGTCTAAGCATGCAACTGGTATTCAAATTTTTCAGATTTTTCCCTCGGCTAAAGGTCTTTGCGCACTTCTTACAGATAACCTTGGCCTGATCATGAGGATTTTGTTCAAAAAAGTGCCACACTGCACTCTTCCTACTTTGGCAGACATTTTGCGGCCTAGCACGCTGTGATCTTTTGACCCTCTGGACAAGCTGTCCAGCAACTCTTTTGATGTTTGGAACCTGTCTTTGGAGTGCTCCGGGCCTGCCAGATAACAGCTGTTGTGATGTCGATGTCTGCTGTGGATGCTCCTCATATGAGCTATTGGAAGCAGCACCCTCTTCCCCCAATGGATGCCAATCTGGGTCAACAACTGGGTCATCCATCACCTCCTCTTCTATGTCATGTGCACCTTCCTCTGTGTCACCGTGTATGGTGGTATAGTGTGCGGGAAGGGGCACCTGAGTCTCATCAGGGTCAGAATCTGGCTCTGTACACTGCGAGGACAATGTAGTGCTCTGAGTGAATGTACCAGCAGAATCATCCATCAGCGGCTGTGCATCAGTGCACTCCATGTCAGATTCATCTTGGCCTGGGTAATTCACCATTTCACTTGATAATCCAGGCATGGTATGTGAAAACAGCTCCATGGAGTAATCAGTAGTATGGCCTGTGTAATCCTTCAATCCTGGTTGGGGTGAAGGACACAAGGAAAGGTGTGGTTCATGAACATGAGCCTCCAATGACGACTCAGTGCTTTTACTTTTTACAATTGAAGAAGAGGAGGCGATAGAGCTGGAGGCTGAGTCAGCAATGTAAGACAAAACTTTTTCCTGATGCTCTGCCTTTAAAAGCGGTTTGCCAACTCCTAGAAAACTAAGCGTTCGAGGCCTTATGTAGCCAGACGATGACGCAGGGTCAGCACCTCCTGCATTCGGTCCTATTTTGCTCTTGCCACTACCATCAGATCCACCACCAACACCATCATTACCAGCTGCCAACCCCCGCCCAATTCCACGGCCTCTATCACCAGCCTTCCTCATTTTTGGTAGAAATGTAGACAACATCCAACAAACTATATAGTAATGTAAAACAAGGTACAAGGTGTCTATAGGACAGGGGAGTTTTAGAATTTCTGCACACACTTGTGGACAGTGGACACTTGTGGATTGTGTGAGGACCACTGATATCTGAGCGCTATGTGACACTCTCGATGGCACAGCTGCCTGTGACCAAAGTGACGAGAGGATAATGGAGATTTTGAATCTCTGCGTACACTTTTGGACACTGGACACTTGTGGATTGTGTGAGGCCCACTGATATCTGAGCGCTATGTGACACGCTCGATGGCACAGCTGCCTGTGACCAAAGTGACGAGAGGATAATGGAGATTTTGAATCTCTGCGTAAACTTTTGGACACTGGACACTTGTGGATTGTGTGAGGCCCACTGATATCTGAGCGCTATGTGACACGCTCGATGGCACAGCTGCCTGTGACCAAAGTGACGAGAGGATAATGGAGATTTTGAATCTCTGCGTACACTTTTGGACACTGGACACTTGTGGATGGTGTGAGGCCCACTGATATCTGAGCGCTATGTGACACGCTCGATGGCACAGCTGCCTGTGACCAAAGTGACGAGAGGATAATGGAGATTTTGAATCTCTGCGTACACTTTTGGACACTGGACACTTGTGGATTGTGTGAGGCCCACTGATATCTGAGCGCTATGTGACACGCTCGATGGCACAGCTGCCTGTGACCAAAGTGACGAGAGGATAATGGAGATTTTGAATCTCTGCGTACACTTTTGGACACTGGACACTTGTGGATGGTGTGAGGCCCACTGATATCTGAGCGCTATGTGACACGCTCGATGGCACAGCTGCCTGTGACCAAAGTGACGAGAGGATAATGGAGATTTTGAATCTCTGCGTACACTTTTGGACACTGGACACTTGTGGATGGTGTGAGGCCCACTGATATCTGAGCGCTATGTGACACGCTCGATGGCACAGCTGCCTGTGACCAAAGTGACGAGAGGATAATGGAGATTTTGAATCTCTGCGTAAACTTTTGGACACTGGACACTTGTGGATTGTGTGAGGCCCACTGATATCTGAGCGCTATGTGACACGCTCGATGGCACAGCTGCCTGTGACCAAAGTGACGAGAGGATAATGGAGATTTTGAATCTCTGCGTACACTTTTGGACACTGGACACTTGTGGATGGTGTGAGGCCCACTGATATCTGAGCGCTATGTGACACGCTCGATGGCACAGCTGCCTGTGACCAAAGTGACGAGAGGATAATGGAGATTTTGAATCTCTGCGTAAACTTTTGGACACTGGACACTTGTGGATTGTGTGAGGCCCACTGATATCTGAGCGCTATGTGACACGCTCGATGGCACAGCTGCCTGTGACCAAAGTGACGAGAGGATAATGGAGATTTTGAATCTCTGCGTACACTTTTGGACACTGGACACTTGTGGATGGTGTGAGGCCCACTGATATCTGAGCGCTATGTGACACGCTCGATGGCACAGCTGCCTGTGACCAAAGTGACGAGAGGATAATGGAGATTTTGAATCTCTGCGTACACTTTTGGACACTGGACACTTGTGGATGGTGTGAGGACCACTGATATCTGAGCGCTATGTGACACGCTCGATGGCACAGCTGCCTGTGACCAAAGTGACGAGAGGATAATGGAGATTTTGAATCTCTGCGTACAGTTTTGGACACTGGACACTTGTGGATGGTGTGAGGCCCACTGATATCTGAGTGCTATGTGACACGCTCGATGGCACAGCTGCCTGTGACCAAAGTGACGAGAGGATAAGGGAGATTGGATTGCTTTTAAATAAGCAGTTTGCGGAGCAGTGGGTAAACAGCAATGCCAGCGTGTCAGGAAGCCTTAAAAGGCAGCCCAACAACCAACACCACTGATACACCACAATATAGCCTCCCCTTGCACTGCACACACAGTGACTTGTGTGTTGTGCAGGCCAAATCGCTAGCAGCAGAAGCAGTTTTTTTGTCTTCTTCCCTGCCTAACGCTCTCCCTACAGAATCAGCAGCAACCTCTCCCTATACTAAAATCGGCAGAAGTAAGATGGCGGTCGGCGTGCACGCCCTTTTATACCCCCTGTGACGCCCACCAAAGCAAGCCAATCACTTGCATGCCCTTCTGAAAGATGGTGGTGACCCGTGCCTATGTCATCACGTTGCCCACAGTGTCCGTGGATCCTGATTGGCTGAAAAAGAGCGCAAAACAAACTTTTGAAACGCGACTTTGGCGCGTAAGTCGCCGACCTCGTGGCCGACCTCATCCTAGGGTCGGGTTTCGTTTCATGAAACCCGACTTTGCCAAAAGTCGGCGACTTTTGAATTTTTTCGACCCGTTTCGCTCAACTCTACATAACACTATATTTGAATATAAAATATCAAATATATATTAAAAAAAGGGAGAAAAAGTTCACAAAGCGGTGTTACCAATATACTATATATGTGCCCGTTATCCGTAGCACTAATGCTACTACTTAAGAGGGATAAAGAATACACAAAAATGAACCCGCACATGTACCACTGATATATATCCAAATAACATAAGTATATCCAAAGCAACCTTAGAAAATACAGCATAAAGGATGTGCCACCATAAACATGGATATATAAATATAACTCCACATATAGTACAACTGATGGCCCAATTCAAATTGAAATACCCTTTAGTGGACATAATATCTCACAGCATATCTACAGAGTACCCAAACATGTAGACAGCGGGATTCATAAGATAACAACCACAACTATACAGTGTCCATAACATAAAATTTGTCCCATGGCGTTCTTCAATGTGAAGATCCACAGGATGGAATATGGTCCTCTTCATCACATATCCGCAAGACACTCCGGAATCCACAGTATAAAGTACTGTATGTACTAAAAAAAGATTAAAACAAGGGGAAGTTAAAAACAAGAGACAAGAAAACAGCTATTTACCAAAAATAAACGCCTACTCCAAAAAAGGGGCAAAACTTAAATTTTCGTTCAACCCATGAGGGTGCACAGTTTTGAGTGTCCAGATCCATCTGGATTCGAGGCGCTCCAATCTGGAAGACATTTTACCACCCCTAATGCCCACATCAAAATGTTGTAGGGACAATTACTATTACTTGTGAGACCTGCCATGTGATCTATTACGCCACCTGTCCATGCAGGCTTATTTATGTGGGATTGACATCGCGCCAACTTAAGGTGCGAGTACGTGAACACATCTTGGGAATTGAGGCGGCGGCTGACCATACGGACGCATCCACGTTGAAAACAATTCCACGTCACTTTAAATTGTTCCACAATAGTGAAAGTAAATTGATCAGATTTAAGGGTATTGATATGGTTGATGCGGGCATTAGGGGTGGTAGAATGTCTTCCAGATTGGCGCGCCTCGAATCCAGATGGATCTGGACACTCAAAACTGTGCACCCTCATGGGTTGAACGAAAATTTAAGTTTTGCCCCTTTTTTGGAGTAGGCGTTTATTTTTGGTAAATAGCTGTTTTCTTGTCTGTTGTTTTTAACTTCCCCTTGTTTTAATCTTTTTTTAGTACATACAGTGTTTTATACTGTGAATATATGATGAAGAGGACCATATTCCATCCTGTGGATCTTCACATTGAAGAAAGCCATGTGACGAATTTTATTTAATGGACACTGTACAGTATAGTTGGGGTTGTTATCTTATGAATCCCGCTGTCTACATGTTTGGGTACTCTGTAGATATGCTGTGAGATATTATGTCCACTAAAGGGTATTTCAATTTGAATTGGGCCATCAGTTGTACTATATGTGGAGTTATATTTATATATCCATGTTTATGGTGGCACATCCTTTATGCTGTATTTTCTAAGGTTGCTTTGGATATACTTATGTTTTTTGGATATATATCAGTGGTACATGCCCGGGTTCATTTTTGTGTATTCTTTATCCCTCTTAAGTAGTAGCATTAGTGCTACGGATAACGGGCACATATATAGTATATTGGTAACACCGCTTTGTGAACTTTTTCTCCCTTTTTTAATATATATTTGATATTTTATATTCAAATATAGTGTTATGTATTTGATCGTTACCATCTATTTGGTTCGCAGGAGGAGGTTATTTACTCCTATATAACCTCTATATATGTGTTCATATTAATATGTTCAGTGTATTGGGTTTGTGGTATTATTATGTAATGACTCTTTCCATCGCGTGTGTTACCAATGTTCTACTTTATGCTTGTTATTATACTGTATATAGCAAATTGGTATGGAGATAAATGTAAAATTATATTAAAACTTAGCCTTTAATCTTAAATTAAAAACTGTATAATGCAAATTAAAGTGCCTAAAGTGATAGTGTCTGTGCAACCGTGCCCATAAAATAGGTTGTATTTGAAACGCCTCCTATTGTCCAGATATGAGCGGATTACAATCCTCTTTAATGTCTAAATATGGCCAGGTAACAATATTACCAAACATTAGCCATAGAACACCTCAGTATATACACCAAAGCACTTTTTAGAGGTTATCTTATGTGACTAAATCATTAATCCTAAACTCATTTCCACCATTTATGAACAATTATCATTAGAATGCGATTCATAAAAATAAAAGATATCTATTTCTCCAAAATCAGATATCTATTGCATTGGCATATTTACAGGTCAGAAAGAACAATACATCGCATCTATGGAGTCCAGTATAGAGTATTACCTATATCCCACAAAAATACTGCATATTAAATACTCTCATGATGCATTATTATTATGTCCTTATACTCATCTCATGTGTATTAGTCCTATACACTGATGCCTGTATATGCACTCTTGTGAGAAAGGCCCCCAGTCTTAAAAGAACTTCATGTCTGTATTCATCTGGGCCGCCTTAGTCCAACAACGTTCTCCCAACGCGTTTCATCTAATCAGGACTCATCAGGGGAGTTTATGGAGTTCAAATAGACATATGGCGCGCAAATATCACCTTCCTTTTATATAGTTGAGCACCACATTGTATCCTATCCATTTCCGGACGCCGGGTACCTCATTTCCGGTCCCGCCATATGTAATGGCCCATTTCCATCTATATGCCCCACTTCCTGGGCTCGGCTTGCGGCCATTTACATCACATCCGGTCTCGGAGGTGAATGCCCCACTTCCTGGGCTCGGCTTACGGCCGTTTACATCACATCCGGTCTCGGAGGTGCAACGTCATCATAGCGCCGTTCACATGACCCATAGTGTCCATGGTAACCCGACGCTGCATATCCTCCATCTAATCGCACTCTCTACCGCTATCTCCCAATTGTGTCAATAGACTTGTTGATCAATCATATTAGAAGCGGCTACATCCAGATTATATATAGGAATTTATTCAGACTTTTTCAATTTCCATTTGCTGAATACCCTATTAATGGACACTTTGCATGGATTCCATAACCATCTTTACATTCACATTTAAAATAGAC
This sequence comes from Dendrobates tinctorius, assembly GCF_039654945.1. Taxonomy (NCBI): domain Eukaryota; kingdom Metazoa; phylum Chordata; class Amphibia; order Anura; family Dendrobatidae; genus Dendrobates; species Dendrobates tinctorius. The sequence continues at coordinate 28,114,274 of NW_027361827.1, read as the reverse complement.
ATGGGAAAAGGACGTATCTACAGTATCCCTCACCCAGAGAAAAATATGAGGAAATCAGATACAGGGAGTCATATATTCAATTGGTATATTGTTACATATACGGGAGTCAATTAATAAACTGATCTAATGTTGCATGCTAGACAGGGGACACCACGGATCTTTCTGTTATTAGAAGTATAGAGAGGGTGCTCACTAGGACTATCCCTGATAAGCCCTCTCTACCTCTTCCCTACCTCACGCGGAGGTTGGCACCCTAATAACCTGCGCAAGTGGCGCCCCCACTCAACGGCGGCTCTCCCTAATATACCTCGCCCTATTACTCCCTCCCTACAAGAAGGAAGAAAAGGAGAGTATATCGTTTAATCCTTTAGGGTGCATTGTCTGTAGGGTAAATATCCAGAAAGTTTCTCTTTGGAGGATGTATTTATCCCAATCACCTCCTCTCTGATTTCTGGGTACCTTTTCGATACCTATAAAACTAGCCATCTTGAGATCTCCCTTATGAAACTGATTAATATGATTGGCCACCGGGGTATCACGTTTATTGATAGTATCCCTATGATGCTCTCCTACCCTTACCCTAAGCTCTCTCTTTGTTTTGCCAACATATTCTACACCACATCTGCATGTCATCTTATATATAACCCCTACGGATCTGCAGTTAATAAATTGATGTATGGGGTATATTTTTCTTGTATTATTGCTGCAGAATTCGTTGTTTTTTTCAATTGAAGTGCAATATTTACAGCAACCACATTTAAAGCATCCTTTTGGTTGGGTGCCCAGCCATGTGGCACTGTCAGCACTTTTTGGTGTAAAATGGCTACGGACCAACCTATCCTTTAAGGAGCGGCCTTTCTTGTATGTAATCTGCGGGTGATTAGAGATGACCCTCGTGAGGTCCTGATCCATACACAAAATCGGCCAATGTCGGTCTATTATTTCTTTGATATCCTTGGCTCCGTTACAATATTTTGTGATGAATCTTATAGTTCCATCATCATCGGTTTTCTGCCCCGGAGTAAGTAGGTCCTTCCTATCCCTAGCCAGGGATGTCCTATAAGCATTCCTTAGGATCCCATCCGGGTATCCCCGTTCTAAAAAGCGGGATCTCAAATCATCGGCTTGCATCTTATAGGTAACCTGATCCGAACAGTTCCTTCTCATTCGAAGGTACTGCCCCTTAGGGATGCCTTTTTTCAAGGGAACTGGATGGTTAGATTCCCATCTCAGAAGTGAATTAGAAGATGTATGATACAGGAAAGATGTATATCTTTGTACCGTGTTAGCCAGTAGATAGAAAAATATTCAGGATTGAGAGTCCTCAGTAGTTGATACCTTTTAATGGCTAACTGAAAAGATGGTAATACATTGCAAGCTTTCGAGACTACTCAGGTCTCTTCATCAGGCTAGACTAATACAAAATCTGAAGTCACATATTTATGCACAATACAGCCTAGAAAAAATGCAATAGATAAGACAAGTGACGTGAAGCAGAACTATCAATATGGGAGAGGGAGAAACATAAATATAAACATTGGACCAGTTCATAGATAAGGAGTCTGGATGTTTTATGGTCCTCTGATTGGGGTCTAGTTCTGTGTTGCCCCGCAAGGTTTTAAAAGGAAATTCCTTAATTGATGTAAAAAGACATAAACACATTCATTCCAGCACTGAGAGTGTCAAAGTTCGTCATAAATTTGTACTCCCAAACTCGTCTCTCTCTCTGAGATGTGAAGTTACCTTTCAATACCAGTAATTTCATATCCATGCTGCTGTGATCAGGGATACAGAAATGTTTTGCCACAGGTAGATCCATTCTTTTTTCTCTTATAGTGTGACGATGAGCATTCATCCTTGTTCTAAGCTTTTGCCCTGTCTCCCCCACATACAGACCCCCAGTTGGACATTTAGTACAAATAATTAAGTACACCACATTAGATGTAATGCAGGTGAAAGTACCTGGGATCTTGTAGTCCTGATGTGAGTTGGGGATCTTTATCTTGTCCGTGGTCATTATAAATGGACAGGTTTTACATTTTTTCTGGTTGCAAGGAAAGGTTCCTGCAGCTGTTGGAGAGGACAGGGAACTTCTGACAATGATGCTTCTTAAATTTGGGGGCTGCCTAAAACACAGTAGTGGGGGGTCTGGAAAAATGGATTTTAATCGGGCATCTTTTTGTAGTAAAGGTTGTAATTTCCGTGCAGCTCCCCTTAGCACCTCCAGATTTGGGTTGTAGGTGACTACTAGAGGCACTCGGTTATTTTCTTCTTTAGCTTTGTAATGTAGCAGGTGATTCCTTGACAATCTGGTGGCTCTTGTAATTTGGTTTTCAATTGTTCTTGGATGGTAACCCTGATTCAAAAAGGTCTTTTTGAGGCGACCAAGGTGTTTGTCTCTATCCATGGGGTTGGAACATATACGATTGTATCTGATGGCTTGGCTATAGATAATAGAGTTCTTTATGTGTTTTGGATGGAAACTGTCCCATTTAAGGTATGTTGGACTGTCGATTGGCTTCTGATACAGGGATGTCTCTATTTCATTGTTTTTTAGCTTAATGATGGTGTCCAAAAAATTAATCTCGGTACTGGAGTAGTTGAGTGTTAAATTGATGGTGGGATGAAATTGATTAAACTGTTCGTGGAACGTCTTTAGCTGTTGCTCAGACTCCGTCCAGATGATTAAAATATCATCAATGAAGCGGTAGTAGCCCAGGGGCCTGATGGGGCATGAGGAGAAAAAATCGCTTTCAAGCTTGGCCATGAAAAGATTTGCATACTGTGGAGCCATTTTACTTCCCATAGCTGTGCCATTCTCCTGTAGATAGATCCTGTTGTCAAATTCAAAGTAATAGAACAAGGATGAATGCTCATCGTCACACTATAAGAGAAAAAAGAATGGATCTACCTGTGGCAAAACATTTCTGTATCCCTGATCACAGCAGCATGGATATGAAATTACTGGTATTGAAAGGTAACTTCACATCTCAGAGAGAGAGACGAGTTTGGGAGTACAAATTTATGACGAACTTTGACACTCTCAGTGCTGGAATGAATGTGTTTAAGTCTTTTTACATCAATTAAGGAATTTCCTTTTAAAACCTTGCGGGGCAACACAGAACTAGACCCCAATCAGAGGACCATAAAACATCCAGACTCCTTATCTATGAACTGGTCCAATGTTTATATTTATGTTTCTCCCTCTCCCATATTGATAGTTCTGCTTCACGTCACTTGTCTTATCTATTGCATTTTTTCTAGGCTGTATTGTGCATAAATATGTGACTTCAGATTTTGTATTAGTCTAGCCTGATGAAGAGACCTGAGTAGTCTCGAAAGCTTGCAATGTATTACCATCTTTTCAGTTAGCCATTAAAAGGTATCAACTACTGAGGACTCTCAATCCTGAATATTTTTTTAGAAGATGTAGGTTTTCTATATGTCTTAGTAAGAAGGCATCCATTTTCACCCCGTTCAATCAGAACATCCAAAAACGGTATACTCCGAGCATTGACCTCACAGGTAAAACTAAGGCCCAGATCATTCTTATTAAGGCCTTTTACAAAGTTACAAAAGCCCTTCTCATCACCCTTCCAGATTATAAAGACATCGTCCATGTAGCGAAGCCACAGGACAATGTTTTCCTCCGCCACTTCTGAGTGCTCTCCAAAGATGGCATTTTCCTCCCAAATTTGCATAGGATGGTGCACAAGGGCTACCCATCGCGGTGCCCCTGAGCTGGTGGAAGTACTTGCCATCAAATAGAAAAAAGTTCTTTGTTAAACAGAATTCAAGGGCCCTCATCACAAATGAATTATGTTCCATATATTGTAAACCTCTCGTTCTTAGATAGTAGTCCGTAGCCATTAAACCCTTCTCATGGGGGATCGAAGAGTACAAAGCCTCCACATCGATTGAACCCAATATCATATTGGTATCCAACTCGATGTTATCCAATTTCAATAAAAGATCAGTGGTGTCCCGTGTATATGAGCTCAAAGAGACCACAAAGGGTCTCAGTATTTTATCAACATTTCGGACGGTGTTTTCCTATATCCCACAAAAATACTGCATATTAAATACTCTCATGATGCATTATTATTATGTCCTTATACTCATCTCATGTGTATTAGTCCTATACACTGATGCCTGTATATGCACTCTTGTGAGAAAGGCCCCCAGTCTTAAAAGAACTTCATGTCTGTATTCATCTGGGCCGCCTTAGTCCAACGACGTTCTCCCAACGCGTTTCATCTAATCAGGACTCATCAGGGGAGTTTATGGAGTTCAAATAGACATATGGCGCGCAAATATCTAGGGACTTGATGGACTTAGAAAAATCACAAAAACGAAGACCCCGTAATCTCACCAAAATTGAGATGGATGGTCTGCTTGAATTAGAGAGGGATACCACCAGGATAATTAAACCATCGGATAAAGGTGGTAACACAGTGGTGATGGATGTTTCCCAATATAGATCTCTGTGTTACTCTCTATTGCAGAAATCCATGGGATACGAGATACTTGAATGTAACCCTACAGAAATATATTTAAAAGAACTAAAAATGTTGGTTGATGGGGCCTTTCAATCAAAATTGATTGATAAAAATGAACGAGATTTTCTTATTCCTACACATCCGGTAGTGGCGACTTTTTATGCCCTGCCAAAGGTTCATAAGGGCCTGGTACTATTAAAAGGAAGGCCTATAGTTTCTGGAATCGGGAGCCTAACCCAAAATTTAGGGTTATATGTTGATAAAATACTGAGACCCTTTGTGGTCTCTTTGAGCTCATATACACGGGACACCACTGATCTTTTATTGAAATTGGATAACATCGAGTTGGATACCAATATGATATTGGGTTCAATCGATGTGGAGGCTTTGTACTCTTCGATCCCCCATGAGAAGGGTTTAATGGCTACGGACTACTATCTAAGAACGAGAGGTTTACAATATATGGAACATAATTCATTTGTGATGAGGGCCCTTGAATTCTGTTTAACAAAGAACTTTTTTCTATTTGATGGCAAGTACTTCCACCAGCTCAGGGGCACCGCGATGGGTAGCCCTTGTGCACCATCCTATGCAAATTTGCTCCTGGGCTGGTGGGAGGAAAATGCCATCTTTGGAGAGCACTCAGAAGTGGCGGAGGAAAACATTGTCCTGTGGCTTCGCTACATGGACGATGTCTTTATAATCTGGAAGGGTGGTGAGAAGGGCTTTTGTAACTTTGTAAAAGGCCTTAATAAGAATGATCTGGGCCTTAGTTTTACCTGTGAGGTCAATGCTCGGAGTATACCGTTTTTGGATGTTCTGATTGAACGGGGTGAAAATGGACGCCTTCTTACTAAGACATATAGAAAACCTACATCTTCTAATTCACTTCTGAGATGGGAATCTAACCATCCAGTTCCCTTGAAAAAAGGCATCCCTAAGGGGCAGTACCTTCGAATGAGAAGGAACTGTTCGGATCAGGTTACCTATAAGATGCAAGCCGATGATTTGAGATCCCGCTTTTTAGAACGGGGATACCCGGATGGGATCCTAAGGAATGCTTATAGGACATCCCTGGCTAGGGATAGGAAGGACCTACTTACTCCGGGGCAGAAAACCGATGATGATGGAACTATAAGATTCATCACAAAATATTGTAACGGAGCCAAGGATATCAAAGAAATAATAGACCGACATTGGCCGATTTTGTGTATGGATCAGGACCTCACGAGGGTCATCTCTAATCACCCGCAGATTACATACAAGAAAGGCCGCTCCTTAAAGGATAGGTTGGTCCGTAGCCATTTTACACCAAAAAGTGCTGACAGTGCCACATGGCTGGGCACCCAACCAAAAGGATGCTTTAAATGTGGTTGCTGTAAATATTGCACTTCAATTGAAAAAAACAACGAATTCTGCAGCAATAATACAAGAAAAATATACCCCATACATCAATTTATTAACTGCAGATCCGTAGGGGTTATATATAAGATGACATGCAGATGTGGTGTAGAATATGTTGGCAAAACAAAGAGAGAGCTTAGGGTAAGGGTAGGAGAGCATCATAGGGATACTATCAATAAACGTGATACCCCGGTGGCCAATCATATTAATCAGTTTCATAAGGGAGATCTCAAGATGGCTAGTTTTATAGGTATCGAAAAGGTACCCAGAAATCAGAGAGGAGGTGATTGGGATAAATACATCCTCCAAAGAGAAACTTTCTGGATATTTACCCTACAGACAATGCACCCTAAAGGATTAAACGATATACTCTCCTTTTCTTCCTTCTTGTAGGGAGGGAGTAATAGGGCGAGGTATATTAGGGAGAGCCGCCGTTGAGTGGGGGCGCCATTTGCGCAGGTTATTAGGGTGCCAACCTCCGCGTGAGGTAGGGAAGAGGTAGAGAGGGCTTATCAGGGATAGTCCTAGTGAGCACCCTCTCTATACTTCTAATAACAGAAAGATCCGTGGTGTCCCCTGTCTAGCATGCAACATTAGATCAGTTTATTAATTGACTCCCGTATATGTAACAATATACCAATTGAATATATGACTCCCTGTATCTGATTTCCTCATATTTTTCTCTGGGTGAGGGATACTGTAGATACGTCCTTTTCCCATGTCTATTTTAAATGTGAATGTAAAGATGGTTATGGAATCCATGCAAAGTGTCCATTAATAGGGTATTCAGCAAATGGAAATTGAAAAAGTCTGAATAAATTCCTATATATAATCTGGATGTAGCCGCTTCTAATATGATTGATCAACAAGTCTATTGACACAATTGGGAGATAGCGGTAGAGAGTGCGATTAGATGGAGGATATGCAGCGTCGGGTTACCATGGACACTATGGGTCATGTGAACGGCGCTATGATGACGTTGCACCTCCGAGACCGGATGTGATGTAAACGGCCGTAAGCCGAGCCCAGGAAGTGGGGCATTCACCTCCGAGACCGGATGTGATGTAAATGGCCGCAAGCCGAGCCCAGGAAGTGGGGCATATAGATGGAAATGGGCCATTACATATGGCGGGACCGGAAATGAGGTACCCGGCGTCCGGAAATGGATAGGATACAATGTGGTGCTCAACTATATAAAAGGAAGGTGATATTTGCGCGCCATATGTCTATTTGAACTCCATAAACTCCCCTGATGAGTCCTGATTAGATGAAACGCGTTGGGAGAACGTTGTTGGACTAAGGCGGCCCAGATGAATACAGACATGAAGTTCTTTTAAGACTGGGGGCCTTTCTCACAAGAGTGCATATACAGGCATCAGTGTATAGGACTAATACACATGAGATGAGTATAAGGACATAATAATAATGCATCATGAGAGTATTTAATATGCAGTATTTTTGTGGGATATAGGTAATACACTATACTGGACTCCATAGATGCAATGTATTGTTCTTTCTGACCTGTAAATATGCCAATGCAATAGATATCTGATTTTGGAGAAATAGATATCTTTTATTTTTATGAATCGCATTCTAATGATAATTGTTCATAAATGGTGGAAATGAGTTTAGGATTAATGATTTAGTCACATAAGATAACCTCTAAAAAGTGCTTTGGTGTATATACTGAGGTGTTCTATGGCTAATGTTTGGTAATATTGTTACCTGGCCATATTTAGACATTAAAGAGGATTGTAATCCGCTCATATCTGGACAATAGGAGGCGTTTCAAATACAACCTATTTTATGGGCACGGTTGCACAGACACTATCACTTTAGGCACTTTAATTTGCATTATACAGTTTTTAATTTAAGATTAAAGGCTAAGTTTTAATATAATTTTACATTTATCTCCATACCAATTTGCTATATACAATATTGATCGGTATTGGTAAAGTAAACCCCCGCTTACACTTGTTATTATACTGGCGGTTTTGCCCCTCAGTCCGACTGCTGCTACCTTTTAGGTTTATTGGGCTTTTTGCCCCTAACCAAGATGGCGTCTCCGACTACATGTTTGCTATGCGCATGCCCGATTTACATTGTGGGACTTGTTGGTCCCTCCTCCTGGTCGGCGCATGGCAGCTTTGGGCGTCCGGTCACGTGGGGCCCCGCGTCATCCGGACGTCATGGCTGTTCATCTGCCGAGCGTGGGGGCGGGTCCACGGTTACCCGGGCAGCGTTAAGTGACTTCCGTCCAATACATGGATCGGCCCTTCCGGTCTCTGCAGTATAAAAAGCACTGTGGATTATTGTGTCATAGCGCCCCCTGACGAAGGCTCCCGAAACGCGCGTCGGGGCGGGTACCTGGTCCTTTACTTGTCGCTCTGCACGGACACTTTACCTGGTAATATAGGACAGATGTATTTTTTGTGTCATGACTTAATGTAATCCATTTTAATGGTATTATGGTCATATCCGGTGGGATTCCCACGCTATTTTCATATGTCATGACTCTGGGTTATATATCATGATGGTATTACCGCTACACTGAGTGGGCTATGTTCCCACTTTATACTTTGTGTGGTTGATATAACATTTTTGTGATTTTCTCTTTTTGTCCTTTCTATTTGGGTTATATTTGATCGACATGTTAGGACTTTTGGTATCTTTTTTCATGACAAGTTACCAACCTATACAAATTTTTAATGGTATTGTTCCTTGCCCTGTATCCTAAATAAAGCAATTTTATTTATTGACCTGTTTTGTTGTTAGGAAGTTTTTCTTTCTTCCTCCCCCTTGCATATATTTATTTGACAAATGGTCTCTACCATTTGGTAGTGGTCCATAACACCATGTATTTCATGGGGTTGTTATTAATCTCTTTATTGGCAGCATTCAGTATATGGTATACCCCATTACACTAGTTATGTTGGGGTGTGCTATCCTTTTCTCTTATTTGGTTTCATCAGACCATATGACCAGAGTTGAGCGAAACGGGTCAGTCATATTCAAAAGTCGCCGACTTTCACTGAAGTCGGGATTCATGAAACGAAACCCGACCATAGCATGAGGTCGGCCACAAGGTCGGCGACCAGAGGGCCAAAGTCGCGTTTCAAAAGATGCTTCCAGCGCTTTTTTTCAGCCAATGATGGAGGACGCACACTGTGGGCAACGCAATGACATGGGCATTGGTCACCACCATCTTTGAGAAGGGCATGCAAGTGATTGGCTGGCTTTCTGTGGCGTTACAGGGGCTATAAAAGGGTGTGAACGCCGACCGCCATCTTACATATGCCGATCTTAGCATAGGGAGAGCTGCTGATGATTCTGTAGGGAGAGCGTTAGGCAGGGAAGAAGAACCAAAAAACTGCTTCTGCTGTTAGTGATTTCCACTTACAACATAACACTTTGTGTGCAGTAACAGGGGAGGCTCTATTTTTGTGCATCAGCTCTGTTGGTTATTAGGCTGCCTTAAAAGGCTCCCTGATAGCTGCATTGCTGTTTTCACACTGCTGTGCAAACTGCTTTTTTAAAAACAAAAATACTTTTCTTCCTCTTTTCTGCATAGTTACCAAGCGTTCATTTATCCACCCTTTTGTGTGCGCACTGTGCAGCAGTCCTGCTTATTAGGCTGCCTGCGTCCATACTTGGACTGAGAGCATCATTGTCAGTGTCCTCAAGTCTCTAGTGAGATCCAAATTCTCACCAATCCTATAGACATCCTCCACCTTGTCATACACCATCCAATTTCAGCCTGTTACATTGAGGTGTAATCTCTCCTGGGCCAGAGACAATAGTTCTGCGTCCTCAAATCTATAGTGAGATTCAAATTTTCACCAATCCTATAGACACCCTCCACCTTGTCATACACCATCCAATTTCAGCCTTTTACATTGAGGTGTAATCTCTACTGGGCCAGAGACAATAGTTCTGCGTCCTCAAATCTCTAGTGAGATTCAAATTCTCACCAATAGTAGATACACCTTCTACCTTGTTTTACAGTACCATATAGCTGGTGGTATTTTGGGTACAATTTCACAAAAATGAGCAAGTATGGTGGAAGACACCATGGAAGTGGGCGGGGGTTGCCAGCTGGTCCCGATGGTGGTTGTGTTGCATCTGTTGGTAATGGCAAAAGCACAATAGCACCTAAGACAGAAGGTGTTGAGCCTGCGTCATCGTCTGGCTACACAAGGCCTCAAAGGCTCTCTTTTCTGGGAGTAGGTAAACCACTTTTAAAGCCGGAGCTTCAGGAACAAGTTTTGGCTTACATTGCTGACACAGCCTCCAGTTCTCTCGCCTCCTCTTCTGAAGTTTCAAAAAATAAAAGCACCGAGTCATCATTGGAGGCTCCTGGTCAGGCACAACACCTTTCCTTGTGTCCTTCACCCCTACCAAAAGTGAAAGACGTGGCAGGCCACACTACCGATTACTCCATGGATCTCTTTTCACATACCATGCCTGGGTTAGCAAGTCAAATCTTAAATTCCCCAGTCCAAGATAAATCTGACATGGAGTGCACTGATGCACAGCTACTGCTAAATTTTTCTGCTGGTACATTCACTCAGAGCACTACATTGTCCTCACAATGTACTGAGGCAGAATCAGACCCTGATGAAACTCAGGTGCCCCTTCCCGCATACTATACCACCTTACATGGTGACACAGAGGAAGGTGCACATGAAATTGAAGAGGAGGTGATGGATGACCCAGTTGTTGACCCAGATTGGCATCCATTGGGGGAAGAGGGTGCCGCTGCCAATAGCCCAGAAGAGGAGGAGGAGGATCCGCAGCAGGCAACGACATCGCAACAGCTGTTATCTGACTGGACCGTAGCAGTCCAAAAGCGTGTTACAAAAACCAAAAGAGTTGCAGGACAGCTTGGCCAGACGGTCAAATTAGCACAGCGTGCAAGGTCTCAAAATGTCTTCCATAGTAGGAAGAGTGCAGTGTGGCACTTTTTTGAACAAAATCCTAATGATCAGGCAAAGGTTATCTGTAAGAAGTGCACAAAGACCTTTAGCCGAGGGAAAAATCTGAGAAATTTGAATACCAGTTACATGCTTAGACATTTAACCACCATGCACTTGCAAGCGTGGACGGACAACCAAACCTCACGTGTACCACATGTGCACCTGCTCCGAATGAAGGTAGTCAGCAACGCTACATCGCTTCCCCCACTGTGAGCCCACTGGTTAGCACACCACCAGCAGCAAAAGTCGAGGTGTTGTCGCAAGGGCAAAGCAGTCATGGAATCACAATATTATTGCTATGAAAGACTGAATCTAGGCCATCAGCAACACCACCAACACCATCACAATCACCAACCCTCTCTCAGTCCTCCATGTCCACCGCTAGTTCCACCATATCCAGCTCACCCTACCAGAGACTCTGAGTAGGACAAGAAAGTACTTATCCTCTCATCCGCGTACACTGGCTTTGAACACCCACATTGCCAAACTAATCTCGTTAGAGATGATGCCCTACCGGTTGGTTGAAAGCAAAGCTTTCCGCGAGCTCATGGCCTACACAGTACCACGTTATGACCTACCCAGTCGGCACTTCTTTTCGCGAAAAGCCATCTCGGCCCTCCACGTGCATGTGAAAGACTGCATTGTCCATGCACTCAAGCAATCAGTGAATGGAAAGGTGCACCTCACAACAGATGCATGGTCCAGTAGGCATGGCCAGGGCCGTTACGTGTCCATCACTGTGCACTGGGTTAATGTGGATGCAGGGTTCACAGGGGACAGCGGCAGTGGGACAGTGCTGCCTAGCCCACGGTATAGGAAACAGTTGGCTGTAGGCGTTCGACCCTCCTCCTCCTTCTCCTCCTCCAGAAGCAAAAGCTCGTCCACAGAGTGCTGTCTCATGAGCACTCCATCCGCAGCTGCCAGTGTTGCACACGAGGTGTCCCACTATCGAACAGCTAGTGGTAAGCATCAGCAGGCTGTGTTGAAGATGATGTATTTGGGCGACAACAGACACACCGCAGAGGTACTGGCCGACTACTTGCAGTGACAATATGAGTCATGGCTGGGCAGTCTGCATCTTGAGGCAGGCAAGGTAGTTAGTGATAACGGCCGGAATTTTGTGGCAGCCATAGCTCTTTCAAAACTCAGATACATACCTTGCCTGGCTCACACCTTGAACCTGGTGGTGCAGTGCTTCCTCAATAATTATCCGGAGTTAACACCCCTGCTCCATAAGGTGCGAAGACTGTGCTCGCACATCCACCGGTCGCCCGTATACTCCAGTCGTATACAGAAGCTGCAGCGATTGCTCCACCTTCCCAAGCACCGCCTAATTATCAACGTTGCAGCAAGGTGGAACTCAACCCTGAACATGGTTGAGAGGCTGCGTGAACAGAGGCAGGCTGTAATTCATTTGTGGGAGGATACACGGGCAGGCAGTTTGCAGGGAGAGTGGAGTTGTCTGGTGTGCAGTGGTCGAAGCTGAAAGACCTCTGTAAAGTCCTTCAGTGTTTTGAGGAATGCACATGGCTGGTAAGCGCAGACGACACCATCATAAGCATGAGCATCCCACTTTTGTGTCTGCTCATGCAAACTTTGTCGCACATTAAGGAGCAGGCGTCTGCAGCCGAGGAGGAAGAGGAGGAGGGAAACCTTGATGACAGTCAGCCATTGTCTGCTCAGGGAAGTCTCGTGGACGAGATGGAGGAAGAGGAGGATGATGGAGATGATTATTTTGGGGAAGAGGATGCTTCTCAGGGGGCAAGAAAAAATGTTGGCATGGCAAGGTCAGGTACAGGGTTTGTGCGTGACTGGAGGGATGTGGATTTGCCAGAAAGTGCTTCTCCACCCAGCAATCGCAGTGCATCATTGACACCTAGAACATTGGCCCACATGTCTGATTACGCCTTGCAGATCCTAAAAAGGGACACCCGTATTGCCAAAATGATGAACGATGACGACTACTGGTTGGCCAGCATCCTGGATCCACGCTATAAAGGCAAATTCCAAAACATCATGCAACAGGAGAACCTAGAGCTAATAATGGCTAACAAACAAGCAACTCTGGTAAACCGTTTTTTTGAGGCATTCCCAGCACACAGCGGCAGTGATGTTTTTCCAACGAGCCATAGGGGCAACATGGAAGAGGTGTTCATGGTGCACACAGCTGAAGAGGCGTTGGACACAGGGGTTTCATGACCATGTTGTGGACTGATTTTTCAAGTACCGCTCACACGACTGGTAATACTGCGTCGATCGAAAGTGACAGGAGACAGCAGTTGTCAACTATGGTAACAAACTACTTCTCGTCCCATATTGATGTTCTCCCTCACCAGTCATTCCCCTTTGACTATTGGGCCAGTAAACTTGACACCTGGCTTGAATTGGCACAATATGCCTTACAGGAACTCACTTGACCTGCTGCTAGTGTGTTATCTGAACGAGTCTTCAGTGCTGCTGGATCAATCCTGACAGATAAAAGGACCCGTCTGTTGACCCAAAATGTTGATGATCTAACCTTCATTAAAATGAACCATGCATGGGTTTCAAAGGATTTTGTCCCACCCTCCCCTGCTGACACGTAGGTTGCCAGAAAAATGGCTCGCTTTTGTCCTCCTCTTCCGCGGACTTCTCCAATTACTCCATTTGCAGCTGCTGAATGTCCAACATCAACATATGCCAATTTTTCCACCTCCCTAACAGGGCTGCCTCCCCCCACAGGGCCGGGGTCACCACCTGGCGCACGCACCCGTGCGAGTGCCATTGCCCTGAACAGGTGGGTGGGCACACTCTTTGGCAACGGCACTGGCACAAGGTCCCTCATAGTAGAATTAAGTGTCTCTGATGGTGGGGGTGCACACCCGCTGTCAGACACACCACCGTACTATGAGGGGCCCTGTGCCAGAGCCGTCGCAAACTAGTGGGCCCCCCTGCTTGTTCAGGATCACAGCACTTGCAAAGTTGAAATACTTACCTCTCCCTGCTCCACCGCCGTGACGTCTTCCACCTTTCCTGACAGTGACATTCTGGTCAGAGAGCGCGATGACATCACGTCTGTACACCCTCTGCCTAAACAGTCCAAGTGCAGTGAGATGGAAGATGGGGACGACGAGGAGTCCAGACTAGTACAGGGATTCCCTAGCGAGGAGACTTATTTAATTGTTTTCAATGTTGGGACAGTTATTTTTGGGGAGCACTATACTCTGGAGAATGATATATGAGGCCCACCATACACTGGAGCATTCCAAAGGTGGACATCAGACACTGGAGCAGCATTTACAGGGCCCATTATGCACTGGAGCATTAGAAATGGGGCCCATTATTTATTTGAGGATTATTTGGGCCCATAACACAGTGGAGCTTCATCCATGGGGACCAACTTACTGTAGCATTATGTGGAGCTCATCATATACAGTTTCAAACATTACATGGGTCCAATGATTCTGTATGGAGAAATATATGGGCCTCATTACTCTGTATAGCGCACTATGCGGTGGCCATAATACTGTATAGAGTAATATACTGTCCGTTTTTGGAGCTATTGGAGAATTTAAAATGGATATAAGTAATGAGATGTAAGAAGTGAAGTATTTTTCATTGTACTATACTGCTATTTCTCTGCCGTATCAGAGGATCATGAATTGTGGCATGTGTTAAAGGAGCCCATTGACACTCTTTGGCCCTGGGCCCACGAAAATCTGGAGCCAGCCCTACCCCCCCCCCACAACTTTAGCCAAATAACCCCCAGTTTTCAATGCCTAACTATTATTATAAAGTAAATTAAGGTTGACAAGCTTAAGTAATAAGAATTGATGTTTTTGGCATTAAAATGGACACTGTAGGTGTGTTTCCTGTCCTCCACTCCCTGCCAACCTTGGTTCCCCATTGACTTGCATTGGGTTTCGTGTTTCAGTCGGCCTTCGACTTTTCACGATAATCGGCCGATTTTGTTCGACCCGACTTTTGAGAAAGTCGGGTTTCATGAAACCCGACTCAACCCGAAAAAAGGCAAAGTCGCTGATCTCTACATATAACATTCTCCCATTACTCTTCTGGATAATCCAAATGCTCTCTAGCAAATTTCAGATGGGTCCTGACATGTACAGGCTTAAGCAGGGGGACATGTTTGGCACTGCAGGATCTGAGGCCTTGGTGGAGTAGTGTTTTTCTGATGATAGCCTTTGTTACGGTGGTCTCAGCTCTATGCAGGCCATTCACTAGGTCCCCCAAGTGGTGGTGGGATTTTTGCTCACCGTTCTTGGGATCATTTTGACTCCACGGGGTGAGATCTTACGTGGAGACCCAGATCGAGGGATATTATCAGTGGTCTTGTATGTCTTCCATTTTCTTATTATTGCTCCCACAGTTGATTTCATCACACCAAGCTGCTTGCCTATTATAGATTCAGTCTTCCCAGCCTGGGGCAGGTTTATAATTTTGTTTCTGGTGTCCTTCAACAACTCTTTTTTTTCTTCACTATAGTGTAGTTGGGAGTGTGACTGTTTGAGGTTGTGGACAGGTGTCTTTTATACTGATAACAAGTTCAAACAGGTGGCATTACTACAGGTAAAGAGTGGAGGACAGAGGAGCCTCTTAAAAAAGAAGTCTAAGTTCTGTGAGATCCAGAAATCTTGCATGTTTTTAGGTAACCAAATATTTATTTTCCACCATAATTTGCAAAATTAATCTTGCCAAATCAGACAAGGTGATTTTCTGAATTTGTTTTGTCATTTTTGCTCTCATAGTTGTGATCTACCTATGATGTCAATTACAGGCCTCTCATCTTTTTAAGTGGGAGAACTTGCACAATTGATGGCTGACTAAATACTTTCTTCCTCCACTGTACATATTCTGACCAGATGCATGTAGCCTCAATCAATAGAAGTGAATTGAGCGTGGCCACGAATGTCTAGATGTAATGTGGCCGGAAGCATCCATTTTGCATATTTGCGGTCACATAACTGCCCTGTCTTGCCGCTGGCACTGGAGAATCATGACAGAGGATGCACAAGTCTTCAGTCATGCAGAGTAACTACAGTTTTTGTGCCAAGCCTTTACAATCCCTTTAATTTAGTTCATTGTAAAAAATATCAAGCAGTGATCATGCATTAAGAATTCCGTTAATCTCTTTTATTATTATGCATATGCTATGAATGATTAAAATTATTTAGGTGCAATATAGTAAACCCAGTAAACTTCTCTGTGTTGCGGAGTAGATAATTCAGTTGCAAACCACCCTTTGCTTATGGCAAATCTGTAGGGAGAGATTCTCTTTACCATAGTTACTTATCCCATGCATGGTTATAGGGAGAGCATTGATATCTCATATTCAATAGGACTCATATTTGCACCTGTCCTAAAAGAATCTTTTCAAACAGGAACCCAAAAATTTTCATGGTTTGCTGACAGAGTCACTTTAAATCTTCTGCTATTACTGTTCTTCCACATATAGAAGTTTCACTGCCATGGGATAACGTAGGAGTTATTAATATGTACAGTAACTGAACCAAAGTCAAAATATTATTTTCAATGTTAATTTAGCTTTCATTGTACATTAGTCAGATCATTATTACTGGGCAGTAGCAGAGAAATAATGAGAAGATAAATCAGCCTAATCCTTTTGTGACTATAAACTAACTACATTTAATAGTCTGTGAATGACAACTGAAATGATCCATGCTACTGATAAATTAACTCTTTCTTTCATGGTGCAGCGTATAGGGATGAGCGAACATACACGCTGATACTCGGATATGACTTGAATACCTGGGTGCTTCGATGTGGTTGGCACTTGACGAGCAATGTCTGGTGCTTGGATTTGAAGCTCGAATCCCCGACCCATATGTCAGTTGCTGTAATGCTGTAGCCATATTGGTAGTGGTATTACTGTGATTGGATGGCCGCATTGCCGCCATGCTTGGCTCATTGATGCTGTTGCACTGCTCAGGACACATGACCACATTCTTTTTTTGAGGGTGAAAAAATATACTATATAGTTATCCATACAGTATTAAGTGCTTTGTGTTACATTATGCTAGTATTAGTGTTGAGCATTCCGATACCGCAAGTATCGGGTATCGGCCGATACTTGCTGTATCGGAATTCCGATACCGACTTCCGATATTTTTTCAATATCGGAATTCGGCATCGGAATCGGAAGTTCAGTTGATTGACAGCCTGACGTCATCATGATGCGCGGTGTGTGCGCATCATGATGCGCCGTCATTTCGGGCCTTCCGGGGGTCTCTGCCGGCCTGCCGGGGGGCTGTGCCGGCCTGCCGGGGGGCTGTGTGGACTGCCCGGGGTCTGTACCGGCCTGCCGGGGGGCTGTGCCGGCCTGCCGGTGGTCTGTGCACCCTGTGGGGGTCTGTAACGGCCTGCCGGGGGGCTGTGCCGGCCTGCCGGTGGTCTGTGCACCCTGTGGGGGTCTGTACCGGCCTGCCGGGGGGCTGTGCTGGCCTGCCGGTGGTCTGTGCACCCTGTGGGGGTCTGTACCGGCCTGCCGGGGGGCTGTGCCGGCCTGCCGGGGGGCTGTGCTGATGTCCGGGGGTCTGTGCAAGCATCGTCCGATGGGACTACAAGTCCCATCTGGCGATGCCTGCTACCATGACAGTGATTGACACATTAGCCAATGATGGGACAGTAGTAGTCCCATCATCCGGCTAATGTGTTAAATGTTAAAAAAAAAAAAAAAAATACTACATACATACTACATGCATGCTACATACATACTACATGCTACATACATACTACATATATACTACATACATGCTACATACATGCTGCATGCTACATACATACTACATACATACTACATGCATGCTACATGCATGCTACATGCATGCTACATACATACTACATGCATGCTACATACATACTACATGCTACATACATACCACATACATACTACATACATACTACATGCATGCTACATACATACTACATGCTACATACATACCACATACATACTACATACATGCTACATGCTACATACATACTACATATATACTACATACATACTACATACATACATACATGCATGCTACATACATACTACATACAAACTACATGCATGCTACATACATACTACATGCATGCTACATACATACTACATGCTACATACATACCACATACATACTACATACATACATACTACATGCTACATACATACTACATATATACTACATGCATGCTACATACATACTACATGCTACATACATACCACATACATACTACATACATGCTACATACATACTACATATATACTACATGCATGCTACATACATACTACATATATACTACATGCATGCTACATACATACTGCATGCTACATGCATGCTACATACATACTACATACATACTACATGCTACATACATACCACATATATACTACATACATACAATACATTCATACAATACATACATAGACATACAGTACATATAACATAGAGTAACATACTTACCAATACTTGTCACATTGTTCCCCGAAGCCATTGTCTTTTCCGGAATAAATATTAACATAACAAACCACAAAAATACTCACCCACGATCCGAAGCAGTCCACGAGTGTGTCCCACGATGATCTTGGGTAGAGAACTGCAGCATCAGATGATGCTGCCGTTCTCTACGGGCTGCAGGAATCCAATGACGGAAGGTAGGTATCCTTCCGCACTGTATTCCTCCGCCACTTAAAAAAAAAAAGTCCCTAGTCTCACTTTATGCCATTGCTGTGTGGGAATTTCCCACACAGCAATGGCATAAAGTGAGACTAGGGACTTTTTTTTTTTTTAAGTGGCGGAGGAATACAGTGCGGAAGGATACCTATCTTCCGTCATTGGATTCCTGCAGCCCGTAGAGAACGGCAGCATCAGCTGATGCTGCAGTTCTCTACCCAAGATCGTCGTGGGACACACTCGTGGACTGCTTCGGATCGTGGGTGAGTATTTTTGTGGTTTGTTATGTTAATATTTATTCCGGAAAAGACAATGGCTTCGGGGAACAATGTGACAAGTATTGGTAAGTATGTTACTCTATGTTATATGTACTGTATGTCTATGTATGTATTGTATGAATGTATTGTATGTATGTAGTATATATGTGGTATGTATGTAGCATGTAGTATGTATGTAGTATGTATGTAGCATGCATGTAGCATGCAGTATGTATGTAGCATGCATGTAGTATATATGTAGTATGTATGTAGCATGCATGTAGTATATATGTATGAATGTATGTAGCATGTAGTATGTATGTAGTATGTATGTGGTATGTATGTAGCATGTAGTATGTATGTGGTATGTATGTAGCATGCATGTAGTATGTATGTAGTATGTATGTAGTATATATGTAGTATGTATGTAGCATGTAGTATGTATGTAGCATGCATGTAGTATATATGTAGTATATATGTAGCATGTAGCATGTAGCATGTATGTAGTATGTATGTGGTATGTATGTAGCATGTAGTATGTATGTAGCATGCATGTAGTATATATGTAGTATGTATGTAGTATGTATGTAGCATGCATGTAGTATATATGTAGTATGTATGTAGCATGTAGTATGTATGTAGCATGCATGTAGTATATATGTAGTATGTATGTAGCATGTAGTATGTATGTAGCATGCATGTAGTATATATGTAGTATGTAGCATGTAGTATGTATGTAGCATGCATGTAGTATATATGTAGTATGTAGCATGTAGTATGTATGTAGCATGCATGTAGTATGTCTGTGGTATGTATGTAGCATGTACTATGTATGTAGCATGCATGTAGTATGTATGTGGTATGTATGTAGCATGTACTATGTATGTAGCATGCATGTAGTATGTATGTGGTATGTATGTAGCATGTACTATGTATGTAGCATGCATGTAGTATATATGTGTTATGTATGTAGCATGTAGCATGCATGTAGTATGTATGTAGTATGTATGTAGTATATATGTGGTATGTATGTAGCATGTAGTATGTATGTAGCATGCAGTATGTATGTAGCATGCATGTAGTATATATGTAGTATGTATGTAGCATGCATGTAGTATATATGTAGTATGTATGTAGTATATATGTAGTATGTATGTTGCATGTAGTATTTATGTAGTATGAATGTAGCATGTATGTAGTATGTAGTATGAATGTAGCATGTATGTAGTATGTAGTATGAATGTAGCATGTATGTAGTATGCATGTTGTATGTATGTAGCATGTAATTTTTTTTTTTTTTTTTACATTCAACACATTAGCCGGATGATGGGACTACTACTGTCCCATCATTGGCTAATGTGTCAATCACTGTCATGGTAGCAGGCATCGCCCGATGGGACTTGTAGTCCCATCGGACGATGCCTGCACAGACCCCCGAAGCCTGCACAGACCACCGGCAGGCCGGCACAGCCCCCCGGCAGGCCGGCACAGCCCCCCGGAGCCTGCACAGCCCCCCGGCAGGCCGGCACAGCCCCCCGGAGCCTGCACAGCCCCCCGGCAGGCCGGCACAGCCCCCCGGCAGGCCGGCACAGACCACCGGAGCCTGCACAGACCCCCTGGCAGGCCGGCACAGCCCCCCGAAAGGCCCGTACAGACCCCAGAGAGGCTGTACAAGGGCAGGAAAGGGTTTTTCTTATTCCGATACCGGAAGTCCCATAGACTTGAATGGGACTTCCGGTATCGGAATCGGCGATACCGATACTTTTTTTAAAGATCGGCCGATACCATCCGATACGATACTTTGAAGTATCGGACGGTATCGCTCAACTCTAGCTAGTATATAACACTCTAAATATGCATTCAAAAATTTTCTGGATGCAATTAGTCAGCCATAGAGTATTAAGTACGGTACTTTGTTTTACACTTTGGTGGTACATAACACTCCAAAAAAGCATTGAAACATTTTCTGTATTCAATTAGACATCCATAATGTATTATGTACTTTTTTTTACATTTTGGTGGTGTTTAAGACTCAAAAAAGTGTTTAATTTTTTTTTCTGGATTCAATTAGTCATCCATAGAGTATTACATGTTTTGTGTTAGAATTTGGTGGCATTCAACACTCCAAGCAAACATGGCCAGGGACGTCGCTGCATCTTACTGACTGAGCACTGGGTGACTCTGGTGGCTGTGAGGGCAGATGGTCAAGGGGTTGCTCCAAAAGTGTTGGAATCCCAGAGTCCCCAAGTGGACTTCCTCCACTGTTTCTGGCTACTCCACCTCCTTTAGGGCCTCCATCCACCCCCTCAACCTCTACCTTAAAAGACACTTATTCCAACAGTGCAGAGAGAATCCCCCCTCCATACTGTGCAGCCAGGGCTCACCACAATCTGGCAGTATTTAAATGAATATGCCTTGGACAGCTATCATGGCCAAGTTTGAGCAATCACTGCCTCCACAGAACCTGGAGCCAGGGAAGGTCGTGTGTGATAACAGTGCGAACCTGGTGGCAAATCTAAACAGCAGCAACCTTACACACATGCCTTGCATGGCTCATATTTTCATCCTGGTGGTACAGCAATTTCTCTGCTTTTTTCCCGGCCTGGATGAGCTGCTGCAGAAAGCACAGTTGCTGTGTGCTCACTTCCTCTGTTTGCTCCCTGCAGTGCTAAGGAGGTCTTTTGGTCTACCAGTTAATCATTTGATTAGCGATGTTCCGACACAGTGGAATTCCACTCTCCACATGTCGTGGCAGAAGCGGTAGCAGCGACAAGCTCTGGTGCAGAATGTCCTTCGGCATAGTCTGGACCAACGCAGTCCGGACGAGGTGCCAATCACACTTACTGAGTGGGTACAGGTGAAGGACCTGTGCACCCTTCTTCACAGTTTCCAAATGGCTACTAAGATAGTTAGCGCTGACGATGCAGTTATCCCCATCACTATTCCTGTCATCTACATGCTTGGAGCACACTTTGAATAGTCTACGAAAGAAGGTGGTTGTCCCAGAGGAAGAGGTGGAGGCAGAGGCGATTACGGAAGGGATAACAATATCTCTAAGTACTGGACTGTCGTCGCACTGGCGGCTGACATGGGAGAGTGGATTACAGTGATCGAGGGGGGCTCATGGTACCAGACAACCTGTTAGTGAAGGTGCAGGAGCTGAGGAACAAATGGAGGAGGACAAGGAACAAATGGAGGAGGATGAGGAGGAAGAGGTGATGGGCACTCAACAGTCAGGAGATGAAGAGGATAATGACCCTCTGTTTTCCATTGTTGTTAGCTAGCTTGAGTGTTACCTCACCACCAACACACCATGAACTTAGACCTTATGGAAATGCCCAACACATGTCTTCTTGCTGCACTATCTTCCATAAAAGAAGTCTGAGAGTGCAATCTGCAACATGATGACCGTATTGTAAGGATTAGAAATAGTGCTGACTACTGGATTGTCACTCTGTTAGATCCACAATACAAAAGTAAATTATGCTAGATGTTTCCCCCCTGGAAAGGGATATGCGCATGCTGGAGTATCGAAACATGCTTCTAGACAATCTTAAGAGTAATTTTCCCCAATACAGCAGGGAGGCATACAGTGTGCATGGCAGTTATAGACTTCTATCCCCAAGAATGTGGCTTCGTCAAAACAAAATCATTAGCAGCAGCATTGTATGTGGCATTAGCAATTTCTGTGAGTCGTTTCACACATTTCTTAGACCAGCACATGCATCAGCAGAACAAGAGTTCAAGTCTGACACATAGTAAACAACTGAAGAGTATGATGCAGGAGTATCTCAAGCTCAATTTCAATGCCATCAGGGGGAATTTGGAACCTTTTGCATTTTGCTCTTCAAAAATGGAAGGGGGGCCTGAGCTTGCCTGTCACACCTTGGAGATTTTGTCACACTGTGGCCAGTATTCTCTCAGAACTTGAATTCAGTGCTGCTGGTTGTGTCCTGACATAAAAGTGCATCCAGCTGCCCCTGAAAGTGTAGACTGCTTAACTTTCATTAAGATGGACATGTCATGGATCTCCAATGACTTTTGCACCACAGTTACAGACTGTGAAGACTAGGCGATGGTGTTGTTTTCAGTGTTATGCATAGATCTCGCATTATTGAAGTCTGTGACACCTTTGTCATGGCTTCTGTGCCTGCTGTTGCTACTGCTGCAGACGTTACAAACTTTGCTTTCAAATGTGAAGACTCAAAGTTGGATCTCCATCTAGTGGGTTGCCTGTAGTGGATGGGGTATCAGAGGTCCATTACACTATTTCTACTCTGGGAAAATTGATGCCACTTTAGTGATGTGTGACAATAATTTTTGGATGTATGGAGATTCAAACTTAGGTCTCCATCTGGTAGTTTGCCTGTTGTGGAAGGGGTGTTAACTACCTGTGTTACGCTCCTTAAATTTTTTATAACATTAGTGGTCTACCTAGATGATATTTGTGCCACCTGAGTGTGGCTGCACAGAAAAGCAGTTTGACCAGTTGCATGAGGTAGCACAGCTCCCAGCACAGCAGTCCTACACTGGTCCATCACCCTCCACATCTTAATTTAAGTTTAAATTCAAAACTCTAAATGCTGGTCCAGAAACTGATACCTTATGCATGTCCCATCACTGACTGCTTCTTTGCTATCCTTAAATATTTTAACATTTATGGTCTACCAAGCTGATATTTGTGCCACCTGAGTGTGGCTGAGCAAAATTACAGTTTCAGCTGTTGCATGAGGAATGAGGGCTCCCATCAAAAAAGGTTTAAACCTGTCCCCTACCCACCTCATCTTCATTGAAACATCAATTCAAAGCTCTAAAAGCTTGCCTAGTCCCTGACACCTCATGCATGGCACATGGCTGACTGCTGCTGTGTCATTATCAAATTTCTACTGTAGGTAAACTGATCAGTCACCTATTTGTGTTACTATCCTTAAATTTTTATACCAATTCTAGTCTACAAACTGATGTTTGTGGCACCTGAGTGTGGCTGAGCAGAAAAGCAGTTTGAGCTGTTGTTTGAGGTATCAGGGCTCCTAGCACAGTAGGCCTACACTGCACCCTCACCCACCCCATTTAATTTAAACTTAAATTCAAAGCTATGCATGTTGGCCCAGACCCAGATACCTTATGCATGGCCCATTGCTGACTGCTGCTGTGATATGACAAAATTTCTACTGTGGGTTAATTAATGCCATTTTTCCTGGAGTCTGACCCTAATTTTTGGAAATTTTTGGACTCCAAGTTGTGACTCCAACATTTGTCACTCATCCACCCGTAACTGATATTTAAGACAGAAATGCTGGTCCAAGCTTTGTCCCATGCATCTATGCTGCACAATTATACTTTTTGTACCCTGGGTCAATTGGTGCAACTTTCCTGGTGCCTGCCCATAATTTGAGCTGTTTTGGCAGCTTTTTGTCCCTCCTGAAGGTGTTGTCTATGCATTTGGTTTTGCCTCTTATTTAACTCATGGGTTTCGGGTTTCTTTGATGAATCGTTCAGCAAACATGTTCAGTGAACATTGGAATGTTCACTGAACCAACCTTACACGGTGACACAGAGGAAGGTGCACATGAAATTGAAGAGGAGGTGATGGATGACCCAGTTGTTGACCCAGACTGGCATCCATTGGGGGAAGAGGGTGCCGCTGCCAATAGCTCAGAAGAGGAGGAGGAGGATCCACATCAGGCAACGACATCGCAACAGCTGTTATCTGGCAGGACTGTAGCAGTCCAAAAACGTGTTGCAAAAAACAAAGGAGTTGCAGGACAGCTTGGCCAGACGGTCAAATTAGCACAGCGTGCAAGGTCTCAAAATGTCTTCCATAGTAGGAAGAGTGCAGTGTGGCACTTTTTTGAACAAAATCCTAATGATCAGGCAAAAGTTATCTGTAAGAAGTGCGCAAAGACCTTTAGCCGAGGGAAAAATCTGAGAAAATTGAATACCAGTTGCATGCTTAGACATTTAACCACCATGCACTTGCAAGCGGGGACGGACTACCAAACCTCACGTACCACATGTGCACCTGCTCCGAATGAAGGTAGTCAGCAATGCTACATCGCTTCCCCCACTGTAAGCCCACCAGTTAGCACACCACCAGAAGCAAATGTCGAGGTGTCGTCGCAAGGGCAAAGCAGTCATGGAATCACAATGTTATTGCTACGAAAGACTGAATCTAGGCCATAAGCAACACCACCAACACCATCACCATCATCAACCCTCTCTCAGTCCGCCATGTCCATCGCTAGTTCCACCATATGCAGCTCTCAAGTCCAGCTCACCCTACCACAGACTCTGAGTAGGACAAGAAAGTACTCATCCTCTCATCCGTGAACACTGGCTTTGAACGCCCACATTGCCAAACTAATCTCATTAGAGATGATGCCCTACCGGTTGGTTGAAAGCAAAGCTTTCCGCGAGCTCATGGCCTATGCAGTTCCACGCTATGACCTACCCAGTTGGCAATTCTTTTCACGAAAAGCCATCCCAACCCTCCACGTGCATGTTAAAGACCGTATTGTCCATGCACTCAAGCAATCAGTGAGTGGAAAGGTGCACCTCACAACAGATGCATGGTCCAGTAGGCATGGCCAGGGCCGTTACATGTCCATCACTGCGCACTGAGTTAATGTGGTGGATGCAGGGTCACAGGGGACAGTGACGGTGGGACAGTGCTGCCTAGCCCACGGTATAGGAAACAGTTGGCTGTAGGCGTTCGACCCTCCTCCTCCTCCTGAAGCGAAAGCTCATCGACAGAGCGCAGTCGCACGAGCACTCATCCGCAGCTGCCAGTGTTGCACACGAGGTGTCCCACTATCGAACAGCTAGTGGTAAGCGTCAGCAGGCTGTGTTGAAGATGATGTGTTTGGGCAACAACAGACACACCGCGGAGGTATTGGCCGACTACTTGCAGCGACAAACTGAGTCATGGCTGGGCAGTCTACATCTTGAGGCAGGCAAGGTAGTTTGTGATAACGGCCAGAATTTTGTGGCAGCCGTAGGCCTTTTAAAACTCAGATACATACCTTGCCTGGCTCACACCTTGAACCTGGTGGTGTAGTGCTTCCTCAATAATTATCCGGAGTTAACACCCCTGCTCCATAAGGTACGAAGACTGTGCTCGCACATTCGCCGGTCGCCCGTACACTCCACCCTGTACATGGTTCAGAGGCTGTGCGAACAGAAGCAGGCTGTAATTCATTTGTGGGAGGACACAGGGGCAGGCAGTTTGCAGGCAGACATGGAGTTGTCTGGTGTGCAGTGGTCGAAGCTGAAAGACCTCTGTAAAGTCCTTCAGTGTTTTGAGGAATGCACACGGCTAGTAAGCGCAGACGACGCCATCATAAGCATGAGCATCCCACTTATGCGTCTGCTCATGCAAACTTTGACCCACATTAAGGAGCAGGCGTCTGCAGCCGAGGAGGAAGAGGAGGAGGGAAGCCTTGATGACAGTCAGCCATTTTCTGGTCAGGGAAGTCTCGTGGATGAGGTGGAGGAAGAAGAGGAAGAGGAGGAGGATGATGGGGATGATTATTTGTGGGAGGAGGATGCTTCTCAGGGGGCAAGAAAAAATGTTGGCGTGGCAAGGTCAGGTACAGGGTTTGTGCGTGACTGGAGGGATGTGGATTTGCCAGAAAGTGCTCCTCCACCCAGCACTCGCAATGCATCATTGACACCTGGAACATTGCCCACATGTCTGATTATGCCTTGCAGATCCTAAAAAGGACCCCCGCATTGCCAAAATGATGAACGATGACGACTACCAGTTGGCCAGCATCCTGGATCCATGCTATAAAGGCAAATTCCAAAACATCATGCCACAGGAGAACCTAGAGCTAATATTGGCTAACAAACAAGCAACTCTGGTAAACCATTTGTTTGAGGCATTCCCTGCACACAGCGGCGGTGATGTTTTTCCAACAAGCCGTAGGTGGCAACATGAAAGGGGTGTTCGTGGTGCACACAGCCGAAGTGGCTTTGGACACAGGGGTTTCATGACCATGTTGTGGACTGATTTTTCAAGTACAGCTCGCACGACTGGTAATACTGCATCGATCGAAAGTGACAGAAGACAGCCGTTGTCAACTATAGTAACAAACTACTTCTACTCCCATATCGATGTTCTCCCTCATCGGTCATTCCCCTTTGACTATTGGGCCAGTAAACTTGACACCTGGCCTGAATTGGTACAATATGCCTTACAGGAGCTCGCTTGCCCTGCTGCTTGTGTGTTATCTGAACGAGTCTTCAGTGCTGCTGAATCTATCCAGACAGAAAAAAGGACCCGTCTGTCAGCACAAAATGTTGATGATCTAACCTTCATTAAAATGAACCATGCATGGGTTTCAAAGGATTTTGTCCCACCCTTCCCTGCTGACACGTAGGATGCCAGAAAAATGGCTTGCTTTTATCCTCCTCTTCCGCTGACTTCTCCAATTACTCCATTTGCAGCTGCTGAATGTCCAACATCAACATATGCCTATTTTTCCACCTCCCTACCTGGGCTGCCTCCCCCCACAGGGCCGGGGTCACCACCTGGCGCACGCACCCTTGCGAGTGCCGTTGCCCTGGACAGGTGGGTGGGCATACTGTTTGTCAACGGCACTGCCACAAGGTTCCTCATAGTACAATCAAGTGTCTCTGATGGTGGGGGTGCACACCCACCGTCAGACACACCGGCGTACTATGAGGGGCCCTGTGCCAGTGCCATCGCCAATGAGTGGCCCCCCCCCTGCTTGCTCAGGATCACAGCACTTGCAAAGTTGAAATACTTACCTCTCTCTGCTCCACCGCCGTGACGTCTTCCGCGTTTCCTGACAGTGACATTCTGGTCAGAGAACGTGATGACATCACGTCTGTACGTCCTCTGCCTAAACAGTCCAAGTGCAGTGAGATGGAAGATGGGGATGACGAGGAGTCCAGACTAGTACAGGGATTCCCTAGTGAGGAGACTTACTTAATTGTTTTAATGGTTGGGAGCAATTTTTGGGGAACACTATGCTCTGGAGAATGATATATGAGGCCCACCATACACTGGAGCATTCCAAAGGTGGACATCAGACACTGGAGCAGCATTTACAGGGCCCATTATACACTGGAGCATTAGAAATGGGGCCCATTATATATGGAGCATTATTTGGGCCCATAACACAGTGGAGCTTCATCCATGGGGACCAACATATGCTGTAGCATTATGTGGAGCTCATCATATACTGTTTCAAACATTATATGGGACCAATGATTCTGTATGGAGAAATATATAGGCCTCATTACTCTGTATAGCGCACTATGCGGTGGCCATAATACTGTATGGATTAATATACTGTCCGTTTTGGAGCTATTGGAGAATTTATAATGGATATCAGTCATGAGATGTAAGAAGTGAAGTATTTTTCATTGCATTATACCGCTATTTCTCTGCCGTATCAGAGGATCATGAATTGTGGCATGTGTTAAAGGAGCCCATTGACACTCTTTGGCCCTTTGCCAACGACAATCTGGAGCCAGCCCTACCCCCCACAACTTTAGCCAAATAACCCCCAGTTTTCAATGCCTAACTATTATTATAAAGTAAATTAAGGTTGACAAGCGTAATAAGAATTGATGTTTTTGGCATTAAAATGGGCACTGTAGGTGTGTTTCCTGTCCTCCACTCACTGCCGATTTTTCTTCCCCATTGACTTGCATTGGATTTCGTGTTTCAGTTGGCCTTCGACTTTTCACGATAATCGGCCGATTTCGTTCGACCTGACTTTTGAGAAAGTCGGGTTGCATGAAACCCGACTCGACCCGAAAAAAGGCAAAGTCACTCATCTCTACTGCCTATCATTAAAGGGAATGTGTCATCAGAAAATAACCTATTGTTGGAATCAAATCATGTTAAAAATGTTTTAAGAACTGTCTTATATATGGACATTTTACTATTTACCCTTGGTGAGTAAACTGATGGTCCTATAAATTTCCATGTTACTCTACTATAATGACCATCCTTCCTAAATTTCTTTACATTTTTTGTATCCCTTCGATCACTGCCATTTCATATTTCCTACATTTACCCCCAGAAATAGCTCATGTCTTTTATCTAAAAGGCAGGAAGACCCATGATCCCACATCTCACAGCTCATAGACGAGATAACCTAACTTCTCATGCTATTAGCAAACGATCATGAGAGTATAGCTTTCTGTGTCACAATTTACAACAGTAATTCACTTCTAATATTACCTACAGATTGTCAGTGTATCACCCTTATCCATCAATTGCATTCTAAGGGTCCCTTTAGAACTTCATAAAACAAAGCAACTACCCCTAAAAAAATTGTTACACTAAATCTGTTTCAATCTTCCTCTAAATTTTTTTTAGAAGTATAGAGTGTGTCTACATAATCCTCATGGGTGGATGCGTGGTCCACCCAAAATTAGCTCATGAGTTTATTCCACATTGAGAGTTCCTTGTTCGATTAGATAACCAAATGACTAATTAATGTCTCATTAGAATTTTCTCCACTACTCGGTCACAGATGAAGGCCATTTAGCCGAAACGTACCTCGGGGAGGGTACTCCTAGGTGGACTCTTACTTCAGACCAGTTTAAAAGGTAATATTATGCAGTGATTTCAATTGGTGTGATTACTATATTTACCCGCATTGGTGGCAGGTTCCACCATATGCGTTGGCTATAATTGTCTTTTTAGTCTACATACCTTGACTGGTTGCTATATACTACTATGGGATAATGTTGAATATTTAATTCTTGTATTAAGTATGGATTAATAATTTTTTATATTCCTTTGTCCATTACCTGTGGTGTACCCTATGTATTTTTGCCCATATGCTATTTAGGGTCATAACTGACTTCTATACCACCTTTTTCCTATATTCCTGTTATTTCTAATAAAATCATCTTTGTTATGATTGAGTCACTGTAGGAGGCAAAAATAGAAATGCTAGCTAAGTCCAGAAAACCAGAGAAGTTGGCAGCTATCGGATTGCAGACCCCTGAACCTATCAACACAACTAGCAGTAGCCGTGGGGGGCTCCTACGATGCCCTAGGCCCCTCGATCACAGCCGGAGGACTACATAGCCTAAAGACAGAAAGGGAAATCTAAACTGCCCCAGAGCAGACCTCAAAGTAAAAGGCAGCCCCCCACATATAATGACGGTGAAGCAAGAAGAAAGAACAAAACACAGACAGAAAGATAGACTGAGCAAAGATGGGGCCCACGCTAGCTTAGATAGGAAAGGACAGGAAGGCTGCTGTCTGCAATCCGTAAAAAACCCTATGAAAATAAGAGCCAACAAACTGACAGTAAAAAAGGCCCTGAAGACGCTAGGCTTCAAAAAAGCTATGTCAGTACTCAGGAATATTCTGAAGACAGAGCAACAGGCAAAAGGAGATTCAGCTAACCCCAGCAGGGAATGGCAGAATCCAGAAAAGCAAGTTAAACAAAACACTAATGTAAAAAGGCCAAGCAGAAATCTTAGCTTTAGATGAGCAGGAATCAGACTGGTTTCCTAGAAGTCCACAGAGAAATCACCCGCAGGCCAGAAGGGCGTCGGCAGCCTTATATCCAGTCATTAACTCCACTCAGCCAGTCATCATCATCAGCCCCAGGTGTTTGACAATCAGGCTCACTACCTTTCTTCACCAGAAGAGGGAGTTCCTCGGGCCTCAGTAGTGAAGGGGAAAATGAACTCACAACAGTACCTCCTCCTTGAGGAGGGGTCACCGAACCCTCAACCACGCCACCAGGGCGATCAGGATGAGCCCGGTGAAAGGCACGCACCAATATTTTGGCATGAATATCAGAGGCAGAGACCCAGGAATTATCCTCTTGACCATATCCCTTCCACTTAAACAAATACTGGAGTCTCCGTCTAGCCAGATGGGAATCCAGTACTTTCTCTACCTCATATTCCATGTTACCTTCAACCAATACAGGGTCCGGAGGTGCAACCCCCGGAACAACAGGTTCAACAAACCTCTTCAACAAAGATTTATGGAACACATTATGGATTTTAAATGTGACAGGAAGAGCCAAACGAAAAGAGACGGATTAATAATCTCCAAAATCTTGCAAGGTCCAATAAATCTAGGCTTAAACTTAGGAGAAGCCACCTTCATAGCAATATTTTTTGATGATAACCACACCATATCACCAACCTTAAATTGGGGACCAATGGTCCTATGTCGGTTGGAAAACCACGGGGCCTTTTCCTGGGAGAGAGATAACTTATCCACCACTTGGTCCCAGATCTGGTGCATTCTCTCCACCACAGTGTCAACCCCTGGGCAGGCAGAGGGCTCCACCTGCCCTGAAGAAAATCGAGGATGAAACCCAAAGTTACAAAAAAAAGGAGACATCAAAGTGGCAGAACTAGCTCTATTATTTAAAGCAAATTCGGCCAAGGGCAAAAATGAAACCCAATCATCCTGATCAGCAGAAATAAAACATCTCAAATATGACTCCAAGGTCTGGTTTGTTCTCTCTGTCTGCCCATTGGTCTGAGGGTGAAAAGCAGAGGAGAAGGACAACTGAATTCCCAGCTTGGAACAGAAAGTTCTCCAAAATCTAGACACAAACTGGACTCCTCTGTCAGATACAATGTTCTCAGGAATCCCGTGCAAGCGAACCACCTGTTGTAAAAACAGGGGCACCAATTCAGAGGAAGACGGCAACTTAGGGAGTGGTACAAGATGAACCATCTTAGAGAACCTACCACAAATCACCCAAATAACAGTCATCCTTTGAGAGACAGGTATAACAGAGATGAAATCCATTGAAATATGGGTCCATGGCCTCTTGGGGACAGGCAAAGGCATCAACAACCCACTAGAGCGAGAACACGATTTAGACCGGGAGCACGTCCCACAGGACTGCACAAAATTCCTGACATCACGAGACAAGGAGGGCCACCAAAAAGACCGACTCATCAGATCTCTAGTAACAAAAATACCTGGATGACCAGCCAAAGCAGAGCAATGAACTTCAGACATCACTCTCTTCTTCCACTGGTCAGGAACATACAACTTTCCACTGGGACAACGCTCAGGTTTGTCCTCCTGGAACTCTTCCAGAGCACGTCTCAAATCGGGCGAGATGGCAGAAAGAACTACCCCTTCGCCTAAGATGTTAGCAGGCTTGGTCACCACAGGAGAATCAGCAAAGAAGCTCCTAGAGAGGGCGTCAGCCTTGACATTCTTAGTTCCAGGAAGAAAAGAAACCACAAAATCAAAACGTGTAAAAAACAAGGCCCACCTAGCCTGTCTAGGGTTCAAGCGCTTAGCCGACTCTAGGTAAATCAAATTCTTGTGGTCAGTGAGGACCACGACTTGATGCTTAGCTCCCTCCAACCAATGTCTCCACTCCTCAAATGCCCATTTCATGGCTAACAGTTCCCGATTCCCCACATCATAGTTACGTTCAGATGGAGAGAACTTTCGGGAAAAGAAAGCACAGAGATTCATTTTAGATGTAACAGGATCCTTTTGGGACAAAACAGCTCCTGCATCAATCTCAGAAGCATCCACCTCTACCTGGAACGGAAGTGAGACATCAGGTTGCCGCAAAACCGGGGCGGAGGTGAATCTTCGCTTCAGCTCCTGAAAGGAAGAAACAGCCTCCGGAGACCAATTTAACACATCAGCACCCTTCTTAGTCAAATCAGTCAATGGCTTGGCAATACTAGAAAATTTTGCTATAAATTTCCGATAAAAATTAGCAAAACCCAAAAACTTCTGGAGGGCCTTCAAAGAAGTGGGCGGAACCCAATCGTAAATGGCCTGTACCTTGGCCGGGTCCATTTCAATAGTTGACGGGGACAAAATAAATCCCAAAAAAGAAATCCTCTATACTCCAAAAAGGCATTTAGATCCTTTGACATACAGGGAATTCTCCCTCAAGATCCGGAACACAGTCCGAATATGTTCCACATGAGAATCCCAATCCTTGGAGAAGATCAAAATATCATCCAGATAGATAATCAAAAATTTATCGACAAAAGCTCGGAAAATATCGTTCATGAAGCACTGGAAGACAGAAGGGGCATTAGTGAGCCAAAAGGCATCACCAGGTACTCAAAATGTCCCTCCGGAGTATTAAACGCCATCTTCCATTCATCCCCATGCTTAATGCGGATAAGATTATACGCCCCCCTGAGGTCAAGCTTGGTAAACCAGCAAGCACCTTTAACTCTGGAGAACAGATCAGAAATCAGGGGTAACGGATACTGATATTTAACAGTAATTTTGTTGAGAGCACGATAATCAATACAAGGTCTTAATGATCCATCCTTTTTGGCTACAAAAAAAAACCCGGCACCTAAGGGTGACGAGGATGGTCTAATATGACCCTTCTCCTACGCCTCCTTAATATAGGATCGCATAGCCTCGTGCTCGGGTACAGATAAATTGAAGAGCCGACCCTTGGGAAATTTACACCCCGGGCTCAGTTCAATAGCACAGTCATAACTCCTATAAGGAGGCAGAAACGCAGACTCATTCTCACTAAATACATCATAAAAGTCCGCCAAATAATCAGGAACATCATGCGACTGAGGAGAGGTGGAAAACATCGGAGCCTCACTAAAGGCACACCGACAACCCCAACTCACCACAGACACAGATTTCCAATCCAAAACTGGATTATGAATTTGTAACCAGGGAAACCCCAGAACAATAGTATCATGCAGATTATGTAACACCAAAAACCTGCAATTTTCTTGATGGTCTGGGGCGACCCGCATTACCACCTGGGTCCAAAACTGAGGTTTATTTTTAGCCAAAGGAGTAGCATCAATCCCCCTCAAAGGGATAGGCGTCTGCAGAGGTGTCATCGGAAATCCACAGCGTTTAGCAAAATCCAAGTCCATTAGGTTTAGAGCTGCTCCCGAATCCACAAAAGCCTTGGCGGAAAATGTGGACAGGGAGCAGATCAGAGTAATAGCCAGAAGAAACTTAGGTTGAACACCACCAACAGAAAACGTGTGTGCAAAGCGTTTCTCGCGTTTAGGACAGACAGAAATAATATGCGAGGCATCTCCACAGAAAAAACACAACTTATTACGCCTTCTGAACTCCTGACGCTGCTCTCTGGAAAAAACTCTATCACATTGCATAGGTTCAGACATCTGTTCAACAGGTGGCAACACCTCTCGTGCAGTTCTGCGTTCGCGTAAACGCCGATCAACCTGAATGGCTAAAGACATAGAATCGTCAAGACCAGAGGGAACAGGAAATCCCACCATAGTATATTTTACGGCTTCTGACAACCCCTTCCGAAAGAGAGCAGCCAAGGCATTATCATTCCAGGTAGTAAGTACTGCCCACTTTCGGAATTTTTGACAGTACAATTCTGCAGAATCACGACCCTGGTTCAATGCCAGCAGGGTCTTTTCAGCCTGATCAATGGCATTAGGTTCGTCATACAACAACCCCAAGGCCTGAAAAAATGCGTTCACTTTAGTCAGAATAGGATCATCTGGTTTCAAAGAAAACGCCCAATCCTGGGGATCGCCACGCAGCAAAGAGATGACAATTGTAACCTGCTGCGCGGAGCTCCCTGACGAGTTAGGCTTCAAGGCAAAAAATAATTTACAATCATTTTTGAAATTCAAAAATTTAGACCGATCCCCAAAAAATACATCAGGTGTAGGAATCTTTGGTTCAGCAGCATGTGAATGAGCAAGGTAGGCGGAAATTCCCCGCACTTCCGCAGCGAGCTGCTCCACACGATCAGACAATTGCTTTATCTCCATTGAGAGAAAAAAAAATTCCCCCTACGGCCTCAGAGATATAGAGGAAAAAATATACACACTTTTTTTTTGTATACAATTCTTTCCTGCTATTGAGTACCCTAGAATCTGCGGTATGGCGGGTGATCTTGTAGATTGTAAGCTTGCGAGCAGGGACCTCACTCCTAATGTCACTGTTTGAATTGTCTTAACTTGTATTGAATTTATTGTCTGTACATGTCCCCGCTTAATTGTAAAGTGCTGCGGAATATGTTGGCGCTATATAAATAAAAATTATTATTATTATTATATTATTATTCTGTTATGATTGAGTCACCGTAGGAGGCAAAAATAGAAATGTTAGCTAAGTCCAGAAAACCAGAGAAGTTGGCAGCTATCGGATTGCAGACCCCTGAACCTATCAACACAACTAGCAGTAGCCGTGGGGGGCTCCTACGATGCCCTAGGCCCCTCGATCACAGCCGGAGGACTACATAGCCTAAAGACAGAAAGGGAAATCTAAACTGCCCCAGAGCAGACCCCAAAGTAAAAGGCAGCCCCCCACATATAATGACGGTGAAGCAAGAAGAAAGAACAAAACACAGACAGAAAGTTAGACTGAGCAAAGATGGGGCCCACGCTAGCTTAGATAGGAAAGGACAGGAAGGCTGCTGTCTGCAATCCGTGAAAAACCCTATGAAAATAAGAGCCAACAAACTGACAGTAAAAAAGGCCCTGAAGACGCTAGGCTTCAAAAAAGCTATGTCAGTACTCAGGAATATTCTGAAGACAGAGCAACAGGCAAAAGGAGATTCAGCTAACCCCAGCAGGGAATGGCAGAATCCAGAAAAGCAAGGAAAACAAAACACTAATGCAAAAAGGCAAATCAGAAATCTTAGCTTTAGATGAGCAGGAATCAGACTGGTTTCCTAGAAGTCCACAGAGAAATCACCCGCAGGCCAGAAGGGCGTCGGCAGCCTTATATCCAGTCATTAACTCCACTCAGCCAGTCATCATCATCAGCCCCAGGTGTTTGACAATCAGGCTCACTACCTTTCTTCACCAGAAGAGGGAGTTCCTCGGGCCTCAGTAGTGAAGGGGAAAATGAACTCACAACACATCTTGGTATTTTTGATAAAATTGTTGTATGGGACTTTTTTCGTGTGTTTTCTTTCTCACATATTTTCTATAATTATTTTTGCGATTGTCCTATGATGTCCTAAGTAAAGGCCCCGTCTCACTAAGCGATCTCCGTAGCGAGATCGCTGCTGATTCACAACTTTTGTGCTGTAACAGCGATCTCACCAGCGAGATCGCTGTGTGTGACAGCGATCAGCGAGCGGCCCCCCTGCCGGTATCGCTGATCGCTGCAAGAAACCTCTGGACATTTCTTTGGTCGCTGGTCTCCCGCTGGCCAGCACGCATCGCTGTGTGTGACAGGCGGGAGACCAGCGATCAGGTGTAAAAAATAATAAAAAAAATAAAAAATATAGTTATTCTCACCTTCCGACGTCCCGTTCAGCCATCCTGCCTCTCTCCACGCTCCGGTCCCAGTCCCGGAAGACTGATACCAACAGTTTTATTCCATTAGACAGCTGCCATCTCCCCAGCTGGCTACTGAACGCCCCTAAGAGCCAGTTCATGAGG
Source organism: Dendrobates tinctorius (assembly GCF_039654945.1). Classification (NCBI taxonomy): domain Eukaryota; kingdom Metazoa; phylum Chordata; class Amphibia; order Anura; family Dendrobatidae; genus Dendrobates; species Dendrobates tinctorius. The sequence continues at coordinate 28,078,092 of NW_027361827.1, read as the reverse complement.
ATTCACCGAAATTGTTCAAAACCCCAAGACTTTCACATAGAGACAGATCTATTAACTAAAAAATTTCTAGACAAAGGGTATAATAAAGAAATGCTTGCAACATATAAAGAGGCTGCTTTAGCCAAATCCCATCAGGATATGATTAACGGAACCTTGAAACCTAGGGAGCCTATTGATTTTGTCTCCATCATAACTCAATATAATGCCAATTCCAATATTCTCTGAAAAATAGTAAAGAAGCATTGGAATATAATAAAGGATGATAAAATCCTGGTGGAACAAATTCCCACTCATCCTTGGTTTGTATATGAAAAATCCTGCAATTTGCAAAACATGGTTGCCCCCACAGTTCAAAATAATCTCCGTATTAAACCATCCACATTTTTTCAGGATATCCTAAAAGGCTTTTTTCCCTGCCGTAAGTGTAAAATGTGCCAACAGGTCCAAACTAATAAACAATCCAGTATCAGTAAGGGGGGCACAAAACAGAGGATCAAGGACTTCATCACATGTTCCACAGTGGGGGCTATATATATCATCAAATGCCCATGTGACAAGCTCTACCAAACGCCCACTTAATGTCAGAATAAATGAGCACATAAGAAACAAAGAAAAATATACAGGCCACCCGCTCTCCAAACATTTTGTAGAAAATCATGGGGGGATGGTACAAAAGATGAGAGTCACTGGCATTGAAATTGTGCAACCACATTGGAGAAAAGGCAACTATATCAAGTCTATGTTACATGCAGAGAGTAGACGGATCTTTGTTTTTGACACTCTGATCCCCAGAGGACTCAATACAGTAGTGAAGTGGAGATTTTTGCTTTTTACTGATGAGTTAACCTCATGAAGATATATAAGGACTAGTGTTGAGCGATACCGTTCGATACCCAAAGATATCGTATCGGATGGTATCGCCCGATACGAAAAAAATATCGGGTATCGCCGATTCCGATACCGGAAGTCCCATTCAAGTCAATGGGACTTCCGGTATCGGAATTTAAAAAAGCCCTTTATTTCCTTGTTGGCTAATTCTACATAATTGAAAACAAATAAGAATCATGTAGAATGTATTGTGGGAGGTAGAGGAGACATTAAAGGCATAGTGGTTTATTCAAATCACATGGCATAGCATTAATTCCAATTTTTTTTTTCAAGACGTTCGGAGTTAAAAAGTTATTGACTATGTTAACCTTTTTTATATTTTGTCAGATATGTATGTTTCACAACTTCCATGCTCTTCACCTTCTTTTGTACTTCTCCCACACTTTCTCCTTCATGATCCGCAGCAGTAGCATTTTTTTCATCAACTTTTTCTTCACCTTATTCATCTTCTTCTTCTTCATCTTCTTCCCATTAATTTTTTTTTCCATTCTTCATATTCTTCTTATTCAGCTATTATTAATTTTAATATGCTATTTCTTCATCTTCTTCCTATTCTTCTTTTTCTTCATTTTCTTATGGTGACAGGCATTCCTGTAGTACTTATCTATAAAAGATATAAGATTACACCTTACGTTCTGCCTGTCACTAAAGATTTACAACAGGATTTGTCCGCGTTCAGTTTGGCCTGCAGCAGCAGGCATTTTCCAGGGGCACCACGAGGATTAACGGACTCACCATCATTTACTGCTTAGTCTTCTTCTGCTCATAATTTTGATTTTTTTCTATGCTGATTTTTAGTCTTATGCTTAATGTTCTTCTGCTTTCTGTTCTTCTGCTTTTGCTTCTTCTGCTTCTTGTTCTTCTGTCTTTTGTTCTGTATCTTGGTGGTTGTCTTCATGTTCTTTGTCCTCTTGGTCTTATTATTTAGGGTCATATTTCTGGTCTTCTTTGGTGTGGTTTTCAGGGTTGTCATCATCAGGGTCGTCGTCATGGAGATCAATAAGGATTACCAAAGACAATTTCAAAAAGCTTGATCTTGGAAATGTAGCAGAAGGTACCAGAAGGCTGAGAAACTGGCGAGAACCAGCTGACAGTACTGGAACCCGTAGTGGCAGCAGAAGGAACAATAGCCAATGGCACTACTGAGGAACAGCTGATGGTGCTGGACCCCGGTTACTATGCAGGAGGTACCTATGCTAGAAACCACTACCAAGGACCAGCTGACGTTGCTGGACCTCCCATACCGAGATGGAGGCACCTAGGCCAAAGGCTCTGGCGAGAACCAGCAGACAGTGCTGGCACCCGGATGGGTAGCAGAAGGAACAAGAGCCAACGGCACTACCGAGGACCAACTGACGGTGCTGGACCACGGTTACTAAGCAGAAGGTACCTGTGCTAAAAAGCACTACCAAGGACCAGCTGACGGTGCTGGACCTCGTATACCGAGATGGAGGCACCTAGGCCAAAGGCTCTGGCGAGAACCAGCGGACAGTGCTGGAACCCGGATGGGTAGCAGAAGGAACAAGAGCCAATGGCACTACCGAGGACCAACTGGCGGTGCTGGACCACGGTTACTAAGCAGAAGGTACCTGTGCTAAAAAGCACTACCAAGGACCAGTTGACGGTGCTGGACCTCGGATACCGAGATGGAGGCACCTAGGCCAAAGGCTCTGGCGAGAACCAGCAGACAGTGCTGGCACCCAGATGGGTAGCAGAATGAACAAGAGCCAATGGCACTACTGAGGACCAACTGATGGTGCTGGACCACGGTTACTAAGCAGAAGGTACCTGTGCTAAAAAGCACTACCAAGGACCAGCTGACGGTGCTGGACTTCGGATACCGAGATGGAGGCACCTAGGCCAAAGGCTCTGGCGAGAACCAGCTGACATTGCTGGAACCCGGGTGGGTAGCAGAAGGTACCCATCCAAAGCAAAGTAGCCAGGCCGCAAGCCGGCCGCAGTTACCGAAACCCACAGTCCTACAGGGGGTCCATGTCCCATTGGCACTACGGATCCAGCCTTCAGTGCCAGTTCCGCAGCCCACATAGGAGTCACCTAAACTGCAGGCACCGTAGAGTCGGCTAACCCGGCCGCAAGACGACAGGACAATGGATTGGTGGCATAGTGACCTTGACACTACCCGGAAACAGCAGGCGTGCTGAAAACAGGCTGGGCAACAAGGAGTACCCATGCCAAAGACACTGCCGAGAACCAACTGGCGTTGTTGGAGCCCAGGGACAATCATGATGCAGGTCGAGGCCTACTTGGTGGCAGTTTTAGATTGTTTGTAGGCTACAACAGACTGTCAACGTGCTCCAATTAGGCATCTGTCTCCACTCTGTTTCCAGGATTTCACGTGACCACCAACACCGCCAGTTTATGCGTACAGCAGCCGTCTGCCCAATCCACACGTGTTCCTGTGTTACTGGGGTTCTGTTATGTCAGCAGATCCCCTGATGTGTGTCTGCCACTGTCTCCTGCTCTGTCCACATTCCCACCGCTTGCAGTGGGAAGGTGGACAGCGCAGGAGACAGTGGCGGACACACATTGGGGGATCTGCTCACGTAACAGAACACCAGGAACACAGGAACACGTGTGGAATGCGTGGACGGCAACTGTGAGCAGGAACTGGCGGTGTTGGAGGTCAGGGGAAATACTAGAGACAGAGTGGAGACAGAGGCCAAATCAGAGAATGTTTAAATCTGAAATAGTTACAATTTGGAGGCAGCAGCAGTTTGCCCTTCACACAGCAGGGGATCAGCTGACGTTACTGACCCCCACTTTCACATGAACGAGTGTTTTTTTCTGTGTGGACAGCACTTCCGAGCAACAACTGACGATGCTGGAGCCCAGGGATAGTCATTTTGTAGGCTGAGGCCTACTTGGAGGCAGTTTAAGATAAGACGTTGTTTGAATTTGGAGGAAGCAGCAGTTTGCCCTCCACACAGCAGGGGATCAGCTGACGTTACCGAACCCCACTTTCACATGAATGAGTGTGTTTTTCTGTGTGGACAGCACTTCCGAGCACCAACTGGCGTTGTTGGAGCCCAGGGACAATCATGGTGTAGGCTGAGGCCTACTAGGAGCCAGGTGTAAATCGGAGTTATTTTGACTTTGGAGGCAGCAGGACACTTTGCCATACACACAGCAGGGGATCAGCTGACGTTACCGAACCCCACTTTCACATGAACAAGTGTGTTTTTCTGTGTGGACAGCACTTCCGAGCACCAACTGGTGTTGTTGGAGCCCAGGGACAATCATGGTGCAGGCCGAGGCCTACTTGGTGGCAGTTTTAGATTGTTTGTAGGCTACAACAGACTGTCAACGTGCTCCAATTAGGCATCTGTCTCCACTCTGTTTCCAGGATTTCACGTGACCACCAACACCGCCAGTTTATGCGTACAGCAGCCGTCTGCCCAATCCACACGTGTTCCTGTGTTACTGGGGTTCTGTAATGTCAGCAGATCCCCTGATGTGTGTCTGCCACTGTCTCCTGCTCTGTCCACATTCCCACCGCTTGCAGTGGGAAGGTGGACAGCGCAGGAGACAGTGCCGGACACACATTGGGGGATCTGCTCACGTAACAGAACACCAGGAACACAGGAACACATGTGGAATGCGTGGACGGCAACTGTGAGCAGGAACTGGCGGTGTTGGAGGTCAGGGGAAATACTAGAGACAGAGTGGAGACAGAGGCCAAATCAGAGAATGTTTAAATCTGAAGTAGTTACAATTTGGAGGCAGCAGCACTTTGCCCTCCACACAGCAGGGGATCAGCTGACGTTACCGACCCCCACTTTCACATGAACGAGTGTTTTTTTCTGTGTGGACAGCACTTCCGAGCAACAGCTGACGATGTTGGAGCCCAGGGACAATCATGTTGCAGGCCGAGGCCTACTAGGAGCCAGGTGTAAATCGGAGTTATTTTGACTTTGGAGGCAGCTGGAGAGTTTGCCGTACACACAGCAAGGGATCAGCCGACGTTACCGAACCCCACTTTCACATGAACGAGTGTGTTTTTCTGTGTGGACAGCACTTCCGAGCACCAACTGGCGTTGTTGGAGCCCAGGGATAGTCATTTTGTAGGCTGAGGCCTACTTGGAGGCAATTTAAGATAAGACGTTGTTTGAGTTTGGAGGCAGCAGCAGTTTGCCCTCCACACAGAAGGGGATCAGCTGACGTTACCGAACCCTACTTTCACATGAATGAGTGTGGTTTTCTGTGTGGACAGCACTTCCGAGCACCAACTGGCGTTGTTGGAGCCCAGGGACAATCATGGTGCAGGCCGAGGCCTACTCGGAGCCAGGTGTAAAGCTGAGGTATTTTGACTTTGGAGGGAGCAGGACACTTTGCCCTCCACACAGCAGGGGATCAGCTGACGTTACTGCCCCCTACTTTCACATGAACAAGTGTTTTTTTCTGTGTGGACAGCACTTCCGAGCACCAACTAGCGTTGTTGGAGCCCAGGGACAATCAGGGTGCAGGCCGAAGCCTACTAGGAGCCAGGTGTAAAGCTGAGGTATTTTGACTTTGGAGGGAGCAGGACACTTTGCCCTCCACACAGCAGGGGATCAGCTGACGTTACTGCCCCCCACTTTCACATGAACAAATGTTTTATTCTGTGTGGACAGCACTTCCGAGCACCAACTAGCGTTGTTGGAGCCCAGGGACAACCAGGGTGCAGGCCGAGGCCTACTTGGTGGCAGTTTTAGATTGTTTGTAGGCTGCAACAGACTGTCAACATGCTTCAATTAGGCATCTGTCTCCACTCTGTTTCCAGGATTTCACGTGACCACCAACACCGCCAGTTTATGCGTACAGCAGCCGTCTGCCCAATCCACACGTGTTCCTGGGTTACTGGGGTTCTGTAATGTCGGCAGAGCCCCTGATGTGTGTCTGCCACTGTCTCCTGCTCTGTCCACATTTCCACCGCTTGCAGTGGGAAGGTGGACAGCGCAGGAGACAGTGGCGGACACACATTGGGGAATCTGCTGACGTTACAGAACCCCAGTAACACAGGAACACGTGTGGAATGCGCGGACGGCAACTGTGAGCAGGAACTGGCAGTGCTGGAGGTCAGGGGAAATACTAGAGACAGAGTGGAGACAGAGGCCAAATCAGAGAATGTTTAAATCTGAAGTAGTTACAATTTGGAGGCAGCAGCACTTTGCCCTCCACACAGCAGGGGATCAGCTGACGTTACCAAACCCCACTTACACATGAGCGAGTGTTTTGTCTGTGTGGACAGCACTTCTGAGCAACAACTGGCGGTGTCGGAGCCCAGGGAAAATCAGGTAGTAGGCCGAGGCCTACTTGGAGCCAGGTGTAAATCTGAGGTTGTTTGACTGTGGAGGGAGCAGGACACTCTGCCATACACACAGCAGGGGATCAGCTGACGTTACCGAACCCCACTTACACATGAGCGAGTGTTTTGTCTGTGCGGACAGCACTTCTGAGCAACAACTGGCGGTGTCAGAGCCAAGGGAAAATCAGGTAGTAGGCCGAGGCCTACTTGGAGCCAGGTGTAAATCTGATGTTGTTTGACTGTGGAGGGAGCAGGACACTTTGCCCTCCACACAGCAGGGGATCAGCTGACGTTATCGAACCCCACTTACATATGAGCGAGTGTTTTGTCTGTGCGGACAGCACTTCTGAGCAACAACGGGCGGTGTCGGAGCCCAGGGAAAATCAGGTAGTAGGCCGAGACCTACTTGGTGGCAGTTTGCGATTGTTTCTAGACAACTACTAACTGTCAATGTACTCCAATTAGGCCTCTGTCTTCACTCTGTTTTGAGTATTTCCTCTGGCTTCCAACCACGCCAGTTGCTGCTCTGAAATGCCGTCTGCACAACCCACACTTGTTCCTGTGTTACTGGGGTTCTGTAACAGCAGCTTTTCCCTAGAGGTGAGTCAGGCAATGTCTCCTGCTCTGTCCACATTTCCACTACAAGTAGTGGGAATGTAGACAAAGCAGGAGACATTGCCGTGCTCACCTCTGGAGATGAGCAGATGTTACAGGACCCAGGTAACACAGGAACAAGTGTGGATTGTGCAGACGGCACTTGAGAGCAGAAACAGGCGGTGTTGTAGGCCGGAGGAAATACTCAAAACAGAGTGGAGACAGAGGGCAAATCAGAGAACATATTAAATCAGAGGTAGTCAGAAGTTGTAGGCAGCAGGAGAGTTTGCCGTACACACAGCAGGGGATCAGCTGACGTTACCGAACCCCACTTACACATGAGCGAGTGTATTGTCTGTGCGGACAGCATTTCTGAGCAACAACTGGCGGTGTCGGAGCCCAGGGAAAATCGGGTAGTAGGCCGAGGCCTACTTGGAGCCAGGTGTAAATCTGAGGTTGTATGACTGTGGAGGGAGCAGGACACTTTGCCATACACACAGCAGGGGATCAGCTGACGTTACCGAACCCCACTTACACATGAGTGAGTGTTTTGTCTGTGCGGACAGCACTTCTGAGCAACAACGGGCGTTGCTGTAGCCCAGGAAATAAAGTTCAGGTCATAGAAACATGAACACAACAGGAGACCTGGATCCTGTTGCCAGCCAATTATTTATTCTGGAAGAGGACTGGCAAATTTAGGTGAGATCCAGGCTTTGTTCATTTTCAGAAAAGTAAGCTGGTCAACATTATCGGCCGATAGTCGCGTGCGACGGTCTGTTACAACACCACCTGCAGCACTAAAGACACGTTCCGATAATACACTGGCAGCAGGGCAAGCCAGCACCTCCAATGCATACTGGCTAAGCCCTGGCCATGTATCCAGCTTAGAGACTCAATACTTGAACGGTGAAGAGCCGTCTGGGAGTACACTAACAGGGCAAGACAAGTAGTCTGTCACCATCTGACGGAAACGTTACCTCCTGCTGACTGGAGCCGTCTGTGATGGTGTAACTGTTTGTGGCGGTCCCACAAAACTTTTCCACATTTGGGCCATACTGGCCTTGCCTTGTCCTGCGGCACTGCCTCTGCTACCTCTTTGTGCAGAGCTTCCTCCACTGCCTCTACCCACATGGCTGCTTTGAAAAGCACTACCAGCAACACTTGCGGGGGGAATGGAGAACATGATGGCCTGCACAAGTGTTTCTTGTTACTCCCGCATTTTTCGCTCCCGGTTCAACTGTGGTATGAGGCTTTGTAAGTTGTCCCGGTAGCGAGGATCTAGGAGGGTGTACACCCAATAATCAGCCGTGTGGAGAATGTTGGTGATGCGGCGGTCATTTAACAAGCACTGCAGCATGAAATCAACCATGTGCTGCAGACTGCCAACTGGACCGGAAACGCTGTCCCCAGCTTGAGGCAGCATCTCTGCCTGCTCAGCTTCACCCCACCCTCGCTGTACACACTGACTACTAGAGCCTTGTATACCTCCCTCCTCTGGAGAGATGTGTTCCTCCTCCTCCATTGACTCCTCGTCATCCTCCTCACTAAGTGTCCCCTGCCTGGGCCTTTGTGTGGAAGCACGTTGCGCAGACTTGCCAGAAGCAGATGGCATTTCTGACTGCTCATCCTCGACCTCTTCAAAAACCTCCTTACTTAGTGCTTGTACGGTTTTTTGAAGCAGACGGATGAGGGGGACAGTCATGCTGATTAGTGCATCATCTGCACTGGCCATCCGCATGGAGTCATTGAAGGCACGCAAAACTTGGCAGATGTCCCTCATAGTGGCCCACTCAGTGGTGGTGAAGTGTGTCCGGCGCACAGTGCGACTTGTTTGCGCCTGATGCAGCTGGTACTCCATTACTGCTGCCTGCTGCTCACACAACCGCTCCAACATATGTAACGTTGAATTCCACCTGGTGGGGAGGTCACATATGATGTGATGTTCTGGCAGGCGGAATCGGCGTTGCAGAGATGCAATGCGCGATCTTGCCATGCTGGAACGCCGCAAGTGAGCACACTCTAGGCGAACCTTGTGCAGCAGTGCATCAAGATCCGGATAGTCCCTCAGAAAGCTCTGCACGACCAAATTGAGCACGTGTGCCAGACATGGTATGTGAGTGAGGTTGCCTAGGCCCAGAGCTGCCACTAGATTTCGGCCATTGTCACTCACTACCAAACCTGGCTGGAGATTCGCTGGCACAAACCACACATCGCTCTCCTGCTTGATGGCATTCCAGAGCTCCTGTGCTGTGTGGCTCCGATTCCCCAAAGAAATTAATTTAAGGATGGCCTGTTGACGTTTGGCCACACCTGTGCTCATATCTGGCCTAACAGGCTCATGCAGTGCTGATTCCGAGGAACTAGAGTAGGAGGAGGACCCAATATGTACAGACTGCATTCCTGCAATCCTTGGAGTTGGCAGAATACGTACAGAGCCACTCTCCAGATCTGTACCCAGCTCCACAACATTGACCCAATGGGCAGTGAGGGAAAGGTATCGTCCCTGTCCATGGCTATTGGTCCACGCATCGGTGGTCAGGTGGACCTTGCTACTGACGGCGTTTAGTAGCGCATTTTCAATTTTTCTCTCCACATGCTTTTGCAGGGCAGGGACGGCTTGCCTGCTGAAATAAAAGCGGCTGGGCACATTGTATTGTGGAACTGCCAATGACATCAAGTTCCGGAAGGTGTCAGTCTCCACCAGCCTGAATGATAGCATCTTAAGGGCCAGTAGTTTGGCAATGCCGGCATTCAGAGCCAGTGCTCGGGGATGGTTTGCCGAGTATGGCCGCTTTTTCTCCCATGCCTGTGCTACCGATTGCTGGTGAGTGGCCTGGGAGTGTGCTGATGACTGTGAACGTGGTTCAGTGGGTGGAATTTCACTGGGTCTCTGGACAACAGTGGCAGTGGTTCTTCCATGGCGTTCCAGTGAGGAAGCCGAACCAGCTGTGTGTGAGCTGGAGGAAGAGGCCCCAACACGAGCTGAAGAGGTGGTAGGTGCTGCTGAAGGTTGGCCTACATCTTCAGTGTGTCTGTGTAACTCCACCTCGTGCTTGGTACGCACATGTTTCCACATATTTGTGATATTGAGGTTGCTCACATTTTTCCCTCGTTTCACTTTCTGATGACACAGCTTGCATTTGACAAAGCAAATGTCATCTGCAACTGTGTCAAAAAAAGACCACGCACTGCAAGTCCTGGGAGCGCCCGTTTTGTGTTTTGGAAGAGGATTGCTCCTCACGGGTGCCAAAGTGGAGGCTACAGGCAACCAAGTCTGCCCCCACCCTCTCCCTCCTCTTTTGGACGTTCAGGGAATCTTTTCCTCAGAGCTGCTCCCACCACCTTCCTGTGGCTGACGCCATGATGGGTCAAGGACCTCATCATCTCCACTCCCCTCTTCAAGCACCGGCTGGTCCTGGGTTGTCTCGTCAGCACCGTACGCACCAGAAATTGGCAACTGAGTCTCATCATCATCAGATGAGCACTGAGGTGTGCTGACAATAGGCACTGGCCCACCCGCCTCTTCAGATTCAGAGGGACAAAGCAGTTGCGCATCACTGCATACTCCCTCTTCTTCACGCTCTAGAATGCTGCTTGGCTGGTCACCTCTTTCCAAGCCAACAGATTCTGAGAACAGAAGTAAAGATTGAGATGGCTCCTGTCCAGGGCTCTCAGACTTCCTGGGCAATTTGGCAGGTGGTGAAGAGACAGATGGTTGCTCTTCAGTGCTCTGGCCCTGGGAGGATGCGGAAGTCATTGAAGTGGATGCGTTAGCTGCCATCCATCCGACAACGGCTTCAATTTGTTCGTCACGCAGCAGTGGGGTACGGCGAGGTCCTACAAAGCTGCGCATGAAGGACTGTTGCCTGGTAAAAGTAGGGGATGTCGGGTCACTGGTGGCCGCAGCAGACACCGAATCCCCACGTCCTCTCCCTGCTGAATACCCCCGTCCTCTCCCTGCTGAAACTCCACGGCCACGGCCACGTGCCTTACTCCCTGCCTTCTTCATCTTGGTAGACTGATAAAGATAGGCAGAAAAGTAAAAAAATTGTGGCTTAGTGTTCTTATTCCTGAACACCTGCTAACCAGTATAAGAAACACTAATTTGGCTAAGAGTGTGTGTACTACACTTTAATATGATCTAATGTGGCCTACACAACTGTAAAGTGGAGTGTTTGGTGAACTTTATTTCCTTTTTTTTTGGGGGGGGAAAGAAAAGGATGTGACCAAAGTTTGAAAGCTATAGTATCACAAACTGCAAACAAAAGGACTATGTATGAGGCAGTGACGCACGCTGAGCGGACTACAGCTAGCGGTGGCTATAGAACACACTGCAACGTGAGCTGCACTCACACACAGAGAGACCTATCAGACAGCCAAAAACAGTGCAGAGAAATGGGCTATAGCACTGAAAGGCTGCTGAAAGGCTTCGCTGTCCACTCCTTTAGTGTTTGCAACCAACGTATATGGATACGTATGGAAGCACACTATACAGGAGAAAAAAAAAGCAGCAATAAAAGAAAAATGTGTATGAGGCAGAGACACACGCTGGGCGGCCTACAAGCAGATGTGCCTGCAGGACACACTACACAGCGTGGGTCTGCACTCACACAGCCCTTGCAGACAGCTATTAAAACAGCGCTGCGGGGCTACAAAAATGCTACAGTGGTGGATTATGTAGCCTGGGTAGAGCAATAGATATTTTTGATGATCGCTATTTCTAACTGTCCCTCACAGTCTTCAACAGCAGCCTGTCCCTAACTGAATTCACAGCAGAGTGACCAGAAATGGCGGCTGCAGCGGTTTTTATAGTGCATCATGACATCATTTCAGCAGCCAATCACAGCCATGCCAGTTGTTAACATGCCTACATGCCTAACAGGATGTGCCCACACTTCTGAGGATCCCCACTGGCTGAATCAAATCGAGCGGGCTCCTAGCATTATGGGAACTTCAGATTCCGGTATTCGATATGAAAAAAGTATCGGAACTAAGTATCGGAATTCCGATACAGCGAATATCGTCCGATACCCGATACTTGCGGTATCGGAATGCTCAACACTAATAAGGACTCTTTATCAGGGTGAGGACCATCCCTGAAGAAGGAGACAGTTGTTTCCGAAATGCGTCGATTTATGGTCCTCACCACGACTCGTACCTAACCCTAGTCACATGGGCACCACGTGATCCAACACGTTTCACAGGTCCTACAGACCAGGTGCAGTAACTGCTTGATTTCAGTGAGCGATGCTTGGATACTATGACCAGGATCCCATGCCCTCTTTTGGAGGTACCTTACAGAGTAGCTGCCACTGGCCGGGGCAGCTCTCCGCATCGATTTACAGATCGTAGTAGTAAACAGAAGATTTCCCTTTTTGGCGCTTCGGAGGACGAGAATGGTTAAAGATGAGATATTTTTCTTGATATCAAATTTATTAGGACACTTTGCTAAGAACAAACAACGCGTTTCAACCTGCAGCGGTCTTCATCAGGTATAATATGCACTTATAAAACTTTTTTTTAAAAAATGAATGTCTTTATAGACTGGAGACTGCTAACACTTCAAAGGGGTGTGTCTTCATCAAATAGGATCAACACCACACCCCAATTAGGTTAGTATATCAGAATAATATATTAGTATAAATAAGTATATGGAAATAGAGGACATAAATATGCTGGAAGAGGGGGCGCCGGACTTGATCGAAGCCCAGGTCCCACATGAAGCCGGCTGCGTCTTTGCTGGACTGGGCGGGACCCTAAGCACTCCTGGCCCAGTCGCAGCTGTGACCCCTGAACCTCGGTAGTTACGCCCCTGTTTAGCTCTTATAGTGCTAAAGTAAACCGTTAATCTTTCTGGCATTAAATTATTTATTGGGTTTCAATTTCTTCTGTTTCGAATCTGAGTATTTCCTACAAATAGAGGATGCCCCAATGGGTTCAAAATTCTCCTCGCCCCTTGCAATTTTGTTCATGGCGTGGGGGGAAGAGTTTTTTTATTTTTAACCCTACTAAATCTTTTTCTAACCATGTGATGTGGGACAGCCGATACATGGACCATCTGCTCATTGTATTGTCCGGCAATACCGCTGTCATCCTGGATTTTGCTTCATATCTTATTAACAATTATTGTAATCTATGGTTTCTTAGTCTCCCCCAAGTTCTCCAGTCCCCTTTTTGGATATTTTTTTTAAGAATGGGATCCTGTTAGTGGCTGAGTTCATATGTCACCTTTTAGGAAAGGTTTCAGGTAATACCATCTTACTTTCCTCTAGCTGTCACCCACACCATATAGTAGGAATATGCAAGATCTCTACTAAGTCTGCCTATGATACAGTAAACTCCAAGTCCAGAGATGGAATCCTTTACAATAAAGAGCAAACAGCTGATAACGTTAGAACAGTTTCACCTATTACCTTTTCCACATCCTTCAGTTTATGATTCAATAAGGTTAAAACTAATATTTCCAGATATTTAGCAGTGATTAACCAGGATGATACCCTGAAGGAAATTTTGTAAGTAGGGTTCAGATGTGTGGCCAAAAAGGAGCAGCCCTTAGGTAACATACTTTCCCCTAGTGTTTTTCAACAATAAAAATTTCTATCTACCTGGCTCACCCCAAAGGGTTATTTTTAAATGTGCAGCAGCCGATGTAATGTTTGTACCTTTGCTGTTAATTAAAATTTCAATTATTATTGCCCTCTGGTTTGAGCCACTCTATTAATTTGATCATTAGTTGTGACTCCCACCATATTATATACTGCATTGATAGGTTGTATCACCAGGAGATTGAAAAAGCGTATTGCCGGGCATTTGTCTCTAATTCATAAAAAAATGGTTGATATCCTGGAGAAGCTAAACAACCTGTGACTAAACACAGTGGGGATGTTACTCATCTGCAGTTCTATAGTATTGAGAGGGTCAGTGGCCTAGTTGGAGTCTGATGGGCTCCGGTGCAAGATTTGGGCTTGCGCTTCCGGTTGTGACATATCTATATGACCTCCATCCTGGTATGTATGTCCCACAGCCTGGTGAATATACAGTATATATATTTGTGTATATATATATATAGAGAGAGATTTACTGTGTGTGTGTATATATATATATATATATATATATATGCCACCATCCTTACATTTACTGTATTTTTTAAGACATACCGGACCATAAGACGCACATCAAATTTTCAGGAGGAAAATGGGGGAAAAAATTAATGCGTCAAATGGGGGTCCGTCTTACAGTCTGATTTCAGCTTACCGGCGGAAATCAGTAGCGCTGGTGGAGCAGAGTTAAAGGGGGTGTTTGGTGATACAGAAATGATATGACTCACATCCCAGACTGGAGCGTGCAGGTTCTGCATTGCTCGTGGTGAGGGGGCACGGCCGACATTTTCTGAAAACCCAGAGCCCGCACACATCCATTGCTCGTTTCCCGAGATCATGGCCGAGATCTCAATATGCGCATGCGCCGACCTGGCGGCCATTTTCTGGAGGCCATTTTACCGGAGGCCACTGCATCTCAGCAATGGGGATGTGCGGGGCTCAGGGCTTTCAGAAAATGTCAGCGGAGCCCCGCAGCACTGTGCACTGCCGATTGCTGCGGCACCAGCCGGGGAAGGGAGTGTGATCATCGCCCTGCAGCGTTGAACCACGCAGAATTGCCCGACTCCTGCTGCAGCCACACTACTTGTAAGTATATTCCGACTATAAGACGCACCCTCATTTTCCCCAAAAATTTAAGGGGAGCATGTTTTTTTATAGTCCGAAAAATACAGTATGTCCCTCATCCTGTTATATGTCTCTTATCCTGAGCCCCATCCTGGTATATACAGCGGGGGAAATAAGTATTTGATCATTTGCTGATTTTGTAAGTTTGCCCACTGCCAAAGACATCAACAGTCTATAATTTTAAGGGTAGGTTAATTTAAACATTGAGAGATAGAATAACAGAAATAAAATCCAGAAAATCACATTGTATAAATTATAAATTATACAAATTTGTTTGCATTTTGCAGTGAGAAATAAGTATTTGATCCCCTATCAACCATTAAGAGTTCTGGCTCCTACAGACCAGTTAGACGCTCCTAATCAACTCGTTACCTGCATTAAAGACAGCTATCTTACATAGTCACATTTATAAAAGACCACTGTCTACAGACTCAATCAGTCAGACTCTAACCTCTACAACATGGGCAAGACTAAAGAGCTTTATAGCGATGTCAGGGGCAAGATCATAGACCTGCACAAATCTGGAATGGGCTACAAAAACACACTTACGGCGCTTAGTGAGAAGCAGCCAACTGTTGTTGCAATAGTAAGAAAATGGAAGAAATACAATATTATTATTATTATTATTATTATTTATATAGCGCCATTAATTCCATGGTGCTGTACATGAGAAGGGGGGTTACATGCAAAGTTATAGATATCGTTAACAGTAAACAAATTTACAGTGACAGACTGGTACAGAGGGGAGGGGACCCTGTCCTTGCGGACTTACATTCTACGGTATAGTGGGGAAGAGACAAAAGGTCGGGGGTGCAGCAGATCTGGTGGTGATGTGGCGGCAGCTCAGGCAGTGGTGAGGCAGCAGAATGGTTATTGCAGGCTGTAAGCTTTCCTGAAAAGATGGGTTTTCAGGTTCCATTTGAAGGATCCGAGGGTGGTGGATAATCGGATGTGTTGAGGCATGGTATTCCAGAGGATAGGGGATATTCGGGAGAAATCTTGGAGGCGGTTGTGTGAGGAACGAATAAGTGTGGAGGAGAGTAGGAGGTCTTGGGAGGATCGAAGATTACGTGAGGGAAGATATTGGGAGATTAGTTCAGAGATATAGGGAGGGGAAAGGTTGTGGATGGCTTTGTAGGTCAGTGTTAGTAGTTTGAACTGGATTCGTTGGGGAATTGGGAGCCAATGGAGGGATTTGCAGAGGGGAGAGACAGGGGAGTAGTGAGGAGAGAGGTGGATTTGTCGGGCAGCAGAATTGAGGACAGACTGGAGTGGTGCAAGAGAGTTAGCACGGAGGCCACAGAGGAGAGTGTTGCAGTAGTCAAAGCGGGAGATGAGGGCATGTACAAGAGTTTTAGTAGACTGAGGACTGAGGAAGGGACGGATTCTAGAAATATTTTTGAGTTAGAGGCGACAGGAGGTGGCAAGAGATTGGACGTGTGGTTTGAAGGACAGGGCAGAGTCGAGATGTCAATTGACATTGATCTGGGACACCATGCAAAATCTCACCTTGTGGAGTATCCTTCATCGTGAGGAAGGTGAGAGATCAACCTAAAACTACACGGGGGAACTTGTTAGTGATCTCAAGGCAACTGGGACCACAGTCACCAAAAAAACCATTGGTAACACACAAATCCTGCAGTGACCACAAGATACCCCTGCTCAAGAAGGCACATGTGCAGGCCCGTCTGAAGTTTGCCAATGAACACCTGGATGATTCTATGAGTGAGTGGAAGAAAATGCTGTGGTCAGATGAGTCAAAAATTGAGGCTTTTGGCATTAACTCAATTCACCGTGTTTTGAGGAAGAGAAATGCTGCCTATGACCCAAAGAACACCGTCCCCACTGTCAAGCATCGCGGTGGAAACATTATGTTTTGGAGGTGTTTCTCTGTTAAGGGCACAGGACTACTTCTTCATATCAATGGGAGAATGGATGGAGCCATGCACCATAAAATCCTGAGAGACAACCTCCTTCCCTCCGCCTGGACATTAAAAATGGGTGGTGGCTGGGTCTTCCAGCAAGACAATGACCCAAAACATACAGCCTACAGCCGCAGTAAAAAATGTGTGCCTCAAAAAGTCGGTCTCCAGACCTTAATCCCATAGAAAACTTATGGAGGGAGTTGAAGCTCCAAGTTGCCAAGTGACAGCCTCAAAATCTTAATGATTTAGAGATGATCTGCATCTCTAAAACTTGTTGCATTCCCGTGCGGTCGACGGACACATCAAAACAACGCATCCGCCTACATCCGCATACATCTGCATGTCCTGCGGACCCAATGTTAAAGATAGGTACGCAGGACGCATGCAGAAGTATGTGGAAGTAGGCAGAGCTTAACTGAGGAAGTACGCAGCCCTCCACAAAGCCCACGAACGCTAATCTGAACCTAGCCTTAGACACATGCATCGTATCAGTGAGCCAGGTGACAGTAAACTGTTTTACTTCAATTTTTGCACTGTATAAATTGAGGAATTAATCTGTAGTCTAAAATCACAAAGCCTTACTCCCCTTAAATCCTAAAATTTCAGTTGTGACTGCAGTCAGCTAATATTCCCTGTGTTGTTTTGTAATGTGGCGGGGGCGGTAGCCGTGGAGGAGGTATTCGCCTCTTACGCCATGGCATATTGCATAAAAGTGGAGTTCATGGCAGGGTGTGTGTACTTGTGATGTGGGGGCGCTATGACCTAGCAATTCGCATGTGACCAATAACTTGGGCTGTCCAGGACCAGGTGTATGACAGTTCAATGAGGGAGACCACCAGTCGAAAATAAACTTTTTACTGAATGATAACTGGGAACGGATTATATACAGGAGATATTGGGCACATATATTGATGAAGGTTTCTTTCAATATACAAAGCAATACCCACACACAGATTGCTTCTTCTTGTTCTCTATCTTCACATTTCCTGTTCACTTCACAACAACCCAGCTGAGAACTACAGTCCAGTTTGTAAGAGACCTATGCTCAACCCGCGATTCTGCATCCTTTTCCTCTTAGGGGAGCTACTTTTCCACTATGGCGATTACTTATCTTTTCTGTCTTTGACGCTCTGGAACTCCTATCAGGCACACTCTCTTCATCTTCTGTACTCTGCTCCATTTAGGCCCGTTAACTATTAAACTTATAAACTCGGCGTCCACTCCTAGAACCCGGCTCCGTTCGATGACTCTGTTCTTTTTGTCACATCTCTCTCTTCTCTCTGCTAGGATCTCGCTATCCTCTGACTCTCTCTCCTCTCTCTTTAGAGACACCCAAGTCATATGGCATCCTGGTATAAATGACTGTCTAGCCCCAGTCAAGCTCAAATATTTCATTTGAGAACCAATCTGTATAGTTTAATTTGGCTTCATGCTTACATATTTTACAAAAATTGGCTACTGAGAAGCCATATGTGAAAAATTAAGCACTGCCTATTAGAGTTGAGCGAAACGGGTCGGTCATATTCAAAAGTCGCTGACTTTCGCTGAAGTTGGGTTTCATGAAACGAAACTCGACCATAGCGTGAGGTCAGCTATGAGGTCGGCGACCAGAGCGCCAAAGTCGTGTTTCAAAAGATGCTTCCAGCGCCCTTTTTCAGCCAATGATGGAGGACGCACACTGTGGGCAACGCGATGACATAGGCATCGGTCACCACCATCTTTGAGACGGGCATGCAAGTGATTGGCTGGCTTTGTGTGGCATCACAGGGGCTTTAAAATGGCGTGAATGCCGACCGCCATCTTACTTATGCCGATCTTAGCATAGGGAGAGCTGCTGCTGATGATGATTCTGTAGGGAGAGCGTTAGGCAGGGAAGAAGAACCAAAAAACTGCTTCTGCTGTTAGCGATTTCCACTTACAACACAACACTTTGTGTGCAGTGACCAGGGAGGCTCTATTTTTGTGCATCAGCTCTGTTGGTTATTAGGCTGCCTTATAAGGCTCCCTGGTAGCTGCGTTGCTGTTTGCACACTGCTGGGCAAGCTGCTTTTTTAAAAGCAAAAATACTTTTCTTCCTCTTTTCTGCACAGTTACCAAGGGTTCATTTTTCCACCCTTTTGTGTGTGCACTGTGCAGCAGTCCTGCTTATTAGGATGCCTGCGTCCATACTTAGACTGAGAGCATCATTGTCAGCGTCCTCAAATCTCTAGTGAGATCCAAAATCTCACCAATCCTATAAACACCCTCCACCTTGTCATTCACCATCCAATTTCAGCCTGTTACATTGAGGTGTAATCTCTCCTGGGCCAGAGACAATAGTTCTGCATCCTCAAATCTATAGTGAGATTCAAATTCTCTCCAATCCTATAGACACCCTCCACCTTGTCATACACCATCCAATTTCAGCCTGTTACATTGAGGTGTAATCTCTACTGGGCCAGAGACAATAGTTCTGCGTCCTCAAATCTATAGTGAGATTCAAATTCTCACCAATCTTATAGACACCCTACACCTTGTCATACACCATCCAATTTCAGTCTGTTACATTGAGGTGTAATCTCTACTGGGCCAGAGACAATAGTTCTGCGTCCTCAAATCTATAGTGAGATTCAAATTCTCACCAATAGTAGATACACCTTCTACCTTGTTTTACAGTACCATATAGCTGGTGGTATTTTGGGTACATTTTCACAAAAATGAGCAAGTATGGTGGAAGACGCCATGGAAGAGGGCGGGGGTTGCCAGCTGGTCCCGATGGTGGTGGTGTTGCATCTGTTGGTAGTGGCAAAAGCACAATAGCACTTAAGGCAGGAGGTGTTGAGCCTGCGTCATTGTCTGGCTCCACAAGGCCTCGAAGGCTCTCTTTTCTGGGAGTAGGTAAACCAATTTTAAAGCCGGAGCTTCAGGAGCAAGTTTTGGCTTACATTGCTGACACAGCCTCCAGCTCTCCCGCCTCCTCTTCAGAAGTTTCAAAAAATAAAAGCACTGAGTCGTCATTGGAGGCTCCAGGTCAGGAACAACATCTTTCCATGTGTCCTTCACCCCTACCAAAAGTGAAGGATGTGGCAGGCCACACTACCGATTACTCCATGGAGCTCTTTTCACATACCATGCCTTGGTTAGCAAGTCAAATCGTGAATTCCCCAGTCCAAGATGAATCTGACATGGAGTGCACTGATGCACAGCCACTGCTAGATTTTTCTGCTGGTACATTCAATCAGAGCACTACATTGTCCTCGCAGTGTACTGAGGCAGAATCAGACCCTGATGAAACTCAGGTGCCCCTTTCCGCATACTATACCACCTTACATGGTGACACAGAGGAAGGTGCACATGAAATTGAAGAGGAGGTGATGGATGACCCAGTTGTTGACCCAGATTGGCATCCATTGGGGGAAGAGGGTGCCACTGCCAATAGCTCAGAAGAGGAGGAGGAGGATCCACATCAGGCAACGACATCGCAACAGCTGTTATCTGGCAGGACTGTAGCAGTCCAAAAATGTGTTACAAAAAACAAAAGAGTTGCAGGACAGCTTGGCCAGACGGTCAAATTAGCACAGCGTGCAAGGTCTCAAAATGTCTTCCATAGTAGGAAGAGTGCAGTGTGGCACTTTTTTGAACAAAATCCTAATGATCAGGCAAAAGTTATCTGTAAGAAGTGCGCAAAGACCTTTAGCCGAGGGAAAAATCTGATAAATTTGAATACCAGTCGCATGGTTAGACATTTAACCACCATGCACTTGCAAGCGTGGACGGACTACCAAACCTCACGTACCACATGTGCACCTGCTCCGAATGAAGGTAGTCAGCAATCCTACATCGCTTCCCCCACTGTAAGCCCACCAGTTAGCACACCACCAGCAGCAAATGTCGAGGTGTCGTTGCAAGGGCAAAGCAGTCATGGAATCACAATGTTATTGCTACGAAAGACTGAATCTAGGCCATCAGCAACACCACCAACACCATCACCATCACCAACCCTCTCTCAGTCCCCCATGTCCATCGCTAGTTCCACCATATACAGCTCTCAAGTCCAGCTCACCCTACCAGAGACTCTGAGTAGGACAAGAAAGTACTCATCCTCTCATCCGGGTACACTGGCTTTCAACGCCCACATTGCCAAACTAATCTCATTAGAGATGATGCCCTACCGGTTGGTTGAAAGCAAGGCTTTCCGCGAGCTCATGGCCTATGCAGTTCCACGCTATGACCTACCCAGTTGGCAATTCTTTTCACGAAAAGCCATCCCAACCCTCCACGTGCATGTGAAAGACCGTATTGTCCATGCACTCAAGCAATCAGTGAGTGGAAAGGTGCACCTCACAACAGATGCATGGTCCAGTAGGCATGGCCAGGGCCGTTACATGTCCATCACTGCACACTGGGTTAATGTGGTGGATGCAGGGTCACAGGGGACAGCGGCGGTGGGACAGTGCTGACTAGCCAACGGTATAGGAAACAGTTGGCTGTAGGCGTTCCACCCTCCTCCTCATGCGAAAGCTCATCCACAGAGCGCAGTCGCACGAGCACTCATCCGCAGCTGCCAGTGTTGCACACGAGGTGTCCCACTATCGAACAGTTAGTGGTAAGCGTCAGCAGGCTGTGTTGAAGATGATGTGTTTGGGCGACAACAGACACACCGCGGAGGTATTGGCCGACTACTTGCAGCAACAAACTGAGTCATGGCTGGGCAGTCTACATCTTGAGGCAGGCAAGGTAGTTAGTGATAACGGCTGGAATTTTGTGGCAGCCGTAGGCCTTTTAAAACTCAGACACATACCTTGCCTGGCTCACACCTTGAACCTGGTGGTGTAGTGCTTCCTCAATAATTATCCGGAGTTAACACCCCTGCTCCATAAGGTGCGAAGACTGTGCTCGCACATCCGCCGGTCGCCCGTACACTCCAGTCGTATGCAGAAGCTGCAGCGATTGCTGTACCTTCCAAAGCACCACCTAATTATCGACGTTGCAACAAGGTGGACCTCCACCCTGTACATGGTTCAGAGGCTGTGCGAACAGAGGCAGGCTGTAATTCATTTGTGGGAGGATACACGGGCAGGCAGTTTGCAGGCAGACATGGAGTTGTCTGGTGTGCAGTGGTCGAAGCTGAAAGACCTCTGTAAAGTCCTTCAGTGTTTTGAGGAATGCACACGGCTAGTAAGCGCAGACGACGCCATCATAAGCATGAGCATCCCACTTATGCGTCTGCTCATGCAAACTTTGACCCACATTAAGGAGCATGCGTCTTCAGCCGAGGAGGAAGAGGAGGAGGGAAGCCTTGATGACAGTCAGCCATTTTCTGGTCAGGGAAGTCTCGTGGATGAGGTGAAGGAAGAAGAGGAAGAGGAGGAGGAGTTTGATGGGGATGATTATTTGGGGGAGGAGGATGCTTCTCAGGGGGCAAGAAAAAATGTTGGCGTGGCAAGGTCAGGTACAGGGTTTGTGTGTGACTGGAGGGATGTGGATTTGCCAGAAAATGCTCCTCCACCCAGCACTCGCAATGCATCATTGACACCTGGAACATTGCCCACATGTCTGATTATGCCTTGCAGATCCTAAAAAGGACCCCCGCATTGCCAAAATGATGAACGATGACGACTACTGGTTGGCCAGCATCCTGGATCCACGCTATAAAGGCAAATTCCAAAACATCATGCCACAGGAGAACCTAGAGCTAATATTGGCTAACAAACAAGCAACTCTGGTAAACTGTTTGTTTGAGGCATTCCCAGCACACAGCGGCGGTGATGTTTTTCCAACAAGCCGTAGGTGGCAACATGAAAGAGGTGTTCATGGTGCACACAGCCGAAGTGGCTTTGGACACAGGAGTTTCATGACCATGTTGTGGACTGATTTTTCAAGTACCGCTCGCACGACTGGTAATACTGCATCGATCGAAAGTGACAGGAGACAACCGTTGTCAACTATACTAACAAACTACTTCTCCTCCCATATCGATGTTCTCCCTCATCGGTCATTCCTCTTTGACTATTGGGCCAGTAAACTTGACACCTGGCCTGAATTGGCACAATATGCCTTACAGGAGCTCGCTTGCCCTGCTGCTTGTGTGTTATCTGAACGAGTCTTCAGTGCTGCTGAATCAATCCTGCCAGAAAAATGGACCCGTCTGTCAACACAAAATGTTGATGATCTAACCTTCATTAAAATGAGCCATGTATGGGTTTGAAAGGATTTTGTCCCACCCTCCCCTGCTGACACGTAGGATGCCAGAAAAATGGCTTGCTTTTATCCTCCTCTTCCGCTGACTACTCCAATTACTCCATTTGCAGCTGCTGAATGTCTAACATCAACATATGCCTATTTTTCCACCTCCCTACCTGGGCTGCCTCTCCCCACAGGGCCGGGGTCACCACCTGGCGCACGCACCCTTGCGAGTGCCGTTGCCCTGGACAGGTGGGTGGGCACACTGTTTGGCAACGGCACTGCCACAAGGTTCCTCACAGTACAATCAAGTGTCTCTGACGGTGGGGGTGCACACCCGCCGTCAGACACACCGGCGTACTATGAGGGGCCCTGTGCCATCGCCAATGAGTGGGCCCCCCCTGCTTGCTCAGAATCACAGCACTTGCAAAGTTGAAATACTTACCTCTCCCTGCTCCACCGCTGTGACGTCTTCCGCATTTCCTGACAGTGACATTCTGGTCAGAGAGCGTGATGACATCACATCTGTACGCCCTCTGCCTAAACAGTCCAAGTGCAATGAGATGGAAGATGGGGATGACGAGGAGTCCAGACTAGTACAGGGATTCCCTAGTGAGAAGACTTACTTAATTGTTTTAAAGGTTGGGAGCAATTTTTGGGGAGCACTATACTCTGGAGAATGATATATGAGGCCCACCATACACTGGAGCATTCCAAAGGTGGACATCAGACACTGGAGCAGCATTTACAGGGCCCATTATACACTGGAGCATTAGAAATGGGGCCCATTATATATGGAGCATTATTTGGGCCCATAACACAGTGGAGCTTCATCCATGGGGGCCAACATATACTGTAGCATTATGTGGAGCTCATCATATACTGTTTCAAACATTACATGGGACCAATGATTCTGTATGGAGAAATATATAGGCCTCATTACTCTGTATAGCGCACTATGCGGTGGCCATAATACTGTATGGAGCAATATACTGTCCGTTTTGGAGCTATTGGAGAATTTAAAATGGATATCAGTCATGAGATGTAAGAAGTGAAGTATTTTTCATTGCACTATACCGCTATTTCTCTGCCGTATCAGAGGATCATGAATTGTGGCATGTGTTAAAGGAGCCCATTGACACTCTTTGGCCCTGGGCCAATGACAATCTGGAGCCAGCCGTACTCCCCCCTTCCACAACTTTAGCCAAACAACTCCCAGTTTTCAATGCCTAACTATTATTATAAAGTAAATTAAGGTTGACAAGCGTAATAAGAATTGATGTTTTTGGCATTAAAATGGGCACTGTAGGTGTGTTTCCTGTCCTCCACTCACTGCCAACTTTTCTTCCCCATTGACTTGCATTGGATTTCGTGTTTCAGTTCCAACCTTGAAAGTTTTGCTCATCTCTAGTTACAAATACACATGCTTACAGGATGATTGTAATCTGCCATTACATCCCCCCATTCATCACACTAGGGTCACATTCCTTAAAATGGAGGGGCAACATAGCTTGTTTTCAGTGGGTATGATCCGAGGAGGAAGGGAGCAATATGAACCCTTCTTGCAGAATTAATAGGCCTGGGAGAGGCTCCTTGAGGTAACATGAGATGGGGCTACTACCTCAGAGAGATCAGACTGTCCTTGGGACTCCCAGCCTCCTGTGTGGGAGCAGGCCATGGAGCAGGTGACACAGGGGGCTTTCGTCTACTTCTACATGTTGAGGACTCCGGCACTACCCGAAGCCAGTGCACTTACAGCCCAGGCACCTGGAAATTGGGCTCCAAAAACAAAGTGGAGACAGTTCCCCAAGCCTCCTGAGGAAGAAGAAGAAGAAGTGGACACCTGAAGAGGATTACTGTATCACGCTCTTCATAATTATTTCTGGCTTTGCACTTTGTTCCATGCCTTTATTAGCATAGGAATACATCAACTACACTTTCAAAATATTTGAATGAGGCTTGTCAGTTGTTACCTTTCAGGGGTCTATGGATGACTGGATGAGCCTCCTTATATTTTTTTCTTGGCTTTCCATTTGGGCAAAGCCTTTTTGTGTGTGGCTATATAATTATCTTAGCTAGCACTAGTAAAATCTGTGTATATCCTAGTGAATAACCTAATTCAAATAAGCTATTCCTAATTCCTAATGTATGAATGCAATCATAGTGGAGTTAGCATAGCTCTATCAATGCAAATCAGACTGACTGATGATTTGTATAGACTCTAAAGATTATAATTATTATAGAAATAACACAAATACACTGGGGTAATTTTAACCTGATTTGCTCCTTTTTAAGATAAAATAATAAAAGTCATGTTTTAAAGCATCCCTTATTTACGGTTTATTTACACTTCGGGTAATTTAGTATTATGTATTTGTTCATCCCGAAAGGGGAGTATACTTATTGGTTTAATTAGAGTACATCAACTAGACTTTCGAAATATTTACGTTGAAAAAATTTTCTGGATTGAATTTGTCATCCATAGAGTATTACCGGCGTTTTCTTACATTTCAGGGATATACCGTATATTCTTGTGTATAAGCCGAGTTTTTCAGCACTTTTTTTGTGCTGAAAACGCCCCCCCCGGATTACACACAAGTCACGGTCCCAGAAAGCCGGCCGGGGATGGGGAACAGCGGGTAAGAGACAGGAGCGGTCAGGGAATGGGGAGCGGCGGAGCAGCGGGTCAGAGACAGGAGCTGATGGCGGAGCGGCGGAGCGGCGGAGCGGCGGAGCTGCGGGTAAAGGAGCCAGAAGCCAGGAACTGTGGCTAAAGCCTGTGTCGCTGCGGTATTAGCGCACAGTGCCAGCCACAGCTGTTGGCTTCAGCACACATACTCACCTACCTGCATGCCTTCGGTGAGTCGGTGACACTCACTGCATCTCGTTGCAGGTGCCGGCACCAGCAGCTCTCTTCCAGCAGAGTGGTCCCTTGGTACCGCTCATTAAGGTAATGAATATGCACGCATCTATAGGCATGGAGCGCATATTCTTTACCTTAATGAGTGGTACCACGTGACCACTCGACTGTAAGAGAGCTGCTGGAAGCCAGAACAAGATGCAGTGCCACCGAGGGAGCGCAGGCACGTGAATAGGATGTTTTTGGTTTTTTTTACACGAATCATACATAGGGATAAGGGGATAGGCAGCCATGCATACCAGGAGAGGGAGGACTGGAGAGCCATGCATACAGGATAGAGACTGGGGAGCCATGCACACAGGATAGGGACTAGAGAGCCAGAGAGGGATTGGGGAGCCATATGTGGCACCCCTGAGGGTCCAGTTGCCACAGAGATACTGCACCTCAGCCAGAGGTGTGGTACCCCACTCTCTGGTAAGGAGGGGGCACTACCCGGTACCCACACACTAGTACCAAACACCACACCTCTCCAGGCTAGGTAGAGGGTGTGGGTGGAGGAAGTAGATAATGGTAGGACAGCTGGAGAGAAAGCTGACAGTTGGTAGTGGAGAGTTGTCATGGAGTGAGGAGCTTGTCCCAGGACTGGAGAGTAAAGTGGAGTGAAGAATGGGTCCAAGGGGCCAGGGAAGTGAAGAATCCATCTGTGGCACCCGAATCCACGCCGACTGCAGATAGGTGGAAGGACCAGGTCACAGTTGGGGACCGGCCCCAGACTAGTGGAGAAACTGTAGGGCTCAGCTAGTAAACCGGATGCTGAAGTATATGTATGTGCGACAGCCAAATCCACACACGTTCACTGAAAAGGCAGCCATGTAGAGTAAAGGGGACCAGAAGATCGTCGCCCGACAGGATCCGAGGCTGCTGGCTTGAAACACTGTGTGGGAGGCGCAGAGAAGGAGAGGCGAGAGCCAGCGCAGAGAGACGACCAGAGAAGGAACATAAGAAGGGGGGTTCTGGCAAAGTGTACCCCAAATTACCCGAGAGCTGGCTGGACCACTGACCCAGAGGACACAGAACCCCGGCTGGGGATTTTAACTTGAAAGACCATGAGTAAAATTGTGAAGACTGCATGCCGCTGTGTCCTCAGATATATTTACTGTGTCATCTGCCCTGCACTACAACCATTACCATCATTTACTATCTTATATCTGCGCTGGGGCCTAGCTCTACTCGTGGAGAGTTATAACATCTTTGCTGCATCACCAACCGCCCCAGTGGATCTGAATCGCAGCGTCAGCCATCTTCTTATTGCTGAACACCATGGGTGGCGTCACAGCTTAATCCTCTATAAACTTTTCCCCTTACAATTTATTGCACACCCAGGGCCAAGGACTGGGTCACTACTGCCGTGACATCCCCTGAAGAACTGACCGGCCCGGACCGAGTAGCCCAAGACCCTGGGGGCTTTGCAAACTTGACATCACAAACAGGATCTACCGACCCTTTAAACCGGGTCCCGTGTGCCCAGAGACTATGCAAAATGGAGTGGTGTAGCTTCCCATTGAGGGCTGGGTTGCTGAAAGGTGCAAAAATCATGCCTTCGCATTGTAAAGACTTCAATGAAAAAGGACTTGTCCGTCGGTCAGGGGAATCTGCCTCCTGGTGTGTCCGACAGCAAAAGAGAGAAGGTGGAAGGAGCATTAGTGAGAGTGCGACAAGGAACCCAGTGAGCATCATGGCAAGCGGTGGTTAGAGAGACCCAGAGTGTGAGGTGGAAGCGGTGGGCTCCCTCAGCTGACTGGAGGAAGTTCCAGACCAGCTGCCCACGGTAGACCCGGAATTCCTTAGAGCGGAGATGAAAGAGCTAAGTCGCCAGCTCCAGAAGACACAGATAATAACAATATCAAAATGGAGGGAGGCCCTGCTGGAAAAGGTGTCCGAGCGGTGGATGGCCTCGGGATCAGCATCCCCGACCCCAGAGGAGGAGGAGGAGGAGTCTGGCACCAGAGAGGCAAAAGATACAGGTACCAACATTGCCCCAGTGGCCAAGGAAACCCTGGTTGATCCCTTAAAACCCCCAAAAGCCCTTAAACCTGGCCATGTGCTTAGGGATTTAGCCTGGGACTGGACGGCAGACATCAGGGATGGACTGGCAGTTCCACTACAGTCTGAACCCATGCCCCGGGAGGTGCACAGTGAAAGGGTGATTTTTGGTTGGGAACACACGGGGATGGAACTGATGGGGGTTCCCTGGGGAGGCCCAAGTGGGAGAAGCCCGGGTAGAGACCCTCAGTTGGGAGGGCAGAGGAAGCAGAGGTGCAAGAATGCAAAACACTGTGGAGAGCTATGGAGGACAGAAACATGAAGGCCAAGGCCCAGGCGCGCAAGGCTAGACCCTCCGACCGGGGTCCGCAGAGGCAAGGCACTTTTGTCTCCTTTGACTTGAAAGGGGGCTGGGGGTTTATCAAAGAGCCTGAGGTGGCCTCAGAACTGTTTGTGACTTGTCGAGATGTGGAGTCACATCTACTAGAGGGGCACCCTGATCATCACCTGTACCCAAGGGATCTTGTGACCTGCACCCAGCATGTGGGTGAACAGGGTGGTATACCCTCATTGTGAGAAAAGTACATGTTGCCCCCATGCCAGTAGTTACAGAGCTAGCAAGATGACCAGCAGCTTCAACCCCGGTCACTGCAACAGTCCCTGCAGCTTCAGCTAAAGTTGCAGTTCGGACACAGGCAACTCAACCCGATCAGGAGATTGCAGGTTCAAAGAACTGCCTCAGAAGAAAAAATGAGAAGTGGCAGAATGTGAATGTAAATAGTTAGTTAACCTGGTTAGGTCTCATTAATTTAAAGACAATGTGGTTATGGACAGTGAATGGCCAGAACTTTACTTGTAAATAGTTAGCACTAGAGTTGAGCGACTTTTGGTTTTTTAGGGTCGCGTTTCGTTTCGTGAAACCCGACTTTTCCAAAAGTCGGGTCGAGCAAGATCGTCCGATTCTAGGGAAAAGTCGGGGTCGTCCCGAAACATGAAACCCAATGTAAGTCAATGGGGAATAAAAGTCGGCAGTGAGAGGAGGACAGGAAACACACCTACAGTGCCCATTTGAATGCCAAAAGCATCAATTCTTCTTACTTAAGCTTGTCAACCTTAATTAACTTCATAATACAAGTTAGGCACTGAAAAATGGGGGTTATTTGGCTAAAGTTGTGGGGGGGGAGGGCTGGCTGCAGGTTTTCATGTGCCCTGGGCGAAAGAGCGCCCCTTTAACACATACCACAACTCATCATGCTCCGATACGGCAGATAAATAGCGGTATAGTACAATGAAAAATACCTCACTTTTTACATCTCATGACGAGGCCCATCTATTTCTCCATACAGAATCATTGGTCCCATATAATGTTTGAAACAGTATATGATGAGCTCCACATAATGCTACAGTATATGTTGGTCCCCATGGATGAAGCTCCACTGTCTTATGGGCCCAAATAATGCTCCAAACATAATGGGCCCCATTTCTAATGCTCTAGTGTATAATGGGCCCTGTAAATGCTGCTCCAGTGTCTGATGTCCACCTTTGGAATGTTCCAGTGTATGGTGGGCCCCATCTATCATTCTCCAGAGTATAGTGCTCCCCAAAAATTGCTGTCCCAACATTGAAAACAATCAAATAAGTCTCCTTGCTAGGGAATCCCTGTACTTGTCTGGACAGGTGCTGTAGCTTGCTTAACAGCTCGCCAGCCGTTCTCACGCCCAGTATGGATTGCACGTGATTGCACAAAGGTTAGAAAGGGTACCGTATCCCTGGATAACATGTATGGATAGCGTACACATTCAAAATATATGTCTCAGGAGGCAGGCTCAGACGGTGTCAGGCCCAGTATGGATTGCACGTGATTGCACAAAGGTTAGAAAGGGTACCGTATCCCTGGATAACATGTATGGATAGCGTACACATTCAAAATATATGTCTCAGGAGGCAGGCTCAGACGGTGTCAGGCACAGTATGGATTGCACGTGATTGCACAAAGGTTAGAAAGGGTACCGTATCCCCGGATAACATGTATGGATAGCGTACACATTCAAAATATATGTCTCAGGAGGCAGGCTCAGACGGTGTTAGGCCCAGTATGGATTTCACGTGATTGCACAAAGGTTAGAAAGGGTACCGTATCCCCGGATAACATGTATGGATAGCGTACACATTCAAAATAAATGTCTCAGGAGGCAGGCTCAGACGGTGTTAGGCCCAGTATGGATTGCACGTGATTGCACAAAGGTTAGAAAGGGTACCGTATCCCTGGATAACATGTATGGATAGCGTACACATTCAAAATATATGTCTCTGGAGGCAGGCTCAGGCGGTGTCAGGCACAGTATGGATTGCACGTGATTGCACAAAGGTTAGAAAGGGTACCGTATCCCTGGATAACATGTATGGATAGCGTACACATTCAAAATATATGTCTCAGGAGGCAGGCTCAGACGGTGTCAGGCCCAGTATGGATTGCACGTGATTGCACAAAGGTTAGAAAGGGTACCGTATCCCCGGATAACATGTATGGATAGCGTACACATTCAAAATATATGTATCAGGAGGCAGGCTCAGACGGTGTTAGGCCCAGTATGGATTGCACGTGATTGCACAAAGGTTAGAAAGGGTACCGTATCCCTGGATAACATGTATGGATAGCGTACACATTCAAAATATATGTCTCAGGAGGCAGGCTCAGACGGTGTTAGGCCCAGTATGGATTGCACGCGATTGCACAAAGGTTAGAAAGGGTACCGTATCCCTGGATAACATGTACGGATAGCGTACACATTCAAAATATATGTCTCAGGAGGCAGGCTCAGACGGTGTCAGGCCCAGTATGGATTGCACGTGATTGCACAAAGGTTAGAAAGGGTACCGTATCCCTGGATAACATGTATGGATAGCGTACACATTCAAAATATATGTCTCAGGAGGCAGGCTCAGACGGTGTCAGGCACAGTATGGATTGCACGTGATTGCACAAAGGTTAGAAAGGGTACCGTATCCCCGGATAACATGTATGGATAGCGTACACATTCAAAATATATGTCTCAGGAGGCAGGCTCAGACGGTGTCAGGCACAGTATGGATTTGACGGCCCAGATTACACAGCGGAGGAGCAGGGAGAGGTAAAGATTGCAAATGCTGGGGCCCTGCCCAAGCAAGGGGGGCCCACTCGTGGGCGTCGGTACTGGCACTGGGCCCCTCACAGTACAGCGGTGTGTCTGACGGCGGGTGTGCACCACCACCGTCAGAGACACTTGATTGCACTATGAGGGACCCTGTGCCAGTGCCCGCGCCCAAGAGTCGGCCTACCCACCTGTCCAGGGCAACGGCACTCGCACGGTGTCGTGCGGTAGGTGGTGACCCCGGCCATGGGGGGGGGAGGCAGCACAGTTAGGGAGTTTTAGAAAGTGGCATATGTTGATGTTGGACATTCAGCTGATGCAAAAGGTGAAATAGGTGAAGTACCAGGAAGAGGTGGACCAAAGCAAGCCATTTTTCTGTCACCCTATGTGTCATCAGGGGAAGGTGGGACAAAATCCTTGGAAACCCATGCATGGTTCATTTTAATGAAGGTTAGATCATCCACATTTTGGGTTGACAGACGGGTCCTTTTTTCTGTCAGGATTGATCCAGCTGCACTGAAGACTCTTTCCGATAGCACACTTGCAGCTGGGCAAGCGAGCTCCTGTAAGGCATATTGGGCCAATTCAGGCCAGGTGTCCAGTTTAGCGGCCCAATAGTCAAAGGGGAATGACCTGTGTGGGAGAACATCGATATGGGAGGAAAAGTAGTTTGTAACCATAGTTGACAACTGCTGTCTCCTGTCACTTTCCATCGATGCAGTATTACCAGTTGTGTGAGCGGTATTTGAAAAATCAGTCCACAACATTGTCATGAAACCCCTGTCTCCAACGCCACTTCTGCTGTGTGCACCACGAACACCTCTGCCAAGCTGCCCCCGGCCCGTACGGCTCTTGTGAGAACCATCACCGCTGCTGTGTGCTGGGAATGCCTCAAGCAACCGATTTACCAGAGTTGCTTGTTTATTAGCCAATATTAGGTCAAGGTTCTCCTGTGGCATGATGTTTTGTAATTTGCCTTTATAGCGTGGATCCTGGATGCTGGCCAACCAGTAGTCGTCATCGTTCATCATTTTGGCAATGCGGGGGTCCCTTTTTAGGATCCGCAAGGCATAATCTGACATGTGGGCCAATGTTCCCGGTGTCAATGATGCACTGCGAGTGCTGGGTGGAGGAGCACTTTCTGGCAAATCCACATCCCTCCAGTCACGCACAAACCCTGTACCAGACCTTGCCACGCCAACATTTTCACTTGCCCCATGAGATGCATCCTCCTCCCCTAAGTAATCATCCCCATCATCCTCCTCCTCCTCCTCTTCTTCCTCCACCTCGTCCAGGAGAGGTCCCTGAGCAGACAATGGCTGAATGTCATCAAGGATTCCCTCCTCCTCTTCCTCCTCATCAACATTGGCTGCAGACGCCTGCTCCTTAAGGTGCGTCAAAGTTTGCATGAGCAGACGCATAAGTGGGATGCTCATGCTTAGGATGGCGTCGTCTGCGCTTACCAGCCGTGTGCATTCCTCAAAACACTGAACGACTTTACAAAGGTCTTTCAGCTTCGACCACTGCACGCCTGTCAACTCCATGTCTGCTCTCAAAGTGCCTGGCCGTGTATCCTCCCACAAATGCATTATGGCCTGCCTCTGCTCGCACAGCCGCTCCACCATGTGCAGGGTGGAGTTCCACCTTGTTGCAATGTCGATAATGAGGCGGTGGTTGGGAAGGTGGAGCAATTGCTGCAGCTTCTGCATACGAACGGAGTGTACAGGCGACCGGCGGATGTGCGCGCACAGTCTTCGCACCTTCTGGAGCAGGGCTGTTAACTCCGGATAATTTTTGAGGAAGCACTGCACCACCAGGTTCAAGGTGTGAGCCAAGCAAGGTATGTGGCTGAGTTTTGAAAGGGCTATGGCTGCCACAAAATTACGGCCGTTATCACTAACTACCTTGCCTGCCTCAAGATGTACACTGCCCAGCCATGACTCAGTTTGTCGCTTCAAGTACTCGGCCAGCACCTCGGCGGTGTGTCTGTCGCCCAAAACACATCATCTGCAACACAGCCTGCTGACGCTTTCCACTAGCTGCTCGATAGGGGGACACATCGTGTGCAACAGTGGCAGCTGCAGATGGAGTGCTCGTACGACTGCGCTCTGTGGACGAGCTTTCGCTTCTGGAGGAGGAGGAGGAGGAGGGTCGAACGCCTACAGCCAACTGTTTCCTATACCGTGGGCTAGGCAGCACTGTCCCACCACCGATGTCCCCTGTGGACCCTGCATCCACCACATTAACCCAGTGCGCAGTGATGGACACGTAACGGCCCTGGCCAATGCCGACTGGACCATGCATCAGTTGTGAGGTGCACCTTTCCGCTCACTGACTGCTTGAGTGCATGGACAATGCGGTCTTTCACATGATGGTGGAGGGCTGGGATGGCTTTGCGAGAGAAGAAGTGGCGACTGGGTAGGTCATAGCGTGATACTGCATAGGCCATGAGTTCGCGGAAAGCTGTGCTTTCCACCAACCAAAAGGGCATCATCTCAAACGAGATTAGTTTGGCAATGTGGGCGTTCAAACCCAGTGTACGCGGATGAGAGACTGAGTACTTTCTTGACCTACTCATAGTGTCTGGGAGGGTGAGCTGGACTTGAGAGCTGCATATGGTGGAAGTAGCGGTGGACAGGGCGGACTGAGAGAGGGTTGATGATGGTGATGGAGTTGGTGTTCTTTCTGATGGCCTAGAATCAGTCTTTCGTTGATATAACAGTGGGATTCCCTGACTGCTGTGGTCTTGCAACGACACCTCAACATTTGCTGCTGTGCTAACCGGTGGGCTTACAGTGGGGGAAACAATGTAGCGTTGCTGACTACCTTCGTTGTGATCAGTTGCACATGTGGCACTTCAGGTTTGGTGTTGTGTCCACGCTTGCAAGTGCATGCTGGTTAAATGTCTAAGCATGCAACTGGTATTCAAATTTTTCAGATTTTTCCCTCGGCTTAAGGTCTTTGCGCACTTCTTACAGATAACCTTGGCCTGATCATGAGGATTTTGTTCAAAAAAGTGCCACACTGCACTCTTCCTACTTTGGCAGACATTTTGCGGCCTAGCACACTGTGATCTTTTGACCCTCTGGACAAGCTGTCCAGCAACTCTTTTGATGTTTGGAACCTGTCTTTGGAGTGCTCCGGGCCTGCCAGATAACAGCTGTTGCGATGTCGATGTCTGCTGTGGATGCTCCTCATCTGAGCTATTGGAAGCAGCACCCTCTTCCCCCAATGGATGCCAATCTGGGTCAACAACTGGGTCATCCATCACCTCCTCTTCTATGTCATGTGCACCTTTCTCTGTGTCACCGTGTATGGTGGTATAGTGTGCGGGAAGGGGCACCTGAGTCTCATCAGGGTCAAAATCTGGCTCTGTACACTGCGAGGACAATGTAGTGCTCTGAGTGAATGTACCAGCAGAATCATCCATCAGTGGCTGTGCATCAGTGCACTCCATGTCAGATTCATCTTGGCCTGGGTAATTCACCATTTCACTTGATAATCCAGGCATGGTATGTGAAAACAGCTCCATGGAGTAATCAGTAGTATGGCCTGCGTCATCCTTCAATCTTGGTTGGGGTGAAGGACACAAGGAAAGGTGTGGTTCATGAACATGAGCCTCCAATGACGACTCAGTGCTTTTACTTTTTACAACTGAAGAAGAGGAGGCGATAGAGCTGGAGGCTGAGTCAGCAATGTAAGACAAAACTTTTTCCTGATGCTCTGCCTTTAAAAGCGGTTTGCCAACTCCTAGAAAACTAAGCATTCGAGGCCTTATGTAGCCAGACGATGACGCAGGGTCAGCACCTCCTGCATTCGGTCTTATTTTGCTCTTGCCATTACCATCAGATCCACCACCAACACCATCATTACCAGCTGCCAACCCCCGCCCAATTCCACGGCCTCTTCCACCAGCCTTCCTCATTTTTGGTAGAAATGTAGACAAAATCCAACAAACTATATAGTAATGTAAAACAAGGTACAAGGTGTCTATAGGACAGGGGAGATTTAGAATTTCTGCACACACTTGTGGACAGTGGACACTTTTGGATTGTGTGAGGCCCACTGATATCTGAGCGCTATGTGACACGCTCGATGGCACAGCTGCCTGTGACCAAAGTGACGAGAGGATAATGGAGATTTTGAATCTCTGCGCACACTTTTGGACACTGGACACTTGTGGATTGTGTGAGGCCCACTGATATCTGAGCGCTATGTGACACGCTCGATGGCACAGCTGCCTGTGACCAAAGTGATGAGAGGATAATGGAGATTTTGAATCTCTGCGCACACTTTTGGACACTGGACACTTGTGGATTGTGTGAGGCCCACTGATATCTGAGCGCTATGTGACAGGCTCGATGGCACAGCTGTGACCAAAGTGACGAGAGGATAATGGAGATTTTGAATCTCTGCGCACACTTTTGGACACTGGACACTTGTGGATTGTGTGAGGCCCACTGATATCTGAGCGCTATGTGACACGCTCGATGGCACAGCTGCCTGTGACCAAAGTGACGAGAGGATAATGGAGATTTTGAATCTCTGCGCACACTTTTGGACACTGGACACTTGTGGATTGTGTGAGGCCCACTGATATCTGAGCGCTATGTGACACGCTCGATGGCACAGCTCCCTGTGACCAAAGTGACGAGAGGATAATGGAGATTTTGAATCTCTGCGCACACTTTTGGACACTGGACACTTGTGGATTGTGTGAGGCCCACTGATATCTGAGCGCTATGGGACACGCTCGATGGCACAGCTGCCTGTGACCAAAGTGACGAGAGGATAATGGAGATTTTGAATCTCTGCTCACACTTTTGGACACTGGACACTTGTGGATTGTGTGAGGCCCACTGATATCTGAGCGCTATGTGACAGGCTCGATGGCATAGCTGTGACCAAAGTGACGAGAGGATAATGGAGATTTTGAATCTCTGCGCACACTTTTGGACACTGGACACTTGTGGATTGTGTGAGGCCCACTGATATCTGAGCGCTATGTGACACGCTCGATGGCACAGCTGCCTGTGACCAAAGTGACGAGAGGATAATGGAGATTTTGAATCTCTGCGCACACTTTTGGACACTGGACACTTGTGGATTGTGTGAGGCCCACTGATATCTGAGCGCTATGTGACAGGCTCGATGGCACAGCTGCCTGTGACCAAAGTGACGAGAGGATAATGGAGATTTTGAATCTCTGCGCACACTTTTGGACACTGGACACTTGTGGATTGTGTGAGGCCCACTGATATCTGAGCGCTATGTGACACGCTCGATGGCACAGCTGCCTGTGACCAAAGTGACGAGAGGATAATGGAGATTTTGAATCTCTGCGCACACTTTTGGACACTGGACACTTGTGGATTGTGTGAGGCCCACTGATATCTGAGCGCTATGTGACAGGCTCGATGGCACAGCTGCCTGTGACCAAAGTGACGAGAGGATAATGGAGATTTTGAATCTCTGCGCACACTTTTGGACACTGGACACTTGTGGATTGTGTGAGGCCCACTGATATCTGAGCGCTATGTGACACGCTCGATGGCACAGCTGCCTGTGACCAAAGTGACGAGAGGATAATGGAGATTTTGAATCTCTGCGCACAATTTTGGACACTGGACACTTGTGGATTGTGTGAGGCCCACTGATATCTGAGCGCTATGTGACACGCTCGATGGCACAGCTGCCTGTGACCAAAGTGACGAGAGGATAATGGAGATTTTGAATCTCTGCGCACACTTTTGGACACTGGACACTTGTGGATTGTGTGAGGCCCACTGATATCTTAGCGCTATGTGACAGGCTCGATGGCACAGCTGCCTGTGACCAAAGTGACGAGAGGATAATGGAGATTTTGAATCTCTGCGCACACTTTTGGACACTGGACACTTGTGGATTGTGTGAGGCCCACTGATATCTGAGCGCTATGTGACAGGCTCGATGGCACAGCTGCCTGTGACCAAAGTGACGAGAGGATAATGGAGATTTTGAATCTCTGCGCACACTTTTGGACACTGGACACTTGTGGATTGTGTGAGGCCCACTGATATCTGAGCGCTATGTGACAGGCTCGATGGCACAGCTGCCTGTGACCAAAGTGACGAGAGGATAATGGAGATTTTGAATCTCTGCGCACACTTTTGGACACTGGACACTTGTGGATTGTGTGAGGCCCACTGATATCTGAGCGCTATGTGACACGCTCGATGGCACAGCTGCCTGTGACCAAAGTGACGAGAGGATAATGGAGATTTTGAATCTCTGCGCACACTTTTGGACACTGGACACTTGTGGATTGTGTGAGGCCCACTGATATCTGAGCGCTATGTGACAGGCTCGATGGCACAGCTGTGACAAAAGTGACTAGAGGATAAGGGAGATTGGATTGCTTTTAAAAAAGCAGTTTGCGGAGCAGTGGGTAAACAGCAATGCCAGCGTGTCAGGAAGCCTTAAAAGGCAGCCCAACAACCAACACCACTGATACACCACAATATAGCCTCCCCTTGCACTGCACACACAGTGACTGGTGTGTTGTGCAGGCCAAATCGCTAGCAGCAGAAGCAGTTTTTTTGTCTTCTTCCCTGCCTAACGCTCTCCCTACAGAATCAGCAGCAACCTCTCCCTATACTAAGATCGGCAAAAGTAAGATGGCGGTCGGCGTGCACGCCCTTTTATACCCCCTGTGACGCCCACCAAAGCAAGCCAATCACTTGCATGCCCTTCTGAAAGATGGTGGTGACCCGTGCCTAGGTCATCACGTTGCCCACAGTGTCCGTGGATCCTGATTGGCTGAAAAAGAGCGCAAAACAAACTTTTGAAACGCGACTTTGGCGCGTAAGTCGCCGACCTCGTGGCCGACCTCATCCTAGGGTCGGGTTTCGTTTCATGAAACCCGACTTTGCCAAAAGTCGGCGACTTTTGGATTTTTTCGACCCGTTTCGCTCAACTCTAGTTAGCACCCTACACCTTAAAATTGACCAAAGAAAAAAAAATGTCTGGCGTGACCGAAAAGTGGTCCAACAAGTTGACCAGCTATGCCCCATAGCTACACCTAGGGCCAATGTTGGGGGTTTAAGATTGGTTCCGCCATATTGCACTTAGGACAATAAGAAGAACACCCCAGTTGAGGATCTCACTGAAACCTGTTGAACTTGATAGAGAAAGTTTTTATTTATAGTAAAGCTATATTTTATATTTCTAGTATAGTTTTTATTGATAGTAAAGCTATATTTTATATTTTGAGTAGTTATATGTAACGTTCAAGTAAAAAGTACCTCCCATAAAGGAAAGGTAGAGTTACCTATTTAATCTGTTTAACTGTTTTACTTGTTGAAATACATTTCAGAAGGGGCGTGGCCTAAGACTGTCATGGAGTGAGAGGTGCAGTCTATGAGCTCTGAGGAACTTTTCCCTAAAGCGACATCTATCCCTGCAAACAAGCGTTTTTTATTATCCATCCATTCAAGAGACATCATAAGCTCACCATCTGGAGCAAAATAAGCCCAATATTGTGCAAATTGGTGAAGTTTGGACTTATACCGGCTTCAGCCTGAGGGAGGCCTGCTAGGCCGCATTTCTGAGGCCTACTTACCTCATATGCTACGGCAGCCCTTTATTGTACCTATAAGACTGCCAGAAGCTTACATCTAAGTTCCTGACATAGTGATCACCAACTGCTGTCATCAGTGACTCAGCGCTCCACTCAGAAGCAAGTAAACCCCCGTCTGGGCCTTGCGTTCCCCAGTTTAAATGGGGTAATGACCCCTGTATTCTGCTGGGGATATGAGCGCATATCTATAGAAACAGCTGAGAAGAGCCGCAACTGCTGTTAAAAAGTGGCTGATAACTGAGAGACCATAAGGAAAACAGCTTTCTCATACAGCAGCGGTATCAAATTTCATTAAGCTCAGGATAAGAGGGGTTACTGCCACAAACATCTCTACCAATATATATGAGTGCACTATATAAATAACCCCTCAATACCACCGATATTGCTTTAAAATCACTTAAAGGGGACACACTTTTTGTAGTTTTATATTCACAAGGAAAAGTGTCTGACTACTGCGAGGACACAAGGATAATAGCTTTCTCATAAAGCGGAGGTATCAAATTTCAATAAGCTCTGAATAAGAGGGATTCAATTCCCACAAACGTCTCTACCAACATGCTGTATATGAGTGTACTATATAATTAACCCCTCAATACCATAGATACTGCTCTGAAATCACTTAGAGGGGACGCACCTTTTATAGTTATATATTCACAAGATAATTGACCCCTTGAGATCTCTATCTCTGAATCAAAGGGGTCATTTATTCTAAAAAACGACATAATTTGCCTTGTATGGAATACCAGACCTGACAAAACCCACAAATTGGATTTCATCTTTCATATTGGATCCATTTAAAGGGGTCATAATATTTACAACTCATTTATTTTTGAGCACATGAACGCTTTGTTTTCTTATTCATAGGCTATCATCACTGAATACAGTTTGAAAGCAGCAAGACACAGTCTGTCTACCTCATCTACCTACTACCACAAGAAAGAACACATCTGGATACCCAGGTTAATCCTTTGTTTTCAGGTTTCTCTGCAGAGACTGCGCTCAATTTCTAATACCATATTAGATGGTCCCCTTAACCCCCTATAATTCTAATACCATATTAATTGGTCAACCCGTTTTTATTTATTTATTTTTATCTTTTTTTTATTATTTTTCTAATACCATATTAGTTGGTCATTTGTTTCCACGTTGGTTGATATATTCACCTAATCTAATACCAAACTAGCTGGTCATCTGATACCATATCGATTGGTTTAAACTTCTAATACCATATTGACTGGTCCTGTTCTTGATTCCCTCATACCTGCAAACAGTAAAATGTCCCGGAAAAATTCAAAATCATCCATCCCTTTAAGAGCTCAAAAACAAAAAGGCCTTTCAATGGATGCAATTAACACTCTGAGCCCTACCAAATCAAGGTCTCCCATAAAAGGAGATGAAAAACTACTCTCTAACAAAACTTCAAAACCAAATCAGACAAATAACAGTGGTACAACACCAAATGAACCAACCAAAGCAACAATTTCTTCTAACAGATGATATGGATGTGGCGCCCCCAAGAGTATGGTCGCCACACTGGCTTTGCCTTCCTCCAGGGGAGGGTAATGCCAGGCTTGGAAGCAGTGATTGGTCTCTCCAGCAGTTAACCTAATGCATGCAACACAGTTCCACTCCGGGCCAGCAGGGGGAACTCTGAACCAGGATTCTGGAGAGGAGTGTCCTCTGAGGGCCAGGAGGAAGAAGGGTCAGATAGTGTGAGGAGGTCCACGTGTGCAGACGTATGGAGAGCGGGGTGGAGGTTGAGCTCCAGGAGGAGATCTCCCTCACCACTAGAGCGCAAAGACTGGAGCCTGGTCT
This sequence comes from Dendrobates tinctorius, assembly GCF_039654945.1. NCBI lineage: Eukaryota > Metazoa > Chordata > Amphibia > Anura > Dendrobatidae > Dendrobates > Dendrobates tinctorius. The sequence continues at coordinate 28,038,027 of NW_027361827.1, read as the reverse complement.
CCACGGTGGTACGGATACTGACGGTCCTACCACAGATACCAGAGGAGTAGGAGGCTGTAAATGCCCTGCTCCCAGCAAAGACTTGGGACACAACAGCAATTGAATAGAGAGCCAGGACTGAAGAGAGGAGTCCCCGAGAGAGGCTACAGCTGTCTGTCATACAAGTATAGTTCTAGGAACATCTGAAGAGAGGCATTTCAGAGTAACTAAGTACTGGAGTGCTTCACACTACAAAGCGCTAGGAAGGAGACTGCACAGCCCTTCTGCTGAGAGAGAATCCTGATCTGCTTCCAGGCTAACCTACTCCAATACCATCTGTAATCAGGACTCTGGACTGCATATACTCAGTAAAGGTACAGAAACAACAACCGCTGTGTCTTGTCTGCTCCCTACACTTTTGGCACTGCTACATCCCCGTGCCAGCTACATCTACACTGCCCTGGGACTACAGCTCCACCTGTGGGGAGCTTTACCATCTAAGCTGCACATACCATCAGTCCCAGCGGATCTGTGTGCAGCGTTGGCCTAACACCACATTTGCCAAACACCACGGGTGGCGTCACGAACTATTCTACCAATAACTACATCTCCCCATTACTTGGGTGCCCAGGGCCACGGACTGGGTCATCACTGCTGTGACACATCCCCCTGACACCAGCCCGGTACCGAGTTCCCCACAGCCCTATGAGGGCGATCCAATTTGGCATCACGAACAGGATTATGGAGCCCGGTATCCCCGGGTCCTGTGTGCCATAGACTGTGTTTGTGAACTGTGTGAATTTGGCGTGCTTGGCACGCGCGGGAAGAAAGAGGCGGGCCTTCGTGGGCAGAGCCTGCCGCTGAGCGCGAAGAGGAGAAGTGGCGCGCGGGAAGAGAGGACAGTGCGCGAGAGGAGGAGGAGCTGAGGCCTACAGCCCAGAGCGTCGGGCCTGTGAAGGGGCCGCCGGAGAGCTCACACAAACCCCCAGCCTGGCTAACGTTAACTAGGGGGGAGAGAAGATGTCCGCACCACAAGCCAATGCAGCGCGGACGCCGTTGCCAACCCCGCAGCACCGCAAGGAAGAGCGCCCGCCGCAGTGGTCCCCATTATGCTGCTATCCATGCCCTACATACCGGGAGCGGCCTGGCTACCGCAGTACTCGGGTGAGTCCCACACCCTGAGTGAATTTAAAGAGAGACTGTGCAGCTTGTTTAAAGTTTACCCCCCTGTCTGAAAGCCAGAATAGCTTAGTTACTCACCGATAACGGTGTTTCTCGGAACCCATGACAGCACCACGGAGAGAGGGGATCCGCCCTTCAGGGACAGGAACCTACAGATAAAAAGGGCGGTACCTCTCCTCCGTCTTCAGTTGGTTACAGAGCATCAGAGGGTCTCCAGGTTAGTTAGACAACAGAAATATATACACAACATTATAATATTGCTTATTATCAGAAACACTGTGCCTAAACGTAAACACTCTACGAACAGTAAAACGTGCTCACCACACTCGTGAAGGGGAGGGGAATAAGCGGGTGCTGTCATGGGTTCCGAGAAAAACACTGTTATCGGTGAGTAACTAAGCTATTCTCTCTCTCCCATGACAGCACCACGGAGAAAATTACAGAAATTAGTAGCTTAGGGAGGGACCACCGCCTGAAGGACCCTTCTCCCGAAGGTCAGGTCAGACGTAGAGGCTAGATCTAATCTATAGTGCCTGAAAAAGGGTCGAAGGTGATGACCAGGTGGTCGCCTTACAGATTTGTTCTATTGATACCTCAGATCTTTCAGTCCATGAGGTCGCCATTGCCCTTGTGGAATGGGCTCTCAGCCCCTCCGGGATGGTATTTCCACTGGATGAGTATGCCAGGGCAATCGCATCCCTTATCCACCTTGCCAGGATACTCTTGGATGCCTTGAGCCCCTTCCGAGGACCCTGGAAACACACAAAGAGAGAGCCTTTCTTTCTACAATTTTTGGTGGCCTCTAAGTACTGTACTTGGCACCTTTTAACATCTAAAGTGTGGAATTTTTATTCCCCCTTATTTTTTGGATTTGGGCAGAAGGAAGGAAGGACTACCTCTTGGGACCTGTGGAAATGTGATGACACTTTAGGTAAATAGGCCAGGTCACATTTTAGGATGACCCTATCCTCTAGAATTTTTGTAAAAGGTGGCCCTGCTGATAAGGCTTGAATATCACTCACTCTTCGAGCTGATGTTAGTGCCACCAAAAGCACCGTTTTAAGTAACATAGTAACATAGTAACATAGTAACATAGTTATTAAGGTTGAAGGGAGACTTTAAGTCCATCTAGTTCAACCCATATCCTATCCTAACTTGCCCTAACATGTTGATCCAGAGGAAGGCAAAAAAACCCCATGTGGCAACAGTAAGCTTCACATTGGGGAAAAAAATTCCTTCCCGACTCCACATACGGCAATCAGACTAGCTCCTTGGATCAACGCAATATTAAGGTAACTAGTGTATATACCCTGTAATATTATATTTTCCAAGAAAGGCATCCAGTCCCTTCTTAAATTTTAGTAGGGAATCACTCATTACAACATCATATGGCAGAGAGTTCCATAGTCTCACTGCTCTTACAGTAAAGAATCCGCGTCTGTGAGTATGCTTAAACATTCTTTCCTCCAGACGTACAGGATGCCCCCTTGTCCCCGTCACAGGTCTAAGAGTAAAAAGATCATTAGAAAGGTCTTTGTATTGTCCCCGCATATATTTATACATTGTAATAAGATCACCCCTAATAAGTGATAGGATTTTTAGGGGTGCTGAGTGAATTGGTTCGAACGGAGGGCCTGTCAGTGTTGATAGTACAAGATTCAGGTCCCATGACGGTAACCTTTGACAAGCTATTGGCCTAGATCTGGTTGCGGCTTTAAAAAATCGTGCTACCCAAGGGTCACCTGCCACATCATGGTTACAGAGGGCGCCTAACGCCGCTATTTGTACTTTTAATGTGTTAACCGCCAGACCCTGTTCTAGGCCCTTTTGTAGAAATTATAGGATCTTATCAATCTGCACTCCGTCCTGGACCTTTGCCCTAGAAGTGGATAGGAATTTTTTCCATGTCCTGCCGTAAGCTCTCATTGTAACCAGTTTCCTACTTTTTTGTAATGTTGTTATAAGGTTCTCTGAAAACCCCCTGTCCCTCATCAGTGCCCTCTCAAATTCCATGCTGTTAAATGGAGGTTCGGTGCCCGAGGATGTAACACTGGGCCCTGCGATAGCAGGTCCGGAAGATCCGGTAGGATCTATGGGTCGGTTACTGAGAGCATTCTTAGCCAGGAAAACCAGGTTCTTTTGGGCCAGAGAGGGGCTATCAGTATCATTCTTGCCCCGTCCTCCCTGACTTTCCTTAGGACCGCTGGAATGAGCATGATTGGGGGAAAGGCATATGTTAGACTCTGTGTCCACGGGAGCATAAACGCGTCCAGAGTTAGAGGATTCCCTCTGGGATCTAGGGAGCAGAAGGTTTCTACTTTTTTGTTTTTGAAATCAGCAAACAGATCTATATCCGGGGTCCCCCACAATTTTACAATCTGCCGAAAAATGGACCCCTTTAGTACCCATTCCCCTTGTCGTAATTGGGTGTAGCTCAGAAAGTCTGCCCTTTGATTCTCTGCACCCCGATGTGTAGAGCTGATAGAGATAGCAGGTTTGCCTCCGCTAGTTTGAGGACTCTGGCAGATGTGTCCATTAGGGCTTGGGACCTGGTTCCCCCCTGATGATTTATATAGGCCACTGTGACACGATTGTCCGAAAGAATGCGGACATGGTGATTCTGGATCAGGGGTTGGAAGTGTGTTAGTGCATAGCCTACTGCTAGAAGCTCTTTTTAGTTTGAGGAGGCTTGTAATTCTTGATCTCCCCACACGTCCTGAGCTACCTCGTTGTTCATGTGTGCTCCCCATCCCGTGGGACTGGCATCCGTTGTCACCATGTGTGTTTTCTTTGTTACCCAGGGGATCCCTTTGGACAGATTTTCCTGGTTTCCCCACCAAGCTAGGGAATGAATAGTTCTTGAATTTAGGGTAATACAACACTCTAGGTATCCCCCTATTGCTGCCTGGTTGGCTAATACGTCCCACTGGAGATCTCTCGTGTGTAACTGAGCCCATTGAACTGCTGGCAGGCAGGCGGATAGGGAACCCAGCAGTGACATTGCTTTCCTTAATGTCATAGAGGGATTTTGGATTGCTCTTGCTGTAATTTGAGCGATTTTCTCCTTCTTGTGGTCTGGGAGGCGACACTCCTGAATGTTTGAGTCCAGTATTAGGTCCAAGAATTCTTGTACCCTGTTGGGCTCCAATCTTGATTTTTTTAGATTTAGAAGCCAGCCTAGACCTTGTAGAGTGTCCATCACCCTGTCCCTCTGTTCTCTGCATTTTTGTGCCAAGCTGCCTGCTATTAGGAAATCGTCTAGATACGGGATTATTACTATGTCGTGTTCCCTTATATGAGCCATCATCTCTGCTACTATTTTGGTAAATTCCCCCGGGCTATCGATATTCCGAATGGCAGGGCTCTGTACTGGAATTCTTTGACCTTGCCCTTCATTGAGACGGCTAACCTGAGATATTTTCTGGAGTCTTTGCGTATAGGGACATGATAATAGGCGTCACTTAGATCTAACACCGTCATGTAGCAGTTTGGGAACAGGATTTTGGTGGTGGACCTGATCGACTCCATTTTGAAGCTCTGATTCCTGACGTATTCGTTTAACTTTTTCAGGTTTATGATCGTTCGAAAGGTGCCGTCCGGTTTGGTTACTAAAAAAAGCGGGGAGTAGAACCCTCTGCCCATATCTTGCAGGGGAGCCTCCTGGAGGACTCCTTTTTTTACTAGGCCTAGGACCTCGCTTTCCAGCACTTCCTGTTCTCTCATACTGAATCTCAGCGGCGTTATTAAATACTTTTGGGGTGGAAGAGAGAGAAAGTCTATTTTTAGGCCCTCCTGGATTAGGTTTACTATCCATGGGTTGTTTGAGAATCTCCTCCTGGCTGGAAGAAAGAGGGCTAACCTTCCCCCCACCCTGGGCATACTGTCACTTGTGGGGCTTTTTGTCCCGGGAGGAGTTACTAAAGAAGAACCCTCAATCTCTTCTTTTGTCATTCCATTTTTGTTCCCTTGGTGGTCTCCTCTGAAAAAACCTCCTATTCTGAAAGGGTCTTTTAAATGCTGCTGGCCCCAAATTTGGGAACCCTTTCTTCTTTTCCCCTGCTTTCTGGAGAATGTCATCTAATGTCTCCCCAAAAAGGAATTTCCCTTCACAGGGGATTGAACATAATTTCATTTTGGTCTGTAGGTCCCCTGGCCAGCTTTTAAGCCATAGTGTTCTTCGGGCCACGTTTGAAAGTGCTGCCGTTTTGGACGATAGCCTGACTGAATCGGCCGATGAATCTGCAAAGAAGGCAGCCACTCCCCTTATTACTGGGATAGAATCTAAGATCTTTTCCCTTGGTGTCCCTTCCCTCAGCTATTTCTCAAGTTGGTCCACCCATACCATTAGGGCTCTTGAGGTACATGTCGCCGCTATTGCTGGCCTGCTGACTCCCATGCCCCCTTTAGAAAGGTATCTGCCTTTTTATCTAGGGGTCCCTAAGGGTGCTCATGTCCTCAAAGGGAAGGGCGAATTTCTTTGAGTCCTTTGCGACTGCTACGTCGAGCTTCGGGGCTTTATCTCAAGACGTAAATGCCTCCTCTTCAATGGGATATTTTCTTTTAAGGGAAGGGACCGTAGTATTTTTCCTGTCTGGCTTATCCCATTCCTTTTTTATTAGACCTCTGACAATTTCGTTAAGCGGAAATACTCTCCGTTTTTTCTGGCCCAGTCCCCCGAACATTATGTCCTGGACTGTTTTATCCGGCCTGGGGTCCAATACCCCCATGGTAGACCTTACAGTTTTTACTAGTTTGTCTACCTCTTCTAGGCAAAAACAGTGACGCCCTCCTGTTTCCTCGTCTGAGGAAGAGGAGCCGGATTCTGAGGATTTAGACGAGATTTCTCCGGACATGGAAGAGTCTGACTGGGAGGTTTCTTTCTTCTCTTTCTTCCTCGTTTTCTCCCTATGCTTAAGGTATACGAGGGCACTCTGGACCTCTGATTTGATTGCGGCCCTTAGGTCGGATGCGAAATCCGGAGTCTCCTGACAAAGAATCTCTTTTGTGCAGGACTCACATAGTTTTTTCTCCCATGATACTGGTAGGGGTCTAGTGCAAGTGGGGCATTCCCTGTTCTTCTTTTTCGCTTTCTTCTTTCCCTAAGGGAGAGGGATTTGTATTACAAGGGTGAACATTCACGAAGATCACTTACCCCAAAAGGTGCGTGGCTGCAGATACCGGTTCGGGAGACGGAGTCAGGTCCTGTATAGGCTGACCTCCTGGTGGCGATTTGCTCCTTGCTGCTGACGTACTATGCCGCGTGGAGTGACTGCTGGAACGGCCCTCTCTGTTTCGTTCCTTTTGTCGGTGGTGGTGGTGCTGCTGCTGCTTGAGCTGCTGTCTGGCATGCTGCTCCTGTTGCTGGTCGCTATCCTCCATTATTAGGATCTCTTCCAGCCAGGAGTTTCAGCAGCCACCATCTTTAAATTTGCCACCCCCATGACGTCACCGCTCCCATCCTGCATCGCGCAGGTCGAGGAGAGCGCTCCTGCGCATGCGCCTGACTCAGGGACCCGGAAGTCCGCCTCTACTTCCGGGGTAGCAGCCATCTTGGTACTCTCCGTACCACGGCGCTGCCCACACTTCCACCTGGTCCCCGCGAGCCCCAATCTCCTTTCCGGAGCGGCGACTCTGGCGTCTCCCCCCCGCTCACCCGGTAGCCCACATCGGCCCCAGTGGTGGCGGCTTCGGGCACCGTTCCTGCTGTGACAGGGGCCTTCCCGCTGCCGAATACCGGACAGGCCAGCCCCGGATCCGGACTCTCTTGAACGCAGGTACGCCGTACTGTGGGTCCCCCCATCAGGGACAGGAACCCAACTGAAGGCGGAGGAGAGGTACCGCCCTTTTTATCTGTAGGTTCCTGTCCCTGAAGGGCGGATCCCCTCTCTCCATGGTGCTGTCATGGGTGAGAGAGAAAGTGAATATCCTGATTGGACAGCTAACGGGTGCAGCACTGAGGGAGGTGAAAGCCTGGCAGGACACCGATAAAGAGACTGTTGCAAAGGTCCTGGACAAGCTGAAGAGCACTTTTGACACGCGGACTGCAGCTGAAATCAAGATGAGGTTCTTTGGCTGTAAACAGAGGGCACAGGACAGTATCAGAGACTATGCTCTCAACCTGCAGGAGGCGCTGCGAGCAGTTAAACAAGTTGACCCTGACAGTGTAAAGGAAGAAGATCAACTGTTAAAGGAGCAGTTAATTGAAGGGCTCCTGTCCAGTACCCACAGAGGGCAGTTACGTATTCTAATCCTGCAAGACCCTGATCTGGACTTTGCAGAATTTAAGGACAGGGCTATTCGGGTACTGCAGGAGTCCACTGACAGCCATCCAGCGCCCCCTAGGCGCCCAGCGATCACCTACCATCAGGAAGCAACATCTTTTCCTTCCGTCCCTGTGGAGGCTGATGCACAGACTCTGAATAAAGATCCAATTGAGGAGCTGCATCTTCAAGTCCAGGAGCTGACCAAAGGGATGGCTGCACTCACCACAACCGTGCAGTCCCTGCAGGATTCCTCCAAAGAAAAGGTCCAGCTTGCTTCCAGTCCAGAGGATGTCCCGTGGCTCCGGAGGAGAACCCCGCCATTTCGAGGAAGGAACAACGATCGTTACGACCAGAACGGACGTCCCATCTGTCGCCGCTGTTACAAGCCAGATCATCTTGCAAGGTACTTTCCTTTAAACGAGCAACCCCTGGGGCAGAGGGCCAACCCCCAGGAGTAGGATCACCAGGCCCAAGGAACTGGAGAGCCAAGTATGTGGGAGGGAGACCGATCCTTCCTGTGGTGAATGACGGCATCCCCATGAAGGCTTTGCTGTACACTGGCTCCCAGGTGACCACTATGCCGTATATTTTGTACAAGAGGTACTGGGCTGATTCTGAACTCACCCGTGGCCCCACGGATGAACTAACTGTAGTTGCTAGTAATGGTCATACCTTGCCGCAGATTGGATGCAAGGAAATTTCTGTTAAAGTGGGGCGGGTGGAGCTAAAATCACAAGGTCTGATAGTTGTTGATATTGACTGACGTGAATGTAATCCCATGATGACTCTTGGTACAAATGTAATTGAAAACTGACTGTCCGAGGTTATTGTCTTGTTACAACAGGTGGCTGAGACTGCTGGTTCCGGTGAACAATGAGTCCGGCAGAAGGAGATCCGAGCCCTGATGCAAAGGCAACAGGTAGAACTCTCTGGCGGAGAGATTGGCAGCGTCAGAGTGAGTGATGCTTTTCCCATTGTAATACCCCCCAGATGTGAAATGTTGGTTTGGTGTCGTGCAGCCATAGGGCTCAGAGGGCAGGATTACCAGGCATTGGTAGAGCCAGTATATTCAGATAGCAGGCCCACTGTCCTGACAGCCAGAGGGGTGGTTGATAGTGTTGAGCGATACCACCCGATACTGAAAAATATCGTATCGGAATGGATCGGCCGATCTAAAAACAGTATCTGGTATCGCCAATTCCAATCCCGGAAGTCCCATTCAAGTCAATGGAACAGAAATATCGGAATTAAAAAAAACCCTTTCTTTCCCTGTTGGTTAATTCTACATGGAGAAAAACAACTAATAATAATGTAGAATGTATTGTGGGAGGTGTAGGAGACATTAAAGCCATAGAGGTTTAGCCTAATGAAATGGAATAGCAGGAATTTTTTTTTTTTTTTAAAGACGTTCGTAGTTACAAAGATATTGACTATGTTAAAGTCTTTAATATTTTGTCAGATATGTATGTTTCACTACTTCCATGCTCTTCACCTTCTTTTTTACTTCTCCCACACTTTCTCCTTCATCATCTTCAGCAGCATTATCTTCTTCTTTTTCTTCTTCTTCTTCTTCTCCTTCATCATCTTCAGTAGTAGTATCTTCTTCTTCTTCTTCTCCTTCATCATCTTCAGCAGCAGTATTTTCTTCTTCTTCTTCTTCTTCTTCTTCTTCTCCTTCATCATCTTCAGCAGCAGTATCTTCTTCTTCTTCTTCTTCTCCTTCATCATCTTCAGCAGCAGTATCTTCTTCTTCTCCTTCATCATCTTCAGCAGCAGTATCTTCTTCTTCTACTTCATCTTCTTCTTCTTCCTATTTGTGTCAGGCATTCCTGTAGTTGTTATCTCTAAAAGTTTGAAGATTACACCTTCCGTTCAGCCTGTCACAAAAGATTTACAACAGGATTTGTCCGCGTTCAGTTTGGCCTGCAGTAGCAGGCCTTTTCCAGGGGCACCACGAGGAGGAACGGACTCACCCCCATACACTGCTTAGTCTTCTTCTGCTTATAAATTTGATAATCTCATTTGCTCAGATTTTTAGTCTTATGCTTAATGTTCTTCTGCTTTTGGTTTTTATGCTTCTTTGACTTCTGTCTCTTGTTGTTCTGAATCTTGGTGGTTGTCTTCCTGTTCTTTGTCCTCTTGGTCATCTTCTTCAGGGTCATCTTTTAGGTATTCTTCTGTGTGGTCTTCAGGGTCGTCATCTTCAGGGTCATTGTCAGGGAGATCCAGAGTGAAAATCAAAAACCATTTCCACAAGCTTGAGCTTTGAAAAGTAGCAGAAGTTACAAGAAGGCTGAGGAACTGGCGAGAACCAGCTGATGGTACTGGAACCCGGAGTGGCAGCAGAATGAACAAGAGCCAATGGCACAACCGTGGACCAGCTGACGGTGCTGGAACATGGTTACTAAGCAGGAGGTACCTGTGCTCCAAAGCACTACCAAGGACCAGCAGACGTTGGTGGAACTCGGATGCCGACAAGGAGGCACCTAGGCCAAAGGCTCTGTCGGGAACCAGCTGACGTTGCTGGAACCCGGATGGGTAGCAGAAGGTACCCATGATTAACAAAGTGTCGCGTCCGCGAGCAGGCCGCAGTTACCGAAACCCACAGTCCTACAGGGGGTGCTTTTCCTATTAGCACTATGGATCCAGCCTTTGTTACCAGAACCCGCAGTCCACATAGGAAGCACTGAAACTGCAGGCACCATAGACTTGGCTAACCCAACCGCAACACGACAGGACAACGTATCGGTGGCAAAGTGACGTTGACACTACCCGGAAACAGCAGGCGTGGACCAGGCTGGGCAGGAGGGAGTGCCCGTGCCAAAGACACTTCCGAGAACCAGCTGACGGTGCTGGAACCTGGAGGGGTAGCATTAGCTACAAGAGTCAATGGAACTACCGAGAACCAGCTGACGGTGGTGGAACCCAGAGTGGCAGCAGAAGGAACAACAGCCAATGGCACAACCGTGGACCAGCTGACGGTGCTGGAACACGGTTACTAAGCAGGAGGTACCTGTGCTAAAAAGCACTACCAAGGACCAGCAGACGTTGCTGGAACTCGGATACCAAGAAGGAGGCACCTAGGCCAAAGGCACTGCCGAGAACCAGCTGACGGTGCTGGAACCCGGATGGGTAGCAGAAGGTACCCAGGAAAAAGCAAAGTTGCAAGGCCGTGAGCCGGCCGCAGTTACCGAAACCCACAGTCCAACAGGGGGTGCTTGTCCTATTGGCACTACGGAACCAGCCTTTATTACCAGAACCCGCAGCCCACATAGGAAGCACCAAAACTGCAGGCACCATAGACTCGGCTAACCCAACCGCAACACGACAGGACAACGTATCGGTGGCAAAGTGACGTTGACACTACCCGGAAACAACAGGCGTGCTGGAACCAGGCTGGGCAGGAGGGAGTGCCCGTGCCAAAGACACTTCCGAGAACCAGCTGATGGTGCTGGAACCCGGAGGGGTAGCATTAGCTACAAGAGTCAATGGAACTACCGAGAACCAGCTGACTGTGCTGGAACCCAGAGTGGCAGCAGAAGGAACAACAGCCAATGGCACAACCGTGGACCAGCTGACGGTGCTAGAACACGGTTTCTAAGCAGGAGGTACCTGTGCTAAAAAGCACTACCAAGGACCAGCAGACATTGCTGGAACTCAGATACCGAGAAGGAGGCACCTAGGCCAAAGGCTCTGCTGAGAGCCAGCTGATGGTGCTGGAACATGGATGGGTAGCAGAAGCTGCAAGAGCAAATGACACTAGCGAGAACCAGCTGACGGTGCTGGAACCAGGAGGGGCAGCAGAAGGAACAAGAGCCAATGGGACAACCGTGGACCAGCTGACGGTGCTAGAACACGGTTTCTAAGCAGGAGGTACCTGTGCTCCAAAGCACTACCAAGGACCAGCAGACATTGCTGGAACTCAGATACCAAGAAGGAGGCACCTAGGCCAAAGGCACTGCCGAGAACCAGCTGACGGTGCTGGAACCCGGATGGGTAGCAGAAGGTACCCAGGAAAAAGCAAAGTTGCAAGGCCGTGAGCCGGCCGCAGTTACCAAAACCCACAGTCCTACAGGGAGTGCTTGTCCTATTGGCACTATGGAACCAGCCTTTGTTACCAGAACCCACAGCCCACATAGGAAGCACTGAAACTGCAGGCACCATAGACTCAACTAACCCAACCGCAACACGACAGGACAACGTATCGGTGGCAAAGTGATGTTGACACTACCTGGAAACAGCAGGTGTGCTGGAACCAGGCTGGGCAGGAGGGAGTGCCCGTGCCAAAGACACTGCTGAGAACCAGCTGACGGTGCTGGAACCCGGAGGGGCAGCAAAAGGAACAAGAGCCAATGGTACAACCGTGGACCAGCTGACGTTGCTGGAACACGGTTACTAAGTAGGAGGTACCTGTGCTAAAAAGCACTACCAAGGACCAGCAGACGTTGCTGGAACTCGGATACCATGAAGGAGGCACCTAGGCCAAATGCTCTGCCGAGAAACAGCTGACATTGCTGGAACCCGGTTGTGCAGGAGGGAGTACCCGTGGCAAACACACTTCTGAGCAGCAACATGCGATTTTGAAGCCCAGGGGTCAATCAGGCAGCAGGCTGTGGCCAACTTGGAGCGAGTTTTATATTGGTTGTACACAACTACTGATTGCAACCGTGATCCACTTTGTCCTCTGGCTCTACTGTCTCTAGTATTTCCCCTGGCCTCCAACCACGGCAGTTGCTGCTCTGCAGAATTGTCTGCAAAATCCACACTTGTTCCTGAGTTACTGGGGCTCAGTCACGTCAGTTGATCCCCTGATGTGTGTCCGGCAAGGTGTCCTGCTCTGCCACATTCCCACAACTATTAATGGGAATGGGGACAGAGCAGGAGACATTGCCGGACACACCACAAGGGATCAACTGACGTGACTGAGCCCCAGTAACACAGGAACAAGTGTGGATTGTGCAGATGACACATCAGAGCAGCGACTGGCAGGGTTGGAGGCCAGTGGAAATACTAGAGACAGCACAGCCAGAGGCCTAAGTGGACCACGGTTAAAAGTCAGTAGTAGTGTGATGTTGGAGGCAGCAGGAGACTTTGCCATCCGCACAGCAGGGGAACAGCGGGTGTTACTGAACCCCACAGACACAGGAGCGAGTGTTTCTATCTGTGCGGACGGCACTTCCAAGCTACAACTGGCTGTGTTGAAGCCCAGGATCAATGCTCCGAGCAGGCTGAGGCCTACTTGAAGCAAGTGGAAAATGACATGTAGTGTGATGTTGGAGGCAGCAGTAGACTTTGCCATCCGCACAGCAGGGGAACAGCTGGCGTTACTGAACCCCACTAACACAGGAACTAGTGTGTGTTTCTCTGTTAAGACGGCACTTCTGAACACCAACTGGCATTGTTGGAGCCCAGGATGAGGCATGGAGTTGGCTGAAGCCAACTTCCAGCACGTTTTATAGAGGTTGTAGACTACTACTGATTGTAACCGTGCTCCACTTAGGCCTCTGGCTCCACTGTCTCTAGTATTTCCCCTGGCCTCCAACCCCGCGAGTGACAGCTCTGAAGTGGCGTCAGCATGATCCACACTTGTTCCTGTGTTACTTGGCCTCAGTCCCGTCAGTTGATCCCCCGATGTGTGTCCGGCAAGGTCTCCTGCTCAGTCCTCATTCACACTACTAGTAATGGGAATGTGGAAAGAGCAGGAGACCTTTACGGACACACATCAGGGGATCAACTGACGTGACTGAGGCCAAGTAACACAGGAACAAGTGTGGATTGTGCTGACGCCACTTCAGAGCTGTCACTGGCGGGGTTGGAGGCCAGGGGAAATACTAGAGACAGTGGAGCCAGAGGCCAAAGTGGAGCATGGTTAAAAATCAGTTGTAGTTTGAATGTGGATGGAGCAGGAGACTTTGCCGTCCACACAGCAGGGGAGCAGCTGGCATTACTGAACCCCACAGACACAGGAGCGAGTGTTTCTATCTGTGCGGACGGCACTTCCAGGCTACAACTGGCTGTGTTGTAGCCCAGGATCAATGCTCCGAGCAGGCTGAGGCCTACTTGGAGCAAGTGGAAAATAACATGTAGTGTGATGTTGGAGGCAGCAGGAGACTTTGCCATCCGCACAGCAGGGGAACAGCTGGCTTTACTGAACCCCACAGACACAGGAGCGAGTGTTTCTATCTGTGCAGACGGCACTTCCAGGCTACAACTGGCTGTGGTGTAGCCCAGGATGAAGCATGCAGCAGGCAGATGACAACTTGCAGCTGGTTTTATAGAGGTTGTAGACTACTACTGATTGTCGCCGTGCTCCACTATGGCCTCCGGCTCCACTGTCTCTAGTATTTCCCCAGGCCAACAACCCCGCCAGTTACAGCTGTGAAGTGGTGTCTGCACAATCCACACTTGTTCCTGTGTAACTGTGGCTCAGTCCCGTCTGTTGATCCCCTGATGTGTGTCTGGCAAGCTCTCCTGCTCAGTCGTCATTCACACTACTAGTAATGTGAATGTGGACAGAGCAGGAGACCTTGCCGGACACACATCAGGGGATCAACTGACGTGACTAAGGCCAAGTAACACTGGAACAAGTGTGGATTATGCAGACGCCACTTAAGAGCTGTCACTGGCGGGGTTGGAGGCCAGGAGAAAGACTAGAGACGGTGGAGCCAGAGGCCTAAGTGGAGCAGGGTTAAAAATCAGTAGTAGTTTGAATGTGGATGGAGCAGGAGACTTTTCCGTCCACACAGCAGGGGAGCAGCTGGCGTTACTGAACCCCACTAACACAGGAGCTAGTGTTTTTCTCTGTGCAGACGACACATCTGAGCAACAACTGGCTGTGTTGAAGCCCAGGGATTATAGTTCAGGTGGTAGAAACATGAACACAACAGGAGACCTGGATACAGTTGCCAACCAATTATTTAGTCTGGAAGAGGACTGGCAAATTCTGGGGAGATCCAGGCCTTGTTCATTTTCAGAATAGTAAGTCGGTCGACGTTATCGGAAGAAAGTCGCGTGCGACGGTCTGTTAGTACACCACCTGCGGCACTAAAGACGCGTTCCGATAATACACTGGCAGCAGGGCAAGCCAGCACCTCCAATGCATACTGGCTAAGCTCTGGCCATGTATCCAGCTTAGAGACCCAAAACTTGAAGGGGGAAGAGCCATCTGGGAGTACACTCACAGGGCAAGACATGTAGTCTGTCACCATCTGACGGAAACGTTGCCTCCTGCTGACTGGAGCCGTCAGTGATGGTGTAGACAATTGTGGCGGACACACAAGACTTTGCCACATTTGGGCGATAGTGGTCTTGCCTAGTGCTGAGGCGCTGCCTCTGCTCCCTCTTTGTGCCGAGTTTCCTCTACTGGGTCGATGCACAGAGGTGCTTTGTAAAGCACTAGCACCACTGCTGTCGGGTGGAATGGAAAACATGATGGACTGCACCAGTGTGTCTTGGTACTCCCGCAGTTTACGCTCCCGGTTCAACGTTGGTATGAGGGTTTGCAAGTTGTCCCGGTAGCGAGGATCTAGGAGGGTGTACACCCAATAATCAGCCGTGTAGAGAATGTGGGCGATGCGGCGGTCGTTTCTCAGGCACTGCAGCACGAAGTCAACCATGTCCTGCAGACTCCCAACTGCCAAAGAACCACTGTCCCCTGCTTGAGGCGTGATCTCTGCCTGCTCTGCATCACCCCACCCTCGCTGTACATACTGACTAGAGATTTGTGTACCTCCCTCCTCTGGAGAGATGTCTTCCTCCTCCATCGACTCCTCCTCATCCTCCTCACAAAGTGTCCCCTGCCTAGGCCTTTGTGAGGAAGCACGTAGCGCAGACTGTCCAGAAGCAGATGGCATTTGGGACTCCTCATCCTCCATCTCTTCCAAACCAAAACCTCATCCCTTAGTGCTTGCAGTGTTTTTTGAAGCATGCAGATAAGGGGGACAGTCATGCTGACTAGTGTATCATCTGCACTCGCCATCCGCGTGGAATCATTGAAGGCACGCAAAATGCGGCAGATGTCCTTCATAGAGGCCCACTCAGTGGTGCTGAAGTGTGACCGGCGCACATTGCGACTTGTTTGCGCCTGATGCAGCTGGTACTCCGTGACTGCTGCCTGCTGCTCACACAACCGCTCCAACATATGTAACGTTGAATTCCACCTAGTGGGTAGGTCACATATGATACAATGTTCCGGAAGGCGTAATCAGCGCTGCAGAGCAGCAAGGCGCGATCTTGCCGTGCTGGAACGCCGCAAGTGAGCGCACTCTATGCGGACCTTGTGCAGCAGTGCATAAAGATCCGGAAAGTCCCTCAGAAAGCTCTGCACGACCAAGTTGAGCACATGTGCCAGACATGGGATGTGAGTGAGGTTGCCAAGGCCAAGAGCTGCCACCAGATTTCGACCATTGTCACACACTACCAAGCCCGGCTGGAGATTCGCTGGCAGAAACCACACGTAGCTCTCCTGCTTGATGGCATTCCAGAGCTCCTGCGCTGTGTGGCTTCGATTCCCCAATGAAATTAATTTCAGTACGGCCTGTTGACGTTTGGCCACGGCTGTGCTCATATCGGTCGTAACAGGCTCCTGCTGCGCTGTTTCAGAGGAACTGGAGTAGGAGGAGGAGTCAATGTGTACAGACTGGATTCCTGCAATCCGTGGAGTTGGCAGAACACGTAGAGCGCCACTCTCCAGATCTGTTCCGGCTCCACAACATTGACCCAATGGGCAGTGAGGGAAAGGTATCGTCCCTGTCCATGGTTACTGGTCCACGCATCGGTGGTCAGGTGGACCTTGCTACTGACAGCGTTTAGTAGCGCATGTTTTATGTTTGCCTCCACATGTTTCTGCAGGGCAGGGACAGCTCGCCTGCTGAAATAAAAGCGGCTTGGCACAGTGTATTGTGGGACTGTCAATGCCATGAAGTCCCGGAAGGTGTCAGTCTCCACCAGCCTGAATGACAGCATTTCAAGGGCCAGTAGTTTGGCAATGCCAGCATTCAGAGCCTGTGCTCGGGGATGGTCTTCCGAGTATGGCCGCCTTTTTTCCCATGCCTGTGCTACCAATGGCTGCCGAGTGGCCTGGGAGTGTGAGGATGACTGGGAACGTGGTGCTGTGGGTGGAATGTCACAGGGTCTCCGGACAACAGTGCCAGAGGTTCTACCTTGGCGATCCTGTGAGGAAGCCGAACCAGGTGTGTGTGAGCTGGAGGAAGAGGCCCCAACACGAGCTGAAGAGGTGGTAGGTGGTGCTCTATGTTGGCCTACGTCTTCAGTGTGTCTGTGTAACTCCAGCTCGTGCTTGGTCCGCACATGTTTCCACATATTAGTGGTATTAAGGTTGCTGACATTTTTCCCTCTTTTGACTCTCTGATGACACAGCTTGCATTTGACAAAGCAAATGTCATCTGCAACTGTGTCAAAAAAAGACCACGCACTGCAAGTCTTGGGAGCGCCCTTTTTGCCTTTTGAAAGTGGATTGCTCCTAACGGGTGCTGAAGTGGAGGCTACAGGCAACCAAGTCTGCCCCCTCCCTCTCCCTCCGGTTTTGGCCGTTCGGGGAATCTCTTCCTCAGAACTGCTCCCACCACCTTCCTGTTGCTCACGCCATGATAGGTCAAGGACCTCATCATCTACACTCCCCTCTTCAAACATCTGCTTCTCCTGGGTTGTCTCGCCAGCACCTTACGCACCAGAAAGTGGTAACTGAGTCTCATCATCATCTGATGCGTACTGAGGTGTGCTGACCATAGGCACTGGCACATTCGCCTCTTCAGATTCAGAGGGACAAAGAAGTTGCGCATCACTGCATACTCCCTCTTCTTCACATTCTGGAATGCTGCTTGGCTGGCCCCCTCTTTCCAAACCAACAGATTCCGAGAACAGAAGTAGAGACTGTGATGGCTCCTGTCCATGGGTCTCTAACTGCCTGGGCACTTTGGCAGGTGGTGAAGAGACAGATGGTTGCTCTTCGGTGCTCTGGCCCTGAGAGGATGTGAAAGTAATTGAAGTCGATGCGTTAGCTGCCATCCATCCGACAACGGCTTCAATTTGTTCCTCCCGCAGCAGTGGGGTACGGTGAGGTCCCACAAAGCTGCGCATAAAGGACTGTTGCCTGCTAAAACTGGGGGACGCTGACTCACTGGTGCCAACAGCAGGCACAGAATCCCCACGTCCTCTCCCTGCAGAATCCCCACGTCCTCTCCCTGCAGAATCCCCACGTCCTCTCCCTGCTGAAACTCCACGCCCACGGCCACGTGCCTTACTCCCTGCCTTCTTCATCTTGCTAGACTGAGAAAGATAGGCAGAAAAGTACAAAGGGGGCCTTAATGTGCTTATTCCTGAACAGCTGGTTACAGGTATAAGAAACACTAATTTTATGAAGTGTGTGTGTCGACTACACTTTAATGGGAGCTAATGTGGTCTACACAACTTTCAAATGTAGTGTTTGGTGAACTTTGTTGTTTTTTTTTGGGGGGGAAAAAAAACTAAAAGGATGTGACCAAAGATTTGAAAGTCAGAGTATCACCAACTTTCTGGAGCTATTACAATGCAGGCAGGTAACCTACAATGCAAAAGATGAGGCTCCAAAAAAATTGGGTAATACTAATCTGGCTGCAACTGAAGGGCACAAGCCAGAAAAAAGGCTCCTCTATCTACTCCTATATAGTGTTTGCAACCAACCAAGGTAGATGGATATGGATGGATGCACACTAATAGGAGAAGAAAAATGAGCTGCAATTAAAGAAATATATGTGTGAGGCAGTGATGCACGCTGAGCAGCCTACAACCAGACGTAGCTGCAGGACACACTACTCAGCGTGAGTGGCACTCACACACAGTCAGAGACCTCTCAGACAGCCATGAACAGTGCAGCTAAGTGGGCACTAGCACTGACAGGCTGCAGAAAGGCTCCGCTGTGTACTCCTAGAATGTTTGCAACCACCGTATATGGATACGGATGGATGCACACTAATAGGAGAAAAAATGAGCTGCAATAAAAGAAAAATGTGTGAGGCAGTGACACGCTGAGCGGCCTACAACCAGACGTAGCTGCAGGACACTACTCAGCGTGAACTGCACTCACACACAGTCAGAGACCTCTCAGACAGCCGTGAACAGTGCAGCTAAGTGGGCACTAGCACTGACAGGCTGCAGAAAGGCTCCGCTGTCTACTACTAGTGTTTGCAACCAACGTATATGGATACGGATGGAAGCACACTAGATAGAATTTTTTTAAAATAAGCAGCTCAAAAAGAAAAATATGTATGAGGCAGCAGTGAGGCACGCTGGGCGGCCTACAACCAGACGTAGCTGCAGGACCCACTCCACAGCGTGAGCTGCACTCACACAGCCCTTGCAGACAGCTGTGAACACTGCTGCTAGGGAAAAGCAAGCTACAGTGGTGGTTTATGTAGCCTGGGTAAAGCACAATATTGTTTTGAGAATCGCTATTTCTAACTGTCCCTCACAATCTTCAACAGCAGCCTGTCCCTAACTGAATTCACAGCAGAGTGACCAGAAATGGCGGCGGCAGTGGCTTTTATAGTGCATCATGACATCATTTCAGCAGCCAATCACAGCCATGCCAATAGTTAACATGCCTACATGCCTAACAGGATGTGCCCACACTTCTGAGGAATCCCATTGGCTGAATGAAAGCGAGCGGGCTGATAGCATTATGGGAACTTCCGATTCCGGTATCCGATATGAAAAAAGTATCGGAAGTCAGTATCGGAAATCCGATACAGCAAATATCAGCCGATACCCGATACTTGCGGTGTCATGGTTTGAACAGGGTTCTTGCCCTGTACTCACAGGGTTAAGTGTTCGTGGCCTCTTTCTGGATCTGGGAGGGGTATTTATACTCACTCTTTACCAGGGTTCTCTGTCAGCTATACTGTTGTTCTGGTGTGTCTGACCCCTGGTGTGCGTGTATTCTGCATTGCTTGCTTGCTTCCCGTGTATGACCCGGCCTGTTCCCTCACTCTGTACTCCGTTTCTCGCTTTGGTACTATTGTCTTCTCCGGTTCTGACCTCCTGGCTTGGCTATCGTTACTCCGTTACAGTTTGTCCCTATTGTACCGTCTATTGCCCGTTCTGGTTTTCTGACCTATTGCTACGTCCTGACTATCCTTTCTGTCTAAACCCTGTGGTACTGTATTTCTATCTTGTTCTTTGACCCTGGCTTCATCTGGTTTCTGTCTATGCCCCTTGGTAACATTGTCCCGTAGTTACCTTTCTAGGAGTTTCCCTGCAGCTCCTAGATCTGTGGAGCTTAGGCCATGCCCCCAGCAGTCATGTGCTTCAGGTCCTGATACTCTGAAGCACGCATCGTCACCGCTGCTGCCCTGCTCACAGGTATCTTTGAGTACTGTCTTTGTACTCAGGACACCTGCACTGGCTCAGTGAGCAAGTGCAGTGCGGTGTTCCTGACATGCGGTATCGGAAAGCTCAACACTAGTGGTTGATGTACAAAAGGGAGAGTACCTGTTCGCCTTCTGAATTGTGGGGAGGAGGAAGCCACAATACCTCTGTACGCCACAGTTGCTAAACTGCTCACTGTTAATAACAACTCATTGCAGGCTTTTGTCTCATCCGATCCGGTGGAGGACAATGGCCCTGTGAAGCAGCTAGAAGAGTGGTGCTAGCAACTGCAGGTGGGAACTGACTCTACACCTTCATACCAGAGAAATGGGGTTTACAGAGTGACACAAGAGTATGAGCGGGTATTCAGCAAACACCCACTAGATTTTGGGCAGGCAAAAGGGGTGCAACATCATATCCCCACTGTAGACCATCCACCCATAAAAGAGAGGTACAGACCTATACCCCCAACACAGTACCAATGTGCTAAGAGTATGTTGAAGGAGATGAAGGAAGCTGGGGTCATTAGGGACAGTTGTAGCCCGTGGGCAGCTCCAATAGTGTTTGTAAAGAAAAAGGATGGTACTATGAGAATGTGTGTTGATTACAGGAGAATTAACAGTATCACACATAAAGATGCCTACCCATTGAATAGAATTGAAGAGTCATTAGCTGAACTTAAAACTGCTAACTACTTTTCCACCTTGGATCTCACCAGTGGGTATTGGCAGGTTCCAGTGGCAGAGGCAGACAAGGAGAAAACCGCATTTACCACTCCAATTGGTCTCTGTGAGTTTAATTATATGCCATTTGGACTCTGCACTGCTCCAGGAACATTTCAACGGTTGATGGAGTGTTGCCTGGGACACATGAACTTTTAGACAGTCATGTTATACCTGGATGATGTCATCGTTTTCTCCAAGACCTATGAAGAGCATCTGGAACACCTGGCCGAAGTGTTTGAAGCTTTGTCCAATTTTGGCCTGAAAGTGAAGCTTTCAAAATGCCACCTCCTGAAGCCTAAGGTACAGTACCTCAGTCATGTGGTCAGTGCAGAAGGAGTGGCACCAGATCCTGACAAGGTCATGGTCATCCGGGACTGGATGAAGCCCAGCAACCTCCATGAGGTACGCCAATTCCTTGGACTGGTAGGCTACTACCCGAAATTCATCAAAGGCTTTACTGAAATAGCCACCCCATTGCAAAACCTTCTGGTGGGGCAGTCCAAGAAAGGCAAGCAGAAGAATTCCACATTTGAATGGACTGAAGAGTTGGAGAGGTCTTTCACCAGATTGAAAATGGCTCTCACAGGTGACGAAGTTCTGGCCTACCCAGATTACGACAAACCCTTTGTGCTGTACACGGATGCCTTCAACGTGGGATTAGGAGCAGTACTGTCGCAGGTACAGAATGGAAAACAGAGAGTGATCTCCTATGCCAGCAGGAAGCTGCGTCCCACTGAGAGGAACCCTGATAATTACAGTTCTTTCAAGCTGGAGTTCCTTGCCATAGTCTAGGCTGTCACCGAAAGGTTCAAGCATTACCTAGCTTCGGCCAAATTTACAATCTTCACGGACAACAATCTGTTGACCCACTTGAACACTGCCAAGCTAGGAGTGATGGATGGCTCGGTTATCCAATTATGAGTTTACCATCAAGTACCGGGCAGGGCACAAGAATGCCAATGCTGATGCGCTATCCAGGATGCCTAATCTGCCAGATGCAGGAGAAGACCCTGAGGCTCTGGAAGAGGTAGAATTACCTGTTATGCCCATGGTGAGTCCAAGAGTTACTAGACAATCTAGAATCCCTGTGCCAGGTGGAACACCCAGTAGTGTATCCAGTACATTACCCACTGCACCAGTCTTACGCAGATCTACCCGCACCACACAAGCCATACTACCAGTTAGATACCGTATATAAAGTAATGTAAATGTTGAAATTGCGTTTGTAAATATGTAACTGTTTTTCAAGTTTTGTACCTACAGGTGACCTGTAAGAGTTCTCTTTGATTTGTTTCATGGACACAGAACTACAGGACTTGTGTGTGGTCAAAAAACTTTCTTTGTATATATTTACCATTTGCCAGGAATGGACCATGGACATTGATGTTGGACTTGTCATCATAGGACCATTTTTGAACACTTGGTTTTTGCACATTTTTATCTTTTTCAAATCTTGTACAATTATTGTTGTTTAAATGTTTGTATGTTGTTTTTCATGTTTTCTTTTGTTCAGCCCAGGAGTGCTGACTTGCACTGGGGGGGAGTGTGGCACCCCCAGGAGTATGGTCGCCACACTGGCTTTGCCTTCCTCCAGGGGAGGGTAATGCCAGGCTCGGAAGCAGTGATGGGTCTCCCCAGCAGTTAACCTAATGCATACAACACAGTTCCACTCCTGGCAAGCAGGGGGAACTCTGAACCAGGATTCTGGAGAGGAGTGTCCTCTGAGGGCCAGTAGGAAGAAGGGTCAGATAGTGTGAGGAGATCCACGTGTGCAGACATGTGGAGAGCGGGGTGGAGGTTGAGCCCCAGGAGGAGAGCTCCCTCACCGCTAGAGCGCAAAGACTGGAGCCTGGTCTCCACGGTGGTATGGATACTGACGGTCCTACCACAGATACCAGAGGAGTAGGAGGCTGTAAATGCCCTGCTCCCAGCAAAGACTTGGGACACAACAGCAATTGAATAGAGAGCCAGGACTGAAGAGAGGAGTTCCCGAGAGAGGCTACAGCTGTCTGTCATACAAGTATAGTTCTAGGAACATCTGAAGAGAGGCATTTCAGAGTAACTAAGTACTGGAGTGCTTCACACTACAAGGTGCTAGGAAGGAGACTGCACAGCCCTTCTGCTGAGAGAGAATCCTGATCTGCTTCCAGGCTAACCTACTCCAATACCATCTGTAATCAGGACTCTGGACTGCATATACTCAGTAAAGGTACAGAAACTACAACGGCTGTGTCTTGTCTGTTCCCTACGCTTTCGGCACTGTTACATCCCCGTGCCAGCTACATCTACACTGCCCTGGGACTACAGCTCCACCTGTGGGGAGCTTTAACATCTAAGCTGCACATACCATCAGTCCCAGCGGATCTGTATGCAGCGTTGGCCTAACACCACATTTGCCAAACACCACGGGTGGCGTCACAAACTATTCTACCAATAACTACATCTCCCCATTACTTGGGCGCCCAGGGCCACGGACCGGGTCATCGCTGATGTGACACATCCCCCTGACACCGGCCCGGTACCGAGTACCCCACACCTCCATTTCATCAAAGAGAAAAGTCCCAGGAGAATGGGGGGAAAAACCTCTCTTACAACATAACTCAACAAGCAAAGAATCGGATAACTCTTCTCTCTCTTCACCAAACCCCAGCCCTGAAAAATCAAAGTTTAAAAAAGGAGAACCAGAAATTGAATACCCTAATTCAAATTATAAAAATTCCATTGAGCTATATATGGCTAGTCTCGCTGACAAAATCAATAATAGCCTAAAAATCACCCGGAATAACCAAACTAAGATATTCCAAGAAACACTTCAAATATTCCACAAAAAATTGGAAAACCAGGAAGCCAGATTGATAGATGTAGAGGAAAAATTAAACTCCACCCAAAAAGAAAACCAAGAAATAATGAAAGAGTTGCTCAACCTAAAAACAAAATTGGCAGACTTGGAGGACAGAAATCGGAGAAACAATTTAAAAATAAGAGGAATTCCTGAGTCTGTCTCTCCCAATAATTTAGCTGATTATACAAAGAAAGTGTTCAAGAAAATTATCCCATCTCTAACTGACCAGGACCTCATAACTGACAGGGTCCATAGAGTGCCTAAGCCACCTAACATCCCTAAGGAGGCACCAAGAGACACAATAATGAGAGTTCACTTCTTCCACATAAAAGATCAATTACTAAATTGTGTCAGACAAAAAGGTGGATTCCCTGAACCCTACAACCACTTGAGATTTTATGCAGATCTCTCCAAAGATACAATGGAAGGTAGGAAAGCATTCAAGATCATAACGGTGCCTCTAAGGGACAATGGGATCTCATATAAATGGGGCTTCCTCCTTAAGCTCCTTGTCCATTTCAAGGGAAAAATGACAGCCCTACTTTCTACAAAAGATGGTATGGAATTCTTGAAAGCAAACAAAATCTCTCATTGCGATAAAACTACAACCTCTGACGACTCCAAAGACACCACCTGAAATAATCTTGATTCTCTTCAAGGCCTAATCTTGTCATTCAGGCTATCAGCCTTAAAGTTTCACATGATGTTCTAAAGTTTCTTTGTATCTACTGTTATAGAAGTTCCTTAGAGCTTGTTACCACAAACTTTCCCCCACACTAAAGTAGAATCCACAGGAGTGGATTCCTTCTGGAGGACCTTGTTCAGTTTTAGTATTATTTACTAAAGTTATGTTTGCTTGTCATACTGTATATATTTTATCTGAGCAATTTTAGATACAGTTTGATTTAAATTTTCAGGGTTTTTTTAAATCTAAACTAGTCCATCGGGTCCAATCTACACAAAATGGAAAGAGATTTATAATTCGCAATGAGTTGAATTGCTCTCATTCTGACATTGTGTGCCTTCAAGAATCAAAATTCAAACATAATTTTCGAATCTTCCGGTCCAAAGAAAAAGGCAGGGGTAATAACACTAATTAAAAACTCTTTTTCCTTCGAACTTTTGGATGAGTTCAAAGATGAAAAAGGTCATTTTCACATCTGATCTGTAATCTAAATCAAGTCACATATACAATAGTGAATGTATACGCCCCCGACAGAGGCCAAATTAAATTCCTTAATAAGCTTGTGAAAAAAATAAATGCAATTAAAAAAGGTACTCTAATTGCTGGCGATTTCAATATCATTCCAGACGGCAAAATGGACTCCACAGCAACAAATAGAAACAAATCTGAAACGCTCAGCAATTGGTTGCATACAAAAGAATTGTTCGACTTTTTCGATGTCTAAATTCGACCTCAATTGAATTTAGTCATTTCTCTGACCCACATCATTCAGACTCTAGGATAGACTTAATTTTGTCAGATATTTTCTCTCTCCCTAAGTTCTCAAGTGTTTCTATTTTGCCAAAAACGATATCTGACCATTCCCCAGTCATTGGTGAATTTCCAGAAGGAGCTGCAATCAGCAAACATTTTCTTTGGAAATGTAATTCCTCACTTTTCAATTCCCCTACCTTAAATATTGAAATTTCCACAGCAATTAAAAACTACTTCAACGAAAACGAGTCAAACCTTGTGGACCCATTCATTTGTTGGAATGCCCATAAGGCAGTTCTGAGGGGATTCTTAATCTACATCTCTTCTAGAATAAAAAAATAAACAGAGAAATTTGTCAATATACAAAATCAAATCAAAACCAAAGAGTCAAACCAAGCAAAAATCTCAACTCCCTGCCCCATCATTCAATCCGAGCTTTCAAAACTCAGACAAGACCTGAGAACCATAATCTTCTCATTCTATGATTCTGCCTTAAAATCATCAAAATTAAAACAATATAAAAATCTCAATAAGCCTTCAAAATATATGACGAACAGACTTCAAAAAGCTCATGATAAAAAGCAGAATAAAATAACTTCCCCAAAAGGTGAGTCACTAAATCATCCCCAAGATATTGTAAAGTCATTTGCAAACTATTATCAAGACCTATACAACATCAACCAGAATAACCCCCAACTCTAACCAAACAAATCCAAAATTGATGCATTTCTAAAATCAATGAATCTCCCTAAACTAAACAGCGATGACATAGAATACCTAACCTCTCCTTTTACTGACAAAGAAGTCTTGGATACCATTAACCATCTTAAATATTTTAAATTGCCTGGCCCAGACTGGTTCAACAATGATTATTATAGAACATTTGGTAATCTATTAGCCCCTCACCAAAGAAAAATCTTTAATGGAGCCTCGAAAAGTGGTCGCTTTCCTGATGAAATGCTGGAAGCAACCATCATAGTTATCCCCAAGCCTAATTCGGACACACCCAAATTAAAAATTACAGGCCTATATCCCTTATCAATAGCGATCTGAAACTTTGCGCTAAAGTAATTGCAAATAGACTAAACCAATTTTTACCTAAGCTTATACTAAATGACCAAATTGGTTTTATAAAAAACAGACAAACAGTTGACGGCACAAGAAGGCGTATCAATCTAATAAAATTAATCAAATCTACTAAAACAAAAGCCACTATAATATCCCTAGATGCCGAAAAAGGCATTTGACCGCCTCAATTGGAAGTACCTTCAAGCAGTTCTACACAAATTCGGTTTTCATTCCCAATTCTTAATAACCATAATTGGCACTTTACTCAAGCCCCTAAGCAAGAGTTTATGCCAATAATAACCTCTCAGTCATTTAAAATAACTAATGGCACTTGTCAGGGTTGTCCCTTATCGCCCCTACTTTTTGTCCTAGCCATAGAGCCTTTGGCTCAATTGATCAGGGATGACACAGAAATTAGAGGTTTAAGGGTGGACACTAGAGAGTTTAAAATCAGCCTTTTTGCTGATGACATAATCTTTTCTATCTCTAATCCTCATGATTCCCTGATAAAAATCCAAAAGCTTCTCCAAGCCTTCTCAAAAATTTCCTACTTTAGAATTAACCAAGCAAAATGAAAAATTCTTCCTTTCAATTTAAACAATTCTGAGATAGAAGAGATCAAAAAAATCAATCCCTGGTCTTGGACAGATAATAATCTCACATATCTTGGCATAGACTTTTGCAAAAATATTAACTCCTTAATTCCCAACAATCTTGACTCCTTGCTTAAAAATATCTCGGCCGGCTTCAACATATATGGAGATAAGGAACTATCATGGTGGGGAAAATCATGACTTTTAAGTCATATGTATTGCCGAAGATTTTATATTTGTTCAGGTCACTCCCAATAAAAATAATCGACTTCTCTTCTAACTAGTTTACAAAATAAAATAAACTCCTTCGTCTGTGGAAACAAGAAACTCAGAATTGCAAAAAATATTCTATATAATAGTGAAAGATATGGAGGAGCTGGACTTCCTAATATCTCGGAATACTATTACACCAACTTAATAAAGCAGAGTCTTCATTGGTGGCCGCATTTAGAACCCCCTGCCTGGTATGACCTAGAACTCCATTTCAATAATAACAAATCTCTAAATCTACTCATCTTAGACCAAATACTGCTAAGAAAAGACATTACAAAATCTCATCCTATCTTCCAACCCATACTGGGTGCATGGAAAAAATTCTCTTAACTTAAAAGGGGTCACAATAACTTTCATTCTCTAAAAAATCTTTCACTTCATGTCATTTGCTCATCATTGAAACACTCCATAGACCCTCTGTGGGAGAAATTAGGGATAAAGAAACTCTAAGACTTGAGTGAAGGACCGGCTTGTCACCCATTTAGTCACCTAAAAAAAACAGTTTAACATTCCTTCCTCTTCATTTTGTCAGTATCTGATTTTGAAAAATCATATTGATAAGTTTCTTCTAAAAAATTCTCATATCTCTGAACCAGCAGTAAACTTGGTCAATAATATTGATCAGAGTATATTCTGGAGTATGGAATTCATATATAAATACTTAAACAAAAGCTATGAATTGACAAAAACCCATAACATAATAAAATGGGAGGCTGAACTTCACTTAAGTCTTGATCCTTCTGAATGGGAAAAAGCTTGTACCATTTCTTACTCTGCCACAGCTTCAATGTCCTTTAAAGAATCCCATCATAAAATTCTTACTAGATGGTATTACACACCTGCCACACTTTCTAAAATAACCCAAGAACATTCTTCAACCTGTTGGAAAAACTGTGGGCAATATGGGAGCTTAATTCACATCTTTTGGCATTGTCCTATTATTAAGTCGCTTTGGAAAAACAATAATAAACTCATAAACTCAATACTTTAAAAAAATAATTCACCTCTCTCCTCAATTGGCACTTCTATCATTGAACTCATATCAGATAGACCCTACCTTAAAACCTCTTGTTATCCACATCTTATTAGGCTGGTTTCACACTTGCGTTTTTTTGCGCTGCGTTTTTGCGCATAAATGCACATGCGTTTTTTCCCTATACTTAACATGGGTGCGCATTGTCATGCGTTTGTACGTGTGTGTGTATGAGCATGCGTTTTTTTGTAGTGTGCTCCCGGGTGCACAAAATGCATCCTGTCGCATTTTTTGTGCGTCCGACCTGTCTCAAAAAAACGCATGCGCACGAAATTCACCCAAAAGCACATTTAAGTCTATGGGAACGCTGACATGTGCATGGTTATGCGCACATCAGCGTTTAACCCCTTCACCCCCATGGGTGGTTTGTACGTTCATGACCGGGCCAATTTTTACAATTCTGACCACTGTACCTTTATGAGGTCATAACTCTGGAACGCTTCCATGGATCCCAGTAATTCTGACATTGTTTTCTCGTGACATATTGTACTTCATGTTAGTGGTAAAATTTAATTCAAATAACTTGCGTTTATTTGTGAAAAAAACAGAAATTTGGCAAAAATTTTGAAAATTTCGCAATTTTCCAACTTTGAATTTTTATGCCCTTAAATCACAGAGATACGGCACACAAAAAACTTGATAACTAACATTTCCCACATGTCTACTTTACATCAGCACAATTTTGGAACCAAAATTTTTTTTTGTTAGGAAGTTATAAGGGTTAAAAGTTGACCAGCGATTTCTCATTTTTACAACACCATTTTATTTTTAGGACCACATCACATTTGAAGCCACTTTGAGGGGTCTATATGATAGAAAATACCCAAAAGTGACACCATTCTAAAAACTGCACCCCTTAAGGTGCTCAAAACCACATTCAAGAAGTTTATTAACCCATTAGGTGCGTCACAGGAATTTTTTTGAACATTTAAAAAGAAATGAACATCTAACTTTTTTTCACAAAAAAAATACTTCAGGTTCAATTTTTTTTATTTTACCAAGGGTAACAGGAGAAATTGGACTGCAAAAGTTATTGTGCAATTTGTACTGAGTACGCTGATACCTGATTTGTGGGGGGGAACGACTGTTTCGGCGCATGGCAGAGCTCAGAATGGAAGGAGCGCCGTTTGACTTTTTCAATGCAAAATTGGCTGGAATTCAGAACGGACGCCATGTCACGTTTGGAGAGTCCCTGATGTACCTAAACAGTGGAAACCCCCTACAAGTGACCCCATTTTGGAAACTAGACCCCCCAAGGAACTTATCTAGATATGTGGTGAGAACTTTGAACCCACAAGGGCTTTACAGAAGTTTATAACGTACAGCGGTACAATTAAAAAATCATATTTTTTCCACAAAAATGATCTTTTCACCCCAATTTTTATTTTCCCAAGGGTAACAGGGCCCTAAAAGTTATTGTGCAATTTGTCCTGAGTATGCTGATACCCCCACATGTGGGGGTAAACCACTATTTGGGCGCATGGCAGAGCTCGGAAGGGAAGCAGCGCCATTTGACGTTTTTGGCTGGAATTGAGATCGGACACCATGTCGCGATTGGAAAACCCCTGATGTATCTAAACAGTGGAAACCCCCCACGAATGACACCATTTTGGAAACTAGACCCCCTAAGGAACTTATCTAGATGTGTGGTGAGAACTTTGAACCCCCAAGGGCTTCACAGAAGTTTATAACATAAAGCCGTACAATTAAAAAATCATATTTTTTCCAAAAAAATGATCTTTTCACCCTCAATTCTTATTTTTCCAAGGGTAACAGAACCCTAAAAGTTATTGTGCAATTTGTCCTGAGTACGCTGATACCCCACATGTGGGGGTAAACCACTATTTGGGCGCATGGCAGAGCTCGGAAGGGAAGCAGTGCCATTTGACGTTTTTGGCTGGAATTGAGGTCGGACACCATGTCGCGATTGGAAAACCCCTGATGTACCTAAACAGTGGAAACCCCCCACAAATGACACCATTTTGTAAACTAGACCCCCCAAGGAACTTATCTAGATGTGTGGTGAGCACTTTGAACCACCCAGTGCTTCACAGAAGTTTATAATGCCAGTCCGTGAAAATAAAAAATTCGTATTTTTTCCACAAACATGATCTTTTAGTCACCATTTTTTTTATTTTCCCAAGGGTAACAGGAGAAATTGAACCCCGAAAGTTGTTGTCCAATTTGTCCTGAGTATGCTGACACCCCATATGTGGGAGAAAACTACTGTATGTACACAAGTCAGGGCTCGGAAGGGAAGTAGTGACGTTTTGGAATGAAGACTTTGATGGAATGGTCTGCGGGTGTCATGTTGCCTTTGGAGAGCCCCTAATGTACCTAAACAGTGGAAACACCCACAAGTGACCCCATTTTGGAAACGAGAACCCCTAAGGAACTTATCTAGATGTGTGGTGAGCACTTTGAACCCCCAAGGGCTTCACAGAAGTTTATAATGCCCGGGCATGAAAATAAAAAAATCGTATTTTTTCCACAAACATGATCAATTAGTCCCCAATTTTTTCATTTTCCCAAGGGTAACAGGAGAAATTGGACCCCAAAAGTTGTTGTCCAATTTGTCATGAGTACGCTGACACCCCATATGTGGGAGAAAACTACTGTATGGACACACGTCGGGACTCGGAAGGGAAGCAGTGACGTTTTGGAATGCAGACTTTGATGGAATGGTCTGCGGGTGTCATGTGCATTTTGAGAGCCCCTGATGTACCTAAACTATTGAAACTCCCCACAAGTGACCCCATTTTGGACACTAGACCCCCCACGGAACTTATCTAGATGTGTGGTGAGCACTTTGAACCCCCAAATGCTTCACAGAAGTTTATAACGCTCGGACGTGAAAATAAAAAAATCATTTTTTTCCACAAAAATGATATTTTTGCCCCCAATTTTTTATTTTCCTAAGGGTAACAGGAGAAATTGGACCCCAAAAATTGTTTTGCAATTTGTCCTGAGTAGGCTGATACCCTACATGTGGGGGTAAAACACTGTTTGGGCGCATGGCAGAGCTTGGAAGGGAAGGAGCAGCATATGACTTTTTCAACTCAGAATTGGCTGGAATTGAGATCAGACGCAATGTTACATTTGGAGAGCCCCTGATGTGCCCAAACAGTGGAAACCCCCAATTCTAACTCCAACCCGAACCCCAACACACCCCTAACCCTAATCTCAGCCCTAACCCAAGCCCTAACCCTAGCCCTAACCCTAGCCCTAACCCTAACCCTAACCCTAACCCTAATGGAAAAATGGAAAGAAATACATTTTTTTTTATTTTATTATTTTTCCCTAATTAAGGGGGTGATAACGGGGGGCTTGATTTACTATTTATGGCGGTTTTTATGTTTGGCAGCTGTCGCACGCTAAAAGACGCTTTTTATTGTAAAAATAGTTTTTGCATCACCACATATTGAGAGCTATAATTTTTCCGTATTTTGACCCACCGAGTCATGTGAGGTCTTATTTTTTGCGGGACGAGTTGACGTTTTTATCGGTACCATTTTCGGGCACGTGACATTTTTTGATCGCTTTTTATTCTGATTTTTGGGACGCAGAATGAACAAAAACCAGAGTTTCATGAATTTCTTTTGGGGGAGTGCGTTTACACCGTTCCGCATGCGGTAAAATTGATAAAGCGGTTTTATTCTTTGGGTCAGTACGGTTACAGCGATACCTCATTTAGGTCATTTTTTTATGTTTTGTCGGTTTTATGCAATGAAAACTATTTTATATAAAAAATAATTATTTTTGCGTCGCTTTATTCTGCGAGCTATAACTTTTTTATTTTTTCGCTGATGATGCTGTGTCATGGCTCATTTTGTGCGGGACAAGATGACGTTTTCAGCGGTACCATGGATATTTATGTGCGTCTTTTTGATCGTGCGTTATTACACTTTTTGTTTGGCGGTATGATAATAAATCATTATTTTTTGCTTCGTTTTTTATTTTTATTTTTTAAGGGGTTCGCTAAAGGGGTTAACTAATGTGACGGTTTTATAGGGCGGGTCGTTACGGACGCGGAGATACCTAATATGTGTACTTTTATTGTTTTGGGTTTTTTTATTTTCAAAAAATGAATTTATTGGGGAATATTTTTTTTTTTTTACTAATTTATTTGGCGATTTTTTAAAAATTATTTTTACACTTTTTTTTTATTTTTTTTACTTTATTACATAGTCCCAGGTGGGACATCACTGTCCTGTGACAGATCGCTGATCTGTCACATCACAGATCACTGTGACAGATCAGCGATCTGTCACAGGCAGTGCCGAAGGCTTCCTCATGCCTGCGCTTTGCAGGCTCTGAGGAAGCCAGCTTCCTGCAGGCCCCCGAAGGCCCCCGTCGCCATCTTGGATCCGGGGGCCTGTAGGGAAAGAGCCCCCCGCAGCAGCGCTGCACATTGCGCTGCCGTGGGGGGCTCAGGGAAGCACGGAGGGAGCCCCCCTGCCGATGCTTCCCTTTAACTCCCGGTACACCGCGATCATGTTTGATCGCAGTGTGCAAGGGGTTAACGTGTCGGGGGAGGTCCGTGACCGCCCCTGACACATTGTGCCGGGTGTCAGCTGTGATAATCAGCTGACATCCGGCCTCGATCAGCGGTGCTCACCACGTGGGCGCCGCTGATCGCGGTAGACGTACTATCCCGTCCATGGGCATAGGGGCCCAGGTCCCATGGACGGGATAGTACGTCGGATGGCAGGAAGGGGTTAAAAACGCATGCTTTTTTTTACAAAAAACATACGCAAAAAACAAGAAAACGCATTAAAAACGCATGATGCGTTTTTTATGCGCGTTTAACGCAAAAAAACACAGGTGTGAAAGTAGCCTTAGTTACAAAAAATGCTTTTGCCTATTACTGGAAAAAGCCTGACCCACCATCGATTCAAAATATTATTGAAAAAGTTTGTCTTCACAAAGGATTTGAATGTAAGCTAGCCATGTTAAACAACTCCTATGACAAATTTATAAGGAAATGGACTCGTTGGATAGAACTATATCCTTGAACCCCTATGGACTACAATATATATATAAAGCCACTTGAGGATCAGTAAAGTATCCACTTTTTTTCACATTTAATTTGAGTGCTGCCTATTTTTTTACTTTTGTTAATTTGGCTGTTTGGACACTGCTGAATAGGTTTTGCACCAACTATTTAATTTTGGTAGTGCTGCCCTTTTTTTGATTTATATATATATATGTATATATCAAATTGGTTGGTCATTCGATTTAACATTGGTCGATATATTCACCTAATCTAATACCATTCCGGTAGGTCAACTACTATGTCTATATTAGAATTGATATAGAATATTCAAATAGTGTTTCAAATGTACATATGTAAACATTGTCTCTATTCATTTTAAGAAATTCTACGTAATGGCATGTTTGTATTAACAATGTTTAAACATTTAAATGTTTGTTCCCTATTCCCTCCTGGTCCTCCCTTGTTCCCCCTTCTTTCCCTCCCTCTCCATCTCCCTCCTAACCCCCCTTCTCCCCTTCCTTTCTCTTTTACCCTTTCCCTTTTAACTTCCAAAACCAATAATAACGTTTGGAAAAGAAATACATTTCAGAAAATTTTTCCATGTTTTAACATCTGTTTTACTCTGTTCCAGCCAGTGGAAGTGCTGTGCTTTATGGGGGTTATATGGTGCCCTTGAGGGTCCAGTCGCCTCAGAGGTACTGCACCTCATCCAGAGGTGTGGTACCCCACTCTCGGATAAGGAGGGGACACTTCCCGGTACCCACACACTAGCACCCAACACCACACCTCTCCAGGCCAGGGGGGAACTAGGTAGAGGGTGTGGGTGGAGGAAGTAGCTAAGGGTAGGACAGCTGGAGATAAAGCTGACAGTTGGTAATGGAGGGTTGTCAAGGAGTGAGGAGCTCATCCCAGGACTGGAGAGCAAATTGGAGTGAAGAAGGGGTCCTAGGGGACAGGGAAGTGAAGACTCCACACATGGTGCATGAATCCACACTGACTGTAGATGGGTGGAAAGACCAGGTCGCAGTTGGGGACCGGCCCCAGACTAGTGGAGAGACTGTAGGGCTCAGATAGCAAACCGGAGGCTGAAGTATCTGTATGTGCGACAGCCAAGTCCACACACATTCCCTGAAATGGCAGCCATATAGGGTCAAGGGCAATGGGACCAGGAGATCATCGCCAGACTGGATCCGAGGCTGCTGGCTTGGGACATTCTATGTGAGGCGCAAGGCAGGAGAGGCGGAAGCCAGCGCAGAGAGACGACCAGAGAAGGAACATCAGAAGAGGGGTTTCTGACAAAGTGTACCCGAAATTACCCAAGAGCTGGCTGGACCACCGGCCTGGAGGACACAGCACCCCGGCTGGGGATTGTAGCTTTAAAGACCATGAGTAAAAGTGTGAAGACTGCACCCCACTGTGTCCTCAGATTTATTTACTGCGTCATCTGCCCTGCACTACAACCAAAATCATCATCTACTATCTTTTATCTGCCCTGGGGCCTAGCTCTACCCGTGGAGAGCTGTAACATCTTGGCTGCATCATCAACCGCCCCAGTGGATCTGAATCGCAGCATCGGCCATCTTCTTATTGCCAAACACCATGACTTTCCTCATGACTTAGTCCCCTATAAACTTTCCCCTTACATTTTATTGCACGCCCAGGGCCATGGACCGGGTTACCGATGCCGTGACATCCCCTGAAGAACTGACTGGCCCGGACCGAGTACTCCAAGGCCCTGGTGGGCATTGCACTTACATACAGGATATGGAATGGAGAGCCATGCATACAGGATAGGGACCTGGGGAGCCATGCATACAAGATAGGGACTGGAGAGCCGCACATGCAGGATAGGGACTAGAGAGCCATGCATACAAGATAGCTACCTGGGAAGCCATGCATGCAGGATAGGGGCTGGAGAGCCATGCTTGCCAGGAGAGGGACTGGAGAGCCATGCATGCCAGGAGAGCGACTGGAGAGCCATGCATACAGGATAAGGACCAGGGGAGCCATGCATAACAGGAGAGGGACTGGGGAGCCATGCATACAGGATAATGACCAGGGGAGCCATGCATACCAGGAGAGGGACTGGGGAGTCATGCATGCCAGGAGAGGGACTGGAGAGCCATGCATACAGGATAAGGACCAGGGGAGCCATGCATACCAGGAGAGGGACTGGGGAGCCATACATACAGGATAGGGACTGGAGAGCCATGCATACAGGATAGAGACAAGAGAGCCATACATCCCTACATACAATGACTCAAAAAAAGCGTTCAAAATTTTTTCTGGATTCAATTATTCAGCCATAGATTATTTTATGCTTTCTGTAAAATTTCGGTGGTATCATAACACTCCAAAAACGCATTCATAATTTTTCTGGAATCAATTAGTCATCCTTAGCTAATTACATGCTTTCTGTTAATTTCAATGGTATACATAACTAAAAAAAGCATTCAAAATTGTTTCTGTATTCAATTATTTCTCCATAGAGTATTACATGCTTTCTGTTAAGTTTCAGTAGTATAATAATACTCCAAGAAAAAAAAAAAAAAATTTCTGGATTTAGTCATCTATTGAGTATTACGTTTTTTCTTTTACATTGCGGTGGAATATAACACTCCAAAAAAAGCTTTAAAAAATATTTCTGGATTCAGTTAGTCATCCATATAGTTTAACTCGGTTATTAACACATTGCAGTGGTATATAAAATGAAAAACTAAAAAAAGAAGTTCACATTTTTTTTCCAGGATTAAATTAATCATCCATACAGTTTAACATCCTTTGTCTAAAATTATGCTGATTTTAAATTTTTTAAAATCACTTGGCCTGGTACAGATCACAAAATTTTTTTGTTCCAAAAATATACTATTGTTATACATACTGTTTAACTTGCTCTGTGTGAAATTTCATTGGTTTGAAATGCAAAAGAAAAATTGGCCTGCTACAGGTGCACAAATTTGGTTGTTCAAAAATTGACAATTGTCATTTATGCTGTAGAACCTGCTTTGTGTTAAATTTTGCTGGTTTGAAATAAAAAACAAAATTGGCCTTCTACAGGTGTACAAATTTGCTTGTTCAAAATTTTACTATTGTCATATATACTGTAGAATTTTGTGTGAAATTTTGTTTGTTTGAAATAAAAACAACAATTGGCTGGGTGTAGAAATTTGTTTGTTCAAAAATTGACTGTCATATATATTGTAGAACCTGCTTTGCGTGAAATTTCACTGTTTTGTCATATATATACATTACCGTTCAAAAGTTTAGGGTCACTTTAAAATTTCCTTATTTTTGAAAGAAAAGCACCGTTTTTTCCCCATGAAGCTAACATTAAATGATTCAAAAATACACTCTATACATTGTTAATGTGGTAAATGACTATTCTAGCTGAAAATGTCTGGTTTGTAATGCAATATCTTCATAGGTGTATAGAGGCCCATTTCCAACAACCATCACTCCAGTGTTTTTATGGTACTTTGTGTTTGCTAACTGTGTAAGAAGGCTAATGGATGTTAGAATACCCTTGAAAACCCTTGTGCAAGTATGTTACCACAGCTGAAAACAGTTTGGCTGATTAGAGAAGGTATAAAACTGACCTTCCGTTGAGCTAGTTGAGAATCTTGAGCATTACATTTGTTGGTTCCATTAAACTCTCAAAATGGCCAGAAAAAAAAGAACTTTCATGGGAAACTCGACAGTCTATTCTTGTTCTTAGAAATGAAGGCTATTCCATGTGAGAAATTGCCAAGAAACTGCAGATTTCCTTCAACAGTGTGTCCTACTCCCTTCAGAGGAGAGCACAAATAGGCTCTAACCAGAGTAGAAAGAGAAGTGGGAGGTCCCACTGCACAACTGAGCAACAAGACAAGTACATTAGGGTCTGTAGTTTGAGAAATCGATGCCTCACAGGTCCTGAACTGGCAGCTTCATTAAATAGTACACGCAAAACGCCTGTGTCAACGTCTACAGTGAAGAGGCGACTCCGGGATGCTGGCCTTCAGGGCAGAGTGGCAAAGAAAAAACCATACCTGAGACTGACTAATAAAAGGAAAAGATTAATGGGCAAAAGAACACAGACATTGGACAGAGGAAGATTGGAAAAAAGTGTTATGTACAGACGAATCCAAGTTTGAGGTGTTTGGATCACACAGAAGAACATTTGTGAGACGCAGAACAGCTGAAAAGATGCTGGAAGAATGCCTGATGCCATCTGTCAAGCATGGTGGAGGTAATGTGATGGTCTGGGGTTACTTTGGTGCTGGTAAAGTGGGAGATTTGTACAAGGTAAAAGGGATTTTGAATAAGGAAGGGCATCACTCCATTTTGCAACGCCATGTCATACCCTGTGCACAGCGCTTGATTGGAGCTAATTTCATCCTACAACAGGACAATGACCCAAAGCACACCTCCAAATTATGCTAGAACTATTTAGGGAAGAAGCAGGCAGCTGGTGTTCTATCTGTAATCGAGTGGCCAGCGTAGTCACCAGATCTCAACCCCATTGAGCTGTTGTGGGAGCAGCTTGACCGTATGGTACGCAAAAAGTGCCCATCAAGCCAAACCAACTTGTGGGAGGGGCTTCTGGAAGCATGATGTGAAATTTCTCCATATTACCTCAGCAAATTAACTGCTAGAATGCCAAAGGTCTGCAATGCTGTACTTGCTGCAAAGGGAGCATTCTTTGACGAAAGCAAAGTTTGAAAGAGAAAAATATTATTACAAATAAAAATACTTTTTTCAAACCTTGTCAATGTCTTAACTAGATTTTAAATTCATTTAGCAACTCATTTGATTAATAAAAGTATGAGTTTTCATGGAAAACACAAAATTATCTGGGTGACAACCAAAATTTTGACCTTGAGAACAACCAAAAGCGCCAAAAGAGTTGAATATACAGGTGCTTCTCACAAAATTAGAATATCAGAACGTTTCTTCACTACAAAAAGTGAAACTCGTAAATTATATAGAGTCATTACAAAGATAGTGATCTATTTCAAGTTTTTATTTCTGTTAATGTTGATGATTATGGCTTACAGCCATTGAAATCCCAAAAGTCATTATTTCAGTAAATTAGAACGCTTATTATGCACTCAATACTTGGTCGGGGCTCCTTTTGCATCAATTACTGCATCAATGCGGCGTGACTTGGAGGCAATCAACCTGTGGCACTGCTGAGATGATATGAAATCCCAGGTTGCTTTGATAGCAGCCTTCAGCTAGTCTGCATTTTTGGGTCTGGTGTCTCTCATCTTCCTTTAGACAATACCAGAGACAGTGACTAATGATAACAGGTAGCAAAAGTGATTCAATGATAAACCAATATAATCTCATGTTCACAAGCATTAATAATTGCTACCAAGAAAATGGAAACAACATATGGACCAGTCGTTGAAAATATAGCAAGAAAAGAGGGGGAGGTTTATGTAAACCACAATAACGACCAAAAGTCCATGCAAAATTAATAACAATAATGTTTATCATATAAATACATAGAAACCGGTGAAAAACGGGTGCAACCTTGGTACAACTGTGCCATTAAAAGACACCTATCGATTAAATGAAAGCGGTCTCCCAGTGGGGAGGAAGGTAGATGACAAACCCAAGGCAGCACCAGCCGCAGACTCTCACTGAGGGACAGTAACTGTAGAGCAATGAACCGCAGTCAGGAGGGCGCAAGGACAAGAGGGAAATCTGTTTGATGTCTTTATTCCACAATGTGTTTTGACAGCAGGACGCTGTCTTCCTCAGGTGGATACATGATTAGATAGCGAGGAGGGGATAAATATATATATAAATGGGGAACCAATCACAATTAAGAATCAACTAAAATGAATAAAATCAATATAAAACAAAGTAGAAACACAATAACATCACCATAATCAAACTCCTGATCAAACTCCTATACCGGTTGTTAGCAGTATCAGGTATTTGATCAATAATAATCAATTTGCGGTATTTTGGGTCTTTCTGATGAACCAAAGAAAAATGTTTAGACAAAGTATGTAAGAGATAGCCGTTTCTAATATTTTGGCGATGTTTATTTAATCTTAGATGCATTGTCTGGATGGTTTGACCAATGTATTGGAGACCACAAGTACACTCAATTAAATACATTACAAAGGTCGACTGGCAGTCAACATACAATTAACATTGTAGTCAGTACCTGTTTTATTGGATCTGAATTTCTTGGTTCCAGGAGAGATAGATGTACAGCAAAGACATTTCGCTGTCCCACAAGCAAAACATCCACTATTACTGGTCTTGTGGTTTAAAGAGAAGTTACCAAAGAGCCGTGTTACTGGGGGAAACCAAGTTATGGAGTGTGCGATTTTTTCTATATATTTCTATATATTTTTTCCCCATTTATATATATATATATATATCCCCTTTTCCCTATCTAATCATGTACACACCTGATGAAGACAGCGTCCTGCTGTCGAAACGCGTTGTGGAATAAAGACATCAAACAGATTTCTCTCTTGTCCTTGGTGCCCTCCTGACCGTGGTTAAAAGACGCCTGACCTACAACATTACTTCAATATGGGAATATAATAGGTGACCAAGCAAAACATTATTGAAACCAAAGACATCATGTTATATAATAGATATTTTTACCTGTGATGTCTATCACTTTGTGGGGTTATCAGGGTCAGCGTGTCTGTGGTAGTTTTGCATTTTTAATGATTTTCTGGTGACTATCTACCGAGATTCTTTTTGACACATGCTTTTCATGGTGACCGAGTATTACTGACAAGATGGTCAAGCAATACCTGGCTGACAAAACCAGTGTACTCCCTAATTCTTCTGTGAACTTCAGCTACTGGGGCTCAAAGCTGGACATCTGTCATGAAATTTCCCTGTATGCGGTGGAGGTGTTGTGCTGCCCTGCTTCTAGCATCTTGTCTGAGTGGGTGTTTAGTGTTGCCGGGAGGATCATAGCACACAGATGCTTTAGCCTGTCAAGTGCTGACAGGTTCACCCTTATATAAATGAGCAAAGCTTGGATTAAGGGGGCTTCACACATAGCGATATTGCTAGCAATAGCGCTAAAGCATCACCGATTTTTTGACGAAGCAGCAATATCGCTACATGTGACACTTACCTCCGACCGGCTCCCCCGCTGGCTATCGCTGATCGCGCGAGAACGTCCTGGGCCATTTCTCGTCGGCGGCTTCCTGCTGGCGATGCGTGGACACGGGCGGAGGACTTCATCATCACCGCGTCTGACAGGTAAGTAACGACCGCTGCTGCGTCGCTGGTGAGATCTGCCTGTTTGGCAACTCACTAGTGACCTTTTAGTGATGCACCAGCGATCCTGACCGGGTCGTATCGTTGTCCCTACTTTTCCACACCACCAGATTACAGTGTCACATAAAGTGCTTTTAATCTTCAATATTTGAATGAGACCCGCCAGTTGTTGCCTTCAAGGGTCTAGATGACCTGCCATATAATTTTTCTTGGCTTTCCACTTTGTGCAAAGCCTTTATGAGTGTAGAAGTGCCACAACTACACTTTGTTAATTTTTCTATGAGGCACCCATGTTGGTGCCCTCAAGGGTGTATGGATGACTTTGCTTGTAATTTTTTGAAGGCTTTATGTGCAGAGCCTTTATGAGTGTAGAAGTACCACAACTGCACTTTTTAATATTTGAATGAGGTATTAAAGTTGGTGCCGTAAAGGGTATATGGATGACCATGGTTGTAATTTTACTTTACATTTTAGAGAGAACTTGTATAAACATTAAAAGGCATTACAGAATAACAATGATCACATAAATCAACAGATACCAAGGAGTGCATGTCCTGCTCACATGCTTACAATCTATGAGGAATTAGGGGAAACATGAAGGGTGGATCGTAACAATTGCTTATATTGTACAGTTCAGCCATCAATATAATATGTGTGTACATAAACAGAGAGCTATTAAGTGCAGGTAAGGTGTGTGAGCAGATGATGCGAGGGTCCTGGTTTTCATGAAAATGTTTTATGGGCAAAACAGTGATAGATAAGTATATTGAGATGATAGGCCAGTCTTTATGTCTCAGGATGTATCCTGAGTCCCTTTGAGTCTCTAATTTTTGGTATTTCTTGCTTCCCTCATAAATTTCACTGAAATTTCCAATATTTTAATAAAAAATTCAATTTTGGCTTAAATTATTTATTTTATTAAATCCTTTTTAAATTTTGCCTTATATACAAGTGATTATACTGGAAAAAATGTTTTTTTTTAACATTTTTTTTGCTGTAAACTCCAAGTTCTCTTCAATTTTGGATGTTTTATTGTCAGTCCTTAAAGTGGAGTAAAAATGTGACACCATTGTTTTCAGCAGTGATCTAGGAGTCAGAGATGCCTCCAAGGGTCTTCCCCATGCTGTTATCCTTCCATTCAGCACTTTTTCAAACCATTTCAACATTTTCACTGCCCCCCAGACCAACTTGTAGGGTCTGCTGTAAAAATGCTCAGATTTCCTATTGAATCCCATTACACTCTTTATTTGAAGCAAGCATTCGAGCATTAGGAGTTGCTCAGTTCGAGTAACGAGCATCTGAGCATTTTAGTGCTCGCTTATCCCTAGCAGGTGACACATGACCTGTCCCAGAATTGGGAAGTTTGCATGGTAAGAGTGTACTACATTGATTATTTTGCTATTAATAATGCATTGGAATATGTTTCTATGTACTTTACTAATTGAGTGCTGTAAATTTATAATAAAATAATAATTTTGCCAGCCAGATGAATTATGCCCATATACAGTCATGGCAAGCATGAGCAATCTCAAGGCTACAAGTCCATCTCCAAAGACCTGAATGTTCCTGTGTCTACCGTGCGCAGTGTCATCAAGAAGTTTAAAGCCCACGGCACTGTGGCTAACCTCCCTAGATGTGGCCGGAAAAGAAAAATTGACAAGGGATTTCAACGCAAGATTGTGCAGATGTTGGATAAAGAACCTCCACTAACATCCAAACAAGTTCAAGCTGCCCTGCAGTCCGAGGGTACAACGGTGTCAACCCGTACTATCCGTCGGCATCTGAATGAAAAGGGACTGTATGGTAGGAGACCCAGGAAGACTCCACTTCTTACCCTGAGACATAAAAAAGCCAGGCTGGAGTTTGCCAAAACTTAAATGAAAAAGCCTAAAACTAGAGTTGAGCGAAACGGGTCGAAAAAATTCAAAAGTCGCCGACTTTTGGCAAAGTCGGGTTTCATGAAACGAAACCCGACCCTAGGATGAGGTCGGCCACGAGGTCGGCGACTTACGCGCCAAAGTCGCGTTTCAAAAGTTTGTTTTGCGCTCTTTTTCAGCCAATCAGGATCCACGGACACTGTGGGCAATGTGATGACATAGACACGGGGCACCACCATCTTTCAGAAGGGCATGCAAGTGATTGGCTTGCTTTGGTGGGCGTCACAGGGGGTATAAAAGGGCGTGCACGCCGACCGCCATCTTACTTCTGCCAATCTTAGTATAGGGAGAGGTTGCTGCTGATTCTGTAGGGAGAGCGTTAGGCAGGGAAGAAGACAAAAAAACTGCTTCTGCTGCTAGCGATTTAGCCTGCACAACACACCAGTCACTGTGTGTGCAGTGCAAGGGGAGGCTATATAGTGGTGTATGAGTGGTGTTGGTTGTTGGGCTGCCTACAAAGGCTTCCTGACATTCCTGCATTGCTGTTTACCCACTGCTCCGCAAACTGCTTTTTTAAAAGCAATCCCAATTTTTTTTTTTGTCCTGCTGAGAAGACAAAAAAACTGCTTCTGCTGCTAGCAATTTGGCCTGCACAACACACCAGTCACTGTGTGTGCAGTGCAAGGGGAGGCTATATAGTGGTGTATCAGTGGTGTTGGTTGCTGGGCTGCCTTCTAAGGCTTCCTGACATTCCTGCATTGCTGTTTACCCACTGCTCCGCAGTTTTTTTAAAAGCAATCCAATCTCCCTTATCCTCTAGTCACTTTTGTCACAGCTGTGCCATCGAGCCTGTCACATAACGCTCAGATATTCACTGGGCCTCACACAATCCAAAAGTGTCCAGTGTCCAAAAGTGTGTGCAGAGATTCAAAATCTCCCTTATCCTCTAGTCACTTTGGTCACAGCTGTGCCATCGAGCATGTCACATAGCGCTCAGATATCAGTGGGCCTCACACAATCCAAAAGTGTCCATCCAGTGTCCAAAAGTGTGTGCAGAGATTCAAAATCTCCCTTATCCTCTAGTCACTTTGGTCACAGCTGTGCCATCGAGCCTGTCACATAGTGCTCAGATATCAGTGGGCCTCACACAATCCAAAAGTGTCCAGTGTCCAAAAGTGTGTGCAGAGATTCAAAATCTCCCTTATCCTCTAGTCACTTTGGTCACAGCTGTGCCATCGAGCCTGTCACATAGCTCTCAGTTATCAGTGGGCCTCACACAATCCAAAAGTGTCCAGTGTCCCAAAGTGTGTGCAGAGATTCAAAATCTCCCTTACCCTCTAGTCACTTTGGTCACAGCTGTGCCATTGAGCCTGTCACATAGCACTCAGATATCAGTGGGCCTCACACAATCCAAAAGTGTCCATCCAGTGTCCAAAAGTGTGTGCAGAGATTCAATATCTCCCTTATCCTCTAGTCACTTTGGTCACAGCTGTGCCATCGAGCCTGTCACATAGCGCTCAGATATCAGTGGGCCTCACACAATCCAAAAGTGTCCATCCAGTGTCCAAAAGTGTGTGCAGAGATTCAAAATCTCCCTTATCCTCTAGTCACTTTGATCACAGCTGTGCCATCGAGCCTGTCACATAGCGCTCAGATATCAGTGGGCCTCACACAATCCAAAAGTGTCCATCCA
Organism: Dendrobates tinctorius; assembly: GCF_039654945.1. Lineage (NCBI taxonomy): Eukaryota > Metazoa > Chordata > Amphibia > Anura > Dendrobatidae > Dendrobates > Dendrobates tinctorius. The sequence continues at coordinate 27,994,454 of NW_027361827.1, read as the reverse complement.
GTGTCCAAAAGTGTGTGCAGAGATTCAAAATCTCCCTTATCCTCTAGTCACTTTTGTCACAGCTGTGCCATCGAGCCTGTCACATAGCGCTCAGATATTCATTGGGCCTCACACAATCCAAAAGTGTCCAGTGTCCAAAAGTGTGTGCAGAGATTCAAAATCTCCCTTATCCTCTAGTCACTTTGGTCACAGCTGTGCCATCGAGCCTGTCACATAGCGCTCAGATATCAGTGGGCCTCACACAATCCAAAAGTGTCCATCCAGTGTCCAAAAGTGAGTGCAGAGATTCAAAATCTCCCTTATCCTCTAGTCACTTTGGTCACAGCTGTGCCATCGAGCCTGTCACATAGCGCTCAGATATCAGTGGGCCTCACACAATCCAAAAGTGTCCATCCAGTGTCCAAAAGTGTGTGCAGAGATTCAAAATCTCCCTTATCCTCTAGTCACTTTTGTCACAGCTGTGCCATCGAGCCTGTCACATAGCGCTCAGATATTCATTGGGCCTCACACAATCCAAAAGTGTCCAGTGTCCAAAAGTGTGTGCAGAGATTCAAAATCTCCCTTATCTTCTAGTCACTTTGGTCACAGCTGTGCCATCAAGCCTGTCACATAGCGCTCAGATATCAGTGGGCCTCACACAATCCAAAAGTGTCCATCCAGTGTCCAAAAGTGTGTGCAGAGATTCAAAATCTCCCTTATCCTCTAGTCACTTTGGTCACAGCTGTGCCATCGAGCCTGTCACATAGCGCTCAGATATCAGTGGGCCTCACACAATCCAAAAGTGTCCATCCAGTGTCCAAAAGTGTGTGCAGAGATTCAAAATCTCCCTTATCCTCTAGTCACTTTTGTCACAGCTGTGCCATCGAGCCTGTCACATAGCGCTCAGATATTCATTGGGCCTCACACAATCCAAAAGTGTCCAGTGTCCAAAAGTGTGTGCAGAGATTCAAAATCTCCCTTATCCTCTAGTCACTTTGGTCACAGCTGTGCCATCGAGCCTGTCACATAGCGCTCAGATATAAGTGGGCCTCACACAATCCAAAAGTGTCCATCCAGTGTCCAAAAGTGTGTGCAGTGAATCAAAATCTCCCTTATCCTCTAGTCACTTTGGTCACAGCTGTGCCATCGAGCCTGTCACATAGCGCTCAGATATCAGTGGGCCTCACACAATCCAAAAGTGTCCAGTGTCCACAAGTGTCTGCAGAAATTCAAAATCTCCCCTGTCCTATAGACACATTGTACCTTGTTTTACATTACTATATAGTTTGCTGGATTTTGTCTACATTTCAACCAAAAATGAGGAAGGCTGGTGGAAGAGGCCGTGGAATTGGGCGGGGGTTGGCAGCTGGTAATGATGGTGTTGGTGGTGGATCTGATGGTAGTGGCAAGAGCAAAATAGGACCGAATGCAGGAGGTGCTGACCCTGCGTCATCGTCTGGCTACATAAGGCCTCGAACGCTTAGTTTTCTAGGAGTTGGCAAACCGCTTTTAAAGCCAGAGCATCAGGAAAAAGTTTTGTCTTACATTGCTGACTCAGCCTCCAGCTCTATCGCCTCCTCTTCTTCAGTTGTAAAAAGTAAAAGCACTGAGTCGTCATTGGAGGCTCATGTTCATGAACCACACCTTTCCTTGTGTCCTTCACCCAACCAAGATTGAAGGATGACGCAGGCCATACTACTGATTACTCCATGGAGCTGTTTTCACATACCATGCCTGGATTATCAAGTGAAATGGTGAATTACCCAGGCCAAGATGAATCTGACATGGAGTGCACTGATGCACAGCCGCTGATGGATGATTCTGCTGGTACATTCACTCAGAGCACTGCATTGTCCTCGCAGTGTACAGAGCCAGATTCTGACCCTGATGAGACTCAGGTGCCCCTTCCCGCACACTATACCACCATACACGGTGACACAGAGGAAGGTGCACATGACATAGAAGAGGAGGTGATGGATGACCCAGTTGTTGATCCAGATTGGCATCCATTGGGGGAAGAGGGTGCTGCTTCCAATAGCTCAGATGAGGAGCATCCACAGCAGACATCGACATCGCAATAGCTGTTTTCTTGCAGGCCCGGAGCACTCCAAAGACAGGTTCCAAACATCAAAAGAGTTGCTGGACAGCTTGTCCAGAGGGTCAAAAGATCACAGCGTGCTAGGCCGCAAAATGTCTGCCAAAGTAGGAAGAGTGCAGTGTGGCACTTTTTTGAACAAAATCCTCATGATCAGGCCAAGGTTATCTGTAAGAAGTGCGCAAAGACCTTTAGCCGAGGGAAAAATCTGAAAAATTTGAATACCAGTTGCATGCTTAGACATTTAACCAGCATGCACTTGCAAGCGTGGACACAACACCAAACCTCAAGTGCCACATGTGCAACTGATCACAACGAAGGTAGTCAGCAACGCTACATTGTTTCCTCCACTGTAAGCCCTACGGTTAGCACAGCAGCAAATGTTGAGGTGTCGTTGCAAGACCACAGTAGTCAGGGAATCCCACTGTTATATCAACGAAAGACTGATTCTAGGCCATCAGAAAGAACACCAACTCCATCACCATCATCAATCCTCTCTCAGTCCGCCCTGTCCACCACTACTTCCACCATATGCAGCTCTCAAGTCCAGCTCACCCTCCCAGACACTATGAGTAGATCAAGAAAGTACTCAGTCTCTCATCCGCGTACACTGGGTTTGAACGCCCACATTGCCAAACTAATCTCGTTTGAGATGATGCCCTTTCGGTTGGTGGAAAGCACAGCTTTCCGTGAACTCATGGCCTATGCAGTACCACGCTATGACCTACCCAGTTGCCACTTCTTCTCTCGCAAAGCCATCCCAGCCCTCCCCCATCATGTGAAAGACCGCATTGTCCATGCACTCAAGCAGTCAGTGAGCGGAAAGGTGCACCTCACAACCGATGCATGGTCCAGTCGGCATGGCCAGGGCCGTTACGTGTCCATCACTGCGCACTGGGTTAATGTGGTGGATGCAGGGTCCACAGGGGACAGCGGTGGTGGGACAGTGCTGCCTAGCCCATGGTATAGGAAACAGTTGGCTGTAGGCATTCGACCCTCCTCCTCCTCCTCCTCCTCCAGAAGCGAAAGCTCGTCCACAGAGCGCAGTCGTACGAGCACTCCATCTGCAGCTGCCACTGTTGCACACGATGTGTCCCCCTATCGAGCAGCTAGTGGAAAGCGTCAGCAGGCTGTGTAGCAGATGATGTGTTTGGGCGACAGACACACCGCCGAGGTGCTGGCCGAGTACTTGAAGCGACAAACTATAAATAAAGGTACTGACAACCAGCAACATGCACAAAAAATTTTTAATTTAAGTTCTCATCAACTTACTCCAAATGAGGCCTCAAATTTGCCCCATCAGCTAATCCTAAACCATTTAATCTATTTATTAGTATCAAAAAATACCTACGGAATCTGGCTCTTAAAAAGTATTTCCTTAAGAAGGGTGATAATCCTTCAACAACTACTTATACTATAGGTTCAGAATTCATTCATACCGGCCTTTCTTTACCCTCCTCATTCAATCCTTTGAATGAATATTCCAATTCATTCAAAACTTTCGAAACTCTGGTATCAACAGATATAAGGAAACTAGCTAACAAAAATAACCGCAAAATGCGATATATGACACACAACTTAACAGCTGGTGAAAAAGATTCTATTATTAGTCTGCAGGCAAACAAAAACTTGATCATTCGTCCTGCAGACAAAGGCGGGGCAATCGTAATTATGGATCACAGTATGTATCACAATGAATCCATGAGGTTACTAGGTGATCTTGTCACTTATAAACAAATCCCTGCAGATCCAACAAAATCATTTCTTAATAAACTCAATTCTCTAGCTCTTAAAGGTAAATCTTTAGGCATTCTAACAAAAAAAGAGTATCAGTTTATTAATAACAAAACGCCATCAATAGCAGTATTTTATCACATTCCCAAAGTTCATAAAAATGCAGTAAATCCACCAGGCAGGCCTATTATATCAGGCATAAATTGCCTTACAGCTAACTTATCTAAATATGTGGATAACCATCTACAAAAATGTATGTCCTTGCTGCCAGCTTATTTAAAAGATACCACTCACACTTTGCAAGTCCTGGAACCATTGGAGTGGAATGACAATTTTATTTTAGCAACTCTGGACATTAAATCATTATATACGGTCATTGACCCTTCTAAAGGTCAGGCGGCAGCACAATTTTTTCTTGGCGCTTTAAAAACTTACAAACCTCTACAGATCCAATTCATCCTTGACAGTATTGACTTTATCATGAAACACAATTATTTCACGTACGAAAACCAGTTCTATATTCAGACCCATGGCACCGCGATGGGCACGAGATTCGCGCCTAGTTTCGCAAACATCTATGTAGGCATGTGGGAACATGAACATATTTACAGCAATGGCACATTACATAAGAATATAAAATTATGGTGCCGTTTCATTGATGATATTTTGTTCATTTGGGACGGCCCATTATCAGACCTTAATTTATTCATTTCTAGATTAAACATCAATGATTTTGGACTGGAGTTTACACCCACAGTTAGTAGATCCAACATAAATTTTTTGGACTTAAGCATTTGTATTGAACAAGGCAAATTAATTACATAAAGCTACCATAAAGAGGTAGACTCCAACAGTTAAATTCATACTAGTAGTTGCCATCTACCCACATGGCTAATTAATATTCCAAAAAGCCAGTATATGCGAATTAGACGTAATTGTACAAACACTATTGACTATCAAAAGGAAACACAATATTTAACCAATCAATTTGTAGCCAAAGGGTATGATATAGAGCTTCTCAATAGGACCAGGCAGGAGGTAAAATCCATGCCAAGATCTCCTCTGATCCACAAACCTCCCACAGTTGATAACCCACCTACTATCCAAGAACAAATTCAAAATTTACCCATTATTACTCAGTTTCATGTAGGCCATAAGGTATTTAACAAAATCATATGTAAACATTGGTCACATTTACAGGGAGACAAGTATGTAGGCGACTTGCTTCCCAAAAGACCTCGGTTCGTGTACACTAAAGCGCAAAATTTAAGCCTATTATTGGCACCCACGACTAAAATGCGCAGTTCTATTAATCATGTCCACCAATTACGGTAGCTCGGTCAAGTTCAAACCTACCAGGCTTTCAATCATGTGGGAAGTGTGTTTGTTGCATCAGAACAGCAACGTCTAAACAATTACATAATCATTTTACGGATTCATCTAACAATAATACTTATTATATCCAAGATAGCATTTCGTGTCAAACATCAGGCGTTATTTATATTTTAAAATGTCCCTGTGGTAAGATTTATGTAGGGAGAACTAAGAGACCCCTTCAGGTTAGGATTAAGGAGCATCTAGATAATATTAGAAAAGGCTATAAGGGACATCCATTATCCCGTCACTTTTTGGATACTCATAATCGATCGTGCAAAGGAGTTTCCTTTTTGGGCATTCAAATAGTTCGGTCAAACCCAAGAAGGGGCGACTACCTTAAAGCAATGTCCCGGGTAGAATCCAGGTGGATCTACACTCTGGACAGTCTGGCCCCAAAGGGCCTCAATCATGAAATTGAGCTGTATGCATTCTAGCCCCCTCCTTTTTTTCCCTCCCCCCATATATTATTATTATAGATCATAATTTTAGACATGGTTTTATACAATCCCCCAAGATGACATAAATTTTTTTATCTTTTAGTACACTCAAATGGTGTTTTATTCACGTATAATTTTTTCAGTTCTTAGTGATCCATATTTTTTTATATTTTATAAGATATATGGAAGGGAAAGAAAGGGAAAGGGAAGAAAGGAGAAAAAAAAAAAAAGAGATGGAGAAAAGGAAAGAAAAATCCCTGATACAATAAGAACAGGAATTAAAACCTTTTTTTTTTTTTTTTTTTGTATTAACACCTAAGTATATCTCATTTATTGGAATCAATTTGGTAGGAGGATATGGTACTAATCATAATCATGCCATTATGCTGAATAAGACCCCGATATCGTGCATTTATTTGGCCATCATGTATGCCTATGAACCCTTCGAGTATAATGAAACAAACATCTAAAGAGGCACCTCATCGGTAGATTTTGGGCTTTGGCACATTTTCATTGTCATTTTTTAAACTGATTTTTTATACACAATTTTAATAACACTTTTTATACATTTATATAAATAAAGGTTATGTTTTATTTTTATTTTTTCACTTTTTAATTCTCATAAGGAATTTTTGGACCAAATAGGGTTAAAATTTAACCCATCTCTGTAGCACATTGGTAATGATAGGGTCCCGCAATCATTTAGTTACATGTAGACACACCAGTACTTTGTACTACATCTAATTAAGTCACTCAATCAGGCATTTGGGTCAGGTGATCACCTAATTCAGGCTCAGTCTGCTATAAATTGACGGTCTGCACACTAATAGGCACAACCCTGATGAAGAGAGTAGCTATCTCTCGAAACATGTCGGTATTGTGCTGCCTTTGAGCCACCGTCTTACCCCCAGTGTGACGTCACGCTAGCCCTGCCCCATCACACGCCGAGTCCCTCAGTGTTGCTCTCGGCCGGAGCACGCGAGGCAACGGCGGTCTCCACGTCCATACGGATTAGCAGCAGCAGCCCCCCCAGCCCCCACGCTGAGCACCCAAGCCTGCCTCACTGAGCACTGGCCCTGCAAGTAAGTGCACCAGAATTAAGCACCTCGTTCCACTAGTGGGCACATGCTGTCACTAACGCTCATTCACTTTGCAGGAACTGTGCCATCATTTGTTTTGCACAGGATTAATCATTCTGACCTCGCCTGTTGAAATTGGCATGCAGTAAGGTCAGCATTCAGTTATCATCTCAAACATCTATTTATCCCCCTCTTTTTTTTTTTTTTTGTTTTATTTTTCAACTATTATATTTTTTACATCAGAAACAGGCTGCAACATTCCAATCTTAATACTTGGCAATGGCTACATTTACAGCATATATTTTATATGGTTCTGATTTCCTTAAGTGAGTAAATCAAGATTAGTTCATATTTTATTTTATTTTATTTATTTATTTATTTTTTTTATTTTTTCCCTCTGTAACACACTAACGGGCTCACCCCCATTTAACCCTATATTATCTACTCAGCAGTTTTGGCATCCAAATATATACATCTATGACAAGGTGAATAGTCTCAGAATACTGCTATACATCCACCACCACGTGATTTTTTCACACACCAGCAAGTAAGTACTCAGTTATATTATTTTTTTCAGTTCCCAGTATAGCGCGGTGTATTTCTATACAAAATTATATACAAGACATGTCGCCATATACCGTATATACTTGTGTATAAGCCGAGATTTTCAGCCCCTTTTTTGGGCTGAAAGTCCCCCTCTCGGCTTATACGCGAGTCACATACCGGGGGGTTGACAGGGAGGGGGAGCGGGGCTGTCAGAGATCATACTCACCCTCTCCTGGCTTGTCTCTGCAGCCCCCCTGCAGAGCGACGCGCACCAGTGGAATGGGGACAGGTGAATGTGGCTCCCCCCATTCATACTCACCCCCTCCTGGCGTTCGTCTCTGCAGCCCCCATGCTTGTTCCATGTTCTCAACGCCGCTGCTCTTACTGCTTCAGCGGTCACGTGGTACCGCTCATTAAAGTTATGAATATGTGCATATACATGATGATAATGAGCGGTACCACATTACCGCTGAAGCAGGAAGAGCAGCAGCGCCGAGAACATGGAACAAGCATGGGGGCTGCAGAGACAAACGCCAGGAGGGGGTGATTATGAATGGGGGGAGCCACATTCACCTGTCCCCATTCCACTGCTGCGCGTCGCTCTGCTGTCTTGCGTCCTCTGGCTGTGACATTCAGGTCAGAGGGCGCGATGATATAGTTAGTACGTGCCCTCTGCCTGAACAGTCACTGCTGAGCCGGCAATGCTGATGAGCAGTGGGCAGCAACGGAGGTGAGTATACAGTTTTTTTTCGTAACAGAGGCAGCGGCAGCAGCAGCAACATAATGAGCCACTCACTGTCCTCATTATCTTGGGCCACTCACTGTGGAGCATTATCTGGGGTCACTAACTGTGCAGCAAAACTGGGGCCACTCACTGTGAAGCATTATCTGAGGCAACTCACTGTGCAGCATAACTGGGGCCACTCACTGTGCAGCATTACCTGGGGCCACTCACTGTGCAGCATTTTCTGGGGCCACTCACTGTGCAGCAAAACTGGGGCCATTCACTGTGCATCATTATCTGGGGTCACACACTGTGCAGCATTATCTGGGGCCACACACTGTGCAGCATTATCTGGGGCCACACACTGTGCAGCAAAACTGGGGCCACTCACTGTGCAGTAAAACTGGGGCCACTCACTATGCAGCATTATCTGGGGCCACTCACTGTGCAGCATTATCTGGGGCCACTAACTGTGCAGCATTATTTGGGGCCACTCACTGTGCAGTAAAACTGGGGCCACTCACTGTGCAGCATTACCTGGGGCCACTCACTGTGCAGCATTTTTTGGGGCCACTCACTGTGCAGCAAAACTGGGGCCATTCACTGTGCATCATTATCTGGGGTCACACACTGTGCAGCATTATCTGGGGCCACACGCTGTGCAGCATTATCTGGGGCCACTCACTGTGCAGCAAAACTGGGGCCACTCACTGTGCAGTAAAACTGGGGCCACTCACTGTGCAGCATTATCTGGGGCCACTCACTGTGCAGCATTATCTGGGGCCACTCACTGTGCAGCATTATTTGGGGCCACTCACTGTGCAGTAAAACTGGGGCCACTCACTATGCAGCATTATCTGGGGCCACTCACTGTGCAGCATTATCTGGGGCCACTCACTGTGCAGCATTATCTGGGGTCACACACTGTGCAGCATTATCTGGGGTCACACACTGTGCAGCATTATCTGGGGCCACTCACTGTGCAGCATTATCTGGGGCCATTCACTGTGCAGCATTATCTGGGGCCACACACTGTGCAGCATTATCTGGGGCCAAACACTGTGCAGCATTATCTGGGGCCACTCACTGTGCAGCAAAACTGGGGCCACTCACTGTGCAGTAAAACTGGGGCCACTCACTATGCAGCATTATCTGGGGCCACACACTGTGCAGCATTATCTGGGGCCACTCACTGTGCAGCATTATTTGGGGCCACTCACTGTGCAGTAAAACTGGGGCCACTCACTATGCAGCATTATCTGGGGCCACTCACTGTGCAGCATTATCTGGGGCCACTCACTGTGCAGCAAAACTGGGGCCACTCACTGTGCAGCAAAACTGGGGCCACTCACTGTGCACCCTAGGCTTATACGTGAGTCAATAAGTTTTCCCAGTTTTTTGTGACAGAATTAGGGGGGTCGTCTTATACACAGGTCAGCTTATACACGAGTATATCTAATATAAAAAGCTCAAAGTGTGTATATATGTATGTATGTTTGTGTGTATGTATGTGTGTGTATGTCCGGGATAGGCAACCGCACCGTCGCAGCTACAGCCACAAAATTTGGCACAGTCACACGTCTGGACCCCGAGAGCGTCCTAGGCTATGTTGTGAGGCGAAATTTTAATCCCGCACATTCCAATTTACCAAACAATTTTGCCCCTGTCTACATAATGGGGGAAAAGTGTGTGCGTGTCAAGCCCCGTCCCTCATTATGATGTCATAATGCCCCTATCTACATAATGGGGAAACAGTGTGTGCGTATCATGCCCTGTCCCTGATTATGTCATCATAATGGTTGCCATGGCGACGCTGATGTCATCATAGCTTGCAAGCCCCGCCGCTCATTATGATGTCATAATGGTTGACTATGGGAAGGAGGATGTGTGATGGGTATATGGGCACTGGACTATGGGATGGAGGATATGTATGACGGGTATATGGGCACGGGACTATGGGATGGCGGATATGTATGATGGGTATATGGGCACGGGACTATGAGATGAAGGATGTGTGATGGGTATATGGGCACTTGACTATGGGATGGCGAATATGTATGATGGGTAAATGGGCATGGGACTATGGGATGGAGGATGTGTGATGGGTATATGGGCATGGGACTATGGGATGGAGGATGTGTGATGGGTAGATGGGCACTCGACTATGCGATGGAGGATATGTATGATGGATGGGTATATGGGCACGGGCTTATGGGATGGAGGATGTGTGATGGGTATATGGGCATGGGCCTATGGGATGGAGGATATGCATGATGGGTATATGGGCACGGGCCTATGGGATGGTGGATATGTATGATGGGTATATGGGCATGGGACTATGGGATGGAGGATAATTATAATTTGTTATAACTAACCACAGTTAGTTAATATGCCCCGGCAGCGCCGGGCTCTTCAGCTAGTATGGTAATATTACCCAAAATATAAAAAACGAGGCGGGAGAGGCTACAGATCCCAGACCTTATTCCTGTAGCATCTGGATTCCTCAAGGGACTGTATCATAGGTACATACATAGCTATAGATAGACCACATTAAAAATAGGATGTACAGGGGATGTTTCTTGAGGAATTTGATGAGTAGACATACTGATATGTAAACCAAGTAGACAAAGAAAGGACTATTCATATCCAACAAGGAGAGGAGTATCCAACAAAGTATACTAGAGAATAAAATGATAGGAAGAAAAAAAATGATTTTGATGAAAATTTCCTATCCAAAGGGAGGGATATCAATCCCATATTTGCTGGAGAAAGGAAGCATGGACAATGGGCAATGCTCAGTAAAGGGTCAATATTGACTTTTAGGATTGCTAATTCTAATAGGTGGCACTAGAGTTCTAGTCCTCTTCCTCTCTGAAGAGACAATTTGCATATTTCCCAGAGGAGCATTGCAAGGCTTAAAAGTCTTCTCACCTTGGCATGTCAGGCTTGACATGTTACTCTCGGAAGGAGAAGCATTACCCACTTTCCACCCGTTGAAATAGATGAACACATAGGGAAGTAGTTAACAGGTTCAATAAACTGATCCAGTAAAATATAACAACTGTGATATGACAACAAGGCAAATGATTTAGGCTACTTTCACACATCAGGTTTTCGGCGTCAGGCGCGATCCAGCGTCGTGCCGGAACGCCGGATCCGGCAAATGTTTAGTAAAACCGGATGTGATGGATCCGGTTTTCTGCCGGATCCGTCTTTTTCTTGACAGACAAAACCGGATCCGTCTCATCCGGTTCATCCGTTTTTCTATCCGTTTTTCGATGGATTACGCCGGATCCGGTTTTTAAAATTGACCCTTGTGGCCTTCCGAACGGGATTGGCTACTGGAAAACTATATATAGAGTGTTCCTACAGCCCTTCTTTGACAGGTTGTCGAGGAGAAAGTGCAGGTTGGAGAGAAGAGCAAGTTACTGGCGAAGATGGATGTTGTCATTGGAAATATTTTGAAGAATTTGGCGGATTTTATAGCGGAGGCGAATCGTTTGAGGGTGATTGTTCTGGAGAAGGAGAGAGCGAGACAGCAGCGCATCAGGCATCGTAGACGACGTTTGTGGATCCACCCCATCACAGCCAAGAGAATGACGCGTGGGGTCTATTCTACACTCTGCATGGACCTTCGACGAAACCCGGATACATTTTTTGGATATGTTCGGATGAAAATGGAGAATTTTGATTACTTGGTGGAGCGCATTGCACACCTCATAAGAAAAGCAGACACCTATTGCCGCTTCTCTGTTTCACCCGCAGAGCGTCTGATGGTGACTTTAAGGTAAGCCACATTTATTGGATATGCTCGCATCAGAGCACACTTTCACTGCAATCTTGTTGGTGTTAGTTTGTATCTCCAAGTGTTATAGCTGAGTTTTGGTATGTAATGCTGTGATTTTAAACTAATTGATTGTTTTTTAATTCCCCACAGATTTCTTGCAACTGGAGAATCCCTTTCATCATTGCATTTCCAGTACAGACTCGGGATTTCCACCATATCAGGAATAGTGAAGTACACATGCCGTGCACTGTGGGACTCCTTAGCTGAAGAGTTTTTACCAGAGCCCACAACAGAGAGGTGGATTGAAATTGCTGACAAGTTTCAACAGATATGTCAGTTTCCCAACTGCTTGGGCGCTGTGGACGGGAAACATATCCGCATTGTAAAGCCAGCCGGATCGGGATCGGAATATTTCAATTACAAGAAATATTTTTCAATTGTCCTCATGGCCATCGCTGATGCGGAATACAAATTTATTGCTGTGGATATTGGGGCCTATGGCCGCTCCAATGACTCTCAAGTTTTCAAACTGTCTGCCATGGGGCGTAAACTGTATGGAAACACCTTCCAGTTCCCACCCCCTAGACCGCTGCCGCAAACATCTGGTCCACCTATGCCATTTGTCTGTGTAGGGGATGAAGCCTTCCAGCTGTCAGAACACCTTTTGAAACCATACTCTAGCAGAGGATTGACAAGACCAAAACGCATTTTTAATTACCTCCTCACAAGAGCAAGAAGAATGGTTGAATGTACCTTTGGTATTCTGACAGCCAAATGGCGGGTCCTATTGACTGCGATCAACCTCAAGACAGAAACTGTTGACGAGGTGATCAAAGCTTGCGTGGTACTCCACAATTTTGTTATCTGCAAGGAACCCATTTCCATTGAGGACACCTCTGAAGAAACCACCTTGCAAGATTACCATGACATTACCACTAGAAGTTCTGTGACGGTTTCAGTAATGAGGGACAATTTTGCACTATACTTTATGTCACCTCAAGGCAGAGTACACTGGCAGGATGACAGAGTGTGAAAGATTTGTGCCCTAACCAAACTTGTGTACCTTCTGTACCAACAGTATATACCTTTGCCAACCAAAGTTGGCTATCTTGTCATGGTCTCTATTTTTAGCTTTAGGCCACAGGTGTGTACCTGGTTGTGTTTTATGCAAAGTATTTCACCTTTTAACAAAAGTTGTGTACATTGTTATGAAATCACCAACAATAAACACAACTTTTTAGGTGAAATACTTTGCTTCAAACACAACCAGGAACACAACTGTGGCAAAAAGCTAAAATTTACCCACAGTTATATACCTGGTTTTGAATACCTTTTTACCTTTTAAATACCCTTTATTTAACCTTTTTTTTAAACATATTTCGCCGCAGAAAGAAATGACAGACAACCAGTGTAAACAATAATTTAACTTTTTATTTAAAATATTTTTTTGTTTGTAAACTGTTTTTAAAGTTAAAAAAAACTTTTTTAATAAAGGTTTGAAAAAAACATGGGCATTTTTATTACAAAACACATCATAAATCTGTGTAGTGTGGGGTGGAAATACTGCTGGAGGGGCTGCGGGACACTTCGACACTGGGAGTGTGGAGAGAGGATTGGGATCGTGGTGGGGAAGGAACAGTTAAAGGTGATGGTGTGGAAAAAGCTACAGAATGGGTGGACATGTGGGAGGCAGAAGAGGTGGTGGGCGGTGGAGTGGAGGGTTGGGCAGGGACTGTAGGAGCAGATGATGTTGATGGAAAGTTGTACGGGGAAGGAGTTTGGTACGGGGAAGGAGTTTGGTACGGGGAAGGAGTTTGATACGGGGCAGGTTGCTGGAAGTGGGGAGATGACTGGTACTGGGGAGGTTGCTGGTACTGGGGAGGTTGCTGGTATGTAATAGGAGGGGGAGGATGGAAAGTGGCTGGAGGGGGTGCAGATGTAATAGGAGGGGGAGGATGGAAAGTGGCTGGAGGGGGTGCAGATGTAATAGGAGGGGGAGGATGGAAAGTGGCTGGAGGGGGTGCAGGTGAGGGAACTACAGTGGTGGGAGGTGGAGGTTGGGAGGTAACCTGCTTTGAAGCACCGTGGCACGAATGCATTACATGCATCTGCTGGGTAGGAGATAGTGTTGCCATGCGCTCCACAACAGACCTGAAAAAGGTGTGGTTTGGCTAAGAACTTGCTTCTGAATGCATGGTTTGCAGAAGTGTCTTCACCTCCAGAATGCTGGAGTTGATCTGCTGAAAGCCTGCGGAGATTTGCTCTGACAAGACTTTTAGACAGTTCTGGAAAGATGCATTCAGATGCAAGAACTCTGGCGCATAACTCTTTTCCTGACCCCTCTGCCGCTGCCGCCCAGTACCCGTAGGTGTACTAGAGGTGGCAGGGGCAGAAGGGTGGAGTAAAGTGAAAGCGATCTCCTCACCAGCAGCTTCATGTAATGTAGGCGGCCACGATGCTCCTGTGCTGGTGGATGGGACAGATGGGTCGAATGTGTGGGAAGGCTGGGAAGGTGCAGATGTACCGGGGCGGTCGACGTGTCCCTCGGTGCCGGTCTCCTCAGGGATCGCCTCAGAAGGGTCCAATCGTGCAGGCTCCTGAGTGCTGCTCACCGTGCTGTGGAATAAAGAGAAAAAAAACAATTAAAATAGTGACATGGTATGGCCCTGGCTGAAAAAAAAAAGTTACATCTAAACATTTTTTTGTCACATGTGGTGTGTAATATTTACCTTCTGGTGAGCATTGTCTCCCGGAAGAACGACAGGGCTCGTGCGTACTTGTACTTGCTCCTGCGTCCTCCAGATCCACTCGGGGCCCGCATCTCTTTATTGAACTCCTTCTTGAAACGATCCCTCACAGACCGCCACCGCTTCACAATTCTCTCCCCTGAAACGAGAAAGGACAAAGTGGTTAGTATACAACATCAGTGTTTCCCAAACTCCAGTCCTCATGGTCCCCAGAGGTCATGTTTTCAGGATTTCCAAAGTAAATAGAAATCCTGAACACATGATCCGTGGGGGCCATGAGGACTGGAGTTCGGGAAACACTGGTTTAAATCAAGCAACCGGTACTGTATATACTTACGCTCTTTAATCTGGGCCCGAGCTTCGAGGTCCTCCCAGCGGTCCACAAGGAGCGAACAGATTTCCTCCCAGAGTCGTCGGGTAACGATCAGGTCAACGTGGCGGCGGTCAGCCATATTCCAGAGCAGCTCCCTTTCTCTGATGAGATCGATGAGGCGGTCCACATCAATCCCTCCATCCTCACCGTCAGAGTCGGGAGCACGCTGTGAAGGCTGTTAAAGAAAAAGACAAAAATAACATAATTAGCCTCCACAAAAGAAATGAAATAAAAAGTGCAAAAAAAACAAAGCAAAAATATTTATACTTACACGCTGGTGACCGCCGCGTTGCTGTCGCCGACGACCCTGGGAGGCACTGCGAGGACCTCTTGGCCGAGCACCAGATTGGGAAGACTAGAGAAGAAAACAAAAAATGTTATGTCTTTGGATGTAGGCATTTGTTTGCTGTGTGTGGTCTGCAGAACATTGTTTTCTATGTGTTGTGTGTAGTGTGATGTTGTGTTTCTGCGTTTGATGCAAAAAACTTACCAATTGTGAGCCCACTCCAAGTGTCTGTCCACCCCTTCCTTCTTCTTCTGGGAGCTCCTCTTCATCTTGTGATTCCTGTTTTGAAATAAAAGGCAATGAATACACATATATTACAGAGATGATGGATTTTGGAAATAAAAACTTACCGTCAAACGCTGACGATGCGAGGGAGGGCTCCCAGAAGATGTGCTGTCTTCCTCATGGCCAGACTCCATGGCTGTGGGTGGTGTTTCTGCTGCTGCCATTGCTGCTGCTGCTGCTGCTGCATCTATTGGGCGGCTGTTGAATAAAGAGAAACAAAGGGCCAATGAATATCTTGATATTCCATAGCCCTAGTTTGGAGGAATGGGCGATTTGATAATTACCGTCTCTCATCTGCTGCTGGACTCCCCTCCCGTTGTTCAGCATGCTGCTCCATTTGGGGTGGTGCTGATGGTGCTGCTGCTGCAGATGTCTGCTGCCTTCTCCTGCTCCTGGTTCTTGGCTTGGGTGGCATGTTGGGTGTGGCTGAGGGTCCCATTGTCTTGCTTTTATATATGTCCTGTGGGCAGAGCTACTGAGCATGCTCAGACCAAAGAAACCGGATCCGGCCGCCGGATCCGGCTGTCGCCGGATCAGGCGCATTGCGGCGCTCATAGGCTTTCATTCATTGTATCAAAAAGCCGGATCCGGCGTGTCCGGCTTTTTCGCCGGAGACAAAAAACGTTACAGTAGCCATTTTTTCCAGACGCCGGATCGCGTCACATTGCCGGATCCGGCGAAAATCGGATGAAACGCATGGCCATCCGGCTCGATCCGGCTCTAATGCAAGTCAATGGGGGGGAAACCGGATCCGGCATTGCATTTCGCCGGATCCGGTTTTAGTCAAAAGCGCCGGATCGCGCCTGACGCCGAAAACCTGATGTGTGAAAGAGGCCTAAGTTCTTATTTTTATACAGCAACATTTGCTGTGCATTAATGATGTATTTTGCTGAAATGACACCACACTCTATAAATGTATTGATAGCTGTTAACAACATGTTATATGCCATAAATAGATAAATACATAAATAAGTAGCCTATTTCCATAAATTCCATCACAGAATGTCACTGCACATATTACTATTTCTCTTGACAAGTTTCTTGTTAAATATTTCAACATGTACATCAAATGTAAGCAGACATCTATGCCGTATAGTTACAATTTTCATTGAAGGCACATGAATATAGACTGCAAGCTGCTATTTTAATAAATTCTATTTCCGTGATCACCATCAGAGCAAGCAGAAGGAAGTCGTAAAGCTGGTTTGGTCACACATATTGCTGCACACACAACCCATAATCTATTTCAAATGATATTCTTGGTAAACCTGAACATGTGAAGCATCACAGTTATGCATATGGCAGATGTGCCCTCAAGTTATTACAAGGAATTTTAATTTGAAGGTGCATCAAATATAGATTATCTGCTTGGAAAAAAGTGTGAGAAAAGGCAGACATCATTATTGGCAGTGATCCAACCAGCATTCTAGAATTTACACTGTATTTTTTATTTTAGCAGAAAGTGATCTAGTCAGATACCATTTTTATTAAAGTTATTGAGAGATTGTGGTTGTTTTACTGTTAATATTATTGTTTTTTTCATGTACGATCAAGAATTTGAAAAACACAGATTAGGCTGTAAAACTACTCCAATTCTTTTCATAGAGATAAAAAGTGATTACTTGATGATCACTTGAAGCTGTCTATGCGCACTGCAGCCAGCCATGGATGGTAGCAATGTATCATAGTTGATAAGGTTGAAAAAGACAAAACACACTGTTGAAGTTTTGATAAAGATGATGGTGGAAACAGTACTGTAGTTACATGGGGGGCAGATGTTGTGACCTCCCTGGCCAGTGATGACAGCAGATCCTGTTACTCAATATCTTTAACTCCTGCCTGCAGTTATAGAGGTTGTGGGTTCAAGTCCCATGAAGACTCACAAAAAAAAGACAAAATTCAGTTTGGGGTGGTGATGGCAAACTAAGTCGAGGCGTTCTAGAGAGGCCTGGATGTCTTCCTGGAGAGTAACAATATTGTATCTTAAGGTGATTAGGTTCTTTAGAAGGATATAGATATGGGGATTTATTCTGATGGAATATAGGCTGAACTGGATGGACAAATGTCTTTTTTCGACATTTCTAACTATGTTACTATGTAATTTTTGTAATTTTTTTAAATGATTTTTGGTAGTTTTATAGGAACAAAAAAACTGACTTTTTCTTCACCTCTAGAATACAGGGACATATAAACACACTGATACATACAGATGTAATTTATCTCTATGAATCTGTATAGAATCATATAATTAGAATTACAGAGTTGGAAGGAACCTCCTGGGTCATCTGGTCCAATCCCCTGCTCAATGCAGGATTCACTAAATCATCCCAGACAGATATCTGTTCATCCTCTGTTTGAAGACTTCCATTGAAGAAAAACCCACCACCTCTCGTGGCAGCCTGTTCCACTCATTGATCACCCTCACTGTCAATTTTTTTGTCTAATATCTGATCTGTGTCTCCTCCCATTCAGTTTCATCCCATTGCTTCTCGTTTTTCCATGTGCAAATGAGAATAAAGCTGATCACTCTACAGCGTGACAGCCTTTGAGATTTGTATACAGCTATTAAGTCTCTGCTCAGTCTTCCCTTTCACAAGCTAAACATTTCCAAATCCTTTAACCATTCCGCATAGGACATTGTTTGTAGATTGGTCACTATTCTGGTCACTCTTTTCTGAACTTGCTCAAGTTGGTTCATGGCATTTTTAAAAAGAAGAACTGGACCCAGTATTCCAGATGAGGTCTGTCCTAAGAGGAATTGAGTGGGATAATAACTTCACGTGATCTAGACTGTATGCGTCTGTTAACTGAGCCCAAAATTGTGTTTGCCTTTTTTGCTGCTGCATCAGACTGTTTACTCATGTGCAGTCCGTGATCTATTAATAAACCCAAGTCTTTTTCACATGTGGTGCTACTTAGCCCTGTTCCTCCCATTCTGTATTTTTTTTTCATTTTCATTGCCAACATATAGGACATTCTTTTAGTTTCTGCCCACAGTTCCAGTTTGTTTAGATCTTTTTGAATCCTCTCTGTCTCTTCTCTAGTATTAGCTAAACCTCCTAGCTTTATGTCATCAGCAACTTTAATCAGTTTACACTTAATTGCATCATCTAAATAATTGATAAAGATATTAAACAACACAGGGCCTAGGACAAGTCCTGTGGTATCCCACTTGAGACATTCTTCCAACTGAATGTGTAGCCATTTATAACCACTCTTTGGGTCCAATCACTAAGCCAGTTATGAATCCACCTAACAGTTGCCTTGTCCATTCTATACTTTGTCATTTTTTCAATAAGGATGGTATGAGATACTTTATCAAATTCTTTGCTGAAGTCAAGATATACTATATCTACAGCATTTCCCTGATCCACTCAGTCAGTGATTCTGTCATCGTAGGAAATTAATTTAGTCTGACATGACTTATTAGTTACAAAACCAAGCTGGCTCTGGTTTCTCACAAGAGAAGGGAATGTTTTATTTAATTTTGCAGAAAGAGAGATGCAGCCTCTCCCCCCCCAAGCAGGAACACCCACAAAGCAATGAACATGTCGAAGAGAGGGGAGTATTAGAAGCCAGGACAAAGTCATGAGCTGCCTTGACGGTGACTGAGCCCTCAAATTGGGATAGCCCAGCTGAGTCCATGATAGTTGGGAGCTATGGTAATGGCTGTGTCTGACCATGCAAGAATATGGTCTCCCATATCATATCACATCTCCTGGGCAAGGGAGGAAGTAAAATAGTATGCAGACATTAGAGCATGGGATAACAGCTAATTCTTTTTGTAAGGCAAAACATTGCATGTTTTTCTGCAATGTTTTACCTGAAAGAAAGAATCATTTTCAATCCCATGCTGTATAGTCTGTATACTCTATTTTGCTTCCTCCCCTTCCCAGGAGCTGTGGTATGATCAGACCATGTTCCTGCACGGTCAGACACAACTATTACACAGTACACAGCAGGGATACATTTATAAAATTAGCACAGGAACATTTTTTTAACACATCCAATTGTGGAAATTATTATTTATTCCAAGATCTGTTGGTTCAAATGTTGATTTAAATGAACTTTGTGGGAAAACCCCTTTAAATCTTTTTTGGTAAAGATTTTTTTTTTCTGTTTCTTCTTTTCTTTTCTTATGCATTTGTAACATATTCACATTAAAAGTCAATGCATTCAATGAATGTGAATCTGAATAAAAAGGTATTGCCAGAAAACATTTAAAAAAGGAATGAAAACTGCAGGTTCATAGGGGACATTGCTGGATTCCTAATGTAACTGCAGAAGTATAAAATCATGATGAGACTGGATGAAAATAATGAGATTTCTTTATTCACCTACTCTATGCTGATGTAATAAATTCTGCAGCAGGTGTATTTATACTGGGTTTACCATGAATTCTTTGAACTGGGATTATGAGATCTTGATTAGTTCATGTTAACATAATCAGCACAGGAAATGTAAGTAACTTAAATGCGGATGTTCAAAGGCTTAGCATGCCTGTTAATATATGCTGAATTGAAAAATAATACGCTAGTTTCTGAAAGTTGTGTTTCTAAAGCTGCAAGCACATTTGCACACAATGAAATGCATTTGAATGATGCCAAGATGAAGTTTTATCATGCAAAAAAATTATTACTGGATCCATATATTGTAACTGCCATTTCTTCCAAAATAATATGCCAAAAAATTATTTGACTTAAAGCAGTTGTTTAGAAGATTACTACTTATGTATTAGACACAAAACACTTTTACTGTAGAGATCATAAAGAGGCATTCCCATCAAACCAACTTTCATATTTCATATACAGTTGTGGCCAAAAGTATTGACACCCCTGCAATTCTGTCAGATAATACTCAGTTTCTTCCTGAAAATGATTGCAAACACAAATTCTTTTGTATTATTATGTTCATTTAATTTGTCTTAAATGAAAAAACACAAAAGAGAATGAAGCAAAATGCAAAACATTGATCATTTCACACAAAACTCCAAGAATGGGCCAGAGAAAAGTATTGGCACCCTCAGCCTAATACTTGGTTGCACAACCTTTAGCCAAAATAACTGCGACCAACCGCTTCCGGTAACCATCAATGAGTGTCTTACAATGCTCTGCTGGAATTTTAGACCATTCTTTGGCAAACTGCTCCAGGTCCCTGATATTTGAAGGGTGCCTTCTCCAAACTGCCATTTTTAGATCTCTCCACAGGTGTTCTATGGGATTCAGGTCTGGACTCATTGCTGGCCACCTTAGAAGTCTGCAGTGCTTTCTCTCAAACCATTTTCTAGTGCTTTTTGAAGTGTGTTTGGGTCATTGTCCTGCTGGAAGACCCATGACCTCTGAGGGAGACCCAGCTTTCTCACACTGGGCCCTACATTATGCTGCAAAATTTGTTGGTAGTCTTCAGACTTCATAATGCCATGCACACGGTCAAGCAGTCCAGTGCCAGAGGCAGCAAGGCAACCCTAAAACATCAGGGAACCTCCGCCATGTTTGACTGTAGGGACCGTGTTCTTTTCTTTGAATGCCTCATTTTTCTCCTCTAAACTCTATGTTGATGCCTTTGCCCAAAAAGCTCTACTTTTGTCTCATCTGACCATAGCACATTCTTCCAAAACGTTTTAGGCTTTTTCAGGTAAGTTTTGGCAAACTCCAGCCTGGCTTTTTTATGACTCGGGGTAAGAAGTGGGGTCTTCCTGGGTCTCCTACCAGACAGTCCCTTTTCATTCAGATGCCGACGGATAGTACGGGTTGACACTGTTGTACCCTCGGACTGCAGGGCAGCTTGAACTTGTTTGGATGTTAGTCGAGGTTCTTTATCCAACATCCGCACAATCTTGTGTTGAAATCTCTTGTCAATTTTTCTTTTCCATCCACATCTAGAGAGGTTAGCCACAGTGCCATGGGCTTTAAACTTCTTGATGACACTGCGCACGGTAGACACAGGAACATTCTGGTCTTTGGAGATGGACTTGTAGCCTTGAGATTGCTCATGCTTCCTCACAATTTGGTTTCTCAAGTCCTCAGACAGTCTTTGGTTTTCTTTCTTTTCTCCATGCTCAATGTGGTACACACAAGGACACAGGACAGAAGTTGAGTCAACTTTAATCCATGTCAACTGGCTGCAAGTGTGATTTAGTTATTGCCAACACCTGTTAGGTGCCACAGGTAAGTTACAGGTGCTGTTAATTACACAAATTAGAGAAGCATCACATGATTTTTCGAACAGTGCCAATGCTTTTGTCCACCCTCTTTTTTATGTTTGGTGTGGAATTATATCCAATTTGGCTTTAGGACAATTCTTTTTGTGTTTTTTCATTTAAGACAAATTAAATGAAGATAATAATACCAAAGAATTTGTGTTTTCAATAATTTTCAGGAAGAAACTGTGTATTATCTGACAGAATTGCAGGGGTGTCAATACTTTTGGCCACAACTGTACTTTGGTGAGGATTTGATCACTTGGACCCAGAAAAAGCCAAAAAGGGGACTGACACAAAGCACATGAGCACTACTGACCAACCACTGTGGAAAACCAGAGAACCGTGGGAGTTTTCCATAAAAATAATTAATCTTTATTGCTACATACAAAAGATAAACAATTATAGCACATATAGACAATGCATTGTAGTAAACACCAAGAAACCAGGATGTGTGGCGCCGGGCAATCAAAAAATGACAGCCAAAGTAACTTTCCCCAAGTAACAAACCCCCATAATCGTAAGGGTTAAATAGTAAAATCCCCCAATGAAAAGACCCATGACGCTAATATAGGACCTGGTTAACTATGTAGCCTCTACTGTCCGACCTGTAGTATAAGTAGTGCCATGTGACAAATACACCAACAAGCAGGGGAGAGAAGAGGGGGAGAGCAGGGGAGGCGGCCAGCGTGTAAATACTCACATAGTTACGCGCAGCAGCCACGTCCTGGGACACCCCGAAAGCGTTTCGCTAATCACAGTTAGCTTTGTCCAGGGGAAGTGTGTGGTAAGTACTAAACAGGACCTTATAACCACGTCATAAATGGTCATGTGACCGTCAGCTGGCCTACTCCTCGAGCACCATGTGTATGATCGGCGCATGCGCCAGTCCCCGACATCCATGAACCCCAAACACCTGGTGGTGCCCTGCCGGAAAGCGAGCGGTGGAAAGAATTACCCCCGGTCACACACCGACACTGGCCTTGCTGGATGATCAGGGCCGGGAAAAGCCGGGTGAACAGCGCAGGCGCGCCACAACAGTGCCGGGCGCTGGCGCACTGCACAATAACAAGGTCCCCACAGAATAAAACAGCAATAATAAAATTAAAAGTGACAATAGATGGATCCTATCTCTTCCAGATGAACTGGATACACTGTCATAGTTATTCTTTTCTTTTTTTTCTTTTCTTTCAACACTTTCCAGTCATCATCTTCATCTATAGGGAAATCCATCATTGCAAGTACATGTGTATCATTTGCTTTCATTCACAAGTAAATAGAAGTATGATAACAAACAACTAAATAAAAAGAAAAATGACAATTAAAATCACAAATAAACCACACAACAATAAAAGAGTGCATAGGTGGAGGAAATATAGCAATGCAGAATAGTATTATAAAAAAGGGCCAACATTAAGGGAATCATTCAGGCCAGCAGGTTTCATCGTATCCAACATAACGATCCATTTTAATTCCCGCTGAGCGAGCAACTTTTTTTACGTTGCCCCTCCTAATACCAGTGTGGACTATCTCAATCCTTCTTACCATGAAACCCAAAGGGTCACAGTCGTGCACTGCTCTAAAATGTCGGAGGATTGTTTTAAGATCAGAATCATTCTCGACTTTTTTTGCCGCAACAATATCCCGAACGTGCTCCCTCACACGTACCTGCAATTCCCTAGAGGTCAAACCTATGTAAACAAGGGAACACCCACAGGTAGACAAATAAATGACATTAACACTATTACAAGAGATATATTCCTTGATAGTATAGTTTTTAGAACCATCAACTGAGGAGAACGAATCAGTTCGAAGAATATTATTACACGCCAAACAATGCCCACATGTAAAGCATCCTCTCCTTTGTCTAGTGTGTCCAAAAAGGTTTTCTTTTGGTGGCACATAATGGCTTTTAGTAAGCAAATCCTTTAGATTTTTAGACCTCCGAGGGGTCATCTGTGGCCGGTCGGTTAAAAAAGATCTCAGGGAGGGCTCAGTACATAAAATGGGCCAGTGTTTCTGGAGGATATCCCTCCTTCTGTCCCATTCATGATTATATTCGGAAATGAACCGTACTGTTTCATTATCCTTCTTTGGCCTGTTTAAAGAATACAGCAATTGGTCATGTGTTGTAAGTTTAGCCCTGTTGTACCCATACTTGATATTTCTCCTACTATAGCCCCGTTGTCTGAATCTTTCCCTCATGTCCAAAGCCTGTCTCTCAAAATTATGGTCCGAGGAGCAAATCCGCCGAAACCTCAAAAACTGTCCGACCGGGACGGCCCTCACCGTGGCTTGGCTATGTGCAGATTTTGCATGTAGCAATGCATTAACTGATGTTGCCTTCCGAAAAACATCAGTCTGGACCAACCTCCAGACTGATGTCCAGGAAATCAATTTTCGCACAATCATATTTGAATGTTAAGCGTATATTAAACGAGTTGTTATTTAACATAGCCATGAAATCCTCCAACTGCTGCACCGTCCCCCGCCAAAATAACAGATCATCAATATAGCGCAGCCAATGCAACACATGGTTGGTGGCCTCCCCACCCGCGTCCCCAAACAGCAACCTCTCCCAAAACCCCAAAAAGAGGTTGGCGTACGCGGGTGTGCAGGCCGCTCCCATGGCCGTGCCACGCTTCTGCTGGTAAAATTGATCCTTAAAAACAAAAAAATTATGCGTGAGGACAAAGTGCAGCAGTTCAAGGATTAGCTCACATAGAGGGCCGTCGAGGTCGGAGGACTCGAGGAAAAAGCGGACCACCCGCAGGCCATCTTCATGCTTGATGCAGGTATACAATGCCTCCACATCAGCGGTAACCATTATTGTCCCTGCTTCAACACAGACTCCGTCAACCCTAGTCAGGACGTCGGTTGTGTCCTTAACAAAGGAGGGTAAAGTCTCCACCAATCCTTTAAGATAGTGATCAATACATTTACAAATAGGGTCACATAACACATCTATCCCTGACACAGTCGGACGTCTCGGAGGGTTGACGGAGTCCTTGTGTACTTTGGGAAGTAAATAAAACGTTGGTATTTTTGGGAAATAAACAGTTAATCCTTCCAGCACTTTCTTATTAATGATTCCAAGGTCAAAGGCTCTAAGGAGAATTTTTTGGAGAGCCGCTGAAAAAGAGGCCACCGGACTCAGCTTACTACACACCTCACCATCTCGAAGTTGGCAAAATGCCTCCCGTTCATATTTAGCCACAGGCCAAATCACAATGTTTCCCCCCTTGTCGACTGCCTTTATCACCACATCATTAAAAGATTGTAATTCCTGAAGCCCCTGTCTCTGTGCGTTAAATTATCAAACTGGCAGTACGTGGGCAATCTTTTAAGATCTTCCGTCACCATTTTGGTGAATACTTTTACCGCCGGGCAAAGAGTCAAGGGGGGGAAACCTTGCTGACTTCGGAAGTATTGTTTTAGGCCACCCACCTTGTTTCATGGGATTCTGTTCCTCAAGTAACTCGACCAATATCCCAATGGCCTCTCTCTCAGGGGGGAGTACAACCCTCCTGAGCAAAATCACCCTTAGTGTGTAATTTTTTCAAGACGAGTTTCCTTGAGAACAAATGGAGATCTTTCAGTGCTGTAAAGTAATGAAAGCTATTAGTAGGAGAAAATGATAATCCTTTACTCAGTACTTCAATTTGTTCCTTTGACAACACGTGATCAGACAGGTTAATTACCTGAAGCCCCCCCTGAGATCCACCCTCAGAATGTTTCACAGACGTCACTTTCTTAGCATTTTGTCTCGTGTTCCTCTTCCCATTGTTCGTTGAGGCACAATTTTTATCCTTTTATGCACAAACCTCAGTGACATGCCCCTACCTTGCCCCGGGCTTACTCAGCTCCTGCCTCCATCCCCGGTAAGATACCGCTCTTTATATTTGGCGCACTTAGCGCTTTTGGTGTACCACTATACTTACATATTGCGGTGCAGGGATCTTTAGGTGGATAAAGTGAGGTGGTATTTATTATTGAATCATACGCACTTGTATGCCACTTCATGCATGGTGGCTGTTTATTTCCCTGGGGGTCTCTGTTGCTTTATCCTGTGGTGTTGTTTCTTTCATGATTTTATCTATCATTACTTGCAATCTTACTTGTATGCATTAAATTAGTAAAAATGATGATTTTTTTACTCTACCCACCCACAATTTTTATCCTGTTCACCCTTGGATTTATCATTCACTGAAACTGTGGACCTAACGGAGGTAGATCGTGATCGAGAATAAGACCCATTCCTATTAAAGGGCCTTGACCTATCGTTAGTATTTCTCCATCTATACATCTTATTTTGTTGCTTGTCATTAATATCGCGTTGAAACTTCTTAGATTTCGCCTGCTGTATTTCATCAGCCCATTTCTGTGTTATGTCCTCCATCTCGACATTACATTTTTTTAAAGCCTCATTTGACATGTCCTTCTTAATCAAATTTTGTAAGACTTCAATCTCCCCTTCAATTGTCTTGAGGGATTCAGCGTTCATTCCTTTTAGTATCTCCATAAAACCATAGGAACAGGTATTAGCGCATCCTTCCCATTTTTCCTTAATCTCCTGGCTATCAACCGGGAATGAGGGGGAAGACCTGCACCCTTTGACCCCTAGGTATTAGCCCCTTCTGTAGATATTTATCAAGGAAAGCATGGTTCCACCATATTTTTGTTCTTTTCCTGAGGAGATCCTTAAAATTTAGAATCACCTCCTGCAGACCTCTATCATTATCCTCCACACTTATACCATTGGTGTCTTTAAATACATTGTCCAATTGAGAGAGCCAAGCACCATCGTGGGCTCTAAAATCCATTAGCGTAATGCTGGAATAAACTGTGAAAAACACAGAAAAAACGATTAGCATAACAAGCACCAGACTCATAATTACTAACACCGGGTGTACACACACCCTATAAGTGCACTAGCCACTCCACTGCAAGATAGTAGAAAACCAGAGAACTGCAGGAGTTTTCCATAAAAATAATTAATCGTTATTGCTACATACAAAAGATAAAACAGTATAGCATATATAGACAATGCATTGTAGTAAACACCAAGAAACAAGTATGTGTGGCGCCGGGCAATCAAAAAATGATAGCCAAAGTAACTTTCCCCAAGTAACAAACCCCCATAACTGTAAGGGTTAAATAGTAAAATCCCCCAATGAAAAGACCCATGACGCTAATATAGGACCTGGCTAACCACGTAGCCTCCACTGTCTGACCTGTAGTATAAGTAGTGCCATGGGACAAATACACCAACAAGCAGGGGGGAGAGCGGGGGGGAAAGGGCCAGCGAGCAAATACTCACATAGAGATGCGCAGCAGCCACGTCCCGGGACACCCCGAAGCGCGTTTCGCTAATCACAGTTAGCTTTGTCCAGGGAAAGTTTGTCATGAGTACTAAAACAGGACCTTATAACCACGTCATAATTAGTCATGTGACCGTCAGCTGGCCTACTCACCGAGAGCCATGTGTATGATCGGCGCATGCGCAGGTCCCCGACATCCACGAACCCCAAACACCCGGCGGTGCCCTGCCGGAAAGCAAGCGGGGGAAAGAATTACCCTCGGTCACACACTGACACATGCCTTGCCGGATGATCAGGGCCGGGAAAAGCCGGGAGAGCAGCGCAGGCGCGCCACAGCAGCGCCGGGCGCAGGCGCACTGCACAATAACAAGGTCCCCACAGAATGAAACAACAATAATAAAATTAAAAGTGACAATAGATGGATACTTTCTCTTCCAGATCAACTGGATACGCTGTCATAGTTATTCTTTTCTTTTTTTCTTTTCTTTCAACACTTTCCAGTCATCATCTTCATCTATAGGGAAATCCATCATTGCAAGTACATGTGTATCATTTGCTTTCATTCACAAGTAAATAGAAGCGTGACAACTAGTGTTGAGCATTCCGATACCGCAAGTATCGGGTATCGGCCGATACTTGCTGTATCGGAATTCCGATACCGACTTCCGATATTTTTTCAATATCGGGCATCGGCATCGGAA
This sequence comes from Dendrobates tinctorius, assembly GCF_039654945.1. Classification (NCBI taxonomy): domain Eukaryota; kingdom Metazoa; phylum Chordata; class Amphibia; order Anura; family Dendrobatidae; genus Dendrobates; species Dendrobates tinctorius. Next base: position 27,966,784 of record NW_027361827.1, on the reverse strand, counting down.
TTGGAAGTTCAAAGTTGATTGACAGCCGAAATGACGTCATCATGATGCGCGGTGTGTGCGCATCATGATGCGCCGTCATTTCGGGCCTTCCGGGGGTCTCTGCCGGCCTGCCGGGGGGCTGTGTGGACTGCCCGGGGTCTGTACCGGCCTGCCGGGGGGCTGTGCCGGCCTGCCGGTGGTCTGTGCACCCTGTGGGGGTCTGTACCGGCCTTCCGGGGGGCTGTGCCGGCCTGCCGGTGGTCTGTGCACCCTGTGGGGGTCTGTACCGGCCTGCCGGGGGGCTTTGCCGGCCTGCCGGGGGGCTGTGCTGATGTCCGGGGGTCTGTGCAAGCATCGTCCGATGGGACTACAAGTCCCATCTGGCGATGCCTGCTACCATGACAGTGATTGACACATTAGCCAATGATGGGACAGTAGTAGTCCCATCATCCGGCTAATGTGTTAAATGTTTAAAAAAAAAATATATATATATACTACATACATACTACATGCATGCTACATACATAATACATGCTACATACATACTACATACATACTACATGCATGCTACATACATACTACATGCTACATACATACTACATTTATACTACATGCATGCTACATACATACTGCATGCTACATACATACTACATACATACTACATGCATACTACATACATACTACATACATACTACATACATACCACATATATACTACATACATACTACATGCATGCTACATACATACTACATGCTACATACATACCACATATATACTACATACATACTACATGCATGCTACATGCTACATACATACTACATACATACTACATACATACTACATACATACTACATGCATGCTGCATACATACTACATGCTACATACATACCACATATATACTACATGCATGCTACATACATGCTACATGCTACATACATACCACATATATACTACATGCATGCTACATACATACTACATGCATGCTACATACATACTACATACATACTACATGCATGCTACATACATACTACATGCATGCTACATACATACTACATGCTACATACATACTACATACATACTACATATATACTACATGCATGCTACATACATACTACATGCTACATACATACTACATACATACTACATATATACTAAATGCATGCTAGTACATACTACATGCTACATACATACTACATACATACTACATGCATGCTACATACATACTACATGCTACATATATACTACATACATACTACATGCATGCTACATATATACTACATGCATGCTACATACATACTACATGCTACATACATACTACATGCATGCTACATACAATACATTCATACAATACATACATAGACATACAGTACATATAACATAGAGTAACATACTTACCAATACTTGTCACATTGTTCCCCGAAGCCATTGTCTTTTACGGAATAAATATTAACATAACAAACCACAAAAATACTCACCCATGATCCGAAGCAGTCCACGAGTGTGTCCCACGACGATCTTGGGTAGAGAACTGCAGCATCAGCTGATGCTGCCGCTCTCTACGGGCTGCAGGAATCCAATGACGGAAGGTAGGTATCCTTCTGCACTGTATTCCTCCGCCACTTAAAAAAAAAAAAAGTCCCTAGTCTCACTTTATGCCATTGCTGCGTGGGAAATTCCCACGCAGCAATGGCATAAAGTGAGACTAGGGACTTTTTTTTAGCATGTAGTATGTATGTAGCATGCATGTAGTATGTATGTAGCATGCATGTAGTATGTATGTAGTATGTATGTAGCATGTAGTATGTATGTAGCATGCATGTAGTATATATGTAGTATGTATGTAGTATGTATGTAGCATGTAGTATGTATGTAGCATGCATGTATTATGTATGTAGCATGCATGTAGTATGTATGTAGCATGCATGTAGTATGCATGTAGTATATATGTAGTATGTATGTTACATGTAGTATATATGTAGTATGCATGTTGCATGCATGTAGTATATATGTTGTATGTATGTTGCATGCATGTAGTATATATGTAGTATGTTGCATGCATGTAGTATATATGTAGTATGTATGTTGCATGCATGTAGTATATATGTAGTATGTATGTTGCATACATGTAGTATATATGTAGTATGAATGTAGCATGTATGTAGTATGTAGCATGTATGTAGCATGCATGTAGTATGCATGTTGCATGTAGTATATATGTAGTATGTATGTTACATGTAGTATATATGTAGTATGCATGTTGCATGCATGTAGTATATATGTAGTATGTATGTTGCATGCATGTAGTATATATGTAGTATGAATGTAGCATGTATGTAGTATGTAGCATGTATGTAGCATGCATGTAGTATGCATGTTGCATGTAGTATATATGTAGTATGTATGTTACATGTAGTATATATGTAGTATGCATGTTGTATGTATGTAGCATGTATGTAGCATGTAATTTTTTTTTTTTTTTTTTACATTCAACACATTAGCCGGATGATGGAACTACTACTGTCCCATCATTGGCTAATGTGTCAATCACTGTCATGGTAGCAGGCATCGCCCGATGGGACTTGTAGTCCCATCGGACGATGCCTGCACAGACCCCCGAAGCCTGCACAGACCACCGGCAGGCCGGCACAGCCCCCCGGCAGGCCGGCACAGCCCCCTGGAGCCTGCACAGACCACCGGCAGGCCGGCACAGCCCACCGGAGCCTGCACAGACCACCGGCAGGCCGTCACAGCCCCCCGGCAGGCCGGCACAGACCACTGGAGCCTGCACAGACCCCCTGGCAGGCCGGCACAGCCCCCCGAAAGGCCCGTACAGACCCCAGAGAGGCTGTACAAGGCAAAAATAGGGTTTTGCTTATTCCGATACCGGAAGTCCCATAGGCTTGAATGGGACTTCCGGTATCGGAATCGGCGATACCGATACTTTTTTTTAAGATCGGCCGATCCATTCCGATCCGATACTTTGAAGTATCGGACGGTATCGCTCAACTCTAGTGATAACAAACAACTAAATAAAAAGAAAAATGACAATTAAAATCACAAATAAACCACACAACAATAAAAGAGTGCATAGGTGGAGGAAATATAGCAATACAGAATAGTATTATAAAAAAGGGCCAAAATTGAGGGAATCATTCAGGCCAGCAGGTTTCATCGTATCCAACATAACGATCCATTTTAATTCCCGCTGAGCTAGCCGTCAAAGAATGGCGGTTGTACTAGGAATTGTTCACTCGCTGCATTTTTGCAGAATTTTTTTCTGCAAGCAAAACTTTTTCTTTTGACAGTAAAGAGGCTGTTTATAAAAAGCAGGCTGCTGCTTTTTTAGTGCATTCTTTATGACTTTTTTTGTGCACATTATACTTCAGTACTTCAGTAAGTTGAATGTTTTCACCAAAAATGCATCCAATCCGCAGAAAAATGCATGGTTATATTTTTTGTAGCATTATTTGCGCTTTCTCTTTGCATTCTGTGGGTGAAAAAGCACTACAAAACAGTGAAAAATTGACATGCTGCAGATTTAAAAAACGCTGCAGATTTCCAATTTAGTCCAAAAAAACCATGCGTGTGCATTTCTGAAGTATCATAACTTTTGCGGATGCTTTAAAAAGCTGCTTTCATTTATATATATATATATATATATATATATATATATAAATATATATATATACTGCTCAAAAAAATAAAGGGAACACTTAAACAACAAAATGTAACACCAAGCCAGTCACACTTCAGTGAAATCAACACTGATTGTGATTTAATTTCTCCTGCTGTTGTGCCAATGGAATAACCAACAGGTAGAAATGATTGGAAGGTCACTAACATCCATGTGTCTGCTCAGTAAGAGTGTCTAGTGTTCCCTTTATATATATGTATATATATATATATATATATATATATATATACACCTTATACTTGTATATAAGCCAAGATTTTCAGAAACTTTTTCTGTGCTGAAAACGACCCCCTCGACTTATACATGAGTCATTGTCCAGAAAGCCAGCGTGGGAGGGGGAGTGGTGGAGCAGTGGGAGAAGCCAGCGGCTCTGGCACAGTGACAGCTGCAGCTGCAGCCGCCGACTTCCAGAAGACATCATACTCACCCTCCTCATGCCGCCGCTGCATTTCTACTATCCCGGCGTGGCAGCTCTTCCTGTGCTGAGCGGTCACGTGGTACCGCTGATTAAGGTAATGAATATGCACGCATCTCCACTCCCATAGGCGTGGAGCGCATATTCATTACCTAAATGAGCGGTACCACATGACCGCTCAGCACAGAAAACCTGCCGCGCCAGGACAACAGAGATGCAGCGATGGCACAAAGAGGGTGAGTAGGACATGGGGAGGGTGAGCCATGCATACAACGATGGGATGGGGTGAGCCATGCATACAATGACGTGACCAGAGGAGCCATGCATGCAACACGTGGAGCCATACATACCAGGACAGAATGGGGGAGCCATGCATAGCAGGACAGGACGGTGTAGCCACTTACAAGGACAGGATGGGGGAGCCACATACAAGGACAGGACAGGGGGAGCCACATACCAGGACGGGAGAGGGGAGCCACGCATAACCGGACATGGATGAGGGAACAATACATACCCTGCTTATACTTGAGTCAATAAGCTTATGCTATTTTTGTGGCAAAATTAGATGCCTCGGCTTATACTCGGGTTGGCTTATATTCGAGTATATACAGTATATTTATGAATATACACTGCTCAAAAAAAATAAAGGGAACACTTAAACAACAGAATATAACTCCAAGTAAATCAAACTTCTGTGAAATCAAACTGTCCAATTAGGAAACAACACTGATCAGCAATCAATTTCACAGGCTGTTGTGCAAATGGAATAGACAACAGATGGAAATTATTTGCAATTATCAAGACACACTCTATAAAAGAGTGGTTCTGCAGGTGGGGACCACAGGCCACATCTCAGTACCAATGCTTTCTGGCTGATGTATTGGTCACTTTTGAATGTTGATTGTGCTTTCACACTCATGGTAGCATGAGATGGGCTCTACAACTCACACAAGTAGCTCAGGTAGTGCAGCTCCTCCAGGAAGGCACATCAATGAGAGCTGTGGCAAGAAGGTTTGCTGTGTCTGTCAGTGTAGTGTCCAGAGGCTGGAGGCACTACCAGGAGACAGGCCAGTACACCAGGAGACATGGAGGGGCCAAAGGAGGGCAACAACCCAGCAGCAGGACCCCTACCTCCACCTTTGTGCAAGGAGGAACAGGAGGATCATTGCCAGAGCCCTGCAAAATGACCTCTAGCAGGATACAAATGTGCATGTGTCTGCACAAATGGTTAGAAACCAACTCCATGAGGATGATCTGAGGGCCCGACATCCACGGATGGGGGTAGTGGCAAATTCACCACTGGCAACCTGTGCTCTTCACAGATGAAAGCAGGTTCAAACTGAGCACATATGACAGACATGACAGAGTCTGGAGATGCTGTGGAGAGCGATCTGCTGCCTGCAACATCCTTCATCATGACCGGTTTGGTAGTGGGTCAGCAATGGTGTGGGGTGGCATTTCTTTGGAGGGCCACACAGTCCTCTATGTGCTCGCCAGAGGTAGCTTGACTGCCATTAGCTACCGAGATCCTCAGACCCCTTGTAATACCATATGCAGGTGCGGTTGGCCCTGGGTTCCTCCTAAAGCAGGACAATGCCAGAACTCATGTGGCTGGAGAGTGTCAGCAGTTCCTGCAAGATGAAGGCATTAAAGCTATGGACTGGCCCGCCCAGACATGAATCTGATTGAGCACATCTGGGACATCATGTCTTGCTCCATCTACCATCGTCACATTGCACCACAGACTGTCCAGGAGTTGGCAGATGCTTTAGTCCAGGTCTGGGAGGAGATCCCTCAGGAGAACATCTGCCACCTCATCAGTACCATGCCCAGGCATTGTAGGGAAGTCATACAACACATGGAGGCTACCCACGCTACTGAGCATCATTTTCTTGTCTTGAGGCATTTCAACTGAAGTTGGATCAGTCTGTAATTTGATTTTCCATTTTGATTTTGAGTATCATTCCAAACTGATATCTCCATGGGATATTAAATTAGATTTACATTGATCATTTTTATGTTTTATTGTTCTCAACACATCCCCTTATGTAATGAATAAAGATTTGCAACTGGAACATTTCATTTAGTAATATGTAGGATGCAGTATTTTAGTGTTCCTTTTATTTTTGTGAGCAGTGTAAAATATATACACACTTCGTCAAAATTGTTGATACCGCTTGTTTAGTGACAGAAAAACCCACAATGGTCACAGAAATAACTTGAATCCGACAAAAGTAATAAAAAAACAAAAATCTCTGAAAATGAAAACATGAATTTAGCCATTGCTTTTCTTTTCAAATAATTTGATTGGTTTTAGTAATAAACAGAGTAGGGAAAGAAAGGTAGGAAGGGAGGGAAGGGAGTGGGGAGTAAACAACCTTGCACAGGTACGGAAAAAAATTTAAAAACTAGAGAACCCACAAATAGGCATTAAATAGCATATCGAATAACAACATGAAAGGAAAAGAAAATCGACAATCCTTATTATGGGGTAACATTCTTGGAAGGAGATACAGCATCCCGGTACTACAATGCCCATGTTTAGGCCTCAAAATATAATGCCTCTGATAAGTCTATTTGATATGAAATTTGTTGTTCCAGGTCTTCCATTTTTTTTGTATATTTGTGGATGTGATTGTTGTTAATCGCAAATCTGCGTTCTAAATCACTACTGTATGTTGGCCTATCTTGTCAAGTATGTCTGAAAACTTGGGAACCTCGGCTTTCTTCCACCATTGTGCAGTCACTAAGAAGATGTGTATAATAATGTATCTTACCGAATCATCAAATTGTTCCATGTCTAATGAAAGAAGTGCTCTTTCGGGTGTAATTGTGAAGTCCTCAGCGATGAGGTAAATGTGCTGTGTGACCTGAGACCAGAGGTTTTTAATTTTTGAACAACCCCAAAAAATATGGTAGAGGTTCCCTTGGTGTCCACAATCTCTCCAGCACAAGGAAGATAGTTCTGTGTTAAAATGTGATAACCTTGTCGGGGTAAAGTACCAGCTATTTAACAATTTAAAATAACTCTCATGAAGACCCATTGATATGTTGGAGTTATAGGTGTTTTTGATGGCATCGTTCCAATTCTCGAGACGGATATCAGCACCAAAATTGGACTCCCATCTCTTCATATATATGTTTTTGTGGCTCATTAGGTCCTTGATGACAGATCTATAAAGATTACGCAGACTCCAGAAGTTTTTATTTTTAAGGTTGCACAATCGTGAAGATAGCATTTCATAATTTAAAGTCTTCCCTTTTATGAATTTCCAAATTCTGTCTTTCAACATGGTGTAAAAGACCAGCTCAGATGATGGTAAATTATATTTAACCTTGATCTCACTAAATTTCAGGAACTCCACTCCACTAAAAGCATCCCCTACCCTTTTAATTCCAGATTTCCCCTAAACCTCTGGTATCGGGAGATCATCCATCAGTGCAAATGAAGATTTGCTCTGCTTTTTTGATATTTTTAGTCGGCTTAATGAGATCCCTCCAGGCTGAGATTATCGGCCGGAATATAGGATGGGAAGAGTTCACACTGTGCTTTTGTAGAAGGAAGTACAGTCATGGCCAAAAGTTTAGAGAATGACACAAATATTAATTTTTACAAAGTCTACTGCTTCATTTTTTCTAATAACAATTTGCATATACTCCAGAATGTTATAAAGAGTGATCAGCTTAACAGCAATTACTTGCAAAGTCAATATTTGCCTAGAAAATGAACTTTATCCCCCAAAACACATTTCAACATCATTGCAGCCCTGCCTTAAAAGGACCAGCTAACATCGTTTCAGTGATTGCTCCATTAACACAGGTGTGGGTGTTGATGAGGACAGGGCTGGAGATCAATCTGTCATGATTAAGTAAGAATGACACCACTGGACACTTTAAAAGGAGGCTGGTGCTTGGCATCATTGTTTCTCTTCTGTTAACCATGGTTATCTCTAAAGAAACACGTGCAGTCATCATTGCACTGCACAAAAATAGCCTAACAGGGAAGAGTATCGCAGCTAGAAAGATTGCACCTCAGTCAACAATCTATCGCATCATCAAGAACTTCAAGGAGAGAGGTTCCCTTGTTGCCAAAAAGGCTCCAGGGCGCCCAAGAAAGACCAGCAAGCGCCAGGACCGTCTCTTAAAAGTGTTTCAGCTCTGGGATCAGGCTACCAGCAGTGCAGAGCTTGCTCAGGAATGGCAGCAGGCAGGTGTGAGTGCATCTGCACGCACTGTGAGGTGGAGACTCTTGGAGCAAGGCCTGGTCTCAAGGAGGGCAGCAAAGAAGCCACTTCTCTCCAGAAAAAACATCATGGACAGACTGTTATTCTGCAAGAGGTACAGGGAGTGGACTGCTGAGGACTGGGGTAAAGTCATTTTCTCTGATGAATCCCCTTTTCGATTGTTTGGGACATCTGGAAAACGGCTTATTCGGAGAAGACCAGGTGAGCGCTAACACCAGTCTTGTCTCATGCCAACTGTCAAGCATCCTGAAACCATTAATGTGTGGGGTTGCTTCTCAGCCAAGGGAATGGGCTCTCTCTCAGTCTTGCCTAAAAACACAGCCATGAATAAAGAATAGTACCAGAATGTCCACCAAGAGCAACTTCTCCCAACCGTCCAAGAGCAGTTTGGTGATCAACAATTCCTTTTTCAACATGATAAAGCCATAAAGCAAAGGTGATAACTAAATGGCTCAGGGAACAAAACATAGAGATTTTGGGACCATGGGCTGGAAACTCCCCAGATCTTAATCCCATTGAGAACTTGTGGTCAATCATCAAGAGACGGGTGGACAAACAAAAACCTTCAAATTCAGACAAAATAAAAGCATTGATTTTGCAAGAATGGACTGCTATCAGTCAGGATTTGATCCAGAAGTTGATTGAGAGCATGCCAGGGAGAATTGCTGAGGTCCTGAAGTAGAAGGGTCAACACTGCAAATATTGACTTGCTGCATTAACTCATTCTAACTGTCAATATAACCTTTTGTTACTCATAATATGATTGCAATTATATTTCTGTATGTGATAAAAACATCTGACAAACACACATAAAAACCAGAGGCCAGCAGATCATGTGAAAATATAATATTTGTGTCATTCTCTAAACTTTTGGCCATGACTGTAAAAGAAAAGCTTTCGTGTGGAACCTCTATCGCTAGCGTCTCTCTCCAAGCCATACCAAGCCAGATGCATCATGTTTTCAGTAAACCAGTGCCAGCTCTGTTTGATGAGGGAGGCTTAATAATAAGCGTATATTTTGGGTAGTCCTGCGCCCCCATGTTTTCTATTTTTATAAAGCAAGTCTGCAGATATTCTTGCATTTTTACCTTTCCAAATAAATAGATGAGCTCTTGAACTTTGTCAATGGTTTGGCGCGGAAAGCTAACTGGCAAAGTCCTAAATATGTATAAAATTTTGGGAAGGATAAAGGTTTTAACTGTCAGTATCTTCCCAAAGATGGAAGTCTCTAGCTGAGCCAAAAAGGATAGATCGCTGTTATGAATGAGTCACCGAGGAGGAAAAAACAAACAGCAAGCTAAGCCCAGAAAACCGGAGAGGTTGGTAACTAGCAGATTGCAGACCCCTGATCCTATCCACAACAACTAGCAGTAGCCGTGGAGCGTGCTTACGGTGATCCTAGACGCCTCGTCATGGCCGGAGAAATAAATAAGCTTAAAGAAAGAAAGGGAAAATCTAAACTGCCCCAGAGCAGACCCCAAAGCAATGGACAGCCCCCAACATGTATTGTCGGTGAAACGAGATGAAAACACAGACACAGGTAGAAAGATAGGCTGAGCAAGCGATGGGGCCCTCGCTAACTAGAAAGGACAGGAAAGAAAAGCTGCTGTCTGCAATCACGCAAAAAACCCTGCCAAAAAGAATGTCCAACACGTCTGATAGGAAAAGGCCCTGAAGTCACTAGACTTCAAATCACTATATCAGCACTCAGGTATATTCTGAAGACAGAGCAAAAGAGATCAACTGATCAGAGACAAAATGGGGATTCAGCCCAGTCCCAGCCAGGGCTGGCTGAACACAAAAACTAAGTAAACCAGACAAAAACTCATATGAACAATAGCAGAGAAAACTTAGCTTTAGGAAGGCAGGAACCAAACTGGAAACCAGGAGCCAGAGTCAGGAAAAATCACCAGCAAGAAACTAGGGAGTCGGCTGCCTTAAATCCAATCAGAAACTCCTGATGTCCAATCGCAGTCCTCCTCCTCAGGTGCCCGGTCTCTGCCATTTAGATCAGCTTCATTACCTCCCTTCACCAACAGAGGGAGTCCAGATAGAGAACTCACTACTCCTCTGTCAGCACAGCCAGCTCCATAACCCTCACCAGAAGCCAGAGGCAAACCCGAAAATGAGCTCACAACAGATCACCTGTAATAGTCCTTATAATGCTGTCTAAATTGGCCCTAACTGTGGCTTGAATTGATCCAGCTATTCTAATCCCTAGATAGACAATCTCTTTTTCCTCCCAAATGAACTGTGTTTGAGTCTTTATTTCATTAATTTCGGATTGTTTCATGTTTAGAGTTATAAGTTTGGATTTGTTTGGGTTTATCTTAAAATAAGATGCTCTTTCGAGTTCATCTAAGAGGGCTATAATGGAATTTGCAGGATCAATTAGTGTGAGGAAGAGATCATCTGTGAATAACCCAATTTTAAAATGTCGTGATGGCAGTTCAAAGCCTTTAATATCGTTGTTTAATCTAATTTTTTCGACTAGGGGCTCTATGGCAAGCACAAATAGAAGGGGAGACAGGGGACACCCCTGTCTTGTGCCAATGGTAATATCGAACGGGTCAGAAAGGAAATTGTTTGTATAGATCCTGGCACTAGGACCTGAGTATAGGGCGAAGACTGTTGATAAAAACTTCTCATCAAAGCCAAATCTTGCGAGAGTTGCTTTTATGTAAAGCCAGTTAAGTCTATCAAACGCCTTCTCGGCGTCCAGTGCCAGAAAAGCAGTTTGAGTTTTCAAGTTATTCACTAAATCTATCAGATTCAACACCCTTCTAGTTCCGTCTGAGGCCTGGCGGCCCTCTGTGAAGCCTATTTGATCATCTACCAACAGACGTGGAAGGATGTTTTTCAGTCGATTTGCGATGATCTTTGAGTATATTTTAATATCGCTGTTTATGAGTGAAATTGGCCTATAGTTCTGTATCCTCTTGGGGTCTCCCCCCTCCTTTGGAATCATGATAATTGTTGCCTCTAACTTCTCTTTAGGGAAGGAGCCCCGAGAGGATGCCAGATCAAAGACTGAAGCTAAGTGTGGAGCCAATATGTTTCAAAAGGATTTATAATATTCCCCAGAGAAGCCATCCAGCCCTGGTGATTTTTGGGACTGCAGTTTCTTAATAATTTCAACTATTTCACTCTGTGTAAAGGGGCTATTGAAATAATTCAAGTCCAGCTCATCGACTCTTGGTAGATCGATACTATGTAGAAAAGAATCTACAAAATTCAAGTTAACCACCGGTGTTTGGGGTCGTCTTGCAGGTTATAAAGATTTTTAAAGAATTCTGCAAACGAGTTGACAATGTCCCTAGGGTGAGTTTTGGGGTCACCCGAGGGAGAAACTATTTTATTTATTCTCTTTTCGATTATTTCTCTTTTCAATTTCCTCATCATAAACTTGGTAGGCTTGTTGAGAGATGCATACGATTTATACCTAGATGTTTTGATGGCTGCATCGTATTCCTGGTAGATTTCAGATCTCAGACTCTGTCTAAGTCTGAAAATCTCAGCCTGGACGGTCTGAGAAGGAACTTTCAAATTTGTTTGCGTTTTTTCTAGATCATTAATTTGGGCCTGTAGGTTTGTGATATTTTCCCTATTTCTCTTCTTATGTTTAGAGAAGATCTGCATAAGACACCCCTTCAGAACCGCTTTATGGGCATTCCAGACCGTGAACTGATCTACTTCACCAGGTACATTCTCCTTGATGTAGTTTAAGAGAACGTTTTCTATCTCTTGCTTGTACTCTGGTATATATAACAAAGCTGAGTTAAGCTTCCAGTGGAATGGTTTGTCAGGGGGAGGACCCACAAGGAACTCTATGATCCGAGATGGACTTCTGCATGTAGCGAATATCCTTAATTTTGGACAGAGTGAATATGTTAGTGAGTAGAGTTGGGCGACTTTGGTCGGATCGGGTTTCATGAAACAAAATTTGAGTCGGATGAAACAGGTCTGACTAGGGCAAAAAAGTCGGAGTTTCGTCTGAAACCTGACCCCAATGCAAGTCAATGGGAAATAAAAGTCGGCATTGAGCGGATGACATTCATCCACTCAATGCTGACTTTTATTCCCCATTGACTTGCATTGGGGTCGGGTTTTGGACAAAACTCCGACTTTTTTTTGTCCTAGTCGGACCAGTTTCATCTGAAACAAATTTTGTTTCATGAAATCCGATCCAACCAAAGTCCCTCAACTCTATTAGTGAGAAGTAGATCTATCCTGGAAGCTGTTTTATGTACATCTGAAAAGTGAGAATACTCACGAGATGATGTATTCAAGCAACGAAAAGCATCATAAAGCTCATTTTGAGTTAACCAGTTTTTTAAAGCTGGAACCTTGTGACGAACTAATGAGGATGAATCAATGCTGCTGTTTGGGACAATATTAAAATCACCCAGTAAGATGAGATCACCTGTTTTGACTTTATCTATTTTTTTGATAAGTTTGTGCAAGAAACGAATGTGTCCCTTGTTAGGTGCGTATACATTCACTATTGTGCATGGCCTTTCATGGAGTAAGCATATGAGTATATGAAACCTGCCCAAGGAGTCTGGTATTTCTTTGATGAGCTGAAAAGGAACGGTGCCACCTTCCAATGTGATGACCCCAGCTTTTTTCTTTGTGGAGAGTGACTTGTACACATGTGAAAAGTTCTTGTGCTGGAAGACTGGGTTCGATTGGAAGCCAATTTGACCTCCTGAAGGCATACCAATTCGGCCCGGGTTCGATTGATCTCCTTCCATACCGCATACCTCTTATTCGAACTGTTGAGCCCCCTAACATTGTACGATAAAATTTTCATCGTTAGAATGCAATATCAGAACAGGTAAAGGGAAACAAATAAAATAGTGAAATACAGAAAAAAAATTTAGAACTTGAGAGTTCTCCTGGAGGACTCCAAACCGGTTGGTAGAAAACACCGTGTGCACTACTGTAGTGGTGCCAAATTAGGTTCCCAAACCATATATGATAAAATGAAAACCAGGCACTCAACTTAATGCTTAGTGAGGCAGTTTATTGCAGTACCAGAAAACATTTCGGTCAATATAGACCTTCATCAAAGTTACTACAGTGAAAAAAATAAATAAATAAACAAAAATAAAGTATGTACAAAAATCACATAGAATGTAATTCGGTCATGGATATATACAATATTATACAAGAAATACTACAACAGAGACCAAAAAATAAATCTTGGGTGCTCAGATTGAAGGAGAAAAGGATAAGACATAACCATGCTAGTATGTTTGAAAGTAGCATGAAGGAGGGCGCTTTTTATGCTATTCACTGATAACGCCTAAAAAGAAGTGATTGGCGCAGTTAAAGTGTATACATAAGGTCAATTAGGTGGTGTTACAGAATGGTACATACCAGTAATCAAACCGTCAGAATGCTGCTGTAACGCAGGATAATCTGTAAGGTAAACGTCATGTAGGATGACACAAGACAGCGGTAAAGTATGCTGTGGATCAAAGTCGTGAGTGTCGCTAAAAATGGTGAGGTAGTTACCTTAATAGTTGAAAATATCAGTGCAGCCTGGTCCTCCTGGACGCGGGTAAACACCACTTGTCAGTGAAGACAGAGGTGAGCTGAGCTTTAGTAGAGGAAGGGCGGGTCTATGGCCTTGACGGACAGGAGGGTAGGGCCAATGGGAGAGAGCTGGGTGGTGACGTCAGCTGAACTAAGATGGCTGCGCACTCAGAAGCAAAATAGGATGCATTGTAGTGTAATAAAGGGGTATAGAGTCAGGATGCACTGTTTTTCTGTGTGAAATTCATAGCGGTATATGGGGGGAGACTATGAGGAATGTGTATACATCAGAATGTATTAATTATGTGACACTGTTTTTATCCATATGATGGGTGATTATGTATCACTATGTGGGGGAAGAAAATATACACTCACTGGCCACTTTATTAGGTACACCATGCTAGTAACGGGTTGGACCCCCTTTTGCCTTCAGAACTGCCTCAATTCTTCGTGGCAGAGATTCAACAAGGTGCTGGAAGCATTCCTCAGAGATTTTGGACCATATTGACATGATGGCATCACACAGTTGGCGCAGATTTGTCGGCTGCACATCCCTGATGCGAATCTCCCGTTCCACCACATCCCAAAGATGCTCTATTGGATTGAGATCTGGTGACTGAGGAGGCCATTTGAGTACAGTGAACTCATTGTCATGTTCAAGAAACCAATCTGAGATGAATCGAGCTTTATGACATGGCGCATTATCCTGCTGAAAGTAGCCATCAGATGCCTGTTCTTAGCTGAGAGGAGTGGTACCCAGTGTGGTCTTCTGCTGCTGTAGCCCATCTGCCTCAAAGTTCGACGCACTGTGCGTTCAGAGATGCTCTTCTGCCTACCTTGGTTGTAACGGGTGGCAATTTGAGTCACTGTTGCCTTTCTATCAGCTCGAACCAGTATGCCCATTCTCCTCTGACCTCTGGCATCAACAAGGCATTTCCGGCCACAGAACTGCCGCTCACTGGATTTTTTTTCTTTTTCGGACCATTCTCTGTAAACCCTAGAGATGGTTGTGCGTGAAAATCCCAGTAGATCAGCAGTTTCTGAAATACTCAGACCAGCCCTTCTGGCACCAACAATCATGCCACGTTCAAAGGCACTCAAATCACCTTTCTTCCCCATACTGATGCTCGGTTTGAACTGCAGGAGATTGTCTTGACCATGTCTACATGCCTAAATGCACTGAGTTGCCGCCATGTGATTGGCTGATTAGAAATTAAGTCTTAACACACAGTTGGACAGGTGTACCTAATAAAGTGGCCAGTGAGTGTATGTTCTGTACATGAATACATGAGAGACATTATTACATATGGAAACAAGTAGGAAAGAGGATGAATAAATAAATCCACCAAACAAGGATACTGTGGACAGATCCAAGAATAGAGATGAAATTTTCCATGGAAAGCATATAGTATAAGATGGGTGCAGTCCGACAGAGCCATAGGTGCAGATCACATCAATATAAGTGACTCTATAAAAAAGAAATAAACGTTAGTCATGTTTGAAACGTAATCATAATCAACATTCTTATGAGACAATGGTACAAAATTATTATACAAACGATAATAAATCATAATCTCGGTTTGAACCTTTAGGTTCAAGTGTCGCAGGTTGTGTATCCAAAAGGCCTCACAGCGTTTTAGAGTGGTGATCCTATTGCCACCTCGTCTGGGTTGAGGGACGTGTTGAATGACCTGGAACTGTAACTGGTAGATATTATGGCCAAAGGTGATGAAATGAGAAGGAATAGGAAGCAGAAGGTTCTTGCACCGAATGGTGGATTTATGTTTCGAGATCCTATCCCGAATGGCCTGGGTAGTCTCACCAACATATAGTCGTCCACATGGACGCTTTATAAGGTACACGACAAATGAGGTGTTGCATGTGAAAAATCCATTTATAGGGAAGCTTTTTCCTGTAAGGGGATGATGGAATTTATTGCCTTTAAGTACGTTGCTGCACTGTATACAATGCAGACAGGGGAAAGTACCTGTCTTTGGTCTCTGTAGAAAACGTTGTGTTTTGTGAATGGTAGTGCCTATGTCAGCTTTGACTAGGCTGTCTCTGATGTTTGGTGCTCTCCGAAAACAGGGTAGAAAAGGATGCTGGAATTCTGGTATGTCAGGGTGGGCGGTAGAGAGAAGTTACCCGCCCTTCCTCTACTTAAGCTCAGCTCACCTCTGTCTTCACTGACAAGTGGTGTTTACCCACGTCCAGGAGGACCAGGTTGCGCTGATATTTTCAACTATTAAGGTAACTACCTCGCCATTTATAGCGACACTCACAATTTTGATATACAGCATACTTTACCACTGTCTTATGTCATCCTACATGAAGTTTACTTTACAGATTATCCTGCGTTACAGCAGCATTCTGACCATTTGATTACTGGTATGTACCATCCGGTAACACCACCTAATTGACCTTATGTATACACTTTAACAGCGCCAATCACTTCTTTTTAGGCGTTATCAGTGAATAACATAAAAAGCGCCCTCCTTCAAGCTACTTTCAAACATACTAGCACGGTATGTCTTATCCTTTTCTCCTTCAATCTGAGCACCCAAGATTTATTTTTTGGTCTCTGTTGTAGTATTTCTTGTATAATATTGTATATATCCATGACCGAATTGCATTCTATGTGATTTTTGTACATACTTTATTTACTGTTGCTTATTTATTTATTTATTTTTTTCACACTGTAGTAACTGATGAAGGTCTATATTGACCGAAACGTTTTCTGGTACTGCAATAAACTGCCTCACCAAGCATTAAGTTGTGTGCCAGGTTTTCATTTTATCCAAACCAGTTGATGTCTCACCTTAGATCGGGGGAAAAAAAGAGAAAAAATTAAGTGGCAAGTTCTCATAGTGACGTCAATAAACTGTAAATATGGGTACTAACATATTCAAGTTCAGGAAAAGGAAATAATAGTGACCCCCGTATAAATTCAAACATAAGACAAAATCAATCCTAATCCCTATCTCTAAATGTTGGCTCATCCATCAGGAATTTAAGAAACTTCTGACCCTTGTGTGTATTGTAGATGGGGTAGTTTTTGTCATTATACCAGACTAGTAGCTTAGTAGGGAAACCCCATCTATATGACACTCTAAGTTCCCTGAGTTTAGAGGTCAGATCTCTAAAGAACCTTCTTGCGTCCATTGTCTCTTTGGAGAGGTCTTGGAAAATCCTTAGATCTTTATATGGCTCTGGAGGTGAACCTCTCTCTCACAAAGATTTTAAAACCTTCTCCTTGGTTTCAAAAAAATGGACCCTAAGGAATAGTGTCCAACGTGGTAAACGGTGTATACAATCGATATTTACTTCTAATTCTGTCAATTTTGGCGATAATTTTTTAAACAAGTTTTTAGTGTAAGACATTGCTTTTCCACCACGCCTCCACAGAATTTAAAAATAATAAAACTCATGAATAGGCCTGGACAGAAATGATGGTACCCTTAACTTAATATTTTGTTGCACAACCTTATGAGGCAATGACTGCAATCAAATGACTTCTGTAACTGTCAATGAGACGTCTCCACCTCTCGACAGGTATTTTGACCCACTCCTCAAGAGCAAAGTGCTCCACTTGGCTCGTGTTTGAAGGTTGCCTTTTCCAGACGGCATGTTTCAGCTCTTTCCAATGATGCTCAATAGGATTTAGGTCAGGGCTAATAGAAGGCCACTTCAAAATAGTCAAATATTTTCCTCTTAGCCATTCTTTGGTGTTTTAATCTGTGTGTTTGGGGTCATTATCCTTTTGCAAGATCCATGACCTGTGACTGAGACCAAACTAACTGACACTGGGCAGCAAATTTCTCTCTAGAATCCCTTGATAGTCTTGTGATTTCATTGTACCCTGCACAGATTCTAGACACCCTGTGCCAGATGCAGCAAAGCAGCTCCAGAGCATAACAAATCCTCCTACAGAACATAACAGAACCTCCTACATGTTTCACAGTAGGGACAGTGTTCCATTTTAGTCTCATCTGTCTATAGGACATTCTCCCAGAAGTTTTGTGGCTTGTCAACATGTAGTTTGGCAAATTCCAGTTTGGCTTTTTTATGATTTTTTTTCAACAATGGTGTCTCCTTGGTTGTCTCCCATGAAGTCCACTTTGGCTTGACGAGTGGTGCGATGTGACACTGCTGCTCCTTGAGCTTGAAGTTCACCTTTAATCTGGGCTCTTTTGTTACCATTCGTATTATCTGTCTCTTTGATTTGTCATCATTTTTGGCTACAGCCCCATGGAGCTTAAATTTCTGAATAATATGTGCAATTGTAGTTACAGGAACATTAAGCTGCTTCGTGATGGTCTTATAATGTTTACCTTTAACATGTTTGTCTACAATTTTCTTTCTAATCTCCTGAGACAACTCTCTCCTTTGCTCCCTCTGGTCCATGTTGAGTGTGATACACACCATGTCACCAAACAGCACAGTGAGTATCTGTAGATCTCTGTACAAGCCCACTCACTGATTCCAAGATTTTAGACACCTGTGATGCTAATTAGTTGACACACCTTGATTTAACATGTCCATTTTGTCACAATATTTTCAGGGGTACCATCATTTCTGTCCAGGCATATTTCAAGAGTTTTATTTTATTTAATTTTGTGGAAGCATAGTTAAAAAGCAATGTCTGACTTCCATTTGTTCATTTTTGATTTAATATTACTTTTGCAAGATTCAAGTTATCTCTGTGACCATTGTGGGTTTTTCTGTCAATAAACGAGGGGTACCAACAATTTTGATCACGTATGTATATATATATATATATATATATATATATATATATACTGTAAATATATATATATATATATATATATATATATATATATATATATATATAAAAACAAAGAAAAAAAAAGCTGCATGTCAACATAGCCTTATAGTTCCCTGAACAACATGTAACATTTTTTGGATTCATTAAATATTGAAGAGTTTTTTGCAAAAAACGTCTACTACTGTTCCTTCAACGCTCACTGGAAACACTTTTCTTGCTTGGATACAGTGATGCTTAGTCTGAACTCGACTACTTCCATGCTGAATCGTCTGAAATGGTCATCAGAGTGGTGAGCTGAAATCATACATGGTATAAGTTGAACAGAGCAGGTCAGATTTGACACCATTTGAAGTGACATCTTTAAAGTGATACATCAGAAATATAGCAGATTTATAAACCATGGTATATTCTCCTTCATGCTGCCATGTCCTGATCCATCTGCTTTCATCCACAGGTACATCTGCTGAACCCACTTAATCCAGAATACCCACTGAACCCCTGAACCCTCATGCATTCCTCACCCTCTCTTTTTTAATTGATAAATCTGCTGAACCCACTTAATCCAGAATACCCACTGAACCCCTGAACCCTCATGCATTCCTCACCCTCTGTTTTTTTAATTGGTACGTCTGTACTCTGTTTTTTCCCCTGACTTTAATTCCATGTATCATATTTCAAATTTACTGTATGCATATTGATATGCCCATGCTCCTCACACCTAGTCTTATCCTTCCATCTTATCCTACCTCTTTCTTCAGCTTTGATGCTAGTCAAATGTCTTATTAACTGCAATCTGTTAATTGCTCCCTGCTGTGAACCGTCCTCCAGCCCCCCCCCCTCCTCCTCCCTCTCTCACTCACCTGGCTACATTTCATGGACATTTGAATGGTCTAAGTTGAAAAGAGCAGGTCAGATATGACCTTGGTCAGATTTGACAACATTTGAAGTGACATCTTTAAAGTAATACATCAGAAATATACCAGAAATAGTCCAGAAATTGGTCAGAAGGTAAGAATAATCACTGTTTTCTTATTTTACTTGCCTTTCTTTTCATACCTTTCATACCCAGCTATTTAACAATACTTACATTTGCCCTCACCGTTTTTGCTCCACTAATCTTCACTCTCCTCTGCCATCCTCAAACCCCTGCACCCTCGAACCAAATAACTATCTCCCCCTCTCTCGTCCTCCCACCTCGCTTCATCAGCAGACCTGCTCCCTCCTACTAAAATACAATACAAGTTGGTCACTCTCTTTCACCCACCTGCTTTCCCTTTCTCTGCTTCTTCTCACTGCTGGCGACATATGCCCCAATCCTTCCCCCAGCCTCATACATCTCACTAATCCTCACCCCTATCTTTCTCACACTAAGAGAAACTACTGCAATCCCTCACACTTAAAACCTGTGCCACTGACCCCACCCTCCTGCACTCTCTCTCTGGAGCACTTTGGAATGCCCGCTCCGTCTGCTGCAAGCTCCATGTGAGCCACGACCTCTTTACCTCCCACAACCTTTCCTTCCTGGCCCTCACTGAGACCTGGCTGACACCCCCTGACACGGCCTCCCCGGCCACACTGAGTTATGGCGGCATCCACTTTACCCATACTCCTCGCCCTGGCAACAGACATGGTGGAGGAGTGGGTTTCCTCCTTTCTAAAAACTGTTCCTTCAACCTTATCCAACCCCCACCCTCCCTTATCCTCCCTTCTTTCGAGGTTCACTCTGTCCGTATCTACTCTCCCTCTAATCTCCAAATGGCTGTCATATACCGACCACCAGGCTCAGCCACTGCCTTCATCGACAAATTCTCCACCTGACTCCTCCACTTTCTCTCTGCTGACATCCCCAACATAATCATGGGGGACTTCAACATCCCCATTGACACCCACCAGCCAGCAGCCTCCAAACTCCTGTCACTTACCTCATCCTTTGGACTTACTCAGTGGTCCTCCACAGCCACCCACACAGATGGACATACATTAGACCTCATCTTCACCCGCCTCTGTTCCCTACCCAATCTCACAACCTCTCCCTTCCCCCTATCTGACCACCACCTACTCACCTTCTCATCCCCTTCTCATCCTCGTCCATCTCACCTGCCCCCTATGTCCAGCCACTAGCACATCCTCGCAGAAACCTCGCACACCTAGACACTCACAGACTCTCAGACTCTCTTCTACCTCTGTCCTCCATATCTTCACTCCACAACACGGACAGTGCCACCGCTTTCTACAACACCACCCTCACATCAGCCATAGACTCAGTCTCTCCTCTCATGCATGGCAAAGTGCGACAAATCAATAGGCAACCCTGGAACAGCAACCTCACCAAAAATCTTTGACAAGCATCCAAGGTCTTGGAGCAGCGTTGGAAGAAAACACGCCTGCCAGACAACTTCACTGCTTTCAAACAAGCTACACTTGCCTTCAAATCAGCCCTCACCTCTGCTAAACAGATCTATTTCACAAACCTTGTATCTTCATTATCCCACAACCCAAAACAACTGTTCAGCACATTTAACTCTCTCCTCTGCCCACCACTGACACCTCCAACTCCACTCATCTCTACTGAGGACTTTGCCACCTACTTCAAAAACAAGATCGACTAAACAAGGCAAACCTTTACTGTTCCACCACCCCAACCACTCCACATACCAGATCTTTGTCCTTCCCTTATAACCTCCCTCTCCAGCATCACTGAAGGAGAGCTTACTCATCTCCTTTCCAAATCACACCTCACCACCTGTGCACTTGACCCCATCCCTTCCCACCTGCTCCCCAACCTCACTAACATGATCATTCCAGCCCTAACCCATCTCTTCAACCTATCCCTATCTTCTGGTACCTTCCCCTCTGCCTTCAAACATGCCACCATAACACCCATCCTCAAAAGATCAAACCTTGACTCAACTGCTATGCCCAGCTATCGCCCCATATCACTGCTCCCATTTACTTCCAAAGTCCTTGAACAGCATGTCCATGCTCAACTTTCCTCCCACCTCTCATCTAACTCCCTCCTTGACATCCTTCAATCTGGCTTCTGCCCCCACCATTCCACTGAAACTGCCCTGACCAAAATTGCTAATGACTCACAGCCAAAGCTAACAGACAGTTCTCCATCCACCTCCTTCTCGACCTGTCCTCTGCCTTTGACACAGTCGACCACTGCCTACTGCTACAAATTCTTTCTTCTCTTGGCATCAAAGACCTTGCCCTGTCCTGGATTGCCTCATGCCTTACTGACTGCACATTCAGCGCTTCCCATTCCCAAACTACCTCCTCATCCCACCCTCTATCTGTTGGAGTCCCCCAAGGCTCTGTCCTGGGGCCCCTACTTTTTTCCATCTATACTCTTGGCCTAGGACAACTCATAAAGTCCCATGGCTTCCAATACCACCTGTATGCAGGCGACACTCAGATCTACCTCTCTGGCCCAGATGTCACCTCTCTGCTGTCCAGAATCCTGGAATGTCTATCAGCCATATCCTCCTTTTTCACCTCTCACTTCCTAAAACTCAATAATTAAAAACATATGTGACATGCACAAGTGTGAACAAGTCGGTCAGACAATGTTCACGCCACCCACTGGCTGAAACACAAGAAAACAAAAAATGACAAATTTGCAAAAATACTCTGCAGTAAAAAATATGGCAGTAATCAGCAAGTGCTGGATAACAAATACAGGGTATTTAGTCAATACATTTTTTACAAAAACTGTATGGCAAGCTGCTCCACCACGTCACAGTAACCCTTCACAGAGCAGTCCCTATCTAATGTATTTAAAACCTGAACATGTGAACAGTGTCTAAATGAACAGGATACAGACAGGCGCCCCCCAGTATGGGCTCGTGGTGCAAGGCAGCTCATTTATGTGCATGTCACACAAGGGAGGGGTGGGTTCTCCCAAACCATGCTAAGCAAGGAAAAAACGAATTAAAAACATATGTGACATGCACAAGTGTGAACAAGTCGGTCAGACAATGTTCATGCCACCCACTGGCTGAAACACTAGAAAACAAAAAATGACAAATTTGCAAAAATACTCTGCAGTAATAAATATGGCAGCTCATTTATGTGCATGTCACACAAACTCAATGTAGACAAAACTGAACTCATTATCTTTCCTCCATCTCACGTATCTTCCCTACCCGATCTATCTATTATGGTAAACAGCATCACGCTCTCTCTCGCACCAGAAACCTCGGAGTAACTCTCGACTCTGCCCTGTCCTTAAAACCACACATCCAAACTCTTGCCACCTCCTGTCACCTCCAACTCAAAAATATTTCCAGAATCTGTCCTTTCCCCAGCCCTCAATCTCCTAAAACTCTTGTACATGCCCTCATTATCTACCGCCTTGACTACTGCAACACTCTCCTCTGTGGCCTCCCTGCTAACTCTCTTGCACCACTCCAGTCTGTCCAGAACTCTGCTGCCTGACTAATCCACCTCTCTCCTCGCTACTCCCCTGTCTCTCCCCTCTGCAAATCCCTACACTGGCTCCCAATTCACCAACGCATACAGTTCAAACTACTAACACTGACCTACAAAGCCATCCACAACCTATCCCCTCCCTATATCACTGAACTAATCTCCCAATATCTTCCCTCACGTAATCTTTGATCCTCCCAAGACCTCCTACTCACCTCCATGCTTATTCGTTGCTCAAACAACCGCCTCCAAGATTTCTCCCGAATATCCCCTATCCTCTGGAATTCCATGCCTCAACACGTCCGATTATCCACCACCCTATGATCCTTCAAACGAAACCTGAAAACACATCTTTTCAGGAAAGCTTACAGCCTGCAATAACCATTCTGTCGCCTCACCACCGCCCGAGCCGCTGCCTCAAAACCACCAGAGCTGCTGCACCCCTGCCCTTGTCTCTTCCCCCTATCCCATAGAATGTAAGTCTGCAAGGACAGGGTCCTCTCCCCTCTGTACCAGTCTGTCATTGTAAATTTGTTTACTCTTAATGATATCTATAACTTTGTATGTAACCCCCTACTCATGTACAGCACCATGGAATTAATGGCGCTATATAAATAAATAAATAATAATAATAATAATAATAATAATAATGAAATCATATTTTTTCCATTTGTTCAGGGTCACATTGCAGAGAGGTTGCTTTTGCGCTAGTGCTGCTGCTGCTGAAAGTGAACTGGTCAGTTAAATACTTGTAGATAGTGTGGCAGGGCTAAGGGTCGTGTAATCGATGGGAGATATATGTCTCATAAATGGCTTGTCTCTATAATGTAAGGCAGAAGTAAAGCATAACAGATATTGTTATTGTTTTTGTTTGAAGGACCTGTGGTGAGGTCACAGTCAGGTGACCAGTCAGCTGCTGGGAACGTGGGTGTGGCTACAGTCTTATAATGTGGCCTGCTCCTGAACCAAGGAGTTGTGTGTGGGGAGGACTAAGCCTCCCATGTGTGCTGAGACTCCTGCTCTGAGTCTACCACTACGGACATTGTGTTATTTTGCCTGAGCTAAAAGGCTATTTGTTTGCTGTTACGTTGCCTTGTGCGTTTATGCTGTGAATAAACTGCAAGCACTGTGGAAGAACCTGTCTCACATTTGTCTCCCGCTGCACCTAAGCGAGCCACATCCCCACAATTGGTGGTACACGTGCAGGCAGCGGTCCCAGCAGAGACTTGAGACAGTTGCTGCATGTCCTGGGTGAAGTTTGCAGCGGGGCAACAAGCATTGCCTGGAATCATGGAGGACCTCATGAAACACCTGGTCCAGTCCCAGGCACTGCAGCAGGAAACCAACAAGCTGTTGTTACAGCAGATCCAGCAAAGCCAGCAGGAGCAGCGGCAGCAGTTCCAGCAAAGCCAGCAGGAACAACGGCAGCAGATGCAGCTTCTGGCAACCGCCATCCAGGAGGGCAGGACGAGCGCCCCAACCCCAGGTCGGGCTGATGCCACCGACGTCGAGAAGGCGGTAAGACGCGCATTACAAAAAATGACCCCTGAGGATGATGTGGAGGCCTTCCTGACGGTGTTTGAGAGGGTGGCTGAGAGGGAAAAACTTCAGCCAGAGCGGTGGGCGGAGGTACTGGCCCCTTACCTAACGGGGGAGCCCCAGAAGGCGTACTTTGACCTGACGGTACAAGATGCCAGAGAGTATCCCAAATTAAAAGCGGAAATTCTCGCCCGCTTGGGGGTAACAATGACTACCAGGGCACAGAGAGTGCATCGTTGGGCCTATCACCGGGACAAACCCCCGCGCTCCCAAATGTTTGACCTGTTGCACCTGGTCCAGAAATGGCTGCAGCCAGAATCGTCTTCCCCTGCACAGATGGTAGAGCGAGTTGTGATGGATCGGTTTGTGCATTCTCTGCCGAGACCTCTACAGACTTGGGTTGCCCAGGGTGATCCCCAAAATGCTGATGAACTGGTTGGGCTGGTCGAGAGATACCAGGGGATGGAAGGTTCCTTGGGGAAGCAGCCCATTCCATATTGGGGGTCCCAGCAGGGGGCGGAGTCACAAAAAGGGGTGGTGCGTCCAAGGTCAAAAGGGGCGGGGGAGGCGGTGCCCAAGGTCCCCTCAGGTGTTATTTGCTGGAAGTGTCATGGGCCAGGACATATAGCGGCCCGTTGTCCCCAGACCACCGAGCAGATGGACTGCAGCATGGGACGCCGTAGTTCATACTACGCATATCCAGCTTGCAGTGTGAACTCGCTACCTAACAAGGGGCCACAAGCGTGTCCCGTGAAGGTGAACGGTCGAGCAGTAATGGCGCTTCTGGACTCCGGGAGCTTGGTGACCCTTGTGAGGGCCAGTTTTCCTCTAAACATACTCCCGGGTAAAAAGATTGGTGTTCGGTGCATACATGGCGATGCAAAGGACTACCCTATGGCTAGGGTGAAGATTGAAACGGCGCATGGCACCGAGTCGCATGAAGTTGGCATTGTTCGAGACTTGTTGCATCCCATAATTATTGGCCGGGATTTCTGTCTGTTTTGGGATCTGTGGGGGATGGGTTCTGAGTGTGCTAGCAAGAGCAGGGAACCAATCCACCCCACTGAGGTATCGCCACCACCAGAGGCAGACGAGTTCCCTTTATGTGTCCTTGTTGGGGATGAAGAGGAAGGGTCCCCTGTACCTGACATCCCGGAGTTAGGGGTGGCCGGGGAGAATTTTGGGACTGCCCAACATAGGGACCCCACACTAAGGGAAGCCTTTAACAATGTCACCGTCATTAATGGGGTTGCACAAGAGCCGGGAGCAGACACAAGGTTTCCCCATTTTATGTTGAGTGGGGAATTGTTGTACCGGGTCACGAAAATAAGGGAGGAGGTGGCAGAGCAGTTAATAGTACCAGGCCCCTATAGACGAAAAGTGTTGGACATGGCCCATTCACACATCTTGGGGGGACACCTGGGGGTGGAAAAAACCCAGGAACGGATTGTACAGAGGTTCTATTGGCCTGGGTGTCACCGGGAAATAGTAAACTATTGCAGGTCCTGCCCGACATGTCAGTTAACTGCCCCCACATCTCATTTTCGGAACCCTCTTGTGCCACTGCCCATTATTGAGGTGCCATTTGAGAGAATTGCCATGGACTTGGTCGGTCCCTTAGTTAAATCAGCTCGGGGCCATCAGTATATATTAGTCATCCTGGACTATGCCACACGCTATCCTGAGGCCATTCCCCTGAGAAACTCCTCTGCGAAGAGTATAGCCCGTGAGCTGGTCCATGTGTTTTCCCGGACGGGTTTGCCGAAGGAGATCCTGACCGACCAGGGGACACCTTTTATGAGCAAGGTGATGAGAGAATTGTGCAGAGTCTTGCAAATTTCCCAGCTGAGGACTTCAGTGTACCATCCACAGTCAGATGGCCTTGTTGAGAGGTTTAACAAGACCCTGAAGAGCATGCTGAGAAAAGTCATAGAGGAAGATGGTAGAGACTGGGATTGTCTCTTACCGTATTTACTGTTTTCTATCCGTGAAGTTCCCCAGGCCTCCACGGGGTTCTCCCCCTTCGAGCTTCTGTACGGCCGGCATCCGCGAGGTCTCCTAGATATAGCCAAGGAAACCTGGGAAGCCGAAGTCACGCCCCACAGAAGCGTCATTGAGCATGTGGCACTGATGCAGCAGAGGGTTGCAAAGGTGATGCCCATTGTTAAAGAACATCTCCGCCAGGCACAAGAGGCTCAGGCCAGGGTCTACAACCGGTCAGCCAGAGTGAGGCAGTTCAATCCGGGAGACCGAGTTCTCGTGCTAATCCCGACAGTGGAAAGTAAGTTCTTGGCCAAGTGGCAAGGGCCATATGAGGTGGTGGAGAAACTGGGAGACGTAAACTACAAGATCCACCAACCCGGAAGACGGAAGCCATACCAGGTTTACCATGTTAACCTTATCAAGCCGTGGCAAGATAGAGAGCCAGCGGTAACTCCGTGCTTGCTGGGCAACCTAGAAGGGGAGGTTGGAGCCGTTACCATAGCGGAGACTCTATCGAAGGCCCAGAAGCAGCAGTGCCGGGAGTTACTCCAGAAAAACCGGGACCTGTTCTCAGAGTTGCCGGGGTGCACGAAGGTGGTGGAGCACGAAATTCTGACCGAGCCACATGTGCGGGTGAACGTGAAACCATATCGTATTCCTGAGGCCCGGCGAGAGGTAATCTCCAAGGAGGTGCAGCGTATGTTGAAGCTCGGGGTCATTGAGGAATCCAAGAGCGGCTGGTCGAGCCCGATTGTCCTGGTCCCAAAACCTGATGGTGAATGGAGGTTCTGCAACGATTACCGGAAGCTGAATGAGGTCTCCAAGTTCGACGCTTATCCCATGCCACGCGTTGATGAGCTCATCGAGAGACTTGGACCTGCCAGGTACATAACCACTTTGGATCTGACCAAGGGATATTGGCAGATCCCCATGGCACAGGAAGCCAAGGAGAAGACGGCATTCTCCACACCAGACGGGTGCTTCAAGTATGTCCGGATGCCGTTTGGCCTACAGGGAGCTCCAGCAACCTTCCAGAGGGCGATGGATAGAATCCTTGCACCTCATAAGCTATACGCTGCTGCATACCTGGATGATATCGTCATCTTTACCCCGGACTGGGAGACTCACCTGAAAAAGGTCCAAGCAGTGTTTGACGCTCTAAGAGAGGCAGGGTTTACAATAAACCCGAAGAAGTGTGCCTTGGGGAGAGAAGAAGCCAAGTACCTCGGATATGTAGTGGGGCGTGGCGAGATCAAACCCCAAATCAATAAAGTGGAGGCAATTCAAACATGGCCGAGACCTCTGTCAAAGAAGCAAGTTAAAGCCTTCCTGGGGATTGTGGGATATTACAGGAGGTTTATCCCAAACTTCGCCACAATGGCTGCACCTCTAACTGATCTGCTTAAAGGGACAAAGTCAGTGATGGTCAGCTGGTCCGAAGAAGCAGAGTCAGCCTTCCAAGAAATGAAGGGAGCGCTTTGTAAGCAACCCGTTTTGGTGGCCCCAGACTTTAAATGTGAATTTGTCCTCCAGACAGATGCCTCAGATGTCGGGGTAGGAGCTGTCCTTTCCCAAGAGATACGTGGGGAAGAGCATCCTTTTCTCTACTTGAGTAGGAAGTTGACTTCTTGTGAGAGAAATTACTCAGTTGTAGAGAAGGAGTGTTTGGCCATAAAATGGGCAGTGGACACATTACGGTACTACCTGGTGGGACGGAAGTTTAGGTTAATATCCGACCATGCCCCACTCAGGTGGATGAGGGAAACCAAGGGCAAGAATGCTAGGGTCACCCGCTGGTTCTTAGCCCTACAAGACTTCAGCTTCCATGTAGAGCATAGGGCCGGGAAGCTACATGGGAATGCCGATGCCCTCTCCAGAATCCCTTGCCTGGTAGGTGAAAGTGCCAAGCCCCACGGCTTTAGGCAGAGGGGGGAGGTATGTGGCAGGGCTAAGGGTCGTGTAATCGATGGGAGATATGTGTCTCATAAATGGCTTGTCTCTATAATGTAAGGCAGAAGTAAAGCATAACAGATATTGTTATTGTTTTTGTTTGAAGGACCTGTGGTGAGGTCACAGTCAGGTGACCAGTCAGCTGCTGGGAACGTGGGTGTGGCTACAGCCTTATAATGTGGCCTGCTCCTGAACCAAGGAGTTGTGTGTGGGGAGGACTAAGCCTCCCATGTGTGCTGAGACTCCTGCTCTGAGTCTACAACTACGGACATTGTGTTATTTTGCCTGAGCTAAAAGGCTATTTGTTTGCTGTTACGTTGCCTTGTGCGTTTATGCTGTGAATAAACTGCAAGCACTGTGGAAGAACCTGTCTCACATTTGTCTCCCGCTGCACCTAAGCGAGTCACATCCCCACAATAGGTTCCTGTATTGTGTGAAATCGATCTTCTAGCATCACAGTATATTGTGCAAAAACTGTGTGCCAGCCTCCATAAACCCCATTTGCTACTCCAAATAATTTGTGCTAAAACTGTGTTTCAGAGGCAATTCAAAAGGTCAGATTTCCACTTAAAAATCGTTAGGAATAATATTGGGTTGCAGCTTGGAGGGGCAAGTAGCTACTCCAAATCATTTATGCTAAAACTGTTTTTCAGTGACAAATCAAAAGGCCAGATTTCTACATAAAAATCGTTAGGCCTAATATAGTGGTACAGCCACAAGGCTCAATTATCTATTTCAAATTGATTGTGATAAAACTGTTTCAGTGGAAAATCACAAAGCCAGATTTTCATGTAAAAATTGTTAGGCCTAATATTGTGGTGAAGCCAAGAGGCCTAATTATCTACTACAAATCGTTTCTAATAAAACTGTGTTTCAGAGGCAAATCAGAAGGCCAGATTTACACTTAAAAATCGTTAGGCTTAATATTGGCGTGAAGCCACGAGGCCAAATAAACTACTCCAAAACGTTTGTGATAAAACTGTGTTTCAGTGGCAAACAGAAGGCCCAATTTACACTTAAAAATCGTCAGGTATAACAGTGTTGTTCAGGCACACAATATAAGAAAATAAATAGTGATTGTTCATTTAGTGAGAGGTGACTGACAGGTGTGGTCTTAAAATTGTAAAACAGCAGATTACAAGAGGGGAAGGCTACTTACAACATGAGTGGGAGAAAGCGAGGTTGTGGTGGAAAAGGGGAATAGGCTTGGTGCTTGACGTGTCCATGAGTTAGGTGTTAATTAGAGTTGAGCGATACCATCCGATACTTCAAAGTATCGTATCGGATGGTATCGGCCGATCTTTAAAAAAAGTATCGGTATCGCCGATTCCGATACCGGAAGTCCCATTCAAGTCTATGGGACTTCCGGTATCGGAATAAGAAAAACCCTTTCCTGCCCTTGTACAGCCTCTCTGGGGTCTGTACGGGCCTTTCGGGGGGCTGTGCCGGCCTGCCAGGGGGTCTGTGCAGGCTCCGGTGGTCTGTGCCGGCCTGCCAGGGGGTCTGTGCAGGCTCCGGTGGTCTGTGCCGGCCTGCCGGTGGTCTGTGCAGGCTCCGGGGGGCTGTGCCGGCCTGCCGGGGGGCTGTGCCGGCCTGCCGGGGGGCTGTGCCGGCCTGCCAGGGGGTCTGTGCAGGCTCCGGTGGTCTGTGCCGGCCTGCCGGTGGTCTGTGCAGGCTCCGGGGGGCTGTGCCGGCCTGCCGGGGGGCTGTGCCGGCCTGCCGGGGGGCTGTGCCGGCCTGCCGGTGGTCTGTGCAGGCTCCGGGGGTCTGTGCAGGCATCGTCCGATGGGACTACAAGTCCCATCGGGCGATGCCTGCTACCATGACAGTGATTGACACATTAGCCAATGATGGGACAGTAGTAGTCCCATCATCCGGCTAATGTGTTAAATGTAAAAAAAAAAAAAAAAAAAAATACTACATACATACTACATTCATACTACATGCAACATACATACTACATATATACTACATGCATGCTACATACATACTACATATATACTACATGCATGCTACATACATACTACATATATACTACATGCATGCTACATACATACTACATGCTACATACATGCTACATATATGCTACATACATACTACATATATACTACATGCATGCTACATATATACTACATGCATGCTACATACATACTACATATATACTACATGCATGCTACATACATACTACATGCTACATGCATGCTACATACATACTACATACATGCTACATATATACTACATACATACTACATATATACTACATACATACCACATACATACTACATGCATGCTACATATATACTACATGCATGCTACATACATACTACATATATACTACATGCATGCTACATACATACTACATGCTACATGCATGCTACATACATACTACATACATGCTACATATATACTACATACATACTACATATATACTACATGCATGCTACATATATACTACATACATACTACATATATACTACATGCATGCTACATATATACTACATACATACTACATATATACTACATACATGCTACATACATACTACATATATACTACATGCATGCTACATATATACTACATGCTACATACATACCACATACATGCTACATATATACTACATGCATGCTACATACATACTACATATATACTACATGCATTCCACATACATACTACATGCTACATACATACTACATATATACTACATACATACTACATACATACTACATGCTACATGCATGCTACATACATACTACATACATACTACATGCTACATACATACCACATATATACTACATACATACAATACATTCATACAATACATACATAGACATACAGTACATATAACATAGAGTAACATACTTACCAATACTTGTCACATTGTTCCCCGAAGCCATTGTCGTCTACGGAATAAATATTAACATAACAAACCACAAAAATACTCACCCACGATCCGAAGCAGTCCACGAGTGTGTCCCACGACGATCTTGGGTAGAGAACTGCAGCATCAGCTGTTGCTGCCGTTCTCTACGGGCTGCAGGAATCCAATGACGGAAGTAGGTATCCTTCCGCACTGTATTCCTCCGCCACTTAAAAAAAAAAAAAGTCCCTAGTCTCACTTTATGCCATTGCTGTGTGGGAATTTCCCACACAGCAATGGCATAAAGTGAGACTAGGGACTTTTTTTTTTTTAAGTGGCGGAGGAATACAGTGCGGAAGGATACCTACCTTCCGTCATTGGATTCCTGCAGCCCGTAGAGAACGGCAGCATCATCTGATGCTGCAGTTCTCTACCCAAGATCGTCGTGGGACACACTCGTGGACTGCTTCGGATCGTGGGTGAGTATTTTTGTGGTTTGTTATGTTAATATTTATTCCGGAAAGACAATGGCTTCGGGGAACAATGTGACAAGTATTGGTAAGTATGTTACTCTATGTTATATGTACTGTATGTCTATGTATGTATTGTATGAATGTATTGTATGTATGTAGTATATATGTGGTATGTATGTAGCATGTAGTATGTATGTAGTATGTATGTAGCATGCATGTAGCATGTAGTATGTATGTAGCATGCATGTAGTATATATGTAGTATGTATGTAGCATGCATGTAGTATATATGTAGCATGTATGTAGTATGTATGTGGTATGTATGTAGCATGTAGTATATATGTAGCATGCATGTAGTATATATGTAGTATGTATGTAGTATGTATGTAGCATGTATGTAGTATATATGTAGTATGTATGTAGTATATATGTAGCATGCATGTAGTATATATGTAGTATGTATGTAGTATATATGTAGCATGCATGTAGTATATATGTAGTATGTATGTAGTATATATGTAGCATGCATGTAGTATATATGTAGTATGTATGTAGTATATATGTAGCATGTATGTAGTATGTATGTAGCATGCATGTAGCATGTAGTATGTATGTAGCATGCATGTAGTATATATGTAGTATGTATGTAGCATGCATGTAGTATATATGTAGCATGCATGTAGTATGTATGTGGTATGTATGTAGCATGTAGTATATATGTAGCATGCATGTAGTATGTATGTAGTATGTATGTAGCATGCAGTATGTATGTAGTATGTATGTAGTATATATGTAGTATGTATGTAGCATGCATGTAGTATGTATGTAGCATGTATGTAGTATGTATGTAGTATATATGTAGTATGTATGTAGTATTTTTTTTTTTTTTTTTTTTTTTTAACATTTAACACATTAGCCGGATGATGGGACTACTACTGTCCCATCATTGGCTAATGTGT
Organism: Dendrobates tinctorius; assembly: GCF_039654945.1. Taxonomy (NCBI): domain Eukaryota; kingdom Metazoa; phylum Chordata; class Amphibia; order Anura; family Dendrobatidae; genus Dendrobates; species Dendrobates tinctorius. The sequence continues at coordinate 27,933,936 of NW_027361827.1, read as the reverse complement.
CAATCACTGTCATGGTAGCAGGCATCGCCCGATGGGACTTGTAGTCCCATCGGACGATGCTTGCACAGACCCCCGGACATCAGCACAGCCCCCCGGCAGGCCGGCACAGCCCCCCGGCAGGCCGGTACAGACCCCCACAGGGTGCACAGCCCCCCGGCAGGCCGGCACAGCCCCCCGGCAGGCCGGCAGAGACCCCGGGCAGTCCACACAGCCCCCCGGCAGGCCGGCACAGCCCCCCGGCAGGCCGGCAGAGACCCCCGGAAGGCCCGAAATGACGGCGCATCATGATGCGCACACACCGCGCATCATGATGACGCAGGCCGTCAATCAACTGAACTTCCGATTCCGATGCCGAATTCCGATATTGAAAAAATATCGGAAGTCGGTATCGGAATTCCGATACAGCAAGTATCGGCCGATACCCGATACTTGCGGTATCGGAATGCTCAACACTAGTGTTAATGTTAATGAAAAGTCAACTGAACAAACATGTCCTATTCAAAGACCACTAACAACATTTGTTACTGCTACTCGACTGCCTTTCTATCATAGCCGCACAGTGGAATGTCTTGCAGATGAGGCTCAGAAAGAGCATGTGCTACAGTGGATGGCAAGCGCTGCATCAAGTTGACTCTACTCCTCTTCCTCCACCTTAATATTACACACAGTACAATCCTCAGAGGCTACACCCCAATTACCCTTGTTTCTTCCCGCGTCAAAAATTTCCAAACACCCAACTTACCGTGAGAAATTTACCATTCTGCAGAGCTGTTCACACATTCTATTCCAAGGGCATCAGAGGTGTGCTCTGAAAAATCACAGAATCCAGAGGAAAGCAACTGCACCGATGCCCAAAATTTTTTCCTGTTGGACTCGAGGATGGATGAAGTAGGGTCCCAGACTCTCATCACATAGGGTCCAGACCCTCATCACCAGACATTAACTACAGTACCAAGGGTAGAGATGATTTTGATAAGATTCAGATACCAAAGGTACACTTGGAGTGTACTGTAGTGTCGGGGTAGGAAGAGGACAAGGGTGACTGTCAGGGTGAGGAGTGTGAGAACAGAGAGGATTACAATGAGGTTGTAGATCCCACTTGTTTTGAACCCAGAGGTATGCTGCTGAGTAGCTCAGCAGAGGAGGAGGAGGAAAAGGAAGATGAGGTTATGTTGTGGCTTCCAACACAGACACAAAGTGATGAAACCATCAGGGCTGTGGAGTCGGTAAGACAAACCTGCGACTCCGACTCCTCAATTTCCCGTACACTCTGACTCCAACTCCGACTCCGACTCCACGACTCCGACTCCGACTCCCACATACAGTGGGGAAAAAAAGTATTTAGTCAGTCAGCAATAGTGCAAGTTCCACCACTTAAAAAGATGAGAGGCGTCTGTAATTTACATCATAGGTAGACCTCAACTATGGGAGACAAACTGAGAAGAAAAAATCCAGAAAATCACATTGTCTGTTTTTTTTTCATTTTATTTGCATATTATGGTGGAAAATAAGTATTTGGTCAGAAACAAGCAATCAAGATTTCTGGCTCTCACAGACCTGTAACTTCTTCTTTAAGAGTCTCCTCTTTCCTCCACTCATTACCTGTAGTAATGGCACCTGTTTAAACTTGTTATCAGTATAAAAAGACACCTGTGCACACCCTCAAACAGTCTGACTCCAAACTCCACTATGGTGAAGACCAAAGAGCTGTCAAAGGACACCAGAAACAAAATTGTAGCCCTGCACCAGGCTGGGAAGACTGAATCTGCAATAGCCAACCAGCTTGGAGTGAAGAAATCAACTGTGGGAGCAATAATTAGAAAATGGAAGACATACAAGACCACTGATAATCTCCCTCGATCTGGTGCTCCACGCAAAATCCCACCCCATGGGGTCAGAATGATCACAAGAACGGTGAGCAAAAATCCCAGAACCACGCGGGGGGACCTAGTGAATGAACTGCAGAGAGCTGGGACCAATGTAACAAGGCCTACCATAAGTAACACACTACGCCACCATGGACTCAGATCCTGCAGTGCCAGACGTGTCCCACTGCTTAAGCCTGTACATGTCCAGGCCCGTCTGAAGTTTGCTAGAGAGCATTTGGATGATCCAGAGGAGTTTTGGGAGAATGTCCTATGGTCTGATGAAACCAAACTGGAACTGTTTGGTAGAAACACAACTTGTCGTGTTTGGAGGAAAAAGAATACTGAGTTGCATCCATCAAACACCATACCTACTGTAAAGCATGGTGGTGGAAACATCATGCTTTGGGGCTGTTTCTCTGCAAAGGGGCCAGGACAACTGATCCGGGTACATGAAAGAATGAATGGGGTCATGTATCGTGAGATTTTGAGTGCAAACCTCCTTCCATCAGCAAGGGCATTGAAGATGAAACGTGGCTGGGTCTTTCAACATGACAATGATCCAAAGCACACCGCCAGGGCAACGAAGGAGTGGCTTCGTAAGAAGCATTTCAAGGTCCTGGAGTGGCCTAGCCAGTCTCCAGATCTCAACCCTATAGAAAACCTTTGGAGGGAGTTGAAAGTCCGTGTTGCCAAGCGAAAAGCCAAAAACATCACTGCTCTAGAGGAGATCTGCACGGAGGAATGGGCCAACATACCAACAACAGTGTGTGGCAACCTTGTGAAGACTTACAGAAAACGTTTGACCTCTGTCATTGCCAACAAAGGATATATCACAAAGTATTGAGATGAAATTTTGTTTCTGACCAAATACTTATTTTCCACCATAATATGCAAATAAAATGAAAAAAAAACAGACAATGTGATTTTCTGGATTTTTTTTTCTCAGTTTGTCTCCCATAGTTGAGGTCTACCTATGATGTAAATTACAGACGCCTCTCATCTTTTTAAGTGGTGGAACTTGCACTATTGCTGACTAGTGTTGAGCATTCCGATACCGCAAGTATCGGGTATCGGCCGATACTTGCTGTATCGGAATTCCGATACCGACTTCCGATATTTTTTCAATATCGGAATTCGGCATCGGAATCGGAAGTTCAGTTGATTGACGGCCTGACGTCATCATGATGCGCGGTGTGTGTGCATCATGATGCGCCGTCATTTCGGGCCTTCCGGGGGTCTCTGCCGGCCTGCCGGGGGGCTGTGCCGGCCTGCCGGGGGGCTGTGTGGACTGCCCGGGGTCTCTGCCGGCCTGCCGGGGGGCTGTGCCGGCCTGCCGGTGGTCTGTGCACCCTGTGGGGGTCTGTACCGGCCTGCCGGGGGGCTGTGTCGGCCTGCCGGGGGGCTGTGCTGATGTCCGGGGGGCTGTGCAAGCATCGTCCGATGGGACTACAAGTCCCATCGGGCGATGCCTGCTACCATGACAGTGATTGACACATTAGCCAATGATGGGACAGTAGTAGTCCCATCATCCGGCTAATGTGTTAAATGTTAAAAAAAAAAAAAAAAAAAATACTACATACATACTACATGCATGCTACATACATACTACATGCTACATACATACTACATATATACTACATACATACTACATACATACTGCATGCTACATGCATGCTACATACATACTACATGCTACATACATACTACATATATACTACATACATACTACATATATACTACATACATGCTACATACATACTGCATGCTACATACATACTACATACATACTACATATATACTACATGCATGCTACATGCATACTACATATATACTACATGCTACATATATACTACATGCTACATACATACTACATGCTACATACATACTACATGCATGCTACATACATACTACATATATACTACATACATACTACATACATGCTACATACATACTGCATGCTACATACATACTACATGCATGCTACATATATACTACATACATACTACATACATGCTACATACATACTGCATGCTACATACATACTACATACATACTACATACATACTACATGCATGCTACATACATACTACATACATACTACATGCATGCTACATGCATGCTACATACATACCACATACATACTACATACATGCTACATATATACTACATGCATGCTACATACATACTACATATATACTACATGCATGCTACATACATACTACATACATACCACATATATACTACATACATACAATACATACATAGACATACAGTACATATAACATAGAGTAACATACTTACCAATACTTGTCACATTGTTCCCCGAAGCCATTGTCTTTCCGGAATAAATATTAACATAACAAACCACAAAAATACTCACCCACGATCCGAAGCAGTCCACGAGTGTGTCCCACGACGATCTTGGGTAGAGAACTGCAGCATCAGATGATGCTGCCGTTCTCTACGGGCTGCAGGAATCCAATGACGGAAGGTAGGTATCCTTCCGCACTGTATTCCTCCGCCACTTAAAAAAAAAAAAAGTCCCTAGTCTCACTTTATGCCATTGCTGTGTGGGAATTTCCCACGCAGCAATGGCATAAAGTGAGACTAGGGACTTTTTTTTTTTTTAAGTGGCGGAGGAATACAGTGCGGAAGGATACCTACCTTCCGTCATTGGATTCCTGCAGCCCGTAGAGAACGGCAGCATCATCTGATGCTGCAGTTCTCTACCCAAGATCGTCGTGGGACACACTCGTGGACTGCTTCGGATCGTGGGTGAGTATTTTTGTGGTTTGTTATGTTAATATTTATTCCGGAAAGACAATGGCTTCGGGGAACAATGTGACAAGTATTGGTAAGTATGTTACTCTATGTTATATGTACTGTATGTCTATGTATGTATTGTATGAATGTATTGTATGTATGTAGTATATATGTAGTATGTATGTAGTATGTATGTAGCATGCATGTAGTATGTATGTAGCATGCATGTAGCATGCAGTATGTATGTAGCATGCATGTAGTATATATGTAGTATGTATGTAGCATGTAGTATGTATGTAGCATGTAGTATATATGTAGTATGTATGTAGCATGTAGTATGTATGTAGCATGCATGTAGTATATATGTAGCATGCATGTAGTATGTATGTAGCATGCATGTAGTATGTATATGGTATGTATGTAGCATGTAGTATGTATGTAGCATGCATGTAGTATATATGTGTTATGTATGTGGTATGTATGTAGCATGCATGTAGCATGCATGTAGTATGTATGTAGTATGTATGTAGTATATATGTAGTATGTATGTAGCATGTAGTATATATGTAGTATGTATGTAGCATGTAGTATGTATGTAGTATGTATGTAGCATGCATGTAGCATGCAGTATGTATGTAGCATGCATGTAGTATATATGTAGTATGTATGTAGCATGTAGTATGTAGCATGCATGTAGTATATATGTAGTATGTAGCATGTAGTATGTATGTAGCATGCATGTAGTATATATGTGTTATGTATGTAGCATGTAGCATGCATGTAGCATGCATGTAGTATGTATGTAGTATATATGTGGTATGTATGTAGCATGCAGTATGTATGTAGCATGCATGTAGTATATATGTAGTATGTATGTTGCATGTAGTATGAATGTAGCATGTATGTAGTATGTAGTATGAATGTAGCATGTATGTAGTATGCATGTTGTATGTATGTAGCATGTAATTTTTTTTTTTTTTTTTTTTACATTTAACACATTAGCCGGATGATGGGACTACTACTGTCCCATCATTGGCTAATGTGTCAATCACTGTCATGGTAGCAGGCATCGCCCGATGGGACTTGTAGTCCCATCGGACGATGCCTGCACAGACCCCCGGAGCCTGCACAGACCACCGGCAGGCCGGCACAGCCCCCCGGCAGGCCGGCACAGCCCCCCCGGCAGGCCGGCACAGCCCCCCGGAGCCTGCACAGCCCCCCGGCAGGCCGGCACAGACCACCGGAGCCTGCACAGACCCCCTGGCAGGCCGGCACAGCCCCCCGAAAGGCCCGTACAGACCCCAGAGAGGCTGTACAAGGGCAGGAAAGGGTTTTTCTTATTCCGATACCGGAAGTCCCATAGACTTGAATGGGACTTCCGGTATCGGAATCGGCGATACCGATACTTTTTTTAAAGATCGGCCGATACCATCCGATACGATACTTTGAAGTATCGGACGGTATCGCTCAACTCTATTGCTGACTGACTAAATACTTTTTTTCCCCACTGTATATTGCTTATATTTAAGTGAAAAATTTATTGTAGTACAATGTGAACATCAGACATTTAATCATTTCTATGATCCAGTAATCAAGATATTTAGATAGAACATAATATCTATTTATTGAAATACAACTTTAGAACACAAAAAACTGTAATAAATTGTAAATATGTAATACACTGTACACATGTACATGTATACGGTACAGACCAAAATTTGGACACACCTTCTCATTCAAAGAGTTTTATTTTCATGACTATGAAAATTGTAGATTCATTCTAAAGGCATCAAAACAATGAATTAACACATGTGGAATTATATAATTAAAGTGTGAAACAACTGAAAATATGTCTTATATTCTAGATTCTTCAAAGTAGCCACCTTTTGCTTTGATTACTGCTTTGCACACTCTTGGCATTCTCTTGATGAGCTTCAAGTGGTAGTCACCAGAAATGGTCTTCCAACAGTCTTGAAGGAGTTCCCAGAGATGCTTAGCACTTGTTGGCCCTTTTGCCTTCACTCTGCGGTCCAGCTCACCCCAAACCATCTCAATTGGGTTCAGGTCTGGTGACTGTGGAGGCCAGGTCATCTGGCGTAGCACCCCATCACTCTCCTTCTTGGTCAAATAGCCCTTACACAGCCTGGAGGTGTGTTTGAAGCCATTGTCCTGTTGAAAAATAAATGATGGTCCAACTAAACACAAACCGGATGGAATAGCATGCCGCTGCAAGATGCTGTGGTAGCCATGCTGGTTCAGTATGCCTTCAATTTTGAATAAATCCCCAACAGTGTCACCAGCAAAGCACCCCCACACCATCACCCCTCCTCCTCCATGCTTCACGGTGGGAAGCAGGCATGTAGAGTCCATCCGTTCACTTTTTCTGCGTCGCACAAAGACATGGTGGTTGGAACCAAAGATCTCAAATTTGGACTCATCAGACCAAAGCACAGATTTCCACTGGTCTAATGTCCATTCCTTGTGTTCTCTAGCCCAAACAAGTCTCTTCTGCTTGTGGCCTGTCCTTAGCAGTGGTTTCCTAGCAGCTATTTTACCATGAAGGCCTGCTGTACAAAGTCTCCTCTTAACAGTTGTTGTAGAGATGTGTCTGCTGCTAGAACTCTGTGTGGCATTGACCTGGTCTCTATTCTGAGCTGCTGTTAACCTGCGATTTCTGAGGCTGGTGACTAGGATGAACTTATCCTCCGCAGCAGAGGTGACTCTTGGTCTTCCTTTCCTGGGGCGGTCATCATGGGAGCCAGTTTCTTTGTAGCGCTTGATGGTTTTTGCCAATGCACTTGGGGACACTTTCAAAGTTTTCCCAATTTTTCGGACTGACTAACCTTCATTTCTTAAAGTAATGATGGCCACTCGTTTTTCTTTACTCAGCTGCTTTTTTCTTGCCATAATACAAATTCTAACAGTCTATTCAGTAGGACTATCACCTGTGTATCCACCAGACTTCTGCACAACACAACTGATGGTCCCAACCTCATTTATAAGGCAAGAAATCCCACTTATTAAACCTGACAGGGCACACCTGTGAAGTGAAAACCATTTCCGGTGACTACCTATTGAAGCTCATCAAGAGAATGCCAAGAGTGTGCAAAGCAGAAATCAAAGCAAAAGGTGGCTACTTTGAAGAACCTAGAATATAAGACATACAGTATTTTCAGTTGTTTCACACTTTTTTGTTAATTATATAATTCCACATGTGTTAATTCATAGTTTTGATGCCTTCAGAGTGAATCTACAATTTGCATAGTCATGAAAATAAAGAAAACGCTTTGATTGGGAAGGTGTGTCCAAACTTTTGGTCTGTACTGTGTGTATATATACTGTATATATATATATATATATATATATATACACATACACACACACTATGACTTATCTCAGCTAAGATAAAGCCTAGATCCTATGGGTGTAGCCAGGATCAAACCTAGGGGGGGCAGAATCTCATACTGTTCCATAGAATTTCATACTGCACACCTCAGCTGCTGCAGAACCTCATACTTCACACCCCTACACTTGAAAATAAAGCCTGCACCTTAAGAAGATGTGGTGATGAATGCAGTCTATTTATTCCAACTATCAGTTGATGTTGATGTCACTGAAGACGAGCAATGCCTGTCCTTGGCGTCCTTTTGGGCAGCTATGAGGTGTACCTGACTGGTGCTAAAAAAAAGGAGTGTTAGTCTGTGTGCTATCCGGCTTTCATTCTTTTTGGTACAGATATGATATGGATAGACAGATATGGATATATGGATATATAGATAGATAGAGCAGATTTCTAATCTGCTTTTGCTATTGAAAACATTATCTATGAGCTCAAAAACCTTTCAGGTGATGCGGTTTTTTAAAAAGCTGATCTGCTTTTGCAACTGAAAAACGTATCCTCAAAAAATGAAGGAAAAACGCTGTGTGTGAATGTAGCCTTAGATCAGGAATAGAACAGTCATTTATAGGACATTTCATAACTTTCCCAAATTCCTATGAAAAAATATTCAGCATATTCTGCATTGAACTACTGTACCCAATTTATTATATATTTTAGGAGTCGGAGTCGGTCCATTTTATACCGACTCCAACTCCGACTCCACCAAAATGAGCACCGACTCCGACTCCACGACTCCGACTCCACAGCCCTGGAAACCATGACAAGCACTGCATCCTCAGCCCCAACTCTGGCTGTAGCCAGCACCGGTGACTGTCAGGGTGAGGAGTGTGAGAACAGAGAGGATTACTATGAGGTTGTAGATCCCACTTGTTTTGAACCCAGAGGTATGCAGCTGAGGAGGAGGAGGAAAAGGAAGATGAGGTTATGTTGCGGCTTCCAACACAGACACAAAGTGATGAAACCATGACAAGCACTGCATCCTCAGCCCCAACTCTGGCTGTAGCCAGCACCGGTCTCGAGTGTGCAGTTCGCTGAGTCAGCAAAGGTTGCCTAGCCTGAACCTAATTTGTGACCTCAAAGGATGACCGAGCAAACATTAGCTGTCAAATTGCAAAAATAAACTCAGTAGAGGCAAAATTTGCAATAATTTGACAACTACATGCATGAATCAGCACATGCATGAACAACATGCCTTACTGTGGGAACCTCACTGCGTTAAAATGTGGACTAGAGGGCCTCGCCAACCACCGGCCGCCCCATCAACCCCGTCTGCTGCTTCTTCCTTCTCCATCACCATTTCAAGTCTTCTCACACAGGTTTCTAGCTGCAGAACCTATGATTGTTTACCCACTACTGCCAGGGTGAGTGAGAGCCGGTCAGCTGTTATAGAAATAGACATGACTGCTGCTTTTGCATCACCCAGCACAACACATCTTTCTCAATCCACCATAACATCTCCACCTGCACATCACTAACAGTCCAGCAGTTTGTCCCATTCTCTTTACTCCACCCTCTCTCAGCACAGCAGCCAGCCCTCGGTCCAGAAGTTGTGGTCATGTAAAAGAAAGTTGATGGCCTTTACAGTCCTCCAGTACCAATTGCTCAGTCACCATTGCTTCTATAAGAAAGCTGTGCCTGCGCTACATCAGCATGTCACCAACAAAAATCTATGTCTGCTGGTGGGCATTTCACATGGACACCTGGACGAGCAAATATGGGGAGGGGCGTTATAACTTGCTGACTAGGCACTGGGTGATTCTGGTGACTGTAGGGGAAGGTGGTCAAAGGGCTGCTCCACAAGTCTTGTTATCCTAAAGGTTTGCAGAACAAACCTCTGTTATCTAAAAGTTCCTCCACTGCTTCTGCCTCCTCCTGTCTCCACAACCTGTGCCCTCAACCTCTCCCTTAATCAGACATGCATTCCAACATTGCAGATAGAATCTCCCTCACCTCCATACTGCAAATCCATGGATCTCCGCAATCAGTCATTGTTTAAATTAATATGCCTTGGTGATTGCAGTCACACAGCTTGAGAGTTAGAGCAATGGCTGTCTCCACTAAACTTGGAGCCAGAGAAGGCTGTGTGCAATAACGGTGCAAACCTGGTGGTAGCCCTAAGCTGGGGCAACCTCACACACGTGCCTTGCATGACCCACATCCTCAACCTGGTGGTACAGCAATTTCTCCTCCACTATCCCAGCCTGAATGCACTGAATTGGCACAGGTGAAGGACCTCTGCACCCTTCTGCATGGATTTGAAATGGCTACTAAGATAGTTAGCGCTGACTATGCTGCCATCAGCATTACTCTTCCGGTCATCTAAATGATGCAGCACACTTTGAATAGTCTGCCTGAGTATTTAATGGTCCCAGAGGAAGAGATGGAAGCAGAGGAGTATGTGGAACGTTTAACAATATCTTAAATTTCCCGACTGTCATTGTACAGACGGGTGCCATGGGAGGGTGGCTTACAGCAATTAAGACAAAGTGAGAAAACAACAGCTATGGAACAAATAGAGGTAGGCGAAGTGATGGATGCGCAACAGTGAGGAGATGAAGAGGAAAATGATCTGCTCTCTGTTGTACGTGGTTCAATTCCAAGTTGTAAATACAGGGTCAGACCTTGTCTCATGCATGGCCCATGCAAGACTCAATTATGGATCAATTCATGCCACTTTTCATGGTGTCTGATAACCAACTCCCAATCACTGTTTGGCTCTTGATACTGATGTATTTTCTCTAAAAATACATGTCAGAATAGCTGTATAACCCTTATAGTATATAAAATGAAAAAAGGTTATAAATCCAAGCGTATTCAATGTCTACCCAGTAAGGCTCACTGACAGCTGTGACTTGTATTGAGCAGAGATGAGCGAACTTGTTCGGAAAATGTTTGCTAATCTCAAATTCGGCACGAATGTAGCACATTCGGATTTATATTAGGTTTCATAAGCATTTTTAGTCAAAGTCGGCATAATTCGGTAAATCATCACGTTTCCACTAATGCTATTGTTATTACTTTGGGTAGGAGACTGGTGCTGTATGATGCACGAGAGTAATGGGTTGACATGTTTTATGAGGGGAGGGGATGTGTATAGGTCAGAGGAGCTGCAGAGTGTAATTTTTTTTCATTTTTTTTCTTCTTTAATAACTTAATGTCTGTTTATTACGGCAGCCAATCAGGGCGCAGAAACCATCCACAACGTCATGACTAGAGTTGAGCGATACCAGCTGATACTTGAAAATATCGGATCGGAATGGATCGGCCGATCTTAAAAAAAAGTATCGGTATCGCCGATTCCGATACCGGGAACCAATGCAAGTCAATGGGGCCAAAATATCGGAATTAAAAAAAACCCTTTTTTTCCATGTAGGTTAATTCTACATGAAGAAAAACAACTAAGAATAATGTAGAATATATTGTGGGAGGTGGAGGAGACATTAAAGCCATAGAGGTTTAGCCCAATCAAATGGAATAGCAGGAATTAAACTTTTTTTTTAAAGACGTTAGGAGTTACAAAGATATTGACTATGTTAGCCTCATTTATATTTTGCCAGACATGTATGTCTTCTTCTTTCTTCTTCTTCTTCCTTTTTTTACCTTCATCTTCTTCTTCTTATTCCTTTTTTTACATTCTTCTTCTTCCTTTTTTTACATTCTTCTACTTCCTTTTTTTACATTCTTCTTCTTATTCCTTTTTTTACATTCTTCTTCTTCTTCCTTTTTTTAAATTCTTCTACTTCCTTTTTTTACATTCTTCTTCTTCTTCCTTTTCTTACATTCTTCATATTCTTCTTATTCAACAATTATTATTCTACATATTCAACTTCTTCATCTTCTTCCTATTCTTCTTCATCATATTCTTGTTTGTGTCAGGCATTCCTGTAGTTGTTATCTAGAAAAGTTAGAAGTTTACACCTTCCGTTCTGCCTGTCACAAAAGATTTAAAACAGGATTTGTCCGCGTTCAGTTTGGCCTGCAGCAGCAGGCCTTTTCCAGGGGCACCACGAGGAGGAACGGACTCACCCCCATACACTGCTTAGTCTTCTTCTGCTTATAAATAAGATAATATCATTTGCTCAGAGTATTAGTCTTATGCTTAATGTTCTTCTGCTTTGTTTTTTTATGCTTCTTTGTCTTCTCTCTCTTGTTGTTCTGCATCTTGGTGGTTGTCTTCCTGTTCTTTGTCCTCTTGAACCAGCTGACGGTACTGGCACCCGGAGGGGCAGCAGAAGGAACAAGAGCCAATCACACTAACGAGGACCAGCTGACGGTGCTGGAACCCGGTTACTAAGCAGGAGGTACCTGTGCTACAAAGCACTACCAAGGACCAGCAGACGTTGCCGGAACTCGGATACCGAGATGGAGGCACCTAGGCCAAAGGCTCTGACGAGAACCAGCTGACGGTGCTGGAACCCGGAGGGGTAGCATAAGCTGCAAGAGCAAATGGAAATAGCGAGGACCAGCTGACAGTGCTGGCACCCGGAGGGGCAGCAGAAGGAACAAGAGCCAATGGCACTACCGAGGACCAGCTGACGGTGCTGGAACCCGGTTACTAAGCAGGAGGTACCTGTGCTACAAAGCACTACCAAGGACCAGCAGACGTTGCCGGAACTCGGATACCGAGATGGAGGCACCTAGGCCAAAGGCTCTGACGAGAACCAGCTGACGGTGCTGGAACCCGGAGGGGTAGCATAAGCTGCAAGAGCAAATGGAAATAGCGAGGACCAGCAGACAGTGCTGGCACCCGGAGGGGCAGCAGAAGGAATAAGAGCCAATGGCACAACCGAGGACCAGCTGACGGTGCTGGAACCCGGTTACTAAGCAGGAGGTACCTGTGCTACAAAGCACTACCAAGGACCAGCAGACGTTGCCGGAACTCGGATACCGAGATGGAGGCACCTAGGCCAAAGGCTCTGACGAGAACCAGCTGATGGTGCTGGAACCCGGAGGGGCAGCTGAAGTTACCCCTGAAAAGCAAAGTTGGCATGCCGCAAGCTGGCCGCAGTTACCGAATCACACAGTCCTACAGGGGGTGCTTGTCCTACTGGCACTACGGAACAAGCCTTTCTTACCAGAACCCGCAGTCCACATAGGAAGCACCTAAACTGCTGGCACCCTAGCCTCGGCTAACCCAACCGCAACACGACATGGCAACTTGGGGTGGCAAACTGACATTGACACTTCCCGGAAACAGCAGGCAGGGCTGGAACCAAGCTGGGCAGGAGGGAGTACCCGTGCCAAAGTCAGTTATGAGCAGCAACTGGCGATGGTGGAGCCCAGGGACAAGCACTTAGCAGGCTGAGGCCTGATGTGCTGTCAATTGGGAGGCAGCAGGACAGATTGCCATCAAAACAGCAGGGGAACAGCTGACGTTACTGAACCCACAAACACAGGAGCTAGTGTTTTACTCTGTGAAGACGGCACTTCCGAGCTACAACTGGCTGTGTTGAAGCCCAGGGACAAGCACGGAGCAGGCTGAGGCTGCATTGAAGAAATTTTAAGATCGGTTGTAGACTTCTACTAACTTTAACCAAGCTCCACTTAGGCCTGTGGCTTCACTGATATTCGTATTTCCCCTGTCCTCCAACCCCGCCAGTTACAGCTCCGAAGTGGCATCTGCACAATCCACACTTGTTCCTGTGTTACAGGTGTTCAGTCCGGTCAGTTAATCCCCTGATGTGTGTCCGGCAATGTCGCCTGCTCTGTCCACATTCAACACCTGTAACACAGGAACAAGTGTGGATTGTGCAGACGCCACTTCGGAGCTGTAACTGGCAGGGTTGGAGGACAGGGGAAATACGAGAGACAGTGGAGCCACAGGCCTAATTGGAGCACGGTTAAAAATCAGTAGTAGTACGACTGTGTAGGCAGCAGGAGACTTTGCCATCCACACAGCAGGGGATCAGCTGACGTTACTGAACCCCACTGAGACACGGGAGCAAGTGTCTCTTTCCGTGTGGATGGCATTTCCGAGCTACAACTGGCTGTGTTGAAGCCCAGGAAATAGGAGGGTGTAGGCAGAGGCCTACTGTCTTTGGAATGTGGTGACAGCAGGAGAGACTGCCATCTACACAGCAGGGGATCAGCTGACGTTACTGAACCCCACTGAGACACGGGAGCAAGTGTCTCTTTCCGTGTGGACGGCACTTCTGAGCTACAACTGGCTGTGTTGAAGCCCAGGAAATAGGAGGGTGTAGGCAGAGGCCTACTGTCTTTGGAATGTGGTGACAGCAGGAGAGACTGCCATCCACACAGCAGGGGATCAGCTGACGTTACTGAACCCCACTGAGACACGGGAGCAAGTGTCTCTTTCCGTGTGGACGGCACTTCTGAGCTACAACTGGCTGTGTTGAAGCCCAGGAAATAGGAGGGTGTAGGCAGAGGCCTACTGTCTTTGGAATGCGGAGACAGCAGGAGAGACTGCCATCCACACAGCAGAGGAACAACTGGCGTTACTGAACCCCACTGAGACACGGGAGCAAGTGTCTCTTTCCGTGTGGACGGCACTTCTGAGCTACAACTTGCTGTGTTGAAGCCCAGGAAATAGGAGGGTGTAGGCAGAGGCCTACTGTCTTTGGAATGCGGAGACAGCAGGAGAGACTGCCATCCACACAGCAGGGGAACAGCTGGCGTTACTGAACCCCACTGAGACACGGGAGCAAGTGTCTCTTTCCGTGTGGACGGCACTTCTGAGCTACAACTGGCTGTGTTGAAGCCCAGGAAATAGGAGGGTGTAGGCAGAGGCCTACTATCTTTGGAATGCGGAGACAGCAGGAGAGACTGCCATCCACACAGCAGGGGAACAGCTGGCGTTACTGAACCCCACTGAGACACGGGAGCAAGTGTCTCTTTCCGTGTGGACGGCACTTCCGAGCTCCAACTGGCTGTGTTGAAGCCCAGGAAATAGGAGGGTGTAGGCAGAGGCCTATTGTCTTTGGAATGTGGTGACAGCAGGAGAGACTGCCATCCACACAGCAGGGGATCAGCTGACGTTACTGAACCCCACTGAGACACGGGAGCAAGTGTCTCTTTCCGTGTGGACGGCACTTCCGAGCTACAACTGGCTGTGTTGAAGCCCAGGAAATAGGAGGGTGTAGGCAGAGGTCTACTGTCTTTGGAATGCGGAGACAGCAGGAGAGACTGCCATCCACACAGCAGGGGAACAGCTGACGTTACTGAACCCCACTGAGACACGGCAGCAAGTGTCTCTTTCCGTGTGGACGGCACTTCCGAGCTACAACTGGCTGCGTTGAAGCCCAGGGACAAGCACGGAGCAGGCTGAGGCTGCATTGAAGAAATTTTAAGATCGGTTGTAGACTTCTACTAATTTTAACCAAGCTCCACTTAGGCCTGTGGCTTCACTGATTTTCGTATTTCCCCTGTCCTCCAACCCCGCCAGTTACAGCTCCGAAGTGGAGTCTGCACAATCCACACTTGTTCCTGTGTTACAGGTGTTCAGTCCGGTCAGTTAATCCCCTGATGTGTGACCGGCAATGTCGCCTGCTCTGTCCACATTCCCATAATGGGAATGTGGACAGAGCAGGCGACATTGCCGGACACACATCAGGGGATTAACTGACCGGACTGAACACCTGTAACACAGGAACAAGTGTGGATTGTGCAGACGCCACTTCGGAGCTGTAACTGGCGGGGTTGGAGGACAGGGGAAATACGAAAATCAGTGAAGCCACAGGCCTAAGTGGAGCACGGCTAAAAATCAGTAGTAGTAGGACTGTGTAGGCAGCAGGAGACTTTGCAATCCACACAGCAGGGGATCAGCTAGCGTTACTGAACCCCACTGAGACACGGCAGCAAGTGTCTCTTTCCGTGTGGACGGCACTTCCGAGCTACAACTGGCTGTGTTGAAGCCCAGGAAATAGGAGGGTGTAGGCAGAGGCCTACTGTCTTTGGAATGCGGAGACAGCAGGAGAGACTGCCATCTCCACAGCAGGGGAACAGCTGGCAGTGCTGAACCCCACTAACACTTGAACGAATGTGTTTTGCTCTGTGGAGACGACAATTCTGAACACCAACTGACGCTGTTGGAGCCCAGGATCAGGAGTGGAGCAGGCTGGGGCCTACTGGATTTTGGCTGGTGTAGGCAGCAGGAGACTTGCCATCTCCACAGCAGGGGAACAGCTGGCAGTGCTGAACCCCACTAACACTTGAACGAATTTGTTTGGCTCTGTGGAGACGACACTTCTGAACACCAACTGACGCTGTTGGAGCCCAGGATTAGGCGAGGAGCAGGCTGGGGCTTGTTGCTTTTGGCAGGTGCAGGCAGCAGGAGACTTGCCATCTCCACAGCAGGGGAACAACTGGCAGTGCTGAACCCCACTAACACTTGAACGAATGTGTTTGGCTCTGTGGAGACGACACTTCTGAACACCAACTGACGCTGTTGGAGCCCAGGATTAGGTGAGGAGCAGGCTGGGGCCTGTTGCTTTTGGCAGGTGAAGGCAGCAGGAGACTTGCCATCTCCACAGCAGGGGAACAGCTGGCAGTGCTGAACCCCACTAACACTTGAACGAATGTGTTTGGCTCTGTGGAGACGACACTTCTGAACACCAACTGACGCTGTTGGAGCCCAGGATCAGGCGTGGAGCAGGCTGGGGCCTACTGGATTTTGGCTGGTGTAGGCAGCAGGAGACTTGCCATCTCCACAGCAGGGGAACAGCTGGCAGTGCTGAACCCCACTAACACTTGAACGAATGTGTTTGGCTCTGTGGAGACGACACTTCTGAACACCAACTGACACTGTTGGAGCCCAGGATTAGGCGAGGAGCAGGCTGGGGCTTGTTGCTTTTGGCAGGTGAAGGCACCAGGAGACTTGCCATCTCCACAGCAGGGGAACAGCTGGCAGTGCTGAACCCCACTAACACTTGAACGAATGTGTTTGGCTCTGTGGAGACGACACTTCTGAACACCAACTGACACTGTTGGAGCCCAGGATTACGCATGCCGCATGCAGAGGCCAGTGGGCAGCGGTTTTTATGGAGGTTGTTGACTACTACTGATTCTAACCATGCTCCACTTAGGCCTCTGGCTCCACTGTCTCTACTATTTACCCTGGCCTCCAACCCCGCCAGCTACATCTCTGAAGTGGCGTCAGCACAATCTACACTTGTTCCTGTGTTACTTGTGCTCAGTCCCGTCAGTTGATCCCCTGATGTTTGTCCGGCAAGTTCGCCAGCTCTGTCCTCATTCCCACTACTGGTTATGGGAATGTGGACAGAGCAGGAGACCTTGCCGGACACACATCAGGGGATAAACTGATGGGACTGAGCCACAGGAACACAGGAACAAGTGTAGATTGTGCTGACGCCACTTCTGAGATGTAGATGGCGGAGTTGGAGGCCAGGGGAAATAGTAGAGACAGTGGAGCCAGAGACCTAAGTTGGGCACGGTTAAAAATCAGTAGTGGTTTGAATGTTGATGGAGCTGGTGACTTTGCCGTCCACACAGCAGGGGATCAGCTGGCGTTACTGAACCCCACTAACACAGGAGCTAGTGTGTTTCTCTGTGCAGACGACACATCTGAGCGACAACTGGCTGTGTTGAAGCACAGGGATTATAGTTCAGGTGGTAGAAAAATGAACACACCAGCAGACCTGGATACAGTTGACAACCACTAATTTAGTCTGTAAGGGGAATGGCAAAGTCTTTGGAGATCCAGGCCTTGTTCATTTTCAGAAAAGTCAGCCGGTCAACATTATCGGAAGATAGTCGTGAGCGACGGTCTGTTAGTACACCACCTGCGGCACTAAAGACACGTTCCGATAATACACTGGCAGCAGGGCAAGCCAGCACCTCCAATGCATACTGGCTAAGCTCTGGCCATGTATCCAGCTTAGAGACCCAAAACTTGAAGGGGGAAGAGCCATCTGGGAGTACAGTGACAGGGCAAGACATGTAGTCTGACACCATCTGACGGAAGCGTTGCCTCCTGCTGACTCGAGGCGTCGCTGATGGTGTAGACAATTGTGGTGGACACACAAAACTTTGCCACATTTGGGCCATAGTGGTCTTGCCTTGTGCTGCGGTGCTGCCTCTGCTCCCTCTTTGTGCAGAGTTTCCTCCACTGCCTCGACGCACAGAGCTGCTTTGTAAAGCAGTAGCAACAATGCTGTCGGGTGGAATGGAAAACATTATGGACTGCACCAGTGACTCTTCGTACTCCTGCAGTTTACGCTCCCGGTTCAACGTTGGTATGAGCCTTTGTACGCTGTCCCGGTAGCGAGGATCTAGGAGGGTGTACACCCAATAATCAGCCGAGACGAGAATGTGAGCGATGCGGCGGTCGTTTCTCAGGCACTGCAGCATGAAATCAACCATGTGCTGCAGTCTCCCAATTGCCAAAGAACCGCTGTCCCCTGTTTGAGGCGTGACCTCGGCCTGCTCTGCATCACCCCACCCTCGCTGTACATACTGAGTAGAGGTTTGTGTACCTCCCTCCTCTGGAGAGATGTCTTCCTCCTCCATCGACTCCTCCTCATCCTCCTCACAAAGTGTCCCCTGCCTAGGCCTTTGTGAGGAAACACGTAGCGCAGACTGTCCAGAAGCAGATGGCATTTGGGACTCCTCATCCTCCACCTCTTCCGAAACCTCATCCCTTAGTGCTTGCAGTGTTTGTTGAAGCAGGCAGATAAGGGGGACAGTCATGCTGACTAGTGCATCATCTGCACTCGCCATCCGCGTGGATTCATCGAAGGCACGCAAAACGAGGCAGATGTCCTTTATAGAGGCCCACTCAATGGTGCTGAAGTGTGAATGGCGCACAGTGCGACTTGTTTGCGCCTGCTGCAGCTGGTACTCCATGACTGCTGCCTGCTGCTCACACAACCGCTCCAACATATGTAACGTTGAATTCCACCGGGTGGGTAGGTCACATATGATGTGATGTTCCGGAAGGCCAAATCGTCGCTGCAGAGCAGCGAGGCGCGATCTTGCCGTGCTGGAACGCCGCAAGTGAGCACACTCTATGCGGACCTTGTGCAACAGTGCATCAAGATCCGGATAGTCCCTCAGAAAGCTCTGCACGACCAAGTTAAGCACATGTGCCAGACATGGGATGTGTGTGAGGTTGCCTAGGCCAAGAGCTGCCACCAGATTTTGGCCATTGTCACACACTACCAAGCCCGGCTGGAGATTCGCTGGCCCAAACCACACATCGCTCTCCTGCTTGATAGCATTCCAGAGCTCCTGCGCTGTGTGGCTTCGATTCCCCAAAGAAATTAATTTGAGTACAGCCTGTTGACGTTTGGCCACGGCTGTGCTCATATCGGTCGTAACAGGCTCCTGCTCTGCTGTTTCTGAGGAACTTGAGTAGGAGGAGGAGTCTATGTGTACAGACTGGAGTCCTGCAATCCGTGGCGTTGGAAGAACACGTACAGCGCCACTCTCCAGATCTGTACCCGGCTCCACAACATTGACCCAGTGGGCAGTGAGGGAAAGGTATCGTCCCTGTCCATGGTTACTGGTCCACGCATCGGTGGTCAGGTGGACCTTGCTACTAACGGCGTTTAGTAGCGCATGTTTTATTTTGCCCTCAACATGTTTCTGCAGGGCAGGGACGGCTCGCCTGCTGAAAAAAAAGCGGCTGGGCACGTTGTATTGGGGGACTGCCAATGCCATTAAGTCCCGGAAGGTGTCAGTGTCCACCAGCCTGAATGACAGCATTTCAACTGCCAGAAGTTTGGCAAAGCCAGCATTCAGAGACTGTGCTCGGGGATGGTTTGCCGAGTAAGGGCGCCTTTTATCCCATGCCTGTGCTACCGATGGCTGTGATGGATGGAAACGTGCTGCTATGGGTGGAATCTGACAGGGTCTCCGGACAACAGTGGCAGAGGTTCTTCCTTGGCGATCCTGTGAGGAAGCCGAACCAGCAGTGTGTGAGCTGGAGGAAGAGGCCCCAACACGAACTGAAGAGGTGGTAGGTGGTGCTGTACGTTGGCCTACGTCTTCAGGGTGTCTCTGCAACTCCAACTCGTGCTTGGTGCGCACATGTTTCCACATATTTGTGGTATTGAGGTTGCTGACATTTCTCCCTCTTTTGACTATCTGATGACACAGCTTGCATTTGACAAAGCAAATGTCATCTGCAACTGTGTCAAAAAAGGACCACGCACTGCAAGTCTTGGGAGCGCCCGTTTTGCCTTTGGAATGAGGAATGCTCCTAACGGCTGCCGAAGTGGAGGGTACAGGCAACCAAGTCTTCCCCCTCCCTCTGCCTCCTGTTTTGGCCGGTAGGGGAATCTCTCCCTCCGAGCTGCTCCCACCACCTTCCTGTTCCTCACGCCATGATGGGTCAAGGACCTCATCATCTTCCCTCCCCTCTTCAAACAGCTGCTTCTCCGGGGTTGTCTCGCCAGCACCGTACGCACCAGAAAGTGGCAACTGAGTCTCGTCATCATCTGATGCGTACTGAGGTGTGCTGACCATAGGCACTGGCCCACTCGCCTCTTCAGATTCAGAGGGACAAAGAAGTTGCGCATCACTGCATACTCCATCTTCTTCACATTCAGGAATGCTGCTTGGCTGGCCCCCTCTTTCCAAGCCAACAGATTCCGAGAACAGAAGTAGAGACTGTGATGGCTCCTGTCCATGTCTCTCTGACTGCCTGGGCACTTTGGCAGGTGGTGAAGAGACAGATAGTTGCTCTTCGGTGCTCTGGTCCTGAGAGGCTGTGGAAGTAATTGAAGTCGATGCGTTAGCTGCCATCCATCCGACAACGGCTTCAATTTGTTCCTCCCGCAGCAGTGGGGTACGTTGAGGTCCTACAAAGCTGCGCATAAAGGACTGTTGCCTGCTAAAACTGGGGGATGCTGATCCACTGGTGCCCGCAGCAGGCCCAGAATCCCCACGTCCTCTACCTGCAGAATCCCCACGTCCTCTCCCTGCAGAATCCCCACGTCCTCTCCCTGCTGAAACTCCACGCCCACGCCCACGCGCCTTACTCCCTGCCTTCTTCATCTTGCCAGACTGCTTAAGATAGGCAGAAAAGTACAACGGGGGGCCTTAGTGTGCTTATTCCTGAACAGCTGGTTACAGGTACAAGAAACACTAATTTTATGAAGTGTGTGTGTGTGGACTACACTTTAATAGGAGCTGATGTGGCCTACACAAGTTCCAAATGTAGTGTTTGGTGAACTTTTTTTGTGGTTTCTTTGTTGGAAACAAACTCAAAGTATGTGAACAAAGAATTGAAACTGATAGCATCACCAACTTTTTGGAGCTATTACAATGCAGGCAGGTAACCTACAATGCAAAAGATGAGGCTCCAAAAAAATTGGGTAATACTAATCTGGCTGCGCCGGCAGGGCACAAGCCAGAAAAAAAGGCTCCTCTATCTACTCCTATATAGTGTTTGCAACCAACCAATGTTGATGGATACGGATGGATGCACACTAATAGGAGAAGAAAAAATGAGCTGCACTCAAAGACAAATATGTGTGAGGCAGTGACGCACGTTGAGCGTCCTACAACCAGACGTAGCTGCAGGACACTCTACTCAGCGTGAGCTGCACTCACACACAGTCAGAGACCTCTCAGACAGCCGTCAACAGTGCAGCTAAGTGGGCACTGGCACTGACAGGCTGCAGAAAGGCTCCGCTGTGTACTCCTATATAGTGTTTGCAACCACCGTAGATGGAGACGGATGGATGCACACTAATAGAAGAAAAAATGAGCTGCACTCAAATAAAAATATGTGTGAGGCACTGACGCACGCTGAGCGTCCTACAGCCAGACGTAGCTGCAGGACTCACTACTCAGCGTGAGCTGCACTCACACACAGTCAGAGACCTCTCAGACAGCCGTGAACAGTGCAGCGAAGTGGACACTAGCACTGAAAGGCTGCAGAAAGGCTCCGCTGTCTACTACTAGTGTTTGCAACCAACGTATATGGATACAGATGGAAGCTCACTAGATTGAAATTATGTAAAAAATGCAGCTCAAAAAATAAAAGATGTATGAGGCAGCAGTGATCACACTGGGTGGCCTACAGCCTGACGTGGCTGCAGGACCCACTCCACAGCGTGAGCTGCACTCACACAGCCCTTGCAGACAGCTGTGAACACTGCTGCTAGGGCAAAGAAGGCTACAGTGGTGGTTTATGTAGCCTGGGTAAAGCACTAGATGTTTGGTGGAATCGCTATTTCTAACTGTCCATCACAGTCTTCTACAGCAGCCTGTCCCTAACTGAATTCACAGCAGAGTGAACCAGAAATGGCGGCTGCGGTGGCTTTTATAGTGCATCATGACATCATTTCGGCAGCCAATCACAGCCATGCCAATAGTTAACATGCCTACATGCCTAACAGGATGTGCCCACACTTCGGAGGATTCCCATTGGCTTAATCAAAGCAAGCAGGCTCATAGCATGATGGGAACTTCCGATTCCGATTCCGGTATCCGATATGACAAAAGTATCGGAAGTCAGTATCGGAATTCCGATACCGCTAATATCGGCCGATACCCGATACTTGCGGTATCGGAAAGCTCAACACTAGTCATGACACAATGTTTTCTGTGATTGGCTGCCAAAGTCACATATCCCTGGCCGTTTAAAAAGCAGACATTTTGTTTTGCTGGCAACATTTCTAAGTATCACAGTGCAGAAAAGCCGCTCCTGATAGTACTGCAAGTTAGCTAGATAGGATCCTGTTTTGTGTGAAATAAATCTTGCAGCATCTAACAAGATTGTGTAAAATCTGTGTTGCAGCCTCAGGATGCCCCATTTGCTAATTCAAATCATTTGTGACAGAACTGTGTTTCAGTAAGAAATCAGAAGTTCAGATGTCCACTTAAAAATCGTTTTACCTAAATAAAGGGGTGCAGTCAGGAGGCTCAATTTGCTAATTGAAATAGTCTGTGATAAAACTGTGTTTCAGTGAAAAAAATCAGAAGGCCAGATTTCCACTTAAAGATCATTAGGCCTAATATTGGGGTGAAAAAAGGAGGCCCAGTTTGCTAATCCAAATCGTTTGGGAAAAAAAGTGTTTCATTGAGAAATCTGAAGACCAGATTTCCACTTAAAAATGGTTTGGCCTAATATTGGGGTGTAGCAAGGAGGGCAAATTTGCTGATCCAAATCGTTTGTGATAAAACTGTGTTGCAGTAAGGAATCAGGAGGCCAAATTTGCTCATCAAAATCATTTCGCAGCTTACTAATTCTCCAACGCATGAAGACGGAAACTCCCTCGACTTAGTCTTCTCTCGGCTTTGTGCAGTTGGTGATTTTGCAAACTCCCCTCTCCCGCTCTCTGACCACAATCTTTTTTCATTCTCTATCAAGAACTGCCAGGCTGCTCAGGTCACCCCCACTGTCCGTAATTATAGAAACATACAGGCCATTAACACCCAGAAACTTATGAAGAACTTGCAGCCTTCATTGGCCCCTATCTCCTCCCTCTCATGTCCTGATTCTGCATTGAAGCATTACAATGAAACACTTCAAAGTGCCCTGGATGAATTTGCACCCCCTATAAATAGAACACCACAACGCAGACGGCGACAACCCTTGCACACGGTGCAAACACATTTCCTGCAGCGGTGCTCCAGGTGCGCCGAACATATGTGGAGAAAATCCAATCTACCCGAAGATTTCATCCATTATAAGTTTATGCTTAGAACATACAACACTGCCCTTCACCTCTCCAAACAAGCCTATTTCAACACCCTCATCACCTCACTGTCCAAAAACCCGAAACGTCTCTTTTACATTTTTCATTCTCTACTCAACCCGACAGTTCAGGCCCCAACCATGGAGCTCCAAGCTGACGATCTGGCCAATTACTTCAAAGAAAAAATTGACCAGATTCGACAGGAAATTATCTCCCAATCACCTCATACCATGCACTGTCCTCCCTCCCCCACTGCATCTAGCTCACTCTCTGATTTTGAACCAGTCACAGAAGAAGAAGTAAGCAGGCTCCTTGCATCTTCTCGCCCAACCACTTGCACCAGTGACCCATTTCCGTCACATCTCCTCCAGTCCCTTTCCCCTGCTGTCACCCCTCACTTAACTAAAATATTTAACCTCTCTCTCTCTTCTGGTATCTTTCCCTCTTCATTTAAGCATGCTATCATACATCCACTACTTAAAAAACCATCCCTCGACCAAAACTGTGCCGCTAACTATAGACCTGTCTCTAATCTTCCCTTCATCTCTAAACTCCTGGAATGCCTGGTCCACTCCCATCTTATCCGCTATCTCTTTGATAACTCTCTTCTCGACCCTCTCCAATCCGGTTTCCGCTCTCTACACTCTACTGAAACTGCCCTCACTAAAGTCTCTAATGATCTACTAACAGCTAAATCAAATGGTCATTACTCCATGCTAATTCTCTTGGATCTCTCTGCAGCATTCGACACTGTGGATCATCAGCTTCTCCTCACTATGCTCCGTTCCATTGGCCTCAAGGACACCGTTCTCTCCTGGTTCTCCTCCTATCTCTCTGACCGCTCCTTTACTGTATCTTTTGCTGGCTCCTCCTCCTCTCATCTTCCCCTTACTGTTGGGGTTCCTCAAGGATCAGTTCTAGGCCCCCTCCTCCTCTCCTTGTACACTGCCCCTATTGGTCAAACAATCAGTAGATTTGGTTTCCAGTACCATCTCTATGCTGATCCACCCAATTATACGCTTCTTCTCCTGACATCACGCCAGCCTTTCTAGAAAACACTGGCGATTGTCTAAACGCTGTGTCTAACATGATGTCCTCACTATATTTGAAACTTAACCTGTCAAAGACTGAACTCCTGGTGCTTCCTCCCTCTACTAAGGTACCTATGCCCGACATTGCCATTTCTGTGTGTGGTTCCACTATTACTCCCCAGCAACAGGCCTGCTGTCTTGGGGTCATACTTGATTCCGAGCTTTCCTTTGCCCCGCACATTCAATCACTGGCTTGCTCTTGTCATCTGCACCTCAAAAACATTTCAAGAATTCGACCTTTTCTTACTTTTGACTCTGCAAAAACTCTTACTGTTTCTCTTATTCATTCTCGTCTCGACTATTGTAACTCTCTTCTAATCGGTCTCCCTCTTACCAAACTCTCCCCTCTCCAATCCGTCTTGAATGCTGCAGCCAGGATCATATTCCTCACAAATCGTTACACCGATGCCTCTACCTTGTGCCAGTCATTACACTGGCTACCCATCCACTCCAGAATTCAGTATAAACTTATTACCCCCACCCACAAAGCCCTCCATGGCTCAGCACCACCCTACATCTCCCTTGTTTCAGTATACTACCCTACCCGCACCCTCCATTCTGCTGATGACCTGAGGTTAGCATCCTCAATAGTCAGAACCTCCCACTCCCGTCTCCAAGATTTTACACGTGCTGCGCCAGTTCTTTGGAATGCACTTCCCAGGTCAATACGATTAGTCCCCAATCCCCACAATTTTAAGCGTGCCCTGAAAACGCATTTATTCAGACTGGCCTATCGCCTCAACACATTAACCTAATCTATTCCTGTGTGGCACAGCCAAAAGTTTTACCATAACCAGATTCCCCGCATCATGTTCCCACATGCTTTATGCATTCATTAGCCCTCTGTGTCCGTACTGTTACACACTTAACATTGTGGCTGGTCCATACAATCAGGGCAACTGTTACCACCCACCTTTCGTGTCTACCTCTTTCCTCATAGACTGTAAGCTTGCGAGCAGGGCCCTCATTCCTCTTGGTATTTGTTATAATCTATGTGATTATTGTTATGCTGTAATGTCTATTGTCTGTACAAATACCCTCTGAAATGTAAAGTGCTGCAGAATATGTCGGCGCTATAGAAATAAAAATTTATTATATTATTATTATTATTAGGTATGAGTGTTGCTCAGGCACACTATCTAAGAAAACCAATAGTTATTGTTGATTATATGACAGGTGATTGATAGATGTAGGCCTAAGGTTGAAAAGCAGCAGGTTAAAAGAGGGGAAGGGTACATAGAACAAGAGTGGGAAAAAGCAATGATGTGGTGGAAGGGGGAATAGGCTTGGTGTTTGACGTGTACATGGTTTAGGTGTTGATTATAGATGAGCAAATTTGTTCAGATTCAGTTCTGAATATGATTGGCAGCAAATATTATTTTTTCAATATTCGTCGAACACAACCGAACGTCATTAGAGTTAATGAGAGTACAAATTTCCGAATATGTTCGGAATCAATCATCAAACATACATTCTGCATGAACTGGGTTCCAATATGGCATGAATATGGCAAATTCATATTCGACAACCAAATCTCAACAAATTTGCTCAACTCTAGTGTTAATGTAAAAAGCCCAACAGAACAAACACCGTCTTGTCCTATGCAAAGACCACTGACAACATCGGTTACCGGCTGGGCTACTCGACTCCCTTTCTTTGGCAGCACACAGCGGTACACCTTGTAAATTAGGCTCAGAAAATGCATGTGCTACAGTGGATTGCAAGAGCTGCATCAAGTGGCTTCTCCTCCTCTTCCTCCACCATAACATTACACACAGTACAATCCTCAGAGGTGGCACCCCAATCACCCTTGTTTCCTCCCAGCTCAAAAATTTGGAGAACTACATATGAGCCATTCTCCAGAGCTGCTCACACATTCTATTTCATGGGCATCAGAGGTCTGCTATGAGGATTCACAGAATCCAGAGGAGACAAGCTTCTGCACCAACGACCCAAATTTTTTCCTCTTGGTTCCGGAGCCAGACGGAGTAGGGTCTGAGCAGAATCCAGACCTTCATCACCAGACCCTAACCGCCGGGGTGGGAGTTGATCCTAGATGCACGCAGACTGTACTGTGGTGTCAGGGCAGAAAGAGGAGGAGGGTGACACTCAGGGTGAGGAGTGTGAGAACAGAGAGGATGAAAATGAGGTTGTAAATCCCACTTCTTGTGAACCCAGAGGTAAGCAGCTGAGTAGCTCTGCAGATGAAGTAGAGGAGGAAGTATGCGAGGACATTGTTTTGTGGCTTCCCACACATACACAAAGCAAAGCAACCATGACAAGCATTGCATCCTCAAACCCTACTCTGGCTGTGTCTAGCAATGGTCGTGAGTATGCAGTTCTCAGGGGCAGCAAGGGTTGCCTAGCCTGGACCTTTTTTGAGACCACAAAGGATTTGGAAAGAAAAACTCAGTAGAGGCAAAAATTGCAATAATTTGACAGCTACATGTATGAACCAGCACATGCCTTATTGTGGGAATCTCAATGCAATAAAATGCTGACTAGTGGGCCAACCACAAGCCATCCCATCAACCACATCGCCTGCTTCTTCCTCCTCTGTCAACATGCCAAGTCTTCTCACACATGTCTCCGGCCGCAGAAACTCCACTTGTTTAACACATCAGTTGGGGTTAATGTCAAGGTATTATTGCAAAAACATTAGCAGCAGCCGCAGTGTAAAAGGCATAAGCAATTTCTGTGAGTCATTTCACCCATTTTTTAGACCAGTCCTGTGATGCAGTGACCGCTGTGACAGCTAGGGGGCACTGTCTGAGTCATGCACACAGGCATATCCATTATTGTGATGGAGAAAGGTTGGTAAATGACTGTTATGTATCCCAGGGTGGGTGGCCCTGGGATGGAAGCTGAAATATGTGGTAATGAGCAGAGGTAATGCTGAGTGTTTGTAACTATGTATCAGGGAAGGCTTTCAGGTGGCTTGGTGAGATGGGTGGGACCAGTCACTTAGAAACCCACCCAGGGGCATGTGTCTGAATGCCCAAAGAATATGTGTGTGTATGGTTGGGTGTCTGAAAAGGACCTGCAATGAGGTCATAGCCATGTGATCACCTGTGGGTGTGGCTACAGACCATATAATGTGCCTGAGGTAGGTCACATGGGGGAGAGTGTGTACCTGAATGGTTCAGGGTGGAAGGTCCTGAGGGGTCTAGGTGTTGGAAGGTGTGCTGCCTTCCTGAATAACGCCTGCTGCGACCTTGGACCTGGTGAGGCTGGTGTGTTGGGAGTCCCTGGGAGTAGGGATGGATCCCTGAATAGCACCAGGTGAAGCATGAGTGTTGGACGGTCTCAGGAGGGGATGGACATCCTGAATAGCACCAACTGAGGCCCTGGACCTGGTGAGGCAGGTGTGTTGGGAGACCCAGGGAGTAGGGTCGGATCCCTGAATAGCAGCTGGACCGGCCAGGTGTGAGCAGAGTCTGTGACAACCTGCGTTTTGGGAAGTCACTGCCCGGCTGTGGTTCTGGAACCGTGGGGCGGCCTAGTGAATAAGGCACTGTCCGGATCGGTGAGCCCAGTGCTGCCACTTCCCTGGGGAGAAAGGGCTAACCAAGAGTCGGCATCTGGAGCCAGAGCTCCTGCGAGGTAACCCCGGACATGGGGATATAACTGTTGGTGCCTATGATATTCTATGGACACTAATGTAGTGTACGGCATGCAGTCACCCACGGTAACTGGACAAAGAGGCCCAGTGTGTTTAGTGACAGCGTATTCAAGCTGTGTATTATGCAATGTTATGTGTAAGCCGGTGAAGTATAACATGGCTTACGGTGCGGTTTATGATGGCACAATAAACTGCATTGGACTGTTTTATGTGAAAGTGGTCCTGTGTGCATCAATATCGCAGCCAAGTGAGTGTTCCCCAACGCAGTCAGTGAGCGCTACCTTACAGCACGTACACCAGCAGAACAGTATAAGTCTGACACATTGTGAACAACTTGAGAGGATGGTGCAGGAGTATATTGAGCCCAATATCATTGCCATCAAGGGGGGTTTGGACGCTTTTGCATTTTGGTGTTCAAAGATGGATTAGTGACCTTAGATCACCAGTCACGCTTGTAGGTTTTTTATGCCTGGCAGCCAGCAATCTCTCAGAATGTGTCTTCAGCGCTGCTGGTGGGTCCTGACGCATTAGCGCATCCAGCTATGCCCTGAAAGTGTGGACAGCCTAACTTTCAACAAAATGAACAAGTCATGGATCTCCAATGACTTTTGCAACCCAGTCACAGACTGTGCAAACTAGGTGATGTTGCTGTTTTTAGTGTGATGCATTGATCTCACGTTATTGCAATTTGTGCAACCTTTGCCATTGCTTCTGTACCTGCTGATGTTAAAAAGCAAATTTTTGAAATGTGGAGACTCCTAGTTCAGTCTCCATCTGGTTGGTTGCCTGTATTGGAAGATGTATCAGAGGCCTATTAAACTGTTTCTACTCTGTGAAAATTGATGCCACTTTAGTGGTGTGCGACAATTATTTTTTGAAATGTGGTTACTCCACGTTGGGTCTCCATCTCGTAGGTTGCCTGTAGTGGAGAGTGTGTCAGAAGCCTATTATACTGTTTCTACTCTGTGGAAATTAATGTCACTTTTGTGGTGTGTGGTAATAATCTTTTGAAATGTGGAGACTCCAAGTTGGGTCTCCATCTGGTGGCTTGTCTGTGTAAGTAGGGCTCCCAGACAGGCAGGACTGCACTTAATTTTAGTGAACTACAAGTATTGTTTTCCTTCCTTTTTTCTACCAATAGTAGAGTATGAAACAGATGTTAGTGCCATCTGAGCTTGGCTGAAAAAAAAATAAAGAATTTGGAGGTGTTGCATGAGGACTCCCAGCTATGTAGGCTTACACCACTCCCTTACTCACAAGTTCCTCATTGAAACTTCAATTCCAAGCTGTAAATGCTGACCCAGATCCTGATACCACCTCATGCCTGGCTCATGGCTGACTGCTGCTTTGCCATTTGCAAATTTCTACCTTGGGTCAATTAATGCCACTTTTCATGGTGTCTGCCCATAATATTTGCTGTTTTACAAGCTTTTTATCATCCCTTAAGTTGTTGTGTATATGTTTGGTTTGGCCTCCCATTAAATTTAATGGGGTTTGGGTGCCTTCCTTGAACTGTTCGATAAACATGTTCGGTGAACGTCTAAACATTCGGTGAATAGAACCGAACCTTGAAAGGTTCACTCATCTCTAGTATTGAGCAGTGGGGTAAATACAACAGTCTCAATAAATCTATTTATTTTTAAAGTATACAGCTTGCATTGAGAAACTTTATTACTTATACATGCATAATAAATATGCTGGAAAATGTCAAAAGTCACAGTATACTACCAAGATAATACAATTAATCTCTTCCTGTAGGTATCCAAAGCGTTGCAGTACCCTTGTACTGCAGTGCCTGAGACCTGAAAGTGACTCATTGGCTGAGCATGTAGGACCTTGCTTATAGCAGGATCTTACAGGCCAATATAGAAATCATTAGATAACCATACTGAGCCATGGGAACAGTTGGCACCAGTGATTACAATTAGAGTTGAGCGAAACGGGTCGAAAAATTTCAAAAGTCGCCGACTTTTGGCAAAGTCGGGTTTCATGAAACGAAACCCGACCCTAGGATGAGGTCGGCCACGAGGTCGGCGACTTATGCGCCAAAGTCGCATTTCAAAAGTTTGTTTTGCGCTCTTTTTCAGCCAATCAGGATCCACGGACACTGTGGGCAACGTGATGACATAGGCACTGGTCACCACCATCTTTCAGAAGGGCATGCAAGTGATTGGCTTGCTTTGGGGGGCGTCACAGGGGGTATAAAAGGGCGTGCACACCGACCGCCATGTTACTCATGCTGATCTCAGAATAGGGAGAGCTGCTGCTGATGATGATTTTGTAGGGAGAGCGTTAGGCAGGGAAGAAGACACCAAAAACTGCTTCTGCTGCTAGCGATTTTGCCTGTACAACACACCAGTCACTGTGTGTGCAGTGCAAGGGGAGGCTATATAGTGGTGTATCAGTGGTGTTGGTTGTTGGGCTGCCTTCTAAGGCTTCCTGACATTCCTGCATTGCTGTTTACCCACTGCTCCGCAAACTGCTTTTTTAAAAGCAATCCCAATTTTTATTTTTTGTCCTGCTGAGAAGAAAAAAAAACTGCTTCTGCTGCTAGCGATTTTGCCTGTACAACACACCAGTCACTGTGTGTGCAGTGCAAGGGGAGGCTATATAGTGGTGTATCAGTGGTGTTGGTTGTTGGGCTGCCTTCTAAGGCTTCCTGACATTCCTGCATTGCTGTTTACCCACTGCTCCGCAAACTGCTTTTTTAAAAGCAATCCCAATTTTTTTTTTGTCCTGCTGAGAAGAAAATAAAACTGCTTCTGCTGCTAGTGATTTTGCCTGTACAACACATCAGTCACTGTGTGTGCAGTGCAAGGGGAGGCTATATAGTGGTGTATCAGTGGTGTTGGTTGTTGGGCTGCCTTCTAAGGCTTCCTGACATTCCTGCATTGCTGTTTACCCACTGCTCCGCAAACTGCTTTTTTAAAAGCAATCCCAATTTTTTTTTTTGTCCTGCTGAGGTACTGAGCGTGCATTTTTTCACACCATACAGCGGTGTATGCTCCTCGCACAGTACCGTGTAACGGCTGTTATCACAGCCACAGTGAAGCTATCAGTGTGTCACTCTGTGAGAATAAAACGAGGACATGTTCCGTTCTTACAGACCTGCACTCTAGGGAGATTCCTATTCTGTCCAATTCTACATACACCTTGTAGTTTGTGATACACTAGCCAATTTCTGCCTGTGACATAGCGCTGTGATATTCAGTGGGCCTCACACAATCCATAAGTGTCCAGTGTCCACAAGTGTCTGCTGAAATTCAAAATCTCCCTTATCCTCTAGTTACTTTTGTCACAGCTGTGCCATCGAGCCTGTGACATAGCGCTCAGATATCAGTGGGCTTCACACAATCCAAAAGTGTCCAGTGTCCACAAGTGTCTGCTGAAATTCAAAATCTCCCTTATCCTCTAGTCACTTTTGTCACAGCTGTGCCATCGAGCCTGTGACATAGCGCTCAGATATCAGTGGGCCTCACACAATCCAAAAGTGTCCAGTGTCCACAAGTGTCTGCTGAAATTCAAAATCTCCCTTATCCTCTAGTCACTTTGGTCACAGCTGTGCCATCGAGCCTGTGACATAGCGCTCAGATATCAGTGGGCCTCACACAATCCAAAAGTGTCCAGTGTCCACAAGTGTCTGCAGAAATTCAAAATCTCCCTTATCCTCTCGTCACTTTTGTCACAGCTGTGCCATCGAGCCTGTCACATAGCGCTCAGATATTCAGTGGGCCTCACACAATCCAAAAGTGTCCAGTGTCCACAAGTGTCTGCTGAAATTCAAAATCTCCCTTATCCTCTTGTCACTTTTGTCATAGCTGTGCCATCGAGCCTGTGACATAGCGCTCAGATATCAGTGGGCCTCACACAATCCAAAAGTGTCCAGTGTCCACAAGTGTCTGCAGAAATTCAAAATCTCCCTTTTCCTCTAGTCACTTTTGTCACAGCTGTGCCATCGAGCCTGTCACATAGCGCTCAGATATTCATTGGGCCTCACACAATCCAAAAGTGTCCAGTGTCCACAAGTGTCTGCTGAAATTCAAAATCTCACTTATCCTCTAGCCACTTTGGTCACAGCTGTGCCATCGAGCCTGTCACATAGCGCTCAGATATTCATTGGGCCTCACACACAGTCCAAAAGTGTCCAGTGTCCACAAGTGTCTGCTGAAATTCAAAATCTCCCTTATCCTCTAGTCACTTTTGTCACAGCTGTGCCATCGAGCCTGTGACATAGCGCTCAGATATCAGTGGGCCTCACACAATCCAAAAGTGTCCAGTGTCCACAAGTGTCTGCAGAAATTCAAAATCTCCCTTATCCTCTCGTCACTTTTGTCACAGCTGTGCCATCGAGCCTGTCACATAGCGCTCAGATATTCATTGGGCCTCACACAATCCAAAAGTGTCCAGTGTCCACAAGTGTCTGCTGAAATTCAAAATCTCACTTATCCTCTAGTCACTTTGGTCACAGCTGTGCCATCGAGCCTGTCACATAGCGCTCAGATATTCATTGGGCCTCACACAATCCAAAAGTGTCCAGTGTCCACAAGTGTCTGCTGAAATTCAAAATCTCCCTTATCCTCTAGTCACTTTTGTCACAGCTGTGCCATCGAGCCTGTGACATAGCGCTCAGATATCAGTGGGCCTCACACAATCCAAAAGTGTCCAGTGTCCACAAGCGTCTGCTGAAATTCAAAATCTCCCTTATCCTCTAGTCACTTTTGTCACAGCTGTGCCATCGAGCCTGTCACATAGCGCTCAGATATTCATTGGGCCTCACACAATCCAAAAGTGTCCAGTGTCCACAAGTGTCTGCTGAAATTCAAAATCTCCCTTATCCTCTAGTCAGTTTGGTCACAGCTGTGCCATCGAGCCTGTGACAGAGCGCTCAGATATTCAGTGGGCCTCACACAATCCAAAAGTGTCCAGTGTCCACAAGTGTGTGCAGAAATTCAAAATCTCCCTTATCCTCTAGTCACTTTGGTCACAGCTGTGCCATCGAGCCTGTGACAGAGCGCTCAGATATTCAGTGGGCCTCACACAATCCAAAAGTGTCCAGTGTCCACAAGTGTGTGCAGAAATTCAAAATCTCCCTTATCCTCTAGTCACTTTGGTCACAGCTGTGCCATCGAGCCTGTGACAGAGCGCTCAGATATTCAGTGGGCCTCACACAATCCAAAAGTGTCCAGTGTCCACAAGTGTCTGCAGAAATTCAAAATCTCCCCTGTCCTATAGACACCTTGTACCTTGTTTTACATTACTATATAGTTTGTAGGATTTTGTCTACATTTCTACCAAAAATGAGGAAGGCTGGTGGAAGAGGCCGTGGAATTGGGCGGGGGTTGGCAGCTGGTAATGATGGTGTTGGTGGTGGATCTGATGGTAGTGGCAAGAGCAAAATAGGACCGAATGCAGGAGGTGTTGAGCCTGCATCATCATCTGGTTACATAAGGCCTCGAACGCTTAGTTTTCTAGGAGTTGGCAAACCGCTTTTAAAGCCAGAGCATCAGGAAAAAGTTTTGTCTTACATTGCTGACTCAGACTCCAGCTCTATCGCCTCCTCTTCTTCAGTTGTAAAAAGTAAAAGCACTGAGTCGTCATTGGAGGCTCATGTTCATGAACCACACCTTTCCTTGTGTCCTTCACCCCAACCAAGATTGAAGGATGACGCAGGCCATACTACTGATTACTCCATGGAGCTGTTTTCACATACCATGCCTGGATTATCAAGTGAAATGGTGAATTACCCAGGCCAAGATGAATCTGACATGGAGTGCACTGATGCACAGCCGCTGATGGATGATTCTGCTGGTACATTCACTCTGAGCACTACATTGTCCTCGCAGTGTACAGAGCCAGATTCTGACCCTGATGAGACTCAGGTGCCCCTTCACGCACACTATACCACCATACACGGTGACACAGAGGAAGGTGCACATGACATAGAAGAAGAGGTGATGGATGACCCAGTTGTTGACCCAGATTGGCATCCATTGGGGGAAGAGGGTGCTGCTTCCAATAGCTCAGATGAGGAGCATCCACAGCAGACATCGACATCGCAACAGCTGTTATCTGGCAGGCCCGGAGCACTCCAAAGACAGGTTCCAAACATCAAAAGAGTTGCTGGACAGCTTGTCCAGAGGGTCAAAAGATCACAGTGTGCTAGGCCGCAAAATGTCTGCCAAAGTAGGAAGAGTGCAGTGTGGCACTTTTTTGAACAAAATCCTCATGATCAGGCCAAGGTTATCTGTAAGAAGTGCGCAAAGACCTTTAGCCGAGGGAAAAATCTGAAAAATTTGAATACCAGTTGCATGCTTAGACATTTAACCAGCATGCACTTGCAAGCGTGGACACAACACCAAACCTCAAGTGCCACATGTGCAACTTATCACAACGAAGGTAGTCAGCAACGCTACATTGTTTCCCCCACTGTAAGCCCACCGGTTAGCACAGCAGCAAATGTTGAGGTGTCGTTGCAAGGCCACAGCAGTCAGGGAATCCCACTGTTATATCAACGAAAGACTGATTCTAGGCCATCAGAAAGAACACCAACTCCATCACCATCATCAACCCTCTCTCAGTCCGCCCTGTCCACCGCTACTTCCACCATATGCAGCTCTCAAGTCCAGCTCACCCTCCCAGACACTATGAGTAGGTCAAGAAAGTACTCAGTCTCTCATCCGCGTACACTGGGTTTGAATGCCCACATTGCCAAACTAATCTCGTTTGAGATGATGTCCTTTCGGTTGGTGGAAAGCGCAGCTTTCCGCGAACTCATGGCCTATGCAGTACCACGCTATGACCTACCCAGTCGCCACTTCATCTCTCGCAAAGCCATCCCAGCCCTCCACCATCATGTGAAAGACCGCATTGTCCATGCACTCAAGCAGTCAGTGAGCGGAAAGGTGCACCTCACAACTGATGCATGGTCCAGTCGGCATGGCCAGGGCCGTTACGTGTCCATCACTGTGCACTGGGTTAATGTGGTGGATGCAGGGTCCACAGGGGACAGCGGTGGTGGGACAGTGCTGCCTAGCCCACGGTATAGGAAACAGTTGGCTGTAGGCGTTCGACCCTCCTCCTCCTCCTCCAGAAGCGAAAGCTCGTCCACAGAGCGCAGTCGTACGAGCACTCCATCTGCAGCTGCCACTGTTGCACACGAGGTGTCCCCCTATGGAGCAACTAGTGGAAAGCATCAGCAGGCAGTGTTGCAGATGATGTGTTTGGGCGACAGACACACCGCCGAGGTGCTGGCCGAGTACTTTCAGCGACAAACTGAGTCATGGCTGGGCAGTGTACATCTTGAGGCAGGCAAGGTAGTTAGTGATAACGGGCGTAATTTTGTGGCAGCCATAGCCCTTTCAAAACTCAGCCACATACCTTGCTTGGCTCAAACCTTGAACCTGGTGGTGCAGTGCTTCCTCAAAAATTATCCGGAGTTAACAGCCCTGCTCCAGAAGGTGCGAAGACTGTGCACGCACATCCGCCGGTCGCCTGTACACTCCGTTCGTATGCAGAAGCTGCAGCGATTGCTCCACCTTCCCAACCACCGCCTCATTATCGACATTGCAACAAGGTGGAACTCCACCCTGCACATGGTGGAGCGGCTGTGCGAGCAGAGGCAGGCCATAATGCATTTGTGGGAGGATACACGGCCAGGCACTTTGAGAGCAGACATGGAGTTGACCGGTGTGCAGTGGTCGAAGCTGAAAGACCTCTGTAAAGTCCTTCAGTGTTTTGAGGAATGCACACGGCTGGTAAGTGCAGACGACGCCATCCTAAGCATGAGCATCCCACTTATGCGTCTACTCATACAAACTTTGACGCACCTTAAGGAGCAGGCTTCTGCAGCCAATGTTGATGAGGAGGAAGAGGAGGAGGGAATCCTTGATGACATTCAGCCATTGTCTGCTCAGGGACCTCTCCTGGACGAGGTGGAGGAAGAAGAGGAGGAGGAGGATGGGGATGATTACTTAGGGGAGGAGGATGCATCTCGTGGGGCAAGTGAAAATGTTGGCGTGGCAAGGTCTGGTACAGGGTTTGTGCGTGACTGGAGGGATGTGGATTTGCCAGAAAGTGCTCCTCCAACCAGCACTCGCAGTGCATCATTGACACAGGGAACATTGGCCCACATGTCAGATTATGCCTTGCAGATCCTAAAAAGGGACCCCCGAATTGCCAAAATGATGAACGATGACGACTACTGGTTGGCCAGCATCCTGGATCCACGCTATAAAGGCAAATTACAAAACATCATGCCACATGAGAACCTTGACCTAATATTGGCTAATAAACAAGCAACTCTGGTAAATCGGTTGCTTGAGGGATTCCCAGCACACAGCAGCGGTGATGGTTCTCACGCGAGCCGTACGGGCCAGGGGCAGCTTGGCAGAGGTGTTCGTGGTGCACACAGCAGAAGTGGCGTTGGAGACAGGGGTTTCATGACAATGTTGTGGACTGATTTTTCAAGTACCGCTCACACAACTGGTAATACTGCATCGATGGAAAGTGACAGGAGACAGCAGTTGTCAACTATGGTTACAAACTACTTTTCCTCCCATATCGATGTTCTCCCACACAGGTCATTCCCCTTTGACTATTGGGCCGCTAAACTGGACACCTGGCCTGAATTGGCGCAATATGCCTTACAGGAGCTCGCTTGCCCAGCTGCAAGTGTGCTATCGGAAAGAGTCTTCAGTGCAGCTGGATCAATCCTGACAGAAAAAAGGACTCGTCTGTCAACCCAAAATGTGGATGATCTAACCTTCATTAAAATGAACCACGCATGGGTTTCCAAGGATTTTGTCCCACCTTCCCCTGATGACACATAGGGTGACAGAAAAATGGCTTGCTTTGGTCAACCTCTTCCTGGGACTTGACCTATTTCACTTTTTGCATCAGCTGAATGTCCAACATCAACATATGCCACTTTCTAAAACTCCCTAACTGTGCTGCCTCCCCCCCATGGCCGGGGTCACCACCTAGCGCACGACACCGTGCGAGTGCCGTTGCCCTGGACAGGTGGGTAGGCCTACTCTTGGGCGCGGGCACTGGCACAGGGTCCTTCATAGTGCAATAAAGTGTCTCTGACGGTGGTGGTGCACACCCGCCATCAGACAC
The DNA here is from genome assembly GCF_039654945.1 of Dendrobates tinctorius. Classification (NCBI taxonomy): domain Eukaryota; kingdom Metazoa; phylum Chordata; class Amphibia; order Anura; family Dendrobatidae; genus Dendrobates; species Dendrobates tinctorius. The sequence goes on along the minus strand of NW_027361827.1, from coordinate 27,896,449 downwards.
ACCGCCGTACTATGAGGGGCCCAGTGCCAGTACCGACGCCCACGAGTGGGCCCCCCTTGCTTGGGCAGGGCCCCAGCATTTGCAATCTTTACCTCTCCCTGCTCCTCCGCTGTGTAGTCTGGGCCGTCAAATCCATACTGTGCCTGACACCGTCTGAGCCTGCCTCCTGATGTATAGACATATATTTTGAATGTGTACGCTATCCATACATGTTATCCGGGGATACGGTACCCTTTCTAACCTTTGTGCAATCACGTGCAATCCATACTGGGCCTAACACCGTCTGAGCCTGTCTCCTGATGTATAGACATATATTTTGAATGTGTACGCTATCCATACATGTTATCTGGGGATACGGTACCCTTTCTAACCTTTGTGCAATCACGTGCAATCCATACTGGGCCTAACACCGTCTGAGCCTGCCTCCTGATGTATAGACATATATTTTGAATGTGTACGCTATCCATACATGTTATCCGGGGAAACGGTACCCTTTCTAACCTTTGTGCAATCACGTGCAATCCATACTGGGCCTAACACCGGCTGAGCCTGCCTCCTGATGTATAGACATATATTTTGAATGTGTACGCTATCCATACATGTTATCTGGGGATACGGTACCCTTTCTAACCTTTGTGCAATCACGTGCAATCCATACTGGGCCTAACACCGTCTGAGCCTGCCTCCTGATGTATAGACATATATTTTGAATGTGTACGCTATCCATACATGTTATCCGGGGATACGGTACCCTTTCTAACCTTTGTGTAATCACGTGCAATCCATACTGGGCCTAACACCGTCTGAGCCTGCCTCCTGATGTATAGACATATATTTTGAATGTGTACGCTATCCATACATGTTATCCGGGGAAACGGTACCCTTTCTAACCTTTGTGCAATCACGTGCAATCCATACTGGGCCTAACACCGTCTGAGCCTGCCTCCTGATGTATAGACACATATTTTGAATGTGTGCGCTATCCATACATGTTATCTGGGGATACGGTACCCTTTCTCACCTTTGTGCAATCACGTGTAATCCATACTGGGCGTGAGAACGGCTGGCGAGCTGTTAAGCAAGCTACAGCACCTGTGGTTTGCACACGTAAGTTTTTCATTTTTTCAGGAATGACGGTTAGGCCTAATTCCGGAACTGTGGTTGACCTGCACTTACTGGGAAATCATTGTTCGTGGGTAATAATTGTAATCAGTGATCCCCATCACTAACGTTGTTCAGCGGGTTATCTGCACCTGTAAGCGACAAACGCTGGCCTTTTCAGTGTAGCGCACATGCAGCCACGGACATGTAAGGGCATGACACATCAGTTATTAGCCAATCTCATGTGCCAGAGCCTCACGTGTCCCTCTAGTAAGTCGGACTCGGACCGCGGGGCATGATGGAGTCTCGTTCGTTAACGGAATTAAGCTTGCAATGTGTGCATCTGTTCTGTAGCTGGCATGGTTGAGGTTTCCCAGGTGGAGTCGAATTTAACCGTAGGCTCCACTCCTGGTGGTGCCCTTCTGGACATTCCTTTAAGGTTCAGCTTTGCAACCATACTGCCCACGTAAAACAAACACTTTGCCTTCATGAACGCTGTTTGGAGGGTCATGACTCGTGGGAATAACGCCGCCCAATCAGTTAACCTGCTAGAGAGATCGCTTGTTGCTCCCAAGCATGACATCACACTTCCTAGGAAGAAGGTAATGCCACTGTGGCGACCGTACTCCTGGGGGCGACACAAGTGCACTGATGCCCAGCCACTGCTCGATGAATCTGCTGGTACATTGACCCAGACCACTACATTCCCCTCGCACGCTACACGACCTGAATCTGACCCTGATGAAACTCAGGTTACCCTTCCCATATACAGTTCCATCTTACACGGTGACAAAGAGGAAGCTGCAGATGAAAGTGCAGGATCGGCCCACCCGCCATCAGACACACCACCGTACTATCAGGGGCCCTGTGCCAGTGCCGTCGCCAACGAGTGGGCCCCCCCTGCTTGCTCAGGATCACAGCACTTGCAAAGTTGAAATACTGTGCAGTGAGATGGAAGATGGGGACGACGAGGAGTCCAGACAAGTACAGGGATTCCCTAGCGAGGAGACTTATTTGATTGTTTTCAATGTTGGGACAGCAATTTTTGGGGAGCACTATACTCTGGAGAATGATAGATGGGGCCCACCATACACTGGAACATTCCAAAGGTGGACATCAGACACTGGAGCAGCATTTACAGGGCCCATTATACACTAGAGCATTAGAAATGGGGCCCATTATGTTTGGAGCATTATTTGGGCCCATAAGACAGTGGAGCTTCATCCATGGGGACCAACATATACTGTTGCATTATGTGGAGCTCATCATATACTGTTTCAAACATTATATGGGACCAATGATTCTATATGGAGAAATAGATGGGCCTCGTCATGAGATGTGAAAAGTGAAGTATTTTTCATTGTACTATACCGCTATTTCTCTGCCGTATCGGAGCATGATGAGTTGTGGTATGTGTTAAAGGGGCGCTCTTTCGCCCAGGGCACATGAAAACCTGCAGCCAGCCCTCCCCCCCACAACTTTAGCCAAATAACCCCCATTTTTCAGTGCGTAACTTGTATTATGAAGTTAATTAAGGTTGACAAGCTTAAGTAAGAAGAATTGATGCTTTAGGCATTCAAATGGGCACTGTAGGTGTGTTTCCTGTCCTCCTCTCCCTGCCGACTTTTATTCCCCATTGACTTACATTGGGTTTCGTGTTTCGGGACGACCCCGACTTTTCCCTATAATCGGACGATCTTGCTCGACCCGACTTTTGGAAAAGTCGGGTTTCACGAAACGAAACTCGACCCTAAAAAACCAAAAGTCGCTCAACTCTAATTACAATCGCTGGGGGTCCATCTTGACAAAGGTGGCCTTTTAATCCCATTTTAATTACTCAGATACCGCTGTCAAGATTGACAGCTATATTTAAGAGGTTAATCGGCCATTCATATTGGGCATATAAAATATACCTTTTTGAAACCTGATGAATCTTTTATAATCACTCTGTATTATGAAAAAAACTTCACATGCTGTTGGAACCAGTCACTATCTTGGTTATGGTTATCTTAGGTTGCGGTAAGATGGCGATGTATTCTCTAGTGATGAGCGAGCACTAAAATGCTCAGGTTCTCGTTGCTCAGCATGAGCAAATTGGAATACTCGGGTACTCGACGGCAACGAGCCCAATGTAAGTCTATGGGAAAACCGAGTATTTTCACCGCCACCCCACTCCGGGGGTCCTTTTAAAGTCTAAAAATGTCTGAAAATGATGGAAACAGTGCTCAAATGACACGTGAACAGCATGGGGATCGCCACTGGAAGTATTTCTGACTCCCAGGTCACAGCTATGAACAATGTGGTCTGAGTCTTACGCCATTTTTACAGGCACACAATAAAACAAACAAAAACAAAACCAAAATGGATTTTCTTGGCAAATATGTTAAGGAACATCATTTCCAAGGTAATTACTTTTATATAAGGCAAAATGAATAACCCAAAACTAAAATGTTCCTCCACCACTTGGGCTATGTTCACATGTAGCGTTTTTTAATGCGTTTTTCACCTGTACCATTGCTTTATACCAAGACAAATGCATTCATTGTGAAATGTCACTTTAACAGTTTACAACCTTATTTGGCCATGTGGTGTGTGACATATCATCAGACACAACCTGCTTCATTTATGAAGGAGATCCTGAGAAAGTCACAAAGTCTATTTTTATAGGGCCAGCTGACCGCCATCACTATTCTTAGAGAGCCATTAGCCAGCTATGCTTTGTTGTTCTCATTATTAAACATTGGGTCCCTTATACTGTTATTGCGTATGCAGTGAGTGGCAGGGCTGCCCAAAATTTGGACGCACCTCAACAACCCATTGAACACAGATTATGGATGACCACAAACAACCAAAGTTCCATGTGTTCATTTTGTACTCTCATACTGTTTTCTTATGCATTGAATGCAAGACCTGCCCTGCAACAAAGTTACACGCACCACAATAAGCCTTTGAACACAAGTACTGATTGGCCACAGGAAAAACAAGTTCACATTATTCATTTGGTACTCCCATACTGATTGCTTATGCATTGAATGCAAGGCCTGCCCTGCACCAAAGTTACATGCACCCCAATAAGTCTTTGAAGTAAGGTACTGGATGGCCACATGCAACCAAAGTTCTCAGTATTCATTTGGTACTCCCATACAGTTTGCTTATGCAATGAATGTAAGAACTGCCCTGCAACAAAGTTAGACGCACCCCAATAAGCCTTTGAACCCACATACTGGATGGCCACAGGAAAACCAAGTTCACATTATTCATTTGGTACTCCCATACTGTTTGCTTATGCATTGAATGCAAGGCCTGCCCTGCACCAAAGTTACATGCACCCCAATAAGTCTTTGAAGTAAGGTACTGGATGGCCACATGCAACCAAAGTTCTCAGTATTCATTTGGTACTCCCATACTGTTTGCTTATGCAATGAATGTAAGAACTGCCCTGCACCAAAGTTAGACGCACCCCAATAAGCCTTTGAACCCACATACTGGATGGCCACAGGAAAACCAAGTTCACGTTATTCATTTGGTACTCCCATACTGTTTGCTTATGCATTGAATGCAAGGCCTGCCCTGCACCAAAGTTACATGCACCCCAATAAGTCTTTGAAGTAAGGTACTGGATGGCCACATGCAACCAAAGTTCTCAGTATTCATTTGGTACTCCCATACTGTTTGCTTATGCAATGAATGTAAGAACTGCCCTGCACCAAAGTTAGACGCACCCCAATAAGCCTTTGAACCCACATACTGGATGGCCACAGGAAAACCAAGTTCACGTTATTCATTTGGTACTCCCATACTGTTTGCTTATGCATTGAATGCAAGGCCTGCCCTGCACCAAAGTTACATGCACCCCAATAAGTCTTTGAAGTAAGGTACTGGATGGCCACATGCAACCAAAGTTCTCAGTATTTATTTGGTACTCCCATACTGTTTGCTTATGCAATGAATGTAAGAACTGCCCTGCACCAAAGTTAGACGCACCCCAATAAGCCTTTGAACCCACATACTGGATGGCCACAGGAAAACCAAGCTCACGTTATTCATTTGGTACTCCCATACTGTTTGCTTATGCATTGAATGCAAGGCCTGCCATGCACCAAAGTTAAACGCACCCCAAAAAGCCTTTCAACTGAGGTACTGGATGGCCACAGGAACACCAAGTTTGGATTATTCATTTGGTACTCCTAAACTGTTTGCTTATGCATTGAATGCAAATCCTGCCCTTAACCAAAGTTACACACACCACAATAAGCCTTTGAACACACGTAATGGAAGGCCACAGGAAAACCAAGTTCACATTATTCATTTGGTAATCCCATACTGTTGGCTTATGCATTGAATTCGGGGCCTGCCCTGCAACAAGTCACATGCACCCCAATAAGCCTTTGAACCGAGGTATTGGATGGCTATAGGAAAACCAAGTTCACATTATTCATTTGGTACTCCCATACTGTTTGCAAATGCATTGAATTCAAGGCCTGCCCTGCACCAAAGTTACATGCACCCCAATAAGTCTTTGAACAGAGGTACTGGATGGCCACAGGTAAATATTTTTCACATTATTCATTTGGTACTCATACTGTTTGCTTATGCATTAAATGCAAGGACTGCCCTGCATTGAAGTTACACGCACCCCAATAAGCCTTTGAGCCAAGGTACTCGATGACCACTTGCAACCAAAGTTCCCAGTATTCATTTGGCACTCCCATACCGTTTGCTTATGCATTGAATGCAATGCCTGCCCTCACCAAAGATACAAGCACACCAATAAGCATTTGAACACACGTGCAGGATGGCTGCAGGAATACCAAGGTCACATAATTCATTTGGTACTCCCATACTGTTTCCTTATAATTGAATGCAAAGTCTCCCCTGCACCAAAGTTATACACACCCCAATAAGCCTTTAAACATAGGAACTGGATGGCCACAGGAAAACCAAGTTCACATTATTCATTTGGTACTCCAATACTGTTTGCTTATGCATTGAATGCAAGGCCTGCCCTGCACCAAAGTTAATTCTTATGGAAATAATTTATGGACTTCCATGCGCTGCTTGACAAAAGATAGAATCCCACTTATGGTGAAAGATTAATAATTTATTCCCAACGCGTTTCGAAGTAAGGACTAGAGTTGAGCGACTTTTGTTTTTTTAGGGTCGAGTTTCGTTTCGTGAAACCCGACTTTTCCAAAAGTCGGGTCGAGCAAGATCGTCCGATTATAGGGAAAAGTCGGGGTCGTCCCGAAACACGAAACCCAATGTAAGTCAATGGGGAATAAAAGTCGGCAGTGAGAGGAGGACAGGAAACACACCTACAGTGCTCATTTGAATGCCAAAAGCATCAATTCTTCTTACTTAAGCTTGTCAACCTTAATTAACTTCATAATACAAGTTACGCACTGAAAAATGGGGGTTATTTGGCTAAAGTTGTGGGGGGGGAGGGTTGGCTGCAGGTTTTCATGTGCCCTGGGCGAAAGAGCGCCCCTTTAACACATACCACAACTCATCATGCTCCGATACGGCAGAGAAATAGCGGTATAGTACAATGAAAAATACTTCACTTTTTACATCTCATGACGAGGTCCATCTATTTCTCCATACAGAATCATTGGTCCCATATAATGTTTGAAACAGTATATGATGAGCTCCACATAATGCTACAGTATATGTTGGTCCCCATGGATGAAGCTCCACTGTCTTATGGGCCCAAATAATGCTCCAAACATAATGGGCCCCATTTCTAATGCTCTAGTGTATAATGGGCCCTGTAAATGCTGCTCCAGTGTCTGATGTCCACCTTTGGAATGTTCCAGTGTATGGTGGGCCCCATCTATCATTCTCCAGAGTATAGTGCTCCCCAAAAATTGCTGTCCCAACATTGAAAACAATCAAATAAGTCTCCACGCTAGGGAATCCCTGTACTTGTCTGGACTCCTCGTCGTCCCCATCTTCCATCTCACTGCACAGTATTTCAACTTTGCAAGTGCTGTGATCCTGAGCAAGCAGGGGGGGCCCACTCGTTGGCGACGGCACTGGCACAGGGCCCCTGATAGTACGGAGGTGTGTCTGATGGCGGGTGGGCCGAACCTGCACTTTCATCTGCAGCTTCCTCTTTGTCACCGTGTAAGATGGAACTGTATATGGGAAGGGTAACCTGAGTTTCATCAGGGTCAGATTCAGGTCGTGTAGCGTGCGAGGGGAATGTAGTGGTCTGGGTCAATGTACCAGCAGATTCATCGAGCAGTGGCTGGGCATCAGTGCACTTGTGTCGCCCCCAGGAGTACGGTCGCCACAGTGGCATTACCTTCTTCCTAGGGAGTGTGATGTCATGCTTGGGAGCAACGAACGATCTCTCTAGCAGGTTAACTGATTGGGCGGCATTATTCCCACGAGTCATGACCCTCCAAACAGCGTTCATGAAGGCAAAGTGTTTGTTTTACGTGGGCAGTATGGTTGCAAAGCTGAACCTTAAAGGAATGTCCAGAAGGGCACCACCAGGAGTGGAGCCTACGGTTAAATTCGACTCCACCTGGGAAACCTCAACCATGCCAGCTACAGAACAGATGCACACATTGCAAGCTTAATTCCGTTAACGAACGAGACTCCGTCATGCCCCGCGGTCCGAGTCCGGCTTACTAGAGGGACACGTGAGGCTCTGGCACATGAGATTGGCCAATAACTGGTGTGTCATGCCCTTACATGTCCGTGGCTGCATGTGCGCTACACTGAAAAGGCCAGCGTTTGTCGCTTACAGGTGCAGATAACCCGCTGAACAACGTTAGTGATGGGGATCACTGATTACAATTATTACCCGCGAACAATGATTTCCCAGTAAGTGCAGGTCAACCGCAGTTCCGGAATTAGGCCTAACCGTCATTCCTGAAAAAATGAAAAACTTACGTGTGCAAACCACAGGTGCTGTAGCTTGCTTAACAGCTCGCTAGCCGTTCTCACGCCCAGTATGGAGTACACGTGATTGCACAAAGGTGAGAAAGGGTACCGTATCCCCAGATAACATGTATGGATAGCGTACACATTCAAAATATATGTCTATACATCAGGAGGCAAGCTCAGACGGTGTTAGGCCCAGTATGGATTGCACGTGATTGCACAAAGGTTAGAAAGGGTACCGTATCCCCAGATAACATGTATGGATAGCGTATACATTCAAAATATATGTCTATACATCAGGAGGCAGGCTCAGACAGTGTTAGGCCCAGTATGGATTGCACGTGATTGCACAAAGGTTAGAAAGGGTACCGTATCCCCGGATAACATGTATGGATAGCGTACCCATTCAAAATATATGTCTATACATCAGGAGGCAGGCTCAGACGGTGTTAGGCCCAGTATGGATTGCACGTGATTGCACAAAGGTTAGAAAGGGTACCGCATCCCCAGATAACATGTATGGATAGCGTACACATTCAAAATATATGTCTATACATCAGGAGGCAGGCTCAGACGGTGTTAGGCCCAGTATGGAATGCACGTGATTGCACAAAGGTTAGAAAGGGTACCGTATCCCCAGATAACATGTATGGATAGCGTACACATTCAAAATATATGTCTATACATCAGGAGGCAGGCTCAGACGGTGTTAGGCCCAGTATGAATTGCACGTGACTGCACAAAGGTTAGAAAGGGTACCGTATCCCCGGATAACATGTATGGATAGCGTACACATTCAAAATATATGTCTATACATCAGGAGGCAGGCTCAGATGGTGTCAGGCACAGTATGGATTTGACGGCCCAGACTACACAGCGGAGGAGCAGGGAGAGGTAAAGATTGCAAATGCTGGGGCCCTGCCCAAGGGGGGCCCACTCATGGGCGTCGGTACTGGCACTGGGCCCCTCATAGTATGGCGGTGTGTCTGACGGCGGGTGTGCACCACCACCGTCAGAGACACTTGATTGCACTATGAAGGACCCTGTGCCAGTGCCCGCGCCCAAGAGTCGGCCTACCCACCTGTCCAGGGCAACGGCACTCGCACGGTGTCGTGCGCTAGGTGGTGACCCCGGCCATGGGGGGGAGGCAGCACAGTTAGGGAGTTTTAGAAAGTGGCATATGTTGATGTTGGACATTCAGCTGATGCAAAAGGTGAAATAGGTCAAGTCCCAGGAAGAGGTGGACCAAAGCAAGCCATTTTTCTGTCACCCTATGTGTCATCAGGGGAAGGTGGGACAAAATCCTTGGAAACCCATGCGTGGTTCATTTTAATGAAGGTTAGATCATCCACATTTTGGGTTGACAGACGGGTCCTTTTTTCTGTCAGGATTGATCCAGCTGCACTGAAGACTCTTTCTGATAGCACACTTGCAGCTGGGCAAGCGAACTCCTGTAAGGCATATTGCGCCAATTCAGGCCAGGTGTCCAGTTTAGCGGCCAATAGTCAAAGGGGAATGACCTGTGTGGGAGAACATCGATATGGGAGGAAAAGTAGTTTGTAACCATAGTTGACAACTGCTGTCTCCTGTCACTTTCCATCGATGCAGTATTACCTGTTGTGTGAGCGGTACTTGAAAAATCAGTCCACAACATTGTCATGAAACCCCTGTCTCCAACTCCACTTCTGCTGTGTGCACCACGAACACCTCTGCCAAGCTGCCCCCCGGCCCATACGGCTCGTGTGAGAACCATCACCGCTGCTGTGTGCTGGGAATGCCTCAAGCAACCGATTTACCAGAGTTGCTTGTTTATTAGCCAATATTAGGTCAAGGTTCTCCTGTGGCATGATGTTTTGTAATTTGCCTTTATAGCGTGAATCCAGGATGCTGGCCAACCAGTAGTCGTCATCGTTCATCATTTTGGCAATGCGGGGGTCCCTTTTTAGGATCTGCAAGGCATAATCTGACATGTGGGCCAATGTTCCCGGTGTCAATGATGCACTGCGAGTGCTGGTTGGAGGAGCACTTTCTGGCAAATCCACATCCCTCAAGTCACGCACAAACCCTGTACCAGACCTTGCCACGCCAACATTTTCACTTGCCCCACGAGATGCATCCTCCTCCCCTAAGTAATCATCCCCATCATCCTCCTCCTCTTCTTCCTCCACCTCGTCCAGGAGAGGTCCCTGAGCAGACAATGGCTGAATGTCATCAAGGATTCCCTCCTCCTCTTCCTCCTCATCAACATTGGCTGCAGAAGCCTGCTCCTTAAGGTGCGTCAAAGTTTGCATGAGCAGACGCATAAGTGGGATGCTCATGCTTAGGATGGCGTCGTCTGCACTTACCAGCCGTGTGCATTCCTCAAAACACTGAAGGACTTTACAGAGGTCTTTCAGCTTCGACCACTGCACACCGGTCAACTCCATGTCTGCTCTCAAAGTGCCTGGCCGTGTATCCTCCCACAAATGCATTATGGCCTGCCTCTGCTCGCACAGCCGCTCCACCATGTGCAGGGTGGAGTTCCACCTTGTTGCAATGTCGATAATGAGGCGGTGGTTGGGAAGGTGGAGCAATCGCTGCAGCTTCTGCATACAAACGGAGTGTACAGGCGACCGGCGGATGTGCGTGCACAGTCTTTGCACCTTCTGGAGCAGGGCTGTTAACTCCGGATAATTTTTGAGGAAGCACTGCACCACCAGGTTCAAGGTGTGAGCCAAGCAAGGTATGTGGCTGAGTTTTGAAAGGGCTATGGCTGCCACAAAATTACGCCCGTTATCACTAACTACCTTGCCTGCCTCAAGATGTACACTGCCCAGCCATGACTCAGTTTGTCGCTGAAAGTACTCGGCCAGCACCTCGGCGGTGTGTCTGTCGCCCAAACACATCATCTGCAACACTGCCTGCTGACACTTTCCACTAGCTGCTCGATAGGGGGACACCTCGTGTGCAACAGTGGCAGCTGCAGATGGAGGGCTCGTACGACTGCGCTCTGTGGACGAGCTTTCGCTTCTGGAGGAGGAAGGGGAGGAGGAGGGTCGAACGCCTACAGCCAACTGTTTCCTATACCGTGGGCTAGGCAGCACTGTCCCACCACCGCTGTCCCCTGTGGACCCTGCATCCACCACATTAACCCAGTGCGCAGTGATGGACACGTAACGGCCCTGGCCATGCCGACTGGACCATGCATCAGTTGTGAGGTGCACCTTTCCGCTCACTGACTGCTTGAGTGCATGGACAATGCGGTCTTTCACATGATGGTGGAGGGCTGGGATGGCTTTGCGAGAGAAGAAGTGATGACTGGGTAGGTCATAGCGTGGTACTGCATAGGCCATGAGTTCGCGGAAAGCTGCGCTTTCCACCAACCGAAAGGGCATCATCTCAAGCGAGATTAGTTTGGCAATGTGGGCGTTCAAACCCAGTGTACGCGGATGAGAGACTGAGTACTTTCTTGACCTACTCATAGTGTCTGGGAGGGTGAGCTGGACTTGAGAGCTGCATATGGTGGAAGTAGCGGTGGACAGGGCGGACTGAGAGAGGATTGATGATGGTGATGGAGTTGGTGTTCTTTCTGATGGCCTAGAATCAGTCTTTCGTTGATATAACAGTGGGATTCCCTGACTGCTGTGGCCTTGCAACGACACCTCAACATTTGCTGCTGTGCTAACCAGTGGGCTTACAGTGGGGGAAACAATGTAGCGTTGCTGACTACCTTCGTTGTGATCAGTTGCACATGTGGCACTTGAGGTTTGGTGTTGTGTCCACGCTTGCAAGTGCATGCTGGTTAAATGTCTAAGCATGCAACTGGTATTCAAATTTTTCAGATTTTTCCCTCGGCTAAAGGTCTTTGCGCACTTCTTACAGATAACCTTGGCCTGATCATGAGGATTTTGTTCAAAAAAGTGCCACACTGCACTCTTCCTACTTTGGCAGACATTTTGCGGCCTAGCACACTGTGATCTTTTGACCCTCTGGACAAGCTGTCCAGCAACTCTTTTGATGTTTGGAACCTGTCTTTGGAGTGCTCCGGGCCTGCCAGATAACAGCTGTTGCGATGTCGATGTCTGCTGTGGATGCTCCTCATCTGAGCTATTGGAAGCAGCACCCTCTTCCCCCAATGGATGCCAATCTGGGTCAACAACTGGGTCATCCATCACCTCCTCTTCTATGTCATGTGCACCTTCCTCTGTGTCACCGTGTATGGTGGTATAGTGTGCGGGAAGGGGCACCTGAGTCTCATCAGGGTCAGAATCTGGCTCTGTACACTGCGAGGACAATGTAGTGCTCTGAGTGAATGTACCAGCAGAATCATCCATCAGCGGCTGTGCATCAGTGCACTCCATGTCAGATTCATCTTGGCCTGGGTAATTCACCATTTGACTTGATAATCCAGGCATGGTATGTGAAAACAGCTCCATGGAGTAATCAGTAGTATGGCCTGCGTCATCCTTCAATCTTGGTTGGGGTGAAGGACACAAGGAAAGGTGTGGTTCATGAACATGAGCCTCCAATGACGACTCAGTGCTTTTACTTTTTACAACTGAAGAAGAGGAGGCGATAGAGCTGGAGGCTGAGTCAGCAATGTAAGACAAAACTTTTTCCTGATGCTCTGGCTTTAAAAGCGGTTTGCCAACTCCTAGAAAACTAAGCGTTCGAGGCCTTATGTAGCCAGACGATGACGCAGGCTCAACACCTCCTGCATTCGGTCCTATTTTGCTCTTGCCACTACCATCAGATCCACCACTAACACCATCATTACCAGCTGCCAACCCCTGCCCAATTCCACGGCCTCTTCCACCAGCCTTCCTCATTTTTGGTAGAAATGTAGACAAAATCCAACAAACTATATAGTAATGTAAAACAAGGTACAAGGTGTCTATAGGACAGGGGAGATTTTGAATTTCTGCAGACACTTGTGGACACTGGACACTTTTGGATTGTGTTAGGCCCACTGAATATCTGAGCGCTCTGTCACAGGCTCGATGGCACAGCTGTGACCAAAGTGACTAGAGGATAAGGGAGATTTTGAATTTCTGCACACACTTGTGGACACTGGACACTTTTGGATTGTGTGAGGCCCAATGAATATCTGAGCGCTCTGTCACAGGCTCGATGGCACAGCTGTGACAAAAGTGACTAGAGGATAAGGGAGATTTTGAATTTCAGCAGACACTTGTGGACACTGGACACTTTTGGATTGTGTGAGGCCCAATGAATATCTGAGCGCTATGTGACAGGCTCGATGGCACAGCTGTGACAAAAGTGACGAGAGGATAAGGGAGATTTTGAATTTCAGCAGACACTTGTGGACACTGGACACTTTTGGATTGTGTGAGGCCCACTGATATCTGAGCGCTATGTCACAGGCTCGATGGCACAGCTGTGACCAAAGTGACTAGAGGATAAGGGAGATTTTGAATTTCAGCAGACACTTGTGGACACTGGACACTTATGGATTGTGTGAGGCCCACTGAATATCACAGCGTTATGTCACAGGCAGAAATTGGCTAGTGTATCACAAACTACAAGGTGTATGTAGAATTGGGCAGAATAGGAATCTCCCTAGAATCCAGGTCTGTAAGAACGGAACATGTCCTCGTTTTATTCTCACAGAGTGACACACTGATAGCTTCACTGTGGCTGTGATAACAGCCGTTACACGGTACTGTGTGAGGAGCGTACTCCGCTGTATGGTGTGAACAAAATGCACGCTCAGTACCTCAGCAGGACAAAAAAAAAAATTGGGATTGCTTTTAAAAAAGCAGTTTGCGGAGCAGTGGGTAAACAGCAATGCAGGAATGTCAAGAAGCCTTAGAAGGCAGCCCAACAACCAACACCACTGATACACCACTATATAGCCTCCCCTTGAACTGCACACACAGTGACTGATGTGTTGTACAGGCAAAATCGCTAGCAGCAGAAGCAGTTTTTTTTTCTTCTCAGCAGGACAAAAAAAAAAATTGGGATTGCTTTTAAAAAAGCAGTTTGCGGAGCAGTGGGTAAACAGTAATGCAGGAATGTCAGGAAGCCTTAGAAGGCAGCCCAACAACCAACACCACTGATACACCACTATATAGCCTCCCCTTGCACTGCACACACAGTGACTGATGTGTTGTACAGGCAAAATCGCTAGCAGCAGAAGCAGTTTTTTTTTCTTCTCAGCAGGACAAAAAAAAAAAATTGGGATTGCTTTTAAAAAAGCAGTTTGCGGAGCAGTGGGTAAACAGCAATGCAGGAATGTCAGGAAGCCTTAGAAGGCAGCCCAACAACCAACACCACTGATACACCACTATATAGCCTCCCCTTGCACTGCACACACAGTGACTGGTATGTTGTACAGGCAAAATCGCTAGCAGCAGAAGCAGTTTTTGGTGTCTTCTTCCCTGCCTAACGCTCTCCCTACAAAATCATCAGCAGCAGCAGCTCTCCCTATTCTGAGATCAGCATGAGTAACATGGCGGTCGGCGTGCACGCCCTTTTATACCCCCTGTGACACCCCCCAAAGCAAGCCAATCACTTACATGCCCTTCTGAAAGATGGTGGTGACCCGTGCCTATGTCATCACGTTGCCCACAGTGTCCGTGGATCCTGATTGGCTGAAAAAGAGCGCAAAACAAACTTTTGAAACGCGACTTTGGCGCGTAAGTCGCCGACCTCGTGGCCGACCTCATCCTAGGGTCGGGTTTCGTTTCATGAAACCCGACTTTGCCAAAAGTCGGCGACTTTTGAAATTTTTCGACCCGTTTCGCTCAACTCTAGTAAGGACTACTTCTTCCTCAAGGGATGACAAACATGCTTGTTTTATGATTGGATAGTGAAATGTGAAATATATTTATATATATATTTAAAATAATAATATATATTTTTATCTATAGTTTTCTAAATGTTACTATACTAATTTTTGTTTTTGTTGAATCAGCAGTAAGAACATGGCATATTGATATAAAAAAGTACTTACTGTTGATGAAATACTAGGTTATCTTGAGGAATTAGATGACCAAGAAGAGGAAGTTTCTGATGCTGAAGTAGTGATTGTGCCCCCTGACCCTGATGAGGCAACTGATGAGGAAGATTTTCAGGAAAATGAGCTTCTTGCTCATGAATTGAATGATGTAGCAGGAACTTTGGAGGTATTGCACACTTCAACAGAAATTGAAGAGGCTCCTGAGGTGGCATCAACAGAGAATTTATCATCCATCTCAGCAGGGACTTCAAGTACCAGTAGCAGAAAACAACCAAGGAATCAAACTTCAAAACCAGTTGTGAGCAAGAAAAAAAGCAACAGAAGTATTAAACAACTCTAGAATGGAAAAAATGTCAACCAACATATGAAAGCAGTGCGGACAAGGATGCGTCCGAAATAAGCAACATTTGTGACATTTTAGAAAATAAAAATGAAGTTGAAGTATTTGAAGAGTTTTTTCCCATGATGTTATGGATATTATTTTGACCCAAAGCATGCTATATGCAAACCAAAAAAATAAACCCTCCTTTTCCATCAGCGAGGAAGAATTACAAGTTTAGTTTTCTTAGGCATATTATTACTGTCTGGATATCATTCTCTCCCCCAAGAGGACATGTACTGGGAATAAGCTCAAGATGTGGGAGTTCCATTGGTGTACAAAGCAATGTCAAAGAACCGTTTTAGGGAAATTAAAAAATATATACACCTAAATGACAATTCTAAAATTGACAAGTCTGACAAGATGTACAAAGTTAGTTTATTCTTTGAAGTACTGGGGAAAGAATTCCTGAAATTTGGTGTATTCCACCAGGAACTTTCCTTAGATGAAATGATGGCCCGCTACTATGGCAAACACCCTACAAAAATGTACATGTGAGGTAAGCCAATAAAATTCGGCTACAAAATTTGGTGTCTGTGCAATTCCAACGGCTACCTCTACAAATTTGTGCCATACTGTGGTAAGTCTGACAAAGAGGAAGGACCGTTAGGCTTGAGAGTAATTTCACAACTTACAAATGTAATTCCTAATTCCCAGTCATTCAGTTAAAAGTTATTTTTTGACAATTTCTTTACAAGTATTGATGCTCCGGTGATGCTGAAAAACAAAAACATCCAAGCTAATGGCACTATGAGAGAAAATAGCACAAAACAGTGTCCTCTTATGCCAAGCAAGGAGATTGAAAAACAAAAGGAACAAGGATTTTGTGATTACCGGTTTGATAAAGCAAATAAAATTATTGTGGTGAAATGGAAGGATAATAAGGTTGTCACGTTTGGCGCGAACTTCAGCACAATAGAGCCTTTGTCAACAGCTAGTAGGTACTCTCAAAAACAGAAAAAACATGTCCAAATCTCAATGCCGCTGATGGTTCAGGAATATAATTCCCACAAGGGGGGAGTTGATTTACTGGACAACCAAATCTCCCTGTGCCATGTCAGAATCCGTTCCAAAAAGTGGTTGTGGCCCCTTTTCACTCAAATGATAGACATTGCCGTTGTCAACACCTGGAGGGCATATCAAAAGGCAATTCCAGAAGAAAGTGTGCTACTGCTAAGTGTAAGGAGGAGGATTGTACTGGCCTATCTAAGCAAAAGAACACAATCAACCCCAAAGCGCTGTGGACCTCAACGGAGTAAACTATTAGGTGGCCGAGTTAGTGATGACATCAGATTTGATCCTGGTAATCATTTGATAGAGCCAATTGCTACGGAAAGAAGGTGTGCTTTATGCAAGAAAAAACAATCAGAATTTGCAAACGGTGTGATGTTCCCCTTCATGCTAAGTGTTTTGCTGTATTCCATTCCCCTAACTGAGTTATTTGGAGAATTTTGTAATATAATATTTTGAAAAAAAGTGCGTAAACATATTGTTTGCATAATAGTTTGTAAGCAAAAAATGCAAAAAAATAAAGTTGAATAAGTTCTATCTTTTCTGAGTTTTTGCTATCACTTTCTGCCAATGTCCCAAAATTGGGATGCCCTTTTCTGAAAAATCCGTACTTTGGCTAAATTTGGCTAATTATGTTTCTGATTCATTAGGACCCAAATCATTAAAAATCTGTCATTTAAAAAAGAAAAAAAATGAAAATTGCTAATTTGATAAGTAATGGGTTAACTGTTTGACCAGAAATGCAGCTCTGTCATGGTCTAAATGCATTTTGTATATTTCAGTATATGGACTCAAAATAGTCATTTTCATATTCGCACTACATTTATTCACAAGTTATTTGTTTCAGCAAAATGGCCCCAAATCCTGCACCCTGGGTATTGCCGATATATCCAGAATGTCTGCCCCCTGTGCCATGGTCCTAAATGCAGAAACACTGGGTTTTTCTACATTTCGTCTTTAATATATATATTTTTTGTTGTTAACATTCTGCTCCGATTATTGGGTCTTTGCTGTATTTTTTATGTTTCCCAGTGTATGTTTTTTTGGTGTAGATTTAATGCTGGGATTCTGGACTAAGCACCACTTTGAGTCTTTCTTGGGGGGGGGGGGTTGCCCTGGAATTATGCTTCTAACCTAAGGTCCCTGCCCTGCTCCTATACTCCCTGCTGCCATCTTCACCTTTTATCAGCACCGTCTTGCGACTGCAACTTCTGTCTGGGGGAAGTCAGAAGTAAAGCCCCCGTTACATTTAGTGATGCACCAGCTATCCCGACCACGATATGACCCGGTCAGGATCGCTGGTGCATTTCTAAATGGTCGCTAGTGAGCTGCCAAACAGGCAGATCTCACCAGCGATGCAGCAGCGGTTGGCAGTCGTCATTTACCTGTCAGACGCGGCGATGATGACCGTCTTCCACCACGTCCATGGAGTCACTCGTCGGTGCCAGCAGGAAGCCGACGACGAGAAATGGACCAGGCCGATCTTGCGCGATCAGCGATAGCCAGCGGGGAGCAGGGTCGGAGGTGAGTGTCACATGTAGCGAGATCGCTACCGATATCGCTGCTGCGTCACAAAATTGGTGACGCTTTAGCGATATCGATATGTGTAAAGCCCCCTTTACAGAAACACGCTATCAGGTCACGTTCACACACTCAGTATTTTACCTCAGTAATTTGTAAGCCAAAACCAGGAGTGGAACAATCAGAGGAAAAGTATAATAGAAACAGACCACCACTTCACCATTTCTGTATTTATCACCCACTCCTGATTTGGCCTTACAAATACTGATGTAAAATACTGACCAAATACTGAACGTGTGAATGTGGCTTTAGGCTGGTTTCACACATCCTGATATTTCCGGTACCTGAAAAAACCGGCACCGGAGATATCCGTGTCCGTGTGTGTAATACGTGTGGCAACTGTGTGCCACATCAGTACCACACAAATGGCCACCTGGGAATAAGCGCTAAAGAAAGCACTGTTCCCCGGCCAGAGGCGCACCTATAATGAAGCAAGTTGACCACTTCGCCTCAGGCGGCATTGAGTCCCTGAAGACAAGTGTAAAGATCGATGTTTCAAATATATTCCTATTTAAAAGTGAATGCATTTTACATGTACGTCAGGTTAGGCTAGTAAATAGTAAATACACTAATGTTTTCCTAAATTAATTATGATCTAGCACTTCCAAGACACATATAATCAAAATAGTTTTCCGGACTAACATGATAACCCTTGCCGAAAAAAATGAAGAGATCCAGTAAAAATAATATTAAAATAACCTGTTTATTAATTATACATACAAAATAAAAACTGAAAAAATGCCCAGTCAGAGGCGCGTGATGGCCTAACAGCAATCATGCATGTGTCGGTAATACACAGTATAATATAGAAAAAATGTGAACCATAAAATACACCAATTAGGCCTCATATAGCTGAAAAAAAATCATAGGTAACATCATGCATTTAAATGATTAAATATAGCGGCAACATGACAATAAAGTCTAAGTCCCTATATCAATAATCCTAAAAAAACAGCTCCACAGTAAGCCAAAAAAGGGTGATATAACAGTAAATACACCATGAATAACAATACCTGATCACTGTGAGCACAGATAGCTGTGGGCGCCGCAGCCTCCTCCACCCCAACACGCGTTTCGCAACAAACTTCTTCTGGGGGCGTGATGGCCACCGGGGAAGACGCGCTAAAGAAAGCACTGTTCCCCTGCCAGGGGCACACCTATAATGAAGCAAGTTGACCACTTCGCCTCAGGCGGCATTGAGTCCCTGAAGAAAAGTGTAAAGATCGATGTTTCAAATATATTCCTATTTAAAAGTGTGTGTATTTTACATGTACATCAGGTTAGGCTAGTAAATAGTAAACCAGATTTATTTGTACTGATTTTACTATGAGGGGGCGCCGTTTTGCAGTTCGCCTCAGGCAGCAGAGAGGCTAAGTTCACCCCTGATTCCGCCCTGAGTTTACATAATTAGTCTCCGGTAAAATCTGATTGGACTAATTAGATAAAAAGTATAGATAACTTATTTGAAACATCTAAAAGGTGACATTCATGTGTGTCGACTAGTGTTGAGCATTCCGATACCGCAAGTATCGGGTATCGGCCGATATTAGCGGTATCGGAATTCCGATACTGACTTCCGATACTTTTGTCATATCGGATACCGGAATCGGAATCGGAAGTTCCCATCATGCTATGAGCCTGCTTGCTTTGATTAAGCCAATGGGAATCCTCCGAAGTGTGGGCACATCCTGTTAGGCATGTAGGCATGTTAACTATTGGCATGGCTGTGATTGGCTGCCAAAATGATGTCATGATGCACTATAAAAGCCACCGCAGCCGCCATTTCTGGTTCACTCTGCTGTGAATTCAGTTAGGGACAGGCTGCTGTAGAAGACTGTGAGGGACAGTTAGAAATAGCGATTCCACCAAACATCTAGTGCTTTACCCAGGCTACATAAACCACCGCTGTAGCCTTCTTTGCCCTAGCAGCAGTGTTCACAGCTGTCTGCAAGGGCTGTGTGAGTGCAGCTCACGCTGTGGAGTGGGTCCTGCAGCCACGTCAGGCTGTAGGCCACCCAGTGTGATCACTGCTGCCTCATACATCTTTTAATTTTTGAGCTGCATTATTTACATAATTTCAATCTAGTGTGCTTCCATCCGTATCCATATACGTTGGTTGCAAACACTAGTAGTAGACAGCGGAGCCTTTCTGCAGCCTTTCAGTGCTAGTGTCCACTTTGCTGCACTGTTCACGGCTGTCTGAGAGGTCTCTGACTGTGTGTGAGTGCAGCTCACGCTGAGTAGTGTGTCCTGCAGCTACGTCTGGTTGTAGGACACTCAGCGTGTCACTGCCTCACACATTTTTCTTTTATTGCAGCTCATTTTTTCTTCTATTAGTGTGCATCCATCCGTCTCCATCTACGGTGGTTGCAAACACTATATAGGAGTACACAGCGGAGCCTTTCTGCAGCCTGTCAGTGCCAGTGCCCACTTAGCTGCACTGTTCACGGCTGTCTGAGAGGTCTCTGACTGTGTGTGAGTGCAGCTCACGCAGAGTAGAGTGTCCTGCAGCTACATCTGGTTGTAGGACGCTCAACGTGCGTCACTGCCTCACACATATTTGTCTTTGAGTGCAGCTCATTTTTTCTTCTCCTATTAGTGTGCATCCATCCGTATCCATCAACATTGGTTGGTTGCAAGCACTATATAGGAGTAGATAGAGGAGCCTTTTTTTCTGGCTTGTGCCCTGCCGGCGCAGACAGATTAGTATTACCCAATTTTTTTGGAGCCTCATCTTTTGCATTGTAGGTTACCTGCCTGCATTGTAATAGCTCCAAAAAGTTGGTGATACTATCAGTTTCAATTCTTTGTTCACATACTTTGAGTTTGTTTCCAACAAAGAAACCACAAAAAAAGTTCACCAAACACTACATTTGGAACTTGTGTAGGCCACATCAGCTCCTATTAAAGTGTAGTCCACACACACACACTTCATAAAATTAGTGTTTCTTGTACCTGTAACCAGCTGTTCAGGAATAAGCACACTAAGGCCCCCCGTTGTACTTTTCTGCCTATCTTAAGCAGTCTGGCAAGATGAAGAAGGCAGGGAGTAAGGCGCGTGGGCGTGGGCGTGGGCGTGCAGTTTCAGCAGGGAGAGGACGTGGGGATTCTGCAGGGAGAGGACGTGGGGATTCTGCAGGTAGAGGACGTGGGGATTCTGGGCCTGCTGCGGGCACCAGTGGATCAGCATCCCCCAGTTTTAGCAGGCAACAGTCCTTTATGCGCAGCTTTGTAGGACCTCAACGTACCCCACTGCTGCGGGAGGAACAAATTGAAGCCGTTGTCGGATGGATGGCAGCTAACGCATCGACTTCAATTACTTCCACAGCCTCTCAGGACCAGAGCACCGAAGAGCAACCATCTGTCTCTTCACCTGCCAAAGTGCCCAGGCAGTCAGAGAGACATGGACAGGAGCCATCACAGTCTCTACTTCTGTTCTCGGAATCTGTTGGCTTGGAAAGAGGGGGCCAGCCAAGCAGCATTCCTGAATGTGAAGAAGAGGGAGTATGCAGTGATGCGCAACTTCTTTGTCCCTCTGAATCTGAAGAGGCGAGTGGGCCAGTGCCTATGGTCAGCACACCTCAGTACGCATCAGATGATGACGAGACTCAGTTGCCACTTTCTGGTGCGTACGGTGCTGGCGAGACAACCCCGGAGAAGCAGCTGTTTGAAGAGGGGAGGGAAGATGATGAGGTCCTTGACCCATCATGGCATGAGGAACAGAAAGGTGGTGGGAGCAGCTCGGAGGAAGAGATTCCCCTACCGGCCAAAACAGGAGGCAGAGGGAGGGGGAAGACTTGGTTGCCTCTACCCTCCACTTCGGCACCCGTTAGGAGCATTCCTCATTCCAAAGGCAAAACGGGCGCTCCCTAGACTTGCAGTGCGTGGTTTTGACACAGTTGCAGATGACATTTGCTTTGTCAAATGCAAGCTGTGTCATCAGATAGTCAAAAGAGGGAGAAATGTCAGCAACCTGAATACCACAAATATGTGGAAACATGTGCGCACCAAGCACGAGTTGGAGTTGCAGAGACACCCTGAAGATGTAGGCCAACGTACAGCACCACCTACCACCTCTTCAGTTCGTGTTGGGGCCTCTTCCTCCAGCTCACACACTGCTGGTTCGGCTTCTTCACAGGATCGCCAAGGAAGAACCTCTGCCACTGTTGTCCGGAGACCCTGTCAGATTCCACCCATAGCAGCACGTTCCCATCCATCACATGAATCGGTAGCACAGGCATGGGATAAAAGGCGCCCTTACTCGGCAAACCATCCCCGAGCACAGTCTCTGAATGCTGGCATTGCCAAACTTCTGGCAGTTGAAATGCTGTCATTCAGGCTGGTGGACACGGACACCTTCCGGGACTTAATGGCATTGGCAGTCCCCCAATACAACGTGCCCAGCCGCTTTTATTTCAGCAGGCGAGCCGTCCCTGCCCTGCAGAAACATGTTGAGGGCAAAATAAAACATGCGCTACTAAACGCCGTTAGTAGCAAGGTCCACCTGACCACCGATGCGTGGACCAGTAACCATGGACAGGGACGATACCTTTCCCTCACTGCCCACTGGTTCAATGTTGTGGAGCCGGGTACAGATCTGGAGAGTGGCGCTGTACGTGTTCTTCCAACGCCACGGATTGCAGGACTCCAGTCTGTACACATAGACTCCTCCTCCTACTCAAGTTCCTCAGAAACAGCAGAGCAGGAGCCTGTTACGACCGATAAGAGCACAGCAGTGGCCAAACGTCAACAGGCTGTACTCAAATTAATTTCTTTGGGGAATCGAAGCCACACAGCGCAGGAGCTCTGGAATGCTATCAAGCAGGAGAGCGATGTGTGGTTTGGGCCAGCGAATCTCCAGCCGGGCTTGGTAGTGTGTGACAATGGCCGAAATCTGGTGGCAGCTCTTGGCCTAGGCAACCTCACACACATCCCATGTCTGGCACATGTGCTTAACTTGGTCGTGCAGAGCTTTCTGAGGGACTATCCGGATCTTGATGCACTGTTGCACAAGGTCCGCATAGAGTGCGCTCACTTGCGGCGTTCCAGCACGGCAAGATCGCGCCTCGCTGCTCTGCAGCGACGATTTGGCCTTCCGGAACATCGCATCATATGTGACCTACCCACCCGGTGGAATTCAACGTTACATATGTTGGAGCGTTTGTGTGAGCAGCAGGCAGCAGTCATGGAGTACCAGCTGCATCAGGCGCAAACAAGTCGCACTGTGCGCCGTTCACACTTCAGCACCATTGAGTGGGCCTCTATGAAGGACATCTGCCTCGTTTTGCGTGCCTTCGATGAATCCACGCGGATGGCGAGTGCAGATGATGCACTAGTCAGCATGACTGTCCCCCTTATCAGCCTGCTTCAACAAACACTGCAAGCACTAAGGGATGAGGTTTCGGAAGAGGTGAAGGATGAGGAGTCCCAAATGCCATCTGCTTCTGGACAGTCTGCGCTACGTGTTTCCTCACAAAGGCCTAGGCAGGGGACACTTTGTGAGGAGGATGAGGAGGAGTCGATGGAGGAGGAAGACATCTCTCCAGAGGAGGGAGGTACACAAACCTCTACTCAGTATGTACAGCGAGGGTGGGGTGATGCAGGGCAGGCTGAGGTCACGCCTCAAACAGGGGACAGCGGTTCTTTGGCAGTTGGGAGTCTGCAGCACATGGTTGATTTCATGCTGCAGTGCCTGAGAAACAACCGCCGCATCGCCCACATTCTCGTCTCGGCTGATTATTGGGTGTACACCCTCCTAGATCCTCGCTACCGGGACAGCGTACAAAGGCTCATACCAACGTTGAACCGGGAGCGTAAACTGCGGGAGTACGAAGAGTCACTGGTGCAGTCCATAATGTTTTCCATTCCACCCGACAGCATTGTTGCTAGTGCTTTACAAAGCAGCTCTGTGCGTCGAGGCAGTGGAGGAAACTCTGCACAAAGAGGGAGCAGAGGCAGCGCCGCAGCACAAGGCAAGACCACTATGGCCCAAATGTGGCAAAGTTTTGTGTGTCCACCACAATTGTCTACACCATCAGCGACGCCTCGAGTCAGCAGGAGGCAACGCTTCCGTCAGATGGTGTCAGACTACATGTCTTGCCCTGTCACTGTACTCCCAGATGGCTCTTCCCCCTTCAAGTTTTGGGTCTCTAAGCTGGATACATGGCCAGAGCTTAGCCAGTATGCATTGGAGGTGCTGGCTTGCCCTGCTGCCAGTGTATTATCGGAACGTGTCTTTAGTGCCGCAGGTGGTGTACTAACAGACCGTCGCACGCGACTATCTTCCGATAATGTTGACCGGCTGACTTTTCTGAAAATGAACAAGGCCTGGATCTCCAAAGACTTTGCCATTCCTCTTACACACTAAATTAGTGGTTGGCAACTGTATCCAGGTCTGCTGGTGTGTTCATTTTTCTACCACCTGAACTATAATCCCTGTGCTTCAACACAGCCAGTTGTCGCTCAGATGTGTCGTCTGCACAGAGAAACACACTAGCTCCTGTGTTAGTGGGGTTCAGTAACGCAAGCTGATCCCCTGCTGTGTGGACGGCAAAGTCACCAGCTCCATCAACATTCAAACCACTACTGATTTTTAACCGTGCCCAACTTAGGTTTCTGGCTCCACTGTCTCTACTATTTCCCCTGACCTCCAACCCCGCCATCTACATCTCTGAAGTGGCGTCAGCACAATCTACACTTGGCTCAGTCCCATCAGTTTATCCCCTGATGTGTGTCCGGCAAGGTCTCCTGCTCTGTCCACATTCCCATAACCAGTAGTGGGAATGAGGACAGAGCTGGCGAACTTGCCGGACAAACATCAGGGGATCAACTGACGGGACTGAGCACCAGTAACACAGGAACAAGTGTAGATTGTGCTGACGCCATTTCAGAGATGTAGCTGGCGGGGTTGGAGGCCAGGGTAAATAGTAGAGACAGTGGAGCCAGAGGCCTAAGTGGAGCATGGTTAGAATCAGTAGTAGTCAACAACCTCCATAAAAACCGCTGCCCATTGGCCTCTGCATGCGGCATGCGTAATCCTGGGCTCCAACAGCGTCAGTTGGTGTTCAGAAGTGTCATCTCCACAGAGCCAAACACATTCGTTCAAGTGTTAGTGGGGTTCAGCACTGCCAGCTGTTCCCCTGCTGTGGAGATGGCAAGTCTCCTGCTGCCTACACCTGCCAAAATCCAGTAGGCCCCAGCCTGCTCCACGCCTGATCCTGGGCTCCAACAGCGTCAGTTGGTGTTCAGAAGTGTCATCTCCACAGAGCCAAACACATTCGTTCAAGTGTTAGTGGGGTTCAGCACTGCCAGCTGTTCCCCTGCTGTGGAGATGGCAAGTCTCCTGCTGCCTACACCTGCCAAAATCCAGTAGGCCCCAGCCTGCTCCACGCCTGATCCTGGGCTCCAACAGCGTCAGTTGGTGTTCAGAAGTGTCGTCTCCACAGAGCCAAACACATTCGTTCAAGTGTTAGTGGGGTTCAGCACTGCCAGCTGTTCCCCTGCTGTGGAGATGGCAGTCTCTCCTGCTGTCTCCGCATTCCAAAGACAGTAGGCCTCTGCCTACACCCTCCTATTTCCTGGGCTTCAACACAGCCAGTTGTAGCTCGGAAGTGCCGTCCACACGGAAAGAGACACTTGCTCCCGTGTCTCAGTGGGGTTCAGTAACGTCAGCTGATCCCCTGCTGTGTGGATGGCAGTCTCTCCTGCTGTCACCACATTCCAAATACAGTAGGCCTCTGCCTACACCCTCCTATTTCCTGGGCTTCAACACAGCCAGATGTAGCTCGGAAGTGCCGTCCACACGGAAAGAGACACTTGCTCCCGTGTCTCAGTGGGGTTCAGTAACGTCAGCTGATCCCCTGCTGTGTGGATGGCAGTCTCTCCTGCTGTCACCACATTCCAAATACAGTAGGCCTCTGCCTACACCCTCCTATTTCCTGGGCTTCAACACAGCCAGTTGTAGCTCGGAAGTGCCGTCCACACGGAAAGAGACACTTGCTCCCGTGTCTCAGTGGGGTTCAGTAACGTCAGCTGATCCCCTGCTGTGTGGATGGCAGTCTCTCCTGCTGTCTCCACATTCCAAATACAGTAGGCCTCTGCCTACACCCTCCTATTTCCTGGGCTTCAACACAGCCAGTTGTAGCTCGGAAGTGCCGTCCACACGGAAAGAGACACTTGCTCCCGTGACTCAGTGGGGTTCAGTAACGTCAGCTGATCCCCTGCTGTGTGGATGGCAGTCTCTCCTGCTGTCTCCACATTCCAAATACAGTAGGCCTCTGCCTACACCCTCCTATTTCCTGGGCTTCAACACAGCCAGTTGTAGCTCGGAAGTGCCGTCCACACGGAAAGAGACACTTGCTCCCGTGTCTCAGTGGGGTTCAGTAACGTCAGCTGATCCCCTGCTGTGTGGATGGCAGTCTCTCCTGCTGTCACCACATTCCAAATACAGTAGGCCTCTGCCTACACCCTCCTATTTCCTGGGCTTCAACACAGCCAGTTGTAGCTCGGAAGTGCCGTCCACACGGAAAGAGACACTTGCTCCCGTGTCTCAGTGGGGTTCAGTAACGTCAGCTGATCCCCTGCTGTGTGGATGGCAGTCTCTCCTGCTGTCTCCACATTCCAAATACAGTAGGCCTCTGCCTACACCCTCCTATTTCCTGGGCTTCAACACAGCCAGTTGTAGCTCGGAAGTGCCGTCCACACGGAAAGAGACACTTGCTCCCGTGACTCAGTGGGGTTCAGTAACGTCAGCTGATCCCCTGCTGTGTGGATGGCAGTCTCTCCTGCTGTCACCACATAGCAAATACAGTAGGCCTCTGCCTACACCCTCCTATTTCCTGGGCTTCAACACAGCCAGTTGTAGCTCGGAAGTGCCGTCCACACGGAAAGAGACACTTGCTCCCGTGACTCAGTGGGGTTCAGTAACGTCAGCTGATCCCCTGCTGTGTGGATGGCAGTCTCTCCTGCTGTCTCCACATTCCAAATACAGTAGGCCTCTGCCTACACCCTCCTATTTCCTGGGCTTCAACACAGCCAGTTGTAGCTCGGAAGTGCCGTCCACACGGAAAGAGACACTTGCTCCCGTGTCTCAGTGGGGTTCAGTAACGTCAGCTGATCCCCTGCTGTGTGGATGGCAGTCTCTCCTGCTGTCACCACATTCCAAATACAGTAGGCCTCTGCCTACACCCTCCTATTTCCCGGGCTTCAACACAGCCAGTTGTAGCTCGGAAGTGCCGTCCACACGGAAAGAGACACTTGCTCCCGTGTCTCAGTGGGGTTCAGTAACGTCAGCTGATCCCCTGCTGTGTGGATGGCAGTCTCTCCTGCTGTCTCCACATTCCAAATACAGTAGGCCTCTGCCTACACCCTCCTATTTCCTGGGCTTCAACACAGCCAGTTGTAGCTCGGAAGTGCCGTCCACACGGAAAGAGACACTTGCTCCCGTGTCTCAGTGGGGTTCAGTAACGTCAGCTGATCCCCTGCTGTGTGGATGGCAGTCCCTCCTGCTGTCACCACATTGCAAATACAGTAGGCCTCTGCCTACACCCTCCTATTTCCTGGGCTTCAACACAGCCAGTTGTAGCTCGGAAGTGCCGTCCACACGGAAAGAGACACTTGCTCCCGTGTCTCAGTGGGGTTCAGTAACGTCAGCTGATCCCCTGCTGTGTGGATGGCAGTCTCTCCTGCTGTCACCACATTCCAAATACAGTAGGCCTCTGCCTACACCCTCCTATTTCCTGGGCTTCAACACAGCCAGTTGTAGCTCGGAAGTGCCGTCCACACGGAAAGAGACACTTGCTCCCGTGTCTCAGTGGGGTTCAGTAACGTCAGCTGATCCCCTGCTGTGTGGATGGCAGTCTCTCCTGCTGTCTCCATATTCCAAATACAGTAGGCCTCTGCCTACACCCTCCTATTTCCTGGGCTTCAACACAGCCAGTTGTAGCTCGGAAGTGCCGTCCACACGGAAAGAGACACTTGCTCCCGTGTCTCAGTGGGGTTCAGTAACGTCAGCTGATCCCCTGCTGTGTGGATGGCAAAAGTCTCCTGCTGCCTACACAGTCATACTACTACTGATTTTTAACCGTGCTCCAATTAGGCCTGTGGCTCCACTGTCTCTCATATTTCCCCTGTCCTCCAACCCTGCCAGTTACAGCTCCGAAGTGGCGTCTGCACAATCCACACTTGTTCCTGTGTTACAGGTGTTCAGTCCGGTCAGTTAATCCCTTGATGTGTGTCCGGCAATGTCGCCTGCTCTGTCCACATTCCCATAACTAGTTACGGGAATGTGGACAGAGCAGGCAACATTGCCGGACACACATCAGGGGATTAACTGACCGGACTGAACACCTGTAACACAGGAACAAGTGTGGTTGTGCAGACGCCACTTCGGAGCTGTAACTGGCGGGGTTGGAGGACAGGGGAAATACGAATATCAGTGAAGCCACATGCCTAAGTGGAGCTTGGTTAAAATTAGTAGAAGTCTACAACCGATCTTAAAATTTCTTCAATGCAGCCTCAGCCTGCTCCGTGCTTGTCCCTGGGCTTCAACACAGCCAGTTGTAGCTCGGAAGTGCCGTCTTCACAGAGTAAAACACTAGCTCCTGTGTTTGTGGGGTTCAGTAACGTCAGCTGTTCCCCTGCTGTTTTGATGGCAATCTGTCCTGCTGCCTCCCAATTGACAGCACATCAGGCCTCAGCCTGCTAAGTGCTTGTCCCTGGGCTCCAACATCGCCAGTTGCTGCTCATAACTGACTTTGGCACGGGTACTCCCTCCTGCCCAGCTTGGTTCCAGCCCTGCCTGCTGTTTCCGGGAAGTGTCAATTTCAGTTTGCCACCCCAAGTTGCCATGTTGTGTTGCGGATGGGTTAGCCGAGGCTAGGGTGCCAGCAGTTTAGGTGCTTCCTATGTGGACTGCGGGTTCTGGTAAGAAAGGCTTGTTCCGTAGTGCCAGTAGGACAAGCACCCCCTGTAGGACTGTGTGATTCGGTAACTGCGGCCAGCTTGCGGCATGCCAACTTTGCTTTTCAGGGGTAACTTCAGCTGCCCCTCCGGGTTCCAGCACCGTCAGCTGGTTCTCGTCAGAGCCTTTGGCCTAGGTGCCTCCATCTCGGTATCCGAGTTCCGGCAACGTCTGCTGGTCCTTGGTAGTGCTTTGTAGCACAGGTACCTCCTGCTTAGTAACCGGGTTCCATCACCGTCAGCTGGTCCTCGGTTGTGCCATTGGCTCTTATTCCTTCTGCTGCCCCTCCGGGTGCCAGCACTGTCAGCTGGTCCTTGCTATTTCCATTTGCTCTTGCAGCTTATGCTACCCCTCCGGGTTCCAGCACCGTCAGCTGGTTCTCGTCAGAGCCTTTGGCCTAGGTGCCTCCATCTCGGTAGCCGAGTTCCGGCAACGTCTGCTGGTCCTTGGTAGTGCTTTGTAGCACAGGTACCTCCTGCTTAGTAACCGGGTTCCATCACCGTCAGCTGGTCCTCGGTTGTGCCATTGGCTCTTATTCCTTCTGCTGCCCCTCCGGGTGCCAGCACTGTCAGCTGGTCCTTGCTATTTCCATTTGCTCTTGCAGCTTATGCTACCCCTCCGGGTTCCAGCACCGTCAGCTGGTTCTCGTCAGAGCCTTTGGCCTAGGTGCCTCCATCTCGGTAGCCGAGTTCCGGCAACGTCTGCTGGTCCTTGGTAGTGCTTTGTAGCACAGGTACCTCCTGCTTAGTAACTGGGTTCCTGCACCGTCAGCTGGTCCTCGGTTGTGCCATTGGCTCTTATTCCTTCTGCTGCCCCTCCGGGTGCCAGCACTGTCAGCTGGTCCTCGCTATTTCCATTTGCTCTTGCAGCTTATGCTACCCCTCCGGGTTCCAGCACCGTCAGCTGGTTCTCGTCAGAGCCTTTGGCCTAGGTGCCTCCATCTCGGTATCCGAGTTCCGGCAATGTCTGCTGGTCCTTGGTAGTGCTTTGTAGCACAGGTACCTCCTGCTTAGTAACCAGGTTCCAGCACCGTCAGCTGGTGCTCGGTTGTGCCATTGGCTCTTATTCCTTCTGCTGCCCCTCCGGGTGCCAGCACTGTCAGCTGGTCCTCGCTATTTCCATTTGCTCTTGCAGCTTATGCTACCCCTCCGGGTTCCAGCACCGTCAGCTGGTTCTCGTCTGAGCCTTTGGCCTAGGTGCCTCCATCTCGGTATCCGAGTTCCGGCAACGTCTGCTGGTCCTTGGTAGTGCTTTGTAGCACAGGTACCTCCTGCTTAGTAACCGGGTTCCAGCACCGTCAGCTGGTCCTCGGTAGTGCCATTGGCTCTTGTTCCTTCTGCTGCCCCTCCGGGTGCCAGTACCGTCAGCTGGTTCAAGAGGACAAAGAACAGGAAGACAACCACCAAGATGCAGAACAACAAGAGAGAGAAGACAAAGAAGCATAAAAAAACAAAGCAGAAGAACATTAAGCATAAGACTAATACTCTGAGCAAATGATATTATCTTATTTATAAGCAGAAGAAGACTAAGCAGTGTATGGGGGTGAGTCCGTTCCTCTTCGTGGTGCCCCTGGAAAAGGCCTGCTGCTGCAGGCCAAACTGAACGCGGACAAATCCTGTTGTAAATCTTTTGTGACAGGCAGAACGGAAGGTGTAAACTTCTAACTTTTCTAGATAACAACTACAGGAATGCCTGACACAAACAAGAATATGATGAAGAAGAATAGGAAGAAGATGAAGAAGTTGAATATGTAGAATAATAATTGTTGAATAAGAAGAATATGAAGAATGTAAGAAAAGGAAGAAGAAGAAGAATGTAAAAAAAGGAAGT
The DNA here is from genome assembly GCF_039654945.1 of Dendrobates tinctorius. Taxonomy (NCBI): domain Eukaryota; kingdom Metazoa; phylum Chordata; class Amphibia; order Anura; family Dendrobatidae; genus Dendrobates; species Dendrobates tinctorius. Next base: position 27,865,732 of record NW_027361827.1, on the reverse strand, counting down.
AGAAGAATTTAAAAAAAGGAAGAAGAAGAAGAATGTAAAAAAAGGAATAAGAAGAAGAATGTAAAAAAAGGAAGTAGAAGAATGTAAAAAAAGGAAGAAGAAGAAGAAGAATGTAAAAAAAGGAATAATAATAATAAGAAGAAGAAGGTAAAAAACGGAAGAAGAATAAGAAAGAAGAAGAAAGAAGAAAGAAGAAGAAGACATACATGTCTGGCAAAATATAAATGAGGCTAACATAGTCAATATCTTTGTAACTCCTAACGTCTTTAAAAAAAAAGTTTAATTCCTGCTATTCCATTTGATTGGGCTAAACCTCTATGGCTTTAATGTCTCCTCCACCTCCCACAATACATTCTACATTATTCTTAGTTGTTTTTCTTCATGTAGAATTAACCTACAAGGAAAGAAAGGGTTTTTTTTAATTCCGATATTTTGGCCCCATTGACTTGCATTGGTTCCCGGTATCGGAATCGGCGATACCGATACTTTTTTTTAAGATCGGCCGATCCATTCCGTTCCAATATTTTCAAGTATCGGCTGGTATCGCTCAACTCTAGTGTCGACACATCCTAGTAACCAAGTACTGCCCATAGCCTTTAAACATCCAGGCTGACACGATCTATTTTGGGATCTGTGGCAGAGTCTGGATTCTCTTATAGAAACCATTTTACTTTCTGGCTCTGGGGAGTTAATATGGGTTTTTGCCCCCGGTGGCCGCTGGTGTTACTACAACTGTAGTTGCTCTGCTGCTGATTTTCCCCCCCGGTGGCTGCTGGTGTTACTACAACTGTAGTTGCTCTGCTGCTGGTTTTTGCCCCTGGTGGCCGCTGGTGTTACTACATGTTTAATTAGCCAGCAGTTGGTGACCACCCCCTCCTTCCTATAAAAGGTCGTCAGGTGCTGTAGCCATTGTTGGTAATATTGGTCATTTGCTAACCAACCTTGGTGAAGACTGGACCTACCTGGTGGAGAGGGGGTTCAGCTTATCTGGAGCAGTGGAGTTGCTGCTGGATGCTGATCGGGTGCCTTTCTCTGCTGCCTGGAGCCTTGGCGGCAGATAAGCTAAGTTTGGGTTTTTAGTTGCTTTAACCCTGAGGTGTTTGTTTTATTTTCCCCTGTCTGTTATTTGGTGCAGTTCACTTTATTCCCTGTCTCACCTCCTGAGGAGGGGGTTGTGGGTTTAGCTGAGGGCTAAACAGGAGATAGGGACAGATTGGGGACTTGGGCCTCACTACCATCAAGATATCCAAGTAAATTTTTATTTTCTTGATACGCTTTCATGTCAGTTTCATATTCTCCTTTTTTCTTGTGATATTGGGTGATATCAATGGGAAAATAAGGGAATAAGGGTGTTTTTTCCATTTTTTAAAAAATGGCACCTCCTTAGCCTGAGTGGCAGTTCAGGGGCCCAGGTTCCACGCCTCCTGTTTTCCTCCTACTGCCCCGTGACACTGGTGGCTTGGCTTCTACTGTCCAGTGTCTTTCTAAAATGCCACCTCATGGTAGTGCTGATGCACACAATTGTATCTGCAGGAGCAGGAATCTTTCTGTGACAGCTTGAGTCCCTACAGAGAAAAAACATACAATTTATAATCGTCTATGCCTTCTTGATTGCTGTATATACAGCGCTAAACAATCGCTGTATGTGCAGTAATAGGAATTGCTGACAGTGCTTCCTTCTCCATATACTGTGGCCATGTGATCACTATGCATAGGTAGGGAAGGGAACACAACCTCCTGGGTCATTTCTGATCTTATTTGTGGTACAATGCGTAAAATAGATGAAAAGTAAAATAAATAAAACAAATAGCAGGTAAGAAAAATAAACAAAATAAAAATTCTGCTGTCAATCCAAATTGCTATTACTAGCCCCACTCCAGAAAATAAATGTGTCCCATATAAAAATAATTATTACTGAATGAGGTACCATTTTTTTAAGTTCTACAAATGGCCTTTTGTAGTCATAATTTAAAAAAAAAATGGAAAAAACACAATGTGGGGCATATATATATAAAGCTCAGCTGGGATTTTTGCTTTGGCACAAGTGGGTGGCTATGGAGTCACAACAGCAGTCTAGTGAGTTCCACACGGATATGGGCACGGCGTATTTTATTGTGCACATTGGTCATTCAATGTTACACATGTCAAACATGAAATAAAATGTCTAAGGCCGTCTGTTATGATTGAGTCACCGTAGGAGGCAAAAACAGAAATGCTAGCTAAGTCCAGAAAACCAGAGAGGTTGGCAGCTATCGGATTGCAGACCCCTGATCCTATCCACAACAACTAACAGTAGCCGTGGGGGGTTCCTACGATGCCCTAGACCCCTCGATCACAGCCGGAGAATTAAATAGGCCTAAAGAAAGAAAGGGGAATTCTAAACTGCCCCAGAGCAGACCCCAAAGCAATAGGCAGCCCCCAACATATAATGATGGTGAAGCAAGATGAAAACACCAACACAGACAGAAGGATAGACTGAGCAAAGACGGGGCCCAAGCTAACTAGATAGGAAAGGACAGGAAGGCTGCTGTCTGCAATCCGTGAAAAACCCTATGAAAATAAGAGCCAACAGACTGACAGTGAAAAAGGCCCTGAAGACGCTAGGCTTCAAAAAAGCTATGTCAGTACTCAGGAATATTCTGAAGACAGAGCAACCGGCAAAAGGAGATTCAGCTCACCCCAGCAGGGAATGGCAGAATCCAGAAAAGCAAGGAAAACTAAAACAAAACACAAATGCTAACAGGCAAAGCAGAAAACTTAGCTTTAGAGGAGCAGGAATCAGACTGGTGTCCTAGAAGTCCACAGAGAAATCACCTATAGGGCAGAAGGGCGTCGGCAGCCTTATATCCAGTCCGTGACTCCACTCAGCCAGTCATCCTCATTAGGCTCAGGTGCCTGATAATCAGGCTCATTACCTTCCTTTACCAGAATAGGGAGTTCACCAGACCTCAGTGACGAAGGGGAAAATGAACTCACAACAGCCGTCTGGCCTCTAACTAACCATAGAAGGCTAACTACAAAATAAACCTATACAACAACAAAGAAGTCAATGTACTCTTACTGTGTCAGCTCCCAGCCCAGCAGACGAGAGAGAGAGAGACAGCTACTCCTGATTATATCAGCTGGACCCGTCAGGAATCAAAACCTGGATTGAACGTGTGGACGGGGAACCACCAGTCTTTTCCACACTGATCACTTAAAGAAACCAGAACAAGATTACAGTGAAATAAACCGGCTTCACTATCAGTACAGGGAGATATATGAAATGAAATGGGGGGGAAATATATCTGTTTTCTAGTACATCTCCCCTTGGCACCTCACAACCCTTATTCCCTTATTTTCCCATTGATATCACCCAACATCACAAGAAAAAAGGAGAATATGAAACTGACATGAAAGCGTATCAAGAAAATAAAAATTTACTTGGATATCTGTCACATCCTCCTGGGAGATCTGAAACTCGAAAATTGCTGCGTATTGAGAATTGCAGATCTTCATATTAAATGGATTCCGTTTCCTTTGGGGCTGAATGACTCTTTCTATGCTGGTTAGAAACATGCAACTCCATCTCACAGCTGTTCTTGGCCTGGTCATTTTCTCACCCCATAAAATCTGGTCAGGCCTTCTCTTCCTTTCCAGTGAAAGCTTGGCTTCCCAGCTCCTTGGAGCTTGCATGCTGTTTTTGGGTGTATGCTTTCCTCATTGTCCTATTCTCATTTGTCCTATCCTTCCCTATATATCTCTCTACCTATGGTGATTATTTGTATGTTTATTGCTTTCTATTATCCCTCTCTGTGTTGTGTGTTTATAGACTAGCATTTCTGTCTCAGGCCTCCTAGGGAAGGGGAAGGGGACAGCTTAGGGAATAACAGGAGAACTGTAAGGCTGGTGGCCCAATCCTCCCACCCTTTAGAGGTACTATTGGGAGCAGGGATAGTTAGGACTCTAGTCCTAGGTACGGTTCAGGGCCCCTTTCCCTAGTCACGAACAGTCACAGAGAGACAATATCCAAGCAAGAAAATTTTTTTAAATGTACTGACCCAAAAATGTTACTGGAAGAAAGGAGAGTAAATGGCCAGGTCTTCAACTAGCTAAACAACTTTAAAAAATATAATTACAAATTTTAGTTTAATAAATTATATCTGAATTGATCTTAACATAGTTTTCCCACTTTCACGATTCTCCCACTTATTGGCCAGTGCTGTGTAATGTGAACAAAATGAACTCTCTTCTATGCCCTTTGTGACCCAAATTAATTTTATTTTTTTTTTCAAGCTCTCAGGATGTCAATATGGCACAGCCTTGAAGGATGTACTCAGGATTTCTGGTTTATTAGCAAATGTAGGCACTTTAAATAGTGTCACAGACAAAGGGAAGTGCCCTCTAAACTATGAGCAAATAGGAACTTTGGGGGAGTGGGGGCGTGACTAGAAAAGTAAAACTTCCCTGTTATTTGATCACTATTTTACGGGGGTTACAAGACAAGGTGGTCACAAAATGGAATCTGTTCTCTCACAGTAAAATAATTAATCAAATCAGACAACACTCAGCCTCCACTGTTATGACTGCACTGCATATTACGCTGCAGCCAATCTCTGAACTCAGCTGCTGGTGCTGCAGAGCTGCTGAGTTCAGTAATTGCAGTGATGATGTGCATTCTAGTCGTTTGTGGCATTACCGCTGCAGCCAATATGCAGAAACTGAAGCAGTGGCAAAGAGATGGCGATGATTTGATTACTTTTTACACAGTGCTGGCTAACAGAGGGGAAAACAAGAAACGTTCTTTGATAGTCCTCACAAATTAAATATTTAATTGGTGTGTGTTATTCTATTTAGATTTTGATTGCAAAATATATTAAACCCATGGATTTTATGCTTTTCCCATTTACAATCATTGTATAAAATGGCAGCAGTAAAATATCCAACCATTACTTTTTTTTTTACATCTGTATATTAAGTCATATAATTTGTTCAAATAGTTTTGCAAAGACATGCACAATTTTATGGGTCAGCTTCTATATTTATGATACTTTCTTTCTCTCCGTAACATTGTGGCATAAAAGAGATTAGCATTTTTAGAGTGGTATAAATGCAATGTAATAAAATCTCCTTTGAAATATTGCTAAAACAAGAACAAATATGATGATTTTTTTTAAAGATAAATAATAGCAAATTATATATTGTACGTTGTTTTTAATATTTAAAAAAGGTAACAAGATAACAAGTGATGCTTTTAGTAATACTTTCAAGGGATTGAAAATTGAACAGGTTCTTCTAGAGATATAACATCTTACTGACTTTAGTAAGGAATAAATTTGGCAATAGAAAATGTAGCATTAAATTACAAAATGGGCCACTTGCCCTTTAAATTTCCTAGCTAGGAGACACCTTCTATTTAAAGCTCCTCCTCCAATATGGAGGTGCCTGAGCAATGCTGTTTGTTTGCCTAGCATGCGTGCTAGTTGTCAGGTTCCCCGGGTCCCCCATATGCTTGTCTACCCTGTACCCATCTGCTTGTACCTGTCTGCTCTTCTGTCCATCAGCCTGTCCAGCCTGCACCTGCCATTTCTCCTCTATCTAACACTCGGTCCAGCCAGCACCTGCCAGTGCCCATTTGTCTAACAGACAGTTCAGCTTACACCTGCCAGTGCTCATCTGTCTAAAACCAAGTCCAGCCTGCTCCTGCCAGTGCTCCTCTGTCTTAAACTTTGTCCAGTCCGCACCTGTCAATGCTCACCTGTTCCTCAGCCAGTCCAGCCCGCACCTGCCAGTGCTCATCTGTCCAACTGCCATTTCATCATCCACCTGCCAGTGCCCATCTGTTCAACACCCGATCCAGCCTGCACCTGCCAGTGACCTTCTGTCTAAAACCCAGTCCAGCCCGCACCTGCCAGACTCATCTGTTCAAGACCCAGTCCAGCGTTCACCTGCCTTAGCCCATCTGTCTAACACCCGGTCCAGTCCGCATCTGACAATGTTGTCCTGTTCCTCTGCCGGTCGGGACCACTCCTGCCAGTGCTCATCTGTCTAAGTGCCAGTCCATTTTGCACCTGCCAGTGCTCATCTGTCTAACAGCCGGTCCAGTCCACAACTGCCAGTGCTTTTCTGTTCCTCACCTGGTCCCATTTGCACCCATGGTTCCAGTGTCCCTACAGTGCCTGCCTGCATTCTTCGTCCCTCCTTCAGGCTGTACCAGCCTACCCTCTCTAGGGGGTCAGCTGCCACCCTCTGTAGGTCAGCCTTGAAGCAGCACCTGGTGTCACCTTTTTGTCATGCCTTAGGTTGCCGTGTCACCAGCTGCCACTTATCCGAGGTCAGGTTTGGTAGGCCTCTTAGTTACACCCCTCAATGCTTTCCGAGAGCTATGGCACAGTGGTTCCACCACATTGCCCATTACAGTCTCCATCTGCTGGGTTGGCTTTAGTGGAATAGTTGTAGGTCCCCATTATACTAGTTCTAATCTATTATGATATTCCTGGTGTCTGTCCCTAATTTCATGTGTTTTGGCAGCTTTTGTGATCGCTTTAAGCTGGTGTGTTTTCGTTTGTTTTTGCCTCCCATTGACTCAAATAAAATATTCGCTTATCTCTATTTATGATAATGATGCTATATAAGTGAGTAAAATCAAATCAAATGAATTGAGGCCACTTTAGTGGTGTCTGCTTCTAATTTTTTAAAATGTTTGGAGTTGGGGCTTCTTCATGTGTCTTTCCTGAATTCGGCAGGGCTCTCAGACCACCATGAATATACCTGTCACTCATCCATGTATTACTGATCAATGTTTAGCTACAGATGCTGCTCCAAGCTCTGTCCCAGGCCCTGTCCCATACTGAAATGTGAAATGTGGCCTGCTGGCTGGAGCACACAATTAGCACAAAGAATTTCTCTACTGAAATGTAGCCTGCTTTCTGCAGCACGCTATTAGTCAAAACAATTTAGATTCAGAAATGTGCACTCCAGGCTAGAGAAAAACTAGTAACATTAAATATTTATATGTATATATCATTAAAAATTATAAGTAGGGTCATCCATAGACACTAGAAGGTAACAACTGATGGCCCTCATTAAAATACTGAACATTAAAAACACTATGTGCTGCTGCCATCTGGTGGTGTGGAAAAGTTGGGTTTAATTCAGGCTTTGCTCATTGTAATCAGAGTGAGCCTGTCAGCATTTTCTGTTGACAGACAAAAGCACCTGTCTGTTATGACCCCCCCTTCACCATGACTCTAAGATGCTATCGGTAGGGCATGCCCAGTCATCAAGGCATGAACGCTGGGAAGGTGTCATGAAATTGGCCCATGCATTTGACAGTGTACCCCTGCAGCAAGCATTGTCTGATGGAAATTTTTTCACCATATTTTCCACAATGGCCTTATGGTATTGCATCATTTTAGTTGACCTCTATGCCTCAGAAAGAAGAGGTGAAAAGTTCTCCTTGGGTTTATTAGGGTGAACATCCAGTACACTTTTTTTGTGCAAGATGAATGTAACAGAAGAGTCACAGGAATGGCAGCGGTCCATAAAGCCTGCCATATGTGACAAGGTCCCTACAGCCAACACTTTCCTGTCTCCTCCATGATGACTATTCTCCATCACCTCCTCCATCTCTTCCTCCTCAATCCCCTTCTCCGTCCATCCACTTACTGTAGGAGAGATGGGAAAAAGATTGTGTTGCTACTAGCCTCTTTGTTGCCATCAGCTAGCCCCTGTTTCTCCTCTTCTTCCTCAGCCTCCACCTCCTCATTGTTATCCAATCTGCACTGAGCACATTAGGTGAGGCTGGGCTGGGTAGTATTTCACAGACTCAAGTCTTCCTCCATTTCTACCTGGTCCACATGCAAAGCTTCATGTTTCATTGTCAGCAGTGACTGTTTTTGGTAGACACAGAAGTAGGATCGATGTGCTGACTATAGAATCATTGCCGCTCACCATCCTTGTAAAGTCCTCAAAGTCTTAGAGAACCACAAAAATGTCAGACATCCATATCAACTCTTCAGTTGTTATGCATGAAGGCTGACAAGAATGCTGATGGGGTTTTGCAGCTGGAATTCTACAACTGGCCTCTGCTGCTCACAAAGCTTTGCCAGCATGTGCAGTGTGGAATTCCAGCGTGTTGTCACATTGCTCACCAGTCGGTGAGCTGGCACTTGTATGCACTGCTGCAGCATTGCCAGAGCAGGAGCAGCTGTTGCTAACTTGCTTAAATGGGCGCTGACCATGACAAGAAGATCTGGCAAATCTAGGTAGGTTTTCAAAAACCGCTGAGCTACCAAGTTAAGCACGTGGGCCAAGTATTGTATGTGTGTGAGCTTGCCAAGCTTCTCAGACACCACTGTGTTATTGTCATTATCACACACGACCATGTCTTGTTGCAGGTTCAGCGGCAAGAGACACAGATCTTTCTAGTTTGTTATTGCTTTTTATAACTGCCTAGGTGTGTGTTTTTTCCTAGACAAATTAGATTCAGCAGATGCTCTTCCTGCTTCACTGAGGCAGTGCAACAGAACTTCCAGCTTTTGGCTGATGTTGACGTCGTGCTTCGAGATAGCACATCAATGGAGGATGAGGAGGAGCAGGAGGGGTGCAGGAACCGGTCTAGGAGATGGAGGAAACCCTGATCAAAGTAGGGCCAGCAATCCTCAGCATTGGTAACACATGTGCAGTGGTAGGGTAGGACTTGATTCCAACTTCCACAATGTTCAAACAATGTGCCATCAGGAAAAAGTAGCATCCCTGGCATCAAGCACTTGTCCACTTGTCAGTCCTTTAGTGGACAATTCCAGTAACCACTATGGTAAGGGCAAGGGTGTTCCTGGACATGTGCAGGTTAAATGCAGGGATGCCACACCAGGAAAAAAATGGCAGCTGGGGACCGAGTGCCGATGGATGGCTGTCACCATGAATTGGAGATATTCTCCTTGTCAACATGCCGAACCAAACTGAAACACTTCCATGGCAAGCAACTTGGAAATGTACCCATTTAGCCTTTGGGCCTGTGGAAGTTGGCTGCAAACTTTCTCTTTCCCTCCAAGGCCTGGAGTAGGAACAGTTGAACACTATGCTGGGACAAGGATATGGAATTGCCTGATGATGGTAAGTCAGAATGTACAAGGACAGGTGCAGGGCAGGATGCATCGGTGCCAGTGTTTTGGACAGGAGATTGGGAAGAACCTACCACAGGTGAAGAGGCAGTGATATCACCCGATGGCATCAATCGTGTACTCAGGGATTCGGCATACCGAGTTGGGTGCTTAGATGACATGTGCCTGATCATGCTGGCGGTGTTTAGGTTCTTAGTGGTCAGACCCCTGCTGATCTTGTCATGGCACAGGTTGCACATGGCCATTTTGTTTGTCCCAGAACTCTCTTTCAAAAAGTCTCAGACAGGAAAACACCTAACTCTTTGATGGATAATTTCAGGAGTGGTGGTGCTCTGCGGAACAGTTACCCACCTACTCCCCCTGTTTACCCCACTGCCTCTTCCTATCTGTTTCTGTGTTGCCGGTCTCTCCCTCTGACCTCATTCTGCATGCCAGCTTCCCAGGTTGGGTCATTGACTTCACCGTACACCATTTTGTTTTCCACCACTGCACTCTAGTCCTCCTGTTTTAACAGCAGCAAGAATTAGGGGCAAATGTGACTCATCATTCATCACCCATCTCCTTTGCCAAAATTTGCCGTTTCTCACCATCTTCATCTTGTGGCTGTGGCTGCTCTAAGTTTTGTGCATAACTAAACTGAATGTCTTCCTGGCCCTCTTAGAGCATGCAGGTTGAGAGGCCACAGTCATGAAATTTTGTTGTAAAGAGCTCCTCAGAGTGTTCTAGTGTGGGATCACTTGTCTCTTGCTACAAAATACGGTGGGAGGAATGAGGATCAGAGTGAGGATTAAGTGATCCAGACTGTAGGCTGGTGAGACTGGACCATGTGGAAGACTGGGTAGTGCTTCCAAGCAGACTTGAAGCATTATCTGCTTTTCAACCAACCATCTGTTTGCACTATTCTGGCTTCTGAATTGGTGAACCATGACTCCCTGCAAAGAGGGACTACATGTTGTGGATGGGAGTGTTTTTTTTTGCTCCAGCAACAGTTGCAACTGCCCATTTCTTCAGCATTTGTGTGCACCATCATCAGCACGTCCAGTTCCCCATTCTTTACTGCATGCCTTATGCATTTAGCAATTGCTAGTTCTTTTGAAACCAAGCTTATTTTTAATGAAAGAAAAATAATGGTCACCTGCAGCAGCCTAAGTAGTTTTTGGGAGTTTAACCCCTTCACCCCCAAGGGTGGTTTGCACGTTCATGACTGGGCCAATTTTTACAATTCTGACCACTGTACCTTTATGAGGTCATAACTCTGGAACGCTTCCATGGATCCCGGTGATTCTGACATTGTTTTCTCGTGACATATTGTACTTCATGTTAGTGGTAAAATTTCATTCAAATAACTTGCGTTTATTTGTGAGAAAAACGGAAATTTGGCAAAAATTTTGAAAATTTCGCAATTTTCCAACTTTGAATTTTTATGCCCTTAAATCACAGAGATATGGCACACAAAAAACTTGATAACTAACATTTCCCACATGTTTACTTTACATCAGCACAATTTTGGAACCAAAATTTTTTTTTGTTAGGAAGTTATAAGGGTTAAAAGTTGACCAGCGATTTCTCATTTTTACAACACCATTTTATTTTTACGGACCACATCACATTTGAAGCCACTTTGAGGGGTCTATATGATAGAAAATACCCAAAAGTGACACCATTCTAAAAACTGCACCCCTTAAGGTGCTCAAAACCACATTCAAGAAGTTTATTAACCCTTTAGGTGCGTCACAGGAATTTTTTTGAATATTTAAAAAAAAAGTACTTCAGGTTCAATTTTTTTTATTTTACCAAGGGTAACAGGAGAAATTGGACTGCAAAAGTTATTGTGCAATTTGTCCTAAGTACGCTGATACCTTATATGTGGGGGGGAACAACTGTTTCGGCACATGGCAGAGCTCAGAATGGAAGGAGCGCCGTTTGACTTTTTCAATGCAAAATTGTCTGGAATTCAGATCGGACACCATGTCACGTTTGGAGAGTCCCTGATGTACCTAAACAGTGGAAAACCCCTACAAGTGACCATTTTGGAAACTAGACCCCCCAAGGAACTTATCTAGATATGTGGTGAGAACTTTGAACCCACAAGGGCTTTACAGAAGTTTATAACGTACAGCAGTACAATTAATCATATTTTTTCCACAAAAATGATCTTTTCACCCCAATTTTTATTTTCCCAAGGGTAACAGGACCCTAAAAGTTATTGTGCAAATTGTCCTGAGTACGCTGATACCCCACAAGTGGGGGTAAACCACTATTTGGGCGCATGGCAGAGCTCAGAAGGGAAGCAGCGACATTTGACGTTTTTGGCTGGAATTGAGATCGGACATCATGTCGCGATTGGAAAACCCCTGATGTACCTAAACAGTGGAAACCCCCCACAAATGACACCATTTTGTAAACTACACCCCCCAAGGAACTTATCTAGATGTGTGGTGAGAACTTTGAACCCCCCAGTGCTTCACAGAAGTTTATAACGCCCGGGCGTGAAAATAAAAAATTCGTATTTTTTCCACAAACATGATCTTTTAGTCACCATTTTTTTATTTTCCCAAGGGTACCAGGAGAAATTGGACCCCAAAAGTTGTTGTCCAATTTGTCCTGAGTATGCTGATACCCCATATGTGGGAGAAAACTACTGTATGGACACACGTCGGGGCTCGGAAGGGAAGTAGTGACGTTTTGGAATGCAGACTTTGATGGAATGGTCTGCGGGTGTCATGTTGCCTTTGGAGAGCCCCTAATGTACCTAAACAGCGGAAACCCCCCACAAATGACCCCATTTTGAAAACTAGACCCCCTAAGGAACTTATATAGATGTGAGGTGAGCACTTTGAACCCCCAAGGGCTTTACAGAAGTTTATAATGCCCGGGCATGAAAATAAAAAAATCGTATTTTTTCCACAAACATGATCAATTAGTCCCCAATTTTTTCATTTTCCCAAGGGTAACAGGAGAAATTGGACCCCAAAAGTTGTTGTCCAATTTGTCATGAGTACGCTGACACCCCATATGTGGGAGAAAACTACTGTATGGACACACGTCGGGGCTCGGAAGGGAAGTAGTGACGTTTTGGAATGCAGACTTTGATGGAATGGTCTGCGGGTGTCATGTGCGTTTGGAGAGCCCCTGATGTACCTAAACTATTGAAACTCCCCACAAGTGACCCCTTTTTGGACACTAGACCCCCACGGAACTTATATAGATGTGTGGTGAGCACTTTGAACCCCCAAGTGCTTCACAGAATTTTATAACGCTCGGACGTGAAAATAAAAAAATCATTTTTTTTCCACAAAAATGATATTTTTGCCCCCAATTTTTTATTTTCCTAAGTGTAACAGGAGAAATTGGACCCCAAAAATTGTTTTGCAATTTATCCTGAGTAGGCTGATACCCTACATGTGGGGGTAAAACACTGTTTGGGCGCATGTCAGAGCTTGGAAGGGAAGGAGCACCATTTGACTTTTTCAACTCAGAATTGGCTGGAATTGAAATCAGACGCCATGTTGCATTTGGAGAGCCCCTGATGTGCCCAAACAGTGCAAACCCCCAATTCTAACTCCAACCCGAACCCCAACACACCCCTAACCCTAATCTCAGCCCTAACCCTAGCCCTAACCCTAGCCCTAACCCTAACCCTAGCCCTAACCCTAACCCTAGCCCTAACCCTAGCCCTAGCCCTAACCCTAGCCCTAGCCCTAACCGTAATGGAAAAATGGAAATAAATACATTTTTTTTATTTTATTATTTTTCCCTAACTAAGGGGGTGATAACGGGGGGTTTGATTTACTATTTATGGCAGTTTTCATGTTTGGCGGCTGTCGCACGCTAAAAGACGCTTTTTATTGTAAAAATAGTTTTTGCATCACCACATATTGAGAGCTATAATTTTTCCATATTTTGATCCACCGAGTCATGTGAGGTCTTATTTTTTGCGGGACGAGTTGACGTTTTTATTGGCACCATTTTCGGGCACGTGACATTTTTTGATCGCTTTTTATTCTGATTTTTGGGGCGCAGAATGAACAAAAATCAGCGTTTCATGAATTACTTTTGGGGGGGTGCATTTACACCGTTCCGCGTGTGGTAAAATTGATAAAGCGGTTTTATTCTTCGGGTCAGTACGGTTACAGCGATACCTCATTTAGGTCTTTTTTTATGTTTTGTCGGTTTTATGCAATGAAAACTATTTTATATAAAAAATAATTATTTTTCCTCCGCTTTATTCTGCGAGCTATAACTTTTTTATTTTTTCGCTGATGATGCTGTTTGGCAGCTTGTTTTTTGCGGGACAAGATGACGTTTTCAGCGGTACCATGGATATTTATATGCGTCTTTTTGTTCGCGCGTTATTACACTTTTTGTTTGGTGGTATGATAATAAATCATTATTTTTTGCTTCGTTTTTTATTTTTATTTTTTAAGGGGTTCGCTAAAGGGGTTAACTAATGGGACAGTTTTATAGGGCGGGTCGTTGCGGACGCGATGATACCTAATATGTGTACTTTTATTGTTTTGTTTTTTTTTATTTTCAAAAAATGGATTTATTTGGGGGAATAATTTTTTTTTTTTTGTAATTTATTTGGCGATTTTTTTTAAATTATTTTAACACTTTATTTTTATTTTTTTTTTACTTTATTAAATAGTCCCAGGTGGGACATCACTGTTCTGTGACAGATCGCTGATCTGTCACATCACAGATCACTGTGACAGATCAGCGATCTGTCACAGGCAGTGCAGAAGGCTTCCTCATGCCTGCGCTTTGCAGGCACTGAGGAAGCCAACTTCCTGCAGGCCCCCGAAGGCCCCCGTTGCCATCTTGGATTCGGGGGCCTGCAGGAAAGGAGCCCCCGGCAGCAGCGCTGCACATTGCGCTGCCGTGGGGGGCTCAGGGAAGCATGGAGGGAGCCCCCTCCCTGCCGATGCTTCCCTTTAACCCTCGGTACACCGCGATCATGTTTGATCGCGGTCTGCAAGGGGTTAATGTGTCGGGTGCGGTCCGTGACCGCCCCTGACACATTGTGCCGGGTGTCAGCTGTGATAATCAGCTGACACCCAGCCGCGATCAGCGGCGCTCACCACGTGGGCGCCGCTGATCGCGGTAGACGTACTATCCCGTCCATGGGCATAGGGGCCCGGGTCCCATGGACGGGATAGTACGTCGGATGTCAGGAAGGGGTTAATGCCACCGTAAAATAACAGAACTAATGCCAAAGTGTATAGATGACAATCAAATTCAACCCAGAAAATTGCTTCACCACTTTTTAAAAAGTGTTATATGCCTCAAATGTACCACAAAGCACGTAGTAATGTATGGCTGATAAAATTAAGCCTGCAAAATTTAACACTTTTTTTCAGTTCTATAGATCATAGGAAATGTCCCCCAGTCCACGGAAGAGTGTGTGGATGAGAACTGTAATCTAGTCATTATTTGTAATGCTTTTTTGTAGTGTTAGATAATATCACAAAAATTTACCTCAGGCCACGGAATAGTGTATGGGTGAGAAATGTAATCCAGCTAATTTTTGTATCACATTTTTGGAGTGTTGGTTATCACAGAAATGTACCACAGAGTACAAGTACTTGAAACTGTGTTGCTGATAAATTTAATATTGCAACATTTTTTAACTCCTTTTTCAGTTTCATGGATCACAGAAAATGGCCCTCAGACCATTGAATAGTCTATGGATGAGAACTGTAACCCAGCCAATTTTGTTAATGCTTTTTTGTAGTGTTAGATACAGTCATATGTAAAAGTTTGGGCACCCCTATTAATGTTAACCTTTTTTCTTTATAACAATTTTGGTTTTTGCAACAGCTATTTCAGTTTCATATATCTAATAACTGATGGACTCAGTTATATTTCTGGATTCAAATGAGGTTTATTGTACTAACAGAAAATGTGCAATCTGCATTTAGACAAAATTTGACCGGTGCAAAAGTATGGGCACCCTTATCATTTTCTTGATTTGAACACTCCTAACTACCTTCCTGAAGCACTAAATTGGTTTTATAACCTCATTGAGCTTTGAACTTCATAGCCAGGTGTATCAAATCATGAGAAAAGGTATTTAAAGTGGCCACTTGCAAGTAGTTCTCCTATTTGATTCTCCTATGAAGAGTGGCATCATGGGCTCCTCAAAACAACTCTCAAATGATCTGAAAACAAAGATTATTCAACATAGCTTTTCAGGGGAAGGATACAAAAAGTTGTCTCAGAGATTTAATCTGTCAGTTTCCACTGTGAGGAACATAGTAAGGAAATGGAAGAACACAGGTACAGTTCTTGTTAAGCCCAGAAGTGGCAGGCCAAGAAAAATATCAGAAAGGCAGAGAAGAAGAATGGTGTGAACAGTCAAGGACAATCCACAGACCACCTCCAAAGACCTGCAGCATCATCTTGCTGCAGATGGTGTCACTGTGCATCGGTCAACAATACAGCGCATGCATAACGCCTTTTTGTATGACCAAACAACTCAATCTTTGTTTCATCAGTCCACAGGACCTTCTTCCAAAATGTAACTGGCTTGTCCAAATGTGCTTTTGCAGACCTCAGGCGACTCTGTTTGTGGCGTGCTTGCAGAAACGGCTTCTTTCGCATCACTCTCCCATACAGCTTCTCCTTGTGCAAAGTGCGCTGTATTGTTGACCGATGCACAGTGACACCATCTGCAGCAAGATGAGACTGCAGGTCTTTGGAGGTGGTCTGTGGATTGTCCTTGAAACTCCGACTTTTTTTGCCCTAGTCGGACCAGTTTCATCTGAAACAAATTTTGTTTCATGAAACCCGATCCGGCAAAAGTCGCAATACTCTAGTCACAGTATGATTGTCTTATTTATAAGAAATCTCACATATATTCCAGAGGTTGTAAATGTGTCTGATGAATGAAAAGGATTATAATGTTCGAACAGGGAGTTATTGATTCGTTTCAGAATCTGCTCAGACAATATTCCTATAGAATTGTAAGTATGTGAACTGTTTATCCCATTATATTTGCAGGTTACTTATTATGTAACAGTGGCAGCCATCTGAGATTACATAACTAATCCTCACCACTAATGAGACACCTGCCACAGTCGCTGCTGCTGCTGCTGCTGCTGCTAATACCACATTCTAACAATTGCTGTTTCCTATCATCTCATGCAAAAAATATTTATTTCTTGTATTTTCTATGTTTGGAAATAGAAAAGTTGGAAAGTCAATCTGAAGCAAGCAGAGAACTACTGGGTGCTGATCAGGCAGGACAGGTGCGCGGCCATGCAGGCGGAGGAGAGGTGAGCATAAGCACAAAAAATATCTTTTAGGGGGTAGATTGGATTCGGCCCCATATTTGAGCTGAATGAATTCTGCAAGGCAATTCGAGAAAATCTCAGGAGAATCACTTATCTTTAGTCTTCATATTATATATGACAAACACATATATAAACTATAAATCAGTTGCAATGCTTACCATAGCTGAATTCATATCAGTCATTATATTTGGAGGTTAACTTTTTTTTGTAAAGTTTATTTTTTTATAGTTTTTTTAGTGTGGTCCAATTGAAAGACATGCCAGAGTTTTATCTGTTCTTTATTAATAGATATAAGGGTTAGTACAGCTCATAATACCATTTTTTACCAATTAACTATCCTGCTTTTTCTCTCTGGTCAGTATCCCCACCAAACTTGATGTATTTAACACCTTGATGATATACTGACAAGTAGGTTTATTCTGCACAATGATGCCCATAGATAACACCTGCTCCTTACAAATGTCCCTTTTGCAGGAAGAAAGGTGTTACATTTAAATTGGAAGCTTCCAGATGGGTCAGAAAAATGTGTCAGCATCACCTTTCTTAAAACACATGCACGTCCAGCCAGGAAGCTAGGAATAATAGACATTGGTTGAACCTATGGGCTCCACATATGGTTGCTGTTTTTGTCACTCGCAGGTTCTGGGGCAAATGGATAACGTTACTCAAAATCAATGATGTATTTTATTATTTTGTAATAATACAGACAGAAAACCGTTTAACACATAACCAGGAAACAATATCTTCAATTCAATGAAAACTCTTAAGGTGACCACATAAAATTGCCTTCAAAAGTGGTCTCCTAGGGTGGTGGTCTTCTCAAAGATGGTCAGTATATGGTGGAAGTGAAAATATGTACTGGATAACGGGTTATTTTCTCATAGAGGTAGTCTGTTGGAGATATTTCAATGTGTTTACAGAGCAGAATATGGTTTTAAGAAAAAGAGGTAATGTTATAGTAAACAGTGTCGGACTGGGGTGCCGAGGGCCTACCAGTAACAATGACTTTGTAGGTCCACTTTTCACCTGCATACAGATATTACACTATCCTTGTTAACAAATTTACCTCTATCTCTATATAATAATAAACTGAGTAGTTTGGTTAGTGAATGAGATGCTAATTTTTTTAATACAGAGTGAATCAAGGGAATTATGCCAAGTACTGCCCATTCATTATTATTATTATTTATTATTATAGCGCCATTTATTCCATGGCGCTTTACATGTGAGGAGGGGTATACATAATACATACAAGTACAGTAATCTTAAACAATACAAGTCACGACTGGTACAGGATGAGAGAGGACCCTGCCAGCGAGGGCTGACAATGTACAATGGGATTGGTGAGGATACAGTAGGCGAGGGTAGAGCTGGTCGTGCAGTGTTTTGGTGGATCGGTGGTTACTGCAAGTTGTAGGCTTGTCGGAAGAGGTAGGTCTTCAAATTCTTTTTGAAGCTTTCAAACATTGGGATTGGGGGCCCAGATCTGCACAAGGGCCCACTGGGGAATTTCCCTGTTCACCTATGGGCTATTCCGAGCCTGATAGTAAAGTATCCCAGTATGTTCGAAAAGAGTCCTTTTGGAAGAAAAATAATTATTGTTCAAATGGTATTCAAGTCATTATTTTCATAGTTTTTTTTACAAGATTTGTAATATATTTATCTAAATGATTGAATTTTTCCTGAATACAAGTTTGGGACACTACAAAGACCTATCCTATTCATGGAATGATGTAATCTTAAAATAAGAATGTACTTTAGCGCTAATATTTAATTTGCTTGACTGACAGAGAACACGCACTGACTGCTTAAACTGAATAGCCCCTTAGAAAGATGCACAGCACTATATTTGTTCCTCTACTTACCAGGCACTTTGAATTGCTGCCCACTACTCAATGCTATTAGCAAAAAAAATCTAAATTCATTAGCAAGGCACAATTATGTCTGTGTCTCCATCTAAAGCACATTCATACTGAGTATTGTTTCCCCTCTATTAGAACGACATTTGCCTCAGTGAAGCTGCCAGAGCTGGTCTTGTAAATACTTTAATTACAGCTCTTCATCAGACCTAGCAGATGGGACAAGACTTGTCTTTTCATACAAAGAATGCAGTGTTCCTCCCCAAAAGGAGATGCTGTAGACTAAGAATATTTTCTTTATTATGTAGTGTACGACAAAATATTGTCAGGATTAAACTGGGATACAGAAATTACGGCACTGTGACTGTAGTGTGACTTTATTTAAGAAGCACGCTAGTGGTGCACTGTGACTTTAGTGTAGAAATAAACAAGTGCATTACTGGTACACTGTGACATACACAAGAGCACTAGTGGTACACTGTGACCTTAGTGTGCACAAACAAAAGAACACTTGGGGTACACTGTGACTTTAGTGTGCAAATAAACAAGTGCACTAGCGGTACACTGTGACATACACAAGAGCGCTAGTGGTACCCTGTGACCTTAGTGTGCACAAACACAAGAACACTTGGGGTACACTGTGACTTTAGTGTACAAATAAACAAGTGCATTAGTGGTACACTGTGACATACACAAGAGCGCTAGTGGTACACTGTGACCCTAGTGTACACATACACAAGAGCACTTGTGGTACGCAGTGACTTTAGAAATATATCAAAAAATAGGGTAGGGGAAAAGGAAAGTCAGCTCACCACAGCATGCTGGTCTGTAATAGTGGAAGTCCTCTGCACGGAGCCGCCCCAGTCCAGGGCATCAGCAATCAGCTGAAAAAAAAGAGATGTGCTCCAGCGATGAAACAATCCACTGATGTATTAAAAACTGTTTTTTATTTGCTTTTTAAAAACATGAAAAAACAATGTGGGTGACACAAGAGGCAGAAATATGACCAACGCGTTTCAGCAATTAAGCCTTAATCATGGTATATGATTAAGGCTTATTTGCTGAAAGGCGTTGGTCGTATTTCTGCCTCTTGTGTTACCCACATTTTTCATGTTATAAAAAGCAAATAAAAAACTGTTTTTAATACATCAGTGGATTGTTTCATCGCTGGAGCAAATCTCTTTTTTTTTCTGCTGTGACGTTAGTGTACAAAAACACAAGTGTGCCTAGTGGTGCACTGTGACTTTAGTGTACAAATAAATAAGTGCACTAGTGGTACACTGTGACATACACAAGAGCGCTAGTGGTACACTGTGACCCTAGTGTGCACATACACAAGAGCACTTTTGGTACGCTGTGACTTTAGTGTACAAAAATCAAGTGTGCTAGTGGTACACTGTGACACACACAAGAGTGCTAGTGGTAAATTGTGACCCTGGTGTGCACATACACAAGAGCACTTGAGGTACGCTGTGATTTTATTGTACGAAAAAACAAGTGCACTAGTGGTACACTGTGACATACACAAGAGCACTTGTGGTACGCTGTGGCTTTAGTGTACAAAAAACAAGTGTGCCTAGTGGTGCACTGTGACTTTAGTGTACAAATAAACAAGTGCACTAGTGGTACACTGTGACATAAACAAGAGCACTAGTGGTTCATTGTGACCTTAGTGTGTATGTAAAGGGAAGAACCAAAGCGTACCTTTTCCGTGACAGATCCGGAACTGTCGGGGCTGTCACCTCTGTTGCACGGAGGAAGGCTTAAGGCACCAGACTGACTTTTGCACCTGGTGATAGGGAGCGTGGCTAAGCTAAAAAGGGAAACAGGTCATTCTTGGCGAGAATGCGCAGCACACAGGTGGACAGTGTGATTGCTCCGACCTCAGAGCATCGCGTCAGAGCTGGCCCAAGCCTGAACGGTCGAAGCATCACTACCAGAGACTGTTGACAAACACTTGCCTCGTGTCCGCCGACTGCGCTGCTACCGCTGACATCACCACTCCGCTACTACCACTGACCCCACCGACGTCGCTGACTCATCTGACAGTGAGTCCGAAGGCCCGTGGGAGGATGGTAGACATATGCATACATACCGGCAGGAAAGCCGGGTGACCCGTTTTGAACTGTGCACTGATAAGTCCGCATATAGTTGCCGAGCAGTGATAAACACTGCCCAGGATAGAGACTTTATCCTCTCCGTTCCCTCATCTTCCGGACACAAGACCGTCACCAGGACCACAAGGAATCACCACCATCACCAGGATCCAGGACGTCATCTTCTCCAGGACTACATCGGACCCCATATGCACCAAAGTTTACACCCAGGACGCCAACTGCTGAAGTCGCTGGTTTGATATGTTTAGCACTTTTGAACTTCTTGCCTAATATGCCTAAACCTGTTTTTTTCTAGTTATAATATTCCCGCTGAATTTGGCCCTTTCCCCCATTTCTCCCTGCGTGGAGAATCCACTGTATTATTAAACCCCCTTTAACTGTTGCTCTGCCGCGAGTACGTTACTGCATTCCCGCGTTCCTGCTGTATCCTATGTACACATACATAAGAGCACTTGTGGTACACTGTGACTTTAGTGTACAAAAAAAACAAGTATGTTAGTGGTACACTGTGACTTTAGTGTAGACATACACAAGAACACTAGTTTTACACTGTATCTTAAGTGTACACATACACAAGAGCACTAGTGGTATACTGTAACTTTAGTGTACACATACACAAGAGCACTAGAGGTACACTGTGACTTTAGTGTACAAATTAACAAGTGCCCTAGTAGTATACTGTGACTTTAGTGTACACATACACAAGAGTGCTAGTGGTACACTGTGACTTTAGAGTGAACATACACAAGAACACTAGCGGTACATTGTGACCTTAGTGTACAAAAACAAGTGCACTAGTGGTATACTGTGACTTTAGTGTACAAACTAAATAAATGCGCAAGTGGTACAATATGACTTTAGTGTACACATACACAACAGCAATAGTGGTACACTGTGACTTTAGTGTACAAATAAGTGTGCTAGTGGTACACTGTGGCTTTAGCATTAACATAAACAAAAGCGCTAGTGGTAGACTGTGACTTCAGTGTATACATACACAAGAGACAAGAGCGCTAGTGGAATGCTGTTACTTTAGCGTTAAAATAAAGAAGAACGCTAGTGGTGCACTGTGAGTTTAGTATACTCATACACAAGAGCGCTAGTGGTACACTGTGACTTTAGTGCACACAAACAAGAACACAATAGTACAATACGACTTTATCGTACAGATAAATAAAAGTGGTAGTGATACAATGTGACTTTAGTGAACAAATAAAAAAGAACGCTAGTGGTACACTGTGACATTAGTGTACACAAATAATAGTGCAATGGTGCAATATGACTTTACTGTATGCAAAAATAAGTATGCTAGTGGTACACTGTGACTTTAGTGTATGCATAAACAAGAGTGCAGTAGTACAATGTGACTTTAGTGATCAAATAAACAAGAGTGCAGTAGTACAATGTGACTTTAGTGATCAAATAAACAAGAGAGCATGCAGTTGGTAATTTACATAATAAAAGTCACAGTAAGGCCTCAGCACACAAGGATGTATGGGCCATGACTCATTTGGATTTGTCTAGGCTACACTGCGGGGAAAAGTCTAAGGAATTTTGCAATCTTCATTAGAGTTGAGCGAAACGGGTCGAAAAATTTCAAAAGTCGCCGACTTTTGGCAAAGTCGGGTTTCACGAAACGAAACCCGACCCTAGGATGGGGTCGGCCACGAGGTCGGTGACTTACGCGCCAAAGTCGCGTTTCAAAAGTTTGTTTTGCGCTCTTTTTCAGCCAATCAGGATCCACGGACACTGTGGGCAACGTGATGACATAGGCAGGGGTCACCACCATCTTTCAGAAGGGCATGCAAGTGATTGGCTTGCTTTGGTGGGCGTCACAGGGGGTATAAAAGGGCGTGCACGCCGACCGCCATCTTACTTCTGCCGATCTCAGTATAGGGAGAGGTTGCTGCTGATTCTGTAGGGAGAGCGTTAGGCAGGGAAGAAGACAAAAAACTGCTTCTGCTGCTAGCGATTTGGCCTGCACAACACACCAGTCACTGTGTGTGCAGTGCAAGGGGAGGCTATATAGTGGTGTATCAGTGGTGTTGGTTGTTGGGCTGCCTTCTAAGGCTTCCTGACATTCCTGCATTGCTGTTTACCCACTGCTCCGCAAACTGCTTTTTTAAAAGCAATCCCAATTTTTTTTTTTGTCCTGCTGAGAAGAAAAAAAAACTGCTTCTGCTGCTAGCAATTTGGCCTGCACAACACACCAGTCACTGTGTGTGCAGTGCAAGGGGAGGCTATATTGTGGTGTATCAGTGGTGTTGGTTGTTGGGCTGCCTTTTAAGGCTTCCTGACAGGCTGGCATTGCTGTTTACCCACTGCTCCGCAAACTGCTTTTTTAAAAGCAATCCAATCTCCCTTATCCTCTAGTCCCTTTTGTCACAGCTGTGCCATCGAGCCTGTGACATAGCGCTCAGATATCAGTGGGCCTCACACAATCCAAAACTGTCCACAAGTGTCTGCAGAAATTCAAAATCTCCCTTATCCTCTCGTCACTTTTGTCACAGCTGTGCCATCGAGCCTGTCACATAGCGCTCAGATATCAATGGGCCTCACACAATCCAAAACTGTCCACAAGTGTCTGCAGAAATTCAAAATCTCCCTTATCCTCTCGTCACTTTTGTCACAGCTGTGCCATCGAGCCTGTCACATAGCGCTCAGATATCAGTGGGCCTCACACAATCCAAAACTGTCCACAAGTGTCTGCAGAAATTCAAAATCTCCCTTATCCTCTCGTCACTTTTGTCACAGCTGTGCCATCGAGCCTGTCACATAGCGCTCAGATATCAGTGGGCCTCACACAATCCAAAACTGTCCACAAGTGTCTGCAGAAATTCAAAATCTCCCTTATCCTCTCGTCACTTTTGTCACAGCTGTGCCATCGAGCCTGTCACATAGCGCTCAGATATCAGTGGGCCTCACACAATCCAAAACTGTCCACAAGTGTCTGCAGAAATTCAAAATCTCCCTTATCCTCTCGTCACTTTTGTCACAGCTGTGCCATCGAGCCTGTGACATAGCGCTCAGATATCAGTGGGCCTCACACAATCCAAAACTGTCCACAAGTGTCTGCAGAAATTCAAAATCTCCCTTATCCTCTCGTCACTTTTGTCACAGCTGTGCCATCGAGCCTGTCACATAGCGCTCAGATATCAGTGGGCCTCACACAATCCAAAACTGTCCACAAGTGTCTGCAGAAATTCAAAATCTCCCTTATCCTCTCGTCACTTTTGTCACAGCTGTGCCATCGAGCCTGTGACATAGCGCTCAGATATCAGTGGGCCTCACACAATCCAAAACTGTCCACAAGTGTCTGCAGAAATTCAAAATCTCCCTTATCCTCTCGTCACTTTTGTCACAGCTGTGCCATCGAGCCTGTCACATAGCGCTCAGATATCAGTGGGCCTCACACAATCCAAAACTGTCCACATGTGTCTGCAGAAATTCAAAATCTCCCCTGTCCTATAGACACCTTGTACCTTGTTTTACATTACTATATAGTTTGTTGGATTTTGTCTACATTTCTACCAAAAATGAGGAAGGCTGGTGGAAGAGGCCGTGGAATTGGGCGGGGGTTGGCAGCTGGTAATGATGGTGTTGGTGGTGGATCTGATGGTAGTGGCAAGAGCAAAATAGGACCGAATGCAGGAGGTGTTGAGCCTGCGTCATCGTCTGGCTACATAAGGCCTCGAACGCTTAGTTTTCTAGGAGTTGGCAAACCGCTTTTAAAGCCAGAGCATCAGGAAAAAGTTTTGTCTTACATTGCTGACTCAGACTCCAGCTCTATCGCCTCCTCTTCTTCAGTTGTAAAAAGTAAAAGCACTGAGTCGTCATTGGAGGCTCATGTTCATGAACCACACCTTTCCTTGTGTCCTTCACCCCAACCAAGATTGAAGTATGACGCAGGCCATACTACTGATTACTCCATGGAGCTGTTTTCACATACCATGCCTGGATTATCAAGTCAAATGGTGAATTACCCAGGCCAAGATGAATCTGACATGGAGTGCACTGATGCACAGCCGCTGATGGATGATTCTGCTGGTACATTCACTCAGAGCACTACATTGTCCTCGCAGTGTACAGAGCCAGATTCTGACCCTGATGAGACTCAGGTGCCCCTTCCCGCACACTATACCACCATACACGGTGACACAGAGGAAGGTGCACATGACATAGAAGAGGAGGTGATGGATGACCCAGTTGTTGACCCAGATTGGCATCCATTGGGGGAAGAGGGTGCTGCTTCCAATAGCTCAGATGAGGAGCATCCACAGCAGACATCGACATCGCAACAGCTGTTATCTGGCAGGCCCGGAGCACTCCAAAGACAGGTTCCAAACATCAAAAGAGTTGCTGGACAGCTTGTCCAGAGGGTCAAAAGATCACAGCGTGCTAGGCCGCAAAATGTCTGCCAAAGTAGGAAGAGTGCAGTGTGGCACTTTTTTGAACAAAATCCTCATGATCAGGCCAAGGTTATCTGTAAGAAGTGCGCAAAGACCTTTAGCCGAGGGAAAAATCTGAAAAATTTGAATACCAGTTGCATGCTTAGACATTTAACCAGCATGCACTTGCAAGCGTGGACACAACACCAAACCTCAAGTGCCACATGAGCAACTGATCACAACGAAGGTAGTCAGCAACGCTACATTGTTTCCCCCACTGTAAGCCCACCGGTTAGCACAGCAGCAAATGTTGAGGTGTCGTTGCAAGGCCACAGCAGTCAGGGAATCCCACTGTTATATCAACGAAAGACTGATTCTAGGCCATCAGAAAGAACACCAACTCCATCACCATCATCAACCCTCTCTCAGTCCGCCCTGTCCACCGCTACTTCCACCATATGCAGCTCTCAAGTCCAGCTCACCCTCCCAGACACTATGAGTAGGTCAAGAAAGTACTCAGTCTCTCATCCGCGTACACTGGGTTTGAACGCCCACATTGCCAAACTAATCTCGTTTGAGATGATGCCCTTTCGGTTGGTGGAAAGCACAGCTTTCCGCGAACTCATGGCCTATGCAGTACCACGCTATGACCTACTCAGTCGCCACTTCTTCTCTCGCAAAGCCATCCCAGCCCTCCACCATCATGTGAAAGACCGCATTGTCCATGCACTCAAGCAGTCAGTGAGCGGAAAGGTGCACCTCACAACTGATGCATGGTCCAGTCGGCATGGCCAGGGCCGTTACGTGTCCATCACTGTGCACTGGGTTAATGTGGTGGATGCAGGGTCCACAGGGGACAGCGGTGGTGGGACAGTGCTGCCTAGCCCACGGTATAGGAAACAGTTGGCTGTAGGCGTTTGACCCTCCTCCTCCTCCTCCTCCTCCAGAAGCGAAAGCTCGTCCACACAGCGCAGTCGTACGAGCACTCCATCTGCAGCTGCACTGTTGCACACGATGTGTCCCCCTATCGAGCAGCTAGTGGAAAGCGTCAGCAGGCTGTGTTGCAGATGATGTGTTTGGGCAACAGACACACCGCCGAGGTGCTGGCCGAGTACTTGAAGCGACAAACTGAGTCATGGCTGGGCAGTGTACATCTTGAGGCAGGCAAGGTAGTTAGTGATAACGGCCGTAATTTTGTGGCAGCCATAGCCCTTTCAAAACTCAGCCACATACCTTGCTTGGCTCACACCTTGAACCTGGTGGTGCAGTGCTTCCTCAAAAATTATCCGGAGTTAACAGCCCTGCTCCAGAAGGTGCGAAGACTGTGCGCGCACATCCGCCGGTCGCCTGTACACTCCGTTCGTATGCAGAAGCTGCAGCGATTGCTCCACCTTCCCAACCACCACCTCATTATCGACATTGCAACAAGGTGGAACTCCACCCTGCACATGGTGGAGCGGCTGTGCGAGCAGAGGCAGGCCATAATGCATTTGTGGGAGGATACACGGCCAGGCACTTTGAGAGCAGACATGGAGTTGACAGGTGTGCAGTGGTCGAAGCTGAAAGACCTCTGTAAAGTCCTTCAGTGTTTTGAGGAATGCACACGGCTGGTAAGCGCAGACGACGCCATCCTAAGCATGAGCATCCCACTTATGCGTCTGCTCATGCAAACTTTGACGCACCTTAAGGAGCAGGCGTCTGCAGCCAATGTTGATGAGGAGGAAGAGGAGGAGGGAATCCTTGATGACATTCAGCCATTGTCTGCTCAGGGACCTCTCCTGGACGAGGTGGAGGAAGAAGAGGAGGAGGAGGAGGAGGATGATGGGGATGATTACTTAGGGGAGGAGGATGCATCTCGTGGGGCAAGTGAAAATGTTGGCGTAGCAAGGTCTGGTACAGGGTTTGTGCGTGACTGGAGGGATGTGGATTTGCCAGAAAGTGCTCCTCCACCCAGCACTCGCAGTGCATCATTGACACCGGGAACATTGGCCCACATGTCAGATTATGCCTTGCGGATCCTAAAAAGGGACCCCCGCATTGCCAAAATGATGAACGATGACGACTACTGGTTGGCCAGCATCCTGGATCCACGCTATAAAGGCAAATTACAAAACATCATGCCACAGGAGAACCTTGACCTAATATTGGCTAATAAACAAGCAACTCTGGTAAATCGGTTGCTTGAGGGATTCCCAGCACACAGCAGCGGTGATGGTTCTCACACGAGCCGTACGGGCCGGGGGCAGCTTGGCAGAGGTGTTCGTGGTGCACACAGCAGAAGTGGCGTTGGAGACAGGGGTTTCATGACAATGTTGTGGACTGATTTTTCAAATACCGCTCACACAACTGGTAATACTGCATCGATAGAAAGTGACAGGAGCCAGCAGTTGTCAACTATGGTTACAAACTACTTTTCCTCCCATATCGATGTTCTCCCACACAGGTCATTCCCCTTTGACTATTGGGCCGCTAAACTGGACACCTGGCCTAAATTGGCCCAATATGCCTTAAATGAGCTCGCTTGCCCAGCTGCAAGTGTGCTATCGGAAAGAGTCTTCAGTGCAGCTGGATCAATCCTGACAGAAAAAAGGACCCGTCTGTCAACCCAAAATGTGGATGATCTAACCTTCATTAAAATGAACCACGCATGGGTTTCCAAGGATTTTGTCCCACCTTCCCCTGATGACACATAGGGTGACAGAAAAATGGCTTGCTTTGGTTCACCTCTTCCTGGGACTTCACCCATTTCGCCTTTTGCATCAGCTGAATGTCCAACATCAACATATGCCACTTTCTAAAACTCCCTAACTGTGCTGCCTCCCCCCCCATGGCTGGGGTCACCACCTAGCGCACGACACCGTGCGAGTGCCGTTGCCCTGGACAGGTGGGTAGGCCGACTCTTGGGCGCAGGCACTGGCACAGGGTCCCTCATAGTGCAATCAAGTGTCTCTGATGGTGGTGGTGCACACCCGCCGTCAGACACACCTCTGTACTATGAGGGGCCCAGTGCCAGTACCGACGCCCACGAGTGGGCCCCCCTTGCTTGGGCAGGGCCCCAGCATTTGCAATCTTTACCTCTCCCTGCTCCTCCGCTGTGTAATCTGGGCCGTCAAATCCATACTGTGCCTGACACCGTCTGAGCCTGCCTCCTGAGACATATTTTTTGAATGTGTACGCTATCCATACATGTTATCTGGGGATACGGTACCCTTTCTAACCTTTGTGCAATCACGTGCAATCCATACTGGGCCTGACACCGTCTGAGCCTGCCTCCTGAGACATATATTTTGAATGTGTACGCTATCCATACATGTTATCTGGGGATACGGTACCCTTTCTAACCTTTGTGCAATCACGTGCAATCCATACTGGGCCTGACACCGTCTGAGCCTGCCTCCTGAGACATATATTTTGAATGTGTACGCTATCCATACATGTTATCTGGGGATACGGTACCCTTTCTAACCTTTGTGCAATCACGTGCAATCCATACTGGGCCTAACACCGTCTGAGCCTGCCTCCTGAGACATATATTTTGAATGTGTACGCTATCCATACATGTTATTTGGGGAAACGGTACCCTTTCTAACCTTTGTGCAATCACGTGCAATCCATACTGGGCCTAACACCGTCTGAGCCTGCCTCCTGAGACATATATTTTGAATGTGTACGCTATCCATACATGTTATCTGGGGATACGGTACCCTTTCTAACCTTTGTGCAATCATGTGCAATCCATACTGGGCCTAACACCGTCTGAGCCTGCCTCCTGAGACATATATTTTGAATGTGTACGCTATCCATACATGTTATCCGGGGATACGGTACCCTTTCTAACCTTTGTGCAATCACGTGCAATCCATACTGGGCCTAACACCGTCTGAGCCTGCCTCCTGAGACATATATTTTGAATGTGTACGCTATCCATACATGTTATCCGGGGAAACGGTACCCTTTCTAACCTTTGTGCAATCACGTGCAATCCATACTGGGCCTGACACCGTCTGAGCCTGCCTCCTGAGACATATATTTTGAATGTGTACGCTATCCATACATGTTATCTGGGGATACGGTACCCTTTCTAACCTTTGTGCAATCACGTGCAATCCATACTGGGCCTAACACCGTCTGAGCCTGCCTCCTGAGACATATATTTTGAATGTGTACGCTATCCATACATGTTATCTGGGGAAACGGTACCCTTTCTAACCTTTGTGCAATCACGTGCAATCCATACTGGGCCTAACACCGTCTGAGCCTGCCTCCTGAGACATATATTTTGAATGTGTACGCTATCCATACATGTTATCTGGGGAAACGGTACCCTTTCTAACCTTTGTGCAATCACGTGCAATCCATACTGGGCCTGACACCGTCTGAGCCTGACTCCTGAGACATATATTTTGAATGTGTACGCTATCCATACATGTTATCTAGGGATACGGTACCCTTTCTAACCTTTGTGCAATCACGTGCAATCCATACTGGGCCTGACACCGTCTGAGCCTGCCTCCTGAGACATATATTTTGAATGTGTACGCTATCCATACATGTTATCCGGGGAAACGGTACCCTTTCTAACCTTTGTGCAATCACGTGCAATCCATACTGGGCCTAACACTGTCTGAGCCTGCCTCCTGAGACATATATTTTGAATGTGTACGCTATCCATACATGTTATCTGGGGATACGGTACCCTTTCTAACCTTTGTGCAATCACGTGCAATCCATACTGGGCCTAACACCGTCTGAGCCTGCCTCCTGAGACATATATTTTGAATGTGTACGCTATCCATACATGTTATCTGGGGATACGGTACCCTTTCTAACCTTTGTGCAATCACGTGCAATCCATACTGGGCCTAACACCGTCTGAGAATGATAGATAGGGCCCACCATACACTGGAACATTCCAAAGGTGGACATCAGACACTGGAGCAGCATTTACAGGGCCCATTATACACTAGAGCATTAGAAATGGGGCCCATTATGTTTGGAGCATTATTTGGGCCCATAAGACAGTAGAGCTTCATCCATGGGGACCAACATATACTGTAGCATTATGTGGAGCTCATCATATACTGTTTCAAACATTATATGGGACCAATGATTCTGTATGGAGAAATAGATGGGCCTCGTCATGAGATGTAAAAAGTGAGGTATTTTTCATTGTACTATACCACTATTTCTCTGTCGTATCGGAGCATGATGAGTTGTGGTATGTGTTAAAGGGGCGCTCTTTCGCCCAGGGCACATGAAAACCTGGAGCCAGCCCTCCCCCCCACAGTCTGTAGCCAAATAACCCCCATTTTTCAGTGCGTAACTTGTATTATGAAGTTAATTAAGGTTGACAAGCTTAAGTAAGAAGAATTGATGCTTTTGGCATTCAAATGGGCACTGTTGGTGTGTTTCCTGTCCTCCTCTCACTGCCGACTTTTATTCCCCATTGACTTACATTGGGTTTCGTGTTTCGGGACGACCCCGACTTTTCCCTATAATCGGACGATCTTGCCCGACCCGACTTTTGGAAAAGTCGGGTTTCACGAAACGAAACGCGACCCTAAAAAACCAAAAGTCGCTCAACTCTAATCTTCATATAAAAACACCGCTATTGGGGAGTCAGGACTTTGTGCAAGGAATCAATAGGTCACATTTTGTTAAGTCTGCAAGTGAGCAAGAGAAACTGGCAATAGACAAGTGTTATGAACAGGTCACTGAGGAGGATGGCAGGAATAGGCTAGGCCACCAGGAAACCAGAAAGGTTCGTAACTTAGCAGATTGCAGACCCCTAATCCTAACAACACAACTAACAGTAGCCGTGGAGCGTACCTACGATGCCTTAGATGCCTCGACACAGCCGGAGAACTAACTAGGCCTAAAGCAAGAAAGGTGAAATCTAAAGTGCCTCAAGATGACACACAAACACAGGCAGAAAATAAACTGAGCAAATGATGGGGCCCAAACTGACTAGATATGATAGGAAAGGAAAGACACTGTCTGCAATCATGCAAAAAACCCTAAAAAATCCAACATGACTGATGTACCAAAAAACACTGAGGTCTCACGACCTCGCCCCCACTATATCAGCATTCTGGTATGAACTGGCAGCAAAGCAAAAGAGACTAATATAACAGGGGACTGAACAAACTGACACAAGCTGTAACATATGGAGCGAGGTCCAGCACTGCCCCAGCAGGGAGCACGCTGAATCCTCACAACAAGCAGAAAGAGGCTAAACCAGATCAGATGCCAAGGATTAGCAAATGAACAACTTAAATGAAAAATGCAGGATCAGGGCAGGAGACATCAGACCTCAGAATGCACAGGAAAACTAATCACCAGCAGGGATTGAAGGAAGCCTGCTGACATAAAAACTCCAACCAGTAAACCCAGATCTCCAATCATCATCATCAGGTGGCCGACCTCCGTCAATCCGGCCAGCTCCACTACCCACAGTAACCACCAGAGGGAGCCCTGACTCAGAAGTAAGAGAATTCACAACAGACAAGGATACAAGAATAGATAGAAGCATGGTAATACAAATCTAAGAACAGGGCTTGCTGAGTTCATAAAACACATTAATTTGTAACATAGCTTATCTTCAGCGCACCACTATAGGAAGACTAGCAGTGGAGGTGAGATATACATGTTGGCCTCGTAGGTACATATGTGCACCATCGCGTTGAAATAACATTTTTAGGCTAGGTATTCAAAGCAAGTTTTAATGTAGCATTGCCTAAATAAGGAACAAATCCTTGACTGATTAAAATAAATTGCCATCCACATACCGAATGTTGAATTTTTGAGTTCGACCAGAAAGAAATCTAAAACGCTTACTCACTGATTAGTATTATAATAAAGCTTTAAAATGCATGTTGCCGATAAATCTAGGAACAGGAGTGTCATTGAATGTCTATAACGTATAAAGTGATTGGCCTTTAAATCCTCCCAATGTATTGCGCTGGCTCGGGAATCAGAGATCGACTGCATGAAGTCACGCATTGCGCAGGAGCTTGTTTCACTTGTACATCAATAGCTCCTTTACTTTAATTTTTTTTGTTATTGTGAATTATGTGGCTTCATTTTTTTTCTTATTTGTGATACAGAACAATTATGTAAGGAGTGTCAATATTTGCTTTATAGAAATTAAATTAACTGCTGCTTTCAGCTCCCCATCCTATTTGTATAGCATAACTATATTATATCTATATAATATATATATTAAAATAGAAAAATATGTGCAGACTTTATGCATTTGCTAATTTTCCTAATGCAGCTCACAAAT
Source organism: Dendrobates tinctorius (assembly GCF_039654945.1). Classification (NCBI taxonomy): domain Eukaryota; kingdom Metazoa; phylum Chordata; class Amphibia; order Anura; family Dendrobatidae; genus Dendrobates; species Dendrobates tinctorius. The sequence goes on along the minus strand of NW_027361827.1, from coordinate 27,833,684 downwards.
AAAATCTTATTATTCATTAGGCTCAATCTCAGCTCTGGAGGAAGGAGGTTCACACTGAGCTACATCTATTGAATTCTATTAACCTCCCTTTGTATAATTACGAAACACTTGAGAGCAAACAAAAGTCTCCTATTCTAGAGGGTGAACATTCCACCCTGCATTTTCTCCTAAATATTTACTTTTAATTATCTGGGCTTGTTGGAAATACTTTACTTGCCTTATCATTTTCCATGTTCAATTTATCGTATGTGCAAATTTATAAAACTTTGAATAAAATTTCTTAAGGAGATAAAAGTTTTTCAGTCTTGAAGCTTTGTAAGAAGACTAGTAAATTAAAGATATAGTTAAAATATTGTATTGCTTGGCAGAATGAAGTATTGGGTGGATAATGTTTCTTCAAGTTCATGTAGTAGAAGTAGTTAAAGAGACAAAAGCTAGAAGGTAAGATTTTTGCATATATTTAATATACTGTATATTAGCCCCATTTAAAGGGTAAATGCAGGCTATATTGCAGCCCCTGTTCCCTCCCTGTATCAATCTCATGACCCTGATCAATAATTACATGATTACTACATGTACAACGCTTGCAGATATAGCGATAGAGAAGACACAGCCAGTAATAATCTAAAATATTATATATAAAAATACAAAAAGTGGCAGGGAGATCCCACACCTCCACACCTCCAAATTGGCAGGGGATATAAAAATCCAGTATATATGCAAATATATATATATATATATATATATATATATATTTTATAAATATATGATATAATATATGATTAGTATTTTGTTTAGAAAAAGAATGTCAAATTGCCATGTGGGATATCCAATCCAAGACAAAAAAATAGGTTATAAACAAGCATACAACATATTAGGCATAAAATACTGGCATATATTAGTAACAGGAGGTATATGTTGACCTTTGTCAACCAAAGGGCTGTGCTGATGGGGAATAAACTGGGGGTGTGATGATGGGGGAATAAATTGAGGGGCTGAGTAGAGAGGGGGAGTAAACTGAAGGGGTGTGCAGAGGGCGATAAAATGACGTGCTGTGCAGAGGGTGGGATAAACAGGGGCTGTGCAGAGGGGGGAAATATACTGAGGGGCTATGCAGAAGGGGAACATAATAAGGGTCTGTGCAAGGGGGTATGAAATGAGAGGCAGTGCGGGTTGGCCATGATATGAGGAAATGTGCAGTTGGGCCATGAAATGAGGGGCTCTGAAGGGGGGACAGCAAAGTATATGACGAGCTGTGGTGACCATACTGAATATGGGGCTGTAGAGGTCATTATATTGTGGACTGTGGTGACTAGTGTTCAGCATTCCGATTCTGCTATATCGGGTATCGGCCGATATTCGCGGTATCGGAGTTCCGATACTGAGTTCCGATACTTTTAGAATATCGAATACCGGAATCGGAAGTTCACATAATGCAATGAGCCAGTTTGATTTTATTCAGCCAATGAGGAATCCTAAGAAGTGTGGGCACATCCTGTTATGCATGTAGGCATGTTAACTAATGGCATGGCTGTGATTGGCTGCTGAAATGATGTCATGATGCACTATAAAAGCCGCCGCCGCCATTTTGGGTTCACTCTGCTGTGAATTTACTTAGGGACAGGACGCTGCTGTTCTGACTCTGAGGGACAGTTTGTGCTATTGATTTGCTTTATTGTGCTTTAGCCAGGCTACTTTAGCAACCGCTGTGTGAGAAGCTTTCTTTTGCCTTGCAGCGCTCTTCACGGCTGTCTGCGAGGTCTCTGTGTGTGAGTGCAGCTCACGCTGTAGTGTGTTCTGCAGCCACCTCCGGTTGTAGTCTGCTCAGCGTGCGTCACTGCCTCATACATTGTCCTTTTTTGCATTAGTGCAGCTCATTTTTCCTGATTTCTCCTATTATTGTGGTTCCATCCGTATCCAGCTAGAATATTTGCAAACACTATATAGGAGTAGATAGAGGAGCCTTTCTGCGGGTTTGTGCCCTGCAGCCCCAGCCAGATTAGTATTAGACTATTTTTTGGAGCCTCATCTATTGCATTGTAGGTTACCTTCCTGCATTGTAATAGCTCCAAAAAGTTTGTGATACTATCGGGTTTACATCTTTGGGCACATCCAGTGTCTTTTTGTGAAAAAAAAAGTTAATAAAGTTCACCAAACACTCCACTTTACAGTTGTGTAGGCCACATTAGCTCATATTAAAGTCTAGTCCACACGTTATAAAATTAGTGTTTCTTATACCTGTTAGCAGCTGTTCAGGAATAAGCACACTAAGCCCTTAGTACTTTTCTGCCTATCTTTATCAGTCTACCAAGATGAAGAAGGCAGAGAGTAAGGCACATGGTCATGGGCATGGCGTTTCTGCAGGGAGAGGACGTGGGTATTCTGTGTCTGCTGCGGGCACCAGTGGCTCAGCATCCCCCAGTTTTACCAGGGAACAGTCCTTTATGCACAGCTTTGTAGGAGCTCGCCGTACCCCACTGCTGCGGGATGAACAAATTGAAGCCGTTGTCGGATGGATGGCAGCTAACGCATCGACTTCAAATAGTTCCAGATCCTCTCAGGTCCAGAGCACTGAAGAGCATCCATCTGTCTCTTCACCACCTGCCAAATTACCCAGGCAGTCAGAGAGCCCTGAACAGGAGCCATCTCTACTTCTTTTCTCTGAATCTGTTGGCTTGGAAAGAGGGGGCCAGCCAAGCAGCATTCAAGAATTTGAAGAAGAGGTAGTATGCAGTGATGCGCAACAACTTTGTCTCTCTGAATCTGAGGAGGCGGGTGGGCCAGTGCCTATGGTCAGCACACCTCAGTACGCATCTGATGATGAGACTCAGGTGCCACTTTCTGGTGTGTACTGTGCTGTCGAGACTACCCAGGAGAAGCAGTCGTTTCAAGAGGGTAGTGTTGATGATGAGGTCCTTGACCCATCATGGCGTGAGGTACAGGAAGGTGATGGGAGCAGCTCTGAGGAAGAGATTCCCAGAACGGCCAAAAAAGGAGGGAGAGGGAGGGGGCAGACTCGGTTGCCTGTAGCCTCCACTTCGGCACCCATTAGGAGCATGCCTCTTCCAAAACCCAAAACGGGCGCTCCCAAGACTTGCAGTGCCTGGTCCTTTTTTGACACAGTTGCAGATGACATTTGCTTTGTCAAATGCAAGCTGTGTAATCAGAAAGTGAAAAGAGGGAAAGTGTCAGCAACCTCAATACCACAAATATGTGTAAACATGTGGAGACCAAGCACGTGGTGGAGTTACAAAGACATACTGAAGACCTAGGCCAACCTACAGCACCACCTACCACCTCTTCAGCTCGTGTTGTAGCCTCTTCCTCCAGCTCACAAACAGCTGGTTCGGCTTCCTCATAGGATCGCCATGGAAAAACCTCTGGCACTGTTGTACAGAGACACAGTGTCATTCCACCCACAGCACCACGTTCCCTGTCATCCTCACACTCCCAGGCCAGTCTACAGCCATCGGTAGCACAGGCATGGGAGAAAAGGCGCCCATACTCGGAAAACTACCCCCGAGCACAGGCTCTGAATGCTGGCATTGCAAAACTACTGTCCCTTGAAATGCTCTCATTCAGGCTGGTGGAGACTGACACCTTCTGTAACTTCATGGCCTTGGTTGTCCCAAAATACAATGTGCCCAGCCGCTTTTATTTCAGCAGGCAAGCCGTCCCTGCCCTGCAAAAGCATGTGGAGGGAAAAATTAAACATGAGCTACAAAACCCCATCAGTAGCAAGGTCCACCTGACCACCGATGTGTGGACCAGTAACCATGGACAGGGACGATATCTTTCCCTCACTGCCCATTGGGTCAATGTTGTGGAGTCGGATACAGATCTTGAGAGTGGCGCTGTACGTGTTCTGCCAACTCCAAGGATTGCAGTAATCCAGTCTGTACACATTGACTCCTCCTCATACTCCAGTTCCTTTGAATCAACGCTGCAGGAGCCGTCACAGTCTACCTCCACATGGACCCGTGAACGCTTACCTGTTACGACCGATATGAGCACAGCCATGGCCAAACGTCAACAGGCCGTATTGAAATTAATTTCTTCGGGGAATCGAAGCCACACAGCGCAGGAGCTCTGGAATGTCATCAAGCAGGAGAGTGACGTGTGGTTTGTGCCAGCGAATCTCCAGCCAGGCATGGTAGTGTGTGACAATGGCCGAAATTTGGTGGCAGCTCTGGGCCTAGGCAACCACACTCACATCCCATGTCTGGCACATGTGCTCAACTTGGTCGTACAGAGTTTTCTGAGGGACTCTCCGGATCTTGATGCACTGCTGCACAAGGTCCGCATAGAGTGCGCTCACTTGCGGCGTTCCAGCATGGCAAGATCGCGCATTGCAGCTCTGCAGCGCCGATTCCGCCTTCCGAAACATCGCATCGTATGTGACCTACCCACCAGGTGGAATTCAACGTTACATATGTTGAAGAGGTTGTGTGAGCAGCAGGCAGCAGAAATGGAGTACCAGCTGCATCAGGCGCAAACAAGTCGCACTGCACGCCGTTCACACTTCACCACCACTGAGTGGGCCTCTATGAAGGACATCTGCCACGTTTTGCGTGCCTTTGATGATTCCTCGCGGATGGCGAGTGCAGATGATGCACTAGTCAGCATGACTGTCCCCCTTATCTGCCTGCTTGAAAAAACACTGCAAGCACTAAGGGAGGAGGTTTTGGAAGAGGTGGAGGATGAGGAGTCACAAATGCCATCTGCTTCTGGACAGTCTGCGCAACGTGGTTCCTCACAAAGGCCTAGGCAGGGGACACTTTGTGAGGAGGATGAGGAGTCAATGGAGGAGGAAGACATCTGTCCAGAGGAGGGAGGTACACAATGCTCTAGTAGTCAGTATGTACAGCGAGGGTGGGGTGATGCAGAGCAGGCAGAGATGACGCCTCAAGCAGGGGACAGCGTTTCTTGGCCAGTTGGCAGTCTGCAGCACATGGTTGATTTCATGCTGCAGTGCCTGAGAAACGACCGCTGCATCGCCCACATTCTCAACACGGCTGATTATTGGGTGTACACCCTCCTAGATCCTCACTACCGGGACAACTTACAAAGCCTCATAACACCGTTGAACGAGGAGCGTAAAATGCGGGAGTACCAAGACACACTGGTGTATTCAATCATGTTCTCCATTCCACCCGAGAGCAGTGCTGTTAGTGCTTTACAAAGCAGCTCAGTGCATCGAGGCAGTGGAGGAAGCTCTGCACAAAGAGGGAGCAGAAGCAGCGCCTCAGCACAAGGCAAGACCAGTATGGCCCAAATGTGGCAAAGTTTTGTGTTCCCTCCACAAATGTCTACACCATCACAGACGGTTCCAGTCAGCAGGAGGCAACGTTTCCGTCAGATGTTGACAGACTACATGTCTTGCCCTCTCAGTGTTCTCCCACACGGCTCTTCCCCCTTCAAGTTTTGGGTCTCTAAGCTGGATGCATGGCGAGAGCTTAGCCAGCATGCATTGGAGGTGCTGGCTTGCCCTGCTGCTAGTGCATTATCGGAATGCGTCTTTAGTTCCGCAGGTGGTGTACTAACAGACCGTCGCATGCGACTATCCTCTGATAACGTTGACCAGCTAACTTTTCTGAAAATGAACAAGGCCTGGATCTCGCAGGAATTTGCCAGTCCTCTTCCAGATTAAATAATTGGTTGGCAACAGTATCCAGGTCTCCTGTTGTGTTCATGTTTCTACCACCTGTTTCTCCTGTAATCCCTGGGCTACAACACCGCCAGTTGCTGCCCAGAAGTGCCATCTGCACAGTCAACACTTGCTCCTGTGTTATTGGGGTTCAGTAACGTAAGCTGATCCCCTGCTATGTGTCCGGCAATTTCGCCTGATCTGTCCACATTCACACTACTACAGATTTTAAACTTGCTCCAATTACGCCTCTGCCTCCACTCTGTTTCTAGTATTTACCCTGGGCTCCAACACCGCCAGTTGCTGCTCAGATATGTCTTTGGCATGGGTACTCCCTCCTGCCCAGCCTGGTTCCAGCACACCAGCTGTTTCCGGGGAGTGTCAACGTCACTTTGCCTCCAATATGTTGTCCTGTCGTGTTGCGGTCAGGTTAGCCGACTCTATGGTGCCTGCAGTTTAGGTGCTTCCTATGTGGGCTGCGGGATCTGGCAATGAAGGCTGGTTCCGTAGTGCCAATAGGACAAGCTCCCCCTGTAGGACTGTGGATTTCGGTAACTCTGGCCAGCTCGCGGCCTTGCAACTTTTTTTTTCATGTGTACCTTCTGCTGCCTATCTGAGTTCCAGTACCATTAGCTGGTTCTTTGGAAGTCAATCTTGAATATGTCCCCCTGGGTTCCAGTAACGTCAGCTGGTTCTCGGCAGTGCCTTTGACTTAGGTGCCTCCTTCTCGGTATCCGAGTTCCACCAATATCTGCTGGTCCTTGGTAGTGCTTTCTGGCACAGGTACCTCCTGCTTAGTAACCGGGTTCCAGTACCATCAGCTGGTCCTCGGTAGTTCCATTGGCTCTTGTACCTTCGGCTACCCATCCAGGTTCCAGTACCGTCAGCTGGTTCTCAGCAGTTCCTCAGGCTTCTTGTACCTTCTACTACATTTCCAAGTTCAAGCTTTTTGAAATGGTTTTTGGTAATCATTCTGGATCTCCCTGATGACGACCCTAAAGACGACGACCCTGAAGACCACCCCAAAGAAGACGACGACCCTGAAGACCACCCAGAAGAAGACCAAGAAGATGACCCTGAAGAAGATGACCAAGAGGACAAAGAACAAGAAGACAACCACCAAGATACAGAAGAGCAAGAGACAGAAGACCAAGAAGCAGAAGAATAAGAAACTGCAGAACAAAAAGCAGAAGAACATTAAGCATAAGACTAAAAATCAGAGCAAAAGATATTATCTAAATTATAAGCAGAAGAAGACTAAGAAGTGTATGGGGGTGAGTCCGTTACTCCTCGTGGTGCCCCTGGAAAATACCTGCTGCTGTAGGCAAAACTGAACGTGGACAAATCCTGTTGTAAATCTTTTGTGACAGGCAGAACGGAAGGTGTAATCTTCAAACTTTTATAGATAACAACTACAGGAATGCCTGTCACAAATAAGAATATGATGAAGAAGAAGAATATGAAGAAGATGAAGAAGTAGAATATGAAGAAGAATAATAGTTGAATAAGAAGAATATGAAGAATGTAAAAAAAAGAATAATAGGAAGAAGGTGAAGAAGAAGATGAGTAAGGTGAAGAAGAAGTTGATGAAAAAGATGCTGCTGCTGAGGATGATGAAGGAGAAAGTGTGGGAGAAGTAAAAAAGGTGAAGAGCATAGAAGTAGTGAAACATAAATATCTGACAAAATATAAAAAAGCTTAACATAGTCAATCTCTTTGTAACTCCGAACGTCTTAAAAAAAAAAATAATTCCTGCTATTCCATTTGATTGGGCTAAACCTCTATACCTTTAACCCCTTCACCCCCAAGGGTGGTTTGCACGTTCATGACCGGGCCAATTTTTACAATTCTGACCACTGTACCTTTATGAGGTCATAACTCTGGAACGCTTCCATGGATCCCGGTGATTCTGACATTGTTTTCTCGTGACATATTGTACTTCATGTTAGTGGTAAAATTTCATTCAAATAACTTGTGTTTATTTGTGAGAAAAACAGAAATTCGGCGAAAATTTTGAAAATTTCGCAATTTTCCAACTTTGAATTTTTATGCCCTTAAATCACAGAGATACAGCACACAAAAAACTTGATAACTAACATTTCCCACATGTTTACTTTACATCAGCACAATTTTGGAACCAAAATTTTTTTTTGTTAGGAAGTTATAAGGGTTAAAAGTTGACCAACGATTTCTCATTTTTACAACACCATTTTATTTTTAGGACCACATCACATTTGAGGTCACTTTGAGGGGTCTATATGATAGAAAATACCCAAAAGTGACACCATTCTAAAAACTGCACCCCTTAAGGTGCTCAAAACCACATTCAAGAAGTTTATTAACCCTTTAGGTGCGTCACAGGAATTTTTTTTAATATTTAAAAAAAAATGAACATCTAACTTTTTTTCACAAAAAAAATACTTCAGGTTCAATTTTTTTTATTTTACCAAGGGTAACAGGAGAAATTGGACTGCAAAAGTTATTGTGCAATTTGTCCTGAGTACGCTGATACCTGATATGTGGGGGGGAACGACTGTTTCGGCGCATGGCAGAGCTCAGGATGGAAGGAGCGTCGTTTGACTTTTTCAATGCAAAATTGGCTGGAATTCAGATCGGACGCCATGTCACGTTTGGAGAGTCCCTGATGTACCTAAACAGTGGAAACCCCCTACAAGTGACCCCATTTTGGAAACTAGACCCCCGTAGGAACTTATCTAGATATGTGGTGAGAACTTTGAACCCACAAGGGCTTCACAGAAGTTTATCACATACAGCCGTACAATTAAAAAATCATATTTTTTCCACAAAAATGATCTTTTCACCCTCAATTCTTATTTTTCCAAGGGTAACAGGACGCTAAAAGTTATTGTGCAATTTGTCCTGAGTACGCTGATACCCCACATGTGGGGGTAAACCACTATTTGGGCGCATGGCAGAGCTCGGAAGGGAAGCAGCGCCATTTGACGTTTTTGGCTGGAATTGAGATCGGACACCATGTCGCGATTGGAAAACCCCTGATGTACCAAAACAGTGGAAACCCCCCACAAATGACACCATTTTGGAAACTAGACCCCCTAAGGAACTTATCTAGATGTGTGGTGAGAACTTTGAACCCCCAAGGGCTTCACAGAAGTTTATAACATAAAGCCGTACAATTAAAAAATCATATTTTTTCCACGAAAATGATCTTCTCACCCTCAATTCTTATTTTTCCAAGGGTAACAGGACCCTAAAAGTTATTGTGCAATTTGTCCTGAGTACACTGATACCCCACATGTGGGGGTAAACCACTATTTGAGCGCATGGCAGAGCTCGGAAGGGAAGCAGCGCCATTTGACGTTTTTGGCTGGAATTGAGATCGGACACCATGTCGCGATTGGCTAACCCCTGATGTACCTAAACAGTGGAAACCCCCCACAAATGACACCATTTTGTAAACTAGACCCACCAAGGAACTTATCTAGATGTGTGGTGAGCACTTTAAACCCCCCAGTGCTTCACAGAAGTTTATAACGCCCGGGCGTGAAAATAAAAAATTTGTATTTTTTCCACAAACATGATCTTTTAGTCACCATTTTTTTATTTTCCCAAGGGTACCAGGAGAAATTGGACCCCAAAAGTTGTTGTCCAATTTGTCCTGAGTACGCTGACACCCCATATGTGGGAGAAAACTACTGTATGGACACACGTCAGGGCTCAGAAGGGAAGTAGTGACGTTTTGGAATGCAGACTTTGATGGAATGGTCTGCGGGTGTCATGTTGCCTTTGGAGAGCCCCTAATGTACCTAAACAGTGGAAACCCCCACAAATGACCCCATTTTGGAAACGAGACCCCCTAAGGAACTTATCTAGATGTGTGGTGAGCACTTTGAACCCCCAAGGGCTTCACAGAAGTTTATAATGCCCGGGCATGAAAACAAAAAAATCGTATTTTTTCCACAAACATGATCAATTAGTCCCCAATTTTTTTATTTTCCCAAGGGTAACAGGAGAAATTGGACCCCAAACGTTGTTGTCCAATTTGTCATGAGTACGCTGACACCCCATATGTGGGAGAAAACTACTGTATGGACACACGTCGGGGCTCGGAAGGGAAGCAGTGACATTTTGGAATGCAGACTTTGATGGAATGGTCTGCCGGTGTCATGTGTGTTTGGAGAGCCCCTGATGTACCTAAACTATTGAAACTCCCCACAAGTAACCCCACTTTCGACACTAGGCCCCCCATGGAACTTATCTAGATGTGTGGTGAGCACTTTGAACCCCCAAGTGCTTCACAGAAGTTTATAACGCTCGGGCGTGAAAATAAAAAAATCATTTTTTTCCACAAAAATGATATTTTTGCCCCCAATTTTTTATTTTCCTAAGGGTAACAGGAGAAATTGGACCCAAAAATTGTTTTGCAATTTGACCTGAGTAGGCTGATACCCTACATGTGAGGGTAAAACACTGTTTGGGCGCATGGCAGAGCTTGGAAGGGAAGGAGCACCATTTGACTTTTTCAACTCAGAATTGGCTGGAATTGAGATCAGACGCCATGTTGCATTTGGAGAGCCCCTGATGTGCCCAAACAGTGGAAACCCCCAATTCTAACTCCAACCCGAACTCCAACACACCCCTAACCCTAATCTCAGCCCTAACCCTAGCCCTAACCCTAACCCTAGCCCTAACCCTACCCTAACCTTAGCCCTAACCCTAACCCTAGCCCTAACCCTAGCCCTAACCCTAGCCCTAGCCCTAACCCTAGCCCTAACCCTAACCCTAATGGAAAAATGGAAATAAATACATTTTTTTTATTTTATTATTTTTCCCTAACTAAGGGGGTGATAACGGGGGTTTGAGTTACTATTTATGGCGGTTTTTATGTTTGGCGGCTGTCACACGCTAAAAGACGCTTTTTATTGTAAAAATAGTTTTTGCATCACCACATATTGAGAGCTCTAATTTTTCCGTATTTTGACCCACCGAGTCATGTGAGGTCTTATTTCTTTGCGGGACGAGTTGACATTTTTATTGGTACCATTTTCGGGCACGTGACATTTTTTGATCACTTTTTATTCCGATTTTTGGGACGCAGAATGAACAAAAACCAGCGTTTCATGAATTTCTTTTGGGGGGGTGCGTTTACACCGTTCCACGTGCGATAAAATTGATAAAGCGGTTTTATTCTTTGGGTCAGTACGCTTACAGAGATACCTTATTTAGGTCGTTTTTTTATGTTTTGTCGGTTTTATGCAATGAAAACTATTTTATATAAAAAATAATTATTTTTGCATCGCTTTATTCTGCGAGCTATAACTTTTTTATTTTTTTGCGGATGATGCTGTGTGGCAGCTCGTTTTTTGCGGGACAAGATGACGTTTTCAGCGGTACCATGGACATTTATATGCGTCTTTCTGATCGCGCGTTATTACACTTTTTGTTTGGCGATACGATAATAAATCATTATTTTTTGCTTCGTTTTTTATTTTTATTTTTTAAGGGGTTTGCTAAAGAGGTTAACTAATGGGACAGTTTTATAGGGCGGGTCGTTACGGACGCGGCGATACCTAAAATGTGTACTTTTATTGTTTTTTTTTTATTTCTAAAAAATGGATTTATTTGGGGGAATATTTTTTTTTTTTCTAATTTATTTGGCGATTTTTTTAAATTTATTTTAACACTTTTTTTATTTTTTTTTCACTTTATTAAATAGTCCCAGGTGGGACATCACTGTCCTGTGACAGATCGCTGATCTGTCACATCACAGATCACTGTCACAGATCAGCAATCTGTCACAGGCACTGCAGAAGGCTTCCTCATGTCTGCGCTTTGCAGGCACTGAGGAAGCCAGCTTCCTGCAGGCCCCCGAAGGCCCCCGTTGCCATCTTGGATTCGGGGGCCTGCAGGAAAGTAGCCCCCGGCAGCAGCGCTGCACATTGCGCTGCCGTGGGGGGCTCAGGGAAGCACCGAGGGAACCCCCTCCCTGCCGATGCTTCCCTTTAACCCCCGGTACACCGCGATCATGTTTGATTGCGATGTGCAAGGGGTTAACGTGTTGGGGGCGGTCCGTGACCGCCCCTGACACATTGTGCCGGGTATCAGCTGTGATAATCAGCTGACGCCCGGCCGCGATCAGCGGCGCTCACCACGTTGGCGCCGCTGATCGCGGTAGACGTACTATCCCGTCCATGGGCATAGGGGCCCGGGTCCCATGGACGGGATAGTACGTCTCATGTCAGGAAGGGGTTAATGTCTCCTCCACCTCCCCCAATACATTCTACATTATTCTTAGTTGTTTTCCTTCATGTAGAATTAACCTACAAGGAAAGTTAGAGTTTATTTTCATTCCGATATTTGTGTCCCATTGACTTGCATTGGTTTCCGGTACCGGAATCGGCGATATCCAATATTTTTGGGGTATCGGTCCGATCCAATCCGATCCGATATTTCCCGATATCGGAAGGTATTGCTCAACCCTAGTGGTGACCATACTAGATAGGGGGCTGTGGTGAATATCATATTGTTTTACTATTTGGGGTACTGTCTGTGAGCCATAATACAGTATGGGGTGCTGTGAGGGCCATCATGGTATACATGGGGGCTGTTTTGGACAATATACTCTTTATGGGGGTCTGTTGTGGACATCATACAAAATATTGGGGGCTGTGGTGGTGACCATAATATATATTGAAGGGTTTTTGTGGAAATCATGCCATATGGGGAGCTGTGGTGACCATTATACTGTGTAGGGGACAGCGTGAAGAGTGGATACAGTTCTAAGAGGACAGCGTGATGAGCAGTATGAGGACATAGTGTGAAAAGAGGCACAGAGTGGATACGGAGAGGGGACAGAGTGAAATGGGGCACAATATGGAGAGGGATTAGCATGATGGGGGGACAGTGTGGAGTTATAGAAAGTGTAATGGAAAATTAGAGAAGGGACAGCCATAAGGGCGAATGGTGTGGTGGTTATAGCTGATAATGGCACACAGTGTGGAAGAAAAATACCATAGGAAGCTGATTTAGGTTATAATATGAAAAGGTATTTTTATGCAAAAGGACATTTTAATGACACTTTTATTTTTAAGTGCACTGTGTCTGGATGTGCTGCAAAAGAGAAGAGGGAAGTCTGCAGAGAAAAGCTGTGAATGTGAAAAAACATCATGGCATCCAGACAAGATGGGGATGAAAAGAAAGAAGAGGCAACTCCCAGAGAAGATTTAATCTATAAGGCTGGAGTCACACACAACGAATCGGTCAACAATACAGCGCATGCATAACGCCTTTTTGTATGACCAAACAACTCAATCTTTGTTTCATCAGTCCACAGGACCTTCTTCCAAAATGTAACTGGCTTGTCCAAATGTGCTTTTGCATACCTCAGGTGACTCTGTTTGTGGCGTGCTTGCAGAAACGGCTTCTTTTGCATCACTCTCCCATACAGCTTCTCCTTGTGCAAAGTGCGCTGTATTGTTGACCGATGCACAGTGACACCATCTGCAGCAAGATGATGCTGCAGGTCTTTGGAGGTGGTCTGTGGATTGTCCTTGACTGTTCTCACCATTCTTCTTCTCTGTCTTTCTGATATTTTTCTTGGCCTGCCACTTCTGGGCTTAACAAGAACTGTACCTGTGTTCTTCCATTTCCTTATTATGTTCCTCACAGTGGAAACTGACAGGTTAAATCTCTGAGACAACTTTTTGTATCCTTCCCCTGAAAAGCTATGTTGTTTTCAGATCATTTGAGAGTTGTTTTGAGGAGCCCATGATGCCACTCTTCATAGGAGAATCAAATAGGAGAACTACTTGCAAGTGGCCACTTTAAATACCTTTTCTCATGATTTGATACACCTGGCTATGAAGTTCAAAGCTCAATGAGGTTACAAAACCAATTTAGTGCTTCAGGAAGTCAGTAAAAAGTAGTTAGGAGTGTTCAAATCAAGAAAATGATAAGGGTGCCCATACTTTTGCACCGGTCAAATTTTGTTTAAATGCAGATTGCACATTTTCTGTTAGTACAATAAACCTCATTTGAATCCAGAAATATAACTGAGTCCATCAGTTATTAGATATATGAAACTGAAATAGCTGTTGCAAAAACCAAAATTGTTATAAAGAAAAAAGGTTAACATTAATAGGGGTGCCCAAACTTTTACATATGACTGTATATTTGAATATATACTTTCTGAATGGTATGAATAGACTGCACAGAGCAATCCTAATAATCATGGTGTGGCTATTTTTTTCAATACGGAAATACATGGCTTTTTTTGTATCTTGTAAATGTATTTGTGCTTCTTCTTGCACTAGTACTTTTCTTGCACTATTTTTGCATTTTTAGGATCAGGTTTTAATATTATTATATTAAAGGTTAAGTTTTATATATCCCTTCTTGCTGATATCCTGGTTTTTGTGTTCAAGTATTCTATGGTTCTGCAACAACTCTGCTGGTATCGCTGCATGGCCTCCCATTCCCCACTCACCAACTTGCTTACTGCCAGCTCCTTGCCTTGTCTCCTGTCTGCACGGGGATGTAGCAGTGCCGACGGGGTAGGAAGCAGACAAGACACAGCGGGGTGCAATTTCTGTACCTTTACTTGGTAACTGCAGTCCAGGGTCCTGATTACAGATGGTAACGGAGCAGGCTAGCCTGGAAGCAACTCAGGGATTCTCTCTCATAGACGGGCTGTGCAGTCTCCTTCCTAGCGCCTTGCAATGTGAAGCACTCCAGTACTTAGTTACTCTAGAGTTCCTCCTGTCAGATGTTCTCAAGAACCTCACTTGCACGGCAGACAGCTGTAGCCTATCTCAGGGGCTCCCTTTCTTCTGAGTCCCGGCTCTCTATTCAAGCTGCTGTTGTGCCTCAAGTCTTAGATGGGAGTAGGGCATTTACAGCCTCCTACTCCTCTGGTATCTGTTGCAGGATCTTTAGTATCCGTACTACCATGGAGACCAGGCTCCAGCTCATGCGCTGTCACCGCGATGGAGCTCTCCAGCCAGAGCTCAACCTCAGCGCTCTTTCCACATGTCTGCACACTTCACCTTCCGCAGACTGACTGACCACTCATTCCTCTTGGCCCTCAGAGAGCACTCCTCCCCTCAATCCTGGTTCAGAGTTCCCCCTGCTGGCCTGGAGTGGAACTGTGTTGCTTGTATGGATTGACTGTGAGAGAGATCCATCATTGCCTCCAAGCCTGGCATTACCCTCCCCTGGAGGAAGTCAAAGCCACTGTGGCGGCCATACTCCTGGGGGCACCACATATTCATGTCTTGTTGTCCCCAACTGCTGAAATCACAGTATTGTGAATGACATTCAACTAGACAAGATGCACCTTTGCTAAGATATTGTGAGTAAGAGTATGCTGTCAGATATGTCCCCAATAGTTCTATCACAGACAGGGTAAATATGCATTCTTGATCTGCTATTCTTGATTCTGTGCAATGAGAAAGCACATGGAGGTTTTCACTGTCCTTGCTGCACAGGCTGTGCACCACCACTACATGTCTTTCCACATGTATTCAATAAGGTATCTCACCTACTCACAGCAATAAGTAAATCTTTATTTCTAAGATTTCCAGAGGGTAAAGATGAGTGCTGGAATGTTGCCTGGATAGTTATGAAGGGATTGCAGGTTGTGCTTTTGGAATGTGGCGCCTGATTAAACCAAGGTTAAAAAAAGTCTAGACAAAGTTCTAAATTCTCTAGATAATGAAAATGCATATCATCATACGTAGTTGTCTTGTTTTGTTCATCACTTACAGGGAATAAATCTTTACTGTTATCTAAAATGAAGTGAATTCATTTTACTAGCTTAGCAAAAAAATGGCATTTCAGATGTTCGCCAAAACTATTCTCTTTTTCCAATTTTTTTTTCTTTTAACGTTTGTGCGAATGTTGGCTAATGTGAATGTTCCAATAAAATAGCAAATGAGAAGCTGTGCTAAGCAAATTAAAGCTATGTAGGCAAGCTCTGTTAGTTTTCTTTAATATCTCCATGTATATTAAACCCTAAAGCAAGATTTTGATGAAAATCTCAGTTTGTCTCACAAACACTATGTGGCCATTAACATGATTTGTAATGTCTATGTGGTTATGCAGTACAATCTGCAGCCTTACTGACCAAATTATGCAGCCAATTATAATTACATGCACAATGTATGGATGTGGATTCTCCACATGGGATTTATGGAATGTATGAGCACAGCTATACAGTCATCTGATTAGATGCCCTGATGTGTAAATTATATTATAGTTTATTAATATTACGTCTCCACTTGGCCCAGAAAGCAATTGACTCACAATGGTAGAAACTAGGCCTACAAACTGAGTACTGCTATCCTGAATTAGATTTCTCTTCAACCACTGTCAGTCTGCCATTGGGAAATATACCAGATGACGAGTCTCATGAAAGAGAGGTTTTAACTCATTTTTCAACTCCTTCTTAAACACTTTATTTTGAAATGTAAAATAAAAACACCTTATAATGACCTCCTGCAATGGTGCCGTTCCAGCGATGTCAGTGCCTAGTTTCTCGAAGGTTCACACGACATTGTCAAGCTACGTGAGCCCTGCACCCAATCAGTTGTCGATAATGGGCTACTGCGCTCTCACTTCCTTTAGACAAATTTTGGGCAATCAAAAGACATGAGGGCACAGCAGCTCAACACCGGCTGCTGATTGGCTGCAGGGCTCATTTAGCATGATAATGCCTCATGAGCTTTGGGAGACCTGGCTCTGGAAAAGCACCTGTGTAAACAGGTAACCGGATGCTGCGCAGAGACAAACACAAAGTGTTAGTACCTGTTTATTTCCCTGATGTGGCGGGAAATTGTGGTAACTATAGAAACGGTAAATAATGCAAAACAATTTCCCCTTAGTATCAGATCTGTGTTGGCGCTGTGGACTTGAAAAGGGCTCGAAACTACATTTGGTGGGATTTTGAAAAACTAAATCCTTGGTGGCAAAGGGTTTTCTCACCATATCAAAAAATCACGGGAGTAAAAATTAAACCGACATCAACAGATAGCTCGATTCATCGACACTGGCGTACAACAGAGACGCCATCAATGACAGAATGACAGAGCTTACCTATATTCATCATATGGAGTATTTAACAGCAGAAGCATCTGGACATTACACTAAATTTGTCACAATCTGGCAGACTAGGATCCTTTTTAGAGAATCTGCTGATTTTCCAAGCCTTTTCTCTGTATATGGACCCGTTGGGATGTGATCTAATAGAGGATACAGTCTCAATAATAGCAGATACTGGAAATATCTCCTTTTATATATATGTTATAAAGGAACTTCTTGTATTGCATCTTCATACACTACTGAAAATTTGGTTTACAACTTAGCCCTGTGAGACACTATATTTGTTTTTTGACTCTTTGAATGTTCTTTACTGTCTTTATGGAAAAACATTTATATTAATAAAATATGATTAAACACAATGTAAAACATGGTAAATACTGCATGAAATATACAAAACCAGATATACAATGAATCTTCATGTTCACTCTAGCTATTATAACAGACTCTTGTTATATTTCTTATAACTTCTGACAGGGGTGATAATCCCGGTACCAATAAAGTCTTTCTATCTCTTATTCTAAAACAGGCCCTGGCAGGGATCTCCAATTCTTACCACTAGGCCGCACGTCTTCCTGAGAATGCCTAACAAGTAGTGTTGAGCATTCCGATACAGCAAATATCAGGTATCGGCCGATATTTGCGGTATCGGAATTCCGATACTGAGTTCCGATACTTTTTACATATCGAATACCGGAATCGGAAGTTCCCATAATGCTATGAGCCAGTTTGATTTGATTCAGCCAATGAGGAATCCTCAGAAGTGTGGGCACATCCTGTTAGGCATGTAGGCATGTTAACTAATGGCATGGCTGTGATTGGCTGCTGAAATGATGTCATGATGCACTATAAAAGCCTCCGCAGCCGCTATTTATGGTTCACTCTGCTGTGGATTCAGTTAGGGACAGGCTGCTGTTCAAGACTCTGAGGGACAGTTAGAGATAGCGATTTGCTATATAATATTGTGCTTTACCCAGGCTACATGACCAATCACTGTAGCTTTCTTTTGCCTTGCAGCACTGTTCACAGCTGTCTGCAAGGTCTGTGTGAGTGCAGCTCACGCTGTAGTGTGTCCTGCAGCCACCTCTGGTTGTAGGCCGCTCAGCGTGCGTCACTGCCTCATACATATTTTTTTTTTGTTGCTGCTCATTTTCCATTAATTCTCCTATTATTGTGCATCCATCCGTATCATCTACATTGGTTGCAAACACGATAGTAGAGAGCGGAGCCTTTCTGCAGCCTTTTAGCGCTAGTGCCCAGTACTCTGCACTGTTCATGGCTGTCTGTGAGGTCTCTGTGTGTGAGTGCAGCTCACGTTGTAATGTGTTCTACAGCCACCTCTGGTTGTAGTCCGCTCAGCGTGCATCACTGCCTCATACATAGTCCTTTTTTTGTTTTATTGCAGCTCATTTTTCCTGATTTTTTTCTCCTAATAGTGTGCTTCCATCCGTATCCATCTACATTGGTTGGTTGCAAACACTATATAGGAGTAGATAGAGGAGCCTTTTTGCTGGCTTGTGCCCTGCAGCCGCAGCCAGATTAGTATTAGCCTATTTTTTGGAGCCTCATCTATTGCATTGTAGGTTACCTTCCTGCATTGTAATAGCTCCAAAAAGTTTGTGATACTATCACTTTCACATCTTTGGTCACATCCTTTTTGTTTTTTTGAAAAAAAACCCACATAAATAAAGTTCACCAAACACTCCACTTGACAGTTGTGTAGGCCACATTAGCTCAAATTAAAGTGTAGTCCATACACTTTATAAAATTAGTGTTTCTTATACCTGTTAGCAGCTGTTCAGGTATAAGCACACTAAGCCCCCCCTTTGTACTTTTCTGCCTACCTTTATCAGTCTACCAAGATGAAGAAGGCAGAGAGTAAGGCACGTGGTCGTGGGTGTGGCATTTCAGCAGGGAGAGGACGTGTGGATTCTGTGCCTGCTGCGGGCACCAGTGACTCAGCATCCCCCAGTTTTACCAGGCAACAGTCCTTTATGCGCAGCTTTGTAGGACCTCGCCGTACCCCACTACTGCGGGACGAACAAATTGAAGCCATTGTCTGTTGGATGGCAGCTAACGCATCGACTTCAATTACTTCCACATCTTCTCAGGGCCAGAGCACTGAAGAGCAACCATCTGTCTCTTCATCACCTGCCAAATTACCCAGGCAGTCAGAGAGCCCTGGACAGGAGCCATCTCTACTTCTGCTCTCTGAATCTCTTGGCTTGGAAACAGGGGGCCAGCCAAGCAGCATTCTAGAATGTGAAGAAGAGGGAGTATGCAGTGATGCGCAACTGCTTTGTCCCTCTGAATCTGAAGAGGCGGGTGGGCCAGTGCCTATGGTCAGCACACCTCAGTACGCATCAGATGATGAGACTCAGGTGCCACTTTCTGGTGCGTACTGTGCTGTTGAGACTACCCAGGAGAAGCAGGTGTTTGAAGAGGGGAGTGTAGATGATGAGGTCCTTGACCCATCATGGCGTGAGGAACAGGAAGGTGGTGGGAGCAGCTATGAGGAAGAGATTCCCTGAACAGCCAAAACAGGAGGGAGAGGGAGGGGGCAGACTTGTTGCCTGTAGCCTCCACTTCGGCACCCGTTAGGAGCATTCCTCTTCCAAAACCCAAAACGGGCGCTCCCAGGACTTGCAGTGCGTGGTCCTTTTTTGACATTTGCTTTGTCAAATGCAAGCTGTGTAATCATAAAGTCAAAAGAGGGAAAAGCGTCAGCAACCT
Source organism: Dendrobates tinctorius (assembly GCF_039654945.1). Lineage (NCBI taxonomy): Eukaryota > Metazoa > Chordata > Amphibia > Anura > Dendrobatidae > Dendrobates > Dendrobates tinctorius. The sequence goes on along the minus strand of NW_027361827.1, from coordinate 27,814,231 downwards.
GAATACCACAAATATGTGGAAACATGTGCAGACCAAGCACGTGGTGGAGTTACAAAGACACACTGAAGACGTAGGCCAACCTACAGCACCACCTACCACCTCTTCAGCTTGTGCTGTAGCCTCTTCCTCCAGCTCACACACAGCTGGTTCGGCTTTCTCACAGGATCGCCATGGAAGAACCTCTGGCACTGTTGTCCAAAGACCCAGTGACATTCCACCCACAGCACCACGTTCCCTGTCATCTTCACACTCCCAGGCCACTCTACAGCAATCGGTAGAACAGGCATGGGAGAAAAGGTGGCCATACTCGGCAAAACATCCCCGAGCACTGGCTCTGAATGCTGGCATTGCAAAACTACTGGCCCTTGAAATGCTCTCATTCAGGCTGGTGGAGACTGACACCTTCCGTAACTTCATGGCATTGGCAGTCCCACAATACACCGTGCCCAGCCGCTTTTATTTCAGCAGGCAAGCCGTCCCTGCCCTGCAAAAGCATGTGGAGGGAAAAATTAAACATGCGCTACTAAACGCCGTCAGTAGCAAGGTCCACCTGACCACCGATGTGTGGACCAGTAACCATGGACAGGGATGATACCTTTCCCTCAGTGCCCATTGGGTCAATGTTGTGGAGCCGGGTACAGATCTTGAGAGTGGCGCTGTATGTGTTCTGCCAACTCCAAGGATTGCAGGAATCCAGTCTGTACACATTGACTCCTCCTCATACTCCAGTTCCTCTGAATCAGCGCTGCTGGAGCCTGTTATGACCGATATGAGCACAGCCGTGGCCAAACATCAACAGGCCATACTGAAATTAATTTCTTTGGGGAATCGAAGCCACACAGCGCAGGAGCTCTGGAATGCCATCAAGCAGGAGAGCGATGTGTGGTTTGTGCCAGCGAATCTCCAGCCAGGCTTGGTAGTGTGTGACAATGGCCGAAATATGGTGGCAGCTCTGGGCCTAGGCAACCTCACTCACATCCCATGTATGGCACATGTGCTCATCTTGGTCGTGCAAAGCTTTCTGAGGGACTATCCGGATCTTGATGCACTGCTGCACAAGGTCCGCATAGAGTGCGCGCACTTGCGGAATTCCAGCATGGCAAGATCGCGCATTGCAGCTCTGCAGCGCCGATTCCGCCTTCCGGAACATCGCATCATATGTGACCTACCCACCAGGTGGAATTCAACGTTACATATGTTGGAGCGGTTGTGTGAGCAGCAGGCAGCAGTAATGGAGTACCAGCTGCATCAGGCGCAAACAAGTCGCACTGTGCGCCCGTCCCACTTCAGCACCACTGAGTGGGCCTCTATGAAGGACATCTGCCACGTTTTGCATGCCTTCGATGATTCCACGCGGATGGCGAGTGCAGATGATGCACTAGTCAGCATGACTGTCCCCCTTAGCTGCCTGCTTCAAAAACACTGCAAGCACTAAGGGAGGAGGTTTTGGAAGAGGTGGAGGATGAGGAGTCACAAATGCCATCTGCTTCTGGACAGTCTGCACAACGTGGTTCCTCACAAAGGCCTAGGCAGGGGACACTTTGTGAGGAGGATGAGGAGGAGTCAATGGAGGAGGAAGACATCTGTCCAGAGGAGGGAGGTACACAATGCTCTAGCAGTCAGTATGTAGAGCGAGGGTGGGGTGATGCAGAGCAGGCAGAGATGACGCCTCAAGCAGGGGACAGCGTTTCTTGTGCAGTTGGGAGTCTGCAGCACATGGTTGATTTCATGCTTCAGTGCCTGAGAAACGACCGCCGCATCGCCCACATTCTCAACATGGCTGATTATTGGGTGTACACCCTCCTAGATCCTCGCTACCGGGACAACTTACAAAGCCTCATAAATCCGTTGAACCGGGAGCGTAAAATGCGGGAGTACCAAGACACACTGGTGCATTCCATCATGTTCTCCATTCCACCCGAGAGCAGTGCTGCTAGTGCTTTACAAAGCAGCTCTGTGCGTCGAGGCAGTGGAGGAAGCTCTGCACAAAGAGGGAGCAGAGGCAGCGCCTCAGCACAAGGCAAGACCAGTATGGCTCAAATGTGGCAAAATTTTGTGTGCCCGCCACAAATGTCTACACCATCACAGATGGCTCTAGTCAGCAGGAAGCAAGGTTTCCGTCAGATGGTGATAGACTACATGTCTTGCCCTCTCAGTGTTCTCCCACACGGCTCTTCCCCCTTCAAGTTTTGGGTCTCTAAGATGGATACATGGCAAGAGCTTAGCCAGTATGCATTGGAGATGCTGGCTTGCCCTGCTGCTAGTGTATTATTGGAACGCATCTTTAGTGACGCAGGTGGTGTACTAACAGACCGTCGCACACGACTAACCTCCGATAGCGTTGACCGGCTTACTTTTCTGAAAATGAACAAGGCCTGGATCTCGCCGGAATTTGCCAGTCCTCTTCCGGAATAAATAATTGGTTGGCAACAGTATGCAGGTGTCCTGTTGTGTTCATGTTTCTTCCACCTGAACTGTAATCCCTGGGCTCCAACACCGCCAGTTGTTGCTCAGAAGTGCCGTCTGCACAGAGAAAAACACTAGCTCCTGTTTTAGTGGGGTTCAGTAACGCCAGCTGCTCCCCTGCTGTGTGTCCGGCAAAGTCTCCTGCTGCCTGCACATTCAAACTCCATCAGATTTTACACTTGCTCCAAGTAGACCTCAGCCTACTCCATGATTGACCCTGGGCTCCAAAACTGCCAGTTGCTGCTCAGAAGTACCATCTGCACAGAGAAAAACACATGCTCCAGTGTTAGTGGGGTTCAGTAACGTCAGCTGCTCCCCTGCTGTGTGTCCGGCAATATCTCCTGCTCCCTCCACATTCAAACTACATCAGATTTTACACTTGCTCCAAGTAGGCCTCAGCCTACTCCATGATTGACCCTGGGCTCCAACACTGCCAGTTGCTGCTCAGAAGTGCCGTCTGCACAGAGAAAAACACATGCTTCAGTGTTAGTGGGGTTCAGTAACGCCAGCTGCTCCCCTGCTGTGTGTTCGGCAATATCTCCTGCTCCCTCCACATTCAAACTACATCAGATTTTACACTTGCTCCAAGTAGGCCTCAGCCTACTCCATGATTGACCCTGGGCTCCAACACTGCCAGTTGCTGCTCAGAAGTGCCGTCTGCACAGAGAAAAACACATGCTTCAGTGTTAGTGGGGTTCAGTAATGCCAGCTGCTCCCCTGCTGTGTGTCCGGCAAAATCTCCTGCTGCCTGCACATTCAAACTCCATCAGATTTTACACTTGCTCCAAGTAGACCTCAGCCTACTCCATGATTGACCCTGGGCTCCAAAACTGCCAGTTGCTGCTCAGAAGTACCATCTGCACAGAGAAAAACACATGCTCCAGTGTTATTGGGGTTCAGTAACGTCAGCTGCTCCCCTGCTGTGTGTCCGGCAATATCTCCTGCTCCCTCCACATTCAAACTACATCAGATTTTATACTTGCTCCAAGTAGGCCTCAGCCTACTCCATGATTGACCCTGGGCTCCAACACTGCCAGTTGCTGCTCAGAAGTGCCGTCTGCACAGAGAAAAACACATGCTTCAGTGTTAGTGGGGTTCAGTAACGCCAGCTGCTCCCCTGCTGTGTGTTCGGCAATATCTCCTGCTCCCTCCACATTCAAACTACATCAGATTTTACACTTGCTCCAAGTAGACCTCAGCCTACTCCATGATTGACCCTGGGCTCCAACACTGCCAGTTGCTGCTCAGAAGTGCCGTCTGCACAGAGAAAAACACATGCTCCAGTGTTAGTGGGGTTAATTAACGCCAGCTGCTCCCCTGCTGTGTGTCCTGCAATGTCTACTGCTGCCTCCACATTCACACTACTACTGATTTCAAACTTTCTCCAATTAAGCCTCTGGCTCCACTCTGTCTCTAGTATTTACCCTGGCCTCCAACACCACCAGTTGCTGCTCAGAAGTGCCGTCTGCACAATTAACACTTGTTCCTGTGTTACTGGGGTTCAGTAACGTCAGCTGATCCCCTGATGTGTGTCCGGTAATGTCTCCTGCTCTGTTCACATTCCCACTACTAGTAGAGCACATTTAAAATCAGTAGTAGTCTACAACAGATATTAAACTTGATGAAATTAGGCCTCAGCCTACACCCTGATTGACCCTGGGCTCCAACATCGCCAGTTGCTGCTCAGAAGTTCCGTCTGCACAGTGAACATATGCTCCAGTGTTATTGAGGTTCAGAAATGTCATCTGATCTCCAGCTGTGTGTCCAGCAATTTCTCCTGCTCTGTCCACACTCACACAACTACAGATTTTAAACTTGCTCCAATTAGGCCTCTGTCTCCACTCTGTAGTAATTTCCCTGGGTTCCAGCACCGCCAGTTGTTTCCCGGCATTGTCTTTAGCACAGGTACTCCCTCCCGCCCAGCCTGGTTCCAGCACGCCTGCTGTTTCCGGATAGTGTCAATGTCACTTTGCCACCAATGCGTTGTCCTGTCGTGTTGCGGTCGGGTTAGCTGAGTCCATGGTGCCTGCAGTTTATGGGCTTCCTATGTGGGCTGCGGGATCTGGCAACAAAGGCTGGTTCCGTAGTGCCAATAGGACAAGCACCCCCTGTAGGACTATGGGTTTCGGTAACTGCGGCCGGCTCGCGGCCTTGCAACTTTGTTTTTCATGGGTACCTTCTGCTACCCATCTGGGTTCCAGTACCATCAGCTGGTTCTCGGCAGTGCCTTTGGCTTAGGTGCCTTCTTCTCGGTATCCGAGTTCCAGCAACATCTGCTGGTCCTTGGTAGTGCTTTCCAGAACAGGTACCTCCTGCTTAGTAACCAGGTTCCAGCACCGTCAGCTGGTCCTCGTTAGTGCCATTGGCTCTTGTTCCTTCTGCTGCCCCTCCGGGTTCCAGCACCGTCAGCTGGTCCTCTCTAGTTACATTGGCTCTTGCAGCTTCTGCTACCCATCCGGGTTCCAGCACCGTCAGCTGGTTCTCGGCAGTGCCTTTGGCTTAGGTGCCTCCTTCTCAGTATCTGAGTTCCAGCAACGTCTGCTGGTCCTTGGTAGTGCTTTCCAGCACAGGTACCTCCTGCTTAGTAACCAGGTTCCAGCACCATCAGCTGGTCCTCGCTAGTGCCATTGACTCTTGTTCCTTCTGCTACCCATCCGGGTTCCAGTACGGTCAGCTGGTTCTCGGCAGTGCCTTTGGCTTAGGTGCCTTCTTCTCGGTATCCGAGTTCCAGCAACGTCTGCTGGTCCTTGGTAGTGCTTTCTAGCACAGGTACCTCTTGCTTAGTAACCAGGTTCCAGCACCGTCAGCTGGTCCTCATTAGTGCCATTGGCTCTTGTTCCTTCTGCTGCCCCTCCGGGTTCCAGCACCGTCAGCTGGTCCTCGCTAGTTACATTGGCTCTTGCAGCTTCTACTACCCATCCGGGTTCCAGCACCGTCAGCTGGTTCTCGGCAGTGCCTTTGGCTTAGGTGCCTCCTTCTCGGTATCCGAGTTCCAGTAATGTCTGCTGGTCCTTGGTAGTGCTTTCTAGCACAGATACCTCCTGCTTAGTAACCAGGTTCCAGCACCATCAGCTGGTCTTAGGTAGTGCCATTGTCTCTTGTTCCTTCTGCTACCCATCCGGGTTCCAGTACTGTCAGCTGATTCTCAGCAATTCCTCAGCCTTCTTGTACCTTCTGCTACATTTCCAAGTTCAAGCTTTTGGTTTTTGGTTATCACTCTGGATCTCCCTGACGACGACCCTGAAGTCGACGACCCGGAAGACCACCCCGAAGAAGACCAAAAAGATGACCCTGAAGAAGATGACCAAGAGGACAAAGAACATGAAGACAACCACCAAGATACAGAACAACAAGAGACAGAAGACCAAGAAGCAGAAGACCAAGAAGCAGAACAAAAAGCAGAAGAACATTAAGCATAAGACTAAATATCAGAGCAAAAGATATTATCTAAATTATAAGCAGAAGACTAAGCAGTGTATGGGGGTGAGTCCATTCCTCCTCGTGGTGCCCCTGGAAAATGCCTGCTGCTGCAGGCCAAACTGAACGCGGACAAATCCTGTTGTAAATCTTTTGTGACAGGCAGAACGGAAGGTGTAATCTTCAAACTTTTATAGATAACAACTACAGGAATGACTGTCACAAATAAGAATATGATGAAGAAGAAGAATAGGAAGAAGATGAAGAAGTAGAATATGAAGAAGAATAATAGCTGAATAAGAAGAATATGAAGAATGTAAAAAAAAGAATAATAGGAAGAAGGTGAAGAAGATGAATAAGGTAAAGAAGAAGTTGATGAAAAAGATGCTGCTGCTGAGGATCTTGAAGGAGAAAGTGTGGGAGAAGTAAAAAAGAAGGTGAAGAGCATGGAAGTAGTGAAACATACATATCTGACAAAATATAAAAAAAGGTTAACATAGTCAATATCTTTGTAACTCAGAACGTCTTTAAAAAAAAAAAAATATTCCTGCTATTCCATTTGATTGGGCTAAACCTCTATGCCTTTAATGTCTCCTCCACCTCCCCCAATACATTCTACATTATTCTTAGTTGTTTTTCTTCATGTAGAATTAACCTACAAGGAATGAAAGGGTTTTTTTAATTCCGATATTTCTGTCCCATTGACTTGCATTGGTTTCCGGTATCGGAATCGGCGATATCCGATACTTTTTGGGTATCGGTCCGATCCAATCCGATCCGATATTTCACGATATCGGATGGTATCACTCAACACTACTATCAAGGCTCGCTGGGCCTCCTCCACTTGAACTGGCCCCCACCCTGTCCATTTTATCAGCCCAGACCAACCCCTGTACCGTACGTCATTACTGGAAGCAATGGTTCAGCTTACTTGTATTTCCCATTTAGCACCGCAGGCATCCACCCCCAAGGCGGATGTCTCTCATACCCAGTGGGATGATGGCTGGGCTCCGGAAATTGCCTGGCGTAAATTGGGTCTTCAGGTTTTGTCCGGCGTCTTCTGGTTTCTGGGACTCGTCATTCGCCCCCTGGGCTCTGCTTCCAGGCACGCTACAAACTGCTACCTTGGGCTTTCTCTCACAGCCTGACAACTTGGCCTCAGCATCTTCATTGACACACATCCTGTCCATTACTTCACTTGGCACCAAATCTGCTCCTGATTTGGCGTGCTTGCTATTTACATCGGGGAACTGCGTCATCAAGGTTACCTGATCCGGTGCTTCATCCAAACTCTTCCTTCCTGAAATTGTCGCTTTTATGCTGTGTTCTGAAGGGTCACTCTTGGAAAGTAGATAGCGCAGCACTGAGGATTCTTATCTTTTATGTCACACCTTCATACATACCCCTCTAATTATTTGACAGCAGTATTCTTTATTACATAGCCAATTAAAAAATGGTAAAGTGTATCAAATTATTATTATTATTAATATTTATTTATATAGCACCATTGATTCCATGGTGCTGTACATGAGAAGGGGTTACATACAAATTACAGATATTACAGTAAACAAACTAACAATCACAGACTGATATAGAGGGGAGAGAGGACCCTGCCTTTCGGACTTACATGCTACAGGATGATGGGGAAGGAGACAGTAGGTTGGGGGATTGCAGCAGCTCCAGTGATGGTGAGGCGGTGGCTCCAGTAGTGGTGAGGGGTCAGTGGGGATCATTCCAGGCTGTAGGCTTTCCTGAAGAGATGGGTTTTCAGGTTCCGTCTGTAGGATCCGAGTGTGGTTGATAGCCGGACGTGTTGGGGCAAAGAATTCCAGAGGATGGGGGCTATTCAGGAGAAGTCTTGGAGGCTGTTGGGTGAGGAGTGAATAAGTGTGGAGGAGAGAAGGAGGTCTTGGGAGGATCGGAGATTATGTGAGGGAAGATATTGTGAGATTAATTCAGAAATATATGGAGGAGACAGGTTATAGATGGCCTTGCAGGTCAGTATTAGTAATTTGAATTGAATACACTGAGGGAGTGGGAGCCAGTGAAGAGATTTGCAGAGGGGAAAAGTGGAGGAGTAGCAAGGAGAGAGATGAATTAGTCAGGCAGCAGAGTTAAGGATGGACTGGAGAGGTGCGAGGGTGTTAGCAGGGAGGCCACAGAAAAGGATGTTGCAGTAGTCGAGACGGGAGATGATGAGGGCATGCACAAACATTTTAGTAGAGTGAGGGTTGATGAAGGGACGGATTTTGGAAATATTTTTGAGCTGGAGGCGGCAGGAAGCGGAGAGAGCTTGGATGTGTGGTTTGAAGGACAGGACAGAGTCAAGGGTTACTCTGAGGCAGCGGACCAGCGGTACGAGGGAAAGCGTGATGTCGTCAATTGTTATAGATAGGTCAGGTAAGGAAGATCTGCGAAATGGGGGAAAGATGATCAGTTTAGATTTGTCCACATTCAGTTTGAGGAAGCGGGAGGAGAATAAGGAAGATATGGCTTGTGATGAAGGAGCAGCCGCCATCTTGGATATGGGGCCTAATGCTTGCCTCATATCTGAGCTTGGCCTGTCCCAATGACGCCATTTTGGTCTGAGTTCACAAGAATTACAGGCAGTTAACTGCTCCTGCCCCCCAGGGCCTGTAAGCATATTGAAGAAAACAGAATTTAGTGCTCTAATGTTGAATAGCATGGCCTTTTAGTATGATAGCGAGATAAGGCCAAAACAGAACTTCAATGCTTGAGTAGGAGTCACGCCAGCATGGGACAGGAAGGTGCCTGGGGGCTTCAATTAGAATATACCTGTCAGCTGGACACAGAAATACACATCCATTGTCTCTCCCAGCCGCTCCGACTCCATCTTAGGATCATGGATTATGAGCACACCTTTCGACTTATAGACTCATAAAAAATATCCACATGACCCTGAGGAAATCGCGCATCTGGCAGTGCGACTCCTGAGTCGGTGAGGGCTCTGGGACCTGAGATATAGAGATTGGCCCTCCACAGCGACCCAATGGGGCCATGTTTGCTCTCCACACGACAGGCAAAACAAACCGCATTCACTGGTACCTCTCGTGTCCTGATCCGATCATCCTGGAGGAAGTTACCCCCTTTCTTAGATATTGGGAGTAAGTTCTGCAGGGAGCTAAAGGGGAGATTATTAGCCCACCCTCTGACACAGGGGGGGAGGAACCCAGCATGTTTAAGAACTGGGAGCACATGGCAGACAGTCTGACTCACACAGAAGAACCAGATGATGATCTAAGGCTGGTTTCACATTTGCGTTTTTTTGCGCTGCATGTGTTTTTCCCCTATATTTAACATGGGTGCGCATACGTGCGCATTGTCATGCGCACGTATGCGTTTTTCGTGCGCTGCTTTTTTTGTGGTGTGCGATTTTATTTTCCAGACACTACATGTTGCATTTTTTGGTCCGCCCAACCGCTTTAAAAAAACGCATGCGCACATATGCGCACGTTTTGCGCAAAAAATGACCATTATGGCCTATGGATGTGCATACATGTGCATTGGCATGCGCATGTATGCGGTTTTTTTGCGCATGTGTTTTTTTTGGTGTCCACTGGTTAGACAAGTTATACAATTCCCAACCCCCCAAAAAAACATGTCTATATAAAGGAGGTGTCTGCCAACACTGTACCACAACTATATTGACAGACTGGAGAGCAGAAATTCAGCTAAAACCGAACCCATCTTCAATCCCAGCTTCAGCGTCAAGAATGTGAGTATTATTACATCTAATAATGTATGCCTGTCCTTTTAAATTGTATATGTACAAATGTGTTTTATTATTTTTACATGCAGTATGTCTTCGGAATCAGAATATTCCCCATCCCGGCAGGAACTGGCGCAAGCAGACCGTGAGGTGATTATTTTCGTGCGTTTGGTAAGTATATCTGCTGCTTCTCCAAATCTCTTATGTTTTGTTTTTTTCTTCAGACATCGTCTTCATCTGCGGACGTGACTACTGAGGGCGAACAGCAGGAGCAGCCAAGCCAAGTCCCGGTGGTGATACGGAATGTAAGTATCAAATGATTTGTAATGTTCTTTATTTTTTATCTTATATATTTCATCTTTTCTGCATTTTTTTTGTAACTTTTTATTCACTCAAAATTTGAATATTCTAATGAATGTGTTTTGTCTAGGTTCCACAACGGGATGAAGACTTATACCTGGATAATGAGCAGCTTATCAGCCTGGTCCCGGAGCGTGCCCCGTTGTGGGACAGCCGTGACCGGCTGTACAAGGACAATGAGGAAACCCGGTGGCTATGGAATGAGGTGGCCGCAGCGTTGATGGATGGCTGGGACAGCGCCACTGCATCCTCCAAAAAGGCGTTTAGTAAGTATTTCCCTCCTCTGTTATGCCGCAGTGACTATTGTCCTTGATGGCACTGTTGGGTTTTGTGCTAGATATATTCCAGCAGGAAACCCAACAGTGTCATCTGGCTCTACAGTGACTGCTTTGGGTATTGTATTGCTGTATTGTGCCGCAGTGACTATTGTCCTTGATGGCACTGTTGGGTTTCGTGCTAGATATATTCTTGCAGGAAACTCAATAGTGTCATCTGGCTCTACAGTGACTGCTTTGGTTATTGTATTGCTGTATTGTGCCGCAGTGACTATTGTCCTTGATGGCACTGTTGGGTTTCGTGCTAGATATATTCTAGCAGGAAACCCAACAGTGTCATCGGGCTCTACAGTGACTGCTTTGGGTATTGTGTTGCTGTATTGTGCCGCAGTGACTATTGTCCTTGATGGCACTGTTGGGTTTCATGCTAGATACATTCTAGCAGGAAACCCAACAGTGTCATCGGGCTCTACAGTGACTGCTTTGGGTATTGAATTGCTGTATTGTGCCGCAGTGACCATTGTCCTTGATGGCGCCTTTGGGTTTAGTGATAGCATATGTTGTGCATCAAACACAATTGTTACATGTTGCAAATAGAAACACCAGCAAAAAATCTCAAATGTCCATGCTATAAGGCGACTCAATATCATACTTCAATCAAGGAGGAACAACGAGTATATATAGCCAAAAATACAAAGAAAAATTGTATCTATCAAAAGTTATGCTTTAATGAATATATATAATACAAACATTATGTGATAACAAACATGCATGGGCATATATCAATATCATGTGACTAACTCCATGGGTCAATATAATGACCAGGAAAAGCGGGACCCAAAAATGAAATAACACATGCACCATTCAAAAAAGGTCACATAGAAGGTTAGAAGTTATTTGAGGACACATGTTATCCAGCGATAAGGAAATGAATAAAATTAAACAGTACTAAGATTCCCAAAGCATATAAATCCCTATACCGCTAGGTAAACATTATATGGTGAGGGTAAATAGATATACCAATACTGTGAGTACCTCCCATTGACACTAAATAGCGCCTTTACAAGTATATAATCCAGTGCACGGTAAAGGAGGAATTTATTAGAAGATTGGTAAAAAATAGTTGACCATAGTGGTGTATATGACGTCCCGTCTAGACCTTGGTCATGTACCCCGACGCGCGTTTCGCGTATACAGTATGTCGCTTCCTCAGGGGGCGTGGCATCTTCACGCCCCCTGAGGAAGCGACATCCTGTGTATGCAAAACGCGCGTCGGGGTACATGACCAAGGTCTAGACGGGACGTCATATACACCACTATGGGTAACTATTTTTTACCAATCTTCTAATATAGCGGTATAGGGACGTCATATACACCACTATGGGTAACTATTTTTTACCAATCTTCTAATATATCGGTATAGGGATTTATATGCTTTGGGAAACTTAGTACTGTTTAATTGTATTCATTTCCTTATCGCTGGATAACATGTGTCCTCAAATAACTTCTAACCTTCTATGTGACCTTTTTTTTGTTTTTTATTTTTATTAATCTGTGTTTTTCTAATCCACAGCTGATGCTTCTTGTAAAGGCATGATAGTAATGATTTTCCTTTCTTCCACAGCACCTGGAGCAGCACCCTGCAACCTGGCCCTGGAGCCGTCCTTCATCGGATGTCCTCTGACCCGTCCCAGCCATCCGACAGCCAGGAAGCACCTTGCAGGTCAGCCACACAGACAGCTGGTGACCAGGAAGCTGGTCCATCAGGTGTTCCCCTGTCCCAGGTCTCTGCCACTGGTTATGCGGGCACTACCCGCCAGCGGCAGAGGACCTTGGACAGGAATGTCTTGCCCGAGTTTATGCACTTGAGCGAGGCCTTTAATGCCAGCCTCAAGTCGCTGTCCGACAGAGTGGAAAGCGGTTTTTCACTCATGGAACGTGGTTTTAACCACATGAAACACCGCTTCCATTCTGTTGAACAGCGCCTTGACCATCTGGAGGCTGACCTCAACAGACCAGCACACCATTTTTTTAGTAAGATTGAAAAGGGCATGGCGGAACACGTTAGTCCTGAGCAACAGCTGAATGTGCTACAGGCATGCAACAATGCTTTCTTGCAGGCTATGCAGCATAATCGGTACGGGCAGTATTCAGTGGTGTCATTTCCACCTGTGCCACCATTGACTCGCTTCACCGCACTACCGACTTGTGATGCATACCACTGCACGGACACCACTATTCAAAGCCAGGACACCCACCGTTACACCACCACAAGTCTGAGTGCAGCTGGTCACTTCACCAACACCACTGTTGTGAGTTCATTTTCCCCTTCACCGTCGATGTCTGATGAACTCCCTCTTCTGGTGGAGGAAGGTAGTGAGGCTGATTACCAAACACCTGATCTGGTAGATGATGACTGGGTTACAGGAACTGCTGACTGGATATAAGGCAGCCGATGCCCTTCTGAGTCGCTGGTGATTTCTCTGCTGGATTCTTGGAGACCAGTCTGATTCCTGCTTCCAAAGATAAGTTTTTGCTCTGCTATTGAACTTATTAGTTTTGTTTTGTTTACCTTTTTTTTGGAGTTCAGCCATCCCTGGTCGTGGGTGTGCTGAGTTCCATTTTTGTCTCTTTGCTCTGTCTTCAGAATTTACCTGAGTACTGATATAGTCATTTTTGAAGTCCTAGCGACTTCAGGGCCTGTTTTTCCTATCAGACGGTTGGGACATTTTTTGGTAGGGTTTTTTGCGGATTGCAGACAGCAGCTTTTCTATCCTGTCCTTTTTAGTTAGCTTGGGCCCCATCGTTTGCTCAACCTATCTTTCTATCTGTGTTAGTGTTTTCATCTTGCTTCACCGTCATTATATGTTGGGGGCTGCCTATTGCTTTGGGGTCTGCTCTGGGGCAGTTTAGATTTCCCCTTTCTTTCTTTAGGCCTATTTAGTTCTCCGGCTGTGATCGAGGGGTCTAGGGCATCGTAGGAACCCCCCACGGCTACTGATAGTTGTTGTGGATAGGATCAGGGGTCTGCAATCTGATATCTACCAACCTCTCCGGTTTTCTGGACTTAGCTTGTATTTTTGTTTTTTCCTCCTTCGGTGACTCATTCATAACAAAATCACCAGCCATACCGCAGATCCTAGGGTGCTCAATAGCAGGAAAGAATTGTTAAAAAAGTTTGAGTTTGTCAGAATATTTTTTTTTTTGTGTATATTTTTTCTTCTATGTCTCTGAGGCCGCATGGGGAATTTTTTTTTCTTTCTCAATGGAGATGAAGCAATTGTCTGATTGTGTGGAGCAGCTTACTGCTGAAGTGCTGGGAATTTCCGCCTATCTTGCTCATTCACATGCTGCTGAACCAAAGATCCCTACTCCTGATGTGTTTTTTGGGGATCGGTCTAAATTTTTGAATTTTAAGAATAATTGTAAATTATTTTTTGCCTTGAAGCCTAACTCGTCGAGGAGCTCTGCGCAGCAGGTTAAAATTGTCATCTCTTTGCTGCGCGGCGATCCCCAGGATTGGGCGTTTTCTTTGAAACCTGATGATCCTATTCTTACTAATGTGAAAGCATTTTTTCAAGACTTGGGGTTGTTGTATGATTAACCTAATGCTATTGATCAGGCTGAAAAGGCCCTGTTGGCATTGAGCCAGGGTCAGGATTCTGCAGAGTTGTACTGTCAAAAATTCCGAAAGTGGGCGGTCCTTACTACCTGGAATGATGGTGCCTTGGCAGCTTTCTTTCGGAAGGGTTTGTCAGAAACCGTATAAGATACTATGGTGGGATTTTCTGTTCCCTCTGGTCTTGACGATTCTATGTCATTAGCCATTCAGGTTGATCGGCGTTTGCGTGAACGCAAAACCGCACGAGAGGTGTTGCCACCTGTTGAACAAATGTCTGAACCTATGCAATGTGATAGAATTTTGTCTAGGGCGCAACGTCAGGAGTTCAGAAGGCGTAATAAGCTGTGTTTCTTCTGTGGTGATGCCTCGCATATTATTTCTATCTGCCCTAAACAAGAGAAACGTTTTGCACACACATTTGCTGTGGGTGGTGTTCAACCTAAGTTTCTTCTGGCAATTACTCTGATCTGCTCCCTGTCCACATTTTCCGCTAAGGCTTTTGTGGATTCGGGAGCAGCTCTGAACCTGATGGACTTGGATTTTGCTAAACGTTGTGTATTTCCTATGACACCTCTGCGGACGCCTATCCCTTTGAGGGGTATTGATGTTACTCCTTTGGTGAAGAATAAACCTCAGTTTTGGACCCAGGTGGTAATGCGGGTCGCCCCAGACCATCAAGAGAATTGCAGATTTTTGGTGTTGCATAATTTGCATGATACCATTGTTCTGGGGTTTCCCTGGTTACAAATCCATAATCCAGTTTTGGATTGGAAATCTGTGTCTGTGGTGAGTTGGGGTTGTCGGTGTGCCATTAGTGATGCTCCTGTTTTCTCCACCTCTCCCCAGTCGCATGATTTTCCTGACTATTTGGCTGATTTTTATGATATATTTAGTGAGAATGAGTCTGCGTCTTTGCCTCCTCATAGGAGTTATGACTGTGCAATTGAGCTGAGCCCTGGGTGTAAATTTCCCAAGAGTCGACTTTTCAACTTATCTGTACCCGAGCACGAGGTTATGCGATCCTATATTAAGGAGTCGTTGGAGAAGGGTCATATTAGACCATCCTCATCACCCTTAGGTGCTGGGGTTTTTTTCGTGGCTAAGAAAGATGGGTCATTAAGGCCTTGTATTGACTATCGTTCCCTCAACAAAATTACTGTTAAATATCAGTATCCGTTACCCCTGATTTCTGATCTATTCTATAGAGTTAACCCCTTCACTACCAAGGGTGGTTTGCACGTTAACTCCCGGGCCAATTTTTACAATTCTGACCACTGTACCTTTATGAGGTCATAACTCTGGAACGCTTTCATGGATCCCGGTGATTCTGACAATGTTTTCTCGTGACATATTGTACTTCATGTTAGTGGTAAAATTGTATTCAAATAACTTGCGTTTATTTGTGAAAAAAACGGAAATTTGGCGAAAATTTAGAAAATTTCGCAATTTTCCAACTTTGAATTTTTATGCCCTTAAATCACAGAGATACGGCACACAAAAAACTTAATACATAACATTTCCCACATTTTTACTTTACATCAGCACAATTTTGGAACCAAAATTTTTTTTTGTTAGAAAGTTATAAGGGTTAAAAATTGACCAGCGATTTCTCATTTTTGCGACACCATTTTATTTTTAGGGACCACTTCACATTTGAAGCCACTTTGAGGGTTCTATATGATAGAAAATACCCAAAAGTGACACCATTCTAAAAACTGCACCCCTTAAGGTGCTTAAAACCACATTCAAGATGTTTATTAACCCTTTAGGTGTGTCACAGGAATTTTTTGAATATTAAAAAAAAAATGAACATTTAACTTGGACTTGGAGAAATTGGACTGCAAAAGTTATTGTGCAATTTGTCCTAAGTACGCTGATACCTGATATGTGGGGGGGAACCACTGTTTCGGCGCATGGCAGACCTCAGTAGGGAAGGAGCGCCGTTTGACTTTTTCAATGCAAAATTGGCTGGAATTCAGATCGGACACCATGTCGCGTTTGGAGAGCCCCTGATGTACCTAAACAGTGGAAACCCCCCACGTGACCCCATTTTGGAAACTAGACCCCCAAAGGAACTTATCTAGATATGTGGTGAGAACTTTGAACCCACAATGGCTTCACAGAAGTTTATAACGTACAGCGGTACAATTAAAAAATCATATTTTTTCCACAAAAATGATCTTTTCACCCCCAATTTTTATTTTTCCAAGGGTAACGGGACCCTAAACGTTATTGTGCAATTTGTCCTGAGTATGCTGATACCCCATATGTGGGTGTAAATGACTATTTGGGCGCATAGCAGAGCTCGGAAGGGAAGCAGCGCCATTTGACGTTTTTGGCTAGAATTGAGATCGGACACCATGTCGCGATTGGAAAACCCCTGATGTACCAAAACAGTGGAAACCCCCCACAAATGACACCATTTTGGAATCTAAACCCCCCAAGGAACTTATCTAGATGTGTGGTGAGAACTTTGAACCCCCAAGGGCTTCACAGAAGTTTATAACGTACAGCAGTACAATTAAAAAATCATATTTTTTCCACAAAAATGATCTTTTCACCCTCAATTCTTATTTTTCCAAAAGTAACAGGACCCTAAAAGATATTGTGCAATTTATCCTAAGTACGCTGATACCCCACATGTGGGTGTAAACCACTATTTGGGCGCATGGCAGAGCTCGGAAGGGAAGCAGCGCCATTTGACGTTTTTGGCTGGAATTGAGATCGGACACCATGTCGCGTTAGGAAAGCCCCTGATGTACCAAACCAGTAGAAACCCCCCACAAATGACACCATTTTGGAAACTAGACCCCCCAAGGAACTTATCTAGATGTGTGGTGAGCACTTTGAACCCCCCAGTGCTTCACTGAAGTTTATAACGTCCGGGCGTGAAAATAAAAAAATCGTATTTTTTCCACAAACATGATCTTTTAGTCCCCAATTTTTTATTTTCCCAAGGGTAACAGGAGAAATTGGACCCCAAAAGTTGTTGTCCAATTTGTCCTGAGTACGCTGATACCTCATATGTGGGAGAAAACTACTGTATGGGCACACGTCGGGGCTCGGAAGGGAAGTAGTGACGTTTTGGAATGCAGACTTTGATGGATTGGTCTGCGGGTGTCATGTGCGTTTGGAGAGCTCCTGATGTACCTAAACAGTGGAAACCCCCCACAAGTGACCCCATTTTGGAAACTAGACCCCCAAAGGAACTTATCTAGATATGTGGTGAGAACTTTGAACCCACAATGGCTTCACAGAAGTTTATAACGTACAGCGGTACAATTAAAAAATCATATTTTTTCCACAAAAATGATCTTTTCACCCCCAATTTTTATTTTTCCAAGGGTAACGGGACCCTAAACGTTATTGTGCAATTTGTCCTGAGTATGCTGATACCCCATATGTGGGTGTAAATGACTATTTGGGCGCATAGCAGAGCTCGGAAGGGAAGCAGCGCCATTTGACGTTTTTGGCTAGAATTGAGATCGGACACCATGTCGCGATTGGAAAACCCCTGATGTACCAAAACAGTGGAAACCCCCCACAAATGACACCATTTTGGAATCTAGACCCCCCAAGGAACTTATCTAGATGTGTGGTGAGAACTTTGAACCCCCAAGGGCTTCACAGAAGTTTATAACGTACAGCAGTACAATTAAAAAATCATATTTTTTCCACAAAAATGATCTTTTCACCCTCAATTCTTATTTTTCCAAAAGTAACAGGACCCTAAAAGATATTGTGCAATTTATCCTAAGTACGCTGATACCCCACATGTGGGTGTAAACCACTATTTGGGCGCATGGCAGAGCTCGGAAGGGAAGCAGCGCCATTTGACGTTTTTGGCTGGAATTGAGATCGGACACCATGTCGCGTTAGGAAAGCCCCTGATGTACCAAACCAGTAGAAACCCCCCACAAATGACACCATTTTGGAAACTAGACCCCCCAAGGAACTTATCTAGATGTGTGGTGAGCACTTTGAACCCCCCAGTGCTTCACTGAAGTTTATAACGTCCGGGCGTGAAAATAAAAAAATCGTATTTTTTCCACAAACATGATCTTTTAGTCCCCAATTTTTTATTTTCCCAAGGGTAACAGGAGAAATTGGACCCCAAAAGTTGTTGTCCAATTTGTCCTGAGTACGCTGATACCTCATATGTGGGAGAAAACTACTGTATGGGCACACGTCGGGGCTCGGAAGGGAAGTAGTGACGTTTTGGAATGCAGACTTTGATGGATTGGTCTGCGGGTGTCATGTGCGTTTGGAGAGCTCCTGATGTACCTAAACAGTGGAAACCCCCCACAAGTGACCCCATTTTGGAAACTAGACCCCCTAATGAACTTATCTAGATGTGTGGTGAGCACTTTGAACCCCTCAGTGCTTCACAGAAGTTTATAACGACCGGGCGTGAAAATAAAAATATCGTATTTTTTAAACAAACATCATCTTTTAGTCCCCATTTTTTTTATTTTCCCAAGGGTAACAGGAGAAATTGGACCCCAAAAGTTGTTGTCCAATTTGTCCTGAGTACGCTGATACCTCATATGTGGGAGAAAACTACTGTATGGGCACACGTCGGGGCTCGGAAGGGAAGTAGTGACGTTTTGGAATGCAGACTTTGATGGATTGGTATGCGGGTGTCATGTGCGTTTGGAGAGCCCCTGATGTACCTAAACTATTGAAACTCCCCACAAGTGACCCCATTTTGGAAACTAGACCCCCCACGGAGCTTATCTAGATGTGTGGAGAGCACTTTGAACCCCCAAGTGCTTCACAGAAGTTTATAACGCCTGGGCGTGAAAATAAAAAAAACATTTTTTTCCGCAAAATTATATTTTTGCCCCCAATTTTTTATTTTCCTAAGGGTAACAGGAGAATTTGGACCCCAAAAGTTGTTTTGTAATTTGTCCTGAGTAGGCTGATACCCTACATGTGGGGGTAAAACACTGTTTGGGCACATGGCAGAGCTTGGAAGGGAAGGAGCACCATTTGACTTTTTCAACTCAGAATTGGCTGGAATTGAGATCAGACGCCATGTTGCCTTTGGAGAGCACCTGATGTGCCCAAACAGTGGAAAACCCCAATTATAACTCCAACCCTAACCTCAACACACCCCTAACCCTAATCTGAGCCCTAGCCCTAACCCTAGCCCTAACCCTAACCCTAGCCCTAACCCTAGCCCTAGCCCTAACCCTAACCCTAGCCCTAACCCTAACCCTACCCTAACCCTAACCCTAGCGGGAAAATGGAAATAAATACATTTTCTTTTAGTTTTATTATTTTCCCTAACTAAGGGGGTGATAACGGGGGGGTTTGATTTACGATTTATGGCGGTTTTTATGTTTGGCGGCTGTCGCACGCTAAAAGACGCTTTTTATTGTAAAAATAGTTTTTGCATCACCACATATTGTGAGCTATAATTTTTCCGTATTTTGACCTACCGAGTCATGTGAGGTCTTATTTTTTGCGGGACGAGTTGACGTTTTTATTGGTACCATTTTCGGGCACGTGACTTTTTTGATCGCTTTTTATTCCGATTTTTGGGACGCAGAATGAACAAAAACCAGCGTTTCATGAATTTCTTTTGGGGGGTGCGTTTACACCGTTCCGCGTGCGGTAAAATTGATAATGCGTTTTTATTCTTCGGGTCAGTACGGTTACAGCAATACCTCATTTAGTTTTTTTTTATGTTTTGTCGGTTTTTTGCAATGAAAACAATTTTATATAAAAAATAATTATTTTTGTATCGCTTTATTCTGCGAGCTATAACTTTTTTATTTTTTTGCGGATGATGCTGTATGGCGGCTCGTTTTTTGCGGGACAAGATGACGTTTTCAGCGGTACCATGCATATTTATATGCGTCTTTTTGATCGCGCGTTATTGCACTTTTTGTTCGGTGGTATGATAATAAATCATTATTTTTTGCTTCGTTTTTTATTTTTATTTTTTAAGGGGTTCGCTAAAGGGGTTAACTAATGGGACAGTTTTATAGGGCAGGTCATTACGGACGCGGCGATACCAAATATGTGTACATTTATTGTTTTTGTTTTTTTTTATTTTGAAAAAATGGATTTATTGGGGAATTTTTTTTTTTTTTACTAATTTATTTAGCGATTTTTTTAAAATTATTTTTAACACTTTTTTTTATTTTTTTTTTACTTTATTACCTTGTCCCAGGTGGGACATCACTGTCCTGTGACAGATCGCTGATCTGTCACATCACAGATCACTGTGACAGATCAGCGATCTGTTGCAGGCACTGCTGCAGACTTCCTCATGCCTGTGCTTTGCAGGCAGTGAGGAAGTCAGCTCCCTGCAGGCCCCCGTCGCTATCTTGGATCCGGGGGCCTGTAGGGAAAGAGCCCCCCGCAGCAGCGCTGCACATTGCGCTGTCGTGGGGGGCTCAGGGAAGCACGGAGGGAGCCCCCTCCCTGCCGATGCTTCCCTTTAACCCCCGGTACACCGCGATCGCGTTTGATCGCGGTGTGCAAGGGGTTAACGTGTCGGGGGCGGTCCGTGACCGCCCCTGACACATTGTGCCGGGTGTCAGCTATGATAATTAGCTGACACTCGGCCGCGATCAGCGGCGCTCACCACGTTGGCGCCGCTGATCGCGATGACGTAATATTCCGTCCATGGTAATTAGGTCCATGGTCACATGGACGGAATATTACGTCAATTGTAGGTAAGGGGTTAAAGGTGCTTGCTGGTTTACAAAGCTTGACCTCAGGGGGACGTATAATCTTATTCGCATTAAGCATGGGATGAATGGAAGATGGCGTTTAATACTCTGGAGGGACATTTTGAGTACCTGGTGATGCCTTTTGGGCTCACTAATGCCCCTTCTGTCTTCCAGTGCTTCATGAATGATATTTTCCGAGACTTGGTGGATACATTTTTGATCATCTATCTGGATGATATTTTGATCTTTTCCAAGGATTGGGACTCTCATGTGGAACATGTGTTCGGACTGTGTTCCGGATTTTGAGGGAGAATTTCCTGTATGTTAAGGGATCGAAATGCCTTTTTGGCGTACAGAGGATTTCATTTTTGGGATTTATTTTGTCTCTGTCAAATATTGAAATGGACCCGGTCAAGGTACAGGCCATTTATGATTGGGTTCAGCCCACTTCCTTGAAGGCCCTCCAGAAGTTTTTGGGTTTTGCTAATTTTTATCGTAAATTTATAGCTAATTTTTCTGGTATTGCCAAACCATTGACTGATTTGACTAAGAAGGGTGCTGATGTGCTGAATTGGTCTCCAGAGGCTGTTTCTTCCTTTCAGGAGCTGAAGCGAAGGTTCACTTCTGCTCCGGTTTTGCGGCAACCTGATGTCTCACTCCCGTTTCAGGTAGAGGTGGACGCTTCTGAGATTGGTGCAGGAGCTGTTTTGTCCCCAAAAGATCCTGTAACATTTAAAATGAATCCCTGTGCTTTCTTTTCCCGAAAGTTCTCCCCATCCGAATGTAACTATGATGTGGGGAATCGGGAACTGTTAGCCATGAAATGGGCATTTGAGGAGTGGAGACATTGGTTGGAGGGAGCTAAACATCAAGTCGTGGTCCTTACTGACCACAAGAATTTGATTTACCTGGAGTCGGCCAAACGCTTGAATCCTAGACAGGCTAGTTGGGCCTTGCTTTTCACACATTTTGATTTTGTGGTCTCTTTTCTTCCGGGCACTAAGAATGTCAAGGCAGATGCCCTCTCTAGGAGTTTCATTGCTGATTCTCCTGTTGTCACCAAGACTGCTACCATCTTAGGTGAGGGGGTAGTTCTTTCTGCCATCTCGCCCGATTTGAGACGTGCTCTGGAAGAGTTTCAGGAGGACAAACCTGAGCGTTGTCCCATTGGAAAATTGTATGTTCCTGAACAGTGGAGGAAGAGAGTGATGTCTGAAGTTCATTGCTCTGCATTGGCTGGTCATCCAGGTATTTTTGGTACTAGAGATTTGGTGAGTTGGTCTTTTTGGTGGCCCGCCTTGTCTCGTGATGTCAGGAATTTTGTGCAGTCCTGTGGGACTTGCTCTCGGTCTAAACCTTGTTCTCGCTCAAGTGGGTTGTTGATGCCTTTGCCGGTGCCCAGGAGGCCATGGACCCATATTTCAATGGATTTTATCTCTGATATGCCTGTCTCTCAGAGAATGACTGTTATTTGGGTGATTTGTGATAGATTCTCTAAGATGGTCCATCTTGTACCACTTCCTAAGTTGCCATCTTCCTCAGAGTTGGTGCCCTTGTTTTTGCAACAGGTGATTCGCTTGCACGGGATTCCTGAGAACATTGTATCTGACAGAGGAGTTCAGTTTGTGTCTAGGTTTTGGAGGACTTTCTGTTCCAAGCTGGGAATTCAGTTGTCCTTCTCCTCTGCGTTTCACCCTCAGACCAGTGGGCAGACGGAGAAAACAAACCAGACTTTGGAGTCGTATTTGAGATGTTTTATTTCTGCTGATCGGGATGATTGGGTTTCATTTTTGCCCTTGGCTGAATTTGCTTTAAATAATAGAGCTAGTTCTGCCACTTTGATGTCACCTTTTTTTTGTAACTTTGGGTTTCTTCCTCGATTCTCTTCAGGGCAGGTGGAGCCTTCTGCCTGCCCAGGTGTTGACACTGTCATGGAGAGAATGCACCAGATCTGGGACCAAGTGGTGGATAAGTTGTCTCTCTCCCAGGAAAAGGCCCAGTGGTTTTCCAACCGGCATAGGACCATTGGTCCCCAGTTTAAGGTGGGTGATATGGTTTGGTTGTCATCAAAGAATATCGCTATGAAGGTGGCTTCTCCAAAGTTTAAACCTAGATTTATTGGACCTTTCAAGATTTTGGAGATTCTTAATCCAGTCTCTTTTCGATAGGCTCTTCCTGTTACATTTAAGATCCATAACGTGTTTCATAAGTCTCTGTTAAAGAGGTTTGTTGAGCCAGTAGTTCCTGTGGTGGCACCTCCTGACCTGGTATTGGTTGAAGGTAATGTGGAATATGAGGTTGAGAAGATACTGGATTCTCGCCTGGCTAGACGGAGACTCCAGTATTTGGTTAAATGGAAGGGTTATGGCCAGGAGGATAATTCTTGGGTCGCTGCATCCGATATTCATGCCGAAAGATTGGTTTGTGCCTTTCATCGGGCCCATCCTGATCGCCCTGGTGGCGTGGATGAGGGTCCGGTGACCCCTCCTCAAAGGGGAGGTACTGTTGTGAGTTCATTTTCCCCTTCACCGTCGATGTCTGATGAACTCCCTCTTCTGGTGAAGGAAGTTAGTGAGGCTGATTACCAAACACCTGATCTGGTAGATGATGACTGGGTTACAGGAAATTCTGACTGGATATAAGGCAGCCGACGCCATTCTGAGTCGCTGGTGATTTCTCTGCTGGATTCTTGGAGACGAGTCTGATTCCTGCTTCCAAAGATAAGTTTTTGCTCTGCTATTGAACTTATTAGTTTTGTTTTGTTTACCTTGTTTTTTGGAGTTCAGCCATCCCCGGTCGGGGGTGTGCTGAGTTCCATTTTTGTCTCTTTGCTCTGTCTTCAGAATTTACCTGAGTACTGATATAGTCATTTTTGAAGTCCTAGCGACTTCAGGGCCTGTTTTTCCTATCAGATGGTTGGGACATTTTTTGGTAGGGTTTTTTGCGGATTGCATACAGCAGCTTTTCTATCCTGTCCTTTTTAGTTAGCTTGGGCCCCATCGTTTGCTCAACCTATCTTTCTATCTGTGTTAGTGTTTTCATCTTGCTTCACCGTCATTATATGTTGGGGGCTGCCTATTGCTTTTGGGGTCTGCTCTGGGGCAGTTTAGATTTCCCCCTTCTTTCTTTAGGCCTATTTAGTTCTCCGGCTGTGATCGAGGGGTCTAGGGCATCGTAGGAACCCCCCACGGCTACTGTTAGTTGTTGTGGATAGGATCAGGGGTCTGCAAAGCGATAGCTACCGACCTCTCTGGTTTTCTGGACTTAGCTTGTATTTTTGTTTTTTCCTCCTTCGGTGACTCATTCATAAAAAAACATGATCTTTTAGTCACCAATTTTTTTTTATTTTCCCAAGGGTACCAGGAGAAATTGGACCCCAAAAGTTGTTGTCCAATTTGTCCTGAGTACGCTGATACCCCAAATGTGGGAGAAAACTACTGTATGGGTACACGTCGGGGCTCGGAAGGGAAGTAGTGACGTTTTGGAATGCAGACTTTGATGGAATGGTCTGCGTGTGTCATGTCATGTTGCTTTTGGAGAGCCCCTGATGTACCTAAACAGTGGAAACCCCTCACTAGTGACCCCATTTTGGAAACTAGACCCCCTAAGGAACTTATCTAGATGTGTGGGGAGCACTTTGAACCCCCCAGTGCTTCACAGAAGTTTATAACGACGGGGTGTGAAAATAAAAAAATCGAATTTTTTTCAACAAACATGATCATTTAGTCCCCATTTTTTTATTTTCCCAAGGGTAACAGGAGATATTGGACCCCAAAAGTTGTTGTCCAATTTGTCTTGAGTACGTTGATACCCCATATGTGGGAGAAAACTACTGTATGGGCACACATCAGAGCTCGGAAGGGAAGTAGTGACGTTTTGGAATGCAGACTTTGAATGAATGGTCTGCGGGAGTCATGTGCGTTTGGAGAGCCCCTGATGTACCTAAACTATTGAAACTCCCCACAAGTGACCATTTTGGAAACTAGACCCCCCTCGGAACTTATCTAGATGTGTGGTGAGCACTTTGAACCCCCAAGTGCTTCACACTTCACACGCCCAGGCGTGAAAATAAAAAAATCATTTTTTCCACAAAAATGATATTTTTGCCCCCAATTTTTTATTTTCCTAAGAGTAACAGGAGAAATTGGACCCCAAAAGTTGTTTTGCAATTTGTCCTGAGTAGGCTGATACCCTATATGTGGGGGTTAAACTTTGTTTGGGTGCATGGAAGGGAAGGAGCACCATTTGACTTTTTCAACGCAGAATTGGCTGGAATTAAGATCAGATGCCATGTTGCATTTGGAGAGCACCTGATGTGCCCAAACAGTGGAAACCCCCAATTATAACTCCAACCCTAACCCCAACACAACCCTAATATAAGCCCTATCTCTAGCCCTAACCCTAATCCTAGCCCTAACCCTAGCCCTAACCCTAACCCAAGCCCTAACCCTAACCCTAATGGGAAAATGGAAATAAATACATTTTCTTTTAATTTTATTATTTTCCCTAACTAAGGGGGTGATAACGGGGGGTTTGATTTACTATTTATGGCGGTTTTTATTTTTGGCAGCGGTCACACGCAAAAAGACGCTTATTATTGTAAAAATAGTTTTTACATCAGCACATATTGAGAGCTATAATTTTTCCATATTTTGACCCACCGAGTCATTTGAGGTCTTATTTTTTGTGGGACGAATTGACATTTTTATTGGTATCATTTTTGGGGAAGTGACATCTTTTGATCGCTTTTTAATCCGATTTTTGGGACGCAGAAAGAACAAAATCCAGCGTTTCATGAATTTCTTTTCGGGGGTGCGCTTACACCATTCCGCCTGCGGTAAAATTGATAAAGCGCTTTTATTCTTCGGGTCGGTACGGTTACAGCGATACCTCACTTAGCTCATTTTTTATGTTTTGGCACTTTTATGCAATGAAAACAATTTTATATAAAAAATAATTATTTTTGCATCGCTTTATTCTGCGAGCTATAACTTTTTAATTTTTTTGCTGATGATGCTGTATGGTGGCTCGTTTTTTGCAGGACAAGATGACGTTTTCAGCGGTACCATGGATATTGATATGCGTCTTTTTGATCGCGCGTTATTTCACTTTTTGTTCGGCGGTATGATAATAAATCA
This sequence comes from Dendrobates tinctorius, assembly GCF_039654945.1. NCBI lineage: Eukaryota > Metazoa > Chordata > Amphibia > Anura > Dendrobatidae > Dendrobates > Dendrobates tinctorius. The sequence goes on along the minus strand of NW_027361827.1, from coordinate 27,788,537 downwards.
TTATTTTTTGCTTCGTTTTTTTATTTTTATTTTTAAGGGGTTCACTAAAGGGGTTAACTATTGGGACAGTTTTATAGGGCGGGTCGTTACGGATGCGGCGATACCAAATATGTGTACTTTTATTGTTCTTTTTTTTATTTCCAAAAAATGAATTTATTAGGGAATATTTTTTTTTTTATTTATTTAGCGATTTTTTAAAAATTATTTTTACACTTTTTTTTAACTTTATTACATTGTCCCAGGGGAGATCAGCGATCTGTCACAGGCACTGCACAAGGCTTCCTCGTGCCTGCGCTTTGCAGGCACTGAGAAAGCCAGCTCCCTGCAGGCCCCCGAAGGTCCCCATTGCCATCTTGGATCCGGGGACCTGCAGGGATGAAGCCCCCCGCAGCAACACTGCACATTGCGCTGCTGTGGGGGGCTCAGGGAAGCACGGAGGGAGCCCCCTCCCTGCCGATGCTTCCCTTTAACCCCCGGTACATCGCGATCGTGTTTGATCGCGGTGTGCAAGGGGTTAACGTGTTGGGGGTGGTCCGTGACCGCCCCTGACACATTGTGCCGGGTGTCAGCTGTGATAATCAGCTGACACCCGTCCGCAATCAGTGGCGCTCATCACGTGGGCGCCGCTGATCGCTATGATGTAATATTCCGTCCATGGGAATTAGGTCCAGGGTCACATGGACGGAATATTACGTCCATTGTAGGCAAGGGGTTAAAAGCCATCTTCCACTCGTCTCCCTCACGTAAGCGTATCAGGTTGTAGGCTCCCCGCAGATCGAGTTTGGTAAATACTCTTGCTCCCCGCAACCTATCGAACAGCTCCGATATCAGGGGCAGAGGGTATTTATTCTTAACGGTGATGGCGTTATGACCCCTGTAATCGATGCAAGGCCGCAATTCACCCCTCTTCTTAAGCACAAAGAAGAATTCTGCCCCTGCTGGTGACACTGACTTCCTAATAAATCCCCTGGCCAGATTCTCCTTGATGTACTGTGACATGGCCTCCATCTCCGGAAGAGACAGGGGATACACACGACCCTGGGGAGGCTCTGCACCAGGTAAGAGGTCTATAGGACAATCGTAGGGGTGGTGCGGCGGGAGAGTCTCTGCCGCTCTCTTGGAGAACACATCTGAGTATTGCTGATAGTGTTTAGGGAGCGAAGAGAGATCTGCAGGAGCTGCAGTGGCTGCAACCTGAATGCACTTGCTCAGACATCTACCCTCACAGGACTTACTCCAACTAAGAATTTTCCCCGAGGACCACTCAATATGGGGAGAGTGGCAACGCAACCAGGGAACTCCCAAGAGAACCTGATCGATACCTTGAGGCATAATAAGGAGGGACACTGTCTCGTGATGGGAAGGAGACAGTGAGAGTCTTAATGGAGCAGTCTGATGGGTAATCTGCGAGGGTAATGTCGAGCCGTTCACCACTCTGGTGGTGATCGTCTGAGGTAGAATAACCAAGGGGATTGCGAGCTGGAGAGCGAAGGCTGAGGACATAAATTACCCTCCGCTCCAGAATCTACACAAACCTCCACCGCCAGAGTGGAGGAGCCGAACTCCAGCACTCCTTTGAAGGTTAGCTTGGAGGAAAATGTTGTGGTGTCTCGTAACCATCCCGCTGTTGCCACTAGACACGGGCGTTTCTCCGAGCGCTGTGGGCACCTATTGGCAAAGTGACCAGACTGTCGGCAGTGGGAATGAGGTATGGGAGTTAGAGCAGGACGGAACTTAGAGCCCGTGCGAGGCACCTCTATAACCACCGACAACTCGGACTCTTCATCGAGTGGCTCCAGAGGTTTAGAGAAAGTTGGAGCCAACCTAAACTTCTGTCTGGACTGGGAGCGCTCCAACCCTCGCTCTAAGAAGTGGAGATTAATGCGGGTGGAGATGGTAATAAGCTCCTCCAGAGTACCGGGAACCTCCCGAGTGCCCAGAGCGTCCTTAACGTGGTCAGCTAAACCCCTCTAAAAGATTGGTATTAGGGCCTTATCTGACCATTCCAACTCGGAAGCCAGTGTCCGAAAACGAATGGCATACTGGCTGACCGAGGACGAACCCTGTGTCAGGGCCAACAGCTGGAGCACGGTATCGTGTGTGACCCGTGGTCCCAGAAAGACCTGCTTCAGAGAACCTAGGAACTGAGAGGCTCTCTGAACCGCAGGGTCACCACACTCCCAGAGTGGGGTGGCCCACTCCAGAGCCCTGCCAGCCAGAAGGGAAACAATGAATCCGACCTTAGCCCACTCAGAGGAGAATCACGCGGCCAGCAGCTCTAACTGAATAGCACACTGGCTCATGAATCCCCTACAGGAGGCACTATTGCCCGAGAACTTCTCGGGCAGCGGGAGGTGGGATAACATCAGTGCAGGGATGGAAGTGGAAACATGGGAAACAGCCTCAGTGGCTGCCTGAGGAGCGGCCGCAGTAACATTCGCAGCTGAGGTTGAACGCTTGAGAGCCGCCAACCTGCCCCCCAGCTGCCAAATGTGCTGCAGCAGTGGCTGTTTATCCGCCATTACTAGCCAGACCCTGGTGCTAGTATAATGTTAGGGCTGGCGGAATGCACCAAATTATAAAATAATAGTAGGTGCGTTTGCAGCCCGGGGTCCACCGTACAGAGGTGGTACACTGCTGCTAGGTAATGGAGGACGCTCTATATGGCGGTACAATGGCGGAACACATGCAGGTTAAATGTCACCCGGTGTGCACAGGGCGAACTCTGTTGCTCCACAGAGCCGCACTACTGCTAACCACAAATACTGAGCGTGTTAAAACTCACAGAGCTCAAGGAGATAAATGCTCAGTATATGGTCACAGGACTCAGGCCCAAGGACACAGGGCCAGCGTCCCTCTAGACCTACTGAGCGTGCGGCGTCGCAACCGTGAACGCCGTTAACTGAGGCTGACTGCAGCGGAGCGACAGTGACTGCCACGGTATGATAGTGCTCTATAGTAGACGACACCATTGGACGCTAGTCCTGTGGACTGATGTGCATTGTGGCCTATAGCTTAGCCACTGACTGGCGCTGACTCTCATACTATTACCCTAACCACATGCCTAATATCCAAAGGAGGGGAATCTTAATAAGTCATTCACCAGGAACATGCATCTGTCATCATCCACACATATAGCAACTAGAGTCTATACTAGCGCATGGCCAAGCCCTCAGGTCATAATCTCCAAGTCATTGCTCGCCCATTTGCTGTCAGGACCACCACACACTGCGCCCCTATGCGCGTTTCGCATGGGCTTCTTCCAGGGGCTGTTGCGGTGTCTGCTTTCCAAAAGGTCCTCATAATATAGGCCACTTACAGGTGCCAAATCATGCGCTAGTCAGCGGTGCATGTTTCCGGGTCTGTGAACCGGATGTGACACCGGCGCCAGGAAGACCGCGCGCGTCATAGGAATCCCCAGTGACACGCACACATCATCCAGCGGCAACAGTGGGATGCCTCCAGCCCAACGTCACCGCAGACATGCACACTAGCGATGAAGATAGTGGATACACATCACACCGGGGAATTAGTCACAGCATACCAATTAACAGAAAATTTATACGGGCTTGCCATCACTCTATATTGAATGAATTGAATGATATATACCAGACATATTGTGTTCGGTAAAAGTGCGGTACTGCATCAATTTTTCAATATTACTAACCGCAAGTACCTCAATATATAAAAGTGACAGTGCAAAACAATAATATATAAATAAAGTGACAAAAATTCAAAATACATATGAATATTATTATAAGAGAAAATATTATATATAAATATGTGTACCATCAATAAATGTACAAGTACATTATATTAGAAGTGCATTACAAAGAAGGTGCTAAATAGAACATCATTGTACTGATGCAGATAACAACATCGACCACACTAAATGTACTGAAAGGGAGAAACATCCCCCAATTCAATATAATGGGAACATTTTATATGTTCTTTTTGACAAATAGCAATGCCTTTACAGGTCCACAAGATCTTCCTCCCCACCGATGGAATAGTGTAGCGATATATAATGAGGACACACAGTCTACCTCACTTTTACCGAACACAATATGTCTGGTATATATCATTCAATGTAGTGTGATGGCAAGCCCGTATAAATTTTCTGTAAATTGGTATGCTGTGACTAATCCCTCGGTGTGATGTGTATCCACTCTCTTCATCGCTAGTGCGCATGTCTGCGGTGACGTTGGGCTGGAGGCGTCCCACTGGCGCTGCTGGATGATGTGTGCATGTCACTGGGGATTCCTGTGACGCACGCGGTCTTCCTGGCACTGGGTGTGACGTCACAACCGGTTCACGGTTCATGATTTGGCACCTGTAAGTGGCCTATATTATGAGGACCATTTGGACAGCAGACACCGCAGCAGCCCCCAGAAGAAGCCCACGCGAAACACGCATAGGGGCGCAGTGTGTGTGGTGGTCCTGACAGCAAATGGGTGAGCAATGACTTGGAGGATATGACCTTTGGACTATTAGCAGAGGATTATTTTGTAACTCACACTTCACTGAGGGATTATTTCACCTATGCTTATTAGTATCCATGGAGCCTCTGGAGAATAATGGTACTGGCTTTAGATTTGATAATTCTGTTTGCTGTTTGCAGCCCTGTACATAGTTGCACCTTAGTCTCTTGGTAACCTTCATCACAGTACTATTTATTGTACTGCTGTCATTTGCATAATGCTCAAAAGAGGGGTAGCCATAAGGTAAGTGGTCCCCCCAGGATTAGAGACAAAAGGCAAAGCTTTGCAGAGTCAGTCCAGTCAGTATGCAGCATGTAGGGCAATGACACCGCGGGTCAGAGGCACTGACCCGCCGTGGATGCCGTGTCATTGCCCTACATGCTGCATACTGACCGGACTGACTCTGCAAAGCTTTGCCTTTTGTCCCTACTCCTGGGGGGACCACTTACCTTTTGGCTCTCCCTCTTTTGAGCATTGTGCAAATAACAGCAGTACAATACATAGTACTGTGATGAAGGTCAATGTGACCGAAACGTCTATACTGTATGTACTGTATATTAAAAATCATTTTTTCACTGGAAATCATACATACTGTGTGTGCCAAGTTTCTATATTCGTAGTAGAGTTCTAGTCTTCTTCCTCTCTGAAGAGACAATTTGCATATTTCCCAGAGGAGCATTGCGGCTTTAAGTCTCCTCATCTTGGCATGGTTAACATGTCACTCTTTGCAATTAGAAACGATACTTCTTGGATCCCAGTTTTGTATTTCAAAAAGATATATTAGTGGAGAATGCATGTAGAATAACAGTATAGCCAAATAAAAATGATAATTTTGTTTTAAAAGTCACAAAATATTTTAATATAGTCTAAAATTATTTTCTGGTGGTTAAGAAATTTCTACCAAGCTGTGAATAATAATAAATTCCCTAAAAAAACCCTTTAAGTGATTCCTCTAGCGTGAATGTAAGAAATGATATTTCTCAAGTTATTATAACCCAAGTATATTAGACAGGTGACATGATGAAATTATAAATTTAAAGGTTACAAACATTGTACAAAAGAAAAAGCAGTGTCCAGAGGATATGATTGCCTAAGAAACAAAAATCTTCTTGTAATGAACAAATAGAAAGTGTCCAACAGGCAAGATTATGAAAACCTGTTAATATCTGTTAACTAGAGATGGATAAACTCCAACAGGAAACTTCACCTACTGCTCGGGCATGGACCCTGAACATGAACTTCAACAGGAAGTCTGTTTTACTGTTCGACACTCAGCATGAGTCCGCAGCTGTGACCAGAGGTTAAAAGTTTACCTCCAGTCACTGGTGTCAGTTGATGGGACTACTACTAGGGACTACTAGGAGCGTTACAGGTACTTAATTGTCTACTCATGTCTTTTCTGATGTATAATTGTAATTACTAGGCAGGGGTCTGACATTCTCTTCCACTAATTCCTTATATTATTTTGCAGCCCTGAAGGATCTACATTCTACAACTTTTCCCACAAGCTTTTTCAGAGAAAACTACACAGCAAAAATCAATGTATGCAGGAACCTTTCAGTGAGATTGAGAGGGAGGCATTTCAAAATTTGGAGGATTTACTTGGTGAACAAACTCCATCACACAAAGGTAGGTTATTATTATTACTATAAATATTTATTTATATAGCGCCATTGATTCCATGGTGCAGGTTTCCATCTTCCAATTTGTCCAGGTTAACTAGGTTCCCCCCCTTGCCCCTAAGTCCGGCTATTGAGATCTTTAACATATTGGTGTCCACGGATTTTAAAAAGCTTTCCTCAAGACAGAGATTCGATAATCTCACACTTCAACAGCATAATGCAATCAAACAGCTCCAATCCTAACAGGATGTTGTGTTCAAACTGGCGGACAAGGGGGGAACATTGATATCTGGGCATGTGATAAGTATGAATGAGCGAACTTAAAGACCCAGAAACATATATTAAATTTATCGTATAAGCCAGTGACCTCTTTCTCATCCTAACTCCAGCAGATCCTTGTAAGGGCTTACGTGGATGGAACTATTGACAAGAGGGTGTTGGATGGATTGACAGTCAGGTCCCCGAAAAATCCTACTTTCTGTCTTTTCCCTAAAATCCTTAAAGACAACGTCAACCACCCTGGGACGTCTGATCGTCTAGTGGATTGAGGGGCTCTGTGATCCTGTTTGCAGGTTCATTGACTACTAACTCAAGCCCCTAGTTGTGATACTATCATTCTATGTCCATGACATGATGGATGTCCTATCATGGGTTGATGGTGTTTTAGTGGAAATGGACAAATGGACATGCTTGTTACTGCTGACATTGAGGCTTTGTACATTTGCATCAGCCACACCCACTGCCTAGATGCTATCCACCTCTTCCTGGGGACCTCCAACCTGGATGGCCCTTTGTGTGATGTTATCCTTGAGTTGATGCATTTTGTCCTTACCCACAACTTTTTTGTATTTACAAATGTATTCAATTTTCTGAAGCACGGTACAGCCATGGGTGCAGTTAGCATGCCGTCATATGATAATCTCTTCCTTGGCTCTTGGGAGCAATGCCTCTTTGGTGAGCCGTGTGCGGGGGCCACCGACCATGTGCTGTGCTGGCTCAGGTATATTGATGACATTCTTATGTTGTGGGGTGGGACAGTGCAGCAGCTCAAGGTGTTTATGAACCAATTAAACAAGAATTCCTGCAATATCAGATTGACATACATTTATAATCAAAAAAATATACTACCTGGACATGTCTCTGGAGATCGATGATTTTTCATTTATCCAGACAGATGTCTATAGGAAACCTACATCTGTCAATGCTTTGATATGTGTGGATTCTGCTCACAACCCTGCTACCATAAAGGCCGTCCTGGTTGGACAGTTTCTAAGGATGAGGCGGATTTGCTTTTCAGAGGATAGATTCGAAACACAAGCCTCTGATCTCAAAGCACGTTTTTGAATCATGTGACTATAGCCGCAAATGCATCAGGCACGGTTATGAAAGGGCACAGAAGACACCACGCAATAGCCTTTTGTACTCCAATGTCAAATACAAAGACAGAGGAAATGAGGAGATTAGATTAATTTCTACTTTTAACCATGAGTGGACCAGTATGAGGCACATCTTAGCCAAACATTGGACTATATTGAAGACAGATCCCTCCCTGGGACCACACTTGGGTGATTTTCCTTCTATGGCTTCACGGAGATCAAAAACTCTTGGTGACCTACTTGTCAAGAGTCACTATGTTCCATCCCAAACTAATCTATTCAAATCTAGGGGACCAACGCTGGGGTGTTTCCAATGCAGTCACTGTATTGCCTACGTGAATGTCCTGTGTTGCTCCACATTTGACTCCTCGGATGGCTCTAAACATTTTCAGATCAAGCAGCATATATCGGACATTAGTATTAATGTCATATACTACGTTACATGCAGTTGCTCAATATGTTGACCTGATATCTAGGGAGCTCTGTGTACAGGTGCGTGAGCATGTTCTGGACATTTGCGCAGCCAAGACAGTGGCTGACTCCTCTGACCTCAAAACCATCCCCCGCCATTTATGGCCTGCCACAGTTGTGACACAAAATCACATATGGTTCGGGCATTAATACTTTGCACGTTGGGTTCAGAGGTGGCAATGATAAAAAACTTATAGCCCAACGTGAAACACAATGGATTGTGACCCTTGACACTATGACACATAACATCCTAAAGGAGGCACTTAGTTTTGAACCCATCTTATAGAGTATCTGTTCCCTGCCTGCTTTTGCTTATTTTGTTCCCATTTTATCCTTCACTCTGGATGTTACTTTGTTTTTAATTACTATTTTTTATTAAATTTTTATATTCTTTTCAGTTATTCACTATTCAGAGTCAAGACCATCCTCTGGTATCATCATCGACCTTTGGGTTTCTACATTCATTTTGATTCCATCTGGGCTTCTTCTCTTCTCCCTAAACAGCTATTGAAACACTTCTAATATACTCTTAAATGTTTGTTTATATATACTATGTATTAATATTATGCTTGTTATAATTGCCGAAATTCTGCTCACTATTGTTAAGGACACATCCTGTTTATTCGTCACCATGACTCCCATTTGGGGCTGCACATATGGTGGTGCGCTTGCGCGCCATGATGCTGCCATCTCTTGAGCATGGTCCAGTGTCTTTATGCCTCCTGTGCATGCCTGATGGCTGTGATGTCTGCCCTCCTCGCGCATGCGCAGTGAAACTTCATGGCCATGGCTGCGTCTGCTGGACTTGGCGGGTGTGGCACGCATGCACCATTGGAGCCATCACAGTGGTTCATACAGGACCATGTGACTGATCATCTGATTGACCAACAATGAAATAAAAAGGTTTCTGTGTACCATCACCACATTCCCTTGAGAAAGCAGTGATTAACACGCAAAACGTGCACTGGGGTTTTACCATCCGGTCCAGTGCCTGCTTTAAGTTTCCACTCATGTTTTGAACATTGCCACTTGGCTTTATTTATTAATATAATTGTTGAGGTGTGGAGCATTCTCTACTTCAGTACTCCTGACTAGTGATGCGCGAGTATACCCGTTGCTTGGATTTTCCCGAGCATGTTCGTGTGATCTCCCAGTGTTTGGGTGTGCTCGGAGATTTAGTCTCTGTCGCCGTAGCTGCATGATTTGCGGCTGCTGGACAGCCTGAATATATGTGGGGATTGCCTGTTTGTTAGGAAATCCCCACATTTATTCAGGCTGTCTAGCAGCCACAAATCATGCAGCTATGGTGACAGAAACTAAATCTCCGAGCACATCCTTATACTCAGAGATTACCCAAGCAACGAATATAATAGCTCTTCGCTACTCATGACATATGTACTGTTACTAATTGTGTGCTTACCCAACTTCTAGTATTTGTCACTGCTTGTCTGTCCTTTATGCACTTTATTCACTTTTTCTACTTGATTTTTACACTTGTATTTACATAATAAAATTCATTTTTAAAACCATTTTACATTACTTCCTCTTTTACACATGTTTCAAATGAAGTTGGTTCTCTTCCCCTTTGGGTATTGTTGCATAGTATAGTGCAACTTATTTTCATCTAGAATGCAACCTGGTATTTTTTTCCATTCCATCAGCCTACTCCTGTTGCTACTAATAACAGCAAATGCAGTACGCAGCTGATGGGAATATTCATCAGCCAGCATCTGCGCTGTAAATAAATTAAAAAAAAACCGGCATGGGTTTGTGACACCCCTCTAAGAGGTGAAGTCATGCTTGGAGGCAGAAAAGGGACCCCCCATGACAGGCAGCATAGATTTAATCACAATTTCCTGCTGCAAGTCAGAAAAGGGAGATGCCTTATAAATTCTGGCCAGCTGATGAGGTTGGTGAGCCAGCTAGAAATCAGCTGAGGGGGTTGTCTTGGAAATGAAACAGCTGTGAGCTGTGAGGAGAAATGATAATGACAGTTAAATGTGAGGTAAAGAGACCTTTCTGGAAGATCCTGTCAGTTCAAGACAGGGAGCTGATCTGACAAGAAGGAAAAGGACAATAGCAGAGACTGAGAGACTCTAGGGAAGCTAAAATACTGCATATAGCAGACCCCTGAGTGAAGCGCTAATAAAGAGAAAAGGGACATCAGAGTCCTAGGCTGACAGGAGCTGTAAGTCCTGATGGTCGAATCTGAAAGTACAGGGGATTGTAAATTCCTGTGCACATTGAACACCTGAGGGCACGTCAGTGGATAAGGAGCCCGGGGCTGATGGTGAAAAGGACGGTACCCGTGGAATAGGCTCACGCTGACAGCCGTACAGGTTAGTGAAACCATCACGAACAGAGGGTCACAGCATAGTTATATACAGCAGAGACCCACACACAAAGCGCAGAAAGGAAGGTCCTAAATCCCCACCTGGCAAGGTGGATCCCCTGAATGCCTCCAGGTGTGCCGGACTCATTCCATCACCTGTATGTGGTGCTCCGGACTGCAACCTATTACCAGTAAAAGGTAAAGAAACTGCACCTCTCTGTGTCTTTCTCTCACTTCTCTGCACCCCAACGTTCACAGCCATTTTTACTATTTATTTAACATCTTTGCCCTGGGACTACAGCCCTACCTGTGGAGGGCTACAACATCATAGCTGCGCCCAACATCCATCCCAGAGAAGCAACACCGCAGCGCTGATCACCTCTGACTAGAATACCACAGGTGGCGTCACGTATTTCACCATCTATAAACATTATCTTTATTTTTACCACAAAAATACCACACAACTTTCCCCCATTTTATTACTGGATGCCTCTGGGCCACGAACCGGGTTGCCGCCGCCATGACACCGTCCCCCATGGAAGTCGACGGGCCCGGTACCGAGTGCCCCCAGGCCCCGTGGGGCGCTCCAGGTTCCCCTACATTTTTGATATTTTGATAATCAGACAGGCAAAACTGACAGCTGCTAGCTGCAGCTCTCAGCTGTCAGCTTTATCAAGGTTTGTTATCATGAATAGAGGGGTCACCACTCTGATTTTTTGAATTATTTAATTAAATAATTTTAAAAAATTGTGTGGGTCCCCTCCATTTTTGACAACCAGCCTTACTAAAGCAGACAGCTGGGGGCTGGTATTCCCAGGCTGTTAAGGGGCCATGAATATTGGCCCCCCAGCCTAAAAATAGCAGCCCGCAGCCGCACAGAAAAGTTGCATCTATTAGATGCACCAATTCTAGCACTTTGCCTGCCTCTTCCCACTTGCCCTGTAGTGGTGGCAAGTGGGGTTCATATTTGTGGGGTTGATGTCACTTTTTGTGTTTTCACGTGACATCAAGCAGCACAGATTAGTAAAGGAGAGGCGTCTATAAGACTCCTATCCATTAGTAATCCTATAGTTATATTGTAAATAAACAAACAGCCAGAAAAAAGTCCTTTATTTGAAATAAAAAACACACTTTAACTATTTTATTTAAAAATAACAAACACAGTTACACTCTCCTAATGTCCATTCCATTTAATCCCTTATCTCCTGTAAAAAAACAAATATACAAAATAATCACATCTCTCACCTGTTCGCTGTTCTGTCCCACACCGTAATCCATGTTTGGGGTAAACCGTTTTCAACCTGGATGGCACCAAGATGCAGCTCATCAGACTGAGAACCATTGATGAATGAGATGCTGCGAGTGCAGTGATGTTATCAAGGTTACGTCAGGTCACTGAGGCTGTATTCCCATCCAGGCCTCTGAACTGCAATGACCTCCATGAGGTCACCGCTAGCACAGTGAGAAAAAGTCTCACGGTGCAGAGGTAAGTTCTCACGGTAAACTGCGTGAGCTGCAGTCTCATGCTGTCATTTGACATCGTGGGAACCATGGCTTTCTGACCGGTGGCAATGTTTTTACAGCCAATCAGGGCTTTCCTGTGCTGTCAAGTGAATGAGGTCCTGGTTCGGTACTCTTCTGGTACCTGAACTGAATTTTTTTTACTGTTCAGGTGAACCCATCAAACCCAAACATTCAGGGGTTTGCCCATCACTACAGTGTTGGTCAAACCATTCCACATATTTTTTTTCTAAAATATTTATTTCAATTGATGTGTAGCCCTGTAGCATAATGTACCCCTCAAATTAAAATATTATGACATTCCATGATGACTCATTGTAAGTTGAAAACATTTCAACCTTAAAATTTAATGAAGAATTTTTTCCAAAGTCACCTATGCATAACAAATCTGTGTGTGTTTCGAGGAAACTTGATAGCCAATAAAGTCCTGTGATCAAAGCATCCTGCCCCGGATGCAGCCAGCAGATGGGCGCAGTCGGGCCACCTAGTGTAGCGGTCCACAGTGTCTCCCCCGGCGGCTGCATTCTGCCGCCCCCCGGACTGTGAGTCGGCTGTTCTCTGTGTAGGCTGTCAAGCTGACAGCCGACACGGAGAAGCTGCAGTGCACCGGCTCCCAGAACGGAGTTGAGTTTTGGAGGCGATGATGTCATGGGAAGGGGCGGGGCCCCCTTCAATGTAGTGAAGCTCTGATAGCAGGAAACAGGGGGTTTTGCTGCTGAGGCTGCTGGAGAAGCAGGAAATGAGGGGGCTGCATCATGGAGCTGTGTGAGGAGAAGACGGAGGGGCTGCAGCCTGGAGCCGTGTAAGGAGAGGACTGAGGGGCTGCACCATGTACCTTTGTACAAATGGGAATGAGGACCCAAGACTCAATGTGAGTACTCTGATGATGGACTTTGGAAAGGGGTTGCTGTTACTTGAGTGGGGCTGCATAGGGAAGATTATGATGATGTGCTGTGTGGGGAATAGTGGGGATGATGAGGTGCTGTGTAGGGAATGGGGGGATGATGAGGGGCTGTGTGGGGAATAGGGGGAATGATGAGGTCGCTGTGGGGAATGGGAGGATGATGAGGGGCTGTGTGGGGATTGGGAGGATGATGAGGGGCTGTGTGGGGAATAGGGGAGATGATGAGGCACTGTGTAGGGAATGGGGGGATAATGAGGGACTGTGTGGGGAATAAGGGGGATAATGAGGGGGCTGTGGGGAATGGGAGGATGATGAGAGTCTGTGTGGGGAATTGGGGGATGATGAATGGCTGTGTGGGGAATTAGGTGATGAGGAGCTATATGAAGAAGGGGTGATGATGATGTGGTGCTGTGTGGGGATTAGGAGGATGATGAGTGGTTGTGTGGGGAATTGGGGGTGATGAGGGGCTGTGTGGGGAATTGGGTTATGAGGGGCTGTGTGAAGAAGGGATGATGAGGGGCTGTGTGGAGAAGGAGTTATGTTGGGGTGATGATAGGCTGTGTGTGGAATGGGGAGATGATGACGGGTTGTGTGGGGAATGGGGGATTTAATGTGTGTGGGGAGATTTGAGGACACAAAATGAGGAGCAAAGGGGGAGATGCAGGGCATGTATGAGGAAACAGTACAGGAGAATGGGTGGCATGTATGAGGAAACAGTATGGTGCAATGGGGCATGTATGAGGAAACAGTATGGGGGAGTGGGGATGGGTGCAGTCAGTATGGAGAGCGAATGGGGATTGTATGCTGACACAGTATGAGTAGTGATGTGAAAAATGAGTGTGGACAGAGTACGGGGAGTGAGGGTGATGGGATGTGTGCAGACACAGTGGGGGCATGTGTGAGGGGTATGTGTGAGCAGGCAGTATAGAAAGTAGGGGATAAATATACCAGGGGAAAGTATGGTGAACAGTAGGATGTGAGAGAGTATGAGGAGGGAGGGGAATAGTGTGAAGCGACAGTATGGGGGGAGAAAAGTCAGTGGGCCCAGATTACAGACTGAGTAGTGGCAACATAGAATGGTGAGACAGTGTAAGGGTACAGCCAGGAGGGGACAGTATACCAAGGAGGAGGAGTGTGATGACAGAGTACAGTATACAGTGTGGGCACTATAGGGGAGACACAATGTGAAAGGACAGTGTGTAGAGGGGGCCAGTATGGAAAGGAGAGGTCAGTGTAAAGAGCATGTACCATAAGAGGGACAGTGTGGGAGTCATATTTTGTGCAGACAATTTCGTGAGGGGCAATTTTTTATTCAGGAGTACTATAATGACACTTCTATCTTTAAGGGCACCATGTGGAGATTTTCTGCAAAAGAGCAGAGAAGATGGAAGTCCGCAGAGACGAGATATGGATGAGAAAACATCATGGGGTCTGGACAAGATGAAGAAAAGTAAGAGAACGACTCAGACGTAGACATCTATAAGGTAGCTGGATGTAAATGTTATTTGTGATACAGACTAATTCTCAAGTTTTTATTTATGTTAGTAACATTAAAGGGGTTGTCCAGGTTTTTGATGAGCCTGAAGTCATTCTATGTGACTGCAGACTTCAGAATTCTCACAGTGCTCACTGAACGCTGTTAGGATTCTCTCGTGCCGGTAATTTACATACATGCGGTCACATGCTGACTAGACATGAGTGGCCTCACTCAGTGAAAATGAACTGAGTGAGGCCTGGCACGTCTAGTCGGAATGTAGCCAGAAGTATACAAATCACATACTTGTGCTGACATGACTGTCCATTGGCAAGGGAGAATTCTAAAAGTGTGCAATGCATTCGTTATGAAAATTCAGAAGCTGCAATGTCAGGACTCAGCTCTGCAGGATCCTGTAGTCATCACATGGAATCTTCACTCGTATGCGATTTTCATACTTATGGTCCAGTGACAACGAGCTTCTCTACCTGCTTCTCTCAGTTTTTCACTGAACATTGAGAGCATTAGGGAGAGCAGCTCGTCGGTACATGACTCAGTGTGCAAGTTTCATGAGTACTTGGGGGGGCGCCGAACTGAATTCTTGCCCCAGGTGACAGAAAGCCTAGATATACCTCTGCATATAAGTACTTAAAGAGAAGGTGACTCGATTTTAAATTTTTTATTATTAATTATTGATTATACAACCAATTATTTTTAATACAAAATTAAATGTACAACTGTATTAGTTTTTTATTTATTAATTTTTACTTTAGCTACTGGGGGCTGCCATTTTCATTTGGGGCTGTATAAGAGCCTGAGCAGTAACTCTTACACATCTCACTTATGGCAACCCCCGGGCATAAGAGACTGCGGCAAGACGATGATCGCATCTCTTGTATTGAGGCCGCTCTACCTGCCTCTTAGCTGTTACTTGGGCATGCCCCTGAACTGTCCAGGTAACGGCTTTGGGAGAGATTGTGGCCATCATTGTGGAGCCCGCAGTATGTGCTGTGGGTTGCGCTTTCCCCTGTCATTTCTCGTACTACTCAGACAGGGCTTTCCATGACAGGAGCTGTTGGATAGAGAAGCTGCTTGGGAGTAGAGGTGTGAGAAGCTGTTCAGAACACACAGAGGACAGCGCTGCGTTGGAATGCAGAGAAGGTAAGTAGTAGTGTTTATTGTGTTTTTTTGCATTGATTATACAGTATGTGGGCCATTTACCAGGATAGGGGCATATACCAGGATGGATGCCATATACCAGAATGGGTCCGTATACCAAGATGTATTCATATACCAGGATGGGGGCTATATACAGTTCTGTGAAAAAGTGTTATCCCTTCCTGATTTCCTATACTTTTGCATGTATGTCACACTTAAATGTTTCAGATCTAAAATGAATTTAAATATTAGTCAAATATAAGACAAGTAAACACAAACACAAAATGCAGTTTTGAAATGAAGGTCTTTATTATTAAGGGAAAAAGAAATCCAAACATAAAGAGCCCTGTGTAAAAAACTGATCTCCTCTTAAAACATTAACTAACTTTGGTTTATCACATCTTTGAGACGCTATGTTCAAATTGCCTACCAACACCAAGGCCTGATCACTGCCACACCTGTTCTCAATCAAGAAATCTCTTAAATAGGACATGCCTGCTAGACATCATGCGGTGATCTAAAGAAATTCTGGAACAAATAAAAACAAAAGTAATTGAGATCTATCAGTC
The DNA here is from genome assembly GCF_039654945.1 of Dendrobates tinctorius. Lineage (NCBI taxonomy): Eukaryota > Metazoa > Chordata > Amphibia > Anura > Dendrobatidae > Dendrobates > Dendrobates tinctorius. The sequence continues at coordinate 27,772,629 of NW_027361827.1, read as the reverse complement.
TGAAAAAGATAATAAAGCCATTTCTAAAGTTTTGAGACTCTAGTGAGCAAAAGTGAGAGTCATTATCCACAAATGGAAAAAACATGGAGCAGTGGTGAACCTTCCCAGGAGTGGCCAGCAAACCAAAATTACCCCAAGAGTGCTGTGATGACTCATCCAAGAGGTCACAGCCCCCAATGGTTTCAGCAGGGCCCTATTGAATACATTGGGGATCTTAAAAGACACTGGAAGATGCAAACGAAATATCACTGGATTAACCACCTGCGGGATCTCATAAGCACCAATAAACTTAAGCCCCAATTTTGTTGAAGGAACCTTAAGTTTAATGTTCCTGGTGGACAGCCACACTTTATCCCCAGCCCGAAGGGTGGGTCCCACAGTCCATTTCCTGTCCGCAAAAAGCTTAAATTTCCTCTGAGCCTCCCGAATATTGTTTTGGACCTCCCACCATAAATTCCCCAACTGCTGTACAGCAATATGAGCCCCCTGGCAACAGGAATCCAGGCGAGAAAACTCCCCAAAGTGTGGATTAAACCCATAGTTACAGAAGAAAGGGGAGTTACCTGTAGAGTGGTTAACACGGTTATTAAATGCAAATTCTGCTAAAGGCAAAGCATCGGACCAGTCCTTTTGACTGGAAGTGGCTATGCAGCGCAAAATCTGTTCTAACGACTGAATGGTCCGTTCGGTCTGACCATTGGTCTCCGGATGGCAAGCAAATGAGAAAGACAACTCAATGCCCAACCTTTTACAAAACGCCCTCCAAAACCTGGACACAAACTGCACACCACAGTCAGACACCACATTCAAGGGCACACCATGCAAAAGAACCTCATGTTGAACGAACAACCTAGACAAGGTCTCCACATAGGGTAGTGCCACTAAGTAAACCTTCGTAAAGTAGTGCTTCGTAAACCTGTCCATCACCATGCAGACGACAGTATTACCGTTGGAGGGAGGAAGATTGGTGATAAAGTCGATGGACAGATGTGTCCATGGTCTATCAGGAACTGGCAAAGGCACCAATTCCCCAGCCAGCCGGTTATGAGAGTTCTTAGAGTGGACACAAACTTCACAGGCAAACTTCAGATGTAAGTGAGGCCCACCAAAAAACCCTCGCAATGGCCCCACGAGTGGCCAAAATCCCCAGATGCCCACTCAGTGCCCAATCATGGAATTCCTGGAGGACTTTGAGTCGAAGTTAGACCGTAGCAAACAATTTTCCCACTGGCTTGGACGGGGGGCCTAGGACTGGGCTTCCTGAATCTCCCATTCCAAACCAGCAGAAACATTGGCTACCACCCCAGGTTGAAGAATAGAGGATGGAGGCTCGAGGGGAGAAACTGGATGCAGACTCCGGGACAAGGCATCAGTCTTCACATTCTTTGATCCCGGATGAAAAGTGATCAAGAACTGGAACCGGGAAAAAAAAGTTACCATCTGGCTTGCCTGGGGGTCAACCTTTTAGCAGACTCAATATATGCCAGGTTCTTATGGTCAGTATCCACAGTAATGGGATGAACTGCACCCTCCAAAAATGCCTCCATTCTTCAAAGGCCAACTTAATCACAAGAAGCTCCCGATTACTCACGTCATAATTTCTTTCCGCCTGGGAGAACTTCTTGGAGAAGAAGGCACATGGTCCAGATTGGTCAAGGTGGCGGGCCCCTGGGACAACACTGCCCCCACCCCCACCTCTGAGGCATCAACCTCCACCACAAAAGGTTCAGATGGATCCAGTTGAACCAGAACCAGGGCAGTCATAAAACATTTTTTGAGAGTAAGAAACGCCACTACCGCTGAGGCAGACCAGTTCTTAACATCAGCCCCTTCTGTGTCAAGTCAGTGAGGGGCTTGACCACCTGAGGGAACCCTTTAATAAACCTCCAGTAGTAATTGGCGAAACCCAAGATGCGCTGAAGGCCCTTCAGGCCCCGGGGTTGATCCCAATCAACAATGGCCTGCACCTTTTTGGGATCCATATGAAACCCCTCACTAGAGATAATGAATCGCAGGAAAGGCAGTTCCTGGGCTAGAAGCGAGCATTTCTCTAGCTTGGTGAAAAGTTGGTTCTCCCCGAGTCTCTGAAGAACTGCCCAAAGGTGACCAATAAGTGATTGCTTATCAAGTGAAGAAACCAAAATGTCATCCAAGAATATAACCACAAAGCTCCCAATGAAATCAGAGAACATATAATTGATGAAATTTTGGAAAGCCGCAGGGGCATTGGTCAGCCCAAACGGCATAACAAAATTTTCAAACAGCCCTTCTGAGGTGAGAAATGCAGATTTACACTCATCCCCCTCCAGCAGCCTGATGAGGTTTTATGCCCCCCACAAATCTAGTTTTGAAAACCATTTGGCCCTGGATAATTAGATACACAAATAGGGAATGAGTAGAAGAGGATATGTGTTTCTTACAGTAATTTTATTTAGTTCCCGAAAGTCAAGGCATTGTCGGAGACCAATGTCTTTTTTTTTGCAAAAAAAATCTGCAGCAACAGGAGACACGGAAGGACGGATATGCCCCTTGCGGAGACTCTCAGCTATGTACTCCTTCATGGCGACCTGCTCGGGACCAGAAAGGTTAAACAATCTGGTTTTTGGCAATTTAGCCCCAGGAATCAGGTCAATTACACAATCAAAAGGGCGGTGCGGTGGTAACCCCTCGGCCTGACTTTCGGAGAACACATCGTCGAAGTCTTTCAGGTACTCTGGAATACTCTCCAGACCGACAGACGACACATACACAGAATTTAGACATTTGTTTTCACAGTTTGACCCCCATTTAACAATTTCCCGGGTCTCCCAGTCAATGACTGGATTATGACATTACAGCCAAGGAAACCCCAAGACCGAGCCAGCAGGGAGGTTGTCCAGAACGAAACAGGCTATCTGCTCCAAATGAACAGACACCACCTTAAGGATGAACTCTTTAGTAACAAAGCGGATCCCTTCTTTGGTGAATGGGGTTGAGTCAACAGCCACCACTCTCATGGGTTTGTCCAACCTGACTGTCCCTATCTCACAGTGGGCCACCAACCTCGAGTCAATCAAGTTCACTGAAGACCCGCTATTCACAAAAGCAGAAGATGTAAAAAAACTGTTGTTCAGGCCTATTTCCACTTTTAACAACTGTTTGGAGACTGGGGAAAAAGTACCTGTGGGTCTGGATAATCTGCTCAGCAGTTACCCTGACCTAGTCGTTTCCCGAGACCTTGGAATCCGGGGGAGAGGAAGGACAGTCCTTTATCCAATGACCCGGCTCTCCACAATAGAAGCAGAGTTTTTTCTCTCTGCGACGTCTCCTCTCCTTTTCCTTCATGGAGACAGCCCCCTCCTCCATGGGCTCAACCGACGATGAAGACTCTGACTTCACTGGCAACAGAGGAGCATCTCGTTGCACAACACCTCTTTCTCTCAGACTGTGTTCCATATAGACGGCCTGGGTCATGACCTCCTCCAGAGAGTTGGGCGGTGGGTGCAGGGCCAAGGCATCCTTTAAATGTTCAGAAAGACTCCATCGGAAAAGCCCCCTGAGTGCCGAGTCATTCCAGGAACCTTCGGGTGCCCATTGCTTGTACTTAGAACATTACCACTCAGCTGAGCGCTTTCCCAGGTAAGGCTCATAATCGTGTCCTCTGCCAATCTCACCAAATCAGGTTCATCGTATATAAGACCAAGGCCTTGAAGAACTGATCCACAGACATTCTCTCAGGAGAGGTGGGGGATAGGGAGAAAGCCCAGGATTGCGGCCCCTCATGTAACAGGGAAATAACTATCCCCACCCTTTGGCTCTCATCAAACGAGGACCGAGGACAGAGAAAAAAGTAATTTACAATTCTCTTTAAATATCCAGATTTTTTTTTTATCCCCAGAAAAAGTATCCGGAAGTTTCACAGAGGGTTCAGGAGAGGATAAGGACACATCAGACATGGTACCCTCCAAATTGCCAGACGAGGAAGAGGCACCTGAACAGCATTAACAGTATCTGCCAATTCCCTCTGTACCTGTTGGTGAGAAGCTACCAGCGCTGTTTGCTCAAGAGATAGGTTCTGCATCATCTTGGTCAGGTTAGATACCTGATCTGACAGAGAACTCAGCGGGTCCATAGGAAACACACACACAAAAAAAAACCCTGAAAAATTGTATGGGTTGGTGATAATGTGATGACACCAAAGGTGGCACTGGCGCTGCTTAGGAGGCACTATCGGGGGGCACGTGAATGAGCGCAGGGAATGTAGGCAGAAGGCACACAGTGCACTAGGACCTGCGACTAGTGTAGTGATCTCAGGACCTGGCACTCAGCAATCACGTGACCAGGGGGGCGGAGCCACCACAAGTGAGTGCAGGTAAGGACACTGAACATGCACAGCACAGGGCAAAGACAGTAAGCATGGTCAAGGAGAGCTCAGAGTCAGAAGCTAGACGAACGCGCAGTGCCTAGGGACAAGACAAAGCATAAACGAGGACAAGCCGAGGGAGTCAAATAACCAGGAGAGACAGAGCAGTAAAAAAGCAGGATACAAAGACAGAAGTCAGGGGACAAACCGAATCATACACAGCAAGGCACACAAGCACAGAGGCACACGTTTAAGGACAAGTCACCTGAGTCAGCAACCACTTACAAAGGAACTGACAACATTAAATAGCTGCCCCAAAACCAAAGAGAGATGGACTAAAATTAACCCTGACTTGACCAGGATGGAGACGAAACCATCCTGTCCAGATTCTTGGCATTACCACTTTAAAAAAAATAGAAAACTCTGAAAATATTTTATTGTACTTCATAATTAATGTGATATTTCATTAGTTCAGCTATTGATAAAAATGGTGATATAAAATACATTTAATTTTAATCAAAGCACCACTCCAGCTTATTTTTTTTTATAATTTTACCATTGGTGTGTTAAAGTATTATACTCACCAGTCACCATCTTCACCAGGTGACAGTAAAGCAAGGTGGAAGTTCCTTGCAAGTTTGACGCTACATTTCAGCATAAGGAGTTGGGAATAATAGTGCCCTCAATACTGAGAAATACAAGCTGTATTGCCAACTGTTCAGCAATAAGGTTCGGATACGGCTTTAAAGAAGGCTACTACTTGGATATGACAGAATTTTATTATACAATGATTAATTTAAATGATAAAACACCAAATTAATGGAATGGCAGATATAATATTACCCTGTTTTGTTAATTAATTTCATGTGAATCATGCAATTATTATGAATTATAGTACATAGAGAAATAAGCATCCATACTATACATTACCAAGTAGTATTGCAACATCACTTCTCCACTGGAGAGACCACAGTGTCAGCGAGAAGGAAATATTCTGGTCTTGTCATCACAGAATCCGTGCACCCACGATTCCTTCTGAAAATGTCCCTACCTCGCTGAACCGGGTCCACCTTTTTATACACAACACTCCCACATTACAACTGTGCAGTATGTTTAGTCTGCATCAGAATCTTGAATCTGCACAAGACTTCAAAGTCTGTTTGTTATAGCCAACCAGAGATTTGTTTGCCATTAGTGTCTCTTAACAATAGCACAATGCATCAGGGTTGTTTTGCTACTGATTATAACCCAGGCTCTGTTTGCCTCTGGTCAACTTGTCAAAGTTGTCTATCACTGTTTAAAGTTCAACATATGTTGCTTGTTACAAAGTTAACTCTTCATGCTCATAGCATAACGCTCTAAGATGGCAACATATGGGCAGCATGACTTCCATAATCACCTATTCTGAAAACTGGATACCTATCGCAACCCAGGCACACACGCATACATGTCTCATGGATATCACAATCGGTCCTCGATTATTGATGTCATGCATGACCATTGCTACATGAAACCATAACATTTTGGTCTCTCTTGTCTTCGAGAATCATACTATTATTGAGCACAAGACTTCCTTGTTCAAGCAGCATAAATATTCATTATCTATACAGTTGTTATTCCTATTGTCCTAGCACATATGTAAGAATACACCACACAGAATTAGTTGGAAAGCTCCTTCCCATCAACCACCCCCCAATTGGCAGGGTATAGTAAAGACAAAGTATTCAGTCAAAGCAAATATCACTTGTGTGCAAATCAGGATAAGGAATCTTTGAAACACAGAGCTTCAAAGACCACAGAACAATTCCTTGTCTTACGGTATTGACACAGAGCAAACGCTTTGTGTCTCAGTATCAAAGTTAATGATATTACACCATAGTATATTGCAATATAGTGTTTGGATTCAAACAACCATATTTCATATTTGCAATACTTTCCACCCTTGGTCTAATGACCACACTATATCAAAGCATATAAACAATATATTACAATATGTAGGCTATAAGATATCCATATTTTTATTAGCACCACAAATGCCAATACTTATCCATCATACACTTATCCATCATGCAATACCATCAGGGAAGCATCTGATTGGCTCCAAATTGATTCTGCAGTAGGAGAATGACCCAAAACATATAGCGAATGTTATTAAGAACTATCTTCAGGGTTAAGAAGAACGTGGAGCCCTTGAAGTGATGATAAGACCAAAAAGAACTATGATCTTAATATCTAACATGTCTGGGATTACATGAGCACACACAAGGATTTGCACAAGCCTACATTCAAAGATCATCCAAGATCCATGTAGAAAATAATCTGACACTCTTGCATGAATTATGTAGAGAAATTCTTTAACCATATGGTTCAACACAGTGAAAAAATCATGTATATGATTTAAACTGACCTTTATTAAACATACTCAAGTGTTATAGGACCATTAAGATAAGGAAATGGAGGCAGCGCCATGTGAATTGCTACTACCATCAGTGAGAGATATGTGCATAACGTTTGCATGTGTTTCATAAAGATCAGTTTGCCCGAAATGCACATGATTTATACACTGTATTGGACGATGCAATTAAATAATTTCTCTACATAATTCATCCATCAGTGCAAGATTATTTTGTACATGAGTTTTTACGGGGTGGGTCCTTATCGAATAACCTATAAATCTTAGGAGTGCCATATTTTTCTATTATAATAATTTTCAATAATGTTTTGAAAAAATTCGCTGTCGAGTTCCTTCCAAAATTGTGCGCAAGCGTACCAGAGAAATTGTTGTTTTAAAGACAAATGGTGGTCACACTAAACACTTATTTCATTTAGATTTCTCCTTTGTTCATTCACTTTCTACTGTATTAAATAGTACAAATAGATTATTAACATTGTTAACACTTCTATTTTGAAAGCATTTCTACTTTAAAAAATTTTCCACACCTGCCTGAAACTTTTCCACAGCACTGTATATATTGACTGCTTAATACAACATGAATGGAGCAGCGGAACTCCTCAGCCCACTCCTTACAATTCTTCCCCACATCGGCTGTACATATGATACCACAAACCTTGGATGTCGGTAAGGGAATTATAATGTCACTATAACTGATGATACAACAGATTTTAAAAATATAAGTTCCGAATTTATTTATGCATTGAAATATGACCTATTAATAGGTAAACAATTTGCATAATCTGTGTGCCCATATAATTGTGTTAAATCATTTTAAAAGTCACAGAACATTTTAATGTAGGTTAAATGTTTCCCCCAGGCTAGATTTGACAACTGACATTTATCACTTATCATTATAACCAAAGTGACAGACAGGTAGAATGATAAAATTTTACAGTATTTGTAACCTTTTATTTTAAAAAGAAAAATCATGGTCCAGAAAATATAATAGCCTAAGAGATAAAGATCATCTTGTAATGAACAAATGGAAAGTGTCATGTAGCCAAAATTATTAGAGCCTCTTGTTATAGTATCTGATAACCTTTCCACACGTTATTTCTGGATTATTTCTTCCACTTGAGGTGTAAAAGGCCAGTCTCGTATCTCATGATTTAGTGAGCAGTGGTGCTAGGGCTGTAGGAAACACAGCACAACAAAGCAGAGATGCAATTTTCTTAAGACATTGTCAAGGGCAAGCTAAATTAAACCCTTAATTACATGGCCAAATTTGACCATAATGTCCACACATTTTTTTTTGTTTTTCATTTTTCATTTCTAGGAGCCATAGCTTTTTATTTATTTTTTTGTCGACATGGATGTATGACGCTTGTTTTAACCAGGATGAATTATATTTATGAGTGCTACCAATTTGGCATACATACCTAAATTATTAATTTTGTGGGTGAAGAAGCAGAAAATAAATACTAGTTCCGATGTACTTTTTTATCATTTCAGTTTTTTACACTTTCTTTTACTACACAAATAAAGTCTTAAATTTAATCTGTGGGCCATCACAATTATGGTGATACCAAATGTATTTACTTTTTATATTGCTTTTTTAGACTTCTTCATACAGTATATTATGGGCCCCATATAGGTAATTCTCCTCCATACAGTATATAATGGGACCCGTATTATGCTCCTCCATACAGTATATAATAGGACGCATATAAAGCTCAGCAATACAGTATATCATGGGCCCCTTATAATGCTCCACCATACAGTACATCTTGGGCCCTATATAATGCTCCTTCATACAGTATATCCTGGGATCACTATAATGCTGCATAGACAAAAAAAAACTCAAATATTCACCTTTTCTGTTCCCACTGCAGGTCCAGTATACTCAATGCCTCTTCTGACTCTGCAGTGCTCAGGACAGAGAAACTGAGTGCACTGTGATGATCTAATTGCGCCGTCTGCCCTGAGACGTCAGTCGCAGAGCTAGAGAGAGCTGAAGACACTGCAGATGCTGGAAATGAGAGGTGAGTATTTGAGGGGGGCCTGATGCCAAAGCTGGCAATGGGCTCCCCTGGCTCACGGGTCCCATAGGGTGTGCCGCCCCCATTTGACCAGAAGCCTAGCACTTACCTGGGTTGGCCTTGGTCATGACGGTGGGTCAGGTCAGCATGTGCGCGTGCCCACCTCTGCCTCCTACACTATTAAAGGGCCCACATCCCTAAAAAAAATTTTCCTACTTCCTCCTCTCTCTGGGGCCCATTGGGTATTTCACCGACGTCCTGGTAGGCCAGTCCGACCCTGCACACTTGTATGGCTGAGTGCTAGTGAGAGAATAAGGTAATATTATAGCACATATAAGTAAAAATCACAAAATCTCAGATGTATAAGTTCTCAACATACCTGTAGATGTAGTTTGTGCAGCTAGAGAGGAGTGTATAGTAATACAGGTGCATTCCGCACCCTTGTAGCATGTATTGGGATAGAGTGAGGTGGTTGTTTTTCCAAGTACTTAAAGGTCTCGGATACAGCTTTAAAAAAGGCAATTAATTTTATTACAATAATTAAATGATTACAGAAAACAGGAAATAGTATGATATTGCATACACTTTTGCGTAATATAAATCACAAAGATAAAGTAATTACAATGCACACTATATAAGCAAAAAGCAAAACTTCACCAGGAATAGCAATGTCATCTGTCCGGAAACAATCAACCATGAGCTTCAGAATGGTGAAGACAGAAAAATTCCTGGGATATGCTCACTGTAGACCCACACAGGCCTCTCCTCCAGTCTACAGGCAAAAAGGCTTCTGTCTTAGCTGAAATCCTCCCCAGCTTATGTATTGTTTATAAAAAACAATGCTTGCGCAACCAAGTTTTACACAAACTCTAGCAAATTCTATTTGTCCAATATAATATCTCTCTTCTGAGTGGCCAGCTCTTCAGATGTCAAACTACTCTGGACAAATGCATCACTGGATATGACATGCCAAAAAACTCTCCTGGTATTGGATGTTCCACTGTTCTATAAACAAGACATTTCTCACCAAACATTAACAGCGAAACTATGCAACAATTATAAACAGACACTTTCCCACTGAAGAATATAAACATAAACTGTCCTCACCAAACAGCGATAAAAGAACTATGTGGTAATTGGATGAGTAATATAAACATGCACATTCTCATTAAATATTGATAGTTATACAGTTCCCAGGTGTTAGGAAAATTACAAAAAATACAAGGCTAATATGAGCTGAACTGTTACTGTTTAATATCTTAAAAGGGTCTTTAACATCTTAGCACTACAGTGGTTTAAATCATAAGCCCTAAGAGTACTTCCAGTATCAGAAGGTCTCTGTGCAGGTCAGCTGATGCATATTGCATCATGGTAGGTGTGTCCATGGCTGAACTCCAGCAATCTGTGTGACATCACAGTGGGCGTATTTTGTTAAAATGCGTTAGATATTAATCTGGGTGTTTTAGATGTCTCAGAAGGCGTTTCCATTGAGGGGGAATGTCTAATTTAGAAGCTCTTTACAGACAAGCTAAAAAGTATATGAGTGGGCGTTTCAATTGGTGCAGATATAGTAGCAATAGATGTTTCCCTAGAAGGTGTGTATACAAACTACAAAGTATATGAGCAAAATAGAGTGTGAGTGGGCATTTCAATGAGCGTAGATATCGTAGCAATAGGCGTATTCAAATGAGGACATGTACGAGCTAAAGAGGGTGCGAGTGAGCATCTCAATGGGTGAGGATATCTGAGGGCACATTGCTAACTAAGGATGATGAAGTGAAACATTAGTTTGGGTATGTCAAAATCAAGGGCATAAAGATAATATTATATGACATTCTGGCATCATAGTAAGCATATTAGGTCATAGTGGATAGACAATGATGTCAGTGTGTACCAAGCTAAAGAGCAATAAACAATAAGTCAGAGTTAATATATGGTCACATTAGCACATAACTGTAAGAAGACATATTGTAATAGCAATTGCATTAGGTATCATAATAATCATATATGAATGTACAGTGGGTACAGAATGTATTCAGACCCCTTTAAATTTTTCACTCTTTGTTTCTTTGCAGTCACTTGGTAAATTTAAAAAAAGTTATTTTTTTTCTGATTAATGTACACTCTACACTACATCTTGACTACAAAAAACAGAAATGTAGAAATTTTTGCAAATTTATTATAAAATACAAACTGAAATTTCACATGGTCATAAGTATTCTGACCCTTTGCTCAGACACTCATATTTAAGTCACATGCTGTCCATTTCATTGTCATCCTCCTTGACATGGTTCTACTCCTTCACCAGAGTTCAGCTTTGTGTAGTTAAACTGATAGGACTTGATTTGGAAAGGAACACACCTGTCTATATAAGACCTCACAGCTCACAGTGCATGTCAGATCAAATGAGAATCATGAGGACAAAGGAACTGGCCAAGGAGCTCAGAGACAGAACTGTGGCAAGGCACAGATCTGGCCAAGGTTACAAAAGAATTTCTGCAGTACTCAAGGCTCCTAAGAGCACAGTGGCCTCCATAATCCTTAAATGGAAAAGTTTGGGACCAGCAGTTAACTGCAGTGAACTCTCTGAGCTCAGCACTGCACTGTGAGACTTTCCACTTTTGAGCAGACAACTTCAGTGGTGGATTTTACCGCAGCAGTAGCACAAGCTGTTACTGAGGACGTTACCAGGGTTGCTGCTGCAACGCCTGTCCCGCTCTCCGATAAGTTCTCAGGGGATAGCAAGGCTTGCAGGGTATTTGTGAACCAGTGCCCTATTCAGTTGGAGCTGCTGGCCTCACATTTCCTTTCTGAATGGGCCAAAGTGGGATTCGTGGTATCTCTATTGACAGGCAGGGCGTTGGAGTGGGCTACGCCACTGTGGGAATGTAATGACCAGCTGATTCAAAGTGTCTCTTGTTTTCTGGATGCTCTGAAAGAGGTCTTTTTGGGTCCTCAAGTGACTCATGACACCGCGCTCCAACTCCTGGCATTAACCCAGGGCTCTTCTTTGGTTAACCAATTTGCCATCCAGTTTCGGAGTTTAGCATCCAAGCTGGAGTGGCCAGATAAGGTCTTGATTCCCGTGTTCTGGCGGGGTCTTGCTGGCCACGTAAAAGGCGCCCTGTCCTCTAGGGAGATTTCCATTACACTGGAGAACTTGATAATGTTGTCCACTCGCATCGATCTTCGGCATGTTGAAAGAAGATTGGAGCGAGTTCAGTGTAGAAAAAGGATTTCGTTGGCTCCAAGTTTTGCCAATCCTTTGGAGTCTCCGGCTCAGACTATCAAGCCAGTGGATGCCATGGAGGTATCTCGAGCGGAACGCAGGTCACGTTCCGTTTGTCCGCGGTTGGTCAGCTTTGTTTGGGGGCAGGCAGGTCATTATGCTGACAAGTGTCCCAGGTGGCAGGGAAAACGACCGTGCCTAGTGGCTATCGGAGGAGGTTCACTAGACACGGCAGATGTGTCCTCCGAATTAACCTTTAAGGTGACTCTGTGTTATGAATCGACCGCTCACATTACTGAGGCTTGCGTGGATTCCAGGGCCGAGGGCAACTTTTTGTCTTCCACCTTAACCCGACAGCGTGCAACACCCTAGTAATGCTCCCGAAGCCAATCACTATTTGAGTGGTTAATGGGTCTGCCCTTTCCACCCAAATCACTCATCAAACCATCCCTCTTACACTCACATTCTCTCCAAAACATCAGGAGATACTTTCCTTGTTGGTCATTTCTGTGGATCTTGATGAGGTACTGTTAGGCATACCCTGGTTCCGCCGCCTTACACCTCTTATAGGTTGGGCAACTGGGAGCATATTGGAATGGAGTAGGTCATGTGAGGGACAGTGTCTTAGGATCCACATTCAGGTTGGGTTGTCTGAGATCACCAGATCTAATCTCTCTTCCTAGGCACTATTGGCAATATGCAAATATGTTCTCAAGGAAGGCCACAGAGACGCTTCCACCACATCACCCTTAGGATTGCCCTATAGACCTCATTCCTGGGGCAGAGCCTCCTCGGAGGTGTGTCTACCCGTTGTCTCTCCCACAGACTGAGGCTGTGTCAGAGTATATCAAGTAGAACCTGGCAAAAGGGTTTATTATGAAGTCTGTGTCTCCTGCGGGGGCTGGGTTCTTTGTCCAGAACAAGAGCAGAGAACTTTGTCCTTGCATAGATTATAGGGGTTTGAGTGTCATCACCATCAACAATAAATACCCTTTGCCACTCATCTCTGAGCTCTTCGATTCTTCAATAGGCTACGGGGTGCCAGGATTTTAACTAAATTGGATCTGGGTGGTACCTATAATTTAATTCACATACAAGAAGGGGACGAATGGAAGACTGCATTTAATACTCGGGACGGTCATTATGAGTACTTAGAAATGCCATTTGGTCTCTGTAACTGTCCTGCAGTCTTCCAGGATTTCCATAATGACATCTTTCGGGAGCTGTTATCCACAAGTGTATCTACTTTACAGATCTTGACACTCACCGAAAAGATGTCTGTAGGGTTTTCAAACTCTTACGCGCCAATTCCCTTTTCGTCAAATTGGAAAAGTGCATGTTTGAGCAGGAGTTTCTACTGTTTCTAGGGTATATTATTTCTGCCCAGGGTTTGACAATGGACTCCGCCAAGCTAGAGTCGGTGATGAACTGGCAGGAACCACATTCCCTTAAAGCGGTGCAGAGCTTCATGGAGTTTATCAAACACTACCGCCAGTTCATTCCCCACTTTTCTACCCTAGCAGCTCCATTGGTAATCCTCAAAAAGAAGGAAGCTATCCCTAAGCAGTGGTCTGAGGAGGTTTCTAAGACCTTAACTTCCCTAAAGTCCCACTTCGCTAGGGTGCCAGTGCTACATCAGCCTGATGTTGGTAAGCCCTTTATCCTGGAAGTGGACGCCTCTTCCTTTGGTGCAGGAGCAGTCCTGTACCAGAAGGATGCTCACAGTCGGAAACATCCCTGTTTCTTTTTTTCCAAGACCTTCTCACCGGCAGAGAGGAATTATTCTATCGTGGACAGGGAGTTACTGGCCATGAAATTGGCCTTCTCAGAGTGAAGACACCTTCTTGAGGGGGCCCAGCACCCCTTCAAGGTTTTCACGGATCACAAGAATCAGCTCTACTTGCAGACGGCTTAAATGCTGAATTCTCGCCAGGCCAGGTGGTCCTTATTATTCTCCAGTTTTAACTTCACTATCCATTTTCTGTCTGGGGAGAAGAATTTACGTGTTGATGCCCTGTCACTTCCACAGTCTCATCCAAGGAGGGGACGAGTCACGGTTAATTGTCCCTTCGGAGAGTCTCTGAACAGTGGCGCAGGTGTTGCTAGAGCAGGTGCCTTCGGGCAAATCCTATGTATCACCTAACTTGTAGCCAGAGGTACTCTCTTGGGCACCCACTTCCAAGCTGGGTGGGCATTTCTGCATCAAGAGGACATGGAGCGTCTGTCGAGGTCTTATTGGTGGCCTTGGATGGCGCGTGACGCAAGGGACTACGTTCACGCTTGTGTCTCATGTGCCAGGATACGGCCTTCCAGGCAGAGACCCGCAGGCTTGATTCATCCCTTACCCGTTGCAGATAAGCCCTGGGAGATGGTCGAGATGGATATTATTGTGGACCTGCCTAAGTCCCGAAACAGCAGGGTTATTTGGGTGGTCACTGACCATTTCTCCAAAATGGTACATCTAGTCCCTCTTCCGTGCATGCCATCTGCGTGGGTATTGGCAGTATTATTCGTGAAGTATATTTTCCGCCTTCATAGGATGCCTGACAAGATTGTCCGTTACCAGGGTCCCCAGTTTGCATCTTGGGTCTGGAGAGAGCTTTGTCGGCTGCAAAGTATTGAGCTCAATCTCTCCTCTTCGTACCATCCTGAAACGAATGGGCTGGTGGAGAGGGCCAATCAGACTCTGATCACATATTTACTGCATTTTGTGTCTGTCAGACATGATGACTGGATGTCTTTGCTGCCTTGGGCGGAGTTTGCTCTTAAAAATGCTGTCTGACTCTACGGGTCAGACGCCATTTCTCTTAAACTACGGTCAGCATCCGTGTGTCCCCGTGCCCATGCCCATCTCGTCTTCGGACCCTAGGGTGGTAGAATGGGCAGTGGAGGCTCGTGAAATCTGGGATCACATGCGGGATGCCATCAAGGTTTCCAAAGTGAGAATGAGTGTCTCTGCTGACACTCATCGTCATCCTACCCCGGTCTTTGCTCCTGGCGATTTAGTGTGGCTGTCAGCTCATAATATCAAGCTGCGAGTAGAGTTCAATAAATATTCCCCCTGCTATCTACTTCCTTTCAAGGTCATTGAACAGGTGAATCCTGTAGTCTATCGCCTCAGTCTTCCCCCACATCTGAATATCACTGACATATTTCATGTGTCTTTGTTGAAACCCATTTATATGACCCGGTCTTCTCGGACTCCTGCTGTGAGATCGGATACATTCTCGAACGATTTCGAGGTCAATGCCATTGTCGGGTCTACAGTGGTGTGTGCCAAAAAAATTTTTTGGTGGACTGGAAGGGTCATGGACTAGAGGCTAGGACCTGGGAACCTATCGAGCACATTCGAGCCCCCAGCTTATTGCGGCTTTTGAGCATGGCGAACTTCGCCGGGGGATGCTATCGGGGGGTAATGTTAGGCGCCGGGATTTTCCTGCTGCACAGGGTACATCCCAAGCCTTGTCTCCCTCGGCGATCTCCCATTCGGCTTCAGCCACTGCTCAGCAGAAACGTCGGTCCCAGTATCTTGCTCAGGCTTGAGGTATTCGTTTGGTTACTGCTGGCTCTCCATCCAAGTTTATAGTAGGCAGCAATGGGCAGTTGCGGACTGATGCTCTGGAGACTAAGTACAGAGATCACTGTACTAAGCATGTCCGTGATCTGGCCTCTTCTCATTGGTGGTCAGACATCAGCTGCTCTAGTGATGTGGCAGTACCGGATTGGCCCACAAGCCTGGTCCTGTCCGACTGGACATGAACTGCAAGTATAAAAGATTATCAGAGGTGCTCGCTGGCACGCTAGTATCTTTAATGTGTGGTTTTGTGTGAAGCCTCTACCACTCTGCCTGTATGTGCTTCTCATCCATATAGTTGGGAACTGAACTGATAGGCAGGCAGCTAGCGTCAGTGGGGGCAAATAGGAGTTTGGCGTAACATCCGTACTTCGCGGAGCATGTCCAACCTATAGTCAGGGCTTCCTTGTCTATGCCTGTTCCATTACCATGTGCTCACACGGTTCTGTTGCAGAGCAGGTTCAGTTCACGTGCTTTGTCCTGTGACGGTTAACAGTACTTAGCATTTTGTACCCATTTGTTCCGTTCCTCCCTGTGGAGTAACAGGGCTAGGAACTCTGCTTCTCTGAGTGACTTGAACTCAGTGAGTACGAGCTTTAGCTCGTTGTGTGCACCACCATTGTTCTCATTAGCTTCGCCACATCTGCACAGTGGCGAAGTTGCTATTGCACTCTGTCATTTAAGTTATTCAGTGGCAGTGCAATCCTTCAACCCTTAACACCCAAAAAGGCTATTTGCAACATCTACCATGATAGCATCAGCAGGAGCAGTACAACTACCAGCCTGACCAACACCAGCATGTTCAGGCACATGACAGCAAAGCACTCCTCTTGGTGGGAACAGGGAAATTTTGGCTGTTGGCAGTCTGGCACATATGACTGAGTTTATGTTCCACTGCCTTTCCCATGACTCTCACGTTGTATTCATTTTAACCAACACTAATTACTGGTTAGTTGGTTGGTCACAATTCTATAACCACGATATAAGGTGAACTTTCCATCTCTCCTTCCCGTGGCAGAGAGGTCTAATAAAAGGTTGCAGTACCAGAACACCCTAGTTGAAAAATAATTAAAAAAATTCCCATTTGACTACGCTGACAGCAGAGGTCACAGTTCCTTGGACAACCAAGAAGTAAAGACAAGGGAGACACATACCAGAAACAGCAGAAGCAGGGGAATGCTATCAAAGGTTTGGTACAGTTTTCTCAGACCCTCCCAATTGCCAGGCCCTGATGCACGGGGTACTCTGACAAGGAGGGAAAAGTTTTGGAAGATGTTGAAAGAGTACCGTGTTGACTGTACCAGCATCCTCTGTGATTCCTCTGTGCCTTACAACTATTGGAAATCCAAGCTAAACACGTGGTATGAACTGTCTCTCTACCTCTAGCGTTTTGTTAGAGTGGGTTTTTAGTGCCTCTGGGGGTATTATAACTGATAGTCGCATCCACCTGTCAACTGAAAATGCTGATTCTTATCAAACTAAACAAGGGATGGATTGGTCCAGTCTTCTAAACACCACCGGATGACAGCAGCGGAACATAAACTCAAATCCACTGTTTTTTTTCTGGTCTGTTCCCATGCACCCCTTCACACCCAAACATGGGTATATGCTTCAGGATTTCATCTATTTTTGTGTTGCTGTTCTTCTCCTCCTCCTCCACCATGATATCAATAGAGTGAGCATGTTACCCTTGCTATAAATCTTTTAAGGATTGTAGTGCAGCGGTAGCACACTTATGCAGTGACGAGGCAGTGACCCAGCAAAGTTCAAAACAAAAGTCTCTTTAATGTGTTTTCTTCACACAATGTTAATGTCCAACTCATATAAATGCATAGCATGAAATTCCAGTTCACATAAACACAGCACATGATATCCTCTGGATCGCAGTCGGGCACATATCTTCTTGATTACAGTCACTAAACACGCTAGTCTTCCTCTGACCTGTTGCCATGGGCGACTGCACCGCTGTGTTAATGTCTCTTTGCTCACAGCATTTCACAGTACATGATATCCTTCAGTTTACAGTCACTAAACATACTTGTCTTCCTCCGACCCGAACTGCACCACCATGTTATTGTGGTATTCCAAGCTTTTCACAGGACATGACATCCTTCAATTTACGGTCACTAAACACGCTAGTCCTCCTTTGATCTGTTGCCGTGGGCGACTGTACCGCCTTGTCAATGGCTAACTCACAGCATTACACTTTCCACGATATACTCCACTTTACAGTCACTAAACATGCTAGTCCTACTCTGACCAGTTGCCATGGGCGACTGCACTGCCATGTCAATATCTCTTACAGCCATACAGAGCCCTTGATAGCTCTCAGTTTGCAGCCATTTGACATGCTAGTCTTCTGTCGGTAACAGGACAGTCTATCCTTCGGTTCACCTCCAGGCACAAGACATCCACCTCTGAGACAAATTACCGTGGATGGCAGCACCGCTGTGTACATTGTGAGTGCCAGGCCTATTGGCTCTGCTCTGTCCTGTGTCTCTTTACACAAACAAAGCTCTGCAGAGCCTCTGCTCTGCACTCTCACCTATTCCAAACTGAAACTAGCCCTGACACACCCAAACCTCTCACTGCAGGGCTTTTTTTCAAAGAAACCTGTGACCTTCAGCCATATGGAAAACTCAGGCCTGGAATGAAGCAAACTGCACGACTACCATCCTGCAGTCTGTTTCACAACACAACATCCCAGAGCAGGTCTTCCCTACATCTACCTTGGACACTAGCATGTCCAAGACTACACTTATTTTTATTATTTCTAGTCTGCAATGCAGTCACCGCTATGCCCGTCACTGCCATGCACTCCTATGGCCTTCATACGCCCCCATGAACATCCTGGGGAGAACACACTAACCCCTAGAGGTGACATCGGTCACTGCTTCACCATTGCAATCACAGCTACACCTGTGACTGCTGTGCACCTTCATGACCTCAATACGCCTCTGTACGCATCCTGAGGAGCACAAATAGCGACCCCTACCTGTGACACCGGTCACTGCCTCACAGTTTTTATGATGCCCGCATTAAGAATTTTGAGACACCTACCTCTAACATTCTTTTATATATATGTATACCCCACAGGGGTAAATGCTTTTCAGCACATGCACTTAGTGAATACGCTTTACCTGTCTAGGAAACCTAATTGTTAGTAATGGGAAAAAATGCAAACTACGTCCGAGAGTGGACCCTCTGGTTCGCAGATCCGGAGCCCCTGGGCCGAGCGCGCCAGGTGATGACCAACCCCTATACAGGGATCGTTAGGGGCAAGACCACAGGGGTCAGAACCGCGACAGCCGGTACCAAGAGGGACGGCTCAGGGAGAAGCCAGGCTCGAGGCAGGACAAGGAACTATGGAGAAAGACAAGAGTACCTAGGTGGGAGTATCAGAGGAAGGAGGAACCCAGCAGAAAAGCCCGTGGGGCGATGGGGCAAGGCACAGCGGAGAGACGGACAGACGAGGAAACCATAGGGGGAGTTAAGCAAGAGAATCCGGACTGGAGTAGACAGGGAGAGCAGGAGGGCAGGGAACTGAACGGGGAAAGAATACCAGCAGGCAGGAACAGGCAGGGAGGACAGAACGGACCAGGGGAAACGAAGCTAGGAAGAGGGACAGACACAACACAGAATAGATGCTGCGACGAGCACCAAGAAATAGCACAAGAAAGTAGGAGTGCGGCCAGAACAGTGCGGGAGATCCACACAATCACCTGGTGCCCTCCTCCTGAGGAGGACGCCTGAAGTACCTTAGCGCCCGGAAGAGCTCCTCAAGCCTGGCCCCTCAGCGCCGACCACGGCCAGATGCCGAGGATGGACGGGCGCGCACCCGCAACCTAAGGCCGGTGTGTGCAGCAGGAGGGAAGGCAGGACAGGCGCGCGCACGGACGGTGGCACGCAGGTGAGGAGAGACTGCGGCGGCTGCCGCCGCTGATGGGGCATCGGCGGTCACGACCCCCGATGTCACACCCATACTGGAAAAATGCCCCCCATATTCTGGTATTTTGTACCCATACTGGTGTAATGCCCCCCCATATTCTGGTATATTGTACATATACTGGTATAATGCCCCCCCAATATTCTGGTATATTGTACCCATACTGGTATAATGCCCCCCCATATTCTGGTATATTGTACCCATACTGGTATAATGCCCCCCCATACTCTGGTATATTTTACCCATACAGGTATAATGCCCCCAATATTCTGGTATAATGTACCTATACTGGTGTGATGCCCCTCCATATTCTGGTGTATTGTACCCAAACTGGTATAATGCCCCCCCCATATTCTGGTATATTGTACCCATACTGGAACAATTCCCCCCCCATATTCAGGTATATTGTACCCATACTGGTATAATGCCCCCCCATATTCTGGTATATTGTACCCATACTGGTATAATGCCCCCCCATACTCTGGTATATTTTACCCATACAGGTATAATGCCCCCCATATTCTGGTATAATGTACCTATACTGGTGTGATGCCCCTCCATATTCTGGTGTATTGTACCCAAACTGGTATAATGCCCCCCCCATATTCTGGTATATTGCACCCATACTGGTATAATGCCCCCCCATTTTCTGGTACATTGTACCCATACTGGTATAATGCCCCCTCATATTCTGAAATATTGTGCCCATTCTGGTATAATGCCCCCCCATATTCTGGTATATTGTACCCATACTGGTATAATGCCCCCCCATATTCTGGTATATTGTACCCACACTGGTGTAATTCCCCCCCTATATTCTGGTACATTGCACCCATACTGGTATAATGCCCCCCATATTCTGGTATATTGTACTCATACTGGTGTAATGCCCCCCATATTCTGGTATATTGCACCCATACTGGTATAATGTCCCCCCATATTCTTCTATGATCCCCCCATATTCTGGTATACTGTACCCATACTGTTATAATGCCCCCCATATTCTGGTATAATGCCCCCCATATTTTGGTATATTGTACCCATACTGGTACAATGCCCCCCATATTCTGGTACCCATACTGGTATAATTCCCCTCATGATCTGGTATACTGTACCCATACTGATATAATGCCCCCCATATTCTGGTATATTGTACCACACTGGTGTAATGCCCCCCCATATTCTGGTATATTGCACCCATACTGGTATAATGCCCCCCCATATTCTGATATATTGTAGCCTTACTGGTGTAATGCCCCCCATATTCTGGTATATTGCACCCATACTGGTATAATGTCCCCCCATATTCTTCTATAATCCCCCCATATTCTGGTATACTGTACCCATACTGGTATAATGCCCTCCCATATTCTGGTATCATGCCCCCCCCATATTCTGGTATAATCCCCCCATATTTTGGTATATTGTACCCATACTGGTATAATTCTCCTCATGATCTGGTATACTGTACGCATACTGAGATAATGCCCCCCCCCCATATTCTGGTATATTGTGCCCATACTGGTATAATGCCCCCCATATTCTGGTATATTGTACCCATACTGGTATAATGCCCCCTATATTCTGGTATAACGTCCCCCCCATATTCCGGAATATTGTGCCCATACTGGTATAATGCCCTCGATATTCTGGTATATTGTACCCATACTGGTATAATGCCCCCCCATATTCTGGCATATTGTACTCATACTGGTGTAATGCCCTCACAAATTATGGTATATTGCACCCATACTGGTTTAATGCCCCCCCATATTCTGCTATAATGCCCCCCATATTCTGGTATACTGTACCCATACTGGTATAATGCCCCCCATATTCTGGTATAGTGTCCCCCATATTCTGGTATAATGCCCCCCATATTCTGGTATATTGTACCCATACTGGTATAATGCCCTCCAAATTCTGGTATATTGCACATATACTGGTATAATGCCCCCCTCATATTCTGGTATATTGTACCCATACTGGTATAATGCCCCCCATGATCTGGTATATTGTACCCAAACTGGTATAATGCCCCCCATATTCTGGTATAGCGTCCCCCATATTCTGGTATAATCCCCCCCCATATTCTGGTATATTGCACCCATACTGGTATAATGCCCCCCCCTCCATAGTCTGATATAATGCCACCTCTTCTATAGCTCCCAACCCAATATAAACACCCGAAATCTTGCCCATCTCCAATCCGTGCCCTTGACGCCCAGCACCCTGATTCCTCTCTCTGGATCACTCTGGAATGCCCTCTCCATCTGCAATAAACTCCATGTGATTCACGATCTCTTTACCTCTCGTAATCTTTCCTTCCTGGGCCTCACCGAAACATGGCTGACACGCTATGACACAGCCTCCCCTGCTGCGCTATGTTACTGCGGCCTCTACTTCACCCACACTCCTCGCCCTGGCAACAGACATGGTGAGGAAATGGGCCTTTTCCATTCTTCCAACGGTACTTTTATCCCAATTCCACCTCTTTCCTCCCTTATCCTCCCCTCTTTTGAAGTCCACTCTGTCCGAATCTACTCTCCCTCCAACCTCCAAATGGCCGTCATATATTGACCTCCAGGCCTGACCACTGCCTTTATTGAACAATTCTCCATCTGGCTCCTTCACTTTCTCTCTGCTGACATTCCCACCATCATCATGGGTGACTTCAACATCCCCATTGACACCCACCAGTCAGCAGCCTCCAAACTCCTGTCCCTTACTTCATCTTTTGGACTTAATCAGTGGTCCTTCTCAGCCACACACACAGACGGACACAGATTAGACTTGGCCTTCACCCGTTTCTGCTCCCTATCTAACTTCACAACCTCCCCTCTCCCTCTATCTGACCACCATCTACACACTCTCTCATCATTGTCCTCTACACCTATCACCCATGACCAGCAACATGCGCACCCCGACAAAATCCTCGCACACCTAGACACCCACTCACTCTCTGATTCTAATCTACCACTGGCATCCATATGCTCACTCCACGACACAGACACTGGTTTCTACAATGCTACTCTTGCATCAGCCATCGACTCATGCATAGCAGAGTGCGACGAATCAATAGACAACCCTAGCACAATAACATCACTAAAAAGCTTCTGCAATTATCCAGAATTGCAGAACAGCGTTGGAAGAAAATGCATTCGCAAGATGATATCACTGAACTCAAACAAGCAACACTCGCATTCAAATCAGCCCTCTCCTCTGCTAAACAGGTCTACTTCAGACCATTGTATCTTCCTTATCCCACAACCCCAAACAGTTGTTCAACACTTTTAACTCCCTCCTCCGCCCACCACTGCCCCCTCCGACTTCCCTAATCTCTGCTGAGAACTTTGCCACGCACTTCAAAAATAAGATAGACCAAACAAGGCAAGTCTTTGTTGTCCGACCAACCCAACCCCTTTGTATGCCAGACCAATGCCCTAACCCCATAACTTTCTTCTCCAAAATCACTGAAGGAGAGCTTGCTCATCTTCTCACCAATTCACACCTCACCACTTGTGCACTTGACCCCATCCCACCTCCTCCCCAATCTCATCACCACACTTATCCCATCTCTAACCCATCTCTTCAATCTATCACTAACTTCTGGTACCTTCCCCTCTGCTTTTAAACATGCCACAATCAAACCTATCCTCCAAAAACAATCCCTTGACCCGAGCGCTACGTCCAGCTATCTTTGCTCCCATTTGCTTTCAAACTCCTTGAGAAACACATCCACGCTGAACTTTCCTCTCACCTTGCATCTAACTCGCTCTTCAACAACCTACATTCTGGCTTCCGTCCCCACCATTCCACTGAAACTGCCCTGACCAAACTTACTAAAAACTTACAGCCAAAGCTAACAGACATTTCTCTATAATCCTCCTTTTAGACCTGTCCTCTGCCTTGGACACAGTTGACCACTGCCTCCTACTACAGATCCTCTCTTCCTTTGGTGTCAAAGATCTTGCCCTATCCTGGATCTCCTCATACCTTACCAACCGCACATTTAGCGTTTCCTACTCCCAAACTACCTCCTCATCTCGCCCCCTCTGGACCTAAAGGATTCTTTCCCTGTGGCCTATGTAAGACCTGTTTAAATTTAACAAAATCCAGAAGTTTCAAGAATTTTTTATGGCTCACAAATGTGAAATCCACAAATATTTAACTTGCTCATCCAGGGAAGTAATTTACAATATCTGTGTGGTAAATTATATATTGGATTGATTACCGGTGAATTAAAAGTTAGGGTTAAGGAGAATATTCGGGTTCTCGACAAGGCTCGGTCAGTGGAAGATGAATCCCTCCTGAAGAGGCTATCACGCCATTTTAAGAGGTACCATAACTGTAACTCTAGAGATTTACATTTAAAAGGGATCAATCAGGTTTCTTTGGAATCACGAGGAGGTGACGTGGGGAGGTGTTTGGCCCAAATAGAAATCTGTTGGATTTATCGGTTGGGTACTCTGAGTCCACAGGGCTGGAATGAGAGCTTGGGCTTTACTGCATTTCTTTAATAAATAGGTATATTTTTTAAATGGGTGGGAGGGTGTTCATTTTTAAGATTCAACTTTTTTAACTTATGTTGCAAATACTGGTTTTAATTGTATTTTCTTTTTATATTCATTCTATAGTTCATTTGTTTCCTTTCCTTTTGTGGCCAGGATTCTGAGGATGTGGGCTGTAAAGTCTTACAAGAGCTAGAGGGTCTTCTAAGCATCTTTTCAATACATATATCCGAGGATAATGGAAAGACAGTAATCAGAAACAGTCTTAAATTGGGACTCCTTTTTGGACTTTATTTATTTTTGGGACTTAGGAGCCCTTATTCCTTTATTTGAAAAAAATACATTATATAAGAATTTTGTCTCCTTTTCTCCTGTACAAGGGAGATTAATTATACTCATTATTTTTGCTAGTGGAACAATCCGGACTTGCCACAGGACCTGAGCACCTGACGTCTGAGCACCAATGAGACATGCTCAGTAAGGTGAAATCCGGACTTAGGCTCCAGAGTGCAACGCTGCATGTGTATCCCAGTAGTCACTATAGGTTTGGCTGGAGAGCTTGCAGTAACTATAAATGCATCAGAAACCTGGGCAAGGCACAGGTACAGGAGTCTAGGCTGAGCAGTCATCCGAGAGGCAGAGCCTGAATGGGAGACCACAGCACCAGATGAGGCTTGTGATCTATCTTGAGCCGCAGGAGAATCCCAGTGCCTGGCACATGGCTTTATAATATATGATTATATTTATGTGAGATTCCTCACAATGTGACTTTAAGTACTTGTGCATTATTTCTGTGCGCTCATGTTTTTAATTCTATGTTATTTTTTTTTTACATGGTCACTTTAAAAAAAGAAGCGAAACTCGTGTTGGGGCGACTGGGAACCCAGCGTCATATACTAACAAACATGTAAGTGCCCTTTTTCTGGGAGTTTCTCCTTACTACACTTATCTAATTGGCCGCACACCACTATATCACCGTTAGGTGTGGTATATACAAATAGATAGGTGGCATATTTTTGAGATTAGAATCTCCATGTATTTAAATATAGGCTGTGCCTGATTTAATTAAGGAATTTTTTCTTTTCTTTTATTTAAATATGCTTACCCAGTATACATGAATTTAATAATCATGGGTGTTGTCTGTACCAACTAGTGGCATACTGTATGATTAATTCTTATTACAATTGTATACAGGCTATGCCTGCTTTGAATTAAATAGTCACAGTATATGCTAGTTATGGGCAAACATGCAATATGGTTCCCTGTTTGGATAGCAGTATCTCCTTTTTTTGTCATGTGTGAACAATGTGTAATGTTTGGATATTTTGTATAGCAAATTGTGCTCAATAAAATTTGTATGTTTTGGCAATTTAAACTAATTCTGTTGAGGTTGATTAATATTGCTCTGAGTTTTTGCCGTAATAATCACTTATTGGGCTTTTTGAGTGTTATTAAGTAAAATCTGGGGTTTAACACTAGAACTACCTGAGAGGTCATTTTGACCCTTTTGCTATTTCTTTTTCCTATAATTTCTAAAATTTTAACAAATGAGTTCTGACTTTTTGTGACTTTTATTTATTCATGGTAGTGTATATTTTAGGACACAAAAATGAATTGTAACTTTTTCAGGGGCCCGGATTTTACAATTCATACCTATAAGTACTGAAGGGGTCAATTTGACTCCATACATAAAAGTAGTAATAGGCAAGTCACCTAATATTACAGAGTACAGAAAATCACAGTGCTTCTCCCTAGTTGTAGAGTGTAATTGTATCTTTGCATATCAGGGATGATTCAGCATTTTGTTTTGTCTAAACATGTTTGATCCATGTCTCTTGTAGTGATTTCTGTCTGCACTTCAGTAGCAAACATTGCAGTTGAAGCTACAACTCTGCATGTTTGTACAGTGTCGTTTTATTACTTCTGCGATCTTACAAGTCCCTTTTTGCGACGTATATTTGAAGCATGAGTAAGCAGAGGGGTCTGACAAGTGATGAAATTTTGAAATGTCTTCAGAATTTATCTGAAAATGAGTCAGAAGAAGTGGCCCATCATCCGCAATATCTGAACCACAAACAAAACGACAAGAAATTTGCAAGGGTAGAAAATGTGGAGTTGGAAGATGCAACAAAAACAAAACAACTAAAACTTGCGCAAGCTGTAACAAACCAGTTTGTGGAAAATGCACTGGGAAAGTGGAAGAAAGTACTGTTTGTGTTAACTGCTGGACACCGCATGCTATGACCATGTAAAAGGAAAATGCGTGCTGTACTTGATCTTAACACTGTTCCTACTAAGTTAAAATAAATGTTCTTTAATTTGTTGGCAACAAAAAAGTTATTTTTACTCCAGAGTCAGTACTTTTGAATGGGGGTCAAAATGACCCCTAATGGTAGTATAGGTATTATGAAACATGCGGTAGTTCTAGTGTTAATGCAATGTTTTCCCAATACCTTATCCATATATTACTAGATATCTTCCTGAACTCCACATATTGTTTACTTTTTGTTGGCCACTCTAGCGTCCCCTGTAGGACATTTTGTTTCTTATTGGTTTTTAACCCCTTTCTGCCATATGACGTGCTATCCCCTCCATGAGCCCTGGGACTTAATTCCCTTGGACGGGATAGTACGCCATAATGGATCAGCGGCGCTCACGGGGGAAGCGCTGCTGATCGCGGCTGGGTGTCAGCTGATTATCACAGCTCACACCTGACACTATGTGCCAGGGGCGGTCACGGACCGCCCCGGCACATTAACCCCTGACACACTGCAATCAAACATGATCGCAGTGTACCGAGGGGCATAGGGAAGAATTGGGCAGGGAAAGGGCTCCCTGCATGCTTCCCTAAGACCCTCGGAGCAAAGAGATGTTCTTGTGTTGCTCCTAGGGCCTCCTCCCTGCTGGCCCCCAGATCCAATATTGCCGCAGGGGCATTTGGGGTCCTTCAGGTGAATTTTTCAGTGTCTGTTGAGAGCAGGCGCTGAGAAAACCTCCTGCAGTGCCTGTCAGATCGCTAATCTGACACAGTGCACTGCAAAGTGTCAGATCAGTGATCTGACACTTTACAGTAATGTCCCACATTGGGACAATATAACGAAGTAAAAAAAAAAATCAGATGTAAAAATAATTTTTAAAAATTTCCTTAAAAAAATCCCTAATAAATTATTTTTTTGTAAATAAAAAAAAATAAAAGTACACATATTTAGTATTGCCGCATCCGTAACGACCCTCCCTATAAAACTGTCCCACTAGTTAACCCCTTTAATGAACCCCTTAAAAAAAAAAACAAGGTAAAAAACAATGCTTTATCATCATACCGCCGAATAAGTGCAATAACACGTGATCAAAAAGACGTATATAAATAACCATGGTACTGCTGAAAACGGCATCTTGTCCCACAAAAAAAGAGCCATCATACAGCATAATCAGCAAAAAAATAAAAAAGTTATAGCTCACAGAATAAAGAGATGCAATTAATTTTTATATAAAATTGTTTTTATTGTATATAAGCGACAAAACATAAAAAAATGATATAAATGAGGTATCGCTGTAATCATACTGACCCGAAGAATAAAACCGCTTTATCAATTTTACCACACATGGAACGGTGTAAACGCCCCCCAAAAAAAGAAATTCATGAAATGCTGGTTTTTGCTCAATCTGCGTCCCAAAAAATGGAATAAAAAGTAATCAAAACATGTCACATGCCCAAAAATGGTACCAATAAAAATATCAACTCGTCCCACAAAAAATAAGACCTCACATGACTCTGTGGGTCAAAATATGAAAAAATTATAGCTTTCAAAATGTGGTGATGCAAAAACTATTTTTACAATAAAAAGCGTCAGCGTGTGACAGCTGCCAAAGATAAAAACCCGCCACATAGAGTAAATCAAACCCCCCTTTATCACCCCCTTAGTTAGGGAAAAATAATAAAATAAAAAAATGTAATTATTTCCATTTTCCGAATAGGGTTAGGGCTAGGGCTAGGGTTAGTGCTAGGGTTAGGGCTGAGATTAAGGTTAGGGGTGTGTTGGGGTTAGGGTTGGAGTTAGAATTGGGGGGTTTCCACTGTTTAGGCACATCAGGGGCTCTCCAAACGCAACATGGCATCTGATCTCAATTCCAGCCAATTCTGCGTTGAAAAAGTCAAACGTTGCTCCTTCCATTCCAAGCTCTGCCATGCGCCCAAACAGTGGTTTACCCCCACATATGGGGTATCAGCCTACTCAGGACAAATTGCACAATAACTTTTGGGGTCCTGCTTCCCTTGGGAAAATAACAATTGTGTGTGAAAAAATCATTTTTGTGGAAAAAATATGATTTTTAAATTTTACGACTGTACGTTATAAACTTATGTGAAGCCCATGGGGTTTCAAAGTTCTCAGCACACATCTAGATAAGTTCTTTAGGGGGTCTAGTTTCCAAAATGGTGTCATTTGTGGGGAGTTTCCACTGTTTAGGCACATAAGGGGCTCTCCAAATGTGATATGGCGTCAAGCCAATTCTGCATTGAAAAAGTCAAACGGCGCTTATTCCCTTCTGAGCTCTGCCATGCTCCCAAACAGTGGTTTACCCCCACATATGGGGTATCAGCGTACTCAGAACAAATTGCATAATATCTTTTGTGGTCTGGTTTCCCTTGGGAAATAACAGTTGGGGTGAAAAGATCATTTTTGTGGAACAAATATGATTTTTTAATTTTACGGCTGTATGTTATAAACTTATGTGAAGCCCTTGGGGGTTCAAAGTTCTCACCACAAATCTAGATAAGTTCCTTGGGGGGTCTAGTTTCCAAAATGAGGTCACTTGTGGGGGGTATCCACTGTTTAGGCACATCAGGGGCGCTCCAAACGTGACATGGCGTCCAATCTCAATTCCAGCCAATTTTGCTTTGAAAAAGTCAAACGACAATCCTTCCCTTCCGAGCTCTGCCATGCACAGAAACAATAGTTCCCCCCACATATCAGGTATTGGCGTACTCAGAACAAATTGCACAATAACTTTTGCAGTCCAATTTCTCCTGTTACCCTTGGTAAAATAAAAAAAATTGGACCTGAATTAATTTTTTTGTGAAAAAAGTTAAATGTTAATTTTTTTTAAACATTCAAAAAATTTCTGTGAAGCACCTGAAGGGCTAATGAACTTCTTGAATGTGGTTTTGAGTACCGTCAGGGATGCAGTTTTTAGAATGGTGTCACTTTTGGGTATTATCTATCATATAGACCCCTCAAAGTGACTTCAAATGTAATGTGGTCCCTAAAAAAAAATGGTGTTGTAAAAATGAGAAAGAGCTGGTCAACTTTTAACCCTTATAACTTCCTAACAAAATAAAATTTTGGTTCCAAAATTGTGCTGATGTAAAGTAAACATGTGGTAATGTTACTTATTAAGTTTTTTGTGTGCCATATCTCTGTGATTTAAAGGCGTAAAAATTCAAAGCTGGAAAATTGCGAAATTTTCAAAATTTTCGCCAAATTTCCGTTTTTTTCACAAGTAAACACAAGTTATATGAATGAAATCTAATATATAAAGCTCAAAGTGTGTATGTATGTATGTGTGTATGTAAGTGTGTATGTCCGGGATAGGCATCCGCACCGTTGCAGCTACAGCCACAAAATTTGGCACAGTCACACGCCTGGACCCCGAGAGCATCCTAAGCTATGTTGTGAGGCGAAATTTTCACCCCGCGTGTTCCAATTCACCAAACAATTTTGCTCCTATCTACATACTGGGGAAAAAGTGTGTGTGCGACAAGCCCCGCCCCTCATTATGATGTCATAATGCCCCTATTTGCACACTGGGGAAACAGTGTGTGCGTATCAAGCCCTGCCCCTCATTATGATGTCACAATGGTTGCCATGGCGATGCTGATGTCATCATAGGTTGCAAGCCCCCGCCGCCGCTCATTATGATGTCATAATGGTTGACTATGGGTTGGAGGATGTGTGATGGGTAGTGTTGAGCGACTTTTGTTTTTTTAGGGTCGAGTTTCGTTTCATGAAACCCGACTTTTCCAAAAGTCGGGTCGAGCAAAATCAGCCGACTATAGGGAAAAGTCGGGGTCGTCCCGAAACATGAAACCCAATGTAAGTCAATGGAGAATTAAAGTCGGCAGTGAGAGGAGGACAGGAAACACACCAACAGTGCCCATTTGAATGCCAAAAGCATAAATTCTTGTTACTGAAGCTTGTCAACCTTAATTAACTTCATAATACTAGTTACGCACTGAAAAATGGGGGTTATTTGGCTACAGTTGTGAGGGGGGAGGGCTGGCTCCAGGTTTTCGTGGGCCCAGGGCCAAAAAGCGCCCCTTTAACACATACTACAACTCATGATGCTCCGATACGGCAGAGAAATAGCAGTATAGTACAATGAAAAATACTTCACTTCTTACATCTCATGACTGATATCCATTTTAAATTCTCCAATACCTCCAAAAACGGACAGTATATAACTCCATACAGTATTATGGCCAGCGCTTAGTGCGCTATACAGAGTAATGAGGCCCATATATTTCTCCATACGGAATCATTATTCCCATATAATGTTTCAAACCGTATATGATGAGCTCCACATAATGCTACAGTATATGTTGGTCCCAATGGATGAAGCTCCACTGTCTTATGGGCCCAAATAATGCTCCATATACAATGGGCCCCATTTCTACTGCTCTAGTGTATAATGGGCCCTGTAAATGCTGCTCCAGTGTCTGATGTCCACCTTTGGAATGCTCCAGTGTATGGTGGGCCCCATATATCATTCACCAGAGTATAGTGCTCCCCAAAAATTGCTGTCCCAACATTGAAAACAATTACATAAGTCTCCTTGCTAGGGAATCCCTGCACTACTCTGAACTCCTTGTTGTCCCCATCTTCCATCTCACTGCACTCGGCTGTTTAGGCCCTCCCACCGGCAGAGACACTTTTGCGTACTATGCGGTGCCCTGTGCCAGTGCCATCGCCCATGAGTATGCCCCCCACCTGCTCAAGGAACCTGCACTTTCATCTGCACCTTCCTCTTTGTCACCGTGTAAGGTGGTATAGTATGCGGGAAGGGGAACCTGAGTTTCCTCTGGGTCAGATTCTGGCTGTGTAGAGTGCGAGGGGAATGTAGTGGTGTGGGTCAATGTACCAGCAGCATCATCCAGCAGTGGTTGGGCCTCAGTGCACTTCTGGCGTCCCCAAGAGTACGGTCGCCACTGTGGCATTGCCTTCCTCCTAGGGAGTGTGTTGTCAAGCTTGGGAGCAACGAAGGAACTCTCTAGCAGTGAAACCAACACACAACACATTTCCCACTCCAGACCAGCAGGGAGACCTCTGAACCTGACAGTTGAGGAGCTGCTCTCTGTGGTCGGGAGGAGGTAAGTTAGGGCACTCTGTGCAGGGAAGGGGAAGTGTGTGGATGTCAGAAGGGGAGCTGGAGGATGTGCAGAGTTAAGGCTCACTCCTAGCTGCAGCGCATGGTCCGGATTCCGGTCTCCGAGTTTGTAGGGACACTGACGTTCCTGCAGCAGAAACCGGGGAAGTAGCAGCAATAAATGCTCTGTACCCAACTAAGGCTCGGAGGCCCCAGCATCGACATGTGCGAGGCAGAACGAAAAGGCTACAGCTGTCTGCCATACAAGTAAAGTCTGAGGAACATCTGTTAGACAGGAGGCGTTTCAGTGACAAGCTAGACAAATACTAGAAATTAAAACTAATAAACTTTATTTTAATTTGATTAAAAAGGGACTTAGTCCATTTTAAAAATGCACATGTACAAAAACACAAACACAAACAAAAGAACCGCTAAATGCGGTAAGACCAAACTTCAGAAACTTTCCGGTTTACTCTTAGTGTCGTAGTCCAAATAATACACAGGCACTCCTTCAGAGTATCCGCTTAGTATAAATTTGTTTGGAACAAGCACTCTCTTATAGTGCCGTAAATTGTCTATATTAAATCCATTGCTTTTAAATCGATGTGTTACTTCTGTGTTACATCCATCATTCACACTCACAAAGATTTTTGACAATTTTTACAACAACAGCCTATACTATACACAATGGCATGGCACACAGTCTGAGATTCTTCAACTCGGTGTGAACCTATACATTGCTCTACTTATGCAGTTCACCACCTCCACAGACTTCTTTTAGAAAAAAAAAAGAAAAAAAAAATAAGTAGAAGGATGGCACTTTTTCCATGAAGGCATTAAGTTTGACCCAGAGACTCCCCTGATGATCTGGACGGTGAAACACGTAGGGAGAAGGGAGCGTGACATGGAGGAACCCGTTACTGAGTAATATTTGGGTGAGATCTCTCCATGATATACGAGATTTTTTTTTTTTTTTCTTAAAGAAGTCTGTGGAGGTGATGAACTGCATAAGTAGAGCAATGTATAGGTTCACACCGAGTTGAAGAATCTCAGACTGTGTGCCATGCCATTGTGTATAGTATAGGCTGTTGTAAAAATTGTCAAAAATCATTGTGAGTGTGAATGATGGATGTAACACAGAAGTAACACATCAATTTAAAAGCAATGGATTTAATATAGACAATTTACGGCACTATAAGAGAGTGCTTGTTCCAAACAAATTTATACTAAGCGGATACTCTGAAGGAGTGCCTGTGTATTATTTGGACTACGACACTAAGAGTAAACCGGAAAGTTTCTGAAGTTTGGTCTTACCGCATTTAGCGGTTCTTTTGTTTGTGTTTGTGTTTTTGTACATGTGCATTTTTAAAATGGACTAAGTCCCTTTTTAATCAAATTAAAATAAAGTTTTTTAGTTTTAATTTCTAGTATTTGTCTAGCTTGCTGGTGAAGATATTATTGCTAGCTAGTAGATCATTTGCTGAAAGGCGTTTCAGTGAACCACGGTCCTGTGAGTGCTTCCCCCACAAGCGCTAGAAAGGAGACGTTCAGGAAGGTACATGTTGGCGGAGTGTTGGATGGGAGCTTTCCATTCTGGTCCCGGAGGTTGGCAGAGGTCCTGACCCGGAGGACACAGCACGGAGGCAGGCATCTGTGTAACCTGCAGACTGTGAGTAAAGCTTTGGAACTGCACGCTCTGGTGTCCTACAGTTATTCCAGCACCGCTACATCTGGGTACCAGCACCTACACCGCCTGTGCCTTTCCCCCATCACTACATCTACACTTCCCTGGGACTCCAGCTCCACCTGTGGGGAACTTCACCATCTTTGCTGCACAACACCATCAGTCCCAGAGGATCTGCATGCAGCGTCGGCCTAACATCTATGTTGCCGAACACCACAGGTGGCATCAAACTATCTATATAAACTCTTTACCATTATACCACGCCATTTACATGGGCGCCCAGGGCCACCGTCTGGGTCACCGCTGCTGTGACACATCCCACTGACACCGGCCCGGTACCGAGTACCCCACAGCCCTGGGAGGGCGACCCATATGCCGACTGCTGATCGGGCGGCGTTATTCCCTCCAAACAGCGTCCATGAAGGCAAAGTTTTTGGTTTCCGGGGGCAGTATGATTGCAAAGCTGAACCTTAAAGGAAAGTCCAAAAGGGCACCACCAGGAGTGGAGCCTGTGGCTTAATTGGACAGCACCCGGGAAACCACTACCATACAAGCTACAGAAAAGATGGACAGATTGCAAGCTTTGTCGATTCTGTGTGTGGTGTGGTATGTCCGTTTGTAGTTGTGCTAGCGATTTCTCAGCTTTATTCCGTTAACGACCGAGACTCCGGCATGGCCCCGTGGTAAGCGTCAAGCTTACGAGAGGGATACGCGAGGCTGTGGCACGTGAGATCGAGCAATAACAGGTCTAGCATTCCAGTACATGTCTGGGGCTGCATGCACGCTACACTGAAAGGACCAGCTTTTGTCACTTACAGGTGCAGATAACCTGCTGAACTCCGTTAGTGATGGGGATCTGGGATTCAGATTATTCCCCGCGAACGATGATTTCCCAGTAAGTTCAGGTCAACCGCAATTCCGGAGTTAGGCCTAACCGTCATTCCTGAAAAAATTACGTGTCCAAACCACAGGTGCTGTAGCTTGCTTAACAGCTCGGCAGCCGTTCTCAGGCCCAGTATGGATTCAACAACATTGTAGAAAGTTGATAAAGGGTACAGTTTCACCGGATAACACATATATATGTAGCCTAGTTTACACATTAAAAATATATGTCTATAGATCAGGAGGCAGATTCAGATGTTCTCAGGCCCAGTATGGATTTGACCAGATTGTACAAAGTTAAGAAAGGGTACTTTATCACTGGATAGCAGGTATATATAGCATAGTTTAAACAAGTAAAATCTCCGTGTTCTCAGTATGGATTACACAGCAATCTAAAAAGTGGAAAAAAGGAAATGCATTTGAGGCGTACACAACTATATACTTTTGGTGTTATTTTTAAATCTTCATATATATTTCTGTCTCAGTAATACAGTCCAGCCTCTCCGCAATAGGAAATGAGATGCATACAATTAGTGACATTAAGGCTATTGATTGCAGAAATCTAGGAATTATTATTCACGGGAAAAACTTCCGTCAGAATTCTCATAGGCGATGCTGACCCTCAATTAATTTGTGTGTTGAGACAGTGAAAACATTTTTTTGTGAATAAAGTCTTGCTGTATCGCACTTCCGTTGATTCCATCACTGTTACTCATCTCAATCCAATTTTTATCACAGGGAGTGATGTAAACATGGTGTTCACTGGCTATCATGATCTGTCATGTAACTTTGGAGTGCAAAAGACACAAGCCACAGGCCGTAGGCGATTCTATTTGATTGGCATGAGAGGGCACATTTTGAAATGTGCGCCGGAATGTCACACGTTTGTGAGTAGGAAAACTGTGAAAGCTGATGATAAACCACCACTGCATGTAATTGTGTCGACGTCCATAAGAAATGGAAGCCACTGATCATCTGGAGCTAGAGCCCGGTCAGCAGGACAGGGCATAGCTACATCTTAACCATCATCTTTCAGTTCAATCAATTTGTAGTGGCAGTCCCAGTGAATGATTTGACAGCCCAGACTACACAGCGGAGGAGCAGGGAGAGGTAAACATTGGAAATGCTGGGGCCCTGCCCAAGCAAGGGGGGCACACTCGTGGGCGTCGGTACTGGCACTGGGCCCCTCATAGTACGGCGGTGTGTCAGACGGCGGGTGTGCACCACCACTGCCAGAGACACTTGATTGCACTATGAGGGACCCTATGCCAGTGCCCGCGCCCAAGAGTTGGCCTACCCACCTGTCCAGGGCAATGGCACTCGCACGGGTTTTGTGCGCTAGGTGGTGACCCCGGCCATGGGGGGGGGGCGCCCACTTAGGGAGGTTTACAAAGTGGCATATGTAGATGTGGGTCATTCAGCTGCTGCAAAAGGTGAAATAGGTCAAGTTCGCGGAATAGGAGGAGGACCAAAGCAAGCCATTTTTCTGGCAACCTATGTGTCATCAAGGGAAGGTGTGACAAAATCCTTGGAAACCCATGCATGGTTCATTTTAATGAAGGTTAGATCATCCACATTTTGGGTTGACAGACGGGTCCTTTTTTCTGTCAGGATTGATCCAGCTGCACTGAAGACTCTTTCCGATAGCACACTTGCAGCTGGGCAAGCGAGCTCCTGTAAGGCATATTGTGCCAATTCAGGCCAGGTGTCCAGTTTAGCGGCCCAATAGTCAAAGGGGAATGACCTGTGCGGGAGAACATCGATATGGGAGGAAAAGTAGTTGTTAACCATAGTTGACAACTGCTGTCTCCTGTCACTTTCCATCGATGCAGTATTACCAGTTGTGTGAGCGGTCCGTGAAAAATCAGTCCGCAACATTGTCATGAAACCCCTGTCTCCAATGCCACTTCTGCTGTGTGCACCACGAACACCTCTGCCAAGCTGCCCCCGGCCCATACGGGTCGTGTGAGAACCTTCACTGCTGCTGTGTGCTGGGAATGACTCAACCAACCGGTTAACCAGAGTTGCTTGTTTAGTAGCCAATATTAGGTCAAGGTTCTCCTGTGGCATGATGTTTTGTAATTTGCCTTTATAGCGTGGATCCAGGATGCTGGCCAACCAGTAGTCGTCATCGTTCATCATTTTGGCAATGCGTGGGTCCCTTTTTAGGATCTGCAAGGCATAATCTGACATGTGGGCCAAAGCTCCCGGTGTCAATGATGCACTGCGAGTGCTGGGTGGAGGAGCACTTTCTGGCAAATCCACATCCCTCTAGCCACGCACAAACCCTGTACCAGACCTTGCCACGCCAACATTTTCACTTGCCCCACGAGATGCATCCTCCTCCCCTAAGTAATCATCCCCATCATCATCCTCCTCCTCCTCTTCTTCCTCCACCTCGTCCAGGAGAGGTCCCTGAGCACACAA
Source organism: Dendrobates tinctorius (assembly GCF_039654945.1). Classification (NCBI taxonomy): domain Eukaryota; kingdom Metazoa; phylum Chordata; class Amphibia; order Anura; family Dendrobatidae; genus Dendrobates; species Dendrobates tinctorius. Next base: position 27,736,238 of record NW_027361827.1, on the reverse strand, counting down.
TGGCTGAATGTCATCAAGGATTCCCTCCACCTCTTCCTCCTCGTCAACATTGGCTGCAGACACCTGCTCCATAAAGTGCGTCAAAGTTTGCATGAGCAGACACATAAGTGGGATGCTCATGCTTAGGATGGCGTCGTCTGCGCTTACCAGCCGTGTGCATTCCTCAAAACACTGAAGGACTTTACAGAGGTCTTTCAGCTTCGACCACTGCACACTTGTCAACTCCATGTCTGCTCTCAAAGTGCCTGGCCGTGTATCCTCCCACAAATGCATTATGGCCTGCCTCTGCTCGCACAGCCGCTCAACCATGTGCAGGGTGGAGTTCCACCTTGTTGCAATGTCGATAATGAGGCGGTGGTTGGGAAGGTGGAACAATCGCTGCAGCTTCTGCATACGAATGGAGTGTACAGGCGACTGGCGGATGTGCGCACACAGTCTTCGCACCTTCTGGAGCAGGGCTGTTAACTCCGGATAATTATTGAGGAAGCACTGCACCACCAGGTTCAAGGTGTGAGCCAAGCAAGGTATGTGGCTGAGTTTTGAAAGGGCTATGGCTGCCACAAAATTACGTCCGTTATCACTAACTACCTTGCCTGCCTCAAGATGTACACTGCCCAGCCATGACTTAGTTTGTCGCTGAAAGTACTCGGCCAGCACCTCGGCGGTGTGTCCGTCGCCCAAACACATCAGCTGCAACACAGCCTGCTGACGCTTTCCACTAGCTGCTCAATAGGGGGACACCTCGTGTGCAACAGTGGCAGCTGCAGATGGAGTGCTTGCACGACGGCGCTCTGTGGACGAGCTTTCGCTTCTGGAGGAGGAGGTGGAGGAGGAGGAGGGTCGAACGCCTACAGCCAACTGTTTCCTATACCGTGGGCTAGGCAGCACTGTCCCACCACCGCTGTCCCCTGTGGACCCTGCATCCACCACATTAACCCAGTGCGCAGTGATGGACACGTAACGGCCCTGGCCATGCCGACTGGACCATTTCATCAGTTGTGAGGTGCACCTTTCCACTCACTGACTGCTTGAGTGCATGGACAATGCGGTTTTTCACATGATGGTGGAGGGCTGGGATGGCTTTGCGAGAGAAGTGGCGACTGGGTAGGTCATAGCGTGGTACTGCATAGGCCATGAGTTTGCGGAAAGCTGCGCTTTCCACCAACCGGTAGAGCATCATCTCTAACGAGATTAGTTTGGCAATGTGGGCGTTCAAACCCAGTGTACGCGGATGAGAGACTGAGTACTTTCTTGGCCTACTCATAGTGTCTGGGAGGGTGAGCTGGACTTGAGAGCTGCATATGGTGGAAGTAGCAGTGGTCAGGGCGGACAGAGAGGGTTGATGATGGTGATGGAGTTGGTGTTCTTTCTGATGGCCTAGATTCAGTCTTTCGTTGATATAACAGTGGGATTCCCTGACTGCTGTGGCCTTGCAACGACACCTCAACATTTGCTGCTGTGCTAACCGGTGGGCTTACAGTGGGGGAAACAATGTAGCGTTGCTGACTACCTTCTTTGTGATCAGTTGCACATGTGGTACTTGAGGTTTGGTGTTGTGTCCACGCTTGCAAGTGCATGCTGGTTAAATGTCTAAGCATGCAACTGGTATTCAAATTTTTCAGATTTTTCCCTCGGCTAAAGGTCTTTGCGCACTTCTTACAGAGAACCTTGGCCTGATCATGAGGATTTTGTTCAAAAAAGTGCCACACTGCACTCTTCCTACTTTGGCAGACATTTTGCGGCCTAGCATGCTGTGATATTTTGACCCTCTGGACAAGCTGTCCAGCAACTCTTTTGATTTTTGGAACCTGTCTTTGGAGTGCTCCGGGCCTGCCAGATAACAGCTGTTGCGATGTCGATGTCTGCTGTGGATGCTCCTCCTCCTCATCTGAGCTATTGGATGCAGCACCCTCTTCCCCCAATGGATGCCAATCTGGGTGAACAACTGGGTCTTCCATCACCTCCTCTTCAATGTCATGTGCACCTTCCTCTGTGTCACCGTGTATGGTGGTATAGTGTGCGGGAAGGGGCACCTGAGTCTCATCAGGGTCAGAATCTGGCTCTGTACACTGCGAGGACAATGTAGTGCTCTGGGTGAATGTACCAGCAGAATCATCTATCAGTGGCTGTGCATCAGTGCACTCCATGTCAGATTCACCTTGGCCTGGGTAATTCACCATTTCACTTGATAATCCAGGCATGGTATATGAAAACAGCTCCATGGAGTAATCAGTAGTATGGCCTGCGTCATCCTTCAATCTTGGTTGGGATGAAGGACACAAGGAAAGGTGTGGTTCATGAACATGAGCCTCCAGTGACGACTCAGTGCTTTTATTTTTTACAATTTCAGAAGAGGAGGCGATAGAGCTGGAGGCTGAGTCAGCAATGTAAGACAAAACTTTTTCCTGAAGCTCTGGCTTTAAAAGCGGTTTGCCAACTCCTAGAAAACTAAGCCTTCTAGGCCTTGTGGAGCCAGACGATGACGCAGGCTCACCACCTCCTGCATTCGGTCCTATTTTGCTTTTGCCACTACCATCAGATCCACCACCAACACCATCATTACCAGCTGCCAACCCCCGCCCAATTCCACGGCCTCTTCCACCAGCCTTCCTCATTTTTGGTAGAAATGTAGACAAAATCCAACAAACTATATAGTAATGTAAAACAAGGTACAAGGTGTCTATAGGACAGGGGAGATTTTGAATTTCTGCACACACTTGTGGACACTGGACACTTTTGGATTGTGTGAGGCCCACTGAATATCACAGCGCTATGTCACAGGCTCGATGTCGCAGGTGTGAAAAATGTCACTAGAGGATAACGGAGATTTTGAATTTCTGCACACACTTGTGGACACTGGACACTTTTAGTTGTGTGAGGCCCACTGAATATCACAGCGCTATGTCACAGGCTCGATGTCGCAGGTGTGAAAAATGTCACTAGAGGATAACGGAGATTTTGAATTTCTGCATACACTTGTGGACACTGGACACTTTTGGATTGTGTGAGGCCCACTGAATATCACAGCGCTATGTCACAGGCTCGATGTCGCAGGTGTGAAAAATGTCACTAGAGGATAACGGAGATTTTGAATTTCAGCACACACTTGTGGACACTGGACACTTTTGGATTGTGTGAGGCCCACTGAATATCACAGCGCTATGTCACAGGCAGAAATTGGCTAGTGTATGACAAACTACAAGGTGTATATAGATTTGGGCAGAATAGGAATCTCCCTAGAGCGTAGGTCTGTAAGAACGGAACAAGTCCTCGACTTATCTTTACCGAGCGACACACAGATAGCTTCACTGTGGCCGTGATAACAGCCATTACACGGTACTGAGAGAGGAGCGTGCACATATACGGCTGTCCAGTGTACGTAAAATTGTCAAGCTCCGTGTTTTTTAAGTATACGGACTGACACACGCTGTCTCTCTATAGTTTTGAATGTGATCAAACAGCAAATATATTTAACTGTTTGAAAACTAGGACAAAACTAGAAGGTGCAGGTCTGTAAGAACGGAACATGTCCTCGACTTATCCTTACAGAGCGACACACAGATAGCTTCACTGTGGCCGTGATAACAGCCGTTACATGGTACTGAGAGAGGAGCGTGCATGTACACGGCTGTCCGGTGTACGTAAAATTGTCAAGCTCCGTGTTTTTTAAGTATACGGACTGACACACGCTGTCTCTCTATAGTTTTGAATGTGATCAAACAGCAAATATATTTAACTGTTTGAAAACTAGACAAAACTAGAAGGTGCAGGTCTGTAAGAACGGAACATGTCCTCGACTTATCCTTACAGAGCGACACACAGATAGCTTCACTGTGGCCGTGATAACAGCCATTACACGGTACTGAGAGAGGAGCGTGCACGTACACGGCTGTCCGGTGTACGTAAAATTGTCAAGCTCCGTGTTTTTTAAGTATACGGACTGACACACGCTGTCTCTCTATAGTTTTGAATGTGATCAAACAGCAAATATATTTAACTGTTTGAAAACTAGACAAAACTAGAAGGTGCAGGTCTGTAAGAACAGAACATGTCCTCGACTTATCCTTACAGAGCGACACACAGATAGCTTCACTGTGGCCGTGATAACAGCCGTTACACGGTACTGAGAGAGGAGCGTGCACGTACACGGCTGTCCGGTGTACGTAAAATTGTCAAGCTCCGTGTTTTTTAAGTATACGGACTGACACACGCTGTCTCTCTATAGTTTTGAATGTGATCAAACAGCAAATATATTTAACTGTTTGAAAACTAGACAAAACTAGAAGGTGCTGGTCTGTAAGAACGGAACAAGTCCTCGACTTATCCTTACAGAGTGACACACAGATAGCTTCACAGTGGCTGTGATAACAGCCGTTACACGGTACTGTGTGAGGAGTGTGCACCGCTGTATGGTGTGAAAAAATGCACGCTCAGTACCTCACCAGGACAAAAAAAAAATTGGGATTGCTTTTAAAAAAGCAGTTTGCAGAGCAGTGGGTAAACAGCAATGCAGCCGTCAGGAAGTCTTAGAAGGCAGCCTAACAACCAATACCGCTGATCCAGCAAAATATAGCCTCCACTTGCACTGCACACACAGTGACTGGTGTGTTGTACAGGCAAAATCGCTAGCAGCAGAAGCAGTTTTTGGTGTCTTCTTCCCTGCCTAACGCTCTCCCTACAAAATCATCATCAGCAGCAGCTCTCCCTATTCTGAGATCAGCATGAGTGTTACACCGCTCCGCCATACTCACCCGGCCTCCGCTCCCACACCGCAGTCGCCCTCCGCTCCCACGCCACAGCCTCTCTCCACCCGACGGCCGCGGCGGTCACCTGAGACAGGTCCGCGACCGATGCCTTCCCTGCATGCTATGCGCATGCGCCATAGGCCGCGGCCGCGCCTCCTTCCTGCTTCTTATGCTCCGGCTGTGCCCTGACCCGGAAGCACCTTTGGACCAATGGCTGACCAGACGGGGCCATATCAGGCCGCTTCCCCCTGAGGGAGGCGCCTGATCGTTGTGTTTCCTGACACTCTGGCCTCGCTCCATCGTGCACACTCTGCTCCTGCAGTTCCAGTCTCGGCTGCTCCTCACAGCAGCTTCTCAGTCCTGCTATCAGCGTTCCTGTCGTCCAACTCCAGTCCTGCCTTGTGTTCCTGTCGTCCTACTCCAGTCCTGCCTTGTGTTCCTGCCGTCCTACTCCAGTCCTGCCTTCAGTGTTCCTGCCGTCCTACTCCAGTCCTGCCTTCAGTGTTCCTGCCATCCTACTCCAGTCCTGCCTTCAGTGTTCCTGCCATCCTACTCCAGTCTCACTCTTACTCCGGTCCATCCTGAGCCGCCCCTCTCGGTACCGGCTACCGTGGTACTCGAACCCCTGGGCCTGCTCCTAACGGTCCCTGTATAGGGGTCGGTTCCACCTGGCAGCTCGCCCGGGGCCCCTCGGTGCCACGGTCCAGAGGGTCCACTCTCGGAGTTTCCCGCTCCTGACCACCCGCGCTAACAGTACGATCAGGCCATGGACTCCGCCGGTACTACGGCTGCTACCCAGAAAGAGTTGCTATTCCTACGGGAGAATCAGGGGCGCATTATGTCAGTCATGAGGTCCATGGACACCCATTTGTCGGCCTTACAGGTGGCCGATCCTGGAAATGCCACTCAGCTGGCTAGTCTCCAACAGGAGCTGGGTCAGCAGCAAGATACTCAAACCCACATTCTGTCCTACATGGCCTCCTTTGATAGTCGCTTGTCGGCCCTCCAGGATGCCACTGCAGTGCCGACTCCTCCCCTTGCGTCTTCTGCTCCTCCGACGCCCCGCCTCGCCAAGCCGCCTCGTTTCACCGGGGATCCCAAGCTCTGTAGGGGGTTCCTAAATCAGTGTAGTCTCCACTTTGAATGGCTGCCGCAGCAATATCCCTCGGACCAGGCCAAAGTGGCCTTCATCATGTCCCATCTGGAGGGAGAGGCCCTGTCTTGGGTAAACCCGCTCTGGGAATGTGACGACCCGGTCGTTTCGAGTCTCCCGGTTTTCCTGGATACGTTTCGTAAGGTTTTCGATGAGCCGGGTCGGTTAGCCTCTCTCACTGAGTCACTCTTTAACTTACACCAGGGCTCTCTCACGGTCGGACAGTACGCTATTCGCTTTCGCACTATTTCCTCCGAGCTCGGCTGGAATAACGCAGCTTTGGTGGGGGCATTCTGGAGCGGTCTTTCTAGTAAAATAAAGGATGAACTCGCAGGTCGAGATACCCCGTCCACCTTAGAGGATCTTATCTCGCTGGCTACCCGCATTGACCTGCGCTTCCTGGAGCGCGCTCGGGAGTCAGCGAGAGACAGGCGCTCCTCCAGGTCAGTTTCTCCTTTCACCCAGTCTGCCAGCTCCCGTTCAGTCGGATTCTCTTCCCTCTCTTCGGGTGAGCCCATGCAGTTAGATCATCTTAGGTTGGCCGAGTTACGTCAGAGAGAGAGACGGGCACAAGGTCTGTGCCTCTATTGCGGTCATTCGTCACACTATATCCACACCTGTCCTAACAGACAGGGAAACGACTCCACCTAGGTCAGGTAAGAGAGGCCTTCCTAGGTGATGATGATTCCTCTCAACCCCTTATGATTTCTGTGCTTTTGGTTTCAGGAGGGAGGCGTGGTTCCGAGGTGGCCTACGTGGATTCGGGCTCAGCGGGTAACTTCATTCGGCCGGAAGAGGTAGACAAATACCAAATTCCTGTAGTCACTCTATCTAACCCAATTCAGATTGCCACCGTGTATGGCAAACCGCTACAGGTGACCGTCACCTTGGTCACTGAAGAGGTGGAGTTGCAAATCGGAGCCTTACATCGAGAGAAGATAGCCTTTTACGTTTTACCTAAGCTCTCTCACTCCATTCTACTCGGTCTTCCATGGTTAAGGACTCATCAGCCTGTTCTTGACTTGTCTTCTGGGGAGATACTCCGCTGGGTGCACCCATGCCAAGCTCACTGTCTGACTCCTGTCCGCCTGGCGGCCGCTCCACGGTCACCTCCAGACCTCCCGGGCCTTCCTGCAGCTTACAGCTCCTACGCCGATGTTTTTGATAAGAAGGAAGCGGAGGTCCTCCCTCCACACCGGCCGTTTGACTGCCCAATTGAACTTGTTTCTGGTACAACCCCTCCAAGGGGCAGAATCTACCCTCTGTCTCCCGCAGAGACCACCGCCATGTCCGAGTACGTCCGAGAGAACCTCGCCAAAGGCTTTATACGGAAATCCTCTTCGCCCGCGGGAGCCGGGTTCTTCTTCGTCAAAAAGAAGGACGGAACTCTACGGCCATGCATTGACTATAGGGGCTTGAATGAGATTACCATCAAGAACAGGTACCCTCTTCCACTCATTCTGGAACTGTTTGACCGTCTCAGAGAGGCTCGGGTCTTTACCAAGCTGGACCTCAGAGGAGCCTACAATCTGGTCCGTATCCGTGCAGGTGACGAGTGGAAGACCGCCTTCAACACTTGAGATGGCCATTACGAGTACCTGGTCATGCCCTTCAGTCTTTGCAATGCTCCTGCAGTCTTTCAAGAGTTTGTCAATGAGATCTTCTGGGATCTCTTGTACTCCTGTGTGGTCGTTTACTTAGATGACATCCTCGTCTTCTCGCCGGACCTCTCGTCCCACAGAAAGAGTGTCCGCCTGGTGCTTCAGCGTCTTCGGGAGAACCGTCTCTATGCGAAGATCGAGAAATGTCTCTTCGAACAGACCTCTCTGCCATTCCTGGGATACATTATCTCCGACGCTGGTCTAAGGATGGATCCCGAGAAGCTGTCTGCCATCCTCAAATGGCCTCGCCCCGTCGGATTAAAGGCGATACAATGATTCCTCGGTTTCGCCAACTATTACCGGCAATTTGTCTCCCACTTCTCCGCGATCACAAGACCCATTTCTGTACTCACCCGTAAAGGGTCTACTTCCAAGGATTGGTCTCCTGAGGCAGAGGAGGCTTTCCTGACCCTAAAACGGGCTTTCTCCACGGCTCCGGTCCAGCATCGCCCTGAGAGCGATCGACCCTTTGTACTCGAGATGGACGCTTCCTCGACTGGTGCCGGGGCGGTGCTGTCCCAGAGAACCGCTTCCGGTCGCCTGCACCCTTGTGGCTTCTTCTCGAAGGCCTTTTCTCCATCCGAGTGTAACTACTCGATCGGTGACCGGGAACTTTTGGCCATCAAGTTGGCCTTGGAGGAGTGGCGCCACCTCCTGGAAGGAGCTGTCCATCCTTTTGTCATCTTCTCGGACCACAAGAATCTGGCCTATCTCCAGTCCGCCCAGAGACTAAACCCTCGCCAGGCCAGATGGTCTTTATTTTTTGCCCGATTTGATTTTGAGCTCCGATTCCGTCCTGGCAACAAGAATTCCAAAGCCGACGCCTTGTCCAGGGTCTTCCAGCCACATGAATCCACGGAGGAACCGTCGCATATCATTGATCCCACTAGGATCATCACCGTGGCTCCGGTGAACTGGCTTACTCCTCCACCTGGCAAGACGCTTGTGCCAGAGAATCTCAAGCAAAAGGTTCTTCTATGGGGGCACTCCTCCAAACTGGCCGGCCATGCCGGAACTAAGAAGACCCTTGACCTTATCAAGCGCCACTACTGGTGGCCCTCACTTCACCAAGATGTACTCGACTTTGTGGCTTCTTGTCCATCCTGTGCAAAAAACAAAGTGCCACGGAGATCTCCGTCTGACTTGTTGCTTCCGTTGCCTGTCCCTACGGTTCCTTGGGAGAACATCGCCATGGATTTCATCACCGACCTACCCTGCTCTGCGGGCTGCTCAGTCATTCTGGTGGTGGTGGATTGTTTTTCCAAGATGGCTCACTTCATCCCTCTGCCCGGTCTTCCCTCAGCGCCAGAGCTGGCCGAAATCTTCATTCATCAAGTCTTCAGGCTTCATGGACTACCTCGACGCATTGTGTCTGACCGAGGGGTTCAGTTTACCTCCAAGTTCTGGCGTTCGCTTTGTAAGCTCATGAACGTTTCCCTCAACTTCTCCTCGGCCTACCATCCACAGTCCAACGGACAAGTAGAGCGTACCAACCAGACGCTTACGGGATACTTACGTCACTTCTCTAACGCCCACCAGAATGATTGGGTCAACTTACTCCCCTGGGCAGAGTTCGCTTATAACAACCATGCTGGTGAGTCTTCGGCCAAGTCTCCGTTTTTCATTGTTTTTGGCAGACATCCTGGTGTTCCTCTTCCGATAACTCCTGCCTCTGAGGTACCCGCGACCAATGCCTTGTCCTCGGAATTTTCTAAGATTTGGGCTGAGACCAACACATCACTCAAGAGATCCGCGGATCAGATGAAGAACTATGCAGACAAAAAGAGGTTGGATTCTCCTCCGTATCGTGTTGGCGACAAGGTCTGGCTCTCCTCCAAATTCGTCCGATTAAAACTGCCCTCCTACAAGTTGGGCCCACGCTTCATCGGTCCGTTTGAAATTCTGGGACGTTTTAACGAAGTCGCCTACAAATTGAGGTTGCCTGCTTCGCTCCGGATCTCGAACACCTTTCACGTCTCTCTCCTGAAACCTGTGGTGCTGAATCGTTTCCATTCCTCGCTTGATCTTGGTCCTCAGCCGGTGGGTGCCGACGACGTTTTTGAAGTGCAGGACATCCTCGCTGTGAAAAGGGTTAGAGGTAGGACTTTCTTTCTCGTTGATTGGAAGGGTTTTGGTCCCGAGGAGAGATCCTGGGAGCCTCGGGAGAATATTAATGCTCCCCGTATCCTCAAGAGGTTTCTTGTTAGCCTCCGGGGGGGGCGGCTTAGGGGAGGGGGTACTGTTACACCGCTCCGCCATACTCACCCAGCCTCCGCTCCCACACCGCAGTCGCCCTCCGCTCCCACGCCGCAGCCTCTCTCCACCCGACGGCCGCGGCGGTCACCTGAGACAGGTCCGCGACCGATGCTTTCCCTGCATGCAGTGCGCATGCGCCATAGGCTGCGGCCGTGCCTCCTTCCTGCTTCTTATGCTCCGGCTGTGCCCTGACCCGGAAGCACCTTTGGACCAATGGATGACCAGACGGGGCCATATCTGGCCGCTTCCCCCTGAGGGAGGCGCCTGATCGTTGTGTTTCCTGACACTCTGGCCTCGCTCCATCGTGCACACTCTGCTCCTGCAGTTCCAGTCTCGGCTGCTCCTCACAGCAGCTTCTCAGTCCTGCTATCAGCGTTCCTGTCGTCCTACTCCAGTCCTGCCTTGTGTTCCTGCGTCCTACTCCAGTCCTGCCTTCAGTGTTCCTGCCGTCCTACTCCAGTCTCAGTCTTACTCCGGTCCATCCTGAGCCGCCCCTCTCGGTACCGGCTACCGTGGTACTCGAACCCCTGGGCCTGCTCCTAACGGTCCCTGTATAGGGGTCGGTTCCACCTGGCAGCTCGCCCGGGGCCCCTCGGTGCCACGGTCCAGAGGGTCCACTCTCAGAGTTTCCCGCTCCTGACCACCCGCGCTAACAATGAGTAACATGGCGGTCGGCGTGCACACCCTTTTATACCCCCTGTGACGCCCACCAAAGCAATCCAATCACTTGCATGCCCTTCTGAAAGATGGTGGTGACCCCTGCCTATGTCATCACGTTGCCCACAGTGTCCGTGGATCCTGATTGGCTGAAAAAGAGCGCAAAACAAACTGGCCGACCTCATCCTAGGGTCGGGTTTCGTTTCATGAAACCCGACTTTGGCAAAAGTCGGCGACTTTTGAAATTTTTCGACCCGTTTCGCTCAACTCTAGTGATGGGTATATGGGCACTGGACTATGGGATGGAGGATATGTATGACGGATATATGGGCACGGGATTATGGGATGGCGGATATGTATATGGGCACGGGACTATGGGATGGAGGATGTGTGATGGGTATATGGGCACTTGACTATGGGATGGAGGATATGTTTGACAAGTATATGGGCATGGGACTATGGGATGGCGGATATGTATATGGGCATGGGACTATGGGATGGAGGAGGTGTGATGGGTATATGGGCACTGGACTATGGGATGGAGGATATGTATGATGGGTATATGGGCATGGGACTATGAAATGACGGATATGTTTGATGGGTATATGGGCACGGGACTATGGGATGAAGGATATGTATGATGGGAATATGGGCATGGGACTATGGGATGGAGAATATGTATGCTGGGTATATGGGCATGGGAATATGGGATGGAGGATATGTATGATGGGTATATGGGCACAGGCCTATGGGATGGCGAATATGTATGATGGGTATATGGGCATGGGACTATGGGATGGAGGATGTGTGCTGGGTATATGGGCATGGGACTATGGGATGGAGGATGTGTGATGGCTATATGGGCACTCAACTATGGGATGGAGGATATGTATGATGGGTAAATGGGCACGGGACTATGGGATGGCGGATATGTATGTGGGTACTGGACTATGGGATGGAGGATATGTATGACGGGTATATGGGCACGGGACTATGGGATGGAGGATATGTATGACGGGTACATGGGCACGGGACTATGGGATGGAGGATGTGTGATGGGTATATGGGAAAGGGACTATGGGATGGAGGATATGTAGGATGGGTATATGGGCATGGGACTATGAGATAAAGGATATGTATGATGGGTATATGGGCACTCGACTATGGGATGGCGAATATGCATGATGGGTATATGGACATGGGACTATGGGATGGAGGATGTGTGATGGGTATATGGGCACTCGACTATGGGATGGAGGATATGTATGATGGGTATATGGGCACGGGCCTATGGGATGGAGGATATGTATGATGGGTATACGGGCACGGGACTATGGGAGGGAGGATATGTATATGGGCACAGGACTATGGGATGGAGGATGTGTGATGGGTATATGGGCACTTGACTATGGGATGGAAGATATGTTTGACGGGTATATGGGCACGGGACTATGGGATGGCGGATATGTATATGGGCACGGGACTATGGGATGGAGGATGTGTGATGGGTATATGGGCACGGGCCTATGGGATGGAGGATGTGTGATGGGTATATGGGCACTGGACTATGGGATGGAGGATATGTATGACGGGTATATGGGCACAGGACTATGGGATGGAGGATGTGTGATGGGTATATGGGCACTGGACTATGGGATGGAGGATATGTATGACGGGTATATGGGCACGGGACTATGGGATGGACGATATGTATGACGGGTATATGGGCACCGGACTATGGGATGGAGGATGTGTGATGGGTATATGGGCACTGGACTATGGGATGGAGGACATGTATGACGGGTATATGGGCACGGGACCATGGGATGTCGGATATGTATGATGGGTATATGGGCACTCGACTATGGGATGACGAATATGTATGATGTGTATATGGGCATGGGACTATGGGATGGAGGATGTGTGATGGGTATATGGGCACGGGACTATGGGATGGAGGATAATTATAATTTGCTATAACTAACCACAGTTAGTTACTATGCTAGCTCTTCAGCTAGTTTTAACATAATGTACAATATGTCACAAGAAAAGCAATGTCAGAATCACCGTGATCCGTGGAAGCATTCCAGAGTTATTACCTCATAAAGGGATAGTGGTCAGAATTGTAAAAATTGGCCCGGTCATTAATGTGCAAACCAACCGTGGCGGTAAAGGGGTTAACACTAGATCTACCGCATGTTTCATAATACCTATAACTACCATTAGGGGTCATTTTGACCCCCATTCAAAAGTACTGACTCTGGAGTAAAAATAACTTTTTTGTTGCCAACAAATTAACCCCTTCCTGCCATCCGACGTACTGTCACGTCCATGGGACCTGGGCCCCTATGCCCATGGACGGGATAGTACGTCTCAGCGATCAGCGGCGCCCACGTGGTGAGCGCCGCTGATCGCAGCCGGGTGTCAGCTGATTATCACAGCTGACACCCGGCACAATGTGTCAGGGGCGGTCAAACATGATCGCGGTGTACCGGGGGTTAAAGGGAAGCATCGGCAGGGAGGGGGCTCCCTCCATGCTTCCCTGAGCCCCCCACGGCAGCGCAATGTGCAGCGCTGCTGCGGGGGGCTCCTTTCCTGCAGGCCCCCAAATCCAAGATGGCGACGGGTGCCTTCGGGGGCCTGCAGGAAGCTGGTTTCCTCAGTGCCTGCAAAGCGCAGGCATGAGGAAGCCTTCTGCACTGCCTGTGACAGATCTCTGATCTGTCACAGTGATCTGTGATGTGACAGATCAGCGTCACAGGACAGTGATGTTCCACCTGGGACTATTTAATAAAGTTAAAAAAAAAATTAAAAAAGTGTTAAAATAATTAAAAAAAATTGTCAAATAAATTAGAAAAAAAAAAAAAATATTCCCCCAATAAATCCATTTTTTGGAAATAAAAAAAAACAAACAATAATAGTACACATATTAGGTATCGCCGCGTCCGTAACGACCCGCCCTATAAAACTGTCCCATTAGTTAACCCCTTTAGCGAACCCCTTAAAAAATAAAAATAAAAAACGAAGCAAAAAATAATGATTTATTATCATACCGCCAAACAAAAAGTGTAATAACGCGCGATCAAAAAGACGCATATAAATATCCATGGTACCTCTGAAAACGTCATTTTGTCCCGCAAAAAACGAGCTGCCACACAGCATCATCAGCGAAAAAATAAAAAAGTTATAGCTCGCAGAATAAAGCGATGCAAAAATAATTATTTTTTATATAAAATAGTTTTCATTGCATAAAACCGACAAAACATAAAAAAACGACCTAAATGAGGTATCGCTGTAACCGTACTGACCCGAAGGATAAAACTGCTTTATCAATTTTACCGCACGCGGAACGGTGTAAACGCACCCCCCCAAAAGAAATTCATGAAACGCTGGTTTTTGTTCATTCTGCGTCCCAAAAATCGGAATAAAAAGCGATCAAAAAATGTCACGTGCCCGAAAATGGTACCAATAAAAATGTCAACTCGTCCCGCAAAAAATAAGACCTCACATGACTCGGTGTGTCAAAATATGGAAAAATTATAGCTCTCAATATGTGGTGATGCAAAAACTATTTTTACAATAAAAAGCGTCTTTTTGCGTGCGACAGCTGCCAAACATAAAAACCGCCATAAATAGTAAATCAAACCCCCCATTATCACCCCCTTAGTTAGGGAAAAATAATAAAATAAAAAAAAATGTATTTATTTCCATTTTTCCATTAGGGTTAGGGTTAGGGCTAGGGTTAGGGCTAGGGTTAGGGTTAGGGTAGGGTTAGGGCTAGGGTTAGGGTTAGGGCTAGGGTTAGGGTTAGGGCTAGGGTTAGGGTTAGGGCTGAGATTAGGGTTAGGGGTGTGTTGGGATTCGGGTTGGAGTTAGAATTGGGGGTTTCCACTGTTTGGGCACATCAGGGGCTCTCCAAATGCAACAAGGCGTCTGATCTCAATTCCAGCCAATTCTGAGTTGAAAAAGTCAAATGGTGCTCCTTCCCTTCCAAGCTCTGCCATGTGCTCAAACAGTGTTTTATCCCCACATGTAGGGTATCAGCCTACTCAGGACAAATTGCAAAACAATTTTTGGGGTCCAATTTCTCCTGTTACCCTTAGAAAAATAAAAAATTGGGGGCAAAAATATCGATTTTTTTATTTTCACGTCCGAGTGTTATAAACTTCTGTGAAGCACTTGGGGGTTCAAAGTGCTCACCACACATCTAGATAAGTTCCGTGGGGGGTCTAGTGTCCAAAATGGCGTCACTTGTGGGGAGTTTCAATGGTTTAGGTACATCAGGGGCTCTCCAAACGCACATGACACCCGCAGACCATTCCAACAAAGTCTGCATTCCAAAACGTCACTGCTTCCCTTCCGAGCCCCGACGTGTGTCCAAACAGTAGTTTTCTCCCACATATGGGGTGTCAGCGTACTCAGGACAAATTGGACAACAACTTTTGGGGTCCAATTTCTCCTGTTACCCTTGGGAAAATGAAAAAATTGGGGACTAATTGATCATGTTTGTGGAAAAAATACGATTTTTTTATTTTCATGCCCGGGCGTTATAAACTTCTGTGAAGCACTGGGGGGTTCAAAGTGCTCACCACACATCTAGATAAGTTCCTTGGGGGGTCTAGTTTACGAAATGGTGTCATTTGTGGGGGGTTTCCACTGTTTAGGTACATTAGGGGCTCTCCAAAGGCAACATGACACCCGCAGACCATTCTATCAAAGTCTGCATTCCAAAACGTCACTACTTCCCTTCCGAGCCCCGACGTGTGCCCATACAGTAGTTTTCTCCCACATATGGGGTATCAGCATACTCAGGACAAATTGGACAACAACTTTTGGGGTCCAATTTCTCCTGGTACCCTTGGAAAAATAAAAAAATGGCGACTAAAAGATCATGTTTGTGGAAAAAATACAAATTTTTTATTTTCACGCCCGGGCGTTATAAACTTCTGTGAAGCACTGGGGGGTTCAAAGTGCTCACCACACATCTAGATAAGTTCCTTGGGGGGGTCTAGTTTACAAAATGGTGTCATTTGTGGGGGGTTCCACTGTTTAGGTACATCAGGGGTTTTCCAATCACGACATGGTGTCCGATCTCAATTCCAGCCAAAAACGTCAAATGGCGCTGCTTCCCTTCCGAGCTCTGCCATGCGCCCAAATAGTGGTTTACCCCCACATGTGGGGTATCAGCGTACTCAGGACAAATTGCACAATAACTTTTAGGGTCATGTTATCCTTGGAAAAATAAGAATTGAGGGTGAAAAGATCATTTTTGTGGAAAAAATATGATTTTTTAATTGTATGGCTTTATGTTATAAACTTCTGTGAAGCCCATGGGGGATCAAAGTTCTCACCACACATCTAGATAAGTTCCTTAGGGGGTCTAGTTTCCAAAATGGTGTCATTTGTGGGGGGTTTCCACTGTTTTGGTACCTCAGGAGTTTTCCAAACGCGACATGGTGTCCGATCTCAATTCCAGCCAAAAATGTCAAATGGCGCTGCTTCCCTTCCGAGCTCTGCCATGCGCCCAAATAGTGGTTTACCCCCACATGTGGTGTATCAGCGTACTCAGGACAAATTGCACAATAACTTTTAGGGTCCTGTTACCCTTGGGAAAATAAAAATTGGGGTGAAAAGATCATTTTTGTGGAAAAAATATGATTTTTTAACTGTACCGCTGTACGTTATAAACTTCTGTAAAGCCCTTGTGGGTTCAAAGTTCTCAACACATATCTAGATAAGTTCCTTGGGGGGTCTAGTTTCCAAAATGGGGTCACTTGTAGGGGGTTTCCACTGATTAGGTACATCAGGGACTCTCCAAACGTGACATGGCGTCCAATCTGAATTCCAGCCAATTTTGCACTGAAAAAGTCAAACGGCGCTCCTTCCATCCTAAGCTCTGCCATGCGCCGAAACAGTCGTTCCCCCCCACATATCAGGTATCAGCGCAGCGTACTCAGGACAAATTGCACAATAGCTTTTGCAGTCCAATTTCTCCTGTTACCCTTGGTAAAATAAAAAAAATTGAACCTGAAGTATTTTTTTTATGAAAAAAAGTTAGATGTTCATTTTTTTTAAATATTCAAAAAAATTCCTGTGACGCACCTAAAGGGTTAATAAACTTCTTGAATGTGGTTTTGAGCACCTTAAGGGGTGCAGTTTTTAGAATGGTGTCACTTTTGGGTATTTTCTATCATATAGACCCCTCAAAGTGGCTTCAAATGTGATGTGGTCCTAAAAATAAAATGGTGTTGTAAAAATGAGAAATCGCTGGTCAACTTTTAACCGTTATAACTTCCTAACAAAAAAAAATGTTGGTTCCAAAATTGTGCTGATGTAAAGTAAACATGTGGGAAATGTTCGTTATCAAGTTTTTTGTGTGCCGTATCTCTGTGATTTAAGGGCATAAAAATTCAAAGTTGGAAAATTGCGAAATTTTCAAAATTTTCGACAAATTTCCGTTTTTCTCACAAATAAACGCAAGTTATTTGAATGAAATTTTACCACTAACATGAAGTACAATATGTCATGAGAAAACAATGTCAGAATCACCGGTATCCATGGAAGCGTTCCAGAGTTATGACCTCATAAAGGTACAGTGGTCAGAATTGTAAAAATTGGCCCGGTCATGAACGTGCAAACCACCCTTGGGGGTGAAGGGGTTAAAGAACATTTATTTTAACTTAGTAGGAACAGTGTTAAGATCAAGTACAGCACGCATTTTCCTTTTACATGGTCATAGCATGCGGTGTCCAACAGTTAGCACAAACAGTACTTTCTTCCACTTTCCCAGTGCATTTTCCACAAACTGGTTTGTTACAGCTTGCGCAAGGTTTAGTTGTTTTCTTTTTGTTGCATCTTCCAGCTACACATTTTCGACTCTTGCGGATTTCTTGTCCTTTTGTTTGTGGTTCAGACATTGCGGATGATGGGCCACTTCTTCTGACTCATTTTCAGACAAATTCTGAAGACATTTCAAAATTTCATCACTTGTCAGACCCCTCTGCTTACTCATGCTTCAAATATAAGTCGCAAAAAGGGACTTGTAGGATCGCAGAAGTAATAAAATGACACTGTACAAACATGCAGAGTTGTAGCTTCAACTGTAATGTTTGCTACTGAAGTGCAGACAGAAATCGCTACAAGAGACATGGAGCAAACATGTTCAGACAAGTTTAGACAAAACAAAATGCTGAATCATCCCTGATATGCAAAGATACAATTACACTCTACAGCTAGGGAGAAGCACTGTGATTTTCTGTACTCTGTAATATTAGGTGACTTGCCTACTACTACTTTTATGTATGGGGTCAAATTGACCCCTTCAGTACTTATAGGTATGAATTGTAAAATCCGGGCCCCTGAAAAAGTTACAATTCATTTTTGTGTCCTAAAATATACACTACCATGAATAAATGTCACAAAAAGTCAGAACTCATTTGTTAAAATTTTAGAAATTATAGGAAAAAGAAATAGCAAATGGGTCAAAATGACCCCTCCGGAAGTTTTAATATGTTTCAATAAAAAATATTTTTTTAATGTTATGGATCTCTTCGGTACTCAGCTTTGTGTACACCTAGCCTGAGTGAATTGTTGAATAGTATATTGTAGGAAGTGCCATAAATTTGTAATCTTTGAGGATATTATTGAATAATTAGATGTCCTAGTTAGGTTTTGAACCCAGCACACAAGTGCTGCAAGACCATTATACTGACCTATACTGTATGCTCCCAACGGGGTGATGGTGCTCTCTTCATGCAAACCGCAGCTCTACAGACATTTTAGCAACAAAATGCCTTTGTTTATTAGTTTCCATATTGCAGATGTAGCAAGTGTCATTTTGATTGATGGCACACTGCTTAAAAATTGTGCCGTGGTTGCTATGCTATTGCATATTTGCTAGTTACTATTTGAACCCATTCATCATAGAAAGTATAGCAGCATAGCTTACCTTGCTAATTATCTTCAGATTTACTACATAGGTAGAAGTGGCCTGGTAGATGTATGATATCCTGTGGGATTAGAAGTTTAATAGTTACAGGGACTACCTTACACATAGCTTCAAAAATGCTGCTTCTGCAGTGGCAGGGAAGGTAAGTCAGAAGCTCAGAACACCGAAAGAAGAAGCAACAATCATGAAAGAACAGTCTTTTCATGCTAAAAAGTGTCTTCAATTTAAAAAATATCATGCGTCATCTGCCTTTATATATTTTGGGCAATGTAGCATAAGAACTTTTGAAACGACTTGCGCTTTATTCAAGTTGCATGTAAAAAGCTATTGAGGTGGTGCTGTTTCTCTGAAGATTTCCTTTGGCTGGTCCCCGTCTTGGCTTAACCGACGTCCTACAGGCATGGATACACAATTACATTATCACTCCAACAGCATCAGGTGCATGTATCAGATGCCATGTCACGAATGCAGATGAGATCTCTCTGTTTTTTATATATAAAATGACTAAGGATTCTATTTAGACATTTCAGACAGACGCCAAGTGTACATCTGATTTTATATTGCTCTACTTAACTATGAACTGTGAATGTACGGTACAGCTAGCTCTTAAAAGGAAATATATTCTAATTTCCTTACAATTTGTGCAAACTATTCAATTTATTTCTGAACAGAGATGGACGAACCTGTGGATGTTCGGGTACTGTAGGTTTCGCCGAACATTTAAAAAAAAGTTTGGTTCCCGTACTAAAACAGTACCCAAACTCGAACCTGAATGGGCAGCTCGAAAATTAAGCGCTTCCCACATATGTGTGACAGTATGAGCTTACCCAAGCTCTGATCTTGGGTAAGTTCATTACCACTGGTTAGAGTGCTGCGATTCCCACGCTGTCATACAGATGACATGTGAGCCAGCAGCTGTGAATAGTGGTAAAAAGGTTACTGCCGGTCATAGGTCCTCAGTACTATTCTCATTATCCTACACCCGGTCTCCCTGATGTGCGGTTCCCTTTATTTTTGACAACCAGCTCAGGTAAAACTGGCAGATGCAGGCTGCAGCCCCCAGCTGTCAGCATTATCTTGACTGATTATCAAAACAAGAAGGGTCACACAAAGTTTTTTATTTAAATAAATCATTTTAAAAAATCATTGTGGGTCCCCTCCCATTTTAGATAACCAGCCAAAGATAAACGAACAGCTGGGGGGCTGGTATTTTCAGACTGATAAGTGGCCATGGATATTGCCACCCCCAGCCTAAAAATAGCAGCCTGCAGCCACTCCAGAAAAGGTGCATCTCTGGAGACACAGGGGGTCAGTGGGTGCTCTAGTCCGCTAGCCAGAGACTGCATGGACCAGGGATCATCCCACTGAATGCCTGCTCTCCTTTCCTGTGGGCATAGTACTGCTCAGACATTGCAGGGTAAAGGTAAAACAGCGTGGCAAAACTTTACTGAACAACAAAACAGACAGTAACATATAGGACAGTCCCAGCAAATACACAGAGTCTCACCCTTCAACTGGCTTGCCAGGATTAGAGCAGCTGCAACTATGGAACTTCCAGGGCCGAATACCCCAACAATGACACCCCATTTTTGTCAGGCACCCACCTTGAGGCAGTAAAGACAAGCTAAGTAAGCTGACAGTCCATTGATGTACGAGGCCAGGTGACCAGATTGTCCCAACCTGGATTCTCTAGACGTCTTTGAGGGTTCAGTGGTGATCAGTGAAGCAACTCTGTATTTCTTCAGTTGGGGCAATGATGCCATGGCTATAGTGATGTAGAGACTCCCTAAACACAGGCAGATCCTCTTTTTATAGTTCAAAACTCATTCAGGCATTCCTCCGCAGGCTTGGGGGAAGGTGGTAGGAGGCTATCCCTCACTGCTCAAATGTTCAAACAACATGCATAGGTTGTCCTTCATATTTTCAGTGCAATTATCCTGTGTCGTTGTTTCACAAGGATAGTAGAACAACACTAGGAAAGCAATACTAGGACTGATACATTAGCTAATTATAAGCCATTCAACAAATGTCAGCCATTGAACATTAATTAAATTGACAATAAGTGTCAACATTACATTCTTACATGAACAATAGCTCATGTCCCTGGGTCTACTGAAATAATACATCTGGATAATTAAGAATAAATGCTCTGTTGTCACACCACATATTAGATACGCCAATTCATTTATTCTCTGCTGGTTATAAAAATTACAGCGGGACCCATGCCATTTTTTTCTCTTATGTTTTTATTTATTAACAGGTACAGAAAAATACACACGACGTAATTTTAATTTACAACGTGCAAGTGTGCCAGCAGCTGGAAACTCCAGTAAACTTAAAAAGTTCCTCAAAGGTTCCTATGAGGTTTCCAGGCCTTGCAGCTGCTGGGAGACCCAGTGGCTGTGAACTCTAGTAACCTGATTGCCTGAGTTCACAGACATCGATCTCACAGTAGCTCGAGTTCCGAACTGATGAATGCCGTAGTGCTGGACATGTGGGCGTTCATAAGTCCAGCACTGGCACTTGCAAAGCAAGAGAAATAGCTGCTAATGAACTCAGGTGACCTTTCTGTACTTGCTAATACATAAAAAATTAATGGAAAAAACAGTGTTGGCCCCCCGTAATTTTCATAGCCAACTGAGGGAAAGCCAATAGCCATAAAGGTTTCCAGGCCTGATTGCTTAGTCTTTACTGGTTATTATTTGGGAGACCCCAAAAAAATGAAGTGAGGATCCCCTATAATCGATAACCAGTAAAGGCTAAATAGACAGCTGTGGGCTGATATTTATAGCCTAGGAAAGGTCCATGGATATTGGCCCCCTCCCAGACTAAGAACATCAGCTCTGGAATTCATAATGGATGAATCCCGGACACCTCACTGACATCGCCTCTACCATTGTGAGAAAGTTTTCATGCAGCGAGCAGTGATGTCAGTGAGGTGACCGTGGTTTAACCGCTATGAACTCCGGTGAGCTTTCCCTCATCAGTGCTACACACTGCAGGAGCCTAATCACGCTCCTGTCTCAGTGTGTTCTGACTGGCATGGAGAATTTTTGTATCAATGATATGACTGCTCTCCAAATTATCTGAATCGTCATGGGACATGGCCATTAATGGATTATAGTCAAACAGGTGAGGAGTATGGTGCTTTATTATTTTTTGTCTTTTAGAGTGGGATATGGGCATTAAATTTATTATTGGTGAAAAGGTGAGTATAGCTTTGCATTTTTATTTTTATTTTTTGTGAATAAATGTGTAATAGAGGGTGGGAAGTTTTTATTTTAAATAAAGGAGTTTGTGTCTTTCTTTCAATTAAAGGACTATATTCTGGCTGGATATTTTTTAAAATAAGACTATGGAGTTAGTAATGGTAATAAACACCTCTCCATGACTAACCCATGGGTTTGAACTCAGCAGCCATAAAAAAGCGAATATCAACTCCAAACCTATTATACCACTTGCCACCATATCAGGACAAGTGATAAGAGCCGGGCAAAGTGCAAGAATTGGCACATCTAATAGATGTGCCTTTTCAGGGATGGATGCGGTCTGATGTTTTTAAACTATTGAGGGCCAATATCCATGGCCCCTTCCCAGTCAGAGAATACCAACCCCTAGCTGTCTGCTTTGGCTTGGCTACTTGTCAAAAATAGGAGTCCTCACACCATTTTTTTAATTTTTTATTTAAATAATTAAAAAATGCAGCATGGGGACCCCTATATTTTTGATAATCAGTCAATATAAAGCTAACAGCTGTGGGTTGCAGCCTGCAGCTGTCTATTTTGCTTGTGGTGGTTACCGAGAATAGAAGAGACCCCACATCATTTTTTATTATTATTTATTTATTTATTGCACAGGCAAGGGTAATTAATACTCACATTAGCCTCGCTTGCTCTAGCTGCTATCAGCGAGAGCAGGTGTAGGATGATGAGAGTAGTACTCTCATCAGATGATGCCTGTGACAGGCAGTACCCTTTTTTATTGCCAGTCAGCGTCAAGTAACAGCTTGGGAACCACAGTGCTCTTACCGGTGTTAACAAATTTACCGCTTATCAGAACCGCTGGTGTTTCTTGCGCTGCCACAGATATGGCTGTATGGGAAATAGCTGATGTTCGGGCAGCCGAACCTGAACGGTAACACAAACTTTCTGGAGTAGTCTGTGTTTTGAGGTTCATGCATGGACACTAGGTGTTCAGTACATACGCCGAACTTCACTGTTTTGGGTTTGCCCATCACTGTTTCTGAGCTTTTTATTCTTCATTTGCAGTTACTCAAAATTGCCTATAAAAGCTGTGATTGGTCGGTTTACTATAGGATATATCAGGTCATAAGCTTAACATTCAGCAATGATTAGGGGTTGCAGAACACTTTAGTTTATCTGAGTAGTGAATGGTTTAACAGGGGACCTTTCAAGTTGTCATTTACACTCTGAACAAGTCTGACGTTTCATCTTTGCAATGCCTTGCATTGTCCATTTACATCCATCACTACACAAACTACTTATATTGCAAAATTGTGCAAGTATGAGGAACTCTTGTCTAACTTTTCAAAAATATAAACAAAGATATCAGCAAAATGTAGATGTAATGGATGGTAAGCAACTTTCATTAGCTTACAATGACAGCTGAAGATTGAACAATTTTCTGCTTAAGAACAATTTGTTTTGAACACTTTTATATATAAAAAAAACTTTATATTTGACTTTTACCAAAGCTACAAAGATAGATAGATACATAGATAGATAGATAGATAGCTAGATAGATAGATAGTTAGATAGCCCGATAGCCGCCAAGTGTCAGCTGATGCTGACAGCTAACACCTGGCAATCAGTGCAGGAGCGTTGCCTGCACCTCTTCTGGCACCTTAACCCCCTAAATACTGCAATCAATATCGATGTCAGTTTTTAGCAGGCAAGCAGAGTCAGGGAGTCTGAGAGGGGAGACTACTCTATCTGGCCTTTTATGCAATACATGCCTAAAAGATGTGTGGCAATACACTGGGTGTTCTGTCCTCTTTATGTGTAAGGCGTACATAAATCGACATAAAGCTAACTCCCTTCACGCAACTCATTGATTGGAGAAGTTTCCGTATTCAACTTTTATTGCAATGAAGCAGAGTGAAACTGTGAAACAACAATAGGAGCATTTAGTACATGGTACATACATAGTAAAGTAATACATGAACTGAAATCACAGATATGTACATAAGTAGTTCCTATTTAAACGGAAACGAGATCTAACTAATGCTGGCTACAAAGGAGAAACACAAAAGCGCTGACGTATAGATAGTCCTAAGTCAAAACCTGAATCTCCTTACCGACAGTGCTTCTGTAAGCCGGGAGGCAGAGAGATGCTTCAGTACCACATGGAATGAAAAACTAAAATGGCTCCTGGAGAATAAGGTTATATGATGTCTCCCAGGGGTCAAAGGTAAAGACTACGGTGGCTGGATAGATCAAACAAGAGAAGTAGACTAGAATGAACTCCAAAGCTGTTTGTACAGACAGCCAGTAGGTGGCGCTGTTGCATTATAAATGACAAGCATAAGAAATCACAGAAGGACAATAAATAAACAATTATGAAGAAAGCTGTTAAAGGCTTCACACTGGGTGCAGAATTATTAGGCAAATAAGTATTTTGATCACATCATCCTTTTTATACATGTTGTCCTACTCCAAGCTGTATAGGCTTGAAAGACAACTGCCAATTATGTAAATCAGGTGATTTGCATCTCTGTAATGAGGAGGGGTGTGGTCTAATGACATCAACACCCTATATAAGGTGTGCTTAATTATTAGGTAACTTCCTTTCCTTTGGCAAAATGGGTCCGAAGAAAGATTTGACGGACTCTGAAAAGTCAAAAATTGTGAGATGTCTTGCAGCGTGATGCAGCAGTCTTGAAATTGAAAAACTTTTGATGCGTGATCACCGAACAATCAAGTGTTTCATGGCAAATATTCAACAGGGTCGCAAGAAGCGTGTTGATAAAAAAAAGCACAAAATAACTGCCCATGAATTGAGGAAAATCAAGCGTGAAGCTGCCAAGATGCCATTTGCCACCAGTTTTGCCGTATTTCAGAGCTGAAACGTTACTGGAGTATCAAAAAGCTCAAGGTGTGCCATACTCAGGGACATGGCCAAGCTAAGGAAGGCTGAAAAACAACCACCTTTCAACAAGAAACATAAGATAAAACGTCAAGACTGGGCCAAGAAATATCTTAAGACTGATTTTTCTACGGTTTTATGGACTGATGAAATGAGAGCGACTCTTGATTGGCCAGATGGATGGGCCCAAGGCTGGATCATTAAAGGGCAGAGAGCTCCACTCCGACTCAGATGCCAGCAAGGTGGAGGTGGGATACTGTTATCGGCTGGTATCATCAAAGATGAACTTGAGGGACCTTTTCGGGTTGAGGATGGAGTGAAGCTCAACTCCCACACCTACTGGTAGTTTCTGGAAGGCACCTTCTTCAAGCAGTGGTACTGGAAGAAGTCGGTATCGTTCAAGAAAAACAAGATTTTCATGCAAGACAATGCTCCATCACATGCATCCAAATACTCCACAGCGTGGCTGGCCAGTAAAGGTCTAACAGAAGAAAAAATAATGACATGGCCCCCTTGTTCACCAGATCTGAACCCCATAGAGAACCTGTGGTCTCTCATAAAATGTGAGATCTACAGGGAGTGAAAACATTACACCTGTGATGGTTATGTGTGACTGGACACACCGCCTCCAGCAGGGCGAATTTCTCTGACACACGTGACCCTGGATACACCACCTCCAGTAGGGCGAATTTAAATAATATAACGTGCAGCCGGATACACCGTCTCCAGCAGGCGAATTTCAGAATGACACGTGTATCTGGATACACCACCTCCAGCAGGGCGAATTTAAATAATAAAGGGAAACACCAGGGAAACTGATACAATGCGATAGGGAACGGGGACGTGGAGACCTCCTGCACTCCCCTGAGTCAGTGTCTCTACACTCCTGACAGTCCCTATGCAGGTTCCGCACCTGGCGCTGAGCAGGATACCTAAAAACCCTAGCTCGCTCTGCACCTAGCCCTTTCTAGTGAAACGGATGGTGCAGAAACTAATCCCACCACTGCACTGAAACACACAAAAGGAAAGGTACAAGCAGGGATAACACCACTTAGCTTTGCTCTGTCGCTCTTGCTCCCAGCAACAGAGTCCAGCACCAGAATGCAGCTTTCCTCCTGAATGCTGCTGCTTCACCAAGCTTTGTCAGAGCTGCAAGGAACTCCTCTGTGGCTCCTTCCACAACAGGGCTCTGGCAATGCTGCAAGGAACTCTCTCTAGCTCCTTCCTCCACCAAGGATGGTTGAAATGACCAATATCACCAACAGTGAGTGAGAGAACAAGACTCTCCTATATAGTTAAGCCAGAGAAATCACACCTGTTAGTGATTCCCGTGTAATAACGCTAACCACCAGCGGGGGCAAACTAGAACCAAAGACACCACTGTGTAATGACCCTAATGGCCACCGGGGGCAAAACTAAGTTTAAGCCATCAGCTTAAAGAAAAAAAATGGTTACCGGTGCTTTTATCTGTCACAATCCAGCATGGATCATGGCAACACCTCTCCGAACAGTGTCTGGGAGGCTGTGGTGGCTGCGGCACCCAATGTTCATCGTAAACAGATCAAACAACTGACAGAATCTTTGGATGGAAGGCTTTTGAGTGTCATCATAAAGAAAGATGGCTATATTGGTCACTGATTTTTTTTGTTTTGTTTTTGAATGTCAGAAATGTTAATTTCTAAATTTTGTGTTGCTCTATTGGTTTACCTGGTGAAAATAAACAAGTGAGATGGGTATATATTTGGTTTTTATTAAGTTTCCTAATAATTCTGCACTGTAAGGCTATGTGCACACGTATGCAGAAAATTTCTGCATAAAAACAGGACTCCTTCCCAGAAAACGCGTGTTTTGCCGCGATTTTTGCGCATTTTTGCCACGATTTCTTCCGCACGTCCCCAGACACATAGAAAATAGCCAGAAATGCGGAATTTACCTCGAAATTAATGAGCATGCTGCGTTTTTTACCGCGAAGCATTTTTTTTGCGGTAAAAAACTCATCAATATGCACAAATAGTGCAAAATGCATTAAAGTGAATGGGAAGCTTCTTTTAAGCGTTTTTTGAGCGGTTTTTTAGGTAAATCCGCGGGAAAAACATGCAAAATACGCTGTGTGTGAACACAGCCTAATAGTTACCTGTACAAACAGATATCCTCCTAAGATAGCCAAATCTAAAAAAAACCCACTTCAACTTCCAAAAATATTAAGCTTTGATATCTATGAGTCTTTTGGGTTGATTGAGAACATAGTTGTAATTCAATAATAAAAATAATCCTCTCAAATACAATTTGAATGGGACAATAAAGAACATGAGTCCCAACGAACCGTGTTTTGGAATACAGCTAAAACTGTACTAAGTGGCAAATTAATGATGTATAAAGCTTCCCTAAAAATATGAACAATGGAGGGCTATGCAATATCAAGTTCAAATCTCAGAGTTTCTTGTACAGAGTTCCTACAGCACTCTACGCCTCAAAACAAAGAGAAATGGAACGTGGCAAGAAGGGAATTTGAGATCTGGATATACAGAAAGGAACAAATTTACTTAATTATTTACTTACTCCAGTGCACGCTTCATCAAGACTGACATACCAAACTCTTGTGATGATGAATAGGGACCTCAGTTTTCAAGTTCTGTACAGTTCTGAAAAAGAATTAAGTTTAGGTAACATATTGTTATAATTTATTGCTTTTCGTTCTTGAAGAAATGTCATAGATAAGATTTAGTTGGGTCATTGAGGTCACCTCTTTCTAATTAGTGTTCAGGTTTTTGTTACAACTCAGTAGAGTCTGGTTTTATTTTTTTATATACATATAATAGGATATATTCTCCCATGTAATGGGATTTTGTGTTTCTTTCACATGGCATTCTACATCAAAGTCTAAAATGACAATTGGATTACATGGATGGATTCATCCCATACTCTTCTGGTTGGCTAGAACTTTTTTTCCTCATTGTTATCATTCAGATGACTTAGAATCCTTCTATTCATTCAAGTTAATTAAATGTATGTTATATAAAATACAAATTGATCTGCTATTTTCAATGCTAAAAGACACTTATTTCAATCTTCTAAATTCAGGAGCATCAATGGGAATGCTCATTAATCAATGTTGGTGAATGAATATGAGTACTATAAAGACATAGAACAAAAGATCTGCCTCCGGGACATCTGACAGAAGAAAGCGAGCAGACTTAGTATTAATCTACACAAAGACTTACACTCTATGGCAGCAGCCCATCAACTTACTTTGAAAGACCCGTTTTCCAAGTTAGGAATTGACAGGTTCAGTCTACAGAGAGTTGCCTCTTGTCAGCCCTGGTTATGCTCTTACTCTACAATGCTTAAAGCAATTACTTACAGGACATTTCAACTCATTACCTCAGCTGAAATGATTTAAAGAAATACTAAAGAAAATCATAAAATAATTTCTGCCGACATATCTATTCAACCCTCTTTCTTGCTTATTGGTGAATAAGAGTAATATAATAATTTTGTACCAAAAAGTAGATTGATGTATATATGAAGGGGGCTTCCGTACAGACATGCAAACTTCTTTTCTTTAGAAAAAATTAGGACCTGGCATTCAGATGAAAATAGGATGCAGAATAACAACAACAAGATAATGGCCAACATATTAAACAGGCTCTTTTCATCCGTGTTCACCAATGAATTGTCTGATACAGGAATTATCCAACAAGGAAAAAAAAAAAATCAAAATTCACCACCTGATATAATTATTTTAACACAAAACCTACATCTGAGCAATTTAATCAATGACAAATACCTAGACCCAGGTAGCATTCATCCATGGATACTGAGGGAATTGAGCTCAATAATTGACAGATTGCTGTATCTTATATTCTTAGGCTCTCTTGTAACAGGGGTGGTGCCAAGGGATAGGAGGATGGCTCATGTGGTAATGACATTAAATAAAGTTAAGAAGGTGGTGGATTCAGGTAACTACCATACAGTAAGCTTAACATCAATAGTGTGTAAAAATTTTCAGATAAGACCTGCAGAAATATATTGCAGAGAATAATATAATAACTGACAGCCGGGATGGATTCATGAAGAATAATTTGTGTCTAACTAACATGTTGGGTTTTTATGAGGAGGTACTGTAAGTGCAAATCTAGATGTTGGTAATGTGGCTGATGTGATTTATCTGGACTTTGCAAGGGCATTTGGTACTTTACCACATAACAGCCTTATACTGAAGCTCCATAAGCAGGGACTTTGGGAAACTATTTACAGAGGGGTAAGAAATTGGCTAAACGACAGGAAACAAATAGTCATCCTAAATGCTATGATATCTAAATGATTATAGTCAGCAGTGGGGTACCGTAGAGATCTGTGCTAGGAACAATTTTTTGTAACCTCTTGAATAATGACCTTGTGGATGGGATTTAGAGTAAAGTGTCTGTCTTTGATGATGACACCAAACTATGTAGGATATTAAAATCTGACCTAGACATTACAATATTGCGGAACGAGCTGAATGAGATGACTGAATGGCAAACACATGGCAAATGAGGTTTAATGTAGATAAATGTAGAGTAATGCACCTAGGACGGAGTAATCCTATTGCTGCATATACATTTAATGGGAGTATACTGGGGACTACAGAACAGGAGAAGGACTTGGGTACTCTGGTTACAAGTAAGTTGAGCAGCAGTACTCAATGTCAAGCAGCAGCTACAAAGCAAACAAGATTTTAGAATGAGAGATAAAGAGAGATAAAATCCTGCAATCCCAACTTTGTTAGGCTGGGTTCATATTGCATTTATTGGGTGCGTTTAACACATCCGTTACATAGCGGCATTAACGCTATGTAACGGATGCGTTAATGCACCCTTACACTGCTATAGACGAGTGCATCGCTAACGCATGTCATAATCGGCATGCATTAGCGATGTGCCGTCATTCTGTGACGGACCCTCAGACGCAGTCTGCAGCGTCTGAGGGTCCGTCACTGCCAGCGCAAATGAAGCATCTGCGCAAGCGGGATCGCGATCATTATTAGGTGGCAGTGTTAACGCAGTCCGTCAACACTATGCGTTGAACGGACTGCATTAACGCTATGTGAACCTGGTCTTACCCCTTTATAAATCACTGGTGAGGCCACATCTACAATGCTAATCCAGTTTTTGGCTCTACACTCTAAAAAGGATATTCGGAAGTTAGAATAAGTTCAAAGATGGGCAACTAGATTACTACAAGGGATGGAAGGCCTCTCATATTATGAAAGGTTGGAAAAGTTGGGCTTGTTTTGCTTATAAAAAAAACGCATCAGAGCTGATCTCATTTATATGTATAAATGTGTGTGGCCAGTACAAAACACTGTCACATGACTTAATCCATCCAAAGACCATACTAAGGACCAGGGGGTATTCATTACGGGTGGAAGAAATACAATTCCGGCAGCTAAATAGGAAAGGGTTCTTTACAGTTAGAACAGTCAGACTGTGGAATGCCGACCACAGGAGGTAGTAATGGCAGAAACTATAACAGCTTTTATAAAAGGGCTGTACAATTTCATTGATACACATAACATTGCAGGTTATAGTTAAATTGGTGATGAAATGGACAATTGGTGGAGAAAGGTTGAACTTGATGGACCTAGGTCTTTATTCAACTTATGTAACTAACTATGTAACTAACTAATTTATATGAAAAAGGTATTACATTTAACATTTTTGGGAACATATACCAATTATGGCGTTAGTGAGGTCTAGAATGAACTTGAATACAATGAAATCTGAATAGGAATAAGATGCAGTACAACACACACATGCTACTATATAAAGCGGCATGTAAATGTTTGGGCACCACTGGTCAAAATTACTGTTGTGAATAGTTAAGCAAGCTGAAGATAAAATGATCACTAAAAGGACAAAAGTTAAAGATTACACATTTCGTTTGTATTTTAGGCAAAAACAAAGCTATATATATATATATATATATATATATATACACACACACAAGGTGGCCCATTTGTATGGATACACCTAAATAAAATGGGAATGGTTGGTGACCCAGATCAGCATGCTGAATTTGTAGAATGGGCAAAACAAAAATTGGAATATGACCCTCAGTTTACACAGAACATTATGTTCAGTATGTGGCAAACTTTCTTGGGTGGGCCATTTATATGGATACACTTAAATAAAATGGGAATGGTGATAGTTTTCATGCGTCGGGTGTCTTGCATTGAAATCTGCTGCAATGACCGAGGCACTGCATTCACCAGACATCAACACAATTTCTATCCTCTCTTCACGTGTTTAACTCTGCGACATGTCAATGGCTGTAAACAAAGAGAAACTTGTAAATAACTCATGAAAAAATAAAGTTACGTTAAAACCAAGCACACCATTGTTTTTCTTGTGAAATTCTCAATAAGTCTGATGTGTCCCATTGAAAAAAAATAAAATTGGATCCAAAATAGCCAACTTCAAAATGGCCGCCATGGTCACCACCCATCTTGAAAAGTTTTCCCCCTCCCATATACTAATGTGCCACAAACAGGAAGTTGATATCACCAACCATTCCCATTATATCTAGGTGTAGCCATACAAATGGCCCACCCTGTATATACAGATCTGGCAAAAATTAAGGGACCACTGCACAGTTTTATAAAAATCAGCTTCTCTACATGTCTGACAGCCATTCCATTCCAGTGTCAGTTGTATACCAACCAGAGTACACCTCATTCTACTATATCTGCTTCTGATTAGGTGATCACCTGAACCAAATCTTATTTAATAAAGGAAAGTATAAAAAAACCCTGTTGTGGTGTTCACAATCCTCTTGCAATAGGATGAGCTGGATGACAAAATAAGTGCTAGTAATATCCCAAAAGAAATAGGAATTAACCCTCCGTCAGGCGCAATAGATCTGACAGGCACACAGTAATTAGTTTCACTTCTCTCTCCTTGCCCACTTATCAGAAAACCCCACCCCTCCTAGTTATCTCCTGACTCTACAGGCTCTGTGAAACCTGATATCACAGTGACTCAGCAGACCTTCTAGTGAGCAGATATCAACACTTTGGCTTCTCAGGCACATTGCGCCTGATTTCAACACAAATTGAAAGGCTAGTATTTTCTTTTTTTATTCATCACGATTGTGTATTTAGCTTGTTTTATGAAGGATTAATGCTAAGTTAGTGTACATAAGTACTGTTTTCTTAGACAAAAGGAGGGTGGCTTCTAAGGCACATTGCGCCCTAACACATACTCTTTCTCTCTTGCTTCAGATTTTCTGCTGCAATGGCCAGAAAACAGTATGATTCATCTAAACCCCTTCATTTAGAAGAAATGAAGATTTTTTTGTTAGAAGATGATGAGGAAGAACCAGCAGTAACTGAGGATTTAGAGGAATCTAGTGACATTTCATCTGAAGATGAGGTAGCAGAATGTAACACTGATTCTGGAACAGAGCAGGATGGTGATGACACTGATACAGAGGAAACAGACACAGATCTAGCTTATTATTTGGGCAAAGATAAAAATACAAAGGACGTCCCAAGGACGTTCCAGAACAAACACCGACTCTACCACCTTCTAAAAGATGCAGTTGTACTACCTGCTCATTTGTATCTGGTTTCAGAAGGCTTTCTAAATATGACTGCAAAATATGTAAAGAATCAATCTGCCTTTCCCATGCAACTTTCGTCTGCCAGCCTTGCTTTTCTAAGTGTACCTGTGCTGCTTCTGCTGCAATTGAAACCACTGAAGATGAGTAGAAAATAATTAAGTAACATCTAAGTGCAATATCCTTTAAGTTTTTTTCCATAATTTTATATTTAAGCAATAGTTAAGTAAAGATAACTGGAGCCTATTTGGCGGTACTACCGAAAAGTGGTACTTTTAGTTTTAATAAGTTTATGGTTAATAAATGTTTTTTTTTGCATCTGATTTGGTGTAATCTCTTTTAATACATTCCTATGAAGGTCACTGACTACTTCTATAGTCCTGAAATTGAAATATGTAGCTACTATAGGTGGTTTTCTGACCTGTGCTTGTCAGGCACATTGCGCATGAACTGAGGAGAATCTATATTGCGCCTGACGGAGGGTTAAAAAATAACTTTTAACTATGCCAAAGGAATTAAAAAGAAAAGTCTTGAGTGAGAAAAAGAAGGGCTCAATTCTAGCTTTACTAGCAGAGGGATACAGTGAGCGTCATGCTGCCTCCATCCTTAAAATTTCTAAGACCGCAGTCCATTACAACAAGGTAAAGCACCAGACATTGGGGACAGCAAAGCTACAGACTGGCGGAGAGCAAGAACGACTCTCCACTTAACGGGATGACCGTCATCTTATTCAAATGTCACTCAGCAACCGCAGGATAACATCAAGTGACCTACAAAAGCAATGGCAAATGGCAGCTGGGGTGAAGTGCACAGCAAGAACAGTTCTTAACAGGCTCCTAGAGGCAGGGCTCAAGTCATGTAAAGCTACAAAAAATCCTTACATCAATGAGAAGCAAAGGAGAGCCAGGCTGAAGTTTTCCAAAGACCATAAAGATTGAACCATAGAGGACTGGAGTAAGGTAATCTTCTCTGGTGAGACTAATTTTCTGCTTTGCCCAACACCTGGTCGTCTAATGGTTAGAAAGAGACCTGAAGAGGCGTACAAGCCACAGTGTCTTGCATCCACGGTGGAGGATCTGGGGTGATGATCTGGGGATGCTTCAGAATTGGGAAAGTTAATGTTTGTGAAGGATGTATGAATCAAGCGGCATACAAAGTTATCCTGGAGAAACAGTTGATTCTTTCTGCTCAGGCAATGTTCCCCAACTCTGAGGACTGTTTTTTCCAGCAGTACAATGAGCCTTGCCACACAGCAAGGTCAACCAATGTGTGGATGAAGGACCACCACATCAAATCCCTGTCATGGCCAGCCCAATCTCCAGACCTGAACCCCATTGAAAACCTCAGGAATGTAATCAAGAGGAAGATGCCATCAAACAAAGAAGAACTGCTTACATTTTTGTACCAGGAGTGGCATAAGGTCACCCAAAAGCAGTGTGAAAGACTGGTGGAAAGCATGCCAAGATGCATGAAAGCTGTGATCAAAAATCATGGTTATTCCACAAAATACTGATTTCTGAACTCTTCCTGAGTTAAAACATTAAGGCTGGTTTCACACTTGCGTTTTTTTGCGCTGTTTTTTAGCGCAAAAAAACGCATGCGTTTTTTCCCCTATCTTTTTCATGGGTGCGCATAGGTGTGCATACACATGCGTTTGTACACGTTTGTATGCGCATGCGTTTTTTTGTAGTGTGCACTCGGGCGAACAAAATGCATCCTGTTGCATTTTTTGATCGTCCGACTTGCCCCAAAAAAACGCATGCGCACGCAATGCATTTTTTTTTACAGCCAAACACCAATTATAGTCTATGGGTGCGCATACGTGCACATGGTAATGCGCACGTATGCGCAAAAAAGTATGCATTTTTTAAAAAAAATGCACCAAACCCGCAAAAAACACACACAAACGCATGATGCGTTTTTTTTGTGCATTTGCACTGCACACGGTGCGCAGCGCAAAAAAACGCAAGTGTGAAAGTAGCCTAATATTGTTGTTTCTAAATGATTATGAACTTGTTTCCTTAGCATTATTTGATGTCTGCAAGCAATGCATTTTTTTATTATTTTGACCATTTTTCATTTTCTGAAAATAAATGCAAAATTTAGTGCTTGGAAATTCGAAGACATGTTGTCAGTAGTTTATACTGTAGAATAAAAGAGCAATTTACATTTTTCTCAAAAATATACCTATAAAGAAAAAAAAAAAAATTATATATATATATATATATATATAATATATATATATATATATATATAATATATATATATATATATATATATATATATATATTTTCATACATTGCCAATTTTGCAAGTTTTCCCACCTACAAAGAATGGAGAAGTCTGTCATTTTTATAGTTTGTACACTTCAACTATGATTTCATGATTTTTACATAATTTAATTGCATTTTATTGCATGAAATAAGTATTTGATCACCTACCAGCAAGAATTTTGGCTCTCACAGACCGAATAGTATTTCTTTAAGAAGCCCTCCAACTCTGCACTCATTACCTATATTAATTGCTCCTGATTGAACTCGTTACCTGTATAAAAGACACCTGCCCACATACTCAATCATTTGCACTCCAACCTCCTCATCAAGACCTAGACCAAAGTAAACAGTTCCAAAAAAGTCGCTTAGACAGTCCAGGCCACGCTGCATCAGATATGCGTCGAACTTGGAGACTTCATTCAGCATCCTATAATCGTTACAGAACCTCCATTCGCCATCTGGTTTTGCAACCAAGACAATCGGGCTAGACCACCCGCTCTTGAATTCCTCAATGACTCAGAGATTCAGCATATGCTTTACTTCCTGGGTCCTGGTACCTTCAATTGTTCAACTATCTCCTCCCTCACCTTTGTAACCAGTACAATAAGTCCCCAATCAACATACAATAGGGAAACCTGGTGTCAGCCTCCGGATCCTGTGCTATCCCATTTATCACAGTTAGATTATTGAATGCCTCCTTGAAAATTAGGTCCCTATGTTGGGAGGACCAAAATTTTTGCCGGTGACCCCTAACAAAGGAATCTAGACCTCAGGGAACACTACCTCCTCATTTCCCACAAAGACATAGAATGGAAACCCATTAGACTCTGGGTGTGGCAACACTTCTTTAGAGGTCTCTCATCCGAGCCACTGAGCCCTGTCCCCTTGCCCCGCATGTCCAAAACAAACAAAATTCCAGGCCTACATTAATGAGTCCTGGACCATGCCGATCTCGTGGGACTCAGAACCTTGTAATGTTTCAATGTCCTCTTTGGCCACTGGATGGTCTTTAGCATCCCCATGAATGCAGCGGATACGATCCTACTTCCCATAGATCAGCTGGAGAGGAATTGTGGCCCTCATAAGGGTCACCAAGCTGCCTGAGTCTATAAGTCCAGTCACTTGCCAACCATTCACCTTTGTGGGACACTCACTAGGTGGACAGTTGACACTGCAGGTCAGATACACAAAGTATGAACAGTGGCATCCCAGGATACAGTCCATCTGTTCAGACGTCATGGGACAACAGGCAGCTATATGGCCTGAACCATGACATTTCCAGCATATAATATCGACAGCTGTGATCTTCAGCATTACCTCTCATGCCCCATTGAACTTTGGGTGCTTCACACCCTTTTGGGCCTCTGCCCTGTGTTGGTACCCTCAGTATGAAGTGGATTGTCCCCCCAAGGAACCCTCAACCACCTCATACCCTGTTTCCCCGTAAATAGGGCGCCCCCCAAAAGTAAGGTATGCTAGGGGGAGCACTGTGCCTGCTAATATAAGGCACCCCAGCGAAAATAAAGCATACTTTGTTCTGTGCATGGGGCATGCAGTTGTGTCTCGCTCCCGCTGTCCCCGCTGTCCGGTGCCCGCCACTGTAGCCACGCTGTTCGCAGGAGTTAATCACAGCCTCGGAGCTGTGTGCTGATCACAATTACAGCGCAGGGACCATGGGCCAGCTGACGTCATCCATAGCCTCTGATTGTTCCTGGGCTGTGATTGGCCCAGGGCTCCTGCGCTCTGATTGGCCCAGGGCTCCTCCACCACCAAAGCACTGAAAGCAGCACCCCGGAGGAAACCAGTAAGAAAGTGAAAGTGTGTGTGTGTGTGTGTGTGTCTGTGCATGGGTGTGTGTGTGTAAGGGTGTGTGTGTGTAGGTGTCTGTGTATGGGTGTGTGTGTCTGTGTAAGGGTGTGTGTGTCTGTGTATGGGTGTGTGTGTGTGTCTGTGTGTGTGTACGGTACACACATTGGAGGCTTCAGTGGGATACCAGGATGATGGGAGGCTGCAGTGGGATGATGTGGGATGATGGGAGGCTGCAATACTGTACTGTGGAATGATGGGTAGTGTTGAGCATTCTGATACCGCAAGTATCGGGTATCGGCCGATATTCACTGTATCGGAATTCCGATACTGAGTTCCGATACTTTTAGCATATCGAATACCGGAATCGGAAGTTCCCAAAATGCTATGAGCCAGTTTGATTTGATTCAGCCAATGACAATCCTCAGAAGTGTGGGCACATCCTGTTAGGCATGTAGGCATGTTAACTAATGGCATGGCTGTGATTGGCTGCTGAAATGATGTCATTATGCACTATAAGAGCCGCCGCAGCCGCCATTTCTGGTTCACTCTGCTGTGAATTCAGTTAGGGACAGGCTGCTGTTCAAGACTGTGAGGGACAGTTAGAGATAGCGATTTTCACAATCATAGTGTGCTTTACCCAGGCTGCATAATCCACCACTGTAGCTTTCTTTTGCCTTGCAGCAGTGTTCACAGCTGTCTGCAAGGTCTGTGTGAGTGCAGCTCACGTTGTAGTGTTTCCTGCAGCTACGTCTGGTTGTAGGCCGCTCAGCGTGCGTCACTGCCTCACACATATTTTTCTTTAATTGCAGCTCATTTTTTCTTCTCCTATTAGTGTGCATCCATCCATATCCATCTACATTGGTTGGTTGCAAACACTATATAGGAGTAGATAGAGGAGCCTTTTTTCTGGCTTGTGCCCTTCAGCTGCAGCCAGATTAGTATTACCCAATTTTTTTGGAGCCTCATCTTTTGCATTGCAGGTTACCTGCCTGCATTGTAATAGCTCCAGAAAGTTGGTGATACTCTCACTTTCAAATCTTTGGTCACATCCTTTTAGTTTTTTTTCCCCCCAAAAAAAACAACAAAGTTCACCAAACACTACATTTGAAAGTTGTATAGGCCACATTAGCTCCCATTAAAGAGTAGTCGACACACACACTTAAAATTAGTGTTTCTTATACCTGTAACCAGCTGTTCAGGAATAAGCACACTAAGGCCCCCCTTTGTACTTTTCTGCCTATGTTTCTCAGTCTAGCAAGATGAAGGCAGAGAGTAAGGCACGTGGGTGTGGGCGTTGAGTTTCAGCAGGGAGAGGACGTGGGGATTCTGCAGGGAGAGGACGTGGGGATTCTGTGCCTGCTGCTGGCACCAGTGAGTCAGCATCCCCCAGTTTTAGCAGGCAACAGTCCTTTATGCGCAGCTTTGTAGGACCTCACCGTACCCCACTGCTGCGGGAGGAACAAATTGAAGCCGTTGTGGGATGGATGGCAGCTAACGCATCGACTTCAATTACTTCCACATCCTCTCAGGGCCAGAGCACCGAAGAGGAACCATCTGTCTCTTCACCACCTGCCAAAGTACCCAGGCAGTCAGAGCCCTGGACAGGAGCCATCACAGTCTCTACTTCTGTTCTCGGAATCTGTTGGTTTGGAAAGAGGGGGCCAGCCAAGCAGCATTCCAGAATGTGAAGAAGAGGGAGTATGCAGTGATGCGCAACTTCTTTGTCCCTCTGAATCTGAAGAGGCAGGTGGGCCAGTGCCTATGGTCAGCACACCTCATTACTAGTAGTGGACAGAGCAGGAGACCTTGCCGGACACACATCAGTGGATCAACTGACATAAATGAGCCCCAGTCACACAGGAACAAGTGTGGATTGTGCACACGCCACTTCAGAGCAGCGACTGGCGGGGTTCGAGGCCAGGGGAAATACTAGAGACAGTAGAGCCAGAGGCCTAAGTGGAGCCCGGTTAAAATCAGTAGTTGTGTACAACCAATATAAAACTCGCTCCAAGTAGGCCTCAGCCTGCTGCATGATTGACCCCTGGGCTCCAACATCGCCAGTTGCAGCTCAGAAGTGTCTTTGGCATGGACATTCCCTCCTGCCCAGCCTGGTTCCAGCATGCCTGCTGTTTCCGGGTAGTGTCAACGACACTTTGCCACCGATACGTTGTCCTGTCGTGTTGCGGTCGGGTTAGCTGAGTCTAGGGTGCCTGCAGTTTTGGTGCTTCCTATGTGGGCTGCAGGTTCTGGTAATAAAGGCTGGTTCCGTAGTGCCAATAGGACAAGCACCCCCTGTAGGACTGTGGGTTTCGGTAACTGTGGCCGGCTCACGGCCTTGCAAGTTTGTTTTTTTCCTGGGTACCTTTTGCTACCCATCCGGGTTCCAGCACCATCAGCTGGTTCTCGGCAGGGCCTTTGGCCTAGGTGCCTCCTTCTCGGTATCTGAGTTCCAGCAACGTCTGCTGTTCCTTGGTAGTGCTTTTTAGCACAGGTACCTCCTGCTTAGAAACCGTGTTCCAGCACTGTCAGCTGGTCCACGGTTGTCCCATTGGCTCTTGTTCCTTCTGCTGCCCCTCCAGGTTCCAGCACCGTCAGCTGGTCCTCGCTAGTGTCATTTGTTCTTGCAGCTTCTGCTACCCATCCGAGTTCCAGCACCGTCAGCTGGTTCTCGGCAGAGCTTTTGGCCTAGGTGCCCCCTTCTTGGTATCCGAGTTCCAGCAACGTCTGCTGGTCCTTGGTAGTGCTTTGGAGCACAGGTACCTCCTGCTTAGTAACCGTGTTACAACAACGTCAGCTGGTCCACGGTTGTGCCATTGGCTATTGTTCCTTCTGCTGCCACTCTGGGTTCCAGCACCGTCAGCTGGTTCCATTGACTCTTGTAGCTAATGCTACCCATCCGGGTTCTAGCACCGTCAGCTGGTTC
Organism: Dendrobates tinctorius; assembly: GCF_039654945.1. NCBI lineage: Eukaryota > Metazoa > Chordata > Amphibia > Anura > Dendrobatidae > Dendrobates > Dendrobates tinctorius. The sequence goes on along the minus strand of NW_027361827.1, from coordinate 27,697,109 downwards.
TCAGCACGCCTGCTGTTTCCGGGTAGTGTCAACGTCACTTTGCCACCAATACGTTGTCCTGTCGTGTTGCGGTCGGGTTAGCCGAGTCTATGGTGCCTGCAGTTTTGGTGCTTCCTATGTGGGCTGCGGGTTCTGGTAATAAAGGCTGGTTCCGTAGTGCCAATAGGACAAGCACCCCCTGTAGGACTGTGGGTTTCGGAAACTGCATCCTGCTCGCGGCCTTGCAACTTTGTTGATCATGGGTACCTTCTGCTACCCATCCGGGTTCCAGCACCGTCAGCTGGTTCTCGGCAGAGCCTTTGGCCTAGGTGCCTCATTCTCGGTATCTGAGTTCCAGCAACGTCTGCTGGTCCTTGGTAGTGCTTTTTAGCACAGGTACCTCCTGCTTAAAAACCATGTTCCAGCACCGTCAGCTGGTCCACGGTTGTCCCATTGGCTCTTGTTCCTTCTGCTGCCCCTCTGTGTTCCAGCACCGTCAGCTGGTCCTCGCTAGTGTAATTTGCTCTTGCGGCTTCTGCTACCCATCCGGGTTCCAGCACCATCAGCTGGTTCTCGGCAGTGCCTTTGGCCTAGGTGCCTCCTTCTTGGTATCCAAGTTCCAGCAACGTCTGCTGGTCCACGGTTGTGCCATTGGCTCTTGTTCATTTTGCTGCCCCTCCGGGTTCCAGTACCATCAACTGGTTCTCGGCAGTTCCTCAGCCTTCTTGTACCTTCTGCTACTTTTCCAAGTTCAAGCTTGTGGAAATGGTTTTTGATTCTCACTCTGGATCTCCCTGACAATGACCCTGAAGACGACGACCCTGAAGACCACACAGAAGAATACCTAAAAGATGACCCTGAAGAAGATGACCAAGAGGACAAAGAACAGGAAGACAACCACCAAGATGCAGAACAACAAGTGACAGAAGACCAAGAAGCATAAAAACCAAAAGCAGAAGAACATTAAGCATAAGACTAAAAATCAGAGCAAATTATATTATCTAATTTATAAGCAGAAGAAGACTAAGCAGTGTATGGGGGTGAGTCTGTTCCTCCTCGTGGTGCCCCTGGAAAAGGCCCGCTGCTGTAGGCCAAACTGAACGCGGACAAATCCTGTTGTAAATCTGTTGTCACAGGCTGAACGGAAGGTGTAATCTTCAAACTTTTATAGATAACAACTACAGGAATGCCTGACACAAATAAGAATATGATGAAGAAGAATAGGAAGAAGCTGAAGAAGTTGAATATGAAGAAGAATAATAGTTGAATAAGAAGAATATGAAGAATGTAAAATAAAAATTAAATAGGAAGAAGGTGAAGAAGAAGAAGATGAATAAGGTGAAGAAGAAGTTGATGAAAAAGATGCTGCTGAGGATGATGAAGCAGAAAGTGTGGGAGAAGTAAAAAAGAAGAGCAAGGAAGTAGTGAAACATACATATCTGACAAAATATAAAAGAGGATAACATAGTAAATATCTTTATAACTCCAAATGTCTTTAAAAAAAAAAAATAATTCCTGCTATTCCATTTGATTGGGCTAAAACGCTATAGCTTTAATGTCTCCTACACCTCCCACAATACATTCTACATTATTATTAGTTGTGTTTCTTCATGTAGAATTAACCTACAGGGAAAGAAAGGGTTTTTTTAATTCCGATATTTCAGTTCCATTGACTTGAATGGGACTTCCGGGATCGGAATCGGCGATACCCGATACTTTTTTTAGATCGGCCGATCCATTCCAATCCAATATTTTTCAGTATCGGGTGGTATCGCTCCACACTAATGGTGGGGGGGACATAATCATCATCATCATCATCTTTTAAGCCTCAAAGCTCATACTTTTGTACACAACCTACTTCACGCAAGGACTCCTGGAAATACCAGGGACAGATACCCTAGTAAGCAGCCTGGCAGACCCCCATTCTCCAGGATGTCATGCAGGGGAAAGGAGAACCTGTGGATAGTTTCTTCCACCGATGTAATAAAAAGTTTCTGGATCTCAGATTTGAAATGCAAATTAGTCCCCAGTTGGAAGAAGCTTGACACCCACCAATATCGAGCTCCAGATTTTAATAGGGTATTGGCATACTGATTCCACGACCCATGAAAGTACGTATACTCTTACAGCCCCCCCCAAAAAAAATACAATAGAGAAACAACATCTCTCACCCAGACAGAGGTTGAGGATACTCCGCTCAAATTCCTGGTGGGTCCCCATGCAATCAGAAGTGTAATCAGGGATATTGATCTATTTGCTGCAGAAGTATGCAGTCTTTCCTTTTTTTTTCAGGACACACCTATAGATCATATGGGCATTGAACTAATGGCACTGATCCCAGACTCAATATTGACAGGCTGAAAATCCAGTATGTGAAGGTGGGGCCGAAGCTAGGAGTTCTGCTATTAAGGAAATTTCAATCACATTTTCACAGCTCTAGGACTGCCAGGCTATTCAGAACTGTTTTGTCTGTTTGTCATGAAGAAGCCTAACCATGCAACTGGAGTCCTGACACAGCTTCATGAAGGAAGACAATGCCCTCCTGGCTACTACTCTCCAAGATTTGACCCAGTGGCTCGTGGAGTCCCAACCTGCATGAGAGCTGTGTGTTTGTAACCAACCTGTGCTGGAAAAAGCTTCTGACATTTTTATGGGTTGCCAATTGAAGGTTCTGGCCCAAACCACCTGTCTGCAATGTCCTACTCTGCTCCCGGACAATGTCACCATCTCCAGATGTGCTGTCCAGCTACTCTCCTATCTCTGCCAAAGGGGGGAGGAAGATGGAGGATGAAAACCACATCTCTGACACATTAGTGGAAAAGGTAGTCGACTCTGAAATGGCTCAACGCGATTTTCTCACTGTCATGAGGCAAGAGAACACCTGGAAGATCCTGACCTGACGCTATTTCTAGATAGACCAAGGTATGCAGACCAAGAAGGCCGTTTGCACACTGGTATAGCCACAGTAGATACCGGCTGCCAGCAAAACCACTGCCTACACCCAAAGGCAGGACTGCAAGCCTTGACAGAAGCATACAAGAAGTCCACTCAACATGAAGCTGTCAAGATCAATCTGGAGGGAAAGAGACTTCATCACAGCTAACGGAACGCCGGTCAGACACCACAAAGCCATACAAGAACTAATGGAGTCCATGTTGATACCAGGAAGAGTTGCGGTGGTAAAAGTAAAAGCGCACACACACTGGAAACACTTCAAGGGAAGCAGTGGGCAACAGACTAGCTGAAGTAACAGCAAAAGAAGCAGCAGTAATGCCGCATGACACAGAAGCAGAGGAAAAGGGATAACCCTGGAAAAAGAAGTTCTGACACTCCAGAAACAAGAATCCAAGGAAGAAAAGAAGAAATGGGCCAAAGATGAAGTCACACATAATGAAATACGTCTAAGGATGAACAAGGAAAATTTAAGGCCTCGAACAAAACTCAAAATACTTGATGCCATACAGGAAACAGGGAAGTCATAGCATAAGAGTTTAGTCTTTCCCTTGGGTCACACACACGCACAAATGCACACACACACACACTAGCAGGTCCAACAAAACTCAGCCCTATAAGGTTCTACTTGTAGATATTCACAGTTCAGGATTATATTTTGTTCACTATAATTGCCTATATGCAGACTAAGTTTAAAAACATGTGACTAAAATATATTTTCAAGTCTTTTCATCCATCCCAGATCCTGAGGACCTAGGAGCCCAACAGATTTTGCCCGATGACTGAGTCCTCATCACCAAGAGGTTCAACAGACGTACCCTTGAACCTAGAGATGACAGCCCGTTCCAAGTCCTGTCAACTATCACAGCAGTCCATGGGTCCACTCTTCCCATTGCAAGGAGATGACGGATCCAGAGTCCAGTGGCGGCTGCCATTCTTCATCCATCTGTCACTTATCCTTTTCCTAGCTCAAGGGGTAGTCAGTCACCATGGGGTAGTCACTCATGAGAAGGGTATACTGACATTCTGGTATAATGTCTCCACCCCAAGAGTAACATATCAATTTGACTACTGTTTTACAATAAGAATGTCCAGGCCCCATGGCACAGTTTGACATCTGGTTAAGTACACAATTCATTTGTGTCACTAATGCTGAAATAGGGGAAGGTTCAAACTGGGAGGATTAGTCACTTGTTGGGTGGCACTCTGGTGAAAGTGACTGGAGACATCAACCAGCCCAGGCCCTACAATTCAGGGAGAAATGGGGAATAAGCCTATTAAGCAGCATGACTCTGTCCAAAGCCCCTTTTAAAGGCCAGAGAGCCCTTCCAGGCCTACCCTTCCCTGCCACCCACTGCCCCAAGAAGGGATGTATAATTCTGTACCTCAGCAAGGGTTATATGTACTAGGCTCAAGTACTAAACTTTGGAGGGACAATGGTGACACAAAAGGTACATTTTTGGCTAAGAAGCATAGATACCAGTGGGGACACACAGGGAGCACCAGACAAATTCAAAGTCGAGAACAAGATAGCAGTTGTGTTTAAACCCACCATCCCCGTAAATAAGAATGCAAAGTCGATAAACTACCTATACTATAATCAACAACGGTTTATAAAATATACTGGGGATGCCATAAAGGCAATTATTGACCCATTAAGTTTGCAATAGTTATTTTATGTGCTTTGATCATATTTGAATTAATTCTATGCTGCATAACTCCATGCCTTAAGAAAATGATGACGATGACCATGGAAACCACAGTAATGACTATGCATGCTGACATTAAAGATCCCCTATATGAAAGATACTCCTATGAACCCATGAGAAGAATGCCATATCCACCACCTCCAGAATATGTCTGCCTGAAGAACACCTGCGAGGGAGAAACTAGGATCTGACTTCCTCCTGTGCAAAGTCCGTTAGGAGGGGGTCCACCTACTAGAGATGGGTCGTCTCGTATATACAGTGAAGATTAGTTAGTTAGGTTCCAGCATTGTTGAGATAGGTAGGTCGGGAGGACAGATCGATAGGTTCGACGAGATTAGGATTTTGATTTTGCATATTTCCAAAGGAGGGACTGTTAAGGGGAGAATATATGGCATATGAATACATACAAGAATCAAAAATTATACCACTATTATACTATATGGACACTTTGCTGAATATTGGAATCATGTAGCTTTAAGATATTCTTGATTTTCTAAGACTTATTTCTGTATTGTATAACCCACCCAGCTTCATCAAAACTGGGTGGATTAGGGTGGACTAGGCTAGAAAACGATAATTATGTGCATAATGATTATATAGTAGATATAGGACATATGAGATCAATACTAATTTGCTATTTGGGGTAAACAGTAATTTGGAAAAGAACCCATGATGTTACACAATGAGACAGCTCGATTTCTGTTATAAAAACTGTACATCTCTGATTAAATCTCTGATTGTCTTGTGTATTCTTTTCTCCGTGCACGTATAATCTCTGCCAGAGATCCAATTTGGCCACAGCCAATTAAGATGACGACACACGCATTCTGTGTGCCATATCACCTTGTACTCTGGCGTGCTTCCCAGCACATGCTCTGCTCTGTCCTGTACTCAGCCATGCTTCCCAGCACGCGCTCTGCTCTGTCTTTTACCCTGACTTACTTCACAGTACATGTCCTGCACCATCCTGTACCCTGCATTTACATGCGCTACGCACTTCTGTACCCAGCGTGGCCCGAGTACACGTTGTACATATTCATGTACCCTGCGTGCCCCCATCTTCACCCTGCCTAACAACATCTCTCATGCTTCCTTCGAGCCGGCCACCTGGTTCTAGCAGTCATGGTACTTTATTCCCCTTGGCCTGCCCCTGACACTTCCTGTATAGTGGGTGGTCCTCACTAGGTCATCTCACTCGAGGTGGATTGGTATCACAGCCCAGAGGGTCCACTCCAGGGGTCGTCACATGAGCAAGGGTGGGTGTTTTTGTTGGGCTTAAAATACTTGTTATAGAAAAGGTTGAGGTGTACCCCACAGGGGAACATGTTTGCCAGCCAACACACTTAGTGCATGGGCATTACAAGTCTAGAAGACCCGCTCCTTTTTAATGGGACATTTTTGTTAAGAGGCCCTCCTCCATGTTTCTTCCAAGGGGGAATTGGGGTTATTGAGGTGCATATGACTTGGTAGCAGGGCAGGCCTTACAGTAAATGCAACATTTTTTAGGGAAGCCCTCCTTGACATCTCGTGAAAGGGGTATTGGGGTACGTTGTAATTCACTGCATAGGCTATAGCAGTTTAGGAGACCCACTGTTTAATAATGGCCCTTTAAGCAGATTAATGCTGCCTGATGCCCCTGTAAAAATAGGCTCTGTGACTTTAACAGTCCCTCCTTCAGAAATGAAAAGAAGAAGATGTGTCTCCTTATGTGTCGCACAACACATGTCTGGCTAGGGTTGTTAAAGGTTGCAATGACATTTCACAGTGAATGCATTAGTATTGGTTGGAAAGCAATGTTAAAAACGCTGCATCTGAACATAGCCCAAGTGGGGGAGGAACATTTTGGTCTGGGGTTAATTATTTTGCCTTATATTCAAGTCATTAACCTGGAAAGGATGTTCCTTTACATATTTCAAAGCAAAATCTGTTTTGGTTTTGTTTTGGTATGTTTTTTGGTGCAACGGTATAAATGGCATGAAACGCTGAAAAAATTGTTTAAAGCTGTGAAATAGGACTCAGGAATGCTTCCAGGGGCGATCCCCATGATGTCCCCATGTCATTTGAGCAGTGTTTCCATCATTTTCAGACGTTTTTAGAGTCTAAAAGGACTCCCGGGGGGGATCGCGGTAAAAATGCTCGGGTCTCCCATAGATTTACATTGGTCTCGTTGTTCTGTCCAAGTACCCGAGTATTCCAATTTGCTCGATCCGAACAACGAGCACTCGAGCATTTTAGTGCTCGCCCATCATTAATAGCCATGTATAAGAGCACATATCCTTTTTGATAAAAGAAAAGGATTCAAGACAGTAATGCCACCCTTTAAAAGTCGAGATATAGGGTAAGGAAAATGCAGTATTTTTCAGACTAAAAGACGCACAGGACCATAGGACGCATCTATGTTTGAGGGTATGCGCCGATGGTCAGTAAACGCTGCGGGTTGAACGCTGCATACTTGTGCAGAATCCAATCCGTAGCGCCAAGATGTTACAGCATAGTGGATGAGATTTCAAGAACTCCCATGCCTACTATGCGTCCGGTGAAGCCCGCAGCTTACCCGTGGAGATGGACATGTGGCGCATCTTCCCAGACCGCAGCATGTCAATTTATCTTGCGGAGACACGAGTCTCCCTGAAAGAGATTTCATTCATACGATGCATTGGATGCGATGAGTTCACACGGTTCAGTGAACACCTGTGAATTCACCTGCGCTCAATAGCCGGCAGCCCTTTGGATGCTGCGGACATGCACTGCGTCCAAAGCACTGCCAATTTCTGATCGTCTGCACCAGAGGCGTAGCTAGGGTTTTGGTTCAGGGGGGACAAAACTTCTGAGTGGGCCCCTAACTAGGTAACTTTGATTACAACTCGGTGACGCACCCTAATAGTGGATGTAGGAGATGACTGCACGGTTACTGAAAATAATCCCTATATAAAGACCAATATTGATATTACCGCCATATGGTCAGTGGTTAATACCAGTCCTACAAAACATATAATAAGTGATTACTGCACAGTTATAGTTGGTGACTTACCGCTGACGATCTTTCTGATGGAATCGTTCACTTTTCATGTCTTTTCCATCTGGCCCAGACCGACATGACAAGTCCTTCAGCCACGACTCTGCTACAGAGAATACAACGACACATTTCACTTCTCATATTCCAGCTCCATCACCATCTATTTCCAACCTGCACAAACCCCTCATCCTGCTGATACCCCAATGCTGAGCCGCTGCTGCCATATGTGCCCCTATTACTGCACCTGATACCCCTATGCTGAGCTGCTGCTGCCGTATGTGTCCCTATTACTGCACCTGATACCCCAATACTGAGCCGCTGCTGCCATATGTGACCCTATTACTGCACCTGATACCCCAATACTGAGCCGCTGCTGCCATATGTGTCCCTATTACTGCACCTGATACCCCAATGCTGAGCCACTGCTGCCGTATGTGTCCCTGTTACTGCACCTGATACCCCAATCCTGAGCTGCTGCTGCCATATGTGTCCCTATTACTGCACCTGGTACCCCAATACTGAGCCGCTGCTGCCGTATGTGTCCCTATTACTGCACCTGATACCCCATTACTGAGCCGCTGCTGCCGTATGTGTCCCTATTACTGCACCTGATACCCCATTACTGAGCCGCTGCTGCCGTATGTGTCCCTATTACTGCACCTGATACCCCATTACTAAGCCGCTGCTGCCGTATGTGTCCCTATTACTGCACCTGATACCCCAATACTGAGCCTCTGCTGCCGTATGTGTCCCTATTACTACACCTGATACCCCAATGCTGATCCGCTGCTGCCATATGTGTCCCTATTACTACACCTGATACCCCAATGCTGAGCAGCTGCTGCCGTATGTGTCCCTATTACTGCACCTGATACCCTAATACTGAGCCGCTGCTGCTGCCGCTGTTCTTATTACTGCACCTTATACCCCAATGATGAGCCGCTGCTGCCGTATTTGTCCCCATTACTGCACCTGACGCCCCAATGCTGAGCCACTGCTGCCGTATGTGTCCCTATTACTGCACCTGATACCCCAGTGCTGAGCCACTGCTGCCGTATTTGTCCCCATTACTGCACCTGACGCCCCAATGCTGAGCCACTGCTGCCGTATGTGTCCCTATTACTGCACCTGATACCCCAGTGCTGAGCCACTGCTGCCGTATGTGTCCCTTTTACTGCACTTGATGCCCCAATACTGAGCCACTGCTGCCACATGTGTCCCTATTACTGCACTTGATACCCCCTATACACACACGGCTCCGCTCTGCACCCCCTGTACACACACAGCTCCGCTCCGTACACGCTGTACACACGCGGCTCTGCTCCGTACATGCTGTACACACACGGCTCTGCTCCGTACATGCTGTAGACACGCGGCTCTGCTCCGTATACGCTGTACACACGCGGCTCTGCTCCATACACGCTGTACACAAGCGGCTTTGCTCCGTACACACTGTACACACAGCTCTGCTCAGTACACGCTGTAAACACATGCAGCTCTGTTCCGTAGACACACGGCTCCGCTCCGTACACCCCGTACACACACCGCTCCGCTCCGTACATCCCGTACACACGGCTCTGCTCCGTACACCCCGTACACACATAGCTCCGCTCTGTGCACCTTGTACACACATGGCTCTGCTCTGTGCACCTTCTACACACGCAGCTCCGCTGCATACACATTGTACACAAACAGCTCCGCTCACCCCATACACACACGGCTCGGCTCCTCCGTACACCTCAAACATGCATATCTCTGCTCCGTAGACCTCCTACACACACGGCTCCGCTCCTCCGTACACCTCATACATGCATATCTCTGCTCCATACACCTTCTACACACACGGCTCCGCTCTGTACACCTCATACACACACAGCTCTGCTACATTCACCCTGTAAACCCCTCCTGACCCCACACAGAAACTTCACCTCATCCAGCCAGCACCATGACAACCAGCACAGCAGAGTCCCTGCAGTCACTGAAGCCCCTGATCATGTGACCCCTGACTCCGCCCCTCCTGTGACCTCATCACAGGTCCTGTGCGCACAGAATAGCCCAGGACGACATTGCTGGCTGAGAGGTGGGGGGCCCACTGCTGGCACCAGGGCCCCCCACCGCCCTCTCAGGGGCCCATAGCAGCCGGGCAGCAGAGTAGGGAGATCGATTCTCCCTGCTCTGCCGCAGAATAGTGGTGAAGTGTAGTTTAGCTCTGGTGGGCCCCCTCAGAGCGCGGGGCCCGGGGCCACCGCCCCCCCTGCCCCCCCGGTAGCTACGCTACTGGTCTGCAACTACCCTTAAAGGATGAAAATATAAAAATAAATTTGAAACAAAAAATATGGTCAATTGTGTATTAATATCCCCAATCCAGGTATATATGGTCCCCTCCTCCCCACCCTGGTATGCATGGTCCCCTCAAACCGATTCTGGTATACATGTTCCCTGCATCACTAAACTGATATGCATGGTCCTCTCATCCTCATTATGGTATGCATGGTCCCTTCATCCCTATCCTGGTATGCATGACCCTGTCATCCCTATCCTGGTATGCATGGCCCCCTCAACCCTATCCTTGCATGCAAGGCCCCCTCATCCTCATCCTGGTATACACGGTCGCCTCATCTCCTTCCCAGTATACATGGCCCCCTTATCCCCATCCTAGTATACATGGCCCCCTTATCCCCATCTTGGTATGCATGGCTCTCTCATTCCTATCCTGATATGCATGGTGCCCTCATCCCCATCCTGGTATGTATGGCCCCTTCTTCCCTATCCTGGTATACATGGCCCATCATCCTCATTCTGGTATACATGGTCCCTTCATACCCATCCCGGTATACATGGCCCCATCATCCCTAGCCTGGTATGCATGGTCACTTCATCCCTTTCCTGGCATGTATAGACCCCTCATCCCTATTCTGGTATGCATGGCCCCCTCCTCCTTGTTCTGGTATGCATGTTCCCCTCATCCCTATCCTGGTATGCATGGCCCCCTCATCTCTAGCTTGGTAAGCATGGCCCCCTCATCTCCATTCTGGTATGTATGACCCCCTCATCCCTATCCTGGTAGGCATGTCCCCTCATCCCTAGCCTGTTATGCATTGCCTCTACATCCCCATTCTGGTATGCATGGAACTCTCATCCCCATCCTGGTATGCATGGGACTCATCCCCGTCCTCGAATGCATGTGCCCCATCCCCATCCTGGTATGCATGGTCCCCATCCCCATCCTGTTATGCATGGCCCCATGAGAAAAACATAAAAAAAACTATTTTAGTTACCTTTCCTGCGCTCCCTTAAAGCGTCCTGTCCGGATGCCAGCAGCTGATTTCAGATTGCAAGCAGTGCATGGCAGTGACGTCATGAGCTCCTTACAAGCTGAGGACAGCTTCCGGAATACACACTGCTCTCCATGCCAGGGACTATGGGCATGTGGAGCAGTGAATGTTAATTTCTCTTTAACAGCGGGCACAGTGTTAGCTGCAGCCGCCGGGTGATCACATTTTCCTTCTACTAAAAATAATGAATATTCACTGCTCACCATTCCAGTCAGCGTGGAGATCAGTGAATATTCATTCTCTAGACAAATGAAAATTCATTGCTTTTCATGCTCATAATCTCTTCCACCTCTCGGTGCCGATTTCTTTGCATAGAGGTGGGAGGGACTATGGGCTTGGGGAGCAGTGACTATTCATTTGTCTTTAGCAGCGGGCACAGCATTAGCCGCAGCAGCTGGCTCCTGCCTCCTGTGAACTGCAGCTCCGCTACTGCTGCTCCTCCACCTGACCATTCACAGCCACAGCAATTACAACTGACCTATAAGACAAACCCTCCATCTTCCTCCAAATTTTTGGAAGAAAAAAGTGTGTCTTATGTCCGAAAAATTCGGTAAGTATTTTATCACCTACCAGCCAGCAATAATTCTTGCTCTCAAAGACCTGATTGTTTTTCTTTAAGAAGCCCTCCTGTTGTGAACTCTCTTGGTCCGACTTTTGAGGCAGGGCTCCCTCTGGTGGATACTGCTGGTAGCGGAGCTGGTCAACATGATGTTAATCCAACAGCTGTGAGGATAATTGGAGGAGTGGGGGTAGTGACTGGGAGTACATAAGCAAGCAGACTTCTCTCAGTGGCTTCCGATGATACTCCTTTCTTTGCTTATTGAGGATTTCTGTCTCCTGCCTGATCCTGCATTTTTCAGCTAAGTGTCATTTGCTAAACCCTTTGCATCTGCTTTTGCCTTGCTGTCAGGGGTCAGCTTGCTCCCCCTGGGACTGCTGGCTCCTGCCCTGTATTTTTGTATCTTGTGTTTGTTTGCTCAGTCAACTGCTGTATTAGCCTGTTGCTAGCTGCCAGTTCACACCTGAGTGCTGATATAGTGGGGGCGAGGTTGTGCAAACCTCAGTATTTTTGTACTTCAGTCATGTTGGAATATTTAGGGCTTTTGCATGATGGCAGACAGTGCCTTTTCTGTCCTGTCTAGTCAGTGTGGGCCCCATCATTTGCTCAGTCTATTTTCTGTCTGTGTTTGTGCTTCATCTTCTCTCACCAACAATATTTGTTTGGGGGCTGTCTATTCCTTTGTGGATCTGCTCCGGGGCAGTTTAGATTTTACATTTCTGTCTTTAGGCTTAATTAGTCCTCGAGCTGTGATGAATCGTCTAGGGCAGTGTAGGAACGCTCCACGGCTACTGCTAGTTGTGTTGCTAAGATCAGGGGTCTGCAATCCACTGAGAGACCAACCTCTCTGGTGTTCTGGTGGCATAGCCTATTGCTCTCTCCTCCTCGATGACCCATTCATAACACCCTCCTACTCTGAACTCATTAACTATATTAATTACACCTGTTTTAACTCATCACCTGTATAACGGACACCAGTCCACACACTCAATCAAATACACTCCTATCTTTCCACTGTGGTCAAGACCAAAGAATTGTCTAACGAAAAAATTGTAGCCCTACACAAGGCTGTGATGGGCTACAGGTTAATAGGTAAGCAACTTGGTAAGAAGGTAACAACTGTTGGCGCAACTATTAGAAAATGGAATAAACTCATGATAACAGTCAATCCTCCTTAGTCTAAGGCTCCATGCAAGATCTCACCTCCTGGAGTATGGATGATTCTGCAAAAGGTGAGAAGTCAGAAATCAGGACAGAACTTCACAGGAGGACCTGGCCAATGACATGAAGAGAACTGGGACCACAGTCTCAAACACTACCATTAGTAAAGCACTACGCCGTCATGGATTAAAATCCTGCAGGGCATGCAAGGTCCCCCTGCTGATTCACATATCCTGGCCCATTTGAAGCTCGCTAATGACCATCTGGATGATCCAGACGAGGCATGGGAAAAGGTCATGTGGTCAGATCAGACTAAAATACAACTTCTTGGTATCAACTTCATTCGCTGTGTTTGGAGGAAGACGAAAGAAGAGTCCTCCAAAAAACCATCTCAACTGTGAAGCATGGTGGGGGAAACATCATGCTTTTTGGGTGCTTTTGTGCAAAGGGGACAGGACAACTGCACTGTACTGAAGGGAGGATGAATGGGGTCATGTATCGTAAGATTTTGGCCAATAATTTACTTTCCTCAGTAAGAGCATTGAAGACAGGTCATGGCTGGGTCTTCCAGCATGACAATGACCCAAAACACACAGCCAAGGAAACTAAGGAGTGGCTCCATAAAAAGAATTTCAAGGTCCTAGCCAGTCTCCAGTCCTGAACCCAATAGAAACTCTTTGGAGGGAGCTGAAACTCAATGTTACCCAGCGACACCCCCCAAAACCTGAAAGAACTGGAGAAGATTTGTATTGATAAATGGACCAAAATTCCTGCTGCATTGTGTACAAATTTGGTCAGGAACTACAGGAAATGTCTGACCTCTGTAATTGCAAACAAAACTTTCTGTACCAAATATTAAATTCTGCTTTTCTATTGTATCAAATATTTATTTCATGCAATAAAATGAACATTAATTATGTAAAAATCATACAATGTGATTTTCTGGTTTTAAGATTCTGTCTCTCACAGTTGAATTGTACCTACAATAATGATTACAGACCTCTCCATTCTTTGTAGGTGGGAAAAGTTGCAAAGGCGGCAGTGTATCAAATACTTATTTTCCCAACTGTATATAGCAGTCAAAAAGTGAGAACTTTAGTATTCCAAAAGATATACTGTATTTTGTGGTTTATAAGACGCAAAGGATTATAAGACGCACCCCAAATTTTGGGGAGAAAAATAGGACAAAAAACTTTTTTTAGTAAAATGGTGGTGTTTCTTATAATCCGTGCGTCTTATTGCTTACCAGGGGTGGCAGATGCAGTGGAGCAGGGTCTCAGGGTTGGTGCTGGCATAGGCAGGAGTGGAGCGATGCCACAGACCACGGGCTGGAAGGAAGGGGTATTCAGAGTGAAAGTGTGATGCTGCGAGTATTTAGTGGTGCTGGGGTTCCGCCGACATTTTGTGAAAGCCTGGAGCCCCCGCACATCAATGGTTCACATTGCAGTGGACTCTAGGAAAATATCCGCCCAAGGCAGTGCATGCAAAGATGGAGATGTCGTCGCCGTGATCTCATCTGCGCATGCGCTGCCCCAGGCTGCCATTTTCCCTGAGTTCACCGCAATGTGAACCATGGAAGTTGGAAGTGCGGGGACTCTGGGCTTTCACAAAATATTGTCGGAGCCACCGCACCACTGAACACACGCAGCATTGCACCTCTGAACACCCCCTCCTCCAAAGCCTGCGGCCTGCAGAATCGCCCCATTGTTACCACCATCAGCAGTGACCCTGGGACAATGCTCCAGTGCAGCCAGTAGGATATATTCGAATTATACGATGCACCCCAATTTTCCCTCTAAATTTGGGGTAAAAAAAAAAGTGCATCTTAAAATCAGAAAAATACGGTAACTGTGTGTGTAATTTCATGACAACTAGTTGTTATTTGACCATCCTGAGTGGAAAGACAGAAAGAGAGAGGAAGAGAAAGAGAATTTTTTTTTTTACTTAGCAGTTCTGGTAGCCATTATTTACAATGTAGTTCGGGAAAAAGCACAAAAAACGCAGTAAATGGTCCAAGAGGTAGCAAGAAATAGAAAATTCTTTATTAAATAATATTGGTCATTAACAAACAGGGCTAAAAAAAGTGACAGGCTACATCAACATACACAATAAAGGTGGATAGACTGACAGGGGGTACTGGAGTACATCAGATGCTATATAAGAGGCAAGCATGCAAAACACAATAACAAGGACTTTTACAGCAGTATGAAAAATATGTATTATACCCCATGTACAAAAAATTAAGTACATAAGAGCAGTAAGAGAAGTAGTATTGCACAGTCCACACAGGCCTCAATATGTCAAATATAAAGATCATAGGAGAAACATGATAAGATAGACATACTGTTAAGTGTCGGGTTCCTGTCGCTGCACAGCAGGAATTCCAAGCCTTGCCTTCGGCGGTCTCCCATTCCTCTTCAGCCGTGGAGTAGGCTGCTCAGCAGACTCATCGATCCCGACACTCTGCTCAGACTAGCACTGTGGGTTTTGTTGCTGTTGCCACCTCTGGTCCAGCTGTAGCAATGCATGCTGGTCAGCAGCAAGCTACTCCAGGGACTAAGTCCTCCTTTCGGTCTACTGAGCATGCCCGTGGGACGATCTCTCATTGGAGATCAGAGGTCACATGCTCAGGTCCTTCTCCAGCTCGGATTGGACCATCAGGATGGTCTCGGAAGGACGCTGCTATAACAGGCTCGCATGGCCGCTCGGCCATGCGCTAGTATACAGTAATTGGTATAGGTGTGGGTGATCATGGATGCTTTTGAAACGCTGACTGACTTATGAAACCCCTTCCCTTTGATACGCATGTGGTTAGGGGTAGAGTTTACAGTCAGCGCCGAGTTGTGACACTGCCTAGCAGCGCAGTGCTCCCTGCTCCTCACACATGCTAGCGCCAGTGTGCGCCAAGCTACAAGGCATCACTGTACTGCCTCAAGGTGCTGCAACCGCCAGTAGCGGCGCCGTGCGCAAGTTGGGCGCTTTCCTTGCCCTAATCAGGGAGGTTAGTGGCGTCCGCCAGAGCAGTGCACGCCGCACCTAGCATGCTTATATTTCAATTGCTCTCTCCAGCACCGCAGCTGCGGCGCTGAGCGCTAGTGATCTAGAGGGACTCTATCCCTGTGCCTCTAGGGCAGAGTCCTGTGATTGTATTCGAGCGCTCATCCGACCAAGGCCTGTGAGTTTTAACAGGCTTCGGTAGTTACACTCTGCGGCAAGGCGGTTCTGTGAAGCAAAAGAACTCGCCACTGTACACACCGGGTGACTTTAACCCGCGTGTGTTTATCTATTAATTTGCCGTATAGTCTCCGCCATTACCGAGCAGCAGTTTAACATCTCTGCAAGGTGGACCGCAGACTGCGATGCCCATAGGCTTCCATTATAACATTATAGATCTACCTCTCTGGCCCAGATGTCACTTCTCTGCTGTCCAGAATCCTGGAGTGTCTATCAGCCATATCCTCCTTTTCACCTCTCGCTTACTAAAACTCAACGTAGACAAAACTGGACTCATTATCTTTCCTCCATCTCACGTATCTTCCCTACCCGATCTATCTATTATGGTAAACGGCATCACGCTCTCTCATGCACCTGAAATCCGCTGCCTCGGAGTAACTCTCGACTCTGCCCTGTCCTTCAAACCACACGTCCAAACTCTTGCCACCTCCTGTCGCCTCCAACTCAAAAATATTTCCAGACTCTGTCCCTTCCTCAGTCCTCAATCTACTAAAACTCTTGTACATGCCCTCATCATCTCCCGCCTTGACTACTGCAACACTCTCCTCTGTGGTCTCCCTGCTAACTTTTTTGCACCACTCCAGTCTGTCCTCAATTCTGCTGCCCGACTAATCCACCTCTCCTCACTACTCCCCTGTCTCTCCCCTCTGCAAATCCCTCCATTGGCTCCCAATTCCCCAATGAATCCAGTTCAAACTACTAACACTGACCTACAAAGCCATCCACAACCTTTCCCCTCCCTATATTTCTGATCTAATCTCCCAATATCTTCCCTCACGTAATCTCCAGTCCTCCCAAGACCTCCTTCTCTCCTCCACACTTATTCGTTCCTCACACAACCGCCTCCAAGATTTCTCCCGAATATCCCCTATCCTCTAGAATGCCATGCTTCAACACGTCCGATTATCCACTCTGTTAGCCGCTGCCGACACACACGGGGCCCCATGTGATCAGACACCGGATACACAGCGGAAGTGAGAGGAGGCGGGCGGAAAACAAAAGCAGCGCATGCGCTGAAGAAACATAGCGGCCATCTTGGTTATGGGCAAAGAGATGGACACATGAAAACAGAATGAAATATAGCTTAAATATGCTAGAAATTTATGGGCACAGTATATATAGAAAAATAGATTGAACCAACCAAATGTCTCATAACAGCCAGAACAGGAATAAACATAGGAGTCAGAAGTAGACACACAGGGTTGAAAACATGAGTATACTGTATAATAGCATCTATAGAAGTTATAATAAGTAAACATCCACATATCAAAACACAAGGTTATAATAATAATGTGGATTGCAACTATACATTAATAGAAGTAGTGGATAACACATAAACATAAATATCATAAAAACACACGTCCAAAGGATACGTATAGAGTTTAAACAGCATATTGGAGAAAGTACCCAAATACACTGTGTTCCAAATTATTATGCAAAAAATATTTCCTCATATTTTATCTAAATTACCTATATGAATTGCAGTCATTGTTATTTTCCAGTCATCTACTATTCTAGTATAATTGTAATGTTTTTGAACAAACTGCCTATGAAAACAGTATATTTTTAAAAATAAGAAACACTCAAAATGCATGTTCCAAATTATTATGCACAGCAGAGTTTTCAACCTTTTTATTTTTATTTTGATCAAAAAAATGGTCAATTGTGAAATTATAAGCATTATTAGCTTATTACAAAATGAAATCAAACAGTTTTCAAGTCAAAACTTTATTCTAGGTGATGTTACATTTGCACATAGGACCACTTGTTGGAAAGAAGCTTCTGAACTCCATTGAATTTGTCAGTTTTTGGATGGTTTGTGCTTCCATTGTTTTGCATTTGGACAGAATACCCTCCCAGAGCTGTTGCTTAGATGTGAACTGCCTCCCGCCATCATAGACACTCCTTTTGATGATGCTCAAGAGGTTCTCAATGGGGTTGAGGTCAGGGGAAGATGGTGGCTACACCATAAATTTGTCCTCTTTTATCCCCATAGCAGCCAGAGATGCAGATGTGTTATTTGCAGCATGAGACGGTGCATTATCATGCATGAAAATGATCTTGCTGCGGAAAGCACGGTTCTTCCTCTTGAACCATGGCAGGAAGTGCTGTTTTAGAAACTCCACATAGGTTATGGAGTTCATCTTTACCCCTTCAGGGATCCTAAAGGGGCCGACAATCTCTCTCCCCATGATTCCAGCCCAAAACATTACTCCACCTCCTCCTTGTTGGCGCCTTAGCCGTGTTTTCATGGGGTGTCCATCAACCAGCCATCCTCCACTCCATCCATCTGGACCATCGAGCGCTGCACGGCACTCATCGGTGAACAAAACAGTTTGGAAGTCAGTCTTCATGTATCGTTTGGCCCACTGGAGCCGTTTCTGCTTGTGTGCAGTGGATAGAGGTGGTCGACAGGATGGCTTACGCACAGCTGCAAACCTGTGAGGGACCCTGCATCTTGTTGTTCGGGGGACGTTGGAGGCACCAGCAGCTTCAAAAACTTGTCTGCTGCTATGACAAGGCATTTTTGCAGCTGCTCTTTTAACCTGACGCCATACTTCTTGATTGTGCGATGATCACGATGAAGTGTCTTGGCAATATTGATTGTAGTCATGCCTTGACCTAAATACTCCACAATTTGTTGCTTCTCAGCAGCCAACACATCCTTTTTATTTCCCATTTTGGCAAAAAAGGTAGGCTGCTTAATAATGTGGAACAGCCTTCTTAAGTAGTCTTGCCTTTATTTGGACACACCTGCCAAACTAATTTGCACAGGTATCTGCAATTGCTTTCAGTGATATAAAGAGCCCTGGCACACATCACAATCAATGAGTTTAAATGACAAACAAAAAAATTCTAACCTTATCACTCCGAAACTCTTTTTGCATAATAATTTGGAACACAGTGTAATCCCAAATTACCAAAACACCAATCTACTACACAAACTACTAATGCACTATAGCAAAAGAAAGTACAATAAAGCTAACAAAATTTGTTTCCTATGTAAGTACATTATAGTTCACATAGTAGATAATGCAGAAGTAATAATATTCATGCAGAAGATACAAAGTAATAATAGAAAAGATTGTATAGTAGAGCAGAATATAGAATTCTTATATCCACTCCATATCGCATATCCAGAGGAACGGTTACTTTTCCAACTCCCACACATATCAGACTTCAAAGATGCCAAGACAGTCGGCACATGATCAGTAGAAGATAAAGAATAGAAGAAAAATTAAAATGCAGATAAAAAACAAATGAATGTGGAAAAAAGCCACACTTTAAAATGCACAACAGCCGGGCATTCATAAGAAGGGGGCAAAAGAAAGGCTTTCATTCAAACCATAGGACCGGTCAGTTTTTATTATATTTCATCTAGTCTCTAACCTACCAAGACGCTTGGCTAATTGTCTGCCCCTGATGTTGATGTTTAGGGCATCAATACCACGTACCCTCAACAGCGTACCATCACAGTTGTGAAAATTTTTAAAATGACGTGGTATCGGTTTGAGGGTGGAAGCGTCTGTATGGCCGACTGCTGCCTGAATCCCCAGAATGTGTTCCCTTATGCGAACCTTAAGTTGGTGCGTTGTTAGGACAACATAGACTAGACCACAGGGACACGTGGCATAATAAATGACATATCTTGTAATACACGTAATATGTTGTCTGATCTTAAACGACTTAGTGCCAGCAGAATTAGAAAAGGAATCACATCGATCGACATTGGGAAAGGCAACACATCTGCCACATGGAACACAACCACCCCTCAATGTAAAATGATCCAAAAAAGTAGCCATCTGTTACCCAGTATAATGGCTAGAAACAAGATGGTCTCTCAAATTTTTTGCCCACCTAAATGCGATGGATGGTCTGTCAGGGAAAAACTTACCAATGACAGAATCCACATTAAGGATGGGCCAAGCTTTTTGAAACATTGAACGTACCCTATTAGACTGAGAGTCAAATGTGGTGACAAATCTTATCTTTCGGTCATCAATAGATTTAGTCTCAGGTCTGACTCTATACAGTAAGTCATGTCGGGAGGCATATTTTGCTCTATGATATGCTTTCTTGATCAACCAGCGTAGGCATGGAGTAATGTATTGGTGGTTGTTGCCTTTCTGAAAGTATCAGCATACCAGACGGGTCCCTTTTAATAGTAACATCCAAAAAATCCAATGCATCCACATTAGACACAAACGTCAGATAAATGTTGAGGTCATTGTGGTTTAGGGTGAAAACAAGTTGCTCAAGGTCGGTGGGTGTGCCTTGCCAGACAAAGAAAATGTCATCAATGTACCGCATCCAAAAGGGGACGCGTCCCATTGACACCTGTTCGCCTGACAATAAGAGGTCCCTCTACCACAGGAACAGGTTAGCGTAAGAGGGTGCAAAAGTTGCCCCCATCGCTGTCCCCTGGAGCTGTAGGTAGAAGGATCACTTAAACACAAAGAAATTGTGAGTGAGGGTGAACTCAAGTAGCTCCAGCAGGAGATCCCTCAAGACAATAGACAGAGAAGATGTATTAAGAAAGTATCTCACAGCAGAGATACCATCCTTATGTTTTATATTGGTATAGAGGGATTCAACATCTGAAACCAGTAGAGTATCACCCTCAAGGCATAAACCATCGATCCTGTGCAACAAGTCACTCGTGTCCCTAAGAAAGGAAGGGAGGCTAAAAACCAGAGGTTGAAGGTGGTAATCAATCCACCTATAGACATGCTCCAGGAAGTTCTTTCTGCCCGAAATAATTGGTCTGCCAGGCGGTGAAGAAACACTCTTGTGGATCTTGGGAAGGAGATACAAAGTTGGGATTGTAGGTTCAGGAACCATTAATGCCGACGCCAAGTCCTTGGTGATAATGTCGTCCTGAAGGGCCCATTTCAAGAAGTTATCTAGTGGAGCACTATATGCAGAGAGAGGATTATACTATGTGAGCTATAATGTGCTTACATATGAAACAAATTTTGTTAGATATATTGTACTTTCTTTTGCTATAGTGCATTAGGAGTTTGTGTAGTAGATTGCTGTTTTGGTAATTTGGGATTATTTGGGTACTTTTTCCATTATGCTGTTTAAACTCTATACGTATCCTTTGGACGTGTGTTTTTATGATATTTATGTTTATATGTTCTCCACTATTTCTATTAATGTATAGTTGCAATCCACATTATTATTATAACCTTGTGTTTTGATATTTGGATGTTTACTTATTATTACTTCTATAGACGCTATTATACAGTATACACATGTTTTTCACCCTGTGTGTCTACTTCTGGCTCCTATGTTTATTCCTGTTCTGGCTGTTATGACACATTTGGTTGGTTTAATCTATTTTTCTATATATACTGTGCCCATAAATTTCTAGCGCATTTGCGCTATATTTCATTCTGTTTTTATGTGCCCATCTCTTTGCCTATAACCAAGATGGCCTCTATGTTTCTTCAGTGCATGCGCTGTTTTTGTTTTCCGCCTGCCTCCTCTCACTTCCTCTGTGTGTACAGCGTCTGATCACATGGGGCACCGTGTGTGTTGGTGCCGGCTAACATAGCGGTGATTGTACTGGTCAGCACGACGGTAATGAGGGTCATGGTATTTCATTTCCGTCCACAGTGAATATAAATAACCACAGCAGGGATATTTCGACATGCCCCCTGAGTAAGGAAATCTCTGAAACGCGCGTCAGGGTGGGCAGGAGACTGCGTGGCATCCGGAGCCTAGTCATTTGATATGTCTATCTTATCATGTTTCTCCTATGATCCTTATATTTGTTGCTATTTGACATATTGAGGTCTGTGTGGACTGTGCAGTACTACTTCTCTTACTGCTCTTAAGTACTTTATTTTTTGTACATGGGGTATAATACATATTTTTCATACTTCTGCATAAGTCATTATTGTGTTTTGCATACATGCCTCTTATATAGCATCTGATGTACTCCAGGACCCCCTGTCAGTCTATCCACCTTTATTGTGTATGTTGATGTAGCCTGTCACTTTTTTTTAGCCCTTCTTGTTAATGACCCACATTATTTAATAAAAAAAAATTCTATTTCTTGTTACCTCTTGGACCATTTACTGCGTTTTTTTTGTTTTTTTCTTTTGCAGTGAGTCCTGCATTGACCAATTGTTTGCGTTATGGATGTGTTTTTTTCAGGACTGTGTTATCTAACCATTTTTATAATGATTATTTTTTCTCACTCCATAAGCTTTTTGTGCTTCAATTATTATTTATAATATAGTTCAGGGTCTGATTGAAGTTTCAGTACTGTCCTGGTACCGGAACCGATCTTTTTAAAACTTTGGGTCATTACCAGAACACGAACTTTCACCAGTCCGCCCATGCCTACTGCTCACACTTTGCAAAAAAAAAAAAAAAATGACAGCAGGTCTCATCATGCCAGTAATTTACCAACATAAATACAATACGGGTTAATAAAAAGAGTTAAAAGTGCCTCACAAATAAATGTTTAGAAACTCATGACAATCGTTCCTCTTACAAGATTAGGGAAAGCGATAAAAAAAACAGGTTCTGGGCTCTCATGACTAGGTTGTTTCGGCAAACTGACATGAACTACGGTATTATGAGCAGTAGATTTAATTTGGATTCCTCCTATTGATCCCATTCTCATCTTTGTAGGTCCCAGGTATTAAAAAAATGTAACAAGCTACACTAGAAATGTATATAGTTTAAATTTAGAACTACCAAGCAAGTATGTTAATAGTTGATTAGAATGCACAGTTAAAACCCAAGAGATTAGCTTCAGTAATAGTAATGGGAAATAGAAAGCTGCAATTAGTTTTAGTGTTTAGCAAGGATCTTATTGAGGCATGCGTCTGCACAATAGTGGACACCCCAGGCTTGATCAAAAGATTTGTTGGGCTGCTAATACTATTCCAAATTAGCCATTTAACATAAAACTAATAGCTACCCAATTATCTCCAATTTGTCAGCAGTCACCGTCTCAAATAAATGTTTGCAGTAATGAAGTACAGAGCGAGCGCAGTATCTCCTAACTGAGACATGCAAAGTGTGCAGTCTTTTATCCTCTCCACTGACATGTTCATGAAGGACCTTGCTGAGCTGGCAGAGGAACAGTTGTAGCAGTTGTCAAAAACACCATAGTTTTTCCATGTGATCAGATTTAAATTGAAGGTAAAATATGCATGGCAACTTGACATATGCTCGTCTATTATACAAAAGTACCTAACTTTTCAATTCAAGGGGTGTACTATGATGATTAATGTATTTTCAGGATGAGTTTTATATACACACTATATATATATACAGTATATATATATATATATATATATATATATATATATATATATACACAGTGGGACAAAAAAGTATTTAGTCAGTCAGCAATAGTGCAAGTTCCACCACTTAAAAAGATGAGAGGCGTCTGTAATTTACATCATAGGTAGACCTCAACTATGGGAGACAAACTGAGAAAAAAAAATCCAGAAAATCACATTGTCTGTTTTTTTTTCATTTTATTTGCATATTATGGTGGAAAATAAGTATTTGGTCAGAAACAAAATTTCATCTCAATACTTTGTGATATATCCTTTGTTGGCAATGACAGAGGTCAAACGTTTTCTGTAAGTCTTCACAAGGTTGCCACACACTGTTGTTGGTATGTGGGCCCATTCCTCCATGCAGATCTCCTCTAGAGCAGTGATGTTTTTGGCTTTTCGCTTGGCAACACGGACTTTCAACTCCCTCCAAAGGTTTTCTATAGGGTTGAGATCTGGAGACTGGCTAGGCCACTCCAGGACCTTGAAATGCTTCTTACGAAGCCACTCCTTCGTTGCCCTGGTGGTGTGCTTTGGATCATTGTCATGTTGAAAGACCCAGCCACGTTTCATCTTCAATGCCCTTGCTGATGGAAGGAGGTTTGCACTCAAAATCTCACGATACATGGCCCCATTCATTCTTTCATGTACCCGGATCAGTCGTCCTGGCCCCTTTGCAGAGAAACAGCCCCAAAGCATGATGTTTCCACCACCATGCTTTACAGTAGGTATGGTGTTTGATGGATGCAACTCAGTATTCTTTTTCCTCCAAACACGACAAGTTGTGTTTCTACCAAACAGTTCCAGTTTGGTTTCATCAGACCATAGGACATTCTCCCAAAACTCCTCTGGATCATCCAAATGCTCTCTAGCAAACTTCAGACGGGCCCGAACATGTACAGGCTTAAGCAGTGGGACACGTCTGGCACTGCAGGATCTGAGTCCATGGTGGCGTAGTGTGTTACTTATGGTAGGCCTTGTTACATTGGTCCCAGCTCTCTGCAGTTCATTCACTAGGTCCCCCCGCGTGGTTCTGGGATTTTTGCTCACCGTTCTTGTGATCATTCTGACCCCACGGGGTGGGATTTTGCGTGGAGCACCAGATCAAGGGAGATTATCGGTGGTCTTGTATGTCTTCCATTTTCTAATTATTGCTCCCACAGTTGATTTCTTCACTCCAAGCTGGTTGGCTATTGCAGATTCAGTCTTCCCAGCCTGGTGCAGGGCTACAATTTTGTTTCTGGTGTCCTTTGACAGCTCTTTGGTCTTCACCATAGTGGAGTTTGGAGTCAGACTGTTTGAGGGTGTGCACAGGTGTCTTTTTATACTGATAACAAGTTTAAACAGGTGCCATTACTACAGGTAATGAGTGGAGGAAAGAGGAGACTCTTAAAGAAGAAGTTACAGGTCTGTGAGAGCCAGAAATCTTGATTGCTTGTTTCTGACCAAATACTTATTTTCCACCATAATATGCAAATAAAATGAAAAAAAAACAGACAATGTGATTTTCTGGATTTTTTTTTCTCAGTTTGTCTCCCATAGTTGAGGTCTACCTATGATGTAAATTACAGACGCCTCTCATCTTTTTAAGTGGTGGAACTTGCACTATTGCTGACTGACTAAATACTTTTTTGCCCCACTGTATATCTTTTTATTCATAACATTATAGCAAGATAACTTTTTCAATATTATGTGACTTCTCTGTGGTATAAAAAAAAGGAGATAGGACCAATACAAGCTTCATTTCTAATGCTAAAACTAATGATCTAAACAATTGACATTAATAATCAATAATCATTGTATGCTTCTGTGAGCTTTTAAATGAATTAAACAGTATGTGTATTCATTACCTTTTGTATTACATAGGTGTTCACTTCTTTGACTATGCTCGCATGTACTGCATATACAGGTGCTTCTCACAAAATTTGAATATCATCAAAAGGTTAATTTATTTCAGTTCTTCAATACAATGCAATGACCTTTTGTGGCTTACCCTCCTTGTGCAGTGTGTCAATGACTGCCTTCTGGACATCTGTCAAGTCAGCAGTCTTCCCCATGATTGTGGAGCCTACAGAAACAGACTAAGGGACCTTTTTAAATGCTTAGGTAGCCTTTGCAGGTGTTTTCTGAATTTTTCTAGTTTACTGAGATAATGACTTTTGACTTTTCATTGGCTGTAAGCCATAATCATCAACATTAACAGAAATAAATGGAGCACCCGGGCGAGCGCGGCGGGAGGACGTGAGAGCACGCGTGCTGTGCAGGGCCATGGGGTACTCGGTACTGGGCCTGTCGACTTCAACAGGGGACGGTGTCACGGCAGCGGTGACTCGGGCCGTGGCCCTGGGGCGTCCATTATATAAAAATGATGAAAAGGGATGGGGAAAAGTTGTTGGTGATGTTGTTAGATGTGGTAAAAATGAAGATAAAGTTTATAGATGATTAAATACGTGACGCCACCTGTGGTATTCTGGTCAGAGGTGACCAGCGCTGCGGTGTTGTTCCCTTGAGACTGTTGATGTGGCGCAGCTGAGGTGAAAATGGCTCCCCACAGGTAGAGCTATAGTCCCAGGGCAAAGAAGTTTGATTAATAGTTAGGATGGTTGTAAACGTTGGGGTGCAGAGAAATGAGAGGAGGACACAGAGAGGTGCAGTTTCTTAACCTTTTACTGGCAATTGGTTGCAATCTGGAGTACCACATACAGGTGATGGAATGAGTCTGGCTCGCCTGGAGGCATTCAGGGGACCCACCTTGCCAGGTGGGGATTTAGGACCTTCCTTCTGCGCCCTGTGTGTGGGTCTCCGCTGTTTATAACTATGCTGCGACCCTCAATTGCGTGATGATTTCACTAACCTGTACGGCAGTCAGCATGAGCCTATTCCACGGGTACCGTCCTTTTCACCGTCAGCCCTGGGCTCCTTATCAGGGCTTCAGGTGCTCAATGTTGCACAGGAAATACAATCCCCTGTACTTTCAGATTCGGCGATCAGGACACACAGCTCCTGACTACCAAGGACTCTGACGTCCCTTTTCTCTCTATTAGCGCTTCGCTCTGGGGTCTGCTATATGCAGTTTTTTTTAGCTTCCCCAGACCCTCTTCATCTCTGCTCATGTCCTTTCCCTCTTCACCCATCAGCTCCCTGTCTTGAACTCCTCACAGATCAGCTACTTCTCCTGAATTGACTGGATCTTCCAGAAAGATCTCTTTACCTCATGTTTAACTGTCTTGTCATTTCCTCACAGCTCACAGCTGCTCTTGTTTCCATGACAAACCCTCAGCTCACTTCTAGTTGACTCCCCAACCCCCTCTACTGGCCAGAATTTATAAGGCAGCTCCCTTTTCTGACCTGCAGCAGGAATTGTGATTTAATCTATGTTACCTGGCATGGGGTTCCCCTTTCTGCCTCCAACCATGACTTCACCTCTTAGAGGGAGGCAATGTCACTGTGACAACTGGACTCAGGGGTATCACATTCCCCCCCAATTAAGTTAAGTAGTTCTGGACTGAGGAAACATAATAAGAATTGTTAACAACAACAATTAATGAAAAGCTGCAAAGTCTTAAAAATGAAAAAATTATCAAAAGCCAGACAAGAAAAAGAAAACAATAGCACAGTTACTGCAGCGACCAGTCCTTACGCTGCTATCCAGGAATTGTCTTTGTGCTTGTACCTGGAGTTTGGTTGGTGGGAACCGCCTTAACCCACTTTGTGTGTGGTCCCTGGGCGTGGCTACAGGGCACTCTGTAGATGGGCCTGTTTTTCGGCCACGCCGGCAGCTTATTTTCAAGGCCTTTTTGGAGTAGCTATTTACAAATACATATCTGACCACACATAGTACTGTGGCCCAATTGTCCTTTTAATTGGTTAGTACGAATACTTTGAAAAGTTCATACAGTAAGTCTCTGTAGGCTCTCATGCTTAATTGTTACAACTATACATTCTTATTACTTTATTTACATTATACAATCTCTGTAACGGGCAGGGATCTGACCTCTAGTACTACGAGTAGATCTACGCAGTATAGGTTTTTCTGATGACCTGACCTGTTCTCTGATGCCTACTGTTGGTGCATTAGTCACTACGCTATGAGTAGACTTGTGGAAGATAGGTATTTTAGACTGTCTTCTCTCTACTCCTAGACTCACCATGAGATTGTCAGATTCGCTGTTTGCAGGGGACAGATTTCTGCATTCCACTGCAGATTTGATATCTGTTACTGCAGCCATTTCATTTTGAGTCTCTTCTTCATCTGGTGCAGTAGGCTGATGAAAGGTTAGAACTGGTGCAACTATTGCCTGATTTACTTGTGTCCACGTCTGAGGAAATTCTCCAACTATAGTTTGAATCTTATCTTCCACCTCTACTATGGGTTGTGGAGTGTCTTGGACTTCCTACTTGTCCTTCAATTGATCAGGGCATATCTTTGGATGATCTCTTGAGACTGCTTCTAAGGCTTCTCCTCCATCTTTACTGATGATACATACTTTGGTGTTATTAAAGTCTGAAGGTATCACGGTGTATGGCTCTGCCTCCCACTGGCCATCTAGTTTGTGAACACGTCTCTATCTTTTGAGTACTTGTTCTCCTGGTGTCAAGGGAACTGCAGGGGCGTGTTGATTGTAATTCTTTTCCTTCCTCTGTCTTACTTGGGTCAAACTTTTCTCCACACATTCTTGTACTTTGCGGTATTGTTGCTGCCGCTCTGTATCCCAGTCTGCATCTGGTGATGTTGTCTCAGGTGTTAAGACTCCCATGTCTAAATCAATGGGTAACTTGCCAGGTCTTGCTCTCATCAAGTAGGCCAGAGTGCAATTTGTAGTGTTTACCGGTATATGATTATATAGATCTACTAGATCTGGAAACTTCTCTGGCCACTGGTTTTGTTCTTCCAGAGGTAAGGTCTTCAAAAAGTCAATTACCACCTGGTTCATCTTCTCACACATGCCATTTTTCTGTGGATGGTACGGCGGCGTCCTGATTTTCTTGCAACTGTACATGTTACAGAACTCCTGAAACACTTCTGCCTCAAAGGTTAGACCTTGATCGGTGAGCACTTGTTCAGCGTATCCGTGCGGTCGACAAAAGTGCTGCTGAAATGCCTTGGCTGCTGTCTTCGCACGACTACCAAGAACCTTGAGTAATGGTCCACGATGGTCAAAGCATAGGTGTAGCCATTCCTACTCGGAGTTAACTTCACGTAATCCAAGGCTACCAGTTCAAGCAGCTGTTTTGTGATGATCGGCTGTAATGGGGCTCGCTGGCTGTTTCGGTCTTTTCTGCCCAGGTTGCGGGGGCCACATTTTCAGCACCACTTCTCAATGGCTGTCCTCATGCCAACCCAGTATAATCTTTCACGAAGTAGGACCTTCAACTTCTTCCAACCAAAGTGTCCTGCTCCATTGTGGTACGTCTCTAAGACCATTGGCGCATCCCTCTTTGGGACTACCACCTGCCAGACCAGTTCATGTGTGCGCGAGTTGATGTTCCTCCGACACAGTTTACCCTCGTAGATGAACAGCTTGCCTCTCTCCTTCCATAGCTGCTGTGCTTCCTGTGGGTCATCTGGACCAGGGTGTGCATTAGCTTGTGCCAGCCACTCCTTTATGAGGCGAACAGCTGGGTCACTGTCTTGTGTCTCTGCCCATTCATGATGGGGTAATGGGTTCAACGTCACCTCTCGTACGATAAAGCGCTTATTCCTCACTCCTTGGGAGCGCTGGGCTGCAATTGGACTGTGGAATGCTGGCAACTCGATTTCTTCGAGTTCCTTTGGATCTTCTCCCCCGTCTGGTGAATTGGGCATCCTGGACAACGCATCTGCATTAGCGTTCTTTTGTCCTGCTCGGTACTTGATGGTGAACTCATAGTTGGACAGCCGGGCCATCCGTCACTGTTCAAGTGCCCCGAGCTTTGCCGTTTCAAGGTGGGTTAGCGGATTAATGTCCGTGTAGATGGTGAACTTTGCTGAAGCCAAGTAGTGCTTGAAGTGCTCTGTTACTGCCCAGACTATGGCGAGGAACTCCAGTTTAAAGGAACAGTAGTTGTCGGGGTTCCTCTCAGTGGGACAAAGCTTCCTGCTGGCGTAGGCAATCATTCTCTCTTTGCCTTTCTACACTTGTGACAGCACTGCTCCCGATCCCACGTTGCTGACGTCAGCGTAAAGTACAAATGGTTGGTCATAGTCTGGGTAGGCCAGGACCTCATCTCCCATGAGGGCCAGTTTCAACTTGGTGAAGGACTCTTCTATCCTCTTGTTCCACTCGAATGGAAGATTTTAGTTCTTGGCCTTCTTGGATTGGCCCACTAGAAGATTTTGTAGCGGTGCTGCTATCTTGATGAAGTCCTTGATAAATCTTCGGTAGTAGCCTACTAACCCAAGAAATTGACTCACTTCATGGATAGTGCTTGGTCTTTTCCAGTCCCGGATAACGGTGACTTTGTCAGGATCGGGTGCCACACCTTCCGCGCTCACCACATGGCCTAGGTACTGCACCTTGGGTTTCAAAAGGTGACATTTGGACGGTTTTATTTTCAGGCCAAAGTTTGACAGGGCTTCGAATACCTCAGCTAGGTGCTTCAAATGGTCTTCGTAGGTTTTGGAGAAGATGATGATGTCATCCAGGTACAGCAGAACGGTTTCAAAGTTTTATGTCCAACTCAGCATTCCATTAACCGCTGAAATGTTCCTGGTGCATTGCTGAGCCAAAATGGCATGTAGTTAAATTCGCAGAGGCCCATTGGTGCTGTAAACGCTGTCTTCTCTTTGTCTGCCTCTGCCACAGGAACCTGCCAATACCCACTGGTGAGATCTAAGGTAGAGAAATAATTAGGAGTTCTCAGTGCAGCTAGTGATTCCTCAATTCTAGGCAATGGGTAAGCATCTTTATGTGTAATGCTGTTAATACGCCTGTAGTCTACACACATTCTCATAGTACCATCTTTCTTTTTAATGATGACTAATGGAGCTGCCCAGGGGCTGCAACTATCTCTGATCACCCCAGCCTCCTTCATCTCCCGAAACATACTCTTGGCACATTGATAGTGTGCTGGGAGTACAGGTCGGTGTCTCTCTTTAATGGGTGGATAATCTCTGGTGGGGATATGATGTTGAACCTCTTTTGCCTGCCCAAAGTCTAGAGGATGCTTGCTGAAGACCCATTCAAATTCTCGAGCCACCCGGTAAGCCCCATGCTTTTGGTGCGAAGGGGTGGAGTCAGTGCCTATGTGTAGTTGCTGACACCAATCCTCCTGCTGCCCTTCAGAGCCATTCTCTTCCACCTTGTCAGATGGAAGAAAAGGTTCTAGTGTCTCGATTGCATTGTTACTGACAGTGAACAGTTTAGCAAGGGTGGCATACCGGGGTAACTGGACCTCTCTCCCCACAATTTAAGATGCGTATTGGTACTCTCCCCTTGCGGACATCAACCACCCCTCTGGCTGTCAAGCTAGTGGGCCTACATTCAGAGTACATGGGTTCTACCCTGGCTTGGTAATCTTGACCCCTTAGGCCTATTGCTGCCCGACACCTAATTAACATTTCACTTCTGGGAGGTACTGCAATGGGAAAGGATCACTTACTCTGACACTGCCGACTTCTCCACCAGACAGCTCTACCTGTTGTCTCTGCATCAGGGCTCTGATCTCCTTTTGTAGAACCTGTTGCTGACTGGAGCTGGCAGTCTCGGTTACCTGTTGTAACAAAGCAATAATTTCTCCAAGACAATTTTCAATTACATTAGTGCCTAAAGTGATCATAGGATGGCATTCTCGTTTGTCAATATCATGTATTAACAAACCTTGCGATTGCAATTCTACTCGGCCAATCTTGATGGTCACCTCTTTATATCCCATCTGAGGCAAGAGCTGACCATTGCTGGCAAGAATGGCAAGGTCTTTATCTGGGCTATGAGTACTGTCTGAATCATCCCAGTACTGCTTAAAAAGAACATATGGTATCGTTGTCACCTGGGAGTCGGTGTCCAGTAAAGCTTTCATCGGAAAACCGTCAATCACGACAGGCAAGACTGGTCGTCCTCCTACGTGCTTGTCTCGCCAATTTGGTGGGCCTGGTCGTCTTACTCCTGGGGGTTGGCCCTTTGCCCCAGGGGTTGCTTGTTTAAATGACAGTATCTTGCTAGGTGTCCCGCCTTGTTGCAGCGGCGACAGATGGGCTGTCCATCCTCGTCGTAATGATCGCTGTCTCTCCCTCTGGTCGGTGGGATCCTCTTCTGCTGTCGCCACGGGACATCATCTGGACTGGAGGCCAGCTGGATCTTCTTCTTTGGAGTCACTTGCAGGGACTGCACAGTTTTTGTGCGTGCAGCCACACTTTTGGTTAGTTCCTTGACTTGGAGACGTAAGTCTGCAGCAGAATCATCATCTTGGGACGGCTTGTCAGTCTCAATAGGGGTCTTTGGAAAGGATGCTGCCTCCTGCTGGTATGTAATTACAGGATGCTTAGCGGGCTCGATGCTGCTAGGATTCGGTTCACACAGCACTCGGATGGCTCTATCCTTAAAGTGTGCAATGTCCAATTCAGGATTTTGTAGGGCCATTACGCGCAGCTGTGTCCTTTGGTTGTTAGACTGGAGTCCCTCTATGAACTGCTCTGTTAGTAATCTATCTTAATCTGGCACGCTCTCAGGGTCCACCTGCTTTACAGCCCGTAGTACCTCCTGAAGATTAAGGGAACAGTTCCGTAGACTGTCCTGCACTCTCTGTTTGCACCCAAAGAATCTCATTTTTATCTCTGTTGCAGTGCGGGTATCAAAAGTGTTCTTCAGTTTGGCCAAGATTTATTGGACAGTCCCTTTATCAGTGTCCAACCAAAACTTTACTTCCCTCTGGGCCGCACCAGTTAACTGGCCAATGAGGATACTGACTTTTTGGCTTTCTGACAGGGGGTACACTTTGAACAAACTACATAGTCTTTCTTTAAAATTGCTTAGGGTGTGTGACACCCATGAGTACTGTGGTAACCAGGCTGCTTCCTGGTATATATGGCATTGATAGCGGCATTATGGAGGCTACAGCTGCGACCACCACTGAATCTTCACCCGCGTTGGGCATTTTCTTCCTGTTTTTCACTTGCTCACAATAGAGCGCAGCTCCAGCTTCACTGGCACGCCCCACTCTGCTCGCACACACTGTGTGACGCAGTTATGGTGGTTAATTGAAAGCTCAGTCAAATCTTTAGCACACAATTTAATAAAGTCTATGGTGCACAGTACCCAGCTTTGCCAGTGTCCTTTACCCAGCTTTGCTAGGCTCGCTAAATCCTGTTTGTGACACCAGTTGGTGCGCCCTGGCGCGTGCGGCGGCGGCGGCATGAGGGAGCGCGCGCGGTGCAGGACAGTGGGGTCCTCGGTACCGGCCCGTCAGCTTCAACGGGGGACGGTGTCACGGTGGCAGTGACCCGGTCCGTGGCCCTGGGGCATCCATTAAATAAAAATGATGAAAGGGGATGGGGAAAAGTTGTTGGTGATGTTGTTAGATGTGGTAAAAATGAAGATAAAGTTTATAGATGATTAAATACATGACGCCACCTGTGGTAACTCACCAATGCCCTCTGCTGTCCAGAATTTATAAGGCAGCTCCCTTTTCTGGAAAATAGGGGGGGAAGCCAGCACTGCTTAAGGTTAGAACGCATAAATTGGAGTGCATATGCACATAATGTCTAGCTGTATTCAAAAATGAGATATTTAGCAAAAAAATTGATCAATTCAATTGAGCCACCCCGCCGCGCCAAGGCAATCTCATATGGGGGGTCCTACTCTATATATTTTTAATAAATGCTGTGCCATTACGGCCTCCTAAATACATTTAGAGCATGACCACATCAAGTGCAATCTGTACCTGAACATTACTGGATCGCTCCCATGAAGCCAGATGAAGCAAGTGCAGATGAAGGCCAACCAGGTCTGAACACAGACATATCAGGAATGGCCTCCACACATTGCCTGACCAGCAAACATAGATGAAGGGCGATGTTGGTCCAGACACAGGTGCACAATTAAATAAAGCTTGGGGCAGGGTGGGGCTGCCGTGTGTGTGCACAGCAGCCTAATCCATCACAATGAACACAGAAAAATTATGGCGGACATAACCAAGCGTGCACGGCAACAGTGGTGGTGAGCCACAAACCAACAACAAGAAAATAGGGGGGGAAGCCAGCACTGCTTAAGGTTAGAACACATAAATTGGAGTGCATATGCACATAATGTCTAGCTGTATTCAAAAATGAGATATTTAGCAAAAAAATTGATCAATTCAATTGAGCCACCCCGCCGCGCCAAGGCAATCTCATATGGGGGGTCCTACTCTATATATTTTTAATAAATGCTGTGCCATTACGGCCTCCTAAATACATTTAGAGCATGACCACATCAAGTGCAATCTGTACCTGAACATTACTGGATCGCTCCCAATAGGGGCATTATTTTAAAGGGGTCTTTCCCATGTGGGGATTGTAACATTTTCCCTTTCATGATTCCGACCCAGGATGCTTTTTTGAATCCCCTAAACCTGAGAAGCCATCCATTAAAATCATACATGAACTGCAAAGCTACAGTTAGGTCCATATATATTTGGACAGAGACAACATTTTTCTAATTTTGGTTCTATACATTACCACAATGAATTTTAAACAAAACAATTAAGATGCAATTGAAGTTCAGACTTTCAGCTTTCATTTGAGGGTATTCACATTAAAATTGGATGAAGGGTTTAGGAGTTTCAGCTCCTTAACATGTGCCACCCTATTTTTAAAGGGACCAAAAGTAATTGGACAATTGACTCCAAGGCTATTTCATGGACAGGTGTGGGCAATCCCTTCGTTATGTCATTCTCAATTAAGCAGAAAAAAAGGCCTGGAGTTGATTTGAGGTGTGGTGCTTGCATTTGGAAGGTTTTGCTGTGAAGGAAACAGCGGTCAAAGGAGCTCTCCGTGCAGGTGAAACAAGCCATCCTTAAGCTGCAAAAACAGAAAAAACCCATCCGAGAAATTGTTACAACATTAGAAGTGCCAAAATCTACAGTTTGGTACATCCTGAGAAAGAAAGAAAGCACTGGTGAACTCATCAATACAAAAAGACCTGGGTGCCCACGGAAGACAACAGTGGTGGATGATCACAGAATAATCTCCATGGTGAAGAGAAACCCCTTCACAACAGCCAACCATGTGAACAACACTCTCCAGGAGGTAGGCGTATCAATATCCAAATCTACCATAAAGAGAAGACTGCATGAAAGTAAATACAGAGGGTTCGTTGCACAGTGCAAGCCACTCATAAGCATCAAGAATCAAAAGGCTAGACAGATGAAACCAAGATCAACCTCTACCAGAATGATGGAAAGAGAAAAGTATGGCGAAGGCGTGGTACAGCTCATCATGATCCAAAGCATACCACATCATCTGTAAAACACGGCGGAGGCAGTGTGATGGCTTGGGCATGCATGGCTGCCAGTGGCACTGGATCACTAGTGTTAACTGATGATGTGACACAGGACAGAAGTAGCCAAATGAATTCTGAGGTATTCAGAGCCATACTGTGTGCTCAGATCCAGCCAAATGCAGCCAAACTGATTGGTCGTCGTTTCATACTACAGATGGACAATGACCCAAAACATAAAGCCAAAGCAACCCAGGAGTTTATTAAAGCAAAGAAGTGGAATATTCTTGAATGGCCAAGTCAGTCACCTGATCTGAACCCAATTGAGCATGCATTTCACTTGTTAAAGACTGCAGAAAAGGATTTCCAGTTTGTTAAGGAGTACTTCCGGCTGATTCAGTAATTACACCGAATATTTCAAGGAATATCCAGCTTATTGTTAGACATAAAAACACAACGCATTTCGGCTATATATAAAATTAGCCTTCATCAGGTAAAATCATATATATCTTTAAAAGACACATTTATATAGGGGAAAAAAAGTTCCACCCTTCAGGGTTATACGCTGAGCAACAAGACACCAAAAAGGTGAGAAGAATTTTTTATTTCTATATGACATAATTAAAACTCTGCACTTAGATCTGCACCCCCCCTTCTTTTTCTGGTATTCCTTGAAATATTAGGAGTAATTAATGAATCAACCGGGAGTGCTCCTTGAAAAACTGGAAATCCTTTTCTGCACTTGTTAAAGACTAAACTTCAGACAGAAAGGGCCACAAACAAACAGCAACTGAAAACCACCACAGTGAAGGCCTGGCAGAGCATCAAAAAGGAGGAAACACAGCGTCTGGTGATGTCCATGAGTTCAAAACTTCAGGCAGTCATTGCCAACAAAGGGTTTTCAACCAAGTACTAGAAATAAACATTTTATTTACAATTATTTAATCTGTCCAATTACTTTTGGTCCCTTTAAAAACAGGGTGGCACATGTTAAGGAGCTGAAACTCTTAAACCCTTCATCCAATTTTAATGTGGATACCCTCAAATGAAAGCTGAAAGTCTGAACTTCAGCTGCATCTGAATTGTTTTGTTTAAAATTCATTGTGGTAATGTATAGAACCAAAATTAGAAAAATGTTGTCTCTGTCCAAATATATATGGTCCTAACTGTAGATATATGCCATAATCTGCCCTTGCAATAAGGTATATGTGGTTTGGACGTCTCAGGAATTGAGGAAGAGGGCTCAAAAGCATATATCCACCATCCATTTGGCAGCGGCTGATCAGAGGAAAGGCAAAACACCCTTGTAGCTGCTCACTTCTTAGCGGTCCATGGGGGCTCTACCTCATGATTATTGGCCTGCAGAAAGTTCTGCATAATGGAGGCGGTAGTAACCAGAAATGTCTTTTGCAACTCGAATCCAGGTGGTTGGGTTTTTTGGGTTGACCAGTGATTTCACGGTAATCAATAGTATAATTTATCTTCTCCCTGCTTTCTCCACACTAGATCACCCTGGGGGAAACCAAATCATGCTGTAACCATCACATGGCTATGCCGGTATCTACATCCCATGGAATTGGCACTTCATTCACTTCTACTCTTCTCCATCTTGATGTACACCACTCAACCCATCAAACCAACGATTTTGGCAGCTGCCACCCATTATACTTATGGATCCAGACATCATTTCTACATCCATGGACTTGGATATTATAACCCTGTGAAACATCTGTTTGGGATCCTTTTGGACTTCATGTTTCCATGTCTGGTGACTTTTTCATCAACATTTCTGGTCAACAACCAATTTATTTCATGTTTCGGGGATATTTCTCCCTTTTCTTTTTTTTAATCCCCTTTTAATACATAATAAAACAAATTTGTATACATCTTTCTTATTTGTGGTTCAGTGTCTGCATAGTGTCTGGCTCCCAGACATGTGATGCTTTCAAATCTGCTTGTCCACTCCAATCAATCTGTCCAACCAGATCAGCACTTCACACCAGTAATGTTTTCATGCCTGATTACCCTGTTTATTTATTTCCCTGCACTGGCACCATTGACACACTTCCCCTGACGAAGCTGCCCACAGCAGCAAGACTCATGGGGTCTCTCCCACACCCGTGCTCCATTGGGACCTTATGCTTATTATAGTCTTTCACATGAGCCTCCTTTGAGCTGGCCAGGCAGCCGTGATTCCACCACCCAGCAAGCTATTACACTTTTCCGCATCTACAGTGCCTTGCGAAAGTATTCAGCCCCTTGGAACTTTTCAACCTTTTCCCATATATCATGCTTCAAACATAAAGATACCAAATGTAAATTTTTGGTGAAGAATCAATAACAAGTGAAACACAATTGTGAAGTGGAATGAAATTTATTGGTTATTTTAAAATTTTGTGGAAAGTCAAAAACTGAAAAGTGGGGCGTGCAATATTATTTGGCCCCTTTACCTTAATACTTTGTTGCGCCACCTTTTGCTGTGATTACAGCTGCAAGTCGCTTGGGGTATGTTTATATCAGTTTTGTACATCGAGAGCCTGAAATTCTTGCCCATTCTTCCTTGGCAAACAGCTCGAGCTCAGTTAGGTTTGATGGAGATAGTTTGTGAACAGCAGTTTTCAGCTCTTTCCACAGATTCTCGATTGGATTCAGGTCTGGACTTTGACTTGGCCATTCTAACACCTGGATACATTTATTTGTGAACCATTCCATTGTTGATTTTGCTTTATGTTTGAGATCATTGTCTTGTTGGAGGACAAATCTCCGTCCCAGTCTCAGGTCTTTTGTAGACTCCAACAGGTTTTCTTCAAAAATGGTCCTGTATTTGGCTCCAACCATCTTCCCATCAATTTTAACCATTTTCCCTGTCCCTGCTGAAAAAAAGCAGGCCCAAACCATTATGCTGCCACCACCATGTTTGACAATGGGGATGGTGTGTTCAGGGTGATGAGCTGTGTTGCCTTTACACCAATCATATCGCTTGGCATTGTTGCCAAAATGTTCAATTTTGGTTTCATATGACAAGAGCATCTTCTTCCCAATGTTTGGTTTGTCTCCCAGGTGGCTTGTTGCAAACTTTAAATAACACTTTTTATGGATATCTTTGCGAAATGGCGTTCTTCTTGCCACTCTTCCATAAAGGCCAGATTTGTGCAGTGTACGACTGATTGTTGTCCTATGGACAGACTGTCCCACCTCAGCTGTAGATCTCTGCAGTTCATCCAGAGTGATCATGGGCCTCTTGGCTACATCGCTGATCAGTAGTGTTGAGCATTCCGATACCGCAAGTATCGGGTATCGGCCGATATTAGCGGTATCGGAATTCCGATACTTAGTTCCGATACTTTTGTCATATCGGATTCCGGAATCGGAATCGGAATAGGAAGTTCCCATCATGCTATGAGCCTGCTTGCTTTGATTAAGCCAATGGGAATCCTCCGAAGTGTGGGCACATCCTGTTAGGCATGTAGGCATGTTAACTATTGGCATGGCTGTGATTGGCTGCCGAAATAATGTCATGATGCACTATAAAAGCCACCGCAGCCGCCATTTCTGGTCACTCTGCTGTGAATTCAGTTAGGGACAGGCTGCTGTAGAAGACTGTGAGGGACAGTTAGAAATAGCGATTCCACCAAACATCTAGTGCTTTACCCAGGCTACATAAACCACCACTGTAGCCTTCTTTGCCCTAGCAGCAGTGTTCACAGCTGTCTGCAAGGGCTGTGTGAGTGCAGCTCACGCTGTGGAGTGGGTCCTGCAGCCACGTCAGGCTGTAGGCCACCCAGTGTGATCACTGCTGCCTCATACATCTTTTATTTTTTGAGCTGCATTTTTTACATAATTTCAATCTAGTGTGCTTCCATCCGTATCCATATACGTTGGTTGCAAACACTAGTAGTAGACAGCAGAGCCTTTCTGCAGCCTTTCAGTGCTAGTGTCCACTTTGCTGCACTGTTCACGGCTGTCTGAGAGGTCTCTGACTGTGTGTGAGTGCAGCTCACGCTGAGTAGTGTGTCCTGCAGCTACGTCTGGCTGTAGGACGCTCAGCGTGCGTCAGTGCCTCACACATATTTTTATTTGAGTGCAGCTCATTTTTTCTTCTATTAGTGTGCATCCATCCGTCTCCATCTACGGTGGTTGCAAACACTATAAAGGAGTACACAGCGGAGCCTTTCTGCAGCCTGTCAGTGCCAGTGCCCACTTAGCTGCACTGTTGACGGCTGTCTGAGAGGCCTCTGACTGTGTGTGAGTGCAGCTCACGCTGAGTAGAGTGTCCTGCAGCTACGTCTGGTTGTAGGACGCTCAACGTGCGTCACTGCCTCACACATATTTGTCTTTGAGTGCAGCTCATTTTTTCTTCTCCTATTAGTGTGCATCCATCCGTATCCATCAACATTGGTTGGTTGCAAACACTATATAGGAGTAGATAGAGGAGCCTTTTTTTCTGGCTTGTGCCCTGCTGGCGCAGCCAGATTAGTATTACCCAATTTTTTTGGAGCCTCATCTTTTGCATTGTAGGTTACCTGCCTGCATTGTAATAGCTCCAAAAAGTTGGTGATACTATCAGTTTCAATTCTTTGTTCACATACTTTGAGTTTGTTTCCAACAAAGAAACCACAAAAAAAGTTCACCAAACACTACATTTTGAACTTGTGTAGGCCACATCAGCTCCTATTAAAGTCTAGTCCACACACACACACACTTCATAAAATTAGTGTTTCTTGTACCTGTAACCAGCTGTTCAGGAATAAGCACACTAAGGCCCCCCTTTGTACTTTTTTGCCTATCTTAAGCAGTCTTGCAAGATGAAGAAGGCAGGGAGTAAGGCGCGTGGGCGTGGGCGTGGGCGTGGAGTTTCAGCAGGGAGAGGACGTGGGGATTCTGCAGGGAGAGGACGTGGGGATTCTACAGGTAGAGGACGTGGGGATTCTGGGCCTGCTGCGGGCACCAGTGGATCAGCATCCCCCAGTTTTAGCAGGCAACAGTCCTTTATGCGCAGCTTTGTAGGACCTCAACGTACCCCACTGCTGCGGGAGGAACAAATTGAAGCCGTTGTCGGATGGATGGCAGCTAACGCATCGACTTCAATTACTTCCGCATCCTCTCAGGGTCAGAGCACCGAAGAGCAACCATCTGTCTCTTCACCACCTGCCAAAGTGCCCAGGCAGTCAGAGAGACATGGACAGGAGCCATCACAGTCTCTACTTCTGTTCTCGGAATCTGTTGGCTTGGAAAGAGGGGGCCAGCCAAGCAGCATTCCTGAATGTGAAGAAGAGGGAGTATGCAGTGATGCGCAACTTCTTTGTCCCTCTGAATCTGAAGAGGCGAGTGGGCCAGTGCCTATGGTCAGCACACCTCAGTACGCATCAGATGATGACGAGACTCAGTTGCCACTTTCTGGTGCGTACGGTGCTGGCGAGACAACCCCGGAGAAGCAGCTGTTTGAAGAGGGGAGGGAAGATGATGAGGTCCTTGACCCATCATGGCGTGAGCAACAGGAAGGTGGTGGGAGCAGCTCGGAGGAAGAGATTCCCCTACCGGCCAAAACAGGAGGGAGAGGGAGGGGGAAGACTTGGTTGCCTGTACCCTCCACTTCGGCACCCGTTAGGAGCATTCCTCCTTCCAAAGGCAAACCGGGCGCTCACAAGAGTTGCAGTGCGTGGTCCTTTTTTGACACAGTTGCAGATGACATTTGCTTTGTCAAATGCAAGCTGTGTCATCAGAGAGTCAAAAGAGGGAGAAATGTCAGCAACCTCAATACCACAAATATGTGGAAACATGTGCGCACCAAGCACGAGTTGGAGTTGCAGAGACACCCTGAAGACGTAGGCCAACGTACAGCACCACCTACCACCTCTTCAGTTCGTGTTGGGCCCTCTTCCTCCAGCTCACACACTGCTGGTTCGGCTTCCTCACAGGATCGCCAAGGAAGAACCTCTGCCACTGTTGTCCGGAGACCCTGTCAGATTACACCCATAGCAGCACGTTCCCATCCATCACAGCCATCGGTAGCACAGGCATGGGATAAAAGGCGCCCTTACTCGGCAAACCATCCCCGAGCACAGTCTCTGAATGCTGGCATTGCCAAACTTCTGGCAGTTGAAATGCTGTCATTCAGGCTGGTGGACACTGACACCTTCCGGGACTTAATGGCATTGGCAGTCCCCCAATACAACGTGCCCAGCCGCTTTTATTTCAGCAGGCGAGCCGTCCCTGCCCTGCAGAAACATGTTGAGGGCAAAATAAAACATGCGCTACTAAACGCCGTTAGTAGCAAGGTCCACCTGACCACCGATGCGTGGACCAGTAACCATGGACAGGGACGATACCTTTCCCTCACTGCCCACTGGGTCAATGTTGTGGAGCCGGGTACAGATCTGGAGAGTGGCGCTGTACGTGTTCTTCCAACGCCACGGATTGCAGGACTCCAGTCTGTACACATAGACTCCTCCTCCTACTCAAGTTCCTCAGAAACAGCAGAGCAGGAGCCTGTTACGACCGATATGAGCACAGCCGTGGCCAAACGTCAACAGGCTGTACTCAAATTAATTTCTTTGGGGAATCGAAGCCACACAGCGCAGGAGCTCTGGAATGCTATCAAGCTGGAGAGCGATGTGTGGTTTGGGCCAGCGAATCTCCAGCCGGGCTTGGTAGTGTGTGACAATGGCCGAAATCTGGTGGCAGCTCTTGGCCTAGGCAACCTCACACACATCCCATGTCTGGCACATGTTCTTAACTTGGTCGTGCAGAGCTTTCTGAGGGACTATCCGGATCTTGCTGCACTGTTGCA
Source organism: Dendrobates tinctorius (assembly GCF_039654945.1). Classification (NCBI taxonomy): domain Eukaryota; kingdom Metazoa; phylum Chordata; class Amphibia; order Anura; family Dendrobatidae; genus Dendrobates; species Dendrobates tinctorius. The sequence goes on along the minus strand of NW_027361827.1, from coordinate 27,655,674 downwards.
CAAGGTCCGCATAGAGTGCGCTCACTTGCGACGTTCCAGCACGGCAAGATCGCGCCTCGCTGCTCTGCAGCGACGATTTGGCCTTCCGGAACATCGCATCATATGTGACCTACCCACCCGGTGGAATTCAACGTTACATATGTTGGAGCGGTTGTGTGAGCAGCAGGCAGCAGTCATGGAGTACCAGCTGCATCAGGCGCAAACAAGTCGCACTGTGCGCCGTTCACACTTCAGCACCATTGAGTGGGCCTCTATGAAGGACATCTGCCTCGTTTTGCGTGCCTTCGATGAATCCACGCGGATGGCGAGTGCAGATGATGCACTAGTCAGCATGACTGTCCCCCTTATCTGCCTGCTTCAACAAACACTGCAAGCACTAAGGGATGAGGTTTCAGAAGAGGTGGAGGATGAGGAGTCCCAAATGCCATCTGCTTCTGGACAGTCTGCGCTACGTGTTTCCTCACAAAGGCCTAGGCAGGGGACACTTTGTGAGGAGGATGAGGAGGAGTCGATGGAGGAGGAAGACATCTCTCCAGAGGAGGGAGGTACACAAACCTCTACTCAGTATGTACAGCAAGGGTGGGGTGATGCAGAGCAGGCCGAGGTCACGCCTCAAACAGGGGACAGCGGTTCTTTGGCAGTTGGGAGTCTGCAGCACATGGTTGATTTCATGCTGCAGTGCCTGAGAAACGACCGCCGCATCGCCCACATTCTCGTCTCGGCTGATTATTGGGTGTACACCCTCCTAGATCCTCGCTACCGGGACAGCGTACAAAGGCTCATACCAACGTTGAACCGGGAGCGTAAAATGCGGGAGTACGAAGAGTCACTGGTGCAGTCCATAATGTTTTCCATTCCACCCGACAGCATTGTTGCTAGTGCTTTACAAAGCAGCTCTGTGCGTCGAGGCAGTGGAGGAAACTCTGCACAAAGAGGGAGCAGAGGCAGCGCCGCAGCACAAGGCAAGACCACTATGGCCCAAATGTGGCAAAGTTTTGTGTGTCCACCACAATTGTCTACACCATCAGCGACGCCTCGAGTCAGCAGGAGGCAACGCTTCCGTCAGATGGTGTCAGACTACATGTCTTGCCCTGTCGCTGTACTCCCAGATGGCTCTTCCCCCTTCAAGTTTTGGGTCTCGAAGCTGGATACATGGCCAGAGCTTAGCCAGTATGCATTGGAGGTGCTGGCTTGCCCTGCTGCCAGTGTATTATCGGAACGTGTCTTTAGTGCCGCAGGTGGTGTACTAACAGACCGTTGCACGCGACTATCTTCCGATAATGTTGACCGGCTGACTTTTCTGAAAATGAACAAGGCCTGGATCTCCAAAGACTTTGCCATTCCTCTTACAGACTAAATTAGTGGTTGGCAACTGTATCCAGGTCTGCTGGTGTGTTCATTTTTCTACCACCTGAACTATAATCCCTTTGCTTCAACACAGCCAGTTGTCGCTCAGATGTGTCGTCTGCACAGAGAAACACACTAGCTCCTGTGTTAGTGGGGTTCAGTAATGCCAGCTGATCCCCTGCTGTGTGGACGGCAAAGTCACCAGCTCCATCAACATTCAAACTACTACTGATTTTTAACCGTGCCCAACTTAGGTCTCTGGCTCCACTGTCTCTACTATTTCCCCTGACCTCCAACCCCGCCATCTACATCTCTGAAGTGGCGTCAGCACAATCTACACTTGTTCCTGTGTTCCTGTGGCTCAGTCCCATCAGTTTATCCCCTGATGTGTGTCCGGCAAGGTCTCCTGCTCTGTCCACATTCCCATAACCAGTAGTGGGAATGAGGACAGAGCTGGCGAACTTGCCGGACAAACATCAGGGGATCAACTGACGGGACTGAGCACCAGTAACACAGGAACAAGTGTAGATTGTGCTGACGCCACTTCAGAGATGTAGCTGGCGGGGTTGGAGGCCAGGGTAAATAGTAGAGACAGTGGAGCCAGAGGCCTAAGTGGAGCATGGTTAGAATCAGTAGTAGTCCACAACCTCCATAAAAACCGCTGCCCATTGGCCTCTGCATGCGGCATGCGTAATCCTGGGCTCCAACAGCTTCAGTTGGTGTTCAGAAGTGTCGTCTCCACAGAGCCAAACACATTCGTTAGAGTGTTAGTGGGGTTCAGCACTGCCAGCTGTTCCCCTGCTGTGGAGATGGCAAGTCTCCTGCTGCCTTCACCTGCCAAAATCCAGTAGGCCACAGCCTGCTCCTCGCCTAATCCTGGGCTCCAACAGCGTCAGTTGGTGTTCAGAAGTGTCGTCTCCACAGAGCCAAACACATTCGTTAGAGTGTTAGTGGGGTTCAGCACTGCCAGCTGTTCCCCTGCTGTGGAGATGGCAAGTCTCCTGCTGCCTTCACCTGCCAAAATCCAGTAGGCCCCAGCCTGCTCCTCGCCTAATCCTGGGCTCCAACAGCGTCAGTTGGTGTTCAGAAGTGTCGTCTCCACAGAGCCAAACACCTTCGTTAGAGTGTTAGTGGGGTTCAGCACTGCCAGCTGTTCCCCTGCTGTGGAGATGGCAAGTCTCCTGCTGCCTTCACCTGCCAAAATCCAGTAGGCCCCAGCCTGCTCCTCGCCTAATCCTGGGCTCCAACAGCGTCAGTTGGTGTTCAGAAGTGTCGTCTCCACAGAGCCAAACACCTTCGTTAGAGTGTTAGTGGGGTTCAGCACTGCCAGCTGTTCCCCTGCTGTGGAGATGGCAAGTCTCCTGCTGCCTTCACCTGCCAAAATCCAGTAGGCCACAGCCTGCTCCTCGCCTAATCCTGGGCTCCAACAGCGTCAGTTGGTGTTCAGAAGTGTCGTCTCCACAGAGCCAAACACCTTCGTTAGAGTGTTAGTGGGGTTCAGCACTGCCAGCTGTTCCCCTGCTGTGGAGATGGCAAGTCTCCTGCTGCCTTCACCTGCCAAAATCCAGTAGGCCCCAGCCTGCTCCTCGCCTAATCCTGGGCTCCAACAGCGTCAGTTGGTGTTCAGAAGTGTCGTCTCCACAGAGCCAAACACCTTCGTTAGAGTGTTAGTGGGGTTCAGCACTGCCAGCTGTTCCCCTGCTGTGGAGATGGCAAGTCTCCTGCTGCCTTCACCTGCCAAAATCCAGTAGGCCCCAGCCTGCTCCTCGCCTAATCCTGGGCTCCAACAGCGTCAGTTGGTGTTCAGAAGTGTCGTCTCCACAGAGCCAAACACCTTCGTTAGAGTGTTAGTGGGGTTCAGCACTGCCAGCTGTTCCCCTGCTGTGGAGATGGCAAGTCTCCTGCTGCCTTCACCTGCCAAAATCCAGTAGGCCCCAGCCTGCTCCTCGCCTAATCCTGGGCTCCAACAGCGTCAGTTGGTGTTCAGAAGTGTCGTCTCCACAGAGCCAAACACCTTCGTTAGAGTGTTAGTGGGGTTCAGCACTGCCAGCTGTTCCCCTGCTGTGGAGATGGCAAGTCTCCTGCTGCCTTCACCTGCCAAAATCCAGTAGGCCCCAGCCTGCTCCTCGCCTAATCCTGGGCTCCAACAGCGTCAGTTGGTGTTCAGAAGTGTCGTCTCCACAGAGCCAAACACCTTCGTTAGAGTGTTAGTGGGGTTCAGCACTGCCAGCTGTTCCCCTGCTGTGGAGATGGCAAGTCTCCTGCTGCCTTCACCTGCCAAAATCCAGTAGGCCCCAGCCTGCTCCTCGCCTAATCCTGGGCTCCAACAGCGTCAGTTGGTGTTCAGAAGTGTCGTCTCCACAGAGCCAAACACCTTCGTTAGAGTGTTAGTGGGGTTCAGCACTGCCAGCTGTTCCCCTGCTGTGGAGATGGCAAGTCTCCTGCTGCCTTCACCTGCCAAAATCCAGTAGGCCACAGCCTGCTCCTCGCCTAATCCTGGGCTCCAACAGCGTCAGTTGGTGTTCAGAAGTGTCGTCTCCACAGAGCCAAACACCTTCGTTAGAGTGTTAGTGGGGTTCAGCACTGCCAGCTGTTCCCCTGCTGTGGAGATGGCAAGTCTCCTGCTGCCTTCACCTGCCAAAATCCAGTAGGCCCCAGCCTGCTCCTCGCCTAATCCTGGGCTCCAACAGCGTCAGTTGGTGTTCAGAAGTGTCGTCTCCACAGAGCCAAACACCTTCGTTAGAGTGTTAGTGGGGTTCAGCACTGCCAGCTGTTCCCCTGCTGTGGAGATGGCAAGTCTCCTGCTGCCTTCACCTGCCAAAATCCAGTAGGCCCCAGCCTGCTCCTCGCCTAATCCTGGGCTCCAACAGCGTCAGTTGGTGTTCAGAAGTGTCGTCTCCACAGAGCCAAACACCTTCGTTAGAGTGTTAGTGGGGTTCAGCACTGCCAGCTGTTCCCCTGCTGTGGAGATGGCAAGTCTCCTGCTGCCTTCACCTGCCAAAATCCAGTAGGCCACAGCCTGCTCCTCGCCTAATCCTGGGCTCCAACAGCGTCAGTTGGTGTTCAGAAGTGTCGTCTCCACAGAGCCAAACACCTTCGTTAGAGTGTTAGTGGGGTTCAGCACTGCCAGCTGTTCCCCTGCTGTGGAGATGGCAAGTCTCCTGCTGCCTTCACCTGCCAAAATCCAGTAGGCCCCAGCCTGCTCCTCGCCTAATCCTGGGCTCCAACAGCGTCAGTTGGTGTTCAGAAGTGTCGTCTCCACAGAGCCAAACACCTTCGTTAGAGTGTTAGTGGGGTTCAGCACTGCCAGCTGTTCCCCTGCTGTGGAGATGGCAAGTCTCCTGCTGCCTTCACCTGCCAAAATCCAGTAGGCCCCAGCCTGCTCCACGCCTAATCCTGGGCTCCAACAGCGTCAGTTGGTGTTCAGAAGTGTCGTCTCCACAGAGCTAAACACCTTCGTTAGAGTGTTAGTGGGGTTCAGCACTGCCAGCTGTTCCCCTGCTGTGGAGATGGCAAGTCTCCTGCTGCCTTCACCTGCCAAAATCCAGTAGGCCCCAGCCTGCTCCTCGCCTAATCCTGGGCTCCAACAGCGTCAGTTGGTGTTCAGAAGTGTCGTCTCCACAGAGCCAAACACCTTGGTTAGAGTGTTAGTGGGGTTCAGCACTGCCAGCTGTTCCCCTGCTGTGGAGATGGCAAGTCTCCTGCTGCCTTCACCTGCCAAAATCCAGTAGGCCCCAGCCTGCTCCTCGCCTAATCCTGGGCTCCAACAGCGTCAGTTGGTGTTCAGAAGTGTCGTCTCCACAGAGCCAAACACCTTCGTTAGAGTGTTAGTGGGGTTCAGCACTGCCAGCTGTTCCCCTGCTGTGGAGATGGCAAGTCTCCTGCTGCCTTCACCTGCCAAAATCCAGTAGGCCCCAGCCTGCTCCTCGCCTAATCCTGGGCTCCAACAGCGTCAGTTGGTGTTCAGAAGTGTCGTCTCCACAGAGCCAAACACATTCGTTAGAGTGTTAGTGGGGTTCAGCACTGCCAGCTGTTCCCCTGCTGTGGAGATGGCAAGTCTCCTGCTGCCTTCACCTGCCAAAATCCAGTAGGCCACAGCCTGCTCCTCACCTAATCCTGGGCTCCAACAGCATCAGTTGGTGTTCAGAAGTGTCGTCTCCACAGAGCCAAACACATTCGTTATAGTGTTAGTGGGGTTCAGCACTGCCAGCTGTTCCCCTGCTGTGGAGATGGCAAGTCTCCTGCTGCCTTCACCTGCCAAAATCCAGTAGGCCCCAGCCTGCTCCTCGCCTAATCCTGGGCTCCAACAGCGTCAGTTGGTGTTCAGAAGTGTCGTCTCCACAGAGCCAAACACCTTCGTTAGAGTGTTAGTGGGGTTCAGCACTGCCAGCTGTTCCCCTGCTGTGGAGATGGCAAGTCTCCTGCTGCCTTCACCTGCCAAAATCCAGTAGGCCACAGCCTGCTCCTCGCCTAATCCTGGGCTCCAACAGCGTCAGTTGGTGTTCAGAAGTGTCGTCTCCACAGAGCCAAACACATTCGTTCAAGTGTTAGTGGGGTTCATCATTGCCAGCTGATCCCCTGCTGTGGAGATGGCAGTCTCTCCTGCTGTCTCCGCATTACAAAGACAGTAGGCCTCTGCCTACACCCTCCTATTTCCTGGGCTTCAACACAGCCAGTTGTAGTTCGGAAGTGCCGTCCACACGGAAAGAGATACTTGCTCCCGTGTCTCAGTGGGGTTCAGTAATGTCAGCTGATCCCCTGCTGTGTGGATGGCAGTCTCTTCTGCTGTCACCTCATTCAAAATACAGTAGGCCTCTGCCTATACCCTCCTATTTCCTGGGCTTCAACACAGCCAGTTGTAGTTCGGAAGTGCCGTCCACACGGAAAGAGATACTTGCTCCCGTGTCTCAGTGGGGTTCAGTAACGTCAGCTGATCCCCTGCTGTGTGGATGGCAGTCTCTCCTGCTGTCACCTCATTCAAAATACAGTAGGCCTCTGCCTACACCCTCCTATTTCCTGGGCTTCAACACAGCCAGTTGTAGTTCGGAAGTGCCGTCCACACGGAAAGAGATACTTGCTCCCGTGTCTCAGTGGGGTTCAGTAACGTCAGCTGATCCCCTGCTGTGTGGATGGCAGTCTCTCCTGCTGTAAACTCATTCAAAATACAGTAGGCCTCTGCCTACACGCTTCTATTTCCTGGGCTTCAACACAGCCAGTTGTAGTTCGGAAGTGCCGTCCACACGGAAAGAGATACTTGCTCCCGTGTCTCAGTGGGGTTCAGTAACGTCAGCTGATCCCCTGCTGTGTGGATGGCAGTCTCTCCTGCTGTAAACTCATTCAAAATACAGTAGGCCTCTGCCTACACCCTCCTATTTCCTGGGCTTCAACACAGCCAGTTGTAGTTCGGAAGTGCCGTCCACACGGAAAGAGATACTTGCTCCCGTGTCTCAGTGGGGTTCAGTAATGTCAGCTGATCCCCTGCTGTGTGGATGGCAGTCTCTCCTGCTGTCACCTCATTCAAAATACAGTAGGCCTCTGCCTACACCCTCCTATTTCCTGGGCTTCAACACAGCCAGTTGTAGTTCGGAAGTGCCGTCCACACGGAAAGAGATACTTGCTCCCGTGTCTCAGTGGGGTTCAGTAATGTCAGCTGATCCCCTGCTGTGTGGATGGCAGTCTCTCCTGCTGTCACCTCATTCAAAATACAGTAGGCCTCTGCCTACACCCTCCTATTTCCTGGGCTTCAACACAGCCAGTTGTAGTTCGGAAGTGCCGTCCACACGGAAAGAGATACTTGCTCCCGTGTCTCAGTGGGGTTCAGTAATGTCAGCTGATCCCCTGCTGTGTGGATGGCAGTCTCTCCTGCTGTCACCTCATTCAAAATACAGTAGGCCTCTGCCTACACCCTCCTATTTCCTGGGCTTCAACACAGCCAGTTGTAGTTCGGAAGTGCCGTCCACACGGAAAGAGATACTTGCTCCCGTGTCTCAGTGGGGTTCAGTAATGTCAGCTGATCCCCTGCTGTGTGGATGGCAGTCTCTCCTGCTGTCACCTCATTCAAAATACAGTAGGCCTCTGCCTACACCCTCCTATTTCCTGGGCTTCAACACAGCCAGTTGTAGTTCGGAAGTGCCGTCCACACGGAAAGAGATACTTGCTCCCGTGTATCAGTGGGGTTCAGTAATGTCAGCTGATCCCCTGCTGTGTGGATGGCAGTCTCTCCTGCTGTCACCTCATTCAAAATACAGTAGGCCTCTGCCTACACCCTCCTATTTCCTGGGCTTCAACACAGCCAGTTGTAGTTCGGAAGTGCCGTCCACACGGAAAGAGATACTTGCTCCCGTGTCTCAGTGGGGTTCAGTAATGTCAGCTGATCCCCTGCTGTGTGGATGGCAGTCTCTCCTGCTGTCACCTCATTCAAAATACAGTAGGCCTCTGCCTACACCCTCCTATTTCCTGGGCTTCAACACAGCCAGTTGTAGTTCGGAAGTGCCGTCCACACGGAAAGAGATACTTGCTCCCGTGTCTCAGTGGGGTTCAGTAACGTCAGCTGATCCCCTGCTGTGTGGATGGCAGTCTCTCCTGCTGTCACCTCATTCAAAATACAGTAGGCCTCTGCCTACACCCTCCTATTTCCTGGGCTTCAACACAGCCAGTTGTAGTTCGGAAGTGCCGTCCACACGGAAAGAGATACTTGCTCCCGTGTCTCAGTGGGGTTCAGTAATGTCAGCTGATCCCCTGCTGTGTGGATGGCAGTCTCTCCTGCTGTCACCTCATTCAAAATACAGTAGGCCTCTGCCTACACCCTCCTATTTCCTGGGCTTCAACACAGCCAGTTGTAGTTCGGAAGTGCCGTCCACACGGAAAGAGATACTTGCTCCCGTGTCTCAGTGGGGTTCAGTAATGTCAGCTGATCCCCTGCTGTGTGGATGGCAAAGTCTCCTGCTGCCTACACAGTCGTACCACTACTGATTTTTAACCGTGCTCCAATTAGGCCTGTGGCTCCACTGTCTCTCGTATTTCCCCTGTCCTCCAACCCTGCCAGTTACAGCTCCGAAGTGGCGTCTGCACAATCCACACTTGTTCCTGTGTTACAGGTGTTCAGTCCGGTCAGTTAATCCCCTGATGTGTGTCCGGCAATGTCGCCTGCTCTGTCCACATTCCCATTATGGGAATGTGGACAGAGCAGGCGACATTGCCGGACACACATCAGGGGGAATGTGGACAGAGCAGGCGACATTGCCGGACACACATCAGGGGATTAACTGACCGGACTGAACACCTGTAACACAGGAACAAGTGTGGATTGTGCAGACGCCACTTCGGAGCTGTAACTGGCGGGGTTGGAGGACAGGGGAAATACGAAAATCAGTGAAGCCACAGGCCTAAATGGAACTTGGTTCAAATTAGTAGTCTACAACCGATCTTAAAATTTCTTCAATGCAGCCTCAGCCTGCTCCGTGCTTGTCCCTGGGCTTCAACACAGCCAGTTGTTGCTCGGAAGTGCCGTCTTCACAGAGTAAAACACTAGCTCCTGTGTTTGTGGGGTTCAGTAACGTCAGCTGTTCCCCTGCTGTTTTGATGGCAATCTGTCCTGCTGCCTCCCAATTGACAGCACATCAGGCCTCAGCCTGCTAAGTGCTTGTCCTGGGCTCCAACATCGCCAGTTGCTGCTCATAACTGACTTTGGCACGGGTACTCCCTCCTGCCCAGCTTGGTTCCAGCCCTGCCTGCTGTTTCCGGGAAGTGTCAATGTCAGTTTGCCACCCCAAGTTGCCATGTCGTGTTGCGGTTGGGTTAGCCGAGGCTAGGGTGCCAGCAGTTTAGGTGCTTCCTATGTGGACTGCGGGTTCTGGTAAGAAAGGTTTGTTCCATAGTGCCAGTAGGACAAGCACCCCCTGTAGGACTGTGTGATTCGGTAACTGCGGCCAGCTTGCGGCATGCCAACTTTGCTTTTCAGGGGTAACTTCTGATACCCCTCCGGGTTCCAGCACCGTCAGCTGGTTCTCATCAGAGCCTTTGGCCTAGGTGCCTCCATCTCGGTATCCGAGTTCCGGCAACGTCTGCTGGTCCTTGGTAGTGCTTTGTAGCACAGGTACCTCCTGCTTAGTAACCGGGTTCCAGCACCGTCAGCTGGTCCTCGGTTGTGCCATTGGCTCTTATTCCTTCTGCTGCCCCTCCGGGTGCCAGCACTGTCAGCTGGTCCTCGCTATTTCCATTTGCTCTTGCAGCTTATGCTACCCCTCCGGGTTCCAGCACCGTCAGCTGGTTCTCGTCAGAGCCTTTGGCCTAGGTGCCTCCATCTCGGTATCCGAGTTCCGGCAACGTCTGCTGGTCCTTGGTAGTGCTTTGTAGCACAGGTACCTCCTGCTTAGTAACCGGGTTCCAGCACCGTCAGCTGGTCCTCGGTTGTGCCATTGGCTCTTATTCCTTCTGCTGCCCCTCCGGGTGCCAGCACTGTCAGCTGGTCCTCGCTATTTCCATTTGCTCTTGCAGCTTATGCTACCCCTCCGGGTTCCAGCACCGTCAGCTGGTTCTCGTCAGAGCCTTTGGCCTAGGTGCCTCCATCTCGGTATCCGAGTTCCGGCAACGTCTGCTGGTCCTTGGTAGTGCTTTGTAGCACAGGTACCTCCTGCTTAGTAACCGGGTTCCAGCACCGTCAGCTGGTCCTCGGTAGTGCCATTGGCTCTTGTTCCTTCTGCTGCCCCTCCGGGTGCCAGTACCGTCAGCTGGTTCAAGAGGACAAAGAACAGGAAGACAACCACCAAGATGCAGAACAACAAGAGAGAGAAGACAAAGAAGCATAAAAAAAACAAAGCAGAAGAACATTAAGCATAAGACTAATACTCTGAGCAAATGATATTATCTTATTTATAAGCAGAAGAAGACTAAGCAGTGTATGGGGGTGAGTCCGTTCCTCCTCGTGGTGCCCCTGGAAAAGGCCTGCTGCTGCAGGCCAAACTGAACGCGGACAAATCCTGTTGTAAATCTTTTGTGACAGGCAGAACGGAAGGTGTAAACTTCTAACTTTTCTAGATAACAACTACAGGAATGCCTGACACAAACAAGAATATGATGAAGAAGAATAGGAAGAAGATGAAGAAGCTGAATATGTAGAATAATAATTGTTGAATAAGAAGAATATGAAGAATGTAAGAAAAGGAAGAAGAAGAAGAAGAAGAAGAAGAAGAAGAATGTAAAAAAAGGAAGTAGAAGAAGAAGAAGAAGAATGTAAAAAAAGGAATAAGAAGAAGAATGTAAAAAAAGGAAGTAGAAGAAGAAGAAGAAGAATGTAAAAAAAGGAAGTAGAAGAAGAAGAAGAAGAATGTAAAAAAAGGAAGTAGAAGAAAAAGAAGAAGAATGTAAAAAAGGAAGTAGAAGAAGAAGAAGAAGAATGTAAAAAAAGGAAGTAGAAGAAGAAGAAGAAGAATGTAAAAAAAGGAAGTAGAAGAAGAAGAAGAAGAAAGAAGAAAGAAGAAGAAGACATACATGTCTGGCAAAATATAAATGAGGCTAACATAGTCAATATCTTTGTAACTCCTAACATCTTTAAAAAAAAAAGTTTAATTCCTGCTATTCCATTTGATTGGGCTAAACCTCTATGGCTCCACCTCCCACAATACATTCTACATTATTCTTAGTTGTTTTTCTTCATGTAGAATTCACCTACAAGGAAAGAAAGGGTTTTTTTTAATTCCGATATTTTGGCCCCATTGACTTGCATTGGTTCCCGGTATCGGAATCGGCGATACCGATACTTTTTTTTAAGATCGGCCGATCCATTCCGATCCGATATTTTCAAGTATCGGCTGGTATCGCTCAACTCTACTGATCAGTCTTCTCCTTGTTTGAGATGAAAGTTTAGAGGGACGGCCAGGTCTTTGTAGATTTGCAGTGGTATGATACTCCTTCCATTTCAATATGATCGCTTGCACAGTGCTCCTTGGGATGTTTAAAGTTTTGGAAATCATTTTGTATTCAAATCTGGCTTTAAACTTCTCCACAACAGTATCACGGACCTACCTGTTGTGTTCCTTGGTCTTCATGATGCTCTCTGTGCTTCAAACAGAACACTGTTGTGAGTTCATTTCCCCTTCATTACTGAGGCCCGAGGAACTCCCTCTTCTGGTAAAGAAAGGTAGTGAGCCTGATTATCAAACACCTGAGGCTGATGATGATGACTAGCTGAGTGGAGTTACTGACTGGATATAAGGCTGCCGACGCCCTTCTGCCCTGCGGGTGATTTCTCTGTGGGATCCTTGGAGACCAGTCTGAATTCCTGCTCCACTAAAGCTAAGTTTGCTGCTCTGCCTTTTGCATTGGTGCTTTGACTTTGTTTTGCTTTGTTTTTCTGGATTTCTGCCATTCCCTGCTGGGGTGTGCTGAATTCCTTTAGCTCTGTCTTCTGAAAATACCTGAGTGCTGATTCAGTTTTTGAAGCCTAGCTGCTTCAGGGCCTTTTTCATATCAGCTTGTTGGCTTATGTCTTTGATAGGGTTTTGGCAGATTGCAGACAGCAGCCTTCCTGTCCTTTCCTATCTAGGTAGTTTTGGGCCCCGTCTTTGCTCTGTCTATCTTTCTGTCTGTGTTAGTGTTTTCATCTTGCTTCACCGTCATTATATGTTGGGGGCTGCCTTTTGCTTTGGGGTCTGCTCTGGGGCAGTTTAGATTTCCCCTTTCTTTCTTTAGGCCTATTTAATTCTCCGGCTGTGATCGAGGGGTCTAGGGCATCGTAGGAACCCCCCAAGGCTACTGCTAGTTGTGTTGATAGGTTCAGGGGTCTGCAATCTGATAGTTGCCAACTTCTCTGGTTTTCTGGACTTGGTTTGTATTTCTGTTTTTGCCTCCTACGGTGACTCATTCATAACAGAATCACCCGCCATACCGCAGATCCTAGGGTACTCAATAGCAGGAAAGAATGGAAAAAAAAAAAAAAAAGTGTATATTTTTTCCTCTATATCTCTGAGGCCGTAGGGGGAATTTTTTTTCTCTCAATGGAGATAAAGAAATTGTCTGATCGTGTGGAGCAGCTCGCTGCGGAAGTGCGGGGAATTTCCACCTACCTTGCTCATTCACATGCTGCTGAACCAAAGATTCCTACACCTGATGTATTTTTTGGGGATTGGTCTAAATTTTTGAATTTCAAAAATAATTGTAAATTATTTTTTGCCTTGAAGCCTAACTCGTCAGGGAGCTCCGCGCAGCAGGTTAAAATTGTCATCTCTTTGCTGCGTGGCGATCCCCAGGATTGGGCATTTTCTTTGAAACCAGATGATCCTATTCTGACTAATGTGAACGCATTTTTTCAGGCCTTGGGGTTGTTGTATGACGAACCTAATGCCATTGATCAGGCTGAAAAGACCCTGCTGGCATTGAACCAGGGTCGTGATTCTGCAAAACTGTACTGTCAAAAATTCCGAAAGTGGGCAGTACTTACTACCTGGAATGATAATGCCTTGGCTGCTCTCTTTCGGAAGGGGTTGTCAGAAGCCGTAAAAGATACTATGGTGGGATTTCCTGTTCCCTCTGGTCTTGACGATTCTATGTCATTAGCCATTCAGGTTGATCGGCGTTTGCGCAAACGCAAAGCTGCACGAGAGGTGTTGCCACCTGTTGAACAAATGTCTGAACCTATGCAATGTGATAGAGTTTTTTCCAGAGAGCAGCGTCAGGAGTTCAGAAGGCGTAATAAGTTGTGTTTCTTCTGTGGAGATGCCTCGCATATTATTTCTGTCTGTCCTAAACGAGAGAAACGCTTTGCACACACGTTTTCTGTTGGGGGTGTTCAACCTAAGTTTCTTCTGGCTATTACTCTGATCTGCTCCCTGTCCACATTTCCCGCCAAGGCTTTTGTGGATTCGGGAGCAGCCCTAAACCTAATGGACTTGGATTTTGCTAAACGTTGTGGATTTCCGATGACACCTCTGCAGACGCCTATCCCTTTGAGGGGGATTGATGCTACTCCTTTGGCTAAAAATAAACCTCAGTTTTGGACCCAGGTGGTAATGCGGGTCGCCCCAGACCATCAAGAAAATTGCAGGTTTTTGGTGTTACATAATCTGCATGATACTATTGTTCTGGGGTTTCCCTGGTTACAAATTCATAATCCAGTTTTGGATTTGAAATCTGTGTCTGTGGTGAGTTGGGGTTGTCGGTGTGCCTTTAGTGAGGCTCCGGTGTTTTCCACCTCTCCTCAGTCGCATGATGTTCCTGATTATTTGGCGGACTTTTATGATGTATTTAGTGAGAATGAGTCTGCGTCTCTGCCTCCTCATAGGAGTTATGACTGTGCAATTGAACCGAGCCCGGGGTGTAAATTTCCCAAGGGTCGGCTCTTCAATTTATCTGTACCCGAGCACGAGGCTATGTGATCCTATATTAAGGAGGCGTTGGAGAAGGGTCATATTAGACCATCCTCGTCACCCTTAGGTGCCGGGTTTTTTTTTGTAGCCAAAAAGGATGGATCATTAAGACCTTGTATTGATTATCGTGCTCTCAACAAAATTACTGTTAAATATCAGTATCCGTTACCCCTGATTTCTGATCTATTCTCCAGAGTTAAAGGTGCTTGCTGGTTTACCAAGCTTGACCTCAGGGGGCGTATAATCTTATTCGCATTAAGCATGGGGATGAATGGAAGACGGCGTTTAATACTCCGGAGGGACATTTTGAGTACATGGTGATGCCTTTTGGGCTCACTAATGCCTCTTCTGTCTTCCAGTGCTTCATGAACGATATTTTCCGAGATTTTGTCGATAAATTTTTGATTATCTATCTGGATGATATTTTGATCTTCTCCAAGGATTGGGATTCTCATGTGGAACATTTTCGGACTGTGTTCCGGATCTTGAGGGAGAATTCCCTGTATGTCAAAGGATCGAAATGCCTTTTTAGAGTACAGAGGATTTCTTTTTTGGGATTTATTTTGTCCCCGTCAACTATTGAAATGGACCCGGCCAAGGTACAGGCCATTTACGATTGGGTTCAGCCCACTTCTTTGAAGGCCCTCCAGAAGTTTTTGGGTTTTGCTAATTTTTATCGGAAATTTATAGCAAAATTTTCTAGTATTGCCAAGCCATTGACTGATTTGACTAAGAAGGGTGCTGATGTGTTAAATTGGTCTCCGGAGGCTGTTTCTTCCTTTCAGGAGCTGAAGCGAAGATTCACCTCCGCCCCGGTTTTGCGGCAACCTGATGTCTCACTTCCATTCCAGGTGGAGGTGGATGCTTCTGAGATTGGTGCAGGAGCTGTTTTGTCCCAAAAGGACCCTGTAACATCTAAAATGAATCCCTGTGCTTTCTTTTCCCGAAAGTTCTCTCCATCTGAATGTAACTATGATGTGGGGAATAGGGAACTGTTGGCCATGAAATGGGCATTTGAGGAGTGGAGACATTGGTTGGAGGGAGCTAAGCATCAAGTCGTGGTCCTCACTGACCACAAGAATTTGATTTACCTAGAGTCGGCTAAGCGTTTGAACCCTAGACAGGGTAGGTGGGCCTTGTTTTTTACACGTTTTGATTTTGTGGTTTCTTTTCTTCCTGGAACGAAGAATGTCAAAGCAGACGCCCTCTCTAGGAGCTTCTTTGCTGATTCTCCTGTGGTGACCAAGCCTGCTACCATCTTAGGCGAAGGGGTAGTTCTTTCTGCCATCTCGCCCGATTTGAGACGTGCTCTGGAAGAGTTCCAGGAGGACAAACCTGAGTGTTGTCCCAGTGGAAAGTTGTATGTTCATGACCAGTGGAAGAAGAGAGTGATGTCTGAAGTTCATTGCTCTGCTTTGGCTGGTCATCCAGGTATTTTTGGTACTAGAGATCTGGTGAGTCGTTTTTTTTGGTGGCCCTCCTTGTCTTGTGATGTCAGGAATTTTGTGCAGTCCTGTGGGACGTGATGCCTTTGCCTGTCCCCAAGAGGCCATGGACCCATATTTCAATGGATTTCATCTCTGATATGCCTGTCTCTCAAAGAATGACTGTTATTTGGGTGATTTGTGATAGGTTCTCTAAGATGGTTCATCTTGTACCACTCCCTAAGTTGCCGTCTTCCTCTGAGTTGGTGCCCCTGTTTTTACAACAGGTGGTTCGTTTGCACGGGATTCCTGAGAACATTGTATCTGACAGAGGAGTCCAGTTTGTGTCTAGATTTTGGAGAACTTTCTGTTCCAGGCTGGGAATTCAGTTGTCCTTCTCTGCTTTTCACCCTCAGAACAATGGGCAGACAGCGAGAACAAACCAGACCTTGGAGTCATATTTGAGATGTTTTATTTATGCTGATCAGGATGATTGGGTTTCATTTTTGCCCTTGGCCGAATTTGTTTTAAATAATAGAGCTAGTTCTGCCACTTTGATGTCTCCTTTTTTTTTTGTAACTTTGGGTTTCATTCTCGATTTTCTTCAGGGCAGGTGGAGCCCTCTGCCTGCCCAGGTGTTGACACTGTGGTGGAGAGAATGCACCAGATCTGGGACCAAGTGGTGGATAAGTTATCTCTCTCCAAGGAAAAGGCCCAGCGGTTTTCCAACCGACATAGGACCATTGGTCCCCAGTTTAAGGTTGGTGATATGGTGTGGTTATCATCAAAAAATATTGCTATGAAGGTGGCTTCTCCTAAGTTTAAGCCTAGATTTATTGGACCTTACAAGATTGTGGAGATTATTAATCCGGTCTCTTTTCGTTTGGCTCTTCCTGTCACATTTAAAATCCATAATGTGTTCCATAAATGTTTGTTGAAGAGGTTTGTTGAACCTGTTGTTCCGGGGGTGGCACCTCCAGACCCTGTACTGGTTGAAGGTAACATGGAATATGAGGTAGAGAAAGTACTGGATTCCCGTCTGGCTAGACGGAGACTCCAGTATTTGGTTAAGTGGAAGGGTTATGGTCAGGAGGATAATTCCTGGGTCTCTGCCTCTGATATTCATGCCAATAGATTGGTGCGTGCCTTTCATCGGGCTCACCCTGATCGCCCTGGTGGCGTAGTTGAGGGTTCGGTGACCCCTCCTCAAGGGGGAGGTACTGTTGTGAGTTAATTTTCCCCTTCATTAATGAGGCCCGAGGAACTCCCTCTTCTGGTAAAGAAAGGTAGTGAGCCTGATTATCAAACACCTGAGGCTGATGATGATGACTGGCTGAGTGGAGTTAATGACTGGATATAAGGGTGCCGACGCCCTTCTGCCCTGCGGGTGATTTCTCTGTGGGATCCTTGGAGACCAGTCTGAATTCCTGCTCCTCTAAAGCTAAGTTTGCTGCTCTGCCTTTTGCATTGGTGCTTTGACTTTGTTTTGCTTTGTTTTTCTGGATTTCTGCCATTCCCTGCTGGGGTGTGCTGAATTCCTTTAGCTCTGTCTTCTGAAAATACCTGAGTGCTGATTTAGTTTTTGAAGCCTAGCTGCTTCAGGGCCTTTTTCATATCAGCTTGTTGGCCTATGTCTTTGATAGGGTTTTGGCAGATTGCAGACAGCAGCCTTCCTGTCCTTTCCTATCTAGGTAGTTTTGGGCCCCGTCTTTGCTCTGTCTATCTTTCTGTCTGTGTTAGTGTTTTCATCTTGCTTCACCGTCATTATATGTTGGGGGCTGCCTATTGCTTTGGGGTCTGCTCTGGGGCAGTTTAGATTTCCCCTTTCTTTCTTTAGGCCTATTTAATTCTCCGGCTGTGATCGAGGGGTCTAGGGCATCGTAGGAACCCCCCACGGCTACTGCTAGTTGTGTTGACAGGTTCAGGGGTCTGCAATCTGATAGTTGCCAACTTCTCTGGTTTTCTGGACTTGGCTTGTATTTCTGTTTTTGCCTCCTACGGTGACTCATTCATAACAGAACCCTGAGACTATCACAGAGCAGGTGCATTTATACAGAGACTTGATTACACACAGGTGGATTATATTTATCATCATTAGTCATTTAGGGCAACATTGGATCATTCAGAGATCCACAATCCACACTTATTCGTTCCTCACCTAACTGCCTCCAAGACTTCTCCTGAATAGCCCCATCCTCTTGAATTCTTTGCCACAACACGTCCGACTATCAACTGCATTCAGATACTTCAGACGGAACCTGAAAACCCATCTCTTCAGGAAAGCTTACAGCCTGCAATGATCCCCGCTGCCTCCTCACTACTACTGGAGCTACCACCTCACCATCATGGAGCTGCTGCAACTCCCCAACCTACTGTCTCCTTCCCCACCATCCTGTAGAATGTAAGCCCGCATGGGCAGGGTCCTCTATCCCCTCTATATCAGTCTGTCATTGTTAGTTTGTTTACTGTAAGAGATATCTGTAAT
Source organism: Dendrobates tinctorius (assembly GCF_039654945.1). NCBI lineage: Eukaryota > Metazoa > Chordata > Amphibia > Anura > Dendrobatidae > Dendrobates > Dendrobates tinctorius. The sequence continues at coordinate 27,638,056 of NW_027361827.1, read as the reverse complement.
TTGTATGTAACCCCTTCTCATGTACAGCACCATGGAACCAATGGTGCTTTATAAATAATAATAATAATAATAATAATACCCTGTCATGATCCATGCTGGATCAGGACTGATAAAAAGTACAGGTAACCTTTATTTTTCTTAAGCTGTGCTTAAGTTTGGTTTTTGCCCCCGGTGGCCATTAGGATTATTGCACTGTGGTGTTGTTTGTTCTAAGTTTGCCCCCGGTGGTGGTGAGCATCATTGCACTCTTGTTTCTTTAGTTAAGTGCACATGATTATAATGCAGGTGTGATTGCTCTGCTATAAAAGAGTCACAGGTGTTGCAATCAGTGTTGGTGATAGTGTTCATTTCAACCATCCTTGGTGGAGGAAGGAGCTGGACAGCGTTCCTTGCAGCACTGTCTTAGCCCTGGTGTGGAAGGAGCCATAGGGGATTTCCTTGTAGCTCTGACAAAGCTTGGTGGCAGCCATTTAGGAGGAGAGCTGCATTCTGGTGGTGGACTCTGTTGCCAGGAGCAAGTGTAACAGAGTAAAGCTAAGTGGTGTTTCCCTGTTTGTGTTTTTCCTTAATGTGTATTAGTACAGTGGTGGGGCCAGTGCCTGCACCACCCAGCTCTCTATCAAGGGATAGATGTAGGGTGTGCTAGGGCAACAGGTTCCTGATCGGCACCCGGTACAGAACCGGCATAGGGAACACAAGGAGCATTAGGGACACTGACTCAGGGGAGTGCGGGAGGTCTCCACGTCCCCTTTCCCTATCGCAGGGCCCACCTTTGTAACTGTTTCCCCTTTCCCCGTGTCTTGTTGTTTTAGTTACAGGCCTGCGGGCTGTGTCACACAGGACAGTATCATGTGCCACGTCTAGTTGTTTTAGTTACCGGCCTGCGGATCGCGTCACACAGGATGGGTCATTGTGACATTCCCATTGTATATTTTAACCAGAGTCCTTGACCATTGCCTGAGCACTTGTTACAGTATGTATGGACATGTATAGTCTGTTCCGTTATTTGCAGTATACCAATGTGTACAAGTCAATTGAATCCAAAAAATACACTTTTGTTGTTTGCCAGATTAATGGATTCCTATGCACATGTAAAAAGAGACATAGGAATAAGCACAGGCATAAGAATCCACTATTATGACGGAGGCCAAAAAAGAGTCATTGTGGACTCAATCATCCAGTACACATTGGTACATTGTAAAAGATGAAACATGAAATTGCATAGCACACTTACTTTTCCATACCAAGTGTTCAGGCATTGGTCATGGCCCTTGTTTAATATTTATATTAGGAACTTTTCCTGGTATATATGTACTGTACATGTATATTGGGAGCTTGGAAGATAGACCATGAGGTCATTTGAAACAATTGACAATTCCAGCCTACCTGCCCTAAGACTGTCTATATCTATGACAACATAGACCTGAGATAGCAATAGAGAGTGTGGCCTAGTGTAGACAAGCTTCGCTGAGACCTGAGACAGTGAATAAGCTGCATCCAGAAATAGGAGCATTCTATGACCTGTAAAGGTGATGCGGTAGCAACAATAAGAGAACTCTATAGAATGAAAGTGTGTCTGTATACACAATTGTGTCCTGCATCTACAAGTGCAAGGTGTGCTGGCTGTGATAAGTTTTCAGGGCACAAAAGTGCCATCCTGCTAAAATAGTCTCTATTATTGTGTAAAAACCGAGCTCTGTGCCTCAGCTTTGACTTGTAACTTGTAACCCTCCAAAACTGTGCCTATATGTTGCTGTGTAACTAGTGTCTGTGTCCATCACTGCTCAATCCTAAAATAAATATGAATATTCCCAAGTTAAGTCCTAATCAGATGGGCATAGTCATTGAAGTGACAGAATAGGCATTAGACATGACTGCTTATGTGTGGACGTTACTTACTGGTGTTAACTATGCAGCTATCGATTGTTGCGTATATGTCCGTCGCGAGCTCATCGAAGCATCGCTTCTGCACCCAGAAGTGACGCATGTGGGTCAGTGATATCATCGGGGACTTCCCCATGACCCACACCGCCATACTGGTGCATCGTCCCACTCAACTGGTAGTATGTACACCTGTTACATGAATATTTAAGGGGCATGAGGGACACTCAACTCATTACGGCCCCCTGAGGAAGCCATTGTGAAATGCGAATTGGGCTGTGCACGGGCTTCACAAACTGGAACATGGAAAAGAGTTCTTGAATGAAGAGATGTATTTTGCCATTAGGAACACTGGTAGTGGTACTAGAGATTTAACCACTTACAATATGACTTTAATCCTTTCCTTGATGGCCTAATGTTGATATTATGCTGTACTGTCACTTAATACAAAAATTGTAAACTACTATATACATCCTCTTTACCCTATTCCAGTTGTGGGATACCTACACTCCCCTATTATTATTACCCATTCTCCGATTTGAATTACTCTGTTCCTTGATAGAAATTTTATTACTAATTTTTGCCTTGTATGTCTAACTTTGAATTAAATATGTTTATATTGCTTTCTGGATTAGACACTCCAAATCTTTTGTATGCAGGCTTTAAACATGAGTCTGGAGAATAGTGTCAAGGTAATAGGATAAATTACTTGTAAGTGATCCTATCACAAATATAATTGGTCGCCTTGGAGGGCTTTCAAGGGATTTATGTGTCTTTGGAAGGTGATACATGAATGGTACGTTTGGATCATTAACAGTCAGGAATTTGTTTTCGTTCTTATTTTAAAAACCCTGTTCAAAAGCTTTAGAGATGAATAGTGAATATTTAAGATATATGGGTGAAAATACATCATTGTGTATAATTTCATAGTGCTCTGGGCTAGATAAAATATGAAAAGATTCTTTAATATAGTCATCTTGATTCTGTACCACTATACAACCCCCCTTGTCAGGATCCTGTATGACAATGTTGGGGTTATTCTTAAGGTATTACATCACCATTTTTCCTTGCTTTGTGAGGTTGATCCATGTGTGTTACTTTTGACGTTTTCATAATCATCAAGTATCAACTCTAAAAACGTATTTACAAAATGGCCCTGACTTTCAAGTGTACAAAAATAGACTTGGGCTGGACATCAATGTGAAAATCTGCATATCCTCCATCCTATGACGGAGGTTTGTATTTATATCTGCATATTTAATTCTATATATCACATTATGTCTTATCAAAAATAATCAATATGCACATGATCTTGTATCCAATTTATGTATTCTTGAAAGTTCCTTTTTCAATTTACTTAATTTTGACCCCTTAACAACCGCCCATACGCTTTTTAACAGTGCTGAGAAATAAGGGTATAGTGCCCCCCAGTGTTGGAAAATCTAGGGGGTCTCAGCTACCAGGTGTAGCTGAGACCCTAGAGAACATGATCAGGGCCGGTTTTACGGCCCCCTGTATCGTGATCACCGTTATTCACCGAATAACAGCAATCACAAACAAAAAAAGTCAGATTTACAATTCATTTCACTCTCCTGTGATATGATCTAGTAAATCAGAGAAGAGAGAAATGGGGTCCCAAGAGCCTGGTACCTCCGCCATCCCCGTGCCCTCCTTCTCCATCCCCCGGCTCTCAGCATCATCTTCATGAAAGAAAATTGTAACAATAGGAGGTTTTTCCTACTGGTTCATTTTGATTACAGTGAGAGACCCCATCACAGTGTTCAAAATAAAAAAAATTGTAAATCATACCTTCCTTTGTCACCCCCTGTAGTTAGATAAAAAATTATAAAATACATTTTTTCTTTATTTTTATCCATTCTGCGCAGTTAGAGTTAGAGTTGGGGTTAGGGCTGTGGTTAGGGTTGTGTTAGGGTTAGGGTTGGCTTTAGATTTGTGTTTGGGTTAGGGTTGCGGTTAGGGTTGCATTGGGGTTAGGGTTGGCTTTAGGGTTGTGTTAGGGTTATGGTTGGCTTTAGGTTTGTGATAGGGTTAGGGTTGGAGTTATGGTTGTGTTAGGGTTATGGCTGGGGTTAGAGTTGTGTTAGGGTTGGAGTTAAGGTGGTGTTAGGGTTAGTGTTGTGTTAGAGTTAGGCCTGTGTTAGGGTTAGGGATGGAGTTAGGGTTGGGGTTAGGGTTGTGTTAGGGTTGGTGTTTTCAAAAGTAAAAAACAAAGTTCTGACGATATGACAGCTAGTGTTGAGTTTAAATGCACGCTACTCGAGTTTGCATTGGGTGCTCGGGTATGCACCGAGTATCGCAGATCCCCACATATTATTTTGGGGTGTCTAACAGCCACGAAACATGCGGGACAGGGACTCAGGCATGTCACTCAAGCACCCACGATATTCAGTGCCCAATGCAAACTGGAGTAGCAAGCACTTGCCCTCAACACTAGCCGTCATATCGTCAGCAATTTGTATGACGATCTAATGTTATCAAATTCTGTGTAGTACCTGTGGGTTCAAAATGCTCATGATATCCCTGGATAAAATCCTTAAGGGATGTGGTTTCCAAAATGGGGTCACTTATAGAGGGTTTCCACTGTTTAGGTACATCAGGGGCATTCTGAAAGCGACATAGTGCATGCCATCAATTTCAGACAATTTTGTGTTCAAAAAGTCAAACAGTGCTCCTTCCCTTCTGAGCCCTGCCATGCACCCAAATAGTAGCATTCCCCCACAATGGGGGTATTGGCATAGTCAGGAGACATTTCACAACCAATTTTGTGGTCTATTTTCTCTTGTGAACTTTGTGAAAATAAAAAAGTTTGCGTCTAAAGTTAATTTTTTGGGAAAAAAGTTAAATGCAAATTTTTTCCTTCCACATTGTTTCAGTTTTCATGAAGCACCTGAAGGGCTAAAAACTTCTTGAATGTTATTTTGATAACCTTGAGGGGTGCAGTTTTTAGGATGGTGTCACTTTTGGGTATTTTCTATCATATGGACCCCTCAAAGTCACTTCAAATATGATGTGGTCCCTAAAAAAATGGTTTTGTTAATTTTGTTAGAAAAATGAGAAATTGCTAGTCAACTTTTAACCCTTACAATGAACCATGTGTCCATGTGAAATACTCACAGAGATGTCTCTTTTTTTTGCGCAGCATGGACAAAATGTGTGAGGCAGAAGTGCATCCGTGTAACACGTACTGCTGCCTGAGAAAAAGCTGTACAGTTTGCGCTGTTGCCAAGCACTGGTTGCTGAAGATAGCTCTCATCATTGTTGCCTGGTCTCCCTGAGCTCAGCGTGAAAAGGTGACAATGATTGGAGAAGTATTCAGCACATGCTGCATACATTGTGTGTAAAATGAAGAAATAAATTAAAAAATTGGCATGGGCGCCCACATAATTTTGATAAACAGAAGAGGGAAAGCCCACAACTGGGGGCTGATGTTACTAATCTGGGAAAGGGGACAATATCCCAAAAGGTTTCCAGGCTATTAATAATAGCTGTTTGTTTAGCCTTTACTAGTTAGTTTATGGGGGACCTGAGAAAAAACACTATGTAGGGTAACATAAGTTCTAATCAGTAAAGGCTAAACAGACAGTTGTGGGTTGATATTAATAGCCTAGGAAGGGGCCAGGGATATTGCCCCCTTCCAAGCTACTAACATCAGCCCTCAGCTGCCCATAAATGGCACATCCATAAGATGTGCCAAATCTGCAGCTTAGCCTCTCTCTTCCTACTTGCCCTTTGTATTGTCAGCTGACATCAAGTCTAGGGGTTAGTCCATTATTAATCCCATAGTCATAATGTAAAAAAGACACAGCAATAATAAAGTCATTTAATTGAAATAAACACATACTCTCATTTCCAATATATTTCTGTAAAAAATAAAATAAAAAAAAAAATTCTTGTTTGATGACAATTTATTCATCCCGTGAAGAAGTCCAGCTCTGCTATATCTGAATTACATGAGTGAGCAGTGGCATAATGCGACTGCTCAGCCATGAATTCTGGATACACGGAGATGCGCTTGGGATGCAGCTTCAGTGACGAGATGTAACATCATAGAGGTTATTGCCAGTCTCTGGCAGCTGTTCCCATGCTAAGTTCAGTGTGAGCTGGCTGATGAACTGTGGTACCCTTCATTACATCATCGCTGGCACCATGACAAATTTCTCACAGTGCTAGCAGATCACACTGAGGGCAACGTAGTTCTTCGGACTGCTCACAATGAGCTGCCCATAGGACTACAGCTTCAGTGACCAGCGGTAAACTCACTGACGTCACCACAGATCACTGAAGCTGCTCTCTGATGTCTACTGGATGTCAGGCTAAACAGTCCCATCATTTCACCACTCAGCCTGGCATCCAGATGAAGCAGAGATGCATTATGGTGTGGAACAAATAGATTATCATCAGACAGGTGAGTAATGTGGTGCATTTTTATTTTCAATTTATACTATAATAAATGGGAAAAAGAGCGTCAATGGATATTTCATATAAAGGATCTTATTCATGCTGTGTGTTTATTTAAAAGCTTAATATTCGGTTAGTAATGTGGGCGTTTTATAGACGATTGACATCATCTGACATTACTAAGCTGACACTAACCTCAACCTTATTAGCCCACTTGCTATCACCACAGGGCAAATGGGAAGAATGAGACTATGCGCCAGAATATCCATGGCCCTTCCCAGGCTAGTAATACCAGCCTGCAGCAGTCTTTGCTGGTTTTTGATTATAGGGGGGGCCCCACATCAAAGTTTTTGAGGGGTCTCCCCTATAATAACCAGTAAAGGCTAATCAAACAGCTGTGAGCTGATATTAAAAGCCTGGGAACATTTAAGGCTACTGTCCCTTTTCCCAGAATATTCACATCAGCCCCCAGTGGTCAGCTTTCCCTCTTTTGGTTCAAAAAAATATGTGAGAGCCTGCGCCATTTTTTTATTATTTATTTTATACACGATGTACACAGCAGGTGTAGAATACAACTTTCATCACTGTCGCCTGGTCACATTGATGTCAGGGAGACCAGGCAATAATGATGAGAGCAGCCTTAGTACCTGGCACCTGGAAACAGCTAACTGTACTGCTTTTCCCAAGTGCCGGTACTTGTCACACAGGCGCACGGACGGCATAGGGATGCGACACACGGACACACAGACACACAGATGTCACAACAATGTCACATACGTACACACGGATGGCACAAGAACACGGACCCCAGATCTCACCAGTACTGCTTTTTCCAGTATATAAATCACCAGGACGTGTGAAAGGGGCCTTACCATGCATTTAATCATTAGAAGTTTAAATTTTACCCATATAATTCTCCCATCCTGAGTCACAACAATACACCAACTTTACCACATGTTTCATTTTTTCGCCCTGATATCTTTGTATTCTTATAATTTCCATTTGCTGAAATGACTTCCACTCTAAATGAAAAATCTATTTATTTTTCACCACTCACTGCACAAAAACTCATGTCAGGCCAATAGTTATCACACTTATGCCCAATGTAAGCTTATCTCACTGCACCTTCACCTGAGTCCTGAAGTTCTTTTTTTGAGTCTCTCACACTATTTCACTTGTATTTCTCCACATATTCCTTGTTTCCCAATTTTCTTTCCTGTCTTCTGTTTTCTAACTTGTAATCATCTCCCCACATTGCTGATCCGATAAATGTTCTCTTACCGGCTCCTCTTGAGTTCAAATCCTGTTTCTCCTGCACTCCAATCTTTTCACTTCAACACTTTTTGTCCTTTTTCATTAATTTATATGTATATTTCTCTTTTCTATATCACCCTAAATGATGGCTTTCTGACTTCTAGTCACTGCCCCATCCCAAGTTCTCATCCCATTTCTCCTTCACTCCAATCACTTCTCATAAACAATTTGGCCTTAATTTATGTTTTATCACTTATACACATAGTTCTCTTCTTTCTTTTGTCCCCTTTCCCTCATCTGCCTGTGTGGCTCTTTTGTTAAATATTCCCCCTCTTGCTTTTATTCACTGGCCAATCCTGGGTTCTTATGCTGCTTCTCCTATATTCCAATCATTTGTCCTCTATTTCATCGGTTTACATTTTATCATCAATATGTATGGTATTTTTCCCTCTAACTTTAATCAATTTCAAATTGCCAGTTTAAATTCCCTCCTCTTCATAATTTCTATATTGGTTTAATTATTCCTGTGGGTGTTCCCTATGTAATTGGCATCCATTGTGGGCCTTTAAAAAACCATCTTTTGTCATTTTTTTGCACATTTGGTTTTTCACTTGAAAAAAACGTTCATACAGTGCTAAAACACGTTGTGCATGAAAAGTCTTTTCCTCATCATTTCTGAAGATTTGCGCAAAAAGAGAAAAAAGGATGGCATTCACTGTTACCGAAAGTGGAAATCTTTATTCACGTATAAAAAAGCATAGGCTCGGGAGCAATGTGATGGATATGGACAACGGCCGTTTCACGCTCCTGCTCTTCAACGGGTCCTAATCTGAAGATTTGATTTAGTCCAGCAGTGCAGCCCACCTACATGTTCAATCAAATTGATCCAATATCTTCTGCATGATTTATTCAGCAGCCAAGTGGCAGCAGCACCAGCTATCTTTCTTCATACCTTACATAGGAGTTGTGCTTGTCAGAACTCCTTCAGGTGAGCATAACCAACACCTACCGACTCTCCCTCCATAGGGTATCACCATATTGTGTGCTCTGTTTCCCGCTTTTTGATTTACAGATCATGATTATAACACGCACCGATTATAGTCTATGGGGCTTTCACATGTATGTGCTTTTTGTGTATCGGATGGTATGCAAAACATTAGTATTAGATATCCTGTGTTAATTCGGGTAATAGACTATAATTATCCACAGAAGTCTTAAAATTGCAAATAGCATTATAATGGATAGGAGAAAATTTGCAAGTTTTTTTGCAGTGGAAATGCTAAAAAAAAAGTCTGGTGGTAGCTCAAATTATCAAGGTGCTCAGTTTAAATGGCCACTTTAAGGATTAATGGAAACACCTGGTTCTTCTAACCTAGGAAATACAAAAATAATGTAAGCTTTTTATTGCCTAGTCTTATTTTGTTTATCGTGGATACTTTATACTGTAGTTTGCTAAGTACTTCACTGTAGAAACACATTGCCAGGAGCGTCGCATTAGAATAACTGCCTTGGGAGATAGTTCTGATGTTAGAGAATATCAAGGTTTAATATAAACCAAGGACAGTGAAGATCAACTGTGACTGAGGCTTATAAACAGCAGAGGTTATTAATTAGAAATTTTCGCCATCACATGGCAATTTTAATTGGAGACCATCCTTTGATTAGATAAAATTGAAAGCATATCCAAGGGGAATTGGCTATTTTATTACTAGGGATCTGAGTCTGGAGAACAAGTGAAGGCTGCATAGTTTAATTGTACAGTTTTGTATACCGTACAATGAATTGAGCCTGAGCTATAATGAGATTTTGGATTATCTCATATTAATGTGATATTGTAACAAACATTGCCGATGCCAAGTCCCCGTGCACCTTCTTTGTTGTCATTGCTTTTCATGGCGCACACTAGGGACGTTACATCTGATTATATGCAGAGGATGTAATGTTCTGGTGTTTTTCAATAAACATTAATTATCCTGAAGATAGGCCGATAAACATCTTAAGTCTGCAGCATTTTCCAATGACTTGTGCGAGTTTGTATTGAGCTCTGGGTACAACGCACTAATTGTTGCTTCAGTCTTGTCAAAGCTGCGCTGTCATTTTTTTAAGGAAGATAAATTATAGAACAGAAGGGTGAGGATGGTTAAGCTTTCATCAAGAACTTAGATGCATTAAGGCTGTAAGCTGCGGCACGTTAGGCATGTTCACATTGTTGGGATCACTTTTGTCAGTTCCTGGCTCCAGGCGTCCACATGAATCAGTCTTTCATCGCAGCATTATATAAAACTTTACTGGGTCATAAGAGAATGTAACATTCTCATTAGCAATATTTATAAGGCTGCTAAATGTGATAGATTAATGGAAGTCACAGTGTATGCACAGAGAGACATTTACATCAGAGTTTTAATGAACCGTCGAACAGCTTAGAAAACATTTTATATAAGCATAACGTGAGGTTATCCTTTTATAAATTTTAAGCTAATGTATATTTTTGGCTATTGGGAAGCCTAAAAGTTATTTTTTTAATACTTATGGATTGAAGTCACTTTTACGGCTTGCACTTATCTGCGTTTAAAATATCGCTCCGATGTTGATCCAGAAAAGCAGGATGAGAATCATGAGTGTCATGCGATTTTTCTCACATAGCAGCCGTATGACATCTGTATGCAATGCGGTTATTAGATAACACCCAAACGTGCTCGGTTAAGACGTTATCGGAGCACGATCGCTCATCACTAATGGCCACCCACAACACTGCGATTTTTTTTCTCATCCAGATTCCAAGTGAGAATAAAATTGCAGATGAGCACTAAATCAGTGAATAACATTAGTGAGAGTGCAATCCAATTTTTTATCAGATTGCACTCGTCAGATTTATACACAGATGAGTATTCGCTCTTATGATGTAATAAGGCTGGTTTCACATTCGCGCTTTTTAAGCGCACGCACGGCCGGGGGTAGCTCCGCCCCCGAGCCGGCTCTCTGGCCGGCGTGCCCGCCCCTTCCTAGCGCACAGCGGCGCCTGCGATCGGCGCACCCTATCTTTAGCATAGGGTGCGCAGATCGTGCGCAGGCCGTGCGCTAGTTGCGCTTTGACCTGCGCACTTTTGACGGTGCGCCGTGCATGCCAAAATCAAACTTTTCGGATTTTGGCGCGCACGGCGCACCGTCAAAGGCGCGCAGCGCAGGTCAAAGCGCAACTAGCGCACGGCCTGCGCACGATCTGCGCACCCTATGCTAAAGATAGGGTGCGCCGATCGCAGGCGCCGCTGTGCGCTAGGAGGCGGCGCTACAAGGAAGGGGCGGGCACGCCGGGCAGAGAGCCGGCTCGGGGGCGGAGCTACCCCCGGCCATGCGTGCGCTTAAAAAGCGCGAATGTGAAACCAGCCTTAAACCAATAGAACCTCATAGCTATTTATTAAATTTGATACCTAATCTACCAATATACTGTATATAAATCTACAAGTGCAGACCATTAAACATACTGATCCTATAGCCACTAAGCTCTAGATATGATCAAGAAGTGTCTAACTCAAAATGAATATCAAGAATTTTATTGAAAATTTACACACAAAATAAAACAGAATAATTGTTGGTGCCTCAAACCAGACAAAAACATGAAGGAATCAGACAAAAATGGGGAAAACAGACCAGAATACTCAGGAGACAGGGTATTCAATTTTATGCACACATATCATTATATTGCTGTATAAGGTGTGCCTGTAAAGCTTAAACACCTCCACATATAAAGAAGCATTCTCCTGCAATTGCAAATGCTCCATCAGTAGCAAACAATAAAGTGCCTATGCAGATATTTAAAGTGCAATGATAACATCAGAACAGCACACAAAGCCGACTGTTAAAAGAATGATATGCTTCCTTAGTTAGTGACATGAGCCCATCCGGCATCCCTGTACCCAATATACATATTGAAGCGAAAACCCCGGCTCAAAACATAATACCTGAGATGGCGTTCCCCGTGAAAATATGCTGCCAAGTGGCACGCTGATCCTCCGGACCCTGACGCGCATTTTGCACCGCAAATGCTTCTTCCTGGTCTATTTCAAGTATTTATTTCTGTTAATGTTGATGATTATGGCTTACAGCCAATGAAAACTCAAAAGTCATTATCTCAGTAAATTAGAATACTTTATAACAGTAGCTTGAAAAATGATTTTAAAATCTGAAATAATGACATACTGAAATGTATGTTCAGTAAATGCACTCAATACTTGGTTGGGGCTCCTTTTGCATCATTTACTGCATCAATGGGGCGTGACATGGATCAGCCTGTGGCACTGCTGAGGTGTTATGGAAGCCTAGGTTGCTTTTATTACAGCCCGCAGCTCGTCTGCATTGTTGTGTCTGATGTCTCTCATCTTCCTCTTGACAATACCCCATAGATTCTCTATGGAGTTAAGGTCAGGCGAGTTTGCTGGCCAATCAAGCACAGTGATACTGTTGTTTTTAAACCAGGTATTGGTACTTTTGGCAGTGTGGACGGGTGCCAAGTCCTGCTGGAGAATTACATTTACAGCTCCAAAAAGCTTGTCAGCAGAGGGAAGCATGAAGTGCTCTAAAATTCCCTGGTAGACGGCTGCACTGACTTTGGTCTTGCTAAAACACAGTGCACCTACACCAACAGATGACATCAAACCATCACTGATTGTGGAAACTTCACACTAGACCTCAAGCAGCTTGGATTGTGTGCTTCTCCACTCTTCCTCCAGACTCTGGGACCTTGATTTCCAAATGAAATGCAAAATTTACTTTCATCTGAAAAAAACACCTTTGACCACTGAGTAACAGTCCAGTTCTTTTACTCCTTGGCCCAGGTAAGATGATTCTGGTGTTGTCTATTGGTCACGAGTGGCTTGACACAAGAAATGTGACACTTTTAGCCCATGTCCTGGATACAATTGTGTGTGGTGGCTCTTTTTATCAATGACTCCAGCTGCAGTCCACTGCTGGTGAAATTCTCCCAAATTTTTTAATGGCCTTTTCTTAACAATCCTTTCAAGGCTGTGGTTATCCCGGTTGCTTGTGCACTAGAGATGAGCGACTTTGCCTTTTTTCGGGTCGAGTTGGGTTTCATGAAACTCGACTTTCGCAAAAGTCGGGTCGAATGCAATCGGCCGATTATCGTGAAAAGTCGAAGGCCGACTGAAACACGAAACCCAATGCAAGTCAATGGGGAAGAAAAGTCGTCAGTGAGTGGAGGACAGGAAACACACCTACAGTGCCCATTTTAATGCCAAAAACATCAATTCTTATTACTTAAGCTTGTCAACCTTAATTTACTTTATAATAATAGTTAGGCATTGAAAACTGGGGGTTATTTGGCTAAAGTTGTGGGAGGGGGAAGGGCTGGCTCCAGATTTTCGTGGGCCCAGGGCCAAAGAGTGTCAATGGGCTCCTTTAACACATGCCACAATTCATGATCCTCTGATACAGCAGAGAAATAGCGGTATAGTACAATGAAAAATACTTCACTTCTTACATCACATGACTGATATCCATTTTAAATTCTCCAATAGCTCCAAAAACGGACAGTATATTACTCCATACAGTATTATGGCCACCGCATAGTGTGCTATACAGAGTAATGAGGCCCATATATTTCTCCATAAAGAATCATTGGTCCCATTTAATGTTCAATACAGTATATGATGAGCTCAACATAATGCTACAGTATATGTTGGTCCCCATGGATGAAGCTCCACTGTCTTATGGGCCCAAATAATGCTCCATATATAATGGGCCCCATATCTAATGCTCCAGTGTATAATGGGCCCTGTAAATGCAGCTCCAGAGTCTGATGTCCACCTTTGGAATGTTCCAGTGTATGGTGGGCCCCATATATCATTCTCCAGAGTATAGTGCTCCCCAAAAATTGCTCCCAACCTTTAAAACAATTAAATAAGACTCCTCGCTAGGGAATCCCTTTACTAGTATGGACTCCTCATCATCCCCATCTTCCATCTCTCTGCACTTGGACTGTTTAGGCAGAGGGCGTACAGACGTGATGTCATCGCGCTCTCTGACCAGAATGTCACTGACAGGAAACACGGAAAACGTCATGGTGGTGGAGCAGGGAGAGGTAAGTATTTCAACTTTGCAAGTGCTGTGATCATGAGCAAGCAGGGGGGGCCCACTCGTTGGCGATGGCACTGGCACAGGGCCCATCATAGTGCGGCGATGTGTCTGACGGCGTGTATGCCCTCCCACCGGCAGAGACACTTTTGCGTACTATGAGGGGCCCTGTGCCAGGGCCGTCGCCCATGAGTATGCCCCCGACCTGCTCAAGGAACCTGCAGTTTCATCTGCACCTTCCTCTTTGTCACCGTGTAAGGTGGAATAGTATGCGGGAAGGGGAACCTGAGTTTCATCAGGGTCAGATTCTGGCTATGTAGAGTGCGAGGGGAGTGTAGTGGTCTGGGTCAATGTACCAGCAGAATCATCTAGCAGTGGCAGGGCATCAGTGCACTTGTGGCGCCCCCAGGAGTACGGTCGCCACAGTGGCATTACCTTCCTCCTAGGGAGTGTGATGTCATGCTTGGGAGCAACGAAGGATCTCTCTAGCAGTTAAACAAACACACAGTTCCCTCTCCAGGCCAGCAGGGAGAGCTCTGAACCTGACTGCTGAGGAGCTGCTCTCTGTGGTCAGGAAGAGGGAAGTTAGGGCAGTCTGTGAAGGGAAGGGGAAGCATGTGGATGTGAGAAGGGGAGCTGGAGGATGAGCAGAGATAAGGCTCACTCCTAGCTGGAGCGTATGGTCTGAATTCTGGTCTCCGAGTTTGTAGGGACACTAACGGTCCTGCAGCAGAAACCGGAGGAAGTAGCAGCTGTTAATGCTCTGTTCCCAACTAAGGCTGGGAGGCCCCAGCAGAGACTTGTGTGAGCAAGAAGGAAAAGGCTACAGCTGCCTGCCATACAAGAAAGTTTCAAAAGAGAGTCAACAGGGGGAACTTCAGTGCACTCAGTACAGCGAGTACCTCAGATAAGCGCTCAAACGGAGGGCCACACTACCTATCTGCAGAGAGAGAATTCCTAATTTGCTTCCAGGCTGACCAACTCCTTCTCCATCTGTACTCTGGGTCCTGGACGGCACTTACCAAGTAAAGGTAAAGGAACTGCACGACTGTGTCTGTCATCTTTCTCCTGCGCCTGGTGCACGGCTCTGCTACATCCTGCACTGCACACCATCTACCAACTCTTTCATCTGCCCTGCGACTATGGCCCTACCTGTGCAGGGCTTCTACATCTTAGCTGCACCACAACATCTGTCCCAAAGAAGCGACATTGCAGCGCTGGCCAATCTGATCAGAAACCATAGGTAGCGTCACGTATCATTCACCTATAAACGTTATTCACCCCTTTGCATGGACGCCCAGGGCCACGGACCGGGTCACCACCACCGTGACACATCCCTCTGAGACACTGGCCCTGTACCAATTAACCCCACTGCCCTGGTTGGCCACCCACACTCCATGTCAGATTCATCTTGGACTGGGGGATTCACGATTTGACTTGATAACCCAGGCATGGTATGTGAGAAAGAGCTACATGGACTAATATGAAGTGTGGCCTGCTCCATCATTCAGGAAGGACACAAGGAAAGGGGTTCTTCCTGACCAGGAGCCAGCACTTGATGACTCAGTGCTTGCATTTTTGAAACTTCAGAAGAGGAGGGCATATTAGCTGGAGTCTGTTTCGGCAATGTAAGCCAAAACCTGTTCCTGATGCTCCTGCCTTAGCTGCTATTGTGCTTTTGCCACTACCAGCAGATGCACCACCACCATCAGTATCAGCTGGCCCCCCACGCCCATGTCCGCAGCCTCTTCCACCATACTTCCAAATTTTGGAGAAAATGTACCCAAAATAACATCAGATATATGGTACTGTATCAGAAGTGTACAGCTCTATACAGTCAAAGGATAATTGTCAATCTCCCTATACATTTCATGAGTCACACAGTGACGCTCATAGGCTCTGTATGGATTAGGCAAGAATATAAAAAGTAGAAAAAGGGTACAGTATCATCAGATAACAGGTATATAAGGTATAGTTTAAACATTCTAAATCTCCGCATATATTTCAGAAGGCAGACACAGACGCTCTTAGGCTCAGTATGGATTACAACACAATATAAAAAGCGGTAAAACGGTAATGGATCTGAAGCGTACAGGTGTTTACAGTTGAGGGGTCATTGTCAATCTCAGTACTTATTTCCACAGTCAGAAACAGACTCTCACTTGGTCAGTTTGGATTAGACCAGAATACATTATAAAAAACAGTAAATGGGTAATGTATCACAAGCGTAGAGCTGTATACAGTGTTGGGGTAATTTTTAAATCTGCATATAAATTGCAGGCGTAACCCACAGACTCTCACACGCTCAGGATGGATCACACCACAATATAAAAAGAAAATCAGCAAGAAATAATCACACTTGTGGGCCAATGTTCCAGATGTCAATGATACACTTAGAGTGGTGGGTGGAGGAGGACTTCCTGGCAGAAAGGGTACAGTATATATAGCATAGTTTAAACATTAAAAATGTACGTCTATATATCAGGAGTAGTGTTGAGCGACCCCGCTAGTGTTCGAGTTCGGTTCGGTTCGTCGAACAGGAGGCAAGTTCGTCGAATGTTCGCTGAATGTTCGATGAACACCGTCGAAACCCACTGAAAACAATGGCAGGCAAACACAAACACATACAAACACATAGAAAACAATTACAAAACACCTTAAAAGGTGTCCCAAATAACATATGGAAAAGGGCAACTACATATAGAAAAGAGGTGGAGGAGTTAAATGAGGAGGAGGAGACACAGATATAGGCATGTCATGCCCTTATAAAGTCAAGAAAGGCTGGAATAAAAATCTTAAATTAACAAAAAAAATCTAAAGTTCTAAAATCGAAGACGATCATATACCGTCAGACTTCCCATCATAAATTATGCCAACTGCCGATCGGGCGGCGTTATTCCCACGACCCTCCAAACAGCGTCCACGAAGGCAAAGTGTTTGGTTTCCGGGGGCAGTATGGTTGCAAAGCTGAACCTTAAAGGAATGTCCAGAAGGGCACCACCAAAAGTGGAGCCTTCGGTTTAATTGGACTCCACATGGGCAATCTCAACCATGCCAGCCACGGAAAGGATGGACAGATTGCAAGCTTTGTCGATTCTGTGGGTGGTGGTGGATGTCCATTTTTAGTTGTACTAGCGATTTGTCAGCTTAATTCCTTTAACGAACGAGACTCTGGCATGCCCCCGCGGTCCATGACCAGCTTACTAGAGGGACACGTGATGCTCCGGCACGCGAGATCGAGCAATAACAGGTCTGTCATGCCCTTACATGTCCGGGGCTGCATGTGTGCTACACTGAAAGGACCAGCGTGTGTCGCTTACAGGTGCGGGTAACCCGCTGAACCCCGTTAGTGATGTGGATCTAGGATTCCAATTCTTCCCCGCGAACGAGGATTTCCCAGTAAGTGCAGGTCAACCGGAATTCTGGAATTAGGCCTAACCGGCATTCCAGAAAGAATGTGAAAAAATTAAGTGTCCAAACCACAGGTGCTGTAGCTTGCTTAACAGCTGGGCTCCTCTGCTGAGTAGCAGACAGTGCTTACATAAACAGGCAGCATAGCTAGGTTCACGGGTGGGCTCCTCTGCTGAGCAGTAGACACAGGTACTAGGCCCAAAATATTCACTGGGCTAAATGGAGTTAAAAAATGGTTCTTACATAAACAGGTGGCACAGCTTGGTTCATGGGTGGGCTCCTCTGCTGAGTAGCAGACACAGTTACTAGGCCAAAAGTATTAACTGGGCTAAATGCAGTCAAAAACTGGTTCTTTCATAAACAGGTGGCATAGCTAGGTTCACGTGTGGGCTCTTCTGCTGAGTAGCAGACAGTCCTACAAGGCCCAAAAGGATTTTGTGGACAAGATGCAGTAAAAAATTATTAGAAACACACACGGTGTAGCTCCTTGATGGGTGTACTAAACCGCTGGCTATCAGACACCACTACTATGCCGTGAAACTGTCTATTAACATTCAAAACCATTATTAATGTGAAAATAAAGTTACGCTTTTGGTGAACGAACCGTTCTCAAACGGAACCTTCGAACAGCCGAATTTTAAGCAAAGTGTTTGAGTTCGACGAACGGCTCGAACACCACCCAAAACAGCTCGAATTTGAACTTGGCAAACAGGTCGACTTGAACACCGCTCATCTCTAATCAGGAGGCAGACTCAGACGGTCTCAGGCCCAGTATGCATTCGACAAGATTGAAGAAAGATGAGAAAGGGTACAGTGTCACCGGATAACAGGTATATATGTAGCATAGTTTACACATTAAAAATCTATGTCTATATATCTTGAGGCAGACTCAGACGGTCTCAGGCCCAGTATGGATTTGACAAGATTGTAGAAAATTGAGAAAGAGTACAGTATCACCGGATAACAGGTATATATGTAGCATAGTTTACATATTAAAAATCTATGTCTATATATCAGGAGGCAGACTCAGACGGTCTCAGGCTCAGTATGGATTCGACAAGATTGTAGAAAGTTGAGAAAGGGTACAGTATCACTGGATACCAGGTATATATAGTTAAAACATTAAAAATCTCCGTGTATATTTCCAGAGTCCGACAAAGACACTCACAGCCTCAGTATGGATTAGACAAGAATCTAAAAAGTAGAAAAAGGGTAATGTATTCGAAGCGTACACCAGTATACACTGTTGGGGCATTTTTAAATCTTCATATATTTCAGTCTCAGTAAGGCCTCTTTCACACATCAGTTTTTTGCCGTCAGGCGCGATCCGGCTTTTTTTTGTAAAACCGGATCCGGCGAAATGCAATGCCGGATCCAGTTTTTCCCCATTGACTTGTATTAGCGCCGGATCACGCCGGATGGCATTGCGTTTCATCTGTTTTTTGCCGGATCCGGCTACTTGTCTCATTCCGGCGTCTGGAAAAAACGGCTACTGTAACGTTTTTTGTCTCCGGCGAAAAAGCCGGAAGTCTATAGGCGCCGGAAAGCGCCAGATCCAGAAAAAGACGGATCCAGCCACCGGATCCGTTTTTTTAAGTCTGCGCATGCTCAGATCCAATTGGCTAGCCCCAAGGAAACAGATATAACCTGCTAGACGGATCCAGCAGAAAAACGGATCCGTTTCTACAGTTCTCCTAAATTTATGCCGGATCCGTTTTTTCTAAAAATAGCCGGATCCTGCCTGACGGTAAAAAACTGATGTGTGAAAGTAGCCTTAGACAGTCCAGACTCTCAGCAAGAGGAAACGAGATGGATACAAGTACAGACGGAAAGTCGAGTGATTGCAGAAATTTTGGAATTACTAATCACGGGAAAAACTCCCGAGAGAATTCTCAGAGGCGATGCTGACCCTCAATTACTTTGTCTGTGGAGACAGCAAAAACAGTTCTTTGTGAAGCACGGTTTGCTGTATGGCATTACCGTGGATCCCATCACCGTTACTCATCTCCATCAAATTGTGATCACAGAGAGAGATGTAGACATTGTCCTCACTGCCTATCATGATCTGTCAGGTAACTTTGGAGTGCAAAAGACAGAAGCCACAGGCCGCAGGCGATTCTATTGGATTGGCATGAGAGGACACATTTAAAAATGTGGGCAGGAATGTCACATGTCTGTGAGTAGAAAAACCGTGAAAGCTGATGATAAACCACCACTGCATCTCATTGTGAGCCGACGTCCATAACAAATGGAAGCCATTGATCATCTGAAGATAGAGCCCAGCAGGACAGGGCATAGATACATCTTAAACATCATCTATCAGTTCACCAAATTTGTATTGGCAGTCCCAGTGAAGGATTTAACAGCCCAGACTACACAGCGGTGGAGAAGGGAGAGGTAAGTTTTGCTAGTTCTGGGGCCCTGAGAAAGCAGGGGGGGCCCACTCGTGGGCAACGGTACTGGCACAGGGCCCCTCATAGTATGCCGGTGTGTCGGACGGCGGATGTGCACCCCCACCACAGAGACTAGTGTTGAGCGATACCATCCGATATCGTGAAATATTGGATCGGATTGGATCGGACCGATACCCAAAAATTATTGGATATCGCCGATTCCTATAACGGAAACCAATGCAAGTCAATGGGACAGAAATATCGGAATTAAAATAAACCCTTTCTTTCCTTGTAGGTTAATTCTACATGAAGAAAAACAACTAATAATAATGTAGAATGTATTGGGGGATGTGGAGGAGACATTGAAGGCATAGAGGTTTAGCCCAATCAAATGGAATAGCAGGAATAATTTTTTTTTTAAAGACGTTCGGAGTTACAAAAATATTGACTGTTAACCTTTTTTATATTTTTTCAGATATGTATGTTTCACTACTTCCATGCTCTTCACATTCTTTTTTACTTCTCCCACACTTTCTCCTTAATGATCCTCAGCAGCAGCAGCATCTTTTTCATCAACTTCTTCTTCACCTTTTTCATCTTCTTCTTCTTCACCTTCTTCCTATTATTCTTTTTTTTACATTCTTCATATTCTTCTTATTCAACTATTATTCTTCTTCATATTCTAGTTCTTCATCTTGTTCCTATTCTTCTTCTTCATCATATTCTTATTTGTGACAGGCATTCCTGTAGTTGTTATCTATAAAAGTTTGAAGATTACACCTTCCGTTCAGCCTGTGACAACAGATTTACAACAGGATTTGTCCGCGTTCAGTTTGGCCTGCAGCAACAGGCATTTTCCAGGGGCACCACGAGGAGGAACGGACTCACCTCCCATACACTGATTAGTCTTCTTCTGCTTATAATTTAGATAATATCTTTTGCTCTGATTTTTAGTCTTATGCTTAATGTTCTTCTGCTTTTTGTTCTTTTGCTTTTTGTTCTTCTGCTTCTTGGTCTTCTGCTTCTTGGTCTTCTGTCTCTTGTTGTTCTGTATCTTGGTGGTTGTCTTCATGTTCTTTGCCCTCTTGGTCATCTTCTTCAGGGTCATCTTTTTGGTCTTCTTCGGGGTGGTCTTCCGGGTCGTCTTCAGGGTCATCGTTTTCGTTGTCGTCGTCTTTTTCAGGGTGGTCTTCAGGGTCGTCATCTTCAGGGTCGTCGTCAGAGAGATCCAGAGTGATAACCAAAAACCATTTCCAAAAGCTTGAACTTGGAAATGTAGCAGAAGATACAAGAAGGCTGAGGAACTGCCGAGAACCAGCTGACGGTACTGGAACCCGGATGGGTAGCAGAAGGAACAAGAGCCAATGGCACTACCGAGGACCAGCTGATGGTACTGGAACCCGGTTACTAAGCAGGAGGTACCTGTGCTAGAAAGCACTACCAAGGACCAGCAGACGTTGCTGGAACTCGGATACCGAGAAGGAGGCACCTAAGCCAAAGGCACTGCCAAGAACCAGCAGACGGTGCTGGAACTCGGATGGGTAGCAGAAGCTGCAAGAACAAATGACACTAGCGAGGACCAGCTGACGGTGCTGGAACCTGGAGGGGCAGCAGAAGGAACAAGAGCCAATGGGACAACCGTGGACCAGCTGACAGTGCTGGAACACGGTTTCTAAGCAGGAGGTACCTGTGGGTAGCAGAAGCTACAAGAGTCAATGGAACTACCGAGGACGAGCTGACGGTGCTGGAACCCGGAGGGGCAGCAGAAGGAACAAGAGCCAATGGCACTACCGAGGACCAGCTGACGGTGCTGGAACCTGGTTACTAAGCAGGAGGTACCTGTGTTAGAAAGCACTACCAAGGACCAGCAGACGTTGCTGGAACTCGGATACTGAGAAGGAGGCATCTAAGCAAAAGGCACTGCCGAGAACCAGCTGACGGTACTGGAACCCGGATGGGTAGTAGAAGGTACCCATGAAAAACAAAGTTGCAAGGCCGCAAGCCGGCCGCAGTTACCGAAGCCCACAGTCCTACAGGGGGTGCTTGTCCTATTGGCACTACGGAACCAGCCTTTGTTGCCAGATCCTGCAGCCCACATTGGAAGCCCATAAACTGCAGGCACCATAGACTCGGCTAACCCGACCGCAACACGACAGGACAACGTATTGGTGGCAAAGTGATGTTGACACTACCCGGAAACAGCAGTGGGAATGTGAACAGAGCAGAAGACATTACCGGACACACATCAGGGGATCAGCTGACGTTACTGAACCCCAGTAACACAGGAACAAGTGTTGATTGTGCAGACGGCACTTCTGAGCAGCAACTGGTGGTGTTGGAGTCCAGGGTAAATACTAGAGACAGAGTGGAGCCAGAGGCCTAATTGGAGCAAGTTTGAAATCAGTAGTAGTGTGAATGTGGAGGCAGCAGTAGACATTGCCGGACACACAGCAGGGGAGCAGCTAGCGTTACTGAACCCCACTAACACTGGAGCATGTGTTTTTCTCTGTGCAGACGGCACTTCTGAGCAGCAACTGGCAGTGTTGGAGCCCAGGGTCAATCATGGAGTAGGCTGAGGCCTACTTGGAGCAAGGGTAAAATCTGATGTAGTTTGAATGTGGAGGGAGCAGGAGATATTGCCGGACACAGAGCAGGGGTGCAGCTGGCGTTACTGAACCCCACTAACACTGGAGCATGTGTTTTTCTCTGTGCAGACGGCACTTTTGAGCAGCAACTGGCAGTGTCGGAGCCCAGGGTCAATCATGGAGTAGGCTGAGGCCTACTTGGAGCAAGTTTTATATCTGATGTAGTTTGAATGTGGAGGCAGCAGGAGACTTTGCTGGACACACAGCAGGGGAGCAGCTGGCGTTACTGAACCCCACTAACACTGGAGCATGTGTTTTTCTCTGTGCAGACTGCACTTCTGAGCAGCAACTGGCAGTGTTGGAGCCCAGGGTCAATCATGGAGTAGGCTGAGGCCTACTTGGAGCAAGTGTAAATCTGATGTAGTTTGAATGTGGAGGGAGCAGGAGATATTGCCAGACACACAGCAGGGGAGCAGCTGGCGTTACTGAACCCCACTAACACTGGAGCATGTGTTTTTCTCTGTGCAGACGGCACTTCTGAGCAGCAACTGGCAGTGTTGGAGCCCAGGGTCAATCATGGAGTAGGCTGAGGCCTACTTGGAGCAAGTGTAAAATCTGATGTAGTTTGAATGTGGAGGGAGCAGGAGATATTGCCAGACACAGAGCAGGGGAGCAGCTGGCGCTACTGAACCCCACTAACACTGGAGCATGTGTTTTTCTCTGTGCAGACGGCACTTTTGAGCAGCAACTGGCAGTGTTGGAGCCCAGGGTCAATCATGGAGTAGGCTGAGGCCTACTTGGAGCAAGTTTTATATCTTATGTAGTTTGAATGTGGAGGCAGCAGGAGACTTTGCCGGACACACAGCAGGGGAGCAGCTGGCGTTACTGAACCCCACTAACACTGGAGCATGTGTTTTTCTCTGTGCAGACGGCACTTTTGAGCAGCAACTGGCAGTGTTGGAGCCCAGGGTCAATCAGGGTTTAGGCTGAGGCCTAATTGGATCAAGTTTTATATCTCATGTAGTTTCAATGTGGAGGCAGCAGGAGACTTTGCCGGACCCACAGTAGGGGAGCAGCTGGCGTTACTGAACCCCACTAACACAGGAGCTAGTGTTTTTCTCTGTGCAGATGGCACTTCTGAGCAGCAACTGGCTGTGTTGGAGCTCAGGGATTACAGTTCAGGTGGTAGAAACATGAACACAACAGGCGACCTGGATCCAGTTGCCAACCAATTATTTATTCCTGGAAGAGGACTGGCAAATTCCGGCGAGATCCAGGCCTTGCTCATTTTCAGAAAAGTAAGCCGGGCAACGTTATCGGAGGATAGTCGCGTGCGACGGTCTGTTAGTACACCACCTGCGGCACTAAAGATGCATTCCGATAATACACTAGCAGCAGGGCAAGCCAGCACCTCCAATGCATACTGGCTAAGCTCTGGCCATGTATCCAGCTTAGAGACCCAAAACTTGAAGGGAGAAGAGCCATCTGGGAGTACACTGACAGGGCAAGACATGTAGTCTGTCAACATCTGACGGAAACGTTGCCTCCTGCTGACTGGAGCCGTCTGTGATGGTGTAGACATTTGTGGCGGGCACACAAAACTTTGCCACATTTGGGCCATACTGGTCTTGCCTTGTGCTGAGGCGCTGCCTCTGCTCCCTCTTTGTGCAGAGCTTCCTCCACTGCCTCGACGCACAGAGCTGCTTTGTAAAGCACTAGCAGCACTGCTCTTGGGTGGAATGGAGAACATGATGGAATGCACCATTGTGTCTTGGTACTCCCGCATTTTACGCTCCCGGTTCAACGGTGTTATGAGGCTTTTGTAAGTTGTCCCGGTAGCGAGGATCTAGGAGGGTGTACATCCAATAATCAGCCGTGTTGAGAATGTGGGCGATGCGGTGGTCGTTTCTCAAGCACTGCAGCATGAAATCAACCAGGTGCTGCAGACTCACAACTGCCCAAGAAACGCTGTCCCCTGGTTGAGGAGTCATCGCTGCCTGCTCTGCATCACCCCACCCTCGCTTTACATACTGACTACTAGAGCACTGTGTACTTCCCTCCTCTGGAGAGATGTCTTCCTCCTCCATTGACTCCTCCTCATCCTCCTCTTAAAGTGTCCCCTGCCTAGGCCTTTATGAGGAACCGTGTTGCACAGACTGTCCAGAAGCAGATGACATTTGTGACTCCTCATCCTCCACCTCTTCCAAAACCTCCTCCCTTAGTGCTTGCAGTGTTTTTTGAAGCAGGCAGATAAGGGGGACAGTCATGCTGACTAGTGCATCATCTGCACTCGCCATCCGCGTGGAATCATCGAAGGAATGCAAAACGTGGCAGATGTCCTTCATAGAGGCCCACTCAGTGGTGCTGAAGTGTGACCGGCGCACAGTGCGACTTGTTTGTGCCTGATGCAGCTGGTACTCCATTACTGCTGCCTGCTGTTCACACAACCGCTCCAACATATGTAACGTTGAATTCCACCTGGTGGGTAGGTCACATATGATGCGATGTTCCAGAAGGTGTAATCGGCGCTGCAGAGTGGCAATGCGCGATCTTGCCATGCTGGAACGCCGCAAGTGAGCGCACTCTATGCGGATCTTGTGCAGCAGTGCATCAAGATCCAGATAGTCCCTCAGAAAGCTCTGCTCGACCAAGTTGAGCACATGTGCCAGACATGGGATGTGAGTGAGGTTGCCTAGGCCCAGAGCTGCCACCAGATTTCGGCCATTGTCACACACACGAGATTCGCTGGCACAAACCACACGTCGCTCTCCTGCTTGATGGCATTCCAGAGCTCCTGCGCTGTGTGGCTTAGATTCCCCAAAGAAATTAATTTCAGTACGGCCTGTTGACGTTTGGCCACGGCTGTGCTCATATCGGTCGCAACAGGCTCCTGCAGCACTGATTCAGAGGAACTGGAGTATGAGGAGGAGTCAATGTGTACAGACTGGATTCCTGCAATCCCTGGAGTTGGCAGAACACGTACAGCGCCACTCTCAAGAGCTGTACCCGGCTCCACAACATTGACCCAATGGGCAGTGAGGGAAAGGTATCGTCCCTGTCCATGGTTACTGGTCCATGCATCGGTGGTCAGGTGGACCTTGCTACTGACGGCGTTTAGTAGCGCATGTTTAATTTTTCCCTCAACATGCTTTTGCAGGGCAGGGACGGCTTGCCTGCTGAAATAAAAGCGGCTGGGCACGGTGTATTGTGGGACTGCCAATGCCATGAAGTTACGGAAGGTGTCAGTCTCCACCAGCCTGAATGAGAGCATTTCAAGGGCCAGTAGTTTTGCAATGCCAGCAATCAGAGCCTGTGCTCGGGGATGCTTTGCCGAGTATGGCCGCCTTTTGTCCCATGCCTGTGCTACCGATGGCTGTAGAGTGGCCTGGGAGTGTGAGGATGACAGGGAACGTGGTGCTGTGGGTGGAATGTCACTGGGTCTCTGGACAACAGTGCCAGAGGTTCTTCCATGGCGATCCTGTGAGGAAGCCGAACCAGCTGTCTGTAAGCTGGAGGAAGAGGCTACAACACAAGCTGAAGAGGTGGTAGGTGGTGCTGTAGGTTGGGCTACGTCTTCAGTGTGTCTTTGTAACTCCACCACGTGCTTGGTCCACACGTTTCCACATATTTGTGATATTCAGGTTGCTGACACTTTTCCCTCTTTTGACTTTATGATTACACAGCTTGCATTTGACAAAGCAAATGTCATCTGCAACTGTGTCAAAAAAGGACCACGCACTGCAAGTCCTGGGAGCGCCTGTTTTGGGTTTTGGAAGATGAATGCTCCTAACGGGTGCTGAAATGAAGGCTATAGGCAACCAAGTCTGCCCCCTCCCTCCTGTTTTGGCCGTTCGGGGAATCTCTTCCTCATAGCTGCTCCCACCACCTTCCTGTTCCTCACGCCATGATGGGTCAAGGACCTCATCATCTACACTCCCCTCTTCAAACACCTGCTTCTCCTGGGTAGTCTCGCCAGCACAGTACACACCAGAAAGTGGCACCTGAGTCTCATCATCTGATGCGTACTGAGGTGTGCTGACCATAGGCACTGGCCCACCCGCCTCTTCAGATTCAGAGGGACAAAGCAGTTGCGCATCACTGCATACTCAATCTTCTTCACATTCTAGAATGCTGCTTGGCTGGCCCCCTGTTTCCAAGCCAAGAGATTCAGAGAACAGAAGTAGAGATGGCTCCTGTCCAGGGCTCTCTCAGTGCCTGGGCAATTTGGCAGGTGGTGAAGAGATAGATGGTTGCTCTTCAGTGCTCTGGCTCTGAGAGGATGTGGAAGTAATTGAAGTCGATGCGTTAGCTGCCATCCATCCGACAACGGCTTCAATTTGTTCGTCCCGCAGCAGTGGGGTACGGCGAGGTCCTACAAAGCTGCGCATAAAGGACTGTTGCCTGGTAAAACTGGGGAATGCTGACTCACTGGTGCCCGCAGCAGGCACAGTATCCCCACGTCCTCTCCCTGCTGAAACTCCACACCCACGACCACGACCACATGCCTTACTCCCTGCCTTCTTCATCTTGGTAGACTGATAAAGATAGGCAGAAAAGTTCAAAGGGGGGGCTTAGTGTGCTTATTCCTGAACAGCTGCTAACAGGTATAAGAAACAGTAATTTTATAAAGTGTGTGGACTACTGTACACTTTAATATGAACTAATGTGTCCTACACAACTGTCAAGTGGAGTGTTTGGTGAACTTTATTTACATGTTTTTTTTCAAAAAAACAAAAAGGATGTGACCAAAGATGTGAAAGCGATAGTATCACAAACTTTTTGGAGCTATTACAATGCAGGAAGGTAACCTACAATGCAATAGATGAGGCTCCAAAAAAATAGGCTAATACTAATCTGGCTGTGGCTGCAGGGCACAAGCCAGAAAAAAGGCTCCTCTATCTACTCCTATATAGTGTTTGCAACCAACCAATGTAGATGGATACGGATGGAAGCACACTAATAGGAGAAAAAAAAATCAGGAAAAATGAGCTGCAATAAAACAAAAAAAGGACTATGTATGAGGCAGTGACGCACGCTGAGCGGACTACAACCAGAGGTGGCTGCAGAAAACACAACAACGTGAGCTGCACTCACACACAGAGACCTCACAGACAGCCATGAACAGTGCAGAGAACTGGGCACTAGCACTGAACGGCTGCAGAAAGGCTACGCTGTCTACTCCTATAGTGTTTGCAACTAATGTAGATGGATACGGATGGATACACACTAATAGGAGAATTAATGAAAAATGAGCAGCAATAAAACAAAAATAAATATGTATGAGGCAGTGACGCACGCTGAGCGGCATACAACCAGAGGTGGCTGCAGGACACACTGCTGCACTCACACAGACCTTGCAGACAGCTGTGAACAGCGCTGCAAGGCAAAAGAAAGCTACAGTGATTGCTAATGTAGCCTGGGTAAAGCACAATATTATATAACAAATCGCTATCCCTAACCGTCCCACAGAGTCTTGAACAGCAGCCTGTCCCTAACTGAATTCACAGCAGAGTGAACCCTAAATGGCGGCGGCTTTTATAGTGCATCATGACATCATTTCAGCAGCCAATCACAGCCATGCCATTAGTTAACATGCCTACATGCCTAACAGGATGTGCCCACACTTCTTAGGATTCCTCATTGGCTGAATCAAATCAAACTGGCTTATAGCATTATGGGAACTTCCGATTCTGGTATTCGATATGCAAAAAGTATCAGAACTCAGTATCGGAATTCCGATACCGCAAATATTTTCCGATAGCCGATATTTGCAGTATCGGAATGCTCAACACTATCAGAGACACTTGATTGTACTATGAGGGACCCTGTGCCAGTGCTGTCGCCCAAGAGTGGGCCCACCCACCTGTCCAGGGCAACGGTGCACCAGGTGGTGACCCTGGCCCTGGGGGGGCAGCCCAGTTAGGGAGGTTGAAAAAATGCCATATGTTGATGTTGGACATTCAGCAGCTGCAAATGGAGGAATTGGAGTCCGAGGAAGAGGAGGACAAAAGCAAGCCATTTTTCTGGCAACCTACGTGTCAGCAGGGGAAGGTGGGACAAAATCCTTTGAAACCCATGCATGGTTCATTGTAATGAAGGTAAGATCATCAACATTTTGGGTCGACAGACGGGTCCTTTTTTCTGTCAGGATTGATCCAGCTGCATTGAAGACTCTTTCGGATAGCACACTACCAGCAGGGCAAGCGAGCTCCTGTAAGGAATATTATGCCAATTCAGGCCAGGTGTCCAGTTTACAGGCCCAACAGTCAAAGGGGAATGACCTGTGAGGGAGAACATCGATATGGGAGGAGAAGTAGTTTGTAACCACAGTTGACAAGTGCTGTCTCCTGTCACTTTCAATCGATGCAGTATTACCAGTCGTGTGAGCGGTACTTGAACAATCAGTCCACAACATGGTCATAAAACCCCTGTGTCCAACGCCACTTCGGCTGTGTGCACCACGAACACCTCTTCCATGTTGCCCCCTATGGCTCGTGGGAGAACCATCACCGCCGCTGTGTGCTGGGAATGCCTCAAACAAACGGTTTACCAGAGTTGCTTGATTGTTAGCCAATATTAGCTCTAGGTTCTCCTGTGGCATGATGTTTTGGAATTTGCCTTTATAGTGTGGATCCAGGATGCTGGCCAACCAGTAGTCATCATCGTTCATCATTTTGGCAATGCGGGGGTCCCTTTTTAGGATCTGCAAGGCATAATCACGCATATGGGCCAACGTTCCAGTTGTCAATGATGCACTGAGAGTGCTGGGTGGAGGAGCACTTTCTGGCAAATCCACATCCCTCCAGTCACGCACAAACCCTGTACCTTACCTTTTGCCACGCCAACATTTTCTCTTGCCCCATGAGAAGCATCCTCCTCCCCGAAATAATCATCCCCATCATCCTCCTCCACCTCTTCCTCTTCTTCCTCCACCTCATCCAGGAGAGTTCCCTGAGCAGACAATGGCTGACTGTCATCAAGGCTTCCCTCCTCCTCTTCCTCCTCGGCTGCAGACGCCTGCTCCTTAATGTGCGTCAAAGTATGCATGAGCAGACGCATAAGCGGAATGCTCATGCTTTTGATGGCGTCGTCTGCACTTACCAGCCGTGTGCATTCCTCAAAACACTGAAGGACTTTACAGAGGTCTTTCAGCTTCGACCACTGCACACCAGACAACTCCATGTCTGCCCTCAAAGTGCCTGCCCATGTATTCTCTCACAAATGCATTAGAGCCTGCCTCTGTTCGCACAGCCTCTGAACCATGTGCAGGGTGGAGTTCCACCTTGTTGCAATGTCGATAATTAGGCGGTGCTTGGGAAGGTGGAGCAATCGCTGCAGCTTCTGCATACGACTGGAGTATACGGGCGACCGGCATATGTGTGAGCACAGTCTTTGTACCTTATGGAGCAGGGCTGTTAACTCCGGATAATTATTGAGGAAGCACTGCACCACCAGGTTCAAGGTGTGAGCCAGGCAAGGTATGTGTCTGAGTTTTGAAAGGGCTATGGCTGCCACAAAATTCCGGCCGTTATTACTAACTACCTTGCCTGCCTCAAGATGTAGACTGCCCAGCCATGACTCAGTTTGTCTCTGCAAGTAGTCAGCCAGTACCTCCGCAGTGTGTCTGTTGTCGCCCAAGCACATCATCTTCAACACAGCCTGCTGACGCTTACCACTAGCTATTCGATAGTGGGACACCTCGTGTGCCACACTGGCAGCTGCGGATGGAGTACTCGTGCGACTGCACTCTGTGGACGAGCTTTCGCTTCTGGAGGAGGAGGAGGGTCGAACGCCTACAGCCATCTGTTTCCTATACCGTGGGCTAGGCAGCTCTGTCCCACTGCCGCTGTCCCCTGTGGACCCTGCATCCACCACATTAACCCAGTGCGCAGTGATGGACACGTAACGGTCATGGCCATGCCTACTGGACCATGCATCTGTTGTGAGGTGCACCTTTCCACTCACTGATTGCTTGAACGCATGGACAATGCGGACTTTCACATGCAGATGGAGGGCTGGGATGGCTTTTCGAGAAAAGAAGTGCCGACTAGGTAGGTTATAGCGTGGGACAGCGTAGGCCATGAGCTCTTGGAAAGCTTCGCTTTCAACCAACCGATAGGGCATCATCTCTAACGAGATTAGTTTGGCAATGTGGCCGTTCAAACACAATGTACGCGGATGACAGGATGAGTACTTTCTTGTCCTACTGAGAGTCTCTGGTAGGGTGAGCTGGACTTGAGAGCTGCATATGGTGGAACTAGCAGTGGACATGGCGGACTGAGAGAGGGTTGGTGATGGTGATGGTGTTGGTGGTCTTGCTGATGGCCTAGATTCAGTCTTTCGCAGCAATAACATTGTGATTCCCTGACTGCTTTGGACTTGCGACGACACCTCAACATTTGCTGCTGGTGGTGTGCTAACCGATGGGCTTACAGTGGGGGAAGCGATGTAGCGTTGCTGACTACCTTCATTCGGAGTAGGTGCACATGTTTTACGTGAGGTTTGTTAGTTCGTCCACGCTTGCAAGTGCATGGTGGTTAAATGTCTAAGCATGCAACTGGTATTCAAATTTCTCAGATTTTTCCCTCGGCTAAAGGTCTTTGCACACTTCTTACAGATAACCTTTGCCTGATCATTAGGATTTTGTTCAAAAAAGTGCCACACTGCACTCTCCCTACTATGAAAGACATTTTGAGGCCTTGCACGCTGTGCTAATTTGGCCATCTGGCCAAGCTATCCTGCAACTCATTGGGGTTTTGTTAACCGTTTTTGGACTGCTACGGTCCTGTCAGATAACAGCTGTTGCGATGTCGATGCCTGCTGCGGATCCTCCTCCTCCTCTTCTGAGCTATTGGCAGCGGCACTCTCTTCCCCAATGGATGCCAATCTGGGTCAACAACTGGGTCATCCATCACCTCCTCTTCAATTTCATGCGCACCTTCCTCTGTGTCACCGTGTAAGGTGGTATAGTGTGCGGGAAGGGGTACCTGAGTTTCATCAGGGTCAGATTCTGGCTCAGTACACTGCGAGGACAATGTAGTGCCCTGAATGAATGTACCAGCAGAAAAATCTAGCAGTGGCTGTGCATCAGTGCATGTCAGATTCATTTTGGACTGGGTAATTCACGATTTGACTTGATAACCCAGGCATGGTATGTGAAAGGAGCTCCATGGAGTAATCTGTAGTGTGGCCTGCCGCATCCTTCACTTTTGGTAGGGGTGAAGGACACAAGGAAAGGTGTTGTTCCTGACCAGGAGCCTCCACTGACGACTCAGTGCTTTTATTTTTTGAAACTTCAGAAGAGGAGGCGATAGAGCTGGAGGCTGTCTCAGCAATGTAAGCCAAAACTTGTTCCTGAAGCTCCGGCTTTAAAAGTGGTTTATCTACTCCCAGAAAAGGGAGCCTTCGAGGCCTTGTGGAGCCAGACGATGACGCAGGCTCAACACCTCCTGCCTTAGGTGCTATTGTGCTTTTGCCACTACCAGCAGATGCACCACCACCACCATCAGTACCAGCTGGCAACCCCCGCCCACTTCCACGGCCTTTTCCACAATACTTCCTCATTTTTGGAAAAATGTACCCAAAATACCACCAGCTATATGGTACTGTAAAACAAGGTACAAGGTGTATATAGTATTGGGGAGAATTGGAAGCTCCCTAGAGATTTTAGGAGGCTGAACTATTATCTCTGGCCCACTATAGATTACTGTTAGGAACGGCAGAACGCACTAAATAAAAATAAATAATAAAGTGCATTCGCCGCTCGGGGTCCACCGTGCAGTAGGTGTTACACCGCTGCTAGGTAATGACAGACGAGCAATATGGCAGTATAATGCGCATGGGTTATACTTCACGCGAAATGTGCAAAGCAGACCCTGTTCACACACAGAGGTGCCGCTACATAAACATACAAAAACACTGAGCCTGTTCGTGTCACAGACCACAGGGAAATGCACACACGGTATCAGGCCACAGGAGCAAGACCCAAGGCAGAGGAGCTGCATGCGTCTAGACCTACCGTGTGTGCGGCGTCGCTACTGCAGACGCCAAGGAGGACTGCAAATGCAGCGTGGCAATGCCAGACGCTAGAGTAGAGTTGCAGAGTGCACAGTGGCCTAGGCCTTGCCACTGACTGGCGCTGACTGCTGCACTAATTCCCTATTCACATGCATAATATCAGAGGGAAGGGGTTTCAAATAAGTCATACATCCGTCACCATTCACACATTTAGCTTGAAAATTCTATAATAGCGCATGGCCGAACGGTTATGCGCACTTTTTATAGCCGTGCGGGACCTTCCAGATCTCCGAGATGGACCAATGAGATCTGGAGCAGGACCTGGGCACATGACTCCCGATCTCCAAAGGGAGATCGCCTCGTGAGAATGCCTAGTAGGAGCACAGAGGAACTTAGTCTCTGGAGCGGTCTGCTGCAAAGTAATCTTCTCTGCAGTAGATAGACAGAAGACCGCAGAATGTGAGGCTCTGGATTCCTGCAGAGCAGACACGGAAAACAGTCGCCTAACAGATTACACCTCAATTTAACAGGCTGAAATAGGCAGGTGTATGACCAGGTACAAGGTGTGTATATAGTATTGGGGAGAATTGGAAGCTCCCTAGAGATTTTAGGAAGCTGAACTATTATCTCAGGCCCACTATAGATTACACCTCAATTTAAAAGGCTGAAATAGGCAGGTGTATGACCAGGCACAAGGTGTGTATATAGTATTGGGGAGAATTGGAAGCTCCCTAGAGATTTTAGGAGGCTGACAATGATGCTCTCAGTCCAAGTATGGCAGCAGGCAGCCTAATAAGCAGGACTACTGCACACAAAAGTGTGGAAAAGTGAACGCTTGGTAACTGTGCAGAAAAGAGGAAGAAAAGTATTTTTGCTTATAAAAAAGCAGTTTGCACAGCAGTGTGCAAACAGCAATGCAGCTATCAGGGAGCCTTATAAGGCAGTCTAATAACCAACAGAGCTGATGCACAAAAATAGAGCCTCCCCTGTCACTGCACACAAACTGTTGTGTTGTACAGTGGAAAGCGCTATCAGCAGAAGCAGTTTTTTGTTCTTCTTCCCTGCCTAATGCTCTCCCTTATTCAGAATCAGCAGCTGCAACCTCCCCCTAATGCTAAGATCGGCAGAAGTAAGATGGCGGTCGGCGTGCACGCCCTTTTACAGCCCCTGTGACGCCAGACAAAGCAAGCCAATTACTTGCATGTCCTTCTCAAAGATGGTGGTGACCGATGCCCATGTCATCGTGTTGCCCACAGTGTGCGTCCTCCATCATTGGCTGAAAAAGGGCGCTGGAAGCATCACTTGAAACGTGACTTTGACGCTCTTGTCTCCGACCTCATGGCCGGCCTCACAGTATTGTCGGGTTTCGTTTCATGAAACCCGACTTCAGCGAAAGGCGGTGACTTATGAATTTGACCGACCCGTTTCGCTCAACTCTATTGTGCACCTTTTTATACCACACTTTTTTCATCCACTCACTTTCCATTAATATGCTTGGATGCAGCACTCTCTGAACAGCCAGCTTCTTTAGCAATGGCCTTTTGTGGCTTACCCTTCGTGTTGAGTGTGTAAATGACTGCCTTATGGACATCTGTCAAGTCAGCAGTCTTCCCCATGATTGAGGAGCCTACTGAAACAGACTAAAGGACTTTTTTAAATGCCTAGGAAACCTTTGCAGGTGTTTTTTGTTAATTATTATAATTTACTGAGATGACTTTTGGGCTTTAATTAGCTGTAAGTCATAATCATGAATTGAAGAACTGAAATAAATTGACTTTTTGATGATACTCTAATTTTGTGAGAAGCACCTGTGTATGTGTATATATATATATATATATATATATATATATATATCCGCGTCTCAAAAAAAAGGGAGCACTTAACACAATGTAGCTCCAAGTCCATTACACTGGGAAAAAAACCTGTCCAGTTATGAAGCAACACTGGTTGTGATTCAATTTTGCCTGCTGGCAACACATAAAGGAGTGGTTCTGCATGTGGTGACCATAGACCATTTCTCTGTTCTCATTTTTTTTACTTTTGTTTTGGTAACTTTTGCATTTTGTAACTGCTCTCACCCCTAGAGGTACAGTAGAAACCCACAGAAGTTGCTCAGGTAGTGCAGCTTATCCCAGATGGCACATCAATATGAGCTGTGGCCCTGTGCTCTTCACAGCTGAGAGCAGGTTCACACTGAGCACATGTGACAGATATGACAGAGTCTGGAGACACCATGGAGAATATTCTGCTGCCTGCAACATACTCCAGCATGACCAGTTTGGCAGTGGGTCAGTAATGGTGAGGGGAGTCATTCCTTTGGAGGGCTGCACAGCCCTCCATGTGCTATCCAGAGATACCTTGATTGTCATTAGGTACCAGGATGAGATCATCAGACCCATTGTGGAACTATATTCAGGTGAACTGGGTTATGGGTCCCTTCTGATGCATGACCATGCTTGTCCTCATGTGGCTGAAGTGTGTCAGAAGATGTTCCTGCATGATGAAGGCATTGATGCTATGGATTGACTTGCTCATCCTCCAGACCTGAATTCAGTTGAGCACATCTGGGACATCTTTTGTCATTTCATCTACCAACGCCACATTGCACCACAATCTGTCTATGAGTTGACTGATGCTTAAATCCTGGTCATCTGCAGCCTCATCAGGAGCTTGTAGGGAGGTCATACAGGCACGAGGAGGCAACAAACACTACTGAGCATCATTTCCTTGTTTTGAGGCATTTTCACTGAAGTTGGATCAGCCTGTAATTTGATTTTCCACTTTGCTTTTGAGTATCATGACAAAGCCAGACCTCCATGGGATATTAATTTTGACTTACATTGATCACTTTTATGTTTTATTGCTCTCAACACATGTGACTATGTATACTTAACTTAGTGATATCTATGATGAAGTATTTTAGTTTTTTATTTATTTGAGCATTATATATATGTATATATATATATATACATATATATACCCAGGCAGAATTTTTGTTTTCTTGGCCTTTTCTCAGAGAATATGAATGATAGCACCAAAACTTTTTTTCTCCACTCATGGTTAGTGGTTGGGTGAGGCCATTTATTGTCAAACCACTGTGTTTTCTCTTTTTAAATTATAATGACAACCCAAAACATCCAAATGACCCTGAGCAAGCCACTCCATAGCATCAATGCCTTCATCATGCAGGAACTTCTGACATACTTCAGCCACATGAGGCCAGGTGATTTTGGCCAGTTAACATGCACAGAAGTTGTCACAAATAAGTTGGAATGGCCACTAAAGGTAATATCCTTACCTGTGACCTGTTTGCTTGTAATCAGTGTGTGTGCATAAAAGCTGGGTGAGCTCCTGGGATTCAGACAGACTCTTGCATCTTTCATCCAGCCACTGGCATTTCTGGATTGTGAGTCATGGGGAAAGCAAAATTATTGTCAACGGATCTACGGGAAAAGGTAATTGAACTGTATAAAACAGGAAAGGGATAGAAAAATATATCCAAGGAATTGATACCAGACAACAGCATTCAGACTATGATTAACAAATAGAAAATCAGAGGCTTTGTAAAAACAAAACCATGGTCAGGTAAACCAACAAAAATTTCATCCACAACTGCCAGGAAAATTGTTCAGGATGCAAAGAAAAACCCACAAATAACATCAGCTGAAATACTGGACACTCTAAAAACTAGCTGTGTGGCTGTTTCAAGATGCACAATAAGGAGGCACTTGAAGAAAAATGGCTGCAAGGTTGAGTCGCCAGAAGAAAGCCATTATTGCGCAAATGCTAGAAAGTATCTCACCTACAATACGCAAAACAGCACACAGAAAAGCTTCAAAACTTCTGGAACAAGGTAATTTGGAATGATGAGACCAAAATTGAACTTTTTCGAGAGAGGTCAATAAGGCCTATGATGAAAAGAACACCATTCCTACTGTAAAGCACGGAGGTGGAACACCGATGTTTTGGGAATGTGTGAGCTACAAAGGCAAAGGAAACTTTGTCAAAATTGAAGGAAAGACGAATGCAGCACATTATCAGCAAATACTGGAGGCAAATTTGCAATCCTCAGCCCGAAAGCTGCGCATGGGACATACTTGGACGTTCCAACATGATAACGACCAAAAACACAAGGCCAAGTCGATCTGTCATTGGTTGCAGCAGAACAAAGTGAGGGTTCTGGAGTTGCCATCTCAGCATCCTGACCTCAATATCAGTGAGCCACTCTGGGGAGATCTCAAGCGAGCAGTTCATGCTAGACAGTCCAGGAATTTACAGGAACTGGAGGCTTTTTGCCATGAAGAATGGACAGCTTTACCATCTGAGAAAATAAAGCAATTCATCCGCAACTGCCACAAAAGACTTCAAGCTGTCATTGATGTTAGAGGGAGCAATACATGGTATTAAGAAATGGGGTATGTGAACTTTGATCAGGGTCATTTGGATATTTTGAGTTGTCATTATGATTTAAAAAGAGAAAACACAGTAGTTTGACAATAAATGGCTTCACCCAACCACTAACCATGAGTGGAGAAAAGGGTTGGTGTTATCATTCTTATTTTCTGAAAAAAGGCCAAGAAAGCAAAAATTCTGTCGAGGTATGTAAACTTTTGAGCACAAGCGTATACAATATATATATATATATAATTGACCCCCACTTTTGATCGTGGCGGCGCTCAGTGCGAGTCCGCGCAATCGTTGGGAAGTATATGTTATATCTACGGCGGCTTGCGGGAAGGCAACAGTGCCATACAAATACAGCGACTTTCAGGAAGGAGTTAAATAACCATACCTCCACGGCTACTGACACCTCACTTTTTTTTGCTCTGGGGTTTTCATCTGGTGTTTGGTAATTTTTCAGCGTTGCAGTCCTTCGTGCTGGGGGAGGAGAAATTTTCTTCTCAATTGATAAAAGTCAGGAAGGAGGTCGAAAGGGGTCTTTTGGTGACTCGGTCAAAAAGGAATCAAATCACGGGTGTAGAAAGGCCCATGTTGTCTAGGTGAGGGAGTTTGTGTGGTTATCTTCAAAGAATTTATGTCTTAAGGTGGCTTATAGGAAAATCGCCCCCAAATTTGTAGGTTCTTACAAGATTACTAAAATCTAGAATCCCATGACTGTTAAGTAGAGTTGAGCGAAACGGGTCAGTCAAATTCATAATTCGCCGACTTTCGCTGAAGTCGGGTTTCATGAAACGAAACCCGACCATAGCGTGAGGTCGGCCACGAGGTCGGCGAGAGCGCCAAAGTCACGTTTCAAATGATGCTTCCAGCGCCATTTTTCAGCTAATGATGGCGGACGCACACTGTGGGCAACGCGATGACATAGGCATCGGTCACCACCATCTTTGAGAAGGGCATGCAAGTGATTGGCTTGCTTTGTGTGGCGTCACAGGGGCTATAAAAGGGCGTGCACGCCAACCGCCATCTTACTTCTGCATTAGGGAGAGGTTGCAGCTGCTGATTCTGAATAAGGGAGAGCGTTAGGCAGGGAAGAAGAGCAAAAAAACTGCTTCTGCTGTTATCGATTTCCACTGTACAACACAACAGTTTGTGTGCAGTGACAGGGCAGGCTATATTTTTTGTGCATCAGCTCTGTTGGTTATTAGACTGCCTTATAAGGCTCCCTGATAGCTGAATTGCTGTTTGCACACTGCTGTGCAAACTGCTTTTTTAAAAGCAAAAATACTTTTCTTCCTCTTTTCTGCACAGTTACCAAACTCTCATTTTTCCACACTTTTGTGTGAAGCAGTCCTGCTTATTAGGCTGCCTGCTGCCATACTTGGACTGAGAGCATCATTGTCAGCCTCCTAAAATCTCTAGGGAGATTCAAATTTTCCCCAATACTATATACACCTTGCACTTTGTCATACACCAGCCAATTTCAGCCTGTAAAATTGAGGTGTAATCTATAGTGGGCCTGAGATAATAGTTCAGCCTCCTAAAATCTCTAGGGAGCTTCCAATTCTCCCCAATACTATATACACCTTGCACTTTGTCATACACCAGCCAATTTCAGCCTGTTAAATTGAGGTGTAATCTATATTGGGCCAGAGATAATAGTTCAGCCTCCTAAAATCTCTAGGGAGATTCAAATTCTCCACAATACTATATACACCTTGTACTTTGTCATACACCAGCCAATTTCAGCCTGTTAAATTGAGGTGTAATCTATAGCGGGCCTGAGGTAATAGGTCACCCTCCTAAAATCTCTAGGGAGATTCAAATTCTCCACAATACTATATACACCTTGTACCTTGTTTTACACTACAGTATAGCTGGTGGTATTTTGGGTACATTTTTCCAAAAATGAGGAAGTATGGTGGAAGAGGCCGTGGAAGTGGGCGGGGATTGCCAGCTGGTAGTGATGGAGGTGGGGGTGAATCTGCTGGTAGTGGCAAAAACACAATAGCACCTAAGGCAGGAGGTGTTGAGCCTGCGTCATCGTTTGGCTCCACAAGGCCTCGAAGGCTCCCTTTTCTGGGAGTAGGTAAACCGCTTTTAAAGCCGGAGCTTCAGGAACAAGTTTTGACTTACATTGCTGACACAGCCTCCAGCTCTATTGCCTCCTCTTCTGAAGTTTCAAAAAATAAAAGCACTAAGTCGTCAGTGGAGGCTCCTGGTCAGGAACAACACCTTTCCTTGTGTCCTTCACCCCTACCAAAAGTGAAAGATGTGGCAGGCCCAACTACAGATTACTCCATGTAGCTCTTTTCACATACCATGCCTGGGTTATCAAGTCAAATCGTGAATTACCCAGTCCAAAATGAATCTGACATGGAGTGCACTGATACACAGCCACTGCTAGATTTTTCTGCTGGTACATTCATTCAGGGCACTACATTGTCCTCGCAGTGTACTGAGCCAGAATCTGACCCTGATGAAACTCAGGTGCCCCTTCCCGCACACTACACCACCTTACACGGTGACACAGAGTAAAGTGCACATGAAATTGAAGAGGAGGTGATGGATGACCCAGTTGTTGACCCAGATTGGCATCCATTGGAGAAGAGGGTGCCAATAGCTCAGAAGAGGAGGAGGAGGATCCGCAGCAGGCATCGACATCACAACAGCTGTTATCTGACAGGACCGTAGCAGTCTAAAAACGGTTTACAAAAACCCAAAGAGTTGCAAGACAGCTTGGCCAGATGGTCAATTTAGCACAGCGTACAAGGCCTCAAAATGTCTTCCATAGTAGGAAGAGTGCAGTGTGGCACTTTTTTGAACAAAATCCTAATGATCAGGCAAAGGTTATCTGTAAGAAGTGCGCAAAGACATTTAGCTGAGGGAAAAATCTGAGAAATTTGAATACCAGTTGCATGCTTAGACATTTAACCACCATACACTTGCAATCGTGGACGGACTACCAAACCTCACGCACCACATGTGCACCTGCTCCGAATGAAGGTAGTCAGCAACGCTACATCGCTTCCTCCACTGTAAGCCCACCGGTTAGCACACCACCAGCAGCAAATGTTGAGGTGTCGTCGCAAGGCCAAAGCAGTCAGGGAATCACAATGTTATTGCTACGAAAGACTGAATCTAGGCCATCAGCAAGACCACCAACACCATCACCATCACCAACCCTCTCTCAGTCCACCATGTCCATCGCTAGTTCCACCATATGCAGTTCTCAAGTTCAGCTCACACTACCAGAAACTCTCAGTAGGACAAGAAAGTACTCATCCTCTCATCCGCGTACACAGTGTTTGAACGGCCACATTGCCAAACTAATCTCGTTAGAGATGATGCCCTACCGGTTGGTTGAAAGCGAAGCTTTCCGTGAGCTCATGGCCTATGCAGTACCACACTATGACCTACCCAGTCGGCACTTCTTTTCTCGAAAAGCCATCCCAGCCCTCCATCTGCATGTGAAAGACAGCATTGTCCATGCACTCAAGCAATCAGTGAGTGGAAAGGTGCACCTCACAACAGATGCATGGTCAAGTAGGCATGGCCAGGGCCGTTACGTGTCCATCACTGCGCACTGGGTTAATGTGGTGGATGCAGGGTCCACAGGGGACAGCGGCGGTGGGACAGAGCTGCCTAGCCCACAGTATAGGACACAGTTGGCTGTAGGCGGTCGACCCTCCTAATCCAGAAGAGAAAGCTCGTCCACAGAGCACAGTCGCACAAGCACTCCATACGCAGCTGCCAGTGTTGCACACAAGGTGTCCCACTATTGAACAGCTAGTGGAAAGTGTCAGCAGGCTGTGTTGAAGATGATGTGTTTGGGCGACAACAGACAAACCGCGGAGGTACTGGCCGACAACTTGCAGCAACAAACTGAGTCATGGTTGGGCAGTCTACATCTTGAGTCACGCAAGGTAGTTAGTGATAACGGCCAGAATTTTGTGGCAGCCATAGCCCTTTCAAAACTCAGACACATACCTTGCCTGGCTCACACCTTGAATCTGGTGGTGCAGTGCTTCCTCAATAATTATCCGGAGTTAACAGCCCTGCTCAAAAAGGTACGAAGACTGTGCTCGCACATCCGCCGGTCGCCCGTACACTCCAGTCTTACACAGAAGCTGCAGCGATTGCTCCTCCTTCCCAAGCACCGCCTAATTATTGGCATTGCAACAAGGTGGAACTCCATCCTGCACATGGTTCAGAGGCTGTGTGAACAGAGGCAGGCTGTAATGCATTTGTGGGAGGATTCACGGGCAGGCAGTTTGAGGGCAGACATGGAGTTGTCTGGTGTGCAGTGGTCGAAGCTGAAAGACCTCTGTAAAGTCGTTCAGTGTTTTCAGGAATGCACATGGCTGGTAAGCGCAGACGATGCCAACATAAGCATGAGCATCCCACTTATACGTCTGCTCATGCAAACTTTGACGCACATTAAGGAGCAGGCGTTTGCAGCTGAGGAGGAAGAGGAGGAGGGAAGCTTTGATGACAGTCAGCCATTGTCTGCTTAGGGAACTCTCCTGGACGAGGTGGAGGAAGAAGAGGAGGAGGAGGAGGATGATGGGGATGATTATTTAGGGGAGGAGGATGCTTCTCAGGGGGCAAGAGAAAATGTTGGCGTGGCAAGGTCAGGTACAGGGTTTGTGCGTGACTGGAGGGATGTTGATTTGCCAGAAAGTGCTCCTCCACCCAGCACTCGCAGTGCATCATTGACAACTGGAACTTTGGCCCACATGTGTGATTATGCCTTGCAGATCCTAAAAAGGGACCCCCACATTGCCAAAATGATGAACGATGACGACTACTGGTTGGCCGGCATCCTGGATCCACACTATAAAGGCAAATTCCAAAACATCATGCCACAGGAGAACCTAGAGCTAATATTGGCTAACAAACAAGCAACTCTGGTAAACCATTTGTTTGAGGCATTCCCAGCACACAGCGGCGGTGACAGTTCTCCCACGAGCCGTAGGGGGTAACATGGAAGAGGTGTTCGTGGTGCACATAGCCGAAGTGGCATTGGACACAGGGGTTTCAAGACAATGTTGTGGACTGATTTTTCAAGTACCACTCACACGACTTGTAATACTGCATCGATTGAAAGTGACAGGAGACAGCAGTTGAAAACTATGGTTACAAACTACTTCTCCTCCCATATCGATATTCTCCATCACAGGTCATTCCCCTTTGACTATTGGGCCTGTAAACTGGACACCTGGCCTGAATTGGCACAATATGCCTTACAGGAGCTCGCTTGCCCAGCTGCAAGTGTGATATCCGAAAGAGTCTTTAGTGCAGCTGGATTAATCCTGACAGAAAAAAGGACCCGTCTGTTGACACGTAGGTTGCCAGAAAAATGGCTCGCTTTTGTTCTCCTCTTCCACGGACTTTTCCAATTCCTCCATTTTCAGCTGCTGAATGTCCAACGTCAACATATGCCATTTTT
Organism: Dendrobates tinctorius; assembly: GCF_039654945.1. Classification (NCBI taxonomy): domain Eukaryota; kingdom Metazoa; phylum Chordata; class Amphibia; order Anura; family Dendrobatidae; genus Dendrobates; species Dendrobates tinctorius. The sequence goes on along the minus strand of NW_027361827.1, from coordinate 27,596,156 downwards.
TCAACCTCCCTAACTGGGCTGCCTTCCCCCCAGGGCCGGAGTCACCACCTGGCGCACGCACCCGTGCGAGTGCCGCTGCCCTGGACAGGTGGGTGGGCCCTCTCTTGGGCGATGGCACTGGCACAGGGTCCCTCATAGTACAATCAAGTGTCTCTGATGGTGGGGGTGCACTCCCGCCATCAGACACACCGGCGTACTATGAGGGGCCCTTTGCCAGTACCACTGCCCACGATTGGGCCCCTCCTGCTTGCTCAGGGCCCCAGAACTTGCAATACTTACCTCTCGCAGCTCCACCGCTGTGTAGTCTGGGCTGTTAAATCCTTCACTGGGACTGCCAATACAAATTTGGTGAACTGATAGATGATGGTTAAGACATAGCTATGCCCTGTCCTGCTGGGCTCTATCTTCAGATGATCAATGGCTTCCATTTGTTATGGATGTCGACTCACAATGAGATGCAGTGGTGGTTTATCATCAGCTTTCAAGGTTTTACGACTCACAGATGTGTGACATTCCTGCCCACATTTTTAAATGTGTCCTCTCGTGCCAATCCAATAGAATCGCCTATGGCCTGTGGCTTCTGTCTTGTGCACTCCAAAGTTACCTGACAGATCATGATAGGCAGTGAGGACAATGTCTACACCTCTCCCTGTGATCACAATTTGATGGAGATGAGTAACGGTGATGGGATCCATGGTACTGCGATACAGCAATCCTTTCTTCACAAGAACTGTTTTCGCTGTCTCCACATACAAAGTAATTGAGGGTCAGCATCGCCTATGAGAATTCTCCCGGGAGTTTTTCCCGTGATTAATAATTCCAAAATTTCTGCAATCACTCGACTTTCCGTCTGTACTTGTATCCATCTCGCTTCCTCTTGCGGAGAGTCTGGACTGTCTAACTGAGACTGAAATATATATGAAGATTGAAAAATACCCCAACAGTGTATACTGGTGTACGCTTCGAATACATTACCCTTTTTCTACTTTTTAGATTCTTGTAAAAGTTGGACCATTCACTTCGGACACCTTGGTCACAAACATCGGGGCACCTCAGGAGTGTGTTTTGTCCCCGTTACTGTTTTCTCGCTATACGAATTATTGCATCTCTTCAGCAGACTCAGTAAAAATCTTAAAATTTGCCGATGATATGACACTGATTGGTCTCATCAGGGGAAATGCTGAAGACTTGTATCGGAGTGAGGTGAAAAGAATATGTGACTGGTGTAAAGCCAATAATCTTGTACTCAACACTAAAAAAACTGCTGAGATGGTTGTGGATTTTAGGAAAGATCAACATGAGATACTTCTAATCTACATCCATGATGAAGTGGTTCTTAGGGTCACAGAGACCAAATTCCTTGGTGTTATCATCTCTCATGATCTTAAATGGGAGAAAAACGTGGATGCTGTTATAAGAAAAGCACAACAGAGGATGTTCTTCCTGCGTCAGCTGAAAAGATATGGTTTGTCTAAGAATCTGCTGATCTTATTCTTTAATGCTGTCATCAGATCTGTGATTTGTTCCTCTCTGATAGTCTGGTATGGGGGAGCCACTGCGCATGACAAACTCCGCTTACAAAGGACTTTCAGAACAGCAGAGAGAATTATAGTTTCCCCCTGCCTAAAATCCAGGATCTTTATGATAAGAGTATTCAATCCCACGCATTGAAAATTTCATCCGATCCCTCTCACCCGGGACACTCCTCATTCCAACTATTCCCTTCAGGACGTCGCTTCAGAGTCCCCAAATGCAGCACCAACCGCCATATGAACAGCTTCTATCCACTCTCTGTTCAACAATTAAATCGTCATGTGTAGACTATATACTGTATCTGTCTTGTTAGATGTTACTTGTTGTATCTGCTGTTATATATTATGTTGCCTCTTTGCCACAAAGAATTCCTTGTATATATGTAATATGTACTTGGCGATAATAAATTTGATTGATTGATTGTATAATCCATACTGAGCCTGTGAGTGTCTTTGTCGGACTCAGGAAATATACACGGAGATTTTTAATGTTTAAACTATGCTATATATACCTGGTATCCAGTGATACTGTACCCTTCCTCAACTTTCTACAATCTTGTCGAATCCATACTGGGCCTGAGACTGACTAAGTCTGCCTCCTAATATATAGACATAGATTTTTAATGTGTAAACTATGCTACATATATACCTGTTATCCAGTGATACTGTACCCTTTCTCAAATTTCTACAATCTTGTCGAATACATACTGGGCCTGAGACTGCCTGAGTTTGCCTCCTGATTAGAGATGAGCGGTGTTCAAGTCGACCTGTTCGCCAAGTTCAAATTCGAGCTGTTTTGGGGGCTATTCGAGCTGTTTGTCGAACTCGAACACTTTGCTTAAAATTCGGCTGTTCGAGGTTCCGTTCGAGAACAGTTCGTTTACCAAAAGCGTAACTTTATTTTCACATTAATAATGGCTTTCAATGTTAATAGACAGTTTCATAGCATAGTAGCGGTGTCTGGTAGCTAGCGGTGTAGTGCACCTGTCAAGGAGCTACACCGTGTGTGTTTCTAATAATTTTTTACCGCATCTTGTCCAGAAAATCCTTTTGGGCCTTGTAGAACTATCTGCTACTCAGCATAGGAGCCCACCCGTGAACCTAGCTATGCTGCCTGTTTATGAAAGAACCAGTTTTTGACTGCATTTAGCACAGTTAATACTTTGGGCCTAGTAACTGTGCCTGCTACTCATCAGAGAAGCCCACCCGTGAACCAAGCTGTGCCGCCTGTTTATGTAAGAACCAATTTTTAACTCAATTTAGCCCACTGAATACTTTTGGGCCTATTACTTGTGTCTACTGCTCAGCAGAGGAGCCCACCCATGAACCTAGCTATGCCGCTTGTTTATGTAAGCACTGTCTGCTACTCAGCAGAGTTGCCCACCCGTGAACCAAGCTATGGTGCCTGTTTATGTAAGAACTGCGTGCTACTCAGCAGAGGAGCCCAGCTGTTAAGCAAGCTACAGCACCTGCGGTTTGGACACTTAATTTTTTCACATTCTTTCTGGAATGCCGGTTAGGCCTATTTCCAGAATTCCGGTTGACCTGCAGAAGAATTGGAATCCCAGATCCCCATCACTAACGGGGTTCAGCAGGTTATCCGCACCTGTAAGTGACACACGCTGGTCCTTTCAGTGTAGCGCGCCTGCAGCCCCGGACATGTAAGGGCATGACAGACCTGTTATTGCTCGATCTCGCGTGTCCCTCTAGAAAGCTGGACGCGGACCGCGGGGGCATGCCGGAGTCTCGTTTGTTAATGGAATTAAGCTGACAAATCGCTAGCACAGCTAAAAACGGTCATGCACCACCACCCACAGAATCGACAAAGCTTGCAATCTGTCCATCTTTTCCGTGGCTGGCATGGTTGAGGTTGCCCGTGTGGAGTCCAATTAAGCCACAGGCTCCACTCTTGGTGGTGCCCTTCTGGACATTCCTTTAAGGTTCACCTTTGCAACCATACTGCCCCCGGAAACCAAACGCTTTGCCTTCATGTACGCTGCTCGGAGGGTCGTGGGAATAATGTCGGCAGTTGGCATAATTTATGGTGGGAAGTCCGATAGTATATGATCGTCTTCGATTTTAGAATTTCAGATTTTTAGTCCCGCCTTTCTTGACTTTATAAGGGCATGACATGCCTATATCTGTGTCTCCTCCTCCTTTTACTCCTCCACCTCTTTTCTATATGTAGCTGCCCTTTTCCATATGTTATCTTGTCTTCTGAGCATTCTATCTGCTTTGGGACACCTTTTAAGGTGTTTTGTAATTGTTTTCTATGTGTTTATATGTGTTTGTGTTTGCCTGCCATTGCTTTCAATGGGGCTCGACGGTGTTCGTCGAACGTTCGACGAACATTCAACTAACTTGCCTCCTGTTCGACGAACCGAACCGAACTCGAACACCAGCGGGGTGGCTCAACACTACTCCTGATATATAGACGTACATTTTTAATGTTTAAACTATGCTATATATACCTGGTATATGGTGATACTGTACCCTTTCTGCCAGGAAGTCCTCCTCCACCCACCACTCTAAGTGTATCATTGACACCTGGAACATTGACCCACATGTGTGATTATTTCTTGCGGATCTTCTTGTTACTGTATATTGTGGTGTGATCCATCCTGAGCGTGTGAGAGTCTGTGGGTTACTCCTGCAATTTATATGTAGATTTAAAAATTACACCAACACTGTATACAGCTATACGCTTGTGATACATTACCCATTTACTGCTTTTTATATTCTGGTCTAATCCAAACTGACCAAATGAGAGTCTGTTTCTGACTGTGGAAATAAATACTGATATTGTCAATGACCCCTACACTGTGTACAGCTCTATGCTTCAGATCCATTACCGTTTTACGACTTTTTATATTGTGTTGTAATTAGTGTTGAGCATTCCGATACTGTAAATATCGGGTATCGACCGATATTCGCTGTATCGGAATTCCAATACCGAGTACCGATATTTTTACAATATCGAATACCGGAATCGGAAGTTCCCATAATGCAATGAGCCAGTGTTGTGGCTGTGATTGGCTGCTGAAATGATGTCATCATGACGCGCGGTCTGTGCACATCATGATGCACGGTCTGTGCGGGCCTGCTGGGGGTCTGTGCGGGCTGCCGGGGGTCTGTACAGGCCTGCCGGTGGTCTGTGCGGGCTGCCGGCGAGTGAGTATGTACTCTATGTTATATGTACTGTATGTCTATATGCATGTATTGTATGAATGTATTGTATGTAGTATGTATGTAGTATGTCTGTAGCATGTTTTATGTATGTTGTATGTAAGTAGTATGTACTATGTGTGTATGTATGTATGTTGTATGCATGTAGTATATATGTAGTATGTATGTAGTATGTATGTATGTTGTATGAATGTAGTATATATGAAGTATGTATGTAGTATGTAGTATGTATGTATGTTGTATGAATGTAGTATATATGTAGTATGTACTATGTATGTATGTATATTGTATGAATGTAGTATATATGAAATATGTATGTAGTATGTATGTATGTTGTATGAATGTAGTATATATGTAGTATGTATGTAGTATGTATGTATGTTGTATGAATGTAGTATATATGTAGTATGTATGTAGTATGTATGTTCTTTTTTTTACATTCAACACATTAGCCGGATGATGGGACTACTACTGTCCCATCATTGGCTAATGTGTCAATCACTGTCATTGTAGCAGGCATAGCCCGATGGGACTTGTAGTCCCATCGGACGATGCCTGCACACACACACAACCCCCGGCAGGCCCGCACAGATCCCCGGCAGCCCACACAGACCACCGGCAGGCCCGCTCAGACCCCCAGCAGCCCACACAGACCCCCGGCAGCCCGCACAGACCCCCGGCAGGCCCGCACAGACCCCCGGCAGGCCCGCACAGACCCCTGGCAGCCCGCACAGACCCCCGGCAGGACCGCACAGACCCCCGGCAGGCCCGCACAGACCCCCGAGAGGCCTGTACAGACCCCTCCCGCACACACAGACATGCACAGTTTCCGCCCATGCACCGCCCACACTCTTCCCCCCTCCAGAACTGGATGTGCAAGTAAAGAAAGGGGGTTTTTAAATTCTGTTATTTCTGTCCCATTAACTTGCATGGGTTTCCGGTATCGGAATTTGCGATACCCGATACTTTTTGGGTATCGGTCCAATCCAATCCGATCCGATATTTCCCAATATCGGAAAGTATCGCTCAACACTAGTTGTAATCCATACTGAGCCTGAGAGCATCTGTATCTGCCTCCTGAAATATATACGGAGATTTAGAATGTTTAAACTATACTATATATACCTGGTATCTTATGATACTGTACCCGTTTTCTACATTTTATATTCTTGTCTAATCCATACTGAGCCTGTGACCGTCTCTGTGTGACTCATGAAATATATAGGGAGATAGACAATTATCCTATGACTGTAAAGAGCTGTACGCTTCTGATACAGTACCATATATCTGATGTTATTTTGGGTTCATTTTCTCCAAAATTTGGAAGTATGGTGGAAGAGGCCGCGGATGTGTGCGTGGGAGTGCCAGCTGGTACTGCTGGTGGTGGTGCATCTGCTGGTAGTGGCAAAAGCACAATAGCAGCTAAGGCAGGAGGTGTTGAGTCTGCATCATGGTCTGGTTCTGGAATGCCTGGAAGGCTACCTTTTCTGGGAGTAGGTTAACCGCATTTAAAGCCGGAGCATCAGGAACTGGTTTTGGCTTACATTGCCAAAACAGACTCCAGCAAATATGCCTCCTCTTCTGAAGTTTCAAAAAATGCAAGCACTGTGTCATCAAGTGCTGACTCCTGGTCAGGAAGAACTCCTTTCCTTGTGTCCTTCACCCCCACCAAAAGTGAATGATGCAGCAAGCCACACTTCACATTAGTCCATGTAGCTCTTTCCCACATACCATGCCTGGGTTATCAAGTCAAATCGTGAATTCCCCAGTCCAAGATGAATCTGACATGGAGTGTGGGTGGCCAGCCAGGGTAGTGGGGTTAATCGGTACTGAGCTGCTGTCTCAGAGGGATGTGTCACGATGGTGGTGACCCAGTCCGTGGGCCTGGTCATCCATGCAAAGGGGTGAATAACGTTTATAGGTGAATGATACATGACGCCACCTGTGGTTTCTGATCAGATTGACCAGCGCTGCAGTGTCGCTTCTCTGGGACAGATGTTGTGGTGCAGCTAAGATGTAGATGTAGAAGCCCTGCACAGATAGGGCCGTAGTCGCAGGACAAATGAAAGAGCTGGTAGATGGTGTGCAGTGCAGGATGCAGCAGAGCCGTGCGCCAGGCACAGGAGAAAGATGACAGACACAGTCGTGCAGTTCCTTTACCTGTACTTGGTAAGTGCCATCCATGACCCAGAGTACAGATGGAGGAGTTGGTCAGCCTGGAAGCAAATTAGGAATTCTCTCTCTGCAGATATGTAGTGTGGCCTCCGTTCTAGCGCTTGTCAGAGGTACTCGCAGTACTGAGTTCACTGAAGTTCCCCCAGTTGACTCTCTTTTGAAACTTTCTCGTATGGCAGGCAGCTGTAGCCTTTTCCTTCTGGCTCACACAAGTCGCTGCTGGGGCCTCTGAGCCTTAGTTGGGAACAGAGCATTTACAGCTGCTACTTCCTCCGGTTTCTGCTGCAGGACCGTCAGAGTCCATACAAACTCGGAGACCGGAATCTGGACCATGCGCTCCAGCTAGGAGTGAGCCTTAACTCTGCTCATCCTCCAGCTCCCCTTCTCACATCCACACACTTCCCCTTCCCTTCACAGACTGCCCTAACTTCCCTCCTCCCGACCACAGAGAGCAGCTCCTCAGCAATCAGGTTCAGAGCTCTCCCTGCTGGCCTGGAGAGGGAACTGTGTTGTGTGTTGGTTTAACTGCTAGAGAGATCCTTCGTTGCTCCCAAGTATGGCATCACACTCCCTAGGAGGAAGGTAATGCCACTGTGGCGACCGTACTCCTGTGGGCGCCACAAGTGCAGTGATGCCCAGCCACTGCTAGATGATTCTGCTGGTACATTGACCCAGACCTCTACATTCCCCTCGCACAGCCAGAATCTGACCCTGATGAGACTCAGGTTCCCCTTCCTGCATACCATACCACCTTACACATTGACAAAGAGGAAGATGCAGATGAAAGTGCAGGTTCCTTGAGCAGGTGGGGGGGCATACTCATGGGCGACGGCACTGGCACAGGGCCTCTCATAGTACGCAAAAGTGTCTCTGCCGGTGGGAGGCCACCCGCCGTCATACACACCGCCGTACTATGAGGGGCCCTGTGCCAGTGCCATCGCAAATGAGTGGGCCCCCCCTGCTTGCTCAAGATCACAGCACTTGCAAAGTTGAAATACTTATTTCTCCCTGCTCCACCACCCTGACGTCTTCCGCGTTTCCTGACAGTGACATTCTGGTCAGAGAGCGCGATGACATCACGCCTGTACGCCCTCTGCCTAAACAGTCCAAGTGCAGAGAGATGGAAGATGGGGACGACGAGGAGTCCAGACTAGTACAGGGATTCCCTAGCGAGGAGACTTATTTAATTGTTTTAAAGGTTGGGAGCAATTTTTGGGGAGCACTATACTCTGGAGAATGATATATGGGGCCCACCATACACTGGAGCATTCCAAAGGTGGACATCAGGACACTGGAGCAACATTTACAGGGCCCATTATACACTGGAGCATTAGAAATGGGGCCCATTATATATGGAGCATTATTTGGGCCCATAAGACAGTGGAGCTTCATCCATGGGGACCAACATATACTGTAGCATTATGTGGAGCTCATCATATACTGTATTGAACATTATATGGGACCAATGATTCTGTAAGGAGAAATATATGGGCCTCATTACTCTGTATAGCGCACTATGCGATAGCCATAATACTGTATGGAGTAATATACTGTCCGTTTTTGGAGCTATTGGAGAATTTAATATGGATATCAGTCATGTGATGTAAGAAGTGAAGTATTTTTCATTGTACTATACCGCTATTTCTCTGCCGTATCAGAGGATCATGAATTGTGGCAAGTGTTAAAGAAACCCATTGACACTCTTTGGCCATGAGCAGACAAAAATCTGGAGCCAGCCCTACCCCCCACAACTTTAGCCAAATAACCCCCAGTTTTCAATGCCTAACTATTATTATAAAGTAAATTAAGGTTGACAAGCTTAAGTAATAAGAATTGATGTTTTGGCATTAAATGGACACTGTAGGTGTGTTTCCTGCCCTCTAGAGTTGAGTGACTTTGGTCGGATCGCGTTTCATGAAACAACATTTGTTTCTGATGAAACTGGTCCGACTAGGGCAAAAAAAGTCGGAGTTTCGTCCGAAACCCGACCCCACTGCAAGTCAATGGGAAATAAAAGTCGGCAATGAGCAGATGACATTAATTCACTCAATGCCGACTTTTATTCCCCATTGACTTGCATTGGGGTCGGGATTCGGACGAAACTCCGACTTTTTTTGCCCTAGTCGGACCAGTTTCATCTGAAACAAATTTTGTTTCATGAAACCCGATCCAACCAAAGCCGCTCAACTCTACTGTCCTACACTCACTGCCGACTTTTCATCCCCATTGACTTGCATTGGGTTTCGTGTTTCAGTCAGCCTTCGACTTTTCACGATAATCGGCCGATTTCGTTCGACCCGACTTTAGCAAAAAAAGGCAAAGTCGCTCATCTCTACTGTTAACCCCTTAGAGACAGAGCCAGTATGGTACTTAATGACAAAGCCAATTTTTACAATTCTGACCACTGTCACTTTATGAGGTAATAGCTCTGGAACACTTCAATGTATCCCACTGATTATGAGACTGTTTTTTCATGACATATAGTACTTCATGATAGTGGTAAAATTTCTTTGATATCACTTGCGTTGATTTATGATAAAAAAGAAAATTTTGCAAAAATTTTGAAAATGTTGCAATTTTCAAACTTTTAATTTTTGTACCCTTAAATCAGAGAGCAGTGTCACACAAAATAGTTAATAAATAACATTTCCCACATGTCACTTTTATATCAGCACAATTTTGGATAAATATTTTTATTTTGTTAGGACGTTATAAAGGTTAAAAGTTGACCAGCGAGTTCTCATTTTTCCCAAAAAATTTACAAAACCATTTTTTTAGGGACCACCTCACATTTGCAGTGAGTTTGGGGGGTCAATATAACAGAAGATAACCAAAAGTGATGCCATAAAAACTGCACTGCTCATGGTGCACAAAGCTACATTCAAGAAGTTTATTAGCCTTTCAGGTGCTTCACAAGAACTAAAGTAATGTGGAAGGAAAAAAATGAAGATTTTACTTTTTTCACAAAAAGTTTACTTTGGAACCAAATTTTTTTTATTTTCATAAGGGTATCAGGAAAAAAATGGACCACAAAATTTGTTGTGCAATTTCTCCTGAGTACACCAATACCCTGTATATGGGGGATAGCCATTGTTTGGGTGCATGGCAGAGCTCATGATCGAGGGAGCATGTTTGAGTTTTTGAACACAAAATTAGCTGGAATCAATTTTGGCACCATGTCGCGTTTGGCGACCTTGTGATTTACTTAAACAGTGGAACCCCCCAATTCTATCCCTAACCCCAACACACCCCTAACCCTAATCCCAACCCTAACTATAACCCTAACCACAAACCTAACCCTAACACACCCCTAACCCTTAATCCCAATCATAACCACAACTCTAACCCTAGCCAAACCCTAACTTTAGCCCAACCCTAACTTTAGCTCAACCCTAACCCTAGCCCCAACACTAACCTAAGCCCAACCCTTACCCTAACTTTTTTGTTTTATTATTTTTACCTAACTAAGGGGGTGATAAAGGTGGGGTTTGATTTACTATTTTTTTTTTTTATTTTGATCACTGTGTCTATCACAGTGATCAAAATATACCAATAGGAAAGATTTCCTATTGTTGCTGGGTGTCGTCCGGCAGATCTCGGCGGGCGCACTGTGCCGCCATTTTCTTCCTGGAAGAAGGTGCCAGCAGCTGGGGGACAGGACTGGGAGATGCAGGAGGATCCAGGGACACTGGAGGTTAAAATCAAATGGGAAATTGGACTTTTAGTTTTGTAGTCACCGTTATTCCGCTAATAGCGGTGATCACAACACTGACCCAAATCATGTTCTCTGGGGTCAGAACTCAGATTAATTATGACTCCGGGGGGCGCTATACACTTTTTCCTCAGTGCCATTAAAAAGCATCACTGAGGCAGTATCCATAGCTGCCGCCATTAAATGGCGTATCAGCGATCGTTAAGGGGTTAAGCTACAACTTCCTGTAGCTGGTAAAATCAATAAATCCTTCCCTTATAAAGAAATTTGGAGGGACACCTGGCTCCCAAGACATTATTGAGGTGGATCTGGTCAGAGATCAGGAGCATGAAATAAAGTGAGTTATAGGATCCAGGAGGGACAGGCGCTATTTGCAGTATCTTGTCAAATTGAAGAGTTATAGTCTGGATGATTACATCCAGCTTAATTTGGAAGATCTTCATGCGCATCACCTAGTATGAGAATTTCATCAGCGTTATCAAAGTGTGGAGGTTTCTGCGGGTCCAGTGTAGAGGAGAGGGAGTACTGTAATTTCTTGATTCTGTATCCCAATTTGCTGATCTTTGGCTGTGTTCCCTCTCTGTTTAACCACAGCCTGTGTTGTATCTATCCAACTGCTGAAAATGCTTTTGTCTTTGCTCTGCTGTGTTGCTTCTATGCATGTGTTTTCACTTTCTCATTTTGGTTTGACCTATCACATCTTGGAAGGAGCCATTTATACTCTCCTGGGAAATGCAGTGTGTCCTGGCTATTTTCCAAGTAAGGTTGGATTCAGATATGCAGATGTCAGAGCTGTGGAGGGCTGCGTAATTCCTCCGTGAACCTCCACCCACTGCAGCACCTCCTCCATTCAGCTCCACGAGCTTGAACACAACATGTTGCATTTTGTTGCAGTCGCCACAGTGTCAATATGATGCATGTGGATGCATTCCCATACATCCGCATGGCCTGCATACCCAATGTTAAAAATAGGTACGCAGGTCGCTTGCAGATGTAGGCGGAGCTGAATGGAGGTGTGGAAGTGGGCGGAGCTTCATGGAGGAACTACGCAGCTCTGACATCCACAAATCTGAACCTAGCCTTAGATAGATGTTTGGAGTCCCAGCTCCCCAGCATTATCTTGCTGAGGTTTTCTCTATTGTTTGTCCTGAAGTTTGTGTATTCCCTCTTTTGGCTCTTTTTCCAATTTATTACATACAGGGTCTGGGGTTTTTCATGTGTATCTAGTTTTTTGGGGGTGAACATTTCTTTAACTCTGTGTCTCACTTTCTGTCTCTGTATAGTTGAGGGTGCAATTAAGGGCACTCAGGGTCAGCCGACATTGTGTCATGGCGCCATTGCGTAATTTTAGAGTGTTAACCTCCGTTGTCAGGCAGGGACAAATCACGAACTGGTGATGTGCAGGTTTAACATCTCCGCTTGTTTGTTCATCCCTATGTGAGTATTAGGACGCAGTCATAACACTTACTTTTCACATACTGTATAGAATCATCTTCTTCCCTCATCATATTTGGTACTTCGCAAAAAAGAAATTGTCACCAGATTTTGTCCCAACTTTGCTGAAATGACAGCGACATCTGTTTTGCATTAACATTCAAGAAATTATCTGATTTGCTAACATATACTGTACTTGAGACATGTCACTTAATTTTATCTTCTTTCATTTTTTATGATTTTCTCAGAAGCATTAAGTTATCAGTTATCTGTTGTTATTTTACAAAAAATAAACAAATGAAATGAGAAAAATAATTGAAGAGCAGTTAACCTGTCTCGTCTCCAAAATGAGACGCAAAATCATTTGCAGAGGTAAATGTTTTATACACAGTTTATGTCTACCGCTAATAAAAAAAAAAGACACCATCATACAGTTACAAAATAAAATGTTCTGATCCCTAATTGTACAGGATAATAATAATAATAATAATAATAATAATAATAATAATAATAATGAATAAAGAAAAGGAAATAAGGGAGATGAATTTTTAAAAAAAGAAAAGCCTTAAGACTGATATTTCCCAATGGTAATTTTTTTTCTCTGGGCATGAAAGTCCAAGCGCAAATCACTTATATTTTTTTAACGGATCACATGATCATATAAACATAATCCATATATAAGAGACATTATCATAAACTACTATTGATTACTCTTTAATCCAGACAAAATAATATATATCTTTTCTATGATTTGGATATACCATTCCATATTAAAAACTAATCTCTAACTGTGCATTTACTTTTCTTACATCAGTGAATTTAAAAATATTTTAACTGTATAAAATTTTTCGTGCTTAATGGGAAAATGTCATGAAATAACAGCTTTAGGCAAGGGTAAAATTAAACAGGTAATGCAATCCTTCCTGTAAGGGTGGTAAAGGAGACAAGTGATGTTTGTTAAGATCATGCAGAAATACCAGCTGTCTGAAAATATCCACAAGATCAAATATATTATTTCCAGGTAGTAGATATTTGCATAGTGAGTGGCATATTTCACAACAGGGGTCCACTGCTGGTAAACTACAGTATGCAAATATTACAGTTCTACTAGGAGCTCTCTGTGCAGATAACTATGTAATTTCTTTGCTGCACTCTATGTCAATTTTTTGTTTAAATAACTTCATGTCTTTGCTTTATTTGTACTTGCTGAATACATTTCTAGCTGATATGACTCCAATGTTTCTAAAACAACTGTTGCCGTTTGCTAACTTCAATCCATGGAGACTATTAACAAGCTTAGCTGCTCTAAGGCTATGCCTGCTTGGGCTCAACTGAAACTAATGGGGATGTTAAAAGTAAAGAAAAAAGGTCTAAACTATAGATATGGAAGAAGTTTTGTGAAAATTTTTTTTATTTTCAGTCCTTTAAGGGCATACATCTATTGAACTTATCTGAGCCCCTTGTTAAAGGAGCTTTACCTGGAATTTTTTTTTTATATGGGTCTTAGAACTACCTACTTGTTGTGCTGATCTCTGCAGGTCCCGCTTTCTGGACCTTCATGCCTCTGAACGGTCACATACCGCTCCTGTCAGCGATGCTGTGGTTTCCGGGGTTGTCATGTTGACAGAGCAGCTGCTTCTCTTACATTTCTCTCTGCCGACGTGGCATGACTACCGATACCAGAAGTCATGTCCCATCAACAGAGCAGCCCCAAAGAGGTAGAGCTGCTCTTTTGATGTGACGCAGCAGAATCGTTGGCATGAGTGGTCCATGATCGCTTTAAGACTGTCTTCTGATAGAACAGGCTTTGCCTGAAAGTTCTTAGCCACAAGAAAATAAAATAGTCCCAGAAAATCACTTTAAGTGACTGGATATATTTCAGACTTATTTATGTTTCTGAATGACAACTTCTGCCTTAGGTTGAATGTCTGGATCACACAGGGCTCCTTCACTTCACTGTGTTTAAAAGATTATTTCTTAAATTGTGAGATGTAGGCAGTACCAAAGAAATGTAGTGCTACTCTTTAGCCATCCAAGTGAATGGTCATCAATGTAAGCCCTATTGATTATTGATCAATTACTTCTGATTGAGGAAGTTCCTCAGTAGGGAGACCCTCTCTAAAATGTCCATATCCCAACAGAGCATTTGAACAAGGTTTGCTCATTATAATTTTGGACACTTTCTGCTAACCCAAACCCATTGTTCTCAAATACAAACCCTTTTCCTGCCCTTGTCCATCATGAAATTCTACATTAATATTGGGTTTGGCATGACTATTCACAAACCACTGCCTTACCTTAAATAGGCTAAGGGATCATGCATTTATACTTTCATACAACTATGTTTTGCAAATAAATCTTGCATTGTTTTATGTGGAGTCTGTATTATTTGCCACAATACGGAACATTCATGAATTGACAAATCCTTTATATTTACCAGTAGAAGAAATTGCTTATATAAAACAACCATATACAATAACAATAGCATGCTTGAGCAACCAATGTGATGGTTTTTCATTATGTTTTAGGAATCATTCTTTTAAAATAATTTAGCATACTTAGAGATACCAAATAATAAAAAAAACATAACAAAACCATAAATACTTAGCTTTTTGGCCATTAATAAAACACTTAAATATATTATGTGAAGAAGTTTTTTTGGCAATTTTTCTTTTTTCTTTTTATCTCCCTAGTCTCCTCCTCCCCCAAGTACAAAATCTCTCTGAAGACAAAGTAAGTTTCAAAATTAGCCATTGTTATTATGTTATGGCAGAAGAAATCAAGAGACGCTTTGCATTTGAAAAGCAGAAGTTCTATACAGTTAAAACATCAATTGGACATTGAAATTATTTATCGCCTTTGCAAATTTAAACTTGAGCACCAGAGTTAAAATGAATACAGCAGCTCTTGTCTCTACTTGTAATAATTATATTGAACTTATTATAGCCTTAGAAGAGCACTTTGCTGGAAATCTAAGAGTATTATATAAATTTCACTAACTACATTAGTGTAATAAAACAGTGTCATTCTATTTATCTTCTTTCTACACAAATGTATCCATTTAGTTCTAAACCACTAAATCATGTCCAAGCAGAAATTATTGCGTATTTATAATATAACCATTAAGATGTCAAAATGTATTTGGTGAACCTATCCTTTTTTTCTTGTAGACCTTTTAGAGTTTAACAAATGCATTTTTGAAATTAAACAAGTTATAAAGCATTTTTGAAGAGCATGAAGGCATACAAAATGTCTCATGATGGTTCAAGCGCTTAGCACTCAGTCTCAAATCCAAGTGGAATGGAGAGAAGTCAAACCAACCAAAAAAAGTATCAGGAGACAATAAGAAATAACAAGCTGTGCATGAAGAAGCAGTGCCAGGCAGCTGCTCTTCCATGTGATATTTCGAATATGTTAACTCGTTCCAAGGGCTGAAAAAGACAACTTGAATCTCCATGTTGAATGCAATATAACCCTAAAGACAGCAGCTAGTTATAAAGGGAACTTGACAGTAGGATCATGCTCTCAAACTGCATAGAAGAGCATTGCCGGTATTTCAAATCTTAATCCAGCAACACCTTTATATCTACTATTTTTTCCTGCACTTTCGAGTAATTACTTATTTATCTATTTATTTTACTTATATAGCATCATTAGGGCTCACAATCTAAATTCCCTATCAGCGTGTCTTTGGAGAGTCGGCGGAAAGCCACATAAACACAGTCAGAACATTCAAACTCCTTGCAGTTGTTGTCCTTGGTGGAATTTCAACCCAGGACCTCAGCACTGCAAGGCTGCATTGCTACCTACTGAACAACAATAGGGCAGCACAGAGTTTGCATGTTCTCCCCGTGTTTGTGTGGTTTTCCTCCGAGTTCTCTGGTTTTCTCCCACTCTCCAAAGACATACTGATTGGGAATATAGATTGTGAGCCCCATAGGGGACAGTGACAATAATGTCTGTAAAGCCCTGTGGAATTAATGGCACTGTATAAGTGAGTAATTAGCATTTTAATTCACTTTCAAATAGAGAGGACATGGCAGAGCACTTAAAGGGGTTCTCCAAGAATAAGACATCTTACTTTACAAGAGCTGTATCACACATACCTCAGACGGTGGCCTGTAGCACAGCTGTGTTATGTGAAGAAATATATTTCTTCCTTGCTGAGCACAAAGGGAGTTATCTCCAGCTTCATTCTCTTCAATGATTATTTGTTTTCCATTTGGGTGGAGCCAGTCTCTGCATTGCTACAAAAGTCAGACTGAAAAGGAGGGAGAAGGATGAAGCTGGAGACCTCCTCACTGAGCAGAACATGGGTTAAAACATATTTCTTTACATATCGCTCCTGTGCTCCCGGCCGTCAATGGGTGTGATACAGCACTTATCAATTGAGACACAGGTCTTGGGAACTGTATGTCCTTAGTCTACAGCCCATAGTGACATGTGAATTGATGGTGCTGTAGTTTGAATTATGTCAGGGACTTCATGTCATCTCATCTTTGGAGAACCCCTCCCCATCTGCCTCTTGAGGTGCACCAGCATCTGCCTTCTTAGCTTGATTAACAACTCACTGCCTGTGAGACTTGAAAAGCTGGAAAAGGATATCAGACAATGAGCTATCAATCAAGTTAAAGTATCTGGTATTAGGCAAGGAAACAACCTCTCAAGACAGAAGCTTGAGAAGAGCTCTGTCATGCTCAGGATATTTCAAGTCTCATTTGGATATAAATGAAAATGCAAATCTCTCAGGAATGCCATAACAGATAGAAGATAAAAAGATGTTGATGAATTTACATTTCAAAGAGCTGCTTGTCCATATATGTAGTTTGGGGAAACTTGATCTCACATATTCCATTTAGCATATTTTCCAGTTTTTCTTGGTTCAAAATTTATTATTCTTTTTATAATATGGTACTTAAACTTTGGGCCTGATTTAATAAGACTAGCCTTGTGCATGACAGTCTAAATGAAGTCAGTGCTGGAGTAAAATCACATAATTCATTAATAGGTGTAAAACTCTGAATTAATGTGGCACATTTTACAACTGCTGTGCAACTCTGGCAGAAATGTTACTAAAGCTAGGTCACCGTATCCATTTTTTATGTAATTTACATAAATGATGGGCTTTTCAGTTCCACATCCTGCTCAAGATCCACCCACTTTGTCATAGTTGACTGAATCCCCAAATTCTCAACATTTTTGCACATCTACAGTGGGGCAAAAAAGTATTTAGTCAGTCAGCAATAGTGCAAGTTCCACCACTTAAAAAGATGAGAGGCGTCTGTAATTGACATCATAGGTAGACCTCAACTATGGGAGACAAACTGAGAAAAAAAAATCCAGAAAATCACATTGTCTGTTTTTTTTTCATTTTATTTGCATATTATGGTGGAAAATAAGTATTTGGTCAGAAACAAAATTTCATCTCAATACTTTGTGATATATCCTTTGTTGGCAATGACAGAGGTCAAACGTTTTCTGTAAGTCTTCACAAGGTTGCCACACACTGTTGTTGGTATGTTGGCCCATTCCTCCATGCAGATCTCCTCTAGAGCAGTGATATTTTTGGCTTTTCGCTTGGCAACACGGACTTTCAACTCCCTCCAAAGGTTTTCTATAGGGTTGAGATCTGGAGACTGGCTAGGCCACTCCAGGACCTTGAAATGCTTCTTACGAAGCCACTCCTTCGTTGCCCTGGCGGTGTGCTTTGGATCATTGTCATGTTGAAAGACCCAGCCACGTTTCATATTCAATGCCCTTGCTGATG
This sequence comes from Dendrobates tinctorius, assembly GCF_039654945.1. Taxonomy (NCBI): domain Eukaryota; kingdom Metazoa; phylum Chordata; class Amphibia; order Anura; family Dendrobatidae; genus Dendrobates; species Dendrobates tinctorius. The sequence goes on along the minus strand of NW_027361827.1, from coordinate 27,578,350 downwards.
GAAGGAGGTTTGCACTCAAAATCTCACGATACATGGCCCCATTCATTCTTTCATGTACCTGGATCAGTTGTCCTGGCCCCCTTGCAGAGAAACAGCCCCAAAGCATGATGTTTCCGACACCATGCTTTACAGTAGGTATGGTGTTTGATGGATGCAACTCAGTATTCTTTTTCCTCCAAACACGACAAGTTGTGTTTCTACCAAACAGTTCCAGTTTGGTTTCATCAGACCATAGGACATTCTCCCAAAACTCCTCTGGATCATCCAAATGCTCTCTAGCAAACTTCAGACGGGCCCGGACATGTACAGGCTTAAGCAGTGGGACACGTCTGGCACTGCAGGATCTGAGTCCATGGTGGCGTAGTGTGTTACTTATGGTAGGCCTTGTTACATTGGTCCCAGCTCTCTGCAGTTCATTCACTAGGTCCCCCTGCGTGGTTCTGGGATTTTTGCTCACCGTTCTTGTAATCATTCTGACCCCACGGGGTGGGATTTTGCGTGGAGCACCAGATCAAGGGAGATTATCAGTGTTCTTGTATGTCTTCCATTTTCTAATTATTGCTCCCACAGTTGATTTCTTCACTCCAAGCTGGTTGGCTATTGCAGATTCAGTCTTCCCAGCCTGGTGCAGGGCTACAATTTTGTTTCTGGTGTCCTTTGACAGCTCTTTGGTCTTCACCATAGTGGAGTTTGGAGTCAGACTGTTTGAGGGTGTGCACAGGTGTCTTTTTATACTGATAACAAGTTTAAACAGGTGCCATTACTACAGGTAATGAGTGGAGGAAAGAGGAGACTCTTAAAGAAGAAGTTCAGGTCTGTGAGAGCCAGAAATCTTGATTGCTTGTTTCTGACCAAATACTTATTTTCCACCATAATATGCAAATAAAATGAAAAAAAAACAGACAATGTGATTTTCTGGATTTTTTTTTCTCAGTTTGTCTCCCATAGTTGAGGTCTACCTATGATGTAAATTACAGACGCCTCTCATCTTTTTAAGTGGTGGAACTTGCACTATTGCTGACTGACTAAATACTTTTTTGCCCCACTGTATATGTTCAGGCCCTTAGTCTATATATTGCATGTGTATATACAGGGTGGGTCAATTATATGGATAGACCTGGGTGGGCCATTTATAAAGTTGGATCCAAAATGGCTGACTGCAAAATGGCCACCATGGTCACCAACCATCTTGAAAAGTTTTCCCCCTCCGAAATACTAATGTGCCACAAACAGGAAGTAGATATCACCAACCATTCCCATTTTTATTTAGGTGTATCCATATAAATGGCCCACCCTGTACTTTTTCTGCAAAAACCCTACTTTTGGGTAGAATTCCTTGATAATAAACTGATCATAATATATACCACTGCTTTGATCCCCAGCAATTTCCTTTAATCTGTAGGGAAACCTGACAATAAATGCTCACGCTTCCTGTAACGTTACTACATAGTAAAAAAAATAATTGATAGTGTTCATTTACAGAAATGAGCCATCTCTTTAAGGCCATGTGCAAATGTGGTGCCCCTGAGGGTCCAGTTGCCACAGAGGTACTGAACCTCATCCAGAGGTGTGGTATCCCACCCTCAGGTAAGGAGAGAGCACTACCCTGGACTCCTAACACTCGCACCCAACACATACCAGGTCAGTCAGGGCATCTGGGTGTACCCTTCGGGAGGATGGCCTCATCCCAGGCTGGCTAGGAAAGGGTGTTGGTGAGTCAGTGGGGAAAGGTAGGTAGAAGGGGAGGAGCTTAGGAGGTGGTGTGAGAGAGGGTATCCAATCAGTGACAGTTGGTGGGCGGAGTTAAGACTGAGGTAAAAGATAGATCATTCTAGAAAGAGTCAGTTGGTGATGGGACACTGGAAGAGCAGGACTGATGTGGGGATAGTAAGGGTCGGAGAGACACATCTAGAAGGAAGGAAGCTCCTAGGAGAATAGAAGAGGTCCTTGGGGCACGGGTAGTGCGATAAGCCACCCGTGGGGCCCGTATCCAGAAGAGGAAGGACCAGGTCGCAGTGGGAGAGCCAGCCCCTAAGACTAGTGGAGAAGAATGAGGCTCAGCTAGCAAGCCAGAGGCTGAGGTTACTGTAAGTACCTCAGCCGCAACCGCATTCATTCCTGGCAAAGGTAGCTATAGAGTATCCCGAGGCCTGACCTACATCGCCCGGCGAGATTCATAGCTGCTGGCTTGGGGACACTGTTTGCGAAGGCGCAGGGCAAAAGAGATTCAGATTGGCACAGTGAGATGGCCAGGAAAGGTGAACATAAAAGGGAGTCCTGGAGAAGTGTTTCCCAATCTACCTTGGAGTTTTCTGGACCCCTCCCCCAGAGGACACAGTGCCAAGTGGGTCACCGTGTGCACAAGAATCAAGAGTAAAAACTGTGAAACTGCACCCCGCTGTGTCCTCCGTGTCATTTGCATCTTGCCTGCTCCATAGCATACACACCATCACAGTCACCAACTCACCTGTTACCACCTTAACAGCCCTGGGACACAGATCTCAGGATCTGTATTGCAGCGTCAGCTACCTTTGCCGAATACCACGGGTGGCGTCATGACTAGAGTTGAGCGAAACGGGTCGAAAAATTTCAAAAGTCGCCGACTTTTGGCAAAGTCGGGTTTCATGAAACGAAACCCGACCCTAGGATGAGGTCGGCCACAAGGTCGGCGACTTACGCGCCAAAGTCGCGTTTCAAAAGTTTGTTTTGCGCTCTTTTTCAGCCAATCAGGATCCACGGACACTGTGGGCAACGTGATGACATAGGCAGGGGTCACCACCATCTTTCAGAAGGGCATGCAAGTGATTGGCTTGCTTTGGTGGGCGTCACAGGGGGTATAAAAGGGCGTGCACGCCGACCGCCATCTTACTTCTGCCGATATCAGTATAGGGAGAGGTTGCTGCTGATTCTGTAGGGAGAGCGTGAGGCAGGGAAGAAGACAAAAAAACTGCTTCTGCTGCTAGCGATTTGGCCTGCACAACACACCAGTCACTGTGTGTGCAGTGCAAGGGGAGGCTATATAGTGGTGTATGAGTGGTGTTGGTTGTTGGGCTGCCTTCTAAGGCTTCCTGACATTCCTGCAATGCTGTTTACCCACTGCTCCGCAAACTGCTTTTTTAAAAGCAATCCCATTTTTTTTTTTTGTCCTGCTGAGAAGAAAAAAAATCTGCTTCTGCTGCTAGCGATTTGGCCTGTACAACACACCAGTCACTGTGTGTGCAGTGCAAGGGGAGGCTATATAGTGGTGTATCAGTGGTGTTGGTTGTTGGGCTGCCTTCTAAGGCTTCCTGACATTCCTGCATTGCTGTTTACCCACTGCTCCGCAAACTGCTTTTTTAAAAGCAATCCCATTTTTTTTTTTTGTCCTGCTGAGAAGAAAAAAAAACTGCTTCTGCTGCTAGCGATTTGGCCTGCACAACACACCAGTCACTGTGTGTGCAGTGCAAGGGGAGGCTATATTGCGGTGTATCAGTGGTGTTGGTTGTTGGGCTGCTTTTTAAGGCTTCCTGACAGGCTGGCATTGCTGTTTACCCACTGCTCTGCAAACTGCTTTTTTAAAAGCAATCCAATCTCCCTTATCCTCTAGTCACTTTTGTCACAGCTGTGCCATCGAGCCTGTGACATAGCGCTCAGATATCACTGGGCCTCACACAATCCAAAAGTGTCCAGTGTCCACAAGTGTGTGCAGAAATTCAAAATCTCCCTTATCCTCTAGTCACTTTGGTCACAGCTGTGCCATCGAGCCTGTCACATAGCGCTCAGATATCAGTGGGCCTCACACAATCCAAAAGTGTCCAGTGTCCTCAAGTGTCTGCAGAAATTCAAAATCTCCCTTATCCTCTCGTCACTTTTGTCACAGCTGTGCCATCGAGCCTGTGACATAGCGCTCAGATATTCATTGGGCCTCTCACAATCCAAAAGTGTCCAGTGTCCACAAGTGTGTGCAGAAATTCAAAATTTCCCTTATCCTCTAGTCACTTTGGTCACAGCTGTGCCATCGAGCCTGTCACATAGCGCTCAGATATTCATTGGGCCTCACACAATCCAAAAGTGTCCAGTGTCCACAAGTGTGTGCAGAAATTCAAAATCTCCTTTATCCTCTAGTCACTTTGGTCACAGCTGTGCCATCGAGCCTGTCACATAGCGCTCAGATATTCATTGGGCCTCACACAATCCAAAAGTGTCCAGTGTCCACAAGTGTGTGCAGAAATTCAAAATCTCCTTTATCCTCTAGTCACTTTGGTCACAGCTGTGCCATCGAGCCTGTCACATAGCGCTCAGATATCAGTGGGCCTCACACAATCCAAAAGTGTCCAGTGTCCACAAGTGTGTGCAGAAATTCAAAATCTCCCTTATCCTCTAGTCACTTTTGTCACAGCTGTGCCATCGAGCCTGTGACATAGCGCTCAGATATCAGTGGGCCTCACACAATCCAAAAGTGTCCAGTGTCCACAAGTGTGTGCAGAAATTCAAAATCTCCTTTATCCTCTAGTCACTTTGGTCACAGCTGTGCCATCGAGCCTGTCACATAGCGCTCAGATATTCATTGGGCCTCACACAATCCAAAAGTGTCCAGTGTCCACAAGTGTGTGCAGAAATTCAAAATCTCCTTTATCCTCTAGTCACTTTGGTCACAGCTATGCCATCGAGCCTGTCACATAGCGCTCAGATATCAGTGGGCCTCACACAATCCAAAAGTGTCCAGTGTCCACAAGTGTGTGCAGAAATTCAAAGTCTCCCTTATCCTCTAGTCACTTTTGTCACAGCTGTGCCATCGAGCCTGTCACATAGCGCTCAGATATCAGTGGGCCTCACACAATCCAAAAGTGTCCAGTGTCCACAAGTGTCTGCAGAAATTCAAAATCTCCCTTATCCTCTCGTCACTTTTGTCACAGCTGTGCCATCGAGCCTGTCACATAGCGCTCAGATATCAGTGGGCCTCACACAATCCAAAAGTGTCCAGTGTCCACAAGTGTGTGCAGAAATTCAAAATCTCCCCTGTCCTATAGACACCTTGTACCTTGTTTTACATTACTATATAGTTTGTTGGATTTTGTCTACATTTCTACCAAAAATGAGGAAAGCTGGTGGAAGAGGCCGTGGAATTGGGCGGGGGTTGGCAGCTGGTAATGATGGTGTTGGTGGTGGATCTGATGGTAGTGGCAAGAGCAAAATAGGACCGAATGCAGGAGGTGTTGAGCCTGCGTCATCGTCTGGCTACATAAGGCCTCGAACGCTTAGTTTTCTAGGAGTTGGCAAACCGCTTTTAAAGCCAGAGCATCAGGAAAAAGTTTTGTCTTACATTGCTGACTCAGCCTCCAGCTCTATCGCCTCCTCTTCTTCAGTTGTAAAAAGTAAAAGCACTGAGTCGTCATTGGAGGCTCATGTTCATGAACCACACCTTTCCTTGTGTCCTTCACCCCAACCAAGATTGAAGGATGACGCAGGCCATACTACTGATTACTCCATGGAGCTGTTTTCACATACCATGCCTGGATTATCAAGTCAAATGGTGAATTACCCAGGCCAAGATGAATCTGACATGGAGTGCACTGATGCACAGCCGCTGATGAATGATTCTGCTGGTACATTCACTCAGAGCACTACATTGTCCTCGCAGTGTACAGAGCCAGATTCTGACCCTGATGAGACTCAGGTGCCCCTTCCAGCACACTATACCACCATACACGGTGACACAGAGGAAGGTGCACATGACATAGAAGAGGAGGTGATGGATGACCCAGTTGTTGACCCAGATTGGCATCCATTGGGGAAAGAGGGTGCTGCTTCCAATAGCTCAGATGAGGAGCATCCACAGCAGACATCGACATCGCAACAGCTGTTATCTGGCAGGCCCGGAGCACTCCAAAGTCAGGTTCCAAACATCAAAAGAGTTGCTGGACAGCTTGTCCAGAGGGTCAAAAGATCACAGCGTGCTAGGCCGCAAAATGTCTGCCAAAGTAGGAAGAGTGCAGTGTGGCACTTTTTTGACCAAAATCCTCATGATCAGGCCAAGGTTATCTGTAAGAAGTGTGCAAAGACCTTTAGCCGAGGGAAAAATCTGAAAAATTTGAATACCAGTTGCATGCTTAGACATTTAACCAGCATGCACTTGCAAGCGTGGACACAACACCAAACCTCAAATGCCACATGTGCAACTGATCACAACGAAGGTAGTCAGCAACGCTACATTGTTTCCCCCACTGTAAGCCCACCGGTTAGCACAGCAGCAAATGCTGAGGTGTCGTTGCAAGGCCACAGCAGTCAGGGAATCCCACTGTTATATCAACGAAAGACTGATTCTAGGCCATCAGAAAGAACACCAACTCCATCACCATCATCAACCCTCTCTCAGTCCGCCCTGTCCACCGCTACTTCCACCATGTTACACCGCTCCGCCATACTTACCCGGCCTCCGCTCCCACGCCGCAGTCGCCCTCCGCTCCCACGCCGCAGCCTCTCTCCACCCGACGGCCGCGGCGGTCACCTGAGACAGGCCCGCGACCGATGCCTTCCCTGCATGCTATGCGCATGCGCCATAGGCCGCGGCCGCGCCTCCTTCCTGCTCCTTATGCTCCGGCTGTGCCCTGACCCGGAAGCACCTTTGGACCAATGGCTGACCAGACGGGGCCATATCAGGCCGCTTCCCCCTGAGGGAGGCGCCTGATCGTTGTGTTTCCTGACACTCTGGCCTCGCTCCATCGTGCACACTCTGCTCCTGCAGTTCCTGTCTCAGCTGCTCCTCACAGCAGCTCCTCAGTCCTGCTACCCGTGTTCCTGGTTACCTACTCCAGTCCTGCCTTCAGTGTTCCTGTCGTCCTACTCCAGTCCTGCCTTGTGTTCCTGCCGTCCTACTCCAGTCCTGCCTTCAGTGTTCCTGCCGTCCTACTCCAGTCCTGTCTTCAGTGTTCCTGCCGTCCTACTCCAGTCCTGTCTTCAGTGCTCCTGCCGTCCTACTCCAGTCTCAGTCTTACTCCAGTCCATCCTGAGCCGCCCCTCTCGGTACCAGCTACCGTGGTACTCGAACCCCTGGGCCTGCTCCTAACGGTCCCTGTATAGGGGTCGGTTCCACCTGGCAGCTCGCCCGGGGTCCCTCGGTGCCACGGCCCATAGGGTCCACTCTCGGAGCTCCCGCTCCTGACCACCCACGCTAACAGTACGATCAGGCCATGGACTCCGCCGGTACTATGGCTGCTACCCAGAAAGAGTTGCTATTCCTACGGGAGAATCAGGGGCGCATTATGTCAATCATGAAGTCGATGGACACCCGTTTGTCGGCCTTACAGGTGGCCGATCCTGGAAATGCCACTCAGCTGGCCAGTCTCCAACAGGAGCTGGGTCAGCAGCAAGATACTCAAACCCACATTTTGTCCTACATGGCCTCCTTTGATAGTCGCTTGTCGGCCCTCCAGGCTGCCGCTGCAGTGCCGACTCCTCCCCCTGCGTCTGCTGCTCCTCCGACACCCCGCCTCGCCAAGCCGCCTCGTTTCACCGGGGATCCCAAGCTCTGTAGGGGGTTCTTAAATCAGTGTAGTCTCCACTTTGAATGGCTGCCGCAGCAATATCCCTCGGACCGGGCCAAAGTGGCCTTCATCATGTCCCATCTGGAGGGAGAGGCCCTTTCTTGGGTAAACCCGCTCTGGGAACGTGACGACCCGGTCGTTTTGAGTCTCCCGGTTTTCCTGGATACGTTTCGTAAGGTTTTCGATGAGCCGGGCCGGTTAGCCTCTCTCACTGAGTCACTCTTTAACTTACACCAGGGCTCTCTCACGGTCGGACAGTACGCTATTCGCTTTCGCACTATTTCCTCTGAGCTCGGCTGGAATAACGCAGCTTTGGTGGGGGCATTCTGGCGCTGTCTTTCTAGTAAAATAAAGGATGAACTCGCTGGTCGAGATACCCCGTCCACCTTAGAGGAACTTATCTCGCTGGCTACCCGCATTGACCTGCACTTCCTGGAGCGCGCTCGGGAGTCAGTGAGAGACAGGCGCTCCTCCAGGTCAGTTAATCCTTTCACTCAGTCAGCCAGCTCACGTTCAGTCGGATCTTCTTCCCTCTCTTCGGGTGAGCCCATGCAGATAGATCATCTCAGGTTGGCCGAGTTACGTCAGAGAGAGAGACGGGCACAAGGTCTGTGCCTCTATTGCGGTCATTCGTCACACTATATCCGCACCTGTCCTAAGAGACAGGGAAACGACTCCACCTAGGTCAGGTAAGAGAGGCCTTCCTAGGTGATGATGATGATTCCTCTCAACCCCTTACGGTTTCTGTGCTTTTGGTTTCAGGAGGGAGGCGTGGTTCCGAGGTGGCCTACGTGGATTCGGGCTCAGCGGGTAACTTCATTCGGCCGGAAGAGGTAGACAAATACCAAATTCCTGTAGTCACTCTATCTAACCCAATTCAGATTGCCACCGTGGATGGCAAACCGCTACAGGTGACCGTCACCTTGGTCACTGAAGAGGTGGAATTGCAAATCGGAGCCTTACATCGAGAGAAGATAGCCTTTTACGTTTTACCTAAGCTCTCTCACGCCATTCTACTCGGTCTTCCATGGTTAAGGACTCATCACCCTCTTCCTCTCATTCCGGAACTGTTTGACCGTCTCAGAGGGGCTCGGGTCTTTACCAAGCTGGACCTCAGAGGAGCCTACAATCTGGTCCGTATCCGCGCAGGTGACGAGTGGAAGACCGCTTTCAACACTCGAGATGGCCATTACGAGTACCTGGTCATGCCCTTCGGTCTTTGCAATGCTCCTGCAGTCTTTCAAGAGTTCGTCAACGAGATCTTCCGGGATCTCTTGTACTCCTGTGTGGTTGTGTACTTAGACGACATCCTCGTCTTCTCGCCGGACCTCTCGTCCCACAGAAAGAGTGTCCGCCTGGTGCTTCGGCGTCTTCGGGAGAACCGTCTGTATGCAAAGACCGAGAAATGTCTCTTCGAACAGACCTCTCTGCCATTTCTGGGATACATTATCTCCGACGCTGGTCTAAGGATGGATCCCGAGAAGTTGTCTGCCATCCTCAAATGGCCTCGCCCCGTCGGATTAAAGGCGATACAACGATTCCTCGGGTTCGCCAACTATTACCGGCAATTTGTCTCCCACTTCTCCGCGATCACAAGACCCATTTCTGTGCTCACCCGTAAAGGGTCTACTTCCAAGGATTGGTCTCCTGAGGCAGAGGAGGCCTTTCTGTCCCTAAAACGGGCTTTCTCCACGGCTCCGGTCCTGCATCGCCCTGAGAGCGATCGACCTTTTGTACTCGAGGTGGACGCTTCCTCGACTGGTGCCGGGGCGGTGCTGTCCCAGAGAACCGCCTCCGGTTGCCTACACCCTTGTGGTTTCTTCTAGAAGGCCTTTTCTCCATCCGAGTGTAACTACTCGATCGGTGACCGGGAACTTTTGGCCATCAAGTTGGCCTTGGAGGAATGGCGCCACCTCCTGGAAGGAGCTGTCCATCCTTTTGTCATCTTCTCAGACCACAAGAATCTGGCCTATCTCCAGTCTGCCCAGAGACTAAACCCTCGCCAGGCCAGATGGTCTTTATTTTTTGCCCGATTTGATTTCGAGCTCCGATTCCGTCCCGGCAACAAGAATTCCAAAGCCAACGCCCTGTCCAGGGTCTTCCAACCACACGAATCCACGGAGGAACCGTCACATATCATTGATCCCACTAGGATCATCACCGTGGCTCCAGTGAACTGGCTTACTCCTCCGCCTGGCAAGACGCTTGTGCCAGAGAATCTCAAGCAAAAGGTTCTTCTATGGGGGCACTCCTCCAAACTGGCCGGCCATGCCTGAACTAAGAAGACCCTTGACCTTATCAAACGTCACTACTGGTGGCCCTCACTTCGCCAAGATGTACTCGACTTTGTGGCTTCTTGTCCATCCTGTGCAAAGAACAAGGTGCCACAGAGATCTCCGTCTGGCTTGTTGCTTCCGTTGCCTGTCCCTATGGTTCCTTGGGAGAACATCGCCATGGATTTCATCACCGACCTACCCTGCTCTGCGGGCTGCTCAGTCATTCTGGTGGTGGTGGATCGTTTTTCCAAGATGGCTCACTTCATCCCTCTGCCCGGTCTTCCCTCAGCGCCAGAGCTGGCTGAGATCTTCATTCATCAAGTCTTCAGGCTTCATGGACTACCTCGACGCATTGTGTCTGACCGAGGGGTTCAGTTTACCTCCAAGTTCTGGCGTTCGCTTTGTAAGCTTATGAACGTTTCCCTCGACTTCTCCTCGGCCTACCATCCACAGTCCAACGGACAAGTAGAGCGTACCAACCAGACACTTACGGGATACTTACGCCACTTCTCTAACGCCCACCAGAACGATTGGGTCAACTTACTTCCCTGGGCAGAGTTCGCTTATAACAACCATGCTGGTGAGTCTTCGGCCAAGTCTCCGTTTTTCATTGTTTTTGGCAGACATCCTGGTGTCCCTCTTCCGATAACCCCTGCCTCTGAGGTACCCGCGGCCAATGCCTTGTCCTCGGAATTTTCTAAGATTTGGGCTGAGACCAACACATCACTCAAGAGATCCGCTGATCAGATGAAGAACTATGCAGACAAAAAGAGGTTGGATTCTACTCCGTATCGTGTTGGCGACAAGGTATGGCTCTCCTCCAAATTCGTCTGACTAAAACTGCCCTCCTACAAGTTGGGTCCACGCTACATCGGTCCGTTTGAAATTCTGGGACGTATTAACGAAGTTGCCTACAAATTGAGGTTGCCTGCTTCGCTCCGGATCCCGAACACCTTTCACGTCTCTCTCCTGAAGCCTGTGGTGCTGAATCGTTTCCATTCCTCGCTTGATCTTGGTCCTCAGCCGGTGGGTGCCGACAACGTTTTTGAAGTGCTGGACATCCTCGCTGTGAAAAGGGTTAGAGGTAGGACTTTCTTTCTTGTTGATTGGAAGGGCTTTGGTCCTGAGGAGAGATCCTGGGAGCCTCGGGAGAATATTAATGCTCCCCGTATCCTCAAGAGGTTTCTTGTTAATCTCCGGGGGGGGCGGCTTAGGGGAGGGGGTACTGTTACACCGCTCCGCCATACTTACCCGGCCTCCGCTCCCACGCCGCAGTCGCCCTCCGCTCCCACGCCGCAGTCTCTCTCCACCCGACGGCCGCGGCGGTGACCTGAGACAGGCCCGCGACCGATGCCTTCCCTGCATGCTATGCGCATGCGCCATAGGCCGCGGCCGCGCCTCCTTCCTGCTCCTTATGCTCCGGCTGTGCCCTGACCCGGAAGCACCTTTGGACCAATGGCTGACCAGACGGGGCCATATCAGGCCGCTTCCCCCTGAGGGAGGCGCCTGATCGTTGTGTTTCCTGACACTCTGGCCTCGCTCCATCGTGCACACTCTGCTCCTGCAGTTCCTGTCTCGGCTGCTCCTCACAGCAGCTTCTCAGTCCTGCTACCCGTGTTCCTGGTTACCTACTCCAGTCCTGCCTTCAGTGTTCCTGTCGTCCTACTCCAGTCCTGCCTTGTGTTCCTGCCGTCCTACTCCAGTCCTGCCTTCAGTGTTCCTGCCGTCCTACTCCAGTCCTGTCTTCAGTGTTCCTGCCGTCCTACTCCAGTCCTGTCTTCAGTGCTCCTGCCGTCCTACTCCAGTCTCAGTCTTACTCCGGTCCATCCTGAGCCGCCCCTCTCGGTACCGGCTACCGTGGTACTCGAACCCCTGGGCCTGCTCCTAACGGTCCCTGTATAGGGGTCGGTTCCACCTGGCAGCTCGCCCGGGGTCCCTCGGTGCCACGGCCCAGAGGGTCCACTCTCGGAGCTCCCGCTCCTGACCACCCACGCTAACACACCATATGCAGCTCTCAAGTCCAGCTCACCCTCCCAGACACTATGAGTAGGTCAAGAAAGTACTCAGTCTCTCATCCGCGTACACTGGGTTTGAACGCCCACATTGCCAAACTAATCTCGTTTGAGATGATGCCCTTTCGGTTGGTGGAAAGCACAGCTTTCCGCGAACTCATGGCCTATGCAGTACCACGCTATGACCTACCCAGTCGCCACTTCTTCTCTCGCAAAGCCATCCCAGCCCTCCACCATCATGTGAAAGACCGCATTGTCCATGCACTCAAGCAGTCAGTGAGCGGAAAGGTGCACCTCACAACTGATGCATGGTCCAGTCGGCATGGCCAGGGCCGTTACGTGTCCATCACTGCGCACTGGGTTAATGTGGTGGATGCAGGGTCCACAGGGGACAGCGGTGGTGGGACAGTGCTGCCTAGCCCACGGTATAGGAAACAGTTGGCTGTAGGCGTTCGACCCTCCTCCTCCTCCTCCTCCAGAAGCGAAAGCTCGTCCACAGAGCGCAGTCGTACGAGCACTCCATCTGCAGCTGCCACTGTTGCACACGATGTGTCCCCCTATCGAGCAGCTAGTGTAAAGCGTCAGCAGGCTGTGTTGCAGATGATGTGTTTGGGCAAGAGACACACCGCCGAGGTGCTGGCCGAGTACTTGAAGCGACAAACTGAGTCATGGCTGGGCAGTGTACATCTTGAGGCAGGCAAGGTAGTTAGTGATAACGGCCGTAATTTTGTGGCAGCCATAGCCCTTTCAAAACTCAGCCATATACCTTGCTTGGCTCACACCTTGAACCTGGTGGTGCAGTGCTTCCTCAAAAATTATCCGGAGTTAACAGCCCTGCTCCAGAAGGTGCGAAGACTGTGCGCGCACATCCGCCGGTCGCCTGTACACTCCGTTCGTATGCAGAAGCTGCAGCGATTGCTCCACCTTCCCAACCACCACCTCATTATCGACATTGCAACAAGGTGGAACTCCACCCTGCACATGGTGGAGCGGCTGTCCGAGCAGAGGCAGGCCATAATGCATTTGTGGGAGGACACACGGCCAGGCACTTTGAGAGCAGACATGGCGTTGACAGGTGTGCAGTGGTCGAAGCTGAAAGACCTCTGTAAAGTCCTTCAGTGTTTTGAGGAATGCACACGGCTGGTAAGCGCAGATGACGCCATCCTAAGCATGAGCATCCCACTTATGCGTCTGCTCATGCAAACTTTGATGCACCTTAAGGAGCAGGCGTCTGCAGCCAATGTTGATGAGGAGGAAGAGGAGGAGGGAATCCTTGATGACATTCAGCCATTGTCTGCTCAGGGACCTCTCCTGGACGAGGTGGAGGAAGAAGAGGAGGAGGAGGAGGATGATGGGGATGATTACTTAGGGGAGGAGGATGCATCTCGTGGGGCAAGTGAAAATGTTGGCGTGGCAAGGTCTGGTACAGGGTTTGTGCGTGACTGGAGGGATGTGGATTTGCCAGAAAGTGTTCCTCCACCCAGCACTCGCAGTGCATCATTGACACCGGGAACATTGGCCCACATGTCAGATTATGCCTTGCAGATCCTAAAAAGGGACCCATGCATTGCCAAAATGATGAACGATGACGACTACTGGTTGGCCAGCATCCTGGATCCACGCTATAAAGGCAAATTACAAAACATCATGCCACAGGAGAACCTTGACCTAATATTGGCTAATAAACAAGCAACTCTGGTAAATCGGTTGCTTGAGGGATTCCCAGCACACAGCAGCGGTGATGGTTCTCACACGAGCCGTACGGGCCGGGGGCAGCTTGGCAGAGGTGTTCGTGGTGCACACAGCAGAAGTGGCGTTGGAGACAGGGGTTTCATGACAATGTTGTGGACTGATTTTTCAAATACCGCTCACACAACTGGTAATACTGCATCGATGGAAAGTGACAGGAGACATCAGTTGTCAACTATGGTTACAAACTACTTTTCCTCCCATATCGATGTTCTCCCACACAGGTCATTCCCCTTTGACTATTGGGCCGCTAAACTGGACACCTGGCCTGAATTGGCCCAATATGCCTTACAGGAGCTCACTTGCCCAGCTGCAAGTGTGCTATCGGAAAGAGTCTTCAGTGCAGCTGGATCAATCCTGACAGAAAAAAGGACCCGTCTGTCAACCCAAAATGTGGATGATCTAACCTTCATTAAAATGAACCACGCATGGGTTTCCAAGGATTTTGTCCCACCTTCCCCTGATGACACATAGGGTGACAGAAAAATGGCTTGCTTTGGTCCACCTCTTCCTGGGACTTCACCTATTTCGCCTTTTGCATCAGCTGAATGTCCAACATCAACATATGCCACTTTCTAAAACTCCCTAACTGTGCTGCCTCCCCCCCATGGCCGGGGTCACCACCTAGCGCACGACACCGTGCGAGTGCCGTTGCCCTGGACAGATGGGTAGGCCGACTCTTGGGTGCAGGCACTGGCACAGGGTCCCTCATAGTGCAATCAAGTGTCTCTGACAGTGGTGGTGCACACCCGCCGTCAGACACACCACCGTACTATGAGGGGCCCAGTGCCAGTACCGACGCCCACGAGTGGGCCCCCCTTGCTTGGGCAGGGCCCCAGCATTTGCAATCTTTACCTCTCCCTGCTCCTCCGCTGTGTAATCTGGGCCGTCAAATCCATACTGTGCCTGACACCGTCTGAGCCTGCCTCCTGATGTACAGACATATATTTTGAATGTGTTCGCTATCCATACATGTTATCCGGGGATACGGTACCCTTTCTAACCTTTGTGCAATCACGTGCAATCCATACTGGGCCTAACACCGTCTGAGCCTGCCTCCTGATGTACAGACATATATTTTGAATGTGTACGCTATCTATACATGTTATCCAGGGATACGGTACCCTTTCTAACCTTTGTGCAATCACTTGCAATCCATACTGGGCCTAACACCGTCTGAGCCTGCCTCCTGATGTATAGACATATATTTTGAATGTGTACGCTATCCATACATGTTATCCAGGGATACGGTACCCTTTCTAACCTTTGTGCAATCACGTGCAATCCATACTGGGCCTAACACCATCTGAGCCTGCCTCCTGATGTATAGACATATATTTTGAATGTGTACGCTATCCATACATGTTATCCGGGGATACGATACCCTTTCTAACCTTTGTGCAATCACGTGCAATCCATACTGGGCCTAACACCGTCTGAGCCTGCCTCCTGATGTACAGACATATATTTTGAATGTGTACGCTATCCATACATGTTATCCAGGGATACGGTACCCTTTGTGAGAATCATGTGGGAATAGTGGATGAGGGCAGGTATATCTCGCCCAGATTCCTTTCCTATGTGGCCTAGTCTGGTCAGTATCGCACCTGCTTACTAATGGATAATGGGAGGTGGATATAAAAGGATGCAAGGTGGTTGTGTGAGTGTCTCAGCCTGGGAACACAGAGAGCCTGTCTGTGTGAGAGACACACACGTGAGTGAAAGCAGTGCCCACTGCAACTGTGGTTTCGCTGGACGGGAGAAGCCCGCCAGTTGGTAGTTAGGTTGTACTTTGTTTAGTTAGTGCCGGACAGGCAAGGATTTGTTTTATGTTTTATTTCTTTTATGCATTGCTTTCACCATTAATAAACCTGACCCAGTGTCAGTTATACCCGAATCCCAGCTCTGCGCCTGAGTTTCATGCTGAACGCACGTGACCTTTGACCCCCGCAAAGGCGATCCTGGAGTGTTTTATCACATTGTGGTGGAGAATGCGGTCATCACGTTGCAAGCATGAGCATGGAGGACGTGGTGAAAGCGCTGGTACAGTCCACCGCTGTCCAGCAAGAAGCTAATCGGGTGATGATGGCCCAGCTGAAGGAGTTGGTGGACATGACAGCTACCGATCGTTCGCTTCTCCAGCAGGTGGCGCAGCGCCTGGCAAGCCTACATGAGGTTAACCTGGAAGCCGAGTCGAGAGTGATTCACGTGAGTCGGTACTGGCAGAAGATGACGACCGAAGATGACGTCGAGGCGTACCTGACCACGTTTGAACGGACGGCGGTACGAGAAAAATTGCCGAAGGCACGGTGGGCCGGCCTGATTGCCCCGTTTCTTTCCGGTGAGGCCCAAAAGGCTTATTATGACTTAGAGCCTGAAGCCGCGCAGGACTTTGACAAATTGAAAGCCGAGATCTTGGCCCGGCTGGGAGTGACGACCGCTGTCCGTGCACAGAGAGTGCATCAATGGACTTATCAGCCGGATAAACCACCGCGGTCACAGATGTTCGACCTGGTCCACGTGACGAAGAAGTGGCTACAACCCGAGGTGCTGACAGCGCCAGAGATAATCCAGAGAGTCGTCATGGACAAGTACCTGAGAGCTCTACCGCCAGCCCTGAGGAAGTGGGTAAGCCATGGAAATCCTACGACGGCAGATCAACTGGTGGATCTGGTTGAACGTTACTCCGTGGCGGAAGGACTCCGAGACGACGCTACCCCACCTCGTTCTTCATCATCTCCATGTGGAACCGGTAAGACTGTTCCAGGGAGTAGGGGAGATGGAAAAATCCCTAAGACAGTGGGGGAGGAAAACGGGACTGCCCGCACTGCGAGGCCGGGAGTAACGAACTATGGTCTAAGCAAGGGGCCCGTTAGATGTTTCCGCTGCCAAGAGATGGGACATATTGCTGCGAACTGTCCGGTCACTACTGAACCCATGCAGTGCGACGTCACAGACTCTAAAAACCGCATGTCTATGGTTGCACGGGTAGTGAGTGTGAATGCCGGTCAAAAGGATGTGGAAAAACACTTGTGTGATTTAACTGTTGACGGCAAAAATGTGGTGGCATTGTTAGACTCGGGAAGTGTGGTGACTCTGGTGAAGGCCAGTCTGGTGTCAGCCCCGACTGGACCATCAGACAAATTTTCTGTAACGTGTGTGCATGGAGACACCTGTTCATACCTCACCACTGTCATATGCATTACTACTTCCTATGGGTCTGTGCAACATAAAGTGGGACTCGTCCCGGCGTTATTGCATGATGTTATCCTGGGCCGGGATTTTCCCCACTTCTGGCAATTGTGGGAGAATCAGTTGATGCCCTCGGGTAATAGTGTACATGGTACTTCTCCCAGGGGGCGTGTGGGTCCCGAACCCCTGGAAGAGGTCTCCCCGGAAGACTCTGGAGAAGAGTCTGCGGGACATGACCTGCCGTTCCCGTTTTCAGTCATGGCGGGTGATACGGAGGAGACCGGGGAAGAGGAGGAGGCCGACAGCCGTCCACCTCCCCGTTTGCCGGATTTAGAAGTTCAGAAAGATGACTTCCAAAGCGAGCAAATAAAGGACCCTACCCTTTCTCAGGCTAGGACAAATGTAAAAGTGATAAATGGGGTACCTGTAGAACCTGGCTCTAGGCTGGCATATCCTTACATGGTTCTGGAGAATGATTTACTCTATCAGATAGAGAAAAAGGGGGAAGATACGGTGCAACTATTAGTCGTGCCAAAACCCTACCGGCGGCAGGTGCTGGACCTGGCCCACGGACATGTGATGGGAGGTCACCTGGGAGTCCAGAAAACCACCGAAAGGATATTACACTGTTTTGTTTGGCCAGGCATGCATCACGATATTCGTGTATATTGTGAGTCTTGTCCTGACTGCCAAGCCTCTGCACCTAAGCCCCGGTTCTGTAGCCCTTTGGTACCCCTACCTATTATGGAAGTCCCGTTTGAGAGGATTGGGATGGATTTAGTTGGGCCCCTTCCGCGGTCTGCACGTGGACACCAACATATCCTGGTCATCTTGGATTATGCCACTCGTTACCCGGAGGCCATCCCTTTGCGTAACACGGCCACCAAGACGATTGCCAAGGAACTGGTGCATGTGTTTAGTCGGGTCGGTATACCAAAACAGATACTCACCGACCAGGGGACCCCCTTTATGTCCAGGGTAATGAAGGAGCTCTGCCGATTGTTACAAATCGAACCGTTACGCACATCCGTGTATCACCCTCAAACAGACGGGTTGGTCGAACGGTTCAATAAAACTCTGAAGCAGATGCTGAGAAAGGTGATAGACAAGGATGGGAAGAACTGGGACTATTTACTTCCGTATTTGCTTTTTGCCATCAGGGAAGTACCCCAGTCTTCCACAGGATTCTCGCCTTTCGAGTTATTGTACGCCCGACGTCCTCGCGGACTGTTAGACGTTGCAAAAGAAACCTGGGAGGGTCAGGTCACTCCGTTTAAAACAGTGATAGATCACGTCACACAAATGCAGGACCGTATTGCGGTTGTTATGCCTATCGTCAAAGAACACATGATACAGGCTCAAGGAGCCCAAAAAAGAATCTATGATAGGGGCGCCAAGATCCGTACGTTTGCACCCGGAGATAGGGTGTTGATCCTGGTCCCCACGGTGGACAGTAAGTTCCTGGCAAAGTGGCAGGGCCCCTTTGAGATTAAGGAAAGAGTTGGTGAAGTAAACTACAAAGTATACCAGGCAGGTAAACGAAAACCTGAACAGATTTATCATGTAAATCTGATAAAACCCTGGAAAGATCGGTCTGCCTTGTCAGCGGAGCTGGCCCGTCCCGTCTGCTCGCATACCGTACCGGAGGTACGGGTTGCAGAGACTCTCTCGGAGCGGCAAAAGACTGAAGTCAGGCAGTTTCTACTTCACAACCAAATGTTTTTCTCAGAAAAACCCGGGCAGACTATGCTAATGAAACATGACATCGTAACGGAACCTGGTGTCACAGTTCACGTAAAGCCCTACCGAATCCCGGAAGCGCGCCGTGAAGCCGTTTCCTGAGAAGTGAAGGCAATGCTAGAGTTAGGAGTCATTGAGGAATCGCACAGTGCGTGGTCCAGCCCGATTGTGCTAATTCCTAAACCGGACGGCAACATCCGGTTCTGCAATGACTTCAGGAAACTGAATGCGGTCTCAAAATTTGATGCCTACCCCATGCCCCGGGTCGACGAGTTAATAGACCGGTTAGGAAAAGCCCGGTATATTATGACCCTAGACCTAACAAAGGGGTATTGGCAGATCCCTCTGGCTGAGGCTGCCAGAGAAAAGACTGCATTTGCTACGCCGGAAGGTTTATTTCAGTATGTGTATATGCCGTTTGGACTGCACGGGGCACCAGCGACCTTCCAGAGACTGATGGATCGAGTCTTGAGGCCACATAGGCGGTATGCTTCGGGTTATTTGGATGACATTGTCATTTACAGCTTGGACTGGGAGACTCATCTCCAGAAAGTACAAGCTGTGATTGACGACCTGTGGGAGGCAGGTCTAACCGCGAACCCCAAGAAATGTCACATCGGGCTAGAAGAAGCCTGGTATTTGGGGTATGTAATTGGGAGGGGTGTTGTTAAACCCCAGGTTGATAAGGTTCAGGCGGTTCAGGACTGGCCACAACCTGTCAACAAGAAGCAGGTGCAAGCCTTCCTGGGGATCGCCGGTTATTATCACTGGTTCATACCCAATTTTGCAGCCATCGCTACCCCCCTGACGGATCTTACAAAAGGGAAAGACTCCGTCATGATTAAATGGAGTTTAGCGGCTGAAGAAGCCTTCCATAGCCTAAAACGGGCACTTTGCTCTCAGCCCGTACTGGTGACTCCGGACTTCCGCAGCGAGTTTGTGGTACAAACGGATGCCTCTGATACCGGTATCAGGGCCGTACTCTCACAAGTGAGGGACGGAGTGGAACACCCAGTCCTCTATCTCAGCAGGAAGCTGAATAAACACGAGCAAAGGTATGCCGTTGTAGAAAAAGAGTGCCTCGCCATTAAGTGGGCTCTAGAGGCCCTCAAATATTACCTGGTGGGCCGAAAGTTCAGGCTGATCACTGACCATGCCCCTCTCAAGTGGATGCACTTAAACAAGGAACGGAATAGCCGGGTGACCCGGTGGTTCCTTGCCCTGCAGGCCTACACTTTTACGGTGGAGCACCGCCCAGGAGTACAGATGGGAAACGCAGATGCCCTGTCCCGAGTGCACTGTTTGGTGGGTGTCATTGCTCGACCGGAGTGGTCTGAGCAGAGGGGGGGGATATGTGAGAATCATGTGGGAATAGTGGATGAGGGCAGGTATATCTCGCCCAGATTCCTTTCCTATGTGGCCTAGTCTGGTCAGTATCGCACCTGCTTACTAATGGATAATGGGAGGTGGATATAAAAGGATGCAAGGTGGTTGTGTGAGTGTCTCAGCCTGGGAACACAGAGAGCCTGTCTGTGTGAGAGACACACACGTGAGTGAAAGCAGTGCCCACTGCAACTGTGGTTTCGCTGGACGGGAGAAGCCCGCCAGTTGGTAGTTAGGTTGTACTTTGTTTAGTTAGTGCCGGACAGGCAAGGATTTGTTTTATGTTTTATTTCTTTTATGCATTGCTTTCACCATTAATAAACCTGACCAAGTGTCAGTTATACCCGAATCCCAGCTCTGCGCCTGAGTTTCATGCTGAACGCACGTGACCTTTGACCCCCGCAAAGGCGATCCTGGAGTGTTTTATCACACCTTTCTAACCTTTGTGCAATCACGTGCAATCCATACTGGGCCTAACACCATCTGAGCCTGCCTCCTGATGTACAGACATATATTTTGAATGTGTACGCTATCCATACATGTTATCCAGGGATACGGTACCCTTTCTAACCTTTGTGCAATCACGTGCAATCCATACTGGGCCTAACACCGTCTGAGCCTGCCTCCTGATGTATAGACATATATTTTGAATGTGCACGCTATCCATACATGTTATCCGGGGATACGGTACCCTTTCTAACCTTTGTGCAATCACGTGCAATCCATACTGGGCCTAACACCGTCTGAGCCTGCCTCCTGATGTATAGACATATATTTTGAATGTGTACGCTATCCATACATGTTATCCAGGGATACGGTACCCTTTCTAACCTTTGTGCAATCACGTGCAATCCATACTGGGCGTGAGAACGGCTGGCGAGCTGTTAAGCAAGCTACAGCACCTGTGGTTTGCACACGTAAGTTTTTCATTTTTTCAGGAATGACGGTTAGGCCTAATTCCGGAACTGCGGTTGACCTGCACTTACTGGGAAATCATTGTTCGCGGGTAATAATTGTCATCAGTGATCCCCATCACTAACGTTGTTCAGCGGGTTATCTGCACCTGTAAGCGACAAACGCTGGCCTTTTCAGTGTAGCGCACATGCAGCCACGGACATGTAATGGCATGACACACCAGTTATTGGCCAATCTCATGTGCCAGAGCCTCATGTGTCCCTCTAGTAAGCCGGACTCGGACCGCGGGGCATGACGGAGTCTCGTTCGTTAACGGAATTAAGCTTGCAATGTGTGCATCTGTTCTGTAGCTGGCATGGTTGAGGTTTCCCAGGTGGAGTCGAATTTAACCGTAGGCTCCACTCCTGGTGGTGCCCTTCTGGACATTCCTTTAAGGTTCAGCTTTGCAACCATACTGCCCACGTAAAACAAACACTTTGCCTTCATGAACGCTGTTTGGAGGGTCATGACTCGTGGGAATAACGCCGCCCAATCAGTTAACCTGCTAGAGAGATCGTTCGTTGCTCCCAAGCATGACATCACACTCCCTAGGAAGAAGGTAATGCCACTGTGGTGACCGTACTCCTGGGGGCGACACAAGTGCACTGATGCCCAGCCACTGCTCGATGAATCTGCTGGTACATTGACCCAGACCACTACATTCCCCTCGCACGCTACACGGCCTGAATCTGACCCTGATGAAACTCAGGTTACCCTTCCCATATACAGTTCCATCTTACACGGTGACAAAGAGGAAGCTGCAGATGAAAGTGCAGGTTCGGCCCACCCACCATCAGACACACCACCGTACTATCAGGGGCCCTGTGCCAGTGCCGTCGCCAACGAGTGGGCCCCCCCCTGCTTGCTCAGGATCACAGCACTTGCAAAGTTGAAATACTGTGCAGTGAGATGGAAGATGGGGATGACGAGGAGTCCAGACAAGTACAGGGATTCCCTAGCGAGGAGACTTATTTGATGGTTTTCAATGTTGGGACAGCAATTTTTGGGGAGCACTATACTCTGGAGAATGATAGATGGTGCCCACCATACATTGGAACATTCCAAACGTGGACATCAGACACTGGAGCAGCATTTACAGGGCCCATTATACACTAGAGCAGTAGAAATGGGGCCCATTATGTTTGGAGCATTATTTGGGCCCATAAGACAGTGGAGCTTCATCCATGGGGACCAACATATACTGTAGCATTATGTGGAGCTCATCATATACTGTTTCAAACATTATATGGGACCAATGATTCTGTATGGAGAAATAGATGGGCCTCGTCATGAGATGTAAAAAGTGAAGTATTTTTCATTGTACTATACCGCTATTTCTCTGCCGTATCGGAGCATGATGAGTTGTGGTATGTGTTAAAGGGGCGCTCTTTCTCCCAGGGCACATGAAAACCTGGAGCCAGCCCTACCCCCCCACAACTTTAGCCAAATAACCCCCATTTTTCAGTGCGTAACTTGTATTATGAAGTTAATTAAGGTTGACAAGCTTAAGTAAGAAGAATTGATGCTTTTGGCATTCAAATGGGCACTGTAGGTGTGTTTCCTGTCCTCCTCTCACTGCCGACTTTTATTCCCCATTGACTTACATTGGGTTTCGTGTTTCGGGACGACCCCGACTTTTCCCTATAATCGGACGATCTTGCTCGACCCGACTTTTGGAAAAGTCGGGTTTCACGAAACGAAACGCGACCCTAAAAAACCAAAAGTCGCTCAACTCTAGTCATGACAAACTTCCCCTTTCAAACTACCCCTTCATCATCGTCATCTTTCATCCATCACCATCTTTCTTCATTAAACATCCATCTTATAACTGGATGCCCAGGGCCATGGACCGGGTCACTGCCACCGTGACATACCCTTTTAAGAACCTGACCGGCCTGGTACCGTGTAACCTAAGGCCCTGCGGGGCGCTGCACACACATTGAGTATTTGGTGAGTTTTTTAAGGCCTCTTTCACACATCAGGTTTTCGCCGTCAGGCGCGATCCGGCGCTTTTGACAGAAACCGGATCCGGCGAAATGCAATGCCGGATCCGGTTTCCCCCCCATTGACTTGCATTTGCGCCGGATCGCGCCGGATGGCCATGCGTTTCATCCGGTTTTCGCCGGATCCGGCAATGTGTCGCGATCCGGCGTCTGGAAAAAACGTCTACTGTAACGTTTTTTGTCTCCGGCGAAAAAGCCGGACACGCCGGATCCGGCGCGTCCGGCTTTTTCACACAATGAAAGCCTATGAGCGCCGCAATGCGCCGGATCCGGTTTTTTTGGTCTGAGCATGCTCAGTAGCTCTGCCCACAAGACATATATAAAAGCAAGACAGTGGGACCCACAGCCACACCCAACATGCCACCCAAGCCAAGAACCAGGAGAAGGCAGCAGACATCTGCAGCACCATCAGCACCACCACCACCCCAAATGGAGCAGCAAAAGGAACATGCTGAGGAGGGGAGTCCAGAAGCAGATGAGAGACGGTAATTATCAAATCCCCCATTCCTCCAAACTAGGGCCATGGAATATCAAGATATTCATTGGCCCTTTGTTTCTCTTTATTCAACAGCCGCCAAAGAGATGCAGCAGCAGCAGCAGAAATGGCATCACTGGCAGCAGCAACAGCAGCAGCAATACCCACAGCCATGGAGTCTGGCCATCAACAGGACAGCACATCTTCTTCTGGGAGCCCTCCCTCGCATCGTCAGCGTTTGACGGTAAGTTTTTATTTCCAAAATCCATCATCTCTGTAATATATGTCTATTCATTGACTTTTATTTCAAAACAGGAATCACAAGATGAAGAGGAGCTCCCAGAAGAAGAAGGAAGGGGTGGACAGACACCTGGAGTGGGCTCACAATTGATAAGTTTTTTGCATCAAACGCAGAAACACAACATCACACTACACACAACACATAGAAAACAATGTTCTGCAGACCACACACAGCAAACAAATGCCTACATCCAAAGACATAACATTTTTTGTTTTCTTCTCTAGTATTCCCAATCTGGTGCTCGGCCAAGAGGTCCTCGCAGTGCCTCCCAGGGTCGTCGGCGACAGCAACGCGGCGGTCACCAGCGTGTAAGTATAAATATTTTTGCTTTGTTTTTTTGCACTTTTTATTTCATTTATTTTGTGGAGGCTAATTATGTTATTTTTGTCTTTTTCTTTAACAGCCTTCACAGCGTGCTCCCGACTCTGACGGTGAGGATGGAGGGATTGATGTGGACCGCCTCATCGATCTCGTCAGAGAAAGGGAGCCGCTCTGGAATATGGCTGACCGCCGCCACGCTGACCTGATAGTTACCCGACGACTCTGGGAGGAAATCTGTTCTCTCCTTGTGGGCCGCTGGGAGGACCTCGAAGCTCGGGCCCAGATTAAAGAGCGTAAGTATATACAGTACCGGTTGCTTGATGTAAACCAGTGTTTCCCGAACTCCAGTCCTCGTGGTCCCCACGGATCATGTGTTCAGGATTTCTATTTACTATGGAAATCCTGAAAACATGACCCCTGGGGACCATGAGGACTGGAGTTTGGGAAACACTGATGTTGTATACTAACCACTCCTTTCTCGTTTCAGGGAACAGAATTGTGAATCGGTGGCGGTCTGTGAGGGATCGTTTCAAGAAGGAGTTCAATAAAGAGATGCGGGCCCCGAGTGGATCTGGAGGACGCAGGAGCAAGTACAAGTACGCACAAGCCCTGTCGTTCCTCCGGGAAACAATGCTCACCAGAATGTAAATATTACACACCACATGTGAAAAGAATGTTAGATGTAACTTTTTTTTTTCAGCAAGGGCCATACCATGTCAGTATTTTAATTGTTTTTTTTTCTCTTTATTACACAGCACGGTGAGCAGCACTCGGGAGCCTGCACGATTGGACCCTTCTGAGGCGATCCCTGAGGAGACCGGCACCGAGGGACACTTCGACCGCCCCGGTACATCTGCACCTTCCCAGCCTTCCCACACATTTGACCCATCTGTCCCATCCACCAGCACAGGAGCATCGTGGCCGCCTACATTACATGAAGCTGCTGGTGAGGAGATCGCTTTCCCTTTACCCCACCCTTCTGCCCCTGCCACCTCTAGTACACCTGCGGGTACTGGGCGGCAGCGGCAGAGGGGTCAGGAAAAGAGTTATGCGCAAGAGTTCTTGCATCTGAATGCATCTTTCCAGAACTGTCTCAAAGTCTTGTCAGAGCAAATCTCCGCAGGCTTTCAGCAGATCAACTCCAGCATTCTGGAGGTGAAGACACTTCTGCAAACCATGCATTCAGAAGCAAGATCTTCGCCAAACCACACCTTTTTCAGGTCTGTTGTGGAGCGCATGGAAACGCTATCTCCTACCCAGCAGATGCATGTAATGCATTCGTGCCACGGTGCTCTACAGCAGGTTACCTCCCAACCTCCACCTCCCACCACTGTAGTTCCTCCACCTGCACCCCCTCCAGCCACTTTCCATCCTCCCCCTCCTATTACATCTGCACCCCCTCCAGCCACTTTCCATCCTCCCCCTCCTATTACATACCAGCAACCTCACCAGTACCAGCAACCTCCCCAGTACCAGACATCTCCCCACTTCCAGCAACCTGCCCCGTACCAAACTCCTTCCCCGTACCAAACTCCTTCCCCGTACCAAACTCCTTCCCCATACAACTTTCCATCAACATCATCTGCTCCTACAGTCCCTGCCCAACCCTCCACTCCACCGCCCACCACCTCTTCTGCCTCCCACATGTCCACCCATTCTGTAGCTTTTTCAACACCATCACCTCTAACTGTTCCTTCCCCACCACGATCCCAGTCCTCTCTCCACACACCCAGTGTCGAAGTGTCCCGCAGCCCCTCCAGCAGTATTTCCACCCCACAGTACACAGATTTGTAATGTGTGTTTTTTGTAATAAAAATGCCCATTGGGTTTAAAACCTTTATTAAAAAAGTTTTTTGCACTTTAAAAACATTTTACAAAAAAAAAAAAAAATTTAAATAAAAGTTAAATTATCGTTTCACAATGGTTGTCTGTCATTTCTTT
This sequence comes from Dendrobates tinctorius, assembly GCF_039654945.1. Lineage (NCBI taxonomy): Eukaryota > Metazoa > Chordata > Amphibia > Anura > Dendrobatidae > Dendrobates > Dendrobates tinctorius. The sequence goes on along the minus strand of NW_027361827.1, from coordinate 27,552,480 downwards.
CTGCGGCGAACTATGTTTTTAAAAAAGGTTAAATACAGGGTATTTCAAAGGTAAAAATGTATTCAAAACCAGGTATATAACTGTGGGTAAATTTTAGCTTTTTGCCACAGTTGTGTTCCTGGTTGTGTTTGAAGCAAAGTATTTCACCTAAAAAGTTGTGTTTATTGTTGGTGATTTCCTACCAATGTACACAACTTTTGTTAAAAGGTGAAATACTTTGCATAAAACACAACCAGGTACACACCTGTGGCCTAAAGGTAAAAATAGTAAGACCATGACAAGATAGCCAACTTTGGTTGGCAAAGGTATATACTGTTGGTCCAGAAGGTACACAAGTTTGGTTAGGGCACAAATCTTTCACACTCTGTCATCCCAGTGTACTCTGCCTTGAGGTGACATAAAGTATAGTGCAAAATTGTCCCTCATTACTGAAACCGTCACAGAACTTCTAGTGGTAATATTTCCAATGACAACATCCATCTTCGCCAGTAACTTGCTCTTCTCTCCAACCTGCACTTTCTTCTCTACAACCTGTCAAAGAAGGGCTGTAGGAACATGCTATATCTAGTTTTCCAGTAGCCAATCCCGTTCGGAAGGCCAGAATGGTAAATTTTAAAAACCGGATCCGGCGTAATCCGTCGAAAAACGGATATAAAAACGGATATAAAAACGGATGAACCGGATGAGACGGATCCGGTTTTGTCTGTCAAGAACAAGACGGATCCGGCAGAAAACCGGACCCGGCACTTCAGGTTTTACAAAACATTTGCCGGATCCGGCATTCCGGCACGACGCCGGATCGCGCCTGACGCCGAAAACCTGATGTGTGAAAGTAGCCTTACCCAGCATTTGTAAGCCAAACCCAGGAGTGGAACAGTCAGAGGAAAGGTATAATAGAAACATTTGCACCAGTTCTGCATTTTTCACCCTCTCCTGGTTTTGGCTTACAAATACTGTGGTAAAAAACTCACCCAATACTCAATGTGTGCATGTGGCCTTATACAGGACCAGTCAGGCCATCCAGAGAAAAAAAAAATCTTTGTTTTTTAGTCAGTGGATTTTCTAAACTGGACAACATTTCTAAATCAACATTAGAGAATCACACTTTTTAGTATTATTCCTTTTAAAGTAAATCATGAAATTAAATATCTTTGTCTAAAATGTACATATGTACACTTTTCATTCTCTACTCAACCCAAGAGTACAGGTCCCAACCACGGAGCTTCGGGCTGACGATCTGGCCAATTACTTCAAAGAAAAAATTGACCAGATCCGACAGGAAATTATCTCCCAATCACCTCATACCATGCACTGTCTTCCCTCCCCCACTGCATCTAGCTCACTCTCTGATTTTGAACCAGTCACAGAAGAAGTAAGCAGGCTCCTTGCATCTTCTCGCCCAACCACTTGCACCAGTGACCCATATCCGTCACATCTTCTCCAGCCCCTTTCCCCTGCTGTCACCCCTCACCTAACTAAAATATTTAACCTCTCTCTCTTCTGGTATCTTTCCCTCCTCATTTAAGCATGCCATCATACATCCACTACTTAAAAAACCATCCCTCGACCAAAACTGTGCTGCTAACTATAGACCTGTTTCTAATCTTCCCTTCATCTCTAAACTCCTGGAACGCCTGGTCCACTCCCGTCTTATCCGCTATCTCTCAGAAAACTGTCTTCTCGACCCTCTCCAATCTGGTTTCCGCTCTTTACACTCTACTGAAACTGCCCTCACTAAAGTCTCTAATGATCTACTAACAGCTAAATCAAATGTTCATTACTCCATGCTAATTCTCTTGGATCTCTCTGCAGCATTCGACACTGTGGATCATCAGATCCTCCTCACTATGCTCCGTTCCATTGACCTCAAGGACACCGTTCTCTCCTGGTTCTCCTCCTATCTCTCTGACCGCTCCTTTACTGTATCTTTTGCTGGCTCCTCCTCCTCTCATCTTCCCCTTACTGTTGGGGTTCCTCAAGGATCAGTCCTAGGCCCCCTCCTCTTCTCTTTGTATACTGTCCCTATTGGTCAAACAATCAGTAGATTTGGTTTCCAGTACCATCTCTATGCTGATAACACCCAATTATACGCTTCTTCTCCTGACATCACGCCAGCCTTTCTAGAAAACACCGGCAATTGTCTAAACGCTGTGTCTAACATCATGTCCTCACTATATCTGAAACTGAACCTGTCAAAGACTGAACTCCTTGTGTTTCCTCCCACTACTAATGTACCTTTACCCGACATTGCCATTTCCGTGTGTGGTTCTACTATTATTCCCCAGCAACATGTCCGCTGTCTTGGGGTCATACTTGATTCTGAGCTTTCCTTTGTCCCCCACATCCGATCACTGGCTCGCTCTTGTTATCTGCACCTCAAAAACATTTCTAGAATTCGACCTTTTCTTACTTTTCACTCTGCAAAAACTCTGACTGTTTCTCTTATTCATTCTCGTCTCGACTATTGTAACTCCCTTCTAATCGGTCTCCCTCTTACCAAACTCTCCCCCCTTCAATCTGCCTTGAATGCTGCTGCCAGGATCATATTCCTCACCAATCGTTACACCGATGCCTCTACCTTGTGCCACGTATAGAAAGAACACCGTGAGCACAACTCAAGATGGTGCTAAGGTTAGGTTCCCAAACCGTTAAAGCAACAAATATGAACCTAGCACTCAATTTAAAGGTATTTGTAAGGCGGTTTATTGTAGTACACGAAAAAAGTCGTTTCGGTCAATGTGACCTTCTTCAGTTACGTGTGGTATACAGATTGTGTAGAGCTTATAGGCATCCATCAGAAAGGACAATGGTGCTTTAGGCATTGAGGAGATTGAGTGCTAGGTTCATATTTGTTGCTCTACCTTGTGCCAGTCATTACACTGGCTACCCATCCACTCCAGAATCCAGTACAAACCTATTACCCTCACCCACAAAGCTCTTCATGGCTCAGCACCACCCTACATCTCCTCCCTTGTTTCAGTATACCATCCTACCCGCGCCCTCCGTTCTGCTGATGACCTGAGGTTAGCATCCTCAATAATCAGAACCTCCCACTCCCTTCTTCAAGACTATACACGTGCTGCACCAATTCTTTGGAATGCACTTCCCAGGTCAATATGATTAGTCCCCTATCCCCACAATTTTAAGCGTGCCCTGAAAACTCATTTATTCAGACTGGCCTAACGCCTCAACACATTAACTTAATCTATCCCTATGTGGCACAGCCAAAAGTTTTTTACCATAACCAGGTTCCCTGCATCATGTTCCCACATGCTTTATGCATCCATTAGCCCTCTGCATCTGTACTGTTACACACTTAACATTAGGGCTGGTCGATATAATCAGGGCAACTGTTACCACCCACCTTTCGTGTCTCCCCTTTTTTCCTCATAGATTGTAAGCTTGCGAGCAGGGCCCTCATTCCTCTTGGTATCTGTTATAATCTATGTGATTATTGTTATGCTGTATGGATATATTGTCTGTACAAGTCCCCTCTGAAATCTAAAGTGCTGCGGAATATGTCGGCGCTATAGAAATAAAATGTATTATTATTATTATTATTATTATTATTATTATTATTATTATTATTATTACTACATATGTTACTATGCAAATTGCCTCTTCAGAGAAAAAGAGGACTTGAACTCTATAGCACCACTTGTTGGTAATAGCGATCCTACAAGTTCCAACAATCAACCCTTTAACGAGTCTTGTAATATGACTTAGGATAAAAGCCAAATCAGAATCTCAATTTGCATACATGGTGTTTCAAGCTATTGGCTCTCATCAGTGCAAAGTATGATAACTGATTTGACTAGGTGAGAGGCTCTGGACTGAGGTCTAAGGGGTAAGGTTTCTCCTTGTGGAGAGTGACATGCCAGCTCTGGCTTGTCAAAGTAAGGATGCTTATTCGCCGTGCAATGCTTCTCTGGGAAAATAATATGCAAATTGCCTCTTCAGAGAAAAAAAGGACTTGAAATCTATAGCGCCACCTGTTGGTAGTAGCGATCCTACAAATCACAATCAACCCTTTAACGAGTCTTGTAATATGACCTAGGATAAAAGCCAAATCAGAATCTCAATTTGCAGACATGGTGTTTCGAGCTATTTGCTCTCATCAGTGCAAAGTATGAGAACTGATTTGGCTAGGTGAGAGGCTCTGTACTGAGGTCTAAGGGGTAAGGTTTCTCATTGTGGAGAGTGACATGCCAGCTCTGGCTTGTAAAGGTAAGGAGGATTATTTGCCATGCAATGCTCCTCTGGGAAAATGACATGCAAATTGCCTCTTCAGAGAAAAAGAAGACTTGAACTCTATAGCGCCACCTGTTGGTAGTAGCGATCCTACAAGTCACAATCAAAGCTTTAACGAGTCTTTTAATATGACTTAGGATAAAAGCCAAATCAGAATGTCAATTTGCAGACATGGTGTTTCGAGCTATTGGCTCACGTCAGTGCAAAGTATGAAAACTAGGTGAGAGGCTCTGGACTGCGGTCTAAGGGGTAAGGTTTCTCCTTGTGGAGAGTGACATGCCATATGTTACTAAGTACCAGTTTTACTTTTGCACATAGTGATATCTGTATGCAAGGCCTCATGCCATGTGTAATAGTTAGAAATTGGCAAAATGATCTGTGGAAGATTGTGTTCTAGAAAAATTTCGTGAAATTTGAAGTTTCAAGAAATTTCGAACATTGAGATTCGATTTGCGATATGCAAAAAAGGAAACACTTCCCACATTGCCGAGTCATCAGAGAGCACGTTGATGTCATTCTTTATTGTCGCGCGAGCCTCCCCATATTGTCCTGCAGCTTTGACATCTTACGGATTATCATACCTTGTACAGTGGTGGTTAGTACCTGGCCATCACAGATCAGCAGTTCCCAGTGGAGCACAGGTTGCACGGCAGAGTTGTTTTCCATGTCCAGAGACACTGGGTAAGTCTCTCTCACCTGTTAAGAGTAAGCTCTTGTGGTCAGTGGGGTACTCTCTGGCTCCTGTAGAGTGTAAGCTCTTATAGTCATCAAGTTCCCCTCTATTTCTTTCCTGTAGAGTGTAAGCTCTTATGTTCAGCAGGGGATATTCTTTTTCTTTCTGTTGCTAACTGTAAGTTCTTATGATCAGTGGGGATCTCTCTTTCTTATATCTCTCTTTCTCGCTCTCCTATAGAGTGTAAACTCTTATGGTGAGAGGGATCCTTTCTATCTCTTGTAGAGTGTGAGCATCCTATAAAGCTATCCAGTATTGAAAATTTTGTGAATTTATTCACCGCAAATCAAAATTTTTAGGAAAATTCTGCGAAGTTGGCACATTCGAATTTCAAAAGATCCACTCATCTCTAGTAATGATGATTGAAGTTGTGATATTGTTTATTTTCTTTCTTTCCATAAATTAAGAATACCATCACTTTATCATAATCATCTCAGCTTCTGTACATTTTGAGCTGCCTGCTGAACTGTTTTATTGAAGCTGTGTTAATTTAATTAGATCACTTTATTCACCACTGAACACTGAAAGACAATTAAATGGAGGAAAATTGTAGCTTTTGGAGATTGGAACGTGTTCTGTTTATAGAAAAACTTATTTACGCTCTGGAGAAGTCATCAAATTAACTGGAAAAGGCTAGTTCTCCCACATACCATAATGAATGTGAAATATTGCATTTAATAGGATAGACATCTGTCTCAACAGAAGTTAACTAGATAGTGTCCTTATTCTGTATCAGAATGAGCAAAATTTGTCAGTTGCCCTAGGCAGAGAGGTGGGGAGCAGGGGTACACTAGTTGCAGAAACTGAGCCTGATGGATAGCAGGTGTTCATTAGTGAACTCGACAATTGGACTTTTCAAGGTACTTGTCACATGTCATGGCCTCAAGGGTCATTCTACAAATGGTTATACCGGTGACTGATGGTGAACTTATTATTTTTTGCCAACTGGGAATAGGTTTAGAGACTTACAAGCTTACAGGTGTATTAGGACTTCAAGACCACAAAAATAAGTTCTTAGAGCAATACTCAGAAATGAAAAGGGATGGGAGCAAGCAGTAACCAAAATAAATTCTACTCCAGCACAACTATAGAAATGGGTTCATTAAGCCAGAAGATGTGTACATGTTTCATGCACACGTGTTCTCACTTTAGATACTTTACATATGCTGCTTTCACATTTGCGTCTGTGAATGCATCGTTTCATCAGCATGCATCCAGTTTTCTTTAACATGGTGTATGCAGGGAGATGCGTTTGCATGCGTTTGCCTACATTTGCTTACGCCTGCGTCGTTTCGCAGTGTGCGGCGGGGCGCAGCTAACATAACATGTTACATTTTTTGAGGCATCAAATTTCCGCCGCCATATGCATGTGGACGCTTGTGGATGGAGTGCGTCAAAGCAACGCATTACAGTCTATGGGAACGCATAGGTACGCAAAGACATGCGTACGCTTGCGTTTGCGAACGCATTTGTTTTTCTGAGTAAACATGTCCAGGAACTGGTTTAAGCCACCCCCCAAACAAAGATGTATAAAAAGAGGGTGTGGTCACTGGAATTCCAGTACTCTCAAGCCTCTGGAAAAGATTGCAAACAAGCGGATTGTGTGAAAACTGAGAAATTTACAAAATGTGAGCATGCAAGCTATTTTTCTGCCTGTCTGTTTTTCTCCCTGCAGTCTGTAATCATTTCTGTCTCTCCTACAGAGAGAGAATCTTAGGGTCCCGTTTCACATAGCGACGCTCCAATAATCCCGACAACGATACGACCTGGTAAGGATTGCTGGTGCGTCGCTACATGGTCGCTAGTAAGCTGCCAAACAGGCAGATCTATTCAATGATGCAGCAAAGATATGGCGATCCGTATAACAACCTCCGCGGTCATTGGGACCTTGTCACACAGCAGCTATTCTGACGACTCACGCTTGCGTCCCTGAGTTCTGTGTCACCAACGAGGTTGCTCGTCGGCGTCAAACACAGTGATGCATGCTGGCCAGCGGGATGCCAATAATCAATCATTATTCCTGGGCCATTTCTTTCTCATTGGCGTCCCGCATGGATGCAGGCGGAAGACGTCATCATCGCTGCCATGTGACAGGAAGGAGCGACCGCCGAGCATCGCTGGATCGCTGCTGCATTGCTGGTGAGATCTGCCTGTTTGGCAGCTCACTAGCGATCATTTAGCGATGCACCAGCGATCCTGATCATTGTCAGGATCGCTGGTGCATCGCTAAATGTAACGGGACCCTTAGACTCTAGAGTGCAAGGCTGCACCTACATATCACTGTTTACCATAGACTTGGGTGAAGAGCCAGCAATAACCAAACGTATACCATGAGCCTGAGCAAGATGCTGGGACCGATGTCTGTGCTGAGCAGCAATCGCAGTGGCCAGACTTGAATGGGAGACCACAGTACCAGATAATGCTTGGGATCTATCTCACACAGTGAGAGAATCCCGATGCCTAACATTACCCTCCCCCGCTAGCATCCCCTTGGCGACTTTCGCTGCCCTCAAAGGCTACAATAAGCAAAGGGGGATGAATGTGCTCAATAGGCTCCCAGGACTTAGTCAATAAACTACAGGATTCACTTGCTCAAGAACCTTGGAGGGACCTAACTAGTGGGGAGTCGGAGATGGCATTGTTTAAAACAAACTCTGCCCATGACAGCAGGGGTGACTAATTGTCATGCCTGGCAGACAGAAAATGCCGTAGATAAGTTACCAGTATCTGATTGGTCCTTTCTACCACCCCATTCGTCTCAAGATGATACACAGAAGACAAATTGAGCTGTATATTGGGCAGACGACAATGCTCTCTCCAGAAACAAGACGCGATCTGGGGACCCAGGTCCCTGACAATCTTGTCAGTCATACCATGAAGGCGGAATACATGCTTGACAAACAATACTGCCAGAGCCAGTGCAGATGGTATTCGAGGAAGAGGAACCAGGTGTACCATTTTGGAAAAATGATCGGTGACGACCCAAATGACCTTAAGATTATGGGACTTTGGCAGGTCCACTATAAAGTCCATTCCAACCTTCTCCCAGGGCCTATCTGCCACAGGCAAGGCATAAAGCAAGCCCACGGGTCTCTGCCTGGAGGGCTGATTCCTGGCACACGAGACACAGGCTTGCACGTAATCCTTGACATCTCGCACCATCCGAGGCCACCAATAAGACCTGTCTAGAAGTTCAGTGATCCTTTTGATGCCGAAATGGCCACCCAATTTGGAGGTGTATATCCACGAAAGAACCTATGGCTGCAGAATAGGTGGTACATAAGATTTGCCTGGAGGTGTCTACTGTAGAGACATCGATACCACCATTCTAAGGCTCTCCAAAAGGACTATTAGACGTGGCTCATCCCCATCCTTGGATGAGACTACTGAACTGGACAGGGAATCGGCACTTATATTCTTCTCCCCGGACAAAAAATGGATGGAAAAATTGAACCAGGAGAAAAATAAAGACCACCTGGCCTGGCGAGAATTCATCCATTGGGCAGTGTGAAGGTATAGGAGATTTTTTGGTTCATAAAGACCTTAAAGGGATGCCGAGCTCCCTCCAGGAGATGTCTCCACCCCGAAAAAGCCAATTTCATGGCGAGCAGCTCTCTGTCCCCAATGGAATAATTCCTATCTGCTGGTGAAAAGGTCATAGAGAAAAAGAAACATGGCTGTCTCCAACCTTGAGCATCCTCTTGATACAGGACTACCCCAGCTCCAATGGAAGAGGCATCCACCTCCAAGAGGTAGGACTTATCAACATCGGGCTGATGCAGATCTGGCACCCTACCGAAATGGGACTTCAGAGAGGTAAAGGCCTTGGAGACCTCCTCAGACCACTGCCTAGGATTAGCTCCCTTCTTGGTGAGGGCTACCAATAGTACAGCTAATGTGGAGAAGTGGGGAATGAACTGGCGGTAATAATTGATGAAACGAATAAAGCGCTGTGCCGCTTTAAGGGAATGAGGCTCCTGCCAGTTCAACACCGACTCCAGCTTGGGAGGGTCCATAGCTCAAAGACTCTACACACATCTTTACAGTGTCAATATCTGGGGAATAGATGAGTATGTAATCTAGATATACTAGCACAGATGTGAACAACAATTCCCAAAAGATGTAATTTACGTAGTCTTGAAAGACTGCGGGGACATTTTTTTCCACTAGGCAGCCAGACCACTTTGGGTTACTGGCTGTTCTCATCAGTGGTTTGCACCTGTGCTGCCCCAGCCTCTATCAATGGAGGTCTGCTGCATCCTGCTAGTGCATTAGTCAGGGTTTTGGTGAGTTAACCTTTCAAATATGTTTTTTTTATAATTTTTGTGTTATATGTTACACTGGGTTGGTGAATTTTTAGCCAATATCTACTAAAATTGATGTTTTAATGGGAATATATGTTTGCACTTAATGGTTTTTCCCAGTCCTTGGGGACATTTTTTTAAGCGTACTTAGTTAACACCACACAGTGTGATCGGTACACTGAGTACCAAGCTGTTACTTCACCGAGAGGTACTGCACAAGAAAGATAAGTACTATATCCTGTTACCTTCACAGAGAGGAAGCATAAGGGTTGAGCTTGCTCTGTAACTGATCTGTGCTAACCGCACACATGAACAAAATAGATGCTAAGCCAAGTGGCTAGTTACCCCAGTCCTGATGCTACTAAACTTGTGTCTAATCAGCACCCTAAGCATATAGCAGACTAGAGACTAAGTCGTTGAGCCGTGGGTACAAAACCACATAAGTGTGATACCTGCTTGCCAACATGTACAGTCTTTGAGCATAGACAGACACACACAAACATGCAGACAGAGTGGTAGAGTAACCAATACTCACACCAAAACATAAATGACACTAGTATGCCCGCGTGCGCCACTAAGAGCCTTTTATATGCTAGGCTCCACCCCAAACACTCATGCCCAGTTGGTCGAGACATCGCCCACGAGCCAATCCGGAGGTGCCACATCACCAGAGCAGTTAACGTCCGACCACCAATAAGAAGACGCTACATCAGGGACATGCTCAGTAAGGTGATCTCTGGACTTAGACTCCAGAGTGCAAGGCTGCACCTGCATATTGCTGATTACCATGGACTTGGCTGAAGAGCCAGCAGTACCCATATGTATGCCATGATCCTAAGCAAGATGCTGGGACACTGACGTCTGTGCTCACCAGCAATTGCAATGGCTGGACTTGAATGGGAGACCACAGTACCAGATAATGCTTGGGATCTATCCAGTGCAGTGGGAGAATCTCAATGCCTAACACAGACTGTGTGCACAATGTAGCAAGTTTCCTTTAAGTACTTAAAGCTGACTGCATGACAGAAATCTGTGAAAAAATGACATGTACATTGGATTTTTTTCAGTTCTGCTGGGTTCATTGCTTGATGATATTTGGAAAGTGTTGTCCATTTAGAACAGTAAAATTCCACCCCATGAGTAGGAGCCAGATGATCGGATCAAGCTGATTTGCTATTTTACCTTATGATTGTCAACTTAGGGTAAATTTAGTCAGTAAACCGCTATCTAAAACCACAAGTTTAAAATACCTTTACCAATGTATGTATATCTGTATCTTTACAGCTAGGAAGAAGAACACAGCTGTAAGGGTATGTTCCCACGGTCAGTAGTCGGCAGCACTTTCGATGCAGTACATTTTTGCTGCGTCCAAAGCGCTGCCGACTTTTGAACACAGGTAAATCCACATGTGCTCATTGAACCGTGCGGAATCACCGCGTCCAATACATCGTACGGGTAATATTTATATTGCGGAGACTAGCATTTCCACAAGATAAATTGACATGCTGCGGTGTGGAAGGACATGCCGCATGTCCGCCTCTGCAGGTGATCGGCGGGCGTCGGTGCATAGTGGGCATGGGATTTTTTGAAATCTCATCCACTATGTTATAACATCTGGCCGCTGCGGGTACACAGCGTCCTACCCGCAGCATTTACTGACCGCGGGAATATACCCTAAGAACTTTATCACTACTTAGCACTACAGTAAATATCATAATATTGTGCTTAATTAGAAAATGCAAATACCTTGGTTCCCTTTCCTCAAAAGTGCTATAATTTTAGCTAGTGTCAAAGTTAGCTATAGTAGCACTCTATAAAACTCAATGTGGAAAAAAAAACAAACTCACAAACTTTCCATCATGTCACTTAACTGCCCTACCAGATCTATCTCAAAAAAATACATTATGCTTTCCTCTGTATCTCAAATCCACTGCCTCGAAGTAAATGAATAGTGCACGTGAAAATAAGCAAATTTGTAATAAATTTTATCAGAGGAATCTACCTCTTTCTCTGCCAAAATGAATAATTCATTAGCAAAATTCTCAATTCTGAGGTAAAATCTGCATTCAGTGAAAACAGAATTTCCCACTACTGCCTCCATCCCAAATACCCTGTAGATTACAAAAAAAATTATAGCATAAATTTCAATGTATACATTTTTCTAAATGTTGGCAAAGCAGTGAGTGATGCCTACTTTTCACTCCACTATCGCAAACTGTTGTGCTTAGTGAAAATAGCAAAGATGAACAAATTGATTATAAACTAATCCCTAAACTAAGCAAATCTATTAATCGTTACTGGTTGCCCGCCTGCACATCAGTTAAAGGGAACCTGTCACCTCATTTTTCGCTGCGGCCACCGCATCAGCGATCTCGGTAGAGATCTCGCTTAAGGCCCCTATGCATTTAGTGATGCACCAGCGATCCCGACCACGATACGACCCGGTCAGGATCACTGGTGCATCGCTAAATGGTCGCTAGTGAGCTGCCACACAGGCAGATCTTACCAGCGATGAAGCGATGCTCGGCGGTTGTACTTACCTTTCAGACAAAGTGATGACCGCCGTCGGCGCCAGCAGGAAGCTGACGATGAGAAATGGATGTGGACGATCTAGAGCGATCAGCGATAACCAGCGGGGGAGCCGGTCAGAGGTAAGTATCACATGTAGCGATATCGCTAACGATATCGCTGCTGCGTCACAAAATCGGTGACGCTTTAGCGATATCGCTAGCGATACCGCTATGTGTAAAGCACCCTTTAGTGTGAAGTACCCCTTACACAATCACATTATTTGTTGAGGAGGGGGAGGGGGTGCTAAAAGTTTATGATCAGTTCCCTTTAGGTTAATTTTCTGTAAAAATCTTTACTACAGCACTACATCACTATGGCTGAAACAAAGTTCTTAATGAATATCATATCAGAAATAGATTTCTAAAAATGGAAGCATTGTACATCATTAACTTTGGTAGACTATTAAACATTTTCATGTTCATTTTACAATTTGAAATAAAATTGAATTATAAATATTATATTATTAGCTAAAAATAGCTTTACATCCCACTTAGAATTACTCTTACAATGTTGAAATCATTGTAGCTGGAGCTAGAATATGATTATTTTCTCATATTCTTTAAGGGGTCAGATGAGCTAAAGCAATCGATTTTCATCCATAAAAAAGAGCACGATTTTCATCAATATTATCATCCGTTTGCAATTTGTATACTAGTTTTTCACATTAGGCTACTTTCAGACTTCAGGCTTTCGGTATCCGGCATGGTGCGGCGAAAAACCGGACTTCCGGATCCGGCGTCTGTTACGACCAGATCCGGCTTTTTCCCCGTGCTATTTCATTGCCGCCGCATTGCGCCAGATGGCAATGCGGCGTGTCCGTTTTTTGCCGTATCCGGTTAAAATAGCAACGTTTTTTCCAAACGCCCGACCGTTTTACCGCACTGCACATGCCTGGAAGACCTTCTCTGCCAGGAATATATCTGGCAGAAAGAAGGATCCGGTGTCTGCGTTTGCGGCCAGATGCGGTAGTCCGTTTTTTCGCCGCACCATGCCGGGACAAAAAGCCTGAAGTCTGAAAGTAGCCTTAGTGTGCCATATATGCGTCCATTTTGCATATTCATATGGCATTATGTATTTACAAAAACAAGAAATAACTAATGGCCGAAAACAGTTTCCTATGTTAATAATTGTAATGAATGCAAGAAATATTCTTGACATATGAAGAGAACCCATATACATTTTTTGCACGTTCAGTGACTTATAATTGGAGGATCTCATCTCAAAGGCTGGGGTCACACTAACCGACGCAAAATACGGTCAGTATTTTACATGCGTAATACGGAAGAATGGCCCCTAAACAGTGCTCCGTATGTCATCCGTAATCAAGGTGTGGTCGCGTATTTTGCGCATGTCTGCATCCGTATGTAATCCGTATGGCGAGATTTTCTCGCAGGCTTGCAAAATGGACATATAATGGAGCCCTATGACAGGGTTTCTAACAGAAACCAAAGAATAGATATAGACACATAGAATGCATGTATATATATATATATGTATGTATTCTATGTGTATATACTGTATCTATTCATTGGTTTCTTTATTAAACCTGTCAGTGTGAGTTTACTGTATAGCGCACTGAATTGCCGGCTTTGCTAAAAGACACCAGGTGCGTATTTCTCGCAAGTCACATGTGTGGTCCGTGTGTAATCCATAATTTTTGCGCACCCATAGACTTGCATTGGCGTATTACGGGCGTAGTACGCTGACAATCGCAGCATGCTGCGAGTGGCACGGAGCGTAGGATACTGAGGAGAAATATACGGCTGGTGCGAGGGACCCCATAGAGAATCATTGGTCCGTGTCTAATGCGTGCTTTTAGCGCCTCTCACTCGGCCGTATTCCTCGCCAGTGTGACCCCGGCCAAATACTGATCAAAGTATTTACTTCTGCTGTCTATATGCTACCTGTTTTGCAGACAGGCAGCACATTGACTTTTCTGTCTGAACGAACCCTAAATTAGATTGTGAAAGTTATTTTTTCAAATTATAAAAATGTTTCACTGTAGAAATAGATTTAAAGCATGCCTTGCATGCTTTTTTATTTTACTGATGAATCAGGCAGAGATAAGAAAATCTTTTAAAATTCAAATTTGCCCACTTCACTGAATTTTCCTAACAAAATTTGATTTGTGATTAATTTATTCACCGTAAATCTCAATACTATAAAGCCCCGACTTGCCTGGAAAAAAAACATGCATATTACTCTGAGGTCTGCTAAGACTAAAGATGAGTGGATCTTTTGCAATTCCAATTCATAGACTTTGCAAAATATTCTCCAAAAACTTGAATCTGACAAAAGTAATAATAAGTCAAAAATCTATGAAAATGAAGAAATGAAAGTCAGACATTGCTTTTCAATTATGCTTCCACAGAATTTTTAAAAAAATAAAACTCATGAAATAGGTCTGGACAGAAATGATGGTACCCTTAACTTTTTATTTTGTTGCACAACCTTTTGAGGCAATCACTGCATTCAAACAATTCCTGTAACTGTCAATGAGACTTCTGCACCTCTCGATAGGTATTTTGGCCCACTCCTCAAGAGCAAACTGCTCCAGTTGTCTCGTGTTTGAATGGTGCCTTTTCCAGACAGCATGTTTCAGCTCTTTCCAAATATGCTCAATAGGATTTAGGTCATGGCTCATAGAAAGGGCACTATAGTCAACAGCTGGCTTGAGTGCATTCATCCCAAATGATGACACTGCACTTTTGGAGCAGTTTGGCTTGTCTTGATATTTTGGCAATGTTGCAAACTGGGCTGTCACTGTGAGACAGGTTAAGTGGTGGCTTGAATGTCAAATGTGCATGTGAGATAAGGGAAAATGATATCTACTTGATATCATTTTCCTATCTGATGGAATTCTCTATCAGATGCTGTGGCCCAGAATGCATGCTCCCAAACTCCGGCCCCCACCCTTAGAATTACACAAGACCATTCATTGTTTTTCTTTAGTTAGTTTAAAGCTCTCTTCAAGGGTGTGAACTCTTGTGCAGCTACAGTCAACTGTCTCCCTTTGTTCATTCAGGCTGACATTGTGGCTCAACAGATCCAAAGCTAACCTGTGCAAGGCTCTGAGATATGGAATCTAGAAAATGACCTATAATAAAAGAATGCAATATCTCTGAACCTAGCGGAGCACATAATCGGAATCGGCATTCCTTTCCCCACATGCCCATACCATTTAGCCATCTCCAGAACCATGCATTATAGAGTCATAAAGCATAGCTACCAGGAATTAAATAGAGTAGCCGTATTTGGTCTCCCTGCACAGATAAAATCCAGCAGAACCCAGTGGCAGCACCGCCAACCCATTTGGAGCTCCGGGCAGAAAGTTATGGGCCATCCATGGTTCCTCCAGGAAAATCATATTGTCAGATATGGGAGGAGTGAGGTGGCCCAGCCCAGTGGTGGGCACAGAGTGTCGGAGGGTGCAGCCTAGGAGATATTAAGCAGCTCCTCATTTTGGACTTAGTTTTCAACTGACAGGAGGACCGTTAGCTGACGCAGCCAAGGGAATCACATAACTTAGATTTGGACCTGTGATCTATCAGCGCCTCCTTGTGGTCAAATGCTACATAACCTGGTAATTGTAACCTATCTGTACCCTACCCTTGTACTACACTCTTGACTGTATACTTGTATATTGTTCAGTATATATATATATATATATATATATATATATATACCTGTACTTATCTAGTGCGCCTTTTTGGTGAGAATATATAAAATTAATCTTGGGCTGCTCATTTATCTCGATTCATGAATCTCCATGTCTGCATGCTCAGTTGGTTATATTATACGCTACCTGGGTTTGTTTCTGACCTGATATAAGACTGTTGGATGGGGCTTATATCGAACAAGGAACTGATAGCAGCATACCTTACTGTGTTAGTGAGGAACCCTGACAGTGATGGCCGGGAGGTTTATTTATGTATATCCCCAGCCTGGTGATATATATCCCCCCTCACTGGGTGTTCCTCAATAACTCGTACCTATAAGGGAAGCCTTTCCGGCTACTATTTACCCTCGGTGCAGTTCCATAACTGACCTAGGGCAAGTGGTGGCACCAGAGAGCCAATTCCTACTGGGTCCTTCTCTCCTCTCCCCAGAGGTGACTGAAGGCAACACACCCCTTCCCCTGTGTGATCTGTCACAGTGTTGTTCTACCACCAGTTAAAAGTGTAGCTGCAATTCCAGAAGATGCCACTGCAAGTGCAATCTTTTGTTGTTGCCGAAATTTTGCTAGGAGCAAGTTGATTAAAAATGTCTTTCCTGTTCCACCTAAAGCATCTAAGCATCTAGAAAGACAATCACACTTTTGTTGGTTGTAGTGAAACCTAAATTTGGTTGTAGGCATTTCTTTGGTCTGGTATCAACAGTGTCTTATTGTGAGAGACAAATGCAGTGAGTTCAGCAATGTTGTAGTTTGTTTAATTGAAAATCTCCCTGCACATTTGGTTAGCTTCTTAATTTCTTGTTGGAGTAGGCAAGCAAAGTAGGTGTAATGCTTTTCCAGACATTTCCATGCTGTGGTCCTCAAAGAGAATTAAGGTTTTGTTGAAAATGTATTCAGTGAAGTTTATAAGTTGCTAGAATTTTCCTTTTTAACCTGTATGAGGATGTCCTCACTGAGATCAGTTTTGAACTTTATCCAAATGTCTAGGGGATTTGAAATGTTACAGGTTGTTAGAAGAGTAATAAAGAGGTGTCTCTTTGTCACTTAGTCGCTTTGGGGTTTGCTTGACTGCTGCTTCACTGAGAGTCATGTCCCAGTGTGCGTCATTTTCCAGAAGTCCTCCTCTTTGGCAAGCTTCACTGAATATTTCACAAACATGGCCTCCAACAGTCTTCAAGTCAGAAAATTATGTTCGACTCTTGATAACATGTAACATGCGCAGGTAGAAGCACTCTGCATATGATGGATGAATACACCATGTGCAGAATTATTAGGCAAGTTGTATTTGAGAGGATTCTTTTTATTATTGAATAACAACTATGTTCTCAATCAAACCGAAAGACTCATAGATATCAAAGCTTAATATTTTTGGAAGTTGGAGTGGGTTTTTTTTTATATTTGGCTATCTTAGGAGGATATCTGTTTGTGCAGGTAACTATTACAGTGCGGAATTATTAGGCAACTTAATAAAAACCAAATATATACCCATCTCACTTGTTTATTTTCACCAGGTAAACCAATAGAGCAACACGAAATTTAGAAATAAACATTTCTGACATTCAAAAACAAAACAAAAAAAATCAGTGACCAATATAGCCATCTTTCTTTACGATGACACTCAAAAGCCTTCCATCCATAGATTACAGTAATATGTAAAAGTTTGGGCACCCCTATTAATGTTAACCTTTTTTCTTCATAACAATTTTGGTTTTTGCAACAGCTATTTCAGTTTCATATATCTAATAACTGATGGACTCAGTTATATTTCTGGATTCAAATGAAGTTTATTGTACTAACAGAAAATGTGCAATCTGCATTTAAACAAAATTTGACCGGTGCAAAAGTATGGGCACCCTTATCATTTTCTTGATTTGAACACTCCTAACTACTTTTTACTGACTTCCTGAAGCACTAAATTGGTTTTGTAACCTCATTGAGCTTTGAACTTCATAGCCAGGTGTATCAAATCATGAGAAAAGGTATTTAAGGTGGCCACTTGCAAGTAGTTCTCCTATTTGATTCTCCTATGAAGAGTGGCATCATGGGCTCCTCAAAACAACTCTCAAATGATCTGAAAACAAAGATTATTCAACATAGCTTTTCAGGGGAAGGATACAAAAAGTTGTCTCAGAGATTTAACCTGTCAGTTTCCACTGTGAGGAACATAGTAAGGAAATGGAAGAACACAGGTACAGTTCTTGTTAAGCCCAGAAGTGGCAGGCCAAGAAAAATATCAGAAAGGCAGAGAAGAAGAATGGTGAGAACAGTCAAGGACAATCCCCAGACCACCTCCAAAGACCTGCAGCATCATCTTGCTGCAGATGGTGTCACTGTGCATCGGTCAACAATACAGCGCATGCATAACGCCTTTTTGTATGACCAAACAACTCAATCTTTGTTTCATCAGTCCACAGGACCTTCTTCCAAAATGTAACTGGCTTGTCCAAATGTGCTTTTGCATACCTCAGGCGACTCTGTTTGTGGCGTGCTTGCAGAAACTGCTTCTTTCGCATCACTCTCCCATACAGCTTCTCCTTGTGCAAAGTGTGCTGTATTGTTGACCGATGCACAGTGACACCATCTGCAGCAAGATGATGCTGCAGGTCTTTGGAGGTGGTCTGTGGATTGTCCTTGACTGTTCTCACCATTCTTCTTCTCTGCCTTTCTGATATTTTTCTTGGCCTGCCACTTCTGGGCTTAACAAGAACTGTACCTGTGTTCTTCCATTTTCTTACTATGTTCCTCACAGTGGAAACTGACAGGTTAAATCTCTGAGACAACTTTTTGTATCCTTCCCCTGAAAAGCTATGTTGCATAATCTTTGTTTTCAGATCATTTGAGAGTTGTTTTGAGGAGCCCATGATGCCACTCTTCATAGGAGAATCAAATAGGAGAACTACTTGCAAGTGGCCACTTTAAATACCTTTTCTCATGATTTGATACACCTATGAAGTTCAAAGCTCAATGAGGTTACAAAACCAATTTAGTGCTTCAGGAAGTCAGTAAAAAGTAGTTAGGAGTGTTCAAATCAAGAAAATGATAAGGGTGCCCATACTTTTACACCGGTCAAATTTTGTTTAAATGCAGATTGCACATTTTCTGTTAGTACAATAAACCTCATTTGAATCCAGAAATATAACTGAGTCCATCAGTTATTAGATATATGAAACTGAAATAGCTGTTGCAAAAACCAAAATTGTTATAAAGAAAAAAGGTTAACATTAATAGGGGTGCCCAAACTTTTACATATGACTGTATGTCAGTTTCTTAATCTGTTTACGATCAACATTGCGTGCCGCAGCCACCACAGCCTCCCAGACACTGTTCAGAGAGGTGTAATGTTTTCACTTCCTGTAGATCTCACATTTTATGAGGGACCACAGGTTCTCTATGGGGTTCAGATCAGGTGAACAAGGGGGCCATGTCATTATTTTTCCTTCTTTTAGACCTTTACTGGCCAGCTACGGTGTGGAGTATTTGGATGCCTGTGATGGAGCATGGTCCTGCATGAAAATCATGTTTTTCTTGAACGATACCGACTTCGTTATGTAGCACTGCTTGAAGAAGGTGTCTTCCAGAAACTGCCAGTATGTCTAGGAATTGAGCTTCACTCCATCCTCAACCTGAAAAGGTCCCACAAGTTCATCTTTGATGATACCAGCCGATACCAGTACCCCACCTCCACGTTGCTGGTGTCTGAGTAGGAGTGGAGCTCTCTGCCCTTTACTGATCCAGCCTTGGGCCCATCCATCTGGCCAATCAAGAGTCGCTCTCATTTCATCAGTCCATAAAACCTTAGAAAAATCAATCTTAAGATATTTCTTTACCCAGTCTTGACGTTTTATCTTATGTTTCTTGTTGAAAGGTGGTCGTTTTTCAGCCTTCCTTAGCTTGGCCATGTCCCTGAGTATTGCACACCTTGAGCTTTTTGATACTCCAGTAACATTGCAGTTCTGAAATATGGCAAAACTGGTGGCAAATGGCATCTTGGCAGCTTCACGCTTGATTTTCCTCAATTCATGGGCAGTTATTTTGCGCCTTTTTTTATCAACACGCTTCTTGCGACCCTGTTGGATATTTGCCATGAAACGCTTAACTGTTTGGAGATCATGCTTCAAAAGTTTGGCAATTTCAAGACTGCTGCATCCCTCTGCAAGACATCTCACAATTTTTGACTTTTCAGAGTCTGTCAAATCTTTCTTCGGACCCATTTTGCCAAAGGAAAGGAAGTTGCCTAATAATTAAGCACACCTTATATAGGGTGTTGATGTCATTAGACCACACCCCTCCTCATTACAGAGATGCAAATCACCTGATTTACATAATTGGCAGTTGGCTTGGCAGCTTGGAGTAGGACAACATGTGTAGGGAAGGTGACCTGACTGACGGACGGACTAGTCAGAGAGAAGAAGGAAAGGTTTGCACAGTGTAGGTAGGTGTCAGTTATTACAGTGGGGAAACAGCTAGGAAAGTGTAGTGGACGTGCAGTACCTTGGGTTGACCATTAGATGGCAGGGAGGAGTGTGAGCAAAGGACTTGACATCAGCTTAGGGCTTTAGAAACCGTTGGTCATGGGGGGCGTGGTGACAGTGACAGTTTCAAGGAACCGGGTTAGCTATAAATACTGAGGGAGGGTTCCAGAAGGTTCCAGTCCCCAGGGGGAGCTCCAGTGACAGGAGGACTGCTACAGTCTGTGCCCTGTGAGGTGAATCCAGACAAGGGGGACTGAGGAGAGAGAACAACAGGGGGGTGGTCCTGACAGATACACCGCAACAGAGACGAGTTAAAAGGGAATAGGCACACCGTGTAGAGTACGACATCTGACCAGTGAACAGACTGTTGGTGATTTGGCTTAGGGCAGCCACAGTGTCGGAAGCTGTAACTACGTCAGGAAAGGAGAAAGGACAGGACGTATATATACGTCCCCGGCGAGAAACACGGTGTGTGAATCGGCTCTAGATATAGAGGGCCATGAGTGAGGTACTGTGCTGTGCCGTGAAGCGGCTCTGGATGCGGAGGGCCGAGAGAGAGCGATATGGCAATGTGTTGCGAGGGCCGTCAGACGGACGGCGCGCAGAAATAAACTTGGACCTGTTGTACCCAGTACCTGCCTCCATCTTGTCTCTGTTTCTTCTCTGAGCGGTAAGAAGAGGGACCACCCCCCCAGCTCGCCCCACCAACCCTACACATGTATAAAAAGGATGATGTGATCAAAATACTCATTTGCCTAATAATTCTGCACCCAGTGTAGTGTAGACACAACCAAGAGTATCATTTGCTTTGACCCTTGGATGGCCTTCAACATCAAGCCCCTGCTTCTTCCTTTCCAGTGTTTTTCTGGATGCATTATAAGTGTAGTACTTTGGTAGATCAAAGTAGAGTATTCATTTTGCAAATGTATCTTATTAAAAGTGCCAAGAGGGTGGTCTTAGGTGGGGTTTGAAGCTGCTGGGATCAGGTTTGCCAGGTCAAAGTAAATCCTTTGTCCATATTCCAAGTGAACACTGAGATGCATAACTGGTGGGTAGCGCTCATGAATGGAGAACCCTAGTATTTTCCAAACAGCTTAATTGCTGCTGATGTACCTGCCCATCTGGAATAGCCTCTACTTCATCAATAGATCCACTTTTCTGGAGGTCAAACACTGCTTGATCACTTCCTTTGTAGACATATTTGTATATTTACTTGATTGATTTAACAGAGTGGCAAGATTCGAAGTGGATGTGGGCCAGGAAAATTTTTGAGAGCAGAGGATTGTAAGGCACCACCCACCTGTTAATTTCTACCTCTGGGGTTGATGATCAAACCTTCATTTTGAGCTTTGCTATGAAACAACCATCCCCTTGTTTTCTTCTTCGGTAAACTGGATATCTATCTTGTCCAGTTTGTATTTCTTGGACCAGGTTTCATGGGTAATTCTTTGAACACCTGCCATCAATCATGCAGGGAGAATATTTGTTGAGATTCCCACAGGGACCATTGATCATGTTCTTTGTGAAGGTGTCAAACAGCAACGGGTCATTCTTAGGGTCTGGCAATTTTGCACTGATGATATTGTCAATTTTAGTGGGCTGTATTTTTTGTTTCATAAGGGCATGAGGAAGGCCTCTTTTTTTGCCATTCTACTGAACACATCCAGCCCTGTGTCTCGCCAAAAACGTGTGCTTTTGTAATCAGATGAACCATTTTTGCAAGTTTTCTTCTAAAAACTCATGCAATGATGTCATGGACAGTTTTCTGGCCTGGTAACAGGTGCTCTCTGATTTCCTCACAGTTAGGATTGCAAGTAAAGGTAATGAAAAGATCTGGACGGCCAAACTTTCTTATGTAAGTTATTGCATCCTGCGTGTATTCATGCATGTGTCATGGGCTTCCAGTGAAAGTTGATGGAAGGATTACCATTTTACCCAAGTTGTTTGGATCGTCATCATTTCCCACAACATCTCTAAGGTGAATGTATTCATTGGCTTTGAGCTTCTTTTGATTTAGTCGGATATACAGAAGACATTCACTCTCAATTTTTGCATACATGTCAACCATGAATTGGTGGAAGAGATGTCTGCATATGAGGATGTGATTTTCCTCACCAACTCTCGTCATGATCCTATAGATATAGAAGTCCATGGCTGATACTTTTTTCCCCTGAAGGGTTGACAGTTGCAGGATTTGTCTGAGGTATTTCAAAGCGATAGCCATCCTGTTCCAGCCAAAAGATAACTGGATATTGCTGTGCATCATAGGACCTGTGAGCTTCTGCCACCCGTTGCAAGCCATTGTTCCTTTTCTGAAGCACAATGTCTCAGCTGTGAAACTCATTAACCACAATCAAAATAGCTACCTCATCAAATGTAGGGGCATTGAAACGCCGCTGATGCTCACCTTGTGGTGTTTTGTCAGCTCTGATTACAACTTTGTAATCGTCACTTGGCATGCATTCAAGTGCAGTCTTGAAAAGTTGAACATATGGATTGTTTAAGTGAAGGAACTGCTGCAAGTTAGAGACAATATGAAGGCGAGTGTTTGGAATTAAAGAGCATCTCTGCTGAGCCTCTGCTTCTACATTTCTTATGAAGTAGAGTTGAAGAAATTGAGGTTCTTTTCCTTGTAATGGAAGAAGTGAGCCAATTGAGTGGTAAATCTGTCCTTGAACTTTGAACGTGGGCATAAATCCAGTTGAAAAAACTTCTCTTTTTGCGCCAAATTATGTCATTTGGAAGCAGGAGTTGTACTTCCTGATGTTGTCCAAGAAATGGTTTGATATGCTTTGGTGTCTGTCTTCAGAGACATCAGGGGATCTGGTGGTGAGATTAGAGGAAGCAGTTTTACCTTGCTATTTGCACAGCATAAACCTGGCGGTTCATCTTTCCTCTTCAGGTCATTGCACTACATGCAGACCACATCCATTTTTCCTATGTTAACTATTGGATTATCCTGATAGTTGATGTCTGAGTGGTAGCAAAAGGCAGAGTATTTCAAATTTCCAACTTTTTCCTGTGTCCTGGTGGAAGCAGTTGCGATTTTCATGTCTGTAAGTCTTACTTCTTTCTGCATAGACTTTTCAGTGGCCTTTGAGTAAGCAGCTTTTGTTCTCTTGTCTGCAAGTCTTGCTTCTCTCTGCTGAGACTTTTCAGTGGACCTTAATGAAGCAGTTCTTATTCTCATGTCTGCAAGTATTGCTTCTCTCTGCTGAGATGTTTCAGTGGCCATTGAGGAAGCGGCTCTTGCCTCCCTTTCTTCCATTTCTGAACTCATTTCTGTAAGTCTTGGCTGCCTTTCTTCGTTCTGCAAATCTTGCTCATTGAGGTGTAATACAGCTATACTTTTAGAGACAGCAGATTTCAACCTTGTGGAGGTGTAATAACATTTAGTTAGAAATTTTAAAGAAGGACTCGCTTAGAGTGGCATTAGTTGTAGCTGTATAAATAAGTTTAAAGTGAACCAGGCATTGTCAGATTGGCACTGTTACACCGATTAAAATGATACCTGGGTTGGAGAAATCCGTTTTGTGCTTCGTTTTTAATCTGTGTTTGAATTTTTAAGTTAATGAGATGCTTCATGCCAGACAAAGAGAAGATCCTGATTCTGGGCTCCCCCTGCAATCTGTGTCAGAGTGTGGTCTGTGTCGGCACTCTAATAAATTGTGTTATTTCCAGCTTTGCAGAAGGGTGATAACACCATATAAATGATAAGAATAATAGGCCTCAGTTACCAACACTGTTTAAAAGGAAAACTGCTGCTCATAGCAATAAATCACTGCTCAGCTTTCATCTTTTAAAGGGAATCTGTCACCGGAAGTTGACAGGCTATTTAAGTGACCTGTGTCCAGTCCGATGGGCGGTGTTTCTTTTTATTCTCCACCCCATCCATCTTTTCCGGAATTAGAGTTTTTCTCCTCCATAGTTCGCGCGTGCGAAAAGCAATCTTGCCTCGCGCACACGCAGTATGATTTACCAACTGCGGGCAAAGCCGAACGGTGCACTATGTCCTGGAACACAGAGAAATACTTCCGGGACATAGTGCACCGGCACATGTGCAGTAATGATTTTCGGCTTTGCCCGTAGTTGGGCAAAGCATACTGTATGTGCGCGAGGCAAGATTGCTTTTTGCACACGCGAACTTTGGAGGAGAAAAACTCTAATTCCAGAAAATATCGCGGATGGGGGCCACGGATGGGGTGGAGAAAAAAAGAAGAAACACCGCCCATCGGACTGGACACAGGTAATTTAAATAGCCCGCCAACTTCCGGTGACAGATTCCCTTTAAACGCTCTGGTGAAATGAAAGATACTTAGCGATTGGTTGCTATGGGCAACACAGGTAGTGTAACCTGTTGTGGTCAAGAAGATGTGCCTATTAAATATATATATATTAGGTATTACATATATATATATATATATTGGATTAGATTAGATATTATATATATATAGCTATATAAAACTGAATGTGTGTATCACCAACCAATCACGAAGCATCTTTCATTTGACCAGAGCTGTTAAAAAGAGGCTGAGCTGTGATTGGTTGCTATGGAGCAAGTTTTCCCACTTGACAACACCTCAGCAGACACTGACAAGGTGGGAGAAATCTAGCATCCCCAGGAACATAAGCTCCCAGCCATTGTCTGCCCTCAGAAAGGAGCAGTGAGTATATGACAGAAATGAATCCCCCCTCCCGTGCCTATATACCAATCACGCATCCTATATCCTATAGGCACATCTTCCCTCTTAAAGGGATCATTGGTATGGAAGTCAGAGCAAATCCATCCAGCGCTTTGGTTTTGACCCCAGGCCTCTCTTAAAGGGATCATCGGTATAGAAGTTAGGACCATTCCACTCAGCTCTGTGGTTCTGACTCCAGGGTCACTTAAAGGGATCATTGGTATGGAAGTGAGGGCAAATCCACTCTGCGCATTGTTACTGACCCCAGGCCTTTCTTAAAGGGATGTCTGGTATGGAAGTCAGGGCAAATCCATCCTGCGCTTTGGTTCTGATCCCGATTTCATTATGTGAGATGGGCCCTTTAGAGGGAATCTCTCATGCTGAAAATGGTATCTGATCTGCAGGCTGGATGTAATAGAGCAGGAATTGATCAGATTGTTATACATTTTTGTCTCATATGTTAACAGAAAAGCAGCATGATATGTTGGTGTGTAGAGAATAGTGTTGAGCATTCCGATACTGCAAATATCGGGTATCGGCCGATATTCGCTGTATAGGAATTCCGATACCGAGTACCGATATCTTTACAATATTGAATACCGGAATCGGAAGTTCCCATAATGTAATGAGCAAGTGTTGTGGCTGTGATTGGCTGCTGAAATGATGTCATCATAATGCGCGGTCTGTGCGCATCATGATGCGTAGTCTGTGCAGGCCTGCCGGGGGTCTGTGCGGGCTGCCGGGGGTCTGTACGGGCCTGCCGGGGGTCTGTGCGGGCCTGCCGGGGGTCTGTATGGGCCTGCCGGGGGTCTGTGCGGGCTGCCGGGGGTCTGTGCGGGCCTGCCGGGGGTCTGTGCGAGCTGCCGAGGGTCTATGCGGGCTGCCGAGGGTCTGTGCGGGCCTGCCGGCGGTTGTGTGTGTGTACAGGCATCATCCGATGGGACTACAAGTCCCATCGGGCTATGCCTGCTACAATGACAGTGATTGACACATTAGCCAATGATGGGACAGTAGTATTCCCATCATCCGGCTATTGTGTTGAATGTAAAAAAAAAAAAAAAAACATACATACTACATACATACTACATATATACAACATACATACATACTACATACATACTTCATATATACTACATTCATACAACATACATACATACATACTACATACATACTACATATATACTACATTCATACAACGTACATACAAATACATACATACATACTACATACAACATCTTTATCAACGATTTAGATGAAGGAATTGAGGGTAAACTGATTAAATTTGCTGATGACACAAAGTTAGGAGGGATAGCTAATACTAGAGAAGAGAGAGAGAGGATTCAAAAAGATATAAATAAACTGGAGAAGTGGGCAGCAACTAACAGAATGGTTTTTAACAGCGAAAAATGCAAAGTACTACATCTGGGCAATAAAAATGAAAAAAGCATATACAGAATGGGAGGAATAGGGCTAAGCAACAGCACATGTGAAAAAGACTTGGGTATACTAATAGATCACAGACTAAATATGAGTCAACAGTGTGATGCAGCAGCAAAAAAGGCAAATGCAATTCTAGGATGTATTAACAGAAGCATACAGTCTAGATCACGTGAAGTCATTATTTCCCTCTACTCCTCTTAGGTCAGACCTCATCTGGAATATTAACATTTTAAAAAAGACATCAACAAACTGGAGCAAGTTCCGAAATGAGCGACCAGAATGGTGACCGGTCTGCAAACCCTGTCTTATGAGGAAAGGTTGCAGGATTTGGGAATGTTTAATTTGCAAAAGAGAAGACTGAGAGGAGACTTAATAGCTGTCTACAAATATCTAAAGGGCTGTCACATTGTAGAAGGATCAACTTTATTTTCATTTGCAAAAGGAAAGACTCGAAGCAATGGGATGAAACTGAATGGGAGGAGACACAGATTAGATATTAGAAAAAACTTTTTGACAGTAAGAGTGATAAATGAGTGGAACAAGCTGCCACGAGAAGTGGTGAGTTCTCCTTCAATGGAAGTCTTCAAACAGAGGCTGGACAAACATCTGACTGGGATGATTTAGCGACTCCTGCTTTGAGCAGGGGGTTGGACCAGATGGCCCAGGAGGTCCCTTTCAACTCTACGATTCTATGATTCTACAATACATTCATACAATACATACATATAGACATACAGTACATATAACATAGAGTACATACTCACCATCACTTGTCACTTTGATCCCTGAAGCCAGTGTCATCTCACTGTAAAAAATATTAAAATAGCAACCTATATACTCCCTGATCTGCTGAAATCCACGAGTGTCACACGACAATTTCCTGCAGTGCATCACTGAGAGGTTACTGTAGTTCACTGGTCTCACTTTATGGCAAAAGCTGCGTGGGAACTTTCTCACACAGCAATGCCAAAAGTGAGACTAGGGACTATTTTTTTACAGTGGCAGAGGAATACAGTGTGGAAGGATACCTACCTCCCGTCATTGTATTCCTGGGGCCCCTAGAGAGCGGTGGCATCAGCTGATGCTGCTGTTCTCCATGGGAGATCGTCGTGGGACACTCGTGGATTTCTGCGGATCAGGGAGTATATCGGTTGTTTGTTATTTTAATATTTTTTACAGATGACACTGGCTTCGGGGATCAAAGTGACAAGTGATGGTGAGTATGTACTCTATGTTATATGTACTTTTTGTCTATATGTATCTATTGTATGAATGTATGAATGTATTGTATGTAGTATGTTTGTAGTATGTATGTATGTTGTATGTATTTAGTATATATGTAGTATGCATGTAGTATGTATGTATTTATGTTGTATGAATGTAGTATATATGTAGTATGTATGTATGTTGTATGAATGTAGTATATATGTAGTATGTATGTAGTATATATGTTGTATGTCTGCAGCATGTTTTATGTATGTATGTAGTATGTATGTAGTATGTACTATGTATGTATGTATGTTGCATGAATGTAGTATGTATGTTGTATGAATGTAGTATATATGTAGTATGTATGTAGTATGTAGTATGCATGTATGTATGTTATATGAATGTAGTATGTATGTAGTATGTATGTTGTATGTCTGCAGCATGTTTTATGTATGTAGTATGTATGTAGTATGTACTATGTATGTATGTATGTTGCATGAATGTAGTATGTATGTTGTATGAATGTAGTATATATGTAGTATGTATGTAGTATGTAGTATGCATGTATGTATGTTATATGAATGTAGTATGTATGTAGTATGTATGTTGTATGTCTGCATCATGTTTTATGTATGTAGTATGTATGTAGTATGTACTATGTATGTATGTTGCATGAATGTAGTATATATGTAATATGTATGTAGTATGTATGAATGTAGTATATATGTAGTATGTATGTAGTATGTATGTATGTTGTATGAATGTAGTATATATGTAGTATGTATGTAGTATGTATGTATGTTGTATGAATGTAGTATATACAGTATGTAGTATGTATGTAGTAGGTATGTTTTTTTTTTACATTCGCTGAATGATGGGACTACTACTGTCCCTTCATTGGCTAATGTGTCAATCACTGTCATTGTAGCAGGCATAGCCCAATGGGACTTGTAGTCCCATTGGACGATGCCTGCACACACACACAACCCCCGGCAGGCCCACACAGACCCCCGGCAGGCCCGCACAGACCCCCGGCAGGCCCGCACAGACCCCCGAGAGGCCCGTACACACCCCGCCCGCACACACAGACACGCACAGTGTCCGCCCACGCACCGCCCACACTCTTCCCCCCTCCCGAACTGGATGTGCAAATAAAGAAAGGGTTTTTTTAATTCCGATATTTCTGTCCCATTAACTTGCATGGGTTTCTGGTATCGTAATCGGCGATACCCGATACTTTTTGGGTATCGGTCCGATACAATCTGATCCGATAATTCCCAATATCGGAAAGTATCGCTCAACACTAGTAGAGAATGATTCAGTAAATCTTACATTTTATTATTTAAAATCCCTGATATTTGTATGCATTTTTAGTTACAGTGAGCGACCATTCAGTGATTGACAGACTTCCCTATATGACTGTCCTTGAAGAGATATCTGTCAGTAAGTAAATAGGAACGCCTACTGGCCTCATATACATACAAACACCAGGGATAACAATTTATAAAATGCAAGTTTTATAAAATCTTTTCCAACAAACCTGTGTATCATGCTGCTCCTCTTCTCCTCTATACCATGATGGTCATAGATCAGACTGTTAAGGTTGGCGGATTGCACTAAAAAAAATCTAATATATAATTACCTTGTAATGTCTTCACATCCTGTTCCATCCAGATGTGTCCGGATCTCAGAATTCCAAGTGGTGGAAGTTCACTGACCACCAGATTGGGACACCCAAGTGATGAGTGTCTCAATATGGAAACTGCTGGTGGTACAAGCCGACAATACTGACATTACAGCAG
This sequence comes from Dendrobates tinctorius, assembly GCF_039654945.1. Classification (NCBI taxonomy): domain Eukaryota; kingdom Metazoa; phylum Chordata; class Amphibia; order Anura; family Dendrobatidae; genus Dendrobates; species Dendrobates tinctorius. The sequence goes on along the minus strand of NW_027361827.1, from coordinate 27,523,340 downwards.
GGGATCACAGAGGATTCATTTTGTGAGGTAAAATATTTCACTGATTGTTTTTAAACAAATTTTACCTAAAAAAATGTATCCTCTGCGATCTCCTGCTGTAATGTCAGTATTGTCTTTTGTTTCTTCCGCTGCCCAGGAGCTGTGGTATGTTCTGTACACAGTCAGACACAGACAATGAGAGGAGAAGACAGCAGATCGGGGAGAGAGAAGGCGCATAGGTGTGAGAGAGACAGCACAGATGGAAGACAGCTCAAATGGGACAGCACATGAGGGGAGAACACAGCACAGCAAGGAAAGAGACAGCAGACAGGGGTGATAGAACATGGGGTAGACAGGTCAAAGAAGAGAGCACAGACGGGAGAAATCAGCACATGGGGAAAGAGAGAATGGATCTATATATAAAACTGAATGTGTGTGTGTGTATCACCAACGAATCACGAAGCATCTTTCATTTCACCAGAGCTGTTAAAAAGAAGCTGAGCTGTGATTGGTTGCTATGAGCAATAGTTTTCCTTGCAACTAATCACTAAGCATCTCTCGCTTCACCAGAGCTGGTTAAAAGAAGCTGAGCTGTGATTGGTTGCTATGGAGCACGTTTTCCCACTTGACAACACCTCAGCAGACACTGACATGGTGGGAGAAATCTAGCATCCCCAGGAACATAAGCTCTCAGCCATTGTCTGCCCCAAGAAAGGAGCAGTGAGTACATGACAGAAATGAATCCCCCCTTGTGTGCCTATATACCTATCACACATCCTATATCCTATAGGCACATCTTCCCTCTTAAAGGAATCATTGGTATGGAAGTCAGGGCAAATCCATCCAGCGCTTTGGTTTTGACCCCAGGCCTCTCTTAAAGGGATCATCGGTATGGAAGTTAGGACCGTTCCACTGAGCTCTGTGGTTCTGACCCCAGGGTATCTTAAAGGGATCATTGGTATGGAAGTTAGGGCAAATCCACTGCGCATTGTTACTGACCCCAGGCCTTTCTTAAAGGGATCTTCGGTATGGAATTCAGGGCAAATCCATCCAGCGCTTTGGTTCTGATCCCAGGCCTCTCCTAAAGGGATCCCCGGTATGGAAGTCAGGGCAATTGCCTTCAAATGCTCTGGTACTGACCCCAGGCTCTCTTAAAGGGATCTCCTTTATGGAAGTTAGGGTAAATCCCTCAGCGCTCTGATTCTGACACCAGGGTTCTATTAAAGGGATCATTGGTATGCAAGTCAGGGCAAATCCACTCAGCACTCTGGTTCTGATCCCAGGCTTTCTTAAAGGGATTCACGGTATGGAAGTTAGGGCAAATCCACTCAGCGCTCTGGTTCTGACCCAAGGACCCTCTTAAAGGGATCCCCAGTATGGAAGTTATGACCGTTCCACTCAGCGTTCTTTTTCTGACCCCAGGCTGATGGGATGATATGGGATATTAGGGGTAGTAGTCTGGTGGCTCTGGCTGACGGGATGATGTGGGATATTAGGGGGAGTAGTCTGGTGGCTCTGGCTGACGGGATGATGTGGGATATTAGGGGTAGTAGTCTGGTGGCTCTGGCTGATTGGATGATGTGGGATATTAGAGGTAGTAGTTTGGTGGCTCTGGCTGACGAGATGATGTGGCATATTAGGGGGCATATTAGGGGTAGTAGTCCAGTGGCTGTGACGAGATGATGTGGGATATTAGTGGTAGTTGTCTGGTAGCTCTGGCTGATGAGATGATGTGGGATATTAGGGGTAGTATTCCAGCGGCTGTGACGGGATGATGTGGAATATTAGGGGCAGTAGTCTGGTGGCTCTGGCTGACCAGATGATGTGGAATATTATAGTGAATGGGGCTATGTGGAGTGGGCGGGGCTATACACTCAGCTCTATATATATATAGATATAATCATTATAGTTATAGTTAGAGTGATCAATGAGTGGAACAGGCTGCCACGAGAAGTGGCGAGTTCTCCTTCAATGGAAGTCTTCAAACAGAGGCTGGACAGACATCTGACTGGGATGATTTAGCGAATCCTGCTTTGAGCAGGGGGTTGGACCAGACGGCCCAGGAGGTCCCTTCCAACTCTACGATTCTATGATTCTATGATTCTATGATTATAATTTGCTATAACTAACCGTAGTTAGTCACTATGCCTGGGCAGCGCCGGGCTCTTCAGCTAGTACATTATATATATATATATATATATATATATATATATACACACACTACTGTTCAAATATTTAGGGTCTCTTAGAAATTTCCTTATTTTTGAAAGAAAAGCACAGTTTTTTCCAATGGAGCTAACATTAAATCATTCAGAAATACACTCTATACATTGTTAATGTGGTAAGTGACTATATTAGCAGCAAACGTCTGGTTTGTTATGCAATATCTTCATAGGTGTTGTAAGGTAGCGCTGTTATTCAAGTAGGGGATACTCGCTTGGCAGCCAATAAATCACGTCCGGCACAGGTTTTCCATAAAACCAAAACAGTCCATGCGGTTTATTCAGCATCATAAACCCACAGCAGCAACATAAAGATCACATAATCAGCATGGCTCTTCAACCTCAGTTATCTCACCCACGTCAGGGTTTCCTCATGGTTCCTTCAGCCCACTGCAGATGTTCATTCCCTCCAGGGAATCATCAGGCACGTGCAGCCATTCAACACAGTGTTCACTTGCTGTCAGGCAGACAGCTCCCATCTCTCCCAAATGGGGCCTTCCAAAACAGACCAACCAGGTCCCTGCATTCACCTCATGTAACCTACCCTGGCCACCTTATATGGTCCGTAGCCACGCCCACTGGGTCACATGGTTATGACTTCATCACAGGTCCCTGAACCACTCATACACATTTTACAATAGCTTTATTAACCACACACCTGGGTGGATTTGTAGGTAACTGATCCCTGACACATTGAAACACCACCTCAGCAGTATAACTGCTGATCCACACACACATATGTCTCCATCTCAAGGCCACCCACCTTGGGACACATAACGATCATTCAGTATCCTACACCTATCAGGACACTGGAAATGCTTATACTCTCATCCTGGGACATCCACACAGCGCCCCCTAGCGGACACAGTGGTCACTACACCACAGTGTATAGAGGCCCATTTCCAACAACAATCACTCCAGTGTTCTTATGGTACTTTGTGTTTGCTAACTGTGTAAGAAGGCTAATGGATGGTTAGAATACCCATGAAAACCCTTGTGCAAGTATGTTTGCACAGCTGAAAACAGTTTGGCTGATTAGAGAAGCTATAAATCTGACCTTCCTTTGAGCTAGTTGAGAATCTGGAGCATTACATTTGTTGGTTCCATTAAACTCTTAAAATGGACAGAAAAAAAGAACTTTGATGTGAAACTTGACAGTCTATTCTTTTCTTAGAAATGAAGGCTAATCCACGTGAGAAATTGCCAAGAAACTGAAGATTTCTTACAAAGGTGTGTACTACTCCCTTCAGAGGAGAGCACAAACAGGCTCTAACCAGAGTAGAAAGAGAAGTGGGAGGCCCTGCTGCACAACTGAGCAACAAGACAAGTACATTAGAGTCTGTAGTTTGAGAAATCGACGCCTCACAGGTCCTCAACTAGTAGCTTCATTAAATAGTACAAGCAAAACGCCAGTGTCAATGTCTACCGTGAAGAGGTGACTCCGGGATGCTAGCCTTCAGGGCAGAATGGCAAAGAAAAAGCCATATCTGAGACAGGCTAATAAAAGGAAAAGATTAATATGGGCAAAAGAACACAGACATTGGACAGAGGAGGATTGGAAAAAAGTGTTATGGACAGACGAATCCAAGTTTGAGGTGTTTGGATCACACAGAAGAACATTTGTGAGACACAGAACAACTGAAAAGATGCTGAAAGAGTGCCTGACGCCATCTGTCAAGCATGGTGGAGGTAATGTGATAGTCTGGGGTTGCTATCACTCCATTTTACAAAGCCATGTCATGCCCTGTGGACAGTGCTTGATTGGAGCCAATTTCATCCTATAACAGAACAATGACCCAAAGCACACCTCCAAATTATGCAAGAACTATTTAGGGAAGAAGCAGGAAGCTGGTATTCTATCTGTAATGGAGTGGCCAGCGCAGTCATCAGATCTCAACCCCACTGAGCTGTTGTGGGTGCAGCTTGACTGTATGGTTCGCAAAAAGTGCCCATCAAGCCAAACCAACTTGTGACAGGGGCTTCAGAAAGCATGGGGTGACATTTCTCCAGATAACCTCAGCAAATTAACTGCTAAAATGCCAAAGGTCTGCAATTCTGTAGGTACTGCAAAGGAAGCATTCTTTGACTAAAGCAAAGTTTGAAGGAGAAAATTATTATTTCAAATAAAAATCTTTTTTTCGAACCTTGTCAATGTCTGGGCTGGATTTTAAATTCATTTGGCAACTCATTTAATTAATAAAAGTATGAGTTTTCATGGAAAACACAAAATTGTCTGGGTGACCCCAAACATTTGAACAGTAGTGTATATATTAGATATTTTACGGGGCTTTGCGTGTGGAGTGAGTGTGGCTATGCAGAGTGGGCAGGGCTATTTGGAGTGGGCGAGGCTTGATACATACATACATACATACACTCAGCTTAATATATATATATACTGTAGATATACGTATGTGGATGACACTTTTATGTTATGGTCAGAATCAAAAGAAGAATGTAGTAATTTTGCATTCTTTTTAAATAATTCCAACAATATGAATACGAAATTCACATCAATATACGGTGGTCTCGAACTGAACTTTCTGGATGTCAGAACTGAACTTTCTGGATGTCAAGATTGAAGTAAATAATGGGGTTTTGACAACAGAGGTTTAAAAAAACAGCTGCTGCTAAGGCCTGTTTTACAGGTCAGTGGCTCCGTATGTTCAGTGACAGTTTTCTCACGTACCTGAGACACTGACACATGTAGACCGATTCAAATGAATGGCTCTATGCAGATGTCAGCATATTTTCAGGGACTGTGTGCACTTGTGCAAAACATGCAGACATGTATATTTTATTAATAATAATAATAATAATAATAATAATAATAATCTTTATTTATATAGCGCCAACATATTCCGCAGCGCTTTACAGTTGAATATTTTGATACACACGGATGTGCCACACGGACACACGGACATGGATATCTCCGGTACCTTTTTTTCTTGTGCCGGAAATATCTGGATGTGTGAAATCGGCCTAACTCTGTATTACATTTTTCTAGTGGACCCCCGACTCATGTTAAAACCGCATTACACTATAGTGAATTTTTCCGTCTAAAGAAAATTAACAGCATTGAAACAGATCTTGACAAACCATCATCAGAGTTAAAAAAAAAAAGATTTTTATCCAGAAGCTACCCAAGCGAACTATTAGATAAAGCACTGCAAAAGGTAAAAAAAATTAAATAAAAAATCTCTTAAGATCAAGTGGGAAAAATAAAGGTAACAAATCAAAAAGGTTTATCTTCAGTTTTAAATATGGCCCTATGACCAACAAGATTCACTGGCCCATAATTAATAACTGGCATGTATTAAGCTCAGATAATCATCTAAAAGAAGTTGTTAAAAGTAAACCTTTAATCACATATAGATACAAATTTAAAAGACAATCTGGGAAAAAATGTCTTAAACTCATACACAGTAATTAATGAAAGAGAAACAGAGGAAAAGCCAGCTCACTGAAGTGGAACACAGGTGCACGGAAGTCAGTCCTGGCTGAACAAAATGGCTTGATATTAAAAAGAAGGTGTTATCTTCCAGATCCTTTTGGTTAAAAAGTCAAAACTTTTTATATTGATAAAATCATAAAAAACACAATAGAAAATTGTTCCGGGAAATCCTGATGACAGGCAATAGAGCAACGTTTTTCGATCACCACAATGATCTTTGTCAAAGCTCATACACTACCATCACTATCACAGGTTTTAATTTACCAGGCACCAACCACAATTAGCACTGAAATTACATGACATAAAAAAGGTACTAGAAAAACACTTCATTAAGAAAATGAAATCATGCATTTGAGTAAAACATAATTAAAATAACTTGTTTAAGATGGTAAAAAATATGCAAATGATATATCCCTGAAAGTAAAGGAAATGATTAGTGAGAAAAAGAGCATGACTTAGTAATGAAACATTATTCCATTCCGTTTATTGAAACCATTTGGAATTCTCATACCCAAATAGTATATCCAGAACGCCTCATGAGTAGTGTTGAGTAGAGTTGAGCGACTTTTGGTTTTTTAGGGTCGCGTTTCGTTTCGTGAAACCCGACTTTTCCAAAAGTCGGGTCGAGCAAGATCGTCCAATTATAGGGAAAAGTCGGGGTCGTCCCGAAACACGAAACCCAATGTAAGTCAATGGGGAATAAAAGTCGGCAGTGAGAGGAGGACAGGAAACACACCTACAGTGCCCATTTGAATGCCAAAAGCATCAATTCTTCTTACTTAAGCTTGTCAACCTTAATTAACTTCATAATACAAGTTACGCACTGAAAAATGGGAGTTATTTGGCTAAAGTTGTGGGGGGGAGGGCTGACTGCAGGTTTTCATGTGCCCTGGGCGAAAGAGCGCCCCTTTAACACATACCACAACTCATCATGCTCCGATACGGCAGATAAATAGCGGTATAGTACAATGAAAAATACCTCACTTTTTACATCTCATGACGAGGCCCATCTATTTCTCCATACAGAATCAATGGTCCCATATAATGTTTGAAACAGTATATGATGAGCTCCACATAATGCTACAGTATATGTTGGTCCCCATGGATGAAGCTCCACTGTCTTATGGGCCCAAATAATGCTCCAAACATAATGGGCCCCATTTCTAATGCTCTAGTGTATAATGGGACCTGTAAATGCTGCTCCAGTGTCTGATGTCCACCTTTGGAATGTTCCAGTGTATGGTGGGCCCCATCTATCATTCTCCAGAGTATAGTGCTCCCCAAAAATTGCTGTCCCAACATTGAAAACAATCAAATAAGTCTCCTCGCTAGGGAATCCCTGTACTTGTCTGGACAGGTGCTGTAGCTTGCTTAACAGCTCGCCAGCCGTTCTCACGCCCAGTATGGATTGCACGTGATTGCACAAAGGTTAGAAAGGGTACCGTATCCCTGGATAACATGTATGGATAGCGTACACATTCAAAATATATGTCTCAGGAGGCAGGCTCAGACGGTGTCAGGCCCAGTATGGATTGCACGTGATTGCACAAAGGTTAGAAAGGGTACCATATCCCTGGATAACATGTATGGATAGAGTACACATTCAAAATATATGTCTCAGGAGGCAGGCTCAGACGGTGTTAGGCCCAGTATGGATTGAACGTGATTGCACAAAGGTTAGAAAGGGTACCGTATCCCCGGATAACATGTATGGATAGCGTACACATTCAAAATATATGTCTCAGGAGGCAGGCTCAGACGGTGTTAGGCCCAGTATGGATTGCACGTGATTGCACAAAGGTTTGAAAGGGTACCGTATCCCCAGATAACATGTATGGATAGCGTACACATTCAAAATATATGTCTCAGGAGGCAGGCTCAGACGGTGTCAGGCCCAGTATGGATTGCACGTGATTGCACATAGGTTAGAAAGGGTACCGTATCCCTGGATAACATGTATGGATAGCGTACACATTCAAAATATATGTCTCAGGAGGCAGGCTCAGACGGTGTCAGGCACAGTATGGATTGCACGTGATTGCACAAAGGTTAGAAAGGGTACCGTATCCCCGGATAACATGTATGGATAGCATACACATTCAAAATATATGTCTCAGGAGGCAGGCTCAGACGGTGTTAGGCCCAGTATGGATTGCACGTGATTGCACAAAGGTTAGAAAGGGTACCGTATCCCCGGATAACATGTATGGATAGCGTACACATTCAAAATATATGTCTCAGGAGGCAGGCTCAGACGGTGTTAGGCCCAGTATGGATTGCACGTGATTGCACAAAGGTTAGAAAGGGTACCGTATCCCCAGATAACATTTATGGATAGCGTACACATTCAAAATATATGTCTCAGGAGGCAGGCTCAGACAGTGTCAGGCCCAGTATGGATTGCACGTGATTGCACAAAGGTTAGAAAGGGTACCGTATCCCTGGATAACATGTATGGATAGCGTACACATTCAAAATATATGTCTCAGGAGGCAGGCTCAGACGGTGTCAGGCACAGTATGGATTGCACGTGATTGCACAAAGGTTAGAAAGGGTACCGTATCCCCGGATAACATGTATGGATAGCGTACACATTCAAAATATATGTCTCAGGAGGCAGGCTCAGATGGTGTTAGGCCTAGTATGGATTGCACGTGATTGCACAAAGGTTAGAAAGGGTACCGTATCCCCGGATAACATGTATGGATAGCGTACACATTCAAAATATATGTCTCAGGAGGCAGGCTCAGACGGTGTTAGGCCCAGTATGGATTGCACGTGATTGCACAAAGGTTAGAAAGGGTACCGTATCCCCAGATATCATGTATGGATAGCGTACACATTCAAAATATATGTCTCAGGAGGCAGGCTCAGACGGTGTCAGGCCCAGTATGGATTGCACGTGATTGCACATAGGTTAGAAAGGGTACCGTATCCCTGGATAACATGTATGGATAGCGTACACATTCAAAATATATGTCTCAGGAGGCAGGCTCAGACGGTGTCAGGCACAGTATGGATTGCACGTGATTGCACAAAGGTTAGAAAGGGTACCGTATCCCCGGATAACATGTATGGATAGCATACACATTCAAAATATATGTCTCAGGAGGCAGGCTCAGACGGTGTTAGGCCCAGTATGGATTGCACGTGATTGCACAAAGGTTAGAAAGGGTACCGTATCCCCGGATAACATGTATGGATAGCGTACACATTCAAAATATATGTCTCAGGAGGCAGGCTCAGACGGTGTTAGGCCCAGTATGGATTGCACGTGATTGCACAAAGGTTAGAAAGGGTACCGTATACCCAGATAACATTTATGGATAGCGTACACATTCAAAATATATGTCTCAGGAGGCAGGCTCAGACAGTGTCAGGCCCAGTATGGATTGCACGTGATTGCACAAAGGTTAGAAAGGGTACCGTATCCCTGGATAACATGTATGGATAGCGTACACATTCAAAATATATGTCTCAGGAGGCAGGCTCAGACGGTGTCAGGCACAGTATGGATTGCACGTGATTGCACAAAGGTTAGAAAGGGTACCGTATCCCCGGATAACATGTATGGATAGCGTACACATTCAAAATATATGTCTCAGGAGGCAGGCTCAGATGGTGTTAGGCCTAGTATGGATTGCACGTGATTGCACAAAGGTTAGAAAGGGTACCGTATCCCCGGATAACATGTATGGATAGCGTACACATTCAAAATATATGTCTATACAGCATGAGGCAGGCTCAGACGGTGTTAGGCCCAGTATGGATTGCACGTGATTGCACAAAGGTTAGAAAGGGTACCGTATCCCTGGATAACATGTATGGATAGCGTACACATTCAAAATGTATGTCTCAGGAGGCAGGCTCAGACGGTGTCAGGCACAGTATGGATTGCACGTGATTGCACAAAGGTTTGAAAGGGTACCGTATCCCCAGATAACATGTATGGATAGCGTACACATTCAAAATATATGTCTCAGGAGGCAGGCTCAGATGGTGTCAGGCCCAGTATGGATTGCACGTGATTGCACAAAGGTTAGAAAGGGTACTGTATCCCTGGATAACATGTATGGATAGCGTACACATTCAAAATATATGTCTCAGGAGGCAGGCTCAGACGGTGTTAGGCCCAGTATGGATTGCACGTGATTGCACAAAGGTTAGAAAGGGTACCGTATCACCGGAAAACATGTATGGATAGCGTACACATTTAAAATATATGTCTATACAGCATGAGGCAGGCTCAGACGGTGTTAGGCCCAGTATGGATTGCACGTGATTGCACAAAGGTTAGAAAGGGTACCGTATCCCTGGATAACATGTATGGATAGCGTACACATTCAAAATATATGTCTCAGGAGGCAGGCTCAGACGGTGTCAGGCACAGTATGGATTTGACGGCCCAGATTACACAGCGGAGGAGCAGGGAGAGGTAAAGATTGCAAATGCTGGGGCCCTGGCCAAGCAAGGGGGGCCCACTTGTGGGCGTCGGTACTGGCACTGGGCCCCTCATAGTACAGTGGTGTGTCTGACGGCGGGTGTGCACCACCATCGTCAGAGACACTTGATTGCACTATGAGGGACCCTGTGCCAGTGCCCGCGCCCAAGAGTTGGCCTACCCACCTGTCCAGGGCAACGGCACTCGCACGGTGTCGTGCGGTAGGTGGTGACCCCGGCCATGGGGGGGGAGGCAGCACAGTTAGGGAGTTTTAGAAAGTGGCATATGTTGATGTTGGACATTCAGCTGATGCAAAAGGCGAAATAGGTGAAGTACCAGGAAGAGGTGGACCAAAGCAAGCCATTTTTCTGTCACCCTATGTGTCATCAGGGGAAGGTGGGACAAAATCCTTGGAAACCCATGCGTGGTTCATTTTAATGAAGGTTAGATCATCCACATTTTGGGTTGACAGACGGGTCCTTTTTTCTGTCAGGATTGATCCAGCTGCACTGAAGACTCTTTCCGATAGCACACTTGCAGCTGGGCAAGCGAGCTCCTGTAAGGCATATTGGGCCAATTCAGGCCAGGTGTCCAGTTTAGCGGCCCAATAGTCAAAGGGGAATGACCTGTGTGGGAGAACATCGATATGGGAGGAAAAGTAGTTTGTAACCATAGTTGACAACTGCTGTCTCCTGTCACTTTCCATCGATGCAGTATTACCAGTTGTGTGAGCGGTATTTGAAAAATCAGTCCACAACATTGTCATGAAACCCCTGTCTCCAACGCCACTTCTGCTGTGTGCACCACGAACACCTCTGCCAAGCTGCCCCCGGCCTGTACGGCTCGTGTGAGAACCATCACCGCTGCTGTGTGCTGGGAATGCCTCAAGCAACCGATTTACCAGAGTTGCTTGTTTATTAGCCAATATTAGGACAAGGTTCTCCTGTGGCATGATGTTTTGTAATTTGCCTTTATAGTGTGGATCCAGGATGCTGGCCAACCAGTAGTCGTCATCGTTCATCATTTTGGCAATGCGGGGGTCCCTTTTTAGGATCCGCAAGGCATAATCTGACATGTGGGCCAATGTTCCCGGTGTCAATGATGCACTGCGAGTGCTGGGTGGAGGAGCACTTTCTGGCAAATCCACATCCCTCCAGTCACGCACAAACCCTGTACCAGACCTTGCCACGCCAACATTTTCACTTGCCCCACGAGATGCATCCTCCTCCCCTAAGTAATCATCCCCATCATCCTCCTCCTCCTCCTCTTCTTCCTCCACCTCGTCCAGGAGAGGTCCCTGAGCAGACAATGGCTGAATGTCATCAAGGATTCCCTTCTCCTCTTCCTCCTCATCAACATTGGCTGCAGATGCCTGCTCCTTAAGGTGCGTCAAAGTTTGCATGAGCAGACGCATAAGTGGGATGCTCATGCTTAGGATGGCGTCGTCTGCGCTTACCAGCCGTGTGCATTCCTCAAAACACTGAAGGACTTTACAAAGGTCTTTCAGCTTCGACCACTGCATGCCTGTCAACTCCATGTCTGTTCTCAAAGTGCCTGGCCGTGTATCCTCCCACAAATGCATTATGGCCTGCCTCTGCTCGCACAGCCGCTCCACCATGTGCAGGGTGGAGTTCCACCTTGTTGCAATGTCGATAATGAGGCGGTGGTTGGGAAGGTGGAGCAATCGCTGCAGCTTCTGCATACGAACGGAGTGTACAGGCGACCGGCGGATGTGCGCGCACAGTCTTCGCACCTTCTGGAGCAGGGCTGTTAACTCCGGATAATTTTTGAGGAAGCACTGCACCACCAGGTTCAAGGTATGAGCCAAGCAAGGTATGTGGGTGAATTTTGAAAGGGCTATGGCTGCCACAAAATTACGGCCGTTATCACTAACTACCTTGCCTGCCTCAAGATGTACACTGCCCAGCCATGACTCAGTTTGTCGCTTCAAGTACTCGGCCAGCACCTCGGCGGTGTGTCTCTTGCCCAAACACATCATCTGCAACACAGCCTGCTGACGCTTTCCACTAGCTGCTCGATAGGGGGACACATCGTGTGCAACAGTGGCAGCTGCAGATGGAGTGCTCGTACGACTGCGCTCTGTGGACGAGCTGTCGCTTCTGGAGGAGGAGGAGGAGGAGGGTCGAACGCCTACAGCCAACTGTTTCCTATACCGTGGGCTAGGCAGCACTGTCCCACCACCGCTGTCCCCTGTGGACCCTGCATCCACCACATTAACCCAGTGCGCAGTGATGGACACGTAACGGCCCTGGCCATGCCGACTGGACCATGCATCAGTTGTGAGGTGCACCTTTCCGCTCACTGACTGCTTGAGTGCATGGACAATGCGGTCTTTCACATGATGGTGGAGGGCTGGGATGGCTTTGCGAGAGAAGAAGTGGCGACTGGGTAGGTCATAGCGTGGTACTGCATAGGCCATGAGTTCGCGGAAAGCTGTGCTTTCCACCAACCGAAAGGGCATCATCTCAAACGAGATTAGTTTGGCAATGTGGGCGTTCAAACCCAGTGTACGCGGATGAGAGACTGAGTACTTTCTTGACCTACTCATAGTGTCTGGGAGGGTGAGCTGGACTTGAGAGCTGCATATGGAGGAAGTAGCGGTGGACAGGGCGGACTGAGAGAGGGTTGATGATGGTGATGGAGTTGGTGTTCTTTCTGATGGCCTAGAATCAGTCTTTCGTTGATATAACAGTGGGATTCCCTGACTGCTGTGGTCTTGCAACGACACCTCAACATTTGCTGCTGTGCTAACCGGTGGGCTTACAGTGGGGGAAACAATGTAGCGTTGCTGACTACCTTCATTGTGATCAGTTGCACATGTGGCACTTGAGGTTTGGTGTTGTGTCCACGCTTGCAAGTGCATGCTGGTTAAATGTCTAAGCATGCAACTGGTATTCAAATTTTTCAGATTTTTCCCTCGGCTAAAGGTCTTTGCGCACTTCTTACAGATAACCTTGGCCTGATCATGAGGATTTTGTTCAAAAAAGTGCCACACTGCACTCTTCCTACTTTGGCAGACATTTTGCGGCCTAGCACGCTGTGATCTTTTGACCCTCTGGACAAGCTGTCCAGCAACTCTTTTGATGTTTGGAACCTGTCTTTGGAGTGCTCCGGGCCTGCCAGATAACAGCTGTTGCGATGTCGATGTCTGCTGTGGATGCTCCTCATCTGAGCTATTGGAAGCAGCACCCTCTTCCCCCAATGGATGCCAATCTGGGTCAACAACTGGGTCATCCATCACCTCCTCTTCTATGTCATGTGCACCTTTCTCTGTGTCACCGTGTATGGTGGTATAGTGTGCGGGAAGGGGCACCTGAGTCTCATCAGGGTCAAAATCTGGCTCTGTCCACTGCGAGGACAATGTAGTGCTCTGAGTGAATGTACCAGCAGAATCATCCATCAGCGGCTGTGCATCAGTGCACTCCATGTCAGATTCATCTTGGCCTGGGTAATTCACCATTTCACTTGATAATCCAGGCATGGTATGTGAAAACAGCTCCATGGAGTAATCAGTAGTATGGCCTGCGTCATCCTTCAATCTTGGTTGGGGTGAAGGACACAAGGAAAGGTGTGGTTCATGAACATGAGCCTCCAATGACGACTCAGTGCTTTTACTTTTTACAACTGAAGAAGAGGAGGCGATAGAGCTGGAGGCTGAGTCAGCAATGTAAGACAAAACTTTTTCCTGATGCTCTGCCTTTAAAAGCGGTTTGCCAACTCCTAGAAAACTAAGCGTTCGAGGCCTTATGTAGCCAGACGATGACGCAGGGTCAGCACCTCCTGCATTCGGTCCTATTTTGCTCTTGCCACTACCATCAGATCCACCACCAACACCATCATTACCAGCTGCCAACCCCCGCCCAATTCCACGGCCTCTTCCACCAGCCTTCCTCATTTTTGGTAGAAATGTAGACAAAATCCAACAAACTATATAGTAATGTAAAACAAGGTACAAGGTGTCTATAGGACAGGGGAGATTTAGAATTTCTGCACACACTTGTGGACAGTGGACACTTTTGGATTGTGTGAGGCCCACTGATATCTGAGCGCTATGTGACAGGCTCGATGGCACAGCTGCCTGTGACCAAAGTGACGAGAGGATAATGGAGATTTTGAATCTCTGCGCACACTTTTGGACACTGGACACTTGTGGATTGTGTGAGGCCCACTGATATCTGAGCGCTATGTGACACGCTCGATGGCACAGCTGCCTGTGACCAAAGTGACGAGAGGATAATGGAGATTTTGAATCTCTGCGCACACTTTTGGACACTGGACACTTGTGGATTGTGTGAGGCCCACTGATATCTGAGCGCTATGTGACAGGCTCGATGGCACAGCTGTGACCAAAGTGACGAGAGGATAATGGAGATTTTGAATCTCTGCGCACACTTTTGGACACTGGACACTTGTGGATTGTGTGAGGCCCACTGATATCTGAGCGCTATGTGATACGCTCGATGGCACAGCTGCCTGTGACCAAAGTGACGAGAGGATAATGGAGATTTTGAATCTCTGCGCACACTTTTGGACACTGGACACTTGTGGATTGTGTGAGGCCCACTGATATCTGAGCGCTATGTGACAGGCTCGATGGCACAGCTGTGACAAAAGTGACTAGAGGATAAGGGAGATTGGATTGCTTTTAAAAAAGCAGTTTGCGGAGCAGTGGGTAAACAGCAATGCCAGCGTGTCAGGAAGCCTTAAAAGGCAGCCCAACAACCAACACCACTGATACACCACAATATAGCCTCCCCTTGCACTGCACACACAGTGACTTGTGTGTTGTGCAGGCCAAATCGCTAGCAGCAGAAGCAGTTTTTTTGTCTTCTTCCCTGCCTAACGCTCTCCCTACAGAATCAGCAGCAACCTCTCCCTATACTAAGATCGGCAGAAGTAAGATGGCGGTCGGCGTGCACGCCCTTTTATACCCCCTGTGACGCCCACCAAAGCAAGCCAATCACTTGGATGCCCTTCTGAAAGATGGTGGTGACCCGTGCCTAGGTCATCACGTTGCCCACAGTGTCCGTGGATCCTGATTGGCTGAAAAAGAGCGCAAAACAAACTTTTGAAACGCGACTTTGGTGCGTAAGTCGCCGACCTCGTGGCCGACCTCATCCTAGGGTCGGGTTTCGTTTCATGAAACCCGACTTTGCCAAAAGTCGGCGACTTTTGAATTTTTTCGACCCGTTTCGCTCAACTCTAGTGTTGAGCGATACCATCTGTTATTGAGAAATATCGGATCGGATTGGATCGGCCGATATCCAAAAAGTATCGGGCATCGCCGATTCCGATCCCGGAAGTCCCACTCAAGTCAATGGGACCGAAATATCGGAATTAAAAAAACCCTTTCTTTCCTTGTAGGTTAATTCTACATGAAGAAAAACAACTAAGAATAATGTAGAATGTATTGGGGGAGGTGGAGGAGACATTAAAGGCATAGAGGTTTAGCCCAATCAAATGGAATAGCAGGAATTAATTTTTTTTTTTTAAAGACGTTTGGAGTTACAAAGATATTGACTATGTTAACCTCTTTTATATTTTGTCAGATATGTGTGTTTCACTACTTCCATGCTCTTCATCTTCTTTTTTACTTCTCCCACACTTTCTCCTTCATGATCATCAGCAGCAGCAGCATCTTTTTCATCAACTTTTTCTTCACCTTATTCATCTTCTTCTTCACCTTCTTCCTATTATTCTTTTTTTGTACATTATTCATATTCTTATTCAACGATTATTCTTCTTCATATTCTATTTCTTCATCTTCTTCCTATTCTTCTTCATCATATTCTTATTTGTGACAGGCATTCCTGTAGTTGTTATCTGTAAAAGTTTGAAGATTACACCTTCCGTTCTGCCTGTCACAAAAGATTTACAACAGGATTTGTCCGCGTTCAGTTTGGCCTGCAGTAGCAGGCATTTTCCAGGGGCACCAAGAGGAGGAACGGACTCACCCCCATACACTGCTTAGTCTTCTTCTGCTTATAATTTAGATAATATCTTTTGCTCGGATTTTTAGTCTTATGCTTAATGTTTTTCTGATTTTGGTTCTTCTGCTTTTTGTTCTTCTGCTTCTTAGTCTTCTGTCTCTTGTTGTTCTGCATCTTGGCGGTTGTCTTCATGTTCTTTGTCCTCTTGGTCATCTTCTTCAGGGTCATCTTTTTGGACTTCTTCGGTGTGGTCTCCAGGGTCGTCGTCTTCAGGGTTGTCGTCAGGGAGACCCAGAGTGAGAATCAAAAACCATTTCCACAAGCTTGAACTTGGAAAAGTAGCAGAAGGTACAAGAAGGCTAAGAAACTGCTGAGAACCAGCTGATGGTACTGGAACCCGGATGGTTAGCAGAAGGAACAAGAGCAAATGGAACTAGCGAGGACCAGCTGACGGTGCTGGAACCTGGAGGGGCAGCAGAAGGAACAAGAGCCAATGGCACAACCGTGGACCAGCTGACGGTGCTGGAACACGGTTACTAAGCAAGAGGTACCTGTGCTACAAAGCACTACCGAGGACCAGCAGACGTTGCAGGAACTCTGATACCGAGAAGGAGGCACCTAGGCCAAAGGCACTGCCGAGGACCAGCTGACGGTGCTGGAACCCGGATGGGTAGCAGAAGGTAACCATGATAAACAAAGTTGCAAGGCCGCGAGCCGGCCGCACTTACCAAAACCCACAGTCCTACAGGGGGTGCTTGTCCTATTGGCAATGCAGAACCAGCCTTTATTACCAGAACCTGCAGCCCACATAGGAAGCACCTAAACTGCAGGCACCATAGACTCGGCTAACCCGACAGCAACACGACAGGACAACGTATTGGTGGCAAAGTGACGTTGACACTACCCAGAAACAGCAGGTGTGCTGGAACAAGGCTGGGCAGGAGGGAGTACCCGTGCCAAAGACACTTCTGAGCAGCAACTGGCGATGTTGGAGCCCAGGGTCAATCAGGGTGTAGGCTGAGGCCTAATTTCATCAAGTTTAATATCTGTTGTAGACTACTACTGATTTTAAACGTGCTCCAACTAGGCCTCTGGCTCCACTACTATTAGTGGGAATGTGGACAGAGCAGGAGACATTGCCGGACACACATCAGGGGTTCAGCTGACGTTACTGAACCCCAGTAACACAGGAACAAGTGATGATTGTGCAGACGCCACTTCAGAGCAGCAACTGGCGGGGTTGGAGGCCAGGTGAAATACTAGAGACAGAGTAGAGCCTAATTGGAGCAAGTTTGAAATCAGTAGTAGTGTGAATGTTGAAGCCAAGGTTAAATCATGGAGCAGGCTGAGGCCTAATTCCAGCAAGTTTTATATGTGATGTAGTTTGAATGTGGAGGCAGCAGGAGATATTGCTGTCCACACAGCAGGGGAGCAGCAGGCATTTCTGAACCCCACTAACACTGGAGCATGTGTTTCTCTCTGCAGATGGCACTTCCAAGCGACAACTGGCTGTGTTGAAGCCCAGGATCAATCATGCAGCAGGCTGAGGCCTACTTCGAGCAAGTAGAAAATCGGATGTAGTTTGAATGTGGAGGCAGCAGGAGACTTTACCGTCCACACAGCAGGGGAGCAGCTGGCGTCACTGAACCCCACTAACACAGGAGCTAGTGTTTTTTTCTGTGCAGACGGCACTTCCAAAGCAACAACTGGCGGTGTTGGAGCCCAGGGTAAATCAGTGTGTAGGCTGAGGCCTAATTTCATCAAGTTTAATATCTGTTATAGACTACTACTGATTTTAAACGTGCTCCAACTAGGCCTCTGGCTCCACTCTGTCTTTGGTATTTCCCCTGGCCTCCAACCCCGCCAGTTGCTGCTCAGAAGTGGCGTCTGCACAATCAACACTTTTTCCTGTGTTACAGGGGTTCAGTAACGTCAGCTGAACCCTTGATGTGTGTCCGGCAATGTCTCCTGCTCTGTCCACATTCCCACTACTAGTGGGAATGTGGACAGAGCAGGAGACATTGCCGGACACACATTAGGGGTTAAGCTGACGTTACTGAACCCCAGTAACACAGGAACAAGTGTTGATTGTGCAGACGCCACTTCTGAGCAGCAACTGGCGGGGTTGGAGGCCAGGGGAAATACTAGAGACAGAGTGGAGCCAGAGGCCTAGTTGGAGCAAGTTTGAAATCAGTAGTAGTGTGAATGTGGAGGTAGCAGAAGACATTGCCGTCCACACAGCAGGGTAGCAGCTGGCGTTACTGAACCCCACTAACATAGGAGCTAGTGTTTTTCTCTGTGCAGACGGCACTTCTGAGCAACAACTGGCTGTGTTGAAGCCCAGGGATTACAGTTCAGGTGGTAGAAACATGAACACAACAGGAGACCTGGATACTGTTGCCAACCAATTATTTATTCTGGAAGAGGACTGGCAAATTCTGGCGAGATCCAGGCCTTGTTCATTTTCAGAAAAGTAAACCGGTCAATGTTATCAGAGAATAGTCGCGTGCGACGATCTGTTAGCACACCACCTGCGGCACTAAAGACGCGTTCCGATAATACACTGGAAGCAGGGCAAGCCAGCACCTCCAATGCATACTGGCTAAGCTCTGGCCATGTATCCAGCTTAGAGACCCAAAACTTGAAGGGGAAGAGCTGTCTGGGAGTACACTGACAGGGCAAGACATGTAGTCTGTCACCATCTGACGGAAACGTTGCCTCCTGCTGACTGGAGCTGTCTGTGATGGTGTAGACATTTGTGGCGGGCACACAAAACTTTGCCACATTTGGGCCATACTGGTCTTGCCTTGTGCTGAGGCGCTGCCTCTGCTCCCTCTTTGTGCAGAGCTTCCTCCACTGCCTAGATGCACAGAACTGCTTTGTAAACACTAGCACAGCACTGCCCTCGGGTGGAATGGAGAACATGATGGACTGCATCAGTGTGTCTTGGTACTCCCGCATTTTACGCTCCCGGTTCAACGGTGTTATGAGGCTTTGTAAATTGTCCCGGTAGCAAGGATCTAGGAGAGTGTACACCCAATAATCAGCCATGTTGAGAATGTGGGCGATGCGGCGGTCGTTTCTCAGGCACTGCAGCATGAAATCAACCATGTGCTGCAGACTCCCAACTGCCCAAGAAACGCTGTCCCCTGCTTGAGGTTTCATCTCTGCCTGCTCTGCATCACCCCACCCTCGCTGTACATACTGACTAGAGCATTGTGTACCTCCCTCCTCTGGAGAGATGTCTTCCTCCTCCATTGACTCCTCCTCATCCTCATCACAAAGTGTCCCCTGCCTAGGCCTTTGTGAGGAACCACGTAGAGCAGACTGTCCAGAAGCAGGTGGAATTTATGACTCCTCATCCTCCACCTCTTCCAAAACCTTCTCCCTTAGTGCTTGCAGTGGTTTTTGAAGCAGGCAGATAAGGGGGACAGTCATGCTGACTAGTGCATCATCTGCACTCGCCATCCACGTGGAATCATCGAAGGCATGCATAACGAGGCAGATGTCCTTCATAGAGGCCCCCTCACTGGGGCTAAAGTGTGACCGGCGCACAGTGCGACTTGTTTGCGCCTGATGCAGCTGGTACTCCATTATTGCTGCCTGCTACTCACACAACTGCTCCAACATATGTAACGTTGAATTCCACCTGGTGGGTAGGTCACATATGATGCGATGTTCCGGAAGGCGTAATCGGCGCTGCAGAGCTGCAATGCGCGATCTTGCCGTGCTGGAACGCCGCAAGTGAGTGCACTCTATGCGGACCTTGTGCAGCAGTGCATCAAGATCCGGATAGTCCCTCAGAAAGCTCTGCACAACCAAGTTGAGCACATGTGCCAGACATGGGATGTGAGTGAGGTTGCCTAGGCCCAGAGCTGCCACCAGATTTTGGCCATTGTCACACACTACCAAGCCCGGCTGGAGATTCGCTGGCACAAACCACGCGTCGCTCTCCTGCTTGATGACATTCCAGAGCTCCTGCGCTGTGTGGCTTCAATTCCCCAAATAAATTAATTTCAGTATGGCCTGTTGACGTTTGGCCACGGCTGTGCTCATATCGGTCGTAACAGGCTCCTGCAGCGCTGATTCTGAGGAACTGGAGTATGAGGAGGAGTCAATGTGTACAGACTGGATTCCTGCAATCCTTGGAGTTGGCAGAACACGTACAGCGCCACTCTCATGATCTGTACCCGGCTCCACAACATTGACCCAATGAGCAGTGAGGGAAAGGTATCGTCCCTGTCCATGGGTACTGGTCCACGCATCGGTGGTCAGGTGGACCTTGCTGCTGACGGCGTTTAGTAGCGCATGTTTAATTTTTCCCTCCACATGCTTTTGCAGGGCAGGGACGGCTTGCCTATTGAAATAAAAGCGGCCGGGCACGGTGTATTGTGGGACTGCCAATGCCATGAAGTTCCAGAAGGTGTCAGTCTCCACCAGCCTGAATGAGAGCATTTCAAGGGCCAGTAATTTGGCAATGCCAGCATTCAGAGCCTGTGCTCGGGGATGGTTTGCAGAGTATGGCCACCTTTTCTCCCATGCCTGTGCTACCGATGGCTGTAGAGTGGCCTGGGAGTGTGAGGATGAACGGGAACGTGGTGCTGTGGGTGGAATGTCACTGGGTCTCTGGACAACAGTGCCAGAGGTTCTTCCATGGCGATCCTGTGAGGAAGCCGAACCAGCTGTGTGTGAGCTGGAGGAAGAAGCTACAACATGAGTTGAAGAGGTGGTAGGTGGTGCTGTAGGTTGGCCTACGTCTTCAGTGTATCTTTGTAACTCCACCACGTGCTTGGTCCACACATGTTTCCACATATTTGTGGTATTGAGATTGCTGACTCTTTTCCCTCTTTTGACTTTCTGATGACACAGCTTGCATTTGACAAAGCAAATGTCATCTGCAACTGTGTCAAAAAAGGACCATGCACTGCAAGTTTTGGGAGTGCCCGTTTAGGCTTTTGGAAGAGGAATGCTCCTAACGGGTGCCGAAGTGGAGGCTACAGGCAACCAAGTCTGCCCCCTCCCTCTCCCTCCTGTTTTGGCCGTTTGGGGAATCTCTTCCTCAGAGCTGCTCCCACCACCTTCCTGTTCCTCACGCCATGATGGGTCAAGGACCTCATCATCTGCACTCCCCTCTTCAAACACCTGCTTCTCCTGGGTAGTCTCGAAAGCAAGGTACGCACCAGAAAGTGGCACCTGAGTCTCATCATCATCTGATGCATACTGAGGTGTGCTGACCATAGGCTCTGGCCCACCTGCCTCTTCAGATTCAGAGGGACAAAGCAGTTGCACATCACTGCATACTCCCTCTTCTTCACATTCTTGAATGCTGCTTGGCTGGCCCCCTGTTTCCAAGCCAACAGATTCAGAGAACAGAAGTAGAGACTGTGATGGCTCCTGTCCAGGGCTCTCTGACTGCCTTGGCAATTTGGCAGGTGGTGAAGAGACAGATGGTTCCTCTTCAGTGCTCTGGCCCTGAGAGGACTTGGAAGTCATTGAAGTCAATGCATTAGCTGCCATCCATCCAACAACGGCTTCAATTTGTTCCTCCCGCAGCAGTGGGGTACTGCGAGGTCCTACAAAGCTACGCATAAAGGACTGTTGCCTGGTAAAACTGGGGAATGCTGACTCAATGGTGCCCGCAGCAGGCACAGAATCCCCACGTCCTCTCCCTGCAGAATCCCCACATCCTCTCCCTGCTGAAACTCCACGCCCATGCCCACGTGCCTTACTCCCTGTCATTTTGGTAGACGGATAAAGATAGGCAGAAAAGTACAAAGGGGGGGCTTAGTGTGCTTATTCCTGAACAGCTGCTAACAGGTATAAGAAACACTAATTGTATAAAGTGTGTGGACTACACTTTAATATGAGCTAATGTGGCCTACACAACTGTCAAATGGAGTGTTTGGTGAACTTTATTTTGTTTTGTTTTTTCCAAAAAAACAAAAAGGATGTGACCAAAGATTTGAAAGCGATAGTATCACAAACTTTTTGGAGCTATTACAATGCAGGAAGGTAACCTACAATGCAAAAGATGAGGCTCCAAAAAATAGGGTAATACTAATCTGGCTGCGGCTGAAGGGCACAAGCCAGAAAAAAGGCTTCTCTATTTTTGCCTATATAGTGTTTGCAACCAACCAATGTAGATGGATACGGATGGATGCACACTAATAGGAGAATGAAAAATGAGCTGCAATAAAACAAAAATATGTATGAGGCAGTGACGCACGCTGAGCGGCCTACAACCAGACATAGCTGCAGGACACACTACAGCGTGAGCTGCACTCACACACAGAGACCTCTCAGACAGCCGTGAACAGTGCAGATAAGTGGGCACTAGCACTGAAAGGCTGCAGAAAGGCTCTGCTGTCTACTCCTATAGTGTTTGCAACCAACGTATATGGATACAGATGGATGCACACTAATAGGAGAATGAAAAATGAGCTGCAATAAAAGAAAATTATGTGTGAGGCAGTGACGCATGCTGAGCGGCCTACAACCAGACGTAACTGCAGGACACACTACAGTGTGAGCTGCACTCACAGAGACCTCTCAGACAGCCGTGAACAGTGCAGAAAACTGGGCACTAGCACTGAAAGGCTGCAGAGAGGCTCCGCTATCTACTCCTATAGTTTTTGCAACCAACGTATATGGATACGGATGGATGCACACTAATAGGAGAATGAAAAATGAGCTGCAATAAAAGAAAAATATGTGTGAGGCAGTGACGCACGCTGAGTGGCCTACAACCAGATGTAGCTGCAGGACACACTACAGCGTGAGCTGCACTCACACACAGAGACCTCTCAGACAGCCGTGAACAGTGCAGAAAACTGGGCACTAGCACTGAAAGGCTGCAGAGAGGCTCTGCTGTCTACTCCTATAGTGTTTGCAACCAACGTATATGGATACGCATGGATGCACACTAATAGGAGAATGAAAAATGAGCAGCAATAAAAGAAAAATATGTATGAGGCAGTGACGCATGCTGAGCGTCTTTACAACCAGACGTGGCTGCAGGACACACTACACAGCGTGAGCTGCACTCACACAGACCTTGCAGACAGCTGTGAACTCTGCTGCAAGGCAAAAGAAAGCTACAGTGGTTGATTATGTAGCCTGGGTAAAGCACAATATGATTTGGAAAATCGCTATCTCTAACTGTCCCTCAGAGTCTTGAACAGCAGCCTGTCCCTAACTGAATTCACAGCAGAGTGAATCCGAAATGGCGGCAGCGGCTTTTATAGTGCATCATGACATCATTTCAGCAGCCAATCACAGCCATGCCATTACCTAACATGCCTACATGCCTAACAGGATGTGCCCACACTTCTGAGGATTGTCATTGGCTGAATCAAATCAAACTGGCTCATAGCATTATGGGAACTTCTGATTCCGGTATTCGATATGCTAAAAGTATTGGAACTCAGTGACGGAATTCCGATACCCAATATTTGCGGTATCAGAATGCTCAACACTACTCATGAGTTAAAAGTCAGCGCTGTAAGTCACCACTGCGAGGTAAAAAATCAACTCTTTTCATATGAAAAATTTGAAGAGAACCAATATTTCTAGAACGGCAATCCATAAAATGTTTTGCCACAGATGATATATTTCGATTTTCACTAGCAGGTATATCTTACAAATGTTCTGAAAACCCGCCTTTTCAATTTGCGGTTGGTACACCCTATATATGATTCTGACAATGAAATACAGTCAATTTTATAAACCACATTAGTGGAATTGCAATTAATAAATGTTTATATATTAACATTTTTTGTATTATTGTGACTGCTGAAAACTTGATATTAATGGTCTGTTTGCATGTGGTGCATCAAGTTCTCCCGCATTTGAAAAACCCTTACAACTAAGCCATATCTTTTTGTTGTTCTCAGAAATGAATAAACTGGGAGCTACAATATTACCAATGGTGGGCGCTCTCCTAGCAATTATATTGCAGACAGATTGTAAAATTGTGCCCAAAATTTGGTCCTCGCTGAGGATAGGTAAATATTTATTAATATTTTTTTTATTTCATAAAATTGAGGTCTAAACTGAAAACACAAAAACGTTTTTTGTTGAAAGCTTTGATTGGTTGATTTACCTGAAGAACCTGAAGAGAGAGTTAATAGATCCCTGTGATTCTTCTTAGAGACAATGTTATATGCTCTTTTCATTATCCAATCAGAATAACTGCGTTTTTTCAATTTAAAGTCAGACTGAGCAAATTCTTCCTGTTATTTATTATTATCACTGCAGTTACACCTGATTTGGGTATATTCACCCACAGGTATAGACTTAATAGTGTGTTTTGGGTGACTACTAGACACATGCAATATAGTATTGCTGGCAAATGGTTTGGAAAAAGTTTAAGTTGAAATTATTTCACCCAGAATAAATTGTAAACTTAGATACAAGAAGGAAGTGGTAGTAGCATCACTAATATATGTAAATTTGAGATTGTAATAATTTGTGTTAATATATCACACAAAGTCCGGTATGGCAGACACATTTCCACCCCGAATAATGAGTGTATCATTGATGTATCTACCATACCAGACAATATCTGACATAAAACATTGGAAACAGAATATAAAAAAATTATATTTCCAAATTACCATTACAAGGTTTGCCAAACAAGGCGAAAATTTTGCCCCCATGGCCACGTCTGACTGTTGCAAGTAAAATTGTCACTCAAAGGAAAAAAAATTGAGTCAACAAAAAAAATATGATCTGCAAAGTATAATTAATCAAATCATGTGAAAAACCACTATATCTTAATAGATGAAAATTCAGTGCTTGCATGGCAACAGAATGTGGAATGCACGTATATAGTGATATCACATCACAGCTGTTAGGAATGGCGGAACGCACTAAATAAAAATAAATAATAAAGTGTGTTCACCGCTCGGGGTCCACCGTGCAGTAGGTGTTACACCGCTGCTAGATAATGACAGAGGAGCAATATGGCGGTATGATGCGCACGGGTTCAACTTCACCCGGAGTGCACAGAGCGGGCTCTGTTCACACACAGAGGTGTCGCAACAAAAACATGCAAAATGCTGAACCTGTTAGTGACACAGGCCTCAGGTAAATGCACACACGGTAACTGGTCACAGGAGCAGGACCCAAGACAGAGGAGCTGCGTCCCTCTAGAGCTATCGTGTGTGCGGCGTCGCTTCTGCGAACGCCAAGAAGGGCTGCAACTGCAGCGCGTCGTAGGACACTGTCGCTCGATGACAAAGCCAGAAAGCAAGCGCAATGTCAGACGCTAGCGTAGCGGTGCTGTGTGCACAGTGGCTTTAGGCTTGCCACTGACTGGCGCTGACTGCTAAACTAATTCCTTATCCACATGCGTAATATCAGAGGAAAAGGGTTTTGTAATGAGTCAGTCACCAGAACCATACATTCGTCACCATTCACACATAGCAAGTATAGTCTATACTAGCGCATGGCCGAATGGTCATGCGCGCTTTTTATAGCCATACGGGAACTTCCAGATCTCCGAGATGGACCAATGAGATCTGGAGCAGGACCTGGGCACATGACTCCCAATCTTCAATGGGAGATCGTCTCGTGAGCATGCCCAGTAGGAGCACAGAGGAACTTAGTCTCTGGAGCGGTCTGCTGCAAAGTAATCTTCTCTGCAGTAGATAGACAGCAGGAGCCCGCGGATTGTGAGGCTCTGGATTCCTACAGAGCAGATGCAGAAACCTGATGCCTAACAACAGCTGAGCTAGTGTAGGGAAGGTGACCTGACGGACGGACGGACTAGTCAGAGTGAAGAAAGATAGGTTTGCACAGTGTAGGTAGGAGTCAGTGATTACAGTGGGGAAACAACTAGGAAAGTGTAGTGGACGTGCAGTACCTTGGGATGACCATTAGATGGCAGGGTGGAGTGTGAGCAAAGGACTCTACAGCAGCTTAGGGCTTTAGAAACCGTTGGTCATGGGGGGCGTGGTGACAGTTAGAGTGACAGTTTCAAGGAACCGGGGGAGTTATAAATACTGAGGGAGGGTTCCAGAAAGTTCCAGTCCCCAGGGGGAGCTCAAGTGACAGGAGGACTACGACAGTCTGTGCACTCTGAGGAGAATCCAGACCAGGGGGACTGAGGAGAGAGGACGTCAGGGGGGTGGTCCTGACAGGAAAGGACCGCAGTTGAGACGAGGTACTGGGTGTAAGACACCGTATGTGACACGACGACTGAGCAGTAGAAGCGCTGTTGGTTAATGGGCCTAAGGCGGCCACAGTGACGGAACTGTCAGGAGCGTCGACAGTAAAGGAGGGGACGGTGTGTGCAGACACGTCTCCAGTGTACGGTGTGAGAAGCGGCTCTGGAAATGGAGGGCCGCGAGGTGTGCCGTCAGTCGGACAGCAAGTGAAGAAATAAACTTGGACCTGTTGCACCCAGAATCTGCCTCCATCGTGTCTCTGTTGTCATCTCTGCGCGGTATAAAAGTAGGACCACCCCCCCAGCTCGGCACCCCACCACCGACACTACATTTGGCGTAGTCGGCAGGATCGCCGCCGCTAATACCCCATCTTCTGCGGCAGACCTGCCTCAAAGAATGGAAAAGGACTTGGACTACTCTGTTTGGATTACAATTACCTGTGGATTACAAATGACCTACCTGTGGAATACAAATGGGAAGCGCTGTGGCGGATCTGTGTGGCCAGCAGAGGATCCGGGGCGATACCAGGTACTGTGCAGTATGGCGGTGTTGCTTCAGCGCAGAGGAGAGGTCCGGGTGTTTGCAGTCGTGTTGAATGGACTGGGACCCCCTCCAACGTACCCCAAAAGGAAGCAGTATGTGCCTGGAAATCGACGCTTCCATATATTGGACCCTGACAGGATGGTGGAGAGGCCTGCCGACACCTCACCTCACAGAGGGAGTGGCACAGAAGAAAAACTTGGCTGCGGCTGTCTGATGCCATTCGAGTGCTGCCCAACGGACGGTATGAGACTCTGCAGGTGTCGGGGCATCGGCCGCCTAGAGTGGCAGTGGCGGCAGGGGATGGAGCTGTGCCAGAAGTCGCCCTCAGAGCCACGGGAGAGCAGCGGGATGCTGAGCTGGGGAGCGGAGCCTGAGCGGAGTCAGCGAAAACGGCCGCCACCAATACCAGCAGAGGACTTCTCAGCGGAGCCCCCGAGTTTAGGGGAAAAACCCACGGGACAGTGGAGCGAGGGACGGAGGCTGCGGGTGAAGCCACGTATTGATATGATGGAGGCCGCAGCGCCGGGGAAGGTGAGAGTACCCCCGGCACCACCAGTGCCTCCGCCAGCGGCCCTCATCATTCCGCCGCAGCACGCTGCCCCCTGCGCACCGGAAGGCCTGGGTACATCGGGCCCAGTGGTGTATGCAGAGTTGTGCGAGGCCCCTGCTCAAGTCCCTGAGGTACCCCGCCTGGAGCCGCCAGTGCGGAAGTCATCCAAAGAAGACGCTGCTGCGTTCCCCCTGCTGATAGCAGCTGCGTCGTTGGAACCGGCCGTTACTCCGGCTCCATTGGAAGTAGTGGATGCGGCCTGTCCTGAGGCCGCGGTTATGCCGCTGCTGAAGTCGACTGCGGCCGACTTAGTGGGCCTTGTGATTTCAGCCTCCAAGGACCCGGTTGTCCCCATTTGCCACCTGGCCCCAGCGGCTGTTGAGCCACAAAAATCATCGGCCGCCTCTGATCCACGTCCTTCCTCGGTTAAGTCCTGCCCACCGGACTCCAGGGCTCATGCCGGACCCTCTGTTTGGGTCGCAGGAGTTATAGAGAAGAAGAGGGCCAGGGGGCAGGAAGTCTGGAACCTGCTCCATGAGAGGGGAGAGGCTGGCATGGCGGCTGCACGACCCCCGGGACGGCTCGTTTATACTATCTTGCAGAAAGGGACACTTCTTGCATCCTGGGAGCTCCACGGTTGTGGGGTCCCATACTACTGACCACCGAAAGGAGGATTGAACTGTCAGGAGTTCGTTGCACCGTTGTGCAGGTCAAAAGGACAGTTCGCGGTCAGCTTTTAAAAAAAAAAGAAATGTTTATCTGTGATTTTTTTGTCTGTTTTTCTATGTTCCTCTTACAGGATAGTTTGTGTTTACTTGTTAGACTGACAGAGCGGGGATACTTAGAAGAGAGGGAGTGTCCATGTCCAAGGCAGGGATGACGATTGTCGAGGACGACAATGGACAAAGGAAGGGGGAGTGTAGGGAAGGTGACCTGACGGACGGACGGACTAGTCAGAGTGAAGAAAGATAGGTTTGCACAGTGTAGGTAGGAGTCAGTGATTACAGTGGGGAAACAACTAGGAAAGTGTAGTGGACGTGCAGTACCTTGGGATGACCATTAGATGGCAGGGTGGAGTGTGAGCAAAGGACTCTACAGCAGCTTAGGGCTTTAGAAACCGTTGGTCATGGGGGGCGTGGTGACAGTTAGAGTGACAGTTTCAAGGAACCGGGGGAGTTATAAATACTGAGGGAGGGTTCCAGAAAGTTCCAGTCCCCAGGGGGAGCTCAAGTGACAGGAGGACTACGACAGTCTGTGCACTCTGAGGAGAATCCAGACCAGGGGGACTGAGGAGAGAGGACGTCAGGGGGGTGGTCCTGACAGGAAAGGACCGCAGTTGAGACGAGGTACTGGGTGTAAGACACCGTATGTGACACGACGACTGAGCAGTAGAAGCGCTGTTGGTTAATGGGCCTAAGGCGGCCACAGTGACGGAACTGTCAGGAGCGTCGACAGTAAAGGAGGGGACGGTGTGTGCAGACACGTCTCCAGTGTACGGTGTGAGAAGCGGCTCTGGAAATGGAGGGCCGCGAGGTGTGCCGTCAGTCGGACGGCAAGTGAAGAAATAAACTTGGACCTGTTGCACCCAGAATCTGCCTCCATCGTGTCTCTGTTGTCATCTCTGCGCGGTATAAAAGTAGGACCACCCCCCCAGCTCGGCACCCCACCACCGACACTACACTATGTAAAATGTGATGACCATTTTTGGTGAGAAAAAACCTCTAACAAGTCCCTGGTATCTTTTATATAACCTGGAACTCTCTGCACCAAGGGTTGCAGAAGTGAATCCAACCATTCACACATGTGCTCATTAATAGAACCGATACCAGACACAATAGGTCTCATTGGAGGAAAAACATCCTGCTTATGGATTTTAGGCAAGCCATGCATAATTGTCAAAACAGGATGCTCCACATTTGAAAGGCTGTACTTCTGTACTTTTTCTCTATGTATACTCTGCGGTTAGATCTGCTGCAGCAAGAACAATATACTGACTGATGGTTCTTCACTGTTGACTTGCCTCACTTTGGAAAGTTTGTTTTCTTTCTGGCTATAGCTTCTACAGTACTTATTTATACCTTTGTTGCCAATGTTGTATATTGAGAAATGAGAGGGGAACATTATTTTTCTTTCTATACATTTTATTGTTGTGTATATTTGAATGTATTATGATTAATATTACCTCTTACTCACATCTACCATACATCAGTAGTGGGTGAATGTGCAGGCT
Source organism: Dendrobates tinctorius (assembly GCF_039654945.1). Taxonomy (NCBI): domain Eukaryota; kingdom Metazoa; phylum Chordata; class Amphibia; order Anura; family Dendrobatidae; genus Dendrobates; species Dendrobates tinctorius. The sequence continues at coordinate 27,493,804 of NW_027361827.1, read as the reverse complement.
TATAGGGTGACCCATACCTGGAAGGTATTGGTTGTGACACACCACCAGGACTTGTCTTTTCAGCGACAGGAGGAGCGGAATTCCATCTACGACTGCCAACCTGTTAAATGCCACTGTCAAACTCAGCAGCGGCAATAACAGTGCGCCAACAAGTGGCTCCTCATTCTAGGTGCCAATCGGTGCTATCACGATGAGATCACGGATTGCCAATGGGTTTCTATGATAGTCGGGGCTCTGTTGAAGACCTCTGTGCTTGTCATCACTGAGCACTTTTGAAAGGTAGCCTGCAGCCAGGATTCAAAGGAGATTGTGCTTTTTATTATATGCAGCAATATTGTGGTATTGCAGTATATATTTCAAGCAATCAAACAATTGCATGTTAAAATCCCCTAAGGGGACTAATAAATACAGTAAAAGGTAAATAAAAAAAAGCTGGAAAAAAAAGTTCAAATCACCCCACTTATCCACCCATTAAAATAAAGATAACAAAAATAAAAAATACACATTCAGTATGTTTTCTAGCCATGTCCAGAAATGTCTAATCTATCAAAATACAAAAATAATTAACCAGATCAGTTAATATTGTAAGCAGAAAAAAAATAAAAATGCCAAAAATGCTGTAAGAATCAATCAAAATATCATATCTATCCTAAAATGGTATAAATAAAAACATCATCTCACCCTGTAAAAAAAGAGTCCCTCACACAGTTCCATGGAGTAAAAATTTTAACAGGTTTTAAAAATGACATCACAATAAAAAAATTTCATTTTTTATAAATCTCTGGGGGGAGAGTTTCACGACAATAATTAAAAAAATGAACATATTTGGTATCGCCGTAATCATACTGATGAGCAGAATCATATTGCCAGACCACTTTTACCATGCAGAGTATGCTGTAAAAACAATTCCCAAAAAAACAATGTCAGAATTTGTTACATTTTTATTAAAGAAAAATTAAAGGGAATCTGTCACCTATTTTTTCAACTATCAGCTGCCGGCACCGCCATCAGGGGCTTATCTACAGCATTCTGTAGTGCTGTATATAAGCCCCTGATGTAACCTGAAAGATAATAAAAACAAGTTATATTATACTCACCAAGGGGCGGTCCGGGTCCGGTTCTGGTCCGATGGGTGTCGTGGTCTGGTCCGGCGCCTCCCATATTCTAATGATGACGTCCTCTTCTTTGCTTCCCATCGCGGCTCCTGCGCAGGCGCACTGCTCTGCCCTGTTGAGGGCAGAGCAGAGTCCTGCAGTGCACAGGCGCCAGGAAAGGCCAGAGAGGTCAGAGAGTTAGATGGCACATAGAGAAGATCATGCCATCCGTGGATAGATTTTCTGCCAGACATATTTCGATTTCAAGAAATATATTGATGACTTTTAAAGGAATTGTAATGATAATTAGCGCATTGTTTCAAATTGGATGAGACATTTTAAAAATGAGTTTAGAGGCTTTGATGTGAAAAGTCAGGAAAAGTAGTACAGTATGTGTAAACAAGTATTTAAGACTGATACAGTGTGTCACCGATTAGGTGAACTTCAATCAAACAATCAATGGTCAATTGATTACTTGCATATACAATACTCAACATTTAAATTGCAACATCAAGAAAGAAAAGTTGTGGAATTATGAAAATTGCAGGCCATGGTAGCACATTCAGGCCATGCAGGATTCTCACAGTAGCATGAGCAACTTGCAGCCTGACATTGTTGTGTTGAAAAACGGCTCATGGAAAACTATGGGGAACTGTCCGTACCACTCATTCCACAAATAAATCAATGTAACACTGATCTGTTAGTGTTCATGGAACTAAGATTAAAGGGAGCTGGCTACTATACATTATTCCACACCACACCATGATCCTGACTTCTGTATAATAACCAAGTCACACCAGTCAAATTGGAGGAAGTTGCTAATGTTATTATTATTATACCTGCTACGTTCAGTTTAAGTTCTACTGAAAGATGGGAAATGATAAAGGTGGAAGGGATATATGTATAGGTATAATAACCAAGTCACACCAGTGGCATAATGTATTGTAGCCACACGCCTCTAGTCTTCATTCCTGGTAAACTAACAACTCAGAGTTATTGTACATTGAGTTAGTCAAGGAACCAGTGGTATAGCCATTCTCCAAATTGTGCTAGGAGACATTTATCAACATGTCAAGGCCAGTGCATGTTGCTAGTGCTTCTGCATTGCTACAATACCAGAAAAAAATGGTGTAAGAATTATTCAAATGTCATATCTATCCTAAAATTGTATCAATAAAAATATCATCTCACCCTGCAAAAAAATAATCCCTCAAGTGATTCCATTGACCAAAAAAATAAAAACAGGTCTTGAAAATGGCAACCTAATAAAAAATTATAGAGTTTCATGGCAATAATAAAAAAGTGAACATATTTTGGTATCGCTGTAATCATACAGATGAGAAGAATTGCCAGATCATTCTTACCATGCAATGTACCATATTTTTAGGACTATAAGACGCACCAGACCATAAGACACACCCCAAATTTTGGGGTGGAAAATAGGGAAAAAAAAAATAATGTGTCAAAAGGGGGTCCATCTTACAGTCTGAATTCAGCTTATCAGTGAAGGGATCAGCACAGGTAGAGGAGTAGTCACAGGGGTCGTTCAGTGGTCCATGCTGGTGCATTGGTGGTGCTCTGTGGGGTGGCTGTGCTCTGTGGGGTGGCTGTGCTCCGTGGGGTGGCTGTGCTCTATGGGGAGGCTGTGCTTGTGGGGTGGCTGTGTCCGTGGGGTGGCTGTGCTCTGTGGGGAGGCTGTGTCCGTGGGGTGACTGTGTCCGTGGGGTGGTTGTGCTCTGTAGGGTGGCTGTGCTGTGTGGGGTTGCTGTGCTCTGTGGGGTGGCTGTGTCTGTGGGGTGGCTGTGCTCTGTGGGGTGGCTGTGCTCTGGTCACAATATACAAACAAATCTTGTTGCGGCGGTCCCGTGGCCGTGGTCCCAATGCAGCCTCCCTGTGCTCTGGGGTGTGATGGTGTCGGGGCTCTGTATTGTGGCTGCAGCGGGGCTTTGTGCTGCGTGGGGGGCTCCACCGGCATTTCGTTAAAGCCCGAAAGCCCCCGCATCTTTGTGGTTACTCTTTAAACAAATAAAATGTAGCTTATGGTATTCTTTAATTTGACAGCAGCGGCCGGATATTGTTTTGCCACAGCTGATTGTAATTGTTATCTCTTTAGTTTACAGTTGTTATTTCACCATTAAATATCATATTTATTGAATAGATAAAAAAAATGGATAATGTTCGACTTTTTTCATGCTGATAACCCCTTTCTGACATGCGCTGTACATACACTGCTCTGTGGGAGGTGCGTTCCCGCAAAGTGAAGTATATGTACGGCGCCACCATTTCTGCTCAGCGCACGGCATCACTCGTTGTCCGAATTAGGATAGACCATCCCTACATGTCACCCCCCTGCATTAGCAATCGGTTAATAAATCGGTTAAGAAAAAAAAAACGTGACATCCTGTGATCGGTGCTGTGTGACACAGCACCAATCACAGCCATCACAATGGGTGGGTGATCACGATGTCACCTCACCTGATTAACCCCTTTGGCACTGATTGGCTAAACAATAGTTTCAGGCCACCGCCCTGCACGCCATCTTTGTGTCAGATTTGATGTGCAGAGGGGTTATATAGCCCTTCTGTGTCACTTGAGTCAAAGATTCATTGGTGGCCAGTGCGATTACCCCAGTGATCTCCTGCCTCCTGTGCTGCATCTTTCTCCGCTGAGATCCTCGTACAATCTGTGCTGCGCTGTGTGCTGGCTGTTGTGTGACTCATAAGTGATCACAGCACCAGCAGTAGCAAACTCCATCCCTGTCCCTGACCCCCATCCCTGTTTCAGTAGTTGCCCTCCACTCCTCTTCCAATTGAATTTTTAGCTCACTTTTTTGTGCTTTTTTGTGTGCGACATCCTGTGCAGACTATTTGTGCTCATCTAGTGTCCGCAGTGCTCTGATCAGTATTGATGCTGAACAGAGACTGCGCCACATAACTTTTTATTTTTTTAGTTACCGTATATACTCGAGTATAAGCCGACCCGAGTATAAGCCGACCCCCCTAATTTTGCCACAAAAAACTGGGAAAACTTATTGACTCGAGTATAAGCCTAGGGTGGGAAATGCTCCAGATTATTCCCCCATATGCTGCCCCCATAAGAAGCTCCATAGATTGTTCCCCCGTATGCTGCCCTCATAAGAAGCTCCATAGATTATTCCCCCATGTGCTGCCCCCATAAGAAGCTCCTTAGATTATTCCCCCATGTGCTGTCCCCATAAGAAGCTCTTTAGATTATTCCCCCCATGTGCTGCCCCCATAAGAAGCTCCTTAGATTATTCCCCCCCATGTGCTGCCCCCATAAGAAGCTCCTTAGATTATTCCCCCATGTGCTGCCCCCATAAGAAGCTCTTCAGATTATTCCACCCATGTGCTGCCCCCATAAGGAGCTCCTTAGATTATTCCCCCCCATGTGCTGCCCCCATAAGAAGCTCCTTAGATTATTCCCCCCCATGTGCTGCCCCCATAAGAAGCTCCTTACATTATTCCCCCCATGTTCTGCCCCCATAAGAAGCTCCTTACATTATTCCCCCCCATGTGCTGCCCCCATAAGAAGCTCCTTAGATTATTCCCCCCCCATGTGCTGCTGCATGTAAAAATAAAAAAAATGACATACTCACCTCTCCATCGCTGGGTGTCAGATACTCACGTGTCCTGCGTCCATGGCTGCTCACCACTATCTGCACATCATCGGTCAGTGACGTTCAGACTGCGGGGGGCGCGGTGCGCACTAATCACGTCACCGCGCCCTCTGCTGTCTGAAGTCACTGACCGATGACAGACAGCAGCAAGCAGCCATGGATGCAGGACAGGTGAGTATCGCTATACTTACCCGTCCTGACGCTGTCGCTTGAGTCCCCAGCTCCTCCGCGCTCTCTTCCTGTGTTCAGCGGTCATGTGGTACCGCTCATTAAAACTCATGAATATGCGCATATTCATGAGTTTTAATGAGCGGCACCACGTGACCGCTGAAGGCAGGAAGAGAGAGCGCGGAGAAGCTGGGGACTCAAGCGACAGCGTCAGGATGGGTAAGTATGACCTGACAGCCCCGCCCCCCCCTCCCCCTCCGACCCCCCAGTGTATATGACTCGAATAAAAGCCGAGAGGGGGACTTTCAGCCCAAAAAATTGGGCTGAAAATCTCGGCTTATATTCGAGTATATACGGTAGTTAGCGTAGTGACAGTGTAAGCGACGTCAAAATTTTTTTAAAGAAAATAGTAATAATAGTAGTTAGTACAGCGTAGTTTAAGAGGTAGCAAGGTGTTAGTGATGATTGATCTTGTTTTAGAGAAAAAAGAGCAGTATATGTAGTGACTGAGATATGATCGCTGCTGTCCCTGCCCATCACCCCCCCGCATTGGCGATTGCTATGATTGTCTGGTCAATTCTGTTTTAGCCAATCAATGCAATATGTCAATAAAGTTAAGAAAAAAAAAGTGACATCCTGTGATCGGTGCTGTGTCACATGATTCACATGAATCTCTAGTTAATTTCAAAGGGAGGTTAAAATTTTGACAATACCTGCCCTTCAAGAGTGCCAGGTACAGAAGAAAACTATACAAACTGTGCGAGAGTACCTCAGGGTGCATTCACAGATTTAGGGTCTATGAGGGTAAGGACACCCAGATTAACTTTCTATGAATGCCACCCCGTCCAGCGAGTGAGTGGGAAAATTGTGTGGGAATTGCTGCACCCACTGCTGGATAAGAATTATCACTTCTACATTGATAACTTTTACATCAGCATCCCACTCTTTAAGACCTTCTCTGCTAGAGGCACAGTTGCATGTGGCACTGTGCGAAAAAAATCAGCGAGACTTCCGTAAGCCACCAAGTGGGCAAATGCTGAGAAAAGGCAAAAGCAGAGCCCAATGCAGCGACAACATGCTGGTGGTCAAGTATAAGGACAAAAGGGATGTCGTTTTCTTGACCACCATACGCCGTGACAACAGCTCTCTTTTCACTGTCCGAGGTACCACAGCACAAGTCCCAAAGCCAGATTGTATCTTGGATTACAATGTGTACATGGGGGTGTAGATCTCTCAGATCAGGTCCTCAAACTATACAAGCGGTGCACACCTGCGTCCAGGAGGATCAGGCTGCGCTTATACTGCCCACTGTTAAGATTTGTCTGTGTTACAGCAGCATTCTGATTATCTGATTACCGGTTTTACCTAAGAGAATCATAACAAGCGCCCTCCTCTAAACTGCATTCAAACATACTAGCACGTAACTGATGAAGGTCTGTACTGACTGAAACCTTTTCTGGTACCAGGTTTTCATTTTATTACTCAAACCATACAGTTCCGTGCGAAAATCTAAAGAATGGTATAAAAATGGCCATGCACATGGTATAGATAGCACTGTACACTGCTTTTGTGCTTTTCCGATCTGCAGACAATACAGAGACCTTTCTTCAGTTTCAGGAGGTAGTCATCAAGGCCCTAATGTTAGGCACTCAGAAAGGTGAGGGTCCCAGTACCTCTGAAACTGATAGTCCCTGTATTATCCCAAGTCAACATTTCCCAGGAGAGGTTCCCCAAACAGTGAGGAAAGGACGATCACAAAAACAGAGTATGCAGAGTATGCTCCAAGAGGGGAATCCGAAAGGACACAATTTACCATTGTGAAACCTGCCTTGAAAAATCTGTTCTTTGTATTAAGGATTGCTTCAAAGCTTACCACTCATTCACAATTTAATAAAATTTGTTTTAATCCTGTTGACACAACACAGTTTTATAATCTGATGTACTCCGCACAACTTACACATAACATCACATTATAAATTCATACAAATCCAAAAGCATTATAATCATTACTATAAAACTATGTCTCTAGATAAATTGCTTCAGAGGTGTAGTTTCCAAAATAAGGTCACATATGGGGTATCAGTGTACTTGGTCGAAATTTCACAACAACTTTAGTGGTCCATTTTCTTCTGTTGTCCTTGTGAAAATAAAAAAATTGGGGCTAAAAGATCATTCTTGGGAAAAATTGTTTTTCTTTTATTTTCACGACTCAACTTTATAATTTTCTGCGAGGCACTTGGAGGTTCACAGTGATCACAACATAACTAAATAAATTACTTGGGAGGCCTAGTTTCTAAAATGCCTTCATTTGTGGGAGATTTCCACTGTTTAGGCACATTAGGGGCTCTGGAAACGCGACATGATATCCGCAGACCATTCCATCAAAGTCTGCAATCCAAAACATCATATGGCATGTTGAAGTATTCAGGAGAAATTGCACAAAAAGGTTAGAGGTCCATTTTCTCATTTCCACATTGTGGAAATAAAAAAAATCATTGCTAAAACATCATTTTTGGGGAAAAAATGTAATTTTTTTATTTTCATGGGTCTACGTTCTAAACTTCTGTGAAGCATCTGGGGGTTCAAAGTGCTCATCACATAGCTAGATAAGTTCCTTGAAGGGGCTAGTTTTCAAAATGAGGTCACTTGTGGGGGTTTTTCAATGTTTAGGCACATCAGAAGCTCTTCAAACGCGACATGGAGTCCGCTGTCAAGTACAGCCAATTTTGCTCTCAAAAAGTCAAAAGGTGCTCCTTCCATTCCAAGCCCTGCTGTAAACCCAAACAGTGATTTTCCCCCACATATGGGGTATCTGCATACTCAGAAGAAATTGCACAACAACATTAATGGTCTATTTTCTCCTGTTACCCTTGTAAAAATAAAAAAAATTGTTGCTAAAAGATCATTTTTGGGGAAAAAATGTGATTTTTTTTTTTTTATTTTCATGGGTCTATGTTCTAAACTTCTGTGAAGCACCTCAGGGTTCAAAGTGCTCACCACTTAGCTAGATAAGTTCTTTGAAGGAACTAGTTTTGAAAATTGGGTCACTTGTTGGGGTTTTCCAATGTTTAGACACATCAGGAGCTCTTCAAACGTGACATGGTGTCCGCTCTCAAATCCAGTCAATTTTGCTTTGAAAAAGTCAAAAGGTGCCCTTTCCAAGCCCTGCCGTGCGCCCAAACAGTGAATTTCCCCCACATATGGGGTATCAGCATACTCAGGAGAAATTGCACAAAAACTTTAGTGGTCCATTTTCTCCTGTTACCCTTGTAGAAATAAAAAAATCATTGCTAAAAGATCATTTTTGGGGAAAAAATGTGATCTCTTATTTTCACGGCTCTACATTCTAAACTTCTGTGAAGCACCTGAAAGTTAAAAGTGCTCACCACACAGCTAGATAAGTTCCTTGGGGGGTCTAGTTTCCAAAATGGGGTCAATTGTGGGGGTTTCCAATGTTTAGGCACATCAGGAGCTCTTCAGACGCGACATGGCATCCGCTCTCAATTTCAGCCAATTTTGCATTCGAAAAGTCAAAAGGTTCTCCTTCCCTTCTGAGCACTGCCGTGCACCGAAACAATGGTTTTCCCCCACATATAGAGTTTTGGCGTACTCAGGAGAAATTGCGCAATGTCTTTTTTCATCCATATTTTCCTTTTAAACTTGTCATAATAAAAAATCGGGGCTGAAAATTCATTTTTGTGACTAAAAAGTTAAATGTTCTCTTTTTCCTTCCACGTTGCTTCAGCTCCTGTGAAGCACCTGAAGGCTTAACTTCTTGAATGTGGTTTTGAGCACCTTGAGGGGTGCAGTTTTTAGAATGGTGTCACTTTTCGGTATTTTATTTCATATAGATCCCCAAATTGACTTCAAACGGGATGTGGTCCCTAAAAAAATAGTTTTGTAAAATTTGTTGAAAAAATGAATAATTGTTGGTCAACTTTTCACCCTTATAACTTCTGAATAAAAAAATATTTTGGTTCCATAAAAATTGGGTATAAAAATTCAAAGTTCAAAAATTTTGCCACAATCATAAATTGCAATGTGTCAAGAGAAAACATTATCAGAATCAGTGGGATCCATTTAAGCACTCCAGAGTTATTACCTTATAAAGTAACTGTGGTCAGAATCGAAAAAAATGGCCTGTTCAGTAAGGTAAAAACAGGCTTTGGGGTGAAAGGGTTAAAAAATATTACATGTGCAGCAGCATCAAGCAGGTTGTATGGAAGCAAATAATTATGACAATATATGACATGTCAAAAGTGTTTTTAAGTCACTCTACAAAGGGGTTATCTTATGAAGAACTCTTCTATTAAATAATTATGCCACCCAACTACTGGGAGCCTCACAGTTTATGAAAAAAAGGAGTAAAAAATTTCAGATGTGAATAGAGGAAATTTTCTGTTGGATAGTAATTCTCCAGTTATATGAAACATCTTGATACTGTAGATCGCATATAACTAGCTGTATAATACTAACCACCTCATGTGATAAGAGTGAATCTCCCAACAAGACATGCTAAATTCTTTATGCTTTGAGACTAATTGTTTTCATATACCTCTTTAGAAATGTAATTTGCTGCAGTATCATCAAATTAGTTAATTTTCTAAGCACATTTTCATCCATTTTAAATTGGCTTCCTGTAACTTATTTTGTAAGCATATATTGATTTACCAGACATTTGTTACATTTTTATTAAAGAAAAATTAAAGAAATTGAATATCATGCCATCCGTGGATAGATTTTCTGCCAGACATATTGACTTCGAGGAATATATTGATGACCTTTAAAGAAATTGTAATGATAATTAGTGCATTGTTCCAAATCAGATGAGACATGTTTTAAATGAGTTTAGAATCTTTGATGTGAAATGTCAGGAAAAGTAGTATGTGTGTGAGGTGTCAGGATTCTCCTGCTGCGCAGGATAGATCCCGAACATTATCTGGCACTGTGGTCTCCCATTCAAGGGCAACCACTGTAATTGTTTCTCAGCACAGACATTGGTCCCAGCGTCTTGCTCAGGCTTATGGTATATGTTTTGTTACTGTTGGCTCTTCAGCCAAGTCTATGGTAATCAGTGATATGCAGGTGCAGCCTTGCGCTCTGGAGTGTATGTCCAGAGACCACCTTACTGAACATGTCCCTGATGTAGTGTCTTCTTATTGGTGGTCGGACGTTAGCTGCTCTGTTGATGTGGCAGCTCCAGATTGGCCCGCGGGCGATGTCTCGACCAACTGGGCATGAGTATTTGGGGTGGAGCCTAGCATATAAAAGGCTCTCAGCGGTGCATGCGGGCGTGCTAGTGTCATTTGTGTCTTGGTGTGATTGGGTGGTTACTCTACCACTCTGTCTGCACATTTGTGTGTGTCTGTCTATGCTCAAGGACTGTACACGTTGGCATGCAGGTAGCACACTTATGCGTTCTCGTACCCATGGCTCTATGCCTGAGTCTCTAGTCTGCTACATGCTTAGGGTGCCGGTTAGGCTCAAGTTTACTAGCGTCTGGACTGGGGTAACTAGTCGCTTGGCTTAGCATCTGTTTCGTTCATGTGTGTGGATAGCACAGTTCAATTACAGAGCAATCTCAACCCTTATGCTTCCTCTCTGTGAAGGTAACAGGGTATAGTACATAGCCCTCTTTGTGCAGTACCTCTCCGTGAAGTAACTGAGCTTGGTACTCAGTGTTCCGATCACACTGTGTGGCATTAACACAGTGTATTTAAGGTAGCGCTCGGTGGTTTATTTTCACATCATCGTTCACACTAGCAGCAGGTTCATCTCTGCACGGTCGACCCCGGGTGGTGATTGCACTTTATTTTATATTTTATTTAGTGCTATCCGCCAACCCTAACAATGTGTAAACAAGTATTTAAGACTGGTACAGCGTGTCACCCATTAGGTGAACTCAATCAATCAGTGGTCAATTGATTACTTGCATGTACAATGCTCAACATTTAAATTGCAACATCAAGAAAGAAAAGTTGTGGAATAATGAAAATTGCAGGCCATGGTAGCACATTCTGGCCATGCAGGATTCTCACGGTAGCATGAGCAATTTACAGCCTGTCATTGTTGTGTTGAAAATTGGCTCATGGAAAAGTTTAGAGAAATGTCCGTACCACTTGTTCCATGAATGAATCAATGTGACACTGATCTGCTAGTCTTCATGGAAATGATTAAACGGAGCTGGCTACTATACATTATTCCACACCACACCATGATCCTGACTTCTGTATAATTATTTTTTACACCTGCTAGGTTCGGATTAAGTTCTACTGAAAGATGGGAAATGGTAAAGGTGGAAGGGATATATGTAAAACCACAATCCATGATGCAGTCTGCCCTAAAAAGCTAATCTTTCCGTCCGGATCCCAATTGTCGATCCACTGGACCAAACATTCAGAAAAGAATGATACTATCCAGGCCAAAATGTTTATGTTTATGGGAGGTCCTCGATTAGATGATGACCTCTATATTATAAGTCAAGTAAGAATCCATTAAGACTGTACTTCTCCTGCCCTCCCAACCTTCTCCAGTCCTTTTACCAATTATGGACAATGTGGCAGAATATGTCTGCTTTCATCCAAACTATCACTCATAGATGAGGGAATCCTTAGGGACTGGAAAGTAGTTAGGGGTCAGGGATATTTAGATTCAGAGCCTGTTGTGCTTTTTCTTCTCAGCTATCATCCAAGCACAATATTTATAGCATGCTGATCTTAAGTAGTCATTTGTATTATCACATTTATAAAGAATGGATGTGTATGAAAAATAAAAAATATCCGCAAAAGAGGAAACATTATAAAGTTGAGTATTTCTCTTTTTTGTGCTATAGCTAAGACTGTAAAGGTATGCAATATTTTGCTAAGGGGCTTTTTTTGTAAGAAAAGATGGAATGTTTAAAGATTTTTTTTCATAGAAATTTGCATTTTCTCCATTGAAAAGACAACAGAAACAGCACAATTAGAACATGATGTGATTATAAGCCAAGCATCTAGTGGTTGTGTATGTTCTACTCTCACATTGTAACAGTGCCAGTACATATCTGAGTTCTAAACTATATCTCGTCACCAATTCTTCTTGGAATAGGCCTTGAATGGCATTGAAATACCAAGACCTCATACATTTTCATTACCAAAGCTGATTTATATTCCAACCAACAATGATGGAAATGTTGAGTAAATGAGACTGAAGTCTCAAACCAGATGGTAAGTATGATACATGAGAGTAATTAGTGATTGCTGGTTAGTGTGCATTTTCCTCCTCTTGTGTTCATTGCAAATACTGTGAATTACTCATTCAGATTTCTCCCTATATAAAGCAGAATTGAGAATAACAATGTCCATACATTTTACTTACATAAGCGATCCCCCGTTGTAATGCAGAAGAAACGTGCTACTGTATTTTATGAACTGTAAAACATTTTATCAGATGTCAATTGAGACAAACTAATTCATGAATTTTATGAAGGCATTAAAAGTGAAGCAACATCTGTGACTAAGAACCTATAGTGCCCTAGGTTATAAGACGGAGGACCGTGACAACTGATAGCCAATAAAGAGAAAAAGATCCTCCAAGAACGAAATAAACAAGAATTTATTATTTTCACTTAAATTATAGAGGCACATTAAAAAAAAGATGACATAAAAGGAAGGAGATGGCGACACATGCTGTACACAAAACAAAAAACAATGTGCAAGGGAGTAGATCATCAATACATGCAGGTATTGTTGAATATAAAATGCATGGAGAAATAGGTAAACACCTGTTGCAAGCAATATTTCATATAGCACAAAACGACAGCAACAATGGCCGCTACACAGCACCATCACGAAACGAAAGGAGCATTGAAACTCACCTTCCTCAATCTCTCAAGTGGGAGCAAAAATAGGATTTCTTTGCGGTCTCCTGCTGATTTAAAATCACCAGTTCCAAATGGGAGGAGAGCACATCCAAAGAAAAAAAGGACAGATCATGCAATATGCTGAAAAAGAGAATGGACAGCACCTCCAAAAATCATACATTGATTTAATGCTGCTAGGCAAAATTATATTACTATGTGAAGCAAAAAAAGAAGAAATATGCAGCACTAACCGATGTAGGTGAAAAACTGTGCGTCTTTATTTCACATAATATCCATCAAATGTGTGGACAAGCAGGACGTGGAGGAATGCTAGGGGAGGGAGGTGCCGGACAACGGCCGTTTCGCGATTACTCGCTTCTACGGGTCCTGGAGCACCTCCATTTTTTGACTGAATCACATGCCGCAATACTTCAGATAAATAGCTCCATCTGGTAATGTGGTGATTTGTGTGCCCTAGTTTGCCGTTCATCTGTTTGCTCTTTGCTGGGAAAATTATATTACTGAACATGAGGTTCTTAGTTTAACATTCTGATCAGACTGTAAGAAGCCCACTGCCACGTCACAGTGAACTGCTTAGTGAGTCCCTATCACCTTAATGGAGCGGAGTCGTGCTCCGACCACCGCAGCAATGCACCGGCAGGGTGGACAGTCTGGTGCCTTACAGCGCCCATGCTGAAAGGCAATATCCCCACGATTCCAGACCATGCCACCCACCAGCCCAAACCACAGCAATAATAGCCACCACACAGCACCACACCAAATGGAAGGAGCATTGAAACTCACCATCCTCAAGCTCTCACGTGAGAGCAAATACAGGCTAGACCCTTTTCTTTGCAGTCTCCTACTGATTTAAAATTACTTGTGCCAAATGGGAGGAGTGCACATCCAAAAAGAAAAAGGACAGATCATGCAATATGCAGAAAAAGAGAGAGGACAGCACCTTCAAAAAACATACCGTATGATGATCTAATACTGCTAGGCATTATAACTGAACATAAGGTGGGCTTCATATAGTCTGATCAGAATGTTAAATGAAGACCCTCATGTTCAGTTATATATATTTTTGCCTAGCGGCATGAGATCAATTTATGATTTTTGGAGGTGCTGTCCATTCTCTTTTTCAGCATATTGTTTGAAAGAACTACATGCACATATAAATAGTTTAATTTGTGAAATCCTGCTGACAGATTCCCTTTAATAACCACTAACAAACTGCCCAATATATATATGTAAATGAGATTATATGGATAATCCAGTCTCTATGGATGGATTGAACATTAATTAATGCTTTGTAGATAGAAACTGAAATTCATATTGATGGTTTCCAGATTGCAACATACTTTTCCACTTCTTTATAGGTAAGTGAAAAAAAAAAAATTATAGCAAAGATATTTTCCAAAAATTCTAGTTTTTCCCAACTAGCAGAGTCTGTGGCGATGAGACAATACCTTATTCTCTATGTCATTGAGCCCCTATACCTATTTTATTTTCTAGCTGCTATCATATTTTAATAGAATTATTAATATTACCAAGACTGGGCCAGTGCAATATTGGGGTTTGTCTTATGTCACCTTCATTCAATTTACACCCTGTGGCAGGCAATATTGTTATTTTTATTACTAAACCTTGGTTTCATATGAGTCTCTTTCCATGGTCACTGGACCTTGAATATTTATAAAATGTAAATAACAGAAAACTGACAGCACATCAGGAACTAGTCTGAACAAGTGCATACCCCAAAATAGCTTACATATCAAAATGAGGAAATGGTTGCACTCAATTGCATTAAGGCATATCAATGTGAAATACATGAAGCGTGAATAGCGTAATGGCTTTGGAAATTTAGGAAAAACACACGAGAAGCTTAGCACAAAATTTGGCCAAACAATGTGAGCCCATTCACCAACGTCAAGGTGATCTCATCGAATGGGTCCCTGACCTAACTGCCTAGTGTGAACACTTACCTACAATATGGCTAATAACTTGGTAAAGACTATATTTATAGGAAGGTCGGAAATAAATGTGATTGGATGTAATTAAAATCACAGCATGGTGAAGGGCGGAGTGCTCAGTCAGAAAGCTAGCATAAAAATAGCAGAAAACTGACGGCACATCAAGAACTAGTCTGAACAAGTGCATACCAAAAACAGCTGACACATCAAAATGAAGAAAAGATTGCACTCAATTGCATTAAGGCATATCAATGTGAAATACAAGAAGTGAGAATAGCGTAATGGCTTTGAAAATTTAGGAAAAACACATGGGTCCCTGGCCTAACTGCCTAGTGTGAATACTTACCTCTGGCTAATAACTGGGTAAAGCCTATATTTATAGGAAGATCAGAACCAGCAGTTAGGTCAGGGACCCATTCGATGAGATCACCTTAATGTTGGTGAATGGGCTCACATTTTTTTTGGCCAAATTTTGTGCTTAACATCTCATGTGTTTTTCCTAAATTTCAAAAGCCGTTACGCTATTCACACTTCATAGATTTCACATTGATATGCCTTAATGCAATTGA
This sequence comes from Dendrobates tinctorius, assembly GCF_039654945.1. Classification (NCBI taxonomy): domain Eukaryota; kingdom Metazoa; phylum Chordata; class Amphibia; order Anura; family Dendrobatidae; genus Dendrobates; species Dendrobates tinctorius. The sequence goes on along the minus strand of NW_027361827.1, from coordinate 27,478,523 downwards.
GTGCAACCATTTCCTCATTTTGATATGTAAGTTGTTTTGGGTTATGCACTTGTTCAGACTAGTTCTTGATGTGCCATTACTTTTCTGTAATTTATATTTTATTTCCTCATTTCGATTTATAAAATATATCCATTTTATATTTTCTTTTTCTGTCTTATTTTCTTTTGCCTCAATTTTTAGCACATCAATTTTTGTTCCCCCGTCATTATGGTTTAATTGTCTTATGTGATCTTTGTTTTTTATAGCTATTAATAATTATTTTTTTAAATAAAGTATTACTTTTAAACATTATCATTTCTTGGTTATGTTTATCATCATAGCCTTTATTGCATATTCTTTTTGAGCTTTATTCATTGTAGTATTCTCATGGTATGCATTATCTCTGTGTATTGTGGTATTTTCTTCTAAAGTAGGTTTTATTATTCTTCCCAGCTACAGAGCAATAATTGCCCTTTACTTTAGTGAATATTGCATTTCTCAGAGTTCTTTTAAGAGGAGAATTGACCTGTGCGGTATGCAGTTTGATATATTGTTTTAATTTGGGAACAGATTATCACATTTGTTACAAAAATGTGCCAATATCTGTGATAGAATTTGAGACCTTTATTGAACAGCAGTGGGTTAAGAAAAATCTTCTTGATCATAATGTTATTCCAAGTCTAATACCACCTCAGGCATCAATTTACTCTTCCATTTGATGAAAAAATACCATCTGTCACTGAGTTTGCAGGTTTGTGTTAATTTTTAGCACCACAGAATAATGTGTTGATATGAAAAACTATATACACAGACAGAAGCACAGAAGAACAGTTCAGATAAATATCAAGCTTACTGAAGACTGAATTTCTAAATAATCATTTTAAAAATCAATTAGTCAACTTTATGTAGGAATACAAACAATGGAAATATTGCCACGAATAAAAGTGTGAAGTTACCAAAGAGAATGCATCAGAATAGTCATGTGCTATTCCATAGAAGAATGGCGCATTTATGGAAAGGAAGGACAGATTTTTCAATTTGGCTTTCAGACGTGTCTAAAATTGAATTGTAGATTTTTTATCAATGGTAGAACATAATGAAAAATTACAAATTTACTATAGATTGGAACCCTTTTTGAGGGAGCACACAATACTAATCTATACGCTCAACAGATAATATGTGAAGTATAGAAAGTAAGCAAAATAAGCATGTGCCTCCCAGCAAAAGCATTAATAAACTATCCTGAATTTTCTACGGTTATACTGAAAGTGAGCAGCCAGCTGCGTCATCCACTATAATATTAGCATCTCGGCTCCCCGATTAGGTTGGGCTTTGATAAACAAACCCTTTCTGCTTGGTAGATCAATTATATTTATAGTAAAAACTTTGAATAAAAAAAATCTTTAAGCGTAAAAGGATATTTGGTATTATGTGTGAATTTAATTACGGAACAGATTTTATCACATTTTCCTGAAAACCATAGTAAATATATTTTTTGCCCAAGGCTGTGAAAGAAAAGGTAAGAAAAAAGAAAGGAACTTCTTAGATGTCTTTGAGTGTGTTTGTGTGTGTGTATAAGTGTATTATCTACTTTTGATGTTCCTTTAATAGATCAGCGCTGGCATGAGTGCGCAGAGAACCATATTATTACACCTCTCTGATCATGCAGGTATTATCACTCTGCCCATCAACAGGAGGCCCATTGCTGTAATTCACAGCTGGTGTTATGAATGGGAAACCGAGGAGGAAAAACAAGACATCAAGCTAAGTCTCAGAAAACTAGAGAAGTTGGTAACTATGCAGATTGCAGATCCCTGATCTTAACCGCACAACTAGAAGCAGTCGTGGAGCGTTCCTACGTTGGTCCTAGACGCCTCGACACAACCGAAGAACTACATAAGCCTAAAGCAGGAAAAGAGGAAAACTAACTGCCCCAGAGCAGACCCCAAAGGAAAGACAGCCCCCCACATGTATTGACGGTGAAACAAGATGATAATACAAACAAAGGCATGAAAATAGGCTGAGCAAATGATGGGGCCCGGCTAACTAAAAAGGACAGAAAAGGAAAGACACTCTCTGCAATCTGCCAAAAACAACCTACAAAAATATTGGCCAACACTTCTGATAGCAAAATTAACCCTGAAGTCACTAGACTTCTAAACCTATATCAGACTCTGAAATATTCTGAGACAGAGCAAAAAGAGGCCAATCTAATATGGAACAAAAAGCAGATTGGCAAATACTGATCAATAGGAGTGGAATTTCAGCATAGCCCCAGCAGGGGCAGGCTGATTACACAACAAACTGAATTGACCAACAAGCGCAAGTGTGAACAATAGCAAAAAACAAACTTTACTTGAGAATACTTGAAGAGAGCTGAAGTCCAGGACCTGAGAAGCAGACTGAATCACCAGCACCCGGATAGGGCGTCGGCTGTCTTATATCCAGTCTGATACTCCAGAGATCCAATCATTATCTTCCTCATCAGGTGGCAGATCACTACCACTTAAACCAACAGCACTACCTCCTGTCACCACCAGAGGGAGAACGGAAGGGGAACTCTCAACTGGTGGAGCAGAAAATGAGTTCATGACAAGCTGGGCTTTGCCATAATTGCTAGGATTGAAGCAATCTCAAAATATAGTAGTTTAACACCTTAAATGTAACAAGAAATAGTGACTGTGTCATCTAAGTTATGCGACAGAGGGAGAGGCTACCACTGTCAAACCATTGACACCATGTGACTTGATCAATAGCAATGTATGAAGCAGAATATATAAGCCCCATGCATTGTTTAATGCAGCTGGTGAATACTACATTTTATTTTTCCCATAGTTGGCATTGGGCATTAAGCCCAACTTTGTTAGGTGCATCTGTGTTCTGACCAATAGACCGCTTAGTTATGATTTCTGTCTGAATAGTTTTCAGCTGGTTGCTGGGGGTGTCAGACCCCAATGATCTCAAATTGATCACCTATTCCAAGAAAGGTTGAACAATAGTTCAGTCCTGGAGAGCCCATGTGGGGGTAGTATGCAAAGAAAGAAGACATGGTTCCTTTAACTAATAGTTTACATATGTCTGCATACTCGAGTGTGCTTTTTTTTATCAGAAAAGTCACATACTTAATTTCCATCAAATTACAGGTGAATTCCAATAAAAAATATTTTGTAAAGTAATTTGGACAAACTAATTGGAAAAAAGGAAAGCTGCTTACTTCCGTAAATCTTTTCTCAACTGAAATATTTTAGGATAATATATCCTCTATTTATATTTAGCAGGAACCAGTGGCTTAACTTCTGGGCCCCAGTGCAAAATCTGTGAAAGAGCCCCCATTGGAATTTTGATATTTGTGCTTGTGACTAGAGTTGAGTGAAAGAGGTCGGTCAGATTCAAAAGTCGCCGACTTTCGCCAAAGTCGGGTTTCATGAAACGAAACCCGACCACAGTGTGAAGATGGCCATGCGGTTGGCGACCCAAGCGTCAAAGTCGAGTTTCGCCGAATGCTTGCACGTGACTTTTTTCAGCCATTGAGTGAAGAGGAGTGTAGCGTAGCGGGAGTGGGAGTGGGAGAGAGAGAGAGGGAGAGGGTGAGAGAGAAGAGAGAGAGAAGAGAGAGAGAAGAGAGAGAGAAGAGAGAGATTTCGCCGCCTCTGGGGTTAAAATTCATGTCAGGTGTGTTTACAGTCCTCCACTCACTGACGACTTTTCTCCCCAGTGACTTGCATTGGGTTTCGTGCTTCACGACTTTTCCCGATAGTCGGCCGATTTCGTTCGACTCAACTTTTGAGAAAGTCGGGTTTCATGAAACCCGACTCGACCCTAAAAGAGGCAAAGTCGCTCATCTCTACTTGTGACGAATCGGCCACTTATTAAAGATTATAGAACGAATGGACATAGAGCGGAATCCACAGCTCTACGGGATGCAGACATTTTCCAGGACGGAACAATAGTTGTGTCAATATTTTTGTATTATATTACAGATTTGCTTGTTATGTTTTATTAGTGTTTTGCTTGCTCGTCAGTTTAGCCTCAGCAATCAAAGTATCCATTCAGTGACCGTAAGCAGAGGAAGACATGCAGGCTAGATCGTATTCATACTTAAAGGGCCTGTCACACTAAGCAATATTACAAGCAATATCGCTATAACGTCACTGGTTTTTGTGACGTAGCAGCGATATTGCTAGCGATATCGCTATGTGTGATACTTACCTCCGACCGGCTCCCCCGCTGATTATCGCTGATCGCGCGAGAACATCCTGGACCGTTTCTCATCGTCAGCTTCCTGCTGGGCTTCCTGGGGCGCCGACGAGCGACGCATGGACGCGGGCGGGAGAAAGTCAGGATCGCTGCGTCTGACAGGTAAGTAACGACCCCCGACCACTGCTATGTCGCTGGTGAGATCTGCCTGTATGGCAGCTCACTAGCAACCACTTAGCGATGCACCAGCGATCCTGACCGCATCATATCACTGGTCGGGATCGCTGGTGCATCGCTAAGTGTGACAGCACCTTAAGGCAAAACCCAAGAGTACTAATCAAGGAACTCCATCATTCCATTGTTCTTATAGCACTAGTCCCTTTGTGTGGAAAGGGATACTAGACCCAGACCCAGAGGAGCCGTCACCACAGGGGGTCTCACATACAATCCCAGGTGAAGGGATGCTGGAATATGATTCATTCTTTTGACCTAAAAGCAAATGTTTAAGGGGGTGGAAGTGACCTCAAAGAGAGAAGATAGAGGATGAGATCCATAGCCAGCTGGGTTGAACACACGTGCTACTGTTGAGAGATTTGTCTTCTGAATTTCAGGAACTTTTTTTACTGGAACTGTTGCTGCTGGATACATAGGCTTTGGTTGTGTTACCTGTCATTTGGGGGAGCATGGACTGTGGCTACAGACTATACTGGTGGGAAATACATAATCTGTGCGCCAATCAAAAGTTTGGAGACAGTGAGGATCACCTGGTATGGGGGCAGTGGGACTATCGGCCCCGGGGAAGGGATCTTGTGTGCTGAGGACATTGTATTTTGGCCATCTACTTGGATTTGCTGTAAAACCATAGACATATGGAATAAAAAATAGTTACATCGTTAACCTGCCTAGGTGATTATTATAACAAGTAATCTCTGATCCTCACAGCGCTGACAGGGCCATTCACTTTAATGATGAAGGCAAAATCACTTTGTGCACTGTCAATTATAATTTTCAGCAGTATCCGCTTATATGAGTCAGTCACGAAAACGCAGTCGACCACATTTTGGTGACTGTCTGAGTTAAGCGGATTCTGCCAAAAATGATCTTTGATATCAATAGCCCAGTCAGCACAAATGTCCGAATCCAGTTTTCCTGTTTTGCAGGGCTTCATACATAAGCCGGACGAGCTACTGATGGCTGGATCAAATGTGTTGTGAACATACTGAAATAAATCGACCAGTGATAGCCTGAAATAAATATTTATTTACTCATATACAAATGCTGAATTTATATTATTTCAATTCTCCTATGTACAATGATAGCTAAAAAACTTCTAAATCTTTTTCTACATTTAAAATTAATTGTTGGTAAGGATTTCTTCTGTTCCCCAGTAAAAGTAACAGTCACACATATATTCACGTTGTACAAATAAATATTCCAAAAACTAAATTAGTTATTTAGAAAGCAAATTGGTTATTTGATTTCCTTATTTGCCTAGGATTATTTTTTTATGCTGATATTGTGCCTACATATTCCTCAGCACCCTATATCACTAATAAATCTGACTTGCAGAGATGCATACTAGACAGATTTCACAGGAATCCAATTGACCATTAGTACTAAAGATGAGAGTATCTTTTTGAAAATCAAATTCACAGAATTTTCCCAAATCTTTTGTTTTTGTGGCAAATAAATTTCAGCAAATCTCAATAGTGGAAAGCTTAAAATTGCTTGGAAAATACATATTGAGGATAGGAGAGCGAGACAGAGAAACCCACTGACTATAAGTGCTTACATTTACATTAGAGAGAAAACCCTGCTGAGGACCATAGTGACCATAAGAGCTTACAACTTTAAAAGAGAAAAAGAGAGGATCCTGCTGATCATAAGAACTTATACTCTACAGGAGAGAGCGCGTGAAATGACCTTGCTGACCATAAGATTTTAGACTCTACATGTAACAGAGATGTAGGACTGAGCTGACTTTTGATTATACATCATTTAGGAGGCAAGGGTTCCATCAAAGAAAGGTACACCTTGTCATGGCTGACAAGAATTGGTCAATTTGTGCATTAAAAACCTAAATAAAAATGCTGTTTACTTGTCAATAATACCTGCATATAATCATATGAAAGCATTATATTCATATAGTCAGGTTTATATTTCATATATTCAGTATATTCAGTATTTTTATATACCTTGGTGCTTGTCTGTGGTTTACACTTGCTACTACGGCCTGCAGGTTCTCTGGACTTGTGTCTCATTGAGCACATCTTGGGCATCATGGTTAGGCAATTGCAAAAGGAGCTGTCAGCAACAGATCATCAAGGTTTTCATAGCCAAACACATTTGGTCATATGAGACCAAAATAGAACTTTTTGGTATCAACTCCACTCGCCATGTTTGGAAGAAGAGGGAGGATGAGTACAACCCCAACAACACCATCCCAACCATGAAGCATGGTGGGGAAAACATCACACTTTGGGGGTGTTTTTCTGCATAGAGATTTTGAACACCAACCTCCTTCCCACAGTAAGAGCATTGAAGTTGGGTCATGGCTCAATATCAAGAATGACAATGACCCAAAATACACAACCAGGGCAGCTAAAAAGTGACTCCATAAGAAGCATTTTCAAGGTTCTAGAGTGGCCTAGCCAGTCTCTAGACCTGAATCCAATAGAAAATCTTTGGAAGGAGCTGAAATTTAATGTTGCTCAGTGGCACCCCGAAACCGGAAAGATCTGGAGATGATCTGTATGGAGGAATGAGTCAAAATCCCTGATGCAGTGTCTGCAAACTTGGTCAAGAACTACAGTAAACATCTGACCTCTATAATTGCAAATTAAGGTTTCTGTACCAAATATAATGTTCTGTTTTTTTATTATTTCAAACACTTATTTCATGCAATAAAATGCAAATTAATTATGTAAAAATCATACAATGTGATTTTCTGGTTTTTATTTTTAGATTCTGTCTCTCACAGTTGAAGCATAACTACGATAAAAATTACAGACTTTTCCATTCTTTGTAGGTGGGAAAACTTTCAAAGTTGGCAGTGTATCAAATACTTATTTTCCGCACTGTATATAGCAAAAGTACCAATTTCTTTTGTAGTATATCACAAGGGGCAAAGACTATGTCAAAAGAACCAATAAAAGTCAGACCGCACTCAGGCATCTTCACATCTTTATTATTTGATGTCGCCCTTGAAGAGAACGCTATTTCCCATAAATGTAAACCTGTTTTTTTTCAAAGACAAATAATACGAGTTCCTGCTGTTACTATACAGATGCCTGCACTTTTTTGGTACATAAACTAATAGAATAAGGGGGCCAATGTTCATTTACAGATATAAACTGACAAATAACAGTAATAATGCAATGAAGGACAAAAGTGCTAAATACCCAACACACAATGAGATCTGTGATTAGTTGAAAAGTTTACTTGAAGATTATATTTATTCTTCTAGATAAGTTTCCTGTTTAAATTTATATCCAGAACATATAAGCATTGCATATACTGATATCAGTACTGTGCAATAGTTTTAGATAGATGTGAAAAAAATACTACAAAGTAAGAATGCTTTCAAAAATAGAAGTGCACTGCTAATAGTTTATTTTTATTAATTAACAAAATGCAAAGTGAATAAACAAATAAGAAATCAGAATCAAATCAATACTTGTTGCCTTCAAAGCAAAATCAATTCTTCTAGATATATTTGCCCACAGTAATTAAAGAAATTCAGCAAGGAGGATGTCCCGGGTGCAAATCCTTCTGTCTCTTGATCCTATCCCCGACAGTCTCAATGTTGTTGATATCAAGGCTTTTTGAGTGCCATATTATTACATACAGGACTTCTTATTTTTCTTCATATTGAAGATAGTTCTTAATTACATTAGCTGTATGTGTAATAGTTGGCCTGATGCAAAATAAATTTTTATTAAATCAGATGCCTCCCTACTTGTCTACTGAACATTTATCTCTGCAATTCTTAGTATTGTACACACCATTAAAGTGGCTGTCTGACCTTAGGCTACAAGTCTGTAGTCATTCTATCTGACTGCAGAATTGTGAACACTAATATCACGCATATTGTGTGCTGTGAAGATTCTTTGGTGCTGGTGCCGAGAGTCGGAGGTCATGTGATTGCAAGTATGCAATCTGCATACTCCTAGCCACATTCCAACTAGACTATGTTCAACTTGCATTAAGTGACGCCGCACCCATAAAATCAGCGTGTGACCACATGTATGCAATTCACATACTTGTGATTAAGTGCCGCCAGCCTCCCAGCACCGGAGAATCTTCACTAGAGATGAACAAACCTTTCAAGGTTTGTTTCGATTCACTGAATGATTTGATGATCCACAAACTGTTCGACGAACATACCCAAACCCCACTAATAGAATCATAGAATGGTAGAGTTGGAAGGGACCCCATGGGTCATCTGGTCCAACCCCCTGCTCAAAGCAGGATTCACTAAATCATCCCAGACCAATGTCTGTCCAGCCTCCGTTTGAAGACTTCCATGGAAGGAGAACTCACCACCTCTCGTGGCAGCCTGTTCCACTCATTGATCACCCTGTCAAAAAGTTTTTTCTAATATCTAATCTGTCTCCGCCCATTCAGTTTCATCACATTGCTTCTAGTCTTTCCTTGTGCAAATGAGAATAAAGATGATCCTTCTACAATGTGACAGCCCTTGAGAAATTTTTTTGACAGCTATTAAGTCTCCTCTTAGTCTTCTTTTTTGCAAGCTAAACATTCCCAAATCCTGTAACCGTTCCTCATAGGACATGGCTTGCAGACCGGTCACCATTCCGGTCGCTCTTCTCTGAACTTGCTCCAGTTTGTTGATGTCTTTTTTAAACTGTGGTACCAAAAACTGTACTCAGTATTCCAGAAGAGGTCTGACCAAAGAGGAGTAGAGGGCAATAATGACTTCACGTGATCTAGACTGTATGCTTCTATTAATACATCCCAGAATTACATTTGTCTTTTTTTGCTGCTGCATCACACTGTAGACTCATGTTTAGTTTCTCTTCTATTAGTATACCCAAGTCTTTTTCACATGTGCTGTTGCTTAGTCCTATTCCTCCCATTCTGCATATGCTTTTTCAATTTTGTTGGCCATATGTAGTACTTCGCATTTTTCCCTGTTAAAAACCATTCTGTTAGTTGCTGCCCACTGCTCCAGTTTTTTTATATCTTTTTGAATCCTATTTCTCTTCTCTAGTATTAGCTATCCCTCCTAGCTTTGTGTTATCAGTAAATGTAATCAGTGTACCCTCAATTCCTTCATATAAATCATTGATAAAGATGTTGAACAATACAGGGCCCAGGACAGAACCCTGTGGTACCTCAATTGAGACATTCCTCCAGCTGGATGTGCAGCTACTTACGACCACTCTTTGGGTCCGATCACTAAGCCAATTATGAATCCACCTAACAGTTGCCTTGTCTATTCCATACTTAGTTATTTTTTCAATAAGGATGGTGTGATATACTTTGTAAAATGCTTTGCTGAAGTCAAGATATACTATATCTACAGCATTTCCCTGATCCACCCAGTCACTGATTTCGTCATAGAAGGAAATTAAGTTAGTCTGACCTAACTTATTAATTACAAACCCATGCTGACTCTGGATAGTCACTTCATTAGGGTACCGTTACACCTAGCGATGCACCAGCGATCCCGACTAGCGATATGACGCGGTCAGGATCGCTGGTGCATCGCTAGGTGGTCGCTAGGTGGCCACTCAGGCAGATCTCACCAGCGACATCGCTGGGGACGGGGTCGCTACTTACCTGTCACACAAGGCGATCCTGCATCCTCCCGCCCGGCTCCACGCGTCGTTCGTCGTCACAGCAGGAAGCGCCACAAGTGAGCGACGAGGAATGGTCCAGCAGCTTCTCGCGCGATCAGCGATAACCAGCGGGGGAGCCGGTCGGCGGTAAGTATCACACATAGTGATATCGCTAGCAATATCGCTGCAACGTCACAAAATCGGTGACTTTGCAGCGATATTGCTAGCGATATCGCAGTGTGTAACGGGGGCTTTATCCATGTACTTACATACACGTTTAAAGATTTGTTCAAAGATCTTTCCTGGTATAGAAGTCAGACTCACCAGCCTATAGTTCCCTGAGTCCAACATATTCCCCTTTTTGAAGATAGCAACAACATTTGCTCTTCTCCAGTCTTCTGGGACTTCTCCTGTTCTCCAAGAACTTTGAAAAATTATGGAGAGAGGTTCAAATATTTATTCTGCTATCTCCTTCAGTACTCTGGGGTGTAATTCATCTGGACCTGAAGACTTGAATTCATTTATGCTAGCTGAGTGTTTCCTCACTATCCTTCTGTTTATAGATATCCTGGATTCTTCTATTCCTTTAATAGTACAGTGAATATCAGTTGATGTTACATTTCCTTTCTGAGAGAAAACAGATGCAAAATAGGAATTTAAAAGTTCGGCCTTCTCAACATCCTTTCTTACCATATCATCATTTTCCTCCTGTAAAAATCTTATAGCATCTTTGACTTTTCTTTTACTTTTGACATATCCCCAAAATTATTTTTTATTGCTTTTGACAACTCTTGCAAGCCTTAATTCAGCTTAGTAATCTGATTCATGCCCTGCAGGTTCTGCAGACAGCATTATATTCTTCTTTAAATATGCCTTCCTCTTTCCATTTGATAACCATTTCATTCTTCTTTTTAGCATGTGTTTAGGTTCTGTGTTCATCCATCCTGATCTCCTTAAATGCTTTGTATTCTTCCCTCTTTTTGGAATTGTTAATGATTGTTCCATGGCCATCCACTGGAAGGAAGGAAGAGACGATCACCTGCAATCCCAGTTCTTTCACTTTCTTACCTAAATTTTCAAAGTCACTGCAGATGGCTTCCAGGTCCTTTCTTGCAGTGTCATTTGTTCCCACATGTAATATCAGGGATGGTTGGTCATCTGTAGGTCTGAAGAGTCCTGATATCCTGTCAGACACATCTTTAATTTCTGCACCTGGAAGACAGCACATTTCACTAGAGGTTATATCTGGTTTGCAGATAGCGGCCTCTGTTCGTCTCAACAAAGAATCCCCCATGACAACTCTCCGTTTCTTCTTCACAATATTTTTCTTTCTCCATCCAGGAGGACTCTGAGGGCGTACAAGGTTGTTGTTTGCGGGTAAAGTCTTATCTTGAAGTATTTCTTCATTGTTCTCCTGTGTGAGAGCCTGGAGCTGGTTCCTGAGCAGTATAGGTGCTGAATGCCTCCTTGTCACGATGACCCGTCCTGTGTGACGCGACCCGCAGGCTGGTAACTAAAACAACAAGACGCGGCACGTGATACTGTTCTATGTGACATGGCCCGCAGGCCGGTAACTAAAACAACAAGACACGGGGAAAGGGGAAACAGTTACAATGGTGGGCCCTGCGATAGGCAAAGGGGACGTGGAGACCTCCTGCACTCCCCTGAGTCAGTGTACCTAACACTCCTAACATTCCCTATGCCGGGTTCCGCACTGGGCGCCAATCAGGAACCTATCGCTCTAGGACACCCTACCCCTATCCCTTGCTAGGGAGCTGGGTGGTGCATGCACTGGCCCCACCGCTGTACTAATACACACTAAGGAAAAACACAAACAGGGAAACACCACTTAGCTTTACTCTGTTATACTTGCTCCTAGCAACAGAGTCCACCACCAGAATGCAGCTCTCCTCCTGAATCGCTGCCACCAAGCTCTGTCAGAGCTAAGGAAATCCCCTATGACTCCTTCCATACCAGGGCTAAGACAGTGCTGCAAGGAACGTTCTCCTTCTCCTTCCTCCACCAAGGATGGTTGAAATGAACACTATCACCAACACTGATTGCGACACCTGTGACTCTTTTATAGCAGAGCCAGCAATCACACCTGCATTGTAATCATGTGCACTAAGCTAAAGAAACCAGAGTGCGATGATGCTCACCACCACCGGGGGCAAACTTAGAACAAACGACACCACAGTGCAATAATCCTAATGGCCACCGGAGGCAAAAACCAAACTTTAGCACAGCTTAAGAAAAAAAAAGGTTGCCTGTGCTTTTTATCAGTCCTGATCCAGCATGGATCATGACAGTACCCTCCCCTTAATTAGGGGCCTCTGGACCCTCAAGACCGCTCCTCATCGGGGAACCACCTACAGCGGGGAAGCCCAGACCCAGAGTTCACCCCAGCAACTACCTGCACGTCAGGTTGATGAGAAACGAGCCAACTGGTATTGGCAACGTATGTTCTGGAGGCAACACACATCTCCGAAGCGCTGACCTGGGGAACGGGTTGTGTATGTGTAAGTTTGGTATGAGCTGGTAACACTCCACAACACACTTCCACTGTATGTTTTTTGGTGGCCACCCATACACGCTCGTTCACACAGGTCCGTACCTGAACGTTTATTGTCACTCATTCGTTTGTCACCAATTGGAGAACTCTTTCTGGGATTGACAGAGACATCCCCCTGTGTCACCACACTCACACCCCTGCACTTCACCAAGGGGCACACCACTCTCCAACCCCTTCCACTACGAGGTCTGCGCCTCCCAGGGTTGGCCAATAGCGAGGGTTGAGACTTGCCCCTACTGTTATGAATGAGTCACCGTAGGAGGCAAAAGCAGAAATACAAGCTAAGTCCAGAAAACCAGAGAAGTTGGCAACTATCAGATTGCAGACCCCTGAACCTATCAACACAACTAGCAGTAGCCGTGGGGGGTTCCTAAGATGCCCTAGACCCCTCGATCACAGCCGGAGAAATACATAGGCCTAAAGAAAGAAAGGGGAAATCTAAACTGCCCCAGAGCAGACCCCAAAGCAATAGGCAGCCCCCAACATATAATGACGGTGAAGCAAGATGAAAATACTAACACAGACAGAAAGATAGACTGAGCAAAGACGGGGCCCCAAAACTACCTAGATAGGAAAGGACAGGAAGGCTGCTGTCTGCAATCTGCCAAAACCCTATCAAAGACATAAGCCAACCAGCTGATATGAAAAAGGCCCTGAAGCAGCTAGGCTTCAAAAACTGAATCAGCACTCAGGTATTTTCAGAAGACAGAGCTAAATGAATTCAGCACACCCCAGCAGGGAATGGCAGAAATCCAGAAAAACAAAGCAAAAACAAAGTCAAAGCACAAAAGCAAAAGGCCGAGCAGCAAACTTAGCTTTGGAGGAGCAGGAATTCAGACTGGTCTCCAAGGATCCCACAGAGAAATCACCCGCAGGGCAGAAGGGCGTCGGCAGCATTATATCCAGTCCGTAACTCCACTCAGCCAGTCACAATCATCAGCCTCAGGTGTTTGACAATCAGGCTCACTACCTTTCTTTACCAGAAGAGGGAGTTCCTCGGGCCTCAGTAATGAAGGGGAAAATGAACTCACAACAGTACCTCCCCCTTGAGGAGGGGTCACCGAACCCTCAACTATGCCACCAGGGCGATCAGGGTGAGCCCGATGAAAGGCACACACCAATCGTTTGGCATGAATATCAGAGGCGGAGACCCAGGAATTATCCTCCTGACCATAACCCTTCCACTTAACCAAATACTGGAGTCTCCGTCTAGCCAGACGGGAATCCAGTACTTTCTCTACCTCATACTCCATGTTACCTTCAACCAATACAGGGTCTGGAGGTGCCACCCCCAGAACAACAGGTTCAACAAACCTCTTCAACAAAGATTTATGGAACACATTATGGATTTTAAATGTGACAGGAAGAGCCAAACGAAAAGAGACCGGATTAATAATCTCCACAATCTTGTAAGGACCAATAAATCTAGGCTTAAACTTAGGAGAAGCCACCTTCATAGCAATATTTTTTGATGATAACCACACCATATCACCAACCTTAAACTGGGGACCAATGGTCCTATGTCGGTTGGAAAACCGCTGGGCCTTCTCCTGGGAGAGAGATAACTTATCCACCACTTGGTCCCAGATCTGGTGCATTCTCTCCACCACAGTGTCAACACCTGGGCAGGCAGAGGGCTCCACCTGCCCTGAAGAAAATCGAGGATGAAACCCAAAGTTACAAAAAAAAGGTGACATCAAAGTGGCAGAACTAGCTCTATTATTCAAAGCAAATTCGGCCAAGGGCAAAAAGGAAACCCATTCATCCTGATCAGCAGAAATAAAACATCTCAAATATGACTCCAAGGTCTGGTTTGTTCTCTCTGTCTGCCCATTGGTCTGAGGGTGAAAAGCAGAGGAGAAGGACAACTGAATTCCCAGCCTAGAACAGAAACTTCTCCAAAATCTGGACACAAACTGCACTCCTCTGTCAGATACAATGTTCTCAGGAATCCCGTGCAAACGAACCACCTGTTGTAAAAACAGGGGCACCAACTCAGAGGAAGACGGCAACTTAGGGAGTGGTACAAGATGAACCATCTTAGAGAACCTATCACAAATCACCCAAATAACAGTCATCCTCTGAGAGACAGGCATATCAGAGATGAAATCCATTGAAATATGGGTCCATGGCCTCTTGGGGACAGGCAAAGGCATCAACAACCCACTAGAGCGAGAACACGATTTAGACCGGGAGCACGTCCCACAGGACTGCACAAAATTCCTGACATCACGAGACAAGGAGGGCCACCAAAAAAAACGACTCACCAGATCTCTAGTACCAAAAGTACCTGGATGACCAGCCAAAGCAGAGCAATGAACTTCAGACATCACTCTCTTCTTCCACTGGTCAGGAACATACAACTTTCCACTGGGACAACGTTCAGGTTTGTCCTCCTGGAACTCTTCCAGAGCACGTCTCAAATCGGGCGAGATGGCAGAAAGAACTACCCCTTCGCCTAAGATGGTAGCAGGCTTGGTCACCACAGGAGAATCAGCAAGGAAGCTCCTAGAGAGGGCGTCTGCCTTGACATTCTTTGTTCCAGGAAGAAAAGAAACCACAAAATCAAAATGTGTAAAAAACAAGGCCCACCTAGCCTGTCTAGGGTTCAAGCGCTTAGCCGACTCTAGGTAAATCAAATTCTTGTGGTCAGTGAGGACCACGACTTGATGCTTAGCTCCCTCCAACCAATGTCTCCACTCCTCAAATGCCCATTTCATGGCCAACAGTTCCCTATTCCCCACATCATAGTTACGTTCAGATGGAGAGAACTTTCAGGAAAAGAAAGCACAGGGATTCATTTTAGATGTTACAGGATCCTTTTGGGACAAAACAGCTCCTGCACCAATCTCAGAAGCATCCACCTCTACCTGGAATGGAAGTGAGACATCAGGTTGCCGAAAACCGGGGCGGAGGTGAATCTTCGCTTCAACTCCTGAAAGGAAGAAACAGCCTCCGGAGACCAATTTAACACATCAGCACCCTTTTTAGTCAAATCAGTCAATGGCTTGGCAATACTAGAAAATTTTGCTATAAATTTCCGATAAAAATTAGCAAAACCCAAAAACTTCTGGAGGGCCTTCAAAGAAGTGGACTGAACCCAATCGTGAATGGCCTGTACCTTGGCCGGGTCCATTTCAATAGTTGACGGGGACAAAATAAATCCCAAAAAGGCATTTAGATCCCTTGACACACAGGGAATTCTCCCTCAAGATCCGGAACACAGTCCGAATATGTTCCACATGAGAATCCCAGTCCTTGGAGAAGATCAAAATATCATCCAGATAGATAATCAAAAATTTATCGACAAAATCTCGGAAAATATCGTTCATGAAGCACTGGAAGACAGAAGGGGCATTAGTGAGCTCAAAAGGCATCACCAGGTACTCAAAATGTCCCTCCGGAGTATTAAATGCCGTCTTCCATTCATCCCCATGCTTAATGCGAATAAGATTATACGCCCCCCCTGAGGTCAAGCTTGGTAAACCAGCAAGCACCTTTAACTCTGGAGAATAGGTCAGAAATCAGGGGTAACGAATACTGATATTTAACAGTAATTTTGTTGAGGGCACGATAATCAATACAAGGTCTTAATGATCCATCCTTTTTGGCTACAAAAAAAAAACCGGCACCCAAGGGTGACGAGGATGGTCTAATATGACCCTTCTCCAACGCCTCCTTAATATAGGATCGCATAGCCTCGTGCTCGGGTACAGATAAATTGAAGAGCCGACCCTTGGGAAATTTACACCCCGGGCTCAGTTCAATTGCACAGTCATAACTCCTATGAGGAGGCAGAGACGCAGACTCATTCTCACTAAATACATCATAAAAGTCCGCCAAATAATCAGGAACATCATGCGACTGAGGAGAGGTGGAAAACACCGGAGCCTCACTAAAGGCACACCGACAACCCCAACTCACCACAGACACAGATTTCCAATCCAAAACTGGATTATGAATCTGTAACCAGGGAAACCCCAGAACAACAGTATCATGCAGATTATGCAACACCAGAAATCTGCAATTTTCTTGATGGTCTGGGGCGACCCGCATTACCACCTGGGTCCAAAACTGGGGTTTATTTTTAGCCAAAGGAGTAGCATCAATTCCCCTCAAAGGGATAGGCGTCTGCAGAGGTGCCATCGGAAATCCACAACGTTTAGCAAAATCCAAGTCCATTAGGTTTAGGGCTGCTCCGGAATCCACAAACGCCTTGGCGGAAAATGTGGACAGGGAGCAGATCAGAGTAATAGCCAGAAGAAACTTAGGTTGAACACCCCCAACAGAAAACGTGTGTGCAAAGCGTTTCTCTCGTTTGGGACAGACAGAAATAATATGCGAGGCATCTCCACAGAAAAAACACAACTTATTACGCCTTCTGAACTCCTGACGCTGCTCTCTGGAAAAAACTCTATCACATTGCATAGGTTCAGACATTTGTTCAACAGGTGGCAACACCTCTCGTGCAGTTTTGCGTTCGCGCAAACGCCGATCAACCTGAATGGCTAATGACATAGAATCGTCAAGACCAGAGGGACCAGGAAATCTCACCATAGTATCTTTTACGGCTTCTGACAACCCCTTCCGAAAGAGAGCAGCCAAGGCATTATCATTCCAGGTAGTAAGTACTGCCCACTTTCGGAATTTTTGACAGTACAATTCTGCAGAATCACGACCCTGGCTCAATGCCAGCAGGGTCTTTTCAGCCTGATCAATGGCATTAGGTTCGTCATACAACAACCCCAAAGCTTGAAAGAATGCATTCACATTAGTCAGAATAGGATCATCTGGTTTCAAAGAAAACGCCCAATCCTGGGGATCGCCACGCAGCAAAGAGATGACAATTTTAACCTGCTGAGCGGAGCTCCCTGACAAGTTAGGCTTCAAGGCAAAAAATAATTTACAATTATTTTTGAAATTCAAAAATTTATACCGATCCCCAAAAAATACATCAGGTGTAGGAATCTTTGGTTCAGCAGCATGTGAATGAGCAAGGTAGGCGGAAATTCCCCGCACTTCCGCAGCGAGCTGCTCCATACGATCAGACAATTGCTTTATCTCCATTGACAGAAAAAAAAAAATTCCCTCTACGGCCTCAGAGATATAGAGGAAAAAATATACACACTTTTTTTTTTTTTTTTTTGTTTTACAATTCTTTCCTGCTATTGAGTACCCTAGAATCTGCGGTATTGGCGGGTGATTCTGTTATGAATGAGTCACCGTAGGAGGCAAAAGCAGAAATACAAGCTAAGTCCAGAAAACCAGAGAAGTTGGCAACTATCAGATTGCAGACCCCTGAACCTATCAACACAACTAGCAGTAGCCGTGGGGGGTTCCTACGATGCCCTAGACACCTCGATCACAGCCGGAGAAATACATAGGCCTAAAGAAAGAAAGGGGAAATCTAAACTGCCCCAAAGCAGACCCCAAAGCAATAGGCAGCCCCCAACATATAATGACGGTGAAGCAAGATGAAAATACTAACACAGACAGAAAGATAGACTGAGCAAAGACGGGGCCCCAAAACTACCTAGATAGGAAAGGACAGGAAGGCTGCTGTCTGCAATCTGCCAAAACCCTATCAAAGACATAAGCCAACTAGCTGATATGAAAAAGGCCCTGAAGCAGCTAGGCTTCAAAAACTGAATCAGCACTCAGGTATTTTCAGAAGACAGAGCTAAATGAATTCAGCACACCCCAGCAGGGAATGGCAGAAATCCAGAAAAACAAAGCAAAAACAAAGTCAAAGCACAAAAGCAAAAGGCCGAGCAGCAAACTTAGCTTTGGAGGAGCAGGAATTCAGACTGGTCTCCAAGGATCCCACAGAGAAATCACCCGCAGGGCAGAAGGGCGTCGGCAGCAGTATATCCAGTCCGTAACTCCACTCAGCCAGTCACAATCATCAGCCTCAGGTGTTTGACAATCAGGCTCACTACCTTTCTTTACCAGAAGAGGGAGTTCCTCGGGCCTCAGTAATGAAGGGGAAAATGAACTCACAACACCCTACTCTCCTGCAGCACATCTGCTGCCCTCACTGGACAGGAAGGGGTCGGTTGAAGAAAGACGGCACAGACAGTAGTCCCTAGGCAGCAGCCCTCACACGACTGCCCCAGCTGACTACTTCCCTCGCCCGCCAATCAATTACCGGGTTGTGTCTTTTCAGCCAAGGGAGTCTTAAAACAATAGGTACTGGCATTCCCTCCAAGACGTAGCATGACAAGGACTCCTCATGATGTCCTATACGGAGATGGATATTCTCTACGACTTTGGTCAAGCTCCCCTGGCTCAGTGGACCAAAGTTTATGGCCTGGACGCTTATAGGCTGTGCTAGCATTCTGCACCTCAGACCATGAGTCTGGACAAAGCGAGCATCCACCAGACTGACTCCTGCTCCGCTGTCCACAAGCATTGGTATCACCTCCAGTACCCCGCCAGCCAAGACCTCTGCTGACATGGTACCTTGGGAGGGCAAAATGGAGGAAATGTACACTCCCTGGTTGCCTCCCTCCAAGCGACCAAGGGAATGCGACTTCTCAGATGGCACAGATAATTTGGCGTGCAATGGGCAAGCCTTCAGCACATGACCAGTCTGCCCACAGTACAAACATGCCGACACCACTTCCCGAACCGTAGGCAGCTCCGAATACAAACAAGCTCCTCCTACTTGCATGGGTTCGTCAGGAGACTTGGCATGAACTGGGCAGGCTCTTATAAAATTGCCAGGCTTCCCACAGGAAAAGCATACCTCCCCACCACGAGCCGCAGACACCCCCTTTTTTGTATCAACAACACCGGGCTGTCTGGGTTCCTCCGTCTGCACTGGTGGGTCCTCCTCCCTAGCGAGGACATCAGGGGGCACTTTTTGTTCATGTCTTTCCCTAAGGCGTCTATCCACCCAGATGGCAAGGGACATGGTGGCCTCCAGCGACCTGGGGGTGGCGTACTACACCAGAGTATCCTGCAACTTTGGAGACAAACCTGCACAAATTGACTCCTAAGTGCAGGGGCATTCCACTGAGTGTTAGTGGCCCATCTCCTAAACTCTGAGCAGTACTCTTCAGCAACCCGGGCTCCCTGTTTACACCTACGGATTCGAGATTCCGCCAGGGTGACGCCATCAGCATCCCCATACACAAGCGCCAAAGCCGCAAAAAACTCATCCACGGACTCTAATGATGGAGAATCATCCGGTAGGGAGAAGGCCCAGGATTGGGGATCCCCTTTAAGAAGGGACATTATGATTCCCACCCGTTGCTCTTCACTCCCTGATGAACGAGGGCGCAGCCTGAAATACAATTTACAGGCTTGCTGAAACACCAAGAATTGATCTCTCTTTCCAGAAAATCTGTCAGGGAGGGATATCTTGGGTTCTGGCTGAGCCTGTCTCTGAACCAAGCCCCCAAAGCCAACCAACTGCTGCAGTTGCTGCACCAATTCACCGCGCAGCCCCCTTATCTCATCAGTAAGGGTCTGCAGCATTTGGGCAAAGGTCTGAACTGAGTCCATGGCTCAGTAGAAAAAAAAAGTTATTGGGTTGGTGATAATGTCACGATGACCCGTCCTGTGTGACGCGACCTGCAGGCCGGTAACTAAAACAACAAGACGCAGCACGTGATACTGTCCTGTGTGACACGGCCCGCAGGCCGGTAACTAAAACAAGACACGGGGAAAGGGGAAACAGTTACAATGGTGGTCCCTGCGATAGGCAAAGGGGACGTGGAGACCTCCTGCACTCACCTTAGTCAGTGTCCCTAACGCTCCTAACGCTCCCTATGCCGGTTCCGTGATGGGCGCCAATCAGGAACCTGTCGCCCTAGCACACCCTACCCCTATCCCTTGCTAGGGAGCTGGGTGGCGCAGGCACTGGCCCCACCGCTGTACTAATACACACTAAGGAAAAACACAAACAGGGAAGCACCACTTAGCTTTACTCTGTTGCACTTGCTCCTGGCAACAGAGTCCACCACCAGAATGCAGCTCTCCTCCTGAATTGCTGCCACCAAGCTCTGTCAGAGCTAAGGAAATGCCCTATGACTCCTTCCACACCAGGGCTAAGACAGTGCTGCAAGGAACGTTCTCCAGCTCCTTCCTCCACCAAGGATGGTTGAAATGAACACTATCACCAACACTGATTGCGACACCTGTGACTCTTTTATAGTAGAGCCAGCAATCACACCTGCATTATAATCATGTGCACTTAACTAAAGAAACCAGAGTGCAATGACGCTCACCACCACCGGGGGCAAAGTTAGAACAAGCGACACCACAGTGCAATAATCCTAATGGCCACCGGGGGGCTAAAACCAAACTTAAGCAAAGCTTAAGAAAAAAAAAAGTTACCTGTGCTTTTTATCAGTCCTGATCCAGCATGGTTTATGACACTCCTGATCCTCCTGCTTCTCTGTCTCACATACTTCCATTTCTCTGTTTCTTCAGGTGCACTTCGAATTTCTTATCTTTCTGTTTCATAAAGAGATCATTCTGCTCTGTCTAAGAACTCTTCACCTTCCTTAATGATTTTCAATTTAGCTTACCTTTCTTCTAGATTTTGCAACTTTTCCTCCAACTGGGACACAAGCTTACATTTCTGGTATGTGAAGTTTGGCTTTTCCACTGGTAAGTATGTGAACATTTAGCAAGAAATGCAGCTCACCAAATGGCTCCTCGCCTTTTCCATGTTCTTACTGTTAAAAAGATATAAAAGCAGTGAAAAACATGCCAAAATTTGTGTGCTGATAGGTTAATGGTTTACCAATGTCCTCCTTTCAGCTGCAACGGCCAAAATCCAGTGTTCTTTGATCTTGCGGAGACTCTTCACTTATCCTAGAATGCACTGGCAATATGCAAATTCTCTCCTCAAGACTCCTCCCCTGGTTATGAGGAATAGTGGTTAAGGGAGTGGTGTAAGCCTTCTTAGCTAGGAGACCTGACACCTCATGCAAGAGCTCAATTTTTTTTCATTTCCTAGCCACACTCAGATGTCACAAACATCAGTTTCATACAGTCATGTCCAAAAGTTTTGAGAATGACACAAATATTAATTTTTACAAAGTCTACTGCTTCATTTTTTCTAATGGCAATTTGCATATACTCCAGAATGTTATAAAGAGTGATCAGCTTAACAGCAATTACTTGCAAAGTCAATATTTGCCTAGAAAATGAAAAATGAACTTTATCCCCCAAAACACATTTCAACATCATTGCAGCCCTGCCTTAAAACGACCAGCTAACATCGTTTCAGTGATTGCTCCATTAACACAGGTGTGGGTGTTGATGAGGACAGGGCTGGAGATCAATCTGTCATGATTAAGTAAAAATGACACCACTGGACACTTTAAAAGGAGGCTGGTGCTTGGCATCATTGTTTCTCTTCTGTTAACCATGGTTATCTCTAAAGAAACACGTGCAGTCATCATTGCACTGCACAAAAATGGCCTAACAGGGAAGAGTATCGCAGCTAGAAAGATTGCACCTGAGTCAACAATCTATCGCATCATCAAGAACTTCAAGGAGAGAGGTTCCCTTGTTGCCAAAAAGGCTCCAGGGCGCCCAAGAAAGACCAGCAAGCGCCAGGACCGTCTCTTAAAAGTGTTTCAGCTGCAGGATCGGGCTACCAGCAGTGCAGAGCTTGCTCAGGAAAGGCAGCAGACAGGTGTGAGTGCAATCGCACGCACTGTGAGGCGGAGACTCTTGGAGCAAGGCCTGGTCTCAAGGAGGGCAGCAAAGAAGCCACTTCTCTCCAGGAAAAAAATCATGAACAGACTGATATTCTGCAAGAGGTACAGGGAGTGGACTGCTGAGGACTGGGGTAAAGTCATTTTCTCTGATGAATCCCCTTTTTGATTGTTTGGGACATCTGGAAAACGGCTTATTCGGAGAAGACCAGGTGAGCGCTACCACCAGTCTTGTCTCATGCCAACTTTCAAGCATCCTGAAACCATTCATGTGTGGGGTGGCTTCTCAGCCAAGGGAATGGGCTCTCTCTCAGTCTTGCCTAAAAACACAGCCATGAATAAAGAATGGTACCAGAATGTCCTCCAAGAGCAACTTCTCCCAACCGTCCAAGAGCACTTTGGCGATCAACAATGCCTTTTTCAACATGATGGAGCACCTTGCCATAAAGCAAAGTTGATAACTAAATGGCTCAGGGAACAAAACATAGATATTTTGGGACCATGGCCTGGAAACTCCCCAGATCTTAATCCCATTGAGAACTTGTGGTCAGTCATCAAGAGACGGGTGGACAAACAAAAACCTTCAAATTCAGACAAAATAAAAGCATTGATTTTGCAAGAATGGACTGCTATCAGTCAGGATTTGATCCAAAAGTTGATTGAGAGCATGCCAGGAAGAATTGCTGAGGTCCTGAAGTAGAAGGGTCAACACTGCAAATATTGACTTGCTGCATTAACTCATTCTAACTGTCAATATAACCTTTTGCTACTCATTATATGATTGCAATTATATTTCTGTATGTGATAAAAACATCTGACAAACACACATAAAAACCTGAGGCCAGCAGATCATGTGAAAATATAATATTTGTGTCATTCTCAAAACTTTTGGCCATGACTGTAGACTACTTTTGGTAGAAAAATGTAAGAAAAGTAACAAAGGTAATTGGCTGATCAATTGACCCTCAGTACAATCTTTTATAATGGCACGGAAGCAGTCAGCCATGGCTCATGCATTAGGTATCAGGTTCTAGTACAGCATTTACAGCTGGGAATTAAAGTTTTAATGAGGACCCGATGGTTAATGGAGCGGCGTAAGTCTTCTTAGCTGAGAGACCTGATATCTCATGTAACACCTCCATTTTTTTTTCCAGCCACACTCAGATGGCACAAACATCAGTTTCATACAGTATTATTAGTAGAAAAATGTAAGGAAAGTAACACAGGCAGTTAACTGAAAGTGAGTGCAGGCCTGACTGTCTGGGAGCCCTACTTACACAGCCAACTTACCAGATGGAGACCCAACTTTGAGTCTCCACATTTCAAGAAAATGCATGAGGTATCAGGGTCTGGCCCAGCATTTACAGCTTGGAATTGAAGTTTTAATGAGGACCTGGTGGTTAAGGGAGCAGTGTAAGCCTTTTTAGCTGGGAGCCCTGATACCTCATGTAACACCTCCAAGTTTTTTTATTCCAGCCACACTCAGGTGGCACAAACATCAGTTTCATAAGGTACTATTGGTGCAAAAATGTAAGGAAAAGAAAAAAATTGATTGTCACTAGCACTGTGATGCCAGCTATGCTATCTTGCTACTTCTAAATCTTCTGGTTGGACGTCTAGAACTGACATGCACACTGTGTGCCTCACTGCTATCTTGGGGAAAATCACTCTTAAGATTGTCTACAAGCTTGTTTCGATACTCCAGCATGTGAGCATCCTTTTCCGAAGGAAGCAACTGGCTAAATTTTCTCTTGTACTGTGGATCTAACAGAGTGGCAATCCCTAATAATACGGGAATCATGATGAAGATAGCGCAGCAAGAAGGTGCTCATGTGTCAGGCGCTTCCATGAGGCCCAAGTCCCTGGTGTGTTGGTGGCAGGGTAACACTCAAAGTTGCTTCCTCCATCCCCTACCGCCAACCACGGGCAACAGAGAGTGGATCATTATCCTCATCTCCTGACTGTTGCGCTTCCATCACCTCATCCTCCTCCATTTATTCCTTGGTTTCTGAATCCTCACTAAAAGTTTATCAGATACCATGAACCCCCCTCGATCGCTGTAAGACACCCTCCAATGGAACCCGCCTGTTGGGACAAAAACTTGAGATATTGCTATTTCTTCTGCATCCTCCTCTGTTTCTGCTTCTTCCTCTGGGACCCTAACTTCCTCACACTGATTATTCAAAGTGTGCTCCAGCATGTAAATGACCAGAATATTGATGCTGATGATGGCATTGTCAGCGTTAGCCACCTTAGTAGCCATATCAAAACTGTGCAGAAGGGTGCAGAGGTACTTCTCCTGTGCCCACTCCTCAAGCGTGATTTGTACCACATCCAGACTGCATTTGCCCAGGCTATGCAAAAGGACATACTGCACCAAGGCTCCTCGCTTCTGCCACAGCTGCTGCAGAGTGGAATTTCACCATGTTGGAATATTGTTAATCAAATGTTTAACTGGTAGGCCAAGAGAACTGTGTAGCGATGCAAGTCAATGACCTGCGGGGTGCGATCGTCTCTGAAGTGAGCACACAGCGACTTTTCTTTCTGCAGCAGCGCATACAGGCAGGAACAGTGGAGGACAAATTGCTGTACCACAAGGTTGAGGACGTGAGCCACACAAGGCACGTGTGTAAGACTGCTCCATCATAGGGCCACCACTAGGTTTGCACCGTTATTGCACATGGCATTCCCTGGCTCCAGGTTTAGTGAAGACAGCCATTGCTCTATCTCAGCTTGCATACCTGTCCACAACTCTTCAGCTGTGTGACTGTGATCTCCAAGGCATACTCATTTAAACACTGATTGATTGCAGTGAGCCATGACTGCGCATTATGGAGGTGGGGGAGATTCTATTGGAACGCGTGTATGATTAAGGTAGAGTTTGAGGACACAGGTGCGCGTCAGGGCGTCAGGGCGTCAGGGCTTCAGCGCGTCTCACGGGCAGCTCTGCAGTAAATTGGGATCATGTCGCAAGGTATTTAACCTTATATACTTTAAGCTGGTTGGCACAATTGTCTTGGAACTTTTGGGGCCTACATATGGGAATTTTGTGGGCTGATAATAAGATTCTTTTGTACCATCTGATTTATCAGCGTGATAGCGGTACATATAACTCACATGACTCATATCTGAGTTTCTAGACTATCTATCTGTGTTTGTGCCTCTAATACAGACTTTGGCTATTATACAGTATCTTAAATATACCAGGAATATAGTTATAGGACCAGCCAACCTGTTCTTTGAAATTTTACTTGGGATTCGGAGCATGCTCAGATAACACTACCTATGAGAAATCGGTTATTTATGTATTATATCATGCCGGTGATTATTTATTTTGTGTAGGCTTTGAGCTGCTGTTACTACAGCACTATTTGTGTAATCCGAAACCTTATCATCAATACCATGATCTCATGCAGAATCTTACCTTGAGAAGTTTTTTCTGTCTGGCACCATATTTGTTATCTTTGTATTTTGCCATTATCTCCTAGCTGCCATTGTTCTATCTACCTCACCAGAAAGCACTTTGTATGTCTTGATAATATTTATATACATGTAATAAAATGGACATTATTAAATCCTCTCCATAGTTTGTGACAATTTAGTCCACCTTTAGTCACTGCACTATTTATCATATGACGAGTATTGCTATGACCTTCTAGCTGGATATTGGGGTTTTTTGTATTTTGGTTGTAGTTTAGTTATCCATCTTATGGTGTGTAGTGGTTTAGCTCTCCAACCCCAAGTGCCCTGCAAGCCTTGGAGATTGTAAGACTTGTGGTGCAGCCCCTTCCCGGACTGCCACAAGAGTCACTCAGTGCCCAGCCATCGAGATGTAAAGTCAAGGGCTGGAGCGAGCCGCGCAACCCCCCACCCCACAGCGGCTAAGTGGAGGCCCTTCATGACGGTGGGTTGGTGGGAAGGGGTTAATAATCCCAGGGGGTGGAGGATGGGGGTTAGAGGGGTATATATATTTAGTGGCTGAGGGGCGGTTACCTCAGTTCCCGCTCTGGAGACAGGAGCAATTGGCCTGCAGAAGACCCTGATGGCGTCCATCCAATCGGTCCTTGAGAGGCTGCGGGCGGCAGCTGAAGCGCAGCCCGTGGGGTGGCTGGAGCAGCAGGTGGCCGGTATTATCGGGGGAGGCGGCGGTGCGGCCGCTGCGGCAGATTCTCCCCGGACGAGGAGGAGGGTTCGGCCGCCTGAGTGCCTGTCACCGGGTTCCGCACCGAGCACCCAGCGCCGGCGTCGGAGCCCCTCTCGGGACCATCCAGCCAGGGTGCCTGCCAGTAAGCGCGCTGGTAGGCCCAGGGCCGGGAGGAATCCACGGGCCGGCCCGGGTGCAGCGGCGGTCGGCAGGCCTTCTCCTAGGCCTCGTCGGGAGGCGGGGCCTGCGCGCGCCAGGACGGCGCTGATGAATGACGTCACGGCAGGCCACGGTGGAGGCGGGCGGCCTGCCCCTGCAACACGCCGAAGTCTGACGGGGACGAGAGCGGGGGGAGTTTCGGGCGGCAGCCCCCGGCAGACGGGGCGGGCTGATGCACCCTGGGCGGCAGGCCCCTTGACTGGACCTGCGGAGGGGGAGGAAGAAGGTGGTCGGAGCCGAAGACAAGCGGTGAGGGGTGCGGGCAGTGGGTGGCCACAGGCGGCAGCCCTTGAGCCTGTGCATCCTGCTGGCCTCGGCGGGGGTCGGAATGTGGAAGATTCGAGAAGAGAGTGGCCCGGGAGTGCGGTGGGGTCAAGAGAGCCTGCCTCCGCAAGTATCGGACTTCTGGGGTCAGAAGGTTTTCCACGCAGCTCCAGCCATGATGATCAGCGGGATTCGGGAGTGGCGGCTGAAGGAGACACAGCGTCCTCGCAGCCCGGTGAGTATGCTTCTGTGTCCTGTCTGTCATCACCCTTAGTGAGGTCTCCTGTGGTCGGGTGCGGAGTGGGGGGCCGGCCCGGGGCGGGGGGGCGAGTAGTGGGAGAGCAGGGCCCGTCGCCGATTGGGGGGCTTGGGGACGTGTTAGGATCCATGCGGGATTTGCTAGCGCGGATGGAGGGAGTTAGAGAACCGTCGGCACCTTTGGCTGCCTGGGTAGGGTCGGCGGAGCGAGGGGCTGGCTCGTCGGGGGCGGCTATCGGGGTTTCTGGGGGCCGATCGGACCCCGTATCTGTGTCGGTGCAGACGGAAAAAGAGAAGGACTGTCGGGTCCATTTAGATGATAGGGCCCACGGGGAGGTTTACGTATGTTTTGAGGGCCCGTTGGGAGCTCATTTAAAAAAGGAGGTGCGGGAAAAGATATGGAAGGATGAGTATGTCAAGATTTTTTCCCTGTTACCGCTAGTAAAGTTCAATTTGGATAAGGGAAGGAAGGACGATAGCAAAAAGGAGGAGGAGGAAAAGTGGAGATGGCGTTTGATTCCACAGACGTTTGCTAATTGGCTACAGGCGTTTGCAATCCTGGCCAGCGTGATTGGTGAAAAGGTGCCTGAGAATTGTTCTCCTCTTTTTTGTTATTTGGATTCAACTGGGGAGGCATATAGGGTATACGGGGGTCAGGCTTGGCTTCGTTACGACGAGCAATTTAGGCAGAGAAAAGCGATTCGTCCGGCGATTTGGTGGGATCAGAAGGACATAGGTCTGTGGTTAAGGGTCATGACGCAGTCTAAATTTGGCCATTCCTTTCTTGGCAGTGGGGGGGCCGGGGGGGCCAGCTCATCAAATGTGCAAAGCGGCGGCCAAGGGGCAGGCGGTCAGTCGGGTCAGTCGGGTACCCAGAAGCAGGGTCTCTGTTGGCAATTTAATGATGGGCAATGCAAATTCGGATCGAACTGCAAATTCAAGCACCTGTGCTCCCATTGCAGCGGATCTTCGCATGGGGCTTCCAAATGCTTTAAGAAGCAGAAAGGAAGGGCTGAGAGTGGTAATTCCAAAGGGGGAGACGCCAGTGAGAATAACCGCGATGGCCCCTTATCTAAGTAGATACCCGGATGGTGAAAAGGCGGCAATATTGGTGGCTGGTTTTACGGATGGTTTTCGAATTCCCGATCCTCCTTTTGAAATACCGTGGGGGCGGAAGAATCTCAGGTCAGCTGACCTGTATGGGGCGGTAGTGTCGGAAAAGTTAGCTAAGGAAGTGAAGTTGGGACGGATGGCGGGGCCATTTAAGGATCCTCCGTTTGTGGATCTGGTTGTTTCGCCCCTGGGGGTGGTGCCAAAAAAAGAGCCAAATAAGTTTAGGCTTATTCATCACCTATCTTTCCCTCGTGATAGGTCGGTGAATGATGGCATTGATCCGGAACTGTGCTCGGTGGTGTATACGTCGTTTGACGAGGCGGCAAATTTGGTCCGGAGGTGTGGAAAGGGGGCACTATTGGCAAAAATGGATATCGAATCAGCGTTTCGTTTGCTCCCGGTTCATCCAGAGAGTGTTCGGTTGTTGGGCTGTTATTGGGAGGGGGAATTTTTTGTTGATAGGTGTTTGCCTATGGGTTGTTCGGTTTCGTGTGCGTTGTTTGAGGCGTTCAGCTCTTTTCTCGAATGGGTTGTCCGGGACGTGTCGGGTTTGGATTCGGTGATTCATTACTTGGACGACTTCTTGTGTATCGGTCCGGGTGACTCAGGTTGTTGTGAGAGGTTGCTTAGGGCTGTGGTCTGGGTTGCTGAGCATTTTGGCGTACCGCTCGCTCCAGGGAAGACGGAGGGGCCGTCTACGTGCCTGTCTTTTTTGGGAATTGTGATTGATTCAGTTTCTTGGGAGTTCCGTTTAACGGACGACAAGGTTGAGGCTTTGCGGGTTACGGTGGCTCGAGCTAGACGGGTGAAGAAATTGTCATTGCGAGAGGTGCAGTCGCTACTTGGTAAATTGAATTTTGCCTGTCGGGTCATTCCGATGGGAAGGGTTTTTTCGCGGCGTCTGGCGAGTGCGACGGCGGGAGTGAAGGCCCCACACCATTTTGTTCGACTTACTAGTGATCATAAGGCGGATTTGGAGGTGTGGGACAGGTTTTTGGAGCAATATAACGGAAGATCATTGCTCATGGAGGAGGTAGTTTTGAACGAGGAGTTGGACCTGTTTACGGATGCGTCAGGTGGAGTGGGTTTTTGGGCGTATTTCAAGGGCCAATGGTGCGCGGCGGCGTGGCCCGACGAGTGGATTCAGCTGGGTCTCGTTAAGAATATTGCTTTGTTGGAGATTTTTCCCATATTGGTGGCAGTGTACCTGTGGAGGGAGGAGTTTCGTAATAAAAGAGTCCGTTTTAATTGTGACAACATGGGAGTGGTGTGCTCCATTAACGGCTTGACTGCGTCTTCTCCTCCTGTGATTCAAGTTCTGCGGCAGCTAGTTTTAACTTGTCTATCGCTCAATGCTCATGTGACGGCTTCTCATGTGCCTAGCGTGAGGAATTCCATTGCTGACTCTTTGTCTCGTTTGCAGTGGGAGCGCTTTCGGACTTTGGCCCCAGAGGCGGAGAAAACGGGTCTCGAGTGCCCAGCAGGGCTTTGGAAGGTGGTCTCCAGGCTGCAGAACCTTTGATATGGGCGTCTTTGTCTGCTGGTACTTGGTCGGTCTACGAGTCGGTTTGGAGTTCGTGGGAAAACTGGTTGGGGTCGCGTTCGTATAGCAACTCTGGGGAGGATCATTTGGGCGCATTGCTGGCGTGGTTGGGTTTTGGGGCGGAGGAAGGGTGGTCGGTGTCTAGGGTGGGGCAGGTGAGGGCTGGTTTAGCTTTCGGTTTTAAATTGCGGGGACAGGTTGATTTAACTAAGTGTTTCTTGGTCAGCCAGGCTTTTAAGGGGTTCAGATGTCGGGGCAATAGGGTGGATTGCCGTCATCCCCTGTCTTTTGGTATCCTTGAGCGGTTGGGGGCGGCGCTAGACGAGGTATGTGTGTCCCGGTTTGAGTGTTCTCTTTTTCTGGCAACTTTTTCACTTGCCTTTTTTGGGGCATTGAGGGTAGGGGAGTTGGTATCCCCCGGGCGGTATTCCGGTGGGGGTTTGTTGGACAGGGACGTGTTGGTGGGTGACAGGGGTTTGGAGTTTTGGTTAAGGAGGTCGAAAAAGGACCAGGAGGGTAGGGGAAAAAGGGTGGTGTTGGGCGCTGTGCCTGGATCACTGATGTGCCCGGTGCGCTGCTTGCAGGATTATAGGTCGTGGCAGCGGAGGGGCGATGGGCCATTGCTACGGCATGTTGACGGTTCTTTCTTGTCAAGGTTTCAGTTTGTGGCGGTTTTGCGTAAAGGCTTGGACAGGTTGGGTATTGATGGTTCTAGGTTCGCTTCTCACTCTTTCAGGATTGGGGCGGCTACGGAGGCGGCTGTTGGTGGTTTAGGTTCAAAGGCAATACAGCGGATTGGAAGGTGGGATTCGGGCCGTTATAGGTCATACGTACGCACTGGGGCTTTGGTTGCGGAGCTACGTTAAGGGGTGGGCGTGGTGTTAGTTGTTTGGGCGGTGGCTAATGGTGGTTTTTTGTCGTTACAGGTTGCACTCCTTTGCTGGTGTTGATCCTGGGCCATTCCTTTGTGTATTGGGGAGCTCGGCGTGCGGATGTTCGGCGAGACGGGCGGCAGTTGGGTTTTTTGCGTAGTGTGGCGGTAGTTAGATGGTTGGGCTTTAGGGGTATGGGTTGGAATAGGGTTTTGCAGGAGGTACATAATAGGACTAGGCTTGACAGAGATCCTGATATTCTAGTTCTCCATGTGGGGGAAAATGATTTGGGGGTCCGTCCTTTCCGGGAATTGGTCAAAGATATTAAGCACGACCTTCTATGGTTGTGGTTATCGTTTAAAGGGTTAACTGTGGTGTGGTCGGAGATGGTGCCGAGGAAGACTTGGCGGCATGCGAGATCGGTGATTAAATTGAATAGGGCAAGGATAAAGGTCAATAGGGCAGTGTCTAATTTCGTAACTAGGAACAGGGGGGTGGTGGTTCGGCACTTTGACCTGGAAGGAGGGAGGGGGGAGTTTTGGCGAGATGACGGCGTTCATTTAAATGATGTGGGCATGGATTTATGGGCTTTGGGTCTGCAGGACGGGATTGAGAGGGCCATGGCTTTTCGGAATGGGGGGGTCTCAGGCAATCGAGGTCTTCAATTGCCTTCGTTGTGGCGTGTGGGGGGAGGGGGTCCTTGAAGTTGGTACTAAATTGGTTTTGGGGGATCTGTGGTCATATGGATTCCTCAATGTTATTATCCTGGTTTGGGTCTGGTGATTTGGGGGGAATTCCGGCAGTGGTTCGTCGGATCCCCAGGGATTAAGTGGACAGTGTAACCCCGACGGGGTTTTGGTGCTCCCGAGCCAGTGGGGTAACTGCTGGGAGTAATTTATGGTAGGTGTTTGTCCACGAAAAGTATTCTTTACGTTTTGGTCACCAGATTTGGAGCTTCAAGGACCCTCCCCAAGTTTGCTATAGATTTACAGAATTTTGTACGTTACTTAAATAAAAGGCTGCTGTGGCCATTATATTCCATTTTGTGTCCTGGTGTTTTTTGGGGGGCTCGAAGGGGTGGGGAGTTTCTTGGGAGGTTGGTGGTTGGATGGGGAATCCAGCCGCACATCGCCAACTCCAATGTCATGCCTCTGTCCATGCTTGCTTGTCCAGGTGTCAGTGTTGAAATGCAACCTGGCAGACATAGGATTTTTCAGGGAACAGGTGATGCTGTCTGTGAATTGCAGGTGTTGCGCAGTCACATCTTTCTCAGAGAAATAATTGTGACTGGGCAGTGGGGGACTGTGACGGCCATCAGCTTTTGGAAACCGTCTCTATCCACAAGGCGGAAAGGCTGCATTTCGGTGGCCAACAGAATGGAATGACCATGCAATAATCACAGAGACCACAGGCTGCAAGTCACGCATAAACAACTGCTGTGATTTGTGTAGCGAAGAGCACTCAGTTGGCCCCTATCATCCAATGACATGATAGGGCGACGATCATCCAAAGAGTTCATAGGCTGTTCACAATAATAGTCATCGTATGAATTATTCCCCTCCGGATTAGAATGCATGGAATATTGCTATATCATTGCTAACTCCACGATAACCCCACACTCCTTGCTGGCACCAACAATCCTGTTTTTAAAAAAGTTATAAACATAGGCCCATTTGACGCCATTCTTCTTTGTAGGTTCACACCATCAGGGTCTTACATCCCCTCTCCCTCCAAATAGCGGTCATATACCGTCCCTCAAGCCCATCCACTCACTTCCTTGACCACTTTTCTGCCTTGCTGCCGCACTTCATGTCCTCAGATTTGCTAACCCTTATCCTGGGAGACTTCAACAGCCCCACCTCCCCAACTACATCCCACCTTCTATCTCTAGCCGCTTCTTGTGGCCTCTCACAACTTTCAACCTCTGAGACACATAAAGATGGTAACACCCCTGATCTGGTCTTTGTTCGGCTCAGTTTAACCTCCTACCTAGAAAACTCACCTCTTCCTCTTTGTCCCACATGAAATTATGAGTAAAACCACAACTTAGACATTTTTAGAAGCTCCCTAAAAACACATCTAATTAGGGCGACCTATCATATTCCCTAATTAAAGTCCTATTTATATATAGCCTATTCTCTGAACATAATTCACCATCAAATTCAACCATACAGAAAAGTCTCATGCTGCCTTAATATACTCCCATTTCCTCAAGATGGTTGGATCATCATTGTAAATAGGCTCCTGTACTTTGTATCACCTCCACCTCATTGTATATTGTAAGCTCTGAAGAGCAGGGTCATCATTATTTTTGCTTTAATTGTTTGATTTTCTTAAACTTTGCAACTTTTGACTGTCTCATTTGAACTGCTGACTTGTAAAGCTCTGTGGATTATATTAGTTCTATATAAATAAAGATTATTATTATTGGCAGTGTAACAGAGTCACTGGCTTTGTGGAGGAAGGGTGGTATGTGTCACTGTGCATGCAGCAGTCAGTGATGTGAAACTGGAATATTTTTGTGTCTCCAGCACAGTGCTGAGAGGCTGGTACAGAGTTTAATGGGTCAGTTTTATGTGACCACTGTAGTGTGGGTGGGAGGGTGCTCACCGTACCCCTTTTCCCTGCAGGACATGCAGGTGTATGAGGACCTGCAGTGATGTCATGATCACATGATTAATACATGTGATATATACCTGGACCTGTGGTTCAGTCAGGGTGTGTGTTGGGAGAGAGGTGGCACTCCCACGTGGCTCCCATTGGAGCTAAGAACGCTGTGTGCTTAACCTGCAGTGAAGCCTGTAGGACAAGGACTCTGAGAGACTTTATGTTTGTCTTAAGCCCCCATTACACACTGTGATATCGCTAGCAATATCGCTGTAAAGTCACCGATTTTGTGACGTTGCAGCGATATTGCTAGCGATATCATTGCATGTGATACTTACCTCCGACTGGCTCCCCCGCTGCTCATGGTTGGTCGCGCGAGAACGTCCTGGACCGAGGCGTGGACGTGGGTGGGAGGACACCAGGATCGCCACGTCTGACAGGTAAGTAGCGACCCCCGACCCCTGCTATGTCGCTGGTGAGATCTGCCTGTGTGGCAGCTCACTAGCGACTACTTAGCGATGCACCAGCGATCCATATCGTTGTGTAACGGTACCATTACCTTTTTGCCAGAAGGGCTTTGTTTGTTTTTCCTGAACTCTGCGAAGGTTAATGCTGTCTAAAATAAACCAGCAGGTGAATTTCTACTAGGACTCTTCCTGTGTCTACCTTTATGAAGCAGCGGAGCGAGACAACCCCTTAGGTAGATTGAAGATGGTGAAGTTCAAGCTCTTAGCTTTGCCATGTGTAGGAGGAAACAATCTCTTACATGAGCACAACTGGACAAACGAGGGCTCGCTGCTGTGCTGACACAGGGTGGAGTGGGGTGAACATGACAAGCTTTTGGGTTGTGAGAGAGGTGCAGGCGGAGATGTTTCAGTGGATTGAGAAAGATGGGGTGTGCTTGGTAAGTAAGATCAATCTAAAACAGCAGGCATGTTTACCTCTGTATTAGCTGACAAGCTCTCGGTTCCCCCAACTGTAGGGGGTAAACAAATTAAGGTTCTTCAGGCCAGAGACCTGTGTTACGACACTTGTCATGGTGAAGGAGGAGGAAGAATCAGAAGATGCGGTTGATGGGGTGGGCGGAGGTTGGTAAGGCCCGCTGGTCTGCATTTTAGTACAGACAGCTTCCAAGATTAACACATGTTGATGGTGCATGTGCCAGTTCATGCATGCAGTATGCAAATTATTAATATTTTTTGTTTACTCTGTCATTTTTTAAAAAGTTAATAATAATAATCTTTTTTTTTTTTATATAGCGCTAACATATTCCACAGCGCTTTACAGTTTGCACACATTATTATCACTGTCCCCGATGGGGCTCACAATCTAAAATCCCTATCTGTATATTTTTAGAATGTGGGAGGAAACCCACTTAGAATGTGGGAGGAAACCCACGCAAACACAGGGAGAACATACAAACTCCTCGCAGATGTTGTCCTTGGTGGGATTTGAACCCTGGACTCCAGCGCTGCAATGCTATCCACTGAGCCACCGTATTGTCAGAAAACGTTATTATTAACATTTTTGCAGGTCTGAAGAAAAGACCCAAGCTAGGCAACTGCAGACCCACGAATACTGCTGGCCACTGCGAGATTTGGGGCTCAGGATGCATTGCATGTCATGGTTGCATAACTCTGTGTCTACCGGAAGCTGCAACGTAACCTCCTCGTCTTCCTCCTCCTCCTCTGATGAGCTACTCAGCTGCATTCCTCTGATCACCTCCACCCACCAGAGTTAACGTCTGTTGATGAGATTTTGGATTCTGCTCGGACCTTACTTCGTTCGGGCCTGGATCAAACTGATAAAAAATTTGGGCATTGGTGCAGATGATTTCTTCCTCTTGACTCTGAATCTTTAGAGCACCCTTCCGAAGCTCATTGCATACAATGTGTGAACAGTAATGATGAGCGAGTATACTCGTTACTCGAGATTTCCCGAGCATGCTAGGGTGATCTCTGAGTATTTGGATGTGCTCAGAGATTTAATTTCTGTCACCATAGCTGCTTGATTTGTGGCTGCTAGCCAGCCTGAACACATGTGGGGATTGCCTGTTTGTTAGATAATCCCCACATGTATTCAGGCTGTCTAGCAGCCGCAAATCATGCAACTACTGAGACAGAAACTAAATCTCCGAGCACATCCAAATACTCGGAGATCACCTGAGCATGCTAGGGAAATCTTGAGTAACGAGTATACTCGTTCTTCACTAGTGAACAGATCTGCAGACTCAGCCGTCTGTGGCTCCCAACGGTCAGTTGGGCGGTGGGAGAGTTGTGATGTGAGGGAAAACAAGGGTAATTGGGGTGCCACCTCTGAGGACTGTACTGTGTGTAATGTTAAGGTGGAGGAAGAGGAGCAGAGGCCACTTGATGCAGCGCTTGCCTTCTATGGAAGCACATGTTCTTTCTGGCCATCATCTACACTGCTCAAAAAAATAAAGGGAACACTTAAACAACAGAATATAACTCCAAGTCAATCAAACTTCTGTGAAATCAAACTGTCCACTTAGGAAGCAACACTGATTGACAATCAATTTCACATGCTGTTGTGCAAATGGAATAGACAACAGATGGAAATTATTGGCAATTATCAAGACACCCTCAAAAAAGGAGTGATTCTGCAGGTGAGGACCAAAGACCACAACTCAGTACCAATGCTTTCTGGCTGATGTTTTGGTCACTTTTGAATTTTGGTTGTGCTTTCACATTCGGGGTAGCATGAGACGAACTCTACAACCCACATAAGTGGCTCAGGTAGTGCAGGTCCTCCATGATGGCACATCAATGCTAGCTGTGGCAAGAAGGTTTGCTGTGTCTGTCAGCGTAGTGTCCAGAGGCTGGAGGCACTACCAGGAGACAGGCCAGTACCCCAGAAGATCTGGATGGGGCCATAGGAGGGCAACAACCCAGCAGCAGGACCACTACCTCAGCCTTTGTGCAAGGTGGAACAGGAGGAGCACTGCCAAAGCCCTGCAAAATGACCTCCAGCAGGCTACAAATGTGCATGTGCCTGCACAAGCGGTTAGAAACCGACTCCATGA
Source organism: Dendrobates tinctorius (assembly GCF_039654945.1). Taxonomy (NCBI): domain Eukaryota; kingdom Metazoa; phylum Chordata; class Amphibia; order Anura; family Dendrobatidae; genus Dendrobates; species Dendrobates tinctorius. The sequence goes on along the minus strand of NW_027361827.1, from coordinate 27,442,231 downwards.
GGTTGGTCTGAGGGCCTGATGTCCACAGATGGGGGTTGTTCTCACAGTTTAATTTTGGAAACTAGACCACTTAGGGAACCTATGTAGATGTGTATTGAGCACCTTGATCCCCCAGGTGTTTCACAGATGTTTATTCCAGATAAATCTTTTTTAGCGCCAAATTTTGCATTTTCATAAGAGTAACAGGAGAAATTGCTCAATACAATTTGTTGTAAAATTTCTCCTGAGTGCACAGATACCCAATATGTGGAGGAAAACAACTGTTTGTGTGCAGTGCAGGGCTTAGAAGAGAAGGAGCACCATTTGACTTTTTGAATGCAAAATTTGATGGAATAATTACACTGTGTTACCAAGGTTTTGTCCCTCAGACAATTTTGAGTGTTCCTGATAGATTTTTTCATGCTGATTTCAGAAATGACTTCAAATTTGTCCTATCTCGTAAGGTTTTTGAGAAATGATGCGAAGCATTATAATATTCTGTTATACAGTAATTCTAAAAATATATGAACTTTTGCTAAAACAGTATATTCTGAATTTTACACTGAAATAACATAAATGGCTGATCTACTCATATGCAAGCACTTATTATGCAAATTCCGCACAGGCACAGTGAATCATTTGGCTGACCGTGTACGGAGCACACCACATCTCCTGGGCAGGGGAGGAATCAAAAGACAATACTGACATACACAGAACATGGCTGAATGGATCACGACCTTCAATACCATTTGCTGTCCCAATGATATGGAGAGCAAAGAGATCATGTAACAGATTGCTGCTTCTGCCTTACAAATGTAACAGGATATTCAGCATAGAACAAGAAATCAATAGAATATCCTAATCTTCCTTCAGCCAGTGCCACACGATGAAAGTCTTTGTGTTCCAAAGCCACCCAAAGTATGGACAATGGAGGACAACGAAGATGAACTAACAATGTCCGTGGAAAATGAAACTGCTGCAGACCCAGACTTTGAGACTTCTACATCTAATCCACATCTGTTCAGTCAAGCTGATCTGAGTGATTTGGTCAGAGATTTGTAATTTTCAAAGAACCAGGAAGAATTATTGGGATCAAGGCTACAAGAATGGAATCTCTTATTATCAGGAACAAGAGTTTCTGTTTCTCGCAGTCGTCAAAAAAGACCTTAATCAATTTTTCAACCATGCCGACAGCTTAACCTTTTGCAACAACATCTTGGGGTTGTTTGGTGCTCTGGATGTGAACATGACTCGAAGGAATGGTGACTAGAGTTGAGCAAAACAGGTCGGTAAAATTGATAAGTCGCCGACTTTCGCTAAAGTCGGGTTTCGCCGATCGAAACCCGACCATAGCATGAGGTTGGCCATGAGGTCGCCGACCCGCGTGCCAAAGACACGTTTCCCATGATGCTCCCAGTGCCTTTTCTCAGCCAATCATCAAGGACGCACACTGTGGGCAACGCGATGACATCGGCAGCGGCCACCACCATGTTAGAGAAGGGCATTCATGTGATTGGCTTGCTTTGTGTGGCATCACAGTGGCTATAAAAGCCCTGACCGCTGACCGCCATGTTACTTCTGCTGATCTTAGCATAGGGAGAGGTTGCTGCTGCTGATTCTCAATAGCAAGAGCCTTAGGCAACAAAAAAAAAAACTGTGCTTCTTCTGATAGCGATTTCAACTGTACAGTTAGTGTGCAGTGACAGAGGAAGATTTTTGTGTGTGCAGCAGCGCTGGTGGTTATTAGGCTGCCTTATAAGGCTACCTGATAGCTGCATTGCTGTGTGCACTGCACACTCCTGTGCAGACTGCTCTTTTAAAAGCAAAAAAACTTTTATTCTGATTTTCTGCACAGTTACAGAGCATTCATTTTTTCACACACCGTATAGAGGTGTACGCTCCTCACACACTACCGTGTACCGGCTGGTATCACAGACATGTACATGCTATCTGTGTGTGACTCTGTTAAAAAATAGACAGAGATTTTAAATTTTCCATACATACACCGTATAGAGCTGTCCGCTTTGCAAACAGTTGTCACATCGCCGTCAGACTCGGGGCCTGCTGTCCTGACCTCGGCCACCAGGAGGCCCCGGACTGTCACGTCGCGGTCTGACTCGGGGCCTGCTGTACCTGCCTCAGCCACTGGGAGGCGCCATGGTTCGCCCCGAGTGATGGCGGTGACAGAGAAGGGGCTCCTGCTCAGGCATCTGCTCCTCTGTCAGTCAAGAAGGGGTTGGTGCATCACCATCTGGCATGGTCCTGGGGGCGGTCCTGATGACATCATCAGTCCAGGAACCTGTGAGGGGTGACCTGATCTCTCAAATACCTTGGGACTGGTCTTGCAAACCGCCGGATATATTCTTGGTTCCCCTGTGTGCTACGGTGTGATTTGCTATTGTTTGACTCTGACCTCAGCCTGGATTTCTGACCTCTCTACTGCCTGATGATTTTGTACCTCTGCTACTCTCCTGGTTTGTGACCTTGGCCTGGTTATTCGACTCTGCTACTGCCTGCCGTTTTTGTACCTTTGCCACTCTCCTGTTTTTGTGACCTTGGCCTGGACTGTTTACTCTGCCACTACCTGCCGATTCGGTACCTCCGCTGCTCTCCCGACTTATGTCTACGTTTTTGGTTCCCTGCCTTTTTCCCTTGGCGACCATCCTGCTCTGGCCCACTGCTCCTCTAGACAGCCACCCCCTGGGCCTAGCTACAATTCCGGATCCCTGTATAGGGGTTAAGGGTCACAGGGTTTCTCGGGATGCTGTCCCTATTGCAGCCCAGATTCACAGACGGACGTCACAACAGTATCGTATATCTGCTGTTTGTATTGCGGTCAAATCTATACAGAGACAGCGTGTGTGTGTGAGACTCCGTGAATACATATACGGACATTTGAATTTTTCCATACACCGTATAGAGCTGTCCACTTGTCAAACAGTATCGTATATTTGCTGCTTGATTACGGTCAAATCTAAACAGAGACAGCGTATGTGACTCCATAAAAAATTAGATGGAGATTTTCATTTTTCCATACATACACCATATAGAGCTGTCCCCTTCTGATACAGTACCATATATCTGCTGGTTGAATTACGGTCAAATACATACTGGGAGAGCATCTGTGACTAAGGAAATATATACGGAGATTTAAATTTTTACCTACACCTTATACAGCTGTACACTCCTCATACAGTACCATATACCTGCTGGTATTTTTGTTACATTTTCACAAACATGAGGAAGTATGGTGGAAGAGGCCACGAACGTGGGCGGGGGGCAGCTGGTACTGATGGTGGTGGTGGTGGTGCATCTGCTGGTTATGCCAAAAGCATAATAGCAGCTAAGGCAGGAGGTGTTGAGCCTGCGTCATCGTCTGCCACAAGAAGGCCTGTAAGGTACCCTTTTCTGGGAGTAGGAAAACTGCTTTTAATGCCGGAGCATCAGGAACAGGTTTTGGCTTACATTGCCGAAACAGCCTCCAGTGCTATTGCCTCCTCTTCTGAACTTTCAAAACCTGCAAGCACTGAGTCGTCAGTGCAGGGTTCTCGTCAGGAAAAACACCTTTCCTTGTGTCCTTCACCCCCACCATAAGTGAAGGATGCGGCAGCCCACACTTCAGATTACTCCATGGAGCTCTTTTCACATACCATGCCAGGGTTATCCAGTCAAATCCTGAATTTCCAAGTCCAAGATGAATCTGACATGGAGTGCACTGATGCACAGCCACTGCTAGATGATTCTGCTGGTACATTCACCCACATCACTACATTGCCCTCGCAGTCTATTGAGCCAGAATCTGACCCTGATGAAACTCAGGTGCCCCTTCCCGCATACTATACCACCTTACATGGTGACACAGAGGAAGGTGCAGATGAAATTGAAGAGGAGGTGATGGATGACCCAGTTGTTGACCCGGATTGGCATCCATTGGGGGAAGAGGGTGCCGCTGGCAATAGCTCAGATGAGGAGAAGTATCCGCAGCAGGCATCGACATCACAGCAGCGGTTATCTGGCAGGCCTATAGCTGTCCAAAAACATGGAACAAAAACCAAAAGAGTTGCAGGACAGCTTGGCCACACGGTCAAATTAGCACAGCGTGCAAGCCCTGAAAATTTATACCATAGTAGGTAGAGTGCAGTGTGGCAATTCTTTGTCTAAAATCCTACTGATGAGGCAAAGGTTATCTGTAAGAAATGCGGAAGGACCTTTAGCCGAGGGAAAAATCTCAGAAATTTGAATACCAGTTGCATGCTTAGACATTTAACCACCATGCACTTGCAAGCGTGGACAGACTACAAAACCTCAGGTACCACATGTGCACCTGCTCCGACAGAAGGTAGCCAGCAACACTCTATCGCTTCCCCCACTGTAAGACCACTGCCACCGGTAAGCACACCACCAGCAATAAATGTGGAGGTGTCGTCACAAGGCCAAAGCAGTCAGGGAATCACAATGGTTTTGCAACGAAACATTGAATCTAGGCTATCACCAACAACACGATCACCATCACCAACCCCCTCTCAGACCGTCTGGTCCACCGCTGGTTCCCCCATATGCAGCTCTCAAGTCCAGCTCATCCTACAGACACTCTGAGTAGGACAAGAAAGTACTCATCCTCTCATCCTCGTACACTGGCTTTGAACGCCTACATTGCCAAACTGATCTCATTAGAGATGATGCCCTTCTGTTTGGTTGAAAGTGAAGCTTTCCGAGAGCTCATGGCCTACGCTGTCCCATGCTATGACCTACCCAGTCGGCACTTCTTTTCTCGAAAAGCCATCCCTGCCCTCCACCTGCATGTGAAAGACCGCATTGTCTATGCACTCAAACAATCAGTAAGTGGAAAGGTGCACCTCACAACAGATGCATGGGCCAGTAGGCATGGTCAGGGCCATTACGTTTCCATCACTGTGCACTGGGTTAATGTGGTGGATGCAGGCTCCACAGGGGACAGCGGCGGCGGAACAGTGCTGCCTAGCCCACTGTATAGGAACGCTGTAGGCGTTCGACCCTCCTCCTCCTCCTTCACAACGCCATCATAAGCATGAACATCCCACTTATGCGTCTGCTCATGCAAAGTTTGACGCACATTAAGGATCAGGCGTCTGCAGCGGAGGAGGAACAGGAGGAGGAGGAGGAGGGAAGCCTTGATGACAGTCAGTCATAGTCTGGTCAGGGAACTGTCCTAGACTGGACGAGGTGGAGGAAGAAGAGGAAGAGGAGGAGGATGATGATGGGGATGATTATTTAGGGGAGGAGGATGCTTCTCATGGGGCAAGAGAAAATGTTGGCGTGGCAAGGTCTGGTACAGGGTTTGTGCGTGACTGGAGGGATGTGGATTTGCCAGAAAGTGCTCCTCCACCCAGCACTCGCAGTGCATCATTGACACCGGGAACATTGGCCCACATGTCAGATTATGCCTTGCAGATCCTAAAAAGGTACCCCCGCATTGCCAAAATGATGAACGATGATGACTACTGGTTGGCCAGCATCCTGGATCCACGCTATAAAGGCAAATTACAAAACATAATGCCACAGGAGAACCTTGACCTAATATTGGCTAACAAATAAGCAACTCTGGTAAACCGGTTGGTTGAGGCATTCCCAGCACACAGCAGCGGTGATGGTTCTCACATGAGCCATAGGGGCCAGGGGCAGCTTGGAAGAGGTGTTCATGGTGCACACATCAGAAGTGGCGTTGGAGACAGGGGTTTCATGATTATGTTGTGGACTGATTTCTCAAGTACCGCTCACACGACTGGTAATACTGCATCGATTGCAAGTGACAGGACACAGCAGTTGTCAACTATGGTTACAAACTACTTCTCCTCCCATATCAATGTTCTCCCTCACTGGTCATTCCCCTTTGATTATTGGGCTTGTAAACTGGACACCTGGGCTGAATTGGCACAATATGCCTTACAAGAGCTCACTTGCCCTGCTGCTAGTGTGCTATCTGAAAGAGTCTTCAGTGCTGCTGGATCAATCCTGACAGAAAAAAGGACCTGTCTGTCGACCCAAAATGTTGATGATCTAACCTTCATTAAAATGAACCATGCATGGGTTTCAAAGGATTTTGTCCCACCTTCCCCTGATGACACATAGGTTGCCAGAAATTTGGCTCGCTTTTGTCCTCCTCTTCCTCGGATTTGTCAAATTCCTCCATTTGCAGCTGCTGAATGTACAGCCTACACATCAACATATGCCTTTTTTTAAACCTCCCTAACTGGGCTGCCCCCCAAGGGCTGGTGTCACCACCTGGCGCACCCGGGCAAGTGCCATTGCTCTGAACAGGTGGGTGGGCCCACTCTTGGCCGACGGTCCTGGCACAGGGCGCCTCATAGTACAATACAGTGTCTCTGATGGTGAGGGGGCCCACTCGCCATCAGACACACCGGCGTACTATGAGGGGCCCTGTGCCAGTATCATCGCCCACGAGTGGGCACCCCCTGCTTGCTCATGGCCACAGCACTTGCAAGTTGCAATACTACCTCTCCCTGCTCCACCGCTGTGTAGTCTGGGCAGTTTAATCCTTCACAGGGACGGCCACTACAAATTTTGTGAACTGATTGATGATGGCTAAGATGTAGCTATGGCCTATCCTGCTGGCCTCTACCTTCAGATGATCAATGGCTACCATTTGTAATGGATGTCAACTCACAATCGAATGCAGTGGTGCTTTATGATCAGCTTTGACAGTTTTCCCAGTCACAGACGTGTGACATTCCTGCCACCATTTTTCAATGTCTTCTCTCATGCCAATCCAATAAAATCACCTACGGCCTGTGGCTTCTGTCTTTTGCACTCCAAAATGACCAGACACATCATGATAGACAGTGAGGACCATGTCTACATCTCTCCCTGTGATCACAATTTGATGGAGACGAGTAACGGTGATGGGATCCACGCTACTGCGATACAGCAATCCTTTCTTCACAAATAACCATTTTCGCTGTCTCCACAGACAAAGTAATTGATGGTCAGCATCGCCTCTGTGAAATCTACCGGGAGGTTTTCCCATGATCAGTAATTCCCACATTTCTCCAAACACTCGGACTTTCCGTCTGTACTTGTATCTATCTAGTTTCCAGTAGCGGAGAGTCTGGACTGGCTTACTGAGACTGAAATATATACGAATATTTAAAAGTACACCAACAATATATACTGGTGTACACTTCGAATACATTTCCCTTTTTCTACTTTTTATATTCTGGTGTAATCCATACTGAGCCTGTGCGTGTCTGTGTCTGACTCCGGAAATATAGACGGAAATTTACAATTACCCCTTGACTGGATACACCAGGTATCTGCTGATACAGTACCTTTGTTCTAAATTTTTTATTACGGTATAATCCATACTGAGTGAGCGTGTGTGGTTTCCTCCTTCTATATATACGGAGATAAAAATTTTACCTTATACTATATACAGCTTCTATGCTGATATACAGTACCTTTGTTCGACATTTAGTATTACGGTCAAATCCATACTGCGTGAGCGTCTGAGAGTGACTATGGGAATATCTATATGGAGATTTAAATTGTACCCTATAATATATATACTTGTGTTGTGAATTCTCTTTCTGGCCTACCTCTTGATACTAGTGAAGGTAGTGGAGCTGGCTATATTGACAGAGGGGTCGCGAGTTCTCTTTCTGGGCTCCCTCTGGTGGTTACTGGAGGTAATGGAGCTGATCTGATTAACAGAGGCTTGCCACCTGATAATGAGGAGCACGATTGGAGATCTGAAGTTTCTGACTGGATTTAAGACAGCCGACTCCCTCTATCCCTGCTGGTGATTTTTTCCTGCTTCCTGAGGTCTTAGGCTATGTGCACACGGTGCGGATTCTGCTGTGGAATTTTCCGCGCAGATTTTGCTAAATCTGTAGGTAAAATGACCTGCGTTTTACCTGCAGTTTTAGTGCAGATTTAGTGCAGATTTATCGCAGATTTAGTGCAGTTTTTGTGCGGATTTCCCCTGCAGTTTCCACTTGCAGATTTCTATAATGGAGCAGGTGGAAAACTGCAGCAAAACCGCACAAAAGAAGCGACATGCTGCTTCTTTATTCTGCACCAAATTTGCGCAGAAAAATCTGCAACATGTGCACAGCCTTTTTTGTTTTACATAGCCTTAAATGGTACTGTACATCACGTGCAGTTCTGCTGCTTTTCTGCTGCAGTTCTGCAGGGCCAAATCTGCTGCAGAACTGCACATAATCTGCACCGTGTGCACAGTGCCTTAGTTTCCAGCTCAGTCTCTGCATGCTCAGCTAAGTGTTCTTTTGCTATTGTTCACATTTGATCTGGTTTTGTCTATTTCAGTTTTGTGTGGTCAGCCAGCTCCGGCTGGGGCTGTGCTGAATCTCCATCCATATGTTACTGCTTGTGCCAGTTTGTTTTTGTCCCTTATTAGATTGGCCTCTTTTAGCTCTGCTTTCAGAATATACCAGAGTGCTGATATAGTGGGCGAAGTCATGCGACTTCAGTATTTTTCTATCAGACGTGTTGGACATATTTTGCAGGGTTTTTTGCGTGATTGCAGACAGTGTCTTTCCTTTCCTGTCCTGTCTAGTTAGTGTGGGCCCCATCGTTTGCTCAGTCTATTTTCCTACCCGCGTTTGTGTTTTCATCTTATCTCACCGACAATATATGTTTGGGGGCTATCTATTACTTTGGGGTCTGCTCTGAGACAGTTTAGATTTCCCCTTTCTTGCTTTAAGCTTATTTAGCTCTCCGGCTGTGTCGAGGCGTCTAGGATCATCGTAGGTACGCTCCACGGCTACTGCTAGTTGTGTGGCTAGGATCAGGGGTCTGCAATCCGCTTAGTTACCAACCTCTCTGGTTTTCTGTGGCTTAGCTTGGTCTTGATCTCCTCCTCGGTGACCCAATCATAACAGAATCACCAGCCTAAACCGCAGATTCTAGGGTACTCAAAAGCAGGACAGAATTGTAAAAAAAAAAGAAAAAAAAAGTGTCAGAATATTTTTTTAATATATATTTTTTCCTTTTTTTCTCTGGGGCCATAGGAGGATTTCTTTTTTTCTTTAATGGAGATTAAGCAATTGTCTAATCGTGTTGAGCAGCTCGCTGCTGAAGTGCGGGGAATTTCAGCCTGTCTCGCTCAATCATCTGCTGTTGAACCAAGAATCCCTACTCCTGATGTGTTTTCTGGGGATCAGTCTAAATTTTTGAATTTTAAGAATAATTGTAAACTATTTCTTGTCTTGAAGCCTAACTCATCGGGGGAGCTCTGTGCAGCAGGTTAACCCCTTCCCGACCTGTGACACAGTGTATGCATCATGAAAGTCGGTGCCAATCCGACCCATGACGCATACCCTGTTTCATAACTTCAAAGCCCCCCTGCGGTTCGGGAGACTGGGGTCATTGAAAGGTCACCTGACCCGCAGATACAGGGGGCTTTGTAATTCACCACAGGGGGCATGGCTTCGCCCCCACGTGGCTACGATCGCTCTGATTGGCTGTTAAAAGTGAAACAGCCAATCAGAGCGATAGGAATATTTCATCAATGAAAATTGATGAAATACTACAATCCAGCCATGGCCGATGCTGCTGTAGCATCGGACACGGCTGGAGACACTGATCCGACCCCCCCACCGGCGATCGCCCCCCCGCCACTGAATGACAGCGGCGATCTGCTGCCGCTGTCATCATCTGCCCCCCTCCCATTCCTTCCACTCCTCGCCAGCTTCCGATCCCCCCCTCACCCCCCGGTACCTCCTGTTGCTCCCGGTGTCCCGCGGGTCCGGATCATTGGCGCCGTCATCTTGGAAAATGGCGGGCGCATGCGCAGAGTGCCCGCCCGAATCTGCCGGCTACAGATTCCATTCTTTCATTTTGATCACTCTCACAGTGATCAAAATGAAATAAAAAGTAAATAAACCCCCCGATTATCACCCCCATAGGTAGGCACAATTAATAAAATAAAGAAAATAGAGGGTTAGGGTTGGAAAGAGGGTTAGGGTTAGGGTTGGAAAGAGAGTTAGGGTTAGGATTGGAAAGAGGGTTAGGGTTGGAAATAGGGTAAGGGTTGGAATTAGGGTTAGGGTTGGAATTAGGGATAGGGTTAGAATTAGGGTTAGGGTTGGAATTAGGGTTAGGCTTGGAATTAGGGCTATGCTTGGAATTAGGGTTAGGCTTGTGGTTGAGGTCTCCAAACGTGACATGGTGCAACCATTGATTCCAGCCAATTTTGCTTTTAAAAAGTCAAACGGTGCTCCCTCCCTTCCAAGCCCCGACCTGTGCCCAAACAGTGGTTTACCCCAACATATGGGGTATCAGCATACTCAGGAAAAATTGCACAACAACTTTTGGGGACTAATTTCTCCTGTTACCCTTAGGAAAATAAAAAATTGGGGGCTAAAAAATTATTTTTGTGGAAAAAAAATGATTTTTTCATTTTCATGTCTCTGCATTATAAACTTCTGTGAAGCACTTGGGGGTTCAAAGTGCTCACAACACAACTACAAAAGTTCCTTGGAAGGTCTAGTTTCCAAAATGGGGTCACTTGGGGGGGTTTCCACTGTTTAGGCGCATCAGGGGCTCTGCAAACGTAATGACGACCGACTATTCCATCAAAGTCTGCATTTCAAAACATCACTACTTCCATTCTGAGCCATGACGTGTGCCCAAACAATGGTTCCTCCCCACATATGGGGCACCAGCGTACTCAGGATAAACTGGACAACAACTTTTGGGGTCCAATTTCTCCTGTTACCCTTGTGAAAATAAAAAATTGCGAGCTAAAAAATCATTTTTTGAGGAAAAAGAATGATTTTTTATTTTCATGGCTCTGCGTTATAATCTTCTGTGAAGCACTTGGGGGGTTCAAGGTGCTCACCACACATCTAGGAAAGTTCCTTATGGGGTCTAGTTTCCAAAATGGGGTCACTTGTGGGGGGTTTCCATAGTTTAGGTACATCAAGGGCTCTGCAAATGTAACATGATGCCCGCAGACCATTCCATCAAAGTGAGCATTTCAAAATGTCACTACTTCCCTTCCGAGCCCTTACATGTGCCCAAACAATGGTTCCCCCCATATATGGGGTACCAGCATACTCAGGGCAAACTGGACAACAATCTTTGGGGTCGAATTTATCCTGTTACCCTTGTGAAAAAAAAATTGTGGGCTAAAAATCATTTTTTTGAGGAAAAAAATGATTTTTTATTTTCACGGCTCTGCGTTATAAACTTCTGTGAAGCACTTGGGGGTTCAAGGTGCTCACCACACATCTAGATAAGTTCCTTGGGGGGTCTAGTTTCCAAAATGATGTCACATGTGGGGGGTTTCCACTGTTTAGGCACACAGGGGCTCTGCAAATGTAACATGACACCCGCAGACCATGCCATCAAAGTCAGCATTTCAAAATGTCACTACTTCCCTTCCGAGCCCCGACGTGTGCCCAAACAGTAGTTACCCTCCACATATGGGGTACCAGCATACTCAGGACAAATTGTACAACGACTTTTGGGGTCCAATTTCTCCTGTAACCCTTGTGAAAATAAAAAATTGCGGACTAAAAAATATTTTTTTTAGGAAAAAAAAATATTTTTTATTTTCACGGCTCTGCGTTATAAACTTCTGTGAAGCACCTGGGGGTTCAAAGTGCTCACTATGCATCTAGATAAGTTCCTTAGGGGGTCTAGTTTCCAAAATGGGGTCATTTGTGGGAGAGCTCCAAAGTTTAGGCACACAGGGGATCTCCAAACACGACATGGTGTCCGCTAACGATTGGAGCTAATTTTCATTTCAAAAAGTCAAATGGTGCTCCTTCCCTTCTGAGCCCTGCCGTGCGCCCAAACAGTAGTTTCCCCTCACATATGGGGTACCAGCGTACTCAGGATAAACTGGACAACAACTTTTGTGGTCCAATTTCTCCTGTTATCTTTGTAAAAATAAAAAATAGCGTGCTAAGAAATCATTTTTGAGGAAAAAAATGATTTTTTATTTTCACTGCTCTACGTTATAAACTTTTGTGAAGCACTTGGGGGTTCAAATTGCTCACTTCACATCTAGATAAGTTCCTTAAGGGGTCTAGTTTCCAAAATCGGGTCACTTGTGGGGGAGCTCCAATGTTTAGGCACACAGGAGCTCTCCAAACGCGACATGGTATCCGCTAACGATTGGAGCTAATTTTCCATTCAAAAAGTCAAATGGTGCTCCTTCCCTTCCAGGCCCTGCCGTGCACCCAAACAGTGGTTTATGACCACATATGAGGCATTGGTGTGCTCAGGAAAAATTGACCAACAAATTTTAGGATCCATTTTATCCTGTTGCCCATGTGAAAATGAAAAAACTGAGGCTAAAAGATAATTTTTGTGAAAAAAAAGTACTTTTTTTTACGGCTCAATCTGTGAAGCACCTGGGGGTTCAAAGTGATCACTATGCATCTAGATAAGTTCCTTGGGGGGGTCTAGTTTCCAAAATGGGGTCAATTGTGGGGAGCTCCAATGTTTAGGCACACAGGGGCTCTCCAAACGCGACATGGCAAGCGCTAAATATTCCAGCATATTTTCCATTCAAAAAGTCAAATGTTCTCCTTCCCTTCTGAGCCCTGCCATGCACACAAACAGTGGTTTATGACCACATATGAGGTATCGGTGTATTCAGGAGAAATTGCGCAACAAATTTTAGGATCCATTTTATCTTGTTGCCCATGTGAAAATGAAAAAAATGATGCTAAAAGAAAATTTGTGTTGGAAAAATTAAAATGTCCATTTTTTCCTTCCATAATGCTTTAGTTCCTGTGAAGCACCTGAAGGGTTAATAATCTTCTAGAATGTAGTTTTGAGTAGCTTGAGGGGTGCAGTTTTTAGAATGGTGTCACTTTTGGGTATTTTCTGCCATATAGACCCCTCAAAGTGACTTTTGTAAATTTTGTTGTAAAAATGAGAAATTGCTGGTCAACTTTTAAACCTTATAACTTCCTAACAAAAAAAAATTTGTTTCCAAAATTGTGCTGATGACATGTGGGAAATCTTATTTAGTAACTATTTTGTGTCACATAACTCTCTGGTTTAACAGAATAACAATTCAAAACTTGAAAATTGTGAAACTTTCAAAATTTTCGCCAAATTTCTGAATTTTTCACAAATAAACGCAAAAATTATCGACCTAAATTTACCACTAACATGAAGCCCAATATGTCACGAAAAGACAATCTCAGAATCGCTGGGATGCGTTGAAGCGTTCCAGAGTGATTACCTCATAAAGGGACACTGGTCAGAATTGCAAAAAATGGCCAGGTCATTAAGGTCAAAATAGGCTGGGTCATGAAAGGGTTAAAATTGTCATCTCCTTGCTGCGCGGCGATCCCCAGGATTGGCCTTTTTCTCTGACACCTGGAGATCCTATTCTGACTAATGTGGACGCATTTTTTCAAGCCTTGGGGTTGTTGTATGATGAACCTAATGCTATTGATCAAGCTGAGAAAACCTTATTGGCATTAAACCAGGGTCAGGATTCTGCAGAGTCAAAAATTCCAAAAGTGGGCAGTCCTTACTAAATAGAGTGACGATGCCCTAGCAGCTCTCTTTCGGAAGGGTTTGGCAGAAACCGTAAAAGATGTTATGGTGGGATTTCCTGTTCCCTCTTTTCTTGACGATTCTATGTCATTAGCCATTCAAGTTGATCGGCGTTTACGTGAACGCAAAACTACACGAGAGGCGTTGCCGCCTTTTGAACGAACGTCTGAACCCATGCAACGTGATAGGGCTTTTGTCTAGGGCGCAACGTCAGGAGTTTAGAAGGCGTAATAAGTTGTGTTTTTTCTCTGGAGACGCCTATCATACTATTTCTGTCTGCCCTAAATGAGAAAAATGTTTTGCGCACACATTTGCCGTGGGCAGTTTACAGCCTAAGTTCCTTTAGGCAATTACCCTCATCTGCTCCTTGTCTACATTTTCCACTAAGGCTTTTGTAGATTCAGGAGCTTCTTTGAGTCTGATGGATTTAGACTTTGCTAAACGATGTGGTTTCCCCATGATACCCCTGCGGACTCCTATCCCTTTGAGGGGTATTGATGCTACTCTTTTGGCATAGAATAAACCCCAGTTTTGGACCCAGGTGATAATGCGAGTCGCCCCGGACCACCAAGAAAATTGTAAATTTTTGGTGTTGCACAATTTGCATGATACTATTTTTCTGTGTTTTCCCTGGTTGCAAACTCATAATCCTGTTTTGGATTGGAAATCTGTGTCTGTGGTGAGTTGGGGTTGTCAGTGTGTTCTTAGTGACACTCTTGTTTTCTCCACCTCTCCCCAGTCTCATGATATTCCTGACTATTTGGCTGATTTTTCTGATGTATTTAGTGAGAGTAAGTCCGCGTCTTTGCCTCCTCATAGGAGTTATGACTGTGCAATTGAGTTAATGCCCGGGTGTAAATTTCCCAAGGGTCGGCTTTTCAACTTATCGGTACCCGAACATGATGCTATGCGATCTTATATCAAGGAGTCGTTGGAGGAGGGTCATATTAGACTATCCTCTTCACCTTTAGGTGCTGTTTTTTTGTGGCCAAGAAAGATGGTTCATTAAGGCCTTGTATTGACTATTGTTCCCTTAACAAAATCACTGTTAAATATCAGTACCCGTTACCCCTGATTTCTGAATTATTTTCCAGAGTTAAAAGTGCCTGCTGGTTTACCAAGCTTGACCTCAGGGGGGCGTATAATCTTATTCGCATCAAGCACGGGGATGAATGGAAGACGGCGCTTAATACTCCGGAGGGACATTTTGAGTACCTGGTGGTGCCTTTTGGGTTCACTAATGAATAGAGTTGAGCGATACCGTCCGATACTTCAAAGTATCGGATCGGAATGGATCGGCCGATCTTAAAAAAAAGTATCGGTATCGCCGATTCCGATACCGGAAGTCCCATTCAAGTCTATGGGACTTCCGGTATCGGAATAAGAAAAATCCTGTTTTTCCCTTGTACAGCCTCTCTGGGGTCTGTACGGGCCTTTCGGGGGGCTGTGCCGGCCTGCCAGGGGGTCTGTGCAGGCTCCGGTGGTCTGTGCCGGCCTGCCGGGGGGCTGTGCAGGCTCCGGTGGGCTGTGCCGGCCTGCCGGGGGGCTGTGCCGGCCTGCCAGGGGGCTGTGCAGGCTCCGGGGGGCTGTGCCGGCCTGCCGGGGGGCTGTGCAGGCTTCGGGGGGCTGTGCAGGCATCGTCCGATGGGACTACAAGTCCCATCGGGCGATGCCTGCTACCATGACAGTGATTGACACATTAGCCAATGATGGGACAGTAGTAGTCCCATCATCCGGCTAATGTGTTGAATGTAAAAAAAAAAAAAAAAAAAAATTACATGCTACATACATGCTACATACATAAAACATGCATACTACATACATGCTACATTCATACTACATACTACATACATGCTACATTCATACTACATATATACTACATGCAACATACATACTACATATATACTACATGCATGCAACATGCATACTACATATATACTACATGCAACATACATACTACATATATACTACATGCAACATACATACTACATATATACTACATGCATGCAACATGCATACTACATATATACTACATGCTACATACATACTACATATATACTACATACATACTGCATGCTACATACATACTACATGCTACATACATACCACATACATACTACATACATACTACATGCTACATATATACTACATATATACTACATGCTACATACATACTACATATATGCTACATACATACTACATACATACTACATGCTACATACATACTACATATATACTACATACATACTACATACATACTACATGCATGCTACATACATACTACATGCTACATACATACCACATACATACTACATACATACTACATGCTACATACATACTACATATATACTACATGCATGCTACATACATACTGCATGCTACATGCATGCTACATACATACTACATACATACTACATGCTACATACATACCACATATATACTACATACATACTACATACAATACATTCATACAATACATACATAGACATACAGTACATATAACATAGAGTAACATACTTACCAATACTTGTCACATTGTTCCCCGAAGCCATTGTCTTTTACAGAATAAATATTAACATAACAAACCACAAAAATACTCACCCACGATCCGAAGCAGTCCACGAGTGTGTCCCACGACGATCTTGGGTAGAGAACTGCAGCATCAGCTGTTGCTGCCGTTCTCTACGGGCTGCAGGAATCCAATGACGGAAGGTAGGTATCCTTCCGCACTGTATTCCTCCGCCACTTAAAAAAAAAAAAAGTCCCTAGTCTCACTTTATGCCATTGCTGCGTGGGAAATTCCCACACAGCAATGGCATAAAGTGAGACTAGGGAATTTTTTTTTTTTAAGTGGCGGAGGAATACAGTGCGGAAGGATACCTACCTTCCGTAATTGGATTCCTGCAGCCCGTAGAGAACGGCAGCAACAGCTGATGCTGCAGTTCTCTACCCAAGATCGTCGTGGGACACACTCGTGGACTGCTTCGGATCGTGGGTGAGTATTTTTGTGGTTTGTTATGTTAATATTTATTCCGTAAAAGACAATGGCTTCGGGGAACAATGTGACAAGTATTGGTAAGTATGTTACTCTATGTTATATGTACTGTATGTCTATGTATGTATTGTATGAATGTATTGTATGTAGTATGTATGTAGTATATATGTGGTATGTATGTAGCATGTAGTATGTATGTAGTATGTATGTAGCATGCATGTAGCATGCAGTATGTATGTAGCATGCATGTAGTATATATGTAGTATGTATGTAGCATGTAGTATGTATGTAGTATGTATGTGGTATGTATGTAGCATGTAGTATGTATGTAGCATGCATGTAGTATGTATGTAGTATGTATGTAGTATATATGTAGTATGTATGTAGCATGTAGTATGTATGTAGTATGTATGTAGCATGCATGTAGCATGCAGTATGTATGTAGCATGCATGTAGTATATATGTAGTATGTATGTAGCATGTAGTATGTATGTAGCATGCATGTAGTATATATGTAGTATGTATGTAGCATGTAGTATGTATGTAGCATGCATGTAGTATATATGTAGTATGTATGTAGCATGTAGTATGTATGTAGCATGCATGTAGTATGTATGTAGTATGTATGTAGTATGTATGTGGTATGTATGTAGCATGTAGTATGTATGTAGCATGCATGTAGTATGTATGTAGTATGCATGTAGTATATATGTAGTATGTATGTAGCATGTAGTATGTATGTAGCATGCATGTAGTATATATGTAGTATGTATGTATGTAGTATGTATGTAGTATATATGTAGCATGTAGTATGTATGTAGCATGCATGTAGTATATATGTGTTATGTATGTAGTATGTATGTAGTATGTATATGGTATGTATGTGGTATGTATGTAGTATGTATGTAGTATGTATGTGGTATGTATGTAGTATGTATGTAGCATGTAGTATGTATGTAGCATGTAGTATATATGTAGTATGCATGTAGTATGTATGTAGTATTTTTTTTTTTTTTAACATTTAACACATTAGCCGGATGATGGGACTACTACTGTCCCATCATTGGCTAATGTGTCAATCACTGTCATGGTAGCAGGCATCGCCAGATGGGACTTGTAGTCCCATCGGACGATGCTTGCACAGACCCCCGGACATCAGCACAGCCCCCCGGCAGGCCGGCACAGCCCCCCGGCAGGCCGGTACAGACCCCCATAGGGTGCACAGACCACCGGCAAGCCGGCACAGCCCCCCGGCAGGCCGGTACAGACCCCGGGCAGTCCACACAGCCCCCCGGCAGGCCGGCAGAGACCCCCGGAAGGCCCGAAATGACGGTGCATCATGATGCGCACACACCGCGCATCATGATGACGTCAGGCTGTCAATCAACTTTGAACTTCCGATTCCGATGCCGACTTCCGATATTGAAAAAATATCGGAAGTCGGTATCGGAATTCCGATACAGCAAGTATCGGCCGATACCCGATACTTGCGGTATCGGAATGCTCAACACTACTAATGAACCTTCTGTCTTCGAATCTTTTAAGAACGATATTTTCCGGGACTTTGTGGATGTTTTTTGATCATTTATCTGTATATTAATTCCCTGTATGTTAAGGGATCGAAGTGCCTCTTTGGTGTACAGAGGATTTCATTTTTGGGATTCATTTTGTCCCCGTCAGCTTATTGAAATGGACTCGGCCAAGGTACAGGCCATTTATGATTGGGTTCAGCCCACTTCTTTGAAGGCTCTCCAGAAGTTTTTGGGTTTTGCTAATTTCTATCATAAATTTATAAGTAATTTTTCTGGTATTGTCAAACCACTGACTGATCTGACCAAAAAGGGGGCGCTGATGTGGTGAATTGGTCTCCAGAGGCAGTCTCGTCATTTCAGGAGCTTAAGCGGAGATTCACTTCTGCTCCGGTTCTACGGCAACCTGATGTCTCACTCCCATTTCAGGTGGAGGTAGATGCTTCTAAGATTGGTGCAGGAGCCGTTTTGTCCCAAAAAGATCCGGTGACTTCTAAAATGAATCCCTGTGCCTTCTTTTCTCAAAAATTCTCCCCATCTGAACGAAACTATGACGTGGGGAATCGGGAATTGTTGGCCATGAAATGGGCATTTAAAGAGTGGAGACATTGGTTGGAGGGAGCTAGACATCAAGTTGTGGTCCTCGCCGACCACAAGAATTTGATTTATCTTGAATCAGCCAAACACTTGAATCCTAGACAGGCTAGGTGGGCCTTGTTTTTCATGCGTTTTAATTTTGTGGTCTCTTTTCTTCCGGGCACTAAGAATGTTAAGGCGGATGCCCTTTCTAGGAGTTTCTTTGCAGATTCTCTTATTGTGACCGAGCCTACTACCATTATAAATGAGGGGGTAGTTCTTTCCGCCATCTCACCCAATTTGAGACGTGCCCTGGAGGAATTTCAGGAGGACAAACCTGAACGTTGCCCTATGGGAAAATTGTATGTCCCTGACCAGTGGAGGAAGAGAGTAATGTCTGAAATTCATTGCTCCGCGTTGGCTGGTCATCCAGGTATTTTGGTACCAGAACTTTGGTGAGTCAGTCTTTTTGGTGGCCTGCCTTATCTCGTGATGTCAGGAATTTTGTGTAGTCCTGTGGGACTTGTTCTTGGTGCCCTACCGGTGCCCAAGTGGCCATGGGCCCATATCTCAATGGATTTTATTTCCGATCTTCCTGTCTCTCAGAGAATGACTGTTATCTGGGTGATTTGTGATAGATTTTCTAAGATGGTCCATCTTGTACCACTCCCAAAGTTGCCATCTTCTTCAGAGTTGGTGCCCTTGTTTTTACAACAGGTGGTTCGGTTGCACGAGATTCCTGAGAACATTGTGTCGGACAGAGGAGTCCAGTTTGTTTCCAGATTTTGGAGAGCTTTTTGTTCCAAACTGGGAATTCAGTTATCTTTCTCCTCTGCATTTCATCCTCAGACCAATGGGCAGGCTGAGAGAACAAATCAAACATTGGAGTCCTATTTGAGATGTTTTATATCTGCTGATCAGGGTGACTGGGTCTCATTTTTGCCCTTTGCCGAATTTGCGCTAAACAATAGAGCTAGTTCTGCCACTTTAATGTCGCCTTTTTCTGTAACTTTGGGTTTCATCCTCGATTTTCTTCAGGGCAAGTGGAATCTTCGACCTGCCCAAGTGTGGACACTGTGGTAGAGAGAATGTAGCAGATTTGGGACCAAGTGGTGGATAAGTTATCCCTCTCTCAGGAAAAAGCCCAACGGTTTTCCAACGAGGAAAAGGACCATTAGTCCCCAGTTTAAAGTGGGTGATACGGTTTGGTTGTCGTCAAAGAATATTCCTATGAAGGTTGCGTCTCCAAAGTTCAAGCCAAAATTCATTGGACCTTATAAGATTTTGGAGATTCTTAATCCTGTTTCTTTTCGATTGGCTCTTCCAGTTAGGTTTAAGATCCATAACGTTTTTCATAAATCTCTGTTGAAGAGGTTTGTGGAGCCAGTAGTTCCTATGGTGGCGCCTCCTGACCCTGTATTGGTTAAAGGCAATGTGGAATATGAGGTAGAGAAAATATTGGATTCTCGTTTGGCTAGACTGAGACTCCAGTATTTGGTCAAATGGAAGGGTTATGGCCAGGAGGATAATTCTTGGGTCTCTGCCTCTGACATTCATGCCGATAGATTGGTTCGTGCTTTTCTCCAGGCCCATCCTGATCGGCCTGGTGGCGTGGATGAGGGTTCGGTGACCCCTCCTCAAGGAGGGGTACTGTTGTGAATTCGCTTTCTGGCCTACCTCTGGTTACTAGTGAAGGTAGTGGAGCTGGTCATATTGACAGAGGGGTCACGAGCTCTCTTTCTGGGCTCCCTCTGGTGGTTACTGGAGGTAATTGAGCTGATCTGATTAACAGAGGCTTGCCACCTGATAATGAGGAGGACGATTGGAGATCTGGAGTTTCTGACTGGATTTAAGACAGCCGACTCCCTCTATCCCTGCTGGTGATTTTTTCCTGCCTCCTGAGGTCTTAGTTTCCAGCTCAGTCCCTAGATGCTCAGCTAAGTGTTCTTTTGCTATTGTTCACATTTGATCTGGTTTTGTCTATTTCAGTTTTGTGTGATCAGCCAGCTCAGGCTGGGGCTGTGCTGAATCTCCATCCATATGTTACTGCTTGTGCCAGTTTGTTTTTGTCCCTTATTAGATTGGCCTCTTTTTGCTCTGCTTTCAGAACATACCAGAGTGCTGATATAGTGGGCGAAGTCGTGCGAGTTCAGTGTTTTTCTATCAGACGTGTTGGACATTTTTTGCAGGGTTTTTTGTGTGATTGCAGACAGTGTCTTTCCTTTCCTGTCCTGCCATCGTTTGCTCAGTCTATTTTCCTACCTGTGTTTGTGTTTTCATCTTGTCTCACTGACAATATATGTTTGGGGGCTATCTATTCCTTTTGGGTCTGCTCTGGGGCAGTTTAGATTTCCCCTTTCTTGCTTTAGGCTAATTTAGCTCTCCGACTGTGTTGAGGCGTCTAGAATAATCGTAGGTGCGCTCCACAGCTATTGCTAGTTGTGTGGCTAGGATCAGGGGTCTGCAATCCGCTTAGTTACCAACCTCTCTGGTTTTCTGTCGCTTAGCTTGGTCTTGCTCTCCTCCTCGGTGACCCAATCATAACATACTTGCTATCTTGATATCCAGTACCTTTTCTTCAACGTTTTGTATTATGGTCAAATCCAGAATGAGTGAGCGTCTGAGGGTGACTCTGGAAATATATACCGAGATTTCACATTTGCCCGACACTGTATACAGCTCTACGCTTCTGATACAGTACCCTTTTTTGCTATTTTGATTCTGGTATAATCCATAATGAGCCTATGAACATCTGTCTTTTACTCTGGATATATAGTTGAAGATTTAAGATTACACCCACGCTGTATACAGCTGTACGCTTGTGATACATTACCCATTTACTGCTTTTTATATTCTTGTCTAATCCATATTGGGTCTGAGAGCGCTTGTGTCTGCCTCCTGAAATATATACACAGATTCAAAATGTTTAAAGTATACTATATATTCCTTGTATCTGGTGATACTGTAACCTTTTTCACCTTTTTATATTATTGTGTAATCCATACTGAGCCTGTGAGCATCTGTGTATGACTCATGAAATATATACGGAGATTTACAATTATCACTAGACTGTATAGAGCTGTATGCTTCTGATACAGTACCATATATCTGCTGGTATTTTGGGTACATTTTCACAAAAATTAGTAAGTATGGTGGAAGAGGCTGCGGATGTGGGCGTGGGGGGCCAGCTGGTACTGATGGTGGTGGTGGTGCATCTGCTGGTAGTGCCAAAAGCACAATTGCAGCCAAGGCAGGAGGTGTTGAGCTTGTGTCATGGTCTGGCTCCGGAAGGCCTATAAGGCTCCCTTTTATAGGAGTAGGTAAACCGCTTTTAAAGCCGGAGCATCAGGAACTGGTTTTGCCTTACATTGCTGAAACTGCCTGCAGCTCTACCTTCTCTTCTGAAGTTTCAAAAAATACAAGCACTGAGTCGTCAGTGCAGGCTTCTGGTCAGGAGCAACCCCTTTCCTTGGGTCCTTCACCCACACCAAAAGTGAAGGATGTGGCAGCCCACACTTCAGATTACTCCATGGAGCTCTTTTCACATACCATGCCTGGATCTTTCTAAATGGGGCACATTATATATGGAGCATTATTTGGGCCCATCATACACTGGAGCATCATCCATGATGCCCATCATATACTGGAGCATTCCAAATGGGGGACATCAGACACTGGAGCAGCATTTGTGGGGCCCATTATACACTGGAGCATTAGAGATGGGGCCCATTATATATGGAGCATTATTTGGGCCCATAACACACTGGAGCATCATCCATGGAGACCATCATATACTGTAGCATTATGTGGAGTCTCATCATATACTATATGGAACATTATATGGGGCCAAATATTCTATATGGAGAAATATAGGGGGCTCATTATTCTGTATGGTGCACCATGTGGTGACCATAATACTGTATGGAGTTATATACTGTCCCTTTTTTGAGCTATTGTAGAATTTAAAATATATATCAGTCATGTCATGTAAGAAGTGAAGTATTTTTCATTGTACTATACCTATATTTCTGTGCCGTATCGGAGCATGATGAATTGTGGTATGTGTTAAAGGGGCCCACTGACACTCTTTCGCCCAGGGCACACGAAAACCTGGAGCCAGCCCTACCCCCCCACAACTTTAGCCAAATAACCCCCAGTTTTCAATGTGCAACTATTATTATAAAGTAAATTAAGGTTGACAAGCTTAAGTAATAAGAATTGATGTTGTTGGCATTGAAATGGTGTGTTTACTGTCCTCCACTCCCTGCCGACTTTGCTTCCCCATTGACTTGCATTGGGCTTCGTGTTTCAGTCGGAACCCCAACTTTTCACTATAGTCGGCCGATTTCGATCGACTTGACTTTTGAGAAAGTCGGGTTTCATGAAACCCGACTCGACCCTAAAAAAAGTAAAGTCGCTCATCTCTAATGGCGAATGTTCATTGACTCATGAGTTTTAAGTCTGAAGGCTGTTTTACTACACAATGGAAATATCTATCCTTCTATACCTATTGGATATGCCGTACACATGAAAGAAACATATGAGAATATAGAGATATGGAGTTACTGTTGACCCACATTAATAGAAATTATAACTGAAACATATGTGGTGATCTAAAAGTTGTTGCACTTCTCCTTGGACTACAGTTTGGATATACCAAGTAATGTTGTTTTATTTGTGAGTGGGACAGTTGTGCACGAGAAAAGCACTATTTCAGAAAGGAATGGCCACTCTGCGAAAACCTGGTTGCTGGACAGAAGAATGTTAAACATAATCTTCTCGTTGATCCAGTTAAGATATTTCTCCTTCCTTTGCATATTAAACTTGGGCTTATGAAGAATTTTGTCAAAGCAATGAACAAAGAATTGGAAGCCTTTTCTTACTTTTAACAGAAATTTCCAAGAATAGGTGATGCAAAGGTTAAAGAAGGTATTTTTATTGGACCACAGATCAGATATATAATGAATGACAGTAGCTTTGATGTTCTTTTGCAAGGCGCTGAACAAGTGGCAAGGAGAGCCTTTAAAGATGTGACCTTCAACTTCCTTGGCAACAGCAGGGCACCGAACTTTGAACAACTCGTGGACACTTGATGAAATGCAATGTCACTAAAAATGCATTTTCTACATTCTCACTTGGACTTTTTTCCAGTCAATCTTGGTGCAGATAGTGTTGAACACAGTGAAAGATTTCACCAAGACATTGCGCTGATGGAGAAAAGATACAAGGGAAAGTGGAGTATGTCAATGCTGGCTGACTATTGCTGGAATCTTATTTGAGAAGCATCTGACATGGATTATAAAAGAATTCGTCTGCAAAATAATTTTGAACAATTGCTTTTACTACTGACATTGATGCACATGTATGTAGTGTCTCGGACGTCATAATGTAGACTATAAACTGTTGTTTCTTAACCCCTTACTGCCAGTTGACGGAATAGTACATCAGCTAACAGTATCCCCCACTTTGAGGTGGGCTCCGGCAGTAACCCACCTCAAAGCCTCGACATGTCAGCTGTTTTTAACAGCTGTCATGTGCCCGCAATAGACGCAAGCAGAATCGCGATCCACCCACGCCTATTAAGTAATAATAAATAAAACTTTATTTTTATATAGCGCTAACATATTCCGCAGCACTTTACAGTTTGCACACATTATCATCACTGTCCCCGATGGGGCTCCCTATCAGTATGTTTTTGGAATGTGGGAGGAAACCAGAGTGCCTGGAGGAAACCCACGCAAACACAGGGAGAACATACAAACTCCTTGCAGATGTTGTCCTTGGTGGGATTTGACCCTAGGACCCCAGCACTGCAATACTTTCCACTGAGCCACCGTGCTGCCCAGTTATTAAGTAGTTAAATGCCGCTGCCAAACTCTGACAGCGGGCATTTAAATGCACTTCCGGACACCGGTCCGGAAATACACTCAGCGATGACCCCAGTCACGTGATTGGGGGTCATCCCTGCGTTGCCATCACAACCAGAGGTCTCCTCGAGACCTCTATGGTTGTTGATGGCAGATTGCTATGAGCGCCACCCTGTGGTCGGCGCTCATAGCAAGCCTGTAAGCCTGTAATTCAGCTGCATAGAGGGAATCTGTGCATCACCTCTATGTAGCAGAAGCGATTAAGCTATGGCAGCTTCTAGCCTCCTATGGAGGCTATTGAAGCATACCAAAAGTAAAAAAAAAGTGTTTAAAAATATAAAAAATAAAAAAGCATAAAAGTTTAAATCACCCCCCTTTCGCCCCAATCATAATAAAACACTAAAAAAATAAAACCTAAACATATTTGGTATTGCCGCGTTCAGAATCGCCCAATCTATTAATAAAAAAAAACCTGATGGCTAAATGGTGTAGCGATAAAAATAAATAAAGACCCAGAATTACTTTTTTTGGTCACGGTGACATTGAATTAAAATGCAATAATAAGCAATCAAAAGATCATATCTGTATAGAAATGGTATCATTAAAAACGTCAGCTCGGCATGCAAAAAATAAGCTTGCACCAGGCCGACATCAAGAAAAATGGAGACGCTACGGGTCTCGGAAAATTGCGCAATTTTTTTTTTAAACAAACTTTGGAATTTTTTTCACTACTTAGATAAAAGAAAACCTAGACATATTTGGTGTCCATGAACTTGTAATGACCTAGAGAATCATAATAGCAGGTCAGTTTTAGCATTTAGGGAACCAGGCAAAAAAGCCAAACAAAAAACAAGTGTGGGATTGCACACACGGGCTCAGAAGGGGGGCATTAGAATTTGGGAGAGGAGAATTTGATGAATTTGTTTTGGAGGGTTATGGAGTCATTTCGCTTTGCCAGAGCCTTTGTGCTACTGGTAACGTGGAAGCCCCTATATTTTCGTTAACAGATGACGGACCTGAGTGAGGGCTTGCTTTCTTGTGAATTGAGTTGAAACTTTTATTGGTAACATTTTACATAACTTTTGGGATCACAGTTATCTGGTGCTCTACGCTGAGCACTTACTTTGGGGTTTCCATCTAAATCTCCGAGTGATGAGACAGATGAAACCCCTGAGGGATCTATTCACAATAATGAGGCAGCAGCGTTACTGTGGACTCCGTCTGGCCTCTGTTCAAGGGTGTCCTTTTCAGAAGTGCACAAAACTGTGGCAGGCGGCAATTTTATGCAATCCTAAAAAGATGGACACAGCCGGATCACAGGTCCTATGGTGCCACAGTGACTCCATTTGCCTCATTATAGGGAATTTTTCACCAGGGGTTCGGTCTGAATCATGTATTTCAGAGATTTACATGGAAACCCAAGTGTAAGCTCTCTGGGCTGAGCGCAGTATAAATGTGGACCAATCCTTACTGCGATCTTTGGGAGGCAGAATTAAAAAATCAACACTAGGTAAAGAATTGGCTTTATTTACTTTTTACGCCATTCCTCGTGTGGTATAAGTGATTAGACGACTATTCTTCAGGTCGGTGTGATTACAGCGATATCAGATTTACAACAGGTTTTTATGTTTGGCAGCTGTCACACACTAAAAGACGCTTTTTATTGCGAAAACTAGTTTTTGTGTCACCATATTTTGAGAGCTATCATTTTTTCATATTTCGACCAACAGTCATGTGTGGGATTGTTTGTTGCAGGACGAGATGACATTTTTATTGGTACCATTTTCAGGCACATGACATTTTTTGATCACTTTCTAATCTGATTTTTGGAAGACAGAATAAACAAAAACCAACAATTCGGGAATTGCTTTTTTTATATATCGTTGTACGGGTAGTAAAATTGGACAGTTTTACTCTTATGGTCAGTAAAATTACAGCGATACCTCATTTATATAGTTTTTTCATGTTTTGGCGCTTTTACATAATAAAAACTATTTTATAGAAAAAGTTATTATTTTTACATCGCTTTATTCTGAGAGCTAAAACTTTTGGTTTTCTGCTGATGGAGTATCAGATCAGCATCTGCCAAGCAGGGAAGGACGCATGTCAGCGACTGCTCCCAGCAGGTGCTCACAAGCCACCTTCCCACCAGGACCCAGAAGGACCCTGCGCCCATCCTGGTGCCGGGGTCTCCATGAGGACCATCAGGCCAACGAGATTGCATAGTGCTGGCCTGATGGATTCTCGCAGTGAAGAATGATTATCTATGCCGCTGTCACTGCTGACAGTGGCATCAGAGGAGTTAAATATCCTCAATTGATGCTAGCACTGATCATGGGCATTGCTGCAAGTTGTCAGCTGTCACATATGTAGGGAAGGTGACCTGATGGACGGACTTGTCTGTAGGAAGAAGGGACGGTTGGTGCACTGTAGACGGACGTTTATAATAGTAGAAGAGAAACAGCTGGGGAAAATGGAATAGGAGTGCAGTACCTAAGTTTGACCACAAGATGGCAGGGGGGAGCGCGAGGACAGGACGTGACAGCAGCTTAAGGCTACGAAAACGCTTAGTCATGGGGGGCGGAGAGATAGGAACCCAGGAGGGAAATTCCCGAGGAGGGAGATAACTAGGACAGGAGAGGGTTCCAGACGGTTCCAGTCCCGGGAGGAGCTCAGGAGGAGAAGAGGCAGTGAAGGAGAATGTACAGCAGTGGAGAGCTCGACCAGGGGACTGAGGAGAAAAGACAGTCAAGGGGTGGCCCCGACACGAAGAACCGCAGAACAGATGAGGCCCCGGGGGTACCAAATGGACGATGACCTCGGACTGGTGAAGCGCTGGCGGTAGATAGGCCTAGGGCGGCCCCCAGTGACAGAGCCGCGAGGAACGTCACTACGACAGAAGGAAGGTGCAGGTACCCGAGCCTGAATACGGAGAGGTGTAAAAGTGCTGCGGTGTATTGCTACGGTCGTCAGGAGGACGGCCAATAAACTCGGACCTGTTCTACCCGAAATCTTCCTTTGTCTTGTCTCTATGTCGTCTGTTCGTGGTAAGCAGTGGACCACCCCCCAATCTGGCCCTTACTACATTTGGCGTAGTCGGCAGGATCACCACTGCCAATACTTCAACTTCAACAGCAAGCCTGCGTCAGAAGAACCCAAAAGGTCTCGAGTTGCTATACTTGTGGATTACAAATTTGAGACTTTCTTTCCGGATCATTGGCTGTCAGAGGATCCGGGGCGGTACAAAAACTGGACAAAATGGCTGTGGTACGCCAGCGTCAGGAAGAGTCACAGGCATTTGAAGCTGTACTGGACAATCTGGGGCTATTTCGAATCTGCCCCCTCATGCTGGACCCTGGAGGATGGGTGAAGAGGCCGACCACCGCCCCACCCAAGATCGGGAGTGGCCCAGGTGGAGAGACCTGCTGCAGTTGTTAGACGCCATTCAGCTGCTGGACACCGGATGGAATGCGAAGCTGCAGCTGCCGTGGTCTCGGACGCTTGGAATGGCGGTTGCGCCCTGAGATCGAGTCTCGTCGGGAAACCTGCCCATGGGAGCCACTGACAATACCCCGGACATCGGTCGGAGAAGAGGAGTGACGAAAGGCCCCGCTGGAATATCCACCGAAGGAATCTTAAGGGAGCCTCCCCGCGGAATCATCGGGCCTGGAGGCTGGCCCTGCCGGACGGCGGGGTGAAGATCCAAGGCTGTTGGAGGAGCTGCGGGAAAGCCTGCTGGGAGCCACGGCGCCAGGGAAGGTGAGTGTTACCCCGGCCTCGCTGGCGGCTTTGCAGGCAGATCCCGTCCCCACGCTCTGTGCACAAGACAGGCCTCGGGGCCCCGACACCGGCCCTCGGCCTCCCCGCCCGACCTCCCGCTCTTCAGTGATCCTGGCTCTGGATGACTCCATGGCCCCTGCCGGGCCCAACGACCCCGAGCCATCCCACCCGGCGGCACCTCGTCCCGTGTCTCCGGGGCGGAATCGATCCGCAGCCGCCCCTGTTGCGCTCCAGCATTCGGCGGCGGCCTACCCATCGGGGCCTGCCGCCACACCGGCCCCACCCCCGGTCACCGCTGTAACCGAGCCGCCGGCCGCCGCGGCTGACTCACCGGCATCTGTGGGTGCCGCTGTTCCATCTGCGGCCTTGGCTGTGGTCGACCCGCCGGTGCCCGCGGCCGCCTTGGTTCCAGCTGTGGCCTCCCACGTGGCCACTCCGACTTCACTCCCGGAGCCGGCTGCAGCCTACTCATCGGACTCCGTGGCCGCCTCTGCCCCGCTGTCGACCCCGACCGTGGCCCGCCCACCGGACTCTGCGACCTACACCGGACCCTCCACATGGGTTGCGGAGGTCATTGAGCAAAATAAGGCCAGAGAGCGGGAGATCTAGGGGCTGCACCACGAGAAAGGGGAGGCTGGCAAGGCGGCTCCATGGTCCACCGGGCGGCTTGTGCATACAAATATGGAAAAAGGCTACGGTTTCATATGGGATCTCGCAACCGGCCAAAAGGTATATATTAATGTGGCCTCCATCGGCCACGGCCGGGCTCTGCAGGAGGGGGACTTGGTCTCCTATTATAAGGAGTACTGCCCTCGCGGCTACTATGCTGTAGCAGTGGTCGCCTACCCCAAAGGCTACGAGCCCCCGTAAAAGCACCCGCAAAGACACTTCAAGCATCCCGGGGACTCCACGGCTGTGGAGTTCTTTGCTTTTGGCGGAACATCGGCCGTCAGGAGATGGCCCGGACTACCGGGATTTTCGGTGCACCATTGTGCAGCCTACAAGACAGTTTCACGTCCAAGATAAGGAAAAATGTTATTTGTTTGTTGTTTTCTCCTGATAGAGCGGGGATGCATATGGGAAAGTGCTCATGTTAAAGGAAGGCGGAGTACTCACGTTTTGTTTTTGAAAAGTTGTGTTTAAAGAAAAAGGAAAAAAAGGAAAAAGGGGTTACTTATGCTAGTATTAAAATATGGTTAACCGTATATACAGTATACAAAAGTTGGTTTGATATGTAACATGTATAAGCACATGCAACAGGTCCCGGGTACGAGGTGAGATGAAGATGCCGACCATGACTATTTTAAATTAAAGGACAAAGAGACGAAAGGTATTGAACCAGACAGTGGTCCTTCAGTCATGTCCCCAATACCACGGACACCCCAGAAGTATAGGTGGACGCTGAGTATGACCTGTTTGGCGTAAGGCCTCGGTCATGGCGTTCCGGACAGTTGAGGGTGACAGAAGGGGAGAGTAGCGGGAGATACACACCGTAGAGTAGTCCGGGTGGACCTAGCCAACCTGAAAGAAGTTGTCATGTGGCGTGCGCGCCGGCAGGTAGCTGTAGGCTGCTCGGAGCATGATGCTCCCGGTTTGGTTTGGCCACCCGTGTAGGGGGGGTTGGCCCAACAACCGGTCCGACAACAGACAGTAGACAAGCTTCAGGACGACAAAGGTAGGGAATACGATTGTCAAGGATGACAATAGACAAAGGAAGGGAGAGTGTAGGAAAGGTGACCTGACGGACGGACTTGTCTGTAGGGAGGAGGGACAGTTGGTGCACTATAGATGGACGTTTGTCATAATAGAGGGGAAACAGATGGGAAAAATGGAATAGGAGTGCAGTACCTAAGTTTGTGTCATGGTCCAGTCCGGAGTTTATCTTCTGCTGTCTTCACTCCGGACTGGTCATGCGGGGGTTAATCTCCTCAGCCTCGTTCTGGAGCTAGCTGGGCTATTTCAATCCCTCACAGCCTGCTGACCAGTGTTAGTGATAGCTCAAGCTTGCAGGTTAGAGCCGCTGACCCTTGTACCCTGGTGATCCTCCTGCCTTGGACTGATATTCACGTGTATGACCCGGACCGATTTCTGACCCCGTCTCTTGGTATTTGTTTCTGCTGTTACGTTCCCTCTCTGGCATCTGACTCCCTGGCTTGTACCCCGACCACGTATTTCGTCTCACGTTTTGGACCCTGTGCTCATGTTCTGGCTTTCTGACTCTCGGCTTT
Source organism: Dendrobates tinctorius (assembly GCF_039654945.1). Taxonomy (NCBI): domain Eukaryota; kingdom Metazoa; phylum Chordata; class Amphibia; order Anura; family Dendrobatidae; genus Dendrobates; species Dendrobates tinctorius. The sequence continues at coordinate 27,411,735 of NW_027361827.1, read as the reverse complement.
GGTATTTTGACTATGTGTATTGCTGCTCCTTCTGGTACATCTGCTCCTGTTAGTTTCTGACTCGGTTCGTCTGACTATTCTCTCTCGTTACCTGTGGCACCTGTGCTGTTGCTCAGGGTTGCTGCTCTTAGTGTATAACCTCTCTTCCCTCACCAGCTCCCCCTGGTGGAGGTTTCACTACAGTTTGACCACAAGATGGCAGGGGGGAGCGTGAGAGCAGGACTTGACAGCAGCTTAAGGCTACGAAAACGCTTAGTCATGGGGGGCGGAGAGATAGAAACCCAGGAGGGAAATTCTCGAGGAGGGAGATAAATAGGACAGGAGAGGGTTCCAAAGGGTTCCAGTCCCGAGAGGAGCTCAGGAGGAGAAGAGACAGTGAAGGAGAACGAACAGCAGTGGAGAGCTCGACCAGGGGACTAAGGAGAAAAGAAGTCAGAGGGGTGGCCCCGACACGAAGAACCGCAGAACAGACGAGGCCCCGGGGGTAGAAAATTGACGACGACCTCGGACTGGTGAAGCGCTGTCGGTAGATAGGCCTAGGGCAGCCCTAGTGAAAGAGCCACGAGGAACGTTACTATGACAGAAGGAAGGTGCAGGTACCCGGGCCTGAAAACGGAGAGCTGTAGAGGTGCTGCGGTGTATTGCTACGGTCATCAGGAGGACGGCCAATAAACTCGGACCTGTTGTACCCGAAAATCTGCTTCCATCTCGTCTCTGTGTCGTCTGTGCGCGGTAAGCAGTGGACCACTCCCCAATCTGGCCCTTACCACACATACAGCTGACACCCACATGCGATCACCATGGTTTTCAGCATGAGGCCACGTGATGGTGCCACCATAGATATACTGCTTTTTATGGGAATGCACCTTCCGCAGAGTAGGGTATGTATGTCACATGCCGGGAAGTGGTTAATATCAGCCCACAGATATGTGCATAACCTTTGCTGGTTATTATTTATAGTGGGACCCTACACCATATTTTTTAGAGTCTCCCATTTTAATAGCCAGTAAAGGCTAAGTATACATTTGTGAGATGATATTAATAGCCTGAAAAGCTCCATGGGTATTAATCCCTTCCCAGGCTATAAACTTCAGTCGTCCGCTTTCCCTCTGCTGGTTACGAAAATTGCGCGGGAGCTCACGTCACTTTTGTCTGAAAAATAATCTTTTATTAATCAAATGCATGTACAGTAAGCTGCACACACACTGTGCTAATTGTATGTGTCACAGACATCTGTATATTTACCTATTCTATATGTATATACTGTATGTAATCAATCTCTTCTATCCTGTTGGCTCCTGCTGTGGTTTTACAGAACACGGCTCCTGAATTGCTGGCTTTTCTTCTATCAATTTATCTATGCAATATAAATACATATTGTGTATGTGTCACTGACATTTATATATATATATATATATATATATATATATATATATATATATTCTATATGTATATATCTATTCTATCATTTCTTTTCTAACCTGTCAGTGTGATATTACTGTATGCGATAGATGAATTGTTGGCTTTTCAAAGGACACCGATGAGTAAAAATCGGACAGCAATCGCATGGTCCAAGTGCTGTGCGATTTTTTTCTCGCACCCAAAGGCTTGCATTGGAGAGTCTCGTTCCCAGTCTCAGTGACAATCGCAGCATGCTGCGATTTTACACGCATGCTGAGCACGCCCGAGAAAATAAACAGTGATGTGAGCTGCCCCATAGATCATCACTGGACTGAGTGCTATGTGATGTATTCTACGGTAGTGTGACCCCGGCCTAACAGAGAGAAGCGATGCTCCGCAGATCTGTGAGATGTCAATGAACACATGCACGTCCCCTGCAGCACCAGATAGTGTAGGACACACCCATAGTTCTCATTTTTGCTGCTACAGAAGGACCATGCCTCGCACACAGTGGATTAGTGAGACTCCCTAGTGCTCATGAGTTTGCAGCCAGTTTTTGGGTGGATGCAAACAAAAAAATTCTATAAAGTAATTTGATCATTAGATCCTTTCCTATGACATTAAGTAAATGTACAGTCACTTGGAAATAGATATATTGTAAATTATTGCCTCCCAGCCAACATCTTTGGCCATGTGATTTACCATGTAAATACACAGTATGCCAGAAACTCTTTGCTAACATGTCAGGAGGATAATGAGAATGTCAGAGATTAAAAGTGGAACCAGATTGGAATTTGTGTTGTAACCTGCATAATTAAGAAAAAAACATCAAATATGGGATTTGATGCCAGAAAAAGCACCACTCTAGAGACAGCAGCTAGCAGTCTTACCATTTAACCACAAGCGATACCTTGTAATTATTTTCTTTGGCTATGAAATTTGCTATACAAACTCTCAGTAACTGGAAAAATCATTTTCATTTTGACATATGATATGTGACTTTCTTCACTCATCAAAGTGCAACTTCTCTGGAGTTTGAGTGCCAGGCAGCATAAGTTAAAAAAAAAAGTATACTTTCACTGGGATCAAACTCAAGGTTTCTGTTCCATAAGCCAGGAGCTTAACCACTCAGCCATCAGCTCAACTGGTAGCTTTACTTATGAGATAAACTGTTCAAATACTGTATTGAGGGTATCTGAAAAACATTCTGATTTTGATGTTTGAAAGAAGTCTAGTATCAGGTATCAGACTCACTCATCAAAGTCACACAGCAAGGAGTCTCAGCCACATGTTTACATCGACAGTTACATAAGCAAATAAAAGACTAGCATCTTTCAACAGCGAGCACAGTGGTAAAGTGTGCAAGCTTATAAACAGAGAGCATTGAGTTCAAATCCCAGCAATGGAACATAACTTTTTTTTGTTATTAAAACTAGGTATGCCACCTACTAGAAATCTTCAGATAAATACAAATGTTTATAATCATTTATTAAGAAAGAAGAGTTATAACTAGTGTTGAGCGATACCATCTGATACCCTAAAATATCGGATCGGATGGTATCGGCCCGATACGAAAAAAGTATCGGGTATCGCCGATTCCGATACTGGAAGTCCCATTCAAGCCTATGGGATTTCCGGTATCGGAATAAGAAAAACCCTTTTCTGTCCTTGTACAGCCTCTTGGGGGGTGTACGGACCTTCCGGGGGTCTGTGCCGACTGCTCGGGGGTCTGTGCCGACTGCCAGGGGTCTGTACCGGCCTGCCAGGGGGCTGTGCCGGCCTGCCGGTGGTCTGTACCGACTGTCCGGGGTTCTGTGCAAGCTGCGGTGGGCTGTGCCGGCCTGCTGGTGGTCTGTACCGACTGTCCGGGGGTCTGTGCAGGCTGGGGTGGGCTATGCCGGCCTGCCGGTGGTCTGTACCAACTGTCCGGGGGTCTGTGCATGCTGCTGTGGGCTGTGCCGGCCTGCCAGTGGTCTGTAACGACTGTCCGGGGTCTGTGCATGCTGCGGTGGGCTGTGCCAGCCTGCCGGTGGTCTGTACCGACTGTCCAGGGGTCTGTGCAGGCTGCGGGGGTCTGTGCCGGCCTGCCGGGAGGCTGTGCCGGCCTGCCGGTGGTCTGTGCCGACTGTCTGGGGGTCTGTGCAGGCTGCGGGGGTCTGTGCAGGATCATCCGATGGGACTACAAGTCCCATCGGGCGATGCCTGCTACCATGACGGTGATTGACACATTAGCCAATGATGGGACAGTAGTAGTCCCATCATCCGGCTAATGTGTTGAATGTACAAAAAAAAAATACATACTACATACATACTACATGCTACATACATACTACATACATGCTACATACATACTACATATATACTACATGCATGCAACATACATACATACTACATGCAACATGCATACTACATATATACCACATGCATGCAACATGCATACTACATATACACCACATACTGTATATACTACATGCATGCAACATACATATATACTACATGCATGCAACATACATATATGCTACATATATACTACATGCAACATGCATTCTACATATATACTACATGCATGCAACATACATACTACATATATACCACATTACCACATGCATGCAACATGCATACTAAATATATACCACATATACAGTGGGGGAAAAAAAGTATTTAGTCAGTCAGCAATAGTGCAAGATCCACCACTTAAAAAGATGAGAGGCGTCTGTAATTTACATCATAGGTAGACCTCAACTATGGGAGACAAACTGAGAAAAAAAAATCCAGAAAATCACATTGTCTGTTTTTTTTTCATTTTATTTGCATATTATGGTGGAAAATAAGTATTTGGTCAGAAACAAAATTTCATCTCAATACTTTGTGATATATCCTTTGTTGGCAATGACAGAGGTCAAACGTTTTCTGTAAGTCTTCACAAGGTTGCCACACACTGTTGTTGGTATGTTGGCCCATTCCTCCATGCAGATCTCCTCTAGAGCAGTGATGTTTTTGGCTTTTCGCTTGGCAACACGGACTTTCAACTCCCTCCAAAGGTTTTCTATAGGGTTGAGATCTGGAGACTGGCTAGGCCACTCCAGGACCTTGAAATGCTTCTTACGAAGCCACTCCTTCGTTGCCCTGGCGGTGTGCTTTGGATCATTGTCATGTTGAAAGACCCAGCCACGTTTCATCTTCAATGCCCTTGCTGATGGAAGGAGGTTTGCACTCAAAATCTCACGATACATGGCCCCATTCATTCTTTCATGTACCCGGATCAGTTGTCCTGGCCCCTTTGCAGTGAAACAGCCCCAAAGCATGATGTTTCCACCACCATGCTTTACAGTAGGTATGGTGTTTGATGGATGCAATTCAGTATTCTTTTTCCTCCAAACACGACAAGTTGTGTTTCTACCAAACAGTTCCAGTTTGGTTTCATCAGACCATAGGACATTCTCCCAAAACTCCTCTGGATCATCCAAATGCTCTCTAGCAAACTTCAGACGGGCCCGGACATGTACAGGCTTAAGCAGTGGGACACGTCTGGCACTGCAGGATCTGGTGGCGTAGTGTGTTACTTATGGTAGGCCTTGTTACATTGGTCCCAGCTCTCTGCAGTTCATTCACTAGGTCCCCCCCGCGTGGTTCTGGGATTTTTGTTCACCGTTCTTGTGATCATTCTGACTCCACGGGGTGGGATTTTGCGTGGAGCACCAGATCGAGGGATATTATCAGTGGTCTTGTATGTCTTCCATTTTCTAATTATTGCTCCCACAGTTGATTTCTTCACTCCAAGCTGGTTGGCTATTGCAGATTCAGTCTTCCCAGGCTGGTGCAGGGCTACAATTTAGTTTCTGGTGTCCTTTGACAGCTCTTTGGTCTTCACCATAGTGGAGTTTGGAGTCAGACTGTTTGAGGGTGTGCACAGGTGTCTTTTTATACTGATAACAAGTTTAAACAGGTGCCATTACTACAGGTAATGAGTGGAGGAAAGAGGAGACTCTTAAAGAAGAAGTTACAGGTCTGTGAGAGCCAGAAATCTTGATTGCTTGTTTCTGACCAAATACTTATTTTCCACCATAATATGCAAATAAAATGAAAAAAAAACAGACAATGTGATTTTCTGGATTTTTTTTTCTCAGTTTGTCTCTAATAGTTGAGGTCTACCTATGATGTAAATTACAGACGCCTCTCATCTTTTTAAGTGGTGGAACTTGCACTATTGCTGACTGACTGAATACTTTTTTTCCCCACTGTATACTACATGCATGCAACATACATACATACAACATATATACTACATGCATACTACATATATACCACATGCATGCAACATACATACATACTACTAGTATTGAGCATTCCGATACTGCAAATATCAGCTTTCGGCCGATATTCGCTGTATCGGAATTCCGATACCGAGTACCGATATTTTTTCAATATCGGAATCGGAAGTTCCCATAATGCAAAGAGCCACTGCTGTGGCTCTGATTGGCTGCTGAAATGACGTCATCATGATGCGCCATCAGTTCGGGCCTTCCGGGGTGTCTATGCCGACTGCCCGGGGGTCTGTACCGGCCTGCCGGGGGTCTGTGCCCACTGCCCGGGGCTCTGTACCGGCCTGCCGGGGGTCTGTGCCGACTGCTCGAGGGTCTGTGCCGACTGCCCGGGGGTCTGTGCGGACTGCCGGGGGTCTGTACCGGCCTGCCGGGGGGCTGTGCCGGCCAGCCGGTGGTCTGTACCGACTGTCCGGGGGTCTGTGCAGGCTGCGGTGGGCTGTGTCGGCCTGCCGGTGGTCTGTACCGACTGTCTGGGGGTCTGTGCAGGCTGCGGGGGTCTGTACCGGCCTGCCGGGGGGCTGTGCCGGCCTGCCGGTGGTCTGTGCCGGCCCGCCGGGGGGCTGTGCCGACTGTCCGGGGGTCTGTGGAGGCTACGGGGGTCTGTACCAGCCTGCCGAGGGGCTGTGCCGGCCTGCCGGTGGTCTGTACCGACTGTCCGGGCGTCTGAGCGGACTGCCGGGGGTCTGTAACAGCCTGCCGGTGGTCTGTACCGACTGTCCGGGGGTCTGTGCAGGCCTGACGGGGATCTGTACCGGCCTGCCAGGGGGCTGTGCCGGCCTGCTGGGGGGCTGTGCCAACTGTCCGGGGGTCTGTGCAGGCTGCTTGGGTCTGTACCGGCCTGCCGAGGGGCTGTGCCGGCCTGCCGGTGGTCTGTACCTACTCATACATACTACATACATACTACATCCTACATACATACTACATATATGCTACATACATACTATATATACTACATGCATGCAACATGCATACTAAATATATACTACATATATACCACATGCATGCAACATACATACAACATATATACTACATGCATGCAACATGCATATATACAACATATACAGTGGGGCAAAAAAGTATTTAGTCAGTCAGCAATAGTGCAAGTTCCACCTCTTAAAAAGATGAGAGGCGTCTGTAATTTACATCATAGGTAGACCTCAACTATGGGAGACAAACTGAGAAAAAAAAATCCAGAAAATCACATTGTCTGTTTTTTTTTTCATTTTATTTGCATATTATGGTGGAAAATAAGTATTTGGTCAGAAACAAAATTTCATCTCAATACTTTGTGATATATCCTTTGTTGGCAATGACAGAGGTCATTATATATACTACATGCATGCAACATACATATATACTACATGCAACATACATACTACATATATACCACATGTATGCTATATATATACTACATGCATGCAACATACATACTGCATATATACCACATGCATGCAACATGCATACTATATATATATATACTACATATATACTACATGCATGCAACATTCATATATACTACATACAATACATTCATACAATACATACATATAAACATACAGTACATATAACATAGAGTACATACTCACCATTAGAGTTGAGCGAAACGGGTCAAAAAATTTCAAAAGTCACCGACTTTTGGCAAAGTCGGGTTTCATGAAACGAAACCCGACCCTAGGATGAGGTCGGCCACGAGGTCGGCGACTTACGCACCAAAGTCGCGTTTCAAAAGTTTGTTTTGCGCTCTTTTTCAGCCAATCAGGATCCACGGACACTGTGGGCAACGTGATGACATAGGCACGGGTCACCACCATCTTTCAGAAGGGCATGCAAGTGATTGGCTTGCTTTGGTGGGCGTCACAGGGGGTATAAAAGGGCGTGCACGCCGACCGCCATCTTACTTCTGCCGATCTTAGTATAGGGAGAGGTTGCTGCTGATTCTGTAGGGAGAGCGTTAGGCAGGGAAGAAGACAAAAAAACTGCTTCTGCTGCTAGCGATTTGGCCTGCACAACACACAAGTCACTGTGTGTGCAGTGCAAGGGGAGGCTATATTGTGGTGTATCAGTGGTGTTGGTTGTTGGGCTGCCTTTTAAGGCTTCCTGACACGCTGGCATTGCTGTTTACCCACTGCTCCGCAAACTGCTTTTTTAAAAGCAATCCAATCTCCCTTATCCTCTCGTCACTTTGGTGACAGGCAGCTGTGCCATCGAGCGTGTCACATAGCGCTCAGATATCAGTGGGCCTCACACATCCACAAGTGTCCAGTGTCCAAAAGTGTACGCAGAGATTCAAAATCTCCATTATCCTCTCGTCACTTTGGTCACAGGCAGCTGTGCCATCGAGCGTGTCACATAGCGCTCAGATATCAGTGGGCCTCACACCATCCACAAGTGTCCAGTGTCCAAAAGTGTACGCAGAGATTCAAAATCTCCATTATCCTCTTGTCACTTTGGTCACAGGCAGCTGTGCCATCGAGCGTGTCACATAGCGCTCAGATATCAGTGGGCCTCACACCATCCACAAGTGTCCAGTGTCCAAAAGTGTACGCAGAGATTCAAAATCTCCATTATCCTCTCGTCACTTTGGTCACAGGCAGCTGTGCCATCGAGCGTGTCACATAGCGCTCAGATATCAGTGGGCCTCACACCATCCACAAGTGTCCAGTGTCCAAAAGTGTACGCAGAGATTCAAAATCTCCATTATCCTCTCGTCACTTTGGTCACAGGCAGCTGTGCCATCGAACGTGTCACATAGCGCTCAGATATCAGTGGGCCTCACACCATCCACAAGTGTCCAGTGTCCAAAAGTGTACGCAGAGATTCAAAATCTCCATTATCCTCTCGTCACTTTGGTCACAGGCAGCTGTGCCATCGAGCGTGTCACATAGCGCTCAGATATCAGTGGGCCTCACACCATCCACAAGTGTCCAGTGTCCAAAAGTGTACGCAGAGATTCAAAATCTCCATTATCCTCTCGTCACTTTGGTCACAGGCAGCTGTGCCATCGAGCGTGTCACATAGCGCTCAGATATCAGTGGGCCTCACACCATCCACAAGTGTCCAGTGTCCAAAAGTGTACGCAGAGATTCAAAATCTCCATTATCCTCTCGTCACTTTGGTCACAGGCAGCTGTGCCATCGAGCGTGTCACATAGCGCTCAGATATCAGTGGGCCTCACACCATCCACAAGTGTCCAGTGTCCAAAAGTGCACGCAGAGATTCAAAATCTCCATTATCCTCTCGTCACTTTGGTCACAGGCAGCTGTGCCATCGAGCGTGTCACATAGCGCTCAGATATCAGTGGGCCTCACACCATCCACAAGTGTCCAGTGTCCAAAAGTGTACGCAGAGATTCAAAATCTCCATTATCCTCTCGTCACTTTGGTCACAGGCAGCTGTGCCATCGAGCGTGTCACATAGCGCTCAGATATCAGTGGGCCTCACACCATCCACAAGTGTCCAGTGTCCAAAAGTGTACGCAGAGATTCAAAATCTCCATTATCCTCTCGTCACTTTGGTCACAGGCAGCTGTGCCATCGAGCGTGTCACATAGCGCTCAGATATCAGTGGGCCTCACACCATCCACAAGTGTCCAGTGTCCAAAAGTGTACGCAGAGATTCAAAATCTCCATTATCCTCTCGTCACTTTGGTCACAGGCAGCTGTGCCATCGAGCGTGTCACATAGCGCTCAGATATCAGTGGGCCTCACACAATCCACAAGTGTCCAGTGTCCAAAAGTTTACGCAGAGATTCAAAATCTCCATTATCCTCTCGTCACTTTGGTCACAGGCAGCTGTGCCATCGAGCGTGTCACATAGCGCTCAGATATCAGTGGGCCTCACACCATCCACAAGTGTCCAGTGTCCAAAAGTGTACGCAGAGATTCAAAATCTCCATTATCCTCTCGTCACTTTGGTCACAGGCAGCTGTGCCATCGAGCGTGTCACATAGCGCTCAGATATCAGTGGGCCTCACACAATCCACAAGTGTCCACTGTCCACAAGTGTGTGCAGAAATTCTAAAACTCCCCTGTCCTATAGACACCTTGTACCTTGTTTTACATTACTATATAGTTTGTTGGATTTTGTCTACATTTCTACCAAAAATGAGGAAGGCTGGTGGAAGAGGCCGTGGAATTGGGCGGGGGTTGGCAGCTGGTAATGATGGTGTTGGTGGTGGATCTGATGGTAGTGGCAAGAGCAAAATAGGACCGAATGCAGGAGGTGTTGAGCCTGCATCATCGTCTGGCTCCATAAGGCTTCGAAGGCTTAGTTTTCTAGGAGTTGGCAAACCGCTTTTAAAGGCAGAGCATCAGGAAAAAGTTTGTCTTACATTGCTGACTCAGCCTCCAGCTCTATCGCCTTCTCTTCTTCAGTTTTAAAAAGTAAAAGCACTGAGTCGTCATTGGAGGCTCATGTTCATGAACCACACCTTTCCTTGTGTCCTTCACCCCAACCAAGATTGAAGGATGATGCAGGCCATACTACTGATTACTCCATGGAGCTGTTTTCACATACCATGCCTGGATTATCAAGTGAAATGGTGAATTACCCAGGCCAAGATGAATCTGACATGGAGTGCACTGATGCACAGCCGCTGATGGATGATTCTGCTGGTACATTCACTCAGAGCACTACATTGTCCTCGCAGTGTACAGAGCCAGATTCTGACCCTGATGAGACTCAGGTGCCCCTTCCCGCACACTATACCACCATACACGGTGACACAGAGGAAGGTGCACATGACATAGAAGAGGAGGTGATGGATGACCCAGTTGTTGACCCAGATTGGCATCCATTGGGGGAAGAGGGTGCTGCTTCCAATAGCTCAGATGAGGAGCATCCACAGCAGACATCGACATCGCAACAGCTGTTATCTGGCAGGCCCGGAGCACTCCAAAGACAGGTTCCAAACATCAAAAGAGTTGCTGGACAGCTTGTCCAGAGGGTCAAAAGATCACAGCGTGCTAGGCCGCAAAATGTCTGCCAAAGTAGGAAGAGTGCAGTGTGGCACTTTTTTGAACAAAATCCTCATGATCAGGCCAAGGTTATCTGTAAGAAGTGCGCAAAGACCTTTAGCCGAGGGAAAAATCTGAAAAATTTGAATACCAGTTGCATGCTTAGACATTTAACCAGCATGCACTTGCAAGCGTGGACACAACACCAAACCTCAAGTGCCACATGTGCAACTGATCACAACGAAGGTAGTCAGCAACGCTACATTGTTTCCCCCACTGTAAGCCCACCGGTTAGCACAGCAGCAAATGTTGAGGTGTCGTTGCAAGGCCACAGCAGTCAGGGAATCCCACTGTTATATCAACGAAAGACTGATTCTAGGCCATCAGAAAGAACACCAACTCCATCACCATCATCAACCCTCTCTCAGTCCGCCCTGTCCACCGCTACTTCCACCATATGCAGCTCTCAAGTCCAGCTCACCCTCCCAGACACTATGAGTAGGTCAAGAAAGTACTCAGTCTCTCATCCGCGTACACTGGGTTTGAACGCCCACATTGCCAAACTAATCTCGTTTGAGATGATGCCCTTTCGGTTGGTGGAAAGCACAGCTTTCCGCGAACTCATGGCCTATGCAGTACCACCCTATGACCTACCCAGTCGCCACTTCTTCTCTCGCAAAGCCATCCCAGCCCTCCACCATCATGTGAAAGACCGCATTGTCCATGCACTCAAGCAGTAAGTGAGCGGAAAGGTGCACCTCACAACTGATGCATGGTCCAGTCGGCATGGCCAGTGCCGTTACGTGTCCATCACTGCGCACTGGGTTAATGTGGTGGATGCAGGGTCCACAGGGGACATTGGTGGTGGGACAGTGCTGCCTAGCCCACGGTATAGGAAACAGTTGGCTGTAGGCGTTCGACCCTCCTCCTCCTCCTCCTCCAGAAGCGAAAGCTCGTCCACAGAGCGCAGTCGTACGAGCACTCCATCTGCAGCTGCCACTGTTGCACACGATGTGTCCCCCTATCGAGCAGCTAGTGGAAAGCGTCAGCAGGCTGTGTTGCAGATGATGTGTTTGGGCGACAGACACACCGCCGAGGTGCTGGCCGAGTACTTGAAGCGACAAACTGAGTCATGGCTGGGCAGTGTACATCTTGAGGCAGGCAAGGTAGTTAGTGATAACGGCCGTAATTTTGTGGCAGCCATAGCCCTTTCAAAACTCAGCCACATACCTTGCTTGGCTCACACCTTGAACCTGGTGGTGCAGTGCTTCCTCAAAAATTATCCGGAGTTAACAGCCCTGCTCCAGAAGGTGCGAAGACTGTGCGCGCACATCCGCCGGTCGCCTGTACACTCCGTTCGTATGCAGAAGCTGCAGCGATTGCTCCACCTTCCCAACCACCGCCTCATTATCGACATTGCAACAAGGTGGAACTCCACCCTGCACATGGTGGAGCGGCTGTGCGAGCAGAGGCAGGCCATAATGCATTTGTGGGAGGATACACGGCCAGGCACTTTGAGAGCAGACATGGAGTTGACAGGCGTGCAGTGGTCGAAGCTGAAAGACCTTTGTAAAGTCCTTCAGTGTTTTGAGGAATGCAAACGGCTGGTAAGCGCAGACAACGCCATCCTAAGCATGAGCATCCCACTTATGCGTCTGCTCATGCAAACTTTGACGCACCTTAAGGAGCAGGCGTCTGCAGCCAATGTTGATGAGGAGGAAGAGGAGGAGGGAATCCTTGATGACAATCAGCCATTGTCTGCTCAGGGACCTCTCCTGGACGAGGTGGAGGAAGAAGAGGAGGAGGAGGATGATGGGGATGATTACTTAGGGGAGGAGGATGCATCTCGTGGGGCAAGTGAAAATGTTGGCGTGGCAAGGTCTGGTACAGGGTTTGTGCGTGACTGGAGGGATGTGGATTTGCCAGAAAGTGCTCCTCCACCCAGCACTCGCAGTGCATCATTGACACCGGGAACATTGGCCCACATGTCAGATTATGCCTTGCGGATCCTAAAAAGGGACCCCCGCATTGCCAAAATGATGAACGATGACGACTACTGGTTGGCCAGCATCCTGGATCCACGCTATAAAGGCAAATTACAAAACATCATGCCACAGGAGAACCTTGACCTAATATTGGCTAATAAACAAGCAACTCTGGTAAATCGGTTACTTGAGGCATTCCCAGCACACAGCAGCGGTGATGGTTCTCACAAGAGCCGTACGGGCCGGGAGCAGCTTGGCAGAGGTGTTCGTGGTGCACACAGCAGAAGTGGCGTTGGAGACAGGGGTTTCATGACAATGTTGTGGACTGATTTTTCAAATACCGCTCACACAACTGGCAATACTGCATCGATGGAAAGTGACAGGAGACAGCAGTTGTCAACTATGGTTACAAACTACTTTTCCTCCCATATCGATGTTCTCCCACACAGGTCATTCCCCTTTGCCTATTGGGCCGCTAAACTGGACACCTGGCCTGAATTGGCCCAATATGCCTTACAGGAGCTCGCTTGCCCAGCTGCAAGTGTGCTATCGGAACGAGTCTTCAGTGCAGCTGGATCAATCCTGACAGAAAAAAGGACCCGTCTGTCAACCCAAAATGTGGATGATCTAACCTTCATTAAAATGAACCATGCATGGGTTTCCAAGGATTTTGTCCCACCTTCCCCTGATGACACATAGGGTGACAGAAAAATGGCTTGCTTTGGTCCACCTCTTCCTGGTATTTCACCTATTTCGCCTTTTGCATCAGCTGAATGTCCAACATCAACATATGCCACTTTCTAAAACTCCATAACTGTGCTGCCTCCCCCCCATGGCCGGGGTCACCACCTACCGCACGACACCGTGCGAGTGCCGTTGCCCTGGACAGGTGGGTAGGCCGACTCTTGGGCGCGGGCACTGGCACAGGGTCCCTCATAGTGCAATCAAGTGTCTCTGACGGTGGTGGTGCACACCCGCCGTCAGACACACCGCTGTACTATGAGGGGCCCAGTGCCAGTACCGACGCCCACGAGTGGGCCCCCCTTGCTTGGCCAGGGCCCCAGCATTTGCAATCTTTACCTCTCCCTGCTCCTCCGCTGTGTAATCTGGGCCGTCAAATCCATACTGTGCCTGACACCGTCTGAGCCTGCCTCCTGAGACATATATTTTGAATGTGTACGCTATCCATACATGTTATCCAGGGATACGGTACCCTTTCTAACCTTTGTGCAATGACGTGCAATCCATACTGGGCCTAACACCGTCTGAGCCTGCCTCATGCTGTATAGACATATATTTTGAATGTGTACGCTATCCATACATGTTATCCGGGGATACGGTACCCTTTCTAACCTTTGTGCAATGACGTGCAATCCATACTGGGCCTAAGACCGTCTGAGCCTGCCTCATGCTGTATAGACATATATTTTGAATGTGTACGCTATCCATACATGTTATCCGGGGATACGGTACCCTTTCTAACCTTTGTGCAATGACGTGCAATCCATACTGGGCCTAACACCGTCTGAGCCTGCCTCATGCTGTATAGACATATATTTTGAATGTGTACGCTATCCATACATGTTATCCGGGGATACGGTACCCCTTCTAACCTTTGTGCAATGACGTGCAATCCATACTGGGCCTAACACCGTCTGAGCCTGCCTCATGCTGTATAGACATATATTTTGAATGTGTACGCTATCCATACATGTTATCCGGGGATACGGTACCCTTTCTAACCTTTGTGCAATGACGTGCAATCCATACTGGGCCTAACACCGTCTGAGCCTGCCTCATGCTGTATAGACATATATTTTGAATGTGTACGCTATCCATACATGTTATCCGGGGATACGGTACCCTTTCTAACCTTTGTGCAATGACGTGCAATCCATACTGGGCCTAAGACCGTCTGAGCCTGCCTCATGCTGTATAGACATATATTTTGAATGTGTACGCTATCCATACATGTTATCCGGGGATACGGTACCCTTTCTAACCTTTGTGCAATGACGTGCAATCCATACTGGGCCTAACACCGTCTGAGCCTGCCTCATGCTGTATAGACATATATTTTGAATGTGTACGCTATCCATACATGTTATCCGGGGATACGGTACCCCTTCTAACCTTTGTGCAATGACGTGCAATCCATACTGGGCCTAACACCGTCTGAGCCTGCCTCATGCTGTATAGACATATATTTTGAATGTGTACGCTATCCATACATGTTATCCGGGGATACGGTACCCCTTCTAACCTTTGTGCAATGACGTGCAATCCATACTGGGCCTAACACCGTCTGAGCCTGCCTCATGCTGTATAGACATATATTTTGAATGTGTACGCTATCCATACATGTTATCCGGGGATACAGTACCCTTTCTAACCTTTGTGCAATGACGTGCAATCCATACTGGGCCTAACACCGTCTGAGCCTGCCTCATGCTGTATAGACATATATTTTGAATGTGTACGCTATCCATACATGTTATCCGGGGACACGGTACCCTTTCTAACCTTTGTGCAATGACGTGCAATCCATACTGGGCCTAACACCGTCTGAGCCTGCCTCATGCTGTATAGACATATATTTTGAATGTGTACGCTATCCATACATGTTATCCGGGGATACGGTACCCTTTCTAACCTTTGTGCAATGACGTGCAATCCATACTGGGCCTAACACCGTCTGAGCCTGCCTCATGCTGTATAGACATATATTTTGAATGTGTACGCTATCCATACATGTTATCCAGGGATACGGTACCCTTTCTAACCTTTGTGCAATCACGTGCAATCCATACTGTGCGTGAGAACGGCTGGCGAGCTGTTAAGCAAGCTACAGCACCTGTCCAGACAAGTACAGGGATTCCCTAGCGAGGAGACTTATTTGATTGTTTTCAATGTTGAGACAGCAATTTTTGGGGAGCACTATACTCTGGAGAATGATAGATGGGGCCCACCATACACTGGAACATTCCAAAGGTGGACATCAGACACTGGAGCAGCATTTACAGGGACCATTATACACTAGAGCATTAGAAATGGGGCCCATTATGTTTGGAGCATTATTTGGGCCCATAAGACAGTGGAGCTTCATCCATGGGGACCAACATATACTGTAGCATTATGTGGAGCTCATCATATACTGTTTCAAACATTATATGGGTCCAATGATTTTGTATGGAGAAATAGATGGGCCTCGTCATGAAATGTAAAAAGTGAGGTATTTTTCATTGTACTATACCGCTATTTCTCTGCCGTATCGGAGCATGATGAGTTGTGGTATGTGTTAAAGGGGCGCTCTTTCGCCCAGGGCACATGAAAACCTGCAGCCAGCCCTCCCCCCCCACAAATTTAGTCAAATAACCCCCATTTTTCAGTGCGTAACTTGTATTATGAAGTTAATTAAGGTTGACAAGCTTAAGTAAGAAGAATTGATGCTTTTGGCATTCAAATGGGCACTGTAGGTGTGTTTCCTGTCCTCCTCTCACTGCCGACTTTTATTCCCCATTGACTTACATTGGGTTTCGTGTTTCGGGACGACCCCGACTTTTCCCTATAATCGGACGATCTTGCTCGACCCGACTTTTGGAAAAGTCGGGTTTCACGAAACGAAACGCGACCCTAAAAAACCAAAAGTCGCTCAACTCTAGTCATATGATATACTGCTCTTTGTCTTACAATGTCAGCAATGTTCTGATATTGGCTGGCACATCTGGCCTAAACTTCCTCTTTCTATGTCTGGGACAAATATCACAAGACAATGCTATCATAAAATACCATCTGCTCCCCAGACTATCTCATGGGGGGCAGTAGGTCATTTCCACCAACTAGTTACAAGGTTCAAACTGTGAATATGTATCTGTGTGCATATAAGAATATATAAGAGTACATGAGTATATAGCAGTATATGGAGTATATAGCTATAGCAGGCAAGTGAGATCTATATGAAATACATATACATATATATTTCCATAACAATCCCCCATTAGATATCACTTGCCCTAAATCCCTGCTCCTGGCCCAAAGCGCTGCAACTCTTTTATGCTGCCAGTGGACCAACATATGCCTAGTGCATACATCCTCCTCTGTACAGACTTTCGCAAATGGGCGGTCAGGAGATCTGTCCCTAAAGGGGGTGTGGTGCAATGTAATCAAAGTCTCTTAGTTAGCAGTCTATGCAGTCAGTGCATGTGTATTCTCCGTCAGGTAGGTAATTTATTCAGTCAGGGAGGTCATCCACAGCATCATTCCAGCTCAGGTGTATCTTCAGTTATGAAGGCCTTTTCCTGCAATGCGATGCGTGGATCCAGGCGGGGTTTTTCTCTCCAGGTCGGTGGCGTCAGCACTTGGAGAAGGGCCATCGGATCTGGGATCGAGTGCTTCTCTTTACAGACGTTTTTTTTTTTTTTCACCAACACTCAGCAGTCTCCTGACTTCAGGACGTGCATACCAGGCACCGAATCTGGACCTGGCAATTAGGGAGGAAAACTCGAGAATGGACATTAGCAAAATTCTTGATAAATTCAATTACACATGCAGACAAAGTATCATATTGCATAGTCAACTGCTAAGTAAAGAATACCCCTAAACTGGGTTTTTTACCCAAATAAAGTCTCATATTGGTGACAGCTTTTTCTGAGCCTATGGGAGTGTCTAATGCCAGGGTTTGTCTGTTTCTTGGGCAGATTTTTTTTAGCATGCTGCTCTTAAGTGTCCCAACTAGTCTATGGTGTGGGATGGTGAGTAGCTGTGTAGGCCTAAGTCTGACAATACTGCTGATCAGGTCTCTTGTGTTAGGTTTGCTGTGTATGCGGGTCCCTGATCACTTGCTATTGCTTCTGGAAACCCCATATCTGCACACTATTTTTGAGAATAGCTTCTTTGCAGTAGTCTTCGCCAACTGGTTCCTTACTGGGAAATCTTCAGGCCAGACGATGTGGGGGAACTTTTCCCGCTTGTCCGATGTTAAATTTGTCCGTGGCCGAACAGCTGCCGGGAATCTTCGCTGTTTAGGTGTGAGTTGAGTCCAATCAGGTCATTCATCTGTGCCTTCAATTCTGTGTGGGGGCCATGTGCCCATTGAACCACCATAGGATACACACTTTGAGATAGACTGGGTCTGTCTTGAGGTAGACGTTTTGAGGTAGACGGTTTCTTGGAGCCCAGTGCTTTTGGCCTTCAGCATCCAGGTTTTCTTCTCCTCCTTCTGAGTCTGATCCTGTTACTTCTTGTACAGGTTTTCAGGAAGTCATTTTGTCAGGTTTAGGCTGGTTTCACATTTGCGTTTTTTTGCGCTGGAAAAAAACGCATACGTGCGCATGCGTTTTTTCCCCTATATTTAACATGGGTGCGCATACCTGCGCGCTGGTAAGCGCACGTATGCGATTTTCATGCGCTGCGTTTTTTTGGGGTGTGCGTTTGTATTTTCCAGACGCAGCATGTTGCATTTTTTGGCCCTGCAAAAAAGCGCATGCGCACGTATGCGCACGTTTTGCGCTAAAATTGGCCATTATAGCCTATGGATGCGCATATGTGCGCACTGGCATGCTCATGTATGCGTTTTTTTGCACATGCGTTTTTTTTTTTACCATTAGTTTAGACAATGGAATTTAGGGGTTTGGGTAAAGTTAGGGTTAGTTAAGGGGGTTTAGGGTTAGGGTTAGGGTCAGGGTTAGGGTTAGGGTTAGGGTTAGGGTCAGGGTTAGGGTTAAGTATGGTTTGGTTAAGGGTTAGGGTCAGGGTTAGGGTTAGGGTTAGGGTCAGGGTTAAGGTCAGGGTTAGGGTTAGTTAGGGTTTAGGGTTTGGGTTAGGGTTAAGTATGGTTTGGTTAAGGGTTAGGGTCAGGGTTAGGGTTAGGGTTAGGGTCAGGGTTAGGGTTAGGGTTAGGGTTAGGGTCAGGGTTAGGGTTAAGTATGGTTTGGTTAAGGGTTAGGGTCAGGGTTAGGGTTAGGGTCAGGGTTAGGGTTAGGGTTAGGGTCAGGGTTAGGGTTAAGTATGGTTTGGTTAAGGGTTAGGGTCAGGGTTAGGGTTAGGGTCAGGGTTAGGCTTAAGTATGGTTTGGTTAAGGGTTAGGGTCAGGGTTAGGGTTAGGGTTAGGGTCAGGGTTAGGGTTAGGGTTAGGGTTAGGGTCAGGGTTAGGGTTAAGTATGGTTTGGTTAAGGGTTAGGGTTAGGGTCAGGGTTAGGGTCAGGGTTAGGGTTAGGGTTAGGGTTAGGGTCAGGGTTAGGGTCAGGGTTAGGGTTAAGTATGGTTTGGTTAAGGGTTAGGGTTAGGGTTAGGGTCAGGGTTAGGGTTAGGGTTAGGGTCAGGGTTAGGGTTAAGGGTTAGGGTCAGGGTTAGGGTTAGTAAAGTCATGGTTTGGGTTAGTGTGAGGGGCCACCTAATGTTGGAAAAAACCGCAAACGCGGTAAAAACGCACTAAAAACGCATACAAACGCATAAAAACGCTGCGTTTTTTTCATGCATGCTCATAAAAATGCTTGAAAAAAACGCAGCAGTTGTATGCTTTTGTATGCGTTTTTTCAATGCGTTTTTTTGCGGGAAAAACGCGCTGCAAAGAAAAGCAAGTGTGAAACTAGCCTTAGTGACTGGGTTGTGGTAATTGACATTCTCTGAGCTGATTGTGGGATTTTAGCTGGGGTTCCGTCTATGTCCGCGTCTCCCTCTGTATGAAGACTTGGGTTAGACTGCGTCAGAGGAGGACTTGGGACTCTTTGCATTGGTACCGGTCCAGCCGGTATTCTCCGGGGATGAGGGGGAAAGTCAAACTGTCGTAGCCTTGGGATGCCTTCAGACTCATGCCGCTCGTCTCGGGGAGTGTTGCCGTGGACTGCCAATCATAGGACTGTGCTGGAGGAGAAGCTTCCCCACGAGAGGATGGTGGAGGACAATCTTCTGGAATGTTCTCCATCAAATACGTCCTTTCTGGTAAAGGTGGGCACCATTCTTCTGCCTCAGAATTCATATCCACGTCAGAGTCTTCGTCCTGGAAGTGATTCAGCTTGTTGACTGGTGGAGGAGGAGGCAGCACTTCTGTCCAATTCAGAGATGGCATCTTCAATGGTTTTCCCATTGACTTCTGTTTGCCAGGTTTTCTCGTCTTCAGTCGTCATGTAGTAGCCGTCCGGCTCTACGACCTCTCCCATCTTCCATATTGTCTTCCTCTGGCTGCTCCTTTGGCTGCCACGTCTGCTGTTGATGCCCCGTGTCTCTACTGTGTTCAGTTTTCCGTGTGCCTTGGCCTTCAGCACTGCCACCACTTTTAGTAGTTGAAGAGCGTCCAGCAGGTCTCTGATGGCTCCATGGTGCTTCACAGTCGATCCGCTTGCTGTGATGAAGTTTCTTGCAGCCCAGATGGGTCCAAAGTCAGGTGCCATGTCATGCGAGTACCTGGAAGTTTTCGTTCTTCGCAATCTGGCAGGTCTTTCGTCAGCTCTATCAGCTCCGTTTCTTGGGCTCTTGGGCTGACAACCTTCTGGACCATAGAATGTCTTGATTGCTGGTCGCTGTACATCCCGTGTGGAACTTTCCTTCATCATTTGCAAGGCTGGAGCCATGTACGGTATCTTGCAGATTTTTCATCTGAGGGTCCGTATCCGCATCCCCCCTTGGGAGCGGGAGTAGAGACAGGTAACGGCTGAGAGCACTGAAGAGTGGTGGAGAGCAGCCTTGTCAGGAGGGCGTGTGCTGCGGGTATTGCTTTCATGCAGGAGGGCCTCCCCTTGCAACTGGATCCAGGCCAGCTGAGAGGTAGTCTAGAGGCCTCTGGTTTTCCTCCGTGGGTCTGTTTAAGCCTGGCCAGTAGGATGACCTTCTCCATCTTGGTCCTTCTTTCTCCGTTTTGGTCAGGACGGGATGGCTTCTCGTAGTCAGGGAGGCGTAGAGTTGGCGCAGAGACTATGAAGTCTTTCCTGTACGAGATGAAGGTTGCAATGCGTTGATGCAATTGTACAGAGGCTGCATTAAGCCTGGAGCACCAGGGATCCAAGTTCTGCAGTACGAGACTAGACTAAGGAAAGACTGCATCTTCGGAGTTGTTGAGGAAGCCACCTTCTCCTCCGCGGCCCTCCGGTCATCTGTCAAGTGTTTCGTCTAGTGGGCGATACAGTGTCTTCAGGAACTTGCTTTTGACACCACTGGACTCTGTTTTGCAGAACTTACATTGCTGCTCTGCCAGGCAGAGTAGAGGAGACATGGAAAGCGCTGTGCAGGTAGCGGTGTCGATGACTTCTGCATGCTCCGCAATCCAGTTGGTGGGGACGGAGGGCAATGCTCTGGCGAGCTGTGAAAAGCTGTTCTGGGCCCTCTTGGGTCTCACTGTCCATTTGTTCCGCACCCCCTTGTGCGTTTTCAGGAACTGGTCGTCCATGTGAGGGGGAACATTGAGGGAAGCTTCGGGCACATCCATTGCCGTGAGCACCGTTGCTGTGGCTGGCACGTTTGTCAGCAGAGTGTGCAGATCTGGCACAACTGGGGTTTTAAACACGGTTGCTTCGCTCACAGTCCTCAGGTTATGCACCAATCAATCTGATCTGGTTCTCCTTTCACAGTCTTCCTCTTGATCGAGAGAAGCTGGGACTGCATGATGATTCCCGTGGGTGAGGTGGCTCAATCTGGCCTTGCTCTTCACAGTGCCGTGAGTGACTCCCATCTTCTGGCACAGGGCTGGCAGGAAACCAAACCATTTGCTGGGGTCCTTATTTTTCGTCAGAGGTGACTTTCTGCTGAGCTTTCTTGCTCTCACAGGGGGTCTTTTTGCTGGGGCATCTTCTTTACCAGCCAGCAGCAGTTCCTTTCACCCAGCTTGATTCCAGGTCAGCGTCTTGTTAACCAATTTGAGGAGCTGAGTGGCTGTCTTCTGGTCCAGGGCCTGGATTAACTTCGGGGAGCACCTTCAGAATCTTGTCCAAGATGATCCTCTGGCGCTGGAGCCGGAAGCAGTGCAGCCATTTCACGAAGCGGGTGTGGTCCCTCTGGGTTGAGAGTTTTCCTGGCCCATGCAAAAGGCCGTTTCTTGAACAGCAGTTCCACTTAGGCCCCCAGCTGGTCAGAGTCAGTTTAGCTCTGGGTGATGAGCTGCGGATGCTGGGCCTTCGGAGCGTCCGGGGTTGTAGACTTGAGTGACACCCGCACTGGCGCATCTTGCAGTCTCCCATGGGCCATAGGCTTCTGGGTGCTATGTCCAGCACCTCCTTGGGTAGGCTTGCACCGGTTGTTCGAGCGAGGCTCTTGTAGGGCCACCAGCATGATTAATTCTTCCTGGGCCTGGGTTGGAGAAGAGGTCAAGGTCACATCTTCATGGGACACTTTGGTCACCTTCAGTTCCTGCAGTAGGTCTGCGCTCATCAGGTGGGGTGGGCAGGTCTCCACCGTAAACTGGAACAGGATGGAGTGTCCTGGCAGTGTCCTCATGCTTAGGGGCTTGCTAGCTGGGGAACGTCTGTCTTGACCTTAAATCCCCATACAAGACACAGAGTGTTCTGATAGACTGGTGGGGTCTGGGATTTTCACTTCTAACTGCACCAGTGTCCACAAGGAAAGATATGACAGCCCCCCGTGATTTGAGGTATTAGGTCCGCTGATGGGGTTCACATGTCAGGGGCGTGACGTCTGGCGGACCAGGTTTGCCTCTGTCTTATGGACAGGGTTCTTCATTGTCTTCTGTGTTTCTTTCTTGGCCTACTCCTCTGCGGGATGACCTGGTTGCCGGGGTGCTGTGCACTGTTTCCGGAAATGGCCAAAGTTGCCACAGTTGAAACACCTGACAGGTCTTCTGTCTCTGCATGGTGGTTGCTCCTCCACGTCAGTGGCCATCACGGGAGGGCCTGTCCTCCGTACTCCTGGGAGGGACTCAATTCTTCTGGCTACTGTAAGCAGGACATCTACTACTATTGTCCTGTACTCAGGCCTGGCCATTATCAGTAGTTTCTTGATTGGTTCTCTTAGTCCATGCACAAAGGCCTGTGCCAACATTTGTCTGTGTACCTGATCATGAATAGTGAAGCCTAAAATTTGGAATACTTGCCTCACTCTGCCATGAAACCTGTCTAGAGACTCTGTCTCGGCTTGGCTCATGTTATGCAGGCTGAGTGCTTGTCTGGCGTTGGCCCACTCTCTAAGCTATTCAATTAGCTTTGATCCTGATTTCCAGGAATGCACATCTAATTCTGATGGAAGCTTGAGGTGTTCCTTCATGATCTTAGAATACTGAACACCTGACTAGGGGTGAAGGGCACATAGTGTAAGAGTTCTGGCTCGATCTGCCCCTGCCTACTATGCAGCATAATCTCCTCTTCATGTTCATCAGAGGAGGAACTGTGCCACTGTGTGATTGTCTTTCTGTGTGTGTGTGTACTTCCCCCCCCTTCTGAGACTGCAGCTCCGTTTGGCACATAGGATCCTCAGTCTCAGAGTTAGCAGGTGCAGTGTCTGATGGCCCACACCTCCCTTCTGCTATCTGTTGTATCGGGAGGGCACCTGTGTTGTCATGCGTGGGGAGTGATTCACTTTCTTCTCCCGGTGACATAACTGTCTCTTTAGAGAGAGTCCCCTGTGGAACTATGGACACTTCATTGTCTGGATCTGGCACTAGGTCAGCAGGTGACGATGAACTGAGAGATGGGTGAGAAAAAGGAAGAGGGGGAAGGGTGGAGGAGAGGTTTGGAATAGGAGGAGAAGTGAGAGATAGTGAAGGAGAGTGGGGAGGAGACTGAAGAGGAGGGGATGGCGAAGACAAAGAGGAGGGAGAGGAAAAAGGAGGGGGATGAGAGATAGGAGAGAGAGAAGGAGGAGGGGGATGAGGGATAGGAGGAGAGATAGGCGGAGGTGAAGAAGATAGAGGAGGGAAGAGTCAAGATGATGAGGGAGGACGAGGTATAGGAGGAGGAATAGATGAAAGAGGGGAGGAGGTTGCAAGAATAGCTGAGATTGAGGGAAGAGTGGAGATGGGAGGGGGAGCCGATGGTTTCCCCTTATTGTCCGTTACAGAGGGCATTTTTGGACCTGTAGTCCTTCTCAGCCGGCTCAGATTGGTACACGTAAAAATAAAAAAAACAAAAAACAATCCTTTTCTTTCAATACATCATGTCAGCTTAAGGAAAAAAAACACGTATTATGTCTGTTTTGAAACTGAAAAAGGTGATTAACACTTTAAACACTATGCAATCCCTTTTGACCTGCTTAAAAGAGAACAAACAGGAATATTTAGTGAATAACCCAATGCAGGTAAAAATTCTCTTTATAACAAAACTGAAAGAAAGAAGTGAAAACTAAACCTGTCACAAAAACCGTGGAAGAAAAACTTGGAAGAAAAATTAAAAGAGATAAAAAAAGGAAAAAAAAAGAAAAAATTTTTTAAAGATTTTAAAAGGATAATAAACCAAAAAGTTGATAAGGTCAAAACGTATATAAACTTTGAAAAAGAATCCACTCAGAAAAAACAAAAACCAAATATATGGAAAAATGGAGGGAAAAAAGAAGAAAGAAAAAACACAAAAGTTGTTAAACCTTGGTAAAACGTTGCAAAAACAAAAATAAAAATCTAAAAAGTAATCTTAATTCAGAATGCAGGCACTTAACTTCCTCTTTCTCTGCCTGCGTCTGTGCAAAATCTAAGAACAATGTAATGGGAGGGAGGGGTGATGGAGATGCCGGGGGGGGGGATGATGGGTGAAGTGCCCACAGACTCAGAGCTATTCGCACCCAGCTTTCCCAAACCTTCTAAACCCTGCAGGCAAAGACCACTACCAAAAAATGCAAGATAAACTTATGCAAACAGCAGAGTGTAAAACAAAAATGTAACAATATGAAAAAAGCAAAAAGAGGAAATGCAAAAAGACTTTAGACTTTCCAGTCCCGGGTCTACATGGAAAGCAAACGGCACATCACGGGGTGGCAAACACAGAGACGTCCGGGGAGAGAGATCGAAAGCCCTTGTTTTGTGACGCGTATGTGAAACAGCTGCTGGTAACCGATAACTGCCAACCACACTGGGTGCACTGCGCTGGTGACCCGGGAATGTTAACACGCTGTACTGGACGTCCTGGCTGGCTCGTCAGTATCAGTAATGTGATAACTCCCACTATGTTGCCACCACCTGATTCCTGGGCCGGCTTCTCCTGTCCTTCCCTGTGACCAGGTGTGTTGATGGCAACCTGTCAAGTGGTTTGGCTTGCAATATCTCCCCTAAGCTAACACCACCGCGTGGCCTGGCGTGGGCGCTGTTGTCCCTTCCTGTGCACGGGTGTTTGCTGTGATAGCTTGATGTGAGATTTTCCTCGTGATATCTCCGTAAGGCCCCCACCACCTGTCCCTGGGCAAGGCTTCGCCTGTCCTCCCCCTGTGTCCAGGTATATTTGTGAGGACCTATCTGAGTGGGTCAAACTGCCCCGTTATCGGTCTATCATCAACCATAAACACACAAGTCTGTCACAATTTTCCACCAACTCTCACAACCGGATCTGAGACTCACAGAACCACAGTAGACACTTAGCTTATCCCAGGGTTTGGATAAGGGTGGACTTTTTACACTTTACCTGGGATACGGTGGTGACCACACCTGACCAGCTAGGGGTATGGACCCGGGCTGGACATGGGACATTCAGGCAAGATGACAGAATTTTCTTACCTTACTTATGGAGCTGCAACCTCCGTCCCATGTGCCAGGCCCGTAACGGCACCCCCGTCTTTCCGGTCAGCTGGGTCCCCCTGTGTTTCGTCCAAAGCCCCACGTTGGGCGCCAAATTGATGTGGAAATTTATAGTTGGGTAAATTTACCCCTGTGCGTACTGTGGCCTGCCCAAATTAGACAGAGTCTTACTGAGCACTCAAAGAAGGAAAGACGCCAGACTTGGGTGGCAGCAATACCTCCCAGCAAAACTCTGGAAGTTTTATTGAATATACTTGGTTTTATCAGTTGTACAGAAAAGGAGTGGCTACTCATTAACATAGAGGCTTTACTTCTTAGCTAATTGGTCAGTTTTAATGCATAAACATATATGGGCGTCGACCTAAGGTGACTTAAGCGTCAGATGATATACTGCTCTTTGTCTTACAATGTCAGCAATGTTCTGATATCGGCTGGCACATCTGGCCTAAACTTCCTTTTTCTATGTCTGGGACAAATATCACAAGACAATGCTATCATAAAATACCATCTGCTCCCCAGACTATCTCATGGGGGGGCAGTAGGTCATTTCCACCAACTAGTTACAAGGTTCAAACTGTGAATATGTATCTGTGTGCATATAAGAATATATAAGAGTACATGAGTATATAGCAGTATATGGAGTATATAGCTATAGCAGGCAAGTGAGATCTATATGAAATACATATACATATATATTTCCATAACATATATGTAGTATGTATGTATGTTGCATGCATGTAGTATATATGTAGTATGTATGTTGCATGCATGTGGTATATATGTAGTATGTATGTTGCATGCATGTAGTATATATATATATATATATATATATATATATGTTGCATGCATGTAGTATATATGTGGTATATATGTAGTATACATGTTGCATGCATGTGGTATATATGTAGTATGTATGTATGTTGCATGCATGTAGTATATATGTAGTATGCATGTGGTATATATGTAGTATGTATGTACGTTGCATGCATGCAGTATATATGTATGTTGCATGCATGTAGTATATATGTGGTATATATGTAGTATGCATGTTGCATGCATGTGGTATATATGTAGTATGTATGTATGTTGCATGCATGTAGTATGCATGTGGTATATATGTAGCATGTATGTATGTTGTATGCATGTTGTATGTATGTAGCATGTAGTATGTATTTTTTTTTTTTTTTTACATTCAACACATAGGCCGGATGATGGGACTACTACTGTCCCATCATTGGCTAATGTGTCAGTCACCGTCATGGTAGCAGGCATCGCCCGATTGGACTTGTAGACCCCAGCAGCCTGCACAGACCCCCGGACAGTCGGCACAGACCACCGGCAGGCCGGTACAGACCCCCGGCAGTCTGCACAGACCCCCGGACAGTCGCCACAGACCACCGGCAGGCCGGCACAGACCACCGGCAGGCTGGCACAGCCCCCCGGCAGTCGGCACAGACCCCCGGGCAGTCGGCACAGACCCCCGAGCAGTCGGCACAGACCACCGGGCAGGCCGGTACAGACCCCCGGACAGTCGGCACAGACCACCGGCAGGCCGGTACAGACCCCCGGCAGTCTGCACAGACCCCCGGACAGTCGCCACAGACCACCGGCAGGCCGGCACAGACCACCGGCAGGCTGGCACAGCCCCCCGGCAGTCGGCACAGACCCCCGGGCAGTCGGCACAGACCCCCGGGCAGTCGGCACAGACCACCGGGCAGGCCGGTACAGACCCCCGGGCAGGCCGGCACAGACCCCCGGGCAGGCCGGCACAGACCCCCGGGCAGGCCGGTACAGACCCCCGGGCAGGCCGGTACAGACCCCCGGCAGTCTGCACAGACCCCCGGGCAGTTGGCACAGACCCCCCGGAAGGCCCGAACTGACAGCGCATCATGATGCGCACAGACCGCGCATCATGATGACGTCATTTTGGCAGCCAATCAGAGCCACAGCAGTGGCTCTTTGCATTATGGGAACTTCCGATTGAAAAAATATCGGTACTCGGTATCAGAATTCCGATACAGTGAATATCGGCCGATACCCGGTATTTGCAGTATTGGAATGCTCAACACTAGTTATAACATGAAACGTGAAAGATTTGTGAAGTTCTACATCTGCCTGCAGCCTACTATATTTATAGCATGTGGTATCAAATGGCAATACTGTGAATTATCCAAATAAGGCTAGTTTCACATTAGTGTTTTTTAGCGCTGCGCTTCACGCGCAATAGAAGCGCATGCAAAAAGCGCATCATGCGTTTTGCATGCGTTTGCTTTTTTAGGCGCATGCATTTTAACCAGTTTCTAGCCACATTAACTCTTAAAACGCATGCAATTTTAAACGCAGGCGTTCGCATGCCCATGCGCACGCCTGTGATCCCATAGACTGTAATGTGTTATTTTGGCGCATTCTGTGCGCATGCGTTTTTTTGACACGGGTTGGACGGATTAAAAATGCAACAGGTTGCGTCCGGCGCGCCTAGGTGCACACTCCCAAAAAAATGAATGAGCTTGAAAACGCATACAAACGCGTGCGAACGCTAGACCATGCGCCCCCATGTTAAACATAGGGGTGCATGTCGCATGCGCATGGACACGCACGATGCGCTGAGCTACAAAACGCTAATGTGAAGCCAGCCTTACACATACTTGCATGACACCATTTATACTTAATTGTGTTTAATTTATGGTGCATCATTTATTGAGGAAAACTATGAAGCATACTGTTTCCATTCTCCTGTCTTAGAAAATTCTATTTAAAATGTTTAAAGTAGAACACATTTAACTTTTAATTTAAGCGAGCTATCAAATGTGGAAATGTAGGATTTTAAATGTGTTTTGCTTATGATAAAATTATGAACATCTGTTGGAGTTGTGAAAGAGCCACCCTCGGGTATAAGCAGAGTAATGCTCTAATTTAAGCTCTAGCATAGTCAGATTTGAAATAGGCATAATATATGAAAAATGCAAACCACTCAGAAAGTTATGTTCTTCATAGTTTATTGATTCCAGCAAGCATGGGATGTCCATTTTACCTTTACAATTTTCTAAATAAATATGTTTCTAAAGGTGCTGTTATCCAAGAAGTATCATTTCTCCTTGCAGAGAATGACATGCTAAGCATGTCGACATGAGGAGACTTAAAGCCGCAATGCTCCTCTAGAAAAAATGCTAATTATGCAAATTGTTTCTTCAGAGAGGAAGAGGACTAGAAATCTAGTGCCACCTATTGGAAGTAGCAATCCTAAAAGTCAATGTCGACCCTTTAACGAGCCTTGTTATATGACTTAGGATAAAAGCCAAGCCAGAATCTCAATATGCAGACACTGTGTTTCAGGGTACTGCCTCTCGTCAATACAAAGTGTGAGAGCTGGTTTGGCTGTGAGAGGTGTCTGACCGATATCCAAGAACTATCATTTCGCCTTGTGGAGAATAACGTGCTAAGCATGTTGAGATGAGGAGACTTAAAGCCGCAATGCTCCTCTGGGAAATATGCTAATTATGCAAATTGTCTTTTCAGAGAGGAAGAGGACTAGAACTCTAGTGCCACCTATTGGAAGTAGCAATCCTAAAAGTCAATGTCGACCCTTTAAAGAGCCTTGTTACATGACTTAGGATAAAAGCCAAGCCAGAATCTCAACTTGCTGACACTGTCTTTTTTTTTTTTTTTTTAAACCATTCAGGTTAGTTATAAACAGCTCAATATCAGCTCATCAACTTAAACGTCGGTGGAAAAACTGTTGCAATAAAAAGCAAAATCGGAAGAATCAGCGCCTTTATGACCAAAATCTTACCACTCAAGGTCAAGTCTCTCAGTCGCCAAAAATTTAACTTACGCTCTATGCGCAATCCACACTCCTCCCAGCTCTCCTTACCTTCCAAGTCCTTATTAAATAATACTCCCAGCACTTTGATAGCACCCTCCTCACACTTTACCCCCTCCATTTTAACCCCGTCATCCCCAAAACATTTAAAACTACATTAATTCCAATTCACTTTAAAGCCAGACGCACCACAGAAAAACTCCAAAGCAACTTAACCCTACTCATAGACGCAATACTTTCACTCACAACCACAACATCATCCATATATCCATGAACTTTCACATGCTTCCCACCACTCCCAGGTACCAACAAACCTTGCATCAATTTATCATGTCTCACCAAGCACAACAAAGGTTCAATCAAAATACAAACAAGACAGGGGACATGGGACACCCCTGCCTTACACCAGACTCAATATTCACTTTCTCACTCAACCACCCATTAACAAGAAACTCACTTGACACACAATCATACAAAGACATTATCCTGTTGTGAACTCATTTTCTGGTTTACCTCTGGCCTCTGGTGAGGGTGGTGGAGCTGGCTGTGTTGACAGAGGAGTCATGAGTTCTCCATTCGGGCTCCCTCTTGTGGTGACAGTAGGTAATGAAGCTGATCTAAACAGCAGAGACCTGCCACCTGAGGAGGAGGACTGTGAGTGGACATCAGGAGTCTCTGACTGGATTTAAGTCAGCCGACTCCCTAATTTTGTGCTGGTGATTTTTTTCCTGCCCTGAGGTTCTGGTTTCCAGTTCTGTTCCTGCCTTCTCAAGCTAGGTGTGCTCTGCTATTTTTTCACATGAGATTTGGTCTGGTTTACTCGGTTTTTGTGGTTGGGCTGTGCTGAATTTCCATTCTTGTGTCTGTTTGTGCCGGTTTGCTTTTTGTCCCTGATCGGATTGGTCTCTTTTTGCTCTGTCTTCAGGGTGTGCCAGGGTGCTGATAAAGGGAATTGAGGTCTAGCGACTTCAGGGTTTTTGTTATCGGAGAGTGTTGGACTTTTTTGGCGGGGTTTTGTGCATGGTTGCGGAGAGCTTCTTTCCTTTCCTGTCCTTTCTGGTTAGTGTGGGCCGCGTCGTTTGCACGGCCTGTTTTTCTGTCTGTGTTTGGGCTTTCGTCTTGTCTCGCCGATGTGTTTGGTGGCTGTCTGTTGCTTTGGGGTCTGCTCTGGGGCAGTTTGGATTTCCCCTTTTCTTGCTTTGGGCTTATTTGGTTCTCCGGCTGTGACGAGGCGTCTGGGATTGTGGTTGGTTCTTCTCCGCGGCTGCTGCTGGTTGTGTGGGTGGGATCGGGGGTCTGCGGTCCGCTTGGTTGCCAGCCTCTCTGGTTTTCTGTGGCTTGGCTTGTTTTTGTTTTTCCTCCTCGGTGACTCATTCATAACATTATCCCATTCACAAATTTTTGAGGAAATCCCATTCTCTCCAGAACTTTAAATAAAAACACATGTGAGACCCTATCAAACACTTTCTCAAACTCAATTGACAGAACCATACACTTCGTTTCCTTCCCAGGCAGTCTCCAATCAAATTCCTTAATAACAATAAGTTATCACTCATACTTCTTCCAGGCACAGCACTCATTTGATCCTCATCCACAACACTACCTATCACCTCACGCATACGATTCGCCAACAATTTGCTATAGATTTTGTAATCTGCATTCAGCAATGTTATAGGTCTCCAATAGAGATGAGCGACTTTGCCTTTTATAGGGTCGAGTCGGGTTTCATGAAACCCAACTTTCTCAAAAGTCGGGTCGAACGAAATCGGCCGATTATCATGAAAAGTCGAAGGCTGACTGAAACACGAAACCCAATGCAAGTCAAAGGGAAACCAAGGTCGACAGGGAGTGGAGGACAGGAAACACACCTACAGTGCCCATTTTAATGCCAAAAACATCAATTCTTATTACTTAAGCTTGTCAACCTTAATTTACTTTATAGTAATAGTTAGGCATGGAAACCTGGGGGTTATTTGGCTAAAGTTGTGGAGGGGGTAGGGCTGGCTCCAGATTTTCGTGGGCCCTCGGCCAAAGAGTGTTACTGGGCTCCTTTAACACATGCCACAATTCATGATCCTCTTATGCGACAGAGAAATAGCGGTATAGTACAATGAAAAATACTTCACTTCTTACATCTCATGACTGCTATCCATTTTAAATTCTCCAATAGCTCCAAAAACGGACAGTTTATTACTCCATACAGTATTATGGCCACCGCATAGTGCGCCATACAGAGTAATGAGGCCCATATATTTCTCCATACAGAATCATTGGTCCCATATAATGTTTGAAGCAGTATATGATGAGCTCCACGTAATGCTACAGTATATGTTGGTCCCCATGGATGAAGCTCCACTGTGTTATGGGCCCAAATAATGCTCCATATATAATGGGCCCCATTTCTAATGCTCCAGTGTATAATAGGCCCTGTAAATTCTGCTCCAGTGTCTGATGTCCACCTTTGGAATGCTGGACCTCATATATCATTCTCCAGAGTATAGTGCTCCCCAAAAATAGCTGTCCCAACATTGAAATTAATTAAATAAGTCTCCGCGCTAGGGAATCCCTGTACTAGTCTGGACTCCTCATCGTCCCCATCTTCCATCTCACTGCACTTGGACTGTTTAGGCAGAGGGTGTACAGACGTGATGTCATCGCGCTCTCTGACCAGAATGTCACTGTCAGGAAACGCGGAAGACGTCACGGCAGTGGAGCAGGGAGAGGTAAGTATTTCAACTTTGCAAGTGCTGTGATCCTGAGCAAGCAGGGGGGCCCACTCATTGGCGATGGCACTGGTACCGGGCCCCTCATAGTACGGCGGTGTGTCTGACGGCGGGTGGTGGGCCCTCCCACCAGCAGAGACACTTTTGCATACTATGAGGGGCCCTGTGCCAGTGCCGTCGCCCATGAGTATGCCCCCCCACCTGCTCATGGACCCTGCACTTTCATCTGCACCTTCCTCTTTGTCACCGTGTAAGGTGGTATAGTATGCAGGATGGGGAACCTGAGTTTCATCAGGGTCAGATTCTGGCTGTGTATAGTGTGAGGGGAATGTAGTGGTCTGGGTCAATGTACCAGCAGAATCATCTAGCAGTGGCTGGGCATCAGTGCAC
Source organism: Dendrobates tinctorius (assembly GCF_039654945.1). Lineage (NCBI taxonomy): Eukaryota > Metazoa > Chordata > Amphibia > Anura > Dendrobatidae > Dendrobates > Dendrobates tinctorius. Next base: position 27,379,478 of record NW_027361827.1, on the reverse strand, counting down.
TTGTGGCGCCCCCAGGAGTACGGTCGCCACAGTGGCATTACCTTCCTCCTAGGGAGTGTGATGTCATGCTTGGGAGCAGCGAAGGATCTCTCTAGCAGTTATACCAACACACAACACAGTTCCCACTCCAGGCCAGCAGGGAGACCTCTGAACCTGTCTGCTGAGGAGCTGCTCTCTGTGGTCGGGAGGAGGGAAGTTAGGGCAGTCTGTGAAGGGAAGGGGAAGTGTGTGGACGTGGGAAGGGGAGCTGGAGGATGAGCAGAGTTAAGGCTCACTCCTAGCTGGAGCGCATGTTCTGTATTCCGGTCTCCGAGTTTGTAGGGACACTGACGGTCCTGCAGCAGAAACCGGAGCAAGTAGCAGCTGTAAATGCTCTGTTCCCAACTAAGGCTCAGAGGCCCCAGCAGCGACGTGTGTGAGCCAGAAGGAAAAGGCTATGGCTGCCTGCCATACGAGAAAGTTTCAAAAGAGAGTCAACAGGGGGAACTTCAGTGAACTCAGCACTGCGAGTACCTCAGATAAGCGCTAGAACGGAGACCACACTACCTATTTGCAGAGAGAGATTTCCAAATTTACTTCCAGGCTGACCAACTCCTTCTACATCTGTACTCTGGGTCCTGGACGGCACATACCAAGTACAGGTAAAGGAACTGCACGACTGTGTCTGTCATCTTTCCCCTGCACCTGGCGCACGGCTCTGCTACATCCTGCACTGCACACCATCTACTAACTCTTTCATCTGCCCTGCGACTACGGCCCTACCTGTGCAGGGCTTCTACATCTTAGCTGCACCACAACATCTGTCCCAGAGAAGCGACACTTCAGCGCGGGTCAATCTGATCAGAAACCACAGGTGGCGTCACGTATCATTCACCTACAAATGTTATTCACCCCTTTGCATGGATGCCCAGGGCCACAGAACGGGTCATCACCACCAATGTGACACATCCCTCTGAGACACCGGCCTGGTACCGATTAACCCCACTGCCCTAGCTGGCCACCCACACTCCATGTCAGATTCATCTTGGACTAGGGAATTCACGATTTGATTTGAAAACCCAGGCATGGTATGATAGAAAGAGTTACCAATGTGAAGTGTGGCCTGCTGCATCATTCACTTTTGGTGGGGGTGAAGGACACAAGGAAAGGGGTTCTTCCTGACCAGGAGCCAGCACTTGATGACTCAGTGCTTGCATTTTTTGAAACTTCAGAAGAGGAGGGCATATTTGCTGGAGTCTGTTTCGGCAATGTAAGCTAAAACCAGTTCCTGATGCTCCGGCTTTAAAAGCGGTTAACTTACTCCCAGAAAAGGTAGCCTTCCAGGCGTTCTGAAGCCAGACCATGATGCAACACCTCCTGCCTTAGCTGCTATTGTGCTTTTGCCACTACCAGCAGATGCACCACCACCATCAGCACCAGCTGGCCCCCCCCATGCCCACGTCCGCAGCCTCCTCTTCCAAACTTCAAAATGTTGCAGAACATGAACCCAAAATAACATCAGATATATGGTACTGTATCAGAAGCGTACAGCTCTATACAGTCAAAGGATGATTGGCAATCTCCTTATGTATACCATCAGTCACACAGAGACGCTCACAGGCTCAGTATAGATTAGACAAGAATATAAAAAGTAGAAAAAGTGTACAGTATCATCAGATAGCAGGTATATATAGTATAGTTTAAACATTCTAAATCTCCGTAGATATTTCAGGAGGCAGACACAGATGCTCTCACGCTCAGTATGGATTACAACACAATATAAAAAGCCGTAAAACGGTAATGGATCTGAAGAGTACAGCTGTACACAGTGTAGGGGTCATTGTTGTCAATCTCAGTATTTATTTTCACAGTTAGAAAAAACTCTCACTTGGTCAGTTTGTATTAGACCAAAGCAGTAAATGGGTAATGTATCACAAGCGTAGAGCTGTATACAGTGTTGGGGTAATTTTAAAATGTACATCTAAATTGCAGGAGTAACCCACAGACTGTCACACGCTCAGGATGGATTACACCACAATATAACAAGAAGATCCGCAAGAAATAATCACACATGTGGAACAATGTTCCAGGTGTCAATGATACACTTAGAGTGGTGTATTGTAAGGGTTCCAATGGATTGTGATGAATAAGAAAATGCTCACACAAGAATCAAATTTACTAAATTGATTTACTTAATAAGTGATAAGATCAAATAATAAACAGTATAAAACTATAAATACATATGCATTAATCAGAAACAAGCATTATTCATACATTACATTATTCAGATAGACATCGACCAGTCATCCTCCAGGAGCCAAGAGAACCAGAGAACATGTGTCCTAGTTCTTTTAAAATGTCCAGCTCAAAGGTGTGTCCAGCCCCACCATATGGGGAATGATGTCACAAGTCTATTGTCCATTGGCTATAAACACATCCCCTCAATACCTGTTTTAACCAGTACATAATACAGGAAGCTGGAGGAAAGGGGCCTCATGTGTGCAACATGGCAGTAATACAGCAAGCTGGAGGAGGGGCTTTGGAGGAATGTTTACCCACCCAATCTATTTATGGCAATGAAGGTCCTTTGTTAGTAGATAAGTGTAAGCCAGTTATTTGCTCTGCTTGGACAATTTGACCATCTGGTTGAAACAAGTTTCATTGACCTTCTTGGAAGGTTCAAAGAGCTGATTGAAACTATATCAATAGTTGGTATTAATTAATTGGAGTGTTGAAACCATTAAAAATAACTCATAGTATACATTCCACCCCTTGGTTTCAATCACTTTAATTAATTAACCTGGCACTAAACTATACCATTTTTTCATTATTTGCATTGCTCATTTATATATATATTTTATTTATTTGCTACCAATAGAAAACCACTTTTGTAAAAAATAACATCCTGGGCTTAAAACGGAAAAAATCAAAACAAAAACAACATTGGACCAACAGGTACAGAAATGTCAAATGTCTGTAGAAATCTTCTTTCTTCAGATCTTCTTGACCACAATTTTTAAATGGGTCTCTGTTGCAGGGAAGCACGGGGATTATTATGCCCTCATCACTTTGGGGTGACTTCACTACTTTCCCTGGTTAGCAAAAGAACAGACTCTAAAGAGCAATCTGTCCCTGACCTTCATGACATTAACCCCTTGTTTCTCCAAAGCAATGGGTGAGGGAAATGCAGGTGTCCATGGCTGAGCATAAGAGTACCTTTATCTTCTATTGCTGCCGCTGCTTATTCACCCTGGTGACGCTTTAGCAGCATCTGGGCTCAGTCTCATCGCTCTATTGGACATCTTCAGTCTACACACAAGACACAGCCTGCACTGAGGGAAAGTGAAGTTCACAATCATACTTGAAAGTTCCAAAGTCTTGGCAGAGCTAACTCAGTCCAAAGCAACAGTCCAAAATTACTCAGTCCTGGTGGCTTGTTTTCCACCCCTTGATCAAATGAATCAAACAAAATTACCATAGGTTTGTTGGTCCAAAATGTGCCCAGAATGACCTTTGAAATTTTCTACTGTAGCAAATATTTCTACTCTAGATAATAATACTACATAAAATATATATCATATATGTATGGACTTATACACTGATCAATCACATCAAATTCATGTCAATCACATTTGCATAAGAACGATGATCATAATTACCAGTACAATTATGTTCATGGAGTTCACAAAATAATGTTACTACTAATCAGAATCAGTACAATTACATGTTAAGGAAAAACCGAACCCAAACCAATTTACTATTAACCCAATTCTAGCAAATTATTATTTTTACATAATATACACATTACATCAACACACACTCTGGCTAAACCTAATGCATTCATTCAGTAAGCAGGAGAGATTCTCATTTACATATAGACAAACACACACTTTGGGTAACCACACATTTGCATTGCATGACTCAGGTGTAGGTGAACAAAGCTATATCAAGACATTAACAAACTAGCATTCATTGAAATCATTTAACATATACAGTATATATTCTTCAAAACCCAATTTGCACTGGAGCTCCCAAAAAATAAAAAATGTTAAAACTCAAAAATAAGTCATAAAATATAATCTTATATTAAATGGACTCCTTTTTCACTACTGCAGGAATGAATTATATTTACTGTGCACTGTATTTACATGTTAATTAAATGGCCAAGGTTTCTTCTTTCACTCCTGCAAACAAACAAAAGGTTAATTACATACTCCACCCCCCCAATCCAACATGTAGTGGACTGAAAAGAGAAAAAACAATTCCTTTAAAAACCAAGAATGCTAAACACAGTACAATTAAAATTCAGAAAATGAGCTCATAAAAATATACCAAATAAAAAATAAAAAATACCACGTGGATTTTTTCTTTGGCTGTGAACCAATTTTAATCAAGGGATATCCATGACAAATACACAAAACACATACAATGACAAAGACAAACACTTAGTACAAATAAGTCATCTATTTATCCTGTCAACCCCCCCCCCCTTAGTATATTATCAGTCATTTAACTTTAGGTCAGTCTTAAATTCATTGTCTGTACTGTCACTCCCTCTTTGCCTTGTATGTTCCTCTCATGGCTCCCACATACAGAATCATCTTATATCTGCTGTGGTCTTTTGCCTTTTAAAACATCAAGGTCTATTACAAACCCTCAGGTGAGGAATGCACATTTATGCATCACCAAGACCAAACCCAATTCATCATATATCAGCCAGCGCATACGTCACAGTATGCTCACAGGAGTATTTCTCTTCATATATCAGCCAGCGCATACTTCATAGTATGCTCACAGGAGTATTTCTCTAAGAAACTCTAGAATGAAAACAAACATCATTAGACATCAAAAAATGGCAAAACTGTTCAAACAATAATTTTCAGGGATGTTCCACAACTTTTATAATTAGTCCATAAGGGAATCTTGGCAGGGGGTGCAGTATGCCATGGTATTGGAAGAGTGCAAGGGGCGGTTACAGTGGGGGCTTTGCATGCCTCCATCAGGTGTCCCACCTCTATCTTTCCAACCCCCTATCTCATTTGTCGCCACCCTCTTGGGTCTGGCAAGTTGCAATTTACCTTTTCTCCTCAGATCTTGCCATCTCCTCAACAGGTCACTTGCAGAGATCCCATCTATCTCCTGGAATGGAACTCCACTAGCTATCAGGTCACAAAACAACTCCGTCCTGCTCTTTCTAATTTGGGTATCATCCTCTTTTCTCCTTTCTTGATCTACTGTCTTTACTGTACTATTTTTTGATACTTTTGCTCTCTCTAGAGCAGATAGCTGGGAGAATAGATTGCATGCTGTGTAGACATTAGTGGAATTTCCCATAAGTGCACTGACCATAGTGAATAATGGGGCTTTGTAAGCAGCTGGGGCACCTTCTATGAACTTATTCTTCATCAATACTGTCAATATTGCAGCATCTGGTCTCTTCCAATCCTCAACAACAGCAAAGTGATCATTCAGATCTGGCAAAGGATTGCGAGTTATGCCACCTATACCTGCGATTTCTCTCAATCTCTGAACTCCATCTGCAAGAGTCTCCCATTGTGTCTGTGGTATTAATTCCATGGGAGAGTCATACACTTGTGCCACAGAATCCCTCACCAAATGCAGCAAAGAGAAAGTCTCTGTAGTGTCCCTTGCACGTCTCATTTTTAGACGCACCATAGGATCAATACAAATACTACAAAGTCCTATTGCCTCAAGACGGTTCAAAATTATAGTATCGGCTCCCTGATCCCATAATCTGAGAATCCATGCTAACAAAGGTTCTCCTGCTTGCTGTCTGTACCTGGTAGCTAGTTCTGATAATTCTCCTGCTGTATAATTCCTAGTTTCTTCGGTCATTGAAGCTTCTGCTCCTGTAGCTGCGTTTCCTGCATCCATCCTATCTCCACTACACTGTGTGACTTCTCTCCTAGTTTTAGTAGTCACAATCGGTCTGGCTTGCTTTTCTTCCCCATTTGTCTCGCTGTCAGAGCCTTCCCATTCTAGCAAATCTGACCATTTCTCACGTGCAATCATGGTTCTAATCTGTGCAGTACAAATATCTGACACTGGCCGCTGTCTCCTCCTGCGCCTATTCTTATTCACATTTTTCATTACATAAGCTTCAAAATTCCTTTGCATATTGTCATGCTGTTTCATTTGGTCTCTCAAGGCTGATTGCAAGCTAATCCTTTGCTCTATAGTTGTATGCAGCTCTAAAGGCAAATTGTCTATCTCCTCCTGTAATCTTTGGGACACTTGCACAAAAATCCATCCAACAGCTGCTGCAGCTTTCTGCTCTTTTGCATCATACCTTGAGAGATCAAATTTTGCAGCCACTTCCTGGGGATTTGATAACCGCTGTCCCTCCATATACTTGTTACATTCCTGTGCCATTTCAGTCCACTTTCCTGGTAACACCCATTCTGGCAAAGATCTGACACTACTCTCAACTGCTTTCCTACTCTTAACAAACTTATTCAATTTTGCAAACATTTTTATTCAAAACTATCCCACTTCTGACACCAATTTGTATTGTAAGGGTTCCAATGGATTGTGATGAATAAGAAAATGCTCACACAAGAATCACATTTACTAAATTGATTTACTTAATAAGTGATAAGATCAAATAATAAACAGTATAAAACTATAATTACATATGCATTAATCAGAAACAAGCATTATTCATATGTTACATTATTCAGATAGATGTCGACCAGTCATCCTCCAGGAGCCAAGAGAACCAGAGAACATGTGTCCTAGTTCTTTTAAAATGTCCAGCTCAAAGGTGTGTCCAGCCCCACCATATGGGGAATGATGTCACAAGTCTATTGTCCATTGGCTATAAGCACATCCCCTCAATACCTGTTTTAACCAGTACATAATACAGGAAGCTGGAGGAAAGGGGCCTCATGTGTGCCACATGGCAGTAATACAGCAAGCTGGAGGAGGGGCTTCGGAGGAATGTTTACCCACCCAATCTAATTATGGCAATGAAGGTCCTTTGTTGGTAGATAAGTGTAAAGGGCATGTCACACTAAGAGATATCGCTAGCAATATCGCTATAACTAGTGACGTTATAGCGATATTGCTAGCGATATCTCTGTGTCTGATACTTACCAGCGACCGGCTCCCCCGCTGGTTATCGCTGATCGCGCGAGAACGTTCAGGACTGTTTCTCGTCGTCAGCTTCCTGTGGCGCTTCCTGCTGTGAGGACGAGCGACGCGTGGAGCCGGGCGGGAAGACGCAGGATCGCCTGGTGTGACAGGTAAGTAGCGATCCCCGTCCCCAGCGATGTCGCTAGTGAGATCTGCCTGTGTGGCAGCTCACTAGCGACCACTTAGCGATGTACCAGCGATCCTGACCGCGTCATATCGCTATTCGGGATTGCTGGTACATCGCTAAGTGTGACAGTAGTTGTCATGGGAGATTTCAACTATCCAGACATTTGTTGGGAATCTCTCTCAGGCAAAACTAACAGGTCAAGGAAATTCTTATCCTCTCTTGCTGACAACTTTATCTTCCAAAAGGTAAGGGAGAAAACAAGGGGAACTGCTACCTTGGATCTAATCCTTATAAACAGGGAGAAAATGGTTGAGGAGGTAAAAGTGGCTGGGACCCTAGGAGGTAGCGACCATGCTATTTTAGAATTTTGGATAACTAGAGGCGGAAGACCTGTGAAGACTCAGACAGGTTAGATTTCAGAAAGGCAGATTTTAAGGGATTCAGAAAGAGAATTGGAGGGATCCATTGGCTGGATATCCTAAAAGACAAAAATGTCCAGGAAGGATGGGAAATCTTGAAAAATGAAATTCTCAAAGCACAGTTGTTAACAATTCTGAAAAGAGGGAAGAATAGGAAGCATTTAAGGAAACCAGGATGGATGAACACAGAACTTAAGCACATGCTAAAAAGGAAGAAAAAAATGTTTATAAAATGGAAAGAGGGAGGCATATCTAAAGAAGAATATAATGCTGTCTGCAGAACCTGCAGGGCACAAATCAGATTAGCTAAAGCTGAAAATGAATTGAGGCTTGCAAGAGATGTCATAAGCAATAATAAAGGATTTTGGGGATATGTCAAAAGTAAAAGAAAAGTCAAAGATGCTATAGGATTTTTACAGGATGAAAATGATGAAATGGTAAGACAGGATGTTGAGAAAGCTGAACTTTTAAATTCCTATTTTGCATCTGTTTTCTCTCAGAAAGGAAATGTAACATCAACTGTTATTCACTGTCCTATTAAGGGAATAGAAGAATCCAGGATATCTATAAACAGAAAGATAGTGAGGAAACACTTAGCTAACCTAAATGAATTCAAGTCTCCAGGTCCAGATGAATTACACCCCAGAGTACTGAAGGAGATAGCAGAAGAAATTTTTGAACCCCTCTCCATAATCTTTGAAAATTCTTGGAGAACAGGAGAAGTGCCAGAAGACTGGAGAAGAGCAAATGTTGTTCCTATCTTCAAAAAGGGGAAGAAGGTGGACCCAGGCAACTATAGGCCGGTGAGTCTGACTTCTATACCAGGAAAGATCTTTGAACAAATTATTAAACAACATGTATGTCAATACCTGGATAAGAATGAAGTGATTAAACAGAGTCAGCATTGGTTTGTAACTAATAAGTCATGTCAGACTAACTTAATTTCCTTCTATGACGGTATCACTGATTGGGTGGATCAAAGAAATGCTGTAGATATAGTTTATCTTGACTTCAGCAAAGCATTTGACAAAGTCTCTCATACAATCCTTATTGAAAAAATGACTAAGTATGGAATGGACAAGGCAACTGTTAGGTGGATTCATAACTGGCTTAGTGATCGGACCCAAAGAGTGGTCGTAAATGGCTGCACATCCAGTTGGAAGAATGTCTCAAGTGGGGTACCACAGGGCTCTGTCCTGGGCCCTGTATTGTTCAACACCTTTATCAACGATTTAGATGAAGGAATTGAGGGTAAATTGATTAAATTTGCTGATGACACAAAGCTAGGAGGGATAGCTAATACTAGAGAAGAGAGAGAAAGGATTCAAAAAGATTTAAATAAACTGGAGAAGTGGGCAGCAACTAACAGAATGGTTTTTAACAGGGAGAAATGCAAAGTACTACATCTGGGCAATAAAAATGAAAAAAAGCATATATAGAATGGGAGGAATAGGGCTAAGTGACAGCACATATAAAAAAGACTTGGGTATACTAATAGATCACAGACTGAATATGAGTCAACAGTGTGATGCAGCAGCAAAAAAGGCAAATGCAATTCTAGGATGCATTAACAGAAGCATACAGTCTAGATCACGTGAAGTCATTATTTCCCTCTACTCCTCTTTGGTCAGACCTCATCTGGAATATTGTGTCCAGTTTTGGGCACCACATTTTAAAAAAGACATCAACAAACTGGAGCAAGTTCAGAAAAGAGCGACCAGAATGGTGACCGGTCTGCAAACCCTGTCTTATGAGGAAAGGTTGCAGGAATTGGGAATGTTTAGTTTGCAAAAGAGAAGACTGAGAGGAGACTTAATAGCTGTCTACAAATATCTAAAGGGCTCTCACATTGTAGAAGGATCAACTTTATTCTCATTTGCACAAGGAAAGACTAGAAGCAATGGGATGAAATTGAATGGGAGGAGACACAGATTAGATATTAGAAAAAACTTTTTGACAGTTAGAGTGATCAATGAGTGGAACAGGCTGCCACGAGAAGTGGTGAGTTCTCCATCAATGGAAGTCTTCAAACAGAGGCTGGACAGACATCTGACTGGGATGATTTAGCGAATCCTGTTTTGAGCAGGGGGTTGGACCAGATGGCCCAGGAGGTCCCTTCCAACTCTACGATTCTATGATTCTATGATTCTAGTACCTTTAGCCAGTTATTTGCTCTGCTTGGACAATTTGACCATCTGGTTGAAACAAGTTTCAATGACCTTCTTGGAAGGTTCAAAGAGCTGATTGAAACTATATCAATAGTTGGTATTAATTAATTGGAGTGTTGAAACCATAAAAAATAACTCATAGTATACAGTGGTGGGTGGAGGAGGACTTCCTGGCAGAAAGGGTACACTATTACCAGATACCAGGTTTATATAGCATAGTTTAAACATTAAAAATGTACGTCTATATATTCAGGAGTAGTGTTGAGCTACCCCGCTAGTGTTACATTTCGTTTTGGTTCATCGAACACGAGGCCAAGTTCATCAAATGTTTGTCGAACGTTCGACGAATAACGTCGAACACCATTGAAAACAATGGCAGGCAAACACAAACACATACAAACACAAAGAAAACAATTACAAAACACCTTAAAAGGTGTCCCAAAGCAGACAAAATGCTCAGAATACAAAAATAACATATGGAAAATGGCAACTACATATAGAAAAGAGGTGGAGGAGTAAAAGGAGGAGGAGACACAGATATAGGCATGTCATGCCCTTATGAAGTCAAGAAAGGCTGGAATAAAAATGTAAAATACCAAAAAACAGTAAAAATCTGAAATCGAAGACGATCATATACCATTGGACTTCCCACCATAAATTAGGCCAACTGCTGATCGGGTGGCGTCATTCCCACAAACCTCCGAACAGCGTCCATAAAGGCAAAGTGTTTGGTTTCCGGGGGCAGTATGGTTGCAAAGCTGAACCTTAAAGGAATGTCCAGAAGGGCACCACCAGGAGAAACCTCAACCATGCCAGCTGCAGAAAAGATTGACAGGTTGCAAGCTTTGTTGATTCTGTGGGTGGTGGTGGATGTCCGTTTTTAGCTGTGCTAGCGATTTGTCAGCTTAATTTCGTTAACGAACGAGACCCGGCATGCCCCCGCGATACGCGTCAAGCTTACTAGAGGGACACGCGAGGCTCTGGCACGCGAGATTGAGCAATAACAGATCTGTCATGCCCTTACATATCCGGGGCTGCATGCGCGCTACACTGAAAGGTCCAGCGTGTGTCGCTTACAGGTGCAGATAACCCGCTGAACCCCGTTAGTGATGGGGATCTGGGATTACAATTCTTCCCCACGAACGAGGATTTCCCAGTAACTGCAGGTCAACCGGAATTCCGGAATTAGGCCTAACCGGCATTCCAGAAAAAATTAAGTGTCCAAACCACAGGTGCTGTAGCTTGCTTAACAGCTGGTCTCCTCTGCTGAGTAGCCTGCAGTTCTTGCATAAACAGGCAGCATAGCTTGGTTCACTGGTGGGCTCCTCTGCTGAGTAGCAGACAGTGCTACAAGGCCCAAAAGGATTTTCTGGACAAGATGCGGTAAAAAATAATTAGAAACACACATGGTGTAGCTCCTTGACAGGTGTACTACACTGCTTGCTACCACACATCACTACTATGCCATGAAATAGTATATTAACATTGAAAACCATTATTAATGTGAAAATGAAGTTACGCTTTTGGTGAACGAACCGTTCTCGAATGGAACCTCGAACAGCCGAATATTTAGCAAAGTGTTCGAATTCGACGAACGGCTCGAACACCGCCCAAAACAGCTCGAATTTTAACTTGGCGAACAGGTCGACTCGAACACTGCTCATCTCTAAGCAGGAGGCAGACTCAGACGTTCTCAGGCCCAGTATGGATTCGACAAGATTGTAGAAAGTTGAGAAAGGGTACAGTATCACCCGATAACAGGTATATATAGCATAGTTTAAACATTAAAAACCTATGTGTATATATCAGGAGGCAGACTCAGAGGGTCTCAGGCTCAGTATGGATTTGACATGATTGTACAAAGTTGAGAAAGGGTTCAGTATCACCGGATAACAGGTATATATAGCATAGTTTAAACATTAAAAACGTATGTCAGGCATCAGATTTCTGTCACAGAACAGCAAGAATCCGGAGCCTTACTTCCAGCGGTCTCCCATTCCTCTCCAGCCACAGAGGAGGCTGCTCAGCAAACTCATTAGTCAGGTGCTCTGCCCAGACCAGCTCCATGGGTTTGCTTGTTGCTGCTACCTCTTTGCACACCTATGGCAATACATGCTGCTCAGCAGCGAGATTCTCCAGGGACTAAGTCCCCATGTCGGGCCACTGAGCATGCTCGTGGAGTGATCTCACATTGGAGATCGAAGGTCACGTGCTCAGGTCCTGCTCCTGTTCGGATTGGCCCATCCGAGAAGCCAGGCAGGTCCCGGACGCTCGCGGCTATAAAAGGTTTGCATGGCCGCTCGGCCATGCACTAGGATAAGACTGTATTTACAGACTATGTGGAGTGAGTGATGTATGCATGTATGATTGTCTCTGGTGAATGACTCATTAAGAAACCCCTACCCTTGGTACGCATGTGTTGTGCAGCCTAGCCTGCTAGCGCCCAGGCTTAGGCGTAGGTAGGTCAGAGGTTAAGTCAGTCATCTGTCCTCACCAGGGACTCGGCACGCCTCAGTGCACGTGCTCCATAGCCAGCATCTATAGCGGCATTCGCGGCAGCAACACCATGCGCTCAGTGGGCCTAGAAGGACTCTAACCCTGTGTCCTTGGGGTAGAGTTCTGTGGCCGTACACTGTGCGCTCTTTTGGCCGGGCTCTGTGAGCTTAACAGGCTCCGGCATCTACGCTCAGCAGTTGTGTGGCTCTGTGCATTAACATAGTTCGTCCCTGTTCACACTGGGTGACATAACCCACGTGTGACTGGTTTCACACCGCTAGATTCTCCTGCTATTATTTAGCAGCAGTGTACCACCTCTGCACGGTGGATCCCGGGCTGCGAACGTACCTACTATTATTTTATAATTGGGTGCATTCCGCCAGCCCTAACAGTCTATATATCAGGAGGCAGACTCAGACGGTTTCAGGCCCAGTATGGATTCGACGTGATTGTAGAAAGTTGAGAAAGGGTACAGTATCACTGGATAGCAGGTATATATAGCATAGTTTAAACATTAAAAATCTGCATTTATATTTCCGGAGTCCGACAAAGACACTCATAGCCACAGTATGGATTAGACAAGAATCTAAAAAGTAGAAAAAGGGTTATGTATTTGAAGCGTACACCAGTATACACTGTTGGGGTATTTTTCAATCTTCATATATATTTCAGTCTCAGTAAGACAGTCCAGACTCTCCTCAAGAGGAAACGAGATGGATACAAGTACAGACGGAAAGTCGACTGATTGCAGAAATTATAGAATTGCTAATCACGGTAAAAACTCCCGGGAGAATTCTCAGAGGCGATGCTGACCCTCAATTACTTTGTCTGTGGAGACAGCGAAAACAGTTCTTGTGAAGAAAGGTTTGCTGTATCGCAGTACCGTGGAACCCATCACCGTTACTCATCTCCATCAAATTGTGATCACAGGGACAGATGTAGACATTGTCCTCACTGCCTATCATGATCTGTCAGGTAACTTTGGAGTGCAAAAGACACAAGCCACAGGCCGTAGGCAATTCTATTGGATTGGCATGAGAGGACACATTTAAAAATGTGGGCAGGAATGTCACACGTCTGTGAGTCGGAAAACCGTGAAAGCGGATGATAAACCACCGCTGCATCTCATTGTGAGTCGACATCCATAACAAATGGAAGCCATTGATCATCTGAAGATAGAGCCCAGCAGGACAGGGCATAGGTACGTCTTAATCATCATCTATCATTTCACCAAATTTGTATTGGCAGTCCCAGTGAAGTATTTAACAGGCCAGACTACACAGTGGTGGAGTAGGGAGAGGTAAGTATTGCAAGTGCTGGTGCCCTGAGCAAGCAGGGGGGGCCCCACTCATGGGCGGCGATACTGGCACAGGGCCCCTCATAGTGCACCGGTGTGTCTGATGGAGGGTGTGCACCACCACCATCAGAGACACTTGATTCTACTATGAGGGACCTTGTGACAGTGCCGTTGCCAAAGAGTGTGCCCACCCACCTGTCCAGGGCAACGGCACTCACATGGGTGCGTGCGCCAGGTGGTGACCCCGGCCCTGTGGGGGGAGGCAGCCCAGTTAGGGAGGTGGAAAAATTGGCATATGTTGATGTTGGACATTCAGCAGCTGCAAATGTAGTAATTGGAGAAGTCCATGGAAGAGGAGGACAAAAGCAAGACATTTTTCTGGCAACCTACGTGTCAGCAGGGGAGGGTGGGACAAAATCCTTTGAAACCCATGCATGGTTCATTTTAATGAAGGTTAGATCATCAACATTTTGGGTCGACAGACGGGTCCTTTTTTCTGTCAGGATTGATCCAGCAGCACTGAAGACTCGTTCAGATAACACTAGTGTTGAGCATTCCAATACCGCAAGTATCGGTTATCGGACAATATTCACTGTATCGGAATTCCGATACTAAGGTCCGATACTTTTATCATATTGAATACCGGAATCGGAAGTTCCCATAATGCTATGAGCCAGTTTGATTTGATTCAGCCAATGACAATCCTCAGAAGTGTGGGCACATCCTGTTAGGCATGTAGGCATGCTAACTAATGGCATGGCTGTGATTGGCTGCTGAAATTATGTCATGATGCACTATAAAAGCTGCTGCAGCTGCCATTTCTAGTTCACTCTGCTGTGAATTCAGTCAGGGACAGGCTGCTGTTCAAGACTGTGAGGGACAGTTAGAGAGCGATTTTACAAATCACATTGTGCTTTACCAAGGCTACATTCTCAATAAGTGTAGCTTTCTTGCAGCGGTGTTCACAGCTGTCTGCAAGGTCTGTGTGAGTGCAGCTCATGCTGAGTAGTGTGTCCTGCAGCCACATCTGGTTGTAGGACGCTCAGCGTGTCACTGCCTCATACATATTTTTCATTTTTTGCTGCTCATTTTTCATTCTCCTATTAGTGTGCACTGTGCATCCATCCGTATCCATATACGTTGGTTGCAAACACTATAGGAGTAGACAGCAGAGACTCTCTGCAGCCTTTCAGTGCTAGTGCCCAGTTTGCTGCACGGTTCACAGCTGTGTGAGAGGTCTCTGACTGTGTGTGAGTGCAGCTCATGCTGAGTAGTGTGTCCTTCAGCTACGTCTGGTTGTAGGCCGCTCAGCGTGCGTCACTGTCTCACTCATATTTTTCTTTTATTGCAGCTCATTTTTTATTCTCCTATTAGTGTACATCCATCCGTATCCATATACGGTGGTTGCAAACACTATAGGAGTAGACAGCGGACACTGTCTGCAGCCTTTCATTGCTAGTGCCCACTTATCTGCACTGTTCACGGCTGTCTGAGAGGTCTCTGACTGTGTGTGAGTGCAGCTTACGCTGAGTAGTGTGTCCTGCAGCTACGTCTGGTTGTAGGCCGCTCAGCGTGCGTCACTGCCTCACACATATTTTTCTTTTATTGCAGCTCATTTTTCATTCTCCTATTAGTGTGCATCCATCCGTATCCATCTACATTGGTTGGTTGCAAACATTATAAAGGAGTAGATAGAGGAGCCTTTTTTCTGGCTTGTGCCCTTCATCTGCAGCCAGATTAGTATTACCCTATTTTTTGGAGCCTCATCTTTTGCATTGTAGGTTACCTTCCTGCATTGTAATAGCTCCAAAAAGTTAGTGATACTATTGCTTTCAAATCTTTGGTCACATCCTTTTAGTTTTTTTAAAAAAAAACAAAGCAAAATAAAGTTCACCAAACACTCCATTTCACAGTTGTGTAGGCAACATTAGCTCCTATTAAAGTGTAGTCCACACACACACTTCATAAAATTAGTGTTACTTATACCTGTTACCAGCTATTCAAGAATAAGCTCACTAAGCACCCCCTTTGTACTTTTCTGCCTATCTTTATCAGTCTACCAAGATGAAGAAGGCAGGGAGTAAGGCACGTGGGCGTGGGCGTGGAGTTTCAGTAGGGAGTGGACGTGGGGATTCTGAAGGGAGAGGACATGGGGATTCTGCAGGGAGAGGACGTGGGGATTCTGTGCCTGCTGCTGGTACCAGTGAGTCAGCATCCCACAGTTTTACCAGGCAACAGTCCTTTATGTGCAGCTTTGTAGGACCTCGCCGTCCCCACTGCTGCGGGAGGAACAAATTGAAGCCGTTGTCGGATGGATGGCAGCTAACGCATCGACTTCAATGACTTCCACGTCCTCTCAGGGCCAGAGCACTGAAGAGCAACCATCTGTCTCTTCACCACCTGCCAAAGTGCCCAGGCAGTCAGAGAGCCCTGGACAGGAGCCATCACAGTCTCTACTTCTGTTCTCTGAATCTGTTGGCTTGGAAAGAGGGGGCCAGCCAAGCAGCATTCAAGAATGTGAAGAAGAGGGAGTATGCAGTGATGCGCAACTTCTTGGTCCCTCTGAATCTGAAGAGGCGGGTGGGCCAGTGCCTATGGTCAGCACACCTCCGTACGCATCAGATGATGACGAGACTCAGGTGCCACTTTCTGGTGCGTACGGTGCTGGTGAGACAACCCTGGAGAAGCAGGTGTTTGAAGAGGGGAGTGTAGATGATGAGGTCCTTGACCCATCATGGCGTGAGGAACAGGAAGGTGGTGGGAGCAGCTCTGAGGAAGAGATTCCCCGAACAGCTAAATCAAGAGGGAGAGGGAGGGGGCAGACTTGGTTGCCTGTAGCCTCCACTTCGGCACCCGTTAGGAGCATTCCTCTTCCAAAAGCCAAAACGGGCGTTCCCAAGACTTGCAGTGCGTGGTCCTTTTTTGACACAGTTGCAGATGACATTTGCTTTGTCAAATGCAAGCTGTGTCATCAGAAAGTCAAAAGAGGGAAAAGTGTCAGCAACCTCAATACCACTAATATGTGGAAACATGTGCGGACCAAGCACGAGGTGGAGTTACACAGACACACTGAAGATGTAGGCCAATGTACAGCACCACCTACCACCTCTTCAGCTCGTGTTGGGGCCTCTTCCTCCAGCTCACACACAGCTGGTTCAGCTTCCTCACAGGATCGCCAAGGAAGAACCTCTGGCACTGTTGTCCGGAGACCCAGTGACATTCCACTCACAGCACCACGTTCCCAGTCATCCTCACACTCCCAGGCCACTCGACAGCCATCGGTAGCACAGGCATGGGATAAAAGGTGACCATACTCGGCAAACCATCCCCCAGCACAGGCTCTGAATGCTGGCATTGCCAAACTACTGGCCCTTGAAATGCTCTCATTCAGGCTGGTGGAGATTGACACCTTCCAGAACTTCGTGGCATTGGCAGTCCCGCAATACAGCGTGCCCAGCCGCTTTTATTTCAGCAGGCAAGCCGTCCCTGCCCTGCAAAAACATGTGGAGGGAAAAATAAAACATGCGCTACTAAACGCTGTCAGTAGCCAGGTCCAGCTAACCACCGATGCGTGGACCAGTAACCATGGACGGGGACGATAACTTTCCCTCACTGCCCATTGGGTCAATGTTGTGGAGCCGGGTACAGATCTGGAGAGTGGCGCTGTACGTGTTCTGCCAACTCCACGGATAGCAGGAATCCAGTCTCTACACATTGACTCCTCCTCCAACTCAAGTTCCTCAGAAACAGCGCTGCAGGAGCCTGTTACGACCGATATGAGTACAGCTGGGGCCAAACGTCAACAGGCCGTACTCAAATTAATTTCTTTGGGGAATCAAAGCCACACAGCGCAGGAGCTCTGGAATGCCATCAAGCAGCAGAGCGACGTATGGTTTGTGCCAGCGAATCTCCAGCCGGGCTTGGTAGTGTGTGATAATGGCCAAAATCTGGTGGCAGCTCTTGGCCTAGGCAACCTCACACACATCCCATGTCTGGCACATGTGCTGGACTTGGTCGTGCAGAGCTTTCTGAGGGACTATCCGGATCTTGATGCACTGCTGCACAAAGTCCGCATAGAGAGCGCTCACTTGCGGTGTTCCAGCACGGCAAGATCGCGCCTTGCTGCTCTGCAGCGCCGATTACGCCTTCCAGAACATCGCATTATATGTGACCTACCCACCAGGTGGAATTCAACGTTATATATGCTGGAGCGGTTGTGTGAGCAGCAGGCAGTCATGGAGTACCAGCTGCATCAGGCGCAAACAAGTCGCACTGTGCGCCGGTCACACTTCAGCACCACTGAGTGGGCCTCTATGAAGGACATCTGCCTCGTTTTGCTTGCCTTCGATGATTCCACACAGATGGCGAGTGCAGATGATGCACTAGTCAGCATGACTGTCCCCCTTATCTGCCTGCTTCAAAAAACACTGCAAGCACCAAGGGAGGAGGTTTTGGAAGAGGTGGAGGATGAGGAGTCACAAATGCCATCTGCTTCTGGACAGTCTGCGCTACGTGGTTCCTCACAAAGGCCTAGGCAGGGGACACTTTGTGAGGAGGATGAGGAGGAGTCAATGGAGGAGGAAGACATCTCTCCAGAGGAGGGAGGTACACAATGCTCTAGTCAGTATGTACAGCGAGGGTGGGGTGATGCAGAGCAGGCAGAGATGATGACTCAAGCAGCGGACAGCATTTCTTGGGCAGTTGGGAGTCTGCAGCACATGGTTGATTTCATGCTGCAGTGCCTGAGAAATGACCGCCGCATCGCCCACATTCTCAACAAGACTGATTATTGGGTGTACACCCTCCTAGATCCTCGCTACCGGGACAACTTACAAAGCCTCATACCACTGTTGAACCGGAAGCATAAACTGCGGGAGTACCAAGACACACTGGTGCAGTCCATCATGTTCTCCATTCCAACCGACAGCAGTGCTGCTAGTGCTTTACAAAGCAGCTCTGTGCGTCAAGGCAGTGGAGGAAGCTCGGCACAAAGAGGGAGCAGAGGCAGCGCCTCAGCACAAGGCAAGACCACTATGGCCCAAATGTGGCAAAGTTTTGTGTGTCCGCCACAAATGTCTACACCATCACAGATGGCTCCAGTCAGCAGGAGGCAACGTTTCCGTCAGATGGTGACAGACTACATGTCTTGCCCTGTCAGTGTACTCCCAGATGGCTCTTCTCCCTTCAAGTTTTGGGTTTCAAAACTGGATACATGGCCAGAGCTTAGCCAGTATGCATTGGAGGTGCTGGCTTGCCCTGCTGCCAGTGTATTATCGGAACGCGTCTTTAGTGCCGCAGGTGGTGTACTAACAGACCGTCGCACGCGACTATCCTCCGATTACGCTGACAGGCTTACTTTTCTGAAAATGAACAAGGCCTGGATCTCGCCAGAATTTGCCAGTCCTCTATGAGAATAAATAATTGGTTGGCAACAGTATCCATGTCTCCTGTTGTGTTCATGCTTCTACCACCTGAACTGTAATCCCTGGGCTTCAACACAGCCAGTTGTCACTCAGAAGTGCCGTCTGGACAGAGAAAAACACTAGCTCCTGTGTTAGTGGGGTTCAGTAACGCCATCTGCTCCCCTGCTGTGTGGACGGCAAAGTCTCCTGCTCCCTCCACAATCGAACTACTACTGATTTTTAACCGTGCTCCACTTAGGCCTCTGGCTCCACTGTCTCTAGTATTTCCCCTGGCCTCCAACCCAGCCAGTTGCTGCTCTGAAGTGGCGCCTGCACAATCCACACTTGTTCCTGTGTTCCTGGGGCTCAGTCACGTCAGTTGATCCCCTGATGTGTGTCTGGCAATGTCGCCTGCTCTGTCCACATTCCCATTACTAGTAGTGGGAATATGGACAGAGCAGGAGACCTTGCCGGACACACATCAGGGGATCAACTGACGTGACTGAGCCCCAGTAACTCAGGAATAAGTGTGGATTGTGCAGACGCCACTTCAGAGCAGTAACTGGCGGGGATGGAGGCCAGGGGAAATACTAGAGACAGTGAAGCCAGAGGCCATAGTGGAGCACGGTTACAATCAGTAGTAGTCTAAAACCTATATAAAACTTGCTACAAGTTGGCCTCCCCCTGCTGCATGATTGATCCTGGGCTTCAACACAGCTCGTTGTCGCTCGGAAGTGCTGTCCGCACAGAGAAAAACACTAGCTCCTGTGTTAGTGGGGTTCAGTAATGTCTGCTGTTCCCCTGCTGTGTGGACGACAATGTCTCCTGCTGCCTCCACATTCAAAAACCATCAGGCCTCAGCCTGCTCCATGCTTGATCCTGGGCTCCAACAATGCCAGTTGGTGTTCAGAAGTGCTGCCTTCACAGAGAAAAACACACTAGCTTCTGTGTTAGTGGGGCTCAGTAACGACAGCTGTTCCCCTGCTGTGTGGACGACAAAGTCTCCTGCTGCCTCCACATTCACAAACCATCAGGCCTCAGCCTGCTCCATGCTTGATCCTGGGCTCCAACAATGCCAGTTGGTGTTCAGAAGTGCTGCCTTCACAGAGAAAAACACACTAGCTTCTGTGTTAGTGGGGTTCAGTAACGTCAGCTGTTCCCCTGCTGTGTGGACGACAAAGTCTCCTGCTGCCTCCACATTCAAAAACCATCAGGCCTCAGCCTGCTCCATGCTTGATCCTGGGCTCCAACAATGCCAGTTGGTGTTCAGAAGTGCTGCCTTCACAGAGAAAAACACACTAGCTTCTGTGTTAGTGGGGCTCAGTAACGACAGCTGTTCCCCTGCTGTGTGGACGACAAAGTCTCCTGCTGCCTCCACATTCACAAACCATCAGGCCTCAGCCTGCTCCATGCTTGATCCTGGGCTCCAACAATGCCAGTTGGTGTTCAGAAGTGCTGCCTTCACAGAGAAAAACACACTAGCTTCTGTGTTAGTGGGGTTCAGTAACGTCAGCTGTTCCCCTGCTGTGTGGACGACAAAGTCTCCTGCTGCCTCCACATTCAAAAACCATCAGGCCTCAGCCTGCTCCATGCTTGATCCTGGGCTCCAACAATGCCAGTTGGTGTTCAGAAGTGCTGCCTTCACAGAGAAAAACACACTAGCTTCTGTGTTAGTGGGGCTCAGTAACGACAGCTGTTCCCCTGCTGTGTGGACGACAAAGTCTCCTGCTGCCTCCACATTCACAAACCATCAGGCCTCAGCCTGCTCCATGCTTGATCCTGGGCTCCAACAATGCCAGTTGGTGTTCAGAAGTGCTGCCTTCACAGAGAAAAACACACTAGCTTCTGTGTTAGTGGGGTTCAGTAACGTCAGCTGTTCCCCTGCTGTGTGGACGACAAAGTCTCCTGCTGCCTCCACATTCAAAAACCATCAGGCCTCAGCCTGCTCCATGCTTGATCCTGGACTCCAACAACGCCAGTTGGTGTTCAGAAGTGCCGTCTTCACAGAGAAAAACACACTAGCTCCTGTGTTAGTGGGGTTCAGTAACGTCAGCTGTTCCCCTGCTGTGTGGACAAAGTCTCCTGCTGCCTCCAAAATCACACTACATCTTACATTCTACTCGCTCCAAGTAGGCCTCAGCCTGCTCCATGCTTGATCCTGGGCTCCAACAACGCCAGTTGGTGTTCAGAAGTGCCATCTTCACAGAGAAAAACACACTAGCTCATGTGTTAGTGGGGTTCAGTAACGTCAGCTGTACCCCTGCTGTGTGGACGACAAAGTCTCCTGCTGCCTCCAAAATCACACTACATCTTACTTTCTACTCGCTCCAAGTAGGCCTCAGCCTGCTCCGTGACTGATCCTGGGCTTCAACATCGCTAGTTTTTGCTTGGAAGTGCCATCCGCACAGAGAGAAACACTAGCTCCTGTGTCAGTGGGGTTCAGTAACGCCAAATGCTTCCCTGCTGTGTGGATGGCAAAGTCTCCTGCTGCCTACACAGTCACACTACTACTGATTTTTAACCGCGCTCCACTTAGGCCTCTGGCTCTACTGTCTCTAGTATTTCCCCTGGCCTCCAACCTCGCCAGTTGCTGCTCTGAAGTGGCGTCTGCACAATCCACACTTGTTCCTGTGTTACTGGGGCTCAGTCACGTCAGTCGATCCCCTGATGTGTGTCCGGCAATGTCTCCTGCTCTGTCCACATTCCCATTACTAGTAGTGGGAATGTGGACAGAGCAGGAGACCTTGCCGGACACACATCAGGGGATCAACTGATGTGACAGAGCCCCTGTAACCCAGGAACAAGTGTGGATTGTGCAGACGCCACTTCTGAGCAGCAACTGGTGGGGTTGGAGGCTGGGGGAAATACTAGAGACAGTGGAGCCAGAGGCCTAAGTGGAGCATGGTTACAATCAGTAGTAGTGTACAACCGATATAAAATTTGCTTCAAGTAGGCCTCAGCCTGCTCCATGATTGATCCTGGGCTTCAACACAGCCAGTTGTTGCTCGGAAGTGCAGTCTGCACAGAGAAAAACACATGCTCTAGTGCTAGTGGGGTTCAGTAACGCCAGCTGCTCCCCTGCTGTGTGGACGACAAAGTCTCCTGCTGCCTCGAAAATCACACTACATCTTACTTTCTACTCGCTCCAAGTAGGTCTCAGCCTGCTCCATGATTGATCCTGGGTGTCACGTCCGCCATGTCTGCCATGTCTGTTTGTCTCAAGAACTCCTGGAGCGATGTGCATGCGCATGTTTTGTCTGCTGTCCTGCATGTTCGCTAGAGCTGTGTGCAGACTCACCTCATGTCTGAGCTGCAGGATCCCTGCGTTTCTGCTCTGCCTTCTGTGATCTTCTCGTCATGTCTGGAGTCCTTGATCATGTGATGTTTCTTAAGATCCTGCACTGTCTGGTTCTGCAATCATCTCGTCATGTCTAGAATCCCGGATCATGTGTTCTTCCTAGGATCCTGCACTGGTTGGTTCGGTGATCATCTCGTCATGTCTGAAACCCTGATCATGTGACGTTTCCTAAGATCCTGCACTGTCTGGTTCTGCTATCATGTCGTCATGTCTAGAATCCCGGAAGTTCTCCCCTGGTCCTGACCTGGAGGAGGAGGTGCTATGCCCTATATCAGGCCGCCTCTTCCTATGCTCAGGGCCTGATTATTGTGTTGCTTCCCTGCAAGGCTCTGGGTCTGTGGGGTTGCTCCCTCTATTCTGTGCCCTTGTACTTTGCTCTGTAGTGCGTCTCTGCACACGCTCCGTGCTCGTATTCCGCCTCTTGTCTTGTGCCATGTCTTGTGTTGTCTCTCGTGCCATGTTTGTCTTTGCCTTGCTTTGCCTTGTAGTCCTTCTGCTGTTCTTTGTCTTAGTCTGTTTTGCTATGTCTCGCCTTAGCTATGCTTTTGCTTGTAGTCCTCCCTGTGTTCTCTGCCTTGCTATTCCTTGCTTTGTGTTCCTCCCTATGGTCTCAGTCTTTGCTTGCTCTGCCTCGCTCTCTCCTAGGGTGCTCTTTAGTGCTCCCTGGCACACGCACCATTTCTCCTCTCCTTAGTGCTCGTTTCTTTGTCTAGTCCCAAGGTCTTCCCTTGGCCCGGCTCTGGGCTTCTGCCTACACTCCGCTGCTAGACTCTGTCCTCGCTCTGACCTGGCTCTGTTTCTGCTTGTGTTCCTTGCCTTGTTCCCTGCCTTGTCCTTGCATTGAACCCCGGCGTGGGTTCCCCTTGGCCGTCTCCTGTGCCGTGGTAAGTGCCACGTGTTTGTGTACAGCCGTGTGTACTGGCCAGTGTGGCGTGCCCCCTGCGTGGCTCCTAGCACGCAGCCCTTCCTTGTGCCCTGGCGTGGCTCCTAGCACGCACCCTGCCTTGAACCCTGGCGTGGCTCCTAGCACGCACCCTGCCTTGAACCCTGGCGTGGCTCCTAGCACGCACCCTGCCCTGAACCTGGCGTGGCTCCTAGCACGAAGGTTCCTTTGCCCCCTCCTGTGCCTTAGTCGTGCCTCGTGCTGGCGTTACAGCCGTGTGCATTGGCCAGTGAGGTGTGCGTCCCTGCGTGGCTCCTAGCACGCAGCCCTTCCTTGTGCCCTGGCGTGGCTCCTAGCACGCACCCTGCTCTGAACCCTGGCGTGTCTCTACACGCACTCTGTCTTGTGCCTTGGCGTGTCTCTACACGCACTCTGTCTTGTGCCTTGGCGTGTCTCTACACGCACTCTGTCTTGTGCCTTGGCGTGTCTCTACACGCACTCTGTCTTGTACCTTGGCGTGTCTCTACACGCACTCTGTCTTGTACCTTGGCGTGTCTCTACACGCACTCTGTCTTGTACCTTGAACCTTGGCGTGTCTCTACACGCACTCTGTCTTGTGCCTTGGCGTGTCTCTACACGCACTCTGTCTTGTACCTTGGCGTGTCTCTACACGCACTCTGTCTTGTACCTTGGCGTGTCTCTACACGCACTCTGTCTTGTACCTTGGCGTGTCTCTACACGCACTCTGTCTTGTACCTTGGCGTGTCTCTACACGCACTCTGTCTTGTACCTTGGCGTGTCTCTACACGCACTCTGTCTTGTACCTTGGCGTGTCTCTACACGCACTCTGTCTTGTACCTTGGCGTGTCTCTACACGCACTCTGTCTTATACCTTGTACCTTGGCGTGTCTCTACACGCACTGTCTTATTCTATGCTTTGGCGTGGCTACACACGCACCCTGTCTCGTTTGCGAACCTTGGCGTGTCCCCTACACACGCACCTCGCTTTGAACCCTGGCGTGTCCCCTACACACGCACCTAGTCTTGAACCCTGGTGTGTCTCCTACACACGCACCTAGCCTTGGACCTTGGCGTGTTCCCTAAACACGCACCCTGCTTGGATATCTGTCGTGCCTCCTTGCCTGAACCCTGGTTTGCCTGCCGGATGCCCGGAACCTGCCGACCGTTGCCAGAGGTCCGGAACCAGATGACTACGGCCTGATGTCCGGAGCTGACGTCCGCAGCCTGATCCCTGGACCCTGTCGGTTTGCCAGCAGTCCGGAGTCCGATGCCATCTTGCCATTACCTGTGCCTAGGCGTGCCATCTGGCACGTACCATGTTATGGACCTTGGCGTGCCCACGCGCGCACCTTGCACGTTTTGCTTGTTTTCTCTGTATGTGATCTTGTGTTATTCTAATGAAGATACCTTGCACCTACGTCTAGTCTCGTCTTGCTTCCTGCTTGTCGTCAGACACTCGTCTAGTGTCCCCTGAGCCGGCCGTCTGGTCCCAGCAGTCGTGGTGGCTCACCCCCTTGGTCTTGCCCCTGGCACTCCCTGTATAGGGGGTGGATTCTCACAAGGTCAGCTCGCCCTCGGTGGGTGGGTGCCACGACCCAGAGGGTCCACTCAAAAAATGGGCTCAGCAGGAGCTGAGCCCGTCACAGTTAATCAGGCCATGGACTCCGCTGGTACCTCGGCTACCCGTCTGATGACCCGTCTGTTATAGATTCTGATCTGCTCTGTCTCCTGGACTCTCCTGAATATGGCGGTACCCCGGCCACTCTTCTGATGTAAATCAGACCTGGCCCTTGACCTCTGGACTCATTTGGAAATGATGGCAGCCAGAGTAAGAAGACTTGCTTGTCTAACCGCAGTCCTCCCCACTGGATCTTCATGTCTCGTTAGCGGCTCCTGTGTCTTGACCGGTGCAGGTGTCCGTTTCAGATGTCGGATCAACATTGTTGGAGTGGTTTGTACTAAACTCTGGTTTCTGCCGAAGAAAATTTTTTTTTTTTCTTCTTTCCAGCCCCGGTGAGAGGGGGCTTAAAGAGGGGGGTACTGTCACGTCCGCCATGTCTGCCATGTCTGTTTGTCTCAAGAACTCCTGGAGCGATGTGCATGCGCATGTTTTGTCTGCTGTCCTGCATGTTCGCTAGAGCTGTGTGCAGACTCACCTCATGTCTGAGCTGCAGGATCCCTGCGTTTCTGCTCTGCCTTCTGTGATCTTCTCGTCATGTCTGGAGTCCTTGATCATGTGATGTTTCTTAAGATCCTGCACTGTCTGGTTCTGCAATCATCTCGTCATGTCTAGAATCCCGGATCATGTGTTCTTCCTAGGATCCTGCACTGGTTGGTTCGGTGATCATCTCGTCATGTCTGAAACCCTGATCATGTGACGTTTCCTAAGATCCTGCACTGTCTGGTTCTGCTATCATGTCGTCATGTCTAGAATCCCGGAAGTTCTCCCCTGGTCCTGACCTGGAGGAGGAGGTGCTATGCCCTATATCAGGCCGCCTCTTCCTATGCTCAGGGCCTGATTATTGTGTTGCTTCCCTGCAAGGCTCTGGGTCTGTGGGGTTGCTCCCTCTATTCTGTGCCCTTGCACTTTGCTCTGTAGTGCGTCTCTGCACACGCTCCGTGCTCGTATTCCGCCTCTTGTCTTGTGCCATGTCTTGTGTTGTCTCTCGTGCCATGTTTGTCTTTGCCTTGCTTTGCCTTGTAGTCCTTCTGCTGTTCTTTGTCTTAGTCTGTTTTGCTATGTCTCGCCTTAGCTATGCTTTTACTTGTAGTCCTCCCTGTGTTCTCTGCCTTGCTATTCCTTGCTTTGTGTTCCTCCCTATGGTCTCAGTCTCCTCCCTGTGTTCTCTGCCTTGCTATTCCTTGCTTTGTGTTCCTCCCTATGGTCTCAGTCTTTGCTTGCTCTGCCTCGCTCTCTCCTAGGGTGCTCTTTAGTGCTCCCTGGCACACGCACCATTTCTCCTCTCCTTAGTGCTCGTTTCTTTGTCTAGTCCCAAGGTCTTCCCTTGGCCCGGCTCTGGGCTTCTGCCTACGCTCCGCTGCTAGACTCTGTCCTCGCTCTGACCTGGCTCTGTTTCTGCTTGTGTTCCTTGCCTTGTTCCCTGCCTTGTCCTTGCATTGAACCCCGGCGTGGGTTCCCCTTGGCCGTCTCCTGTACCGTGGTAAGTGCCACGTGTTTGTGTACAGCCGTGTGTACTGGCCAGTGTGGCGTGCCCCCTGGCGTGGCTCCTAGCACGCAGCCCTTCCTTGAGCCCTGGCGTGGCTCCTAGCACGCACCCTGCCTTGAACCCTGGCGTGGCTCCTAGCACGCACCCTGCCTTGAACCCTGGCGTGGCTCCTAGCACGCACCCTGCCTTGAACCCTGGCGTGGCTCCTAGCACGAAGGTTCCTTTGCCCCCTCCTGTGCCTTAGTCGTGCCTCGTGCTGTCGTTACAGCCGTGTGCATTGGCCAGTGAGGTGTGCGTCCCTGCGTGGCTCCTAGCACGCAGCCCTTCCTTGTGCCCTGGCGTGGCTCCTAGCACGCACCCTGCTCTGAACCCTGGCATGTCTCTACACGCACCCTGTCTTGTGCCTTGGCGTGTCTCTACACGCACTCTGTCTTGTGCCTTGGCGTGTCTCTACACGCACTCTGTCTTGTGCCTTGGCGTGTCTCTACACGCACTCTGTCTTGTGCCTTGGCGTGTCTCTACACGCACTCTGTCTTGTGCCTTGGCGTGTCTCTACACGCACTCTGTCTTGTACCTTGGCGTGTCTCTACACGCACTCTGTCTTGTACCTTGGCGTGTCTCTACACGCACTGTCTTATTCTATGCTTTGGCGTGGCTACACACGCACCCTGTCTCGTTTGCGAACCTTGGCGTGTCCCCTACACACGCACCTCGCTTTGAACCCTGGCGTGTCCCCTACACACGCACCTTGCCTTGCACCTAGTCTTGAACCCTGGTGTGTCTCCTACACACGCACCTAGCCTTGGACCTTGGCGTGTTCCCTAAACACGCACCCTGCTTGGATATCTGTCGTGCCTCCTTGCCTGAACCCTGGTTTGCCTGCCGGATGCCCGGAACCTGCCGACCGTTGCCAGAGGTCCGGAACCAGATGACTACGGCCTGATGTCCGGAGCTGACGTCCGCAGCCTGATCCCTGGACCCTGTCGGTTTGCCAGCAGTCCGGAGTCCGATGCCATCTTGCCATTACCTGTGCCTAGGCGTGCCATCTGGCACGTACCATGTTATGGACCTTGGCGTGCCCACGCGCGCACCTTGCACGTTTTGCTTGTTTTCTCTGTATGTGATCTTGTGTTATTCTAATGAAGATACCTTGCACCTACGTCTAGTCTCGTCTTGCTTCCTGCTTGTCGTCAGACACTCGTCTAGTGTCCCCTGAGCCGGCCGTCTGGTCCCAGCAGTCGTGGTGGCTCACCCCCTTGGTCTTGCCCCTGACACTCCCTGTATAGGGGGTGGATTCTCACAAGGTCAGCTCGCCCTCGGTGGGTGGGTGCCACGACCCAGAGGGTCCACTCAAAAAATGGGCTCAGCAGGAGCTGAGCCCATCACACTGGGCTTCAACACAGCCAGTTGTTGCTCGGAAGTGCCGTCTGCACAGAGAAAAACACATGCTGTAGTGCTAGTGGGGTTCAGTAACGCCAGCTGCTCCCCTGCTGTGTGGACGACAAAGTCTCCTGCTGCCTCCAAAATCACACTACATCTTACTTTCTGCTCGCTCCAAGTAGGTCTCAGCCTGCTCCATGATTGATCCTGGGCTTCAACACAGCCAGTTGTTGCTCGGAAGTGCCGTCTGCACAGAGAAAAACACATGCTCTAGTGTTAGTGGGGTTCAGTAATGCCAGCTGCTCCCCTGCTGTGTGGACGACAAAGTCTCCTGCTGCCTCCAAAATCACACTACATCTTACTTTCTACTCGCTCCAAGTAGGCCTCAGCCTGCTCCATGATTGATCCTGGGCTTCAACACAGCCAGTTGTTGCTCGGAAGTGCCGTCTGCACAGAGAAAAACACATGCTCTAGTGTTAGTGGGGTTCAATAACGCCAGCTGCTCCCCTGCTGTGTGGACGACAAAGTCTCCTGCTCCCTCCAAAATCACACTACATCTTACTTTCTACTCGCTCCAAGAAGGCCTCAGCCTGCTCCATGATTGATCCTGGGCTTCAACACAGCCTGTTGTTTCTCGGAAGTGCCGTCTGCACAGAGAAAACCACATGCTCCAGTGTTAGTGGGGTTCAGTAACGCCAGCTGCTCCCCTGCTGTGTGGAAGACAAAGTCTCCTGCTGCCTCCAAAATCACACTACATCTTACCTTATACTCACTCCAAGTAGGCCTCAGCCTGCTGCATGATTGACCCTGGGCTCCAACATCGCTAGTTGCTGCTCAGAAGTGTCTTTGGCACGGGTACTCCCTCCTGCCCAGCCTGGTTCCAGCACGCCTGCTGTTTCCAGGGATTGTCAAAGTCATTTTGCCACCAATACATAGTTCTGTCGTGTTGTGGTCGGGTTAGCCGAGTCTATGGTGCCTGCAGTTTAGGTGTTTCCTATGTGGGCTGCGGGTTCTGGTAATAAAGGCTGGTTCCATAGTGCCAATAGAACATGCACCACCTGTAGGACTGTGGGTTTCGGTAACTGCGGCCGGCTCGCGGCCTTGCAACGTTGTTTTTCAGGGGTAGCTTCTGCTACCCATCCGGGTTCCAGCACCGTCAGCTGATTCTCGGCAGTGCCTTTGGCCTAGGAGCCTCCTTCTCGGTATCCGAGTTCCATCAACGTCTGCTGGTCCTTGGTAGTGCTTTACCACAAAAAGAGAGCACAAAATGACAAATTTGAAAAAATACTCTGCAGTAAAAAACATATAAAAGTAATCAGCAAGTGCTGTATAACAAATACAGGGTATTTAGTCGACACTAGAGTTGAGCGACTTTTGGTTTTTTAGGGTCGCGTTTCGTTTCGTGAAACCCGACTTTTCCAAAAGTCGGGTCGAGCAAGATCGTCCGATTATAGGGAAAAGTCGGGGTCGTCCCGAAACACGAAACCCAATGTAAGTCAATGGGGAATAAAAGTCTGCAGTGAGAGGAGGACAGGAAACACACCTACAGTGCCCATTTGAATGCCAAAAGCATCAATTCTTCTTACTTAAGCTTGTCAACCTTAATTAACTTCATAATACAAGTTACGCACTGAAAAATGGGGGTTATTTGGCTAAATTTGTGGGGGGGGAGGGCTGGCTGCAGGTTTTCATGTGCCCTGGGCGAAAGAGCGCCCCTTTAACACATACCACAACTCATCATGCTCCGATACGGCAGAGAAATAGCGGTATAGTACAATGAAAAATACCTCACTTTTTACATCTCATGACGAGGCCCATCTATTTCTCCATACAAAATCATTGGTCCCATATAATGTTTGAAACAGTATATGATGAGCTCCACATAATGCTACAGTATATGTTGGTCCCCATGGATGAAGCTCCACTGTCTTATGGGCCCAAATAATGCTCCAAACATAATGGGCCCCATTTCTAATGCTCTAGTGTATAATGGGCACTGTAAATGCTGCTCCAGTGTCTGATGTCCACCTTTGGAATGTTCCAGTGTATGGTGGGCCCCATCTATCATTCTCCAGAGTATAGTGCTCCCCAAAAATTGCTGTCCCAACATTGAAAACAATCAAATAAGTCTCCTCGCTAGGGAATCCCTGTACTTGTCTGGACAGGTGTTGTAGCTTGCTTAACAGCTCGCCAGCCGTTCTCACGCCCAGTTTGGATTGCACGTGATTGCACAAAGGTTAGAAAGGGTACCGTATCCCTGGATAACATGTATGGATAGCGTACACATTCAAAATATATGTCTATACAGCATGAGGCAGGCTCAGACGGTGTTAGGCCCAGTATGGATTGCACGTCATTGCACAAAGGTTAGAAAGGGTACCGTATCCCCGGATAACATGTATGGATAGCGTACACATTCAAAATATATGTCTATACAGCATGAGGCAGGCTCAGATGGTGTTAGGCCCAGTATGGATTGCACGTCATTGCACAAAGGTTAGAAAGGGTACCGTATCCCCGGATAACATGTATGGATAGCGTACACATTCAAAATACATGTCTATACAGCATGAGGCAGGCTCAGACGGTGTTAGGCCCAGTATGGATTGCACGTCATTGCACAAAGGTTAGAAAGGGTACCGTATCCCCGGATGGATAACATGTATGGATAGCGTACACATTCAAAATATATGTCTATACAGCATGAGGCAGGCTCAGACGGTGTTAGGCCCAGTATGGATTGCACGTCATTGCACAAAGGTTAGAAAGGGTACCGTATCCCCGGATAACATGTATGGATAGCGTACACATTCAAAATATATGTCTATACAGCATGAGGCAGGCTCAGACGGTGTTAGGCCCAGTATGGATTGCACGTCATTGCACAAAGGTTAGAAGGGGTACCGTATCCCCGGATAACATGTATGGATAACGTACACATTCAAAATATATGTCTATACAGCATGAGGCAGGCTCAGACGGTGTTAGGCCCAGTATGGATTGCACGTCATTGCACAAAGGTTAGAAAGGGTACTGTATCCCTGGATAACATGTATGGATAGCGTACACATTCAAAATATATGTCTCAGGAGGCAGGCTCAGACGGTGTCAGGCACAGTATGGATTTGACGGCCCAGATTACACAGCGGAGGAGCAGGGAGAGGTAAAGATTGCAAATGCTGGGGCCCTGGCCAAGCAAGGGGGGCCCACTCGTGGGCGTCGGTACTGGCACTGGGCCCCTCATAGTACAGCGGTGTGTCTGACGGCGGGTGTGCACCTCCACCGTCAGAGACACTTGATTGCACTATGAGGGACCCTGTGCCAGTGCCCACGCCCAAGAGTCGGCCTACCCACCTGTCCAGGGCAACGGCACTCGCACGGTGTCGTGCGGTAGGTGGTGACCCCGGCCATGGGGGGGGAGGCAGCACAGTTATGGAGTTTTAGAAAGTGGCATATGTTGATGTTGGACATTCAGCTGATGCAAAAGGCGAAATAGGTGAAGTACCAGGAAGAGGTGGACCAAAGCAAGCCATTTTTCTGTCACCCTATGTGTCATCAGGGGAAGGTGGGACAAAATCCTTGGAAACCCATGCGTGGTTCATTTTAATGAAGGTTAGATCATCCACATTTTGGGTTGACAGACGGGTCCTTTTTTCTGTCAGGATTGATCCAGCTGCACTGAAGACTCTTTCCGATAGCACACTTGCAGCTGGGCAAGCGAGCTCCTGTAAGGCATATTGGGCCAATTCAGGCCAGGTGTCCAGTTTAGCGGCCCAATAGTCAAAGGGGAATGACCTGTGTGGGAGAACATCGATATGGGAGGAAAAGTAGTTTGTAACCATAGTTGACAACTGCTGTCTCCTGTCACTTTCCATCGATGCAGTATTACCAGTTGTGTGAGCGGTATTTGAAAAATCAGTCCACAACATTGTCATGAAACCCCTGTCTCCAACGCCACTTCTGCTGTGTGCACCACGAACACCTCTGCCAAGCTGCCCCCGGCCCGTACGGCTCTTGTGAGAACCATCACCGCTGCTGTGTGCTGGGAATGCCTCAAGCAACCGATTTACCAGAGTTGCTTGTTTATTAGCCAATATTAGGTCAAGGTTCTCCTGTGGCATGATGTTTTGTAATTTGCCTTTATAGCGTGGATCCAGGATGCTGGCCAACCAGTAGTCGTCATCGTTCATCATTTTGGCAATGCGTGGGTCCCTTTTTAGGATCCGCAAGGCATAATCTGACATGTGGGCCAATGTTCCCGGTGTCAATGATGCACTGCGAGTGCTGGGTGGAGGAGCACTTTCTGGCAAATCCACATCCCTCCAGTCACGCACAAACCCTGTACCAGACCTTGCCACGCCAACATTTTCACTTGCCCCACGAGATGCATCCTCCTCCCCTAAGTAATCATCCCCATCATCCTCCTCCTCCTCCTCCTCTTCTTCCTCCACCTCGTCCAGGAGAGGTCCCTGAGCAGACAATGGCTGAATGTCATCAAGGATTCCCTCCTCCTCTTCCTCCTCATCAACATTGGCTGCAGACGCCTGCTCCTTAAGGTGCGTCAAAGTTTGCATGAGCAGACGCATAAGTGGGATGCTCATGCTTAGGATGGCGTCGTCTGCGCTTACCAGCCATGTACATTCCTCAAAACACTGAAGGACTTTACAAAGGTCTTTCAGCTTCGACCACTGCACGCCTGTCAACTCCATGTCTGCTCTCAAAGTGCCTGGCCGTGTATCCTCCCACAAATGCATTATGGCCTGCTTCTGCTCGCACAGCCGCTCCACCATGTGCAGGGTGGAGTTCCACCTTGTTGCAATATCGATAATGAGGCGGTGGTTGGGAAGGTGGAGCAATCGCTGCAGCTTCTGCATACGAACGGAGTGTACAGGCGACCGGCGGATGTGCGCGCACAGTCTTCGCACATTCTGGAGCAGGGCTGTTAACTCCGGATAATTTTTGAGGAAGCACTGCACCACCAGGTTCAAGGTGTGAGCCAAGCAAGGTATGTGGCTGAGTTTTGAAAGGGCTATGGCTGCCACAAAATTACGGCCGTTATCACTAACTACCTTGCCTGCCTCAAGATGTACACTGCCCAGCCATGACTCAGTTTGTCGCTTCAAGTACTCGGCCAGCACCTCGGCGGTGTGTCTGTCGCCCAAACACATCATCTGCAACACAGCCTGCTGACGCTTTCCACTAGCTGCTCGATAGGGGGACACATCGTGTGCAACAGTGGCAGCTGCAGATGGAGTGCTCGTACGACTGCGCTCTGTGGACGAGCTTTCGCTTCTGGAGGAGGAGGAGGAGGAGGAGGGTCGAACGCCTACAGCCAACTGTTTCCTACACCGTGGGCTAGGCAGCACTGTCCCACCACCGATGTCCCCTGTGGACCCTGCATCCACCACATTAACCCAGTGCGCAGTGATGGACACGTAACGGCCCTGGCCATGCCGACTGGACCATGCATCAGTTGTGAGGTGCACCTTTCCGCTCACTTACTGCTTGAGTGCATGGACAATGCGGTCTTTCACATGATGGTGGAGGGCTGGGATGGCTTTGCGAGAGAAGAAGTGGCGACTGGGTAGGTCATAGCGTGGTACTGCATAGGCCATGAGTTCGCGGAAAGCTGTGCTTTCCACCAACCGAAAGGGCATCATCTCAAACGAGATTAGTTTGGCAATGTGGGCGTTCAAATCCAGTGTACGCGGATGAGAGACAGTACTTTCTTGACCTACTCATAGTGTCTGGGAGGGTGAGCTGGACTTGAGAGCTGCATATGGTGGAAGTAGCGGTGGACAGGGCGGACTGAGAGAGGGTTGATGATGGTGATGGAGTTGGTGTTCTTTCTGATGGCCTAGAATCAGTCTTTCGTTGATATAACAGTGGGATTCCCTGACTGCTGTGGCCTTGCAACGACACCTCAACATTTGCTGCTGTGCTAACCGGTGGGCTTACAGTGGGGGAAACAATGTAGCGTTGCTGACTACCTTCGTTGTGATCAGTTGCACATGTGGCACTTGAGGTTTGGTGTTGTGTCCACGCTTGCAAGTGCATGCTGGTTAAATGTCTAAGGCTAGTTTCACACTTGCTTTTTTTTGCAGCGCGTTTTTCCCGCAAAAAAACGCATTGAAAAAACGCATACAAAAGCATACAACTGCTGCGTTTTTTTCAAGCATTTTTATGAGCATGCATGAAAAAAACGCAGCGTTTTTATGCGTTTGTATGCGTTTTTAGTGCGTTTTTACCGCGTTTGCGTTTTTTCCAACATTAGGTGGCCCCTCACACTAACCCAAACCATGACTTTACTAACCCTAACCCTGACCCTAACCCTTAACCCTAACCCTGACCCTAACCCTAACCCTAACCCTGACCCTAACCCTTAACCAAACCATACTTAACCCTAACCCAAACCCTAAACCCTAACTAACCCTAACCCTGACCTTAACCCTGACCCTAACCCTAACCCTAACCCTGACCCTAACCCTAACCCTAACCCTGACCCTAACCCTTAACCAAACCATACTTAACCCTAACCCTGACCCTAACCCTGACCCTAACCCTTAACCAAACCATACTTAACCCTAACCCTGACCCTAACCCTGACCCTAACCCTAACCCTAACCCTAACCCTGACCCTAACCCTTAACCAAACCATACTTAACCCTAACCCTGACCCTAACCCTGACCCTAACCCTTAACCAAACCATACTTAACCCTAACCCTGACCCTAACTCTGACCCTAACCCTGACCCTAACCCTAACCCTAACCCTAACCCTGACCCTAACCCTTAACCAAACCATACTTAACCCTAACCCTGACCCTAACCCTGACCCTAACCCTTAACCAAACCATACTTAACCCTAACCCTGACCCTAACCCTAACCCTAACCCTAACCCTGACCCTAATCCTAACCCTAAACCCCCTTAACTAACCCTAACTTTACCCAAACCCCTAAATTCCATTGTCTAAACTGATGGTAAAAAAAAAAACGCATGTGCAAAAAAACGCATACATGAGCATGCCAGTGCGCACATATGCGCATCCATAGGCTATAATGGCCAATTTTAGCGCAAAACGTGCGCATACGTGCGCATGCGCTTTTTTGCAGGGCCAAAAAATGCAACATGCTGCGTCTGGAAAATACAAACGCACACCCCAAAAAAACGCAGCGCATGAAAATCGCATACGTGCGCTTACCAGCGCGCAGGTATGCGCACCCATGTTAAATATAGGGGAAAAAACGCATGCGCACGTATGCGTTTTTTTCCAGCGCAAAAAAACGCAAATGTGAAACCAGCCTAAGCATGCAACTGGTATTCAAATTTTTCAGATTTTTCCCTCGGCTAAAGGTCTTTGCGCACTTCTTACAGATAACCTTGGCCTGATCATGAGGATTTTGTTCAAAAAAGTGCCACACTGCACTCTTCCTACTTTGGCAGACATTTTGCGGCCTAGCACGCTGTGATCTTTTGACCCCCTGGACAAGCTGTCCAGCAACTCTTTTGATGTTTGGAACCTGTCTTTGGAGTGCTCCGGGCCTGCCAGATAACAGCTGTTGCGATGTCGATGTCTGCTGTGGATGCTCCTCATCTGAGCTATTGGAAGCAGCACCCTCTTCCCCCAATGGATGCCAATCTGGGTCAACAACTGGGTCATCCATCACCTCCTCTTCTATGTCATGTGCACCTTCCTCTGTGTCACCGTGTATGGTGGTATAGTGTGCGGGAAGGGGCACCTGAGTCTCATCAGGGTCAGAATCTGGCTCTGTACACTGCGAGGACAATGTAGTGCTCTGAGTGAATGTACCAGCAGAATCATCCATCAGCGGCTGTGCATCAGTGCACTCCATGTCAGATTCATCTTGGCCTGGGTAATTCACCATTTCACTTGATAATCCAGGCATGGTATGTGAAAACAGCTCCATGGAGTAATCAGTAGTATGGCCTGCGTCATCCTTCAATCTTGGTTGGGGTGAAGGACACAAGGAAAGGTGTGGTTCATGAACATGAGCCTCCAATGACGAATCAGTGCTTTTACTTTTTACAACTGAAGAAGAGGAGGCGATAGAGCTGGAGGCTGAGTCAGCAATGTAAGACAAAACTTTTTCCTGATGCTCTGCCTTTAAAAGCGGTTTGCCAACTCCTAGAAAACTAAGCGTTCGAGGCCTTATGTAGCCAGACGATGACGCAGGGTCAGCACCTCCTGCATTCGGTCCTATTTTGCTCTTGCCACTACCATCAGATCCACCACCAACACCATCATTACCAGCTGCCAACCCCCGCCCAATTCCACGGCCTCTTCCACCAGCCTTCCTCATTTTTGGTAGAAATGTAGACAAAATCCAACAAACTATATAGTAATGTAAAACAAGGTACAAGGTGTCTATAGGACAGGGGAGTTTTAGAATTTCTGCACACACTTGTGGACAGTGGACACTTGTGGATTGTGTGAGGCCCACTGATATCTGAGCGCTATGTGACACGCTCGATGGCACAGCTGCCTGTGACCAAAGTGACGAGAGGATAATGGAGATTTTGAATCTCTGCGTACACTTTTGGACACTGGACACTTGTGGATGGTGTGAGGCCCACTGATATCTGAGCGCTATGTGACACGCTCGATGGCACAGCTGCCTGTGACCAAAGTGACGAGAGGATAATGGAGATTTTGAATCTCTGCGTACACTTTTGGACACTGGACACTTGTGGATGGTGTGAGGCCCACTGATATCTGAGCGCTATGTGACACGCTCGATGGCACAGCTGCCTGTGACCAAAGTGACGAGAGGATAATGGAGATTTTGAATCTCTGCGTACCCTTTTGTACACTGGACACTTGTGGATGGTGTGAGGCCCACTGATATCTGAGCGCTATGTGACACGCTCGATGGCACAGCTGCCTGTGACCAAAGTGACGAGAGGATAATGGAGATTTTGAATCTCTGTGTACACTTTTGGACACTGGACACTTGTGGATGGTGTGAGGCCCACTGATATCTGAGCGCTATGTGACACGCTCGATGGCACAGCTGCCTGTGACCAAAGTGACGAGAGGATAATGGAGATTTTGAATCTCTGCGTACACTTTTGGACACTGGACACTTGTGGATGGTGTGAGGCCCACTGATATCTGAGCGCTATGTGACACGCTCGATGGCACAGCTGCCTGTGACCAAAGTGACGAGAGGATAATGGAGATTTTGAATCTCTGCGTACACTTTTGGACACTGGACACTTGTGGATGGTGTGAGGCCCACTGATATCTGAGCGCTATGTGACACGCTCGATGGCACAGCTGCCTGTGACCAAAGTGACGAGAGGATAATGGAGATTTTGAATCTCTGCGTACACTTTTGTACACTGGACACTTGTGGATGGTGTGAGGCCCACTGATATCTGAGCGCTATGTGACACGCTCGATGGCACAGCTGCCTGTGACCAAAGTGACGAGAGGATAATGGAGATTTTGAATCTCTGCGTACACTTTTGGACACTGGACACTTGTGGATGGTGTGAGGCCCACTGATATCTGAGCGCTATGTGACACGCTCGATGGCACAGCTGCCTGTGACCAAAGTGACGAGAGGATAAGGGAGATTGGATTGCTTTTAAAAAAGCAGTTTGCGGAGCAGTGGGTAAACAGCAATGCCAGTGTGTCAGGAAGCCTTAAAAGGCAGCCCAACAACCAACACCACTGATACACCACAATATAGCCTCCCCTTGCACTGCACACACAGTGACTTGTGTGTTGTGCAGGCCAAATCGCTAGCAGCAGAAGCAGTTTTTTTGTCTTCTTCCCTGCCTAACGCTCTCCCTACAGAATCAGCAGCAACCTCTCCCTATACTAAGATCGGCAGAAGTAAGATGGCGGTCGGCGTGCACGCCCTTTTATACCCCCTGTGACGCCCACCAAAGCAAGCCAATCACTTGCATGCCCTTCTGAAAGATGGTGGTGACCCGTGCCTATGTCATCACGTTGCCCACAGTGTCCGTGGATCCTGATTGGCTGAAAAAGAGCGCAAAACAAACTTTTGAAACGCGACTTTGGCGCGTAAGTCGCCGACCTCGTGGCCGACCTCATCCTAGGGTCGGGTTTCGTTTCATGAAACCCGACTTTGCCAAAAGTCGGCGACTTTTGAATTTTTTCGACCCGTTTCACTCAACTCTAGTCGACACATTTTTTGCAAAAAATACATACCAAGCTGCTTCACCACTTCACGGTAACCCTTCACGAAGCAGTCCCTATCTAATGTATTCAAAACCTGAACATGTGAACAGTGTCTAAATGAACAGGATACAGACAGGCGCTTCCCAGTAATTGGGCTTGTTGGTGAAAGACAGCTCATTTATGTGCATGTCACAAAGGAGGAGGGTGGGGTCTCCCAAACCATGCTGAGCACGGAAAAAATGGATTAAAAACATATATGTGACATGCACAAGTGTGAATAAGTCGGTATGACAATGCCCACACCACCCAATGGCTGAACCACAACAAGAGAGCACAAAATGACAAATTTGAAAAAATACTCTGCAGTAAAAAACATATAAAAGTAATCAGCAAGTGCTGTATAACAAATACAGGGTATTTAGTCGACACATTTTTTGAAAAAAATACATACCAAGCTGCTTCACCACTTCACGGTAACCCTTCACAAAGCAGTCCCTATCTAATGTATTCAAAACCTGAACATGTGAACAGTGGTAGTGCTTTGTAGCACAGCTAACTCCTGCTTAGTAACTGTGTTCCAGCACCGTCAGCTGGTCCATGGTTGTGCCATTGGCTCTTGCTCCTTCTGCTGCCTCTCTGGGTACCAGCACCGTCAGCTGGTTCTCGGTAGTTCCATTGACTCTTGTAGCTTCTTCTACCCATCCGGGTTCCAGCACCGTCAGCTGGTCCTCGGCAGTGTCTTTGGCATGGGTACTCCGTCCTGCCCAACCTGGTTCCAGCACGCCTGCTGTTTCCGGGTAGTGTCAACGTCACTTTGCCACCAATGCGTTGTCCTGTCGTGTTGCGGTCGGGTTAGCCGAGTCTATGGTGCCTGCAGTTTAGGTGCTTCCTATGTGGGCTGCGGGTTCTGGTAATAAAGGCTGGTTCCGTAGTGCCAATAGGACAAGCACCCCCTGTAGGACTGTGGGTTTCGGTAACTGCTGCCGGCTCGCGGCCTTGCAACGTTGTTTTTCAGGGGTAGCTTCTACTACCCATCCGGGTTCCAGCACCATCAGCTGATTCTCGGCAGTGCCTTTGGTCTAGGAGCCTCCTTCTCGGTAACCGAGTTCCATCAACGTCTGCTGGTCCTTGGTAGTGCTTTGTAGCACAGCTACCTCCTGCTTAGTAACTGTGTTCCAGCACCGTCAGCTGGTCCATGGTTGTGCCATTGGCTCTTGTTCCTTCTGCTGCCACTCTGGGTACCAGCACCGTCAGCTGGTTCTCGGTAGTTCCATTGACTCTTGTAGCTTCTGCTACCCATCCGGGTTCCAGCACCGTCAGCTGGTTCTCGGCAGTGCCTTTGGCCTAGGTGCCTCCTTCTCGGTATCCGAGTTCCAGCAACGTCTGCTGGTCCATGGTAGTTCTTTGTAGCACAGGTACCTCCTGCTTAGTAACTGTGTTCCAGCACCATCAGCTGGTCCACGGCTGTGCATTGGCTCTTGTTCCTTCTGCTGCCCCTCCGGGTTACAGCACCGTCAGCTGGTCCTCGCTAGTTCCATTTGCTATTGTTCCTTCTGCTACCCATCCGGGTTCCAGTACCATCAGCTGGTTCTCGGCAGTTCCTCAGCCTTCTTGTACCTTCTGCTACTTTTCCAAGTTCAAGCTTGTGGAAAAGGTTTTTGATTCTCATTCTGGATCTCTGTTATGATTGAGTCACCGTAGGAGGCAGACACAAAAATAGAAGCTACGTCCAGAAAACCAGAGAAGTTGGCAACTATCAGATTGCAGACCCCTGAACCTATCAACACAACTAGCAGTAGCCATGGGGGGTTCCTACGATGCCCTAGACCCCTCGATCACAGCCGGAGCGCTAAATAGCCTAAAGACAGAAAAGGAAATCTAAACTGCCCCAGAGCAGACCCCAAAGTAAAAGCCAGCCCCCAACATATAATGACGGTGAAGCAAGATGAAAAAACACTCACACAGATAGAAAGATAGGCTGAGCAAACGATGGGGTCCAAGCTAGATAAACAGAACAGGAAAGGAAGGTTGCTGTCTGCAATCTGCCAAAACCCTATCAAAGACATAAGCCAACAAGCTGATATGAAAAAGACCCTGAAGCAGCTAGGCTTCAAAAACTAAATCAGCACTCAGGTATTTTCAGAAGACAGAGCTAAAGGAATTCAGCACACCCCAGCAGGGAATGGCAGAAATCCAGAAAAACAAAGCAAAACAAAGTCTAAGCACAAATGCAAAAAGCCGAGCAGAAAACTTAGCTTTAGAGGAGCAGGAATTCAGACTGGTCTCCAAGGATCCCACAGAGAAATCACCCGCAGGGCAGAAGGGCGTCGGCAGCCTTATATCCAGTCAGTAACTCCACTCAGCCAGTCATCATCATCAGACTCAGGTGTTTGATAATCAGGCTCACTACCTTTCTTTACCAGAAGAGGGAGTTCCTCGGGCCTCAGTAGTGAAGGGGAAAATGAACTCACAACAGTACCTCCCCCTTGAGGAGGGGTCACCGAACCCTCAACCACGCCACCAGGGCGATCAGGGTGAGCCCGATGAAAGGCACGCACCAATCTTTTGGCATGAATATCAGAGGCAGAGACCCAGGACTTATCCTCCTGACCATAACCCTTCCACTTAACCAAATACTGGAGTCTCCGTATAGCCATACGGGAATCCAGTACTTTCTCTACCTCATATTCCATGTTACCTTCAACCAATACAGGGTCTGGAGGTGCCACCCCTGGAACAACAGGTTCAACAAACCTCTTCAACAAAGATTTATGGAACACATTATGGATTTTAAATGTGACAGGAAGAGCCAAACGAAAAGAGACCGGATTAATAATCTCCAAAATCTTGTAAGGTCCAATAAATCTAGGTTTAAACTTAGGAGAAGCCACCTTCATAGCAATATTTTTTGATGATAACCACACCATATCACCAACCTTAAACTGGGGACCAATGGTCCTATGTCGGTTGGAAAACCGCTGGGCCTTTTCCTGGGAGAGAGATAACTTATCCACCACTTGGTCCCAGATCTGGTGCATTCTCTCCATCACAGTGTCAACACCTGGGCAGGCAGAGGGCTCTACCTGCCCTGAAGAAAATCGAGGATGAAACCCAAAGTTACAAAAAAAAGGTGACATCAAAGTGGCAGAACTAGCTCTATTATTTAAAGCAAATTCGGCCAAGGGCAAAAATGAAACCCAATCATCCTGATCAGCAGAAATAAAACATCTCAAATATGACTCCAAGGTCTGGTTTGTTCTCTCTGTCTGCCCATTGGTCTGAGGGTGAAAAGCAGAGGAGAAGGACAACTGAATTCCCAGCTTGGAACAGAAAGTTCTCCAAAATCTAGACACAAACTGGACTCCTCTGTCAGATACAATGTTCTCAGGAAACCTGTGCAAGCGAACCACCTGTTGTAAAAACAGGGGCACCAACTCAGAGGAAGACGGCAACTTAGGGAGTGGTACAAGATGAACCATCTTAGACAACCTATCACAAATCACCCAAATAACAGTCATCCTTTGAGAGACAGGCATATCAGAGATGAAATCCATTGAAATATGGGTCCATGGCCTCTTGGGGACAGGCAAAGGCATCAACAACCCACTAGAGCGAGAACACGATTTAGACCGGGAGCACGTCCCACAGGACTGCACAAAATTCCTGACATCACGAGACAAGGAGGGCCACCATAAAGACCGA
Source organism: Dendrobates tinctorius (assembly GCF_039654945.1). Lineage (NCBI taxonomy): Eukaryota > Metazoa > Chordata > Amphibia > Anura > Dendrobatidae > Dendrobates > Dendrobates tinctorius. Next base: position 27,337,752 of record NW_027361827.1, on the reverse strand, counting down.
CTCACCAGATCTCTAGTACCAAAAATACCTGGATGACCAGCCAAAGCAGAGCAATGAACTTCAGACATCACTCTCTTCTTCCACTGGTCAGGAACATACAACTTTCCACTGGGACAACGCTCAGGTTTGTCCTCCTGGAACTCTTCCAGAGCACGTCTCAAATCGGGCGAGATGGCAGAAAGAACTACCCCTTCGCCTAAGATGGTAGCAGGCTTGGTCACCACAGGAGAATCAGCAAAGAAGCTCCTAGAGAGGGCGTCTGCCTTGACATTCTTAGTTCCAGGAAGAAAAGAAACCACAAAATCAAAATGTGTAAAAAACAAGTCCCACCTAGCCTGTCTAGGGTTCAAGCGCTTAGCCGACTCTAGGTAAATCAAATTCTTGTGGTCAGTGAGGACCACGACTTGATGCTTAGCTCCCTCCAACCAATGTCTCCACTCCTCAAATGCCCATTTCATGGCCAACAGTTCCCGATTCCCCACATCATAGTTACGTTCAGATGGAGAGAACTTTCGGGAAAAGAAAGCACAGGGATTCATTTTAGATGTTACAGGATCCTTTTGGGACAAAACAGCTCCTGCACCAATCTCAGAAGCATCCACCTCTACCTGGAACGGAAGTGAGACATCAGGTTGCCGCAAAACCGGGGCGGAGGTGAATCTTCGCTTCAGCTCCTGAAAGGAAGAAACAGCCTCCGGAGACCAATTTAACACATCAGCACCCTTCTTAGTCAAATCAGTCAAATGGCTTGGCAATACTAGAAAATTTTGCTATAAATTTCCGATAAAAATTAGCAAAACCCAAAAACTTCTGGAGGGCCTTCAAAGAAGTGGGCTGAACCCAATCGTAAATGGCCTGTACCTTGGCCGGGTCCATTTCAATAGTTGACGGGGACAAAAAAAATCCCAAAAAAGAAATCCTCTGTACTCCAAAAAGGCATTTAGATCCTTTGACATACAGGGAATTCTCCCTAAAGATCCGGAACACAGTCCGAATATGTTCCACATGAGAATCCCAATCCTTGGAGAAGATCAAAATATCATCCAGATAGATAATCAAAAATTTATCGACAAAATCTCGGAAAATATCGTTCATGAAGCACTGGAAGACAGAAGGGGCATTAGTGAGCCCAAAAGGCATCACCAGGTACTCAAAATGTCCCTCCGGAGTATTAAACGCCGTCTTCCATTCATCCCCATGCTTAATGCGAATAAGATTATACGCCCCCCTGAGGTCAAGCTTGGTAAACCAGCAAGCACCTTTAACTCTGGAGAATAGATCAGAAATCAGGGGTAACGGATACTGATATTTAACAGTAATTTTGTTGAGGGCACGATAATCAATACAAGGTCTTAATGATCCATCCTTTTTGGCTACAAAAAAAAACCCGGCACCTAAGGGTGACGAGGATGGTCTAATATGACCCTTCTCCAATGCCTCCTTAATATAGGATCGCATAGCCTCGTGCTCGGGTACAGATAATTTGAAGAGCCGACCCTTGGGAAATTTACACCCCGGGCTCAGTTCAATTGCACAGTCATAACTCCTATGAGGAGGCAGAGACGCATACTCATTCTCACTAAATACATCATAAAAGTCCGCCAAATAATCAGGAACATCATGCGACTGAGGAGAGGTGGAAATCACCGGAGCCTCACTAAAGGCACACCGACAACCCCAACTCACCACAGACACAGATTTCCAATCCAAAACTGGATTATGAATTTGTAACCAGGGAAACCCCAGAACAATAGTATCATGCAGATTATGCAACACCAAAAATCTGCAATTTTCTTGATGGTCTGGGGCGACCCGCATTACCACCTGGGTCCAAAACTGAGGTTTATTTTTAGCCAAAGGAGTAGCATCAATCCCCCTCAAAGGGATAGTCGTCTGCAGAGGTGTCATCGGAAATCCACAACGTTTAGCAAAATTCAAGTCCATTAGGTTTAGGGCTGCTCCCGAATCCACAAAAGCCTTGGCGGAAAATGTGGACAGGGAGCAGATCAGAGTAATAGCCAGAAGAAACTTAGGTTGAACACCACCAACAGAAAACGTGTGTGCAAAGCATTTCTCTCGTTTAGGACAGACAGAAATAATATGCGAGGCATCTCCACAGAAAAAACACAACTTATTACGCCTTCTGAACTCCTGACGCTGCTCTCTGGAAAAAACTCTATCACATTGCATAGGTTCAGACATTTGTTCAACAGGTGGCAACACCTCTCGTGCAGCTTTGCGTTCGCGCAAACGCCGATCAACCTGAATGGCTAATGACATAGAATCGTCAAGACCAGAGGGAACAGGAAATCCCACCATAGTATCTTTTACGGCTTCTGACAACCCCTTCCAAAAGAGAGCAGCCAAGGCATTATCATTCCAGGTAGTAAGTACTGCCCACTTTCGGAATTTTTGACAGTACAATTCTGCAGAATCACGACCCTGGTTCAATGCCAGCAGGGTCTTTTCAGCCTGATCAATGGCATTAGGTTCGTCATACGACAACCCCAAGGCCTGAAAGAATGCGTTCACATTAGTCAGAATAGGATGATCTGGTTTCAAAGAAAACGCCCAATCCTGGGGATCGCCACGCAGCAAAGAGATGACAATTTTAACCTGCTGCGCGGAGCTCCCTGACGAGTTAGGCTTCAAGGCAAAAAATAATTTACAATTATTTTTGAAATTCAAAAATTTAGACCGATCCCCAAAAAATACATCAGGTGTAGGAATCTTTGGTTCAGCAGCATGTGAATGAGCAAGGTAGGCGGAAATTCCCCGCACTTCCACAGCGCGCTGCTCCACACGATCAGACAATTGCTTTATCTCCATTGAGAGAAAAAAAAAATTCCCCCTACGGCCTCAGAGATATAGAGGAAAAAATATACACACTTTTTTTTTTTTTTTTATACAATTCTTTCCTGCTATTGAGTACCCTAGGATCTGCGGTATGGCAGGTGATTCTGTTATGATTGAGTCACCGTAGGAGGCAGACACAAAAATAGAAGCTACGTCCAGAAAACCAGAGAAGTTGGCAACTATCAGATTGCAGACCCCTGAACCTATCAACATAACTAGCAGTAGCCATGGGGGGTTCCTACGATGCCCTAGACCCCTCGATCACAGCCGGAGCGCTACATAGCCTAAAGACAGAAAAGGAAATCTAAACTGCCCCAGAGCAGACCCCAATGTAAAAGGCAGCCCCCAACATATAATGACGGTGAAGCAAGATGAAAAAACACTCACACAGATAGAAAGATAGGCTGAGCAAATGATGGGGCCCAAGCTAGCTAAACAGAACAGGAAAGGAAGGTTGCTGTCTGCAATCTGCCAAAACCCTATCAAAGACATAAGCCAACAAGCTGATATGAAAAAGACCCTGAAGCAGCAAGGCTTCAAAAACTAAATCAGCACTCAGGTATTTTCAGAAGACAGAGCTAAAGGAATTCAGCACACCCCAGCAGGGAATGGCAGAAATCCAGAAAAACAAAGCAAAACAAAGTCTAAGCACAAATGCAAAAAGCCGAGCAGAAAACTTAGCTTTAGAGGAGCAGGAATTCAGACTGGTCTCCAAGGATCCCACAGAGAAATAACCCGCAGGGCAGAAGGGCGTCGGCAGCCTTATATCCAGTCAGTAACTCCACTCAGCCAGTCATCATCATCAGACTCAGGTGTTTGATAATCAGGCTCACTACCTTTCTTTACCAGAAGAGGGAGTTCCTCGGGCCTCAGTAGTGAAGGGGAAAATGAACTCACAACAGATCTCCCTGACATTTACCCTGAAGACGACGACCCTGAAGACCACACAGAAGAATACCTAAATGATGACCCTGAAGAAGATGACCAAGATGACAAAGAACATGAAGTCAACCACCAAGATGCAGAACAACAAGAGACAGAAGACCAAGAAGCAGAAGAACAAAAAGCAGAGCAAAAGATATTATCTAAATTCTAAGCAGAAGAAGAGTAAGCAGAGTATGGAGGTGAGTCTGTTCCTCCTCGTGGTGCCCCTGGAAAATGCCTGTTGCTGCAGGCCAAACTGAACGCGGACAAATCCTGTTGTAAATCTTTTGTGACTGGCAGAACGGAAGGTGTAATCTTCAAACTTTTATAGATAATGACTACAGGAATGCCTGTCACAAATAAGAATATGATGATGAAGAAGAAGAATAGGAAGAAGATGAAGAAGTAGAATATGAAGAAGAATAATAGTTGAATAAGAAGAATGTGAAGAATGTAAAAGAAAAGAATAAGAGGAAGAAGGTGGAGAAGAAGAAGATGAATAAGGTGAAGAAGTTGATGAAAAGATGCTGCTGCTGCTGAGGATGATGAAGCAGAAAGTGTTGGAGAAGTAAAAAAGAAGGTGAAGAGCATGGAAGTAGTGAACATACATATCTATCAAAATATACAAAAGGTTAACATAGTCAATATCTTTGTAACTCCGAACATCTTTAAAAAAATTTTTATTCCTGCTATTACATTTGATTGGGCTAAACCTCTATGCCTTTACTTCACTGTCTGCTCCACCTCCCCCAATACATTCTACATTATTGTTAGTTTCTTTTTCTTCATGTAGAATTAAACTACAAGGAAAGAAAGGGTTTTTTTTAATTCTGATATTTCTGTTCCATTGACTTGAATGGGACTTCCGGGATCGGAATCGGCGATACCCGATACTTTTTTCATATCTGCCGATCCAATCCGATCCGATATTTTTCAATATCGGGTGGTATCGCTCAACACTTGATAACACACTAGCAGCAGGGCAAGCAAGCTCCTGTAAGGCACATTGTGTCGATTCAGGCCAGGAGTCAAGTTTACTGGCCCAATAGTCAAAGGGGAATGACCGGTGAGGGAGAACATTGATATGGGACGAGAAGTAGTTTGTTACCATTGTGGACAACTGCTGTCTCCTGTCACTTTCGATCGATGCAGTATTACCAGTCACGTGAGCGGTAGTTGAAAAATCAGTCCACAACATGGTCATGAAACCCCTGTGTCCAACACCACTTCGGCTGTGTGCACCACGAACACCTCTTCCATGTTGCCCCCTATGGCTCGTTGGAAAACCATCACTGCCGCTGTGTGCTGGGAATGCCTCAAACAAATGGTTTACCAGAGTTGCTTGTTTGTTAGCCAATATTAGCTCTAGGCTCTCCTGTGGCATGATGTTTTGGAATTTGCCTTTATAGCGTGGATCCAGGATGCTGGCCAACCAGTAGTCGTCATCGTTCATCATTTTGGCAATGCGGGGGTCCCTTTTTAGGATCGGCAAGGCATAATCAGACATGTGGGCCAATGTTCCAGGTGTCAATGATGCACTGCGAGTACTGGGTGGAGGAGCACTTTCTGGCCAATCCACATCCCTCCAGTCATGCACAAACCCTGTACCTGACCTTGCCATGCCAACATTTTTTCTTGCCCCCTGAGAAGCATCCTCCTCCCCAAAATAATCATCCCCATCATCCTCCTCCTCCTCTTTCTCTTCTTCCTCCACCTCGTCCACGAGACTTCCCTGAGCAGACAATGTCTGACTGTCATCAAGGCTTCCCTCCTCTTCTTCCTCCTTGGCTGCAGACGCCTGCTCCTTAATGTACATCAAAGTTTGCATGAGCAGACGCATAAGTGGGATTCTCATTCTTATGATGGTGTCGTCTGCGCTTGCCAGCCATGTGCATGCCTCAAAACACTGAAGGACTTTACAGAGGTCTTTCAGCTTCGACCACTGCACACCAGACAACCCCATGTCTGCCTGCAAACTGCCTGCCTGTGTATCCTCCCACAAATGAATTACAGCCTGCCTCTGTTCGCACAGCCTCTGAACCATGTGCAAGGTGGAGTTCCACCTTGTTGCAACGTCGATAAATAGGCGCTTGGGAAGGTGGAGCAATCGCTGCAGCTTTTGCATACGACTGGAGTGTACGGGCGACCGGCGGATGTGCGAGCACAGTCTTCACACCTTATGGAGCAGGGGTGTTAACTCCAGATAATTATTGAGGAAGCACTGCACCACCAGGTTCAAGGTGTGAGCCAGGCAAGGTATGTGTCTGAGTTTTGAAAGGGCTATGGCTGCCACAAACTTCCGGCCGTTATCACTAACTACCTTGCCTGCCTCAAGATGTAGACTGCCCAGCCATGACTCAGTTTGTCGCTGCAAGTAGTCGGCCAGTACCTCCGCGGTGTGTCTGTTGTCGCCCAAACACATCATCTTCAACACAGCTGGCTGACGCTTACCACTAGCTGTTTGATAGTGGGACACCTCGTGTGCAACACTGGCAGCTGCGGATGGAGTGCTCGTGCGACTGCGCTCTGTGGACGAGCTTTAGCTTCTGGAGGAGGAGGAGGAGGGTCGAATGCCTACAGCCAACTGTTTCCTATACCGTGGGCTAGGCAGGACTGTCCCACCACTGCTGTCCCCTGTGGACCCTGCATCCACCACATTAACCCAATGAGCAGTGATGGACACTTAACGGCCCTGGCCATGCCTACTGGACCATGCATCTGTTGTGAGGTGCACTGTTGTGAACTCATTTTCTGGTCTACCAGTTGAGAGTTCTCCTTCCGGGCTCCCTCTGGTGGTAACAGGAGGTAGTGAGGTTGATTTAATTAGTAGAGATCTGCCACCTGATGATGAGGATAACGATTGGATCTCTGGAATCTCAGACTGGATTTAAGACATCCGACGCCCTATTCTGGTGCTGCTGATTCCTTCTGGATTTTCAGGTCTTGGTTTTCAGCTCTGTTCCAGTCATCTCAAGCTAAGTGTTTCTGCTAATGTTCACACTTGATTTTGTTGGTCTATTCAGTTTTTTTTGTGGTCAGCCAGCCCTGACTGGGGCTGTGCTGAATTTCCACTCTTAGTTATCTGTATTTGCCAATTTGCTTTTTGTCCCTTATTAGATTGGCCTCTTTTTTGCTCTGTCTCAGAATATTTCAGAGTGCTGATATAGTGGGAGAAGTCTAGTGACTTCAGGGTTAATTTTGTTATCAGAAGTGTTGGACATTATTTATTGTAGGGTTTTTTGGGCAGATTGCAGACAGTGTCTTTCCTTTCCTGTCCTTTCTAGTTAGTTTGGCCCCATCATTTGCTCAGCCTATTTTCCTGCCTGTGTTTGTGTTTTCATCTTGTTTCATCGTCAATACATGTGTGGCGACTGTCTATTATGGATCGCAACCGAGACTGGTGAGCTGACCTCCCTTCATTTTCCCTATCCTTCTATAATTATATTTATGATCTAGTCCTGCTCCCTTACTCTATAATTGTTGTGGACGCTTGTAAACACTAATTCTATGGACATGGATTTGGACAGAAATAGGCAGCATATCTTTGCAGCCATTTTTGACTCTACAGATGATGTTACTAATGTGAGCAGTGGGGTCTCTCAGGTAGAGTCTTTAGAACACCTTTTTAATAAACTGGAAAATCGGAAAAATAAGGAAACCAGATTATGGTGGGACATGACCTCTCTAAAATCTTATCTGACGAAAAAACTTATCCCTAGGGGATTGAGACTGAATAAAAGACCTACCTTCATCTACTCAGACACTTTCAGATTAGAGTGGGAGCAGATTCTTACACAAAGTTCTTTCAAATTAATGGAGTTGATTATTAAATATGAGGAACTGGAGATGACTTGTGTTAAAGAAGAGATCACTAAGATGCAGACTTCTCTGAACAAACACAATAATGTGAAAGACTTTGACAAATTTAATTCAAGAATGGAAAAAAATCTTTCCAAACTGGAAGTATATATTGCAGATATAAAACGCAGTAAATTCACAAGAGACAAACGCGACTTTGAATTGAACCAGGTCTATTCCTGGAAGAAAAGCTGTCCTTTTCAAGAAGGTAAAAAACGATATCAGCATGGTTTTTCAGGCTTTCACCATAGAGATCGCAGGGTCAGCTTCACCAGGTCTCATGATTCAACAGTGTCTTCCAGTTCTAATCTGAATACGTCAGAAGAGTTCTTAGATGCTTCCTTCAACACTAATCATTCTGAGGATATCCGTAGTGATGGAATTATCGTAAGGAGATCAAAAAACGACAGAGAAGAGCGGGGAGGAAACATAAAAAGAAACTACCACTTCAGAAACAGGAGGAGATATCAACATGCCCTGTAATAAATCTTTCAAGCTATATCCTATCAGAAGCTCATATGACTCTCTTGAGCAAAGGCTTGGGATTTAGTCCAGTCAACAAATTTGATATTTATCAGACTCTTCTAGATGTGAATAAGTTTGCCAGAAATTTAACTTTGAAATGTCATTTTGACTACCAGTCCACCTCTTCAGAGACCTTGTCACTGTCCGGATCTACAAATATTCCTGAGTTAATTTTTCCCTATGGAAATTTTTCTTTTAAAGATCTTATAGGCTATTCCACTCTTAGAGACTTACAATCACATTCCTTACCAAAAAATAGGACTTTAAATGATCTCTTTAAAATGCCCAATCCAGGGTTTTATCCAGTTCAGTCCAGACCTGCTATTCTAGATATATTCCAAGAACTAATAGAGAAAGATTTAGTGGAGCTTGATAAAATAACAGAAATGACATATGACAATTTAACAGCACAAGAGAGAGCAGCTATGAAAGAGTTAAAAGATAATGCTGACATTCTGGTGAGACAGGCAGATAAAGGGGGTGGAGTAGTCGTGCTTAATGCTGGTCTGTATTATTCAGAAAATCTGCGCATTTTGAATGATTCTGCTACCTATTCCAAGATTTCTAGTGATCCCACGTCTAAATTTCAGTGTGATTTGTCAAAATTATTAAACGATGGTTTAGTCACAGGGGCCATAACACAGAAAATTTATGATTATGTTAATATCAAGAACCCTGTGATTCCCATTTATCATGCATTTCCTAAAATCCACAAGGATTTGTCCCCCCCCCCTTAGAACTATAATTTCGGGGATAGGGTCTTTTTCAGAGAAATTGGTAGAGTGGGTTGATCATTACCTACAACCTTTGGTCATTGATCTTCCAGGATATATCAGAGACACCAAAATGTTATTCTCTGCCCTGGATGATTATCATTGGTCACCAGAATATTCATGGATTACTTGTGATGTGGTGGGTCTATACCCGTCCATACCACACAATGTGATTATCTCTAGTCTCACATTCTTTTTGGACAAATATAGCACATATGTGATAGAAATTCAATCCTTCATTGTGGATGCAGTTTCCTTTCTTCTCTCACATAATTATTTTTCATTTGATGGAATTTTTTTCTTACAAAAACAAGGAGTAAGTATGGGGGTAAATGTTCCCCAGCTTTAGCTAATATTACAGTAGCTGTTTGGGAAGAGAAATATATCTTATGTAACAATAATCCCTTTTCACAAAATATACAACTATATGGCCGCTTTATAGCTGACCTGATTTTGATCTGGAAGGGAGACATCTCAGGGATTAGTGATTTCATTAGCTATATTAATATGAATGATTTTAATCTTTCATTTACATTTACAGTGTCGGATTTTTCTATCAGTTATCTGGATGTGACTTTGTCTGTGAATTCTGACAGCCAAAAGGTCTGCGTTTTTCCTTTCAGAAAACCCACAGATACCAATTCAATTTATTTTACAAGCTTATTCTTGTCATCCCAAGCACGTGGTTAAATGGTTAAAAACATTCCAGTGGGAGAATTAATTAGGTTAAAAAGAAATTGTAGTTCACCTATAACATTTGCCAAAGAATCAAACAAAACCCTTTCTAGACTTAAGGACAGAGGATATGCTAATTGGATGCTAAGGAAAGCTGATAATATTGTCAGCAGGATCGATAGACACCCTGCTGAATGAATCTCCTTTGAGCCTTGTACACACTGGAGTTACTGCTAGCAAGAAAAAGAATCGCACACGGGCCCCCTGTAATAATTATGACCGTCCTATAGTTAGTTTTTCTACCATGTACAGTCCACAATTCAATAAGATAACGGACATTGTCAAAAAATATTTACCTATTTTACACAATGATAATAAACTTGGTCAAATTCTGGACAATACCCAGATAGGATACATAGCCAGGAAAGCTCCTGCTTTGAGCGATATCTTATCCCCCAGTCTTTTTATCAGTAATAGGAGAACTAAAAATAATACTTGGTTGTCATATAAAGGCTTTTCCAAATGTGGACATCATCCCTGTAAAGTCTGCAATTATGTGGTTAAAACCAGCAGATTCACTTCTAGTGTTACTGGCATATCATACCCTATTCAGTCTCACATAAATTGTAATTCAGAAGGAGTAATATATGTTGTTGAATGCGTTTTTTGTAACCTACAATATGTAGGCTGTACAATAGGACCTCTTAAAAAGAGAATTAGGAAACACTTGTCAGAAGCTACTAGTAGTAATTATAATATTTCAGCAGTTTCTTATCATTGTAAAACTGTTCATGGAGGTAAAACTGATAGTCTCAAAATTATAGCAATAGAGAAAGTCTATAGATCTACTAGGGGAGGTGATTTCAGGAGAAAATTATTAAATCGTGAATCCTTTTGGATTTTTAAATTAAATACAAGAGTACCATTAGGTCTGAACAAACGACTTGATTTAATATTGCAATTAGATTGATATTTTCTTCTGTATATTTACATTCTACTTAGTCCTATTCAATTCTGGTTATTCTGATAATTTTTGTGATTGTTATTATATTCTTATGATATTTTTTTATTAGTTTTTTTTTTTTTTTCCTGTTTTTCCGTCAAGTTTTTGTTTCAGCTCCACATTAGGCTGAGTGTTTGCAAGAGTTAACTGGTAGGGATACTCCCTATTTTCATTAATTCTTTTGTCCAACACCTGTGATTTACTAGTTTTTGTACTATTTGTAGTCGTCAGTATTGGTCTAGTGTGAACCATGAGTAAGACCCTCTAGGTCGAAACGCGTTGGTTGGAGACCACCAGAGACCCCATCTGCCTGTATGTCCTTATCCATACTTTTTTCTGTTCGATTTTAAGAATTTACAATAAATGATGTATTTTTAACTGAAGTCCAGCGCTGGAGATTCCATCCTTTATTTTGCTTCAGTCAACACCCCTGATCAAGGTGACTCCGTGCGCAGGAGGATTATGGATCGCAACCGAGACTGGTGAGCTGACCTCCCTTCATTTTCCCTATCCTTCTATAATTATAATTGTCTATTTCTTTGGGGTCTGCTCTGGGGCAGTTAGTTTTCCCCTTTTCTTGCGTTAGGCTTATTTAGTCCTCCGTCTGTGACGAGGCGTCTAGATTCATCGTAGGAACACTCCACGGCTGCTGCTAGTTGTGTGGTTAGGATCAGGGGTCTGCAATCTGCATAGATACCAACCTCTCTGGTTTTCTGTGACTTAGGCTACTTTCACACATCAGGTTTTCGGCGTCAGGCGCGATCCGGCGTCGTGCCGGAATGCCGGATCCGGCAAATGTTTTGTAAAACCTGATGTGCCGGATCCGGTTTTCTGCCGGATCCGTCTTGTTCTTGACAGACAAAACCGGATCCGTCTCATCCGGTTCATCCATTTTTCTATCCGTTTTTCGACGGATTACGCCGGATCCGGTTTTTAAAATTGACCCTTGTGGCCTTCAGGACCGGATTGGCTACTGGAAAACTATATATAGCATGTTCCTACAGCCCTTCTTTGACAGGTTGTAGAGGAGAAAGTGCAGGTTGGAGAGAAGAGCAAGTTACTGGCGAAGATGGATGTTGTCATTGGAAATATTACCACTAGAAGTTCTGTGACGGTTTCAGTAATGAGGGACAATTTTGCACTATACTTTATGTCACCTCAAGGCAGAGTACACTGGCAGGATGACAGAGTGTGAAAGATTTGTGCCCTAACCAAACTTGTGTACCTTCTGGACCAACAGTATATACCTTTGCCAACCAAAGTTGGCTATCTTGTCATGGTCTTACTATTTTTAGCTTTAGGCCACAGGTGTGTACCTGGTTGTGTTTTATGCAAAGTATTTCACCTTTTAACAAAAGTTGTGTACATTGTTAGGAAATCACCAACAATAAACACAACTTTTCAGGTGAAATACTTTGCTTCAAACACAACCAGGAACACAACTGTGGCAAAAAGCTAAAATTTACCCACAGTTATATACCTGGTTTTGAATACCTTTTTACCTTTTAAATACCCTGTATTTAACCTTTTTTTTAAACATATTTCGCCGCAGAAAGAAATGACAGACAACCAGTGTAAACAATAATTTAACTTTTATTTAAAATATTTTTTTTTGTGTAAACTGTTTTTAAAGTTAAAAAAAACTTTTTTAATAAAGGTTTGAAACCAACCAAATGGGCATTTTTATTACAAAAAAAACATTATAACTCGGTGTACTGTGGGGTGGAAATACTGCTGGAGGGGCTGCGGGACACTTCGACAATGGGAGTGTGGAGAGAGGACTGGGATCGTGGTGGGGAAGGAACAGTTAGAGGTGATGGTGTGGAAAAAGCTACAGAATGGGTGGACATGTGGGAGGCAGAAGAGGTGGTGGGCGGTGGAGTGGAGGGTTGGGCAGGGACTGTAGGAGCAGATGATGTTGATGGAAAGTTGTATGGGGAAGGAGTTTGGTACGGGGAAGGAGTTTGGTACGGGGAAGGAGTTTGGTACGGGGCAGGTTGCTGGAAGTGGGGAGATGTCTGGTACTGGGGAGGTTGCTGGTACTGGGAAGGTTGCTGGTACTGGTGAGGTTGCTGGTATGTAATAGGAGGGGGAGGATGGAAAGTGGCTGGAGGGGGTGCAGATGTAATAGGAGGGGGAGGATGGAAAGTGGCTGGAGGGGGTGCAGATGTAATAGGAGGGGGAGGATGGAAAGTGGCTGGAGGGGGTGCAGGTGGAGGAACTACAGTGATGGGAGGTGGAGGTTGGGAGGTAACCTGCTGTAGAGCACCGTGGCACGAATGCATTACATGCATCTGCTGGGTAGGAGATATTGTTGCCATGCGCTCCACAACAGACCTGAAAAAGGTGTGGTTTGGCGAAGATCTTGCTTCTGAATGCATGGTTTGCAGAAGTGTCTTCACCTCCAGAATGCTGGAGTTGATCTGCTGAAAGCCTGCGGAGATTTGCTCTGACAAGACTTTTAGACAGTTCTGGAAAGATGCATTCAGATGCAAGAACTCTGGCGCATAACTCTTTTCCTGACCCCTCTGCCGCTGCCGCCCAGTACCCGCAGGTGTACTGTCGCTGTGGGTCCCACTGTCTTGCTTTTATATATGTCTTGTGGGCAGAGCTACTGAGCATGCTCAGACCAAAAAAACCGGATCCAGCCACCGGATCCGGCTTTCGCCGGATCAGGCGCATTGCGGCGCTCATAGGCTTTCATTGTGTGAAAAAGCCGGACGCGCCGGATCCGGCGTGTCCGGCTTTTTCGCCGGAGACAAAAAACGTTACAGTAGCCGTTTTTTCCAGACGCCGGATCGCGACACATTGCCGGATCCGGCGAAAACCGGATGAAACGCATGGCCATCCGGCGCAAATGCAAGTCAATGGGGGGAAACCGGATCCGGCATTGCATTTCGCCGGATCCGGTTTCTGTCAAAAGCGCCGGATCGACCTGATGTGTGAAAGAGGCCTTAGCTTGCTCAGTTCTCCTCATCGGTGACCCATTCATAATAGTGCTCCTTTCCACTCACTGATTGCATGAGTTTCACACTTTCACATGCAGGTGGAGGGCTGGGATGGCTTTTTGCGGAAAGACGTGCCGACTGGGTAGGTCATAGCGTGGTACTGCGTAGGCCATGAGCTCTTGGAAAGCATTGCTTTCAACCAACCGGTATGGCATCATCTCTAACGAGATTAGTTTGGCAATGTGGGCGTTCAAAGCCAGTGTACGTGGATGAGAGGATGAGTACTTTCTTGTCCTACTCAGAGTCTCTGGTAGGGTGAGCTGGACTTGAGAGCTGCATATGGTGGAACTAGCGGTAGACATGGCAGACTGAGAGAGGGTTGGTGTTGGTGATGGTGTTCGTGGTGCTGCTGATGGCCTAGATTCAGTCTTTCGTAGCAATGACATTTTGATTCCATGACTGCTTTGCCCTTGCGACAACACCTCGACATTTGCTGCTGGTGGTGTGCTAACCGGTGAGCTTACAGTGGGGGAAGCGATGTAGCGCCGCTGACTACCTTCATTCGGAGCAGGTGCACATGTGGTACGTGAGGTTTGGTAGTCCATCCAAGCTTGCAAGTGCATGGTGGTTAAATGTCTAAGCATGCAACTGGCATTCAAATTTCTCAGATTTTTCCCTTGGCTAAAGGTCTTTGCGCACTTCTTACAGATAACTTTTGCCTGATCATTAGGATTTTGTTCAAAAAGTGCCACACTGCACTCTTACTACTATGGAAGACATTTTGAGACCTTGCACACTGTGCTAATTTGACTGTCTGGCCAAGCTGTCCTGCAACTCTTTTGGTTTTTGTAACACATTTTTGGACTGCTATGGTCATGCCAGACAACAGCTGTTGCGATGTTGTTGCCTGCTGCGGATCCTCCTCCTCTTCTGAGCTATTGGCAGCGGCACCCTCTTCCCCCAAAGGATGACAATCTGGGTCAACAACTGGGTCATCCATCACCTCCTCTTCAATTTCATGTGCACCTTCCTCTGTGTTACCGTGTAAGGTGATATAGTATGCGGGAAGGGGCACCTGAGTTTCATCAGGGTCTGATTCTGCCTCAGTACACTGCGAGGACATTGTAGTGCTCTGAGTGAATGTACCAGCAGAAAAATCTAGCAGTGGCTGTGCAACAGTGCACTCCATGTCAGATTCATCTTGGACTGGGGAATTCATGATTTGACTTGCTAACCCAGGCATGGTATGTGAAAAGTGCTCCATGGAGTAATCAGTAGTGTGGCCTGCCACATCCTTCACTTTTGGTAGGGGTGAAGGACACAAGGAAAGGTGTTGTTCCTGACCAGGAGCCTCCACTGATGGCTCAGTGCTTTTATTTTTTGAAACTTCAGAAGAGGAGGCGAGAGAGCTGGAGGCTGTGTCAGCAATGTAAGCCAAAACTTCCTGAAGCTCCGGCTTTAAAAGTGGTTTACCTACTCCCAGAAAAGAGAGCCTTTGAGGCCTTGTGGAGCCAGATGATGACGCAGGCTCAAAACCTCCTGTCTTAGGTGCTATTGTGCTTTTGCCACTACCAACAGATGCAACACCACCACCACCACTATCGGGACCAGCCGGCAACCCCCGCCCACTTCCATGGCGTCTTCCACCATACTTGCTCATTTTTGTGTAAATGTACCCAAAATACCTCCAGCTATATGGTACTGTAAAACAAGGTAGAAGGTGTATCTACTGTTGGTGAGATTTTGAATCTCACTATAGATTTGAGGACACTGAACTATTGTCTCAGGCCCAGTAGAGATTACACCTCAATGTAACTGACTGAAATTGGATGGTGTATGACAAGGTGTAGGGTGTCTATAGGATTGGTGAGAATTTGAATCTCACTATAGATTTATGAGCGCTGAACTATTGTCTCAGGCCCAGGAGAGATTACACCTCAATGTAACAGGCTGAAATTGGATGGTGTATGACAAGGTGGTGGGTGTATATAGTATTGGTGAGAATTTGGATCTCGCTAGAGATTTGAGGACGCTGAACTATTGTCTCAGGCCCAGGAGAGATTACACCTCAATGTAACAGGCTGAAATTGGATGGTGTATGACAAGGTGGAGGGTGTATATAGTATTGGTGAGAGTTTGGCTCTCACTAGAGATTTGAGGACACTGAACTATTGTCTCAGGCCCAGGAGAGATTACACCTCAATGTAACAGGCTGAAATTGGATGGTGTATGACAAGGTGGAGGGTGTATATCCTTGTCCGGCTGAGTAGGTACAATTGTACCTATTCCGTTTTAAAATTGCAATAACTTTTTTCAAAAAGCCGTAGAGGGCTGAAATTTCGTGACATCTCTTCAGTTTTGGTCCAGAATATATTGGCCAAATTTCAATAAAATATCTCCACCCCCTTCCAAGATAAGGGGTCGAGATATTTTTGCATCCATAACAAGCTGCATAGGTACAAATGTACCCTCATATATTTTGAATGAAGATAATGAAAGGAAAAAAGAATAATTTTTTTTTAATGATAATGTTATTTTATTATTATAAATAAGTAAAAGAATTGTTCATTTACATTATAAAAGAAAATGTAAGAAACTTTTTTTATTGATTTTCTTTGCAAGTAATGCATGTTATGTTGTCTATGCTACCGAGTGTTCATCGCAAATGGGTTTCACACAAACCACACAAGACTTTCTAGTCTTACGTTGTTTTCGCCTCAGGTCTCGGCAGACATAGCAACTACCAACAACAGGGGAGGGTCCACGTCTACCATGAGGTATTTGAGGGCCAGCTGCTGCTTGCGATGCTACCAGAATGCATCATCCAAGCACCATTTCTACTGCACCTCGAAGTAAATGGGTTCTCATCTTCATTCGGTTTGTACTACGATCTTCAATTGCAGGCATACACAGCTGATTTCCGAGATCTTTCAGGAACTTTCTTCGTTGATCCTTTGTCCTGAAGCTTGGATTGTGTTCTCTGTAGATGATGTAGGATGCAAACACAGTGACGTCAATCATATTGTAGAAAAATGCCAGAGGCCAACGTAATGTTCGTCGTTTCACAGTGTACTCTCCCAACATTTTATCCATAACATCAACTCCGCCTTTTGTTTTGTTGTAGTATTTTATTATCTCTGGCTTGGCTGCATCTCTTCAACTTCTCCCGTCATGTGCATAGATGATAGAAGCACGACTGATTTGTTCTTCTTTGGTACATATGAACAGACTGTTGCATCATGATTGTAGGCAAAATTTGTTGAGTTTACAGGCCATTCTTTGGCAGGCTGCATGTTGCTAGGTAGAAACCTTTTGTTTTTTCTCACTGTACCAACTAGTGTCATGTTCCAGGAGTTCAATACCTTAGCTAGTTCCATGGTTGTAAAGAAGTTATCGGTGGTGACATTTCTTCCAGAGCCTTTATACGAGCTCACTAGGTCCAATACTGTACGTTCACCATGTTTACTTGTCGAGGACCATCAGTTGGTTTCCCAGTGTAGAGCTGACCTTGTAATGGGTAGGCGTTTGACGAGTCACAAGCCCAGACAATCTTTATGCCATATTTAGCTGTTTTTGAAGGTATATACTAGGTAAATTTAGTATGGCATCTAAGTGGAAATAATTGCTTGTCGACGGTGATACAATTATATGGCTTGTAGGCTCTCTTCAGATTTCTGTTCAGCATTGTCCAGATGTCCCGTATTGGTGCAGCTTTATCTGTTTGCACATGTTCTGCATGTGTATTTTCGTTGTCAAATCTGATAAATCTGAGTATCATCTTGAAGCGGTCATGAGACATGACTGCACGTATAAGAGGCAGAGCATCAACATTCCACATTTCCTCCAGATTCTCTTTGTTGTCTCTGTGCACACCAGCAGCAATCAGTATGCCCAAAAATGCATGGAGTTCAGTTTCAGTAAATTGCTTGAATGTTTTTTGTGGTGGCCGTTCAGAAGAATCAGGAAAACGTTGTACCAGTTCGTTGTTGTAAGCATCACAAACTCTCTTGGCCTTTCGATTTGTTTCTCGTAATATGATGTCACACATCTCGGGAGTCATGATTGACTTGAATATCTCTTTTGCTGTATACAGGTTGCTGATTGTTGCAGGGCCACCTCTTTGTCATAGGACATTACGAGATTTTGCTTGTGCATTTGGCAGTGGATCACTACACCATTGAGTTTTATCCTTAGCAGTCCAAATGTCGCCTGCACTTTGAGGCACAGACTCATCCTCAACACTTTCGTCTGAGTCGTATTTTTTTTCCTGCTCTATGACCATTTCTTGCTCAATGTCTGAATCTTCTTCAGTAACATCCACTTGTGGTACATTGTTTTCATCATCAGATGCAACATATGGTTCTTCCTCATGCTCAGAATCAGATTCTTCTAGCATTCTCATTATTTCGTCAAACGTAAATCTGTAAATATGAAAAAATGAAAAATAAATAATTTTCCGAAATACTACACAATACTACATTATTGGCTTTTCACAAAATGATACTAACCTGCAAACACGTTTTCTTGGATTATGGCGTAAACTAGATCCAGCATCACTATCACTCATGATGACTTGGTAGATGAATTTTGGTTTCGTAATTTAGTTCAGTAACACATGGCAAGTAGAATGAAACTCGATTCTAAAGTGCAGATAAAAAAGTAAATTATTTCTAGTGATAATTATTTATAAATGTCATTTATATATTATGTAAAGCGTATACGGTTTCAGAATTTTCATTCCATCTTCGACTGTTTTTTCGACCAATAGGAAAATTGTAACAGAGCCACCATCTTTATTTTGTGCTGAATATAAGTAAAACACCGTAAAACAATATGTAGATACTAATTATTATCTATTTTTCGTATAAAAATCATACCTATAGTGATAAGTTTCATACAAAATATATGTAAGCCAAGTCCAGGCTCAAAGACAATTTCTGACTGTTCTGTCCCCACATAAGGCGAATGAAGGTATAACTGGCTGTTAGATGCTGTGAGACTTTCCTACCTTCGTATCCAAGAAATTGAAGACTTCACAAGCCTAGAAATGTGTGTGCTCACAGCAATGAGATGAACAGAAAAATGGCTACTGAGAGGAGGGAGGCAGGAAGAGTAGAAGCCACTCCCAGTTTGAATCAACTTAATTGACAGCAACATAAGTGAGCAGTAACAACACTGGCCAATAGATATCAGCATAACATTTGTAGCTGAATGAACTTTAGTTTCTGAAACCAAGTAAAGGAGAAAGTCTTCCCACAGTGGAGGTATATATGAAGGTATAATTGTACCTCTGCAGCCTGTTAACGTTGTAAAATTATGCAGCCTGCTGAAGGATATAGTAGTGGTGAGAATTTGAATCTCACTATAGATTTGAGGACACTGAACTATTGTCTCAGGCTCAGGAGAGATTACACCTCAATGTATCAGGCTGAAATTGGATGGTGTATGACAAGGTGGAGGGTGTTTATAGGATTGGTGAGAATTTGAATCTCACTATAGAGTTGAGGACGCTGAACTATTGTCTCAGGCTCAGGAGAGATTACACCTCAATGTAACAGGCTGAAATTGGATGGTGTATGACAAGGTGGAGGGTGTATATAGTATTGGTGAGAATTTGGATCTCACTGGAGATTTTAGGAGGCTGACAATGATGCTCTCAGTCCAAGTATGGACGCAGGCAGCCTAATAAGCAGGACTGCTGCACACAAAAGTGTGGAAAAATGAACGCTTGGTAACTATGCAGAAAAGAGGAAGAAAAGTATTTCTGCTTTTAAAAAAGCAGTTTGCACAGCAGTGTGCAAACAGCAATGCAGCTGTCAGGGAGCCTTATAAGGCCTCCTAATAACCAACAGAGCTGATGCACAAGAATAGAGCCTCCCCGGTCACTGCACACAAACTGTTGTGTTGTAAGTGGAAATCGCTAACAGCAGAAGCAGTTTTTTGGTTCTTCTTCCCTGCCTAACGCTCTCCATACAAAATCAGCAGCAGCAGCAGCTCTCCCTATGCTAAGCTTGACATAAGTAAGATGGTGATTGGCGTTCACGCCCTTTTATAGCCCCTGTGATGCCACACAAAGCCAGTGAAGAGTCTGTGATTTGATCTTTATCTCTCAATGGGAGATCGATATGCTGGAGGGTTGCCAGACTTTGGTTTGAGGCCTACTCGAGTAGCGGTGAACAAACACACACAGAGACAGGGTATGTATCTGTAGGATGTCACAATTTCCTAATTTAATTAGGTAGCTTATATGCTCATTTGAGTAGGCGGTAACATTACATCATCGTATTTCATTGGACAATTGATTATTCAACAGTAAGCATAAATGGTTTCAACCAATCATATTCATATTCTATAACCAATCAGATTGTACTCGGCTGTTAATTATTAGTATTTGTGCAGACGTGATGGAAACTTTAGTAGGTCTTGTGTAAGTTACACAAGACCCCAATATCAATCTCATTAATCTATACTCATGACGGTTATAGCTCCGTTATCTGTGTTATTGAGGGTTACTAAGTGCTTACATCCCCAGTATCTACCTAACATGTGGACGTGTAGTTTCAATGTCCAACTGGGTGCAGTAAGCTGTTTATCCATCATGTACAATTTCTTATGAAGAATAAGGTTATAGGTGATTATCATCGTGAGACAGCATTTTCATATATAGAGTATGTATATGAGACCCCAGAAATACATTAATACTAGAAGGACATATAGAATTCCCTATCAGTCCCCCCTTTTGAGAACAGATATGACTCTACCATTCACATATAGGTACATTCAAAGGCCTAATGCCAGTGTCGGACTTCCTAACACTTCTTCTGCCGAATTCCCCATATGGGAAGGGAGATCATATCTAATTCTCAACCTCATACCATTTGCTCATATTCATCACTATTGGGTTTCAATGTAATATACATAGTTTTGGTAATAGACGCATCAATCAATCTTTGAAGTAGTCCTCTGATACATGGTATGCAGCAGCATCCACAGGTCACAAGTACTGCTGCTACTACTGCCAGAGAGATGAGAAGGCTGGACACAAGATGACTCCATCTACCGAACCAGGATTCCAACCAGTCCATGAAGGGATTGTTGATACCCGAATTTTCTGCCAATTCTTCGGACAGGGATGTAAGACCCTCCAACGCCTTTGTGATACTGCCATCCGGCGAAGTATTATTCGGGATGAAGGTACAGCAAAACGTTCCAAACATCTTACACACGCCCCCCTTTTCCGCTAGCAACATATCCAAAGCCATCCTATTCTGGTGCGTCATTAAAGAAGTTGGGCCTAATTGTTCAGCTATCCCTTTTACTGCATCCCTTGTGTAATTTATAAACCTTTGCTGATTATAATAAATATAATTTATCCAATTCACATTTTTATTAACTGTCACCCACCAGAAGAAAATTGATTCAAAACCTGCTGCTATCTGGTTTCTGGCCTTGTACTCATCAGGTACCCCTCTGGGTACCCCTATATTGTCTATATAAACTCTAGGATCAAAGGACCCAGCAGGTACTGATCTTCTATTTCTGTGCAGGGTTTCAACATTCATTCCACCTCCTTTAATCTCTTCTGATGAAATTATTTTAAATGGCATGAGCACCTGAACTAGAACACAGCTGCCAACCCAACTTGGTGGCAACCTAGGCCTTAGTTTCATGTCTCCACATAACCACCATATGTCACTCCTTGCTATAGTTTGGTTTTGAAACCAACTGGCTTTAAAACCTCCTGTATCTGTATTTATAGGGATGGTGATGTGACAAAACTCTGAAGTTAGATTTCCTACCCATCTCCCTGGTCCTGTTCTCAGGAAACAAGTGTAGTCACCTGGATATGCATAAACTCTAGGTGGCACGTGATCAATTTTTGCTATTGGATACCGGACTGATAGAGATTGACACAAAACATTATCACTAGGGTCATATGTGGCGTTATACAAAGCTAGAATACACTGTAAATCTACTTGATCCTGTTCTGAATATCTGAGGGGAATAGTCCCTAAATGGGGCCTAGCGGTTGCACATGCAATACAATCAGTTTTGTTATTTTGCTCTGTAGTATACTTCATCCATAGCAACCATTCATTCCTCTCTGTGTAGCCTGTTTCTACGGCTAACTTCTCCTCATAGCCTAATTCCCCAATTCCATCAACATCCAACATTTCTCCTGACCTTTGGGGTTTGTCCTCCCCTTGTTCCTTGTCCTGTGCAGGAACAGCTTTTAACCAAAATGTTCCCTGCTGAACCTGTCTACCTGGGATATACAGTCCCAATACATAGAGACCTTCATCTCCAAGAGAGGGTTCATCCAGGGTTATAAGGAGAGGATTGCAAGAGAATCTCCAGTCCAAAACCTCGGGATCACAACCCCATTTTGGAATGGGTACAGCAATATTCATCCTCTTGAGGAGAGGTTTTCCTGATGAACTAACACGAGTCATGGCTTCCTCTGGCTTATACCCCCATGAAGTTCCCGTTTTTCAAGCTGCATCTGACCAAGAATTACAGTTCTCATTTCCAGGTCTAGTTACACAGATATATACCACCGCCCCTTCAGTTCCTGTTAGATATTTATAATTGGGGTTGCTACTCTTTTTCCCAAATTTAAGATTCCATTGACACTTCACTATCTGACACAAGTCCACCCTAAATGTAGCTGTTGCTGCCTTGGTGTCAAACCACAAGGTTACTGATGTGTTATTCTGAAGTGTCTCGTCCATTTGTCCTTCTTGCAGTAAAGCTGCCAACATCATCAGGGACAGGACCCTCATTCTTCCGCTCCAGGACCTCATAGTAGCTTGTATGGACCGGTCTTCCTTTGAACTCTACGGACGTGGTTTAGCGGGGACCATCAACCAGTGGCTCCAGTGGTCTTCGTGTCTTTTGGTCAACAACCAACTTTTGGATTAACTAGAATAGAATCAAAAACTTATTTATACACAAATGGGGGTCCCTTTTGGACTCCGGACCTGCTGCAGGGGTTGTCAAATAGTTACAACATCTGTGTGGACAAAAGAGTACCTCAGTTGTGGTAGTTTCTGACATCAGGAAGGCTTCCAGTCCCCTGAAAAGAGATCAACACACACGAGCACATACTTCATACATTTTACCTTGGGCAGCCTGTATGAAGTCAATCTGCAGTCATTGAAACGGATAGGAGGGCCCAGGCGCACGTGTATGTTTATGGCGTCTTTCTAGTCTATCTGTGTTGTGCGCATCTAATCTATCTTAATGTAAAGCTAAACAGGTGGACCCAATATCTTTCTTCAGAGCACATAGTTTTTGTCTTCACTCACGTGCGTAGAGTCATGAGCCATCACATGGTGCAGGGATTTTGGCAAACATACCCGCTGTCCCGCCATCCACAGTTCTGAGCTCCAGCTTCCGACCAGACTTCAGTCTCTTCCCCGGTTGGTGACCGAGTCAGAGCCTGTAAGATACTTAAGTCTAACTGGTTATTTTTTTTAATGCTCACCATGACCAGTGGAGGCGCCTCAGGGGTCTCCCAGTACCTTGGTCTTCTGGCTGATTCCCAGCCACTTTGTTTGCTTCGTGCTCCATGGGTTCTTTTCTCATGCGTACCCTCACCTTCACTATGGCAACCTCTTTCAGGGCCTGTTGGTGTAAGAAAAGACCTTTCCTCCCCATATGGGGCCGTAGTTGTGGGTTTACCTGAAAAAAATAACTTGTATATGTGGTGTCTTGCTTACCTTAAAGCCCCCTAAACACCTCAATGAGTGCCGTCAACTCCACCTCCCCTGTAGAGTTATGAGGGAGGAGTGGTTCTGCTTTCTATTATCTCATGCTGTGTGATCGCCATACAACCAGGTTCTTGGACCTTCCGGAAAGAAAAACTCAACATCCAGATTAGTGAGAGATACCCTTATGGATTAGCATATTTTTTAAAAAATAGCGGATTCTCCTCTCTTCTCCCCCCCTTTGGAAATCACCATGCTAGTACCGAATAGGGGGCAGAGTGGTGGATTTCCATTACACATATAACAGGATTTTTTTTCCTCTTTTTTTTTTTTTTTCAAACATACTAAAAGCATTCCTTATCTTTGCTACCTGACAATTGCTTTCCATGGATATCTGACACTGCTTCAAGTCAAAGGCAAAGTTGTACTTTGAACCATCTGCCTCTCCCTTCCTTATCAACATGCATTACACACTCTAAACACTTAACTTAACATTGAGAAAAATCTAGCTGTATTCCTTTTACAAATACGTATTATGCTACAGTGCGAACCCAGTGAGGAGAGCTGCGAGCTGCGCTTCCACCAGGTAAGATTCTGGCTCTCCATTATTTAACGGACATCTGACAAGATTATAATTCCCTATGTCACTTAGCAAAATTCCATCGACCCAGGGAATTGCAGGAATTCCATGTACATTAAGCCGGAATACTTTATACTCTGGAAATCTGTCTGACAGAAATCCAAAACCAGTGAGCTGTTGGATATACCCTCTTGGTATAATTTTGACAGTTCTCCAACCTTCAGGAGATATAATCATCATTAATCCAAATGTGCAATTAGGGCACGACATTTTCTCATGGAATACTTGGCACACACACAAGGCAAGCTCAGACCACCAAACAGAACTTTTCTTATATAATGCAACCCGCAATATACACCACTCAATGGGGGGCTCTATTCCTGACATGGAAACGTCTATAGTGGAAAACTTGTCCGTCTGGGCTTTGCAATATAAACTGTTCGCTAAACCTCAGGTCTTGTAAAGTGTGACCTTTCAACGCATTACTTAAAGGGATATGCGCGTTTAATGCTAACAGCGCCCACCAATCATCTCCTCGCTGTATATAGTGAACTTTCTTCACATTCGTGCCTGGGACTGTCCCAGCAAATATCCATCTATCATACAAAACACGATTCGCATCAGATTTTCTTTTGAAAATCGCAGTCTGCAGACAGAACCTACAGTGTCCTCTCATTCACACAGAATTTCTTTTACACATGAGATCATGCACTTCCACTTATCAGCAGAGAGTCTCAAAGGTCACTCACATTCTTTCACACAGATTCAGTAAACTGTTAACTCATTAAGCTTGTTATCTCTGTCTTCTGCTTCTTATCACTGCAGTCCCTACTTTCTATCTCCTGGTGCTTGCTTAAAATCCTATCTTTGTTTTCTGGTTGATACTTGACTGTGTTGGGGCTAAAAACTTTCCTGGCCTGTCCTAAAATGCCTAAATGTCTATGGCTAGCGGACCCGTACTGACTGCACTTTGCTAATTCAATGTACAGGCCGCACCTAGACCGTATCTCTCTATCTCTTTTCCTCTCTGTCTGCCTCTTTCTCTGGTTGCTATTCACTATTCTCTTAATATGCGCTGTTATTTTGTGCCCACCTCCCTACTTCATTATCACTTTGCTAGCAATATACCTATGCCGACTGCACTTCGCTAATTCGATGCATAGGCTGGGAGCCGTTGTTATAAGGGGTTCCTGCTCAGTGTCCGAACTTAAGTCCTAAAACTGACGTGACGTCATCAGTTGGTAGGCATCAATCTGCAATAAAACTATATATCAACCAGAGAGCAAAATCCAATTAACTATAGGCCGACTAATATGACCCAAATTTCCTCATTAGCCCAGTAAGAATCTGTCCCCTCAGCTAGACCTACTAGACCTTGTATACTCAGAGATCTTATTTATCAACCAGAAGACTAGAGCTATCATTAATATGCAGGCTAATGTAATCCCTACTACCTCAAAGTTCCTTAGCACCATTAGGGGCAGTTTGTACGTATCAGACAGGAGAGTAGATAGATAGACCTATCCTGTCTCAACCGGCGTTGTAACACCGTAATAGTATCTCTAGCACTCTCCAAGAGGACGTACACAGCCTTCTTCATGCATATGCCGCCAGAGACGTGTCCTCACATGAATCCTGGCAAGCCAGTTATCACGGAGAGACGCTCCCAAGGGGCAAAAACACAGTAAAGAATTCTTAGTACCCTCAAGGTTGGGTCATTCATTCATGCGCAATCATACGTAGCAGCTTTTAGGTTTCTCCCTCCAGCATACGTCTTGTGTATCACAAGGATATTCTACGGTTCTTAGCGCTGGTATGTAAGAAGACAGACTATACTGTACCCCAACAGCCGGCTCAGAACATGTAGCAAAGGGGAGACACAGAATTTTGTAAGAAACAATGGCTCTTACCTTCACCGGTGATTTTGGTCTGTGTGTCCTCTAGGCCTCAGTCTGCGGGTGCCGGATCTCAGGATGCTGGGGTCTTCTGTTGTGACCAGGCCACCCCAATGGGATGCCAACTGAAGAGTCTGTGATTTGATCTTTATCTCTCAATGGGAGATCGATATGCTGGAGGGTTGCCAGATTTTGGTTTGAGGCCTACTCGAGCAGCGGTGAACAAACACACACAGAGACAGGGTATGTATCTGTAGGATGTCACAATTTCCTAATTTAATGCTAGCAATATACCTATGCCGACTGCACTTCGCTAATTCGATACATAGGCTGCGAGCCGTTGTTATAAGGGGTTCCTGCTCAGTGTCTGAACTGAGTATCTCTGGATACTGGGGTCTTCTGTTGTGACCAGCCCACCCAGGGACGCCAACTGAAGAGTCTGTGATTTGATCTTTATCTCTCAATGGGAGATCGATATGCTGGAGGGTTGCCAGATTTTGGTTTGAGGCCTACTCGAGTAGCGGTGAACAAACACACACAGAGACAGGGTATGTATCTGTAGGATGTCACAATTTCCTAATTTAATTAGGTAGCTTATATGCTCATTTGAGTAGGCGGTAACATTACATCATCGTATTTCATTGGACAATTGATTATTCAACAGTAAGTATAAATGGTTTCAACCAATCATAGTCATATTCTATAACCAATCTGATTGGTTATAGAATATGAATATGATTGGTTGAAACCATTTATGCTTACTGTTGAATAATCAATTGTCCAATGAAATACGATGATGTAATGTAATCCCTACTACCTCAAAGTTCTTTAGCACCATTAGGGGGCAGTTTGTATGTATCAGACAGGACAGTAGGTAGATAGACCTATCCTGTCTCAACCGGCATTGTAACACCGTAATAGTACCTCTAGCACTCTCCAAGAGGACGTACACAGCCTTCTTCATGCATATGCTGCCAGAGACGTGTCCTCACATGAATCCTGGCAAGCCAGTTATCACGGAGAGATGCTCCCAAGGGGCAAAAACACAGTAAAGAATTCTTAGTACCCTCAAGGTTGGGTCATTCATTCATGCGCAATCATACGTAGCAGCTTTTAGGCTTCTCCCTCCAGAATACGTCTTGTGTGTCACAAGGATATTGTACGGTTCTTAGCGCTGGTATGTAAGAAGACAGACTATACTGTACCCCAACAGCCGGCTCAGAACATGTAGCAAAGGGGAGACACAGAATTTTGTAAGAAACAATGGCTCTTACCTTCACCGGTGATTTTGGTCTGTGTGTCCTCTAGGCCTCAGTCTGTGGGTGCCGGATCTCAGGATACTGGGGTCTTCTGTTGTGACCAGCCCACCCAGGGACGCCAACTGAAGAGTCTGTGATTTGATCTTTATCTCTCAATGGGAGATCGATATGCTGGAGGGTTGCCAGATTTTGGTTTGAGGCCTACTCGAATAGCGGTGAACAAACACACACAGAGACAGGGTATGTATCTGTAGGATGTCACAATTTCCTAATTTAATTAGGTAGCTTATATGCTCATTTGAGTAGGCGGTAACATTACATCAACGTATTTCATTGGACAATTGATTATTCAACAGTAAGCATAAATGGTTTCAACCAATCATATTCATATTCTATAACCAATCAGATTGTACTCGGCTGTTAATTATTAGTATTTGTGCAGACGTGATGGAAACTTTAGTAGGTCTTGTGTAAGTTACACAAGACCCCAATATCAATCTCATTAATCTATCCTCAAGACGGTTATAGCTCCGTTATCTGTGTTATTGAGGGTTACTAAGTGCTTACATCCCCAGTATCTACCTAGCATGTGGACGTGTAGTTTCAATGTCCAACTGGGTGCAGTAAGCTGTTTATCCATCATGTACAATTTCTTATGAAGAATAAGGTTATAGGTGATTATCATCGTGAGACAGCATTTTCATATACAGAGTATGTATATGAGACCCCAGAAATACATTAATACTAGAAGGACATATAGAATTCCCTATCACCAGCCAATCACTTGCATGCCCTTCTCAAAGATGGTGGTGACCGATGCCTATGTCATCGCGTTGCCCACAGTGTGCGTCCTCCATGATTGGCTGAAAAAGGGCGCTGGAAGCATCATTTGAAATGCGACTTTGGCACTCTGGTCGCCGACCTCGTGGCCGACCTCACTCTATGGTCGGGTTTCGTTTCTTGAAACCCGACTTCAGCGAAAGTCGCCGACTTTTGAATATGACCAATCCGTTTCGCTCAACTCTAGTCTCCAATTCTCTAAACACTTTCTCTCACCTTTCTTATACACAAGCACAACCACACCCTCTTTCATTGATTCACACAGCTTACCACTCTCCCACATATACTTAAATATCTCAGTCAAATCAGCACCCAGAAAATCCCACGCCTTCACATAGAATTCTACCGGCAATCCGTCTTTACCTGGTGTCTTATTTAGAGATGAGCGACTTTGCCATTTTTAGGGTCGAATCGGGTTTCATGAAACCCGACTTTCTCAAAAGTCGGGTCGAGCGAAATCGGCTGACTATAGGGAAAAGTCAGAGGCCGACTGAAACACGAAATTCAATGCAAGTCAATGAGGAAGCAAAGTCGGCAGGGAGTGGAGGACAGTAAACACACCTACAGGGCCCATTTCAATGCCAAAAACATCAATTCTTATTACTGAAGCTTTTCTACCGTAATTAACTTCATAAGAGTAGTTAGTTACGCATTGAAAACAGGGGGTTATTTGGCTAAAGTTGTGGGGGGGTAGGGCTGGCTCCAGGTTTTCGTGTGCCCTGGGCCAAAGAGTGTCAGTGCGCCCCTTTAACACATACCACAACTCATGATGCTCCAATACGGCACAGAAATATAGGTATAGTACAATGACAAATACTTCACTGCTTACATGACATGACTGATGTATTTTAAATTCTACAATAGCTCAAAAAAAGGACAGTATATTACTGCATACAGTATTATGGCCACCACATTGTGCGCCATACATAATAATGAGCCCCATATATTTCTCCATACAGAATAATTGGTCACATATAATGTTCCATACAATATATGATGAGCTCCACATAATGCTACAGTATATGATGGCCCCCATGGACGATGCTCCAGTGTGTTATGGGCCCAAATAATGCTCCATATATAATGGGTCCCATTTGTAATGCTCCAGTGTATAATGTGCCCCATAGATGCTGCTCCAGTGTCTGATGTCCCCCATTTGGAATGCTCCAGTATATGATGGACCTCATGGATGATGGTCCAGTGTCTTATGGGCCCTAATAATGCTCCTTATATAATGGGCCCCATTTCTAATGCTCTAGTGTATAATGTGCCCCATAGATGCTGCTCCAGTGTCTGATCTGCCCCATTTGGAATGCTCCGGTATATGATGGGCCTCATGGATGATGCTCCAGTGTCAGATGTCCCCCATTTTGAATGCTCCAGTATATGATGGGCCCCATTTTTAATTAACCCAGGCATGCTATGTGAAAAGAGCTCCATGGAGTAATCTGAGGTGTGTGCTGCCGCATCCTTCACTTTTGGTGTGGGTGAAGGACACAAGGAAAGTGGTTGCTCCTGACCAGAAGCCTGCACTTACGACTCAGTGCTTGCATTTTTTTACACTTCAGAAGAGGAGGCGATAGAGCTGGAGGCTGTTTCAGCAATGTAAGCCAAAAACAGTTCCTGATGCTCCGGCTTTAAAAGCAGTCTACCTACTCCCAGAAAACGGAGCCTTACAGGTCTTCCAGAGCTACACCATGACACAGGCTCAACTCCTTCTGCCTTAGCTGCTATTGTGTTTTTGGCAATACCAGCAGATGCACCACCACCACCATCAGTACCAGGTGCCCCCCACGTCCACGTCCTCTTCCAACATACTTCCTCATGTTTTAAAAAATTGACCCAAAATACCAGCAGATATATGGTACTGTATCAGAAGCGTACAGCTCTATATAGTCTAGGCATAACAGTAAATCTCCGTACATATTTCATGAGTCATATACAGATGCTCACAGGCTCAGTATGGATTACACAATAAAATTAGAAGGTGAGAAAGGGTACAGTATCACCAGATACAAGGTATATATAGTATAGTGTAAACATTCTGAATCTCCATATACATTTCAGGAGGCAGACACAAACGCTCTCAGGCCCAGTATAGATTACACAAGAATATGAAAAGCTATAAATGGGTAATGTAACACAAGTGTACAGCTGTATACTGTGTTGGGCAAATTTGAAATCTCGGTATATATTTCCGGAGTCACCCTCAGACGCTCACTCAGTCTGGGTTTGACCATAATAAAAAATGTTGTAAAAAAGGTACTGGTTAACAAGATAGCAAGTATATATATTATAGGGTACAATTGAAATCTCCATATACATAGTCCAGTAGTCAGTCTCAGACACTTACTCAGTATGGATTTGACCGTAATACTAAATGTCGAACAAAGGTACTGTATAACAAGATACAAGCTGTATCGAGTATAGGGTAAAAATTGGTATCTACGATTCACCGTACATATAGACGGCGTAAACCACGCACGCTCACACATGCTCACTCACTATGGATAATACCGTAATACAAATTTGGAACAAAGGTACTGTATCAGCACATACCAGGTGTATCCAGTCTAGGGGTAATTATAAATTTCCGTCTATACTTCCGGAGTCAGACACAGACACTCACAGGCTCAGTATGTATTACACCAGAATTTAACAAGTAGAAAAAGGGAAAGGTAGTCGAAGCGTACAACAGTATACAGTGTTGTGGTACATTTAAATCTTCGTATATATTTCAATCTCAGTAAGCCAGTCCAGACTCTCCATTACTGGAAACTACATGGATACAACTACAGACGGAAATTCGAGTGTTATCAGAAATTTGAGAATTACTCATCGTGGGAAAACCTCCCAGTAGATGTTGCAGAGGCGATGCAGACCCTCAATTTTTGTGTCTGTGGAGACAGCGAAAACAGTTCTTCGTGAAGAAAGGATTGCTTTATCGCAGTAGCGTGGATCACATCATCGTTACTCATCTCCATCAAACTGTGATCACAGGGAGAGATGTAGACATGGTCCTCACTGCCTATCATGATGTGTCTGGTCATTTTGAAGTGCCAAAGACAGAAGCCACAGGCCATAGGTGATTCTATTGGATTGGCATGAGAGGAGACATTGAAAAATGGTGGCAGGAATGTCACACGTCTGTGACTATCACAACTGTGAAAGGTGATCATAAAGCACCACTGCATCCGCTTGTAAGTTGACTTCCATTACAAATGGTAGCCATTGATCATCTGAAGGTAGAGGCCAGCAGGTCAGGGCATAGCTACATCTTAACAATCATCGATCAATACACCAAATTTCTAGTGGCTGTCCCTGTGAAGAATTTAACTGCCCAGACTACACAGCGGTGGAGCAGGGAGAGGTAAGTATTGCAACTTGCAAGTACTGTGGCCATGACCAAGCAGCGGGGGCACACTCATGGTCGATGGTACTGGCACAGGGCCCCTCATAGTACGCTGGTGTGTCTGACGGCGAGTGGGCCCCCCACCATCAGAGACACTGTATTGTACTATGAGGGGCCCTGTGCCAGTGCCGTCGGCCATCTGTGGGCCCATCCACCTGTTCAGAGCAACGGCACTTGCCCGGGTGCGCCAGGTGTAGACCCCAGCCATTGGGGGGGCAGCCCCCTTAGGGAGGTTTAAAAAATGGCATATGTTGATGTGTTGGCTGGACATTCAGCTGCTGCAAAGGGCGGAATTGGGCAAGTCTGAGGAAGAGGAGGACAAAAGCGAGGCAGTTTTCTGGGAACCTATGTGTCATCAGAGAAAGGTGGGACAAAATCCTTTGCAACCCATGCATGGTTCATTTTAATGAAGGTTAGATTATCAACATTTTGGGTAGATGGACGGGTCCTTTTGTCTGTCAGGATTGATCCAGCAGCACTGAAGACTCTTTCAGATAACACACTAGCAGCAGGGCAAGCGAGCTCCGGTAAGGCATATTGTGCCAATTCAGGCCAGGCGTCCAGTTTAGAAGCCCAATAGTCAAAGGGGAATGACTTGTGAGGGAGAACATCGATATGGGAGAAGTAGTTTGCAACCATAGTTGACAACTGCTGTCTCCTGTCACTTTTAATCGATGCAGTATTAGCAGTCGTGTGAGCGATACTTGAGAAATCATTCCACAACATGGTCATTAAACCCCTGTCTCCAACGCCACTTCGGCTGTGTGCACCATGAACACCTCTTCCATTGTGCCCACTACGGCTCATGGGAGAAACAGCACTGCTGCTATGTGCTGAGAAAGCCTCAAAGAACCTGTTTACCAGAGTTGCTTGTTTGTTAGCCTATATTAGCTCTAGGTTCTCCTGTGGCATGATGTTGTGTAATTTGCCTTTGTAGCGTGGATCGAGGATGCTGGCCAGCCAGTAGCCGTCATCTCTCATCATTTTGGCAATACGGGGGTCTCTTTTTAGGATCCGGAAGGCATAATCGCACATGTGGGCCAATGTTTCAGGTGTCAATGATGCACTGCCAGTGGTGTGTGGAGGAGCAGTTTCTGGCAAATCCACATCCCTACAGTTACGCACAAACACTGCACCTGACCTTGGAATGCCAACATTTTCTCTTGCCCCCTGAGAAGCATCCTCCTGCCCAAAATATTCATCCCCCTCCTCCTCCTCTTCCTCTTCTTCCTCCACCTCGTCCAGGACAGTTCCCTGACCAGACAATGGCTGACTGTCATCAAGGCTTCCCTCCTCCTCCTCCTCTGCAGACGCCTGATCCTTAATGTGCATCAAACTTTGCATGAGCAGACGCATAAGTGGGATGCTCATGCTTATGATGGCATCGTCTGCGCTTACCAGCCACGTGCATTCCTCAAAACACTGAAGGACTTTACAGAGGTCTTTGAGCTTTGACCACTGCACACCCGACAATTCCATGTCTTCCATCAAACTGCCTGCCCGTGTATCCTCCCACAAATGCATTACAGCCTGCCTCTGTTCACACAGTCTCTCAACCATGTGCAGGGTGGGGTTCCACCTTGTTGAAACGTCTATGATTAGGTGGTTCCTGTGGAGGTGGAGCAATCGCTGCAGCTTCTGCATACGACTGGAGTGTATGGCCGAGCGACGGATGTGCGAGCACAATCTTTGCACCTTATGGAGCAGGGATGTTAACTCCAGATAATTATTAAGAAAGCACTGCACCACCAGGTTCAAAGTGTGAGCCAGGCAAGGTATGTGTGTGAGTTTTGCACGGACAATGGCTGCCACAAAATTACGGCCGTTATCACTGACTACCTTGCCTGCCTCAAAATGTAGACTGCCCAGTCATGACTCTGTTTGTCGCTGCAAGTAGTCGGCCTGTACCTCCACAGTGTGTCTGTTGTCACCCAAAGACATCTTCTTTAACACAGCCTGCTGACGCTTACCACAAGCTGTTCGATAGTGGGACACCTCGTTTGCAACACTGCCAGCTGCGGATAGAGTGCTCGTGCGACTTCGCTCTGTGGACGTGCTTTAGCTTCTGGAGGAGGAGGAGCGAAAGCCTACAGCCAATTGTTTCCTATACCGTGGGCTAGGCAGCACTTTTCCACTGCTGCTGTACCCAGTGGAGCCTGCATCCACCACATTAACCCAGTGCACAGTGATGGACATATAACGGCCCTGGCCATGCCTACTGGTCTATGCATCTGTTGTGAGGTGCATCTTTCCACTCACTGACTGTTTTAGTGCATGGACAATGCGGTCTTTCACATGTCGGTGGAGGGCAGGGATGTCTTTTCGAGAAAAGAAGTGCCGACTGGGTAGGTCATAGCGTGGGACAGCGTAGGCCATGAGGTCGCGGAAAGCTTCACTTTCAACCAAACGGTAGGGCATCATCTCTAATGAGATTAGTTTGGCAATGTAGGCGTTCAAACAAAGTCTACGAGGATGAGACAATGAGTACTTTCTTGTCCTACTCAGAGTGTCTGGTAGGGTGAGCTGGACTGGAGAGCTGCATATGGGGGAAGTAGCAGTGGACCGGATGGAGTGAGAGGGGGTTGGTGATGGTATTGGTGGTGATGGCCTAGATTCAGTGTTGTGTTGCAAAACCACTGTGATTCCCTGAGTGCTTTGGCCTTGCGACGACACATAAACATTTAGTGCTGGTGGTGTGCTTAATGGTGGCGGTGGTCTTACAGTGGGGGAAGCGATGGAGCATTGGTGGCTACCTTCAGTCGGAGCAGGTGCACATGTGCTACCTGAGGTTTTGTAGTCCATCCACGCTTGTAAGTGCATGTTGGTTAAATGTCTAAGCATGCAACTGGTATTCAAATTTCTGAGTTGTTTACCTCAGCTAAAGGTCCTTCCGCACTACTTACAGGTAACCTTTGCCTCATCAGTAGGATTTTGGACAAAGAAGTGCCACACTGCACTCTTCCTACTATGGTATACATTTTCAGGCCTTGCACGCTGTGCTAAGTTGTCCGTTTGGCCAAGCTGTCCTGCAACTCTTTTAGTTTTTGATCCACGTTTTTGGACAGCTACGGCCTGCCAGATAACCGCTGCTGCGATGTCAATGCCTGCTGTGGATCTTTCTCCTTATCTGAACTATTGCCAGCGCCACCCTCCCCCCCACCAATGGATGCCAATCCGGGTCAAGAACTGGGTCATCCATCACCTCCTCTTCAAAGTCACATGCACCTTCCTCCTTACCATCCTCTGTGTCACCGTGTAAGGTGGTATAGTATGTGGGAAGGGGCACCTGAGTTTCATCAGGGTCAGATTCTGGCTAAATAGACTGCGAGGGCAATGTAGTGCTCTGGGTCGATGTACCAGCAGAAAAATCTAGCAGTGGCTGTGCATCAGTGCACTCCATGTCAGAATCATCTTGGACTGGGGAATTCACGATTTGACTTGATAACCCAGGCATGGTATGTGAAAAGAGCTCCATAGAGTAATCTGAAGTGTGGGCTGCTGCATCTTTAACTTTTGGTGGGGGTGAAGGACACAAGGAAAGGTGTTTTTCCTGACCAGAACCCTGCACTGACGACTCCGTGCTTGCAGGTTTCGAACGTTCAGAAGAGGAGGCAATAGAGCTGGATGCTGTTTCGGCAATGTACGCCAAACCCTGTTCCTGATGCTCCGGCTTCAAAAGCGGTTTTCCTACTCCAAGAAAAGGCAACTTTACAGGCCTTCTTGGGCCAGACGATGACGCAGGATCAACACCTCCTGCCTTGGCTGCTAACTAGAGAGGAAAGGAAAGGAAAGACACTGTCTGCAACCTGCAAAAAACCCTACAAAAATAATGTCCAACACTTCTGATATCAAAATTAACCCTGAAGTCACTAGACTTCTCCCACTATATCAGCACTCTGAAATATTCTGAGACAGAGCAAAAAGAGACCAAACTAGTAAGGGACAAAAAGCAAATTGGCAAAATACTGATAAATAGTGTTGAGCATTCCGATACCGCAAGTATCGGGTATCGGCCGATATTAGCGGTATCGGAATTCCGATACTGACTTCCGATACTTTTGTCATATCGGATTCCGGAATCGGAATCGGAAGTTCCCATCATGCTATGAGCCTGCTTGCTTTGATTAAGCCAATGGGAATCCTCCGAAGTGTGGGCACATCCTGTTAGGCATGTAGGCATGTTAACTATTGGCATGGCTGTGATTGGCTGCCGAAATGATGTCATGATGCACTATAAAAAGCGCTGCAGCCGCCATTTCTGGTTCACTCTGCTGTGAATTCAGTTAGGGACAGGCTGCTGTTGAAGACTGTGAGGGACAGTTAGAAATAGCGATCATCAAACATATCTATTGCTCTACCCAGGCTACATAATCCACCACAGTAGCATTTTTTTAGCCCAGCAGCGCTGTTTTAATAGCTGTCTGCAAGGGCTGTGTGAGTGCAGCTCACGCTGTGGAGTGGGTCCTGCAGCCACGTCAGGCTGTAGGCCACCCAGTGTGATCACTGCTGCCTCATACATCTTTTAATTTTTGAGCTGCATTTTTTACATAATTTCAATCTAGTGTGCTTCCATCTGTATCCATATACGTTGGTTGCAAACACTAGTAGTAGACAGCGGAGCCTTTCTGCAGCCTTTCAGTGCTAGTGTCCACTTTGCTGCACTGTTCACGGCTGTCTGAGAGGTCTCTGACTGTGTGTGAGTGCAGCTCACGCTGAGTAGTGTGTCCTGCATCTACGTCTGGTTGTAGGACGCTCAGCGTGTCACTGCCTCACACATTTTTCTTTTATTGCAGCTCATTTTTTCTTCTATTAGTGTGCATCCATCCGTCTCCATCTACGGTGGTTGCAAACACTATATAGGAGTACACAGCGGAGCCTTTCTGCAGCCTGTCAGTGCCAGTGCCCACTTAGCTGCACTGTTCACGGCTGTCTGAGAGGTCTCTGACTGTGTGTGAGTGCAGCTCACGCAGAGTAGAGTGTCCTGCAGCTACGTCTGGTTGTAGGACGCTCAACGTGCGTCACTGCCTCACACATATTTGTCTTTGAGTGCAGCTCATTTTTTCTTCTCCTATTAGTGTCCATCCGTCCGTATCCATCAACATTGGTTGGTTGCAAATACTATATAGGAGTAGATAGAGGAGCCTTTTTTTCTGGCTTGTGCCCTACCGGCGCAGCCAGATTAGTATTACCCAATTTTTTTGGAGCCTCATCTTTTGCATTGTAGGTTACCTGCCTGCATTGTAATAGCTCCAAAAAGTTGGTGATACTATCAGTTTCAATTCTTTGTTCACATACTTTGAGTTTGTTTCCAACAAAGAAACCACAAAAAAAGTTCACCAAACACTACATTTGGAACTTGTGTAGGCCACATCAGCTCCTATTAAAGTGTAGTCCACACACACACACTTCATAAAATTAGTGTTTCTTGTACCTGTAACCAGCTGTTCAGGAATAAGCACACTAAGGCCCCCCTTTGTACTTTTCTGCCTATCTTAAGCAGTCTGGCAAGATGAAGAAGGCAGGGAGTAAGGCGCGTGGGCGTGGGCGTGGAGTTTCAGCTGGGAGAGGACGTGGGGATTCTGCAGGGAGAGGACGTGGGGATTCTGCAGGTAGAGGACGTGGGGATTCTGGGCCTGCTGCGGGCACCAGTGGATCAGCATCCCCCAGTTTTAGCAGGCAACAGTCCTTTATGCGCAGCTTTGTAGGACCTCAACGTACCTCACTGATGCGGGAGGAACAAATTGAAGCCGTTGTCGGATGGATGGCAGCTAACGCATCGACTTCAATTACTTCCACATCCTCTCAGGGCCAGAGCACCGAAGAGCAACCATCTGTCTCTTCACCACCTGCCAAAGTGCCCAGGCCGTCAGAGAGACATGGACAGGAGCCATCACAGTCTCTACTTCTGTTCTCGGAATCTGTTGGCTTGGAAAGAGGGGACCAGCCAAGCAGCATTCCTGAATGTGAAGAAGAGGGAGTATGCAGTGATGCGCAACTTCTTTGTCCCTCTGAATCTGAAGAGGCGAGTGGGCCAGTGCCTATGGTCAGCACACCTCAGTACGCATCAGATGATGATGAGACTCAGTTGCCACTTTCTGGTGCGTACGGTGCTGGCGAGACAACCCCGGAGAAGCTGCAGTTTGAAGAGGGGAGGGAAGATGATGAGGTCCTTGACCCATCATGGCGTGAGGAACAGGAAGGTGGTGGGAGCAGCTCGGAGGAAGAGATTCCCCTACCGGCCAAAACAGGAGGCAGAGGGAGGGGGAAGACTTGGTTGCCTGTACCCTCCAATTCGGCACCCGTTAGGAGCATTCCTCATTCCAAAGGCAAAACGGGCGCTCCCAAGAGTTGCAGTGCGTGGTCCTTTTTTGACACAGTTGCAGATGACATTTGCTTTGTCAAATGCAAGCTGTGTCATCAGATAGTCAAAAGAGGGAGAAATGTCAGCAACCTCAATACCACAAATATGTGGAAACATGTGCGCACCAAGCACGAGTTGGAGTTGCAGAGACACCCTGAAGACGTAGGCCAACGTACAGCACCACCTACCACCTCTTCAGTTCGTGTTGGGGCCTCTTCCTCCAGCTCACGCACTGCTGGTTCGGCTTCCTCACAGGATCGCCAAGGAAGAACCTCTGCCACTGTTGTCCGGAGACCCTGTCAGATTCCACCCATAGCAGCACGTTCCCATCCATCACAGCCATCGGTAGCACAGGCATGGGATAAAAGGCGCCCTTACTCGGCAAACCATCCCCGAGCACAGTCTCTGAATGCTGGCATTGCCAAACTTCTGGCAGTTGAAATGCTGTCATTCAGGCTGGTGGACACTGACACCTTCCGGGACTTAATGGCATTGGCAGTCCCCCAATACAACGTGCCCAGCCGCTTTTATTTCAGCAGGTGAGCCGTCCCTGCCCTGCAGAAACATGTTGAGGGCAAAATAAAACATGCGCTACTAAACGCCGTTAGTAGCAAGGTCCACCTGACCACCGATGCGTGGACCAGTAACCATGGACAGGGACGATACCTTTCCCTCACTGCCCACTGGGTCAATGTTGTGGAGCAGGGTACAGATCTGGAGAGTGGCGCTGTACGTGTTCTTCCAACGCCACGGATTGCAGGACTCCAGTCTGTACACATAGACTCCTCCTCCTACTCAAGTTCCTCAGAAACAGCAGAGCAGGAGCCTGTTACGACCGATATGAGCACAGCCATGGCCAAACGTCAACAGGCTGTACTCAAATTAATTTCTTTGGGGAATCGAAGCCACACAGCGCAGGAGCTCTGGAATGCTATCAAGCTGGAGAGCGATGTGTGGTTTGGGCCAGCGAATCTCCAGCCGGGCTTGGTAGTGTGTGACAATGGCCGAAATCTGGTGGCAGCTCTTGGCCTAGGCAACCTCACACACATCCCATGTCTGGCACATGTGCTTAACTTGGTCGTGCAGAGCTTTCTGAGGGACTATCCGGATCTTGATGCACTGTTGCACAAGGTCCGCATAGAGTGCGCTCACTTGCGGCGTTCCAGCACGGCAAGATCGCGCCTCGCTGCTCTGCAGCGACGATTTGCCCTCCCAGAACATCGCATCATATGTGACCTACCCACCCGGTGGAATTCAACGTTACATATGTTGGAGCGGTTGTGTGAGCAGCAGGCAGTCATGGAGTACCAGCTGCATCAGGCGCAAACAAGTCGCACTGTGCGCCGTTCACACTTCAGCACCATTGAGTGGGCCTCTATGAAGGACATCTGCCTCGTTTTGCGTGCCTTCGATGAATCCACGCGGATGGCGAGTGCAGATGATGCACTAGTCAGCATGACTGTCCCCCTTATCTGCCTGCTTCAACAAACACTGCAAGCACTAAGGGATGAGGTTTCGGAAGAGCTGGAGGATGAGGAGTCCCAAATGCCATCTGCTTCTGGACAGTCTGCGCTACGTGTTTCCTCACAAAGGCCTAGGCAGGGGACACTTTGTGAGGAGGATGAGGAGGAGTCAATGGAGGAGGAAGACATCTCTCCAGAGGAGGGAGGTACACAAACCTCTACTCAGTATGTACAGCGAGGGTGGGGTGATGCAGAGCAGGCCGAGGTCACGCCTCAAACAGGGGACAGCGGTTCTTTGGCAGTTGGGAGTCTGCAGCACATGGTTGATTTCATGCTGCAGTGCCTGAGAAACGACCGCCGCATCGCCCACATTCTCGTCTCGGCTGATTATTGGGTGTACACCCTCCTAGATCCTCGCTACCGGGACAGCGTACAAAGGCTCATACCAACGTTGAACCGGGAGCGTAAACTGCGGGAGTATGAAGAGTCACTGGTGCAGTCCATAATGTTTTCCATTCCACCCGACAGCATTGTTGCTAGTGCTTTACAAAGCAGCTCTGTGCGTCGAGGCAGTGGAGGAAACTCTGCACAAAGAGGGAGCAGAGGCAGCGCCGCAGCACAAGGCAAGGCCACTATGGCCCAAATGTAGCAAAGTTTTGTGTGTCCACCACAATTGTCTACACCATCAGCGACGCCTCGAGTCAGCAGGAGGCAACGCTTCCGTCAGATGGTGTCAGACTACATGTCTTGCCCTGTCGCTGTACTCCCAGATGGCTCTTCCCACTTCAAGTTTTGGGTCTCTAAGCTGGATACATGGCCAGAGCTTAGCCAGTATGCATTGGAGGTGCTGGCTTGCCCTGCTGCCAGTGTATTATCGGAACGCGTCTTTAGTGCCGCAGGTGGTGTACTAACAGACCGTCGCACGCGACTATCTTCCGATAATGTTGACCGGCTGACTTTTCTGAAAATGAACAAGGCCTGGATCTCCAAAGACTTTGCCATTCCTCTTACAGACTAAATTAGTGGTTGGCAACTGTATCCAGGTCTGCTGGTGTGTTCATTTTTCTACCACCTGAACTATAATCCCTGTGCTTCAACACAGCCAGTTGTCGCTCAGATGTGTCGTCTGCACAGAGAAACACACTAGCTCCTGTGTTAGTGGGGTTCAGTAACGCCAGCTGATCCCCTGCTGTGTGGACGGCAAAGTCACCAGCTCCATCAACATTCAAACCACTACTGATTTTTAACTGTGCCCAACTTAGGTCTCTGGCTCCACTGTCTCTACTATTTCCCCTGGCCTCCAACCCCGCCATCTACATCTCTGAAGTGGCGTCAGCACAATCTACACTTGTTCCTGTGTTCCTGTGGCTCAGTCCCATCAGTTTATCCCCTGATGTGTGTCCGGCAAGGTCTCCTGCTCTGTAAACATTCCCATAACCAGTAGTGGGAATGAGGACAGAGCTGGCGAACTTGCCGGACAAACATCAGGGGATCAACTGACGGGACTGAGCACCAGTAACACAGGAACAAGTGTAGATTGTGCTGACGCCACTTCAGAGATGTAGCTGGCGGGGTTGGAGGCCAGGGTAAATAGTAGAGACAGTGGAGCCAGAGGCCTAAGTGGAGCATGGTTAGAATCAGTAGTAGTCAACAACCTCCATAAAAACCGCTGCCCATTGGCCTCTGCCTGCGGCATGCGTAATCCTGGGCTCCAACAGCGTCAGTTGGTGTTCAGAAGTGTCGTCTCCACAGAGCCAAACACATTCGTTCGAGTGTTAGTGGTGTTCAGCACTGCCAGCTGTTCCCCTGCTGTGGAGATGGCAAGTCTCCTGCTGCCTACACCAGCCAAAATCCAGTAGGCCCCAGCCTGCTCCACGCCTAATCCTGGGCTCCAACAGCGTCAGTTGGTGTTCAGAAGTGTCGTCTCCACAGAGCCAAACACATTCGTTCAAGTGTTAGTGGGGTTCAGCACTGCCAGCTGTTCCCCTGCTGTGGAGATGGCAAGTCTCCTGCTGCCTTCACCTGCCAAAATCCAGTAGGCCCCAGCCTGCTCCACGCCTAATCCTGGGCTCCAACAGCGTCAGTGGGTGTTCAGAAGTGTCGTCTCCACAGAGCCAAACACATTCGTTCAAGTGTTAGTGGGGTTCAGCACTGCCAGCTGTTCCCTGCTGTGGAGATGGCAGTCTCTCCTGCTGTCTCCGCATTCCAAAGACAGTAGGCCTCAGCCTACACCCTCCTATTTCCTGGGCTTCAACACAGCCAGTTGTAGCTCGGAAGTGCCGTCCACACGGAAAGAGACACTTGCTCCCGTGTCTCAGTGGGGTTCAGTAATGTCAGCTGATCCCCTGCTGTGTGGATGGCAGTCTCTCCTGCTGTCTCCACATTCCAAATACAGTAGGCCTCTGCCTACACCCTCCTATTTCCTGGGCTTCAACACAGCCAGTTGTAGCTCGGAAGTGCCGTCCACACGGAAAGAGACACTTGCTCCCGTGTCTCAGTGGGGTTCAGTAACGTCAGCTGATCCCCTGCTGTGTGGATGGCAGTCTCTCCTGCTGTCTCCACATTCCAAATACAGTAGGCCTCTGCCTACACCCTCCTATTTCCTGGGCTTCAACACAGCCAGTTGTAGCTCGGAAGTGCCGTCCACACGGAAAGAGACACTTGCTCCCGTGTCTCAGTGGGGTTCAGTAACATCAGCTGATCCCCTGCTGTGTGGATGGCAGTCTCTCCTGCTGTCTCCACATTCCAAAGACAGTAGGCCTCTGCCTACACCCTCCTATTTCCTGGGCTTCAACACAGCCAGTTGTAGCTCAGAAGTGCCGTCCACACGGAAAGAGATACTTGCTCCCGTGTCTCAGTGGGGTTCAGTAACGTCAGCTGATCCCCTGCTGTGTGGATGGCAGTCTCTCCTGCTGTCTCCACATTCCAAAGACAGTAGGCCTCAGCCTACACCCTCCTATTTCCTGGGCTTCAACACAGCCAGTTGTAGCTCGGAAGTGCCGTCCACACGGAAAGAGACACTTGCTCCCGTGTCTCAGTGGGGTTCAGTAACGCTAGCTGATCCCCTGCTGTGTGGATGGCAGTCTCTCCTGCTGTCTCCGCATTCCAAAGACAGTAGGCCTCAGCCTACACCCTCCTATTTCCTGGGCTTCAACACAGCCAGTTGTAGCTCGGAAGTGCCATCCACACGGAAAGAGATACTTGCTCCCGTGTCTCAGTGGGGTTCAGTAACGTCAGCTGATCCCCTGCTGTGTGGATGGCAGTCTCTCCTGCTGTCTCCACATTCCAAATACAGTAGGCCTCTGCCTACACCCTCCTATTTCCTGGGCTTCAACACAGCCAGTTGTAGCTCGGAAGTGCTGTCCACACGGAAAGAGACACTTGCTCCCGTGTCTCAGGGGGGTTCAGTAACGTCAGCTGATCCCCTGCTGTGTGGATGGCAGTCTCTCCTGCTGTCTCTGCATTCCAAAGACAGTAGGCCTCAGCCTACACCCTCCTATTTCCTGGGCTTCAACACAGCCAGTTGTAGCTCGGAAGTGCCGTCCACACGGAAAGAGACACTTGCTCCCGTGTCTCAGTGGGGTTCAGTAACGCTAGCTGATCCCCTGCTGTGTGGATGGCAGTCTCTCCTGCTGTCTCTGCATTCCAAAGACAGTAGGCCTCAGCCTACACCCTCCTATTTCCTGGGCTTCAACACAGCCAGTTGTAGCTCGGAAGTGCCATCAGTAACGCTAGCTGATCCCCTGCTGTGTGGATGGCAAAGTCTCCTGCTGCCTACACAGTCGTACCACTACTGATTTTTAACCGTGCTCCAATTAGGCCTGTGGCTCCACTGTCTCTCGTATTTCCCCTGTCCTCCAACCCTGCCAGTTACAGCTCCGAAGTGGCGTCTGCACAATCCACACTTCTTCCTGTGTAACAGGTGTTCATTCCGGTCAGTTAATCCCCTGATGTGTGTCCGGCAATGTCGCCTGCTCTGTCCACATTCCCACTACTAGTTATGGGAATGTGGACAGAGCAGGCGACATTGCCGGACACACATCAGGGGATTAACTGACCGGACTGAACACCTGTAACACAGGAACAAGTGTGGATTGTGCAGACGCCACTTCGGAGCTGTAACTGGCGGGGTTGGAGGACAGGGGAAATACGAAAATCAGTGATACTCGTATTTCCCCTGTCCTCCAACCCCGCCAGTTACAGCTCCAAAGTGGCGTCTGCACAATCCACACTTCTTCCTGTGTAACAGGTGTTCAGTCCGGTCAGTTAATCCCCTGATGTGTGTCCGGCAATGTCGCCTGCTCTGTCCACATTCCCATAACTAGTAGTGGGAATGTGGACAGAGCAGGCGACATTGCCGGACACACATCAGGGGATTAACTGACCGGACTGAACACGTGTAACACAGGAAGAAGTGTGGATTGTGCAGACGCCACTTCGGAGCTGTAACTGGCGGGGTTGGAGGACAGGGGAAATACGAAAATCAGTGAAGCCACAGGCCTAATTGGAGCTTGGTTACAATTAGTAGAAGTCTACAACCGATCTTAAAATTTCTTCAATGCAGCCTCAGCCTGCTCCGTGCTTGTCCCTGGGCGTCAACACAGCCAATTGTTGCTCGGAAGTGCCGTCTTCACAGAGTAAAACACTAGCTCCTGTGTTTGTGGGGTTCAGTAACGGCAGCTGTTCCCCTGCTGTTTTGATGGCAATCTGTCCTGCTGCCTCCCAATTGACAGCACATCAGGCCTCAGCCTGCTAAGTGCTTGTCCCTGGGCTCCAACATCGCCAGTTGCTGCTCATAACTGACTTTGGCACGGGTACTCCCTCCTGCCCAGCTTGGTTCCAGCCCTGCCTGCTGTTTCCGGGAAGTGTCAATGTCAGTTTGCCACCCCAAGTTGCCATGTCGTGTTGCGGTTGGGTTAGCCGAGGCTAGGGTGCCAGC
Organism: Dendrobates tinctorius; assembly: GCF_039654945.1. Taxonomy (NCBI): domain Eukaryota; kingdom Metazoa; phylum Chordata; class Amphibia; order Anura; family Dendrobatidae; genus Dendrobates; species Dendrobates tinctorius. The sequence goes on along the minus strand of NW_027361827.1, from coordinate 27,293,731 downwards.
AGTTTAGGTGCTTCCTATGTGGACTGCGGGTTCTGGTAAGAAAGGCTTGTTCCGTAGTGCCAGTAGGACAAGCACCCCCTGTAGGACTGTGTGATTCGGTAACTGCGGCCAGCTTGCGGCATGCCAACTTTGCTTTTCAGGGGTAACTTCTGCTACCCCTCCGGGTTCCAGCACCGTCAGCTGGTTCTCGTCAGAGCCTTTGGTCTAGGTGCCTCCATCTCGGTATCCGAGTTCCGGCAACGTCTGCTGGTCCTTGGTAGTGCTTTGTAGCACAGGTACCTCCTGCTTAGTAACCGGGTTCCAGCACCGTCAGCTGGTCCTCAGTTGTGCCATTGGCTCTTATTCCTTCTGCTGCCCCTCCGGGTGCCAGCACTGTCAGCTGGTCCTCGCTATTTCCATTTGCTCTTGCAGCTTCTGCTACCCCTCCGGGTTCCAGCACCATCAGCTGGTTCTCGTCAGAGCCTTTGGCCTAGGTGCCTCCATCTCGATATCGGAGTTCCGGCAACGTCTGCTGGTCCTTGGTAGTGCTTTGTAGCACAGGTACCTCCTGCTTAGTAACCGGGTTCCAGCACCGTCAGCTGGTCCTCGGTTGTGCCATTGGCTCTTATTCCTTCTGCTGACCCTCCGGGTGCCAGCACTGTCAGCTGGTCCTCGCTATTTCCATTTGCTCTTGCAGCTTCTGCTACCCCTCCGGGTTCCAGCATCGTCAGCTGGTTCTCGTCAGAGCCTTTGGCCTAGGTGCCTCCATCTCGGTATCCGAGTTCCAGCAACGTCTGCTGGTCCTTGGTAGTGCTTTGTAGCACAGGTACCTCCTGCTTAGTAACCGGGTTCCAGCACCGTCAGCTGGTCCTCGGTTGTGCCATTGGCTCTTATTCCTTCTGCTGCCCCTCCGGGTGCCAGCACTGTCAGCTGGTCCTCGCTATTTCCATTTGCTCTTGCAGCTTCTGCTACCCCTCCGGGTTCCAGCACCGTCAGCTGGTTCTCGTCAGAGCCTTTGGCCTAGGTGCCTCCATCTTGGTATCCGAGTTCCGGCAACGTCTGCTGGTCCTTGGTAGTGCTTTGTAGCACAGGTACCTCCTGCTTAGTAACCGGGTTCCAGCACCGTCAGCTGGTCCTCGGTTGTGCCATTGGCTCTTATTCCTTCTGCTGCCCCTCCGGGTGCTAGCACTGTCAGCTGGTCCTCGCTATTTCCATTTGCTCTTGCAGCTTCTGCTACCCCTCCGGGTTCCAGCACCGTCAGCTGGTTCTCGTCAGAGCCTTTGGCCTAGGTGCCTCCATCTCGGTATCCGAGTTCCGGCAACGTCTGCTGGTCCTTGGTAGTGCTTTGTAGCACAGGTACCTCCTGCTTAGTAACCGGGTTCCAGCACCGTCAGCTGGTCCTCGGTTGTGCCATTGGCTCTTATTCCTTCTGCTGCCCCTCCGGATGCTAGCACTGTCAGCTGGTCCTCGCTATTTCCATTTGCTCTTGCAGCTTCTGCTACCCCTCCGGGTTCCAGCACCGTCAGCTGGTTCTCGTCAGAGCCTTTGGCCTAGGTGCCTCCATCTCGGTATCCGAGTTCCGGCAACGTCTGCTGGTCCTTGGTAGTGCTTTGTAGCACAGGTACCTCCTGCTTAGTAACCGGGTTCCAGCACCGTCAGCTGGTCCGCGGTAGTGCCATTGGCTCTTGTTCCTTCTGCTGCCCCTCCGGGTGCCAGTACGGTCAGCTGGTTCAAGAGGACAAAGAACAGGAAGACAACCACCAAGATGCAGAACAACAAGAGATAGAAGACAAAGAAGCATAAAAAAACAAAGCAGAAGAACATTAAGCATAAGACTAATTCTCTGAGCAAATGATATTATCTTATTTATAAGCAGAAGAAGACTAAGCAGTGTATGGGGGTGAGTCCGTTCCTCCTCGTGGTGCCCCTGGAAAAGGCCTGCTGCTGCAGGCCAAACTGAACGCGGACAAATCCTGTTGTAAATCTTTTGTGACAGGCAGAATGGAAGGTGTAAACTTCTAACTTTTCTAGATAACAACTACAGGAATGCCTGACACAAACAAGAATATGATGAAGAAGAATAGGAAGAAGATGAAGAAGTTGAATATGTAGAATAATAATTGTTGAATAAGAAGAATATGAAGAATGTAAGAAAAGGAAGAAGAAGAATGTAAAAAAAGGAAGTAGAAGAATTTAAAAAAGGAAGAAGAAGAATTTAAAAAAAGGAAGAAGAATGTAAAAAAAGGAAGAAGAAGAAGAAGAAGAAGAAGAAGAAGAAGAAGAAGAATGTAAAAAAAGGAATAAGAAGAAGAAGAAGAAGGTAAAAAAAGGAATAAGAAGAAGAAGAAGAAGGTAAAAAAAGGAAGAAGAATAAGAAAGAAGAAGAAGACATACATGTCTGGCAAAATATAAATGAGGCTAACATAGTCAATATCTTTGTAACTCCTAACGTCTTTAAAAAAAAGTTTAATTCCTGCTATTCCATTTGATTGGGCTAAACCTCTATGGCTTTAATGTCTCCTCCACCTCCCACAATACATTCTACATTATTCTTAGTTGTTTTTCTTCATGTAGAATTAACCTACAAGGAAAGAAAGGGTTTTTTTAATTCCGATATTTTGGCCCCATTGACTTGCATTGGTTCCCGGTATCGGAATCGGCGATACCGATACTTTTTTTTAAGATCGGCCGATCCATTCCGATCCGATATTTTCAAGTATCGGCTGGTATCGCTCAACTCTACTGATAAATAAGAGTGGAAATTCAGCACAGCCCCCAGTCGGGGCTGGCTGACAACACCAAAAAACTGAATAGACCAACAAAATCAAGTGTGAACATTAGCAGAAAAACTTAGCTTTAGATGACTGGAACAGAGCTGAAAACCAAGAGCTGACAAGCCAGAAGGAATCACCAGCAACTGAATAGGGCGTCGGCTGTCTTAAGTCCAATCTGAGACTCCTGAGGTCCAATCGTCATCCTCATTCTCAGGTGGCAGATCTCCACCGATCAAATCAGCCTCACTACCTCCTGTTACCACCAGAGGGAGTCTGGAAGGAGAACTCACAACTGGTGAACCAGAGAATGAACTCTCAACACTGAACCCCACTAACACAGGAGCCAGTATTTTTTTCTGTGCAGACGGCACTTCTGAGCAACAACTGGCGATGTTGGAGCCCAGGATCAATCATGGAGCAGGCTGAGGCCTACTTGGACCAAGTGTAAAATCTGAGGTAGTTTGAATGTGGAGGCAGCAGGAGACTTTGCCATACGCACAGTAGGGGAGCAGCTGGCGTTAGTGAACCCCTATAGCACAGGAGCTTATGTTGTTTTCTGTGCGGACGGCACTTCTGAGCAACAACTGGCGATGTTGGAGCCCAGGATCCATCATGGAGCAGGCTGAGGCCTACTTGGAGCAAGTGTAAAATCTGAGGTAGTTTGAATGTGGAGGCAGCAGGAGACTTTGCCGTACGCACAGCAGGGGAGCAGCTGGCATTACTGAACCCCACTAACACAGGAGCTAGTGTTTTTTCTGTGCAGATGGCACTTCTGAGCAACAACTGGCTGTGTTGAAGCCCAAGATCAATCATGGTGTAGGCTGAAGCCTACTTGGAGCAAGTTTAAAATCTGAGGTAGTTTGAATGTGGAGGCAGCAGGAAACTTTGCCATACGCACAGCAGGGGAGCAGCTGGCATTACTGAACCCCACTAACACAGGAGCTAGTGTGGTTTTCTGTGCGGACGGCACTTCCGAGCAACAACTGGCAATGTTGGAGTGGAGGATCAATCATGGAGCAGGCTGAGGCCTAATTGCAGCAAGTTTTATATGTGATGTAGTTTGAATGTAAACGCAGCAGGAGACTTCGCCGTACACACAGCAGGGAAGCAGCTGGTGTTACTGAACCCCATTAACACTGGAGCATGTGTTTTTCTCTGTGCAGACGGCACTTCCGAGCAACAACTGGCGATGTTGGCGTCCAGGGTCAATCAGGGTGTAGGCTGAGGCCTAATTTCATCAAGTTTAATATCTATTGTAGACTACTACTGATTTTAAGCGTGCTCCATTTAGGCCGCTGGCTCCACTCTGTCTCCAGTATTTCCCCTAGCCTTCAACAACGCCAGTTGCTGCTCAGAAGTGCTGTCTGCACAATCAACACTTGTTCCTGCGTTACTGGGGTTCAGTAACGTCAGCTGATCCCCTGATGTGTGTCCGGCAATGTCTCCTGCTCTGTCCACATTCCCATTACTAGTAGTGGGAATGTGGACAGAGCAGGAGACTTTGCCGGACACACATCAGGGGATCAGCTGACGTTACTGAACCCCAGTAACACAGGAACAAGTGTTGATTGTGCAGACGGCACTTCTGAGCAGCAACTGGCGGTGTTGGAGGCCAGGGGAAATACTAGAGACAGAGTGGAGCCAGAGGCCTAATTGGAGCAATTTTGAAATCAGTAGTAGTGTGAATGTGGAGGCAGCAGTTGACATTGTCGGACACACAGCAGGGGAGCAGCTAGCATTACTGAACCCCACTAACACTGTGTTTTTTCTCTGTGCAGATGGCACTTCTGAGCAACAACTGGTGGTGTTGGAGCCCAGGGATTACAGTTCAGGTGGTAGAATCATGAACACAACAGGAGACCTGGATACTATTGCCAACCAATTATTTATTCTGGAAGAGGACTGGCAAATTCTGGCGAGATCCAGGCCTTGTTCATTTTCAGAAAAGTAAGCCGGTCAATGTTATCGGAGGATAGTCGCGCGCGACGGTCTGTTAGTACACCACCTGCGGCACTAAAGACGTGTTCCGATAATACACTAGCAGCAGGGCAAGCCAGTACCTCCAATGCATACTGGCTAAGCTCTGGCCATGTATCCAGATTAGAGACCCAAAACTTGAAGGGGGATGAGCCATCTGGGAGTACACTGACAGGGCAAGACATGTAGTCTGCCACCATCTGACGGAAACGTTGCCTCCTGCTGACTGAAGCTGTCTGTGATGGTGTAGACATTGTGGCGGGCACACAAAACTTTGCCACATTTGGGCTATACTGGTCTTGCCTTTTGCTGAGGCGCTGCCTCTGCTCCCTCTTTGTGCAGAGCTTCCTCCACTGCCTCGACACACTGAACTGCTTTGTAAAGCACTAGCAGCACTGCTCTCGGGTGGAATGGAGAACATGATGGAATGCACCAGTGTCTCTTGGTACTCCCGCATTTTACGCTCCCGATTCAACGGTATTATGAGGCTTTGTAAGTTGTCCCGGTAGCGAGGATCTAGGAGGGTGTACACCCAATAATCAGCCGTGTTGAGAATGTGGCGATGCGGCGGTCGTTTCTCAGGCACTGCAGCATGAAATCAACCATGTGCTGCAGACTCCCAACTGCCAAAGAAACGCTGTTCCCTGCTTGAGGCGTCATCTCTGCCTGCTCTGCATCACCCCACCCTCGCTGTACATACTGACTAGAGCATTGTGTACCTCCCTCCTCTGGAGAGATGTCTTCCTCCTCCATTGACTCCTCCTCATCCTCCTCACAAAGTGTCCCATGCCTAGGCCTTTGTGAGGAACCACGTAGCGCAGACAATCCAGAAGCAGATGGCATTTGGGACTCCTCATCCTCCACCTCTTCCAAAACCTCCTCCCTTAGTGCTTGCAGTGTTTTTTGAAGCAGGCAGATAAGGGGGACAGTCATGCTGACTAGTGCATCATCTGCACTCGCCATCCGCGTGGAATCATCGAAGGCACGCAAAACGAGGCAGATGTCCTTCATAGAGGCCCACTCAGTGGTGCTGAAGTGTGACCGGCGCACAGTGTGACTTGTTTGCGCCTGATGCAGCTGGTACTCCATTACTGCTGCCTGCTGCTCACACAACCGCTCCAACATATGTAACGTTGAATTCCACCTGGTGGGTAGGTAACATATGATGCGATGTGCCGGAAGGTGTAATCGGCGCTGCAGAGCTGCAATCCCCGATTTTGCCATGCTGGAAATCCACAAGTGAGCGCACTCTATGCGGACCTTTTGCAGTAGTGCATCCTAGATACGAATAGTCCATCAGAAAGCTCTGCACGACCAAGTTGAGCACATGTGCCTGACATGGGATGTGAGTGAGGTTGCCTAGGCCCAGAGCTGCCACCAGATTTCGGCCATTGTCACACACTACCAAGCCCGGCTGGAGATTCGCTGGCACAAACCACACGTCGCTGTCCTGCTTGATGGCATTCCAGAGCTCCTGCGCTGTGTGGCTTCGATTCCCTAAAGAAATTAATTTCAGTACGGCCTGTTGACGTTTGGCCATGGATGTGCTCATATCGGTCGTAACAGGCTCCTGCAGCGCTGATTCTGAGGAACTGGAGTATGAGGAGGAGTCAATGTGTACAGACAGGATTCCTGCAATCCTTGGAGTTGGAAGAACACGTACAGTGCCACTCTCCAGATCTGTACCCGGCTCCACTACATTGACCCAATGGGCAGTGAGGGAAAGGTATTGTCCCTGTCCATGGTTACTGGTCCACGCACCGGTGGTCAGGTGGACCTTGCTACTGACGGCGTTTAGTAGTGCAAGTTTAATTTTTCCCTCCACATGCTTTTGCAGGGCATGGACGGCTTGCCTGCTGGAATAAAAGCGGCTGGGCACAGTGTATTGTGGGACTGCCAATGCCATGAAGTTCCAGAAGGTGTCTGTCTCCACCAGCCTGAATGAGAGCATTTAAAGGGCCAGTAGTTTGGCAATGCCAGCATTCAGAGCCTGTGCTCGGGGATGGATTACCGAGTATGGCCGCCTTTTCTCCCATGCCTGTGCTACCGATGGCTGTAGAGTGGCCTGGGAGTGTGAGGATGAACGGGAGCGTGGTGCTGTGGGTGGAATGTCACTGGGTCTCTGGACAACAGTGCCAGAGGTTCTTCCATGGCGATCCTGTGAGGAAGCCAAACCAGCTGTGTGTGAGCTGGAAGAAGAGGCTACAACACGAGCTGAAGAGGTGGTAGGTGGTGCTGTAGGTTGGCCTACGTCTTCAGTGAGTCTTTGTAACTCCACCACGTGCTTGAGCCGCACATGTTTCCACATATTTGTGGTATTGAGGTTGCTGACACTTTTACCTCTTTTGACTTTCTGGTGACACAGCTTGCATTTGACAAAGCAAATGTCATCTTCAACTGTGTCAAAAAAGGACCACGCACTGCAAGTCTTGGGAGCACCCGTTTTGGCTTTTGGAAGAGGAATGCTCCTAACGGGTGCCGAAGTGGAGGCTACAGGCAACCAAGTCTGCCCCCTCCCTCTCCCTTCTGTTTTGGCCGTTCGGGGAATCTCTTCCTCAGAGCTGCTCCCACCACCTTCCTGTTCCTCACGCCATGATGGGTCAAGGACCTCATCATCTACACTACCCTCTTCGGACACCTGCTTCTCCAGGGTAGTCTCGCCAGCACCGTACGCACCAGAAAGTGGCACCTGAGTCTTATCATCTAATGCGTACTGAGGTGTGCTGACCATAGGCACTGGCCCACCCGCCTCTTCAGATTCAGAGGGACAAATGCCCCCCGAGGAAGCTAAATAGCGAAACATGTGTTGGGGTCCCGGTTTCCACTAATAGTAAGTCTGGGTCTTGGCTTATTGTAATTTTTTGTATAACAATTTTTTGCACTGGTTTTTTTTTTTACTTTAGTTTATCTGGCAGTGTTATCTATCACCATTGACATGTGATTAAACCCTCTATTTCCTTATGTATATATGGCAGATCCGTTTTTTAACATTATTTATTATAGACCTATGGATATATTTTGACATACGCACCTGTGCACTTTAATATCTAATTGGTGACTAGTGTTGAGCGATACCGTTCGATACCCAAAAATATCGTATCGGATGGTATCGCCCGAAAAAAATATCGGGTATCGCCGATTCCTATACCGGAAGTCCCATTCAAGTCAATGGGACTTCCGGTATCGGAATTAAAAAAAGCCCTTTATTTCCTTGTTGGCTAATTCTACATAATTGAAAACAAATAAGAATCATGTAGAATGTATTGTGGGAGGTGGAGGAGACATTAAAAGCATAGTGGTTTATTCAAATCACATGGCATAGCATTAATTCCAATTTTTTTTTTCAGTACGTTCGGAGTTAAAAAGATATTGACTATGTTAACCTTTTTTATATTTTGTCAGATATGTATGTTTCACAACTTCCATGCTCTTCACGTTCTTTTGTACTTCTCCCACACTTTCTCCTTCATGATCCGCAGCAGTAACATTTTTTTCATCAACTTTTTCTTCACCTTATTCATCTTCTTCTTCTTCATCTTCTTCCTATTAATTTTTTTTTCCATTCTTCATATTCTTCTTATTCAGCTATTATCAATTTTAATATGCTATTTCTTCATCTTCTTCCAATTCTTCTTTGTCTTCATTTTCTTATGGTGACAGGCATTCCTGTAGTACTTATCTATAAAAGTTATAAGATTACACCTTACGTTCTGCCTGTCACTAAAGATTTACAACAGGATTTGTCCGCGTTCAGTTTGGCCTGCAGCAGCAGGCATTTTCCAGGGGCACCACGAGGAGGAACGGACTCACCCCCATTTACTGCTTAGTTTTCTTCTGCTTATAATTTTGATTTCTTCTATGCTGATTTTTAGTCTTATGCTTAATGTTCGTCTGCTTTCTGTTCTTCTGCTTTTGCTTCTTCTGCTTCTTGTTCTTCTGTCTTTTGTTCTGTATCTTGGTGGTTGTCTTCATGTTCTTTGTCCTCTTGGTCTTATTATTTAGGGTCATATTTCTGGTCTTCTTTGGTGTGGTCTTCAGGGTCGTCATCATCAGGGTCGTCGTCATGGAGATCAATAAGGATTACCAAAGACAATTTCAAAAAGCTTGATCTTGGAAATGTAGCAGAAGGTACAAGAAGGCTGAGAAACTGGCGAGAACCAGCAGACAGTGCTGGCACCCGGATGGGTAGCAGAAGGAACAAGAGCCAATGGCACTACCGAGGACCAACTGACGGTGCTGGACCACGGTTACTAAGCAGAAGGTACCTGTGCTAAAAAGCACTACCAAGGACCAGCTGACAGTGCTGGACCTCGGATACCGAGATGGAGGCACCTAGGCCAAAGGCTGTGGCGAGAACCAGCAGACAGTGCTGGCACCCGGATGGGTAGCAGAAGGAACAAGAGCCAATGGCACTTCTGAGGACCAACTGACGGTGCTGGACCACGGTTACTAAGCAGAAGGTACCTGTGCTAAAAAGCACTAACAAGGACCAGCTGACGGTGCTGGACCTCGGATACCGAGATGGAGGCACCTAGGCCAAAGGCTGTGGCGAGAACCAGCAGACAGTGCTGGCACCCGGATGGGTAGCAGAAGGAACAAGAGCCAATGGCACTTCTGAGGACCAACTGACGGTGCTGGACCACGGTTACTAAGCAGAAGGTACCTTTGCTAAAAAGCACTACCAAGGACCAGCTGACGGTGCTGGACTTCGGATACCGAGATGGAGGCACCTAGGCCAAAGGCTCTGGCGAGAACCAGCAGACAGTGCTGGAACCCGGGTGGGTAGCAGAAGGTACCCATTCAAAGCAAAGTAGCCAGGCCGCAAGCCGGCCGCAGTTACCGAAACCCACAGTCCTACAGGGGGTCCATGTCCCATTGGCACTACGGATCCAGCCTTCAGTGCCAGTTCCCGCAGCCCACATAGGAGTCACCTAAACTGCAAGCACTGTAGAGTCGGCTAACCCGGCCGCAAGACGACAGGACAATGGATTGGTGGCATAGTGACCTTGACACTACCCGGAAACAGCAGGCGTGGTGAAAACAGGCTGGGCAACAGGGAGTACCCATGCCAAAGACACTGCCGAGAACCAGCTGACGGGGCTGGAACCCAGATGGGTAGCAAAAGCTACAAGAGCCAATAGCACTACCGAGGAACAGCTGACGGTGCTGGACCACGGTTACTAGGCAGGAGGTACCTGTGCTAGAAAGCACTACCAAGGACCAGCTGACGGTGCTGGACCTCGGATACCGAGATGGAGGCACCTAGGCCAAAGGCACTGGCGAGAACCAGCAGACAGTGCTGGAACCCGGGTGGGTAGCAGAAGGTACCCATTCAAAGCAAAGTAGCCAGGCCGCAAGCCGGCCGCAGTTACCGAAACCCACAGTCCTACAGGGGGTCCATGTCCCATTGGCACTACGGATCCAGCCTTCAGTGCCAGTTCCCGCAGCCCACATAGGAGTCACCTAAACTGCAGGCACCGTAGAGTCGGCTAACCCGGCCGCAAGACGACAGGACAACGGATTGGTGGCATAGTGACCTTGACACTACCCGGAAACAGCAGGCGTGCTGGAACCAGGCTGGGCAACAGGGAGTACCCGTGCCAAAGACACTGCCGAGAACCAGCTGACGGTGCTGGCACCCGGATGGGTAGCAGAAGGAACAAGAGCCAATGGCACTACCGAGGACCAACTGACGGTGCTGGACCACGGTTACTAAGCAGAAGGTACCTGTGTTAAAAAGCACTACCAAGGACCAGCTGACGGTGCTGGACCTCAGATACCGAGATGGAGGCACCTAGGCCAAAGGCTCTGGCAGGAACCAGCAGACAGTGCTGGAACCCGGGTGGGTAGCAGAAGGTACCCATTCAAAGCAAAGTAGCCAGGCCGCAAGCCGGCCGCAGTTACCGAAACCCACAGTCCTACAGGGGGTCCATGTCCCATTGGCACTACGGATCCAGCCTTCAGTGCCAGTTCCCGCAGCCCACATAGGAGTCACCTAAACTGCAGGCACCGTAGAGTCGGCTAACCCGGCCGCAAGACGACAGGACAATGGATTGGTGGCATAGTGACCTTGACACTACCCGGAAACAGCAGGCGTGCTGGAACCAGGCTGGGCAACAGGGAGTACCCGTGCCAAAGACACTGCCGAGAACCAGCTGACGGTGCTGGAACCCAGATGGGTAGCAAAAGCTACAAGAGCCAATGGCACTACCGAGGAACAGCTGACGGAGCTGGACCACGGTTACTAGGCAGGAGGTACCTGTGCTAGAAAGCACTACCAAGGACCAGCTGACGGTGCTGGACCTCGGATACCGAGATGGAGGCACGTAGGCCAAAGGCTCTAGCGAGAACCAGCAGACAGTGCTGGAACCCGGGTGGGTAGCGAAGGTACCCATTCAAAGCAAAGTAGCCAGGCCGCAAGCCGGCCGCAGTTACCGAAACCCACAGTCCTACAGGGGGTCCATGTTCCATTGGCACTACGGATCCAGCCTTCAGTGCCAGTTCCCACAGCCCACATAGGAGTCACCTAAACTGCAGGCACCGTAGAGTCGGCTAACCCGGCCGCAAGACGACAGGACAACGGATTGGTGGCATAGTGACCTTGACACTACCCGGAACCAGCAGGCGTGCTGGAACCAGGCTGGGCAACAGGGAGTCCCCGTGCCAAAGACACTGCCGAGCACCAACTGGCGTTGTTGGAGCCCAGGGACAATCATGGTGTAGGCCGAGGCCTACTTGGTGGTAGTTTTAGATTGTTTGTAGGCTACAACAGACTGTCAATGTGCTCCAATTAGGCATCTGTCTCCACTCTGTTTCCAGGATTTCACGTGACCACCAACACCGCCAGTTTATGCGTACAGCAGCCGTCTGCCCAATCCACACGTGTTCCTGTGTTACTGGGATTCTGTAATGTCAGCAGATCCCCTGATGTGTGTCTGCCACTGTCTCCTGCTCTATCCACATTCCCACCGCTTGCAGTGGGAAGGTGGACATCGAAGGCTCTCAGACTGCATGGGCAATTTGGCAGGTGGTGAAGAGACAGATGGTTGCTCTTCAGTGCTCTGGCCTTGGGAGGATGCGGAAGTCATTGAAGTGGATGCGTTAGCTGCCATCCATCCGACAACGGCTTCAATTTGTTCGTCACGCAGCAGTGGGGTACGGCGAGGTCCTACAAAGCTGCGCATGAAGGACTGTTGCCTGGTAAAAGTGGGGGATGCCGGATCACTGGTGGCCGCAGCAGACACCGAATCCCCACGTCCTCTCCCTGCTGAATCCCCCCGTCCTCTCCCTGCTGAAACTCCACGGCCACGACCACGTCCCTTACTCCCTGCCTTCTTCATCTTGGTAGACTGATAAAGATAGGCAGAAAAGTAAAAAAGGGGTGGCTTAGTGTTCTTATTCCTGAACACCTGCTAACCAGTATAAGAAACACTAATTTGGCTAAGAGTGTGTGTACTACACTTTAATATGATCTAATGTGGCCTAGACAACTGTAAAGTGGAGTGTTTGGTGAACTTTATTTCCTTTTTTTTTGGGGGGGGAAAGGAAAGGATGTGACCAAAGTTTGAAAGCTATAGTATCACAAACTTTTTGGAGCGATTACAATGCAGGAAGCTAACCTACAATGCAATTGGTGAGGTTCCAAAAAATAGGGTGATACTAGCCTGGCTGGCCCTGAAGGGCACAAGCCAGCAAAAAGGCTCCTCTATCTAATCCTATATAGTGTTTGCAACCAACCAATGACAATGGATGCGGTTGGAAGCACCAAAATATAGGAGCAAAAATCTGGCTAAATTAGCTGCAAAAAAAGGACTATGTATGAGGCAGTGACGCACGCTGAGCGGACTACAGCTAGCGGTGGCTGTAGAACACACTGCAACGTGAGCTGCACTCACACACAGAGAGACCTATCAGACAGCCAAAAACAGTGCAGAGAAATGGGCTATAGCACTGAAAGGCTGCTGAAAGGCTCCGCTGTCCACTCCTTTAGTGTTTGCAACCAACGTATATGGATACGTATGGAAGCACACTATACAGGAGAAAAAAAAAGCAACAATAAAAGAAAAATGTGTATGAGGCAGAGACACACTCTGGCCGGCCTACAAGCAGACGCGCCCGCAGGACACACTACACAGCGTGGGTCTGCACTCACACAGCCCTTGCAGACAGCTGTGAAAACAGCGCTGCTAGGGAAAAGCAAGCTACAGTGGTGGTTTATGTAGCCTGTGTTAAGCACTATATGTTTTGTGGAATCACTATTTCTAACTGTCCCTCACAGTCTTCAACAGCAGCCTGTCCCTAACTGAATTCACAGCAGAGTGACCAGAAATGGCGGCTGCAGCGCTTTTTATAGTGCATCATGACATCATTTCAGCAGCCAATCACAGCCATGCCAGTAGTTAACATGCCTACATGCCTAACAGGATGTGCCCACACTTCTGAGGATCCCCATTGGCTGAATCAAATCGAGCGGGCTCCTAGCATTATGGGAACTCCCGATTCCGGTATTCGATATGAAAAAAGTATCGGAACTAAGTATCAGAATTCCGATACAGCTAATATCGGCCGGTACCCGATACTTGCGGTATCGGAATGCTCAACACTATTGGTGACATAAACTGCCTTGCTTTTCATATATGCATATTTGAAAAAACTTGCAACTATGCATTATACTATATATTTTGCCACATATTAATGTATATATATATATATCTACTATATGAAACCAATTTTTGTGCAATCTATTTTTACTTGCCTATTTAGACACCCTTTCTAATCTATATGTGGATACTTATTGTCGCTGATTCCTTTATATATTGTGATTCTTGATTGACTCATTACTTGTATTCTATTTTTCCTTTTTTGGAAGAAAATAATAAAAATATACATTTTTTACTTCATTGCTCTTTAATCCATTTTTTCTTTGGCTATTATATCTCAGAGGGACAAAGTAGTTGCGCATCACTGCATACTCCCTCTTCTTCACATTTTTGAATGCTGCTTGGCTGGCCCCCTCTTTCCAAGCCAACAGATTCAGAGAACAGAAGTAGAGACTGAGATGGCTCCTGTCCAGGGCTCTCTGACTGCCTGGGCAATTTGGCAGGTGGTGAAGAGACAGATGGTTGCTCTTCAGTGCTCTCGACCTGAGAGGGTGTGGAAGTAATTGAAGTCGATGCGTTAGCTGCCATCCATCCGACAACGGCTTCAATTTGTTCGTCCCGCAGCAGTGGGGTACGGCGAGGTCCTACAAAGCTGCGCATAAAGGACTGTTCCCTGGTAAAACTGGGGGATGCTGACTCACTGGTGCCCGCAGCAGGCACAGAATCCCCACGTCCTCTCCCTGCTGAATCCCCATGTCCTCTCCCTGCTGCAACTCCACGCCCACGACCACGTGCCTTACTCCCTGCCTTCTTCATCTTGGTAGACTGATAAAGATAGGCAGAAAAGTACAAAGCGGGGGCTTAGTGTGCTAATTCCTGAACAGCTGCTAACAGGTATAAGAAACACTAATTTTATAAAGTGTGTGGACTACACTTTAATATGAGCTAATGTGGCCTACACAACTGTCAAGTGGAGTGTTTGGTGAACTTTATTTTGTTTTGTTTTTTTCAAAAAAACAAAAAGGATATGACCAAAGATGTGAAAGCGATAGTATCACAAACTTTTTGGAGCTATTACAATGCAGGAAGGTAACCTACAATGCAATAGATGAGGCTCCAAAAAATAGGGTAATACTAATCTGGCTGCGCCTGCAGGGCACAAGCCAGAAAAAAAGCTCCTCTATCTACTCCTATATAGTGTTTGCAACCAACCAATGTATATGGATACGGATGGATGCACACTAATAGGAGAATTAATGAAAAATGAGCTGCAATAAAAGAAAAATATGTGTGAGGCAGTGACGCACGCTGAGCGGCCTACAACCAGACGTGGCTGTAGGACACACTACAGCATGAGCTGCACTCACACACAGAGACCTCTCAGACAGCCATGAACAGTGCAGATAACTGGGCACTAGCATTGAAAGGCTGCAGAAAGACTCCGCTGTCTACTCCTAAAGTGTTTGCCTCCAATGTATGGATACGGATGGCTGCACACTAATAGGAGAATTAATGAAAAATTTGCAGCAATAAAAGAAAACTATGTATGAGGCAGTGACGCATGCTGAGCGGCCTACAACCAGACGTGGCTGCAGGACACACTACACAGCGTGAACTGCACTCACACAGACCTTGCAGACAGCTGTGAACAGCGCTGCAAGGCAAAAGAAAGCTACACTGATTGATAATGTAGCCTGGGTAAAGCACAATATTATTTGGAAAATCGCTATCTCTAACTGTCCCTCAGAGTCTTGAACAGCAGCCTGTCCCTAACTGAATTCACAGCAGAGTGAACCTGATATGGCGGCAGCGGCGGCTTTTATAGTGCATCATGACATCATTTCAGCAGCCAATCACAGCCATGCCATTAGTTAACATGCCTACATGCCTAACAGGATGTGCCCACACTTCTGAGGATTGTCATTGGCTGAATCAAATCAAACTGGCTCATAGCATTATGGGAACTTCCGATTCCGGTATTCGATATGGAAAAAGTATCGGAACTCAGTATCGGAATTCCGATTCCGCGAATATCGGCCGATACCCGATATTTGCGGTATTGGAATGTTCAACACTATTGACAAGTAGTTTCACATTTGAGGTAAAACACACTTCAACAAGTTGCTTTAACTCTTACAACATTATATTCCAAAGCCTTGAAGAAAAAGATGAATATATTGTGAACCAAATTGGTATGAATAATTAATCACACAAATGATGTAACATAATTCTAAACATACACAAGCTATCAGTGGGGAAATTATTTTCCACCAAAAATTTTAAGTATGAGACTAGTGTCATCTTGTGAAATGTTTTGAGCCACAAAGTCCTTCAAATTGAAGCTGTTCTGGATGTACTGTACAATTTTCTCTAGAAAATTGGAAGTTCATGCCTTCTATGCTGCTTGCATTAAATAACTGATTTGCCAGATATGTACAGAGTCAGGATGACCGGGCTGCGGGTACCTGTGCTGCACCGTTTCCGGAACTGTCAAGGCTGCGTCCCCTGGTTCTCAGCAGAAGGAATAGGGTAATGGACAGGCCCCATTACACAGAAAGAAGGGTCATGTTTAGACAGGGAACCTGGCCGGAAGCTGAGGGAAAAAAAGCAAAGCAGAAGTGAGTCCTCAGCTGTGACCGTGTGAGCAACAAGGGGGGCAGTGCACTATGCACCCGAAATGTCGACGCTGTGGCAAAATGCAGCAAACAGACCCGGTGACCTAGAGGCATGGGGCCAGCTTAAGAGAAATCGGGCAAGAAATCAAAGATTTTTGGCGTGGACAAGCAGCGCATAGGAGGCTGAGTAGCGTGCTCCATCCTTAGAGCAGTGGTGCTGCAAAGGACAGTTCCCATTGTCTCCTGCCACTAAAAGCGGTACTGCCATTTACCAAGGCGCCGTTTGGCCAGTAACCGCCAGAGAGCGAGGCGCTGTGCGCTCCTTGATTGTGAGTACAGCGCACGTGGCAGTAGAGAGAGCCATTTCATGCCACATGTTCAGTGTGGATAACCAATAATTAGAAGGTACATTGGATTGACCGAGGATGTTGGTACGGTCAGCAAGGTACTCCCTCAGCATTTTCAAAAACTTGCACTTCATGTGAAAGTCCCCTGCGCCTCAGGGACAGGGCGATGGGAGGGTCTGAGAAAACTCTCCTCAAACTTTGCCAGTGTTCCAGTGCCTTTGCTAGCTTGGAGTTGTGTCTCTCTCACCTGTACTCCTTGCATGGCCAACAAACTTTGACCTCTGCTGCCAACGTTTTTAGATGTGATTTTTTGTAATAAGTCCGCAAGAAGTGCCCTCTCTTCCTCCAACATTTTAGTACACTTGTCTGCCTGTGGAATAAGAGATGTAAAATTCTCCTTGTAGCGTGGGTCTAGATGTGTCACCAATCAGTATTGCCCATCACCCAAAATTTTGATAACGCGAGGGTGACAGGAAAGGCAGCGTAACATAATCTCAGCCATGTGTGCAAGACTGCAAACAGTTAATACTTCCGTGTCCTCACCAAGAGGACGACTGACTATGCTCTCCTCCTCTTCCTTGTCCTCAGGCTTCCAACAGTTAGAACTGACCTCAGTAATATCATTGTACAAACATCATTGTAAATAACTTCTTGTAAATACACCCCTGAATTTTTTATCTCCCTCACCTCATTTTAGATTGTAAGTTGTTACGAGCAGGATTGTTTTGTTTTGGTTTAGTTATTGTTATCATCGTTACTTAGTGTAGATTTTAAGCTGTCACCAGCAGGGTAGTTTTGTTTTGGTTTAATTATTGGATTATTGCTATCGTTGTTACTTAGGACTGTTGTGTTTAAAATTGTTAAACTGTAAATATGTTTACGCTCTATAATAACTCTCAATCTTCAAATTAGAACACAGATAAGCAGGATTGAGTTGATAATTATGGTGTCATTGACGCTCACCCGCTTTGTGGATTCGTCAAAGTTTTGGAGAATGTTACATATGTCAGACATCCATGTCCACTCCTCATGTGTTATGTGTGAAGACAGAATTAAATACCGACAAAATTGTTGATGCTGGTAGACTATTCACCAACTGCCCTCTTCTGCTCACAAATCCTTTCCAACATCTACAGTGTAGAGTTCCAAGGCCTGGGGGCATCACACACCAGTCAATGAGACATAAGCTGCAAATGCTGCTGAATCATGGCAAGGGCGGATGAAGCAGTAGCTGACTTTCTAATATGGGTATTTTGAGCATTGCACTTTTCCGAGCAGATCTGCCAGCTCCGTGTCGCTTTTCATAAAATGTTGACCAATTTGGTTAAGCATATGAGCCAGGCTTGGCACATGTGTGAGCTCGCCTCGCCACAGAACAGCCACCAGGTTCCAGCCATTGTCACACACAACCATGCCTGGCTGTGGGTTCAGCCATCTCAGCCACCAATCTGATGCTTTTTCAGAGCTGTCCACAACTCTTCAGCATTTTGGGATTCGCCACAGAAGCATATTAGCTTCAGCACTGCCTGTTCCCACTTTTGTAGCTGGAGGCTGAAGAGGAAGCGAAGGAGGAGGAGGAGGTGCAGGAGCTGTAGACTGTGGGGGCAACCCAGATTGACGTAGGGCCCACAATGCTCGGGCTTTGGCAGGACGTGCACCATACCAAAGTAGAAGTGGGTCCCGGCTTCCACTATGGTAACCCATTGTGCCCTCAGTGAGATGTACCGTCCCTGACCACAAGCACTTGTCTATGTGTTTGTGGTTAGGTCGAATTTCCAAGTAATAGCATTGTGGAGGGCACGGGTAATGTTGTGGGACACGAGCCTGTGTAAAGCCGGGATGGCACACTGGGACAAATATTCCCGCATGTTCATGCCCTCGGGGTGATACTAGACCCTGCCCTCTCTTTCAAGCTAAGATCCAAGACCTTGCCTCCTCCAGCCCATTACAACTCAAAAACATTTCCTGGATCCGTACATTCCAAGAAAATTCAAAAATGTTTGTGCACGCCCTCATGATCTCCCTCCTCGACTATTGCAACCTTATACTCTCTAGCCTCCCCTCTAGCATTCTTCCACTACTCAAATCTATCCAAAACTCTGCTGCCAGAGTAATCCAACTGTCCCTCCATTATTTCCCAGCCTCTCCTCTCTGCCATGCCCTTCACAGCCTTCCTATTGCCCATAGGCTACAGTTCAAAATCCTAAATATGACATACAAAGCCTTCCACAACCTGTCTCCTCCATACATCTGTGACATGGTCTCCCAATGTTCGACTGGGTCATGACTTCTTCTACACAAACCCAGTGTGCCATCAGCGACATGTACCATGCCTGCCCACAAGCACTTGTCCACGGGTAAGGTGCACTTACCCTGTAAGACCATATTGTTGATGGCCCGGGTAATGTTGTGGGACACGTGCTTGCTTGTGTAATGTCGTGACAGCATACCCGGAGAAATAGTGGCGGGTGGGGACCGAGTACCATGTTACTATTACCACCATCAGGTTGTTGAATGCAACATTTAGAGCTCAAGCAGATGAGAAATTTCTGAATTTAGTACTGTGGTCTGTGGGCCGTTGGCTGTGTCTTTCTGCTTATGGTCCAACGACTGGGGTATGGACAACTGAAGGCTACGCTGGGACAAGAATATGGACATGCTTGATGATGGTGCTGCTTGACTATGGTCAAAGGCAGATGCAGGGCAGGAGGCATCTTCGCATGCACCGTGGACAGGGAATTGGCTTACATGCACAACAGCAAAAGAAGCAATGGTATCACCGGCAGACACTGTTCATGGAGCCTGGTGTTCAACCAACAAAGTCGGGTGCCTTGCTGCCATGTGCCTGATCATGCTGGTGGTGGTAAGGCTGGTAGTTTTACTACCCCTGCTGATGCGGCCATGGCCGGTGTTGTAAATGTCCTTTTTGGGTTTATCAGCAGAGTCATTAAAAAAAACAACACTGGTAAGGGGACATTAACTGCATCCTTCTCCCACACCACCTCCTCACCTCAACACCTGTCTTTCAGTGTTCCCCAAGGCTCTGTTCTAGGATCCCTACTCTTCTCCATCTACACCCTCGGCCTGGGACAGCTGATGTAATAGCACGGTTTGCAATATCATCACTAAGCCGATGACACGCAGATCTACCTATCTGTTCCTAACATCACCTCCTTACTGACCAAAATCACATGTCTTCCCACTATATCATCCTTCTTTTCTGCTCGCTTTCAAAAAGTGGAGATGGACAAATCAGAATACATCATCTTTCAAGCATCTCACGCTGAGTACACCTGAGAGCTGTGTATGCCTCATTCGGTACCACTTTAGTAAGAGGTAAACTTTGTCCTAGAGAAAATTATTTTCCAGACATTCACTGCCTTTTTTGCACATTTTTTGCAGCTGTGATCTTCATCTTATTGGTGTGGATGTGGTAAATTTCTAAGTCATCATCAATACCATCATCGTCATTATGTTGTAAAGAGGAAATCAGGTGTTTCCAAGGGTTGTAGTTATGTACATTTTGTGCCATTCCTTTAACAGTGTTAGCTACACTAGGACAACTAATTTTAGACTGGAACATTAGGATATTATTCATAATTTGTATGGGTGAAGATGAAGAAGCTTGTGCCACGGGTGTGTTTACAGTTACAGATGGTGCACTTCACTTTAGTTTTTCACGAGCATCCATTACTTTGTTTGGTTTTCCTCCAACACTGATCTGCTTTCTCTATTTCAGCATCTCACGAACATGTTTTACTTTACCCTTTATACAGACACGTACGTCTTTGGCAACATATTTTGGACGGACGTTTCTTAGGCCGAGTCTCACACGCGCATCTGTTACACCGATCTTCAAACGGGCATGAAACCGATTCAGGTAATTGAAGGTGACTAAACGACGAATCATTGTTGGCTGTATCCTGGATTTCATACCTCCAATAGCCACTGCTGTTATTAATCATGTACTTTTCCAATCCTGTCATCACCATGCCCCTTTTCCAGATCACCAGATCACTTCATCCAATGATTTGGCCGCCATATTGTTACTAAAAACCTGCACCTTCCAAGCAGCAACTGTGTAGTAAACCACGTTACAGTTTGGCAAGGTGTTTATAATTCCCATAAAAAAATGTACACACTATGTTGATATCTACCCCCAGGGGGAAATGTTTGCCAGGCCATACACTTAGTGTATGGGCATTCCAAGTCTAGGAGACCTGCTCCTTTAAATTGGGCAAAGTATTTAATCAGGCCTTCTTCGACGTCTCATCATCCACAACCCCTAGATCACCAGCGTTAACATGTTCCATGCTGCTACAGCCATTGTCAAAATCCTAACAAGGGTGGGTGTTTTTGCTGGGTGTTAAATATTTGTTATGGAAAAGGTTTAGGTGTACCTCACAAGGGAAAATGTTTGCCTGCCAACACATTTAGTGTATGGGCATTACAAGTCTAGGAGACACGCTCCTTTTTAATGGGACATTTTTTGTTAAGAAGCCCTCCTCCATGTTTCTTTCAAGGAGGGATTGGGGTTATTGGGGTGCATATGACTTGGTTGCATGGCAGGCCTTGCAGTCACTGCATAAGAAAACAGAATGGGAGTACAAAATGAATAATGTGAAGTAGATTTTCCTGTGCCCATCCAGTAAGTGGGTTCAAAAGCATATTGGGGTGCAGATTACTTGGCAGCAGGGCAAGCCTTGCTGTCAATGCATAAGAAAAGAATATGGAAGTACGAAATGAATAATGTGAATTGGATTTTCCTGTGCCCATCCAGTACATGCGTTCAAAGGCTTATTGGGGTGCATATGACTTGGCAGCAGGGCAGGCCTTGCTGTCAATGCTAAAGAAAACAGAATGGGAGTACAAAGTGAATAATGTGAAGTGGATTTTCCTGGGTCCATTCAGTACCTGGGTTCTAAGGCATACTGGCGTGCATATGACTTGGTAGCAAGGCAGGCCTTGCATTCAATGCAACATTTTTTAGGGAAGAACTCCTGGACATCTCGTGAAAGGGGTATTGGGGTGCATCGTAATTCTTGACAGCCCATCCACTCACAGCATAGGCTACAACAGTTTGGGAGACCCACTATTTAATGATGGCCCTTTAAGCAGATTAATGCTGCCTGATGCCCCTGTAAAAATATCATCTGTGACTTTAAGATTCCCTCCTTCATAAATGAAACAAGATTTGTCTGCTTATGTGTCACACACCACATGGCAAGCTAGGGTTGGTAAATGTTACAATGACATTTCCTAGTGAATGCATTTGTTTTGGTTGAAAGCAATGTTAACGTTGAAAAACGCTTCAAAAACGCTGCGTCTGAACATAGCCCAAGTGGTTGAGGAACATTTTGGTCTGGGGTTAATTATTTTGCCTCATATACAAGTCATTAACCTGGCAAGGATGTACCTTAACATATTTCCCAGCAAAATCTGTTTTGATTTAGCTTTGGAATATTTTGTTGGTGCACCGGTAAAAGTGGCATGAAACTCTGAAAACAATGTTTAAAGCTGTGAACTAGGAGTCAGGAATACTTCCAGGAGCGATCCCCATGATGTCTTAGTGCCATTTGAGCAGTGTTTCCATCATTTTCAGATGTTTTTAGACCTTAAAAGGACCCCCGGGGAGGATCACGGTAAAAATGCTCGGGTATCCCATAGATTTACATTGGGCTCGTTGTTCTGTCCGAGTACCCGAGTATTTCAATCTGCTCGACTTCAGCAGCGAGCACCTGAGCATTTTAATGCTCGCCCATCACTAATAGTAATACCACAGCACAGCGGTTTCTGTCACAGGGTTATATTATATGACATCAGTGGACAAATTAGTGTCACATTACAGGGATGAGTAACATTGTTATCGGAGCTCAGGATTAACAGATGATTCACACTTGGATCATGGTTACAGTTTATCGTTATACTGGGATAATGCACAAAACGGTGATACAACATATAATGTAGAGTCTGGGATTCTCGTACAGTTGCCCTTACATAAAGGAGACAATCATTGGAAAAGTTTCAGCCGGACATGAAAACAAAGTGATAAGGGTAGGCTGGGAGGGAGGGATAAGACGACTGCAGGGAAAAGGGGAAGATGAGCTGACAAGCTATGGTATAGGGGGCTACAAAGGAAATGACATGAGGGAGGTGGGGTTAAATGAGGACACAAAGGACAGGGCAAGGGGCGATTCACTGTTTTTGTCCTCAGACCTGCAAACGGCAGTAAGAAATGGCTGATGTTTCAGTTAACTAAACAGTGCATTAACTTTCGTTTGTTCTCTTACAGAGCAAGTTCCACTACTAATTTGGATTCTAGGCCATTCGTAGGTTCACTGGGGAGCGCTACGAGCAGACAGACTGACGGACGGGAGACAGATGGGTTTAGGGGTTTAACTTGGGGCAGGGTAATCCACACGAGTTTCAAACAGCAGTTCTTCATCATGGAGCTCCCGATATATTAGTATTGCATGTAGGGGGTAATGACCAGGAAGTCCGCCTTGGGAAGCAACTAGTTTGCGACATAAAGAGAGAGAGACTTGGAGCAGATGTGGGTGGGGTTCACGAATTTGAAATAGTATGGTCATACCCGGAAAATTTTGTCAGGTGGCCCGTCAGTTCAAAAGATCAACAAAGCACACAGGAAGTATCCAACAAAACACGCATTAACGTTAACAAGGAAGTATCCAAATTTGTGGAGCTGCAAGGAAAGTTGCGGTACGCCATGCAGTTTTTTAATCGTATGGAAAAGGGTTTTGGTTGGCAGGTGGAATACACCTAAATGCAGTGGGGACGGATTTATGGACTTGGAGACTACAAAAAAATATACAGAAGGCCACAGCAATGCCATTTGGTAGGGTCTCGAGCACTTGAGTTGGTCAAGGTGCTCTCGGTGTGGCACTGGTGGGTCCTCGAAGTTGGCTAAATTACTGTTTTGGGGGTCCCTGAAATGCATGGATCTCCTTCATTAGACGATGTTGTGGTGGTGGTCTGGTGAGATTGGGTGATACCTGGCGGTGGAATGTCGGATTCACATTAATGGAAAAATTGGTTGACACCGGAGCGCCGGGGTCACAGTACTAGGAGTTTGGGTGATACCTGGTGAAGGAATGACGGGATCACATTGGCAGGAGGGCAACCTCTCCCTTGATTTATTGGTGCTTCTGGTCTCATGGCTAGAAGTAAGGTTGGGAGGGAAGGGGCATTGCCCTGGAATGATAAACTACCAGACCCCCCTTTTTAGCTTCGAGGACCTCACCAAGTGTCTCTTAAGTATCAAAAATATCAATAAATTGGCTGCTGTGGCCGTTTTACACCCAAGAATGGTTGTGCTGGTCTTTGTTTGAAGGGGGGGCAGGGAATTATCCACGAGCAATCGACCTTACCAGAGTCAAGTAAATGTAGACTGTTAGTTTAGTAATATCATCCACAGTTACTGTGGAATACAAAACAGTTTACTTACATTTTTTTTACTTTAAAATGTGCAATTTGCTTAGTGATTTCAACATCCACGAGGAATAATTCTCGAACATTGCAGAATAAACCAACTGAACAAACAAAGCACAATTTTGTAATGTTCTTGTTCAAGTCTCTCTTCCATAAGACAAAACCAATTCTGTGTTACCTCACACAGTCTCATACCAATTTATGGCCTGTCCACCAGGCCATAAACATTACAGAGCAGCACAACCTCCGATATAATCAATAATATCTGATTCGTCCATCAGTAAACTTAAAGGGGTCAGTCCATGAACATTTATCACTTATCAACAGGATAAGTGATAAATGTATCATCACTGGAGGGTCAACCACTGGGATCCCCAGTGATCATTGATCATGAGAACATGGATTGAGAGTTCCCCTTATAAACAGAGCGATGAACTCCAAAGCCCACTACCGATCTGTTCTCTATCTTTAGAACAATCACTTTACTTGACTATCTCCGTCAGTTCCATAGATATCAAATGGAGCAGTAGGGGACATATAGATGAATAAAAATAAGACATAAAGAAAAATGTTTAATAAAAAACCTTTATTATTAATAGGTTAATTGACACTGTATACACTAAAAAAGCACCAAAAGGAATATATAAATACAGAATTTGTTAGTATATTAATATAATTTAAACCCACAGTAAAAAATTAAATTAATTAGTTTGGCTTAGCCCCAATATAAAGTATAGCACATAGGTATGGTATCAGTAAGGTTCAAAGATTTAACATAAAGCACAAAAAATGCAAATAATAAAATACAAAATGTGCAAATATGACGTGCTAAGTGCTAATTCATGTGAATAACATGCCAAAAAATGCGTACTATTTGTCATAAAAAACTGGTCAAAAAAGTTGTGACTAAAGTGCTAAAAAGATGCAAAATAAGTGCAAAAATCCTGCATCCTACTGGCACAGATGGGAATAGTGTTATTAAATATAAAGTGATGTATGCTGCAAAAGAATTCATCCAATTTGATCTAAATAACTAAAGTGCTGTTTGCATGCAGATCTCCAATTAAAAATTGTGCCAACATTAAATAAAGCCTTATAGTGCACTATGTACCTACATTAAATACATGTAGGGGCACGCACTATAAAGTGCTATAGTGCATTGTGCTATAATTTTGAAAAAGGCCCATATGTTAATCACATGTAAGACAAAAAGGACCATATATAGATAAAACACGATATCAAAGTGACCAAGTCAAAATAAATACAGGGGGCTGATGAAGGAGCACATCCGAAACGCGCGTCGGGGCGCGTTTAAGCACCTTAGCCATCGCCATCTTTAACCCATTGTGCAGGTAATCTGCCATTCATTTCCTTCCAGTAGAGTTATGTCACATTTAAGGTATATTATTTCTAATTGTGTATATATATTTCTATACAGTTCTTTCTCTATTGTGTTTAACAGTATGGGAACAATGTATATAAAGAACGGGGACCAAAGACATTGCTATGTCAAAGCACATGATCTCAGAAGTTGAAGTCATAGTGATTTCAAGAGTTGAATATTTTTAACATCTACCCATTTTTTATGGTTGTTGGGGATCCGAGCATTAGGACACTTATTGCCTATCCTACGAATAGGTGATACATTTTGATTCTGGTAAAACCTTTCTTGAATCCTCTAATTGTCCTTTAAGTGGGCAAGGTTATCAAGGTGATATACAATATATACAATACAGATTTTCATGTAATGGTAGCAGGGCAGGTTTTCTTGAAATGTTATAATATAACTTGAATTTTATAAATCAAATCTGAAACAAAAGAGTTGAAAGACTTCTAAAAGTAGCATTTTAAAGCATGATACCTTTTTCAAAAACTTGACAGCAATCCTATTGTTGCCACAATTCTTATTCTGTCAGGTGCCCTAGGAAACTCTTTATATATTTGTCTATTGCCAGCCACACAGTGTGTAATCTCAATGAATATGACAATAAAGGTCAACAGTACCAGCTCAACAGTTTTGTATCCTGGGCTCTCGCATCCAATTTTTCTCTGACTGACAGATACAATGATCTGTTGCTAATGGAAGAGATGAGATTTCAAATTGCAGTGGTAGATACACACGATTTTCATCTAAATGTATAAATGACTGGAATGACACAACGGGCTATTACACTGGAGCATTTTCATATTGTTTCAACCAGCAAATACATTCAGGAATACATTATTAAAAGCCGAGAGTAAAAATAATCCACCTTTGAGAAGGTGAAATTTATCTGGTTGTTCATTTTGAAAATAAATGATAGTAATACACATTTCCTAGATGTCCCAAATATATGTTAAAGACCACGTTATTCTTGCAGTATTATAGAAATTGTGGATCAGAAAATCAGTACTTATGTTAGTGCTCCCAAAGCATCAATTTCTAAAAATATATCTACTTATACTGTGTAAGATACAGTATCACCAAATGAAGGATAGCAAGGGTTTTGCACCATGTTGGGGGGTGTTATTGTTGTGTAAATTCTTCCTTTAAAAAAAACACCAATCCTTGTTCACCAATTCTAGTGTTACCAAAGAATTCACTATCAAAGAAATCATCTCCTGTTTTTCCACAGGAGAAATGCTTAAAAAATGCCAATAAAACGCATCCCCATGCAATCCTATGGGATTCAGCAGTTGCTGTGCCCATGCTGCGGATTTTACCGTTGCGGAATCGCATAGCAGTAAAATCTGCAGCATGTCCATTATTTCTGCGGAATTGCGGCAATTCCACCACCATAGGATTGTATTAAAATGCTCACTTTACGCAGGTGGCTATGCCCATAATCCTGTAAAAAATAGAATTAAAATAAAAAATGGGATATACTTACCCTCCGTCAGCCCCCGGAATCCTGCCGCCTCTCAGCCACGCTGCCAGCATCTTCTGTTCCCAGGGATGCATTGCGCGAATGACGTAGACTGCTTGGCCCTTAAGGGCCTAAACCATGAGCTGGAGATATTCACTTTCTAAGTCCATCTGAAGATTACTTACTTGCATTAATACATTGTTTTGTTTTCTCCCCCATCTCTTCCCCCTCTCCCTCCTTCCCTTTCTCACCTCCTTTATTCTGCCATCCTTTTATCTTCTTATCAGTTACAGCAACTCCAAGATTGTACCATCTAACCCATTATGGTACATAACCCTGGGATACGTTGGTGGGTGTTACAGAAAGATGCAGGCGTGACAAATGATGAAATTTACACTACTATATTTTACTGAGTTTTCTCGAATACCTGCTTAATGGGACATAAAATAATGTGATCCACACATATATATTTAAAACACTATTCAAGATGCAATCCACGTGTATTTGGATCGACTGCCAGGGCCGTGGGGTGCTTGGTGCCGGGCCGGTTTCTCAGAGGGAAGTGTCACAGTAGCGGTGACCCGGTCCATGGCCCTGGGCATCCATGTAAAAGGGGTTAAGAGTGGCTGGTTAAAGTTTATAAGTGGATGATACGTGACTCCACCTGTGGTGATCAGCAATGAAGGGGTTAAGCCGACGCTGCAGGCAGATCCTCTGGAACAGATGGTATAAGGCAGCAAGATGTAATAGCTCCCCACAGGTGGAGCTGTGGTCCCAGGGCAGTGGTAATAGGTGTTGAGGAAGAGGGTGTAGTGTCTGGCACAGAGATGTAGCAGTGCTGGAGGGTTTGCAGGAAGAATGCAATGACACAACAGGGTGCAGTTTCCGTGGCCTTTACTGTGCTTTGTAAGTGCAGTCCAGGGTCCAGATTACAGATGGAACAGAGGCTGGCCAGCTTGGAAGCAACTTAGGAATCTCTCTATGCAGATGGGTTGTGTAGTCTCCTTTCTAGCGCTTTCTGAGGTACTTGCAGTACTGTGTTACACTGAAGTTCCACTTGCTTGTTCTCTTTTAGAACCCCCTCGTATGGCAGACAGCTGTAGCCTTCTTCTTCTGGCTCACAAGTTGCTGTTGTGCCTCTGAGTCTTATGTGGGAACAGAGCATTTACAGCTTCCTATTCCTCCGGTTTCTGCTGCAGGAACATCAGTATCCGTACAACCTTGGAGACCGGACTCCAGATCATGCGCTACAGCTAGAAGTGAGCCTGAACTCTGCTCAATCTTCCAGCTCTTCTCCTCACGTCCACACACGTTTACCTCCTCACACAAACAAACTAATTTCCCCTTCCTGGCTCCCAGAGAGCAGCTCTTCCCCCAGTTTTGGTTCAGAGCTCCCTCTGCTGGCCTGGAGTGGGAACTGTGCTGTCTGTTGTATTTAACTGATAGAAAGAACCTTTCATTACTTCCAAGCATGACATCACACTCCCTAGGAGGAAGGTAATGCCACTGTGGTGACCATACTCCTGGGGGCGCCACATATTACTAATGAGCTTTTTCTTTTTTTAAGCAACTTACTTAGTGATGAGCGAGTATACTCGTTGCTCAGGTTTTTCCAAGCATGCTCCGGCGTCCTCCAAGTATTTTTGCGTGCTTGGAGATTTAGTTTCTGTCGCCTCAGCTGCATGCTTTGCGACTGCTAGACAGCTTGAATACATGTGTGGTATGCCTGTTTGTAAGGGAATTCCCACATGTAGTCAGCCTGTCTACAAGTCGCAAATCATGCAGATAAGACAACGAAAACTAAATTCCCGAGCACGCCAAAATGCCAAAATACTTGGAGGACACCCGAGCATGCTCGGGAAAACCCGAGCAACGAGTCTAGTCGCTCATCACACGTCTTAATACTTCCTGTACTTATCTGGATTTGTGTCTTCGTTAGTTTCTTGCTCTGAAGTGATTTGATCTTTTCTTGATATTTATATATATATTGGGTATCATATTTTTATTTTTTTAACATATTTCATATATCATTTATTCGATTATCTATTTTTAATGATTAAATTATGAATAAAATTAGTTTTAATCTTGTTTACATTTACATAAGTCCCTTTCCCTTTTTATTATCCTGCCCTTGCAGTTCTTTATTTTAGTCTGAGGCGCATCACTTGTATTGTCCATTTGTAGCATTCATTTATTCACATTGATTGGCACTATTATTTTTTAGCACTTTACTTGCCGAATCACACATTCCTAAGGACTCACCTGTAATCCGCAATCTCAGCCAATGGAACAAAGAAACATATGCCCATTTGCGGGGATAACATAGAAAACATGGGGGTTGTGCCCATGATTGCATGCTATATATATAGATGGGATCAAGCAGGGGGGGTAACCCTGATGAAGGACACAGTTGTTCGAAATGCATTTGTCAGCCCCTTTTTGATTCTAGCGCCGCTCCATGGTTTTCTGTGATGTCACACAGGAACAGGTCCAGTCGGCCATATTTTTCTTTTCCAGCTCGTATCCAAGTACACCACCGGCCGGGGCCTCCCTGGCTCTATGCAGTACCTTGGACCATCACTATCTCCCATACCAGTGGAGCACATACTGCCTCTGCGAGCCCCACGACTGGACACGGCCCTGCGGTCCTCAGCAGGCACCCACTACACGTAGGTAAGTCAGTGGCCGTGTGCGCCTCCACATTGCCCGCAATACTTAATCACTGCCTGCACCACTTGTACTTTGATCAGCGGGTCACTTGCACTCTTGGTTGGAGTAGCTCCCTGCGGTGATGCTATAATGGGGCGCCTCAACATCTAAAGGTCTCTGCATTCCACTTCATCACATACTGCAATGCAGGCAGTTCCGCCTCACCATCTGGGCAACACTTAATCTTGCATTAGCTCTTAAAGGGGCTTTTTGCATTCACACCATTGCTAGACATCTCTGAGTAACCCCTCAGTATCGCCACAAGAGGTCCATATTGTGGTGTACCACTTTGTATCATCCTTTCTTTGAGCTAATATAGGTGTCCTATCAGATCACTCATTTTCAAGCGTGCTATCATTTAACATATGTAACCTTTCCACTAGCAGAACTGGCGCCGTGTCTGTTTTGATTCCAGCTGCTGAGGATTATTTGTGTTAGGTATATGTACTTAATCATTATATGTATTTAATTTTTATATGTACTTAACCTTAGTATTTTAAAATACACAAAAGTGTATGCAATCATACTATTCAATCATACTATTGGTTTAAGTTTGCACTTTAAAATAAAATAGCGTTATATCGCAAGTAGTAGCCTTCTTTAAAGCCATATCTGAACCTTAGGCCGGGGTCACACTGGCGATTAAATCGGACGAATGCAATGCAATAAAAAATCGCATTGCATTCGTCCCAATGTTATTCTATGGGGCAGCTCCCATCATGTGATTTTTGATTGGATCCGATCCTCGGACCGAGACAATCGCAGTATGCTGCGATTGTCACCGATTTTCGGATCGGATTCGACAATACAAGTCTATGGGGGCGAGAAAAAATGGGACTAAAAACGGACTAGATGTGTGACTTGCGATAAAATCGCACCCGGTGTCCTTCAGCAAAAGCCGGCAATTCTTCCAATACAGTAAAATCACAGAGACCGGTTAAATAAAGAATGAATAGATCTAGACACATATATATATATATATATATATATATATATATATATACAGTATATATATTATACATGTCATAGAGACACATTTATACATATATTTCGAATTCATACAGTTCTTCATTGCAGAATAGCCGTAGAAACATTTGCCGGCTTTTGTATAATTATTCTCCTGCCCGACATGAAATGACACATGGTTTACATATAGTTAACCACTTCATTTCATGTTTTTTTTGTTATGTCTATCACTATTAATTAGATGAGGGTTTGTGGGTAAAATTTTGGGCTTGTAGGGGTTCATTTAAGGGGTTAATTCATTGTATGAAATTACGGGGACTCCCTGCAGCCTCAGTGACGTCAGCAGGAGTCCCTGCAATTTCATACAACGAATTAACCCCTTAAATGAACCCCTACAAGTCCAAAATTTTACCCACAAACCCTCATCTAATTAATAGTGATAGACATAACAAAAAAACATGAAATTAAGTGGTTAACTATATGTAAACCATGTGTCATTTCATGTCGGGCAGGAGAATAATTATACAAAAGCCGGCAAATGTTTCTGCAGCTATTCTGCTATGATGAACTGTATGAATTTGTAATATATATATTAATGTGTCTCTATGACATGTATAAAATATATATATATGTGTGTGTCTAGATCTATTCATTCTTTGTGTGGGGAAACCTGTCATTGGGCTCCATTATATGTCCATTTAGCTACCCAGCGAGAAAATCTCGCCAGACGGATGTCAAACGGATCCTTACGTGCGATTAAAATCGCATCAATTAAGAAAAATCGCATCAAAAACGGATCAATGGTTAAGAAACCTTTGTGCGATTTCGGACCGTAAAAATGGGACCTTTTTTTTAATGGTTGTGTGTGACTCCACTTAGTGTTAAAAACTTGTCAATACAGCAGCCAAAACACATCAAATTAGGGGTAGACACTACGAAAGTGGCCTCAATTCACCCACAATACAAATTTTAGAATAGCACAGCAGCAGTTAGCCATGCATGTGGTATCAGAGTCTGAGCCTGCATTTACAGCTTTGAATTGAACTTCAAATTAAGGCCAGATGGGTGAGGGACGGGTGTAAACCTGCTGTGCTGGGAGCCCTGATACCACTTGCAACAACTCAATCTGCTTTGATGCTATTTCAGCAAGCACTTATGATGATTATATGCAAGTTGCTGTAAGTGTGTATGTTAGAAATCATATCATTAGAAATGCCCCTCCAGCTTATAAAGATATCATGATGACTCTAATGGAAAATCAGACTGGGAAAACAATCGCTAATACATTGGAGGCAATTCGACAGTTAAGGGAAATGGGAGATTGGGGTCCCAAACAAAAGGGCAATTTTCCCTCTGAAGAGCAGCATTATGATGTCAAAAGTCATCACTATCCTAGATCCTGTATTACCCGGATATATATGTTTAGGGCCTTAATAAAGGATGTCGTCCACTGGGAAAGAATAGACGGGATTGGTACTGGCCAGATGTTGAAATTGTATCAAAAGAGAGGAATTAATAAAAAGCCAGGTGTTTCACATAATAAAATGGTTACATAAAAAAAATCTGAATCTCCACAGCAGGGGCAAGACAGGACACAAGGAGAGAGAGGGTCCACTTCCTGTTCGTCTTCGTCAAAGCCCACAGCACTGGGGATTAAGGATCTTTATGCTAAAGAGAAATAATTGATACAGGAATTTAAAGCCCAACAGAAGGGACAATCTGAAATGGAGCATTAATGGGGGAAAAAGATAAGAGTTATTGACTTGCTGACCATGCCCCACAAATGGATAGACACCCCCACATAGATTTAGTTATTAACTGAAAAATTAAAGCAGCTAACATATGAAAGCTTTGGTAGATACAAGGGTGGAGGACAGTTTGATTTATGTAATTCCAAGACAATTCAGTGTACACAAGGTTATAATTACAGGATTAGGAGGTGACCGGTGTTCTTGTGACTACTACTACTGAATGGAACAATCCTGTAGTGTGGGGAAAAGAGTTATGGCAAGATATTTGGGCAATTGTACAAAGATTTAAAGAGACTGTGTTTAAAGTTGATGCTTATTGTGCTTCAGGTACACTGGAAAGACTCTTCAACTCAGTAGCAGATAAACATTCCAAAATATCAGTCGCTGAATCCAGTTCAAAGACTGCACCACTGAGGGACCGCTCAGATTGACTTATTGGGCACCAGAAATATGGACACCAGTGATAAAAAGTTACTTACCAGTGGGCACAGATCAGAGGGGTGCCCATCAGGTTAGATTTGACAAAGGATTTGGATCCTCACATCCTATCAATGATGGTGTAAAAATCTTGGAGACAAAGGTCCTCCAGAACCTGCTGAAGTAGTTGTTCGTGGGGCTGATAACGTGCTGATAGTTATAAAATCTGGGCAAGAGAAGTGGGAACATGTTCCAACTGACAGGTGTTATCTCAGAGAATAATTTATATATTTTTCCTTTAGCTCAAAATCTGAAAATGGTGCATCATTGCAGCCACCGTGTGCATAGTCCTTTCAACTTCTGTCACTACCTAAGAGGTCTTTAGACCAAAAAACAAGAGACCAACAATGGAAAATGAGGTTTTATGGAAAACCAAACAGAATCTATGGATTTATTTGGCTCAGCTAGTGAACACTAGTCATTTTTGTATGACAAAGACTACTACTGCTACAAATACATTAAAAAACTTGTCTGGTGGCAGTACCGACCCCTTTACAGTTATGCACAAACTGATAGGGGTATCTACTCAAGATGAAGTCATAGAAGAAGAAGATGTGACTCATAATCACATGCAATAGTAATTTTCATGCATGCATTGCTTTGTGTTGTTGTATACAGTGTACACTTCCATTATTATCTTAATGTCAATCATCTGCTAAAACCACCCCCTTAGGGTATGGTACCTTGTATAAGTAATGTATGGCTAAAAATAGCCAAGGGTGGATTGTAGTGTGAATATAAATATGGCTATTTTGAGTCCATATTGAAATGTACAGAATGCATTCACATCATTGCAAAGCAGAATTATACAGAATGCATTCAGACCATTACAAAGCAGCATTTCTGGTCATACTGTACATTTACAGACTGACAAACAATGCTCATAGTGACACAATCTTGAGAATTGTTTACTTATCATCTGAAGCCTTTTCACCTCACAAAGAGTTCTATGTTTCTGTTTTTTATTGTAAAACACTAAGGCTTATTTAACCTGTGTGCATGGTGGTCTTATCTAATTCTTGTGACTTTTACATTCTAAGGGTACTGTTACACTAAGCGACGCACCAGCGATCCCGACAACAATGCGACCTTGTAAGGATCACTGTTGTGTCGCTAAATGATCGCTATGTCAAACAGTCAGATTTACCCAACGACGCGGCAACGATCTCGGCGGTGGCTGGGACCTTGTCACACAGCAGCGATTCTGACGACTCCCACCTGCATCCATGATTTCTGAGTCGCTAACAAGGCTGCTCGTCAGTACAAACACAGCGATGAATGCTGGCCACCGGGACACTAGCGATCAAAAAATGGCCCAGGACATTCGAGCACGATCAGTGACATAGCAGCGGGGGCTTGGACGCTGCTAAGTGTCACACATAACGAGATCGCTGGTGAGGTCGCTGTTACATCACAAAATTGGTGACGCTTCAGCGATCTCGCTAGCGATCTTGCTTAGAGTGAAGTACCCCTAAGGGTTTATTGCCCATTGTCTGATGAATCCATGGTATCTCTGTTTCTTCTTATCATGAAAGCTGGCCTTGGATGGGCAAGGTGGTACTAGAGTTACAGAGTGTAAGTCACTATATAAGGCTAGAGAAACATGACTAGGACAGAAGCATAAACTTAGGTGCCTGTACACGGGTACAGTGTTGTGATACCTACATAAGTGGGGACTCCCATGCAGTGTTGTGAATTTAACAGGGGTTCTCAGTCTTGGTGCTTGCTTCTCTGATATTCCTGACGGATGATGTTTAAAAACCTCTTGGTGATGGAAGATGTAAGTATATGTACTTAATCATTATATGTATTTAATCTTTAAATGTACTTAACCTTTGTTTGTTAAAATATACAAAAATGTGCGCAATCATACTATTCAATCATACTATTCCTTTAATTTTGCACTTTAAAATAAAATTGTGTTATATCGCAAGTAGTAGCCTTCTTTAACCCCTTCCTGACATCTGACGTACAATCCCGTCCATGGGACCCGGGCCCCTATGCCCATGGACGGGATAGTACGTCTACCGCGATCAGCGGCACCCACGTGGTGAGTGCCGCTGATCGTGGCCGGGTGTCAGCTGATTATCACAGCTGACACCCGGCACAATGTGTCAGGGGCGGTCACAGACCGCCCCCGACACGTTAACCCCTTGCACACCGCGATCAAACATGATCGCGGTGTACCGGGGTTAAAGGGAAGCATCGGCAGGGAGGGGGCTCCCTCCGTGCTTCCCTGAGCCCCCCACGGCAGCGCAATGTGCAGCGCTGCTGCGGGGGGCTCCTTTCCTGCAGGCCCCTGAATCCAAGATGGCGACGGGGGCCTTCGGGGGCCTGCAGGAAGCTGGCTTCCTCAGTGCCTGCAAAGCGCAGGCATGAGGAAGCCTTGTGATCTGTGATGTGACAGATCAGCGATCTGTCACAGGACAGTGATGTCCCACCTGGGACTATGTAATAAAGTTAAAAAAAATTAAAAAAGTGTTAAAATAATTTTAAAAAAACCGCCAAATAAATTAGAAAAAAAAAAAATATTCCCCCAATAAATCCATTTTTTGGAAATAAAAAAAAAAACAATAAAAGAACACATATTAGGTATCGCCGCATCCGTAACGACCCACCCTATAAAACTGTCCCAGAGTGGCAACAATTGCATTAGAGTTGAACTAGTATAATAAGGACTGACACTTTTTCCACTACAGCCAACCCGGAAGATGTAGACCCAACCAGAAATGTTCACATTTGAAACTATTAGTTGCAGACACCATCAGTGTAGCATCAATTTCACCAAAGTAGAAATAGCATAATGGGGACTGACACCTCTTCCACTACTGCCAACCCAGCAGATGGAGAGGTGGTAGAACAACTGTGCCATAGCCATCTCTTTAAGTGATTTTGTGTAAAGGAGAACCCAGTGCCACAATGCCAGAGTCTGATGGACTGCTACATTTGCCAACAAAGCTGCCACTTTGCCTACCCTGTCTGCATTGCTGTTCCTCACCTGGACAAAGGGAAATCTGGAGTGCCAAGTGACTGCAGAACTGTGTTCAATTGACAGGACTTTGTTACTCAGGGAGTTTGGTTACCTTGGAAAGGGCTACACCTCCATATGTGCTAGTCCTTGGGGCACGGTCAAAAACTCCCATGGCCCAAGTGCGACGCTAGTCACTTCTTACGGCCAAGCTGTGAGTCAGGCTAGACAAGAAGTCCAAGGTGAGAAGCCAAGAGAGTATGTCATAAACAGAAGGAAGAGACAAAAGCAAGGTCAGGTAGTATTTCAAGGTCACAATACCAGGAGGATAGCGGATCAGTGCATAAGAGTTAAACAGACGGATGGTGAGAACGAGGTCCAAGGTCAGGCAATGAAAGGTCTGCATACAGAACTTAAGGCACAGAGGAAACAAACCACACTTGACAGAATGTACATCTGGCAGAGGTCTGGGAGAAACAGATCAGTTAAGTAGCATGGCAATCACCTGGGATAATGAACACTTGGAGACAGCTAGTGCCTCCCAGTCTCAGATTGGATAGTTGAGCTGTCAATCAACACACTGACAGTTTACACACCCCTGTATCAGATTGGATAACTGAGTTGTTAATAACTGTATCCCAGAAACACTGGGGTGTGGAACCGTGAGAGTACTCCCTCTTCTAGGGAGGCCATCGGACCCCCAGGCTTCCCAGGAAATTTTAGATGGAAGGTCCTGACTAACCGATCGGCCTTCACATCTTGATCAGGGACCCAGGATCTCACCTCTGATCCATATCCCCTCCAGTAGATGAGGTATTGGAGGGAATTATGGACCCTCTGAGAATCCACAACCCTCTGAACCTCACACTCGAGGCCACCATCGTCTGAACCAGGAGGAGGCAGGGAGGAGAGAGACAGTGCAGAATGGACAAGCTTCTTTAAGAGGGATTTATAGAACCCGTTAGGGATTTGAAGGGATGGAGGAAGCTTTAATCTAAATTCCACACGAATGACCACCTCTAGGATCTCATATGGATCAATAAACTTTGTACTCAACCTCAGCGACGGCACTTTACTCTTAATGTTCCAAATCTTATCCCCAATCTTAAAAACAGGACTGTTATGAATGGGTCACTGAGGAGGAAAACAAGACCAAGCCAAGTCACAGAAAAACAGAGAGGTTGGTAACTACGCAGATTGCAGACCCCTGATCCTAACCACACAACTAACAGCAGACGTGGAGCGTACCTACGATGATTCTAGATGCCTCGTCACAGCCGGAGGAATAAATAAGCCTAAAGCAAGAAAAGAGGAAATCTAAAACTGCCCCAGAGCAGACCCCAAAGGAATAGACAGCCCCCACACATGTATTGATGGTGAGACAAGATAAAAACATGAACACAGGTAGGAAAATAGGCTGAGCAAACGATGGGGCCCACACTAGCTAGAAAGGACAGGAAAGGAAAGATACTGTCTGCAATCATGCCGAAAAACCCTGCAAAAATGTCCAACACTTCTGATAGCAAAAAATACCCTAAAGTCACTAGACTTCTCCCACTATACCAGCACTCTGGCATATTCTGAGAACAGAGCAAAAAGAGGCCAATCAAATAAGGGACAAA
This sequence comes from Dendrobates tinctorius, assembly GCF_039654945.1. Lineage (NCBI taxonomy): Eukaryota > Metazoa > Chordata > Amphibia > Anura > Dendrobatidae > Dendrobates > Dendrobates tinctorius. The sequence continues at coordinate 27,256,651 of NW_027361827.1, read as the reverse complement.
AAGCAAACTGGCACATACAGTGACATAAGAATGGAAATTCAGCACAGCCCCAGCCAGGGATGGCTGACCACACAAAAAACTGAATAGACCAAACCAAAACAAATGTGAACATAGCAGAGAACACTTAGCTTGAGAAGGCAGGAACTGAGCTCGAAACTAAGACCTCAGGAAGCAGGAAAAAATCACCAGCAAGGGAATAGGGAGTCAGCTGACTTAAATCCAGTCTGAGACTACAGATGTCCACTCCTCTTCCTCATTATCAGGTGGCAAGTCTCTGTTAATTAGATCAGCTTCACTACCTCCTGCCACAACCAGAGGGAGCCCAGAAAGAAAACTCACAACTCCTCTGTCAGCACAACCATCTCCCTCACCAGAAACCAGAGGCGGACCAGAAAATGAGTTCACAACAATACCCCCCCTTTAGGAGAGGTCACCGAACCCTCATCCACACCACCAGGCTGATCAGGATGGGCCTGGGGAAAAGCACAAACCAATCTATTGGCATGAATGTCAGAGGCAGAGACCCAAGAATTATCCTACTGGCCATAACCCTTCCATTTGACCAAATACTGGAGTCTCCGTCTAGCCAAACGAGAATCCAATATTTTCTCTACCTCATATTCCACATTGCCTTCAACCAATACAGGGTCAGGAGGTGCCACCATAGGAACTACTGGCTCAACAAACCTCTATAACAGAGATTTATGAAACACGTTATGGATCTTAAACGTAACTGGAAGAGCCAATCGAAAAGAAACAGGATTAAGAATCTCCAAGATCTTATAAGGTCCAATAAATCTTGGCTTGAACTTTGGAGACGCAATTGTTATGAGCTCATTTTCTCCTTCACCTTTGATGTCCGATGAACTCCCTCTGCTGGTGAAAGGAGGTAGTGAAATTGATTTGGATGGGAAAAACCTGTCATCTGAACAGGTGGATTGTGATTGGACATCCGGAATCTCTGAGTGGATATAATGCCGCCAACGCCCTGCTGGGTTGCTGGTGATCTGTGTCTGTGGTGAGTTGGGGTTGTCGGTGTGCTCTTGGTGACGCTCCTGTTTTCTCCACCTCTCCCCAGTCGCATGATGTTCCTGACTATTTGGCTGATTTTTATGATGTATTTAGTGAGAATAAGTCTGCGTCTTTGCCTCCTCATAGGAGTTATGACTGTGCAATTGAGTTGAGCCCTGGGTGTAAATTTCCCAAGGGTCGACTTTTCAATTTATCTGTACCCGAGCACGAGGCTATGCGATCTCATATTAAGGAGTCATTGGAGAAGGGTCATATTGGACCATCCTCTTCACCCTTGGGTGCTGTTTTTTTGTTTCGTGGCCAAGAAAGATGGTTCATTAAGGCCTTGTATTGACTATCGTTCCCTCAACAAAATTACTGTTAATATAAGTATCCGTTACCCCTGATTTCTGATCTATTCTCCAGAGTTAAAGGTGCTTGCTGGTTTACCAAGCTTGACCTCAGGGGGGCGTATAATCTTATTCGCATTAAGCATGGGGATGAATGGAATACGGCGTTTAATACTCCGGAGGGACATTTTGAGTACCTGGTGATGCCTATTGGGCTCACTAATGCCCCTTCTGTCTTCCAGTGCTTCAAGAATTATATTTTCCGGGACTTTGTGCATACATTTTTGATCATCTATCTGGATGATATTTTGATCTTTTCCAGGGATTGGGACTCTCATGTGGAACATGTTAGGACTGTGTTCCGGATTTTGAGGGAGAATTCCCTGTATGTTAAGGGATCGAAATGCCTTTTTGGTGTACAGAGGATTTCATTTTTGGGATTTATTTTGTCCCCGTCAACTATTGAAATGGACCCGGCCAAGGTACAGGCCATTTATGATTGGGTTCAGCCCACTTCTTTGAAGGCCATCCAGAAGTTTTTGGGTTTTGCTAATTTTTATCGTAAATTTATAGCTAATTTTTCTGGTTTTGCCAAACCATTGACTGATTTGACTAAGAAGGGGGCTGATGTGCTGAATTGGACTCCAGAGGCTGTTTCTTCCTTTCAGGAGCTGAAGCGGACGTTCACTTCTGCTCTGGTTTTGCGGCAACCTGATGTCTCACTCCCATTTCAGGTAGAGGTGGACGCTTCTGAGATTGGTGCAGGAGCTGTTTTGTCCCAAAAAGATCCGGTAACATCTAAAATGAATCCCTGTGCTTTCTTTTCCCGAAAGTTCTCCTCATCTGAACGCAACTATGATGTGGGGAATCAGGAACTGTTAGCCATGAAATGGGCATTTGAGGAGTGGAGACATTGGTTGGAGGGAGCTAGACATCAAGTTGTGGTCCTCACTGACCACAAGAATTTGATTTACCTTGAGTCGGCCAAACGCTTGAATCCTAGACAGGCTAGGTGGGCATTGTTTTTCACACGTTTTGATTTTGTGGTCTCTTTTCTTCTGGGCACTAAGAATGTCAAGGCAAACGCCCTCTCTAGGAGTTTCTTTGCTGATTCTCCTATTGTGACCAAGCCTGCTACAATCTTAGGTGAGGGGGTAGTTCTTTCTGCCATCTCGCCCGATTTGAGACTTGCTCTGGAAGAGTTTCAGGAGGACAAACCTGAGCGTTGCCCCATTGGAAAATTGTATGTTCCTGGCCAGTGGAGGAAGAGAGTAATGTCTGAAGTTCATTGCTCCGCATTGGCTGGTCATCCAGGTATTTTTGGTAGTAGAGATTTGGTGAGTCGGTCTTTTTGGTGGCCCGCCTTATCTCGTGATGTCAGGAATTTTGTGCAGTCCTGTGGAACTTGCTCCCGGTCTAAACCTTGTTCTCGCTCTAGTGGGTTATTGATGCCTTTGCCGGTGCCCAGGAGGCCATGGACCCATATCTCAATGGATTTTATTTCTGATCTGCCTGTCTCTCAGAGAATGACTGTTATCTGGGTGATTTGTGATAGATTCTGTAAGATGGTCCATCTTGTACCACTCCCTAAGTTGCCATCTTCCTCAGAGTTCGTGCCCTTGTTTTTGCAACAGGTGGTTCGCTTGCATGGGATTCCTGAGAACATTGTATCTGACAGAGGAGTTCAGTTTGTCTCTAGATTTTGGAGGACTTTTTGTTCCAAGCTGGGAATTCAGTTGTCCTTCTCCTCTGCATTTCACCCTCAGACCAATGGGCAGACGGAGGGAACAAACCAGACTTTGGAGTCTTATTTGAGATGTTTTATCTCTGCTGATCAGGATGATTGGGTCTCATTTTTGCCCTTGGCCGAATTTGCTTTAAATAATAGAGCTAGTTCTGCCACTTTGATGTCACCTTTTTTTTGTAACTTTGGGTTTCATCCTCGATTCTCTTCAGAGCAGGTGGAGTCTTCTGCCTACCCAGGTGTTGACACTGTGGTGGAGAGAATGCACCAGATTTGGGACCAAGTGGTGGATAAATTGTCTCTCTCCCAGGAAAAGGCCCAGCGGTTTTCCAACTGGCATAGGACCATTGGTCCCCGGTTTAAGGTGGGTGATATGGTTTGGTTGTCATCAAAGAATATCTCTATGAAGGTGGCTTTTCCAAAGTTTAAACCTAGACTTATTGGACCTTACAAGATTTTGGAGATTCTTAATCCGGTCTCTTTTCGATTGGCTCTTCCTGTTACATTTAAGATCCATAACGTGTTTCATAAGTCTCTGTTGAAGAGGTTTGTTGAGCCAGTAGTTCCTGTGGTGGCACCTCCTGACCCTGTATTGGTTGAAGGTAATGTGGAATATGAGGTTGAGAAGATACTGGATTCTCGTCTGGCTAGATGGAGACTCCAGTATTTGGTTAAGTGGAAGGGTTATGGCCAGTAGGATAATTCTTGGGTCTCTGCATCTGATATTCATGCCGAAAGATTGGTTTGTGCACTTCATCGGGCCCATCCTGATCGGCCTGGTGGCGTGGATGAGGGTTCGGTGACCCCTCCTCAAGGGGGAGGTACTGTTGTGAGCTCATTTTCTCGTTCACCTTTGATGTCCAATGAACTCCCTCTGCTGGTGAAAGGAGGTGGTGAAACTGATTTGGATGGGAGAAACCTGTCACCTGAACAGGTGGATTGTGATTGAACATCCGGAATCTCTGAGTGGATATAAGGCAGCCGACACCCTGTAGGGTTGCTGGTGATTTCTCTGCTCTGAGGTCTGGCCTCCAGTTCAGTTCCTGTCTTCTAAAGCTAAGTTTTGCTCTGTTATTGTTCCATGAGATCTTGTCTGATTTGCTTAGTTTTGTGTTCTGCCAGCCCCGGCTGGGGCTCTGCTGAATTTCCATTTTTGTCCCTGATCAGTTAAATCTCTTTAGCTCTGTCTTCAGAATATATCGGAGTGCTGATATAGGGATTTTGCAGTCTAGTGACTTCAGGGCCGTTTTTCCTATCAGACATGTTGGGACACTTTTGGTAGGGTTTATGCGGATTGCAGCCAGCAACTTTTCTGTCCTTTCCTATCTAGTTAGTTGGGCCCCATCGTTTGCGCTGCCTGTCTTTCTGTCTGTGTTTGTGTTTTCATCTGTTTTCACCAACAATACATGTTGGGGGCTGTCTATTGCTTTGGGGTCTGCTCTGGGGCAGTTTAGATTTCCCCTATCTTTCTTTAGGCTTATAAAGTTCTCCAGCTGTGAAGAGGCGTCTAGGACCACCGTAGGAACGCTCCACGGCTACTGTTAGTTGTTGTGAATAGGATCAGGGGTCTGCAATCCGCTAGCTACCAACCTCTCCTGTTTTCTGGACTTAGCTTGCATTTTTGTTTTTTCCTCCTCTGGTGACTCATTCATAACACAGTGGTGTACCCAGTGGAGCCGACCATCCCCGTGGCTCCCATTAAACTAGGGGGCTCCGAGCACGAGGGACACCGTCCGGAGCGAGAAGAAGAGAGGAGGAGTGAAAACTGTCCCACTAGTTAAAGTAGGGGGCTCCGAGCGCGAGGGACACCGCCCGGAGCGAGAAGAACAGAGGAGGAGTGAAAACAGTCCCACTAACCTTGTTTCCATGTGCCCCTTGGTCTGGGCAGAAATCAACGGGAGAGCTGTGCGATGTCTGGTAGATACCGGGTCACAAGTGACAATCATGCCCGAAATATTTTTTGGTGTACACTTCACAGAGGCGCTGCGACCTGAGTGGGGTCCAGTAATTAGACTTACAGAGGCCAATCACCTACCCATCCCGGTCGCAGGGGTGGTGTGACTGAACATAGAAGTCTGTGGAAAAGATGTGGGAAGAAAAGGAGTAGTATTGGAAGATGGAGAAGCCGCTCGGGACCATACTGTGACCCTGGGCATGAGCATGCTTAAAGACCTCGGAAGTTTACTACTCAACGAGACCCCAGATCAATTCTTACGGCAGTGGAGTGATCAGACCGCACAGAAGAAGGTCTTTCAGCAACTGATCCAGGCAGCACGGGTCCGGGAAATCTGCAGCGGTGGAAAGGAACTAGGCAAAGTCTTCATCCCTGCTTCTGTGAATCGAGTGCTACCCCCTGGACAGACCGTGCTTCCCCTGCCAGTGCGAGCAGGAGTCCCACTAGAAGGAGCGGAGGTGCAGGTGGAGCCTAGCCCAGCCGACCTATTGCCATCAGGGGTACTAGTTGCATGGACCCTCGCCACAGTGCGAAACGGCACCGTCCTCATGTGCTGTGTGAACTTGGGGGAGTCTGATGTGACCCTGGCTCCCAGAGCAGAATTGTCCCACATTCTAGGCGTACCAGACGAGCTGGTGCCCTCCGAAACAGTGCAGTTGACCGCCAAAGCAGAAGACCCATGGTTGGTGACGGTGAAAGTGGAGGTCGCCCCAGATCCCTGGGTGTTACAAGAAGGCTGCTGGATACTAGAGCAGATGCGGGCAGAACTCTCAGAAATGCCCTCTCACCAAATTCCCCAGGTGGAGGCCTTGCTGGGGAAGTACCAGGAGGTGTTCGCAAAGGATGACGATGATTTTGGATGCACGACGGCCATTACCCATGAGATACCCACTGGGAACGCGGCACCGATACGGGAGAGATATCACCAGATACCCCCAAAAATGTATCAGGAGATTAAGGGAATGCTGTCACAGATGCTGAAGAAGGGAGTAATCCGTGAGAGCCAGAGCCCGTGGGCTGCCCCCATCGTCTTGGTGCGGAAAAAAGATGGAACTCCACGTTTCGGTGTGGATTACCGCCGGCTCAACGCTTGCACAGTGCGAGATTCATATCCACTGCCACAGATAGAGGAGTCCCTGTCAGCACTGGGAAAGGCCCAATATTTTTCCACACTAGACCTGGCCAGCGGGTACTGGCAAGTACCCATGTCTGAACAAGACCGAGCAAAGACGGCCTTCATTCTCCTGATGGGATTATTTGAGTTCGACCGCATGCCCTTTGGGCTGGCCAACGCCATTTCAGCGTCTCATGGAACAGTGTCTGGGGGACCTAAACTTCGAAGCCACCCTGATTTACCTGGATGATATAATCATCTTTGCTCCCACCGTTGAAGAACATCTCTGGACACTGGAGCAAGTTCTGAGTCGGCTACAAAAATTTGGTTTGAAGGTGAAACCCCAGAAATGCCACCTCTTCCGCACACAAATTGACTATTTGGGACATGTGGTCTCTGCCGAGGGAGTGAAGCCCTCGCAGGAGAAGATAGCTGCGGTGCAAGAATGGCCTACCCCAAAAACCGTGAAGGATGTACGAGCGTTCCTAGGACTCACAGGATACTTCCGGCGCTTTGTAAAGAATTTCGCCCGCATCGCAAACCCCCTCCACGAATTGCTGAAAGGAGTACCCTCTTGTGCGAAGAACAGGAATGTACATTGGGGAGAACAACAGGAGAAGGCATTCCAAGCCCTGAAGAAGGCCCTGACTGTGGCCCCAGTGTTTGCCTATGCTGATTTCACCCAGCCGTTCGTCTTGCACACTGATGGAAGTCTATTAGGACTCGGGGCATACTCTCACAGATGCAAGACAGGAAGGAGCGTGTCATCAAGTACACCAGTCGCTCCTTACATGATTCTAAAAGAAATCCGGAAAATTACAGCTCATTCAAGCTGGAGCTGTTGGCGCTGATGTGGGCGATGACTGAAAAGTTTTCAGAGTATCTGGCCGGCTCGGAAGTACACGTGCGTACGTATAACAATCCGTTGGCCCACCTCGAAACAGCCAAGCTTGGGGCCTTAGAACAACGTTGGGTGGCACGAATTGCAAAATTCTGGTACAGGATCTCCTACAGAAGAGGAGTGGTAAATACTCATGCGGATGCCCTTTTGCGAGTAAACTACCGCCCGCCAGCGCCCAGCCAAGATGAAGAGTTGGAGGCTATAGAGGTTCCAGAATTTGGAGGGGCTGCCAGGACGGTGGCAGCGACGCGGGAGACAGCTCAGGGGAGTACACCCGAGAATTTGTTGGAACAACCCCTTGATGAGTGGGTCCGGATGCAGCAAGAAGATCGAGAGATAGCCCAGCTGAGGCGGTGGCTCGTAACCGAACAGATGCCCGGCCAGAGTGAGCCATGCCCCCTGAGATGTTGAAAATGGTGCGCCAATGGGAACGGCTACAGTTACAGGATGGAATCTTGTACAGGAAAAGTGTACCTACAATCTGAACTGGGCATCGTTTTGCAAACGATCATCCCCTCGTCTCTGGTTGAACGGGTGGATAAGGAAGCACACAAGAAGGGGGCACACTTCGGGGCGGAAAAAACATTTCAGTGGCTGCAACGGTTGTTCTATCACCCCCACATGTCAGCAGTGCCGAAATTGTGAACTAGTTAAGCCGTCAGAACAGCAAGCCCCTACAGAAACGGTGAGGTCCTCTGCACCCATGGAGCTACTGGCCATAGACTACTTGACAATTGGCCCAGCACACCAGGGTTATGAACATTGCCTGGTGATGATCGATCACTATTCCAAATTTGCTGTGGTCACAGCCACTCGGGACCAGACTGCCAAATCTGCGGCCCATGCTATCTGTAAACACTTCATTCAAGTATACGGGTGTCCCAAGTGAATCCATTCGGATCAAGGGGCCTGCTTTCTGGGGAAGGGGATGGAAGAGTTGCATCACTTGTACAAAATCGATAAGTCTTGGACCACCCCTTACCATCCACAGGGGAACGGAGCTTGTGAGAGATTCAACTGCACCCTGATCCAAATGCTGAGGACACTTGAAGAAGATCAGAAAGCACGCTGGACTGAGTCCATCCCCGAATTGGTGTGGGCATACAATAACCATCCACACAGTACCACAGGGTTCATGCACTATTCACTGTTCTTCGGCCGACCCGGAAAGGGACTGACTGAATTGGCATTAGAGCCCAAGGAGGACTACCCGCGGATGGGGGTGTACTCCTGGGTTCAAGAACATCATCACCGGCTACGGACCATTCAACGGTTGGTGCAGAACCGGCTCCGAGGGTTGGAACACCCGCAGGTCCCTCCCCAGAAGGAGACAGTCCTATGACTAGGGGATCGAGTCTTAGTCAGGGAGAAGTACCCTAACAACAAATTGGAGTGTCGTGGGAGAAGAGCCCGTATAGGGTGAAGCGACAGCTCGCTAGGCGAGGACCCGTGTCATGATCCCAGTGCAGGTTTTGACCTGCATGTCAGGGGTTAATGTCTTGAGCTCAGTGCAGGCTTTGACCTGCACACCTGGGGTTAATTATTGTGGCCTCTCTTTAGTTCAGGCAGAGCTTTTTATTGCCCTGAGATACTCCAATCCCTGTCAGTTATACTTTCGCCCTTGGCATTGTGTGGTGACCCCTGAGTGTGTTTGTGCTGTGTTCTGGTTGCTTGATTCTCTGTGTATGACTCGGTCTGTTCTCTAGATATTGCTTTGGATTCTGCTTGGTACCTTCTATGTCTGTTTGGTTTTGACTTCTGCTTGGCCCTGACTATCCGTTCTGTCTCATCCCTGGTACTTTACTGATATGTCTGTGTATGACCTCCGTTTTGCCTGACTTTGAGTATTTCTGTATAGTGTCCTACCATCTCTGAAAGCAGGACGCTAAGCCCCACCCCCTTGCTAGTAAGCACATATGACAGTAAATTTTAAGTGGAAAACAAAAAAACTAGCTAGTATAATATAACAGAGAAAATGCTGTAACATGTGATATCAGAGACTGAAGAAATAACAGAAGTGCAAAACAACAGACAGTTATTCTCTTATGGGAATGAAACTTATCAGTTCCTGAAGATCTTGCTTGTAGAGATCACTTTTCTCCCATGTAGGCATCCAGGCACCAGGGGTGCTTGATGTCGTCTGTCTCTGGGTTCCTAGGTATAGTCCAATTGGCGTATGGGGGGTTAACGTGAGAGCTCAAAGGGTATGCGGATGGCGGTATCCCCCTATATTCAAGGTTCTTCCTTCTGCTGTGGCAGCGGCGTTCCCTCACCAGGGTTAGGGGCTCCGCCTGGGACAGTCTCTCTTGGCAGGTCAGTGTCACGTTACAGTATGTTCCTCGGTCACAGGGAAGCGTCTCCGGATAAAGCAGGGTCTCAATGCAGGGGAGCGTCTTAAGGCTCGCAGTCTGTCGGTGTGACAAAGTCTCTAACAGGACGGGAGCGACCAGCCCTCCAGGCGGTGCACTGACAGGCTTCTCGTACTCAGTGCTCACCGCTTGTGTCTGCGGTCCCTCAGTGTTCAGTCGCTGAGCCTGTCTCCTGTCCTCTCCTCTGTCAGCATCCTCTCTGCTCCCGTCCCTGCGCTGCTCTGCTGAAAGCACGCCCAATTCTCCTGCTCTCCATCCTGCCCTCTTCCTGTTCCTGGTGCTCGCGCAGTCCACTAAAGAATCCCCCGGGGAACCTAATGCCCTGCTCGATGGTTCCAGGCACGGAACTAGGAAGGCAACTCCCCCTCGGCTCCTTCGGTGCTTCACCCCCTTACGTTCCCCCTCTCTGTGAGCGCGCCATTCCACGGGCTAGAGTTTCTGGAGTTTTTGCTGACAATCGTCCAGACCTCGTACAATTTGCTGCCAGATGAATTCATCCTGATTGTAGCGTTTGGGAGGCACACCTGCTGTTGATCGCTCAGAACTTCTCAGATCAGTGGAGGTTGTGAAATCAGCCACCGGAAAAGTGGAAGTTGGAGCCTCCTCAGTTACTTCCGTCGTTTCAGGCACCAGCCCACTTTCCGGGTCTCCCTGAAGGAGTAGAGAGTCTCTGTTTTTTCGCCCTCAGGAACGAACACTGGTTCAGCCACCGGGGGCGTCAGGACAGATGGCACCACTGGAGGATCTTGAGACAAACAGGGACGCAGCATATTCCGATGTAATGTACGAGTGGGGAGTTCTTCACCTGCTTCAGGCTGAACTTCGTAGACGGGTTGTCAGGATCCTGTCAGCGCTGGCGTGCAGCCTCCAGTGAGCAGGGACTCACCCGCACTGGAGGGGGGGCCTGGGGTGAGATACAGCCGGAAAGTACAGATACACAGGACCTGAGGACGCTGAAGTTTAGCAAGCAGTCACATGACCTACGGTCATGTGACTGCAAGGGGCGGGGCTTAGCATCCTGCTTTCAGATATGGCAGGACACTATACAGAAATACTCATAGTCAAGCAAAACGGTGGTCATACACAGACATATCAGTAAAGTACCAGGGATGAGACAGAACGGATAGTCAAGGCCAAGCAGAAGTCAAAACCAAACAGACATAGAAGGTACCAAGCAGAATCCAAAGCAGTATCCAGAGAACAGACCGAGTTGTACACAGAGAATCAAGCAACCAGAACACAGCACAAACACACTCAGGGGTCACCACACAATGCCAAGGGCGAAAGTATAACTGACAGGGATTGGAGTATCTCAGGGCAATAAAAAGCTCTGCCTGAACCAAAGAGAGGCCACAATAATTAACCCCTGGTGTGCAGGTCAAAACCTGCACTGGGATCATGACAGTACCCCCCTCTCAACGGGGGGCCTCTGGACCCCCAGGCTTCCCCGGGTACTTGGCATGGAAAGCCCGAACCAGGCGATCTGCATGTACAGAGTGAGCAGGGACCCATGAGCGATCCTCCGGTACATATCCCTTCCGGTGGACCAGGTACTGCAAAATGCGGCACACCCGCCGAGAGTCCACAATATGTCCAACCTCATACTCCAAGTGACCCTCCACCAACAATGGAGGAACAACAGACTTGGAGTCCTCCTTGACAGACCCCACGGGTTTCAACAGAGATTTATGGAACACATTGGATATCTTTAAGGAGGCGGGGAGACGCAACCTATATGCCACCGGGTTGACTATCTCCACAATCTCGTACGGACCAATGAACTTTGGTCCCAATTTAACTGACGGTACCTTCAAGTTGATGTTACGTCTGAAAAGCCAAACCTTCTCCCTCACCTGAAACATGTAACATGTGTCCCAGGGCCCTCTTTTTGTCAGCAAAATATTTGTACTTTCCCTGGGCCCGAGAGATATTACGCTGGACTTCAGCCCAGAGGTTTTTTAACCATTGGACGGACCCCTCTGCCCCTGGACAACCGGAATCCACCCATGAAAACTCCCCAAAATGAGGATTAAACCCATAATTGATTAGGAATGGGGACATGTTGGTGGACTGACTCACCTGGTTGTTAAAAGCGAATTCCGCCAACGGTAACGCATCACACCAATCCTCCTGTCTGGCGGAGGACAGACACCTGAGAATTTGTTCCAGGGATTGATTGGTGCGTTCCCTCTGAACATTACTATCCGGGTGATATGCCGATGAGAAGGAGAGTGAGATGCCCAATTTCATACAGAATGCCCTCCAAAATTTGACCACAAACTGCACACCTCTGTCAGACACCACATTCAGGGGTACCCCATGCAATCGGACCACTTGCTGCACGCACAACCTTGACAATGTTTCTGCTGAGGGCAGTGCTGCCAAGGGAATGAAATGGGCCTGTTTTGAAAACCTATCCACCACCACCCAGATCACGGTATTGCCCCAGGAAGGTGGAAGACCGGTAATAAAATCCAATGAGAGATGAGTCCATGGCCTATCAGGAACCGGTAAAGGTATGAGTTCATCAGCCTGCCGGTTATGCGAGCTTTTGGAACGGGCACAAACTCCACAAGCAGCAATGAATTTCATGACATCGGACCCCAGTGAAGGCCACCAAAAAATCCTGGCTACTGCCTCTCTAGTGGCCGTGATACCGGGAAGAGCACTCAGCCTAGACTCATGAAACTCCTTCAGAAGTCTAGGCCGCAATAAATCTGGAACAAACAATTTATCCCCTGGCCTGGTCGTCGGAGCTAGGAACTGAGCCCTCAAAATTTCTTGTTCCAACTCTGATGAGACCCCTGCCACTACCACCCCTGGGGGAAAAATGGAGGACGGCGGCTTGGGGGGAGACACCGGGTCAAAACTTCTGGACAGGGCATCCGCTTTAACATTTTTGGACCCTGGTCGAAAAGTAATGGAGAATTGAAAGCGTGAAAAAAAAAGTGACCAACGGGCTTGTCGGAGTAAGCCTCTTAGCAGATTCAAGGTATGCCAAATTTTTGTGATCTATGATAACAGTGATAGGGTGAGCCGCCCCTTCCAAAAAGTGCCTCCATTCTTCGAATGCCAGCTTGACCGCAAGAAGTTCTCTATTGCCTACATCATAATTTCTTTCAGCGGATGAGAACTTCTTGGAGAAGAAGGCACAGGGTTTGAGATTAGTAAGGGTGGCCGGACCATGGGACAACACTGCCCCCACCCCTACTTCAGAAGCATCCACCTCCACAATAAATGGTTTGGATGGGTCTGGCTGGACCAACATCGGGGCAGACATGAAACATTTCTTAAGAGCTGAGAGGGACTCCTTAGTGAGTTCTGACCAATTTTTTATATCAGCCCCCTTCTGGGTAAGATCTGTGAGTGGTTTAACCACTTGAGAGAAACCTTTAATGAATCTCAGGTAATAGTTTGCAAATCCCAAGAAGAGCTGGAGCCCCTTGACATCTGAACCCAGTCTGCGATTGCCAGCACCTTCTTAGGGTCCATACGAAACCACTCACAAGATACCATAAGCCCCAAAAAAGACAGTTCCTGTACGAAAAACGAACATTTTTCCAATTTAGCTAACACGTGGTTCTCTCTGAGTCTCTGGAGAACTGTCTGTAGATGTTGTAAGTGAGACTGACTGTCCGGGGAATACACCAAAATGTTATCCAAATAAATGACAACAAAACGGCCTATCAGAAAGCACAACATTGATAAAGTTCTGGAAAATAGCAGGGGCATTAGTTAAACCAAAGGGCATAACCAGGTTTTTAAAGAGTCCCTCAGATGTGAGGAATGCAGTTTTCCACTCGTCCCCTTCCCGAACCCTTATCAGGTTGTAGCCCCCCAGGAGATCTAATTTGGAGAACTATTGGGCCCCAGATAACTTGTTACATGGGTCTGGGATGAGGGGAAATGGATAAGTGTTCCTAACCGTTATCTTGTTAAGTTCCCGAAAGTCGAGGCACAGCCGCAAACCACCATCTTTCTTCTTCACAAAGAAGAATCCTGCTGCCACGGGTGACACAGAAGGCCTGATATGCCCTTTGCGGAGACTCTCAGCTATGTACTCCTTCATGGCTTGGCGCTCAGGCCCAGACAAATTGAACAATCGAGCCTTAGGTAACTTGGCCCCGGGTACTAACGCAATGGCACAATCGTAGGGTCTATGTGGTGGCAGTACCTCAGCCTCACTTTCGGAAAACAAGTCTTCGAAATCCTTCAGGTTCTCCGGAATACCTTCCAGACTGACAGATGACACAGATACGGTTTTAACAGAGTTAACAAAAGGCCCCAGGTTACAACACTTATCTTTACATCCCCATTGAGTGATCTGCCCCGTCACCCAATCAATGGTAGGATTATGGCATTGTAGCCAAGGCATCCCCAGTACCAGTCCCGCAGGCAAATTATCTAACACAAGACAAGTTAATTTTTCCACATGATTGGAACCCACTTTCAGAGAAAAAAGTTCAGACCTGAAACAGATACCGTCCCGGTAAGAGAGGACGAGTTAATTGCCACAAGTTTAACAGGATCCTGAAGCCTGACTGTCCCTATCTTATTAAGTCATAATCCGGGCATCAATCAGGTTAACAGCAGAACCACAGTCAACAAAGGCGATAGTCTGAACAGGACCATCACCAAGTTCCAGTTCCACCCGAAGCACAATTTTTGCAAGTGAGGAAAAAGGTACCTGAAGGTCTGGGTAGCCTGCTCGACTACTACCCAGACCTAGTCGTTTCCCGCCACCTTGAAGGATGATGGACAGGAGGGGCAGTCCTTCTTCCAAAGTCCAGATCCCCCACAATAGAAGCACAACTGCTTCTCCCGGCGGTGTCTTCTTTCCTTCTCATCACAGGTGACAGCACTCACCTCCATAGCCACCGGAGGAGTCCGGGTCTCATCTCCACTGGAGAATAATGATGTTTCAAGTTACATAACACCTCTTGCCCGCAGTCTGCGATCCATGTGAACCGCTTAGGTCATGGCATCCTCCAGGGAGTCAGGTGGAGGATGGAGTGCCAGGGCATCCTTCAGACATTCACACAGGCCTCTACGGAACAGCCCCCAACACCTAAATTCAGAACAGAAGCACTCGGCCGAGTGCCTCCCCTGACAGACACTCATCACCTTGTCCTCAGCCAAACGCACTCTATCTGGCTCATCGTAAATAAGCCCTAAGGCCTCAAAAAACGCATCCACAGTCATTCTCTCAGGGGCAGAAGAGGAAAGAGAAAATGCCCAGGCTTGTGGGGACCCACTAAGGAGGGACATAACTACCCCGACCCTCTGTTTCTCATCCCCAGAGGAGCGAGGTCTCAAGGAGAAAAAGAGCTTACAGCCCTCTTTAAATGCTCTAAATTCATTTTTGTCACCAGCAAACGTATCAGGTAACTTAACCGGGGATTCAGGTGGGGCTAAAATGACATCTCTATTCCCCAACTGTTGAAAGCCTGCAAAAAGCACCCCCTGAACCGAGTCCGCAACCTGCCGTTGGGACTGGGCCAGAGCTTGGTGTTGCAAACTTAGCTTCTGCAGCGACTGAGTCAAGCATTTCACCTGCTCAGATAAGGCATGCATAGGGTCCATGCTGCAGAAGTGAGGAGAGAAAGAAAAAAACAGTTCACGGTCAGTTATAATGTCAGGATCCTGTCAGCGCCAGTGTGCAGCCCCTGCTGAGCAGGGACTCACCTGCACTGGAGGGGGGCCCGGGGTCAGGTACAGCCGGAAAGTACAGATACACAGGACCTGAGGACGCTGAAGTTTAGATCCCAGATATTGAAATTCAGTAGATATTTGTTATTTGATTAAATGGTTAATTCTGGGGCCCACAGTATTTAACTGTCTATTAACATGACCCATTGTTTTTGTTTGTCTATGTGTGTCTGTGAGTTCAGACATTTTAATTGTTTTTAAACTAAGTGTTTGCTTGTTGTGTTCACTATAATAAAATTTGATTCTTGATTATATGTGTGTGTGTGATCCCTATTTATGTGCATATACATTTCTCTCTATGATGACATCAGCGTCGCCATGGCAACCATTGTGACATCATAATGAGGGGCGGGGCTTGATACGCACATACTGTTTCCCCAGTATGCAGATAGGGGCATTATGACATCATAATGAGGGGCAGGGCTTGACGCGCACACACTTTTTCCCCAGTATGTAGATAGGGGCAAAATTGTTTGGTGAATTGGAACGCGCGGGGTTAAAATTTTGCCTCACAACATAGCTTAGGACGCTCTTGGGGTCCAGACGTGAGACTGTGCCAAATTTTGTGGCTGTAGCTGCGACGGTGCGGATGCCTATCCTGGACATACATACATACACACATACATACACACATACATACATACGTACATACACACTTTGAGCTTTATATATTAGATGTTCACCAGATATTCTCCCTGTAAATAAACCTCCCCTTTTACTGTTGGTTTGCCTGCTCCCTTGGTGACATATATTCCTCCTGCACGTTATTACAATACTGTCTGCTGTGATGGAGGATGCGTGATGGGTATATGGGCACGGGACTATGGGATGGAGGATATGTATGATGGGTATATGGGCATGGGACTATGGGATGGAGGATATGTATGATGGGTATATGGGCATGGGACTATGGGATGGAGGATATGTATGATGGGTATATGGGCACTGGACTATGGGATGGAGGATATGTATGATGGGTATATGGGCACTGGACTATGGGATGAAGGATTGTCATTATAATTTGTTATAACTACCACAATTAGTTACTATGCCCAGGCAATGCCTGGCTCTTCAGCTAGTATATACACTGTGTTCCAAATTATTATGCAAATTGGATTTAAGTGTCATAAAGATGTAATTTTTTGTTTTTCAAATAAACTCATAGATGGTATTGTGTATCAGGGCTCTTTGGATCACTGAAATCAATCTCAAACGCCTGTGATAATTAGATTACCAGGTGAGCCCAATTAAAGGAAAACTACTTAAGAATGATGTTCCACATTATTAAGCAAGGCACAGGTTTCAAGGAATTTAGGAAAGAAAAAGGATCTCTCTGCTGCTGAAAAGCATCTAATAGTGCAATGCCTTGGTCAAGAGATGAAAACATTAGATATTTCCCAAAAATTTAAACGTGATCATCGTACTGTTAAGAGATTTGTGGTTGATTCTGAGCACAGACATGTCTGTGCTGATAAAGGCAGAATGAGGAAGGTTTCTGCCAGGCAAGTTCATCGGATTAAGAGAGCGGCTGCTAAAAAGCCTTTACAAACCAGCAAACAGATATTTAAAGCTGCTGGTGCCTCTGGAGTCCCTCGAACCTCAAGGTGTAGGATCCTTCAAAGGCTTGCTGTGGTGCATAAATCTACTCTTCGGCCACCCCTAAACAGTGTTCACAAGCAGAAATGGTTGCAGTGGGCCCAGACATACATGAAGACTAATTTTCATACAGTCTTGTTAACTGATGAGTGTCGAGCAACCCTGGATGGTCCAGATGGATGGAGTAGTGGATGGTTGGTGGATGGCCACCATGTCCCAACAAGGCTGCGACATCAGCAAGGAGGTGGAAGAGTCATGTTTTGGGCCGGAATCATGGGGAAACAGCTGGTAGTGCTCTTTAAGGTTCCTGAAGGTGTGAAAATGACCTGTGCAAAGTATATCGAGTTTCTGACTGACAGCTGTCTTCCATGGTATAAGAAGCAGAAATGTGCCTTCAGGAGCAAAATCATTTTCATGCATGGCAATGCACCATCTCATGCTGCAAAGAATACCTCTGAGTCATTGGCTGCTATGGGCATAAAAGGAGATAAACTCATGGTGTGGCCACCATCTTCCCCTGACCTCAACCCTATAGAGAACCTTTGGAGTATCATCAAGCAAAAGATCTATGAGGGTGGGAGGCAGTTCACATCAAAACAGCAGCTCTGGGAGACTATTCCGACTTCATGCAAAGAAATACAAGCAGAAACTCTCCAAAAACTTCCAAGTTCAATGGATGCAAGAATTGTGAAGGTGATATCAAAGCAGGGTTCCTATGTTAACATATAACTTGGCCTGTTAGGATGTTTTGGAGTTAAATAGCTTTTTTGTTCAGTGAATGTGACCTCCTAATGCTGCAAATTTCACAAATGAGCATTTTCAGTTCTTTAAAACATATCAAATGTTTAGAAATTCTACTGTGCCTAATAATTTGGAACAGTGCAATTTGAGTTTTTATTCATTTTGGAGATTATACTGTTATCATTGGGAGGTTTCTTCAATAAAATTTGATGTATATTCTAACGGATGATGACTTTTATTAGACTGACTGTCATTTGTACCGACTATTTAGGAAAATCATAGAAAAATATCATTTGCATAATAATTTGGAACACAGTGTAGATAAAACGAGGCTTTACCAGTGTGACAATTTGTTCTCATAATCACACACTGCTCTGAAGTGAGTTCAGAACTAATATAGTACAGCAGAGCTAAGAAAACCATTAATATCTCTGGAATAAGACATATGATCGCAGATATAAAGGTTTCATATTATTCACTTTTCAAATTTCTATAATCTGCATGTCCATAAACATATATTCCCTAATAGGGTTGATCCTACTGAGAGATGCCCTTTAATCTTCAAAGTTTCCACATTTCTACAATTATCGACGAGTCTATGATTTCATATGGTTTTAAATAAAACAATACCCACTTCACTAATTAAAATATCTTTACAGCAAAATATCTGCAGATGGAGGTAAAATTGAACTTAAAATACCTAAGGTATTTTTGAGGTCATGAAGCTTTGATTAATTTAAGCATGTTTAATATTGCTCAGTATGTCAATCTTTTGGTAGCAAAACTAGAAATTCAAAATAACAAGGTGAAAAGGTCTTGTCACATTATTTTCCCAAGAACCTGTAAGAATTTCTTCTTATATTACCAACAGGTGGAATGCTTGTTTGTGGTATTGGGCCAGATTTACAAGTGTTAGATGGCCAGCCCTCAGGGTTTGGTTCTTCTCGGTAAATGTATTATAGCAATGTAATAAATCTTCTAATGAGGATGGTCTGCAGGCAATGTTAAGGTGCATAATACAAATGTGCTACTGTTTCTTCAAATGATTTGTTGTTCCTTTTCACTGAATTATTTTTGTCTTATGGGAAGCAATAAATGCGAAGGCAATAGCAGTAAATATTTTATATGCTACATATCAATCAGTGGTTTTTATGATCCTGCTGGAAGGCATAACACAGAATAAAATATAGTCTGGCGTAATTATTGTGTGTACAGAGTACGCAGAACTGGCAGGCTTCTGCTGTTAAATGCATCACCTGTCATCGGAATGAAAAACTATACGACTGTCTACCCTTTTCATTAAAGTTCAGCGGCACTTTAGGCTCATTATCCTTCACCATTATCTAATTGTTTTCTAAATGAGTATAAAAAACCAGTACACCAGCATAGTGCCGTTTCTCAATACCCATGGACAGACCATAGTTTCTTTGCAAACCCATCAGACAATTATAATAAATGAAAATTATAGGTGATGTTTACAGCTTAGAATATTGATATGTACATGTTAGAAACATCTACTATGAGCTGCAAAATCATGAAAATTACAATCGCAGTATTGCATGTAATCTATCTTAAAAAAAATCATAGATGCATAAAATGTATTTTACAAACACTAGAAGAACGACTCCTCTTTTTATGGACCATCCAACCCTTTTTTATACACTGCCTATACATAATAATTCTATACATACAGGTTGTTCAACTTTGCTAAATTTAGTAACCAGTAGTTGTTTGTGCTCCAGAGCTGCTCTTCATTACAGTAACTGGGGAAAGGAAGTTGATATAATGAGTAGTGTTGAGCGATACCTTCCGATATAAGGAAATAACGGATCGGATTGGATCGGACCGATACCCCCAAAATATCGGATATTGCCGATTCCGATACCGGAAACCAATGCAAGTCAATGGGACACAAATATCGGAATGAAAATAAACCCTTACTTTCCGTGTAGGTTAATTATACAGAAAAACAACTAAGAATAATGTAGAATGTATTGGGGGAGGTGGAGGAGACATTAAAGGCATAGAGGTTTAGCCCAATCAAATGGAATAGCAGGAATTAATTTTTTTTTTTTTAGACGTTCGGCATTACAAAGATATTGACTATGATAAGCTTTTTTATATTTTGTCAGATATTTATGTTTCACTACTTCCATGCTCTTCACCTTCTTTTTTACTTCTCCCACACTTTCTCCTTCATCATCCTCTTCAGGGTCATCTTCCTGGTGTTCTTCGGGGTGGTCTTCAGGGTCGTCGTCTCCAAGGTCATCGTTTTCGGGGTCGTCGTCTTCTTCGGGGTGGTCTTCAGGGTCGTCGTCTTTAGGGTCGTCGTCAGGGAGATCCAGAGTGAGTACCAAAAACCATTTCAAAAAGCTTGAACTTGGAAATGTAGCAGAAGGTACAAGAAGGCTGAGGAACTGCTGAGAACCAGCTGACAGTACTGGAACCTGGATGGGTAGCCGAAGGTACAAGAGCCAATGGAACTACCGAGGACCAGCTGATGGTACTGGAACCCGTTTACTAAGCAGGAGGTACCTGTGCCAGAAAGCACTACCAAGGACCAGCAGACGTTGGTGGAACTAGGATTCCGAGAGGGAGGCACCTAAGCCAAAGGCTCTGCCTGGAACCAGCTGACGTTACTGGAACCCAGGGGGACATATTCAAGATTGACTTCCAAAGAACCAGCTAATGGTACTGGAACTTAGATAGGCAGCAGAAGGTACACAGGAAAAAAAAAGTTGCAAGGTCGCGAGCCGGCCGGAGTTACCGAAACCCACGGTCCTACAGGGGGAGCTTGTCCTATTGGCACTACGGAACCAGCCTTCATTGCCAGATCCCACAGCCCACATAGGAAGAACCTAAACTGCAGGCACAATAGAGTCGGCTAACCCGACCGCAACACGACAGTACAACGTATTGGAGGCAAAGTGACGTTGACACTACCGGGAAACAGCTGGCGTGCTGGAACCAGGCTGGGCAGGAGGGAGTATCCATGCCAAAGACACTTCTGAGCAGCAACTGACAGTGTTGGAGCCCGGGGATTACAGTAGAAACAGAGTGTAGCCAGAGGCCTAATTGGAGCAAATTTAATATCTATAGTAGTGTGAATGTGGACAGAGCAGGAGAAATTGCCGGACACACAGCAGGGGATCAGCTGATGTTACTGAACCCCAATACCACTGGAGCATGTGTTGACTGTGCAGTCGGCACTTATGAGCAGCAACTGGCGGTGTTGGAGCCCAGGGATTACAGTTCAGGTGGTAGAAATATGAACACAACAGGAGACCTGGATACTGTTGCCAACCAATTATTTAATCTGGAAGAGGACTGGCAAATTCCTGCGAGATCTAGGCCTTGTTCATTTTCAGAAAAGTAAGCCGGTCAACGTTATCCGAGGATAGTCGCATGCGAAGGTCTGTTAGTACACCACCTGCGGCACTAAAGACGCATTCCGATAATACACTAGCAGCAGGGCAAGCCAGCACCTCCAATGCATGCTGGCTAAGCTCTGGCCATGTACTCAGCTTAGAGACCCAAAACTTGAAGGGGGAAGAGCCATGTGGGAGAACACTGACAGGGCAAGACATATAGTCTGTCACCATCTGACGGAAACGTTGCCTCCTGCTGACTGGAGCCGTCTGTGATGGTGTAGACATTTGTGGCAGGGACACAAAACTTTGCCACATTTGGGCCATACTGGTCTTGCCTTGTGCTGAGGCGCTGCTTCTGCTCCTTCTTTGTGCAGAGCTTCCTCCACTGCCTCGACGCACTGAGCCGCTTTGTAATGGAGAACATGATGTACCAGTGTGTCTTGGTACGCCCGCATTTTACGCTCCCGGTTCAACGGTGTTATGAGGCTTTGTAAGTTATCCCGGTAGCGAGGATCTAGGAGGGTGTACACCCAATAATCATCCGTGTTGAGAATGTGGGCGATGCGGCGGTCATTTCTCAGGCACTGCAGCATGAAATCAACCATGTGCTGCAGACTGCCAACTGGTCAAGAAACGCTGTCCCCTGCTTGAGGCGTCATCTCTGCCTGCTCTGCATCACCCCACTCTCGCTCTACATACTGACTACTAGAGCATTGTGTACCTCCCTCCTCTGGACAGATGTCTTCCTCCTCCATTGACTCCTCCTCATCCTCCTCACAAAGTGTCCCCTGCCTAGGCCTTTGTGAGGAACCACGTTGCGCAGACTGTCCAGAAGCAGATGGCATTTGTGACTCCTCATCTTCCACCTCTTCCACAACCTCCTCCCTTAGTGCTTGCAGTGTTTTTTCCTGCAGGCAGAAAAGGCGAATAGTCATGCTGACTAGTGCATCATCTGCACTCACCATCCACATTGAATCATCGAAGGCATGCAAAACGTGGCAGATGTCCTTCATAGAGGCCCACTCAGTAGTGGTGAAGTGTGAACGGCGCGCAGTGCGACTTGTTTGCGCCTGATGCAGCTAGTACTCCATTACTGCTGCCTGCTGCTCACACAACCTCTCCAACATATGTAACGTTGAATTCCACCTGGTGGGTAGGTCACATATGAGGCGATGTTCCGGAAGGCAGAATCGGCGCTGCAGAGCTGCAATGCGCGATCTTGCCATGCTGGAACGCCGCAAGTGAGCGCACTCTATGCGGACCTTCTGCAGCAGTGCATCAAGATCCGGATAGTCCCTCAAAAAACTCTGCACGACCAAGTTGAGCACATGTGCCAGACATGGGATGTGAGTGAGGTTGCCTAGGCCAAGAGCTGCCACCAGATTTCGACCATTGTCACACACTACCATGCCTGGCTGGAGACAAACCACACGTCGCTTTCCTGCTTGATAGCATTCCAGAGCTCCTGCACTGTGTGGCTTCGATTCCCCAAAGAAATTAATTTCAATACGGCCTGTTGACGTTTGGCCACGGCTGTGCTCATATCGGTCGTAACAGGTAAGCGTTCACGGGTCCATGTGGAGGTAGACTGTGACGGCTCCCGCAGCGCTGATTCAGAGGAACTGGAGTATGAGGAGGAGTCAATGTGTACAGACTGGATTCCTGCAATCCTTGGAGTTGGCAGAACACATACAGCGCCACTCTCAAGATCTTTACCCGGCTCCACAACATTTACCCAATGGGCTGTGAGGGAAAGATATCGTCCCTGTCCACGCATCGGTGGTCAAGTGGACCTTGCTACTGACGGCGTTTAGTAGCGCATGTTTAATTTTTCCCTCCACATGCTTTTGCAGGGTAGGGACGGCTTGCCTGCTGAAATAAAAGCGGCTGGGCACATTGTATTGTGGGACTGCCAATGCCATGAAGTTACGGAAGGTGTCAGTTTCCACCAGCCTGATTGAGAGCATTTCAAGGGACAGTAGTTTTGCAATGCCAGCATTCAGAGCCTGTGCTCGGGGGTGGTTTGCCGAGTTTGGGCGCCTTTTCTGCCTGTGCGACCGATGGCTGTAGACTTACCTGGGAGTGTGAGGATGACAGGGAACGTGGTGCTGTGGGTGGAATGTCACTGGGTCTCTGGACAACAGTGCCAGAGGTTCTTCCATGGCGATCCTGTGAGGAAGCCGAACCAGCTGTGTGTGATCTGGAGGAAGAGGCTACAACACGAGATGAAGAGGTGGTAGGTGGCGCTGTAGGTTGGCCTAGGTCTTCAGTGTGTCTTTGTAACTCCACCATGTGCTTGGTCTGCACATGTTTCCACATATTTGTGGCATTGAGGTTGCTGACACTTTTCTCTCTTTTCACTTTCTGATTACACAGCTTGCATTTGACAAAGCAAATGTCATCTGCAACTGTGTCAAAAAAGGACCAGGCACTACAAGTCTTGGGAGCGCCCATTTTGGGTTTTGGAAGAGGCATGCTCCTAATGGGTGTCTCCCTCTCCCTCCTTTTTTGGCTGTTTGGGGAATCTCTTCATTAGAGCTGCTCCCACCACCTTCCTGTACCTCATGCCATGATGGGTCAAGGTCCTCATCATCTACACTACCATCTTCAAACGACTGCTTCTCCTGGGTAGTCTTGACAGCACAGTACGCACCAGAAAGTGGCACCTGAGTCTCATGATCAGATGCGTACTGAGGTGTGCTTACCATAGGCACTGGCCCACCCGCCTCTTCAGATTCAGAGAGACAAAGCTGTTGCACATCACTGCATACTACCTCTTCTTCAAATTCTCGAATGGCTCTCTGACTGCCTGGGCAATTTGGAAGGTGGTGAGGAGACAGATGGGTGCTCTTCAGTGCTCTGGACCTGAGAGGATTTGGAACTAATTGAAGTCGATGCGTTAGCTGCCATCCATCCGACAACGGCTTCAATTTGTTCATCCCGCAGCAGTGGGGTACGGCGAGCTCCTACAAAGCTGCGCATTAAAGGACTGTTCCCTGGGAAAACTGGGGGATGCTGAGTCACTGGTGCCCGCAGCAGGCACAGAATCCCCACGTCCTCTGCCTGCAGAAACTCTACGCCCACGACCAAGTGCCTTACTCCCTGCCTTCTTCATCTTGGTAGACTGATAAAGATAGGCAGAAAAGTACTAAGGGCTTAGTGTGCTTATTCCTGAACAGCTTCTAACAGGTATAAGAAGCACTAATTTTATAAAGTATGGACTAGACTTTAATATGAGCTAATGTGGCCTACACAACTGTAAAGTGGAGTGTTTGGTGAACTTTATTAACTTTTTTTTTTTCACAAAAAGACACTGGATGTGCCCAAAGATGTAAAACCGATAGTATCACAAACTTTTGTAGCTATTACAATGCAGGAAGGTAACCTACAATGCAATGGATGAGGCTCCAAAAAATAGGCTAATACTAATCTGGCTGGGGCTGCAGGGCACAAGCCAGCAGAAAGGCTCCTCTATCTACTCCTATATAGTGTTTGCAAATATTCTAGCTAATAGGAGAAATCTGGAAAAATGAGCAGCACTAATGCAAAAAAGGACAATGTATGAGGCATTGACGCACGGTGAGTGGACTACAACCGGAGGTGGCTGGGTGCAGAACACACTACAGCGTGAGCTGCTCTCACACACAGAGACCTCGCAGACAGCGATGAACAGCGCTGCAAGGCAAAAGAAAGCTACAGTGGTTGATAAAGTAACCTGGGTAAAGCACAATATAGCAAATCGCTAAGTCACACTGTCCCTCAGAACAGCAGCGTCCTATCCCTAACTGAATTCACAGCCGAGTGAGCCCAAAATGGCAGTGGCGGCTTTTATAGTGCATCATGACATCATTTCAGCAGCCAATCACAGCCATGCCAGTAGTTACATGCCTAACATGCTCTAACAGAATGTGCCCACACTTCTTAGGATCCTCATTGGCTGAATAAAATCAAACTGGCTCAATGCATTATGGGAACTTCCGATTCCGGTATTCGATATACTAAAAGCATCGGAACTCCGTATCGGAATTCCGATACCGCGAATATCGTCCCACACCCAATGTTGCAGTATCTGAATGCTCAACACTAATAATGAACCATTAATGGAGTGTTTTCTTTAGCCATCCATCACAGGATCACTAACATCCATCACTAACATTTATTTTAATCCTAAATTTTTGTCTACTTAATGTAATAATCTCATCCCTTTTGTAATATACTGTACGTGAAATGAAAAGTCCATATCATTCACTTTGCAATCTAATTGCTTTATTATTTTTTTTACATATTTCCTGTATGACAACATTTGGAGAACCCCAAGTGCTTGCTGGGATACTTAAACAGGATATCATCAAGGGGTCACTGCTGCAGCCTCTGCTCCCATCCTTAAATGAAGTGTCATCAGTGGTGTTTCCATTTCAGAGTCTGAGCAGCCTATTCTTTATAATGCACAGTGACAGTGCACTCCCTCGCTGGTTCTAATGAGCAGCTACTTTCCGGCAAGAGAGCACACTGTCAGCACGTATGGCAAGAAGAATACTTGCCATGCAGAGACCACTCCTGCCAGGCCTATTTAGGCCTGTTACCTTTCAGCGTTACAAGCCCAAAGTCACGTGGCTAGGTGTCCTCTACTAGGACCCATCTCCAGAAGTGTTTCTGTCACTTATGCTCAGGATCTCAGTATTCCTTTTCTTTGATCAACTCTCATTTAGGGCCACCCTTGAATATAGAAATGCCCACCTTAGACCTTGAAGTCTACTCACTAGGCACTCCAGGTCATATCTGACCCCATGGCAGGAAATTGTCACGTTCCTTACACTAGCTCCTCCCACTGTGGGCTAGTGTCAAACATTAACTCTAACTGTTCCTATAGTTAAACTATACATATCTAACGCACATCACAATCTACAATACACAACCCAGTTCACAATACATATTATAACACTATTTACATTACATCACAAAACAGCACATCACACAATAAAACTTGTTTTTTCAAGGAGAGCATGTCCATATCCTTATATTGCACGAATATCAGATGCAGGTAAAGTGAGAAACCCTAGATATAAGTATTCTGCCTATGAAGGATGAGAAACTACAGTAGGTCTGAGCTGAAAAAGTAAATTAATGTGTATGCAAAATGTAAATTCATATAAACACATGACCTTTACACAGAGAAAAACAAAAAACAAATATCCTAAAATAAAAAAGTAAAAAATAAATTGCAAAAATTGCATGAAAGTAATAATAATAAGGGTATTTAGTAAACATAATTTTGATCAAAAGAATGTACAAGCCATCCTGCCATGTCAAGATAACCCTTGTGGGACAGTCCTAACTCTTGTATTTAAAACCTTTCTACTTGTCATGTGACATAAATGTGAACAAGGATCGAGGGATTGAACCACCAGTAATAGCATAGGCCAGACAGGAAGGATTTTCCTACTCAGAAACAGGGCGGTCACACCCTTATATGCACAGAATGCACACTGAACTAAATGAGAAACTAGGTCTGAGCTGAAAAAGTAAATTAATGTGTATGCAAAATGTAAATGCATATAAACACATGACCTTTACACAGAGAAAACCAAAAACAAAAAGCAAATATCCTAAAAAAAAAAAGTGGCGGGATGGCTTGTGCATTCTTTTGATCAAAATTATGTTTACTAAATACCCTTATTATTATTTCTACCTTCATGCAATTTTTGCAATTTATTTTTTCCTTTTTTATTTTAGGATATTTGCTTTTTGTTTTTGGTTTTGCCTATGAAGGATGTGGACACAATATCTCAGTGTGCTTCCTATGGAGAATCTTTCGCTGTCATTATACAGATAATGGGGGGTTCACTGTCAGCATGGATGCTGAATGTGCTTGTAACTAGTGATGAGTGGATTTGTTCGGAAATCAATCGCCAAACATAAATTCGGTACGAATATGGCAACATTTTATAAATTTAGGAAAAAATCGGTAACATTCGGTAAAAAGTGCAGGAAAATATTTGTGTTGCCACAACAGTATTTTCAGTACTTTAGTAACGATAATGGTGGTGTATCATAAGCGTTTGGCACGTGTTTGATGAGGGGAGGGGGTTTGCAGAGCTCAGAGGCGTGACGTTCTTGTAAATAGTAATTTTTTTTTTCTAATTTTATGTTTTCACTAGTGATGAGAGAGTATACTCATTGCTCGGGTTTTCCCAAGCATGCTCGGGTGTCCTCCGAGTATTTTGGCGTGCTCGGAGATTTAGTTTGTGTTGACGCAGCTGCATGATTTGCGGCTGCTGGACAGGCTGAATACATATGAGGAAAGCCTGTTTGTTAGGGAATCCCCACATGTATTCAGGCTGTCTAGCAGCCGCAAATTGTACAGCTGCTTTGACACAGACTAAATCTCCGAGCACGACAAAATACTGGGAGGCCACCCGAGCATGCTTGGGAAAACCTGAGCAACAAGTATATTTGCTCATCACTAGTGTGCACATTGCGGCTAGCCAATCAGGGTGCAGGAAACATCCACAATGTCCTGACACAATGGTTTGTGTCATTGGCTGCTGAAATCACATGACCCTCTCCACATAACGAGTAAAAAGCATCTTTTTTAGGTGCCATTTTGACACTCTAACAGCACACAGAGGCAACTCCTGAAATTGGCACTGTGAGCAGCGATATTTTAGCTAGTTAGCTAGGCGGTTATTTATCAGTCAGATAGTTTAGCTAGCTACTGTCCAGTGAGGCTATGAAATTAAGCTTCCAGCAATTTTTTTCCATTACTGAGGTTCACAGACAAAGCCAACAGGGAACATGTCCTACAAGCATGTTAAGCATTGCATCTATTGTGCTCCATGCATGAGTACAGCATGCTAAATCTTATTTTTCCACTAGCTAAATGTGAAACAGTATGCCGTATCCCACTTTGTCATTTAGTGCTGTGGTGAGTGATGCACATTAAAACATATATATACATTTTTTCTGTTGCTAAATGTCATACAGCCTGTCAGATTCCACGTTGACATTTTGTGGCGGTGATATGAAGCTGTCTGCAGACCTAATGCACATTAAAAAAAATTATATTATTTTTCTATTGCTGAACGTGATACAGTCTGCTGTATCCCACGTTGTAATTTTATGGCTGTAATATGAAGCTCTCTGCAGAGCTAATGCACATTTAAAAACAAAAATTATAATGTTTTTCTGTTGCTAAATGTAATATATCCTGCTGTAGCCCACGTTGTAATTTTGT
Source organism: Dendrobates tinctorius (assembly GCF_039654945.1). Lineage (NCBI taxonomy): Eukaryota > Metazoa > Chordata > Amphibia > Anura > Dendrobatidae > Dendrobates > Dendrobates tinctorius. The sequence continues at coordinate 27,228,557 of NW_027361827.1, read as the reverse complement.
GGTGGTGATATGAAGCTGTCTGCAGACCTTAAGCACCTTAATAAAATAAAATTATAATTTTTTTCTGTTACAAAACAGGATACAGCCCACCATATTGCACGTTGTTATTTTGCGGCAGTGATAAAAAGCTGTCTGCAGACCTCACGCACATTAAAATATATATTTTTTCCCGTTGCTAAATGTGATACAGCATGCTACATCCAGCCTTTTCATTTAGTGGCATTAAAATTGTCCTGTGTTTTTTTTACAAACGTGATACAGCAGTCGAGATCTGAGTTTGAAATTGTTTTGAGCATATCTTCTTGATTATGTGCATCTTTGGCAACCAATTTCTCACGGTCATCTTTTTATGCCAAGCTTGAGACACACATCTGTTACACCTATCTTCTGACGAGCATCAAACCCTCTCCGGTAATTAGTGTTGGGTAACCGAGTAATCGTTGTAGGCTGGATCCTGGATCTCATACCTCTCATAACCGCCCTGTTATTGATTCTGTTGTGCGATCCCATTTCCACCATCGACATTGCCCTTTTCATGATCAGTTCATCTAACAACACGTCGGCCATATTTTTCCCGCAAACTTGCACCTTGCCAGCAGCAACTGTAGGAAAGAGGGCGTTCCAATGCTGTGGACAATCATCTAGATTATAAAAGCCTCATCAACACTAAAATTATTTTTTTATATTATTAACATGATACAGAAGGGGAGATCTCAGTTTGAAATTGTTTTGAGCATCTAGTCTATTTTATACAGGCTTCATCGACAGGCCCCAAAAAATTCTGTTAGGTAACACAGTAGGGGACATCTCACTTTAAAATTGATTGGAACATGTAGTCAATGTTATACAGGTCTCATCCACACACACAAGAAAGACATCTGATACTAAGGCCATAAAGTAGTGGACATCTCACTTTAACATTTTTTGAAGCAGATCTTCTTTGTCATACAGGCTCATAGCCACCATGATATGACATCTGAGAGGGAAGGGTGCTCAATGCGCGTGTCTCCCTGTCACATGCTCCAGTCACATGACCAGACAAGTAACCAGAATGAAGCGTCGCATCCAGAGAGCACCTCCCCACAAAGGCAGGGCAGTGCATGCGCGGCATGCGCAACCAAAGTCAGCCAAATGGATCATAAATAAATACAGCAGAACTTCCTATTAAGTTGAAAGAAGTGTTTAGCTAACATACCAGGGATACTAAAAACAATCTATACAAAACAGTAACTATGAATAGGTCTTTGCCACAATAAGATTATGCTGGAATTATTGAAAAGAAAAAGTGCATATTGCCATGATGTAAACACAAATGCATATACCGTGAGACAGGCATCAAAATTGGAATTGGAAAAATCCAGAGCAAAGCCAATAATGAATTTGTGTATATAAAAAGAATATATAATATTATGGAAACACTAAAGCATTATTTCTCTTATTGCATAAAAATAAGTTATATCATGCACATAATATAAGATATAAAAAAAAGAAAAAATAAAGTGACTAACATAAATCTATTATATGTGTTTAATCGTATATATCGATACATACAATAACATATCAAAAGAAAAATGTAGCTATCGATCATCTTTGCATTATATTACTAATATCTGTATAGCGATGAAGGTTTTCATTGTTGCTATCCTATGCTGTTTTTCAGAAAGTAAAATGTACGTCCCGGTGTCATCCCAAACCAGACCGCCAGCCATGGCACAGACACAAATGCATGCACTGAAAAATCAAGAATTTCAAGTGAATACATAGCAACCGCATGTGAGATGACAGACCTTAACTTATAGATATTGTGAACCCTAAATGAATCCTCTTCTGCTTCCTCCTCTTCCTTTTGGACCACCACCACCACCTCCTAGATTATTTAAAGTGTACTCCAGCATGTAGATGACAGTAATAGAGATGCTGTTGATGGCATCATCACTGCTAGCCATCGTAGTTGCCATTAAGAAAACATGCAGAAGGGTGCAGAGGTCCTTCATATGTGTCCACTACGAAAGTGTGAAATGTACCACATTCATACTGCGTTGTGCCAGGCTATGAAAAATGTAATACTGCACCAGGTCTCGGCGCTGCTGCCAGATTTGCTGCAACATGTGCAGAGTTTAAATTCATGGTGTGGCGATATCGCATATTAACCGGTTAACCGGTAGTCCGAAAGATCTCTATACCAACTGAAGTGGAATGGTGGAAGTTAGCACACAACAACAGTGTTTTCTGCAGCAGCTCATCCAGGCTGGGAAAGTGGTGGAGGAATTGCTGTACCATCAGACTGAGGATGCAAGCCATGCAAGGCACGTGTGTAAGGTTGGCCCGATGTAGGGCCACTACCAGGTTTTCACCGTTATCCCACATGGTCTTCCCTGGCTCTAGGTTGAGTGTAGACAGCCATTGTATGAACTCGACATGGATAGCTGTCCACAACTGTTGATCTGTATGACTGTGATCTCCAAGGCATATTAATGTAAACACTGCCTGAATATGGTGAGCCCTGGTTTAGTTATCCATCTCATGGTGTGTAGTACTAGTTCAACAACCCCAGCTGTTTCGTAGTTTACTTCTCTAAACCCTGTTGTCTGGTAATTTAGTTGTCCATCTTATGATGTGTAGTGGTTTAGCTCTCCATCCCCAAGCGCCCTTCAAGTCATGAGGATTACAAGACTTGTGGAGCAGCCCCTTCCCCGACTTCACCCACATCCACAGAGTCACCGAGTGCCCGGTCATCAAGATGTAACTCCCCTGTCCATGCTTACTCGTCCACTGTGTTTTCTCTTTTTAAATCCCAATGACAACCCAAAACATTCAAATGACCCTGATGACAAATTCACATACCCCATTTCTTCTGTGAATTTGTGATCAGGGTCATTTGGATGTTTGCCCCCTCTAACATCAATGATAGCTTGAAGTCTTTTGTGGTAGTTATGGATGAGGTTCTTTATTTTTTCAGATGGTAAAGCTGTCCACTCTTCTTCGCAAAAAGCCTCCAGTTTGTGTAAATTTCTGGGCTGTCTAGCTTGAATTGCTTGCTTGAGATCTCCCCAGAGTAGCTCAATGATATTGAGGTCAGGAGACTGAGATGGCCACTCCATCACCTTCACTTTGTTCTGCTGTAGCCAATGACAGGTTGACTCGGCCTTGTGTTTTGGATCGTTGCCATGTTGGAATGTCCAAGTATGTCCTATGTGCAGCTTCCGGGCTGATGATTGCAAATTTGCCTCAAATATTTGCTGATAACATGCTGCATTCATCTTTCCTTCAACTTTGACCAAGTTTTCTGTGCCTTTGTAGCTCTCACATTTCCAAAACATCAGCAATCCACATCTGTGCTTTACAGTAGGAATGGTGTTCCTTTTATCATAGGCCTTGCTGACCTCTCTCCAAATGTAATGTTTATGGGTGTGGTCAAAGAGTTTAATTTTGGTCTCATCACACAAAATTACCATGTTCCAGAAGTTTTGAGGCTTGTCTCTGTGCTGTATTGCGTACTGAAGGCGAGATACTTTGTGACATTTGCGCAATAATGGCTTTTTTTTGGTGACTCGACCATGCAGTCCATTTTTCTTCAAGTGCATCCTTATTGTGTATCTTGAATCAGCCAGACCACTAGTGTTTAAAGAGTCCAATATTTCAGATGATGTTATTTGTGGGTTTTTCTTTGCATTCTGAACAATTTTCCTGGCAGTTGTGGGCAAAAATTTTGTTGGTCTACCTGACCATAGTTTTGCTTTTATAGAGCACTTGATCTTCCATTTGTTAATCACAGTTCGAACGCTGCTTACTGCCATTGTCAATTCCTTGGATATCTTTTTGTATCCCTTTCCTGTTTTATACAAATTACCTTTTCCCATAGATCTGTTGACAATTCTTTTACTTTCCCCATGACTCACAATCCAGAAACATCAGTCGCTGGATGAAAGATGCAAGAGTCTGTCTGGATCCCAGAAACTCACTCAGCTTTTATGCACACACACTAATTACAAGCAAACAGGTCAGAGGTGAAGATGTTACCTTTAGTAGCCATTCAATCCCACTTGTGTAAACTTCTCTGCATGTTATCAGGCCAAAATCACCAGGATATGTGAACTTTTGATCAGGGTCATTTGGATGTTTTGGGTTGTCTTTATGATTTAAAAAGAGAAAACATAGTAGTTTGACAATTAATGGCTTCACTCAACCACTAACCATGAGTGGAGAAAAAGTTTTGGTGTTATCATTCATATTTTCTGGCCAGGAAAGCAAAAATTCTGTAAAGTATGTAAACTTTTGAGCACAACTATACATGTAGCTTATTCCCTACTTCTCTGAACATAATTCGCCATCAAATGCAACCATACCCAAAAGGCTCATGCAGCCTTTATCTACCGTCCATTTACTCAAGTTTGTTGTACCATCATTGTAAATAAGCACCTGTAATTTGTGTCACCTCCACCTCATTGTAGATTGTAAGCTCTGAAGAGCAGGATCATCATTATTTTTGCTTTGTTTGATTATTTTAAACTTGGTTAACTTTTGACTGTTTTATATGAACTACTGACTTGTAAGGCTATGTGGCATTTGTTTGTGATATATGAATAATAGTAGATTGAAGATGGTGAAGTTGAAGTTGTTAGCTTTGTCCTGTGTAGGAGAAAAGAATCTTTGACATGAGCACAACTGCACAAACAAGAGCTTGCTGCTGTGTTGAGAGTCCCTACAATGCCTGCCTTCATTCTTCATTCTTCCTTCGGGCCGTAGCAGCTTACCAGCTGTAGGGGATCAGCTGCCACCTTCTGTAGGTCAGCCACGGAGTAGCACCTGGTACCACCTACTTGTCCCTCTCTGAGTCGCAGTTTTCGCCTTCTTCCACTTATCCGAGTTGAGATTTGGTAGATCACCTAGTTACACCCCCCAGTCTTTCAGGGGGATATGGCACAGTGGTTCCACCACCGTGCCCATTACAGTGTCCATCTACTGGGTTGGCTGTAATGGAAGAGTTGTCGTCCCCTCTGTACTAGTTCTACTCTATTGCAATTGATGCCACTTTGTTGGTGTCTGCCACTAATTTTGGTAAATGTGTAGACTCCTGGTTGGATCTCCTTCATGCGTGTTGCCTGTCACAGTAGACCTCCGAGACTGTCAGGCCTCCACTTCCTTAGAGTTAACTACCCGTGTTACTATCCTTAGAGTTTTCTGACAGTAGTAGTCTAAAAAATTTATATGATATTTGTGCCACCTGAGTGTCGCTAAGCATGAAAGCAGGTTGAACTGTTGCTTGTGATATCAGGGCTCCCAGCACAGGAGGCCTACACTGATCCATCACCCACCTTGTCTTACTGTGACATTCAATTCAGAACTGTAAATGCTAGCCCAGACTCTGATACCTCATACCTGGCTGATTGCTGCAGAGCCATGCTACAATTTGTACTGTGGATGAATTGAGTCTACTTAGCGGGTGTCTTTGCCTCATTTGATGTGTTTTGGCAGCTTTAGGGGCTGTTATAAGGTGATCTGCATGCGTTTATTTTTGTCTTCAATTCACTGTAATGGCGTTCGGGTATGTTTGGCGAATATTCGACTAATAAATCAGCAACTATTGCAAATTTGGCAATCGTAATCCGAACTGAACATTGAAATATTCACTCATCTCTACTTGTGATCATCTTTTAGAGCTGAGTTTGGCTGTCATGTTAAGAAAGGTTGGGGATCACTGGTTTAGACCATTGGAACCAATTGCTGATTGATAATTGTATAGACCCCTTTACTCTAAGGATCAGTGTTTGTCCAAGATTGCAGACTTCTCCATTGTCATTTTCTCACAATGTGAAGATCATTTTAACTGGATTTATTCTTACTCAGATCAGATGAAGAGATCAGAGGCAGGCAGTAGTTAAGATGATTTGGCTAAACTTCACATATAGATCTGTACTACAATGACTAAAGCAATTGATAACTACTCTATTAAAATACTATAGAATGGTCCTATTGATTATCTTTATCTACTTATACCCATTTCTATTACTGGTATAACTCAAGTTCAAATAAATGGTCTCTATCCTTGTAGAAATGTCAGTAAGATTCTATAGGTACGCAGATAAATATATAATATTCTAGATTCCTAGTTCTTTTGTGCAGTGGAAACTCTTCAGCCTCCACTAAGCACCAGTATCTCATTGATTGATGGAATTTTCACAATAAGAAGTTTTAATTTGTCCTTGTTTTATAGTCAGTGTTCTGAAACTCATCCTTGAACCATCAATATAAGCATCTCGCCGCACTTAATATGATTACAAGTGGTAAATCAGTGTAGACAAGCCTATCCATTTTTATGAGAGTACTGTAAGAGGATGGGTGAACTTATTAATGAAGTACTGTGATAAATGCTCACAGTGTTTGCAAGCACAGATTAAATTGCTTTAATATGTTCTTTGTGGACTTCTTACATCTACCATAAACAGAGTTTGATATATAAATGATTTTATTTAAAAAAAAACTCATTTTAAAGTGTAAATCTGTTTTCACTACACTTATTTGTTCTGTGGTGAACAACAGTGGTAGCCACCTGATAAGTAGGATAACTCTGACCTAATTTAAAAATATAATTTCATCTTCTATAACCCAATTCTTCCCTGTTATTAGTGATACTCTTGATATTAAGACAATTGACTATTAAAGTTTAAGGGAATCTGTTGCCACATTTGACCTATCTAAGGCTATATTCACACTAGCGTTTCTTGCGCTGCTCCTCATGCACATTCTAAACGCATGCAAAAAACGCATTAAGCGTTCTGCATGCGTTTGCTGTTTTTTTGCGCATGCGATTTAACCAGTTTGTCGCCATGTTAACTCTAAAAATGCAAGCGATTTTAAATGCATGCGCATGCGTTTTTTGGCAGCAGTTGGGCGCACAGAAAAATGCAACATGTTGCATCTGGCGCACCTGGGCGCACACCTGGAAAAGCGCAGCGCACGAAAACGCACATGAACGCGTACAAGCGCTATACCATGCGCCCGCCATGTTAAAGATAGGGGAGTAATGCGCATGAGCACGATAGCGCATGAGGCGTAGCACTAAAAAACGCAAGTGTGAAGCCAGCCTTAACTATTAATATGGGCATACAAGTTGCAGAATGCTGAAAAAAGTCATCCCTATATGTCTCATATAAGATGAATGGTGTTGAGAAATCATCATTTATCACTTTATATAAATGACATCTTCCAGTCTATGGGGAGTATATTGCCTGGAAGATTAGTCTGCCTCCAGAGCTTATTTTACTTATTGCAAATAAATTGTTGCTTCTCTCTGAGCTCTGCTGTATTTTAACAATATTGTGACCCTGTCTGCCTGTGAGATTGAAGCTAAGAGGAGACTGCATGTGTGTCAGTTATAATCACACACAGCTCTGCAGTGAGATCAGGAGAGCAGAGAGCAGGCATTACACATCGTGCTGGTAACTTCTACATCATGTAAAATAAGCTCCAGAGGCAGAGTTATCTTTCAGGCAGCATTCTCCCCAGAGCCTGGAAGAGATAATAATAAATTTTATAATAATAAATTTTATTTTTATAGCGCCGACATATTCCGCAGCACTTTACATTTCAGAGGGGATTTGTACAGACAATAGACATTACAGCATAACAATAATCACATACAGTAGATTATAACAAATAACAAGAGGAGTGAGGGCCCTGCTCGCAAGCTTACAGTCTATGAGGAAAGAGGTAGACACGAAAGGTGGGTGGTAACAGTTGCTCTGATTGTATGGACCAGCCATAATGTTAAGTGTGTAACAGTACAGACACAGAGGGCTAATGGATGCATAAAGCATGTGGGAACATGATGCTGGGAACCTGGTTATGGTAAAACTTTTGGCTCTGCCACACAGGGATAGGTTAGGTTAATGTGTTGAGGCGATAGGCCAGTCTGAATAAATGCGTTTTCAGGACACGCTTAAAATTGTGGGGATTGGGGACTAATCGTATTGACCTGGGAAGTGCATTCCAAAGAATTGGCGCGGCACGTGTAAAGTCTTGGAGATCATTTACATAAAGTGATAAAAGAAGATTTATCAACAACAAGGCACCAGATATGAGACATACAGATATCACTCTAATCAGCAATCTGTATCCTCTATGCCCTTATTAATAGTTTGGATAGATCAAATGTGGTGACAGCTTGCCTTTAAAGGGAACCTGTCACCAGGTTTCGAATCTAAGATATGGCCACTGCCTTTCAGGGCTTATCTACAGCATTCTGTAACCCCCAATCTGACTTGAAAGATAATAAAAATTATACTCACCCGGGAGGTGGTCCTGTCCAATGGATGTCACAGGTTCTAGTCCGACGCCTCCCATCTTCTTGTGATGCCACCCTCCTGGTTGCTTCACAGGACTCCGGTATCGCGCTCCTAAGCAGGCATACTTATCTGTCCCATTGAGGGCAGAGCAAAGTACTGCAGTGCGCAGGTGCTGGGTCTCTCTGACCTTTCCCGGAGCCTGCACACTGCAGTACTTTGCTCTACCCTCAACAGGGCAGAGAAATACGCCTGCTCAGGAGCACAATGCCGGGGAGCCAGTGAAGCAAGCAGGAGGGCAGCATCGCAAGAAGATGGGAGGCACCGGACCAGGACCTGTGACACCTATCGGATCGGACCGTCCCCCCGGTGAGTATAATAAAACTTATTTTTCTTCTCTTGCAGGTTGGATAGGGGTCTTATCTACAGCACTATAGAATGCTGTAGATAAGCCATGAAAGGCGATGGCAGTATCTCAGATCGGCCAAAACTGCTAACAGGCTTGCTTTAAAGAGTTGTCCACCAAAGCATGAATCACTAGGGCAATAAAAATAAAAATTGTCAAAGAAGGGCTTGATTTTTGCGTAATGAACTGTAGAGTTTATTGCTACCATTTTATAACACACAGGGCCGGCGCTAGGGGCAGGCAGACCAGGCAGCTGCCTAGGGCCCCCGCTCCTCCAGGGGCACCCAGCCAGAGGCACATCACACAGCCGCTATAGGGCCCCTGTGAGGTAGGGGGGCTCGCCTTCCCCCAGCGCCGACTCCCGCCGCCGCAGCATTGAAGGAGGCAGTGATGGAGGAGAGAGCGTCAGCTGACGCTCCCTCTCCCATCATTCCCCGCTCTGCCTCTGACACAGCGGGGGTGCAATGACATCATCGCGCTCTCACTGTGTGCCAGACAGAGCAGGAGGAGACAAGAGCAGCGCGGGCAGGAGGAGACAGGAGCTGCCAGCAGCACGGGCACGAGGAGAAGGTGAGGAGTGTTTTTTTTTAATCAGTGTGAGAACTGGACTGTGTCTGTAGGGCCTCTCTGGGGGGACTATATACCATGCTTGGCTGTATCATACCATGCTGGGGGGCTATATACCATGCTGGGCTGTATTACACCATTCTGGGGGGGGCTATATTCCATGCTGGGCTGTATTACACCATTCTGGGGGGCTATATACCATGCTGGGCTGTATTATACCATGCTGGGCTGTATTATACCATTCTGGGGGCTATATACCATGCTGGGCCATTTTATACCATGCTGGGCTGTATTACACCATTCTGAGGGGGGGCTATATACCATGCTGGGCTGTATTATACCATGGTCGGCTGTATCATACCATGCTGGGGGGGCTATATACCATGCTGGGCCATATTATACCTTGCTGGGCTGTATTACACCATTCTGGGGGGGCTATATACCATGCTGGACTGTATTATACCATGCTGGGCTGTATTATACCATTCTGGGGGGCTATATACCATGCTGGGCTGTATTATACCTTGCTGGGCTGTATTATACCATTCTGGGGAGCTATATACCATGCTGGGCTGTATTATACCATGCTTGGCTGTATTATACCATGCTGGGGGGGCTATATACCATGCTGGGCTGTATTATACCATGCTGGGGGGCTATATACCATGCTGGGCTGTATTATACCGTACCTGGGCTGTATTATACCATTCTGGGGGGGGGGCTGTATACCATGGTGGGCTGTATTATACCATGGTGGGCTGTATTATACCATGGTGGGCTATATACCATGCTGTGCTGTATACCATGGTTGGCTGGGCTATATACCATGGTGGGCTGGACTGTATACCATGTGGTGCTGGGGTACAGTGGGGAAAAAAAGTATTTAGTCAGTCAGCAATAGTGCAAGTTCCACCACTTAAAAAGATGAGAGGCGTCTGTAATTTACATCATAGGTAGACCTTCACTATGGGAGACAAACTGAGAAAAAAAAATCCAGAAAATCACATTGTCTGTTTTTTTTTCATTTTATTTGCATATTATGGTGGAAAATAAGTATTTGGTCAGAAACAAGCAATCAAGATTTCTGGCTCTCACAGACCTGTAACTTCTTCTTTAAGAGTCTCCTCTTTCCTCCACTCATTACCTGTAGTAATGGCACCTGTTTAAACTTGTTATCAGTATAAAAAGACACCTGTGCACACCCTCAAATAGTCTGACTCCAAACTCCACTATGGTGAAGACCAAAGAGCTGTCAAAGGACACCAGAAACAAAATTGTAGCCCTGCACCAGGCTGGGAAGACTGAATCTGCAATAGCCAACCAGCTTGGAGTGAAGAAATCAACTGTGGGAGCAATAATTAGAAAATGGAAGACATACAAGACCACTGATAATCTCCCTCGATCTGGTGCTCCACGCAAAATCCCACCCCGTGGCGTCAGAATGATCACAAGAACGGTGAGCAAAAATCCCAGAACCACGCGGGGGGACCTAGTGAATGAACTGCAGAGAGCTGGGACCAATGTAACAAGGCCTACCATAAGTAACACACTATGCCACCATGGACTCAGATCCTGCAGTGCCAGACGTGTCCCACTGCTTAAGCCTGTACATGTCCGGGCCCGTCTGAAGTTTGCTAGAGAGCATTTGGATGATCCAGAGGAGTTTTGGGAGAATGTCCTATGGTCTGATGAAACCAAACTGGAACTGTTTGGTAGAAACACAACTTGTCGTGTTTGGAGGAAAAAGAATACTGAGTTGCATCCATCAAACACCATACCTACTGTAAAGCATGGTGGTGGAAACATCATGCTTTGGGGCTGTTTCTCTGCAAAGGGGCAAGGACGACTGATCCGGGTACATGAAAGAATGAATGGGGCCATGTATCGTGAGATTTTGAGTGCAAACCTCCTTCCATCAGCAAGGGCATTGAAGATGAAACGTGGCTGGGTCTTTCAACATGACAATGATCCAAAGCACACCGCCAGGGCAATGAAGGAGTGGCTTCGTAAGAAGCATTTCAAGGTCCTGGAGTGGCCTAGCCAGTCTCCAGATCTCAACCCTATAGAAAACCTTTGGAGGGAGTTGAAAGTCCGTGTTGCCAAGCGAAAAGCCAAAAACATCACTGCTCTAGAGGAGATCTGCATGGAGGAATGGGCCAACATACCAACAACAGTGTGTGGCAACCTTGTGAAGACTTACAGAAAACGTTTGACCTCTGTCATTGCCAACAAAGGATATATCACAAAGTATTGAGATGAAATTTTGTTTCTGACCAAATACTTATTTTCCACCATAATATGCAAATAAAATGAAAAAAAAACAGACAATGTGATTTTCTGGATTTTTTTATCTCAGTTTGTCTCCCATAGTTGAGGTCTACCTATGATGTAAATTACAGACGCCTCTCATCTTTTTAAGTGGTGGAACTTGCACTATTGCTGACTGACTAAATACTTTTTTTCCCCACTGTATATACCATGTGGTGCTGGGATATATACCATGTCGTGCTGGGCTATATACTATGCGGCTGTGTTATATACCATGGGGGGTACATGTTACATTATATTCTAGAGGGGGATGCTGTGTTTTATAATATGGGAGGCTACATTATATTCTATGGGGAGGTGGGCTGTATTATCTTCTATTTGAGGCTACATTATATTCTATGGGGTGCTGTATTATATTTATTATATTCGATGGGGGCTGCATTATACTATATGAGGAGGGCAGTATTGTATTCTATGGAGTGGCTACATTATACTATATAAGGGGCTGCATTATATCCTATGAGGGGGTTGCCATATATTCTATGGAGGGGCTGCATTATACTATATGGGGGGTGGGGCTGCATTATATTCTATGGGGGGGTTACATTATATTCTGTGGAGTGGCTGCATTATACTCTGGTGTAGCTGCATTATTCTCTAAGGGGTGGCTGCATTATACTATAAGAGGGGGGCTGCATTATATTCTATGGGGGTTACATTATATTGTATGGCAGGGCTGCATTATACTCTATGGGGTGGCTGCATTATATTATATGCGGGCTGCATTATACTGTATTGAGGACTATGGGGAATACATTATATGAAGAACTATGGGGTGCATTATGCTATGGGAAGTGAATTGTACTACATGGGTGACTATGGCGGTGCATTATACTATATGGAGGACTGAGCAGTGTATTTTAATATATGGAGGGCTATGAGGAGTGTTTTATACTATATGGAGGACTATGGGGCAGATTATATTATATGGAGGACTATGGGGTGTAAACTGTAGATGTGCTGCTGATAACATGATACTGTATGGTGATCTGTTAGGGTGTGTGCACACGTTGCGGATTAGTCTGCGGCTTTTTCTGCAGAGAATCCATGTCTCTTGGCAGAAACCGCAGGGTAAAACACATGCATTTTTCCTGCGGATTCCTAGCATGTGTACAGCGGATTTAATGCAGGTTCTAGTGCGGTTTGGTAGTGCGGATGAGAGAGATTGATTGATTTGTATGTCCCGGAACATACACTGCAGCTCCGGTTCCGCAAAAAGAAGTAACATGCTGCGGAAAATAAACTGCAGCAAATCTGCATGGAATTTTCTGCAGCATGTGCACGGCAGATTTTTTTTTCCATAGGTTTACATGGTACTGTAAACCGCATGGAAACTGCTGCGGATCCGCAGGACTAAATCCGCTGCGGATCCGCAGCAAAAACCGCAACGTGTGCACATACCCTTAGTGATCCATTAGTGATTGTTCTGTCCCCATCATTCTTTCTCAGACGGTGGAAAGAGGCCAGGAAACAAGTATTGGATGACTTCAATATTGTCGATCACACTCATTTAGCGGCCTGAACTCAGCACATGTAAATACAACCGAAATGCTTCTGTGTGATGTGCAATATGTTAGCATTTGAGACCCATTTTAAACTTTGCCTAGGGCCCCACTTTGCCTAAAACCGGCCCTGATAACACATACTACTTTTTGATCACTTTTTTAGAGGAGGGGGCAAGATAAACAAAATAATAGCTCTCAGAAGCAGAGAGGAGGGACAGTGAGGATCTCCTACTCAGGCTTGGTGGAAGAAAAGTGAGTTAATACTTCATAAAGGATTCTGTTGCCATTGTGACATAGATTGTCAAGGTGCAGAATCATTAGGTTTCAGTAAACTATTTTGCAATGTATGCAGTTAGTTTCCTGAAGTTTGGTGACACATCTGCTTTATTTATCATCACAAATCAGAAATACATGAAGAGCAACATTACGTGGCAAATCCTCATTTGTTTTAATCTAACTTTTAAACCATTTACCATGTAGTAGAAATAATATTTTACATTGATTCTACAGGGTCTTTATGGTACACGATTTTTTATTTTATTGGGATTTGTTGTTTTGGGGGAGAGATTTCTTTATTAAACCTTTCATTTAAATTATCAGGGATTTTGACACAGTGAATTTCATTTTCTGAAATAAAAATGTTTAGTACACTTAGTATTCCAAAGTATTTATTATTGACTGTCAGCTATGAACAGATGGCAACGTATAAGACAATGCCTGGCTACTGGCTATAGTATCTCTGGATTAAATGATCAGGAATGAAGAGGTCTGTGATCCTTTTTAGCAGGAGTCTAGATGTCAACCAAAATTGGATCAGGCAGAGAATCATAATTCTCATGTAATGGTACATCTAGGGGGCACAATTTTACATTTTGAAAAATGTATGTTGTAGTTATAACTGTATATTACTTACAGTATATTGCTATATCAAAATTATTGCCTTTTGGCAAATCTTCTTTATTTTTTACAGCATCACGCTCATTCTGTTTGGCATTCTTTATTCCAGACACTGCTTGATGAGTCAAATAGGCTGCAGACTGACTACCAAGGCAGGACTAGGACTGAAATTCAGCCCTGGCATTTGAAGTTACACAGGCCCACTAGTCACATGGTGACTATATAATATCTTTGTACAATTGTAGGTTACAAGAAGTGAGAGGAGATTAACACGACTATACAACAGGTAGTCACAGCTGTGCCCAGTATTTCAGCTCAGTCCTATTTATTGCTTTTAGTTGCAGTACTCCTCCCAAAGCTCTGTCCCCTTTTGTACGCACAGTGACAGAATTCCTGGCAGAACTGCTATCCATTGGACAACCAGACCCCCTGGTCATAGCCGCCCCTATCATAACTCACAACTTTTGAAGAAGGGAAAGAGGGACAAAGACTGCGGCGCGCGCAGAGTGCCACTGCAAATTTTAGGCCACGCTCCAGCCACACCCATTTTGCAACTAGTCACACCCATGTACACACCCAACCACACCCATTTAGCACTGCTGATCACACTGACTGGTACTGAAGGCACAGTGGCTTGCATTATGGGCACATTTGCTGGTACTGTGAGCACACTGACTGTTACTAAGGAAGAGAGAAAACAGAGAGAGAGAAAAAAGAAAACAGAGAAAGAAAGAAAGGAGAGTGAGAGAGAAAGAAAGAACAGAGAGAGAAAGAAGAAAGAACAGAGAGATAAAGAAAGAGGGGAAAGAAAGAAAGAACAGAGAGAGACAGAGAACAGAGAGAGAGAAAGAAAGAAGTAAAGAAAGAAAGAAAGAACAGAGAGAAAGAAAGAGGAAAGAAAAAGAAAAAGAAAAAGAAAGGGGAAAGGGGAAAGAAAGAACAGAGAGAGAGTAAGAAAAAAGAAAGATTAGAGAGAGAAAGAACAGAGAGAAAGAAAATGAGGGAAAGACAGAACAGAGAAAGAAAGAAACAGAGAGAAAGAAATAAAAAAAGTTCTATAAAGATACTATAGCAGCCCGGCTCCCATTGTAGTGCCCACCTGAGCCTCCCGGTGCAGGACACACCATGATCCGCTCACATGGTCGGCATCCTCGATTCCAAGGCGATCCTGCTATCTGCGCTGTCGGAGGACATGGTGATGGATCTGAAGCATTTCTAGTTCCATCACAATCTCCTCATGAAATTATCTCATTTCCGGTCAGCTTCCAGCACATCACTTCCGGTAGAACGTCATGCGCGAGTTTTAAAATGCTCCTCCAGGCTCCGCCGTGTACTCCTGTGTCCGTGGGAAAAACCGCTTTGTATGCCTTGTGCACACTTGGCTCCGCACATCCCGTACACATATGGCTCCACGCCGTACACACACGGCTCCACTCCGCATACCCCATACACATGCGGCTCCGCTCCGTACACCAAGTACACACATGATTCCGCTCCGTACACCTTGTACATGTACAGCTCTGCTCAGTACACTTCGTACATGCGCGGCTCCGCTCCATACACACGCGGCTCCACTCCGTACACCTCATACACGTGGTTCCGCTCCGTACACCTCGTACATGCACAGCTCTGCTCCACCCACCTCGTACACGCGTGGCTCCGCTCTGTACACCTCATACATGGGCGGCTCCGCTCCGTACACCCCACATCCAGCAGTGCACCATGACAACCAGCATGGCAGAGTCCTGCATACACACGGATGCTCCTGATCATGTGACCCCTGACTCCTCCCCTCCTGTGACCTCATCATAGGTCCTGTGAGCACAGAGCAGCCAATTGCAGCCTGAAAACGGAGCTGCCTGTGGGGGGGTCAGAAGTGTCGTGCAGCATCTCATCCCGTCAATGCAGGAGGGGGACCCCGCATTTGCGTGCAGTGTCCTGGAAGCAGGAACGGATCGAGCAGCCCACTACAGGCACCAGCCCTTCTGGCATTTGCCAGAAGTGCCAGATGGTCAGTCCAGCCCTGCTGACTACACTGTGCACCGTATGTCGTGGATGTCATTGACGCGCCCCAGAGGCCATGGGATACTCTGCACCGGGCCCGTTGACTTCAATGAGAAACGTCACAGTGGCAGTTACCTGGTCCGTGGCCTCAGGCGGTCATGTAAAAGGGGAATGAGTTAAATAGGGATAGAGTTTATGAAATGGTTCGTGACGCCACCTGTGGTTCCTGGTCAGATTGACCAGCGCTGCAGTGTCGCTTCTCTGAGACTGATGTTGGGGCACAGCCGAGATGTTGAAGCCCTCCACAGGTAGGGCTGTAGTCCCAGGGCGGTGGTGATGAGTTGTGGATGATGAGATGGTGTGGAGCGGAGGATGTAGCAGAGCCGGGCGAGAGACGCAGTAAGAAAGTGGAGGACACAAGGGCATGTAGTTCCAAAGGCTTTACTCACAGTTCTGGTGCGGACAGAGGCCCGCTTCGGTGCTGTGTCCTCCGGGTGATGGGTCCAGCCAACTAACTTCCAGATAAGATGAAGTGCACCTTCCCAGCTCTCCTTGTCGGTGTGTTCCTTCCCCGGCTGTCTCCAAACTAAATGCTGCTTAAACTCCATCTTCCCCTCCAGCGCTTCACAATTAGCATTCCGGGCCAGCAGCTGCGAATCCTGTTCGGGCAACGCCTCCCCAATCCAGTGACTCTATATAGCTGCCTTTCCGGTCGGACTAACTGTGGAAAGGGCGATGGTCCATAAAGTAACCAAAGCTGTCGGCTTGCTAGTGGCACCTTGAAGAATGCGATCTAGGCTAGGGGCCGTTCCCTTTGCGACCTGTCCTGTTCTTTCCTCCACCTGATTTGAACAGCTGACATGTGCCCCTAACAGCCACGGATGGAATCACGATTCACCTGTGGCTGTTAATGTTAAATGCTGCTGTCAATCTCAGACAGCGACATTTATCACGATTGTGCTGGAAGTGCTTCACTAATCTCGCCTATTGGCATCCATGTATCACGATTTGCCGATGGGTCAGCATGACAACCCTGGGTCTGCAGCAGACCCCTGTGGTTGTCTTCGCCAGATCGCTAGGAGTGCCGCACAGCAGTCAGTGCTCACAGTAAGTGAGCTGAAGCTGCGCTGTGTAGCACAAGTGATCAGATGATGGCAGCTTCTAGTCTCCATTGGAGACTATTGAAGCAAGTGTAAAATAAGAAAAAAGTTTTTAAAAATATTAAAAAAAATATAAAAGTTCAGATCATCCCCCTTTTGCCCCTTTCAAAATAAAACAGTAAAAAATACACATAATTGGTATCGCAGTGTTCAGAAGCCCCCGATCTATCAATATATAAAAATAATTAATCCGATTGGTAAACGGCATAACGAGAAAAAAATCAAAACTCCAGAATTATATTTTTTTTGTTGCCACAACATTGCATTAAAATCAAGAGATCATGCACCTTCTTCTTCCCCAGCTCCTTCTTCCTGCTCATCAAGGAGGCTCAAAGGCATCAGTCTCAGAAAGAGGTGAGGAGGAACAGACAGATATCCCCCTTAGACAAAAAACAATGGAGGCTTTGCTGAAGTCTCTGAGACAAGAGCTCCAATCTGATCTGAAAGCAATGATATCTGACTTTAAGGGAGAGCTGCAGGAGCTAGGCACTAGAACAGATCATCTGGAGAAGAAATTGGCAGAGCTTAATAAATCTCATAATTAACAAATAGATGCTGATGTGGCTTTAGAAAAAGAAGTTTCCCTAATCTACAACAAAACCCTGGATCTTGAGGACAGGTCCTGGAGAAATAATATTCGCGCGGCGCTTAGAAACCCGATGGTTACCTTGGTTACCAGCTCCCTGCACCAGCGCGCTGGTATCTAACGTACACTGCTGGTAACTAAGGGACATGGGTCGCTTGCTATCCACGTGTCACTGTCCTGATCGCCGGTGAAGCTGTCTGTTTGGCAGCTCACCAGCGATCATGTAGCGACACACCAGCAATCCTGACAAGTTCATATCTTTGTCGGGATCGCTTGTGAGTCGCTATGTGTGACGGGGCCCTTAATGGTGGATAGAATGCACAGGATTCCAAAACCAAAAGGTCTCAGGCCAGATTTACCTTGAGAAATTCATTTCTATACAGTGAAGGAGACTTTATGGCTGGCCTCAGGAAAAGGCCAAAACTCCCAGATAATTTGGCCTAGCTATTCCCTGATTTGTCAGCAGGTACTTTAGCTCAGAGGAGGGAATATATGCTGTATAATACAGCCCTGAGAGAACAAGGGATAAAGTACAACTGGGGGTTCCCCATGAAATTGAAAGTCTTGAGGGACAATTCCACAATTGTCTGCACATCCCCGGAAAAGTCGAGAGATTTATTGCTAAAATGGAAGATTCAACCTATATATCTGAATGACAAAAGAGATCCTCAGGTACAGAAAAAGAAAAAAACTGGACCCAGACTGGTTAAAGGCATGATTGATTATTAGAGAGCCGTTCTCTGTTTCCTGCTTTCTACTCTTTGCCTGGTGCCTCTGTGGTGCCTCTTTGCTGATTTTGAAACCAGGCGAAGTTGCCCACAGAGTGTCATTCTTTCACTCTTTTTCAAGCTGTTTTTTCACTTTTTTCCTTTTTCTTTACTGTTTGCTTGATTTTGTAAATGTAAGGGGACTTCATCTTATGTTGAAGCAAAAACTTTGGCTTGATATCTCTTCATATATATATACAAGCACATTTGTTCTCCTGTCTGTCCTCCCCCTGTCTGTCCTCCCCATGTTTGTCACTCATTTAGGAGCAATGGTTTCACATAGAGAAGTATATAGCATTAACAATGCATATTACGGTTTTAGCTATAAATGCTATTGGTTTGGATTCGCCAGGTAAAGGATCCATCTTTTAGAAGAATATTTGCAAAGAAACTGCTAATGTAATTTGTGTTCAAGAAACGCACTTGTTGGTGCAGGATAATTTTCAACTAAATAACCCACGATATCCACACCAATTCTTTGCAAACAACAAGACTAAAAGAGCTTGAGTGGCTACTTTTATAAGAGACTCACTAACCTTTAAATTGTATGACACTACTAGTGATCCAGAGGGGTGTTTTATTTTCCTTGATTGTTCTTTAAATAACACTAAATACACAATTGTATTTCTATATGCTCCAATATGCACCAGTTTTCATTTATCAGACAAACACTTAAGATGGTTCAGTTGTTTTCTAAAGGGTTTAAAATTGTCTGTGGAGATTTCAACCTCCCCATGTCTGCTGTCTTAGGGTACCGTTATACTAAGCGATGCACCAGCGATCCCGACAACGATACGACCTGGTAAGGATCGCTGATGTGTCGCTAAATGATCGCTAGTAAGCTGTCAAACAGTCAGATCTACTCAATGACGCAGCAACGATCTCGGCGGTCATTGGGACCTTGTTACACAGCAGAGGTTCTGACGACTCCCGCCTGCGTCCATGATTTCTGAGTCGCTAACAAGGTCGCTTGTCAGTGTCAAACGCAATGATGCATGCTGGCCAGCGGGACACCAGCGATCAAAAAATGGCCCAAGACATTCGAGCACGATCAGCGACATCGCAGCGTGGGCCTGGTCGCTGCTAAGTGTCACACGTACTGAGATTGCTGGTGAGGTTGCTGTTGCTAGGGATGAGCGAGTACTGTAGTATTCGGACTCGCTGTACTCATTAAGAGTACCTCCTAATATTCGGGTACTCGTAATGAGTACCGAGTCCAATGTAAGTCTATGGTAAATGTGATTAATGGGCGGGGACTGTGATGGACTGGGTGGGGACTGCGCGAAGACTGTGCCAGGCTATGCGGGACTGCTGGCCTGTGCGGAGACTGTGCCAGGCTATGCAGGACTGTGCTGGCCTGTGCGGGGAGTGTGCCAGGCTAAGCGGGACTGTGCTGGCCTGTGCAGGGACTGTGCCAGGCTATGCGAGACTGTGCTGGACTGTGCCGGGCTGTGCAAAGACTGTGCTGGCTTGTGCGGGGACTGTGTGGGACTGTGCTGGCCTGTGCGAAGACTGTGCCATGCTGTGTGGGACTGTGCAGGGCTTTGCAGGTACTGTGTGGGGCTGTGCTAGGCTGTGTGGGACAGTGGTGGGCCATGCTGGGCTGTGCGGGGACTGTGCGGGGACTGTACCGTGCTGTGCGGGACGGTGCAGGGCTGTGGGGGGACTTGCAGGCTGTTGCAAATATTGCGAGGCGAGTAGTGAAATACTCATGAGGAATCAAGTACCGCTTTACTCGCCGAGTACCGAATCCTCATGAGTATGCTCACTCATCCGTAGCTGTTGCGTCACAAAATCGGTGACGGTTCAGCGATCTCGCTAGCGATCTCGCTTAGTGTGAAGTGCCCCTTAGATTGCTCAAACAGATGTACCTCTACAGGGGAGATGAGATCTCTCGTTTCAGAATATAACTTACATGATATCTGGAGATATCTCTACAGCTCTGAGAGGGATTACTCTCACTTCTATAGATTTAAATCCTATAGCAGGATAGACTATATTCTTGTGGATGATAGAATTCTAGGTAGTGCACTTGAGGCAATGATAGGTGCCATCTCGTGGTCTGACCATGTTCCTGTCTCGCTCACTATATCTGATAATGATTCTTTGGTCAAAGCTAATAGGTGGCGTTGTGGCGCCCCTGAGGCTCAGTCGCCACAGAGGTACTGCACCTTCTCCTAAGGTGTAGTGCCCCACCAACTAGGTAAGTTGGGAACTCCTTTCCACACTCCAACACCTGCATCCCACACACAGGATAGTTCAGCACTGATCACATTGCAGCTCATGCTTAGAGGGTAGCAGAGCACCTCTGGTGATTCCTTGCTTCGTAACACGAGATGTGCTGGGAGGTGGGTGGAGTGGAGATCCATATAAAAGAGTGGGAAAGTTTAGAATTACAGGTCAGTCTGGGGTGTCTCCCAGAGAAGGAGAGCAGGCTGACAGAAAGTCAGCCTGACGGGAGGTCAGGTGGTGGAAGACAGTCAGTCAGGAGAGGCGGAGGACTGGTCTTAGTGGAAAGATCTCCCATAGAGAGGAATAGCAGGAGTGCTGCAGCTGCCTCAGTGATCTGAGTCAGCTGGCACGGGAAAGAGAACAGAAGGAGAAAGACGTAGAACTGCAAACTAAGCTTCCATAACAGAGAGAAGGAACAGCGCGGAACGAAGGAGTAGGAGAACAGAGTGGAGTTGTGGGTTGGAAGAGGAACCCTGCTTATAGGTTCTCAGCGCAAGGCCGGGGCCCGGTCCCCGAGGTTGTATGGACACTTATGGTTCTGCAGCAGACACGGATGGAGTAGTTGGCTGTAAATGCACTACTCCCATCTGAGACTTGGGACACAACAGCAACACGGATAGAGAGCCGGGTTCCAGGAGGTCCCTGATCGGGCTACAGCTGTCTGTCATACAAGGTTCTAGGAACATCTGACCGGAGGAACTTCAGAGAACCACGGTACAGGAGTTCTTCGCACTGAAAGGCGCAATAGAGGAGTCGTTCAGGAAAGGCACATGTTGGCGGTGTGTTGGAGAGGAGAACCCTGACTTGCCCGGGAGGTTGATTGAGTCTCTACCCCGGAGGACACGGCACGGAGGCAGGCACCAGTGGGTACCACAACTGTGAGTAAAGCTTTGAAACTACAAACCCTGGTATCCTCCATTCATTCGTCGCTAACACCTCCAGCACCGCTACATCTGGGTAACAGCATCTATACCATTCTGCGCCTCTCCTCTTCCATTGCACCTACACTGCCCTGGGACTACAGCTCCACCTGTGGGGAGCTATACTATCTTTGCTGCAACATATCATCAGTCCCAGCGGATCTGCATGCAGCATTGGCTTAACATCTCCCTTGCCAAACACCACGGGTGGCATCACGAACTGTCCAAATAAACTATTACACTATTAACATCACCGCCATTGATATTGGGCGCCCAGGGCCACGGACCGGGTCACTGTTGCTGTGACACATCCCCCTAATACCGGCCCGGTACCGGGTAGCCTGCTGCCCTCTGTGTGAGGGCGACCCAGCGTTTAAATGATTTTTTACTGACCAACAAACAAAACATTGAGTTATTAGAGACAAAGTTAAAAGACTTCTTTCATATAAATGATAATAACTCCACCTCAGACGAAGTGGTATGGTCATCCCACGAGGCATATATGAGAGGTATTTTTATTAAAATGACAGTAGTAGAAAAGAAAAGGAGAGAGGCGGCAGTGTCGGACCTACTAACTCAAATTAATAATCTGGAACAAATCAACAAGAAAAACCCAAAAAAATAACGGAACAAAGAATGAGGCTGCGTGCTCTACTTTTATTTCAGTACGAAAAAGCCCTTAAAATGTCCAAAACAAATTATTATGCAATGGGAGATAGGGCTGGAAAGATTCTGGCTAACAGAATAAAAAAAAGGGAGATAAGAAATAGAATTGCATACTTGAATAAACCTGATCAGACAAAAGTACTAAATCCAATCGACATTGATAAAGAATTCAGGCAATTTTACTATTTGCTTTACAACCAAAAAGAGGATCCCCATACAGTTCAATCTTATCCACGGGAAATTGGTAATTTCCTAGAAAGAATCTCGCTCCCCAAATTATTGGCAGCTCCAATAATTGACCTTAATACTCCCCTATCTATCAGTGAAATAGAACAAAAAATCCATTCTACTAAAAAGTCCTCTGCTCCGGGCCCGGATGGTTTTTCTAACAACTATTATCATTGTTTTGTCAAAACTTTAGCTCCTTACCTCCTAAAAAATTTTAATTTTTTGAAATGTAGTTCGTCAATAAGCCATGAAAATCTGGAAGCAGTAATCACAACCATTCATAAACCAGGGAAACCCCCGATCACTCCTGGTAATTTTAGGCCTATCTCCTTAATAAACTGTGATCTAAAATATTCTCTAAAATCCTGGCAGCCAGAATAATGGCAGTTCTTCTCTCTCTGATAGCACCTGACCAGGTTGGGTTTGTTCCTGGGAGAGAGGCCAAGGACGGAACAAGAGTAATAGATTTGTTGGAGATAATGGAAACTAGTAAACTCCCCGATGTACTGCTGTCTCTTGATGCTGAGAAGGCATATGACAGAGTGCACTGGGGTTATATGAGAGAGGTTCTTCATAAGTTTGGATTTGTGGGAGATATTAAAAAGGCTATAATTGCCCTATATTCTAATCCGAACGCGGTGTTGAGTGCGTCTGGCTTCACCTCAGACCGGTTTGTGATGTCTAATGGCACCCCGCAGGGCTGCCCTCTTTTGCCGGTTATCTTTGCTTTGCTAATGGAGCTGCTGGCAGGGGCTCTTAGAACTAATCGAAGCATTCATGGAGTCTGTGTGGAAGATATGGACCATGTGATGGGATTGTATGCAGATGATGTGATATTATCTCTCACCGATGTGGAGGAGTCCCTGGTGGGTGTCATGGACACCCTTACTGAATTCTCCAGAATTTCATATTACAAATTAAATGCCACAAAGTCTATCATATTCCCCATTAATATTACACCTTTGGTAAACAATAGAATACTAGAGCATTTTCCCTTTACATGGGAGGAAGCAGGATTTACATATTTGGGAATTAAAATTACAAAATTTGTAAATCTGAAGTTTGTGGGGACTTGGAAAGGCAGACATTTCTCCCACTGTCATGGGTTGCCAGAACACAAATGGTAAAAATGATGTTGCTGCCTAAGATTACCTACTTGTTTAGATGTCTCCCCCTCAAATTCCCATCTAGATGGATAGGGTTCCTACTAGAGTTGAGCGAAACGGGTCGAACAATTTCAAAAGTCGCCGACTTTTGGCAAAGTCGGGTTTCATGAAACGAAACCCGACCCTAGGATGAGGTCGGCCACGAGATCGGCGACTTACGCGCCAAAGTCGCGTTTCAAAAGTTTGTTTAGCGCTCTTTTTCAGCCAATCAGGATCCACGGACACTGTGGGCAACGTGCTGACATAGGCAGGGGTCACCACCATCTTTCAGAAGGGCATGCAAGTGATTGGCTTGCTTTGGTGGGCGTCACAGGGGTTATAAAAGGGCGTGCACGCCGACCGCCATCTTACTTCTGCCGATCTTAGCATAGGGAGAGGTTGCTGATTCTGTAGGGAGAGCGTTAGGCAGGGAAGAAGAAAAAAAAACTTCTGCTGCTAGCGATTTTGCCTGTGCAACACACCAGTCACTGTGTGTGCAGTGCAAGAGGAGGCTATATTGTGGTGGATCAGCGGTGTTGGTTGTTAGGCTGCCTTCTAAGGCTTCCTGACAGCTGCATTGCTGTTTCCCCACTGCTCTGCACACTGCTTTTTAAAAGCAATCCCAATTTTTTTTTTTGTCCTGCTGAGGTACTGAGCGTGCATTTATTCACACCATACAGCGGTGTACGCTCCTCACAGAGTACCATGTAACGGCTGTTATCACAGCCACAGTGAAGCTATCTGTGTGTCACTGTGGAAGGATAAGTGGAGGACTTGTTCCGTTCTTACAGACCTACACTCTAGGGAGATTCCTATTCTGCCCAATTCTACAATTCACTTTTTTCACACCTGTGCCATCGAGCCTGTGACATAGCGCTCTGATATTCAGTGGGCCTCACACAATCCAAAAGTGTCCAGTGTCCACAAGTGTCTGCAGAAATTCAAAATCTCCCTTATCCTGTAGTCACTTTTTTCACACCTGTGCCATCGAGCCTGTGACATAGCGCTCTGATATTCAGTGGGCCTCACACAATCCAAAAGTGTCCAGTGTCCACAAGTGTCTGCAGAAATTCAAAATCTCCCTTATCCTGTAGTCACTTTTTTCACACCTGTGCCATCGAGCCTGTGACATAGCGCTCTGATATTCAGTGGGCCTCACACAATCCAAGTGTCCAGTGTCCACAAGTGTCTGCAGAAATTCAAAATCTCCCTTATCCTGTAGTCACTTTTTTCACACCTGTGCCATCGAGCCTGTGACATAGCGCTCTGATATTCAGTGGGCCTCACACAGTCCAAAAGTGTCCAGTGTCCACAAGTGTCTGCAGAAATTCAAAATCTCCCTTATCCTGTAGTCACTTTTTTCACACCTGTGCCATCGAGCCTGTGACATAGCGCTCTGATATTCAGTGGGCCTCACACAATCCAAAAGTGTCCAGTGTCCACAAGTGTCTGCAGAAATTCAAAATCTCCCTTATCCTGTAGTCACTTTTTTCACACCTGCTGCATCGAGCCTGTGACATAGCGCTCTGATATTCAGTGGGCCTCACACAATCCAAGTGTCCAGTGTCCACAAGTGTCTGCAGAAATTCAAAATCTCCCTTATCCTATAGTCACTTTTTTCACACCTGTGCCATCGAGCCTGTGACATAGCGCTCTGATATTCAGTGGGCCTCACACAATCCAAAAGTGTCCAGTGTCCACAAGTGTCTGCAGAAATTCAAAATCTCCCTTATCCTGTAGTCACTTTTTTCACACCTGTGGCATCGAGCCTGTGACATAGCGCTCTGATATTAAGTGGGCCTCACACAATCCAAGTGTCCAGTGTCTACAAGTGTCTGCAGAAATTCAAAATCTCCCTTATCCTGTAGTCACTTTTTTCACACCTGTGCCATCGAGCCTGTGACATAGCGCTCTGATATTCAGTGGGCCTCACACAATCCAAAAGTGTCCAGTGTCCACAAGTGTCTGCAGAAATTCAAAATCTCCCTTATCATGTAGTCACTTTTTTCACACCTGTGCCATCGAGCCTGTGACATAGCGCTCTGATATTCAGTGGGCCTCACACAATCCAAGTGTCCAGTGTCCACAAGTGTCTGCAGAAATTCAAAATCTCCCTTATCCTGTAGTCACTTTTTTCACACCTGTGCCATCGAGCCTGTGACATAGCGCTCTGATATTCAGTGGGCCTCACACAATCCAAAAGTGTCCAGTGTCCACAAGTGTCTGCAGAAATTCAAAATCTCCCTTATCCTGTAGTCACTTTTTTCACACCTGTGCCATCGAGCCTGTGACATAGCGCTCTGATATTCAGTGGGCCTCACACAATCCAAGTGTCCAGTGTCCACAAGTGTCTGCAGAAAATCTAAATCTCCCCTGTCCTATAGATACCTTGTACCTTGTTTTACATTACTATATAGTTTGTTGGATTTTGTCTACATTTCTACCAAAAATGAGGAAGGCTGGTGGAAGAGGCCGTGGAATTGGGCGGGGGTTGGCAGCTGGTAATGATGGTGTTGGTGGTGGATCTGATGGTAGTGGCAAAAGCAAAATAGGACCGAATGCAGGAGGTGTTGAGCCTGCGTCATCGTCTGGCTCCATAAGGCTTCTAAGGCTTAGTTTTCTAGGAGTTGGCAAACCGCTTTTAACGCCAGAGCATCAGGAAAAAGTTTTGTCTTACATTGCTGACTCAGCCTCCAGCTCTATCGCCTCCTCTTCTGAAGTTCTAAAAAGTAAAAGCACTGAGTCGTCATTGGAGGCTCATGTTCATGAACCACACCTTTCCTTGTGTCCTTCTCCCCAACCAAGATTGAAGGATGACGCAGGCCATACTACTGATTACTCCATGGAGCTGTTTTCACATACCATGCCTGGATTATCAAGTGAAATGGTGAATTACCCAGGCCAAGATGAATCTGACATGGAGTGCACTGATGCACAGCCGCTGATAGATGATTCTGCTGGTACATTCACTCAGAGCACTATATTGTCCTCGCAGTGTACAGAGCCAGATTCTGACCCTGATGAGACTCAGGTGCCCCTTCCCGCACACTATACCACTATACACGGTGACACAGAGGAAGGTGCACATGACATTGAAGAGGAGGTGATGGATGACTCAGTTGTTGACCCAGATTGGCATCCATTGGGGGAAGAGGGTGCTGCTTCCAATAGCTCAGATGAGGAGCATCCACAGCAGACATCGACATCGCAACAGCTGTTATCTGGCAGGCCCGGAGCACTCCAAAGACAGGTTCCAAAAATCAAAAGAGTTGCTGGACAACTTGTCCAGAGGGTCAAAACATCACAGCGTGCTAGGTCGCAAAATGTCTGCCAAAGTAGGAAGAGTGCAGTGTGGCACTTTTTTGACCAAAATCCTCATGATCAGGCCAAGGTTATCTGTAAGAAGTGCGCAAAGACCTTTAGCCGAGGGAAAAATCTGAAAAATTTGAATACCAGTTGCATGCTTAGACATTTAACCAGCATGCACTTGCAAGCGTGGACACAACACCAAACCTTAAGTGCCACATGTGCAACTGATCACAAAGAAGGTAGTCAGCAACGCTACATTATTTCCCCCACTGTAAGCCCACCGGTTAGCACAGCAGCAAATGTTGAGGTGTCGTTGCAAGGCCACAGCAGTCAGGGAATCCCACTGTTATATCAACAAAATACTGAATCTAGGCCATCAGAAAGAACACCAACTCCATCACCATCATCAACCCTCTCTCAGTCCGCCCTGTCCACCGCTACTTCCACCATATGCAGCTCTCAAGTCCAGCTCACCCTCCCAGACACTATGAGTAGGTCAAGAAAGTACTCAGTCTCTCATCCGCGTACACTGGGTTTGAACGCCCACATTGCCAAACTAATCTCGTTTGAGATGATGCCCTATCGGTTGGTGGAAAGCACAGCTTTCCGCGAACTCATGGCCTATGCAGTACCACGCTATGACCTACCCAGTCGCCACTTCTTCTCTCGCAAAGCCATCCCAGCCCTCCACCATCATGTGAAAGACCGCATTGTCCATGCACTCAAGCAGTCAGTGAGTGGAAAGGTGCACCTCACAACTGATGCATGGTCCAGTCGGCATGGCCAGGGCCGTTACGTGTCCATCACTGTGCACTGGGTTAATGTGGTGGATGCAGGGTCCACAGGGGACAGCGGTGGTGGGACAGTGCTGCCTAGCCCACGGTATAGGAAACAGTTGGCTGTAGGCGTTCCACCCTCCTCCTCCTCCAGAAGCGAAAGCTCGTCCACAGAGCGCAGTCGTACGAGCACTCCATCTGCAGCTGCCACTGTTGCACACGAGGTGTCCCCCTATCGAGCAGCAAGTGGAAAGCGTCAGCAGGCTGTGTTGCAGATGATGTGTTTGGGCGACAGACACACCGCCGAGGTGCTGGCCGAGTACTTGAAGCGACAAACTGAGTCATGGCTGGGCAGTGTACATCTTGAGGCAGGCAAGGTAGTTAGTGATAACGGCCGTAATTTTGTGGAAGCCATAGCCCTTTCAAAACTCAGCCACATACCTTGCTTGGCTCACACCTTGAACCTGGTGGTGCAGTGCTTCCTCAAAAATTATCCGGAGTTAACAGCCCTGCTCCATAAGGTGCGAAGACTGTGCGCGCACATCCGCCGGTCGCCTGTACACTCCGTTCGTATGCAGAAGCTGCAGCGATTGCTCCACCTTCCCAACCACCGCCTCATTATCGACATTGCAACAAGATGGAACTCCACCCTGCACATGGTTGAGCGGCTGTGAGAACAGAGGCAGGCCATAATGCATTTGTGCAAGGATACACGGCCTGGCACTTTGAGAGCAGACATGGAGTTGACAGGTGTGCAGTGGTCAAAGCTGAAAGACCTCTGTAAAGTCCTTCAGTGCTTTGAGGAATGCACACGGCTGGTAAGCGCAGACGATGCCATCCTAAGCATGAGCATCCCACTTATGCGTCTGCTCATGCAAACTTTGACGCACCTTAAGGAGCAGGCGTCTGCAGCCAATGTTGACGAGGAGGAAGAGGTGGAGGGAATCGTTGATGACATTCAGCCATTGTCTGCTCAGGGACCTCTCCTGGATGAGTTGGAGGAAGAAGAGGAGGAGGAGGATGATGATGGGGATGATTACTTAGGGGAGGAGGATGCATCTCGTGGGGCAAGTGAAAATGTTGGCGTGGCAAGGTCTGGTACAGGGTTTGTGCGTGACTGGAGGGATGTGGATTTTCCAGAAAGTGCTCCTCCAACCAGCACTCGCAGTGCTTCATTGACACCGGGAACATTAGCCCACATGTCAGATTATGCCTTGCGGATCCTAAAAAGGGACCCCCGCATTGCCAAAATGATGAACGATGACGACGACTAGTTGGCCAGCATCCTGGATCCACGCTATAAAGGCAAATTACAAAACATCATGCCACAGGAGAACCTTGACCTAATATTGGCTAATAAACAAGCAACTCTGGTAAATCGGTTGCTTGAGGCATTCCCAGCACACAGCAGCAGTGATGGTTCTCACACGAGCCGTATGGGCCGGGGCAGCTTGGCAGAGGTGTTCATGGTGCACACAGCAGAAGTGGCGTTGGAGACAGGGGTTTCATGACAATGTTGTGGACTGATTTTTCAAGTACCGCTCACACAACTGGTAATACAGCATCGATGGAAAGTGACAGGAGACAGCAGTTGTCAACTATGGTTACAAACTACTTTTCCTCCCATATCGATGTTCTCCCACACAGGTCATTCCCCTTTGACTATTGGGCCGCTAAACTGGACACCTGGCCTGAATTGGCACAATATGCCTTACAGGAGCTCGCTTGCCCAGCTGCAAGTGTGCTATCGGAAAGAGTCTTCAGTGCAGCTGGATCAATCCTGACAGAAAAAAGGACCCGTCTGTCAACCCAAAATGTGGATGATCTAACCTTCATTAAAATGAACCATGCATGGGTTTCCAAGGATTTTATCCACCTTCCCCTGATGACACATAGGGTGACAGAAAAATGGCTTGCTTTGGTCCACCTCTTTCTGGGACTTGACCTATTTCGCCTTTTGCATCAGCTGAATGTCCAACATCAACATATGCCACTTTCTAACACTCCCTAACTGTGCTGCCTCCCCCCCATGGCTGGGGTCACCACCTAGCGCACGACATCTTGCGAGTGCCGTTGCCCTGGACAGGTGGGTAGGCCGACTCTTGGGCGCGGGCACTGGCACAGGGTCCCTCATAGTGCAATCAAGTGTCTCTGACGGTGGTGGTGCACACCCGCTGTCAGACACACCGCCGTACTATGAGGGGCCCAGTGCCAGTACCGACGCCCACGAGTGGGCCCCCCTTGCTTGGGCAGGGCCCCAGCATTTGCAATCTTTACCTCTCCCTGCTCCTCCGCTGTGTAGTCTGGGCCGTCAAATCCATACTGTGCCTGACACCGTCTGAGCCTGCCACCTGATGTATAGACATATATTTTGAATGTGTACGCTATCCATACATGTTATCCTGGGATATGGTACCCTTTCTCACCTTTGTGCAATCACGTGCAAGCCATACTGGGCCTAACACCGTCTGAGCCTGCCTCCTGATGTATAGACATATCTTTTGAATGTGTACGCTATCCATACATGTTATCCGGGGATACGGTACCCTTTCTCACCTTTGTGCAATCACTTGCAAGCCATACTGGGCCTAACATCGTCTGAGCCTGCCTCCTGATGTATAGACATATCTTTTGAATGTGTACGCTATCCATACATGTTATCCGGGGATACGGTACCCTTTCTCACCTTTGTGCAATCACTTGCAAGCCATACTGGGCCTAACACCGTCTGAGCCTGCCTCCTGATATATAGACATATCTTTTGAATGTGTACGCTATCCATACATGTTATCCGGGGATACGGTACCCTTTCTCACCTTTGTGCAATCACTTGCAAGCCATACTGGGCCTAACACCGTCTGAGCCTGCCTCCTGATGTATAGACATATCTTTTGAATGTGTACGCTATCCATACATGTTCTCCGGGGATACGGTACCCTTTCTCACCTTTGTGCAATCACTTGCAAGCCATACTGGGCCTAACACCGTCTGAGCCTGCCTCCTGATGTATAGACATATCTTTTGAATGTGTACGCTATCCATACATGTTATCTGGGGATACAGTACCCTTTCTCACCTTTGTGCAATCACTTGCAAGCCATACTGGGCCTAACACCGTCTGAGCCTGCCTCCTGATGTATAGACATATCTTTTGAATGTGTACGCTATCCATACATGTTATCCGGGGATACGGTACCCTTTCTCACCTTTGTGCAATCACTTGCAAGCCATACTGGGCCTAACACCGTCTGAGCCTGCCTCCTGATGTATAGACATATCTTTTGAATGTGTACGCTATCCATACATGTTATCCGGGGATACGGTACCCTTTCTCACCTTTGTGCAATCACTTGCAAGCCATACTGGGCCTAACACCGTCTGAGCCTGCCTCCTGATGTATAGACATATCTTTTGAATGTGTACGCTATCCATACATGTTATCCGGGGATACGGTACCCTTTCTCACCTTTGTGCAATCACGTGTAATCCATACTGGGCGTGAGAACGGCTGGCGAGCTGTTAAGCAAGCTACAGCACCTGTGGTTTGCACACGTAAGTTTTTCATTTGTTCAGGAATGACGGTTAGGCCTAATTCCGGAACTGCGGTTGACCTGCACTTACTGGGAAATCATCGTTCGCGAGTAATAATTGTAATCAGTGTTCCCCACCACTAACGTTGTTCAGCGGGTTATCTGCACCTGTAAGCGACAAACGCTGGCCTTTTCAGTGTAGCGCACATGCAGCCACGGACATGTAAGGGCATGACACACCAGTTATTGGCCAATCTCATGTGCCAGAGCCTTACGTGTCCCTCTAGTAAGCCGGACTCGGACCGCGAGGCATGACGGAGTCTCGTTCGTTAACGGAATTAAGCTTGCAATGTGTGCATCTGTTCTGTAGCTGGCATGGTTGAGGTTGCCCGTGTTGAGTCAAATTACGCCGTAGGCTCCACTCTTGGTGGTGCCCTTCTGGACATTCCTTTAAGGTTCAGCTTTGCAACCATACTGCCCACGTAAAACAAACACTTTGCCTTCATGAACGCTGTTTGGAGGGTCATGACTCGTGGGAATAACGCCACCCAATCAGTTAACCTGCTAGAGAGATCCTTCGTTGCTCCCAAGCATGACATCACACTCCCTAGGAGGAAGGTAATGCCACTGTGGCGACCGTACTCCTGGGGGCGACACAAGTGCACTGATGCCCAGCCACTGCTCGATGAATCTGCTGGTACATTGACCCAGACCACTACATTCCCCTCGCACGCTACACGGCCTGAATCTGACCCTGATGAAACTCAGGTTACCCTTCCCATATACAGTTCCATCTTACACGGTGACAAAGCGGAAGCTGCAGATGAAAGTGCAGGTTCGGCCCACCCGCCATCAGACACACCACCGTACTATCAGGGGCCCTGTGCCAGTGCCGTCACCAACGAGTGGGCCCCCCCTGCTTGCTCAGGATCACAGCACTTGCAAGGTTGAAATACTGTGCAGTGAGATGGAAGATGTGGACGACGAGGAGTCCAGACTAGTACAGGGATTCCCTAGCGAGGAGACTTATTTGATTGTTTTCAATGTTGGAACAGCAATTTTTGGGGAGCACTATGCTCTGGAGAATGATAGATGGGGCCCACCATACACTGGAACATTCCAAAGGTGGACATCAGACACTGGAGCAGCATTTACAGGGCCCATTATACACTAGAGCATTAGAAATGGGGCCCATTATGTTTGGAGCATTATTTGGGCCCATAAGACAGTGGAGCTTCATCCATGGGGACCAACATATACTGTAGCATTATGTGGAGCTCATCATATACTGTTTCAAACATTATATGGGACCAATGATTCTGTATGGAGAAATAGATGGGCCTCGTCATGAGATGTAAAAAGTGAAGTATTTTTCATTGTACTATACCACTATTTCTCTGCCGTATCGGAGCATGATGAGTTGTGGTATGTGTTAAAGGGGCGCTCTTTCGCCCAGGGCACATGAAAACCTGGAGCCAGCCCTACCCCCCCACAACTTTAGCCAAATAACCCCCATTTTTCAGTGCGTAACTTGTATTATGAAGTTAATTAAGGTTGACAAGCTTAAGTAAGAAGAATTGATGCTTTTGGCATTCAAATGAGCACTGTAGGTGTGTTTCCTGTCCTCCTCTCACTGCCGACTTTTATTCCCCATTGACTTACATTGGGTTTCGTGTTTCGGGATGACCCCGACTTTTCCCTATAATCGGCCGATCTTGCTCGACCCGACTTTTGGAAAAGTCGGGTTTCACGAAACGAAACTCGACCATAAAAAAACAAAAGTCGCTCAACTCTAGTTCCTACAATCCTTATTGGGTAAGTTTATTTTGAAAAACAAAAAACCAAGGGTAGCGCTTCGGGCTCTGCATTTCCAATACTCCCATGGTGGCATAGGTGTACCAAATCTATCTTTGTACCACAAGGCAGCCATTCTTGGGGCCGCAAAAGATTGGTGGGCTGGGGATCTTAATCATAGATGGCTCTAAATAGAAAGACAGTTTGCTCCCCACAGGTCTACTAAACTTTTCAAATTCGAACTACTGAAGCGCCTAAATTTGAATTTTCCCTTATATACGATGTCCTCATCGATTTTTTATTGGAATAACCTTGATAGAACACTGACAAAATCCCTATTTACATACATTTCTGTAAAAGCGATAGATGCACACATCTCTTGGTTGTCGCTAGACCTGTGGGTGGGGTCAGGTGTAAGCACCCTTGACAAACTCTTAGAAGGCCCAGTTTTCTCCTCCTTTGCAGATTTATCCCAACTTTACAAGATTCCCAAAACGTGCTTTTATCAGTACCTCTAAATTCATCATTTTATCCATTTATGTACATTTCCAGCTTGGTGGAGTATTTACTGACCCTTCAGACATGATGCAAAAATATTTCAAAGTAGATTATTCAAAAACACATGGATTGTCTTTGTTTCATTGGACTCTTAATTCGCCAGTGGAGTCGGTCAATCTCCCTTATATGAATGTCTGGGAGAAAGCACTATCTTTTTCATCCACCCCCGAACACTGGTGAACTGCGACCACATTTACTAAAAAGTACTCCTCCTGCATTAATTATCTTGAACATCTAAAGAAGATACATAAGAACTGGTATCTGACCCCTTATAAAATTTAACAAATCATATTCCTCATTATGCTGGAAGGGATGTGGTAAAAAAGGGAAACCTGGGTCATGTGTGGTGGTGGTGCCCCAAGATAAGAGGATTCTAAAATCGAGTGGCAGACTAAATCAGGACTTTGATAGGTTTCCCTTTAACACTAGAGTGGTCCTTGGCAGTCTTAAATACTGGTTTAGACCTTCTTCCCAGAAACTTAGTTCCAATGATAACTCATGTTTTGACAGCG
Source organism: Dendrobates tinctorius (assembly GCF_039654945.1). Lineage (NCBI taxonomy): Eukaryota > Metazoa > Chordata > Amphibia > Anura > Dendrobatidae > Dendrobates > Dendrobates tinctorius. The sequence goes on along the minus strand of NW_027361827.1, from coordinate 27,194,385 downwards.
GCCCGTCAGAGCTTGACAAGGCACTGGAGAGAAGCTACTACCCCCTCACAGGTGGAACTCATTGGTAGGATAAATTCTCATTATCTACATGAATGTTGCTTGGTTCACTCGATAAAGCAAAATGAAAGAGTCAGTCTCCAAAGGGAGATTTGGGAGGCTTCTGGATTGGCTATAGCTCACACTTAGGATGGTTTTTAATAATTTTTTCCTGTTTTTTATGGTCTTCTCATAATCAGATTGGTCAAATTGGTATAAAAAAATGTTTAAAACAAAGCCCCTAAAGCTCATTCCCCCCCATCATCCATTAATTTACCTTCTGTGTCCAATCCCAGCAGCCTTTCCTTCTGTGTGATCCTTTCTTTCCCTCCCCCTCCAATGATATCCAATTTGGAATTAGTTTATACTTGTGGTAATAATTTGGACATGACTGCTATATTGATATAATTGTGTAAACAAGTTTTTCCTGTTGTTATAAGATTTCTTTTTTGAATAAAAAAAATTATTGTTAAAAAAAAATCAAAAGATCATATCTACACCAAAATATCAATAAAAAATGTCAGCTTGGCACGCAAAAATTAAGCCCTCACCCAGCCCAAGATCACGAAAAATGGAGACGCTACGTGTCTCGGAAAATGGCGACTTTTTTTTAGAAACTTTGGATTTTTTTTTACTACTTAAATAAAAAATAATCTATACATGTTTGGTATCTATGAACTTGTTATGACCTGGAGAATCATAATGGCAGGTCAGTTTTAGCATTGAACGAACATGCTATAAAACAAAACACAAAATAATTGTGGAATTGCACTTTTTTTGCAATTTCACTGCACTTTAATTTTTTTTCCATTTTTCAGTACACTATATGGAAAAACCAATGGTGTTTTTCAAAAGTACAACTCATCCCGCAAAAAACAAGCCCTCATGTGGCCTTATTAACAAAACATAAAAAAGTTATGGGTCTGGGAAGAAGGGGAGCATAAAGCGGAAACTCAAAAACAGAAAATCCAAGGTCGGAAAAGGTTAAATATGCTGGCTTTCAATAAACCTTTTAAAAATCATCATGTCTTTTAGATTTTATGGTCAATAGGCATGGTTGTTAAGGGTATGTGCACATGAAGTTATTTGAGAAGTTTTTGGAGAAGAAACTGCCCAAATCTGCCTCAAAAACACAAAAAAAATATTCTTGTTCTTGCACATTTATTCCACTTCCTTGGATGTTCTTTGTTCTTTGTTTTTATTATTGTGTTTTTTTTATAAAGAGCACATTTCATTAAAAAATGCAACTCCTTGTTAGGTAGCTGTTGATGTATGTTTGATGAAATGCTGTCAGAATTGTTGTATATATTAATTTCTTTCTGGATGTTAATGCAAAGTAGAAAGACTTTTCTGGCTGTGCAGCCAAAGAGTTGTGCCTTACAAAACTGTTAGTGTTGTACACTAACCCTCCCTCCACTAACAGACTGCATTGTCATCCCCCACAAACCCAAACATGACAAAATTTTGAATATTAATAACTGTTCATAATATACTGTATCTAATTTATAGACCATAAAATTAAGCTGGCTTATAATGAAAGACAAATACAGTGGCATGTAAAAGCTTGTGCACCTCTGATCAAAATTACTGTTTTTGTGAACAGTTAAGCAAGGTGAAGATTAAATGATCTTTAACCCCTTTCTGCCATATGACGTACTATCCCGTCCATGTGCCATGGGGCTTAATTCCCATGGATGTAATTCCTCACACCCAGCACTAAGTGACAGGAGTGGTTAAGGACCACTCCCGGCACTTTAACCCCCAGCACACTAAGATCAAACATGATCACAGCGCTCCGGTGGCATAGGGAAGCATCGCGCAGGGAGAGGGCTCCCTGCGTGCTTCCCTGACATGCTCAGAACAATGCGATGTGATTGCGTTGTTCCAAGGGCCTCCTCCCTGCAGGCTCATGGATCCAAGATGGCCACGGGGTCCTTCCGGGTCCTGCAGGGAAGTGGCTTCTCAGTGCCTGCCGAGAGGCACCGGCAAGCCTCCTGCACTGCCTGTCAGATCGCTGATCTGACACAGTGCTCTGTAAAGTGTCAGATCAGCGATCTGACACTATATAGTTATGTCCCACCCTGGGACAAAGTAAAAAAGTTTTTAAAAAATTTAATATGTATAAAAATATTTTTTAAAAATTCCTAAATAAAGAAAAAAAAAAATATTGTTCCAAAAAAATACATTTCTTTATGTAAATGAAAAAAATAAAAGTACACATATTTAGTATCGCCGCATTCGTAACGACCCGCCCTATTTTACTGTCCCACTAGTGAACCCCTTGAAAAAAAACAAGGCAAAAAAACAATGCTTTATCATCACACCGCCGAACAAAAAGTGGAATAACACGCGATCAAAAAGACAGATATAAATAAACATGGTACCTCTGAAAATGTCATCTTGTCCCGCAAAAAATGAGCCACCATACAGTGTCATCAGCGAAAAAATAAAGTTATAGCTCACAGAATAATGCGATGCAAAAGCAATTATTTTTTATATAAAATTGTTTTTAATGTATAAAAGCGCTAAAACATAAAAAAGATGTAAATTAAGTATCGCTGTAATCGTACTAACCGAAAGAATAAAACTGCTTTATCAATTTTACCACACGTGGAATGGTATAAATGTTCCCCCCCAAAAGAAATTCATGAAATGCTGGTTTCTGTTCATTCTGCCTCCCAAAAATTGTAATAAAAAGCGATCAAAAAAGTCATGTGCCCAAAAATGGTACCAATTAAAACGTCAACTCGTCCCACAAAAAGTAAGACCTCACATGACTCTGTGGACCAAAATATGGAAAAATTATAGCTCTCAAAATGTGGTGATGCAAAAACTATTTTTTGCAATGAAAAGCGTCTCTCAGCGTGTGACAGCTGCCAAGCATAAAAACCAGCTATAAATAGTAAATCATACCACCCTTTATCTCCCCCTTAGGGAAAAATAATAAAATAAAAAACATATTTATTTCCATTTTCCCATTAGGGTTTGGGCTAAAGTTAGGGTTAGGGTTGGGGCTAAAGTTAGAGTTGGGACTAAGGTTAGGATTGGGACTAAAGTTAGGGTTGGGGCTAAAGTTAAGGTTAGGGTTAGGGCTAAAGTTAGGGTTAGGGTTGGGGCTAAAGTTCGGATTAGGGTTAGAATTGGGATTAGGTTTGGGGGTGTGTTAGGGTTAGGTTTGTGGTTAGAGTTATGGTTAGGGTTGGGATTAGGGATAGGGGTGTGTTGGGGTTAGGGTTGGAGATAGAATTGGGGTTTTTCCAATGTTTAGGACATCAGAGGCTCTCCAAACGCGACATGGCGTCCGATATCAATTCCAGGAAATTTTGCATTGAAAAAAGTCAAGCAGCCCTCTTTCCCTTCTGAGCTCTGCCATGCGCCCAAACAGTGGTTTAACCCCACATATGAGGTATCAGCGTACTCAGAACAAATTGCACAATAACTTTTGGGGTCCAATTTCTCCTGTTACCCTAGGGAAAATAAAAGAAATTAGACTTGAAGTAATTTTTTTGGGAAAAAAAAGTTAAATGTTCATTTTTTTTAAACATTCAAAAAATTCATGAGAAGCACTTGAAGGGTTAATAAACTTCTTGAATGTGGCTTTGAGCACCTTGAGGGGTGCAGTTTTTAGAATGGTGTTACTTTTGGGTATTTTCTATCATATAGACCCCTCAAAGTGACTTCAAATGTCATGTGGTCCCTAAAAAAAATTGTGATGTAAAAATGAGAAATCGATGGTCAACTTATAACCCTTATAACTTCCAAACAAAAAAAAATTTTGGTTCCAAAATTATGCTGATGTAAAGTAAACTTGTGGGAAATGTTACTTAATAAGTATTTTTTGTGACATATCTCTGATTTAAAGGCATAAAAATTCCAAGTTGGAAAATTGTGAAGTTTCTGTTTTTTTCACAAATAAACGCAAGTAATATCAAATAAATTTTACTCGCTATCATGAACTACAATATGTCACGAGAAAACATTGTCAGAATCACCAGGATCCATGGAATCGTTCCAAGGTTATTACCCCATAAAGGGACAGTGGTCAGCATTGTAAAAAAATTTGCCCGGTCATTAACTTGCAAACCACCCTTGGAAGTTAAGGGGTTAAAAGGCCTAAAGTTAAAGGCAATCTGTCACATTTAACCTATCTAAACTGTTAATGTGAGTATACAGGCTATAGAATGCCGAAAACAGTCCTCCTTGTCTGTCTCATATCAGCTGTGATGTTGCTGAGAAAATCATCTTTTATCACTTACTTTAAATGACCTCTTCCAGGCTATGGGGAGGATGGTGCCTAGAAGATAACTCTGCCTTCAGAGCTTATTTTACATGAAGGAGACGTTCCCAGTGTGAGACATGTAACCACACAGAACAGGAAAAATGAAATTTGTCTTTTTACAAACACATTTTTCCTTCATATATATTCATCTTTTACATTTTAAAGATTAAAAAAGGAAAAGGGACAGATACAAAAGTTTGAATACCCTGCATGGTTATCACCCAGTAGCACAAATATCACAGCTTTTAAACGCTTTTTGTAGCCAGACAAGAGACGTTCAATTCTAGTTTGAGGGATTTTCATCCATTCTTCCTTGGAAAATTGTTCCAGTTCTGTGAAATTCCCGAGTCGTCTTGCATGCACTGTTATATTGAGATCGAGTCACAAATTTTCAATGATGATCAGATCAGGCGACTGTGACGGTCACTGTAAAACCTTCATCTTTCCTCTTTTGAGATAGTCTATTGTGAATTTTTACATATGTTTGGGATCATTATCCATTTGTAAAAGCAGCTTTTTACAGATGGTGTTATGTTTGTATCAAGAATTTGTTGAAATTTCATTGAATCCATTCTTTTCTCTACTCGTGAAATGATCCCCATACTATTATCTGCAACACAGCCCCAAAGCATGATTGATCTATTCCCATGCTTATTTACTGTCAAGATGTTGTTTTCCTGAAATTCTGTGCCCTTTTTTCTCCACAAATACCTTTGATCATTGTGGCCAAAGAGTTCTTTTTTAACCTCATTGGTCCACAGGACGTGTTTCCAAAATGCATCATGCTTGTTTAGATGTTCTTTTGCACAATTCTGATGATGAATTTTATGGTGAGGACGCAGGAGAGGTTTTGTTCTGATGACTCTTTCATGAAGGCCATATTTGTGGAGTTGCAGATGAACAATAGAACAATGTACCACAACTCTAGACTCTGGTAAATCTTTCTGAAGGACTTTTGCAGTCAAGTGGGGGTTCTTATTTGCCTCTCTAGCAATCCTATGAGCATCTGTCGCTGAAGTTTTGCTTCATTTTTTTGACCTCCACTTCCTTTTAACTGCCATCTCTTAATTACATTTTGAACTGTGGAAAGGGCAAACTTGAAAATGTCTTGCAATCTTCTTATAGCCTTCTCCTTCTTTGTGGGCCTCCACCATTTCAGAGTGCAAGGCAGCTGCTTAGAAGAACTCAAGGCTGCTGTTTTTTGGCACAAGGTTAGAGGAAGCTGGTTTTTAAAAAGCTGGGAAATCTGAATCACCTGGCCTTTCCTAATGATGATAGTGAACAAGCCATAACCCTAAGAGGCTAATTAAGGTCTGAAACCTTCATCAAAGTTATCTCAGCGCACAACTCTCCAAGGGTGCCCACACGTTCCCATGACAAAATATACTGTATATTTGTTTGCTTAAAATTCAAAGGAAATGTGTCGCCTTTAACTTTAGGCCTTTTAGAAATAATTTCATCCCAACTTGCTTACCTGTTCTTAATAACAGTATTTTTGACCAGGGGTGCCAAAACTTTTACATACCACTGTAAGTAATATTAAGAATATCACAAGAGGCTTTTAATTAACTGCAATTTTCCCATTTTAAACAAATACCCTAATATTAATTACCCAACCATCACTTTTAAGTAAGTAGCATTTCTTATAAAGATAAGAGAATAGCTCAGAATGAAATGAGTTTTAATTAACCTTATTTTTAGCATCTAGCAATGGCCATTGTTTTTTTAGAAGTATCATGCAGCAAGACAAAATGTCAAGACAGATTCTCCTGTGATTTCAGTGCCATTCCTATGACTTAATGGTACTTCATACATAGCGAGATCATTAGCGAGAGTGCTGAAACGTCACAGGTTTTGTGACGCAACAGCGACCTCGCCAGCAATCTCGCTATGTGTGACACATAGCGGCGACCAGGCCCCCGCTGCGATATCGCTGATCATGCTCGAATGTCCTAGGTTATTTTTTGATCATATGTGTCCCGCAGGCCAGCATGCATCGCTGTGTTTGACGCCATCACAACTATGAGCGACCTCGTTGGCGACTCAGAGCTCAACGCTGAAGCACGCCTATCGAGGTCTGAGTTGTCAGAATAGCTGTTGTGTGGCAAGGTCCCAACGACCGCCGAGGTCGTTATACGGATCGCCGTATCGTTGATGCGTCGTTGAGTAGATATGCCTGTTTGACAGCTTACTAGCGACAATGTAGCAATGTACCAGCGATCCTTACCAGGTCGTATCGTTGTCGGGATCACTGGAGCGTCGCTATGTGTAACGGGACCCTTACTTGGGTTGCAGCATAGTGTAAATATTGAACAAAGATGATATGAAGATTGTTAGTTGTGAACAGAGTTATCATCAAAAATCATCAAATAACAGTCTTTATGGAATAGGGTAACTAAATTGGTGAAAATCTGTGCTAATTTAATTATTTATATAGACTTTGGTGAAGCCAGAACATTTTTAAGGCTTGGGCAGCAACTGGGAGATAATTATCACATTACTTGCAGGGCAACAATTTTATAGAATATTTTAACATGAGATTGCTTTTAAAGATTATTTTAATGCACATTATTCAAATAACCTCTTCATAGTGGAAGAGGATTTGAACTCTATTGCCACCTATTGGATATAGCAATCTTAAAAGTCAATATTGACCCATTAACAAGCCTTGCCACATGATTTAGGATAAAAGCCAAACCAAATACTCTATTGCTAGACACGTGTTTTGGGGTGTTTTCCTCTCCTTAGTGCAAAGCAGAAGATCTGATTTGGCTAGGTGAGGGGTCTCTGACTGGGGATCTAAAGGGGAATGTTTCTCCATTTGGAGAATGCCAAGCCAGCAAATTAGCTTTAGGATTTTTACATTTGATAGGTGACACTGGAGTTTAAGCCATCTTCTTCTCTGAAAAGGCTATTTACATATTTAAAATCCCCAAGGAGTATTGCATGGTCTATAAGTCTCCTTACCTTGGCTTGGCACTCTCTATATGGAGAAATGTTCAACCTTAGAACTCCAAGGGATATAACTTAGCCAAATCAGATCTCCTGCTTTGCACATAGGAGGGTCAAACACCCTGAAACACATGTCTTTAAATGGAGTTTCTGGATTAGGCTTCTTATTCTATGTCATGTGGTAAGGCTTAATAAAGAGTCAACATGGACTTTTAGGAATGATACATCAAAAAGGTGGAGCTAGATTTCAAGGACTCTTCCACTCTGAAGAGGCTATTTGCTAGAGCTAGATTTCAAGTACTCTTCCGCTCTGAAGAAGCTATTTGCATAGCTAAATTCCCAGGCAAGCCCATTTCATGGACTATAAGTCTCCTTATGCCAGCTTAGCATTCTCCACAAAGAAAAATATTCCCTCTTAGAATGCACATTATGTTAACTTGTGAACCTTTATTTCATCATATCATGTCAATAACCAGCAGTTTGTCCTCCTGCTTGTTCCCTCAAATGTCCAGGAAATTATGACATAGAAGGTTTAATGTTTTTCCTTCTTTTGTTAGAATTTGTTGTTATATTGTAGCCTTATAGTCTCCAATTCAAGGATTTTATACTTCTTATCTCATATGAAATGTTTTCAAGAGTTTGCAAAACAATGTTCTGGGCACATCTTAAATAAAGGTAATCATGACTTGGGTAAAAGGGGGGGCTATATGAGTTACATTGAGTTATGATGTAAATGGTATAAAATACTGCATTCGTGTGTGAATAAACAGGAAAGTGACTTGCTCACAACCAGTGTGCATTCTTCACTCCAAGCACTAGTTATCTGAAGGCCTAATCTTTTAATTCAGCCTCAATGGTGATCCGACATATCTGACTTTGGGTCAGAATAAAAACAGCTATGACAGTTGTGGCACCCAATGTGAGGCCGTTGTAACAAGCCTATTTGGAATCCATATGTGGGAGTTTCCTGAGAGATTGGAAATACAAATTCTACCTGTAGCAAAGTGAGGAGCCTTATTACCTTACAATTTTGTTTTTGTGCTTGCAATCTCTCTGGATCTCTCCATATCTCTGAGTAAAGGTTGCTAACACGGTTCAAGGACCAACATCACCAGTGAGTTTTGTGATTTTTGTCTGTTTATGTCTGTATGAGAGTTGAATAATAGAGTAATAAGATAATAAGTGTTATCTGTATTATCTGTCAGTCTACTAACTGGTTGTGTAGTGCAGAGCTGGGACAGTCTCTGTGCAGTTTTATTGCTTTGGTCATCTTGGATTAGCAGTGCATTGTATAAGGCTGTGTTTTGTATAAGACTGCATTTTATGTTTATGTAGTTGGCTTTGGCCATTCTCAGAGTTTCAGTGGGCACTGCAGTCCTCATAAATTGTGCTAATTCCTACGTACAGTAGGCAGGGTGTGTGAATCTTCGAACGTATGTTTATGAGAACCTCTGAATGACATGAGTAATGAGTAACTGAGTACAAGGGACAAATAAATAAGTCCCTGATTAATGAGGGGTTCCGTTAGGTGTGGTCCTCTGTATGTGACAGAGGAGATTATTCAACTCACTTTGAGCTGAATCATGCGGAGTGATAGAGATAAGGGATTATGTTCTTTTTTTGTAAAATCAGCTGATTCAAATAGTTGGGAAATAATCCCTGAATGAGCACTATGAATGAATTGTTACAGACCATTCTGTGAAAGGTGCACAGGTATCCCGGGTGTAGCGGCTGAGGGTCCACGGTTTCTTGTGGAGTTTAAGGAGTTTCTGTGACATGCTGAATATAGAAACTGCCGAGAACTGATTATTCTTTCTGTTCTATGTGAGAGATCCTGTAAGTTCTTCTTATCTCTGCTGCTGTGTCTTGGGATGGGTGATGAAGCTGCGTGCAAGTTTTTCTTTTCTGTACTACAGACAGTGTGCCCTGGGAGATTTGTGGTTTTAAAGAAGAAGATGACACAGTAGTGGTAGTGGGGTCATTGAAGTGGTAGTGGGGTCATTGACTTTTTGGGGAGGCAGCTGACAGTAGTCCTGAGAGGCAAGAAGGTGTAGGACATCATGTCAACCCCCACGGAACATCTGGCACCTCCACCACCAGACAACCATCCACATCAGGACCAAGGAGGGTGATTAGAGTAAGACAGACATAGGAGTATTATCCCTGGAACCCCTCTGACCAGCTAGCTATGTTGAAACAGTTTCCTGACACTGAGAACCAACCTTTCCCATGTTACAGAAAGAAAAAAAAGAATATAATGGACGCTTAAGTGCACCTGGGAAGACCTAGAGAGTTTGGTGACTACGAAGGCAGGTGACGAACTAGGACGCATAATTAAGACTCCTACAGATGTGACAAAGGACACTAAGCTGACTGATTTTCCACCTCCTTTGCCTTCAAGCTAGGAAACTGGCAACCCCGTGACAAATGTGTACCCTGTTCTTGTCCCCTCAGGACCTGGTCCTACTTTGATGACGACCATAACAATGCCGGGAGGGGAAGAAGCAGAATTTCTGATTGACACTGGGGCAGCTGGGACTGTGGTGCACAAAGATGTAACAATGCCAGACATTATTACTAATGAGATTGTGGAATGTGTGGGTATAGAGGGAAAAGTGACTGAAGCTCCTCTAACTAAACAAATAAAACTAAAATTACGAGATAGCCAAGATGTGCTTACAAAGCTTATTGCTAGTGAGAATACTCCTATGAATTTGTTTGGAGCGGATGTGTTGAGTGCTATCCAGGTCACCATAAAATATTCTCATGAGGGTATTACAGTTACACGTGTCCTCTCAGATAAGCACTTGTTTACGATTGTGGCAATGGTGTATATGACAAAGCTGTGAAAGTAGCACCTGACACTAGAATGTCTGAGGACAGGGAAATGAGTCAGGTATCAGACACCGTTTGGGCAAAGGGGAAAAACTGATGTGGATTGGCAGCCCATCCACCTGGTTATGATTGGAATAAAAGAATGAACCACTCCTCCTTGTTTAAAATAATACCCCTTTAAGCCTTTCTAAATCCATGGCCCTGACCAGGGATATAAAAGAATATGTCAAGGCAAGGGCTCTGGTGCAAAAATCTTCCCCCTGTGATATCTCTTTGTATCCCATTAAGAGAAGAAAGGGACCCAAAAGTTCCCCTGACATTTACAGAATGGTTCATGATTTGAGTGCTGTTAATGATGTTACAGAGAGTATGACCTGGAGAAGCAGAGCTTTTCTTACATCAGTTGGTAAGCCCAATAAAAATGCAGAGCTGGTGAAACAATTAATGGAGGCATTGATGTTACCAGTCCAGGTTGGCGTAATCAAGGTGAAGGCACACACCAAAGGTGGCTCCCTGGAGATAGAGGGCAACAGAAGGGCGGACAAGGCTGTTAATGTAGCTGCAAGGTGGCCTAAGGCGCAGAGGACGGTGGCGGGTAGTCAGCGTATTACAGCCACACTGAGCCTAGATGTCCTGAAATCCCTCCAGCAACAGTCTTCCCCCTAAGAGAAGAAACACTGGGGGAAAATGGGAGCTGAGCTGAACGCAAATGGAGTATTGGAGATTAAGGATAAATTGTCTTTACCGAGGTCCTTGTTCCCAGTGATGGCGCAAGCAACACTTGGCCCACTCATGCCTCAAAAAGTCACATGTGAACTATGATAAATGCCTTCTGGATCGCTCCTGGTTTCAGTTATGCAGCCGTGAAACTCGTACAGTCCCTGCCTCATCTGTGCACAGTACAATCTAGGTAAAACAGTAAAAGTCCCTAAGAAAGTGACACCCAGGCCTCTCTACCCGTTTCAGAGGCTACAGATTGGCTACATACAACTACCCAAGGTAGGAGTGTATGTATCTGCAAGGACCATGCCACACTTAGCCTTACCTCTGGAGCCATGGAAGGTATTAACACCACACTGCATACACAATGAGGACTGGTCTCAATCTAAGTTTCAGGGAAAAGATGTGCCCCGTGATATATCTGCCTCATTGACCATAATAGGATGGGCTGCTTATCCCTGGTTTCAGTTTAATATAATGTGACTTAAGGTACAAATGTGGTGGCGGGAGTATGATTCAGAACTTGGAAATGTGGTCACCATGAGGAGGACTGAGATCACTCATTCAGACACCATTCCTAATGATGAAATGTGGTTCAGTCTTCAACTCACTGGAGCAAATACCTGTGGTGAGGAAAATAATTGCTTCCGTATATACACTCATGATCAAACCCAGGTTAATGAGACAGTGTACCAAGATGGTGTTGAAGGCTGTAAAATATCTATCCATAAAATAGTAAGTATGTACATTTGTTATAAACGGAAAACAAATAAATAATACTTGGTGTGCCCATAAAGCTATGCTGGGACTTTTGAATTTATACCTGTCAGGAACACTGCACTGCACTTGCTCACTGAGCCAGTGCGCGTGTCCTGAGTAAAGCGAACTGTGCTCAAAGATACCCGTGGAGCGGGCAGCAGCCGAGTAGGTGCGTACTTCAGAACACAGGACCTAAAGCACGTGACTGCTCCGGGCGTGGCCTAAACTCCAGAGAGCTAGGAGCTGCACGAGAACTCCTAGCAGGGTAACTGCGAGACAAAGTTACCAAGGGGCATAGACAGGGAGGATAGTCAGGACATAGCCAATGAGTAATACACAGAGATAGCTGCAAGGTACAAGAGGGGCGAGCAGAGAGTAGTCAGGTCACAGGCAATGAGTCATACACAGGGAGAGTAGCGAAGTACAGAAACAACAGGCAAACTCACAACGGGGAACAGAACCAGGTCAGAACCATACAAACAAGCTATAACAACGAACAGGCACAGGCACACAGAGGTCACCACACTCGGCCAAAGGCAAAAGTATAACTGACAGGGATTGGAGCTTCCCAGGGGTTTAAGAAACTCTCCCAGAACCATAGAGAGGCCACAATCATTAACCCCAGGTGTGCAGGTCAAAACCTGCACTGAGCTCCAGACATTAACCCCTGATGTGCAGCTCAAAAACCTGCACTGGGATCATGACAATGCCAATGTATACAGACCCCTGGTCACATTTGTGTTCTCCCGGAAGAAGTATTCTTAGTTTGCGGACATCGTGCCTACAGGTGGGTCAGCGCAGAAATAAGAGGGGTTTGCACTCTTGCTAACTAACACCAGCCACTTTCATAGTTCCTCATAGTAAAATAGACACAGTAGCAGTCTCAATTCACACCTTGTATAGAAGGGATGCAGACAATAAGCCCCGTCCAAATGGTAGGCCACATTTAATAGAAATGGGGATGACAAATAGTACGCTAATATACCCCTTCATAACACAAATGCGTTTTTAAATTCAGCCAACTGGTTTACTGGCCTAGCAGAATGGATTTCTGGTATTGTACAGACTTGCATGCAGATTTTATTATTTTGTTTTTTTGCTCTACTTAGCCGTAAAAGCACTGATATATGTATTACCTAAGCTATTGAGTAATGTATGTGTAAAAAAGAATCTAAGGCTGAACTTTCCATAGTGTATCACAGACCGCAGATAACCACTGCTGACGAGCGAAGTGAGTGTCCACTGAAGGTGGATGGGCGAAGCAGGTAGAAAGCCACCTTATGGGTACTAGACCTATGAGACAGAAGCCCCTTTGTGGACTCCAACTGACCCTGTGACAAAAGGTTATACCATTTACAAAAGGGGGAAATTGATATAGAATGTTTAATGTTTTTCCTTCTTTTGCTAGAATTTGCTCTTATATTGTTGTAGCTTTATAGTCTCCGATTCAAGGATTTTATACTTCTATCTCATATGAAATATTTTCAAGAGCCTGCAAAAACATGTTTTGGGTACATAGTAAATAAAGGTCATCATGACCTGGTTACCGGGGGGGGACTACATGAGTTACATTGAGTTGCATTGCTGTAAATGGTATAAAATATTGCCTCTTGTGTGAATAAGCTAGAAAAGTGACTTGCTCACAACCAGTGTGCATTCCTTTATCTGAGCACTCGTTATCTGAGGGCCTAATCTCTTAATTCGGCCTCAATGGTGATCCGACACATCTGACTTTGGGTCAGGACAAAAACAGCTACGAAAATGGCAAAAGCAGTAAATTCCATGAAATTTTAAAAATGGAACCTGACCAGCTAGACCTAAGTAGCACTAATCCTTTTATAAAACATTCTTAGAAAAATACAGTAATGGCAATTTGCTGAAAAGTTATAAAATGTATGTTTAATATATAGACAAATTTTAAAAAATCTATCTTCAAATATATAATTTTACAGACTTGTGAATACAGTTTTTCCTTAGAGCACACCATTATTATTTGGCGATTGGTAGCTTAGGTAGCCCTATGTGGGTCACTTTGTTTCCCTGGAAATACTCATCACTGATCCACTAAATGAAGTCCCTCTATCTACATATAGCTTCTTAAAGAAAACTGCAGCCCAAACATATTTTGCACATTACTGTAGTAATGTTTATGTATTTCATTGCACATTCTGAAATGTTGAAAATGAATTCACCTTGGGAACAAGTCATGAAGCTGAGAACTATGTATTCATGGAAATGTAAATGAATGATGAATAAATAAATTGTAGACTTTCTGTGACCTTATTGATTTTATACATTTATATTTTTAAATTAGTAACAGTCCTTGAAGTCACAAATGTTAAGACATTAATATTAGTATTGCTGAGACTGAGATTGTCATTAGCCTTTTTCTTTTACATTAAAAAATATAAACGTATACTTTTAGCTATGAAATGTAGTTTCCTTCGTTGACATTACTTCTAATACCAAAAAATGGGAAATGTAAACTATGAAACTGTATGGATTTTGTTAATGTCTGGATCAGAAAATTAACACATTATGAACTATTTAATGAATAAAGAGTATGTAAACCAATGGCCTAGTGCTTTAATTTTATGTAAGAATGCAGTTTGAAATGAACGTTACTTTGGAAGAATCACTTTTGCAATGTAACTTAATATATTCAGATATGCACTATGGCAGTATATACATAGTCATCATTGCAAAGACGTGTAGCAAGGGTCCACATGAGCCTAGAAGATAAATGTAGAAAAGCAGCTTGCGACTGTGTGTGCTATTACATTTATCACTTTAAAGGAAACCTGTCGCCAGGTTTGACCGATATGAAATGCGGCCACGGCCTTTCAGGGCTGATATACCGCATTCTATAATGCTATATATTGGCCTCCAACCCAACCTAGAAGAACTGAAAAATAACTTTTATTATACTCACATGCTGGGAGGTCCAGTCCAAGGGGTCTCTCTCTTCTTGGTCCGGAGCTTCCCATCTTCTTACGATTGCCGTCCTCCTTCTTGTGGATGACGTGTCCCTGCATCATCCACACAGTCTGCTCAGCATCGCGCTCCTGCGCAGGCGTACTTAGCTGCCCTGTTGAGGGCAGTCAATATAGAATCACTGCACACGTAAATTATGCTATAGTGAGCTTTTTATTATTTAATTGACGGTGATGAAGCGACAGCTGACGTTTCGGCCTAACAACGGCCTTTATCACATAGTCGCTGAAAATAAATGAATGTACAATAAGAATTCAAATAATTATATACAAAATATGCAAAATATAGGAATTATATCTGAAAAAGAGACACTATTGAAGGCAAATGTCTTAATGTCATAGGATCAATTAAAAAGCATAGAGGCTCAGCACAATTGAAGGGGAACAAGGAGGCGGCAGATATAACAAAGTATAGTTAAAGTGAGGTCATACCCCTTTTGAAGTAGAGTTTTGGTAGCCACCGGTTGATAGTTTATCGCTGCTAGGCAATATTTAAAAAAACTCCATTTCATCCACTAGTATTCTCTGTACTCTTGACGTTAACAGCCTGTACACATCAATTTCACATGACAAAGGCATTGAAGCGGTATCATCCACATTGAATGAAGCTAACATTGATGCAGGTCCCCAGGAATTATGTTTAGACCTTCTAAACGTGGTACTACAGGAGAACTTCTTCCGATTCGAAGAAGATTTCTTTGTCCAGATATGCGGCACTGCAATGGGGTCTAATGTAGCCCCCGTGTATGCAAATCTCTATTTGGACAAATTTGAACGAGATCACATCTACCTGAATCCGCTTTTTCAACAACATGCAGTCACTTGGTATCGTTATATAGACGATATTTTTTGTATTTGGGAAGGTGACTCCACTAGCCTCTCCCAATTCTACAACACAATAAACAATATCAGACAGGAACTCAAATTCACTCTCTCCTATAGCACCGAATCTGTTACCTTTCTTGACACTAGAATCAACAAGGATTCTCTTGGCAAACTCATCTCTGATATTTACACTAAACCAACTGACTGTAATAACCTTCTCCTATATGAGAGTTGCCACCCAAAATCAATTTGAAATAGTCTCCCTCGGTCACAATTTAAGACAGTTACTAGGATCGTGTCAGACCCCACCACCAGAGACCTTAGACTTCAGGAGATGTCCACAAAATTTAAAACTAGAAATTATCCAACGACATTACTATCCACTGAGACGTCTAAGGCTCTAGCTGATCCTAATGACTTTAATGCCAGCACACCAAAACCACCTAGGCTTCCATTTGTCCATGGTCATCATCCTTCCATGCAAAAGGTTCACAATCTCATTCATAGGCACTGGTCACTACTTACCAAAGCCTACCCGAAGATTGAGATCTTCAAAAATCCTCCTTTGATGTGTTTGAGGAGACCTCAAAACATCAAGGACAGATTGGTCAGGGCCGATTTGGGATACTCAAAGGAGACAGTCACAGGAACTTTGTCAGGACAAAAAAGGACAGGTACCTTCCCATGCCTTAATTGCATGAGCTGCTCGAACATCATCAAAGGTAATGAAGTCATTCACCCACGTACTGGTAAATCTTACCCAATTAAAGACCACTTTACTTGCGAAACTAATTTCGCTGTTTATATCATTAAGTGTCCTTGTGGGCTATTATACGTTGGTGAGACCACCCAGGCTATCCGTGACCGCATTTCCAGTCACAAATCTACCATCAGATGTGAAATAACATGGCTTCCACTACCTGCCCATTTCAAAGAATGCCAACACAATGTGTCTCAATTAAGGTTCCAAATTATGGAAAAAGTACCTAGGCCAAAGAGAGGTGGCAACCATGTCCATTTACTCAAACAACGGGAGACTTTTTGGATATATACCCTGGATACACTACATCCCAAGGGTCTCAACCGCGAAATAGATTGGCTAACCTGACTATTTTCTCTTCCCTCCAGACCAACTGAAAATTTGCCCTTATGAGCCTTTATTGACATCTTCCCTGGCGGTAAGATATAATTTCCCCTCCATTTTTTCAACTTTTTCCATTTTTCTATTTTTATTTTATTTTATTTTTTATTTTTTCATTTTTCTATTTTTCTTTTGTTTATTTTTATTTATTTTTATTTTTAATTCTATTTTTATTTTATTTTTTCATTTTTCCTTCTCCCCCCCCCTTTTATTTCTCTTCACTCTTTTCTTTTCAGTTTGGACTCCTACAATGTATTTATATCTTTTTTCTCATTATTATCATAACATTCTATTCTATTGTATTGTACTGCATAATCCATATATATTGAGCATTATATGTCATTGTTCTCATTGCAACTATACTGTATTTTAATATAGCAATTTTGTTTATAGTTATGTGCTGGATCCTTCCTCTATTGATTTCTACTACAACTGTGGCCATATGGTGTTTTCTATACAAATCGATCCCCACTACATTCTTTCAACAGGATCATTTCCCTGTCAGCTACTGCGCTCCAACACACATGCGCTGACATCTTGTGCTCCCCTTCTGACGTGATCCTATGTTTGGATCACGTCACAGCCACTTTGTAATACCGTGCTTTACTGCGCTTGCGCAGGTTTCCCGCACCATCTTTTTGGTGGTTTCACCACCTGGGTGACAGTACAGCCTCTGAGCACGCTCAGTCCAGCGTCTGACATCACTTCCGGTCATGTGACCGGTTCCCACATGTATATAAAACAGTATGTGGGATTCAGGCCTCATTCACTGCTGAGGCACGGCTGTGCCTGCATCCCCCACTGCGCCACCAATGTTTGTAAGTAACGTTTAACTATGCGATCACCACTGAGTCTTGAGAATTTTTTCCAGTATATTCATCTGGACATTTTTGTTTGCTTTACTGCAGTTTTGCCATACCAACAGGATCTCTGCTCCTCTAGCACCTGGACTATTGGCTATATTGGTATTTAATCAAGTCAGCTATTAATACCTTTTTAACGCACAAATGCCACAGCATAGCTATAATTTTACTTTCTTAGACCACATTAGATGGATATATGGTTCCTTCATAGATATACCTCATCATGATTGCAATTAGATATACTATGGGTGTAGGTGTATATATATATACATATACTTTTATCTAATCACACTTCCTTTTACCTCTACATGTAGGATAATCCACATTTTTTTTAAATATTGCCTAGCAGCGATAAACTACCAACCGGTGACTACCAAAACTCTACTTAAAAAGGGGTATGAGCTCACTTTAACTATACTTTGTTATATCTGCCGCCTCCTTGTTCCCCTTCAATTGTGCTGAGTCTCCATGCTTTTTAATTGATCCTATGACATTAAGACATTTGCCTTCAATAGTGTCTCTTTTTCGGATATTTTTCCTATATTTTGTATATTTTGTATATAATTATTTGAATTCTTATTGTACTTTCTTTTATTTTCAGCGACTATGTGATAAAGGCCGTTGTTAGGCCGAAACGTCAGCTGTCGCTTCATCACCGTCAATTAAATAATAAAAAGCTCACTATAGCATAATTTACGTGTGCAGTGATTCTATATTGACTTTACATTTACGGGACCAGAGGCTCCCTTTCACTAGCACCGTTTATTCATTACACTAGTCGAGTGCTAGCCATCTTCCATATCTACTGTTGAGGGCAGAGCAAGCTAATCTTGTGCACAGGTGCCGGGAAAGGTCAGATAGTCTCAGTGCCTGCGCACTGCAGTACTTTGCTCTGGCAAAGAAGTACTCTGGAGTGCTTAAATAAAGCATGATAAGATCATTTGGACTGTGGGCTCAGATTTATGAAATACATAATTCCAAGGGAGCTAAACACTAGGAATCATAGTGTTATACAAATTCAGTAGATATACTAGATATCCATACTCATGATGCAAAAAAGATATACCAGAGAAAAACTTCCCCAAGTGGATCCCCGCACAGATTCCTCAAATCATGTCTCCATAATAGAAGTCAATGTGCACATTGCAAATCAAATGGAGAGCTCCTAAAAATTAAAGCCCACAGCGTATATATATATATATGATTCTGGACCGTGAAGAAGGCGGGTTCTACTGCTGAAACGCGTAGTCCTATCTGCACGACTTTCCTGCGTTATTGCTGTTTTGAACTGCTTGGACCATTGCATTTTAATGGATTTATGAATAAAAAGAAAAAATTTTTAACAGCATCCTGGATTGCTCACGTTATTGCTGGACTTTGCTTTGTCGTTGTTCACATTTGTATGGATGGACTCCTACATCCAGATCCGGGCACAACGGAGTTAACCAGGTCAGCTGAGGTTCCAGGTGGTTCACAGGAGTGAGCTGGTCTACATTGTTGGATTTATATATATATATATATATATATATATAGAGAAATTCAACTCAAAGCATTTCCCCTCTTGCATCAGGTTCATCAGGAGTACATATACATGTTAGAGACTGATACTTAGCTATGTCATGTCAATATGTCCATAACGATGTAGTCATGAGCATTTAGGGTGAGTCTCTAGTCTTTTTAGAACCAATGAAGAGGGAAAAATAGAAAGAAGAGCAATCTTAGGGCTGAACTCCAAACTTCTACCTGTAACCAAAGAGTAATTTGAAAAAACCTTTTCCCAGAATAGCTTGATTCTACTGCAATCCCACCATGTGTGTATCATATTACCTCTATCTCTTCCACATCACCAGCAGGTGTCAGGAACAGATGGAAAAATAGCATGCAATTTTTAGGGATAATGATACCATCTTGTAATAATTTTATATATTTTTTCCTGGGCAGGGGAAGTGATTGATAGTTTATGTGTAAATAGAAATCCTTTCTCCCACTCCGACTAAGATAAAGATTCCCCAAGTTCCCGCTCCCGTGCCAACTGATAGCCCATTCCCCCCCCCCGCATCCCTCTCTGATTAGGTAGTTAGGTAGTTGTATATTACCAAAATCACATGCTTAAGCGGAGATTCCTGTAAAAATAATTTTTCAAAAGGGAAAGGTGTGAAGTAGCATAAGCGGTTTAGACCCTTAGGGCCCCGTCACACATAGCGACTCACACATAGCGACTAAATGAAATGAACTTGTCAGGATCGCTGGTGTGTCGTTACATGATCGCTGGTGAGCCGCCAAACAGGCAGATCTCAGCAGCGATCAGAACAGCGACAACACGGGTAACAAGCGACACACGTCACTTAGTTACCTGCAGTGTACATTAAGATACCAGCGCGCTGGTGCAGGGAGCTGGTAACCAAGGTAAACAGTGGGTTTCTAAGCGCCGTGCGGTGCTTAGAAACCCGCTGTTTTCCTTGGTTACCAGCTCCCTGCACCAGCGTGCTGGTATCTAACGTACACATCGGGTTTCTAAGCGCCGCGCGGCGCTTAGAAACCCGATGTTTACCTTGGTTACCAGCTCCAGCTCGCTGATCACTGGTCTCCCGCCTGCCACACACAGCGATGCGTGCTGGCCAGTGGGAGACCAACGATCAAAAAAATGTCCAGGCCATTCGAGCACGATCAGCGATACCCGGCAGGGGGGCCGGTTGCTGATAAGTGTCACACACAGCAATATCGCTGGTGAGATCACTGTTGCATCACAAAACTTGTGATTCAGCAGCGATCTCGCTAGCGATCTCGCTGTGTGTGACGGGGGCTTTAGAAGATATAAGGGATTGCAATTGCAGATATTCAAACCAAGAAAGGACTTTGGACGGGTAATGAGCTTGCAGAGATTTTAATGTGGACAACTTACCATCAATAAGAAGATGATGTATACGGGTGTCCTCTACTGCCCTCCAACCGAGAAAAGTTTCTCTCAAATAACCCGGGCAAAATGATGGAGTAAAAAAAAAGTGATGTAAGAGAACTGATACTCCCACAGGGAAATTTTCCCTTACAGAAAGTGTGCCATATTTTGAGCATCTCTACTGTTAAATTATTTAAGCAAACCCACCTGGAAGCCTCTGTCCATGGGATCCACAGCAAGTGCTTCAAAGATATCTCTCCTCCTTCTTGCTCAATCTCAACCCATTGTTTCTTACCAGAGGAAAAATGCCAATCTATAAACCGAGCTATAGGTAGAGGCTTGGAACTATGTTTTAAAGTTAGGAAGCCCTGCACCACCTAATGCTTTAGTGAGTGTTAAAGTTTGCATACTAAGTATAGGCCTAGATCTCCCCCACACAAAGCTTATCACAGCAGCACAAAACTTATCAAAAAAACTGCCAGGAGGAGATACAGGTGTGGTCTGAAAAATATATAGAAATCGCAGGCGGCTCAGCCAATGAGTGGTGCCGCGGCACCGCTCTTTGGCTGAGGTGCCGGCAGCTGAGCCAATGAGTGACGCGGGATTCACATCCCCCGCCAAAGCTGCGCGGCACTGCTCAGATAAACGGTGTCGCGTGCCTTGGCTGTGGATTTGAATCCCACATGGCACCGCTCATTGGCTCAGCCGGCGAGCAGCTCAGCCAATGAGCGGTGCCATGTGTTTTTGGCGGGGATTCAAATCCCGAATGGCTCTGCTCATTGGCTCAGCCGGCGGGGCGGGGGATTTGAATCCCGCGCTGCTCATTGGCTCAGCCGGAGGGCGGCTCAGCCAATGAGGGGTGCGGCTTGGCAGGGGACATGAATCCCGGCCACCATATCGGAATACCCATAACTTGGGTGTTCCAATATGGCGGTCGGCGTAGTTCCAATGCGCCGCTTATCTCCCGGCTGCGTCACCGCTGACCTTCCTGATATTTTGTGTTCACTAAGAGATAGCATTATTATATTTTCTGTTATGAAATCTTCCTTATAGCTGATTCTTTATGATGGCAATGCCATCTTGTGGTATATGTTAATAGTGCACAGGCTTTAAAATAGATTGGTTATAATTATCACATGCATTACATTTTAATTTATTTTGCACTAAGCACTTTATTTGGTATTTGTTTACAGCTCTAGCAACTTTTTTGATGACTGTAAGGAATTTAGCTTGAGTCATATTTTTTAGGAAGGAAAAAAATATATTTGGATTTTATGTGGATTCTTACTTTTTGCCTCAATTTTTCAGTGCCTACTATTTCTGTTATATTCTGATTAAATATATATTTTTATGGTCAATAAAATTCAATATTTAAAATTTTCCAATAATTTTTGCTCAGTCACTGCATTTGTTTTTGTTCTCAAATATGTATTGAGGTAAACAAAAATAGTTGTGTCATCTCCCCTGTATGTAGTATATACCTGTATGTCATCTCTTCCAGCATATAGTATATACATATATGTCACCTCCCCTCATATGTACAGTAGAATATACCTGTGTGTCATCTCCCCTGTATGTAGTATATACCTGTGTGTCATCTCCCCTGCATGTAGTATATACCTGTATGTCATCTCCTCCTGTATATATACACTTGTATGTCATCTCCTCCTGTATATAGTATATACATGTATGTCATCTCCCTGTATGTAGTATATAACTGTATGTCATCTCCTCCAGTAAATAGTGAATACCTGTGTGTGATCTCCTCCTGTATACAGTATATACCTGTATGTCATCCCCCCTGTATATAGTGTATACCTGTATGTCATCTCCTCCTGTATATAGTATATACCTGTGTGTCATCTCACCTGTATGTAGTATATACCAGTATGTCATCTCCCCTGTATATATATATTTTTATGTCATCTCATCCTGTATATAGCATATACTTGTATGTCATCTCCCCTGTATGTAGTATATACTTGTATGTAATCTCCTCCAATATATAGTATATACCTGTACAGTGCTGTGCAACTTAATTGGGACACAGCATTTTTAAGTAAAATTGTAAGATGGTTACCAGTCAGTGATTCAAACCAGTTTTAACTGCTTTGAACAGGTGTGAGTGCCTGTTCAAAGCAGTTAAAACTGGTTTGAATCACTGACTGGTAACCAACTTACGATTTTACTTAAAAAAATGCTTTGTCCCAATTAATTTGCACAGCACTGTATGTCATCTCCCCTGTATATAGTATATACCTGTATGTCATCTCCCCTGTATATAGTATATACCTGTATGTCATCTCCCCCTGTATATAGTATATACCTGTATGTCATCTCCCCCCGTATATAGTATTTACCTGTATGTCATCTCCTCCTGTATATTGTATATACCTGTATGTCATCTCCTCCTGTATATAGTATATACCTGTATGTCATATCTCCCTGTATATAGTATATACGTGTATGTCATCTCCCCTGTATATAGTATATACCTGTATGTCATCTCATCCTGTGTATAGTTCATACCTGTGTGCCATCTCCCCCTGTATATAATATATAACAGTTTGTCATCTCCCCCTGTATATAGTATATACTTGTATGTCATCTCCAGGTTCCCTCCCATGTGTACACAGTGAAGGTGCCGTGTCCACACAGCACAGAGCATTTCAGTGTGTGGCTCCACCCCCTGAGTGCAATACCATTTAGTTAGATATTGTAAGGAAGGACTAATTTAGAGTGGCATTAGTTGTAGCTGTATAAATAAGTTTAAAGCGAACCAGGCATTGTCAGGTTGGCGCTGTTACACCGATTAAAATGAAACCCTGGTTGGAGAAATCCATCTTGTCTTTCTTTTTTTAATTTGTTTTTGAAGTTTTAAGTTAATGAGGATGCTTCATGCCAAAGAGAAGTTCCTGATTCGGGGCTTCCCCTGCAGTCTGTATCAGAGGGTAGTCTGTGTCGGCACGGTAATAGATTGTGTTATTTCCAGCTTTACAGAAGGACAAAAGCAGCATAGAAATGATAAGAATAATAGGCCTCAGTTACCACAACTTTCTGCAATGAAAACTGTTGCTCATAGCAACCAATCACAGCTCAGCTTTCATCTTTTAAACAGCTCTGGTGAAATGAAAGATGCTTAGTTATTGGTTGCTATGGGCAACACAGGCAGCATAACCTGTTGTGGTGAAGAAGATGTGCCTATGAAATATATATATATTAGATATTTATTATAAGGGACTTTGCGTGTGGAGTGGGCGGAGCTATGTGGAGTAGGCATGGCTTGATTCACACATACATACATACTTACATACATACACTAATTTTTATATATATAGAAAGGTTGAATGGATGCCTTTGGACACATCCTGCAAATGCAGTGTGAACATAGCTCCACGTATATTTGGTGAATTAGCATAGTTCTAATATGCAATCAATGGGAAGGTCGACATAGGTCAGACTTTACAAACAGCAAAGACATTTTTTGTAACAAATTCCATGGCTCTATGGCTCGAGCTTTTAGTTCAGCAAAGATGAATCCTCTTTTGCTGATACTTTCTCCAGAAGGAAATGGTTTAAATGCGTATTGATAACCATCCCATAACATGATTCACATTGGCTGAATTTCTATAATGCATAATAATGGAGTCATACTGTATTTGTGATTACATTAACTGCTGGACTTAAATTAACTTGTAAGCGCTACCATCAAACTCCTCTTCTCACCTCTCCTCTCTTCTGTTTTGCTTTCATACATTTGTGCTAATTTATTCAAATGATTTCACAGCTCATCAGTAAAGCATCGAACTTCTGTGGTAGGAAAAAGATTACATAATAAAAAGTAGAAAAGTCTTCGGAATTTCAAAAATTGGATCTAAGAAAGATATGGCTACTGGAAAATAGAAACAAAATACTGCTGGAAACTAGGCTAAGTATACAAAAGTAATTAAATCTGGTGTGCAGTTTTAGCCACATGTAAATTGTCATATACACTCACTGGCCACTTTATTAGGTACACCATGCTAGTAAGGGGTTGGACCCCCTTTTGCCTTCAGAACTGCCTCAATTCTTCGTGGCAGAGATTCAACAAGGTGCTGGAAGCATTCCTCAGAGATTTTGGACCATATTGACATGATGGCATCACACAGTTGGCGCAGATTTGTCGGCTGCACATCCCTGATGCGAATCTCCCGTTCCACCACATCCCAAAGATGCTCTATTGGATTGAGATCTGGTGACTGAGGAGGCCATTTGAGTACAGTAAACTCATTGTCATGTTCAAGAAACCAATCTGAGATGATTCGAGCTTTATGACATGGCGCATTATCCTGCTGAAAGTAGCCATCAGATGTTGGGTACATTGTGGTCATAAAGGGATGGACATGGTCAGCAACAATACTCAGGTAGGCTGTGGCGTTGCAACGATGCTCAATTGGTACCAAGGGGCCCAAAGAGTGCCCAGAAAAAATTCCCCACACCATGACACCACCACCACCAGCCTGAACCGTTGATACAAGGCAGGATGGATCCATGCTTTCATGTTGTTTACGCCAAATTCTGACCCTACCATCCGAATGTCGCAGCAGAAATCGAGACTCATCAGACCAGGCAACGTTTTTCCAATCTTCTACTGTCCAATTTCGATGAGCTTGTGCAAATTTTAGCCTCAGTTTCCTGTTCTTAGCTGAGAGGAGTGGTACCCAGTGTGGTCTTCTGCTGCTGTAGCCCATCTGCCTCAAAGTTCGACGCACTGTGCGTTCAGAGATGCTCTTCTGCCTACCTTGGTTGTAACGGGTGGCAATTTGAGTCACTGTTGCCTTTCTATCAGCTCGAACCAGTCTGCCCATTCTCCTCTGACCTCTGGCATCAACATGGCATTTCCGGCCACAGAACTGCCGCTCACTGGATTTTTTTTCTTTTTCGGACCATTCTCTGTAAACCCTAGAGATGGTTGTGCGTGAAAATCCCAGTAGATCAGCAGTTTCTGAAATTCTCAGACCAGCCCATCTGGCACCAACAATCATGCCACGTTCAAAGGCACTCAAATCACCTTTCTTCCCCATACTGATGCTCGGTTTGAACTGCAGGAGATTGTCTTGACCATGTCTACATGCCTAAATGCACTGAGTTGCCGCCATGTGATTGGCTGATTAGAAATTAAGTCTTAACACACAGTTGGACAGGTGTACCTAATAAAGTGGCCAGTGAGTGTAAGTGATCTATGTTGGATGCATTACATGGTAAACCACAATGTATATATATTTCAGAAATAGTCAAGGAGGCTTCATACATCAGCGTGCAAAGTGTTTGCAGGTCTGTAGTAGACTCCATTTACCACCACACAGGGTCCATTGTGGTAGTGTGGTTTCCTCTTGGCACAGATATAGTTGCATTATTGAATTTATGTTATTGTTTGTTACACCCACATTGAAGCTTGTTGCCCCTGTGACCATCAGTCTTGACATGGTTGGAGAAGGTAAGAAGGACCTACAAGGGTATGTAGTGAGCTGCCACAGCAGAGAACAGGACTCATCAGAAAAGAGTAACCCAAGATTAAAAAAAAAGAGACTGCTGTTCTGATTGCTGTGAGAGATTGCATTCTTACTGATACAGTTAGAGTGTCACAGGTCAGATGGAAAATCTCCTTGTAGAACTTAGCTCTATATGAGATGAACTGCACGGTTCAATCTGTGGATGTATTCAAAAAACATCTTTGTCTTAAACTGGATTTTCGGATTTTCTTCTGCCTCCTCTTCTCTACTTGTAGGCACTGAAAATCTTTTTAGCATTTAAGTCCTGTTCACAGTTTGCATTTGGATGTAGATTAATTGACTTAAAACAGTAGTATAGTCTAAATGTATTAGGCCAGGTTCACATAGCGTTAATGCAGTCAGTTCAATGCATAGCGTTTACGGGCTGCGTTAACACTACTGCCTAATAAAGATCACGTTATGCAATCCCACTAGCGCGGATGCTTCATCATGCTTCATCTGCACTAGCAGTGACGGACCCTCGGACCCGGCAGACTGCGTGCGAGGGTCCGTCACAGAATGACGGCACATCGCTAACGCATGCCGATTATGACATGTGTTAGCGATGCGCTCGTCTATAGCAGTGTGTGGGTGCGTTAACGCATCCGTTGCATAGCGTTAATGCCGCTATGTAACCGGATGTGTTAAACGCAGTGTATTAACGCTATGTGAACCCAGCCTTAGACGTACAGGTGGAAGCTGTATTTTTCTTGCCTTGCTTGGATACACTGAGTTTTAGCTGAAAAGATGTCAGATAATCTGAAAGCTCAAAAGATGCTCAGATGATAGTCTGATGTCTTTTGTAGCATTTTGCAATCGTTTCACCTATAAAAAAGATCGCAGTTTCATCACATTTAAATAAAAATGTACATCCCTAACAGATTTGTTATCACTCCACAAAAAATGGGTGGCTTTCAATAAACTATTACATTTCTGGACCTGCGGAAAGTAATGAGGACTAACATTGTAGCCAAAGTCGTTATCTCATTAAATTAGAATACTTTATAACACCAACTTGAAAAATGATTATAAAATCCGAAATGTTGGTCTACTGAAATGTATGTTCAATAAATGCACTCAATACTTGGTCAGGGCTCCTTTTGCATCAATTACTGCATCAATGAGGCGTGGCATGGAGGCAATCAGCCTGTGGCACTGCTGAGGTATTACCGAAGCCTTCAGCTCTTCTGCATTGTTGGGTCTGGTGTTTTTCATCTTCCTTTTGACAATACCCCATAGATACTGTATGAGTTTAAGATCAGTCGAGTTTGCTGGCCAATCAAGCACAGTGATACTGTTGTTTTTAAACCAAGTATTGGTACTTTTGATAGTGTGGACAGGTTACAAGTCCTGCTGGAGAATGGAATTTCCATCTCCATAAAGCTTGATGGCAGAGTTAAGCATGAAGTGCTCTAAAATTTCCTGGTAGATGGCTGTGCTTACTTTGGTCTTGTTTAAACACAGTGAACCTACACTGGCAGCAGATGACATGGCTCCCCAAGCCATCACTGATTGTGTAAACGTCACAATAGACCTCAAGCAGACCTTGGATTGTGTGCCTCTCCACTCTTCCTCCAGACTCTGGGTCCTTGATTTCCAAATGAAATACAAAATTTACTTTCATCTGAAAACAACATCTTGGACCACTCAGCAACAGTCCAGTTTTTTTCTCCTTTGCCAGGTAACACACTTCTGGCGTTGTCTATTGGTCATGAGTGGTTTGACACAAGGAACGTGAAACTTGCAGCCCATGTCCTGGATATTTCTCTGTGTGGTGGCTCTTGAAGCAATGACTCCAGCAGCAGTCCACTCCTTGCGAAGCTCCCAATTTTTGAATGGCCTTTTCTTAAAAATCCTTTCAGGGTTGCGGTTATCCCGGTTGCTTGTGCACCTTTTTCTACCACACTTTTTCCTTCCACTCAACTTTCCATTAAAATGCTTGGATACAGCACTCTATGAACAGCCAGCTTCTTTAGCAATGACCTTTTGTGGCTTACCTTCCTTGTGGAGTGTGTCAATGACTGCCTTGTGGACATCTGTCAAGTCAGCAGTCTTTCCCATAATTGTGGAGTCTACTGAAACAGACTTAGGGAAGCCATTTCAGGTTTCCTAAGACATGAAGCAGATAAAAGAAATGACAGGTTTATTTAACCCCTTTTTGCCATATGATGTACTATCCTGTCCATGTGCCCTGGGACTTAATTCCCATGTACGGGATAGTACATCATACGCGATCAGCAGCGCTCACAGGGGGGAGCGCAGCAGATCGCGGCCGGATGTCAGCTGATTATCACAGCTGACACTGCGGCACTATATGCCAGGAGCGGACATTAACCCCCAGCACACT
The DNA here is from genome assembly GCF_039654945.1 of Dendrobates tinctorius. Lineage (NCBI taxonomy): Eukaryota > Metazoa > Chordata > Amphibia > Anura > Dendrobatidae > Dendrobates > Dendrobates tinctorius. The sequence goes on along the minus strand of NW_027361827.1, from coordinate 27,166,208 downwards.
GCAATCAAACATGATCTCAGTGTACCAGGAGCATAGGGAAGAATCGCGCAGGGAGGGGCTCCCTGTGCGCTTCCCTTAGACCCTCGGAGCAACGCGATCTGCTCACATTGATCCAAGGACCTCCTCCCTGTAGGCTCCCGTATCCAATATGGCCATAGGGGCCTTCGGGGTCCTGCAGGGAGGCAGCTTTCTCAGTGCCTGCTGAGAGCAGGTGCTGAGAAAGCCTCCTACAGTGCCATTCAGATCGCTGATCTGACACAGTGCACTGCAAAGTGTCAGATCAGTGATTTGACACAATACAGTGATGTCCCCACCTGGGACAATATTATAAAGTAAACAAAAAATGTGTAATAATAATTTTTTTAAAAATCCTAAATAAATAAAATAATTCCCTAATAAATTCTTTTTTTTGTAAATAATAAAAAAAACACATATTTAGTATCGCCACATCCGTAACAACCCACCCTATAAAACAGTCCCACTAGTTAACCCCTTTAGTGAACCCCTTAAAAAAGGCAAAAACAATGCTTTATCATCATGCCGCCAAACAAAAAGTGCAATAACACACAAATAAAAAGTATGTAAAGATATAAATAAACATGGTACTGCTGAAAACGTCATCTTGTCCCTCAAAAAACGAGCTGCCATACAGCGTCATCAGCAAAAAAATAAAAAATTTATAGCTTGCAGAATAAAGCGATGCAAAAATAATTTTTTATACAAAATTGTTTTCATTGTATAAAAGTGCCTAAACATAAAAAAATGAAATAAATGAGGTATCTCTGTAAACGTACTGACCCGAAGAATAAAACTGCTTTATCAATTTTACCACACGCGGAATGGTGTAAACACCCCCCCAAAAGAAATTCATAAATTGCTGGTTTTTGTTCATTCTGCGTCTCAAAAATCGGAATAAAAGCAATCAAAAAATGTCACATGCCCAAAAATGGTACCAATAAAAACATCAACTTGTCCTGCAAAAAATAGGACCTCACATGACTATGTGGGCCAAAATAGGGAAAAATTATAGCTCTCAAAATGTGGTGATGTAAAAACTATTTTTACAATAAAAGCATCTTTTAGCGTATGACAGCTGCCAAACATAAAAACCCGCTATAAATAGTAAATCAAACCCCCCTTTATCACCTCCTTAGTTAGGGAAAAATATTGAAATAAAAAGTTTTTTATCAGATGGCATATGGACTTGAAAAGTTTTATACATCCATTCACACATCCGTGAAAATCATGGATCTGAGAATGAGATCCGTGAGGGTCAGAGAATGTCCCATTCTGATCCGATTTTGATCCACTTATGTTTAGTGCTGTCCTTAGTTACATAGTTTCCCCTTTTATTATATATAATACCGTCCCTTATTATGTACCATCCTCTCTAAGTTATATATGGTGCCGTCCTTTATTATTATAGCTTCCTCTGCTGTTATGTACAGTGCTGTCCCTTACATTGCATATTCTTGATATTTCTCTTAACAAGGGTGTATTAAGCGATGGCAATATACATAATAAGGGAGTGTCATGATCCAGGACGGGATTTCGCTTTGGCCCGTCCTGGTCAGACTGGGGGTTAATTGTTCTGCCTCTCTCTGGCAGAGGGCGACTATTTAATTCTCACTGGACCTAGGTCCGGTGTCAGTTATACTCCTGCCCTCGGCTGAGTTAGTTGACCTCCTGTATACGTGTGCCTTGTGCCTGATAACTTGTTGCTTGTTTGGTTGTGATCCGGTTCTTTCCCTGTTACGAGTTCTGCCTGCCCCTCTTGTACCGCACCGCTCTCTCGTGTATGACTCTCTGCTTGTGACCCGACTGCTCTCTGCTCGTCTCTTTGGTACCGCACCGCCCTCTTGTGTATGACCTTTGACTTTTTCTGACCTCCCGTCTGGTTATCCCTCCTGTACCTCGCTTGCCCATACTGTGTATGACCTCTGTTTTGCCTGACTCTGAGTTTTCTACCTTCTCTGTAAGCAGGACGCTAAGCCCCACCCCCTTGCAGTCACATGACCGTAGGTCCTATGCCGGCTTGCTAAACTTCAGCATTCAGGTCCTGTGCATCTGTACTTTCTGGCTGTTCCCAGGGGACCTTACAGTGAGGGTGAGTCCCTGCTCAGCGGAGGCTGTACGCCGGTGCTGTCAGGATCCTGATAGGGAGATTATGTAAGATATACTGTTTATGTGTGTGGATACATATATATTTATGTAGATGATGGTTTCATATTGTGACCTACATGTAAAAGAGAACGATTAACTACAGGAAATCACATTGGAAAGACTATATTATCATAATGACGATGTTGTTCAAGTCGCTCATTTGGTTGAAGCTATTAAGGAATTGTCTCTTTGTTGTTATATAAAACACAAGCAAAGAAAAAGTAAGAATCATAATTGTGGGATATTTATGGTGCTTGGTAGAAGTTTCATATCTGGATAAATTTGCTCATACCAAAGTGTGATGCAAGTGAACGTTTTTGTACATTTTGCATATACAGTATTCGACAATGCATTTTTATATATCATGTATTCTACATTTTCGCTATTGTGAAAGATGCACATGTTGCATCTTGTCATTCTGTGATAGAGGATGCTTGCTACTCACTTCCAGATCGTGGTCCACAGTCCATTAAGTAGAAAAATTGAAATGGCTCAGGGAATAATGTCCAGATGCCGGGGTTTTGGTGGCTTCATTCATGTGTGAGATCCAGATGTGCTAATAATCTTGCATGTCTGCTGATGTAAAATGCCTCATGGGGATGTCAATCAGACCATCACTGCACACACAAATGCTTATTAGCCCTACTTAGACATCAATAATTTGCCTGTGCCTTGTTAGTTTCCTGTCATTCTCCAGCAATATTTAACCCATTTTAGTAATTATCAAATTATATAACGTAAATGAGCAAAGGAAAAAAAACGAGAGACTTAATTGCAACAGGTAATTATGATTTCTTCATTCATATGAAAATTTCTCTTGTTCTTAATTGTCCGCAAGTCTGTCAAGTGGCCCACAGAATAATAAGTCTTTTAGTTGTATTTATTTTAATGTAAATCAGATGAGTAATGATGTGTCCGCTTTTATTCTGTAGTTTTTCGTAATGAGATGAATAGCTTTACTGTTTAAGAAAAAAAATCTTTTATATTCTTTCAAGTCGGACAAAATGCTGAAAGGCTGAACTGCCATGTCTGTTTTTGACAGTTTTCGGTGAACAATACCTGCAGTGTCTAATCAAAAATTATAATTAAAGGTAAAACGTTTGTGTATGTGTATATATATATATAGATATATATATATATATACAGTCATATGTAAAAGTTTGGGCACCCCTATTAATGTTAACCTTTTTTCTTTATAACAATTTTGGTTTTTGCAACAGCTATTTCAGTTTCATATATCTAATAACTGATGGGCTCAGTTATATTTCTGGATTCAAATGAGGTTTATTGTACTAACAGAAAATGTGCAATCTGCATTTAAACAAAATTTGACCGGTGCAAAAGTATGGGCACCCTTATCATTTTCTTGATTTGAACACTCCTAACTACTTTTTACTGACTTCCTGAAGCACTAAATTGGTTTTGTAGCCTCATTGAGCTTTGAACTTCATAGCCAGGTGTATCAAATCATGAGAAAAGGTATTTAAGGTGGCCACTTGCAAGTAGTTCTCCTATTTGATTCTCCTATGAAGAGTGGCATCATGGGCTCCTCAAAACAACTCTCAAATGATCTGAAAACAAAGATTATTCAACATAGCTTTTCAGGGGAAGGATACAAAAAGTTGTCTCAGAGATTTAACCTGTCAGTTTCCACTGTGAGGAACATAGTAAGGAAATGGAAGAACACAGGTATAGTTCTTGTTAAGCCCAGAAGTGGCAGGCCAAGAAAAATATCAGAAAGGCAGAGAAGAAGAATGGTGAGAACAGTCAAGGACAATCCACAGACCACCTCCAAAGACCTGCAGCATCATCTTGCTGTCTGGTTGGTTAGCTAACACCAGCTTATCCATCTGGATCTTGAAGTCTCACAGGATTTTAGCCCTTTCAATCTCCACCACCTACTCTTTGGTCTCCCACCTGGACTTAGGGGGACTGAGCCCATATGCTGTGCAGATCTTCCTGTATATAATTCTGGCTACTTGGTTGTGGTGTTCGGTATACGCTGTTCCTGCTTGCATTTTGCATCCTGCCACTATGTGTTGGACTGTTTCTGAGGTTTCTTTGCATAGTCTGAACCTTGGGTCTTGTCTTGTGTGGTAGCTTCCGGCTTCTATGGATCTGGTACTTAGTGCTTGCTCTTGTGTCACTATGATTAGTGCCTCTGTGCTGTCTCGGAGTCCAGCGTTCTCCAACCATTGGTAGGATTTCTCCATGTCAGCCACCTCAATTATCTGTTGATGATACATCCCATGTAGTGGCTTGTCTTGCCATGGTGCTTCAAGTTCCTGTTCTTCGTTCCACATCTGTTGTTGTTGCTGCCTTAGGCTTTTGCTCAGCATCTCATCTTTTGGTGGCATTTTTCTCATGTATTCCTGGATACTCCTTGTTTTATCCGTGATGGTGGCTTGGATGTTTATCTAGCCTCGACCACCTTCCTTTCTGTTGGTATACAATCTTTGAGTGTTAGACTTAGGGTGGAGACCTCCATGCATTTTAAAGGGCTTTCAAGTCTTCAAATCTGCAGTTTCCATCTCTTCTTTTGGCCAGCACACTATGCCAGCAGGGTATCTGATAACTGCCAGGGCATATGTATTGAAGGCGCAAATTTTCTTCTGGCTGGCTCTTCAGGACCTGCGTTACACTTTGATAGTATGTAGGAAAGTATGTTGCTGCTTTCCTTGCCTCCTCATTATGGTCTTTGTATCCTTATAGGATGCCAAGGCACTTGTAGCAAGTTTACACATCTGTTATGTGCCCTGCTGGTAACTCCACTCCATCAGTCTTGACTACCTTGCCTCTATCCCGATGTCTTCGCTGTAGATCCTTGTCAAGTGGATACGTGAATTGATAAGTCTTTCATTTTTTGCATACAGCTTGATGTCAACCATGTAGAGGAGATGGGTAATGGTGCTTCCACTCTTGAACTTGTATCCATAGCTAGACTCTGTAATTATCAGTCTGAGGGGGTTCAAGCCTATGTATAACTGCAATGGGGACCTTGGTATATGCCAAATTTGATGGTCACTTGTGCTAGTTGTCTTGAGTTGACTTCCAATGTTATTCTCCATAGCCCCTTTGAGTTTCTGAGGAAAGTTCTTAATTTCCTGCTGACATTGTAGAGAGCCAAGCATTCACAAATCCGTGTGTGTGGCATTGAGTCATAGGCTTTCCTGTAGTCAATCCTGGATGTGCTGAGATTGGTCTGTCTGGATCTTGGGTCTTGAGCGACTGGCTATATCTACTAGGAGCTGGTGCTTAGAGCCTCTGATGTCGGTCCCAATGCCTTTTTGAGCTGGATTCATGTTCTGCTCCATATGGTTCTGTAGCTTGGTGGCTATGGTACCTGACAGGAGTTCCATGTTGCTGTACGGCAGGTTATTGGGCTGTAGTTGGATGGAACTGTTCCTTTGTGATGATCATCTGCTTTGCCATGTGTTCATGTACCGCTATTAATTAGGGCAGCACAGTGGCTCAGTGGTTAGCAGCGCTGGGGTCCTGGGTTCGAATCCCACCAAGGACAACATCTGCAAGGAGTTTGTATGTTCTCCCCGTGTTTGCGTGGGTTTCCTCCGGGTACTCCGGTTTCCTCCCACACTCCAAAGACATACTGATAGGGAATTTAGATTGTGAGCCCCATCGGGGACAGCGAGGATAATGTGTGCAAACTGTAAAGCGCTGCGGAATATGTTAGCGCTATATAAAAATAAAGATTATTATTATTAATTTGTTATAGTTAATTTCTGCCCTGTTAATTTCTGACCAGTTGGAAATAATATACCAGTAGTCGTCCATGGGCAAGGCTACTAACACATATTGTGTTAGGGGACAGCGAGGATAATGTGTGCAAACTGTAAAGCGCTGCGGAATATGTTAGCGCTATATAAAAATAAAGATTATTATTATTATTAATTTGTTATAGTTAATTTCTGCCCTGTTAATTTCTGACCAGTTGGAAATAATATACCAGTAGTCGTCCATGGGCAAGGCTACTAACACATATTGTGCCTACCGCAATAAACATGAGACTGTCCCGAACAAAGAGAGTCATTATGGCTCGGACGTTACCTGGATTAACAAGGTCCGCATCAGATATCGAGGAACCAGAGAAATCTGATGCTAAATGGGCTACTGTAACAAATCATACATGGACAAAGCAAGAGAACCTGGATCTGATGAAATGCTACTATAACAGCAGACTAAATGAGAGAGGAAATATGAAGCGTATGAGGAAACTCTGGATATATATATATATATCAATCTATATATATATATATATATATATATATATATATATATACAAGCTTGCTGGATTGCAACAGACAACCCAGGACATGCAGTCCTTCCTGTAGCAGTTGCACATCTCTGCTGGGAATGCTTGCCTGCATCCTTCACAAATTGTAGGGGTTTTACTCTCTTGGGTGCGACAAGAGGAAGACAAGAGGTTTGTTTTCATTATTATTAATTATTTCATTAAAAGTTCATGTGGGCTTATTACTTCATAAACCCAGAAGCCAAACAGAAAACAATCAGCCTTCAGATCAGGCAAGCAGATTAATGTCTATAGCAGGGCTCTACTCCGCAAGGCCTTGTTTAGCATCAAGCATAAAGACTCGGTCTGGAGCCAAACGCACACAGGAGGCCTTCTCCCTCCCAACATACGGACCATGTGCCAAGCAGCCTCTATTATATAGACTGTTAACTACACCCAGAGGTGAGGTATGTCAGTAGCTAGACCCACCCATATCTCACAGGTACCCGTAACCTGGTCCCAGGTGCAATAAACGAAACTCATAGTGCTTTCATGAACTAAAGAAAATACTCTGGTTTACATCACAGAGAGAAGCCATATCTGCGACACATACCTGCCATCGACTACGCGACCATTATCCACACTACATGCCTCACCCCCTCTGCCTAAAGCCATGGGGCTTGGCACTTTGGTACTACCAGACAAGGGATTCTCAAGAGAGCATCGGCATTACCATGTAGCTTACCTTCTCTATGCACTATATGGAAGTTGAAATCTTGTAGGGCTAAGAACCAGCGGGTGACCAATCTAAACTTGCATCCTACCAGATAATACAGTAATGTGTCCATCGCCCACTTCATGGCCAACCACTCCTTTTCTCTGACCGAATGATGATCACATGAGGATAGTTTCCTACTCAGGTAGAGAACAAGGTGCTCCTCCCCGTGTATCTCCTGGGAAAGGACTGCTCCTAAACCGACATCTAAGGCGTCCGTTTGGAGTATAAACTCCTTCTTAAAGTTGGGGGGCCACCAGAACTGGTTGTTTACACAGAGCCCCTTTCATTTTTTGCAAGGGCATGTCTGCCTCTTCAGACCACTTGACAATTACCAATTTTGTCACCTTAAGGAGGTCAGTCAGGGGCGTGGCCATCATGGCGAAGTTTGAGATGAACCTCCTGTAGTATCCTACGATCCCCAGGAAGACTATAACTTGTTTTTAATGATTTGGGGTTTTATCTCACCCCTAGCCACTACAGATCCCAGGTATTTGGCTTCTTTCCCCAATGCACATTTCTTCAAGTTTATTGAAAACACCACCTTCCTTAGAAGACCTTTTCCAGATGACTCTCCCAGTCTGGGCTGAAGATAACAATATCAATTAGGTATGCGGCGGCGTATTGCTTATGAGGTGCAAGGATTCTATGCATAGCTCTCTGGAAGGTCGCCGGGGCCCCCTGCAGTCCAAACGGCATTCAGACATACTGGAAGCATCTGTCCAGCGTAGAAAACGCGGTCTTCTCCTTGGCTCCCTGTGCCATGGGGATCTGCCCATATCCCTTCATCAAATCCAATATGGTTATGTACCTTGAGGGCCCAAGTCTCTCAATCAGCTCATCGACACTTGGCATGGGATATGCGTCAAACTTGGAGACCCCATTCAACTTCCTATAGTCATTGCAGAACCTCCAATCACGATCGTGAATTCAGACCAAGACAATCCGGCTTGATCAACCACCACTCTTGGATTTCGCAATGACCCCGAGTTTCAAGATGCACTCCACCTACTTGGAGATCACTTCTTGACGGCCATCTGGAATTCGATAAGGCTTCACGTTTACATGCACATTTGGCTCCATCAGACCCTCGTGTTGTATGACCTTCATGCACCCCGGCAATTCTAAGATCAGGTCCCTGTTGTTCTGGGGCAACTCCTGGCACTGCTGTTTTTGCTATGGCGACACCTCCATCCTCGACTTCTGGCTGGCCCAGCAAGCATGTAGTTTCAGCAGGCTCTCTATCTTGCCATGGCTTTGTGAGGTTGACGGAAGACCTGATATGGTTTTCATCTTCCCAATTGATGAATCTTATAATTTACATCATCAAGCTTCTCCACCACTTATACGGGCCTTGCCATTTGGCCAAGAATGTGCTCTCCACAGTAGGAATTATCACAAGGACTTGGTCTCCCAAATTGAACTGCCTCACTCTGGCTGACCAGTTGTAGATCCTGGCCTGAGCTTCTTGTGCCTGGAGTGGATGACAATTTACAATGGGTATCACCATCGCAATCCTCTTCTGCATCAGTGCCACATTTTGTGCTCAATGACGCTTCGACTTTGGCGTCACAGTTTCCTTGGCTATATCCAGGAAACCTTTCAGATATCTGCCAAACAGAAGTTCAAATGGCGAGAACCTCGTAGATGCCTGTAGAACCTCAGGAATGGAGAACTACAGATACGGTAATAGACAGTCCCAGTCCCTACTGTCCTTTTCTATGGCTTTCCTCAGCATGCTCTTCGGCGTTTTATTAAACCTTTCAACAAGGCCATCTATCAGAAGGTGGTACACTTAAGTCCTCAACTGGGAGATTTGCAGGACCTTGCATAACTCCCTCATCACCTTATTCATAAAAGGAATTCCCTGATCGGTGAGGATTTCCTTTGGTAAACCTGTCCAGGAAAAAACATGGACCAATTCACAGGCTATACTCTTTGAGGAAGAGTTTCTCAGTGGAATTGCTTCAGGATAGTGTGTGGCATAGTCCAGGATGACCAATATGTATTGATGCCCACGCCACGAGCATATTTAACCAGGGGACCAACCAAATCCATATCAATTCTCTTGAACAGCACTTCAATAATGGGCAATGACATGAGGGGGTTCCAAAAGTGAGAGGTGGGGGGCGGTTAAATGACACGTAGGGCAGGATCTGCAATAGTTTAATATTTCCCGATGACATCCGGGCCAAGTGAACCTCAGCACGATCCGTTCTTGTTTTTTCCACTCCCAGATGTCCCTCCAAGATGTGTGAATGGTCCATGTCCAACACCTTACATCTATAGGGGGCCGGCATTATTAACTGTTCCACCAGCCTCATCCTCACTTTCGTGACCCGATACATCTCCCAACTCATCATAAAATAGGGAATCCTTGTGTCAACCCCCGACTCCTGTGTAACCCCATTTATGAATGTGACATTATTAAAGGCTTCCTTCAGAGTTAGGTCCCTATGTTGGGCAGACCTAAAATTCTCACTGGTCGCGCCTAACTCCGGAATGTCAGAGTCAGACTCAGGGGACACTTCCTCCTCATCCCCATAAGGGCACAAAAGGGAAATCCGTCTGCCTCTGTGTGTGGTGATATCTTATTAGGGTTCACTGGTTCCCTATTCATGCCAGCGAACTCAGAACCCTTCCCCCACAGATCCCATAATAAACGAAAGGCACGACATACAATAATAGGGTGCAGTAAGTCCCGAACGACACCGATATCATGGGACTTAGTACTGTGAGCAATTTCAATGTTTACTATGGCCATAGAAAAGTCCTTAGCATCGCCATGTATGCACCGAATGCTGAGTTTTTTTTCCCGAGATCAGTTGGAGAGGAAGGGTGGCCCTCACAAGAGTCACTAAACTCCCGCAGTTTAGCAGTGCTGTTACTTCCCGCCCGTTCACCTTCACGGGACTTGCTAAGGGGACAGTGCACACTGGAGGCTGGATATGTATAATATAAATAACGGTGTCGTATGCTGCAGTCCATCTGCTCAGGGGTCAATGGACAACGGGTGGCTATATGACCTGGGCCCTGGCACCTCCAGCAAGCAACATCACCTCTAGGGACCTTGGTCACCACCTCCCACTTTTGGGCTTCCACCCCCTGTCGGAACCCCCAGTATGGAGTGACCTGCCTTCTTGACCAGGTGAAACAGGTCAAACATTTGGGACCGAGGTGGTTTGTCCCCGTAATACTCCCAGCGGTGAACCAGCTGTGCCTTGATAGCTATTGTCACCTCCAAGCACATGATAATCTCAGTTTTTAGCTTGTCATACATTTTGGCTGCTGTACAGGCGATCGCAGAGGCAGTTTCCCGTATGTCCACGTCCTCCCACGCGCCGACAGTTACCCGCCTCCCATTGCCGATAAATTTTCTGGCGATGGCGCCTCCTGTAGGGGTTTCGTCAGTCATTGCTCTATCAAACTGGAGTTACTGACTGTGCGGGCCAAGATGGGGTTTATTGTTTCCCTTCTGTCGGGCAAGGCGTTGGAGTGGGCTACGCCACTATGGGAGCATGTTGACCCAGAGGTTCGGACCGCTGCTCAGTTTCTAACAGCTATTAAGTAGGTTTTCCTGGGACCTCGGGTCACGCACGACACTTCTCTTCAGGTACTCGCTTTGACTCAGGGATCCCTCTCGGTTAGTCAGTATGCCGTTCGTTTTTGGACACTGGCTTCCGAGCTGAAGTGATCTGATAAAGCCCTCATCCCTGTGTTTTGGAGAGGTTTGGCAGAGCATGTTAAGGATGTTCTCTCTACCAGAGAGGTTCCTGCAAGTTTGGAAGAGCTGATTGCCGTTTCTACCCGCATTGATCTCCGTTTTTCGGAGCGCGGTCTGGAGCGTGCTCAATCCAAATGGAAGGTTACCTCGGCTCCCAACTTTTTTGAGCCTCTGGAACCACCCGAGTCAGAGACTCCACTCCCAGAGCCCATGGAGGTGTCTCACGCCGTTCTCGAGACGCGTCAGGCGCGAAACTCCATTTGCGGTTACCATTGTCAATGTGCTGTTTCTCAGGACAACAGTGTCCCGCAATGGCCAAACTCTGTGCCGCCGGGCAAGACCTTTGTCCCTCCCCACCTTCGGCCGGAGATCCTCGCGTGGGCACATGCATCCAGGACGGGTGGTCACTGTGGCTACATGCAGACCACAAAACTCCTGGCAGGGTCGTATTGGTGGCCGCACAGGGCTCGGGACATTAAGAAATGTATTCAGGCATGCGCCTCGTGTGCTCGGGTAAGTAGTGGAAAAGCCAAACTTCACATGCCACAAATGCAAGCTTGTGTCCCTGTTGGAGGAAAAGTTGCAAAATCTCGAAGAGAGGTTAGTTACGTTGAAGATCAATAAGGAAGGTGAAGAGTTCTTAGACAGAGCAGAATTATCTCTTCATGTTACAGAAAGAGAAGAAATTTGAAGTGCACCTGAAGAAACAGAGGAATGGAAACATGTGACCCAGAGAAGCAGGAGGATCAGGAGGCAGTAAGCACCCATACTTCTCAGGAACCAGTACCAGGCTCTCACGCAGGAAAACAATGAAGAAATACATCAGGATAAGACTTTGCCCACAAACAGCAACCTTGTACGCCTTCAGAGTCCTCCTGGATGGAGAAAGAAAAATGTTGTGAAGAAGAAACGGAGAGTGGTGGTCATGGGGGATTCCCTGTTGAGAGGAACAGAGGCCTCTATCTGCAGACCGGATATAACTTCAAGAGAAATGTGCTGTCTTCCAGGTGCAAAAATTAAAGATGTGTCTGACAGGATATCAGGACTCTTCAGACCTACAGATGACTACCCATTCCTGCGACTACATGTGTGGACAAATGACACCGCAAGAAACGACCTGGAAACCATCTGCAGAGACTTTGAAAACTTAGGCAAGAAAGTGAAAGAACTGGGAGCGCAGGTGGTCTTCTCTTCCATCCTCCCAGTGGATCGCCATGGAACAAGGAGGTGGAATAAGATTCTGCAGGTGAACAACTGGCTACGTCGATGGTGCCGTCAGCAACGATTTGGATTTCTGGATCACAGAGTGAATTATCTATACGATGGACTACTTGCTAGAGATGGGATGCACCTTACAAAGAATGGAAAACAAGTATTTGGAAGTCGCCTTGCTACACTTGTAAGGAGAGCTTTAAACTAGAACAACGTGGGAAGGGAAGCAAAAGACCAGAAAAAGCCATACACCTGACAAATGCTATTGAGAACTCTGCTATAAGAAGTAGAATGGAAGAACAAAGACAAAAGAATCTAAATAATAAAAATATTGGAGAAAGAGAAACCAATCACAAACTAAAATGTTTCTATACTAATGCACAAAGCATGGGCAACAAACAAGGAGAATTGGAGCTACTAACGCAGGAAAAGAAATATGATGTCATTGGAATCACTGAAACTTGGTGGGACGATACACATGATTGGAATATAAGACTAGAAGGATACAACTTATTTGCAAGAAGCAGACTTGATAAACGGGGAGGGGGTGTCGCATTGTATGTTAGAAACGCGTATATCTGCAAAGAGATTGAAGCTTCAGAGACTGGGAGTTCTGTGGAAACTGTTTGGGTAAGAATACAAGGACAGAACAATGGAAAGGACACCATTGTAGGCATTTACTACAGGCCGCCTGTGCAAGCTGAAGATATGGATGAACTCTTTATGCATCAAATGGCCAAGTTCTCCAGAAAATATGACATAGTTGTCATGGGAGATTTCAAATATCCAGACATTTGTTGGGAATCTCTCTCAGGCAAAATTAACAGGTCAAGGAAATTCTTATCCTCTCTTGCTGACAATTTTATCTTCCAAAAGGTAGGGGAGAAAACAAGGGGAACTGCTACCTTGGATCTAATCCTTATAAACAGGGAGGAAATGGTTGAGGAGGTAAAAGTGGCTGGGACCCTAGGAGGTAGCGACCATGCTATTTTAGAATTTTGGATAACTAGAGGAGGAAGACCTGTGAAGACTCAAACTTCAAGGTTAGATTTCAGAAAGGCAGATTTTAAGGGATTCAGAAAGAGAATTGGAGGGATCCAATGGCTGGATATCCTTAAGGACAAAAATGTCCAGGAGGATGGGAAATCTTGAAAAATGAAATTCTCAAAGCGCAATCATTAACAATTCCGAAAAGAGGGAAGAATAGGAAGCATTTAAGGAAACCAGGATGGATGAACACAGAACTTAAGCACATGCTAAAAAGGAAGAAAGAAATGTTTATAAAATGGAAAGAGGGAAGCATATCTAAAGAAGAATATAATGATGTCTGCAAAACCTGAAGGGCACAAATCAGATTACTAAAGCTGACAATGAATTGAGGCTTGCAAGAGATGTCAAAAGCAATAATAAAGGATTTGGGGGATATGTCAAAAGTAAAAGAAAAGTCAAAGATGCTATAGGATTTTTACAGGATGAAAATGATGAAATGGTAAGACAGGATGTTGAGAAGGCCGAACTTTTAAATTCCTATTTTGCATCTGTTTTCTCTCAGAAAGGAAATGTAACATCAACTGTTCTTCACTGTCCTATTAAGGGAATAGAAGAATCCAGGATATCTATAAACAGAAAGATAGGGAGGAAACACTTAGCTAATCTAAATGAATTCAAGTCTCCAGGTCCAGATGAATTACACCCCAGAGTACTGAAGGAGACAGCAGAAGAAATTTTTGAACCCCTCTCCATAATCTTTGAAAATTCTTGGAGAACAGGAGAAGTCCCAGAAGACTGGAGATGAGCAAATGTTGTTCCTATCTTCAAAAAGGGGATAAAGGTGGACCCAGGCAACTATAGGCCGGTGAGTCTGACTTCTATACCAGGAAAGATCCTTGAACAAATTATTAAACAACATATATGTCAGTACCTGGTAAGAATGAAGTGATTAAACAGAGTCAGCATGGGTTTGTAACTAATAAGTCATGTCAGACTAACTTAATGTCCTTCTATGACGGAATCACTGATTGGGTGGATCAGGGAAATGCTGTAGATACAGTATTGTTATGATGAGTCACAGAAGGAGGAAAAAACAAAATACCAGCTAGGTCCAGAAAAACCAGAGAGGTTGGCAGCTATCGGATTGCAGACCCCTGGACCTATCCACAACAACTAGCAGTAGCCGTGGGGGGTTCCTACGGTGCCCTAGACCCCTCGATCACAGCCAGAGAACTACATAGCCTAAAGACAGAAAGGGGAAAAACTAAACTGCCCCAGAGCAGACCCCAAAGCAATAGGCAGCCCCCAACATATAATGACGGTGAAGCAAGATGAAAACACTAACACTGATAGAAAGATAGGTTGAGCAAATGATGGGGCCCAAGCTAACTACATAGGACAGGATAGGAAAGATGCTGTCTGCCATCCGCAAAAACCCTATCAAAATGAGCAACCGACTGATAGGAAAAACAGGCCCTGAAGTCGCTAGGCTTCAAAAGACTATATCAGCACTCAGGTATATTCTGAAGACAGAGCAAAAGATCAACAGATCAGAGACAAAAATGGAATTCAGCTCACCCCCGGTCGGGGATGGCAGAACTCCCAAAAAACAAGGCAAAACAAAAACAAAACTGAAGAGTACAAAGCAGAGCAGAAAAACTTAGCTTTGAGATGCAGGAATCAGACTGGTCTCCAAGAATCCAGCAGGAAAATCACCAACCAGGAAGAAGGGCGTCGGCAGCCTTATATCCAGTCCTCAATTCCAGCCACCCAGTCATCATCTAGCTGCCCAGGTGTTTGGTAATCAGCCTCACTACCTTCCTTCACCAGAGGAGGGAGTTCATCAGGCCTCAATGGTGAAGGGAAAAATGAACTCACAACAGTACCTCCCCCTTGAGGAGGGGTCACCGAACCCTCATCCATGCCACCAGGGCAATCCGGGTGAGCCGATGAAAGGCACGCACCAATCGTTCGCCATGAATATCAGAGGCAGAGACCCAGGAATTATCCTCCTGACCATAACCCTTCCACTTAACCAAATACTGGAGTCTCCGTCTAGCCAGATGGGAATCCAGTATCTTCTCTACCTCTTATTCCATGTTACCGTCAACCAATATAGGGTCAGGAGGTGCCACCACAGGAACTACTGGTTCAACAAACCTCTTCAACAAGGACTTATGAAACACATTATGAATTTTAAATGTGACAGGAAGAGCCAACCGAAAAGAGACCGGATTAATAATCTCCAAAATCTTGTAAGGTCCAATAAATCTAGGCTTAAACTTAGGAGAAGCCACCTTCATAGCGATATTTATTGATGACAACCAAACCATATCACCCACCTTAAACTGGGGACCAACGGTCCTACGCTGGTTGGAAAACCGCTGGGCCTTTTCCTGGGAGAGAGACAACTTATCCACTACTTGGTCCCAGATCTGGTGCATTCTCTCCACCACAGTGTCAACACCTGGGCAGGCAGAAGGCTCCACCTGCCCTGAAGAAAATCGAGGGTGAAAACCAAAGTTACAAAAAAAAGGTGACATCAAAGTGGCACAACTAGCTCTAATATTTAAAGCAAATTCGGCCAAGGGCAAAAATGAAACCCAATCATCCTGATCGGCAGAAATAAAACATCTCAAATACGACTCCAAAGTCTGGTTTGTTCTCTCCGTCTGCCCATTGGTCTGAGGGTGAAACGCAGAGGAGAAGGACAACTGAATTCCCAGCTTGGAACAGAAAGTCCTCCAAAATCTAGACACAAACTCTTCTGTCAGATACAATGTTCTCAGGAATCCTGTGCAAGCGAACCACCTGTTGCAAAAACAAGGGCACCAACTCAGAGGAAGATGGCAACTTAGGGAGTGGTACAAGATGGACCATCTTAGAGAATCTATCACAAATCACCCAAATAACAGTCATTCTCTGAGAGACAGGCATATCAGAGATAAAATCCATTGAAATATGGGTCCATGGCCTCCTGGGCACCGGCAAAGGCATCAACAAGCCACTAGAGTGAGAACAAGGTTTAGACCGGGAACAAGTCCCACAGGACTGCACAAAATTCCTGACATCATGAGACAAGGCGGGCCACCAAAAAGACCGACTCACCAGATCTCTAGTACCAAAAATACCTGGATGACCAGCCAATGCAGAGCAATGAACTTCAGACATCATTCTCTTCCTCCACTGGTCAGGAACATACAACTTTCCACTGGGACAACGCTCAGGTTTGTCCTCCTGAAACTCTTCCAGAGCACGTCTCAAATCGGGCGAGATGGCAAAAAGAACTACCCCCTCACCTAAGATGGTAGCAGGCTTAGTCACAACATGAGAATCAGCAAGGAAACTCCTAGAGAGGGCGTCTGCCTTGACATTCTTAGTTCCAGGAAGAAAAGAGACCACAAAATCAAAACATGTGAAAAACAAGGCCCACCTAGCCTGTCTAGGATTCAAGCGCTTGCCCGACCCCAGGTAAATCAAATTTTTGTGGTCAGTAAGGACCACGACTTGGTGTTTGGCTCCCTCCAACCAATGTCTCCACTCCTCAAATGCCCATTTCATGGCCAACAGTTCCCGATTCCCCACATCATAGTTACGTTCGGATGGGGAGAACTTTTGGGAAAAGAAGGCACAAGGATTCATTTTAGATGTCACAGGATCTTTTTGGGACAACACCGCTCCTGCACCAATCTCAGAAGCGTCCACCTCCACCTGAAACGGGAGTGAGACATCAGGTTGCCGCAAAACCGGAGCAGAAGGGAATCTTCGCTTCAGCTCCTGAAAGGAAGAAACAGCCTCCGGAGACCAATTCAGCACATCAGCACCCTTCCTAGTCAAATCCGTCAATGGCTTGGCAATACCAGAAAAATTAGCTATAAATTTCCGATAAAAATTAGCAAAACCCAAAAACTTCTGGAGGGCCTTCAAAGAAGTGGGCTGAACCCAATCATAAATGGCCTGTACCTTGGCCGGGTCCATTTCAATAGTTGACGGAGACAAAATAAATCCCAAAAATGAAATCCTCTGTACCCCAAAAAGGCATTTCGATCCCTTGACATACAGTGAATTCTCCCTCAAAATCCGGAACACAGTCCGAACATGTTCCACATGAGAGTCCCAATTCTTGGAGAAGATCAAAATATCATCCAGATAGATAATGAAAAATTTATCCACAAAGTCTCGGAATATATCGTTCATGAAGCACTGGAAGACAGAAGGGGCATTAGTGAGCCCAAAAGGCATCACCAGGTACTCAAAATGTCCCTCCGGAGTATTAAACGCCATCTTCCATTCATCCCCATGCTTAATGCGAATAAGATTATGCTCCCCCCTGAGGTCAAGCTTGGTAAACCAGCAAGCACCTTTAACTCTGGAGAATAGATCAGAAATCAGGGGTAACTGATACTGATATTTAACAGTAATTTTGTTGAGGGCACGATAGTCAATACAAGGCCTTAATGAACCATCCTTTTTAGCCACAAAAAAAACCCCAGCACCTAAGGGTGAAGAGGATGGTCTAATATGACCCTTCTCCAATGCCTCCTTAATATAGGATCGCATAGCCTCGTGCTCGGGTACAGATAAATTGAAAAGCCGACCCTTGGGGAATTTACACCCCGGGTTCAGCTCAATTGCACAGTCATAACTCCTATGAGGAGGCAAAGATGCACACTCACTCTCACTAAATACATCATAAAAGTCAGCCAAATAGTCAGGAACATCATGCGACTGGGGAGAGGTGGAGAAAACAGGAGCATCTTTAAGGGCACACCGACAACCCCAACTCACCACAGACAAAGATTTCCAATCCAGAACTGGATTATGGATTTGCAACCAGGGAAACCCCAGAACAATGGTATCATGCAAATTATGCAACACCAAAAATCTGCAATTTTCTTGGTGGTCTGGGGCGACCCGCATTACCACCTGGGTCCAAAACTGAGGTTTATTCTTCGCCAAAGGAGTAGCATCAATACCCCTCAAAGGGATAGGCGTCCGCAGAGGTGTCATAGGAAATCCACAATGTTTAGCAAAATCCAAGTCCATCAGGTTAAGAGCTGCTCCTGAATCCACAAAAGCCTTGGCGGAAAATGTGGACAGGGAGCAGATCAGAGTAATTGCCAGAAGAAACTTAGGTTGAACACCACCCACAGAAAACGTGTGTGCACAGCGTTTCTCTCGTTTAGGGCAGACAGAAATAATATGCGAGGCATCTCCACAAAAAAAACACAGCTTATTACGCCTTCTGAACTCCTGACGTTGTGCCCTAGACAAAACTCTATCACATTGCATAGGTTCAGACATTTGTTCAACAGGTGGCAACATCTCTCGTGTAGTTTTGCGTTCACGTAAACGCCGATCCACCTGAATGGCTAATGACATAGAATCATCAAGACCAGAGGGAACAGGAAATCCCACCATAGTATCTTTTACAGTTTCTGACTAACCCTTCCGAAAGAGGGCTGCCAAGGCACCATCATTCCAGGTAGTAAGGACCGCCCACTTTTGGAATTTTTGACAGTACAACTCTGCCGAATCCCGACCCTGGCTTAATGCCAACAGGGTCTTTTCAGCCTGATCAATAGCATTAGGTTCATCATACAACAACCCCAAGGCTTCAAAAAATGCGTTCACATTATTCAGAATAGGATCATCAGGTTTCAAAGAAAACGCCCAATCCTGGGGATCGCTGCGCAGCAAAGAGATGACAATTTTAACCTGCTGCGCGGAGTTCCCCGACGAGTTAGGCTTCAAGGCAAAAAATAATTTACAATTATTCTTGAAATTCAAGAACTTAGACCGATCCCCAAAAAACACATCAGGAGTGGGAATCTTTGGTTCAGCAGCATGTGAATGAGCAAGATAGGCGGAAATTCCCCACACTTCAGCAGCGAGCTGCTCCACACGATCAGACAATTGCTTCATCTCCATTGAGAGATAAATTCCCCCTACGGCCTCAGAGATATAGAGGAAACAATATGCACACACACACAAAAAAAAAAAATTCTGACACTTTTTTTTTTTTTTTTTTTTTTTTACAATTCTCTCCTGCTATTGAGTACCCTAGAATCTGTGGTATGGCTGGTGATTCTGTTATGATGAGTCACCGAAGGAGGAAAAAACAAAATACCAGCTAGGTCCAGAAAAAACAGAGAGGTTGGCAGCTATCGGATTGCAGACCCCTGGACCTATCCACAACAACTAGCAGTAGCCGTGGGGGGTTCCTACGGTGCCCTAGACCCCTCGATCACAGCCGGAGAACTACATAGCCTAAAGACAGAAAGGGGAAAAACTAAACTGCCCCAGAGCAGACCCCAAAGCAATAGGCAGCCCCCAACATATAATGAGGGTGAAGCAAGATGAAAACACTAACACAGATAGAAAGATAGGTTGAGCAAATGATGGGGCCCAAGCTAACTACATAGGACAGGATAGGAAAGATGCTGTCTGCCATCCGCAAAAACCTTATCAAAATGAGCCAACCGACTGATAGGAAAAACAGGCCCTGAAGTCGCTAGGCTTCAAAAGACTATATCAGCACTCAGGTATATTCTGAAGACAGAGCAAAAGATCAACAGATCAGAGACAAAAATGGAATTCAGCTCACCCCCGGCCGGGGATGGCAGAACTCCCAAAAAACAAGGCAAAACAAAAACAAAACTGAAGAGTACAAAGCAGAGCAGAAAAACTTAGCTTTGAGATGCAGGAATCAGACTGGTCTCCAAGAATCCAGCAGGAAAATCACCAGCCAGGAAGAAGGGCGTCGGCAGCCTTATATCCAGTCCTCAATTCCAGCCACCCAGTCATCATCTAGCTGTCCAGGTGTTTGGTAATCAGCCTCACTACCTTCCTTCACCAGAGGAGGGAGTTCATCAGGCCTCAATGGTGAAGGGAAAAATGAACTCACAACACAGTATATTTTGACTTCAGCAAAGCATTTGACAAAGTATCTCTTACAATCCTTATTGAAAAAATGACTAAATATGGAATGGACAAGGCAACTGTTAGGTGGATTCATAACTGGCTTAGTGATCGGACCCAAAGAGTGGTCGTAAATGGCTGCACATCCAGTTGGAAGAATGTCTCAAGTGGGGTATCACAGGGCTCTGTCCTGGGCCCTATATTGTTCAACATCTTTATCAACGATTTAGATGAAGGAATTTAGGGTAAACTGATTAAATTTGCTGATGACACAAAGCTAGGAGGGATAGCTAATACTAGAGAAGAGAGAGGATTCAAAAAGATATAAATAAACTGGAGCAGTGGGCAGCAACTAACAGAATGGTTTTTAACAGGGAAAAATGCAAAGTACTACATCTGGGCAATAAAAATGAAAAAAGCATATACAGAATGGGAGGAATAGGGCTAAGCAACAGCACATGTGAAAAAGACTTGGGTATACTAATAGATCACAGACAGAATATGAGTCAACAGTGTGATGCAGCAGCAAAAAAGGCAAATGCAATTCTAGGATGTATTAACAGAAGCATACAGTCTAGATCACGTGAAGTCATTATTGTCCTCTACTCCTCTTTGGTCAGACCTCATCTGGAATATTGTGTCCAGTTTTGGGCACCACATTTTAAAAAAGACATCAACAAACTGGAGCAAGTTCAGAAAAGAGCGACCAGAATGGTGACCGGTCTGCAAACCCTGTCTTATGAGGAAAGGTTGCAGGATTTTGGAATGTTTAGTTTGCAAAAGAGAAGACTGAGAGGAGGCTTAATAGCTGTCTACAAATATCTAAAGGGCTGTCACATTGTAGAACGATCATCTTTATTCTCATTTGCACAAGGAAAGACTAGAAGCAATGGGATGAAGCTGAATGGGAGGAGACACAGATTAGGTATTAGAAAAAACTTTTTGACAGTTAGCGTGATCAATGAGTGGAACAGGCTGCCACGAGAAGTGGTGAGTTCTCCTTCAATGGAAGTCTTCAAACAGAGGCTGGACAGACATCTGACTGGGATGATTTAGCGAATCCTGCTTTGAGCAGGGTGTTGGACCAGATGGCCCAGGTGGTACATTCCAACTCTACGATTCCATGATTCTATGATTCTAAGTAAGCCTCCTTAGGCAGAGAGTGGAGATGTCCGCCGACACACCGCGGCGTTCCATTTCAACTTATGCTCCGGGTGGTTTTGCCGCGCTCGTTGTCTCCCAAGTATCCCTTCTTAAACCTGGCGATCTTGCCGCCTCTGATACCTTCCACGTGTCCCGGTTTTCCGTGTCACCTACCGGGACATCAGACTTGCCTTCGGACGAGTCTGTGGCCTATGCCTCTGATGGGCACAGGGTGGTGGATTGGAAGGCTCAGAGAGGAGGGGGCCCTAGGAGGGGGGGGTAATGTTAGGCGTCAGGTTTCTGCGTCTGCTCTGCAGGAATCTAGAGCCTCACATTCTGCGGTCTCCTGCTGTCTTTCTACTGCAGAGATTACATTGCAGCAGACCGCTCCAGAGACTAAGTCCCTCTGTGCTCCTACTGGGCATGCTCACGAGACGATCTCCCATTGGAGATAGGGAGTCATGTGCCCAGGTCCTGTTCCAGATCTCATTGGTCCATCTCGGAGATCTGGAAGGTCCCGCACGGCTATAAAAAGCACGCATGGCTGTTCCGCCATGCGCTAGTATAGATTATACTTGCTATGTGTGAATGGTGACGGATGTATGATTCTGGTGACTGACTCATTTGAAACCCCTTCCCTCTGATATTACACATGTGGTTAGGGATTTAGTTTAGTAGTCAGTGCCAGTCAGTGGCAAGCCTTAAGCCACTGTACTCTCCGCACCACTACGCTAGCGTCCGACATTGCGCTTGCCTTCCAGCCTTGTCATCGAGTGGCAGTGCCCTACGCTGCGCTGCAGTTGCAGCCCCTCTTGGCGCTCGCAGTAGCGACGCCGCACACACGGTAGGTCAGGCCTGCTCCTGTGACCAGATACCGTGTGTGCATTTTACTGAACCCTGTGACACTAACAGGTTCAGTGTTCTTTGTGTTTTTGTGTTGCGGCGTCTCTGTGTGTGAACAGAGCCCTCTCTGCACACTACGGGTGAAGTTCAACCCGTGCGCATTATATCGCCATATTGCACCTGCCATCACTCAGCAGCGGTTGTAACATTTACTGCACGGTGGACCCCGAGCGGCGAATGCACTTTATTATTATTTTTATTTAGTGCGTTCCGCCGTTCCTAACACAAATGGTTGTCAGCTATAAGGATGAAAACTGTGTTTGACATTGTTTTATCCCTTTATGTGTAAGTTTTCTACTTTTGCAGGGCCAAAAGTTTTGCATATTTTGTTATGGTTAGTCAAATTTCACCTAAATTAATTTTTATTTTTATTTTGTTGTGTGTTTTTAGGTTAAAACATGGCAAAGACAAAGAAAAATTTATCACCAGATTTCAGGAAGCTTATTTTGAGAGTGAAGTCAGGCAAAAGCCAAAAAGATGTAACTATGGAATTCAACTGTTCACAGAGTAAAGTCTGACGTATATGGGGTCATTGAGTCGCTAAACTGTGGTACGACAGCTCAGAGCAACAGGGTTGGGTGCACAAGTTCCAGTCAAGAAGCCTTTCATCTCTGCCAATAATTGGAAGGTTCATATATACTTTGCCAAAGAACACAGCCAATGGAAAGATTTTTATCCAATTATTTTTGTATACCCAAATGTATTTCTGGGAAAAAAAAAACAAATAATGAAGTGACTTAAAAGATTTTCGAAATATTGAATTTTTATTGATCAGTACAAAATATAACTCAGAATTTTTACAGAAATAGGAAAAGTGGAGGTTGAAAAAAATCTACCAAAATGATAGTAAAATCACAATGCATTCTTTTCTCTGAAAAATTTGCATAGACTAGACCTCACTAAATCATAAATAAAGTGCTAGGTCTGTAAACCACATTTAAATTAAAGTGCATAGTGCAAAAAATAAATAAATGTGAAAAATTATACTAAATCTCTTTAAAGCCCATGTGCTAATAGTATTAAAAATACATTGGGGTATACAAAAATAATTGGGTAAAAATTCATGTCAAGGAAGTGTTAACCCATAAAAGTGAGGTAATTATTATTTTTGAGGACTTTTGTATGTAGCCAATGAAAAGAGTCAGATTGGTGTAAAGTCTTGTGGTCGGATGAATCCAAGTTCAATCTGTTTGGTAGTGATGGCAAGCACTATATATACCACCCAATTGGAAAGCATAATGATGTGAGGTACAAACCACCAACAGTGAAACATGGTCGTGGCAATGTCATGGTTTGCGGCTGCTTTTCTGCACCTGCTATTGTCCCGCTGCATAGAATTGATGGAAATATGAATGCTACCATGAACATGGATATACTGGAGAATGTAATGCTGCCATATGGTAAAACCAAACTAGGCAGGGGCTGGAAATTCTAGCAAGACAATGATCCAGAGCACACTTCCAATTTAGTGAAGCATTTTTTTAAAAAAATGTATTTATAGCGCAGGCGCCAGCTGATGAATACACCCATTAGCGGCGCCTACTCTCGTTATCAGCATCAGCATGATGGGAGCAGTATTCCCATTAGCCAATCTCTGTGACCAGAGGTAAACTTTTTACCTCAGTCACTTTTATGGGCCCATGCTGTCATCTGACAGTGTGGGAACCGCAGCTCTGTGACTGGCAATATTAATCTTACCGCCAATCAGAGGCTGTGTTTGCACATGACAGCATGGTAAACACTGGATGTTCGGGCCCTCCATTCATATGAATGGGGTCCAGGTTCAGGTTGCGGGTACTGTTCTGGTATACGAGCCAAACTTTTTTTTAACTGTTCGGCCAAACCCGAACATCCAGGGGTTCACCCATCACTATTCAAGACCATGCTGTTAAAATGAGTACAGTACACACCAATGAAAGTCTAAGCAGGAAAATTAGAGTTTACAATTCAGAATTCTTATTAACAAGAATTTAACCACAGGCAAGTTAATTACTGTATTTTCCGCTTTGTAAGACGCACTTTTTTTCCCCCAAAATTGAGGGGAAAAAGGGGGTGCGTCTTACAAAGAGGATATACATTTGCGCTGCCACTGAGGGTACTTGCCGCGGCACTCTGTGCCCTGATGCTGCCGCTGCGCTGTCCGCCACCGCCGCGCTCCTGTCCCCCGGTGGTTTCTTCTGCCCCACCGCCGCGCTCTGTCCCGTTCAGCGTGGGGGGTCTCTGTCGCTCCATGCCTGCTTTCTTCCTGGAAAATGGCCGCCGCGCATGCGCAGACGGACATCTCGGCACTGAAATCTCGGGAGATGAGATTTCAGCGCTGAAATCTCATCTCCCGAGATTTCAGTGCCGAGATGTCCGTCTGCGCATGCGCGGCGGCCATTTTCCAGGAAGAAAGCAGGCATGGAGCGACAGAGACCCCCCACGCTGAACGGGACAGAGCGCGGCGGCGGCGGCGGGGCGGAAGAAACCACCGGGGACAGGAGCGCGGCGGTGGCGGACAGCGCAGCGGCAGCATCAGGGCACAGAGTGCCGCGGCAAGTACCCTCAGAACGGGACAGAGCGCGGCGATGGCGGCAAACACCGGGGGGACAGAGCGCGGTGGTGGCGGTAAGAACCGGGGGAGAGCGCGGCGGTGGTGGCAAGCAGGCACCGGGGGACAGCGTGGCGGTGGTGGCAAGCACTGGGGGACAGAGTGCGGCGGTGGTGGCAAGCAGGCACCGGGGGACAGAGCGTGGCGGTGGTGGCAAGCATCAGGGGACAGAGGGCGGCGGCAGTAACAGACACCGGCAGCGGCACGCTGCACATCAAAACACCCCCTCATCCCAGCAGCAATGTTCCACTCCGGCCTCCTCCATCACCACCCCTGGAAAGCAATAAGACGCATGGATTATAAGATGCACCACCATTTTATTAAAAATAAAGTTTTTTTCCTATTTTTCTCCTCAAAATTTGGGGTGCGTCTTATAATCCGGAGCATCTTATAAAGCGAAAAATACGGTATTCATTAAACAGGTCTCCAGAAGAGTGCTGAATATAAAAGGGTGTTGCTTAACAATGAAAACCCCATCACATTACTTGCTGTCAGTCATGGCACCAAATGGAAGAGAAATGTCACAAAACTTGATAAAGAAGCTAATTTCTTTACACAATAAGTGTAAAGGCTACAAATAGATCAGGAAAGGTTTACTTACCAGTCAGAATACTGTAGAGAAAGTGATGCAAACAATTCACAAATGTGTACATCCCACCATCTCACAGATGATAAGACTGACCATGGAAGTTAACAAATTTGTGTGGCCCATTTTGGGGGTTTTGTGTGAAATTATGTTCAATTTTCATTTTGTCCCTGTTTTTTGAAAAGGAAATAAACATGTGCATAACAAAACATCTGCAATTGCAATCATTTTTGGAGAGAAACACTTCATTTTCTGGAACATTTTCAAGTGTGCCAACTCTTTCGGCCATAACTGTGTGTACATATAGCCAAGTTTAAAGGGACCTGGCATATAAGTGCAGTATTAAATAAAATCTGTCACCTGAGTATGTTACCCTATTTAAAAAGTAAAATCTCTCTACATTTAGTCTTAAAAATACTGACTTATGTGCCTAGTAAAGTCAGTCTTGTAAGTCAACTGTACCATTAAGGGTACCCTTCCTTCACCTTCTCCAAAGCCGAATAGTACAGTGTCCTTGATTTGTCCATGTCATATGCTGCCCTTAAGTAGGGCAGTTTGTTTGTAAAACTGATTCGCATCTAAATTCTAAGGTTGCAACTCCAAACTGATGCCTACTGGGTAGGACACATGTGTGACAGAAAGTCTGTTTCTGTTAGTCCCATAGAAGTCGATAGAGTTCTCTCGAGATCTCAATCTGCACATGCGGCCATTTTCCCAGAAGTTCATTACAGTGAAATGGATGGAAAGTGTGAGGACTCACAACATTTTCTGAAAGCTGGGACGCTGAACATCCACTCCTCCCAGCCTGGGGTCCATCGCATTGCTCCACTCCTGTTGTCACCAACAGCTTCCTGCAGCAGCAACTCTGCCTGCTGGGACCCCGCTCCACCACATCCAGAGACATTTCTATGAGGGGTAGCCGGGGCATATGCCCCGGGTGCAGACAGCAACGGGGTATGTGCCCCGGGTGCAGCTGGAAGGGGGGCACAGTCGGGCCACCTAATGCGGTGGTCTGAAGTGTCTTCCCTGGAAGCTGCATTCTGCCATCCCCCTGACTGGGAGTTGTCAGTTCTCTGAGCAGGTTGTGAAGCTGACAGCTGGCACAGACAAACTGCAGCTCGCCGGCTCCCAGTGTTCAATAGTATTCACGTCTAACACACGAGTACAATTGAAGCTCTGACTGCCGGGTCACAGAGACGCCAACAGTGTGATCATATCATGCTGTGGCGCCCCCAGGGGTATGGTCGCCACAATGGCATTGCCTTCCTCCAGGGAGGGTGATGTCATGCTTGGAAGCAATGAAGGGTCTCTCTCGCAGTTAACCTATACATGCAACACAGTTCCACTCCAGGCCAGCAGGGGGAACTCTGAACCTGACTTGAGGCGAGGAGTGCTCTCTGAGGGCCAAGAGGAAGGAGTGGGAGAGTTAGTCTGAGGAGTGTGAAGTGTGCGGACGTGAGGAAGAAGCGCGGAGATCGAACCACGAGGAAAGGCTCATCTCCATCGAGAGTGCATGAACTGGAGCCTGGTCTCCACGGTTGTATGGATACTAATGGTCCTGCAACAGACACCAGAGGAGTAGGAGGCTGTAAATGCACTACTCCCATCTAAGACTTGGAGGCACAACAGCACGGAGTGAGCCAACAGAGGAATAGCGGCTACAGCTATCTGCCATACGAGGAGTGCTAGGAGAAGAGAATCAGGAGGAACTTCAGTGTAACTCGGTACTGGAGATACCTCAAGTAAGCGCTAGGAAGGAGACTGCACAGCCCATCTGCTGAGAGAGAATCCCTGAGTTGCTTCTAGGCTAGCCTGCTCCGGTACCATCTGTAACCAGGACCCTGGACTGCATTTATCAAGTAAAGGTACAGAAATTGCATATCGCTGTGTCTTGTCTGCTTTCTACCCTGCCGGCACTGCTACATCCCCGTGCCAACCACCACTACACTGCCCTGGGACTACAGCTCCACCTGTGGGGAGCTTCAACATCTTTGCTGCACTACACCACCAGTCCCAGAGGATCGCCATGCAGTGTCGGCTTAACATCTCAATTGCCGAACACCACAGCTGGCATCACGAACTATTCATTCAACTAACTACATTCCACCATTCAATTCCCCCATTACTTGGGCGCCCAGGGCCACGGACCGGGTCACCACTGCTGTGACACATCCCACTGACACCGGCCCGGTACCGAGTACCCCACAGCCCTGGGAGGGCGACCCAATGTCATGTGATCACGTTGCTGACGTCACTCGCTGGCACTGAAGGGGTGCAGATGGGTGGTAAGTGCTCCATATTAGTGTGAGGGGGTATTTGCTTGGTGTGTGAAGCGATGGCCGGGGGGACCACCACAATGCAGGGAGACTATGGTACACAAGATGATGTGCAAACAACAAAGGGTTAATTTATTTACATGAAAGGAATGCAGTGTTTAGGAAAATGCAGAAACAGGGGTGTGCTATGGAAACAGACAATTTACAGGGATAATATTATCTAGCTGGGCCGTCAAACAGCATGGAGCACCAACTATAAGAGCTCAGTGTATTTATCCAATTGGCAAGACTACACAGTAAAGTAATGTATGATGCTACACTAACTATAACCTAACTGGGCTTTGCTAACCAGGCCACACGTCTGCCGTGCTCTATCTATTGCAGCCTATCCTAAACCCTAGCATGGGCACCGAAGGGGTTAACACTCACAGTAGCGTTGGTATCTCAGTCCAGTCCCGGGGGCCCCTGCAGCTTTGCAAGATGGTGCACACTTCTTCCTGGAAGCTCTGTGCATCCTGGTCTTTTCCTTGTGTGCAGGTACAGTGATGCTCCTAGAAATGGTGTATTCCCTCCTCTGGATTCCTTTCTTGTCTTTTCTTCATGGCTCCTCAAGGCATTACAGGAAAGCCACCTCGTTTTCCACAGAGAGTTTACAAAGTCTTACCTTCACAGCTCAGGCCCATCTCCTTCCTGCAGAATTCTCAGCTCTTTCACAGAAAAGCAGCCCCCCCCTCTACAGTGCTGGCAAAAGAAACCAGTCTATACTGCAGGGAAGATCAGAATGTCCCACTGTTCTAACCAAGGGGGTTGCTGTCTCTTAAAGTGGCAGCTTGTCTCTATGGTCCATAGCAATGCCACCCCCTTACATGTGTGTGGGGGGTTATTTTCTGTGTGGAGGTGGGGTAAATACTGTGTGTGGAGGGGGGAATTTACTGTTTGTGCGGTATTTACTGTGTGTATTTGAGAGGGTATTTACTGTGTGTGGGGTAGTTACTGTGTGTCAGGGGGTATTTACTGTGTCTGTGTGAGGGAGCATTTACTGTGTGGGGCTATTTACTGTGTGTGAAGGGGTATTTATTGTGTTGGGGGTATTCACTGTGTGTGTGTTTGTGTGTGAGAGGGGTATTTATTGTGTGTGGGAGTATTTACTATGCATGAGGGGGTATTCACTGTGTGTGAGAGGGATATTCACTGTGGGAGTGGGTGGGTATTTACTGTGTGGGGTTTTTTAGTGTTACGGGGCTGGGACAAATTTTGTATAATGGGGTATGATTTGAGGACACAAATTTGGGGAGCGGACACAGTATGGCAAATGGAGGTATGGGTGTGGACACAGTAAGAGAAGTGATGGGAAAATGCTTGAGGACACAGAATGGGGGTGATGGGATGGGTGCAGATACAGTATGAGGAGTGAGAGGGATATACAGTATTAGGAGGCAGTAGGGAAAGTGAGAGGGTAAATGTATGAGGAGGGAGGGAGATACATGCGAGGAGAAAGTATGGGGAGTGGAAGTGTGAATGAGCACAGAATGGAGACTGAATAGTGTGGGGGGTGTAGCATGGGGCAACAGTGTAAGGGCACAGCCAGTATACCAAGGAGGGTATGATGAGGGGCTATGAAGAGGGGGGCACAGTTTAGAGACTGGACCCTATAGGGTTTACTCAGTGTGAAAGAACTGTGTTAAGAGGGGGCCCAGTATGGAAAAGAGGGAACAGTGTGGAGAGCATTTACTTAAGAGGGACAGCATGGGGTCATATTTTGTGCAGGGAATATAGTGAGGGGCAAATATTTATTCAGGAACTAGGCGTAGGACAAATATTTTTATTTGGGAGCATTACAATGACACTACTATCTTTAAGGGTATCGTGTGGTGATTTGCTGCACAATACCGGAGAGGATGGAAGTCTGCAGGGATGACTGTGGATGAGAAAACACATGGAGTCTGGACAAGATGAAGAAGAAAAGAAAGAACGACTTCAGAAAACGCCATCTATAAGGTACCTGTGTAGGTAGGTGAGCCGACTGGGGGGTGGTCCTCTTACCGCCGTGAACAGACTGAGGCAGAGACTGAAGTGCGTCCAACAGGTCATCTTTATTGGCCGTCCTCTCGATGACCCGCAACACCACACAGCAGCTGCTTGACTCCGTAGCACCTCACAGCAGCTGCCCGACTGCGCAGACAGGCCCTGGTACCTTCACTTCCTTCCTTTCCTGTCTGACGTCCCTCGCGGCTCTTTCACCCTGGCTGCACTAGGCCTACCACCACAGCGCTTCACCCGTCCGAGTCCGTCCGTCTTGTGGTACCCCAGGCTCTCTCTGTCTGCGGCTTCTCACATCAGGGCGACCCCCCTGACTGTCTCTGTTGTTAGTCCCTTCCTGAGCTTCTACTCTGTCCACTTCTCTCCTTGATCTTCTCCTCTCCTGAGCTCCTCTCCCTGGACTGACCACTTCTAGAACTCTGTGTCTTCCTTTTATCCCCCTCCTTGTGAATTTACCCCTAGAGTCCTTGTAACCACGCCCCCATGACTGTGCGGTTTTGTAGCCCTAAGCTGATGTTCAGTCCTTTTCTCACAACTCTCTACTGCCATCTTGTGGCCAAACTTCAGTATTACACCCATCTCCACTAACTCCAGCTGTCTCCCATCTATAAATACAACAGTCCACCTAAAACACACTATACAGTTGTGGCCAAAAGCATTGACACCCCTGCAATTCTGTCAGATAATACTCAGTTTCTTCCTGAAAATGATTGCAAACACAAATTATTTGGTATTATTATCTTCATTTTATTTGTCTTAAATGAAAAAACACAAAAGAGAATGAAGCAAAAAGCAAAACATTGATCATTTCACACAAAACTCCAAAAATGGGCCAGACAAAAGTATTGGCACCCTCAGCCTAATACTTGGTTGCACAACCTTTAGCCAAAATAACTGCGACCAACCGCTTCCGGTAACCATCAATGCATTTCTTACAATGCTCTGCTGGAATTTTAGACCATTCTTCTTTGGCAAACTGCTCCAGGTCCCTGATATTTGAAGGGTGCCTTCTCCAAACTGCCATTTTTAGATCTCTCCACAGGTGTTCTATGGGATTCAGGTCTGGACTCATTGCTGGCCACCTTAGAAGTCTTCAGTGCTTTCTCTCAAACCATTTTCTAGTGCTTTTTGAAGTGTGTTTTGGGTCATTGTCCTGCTGGAAGACCCATGACCTCTGAGGGAGACCCAGCTTTCTCACACTGGGCCCTACATTATGCTGCAAAATTTGTTGGTAGTCTTCAGACTTCATAATGCCATGCACACAGTCAAGCAGTCCTGTGCCAGAGGCAGCAAAGCAACCCCAAAACATCAGGGAACCTCCGCCATGTTTGACTGTAGGGACCATGTTCTTTTCTTTGAATGCCTCTTTTTTTCTCCTGTAAACTCTTTGTTGATGCCTTTCCCCAAATGCTCTACTTTTGTCTCATCTGACCAGAGAACATTCTTCCAAAACGTTTTAGGCTTTTTCAGATAAGTTTTGGCAAACTCCAGCCTGGCTTTTTTATGTCTCGGGGTAAGAAGTGGGGTCTTCCTGGGTCTCCTACCATACAGTCCATTTTCATTCAGACACCGATGGATAGTACGGGTTGACACTGTTGTACCCTCGGACTGCAGGGCAGCTTGAACTTGTTTGGATGTTAGTCGAGGTTCTTTATCCAACATGCGCACAATCTTGCGTTGAAATCTCTTGTCAATTTTTCTTTTCCGTCCACATCTAGGGAGGTTAGCCACAGTGCCATGGGCTTTAAATTTCTTGATGACACTGCGCACGGTAGACACAGGAACATTCAGGTCTTTGGAGATGGACTTGTAGCCTTGCGATTGCTCATCCTTCCTCACAATTTGGTTTCTCAAGTCCTCAGACAGTTCTTTGGTCTTCTTTCTTTTCTCCATGCTCAATGTGGTACACACAAGGACACAGGACAGAGGTTGAGTCAACTGTAATCCATGTCAACAGGCTGCAAGTGTGATTTAGGTATTGCCAACACCTGTTACGTGCCACTTGTAAGTTACAGGTGCTGTTAATTACACAAATTAGAGAAGCATCACATGATTTTTCGAACAGTGCCAATACACTTTTGTCCACCCTCTTTTTTATGTTTGCTGTGGAATTATATCCAACTTGGCTTTAGGACAATTCTTTTTGTGTTTTTTCATTTAAGACAAATTAAATGAAGATAATAATGCCAAAAAATTTGTGTTTGCAATCATTTTCAGGAAGAAACTGAGTATTATCTGACAGAATTGCAGGGGTGTCAATACTTTTGGCCACAACTGTACCTTACCCTCCTTCTGCAGGCAGGTCTGTATGTCAGCCCACTTCCCCTACACCTGGATGTAAAAATTTTTGTGATACTAATTCTCATATTTTTATTTGTTAGGAGCATTAAAGGCATTTGTCCAAGTTTGTGATAAGTCTGCAGTCATTCTATGTAACTGCAGACTTCTGAATTCTCACAGTACACACTGCCAGGATTCTCTGGTGCCGGTGATTTGCATACATGTGGTAAAGTGCTGACTAGACATGTATGGCCTCACTCAATGAAAATTAATTGAGTGAGGCCGGGCACGTCTAGTCGGAATGTGGCCAGAAGTATCAAAATCACATACTAGTGCCAGGGAGAGTCCTAAAAGTTTGCAATGCATGCACTCTGAGAACTCAAAAGCCTACGGTCACCTATAGTGACTGCAGATTTTCACCTCAAACCTGGACGCACCCTTTAATGATAAAATGAGGCCTTGCAGCTAATCCTAACAGCGTGTAATATCTTCACTGTCAGGATTCAGCTCTGCTTGCTGGTTCCAGCAGTCATCACATTGTCACTTCACTCATGTGATTTTCATACTTGCGCTGTTAGATGACAACAAGCTTCTCTTCCTGCTTCTCTCAGTTTTTCACTGACATTGAATTAGGGAGAGCAGCTCGTCGGCATGTGACTAAGTGTGCAAATCGCATATGTGCTTGGGGGAGAGGGCCGCCAATCTGAATTCTTGCCCCTGGTGCCAGAAAACTTAGATACACCTCTCATCACAGCAGGGCCGGTTTTAGGCAAAGTGGGGCCCTAGGCAAAGTTTAAAATGGGGCCCCAAATGCTAACATATTGCACATCACACAGAAGCATTTCAGTTGTAGTTACATGCGCTGAGTTCAGGACGCTAAATGAGCGTGATCGACAATATTGAAGTCATTTAACACTTGTTTCCCGGCCTCTTTCCACAATCTGAGAAAGAATGATGGGGACAAAATGATCACTAATGGATCACTAACAGATCACCATATAGTATTATATTATCAGCAGCACATCTACAGTTTACACCCCATAGTCCTCCATATAATATAATGTGCCCCATAGTCCTCCATATAGTATAATACACTCCTCATAGTCCTCCATATATTAAAATACACTGCTCAGTCCTCCATATAGTATAATACACTACTCGTAGTGCTCCATATAGTATAATGCACCACCATAGTTATCCATGTAGTACAATTCGCTTCCCATAGTATAATGCACCCCATAGTTCGTCATATAATGTATTCCCCATAGTCGTCGATATAGTATAATGCAGCCACCCCATAGAGCATAATGCTGCCACCCCACGGAGTATAATGCAGCCCCACCATACAATATAATGTAACCCCCCCATAGAATATAATGCAGCCCCCCTCTTATAGCATAATGCAGCCACCCCATACAGCATAATGCAGCCCCACCATACAATACAATGTAACCCCCCATAGAATATAATGCAGCCCCCCTCTTATAGTATAATGCAGCCATCCCTTAGAGCATAATGCAGCTACCCCACAGAGTATAATGCAGCCGCTCCACAGAATATAATGTAACCCCCCATAGAATATAATGAAGCCCCCCTCATAGTATAATGCAGCCACTCCATAGAATATATGGCAGCCCCCTCATAGAGCATATTGCAGCCCCCCATAGAATATAATGCAGCCCCTTATATAGTATAATGTAGTCCCTCCATAGAATACAATGTAGCCCTCCTCATATAGTATAATGCAGCCCCCACATAATATAATGTAGCCCCCTCATAGAGTATGATACAATCACCCCCATAGAATATAATAAATATAATACAGCCCCCATAGAATATAATGTAGCCCCAAATAGAATATAATACAGGCCACCTCCCCATAGAATATAATGTAGTCCCAATATTATATAACACAGCCTCCACCATAGAATATAATGTAAAATGTACCCCCCCATGGTATATAACACAGCTGCATAGTATATAGCCCAGCACCACATGGTATATAGCCCAGCCACACATGGTATATAGCCCAGCACCACATGGTATATAGCACAGCCACACATGGTATATAGCCCAGCATCACATGGTATATAGCACAGCCACACATGGTATATAGCCCAGCACCACATGGTATACAGCACAGCACCATGGTATACAGCACAGCACCATAGTATATAGCACAGCACCACATGGTATACAGCCCAGCACCACATGGTATACAGCCCAGCACCACATAGTATACAGAACAGCACCATGGTATACAGCACAGCACCACATAGTATATAGGCCAGGCCACACATGGTATATAGCCCAACACCACATAGTATATAGCCCATCACCACATAGTATATAGGCCTGGCCACACATGATATATAGCCCAGCACCACATAGTATATAGGCGAGGCCACGCATGGTATATAGCCCAGCACCACATAGTATATATAGCCAATCATCACATAGTATATAGGCCAGGCCACACATGGTATATAGCCCAGCACCACATAGTATATAGCCCATCACCACATAGTATATAGGCCAGGCCACACATGGTATATAGCCCAGCACCACATAGTATATAGGCCAGGCCACACATGGTATATAGCCCAGCACCACATAGTAAATAACCAATCACCACATAATATAGAGGCCAGGCCACACATGGTATATAGCCCAGCACCACATAGTATATAGCCCATCACCACATAGTATATAGGCCAGGCCACACATGTTATATAGCCCAGCACCACATAGTAAAAAGCCCAGCACCACATGGTATATAGGCCAGGCCACATAGCATATACCTCCTCCCCCCCCCAAGAATGGCCCTATAGTCCAGCACACACAGCGATATATAACAACAACAAAAAATTCTCACCTTCTCCTCTTACCCGCGCTGCTCCCGACTCCTGTCTCCTGCACTGCCTGGCACAACAGTGAGAGCACGATGATGTCATCGCGCACCCGCTGTGTGTCAGAGGCAGAATGGGGAATGATGGGAGAGGGAGCGTCAGCTGATGCTCTCTCCTCCATCATTGCCTCCTTCAATGTTGTGGTGGGGGGTCGGCGCTGGGGGCAGGTGGGCCCCATAGCGGCGGCATGATGTGCCGCTAGTTGGGGGCCCCTGGGGGAGCAGTGGCACTAGGTAGCAGCCTGGTCTGCCTGCCCCTAACGCCGACCCTGCATCACAGCCACCCCCATTGGTAAGCTACCATAAAAGAGGACTGTGAGATGCACTACCATTTTATTCAAAATCATTTATTCCTATTTTCTACCTCAAAATTTGGGGTTCGTCTTACGGTACGGTGCATCTTATAATCCGCCATAATGGTATATAATGCATGAAGAACTGATCAATATATTGGCAAATACACAAGTTAGGAACCCAGGTCAAAGGTTCTCATTATCTTGTGAGTCCCTATTCTAAATTCAAAAACAATTCACTGAAAAAGGACATAAATCAATAAAAAACATTGCAGTAAAAAATCATCTATACTTGTCAATCCCATGTCCAGACACAAATGCACAACAGGATGCACACCTATTAACCCACTAAACATCCATGCAGTGACTACATAGTATTCCCAATGCCAACAGGCTTGCATAAGGTGCTTTTCCCACCGTTAAGTGAGATGCATGTTGTTTTGTTAGTATTTTGCACCAGTACTTTACTCCGCCTTTGTCAAGGGGGACCTGGTGCATCCTGTTGTGCATTTGTGTCTAGACATAGTGTTGGTATGTATGGATACCTGGATGTTGGACCAAGATCCTGCAAATCTTTTTTTTAGCAGTTTAAATATAGCTTTTTTATAGGTTTCATTTTAGTTATAATAATATATTATGGTGATGGGTTAATTTATATTGAAAAATTGCATAAATTGTTTTATGAGCTCCGAGACTAATCTCACTAAAGAAATGAAGTGTACAGCACTGGATTATATGTTAGTGCTATGAAAACCTAAGACTAATAATAAATGCATGACTTGCCCAACCAGCCATTTGCTTACTTTTCTAACACGTTACTGGAGATATTGACTGAGCGCACTGGTTGATAACATATTCAACTCTGCATTTTATAGCTGAGAAAAATATCTCTTCAGGGAAAAGAAGAGAGACAAGACATCCCAAACACTGCTGGAATCCATCTCCATGTCTCTGGTATTCATTAGCCTCTCCCCCAGAGTTTTAGGGCAATACCCTAGACAGGAAACATCTTATTTTACATTTGTCAGATTCTGGTACTATTCAGGCTGTGGTAGGTGACAGTATTTCTAAAGGGAGTTAGATCACATTTCTGATACACTGTATCCCAGAACACAGATGACATATAATCTTTTAGGATAATATGCTTTGTACTTTCATATACAGAACAGCTGTTCTCTTATGTTTCTATAATTAATTATTCCAGATAAGTTATCATCCTCCACTAAATCCACAGAGATAATTCAGCTGTTGTGCCTAACATTGTCACTTGGACCTTCCAGTTGGGTCACTAGGACCAAGGGCACATATCAGACTTTGAGCATGGTGCCTCGGATCCCCAGGCAAGCTGTACTCAGCTGTACTCAGTTGAAACTTATGGCAAAGCAGAAAGGCATATGTTCCCGATTCTGTCCATACGTTCCCTGTCTATAATTTCTTGTCTAAAACACATACTGTTTTAGACAAGTAGCCTACAAGAATACAGGGCCATGTACTGTACAAGTGCTCAGCAACCTGGCACAGGAGGCAAAGTCACTGCATAGGTCCACAACAAAAATCTTCATACATTTATGAAACAAGATGATTTAGCCCTGCTTTGCTGCATCAGAGTTAAAGACAGCTTACCATCATAACAAATTCTAAAGAAAAATGTCAGGCTATTTGTCCATAAAAGCTGAATCTCATGAGAATATGGGTCATGTCGCCAGACAAAGACCCAAAGAATACAAGTTGATCTACAAACGAATGGCTACAGAAGGATGAAGTTAAAGTTTTGGAATGGCCTTGTTAATTTGAGCAGTTCATAGAAGAATACTGAGCAACATAACAGAGCGGAAGCTGTTTTTGGGAGAGGAATGGGCTAAAACTCTCCCAAGTTAATTTGGGACTAATCAACATTTATTGGAAAAGTTTAGGTCGAGATATTGCTGCACAAGGGGGAGTGACACAAAATACTAAAATTAAAGGTTCACATACTTCTGTCCCTCAAAAACATGCAATACTAAATTTTCCTCATTTGAAAAATTACAGTCTAATAATTTAATAATAAGAACAAAAACAAAAGAATCTAAATAATAAAAATATTGGATAAAGAGAAACCAATCACAAACTAAAATGTTTCTATACTAATGCACAATGCATGGGCAACAAACAAGGAGAATTAGAATTACTAATGCAGGAAAAGAAATATGATGTCATTGGAATCACTGAAACTTGGTGGGACAATGCACATGATTGGAATACAAGGCTAGAAGGATACAACTTATTTGCAAGAAACAGACTTGATAAAGGAGGAGGGGGTGTCGCATTGTATGTTAGATACGAGTATATCTGCACAGAGATTGAAGCTTCAGAGACTGGGAGTTCTGTGGAAACTGGGTATGAATACAAGGACAGAACAATGGAAAGGACACCATTGTAGGCATTTACTACAGGCCGCCTGTGCAAGCTGAATATATGGATGAACTCTTTATGCATCAAATGGCCAAGTTCTCCAATAAATATGACATCGTTGTCATGGGAGATTTCAACTATCCTGACATTTGTTGGGAATCTCTCTCAGGCAAAATTAACAGGTCAAGGAAATTCTTATCCTCTCTTGCTGACAACTTTATCTTCCAAAAGGTAGGGGAGAAAACAAGGGGAACTGCTACCTTGGATCTAATCCTTATAAACAGGGAGGAAATGGTTGAGGAGGTAAAAGTGGCTGGGACCCTAGGAGGTAGCGACCATGCTATTTTAGAATTTTGGATAACTAGAGGAGGAAGACCTGTGAAGACTCAGATGTCAAGGTTAGATTTCAGAAAGGCAGATTTTAAGGGATTCAGAAAGAGAATTGGAGGAATCCAATGGCTGGATATCCTTAAGGACAAAAATGTCCAGGAAGGATGGGAAATCTTGAAAAATGAAATTCTCAAAGCACAATCGTTAACAATTCCAAAAAGAGGGAAGAATAGGAAGCATTTAAGGAAACCAGGATGGATGAACACAGAACTTAAGCACATGCTAAAAAGGAAGGAAGAAATGTTTATAAAATGGAAAGAGGGAGGCATGTCTAAAGAAGAATATAATGCTATCTGCAGATCCTGCAGGGCACGAATCAGATTACTAAAGCTGACAATGAATTGAGGCTTGCAAGAGACGTCAAAAGCAATAATAAGGGATTTTGGGGATATGTCAAAAGTAAAAGAAAAGTCAAAGATGCTATAGGATTTTTACAGGATGAAAATGATGAAATGGTAAGACAGGATGTTGAGAAGGCCAAACTTTTAAATTCCTATTTTGCATCTGTTTTCTCTCAGAAAGGAAATGTAACATCAACTATTCTTCACTGTCCTATTAAGGGAATAGAAGAATCCAGGATAACCATAAACAGAAATAAAGTGAGGAAACACTTAGCTAACCTAAATGAATTCAAGTCTACAGGTCCAGATGAATTACACTCCAGAGTACTGAAGGAGATAGCAGAAGAAATTTTTGAACAGCTCTTCATAATCTTTGAAAATTTGCGGAGAACAGGAGAAGTTCCAGAAGACTGAAGAAGAGCAAATGTTGTTCCCATCTTCAAAAAGGGGAAGAAGGTGGACCCAGGTAACTATAAGCCAGTGAGTCTGACTTGTATACCAGGAAAGATCTTTGAACAAATTATTAAACAACATGTATGTCAGTACCTGGATAAGAATGAAGTGATTAAACAGAGTGAGCATGGGTTTGTAACTAATAAGGAATGTCAGACTAACGTAATTTCCTTCTATGACAGAATCACTGATTGGGTGGATCAGGGAAATGCAGTAGATATAGTATATCTTGACTTCAGCAAAGCATTTGACAAAGTATCTCACACAATCTTTATTGAAAAAATGACTAAGTATGGAATGGACAAGGCAACTGTTAGGTGGATTCATAACTGGCTTAGTGATCGGACCCAAAGAGTGGTCATAAATGGCTGCACATCCAGTTGGAAGAATATCTCAAGTGGGGCACCACAGGGCTCTGTCCTGGGCCCTATATTGTTCAACATCTTTATCAACAATTTAGATGAAGGAATTGAGGGTAAACCGATTAAATTTGCTGATGACACAAAGCTTGGAAGGATAGCTAATACTAGAGAAGAGAGAGAAGATTCAAAAAGATATAAATAAACTGGAGCAGTGGGCAGCAACTAACAGAATGGTTTTTAATAGGAAAAATGCAAAGTACTACATCTGGGCAATAAAAATGAAAAAAGCATATACAGAATGGGAGGAATAGGGCTAAGCAACAGCACATATGAAAAAAACTTGGATATACTAATAGATCACAGACTGAATAAGAGTCAACAGTGTGATGCTGCAAAAAAGGCAAATGCAATTCTACGATGTATTAACAGAAGCATACAGTCTAGATCATGTGAAGTCATTATTGCCCTCTACTCCTCTTTGGTCAGACCTCATCTGGAATACTGTTTCCAGGTTTGGGCACCACATTTTAAAAAAGACATCAACAAACTGGAACAAGTTCAGAAAAGAGCGACCAGAATGGTGACCGGTCTGCAAACCCTGTCTTATGAGGAAAGGTTGCAGGATTTGGGAATGTTTAGTGTTGTGAGTTCATCTTCCCCTTCGTCACTGAGGTCTGGTGAACTCCCTATTCTGGTAAAGGAAGGTAATAAGCCTGATTATCAGGCACCTGAGTCTAATGAGGATGACTGGCTGAGTGGAGTCACGGACTGGATATAAGGCTGCCGACGCCCTTCTGCCCTGCGGGTGATTTCTCTGTGGACTTCTAGGACACCAGTCTGATTCCTGCTCCTCTAAAGCTAAGTTTCTGCTTTGCCTGTTAGCATTTATGTTTTGTTTTTGTTTTCCTTGCTTTTCTGTATTCTGCCATTCCCTGCTGGGGTGAGCTGAATCTCCTTTTGCCTGTAGCTCTGTCTTCAGAATATTCCTGAGTTCTGACATAGCCTTTTTGAAGCCTAGCGTCTTCAGGGCCTTTTTTACTGTCAGTCTGTTGGCTCTTATTTTCATAGGGTTTTTCACGGATTGCAGACAGCAGCCTTCCTGTCCTTTTCTATTTAGTTAGCTTGGGCCCCGTCTTTGCTCAGTCTTTCTTTCTGTCTATGTTAGTGTTTTCATCTTGCTTCACCGTCATTATATGTTGGGGGCTGCCTTTTGCTTTGGTGTCTGCTCTGGGGCAGTTTAGATTTCCCCCTTCTTTCTTTAGGCCTATTTAATTCTCCGGCTGTGATCGAGGGGTCTAGGGCATCGTAGGAACCCCCCACGGCTACTGCTAGTTGTGTTGATAGGTTCAGGGGTCTGCAATCCGATAGCTGCCAACTTCTCTAGTTTTCTGGACTTAGCTAGCATTTCTGTTTTTGCCTCCTACGGTGACTCAATCATAACAGTTTAGCCTGCAAAAGAGAAGACTGAGAGGAGACTTAATTACTGTCTACAAATATCTCAAGGGCTGTCACATTGTAGAAGGATCATCTTTATTCTCATTTGCACAAGGAAAGACTAGAAGCAATGGGATGAAACTGAATGGGAGGAGACACAGATTGGATATTAGAAAAAACTTTTTTACAGAGTGATCAATGAGTGTAACAGGCTGCCACGAGAGTTTGTTTCTCCTTCAATAGAAGTCTTCAAACAGAGGCTGGACAGATATCTGTCTGGGATGATTTAGCTAATCCTGTTTTGAGCAGGGGTTTGGACCAGATGGCCCAGGAGGTCTCATCCAACTCTACGATTCTATGATTCTATGATTCTTCCATTTTCTTACTGTTGCACCAACAGTTGTCTCCTTCTCAACCAGTGACTTATTTATAGTTTTGCAGCTCATTCCAGCTTTGTGCAGGTCTATATTCTTGTCCCTGAAATCCTTAGAAAGCTCTTTGGTCTTGCACATGTTGTAGGTATTAGAGTCTGACTGATTTATTGAGTCTGTGGACAGGAGTCTTTTATAAAGGTGACTATGTAAGACAGCTGTCTTTAATGTAGGTAATAAGTTGATTAGGAGCATCTAACTGATCTGTAGGAGCCAGAACTCTTAATGGTTGGAAGGGGATCAAATACTTATTTCTCACTGCAAAATGCCAATAAATTTATATAATTTATGCAATGTGATATTTTGGCTTTTATTTTTGATATTCTATCTCTCAAAGTTAAAATTGACCTACACTTAGAATTATAGACTTTTCATGTCTTTGTCAGTGGGCAAACTTACAAAATCAGCAAGGGATCAAATACTTATTTCTCCCACTGTATGTATCACTGAAGTTATAACTTTCAGTGATGTCAACCTAGAAAAATGCTCCAGCACACAGTACTGATAAGGATTAATTGGAAATGTAAAGGGCTAGGTTTAGTAAACATCTGTAGAGTGGGAGGCTGTTCACCATATCTCAACCAAGTGTGGGGCTTAGAAAGTAAATTATCGGCCTGCTGAATCATTCTGTCTTTAGTGTGACTGGAGGTGTGAGCTCTAGAGCTTTGTTTATGGTAAACTGAGCTGAACTCTGCTGTTGTTTCTGAACGGGCAGATACCCGCAACAACGTGGGCTGTGCTACACATTGTCTTTTGTTTTCCCATTATGCCAGAAAGGTTGTTTATTTTGATGAACTTTGCAATGGTTTATGCTGTAATTTTTAATAAACCAGCAGAAAATTCAAGTGAGAAACAATCCTGTGTCTACCTCTGTGAGCAACCGAGTGAGCTAGTCTACCACAATACACAATATTAAAGAATATATTATATGTATTATAAATTATATAGTGCTAAATCATTAGATCAACCAAATGCTGAGTAAAGTTAAAGCATGCATAAAAGTCTGTACTCTGTGCGACTACAGGTATTGGGCTATCCAGCATGGAAATTAGAATCCATGCTGGGCTTGCACTCTATCTGCCTTAAAGTTGTTAACAGTATATTGACCATCTCTATACACAACTGAACACTATCTTGAGATACACTCACTGGCCACTTTATTAGGTACACCTGTCCAACTGTGTGTTAAGACTTAATTTCTAATCAGCCAATCACATGGCGGCAACTCAGTGCATTTAGGCATGTAGACATGGTCAAGACAATCTCCTGCAGTTCAAACCGAGCATCAGTATGGGGAAGAAAGGTGATTTGAGTGCCTTTGAACGTGGCATGATTGTTGGTGCCAGAAGGGCTGGTCTGAGTATTTCAGAAACTGCTGATCTACTGGGATTTTCACGCACAACCATCTCTAGGGTTTACAGAGAATGGTCCGAAAAAGAAAAAAAATCCAGTGAGCGGCAGTTCTGTGGCCGGAAATGCCATGTTGATGCCAGAGGTCAGAGGAGAATGGGCAGACTGGTTCGAGCTGATAGAAAGGCAACAGTGACTCAAATTGCCACCCGTTACAACCAAGGTAGGCAGAAGAGCATCTCTGAACGCACAGTGCGTCGAACTTTGAGGCAGATGGGCTACAGCAGCAGAAGACCACACTGGGTACCACTCCTCTCAGCTAAGAACAGGAAACTGAGGCTACAATTTGCACAAGCTCATCGAAATTGGACAGTAGAAGATTGGAAAAACGTTGCCTGGTCTGATGAGTCTCGATTTCTGCTGCGACATTCGGATGGTAGGGTCAGAATTTGGCGTAAACAACATGAAAGCATGGATCCATCCTGCCTTGTATCAACGGTTCAGGCTGGTGGTGGTGGTGTCATGGTGTGGGGAATTTTTTCTGGGCACTCTTTGGGCCCCTTGGTACCAATTGAGCATCGTTGCAACGCCACAGCCTACCTGAGTATTGTTGCTGACCATGTCCATCCCTTTATGACCACAATGTACCCAACATCTGATGGCTACTTTCAGCAGGATAATGCGCCATGTCATAAACCTCGAATCATCTCAGATTGGTTTCTTGAACATGACAATGAGTTTACTGTACTCAAATGGCCTCCTCAGTCACCAGATCTCAATCCAATAGAGCATCTTTGGGATGTGGTGGAACGGGAGATTCGCATCAGGGATGTGCAGCCGACAAATCTGCGCCAACTGTGTGATGCCATCATGTCAATATGGTCCAAAATCTCTGAGGAATGCTTCCAGCACCTTGTTGAATCTCTGCCACGAAGAATTGAGGCAGTTCTGAAGGCAAAAGGGGGTCCAACCCGTTACTAGCATGGTGTACCTAATAAAGTGGCCAGTGAGTGTATATTGCACTATTCCACTTATGTATGTGTCTTTGAGTGTTTTCCATGTTAAGATTTTAATTTGATTAATTAAAAGTTAAATTGTATTATATATTTCTATCTCTGCTGCTACTCCTCTATCAATTAGGTACACTTGATTGATTGCTTATCACCATTGCTTTGTATGCAACTACAGGTCCCAAGGAGGATACGCTGGTTGTTGCTGTTTCAAAAACTAGAAAGGTGCCAGACATCACGTTACTGAGACTGCAGCAATTATGAGAAAAATAAGAAGAAAAACATTTACATCCATAGTCTCACAAGTGACTTTTTTCTGGGTTTGTTCTCTTTCTTCCTCTCCATTCAGTCCAGACCACCATAAAAACCTCTCCCGGCCAGGACTAATCAGTACAGAATTTGGGTACTTCCTTTATTTTCCTCACTTTTGTGGCAGAGTCACCCCTCTATACTAGATACCAAGAAAAATAGAGGCCTAGAAACAGAGAAAGAACTATGAACATAACATGAAAATCTAAGTTACACTACAAACAAGAGTATAGCAGCAATTACTATATGTTAAAATGTAATGCTGTCTAAAGGCCCTTTTACATTTAGCGATGCACCAGCGATCCAACCAGCGATCCGACCCGGTCAGGATCGCTGGTGCATCGCTAAATGATCGCTAGTGAGCTTTCATACAGAAAGATCTCACAGCGATGCAGCAGCGACGCAGCGCACGATACTCACCTTTCACACACAGCGATCCTGCGTCCTCCCGCCCGCCTCCACGCGTCGCTGGACGTCACAGCAGGAAGCCCAGCAGGAAGCAGACGACGAGAAATGGAGCCGGACATTCTCGCGCGATCAGCGATGAGCAGCGGGGGAGCCGGTCGCTGGTAAGTATCACACATAGCAATATCACTAGCAATATCGCTATAACGTCACAAAACCAGTGACGTTTTAGCGATATTGCTAGCGATATTGCTTAGAGTAAAACCCCCTTAAGGCTAGTTTCACATTAGCGTTTTTTTGCGGTGCGCCTCATACGCATTCCAAATGCATGCAAAAAATGCATTAAGCATTTTGTATGCATTTGCTGTTTTTTTGCGCATGCGATTGAACCAGTATGTCGCCATGTTAACTCTAAAAACACATGTGCATGCGTGCGCATGTCCTAGCACACGCGTGTGATCCTATAGACTGTAATGCTGTTTTTTTTTGTGCATTCCATGCGCTAACGTGCGCA
Source organism: Dendrobates tinctorius (assembly GCF_039654945.1). Lineage (NCBI taxonomy): Eukaryota > Metazoa > Chordata > Amphibia > Anura > Dendrobatidae > Dendrobates > Dendrobates tinctorius. The sequence goes on along the minus strand of NW_027361827.1, from coordinate 27,121,765 downwards.
TGCGCTTTTTGGCAGCAGTTAGGCGCACAGAAAAATGCAACATGTAGCTTCTGGCGCGCCTGGGCGCACACCTGGAAAAAACGCAACGCACGAAAACGCACATGAATGCGTACATGCGCTATACCATGCGCCCACCATGTTAAAGATAAGAGAGCAATGTGCATGCGCACAATAGCGCACGAGGCGCAGCGCAAAAAAACTCTAGTGTGAAACTAGCCTAAATTCCATATATTCAATGTTTGCATACATCTTATCGCTTACAGAGAGCTGCTGTATTCTTTGGTTTGTATATAATGCAGTCATAGCAGCTTGCACCTGTTCATACTTGCTTCATTTTGTTAGCACATCAAAGTTACATTTTACTAATTCTCATGAATTACAAAAAAAACAGCAGGTTCTGAACAAGAGAGTATAAGCAAAATGGTGGTCACAATTTTACAATTTACAATGACAGATTGATATTGAATCCACAAGTTGTAGATAATGTATATAACAAATCAGCACATAGTAAGTGTAATGACCCACAAGCAAAAAGAAAATAGGGGTCACAATCAGACAAATAGACGGTAAAAGGCAGAATCGGTTTTATACAAAGGTGGGTCCCTGGGCAAAAGTTAAAAGAAGGGCCCCAAATGCTAACATGTTGCACCATCACAAAGAAACATTTAGTCTGCATTTATAGGATCAGATTTCAGACTTTTAAAATAGCACGATTAGCAATATTGTAGTGATCTGGTGCTTGTCTACATGCCTCTTTACAAAAGCTGATAAAGAATGATGGGGTTAACTTAAAATGATCTCTAATAGATCATTCTGTCCCCATACATATCATGTTATTGGCTCTGCATTCCCTGTTTAAACTGGACAATGTGCTGCCGAAACCAATGGTCCTGACTCATTAAGACTGGCGTTGTGCAAACCAGTCTTAATGAACAGGGCCACTGGAGTAAGGTGTACCTAATTCATTAAAAGGCGCATACCACTTAATGGATTAGGAATCTTAGAGGTGCTGTGCGCCTCCTGCACAAAATCTATTAAAGTTTAGGACTGTGGTACATTTCTGGGGTAAGGATTGCCACAAAAGTTAAGAATTGCATCCTCCCTGAAGTGCCAAGAACTACGAAGTGTTCAGTGGTTCCAACATGTCTTTTTCACGACCCAATATCTTAAAAATTTTCATTGTGCTGCATCCCTTTGTAAAACTTTTCACAATTTTTGACATTTTAGAGTCAGTTAAATCTCTTTTTGGCCCATTTTACCCGAGGAAAACAAGTTGCCTAATATTTCTGCTTGATAAAGGGGGTTGATATCCTAAGGTCTCGTCCCCCTCGTTGCACAAAAACACATCACCTGAACTACTTCATCTATTATTTATGTATTTATTATGCTTACTTATATAACGCCAACATATTCCACAGCGCTTTCCATACATTATCATCACTGTCCCCATTGGAGCTTACAATCTAGATTTCCTATCAGTATGTCTTTGGAGAGTGGGAGGAAACTGGAGAAAATCTGCACAAACAGGGGAAGAACATATAAACTCCTTTCAGATGTTGTCCTTGGTGGAATTTGAACCCAGGACCCCAGTGTTGCAAACATACATTGGTAATCAATGAGCCACTGTTCTTTATCCAATAATCATTCAAGTTATACAGCTTTGAGTTGGAAGATCTACATAGAAATGATGATATAGTCAAAATACTCGCCTAATAATTGTGCACTTGATGTATGTCAGCAGAAAATTAATTTCCCCTGAGGATTTTATGTATTGCATTTCTGCATTTCATGTGTACCTTCAGTAAGCCTTTGCCTTCAAACACAGTGTTATTATGACTTTACCCACTGTTCATATTGAGCTTTTTGTCTACTCCAATACTATTAAACTAGATGCGTGCTGCGGGTCAGATACAGAGATTGTAAGCAGCATAATCATCTAAATCCAGAAATGTTAAGCAGTGTGGATGTTTCACAATACACATGAAATGTAACAGACTTGTTTCTGCGTCTGTTCTCTAACTTGATGGTTGACAGAGTTGTTTCATACGCATTCTTAAAGCATCCTGGAGGTATTTTAGAACAAAACTCAACCATCGATTTTCAGCCAAGAAACTGTCGGCCCTTACTCAAGAGACAAAAATGTTCTGTGAATATTATAAATGTGTCTCAATTACTAAGGGTTGAGGAACTTTGCAAACTTTTGATAAAATTCCTTTCCTTAGACATTGGCTATTTCTAATGTTCTATAATTGCTAAAGACTAGAGCGATATTTAGATTTAGCACAATATTATTTATGCACCTTAAGATCTTTGTGATCTTTAGCAAAAATAAAAGAACAAAAACGTCTCTGATTAGGTTGAAACCCTTACATTTTTTTTGCTTAAGCACTGTTACCTGCACCTTTCACAAAGTATGCCATCAAAACTTCTATATACACTGTACATACAGTGGGGAAAAGAAGTATTTGATACATTGCTGATTTTGAAAGTTTTCCCACCTGCAAAGAATGGAGAGGTCTGCAATTTTTATCTTAGCTACACTTCAACTATGAGAGACAGATTCTTTAAAAAATCCAGAAAATCACATACGGTAGTATGATTTTTACACAATTAGTTTGCATTTTATTGCATGAAATAAGTATTTGATGCAATAGAAAAACAGAACTTAATATTTGGTACAGAAACCTTTGCTTGCAAGTTCTTGACCAAGTTTGTACCCACTGTAGCAGGGATTTTGGCCCACTCTTCCATACAGATCTTCTCCAGGGCTTTCAGGTCTTGGGGCTGTCGCTGGGCAGCATTGAGTGACAGCTCCCTCCAAAGATTTTCTATTTTGTTCAGGTCTACAGTCCTGGCTAGGCCACTTCAGGACCGCAAAATGCCTCTTACGGAACCACTCTTTAGTTGTCCATCACTCTCCCAAATGTCAATGTCATCCTGGAAGACCCAGCTATGACCCATCTTCAATGCTTTTACCGAAGGAAGGAGGTTTTGAGCCCAAATCTCACGATACATGACCCCTTCCATCCTCACTTCAATACAGTTTAGCCATCCTGTCCCTTTTGCAGAAAAGCACCACCAAAGTATGATGTTTCCCCCACCATGTTTTACGGTTGGGATGGTGTGCTTGGGGCTGTACTCATCCTTCTTATTCTTCCAAAAACGGCGAGTGGAGTTTTATAATTCCATTTTCTAATAATTGTGTCAACAATTGTTGCCTTCTCACCAACCTACTTGCATATTGTCCTGCAGCCCAAAACATACTTGTGCAGGTCTTCAGTTTTGTCCCTGGTGTCACTAGACAGCTCTTTGGTCTTGGCCATAGTGGAGACGGAGATGTGTGATTGATTGTGTGAAGAGATGTCTTTTATGAGGTTTTAATGAGTTCAAACAGATTCAATTAATACAGGTAATGAGTGCAGAGTAGGAGGGCTTCTTAAAGAAAAATTTACAGGTCTGTGAGAGTCAGAATTCTTGCTGGTTGGTAGATGATCAAATAGTAATTTCATGCAATTAAATGCAATTTAATTGTTGAAAATTCATATAATGTGATTTTTTTTGTTTTATTTTTAGATTCTGTCTGTCACAGTTGAAGTGTACCTATGACCAAAATTACAGACCTCTCCATTCTTTGTAGGTGAGAAAACTTGCAGAATCAGCAGTGTATCAAATACTTATTTTCCCAACTGTATAAAATCAGTTTATAAAACAAGCATGTGCAGCTATCTCGACTTTAACAGTGGCATGCATTATACATAATCCTGTATCCAAAATAGATGAATTTCCTGGAGGTCAGACATCTTTAATAATTATAGTGGTTTGAAAAAACCACTATATTGTAATCCGAACGCTGCTAACTTATTCTTCTTCTTATTATTATTATTCAGTTGATTTCCGCAATTAATGCGGCCTGAACCGCTACACGCACAGACTCCGTTGAGGTGTCGTTTCGAAGCCAGCGTCCATGAGAGGTGTGCTAAGTATTTTTCGTGTCGATCGGATTTGTAGTTTTTGCGTAATTTGCGTTTGAAAATGTTTTTTCCCGTCATTGGAATGCACTGTCTCCAATGCTTTTCAATGGGAAGCTTAAAACATGCCCTGAGGCGATTGAAATGGCAGTTGAGCTCATTGATATGCGCAGGCACACCCAGTTACTATACCAACGCCTACGAACATCACATGACGCCCCCAGGAGAGAGCTTCTGCCACATAATATCAGCTCTTAAAGCAAAACCCACAGCACAAATGCAAATCTAGCTTCATCACATGACGCATGCCCCTGAGAGAGAATGTGTGCGCCAAAGTGGATTTAGAAGCCCAGTGAGCCACCCTGGCTCTTAAAGGGCCGACACGCCAAAGTGATTCTTAAAGAGCCGGCGCACCAAAATGAGTCTTAAAGGGCCGGCGCGCCAAATCGAAAGCTGAGTGACCCAAGGCTCCAAATCGGAGGCTGATAGACCCTGGCCTACAAAAAGGAGGCTGAGCAACCCTGGCATCCAAATTGGACCCAGAGTGGCCCCGCCCATCAAATTGGACCCTGAGGGGCCCCACCCACAAAATCGGACCCTGAGGGGCCCCGGCCACAAAATCGGACCCTGAGGGGCCCCACCCACAAAATTGGACCCTGAGGGGATCAGGCCACAAAATCAGACCCTGAGGGGCCCCGGCCACAACATCGGACCCTGAGGGGCCCCACTCACAAAATCGGACCCTGAGGGGCCCCACCCACAAAATCGGACCCTGAGGGGCCCCAACCACAAAATCGGACCCTGAGGGGCCCCGGCCACAAAATCGGACCCTGACGGGCCCCGGCCACAAAATCGGACCCTGTCGGGCCCCGGCCACAAAATCGGAACCCTGAGGATCCCCACCTACAAAATTGAACCCTGAGGGGCCCCACCCACAAAATCGGACCCTGAGGCCAAAGTGGCCCCTGAGAGGCACCCACAGTTAAAACGGATCCTGAGTTGAAAGTCTTGCAGGTGCAGCAGGCAAGTCTCTCTTAAAGGGGCCGCCCGGGCAGCATTTCAAACCACTATCTGTACTTCCTTCAGGAAATACCCATCTAGTATTATTATTACTATTCTGTTGATTTCCGCAATTAATGCGGCCTGAAACGCTACACGCACAGACTCCGTTGAGGTGTCGTTTCGAAGCCAGCGTTCACGAGAGGTGTGCTAAGTATTTTTCATGTCGATCAGATTTATAGTTTTTGCGCAATTTGCGTTTAAAAAAACATTTTCCTGTCATTGGAATGCACTGTCTCAATGCATTTCGATTGGAAAATTTTGCCATAGGGAAAACATGGGGCAGTCGTGAGGCGACTGATATGCGCAGGCACATCCAGGCACATCCAGCACACCCAGTTACTATGCCAACGCCTATGAACTTTTCATGACCCCTCCAGGACAGAGTTTCTGGCAGATAATATTAGCTCTTAAAGCGAAACCCAGAGCACAAATGCAAATCTAGCTTCATCACATGATGCATGACCCTGAGAGAGAATGTGCGCCAAAATGGATTTAGAAGCCCAGTGCGCCAAACTGGCTCTTAAAATGCCGACGCGCCTAAGTGATTCTTAAAGGATCAGCGCACCAAAATGAGTCTTAAAGGGCCGGCGCACCAAATCTGTTGCTGATTGACCCTGGCCTACAAATCAGAGGCTGATCGACCCTGGCCTACAAATCGGACCCTGAGGGTCCCCGCTCACCAAATCGGACCCTGAGGGGCCCCGCTCACCAAAAGGAACTCTGAGGTGCCCTGCTCACCAAATCGGACCCTGAGTGGCCCCACTCACCAAATCAGACCCTGAGGGGCCCTGCTCACCAAATTGAACTCTGAGGGGCCCCGCTCACCAAATCAGACCCTGAGGGGCCCTGCTCACCAAATTGAACTCTGAGGGGCCCCGCTCACCAAATCAGACCCTGAGGGGCCCTGCTCACCAAATTGAACTCTGAGGGGCCCCGCCCACCAAATCGGATTCTGAAAGGCCCCAGCCACAAAATCGGACCCTGAGGGGCCCCAATCACAAAATCGGACCCTGAAGGGCCCCGCCAACCAAATCTGACCCTGATGGGCCCCGCCCACCAAATCGGACCCTGAGGGGCCCCGCTGACCAAATCGGACCCTGAGGGGCCCCGCTCACCAAATCAGACCCTGAGGGGCCCCGCCCACCAAATCGGATTCTGAGTGGCCCCGCCTTCCAAATCGGAGCCTGAGGGGCCCCGCTCACCAAATGGAACTCTGAGGTGCCCTGCTCACCAAATCAGACCCTGAGTGGCCCCGCCCACCAAATCGGACCCTTAGGGGACTCGCCCACCAAATCGGACCCTGAGGGGCCCCACCCACCAAATCGGACCCTGAGGGGCCCCACTCACCAAATCGGACCCTGAGGGTCCCCACCCACCAAATCGAACCCTGAGGGGCCCAGCTCTCCAAATCGGACCCTGAGGGGGCCCGTTCACAAAATCGAACCCTAAGGGGCCCCGTCCACCAAATCAGACCCAGAGGGGCCCCACCCACCAAATTGGACCCTGAAGGGCCCCACCTACCAAATCAGACCCTGAGGGGCCCCGCTCATTAAATCGGACCCTGAGGGGCCACGCCCACCAAATTGGACCCTGAGGGTCCCCGCTCACCAAATCGGACCCTGAGGGGCTCCACTCACCAAATGGAACTCTGAGGTGCCCCGCTCACCAAATCGGACCCTGAGTGGCCTGCCCACCAAATCGGACCCTGGGGGGCCCCGATCACCAAATCGGACCCTGAGGGGCCCCACCCACCAAATCAGACCCTGAGGGGCTCCACTCACCAAATCGGACCCTGAGGGTCCCCGCCCACCAAATCGGACCCTGAGGGGCCCAGCTCTCCAAATCGGACCCTGAGGGGGCCCGTTCACAAAATCGAACCCTGAGGGGCCCCGTCCACCAAATCAGACCCAGAGGGGCCCACCCACCAAATTGGACCCTGAGTGATGCCGCCCACAAAATCAGACCCTGAGGGGCCCCGGCCTCAAAATCGGACCCTGAGGGATCCCGACCACCAATTCAAGCCCTGAGGAGCCCAGGCCACCGAATCGGATCCTGAGGGGCCCCACCTACCAAATCAGACCCTGAGGCCAAAAGTGGCCCCTGAGCGGCACCCACAGTTAAAACAGATCCTGACTTCAAAGTCTTGCAGGGGCAGCAGGCAAGTCTCTCTTAAAGGGGCAGCCCGGGCACCATTTCAAACCACTATCTGTACTTCCTTCAGGAAATACACATCTAGTTTATGTAGAAATGCCAATAATGTAAACTTATGGAAATCCACCTTTTGTCTGATAGCATACACAATTCCAGTGACTCAGCGGCATGTAATCTGGTTTGTCAGTGAAGTTTACAAGGCCTAATCCCAATGACAGTGATGTAATGATCACAGGGGGTACAGGTCAAGGCAAAAAATGAGCAATGGCTTATCTAAAAGACCCCAAGCTTTATTGAGACCCTACACCAGATCAGAATTGAGAGTCCTCAGTGGTTACTTGATACCTTTTAATGGCTAACTGAAAAGATGATAACAAACTGCAAACTTTCGAGTCTACTCAGGTCTCTTCATCAGGCATTGACTAACATAAAAACTGAAGACTCACATATTTATGCACAGCACAACACAGCACAGAAATAATGCAATAGATAGACAAGTGACGTGAAGCAGAAATATCATCATGGCAGAGTTATGGATTAAATATCTGCAAATTCCTCATGGAAAACACAGGGTCTGATGCTGATTCTGTGGTGAAACATGAATTTATGTCTTTTTACATCGATTAAGGAATTTGCCCATAAGACCTTGTGGGGTCATCACAACACAGAACCAGATCCTAGTCAGAGGACAATAAAGCTTTCATACTCCTTATCTATGAACTGTTCCAATATTTATGGCCATAACTGTCCATCACGCTCCCATAATGATAATTTCTGCTTCACCTGTCTATCTATTGCATTATTTCTGTGCTGTGTTGTGCATAAATATGTGATTCTTCAGATCTTGTATTAGTAAATGCCTGATGAAGGGACCTGAGTAGTCTCGAAAGCTTGCATTTTGTTATCATCTTTCCAGTTAGCCATTAAAAGGTATCAACTAATGAGGACTCTCAATTGTGAATATTTTCTATCTAAAGGCTAACACGGTACAAAGATATACCTTTCTCCTAGACCAGATTATACATTTACCCATCAAGCTGCCAGCTCTCACCTCATAGATCGAATTCATAACCATCCATCACTTCACAGCCAAAATAGCAAATACAGTTGTGGCCAAAAGTATTGACACCCCTGCAATTCTGTCAGATAATGCTCAGTTTCTTCCTGAAAATGATTGCAAACACAAATTCTTTGGTATTATTATCTTCATTTAATTTGCCTTAAATGAAAAAACGCAAAAAGAATTTTCCTAAAGCCAAATTGGATATAATTCCACACCAAACATAAAAAAGAGGGTGGACAAAAGTATTGGCACTGTTCGAAAAATATTGTGATGCTTCTCTCATTTGTGTAATTAACAGCACCTGTAACTTACCTGTGGCACCTAACAGGTGTTGGCAATAACTAAATCACACTTGCAGCCAGTTGACATGGATTAAAGTTGACTCAACCTCTGTCCTGTGTCCTTGTGTGTACCACATTGAGCATGGAGAAAAGAAAGAAGACCAAAGAACTGTCTGAGGACTTGAGAAACCAAATTGTGAGGAAGCATGAGCAATCTCAAGGATACAAGTCCATCTCCAAAGAACAGAATGTTCCTGTGTCTACCGTGCACAGTGTCATCAAGAAGTTTAAAGCTCATGGTACTGTGGCTAACCTCCCTAGATGTGGACGGAAAAGAAAAATTGACAACAGATTTCAACGCAAGATTGTGCGGATGTTGGATAAAGAACCTCGACTAACATCCAAACAAGTTCAAGCTGCCCTGCAGTCCGAGGGTACAACAGTGTCAACCCATACTATCCATCGGCGTCTGAATGAAAAGGGACTGTATGGTAGGAGACCCAGGAAGACCCCACTTCTTACCCCGAGACATAAAAAAGCCAGGCTGGAGTTTGACAAAACTTACCTGAAAAAGCCTAAAACGTTTTGGAAGAATGTTCTCTGGTCAGAAGAGACAAAAGTAGAGCTTTTTGGGAAAAGGCATCAACATAGAGTTTACAGGAGAAAAAAAGAGGCATTCAAAGAAAAGAACGTGGTCCCTACAGTCAAACATGGCAGAGGTTCCCTGATGTTTTGGGGTTGCATTGCTGCCTCTGGCACTGGACTGCTTGACCGTGTGCATGGCATTATGAAGTCTGAAGATTACCAACAAATTTTGCAGCATAATGTAGGGCCCAGTGTGAGAAAGCTGGGTCTCCCTCAGAGGTCATGGGTCTTCCAGCAGGACAATGACCCAAAACACACTTCAAAAAGCACTAGAAAATGGTTTGAGAGAAAGCACTGGAGACTTCTAAGGTGGCCAGCAATGAGTCCAGACCTGAATCCCATAGAACACCTGTGGAGAGATCTAAAAATGGCAGTTTGGAGAAGGCACCCTTCAAATATCAGGGACCTGGAGCAGTTTGCCAAAGAAGAATGGTCTAAAATTCCAGCAGAGCATTGTAAGAAACTCATTGATGGTTACCGGAAGCGGTTGGTCGCAGTTATTTTGGCTAAAGGTTGTGCAACCAAGTATTAAGCTGAGGGTGCCAGTACTTTTGTCTGGCCCATTTTTGGAGTTTTGTGTGAAATGATCAATGTTTTGCTTTTTGCTTCTTTCTCTTTTGTGTTTTTTCATTTAAGACAAATTAAATGAATATAATAATACCAAAGAATTTGTGTTTGCAATCATTTTCAGGAAGAAACTGAGTATTATCTGACAGAATTGCAGGGGTGTCAATACTTTTGGCCATGACTGTATATTCTTTTATTATAGTGCAAAATAAGATAAGGGTAGCCTTAGCCATTAATTTGGGGTGCCCCATGGTCATGAGAGTACAATTAAATCTCTTGAATTAGTTTTTAACAGGGAAAAATGCAAAGTACTACATCTGACCTCAGTAGATTCGGGTTTGGATTCTCTCTTTTGCAATAAACCAGTTCTCGTATTTTTACGTGCCTTAGACCATCCATGGTTAATCACCCGATTGGAGTATCCCCTCTGGGCAAAACGTTGTGCCAACTCAGACGCTTGATTCTCAAAGAGGATTCAGTAGAACAAATTTTCTTTGTTCGTAAGAACTGACGGTATGGAATAATGTCCTTCAGGGGTTTAGGGTGAGACGAGGTGGCATGTAAGACAGAATTAACAGCCGTCGATTTTCTATAAACTTCTGTATGTAAGAATCCATCCTCCCCTTTAAAAATTCGAGTATCCAAAAAATCAATACTCACTTGACTGTACTTGCATGTCAATTTAATGTTCAGATCGTTTTTGTTTAGATGTTGAGTAAAGAGCAGTAACTCCGTCTCCGAACCTTGCCAAATGACCAGAATGTCGTCTATAATGTATATCCAAGTTGAAACCTGTTCAATCAAAGAGACACAATTCGTTTGAAATATGTTACGCTCCCAAGACCCCAAAAATAAAATCGCGTATGAGGGCGCAAAAGCCACCCCCATCGCAGATCCCTGTAATTGGAGGAATAAGATTTCCTTAAATATGAAGAAGTTATGTGCTAGGGCAAAATCAAGTAAAGTGAGAAGAAACTTACTCAACCCATAATCAATATTAGACATCTGTAAAAAATGTCTAACAGCCTCAATACCATTGTTATGTCGAATCGACGTGTACAGTGATTCGGCATCATAGGTTACCAACCACATATTCTTTTCAAGGGGGATGCCTTCCAATTTTCTTAATACATCATTGGTGTCTTTGATGTATGACGGCAGGGATTCGACCATAGGTTTTAGATGAAAATCAAGGAACTTGTTAATGATTTCACACCGTCCACCCCTGCCAGATACAATGGGTCGTCCTGGGGGGTTAGTAGCAGAATTATGCACCTTAGCAAGGGGTTCATGGTTTTTCAGGGACTAGTCCTTTGCTAAGCTCTTTTGAAATCACGCCATCCAAAAATGCCTGTTTAGTCAATTCATACAATTGTTTTTGGAAAAGGGTCGTTGGATTAAAAGATAACCTTTTGTAGCAATTGGAATCCCTCAACTGTCTGAATGCCTCTTTTTCGTACATCAGGGATGGCCACAGAACAATATTGCCCCCTTTGTCTGCAGGCTTTATTATCACATTCTTGAGGTGTTTCAATTCCTTCAGTGCTACCCTCTGTTACTTTGTTAGGTTATCATTACGTACCCCAGTGGGCATATTATGAAACTCATCCGTGACCAGTCTAACGAACATTTCAATCTCAGGATAGAAGTTTAATGGTGGAAATTTTTTTGATCTAGGAATAGGAAACCCTACTGGTAATGGAAGATGTAGATGATGGATCACATAGTTCTTCCAATATCGCGATCGGCTCCTTTTCTTCTGGAGTCCATTCACAGGTAGTAGATGGTTTATTATTAGTGTTGAGCATTCCGATACCGCAAGTATCGGGTATCGGCCGATATTAGCTGTATCGGAATTCCGATACTTAGTTCCGATACTTTTTTCATATCGAATACCTGAATCGGAAGTTCCCATAATGCTAGGAGCCCGCTCGATTTGATTCAGCCAATGGGGATCCTCAGAAGCCTGGGCACATCCTGTTAGGCATGTAGGCATGTTAACTACTGGCATGGCTGTGATTGGCTGCTGAAATGATGTCATGATGCACTATAAAAACCGCTGTAGCCGCCATTTCTGGTCACTCTGCTGTGAATTCAGTTAGGGACAGGCTGCTGTTGAAGACTGTGAGGGACAGTTAGAAATAGCGATTCTAAAAACAATATTGTGCTTTATCCAGGCTACATAAACCACCACTGTAGCTTTCTTTTGCCTAGCAGCAGTGTTCACAGCTGTCTGCAAGGGCTGTGTGAGTGCAGACCCACGCTGTGTAGTGTGTCCTGCTGGCACGTCTGCTTGTAGGCCGCCCAGCGTGTGTCTCTGCCTCATACACATTTTTCTTTTATTGCTGCTTTTTTTTTCTCCTGTATCCTGTATAGTGTGCTTCCATACGTATCCATATACGTTGGTTGCAAACACTAAAGGAGTGGACAGCGGAGCCTTTCAGCAGCCTTTTAGTGCTATAGCCCATTTCTCTGCACTGTTTTTGGCTGTCTGATAGGTCTCTCTGTGTGTGAGTGCAGCTCACGTTGCAGTGTGTTCTACAGCCACCGCTAGCTGTAGTCCGCTCAGCGTGCGTCACTGCCTCATACATAGTCCTTTTTTTGCAGCTAATTTAGCCAGATTTTTGCTCCTTTATTAGTCTGCTTCCAACCGCATCCATTGTCATTGGTTGGTTGCAAACACTATATAGGATTAGATAGAGGAGCCTTTTTGCTGGTTTGTGCCCTTCAGGGCCAGCCAGGCTAGTATCAGCCTATTTTTTGGAGCCTCATCAATTGCATTGTAGGTTAGCTTCCTGCATTGTAATCGCTCCAAAAAGTTTGTGATACTATAGCTTTCAAACTTTGGTCACATCCTTTTCTTTCCCCCCCCCCCAAAAAAAAGGAAATAAAGTTCACCAAACACTCCACTTTACAGTTGTCTAGGCCACATTAGATCATATTAAAGTGTAGTACACACACTCTTAGCCAAATTAGTGTTTCTTATACTGGTTAGCAGGTGTTCAGGAATAAGAACACTAAGCCACCCCTTTTTTACTTTTCTGCCTATCTTTATCAGTCTACCAAGATGAAGAAGGCAGGGAGTAAGGCACGTGGTCGTGGCTGTGGAGTTTCAGCAGGGAGAGGATGGGGGGATTCAGCAGGGAGAGGACGTGGGGATTCGGTGTCTGCTGCGGCCACCAGTGATCCGGCATCCCCCACTTTTACCAGGCAACAGTCCTTCATGCGCAGCTTTGTAGGACCTCGCCGTACCCCACTGCTGCGTGACGAACAAATTGAAGCCGTTGTCGGATGGATGGCAGCTAACGCATCCACTTCAATGACTTCCGCATCCTCCCAAGGCCAGAGCACTGAAGAGCAACCATCTGTCTCTTCACCACCTGCCAAATTGCCCAGGCAGTCTGAGAGCCCTGGACAGGAGCCATCTCAATCTTTACTTCTGTTCTCAGAATCTGTTGGCTTGGAAAGAGGTGGCCAGCCAAGCAGCATTCTAGAGCGTGAAGAAGAGGGAGTATGCAGTGATGCGCAACTGCTTTGTCCCTCTGAATCTGAAGAGGCGGGTGGGCCAGTGCCTATTGTCAGCACACCTCAGTGCTCATCTGATGATGATGAGACTCAGTTGCCAATTTCTGGTGCGTACGGTGCTGGCGAGACAACCCAGGACCAGCTGGTGCTTGAAGAGGGGAGTGGAGATGATGAGGTCCTTGACTCATCATGGCGTCAGCCACAGGAAGGTGGTGGGAGCAGCTCTGAGGAAGAGATTACCCGAACAGCCAAAAGAGGAGGGAGAGGGCGGGGGCAGACTTGGTTGCCTGTAGCCTCCACTTTGGCACCCGTGAGGAGCAATCCTCTTCCAAAACACAAAACGGGCGCTCCCAGGACTTGCAGTGCGTGGTCTTTTTTTGACACAGTTGCAGATGACATTTGCTTTGTCAAATGCAAGCTGTGTCATCAGAAAGTGAAACGAGGGAAAAATGTGAGCAACCTCAATACCACAAATATGTGGAAACATGTGCGTACCAAGCACGAGGTGGAGTTACACAGACACACTGAAGATGTAGGCCAACCTTCAGCAGCACCTACCACCTCTTCAGCTCGTATTGGGGCCTCTTCCTCCAGCTCACACACAGCTGGTTCGGCTTCCTCACTGGAACGCCATGGAAGAACCACTGCCACTGTTGTCCAGAGACCCAGTGAAATTCCACCCACTGAACCACGTTCGCAGTCATCAGCACACTCCCAGGCCACTCAGCAGCAATCGGTAGCACAGGCATGGGAGAAAAAGCGGCCATACTCGGCAAACCATCCCCGAGCACTGGCTCTGAATGCCGGCATTGCCAAACTACTGGCCCTTGAGATGCTGTCATTCAGGCTGGTGGAGACTGACACCTTCCGGAACTTTATGTCATTGGCAGTTCCACAATACAATGTGCCCAGCCGCTTTTATTTCAGCAGGCAAGCCGTCCCTGCCCTGCAAAAGCATGTGGAGGGAAAAATTAAAAATGCGCTACTAAATGCCGTCAGTAGCAAGGTCCACCTGACCACCGATGCGTGGACCAGTAGCCATGGACAGGGACGATACCTTTCCCTCACTGCCCATTGGGTCAATGTTGTGGAGCCGGGTACAGATCTGGAGAGTGGCTCTGTACGTATTCTGCCAACTCCAAGGATTGCAGGAATGCAGTCTGTACATATTGAGTCCTCCTCCTACTCTAGTTCCTCGGAATCAGCACTGCGTGAGCCTGTTAGGCCAGATATGAGCACAGGTGTGGCCAAACGTCAACAGGCTGTCCTTAAATTAATTTCGTTGGGGAATCGGAGCCACACAGCACAGGAGCTCTGGAATGCCATTAAGCAGAAGAGCGATGTGTGGTTTGTGCCAGCGAATCTCCAGCCAGGTTTGGTAGTGAGTGACAATGGCCGAAATCTAGTGGCAGCTCTGGGCCTAGGCAACCTCACTCACATACCATGTCTGGCACACGTGCTCAATTTGGTCGTGCAGAGCTTTCTGAGGGACTATCCGGATCTTGATGCACTGCTGCACAAGGTTCGCCTGGAGTGTGCTCACTTGTGGCGTTCCAGCATGGCAAGATCGCGCATTGCATCTCTGCAACGCCGATTCCGCCTGCCAGAACATCGCATCATATGTGACCTCCCCACCAGGTGGAATTCAACGTTACATATGTTGGAGCGGTTGTGTGAGCAGCAGGCAGCAGTAATGGAGTACCAGCTGCATCAGGCGCAAACAAGTCGCACTGTGCGCCGGACACACTTCACCACCACTGAGTGGGCCACTATGAGGGACATCTGCCAAGTTTTGCGTGCCTTCGATGACTCCACGTGGATGGCCAGTGCAGATGATGCAGTAATCAGTATGACTGTCCCCCTCATCTGTCTGCTTCAAAAAACCTTACAAGCACTAAGTGAGGAGGTTTTTGAAGAGGTCGAGGATGAGCAGTCAGAAATGCCATCTGCTTCTGGCAAGTCTGCGCAACGTGCTTCCACACAAAGGCCCAGGCAGGGGACACTTAGTGAGGAGGATGACGAGGAGTCAATGGAGGAGGAGGAACACATCTCTCCAGAGGAGGGAGGTACACAAGGCTCTAGTAGTCAGTGTGTACAGCGAGGGTGGGGTGATGCTGAGCAGGCAGAGATGCTGCCTCAAGCTGGGGACAGCGTTTCCGGTCCAGTTGGCAGTCTGCAGCACATGGTTGATTTCATGCTGCAGTGCTTGTTAAATGACCGCCGCATCGCCAACATTCTCCACACGGCTGATTATTGGGTGTACACCCTCCTAGATCCTCGCTACCGGGACAACTTACAAAGCCTCATACCACAGTTGAACCGGGAGCGAAAAATGCGGGAGTACCAAGAAACACTTGTGCAGGCCATCATGTTCTCCATTCCCCCCGCAAGTGTTGCTGGTAGTGCTTTTCAAAGCAGCCATGTGGGTAGAGGCAGTGGAGGAAGCTCTGCACAAAGAGCTTCCTCCACTGAAGAAGAAGTGGTTCACACTTTGAAACGCGTAGGGAATTAAATGGTCAAATTTCTCATATTGTGTTGATTCCATTCTGGTCAAGCAGCGCACAGTAAGCCCGAGAATAACTTTATATCCTTAAGGATCTGCACAAAGAGGTAGCAGAGGCAGTGCCGCAGGACAAGGCAAGGCCAGTATGGCCCAAATGTGGAAAAGTTTTGTGGGACCGCCACAAACGGCTACACCATCACAGACGGCTCCAGTCAGCAGGAGGCAACGTTTCCATCAGATGGTGACAGACTACTTGTCGTGCCCTGTTAGTGTTCTCCCAGATGGCTTTTCCCCGTTCAAGTATTGGGTCTCTAAGCTGGATACATGGCCAGAGCTTAGCCAGTATGCATTGGAGGTGCTGGCTTGCCCTGCTGCCAGTGTATTATCGGAACGTGTCTTTAGTGCTGCAGGTGGTGTGGTAACAGACCGTCGCACGCGACTATCCGCCGATAATGTTGACCGGCTTACTTTTCTGAAAATGAACAAGGCCTGGATCTCACCTTAATTTGCCAGTCCTCTTCCAGAATAAATAATTGGCTGGCAACAGGATCCAGGTCTCCTGTTGCGTTCATGTTTCTATGACCTGAACTTTATTTCCTGGGCTACAGCAACGCCCGTTGTTGCTCAGAAGTGCTGTCCGCACAGACAAAACACTTGCTCATGTGTAAGTGGGGTTCGGTAACGTCAGCTGATCCCCTGCTGTGTGTATGGCAAAGTGTCCTGCTCCCTCCACAGTCAAACAACCTCAGATTTACACCTGGCTCCAAGTAGGCCTCGGCCTACTACCTGATTTTCCCTGGCTTCCAACAACGCTAGTTGGTGCTCAGAAGTGCTGTCCGCACAGACAAATCACTCGCTCATGTGTAAGTGGGGTTCGGTAACGTCAGCTGATCCCCTGCTGTGTGTACGGCAAACTCTCCTGCTGCCTACAACTTCTGACTACCTCTGATTTAATATGTTCTCTGATTTGCCCTCTGTCTCCACTCTGTTTTGAGTATTTCCTCCGGCCTACAACACCGCCTGTTTCTGCTCTCAAGTGCCGTCTGCACAATCCACACTTGTTCCTGTGTTACCTGGGTCCTGTAACATCTGCTCATCTCCAGAGGTGAGCACGGCAATGTCTCCTGCTTTGTCTACATTCCCACTACTTGTAGTGGAAATGTGGACAGAGCAGGAGACATTGCCTGACTCACCTCTAGGGAGAAGCTGCTGTTACAGAACCCCAGTAACACAGGAACAAGTGTGGGTTGTGCAGACGGCATTTCAGAGCAGCAACTGGCGTGGTTGGAAGCCAGAGGAAATACTCGAAACAGAGTGAAGACAGAGGCCTAATTGGAGTACGTTGACAGTTAGTAGTAGTCTAGAAACAATCGCAAACTGCCACCAAGTAGGCCTCGGCCTACTACGTGATTTTCCCTGGGCTCCGACACCGCCAGTTGGTGCTCAGAAGTGCTGTCCGCACAGACAAAACACTCGCTCATGTGTAAGTGGGGTTCGGTAACGTCAGCTGATCCCCTGCTGTGTGGAGGGCAAACTGCTGCTGCCTCCAAATTCAAACAACGTCTTATCTTAAACTGCCTCCAAGTTGGCCTCAGCCTACAAGATGACTATCCCTGGGCTCCAACATCGTCAGTTGTTGCTCGGAAGTGCTGTCCACACAGAAAAACACACTCGTTCATGTGAAAGTGGGGGTCAGTAACGTCAGCTGATCCCCTGCTGTGTGGAGGGCAAACTGCTGCTTCCTCCACATTCAAACAACGTCTTATCTTAAACTGCCTCCAAGTAGGCCTCAGCCTACAAAATGACTATCCCTGGGCTCCAACATCGTCAGTTGTTGCTCGGAAGTGCTGTCCACACAGAAAAACACACTCGTTCATGTGAAAGTGGGGGTCAGTAACGTCAGCTGATCCCCTGCTGTGTGGAGGGCAAACTGCTGCTGCCTCCAAATTGTAACTACTTCAGATTTAAACATTCTCTGAATTGGCCTCTGTCTCCACTCTGTCTCTAGTATTTCCCCTGACCTCCAACACCGCCAGTTCCTGCTCACAGTTGCCGTCCACGCATTCCACACGTGTTCCTGTGTTACTGGGGTTCTGTAACGTCAGCAGATCCCCCAATATGTGTCCGCCACTGTCTCCTGCGCTGTCCACCTTCCCACTGCAAGCGGTGGGAATGTGGACAGAGCAGGAGACAGTGGCAGACACTCATCAGGGGATCTGCTGACATTACAGAACCCCAGTAACCCAGGAACACGTGTGGATTGGGTAGACGGCTGCTGTACGCATAAACTGGCGGTGTTGGTGGTCACGTGAAATCCTGGAAACAGAGTGGAGAAAGATGCCTAATTGGAGCACGTTGACAGTCTGTTGTAGCCTACAACGAAACAAAAACTGCCACCAAGTAGGCCTCGGCCTGCACCCTGGTTCTCCCTGGGCTCCAACAACGCTAGTTGGTGCTCGGAAGTGCTGTCCACACAGAAAAACACACTCGTTCATGTGAAAGTGGGGTTCGGTAACGTCAGCTGATCCCCTGCTGTGTGGAGGGCAAACTGCTGCTGCCTCCAAATTCAAACAACGTCTTATCTTAAAGTGCCTCCAAGTAGGCCTCAGCCTACAAAATGACTATCCCTGGGCTCCAACATCGTCAGTTGTTGCTCGGAAGTGCTGTCCACACAGAAAAACACACTTGTTCATGTGAAAGTGGGGGTCAGTAACGTCAGCTGATCCCCTGCTGTGTGGAGGGCAAACTGCTGCTTCCTCCAAATTCAAGCAACGTCTTATCTTAAACTGCCTCCAGGTAGGCCTCAGCCTACAAAATGACTATCCCTGGGCTCCAACATCATCAGTTGTTGCTCGGAAGTGCTGTCCACACAGAAAAAAACACTTGTTCATGTGAAAGTGGGGTCGGTAACGTCGGCTGATCCCCTGCTGTGTGGAGGGCAAAGTGTCCTGCTCCCTCCAAAGTCAAAATACCTCAGCTTTACACCTGGCTCCTAGTAGGCTTCGGCCTGCACCCTGATTGTCCCTGGGTTCCAACAACGCTAGTTGGTTCTCGGAAGTGCTGTCCACACAGAAAAACACACTCATTCATATGAAAGTGGGGGTCAGTAACGTCAGCTGATCCCCTGCTGTGTGGAGGGCAAACTGCTGCTTCCTCCAAATTCAAACAACGTCTTATCTTAAACTGCCTCTAAGTAGGCCTCAGCCTACAAAATGACTATCCCTGGGCTCCAACATCGTCAGTTGTTGCTCGGAAGTGCTGTCCACACAGAAAAACACACTCGTTCATGTGAAAGTGGGGTTCAGTAACGTCAGCTGATCCCCTGCTGTGTGGAGGGCAAACTGCTGCTTCCTCCAAATTCAAACAACGTCTTATCTTAAACTGCCTCCAAGTAGGCCTCAGCCTACAAAATGACTATCCCTGGGCTCCAACATCGTCAGTTGTTGCTCGGAAGTGCTGTCCACACAGAAAAACACACTCGTTCATGTGAAAGTGGGGGTCAGTAACGTCAGCTGATCCCCTGCTGTGTGGAGGGCAAACTGCTGCTGCCTCCAAATTGTAACTACTTCAGATTTAAACATTCTCTGAATTGGCCTCTGTCTCCACTCTGTCTCTAGTATTTCCCCTGACCTCCAACACCGCCAGTTCCTGCTCACAGTTGCCGTCCATGCATTCCACACGTGTTCCTGTGTTACTGGGGTTCTGTAACGTCAGCAGATCCCCCAATATGTGTCCGCCACTGTCTCCTGCGCTGTCCACCTTCCCACTGCAAGCGGTGGGAATGTGGACAGAGCAGGAGACAGTGGCAGACACTCATCAGGGGATCTGCTGACATTACAGAACCCCAGTAACCCAGGAACACGTGTGGATTGGGTAGACGGCTGCTGTACGCATAAACTGGCGGTGTTGGTGGTCACGTGAAATCCTGGAAACAGAGTGGAGACAGATGCCTAATTGAAGCACGT
This sequence comes from Dendrobates tinctorius, assembly GCF_039654945.1. NCBI lineage: Eukaryota > Metazoa > Chordata > Amphibia > Anura > Dendrobatidae > Dendrobates > Dendrobates tinctorius. The sequence continues at coordinate 27,102,035 of NW_027361827.1, read as the reverse complement.
TGACAGTCTGTTGTAGCCTACAAACAATCAAAAACTGCCACCAAGTAGGCCTTGGTCTGCACCCTGGTTCTCCCTGGGCTCCAACAACGCTAGTTGGTGCTCGGAAGTGCTGTCCACACAGAAAAACACACTCGTTCATGTGAAAGTGGGGTTCAGTAAAGTCAGCTGATCCCCTGCTGTGTGGAGGGCAAACTGCTGCTGCCTCCAAATTCAAACAACGTCTTATCTTAAACTGCCTCCAAGTAGGCCTCAGCCTACAAAATGGCTATCCCTGGGCCCCAACATCGTCAGTTGTTGCTCGGAAGTGCTGTCCACATAGAAAAAAACACTTGTTCATGTGAAAGTGGGGGTCGGTAACGTCGGCTGATCCCCTGCTGTGTGGAGGGCAAAGTGTCCTGCTCCCTCCAAAGTCAGAATACCTCAGCTTTACACCTGGCTCCTAGTAGGCTTCGGCCTGCACCCTGATTGTCTCTGGGTTCCAACAACGCTAGTTGGTGCTCGGAAGTGCTGTCCACACAGAAAAACACACTCGTTCATGTGAAAGTGGGGGTCAGTAACGTCAGCTGATCCCCTGCTGTGTGGAGGGCAAACTGCTGCTTCCTCCAAATTCAAACAACGTCTTATCTTAAACTGCCTCCAAGTAGGCCTCAGCCTACAAAATGACTATCTCTGGGCTCCAACATCGTCAGTTGTTGCTCGGAAGTGCTGTCCACACAGAAAAACACACTCGTTCATGTGAAAGTGGGGTTCAGTAACGTCAGCTGATCCCCTGCTGTGTGGAGGGCAAACTGCTGCTGCTCCCAAATTCAAACAACGTCTTATCTTAAACTGCCTCCAAGTAGGCCTCAGCCTACAAAATGACTATCCCTGGGCCCCAACATCGTCAGTTGTTGCTCGGAAGTGCTGTCCACACAGAAAAAAACACTTGTTCATGTGAAAGTGGGGGTCGGTAACGTCGGCTGATCCCCTGCTGTGTGGAGGGCAAAGTGTCCTGCTCCCTCCAAAGTCAGAATACCTCAGCTTTACACATGGCTCCTAGTAGGCTTCGGCCTGCACCCTGATTGTCCCTGGGTTCCAACAACGCTAGTTGGTGCTCGGAAGTGCTGTCCACACAGAAAAACACACTCGTTCATGTGAAAGTGGGGGTCAGTAACGTCAGCTGATCCCCTGCTGTGTGGAGGGCAAACTGCTGCTTAATCCAAATTCAAACAACGTCTTATCTTAAACTGCCTCCAAGTAGGCCTCAGCCTACAAAATGACTATCCCTGGGCTCCAACATCGTCAGTTGTTGCTCGGAAGTGCTGTCCACACAGAAAAAAACACTTGTTCATGTGAAAGTGGGGGTCGGTAACGTCGGCTGATCCCCTGCTGTGTGGAGGATAAAGTGTCCTGCTCCCTCCAAAGTCAAAATACCTCCGATTTACACCTGGCTCCTAGAGTTGAGCGACTTTTGCTTTTTTAGGGTCGCGTTTCGTTTCGTGAAACCCGACTTTTCCAAAAGTCGGGTCGAGCAAGATCGTCCGGTTATAGGGAAAAGTCGGGGTCGTCCCGAAACACGAAACCCAATGTAAGTCAATGAGGAATAAAAGTCGGCAGTGAGAGGAGGACAGGAAACACACCTACAGTGCCCATTTGAATGCCAAAAGCATCAATTCTTCTTACTTAAGCTTGTCAACCTTAATTAACTTCATAATACAAGTTACGCACTGAAAAATGGGGGTTATTTGGCTAAATTTGTGGGGGGGGAGGGCTGGCTGCAGGTTTTCATGTGCCCTGGGCGAAAGAGCGCCCCTTTAACACATACCACAACTCATCATGCTCCGATATGGCAGAGAAATAGCGGTATAGTACAATGAAAAATACCTCACTTTTTACATCTCATGACGAGGCCCATCTATTTCTCCATACAAAATTATTGGTCCCATATAATGTTTGAAACAGTATATGATGAGCTCCACATAATGCTACAGTATATGTTGGTCCCCATGGATGAAGCTCCACTGTCTTATGGGCCCAAATAATGCTCCAAACATAATGGGCCCCATTTCTAATGCTCTAGTGTATAATGGGCCCTGTAAATGCTGCTCCAGTGTCTGATGTCCACCTTTGGAATGTTCCAGTGTATGGTGGGCCCCATCTATCATTCTCCAGAGTATAGTGCTCCCCAAAAATTGCTGTCCCAACATAGAAAACAATCAAATAAGTCTCCTCGCTAGGGAATCCCTGTACTTGTCTGGACAGGTGCTGTAGCTTGCTTAACAGCTCGCCAGCCGTTCTCACGCCCAGTATGGATTGCACGTGATTGCACAAAGGTTAGAAAGGGTACCGTATCCCTGGATAACATGTATGGATAGCGTACACATTCAAAATATATGTCTATACAGCATGAGGCAGGCTCAGACGGTGTTAGGCCCAGTATGGATTGCACGTCATTGCACAAAGGTTAGAAAGGGTACCGTATCCCCGGATAACATGTATGGATAGCGTACACATTCAAAATATATGTCTATACAGCATGAGGCAGGCTCAGACGGTGTTAGGCCCAGTATGGATTGCACGTCATTGCACAAAGGTTAGAAGGGGTACCGTATCCCCGGATAACATGTATGGATAGCGTACACATTCAAAATATATGTCTATACAGCATGAGGCAGGCTCAGACGGTGTTAGGCCCAGTATGGATTGCACGTCATTGCACAAAGGTTAGAAGGGGTACCGTATCCCCGGATAACATGTATGGATAGCGTACACATTCAAAATATATGTCTATACAGCATGAGGCAGGCTCAGACGGTGTTAGGCCCATTATGGATTGCACGTCATTGCACAAAGGTTAGAAAGGGTACCGTATCCCTGGATAACATGTATGGATAGCGTACACATTCAAAATATATGTCTATACAGCATGAGGCAGGCTCAGACGGTGTTAGGCCCAGTATGGATTGCACGTCATTGCACAAAGGTTAGAAAGGGTACCGTATCCCTGGATAACATGTATGGATAGCGTACACATTCAAAATATATGTCTATACAGCATGAAGCAGGCTCAGACGGTGTTAGGCCCAGTATGGATTGCACGTCATTGCACAAAGGTTAGAAGGGGTACCGTATCCCCGGATAACATGTATGGATAGCGTACACATTCAAAATATATGTCTATACAGCATGAGGCAGGCTCAGACGGTGTTAGGCCCAGTATGGATTGCACGTCATTGCACAAAGGTTAGAAAGGGTACCGTATCCCCGGATAACATGTATGGATAGCGTACACATTCAAAATATATGTCTATACAGCATGAGGCAGGCTCAGACGGTGTTAGGCCCAGTATGGATTGCACGTCATTGCACAAAGGTTAGAAGGGGTACCGCATCCCCGGATAACATGTATGGATAGCGTACACATTCAAAATATATGTCTATACAACATGAGGCAGGCTCAGACGGTGTTAGGCCCAGTATGGATTGCACGTCATTGCACAAAGTTTAGAAGGGGTAACGTATCCCCGGATAACATGTATGGATAGCGTACACATTCAAAATATATGTCTATACATCAGGAGGCAGGCTCAGACGGTGTCAGGCACAGTATGGATTTGACGGCCCAGATTACACAGCGGAGGAGCAGGGAGAGGTAAAGATTGCAAATGCTGGGGCCCTGGCCAAGCAAGGGGGGCCCACTCGTGGGCGTCGGTACTGGCACTGGGCCCCTCATAGTACAGCGGTGTGTCTGACGGCGGGTGTGCACCACCACCATCAGAGACACTTGATTGCACTATGAGGGACCCTGTGCCAGTGCCCGCGCCCAAGAGTCGGCCTACCCACCTGTCCAGGGCAACGGCACTCGCACGGTGTTGTGCGCTAGGTGGTGACCCCGGCCATGGGGGGGGAGGCAGCACAGTTAGGGAGTTTTAGAAAGTGGCATATGTTGATGTTGGACATTCAACTGATGCAAAAGGCGAAATAGGTGAAGTACCAGGAAGAGGTGGACCAAAGCAAGCCATTTTTCTGTCACCCTATGTGTCATCAGGGGAAGGTGGGACAAAATCCTTGGAAACCCATGCGTGGTTCATTTTAATGAAGGTTAGATCATCCACATTTTGGGTTGACAGACGGGTCCTTTTTTCTGTCAGGATTGATCCAGCTGCACTGAAGACTCTTTCCGATAGCACACTTGCAGCTGGGCAAGCGAGCTCCTGTAAGGCATATTGGGCCAATTCAGGCCAGGTGTCCAGTTTAGCGGCCCAATAGTCAAAGGGGAATGACCTGTGTGGGAGAACATCGATATGGGAGGAAAAGTAGTTTGTAACCATAGTTGACAACTGCTGTCTCCTGTCACTTTCCATCGATGCAGTATTACCAGTTGTGTGAGCGGTATTTGAAAAATCAGTCCACAACATTGTCATGAAACCCCTGTCTCCAACGCCACTTCTGCTGTGTGCACCACGAACACCTCTGCCAAGCTGCCCCCGGCCCGTACGGCTCGTGTGAGAACCATCACCGCTGCTGTGTGCTGGGAATGCCTCAAGCAACCGATTTACCAGAGTTGCTTGTTTATTAGCCAATATTAGGTCAAGGTTCTCCTGTGGCATGATGTTTTGTAATTTGCCTTTATAGCGTGGATCCAGGATGCTGGCCAACCAGTAGTCGTCATCGTTCATCATTTTGGCAATGCGGGGGTCCCTTTTTAGGATCCGCAAGGCATAATCTGACATGTGGGCCAATGTTCCCGGTGTCAATGATGCACTGCGAGTGCTGGGTGGAGGAGCACTTTCTGGCAAATCCACATCCCTCCAGTCACGCACAAACCCTGTACCAGACCTTGCCACGCCAACATTTTCACTTGCCCCACGAGATGCATCCTCCTCCCCTAAGTAATCATCCCCATCATCCTCCTCCTCCTCCTCCTCTTCTTCCTCCACCTCGTCCAGGAGAGGTCCCTGAGCAGACAATGGCTGAATGTCATCAAGGATTCCCTCCTCCTCTTCCTCCTCATCAACATTGGCTGCAGACGCCTGCTCCTTAAGGTGCGTCAAAGTTTGCATGAGCAGACGCATAAGTGGGATGCTCATGCTTAGGATGGCGTCGTCTGCGCTTACCAGCCGTGTGCATTCCTCAAAACACTGAAGGACTTTACAAAGGTCTTTCAGCTTCGACCACTGCACGCCTGTCAACTCCATGTCTGCTCTCAAAGTGCCTGGCCGTGTATCCTCCCACAAATGCATTATGGCCTGCCTCTGCTCGCACAGCCGCTCCACCATGTGCAGGGTGGAGTTCCACCCTGTTGCAATGTCGATAATGAGGCGGTGGTTGGGAAGGTGGAGCAATCGCTGCAGCTTCTGCATACGAACGGAGTGTACAGGCGACCGGCGGATGTGCGCGCACAGTCTTCGCACCTTCTGGAGCAGGGCTGTTAACTCCGGATAATTTTTGAGGAAGCACTGCACCACCAGGTTCAAGGTGTGAGCCAAGCAAGGTATGTGGCTGAGTTTTGAAAGGGCTATGGCTGCCACAAAATTACGGCCGTTATCACTAACTACCTTGCCTGCCTCAAGATGTACACTGCCCAGCCATGACTCAGTTTGTCGCTTCAAGTACTCGGCCAGCACCTCGGCGGTGTGTCTGTCGCCCAAACACATCATCTGCAACACAGCCTGCTGACGCTTTCCACTAGCTGCTCGATAGGGGGACACATCGTGTGCAACAGTGGCAGCTGCAGATGGAGTGCTCGTACGACTGCGCTCTGTGGACAAGCTGTCGCTTCTGGAGGAGGAGGAGGAGGAGGAGGGTCGAACGCCTACAGCCAACTGTTTCCTAGACAGTGGGCTAGGCAGCACTGTCCCACCACCGCTGTCCCCTGTGGACCCTGCATCCACCACATTAACCCAGTGCGCAGTGATGGACACGTAACGGCCCTGGCCATGCCGACTGGACCATGCATCAGTTGTGAGGTGCACCTTTCCGCTCACTGACTGCTTGAGTGCATGGACAATGCGGTCTTTCACATGATGGTGGAGGGCTGGGATGGCTTTGCGAGAGAAGAAGTGGCGACTGGGTAGGTCATAGCGTGGTACTGCATAGGCCATGAGTTCGCGGAAAGCTGTGCTTTCCACCAACCGAAAGGGCATCATCTCAAACGAGATTAGTTTGGCAATGTGGGCGTTCAAACCCAGTGTACGCGGATGAGAGACTGAGTACTTTCTTGACCTACTCATAGTGTCTGGGAGGGTGAGCTGGACTTGAGAGCTGCATATGGTGGAAGTAGCGGTGGACAGGGCGGACTGAGAGAGGGTTGATGATGGTGATGGAGTTGGTGTTCTTTCTGATGGCCTAGAATCAGTCTTTCGTTGATATAACAGTGGGATTCCCTGACTGCTGTGGCCTTGCAACGACACCTCAACATTTGCTGCTGTGCTAACCGTTGTGCTTACAGTGGGGGAAACAATGTAGCGTTGCTGACTACCTTCGTTGTGATCAGTTGCACATGTGGCACTTGAGGTTTGGTGTTGTGTCCACGCTTGCAAGTGCATGCTGGTTAAATGTCTAAGCATGCAACTGGTATTCAAATTTTTCAGATTTTTCCCTCGGCTAAAGGTCTTTGCGCACTTCTTACAGATAACCTTTGCCTGATCATGAGGATTTTGTTCAAAAAACTGCCACACTGCACTCTTCCTACTTTGGCAGACATTTTTGGAACCTGTCTTTGGAGTGCTCCGGGCCTGCCAGATAACAGCTGTTGCGATGTCGATGTCTGCTGTGGATGCTCCTCATCTGAGCTATTGGAAGCAGCACCCTCTTCCCCCAATGGATGCCAATCTGGGTCAACAACTGGGTCATCCATCACCTCCTCTTCTATGTCATGTGCACCTTTCTCTGTGTCACCGTGTATGGTGGTATAGTGTGCGGGAAGGGGCACCTGAGTCTCATCAGGGTCAAAATCTGGCTCTGTACACTGCGAGGACAATGTAGTGCTCTGAGTGAATGTACCAGCAGAATCATCCATCAGCGGCTGTGCATCAGTGCACTCCATGTCAGATTCATCTTGGCCTGGGTAATTCACCATTTGACTTGATAATCCAGGCATGGTATGTGAAAACAGCTCCATGGAGTAATCAGTAGTATGGCCTGCGTCATCCTTCAATCTTGGTTGGGGTGAAGGACACAAGGAAAGGTGTGGTTCATGAACATGAGCCTCCAATGACGACTCAGTGCTTTTACTTTTTACAACTTCAGAAGAGGAGGCGATAGAGCTGGAGGCTGAGTCAGCAATGTAAGACAAAACTTTTTCCTGATGCTCTGCCTTTAAAAGCGGTTTGCCAACTCCTAGAAAACTAAGCGTTCGAGGCCTTATGTAGACAGACGATGACGCAGGGTCAGCACCTCCTGCATTTGGTCCTATTTTGCTCTTGCCACTACCATCAGATCCACCACCAACACCATCATTACCAGCTGCCAATCCCCGCCCAATTCCACGGCCTCTTCCACCAGCCTTCCTCATTTTTGGTAGAAATGTAGACAAAATCCAACAAACTATATAGTAATGTAAAACAAGGTACAAGGTGTCTATAGGACAGGGGAGTTTTAGAATTTCTGCACACACTTGTGGACAGTGGACAATTGTGGATTGTGTGCGGCCCACTGATATCTGAGCGCTATGTGACACGCTCGATGGCACAGCTGCCTGTGACCAAAGTGACTAGAGGATAATGGAGATTTTGAATCTCTGCGTACACTTGTGGACAGTGGACACTTGTGGATTGTGTGCGGCCCACTGATATCTGAGCGCTATGTGACACGCTCGATGGCACAGCTGCCTGTGACCAAAGTGACGAGAGGATAATGGAGATTTTGAATCTCTGCGTACACTTGTGGACAGTGGACACTTGTGGATTGTGTGCAGCCCACTGATATCTGAGCGCTATGTGACACGCTCGATGGCACAGCTGCCTGTGACCAAAGTGACGAGAGGATAATGGAGATTTTGAATCTCTGCGTACACTTGTGGACAGTGGACACTTGTGGATTGTGTGCGGCCCACTGATATCTGAGCGCTATGTGACACGCTCGATGGCACAGCTGCCTGTGACCAAAGTGACGAGAGGATAATGGAGATTTTGAATCTCTGCGTACACTTTTGGACACTGGACACTTGTGGATTGTGTGCGGCCCACTGATATCTGAGCGCTATGTGACACGCTCGATGGCACAGCTGCCTGTGACCAAAGTGACGAGAGGATAATGGAGATTTTGAATCTCTGCGTACACTTTTGGACACTGGACACTTGTGGATTGTGTGCGGCCCACTGATATCTGAGCGCTATGTGACACGCTCGATGGCACAGCTGCCTGTGACCAAAGTGACGAGAGGATAATGGAGATTTTGAATCTCTGCGTACACTTTTGGACACTGGACACTTGTGGATTGTGTGCGGCCCACTGATATCTGAGCGCTATGTGACACGCTCGATGGCACTGCTGCCTGTGACCAAAGTGACGAAAGGATAATGGAGATTTTGAATCTCTGCGTACACTTGTGGACAGTGGACACTTGTGGATTGTGTGCGGCCCACTGATATCTGAGCGCTATGTGACACGCTCGATGGCACAGCTGCCTGTGACCAAAGTGACGAGAGGATAATGGAGATTTTGAATCTCTGCGTACACTTGTGGACAGTGGACACTTGTGGATTGTGTGCGGCCCACTGATATCTGAGCGCTATGTGACACGCTCGATGGCACAGCTGCCTGTGACCAAAGTGACGAGAGGATAATGGAGATTTTGAATCTCTGCGTACACTTTTGGACACTGGACACTTGTGGATTGTGTGCGGCCCACTGATATCTGAGCGCTATGTGACACGCTCGATGGCACAGCTGCCTGTGACCAAAGTGACGAGAGGATAATGGAGATTTTGAATCTTTGCGTACACTTGTGGACAGTGGACACTTGTGGATTGTGTGCGGCCCACTGATATCTGAGCGCTATGTGACACGCTCGATGGCACAGCTGCCTGTGACCAAAGTGACGAGAGGATAATGGAGATTTTGAATCTCTGCGTACACTTTTGGACACTGGACACTTGTGGATTGTGTGCGGCCCACTGATATCTGAGCGCTATGTGACACGCTCGATGGCACAGCTGCCTGTGACCAAAGTGACGAGAGGATAATGGAGATTTTGAATCTCTGCGTACACTTTTGGACACTGGATACTTGTGGATTGTGTGCGGCCCACTGATATCTGAGCGCTATGTGACACGCTCGATGGCACTGCTGCCTGTGACCAAAGTGACGAGAGGATAATGGAGATTTTGAATCTCTGCGTACACTTGTGGACAGTGGACACTTGTGGATTGTGTGCGGCCCACTGATATCTGAGCGCTATGTGACACGCTCGATGGCACAGCTGCCTGTGACCAAAGTGACGAGAGGATAATGGAGATTTTGAATCTCTGCGTACACTTGTGGACAGTGGACACTTGTGGATTGTGTGCGGCCCACTGATATCTGAGCGCTATGTGACACGCTCGATGGCACAGCTGCCTGTGACCAAAGTGACGAGAGGATAATGGAGATTTTGAATCTCTGCGTACACTTTTGGACACTGGACACTTGTGGATTGTGTGCGGCCCACTGATATCTGAGCGCTATGTGACACGCTCGATGGCACAGCTGCCTGTGACCAAAGTGACGAGAGGATAATGGAGATTTTGAATCTCTGCGTACACTTTTGGACACTGGACACTTGTGGATTGTGTGCGGCCCACTGATATCTGAGCGCTATGTGACACGCTCGATGGCACAGCTGCCTGTGACCAAAGTGACGAGAGGATAATGGAGATTTTGAATCTCTGCGTACACTTGTGGACAGTGGACACTTGTGGATTGTGTGCGGCCCACTGATATCTGAGCGCTATGTGACACGCTCGATGGCACAGCTGCCTGTGACCAAAGTGACGAGAGGATAATGGAGATTTTGAATCTCTGCGTACACTTGTGGACAGTGGACACTTGTGGATTGTGTGCGGCCCACTGATATCTGAGCGCTATGTGACACGCTCGATGGCACAGCTGCCTGTGACCAAAGTGACGAGAGGATAATGGAGATTTTGAATCTCTGCGTACATTTTTGGACACTGGACACTTGTGGATTGTGTGCGGCCCACTGATATCTGAGCGCTATGTGACACGCTCGATGGCACAGCTGCCTGTGACCAAAGTGACGAGAGGATAATGGAGATTTTGAATCTCTGCGTACACTTTTGGACACTGGACACTTGTGGATTGTGTGCGGCCCACTGATATCTGAGCGCTATGTGACACGCTCGATGGCACAGCTGCCTGTGACCAAAGTGACGAGAGGATAAGGGAGATTGGATTGCTTTTAAAAAAGCAGTTTGCGGAGCAGTGGGTAAACAGCAATGCCAGCGTGTCAGGAAGCCTTAGAAGGCAGCCCAACAACCAACACCACTGATACACCACAATATAGCCTCCCCTTGCACTGCACACACAGTGACTTGTGTGTTGTGCAGGCCAAATCGCTAGCAGCAGAAGCAGTTTTTTTGTCTTCTTTCCTGCCTAACGCTCTCCCTACAGAATCAGCAGCAACCTCTCCCTATACTAAGATCGGCAGAAGTAAGATGGCGGTCGGCGTGCACGCCCTTTTATACCCCCTGTGACGCCCACCAAAGCAAGCCAATCACTTGCATGCCCTTCTGAAAGATGGTGGTGACCCGTGCCTATGTCATCACGTTGCCCACAGTGTCCGTGGATCCTGATTGGCTGAAAAAGAGCGCAAAACAAACTTTTGAAACGCGACTTTGGCGCGTAAGTCGCCGACCTCGTGGCCGACCTCATCCTAGGGTCGGGTTTCGTTTCATGAAACCCGACTTTGCCAAAAGTCGGGGACTTTTGAATTTTTTCGACCCGTTTCGCTCAACTCTACTGGCTCCTAGTAGGCCTCGGCCTGCACCATGATTGTCCCTGGGCTCCAACAACGCCAGTTGGTGCTCGGAAGTGCTGTCCACACAGAAAAACACACTCTTTCATGTGAAAGTGGGGTTCGGTAACGTCAGCTGATCCCTTGCTGTGTGGAGGGCAAAGTGCTGCTGCCTCCAAATTGTAACTACTTCAGATTTAAACATTCTCTGATTTGGCCTCTGTCTCCACTCTGTCTCTAGTATTTCCCCTGACCTCCAACACTGCCAGTTCCTGCTCACAGTTGCCGTCCACGCATTCCACACTTGTTCCTGTGTTCCTGGTGTTCTGTAACGTGAGCTGATCCCCCAATGTGTGTCCGGCACTGTCTCCTGCACTGTCCACCTTCCCACTGCAAGTGGTGGGAAGGTGGACAGAGCAGGAGACATTGGCAGACAAACATCAGGGGATCTGCTGACATTACAGAACACCAGCAACACAGGAACATGTGTGGATTGGGCAGACGGCTACTGTACGCATAAACTGGCGGTGTTGGTGGTCACGTGAAATCCTGGAAACAGAGTGGAGACAGATGCCTAATTGGAGCACGTTGACAGTCTGTTGTAGCCTACAAACAATCTAAAACTACCACCAAGTAGGCCTCGGCCTACACCATGATTGTCCCTGGGCTCCAACAACACCAGTTGGTGCTCGGCAGTGTCTTTGGCACGGGGACTCCCTGTTGCCCAGCCTGGTTCCAGCACGCCTGCTGTTTCCGGGTAGTGTCAAGGTCACTATGCCACCAATCCGTTGTCCTGTCGTCTTGCGGCCGGGTTAGCCGACTCTACGGTGCCTGCAGTTTAGGTGACACCTATGTGGGCTGCGGGAACTGGCACTGAAGGCTGGATCCGTAGTGCCAATGGGACATGGACCCCCTGTAGGACTGTGGGTTTCGGTAACTGCGGCCGGCTTGTGGCCTGGCTACTTTGCTTTGAATGGGTACCTTCTGCTACCCACCCGGGTTCCAGCACTCTCTGCTGGTTCTCACTAGAGCCTTTGGCCTAGGTGCCTCCATCTCGGTATCCGAAGTCCAGCACCGTCAGCTGGTCCTTGGTAGTGCTTTCTAGCACAGGTACCTCCTGCCTAGTAACCGTGGTCCAGCACCGTCAGCTGTTCCTCGGTAGTGCCATTGGCTCTTGTAGCTTTTGCTTCCCATCTGGGTTCCAGCACGTCAGCTGGTTCTCGGCAGTGTCTTTGGCACGGGTACTCCCTGTTGCCCAGCCTGTTTTCAGCATGCCTGCTGTTTCCGGGTAGTGTCAAGGTCACTATGCCACCAATCCGTTGTCCTGTCGTCTTGCGGCCGGGTTAGCCGACTCTACGGTGCCTGCAGTTTAGGTGACTCCTATGTGGGCTGCGGGAACTGGCACTGAAGGCTGGATCCGTAGTGCCAATGGGACATGGACCCCCTGTAGGACTGTGGGTTTCGGTATCTGCGGCCGGCTTGCAGCCTGGCTACTTTGCTTTGAATGGGTACCTTCTGCTACCCACCCGGGTTCCAGCACTGTCTGCTGGTTCTCGCCAGAGCCTTTGGCCTAGGTGCCTCCATCTCGGTATCCGAAGTCCAGCACTGTCAGCTGGTCCTTGGTAGTGCTTTCTAGCACAGGTACCTCCTGCCTAGTAACCGTGGTCCAGCACCGTCAGCTGTTCCTCGGTAGTGCCATTGGCTCTTGTAGCTTTTGCTTCCCATCTGGGTTCCAGCACCGTCAGCTGGTTCTCGGCAGTGTCTTTGGCACGGGTACTCCCTGTTGCCCAGCCTGTTTTCAGCACGCCTGCTGTTTCCGGGTAGTGTTAAGGTCACTATGCCACCAATCCGTTGTCCTGTCGTCTTGCGGCTGGGTTAGCCGACTCTACGGTGCCTGCAGTTTAGGTGACTCCTATGCGGGCTGCGGGAACTGGCACTGAAGGCTGGATCCGTAGTGCCAATGGGACATGGACCCCCTGTAGGACTGTGGGTTTCGGTAACTGCGGACGGCTTGCGGCCTGGCTACTTTGCTTTGAATAGGTACCTTCTGCTACCCATCCGGGTGCCAGCACTGTCTGCTGGTTCTTGACACAGCCTTTGGCCTAGGTGCCTCCATCTCGGTATCTGAGGTCCAGCACCATCAGCCGGTCCTTGGTAGTGCTTTTTAGCACAGTTACCTTCTGCTTAGTAACCGTGGTCCAGCACCGTCAGTTGGTCCTCGGTAGTGCCATTGGCTCTTGTTCCTTCTGCTACCCATCCGGGTGCCAGCACTGTCGGCTGGTTCTCGCCACAGCCTTTGGCCTAGGTGCCTCCATCTCGGTATCCGAGCTCCAGCACCGTCAGCTGGTCCTTGGTAGTGCTTTTTAGCACAGGTACCTTCTACTTAGTAACCGTGTTCCAGCACCATCAGTTGGTCCTCGGTAGTGCCATTTGCTCTTGTTCCTTCTGCTACCCATCCGGGTGCCAGGACTGTCTGCTGGTTCTCGCCACAGCCTTTGGCCTAGGTGCCTCCATCTCGGTATCCGAGGTCCAGCACCGTCAGCTGGTCCTTGGTAGTGCTTTTTAGCACAGGTACCTTCTGCTTAGTAACCGTGGTCCAGCACCGTCAGTTGGTCCTCGGTAGTGCCATTGGCTCTTGTTCCTTCTGCTACCCATCCGGGTGCCAGCACTGTCTGCTGGTTCTCGCCACAGCCTTTGGCCTAGGTGCCTCCATCTCGGTATCCGAGGTCCAGCATCGTCAGCTGGTCCTTGGTAGTGCTTTTTAGCACAGGTACCTTCTGCTTAGTAACCGTGGTCCAGCACCGTCAGTTGGTCCTCGGTAGTGCCATTGGCTCTTGTTCCTTCTGCTACCCATCTGGGTGCCAGCACTGTCTGCTGGTTCTCGCCACAACCTTTGGCCTAGGTGCCTCCATGTCGGTATCCGAGGTCCAGCACCGTCAGCTGGTCCTTGGTAGTGCTTTTTAGCACAGGTACCTTCTGCTTAGTAACCGTGGTCCAGCACCGTCAGTTGGTCCTCGGTAGTGCCATTGGCTCTTGTTCCTTCTGCTACCCATCCGGGTGCCAGCACTGTCTGCTGGTTCTCCCCAGTTTCTCAGCCTTCTTGTACCTTCTGCTACATTTCCAAGATCAAGCTTTTTGAAATTGTCTTTGGTAATCCTTATTGATCTCCATGATGACGACCCTGATGACGACGACCCTGAAGACCACACCAAAGAAGACCAGAAATATGACCCTACATAATAAGACCAAGAGGACAAAGAACATGAAGACAACCACCAAGATACAGAACAAAAGACAGAAGAACAAGAAGCAGAAGAAGCAAAAGCAGAACAACAGAAAGCAGAAGAACATTAAGCATAAGACTAAAAATCAGCATAGAAGATATCAAAATTATAAGCAGAAGAAGACTAAGCAGTAAATGGGGGTGAGTCCGTGCCTCCTCGTGGTGCCCCTGGAAAATGCCTGCTGCTGCAGGCCAAACTGAACGCGGACAAATCCTGTTGTAAATCTTTAGTGACAGGCAGAACGTAAGGTGTAATCTTATAACTTTTATAGATAAGTACTACAGGAATGCCTGTCACCATAAGAAAATGAAGACAAAGAAGAATAGGAAGAAGATGAAGAAATAGCATATTAAAATTAATAATAGCTGAATAAGAAGAATATGAAGAATGGAAAAAAAAATTAATGGGAAGAAGATGAAGAAGAAGAAGATGAATAAGGTGAAGAAAAAGTTGATGAAAAAAATGCTACTGCTGCGGATCATGAAGCAGAAAGTGTGGGAGAAGTACAAAAGAAGGTGAAGAGCATGGAAGTTGTGAAACATACATATCTGACAAAATATAAAAAAGGTTAACATAGTCAATATCTTTTTAACTCCTAACGTATTGAAAAAAAAAATTGGAATTAATGCTATGCCATGTGATTTGAATAAACCACTATGCTTTTAATGTCTCCTCCACCTCCCACAATACATTTTACATGATTCTTATTTGTTTTCAATTATGTAGAATTAGCCAACAAGGAAATAAAGGGCTTTTTTTAATTCCGATACCGGAAGTCCCATTGACTTGAATGGGACTTCCGGTATCGGAATCGGCGATACCCGATATTTTTTTCGTATCGGGCGATACCATCCGATACGATATTTTTGGGTATCGAACGGTATCGCTCAACACTATTTATTATGTAACTTTTTCAATACCAGTTTCCTTGCAAAAAGATGCAAGTCTTGTATTGCTGTAAAACAATTGAAAGGTGCCACAGGGGAAAAGGTTAAGCCTAAACCAAGAATATCAATTTGATCTGGAGATAATTCAGTGTCAGTTAAATTTATTACCTGCATCTTATTAGGTGCATTAGAGGACCTTAGATTACGATATTGATAAGGGTCATATCTGCGGTTGCCACCACGTCTCCCTCTGTTAATGAATCCCCCTCTTTCTGATCGTGATCCAAACATGCTCTCCATAGATGACACAGATGACATAGATGAAGCCCTATTAATAGTGTGGGGTTGTTGCCATCTATATACATTGTTGTTCTGATAGTCAGTGATGTCACATTGGAATTTTTTAGTCTTAGTATCCTGTATTTCTTTAGCCCAACTGGATAAAAGTTTGTCAACTTCACCTTTGAAAGACTCCATATCAGCAACGGGAAGAACACCATTCAGTTTATTTTGGAGTGTTTCAATTTCTCCTTCCAAGGACTCAAGAGATTTTTTATTTAACCCCTTAGTGACGGGGCCAATTTTTTAAATTCTGACCAGTGTCACTTTATGTTGTGATAACTCTGGAACGCTTCAACAAATCCCATTGATTTTGAGAATGTTTTTTCGTGGCACATTATAATATATGATAATGCTAAATTCAAGTTGATATGTTTTGTGTTTATTTATAAAAGATATCAGAAACTTGCCAAAAATCTAAAAAAATTGCAATTTTAAAAATTTGAACGATTATCCCTTTAATCCAGATGGTCATACCAAACAAAAACATTAATAAATAACATTTCCCACATGTCTGCCTTTTATCAGCACCATTTTTAAAATACTAATTTATTTTGTTAGCCTTCTAGGAGGTTTAAAAATGTAGCAGTCATTTTTCATTTTTTCAAGGAAATTTACAAAATGTATTTTTTTGAGGGACCTATCCAAGTTTGAAGTGACTTTGGGGGTGCTATATATTGGAAAACCCCAAACTTGACACCATTTTAAAAACATCACCCACTGACATATTGAAACCTGCTGTCAGGTAGTTTATTAACCCTTCAAGTGATTTTCAGGAATTAATGCGAAGTGGTACAGCAGGAATTAATAAGTGTTTGTTTACCACCTAAATGTCACTAACTTCTGAACTGACCGCTATAGACAGGAGACTCTAAGGCCGCTATTTGGCTATGAATTGCTATGGCAAACATCAGGACCACACAATCATGATCTCGATGTGTCAATTAGATTAAAGCGGAACCCCCCATAATCTATTAATCATTTATTGGATGTAGTCACTTTTTACAGCAGCAACTAAGGGGTTAAACAGATATGGACAGTGCCAACACTGATCGTTTGTGATACACCAAGTTATTAGCTATAGTGTACAGCGGACAGCTGCTGGATTGTCACGTGTATGGGGATGATATTCTCTTAAATCTCAGGTCAGTAAAAAGAATTATTGGCGATCATTAAGAGGTTAAACAAATGAGAATTTCCATCAGAGATTTAGAACAATTTGTGCAAATTTCCTCCCACTTGTTACGCATTAGTTGGTCACCAACAGGGAATGAAGGAAGAATCCTCACCGTCAAGCCTCATGAAATCAGATATTTACTTAAATAATTTTCCAGTGAAACCTTATTCCCCACACTATATGACAACAACCCCACACTATTAGTAGGGCTGCATCTATGTCATCTGTGTCATCTATGGAGAGCACGTCTGGATCACGATCTGAAAGAGAGGGATTCATTAGCAGAGGGAGACGTGGTGGCAACCGCAGATATGGCCCTTATCAACATCGCAATCTAAGGTCCTCTAATGCACCTAATAAAATGCAGGTGATAAATCTAACTGACATTGAATTATCTCCAGATCAAATTGATGTTCTTGGTTTAGGCTTAACCTTTTCCCCTGTGGCACCTTTCAATTGTTTTACAGCAATAAAAGACTTACATCTTTTTTTTGCAAGAAAACCGGTATTGAAAAAGTTACATAATAAACCATCTACTACCTGTGAATGGACTCCAGAAGAACGGGAATCGATCGCGATATTGGAAGAACTATGTGATCTTTCATCTACACCTTCCATTACCAGTAAGTTTCCTATTCCTAGATCAAAAAAAGTTTCCACCATTAAAACTCTACTCTGGATTGAATTGTTCGTTACACTGGTCACGGATGAGTTTCGTAATATTCCCACTGGGGTACGTAATGATAACCTAACAAAGAAACAGAGGGTAGCACTGAAGGAATTGAAACTCCTCAAGAATGTGATAATAAAGCCTGCAGACAAAGGGGGCAATATTGTTCTGTGGCCATCCCTAATGTACGAAAAAGAGGCATTCAGACAGTTGAGGGATTCCAATTGCTACAAAAGGTTATCTTTTAATCCAACGACCCTTTTCCAAAAACAATTGTATGAATTGACTAAACAGGCATTTTTGGATGGTGTGATTTCAAAAGAGCTTAGCAAAGGACTAGTCCCTGAAAAACCATGAACCCCTTGCTTGTACTTGTTACCCAAGGTGCATAATTCTGCTACTAACCCCCCAGGACGACCCATTGTATCTGGCAGGGGTGGACGGTGTGAAATCATTAACAAGTTCCTTGATTTTCATCTAAAACCTATGGTCGAATCCCTGCCGTCATACATCAAAGACACCAATGATGTATTAAGAAAATTGGAAGGCATCCCCCTTGAAAAGAATATGTGGTTGGTAACCTATGATGTCGAATCACTGTACACGTCGATTCGACATAACAATGGTATTGAGGCTGTTAGACATTTTTTACAGATGTCTAATATTGATTATGGGTTGAGTGAGTTTCTTCTCACTTTACTTGATTTTGCCCTAGAACATAACTTCTTCATATTTAAGGAAATCTTATACCTCCAATTACAGGGATCTGCGATGGGGGCGGCTTTTGAGCCCTCATACGCGATTTTATTTTTGGGGTCCTGGGAGCGTAACATATTTCAAATGAATTGTGTACCTTTGAACAGGTTTCAACCTGGATGCGCTTTATAGATGACATTCTGGTCATTTGGCAGGGTTCGGAGACGGAGTTACTGCTCTTTACTCAACATCTAAACAAAAACGATCTGAACATTAAATTGACATGCAAGTACAGTCAAGTGAGTACTGATTTTTTGGATACTCGAATTTTTAAAGGGGAGGATGGATTCTTGCATACAGAAGTTTATAGAAAATCGACGGCTGTTAATTCTGTCTTACATGCCACCTCGTCTCACCCTAAACCCCTAAAGGACATTATTCCATACAGTCAGTTCTTACAAACGAAGAAAATTTGTTCCAGTGAATCCTCTTTTGAGAATCAAGCGTCTGAGTTGGCACAACGTTTTGCCCAGAGGGAATACTCCAGTCGTGTGATGAACCATGGATGGTCTAAGGCACGTAAAAATACGAGAACTGGTTTATTGCAAAAGAGAGAATCCAAACCCGAATCTACTGAGGTCAGATTTATATCTACATACAACGAGAAATGGCATCCTATGAGGCAGGCCTTATCCAAGTTTTGGCCAATCATTAGGAGTGACCCTGTTTAGGCCAAAAGCCTCAACGTCTCACCATCTATTACATATAGAAGAGCTAAGAACTTGATGGACGAATTGGTCCACAGTCACTACAAAGGTATGACTACTAGAGTTGAGCGATACCGTCCGATACTTCAAAGTATCGGATCGGAATGGATCGGCCGATCTTAAAAAAAAGTATCGGTATCGCCGATTCCGATACCGGAAGTCCCATTCAAGTCTATGGAACTTCCGGTATCGGAATAAGAAAAACCCTGTTTTTGCCTTGTACAGCCTCTCTGGGGTCTGTACGGGCCTTTCGGGGGGCTGTGCCGGCCTGCCAGGGGGTCTGTGCAGGCTCCGGTGGTCTGTGCCGGCCTGCCTGTGGTCTGTGCAGGCTCCGGTGGGCTGTGCCGGCCTGCCGGGGGGCTGTGCCGGCCTGCCGGTGGTCTGTGCAGGCTCCGGGGGGCTGTGCAGGCCTGCCGGGGGGCTGTGCCGGCCTGCTGGTGGTCTGTGCAGGCTCCGGGGGGCTGTGCCGGCCTGCCGGGGGGCTGTGCAGGCTTCGGGGGTCTGTGCAGGCATCGTCCGATGGGACTACAAGTCCCATCGGGCAATGCCTGCTACCATGACAGTGATTGACACATTAGCCAATGATGGGACAGTAGTAGTCCCATCATCCGGCTAATGTGTTGAATGTAAAAAAAAAAAAAAAAAAAAAAAAATTACATGCTACATACATACTACATATATACATACTACATACATACTACATACATACTACATATATACTGCATATATACTACATGCTACATACATACAACATGCATACTACATATATACTACATGCAACATGCATACTACATACATGCTACATTCATACTACATACTACATACATGCTACATTCATACTACATATATACTACATGCAACATACATACAACATATATACTACATGCATGCAACATGCATACTACATATATACTACATGTAACATACATACTACATATATACTACATGCATACTACATACATGCTACATACTACATGCATGCTACATACATACTACATGCATGCTACATACATACTACATACATACTACATGCATGCTACATACATACTACATGCATGCTACATACATACTACATGCATGCTACATACATACTACATGCTACATACATACTACATATATACTACATGCATGCTACATACATACTACATGCTACATACATACTACATACATACTACATGCATGCTACATACATACTACATGCTACATATATACAACATACATATTACATGCATGCTACATACATACTACATGCATGCTACATACATACTACATGCATGCTACATACATACTACATGCATGCTACATACATACTACATATATACTACATGCATGCTACATACATACTACATGCTACATACATACTACATACATACTACATGCATGCTACATACATACTACATGCTACATATATACTACATACATACTACATGCATGCTACATACATACTACATGCATGCTACATACATACTACATGCATGCTACATACATACTACATACATGCTACATTCATACTACATATATACTACATGCAACATACATACAACATATATACTACATGCATGCAACATGCATACTACATATATACTACATGTAACATACATACTACATATATACTACATGCATACTACATACATGCTACATACTACATGCATGCTACATACATACTACATGCATGCTACATACATACTACATACATACTACATGCATGCTACATACGTACTACATGCATGCTACATACATACTACATGCATGCTACATACATACTACATGCTACATACATACTACATACATACTACATGCATGCTACATACAATACATTCATACAATACATACATAGACATACAGTACATATAACATAGAGTAACATACTTACCAATACTTGTCACATTGTTCCCTGAAGCCATTGTCTTTTACGGAATAAATATTAACATAACAAACCACAAAAATACTCACCCATGATCCGAAGCAGTCCACGAGTGTGTCCCACGACGATCTTGGGTAGAGAACTGCAGCATCAGCTGATGCTGCCGTTCTCTACGGGCTGCAGGAATCCAATGACGGAAAGTAGGTATCCTTCCGCACTGTATTCCTCCGCCACTTAAAAAAAAAAAATCCCTAGTCTCACTTTATGCCATTGCTGTGTGGGAATTTCCCATGCAGCAATGGCATAAAGTGAGACTAGGGACTTTTTTTTTTTAAGTGGCAGAGGAATACAGTGCGGAAGGATACCTACCTTCCGTCATTGGATTCCTGCAGCCCGTAGAGAATGGCAGCATCAGCTGATGCTGCAGTTCTCTACCCAAGATCGTCGTGGGACACACTCGTGGACTGCTTCGGATCATGGGTGAGTATTTTTGTGGTTTGTTATGTTAATATTTATTCCGTAAAAGACAATGGCTTCGGGGAACAATGTGACAAGTATTGGTAAGTATGTTACTCTATGTTATATGTACTGTATGTCTATGTATGTATTGTATGAATGTATTGTATGTAGCATGCATGTAGTATATATGTAGTATGTATGTAGCATGTAGTATGTATGTAGCATGCATGTAGTATGTATGTAGTATGTATGTAGTATGTATGTGGTATGTATGTAGCATGTAGTATGTATGTAGCATGCATGTAGTATATATGTGTTATGTATGTAGTATGTATGTAGCATGCATGTAGTATGTATGTAGTATGTATGTAGTATGTATGTGGTATGTATGTAGCATGTAGCATGCATGTAGTATGTATGTAGTATATATGTAGTATGTATGTAGCATGCATGTAGTATATATGTAGTATGTATGTAGCATGTAGTATGTATGTAGCATGCATGTAGTATATATGTAGTATGTATGTAGCATGCATGTAGTATATATGTAGTATGTATGTAGCATGCATGTAGTATGTATGTAGTATGTATGTAATATGTATGTGGTATGTATGTAGCATGTAGTATGTATGTAGCATGCATGTAGTATATATGTGTTATGTATGTAGCATGTAGTATGTATGTAGCATGCATGTAGTATGTATGTAGTATGTATGTAGTATGTATGTGGTATGTATGTAGCATGTAGCATGCATGTAGTATGTATGTAGTATATATGTAGTATGTATGTAGCATGTAGTATGTATGTAGCATGCATGTAGTATATATGTAGTATGTATGTAGCATGTAGTATGTATGTAGCATGCATGTAGTATATATGTAGTATGTATGTAGCATGTAGTATGTATGTAGCATGCATGTAGTATATATGTAGTATGTATGTAGCATGTAGTATGTATGTAGCATGCATGTAGTATATATGTAGTATGTATGTAGCATGTAGTATGTATGTAGCATGCATGTAGTATATATGTAGTATGTATGTAGCATGTAGTATGTATGTAGCATGCATGTAGTATATATGTAGTATGTATGTAGCATGTAGTATGTATGTAGCATGCATGTAGTATATATGTAGTATGTATGTAGCATGTAGTATGTATGTAGCATGCATGTAGTATATATGTGGTATGTATGTAGCATGTAGTATGTATGTAGCATGCATGTAGTATGTATGTAGTATGTATGTAGTATATATATATATTTTTTTTTTTAACATTTAACACATTAGCCGCATGATGGGACTACTACTGTCCCATCATTGGCTAATGTGTCAATCACTGTCATGGTAGCAGGCATCGCCAGATGGAACTTGTAGTCCCATCGGACGATGCTTGCACAGACCCCCGGACATCAGCACAGCCCCCCGGCAGGCCGGCACAGCCCCCCCGGCAGGCCGGTACAGACCCCCACAGGGTGCACAGACCACCGGCAGGCCGGCACAGCCCCCCGGCAGGCCGGTACAGACCCCGGGCAGTCCACACAGCCCCCCGGCAGGCCGGCACAGCCCCCCGGCAGGCCGGCAGAGACCCCTGGAAGGCCCGAAATGACGGCGCATCATGATGCGCACACACCGCGCATCATGATGATGTCATTTCGGCTGTCAATCAACTTTGAACTTCCGATTCCGATGCCGACTTCCGATATTGAAAAAATATCGGAAGTCGGTATCGGAATTCCGAAACAGCAAGTATCGGCCGATACCCGATACTTGCGGTATCGGAATGCTCAACACTAATGACTACGGGAGGTTACTTTGGCTCTAAAGGACCAAAATGGGGTTTCTTTCCTTGTAAAAAATTGCTTGGCCTGTATGAATATGGATAAGGCCATAGATTTTAGCAATGCCCAGGGTGACAAGACTTTTCATATCACCCACAATATCACATGTGCTACCGATCACGTTGTGTATTATGCAGTCTGTTCATGTCCACTGGTTTATGTGGGCATGACCACTCGGCCTCTCTAGGTACGTACTCGAGAGCACATTCGTGATATTTTACATGCCCGTGAAGTCGACGATTTGACGGTATTAAAACCAATACCCCGTCATTTTAAGAAAGTACGTGGTTGTAATTTTAATTTACTCCGTGTAATTGGAATTGATCGTATTTTGGTTGACTCACGGGGCGGTGATATGAAAATTAAACTGGCCCAACTGGAGACACGTTGGATCTGCAGAATAGGCTCGGTACAGCCTTGTGGCTTGAACGAAGTGATTAGCTTTACTCCCTATCTCTAATCATAACCTTATGTGGATAGTGTTTTTATTTTATTTTATTTTTATTGATTTTAATTTTCTTTATCTTTTTGTATTTTATAGTTTTGATGGAACTGGTGCTTGATTATCTTCTTTCATAATCGGATCGCTATTTTTATTCTATTGGCTACAAGGATCATCGTGTCAAGTCTATATTATCTTCATGTACTTGTTTTCATGGTGTTGGCATCATGTGTATATCTCATTATATCTATGATCTTATATATACTCACATTCATGTAATTATAATTATCTAATTATTGATATATCATGTTTATATTTCTATGTATCAATTATGTCTTTATATCACATTGTCATGTATATACATGCTCTATAGTTCACGTATATGTATATATTCACTTTTCTTTTGGAGTCGCGTATATGTCTTGGTGTCTTATATCTTTGTATAATCAGCGTTATATCAGCGTTGATATTTCAGTTGTAGTCATATACCTACTAATTGCATGCACACTCGCATCCACTGACACATAGTATATTATTATGTCCTTTTAGCACATATTTTAATTAATATCCATGTAGCCTTATCCATCATGACCTCCTTTGGAGTATCTGTGTTGTGCACTTGTGCAGGCCCGCTGTGCCGGGTTGCCGTAGTGTCATGTCCCTGAGCGTTGTTTCTCCCTCCCTTCCTCTGATGTGTCGAAGGTGGGCGGGGACTGATGATGTGGGACGCCGCACCTGCCGTTTCCGGTATCTGCACGGCCACCACCAGCGCCATGCTTATCGCAGTGCCTATATATAGCTGACACTATCGTCTGATGTATTGACGCGCCCTTGGAAGAAGCGACATCAGCGAAAAGCGCGTTGGGGTCCTTATGTCCTTGCTGCTATCTTCAGGTATACATCCTGTCATTGTTTTTTGCACTTTGGCTCACCTATGCATATTGGCCCTCCTCTGCATTTTCCACAGCATAGTCTATTGGCACTTTGTCTTTTGTATAGTGGACATATCATGGGCTTATAGGTTATCCTACTATAGAATATTCTACCTGAGCATGATACACTTTACATCAATTTTTAATTATGGCATTCTATATCTCGGTATAATGCACTTTATATGATAAGTTGTAAATTGTTTGGTAATTGCCCTATATTGGTCTCAGTCCACTTTATTTATCCACATGGATTTATTGTTTTGTACTTAGTGGTCACATG
Source organism: Dendrobates tinctorius (assembly GCF_039654945.1). Lineage (NCBI taxonomy): Eukaryota > Metazoa > Chordata > Amphibia > Anura > Dendrobatidae > Dendrobates > Dendrobates tinctorius. The sequence continues at coordinate 27,077,460 of NW_027361827.1, read as the reverse complement.
TTCTCAGACTATCACTTATGTGGTGTTTCTGCTGTCCTGTATACCTGTTCACTTGACTTAATGTTTGATAGTGCATGGAGTACACTCTGCCTTGTTCTATATTAACTTTTTGGATATGATCTGTTTTAATTGAGAATAATAAAATTTCTAAGTATTTTATTTTGTCTGCACTTCCTCTTCTTTTGGGTTGGTTTTGTCACTTTTGGAAGTTGACAACTATTTATGGTCTTCCTTTTGGATTTCTAGTCATTGACATCAGTTTGCTAAAAAAATTGTTACCTACAGGCCAGATACTTTAAACTGTGGTTTTCCCACACACGGATCACATATTGTATAAGTTCACTCCAAATTCAGCCATTTGTAGTTAACATGGAAAATATTGTAGTCCATATAATATGGACAAGGCAGATGATGGGGAAGTAGATGAAATGGTGATGGTGCATGCAAAGGCCGAGGTGGGCAAGGTGAAATTGTGCCACAACAAACACCCACATCTTCTCGCCCGACTGTCCTGTCCCAACTACTAGGGGACCACAGCATCACACCATTAATGAAACCAGAGCAGTGTCAAAAGGTTGTTGATTGGATAGAAGATATTGCTTCCAGTCACTTTGCCACCACCATTACCCTGTCTTCCATATGGTCAAGTCTCAGTAGCCGTGAGTCTGGACTGCATATTCCTCGCCCTCCTTCCTCCCACCATGCCGAGTGCCTGGAGACAACTGATCCCACACTTTGACACTCCGAAGAGCTGTTCACTTTTCCATTTATAGATTCGGGCCTCTCGCCTGGTCCACTTGAAGCGGAGCAAGAGTAGATCGTACGTAGAGGTGCCCAAATAATTGAGCAGCCATAGTCACACGAAGGTGACGGAGGGAAAGTGTCACAAGAGTTGGACAATGGTGAAACACAATTATCAAAAAGTCAGGAGGAGGACCAGGTTGCAGAAGTGGAAGACGAGGTGGTGGATGATATAGTAATTGACCCAACCTGCAGGAGGACATGCAGATCGAGGACAGCAGCACACAGGGGGAGGGAGGTGTAGCACCCCAACAGGCAGGAAGAGGCAGTGTGGTGTCCACAGACAGAAGGCGGGCAACCGTTCCTCGTAACACCAACACAACGGAAGTTTGCAATGCAACTGTTAGATCTTCCCGAGTCTAGTTGTTGTTTAAAGACTCTACCGATAACCCCAAACAGGCCTTTTGCACAACTTGCCATGCCCACATCAGCAGGAGTAGCAAAACTACCAGCTTAACCATCACCAGCATGATCAAGTACAAGGCAGCAAAGCATCCAACTTTGTGGGCCAAACCCCAGGCTACAGGAATAGTGTCTGTGGGTGACAACACTGCTTCTTCCACTGTTGTGCATACAAGCCAATCCCCTGTCCACGGTGCATGCGAAGATGCCTCCTGCCCTGTACCTGTCATTGCCCACACTCAACTAGCACCATCATCAAGCACGTCCATGTCCTTGTCCCAGTGCAGCCTTCAGTTGTCCATACCCCAGTTATTGGAACTCAAGCAGAAATATGCAGCCATTTTCCCACAGGCCGCAGTACTAAATTCACACATTTCTCATCTGCATGTGAAATGCTACCTTTTAGGCTCATGGAGCGGAAGCTTTCCACAATCTGATGGTGGCTGCCGTCCCAAGGTACTTGGCCCACAGTCGTTCCTATTTCTCCCAGTTTGCCATCCCAGTATTACACAAGCATGTGTCCCACAACATTACCCGTGCTCTCAACAATGCTGTTACTGGGAAAGTCCACCTAACCACGGACACGTAGACAAGTGCCGCTGGGCAGGGATGCTACATCTCGCTGATGGCATACTGGGTTAACATAGTGGAAGCCGTTACCCAGACAGACCTTGGGATGGAACAGGTCCTCCCAATGCCGAGGATTGCAGGCCATCCGTCAATCAGGGTTACCCCCATAGTCTACAGCTCATGCACCTCATCCTCCTCCTCCTCTTCAGCCTCCATCTCCGAAATTACCACATCAGTCACAAGCTGGAAGCACTGCAGCACTGCCTCAGCCAAGTGTCAACAGCCTGTACTGAAGCTAATATGCTTAGTTGACAAACCGCACAATGCTGAAGAGTTGTGGATAGCTCTAAAAGAGTAGGCAGATCTGTGGCTGACACTGCTGAACCTACAGCCAGGCATGGTCATGTGTGACAATGGCCAGAACCTGGTGGCGGCTCTGAGGTGAGGCAAGCTGACACACGTACCATGCCAGGCCCATGTGCTTAACCTTGTTGTTCAACAGTTTCTCAAAAGCTACCCAGAGCTGTCGGATCTGCTTGTGAAAGAACGCTGCCTGTGTTATCATTTTAGAAAGTCAGCTACAGCTTCAGCTGCCCTTGCCGTGATTTAGCAGCATTTGCAGCTTCCGGCTCACTGACTGGTGTGTGATGTGCGCACACGTTGGAACTCAATACTGCGCATGTTGGAAAGGATTTGTGAGCAGAAGAGGGCAGTTGTTGACTATCAGCATCAACATGGCCATCAGTATTCAGCTGAGACTCCACACATAAGACCTCAGGAGTGGATATGGATGTCAGACATATGTACCATCCTACAAAACTTTGAGGAGTCCACCAAGATGATGAGCGGTGATGAAGTCATAATTAGCATCACCATCCCATTTCTCTGTCTTCTGAAGTGCTCTCTGCTCACAATCAAAGAGGATGCATTGCAGGCTGAGTGCAATGAGATGGAGCAAGGAAGCATGCAGGGTGATTGCACACAGCCCAGCCTCATGTCATCCCAACGTGGATTGGTTGACAATGAGGAAGAGGAGAAGGAGGAAGTACAGGAGCTACTTTCATGCGCTATAGACAGTACTTACAAGCACAACTGTCATACCGTCTGTTTAGCGTAGATGGCCTGAGAACAGGGAGTAGGAGGAGGAGTAGCAGAGCATGGTCAGTCATCCTCTTGGTGAGGACACGGAAGTGTTGCCTGTTAGCAGTCTGGCACGCATGGCTGACTTTATGTTGCGCTGTGTCACCACTGCTCTGCCTGCCTGCCGGTCACTTACCTGGTCCACCACGGTCTGCCCTCCCGCTGTGGGTGACGATCCCTCTGGCTTTGCTCCCGGGCCCCGGTGCGCTGTCTCTGTTCGGTCTCACCGTCTTCCCCCTCAGCTTCCGTTTTCACGCTCTGCCAGGCCTTTCTGGCATCTGTGCATTGACTCTGGGTCCCTTAAAGGGCACCCGTGCAATTCTTCAGCATTTTATGCCCTCGGATGCCCCAGCCCGGAAATTCCCGGTAGGACTCCTCCCCTAGCAATACCCCACCGACTGGGCCAAAGTGGCTTTTATAGTATCCCACCTGGAGTGGGAGGCCTTGGCTTAGGTTAATCCGCTGTGGAAACGTGACGACTCCATAGTCTCCCAATTGGCGGTCTTCTTAGACACCTTTCGCAGGGTCTTCGATGAACCCAGGCGGTTGGCATCCACGACTGAGTCCTTGCTCAATCTCAATCAGCGTGCCCTGTCAGTGGTCCAATATGCCATTCGTTTCCACACCCTGGCCTCTAAATTAGGGTGGAATAATAAGCCTCTAGTTTCTGGCGTGGACTGTCAGGACGAGCTCGCAGGGCGTGGTACTCCAACCTCCCTGGAGGAGCTAATCTCCCTAGCCACATGCATAAGCCTGCATTTCCAGGAATGGTCTCACGAGGCAGCCAGAGAGAGGAGATCGTCTCGCCCCACTCTCCCAGTCCGCAGAACATCTAGTCTGCATCAGATGGTGTTCTCCTCAGTGTCCGCACCCGAACCAATGCAGGTGGATCGAGTCAAGATGGCGGAACAGTGCCGGAGGGAGAGACGTGCTCAAGGTCTCTGCTTCTACTGCAGAAGTGCCTCCCATTTACTGCGGGTCTGCCCAGAGAGACCGGGAAACTCCTCCACATTGGACAGGTAGGAAAGGCCTTCCTAGGTGTTCCCGATTCCTCTCCTCCCCTGACCCTGTCTGTCTTATTGATCCTGGAGCAGAGATGCCATTTGGAGGTGGCTTATGTAGATTCAGGAGCGGCGGGCAATTTCGTCAGTCTTGAGGCTTTTCGGAGACTCCGGATTCCAGTACTGACCCTGGACAGACTACGTTTGATTGCGTCGGTGGATGGGAGACCTTTGCAAAAGGCCATTATCTTGGTCACTGAAGAAGTGGAATTACAGACTGGGTGCTAAATCGAGAACGGATTGCCTTGTACGTTCTGCCGAACCTCTCACATGCACTGTTGCTAGGGTTACCTTTGCTCAGGACCCATGAGCCTACCCTCGACTGGCGCTCGGGAGACGTACTCCACTGGGGACCCTCTTGCCAGAGTCGGTGTCTGCAATCCGTGCATCCAGTTAACTCTTCTCAGCCTTCTGCCATTCCCACCAGACTACTTCAGCCTTACTGGGCCTATGCAGACATCTTTAATAAGAAGGAGGCTGAGAGTCTTCCTCCTCATCGAACATACGACTGCCCGATTGAACTTGTTCCCATCTACATACTACCTAGGTGTAGGATCTACCCACTGTCTCCTGCAGAGACTCAGGCCATGTCTGAGCATGTCCAGGAAAACTTGGCCAGAGGATTCATTTGGAAGTATTCCTCCCCTGCAGGAGCAGGATTTTTCTTCGTTAAGAAAATAGACGTCTCTCTTCGACTTTGTATAGACTACTGGGGTCTAAATGACATCACAGTCAAGAACAGGTACTTCTAATCCCGGAGTTCTTTGACCAGCTATGAGGGGCCTGAATTTTCACTAAAATTGACCTTCGGGGCACCTACAACTTGGTCCAAATACACTCCAGGGATCAGCGGAAGACTGCCTTTAACACCCGGGACGATCACTATGAATACCTGGTCATGCCGTTCGGTCTCTGCAACGCTCCTGCCGTATTCCAAGAATTTGTCAATGACATTTTCCATGGCCTGCTGTACTCCTGTGTAGTGGTGTATCTGGATGACATCCTTGTCTTTTCTTTGGACCTCTCTACCCACAGAAGAAGTGTTTGTCTAGTCTTGCAGCATCTGAGGGAGAATCATCTGTATGCCAAGCTCAAAAAATGCCTCTTTGAACAAACTTCTCTGCCTTTCCTGGGTTATATTATCACTAATTCTGGTGTAAAGATGGATCCCGAGAAGGTGTCTGCCATCCTCAACTGGCCATGACCCTGCGGGGTAAGAGCTATTCAACGGTTTCTGGGATTCACCAATTACTACGGGCAATTCATCCCTCATTTCCCCTCTGTGACCAAGCCTATCTCTTCTCTTACCCGTAAAGGTACCAGCTCCTTGCCATGGACTCTGGAAGCATAGGAAGCCTTCTTACTTCTAAAGCAGTCCTTCGCCACAGCGCCAGTACTCCATCAAGAGGCTCACAAACCTTTCATTCTAGAGGTGGATGCTTCTTCCACCGGTGTCAGAGCTTTACTCTCACAGAGGACCTCTGAAGGTCAGTTGGATCCTTGTGGCTTCTTCTCTGAAGCGTTTTCGGCATTTGAACGCAATTATACCATTGGAGACTGTGAGTTGTTGGCCATAAAACTAGCTCTGGAAGAGTGGCGGTATCTCCTCGAGGGGGCCGTCCCTCCACTTGTGATCTTTACCGACCATAAGATTCAATCCTCGACAGGCCAGATGGTCTCTGTTTTTCACCCATTTTGATTTTGAACTTCGCTTACGGCCGGGCGACAGGAATCTCAAAGCGGATGCATTATCTAGGTCATTTCAGCCAGGCGACCTTGAAGAGGAACCAGTGCATATTGTGAATCCTACCAAAGTCCTTACTGTGGCTCCTTTGGGTATGACCAGTCCACTGCTGGGTAAGACTTTCGTCGCGGAGGGCGACAGGAGGAGAGTGTTGCTCTGGGGACATTCATCCATGTTGGCCAGGCACGCCGGAATTAAGAAGACTTTCCTTCTAATTGCCTGCTACTACTGGTGGCCCACTCTGCATCTGAATGTCAATGAATTTGTCTCCTCATGTCCATATTGTGCTACAAACAAGGTTCCTAGACAATTACCTTCTGGAACCTTGAGTTCTCTCCCTGTGCCATCAGCTCCATGGCAGCATATAGCTATGGACTTCATTACTGCCCTTCCAAGTTCCTCTGGCTGTACCGTCGTCCTTGTGGTGGTAGATTGGTTCTCTAAGATGGCTTATTTTGTTCCTTTATCGGGTCTTCCCTCCACTCTGGAGTTGGCTAAGATCTTTATTGGAAACATCTTCAGACTCCACGGGTTCCCTTGGCACATCGTATCTGACAGAGGGGTTCAATTTACGTCCCGCTTCTGGAGAGCTCTGTGCAAACTCATGAAAGTGACTTTGGACTTCTCCTCAGCCTACCACCCTCAGACCAATGGCCAAGTTGAGCGGACTAATCAAGTCTTAGCTACCTTCCTTTGACACTTTACCAACACCCATCAAGATGATTGGGTCGACATGCTTGGAGTGAGTTTGCCTATAATAATCACTCCAGCGAGTCCTCCGCCAAGACCCCTTTCTTCATCGTCTTTGGGTAACATCTGGGTATGCCTCTTCCTATTTCCCTAGCCTCAGGAGTACCAGTGGCCAACTCTCTGACCCAGGAATTCTCTAAGATTTGGGAGGACATCAAGGGGGCGCTTAACAAAGCGTGTGGTAGGATGAAAAGACACGCCGACAAGAGGTGCCTGGATTCCCCTCCTTTCAGTTCCGGGGACAAGGTGTGGCTATCCTCGAGGTACAGCTGGGGTTAGCTGAAAGGCATACCATGTGAATGCTAGGTGCAGAGGCAAGTCTATGTGCAAAGCTGGGTGATGGACTATGTGCTCTTCATAGACAGACAGCAGGAGAGCAGGAGAGCTGGGTGGATCAACATACCTGTCGGAAGAATGTATGCCAAAGGGTGATAATGATATACGAAATGCATTCGATTAGGCACAGCCTAATGATATATTTACTATCAGTGAATTGGTACCTGAGAACGGGTCACCCGTGTGAAGTCCATGTCTCTGCGGACGTCGGATCCCCCGCCGCATCCTCTTCTTCTTGGTTCCTCTGATGACCTAAAAAATGAGCAGACCTGGGGTGTCCTTATGGCCTCTCCTGGTCCGAGCCAGATGTTGAAAGGTCTGTAGAAGACCTGTAGTCTTGTCTTCTGGATTGTGGTCTGGATGTAGACTTGTCCAGCCATCTGTACACTCTGTCCTGTTGGTAATCCTCTGCGTCTCTCTGAAATTTTACCCTTTTTCTGCGTTCTGTTTCTCGTTGGTGTTGTAGATAAGAAGAAACAGCCGCACTCAAAAAGTAGTACTTTTTCTTATGCAAGAAATAGATGAGTTTATTATAGCTGTCACAGCAAACGAAATAGTGTAACCGAGGTAACATTTCAACCCAATCAGGTGTCTTTTTCAAACCTCACTGCAAAAAAACAAATATACAGAAAATTAATTTCCAAGAGTGGTGCAGTCAAGATGAAAAATATATAAACAAAAGTGGGTGCTATACATATATACATAGTTGAATATATAACAAACAGAAATATACAAAATATACAATATATACATAATGCTGCCCATGCGTCTGAAGAAGAATTAGGTCGAGGCGTTTTTTGGGTGCAGCTAATACTGGAGAGAAGGAGGTTGCAAAGTATAAAAGTAATATACAAGCAATAATGAATACTAAACATGAAAACTGACCTTATAGTAGAAAAGAGTAAACTAGAAAAAATGATAAGCTAGGCCAAAAGACAGAAGTCCTGAATGGGGCTGTGGGAAAAATAGAAAATAAGGCAAAGTATCGTATGGAAGACACAGTCAGTATACATTTTGGGAATGAGTGCATACCTATGGGCAGTATGAAGAAAATCTGTCGGATCAAAAAAGAAACAAAGGTCCCAGCTGGGGCTGTGGAATTGAAACGATACAGATTAAAATACTGCCGTAGAAGGATAAAGGAGCGCATTTGTTGAGGTAAAGGCTAACAGATACATACCTTATGTGAAAAGCGGGGCACTCGCTGTCTGTGGTGAAGTGTGTATGCATTGGTGGCCAGCGAGTTAAAATAGCGTAGGGGTCCGGAAATGGGGTTGGGAGCAAGAGCTGGAAGGGGGCGCATGCGCTGTGAGGGAGATGGAAAGGAGGCTTGAGCAGCAGGACCTTGCGGGCGCAGTCTAAAAAGGCATGTTTGCCACCTGCGCAATGAGGAGCACAGGGCCGTCACTTTCGCCTGCATGGTTGGCTGTGTATGAGTGCCGTGGGCGCATGTGCTTGACTGAAGCTGAGCAAGTTGTAGTGACTGTGGGTGATACATAAAGGCGCGATATTAGGGAGAGGGTTTTGAACCTGGAACGTTTGAAGGGGAAAAGAGGGGATGGAAAGAAAGAAAAGAAATGAAAAGTGAAAGAAATAAAATGACAAGTAGAGTAAATACAAAAAAAGATAAAAATAAAAAATAAAAATAAGAATGATAAAAATAAAAATTAAAATGAAATTAACTAGAAAAATGGAAAAGAAAAAGAAAATAAATGAGATGAGCGGACGAAAAGTAAAAATAAAATGAAAAAATGAAGAAAATGAAAAAAATGAAAAAGTATAAAAAAGTATAAAAAGAAAAGAAGAAAAAAATGGGGAAAAAAGAAATAATAATAATAATAATAATAATAATAATAATAATAATAATAATAATAAAAAAGGAATATGTATTTAATAAAAATAAAAATAACAATAAAAATGAATAGTAATAATATGATATTTAAGGAAATATGAAAAACTGAAGAAAATGAATAGATAAAAAGTAAAATAAAAAAGAAAGTAAAAATAAAAAATAAAAATAAAATATGGAAATGAAAAAATTGTTATGAAGCGGGTACTTACCCTGCATGGCTAAGAGGAAAGGATGCAGGGATCATAATGCCTGTAAGATTAAACAGGGTTAGTAAAGGAGAGAGAGCAGAGGTCAGTATGTTAAACGTATAGCCATATAATGCATTAGCCCATGTACAATGTATCGTAATCAATTACAGGTAGATACATGTCTAACCACATATTTACTAAAATGAACAGTTGTGAATAGATACAAATTGAGCGAAAATTTTTTAAGATTTCATTTGAATACCAAATCAAGTTCCCTGTTGAGTCCCTAAGGGTGTTAAGGTTTGTAGGGTGTATATCCAGAAGGACTCTCTCTGTTTGAGCCATTTGGTGTCATTGCCACCCCGTCTTGGTCTTGTAACCTGCTCTATAACTTGGAAGAGTAGTTGAGAAACTGAGTGATTTGCAGATATGAAGTGATGGGGAAGGGGAAGCCACAATTTTTTGCACCGTATTGTGGATTTATGGCTGGCAATTCGGTCATGGATATCCTGTGCTGTTTCACCTACATACAGTAGGCCACACGGGCATTTTATTAAATAGACAACATAGTTGGAGTCACACGTGAAGAATCCTTTAATTTTGTAATGTTTACAGGAGTGAGGATGTATGATTTCACTGGACTTAATGACAATAGAGCAGCACGCACATCCTAGGCAGGGAAATGTGCCGCTTTGGAACTGCATGCCCTGGTGTCCTCCATTCCTTCCTGCGTCCGTCTGCCTGACACTGCTACATCCCCCTGCGCCGGACACTACACCACCTAAGTGTCCCCACATCTACACTGCCCTGGGACAACAGCCCTGCCTGTGGAGCGCTCTACCATCATTGCTGCACCACACCAGCTGTCCCGGAGGATCTGCATGCAGCATCGGCTTAACACCTCCCTTGCCGAGCACCTCCTTCTCTCAAGTATTAGCTGCACCCAAAAAACGCCTCGACCTAATTCTCCTTCAGACGCATGGGCAGTATTATGTATATATTGTATATTTTGTATATTTCTGTTTGTTATATATTCAACTATGTATATATGTATAGCACCCACTTTTGTTCTTATATTTTTGTTCATCTTGACTGCACCATTCTTGGAAAATAATTTTCTGTATAATTGTTTTTTTGCAGTGAGGTTTGAAAAAGACCCCTGATTGGGTCAAAACGTTACCTCGATTACACTATTTCGTTTGCTGTGGTGACTATAATAAACTCATCTACTTCTTGCATAAGAAAAAGTACTACTTTTTGAGTGTGGCTGTTGTGCACGTCATTTACTCTTACTCTCATCGGTGTTAGGCGATGTTAGCGTCAATATTTGATTTCAACTTGCTGAATTCTTCTGCCGAATGGGTGGCTGAAAGTTGACTTTCAATGTTCTTGATCCGTTCCTGGCTGGATGAGATGCTCTTATGCAGGTGCTCTAACGTCAGAGTTATGAGATCAAAAGAACATTTGTTTAAAATGAGTTCAAACTTAGAGCAGAAATCAACAGAATCACTGAAACAAAAAAATATGTTTATTATTTTTCTTTGTAGTACTTAATGAAGGTCTTCATGACCGAAACGTTTGTGACTACTGTATGTATTTTGGATTACATTAAATTTTCTTCACTTCAACCACTTTAGTGTGCCAAGTAATCTTTACAACGTACAAAAAATGTTGACACAGTAGGTTGATGCGTATCCCCCAGGGTGAAATGTTTGTCAGACAATACACTTAGTATATGGGCATTACAAGTTTAGGAGAGCCGCTCCTTTTAACTGGGAAAACAATTTTTGGAGGCCATCCTCCACAATACCTCGATTCAAAGGCTTATTGGGGTGCATGTAACTTTGGTGCAGGGCAGGCCTTGCATTCAATGCATAAGCAAAACTAAGGGATTACCAAATGAATAATGTGAACTTGGTTTTCCTGTGGCCATCCAGTAGGTGGGTTCAAAGGCTTATTGGGGTGCATGTAACTTTGGGGCAGGGCAGGCCTTGCATTCATTGCATAAGCAAACAGTATGGGAGTACCAAATACTGGGAACTTTGGTTGCATGTGGTCATCAATGACGTCTGTTCAATGAGATGTTGGCGTGTGTCCAAATTTTGGGCAGCCCTGCCCCTCAGTGCATACACAATAATAGTATAAGGGACCACTGTTTAATAATGGGAAAAACAAAGCATAGTCTGCTGATGGCTCTCTAAGAATAGTGAGGGCCAACTGCTGGCCCTATAAAAATAGACTTTGTGACTTTCAGAGTCCCTCCTTCATAAATGAAACAGGATGTTTCTGATGATGTGTCACACACAACATGGCAAAAAAACGTTGTAAAATGTTAAAATGACATTTCCCAGTGAATGCATTTGTCTTGGTTTAACCCCTTTCTTAAATTTTTTAAATTCTGACCAATATCACTTTATGTGGTGATAACTTTGAAACGCTTCAACAAATCCCATTGATTTTGAGAATGTTTTTTGGTGGCACATTATAATTTATGATAATGGTAAATTTAGGTTGATATGTTTTGTGTTTATTTATAAAAAAAATCAAAAACTTGACAAAAATGTAAAAAAATTGCAATTTTCAAATTTTTTATGATTATCCGTTTAATCCAGATAGTCTTACCACACAAAACATTAATAAATAACATTTCCTACATGTCTGCCTTACATCAGCACCATTTTTAAAACGCTGCTTTATTTTGTTAGGCTTTTAGGAGTTTTAAAAATGTAGCAGTAATTTTTCATTTTTTGAAGGAAAGATATAATATTTATTTTTTGAGGAACCTATCCAGGTTTGAAGTGACTTTGGGGGTGCTATATATTGGAAAACTCCAAAAAGTGATACTATTTTAAAAACAGCACCCCCTGATATATTGAAAACTTCTGTCAGGTAGTTTATTAACCTTTCAGGTGATTTTCAGGAATTAATGCAAAGTGGTATAGCAGGAATGAAAAAAATGTTTGTTTACCACCTAAATGTCGCTAACTTCTGAACTGACCACTATATCCGGGAGACTCTAAGGCCGCTATTTGGCCATGAAATGCTATGGCAAACATCAGGACCACACAATCATAATCTCGGTGTGTCAATCAGATTAAAGCGGAAGCCCCCACAATCTTTTAACCATTTTTCCGATGTAGTCATTTTTGACAGCAGCAACTAAGGGGTTTAACAGATATGGACAGTGCCAACACAGATCGTTTGTGATACACCAAGTTGTCAGCTATAGTGGACAGCCGACATCTGCTGGATTGTCACTTGTGTGGGGATTATATTCTCTTATATCTCAGGTCAGTAAAAAGACGTATTGGCTGTCATTAAGGGCTTAAAGCAATTCTAAAGTTGAAAAATGCATCAAAAATGCTACATTTGAACATAGCCCAAGTGGTGGAGGAACATTTTTGTTTTGGGTTAATTTTTTTTGCCTTACATACAAATCATTACCCTGGAAAGGATGATGCTTAACATATTTCTCAGGAAAATCCATTTTGGTTTCCTTTTTGTATGTTTTATTGTGCGACTGTAAAAATGGCGTAAGACTTTGACAACATTGCTCACAGCTGTGACCTAGGAGTCAGAAATGCTTCCAGGGGTCTTCTCCATAATGTTCCCATGTAATTTGAGCACTGTTCCCATCATTTTTGGACATTTTTAGACCCTAAAAAGACCACCATGGGGGCCGTGGCAAAAATGCTCGGTTTTCCCATAGACTTACATTGGGCTCGTTGCTCGGGTCGAGCACCCGAGCACCCGAGCATTTTAGTGCTCGCCCATCACTGAACATATCGCATTCACTCACATCAACGTAAGGCTGGCTGAACACCTCCAACTTAATATCGGGGAGATGGATTATGCTATCAATGCCCTGTTTGACCTCTAAAGAAAGGGTTAAATCGTGATAGCAAACAAGTCAACAATATCTCCTGCCTGGGACCTGCAGGGGCAAAGATATCTTGAAAATTGGAGATCTCATATACTTCTAAAAAAACTAGCACATCTCACAACTAGCTTCTATATGAGCTCATCAAGAGTAGGTATGTGGGCATAACCTTAATATAATAAAAATCAGAGTTTAAGTTTCTGTCATTTATCAGTTGGGGAAGACACAGTACTCTGTGGTTCTGTCTGTTGCTCTAAGGAGCTTTTTTTATGAACATGTTTTTTTCCTTTCTGTGGAGTGAAACAACACAAAAAGTAGAGAAAAAAAAGCAAATTGGACGTAATTTCATACTAAACCCCCAAAATGTGTTTGACAATATTGCTAGCACCTTTCCAAAATTGGAGAGACTGACACATGTATACAGATGTGGGAAAGACCTGTAAACCAGCTAGTGTAAGGTGAACCAAGCCCCAGGCAATGCCAGACTAATCATGTTTTTTTCTACAGTCCCCGTCTGGTTCTTAAAACTATGTTTTCTCTGAAATACCTGAGGGGTTCAGAGAAAAACATATCTAGATGCAGTTGTGCAACAAGGCTCTGATTCATGTTGCCATGGTTTAGGCAGCATGAATTTCCTATCAGGTTCCCTTTAACACATTCAGTATAATGTCCAGTCTTTCAATTTGATACAGGTCTAGAATTTGCACAGAAGTCACCTGTCAATCCCCTGGACATTGGCTGCGTCAGAGGAGTCAGGTCTGCAATCGTGCAGTCAGGCTCCATTTCATGCTACACATGGTTTGAACAGCATGAATAAAGTGACATGATCACTATAACTAGTGGACTCTCCAGAGCATGGGAGGCACAAGAATAGAATAAAAGTCTGTAATATCGTCACATATTTTAAGATAGACAAGAAGGCTCGCAGAATTCTATTGTTTATATAATCAGAGTTTATTCAGTTAGACACATACAGTACAGTATATATAAAAGGCAAAGCTGGGGAATAAATGAAGTCACACTGCTCACAAGCACAGAGGTCATCTTAGGTGAACTATGACAAGTTGAAATACATATCCTTACCTAGAGTTGAGCGAAACGGGTCAGCCAAAATCAGAATTCGACGACTTTTGCTAAAGTCGGAAATTCGCTGATGGAAACCTGACCATAGCGTGAGGTCGGCCATGAGGTCGCTGACTTCCCACAATGCTTCCTGCGCCTTTTCTCAGCCATGGTGTGGGCAACGCGATTACATAGGCAGCGGCCCCCACCATCTTAGATAAGGGCATCCAAGTGATTGGCTGGCTTTGTGTGGCGTCACAGTGACTATAAAAGGCCGTGACCGCCGACAGGCCATCTTACTTCTGCCGATCTTAGCATAGGGAGCGGTTGCTGTTGCTCGTTCTCAATAGGGAGAGTGTTTAGGCAGGAAAAAAAATTGCTTCTGCTGATAGCAATTTTCACTGTACAACAAAACTGTATAGTGTGCAGTGACAGGGGAGGCTATATTTGTGTGCAGCAGCTCTGTTGGTGATTAGGCTGCCTTATAAGGCTCCCTGATAGCTGCATTGCTGTTTGCACAGTGCTGTGCAGAGTGCTTTTTTTAAAGCAAAACATCTTTTATTCCTTTTGTCTGCACAGTTACCAAGCGTTCATTTTTTCAGACTTTTGTGTGCAGCACCTCTGTTGGTGATTAGGCTGCCTTATAAGGCTACCTGATAGCTGCATTGCTGTTTGCACACTGCTGTGCAGAGTGCTTTTTTAAAAGCAAAGAGGAGATCCCAAGAGGGAAAAAAACACCAGATTCCCGTGCTGCTATATTTCAACCATCAAATAGAGGAAATCCAGTAGATTGTAGAAATTGGTTCCAATATCAGTACTTTATTTATGGTACATAGAGAGACAACACGTTTCGAGGTCCATTCATTGACCTCTTCTTCAGGTCGAATGTACAGTTTTCTGGAAGCACCATGCGAGGTTCCTTTGCAATGGGATCAAAGGTGCTTGAATTTGCAGCAATGTAGCCCCAAATTTACAGTGGCCATCATTGAATTGCCAGCAGAGACCCTGCTTCTGACTGACTGATTGCCCCGACTGACCCCCTTGCCCCTTGTCCACTGCTTTGTGCATTTCACGAACCGGCACCCCCGGCACCCCCAGGAAAGGAATGGCCAAACTTAGTCGGCGTCATAACCTTCAACCACATACGGATGTCTTTTCCCACCGAATTGCCAGACGAACCGCCTTCCTATGCCTAAACTGTTTGTCATAACGGAGCCAAGCCTGAACCCCCTACACCCTATAAGCTTCCCAAATCGAATCCAAAAAACAAAAAAGAGGAGAAGAATTGTCAGGCGCCTTCTCTCCAAACACGCTAGCCAAAATATCAAATGTCTGTAGCCAATTAGATAATCATTCACCATCTCCGTTTTTACTCCTCCTCTATTTGGCTATCATCCTTCTTCCCTTTGTCAAAGTTCAACTTTTCCAAAGGAAGCAGTGACAAAATCGCGACATATTCGTCCTTCTATATCTTTTCCTACACCTCCTTCTTACGATGAGCGCCCAGTGGGCCCTCAAAGCATACAATATACCTCCCCATGCACCCTGTCATCTACATTGATCCGACATTACTTTTCACTCTCAGTCTGAACCGAAACAGACACAGGGTCAGCTCGGCCAACTGACACCCCAGTAACCGCCCCCGACAAACTGGTCCTTCGCTCCTGCAACCCCACCCAAGCGTCTAAATGCGCCGGGGGTGCTCCAAATCCCTCCATCCACGCCAATAAATCCTGAATGGAAGTCAACATCTCCCCCAGCCCCCCCATCCATGAAGGAACTTGGTCCACAACTCCCTGACCTAACGCCACCGGCCGGCCCTCAACCCACTCCCAACCGCAGGGGACCTCACTAGAGATGAGGACAAACAAGACATGGAGCCATACTCACCGGGCTGTGGTGACGCTGTGACTCCTCCAGCCGCCAATCCCGTATCCCACTGTGCGTCGACTAAAGGGGCTTCACCTCAGACCTTCAGTCCCCAGAGGTTCGCCACCTTGTGAAACAGGCTTTCTTGACGCCACCGCCCTCACGGTGAACTCCGTTCAGGGCTGTTTGCTTCTCCGGCCCCCGCTGAGGGAAGTGGGCTGCACAGCCACGGGAGCTTCCGCCTGCGGACCCCCACCCCCTGCAACCCCCACTGACTGCCTGACGCACCATCCATGCTGATCCACCGCCGTTGTTCCGGTCAGGGTGCCCGAGGTACTGGGCATAGCTGACAGCCTCGGGCGATGGGGGCTGCTGCCCGACGACCCCCCCTCCAGGTAACTCCCACCGCCGCCCCAAGAAGAAGAGGAAGACAGCCTGGCTCCATAACGGCCTGCCGTGATGTAATTGTTCATCGCCAACCCGGCGAGTGCATGCCCCGTCTCCTGCTCTGCTCGGGGAGAAGGACTTGCAACTGCAACTGGACCCAGCCCGGCTCGTGGATTCCTCCCAGCCCGGGGACTGCCCACATGCTTACCAGCAGGCACCCAACCAGGAGGGTCCCAGGAAAGGGCTTCGTCACCAGCGCTGGATCCTGGGATCTGCATCGGGGGATAAACGTTCCGTGGCCCTTGACCGCCGCCTCTGATGGGAAGAGACACCAGCGGCTGACCCGCTGCTTCCTCCGATGATCCCCATGACCTGCTCCTCAATCCACGTCGGCAGGCTGCAACTCCGCTGCAGCGCGCAGCCTCTCCAATCCAGCTGATATGGAATCCATACTGTCTGGGCGTGGGACAGTCTCTGTGGCTCCGTAGCGTGAACTGAGGTAACCGCCCCATAAGCTGACTTTAAATACCCCCCCTTATTTCCATACTCCTCCACCCCAGGGACAGTTAACCCCCTCCCTCCAACCCACTGTCATGTGGGCCTCCACTTACCCCTCTGGGGAGGGGGGTTTGGCTCGCTCTGGCCCTTGTCTTTCGGGAGACACATAGGCCTGTAATCAGAAGTTCTGATGTGCTTGTACTGAACGCAATTGTTGGGTACAGTTAGGGTGCAGTCACAGGGGAGGATTTTCTTGTGTGCAGTAGCGACGAGTATTAGCCTGCCATACCTTGTATCTAGTTATACTGTACCCTTTTTCAACTTTTTAGATTATTGTGTAATCCATAATAAGCCTGTGAGGATATGTGTCTGCCTCCTGAAATAATTACAGAGATTTTTTGTAATTTAAGTATACTATATATACCTTGTATCTGTTGATCTAGTACCCTTTGTGCCCGAAATTCATCCTCCACCCATCACTCAAAGTGCATCATTGACACCTGGAACATTGGCCCACATGTGTGATTATTTCTTGCAGATCTTCTTTTTATATTATGGTGTGATCCATACGGAGCCTGTGAGAGGCTGTGTGTTACTCTTGAAATATATATGTATATCGCGAAATGACCCCAACACTGTATACAGCAGTACGCTTGGGATCCATTCCCCTTTTACTGCTTTTTATATTGCTGTGTAATCCATACTGGGCCTCAGAGCGTCTGTGTCTGCCTCCTGAAATCAATAAGATTTTGAATGTTGAAACTATACTATATATACCTTGTATCTGGTGATACTGTACCCTTTTTCTACTTTTTAGATTGTTGTCGAATCCATACTGGCCATGACAGCATCTGTGTCTGCCTCCTCAAATAAATACGTAGATTTTTAATGTTGAAACTATACAATATATCCCTGTTAACTGGTGTTAAAATGAAACGCCACGCAGGGCCGGGGGTTACTCAGTACCGGGCCTTTCAGGCTCTTTTAAGGGGGAAATATGTCATGGTGGCGATTGGGACCCGGTCCGTGGCCCTGGGTGTCCAATAAAGAAGATGACAGTTCAGATGAGGGGGAAGATGGTATGATAATTAATTTGGAAAAGGGGGCCATCCGTGGTACTTGGCTAAGGTAGCCGACGCTGCAATGCAGATCCTCTGGGCCGGTGTTAAAGCAGACAAGATGATGAAGCTCTCCACGGGCAGAGCTGTATCCCAGGGCAGTTGAGATGGTGTTTGTGAGCCGTTGACGGGGATGGTGAGTGTAGTGTGTGTAGCAGGCGAGTTGTAGAAGACACCAAGGACACAGTTGGGTGCAGTTTCTGAGTTTTTCCTCAAAAGTTTTGTGCACAAGATGACCCGCTTGGTACTGTGTCATCCGAGGGAGGGGTCCGGCAAACTCCAAGGTAGATCAGGAACACCTGTTCAAGACTCCTCGTTGTGTATCCTTTCTAGGCCGTGTCTCTGCGCTGATCTCTCCCTTCCTTCATTGCTGTGCGCCTTCGCAAACAGTGTCCCAAGCCAGCAGCCACAGATCACACCGGGCGACGTGGGTCAGGCTCCGGGGTCCTTTATTCCAACTGCTTCCTTTTTGAGTATTGAATGTGGCTGTGACTGAGGCACTTAAAGTTACCTCAGGCTCCGTCTTTCTAGCTGAGCCCTGTATTTCTCCACTACCTTCAGGAGCCACCTTCCCCAACGAGGCCTGGTCCTTCCTTCTCCAGAAACGGGCTTCACAGGTGGCTTATTGCACTGCCCGTGCCCCAAGGACCCCTTGCTTCCAGTCTAGGAGCTTGGACAAGATTTTTCTCTCTTCTCTGACCCTCAGCCCTCTCACAGCAATCCTGCTCTTACTCTGTCCTATCACCAACTGACAACTCTCTAGAAAGATCCATTTACCTCAGAATAGCTCCACCCACCAACTGTCACCTTGCTCTCTCTGATTGGATGCCCACAATCACTCCACTACCTAAGCTCCTCCCACTGCACCTACCTTCCACACTAACCCCCAACACCCTTTCCTAGTCAGTATGGGTTGAGGCCATCCTCCCACCGGGTACACCCAGAAAGCACTGACTAACTAGTGTGTGTGTTGAGTGCAGGGTTAGGAGTCCTGAGTGGTGATCCCTCCTTACCTGAGGGTGGGATACCACACCTTTGGATGAGGTGCAGTATATCTGTGGCGACCGTACCCTCAGGGGCGCCATAGTACCCTTTCTCAACTTTCCATATTGTTGTCGGATCCATACTGGGCCTGAGAGAATCTGTGTTTGCCTCCTGAAATGTATATGGAGATTCAGTATGTTTAAACTATACTATATATACCTTGTATCTAGTGATACTGTACCCTTTTGCAAATTTTTATATTATTGTCTAATCCTTACTGAGCCTGTGACCGTCTGTGTCTGACTCATTAAATATACACGGAGATTTACAATTATCCCTAGACTGTATAGAGCTGTCCGCTTCTGAAACAGTACCGTATATCTGCTGGTATTTTGAGTCCATTTTCACAAAAATTTTTAAGTATGGTGGAAGAGGCCGCGGATGGGGGTGTGGGGGGGCATCTGATACTGATGGTGGAGGTGGTGCATCTGCTGGTAGTGCCAAAAGCACAATAGCAGCTAAGGCAGGAGGTGTTGAGCCTGCGACATCGTCTCGCACAAGAAGGCCTTTAAGGCTCCCTTTTCTAGGAGTAGGTAAACTGCTTTAAAGCCGGAGCATCAGGAACTGGTTTTGCCTTACATTGCCGAAACAGCCTCCAGCTCTATCGCCTACTCTGCTGAAGTTTAAAAAAATGCAAGCATTGAGTCGTCAGTGCAGGCTTCTGGCCAGAAACCACCCCTTTCCTTGTCTCCTTCACCCCCACTAAAAGTGAAGGATGCGGCAGCCCACACTTCAGATTACTCCATGGAGCTCTTTTCAC
The DNA here is from genome assembly GCF_039654945.1 of Dendrobates tinctorius. Classification (NCBI taxonomy): domain Eukaryota; kingdom Metazoa; phylum Chordata; class Amphibia; order Anura; family Dendrobatidae; genus Dendrobates; species Dendrobates tinctorius. The sequence goes on along the minus strand of NW_027361827.1, from coordinate 27,057,998 downwards.
ATGCCATGCCTATGTTATCATGTGAAATTCTGAATTCCTTAGTCCAACATGAATCGGAGATGGAGTGCACTGATGCACAGCCACTGCTAGTTGATTCTGCTGGTACATTGACGCACAGCACTACATTCCCCTCACACTCTAAAGAGCCAGAATGTGACACTGATGAAACTCAGGTGCCCCTTCCCGCATACTATACCACCTTGCACGGTGACACAGAGGAAGGTGCAGATGAAAGTGCCGGTTCCCTGAGCAGGTGGGGGAGTCCTACTTGTGGGGGACGGCAGTGGCACAGGGCCCCTCATAGTATGCAAAAGTGTCTCTGCCGATGGGAGGGCCCACTCGCCTTCAGACATACAGTCGTACTATGAGGGGCCCTGTGCCAGTGCTGTCGCCCACGAGTGGGCCCCCCATGCTTGCTCAGGGCCACAGCACTTGCAATACTTACCTCTCCCTGCTCCACCGCTGTGACGTCTTCCGCCTTTCCTGACAGTGACATTCAGGTTAGAGAGCGCGATGACATCACGTCTGTATGCCCTCTACCGAAACAGTACAAGTGCAGAGAGCATGAAGATGGCAATGCTGAGGAATCCAGAGTAGAGCAGTGCCCAGTGAGGAGAGCTATTTAATTTTTTTAAATGTTGGGAGGCTTTTTTGGGGATCAATATACACTGGAGAATGATATGTGGGGCCCATCATACACTGGAGCATCATCCATTTGGCCCATCATATACTGGAGCATTCAAAATGGGGGACATCAGACACTGGAGCAGCAATTAAGGGGCCCATTATACACTGGAGCATTAGAAATGGGCCCATTATAAATGGACTCTATGGAGCATTATTTGGGCCCATAAGTGGAACATCATCCATGGGGACCAACATATACTGTAGCATTATGTGGAGCTCATCATATACTGTATGGAACATTTTATGGGACCAATTAGTCTGTATGGAGAAACATATGGGGCTCATTATTCTGTATGACGCACTAGGTTGTGGCCATAATACTGTATGGAGTAATATACTGTCCGTTTTTTGAGCTATTGTAGAATTTAAAATAGATATCAGTCATGTCATGTAAGCAGTGAAGTATTTTTCATTGGACTATACCTATATTTCTGTGCCGTATCTGAGCATTATTAATTGTGGTATGTGTTAAAAGGGTGCACTGACACTCTTTGGCCCAGGGCACACGAAAACCTGGTGCCAGCCCTACCCCCCCACAACTTTAGCCAAATAACCCCCAGTTTTCAATGCGTAACTATTATTGTAAAGTAAATTAAGGTTGCCAAGCTTAAGTAATAAGAATTGATGTTGTTGGCATTGAAATGGGCACTGTAGGTGTGTTTCCTGTCCTCCACTCCCTACCGACTTTGCTTCCCCATTGACTTGCATTGGGTTTCGTGTTTCAGTCGGAACCCGACTTTTCCCTATAGTCGGCCGATTTCATTCGACCCAACTTTTAAGAAAGTCGGGTTTCATGAAACCCGACTCGACCCGAAAAAAGGCAAAGTCGCTCATCTCTATCCTTACCGAAGATGTATATACAGTCTAACAGAGGAATACACAGCAAGCAAAGTACACAGAGTAAACTTTCTTGAAGCACAATGATCTTTGAAACAGCAGGGTAAAAGAGGTCATCTTGCATGAAAAAGACATGACTGCTTTCTTCCAAACCAGTGCCACATATGTTGACAGGATGTGTGTAGTATTAAAAGCCCATTCTTATTCACTTCAAGTAGCTGAGCTGACACTAGTACCTATGGATGGGTGTTTCACTCTTTCTAGAAGAAAGCATCCAGTTTTCTAGAGGATAGCACCAGATTGATGGAATATCATTATGTGATGCCCGTGAGTTAAAATGACAGCTACTGAAGACCACTACCACTGTATTCCTTGCAGTGCTATAAAGACATGTCTGTGTCTGGGCTTCATATGAGATCAGCTACATGCTATAATAAAGAATGGTAGCATATGGTAAAATAGTAAAACCGATCAAACTATTGCAGTTTCAAGTAATAAAAAGTAATGTTTTAAAAAATAATAAAAAAGGGAAAAAACAAGTTTAAATCCCTCTTATTATCCCTTTACAAAATCAAAGAAAATCAAAAAAAGAAAAAAACATTTAGTATTGTCATATCTGGAAAATTGTGTTCTATCCAGGGGCATACATACCATTGGTGCAACAGGGGCCCAAGAGGTAAACGACCCACTTCCACCTGTAAAGCAGGTGGGATTGTGCATTATGATGAGTTAATAGACTGCAAGGGGCCCATATATTGTTCTTGCACAGGGGACCTATTGTGTCTGTGCCAGCCCTAGGTTCTATCAAAATATAAAATGACTTCACCCATACAATAAAAGTAGGGATGAGTGAACCCATAGAAATTTGGTTCATTGGGTTTGGCCGAACTTGAGTCCAAAAATTTGGTCTGGCCACCAGAACGTGACCCCGAACACAAACCCCATATAAGTCAATGGGGACAGGAACTTTGGGGATGTAAAATGGCTGTAAAATGGTCACAGTAAGTGTTAGGGGGCTGCAAAAGGAAGCAAAATATGAATAAGAGTAGCACAATTGCCCTGCAAGCAAATGTGGATAAGAAAATGATTTAAAATAACATATAATAATGAAAATAATAATTTTGAACCAGGAGGCGGAGGACCAAGTGGAGGAGTGGAGCAATGCCTTGCATGTGTGGTTTACTGTACTTTTTAATAAATAAATAAATAAATGAAAAAGTGACGTGCAGGTCCCCACTATTTCCACTATTTCTAATAACCAGCTAAGGCAAAGCATACAGCTGGGGGATGATATGAATAGGCTCGGAAGGTCAATGTATATTTTTCCCTTTCCCAGTCTAATAAGACCAATCCTCAGCTGCCCCAGAAATGGTGCCTCCATTAGATGCTCAAGTTCTAGTGCTTAGCGTAGGGAAAATGTGTGAATTTTTTTTAATAAATGGGTGAAAGAGGGACATTATCAGGGAGCGATTTTTTTCAAATAACAGACTTTTGTGTCTGTGTGTTTATTTTGTTTGACTACTGGGTTAGTAAAGTGTTCTCTGATAGAATTAATAACCCATGGGTTTGATGTCAGTGCCAACTGTTGACATAAACCCCACAAATCCCATTAACCCGATTGATTACTCACTTGTGCAATCAGAAAGAGCCACTAAGCACTAGAATTAGTGCATCTAATGTATGTGCCATTTCTGGGGCAGCTGAGGGATGGTCTTATTAAGCTGGGAAGGGGCCAATATTCATCACCCATCCTAGCCTATTAATATCAGCCCCAAGCTGTCTCCTTTGCCTTAGGTGGTTACCAAAAATAAGGGGACCCTACATCAGTTATTTAGGGTTCCCCATTTTTAATAACTAGAAAAAGCAAAGCGAACAGCTGGGGGATGATATTAATAGGCTGGGAAGGTCCATGGACATTGGCCCCTTATCAGCATAATAAGAAATAAGAAAAGCTCACAGCTGTCTGCTTTCCTTTGGCTGGTTATTAAAAATTGGAGGGACCGCATATTTTTAAAAATTATTTATTTATTTATTTATTTTACACTGTTACGCCAGGTCGCATGGTATGTCTGCCAATCACAGCCATGCCAATATTTGGCAATTTTGAATTTGTCACCATTTTCCAAGATGTTTTCACTTTTCAGGATATGGAACTGTGTGTGGCACTAATTTTTGTGCCCTGAGCTGAAGTTTTTACTGATACCATTTTGGGGTATATAAGATGATTTTATTGCATTCTATTGCATTGTTGCGGAAGCCAAAAAACAATAATTCTAGCATTTTGATTTTTTTCCATTATGCCATTTGCCGATCAGATACATTTATTTAATATTTTGATAGATCAGGTTTTTACAAGCTCAGTGATACCAGTGTATAGCATATGCAAGCAGAAATGACAATATCCTATGAATGTCAGCCACAGGCTGGCTTTCACGGTAGGATCGCAACAACAGGCATGGGGTTTATCAGCAGAATCCTGGCAGTCATGACAATCCCTCAATGCCCCGTGATCACCGGTGCACCAGTGGAAGCGTGGAACAATGTGTGGACCTGTCAGCACATGTTAAATGCCACTATCAGAGATTAACAGGTTAACAGTCACAGGCCATTTCTGTTAGATCCACATGACAGGATTCTGCATCAAAGGCAGAGACACAAGATATGATGTAAGTTTACGTCATATGGCATGAAGGGGTTAAAGAGGGACAGGTACACTGAACAACAATTAGTATTGTTTATTAGTGACAGTACAAATAATACATATGGAAAGAAATGAATTAAAAACATTTAAAAAATGCAAAATGGCACAAAACTAAATATAAGACCTACCAAAACACAATGAAAGTGTTGTGCTCAAAAATGTTCCCTATCTGCTTATATAAAAGGTAAACTCGCTAGTATAAAAATTCAGCATAGGATATGTAGCGATAATTGCCAAGTGCAAAGAAAATCTGTGCAATATAAGTATGTCCAATATAATAGATAAAACAAATAAGATACTGCACATCAATAAATCATATAGTGGCTTGCGAATGTATGTGGAGCGCCCGCCAGGGCAGTGGGAATGCTCAGTACCGGGCCAATTCTTAAAGGGGCAGTGTCACAGTGGCGGTGACCCAGTCTGTGGCCCTGGATGTCCAATAAAAGGGGTGTATTTACAAGGGATGAAAAATAAAGAGTTTTTGTAAAACCAAGAAGGAGCACCTTAATAGGTGCTGAACTATATACAAATTGAATGTCTGTATAACTCAGCGTCCTCCATGATCTCTCAGTCTCTTTGTCTTTATCTTAATTACTATAAGAAGAAAAACATAACCTGGTAGAACATTTTGCCAAAAACCAACCTGGGGTTAACTATTTACAAGACTTTAACGAAGCTTTGTTCAGTTCACTTTTATGGGGCTGAATGATACAGCATCCTGGTTATGTAGAAGCTCTGGAATTCCCTTGCTTTTGAGGAAGGACTTCAAGGAGCCATGATTATTGCTGTAGCAGCCTGGATGGATGCTGCCTGAGGAGCCTCATCTGGCAGAATCTCTTCTGATCCTGCAGTTGCTTCTGCAGCCAGAACGGTTGCAGCTGTTGGTGGAATGGTTACAGTTTGAGGCATTTTCGACGGTGCAACTGCAGCCTGAGGCTGGTGTCGCTGCTGCTGACTGCGGAGTTGGTAGTGGTGCTGTAGTTGTCGCCCCCTGGTGTTTTTGGGAAGCTGTCAGCACGGCGGAAATCCTGCACACATGGAGCGCGTACCATCCCCTATCATCAAGATGGTGGGTGAAGGAAACGTATTCTCCAGGAAACAGGTCGCACTCCGGATGTGCCCGGATGAGGTGGGATTCAACATCCCGCCGGTTTACGAATAAGTCGGGAGCTTTTCTAGAGTCCTGGATAAAGCCATTTCCTCTATCTAGGTTGAAGCAGAGTACTCTGCCCCAACCCATTGGATTCCAGCTTTCTAAGCGTTCCCCCCAGGCCTGGATTTTGCCTCGCAGATCACGCTCCACTAGGGCTATCCTCTGTCTTTGCCGCTTTCTCCTCCTATTCTAATTGTAGCAATTGCCAGCGGCAAAATTCTTCAGTGGTTATGAGTAGAGTTGAGCAAAACGGGTCGAAAAAATTCAAAAGTTGCCGACTTTTGGCAAAGTCGGGTTTCATGAAACGAAACCCGACCCTAGGATGAGGTCGGCCACGAGGTCGGCGACTTACGCGCCAAAGTCGCGTTTCAAAAGTTTGTTTTGCGCTCTTTTTCAGCCAATCAGGATCCACGGACACTGTGGGCAACGTGATGACATAGGCACGGGTCACCACCATCTTTCAGAAGGGCATGCAAGTGATTGGCTTGCTTTGGTGGGCGTCACAGGGGGTATAAAAGGGCGTGCACGCCGACCGCCATCTTACTTCTGCCGATCTTAGTATAGGGAGAGGTTGCTGCTGATTCTGTAGGGAGAGCGTTAGGCAGGGAAGAAGACAAAAAAACTGCTTCTGCTGCTAGCGATTTGGCCTGCACAACACACAAGTCACTGTGTGTGCAGTGCAAGGGGAGGCTATATTGTGGTGTATCAGTGGTGTTGGTTGTTGGGCTGCCTTCTAAGGCTTCCTGACACGCTGGCATTGCTGTTTACCCACTGCTCCGCAAACTGCTTTTTTAAAAGCAATCCAATCTCCCTTATCCTCTCGTCACTTTGGTCACAGGCAGCTGTGCCATCGAGCGTGACACATAGCGCTCAGATATCAGTGGGCCGCACACAATCCACAAGTGTCCAGTGTCCAAAAGTGTACGCAGAGATTCAAAATCTCCATTATCCTCTCGTCACTTTGGTCACAGGCAGCTGTGCCATCGAGCGTGTCACATAGCGCTCAGATATCAGTGGGCCGCACACAATCCACAAGTGTCCAGTGTCCAAAAGTGTACGCAGAGATTCAAAATCTCCATTATCCTCTCGTCACTTTGGTCACAGGCAGCTGTGCCATCGAGCGTGTCACATAGCGCTCAGATATCAGTGGGCCGCACACAATCCACAAGTGTCCAGTGTCCAAAAGTGTACGCAGAGATTCAAAATCTCCATTATCCTCTCGTCACTTTGGTCACAGGCAGCTGTGCCATCGAGCGTGTCACATAGCGCTCAGATATCAGTGGGCCGCACACAATCCACATGTGTCCACTGTCCACAAGTGTACGCAGAGATTCAAAATCTCCATTATCCTCTCGTCACTTTGGTCACAGGCAGCTGTGCCATCGAGCGTGTCACATAGCGCTCAGATATCAGTGGGCCGCACACAATCCACAAGTGTCCACTGTCCACAAGTGTACGCAGAGATTCAAAATCTCCATTATCCTCTCGTCACTTTGGTCACAGGCAGCTGTGCCATCGAGCGTGTCACATAGCGCTCAGATATCAGTGGGCCGCACACAATCCACAAGTGTCCAGTGTCCAAAAGTGTACGCAGAGATTCAAAATCTCCATTATCCTCTCGTCACTTTGGTCACAGGCAGCTGTGCCATCGAGCGTGTCACATAGCGCTCAGATATCAGTGGGCCGCACACAATCCACAAGTGTCCACTGTCCACAAGTGTACGCAGAGATTCAAAATCTCCATTATCCTCTCGTCACTTTGGTCACAGGCAGCTGTGCCATCGAGCGTGTCACATAGCGCTCAGATATCAGTGGGCCGCACACAATCCACAAGTGTCCACTGTCCACAAGTGTACGCAGAGATTCAAAATCTCCATTATCCTCTCGTCACTTTGGTCACAGGCAGCTGTGCCATCGAGCGTGTCACATAGCGCTCAGATATCAGTGGGCTGCACACAATCCACAAGTGTCCAGTGTCCAAAAGTGTACGCAGAGATTCAAAATCTCCATTATTCTCTCGTCACTTTGGTCACAGGCAGCTGTGCCATCGAGCGTGTCACATAGCGCTCAGATATCAGTGGGCCGCACACAATCCACAAGTGTCCACTGTCCACAAGTGTACGCAGAGATTCAAAATCTCCATTATCCTCTCGTCACTTTGGTCACAGGCAGCTGTGCCATCGAGCGTGTCACATAGCGCTCAGATATCAGTGGGCCGCACACAATCCACAAGTGTCCACTGTCCACAAGTGTGTGCAGAAATTCTAAAACTCCCCTGTCCTATAGACACCTTGTACCTTGTTTTACATTACTATATAGTTTGTTGGATTTTGTCTACATTTCTACCAAAAATGAGGAAGGCTGGTGGAAGAGGCCGTGGAATTGGGCGGGGGTTGGCAGCTGGTAATGATGGTGTTGGTGGTGGATCTGATGGTAGTGGCAAGAGCAAAATAGGACCAAATGCAGGAGGTGCTGACCCTGCGTCATCGTCTGTCTACATAAGGCCTCGAACGCTTAGTTTTCTAGGAGTTGGCAAACCGCTTTTAAAGGCAGAGCATCAGGAAAAAGTTTTGTCTTACATTGCTGACTCAGCCTCCAGCTCTATCGCCTCCTCTTCTTCAGTTGTAAAAAGTAAAAGCACTGAGTCGTCATTGGAGGCTCATGTTCATGAACCACACCTTTCCTTGTGTCCTTCACCCCAACCAAGATTGAAGGATGACGCAGGCCATACTACTGATTACTCCATGGAGCTGTTTTCACATACCATGCCTGGATTATCACGTCAAATGGTGAATTACCCAGGCCAAGATGAATCTGACATGGAGTGCACTGATGCACAGCCGCTGATGGATGATTCTGCTGGTACATTCACTCAGAGCACTACATTGTCCTCGCAGTGTACAGAGCCAGATTTTGACCCTGATGAGACTCAGGTGCCCCTTCCCGCACACTATACCACCATACACGGTGACACAGAGAAAGGTGCACATGACATAGAAGAGGAGGTGATGGATGACCCAGTTGTTGACCCAGATTGGCATCCATTGGGGGAAGAGGGTGCTGCTTCCAATAGCTCAGATGAGGAGCATCCACAGCAGACATCGACATCGCAACAGCTGTTATCTGGCAGGCCCGGAGCACTCCAAAGACAGGTTCCAAACATCAAAAGAGTTGCTGGACAGCTTGTCCAGAGGGTCAAAAGATCACAGCGTGCTAGGCCGCAAAATGTCTGCCAAAGTAGGAAGAGTGCAGTGTGGCAGTTTTTTGAACAAAATCATCATGATCAGGCCAAGGTTATCTGTAAGAAGTGCGCAAAGACCTTTAGCCGAGGGAAAAATCTGAAAAATTTGAATACCAGTTGCATGCTTAGACATTTAACCAGCATGCACTTGCAAGCGTGGACACAACACCAAACCTCAAGTGCCACATGTGCAACTGATCACAACGAAGGTAGTCAGCAACGCTACATTGTTTCCCCCACTGTAAGCACACCGGTTAGCACAGCAGCAAATGTTGAGGTGTCGTTGCAAGGCCACAGCAGTCAGGGAATCCCACTGTTATATCAACGAAAGACTGATTCTAGGCCATCAGAAAGAACACCAACTCCATCACCATCATCAACCCTCTCTCAGTCCGCCCTGTCCACCGCTACTTCCACCATATGCAGCTCTCAAGTCCAGCTCACCCTCCCAGACACTATGAGTAGGTCACTGGGTTTGAACGCCCACATTGCCAAACTAATCTCGTTTGAGATGATGCCCTTTTGGTTGGTGGAAAGCACAGCTTTCCGCGAACTCATGGCCTATGCAGTACCACGCTATGACCTACCCAGTCGCCACTTCTTCTCTCGCAAAGCCATCCCAGCCCTCCACCATCATGTGAAAGACCGCATTGTCCATGCACTCAAGCAGTCAGTGAGCGGAAAGGTGCACCTCACAACTGATGCATGGTCCAGTCGGCATGGCCAGGGCCGTTACGTGTCCATCACTGCGCACTGGGTTAATGTGGTGGATGCAGGGTCCACAGGGGACAGCGGTGGTGGGACAGTGCTGCCTAGCCCACGGTCTAGGAAACAGTTGGCTGTAGGCGTTCGACCCTCCTCCTCCTCCTCCTCCTCCAGAAGCGACAGCTCGTCCACAGAGCGCAGTCGTACGAGCACTCCATCTGCAGCTGCCACTGTTGCACATGATGTGTCCCCCTATCGAGCAGCTAGTGGAAAGCGTCAGCAGGCTGTGTTGCAGATGATGTGTTTGGGCGACAGACACACCGCCGAGGTGCTGGCCGAGTACTTGAAGCGACAAACTGAGTCATGGCTGGGCAGTGTACATCTTGAGGCAGGCAAGGTAGTTAGTGATAACGGCCGTAATTTTGTGGCAGCCATAGCCCTTTCAAAACTCAGCCACATACCTTGCTTGGCTCACACCTTGAACCTGGTGGTGCAGTGCTTCCTCAAAAATTATCCGGAGTTAACAGCCCTGCTCCAGAAGGTGCGAAGACTGTGCGCGCACATCCGCCGGTCGCCTGTACACTCCGTTCGTATGCAGAAGCTGCAGCGATTGCTCCACCTTCCCAACCACCGCCTCATTATCGACATCGGAAATTCCCACACAGCAATGGCATAAAGTGAGACTAGGGACTTTTTTTTTTTAAGTGGCGGAGGAATACAGTGCGGAAGGATACCTACCTTCCGTCATTGGATTCCTGCAGCCCGTAGAGAACGGCAGCATCATCTGATGCTGCAGTTCTCTACCCAAGATCATCGTGGGACACACTCGTGGACTGCTTCGGATCGTGGGTGAGTATTTTTGTGGTTTGTTATGTTAATATTTATTCCGTAGACGACAATGGCTTCGGGGAACAATGTGACAAGTATTGGTAAGTATGTTACTCTATGTTATATGTACTGTATGTCTATGTATGTATTGTATGAATGTATTGTATGTATGTAGTATATATGTGGTATGTATGTAGCATGAAGTATGTATGTAGTATGTATGTAGCATGCATGTAGTATATATGTAGTATGTATGTAGCATGTAGTATGTATGTAGTATGTATGTGGTATGTATGTAGCATGTAGTATGTATGTAGCATGCATGTAGTATATATGTAGTATGTATGTAGCATGCAGTATATATGTAGTATGTATGTAGTATATATGTGGTATGTATGTAGCATGTAGTATGTATGTAGCATGCATGTAGTATATATGTAGTATGTATGTAGCATGCAGTATATATGTAGTATGTATGTAGTATATATGTGGTATGTATGTAGCATGTAGTATGTATGTAGCATGCATGTAGTATATATGTAGTATGTATGTGGTATGTATGTAGCATGTAGTATGTATGTAGCATGCATGTAGTATATATGTAGTATGTATGTAGTATGTATGTGGTATGTATGTAGCATGCAGTATGTATGTAGCATGCATGTAGTATATATGTAGTATGTATGTAGCATGTAGTATGTATGTAGTATGTATGTGGTATGTATGTAGCATGTAGTATGTATGTAGCATGCATGTAGTATATATGTAGTATGTATGTAGCATGCAGTATATATGTAGTATGTATGTAGTATATATGTGGTATGTATGTAGCATGTAGTATGTATGTAGCATGCATGTAGTATATATGTAGTATGTATGTAGCATGCAGTATATATGTAGTATGTATGTAGTATATATGTGGTATGTATGTAGCATGTAGTATGTATGTAGCATGCATGTAGTATATATGTAGTATGTATGTGGTATGTATGTAGCATGTAGTATGTATGTAGCATGCATGTAGTATATATGTAGTATGTATGTAGTATGTATGTGGTATGTATGTAGCATGCAGTATGTATGTAGCATGCATGTAGTATATATGTAGTATGTATGTAGCATGTATGTAGTATGTAGTATGAATGTAGCATGTATGTAGTATGCATGTTGTATGTATGTAGCATGTAATTTTTTTTTTTTTTTTTTTTTTACATTTAACACATTAGCCGGATGATGGGACTACTACTGTCCCATCATTGGCTAATGTGTCAATCACTGTCATGGTAGCAGGCATCGCCCGATGGGACTTGTAGTCCCATCGGACGATGCCTGCACAGACCCCCGGAGCCTGCACAGCCCCCCGGCAGGCCGGCACAGCCCCCCGGAGCCGGCACAGCCCCCCGGCAGGCCGGCACAGCCCCCCGGCAGGCCGGCACAGCCCCCCGGAGCCTGCACAGACCACCGGCAGGCCGGCACAGACCACCGGAGCCTGCACAGACCCCCTGGCAGGCCGGCACAGCCCCCCGAAAGGCCCGTACAGACCCCAGAGAGGCTGTACAAGGGCAGGAAAGGGTTTTTCTTATTCCGATACCGGAAGTCCCATAGACTTGAATGGGACTTCCGGTATCGGAATCGGCGATACCGATACTTTTTTTAAAGATCGGCCGATACCATCCGATACGATACTTTGAAGTATCGGACGGTATCGCTCAACTCTACTTACAGGAGCTCGCTTGCCCAGCTGCAAGTGTGCTATCGGAAAGAGTCTTCAGTGCAGCTGGATCAATCCTGACAGAAAAAAGGACCCGTCTGTCAACCCAAAATGTGGATGATCTAACCTTCATTAAAATGAACCACGCATGGGTTTCCAAGGATTTTGTCCCACCTTCCCCTGATGACACATAGGGTGACAGAAAAATGGCTTGCTTTGGTCCACCTCTTCCTGGTACTTCACCTATTTCGCCTTTTGCATCAGTTGAATGTCCAACATCAACATATGCCACTTTCTAAAACTCCCTAACTGTGCTGCCTCCCCCCCCATGGCCGGGGTCACCACCTAGCGCACGACACCATGCGAGTGCCGTTGCCCTGGACAGGTGGGTAGGCCGACTCTTGGGCGCGGGCACTGGCACAGGGTCCCTCATAGTGCAATCAAGTGTCTCTGACGGCGGTGGTGCACACCCGCCGTCAGACACACCGCTGTACTATGAGGGGCCCAGTGCCAGTACCGACGCCCACGAGTGTGCCCCCCTTGCTTGGCCAGGGCCCCAGCATTTGCAATCTTTACCTCTCCCTGCTCCTCCGCTGTGTAATCTGGGCTGTCAAATCCATACTGTGCCTGACACCGTCTGAGCCTGCCTCCTGATGTATAGACATATATTTTGAATGTGTACGCTATCCATACATGTTATCCGGGGATACGGTACCCCTTCTAACCTTTGTGCAATGACGTGCAATCCATACTGGGCCTAACACCGTCTGAGCCTGCCTCATGCTGTATAGACATATATTTTGAATGTGTACGCTATTTCATACATGTTATCCGGGGATACGGTACCCCTTCTAACCTTTGTGCAATGACGTGCAATCCATACTGGGCCTAACACCGTCTGAGCCTGCCTCATGCTGTATAGACATATATTTTGAATGTGTACGCTATCCATACATGTTATCCAGGGATACGGTACCCTTTCTAACCTTTGTGCAATGACGTGCAATCCATACTGGGCCTAACACCGTCTGAGCCTGCCTCATACTGTATAGACATATATTTTGAATGTGTACGCTATCCATACATGTTATCCAGGGATACGGTACCCTTTCTAACCTTTGTGCAATGACGTGCAATCCATACTGGGCCTAACACCGTCTGAGCCTGCCTCATGCTGTATAGACATATATTTTGAATGTGTACGCTATCCATACATGTTATCCGGGGATACGGTACCCTTTCTAACCTTTGTGCAATGACGTTCAATCCATACTGGGCCTAACACCGTCTGAGCCTGCCTCATGCTGTATAGACATATATTTTGAATGTGTACGCTATCCATACATGTTATCCGGGGATACGGTACCCTTTCTAACCTTTGTGCAATGACGTGCAATCCATACTGGGCCTAACACCGTCTGAGCCTGCCTCATGCTGTATAGACATATATTTTGAATGTGTACGCTATCCATACATGTTATCCGGGGATACGGTACTCCTTCTAACCTTTGTGCAATGACGTGCAATCCATACTGGGCCTAACACCGTCTGAGCCTGCCTCATGCTGTATAGACATATATTTTGAATGTGTACGCTATCCATACATGTTATCCGGGGATACGGTACCCCTTCTAACCTTTGTGCAATGACGTGCAATCCATACTGGGCCTAACACCGTCTGAGCCTGCCTCATGCTGTATAGACATATATTTTGAATGTGTACGCTATCCATACATGTTATCCGGGGATACGGTACCCCTTCTAACCTTTGTGCAATGACGTGCAATCCATACTGGGCCTAACAACGTCTGAGCCTGCCTCATGCTGTATAGACATATATTTTGAATGTGTACGCTATCCATACATGTTATCCGGGGATACGGTACCCCTTCTAACCTTTGTGCAATGACGTGCAATTCATACTGGGCCTAACACCGTCTGAGCCTGCCTCATGCTGTATAGACATATATTTTGAATGTGTACGCTATCCATACATGTTATCCGGGGATACGGTACCCCTTCTAACCTTTGTGCAATGACGTGCAATCCATACTGGGCCTAACACCGTCTGAGCCTGCCTCATGCTGTATAGACATATATTTTGAATGTGTACGCTATCCATACATGTTATCCGGGGATACGGTACCCCTTCTAACCTTTGTGCAATGATGTGCAATCCATACTGGGCCTAACACCGTCTGAGCCTGCCTCATGCTGTATAGACATATATTTTGAATGTGTACGCTATCCATACATGTTATCCAGGGATATGGTACCCTTTCTAACCTTTGTGCAATCACGTGCAATCCATACTGGGCGTGAGAACGGCTGGCGAGCTGTTAAGCAAGCTACAGCACCTGTCCAGACAAGTACAGGGATTCCCTAGCGAGGAGACTTATTTGATTGTTTTCTATGTTGGGACAGCAATTTTTGGGGAGCACTATACTCTGGAGAATGATAGATGGGGCCCACCATACACTGGAACATTCCAAAGGTGGACATCAGACACTGGAGCAGCATTTACAGGGCCCATTATACACTAGAGCATTAGAAATGGGGCCCATTATGTTTGGAGCATTATTTGGGCCCATAAGACAGTGGAGCTTCATCCATGGGGACCAACATATACTGTAGCATTATGTGGAGCTCATCATATACTGTTTCAAACATTATATGGGACCAATGATTTTGTATGGAGAAATAGATGGGCCTCGTCATGAGATGTAAAAAGTGAGGTATTTTTCATTGTACTATACCGCTATTTCTCTGCCGTATAGGAGCATGATGAGTTGTGGTATGTGTTAAAGGGGCGCTCTTTCGCCCAGGGCACATGAAAACCTGCAGCCAGCCCTCCCCCCCCACAACTTTAGCCAAATAACCCCCATTTTTCAGTGCGTAACTTGTATTATGAAGTTAATTAAGGTTGACAAGCTTAAGTAAGAAGAATTGATGCTTTTGGCATTCAAATGGGCACTGTAGGTGTGTTTCCTGTCCTCCTCTCACTGCCGACTTTTATTCCCCATTGACTTACATTGGGTTTCGTGTTTCGGGACGACCCCGACTTTTCCCTATAATCGGACGATCTTGCTCGACCCGACTTTTGGAAAAGTCGGGTTTCACGAAACGAAACGCGACCCTAAAAAAGCAAAAGTCGCTCAACTCTAGTTATGAGGAACCCCATGATATTAATCCCCTTCTACTGCCAACAGGGTATTTTCGGTCTGCTGCACGCTGCAGGAGGTGACGATGGTATTGGGACAGGTTCTAAGATTCCTCCCCTGGGCACAACTTTCCGGTTCCAGGCAACATCCATGATGACCTGGCCGGACTTTGGGGTTGGTGGTAACCCGATGGGACCTAGCAGGGCATCCCATTTCCCAGGGGCGGCGGCCATACCTGTACCTCCAGGGCTGCTGTTGTCTTCCACAGGCTCTGGTGATGTGGGGACTGGTGCGACAGGTACCGGTGATGCTGGTACCTGGAGACTGGTAATGGGTACTGGTGACGTTGGTACCTGGGGACTGGCCATGGGTACCGGTGGTGTTGGTACCAGTGATCTGGCGGTCTCCTCTTATGCAGCCTGCCTATTCTGTGCGAGGAGAGCCTGCCGCTGGTGCAGACTCCTGCTCAGCTTCTCAATCTCCTGCTCCAGATACTCCAGTTTGACATCCTCCAAGGGACTGGAGCCTGATTCCACAGAGCCGGCAGAAAGTTTCATTTCTTCCTCACACTCCACAGGCCTCCTTCCGCTCTCCATCATGGCCTATTGGTGTACTGGCTTCTCCTGTGCTCTCTTTCCCACTGCGGGGCCTTTCTCCACCCCCTGGGGGAGGTGTCGTTTTCCTTTGCCGCCATACCAGGCCAAGATCTGGACCCCTATGGTAGTCGGCCATGGTCCAGTTGCATAGAAGTACAGGCAGGGGAGGATCATGCTGTTTCGCGCTCTTTCTTGGGTACCGCCCACGATAGCGCATCTCATAGCACATCTTGTGGGACCTCCATTGCAGCAATCTTTACAGTCCAAATCACAGTCCAATAAATCTGTTCCTTTGCACATTTTGTTTAGTCATTTCTCACTTCAATCTTTGGCATACAGGACCCGGTGATACCGGGCTTCGATATCCTGTTCGTGATGAGAAGTTGGAGCGCCCGCTGTTATGATTGAGTCACCATAGGAGGCAAAAACAAAAATGCTAGCTAAGTCCTGAAAACCGGAGAAGTTGGCAACTATCAGATTGCAGACCCCTGAACCTATCAACACAAATAGCAGTAGCCGTGGGGGGTTCCTACGATGACCTATAACCCTCGATCACAGCCGGAGAGATACATAGGCCTAAAGAAGGAAAGGGGAAATCTAACTGCCCCAGAGCAGACCCCAAAGCAATAGGCAGCCCCCCACATATAATGACGGTGAAGCAAGATGAAAACACTTACACAGACAGAAAGACAGGCTGAGCAAAGACGGGGCCCAAAAACTACCTAGATAGGAACGGATAGGAAGGCTGCTGTCTGCAATCTGCCAAAACCCTATCAGAGACAAAAGCCAACAAGCTGATATAAAAAATGGCCCTGAAGCAACTAAGCTAAAAACTAAATCAGCACTCAGGTACATTCAGAAGACAGAGCTCAAGGAACACTGCACACTCCAGCAGGGAGTGGCAGAATCCAAAAAGCAAGAAAAACAAACACAAATCTTAGATGCAAAAAGGCAAAACAGGAAACTAGCTTTAGGAGAGCAGGAATCAGACTGGTGTCCAAGAGTCCACAGAGAAATCACCCGCAGGGCAGAAAGGGAGTAGGCTGCCTTAAATCCAGTCAGTGACTCCACTCAGCCAATCATCTTCATTAGTCCCAGGTGCCTGATAATCAGGCTCACTACCTTCCTTCACTAGAATAGGGAGTTCACCAGGCCTCAGTGACAGAGGGGAAAATGAACTCACAACAGCCCGCCAGGGCAGTGGGGAATACTCCGTACCAGGCCGCTTCCAAAAAAAGCAGTGTCACAGCGGCGGTGACCCGATCCGTGGCCCTGGGCATCCAATAAAAGGCGTGTATTTACAAGAGATGAAAAATAAAGAGTTTTTATAATAAGTGTTTGTGACGCCACCTGTGGTATCTGGTCAGAGGCTACCAGCGCTGCAGTGCAGATCCTCTGGGACAGATGGTGTAATGCAGCAGAGTTGGAATAGCTCTCCACAGGCAGAGCTTAGTCCCGGGGCAGTTGAAGTAGATGTTAGGAGGATGGTGGTGTGGTGTGAAGCAAGGGATGTAGCAGTGCTGAGTAGGTGACGCAGAAAGAATGCAGAAGACACAGCTGAATGCAGTTCCAAGGCTTTACTCACAGTTCTGGTGCACACAGATGCCTGCTTAGTGCTAGTCATCCAGGTGAGGGATCCAGCCAACTTCCAGGCAGATAGAGAACACCTTTCCAGAATTCCCAGGTCAGTATTTACCTTCTCTGGCTGTCTCACTGTGCTGATTTCTACTCCTCTTCCGTCCCAGCATCTCACAGTCAGTGTCCCAGGCCAGCAGCCGCGAACCCTGTCGGATTACGTGCCCAATGCGTTTCCTTGATCCTATCTGGCTACCTTTCCAGAGAAGATAGCTGTGGTGTTGGCTGTGACCCCTAAAGTTGCCACATCTGTCAGCTTTCTAGCTGAGTCCTGTTGTCCACTCCACTAGGCTAGGGGCTGAGACCCTTCTGCGACCTGGATTTCCCCACCTGACTTCCATCAGCGTGGAGCGAGGCCCACGGGTAGCACTCGCTTACCCGTGCCTCTGGGAATCCCTTTCCCACTTCAGGGAGCTTCCTTCAGTCCGTACCAGCAGCCCCTCAGACCAGGGGTCTGCTGTACAATTCTATCTCTTCCCTCCTTCCCCTATGGGAAGGTTGCCTATGCAAGTCTTTCCCCTTCTTGCCCTATGGGAAGACTGATCCTAACTTACTTTCTATTCACCAGCTCTAACCCTCAAACTCCACCCACCTTCTAACACCCTTTCATAGCCAGCAGGGATAGTGGAACACCTACTGCTATGGTGTGGTGGATGCAGGTGTTGTGTCAGAGCCAGGTCAGGTGCCTCCATCTTATCTGCAAGATGGGATACCACTCCTCTGGTTGAGGTGCAGTACCTCTGTGGCGACTGGACCCTCAGGGGCACCACATATGCACTCTGCTTGGCATTTTTTCGGTTTTGCTACCTCACAACCTGTAATTTCACTGGTTTTTTTTGATGGTTTGCATCAGTTCATGTTAAGAACATGCCTACTACTGTGAACATTTTGCTTTCTTTTTAATGGGAAACAAAGGAAAACTATGACAAAACTATTGAAAACTTCAGTGTGCATAACTATTCACCCATCTAAAGTCAGTACTTTGAAGAGCAATTACAGCTGCAAGCCACTTTGGTAATTTGCCTTAAATCCAGTCAGTGACTCCATTCAGCCGATCGTCTTCATTAGTCCCAGGTGCCTGATAATCAGGCTCACTACCTTCCTTCACTAGAATAGGGAGTTCACCAGGCCTCAGTGACGGAGGGGAAAATGAACTCACAACAGTACCCCCCCTTGAGGAGGGGTCATTGAACCCTCAACAACGCTACCAGGGCGATCAAGGTGTGCCCGATGAAAGGCACGCACCAATCTTTTGGCATGAATATCAGAGGCAGAGACCCAGGAATTATCCTCCTGACCATAACCCTTCCACTTAACCAAATACTGGAGTCTCCATCTAGCCAGACGGGAATCCAGAATTTTCTCTACCTCATATTCCAAGTTACCTTCAACCAATACAGGGTCCGGAGGTGCCACCTCAGGCACAACTGGCTCAACAAACCTCTTCAACAAGGACTTATGGAACACATTATGGATCTTAAATGTGACAGGAAGAGCCAAACGAAAAGAGACCGGATTAATTATCTCCAAATCTTGTAAGGTCCAATAAATCTAGGCTTAAACTTGGGAGAAGCCACCTTCATAGCAATATTTTATGATGATAACCACACCATATCACCAATCTTAAACTGGGGACCAATGGTCAAATGTCGATTGGAAAACCGCTGGGCCTTTTCCTGGGAGAGAGATAACTTATCCACCACTTGGTCCCAGATCTGGTGCATTCTCTCCACCACAGTGTCAACACCTGGGCAGGCAGAAGGCTCCACCTGCCCTGAAGAAAATCGAGGGTGAAAACCAAAGTTACAAAAAAAAGGTGACATCAAAGTGGCAGAACTAGCTCTATTATTTAAAGCAAATTCGGCCAAGGGCAAAAATGAAACCCAATCATCCTGATCAGCGGAAATAAAACATCTCAAATACGACTCCAAGGTCTGGTTTGTTCTCTCTGTCTGCCCATTGGTCTGAGGGTGAAAAGCAGAGGAGAAGGACAACTGAATTCCCATCTTGGAACAGAACGTCCTCCAAAATTTAGACACAAATTGAACTCCTCTGTCAGATACAATGTTCTCAGGAATCCCGTGCAAGCGAACCACCTGTTGCAAAAACAGAGGCACCAACTCAGAGGAAGATGGCAACTTAGGGAGTGGTACAAGATGAACCATCTTAGAGAACCTATCACAAATCACCCAAATAACAGTCATTCTTTGAGAGACCGGCATATCAGAGATGAAATCCATTGAAATATGGGTCCATGGCCTCCTGGGGACCGGCAAAGGCATCAACAACCCACTAGAGCGAGAACAAGATTTAGACCGGGAGCAAGTCCCACAGGACTGCACAAAATTCCTGACATCATGAGACAAGGTGGGCCACCAAAAAGAACGACTCACCAGATCTCTAGTACCAAAAATACCTGGATGACCAGCCAATGCAGAGCAATGAACTTCAGACATCACTCTCTTCTTCCACTGGTCAGGAACATACAACTTTCCACTGAGGCAACGCTCAGGTTTGTCCTCCTGGAACTCTTGCAGAGCAAGTCTCAAATCGGGCGAGATGGCAGAAAGAACTACCCCTTCGCCTAAGATGGTGGCAGGCTTGGTCACCACAGGAGAATCAGCAAAGAAACTCCTAGAGAGGGCGTCTGCCTTGACATTCTTAGTTCCAGGAAGGAAAGAGACCACAAAATCAAAACGTGTAAAAAACAAGGCCCACCTAGCCTGTCTAGGGTTCAAGCGTTTAGCCGACTCTAGGTAAATCAAATTTTTGTGGTCAGTGAGGACCACAACTTGATGTTTGGCTCCCTCCAACCAATGTCTCCACTCCTCAAATGCCCATTTCATGGCCAACAGTTCCCGATTCCCCACATCATAGTTACGTTCAGATGAAGAGAACTTATGGGAAAAGAAAGCACTGGGATTCATTTTAGATGTTACCGGATCCTTTTGGGACAACACCGCTCCTGCACCAATCTCAGAAGCATACACCTCTACCTGGAACGGGAGTGAGACATCAGGTTGCCGCAGAACCGGGGCGGAGGTAAATCTACGCTTCAGCTCCTGAAAGGAAGCAACCGCCTCTGGAGACCAATTCAACACATCCGCACCCTTCCTGGTCAGGTCAGTCAATGGTTTGGCAATACTAGAAAATTTTGCTATAAATTTCCGATAAAAATTAGCAAAACCCAAAAACTTCTGGAGGGCCTTCAAAGAAGTGGGCTGAACCCAATCATAAATGGCCTGTACCTTGGCCGGGTCCATTTCAATAGTTGACCGAGACAAAATAAATCCCAAAAAAGAAATTCTCTGTACTCCAAAAAGGCATTTTGATCCTTTGACATACAGAGAATTCTCTCTCAAGATCCGGAACACAGTCCGAATATGTTCCACATGAGAATCCCAATCCTTGGAGAAGATCAGAATATCATCCAGATAGATAATCAAAAATTTATCGACAAAGTCTCGGAAAATATCGTTCATGAAGCACTGGAAGACAGAAGGGGCATTAGTGAGCCCAAAAGGCATCACCAGGTACTCAAAATGTCCCTCCGGATTATTAAACGCCGTCTTCCATTCATCCCCCTGCTTAATGTGGAGAAGATTATACGCCCCCCTGAGGTCAAGCTTTGTAAACCAGCAAGCACCTCTGACTCTAGAGAATAAATCCGAAATCAGGGGTAACGGATACTGATATTTAATAGTAATTTTATTGAGGGCACGATAATCAATACAAGGCCTTAAAGAACCATCCTTCTTGGCCACAAAAAAAAACGGCACCTAAGGGTGAAGAGGATGGTCTAATATGACCCTTCTCCAATACCTCCTTAATATAGGACCACATAGCCTCGTGCTTGGGTACAGATAAATTGAAGAGCCGACCCTTAGGAAATTTACACCCCGGGTTTAGTTCAATTGCACAGTCATAACTCCTATGAGGAGGCAAGGACGCAGACTCATTCTCACTAAATACATCATAGTAGTCCGCCAAATAGTCAGGAACCTCATGCGACTGAGGAGAGGTGGAAAAAACCGGAGCCTCACTAAAGGTACACCGGCAACCCCAACTCACCACAGACACAGACTTCCAATCCAAAACTGGATTATGAATCTGCAACCAGGGAAACCCCAGAACAACGGCATCATGCAGACCATGCAACACCAAAAATCTGCAATTTTCTTGGTGGTCTGGGGCGACCCGCATGACCAACTGGGTCCAAAACTGAGGTTTATTTTTAGCCAGAGGGGTAGCATCAATCCCCCTCAAAGGGATAGGTGTCTGCAGAGGTGTCAACGGAAATCCACAACGTTTAGCAAAATCCAAGTCCATTAGGTTTAGCGCTGCTCCCGAATCCACAAAAGCCTTGGCGGAAAATGTGGACAGGGAACAGATCAGAGTAATCGCCAAAAGAAACTTAGGCTGAACCCCACCAACAGAAAACGTGTGTGCAAAGCGTTTCTCACGTTTAGGACAAACAGAAATAACATGTGAGGCATCTCCACAGAAAAAACACAGCTTTTTACGCCTTCTGAATTCCTGATGTTGCACCTTAGACAAAACTCTATCACATTGCATAGGTTCAGACGTCTGTTCAACCGGTGGCAACACCTCTCGTGTAATCCTGCGTTCACGCAAACGCCGATCAACCTGAATGGCTAAAGACATAGAATCGTCCAGACCAGAGGGAACAGGAAATCCCACCATAGTATCTTTTACGGCTTCTGACAAACCCTTCCGAAAGAGAGCAGCCAAGGCACTATCATTCCAAATAGTAAGGACCGCCCACTTTTGGAACTTTTGACAGTACAACTCTGCAGATTCTCGACCCTGGTTCAATGCTAACAGGGTCTTTTCAGCCTGATCAATAGCATTAGGTTCGTCGTACAGCAACCCCAAGGCTTGAAAAAATGCATTCACATTAGTCAGAATAGGGTCATCTGGTTTCAAAGAAAACTCCTAATCCTGGGGATCGCCGCGCAGCAAAGAGATGACAATTTTAACCTGCTGCGCGGGGCTCCCTGACGAGTTAGGCTTCAAAGCAAAAAATAATTTACAATTATTTTTGAAACTCAAAAATTTAGATCGATCCCCAAAAAATACATCAGGTGTGGGGATCTTTGGTTCAACAGCATGTGAACGAGCAAGATAGGTGGAAATTCCTCGCACTTCAGCAGCGAGCTGCTCCACACGATCAGACACTTGCTTTATCTCCATTGAGAGAAAAAAAAATTCCCCCTACGGCCTCAGAGATATAGAGGAAAGAATATACACACACCTTTTTTTTTTTAAACACAATTCTTTCCTGCTATTGAGTACCCCAGGATCTGCGGTTTGGCGGGTGATTCTGTTATGATTGAGTCACCGTAGGAGGCAAAAACAAAAATGCTAGCTAAGTCCTGAAAACCGGAGAAGTTGGCAACTATCAGATTGCAAACCCCTGAACCTATCAACACAACTAGCAGTAGCCGTGGGGGGTTCCTACGATGACCTAGAACCCTCGATCACAGCCGGAGAGATACATAGGCCTAAAGAAGGAAAGGGGAAATCTAACTGCCCCAGAGCAGACCCCAAAGCAATAGGCAGCCCCCCACATATAATGACGGTGAAGCAAGATGAAAACACTTACACGGACAGAAAGACAGGCTGAGCAAAGACGGGGCCCAAAAACTACCTAGATAGGAACGGATAGGAAGGCTGCTGTCTGCAATCTGCCAAAACCCTATCAGAGACAAAAGCCAACAAGCTGATATAAAAAATGGCCCTGAAGCAACTAAGCTTCAAAAACTAAATCAGCACTCAGGTACATTCAGAAGACAGAGCTCAAGGAACACTGCACACTCCAGCAGGGAGTGGCAGAATCCAAAAAGCAAGAAAAACAAACACAAATCTTAGATGCAAAAAGGCAAAACAGAAAACTAGCTTTAGGAGAGCAGGAATCAGACTGGTGTCCAAGAGTACACAGAGAAATCACCCGCAGGGCAGAAAGGGAGTAGGCTTCCTTAAATCCAGTCAGTGACTCCACTCAGCCAATCGTCTTCATTAGTCCCAGGTGCCTGATAATCAGGCTCACTACCTTCCTTCACTAGAATAGGGAGTTCACCAGGCCTCAGTGACAGAGGGGAAAATGAACTCACAACAGCCCGCCAGGGCAGTGGGGAATACTCCGTACCGGGCCGCTTCCAAAAAAAGCAGTGTCACAGCGGCGGTGACCCGATCCGTGGCCCTGGGCATCCAATAAAAGGCGTGTATTTACAAGAGATGAAAAATAAAGAGTTTTTATAATAAGTGTTTGTGACGCCACCTGTGGTATCTGGTCAGAGGCTACCAGCGCTGCAGTGCAGATCCTCTGGGACAGATGGTGTAATGCAGCAGAGTTGGAATAGCTCTCCACAGGCAGAACTTAGTCCCGGGGCAGTTGAAGTAGAAGTTAGGAGGATGGTGGTGTGGTGTGAAGCAAGGGATGTAGCAGTGCTGAGTAGGTGACGCAGAAATAATGCAGAAGACACAGCTGAATGCAGTTCCAAGGCTTTACTCACAGTTCTGGTGCACACAGATGCCTGCTTAGTGCTAGTCATCCAGGTGAGGGATCCAGCCAACTTCCAGGCAGATAGAGAACACCTTTCCAGAATTCCCAGGTCAGTATTTACCTTCTCTGGCTGTCTCACTGTGCTGATTTCTACTCCTCTTCCATCCCAGCACCTCACAGTCAGTGTCCCAGGCCAGCAGCCGCGAACCCTGTCGGATTACGTGCCCAATGCGTTTCCTTGATCCTATCTGGCTACCTTTCCAGAGAAGATAGCTGTGGTGTTGGCTGTGACCCCTAAAGTTGCCACATCTGTCAGCTTTCTAGCTGAGTCCTGTTGTCCACTCCACTAGGCTAGGGGCTGAGACCCTTCTGCGACCTGGATTTCCCCACCTGACGTCCATCAGCGTGGAGCGAGGCCCACGGGTAGCACTCGCTTACCCGTGCCTCTGGGAATCCCTTTCCCACTTCAGGGAGCTTCCTTCAGTCCGTACCAGCAGCCCCTCAGACCAGGGGTCTGCTGTACAATTCTATCTCTTCCCTCCTTCCCCTATGGGAAGGTTGCCTATGCAAGTCTTTCCCCTTCTTGCCCTATGGGAAGACTGATCCTAACTTACTTTCTATTCACCAGCTCTAACCCTCAAACTCCACCCACCTTCTAACACCCTTTCATAGCCAGCAGGGATAGTGGAACACCTACTGCTATGGTGTGGTGGATGCAGGTGTTGTGTCAGAGCCAGGTCAGGTGCCTCCATCTTATCTGCAAGATGGGATACCACTCCTCTGGTTGAGGTGCAGTACCTCTGTGGCGTCTGGACCCTCAGGGGCACCACATATGCACTCTGCTTGGCATTTTTTCGGTTTTGCTACCTCACAACCTGTAATTTCACTGGGTTTTTTTGAGGGTTTGCATCAGTTCATGTTAAGAACATGCCTACTACTGTGAACATTTTGCTTTCTTTTTAATGGGAAACAAAGGAAAACTATGACAAAACTATTGAAAACTTCAGTGTGCATAACTATTCACCCATCTAAAGTCAGTACTTTGAAGAGCAATTACAGCTGCAAGCCACTTTGGTAATTTCTCTATGAGCTTTCCACATATTACCACTGGGATTTTTGCCCATTCCTCAAGGCAAAACTGCTCCAGCTTCTTCAAGTTAGATGGTTTCCTCTGGTGAACAGTTGTAATGAGCAAACATGCTCGTTTTATCCGAGCATGGTCAGGTGTTATCCGAGTATCTTGGGCGTGCTCAGATAATATGTTCGAGTCCATGTGGCTGCATGCTTTGCAGCTGTTAGACAATCCTTGCATGTGTTGCGGGAGACTAACAAACAGGCATTCTATCAGCTGTCTAACAGATGCAAAACATGCAGCTGCAGGGACTCAAACATTTTATTTGAGCACACCAAAAATACTTGAATAACACCCGACCATGCTCGGATAACAAGTTAACCAAACACGTGTGCCCATCACTAGTGAACAGCAATCTTCAAACCTGACAACATATTCTCAATTGGATTAAGGTCGGGGCTTTGACTAGGCCATTCCACAACATTTACATGTGACAGATTGCAGGCAGGTTGACTTCCTTTCACTAAGCATGTGACTTATGAAGGTAATTGATTGCACCAGAAATTTTTATGGGTTTCATAGCAAAAGAGGAGAATAAATCTGCACATGCCATCCTGTGGTCGGCGCTCATAGCAGTGCAGTAAATCTGCTACTTATGGGCGATCTGAGCATCGCCTATATGTAGCAGAGCTGATCAAGTGTAGAATGCTTCTAACCTCCAATGGAGGCTATTGAGGCATGCCAAAAGTAAAAATATAAAGTGTTTAAAAATGTAAAAAAATGAAAAAAAAAACTAAGGCCATGTGCACACAATGCATTTTTCCTGTGGATCTGCAGCGGACTTTACCGCTCAGAAACACTGCAGATCCACAAAGTGATTTACAGTACAATGTAAATCAATTAAAAAAAAACCCGCTGTGCAGACGCTGCGTTTTTTTCCGCTCGGTTTTTGTGCGGTACAAAAAATGCAGCATGTCACTTCTTTTGTGCTGTTTTCCACCTGCTTCATTCACCAAATCCGCAGGGGGAAAACCGCAGTGGAAAACCGCACAAAAACCGCAAGAAAACTGCACAAAAACAGGAAGAAATCCGCAGGAAAAATGCAGGTCAGTTGACCTGCGGATTTCTTCAAATCTGATATACAACAAGAAAACACAGAATGACAGATTTGCAAAAATACTCTGCAATAAAAAATGGCAGTAATCAACAAGTGCTGGATAACAAATACAGGGTATTTAGTCGATACTTTTTTTGCACAAAAAAATGTACACCAAGCTGCTCCACCACGTCAAGGTAACCCCTGTATTTGTTATCCAGCACTTGCTGATTACTGCCATTTTTTATTGCAGAGTATTTTTGCAAATCTGTCATTCTGTGTTTTCTTGTTGTATCTCAGTTAGTGGGTGGTGTGAGCATTGTCTGGTCGATGTGTTCGCGTTTGTGCATGTCGCATGTGTGTTTTTGATTTCTTCAAATCTGCAGGTGGAAAAATCTGCAGGAGGAAAATCCACGTGTGCACTTAGCCTAAAAGTTCAAATCACCCTCCTTTTGACCAAATCAAAATAAAACAATAAAAAAAACCACACATACACATATTTGGTATTGCCGCGTTCAGAATCGCCCGATCTATCAATAAAAAAAGGATTAACCCGATCGCTAAACGGCGTAGCGAGAAAAAATTCAAAATGCCAGAATTACATTTTTTTGGTCACCGTGACATTGCATTAAAATGCAATAACGGGCGATCAAAAGAACGTATTTGCACAAAAGTGGTGTCATTAAAAACATCAGCCTGGCACGCAAAAAATGAGCCCAAGAAAATTGCGCATTTTTTAAAAAAAAATGTTAGCAAATTTGGGAATTTTTTTTCACCACTTAGATAAAAGAGAACCTAGACATGTTTGGTGTCTATGAACTTGTAATGACCTGGATAATCATAAGGCAGGTCAGTTTTAGCATTTAGTGAAACTAGCAAAAAAGAGTCAAGCAAAAAACAAGTGTGAGAGTGCACTTTTTTTGCAATTTCACCGCACTTGGAATTTTTTTCCTGTTTTCCAGTACTCGACATGGTAAAACCAATGGTGTCGTTCAAAAGTACAACTCATCCCGCAAAAAATAAGCCCTCAGATGGCCATATTGACGGAAAAATAAAAAAGTTATGGTTTTGGAAAGAAGGGGAGCGAAAATCAAAAACGAAAAATCTAAAAACACTTTGGTCATTAAGGGGTTAATTTATGCCAATTTTTTTTCTCACTTCACTTCACCAACTTAAACTATTTAGTACTGATGTATCCCACACAAATCGGATTACACAAATATTTAGACACAGGTTGTAATGTAATAAAATAGGTAAAAAGGCAGGGGGATGTTATCTCCTGACACTGCGCAGCATCTGTCAGGATGTAGTATAAGGCTACTTTCAGACTAGCGTACTGAGGCACAGCACAGGGCTGCCGCTAAGCCCCGCCCTGGCTGCACTCCTCCGGTCAGCTCCTCCTATGATCGCATGGCGCTGCATGCGATCAGCGTACCCTATATTTCCCAGACAGCAAAAGAGGCAGAGCAGAGGTAAGCAGTGCTGCTCCCCTGACCTCAACAGAGCAACAAATAACTAGATGTGCTGCTTATTACTCTACCTGTTGTCTTACTGAGTACAGTTGTCATGGTGTTGTTGCAGATATCCCGAGGCAAAGTGCTCCTTCCCTATCCCTCGAGCTAGTAGGTGCCCTAGTCTTTCCCTGTCCCTTGAATTACCCAGGAAGATTGAGGGGCCGGGGTCACATGCCTTGCTATGCTTCTGTCTTACCCTTATCTGTTCCCTCCCCCACCCAATAAGATGTGAGGTCCAAGGATTACACTAATCAGATAAGACAAGGGAAGACAGACAGGGTCAAATGAAAACTACAATCATACAAAATACACTCACCAAACAGCAAAGTGGTACACAGGGGAGGGTAAGATATTTGAAACCTAATAGGAGAGGATGAACATTCAAGTAAACTCCAAGCAAAAATCTCCAGAACAACATTCCAACCACCAACTCCAATCACCAAACTCCTCCAACTCTAAACCAGGCAGAATGAACTATCACCGACAATTCTCAGATGACTGTGGCAAGCATGTATATCAGAGCTGAGAGTCCAACACAGAGCAACAAAGGCAAGCTAGGCTGGAGAGCTCAGGATGGAGAGCTCAGGAGATCAACTGAACAGATTAACCTTATTAATGCCAGCACAAAGAAAACCCGCACTGTTTAGTTGGATGATGCAGCAGTTCTAACCAGCACAGGTGTTCCGGTGACAACAAGACATCATGATCTTCTGGCCCCTCTCTTTCGTGGTATCCCTTTGACAATATCCCCCCTACCAAGTGGGACCTCCAAAAAGCTTAGAGCCAGGTTTATCTGGAGGTGCTAGGTGAAAATACCGGACCAATCTGATCTCATTAACGTCAGATGCTGGTACCCACATTCTGTCCTCAAGACCTCAAGACCATAACCTTTCCAGTGTACCAGATACTGAATAGATCTGGAATTCCAGATTCCCATCAACATTGACTGGGGAAGGTGGTGCTGGGAATGGTTCAGTTGAAGCAATGTATTTTTTGAGAAATGATTGGTGAAACACATTATGAATCTTAAAAGTCGGTGGCAAAGCAAGACGAAATACTACTTGATGAACGACCTGGATCCTAGTTACCAAATCACCCATACATAGATCCGGACCCACCAAATGTCTCCGATCAGTCACACTCTTATATTTGGATATCATCTTTAAATTATCACAACACCTTGCCAAACTGATGTAATGGACGAAGAAAACAGTCCCTCCTCAGGTACTCCTGAAGAACGACTCCTTTTGTAGGAGCAGAATTGAGGATGAAATCCGTATGCCCTGAAGAATGGGGACATTTGTTCACAGCAAACTCAGGCAAAGGTAAATAAGTAGCCCTATCCTCCTGATTCTCTGCCATAAAACACTAAAGATATGTCTCAAGCTGCTGGTTCACTCATTCAGTTTGCCCATTAGACTGTGGATGAACGGCGGATGAAAATGAAAGATGAGTCCCCAAGTAAGCACAAAATGTTTTCCAAAATTTGGAAATAAACTGCACTTTTCAGTCGGAAACAAAATCAGATGGAATTCCATGTAATTTCATGATTTCTTTCATAAAACCCTGCACCACAGTCTTGGCATTAGACAAAGCATGTAGTGCAATGAAAAGAGACATCTTGCTTAATCTGTCCACCGTCAAAAATATTACAGTATTACCTGCAGATACGGGTAGATCAAAGATGAAATCTCAAGAAGTGCAGGCAGCTACGTACTCCTGGCCATCCTGGTGCACCCCAGACCACCAAATACAATAAGTAAGACGATCTTTGGTGGCTAAATTACCAGGATATTCAGCCAAGATCGAATCATGATGTTCACTTAAAATTTTAAGACTGAGGTTCACAGGAATAAATGGTTCACCTGAAAGACAGCCAGCAGGGGTTTACTCCTGAGCCTCTACAAATTCCCTGTCCAGATCAGAACAAATCGTTGCAAGAACTACCCCTTTCAGTAATATAGAAACCGGTTAGCAATTACTTGCTCCCTCCAGAAAACAACAAGTTAAAGCATCCGCTTTAATGTTTTTATTCCCTGGTTTATAAGACACAAAAAGTTGAATCTGGTAAAGAATAATGCCTGTCTAGGTGTCAGGCATTTTGCAAATTCCAAATACAAAAGATTTTGATGATCGGTGATAACCATGACCAAATGAACTGCCCCCTCCAAAAAATGTTGCCACTCCTCAAAAGCCCATTTTATTGCCAAGTGTTCCCTATTACCAATTTAATTGCTTTTCTCAACTGACTCCTCAACTTCTACAATGAGCAGCTAAGTGATGTCAGGCTGTATAAGAATTGGTGCAGAAGCAAAACATTTCAGTAGCAAATGCCTTACTGCACAGACTAGACCATTTAGAAAAATCTATTTCCTTGTCATATAAGTTAGAGGCTTGGCCATTACTGAAAATTGGTGAACCCTAAAAACCTTTGTAAACCTTTTAAGTCTTCAGGACAATCCCAATCCAGTACAGCCCAGACTTTTGCCGGAGCCCATAAAAGTGATATCCTTAACCAAAAACATACATTTCTCTGGTTCGACAAATAATTTATTATCCCAGAGTATTTTTAATACCTGCCTGACATATATCTGATGTAACTCGAGGTCTGGCAAATAAATCAGTGTATCATCAAGATTGACTACCACAAATCTACCTGCCAGATAGCAAAATATGTCATTTGCGAAATGCTAAAAGACGGAGGGAGCATTAGTCAACCCAAATGGCTTTACAAGGATTTCATAGTTTCCCTCAGGTGTATTATTAGTCTATATGCCCCCCTGAGGTTCAGTTTAGAAAACCATTTTGCCGAGATGATCTGGATAAAGAGTCTGACAATCACTTTCAAAAAGAAAAACTGGTGTCTACAGATGCAAACTAAGAGTAGTCATCTCTATACATAACAAATAACAGCCTAGGAGAGGATTTACATTAGATAGGTTGCCAGTAGAGTTGAGCGAAACGGGTCAGTCAAATTCATAAGTCGCCGACTTCCGCTAAAGTCGAGTTTCATGAAACGAAACCCGACCATAGCGTGAGGTCGGCTATGAGATAGGCAACCAGAGCGCCAAAGTCGCGATTCAAATGATGCTTCCAGAGCCCTTTTTCAGCCAATGATGGAGGACGCACACTGTGGACAACGCAATGACATGGGCAGCAGTCACCACCATCTTTGAGAAGGGCATGCAAGTGATTGGCTTTCTTTGTGTGGCATCACAGGGGCTTTAAAAGGGCGTGCACACTGACTGCCATCTTACTTCTGCCGATCTTAGCGTAGGGAGAGGTTGCTGCTGCTGATTCTGAATAAGGGAGAGCGTTAAGCAGGGAAGAAGAAAAAAAAAACTGCTTCTGCTAGTAGCGATTTTCACTGTACAACACAACAGTTTGTGTGCAGTGACAGGGGAGGATATATTTTTGTGCATCAGCTCTGTTGGTTATTAGGCTGCCTTATAAGGCTCCCTGATAGCTACATTGCTGTTTGCACACTGCTGTGCAAACTGCTTTTTTAAAAGCAAAAATATTTTTCTTCCTCTTTTCTGCACAGTTACCAAGCGTTCATTTTTCCACACTTTTGTGTGCAGCAGTCCTGCTTATTAGGCTGCCTGCTGCCATACTTGGACTGAGAGCATCATTGTCAGCCTCCTAAAATCTCTAGGGAGATCCAAATTCTCCCAATACTATATACACCTTGTACCTTGTCATACACCAGCCAATTTCAGCCTGTTAAATTGAGGTGTAATCTATAGTGGGCCTGAGATAATAGTTCAGCCTCCTAAAATCTCTAGGGAGATTCAAATTCTCCCCAAAACTATATACACCTTGTACCTTGTCATACACCAGCCAATTTCAGCCTGTTACATTGAGGTGTAATCTATAGTGGGCCTGAGATAATAGTTCAGCCTCCTAAAATCTCTAGGGAGATTCAAATTCTCCCCAATACCATACACACCCTGTACCTTGTTATACACCAGCCAATTTCAGCCTGTTAAATTGAAGTGTAATCTTTAGTGGGCCTGAGATAATAGTTCAGCCTCCTAAAATCTCTAGGGAGATTCAAATTCTCCCCAATACTATATACACCTTGTACCTTGTCATACACCAGCCTATTTCAGCCTGTTACATTGAGGTGTAATCTATAGTGGGCCTGAGATAATAGTTCAGCCTCCTAAAATCTCTAGGGAGCGTCCAATTCTCCCCAATACTATATACACACCTTGTACCTTGTTTTACAGTACCACATAGCTGGTGGTATTTTGGGTATATTTTTCCAAAAAATGAGGAAGTATGGTGGAAGTGGGCGGAGGTTGTCAGCTGGTACTGATGGTGGTGGTGGTGCATCTGCTGGTAGTGGCAAAAGCACAATAGCACCTAAGGCAGGAGGTGTTGAGCCTGTGTCATCGCCTGGCTCCACAAGGCCTCAAAGGCTCCCTTTTCTGGGAGTAGGCAAACCACTTTTAAAGCCGGAGCTTCAGGAACAAGTTTGGGCTTACATTGCTGACACAGCCTCCAGCTCTATCGCCTCCTCTTCTGAAGTTTCAAAAAATAAAAGCACTGAGTCGTCAGTGGAGGCTCCTGGTCAGGAACAACACCTTTCCTTGGGTCCTTCACCCCTACCAAAAGTGAAGGATGCGGCAGGACACACTACAGATTACTCCATGGAGCTCTTTTCACATACCATGCCTAGGTTATCAAGTCAAATCGTGAATTCCCCCGTCCAAGATGAATCTGACATGGAGTGCACTGATGCACAGCCACTGATAGATTTTTCTGCTGGTACATTCACTCAGAGCACTACACTGTCCTCGCAGTGTACTGAGCCAGAATCCGACCCTGATGAAACTCAGTTTCCCCTTGCCGCATACTATACCACCTTACACGGTGACAAAGAGGAAGGTGTAGATGAAAGTGCAGGTTCCTTGAGCAGGTGGGGGGGTATACTCAAGGGTGATGGCACTGGCACAGCTTCCCTCATAGTACGCAAAAATGTCACACTGCCGTACTTTGAGAGGCCCTGTGCCAGTGCCGTCACCAACGAGTGGGCCCCCCCTGCTTGCTCAGGATCACAGCACTTGCAAAGTTGAAATACTTACCTCTCCCTGCTCCACCGCCATGACGTCTTGCGCATTTCCTGACAGTGACATTCTGGTCAGAGAGCGTGATGACGTCACATCTGTACGCCCTCTGCCTAAACAGTCCAAGTGCAGAGAGATGGAAGATGGGGACAACGAGGAGTCCAGAGTACAGGGATTCCCTAGCGAGGAGACTTATTTAATTGTTTTAAAGGTTGAGAGCAATTTTTGGGGAGCACTATACTCTGGAGAATGATATATGGGGCCCACCATACACTGGAGCATTCCAAAGGTGGACATCAGACACTGGAACAGCATTTACAGGGCCCATTATACACTGGAGCATTAGAAATGGGGCCCATTATATATGGAGCATTATTTGGGCCCATAAGACACTGGAGCATCATCCATGGGTCCCATCATATACTGGAGCATTGTAAATGGGGCAGATTATATATGGAGCATTATTTGGACCAATCGTACACTAGAGCATCATCCGTGAGGCCCATCATATGCTGGAGCTTTCCAAATGGGGGACATCAGACACTGGAGCAGCATTTACAGAGCCCATTATACACTGGAGCATTAGAAATTGGGCCCATTATATATGGAGCATTATTTGGGCCCATAAGACAGTGGAGCTTCATCCATGGGGACCAACATATACTGTAGCATTATGTGAAGCTCATCATATACTGTATGGGACATTATATGGGACCAATGATTCTGTATGGAGAAATATATGGGCCTCATTACTCTGTATAGCGCACCATACGGTGGCCATAATACTGTATAGAGTAATATACTGTCCGTTTTTTGAGCTATTGGACAATTTAAAATGGATATCAGTCATGTGATGTAAGAAGTTAAGTATTTTTCATTGTACTATACCGCTATTTTTCTGCCGTATTAGAGGATCATGAATTGTGGCATGTGTTAAAGGAGCCCAGTGACACTCTTTGGCCCTGGGCCCACGAAAATCTGGAGCCAGTCCTACCCCCCCACAACTTTAGCCAAATAACCCCTCAGTTTTCAATGCCTAACTATTATTATAAAGTAAATTAAGGTTGACAAGCTTAAGTAATAAGAATTGATGTTTTGGGCATTAAAATGGGCACTGTAGGTGTGTTTCCTGTCCTCCACTCACTGCCGACTTTGGTTCCCCATTGACTTGCATTGGGTTTCGTGTTTCAGTTGGCCTTCGACTTTTCACGATAATCGGCCGATTGCGTTCGACCCGACTTTTGCGAAAGTCGGGTTTCATGAAACCCGACTCGACCCGAAAAAATGCAAAGTCGCTCATCTCTAGTTGCCAGTAATGGGAGATTGCCTTGTCGTTGGCTATTAGGCCCATATTAATTTGCCAAATTATGTGCTAAGCATCTCTATTTTTTCATATTATCTACAACAGTAATGCAATTCAAATTTCATATTCTTCATGTTTACATGCTATACCATTAGAGTGCAACTTTATTTGTTTGTTTTGATCTGGTTAAAGAGGTCCAAAATGAAAGGGAGAGGATATGGATCCCAGACTATGATCTGATTTAGTTTACAGAAATCTAGATAGGGACATAACCCCCCATTTTTTTCTTAACAAAGACAAATACCTGAAAGCAGCTTTATTATAACACGACAAATGAAAAAAAGACAAAAACCACAGCATAAAAAACACAAGCAAAAATTGCACAAATAACCTCTTTTACATAGGTGATGCAGAAATGCTGCAGAAAATCTGCAACATCAAAAAGTCACCAAACACTTAGCGTGTGAACGCAGCCTTATATAATGAGAGGTATCTTTTGACCATAATACTTTTCTTGGTGTTTTGGTAGATCTTGTGTTTAGTTTATGCTGTTATGCACTTTTAAATGGTTTTAATGCATTTTTTGCCAAATGGATTATCTTTACTGATTCGCATAACCCATTTTATATAGCTTTTATATGTAATTTTTATGTTAATTAGATGTGCTGTTTGCTATTTTTTCTGACCCTGGCTGTTATAGTTGAACCCTGCTGTAGAAGTTGAGTGCAGACTAAACTCCTCTGATCAT
The DNA here is from genome assembly GCF_039654945.1 of Dendrobates tinctorius. Taxonomy (NCBI): domain Eukaryota; kingdom Metazoa; phylum Chordata; class Amphibia; order Anura; family Dendrobatidae; genus Dendrobates; species Dendrobates tinctorius. Next base: position 27,023,412 of record NW_027361827.1, on the reverse strand, counting down.
TTTATCAGGTCTCTAAGTAAGGCAATTAATCCTTGACACTTGTTTATGACATTGAAAATTAAGGGTTGACATAATTGTAAAGTCTAAGAGTTTGTGCACATGACCATTTAAATTAGACATGTTGTATCCATTGCTTTGACAGATAGAATAATATGGGTACCAGTGCTATGGGGCTCTTCACATCTGATTTTTTTCCCCAGAACAAAAATAATGTTCATGTCGAATTTTGATCTGAGTGTCGCATCAAAATTGTCAAAGTCTATTGGGGAGTGGAAACCACACTCAGATAACATCCAACTGAGATCTGATTTTCAAGGATTGAAGTAGAGAAACTTTTTTCTCTCTCTACCTACAAGAGAAAGGTATCCTACTCTGATCAAACTCTCATCAGAGCCTGCTTAGCGTAATTGGACTGTTTTCTCTGATAGAAATAGAACAGTTGCGTGACCCTAGCCTAAAGGTAATAGATTATGGTCACTCCTATTTGTTCCACAAGATGGCTAATACCCAGACAAGTCATAGAATCCACTGGAATTCTGTGACCTGACAATATAATCTATGAGTCTATAGATCTGCAGTACAAGCCCCATCCTGACCATAGTCATTGTCTCTCATCACTTCTTTGTAAACTACAGTCTGTCTCGAAAAGAAAGGTTCAGCGGGCGGTTAACTAATGATGCACATTGTATCCCAATGACATAAGGACACTTGCTCACCTCACTTGTGAGCGTTAATCCAGACACTATGTCAGTCAACATGTTCAAGAGCGTTTTCTTTCTCACCGCAAGCACTGACCCAGAGTAAGACAACTTCCTGTCTTATGTTCCATCTCGGTAACTACAAAGATTAATTGCACTGAGAATTGGCTGAAAAGTGTATTTTAAGGTAATCCCAGCGTAATATTAGAATCGGTCTCATATACTGGGGAAATAATTATGACATTAAGATGGAATGTACTCCTTGCAGTAAAAAGATCATCTGGGAGATTTTATTATCTTCTTCCCCACATTACTTTCGCATCCAGCTTGCCTTGAAGCTTCAAATAAGATTTTACTAACATATCAACTATGCACAGGAAATCCTGGGAGAGCTTTATGAAAAATTAAACAAACCCTAAGAAGTGCTGAGAAAAGAGGTTGAACAATAAGAGGGGAGAAAAGAAATAACTGTAAATCATAATATAATGCAGTATGTGCCGAGAGAAATGGCTACACCAAGGGAATAGCAGTCATTGTTAGACGATGATTTTTACATTTCCTTTTTGTCATCTCAGTCTTCCTTATTAGAAAATGATATAATTGCTTTTTCACTGCTAGTGTCAGATCGTTTCAGAGCTGCGAAAACTAAATAAACAGAGACATGTACAGATCAGTGATATAAAATGTACTTCCCCAAATTATATTAGACAAAAGTTTTCTTAATCAGTTTTCCAACCTTTGTATTGCTAGCACTTCCTCCATTGAGGATTCTGAGTAGTACTATGTAGCTGAGTAGATGTCATAGAATCATAGAATCATAGAATCGTAGAGTTGGAAGGGACCTCCTGGGCCATCTGGTCCAACCCCCTGCTCAAAGCAGGATTCGCTAAATCATCCCAGTCAGATGCCTGTCCAGCCTCTGTTTGAAGACTTCCATTGAAGGAGAACTCACCACTTCTCGTGGCAGCCTGTTCCACTCATTGATCACTCTAACTGTCAAAAAGTTTTTTCTAATATCTAATCTGTGTCTTCTCCCATTCAGTTTCATCCCATTGCTTCTAGTCTTTCCTTGTGCAAATGAGAATAAAGTTGTTCCTTCTACAATGTGACAGCCCTTTAGATATTTGTAGACAGCTATTAAGTCTCTTCTCAGTCTTCTCTTTTGCAACTAAACATTCCCAAATACTGCAACCTTTCCTCATAAGACAGGGTTTGCAGACCGGTCACCATACTGGTCGCTCTTTTCTGAACTTGCTCCAGTTTGTTGATGTCTTTTTTAAAATGTGGTGCCCAAAACTGGACACAATATTCCAGATGAGGTCTGTCCAAAGAGGAGTAGAGGGAAATAATGACTTCACGTGATCTAGACTGTATGCTTCTGTTAATACATCCTAGAATTGCATTTGCCTTTTTTGCTACTGCATCACACTGTTGACTCATATTCAGTCTGTGATCTATTAGTATACCCAAGTCTTTTTCACATGTGCTGTCACTTAGCCCTTTTCCTCCTATTCTATATATGCTTTTTTCATTTTTATTGCCCAGATGTAGTACTTTGCATTTCTCCCTGTTAAAAAACATTCTGTTAGTTGCTGCCCACTTCTCCAGTTTATTTAAATCTTTTTGAATCCTCTCTCTCTCTTCTCTAGTATTAGCTATCCCTCCTAGCTTTGTGTCATCAGCAAATTTGATCATTTTACCCTCAATTCCTTCATCTAAATCATTGATAAAGATGTTGAACAATACAGGGCCCAGGACAGAGCCCTGTGGTACCCCACTTGAGACATTCCTCCAACTGGATGTGCAGCCATTTACGACCACTCTTTGGGTCCGATCACTAAGCCAGTTATGAATCCACCTAACAGTTGCCTTGTCCATTCCATACTTAGTCATTTTTTCAATAAGGATTGTATGAGAGACTTTGTCAAATGCTTTGCTGAAGTCAAGATATACTATATCTACAGCATTTCCTTGATCCACCCAATCAGTGATACCATCATAGAAGGAAATTAAGTTAGTCTGACATGACTTATTAGTTACAAACCCATGCTGACTCTGTTTAATCACTTCATTCTTATCCAGGTATTGACATACATGTTGTTTAATAATTTGTTCAAAGATCTTTCCTGGTATAGAAGTCAGACTCACCGGCCTATAGTTGCCTGGGTCCACCTTCTTCCCCTTTTTGAAGACAGGAACAACATTTGCTCTTCTCCAGTCTTCTGGCACTTCTCCTGTTCTCCAAGAATTTTCAAAGATTATGGAGAGGGGTTCAAAAATTTCTTCTGCTATCTCCTTCAGTACTCTGGGGTGTAATTCATCTGGACCTGGAGACTTGAATTCATTTAGGTTAGCTAAGTGTTTCCTCACTATCTTTCTGTTTATAGATATCCTGAATTCTTCTATTCCCTTAATAGGACAGTGAATAACAGTTGATGTTACATTTCCTTTCTGAGAGAAAACAGATGCAAAATAGGAATTTAAAAGTTCAGCCTTCTCAACATCCTGTCTTACCATGTCATCATTTTCATCCTGTAAAAATCCTATAGCATCTTTGACTTTTGTCCTCCTAGAAACCTTATGTTCAGGACAGGGGCATTTTATACAAATAGCTCTGTTGGGTAAGATTTACATATTATCTAATATTGTATAAGATTTCCCTATAATCTCATGTTTTTTATAAAAAGAATAGCATAGTGCAAAAGAGTGTTCAAGGAGAATCAGTAAATTATTGATAATTATATTTAGGATGATCTTAAACATTAGTGTCTGGATTCTTTTTCTCCTTTTTTGATTGTTTTCAAGGTTTGTGTGAAAAGACATATGCACCTAGGCCTGCAAAGGTGACAAGGGGGTATCCTCTATGTGTAGATTAAAGAAGGTTTAATCATAATCACAGACGGCGATCTTTTACTATAAAAGTAGGGAGATTATGGAAATCTGTGGCACGGGATGTTGTAATGGTTGATTCACTACAAAAGTACAAGGAGGACTTTTGCTGAAGAATATAATATTACATGTTGCAGGTACTAGATTCTGTGTTGGAGCATTGCTCGTTCAGTCGGGAAGGAATTTTTCCCCTAATATGGGGCTTTAGTATCTGCTTCATGGGGTTTTTGCCTTTCTCTGGATCAACATGTTAGGTTTTAGGTTGAACTGAATGGCCTTAAAAACTATAAAACTAAGATAAAATTTGTAAATGTGTTCTCTCATACACTTGATTTTTTTCTTCAGTAATTATAGCTGTCCAAAAATGGATATTCATACCATAGTATTTGTCCATTTACTTGCCAGTGGCAAAGCGAACAACTAATATTGGTATTGAGAAGGCCTTCTTTTCCATGAGTGTCTAGATCAAAAATATGGTGACCAGAAATATTGAATTCTATTGTAAAAGGATTCATATGAAAATTATCCAAAGAATTACAGGCACTTTCAGTAAAGAAATTTGGTATTGCATTACAGGTAGAGATGAGTTGATTGGGTGAGATTAAAGTTTTCCAAATCACACAAATTTTACTGGGAAATTCAATTCAAAGTGAAGTTATTTCTTTGCTCATTCACTTTTATGCTCTGGGGTCTCTCTATCCAGAGTATAATAAATGTAACATTTCAAAAACCTGATACTCACTGCTTATCTGACCTGGCACCCTCACTGTCTCCTGTGCTGTCTGCCCATTCAACCCTAAGGGCCTCTTCTTTCCATATACACAAGCTATGTCTTCACTCTTTAAAAGGACTTTCTGGAACAGACGAACTTTGGAGGTCACAACATTACGATGCACTGTAACTCTTAAGGCCTGGTGTTTTTATTCTTGAACAGGACTTCAAGACTTGACTGGCTTCAGAGGTCACTTTGCATCGTAGTCACAGTCAAAAGTCATGCTCTAGAGCAGGGGTGGGCATTTAAATATCCCGAGGGGCCACATGAGAAACCATGACTGTTGTGGAGGGCCGAACCAATAGCTTGAAATTAATTCTACTTGATAATAATTTATTAATATTAATTGTATCACTTAATATTGAGCAGTATTAAGTATGCTGACACCCCCCTATATATCTTTAAATCTTTAACCCCCCCACAGCCCCATATGCGGCATGAGCCCCACACAGCCTACTACATATGTGGCATGAGCCCCACACAGCCTCCCCCATATGCGGCATGAGCCCCACACAGCTTCCCCTATATGCGGCATGAGCCTCACACAGCCTACTACATATGCAGCATGAGCCTCATACACCCTTCCTATATACGGGCATGAGCCCCACACAGCCTCCCTATACACGGCATGAGCCCCACACAGCCTCCCCATGTACAGCATGAGCCCCACAAAGCCTCCCCATGTACTGCATGAGCCCCACAAAGCTTCCCCATGTATTGCATGAGCCACACACAGCCTCCCCATGTACTGCATGAGCCCCAGTTTCCCCATATACTGCATGAGGCTCCATACAGCCACCCCATATACTGCATGAGCCCCGCACAGCTTTCTTATATACAACATGAGCCCTACAGTTTCTCCACATACTGAATGAGGCCCCACATAGCCTCCCATATATTGCAGGAGGCCCCACAGCCTCCCTATATACTGATTGAGCCCCACACAGCCTCTCCATATATTGCATGAGCCCCACATGGCTTCCCTATATACTGCATGAGCCCCACACAGCCTTCCCATATAATGCATGACAGTATACAGCCTTCCAATAGCCTCCTCATGTGCAGCATGTCACCTCCCATAGCCTCCCCTTGTGCAGCATTTCTCCCCATAGCCTCCCCATGTGCTGCTTGTCACCCCCATAGAATTCCCATGTGCTGCATGTCACCCCCATAGAATCCCCATTTGCTGTCACTCCATAGAATCCCCATGTGCTGTATGTCACCCCCATAGAATCCCCATGTGCTGTCACCCCCCATAGAATCAGAATCCCCATGTGCTGTCACCCTCATAGAATCCCCATGTTCACCCCCATGAAAAAAAAACACACCACATACTCACCTCAGTACCGTTCCCAGGCACCCTGCTTCTGACTCTCCTGCGGTACACAGCTGACGCGATGACATGATGTAATCGTTTCAGCTTTTTCCCACGCTGATTGGTGGAGGAAGTGGCCGGAGGCCCCTCCTCCACCAATGCTGATTGCGGGAGACATCGGGCTGGCGGGAGAGGAGACAGCGAGTGGGCACGGTTTGAGGGGGCCATGTTAAATTGGCAGAGCACCTGAGGTGTCAGAACAACAGAAATCCCCTATATGTCAACTCATTTTACAAACTGCACTCCCCAATGAATTCATATAGAGGTGCAGTGTTAATATTAACAGCACATGTGCCTCACAGAATTTTATACCACTGAGCGGCAAAGAAAGAATAAATTACATTTTTACCACTAAAATGTTGTACCACTGCCCTAAGTTTTTAATTTTTCTAAGGGCTAATACGAAATTTTTTTACAACAAACTGAGGTCCAATTTTTTCCTGAGTGTGCCAATACCTTACATATAATCAGGAAATATTTTTCAGGCACAGTGCATACTTCGTCAGACCTCATCTGGAATACTGTGTCCAGTTTTGGGCACCTCATTTTAAAAAAGACATCAACAAACTGGAGCAAGTTCAGAAAAGAGCGACCAGAATGGTGACCGATCTGCAAACCCTGTATTATGAGGAAAGGTTGCAGGATTTGGGAATGTTTAGCTTGCAAAAGAGAAGACTGAGAGGAGACTTAATAGCTGTCTACAAATATCTCAAGGGCTGTCACATTGTAGAAGGAACAACTTTATTCTCATTTGCTCAAGGAAAGACTAGAAGCAATGGGATGAAACTGAATGGGAGGAGACACAGATTAGATATTAGAAAAAACTTTTTGACAGTTAGAGTGATCAATGAGTGGAACAGGCTGCCACGAGAGGTGGTGAGTTCTCCTTCAATAGAAGTCTTCAAACAGAGGCTGGACAGATATCTGTCTGGGATGATTAAGCGTATCCTGCTTTGAGCAGGGGGTTTGACCAGATGGCCCAGGAGGTCCCTTCCAACCCTACAATTCTATGATTCTATGATTCATAGCTCAGAAGGCAAGGAGCACCAGATTTTACTGTTATGTTTTGCAGGTGCCATGACCCACTGGGAGAGCCCATGAGATGCTAGAAGAGCAGAAACCCACCATAAGTGACCCCATTTTATAAACTACACCTCTCAATGAATTCATATAGGCGTTCACTGATCATATTGACACCATGGGTGTGTCACAGAATTTTATACCATTGGGCAGTGGAGACAAAATAACTACATTTTTACCATCAAAATTTTGTTTTAGCCCCAGATTTTACATTTTCACACAAGAAATGGGTAAAAATGGCACCAAAATTTGTCCCACAATTTCTACTGAACGTGGCAATACCCCATATGTGGCTGTACAGTGCTACTTAGCCATGAATGTAAATAAATGAAAAATCAGCTCGCCCCTGAGGTGTAGTTCCAGTCCAGTATAGGAGCACAGGAATCCAGCTGCTGCACAGCACTTGACAACTTGAACAGTGTGAAAATGGATCCAGCTCACACACCAGGGTGTTGATAAAAAATCTTTCATTCGGCTTTATTTAGAAAAATTCTTTTTAAAATGATGCAACATCAGTTAGGATGTCTCAGACAACATTGCAAATATAAAATAGCGGGTGATGTATGAAAAGAACCATACGTGTTTTGAAAAAAAAAAGTTATTGAACACTGTGACTTTTTCTAAATTAAGCCGAATGAAAGATTATTACCAACACCATGGTGTGTGAGCTGAATCCATTTTCACACTACTTAGCCAAACAGAGAGACTCGGGAGGAATAGAGCGCTATTTGCCTATTCAAGTGAATAGGCCTGTGCACATGTCAGTGTGTTTCCACGGACCGTGTGTCCGTGGGCAAATCACTCTGACGTGTCTGTTTTTTTAATGTCAGCACGGGCCACAAAATGTCCTGCACACGTGAATACGCATAACACAAATGGATGTCATCCGCTTACTGTAACGCTTCTTCCCCAGCCTGAGAATTCCTGCCCCCAGCTGTGAGATTTATCCAGGCTGGTTGTCAAAAATGGGAGCACCCCTCACCATTTTTTTAAATTATTAATTTAAATAATTTTTAAAAAACAGCGTGGGGACCCCTCTATTCTTGATAACCAGCCTTGCTGAAGCTGACAGCTGAGGGTTGCAGCCCCCAGCTATGAGTTTTGCCTGGCTGGTTATAGAAAATACAGGGGAACCCACGCCATTTTTTTCATTTATTTGTTTATATATAGCGTAGGCGGCGGCTGATGAATACCCCAATCAGCCGCTCCTGCTGTCACTGTTATTAGCAGCAGCAGGGGTAGGCTGATGGGAGTAATAGTCCCATCAGCCGCTACCTGCTGCCTCTTTTATCATTAAATTTAACTCTCATCATTCGACCCTGCTCACACCGATCGCCGGCAGAGCAGGGGAGAATGATGAGAGGAGCCGTGTTCAGCAACCGGCACCAGAGAACAGCACTTACTGTAACGCTTCTTTACTGCTACCCGTCCGTGTGGTACTGATGTGGCACACAGATGCCACACATGTGCCGCAAATATTACACACACGGACACTGACATCTCCTATACCAGAAATATCAGAACGTGTGAAAGAGGCCTTATAGCAGGTTTTTATGTTTGGCAGCTGTCACACACTAAAAGACGCTTTTTATTGCAAAAAATATTTTTTGCATCACCACATTTTGAGAGCTATCATTTTTCCATGTTTTGGCCCACAGAGTCACATGAGGTCTTGTTTTTTGTGGGATAAGTTGACATTTTTATTGGTACCATTTTCGGGCACATGACATTTTTGAATCGCTTTATATTCTGATTTTTGTGAGGCACATAAACAAAACCAGCAATTCATGAATTTTTTTTTTGGGGGGATATATACTGTTCCATGTATGGTAACATTGATAAAGAAGTTTTATTCTTCACATCAGTACAATTACAGCGATATCTCATTTATATTTTTTTATGTTTTGGAGCTTTTATACAATAAAACCTATTTAAAAAAAAATATTATTTTTGCATCGCTGTAGTCTGAGAGCTATAACTTTTATTTTTCCGCTGATGGATCTGTATTGTGGTTTGTTTTTTGTGGGACAAGATGATGTTCTCAGTGGTATCATGTTTATTTATATCCGTCTTTTTGATCGCGTTATTCCACTTTTTGTTCGGCGGTATGATGATAAAGTATTATTTTTTGCCTTGTTTTTAATTTTTTTATGGTGTTCACTAAAGGGGTTAACTAGTGGGACAGTATTATAGGTTGGATTGTTGTGGACGCGGTGATACCAAATATGTTTACTTTTATTGTATAGATTCATTTTTTTCATTCAAATATTTATGTAGCGATAGAATATATGGAGAGTTTTTTTTTATAATCTTTGATTTTTCTTATATTTTTACAATTACTGTATATACTTGTGTATAAGCCGACCCGTGTATAAACCGACCCCCCTAATTTTGCCACAAAAAACTGGGAAAACTTATTGACTCGTGTATAAGCCTAGGGTGGAAAATGCAGTAGCTACTGATAAATTTCAAAAATAAAAATAGATACCAATAAAAGTAAAATTAATTGAGACATCAGTAGGTTAAATGTTTTTGAATATCCATATTGAATAAGGAGCCCCATATAATGCTCCATACAAAATACACCCCATATAATGCTGCACAAAGGTTAATAATGGCCCCATAAGATGCTCCATAGCATAATATGCCCCATATAATGCTCCATAAAGGTTATGGCCCCATAAGATGCTCCATAGATTATGCCCCCATAAGATGCTCCATAGATTATGCCCCCATAAAATGCTCCATAGATTATGCCCCCATAAAATGCCCCATAGAATATGCCCCCATATGCTGCTCCATAGAATATACCCCCATATGCTGCTCCATAGATTATGCCCCCATATGCTGCTCCATAGACTATGCCCCCATATGCTGCCCCATAGACTATGCCCCCATATGCTGCCCCATAGACTATGCCCCCATATGCTACCCCATAGAATATGCCCCCAAATGCTGCCCCATAGAATATGGCCCCATATAATATGCCCCCATATGCTGCTCCATGGAATATGCCCCCATATGCTGCCCCATAGAATATGCCCCCATATGCTTCTCCATAGATTATGCCCCATATGCTGCTCCATGGAATGTGCCCCCATATGCCGCTCCATAGAATATGCCCCCATATGCTGCTCCATAGAATATGCCCCCATATGCTGCTCCATAGATTATGCCCTCATATGCTGCTCCATAGAATATGCCCCTATATGCTGCTCCATAGATTGTGCCCCATATGCTGCTCCATAGAATATGCCCCATATGCTGCCCCATATATTATGCCCCCATATGCTACTGCTGCAAAAAAAAAAATGCCATACTCACCTCTCCTGCTCAGGACCCGGCACCTGTCCGGGGTCCATCGCTGCTCACCACCGTCTGTGCATCCTCTGTCAGTGACTGTTCAGCCAGCAGAGGGTGCGGCACGCACTAACCACATCCCTATGTCCCCTGCTGGCTAAACATCACGGACACAGGAAGCAGCAGACGGCGGAGAGCAGCGTGGGAACGAGGACAGGTGAATATAGCTATACTCACCCATCCTGGAATGTCTCTGCAGCCTCGCTTCTCCACTGTCTCCCTTCCTGCCTTCAGCGGTCATGAATATGCACATATTCATGAGTTTAATGAGCGGTACCACGTGACCACTGAAGGCAGGAAGGGAGATAGTGGAGAAGCGAGGGTGCTGCAGAGAGTGCCAGGATGGGTGAGTATGATCTGTGACACCCCCGCCCCCCTCTTCCGCTTACCCCAGGTATATGACTCATGTATAAGCCAAGAGGGGGACTTTCAGCCCAAAAAAATGGGCTGAAAATCTCGGCTTATACACGAGTATATACGGTATTTAAAATTTTTGTTTTACTTTTTTCTATTTTTTTTAACTTAGTTCCACTATGGGACAATCAGTTTTTGCAGGCTGATCACTCCTATAGCATATAGATTAAGCAGCGCCGCCATGCCATAAAAGCTGTCAGCTCTCCAATGACAGAGAGACTTGTTGACCATGCACTGCACATGATCAGCAAGTTTCCTCGCTCTAGTGACCCAGATGTTGCCATGACGACATCGGGTCACCATGGCAACGATCAGGTCCCCTCGTCACGCCGTGGGTGTTGTCAGCCCTCTGCCGCTTCCGGAATGATGTGATTGTGTTCAATCACAGCATTTCGGGGGTTAAAGTGCCGGGAGCAGTCTGTGACTGCTCCTGACACCTAGTGCCATGGGTCAGCTGTCAGAATCTGACCCATCGCGATGACGTAATATCGCGTCATATTCGCCCAGGTCACATGGATGGAATATTACGTCTTATGTCAGAAAGAGTTTAAATATCAAACATATAAATATGCACTTACAGACAATAGAGAGGTACACCAGGGATAAAAGGAAGAAAAAACAAATAGGAGAAGATTAAGAATTGCACACAGCTGAGCTGAGAACATGCATTTCTCTGGTTTGACAAATATATTATTGACCTTGAGTATCTGAAGGACCTGCCTGACATGTGCCTGATCTGGTCAGCTGGATAAATAAAAATGTCTTCAAAGTAGATCACAACAAACCTACCTGCCAGTGACTAAAAATGTCATTAACAAAGTGTTGAAAGATGGCAAGAGCATTATTCATCCCAAATGGCATCAGGAGGTTTTCAAAGTGTCCCTCGGGTGTATTGAAGACTGTCTTCCACTCATCCCCTCCTTGATGACAAAAAGATTATAAGCCCCCCTTAGATTCAATTTAGAAGACCATTTGGCTCCCACAATCTGACTAAAGTGGTCCTGGATAAGGAGGACAGTGTATGGATCCCGAATCCTGATCCGATTCAGTTCGTGAAAGTCTAAGCATGGGCATAACCATTTCCTTGACAAAAAACCCTGCAGTAACAGAAAATGAAGAAGGTCTGATATGACCCTTTGCCAGACTTTTAGCAATATAGTCCATCATGGCCTACCTCTCTGGACTTGAGATATTGTATAACTTGTTCTTTGGCAGTTCCGTTCCCCGGAATAAGAATAACGGCACAATCATAAGGATATTGTGGAGGAAATTCTTGGCATCCCTGTTCCGAAAAAAAATCACTCAAGTCACCTAGGTATACAGGCAGAGATTGAGTACCCACCCTGGCTAGCAGGGTGTCCAAATACTGTTCTCGGCAATACTCGATCCATTTTACTACTTCCCGGGTCTACCAGTCTACCACAGGGTTATGCAACGTAAGTCAAGGTAGTCCAAGAACCACAGAAGAGGGCAAGCCTTCCAGCACATACCAATATACCAATTCAGAATTTATGGCCCCTACCTGCAAATGTGACATACGAATGACCTGAGTAAAATACCCCTTACTCAAGGGTGCAGAGTCAATAGCGATAATGGTCGATCAATTAAAACCACACCCCACTGTCCAAAAAGCAGAAATTACCACTTTATCTTTGCCAAGATGGCTCTTGGCAGGTAGAAAACATCGAGGTCTACCAGTGGAGTTTTCCATTGACTGTTTATGGTGGTATATGGAAGGACAAACACCAACAAAATTACCCTTTCCACCACAGAAGAAACACACTACCTCTTTACGCTGAACTACCGTTGGAACAACAGAATATGCTGCCCCACCCAATTGCAGGGGTTCCTCGGTTGACTAGATAATAAGAAACTATGTGCTCTCCATTTTTTCTTATTATCTAGAGCAGTAATGCTATTCATATTTCATATATTTCATTTGTACATGCTTTAGCACTACAGAGTGCAACTTTATTTGTTTGTTATATATAGAGATTGCTACTCCTAGTTCGCACCTATACACACCAGTTTTCTGATTTGAAAGTGCCAGTTAGTTTTTTGTTATTTATATATTAGCTCTCTGACTGAGCACTCTGCCCTTCAGCCTGTGGAGGTTTTAATTGCAACAGGATCCTACCTACTCATAAATTCAGGCTTCAGCCTAAGAGAGGTATTCACATTAGACACATAGGTTACCAGGAAAGCGGAGATCACCTTGTCATTGGCTGCTGGGCATGTATGAATTGGCCGAATTATGTGCTATGTATCTCCATTTTTTCTTATTATCTACAGCAGTAATGATATTCATATTTAAAATATTTCATATGTACATGTTTTAGAACTACAGAGTGCAAGTTTATTTGTCCTGGATAGAACTGGTTATGGAGTGTGGGGTCATTCCATTTGGTGTCAGTGGACCACCACTGAAACTCATAGCAATATTTCTCCACCAATTGGTCTCCCTGCCGAAGCTGATGTAATGTAGGCTCGGACAGGGAGACATGGTTAGTGTCATCATATAAGTGACCCAGCAAATGATGAAATTCCTCATCTGTCTGGAGAAACTGAGAGTAAGCCGGAAGAGAAAATGCCCAGTCTTGAGGTTCACCCTGAAGGAGCGAAATTACAATCCCCACCCATTTCTCCTGAGTTCCAAAGGAGTGAGGACATAACTTAAATCATAGCTTACAGGTCTTCCTTAACACAACAAACTTCTCTACCCTCAGAGAACCTGTCAGGTAAAGTGATCTTTGGCTCCACCTGAAGCTGGGAGTAGTAGTGTTGTGTAACAACTAATGTGTAACAACAGAGCGAAGATCTGCCTCCTCCAGGCTGAGCTGCTCGAGTAGTCCAGCCAGGGCAGTAATAGGATCCATGGTGGAAAAAAAATAGTATGGGCCCGTGTTAGTTAATAGTATAATGGGGCTCTGACACCCCTTCCACTACAGACAACCCACCAGATGGTGATGCAGCTTGGGATCACCACATTTCCAAAAATTATTGTTGTGCACCACTAAAATGGCATCAATTTTCCCAGAGTTGAAATAATATAATGGGGCTCTGACACTTCTTCCAATTTAGGTAACCCACCAGATGTAGACCATACTTGGAGCCTCCACATTTCAAAAAATTATTGCCACATACCACTAAAGTGGCATCAATTTCCCCAGAGCAGAAATAGTATAATGGTGTCCTGACGCCCCTTCCACTAGAGGCAACCCACTACATGGAGACCTAACTTGGACTCTCCACATTTCAAAAAATTGAAACATCAGCAGCAGTAGCATCAGCAGGCACAGAAGGCACAACAAAGGTGTGAAATAGTGTTGAGCGATACCTTCCGATATTGGGAAATATTGGATCGGATTGGATCGGACCGATACCCCAAAAATATCAGATATCGCCGATTCCGATACCAGAAACCAATGCAAGTCAATGGGACACAAATATTGGAATGAAAAAAAAAAACTTACTTTCCTTGTAGGTTAATTCTACATGAAGGAAAACAACTAAGAATAATGTAGAATGTATTGGGGGAGGTGGAGGAGAAATTAAAGGCATAGAGGTTTAGCCCAATCAAATGGAATAGCAGGAATTAACTTTTTTTTTAAGACGTTCGGAGTTACAAAGTTATTGACTGTGTTAAATGGGTTGTCCGGGCTTTTCACATAATCTCAGTGCATATCTTGGCTGCAGAATGCTGACAATAAGTAATTTACCTTCTGTGGCTAGTCTGCACAATTTCCAAGATATCATCTCTTGCTTCTAAGATAAATGTCCCGGGGATGTGTTCTGGCATTGAAATGAGAACTGATCATTTCCTCCTCCCTCACTAGTTTCACTTTCCATATATCACTGTTCAGCTTGTGTCTGGGGGAGGAGCAGCTGGGTGGTCTGCTCGCAGCCATGCCATTAGTTAACATGCCTAACATGCATAACAGGATGTGCCCACACTTCTTAGGATTCCTCATTGGCTGAATAAAATGGCTCATTGCATTATGGGAACTTCCGATTCCAGTATTTGATATTCTAAAAGTATCGGAACTCAGTATCGGAACTCCGATACAGCGAATATCGGCTGATACCCGATATTCCTGCATCAGAATGCTCAACACTAGTGTGAATGACTGCAATAATGCGAGATCAATACAGCACTCTATAAACTACACCATCGCCTAGTCTGCCCAGTTTGCAACTAGGGTGTAAAAGTCATTGGAGATCCATGACTTGTTCATCTTGATGAAAATTAAGTGTTATACACTTTCAGGGGACAGCCGGATATACTTATCTACCAACAATGCTGATGACACGTTCCGAGAGAACCCTGGCTGCTAAGCATAACAAAACCTCCAAGGAATGAGAGGTGAGCTCAGGCTACTCTTCCATTTTTGAAGACCAAAATGCAAAAGGGCCCAAATGTCCCTTGATGGCATTGATATTGAGCTTGAGATACTCCTGCACCATCCTCTCCAGTCATTCACGCGTCAGACTTGTACTCTGTTCTGCTGGTGCTTGGGCTGGTCTAAAAAATGTGTGAAACAACTCAGAGAAATTGATTTAGCCACTTACACTGCTGCTGCTAATGTTTTTGCATTGACGACTTGAAGTTCTTGGGGTTGGAAATCTTTAACTGCAATGCACGCTGTGTGCCTACCTGCTGTCTTGAGGAAAACCACTCTTAAGATTGTCTACAAGTGTGTTTTGATACTCCAGCATTTGTGTGTGTCCCTTTCCAGGGAGACTGGCAAAATTTACTCTTGTACATTGGATCTAACAGAGTGGCAATCCAGTAGTCAGCACTATTTCTAATCCTAACAATGTGGGCATCATGTTGCAGATAGTTCAGCAAGAAGGCGCTCATGTGTCGGGCCCTTCCATGAGTTCCAAATCCATGATGTGTTGGTGGTGGGTTAACACTCAAGCTTGCTTCCTTCAGCCCCTCCTGCCAACCATAGACAACAGAGAGGAGATCATTATCTTCTTCATCTCCTGACTGTAGCGCACCCATCACCTCTTCCTCCTTGTCCTCCACCATTTGTTCTACGGCTTCTGCACCTTCAGTGACAGTTTGTCCAGTACCATGAGCCCCCTGGATCACTGTAATCCACACTCCCATGGCACCTGCCTGTGCAACGACAGTCTGGAACTTAGAGATATTGTTTTCCTTTCCAGATCCTCCTCTGCTTCTACTTCTTTTTTTCTGGGACTATTATTTCCTCACACAGACTATTCAAAGTTTGCTCTAGCATATAGATGACTGGAATAGTGATGCTGATAATGGCATAATCAGCGCTAGCCATCTTTATAGTCAGTTTGAAACTGCAGAAGGGTGCAGAGGTCCTTCATCTGTGCTCACTCCACAAGCGTGATTTGCACCTCATTCATACTGCGTTGGCTCAGGCTTTGCAAAAGGACATGCTGTACCAGGGCTCATCATTGCTACCACAGTCACTGTAACATGTGCAGAGTGGAAATCCAACGTGTCTGCACATCACATAACATACGGTTAACAGGTTGGCCGAGAGACCTCTGTAGCAATGCAAGTTGATGACCTGCGGGGTGCGAATAGCAGAAGTGAACACACAGTGACCGTGCTTTCTGCTGTAGCGTATCCAGGCAGGGATAGTGGTTGTATACCACCAGGTTGAGGCCGTGAGCCATGCAAGGCACGTCTTTGAGGTTGACCCGGTGTAGGGCCACCACCAGGTTATCACACATGACCTTCCCTGGCTGAATGTTCAGTGGAAACAGCCATTGTTCAAACTCGCCCTGGATAGGTGTCCTCAACTTTTGAACTGTGTGACTGAGATCTCCAAGGCATGTTAATTTAAACATTGCCTGATTGTGGGGAGCCCTGGTTGCGCAGTATGGAGGTGGGGGGAATCTCTCTGCACTGTTGGAATGCATGTCTCATTAATGGAGAGGTTGAGGGTGCAGGTGAAGGCTCTGGAGGAGGTAGAGGAAGCAGAAGCAGTGGAGGAAGTGTTAGATACAGAGGTTTGTCCCACAAACCTTGGGGATTCCAAAACTTGTGGAGCAGCCCTTTTCCCACCTGCCCCACATCTACCAAAGTCACCCAGTGCCCAATCAGTGATATGTAGTGCCCCTGGCCATGCTTACTCACCCAGGTGTTAGTGGTGAAATACACCCTGGCAGACATAGATGATTTTTCAAGGAATGTGTGACATTGTTGGTGACATGCTGGTGTAGCACAGACATAGCTTTCATAGAGAAGTACTGAAGACCTGGTAACTGGTTCTGGGGGACTGCGGCGGCTATCAGTTTTCAGAAACCGTCTGTGTCCTCCAGGCAGAAAGGCAATATTTCCGTGGCAAACAGATTGAAGATGGTGAGATTTCAAGCTCTCAGTTTTGATATGTGTAAAAGGAAACATTTTTTAACATAACCACAACTACAGGATCGAGGGCTGGCTGCTGTGCCGAGAAAGGGTGGAGTAGGGTGAACATGACAAACTGCTGGACTGTGAGTTTGATACAGGCTGAGATGTTATGGTGGATTCACAAAGATGTGGTATGCATGTGAAAAAAAAACAGCAGGCATCTCCATTTTCATAACAGTTGACGGGCTCTCACTCACCCCAACTGTAGTTGGTAAACAAGTGTAGGTTCTGCGGCCGGAGACCTGTGTAAGAACACTTGCCACAGTGATGGAGGAAAAAGAAGCAGCAAAAGTGGTTGATGTGACAGCCAGTGATTTACGAGGCCTGCTAGTCAGCATTTTAGCGCAGTCAGATTCCCAGACTAGCACATATTGATCATGCATGTGTTGGTTCATACATGTAGTAATCAAATTATTGCAAATTTTGCCTCTACTGAGTCTTTTTGATTGCAAAGTTGGCAGAGAACATGAGTTGGGTCATCCTTTACTGTCTCAAAAAAGGCCCAGGCTAGGCAACCCTTGCCACCCCTGCAAGCTGCTGACCGGCAACCGCTGCTGTCCACAGCCAGAGTTGTGGCTGAGGATGCAGTGTTTGCCCTGGTTGCATCACTCCATGTCTCTGTGGTAAGCCGCAATGTAATCTCTTCATCTTCTTCCTCCTCAAACTCCTCTCATCATCATCCTTCATGTTCTCCCACTCGTTTGCATTGAGAGCCAGCCTCCACATCTTCCTGCTATGACAGTACAGTGCAGTCCGCGCATGCCTCAAGTATCTGGGTCTTATCAGGATCAAGTCCATCCCCCGGGGGTTAACATTTATTGACGAGGGTCTGGATTCTGCTCGTACCCTACTTCGTCCGGCCCCGGATCCTACTGAAAATAAATTTGGGCATTGGTGCCAATGCATTCCTCCTCTTGATTCTGTGAATCTTTGGAGCATACCTTTGAGGCCCATGGAATAGAATTTGTGAACAACTCTGCAGATTCACCCATCTGTGGTTTCCCACAGTCAGCTGGGCAGTTGGAGAGTTGTGACATGGGAGGAAACAAGGGTAATTGGGGTGCCACTTCTGAGGATTGCACTGTGAGTGATGTTAAAGTGGAGGAAGAGGAGGAGAGGCTACTTGATGCAGTGCTTGCCATCCACTGGAGCACATGCTCTTTCTGGCCCTCATCTACAAGGTGTAATGTTGTGAACACTTGTAACCTGACTTCTGAGTTTGGGCTCCCTGTGGTGGTTGCTGCAGGTAATGGAGCTGGTCGAGTTGATAGAAGTCAATCACCTGAAGAGGATGATTGGAGGTCAGGTGTTACAGACTGGGAAGATTTAAGTAAGCAGGCTTCCCTCAGTTGCTGCTGGTGATTTGGTTTTCTTCCTGTGCATTTTGAAGTCCGCTTGCTCCCTGCTTGGTCATGCATCGTTCAGATAAGTTATTTGTTTGCTGGAATCTTTTTGCATTTGATCCAGTTTTTGCCTTTCTCTGCTTTCTGCTTTGCTGTGTGGGTTCAGCATTGTTCCCTGATGGGACCTGTGCTGGACCCCGTTCCATATGTCATAGCTTATGCCAGTCTGTTCAGTATTGCTAGTCCCCTGTTATATCAGTATCTTTTGTTTTGATTCCAGTTCACACCAGAATTCTGATCTAGTGGGGGAGAAGTCATGTGACCTCAGTATTTTTGCATATCAGACGTGTTGGATTTTTCTTAGGGTTTTTTGCATGATTGCAGACAGTATCTTTACTGTCCTGTTCTAGCTAGACAGTTTGGGCCCCATCATTTGCTGACTATTTTCTGCCTGTGTCTGTGTCTCATCTTGTCTCACCGGCAATATATGTTTGGGGGCTATCTATTCCTTTGGGGTTCTACTCTGGGGAAGTTTAGCTTTCCCCTTTCTTGCTTTAGGATTAGTTAACTCATTGGCTGTGCCAAGGCGACTAGGGCATCGTAGGTACGTCCCAAATTTGAAAGGGAGAAAAAGTGCAGCAGTATGTTTGCATTCAAAAATGGAAAAGTTTTGGTTTCATATGTACCATGCAAGAAGAAAAATGTAAATCTTGTCTCAACACTTCATGATGATGATGATGACATCAATCCTGGGTCTGGAGCGCAAAAAACAGAAATAATTACATTTTATAATGCAACCAAAGGGGGTGTTGATACATCTCATCAGATGTTCCCAACTTTCAGCATCAGCAGAAACTCCTGGCGCTGGCCAGTGGTCGTATTGTCACTATGTTGAATTTGGGTGGTATAAATTCACAAGTGCACAGCAATTCATGGAGCTGCACACTCCGCTCCGGAGTAACGGTGCCAGAGCTTGGTTTTAACCTGCGAGACTCGGCCGTATCTCGCTGTAGTGTGACTCCGTTCTAACAGGCGCATTGTACCTGAACTCGTTAGTGAAACCATTGTTCATGACATAGGGTTAAAATAAACAGCTCTTAATTTATTTTGTCAATTACAACAAACTGTTAACATTAAAGGCACAAATCTAGTAAAGAATACAAAAGAGGAATATACTGTAGAACGTAGGTAGTTTTGATCAAACAATAAAACAAAATGTTAGGCATGCGATTAGGCCAAATCATGGGTTGGAGGCATAGCAATAATAATAAAAAAAATTTAAAAAAAATACAAACCTCAATTTAAATAGGGGATAATTGGACAGTGGCAAAAGCAAACATGAATCCGATATTTTTAGACTTTTTTATTTAGGGTTCTGTAGGACACAACAGTGAATTTTTCAATTATCATATGACCTCTGAGTAGACAAGATCCATACTGGTCACATTATGTAGAAGGGTACGAAGCCACTTAAAGATTGGTGTTGGGATTTATAAAACCTGACAACATCAAATTCTCTTACATATTAATATGAGAACAGCATTAAAGAAAAAACATTATTTATTTGAGATTATTACATTACATCACACTTTCCATTGTTATGTGTCATGTATTCGCTAAACCAGCTCTGAAATACTAATTACCATGCCATATAAGAGTCAGTTACTCACAATTATATGCATAAACATCCTTGAAAATTACTTAAATGTAACTGTTTTTGCAGGATATTTAGTTTGTTAATTATAATGTTCTTTCCAGCTCTTTTGTTACCGAAGCATCAGAATTCATTTGAGACTTTGAAACAAAAACAATAGTGAATCAGGACTCAATTTATTAATATTTTTATGCTGTTCTCTTTTGTAGATTCATATTCTCTTTTTATCACTTTACTGCAGTCAGGAAAAAAATAGTCATCTCTACTTGGTCAAAAAAGTGTAGAAGAAACAACTATTCAACCTTTTGTGATGGAGAAACCTTGATAAATGGAGCATAAATCAATAGCTAAAGAAACCCGCACAGCCTTTTACCAGCCAATCTATTAAGTGAGTTATGTCATCAGAGGTAATGAGAATAAACATTTTGTGGGGAAAAAAAATATAATTTATTTAACAAATATCTAAGATCTATTCTGTTCTATAAAATATGTTAGAAATTGACCATAATTTTTGATCAACACCTGCTCTTAAAAATGATTTATTATAACAGGCATTAACTCTGTTGGCGCCAATGAGGGAACTTCTGTTACTTTATGTATTCTGAAGAGTGTAACTATGAAGTTTAAAAATGCTAACATCAGAAAATAAAATTTAGCCTAACGTTCTACATAGAATGCCCATATTAAAGATTTGCCCATAACTATAACCAACATTCATTGATCATATACATCTAAATAATATTAAATTAATTTACATTACATTTTCATATGTACTGCAGTTGTGCGTGTGTATACAGCTCCTGTACAAACTGGTGTGTCTCCTTGGTAACAAACATACCTTTCCACCTCCTTTTATTTTAGGTTGATACACATTTGGTAGATTAGCATGAAGTAGAGAACAGCACTTTAAAGGGTATGGCAAAAAAGATTCTGATCTTAAAAGTGTGAAAAATTAAAATATGCAGTTTGTTAGAAAGTTACATGAACTTTCAATATACAATAATCAGACATTCTGTACATAACAGAAGAAAACTCCATTAATAATGATTTTAGTGACATCTGTTTATTGAGCTCTCTGATCCTTGAGGGTGAAGTGTAGTAGTAAATTGAGTAAACTGATTATTAACCCCCAAGGCTGCTTGTACCTTTATGATAAGGCAAAATTTTACAATTCTGACAAGTGTCAATTTATGTGGTTATAGCTCTGGAATGCTTCAATGGATCCCACTGATTCTGAGAAAGTTTTTTCATGACAAATTGTACTTCATTTTAGTGGTATTATTTCTTTCATACGACTTGTGTTTATTTGTGAAAAAAAACCCTGAAATGTGGCGAAAATTTTGAAAATTTGACAACTTTAATTTGTATGCAATTAAATCAGTGAGTTATGTCACACAAAATACTGTAGTTAATTAGTAACATTTTCTACATGTCTAATTTACATCAGCATAATTTTTGTAGCATATTTTTTCTTGTTAAGAAGTTTTAAGAGGTTAAACGATAACCAGTAATTTATAATTTTTTCAACAAAATTTTGGGATCACATTACATTTGAAGTGACTTTGAGGGGTCTCTTTGGCAGAAAATACCTGAAAGTGACACTATTCTAGAAACTACACCTATCAATGTGTTCAAAACCACATTCAAGAAGCTTAGGTGCTTCACAGGAATTTTTAGAACGTGGAAAGAAAACATGAACAACTTTTATTCACAAAAATATTACTTTAGACCCATTTTTTTTTACTTTTGTTCCGTCCTCACTAATGAACCGGGATTCATGTAGCTTATACAGGCAGCTAAACCGCTTTACCGGGGGTCCAGTAAGGGAGACTGTAGTTGAATCTATATTTTATTGAACGTAGGGTATATTGGCACAGTGAAACTACAATACAAAACATATACACAGAATCAGTACTGGGTTCATAGGAATACATAACATACATAATAGCTAACCAGGGCAGAGCTAACTAAGTAGGGTGATCTAACACAGGAATAGATGTGGGAAGCGTGATTACCTACCACCGATGCTGACACAAGGGGAGTAGAGGAATGAGATGTTACCATGAAGCAGGCTTGATAGAAAATGGAGGATTGGAGAGAAAAATGGGGCTGGACTAGACCATAATGCTTTGCAAACTTACCCAGAATATATTGCGGATTGGAGGGAAAGAGAATATTAGAAAGTGAAACGAAGACACACAATAACACTGCAGTTTTGGTTTTGGTCAGTAGATGGAGCCAAAGATACAGAAAACAGTAAATATATAGAAACATGTACATTCTATACATTATAGCAAATAACAGTATATTTCCTGACAGACATTCAAATATTGGATTAGATGTTGGAGACAGAACACTCCCCGTCTGGCATCAAACGGATGTCACTATTCTTATTCTCTGAAGACAACAATAAGACCAGCTCAGTTACTGGTCTGGAGAATGTCTTAAGTTCATCCCCTTTGGCCCTAAGTTCGACTTTGTGGACATTGCCATCTTTACTCGGAAATGTTGCAGTCACTAGACCAAGTGGCCACTGGTTCCAATGGGCCTGACAGTCTTACACAAGGACGAGGTCACCAATCCTCAGATTAGGCCTGGTAGATTGCCACTTCATCCTTGGCTGCAGGGTAGACAAATACTGTTTGCACTATCTGTCCCAGAATGTATTGGCAAGACTTTGTACCTGTCTCCATTGGCGCTTGCAGAGGTCCTTAATAATAATAATAATCTTTATTTTTATATAGCGCTAACATATTCCACAGCGCTTTACAGTTTGCAGACATTGGGCTCACAATCTAAATTCCCTAACAGTATGTTTTTGGAATGTGGGAGGAAACCGGAGTACCTGGAGGAAACCCACACAAACACGGGGAGAACATACAAACTCCTTGCAGATGTTGTCCTTGGTGGGATTTGAACCCAGGACTCCAGCGCTGCAAGGCTGCAGTGATAGCCACTGAGCCACCGTGCCGCCCAGGTCCTTAGCATCGAATCCTCCTGGAGGGGCACTGGATAGTCCTGTTTTCTGGGTGATGAGAGTAGCTGGAGTCATTGTATGAAGTTTAGACACCTGAGGGCAGATTTCAGAGTCCTCTCTCACTAGTTCAAAGGTGTGTGGAAAGCATTCCTCAGTGTACAGTAGTTTTGGTCCTGAGAGCCATGTTGTGCTTCCTAGGACTACTTTGCTGTCTGAGTAGGACTTGGCTTGTGTCAGGTCAATATCCATTTCGGATGTGATGAACTCTGTTAACTCGACAACTAGGACTGCAGCACAAAGTTCTAACCTTGCTATGGTGTGCTTTGGTTGTGGAGCAAGTTTGGCCTTCCCCATAACGAATCAAATGTGGCTCTGACATTTGGAGTCCACAGTTTTGAGATAGGCAACAGCAGCAATGGCTTTGACAGAAGCATCTGCAAACACATACAGTCTTTGGCTCTGTATCTCTGTAGATGGCACAGGGGTGTATGGCCTTGGCACATTCAGGTTGGAGAGGGCTGCTAAAGAGTTCTTCCATACTTCCCACTGGATTCTCTTAGCAGATGGCAGAGGTGCATCCCAGTCAGATGTTTCCTTAGTTAAGTCTCTTAGTATGGCTTTGCCTTGTATAGTAACAGGAGCTGCAGAACCCAAGGGATCATACAGGCTGTTGATGGTAGACAGGACACCTCTACATGAGAAAGGCTTTTCTTCCTGGCTGACCTGAAAGGTGAAAGTGTCTGACTGTAGATTCCAGAGAAGCCCGAGGCTGCGTTGCATTGGTGTGGGGTCTGACCACAGGTGCAGGTCTCTGAGACCGGTACACGAGTCTTGTGAAGGGAATGCTTTCATGATTTCTTGGCTGTTTGAGGCTATTTTCTAAAGCCTGAGGTTAGAGGAAGCAAGCATCTCTTCAGCTCTCCTGAGAAGACTGATGGCAGTCTCATTTGAAAGCATGGCTTTCAGACATTCATAAACATAAAAGTCTTTTTCTATGAATTGTCTGACATCTGATCCGTATTCTGCTTCTCCTTCTATAGCTGACCTTTTGAGTCCATAGATGGCGACTGCAGGAGAAGGGCTATTGCCAAAGATGTGCACTCTCATGCGGTACTCTGTGACTTCTTTAGAGCATCATTGTCTCTGTACCAGAAGAATTTTAGGATGTTCCTGTCTCTCTCTCACAAGGAAACAATGGAACATTTGCTGGATATCAGCGATGAAGGCAATGGAATCCTTACGGAAGCGCATAAGTACTTCTAGCAGTTTGTTATTGAGGTCTGGTCCTGTCAGTAGAACATCATTCAGGGAGATATCATAAAAAATTAGCACTGGAGTCAAACATCACTCTAATATGGCCCGGTTTCTTAGGGTGGTATACTCCGAACATGGGTAGGAACCAGCATTCTTCAGGGTCTTTGAGAGTGGGAGCTAGTTCTGCATGGCAGTTCTCAAATATCTTTGACATGAAGGAGAAGAAGTGATCTTTCATCTTTGGTTTCTTCTGCAGATTATGTATTTGACTAGGAGGTCTGTCTCTTCTCTGTGTTGTAGCCCCAAGTCTCTAGTGACATTTTGGAAGGTAGCTTTCCAAGCTCTGTAACCTTCAGCGTGGTCAGTGAATTTCATGAGTCCCTTGGCAACCAGATCATGCCATGTGAAGAACTTAGTAAATTCTGTTGTGAACCAGTAGTCAGCAGAGTATACTGGTGATGATAAACCCTGATAGTGATGTGAGGTCCGTTCATACCTGTTAGTATCCTCAGGGTGGCGCCAGCCATTGTCATATTGCTTCGGTCTGACATGTGGTGTGTCAGCTAGGTGATTCATGTTGGTTACCTGGCGAGGGGCAAGGTAGACATTAGCAGAGTTATTTTGCTCCACGTTTTCCTGGAGCTGAGCTTCATGATGACTCTCACTCATTTCACTGGATGTGTCATGATCTTGGTTATAGTTTGGATCAGGAAGTTCATTAACATACTGAGATGTGCATTGTGGTGGATCTTGCAGTGGCAACTTCAGACATTCTGCAGCTATGCAGCTCAGGGTTATGCGCGGCTTCTAGTGCTTCTGCCTCTGCTAGTGCTGCAGCAGCTTCTCTTTTTACTGCTAGGCTCTCCAAGGCAGCATCCACACGTCTTTCTCTCTTGATCATCTCTTTCTAAACGTAACCTTCTCTCTTGATCCTCTCTCTCTATGCGTGACCTTCTATCTTGATCTTCTAGGTGTGCTTTCTCTAAATTAAGTTGCATCTCTTCTTCAGCATAGCGTGCTCGCATTTTGGCGGCTTCCATATTTGCACAGGCAATGGTGACCACGCTGCTGATAGATACAGTCTATGAGGAGACAGATGAAGCAGATTTTGTCCTATGTGATTTGTGGTGTCTTAGAGGGATCAACTAAAAAAAGGAGAGAAGCCAGCGCTGCTTGTGATCAGAACGCAATACATAATGTCATGATCTAGCGTGGATCTGACAGACTAAATGGAAAAGTGAACTTTTTTTCCTTTGGCTAGGTGCCAAAGTGGGGTTGATTGCCCCCGGTGGCCATTAGAATTATTACACGTGGTATCGTTCATTCTGAGTTGCCCCGGTGGTGGTGAGTAGTATCGCACCTTAGTTTTAGGTTTAATGTGCACTCAATTACAAATCAGGTGTTAGGCTCTATAAAAGGGAGCCAGGTGGGTTCAATCACTGTTGGTGATATTGTGTTCATCATTTGGGAAGCAAGCCTGGGTGAGGAAGGAGCTGAACATGAGTTCTGCGCAGCCCAGCCAGAGGGGACGAGTGGCAGCTAGGTGGTCTGCAAGAAGGGCTGGCATGGCGTGGTGGAGTCGCAGTTTATGGTGTCGGCAAGAAGTGCTTGCCTGGCTTGGTGGAGTGACGACTATGGAGAGAGTTGCACTCAGCATGCGGGACTTGGTTGCTGAGAGCTGGACTCAAGCATGCTTGACTTTTTGGGCAGGAGCTGAACTCATCTGTGGGACTCTGTTGCTGGACAGCTGCAACTGGTGGTGGACTCTGCTCCAAGGCTGCACTATGGTGAAGGATCCAGTTATGGTGATGGATCCGGGTGGAGGAGAAGATGCACACAGGTGGTGGTCTCTGTTGCTAGGAGCGTACGCAACAGAGCAAAGCTAAGTGGTGTTTCCCCTGTTTTGTCATCTTTCCTCATGTGTATTTTAGTGCAGTGGTGGGATTAGTTTCCGCACCGACCAATTCCCTAGTGAGGGTTTAGGTCAGGGCGAGCTAGGGTTTTTAGGTTCCTGTTGCGCGCCCGGTGAGGAACCGGCATAGGGAACGTTAGGAGTGCAGGGACACTGGCTCAGGGGAGCTCAGGAGGTCTCCACTTCCCTATTCCCTATTGCAGGGCCCACCATTGTTAATGTTTCCCAGGTTTCCCTTATTGTTTAAATTTGCCTTACTGGAGGCGGGGTTCCCAGACTTGTATATACGTGTAATGTCTAAATTCGCCAGTTGGAGGTGGTGTATCCAGCTGCACGTCTTATTATTTAAATTTGCCCCACTGGAGGCGCTGTATCCAGGGTCACGGGTGTCTTATGGGTTCGCCTTGCGGTACTCGCTGCGTCCAGACACAAGTGACCATGACACATAAATGTGCATATGCACATATTAATTTCTAGCTGTATTCAAAATGAGATATTTGGCCAAAAATTGATCAATCATTTGAGCCACCCCGCCGCACCAAGGCAATCTTATGTGGGGCAGTCCTACTCTACGTTTTTTAAATTCACTGTGCCATTGCGGCCTCCTAAATGCATTAAAAGCAAGACCATATTGAATGCAATCTGTACCTGAAACATTTCTAAATCACTCCCATGGAGCCAGAAAGAGCAAGTGCAGATAAAGGCCAACCAGGTCTGGATATAGACATTTCAGGTTTAACCTCCACACCTGCCTGACCAGCAAACACAGATGAAGGGTGATACAGGTCCAGATACAGGTGCATAATTAAATAGAGCTTGGGGCAGGGCAGGGCTGCTGTGTGTGTACAGCAGCCTAGATCAATCACAGTGAACACAGAAAAAATGGCGAACATAACCCAGCGCACACGGCAATAGTGGCGGTCAACCACAAACCAACATCAAGTAAAAAAAGGAGAGAAGCCAGCGCTGCTTGTGGTCAGAACGCAATACATAAAGTGCATATGCACATATTAATTTCTAGCTGTATTCAAAATGAGATAATTGGCAAAAAATTGATCAATCATCCGAGCCACCCCGCCGCGCTAAGGCAATCTCATGTGGGGCTGTCCTACTCTACGTTTTTTATATTCGCTGTGCCATTGCGGCCTCCTAAATGCATTAAAATCAAGACCATATTGAATGCAATCTGTACCTGAAACATAACCCAGCGCGCACGGCAAAATCAATCACAATGCATACAGAAAAAACGGCGAACATAACCCAGCGCGCTTGCTTTTAATACATTTAGGAGGCCGCAATGGCACAGCGAATATAAAAAAAGTAGAGTAGGACTACCCCATATGAGATTGCCTTGACGTGGCGGGGTAGCTTAAATGATTGATCAATTTTTTGCTAAATGTCTCATTTTGAAATACAGTTAGAAATTAATATGTGCATATGCACTTTATGTATTGCGTTCTGACCACAAGCAGCGCTGGCTTCTCTTCTTTTTTTACTTGATGTTGGTTTGTGGCTGACCACCACGTTTTCCGTGCACGCTGGGTTATGCTCGCCGTTTTTTCTGTATTCATTGTGATTGATTAGGCTGCTGTGCACACACAGCAGCCCAGCCCTGCCCCAGGGCTCTATTTAATTGTGCACCTGTATCTGGGCCTGTATTGCCCTTCATCTGTGATTTCTGGTCAGGAGAGTGTGGAGGTTAAACCTGAAATGTCTGTCTGGACCTGGTTGGCCTTTATCTGTGCTCACCTTTTCTGGCTTCATGGGAGTGATTCAGAAACGCTTATGGTACAGTGTGCATTTAATATGGTCTTGCTTTTAATACATTTAGGAGGCCGCAATGGCACAGAGAATATAAAAAACGTAGAGTTGGACTGCCCCACATGAGATTGCCTTGGCGCAGCGGGGTGACTCAAATGATTGATCAATTTTTTGCTAAATGTCTCATTTTGAAATACAGTTAGAAATTAATATGTGCATATGCACTTTATGTATTGCGTTCTGACCACAAGCAGCGCTGGCGTCTTTTCTTTTTTGGCTTAGTGGGTTGCTTGGCTGTGCAGACATTGCTGTATTAGTCTCTGTGTAGCCAGTGACTTGAATCTCACTAGATGGATTTCTGCAGTTTACTAGTTCCTGCAAGCTGGATGAAGGGCTGTCTTTTCCCTGACTTGCACTAGCTGGATGGCACTGTGTAACTGGCTTCTGCAGGATGGAAGACTCTTCTATCTCTGAGTTCCACTAGCTGGAGAACTATTGTTTCACTGCAGTCCTGCAGGATGGGTGGCTCTTCTCTCTGTATTCCCACTAGCTGGAGAGCCTGTGTTTCACAGTTCCGTCCTCACTAATGAACCAGGATTCATGTAGCTTATACAGGCAGCTAAACCACTATACCGGGGGGGTCCAATAAGGAAGACTGTAGTTGAATCTGTATTTTATTGAACGTAGGGTATATTGGCACAGTGAAACTACAATACAAAACATATACACAGAATCAGTACTGGGTTCATAGGAATGCATAATATACATAATAGCTAACCAGGGGAGAGCTAACTAAGCAGGGTGATCTAAGACAGGAATAGATATGGGAAGCATGATTACCTACCACCAATGCTGACACAAGGGGAGTAGAGGAATGAGATGTTCCCATGAAGCAGGCATGATAGAAAATGGAGGACTGGAGAGAAAAATAGGGCTGGATTAGACCATAATGCTTTGCAAACTTACCCAAAATATATTGTGGATTGGAGGGAAAGAGAAGATTAGAAAGTGAAACTAAGACACACAATAACACTGCAGTTATGGCTTTGGTCAGTAGATGGAGCCAAAGATACAGAAAACAGTAAAATATAAAGAAACCTGTACATTCTATACATCATAGCAAATAACAGTATATTTCCAGACAGACATTCAAATATTGGATTAGATGTCAGAGACAGAACAATTTTAACAAGTATAAAAGGGAAAAATGGACTGCAAAATTTGTTGTTCAATTTCTCATGAGTATGAAGCTACCCCATATGTAGGGGAAACCACTCTTTGGGTGCATGGCAGGGCTCGGAAGGGAAGGAGCTCCATTTGTCTTTTTGAAAGCAAACTTTGCTGGAATACTTAGCGGACGCCATGTCATGTTTGGAGAGCCCCGGATGTGCCTAAACAGTGGAAACCCCCCCAAGTAACACCATTTTGGAAACTAGATTCCTCAAGGAACTTATCTAGCTGTATGGTGAACACCTTGAAAGCCTAGGTGCTTCTCAGAAGATTATAGCATTGAGCCGTGAAAATAGAAAAATCACATTTTTCCCACAAAAATGATTTTTGTCCCAAGTTTTGCATTTTAATAACAGGAGGAATTGTATTATAAAGTTTGTTGTTCAATTTCTTCTCAGTACGCTGATACCCAATATGAAGAGGAAACTACTCTTTGGGCACACAGTAGGGCTTCAAAGAGAAGGAGCGCATTTGACTTTTTGAATGCAAAAATTGCTGGAATAATTAGCAGATGTCATGTCGCGTTTGGAGAGCCCATGATGTGCCTAAACAGTGGAAACCCCCCACAAGTGACACAATTTTGGAAACTAGACCCTTCATGGATCATATATTGATGTGTGGTGAGCCCCTTGTATAACCAGGAGCTCCATATAAGTTTACAGTCATATGTTAAAGTTTGGGCACCCCTATTAATGTTAACCTTTTTTCTTTATAACAATTTTGGTTTTTGCAACACCTATTTCAGTTTCATATATCTAATAACTGATGGACTCAGTTATATTTCTGGATTCAAATGAGGTTTATTGTACTAACAGAAAATGTGCAATCTGCATTTAAACAAAATTTGACCGGTGCAAAAGTATGGGCACCTCAACATAAAAGTGACATTAATATTTCGTAGATCCTCCTTTTGCAAAAATAACAGCCTCTAGACGCTTCCTGTAGCTATTAATGAGTTCCTGGATCCTGGATGAAGGTATTTGTGACCATTCCTGTTTACAAAACAATTCCAGTTCAGTTAAGTTTGATGGTCGCCGAGCATGGACAGCCCGCTTCAAATCATCCCACAGATGTTCAATGATATTCAGGTCTGGGGACTGGGATGGCCATTCCAGAACATTGTAATTGTTCCTCTGCATGAATGCCTGAGTAGATTTGGAGCGGTGTTTTGGATCATTGTCTTGCTGAAATATCCATCCCCTACGTAGCTTCAACTTCATCACTGATTCTTGCACATTATTCCATTAGTCCATCAGTTATTAGATATATGAAACTGAAATAGCTGTTGCAAAAACCAAAATTGTTATAAAGAAAAATGGTTAACATTAATAGGGGTGCCCAAACTTTAACAAATAGCTGTATAACATTGAGTTGTGAAAATACAAAAAATGTCAATTTCCCACAAAAATGATTTTTAGTCCCAAATTTTGCATATTCATAAGGGTAAGAGGGGAAATTGCATCATATAGTTTGTTGTGCAATTTTTCTGGAATACGGTGATATACCATATGTGGGGGAAACTATTGTTTGGCACAGCTCAGAAAGGAAGGAGTGATGTTTTAGAACGCAGACTTTGATGGCATTGTATGCAGGTGTCATGTCGTGTTTGGAGAGCCCCTGGTGTATCTAAACAGTGCAAAAACCCCACAAGTAACCCAATTTTGGAAACGAGACTCCTCAGGTAATTTGTTTAGACGTGTGGTGAGCACCTTGAACTCTCAGGTGCTTCACAGAATTTTACAAAGTTGATCTGTGAAAGTGAAAAAAATATTTTTTTTCCCACAAGACTGTTGTTTTAGCCCCCATTTTTTATTTTTTGTAGCACAGTGTAAAGTTCAGTAGGGAAGAAGCACCATATTGGAGTTCAGAGTTTGCTGGAATGGTTTGAGGCTGCCATGTCACATTAGCAGAGCCCTTCAGGTACCAGAACAGAACAAACTCCCCATATATTACCTCATTTCACAAACTACACTCCCCAATGGATTCATCTAGGGGTGAAGATCATATTAATACCACCTGTGCCTGATTTTTATACTATTGGGCAATGAAGAAAGAACAATTACATTTTTACTACTAAAATGTTGTTTTAGCCACAAGTTTTATTTTTTCTAAGAGCTAATATGAAAAAATGTACCTTTGTTTGTGGCAAAAATTTCACCTCAGTGTGCCCATATCCTACATCAGGGGCGGACCTACCGCCTGTGCAGCCCGTGCATTGCACGGGGCCCTGGGGGAGAGGGGGCCCCTCCAGCACCGCATGGCTTATTATTCAAATTAGCCATGTGGAGCGCCAGGCACAAGGAGGAGAGGAGCCAGCCCTGAGGTGAGATTATATCAGCGTCAATCACACTGTGCTGCGCTGCTGCTGTGGGGGAGGAGAGGAGGAGACAGACTGTCTCACTTACTGTGCCTGTGGCACCGGCCGGATGGTGGCTTCAGCCACAGGTTAGTCAGTCACTTGTATGTGTATATGTGTGTATGTATGTGTGTATGTCTGTCTGTGTGTATGTCTGTGTGTAGGTATGTGTGTAGGTATGTGTGTATGTATGTGTGTATGTTTGTATGTGTGTATGTATGTGTGTATGTGTATGTCTGTGTGTATGTGTATGTCTGTGTGTGTATGTGTGTATGTATGTGTGTCTGTATGTATGTATGTGTGTCTGTGTGTATTTATATGTGTATGTCTGTGTGTGTGCGTGTATGTCTGTATGTATGTATGTGTGTGTGTCTGTGTGTATGTATGTATGTGTGTATGTCTGTGTGTGTGTGCGTGTATGTCTGTATGTATGTATGTGTGTGTGTGTCTGTGTGTATGTATGTATGTGTGTATGTCTGTGTGTATGTATGTATGTGTGTATGTATGTGTGTGTGTATGTATGTGTGTGTGTCTGTATGTATGTATGTGTGTCTGTGTATGTATGTCTGTGTGTGTGTATGTGTGTATGTCTGTGTGTATGTGTGTGTGTGTATGTCTGTGTGTGTGTATGTCTGTGTGTGTATGTCTGTGTGTGTTTGTATGCGTGTATGTGTGTGTATGTCTGTGTCTGTGTGTATGTGTGCGTGTATGTATGTATGTGTGTGTGTATGTATGTCTGTGTGTGTATGTATATGTGTATGTCTGTCTGTGTGTGTATGTCTGTGTGTTTGTCTGTGTCTATGTATGTATGTCTGTGTGTGTGTCTGTGTGTGTGTAGGTGGAGCCTGGCCCTGGAGGAGATGCAGACATGAGGAGAAGACTGTGATGAGGAGAGAAGGCCATGATGCCTGGGGTGATGGGAGAAGTCCATGAGGGGTAATGGGAGAAGGCTATGAGGGGTGATGGAAAGAAGGCATTGATGGGATCATGTGAGTGATGGGGAGAAGGCAATGATGGGAGTGATGGAGAGAAGGGAGTGATGGGGAGAAGGCAATGATGGGAGTGATGGGGTGATGGAGCAGGCAATGATGGGGAGAAAGCAAAGATGGGAGTGATGGGATGATGGAGCAGGCAATGATGGAGGTGATGGAGCAGGCAATGATGGAAGTGATGGAGAGAAGGCAATGATACGAGTGATGGGGTGATGGAGCAGGCAATGATGGGAGTAGGCATTGATTGGAGTGATGAGGAGAAGGCGGTGATGGAGAAGGCAATGATGGGAGTGATGGGAAAAGGCAATGATGGGAGTGATGGGGTGATGGAGCAGGCAATGATGGGAGTGATGGGGAGAAGACAATGATGGGAGTGATGGGGAGAAGGCAATGATGGGAGTGATAGAGAGAAGGCAATGATGGGGGTGATGGAGAGGGCAATGATGGGGTGGTGAGGGAAAAATAAATGATGATGGGGTGGTGGGGGAAAATGCACTGGTGGTGGTGGAAAGGGCAATAATGGGGGTGGTGGAGGAGGAGGAAATGATGGAGGTGGTGGAATGGGCAATGATGGGAGTGGTGGGGGAGAAAGCAAAGATGGTGGGGGAGAAGAAAATGATGGAGGTGGTGAAGAGGGCAATGATGGGGTGGGAGAGAGGACAATAATGGGATGCGAGGGGAGGAGGACAATGAGGGGTGTGGGAGATTGGGTTGTTAGTAAGGGGGACTTATAATGGCCTTAGGAACAGGGGGAGGTGGAGGAAGATGTCATTGCTTATTATGTCTAACACAGTCCCTTAGTATATAGTGTACTCACTATGTCTAACACAGTCCCTTAGTAAATAGTGGACTCACTAATTCTGTATAACACCACCCTTAGTTGCAAAGTTTCCTCTTTTATTATGTATAATACGTCCCTTATTACATACCATCCTCTCTAGTTATATATGGTGCCATCCCTTATTATATAGCTTCCTCTGCTGTTATGTATAGTGCTGTCTCTTACATAGTGTATTCTTGTTAATTTTGTTATTTACAGTTCCCTCTTTTATTACATAGTCCCCTCTCTTGTTAGATATAAAATGACTGCTGATGGAGCAGCCGGTGACCAAACTACCAGTCCATCAACTCCTCCATTAGAAAGGAAGCTTTCCCATGCTCCATCAGCCATCATTGCATTATACAGCTAGCAAGACAGGACAGTATGTAATAAAAAACAGGGCTCTATATAATTCAATATGTAAGGGACGGTACTGTACATATGAGAGGGCACTGTGTAAGGGACAGCAATATACATAATAAAGGAGACTATGTAATATATATATACATATATGCGTGTGTGGCTATATAATATCTATCTATCTATCTATATATATACACACATGTAGCTTTGACGCCATGAAAGGAGGGGGGCCCAGACACATTTTGTCATGATCCAGGACGGGGTTTCGCATTGGCCCATCCTGTCTGACTGGGGGTTAATTGCTCTGCCTGGCAGAGGGCCGCTATTTAATGCTCACTGGACCTAGGTCCGGTGTCAGTTATACTCCTGCCCTCGGCTGAGTTAGTTGACCTTGTGCGTACGTGTGCCTTGTGCCTGACATGTTGCTTGCTTGGTTGGTTTTGATCCGGTTCTGTCCCTGTTACGAGTTCTGCCTGTCCCTCTTGTACGGCGCTACCTCTCGTGTATGACTCTCTGCTTGTGACCCGACTTCTCTCTGCACGTCCCCTTGGTATCGCGTCGCCCTTTTGTGTATGACCTTTGGCTTTGTCTGACCTCCCGTCTGTTTACACCTCCTGTACCTCACTGTCCGTACTGTGAATGACCTCCGTTTTGCCCAACTCTGAGTTTTCTGTCTTCTCTGAAAGCAGGACCCTAAGCCCCGCCCCCTTGCAGTCACATGACCATAGGTCCCGTGCCGGCTTGCTAAACTTCATCACTCAGGTCCTGTGCACCTATACCTTCTGGCTATCCTGGTCCCCAGGGGTCCCTACAGTGCGGGTGAGTCCCTGCTCAGCGGAGGCTGTACGCCGGCACTGTCAGGATCCTGATACATTTCTTGCACAGGAGCCCCAAGCTGTCAGTGTCCGCCCCTGTCCTACATGTAAATGAAAAATACTTTTCATGCACAGTACAAAGCTCAGAAGGGAAGGAGCAACATATTATAGTGCAAATTTTACTGTTATGGTTTGCAGGTGCCATGACCCACTGGAAGAGCCCCTGAGGTGCCAGAACAGCAGAACTCCTCATAAGTGACCACATTTTACAAAGTACATCTCTTTATTAATTCATCTAGAGGATCAGTGATCATATTGACACCACAGGTATTTCACAGAATTTTATACCATTGGGCTGTGAAGAAAAAATTATTAAATTTTTACCACAAAAAAATTTTTTATCCCCAGATTTTACATTTTCACAGGGAGAAATGAGTTAAAATGGGACCAAAATTTGTCCCACAATTTTTTCTGAATGTAAAAATGCCCCATATGTGGCTGTACAGAACTGTTTAGCCATACAGAGATACTCAGCAGGGAAGCAGCAATATTACATAGTAACATAGTAATTAAGGTTGAAGGAAGACTTTAAGTCCATCTAGTTCAACCCATATGCTATCCTAACTTGCCCTAACATGTTGATCCAGAGGAAGGCAAAAAAAAGCCCATGTGACAAACAGTAAGCTTCACATTTGCCTCCTAGAGCGCAGATTTTTCTAGAATAGTTTCCAAACTCCATATACAGAGCCCCTAAGTGCTAGAAGAGCAGATTGCCCCAGTGACATACCGTCAATAGTAGCAGACCATGCTGCTGCTATGGGGCCCGGACAGGTGAGGGGCCCGGATGGGTGAGGGGGCCGCGAAGGCCGCTGCGGTTTGGCAGCTGTGCTGTGCTGACACAGTACTGTAGTAGTACTATCTCCTTTAATAAAATGTAAGTGTGGCTCCCCTGAGGCTCAGTCGCCACAGAGGTACTGCACCTTCTCCTAAGGTGTAGTTCCCCACCATCCAGGTAAGGTGGGAACTCCCTGCCACACTCCAACACCTGCATTCCACACACAGGATAGTTCAGCAGGGCCACATTGCAGCTTTAGGCTCAGGGTGTAGAAGGAGCACCTTTCGTGGAACCCTGCTTCGTAACACGAGATGTGCTGGGAGGTGGGTGGAGTTAGTATAAAA
The DNA here is from genome assembly GCF_039654945.1 of Dendrobates tinctorius. Taxonomy (NCBI): domain Eukaryota; kingdom Metazoa; phylum Chordata; class Amphibia; order Anura; family Dendrobatidae; genus Dendrobates; species Dendrobates tinctorius. The sequence goes on along the minus strand of NW_027361827.1, from coordinate 26,987,768 downwards.
GACTTGGAAAGATAGAATTACAGGTCAGTCCCTTAGGGGGCCGTCTGAGAGAGTTCAGTTCTGTTCAGTTTGGTTTGAGTTGAGTTTCTAGCCGCTCAGCGAGGAGTGGGGGATCCCTGGAAGAAGGGATAGAGGAAGGAGTGCTGCAGCTGCCTCAGTGACCTGAGCCAGCTGGCACGGGAAAGGAAGAGAGAAGGAGAGATGTAGAACTGTAATCTGCATTTCCATAAGAGAGAGAAAGACAAGCACGGAACGAAGTGGAGAGAGAACAGAGAGGAGGAGTGGGTTGGATAGGAACCCTGCCTATAGGTTCTCAGCGCAAGGCCGGGGCCCGATCCCGGAGGTTGCATGGACACTTATGGTTCTGCAGCAGACACCGGTGGAGTAGTTGGCTGTACATGCACTACTCCCAACCAACACTTGGGACACAACAGCGAAACGTTTGGAGAGCCGGGATTCAGGAGAAGAGAGTCCCCGAAGCAGGCTGCAGCTGTCTGTCATACAAGTGAGAGAGTTGTTAGGAACATCTGACAGGAGGAACTTCAGAGTAACCACGGTACTGGAGCTCTTCACATTAAAAGGCGCAATAGAGGAGTCGTTCAGGAAGGACACATTGGCGGGGTGCTGGCGGGGAGAGTCTTCTCTTGCCTGGAGGTTGGCTGGGCCTCTGCCCCGGAGGACACGGTACCGAAGCGGGCACCTGTGTGCACTACGAACAGTGAGTAAAGCTTTGAAACTGCAAGCTCTGGTGTCCTCCAATCATTCCCGTATCAGCACCACTACGACTGGGTATTAACATCTACATCATCCCGTGCCCTTACTCCTCCATTGTACTTTCACACTGCCCTGGGGTTACAGCTTCACCTGTGGGGAGCTACACCATCTAAGCTGCGACACACACCATCAGCCCCAGAGGATCTGCATGCAGCGTTGGCTAACATCTTACTTGCCAAACACCACGGGTGGCGTCACGAACTTTATATTACGGACCGGGTCACCGCTGCTGTGACACATCGTCCCCCGGACACCGGCCCGGTACCGAGTACCCCACTGCCCTGGGTGAAGCCGACGGGGGCGACCCATAAGCGCCGGCTGCCGGCCGCTGTAACCCCCTGTCCTGCTATCAGTGATTGACTGTCGCCTCCATCGTGCTGGGAGCGCTCCCCACCGCCTCCCTCTTGCAGCCATGGAGGGCGGGCAGGAGCCAGCTGTCCTCTGGACCCTCACCAGCTCTTCTCTCCGCGCCCTGCAGCCTCCTCCCTCCGCCCTCACAGCCGCTTGGGGTCGGATGTGGAAGGTCCCGGGTCAGAATTCCTGCAGTCAGTAGTGGGGCGCGGTGCTGCATACTGTCCCTCCGCTGCCACCGATCACCATGAGGACCCGGCTGCTCCCTCTGCTGCTGCATTGGCACTGCCTGCTGATGATCACCGCTGCTATCTTTCAGCAGGAGCTCTTCCCATATGGAACACACAGGGGGGATCTGCTGATGCCGGAGGGGGACGACGAGACGTCCGAGGTGCTGCAGCTGCCACAGCCCATTCTCTTCTATGAGGCTGAACTGAGAGAACTTTATGTAAGTGCAACTGTATCGGGGGTCTACAGAGCGATGTAATACTGTATACTGCACTGTATGGGGGTCTACAGAGCCATGTAATACTGTATACTGCACTGTATGGGGTCTATAGCCATGTAATACTATATACAGCACTGTATGGGGCTATATAGCCATTTAATACTGTATACTGCACTGTATGGTGGTCTACAGAGCCATGTAATACTGTATACAGCACTGTATGGGGTCTATAGCCATGTAATACTGTATACTGCACTGTATAGGGGTCTATAGCCATGTAATACTGTATACTGCACTGTATGGGGGTCTACAGAGCCATGTAATACAGAGCCATGTAATACTGTATACAGCACTGTATGGGGTCTATAGCCATGTAATTCTGTATATTGCACTGTATGGGGGTCTATAGCAATGTAATACTGTATACTGCACTGTATGGGGGTCTACAGAGCCATGTAATACTGTATACAGCACTGTATAGGGGTTACTGTGTAGCACAGGGGGATATATTCATCTATAAGGAAATAGAGCCTTGTATAACTGTATAGCTATCTGCTCATTGGTATAGATTCCCATATCCCATGTAGAGCAGGGGTGGGCAATTCATTTTCCCGAGGGGCCACATGAAAGACCGTCCGTGACTGTTGTGGAGGGCCGAACCAATAGGCCAAAATTAATTCTGCTCAATATTAATATTGATATTTTATAATTATTATATTATTGATAATTTTATTAATATTAATTGTATCAGAATTGTATATTGAGCAGAATTAAGTATGCTGACATTCCCCTATATATTGTTTGAACCCGAGCACAGCCCCTTCTGTATATCGTATGAACCCCCCCAACAGCCTCCTCCATATGCAGCATGAGCCCCACACAGCCTCCCTATATACTGCATGAGCCCCACACAGCCTCCCTATATGCTGCATGAGCACCACACAGCCTATAAAATTAATTGTTTGACCTATAACATGCATGCCTGGAGTTAAGAGCACCTGTTGATATTTTTTTTCTTTTTTTTTTTTTGGGGGGGGGGTCCATTCAGACTTTTGCTATGGGGCCCCATGATTTCTATGTACGCCCCTGGATTGCCCCCTCAAGTGACTCCATTTAGGAAACTATACCCCTTTGGGAATTTATTAACAGGTTTATTGATGATTTTGACCCCATGGGTGTTTTCCAGAAACCAGCAGAAGTGGATGTTGCTGTATGACCAGCACTAGAGATGAGCGACTTTGCCTTTCTTAGGGTCGAGTCGGGTTTCATGAAACCCGACTTTCGCAAAAGTCGGGTCGAACGAAATTGGCCGACTATAGGGAAATGTCGGAGGCCGACTGAAACACGAAACCCAGTGCAAGTCAATGGGGAAGCAAAGTGGGCAGGGAGAGAAGGACAGTAAACATACCTACAGTGCCCATTTCAATGCCAAAAACATCAATTCTTATTACTGAAGCTTGTCAACTTTAATTAACTTCATAATAATATAGTTCCGCATTGAAAACTGGGGGTTATTTGGCTAAAGTTGTGGGGGGGGTAGGGCTGGCTCCAGGTTTTCGTGTGCCCTGGGCCAAAGAGTGTCAGTGCGCCCCTTTAACACATACCACAACTCCTGATGCTCCGATTCGGCACAGAAATATAGGTATATTACAATGACAAATATTTCCCTGCTTACATGACGTGACAGATCTATTTTAATTTGTACAATAGCTCATAAAAGGACAGTATATTACTCCGTACAATATGGCCACCACATGTGCGCCATACAGAATAATAAGCCCCATATATTTCTCCATACAGAATAACTGGTCACATATAATGCTCCATACAGTATATGATGAGCTCTACATAATGCTACAGTATATGATGGTCCCCATGGACGATGCTCCAGTGTGTTATGGGCCCAAATAATGCTCCATATATAATGGGCCCTATTTCTAATGCTCCAGTGTATAATGGGCCCTGTAAATGCTGCTCCAGTGTCTGATGTCCCCCATCTGGAATGCTCTAGTATATGATGGGCCTCATGGATGATGCTCCAGTGTATGATGGGCCCTAATAATGCTCCATATATAATGGGCTCCATTTCTAATGCTCCAGTGTATAAAGGGCCCAGTAAATGCTGCTACAGTGTCTGATGTCCCCCATCTGGAATGCTCCAGTGTATGATGGGCCCAAATAATGCTCCATATATAATGGGCTCTATTTCTAATGCTCCAGTGTATAATGAGCCCCGTAAATGCTGCTCCAGTGTCTGATGTCCCCCATTTGGAATGCTCCAGTATATGATGGGCCCCATTTTTAATTAACCCAGGCATGGTATGTGAACAGAGCTCCATGGAGTAATCTGAAGTGTGTGCTGCCACATCCTTCACTTTTGGTGTGGGTGAAGGACACAAGGAAAGGGGTTGCTCCTTACCAGAAGCCTGCACTGACGACTCAGTGCTTGCATTTTTTGAAACTTCAGAAGAGGAGGCGATAGAGCTGGAGGCTGTTTCAGCAATGTAAGCCAAAAACAGTTCCTGATGCTCCAGCTTTAAAAGCAATCAACCTACTCCCAGAAAAGGGAGCTTTACAGGCCTTCCAGAGTTACACCATGACGCAGGCTCAACACCTCCTGCATTAGGTGCTATTGTGTTTTTGGCGCTACCAGCAGATGCACCACCACCACTATCGGTACCAGGTGGCCCCCACGCCCATGTCCGCATTCTCTTCCACCATACTTCCTCATGTTTTGGAAAATGGACCCAAAATACCAGCAGATATATCAGATATATGGTACTGTATCAGAAGCATACAGCTCTATACAGTCTAGGGATAACAGTAAATCTCCATATATATTTCATGAGTCATACACAGACGCTCACAGGCTCAGTATGGAGTACACAATAAAATAAAAAGTTGAAAAAGGGTACAGTATCACCAGATACAAGGTATATATAGCATAGTGTTAACATTCTGAATCTCCGTATATATTTCAGGAGGCAGACACAAACGCTCTCAGGCCAAGTACGGATTACACTAGAATATGAAAAGCTGTAAATGGGTAATGTAACACAAGCGTACAGCTGTATACAGTGTTGGGGTAATCTTAAATCTCCAAATATATTTCCAGAGTAATAGACAGACGTTCACAGGCTCATTATGGATTACACCAGAATCAAAATAGCAAAAAAGGTTACTGTAGCAGAAGCGTACAGCTGTATACAGTGTTGGCCAAATTTGAAATCTTGGTATATATTTCTGGAGTCACCCTCAGACGCTCACTCAGTCTGGGTTTGACCATAATAGAAAATGTTGTAAAAAAGGTACTGGATAACAAGATAGCAAGTATATATATTATAGGGTACAATTGAAATCTCTGTATACATAGTCCCGTAGTCACTCGAAGACGCTTACTCAGTATGGATTTGACTGTAATACTAAATGTCGAACAAAGGTACTGTATAACAAGATACAAGCTGTATCGTGTATAGGGTAAAAATTGGTATCTCCGATTCACCGTATATATAGAAGGCGTAAACCACACAGGTCACTCCCAATGGATGATACCGTAATAAAAAATTTTGAACAAAGGTACTGTATCAGAACATACCAAGTGTATCCAGCCTAGGGGTAATTGTAAATTTCCATCTATACTTCCGGAGTCAGACACAGACACTCACAGGCTCACTATGTATTACACCAGAATTTAAAAAGTAGAAAAAGGAAAGGTTTTCGAAGCGTACAACAGTATACAGTGTTGTGGTATTTTTAAATCTTCGTTTATATTTCAATCTCAGTAAGCCAGTCCAGACTCTCCGCTACTGGAAACTACATGGATACAAGTAAAGACGGAAAGTCGAGTGTTAGCAGAAATTTTCAAACTACTCATCGCGGGAAAACCTCCCAGTAGATTTTGCAGAGGCAATGCAGACCCTCAATTACTGTGTCTGTGGAGACAGCGAAAATAGTTCTTTGTGAAGAAAGGATTGCTTTGTCGCAGTAGCGTGGATCACATCACCGTTACTCGTCTCCATCAAATTGTGATCACAGGGAGAGATGTAGACCTGGTCCTCACTGCCTATCATGATGTGTCTGGTCATTTTGAAGTGCAAAAGACAGAAGCCACAGGCTGTAGGCGATTCTATTGGATTGGCATGCGAGGAGACATTGAAAAATGGTGGCAGCAATGTCACATGTCTGTGACTATCACAGCTGTGAAAGGTGATCATAAAGCACCACTGCATCCGCTTGTAAGTTGACATCCATTACAAATGGTAGCCATTGATCATCTGAAGGTAGAGGCCAGCAGGACAGGCCATAGCTACATCTTAACCATCATCGATCAATACACCAAATTTCTAGCGGCCGTCCCTGTGAAGGATTTAACTGCCCAGACTACACAGCGGTGGAGCAGGGAGAGGTAAGTATTGCAACTTGCAAGTGCTGTGGCCATGACCAAGCAGGGGGAGCACACTCATGGGCCACGGTACTGGCACAGGGCCCCTCATAGTACGCTGTTGTGTCTGACGGCGAGTGGGCCCCCACTGTCAGAGACACTGTATTGTACTATGAGGGGCCCTGTGCCAGTGCCGTCGGCCATCAGTGGGCCCATCCACCTGTTCAGAGCAACGGCACTTGCCCGGGTGCGCCAGGTGTTGACCCCAGCCCTTGGGGGGGTGGGCAGCCCAGTTAGGGAGGTTTAAAAAATGGCATATGTTGATGTGTAGGCTGGACATTCAGCTGCTGCAAATGACGGAATTGGGCAAGTCCGAGGAAGTCAAAAGGGAGGCAGTTTTCTGGCAACCTATGTGTCATCAGGGGAAGGTGGGACAAAATCCTTTGAAACCCATGCATGGTTCATTTTAATGAAGGTTAGATCATCAACATTTTGGTTCGACAGACGGGTCCTTTTTTCTGTCAGGATTGATCCAGCAGCACTGAAGACTCTTTCCGATAGCACACTAGCAGCAGGGCAAGCGAGCTCCTGTAAGGCATAGTGTGCCAATTCAGGCCAGGTGTCCAGTTTAGAGGCCCAATAGTCAAAGGGGAAAGACCTGTGAGGGAAAACATCAATATGGGAGGAGAAGTAGTTTGTAACCATAGTTGACAACTGCTGTCTCCTGTCACTTTTAATCGATGCAGTATTACCAGTCGTGTGAGCGGTACTTGAGAAATCATTCCACAACATGGTCATTAAACCCCTGTCTCCAACGCCACTTCGGCTGTGTGCACCATGAACACCTCTTCCATTGTGCCCACTATGGCTAGTGGGAGAACCAGCACCGCTGCTGTGTGCTGGGAAAGCCTCAAACAAACGGTTTACCAGAGTTGCTTGTTTGTTAACCAATATTATCTCTAGGTTCTCCTGTGGCATGATGTTGTGTAATTTGCCTTTGTAGCGTGGATCAAGGATGCTGGCCAGCCAGTAGTCATCATCCTTCATCATTTTGGCAATGCGGGGGTCCCTTTTTAGGATCCACAAGGCATAATCGCACATGTGGGCCAATGTTCCAGGTGTCAATAATGTACTGCAACTGCTGGGTGGAGGAGCACTTTCTGGCAAATCGACATCCCTACAGTCACGCACAAACACTGTACCTGACCTTGGACTGCCAACATTTTCTCTTGCCCCTGAGAAGCATCCTCTTGCCCAAAATAATCATCCCCCTCATCCTCCTCCTCCTCTTCCTCTTCTTCCTCCACCTCATCCAGGACAGTTCCCTGACCAGACAATGGCTGACTGTCAGCAAGGCTTCCCTCCTCCTCCTGTTCCTCCTCCGCTGCAGACGCAAGATCCTTAATGTGCGTCAAACTTTACATGAGCAGACGCATAAGTGGGATGCTCATGCTTATGATGGCGTCGTCTGCGCTTACCAGCCGTGTGCATTCCTCAAAACACTGAAGGACTTTACAGAGGTCTTTCAGCTTTGACAACTGCACACCCGACAATTCCATGTCTTCCCTCAAACTGCCTGCCTGTGTATCCTCCCACAAATGCATTACAACCTGCCTCTGTCCGCACAGCCTCTCAACCATGTGTAGGGTGGAGTTCCACCTTGTTGCAACGTCTATGATTAGGCGGTTGTGACGTTTTTAGGTAAAAAAGCTACGTTGGAGAGTGGACCCTCTGGATCGCGGGTCCAGAGCCCCCGGGCCGAGCACTCCAGGTGAAGACCGACCCCTATACAGGGATCGTTTGGGGCAGGACCACAGGGGACGGGAGCACAACAGCCGGAACCAAGAGGGACGGCTCCACGGACAAAAAGGACTAGGGAGAAGGATGGCTTAGATACGGACCCAGGACTGACGGACAGAGGAATGTAACACAGGGCACGGCAGGGAGGCAGAGCACGGACAAGAGGAACTACAGAGGCATGTAACACAGGCAAGGCAGGGAGAGAGCATGGACAAGAGGAACTACTGAGGCAAGGAACACTGGCAAGGCAGGGAGAGAGCATGGACAAGAGGAACTACTGAGGCAAGGAACACTGGGCACGGCAGGGAGGCAGTGAGACAGGGAGTGGACAATAGGAACTACAGAGGACTGTAACACTGGGCAAGGCAGGGAGGCAGAGAGACAGGGAGTGGACAATAGAAACTACAGAGGACTGTAGCGGCCAGAGGGTGCAAGAGACTACACGATCATCAGGCGTCCTCCTTACAGCGAGGACGCCTGAAGTATCCTAACACCCGGAAGTGCGTCCCCCTGTCCTGCCCCTCAGCGCCGCCCACCGCTGGAGGGAGAGAGCGGGCGGGTGCGTGCGCGCGACAGGGAGCGGGTGCCAGGAGCCGCTGTGAAGAGGATCGCAGGACGGGCGCGCGCCTGGACGGGGGAGCGCAGGTAAGAGGAAGCTGCGGCGTGCGCTGCTCCGCGAGGGACATCGGCGGGCATAGCCGCCGATGTCACAATACCCCCCTCCTTACGTCCTCTCCTACTGAGATTGGCCAAGAACTTTTTCAGAATCCGGGGGGCATTGATATTCTTTCGAGGCTCCCAGGACCTTTCCTCGGGGCCAAAACCCTTCCAATCGATAAGAAAAAGGGTCTTTCCCTTGACTCTTTTCATAGCCAAGATGTCTTTGACCTCATAGACGTTGTCCGAGGCAACTGGTGAAGGAGGGGCAATGGAAACCGGTTGGAACCGATTCAGGACTACGGGTTTCAAGAGCGAGACATGGAAAGCGTTGGGAACCCGGAGCGAAGCAGGCAATCTCAGCTTATAAGCCACTTCATTAATGCGTCCGATCACTTCAAACGGTCCAATGTACCGAGGGCTCAACTTGTAAGAGGGAACTCTCAGACGGATATGTCGAGTTGAAAGCCAGACTTCGTCACCTGGATGGTACGGAGGCACGTCCTTTCGTCTTTTGTCCGCATGTTTCTTGATCCGGTTATTGGCACTCTTGAGCGCTTCCCTGGTCTCCCTCCAAATCTGCGAGAATTCCATTGCGAGTGAATCAGCTGCGGGCACTCCCGTAGGCGTGGAAAAGGGTAGCGGAATACCTGGATTTTGACCGGTTACCACAAAGAATGGTGACTTGGCGGTAGATTCGCTGGGATGGTTATTGTGCGAGAATTCAGCCCAAGGTAGGAGCGCGACCCAATTGTCCTGATGGGCGTTGGAGAAGTGACGTAAGAAGGTAGTTAACACCTGATTAATTCGCTCCACTTGCCCGTTGGTCTGAGGATGGTATGCAGAGGAGAAGTCGAGAGACGTACCCATAAGCCGGCAGAGAGCCCTCCAGAAGCAAGAGGTGAACTGGACCCCCCGATCCGACACAATCCGCTGAGGAAGACCATGTAGCCTGAAGATCTGGTGGATGAAGATCTCGGCCAACTTCGGGGCGGACGGCAGTCCCGGTAAGGGAACAAAGTGGGCCATCTTGGAAAAACGATCAGCTACGACTAAGATGGTGGTACATCCAGCTGAGTGGGGTAAATCGGTCACAAAATCCATAGCGATTTGCTGCCAGGGAGCCTCTGGAACTGGTAATGGGTGAAGAAGACCGGAGGACAAAGCCCTAGCCACCTTGTTCTGGGCACAGGTTGTGCATGAAGCTAGATAGTCCATCACATCCTGGCGACGCGTGGGCCACCAGTAATACCGGGAAAGCAGCAAGAGAGTCTTCTTAGTCCCAACGTGTCCAGCAACTTTAGAGGAATTCCCCCAGCGTAGCACCTCTGAACGTCTGCCTTGAGGAACGAAAGTTTTACCAGGCGGAGGAGTGGAAAAATTCACAGGAGCCACGGTGATCATCTTAGTAGGCTCGATAATATAGGATGGGTCTTCATCCCTCTCTGGTGACTGTAACGACCTGGAAAGGGCATCGGCCTTGATGTTCCTATTACCAGGTCGAAAGTGAAGTTGAAAGTCAAAGCGGGAGAAATACAGGGCCCACCTGGCTTGCCGGGCTTTGAGTCTTTGGGCAGACTGCAGGTAAGCCAGATTCTTGTGGTCCGTAAGGATGGTGAAGGGATGTACAGCCCCCTCGAGTAAATATCGCCATTCAGCCAAGGCCATCTTAATGGCAAGTAATTCCCGGTCTCCAATGGAGTAGTTGCACTCCGCAGGCGAAAAGGTTTTAGAAAAGAAGCCGCAAGGGACCAGGCGCCCAGATGAAGCCTGCTGGGACAGGACCGCCCCCGCTCCAGTGGAGGAGGCGTCCACCTCTAGGACGAAGGGCCTGCTGGTCACTGGCCGATGCAAGATGGGTGCCGATGCAAAAGAACGTTTCAGAGCCAGGAAGGCGTTTTCAGCTTCGGGGGACCAGCTGTTGGGTTTCGTTCCCTTACGGGTCAAGGCCGTGATGGGTCTAGTAACCGTAGAAAAATGAGGCACGAATTGACGGTAATAGTTTGCGAACCCAAGGAACCGCTGGATGGCCTTTATCCCCACTGGACGGGGCCACTTGAGTACCGCACTGAGTTTTTCGGGATCCATCTTCAGACCGGAATCAGTGACGATATATCCCAAGAAGGGCAATGACGTTTGCTCAAAAAGGCATTTCTCAATCTTGGCATAGAGTCGATTCTCTCGAAGGCGATGCAAGACCAAGCGTACGCTCTTGCGATGGGAGGACAGATCGGGCGAGAAAACGAGAATGTCGTCTAAATACACCACCACACAGGAATAGAGCAGATCCCGGAACACCTCGTTGATAAATTCTTGAAACACAGCTGGTGCATTGCAAAGACCGAATGGCATGACTAAGTATTCATAATGCCCGTCACGGGTATTGAAGGCCGTTTTCCACTCATCCCCTGCGCGGATCCGGATCAAATTGTAAGCTCCCCGCAGATCTAACTTTGTGAAGATCTGAGCTCCTCTCAGCCGGTCAAAGAGCTCAGGAATCAACGGAAGGGGATATCGGTTTTTAACGGTGATATTGTTTAGGCCCCGGTAATCTATACAAGGCCGCAGTGATCCGTCCTTCTTCCGCATGAAGAAAAAACCCGCGCCCGCAGGAGAAGAGGACTTCAGGATGAACCCCTTGGTCAGGTTTTCCTGAATGTATTCCGTCATGGCAGAGGTCTCGGCTGGAGAAAGAGGGTACGTTCTTCCTCTGGGAGGGACAGCTCTGGGAATCAGGTCGATAGGGCAGTCATAGGACCGATGTGGAGGCAGGGAATCCGCTTCCTTCTTGCAGAAAACATCAGCGTAGGCGTGGTAAGGAACAGGAAGGCCCGGAAGATCGGTTGGCTTAGGCAAAGAATGGGGACGAACAAGGGTCCGCAAACAGCGTGCATGGCAGGCGTGCCCCCAGCGCAAGATCTCCCCGGAGCGCCAGTCGACAACTGGCTCATGCCGCCTGAGCCAAGGTAACCCTAAGAGAATGGCGTGGGATAGTTGAGGCAGGACATAAAAGGCAATCTTCTCGGAGTGAAGTGCACCAATTTGTAGCTCAACTTCGGTGGTAACCGTGGTGATGAGTCCAGGCAGAGGTTTGCCATCGACGGAGGTGATAGCTCGCGGATTTCTTAAGACGACCACGGGAATCTGGAGTTTGTCCACCTCTTCCTGGCGGATGAAGTTGCCTGCTGCGCCCGAGTCCACATACGCCTCCACAGAGCCACGCCCCCGACCTGTAATAAGCAGAGCTGAAAGAGTAAGTGGAAGAGAGGGGGTCTGATCACCTAGGGGGCCCTCTCCTACCTGGCCTAGGCGGATGCGTTTCCCGGTCTCTAAGGACAAGTGCGTACGAAGTGATTGGCCCCTCCACAATATAAACAGAGTCCATTAGTCATCCTCTCCTTGCGTCGTTGTTCGGACAGCTTGATGCGATCCACCTGCATAGGCTCAGGAGCGGAGTTACTAGAGGGAGCAACAGCGCGCGGAATGGGGGCTTGGTATAACCTAAAGGGCCGCCTCTCCCTGGCTGACTCTCTAGCGCGTTCCTGAAAACGCAGATCAATACGAGTAGCTAGAGAGATGAGATCTTCGAGGGTGGTTGGGGAGTCACGCCCGGCCAACTCATCCTTGATCTTACTAGAAAGACCTCTCCAAAAGGCACCTACAAGGGCTTCATTATTCCACCCTAGCTCCGAGGACAGGGTCCGGAAACGGATGGCGTATTGCCCTACCGTCAGGGATCCCTGGCGAAGGTTAAAGAGGGCCTCCGTAGTGGAAGCAAGGCGCCCGGGTTCATCAAATACCTTGCGAAATGTCTCCAAAAAACTCTGGATACTGGTGACCACCAGGTCATCCCTCTCCCATAAGGGATTCACCCAAGCCAGCGCCTCTCCCTCAAGATGGGACACTATAAAGGCCACCTTAGCGCGGTCCGTGGGATATTGTTGGGGCAGGAGTTCAAAGTGCAGTCTGCACTGGTTTAAAAATCCCCTACACAACTTCGGGTCCCCACTATACCTGGGCGGTTTTCCAAGGCGGGGAGGAGGAGCTGAGACAGCGTCCCGCGGTTGGGTAGAGACGGCCGCAGAGGACTGTAGAGCAAGCAGTCGATCATCCACGGACGCCATGTACCCCAGAATGTGAGATTGAGCGTCGCGCTGCTGCGCGAGCTCCTGCTGGAGACTGGCTAAGAGGGGGGCGTGCCCAGGGTCAGTGGTTTGCAGGGCGGAAAGCCGGGTGTCCATGGATTTCATGAAGGACATAATCCGGGTCTGATTTTCCCTTAAAAACAGCAGTTCCTTTTGAGTGGCAGCCGCGGCACCGGCGGGGTCCATGGCCTGATGATACTGTGACATTTTTAGGTAAAAAAGATACGTCGGAGAGTGGACCCTCTGGATCGCGGGTCCGGAGCCCCCGGGCCGAGCACTCCAGGTGAAGACCGACCCCTATACAGGGATCGTTTGGGGCAGGACCACAGGGGACGGAAGCGCAACAGCCGGAACCAAGAGGGACGGCTCCATGGACAAAAAGGACTAAGGAGAAGGATGGCTTAGATACGGACCCAGGACTGACGGACAGAGGAATGTAACACAGGGCATGGCAGGGAGGCAGAGCACGGACAAGAGGAACTACAGAGGCATGTAACACAGGCAAGGCAGGGAGAGAGCATGGACAAGAGGAACTACTGAGGCAAGGAACACTGGCAAGGCAGGGAGAGAGCATGGACAAGAGAAACTACTGAGGCAAGGAACACTGGGCACGGCAGGGAGACAGTGAGACAGGGAGTGGACAATAGGAACTACAGAGGACTGTAACACTGGGCAAGGCAGGGAGGCAGAGAGACAGGGAGTGGACAATAGAAACTACAGAGGACTGTAGCGGCCAGAGGGTGCAGGAGACTACACGATCATCAGGCGTCCTCCTTACAGCGAGGACGCCTTAAGTATCCTAACACCCGGAAGTGCGTCCCCCTGTCCTGCCCCTCAGCGCCGCCCACTGCTGGAGGGAGAGAGCGGGAGGGGGCGTGCGCGCGACAGGGAGCGGGTGCCAGGAGCCGCTGTGAAGAGGATCGCAGGACGGGCACGCGCCTGGACGGGGACGCGCAGGTAAGAGGAAGCTGCGGCGTGCGCTGCTGCGAGAGGGACATCGGCGGGCATAGCCGCCGATGTCACAGCGGTGCTTGGGGAGGTGGAGCAATTGCTGCAGCTTCTGCATACAAGTGGAGTGGACGTTTGAGCGACGGATGTGCGAGCACAATCTTCGCACCTTATGGAGAGGGGATGTTAACTCCGGATAATTATTAAGGAAGCACTGCACCACCAGGTTCAAAGTGTGAGCCAGGCAAGGTATATGTGTGAGTTTTGCACGGGCTATGGCTGCCACAAAATTACGGCCGTTATCACTGACTACCTTGCCTGGCTCAAGATGTAGACTGCCCAGCCATGACTCAGTTTGTCGCTGCAAGTAGTCGGCCAGTACCTCCGCGGTGTGTCTGTTGTCGCCCAAAGACATCATCTTTAACACAGCCTGCTGATGCTTACCACTAGCTGTTCGATAGTGGGACACCTCGTGTGCAACACTGCCAGCTGCGGATGGAGTGCTTGTATGACTGCGCTCTGTGGACGAGCTTTCGCTTATGGAGGAGGAGGAGGGTCAAAAACATACTGCCAACTGTTTCCTATCCTGTGGGCTAGGCAGCACTGTTCCACCGCCGCTGTCCCCTGTGGAGCCTGCATCCACCACATTAACCCAGTGCGCAGTGATGGACACGTAACGGCCCTGGCCATGCCTACTGGATCATGCATCTGTTGTGAGGTGCACCTTTCCACTCACTGACTGTTTTAGTGCATGGAAAATGCGGTCTTTCACATGCCGGTGGAGGGCAGGGATGGCTTTTAGAGAAAAGAAGTGCCAACTGGGTAGGTCATAGCGTGGGACAGCGAAGGCCATGAGCTTCGCTTTCAACCAAACGGTGGGGCATCATCTATAATGAGATTAGTTTGGCAATGTAGGCGTTCAAACACAGTGTACATGGATGAGAGGATGAGTACTTTCTTGTCCTACTCAGAGTGTCTGGTAGGGTGAGCTGGACTGGCGAGCTGCATATGGGGGAAGTAGTGGTGGACCAGATGGAGTGAGAGGGGGTTGGTGATGGTACTTGTGGTGATGGCCTAGATTCAGTGTTGTGTTGCGAAACCATTGTGATTCCCTGAGTGCTTTGGCCTTGCGAAGACACCTCCATTTTTAGTGCTGGTGGTGTGCTTAACGGTGGCGGTGGTCTTACAGTGGGGGATGCGATGGAGCGTTGCTGGCTACCTTCAGTCGGAGCAGGTGCGCATGTGCTACCTAAGTAGTTCGTCCACGCTTGCAAGTGCATGTTGATTAAATGTCTAAGCATGCAACTGGTATTCAAATTTCTGAGTTGTTTACCTCGGCTAAAGGTCCTTCCGCACTTCTTACCAGTACCTTTTGCCTTATCAGTAGGATTTTGGACAAATAAGTGCCACACTGCACTCTTCCTACTATGGTATACACTTTCTGACCTTGCACGCTGTGCTAAGCTGACCGTCTGGCCAAGCTGTCCTGCAACTGTTTTAGTTTTTGTTCCACGTGTCTGGACAGCTACGGGCCTGCCAGATAACTGCTGCTGCGATGTCAATGCTTGCTGCAGATCCTTCTCCTTATCTGAACTATTGCCAGCGCCACCCTCCTCCCTCAATGGATGCCAATCCGGGTCAAGAACTGGGTCATCCATCACCACCTCTTCAAAGTCATCTGCACCTTCCTCTTTACCTTCCTCTGTGTCACCGTGTAAGGTGGTATAGTATGCGGGAAAGGGCACCTGAGTTTCATCAGGGTCAGATTCTGGCTCAGTAGACTGCGAGGGCAATGTAGTGCTGTGGGTGAATGTACAAGCAGAATCATCTAGCAGTGGCTGTGCAACAGTGCACTCCATGTCAGATTCATCTTGGACTGGGGAATTCAGTATTTGACTGGATAACCCAGGCATGGTTTGTGAAAAGAGCTCCATAGAGTAATCTGAAGTGTAGGCTGCTGCATCCGTAACTTTTGGTGGGGGTGAAGGACACAAGGAAAGGTGTTTTTCCTGACCAGAACCCTGCACTGACGACTCCCTGCTTGCAGGTTTCGAACGTTCAGAAGAGGAGGCAACAGAGCTGGTGGCTGTTTCGGCAATGTACGTCAAAACCTGTCCCTGATGCTCCGGCTTTAAAAGCGGTTTTCCTTCTCCAAGAAAAGGGAACCTTACAGGCTTTCTTGGGCCAGACGATGACGCAGGCTCAACACCTCATGCCTTAGCTGCTATTGTGCTTTTGTCAGAACCAGCCGATGCACCACCACCATCAGTACCAGCTGCGCCCCCTGCCCACGTCCGCTGACTCTTCCACCACACTTCCTCATGTTTGGGAAAATGTACCAAAAATACGAGCAGAGAGATGGTACTGTATGAGGGGTGTCCAGCAGTGTAAGGTGTATTAAAAAAATTAAATCTACGTATATATTTTGTTAGTCATAGACACTCTCCCAGTATGTATTTGACCATAATCCAACAAGCAGATATACGGAACTGTATCAGAAGTGTACAGCTGTATACGTTTTTTGTGTAACTAACAATCTCCGTATATGTATTTACGAAGTGTCACACACACACGCTGACTCTGTATAGATGTGACTGTAAGGCGAACGGCAGATATACAATACTGCCCCACCCTCTGTCTTTAAATTGCCCTGTGTGACTATGGGCGTCGCCGACTATAGCTCTTGCCTTGTGCTAAGCGATACCGGTCTGGAGTGGTGGTCTAAGGAACATTCGGTTGCTGGTGTAGTATATTCCATTGTTGCCATTTTGCCTTCCTGTGTTTATTAATGCTTGCCCCCTGGTACCTAAGACATGCCGGCGGAAAACTGCTAGGCTCAGAGGGTTTGGAGGAGTCTAGTCTGAGCCTTTGCATATCCTCCATGGTGGTCTCCCAGTGTATGCTCCCTGCCAAGGTAGTTATCGGGGGCCAAGAGCTGTCAATTACTGTATTTGTAGATAGTGGTTCAGCCGCTAATCTCATTGATGAAAAGTTTGCGCGTACTGCGGGATTTAAGGTGGAGACGCTGCCTAATCCTATCCGAGTGGTTACCATCAATGCCTCCCCTCTCTCACAAGGGGAGATTAAAGAGTTTGTGGCTGATGTAAAACTCCACATTGGGGTCCTACACTCTGAGCGGGTAACATGTAAGGTGCTCAGTAATTTACCTGCTCAGTTAGTTCTGGGGTTTCCATGGTTGTCTATGCACAATCCGGTGATTGATTGGAAAACCCAGGACATAATTCAGTGGAGCAGATACTGCCAGGAGAGTTGTCTGGCCACGTGTATCTCCACTGTGACTCCCAGCATCCCGGAGCCACTGCTGGACTTTGCTGATGTATTTTCTGAAAGAGGTTGTTCATAGCTGCCACCGCACCGACCCTATGACTGTGCTACTAGGTTAAAACCGGGGGCCAAGTTACCAAAAGCCAGGATGTTTAAAATCTCAGGTCCTGAGAGGCAAGCTCTCAAAGACTACATTGCAGAAAGTATAAGCAAAGGGCACATCAGGCCTTCATCATCTCCATTGGCGGCGGGGTTCTTCTTTGTCAAGAAGAAAGATGGCGGATTACGCCCGTGTCTGGATTTCAGGGAACTCAACCAGATTACGGTTCGTGACCCCTACCCGATGCCACTGATACCCGATTTGTTCAACCAGGTGTCTGGTGCTAAATGGTTTTCCAAGCTTGACCTCAGGGGGGCGTACAATCTCATAAGAGTCCGTCAAGGGGATGAATGGAAGACGGCATTTAATACCCCTGAGGGTCATTTTGAGAATTTGGTGATGCCATTTGGGTTGACGAGCGCGCCAGCAGTATTTCAACATTTCATAAATTATGTCTTTTCTCATCTCTTGGTGAAATTTGTTATTATATACCTTGATGACATTCTTATTTACTCACGCGACCGTGATGCACACATAGAGCATGTTAGGCAGGTGTTGCAGTTGCTCAGGGAAAACAAGCTCTATGCCAAGCTTGAGAAATGTGTATTTGTCGTCCAAGAATTACCTTTTTTGGGTTATGTAATTTCCGCCTCAGGGTTTAAAATGGACACCGCTAAGGTGCAAGCGGTGCTGCAGTGGGATCGGCCTGATAATCTCAAGGCACTTCAGCGATTCCTGGGCTTTTCAAACTATTATAGGAAATTTATTAAGAATTTTTCTATGATTGCTAAGCCGCTCACCGACATGACTAAGAAAGGTACCAATTTTTCTGACTGGTCTGAGGCTGCTGTGCGCGCGTTTGAATTCCTCAAAAACAGTTTTGCTTCAGCTCCCATTCTGGTTCAGCCTGATGTCTCCCGAGTCCCTACCATTTACCATGGAGGTGGATGCATCTGAGGTTGGAGTGGGGGCGGTACTGTCTCAGGGTCCATCCTTGGGCGAATTGCATCCGTGTGCCTACTTCTCCAAGAAACTGTCGCCGGCCGAGCGTAATTACGATATTGGTAACAGGGAATTGTTGGCCATCAAGTTGGCATTTGAGGAATGGCGACACTTCTTGGAGGGGGCTGTCCATCGGATTACTGTTATAACAGACCATAAGAATCTGCTTTATTTAGAGTCTGCTAAACGCCTGTCCCCCAGACAGGCTCGCTGGGCGTTATTCTTCACCCGGTTCAATTTTTTTGTGACATACCGACCAGGTTCTAAGAATACTAAGGCGGACGCCTTGTCCAGATGTTTTCCGGGTGGGGAGCCACGTGAGGATCCGGTGCCTATCCTCCAAAAGGGAGTTGTGGTCTCGGCTCTCACGACAGAGGTTGAGGCAGAGATTGCTGATGCTCAGGAGGAGGTACTGCCGGATCTGCCTCCTAATAAATCATTTGTGCCACTACACCTACGCTTAAAAGTGTTAGGGGAGCAACACGATACTGTCCTGGCGGGTCACCCAGGAGTTAAGGGCACTCTGGAACTTGTATCACGTCATTTTTGGTGGCCCAAAATCCGGCAGGACGTGGCCTCATATGTGTCAGCCTGTACCACGTGCGCACGGGCCAAGACACCACGCTCCCGTCCTGCTGGCACATTGCATCCTCTCTGTGTGCCCAGTAAGCCATGGACTGAGATTTCCATGGATTTCATTACGGATTTGCCCTCCTCGGCTGGGAACACGGTCATTCTGGTAATAGTTGATCGGTTCTCTAAAATGTCGCATTTCGTTGCTTTGCCATCTTTGCCCAATGCAAAGACCCTTGCTCAGGTATTTATTCGTGAGGTGGTCAGACATCATGGTGTCCCGTCTGACATTGTATCTGATAGAGGTACACAATTTGTGGCAAAATTTTGGAGAGCTTTTTGTTCACGCCTAGGGATTAAATTGTCTCATTCATCGGCTTTCCATCCTCAGTCAATGGGCAGACTGAGCGTATGAACCAAAACCTGGAACAATACTTACGCTGTTTTGTGTCTGACAATCAGGAAGAGTGGTCGGCGTTTCTTCCTCTGGCTGAATTCGCGATAAACAATCATTGTCAGGAATCGTCTGGGGAATGTCCTTTCTTTTGTGTTTATGGTCAACATCCCCAATTCTGTACTTTGCGCCAAGGGAGCTCTGCGGGCGTCCCTGAGGAGGACCAGTTGGGAGCACAATTGTCATCCGTTTGGAGGAGAGTAAAGCAGCGCTTGCTGAATGTAGGTTCTAGGTATAAACATGTGGCTGACGGTAGACGTGTGCCTGGTCCGGACCTGTGTGTGGATGATTGGGTGTGGTTGTCTACAAGGAACTAGAGTTGAGCGACTTTTGTTTTTTTAGGGTCGAGTTTCGTTTCGTGAAACCCGACTTTTCCAAAAGTCGGGTCGAGCAAGATCGGCCGATTATAGGGAAAAGTCGGGGTCGTCCCGAAACACGAAACCCAATGTAAGTCAATGGGGAATAAAAGTCGGCAGTGAGAGGAGGACAGGAAACACACCTACAGTGCCCATTTGAATGCCAAAAGCATCAATTCTTCTTACTTAAGCTTGTCAACCTTAATTAACTTCATAATACAAGTTACGCACTGAAAAAGGGGGTTATTTGGCTAAAGTTGTGGGGGGTAGGGCTGGCTCCAGGTTTTCATGTGCCCTGGGCGAAAGAGCGCCCCTTTAACACACACCACAACTCATCATGCTCCGATACAGCAGAGAAATAGCGGTATAGTACAATGAAAAATACTTCACTTTTTACATCTCATGACGAGGCCCATCTATTTCTCCATACAGAATCATTGGTCCCATATAATGTTTGAAACAGTATATGATGAGCTCCACATAATGCTACAGTATATGTTGGTCCCCATGGATGAAGCTCCACTGTCTTATGGGCCCAAATAATGCTCTAAACATAATGGGCCCCATTTCTAATGCTCTAGTGTATAATGGGCCCTGTAAATGCTGCTCCAGTGTCTGATGTCCACCTTTGGAATGTTCCAGTGTATGGTGGGCCCCATCTATCATTCTCCAGAGTATAGTGCTCCCCAAAAATTGCTGTCCCAACATTGAAAACAATCAAATAAGTCTCCTCGCTAGGGAATCCCTGTACTAGTCTGGACTCCTCGACGTCCCCATCTTCCATCTCACTGCACAGTATTTCAACCTTGAAAGTGCTGTGATCCTGAGCAAGCAGGGGGGGCCCACTCATTGGCGACGGCACTGGCACAGGGCCCCTGATAGTACGGTGGTGTGTCTGATGGCGGGTGGGCCGAACCTGCACTTTCATCTGCAGCTTCCTCTTTGTCATCGTGTAAGATGGAACTGTATATGGGAAGGGTAACCTGAGTTTCATCAGGGTCAGATTCAGGCCGTGTAGCGTGCGAGGGGAATGTAGTGGTCTGGGTCAATGTACCAGCAGATTCATCGAGCAGTGGCTGGGCATCAGTGCACTTGTGTCGCCCCCAGGAGTACGGTCGCCACAGTGGCATTACCTTCCTCCTAGGGAGTGTGATGTCATGCTTGGGAGCAGCGAAGGATCTCTCTAGCAGGTTAACTGATTGGGCGGTGTTATTCCCACGAGTCATGACCCTCCAAACAGCGTTCATGAAGGCAAAGTGTTTGTTTTACGTGGGCAGTATGGTTGCAAAGCTGAACCTTAAAGGAATGTCCAGAAGGGCACCACCAGGAGTGGAGCCTATGGTTAAATTCGACTCCACCTGGGAAACCTCAACCATGCCAGCTACAGAAAAGATGCACACATTGCAAGCTTAATTCCGTTAACGAACGAGACTCCGTCATGCCCTGCGGTCCGAGTCCGGCTTAATAGAGGGACACGTGAGGCTCTGGCACATGAGATTGGCCAATAACTGGTGTGTCATGCCCTTAAATGTCCGTGACTGCATGTGCGCTACACTGAAAAGGCCAGCGTTTGTCGCTTACAGGTGCAGATAACCCGCTGAACAACGTTAGTGATGGGATCACTGATTACAATTATTACCCGCGAACGATGATTTCCCAGTAAGTGCAGGTCAACCGCAGTTCCGGAATTAGGCCTAACCGTCATTCCTGAAAAAATGAAAAACTTACGTGTGCAAACCACAGGTGCTGTAGCTTGCTTAACAGCTCGCCAGCCGTTCTCACGCCCAGTATGGACTACAAGTGATTGCACAAAGGTGAGAAAGGGTACCGTATCCCCGGATAACATGTATGGATAGCGTACACATTCAAAATATATGTCTATACATCAGGAGGCAGGCTCAGACGGTGTTAGGCCCAGTATGGATTGCACGTGATTGCACAAAGGTGAGAAAGGGTACCGTATCCCCGGATAACATGTATGGATAGCGTACACATTCAAAATATATGTCTATACATCAGGAAGCAGGCTCAGACGGTGTTAGGCCCAGTATGGATTGCACGTGATTGCACAAAGGTGAGAAAGGGTACCGTATCCCCGGATAACATGTATGGATAGCGTACACATTCAAAATATATGTCTATACATCAGGAAGCAGGCTCAGACGGTGTCAGGCACAGTATGGATTTGACAGCCCAGACTACACAGCGGAGGAGCAGGGAGAGGTAAAGATTGCAAATGCTGGGGCCCTGCCCAAGCAAGGGGGGCCCACTCGTGGGTGTCGGTACTGGCACTGGGCCCCTCATAGTACGGCGGTGTGTCTGACGGCGGGTGTGCACCAGCACCGTCAGAGACACTTGATTGCACTATGAGGGACCCTGTGCCAGTGCCCGTGCCCAAGAGTCGGCCTACCCACCTGTCCAGGGCAACGGCACTCTAACGGTGTCGTGCGCTAGGTGTTGACCCCGGCCATGGGGGGGGAGGCAGCACAGTTAGGGAGTTTTAGAAAGTGGCATTTGTTGATGTTGGACATTCAGCTGATGCAAAAGGCGAAATTGGTCAAGTCCCAGGAAGAGGTGGACCAAAGCAAGCCATTTTTCTGTCACCCTATGTGTCATCAGGGGAAGGTGGGACAAAATCCTTGGAAACCCATGCATGGTTCATTTTAATGAAGGTTAGATCATCCACATTTTGGGTTGACAGACGGGTCCTTTTTTCTGTCAGGATTGATCCAGCTGCACTGAAGACTCTTTCCGATAGCACACTTGCAGCTGGGCAAGCGAGCTCCTGTAAGGCATATTGTGCCAATTCAGGCCAGGTGTCCAGTTTAGCGGCCCAATAGTCAAAGGGGAATGACCTGTGTGGGAGAACATCGATATAGGAGGAAAAGTAGTTTGTAACCATAGTTGACAACTGCTGTCTCCTGTCACTTTCCATCGATGCAGTATTACCAGTTGTGTGAGCGGTACTTGAAAAATCAGTCCACAACATTGTCATGAAACCCCTGTCTCCAACGCCACTTCTGCTGTGTGCACCATGAACACCTCTGCCAAGCTGCCCCCGGCCCGTACGGCTCGTGTGAGAACCATCACCGCTGCTGTGTGCTGGGAATGCCTCAAGCAAATGATTTACCAGAGTTGCTTGTTTATTAGCCAATATTAGGTCAAGGTTCTCCTGTGGCATGATGTTTTGTAATTTGCCTTTATAGCGTGGATCCAGGATGCTGGCCAACCAGTAGTCGTCATCGTTCATCATTTTGGCAATGCGGGGGTCCCTTTTTAGGATCTGCAAGGCATAATCTGACATGTGGGCCAATGTTCCCCGTGTCAATGATGCACTGCGAGTGCTGGTTGGAGGAGCACTTTCTGGCAAATCCACATCCCTCCAGTCACGCACAAACCCTGTACCAGACCTTGCCACGCCAACATTTTCACTTGCCCCACGAGATGCATCCTCCTCCCCTAAGTAATCATCCCTATCATCATCCTCCTCCTCCTCTTCTTCCTCCACCTCGTCCAGGAGAGGTCCCTGAGCAGACAATGGCTGAATGTCATCAAGGATTCCCTCCTCCTCTTCATCCTCATTAACATTGGCTGCAGACGCCTGCTCTTTAAGGTGCGTCAAAGTTTGCATGAGCAGACGCATAAGTGGGATACTCATGCTTAGGATGGCGTCGTCTGCGCTTACTAGCAGTGTGCATTCCTCAAAACACTGAAGGACTTTACAGAGGTCTTTCAGCTTCGACCACTGCACACCTGTCAACTCCATGTCTGCTCTCAAAGTGCCTGGCCGTGTATCCTCCCACAAATGCATTATGGCCTGCCTCTGCTCGCACAGCCGCTCCACCATGTGCAGGGTGGAGTTCCACCTTGTTGCAATGTCGATAATGAGGCGGTGGTTGGGAAGGTGGAGCAATCGCTGCAGCTTCTGCATACGAATGGAGTGTACAGGCGACCGGCGGATGTGCGCGCACAGTCTTCGCACCTTCTGGAGCAGGGCTGTTAACTCCGGATAATTTTTGAGGAAGCACTGCACCACCAGGTTCAAGGTGTGAGCCAAGCAAGGTATGTGGCTGAGTTTTCAAAGGGCTATCTCTGCCACAAAATTACGGCCGTTATCACTAACTACCTTGCCTGCCTCAAGATGTACACTGCCCAGCCATGACTCAGTTTGTCGCTTCAAGTACTCGGCCAGCACCTCGGCGGTGTGTCTGTCGCCCAAACACATCATCTGCAACACAGCCTGCTGACACTTTCCACTAGCTGCTCGATAGGGGGACACCTCGTGTGCAACAGTGGCAGCTGCAGATGGAGTGCTCGTACGACTGCGCTCTGTGGACGAGCTTTCGCTTCTGGAGGAGGAGGAGGGTCGAACGCCTACAGCCAACTGTTTCCTATACCGTGGGCTAGGCAGCACTGTCCCACCACCGCTGTCCCCTGTGGACCCTGCATCCACCACATTAACCCAGTGCGCAGTGATGGACACGTAATGGCCCTGGCCATGCCGACTGGACCATGCATCAGTTGTGAGGTGCACCTTTCCACTCACTGACTGCTTGAGTGCATGGACAATGCGGTCTTTTACATGATGATGGAGGGCTGGGATGGCTTTGCGAGAGAAGAAGTGGCGACTGGGTAGGTCATAGCGTGGTACTGCATAGGCCATGAGTTCGCGGAAAGCTGCGCTTTCCACCAACCGATAGGGCATCATCTCAAACGAGATTAGTTTGGCAATGTGGGCGTTCAAACCCAGTGTACGCGGATGAGAGACTGAGTACTTTCTTGACCTACTAATAGTGTCTGGGAGGGTGAGCTGCACTTGAGATCTGCATATGGTGGAAGTAGCGATGGACAGGGCGGACTGAGAGAGGGTTGATGATGGTGATGGAGTTGGTGTTCTTTCTGATGGCCTAGATTCAGTATTTTGTTGATATAACAGTGGGATTCCCTGACTGCTGTGGCCTTGCAACGACACCTCAACATTTGCTGCTGTGCTAACCGGTGGGCTTACAGTGGGGGAAATAATGTAGCGTTGCTGGCTACCTTCTTTGTGATCAGTTGCACATGTGGCACTTGAGGTTTGGTGTTGTGTCCACTCTTGCAAGTGCATGCTGGTTAAATGTCTAAGCATGCAACTGGTATTCAAATTTTTCAGATTTTTCCCTCGGCTAAAGGTCTTTGCACACTTCTTACAGATAACCTTGGCCTGATCATGAGGATTTTGTTCAAAAAAGTGCCACACTGCACTCTTCCTACTTTGGCAGACATTTTGCGGCCTAGCACGCTGTGATCTTTTGACCCTCTGGACAAGCTGTCCAGCAACTCTTTTGATTTTTGGAACCTATCTTTGGAGTGCTCCGGGCCTGCCAGATAACAGCTGTTGCGATGTCGATGTCTGCTGTGGATGCTCCTCATCTGAGCTATTGGAAGCAGCACCCTCTTCCCCCAATGGATGCCAATCTGGGTCAACAACTGGGTCATCCATCACCTCCTCTTCAATGTCATGTGCACCTTCCTCTGTGTCACCGTGTATGGTGGTATAGTGTGCGGGAAGGGGCACCTGAGTCTCATCAGGGTCAGAATCTGGCTCTGTACACTGCGAGGACAATGTAGTGCTCTGAGTGAATGTACCAGCAGAATCATCTATCAGCGGCTGTGCATCAGTGCACTCCATGTCAGATTCATCTTGGCCTGGGTAATTCACCATTTCACTTGATAATCCAGGCATGGTATGTGAAAACAGCTCCATGGAGTAATCAGTAGTATGGCCTGCGTCATCCTTCAATCTTGGTTGGGGTGAAGGACACAAGGAAAGGTGTGGTTCATGAACATGAGCCTCCAATGACGACTCAGTGCTTTTACTTTTTACAACTTCAGAAGAGGAGGCGATAGAGCTGGAGGCTGAGTCAGCAATGTAAGACAAAACTTTTTCCTGATGCTCTGGCTTTAAAAGCGGTTTGCCAACTCCTAGAAAACTAAGCCTTCGAAGCCTTATGGAGCCAGAAGATGATGCAGGCTCAACACCTCCTACATTCGGTCCTATTTTGCTCTTGCCACTACCATCAGATCCACCACCAACACCATCATTACCAGCTGCCAACCCCTGCCCAATTCCACGGCCTCTTCCACCAGCCTTCCTCATTTTTTGTAGAAATGTAGACAAAATCCAACAAACTATATAGTAATGTAAAACAAGGTACAAGGTGTCTATAGGACAGGGGAGATTTTGAATTTCTGCACACACTTGTGGACACTGGACACTTAAGGATTGTGTGAGGCCCACTGAATATCAGAGCGCTATGTCACAGGCTCGATGGCACAGGTGTGAAAAAAGTGACTACAGGATAAGGGAGATTTTGAATTTCTGCACACACTAGTGGACACTGGACACTTTTGGATTGTGTGAGGTCCACTGAATATCAGAGCGCTATGTCACAGGCTCGATGGCACAGGTGTGAAAAAAGTGACTACAGGATAAGGGAGATTTTGAATTTCTGCACACACTAGTGGACACTGGACACTTTTGGATTGTGTGAGGCCCACTGAATATCAGAGCGCTATATCACAGGCTCGATGGCACAGGTGTGAAAAAAGTGACTACAGGATCACAGAGATTTTGAATTTCTGCACACACTAGTGGACACTGGACACTTTTGGATTGTGTGAGGCCCACTGAATATCAGAGCGCTATGTCACAGGCTCGATGGCACAGGTGTGAAAAAAGTGACTACAGGATCACAGAGATTTTGAATTTCTGCACACACTAGTGGACACTGGACACTTTTGGATTGTGTGAGGCCCACTGAATATCAGAGCGCTATGTCACAGGCTCGATGGCACAGGTGTCAAAAAAGTGACTACAGGATCACAGAGATTTTGAATTTCTGCACACACTTGTGGACACTGGACACTTATGGATTGTGTGAGGTCCACTGAATATCACAGCGCTATGTCACAGGCTCGATGGCACAGGTGTGAAAAAAGTGACTACAGGATAAGGGAGATTTTGAATTTCTGCACACACTAGTGGACACTGGACACTTTTGGATTATGTGAGGCCCACTGAATATCAGAGCGCTATGTCACAGGCAGAAATTGGCTAGTGTATCACAAACTGCAAGGTGTATGTAGAATTGGGCAGAATAGGAATCTCCCTTGAGTGTAGGTCTGTAAGAATGGAATAAGTCCTCCTCTTATCCTTCCACAGTGACACACAGATAGCTTCACTGTGGCCGTGATAACAGCCGTTACACGGTACTGAGAGAGGAGCGTGCACGTACACGGCTGTCCGGTGTACGTAAAATTGTCAAGCTCCGTGTTTTTTAAGTATACGGACTGACACACGCTGTCTCTCTATAGTTTTGAATGTGTTCAAACAGCAAATATATTTAACTGTTTGAAAGCTAGACAAAACTAGTAGGTGCAGGTCTGTAAGAACGGAACATGTCCTCGACTTATTCTCACAGAGTGACACACAGATAGCTTCACTGTGGCTGTGATAACAGCCGTTACACGGTACTGTGTGAGGAGCGTACACCGCTGTATGGTGTGAAAGAATGCACGCTCAGTACCTCAGCTGGACAAAAAAAAAAATTGGGATTGCTTTTAAAAAAGCAGTTTGCAGAGCAGTGGGTAAACAGCAATGCAGCTGTCAGGAAGCCTTAGAAGGCAGCCTAACAACCAACACCGCTGATCCACCACAATATAGCCTCCCCTTGCACTGCACACACAGTGACTGGTGTGTTGTACAGGCAAAATCGCTAGCAGCAGAAGCAGTTTTTTTTTCTTCTTCCCTGCCTAACGCTCTCCCTACAGAATCAGCAGCAGCAACCTCTCCCTATGCTAAGATCGGCAGAAGTAAGATGGCGGTCGGCGTGCACGCCCTTTTATAACCCCTGTGACGCCCACCAAAGCAAGCCAATCACTTGCATGCCCTTCTGAAAGATGGTGGTGACCCCTGCCTATGTCATCACGTTGCCCACTGTGTCCATGGATCCTGATTGGCTGAAAAAGAGCGCAAAACAAACTTTTGAAACGCGACTTTGGCGCGTAAGTCGCCGACCTCGTGGCCGACCTCATCCTAGGGTTGGGTTTCGTTTCATGAAACCCGACTTTGCCAAAAGTCGGCGACTTTTGAAATTTTTCAACCCGTTTCGCTCAACTCTACAAGGAACATCAAACTCAAAATACCATCGCTTAAGTTGGGGCCCAGGTTCATTGGTCCATTTAGGATCTCCGCAATTATCAACCCTGTGGCATTTCGCTTAGAGTTACCTGCCGTATACAAGATACATAATGTGTTTCACAAGGCGTTACTTAAGAAAGTCGTGGGTTCTTGGGGTCTTGGTGGATGGCACGTTGGAGTTTGAGGTGTCCAAGGTGGTTGACTCTCGGGTAGTGCATCGCACTCTACAGTACCTGGTCCACTGGCGTGGCTATGGTCCTGAGGAGAGGACTTGGGTGCCGGCCTCGGACATACATGCGGACCGACTGATTACAGTGTTTCATCGCCGCCATCCGGACAAGCCAGGTCCTCGACATTGTGAGGTTCCTGGGGTCCCTCGTAGAAGGCGGGGTACTGTCATGTCGGACCCTGTTCGCACCAGGGTGTCCGGCAGACTGCGGTAATACCCCATCCTACCACATGGATCTCAGCGGCGCTGGTTGGTCTTCTGATCCAGTTTGGATTGGGTTAACCAGGCTGTCATTCTGGCTGAGGGTTTAGCCACGCCCTCTGTCTTTAAATTGCCCTGTGTGACTATGGGCGTCGCCGACTATAGCTCTTGCCTTGTGCTAAGCAATACCGGTCTGGAGTGGTGGTCTAAGGAGCATTCGGTTGCTGGTGTAGTATATTCCATTGTTGCCATTTTGCCTTCCTGTGTTGTATTATTTGGTTGCCCTTGCACATTACTGTATTCCCCTGTGTGTACGCGGTGTGGTGCATTTCCGTTATCCCTGTCCATACTTATTTCTGGGGTCTGGTGCTTGGTCTCCTCACTGGGTGGAGGGTGGTGGGTTCAGCTTAGGGCTGGACAGGAGACAAGGACAGGGTGGAGGCCCAGGCAGGCACACCTTCAGTGTAAACCCTGGGTTGAGGGACAGACAGGGTTTCCACTATTCTGAGGGACACCGCAGGGGCCCCGGGGTTTCAGCCTAAAGTTACCTAGGCTTCCCATGACAACACCATCACATGTTTCTCAACGCAGTGATTCTAGAGCAATGCCCCCATCCCTTATGGGAAATATGCAAAAACATACAAAACACCAGCCGCGGAGACACCATCACATGTTTCTCAATGCAAGCAATGACTAGCCAGGTCTTTCCCTGGGAAGGAACAACCACGGGAAGGGCAGTCTCCAATGAAAGTAACCACCTATGCCAAAACATGGTATCCATCCACAGACAGCTGTTTCGGGGTATTGCCCCTCATCAGTGTGGAGTAGCCAGTTTCATTCATCCTCATTTTTCATAGTTTTGACCATAATCAAACAGCAGATATATGAAACTGTTTGAAAAGCGGACAGCTCTATAAGGTGTAGGTCTTGAAAAATGGAAAATCTCCTCGGCTTGTTTTTCCAGAGTCACACACAGATAGCTGTTATGAACGAGTCACCGTAGGAGGCAAAAACAGAAATGCTAGCTAAGTCCAGAAGACCAGAGAAGCTGGCAGCTATCGGATTGCAGACCCCTGAACTTATCAACAACAACTAGCAGTAGCCGTGGGGGCTTCCTACGGTGCCCTAGACCCCTCGATTACAGCCGGAGAACTACATAGCCTAAAGACAGAAAGGGAAATCTAAACTGCCCCAGAGCAGACCCCAAAGCAGTAGGCAGCCCCCAACATATAATGACGGTGAAGCAAGAAGAAAAAGCACTAACACAGATAGAAAGATAGACTGAGCAAATGATGGGGCCCAAGCTAACTAGATAGGACAGGAGAGAAAAGCTTTCTGTTTGCAATCCGCCAAAAACCCTATCAAAACAAGAGCCAACCGACTGACAGGGAAAAAGGCCCTGAAGATGCTAGGCTTGAAAAAGACTATGTCAGTACTCAGGTATTTTCTGAAGACAGGGCAAAAAGGCACAAAGGAATTCAGCTCACCCCAGCAGGGAATGGCAGAATCCAGAAAAGCAAGGCAAAATAAAACCAAAACACAAATGCAAAAAGCAAGGCAGAAAACTTAGCTTTTGAGGAGCAGGAATCAAACTGGTCTCCTAGAATCCCTCAGAGAAATCACCAGTGAGGCAGAAGGGTGTTGGCTGCCTTATATCCAGTCAGCAATTCCCGTCACCCAGTCATCCTCTACCAGCTCAGGTGTTTGGTAATCAGCCTCACTACCTTCCTTCACCAGAAGAAGGAGTTCATCAGACCTCAATGGTTAAGGGGAAAATGAACTCATAACAGTACCTCCCCCTTGAGGAGGGGTCACCGAACCCTCAACCACGCCACCAGGGCTATCAGGGTGAGCCCGATGAAAGGCACGCACCAATCTTTTGGCATGAATATCAGAGGCAGAGACCCAGGAATTATCCTCCTGACCATAACCCTTCCACTTAACCAAATACTGGAGTCTCCGTCTAGCCAGACGGGAATCCAGTATCTTCTCTACCTCACATTCCATGTTACCTTCAACCAATACAGGGTCCGGAGGTGCCACCCCAGGAACTACTGGTTCAACAAACCTCTTCAACAAGGACTTATGAAACACATTATGGATTTTAAATGTGACAGGAAGAGCCAACCGAAAAGAGACCGGATTAATGATCTCCAAAATCTTGTAAGGTCCAATAAATCTAGGCTTAAACTTAGGAGAAGCTACCTTCATAGCGATATTTTTTGATGATAACCAAACCATATCACTCACCTTAAACCGGGGACCAATGGTCCTATGTCGGTTGGAAAACCGCTGGGCCTTTTCCTGGGAGAGAGATAACTTATCCACCACTTGGTCCCAGATCTGGTGCATTCTCTCCACCACAGTGTCAACACCTGGGCAGGCAGAAGGCTCCACCTGCCCTGAAGAAAATCGAGGATGAAACCCAAAGTTACAAAAAAAAGGTGACATCAAAGTGGCAGAACTAGCTCTATTATTTAAAGCAAATTCGGCCAAGGGCAAAAATGAAACCCAATCATCCTGATCAGCGGAAATAAAACATCTCAAATACGACTCCAAGGTCTGGTTTGTTCTCTCCGTCTGCCCATTGGTCTGAGGGTGAAACGCAGAGGAGAAGGACAACTGAATTCCCAGCTTGGAACAGAAAGTCATCCAAAATCTAGACACAAACTGAACTCCTCTGTCAGATACAATGTTCTCAGGAATCCCGTGCAAGCGAACCACCTGTTGCAAAAACAGGGGCACCAACTCAGAAGAAGATGGCAACTTAGGGAGTGGTACAAGATGAACCATCTTAGCGAACCTATCACAAATCACCCAAATAACAGTCATTCTCTGAGAGACAGGCATATCAGAGATGAAATCCATTGAAATATGGGTCCATGGCCTCCTGGGGATCGGCAAAGGCATCAACAACCCACTAGAGCGAGAACAAGGTTTAGACCGGGTGCAAGTCCCACAGGACTGCACAAAATTCATGACATCATGAGACAATGCGGGCCACCAAAAAGACCGACTCACCAGATCTCTAGTACCAAAAATACCTGGATGACCAGCCAATGCAGAGCAATGAACTTCAGACATCACTCTCTTCTTCCACTGGTCAGGAACATACAACTTTCCACTGGGACAACGCTCAGGTTTGTCCTCCTGGAACTCTTCCAGAGCACGTCTCAAATCGGGCGAGATGGCAGAA
The DNA here is from genome assembly GCF_039654945.1 of Dendrobates tinctorius. Lineage (NCBI taxonomy): Eukaryota > Metazoa > Chordata > Amphibia > Anura > Dendrobatidae > Dendrobates > Dendrobates tinctorius. The sequence goes on along the minus strand of NW_027361827.1, from coordinate 26,956,686 downwards.
AGAACTACCCCTTCGCCTAAGATGGTAGCAGGCTTGGTTACCCACAGGAGAATCAGCCATGAAGCTCCTAGAGAGAGCGTCAGCCTTGACATTCTTAGTGCCAGGAAGAAAAGAGTCCACAAAATCAAAAAGTTTAAAAAACAAGGCCCATCTAGCCTGTCTAGGGTTCAAGCGTTTGGCCGACTCCAGGTAAATCAAATTCTTGTGGTCAGTGAGGACCACAACTTGATGTTTAGCTCCCTCCAACCAATGTCTCCACTCCTCAAATGCCCATTTCATGGCTAACAGTTCCCGATTCCCCACATCATAGTTACGTTCAGGTGGGGAGAACTTTCGGGAAAAGAAAGCACAGGGATTCATTTTAGGCCTCTTTCACACATCAGGTTTTCGCCGTCAGGCGCGATCCGGCGCTTTTGACAAAAACCGGATCCGGCGAAATGCAATGCCGGATCCGGTTTCCCCCCATTGACTTGCATTAGAGCCGGATCGAGCCGGATGGCCATGCGTTTCATCCGATTTTCGCCGGATCCGGCAATGTGACGCGATCCGGCGTCTGGAAAAAACGGCTACTGTAACGTTTTTTTGTCTCCGGCGAAAAAGCCGGACACGCCGGATCCGGCGTGTCCGGCTTTTTCACACAATGAAAGCCTATGAGCGCCGCAATGCACCTGATCCGGCGACAGCCGGATCCGGCTTCTTTGGTCTGAGCATGCTCAGTAGCTCTGCCCACAAGACATATATAAAAGCAAGACAGTGGGACCCTCAGCCACACCCAACATGCCACCCAAGCCAAGAACCAGGAGCAGGAGAAGGCAGCAGACATCTGCAGCAGCACCAGCACCACCCCAAATGGAGCAGCATGCTGAACAACGGGAGGGGAGTCCAGCAGCAGATGAGAGACGGTAATTATCAAATCCCCCATTCCTCCAAACTAGGGCTATGGAATATCAAGATATTCATTGGCCCTTTGTTTCTCTTTATTCAACAGCCGCCCAAGAGATGCAGCAGCAGCAGCAATGGCAGCAGCAGAAACACCACCCACAGCCATGGAGTCTGGCCATGAGGAAGACAGCACATCTTCTTCTGGGAGCCCTCCCTCGCATCGTCAGCGTTTGACGGTAAGTTTTTATTTCCAAAATCCATCATCTCTGTAATATGTCTATTCATTGCCTTTTATTTCAAAACAGGAATCACAAGATGAAGAGGAGCTCCCAGAAGAAGAAGGAAGGGGTGGACAGACACTTGGAGTGGGCTTACAATTTGTAAGTTTTTTGCATCAAACGCAGAAACACAACATCACACTACACACAACACATAGAAAACAATGTTCTGCAGACCACACACAGCAAACAAATGCCTACATCCAAAGACATAACATTTTTTGTTTTCTTCTCTAGTCTTCCCAATCTGGTGCTCGGCCAAGAGGTCCTCGCAGTGCCTCCCAGGGTCGTCGGCGACAGCAACGCGGCGGTCACCAGCGTGTAAGTATAAATATTTTTGCTTTGTTTTTTTTGCACTTTTTATTTCCTTTCTTTTGTGGAGGCTAATTATGTTATTTTTGTCTTTTTCTTTAACAGCCTTCACAGCGTGCTCCCGACTCTGACGGTGAGGATGGAGGGATTGATGTGGACTGCCTCATCGATCTCGTCAGCGAAAGGGAGCCGCTCTGGAATATGGCTGACCGCCGCCACGCTGACCTGATCGTTACCCGACGACTCTGGGAGGAAATCTGTTCGCTCCTTGTGGACCGCTGGGAGGACCTCGAAGCTCGGGCCCAGATTAAAGAGCGTAAGTATATACAGTACCGGTTGCTTGATTTAAACCAGTGTTTCCCGAACTCCAGTCCTCGTGGTCCCCACGGATCATGTGTTCAGGATTTCTATTTACTTTGGAAATCCTGAAAACATGACCCCTGGGGACCATGAGGACTGGAGTTTGGTAAACACTGATGTTGTATACTAACCACTTTGTCCTTTCTCGTTTCAGGGGAGAGAATTGTGAATCGGTGGCAGTCTGTGAGGGATCGTTTCAAGAAGGAGTTCAATAAAGAGATGCGGGCCCCGAGTGGATCTGGAGGACGCAGGAGCAAGTACAAGTACGCATGAGCCCTGTCGTTCCTCCGGGAGACAATGCTCACCAGAAGGTAAATATTACACACCACATGTGACAAAAAAATGTTTAGATGTAACTTTTTTTTTTCAGCCAGGGCCATACCATGTCACTATTTTAATTGTTTTTTTTCTCTTTATTCCACAGCACGGTGAGCAGCACTCGGGAGCCTGCACGATTGGACCCTTCTGAGGCGATCCCTGAGGAGACCGGCACCGAGGGACACTTCGACCGCCCCGGTACATCTGCACCTTCCCAGCCTTCCAACACATTCGACCCATCTGTCCCATCCACCAGCACAGGAGCATCGTAGCCGCCTACATTACATGAAGCTGCTGGTGAGGAGATCGCTTTCCCTTTACCCCACCCTTCTGCCCCTGCCACCTCTAGTACACCTGCGGGTACTGGGCGGCAGCGGCAGAGGGGTCAGGAAAAGAGTTATGCGCCAGAGTTCTTGCATCTGAATGCATCTTTCCAGAACTGTCTAAAAGTCTAGTCAGAGCAAATCTCCGCAGGCTTTCAGCAGATCAACTCCAGCATTCTGGAGGTGAAGACACTTCTGCAAACCATGCATTCAGAAGCAAGATCTTCACCAAACCACATCTTTTTCAGGTCTGTTGTGGAGCGCATGGCAACACTATCTCCTACCCAGCAGATGCATGTAATGCATTCGTGCCACGGTGCTCTACAGCAGGTTACCTCCCAACCTCCACCTCCCACCACTGTAGTTCCTCCACCTGCACCCCCTCCAGCCACTTTCCATCCTCCCCCTCCTAATACATCTGCACCCCCTCCAGCCACTTTCCATCCTCCCCCTCCTATTACATCTGCACCCCCTCCAGCCACTTTCCATCCTCCCCCTCCTATTACATACCAGCAACCTCCCCAGTACCAGCAACCTCCCCAGTACCAGACATCTCCCCACTTCCAGCAACCTGCCCCGTATCAAACTCCTTCCCCGTACCAAACTCCTTCCCCGTACCAAACTCCTTCCCCATACAACTTTCCATCAACATCATCTGCTCCTACAGTCCCTGCCCAACCCTCCACTCCACCACCCACCACCTCTTCTGCCTCCCACATGTCCACCCATTCTGTAGCTTTTTCCACACCATCACCTCTAACTGTTCCTTCCCCACCACGATCCCAGTCCTCTCTCCACACTCCCATTGTCGAAGTGTCCCGCAGCCCCTCCAGCAGTATTTCCACCCCACACTACACAGATTTATGATGTGTTTTGTAATAAAAATGCCCAGTTGGTTTCAAACCTTTATTAAAAAAAATTTTTTAACTTTAAAAAACAGTTTACAAAAAAAAAATATTTTAAATAAAAGTTAAATTATTGTTTACACTGGTTGTCTGTCATTTCTTTCTGCGGCGAAATATGTTTAAAAAAAAGGTTAAATACAGGGTATTTAAAAGGTAAAAAGGTATTCAAAACCAGGTATATAACTGTGGGTAAATTTTAGCTTTTTGCCACAGTTGTGTTCCTGGTTGTGTTTGAAGCAAAGTATTTCACCTAAAAAGTTGTGTTTATTGTTGGTGATTTCCTAACAATGTACACAACTTTTGTTAAAAGGTGAAATACTTTGCATAAAACACAACCAGGTACACACCTGTGGCCTAAAGCTAAAAATAGAGACCATGACAAGATAGCCAACTTTGGTTGGCAAAGGTATATACTGTTGGTACAGTAGGTACACAAGTTTGGTTAGGGCACAAATCTTTCACACTCTGTCATCCTGCCAGTGTACTCTGCCTTGAGGTGACATAAAGTATAGTGCAAAATTGTCCCTCATTACTGAAACCGTCAAAGAACTTCTAGTGGTAATGTCATGGTAATCTTGCAAGGTGGTTTCTTCAGAGGTGTCCTCAATGGAAATGGGTTCCTTGCAGATAACAAAATTGTGGAGTACCACGCAAGCTTTGATCACCTCGTCAACAGTTTCTGTCTTGAGGTTGATCGCAGTCAATAGGACCCGCCATTTGGCTGTCAGAATACCAAAGGTACATTCAACCATTCTTCTTGCTCTTGTGAGGCGGTAATTAAAAATGCGTTTTGGTCTTGTCAATCCTCTGCTAGAGTACGGTTTCAAAAGGTGTTCTGACAGCTGGAAGGCTTCATCCCCTACACAGACAAATGGCATAGGTGGACCCGATGTTTGCGGCAGCGGTCTAGGTGGTGGGAACTGGAAGGTGTTTCCATACAGTTTACGCCCCTTGGCAGACAGTTTGAAAACTTGAGAGTCATTGGAGCGGCCATAGGCCCCAATATCAACAGCAATAAATTTGTATTCCGCGTCAGCGATGGCCATGAGGACAATTGAAAAATATTTCTTGTAATTGAAATATTCCGATCCCGATCCGGCTGGCTTTACAATGCGGATATGTTTCCCGTCCACAGCGCCCAAGCAGTTGGGAAACTGACATATCTGTTGAAACTTGTCAGCAATTTCAATCCACCTCTCTGTTGTGGGCTCTGGTAAAAACTCTTCAGCTAAGGAGTCCCACAGTGCACGGCATGTGTACTTCACTATTCCTGATATGGTGGAAATCCCGAGTCTGTACTGGAAATGCAGTGACGAAAGGGATTCTCCAGTTGCAAGAAATCTGTGGGGAATTAAAAAACGATCAATTAGTTTAAAATCACAGCATTACATACCAAAACTCAGCTATAACACTTGGAGATACAAACTACCACCAACAAGATTGCAGTGAAAGTGTGCTCTGATGCGATCACATCCAATAAATGTGGCTTACCTTAAAGTCACCATCAGACGCTCTGCGGGTGAAACAGAGAAGCGGCAATAGGTGTCCGCTTTTCTTATGAGGTGTGCAATGCGCTCCACCAAGTAATCAAAATTCTCCATTTTCATCCGCACATATCCAAAAAATTTATCCGGGTTTCGTCGAAGGTCCATGCAGAGTGTAGAATAGACCCCACGCATCATTCTCTTGGCTGTGATGGGGTGGATCCACAAACGTCGTCTACGATGCCTGATGCGCTGCTGTCTCGCTCTCTCCTTCTCCAGAACAATCACCCTCAAACGATTCGCCTCCGCTATAAAATCCGACAAATTCTTCAAAATATTTCCAATCACAACATCCATCTTCGCCAGTAACTTGCTCTTCTCTCCAACCTGCACTTTCTCCTCGACAACCTGTCAAAGAAGGGCTGTAGGAACACTCTATATATAGTTTTCCAGTAGCCAATCCCGTTCGGAAGGCCACAAGGGTCAATTTTAAAAACCGGATCCGGCGTAATCTGTCGAAAAACGGATAGAAAAACGGATGAACCGGATGAGACGGATCCGGCTTTGTCTGTCAAGAACATGACGGATCCGGCAGAAAACCGGATCCGGAACATCAGGTTTTACAAAACATTTGCCGGATCCGGCGTTCCGGCACAACGCCGGATCGCACCTGACGCCGAAAACCTGATGTGTGAAAGTAGCCTTAGATGTTACGGGATCCTTTTGGGACAAAACAGCTCCTGCATCAATCTCAGAAGCGTCCACCTCTACCTGGAACGGGACTGAGACATCAGGCTGCCGCAAAACCGGTGCAGAAGTGAATCTTCGCTTCAGCTCCTGAAAGGAAGAAACAGCCTCCGGAGACCAATTCAACACATCAGCACCCTTCTTAGTCAGATCAGTCAATGGCTTGGCAATACTAGAAAATTTTGCTATAAATTTCCGATAAAAATTAGCAAAACCCAAAAACTTCAGAAGGGCCTTCAAAGAAGTGGGCTGAACCCAATCATAAATGGCCTGTACCTTGGCCGGGACCATTTCAATAGTTGACGGAGACAAAATAAATCCCAAAAATGAAATCCTCTGTACCCCAAAAAGGCATTTCGATCCCTTGACATACAGGGAATTCTCCCTCAAGATCCGGAACACAGTCCGAACATGTTCCACATGAGAATCCCAATCCTTGGAGAAGATCAAAATATCATCCAGGTAGATAATCAAAAATTTATCCACAAAGTCTCGGAAAATGTCGTTCATGAAGCACTGGAAGACAGAAGGGGCATTAGTGAGCCCAAAAGGCATCACCAGGTACTCAAAATGTCCCTCTGGAGTATTAAACGCCGTCTTCCATTCATCCCCATGCTTAATGCGGATAAGATTATACGCCCCCCTGAGGTCAAGCTTGGTAAACCAGCAAGCACCTTAAACCCTGGAGAATAGATCCGAAATCAGGGGTAACGGATACTGATATTTAATAGTAATTTTGTTGAGGGCACGATAATCAATACAAGGCCTTAATGAACCATCCTTTTTGGCCACGAAAAAAAAACCAGCACCTAATGGTGAAGAGGATGGTCTAATATGACCCTTCCCCAGCGCCTCCTTAAGATAGGATCGCATAGCCTCATGCTCGGGTACCGATAAATTGAAGAGCCGACCCTTGGGAAATTTACACCCCGGGCTCAGTTCAATTGCACAGTCATAACTCCTATGAGGAGGCAAAGACGCAGACTCATTCTCACTAAATACATCATAAAAGTCCGCCAAATAGTCAGGAACATCAAGCGACTGAGGAGAGGTGGAAAAAACAGGAGCATCACTAAGGGCACACCGACAACCCCAACTAACCACAGACACAGATTTCCAATCCAAAACTGGATTATGAATTTGCAACCAGGGAAACCCCAGAACAATGGTATCATGCAAATTATGCAACACCAAAAATCTGCAATTTTCTTGATGGTCTGGGGCGACCCGCATTACCTCCTGGGTCCAAAACTGAGGTTTATTTTTCGCCAAAGGAGTAGCATCAATCTCCCTCAAAGGGATAGGCGTCCGCAGAGGTTTCATAGGAAATCCACAACGTTTAGCAAAATCCAAGTCCATTAGGTTCAGGGCTGCTCCCGAATCCACAAAAGCCTTGGCGGAAAATGTGGACAGGGAGCAGATCAGAGTAATTGCCAGAAGAAACTTAGGTTGAACACCACCCACAGAAAACGTGTGTACAAAACGTTTCTCTCGTTTAGGACATACAGAAATAATATGCGAGGCATCTCCACAAAAAAAACACAGCTTATTACGCCTTCTGAACTCCTGACGTTGCTCCCTGGACAAAACTCTATCACATTGCATAGGTTCAGACACTTGTTCAACAGGTGGCAACACCTCTCATGCAGTCCTGCGTTCACGTAAACGCCGATCAACCTGAATGGCTAATGACATAGAATCGTCAAGACCAGAGGGAACAGGAAATCCCACCATAGTATCTTTTACGGCTTCTGACAAACCCTTCCGAAAGAGAGCTGCCAAGGCATTATCATTCCAGGTAGTAAGGACCGCCCACTTTCGGAATTTTTGACAGTACAATTCTGCAGAATCTCGACCCTGGCTCAATGCCAACAGGGTCTTTTCAGCCTGATAAATAGCATTAGGTTCGTCATACAACAACCCCAAGGCTTGAAAAAATGCATTCACATTAGTCAGAATAGGATCATCTGGTTTCAAAGAAAACGCCCAATCCTGGGGATCGCCACGCAGCAAAGAGATGACAATTTTAACCTGCTGCACGGAGCTCCCTGATGAGTTAGGCTTCAAGGTAAGAAATAGTTTACAATTATTTTTGAAATTCAAAACTTTAGACAGATCCCCAAAAAACACATCAGGAGTAGGGATCTTTGGTTCAGCAGCATGTGAATGAGCAAGGTAGGCGGAAATTCCCCGCACGTCCGCAGCGAGCTGCTCCACACGATCAGACAATTGCTTTATCTCCATTAAGAGAAAAAAAAATTCCCCCTACGGCCTCAGAGATATAGAGGAAAAAATATACACCCTTTTTTTGTTTTACAATTCTTTCCTGCTATTGAGTACCCTAGGATCTGCAGTATGACTGGTGATTCTGTTATGAACGAGTCACCGTAGGAGGCAAAAACAGAAATGCTAGCTAAGTCCAGAAAACCAGAGAAGTTGGCAGCTATCGGATTGCAGACCCCTGAACCTATCTTTATTTTTTTTTAATAATCTTTATTTTTATATAGCGCTAACATATTCCGCAGCGCTTTACAGTTTGCACATATTTTCATCACTGTCCCTGATGGGGCTCACAATCTAAATTCCCTATCAGTATGTCTTTGGAGTGTGGGAAGAAACCGGAGTACCCGGAGGAAACCCACGCAAACACGGGGAGAACATACAAACTCCTTGCAGATGTTGTCCTTGGTGGGATTCGAACCCAGGACTCCAGCGCTGCAAGGCTGCAGCGCTAACCACTGAGCCACCGTGCTGCCCAACAACAACTAGCAGTAGCCGTGGGGGGTTCCTACGGTGCCCTAGACCCCTCGATCACAGCAGGAGAACTACATAGCCTAAAGACAGAAAGGGAAATCTAAACTGCCCCAGAGCAGACCCCAAAGCAGTAGGCAGCCCCCAACATATAATGACGGTGAAGCAAGAAGAAAAAACACTAACACAGATAGAAAGATAGACTGAGCAAATGATGGGGCCCAAGCTAACTAGAAAGGACAGGATAGGAAAGCTGCTGTCTGCAATCCGCCAAAAACCCTATCAAAACAAGAGCCAACAGACTGACAGGGAAAAAGGCCCGGAAGATGCTAGGCTTCAAAAAGACTATGTCAGTACTCAGGTATTTTCTGAAGACAGAGCAAAAAGACACAAAGGAATTCAGCTCACCCCAGCAGGGAATGGCAGAATCCAGAAAAGCAAGGCAAAATAAAACAAAAACACAAATGCAAAAAGCAAGGCAGAAAATTTAGCTTTTGAGGCGCAGGAATCAAACTGGTCTCCTAGAATCCCTCAGAGAAATAACCAGCGAGGCAGAAGGGCGTCAGCTGCCTTATATCCAGTCAGCAATTCCCGTCACCCAGTCATCCTCTACCAGCTCAGGTGTTTGGTAATCAGCCTCACTACCTTCCTTCACCAGAAGAGGGAGTTCATCAGACCTCAATGGTGAAGAGGAAAATGAACTCATAACAGATAGCTTCTATTTGTCCGTGATACCAGGCAGTACAGGGTAGTATGTGAGGAGCGTACACCGCTATGCGGTGTCTGTATGGAAAATTGTCAATCTCCGTCTATTTTTATACGGAGTGACACACGCTGTCTCTGTCTAGTTTTGACCGTTATCAAACAGCAGATATGCAAAACTGTTTGAAAAGCGGACAGCTCTCTAAGGTGTAGGACTGGAAAAATGGAAAATCTCCTTGGCTTGTTTTTCCAGAGTCACACCCAGATTGCTTCTATTTGTCCGTGACACCAGCCGGTACACGGTAGTGTGTGAGGAGTGTACACCGCTATACGGTGTCTGTAGGGAAAATTGTCAATCTCCGTCTATATTTATATGGACTGACACACCCTGTCTCTGTCTAGTTTTGACCATTATCAAACAGCAGATATACCAAACTGTTTGAAAAGCGGACAGCTCTATAAGGAGTAGGTCTGGAACAATGGAAAATCTCCTCAGCTTGTTTTTCCAGAGTCACACACAGATAGCTTCTATTTGTCCGTGATACTAGCCAGTACACGGTAGTGTGTGAGGAGTGTACACTGCTATACGGTGTCTGTATGGAAAATTGTCAATCTCCGTCTATTTTTATACGGACTAACACACGCTGTCTCTGTCTCGTTTTGACCATAATCAAACAGCAGATATATGAAACTGTTTTAAAAGCGGACAGCTCTATAAGGTGTAGGTCTGGAAAAATGGAAAATCTCCTCGGCTTGTTTTTCCAGAGTCACACCCAGATAGCTTCTATTTGTCCGTGATACCAGCCGGTACACGGTAGTGTATGCGGAGTGTACACCGCTATACGGTGTCTGTATAGAAAATTGTCAATCTCCGTCTATTTTTATATGGAGTGACACACGCTGTCTCTGTCTAGTTTTGACCGTTATCAAACAGCAGATATACGAAACTGTTTGAAAAGCGGACAGCTCTATAAAGAGTAGGTCTGGAAAAATGCAAAATCTCCTCGGCTTGTTTTTCCACGGTGTGTGAAAAAATGAACGCTCGGTAACTCACCAGAACAAAATAATAAAAGATGGAGTGCTTTGAAAAAAGCAGTTAGAACAGCAGTGTGCACACAGCAATGCAGTTATCAGGTAGCCTTAAAAGGCAGCCTAATCACCATCACCGCTACAGACAACAAAAATCCACCCATTTCACTGCACACTAACTGTACAGTGAAATTCGCTATCAGCAGAAGCAATTTTTTTTTCTTCTTCTCTGCCTAACGCTCTCCCTATTCAGAATCAGCAGCAGCAGCTCTCCCTATTCTAAGATCGGCAGAAGTAAGATGGCGGTCGGCGGTCACGGCCTTTTATAGCCACTGTGACACCACATAAAGCCAGCCAATCACTTCAATGCCCTTCTCTAAGATGGTGGTGGCCGCTGCCTATGTCATTGCGTTGCCCACAGTGTGCATCCTCCATCATTGGCTGAGAAAAGGCGCTGGAAGCATTATTTGAAATGCGACTTTGGCGCTCCGCGACCTCATGGCTGACCTCATGCCATGGTCGGGTTTCGATCAGCGAAACCCAACTTTAGCTAAAGTCGGCGAATTTTGAATTTGACCGACCCATTTCGGACAACTCTAACCAGTATGTTGTGGTGACCAGCTCATGCTTCTGGAGGAGACATGCACTAACTTAGGTGGGCTCTCATCACTACAGAAATGCCAAACATGTAGACACTAAACGTGGTTTAGACATTGTGAATCTCAGAAGGGAGGGGGGCATTTGGATTTGGGTGCTCAGAATTTGCTGGATTTCTTTTGGGGTGCGATAAGCCATAACACTTTTCCAGAGCCTTTATGCTACCAGTAAGGTGGAAGCCCCAAATTTCCATTGACAGATGACAGACCTGAATGGTAACTTGCTATGTTTGTGGATTGAGTTGAAGCTTTTATGTTTGGGATCACATTTATCCTGCATTGAGTGATGTGATTCAGATGAATCCCCCTGAGGGATCCATTCACTATAATGAGGCATCAGAGTTACTCTGGACTCTGTCTGGTTTCTGTTCAGCTTTTTCCTTCTTTTCAGAAGTGCACAAAACTGTGGTCGACCGCGCTTTTATGCACACGTAAAAAGACGGACACCGCCGGATCATAGGTGGCCACACAGTATCCACAGTGCTTACATTTGCCTCATTATAGGGATTCTTCTATCAGGGGTTCCGTCCGAATCACGTATTTCAGAGATTTAAACGGAAACCCCACTGCAAGCACTCAGCGTAGAGTGCAGGACACATGTGAGCTGAGCCTTACTGCGATCTTTGGGAGGCAGAAAGAAAAATTCACCAGCAGATGAAGAATTGGTATTATTTATTTTTCACACCATTTCTTATGTGTTATAAGTGATTGGTCAACTTTATTCTTTGGGTTGGTGCCATTACAGCAATACCAGTTTTATATCGGGTTTTTATGTTTGGCTGCTGTCACACACTAAGTCCCCTTTCACACGTCCGTGTCTCCGGTACGTGTGGTGACAGTTTTCACATGTCAAATGAATGGGTCTATGCACATGTCAGTGTCTTTGCACGGACCATTTGTCTTTTGGCAAAACACGCTGACATGTCCGTTTTTTTGCCATCATCACAGATGGCAAAACGTCCCGCACACGGAGAACAAACATTGATGTCCTCTGTGTGACACGGACGGGGAAGTAGCGCTACTGTAAGCGCTGTTCCCCGGCGGCTGGTGCTGAAGCCTTCTGTCTTTCTCCCCTGCTCTGCCAGCGAGCAGAGAAGAATGATGAGCATTATATTAAAGTCCGAACAACAGCAGGTGGTGGCTTTTGGGACGTTAACCCCATCATCCGACACCTGCTGTTGCTATTAACAGTGACAGTAGATGCAGTTGATCGTGGTATTCCACAGCCCCCACCTGCTGTCGTTCAGACTTTAATATATCGCTCATCATTCTCCTCTGCTTGCTGGCAGAGCAGGGGAGAATGACAGAAGGCTTCAGCACCAGCAGCTGGGGAACAGTGTTAGGCTATGTGCCCACATTGCGTGTTAAAACGCACACTAAAAACCGGACACCTTCCCAGAAATCACGCGGCTTTTTCCGCGCGATTTCACCGCGATTTACCGCGATTCTGTTCGCAATTTTGCCGCGATTTTCTCAAGCACTTTCCAAGCGATTTGAAGCATCGCTTGGAAAGTGATTGATAGGTTGGTCACACTCATCAAACATAGTGTTTGACAAGTGTGAGCAGCTTTATACTATTGAGGCCGCCTATGCGGCTTCAATAGTAAAAGATAAAATGTTAAAAATGACAAAAAAAATAAAAAATCGGGGTATATTTACCTTCCGACGTCCCGCGCTGCCATCCCGGGCCACAGCGTTCCCAGTAATGCCTTGCGAGACCTGTGATGACGTTGGTCTCGTGTTACTATAGCGATCTCGCGAGACCGCTAGAGTCACGCGAGACTACGTCATCACAGGACCTTGCCGCAAGGCATTACTGGGAATTACTTTGGCCGGGAATGCAGCGCGGGACGTCGGAAGGTAAATATACCCCGATTTTTTATTTTTTAATCTTTTTTTACAGGGGTATGGTACCCAGGGCCTGGAGGACAGTCTCCTCTCCTCCACACCGTGGGTACCAACCGCACATGAGACGCTTAACTTCCCGCATGGTGGGCATAGCCACATGCGGGAAGTAAGCGATTCTCATGCATTCCTATGGGTGCGGAATCGCGGCAATTCTTTGCGATTCCGCACAAAAGAATGACCATGCTGCTATTTTTCCGAGATGCGATTCCGCCACGGAAAAAAGCGCAGCATTAGCACAGCATGTGCGGAATGCCATAGGAATGCATGGGGGGCGTTCTGTACACGATTTTTAAACGTTTTCGCAGTGTTTTCGCCCCGAAAATCGCGGCAAAAACGCTTAAAAATCGCATTGTGGGCACACAGCCTTACAGTAGCACTTCTTCCCCGGCAGCTGTCTGTGTGCTACTGATGCGGCACACGGGTGACGCACAGTTGCCACTCATGTGCCACACGTAGTACACCCACGAACATATGGACACGGATATCTCCGGTGCCGTTTTTTCTGGTACCGGAAATATGCGGACGTGTGAAAGCGGTCTAAAAGGCCCTTTTTATTGCAAAATATAGTTTTCGAATTGCCATATTTTGAGAGCTATGATTTTATAATATTTCTTCCACTAGAATCATGTGTTGGCTTGTTTTTGGCAGGACAAGTTGATGTTTTTATTGATGCCATTTCAGAGGTCACATAACATTTTTTGATTGCTTTCTATTACAATTTTTAGGAGACAGAATGAACAAAACCTTCATTCCAGAAATTGTTTTTTGGGGGTGGGTTTTATGTCGTCCCTTGGGTGGTAAAATTGCTAAGGTAGCTTTATTCTTTGGGTCAGTACTATTAGGCTATGTGCACATGGTGCGGATTCACCCACGGATTTTTCCACGGATTTTTCCGCGCAGATTTTGCACAATCCGCAGGTAAATCCACAGGTCAAAATTCCTGCGGTTTACCTGCGGATTAGCCTGCGGTTTTGCCCTGCGGTTTATCGCCTCCACAACTGAGGAGATGGCAAACCGCAGCGGAATCCGCAGAAAAGAATGACATGTCAATTCTTTCTGCGGATTTCAAACCGCAGGCAAAACCGCGCGGAAAAATCTGCACCGTCTGCACGGCGGTTTCAATTTTCCATAGGCTAGAATGGTACTGTACATTACCTGCAGCTCTGCTGCGGATCCGCAGGGCCAAATCCGCTACGGATCCGCAGCAGAGTCCACACCGTGTGCACTTAGCCTTACAGCAATATAACATTTATATAGTTTTTTTTATGTTTTGGCTCTTTTACACAGTAAAAACTATTATATAGAAAAAATAATTATTATGTCAGTTTATTCTGAGAGCTATAACTTTTTTGTTTTTCCATTGATGGAGCTGTATCGTGGCTTGTTTTTTGCGGACAAGATGCCGTTTTCAGAGATATCATTTGTATTTAAAAAAATTTTTACTGTATTCTATTCCACTTTTTATTTGACGATATGATGAAAAAGCATGGGTTTTCTTCTGTTTTGCTTTGTTTTTATGGTGTTCACTGGAGGGAAAAACTAGTGGGACAGTTTTATTGGGCGGGTCATCACTGATGCAAACGTGTACTTTTTTGTTTATTTTTTTCTCCATAAAAATAATCAGAATTGAGAGTCCTCAGTGGTTGATACCTTTTAATGGCTAACTGAAAAGATGGCAACAAATTGCAAGCTTTCGAGACTACTTGAAAGGTAACTTCACATCTCAGAGAGATAGAAAAGTCTGGGAGTATAAACTCCTGGCGACCTTTGACACACTCAGTTCAGGAATGAATGTGTCGCATGGATTTATGTCTTTTTACATCAAATAAGGAATTTGCTCCTAAGACCTTGTGGGGGCATCATAACACATTACCAGACCCCAATCAGAGGACAATAAAACTTTCACTCCTTATCTATGAACTGGTCCAATATTTATGTCCATAACTGTCTATCACTCCCCCGTAATGATAGTTCTGCTTCATGTCACTTGTCTTATCTATTGCATTTTTCTGTGCTGTGTTGTGCATAAATTTGTGATTCTTCAGATTTTGTATTAGTCAATACCTGATGAAGAGACCTGAGTAGTATCGAAAGCTTGCAATTTGTTACCATCTTTTCAGTTAGCCATTAAAAGGTATCAACCACTGAGCACTCTCAATTCAGAATATTTTTCTATCTACTGGCTAACACGGTAAAAAGATAGACATCTTTCCTCCATAAAAATAGAAATTTATCAGTAAAATATATATTTTTTTGTTATTTTTATTTCCTTATTTTTTTTAAAATATTTTTACAATTTTTTTTACTCCATTGCAATGGACGAACATACTGCATTGACACAAGCCACTGAGACTGTGCTCTGCAGATGGTCTGAGGGGCTTGCTTTAGCCTGGTGACCTGGATGTTATCATGATGACATTGGGTTACCATGGCAATAATCGGGACCGTGCGATGACGTTGCGGGGTCTCCAATCCACGGGCAGAGGGGCTTTTTTCTATCTGCCTGCTCCCTAAATGCTGCGATTGCAATCACAGCATTTAGGGGGTTAAAGTGTCGGGAGCGTAGCAGGCACCGCTGCTAGTGTAGGGAGATGGTCCGTGCTAGTCGTAACTCTCTCGTATCAGGGCCAGAACTATTGGGGATGCTACCATTGTTGCCGATGTTGCCGAGGGAGCACTTTCTGACCTTGACAGACCTTTGCACCTGACTGTAGGGGGCGGGTCAGAGACAAAAGGGATGGAGCGCACCAAAGCGGGGTCGTTAGCTAGAAAACAGAGTGCGCAGCAGGAGAAGGTTGACTTGCTCTCCGCAGCGCGACGCCAGGAGATCAGGCTGCATTGTGGACTACCATCACATGCGCAGACAGATTGTGAGCAGCGTGTGACTGTGGGCCCACTTACCTCCGATACTGGGGAGACGTCCCGTACCATTCCGCTGACTGTAGATCGTGCGTGCTGTAGGCCTGACCGGGGAAAACATGCAGAGTCAGCTAGCATATCCCCGGTCCCCATCGCTGATCTCGATCCTTCTACTCCGGTGCCTCAGATGCCTCCTCCACTTACACTTCACTCCAGGACTACAAGACTACACCTGGTATAAGCTTCTGCTGAAGGAGTAAAGCCATCCTGAGAGAAAATTGCTGTGGTACAGGACTGGCCCACAACGGAGAAGGTGAAAAATATCCGAGCCTTCTCAGGAATGACAGGGTATTACAGGCGTTTTGTGAAAAATTTTGCCCACATAGTGAACCCACTGCTGGAACTTTTGAAGGGAGTGCCCCCAGGCGCAAAGAACCAGACCATCCATTGGGGAGAACATCAGGAAAAAGCTTTTCAGGATCTGAAGACGGCACTGACAGAAGCCCCGATATTGGTTTACGTGGACTTTTCTCAACCGTTCATTTTCCACACTGACAAGAGCCTGCATGGGCTTGGGGCTGTGTTGTCACAGATACAGGATGGGAGAGAGAGGTGATCGTTTATGTGAGTCGGTCTCTTCATGATTCCGAATGAAATCCGGACAACTACAGTTCCTTTAAGTCAGAGCTGATGGCGTTGGTGTGGGCTATGATGGAGAGATTCGCGGACTACTTGTCCAGGTCTGAAGTATTGGTGCGTACTGACAACAACACCCTGGCACATCTGGAAAATGCGAAGCTGAGAGCTCTAGAACAATGATGGGTAGCGAGAATGGCAAAGTTTCGGTATAAGATCGCTAACAAAAGAGAGACTGAGAATACTCATGCTGAGGCCTTATCCAGGGTGAAACATGCAAAACCTGGTCGAAGTAGGGATGAAAAGTTAGAAGATGATGAAACCCCCAAGTTCCAGGACTCTTCCACGATGGTGGTGGCTATGCAGGATCAGGCACAAGTGCTGGCTCAGGAAGGTATCTTGGGGCGAACACGTGATGAGTGGGTCCGGTTACACCAGGAAGATGGGGCGCTTGCCCTAATGAGACAGTGGGTGATGTCAAAGAGACTTCCCAGTCTAGAAGAAAGAAATGCCCTCTCTCCAGAGACCCTACGGATTCTGCAGTGGGAACATCTCCAGATGAAGATTGGATTGTTGTACCGAAAAGTTCAATTACAAAGAGAGTTAGGAGTCACCTGGCAGATGATAATCCTAGAGACGCTACTGCTAAAGGTGGCCACCGAGGCACATGAAAGGGGAGCACATTTTGGTCAGGAGAAGACCTTCCAGTGGTTGCAATGGCTTGTTTACCATCCATGGCTGAAAGCTGTAGTGGAAGAGACTTGTCGACTCTGCAGAACTTGTGAGTTAGCAAAACCACCAGAGCAGAGAGCTCCCATTCAAACTATCATGTCATCTGCCCCTCTGGAACTGTTAATGATAGATTTTGTGAGCATCAGGCCAGCCCATCAGGGGTACGAACATTGCCTGGTGATGGTGGACCACTTCACGAAGTTTGCCATCATGACCCCAACTCGAGATCAGACTGTGGAATCCGCCGCACATGCCATCTGCAAATGTTTCACTTGGGTCTACTACAGTTGTCCAAAGCATATCCATTTGGATCAGGGGACCTGCTTCCTAGGGAAAGTAATGGAAGAACCACACCGAATGTGTCAAATTGAGAAGTCTCGCACCACACCGTACCACCCTCAGGGTAAAGGAGCCTGTAAACGGTTCAACAGGATGTTAATTCAAATGCTGAAGACTCTAGAGGAAGACCGGAAGGTCCGGTGGCCTGAGTACATAGCCAAATTAGTTTAGGTGTACAATAATCAGGTACACCGGATCACCGGGTATTCCCCATACACCTTGCTATTTGGTCATGCAGGGAAAAAGATCACCGAGCTGGAGATGGACCCAGAGGAGGACTACCCACAGACAGGGGTGTCCACCTGGGCCTGAGAACATCGCCATCGTTTAAAGACTTCGCATCGCCTGGTGCAGACCAGATTTCAGCAGTTGGAGCATGCAGAACGAGCTCCGCTATGGGGGACAGATCTCCAAGTTGGCAACCATGTATTAGTGTGAGACAAACACCCTCAAGACAAACTGGAGAACCGGTGGGAGAAAAATCTGTATCAGGTAAGACGGCGAATGAACTCTGAAGGACCTGTATATGAAATTCAGCCTGAGGGGGAGGAGGGTCTCGCTGCTTGAGTGGTCTATTTGAATATGCTTCGGCTCTGTCTGTCAAAAAACTCTTCAACAGGAAGGAGTTCCAGATGCTCCTGAAATATCTCCACCAGTTGTAGTAGAATGTGAGGAGGAAGATGACTCTGAGCGGCCACCTGAAGATTTACGGGAGGGACAAGCGCCTGAAGCCGCCAAAGAAATTGCTCCAGTAGGAGCTGACACACCACCACCCGCTCTTATGCAACCTGACTCGACCACTCTAGGTGACTCAACTACTCCTTCTGACTTACGGCGCTCCGAGCGAGCCACAGATGGAATACCCCCCAATTGTTACAATCAGGATCAATTTGTTTGGCGGCAGACTGTTCAAGAAGAGAAAGAAGAAGACTGTCCATGTTTTTTACCAGAACACTCGCCCATGGAATGGCGAGTAAAAGGAGAGGGAGAGTGTAGGGAGATGGACTGGGCTAGTGGTACCTCTCTTATGTCAGGGCTGGAACTATTGGGGCTGTCACCATTGCTTCCGGGGGGAGCACTTTCTGACCTGGACAGACCTTTGCACCTGACTGTAGGGGGTGAGTCAGAGACAAAAGGGATGGAGCGCACCAAAGTGGGTTCTTTGGCGAGAAAACAGAGTGCGCAGCAGGAGAAGATTGACTCGCTCTCCGCAGCACGATGCCAGGAGACCAGGCCGCATGGCGGACTACCATCACATGCGCAGACAGATTGTGAGCAGCTCGTGACTGTGGGCCCGCTTACCTCCGATACTGGGGAGACGTCCCGTACCGTTCCACTGACTGTAGACGGTGTGCACTGTAGGCCTGACCGGGGGAAACACGCAGAGTCAGCCAGCATATCCCCTGTCCCCGCCGCTGATCTCAATCCTTTTACTCTTCTACTCGAGTGCCACAGGTGCCTCCTCCACTTACACTTCGCTCTGGGACTACAAGGCTACGCCTAGGAAAGCCAGGATACGTTGCAGCTGTCAGGAGACAATGCCTCATGTTTCTCCAGGACCAGGCAAGAGACTTCACATGTCAATTACGCCGCCACGGCGGGATCTCCAAGCCTCCATCCTCTGGAAACATCAGACTGTTAAGTTTACCAATTATTGAACACTTATTCTCATTTTGAACCTTAACCTTCAACCTTATTCTCTCCCTGCGTGAAGTTTTCCCTGTATTAAATACTGTTTAACTCTTGTATTGCCTCTTGCTTGTCACTGCATCCCGCGCTCCTGCTTGTTCTCACACTGGCACTGAGAACTGGGCGTCAGCTTTCAGAATCAGTAATCTGAAAGTTGACATGCACAAAAAGTGCCTGGATGTACTCAGTATGTCTCAGGTTGGTATGTACCATCTGACGATGACGTAGTGAGTACGTCCAAGGTCAGAAAGGGGTAAAAGTACTTATATAAGATAAAAACGACATGAGCAGATAGCCTGTAATAAGTAAATGAACAGTACTAGTACATGTAAATAACATAGGGTGTTTAGATAACACTGTTTTGATCAAAAAAACGTAAAAGCGATCCCTCCACGACAAGTTGTACCCAACTGGGTTAGGGAGCCACAACCCTTTTTGTGCAAATTACAAAAAAATAAACCAAAACAAAAAAAATGAGCCAAATAGGCTCAATTGTTTTGTCTTTTGCTTTACTAAATTACTTAGGTGCATGATTTTGCATCAAAATGCCATGTTCCCCCTGTGTACAACATCATCATGACCACATCATTGCATGTTCCAGATGATGTTGTGCATAAGCAAATTACACAATACCACCATATAGTATTTTCACTGTGGCAATTCAGGGGACTTGTTCCTATGCTCCATCTTTTTACAGCTAAATATGCCAAAGAAAAAATACTTTTTTATAAGTTGTGGTACTTCGAGTTACTCAGCTTCTCATAGAGCTAGACACAGGAACATTTCTTCTGCTGGTTTATTTAAATCACGACATAAACCAGTGCAGCGTTCAACAAAATAAACATGGCCTTCCTGGCAAAACTGGGAAAAAAAAGATGATGTAATGCACAGCCCATATGCCTGCGGGAATCCACTCAGCTCAGGGTGCAATCATCAGAGTCCAGCATAGTTGCATACAAACAGTTTTCTGGAGCTCCCCTGTCTCCAGACCCACAGGCAGAGAAAAAACTCAGTGGCTGGACATTCAAGTTGCCAAATCACATCATTGGGTAGGAGATATGGTGAGTTACTGTCCCACCCATCTCTTACAGATACTCACTATTCTGCCTTCATGCACACTGTCACGATGTGCAATCCAGCATACAGCATAAACCACAGCTCTGTCTTCCAAAATAAGCAGACTGTTCTCTGGAGTCTAACTTGTTTATTTGTGAAGAGTATAGAAAATACTCGGTAAAACAGATATGCTTTAAGCAGATAATGAATTCTAGTTGGAGAATTAAGATGGAGGACAGGTAAACTCGTGCATCCTTCTTGACGGGCTTCGGTAGCGTTCTGTGGCTGTATGGCGGCTGCTGTGATACCCGTATGCGGAGCAGTGTGGGTGCTAGCAGTCCCGTACAGTCTATGCAATCACCGCGTGTGACCGGCGGTCCTTTACTGAGCCCTGGGCTTGTCTCCTGCGGCTGTATGGCGGCTGCTGTAGTACCCGTGTGTGGAGCAATCTGGGTGATAGCGGTCCCTTACAGCCTGAATTCACTGTCGCAGGCATCTGGCATATCTGTTTTACTAGGCCCTGGACTTGTCTCCTGCGGCTATATGGCGGCTGCTGTAGTACCCATATGCAGAGCAGTCTGGGTGATAGCGGTCCCTTACAGCCTGAATTCACTATCGCAGGCGTCTGGCATCTGTTTTACTATTCTGCCTTCAGGCACGCTGACACGATGTGCAATCCAGCATACAGCATAAACCACAGCTCTGTCTTCCAAAATAAGCAGACTGTTCTCTGTAATCTAACTTGTTTATTTGTTAAGAGTATAGAACATGCGGGGTAAAACAGATATGCTTTAAGCGGATACCGAATTCAAGTTGGAGAATTAAGATGGAGGACAGGTAAACACGTGCATCCTATGATATACACAGAAGCAAAATGGCCCTTCTTCATCCCAGAATACATTGCTTCCTTCCCACAAAGCACTGCTTCAGTCCTATAGTGCATTGCTTCTGTTAAAGTACAGACTATATAATGCTACCAAAGACACTGCTATAAATTCAGCCACCACTAGATGGTGCTATAATTAACCCAGCACAAAATACAAACATATTGCTTTATTCAGGGCACATAACACATATCAGAGGGCAAAACACTCACCAAAAAAACCCACAATCCTGTCATGGACGATTAACCCCTCTCAGCACATGACATGCTGGAGTGAAACTTCTGAGTTTTCACATCATGGAAAATAGCAACCTTTGTGACACATATCTCCCCTCGCATACATTGTCACAATATATATAATAAAAGATTTTTATAGTGTAAAACTAGTAAAAGAGAAAAACATGTCTTTTTTTATGTCATATTCATATTGACTCATAGATTAAAAAAGTACTCTATCGCCACAGCACAATAAACAGTGAAAAAAAGAAAAAAGAAAAAAAATGCGCATTTGCTGTCTTTTCCACACTAATAAACATTTAATACAAGTTAATCAATATATGTACCCCTAAATGGTGCAATTGAAAAATACATCTTGTCCCACCAAAAAACCTTCATATAGTTATATCAATAAAAAAAATAAAAAGCTTTGTTGTCCAATAAACAAAAGTTAACACATATCCACAGGGAAGATGATAATTATATCATTGTTGAGAACTGACTGCTGAAACTTCCACTGATTCTGAGAACTTCGGGTTTAAACTGCTCCGTGTGAATAGCGCGATAGTTTGCATGATGACTACCACAAAAATAGTGATGCAACCCATACTTATTACCACTCTACATTCACAAAAAGCATTTTGCGACTCTCCTCAGAATTCATGGGCGTCCCAGCAGGTAGGCCAACAGTGATCATATCTATCCAGTGGATAGGTGGTCTGTTTATGGGTCAAGACTTTAAAGGTGTAAAATTGCAATATTATAATCACTTGCCAGTCTTGTTATGAGCAGTGCAATGTGGCAAGCAAATGTTGGCAGAAGCAATAATGTAACAAAACCCCTTGGTTGGGCATTGCTGAAAATATATTGCAGGGTTTTTTATTATTTTTAATCTGGCTTTGTTCGAAGTTTGAGCTTTGTCTTAGGGTTTGTGCAAATGATGCCCTTTTCAGGAGGGAACACTCCATAATCTGCCTAAAAAGTGCTAAAGGAATGCCAAAAATAACGAATATCTGCATTTATATTTAAGAACAACTTGAACAATATAGTGTATGTTCAGGTTTTCTAGCTTTTTTTTTTACCATTTCAGGTGTCCAAACATCTAATTGGTTAAAAGAAATGACTTGATCAAACCTCACGTAGCTTCCTAGTTTATACAATACAAGTAAAAAAAAAAACCCGGTGACCAAGGATCTTGCAAAAGAACACTCAGAAAAAATATTGTTTTGTCTTTTTTCTTTATGCTGTGTGAAAAATGTGAATTCTATGATTAAAGGGAGTCTGTCAGCCTAACTAACAGTATAAACTAAGAACATAGCCTTTTCAGGGATACACCGTATATACTCGAGAATAAGCCGACCCGAGTATAAGCCGAGGCACCTACTTTTGCCATGTAAAACTGGATAAGCCTATTGACTCGAGTATAAGCCGGGTATGCATTGTCCCCTCATCTCTATCCTGGTATATGTGGCTCCCTCTGCTGTGGGCATGGCTCCTTCGTCCTCCCCCTGTTGTATGCATGGCTCCTCTATCCTCCCCCTGCTGTATGCATGGCTCCTCCATCCTCCCCATGCTGTATGCAAGGCTCCTCTGTCCTTCCCCTGCTGTATGCATGTCTAGGCATCCTCCCCCATTTATGCATGGCTCCCCGTCCTCCATCATGAATGCATGGCTCCTTTGTCCTTCCCCTGCTGTATGCATGGATCCTCCGTCCTCCCCCTGTTGTATGCATGGCTCCTCCGTCCTCCCCCTGTCCTCCCCGTCATACTCACCCCATCCTGGCGCAGTCTCTGCACTTCCCTGCTTCTCCGATGGTCTCCAGCGCCAGCAGCTCTTCCTGTGTTCAGCGGTCACATGGTACCGATCATTAAAGTAATGAATATGCGCTCCACACCTATGGGAGTGGAGTCGCGTGGATATTCATTACTTTAATGAGCGGTACCACGTGACCGCTGAACACAGGAAGAAGCTGCTGGCGCCGAAGACTATCGGAGAAGCAGGGAAGTGCATAGTCCATGCTAGGAGGGGGTGAGTATGATGTGACAGCCGCCGGCTCCTCCCGCTCTCCCTACCCCGCCGACCCCCTGGGACAATTACTCGAGTATAAGCCAAGAGGGGCACTTTCAGCCTAAAAAAATGGGCTGAAAATCTCAGCTTATATTCGAGTATATACGGTAAGACCTATAACATTTTTACTGCATTGTATAAGCCAAACACACAGGACAGGGTAGACTGGCCTGGGGGAGTACCAGTAAAAAGCCCGATGAGCCTGAAAGAGAGAAGGAGAAAGAGGAAAAAAAGTTTTTAGGGGTAGAGGCCCTTTAAAAGTGCAGGAGGCAGAGGTACGCTCACGCAGACCTGACCTCCCCCTCAAATACTCACCTCTTCTTGTTCCCCACAGCTCCAGTGTCTTCAGCATCTTCTGACTTTGTGATGTCTCAGGGAAGAGGGTGTGATGATGCTGAGCACTGCAGAGTCAGAAGATGCTGAAGACACTGGAGCTACGAGGAACTGGAGATGTGAATGTTTGATTTTTTTATGTATAGAGCAATATATGAAGCCCATTAAACTGTATGAAGCATTATATGAGGAACAATATACTGTATGGAGCAATATATGGGGCCTATTATACTGTATGGAGCCATATATGAGGTCCATTACATACCATATGGAGCATTATATGGGGGCCATTATATGCTGTATAGACAAGATTGGACTGGGCTGGCGGGGTACTGGTGAAATGCCTGGTAGGCCCGAAAGAGAGAAATAGAAAAAAAAACAATTTTAGGGGTATGTGCCCTTTAAAAACCCAGGAGGCAGAGGCACACTCACGCAGACCTAACCAGCCGTGATGCCCAGGGCTGTCATCACTACCCGATGCACCCAGGCAAGTGCTGGAGCTCTGGGTGAATGACGGAGGGCCCACTCTCTGTTGGAAACACCAGTATGCTATAGATCCCGTGAGTTGGGGGAGCCTAGTGGCACTGGGCCCAGCTCCAATACTCACCTCTACTCATTCCCCGAAGCTGTGATATCTAAGAACACAGGGATTGATGACTTCACTACAGTGCTGAGTACTGCAGAGTTAGAAGATGTTGAAAACACAGTAGCTGCGAGGAATGGAGAGGTGAGTACTTTTTTATGTATGGAACCCATTATACTGTGTGGAGCAAGAGATGTGTCCCATTTTACTGTAAGGAGCAGCGTATGGGGCCATTATACTGTATGCAGCAATATATAGAGCCATTAAATACTGTATGGAACAATATATGGGGCCCATTATACTCTATGGAGCAATATATGGGAACTCTTACACTGTATGGAGCATTATATGGGAGCCACTATGTACTGTATGGAGCATTGTATGTGGCCCATTACATTGTATGGAGCATTATATGAGGCCATTATACTGTATGAAGCAATATATGGGGCCATAAAAGGGGCCATTATACTGTATGGCACAATATATGTGGCCATTATATACTGTATGGAGCAATATGTGGGGTCCATTATACTGTATGGCACAATATATGTGGCCATTATATACTGTATAGAGCAATATGTGGGGTCCATTATACTATGTGGAGCAATATATGCATCCCATTATGCTGTATGGAACATTATATGGCGCTCATTATACTGTATGGAGCAATATATGGGGCTCATTATACTCTATGGAGCAATATATGGGAACTTTTACACTGTATGGAGCATTATATGGCAGCCACTATGTACTGTATGGAGCATTGTATGTGGCCCACTACATTGTATGGAGCATTATATGAGGCCTCTATACTGTATGAAGCAATATATGGGGCCATATAAGGGGCCATTATACTGTATGGCACAATATATGTGGCTATTATATACTGTATGGAGCAATATGTGGGGTCCATTATACTGTATGGCACAATATATGGGGCCATTATATACTGTATGGAGCAATATATGCATCCCATTATACTGTATGGAACATCATATGGCGCTCATTATACTGTATGGAGCAATATATGGGGCCATTATATACTGTATGTAATAAAATATGGGGCCATTATATAATATATGAAGCAATATTTGGACCATTATACTGTATACTGCTTGGAGCAATATATTGGGGCCATTAAATACTGTATGGAAGATTAAATGGGGCCCATTATACTGTATGGAGCAATATATGTGGCCTATTATACTGTAGAATGAACATATAGGGCTCATTAAACTGCGTAGAGCAATGTACGGGGCCACTATACTGTATGGAGCACTGTGTGGGACCATTATATTTCATGGGGCATTATATGGGTCCATTATATTATAAGGAGCATTATATGGTACTCATTATACTGTATGGAACAATATATGGGGCCCATTGTTCTGTTTGGGGCATTATATGGGGCCCATTATACTGTATGGAGCAATATATGGGGCCCATTATACTCTATGGAGCAATATATGGGGCCCATTTTACTGTATGGAGCAATATATGGGGCCCATTATACTGTGTGGAGGACCATGTGGTGCCCATTATACTGTATGGAGGACTATGTGGTGCCCATAATACTATATGGTGGACTATGTGATGCCAATAATTCTGTATAGAGGACTATGTGGTATCCATAGTGGTAACATGAGGTCTGGTCATGGTGTGACTGTATTTATTCCCTCTATGTGGTATTATTTGATCACTATGTAGTAGTAATATGTGGTCTGGTCATGGCGTAGCTGTATTTATTTCCTGTAAGTGGCATTAGTAGGTCAACATGTGGTGGTAATGTGTGATCTGGTCATGGTGTAATGGTATTTATCCCTTGCATGTGGAATTATTTGGTCATTGTGTGGTGATAATATGTAGTCTGGTCAAGGTGTTATGGTATTTGTTACTTCTTTGTGGTATTATTGGTCTTGGTATAGTGAATTGTGCTGTGTATGGAAGTCACTTGGTCACTCTGATATCACTAAGGGGAAGATCCTTGATTTCCAATAGAGATTAAATACTTGGTTGTTTAACCCCTCCCTGTCCTCTGACTATTACACAGTAGCAAATATGCACTTACAGGTGTTCTACGGTGAAAACAATCACCTATCCTAAGGCAATATTCGCACATTCAGTATTTGGTGAGTACTTTGCCTCAGTATTTGTAAGAGAAAACCAGTAATGGGCAATAAATGCAGAAGTGGTGACATGTTTCTATTATACTTTTCCTCTGATTGCTCCACTCCTGGTTTTGGCTTACAAATACTGAAGTAAAATACTGTCCAAATACTGAACGTGTGACTGTAGCCAAAGTACTGTATAAGTTATTGAATGGTGGGGGTATGACTGTTGGGACCTGCACCGATCTGCAGAATGTGCAACTTTTATCCTCATTAGTATGGAGCAGAATGTATGACTTGACCACTGATCCATTCATTCCCTAAGTGTCTGCATTTGGCTTTTTCTGGAATCCCCAAAGAGGATGAATGAAGCTGCTGTCAGACATCCCATCTGTTGCTCCATTTTAAAATGGGGATAAAATGGGCATAAAAGTGCCCCGTCAGGGATAAAAGTTCCCCATTCTGCAGATTGGTGCGGTTTCCAATGCTCAGATTCCACCGATCAATAAGCTATCACCTTCCTGACCTGTGGATCGGTGATAAGATAACTTGTTTTCAACAAAGAACACGTTTAATGCAGACTACCATAATTGTACACTCCAGTTATGATCTCGCACAGTAGATGTGCAGGAGCCGCCAGTGTTTTACAGTCGATGCTCCACTATAACATCGATAATGTTTAACCGATATTTGCATTAAGCTGTAGGGTGCGCCCCTAGCGTTCATTCCCCCTGAGGGCACCAAACACCTTAGTCCGACACTATGCAATAGCAGAGACTCGCCGGAGTCTGCGCAGAAGTTCGATGAAGACTCTGCCCATAGAAGGGCAGATAAGGTTCACATAACAATGCAAGTGAACAGCGCATGCGCGGGATTACATCGCCGCAACTGCATGCCACAGGTTAGTGTGATGTGCATGGGAAGGGGGGATGCTATTATAATAAAGAGGAGGCAGGGATTTTTTCAGCCTGGAAGAAATCATTAACTTAAAACATTATAACTGCATTTGTCAACATCTGCACCGCAGCTATGAGGCATACAGGTATGACTGGTTATACCATTCTTTCACCTGCATGCCTTTAGTTATAGCTAAAAAATCATCCAGGGGGTGACAGATTCCCTCCAAATGAGAATGCAATATATTGTCAGTTATGTGCCACTGAGGAGACATTTTTAACCTAAGTGCTCATGCTTAATTGACTCATATAGTAACAAAATTGATTCATATTGTGTTTATTTTATATCATACTGGGGCAATAGACAAAAAATACATTGAGACACATAATATATAATACATGGACTTTGACTGATAGACTAGTAATCATCGAAACGTAGTAAGTTTTTTAATCTACCCTTGAGTGCTACTCCTTTTATATTGAAGATTAATGTATGTCATTCGGGCCAAAACAATATCATAGTATTATTACAAAATTAAAATTCTCACAAACATTGTATGATATTGGGACTTTGCCTAAAAGTGAGGCCCTAGTAGATAAAAGCTTGATAAGATTGTGGTGTTAAGGGACTAAATGTATGGTATATGAACAGACAGTCAAGTAGAGTCTCTCTTCTTGTAAGACCAGATAGACTCGTCTGTACGATCACTTTTTATTGCTCATTGCATTTCACTAACAAACACCTTTGTTTGAGTCTTCCTCTCGTTCACTTTTACTCTAGGAATAATTGGAAATAAAAATGATTGAAACCAGCGGAACAACAAATAAAATAACAGAATTTAGTCTTCCAGGACTGAACAGATCAATTTATTTATTGCCAGAGGGGTAATAAAGAAAGGATTTAATATAGTAGGTGACACTAAATGATTCTTCATCACTGAGCAGGCTCCTGAAGGGAATTGCTGCAGGGCTGAGCTGATGCATCCTGCCATGGTACTATGGACATCTACAGCAGGAGGTACCTGAAGGGAAGACGCCTGATTGACTTCTCACTTAGAAAAAAAATGCTCTTTGACTTAATGGGTTTTATAGATTCTCTCACCAAGATAGCTGAGGGGATATTAGAGAAAAGACTATACATGAGACTGTGATTGTGTGCTCAATGCTCATATATGAAGACCCTCTAATAAACGTGTAAAGATGGAAAATACCTTTAAAGGTCAATAAGTCTTGAGCATTTTCAATACATGCTTACATTGGTTCAACATTCAAGGGGATAGAATAGTAACACGCTACATTTCTTAAGAAGCCAGAACACATCTTTCCAGAATTGTGCCAGGCACAAAGCCTGCAGCATTTTACTAGCTTGTAAGTCATTCGTATTGTTCTCTGCGGAGTAGCTGACCTTGCGTATTTTTTGGCTTCTTTCTATTGAGAGATTATTATTTTTTTTTAGAAATGATCTTCTTATAAACACATCATAATAACACAAATATAGCTCTCCCATCCTGCAGAAAGCTGGGGTTTGTATAACAAAACTGACCCTTTTTCTTGATACCACTGAGAACAACATCAGCATTTAGTTTGTATGTTTTCCCTGTGTTTGCATGCGTTTCCGCAGGGTATTCTGGTTTCCTCAGACTCTGAAAGCACGCCGACAGATTACTTGGCTTAGTGTGAATTTGGCTTTAACATGTATCAGAGATACGGAAATCAGACAATGAGTCCCTATGGAAAAATAGACAGGTTCAATGGTAAAAAAAATCTCTTATAGTGGTGTTATACAGTATATGCAGCAGGAATAAAACGTATTTAGGTACTTATTTAGTAGTTACTGGGAATACAATTGTGGTAATTGTTTTCCTTATTTAGGCCTCTTTCAGACGTCAGCGTGTCCGGTACATGCAGTGACAGTTTTCACAATTACTGCAGACAATTGCAGACGTAGACTCATTCTGTGCACATGTCAGTGTGTTTCCAAGGACCGTGTCCATGGGCAAAATACATTGACTTGTCCATTTTTTTCCAGCACGGGCAACAAAACGTCCCGCACACGTGCACACAGATGACACACAGGGGTATCATCTGTGCGACAAGTACCTGTGCCTGTGTAGTGCTAAGATGTCAATGGCCACCAGGAATACATATTGGTAGCAGCAAAGAGCAAACAGATGAACGGCATACTAGGGCACACAAATCACCACATTACCAGACGGAGCTCTTTATCTGAAGTATTGCGGCATATGATTCAGTCAAAAAATGGAGGTGCTTCATGAAAAAACATGAATATTTCAATGTGAAGAGAAGAAATATGCAGCACTCACCGATATAGCTGAAAAACTGTGCGTCTTTATTTCACATAAGTTCCATCAAATGTGTGGACATGCAGGACGTTAGAGGAATGCCAGGGGAGGGAGGTGCCGGACAGTAAGAAATTAGACAGTAACAGTTCAGCTTATATTAGTGTAGTGTCGGTAGTGGGCCGAGCTGGGGGGTGATAGGGGGTGGTCCCACTTCTTACCGCGCAGAGATGATAACAGACACACGATGGAGGCAGATTCTGGGTGCAACAGGTCCAAGTTTATTCACGCTGGCCGTCCGACTGACAGCACACCTCGCGGCCCTCCGTTTCCAGAGCCGCTTCTCACACCGTACACTAGGGACGTGTCTGCACACACCGTCCCCTCCTTTACTGTCGACGCTCCTGACAGGTCCATCACTGTGGCCGCCTTAGGCCAGTAAACCAACAGCGCTTCTACTGCTCAGTCGTCGTGTTACATACGGTGTCCTTCACCCAGAGCCTCGTCTCTGCTGCGGTCCTTTCCTGTCAGGACCACCCCCCTGACGTTTCCTCTCCTCAGTCCCCTTGGTCGGATTCTCCTCAGGGCACACAGACTGGCGTAGTCCTCCTGTCACCTGAGCTCCCCCTGGGGACTGGAACCTTCTGGAACCCTCCCTCAGTATTTATAACTCTCCCGGTTCCTTGAAACTGTCACTCTAACTGTCACCACGCCCCCCATGACCAACGGTTTCTAAAGCCCTAAGCTGCTGTAAAGTCCTTTGCTCACACTCCTCCCTGCCATCTAATGGTCATCCCAAGGTACTGCACGTCCACTACACTTTCCTAGTTGTTTCCCCACTGTAATCACTGACTCCTACCTACACTGTGCAAACCTATCTTTCTTCACTCGACAATCGTCATCCCTGCCTTCGTCGTTCTGAATCTACACCTACATTCTGTTGTCGGACCAGAAGTTGAGCCAAACCCACTATCTGCGGGGGCCGAACCATACTGGGAGCACTATGCTCTGAGCAGCCTACTGCTACTCACCAGCGCGCACGCCACATGACAACGTCTTTCAAATTGGGCAAGGTACACCCGTATTCTCTCTACGGCGTGTATCTTTCCCCTACTCTCCCCTACTGTTACCTTTCACTATCCGGTACGCCATGATCGAGGCCACTCACCTACCAGATCATTGCCGGCGCCCGCCTTTCCTTCTTCAGGGGTGTCCGTGGTGTTGGGGACCTGACCTAGGACGGCTGTCTTTCTCACGTCTTCCAACTCATTTTCCTTCTTTCAATTACATGTCATGGTCGGCGTCCCGGTCTCCCAGACCTCCTCAACTCTTAGATCCCTACCGGATCTCACACTTTCCTTTGGTCCCGCAGACCTTCCCTTACCCGGACCTGTTGCATTTACTTTGGCATATTATACATTAAACAACTTTATAATAGCACAAGTACCCATTTTTATAATTTTTTTTTTTTCTTGCTTTTAAAACCAAAATATAACATAACATTGCATGTCTCCTTTCCTCCTCCCTTCCTTGGACATGGACACTCCCTCTCTTCTAAGTATCCCGCGCTCTGTCAGTCTAAAAAGTAAACACAATCTATCCTGTAAGAGGAACATAGAAAAACAGACATAAAAATCACAGATAAACATTTCTTTTTTTTTTAAAAGCTGACCGCGAACTGTCCTTTTGACCTGCACAACGGTGCAACGAACTCCTGACAGTTCAATCCTCCTTTCGGTGGTCAGTAGTATGGGACCCCACAACCGTGGAGCTCCCAGGATGCAAGAAGTGTCCCTTTCTGCAAGATAGTATAAACGAGCCGTCCTGGGGGTCGTGCAGCCGCCATGCCAGCCTCTCCCCTCTCATGGAGCAGGTTCCAGACTTCCTGCCCCCTGGCCCTCTTCTTCTCTATAACTCCTGCGACCCAAACAGAGGGTCCGGCATGAGCCCTGGAGTCCGGTGGGCGGGACTTAACCGAGGAAGGACGTGGATCAGAGGCGGCCGATGATTTTTGCGGCTCAACAGCCGCTGGGGCCAGGTGGCAAATGGGGACAACCGGGTCCTTGGAGGCTGGAATCACAAGGCCCACTAAGTCGGCCGCAGTCGACTTCAGCAGCGGCATAACCGCGGCCTCAGGACAGGCCGCATCCACTACTTCCAATGGAGCCGGAGTAACGGCCGGTTCCAACGACGCAGCTGCTATCAGCAGGGGGAACGCAGCAGCGTCTTCTGTGGATGACTTCCGCACTGGCGGCTCCAGGCGGGGTACCTCAGGGACTTGAGCAGGGGCCTCGCACAACTCTGCATACACCACTGGGCCCGATGTACCCAGGCCTTCCGGTGCGCAGGGGGCAGCGTGCTGCGGCGGAATGATGAGGGCCGCTGGCGGAGGCACTGGTGGTGCCGGGGGTACTCTCACCTTCCCCGGCGCTGCGGCCTCCATCACATCAATACGCGGCTTCACCCGCAGCCTCCGTCCCTCGCTCCACTGTCCCGCGGGTCTTTCCCCCAAACTCGGGGGCTCCGCTGAGAAGTCCTCTTCTGGTATTGGTGGCGGCCGTTCTCGCTGACTCCGCTCAGGCTCCGCTCCCCAGCTCAGCATCCCGCTGCTCTCCCGTGGCTCTGAGGGCGACTTCTGGCACAGCTCCATCCCCTGCCGCCACTGCCACTCTAGGCGGCCGATGCCCCGACACCTGCAGAGTCTCATACCGTCCGTTGGGCAGCACTCGAATGGCATCAGACAGCCGCAGCCAAGTTTTTCTTCTGTGCCACTCCCTCTGTGAGGTGAGGTGTCGGCAGGCCTCTCCACCCTCCTGTCAGGGTCCAATATATGGAAGCATCGATCTCCAGGCACATACTGCTTCCTTTTGGGATACGTTGGAGGGGGTCCCAGTCCATTCAACATGACTGCAAACACCCGGACCTCTCCTCTGCGCTGAAGCAACACCGCCATACTGCACAGTACCTGGTACCGCCCCGGATCCTCTGCTGGCCACACAGATCCGCCACAGTGCTTCCCATTTGTATTCCACAGGTAGGTCATTTTTTGTAATCCACAGGTAATTGTAATCCAAACAGAGTAGTCCAAGTCCTTTTCCAGTCTTTGAGGCAGGTCTGCCGCAGAAGATGGGGTATTAGCGGCGGCGATCCTGCCGACTACGCCAAATGTAGTGTCGGTAGTGGGCCGAGCTGGGGGATGATAGGGGGTGGTCCCACTTCTTACCGCGCAGAGATGATAACAGAGACACGATGGAGGCAGATTCTGGGTGCAACAGGTCCAAGTTTATTCACGCTGGCCGTCCGACTGACGGCACACCTCGCGGCCCTCCGTTTCCAGAGCCGCTTCTCACACCGTACACTAGGGACGTGTCTGCACACACCGTCCCCTCCTTTACTGTCGACGCTCCTGACAGGTCCGTCACTGTGGCCGCCTTAGGCCCGTAAACCAACAGCGCTTCTACTGCTCAGTCGTCGTTACACATACGGTGTCCTTCACCCAGAGCCTCGTCTCTGCTGCGGTCCTTTCCTGTCAGGACCACCCCCCTGACGTTTCCTCTCCTCAGTCCCCTTGGTCGGATTCTCCTCAGGGCACACAGACTGGCGTAGTCCTCCTGTCACCTGAGCTCCCCCTGGGGACTGGAACCTTCTGGAACCCTCCCTCAGTATTTATAACTCTCCCGGTTCCTTGAAACTGTCACTCTAACTGTCACCACGCCCCCCATGACCAACGGTTTCTAAAGCCCTAAGCTGCTGTAAAGTCCTTTGCTCACACTCCTCCCTGCCATCTAATGGTCATCCCAAGGTACTGCACGTCCACTACACTTTCCTAGTTGTTTCCCCACTGTAATCACTGACTCCTACCTACACTGTGCAAACCTATCTTTCTTCACTCTGACTAGTCCGTCCGTCCGTCAGGTCACCTTCCCTACACTAGCCTTGTATTTTCTGTAATTTTCCTAACACCTGGACCGCATAGCTCCTTTATCAATCTTTAGTGGGAAAGCATATGTTTATAGTATCATCCAATTATTGCATAGTTTCATAATGCAATGTTGTGTTTATAGTATGGTAAAACATTTGGTACCAAGAGAGCCTTTGGCATAGTTTATCCAGTGATGTATTTTTCCAATGTTGATTGACATCTGAAGAGTTAGCCACTCCGCCAGAGGGATACTATATCAGACAAATAGAACTTGGTAGGGCTTGTGTAATACATAGCTATGCAAGCATTTGTTTCTAAGCAAGATATAAGTTGGGGAAGACTTCAGCTAAGACAGAAGCCCTGTTAACCTGTGGACTAAAAATGGAAGCCTGTGACACCACAGTGTGGATCCCAGGAATTTCTCTGTCTTCGCTGTTCTGCTTCTCACAGCTGATATTCCCGGAAAGATGATGTGCTAATCCTGGTAAAGTTTTTCCTGTGTAGTGTTGAATGTAAGTACTTTAACTGTGATTTATATTATGAAAAAGTGCATGCAATATCACACTATTTCCTATTTTCTGTAATCATTTAATAATTATAATAAAACTAACTGAACAGCCCAGCGTTGCCCGGGCATAGTAACTAACTGTGGTTAGTTATAACAAATTATAATGATTATCCTCCATCCCATAGTCCAGTGCCCATATACCCATCATCCATATCCTACATCCCATAGTCCCATGTGTTAGGCGTCTGGTTTCTGCATCTGCTCTGCAGGAATCCAGAGCCTCACATTCTGCGGTCTCCTGCTGCCCATCTACTGCAGAGAAGATTACTTTGCAGCAGACAGCTCCAGAGACTAAGTTCCTCTGTGCTCCTACTGGGCATGCTCACGAGATGATCTCCCATTGGAGATCGGGAGTCATGTGCCCAGGTCCTGTTCCAGATCTCATTGGTCCATCTCGGAGATCTGGAAGGTCCCGCATGGCTATAAAAAGCGCGCATGGCCGTTCCGCCATGCGCTAGTATAGTCTCTAATTGCTACTGTGTGAATGATGATGGATGCATGAACCTGGGAATGACTCATTAAGATCCCCTCCCTCTGATATTACGTGTGTGGATAGGTGCTTAGCCTAAGAGTCAGCACCAGTCAGTGGCATGCTACAAGCCACAGTGCTCATCTCCACAGAGCTAGTGTCTGACAGTGCGCCCCTCCTGGGCATTGTCGTATAGCGACTGAGTCAGTTGCCGCGCTGCGGTCAGCAGCACTTGTGGGCATCCGCGGTAGCGACGCCGCACGCACAGTAGGTATAGACGGTGTGGTGTAGTAACCACTGTGTCCACTAGGGGGCACTGTGTGGAGGTCAAAGGAGAAGGGATGAATGGCAGAGTGTTGAGTGGCCGTTATGTATCTCAAAGTGGGTGGCTTTGAGATGGAGACTTATGTAGGTGTGATCAGCAAGGACATTGCTGAGGTGCTGTGTTAATATGTGAGGAAGAAGTCTCCAGGTAACTAGAGAGTTGGGGGGGCCTGGTTACCTACAAACCCACCCAGGGGGTGTGTTTAAAGCATGGTTGTAAAGAGTGTGAAAATGCCTAAAGGACCTGTGATGAGGTCAGAGTCATGTGACCCAGTTGGCGTGGCTATGAACAATATAATGTGGCCGGGGTGAGTCACAAGGGGTGAATACAGGGACCTGGTTGGTCCAGAGTGGAAGGTCCCGTGAGGAAAGTTGTCTCCTGACTAACAGCCTGTGGAGTGGCTGTGTGTAATGGCTGCCAGCGTCTGAGAGTCCCAGAGGAGAGAGAGTGGATGTCTGCAGCGTGGAGCAACAGTCATGAGGAAGCCCTGACATGGGTGAGATAATGATGAGGCTGAAGAGCCTGTGTATGCAGGACATTGCTAACAGAGGGAAACTCTGTAATGGACGCTATGCTGGTGAAATGAACTGTCTGTTGCTGTGATGGCTTATGCTGCATAATAAACCGCATGGACTGCTATGTTTTGTTGGAAAACACGGTGCCGGATGTGTTTTGTTCGCTGCCTAGCGAGGATCCCCTAACTGAATAACAGCGCTACCTCACAACGGACACCGACCCTGTGTCTTGGGCCCGAGTCCTGTGACCATATACCGTGCGTGCTCACCGCTGAGACCTGTGAGGTCAGCAGGCTCGGCATTTATGTTTATGCCTTAAGGCGACTCTGTGAGTATAACAGAGTACACCCAGTGCACACCGGGTGACGTTCAACCTGTGTGCGATATACTGCCATATTGTGTGTCTGCCATTATATAGCAGCAGTTTAACACCTATGCACGGTGTACCCGGGGTGGTGAACGCACTTTCTATTATTTTATATTTAGTGCGTTCCGCCGTCCCTAACACCGTGCCTATATACCCATCACACATCCTCCATCCTATAGTCCCGTGCCCATATACCCATCATACATATCCTCCATCCCATAGTCCCGTGCCGATATGCTCATCATACACATCCTCCATCCCATAGTCCAGTGCCCTTCATACATATCCTCCATTCCTAGTCGCATGCCCATATACCCATCATACATATCCACCATCCCATAGTTCCGTGCCCATATACCCATTATGACATCTTCGCCATGGCAACCTTTCTGACATCATCGTCGCCATGGCAACCCATTATGACATCATCTTCGTAATAGCAGCCTATTATTACATCATAGTCGCCATGGCAACCATTATGACATCATCTTCGCCATGGCTTTCCCTCTGCTGGTTACGAAAATTATGAGGGAGCCCACACCATTTTTTCAGAAAAATAATCTTTTATTATTTAAATATATGTACAGTAAGCTGCACACTGTACTAATTGTATTTGTCACTGACATCTATATATCTACCAATTCTATTTGTATTTACTGTATGTAACTCATCTCTTCTATCCTGTTGGCTCTTGCTATATATATGTGTGTGTCACAGGCCAGTAGTGGGAAAACAGGGGTTGTGGAACCTGGGCCCCTGAACTGCCCTTTAGGCTAAGGGGTACCCTGACTTTCCTTAACTTGGGGGTACACTTGATGGTAGTGAGGCCCAAGTCCCCGACCTGTC
Source organism: Dendrobates tinctorius (assembly GCF_039654945.1). NCBI lineage: Eukaryota > Metazoa > Chordata > Amphibia > Anura > Dendrobatidae > Dendrobates > Dendrobates tinctorius. The sequence continues at coordinate 26,920,322 of NW_027361827.1, read as the reverse complement.
CCTATCTCCTATTTAGCCCTGAGCTAAACCCCCAACCCCTTCCCCAGGTGGTGAGACAGGGAATAAACTGAACTGCAACAAAAACCAAAAGAAAGATAATACAGACACCTGAGGGTTAAATAAACTACAAAAGCAAACTTAGGTTTATCTGCTGCTAATGCTCCAAGCAGCAGAGTAAGGCACCAGAAGAAAGGAATAGCTGGAGCTCCACTGCAACACAGCCTGCTCCTGACTCCAGCTTGGTTGGTCTCCAAAGAGGAACAATATCACCAACAGTGAAATGCAGCCCCTTGGTGAGCTTATATAGGAAGGGGGGTGGTAACCACCTGCTGACTAACTACACATGTAGTAACACCAGCGGCCACCGGGGGGAACACCCACTAGGAGACTCACTAAACCTGTAGTAACACCAGCGGCCACTGGGAGGGGGGGGAACTAATATTAACCCCCGATGGCCTGAAACAAAAAATGTTTATATGAAAGAATCCAGATTCTGACACAGATCCAAGAATGGATCGTGACAGTGTGTCACTGACATACAATGGGGAAAAAAAGTATTTAGTCAGCCATCAATTGTGCAAGTTCTCCAACTCAATAAGACTACAGAGGCCTGTAATTGACACCATAGGAATACCACAACTATGAGAGTCAAAATGAGAAAACAAATCCAGAAAATCACCTTGTCTGATTTGGCAAGATTTATTTTGCAAATTATGGTGGAAAATAAGTACTTGATCATGAAAAAACATGCAAGATTTCTGGCTCTCACAGACCTGTAAATTCTTCAAGAGGTTCCTCTGTCATCCACTCATCCACTCATTACCTGTAGTAATGGCACCAGTTTGAACTTGTCATCAGTATAAAAGACACCTGTCCACAACCTCAAACAGCCACACTCCAAACTCCACTATGGTGAGGACCAAAAAGCTGTCGAAGGACACCAAAAACAAAATTATAGCCCTGCGCACCAGGCTGGGAAGACTGAATCTGCAATTGGCTAAGCAGCTTGGTGTGATGAAATCAACTGTGGGAGCAATAATCAGAAAATGGAAGACATACAAGACCACTGGTAATCTCCCTCGATCTGGGGCTCCACACAATATCTCACCCCGTGGAGTCAAAATGATCACAAGAACGGTGAGCAAAAACCCCAGAACCTTGTGAATGACCTGCATAGAGCTGGGACTTTCATAACAAAGGATACCATCAGTAACACACTATGTTGCCAGGGACTCAGATCTTTCAGTACCAGACATGTCCCCCTGCTTAAGCCAGTACATGTCTGGGCCCGTCTGAAGTTTGCATTTGGTTTATCCAGAAGAGTATTGGGAAAATGTCATGTGGTCTGATGAAACCAAAGTAGAACTTTTTGGCAGAAACAAAACTTGTCGTGTTTGGAGGAGACAGAATGCTCAGTTGCATCCAAAGAATACCATACCTTCTGTGAAGCATGGGGGTTGCAACATCATGCTTTGGCTCTGTTTCTCTGCAAAGGGACCAAGACGACTGATCCGTGTTCATGATAGAATGACTGGGGCCACTGTACATCTATTCTATCTTTTCTGTTCTAACATGTCACGCTGTGACTTTACCAAGCGCGACACATGAATTGCCGGCTTTTATTCTATCTTTTACTGAATGCAACCATTTTTGTTCCAATTTTAAGAAAAATGCACGTTTTACTGATCACGAATCCAAATGTACCATATTTGTACCAAATTAATGTTTGTCGATCGTTTTCCGAACATATTCGCTCATCTCTAGTCAGAACCAGAAGCTCTGGATGGCATGCTCTGTACAGTCATTAAGGTTAGAGTGGCGACGATCTGCAGTGCTGTCCAGTCTGACATTGTGTGTGTGCTGTCCAGCTGAGGTTAACAGCCAATTGGAAAGCACCATACCCTACTAAAGCTTTCATCTTGCTGCTGGAAGCTTAGCTTAGTGTTTCCCTAGCTAGGTGTGTGTCTTCTGCTCCTACAGTATTTGGAGTATTCCTGTTTTGACCCCGGCATATGTTTCTGACTATTCTTATGGATCTTAATTTTGTCCTTGCCATGACATTTCTGCTTTGACCTGCTTGGTGACCTTTCTTGCCTCTGAACGGTAACCCTTCCATGGTAGCATTCCAGTGGGTCCTATTGTAAAACCAGATCCCTGCACAAAAGCTAAAGGCTATACGTATTTCTCTGGAGTCTGCCAGGCGGAGTGGCTTGTGCCAAGTCTGTCCGAGGCAGCCTTTTAAGCCAATGGCCTCAGATAGATGTTACAGAATAAATTCCTGCTTTTAGTTTTATTAAAACTGTAGCAAGCAGCCCAGTCAGTGACACATCACTGTAATTATGTCTCTGTCTCTATATTATGCTGCTCTCAGATTAGGTGGCAACAATCTGGTGACAGATTCCCCTTAAACATTGGATAGATGACATTATATCTACCAGACAGAGTTAGTTTTTTGGAATAGGCATATAAAAGCCTAACCTCTGCTCCATACAAAGAGATGACTTTTTGGATTTTGCATGCAAATCTACTCAGGGGATCAGTAGCCAAAGTGTGGGTCTTCAGATGCACATATCTGTCATTGTATGTGGAGCTGTCTCATATTCAAATCTTTGGATATTAGCCAATAGTTTCACATGTAAACACATAAGAAACTTTGTGACTTTTTATCACACTTTGGATGCACCAAGGGTAATAGAAAATTACTTCATTGTGTTGCAGCTGCAGCAAAAGGAAAAGAGAAACTGTAGGTCTGGATAACCCCACAGGCACATTCCTGAGAACATATCCTTGTTGTTTTATTTTTTTCTTAGAAAAATTGGATCATCTACTGTAATTTGCATGTATTGGCCTGAAACCTTACATTAGGCAAATTTTCAAACTTACCCTTCTGTGACAAAAAACCCTTAATCTTGTCCTAACAGGTATTCAAATGTGCAGCAATCAGCCGGCTACTACATTCCCTCCCCCTCTTCCCTATCAATGTTTCCCTATATTTTGACTGCTACATTTTTATGTACAAATGTCTCAATTTAATAGCTCACAAAAAAATTAATTTAAATGAAGGTGAACTCGGGGGACATGAGGTATGCCCTGTATGGATTTACTATTTGTACGAGTCTGATGATTGATTCACTATTTCATTTTCAGCTAAGGTCAATAATTTGACCTGAAATTGCAGTACAAAAATTTTCATCTACTGTACCAATGTAATAATTTTTTTACATCAAAACACCCATAGCTGTAAATTGACCTCATGGGCATTGTTATGATTCATCCAGCACACTAATGTCTCATTTGTTCAATGTCATTTGGGTATATTTTCCCTGGAACGACGAGACAAATCATATAGCCTAATGTGTTATTGTCTATTGATAATCAATTTTCATAACAAAAATATTAATAAGAATTTAAAAAAGGTGAACTTTTTTTACAACCTGAAAAAATTAATTTCTATTAATTACATTTTGTTGATTTTTTAAGCATATGCTATACTTGAGATATCAATGACTTAAGTGGACTAAATAATTGAAAAGTAGAAAAATAATAAAATATGTTTTACAATTCCACCATGCCTTGTGCAAGTCAATCCAGCATAATATTCCAACAGAGCGGTCCCCCACAATTGAAGAACCACTACAATATTTCTAATTGTTCCAATAGTCCTAAATTTTTGCAGTATTCAATATATGTACAAGGTACAGAGAGTATATATTGAGAAGCCACCTCAATAACTCTCCTACATTTAATTCTGATAACTCTTCTATTACTTTTCATTCTTGCTGCTTGATATCTGTATATATTACTGGATGCCAATACTATGTTGATGTCAAACATCTATCAGTCTCATTTATTGATATCCTAAGTCTCGATGTGTTTCACCCACCCAGTTATTGGTGTGCACACAAGGAGACTACTATTCACAGTTGGCACCAGAGTGTATGAGCTCATATCGTGGCTGCCAGAGTCATATATCATCGGCGTGCCCGTGACGAGATCGAGGGGCATTGATAGATTGGCATGACAGCCAAAGGTCTGCTGAAGACCCCTGTGACTGTCATTACGATCCCCCTGTGAAAGCCAGTGTTTTCCTGGTGTTCATATGAGAATGTGATTTTCACTACACATAGTAGCATGTATATCAAAAGTTATGAGACAATCACAGCTTGAAGTCCACTAAAAGCACTATTAAATATAGTTAAAAGAAAAAAAAAAGTTTTAAAAAATATATATAAAAAAGAAAAGTTAAAATCACCCCCCATTTAAAATAAAATTAAAAATTAAAATAAACATATTTGGTATCATTGCATTCATAAAAGTCAAATCTATTGAAATATAAAATGAATAAATACTATAATTAAACAGCGTAATTAGAAAAAAAAACAAACGTTAGAATTATGGTTTTTTTTGGCCGCTGCAACACTGCAATAAAATGCAATAAGAGGCGATGAAAACATTGTATCTACCTCAAAATGGTATCAGTAAAAATGTCTACTCAGGGCGCCAAAAATAAGTGCTGACACTAGAGTTGAGCGAAACGGGTCGAAAAATTTCAAAAGTCGCCGACTTTTGGCAAAGTCGGGTTTCATGAAACGAAACCCGACCCTAGGATGAGGTCGGCCACGAGGTCGGCGACTTACGCGCCAAAGTCGCGTTTCAAAAGTTTGTTTTGCGCTCTTTTTCAGCCAATCAGGATCCACGGACACTGTGGGCAACGTGATGACATATGCAGGGGTCACCACCATCTTTCAGAAGGGCATGCAAGTGATTGGCTTGCTTTGGTGGGCGTCACAGGGGTTATAAAAGGGCGTGCACGCCGACCGCCATCTTACTTCTGCCGATCTTAGCATAGGGAGAGGTTGCTGCTGCTGATTCTGTAGGGAGAGCGTTAGGCAGGGAAGAAGAAAAAAAACTGCTTCTGCTGCTAGCGATTTTGCCTGTACAACACACCAGTCACTGTGTGTGCAGTGCAAGGGGAGGCTATATTGTGGTGGATCAGCGGTGTTGGTTGTTAGGCTGCCTTCTAAGGATTCCTGACAGCTGTATTGCTGTTTACCCACTGCTCTGCAAACTGCTTTTTTAAAAGCAATCCCAATTTTTTTTTTTGTCCTGCTGAGGTACTGAGCGTGCATTTTTTCACACCATACAGCGGTGTACGCTCCTCACACAGTACCATGTAACAGCTGTTATCACAGCCACAGTGAAGCTATCTGTGTGTCACTCTGTGAGAATAAGTCGAGGACATGTTCCGTTCTTACAGACCTGCACCTACTAGTTTTGTCTAGCTTTCAAACAGTTAAATATATTTGCTGTTTGATCACATTCAAAACTATAGAGAGACAGCGTGTGTCAGTCCGTATACTTAAAAAACACGGAGCTTGACAATTTTACGTACACCGGACAGCCGTGTACGTGCACGCTCCTCTCAGTACCGTGTAACGGCTGTTATCACGGCCACAGTGAAGCTATCTGTGTGTCACTGTGGAAGGATAAGTGGAGGACTTGTTCCGTTCTTACAGACCTACACTCTAGGGAGATTCCTATTCTGCCCAATTCTACATAAACCTTGTAGTTTGTGATACACTAGCCAATTTCTGCCTGTGACATAGCGCTCTGATATTCAGTGGGCCTCACACAATCCAAAAGTGTCCAGTGTCCACTAGTGTGTGCAGAAATTCAAAATCTCCCTTATCCTGTAGTCACTTTTTTCACACCTGTGCCATCGAGCCTGTGACATAGCGCTGTGATATTCAGTGGGCCTCACACAATCCATAAGTGTCCAGTGTCCACAAGTGTGTGCAGAAATTCAAAATCTCTGTGATCCTGTAGTCACTTTTTTCACACCTGTGCCATCGAGCCTGTGACATAGCGCTCTGATATTCAGTGGGCCTCACACAATCCAAAACTGTCCAGTGTCCACTAGTGTGTGCAGAAATTCAAAATCTCCCTTATCCTGTAGTCACTTTTTTCACACCTGTGCCATCGAGCCTGTGACATAGCGCTCTGATATTCAGTGGGCCTCACACAATCCAAAAGTGTCCAGTGTCCACTAGTGTGTGCAGAAATTCAAAATCTCCCTTATCCTGTAGTCACTTTTTTCACACCTGTGCCATCGAGCCTGTGACATAGCGCTCTGATATTCAGTGGGCCTCACACAATCCAAAAGTGTCCAGTGTCCACTAGTGTGTGCAGAAATTCAAAATCTCTGTGATCCTGTAGTCACTTTTTTCACACCTGTGCCATCGAGCCTGTGACATAGCGCTCTCATATTCAGTGGGCCTCACACAATCCAAAAGTGTCCAGTGTCCACTAGTGTGTGCAGAAATTCAAAATCTCCCTTATCCTGTAGTCACTTTTTTCACATCTGTGCCATCGAGCCTGTGACATAGCGATCTGATATTCAGTGGGCCTCACACAATCCATAAGTGTCCAGTGTCCACAAGTGTGTGCAGAAATTCAAAATCTCTGTGATCCTGTAGTCACTTTTTTCACACCTGTGCCATCGAGCCTGTGACATAGCGCTCTGATATTCAGTGGGCCTCACACAATCCAAAAGTGTCCAGTGTCCTCTAGTGTGTGCAGAAATTCAAAATCTCCCTTATCCTGTAGTCACTTTTTTCACACCTGTGCCATCGAGCCTGTGACATAGCGCTGTGATATTCAGTGGGCCTCACACAATCCATAAGTGTCCAGTGTCCACAAGTGTGTGCAGAAATTCAAAATCTCCCCTGTCCTATAGACACCTTGTACCTTGTTTTACATTACTATTTAGTTTGTTGGATTTTGTCTACATTTCTACAAAAAATGAGGAAGGCTGGTGGAAGAGGCCGTGGAATTGGGCGGGGGTTGGCAGCTGGTAATGATGGTGTTGGTGGTGGATCTGATGGTAGTGGCAAGAGCAAAATAGGACCGAATGCAGGAGGTGTTGAGCCTGCATCATCGTCTGGCTCCATAAGGCTTCGAAGGCTTAGTTTTCTAGGAGTTGGCAAACCGCTTTTAAAGCCAGAGCATCAGGAAAAAGTTTTGTCTTACATTGCTGACTCAGCCTCCAGCTCTATCGCCTCCTCTTCTGAAGTTGTTAAAAGTAAAAGCACTGAGTCGTCATTGGAGGCTCATGTTCATGAACCACACCTTTCCTTGTGTCCTTCACCCCAACCAAGATTGAAGGATGACGCAGGCCATACTACTGATTACTCCATGGAGCTGTTTTCACATACCATGCCTGGATTATCAAGTGAAATGGTGAATTACCCAGGCCAAGATGAATCTGACATGGAGTGCACTGATGCACAGCCGCTGATAGATGATTCTGCTGGTACATTCACTCAGAGCACTACATTGTCCTCGCAGTGTACAGAGCCAGATTCTGACCCTGATGAGACTCAGGTGCCCCTTCCCGCACACTATACCACCATACACGGTGACACAGAGGAAGGTGCACCTGACATTGAAGAGGAGGTGATGGATGACCCAGTTGTTGACCCAGATTGGCATCCATTGGGGGAAGAGGGTGCTGCTTCCAATAGCTCAGATGAGGAGCATCCACAGCAGACATCGACATCGCAACAGCTGTTATCTGGCAGGCCCGGAGCACTCCAAAGACAGGTTCCAAAAAGCAAAAGAGTTGCTCGACAGCTTGTCCAGAGGGTCAAAAGATCACAGCGTGCTAGGCCGCAAAATGTCTGCCAAAGTTGGGAGAGTGCAGTGTGGCACTTTTTAGAACAAAATCCTCATGATCAGGCCAAGGTTCTCTGTAAGAAGTGCGCAAAGACCTTTAGCCGAGGGAAAAATCTGAAAAATTTGAATACCAGTTGCATGCTTAGACATTTAACCACCATGCACTTGCAAGCGTGGACACAACACCAAACCTCAAGTGCCACATGTGCAACTGATCACAAAGAAGGTAGTCAGCAACGCTACATTGTTTCCCCCACTGTAAGCCCACCGGTTAGCACAGCAGCAAATGTTGAGGTGTCGTTGCAAGGCCACAGCAGTCAGGGAATCCCACTGTTATAACAATGAAATACTGAATCTAGGCCATCAGAAAGAACACCAACTCCATCACCATCATCAACCCTCTCTCAGTCCGCCCTGTCCACCGCTACTTCCACCATATGCAGCTCTCAAGTCCAGCTCACCCTCCCAGACACTATGAGTAGGTCAAGAAAGTACTCAGTCTCTCATCCGCTTACACTGGGTTTGAACGCCCACATTGCCAAACTAATCTCGTTTGAGATGATGCCCTATCGGTTGGTGGAAAGCGCAGCTTTCCGCGAACTCATGGCCTATGCAGTACCACGCTATGACCTACCCAGTCGCCACTTCTTCTCTCGCAAAGCCATCCCAGCCCTCCACCATCATGTAAAAGACCGCATTGTCCAGGCACTCAAGCAGTCAGTGAGTGGAAAGGTGCACCTCACAACTGATGCATGGTCCAGTCTGCATGGCCAGGGCCATTACGTGTCCATCACTGCGCACTGGGTTAATGTGGTGGATGCAGGGTCCACAGGGGACAGCGGTGGTGGGACAGTGCTGCCTAGCCCACGGTATAGGAAACAGTTGGCTGTAGGCGTTCGACCCTCCTCCTCCTCCTCCTCCTCCAGAAGCGAAAGCTCGTCCACAGAGCGCAGTCGTACGAGCACTCCATCTGCAGCTGCCACTGTTGCACACAAGGTGTCCCCCTATCGAGCAGCTAGTGGAAAGCGTCAGCAGGCTGTGTTGCAGATGATGTGTTTGGGCGACAGACACACCGCCGAGGTGCTGGCCGAGTACTTGAAGCGACAAACTGAGTCATGGCTGGGCAGTGTACATCTTGAGGCAGGCAAGGTAGTTAGTGATAACGTCCGTAATTTTGTGGCAGCCATAGCCCTTTCAAAACTCAGCCACATACCTTGCTTGGCTCACACCTTGAACCTGGTGGTGCAGTGCTTCCTCAAAAATTATCCGGAGTTAACAGCCCTGCTCCAGAAGGTGCGAAGACTGTGCGCACACATCCGCCGGTCGCCTGTACACTCCGTTCATATGCAGAAGCTGCAGCGATTGCTCCACCTTCCCAACCACCGCCTCATTATCGACATTGCAACAAGGTGGAACTCCACCCTGCACATGGTGGAGCGGCTGTGCGAGCAGAGGCAGGCCATAATGCATTTGTGGGAGGATACACGGCCAGGAACTTTGAGAGCAGACATGGAGTTGACAGGTGTGCAGTGGTCGAAGCTGAAAGACCTCTGTAAAGTCCTTCAGTGTTTTGAGGAATGCACACGGCTGGTAAGCGCAGACGACGCCATCCTAAGCATGAGCATCCCACTTATGCGTCTGCTCATGCAAACTTTGACGCACCTTAAGGAGCAGGCTTCTGCAGCCAATGTTGATGAGGAGGAAGAGGAGGAGGGAATCCTTGATGACATTCAGCCATTGTCTGCTCAGGGACCTCTCCTGGACGAGGTGGAGGAAGAAGAGGAGGAGGAGGATGATGATGGGGATGATTACTTAGGGGAGAAGGATGCATCTCGTGGGGCAAGTGAAAATGTTGGCGTGGCAAGGTCTGGTACAGGGTTTGTGCGTGACTGGAGGGATGTGGATATGCCAGAAAGTGCTCCTCCAACCAGCACTCGCAGTGCATCATTGACACCGGGAACATTGGCCCACATGTTAGATTATGCCTTGCAGATCCTAAAAAGGGACCCCCACATTGCCAAAATGATGAACGATGACGACTACTGGTTGGCCAGCATCCTGGATCCACGCTATAAAGGCAAATTACAAAACATCATGCAACAGGACAACCTTGACCTAATATTGGCTAATAAACAAGCAACTCTGGTAAATCGTTTGCTTGAGGCATTCCCAGCACACAGCAGCGGTGATGGTTCTCACACGAGCCGTACGGGCCGGGGGCAGCTTGGCAGAGGTGTTCATGGTGCACACAGCAGAAGTGGCGTTGGAGACAGGGGTTTCATGACAATGTTGTGGACTGATTTTTCATGTAACGCTCACACAACTGGTAATACTGCATCGATGGAAAGTGACAGGAGACAGCAGTTGTCAACTATGGTTACAAACTACTTTTCCTCCCATATCGATGTTCTCCCACACAGGTCATTCCCCTTTGACTATTGGGCCGCTAAACTGGACACCTGGCCTGAATTGGCACAATATGCCTTACAGGAGCTCGCTTGCCCAGCTGCAAGTGTGCTATCGGAAAGAGTCTTCAGTGCAGCTGGATCAATCCTGACAGAAAAAAGGACCCGTCTGTCAACCCAAAATGTGGATGATCTAACCTTCATTAAAATGAACCATGCATGGGTTTCCAAGGATTTTGTCCCACCTTCCCTTGATGACACATAGGGTGACAGAAAAATGGCTTGCTTTGGTCCAACTCTTCCTGGTACTTCACCTATTTCGCCTTTTGCATCAGCTGAATGTCCAACATCAACATATGCCACTTTCTAAAACTCCCTAACTGTGCTGCCTCCCCCCCCATGGCCGGGGTCACCACCTAGCGCACGACACTGTGCGAGTGCCGTTGCCCTGGACAGTTGGGTAGGCCGACTCTTGGGGGCAGGCACTGGCACAGGGTCCCTCATAGTGCAATCAAGTGTCTCTGACGGTGGTGGTGCACACCCGCCGTCAGACACACCGCCGTACTATGAGGGGCCCAGTGCCAGTACCGACGCCCACGAGTGGGCCCCCCTTGCTTGGGCAGGGCCCCAGCATTTGCAATCTTTACCTCTCCCTGCTCCTCCGCTGTGTAGTCTGGGCCGTCAAATCCATACTGTGCCTGACACCGTCTTTGCCTGCCTCCTGATGTATAGACATATATTTTGAATGTGTACGCTATCCATACATGTTATCCGGGGATACGGTACCCTTTCTCACCTTTGTGCAATCACGTGCAATCCATACTGGGCCTAACACCGTCTGAGCCTGCCTCCTGATGTATAGACATATATTTTGAATGTGTACGCTATCCATACATGTTATCCAGGGATACGGTACCCTTTCTCACCTTTGTGCAATCACGTGTAATCCATACTGGGCATGAGAACGGCTGGCGAGCTGTTAAGCAAGCTACAGCACCTGTGGTTTGCACACGTAAGTTTTTCATTGTTTCAGGAATGACGGTTAGGCCTAATTCCGGAACTGCGGTTGACCTGCACTTACTGGGAAATCATTGTTCGCGGGTAATAATTGTAATCAGTGATCCCCATCACTAACGTTGTTCAGCGGGTTATCTGCACCTGTAAGCGACAAACGCTGGCCTTTTCAGTGTAGCGCACATGCAGCCACGGAAATGTAAGGGCATGACACACCAGTTATTGGCCAATCTCATGTGCCAGAGCCTCACGTGTCCCTCTAGTAAGCCGGACTCGGACCGCGGGGAATGACGGAGTCTCGTTCGTTAACGGAATTAAGCTTGCACTGTGTGCATCTTTTCTGTAGCTGGCATGGTTGAGGTTTCCCAGGTGGAGTCGAATTTAACCGTAGGCTCCACTCCTGGTGGTGCCCTTCAGGACATTCCCTTAAGGTTCAGCTTTGCAACCATACTGCCCACGTAAAACAAACACTTTGCCTTCATGAACGCTGTTTGGAAAGTCATGACTTGTGGGAATAATGCCGCCCAATCAGTTAACCTGCTAGAGAGATCCTTCGTTGCTCCCAAGCATGACATCACACTCCCTAGGAGGAAGGTAATGCCACTGTGGCGACCGTACTCCTGGGGGCGACACAAGTGCACTGATGCCCAGCCACTGCTCGATGAATCTGCTGGTACATTGACCCAGACCACTACATTCCCCTTGCACGCTACACGGCCTGAATCTGACCCTGATGAAACTCAGGTTACCCTTCCCATATACAGTTCCATCTTACACGGTGACAAAGAGGAAGCTGCAGATGAAAGTGCAGGTTCGGCCCACCCACCATCAAACACACCACCGTACTATCAGGGGCCCTGTGCCAGTGCCGTCGCCAACGAGTGGGCCCCCCCTGCTTGCTCAGGATCACAGCACTTGCAAGGTTGAAATACTGTGCAGTGAGATGGAAGATGGGGACGATGAGGAGTCCAGACTAGTACAGGGATTCCCTAGCGAGGAGACTTATTTGATTGTTTTCAATGTTGGGACAGCAATTTTTGGGGAGCACGTTACTCTGGAGAATGATAGATGGGGCCCACCATACACTGGAACATTCCAAAGGTGGACATCAGACACTGGAGCAGCATTTACAGGGCCCATTGTACACTAGAGCATTAGAAATGGGGCCCATTATGTTTGGAGCATTATTTGGGCCCATAAGACAGTGGAGCTTCATCCATGGGGACCAACATATACTGTAGCATTATGTGGAGCTCATCATATACTGTTTCAAACATTATATGGGACAAATGATTCTGTATGGAGAAATAGATGGGCCTCGTCATGAGATGTAAAAAGTGAAGTATTTTTCATTGTACTATACCGCTATTTCTCTGCCGTATCGGAGCATGATGAGTTGTGGTATGTGTTAAAGGGGCGCTCTTTCGCCCAGGGCACATGAAAACCTGGAGCCAGCCCTACCCCCCCCACAACTTTAGCCAAATAACCCCCATTTTTCAGTGCGTAACTTGTATTATGAAGTTAATTAAGGTTGACAAGCTTAAGTAAGAAGAATTGGGACCCAAGTGATGGGTGTCTCAATATGGAAACTGCTGCTGGTACCAACCTATTGCGCGGTACCACCAGCGGAACACCGTCTCACTACACACACACGTACACACACTCTATACACCATACGCACCACACACTCACACACTCACTCACACTCACTCTCACACACACTCACACACTCTCTCACACTCACACTGTCACACTCACTCACATAAACACTCACACATTCACACTCTCACACTCACACACTCAGACACTCACACATATATTTTATTAAAATAATGAAGACATCAGTGACCACATATGCAAAAAAATTGCAAAACTTCTGGAATCCATCACAATGTTAAAAAGATGGAGAGTACATGGATGTTATCTTTGTGCTGTTTGTGATTTTCACAGACACATAGAATTGTATGGGTAATATCAATCTGTGACTATGATAAAAAAAAATGGACAGGGCTGATTTTTTTCAGCACACACAATTTGCAAAACAATACAGATATGTGAGCATGGTATATGTTTTGTGAAAAACATGAGTAGAATGCCAAGCCCCTGCAAAACGTATATTGAAGGGGCACTTGGGATCCCTCTTTTTTTCTCCCTTCTTTCATCAGTTAGGTTTTCTTTATTCAAAATATTATTTCAGGTTCTTTTTCTGCCCGCCCTATTATGGTTTGTGCGGCATAGCCTCCTATTTTCAGGAGAATGCCGATGGTATTAAATTTCTAGTTTTTTCAGCTAAGGTCACGTGAGGAGGCAGAATTTGTCAACAGGTTTCTGATTGGCAAGCGTCAAGTTTTTGCGGGCGCACTGCAGCTACTTAAACCCCTTCGCTGCGACTCCTGTGTGCCTGAAGATCTTACCTGAAAATCATAGCCGCTAAACATGAAAGAGCTCCTGACCAAGCTGAAGAGTTAAATCTAGATTCTCCCAAACTGATGTTAACATTTCAGCACCCAAATGGGCTCCTGTACTCACTGCTGTTCTTACTAGAGGTTGCTATAGAACACGCTACGGTGTTTCATGATTCATGGCTGCTCCAGCCATGTGCTCATGTCTCGTACATATAAAGTACAGGAAACCACAATGAAGGAGGGAGTGGGAGTTGCCTTTTTATGTTGTGCTCTTGGCTTCCTGTCCAGTGATAGGGTTGACCCCACTCTCGCATAATAAGAAATTACAGATCTGTTGTGTTACATAGGACTGCCGGTAACATCTAATAAATTATCTGTACTTAGAAAGTGGTGTTCCAAAGGCCTGAGGACTGCAGGTGACATCTGCAGCATTCTATACTCAGAGAGTTATCACTGTTACCTGTGGTGTTACACTGGATTGCAAGTAACGTCTACAGCATTATATGTGCTAATGGGGGTTTCAGTGTGTTATATGTCGTAATTACAAGGTTTTAGTTGGGAAAAAAAGGAGCAAAACACACTGACAAGCAATAGGATAACAATGTTTTGAACTTTTGAATTTCAGGCTTTATATCTCACCATCCACTACTGCTTTTAATGTGAGACTACCATAATTTTATAGACAATCATCTTGGCTATCTCATACATAAATTTGACTTGCAACTATTTAGCATATGATTAGTTATGCAGATTCTTGTCATGCCACTGCATGGTTACTGTTTTGCTCCTGAAAATCTAACTTTAAATTTTTATTAATTTATTAGCATTTTGTAAATCCACCTTTGGCTTTCAACACTGCCTGAATCCTTCTGCGCATGCTCTCAATGATATTCAAGTATATCTTGACTAAGGGATAGGCAAATGTAAAAAAGTTTCTTTATATTTTTTATTATATGCATTTATATTCTTCATTTTGTCGCCATAGCTGCATGATTTGTGGCTGCTAGACAGCCTGAATACTTGTGGGCATTTCCTCACAAACAGCTAATCCCCATGTGTATTCAGGCTGTCCAGCAGCTGCAAATCATGCAGCTACGGCGACAGAAACTAAATCTCAGAGCACAACCAGATACTCGGAGATCACTCGAGCATGCTCGGGAAATCTCGAGTAACGAGTATACTCGCTCATCACTAGTAGCCTGTCTACATGTGAGTCTTATTCGACTTGAACAATCTCGTGCAATGTGTAAAATGTCGACAGCCATTTGAGGCGATTCGCGCTAAGTGATTACAAATTGTTACAATTTGCCAGATTCAGAGAATTCCTCAAAATTTGACACATATTTGATTTACATCAAATTGATTTGCATCAAATCGATTCTCTCATCTCTATCCATTACCAATCTCCCAGCTATGGGTCTGCACAACAATTTATTTCTCAGATGTAATCATTTGCAATTGACTTAACAGTTTTGTTCCAAACTCAGTGCCTAGGAACAGCCAGTAGTAAAACTTTGCAGTGAAAAGCATAAAAAATGTGTTACCTGCATGAAAGCTGTGTCCTATTTTTTATTAGCCTGTGCCTACATTAAATGTAATTTTAGCAGTGCTCAAAACTCATTTCTGACAAAAAATAGCTTGCTTGCCTCAATAATTTTGTTGCATTTCATAACAAGCCATCATTTTTTCCAACTGCCCTTATAAAAATGGAAATGGCACTCTAACAACATAATCCTTACATTCCTGCATATGGAAAGTGCCTAAATTGATTCTGTCAGTGTAGCAGCCGCACGCTGTTGTATAGCCATCACTAATCATTTTATTTCTGTGTACATTTTCTCATTTCTCTTACCTGTATATTGGTTAATGTTGTCTGAGTCTTCCACAGTGCTTTTATTTTCCTGCACAAACAGTCTTAAACTGATGTACCACCTGGAAAAGCGCACTTATACATCATTTATAAAACGTGATGTGCTACTTTTGGTGTAGAAACTTTTTTCTTACTTTTTTAATTTGTTCTATATTATTTTGGAAGATATTTGTCATAGTAATGACTAGTAATGTCAGTTAAATACAGTACAGCATTGACAAACTGTATAAGTTCTTAATTATAAGCTGCAATAATATAATGTATGTCAATTCTAGCTTTCATGGACATATCTATAAATAATTTTAGTATTCATTTATTTTCTTTACTCGCTTATATAGCACCATTTATTTCTACAGAGCTTTACAGACATCTTCATCACTGTCTCCATTGGGAGTGTAAGCTTTTTTTACTTTTAAGGAGGCACTCAGGTAATCTTTTACCCATGAAAGGGCACTATCATTCATAAAGGAGGTACTATTATTCTAAGGGCTCATACCCATTTGCGAGAAAAAAAATGTCAGATTTCCAGACCGAAAAAACGGACGAGTGCTATGCGAGTGTCATGCGAGTGTAATGCGATTTCTGTGCGATTTTTCCATGGAACATCCGTATGAAATGCGTATGACATCCATATGAAATGCGTATGACATGCGTATGCAATCCGTATGCAATGCGATTTAAATATTAGGTTTTACATAGAGCAGTTCTCTCTATGTAAAAACTTATGTTAAAATAGCATTGCAAAAAAAAACTGTACGCGTCGTTTTAAAACAAAAAATCTTCAACATATATATATATATTTGAGAGAGAGAGATAAATAGCAGAATAGCCGTTAATTCATTTGTCGACTTTTGTAAAATAATTGCAAAAGCCGACAGGATATGAGACACGGTTTACATATAGTAAACCATTGTGTATCAGTAAGATTTATATATGTCCCTGACTAATAATGTTAGTGGTGAACAGTATGTGTGTAAAATTTTTGAGCTGTAGGTCTTAAATTAAAGGATTAATTCACAGTAAAAAATTGTGTGGGCTCCCGCGCAATTTTCTCTGCTAGAGAGGGAAAGCCAGTGACTGAGGGCAGATATTAATAGCCTAGGAAGGAATCATGGTTATTGGTCCCCCCTGGCTAGAAACATCTGCCACCCCAGAAAAGGTGCATCTATAAAATGCGCCTTTTCTGGCACTTAGCCTCTCTATTCCCTTTGCCTTTAGCTCATGTAGTTAATAAGGGGTTAATGTCACCTTGCTAATAAAAGGTAACATTAAGCAAGGTTAATAATGGAGATGTGTCAATAAGACACCTATCCATTATTAATCCAATAGTAGTAAATGGTTAAAAAAGACACACACACATTAATTAAAAATTATTTTAATGAAATAATGACACACAGTTTTTGACCAAATTTATTATGCTGCCAATCCAACTGAAGCCAACGTTCTCCTGGAATAAAAATTTTGTGCCTGTGCCACAAACCAGGCTACCCTGGAAGGGGCATGACTAGGACAGCTACCTCAGTCTTCACTAGAGCCTCTGATGGTGAGGTCAGGCTTGTGTGGCAGGTAGCTACCACTCCAGGGTGGTGTCTGGCTGTGGCTGCTAATCCCACTGGGGCACAGGACTCCAGGACAGGTGTGACTGACAGATAGGCAGGTGACCACGGCAGGCATAGCTGGTACTCTGGCAGGCAGGCATGGCATAGACACAGGCAGGTGGGCACGGCTGAGACACTGGCAGGTGGGCATGGCTGAGACACTGGCAGGCGGGCATGGCTGAGACACTGGCAGGCAGGTGCGGCTGAGACACTCGCACGCAGGCATGGCTGAGACACTGGCAAGTGCAGGCGGGCACAGCTGAGACACTGGCACGCGGTCATGGCTGAGACACTGGCAGGTGGGCACGGCTGAGAAACTGGCAGGCAGGCACGGCTGACTGGTAAGGCACAAGGACATGTACAGGAAGGAGTGTTGTATGGAATAGGTAGAGACCTGGTACTGGTACGGGAAGGATGGAATTATAGATGGGTATGAAGGAACATCTTTGGACCAGTTAACACTGGAGAAGAACCGCAAGGTTGCAGTGAGGAGCTGCAGTTAGTGGGTCGCCCTCTCAGGGCCACGGAGTACTCGGTACCGGCCCGGTATCGGCTGGACGTGTCACAGCAGCGGTGACCTGGACCATGGCCCTGGGCGCCCAATGAATAGGAAGATGTGAATGGTGAAATGTAGTTAAGTGAATAGTTTCTGACGCCACCTGTGGTGTTCGGCAAGGGAGGTGTTAAGCCGACGCTGCAGACAGATCCTCTGGGACAGATGGTGTGGTGCAGCAAGGATGGTATAGCCCTCCACAGGCAGAGCTGTTGTCCCAGGGCAGTGTAGATGTGGAGACACTTAGATGTTGTAGTATCCGGCGCAGGGGATGTAGCAGTGCCAGGTGGACGGACGCAGGAAGGAATGGAGGACACCAGGGCATGTAGTTCCAAAGCTTTACTCACAGTCTGTAGTGCCCGTGTCCTCCGGGTCAGGGACTCAGTCAACCTCCAGGCAAGATGGAATGCTCCCTTCCACACTCCACCAACTTATGTGCCTTTTCTGAACGTCTCCTCTATAGCGCCTTTAAGTGTGAAGATCTCCTAATACTGTGTCACACTGGAGTTCCTCCTGACAGATGTTCCCAAGAACTCTACTTGCACGGCAGACAGCTGTAGCCTGCTTCAGGGACTCTCTACTCCTAAGTCCCGGCTCTCTATCCGTGTTGTTGTGCCCTCAAGTCTTAGATGGGAGTAGTGCATTTACAACCCACTACTCCACCGGTGTCTGCTGCAGAACCATTAGTGTCCATACAACCTCGGGGACCGGGCCCCGGCCTTGCGCTTAGAACTTCTAGGCAGGGTTCTTCCTCTAACCCACATCCTCTGTGTTCCCTTTTACTCCTACGTTCCGTACTTGTCTTTTCCCTTCTATGGAAGTTCAGGCTTCAGTTCAATATCCTTCTCCTTCTTACCTTTCCCGTGCCAGCTGGCTCAGATCACTGAGGCAGCTGCAGCACTCCTTCCTCCATCCCTCTTCCAGGGATCCCCCACTCCTCCCGAGTGACTTCCTCTCTCCTACTCCACCTCTGAACTCAACTGAACTCTATCCTGGAACTGTCCCGCTCTTTTATATGTCCCCAACTCCACCCACCTCCCAGCACATCTAGTGTTTCAAGCAGGGAACCACCAAAGGTGCTCTGCTTCTCTCTAAGCAAGGAGCCGCAATGTGGTTTTGCTGAACTACTCTATTGTGTGGGGTGATTGTTGGAGCATGGTCAGGACCCTCCAACTTACCTGTATGGTGGGGCACCACACCTTAGGAGAAAGTGCAGAACCTCTGTGGCAACTGAGCCTCAGAGGCGCCACATTAGCAGCAAGAGGTTCTTCGGCAGCAGAAGCAGAACAAAGCAGAACTGCAGGAGTGCAGAGCACCGGCAGAGTTGCAAGAGTGCACAGCACAAGCAGAGCCGCAAGAGTACGGAACAGGCAGAGCCGCAAGAGTGCGGAGCACAGGCAGAGCCTCAAGAGTGTGGAGCAAGCAGAGCCGCAAGAGTGCAGAGCACGGGCAGAGCTGCAAGAGTGTGGGGCACAAGTGGAGCCGCAAGAGTGCGGCGCACAAGCAGAGGCGCAAGAGATCGGAGCACAAGCAGAGCCGTTAGAGTGTGGAGCACAGGCAGATGGAGAGGACACAAGGATAGACACAGCAGAGAAAGGAGCCATAGACAAGGAGACTGAGAATATGGAAAACGGTCATCATCACCTGATGCAGATGGATAACCCGTCGAAACACATTGTTGTTTAACCCCATCTCTTGTCTGAGTCTCTTTCCTGCGCTCCTAAGACCGTTTTCCATATTCTCATTGCTTCTATCCTCCACCGGAGGTTTTCGGCTGGAGCTGCGGTGCAGACCTGACATCCTTGTCTGCCCATGAGTTGCTTCCTAAGCGCTCCTCTATGACCGCTCATTACTGACTCTAACACGCTAGGAGACTGACAGACAGAGGTAGGACAGAGTTCAGACAAGGTAATGGTGCGAGACAAGGTACTGGAACAAAGACAGAGAGAGCCAGATATAACGCCTCCTTGAAGCCAGAACAAACAGGTGCGAGACAAGGCAAGGAACAAAAGCACAGGGACCAGGATATACTGCCTCCTGGAGGGTGGACAGGACAGGTACAAGGCAAGGCAAGGAACAATAGCACAGGGACCAGGATAGTCTGCCTCCTGGAGGGCGGACAGGACAGTCACAGACACAGGAATAGGAATCAAGCCTCCAGAGAAGGCAAAACACAGGACAGGACCTGGCAACTCAGCAGCAAGACACTAACTGAGTTAAGACATTGCTCAGGCAGCTACCACCAGGTGGAGCTGCCCTAAATACTAGAGGCCTTTTGGTGATTGGCCAGGGACACATTAGACAGGTGCACCCTGATTCCATAATAACAAGAGATGTGGTGTTGCTATCAGTGTGTCAAGAGTGGGAGAAGAGGGTTGCATTGACAATCCAACACAATGAGCAGCACTTTGAACACATTTTATAAGTGGTCATAAACTTGTAAAGAACTCATGAAAGAATAAAGTAACGTTAAAACCAAGCACAACATTGTTTTTCTTGTGAAATTCTCAATAACTTTGATGTTTCACATGACCCTCTTCTCATTAAAAAAAATAAAGTTGGATCCAAAATGGCCGACTTCAAAATGGCCACCATGGTTACCACCCCTCTCATATACTAATGTGCCACAAACAGGAAGTTGATATCAAAAAACATTCCCATTTTATTTAGGTGCATCCATATGAATGGCCCACCCTGTACATATATGCTCTCCATGTTCTTGTTACTCTACTAAAAGAAGAAAGAGACCCTCGTTGCCAATAAGTCCCATATAGAAACTTTCCATTTTTTCACTGAAGGTTCAGTGTGGAGGCATTAGAAGGCAATTTATTGGTGAATAAACAAACTTTTTTGTCAGCCTGCTGAGGAATATCTCCGTTAGGATTTATTTGTTGTGATTGACCATCCTGGTGTGTAACCAAGTATCCCTATTATAACTGCACGGGATTTTTTTCTTGGCATAAACATGTTAATCGCCTTAACCATCAGAGCAGATATTTTTCCACAAACTGGGCTTTACTAAGTAGATTTGCTGTGCCAGCATCTCTGAATTGATGGCTAGTGTGAGAAATAGACAATGGCATAAATAAAGCAACAAAAACAATTTTTAAAACAATTCCCTTATAAATTTAGTGTCATCGTTTCCCCTCATACCCTTTTCAACCAATTATAGAACTGTCCTAGAATACTGATAATAAAATGCCTCATTTCACACAAATTGTGACTCAACTTTCAACACATTGTTCATCTTTTTTGTCGACGCAGATTTACAAACTATTCATCATGGAGGTTGAAAAATATGATCTCATTAAGAGTAGGAATTCATGTGGATACATTTTAATGAAAATGTCTCTATACTGTATCTTCTCAGATTAACAGGCAACAATTACCCAGGAGACAATAGAATACAAATTATAACCAAGCAGACCTAATAAAATAAAAAACAAGAATATAAGAACGAAGCATCCTAAAAGACAAAGTTGCGAAGAGGTCAAGGGTTTAGGAACAGAACTTGGTGAAAATTATGAAATTTTATGTTATACTCTTTATATAATTTTTTTCTTATGGTGTCTAAATAATAAATAAAGCACCAATAAAATATATAAAGCTTGTAGTTTTTATATGGACATCGATCACATCAATCTAATGGTTACAGCTCTGAAATAAATATCAGACTTTAAATTCAGCAACTGGTAAAACTTCATTAAGCAATATTGACCCATGGTGAAAATGTGAAAATTCAATTAATGGAATGCTGTATTAAGCTTTTGGGTGCAATTTTATTGCCCCATATTTCTTTATAAAACTGCTTTTAATCAAAGTTACTTTTGAATATCTTGTGTGAACTTTTCATTTCGGGTCGAGATATAATCTGCCAGGTTAAGTTTAAACTTGAACTTGGCAATTTCAAAATGTGAAATATCTTCTGCCTCAGCAATTCTGTTATAGATTTACTTCTTTGTCTAGAATTGCTTTCATGGTACATGAGCAACATTATGTTATGCTTTGCCTTATGGATGGATAACCTGACATTCTCCTGTAGAGCTGGTGAAATGCAACAATAATTTTTGCTCAAATCATGTGAGACCTTAAAAATGTCTGGGATTTGGGACTGGGATATCTCGGTTTGAAACAGTGACATATCTAAGTTTTATTTTGTGTTTATGTGCTCCTAAAGTAGAAATATATGTTGCATGACCTCGCAATTTTCCATTTTTGTGCATTCCTTTTTTCCTCCCCTTATTCCAAGAGGCATAGCTTTTATATTTTTCCATCTTTACAACCGTATGAGGGCTTGTTTTTTGCAGGACGAGTTTTACGCTTGAATGACACCATCTACTTTATTATGTGAACCACTGGAAAGCAGGAAAAAATATTGAAGTGTTATGAAATTGCAAGAAAAAATTCACAATTATTTATTGTTTTTTTTTTTTTTTTACCATGTTCAATATATGGTAAAATTGACCTGGCAATAGGATTCCTCATGTCAATACAAGTACGCAGATACCCAACATGTACAGTGCCTTGCGAAAGTATTCGGCCCCCTGGAATTTTTCAATCTTTCCCCACATATCATGCTTCAAACATAAAGATACCAAATGTAAATTTTTGGTGAAGAATCAACAACAAGTAGGACACAATTGTGAAGTTGAACCAAATTTATTGCTTATTTTAAATTTTTGTGGAAATTCAAAAACTGAAAAGTGGGGTGTGCAATATTATTCGGCCCCTTTAACTGCTTCACCCCCAAGGGTGGTTTGCACGTTCATGACCAGGCCAATTTTTACAATTCTGACCACTGTACCTTTATGAGGTCATAACTCTGGAACGCTTCCATGGATCCCGGTGATTCTGACAATGTTTTCTCGTGACATATTGTACTTCATGATAGTGGTAAAATTTCATTCAAATAACTTGCGTTTATTTGTGAGAAAAATGGAAATTTGGCAAAAATTTTGAAAATTTCGCAATTTTCCAACTTTGAATTTTTATGCCCTTAAATCACAGAGATATGGCACCCAAAAAACTTGATAACTAACATTTCCCACATGTTTACTTTACATCAGCACAATTTTGGAACCAAAATTTTTTTTTGTTTGGAAGTTATAAGGGTTAAAAGTTGACCAGCGATTTCTCATTTTTACAACACCATTTTATTTTTACGGACCACATCACATTTGAAGCCACTTTGAGGGGTCTATATGATAGAAAATACCCAAAAGTGACACCATTCTAAAAACTGCACCCCTTAAGGTGCTCAAAACCACATTCAAGAAGTTTATTAACCCTTTAGGTGCGTCACAGGAATTTTTTTGAATATTTAAAAAAAAAATGAACATCTAACTTTTTCACAAAAAAATACTTATTTTTTTATTTTACCAAGGGTAACTGGAGAAATTGGACTGCAAAAGTTATTGTGCAATTTGTCCTGAGTACGCTGATACCTGATATGTGGGGGGGAACGACTGATTCGGCGCATGGCAGAGCTCAGAATGGAAGGAGCGCCGTTTGACTTTTTCAATGCAAAATTGTCTGGAATTCAGATCGGACGCCATGTCACGTTTGGAGAGTCCCTGATGTACCTAAACAGCGGAAACCCCCTACAAGTGACCCCATTTTGGAAACTAGACCCCCCAAGGAACTTATCTAGATATGTGGTGAGAACTTTGAACCCACAAGGGCTTTACAGAAGTTTATAACGTACAGCGGTACAATTAAAAAATCATATTTTTTCCACAAAAATGATCTTTTCACCCCAATTTTTATTTTCTCAAGGGTAACAGGACCCTAAAAGTTATTGTGCAATTTGTCCTGAGTACGCTGATACCCCACATGTGGGGATAAACCACTATTTGGGCGCATGGCAGAGCTCGGAAGGGAAGCAGCGCCATTTGACGTTTTTGGCTGGAATTGAGATCGGACACCATGTCGCGATTGGAAAACCCCTGATGTACCAAAACAGTGGAAACCCCCCACAAATGACACCATTTTGGAAACTAGACCCCCTATGGAACTTATCTAGATGTGTGGTGAGAACTTTGAATCCCCAAGGGCTTCACAGAAGTTTATAACATAAAGCCATACAATTAAAAAATCATATTTTTTCCACAAAAATGATCTTTTCACCCTCAATTCTTATTTTTCCAAGGGTATCAGGACCCTAAAAGTTATTCTGCAATTTGTCCTGAGTACGCTGATACCCCACATGTGGGGGTAAACCACTATTTGGGCGCATGGCAGAGCTCGGAAGGGAAGCAGCGCCATTTGACATTTTTGGCTGGAATTGAGATCGGACATCATGTCACGATTGGAAAACCCCTGATGTACCAAAACAGTGGAAACCCCCACAAATGACACCATTTTGGAAACTAGAACCCCTAAGGAACTTATCTAGATGTGTGGTGAGAACTTTGAACCCCCAAGGGCTTCACAGAAGTTTATAACATAAAGCCGTACAATTAAAAAATCATATTTTTTCCACAAAAATGATCGTTTCACCCTCAATTCTTATTTTTCCAAGGGTAACAGGACCCTAAAAGTTATTGTGCAATTTGTCCTTAGTACGCTGATACCCCACATGTGGGGGTAAACCACTATTTGGGCGCATGGCAGAGCTCGGAAGGGAAGCAGCGCCATTTGACGTTTTTGGCTGGAATTGAGATCGGACACCATGTCGCGATTGGAAAACCCCTGATCTACCAAAACAGTGGAAACCCCCCACAAATGACACCATTTTGGAAACTAGACCCCCTAAGGAACTTATCTAGATGTGTGGTGAGAACTTTGAACCCCCAAGGGCTTCACAGAAGTTTATAACATAAAGCCGTACAATTAAAAAATCATATTTTTTCCACAAAAATGATCTTTTCACCCTCAATTCTTATTTTTCCAAGGGTAACAGGACCCTAAAAGTTATTGTGCAATTTGTCCTGAGTACGCTGATACCCCACATGTGGGAGTAAACCACTATTTGGGCACATGGCAGAGCTCGGAAGGGAAGCAGCGCCATTTGACGTTTTTGGCTGGAATTGAGATCGGACACCATGTCGCGATTGGAAAACCCCTGATGTACCTAAACAGTGGAAAACCCCCACAAATGCCACCATTTTGTTAACTAGACCCACCTAAGGAACTTATCTAGATGCGTGGTGAGCACTTTGAACCCCCCAGTGCTTCACAGAAGTTTATAACGCCCGGGTGTGAAAATAAAAAATTCGTATTTTTTCCACAAACATGATCTTTTAGTCACCATTTTTTTATTTTCCCAAGGGTACCAGGAGAAATTGGACCCCAAAAGTTGTTGTCCAATTTGTCCTGAGTATGCTGATACCCCATATGTGGGAGAAAACTACTGTATGGGCACACGTCGGGGCTCGGAAGGGAAGTAGTGACGTTTTGGAATGCAGACTTTGATGGAATGTTCTGCGGGTGTCATGTTGCCTCCTGGAGAGCCCCTAATGTACCTAAACAGCGGAAACCCCCCACAAATGACCCCATTTTGAAAACTAGACCCCCTAAGGAACTTATCTAGATGTGAGGTGAGCACTTTGAACCCCCCAAGGGCTTCACAGAAGTTTATAATGCCCGGGCATGAAAATAAAAAAATCGTATTTTTTCCACAAACATGATCAATTAGTCCCCAATTTTTTTATTTTCCCAAGGGTAACAGGAGAAATTGAACCCCAAAAGTTGTTGTCCAATTTGTCCTGAGTACGCTGACGCCCCTTATGTGGGAGAAAACTACTGTATGGACACACGTCAGGGCTCGGAAGGGAAGTAGTGACATTTTGGAATGCAGACTTTGATGGAATGGTCTGCAGGTGTCATGTTGCCTTTGGAGAGCCCCTAATGTACCTAAACAGTGGAAACCCCCCACAAATGACCCCATTTTGGAAACGAGACCCCCTAAGGAACTTATCTAGATGTGTGGTGAGCACTTTGAACCCCCAAGTGCTTCACAGAAGTTTATAACACTCGGACGTGAAAATAAAAAAATCATTTTTTTCCACAAAAATGATATTTTTGCCCCCATTTTTTTATTTTCCTAAGGGTAACAGGAGAAATTGGACCCCAAAAACTGTTTTGCAATTTGTCCTGAGTAGGCTGATACCCTACATGTGGGGTAAAACACTGTTTGGGCGCATGTCAGAGCTTGGAAGGGAAGGAGCACCATATGACTTTTTCAACTCAGAATTGGCTGGAATTGAAATCTGATGCCATGTTGCATTTGGAGAGCCCCTGATGTGCCCAAACAGTGGAAACCCCCAATTCTAACTCCAACCCGAACCCCAACACACCCCTAACCCAAATCTCAGCCCTAGCCCTAACCCTAG
The DNA here is from genome assembly GCF_039654945.1 of Dendrobates tinctorius. Taxonomy (NCBI): domain Eukaryota; kingdom Metazoa; phylum Chordata; class Amphibia; order Anura; family Dendrobatidae; genus Dendrobates; species Dendrobates tinctorius. Next base: position 26,894,470 of record NW_027361827.1, on the reverse strand, counting down.
CCCTAACCCTAGCCCTAGCCCTAACCCTAACCCTAACCCTAGCCCTAACCCTAACCGTAATGGAAAAATGGAAATAAATACGTTTTTTTTATTTTATTATTTTTCCCTAACTAAGGGGGTGATAACGGGGGGTTTGATTTACTATTTATGGCGGTTGGTATGTTTGGCGGCTGTCGCACGCTAAAAGACGCTTTTTAATGTAAAAATAGTTTTTGCATCACCACATATTGAGAGCTATAATTTTTCCGTATTTTGACCCACTGAGTCATGTGAGGTCTTATTTTTTGCGGGGCGAGTTGACGTTTTTATTGGTACCTTTTTCGGGCACGTGACTTTTTTTGATCGCTTTTTATTCTGATTTTTGGGACGCAGAATGAACAAAACCCAGCGTTTCATGAATTTCTTTTGGGGGGGTGCGTTTACACCGTTCCGTGTGCGGTAAAATTGAGTTTTATTCTTCGGGTCAGTACGGTTACAGCGATACCTCATTTAGGTCATTTTTTTATGTTTTGGCGCTTTTATGCAATGAAAACTATTTTATATAAAAAATAATTATTTTTGCATCGCTTTATTCTGCGAGCTATAACTTTTTTATTTTTTCGCTGATGATGCTGTGTGGTGGCTCGCTTTTTGCGGGACAAGATGACGTTTTCAGCGGTACCATGGATATTTATATGCGTCTTTTTGATCGCGCGTTATTACACTTTTTGTTTGGCGGTATGATAATAAATCATTATTTTTTGCTTGGTTTTTTATTTTTATTTTTTAAGGGGTTCGCTAAAGGGGTTAACTAATGGGACAGTTTTATAGGGCAGGTCGTTACGGACGTGTCGATACCTAATATGTGTACTTTTATTGTTTTGTTTTTTTTTATTTTCAAAAAATGGATTTATTTGGGGGAATATTTTTTTTTTTTTGTAATTTATTTGGCGATTTTTTTAAAATTATTTTAACACTTTTTTTATTTTTTTTTTACTTTATTAAATAGTCCCAGGTGGGACATCACTGTTCTGTGACAGATCGCTGATCTGTCACATCACAGATCACTGTGACAGATCAGCAATCTGTCACAGGCAGTGCACAAGGCTTCCTCATGCCTGCGCTTTGCAGGCACTGAGGAAGCCAGCTTCCTGCAGGCCCCCCGAAGGCCCCCGTCGCCATCTTGGATTCAGGGGCCTGCAGGAAAGGAGCCCCCGGCAGCAACGCTGCACATTGCGCTGCCGTGGGGGGCTCAGGGAAGCACGGAGGGAGCCCCCTCCCTGCCGATGCTTCCCTTTAACCCCCGGTACACCGCGATCATGTTTGATCGCGGTGTGCAAGGGGTTAACGTGTCGGGGTGGTCCCTGACCGCCCCTGACACATTGTGCCGGGTGTCAGCTGTGATAATCAGCTGACACCCGGCCGCGATCAGCGACGCTCACCACGTGAGCGCCGCTGATGGCGGTAGACGTACTATCCCGTCCATGGGCATAGGGGCCCGGGTCCCATGGATGGGATAGTACGTCTGATGTCAGGAATGGGTTAACTTAATACTTTGTTGCGCCACCTTTTGCTGCGATTGTAGCTGCAAGTCACTTGGGGTATATCTCTATCAGTTTTGTACATCGAGAGACTGAAATTCTTGCCCATTCTTCCTTGGCAAACAGCTCGAGCTCCGTGAGGTTGGATGGAGATCATTTGTGAACAGCAGTTTTCAGTTCTTTCCACAGATTCTCGATTGGATTCAGGTCTGGACTTTGACTTGGCCATTCTAACACCTGGATACGTTTATTTGTGAACCATTCCATTGTAGATTTTGCTTTATGTTTGGGATCATTGTCTTGTTGGAAGACACATCTCCGTCCCAGTCTCTTGTCTTTTGCAGACTCCAACAGGTTTTCTTCAAGAATGGTCCTATATTTGGCTCTATCCATCTTCCCATCAATTTTAACCATCATCCCTGTCCCTGCTGAAGAAAAGGAGGCCCAAACCATAATGCTGCCACCACCATGTTTGACAGTGGGGATGGTGTGTTCAGGGTGATGAGGTGTGTTGCCTTTACGCCAAACATATAGTTTGGCATTGTTGCCAAAAAGTTCAATTTTGGTTTCTGACCAGAGCACCTTCTTCCACATGTTTGTTGTGTCTCCCAGGTGGCTTGTTGCAAACGTTAATCGACACTTTTTATGGATATCTTTGAGAAATGGCTTTTTTTCTTGCCACTTTTCCATAAAGGCCAGATTTGTGCAGTGTACGACTGATTGTTGTCCTATTGAAAGACTGTCCCACCTCAGCTGTAGATCTCTGCAGTTCATCCTGAGTGATCATGGGCCTCTTGGCTGCATCTCTGATCAATCTTCTCCTTGCGTGAGATGAAAGTTTAGAGGGACGGCCGGGTCTTGGTAGATTTGCAGTGGTATGATACTCCTTCCATTTCAATATGATTGCTTGCACAGTGCTCCTTGGGATGCTTAAAGCTTTGGAAATCATTTTGTATCCAAATCCGGCTTTAAACTTCTCCACAACAGTATCATGAACCTGCCTGTTGTCTTCCTTGGTCTTCATGATGCTCTCTGTGTATCAAACAGAACCCTGAGACTATCATAGAGCAGGTGCATTTATACGAACACTTGATAACACACAGGTGGATTATATTTATCATCATTAGTCATTTAGGACAACATTGGATCATTCAGAGATCCACAATGAATTTCTGAAGTGATATTGCTGCTCTGAAAGTAAAGAGGCTGAATAATATCGCACGCCCCACTTTTCAGTTTTTGACTTTCCTCAAAAATTTAAAACAACCAATAAATTTCGTTCAACTTCACAATTGTGTGCCCCTTGTTGTTGATTCTTCACCAAAAATTTACATTTGGTATCTTTATGTTTGAAGCATGATATGTGGGAAAAGCTTGAAAAGTTCTAGGGAGCCAAATACTTTCGCAAGGCAGTGTATAGGGTTTTTTTTCTATTTAAGTGGTGAACAAAAAATTTCGGAAATTTAAAAGAAAAAAAATTTGCTTCTATCGCCATTTTCTATTTTCTGAGACCAGTAATGTTTTCATTTTTCAGGACCTGCAGCTGTGTGATGGCTTACTGTTTATTTTGAGCCCTGAGCTGATATTTTTAATTATAGCAGTTTTTGGTAGATGCAATGTTTTCATCACCTTTTATTGCATTTAATCCAATGTTGCAGTGGCAAAAATAACATAATTCTGGTGTTTTGATTATTTTCTCATTACACAGTTTACCCATTGGATTAATTTATTTTACATTTTGATAGATCGGATTTTTATGAACCTAGCAATACAAAATATGCTTTTTTTACTTTCTTAATTGTTTTATTTTTAATGGGGCAAAAGGGAGGTGATTTGAACTTTTGTGTTTTTTTATTTTTTTGATATTTTTAAAACTTTTTTTTCGCTGAATTTAATAGTCCCTTTAGGAGACTTGAAGCTGCAATTGTCCAATCACATATGCTATACATGGCAGTGCTTCAGCTAATCACTGCTAATCAGGATGTCCTATGAATGCTGGCCACAAACAGATGTTCATAAGAGGATCGTAATGACAGACATGGGGGTCATCAGCAGACCCCCAGCTGTCATGACAATCCATTAGTGCCCCGCAATCACATAACAGGGGCACTCTTGTGTGGGATGAATGACTTGCTTCCTTTCAAAGCATGTTAAATCCTGCTGTCAGTGATTGACAGCAGGATTTAACAGGTTAACAGATACAGGTGAAATAAATCAGTCATTTGAGGGGAAAGGTGTGAGCTCGGGGTGTGATCCCACATCAAAGGCAGGTACACAACTTTTAATGTACAAATGTGTCAAGGGTCATGAAGGAGTTAAGGACGCAGACATTTTTTGTGTTTGCACTTTTATTTAACTTTTGCAACAACGTGAGGTCTTGTTATTTTAAGTTACATGAGTTGTAGTTTTGAGTGTCATGATTCATATTACCATATAATGTACTGAAAAGCTGGAAAAAAAAATCTAATTGAGATAAAATAATAATAAAAAAAAATCTTGCCATTTTTGGGGTTTGTTTTTACAGCATTCATTCTACAGTAAATATGACCTGACAAAATCATTCCTCAAGTCAGCACAATTACCACAATACAAACTACAAAAAAATTGTTTATGTCATCATTTCTCAGACCAATAACATTTTCATTTTTCCATCCATAGTGCTTAACCCCTTAGTTACAGAGCCAATTTGGTACTTAATGGCCAAGCCAATTTTTACAATTCTGACCAGTCCACATTCTCTTATACTTTGCATTGTAACCACAGCTGTGGCTGTTATTACAATGCTCTCCAGCAGGTTCAGTATGCTTCTATGCACATGCTGTGGGACATGCAATGACCCTTTTATATGATCCCCCTCAATGCTTTACAGTATTTAAATTGCAAATTCACATTTGATAAGATTTGCTCGGTATTGGAGAAGATGAGTATGAATACAATGTGAGGCATTTGAAAATGTAATATTCCCTCGAACACCCTTGTAACTGCTTCACGACATGCGCCATACATGTTCGGCTTTGCAGAAGCGTCGAACCCGCAATGTGCAGTACATGAACGGCATAGCGATCATGCGGACTCACGCTGAATGCCACCACGATCGTGTATAGGTGACAGCTTGTTGAAATATGTTTGGTGCAACAACTCCATTCCTGTCTATTAGTATTTAGCTGATAGATTTGTTTGCTGTTTATAAAGTTAGAACAAAAAAAAAGAAAAAACTCCCAGAGGCTCACACAGGGACAGCATGTAACTGTATTTCCTGTTTTCCTGTGTCTGTGTATGAGAGAAGCAGCCTGCTGTAGATGATGTACAGATAGAGGCACACAAATGATTTATTCCTGATCTATTAAGCATATTGTTGCTGATTGTTCCTGAATAAAGAACCTCTGTTGTCACACGCTTGGAGAGTATCCTGAATAATCTGCTGCCAAGAGAGCTGGCACCCTGCAGCAATGTCCACAATCAGTACTAGTATTGATCGCGGGCATTTAACCCCATCTGGTGCCGCTGTCAATAGCAATGTGATCGCGTTGTGCTGATGGTTTCCATGGTGACCCCCACCAGCAAGATGGCCCAGGGTCCTTTAAGGTCATGCAGACAAGGTTGCTTGTGAGCGCCTGCTAAGAGCAGGAGCTGACTTGAATCTTTCCCTGCATGTCAGACATTGCTCTGATGCTCTGCAGTGCAGTAGCATTGCAGCATTACAGAGCATCAGATCAGCGATCTGTCACTGTACAGTGATGTCCCATCCTGGGACAATATAAAAACGTAATAGAATAAGTTATTAAAATGTGTAAAAATATTTTTATAAAAATCCCCAAGCAAAGGGCAAAACAAATTAAATAATATGAATCTAATAAATATATTTATTTCTGAAAAAAAACAATAAAAGTACATATATTTGGCATTGCCACATCCGGAACAAGATGGCCTATTTAACCCCTTAATGACCAGAGCTTTTTTTCGATTTTTCGTTTTCGTTTTTCGCTCCCCTCCTTCCCAGAGCCATAACTTTTTTATTTTTCCATCAATATGGCCATGTGGGGGCTTATTTTTTGCGGGAAGAGTTGTACTTTTGAACGACATCATTGGTTTTAGCATGTCATGTACTCAAAAACAGGAAAAAAATTCCAAGTGTGGTGAAATTGCAAAAAATGTGCAATCCCACACTGGTTTTTTATTTGGCTTTTTTACTAGGTTCATTAAATGCTAGAACTGACCCACCATTATGATTCTCCAAGTCATTACGAGTTCATAGACAAACATGTCTATGTTCCCTTTTATCTAAGTCGTGAAAAAAAATTCTAAAGTTTGCTAAAAAAAAAAAAACATTTGCGCAATTTTCCGAGACGCATAGCGTCTACATTTTTCATGATCTGGGGTCGGGTGAGGGCTTATTTTTTGTGGGCCGAGGTGATGTTTTTAATGATACCACTTTTGTGCAGATACGTTCTTTTGATCACCCGTTATTACATTTTAATGCAATGTCACGGCGACCAAAAAACGTAATTCTGGCGTTTTGAATTTTTTCTCGCTGCGCCGTTTAGCGATCGGATTAATGATATTTTTTTAATGATAGATCGGGCGATTCTGAATGCGGCGATTATAGTTCTATTTTGATTGAGGCGAAAGGGGGGAGATTTGAACTTTTATTTTTTTTACATTTTTTTATTTTTAAACATTTTTTATTTTTTTACTTTTGGCATGCTTCAATAGCCTCCATAAGAGGCTAGAAGCATACACAACCCGATTGGCTCTGCTACATATGGACGATGAGCAGATCGCCCATATGTAGCAGATTTACCACTGTGCTTTGAGTGCCAGCCAACGGGCATCGCTCAAAGCGATCTGCCTGCAACAACCATAGAGGTCTTTATGAGACCTCTGGTTGTCCAGGCAATGCTTCGCCGACCCCCGATCACGTGATGTGGGGGAAGCTCTAGTTAAATGCCCGCTGCCAGTGCTTGACAGCGGGATTTAACTAGTTAATAGGTGCGGGCGGACGGTGATTCCACTCACACCTATTGTGGGCACATGTCAGCTGTTTATAACAGCTGACATCTAGTGGCTTTGAGGTGGGCTCACCGCCGGAGCCCACCTCAAAGCAATGGAGTCTGACCGCTGACGTACTCTCCCATCAGCGGTCAGAAAGGGGTTAATCTGTCCCACTAGTTAACCCCTATGGTATAAAAATAAATGAAAAACGAGGCAAAAATCTATGCTTTACCATCATACCGCAGAACAAAAAGTGCAGTAAAATGAGATAAAAAACGAATGTAAATAAAAATGATACCTCTGAAAATGTCATCTTGTTCCACAAAAAAACAAGCCGCCATACAGCTACATCAGCAGAAAAATAAAAAAGTTATAGCTCTCAGAATAAAGCGATGCAAAAATTATTTTTTATTTATAAAATAGTTTTTAAAAGCGCCAAAATATAAAAAAAAACTATATAAATGTGGTATCACTGTAATCGTACTGACCCGAATAAAAAAGCTGCCTTATCAATTTAACCACAAGCAGAACGGTATAAAAAAATCTGAATTTGTTCATTCTACCTCCCAAAATTCGGAATAGAACGAGATAAAAAAATGTCATGTGCCCAAAAATGGTAGCAATAGAAACATCAACTTGTCCTACAAAAAAGAAACTGTCACATGACTCTGTCTGCCAAAATATGGAAAAATTATAGATGTCTAAATATGGCAATGCAAAAACTAGTTTTTGCAATAAAAAGCATCTTTTAATGTTTTAATGTGTGACAGCAGTAAAATATTAAAACTCGTTATAATTCTGGTATCACTGTAATTGCACCGAACCAAAGAATAAAGTTGTCTAATCACACATACCGCATAAGGAACACCGTAAAAAATAAATAAAACAAATTCTCCACCAGCTGTTGATTTGTTCATTTTGCCTGCCAAAGATTGCAGTTATGCTAGGCGGACATTTATCCTGCGTTCTATGCTGAATGCTTACACCGGGGGTTTTGAAACCTCTGAAATACATTATTCAGATGGAACCCCTAGGGGAAGATTCCCTATAATAAGGCAGATGGAGGAACTGTGGATGCCACAGGACCTGTGATCTGGTGGTGTTCGTCTTTTTAGGCATGCATAAAAGTGCGGTCAACCACAGTTTTGTGCACTTCTGAAAAGAAGGACAATGCTGAACAGAGGCCATACGTAGTCCAGAGTAACTCTGCTGCCTCATTATAGTGAATGGATCCCTCAGGGATTTCATCTGTCATGTCACTCGGGGCTTTAGATGGAAACCCCAAAGTGGTCAGTCTAGAGCGCCTGATAAATGTGATCCTAAATGTTATGTAAAATGTCCCCACTAAACGCTTCCACTCAATCCACAAAAAAGCAAGTCCCCACTCACATCTGTCATCTGTTAATGGAAATATAGAGGCTTCCACGTTACTGGTAGCACAAAGGCCCCCCTCCTTTCTGAGCCCCACAGTGTACCTAAACCACATTGAGGCTATGTGCACACGTAGCAGAAAATTTCTGCTTAAAAACCTGACTCCCTTCCCAGAAACCGCGGGGTTTTTTCTGCGCGTTTTCCGCGCAGTTCCTGACACATGGAACTAGCCAGAAATGCGGAAAAATCCGCGAAATTAATGAGCATGTTGCGTTTTTTACCGTGAAGCGTTTTTTTCGCGGTCAGTATGCACAGAAATTGAAAAATGCATAGAAATGAATGGGAAGCTTATTTTTAGAAAATCCGCTAAAAAAACGCTGTGTGCACACAGCCTTAGCGTCCTTATGTTTGGCATTTCTGTAGTGACGAGAGCCCCCTAATTTACAGGTGCATGTCTCCAGAAGCATGAGCTGGTCATAATGTACTGATCACTATAACATACTGGTCACTACTAGAGTTGAGCAAATTTGGTCAGATCGGGTTTCATGAAACAAAATTTGTTTCAGATGAAACTGGTCCGACTAGGGTAAAAAAAGTCAACATTCATCTACTCAATGCTAACTTTTAATCCCAATTGACTTGCATTGGGGTCGGGTTTCGGATGAAACTCCAACTTATTTTGCCCTAGTTGGACAAGTTTAATCTAAAACAAATTATGTTTCATGAAACCCGATCCGACCAAAGTCGCTCAACTCTAGTCACTACAATGGCACTTTGCACTTTTCACTCAGCAACATCCAATACTGCTTGTTTCTGAAAAACACCCATGGAGTGTACATAAATTCCCAAAGGGGTATAATTTCCAAAATGGGGTCACTTGAAGGAGGATTCTGCTTCCCTAGCATTTAGGAGCATTTAGTCCACAAACTATTCTAGGAAAATCTGTGCTCCAGGAGGCAAATAGCGCTCCATCCCTCCAGAGTCTCACAGTGCAGCTAAGCAGTGCTGTACAGCCACATATGGGGTAGTTCTACATTTAGCATAAATTGTGTGAAAAATTTTGGTGCCATTTCCCAGTATGAAAATGTAAAATTTGGGGCTAACAGACAATCTTGGTGGTAAAAATGTAAATTATTTTTTCCTCACTGCTCAGTGTTATAAAACTCTGTGACCCACCTGTCATGTCAATATGAACATTTTGCCTCTATATGTATTAATTGAGATGAGTAGTTTATAAACATGGGGTCACTTTTGGGGGGGGTTCTGCTGTTGTGGCACCTCAGGGGCTCTACCAATGTGGCATGGCACCCTCAAACCAATGCAGCAAAATCTGAACTGTAATATGGCACTCCTTCCCTTCTGAGCTTTGCACTGTGCCTCAAGAGTAGTTTTGAACCTTATATGGGGTATCGGCATATTTCTTGTGTTACCCATATTTAAATGCAAAATTTGAAGCCAAAAATCATTTTTGTGGGCAAAATGTGATTTTTTTTATTTTTACTGCTCAATGTTAGAAACTTCTGTGAAGCACCTGGGGTTTCAAGGTGCTCACCACACATCTAGATAAGTTCCCTGAGGGGTCTATAGTTTCTAAAATGGTGTCAGTTTTGGGGGTTTCTACTGTTTAGGCACATCAGGGGCTCTTCAAACATGACATGGCATCCCCTAATTATGCCAGCAAATTTTACATTCAAAATGTGAAATGACACTCCTTCCTTTCCCCTGCTGTGCGCCCAAACAGTAGTTTTCCCCCACATGTGAGGTATCGGCTTGCCCAGGAGAAATTCCACAACAAACTGTATGGTCTATTTTCTCCTGTTACCTTTGCAAAAGTAAAAAAAATAGGTCTAAAGGAATATTTTTGTGAAAAAAGTTAAATGTTTATTTTTTCCTTCCACATTCCATTAATTCCTGTGAAGTACCTGATGGGTTAATAAACTTCTTGAATGTGATTTTGAGCACCTTGAGGTGTGCAGTAGGGATGAGCCAGCATATTTGTGGGTATTCAGTACTCAGTGAGTAATGCGGTACTCGCGGTACTCGGTACATCGAGTATTTCACTACTTGCCTCGCTATTCGGTTCTCCCGCCCAGCAGTTGCCAATCACAGTAATGCCGCACCCTTCTTGGTTGTGGGCAGCATTACTATCATTGGCTGGCCGCCCAGCGTCCTATGAGTCATCATAGCCTGGCACTAAGCCCTGCCGCCGCCATTTTCTGCACATTGCATACAGAACACAGCTAGTGTAGGGAGAGTGTGAGTAGCTGCTAGGGAGAGTTGTGTTTTTTGGTGCAAATCACCCAGAAATCCTCTGTGAAACCCAAAAGCTCTTTTCAGAGCTGAAAGTATAAGGTTAGGGACTGAGTAGTGACCATTTTCCCAGCTTTTTCTGAGGTCACATTTACCCCTGCAGGGCAGTTTTTTTGTGCTGTTGCGGTGCTGTGTTCACATAATCACAGCGAATAGTACGCACGCACAGTGCTGCACAACTGACACGCAGCCAGCACCGCTGTCTTGTCTGGTGTCTGGGGTGCGTATTCTTGCCTTAAACCTCAGGGCAGTTTTTTGTGCAGTTGCGATGCTGTGTTCACAGCAAATAGTACGCACGCACGGTACTGCACAACTGACATGCAGCCAGAACCACAGTCTTGTGTGGTGCCTGGGCTGCGTATTCTTGCCTTAAACCTCAGGGCAGTTTTTTTGGGAAGTTGCGGTGCTGTGTTCACAGCGAATAGCACGCACGCACGGTACTGCACAACTGACACGCAGCCAGCAACGCTGTCTTGTGTGGTGTCTGGGGTGCATATTCTTGCCTTAAACCTCAGGGCAGCTTTTTTGTGCTGTTGCGGTGCTGTGTTCACAGCAAATAGCACGCACGCACGGTACTGCACAACTGACACGCAGCCAGTACCGCTGTCTTGTGTGGTGTCTGGGCTGCATAATCTTGCCTTTAACCTCAGGGCAGTTTTTTTGCAAAGTTGCGGTGCTGTGTTCACAGCGAAAAGTATGCACGCATGGTACTGCACAACTGACACGCAGCCAGCACCGCTGTCTTGTGTGGTTTCTGGGCTGCGTATTCTTGCCTTAAACCTCAGGGCAGTTTTTTTGTGCAGTTGCGATGCTGTGTTCACAGTGAATAGTACCCACGCATGGTACTGCACAACTGACACGCAGGCAGCACCACTGTCTTGTGTGGTGTCTGTGTAGTTTTCGCAGGTACGGGGGATGCAGTGATGAGGCGTGAGACGGTTTGGGCTTTAAGGTTCAACTTTTATATCTATAGATGCCTTTGGGGCTGTCTTGAGCAACCAAGAAACAAGCTAACAATAATTGTCCTTGCAGGGACCAATTAAAAGAATACACTGATAATGTGAACACGACTAACCCGGCAAAGGCCGGTCACTATAGGGCCGCGGTATGGCCGACTACGGGTCCTTAGTTCCAATGTGTCACTTATCTTTCTGATGTCCGGCGGAGTGCTGTTGGGCGATGCTCTGGTGTTGCAGCCACTGGGCCCAGCCGGCGAGGATCACCCAACCGGCGAGGGTCTGGTGGTCTTCGGGCGTTCCTACACCCAGGCGAGGTGGGAGCGCAACAGGCCCTAGGCGAGTCCTTTGGTGGAGCAACCCCCCGTGTGGGCAGCGGGGTTCCGCCTGCTAGCGGGATGAAGGAGGCCACAGCCCCTGGGCAGGGGTGAGCCGCAGTTATGCTGAGTGGCGGCTGGTAGGCCGCGGGCACAGCCTGGGGCTGTGTGAAGAGTCCCAATAAGGGCGAGGGGCAGGCCCCAGCTGCGGGCTGCAGCAGGGCGGTGGTGGCTGCGGGCGGCAACGGATAGGCCGCAGCCGCAGGCTGGAGTGGAGCGGCAACGGCTGCGGGCAGCAGCGGACAGGCAACAACCGCGGGCTGAGTCGGGCGGCGGCCGCGGGCAGCAGCAGCAGACAGGCCACTCCCACGGGGTGGAGTCGAGCGGCGGCTGCCACGGGCGTGAGTGGACGGGCTGCACCCATGGGATGGAGTCGGGAGTGGACGGGCCGCACCCACAGGGTGGAGTCAGGCGGCTGCCGTGGGCGGGGGTGGATGTGCCACACCCACGGGGCGGAGCCGGGGTTGTCTCTCTATTGGACGGCTCGGTGCCGTCTCCCTGCAGTCTACCATGAGTCTCCCTGCAGTCTCTCTGGTCGCTGCTCTCCCCTCTCAGCTCTGGCTCTGGCTTTTGCTCTGGCTCTCTGGCGCTTCTTGGCTTCCTTCCTCCTCCTCCTCTCCCGTTCTGCTGACTCACTCCTTTTGGCGTACTCAGTCCTTTTTATAGTGGCTCCTCCCCCAACCTCTCTGGAACTCTCTATGTCCCATCCTCTAATTCTGTCCCCCAGAAACAGTCTCCCTAGGAACCTTGGTGACAGCCCCCTTGGTTCCGGCCCGGGCACACAGCAGGGATGGCTCCTCCTACACTCTCCTTTCCTGTATGCTCGCCAGTCCTCAAGCGAGAGCTTAGAGAGTCCTGGGCTGGTTTTCTGTAGCAAAAGTTTCTTTTGCCATATGAACTGGTCCTGTTTGTAGCGTTCGGGGGGCTTTCCAACTGTCGTTCGCTCGGAGCGCCGTGGTCCGACTGAGGTGGAGTCTTCTGGGGTGGCGGCAAGTGGCGGGTCGACCGGGCCTGGTGAGTCGACTGGGTCTGCCGGAGTATCACCTCCTGAAGTGTCCGTTTGTACTGTCGGGGGTACAGGGTCGTAACATATTGCGATGTACAGTACAACTAGGGAGGTCCTTGTCTTTTTCTGATTGTATCTCGTACACTGGCTTACTCGGCGCAGTACCCGATAGGGTTCCTCTTCCCAGTGGGGTTCTAACTTGTTCTGAGGGTGCTGATCACGCACGAGTACTCGATCTCCGGTCCGGAAGTCAATGAGTTGAGGCAGCACCCCCCCCAGGGTGTTCCAGGTCCTGAAGTTTGTTGTGTACAATTCGGTGCAAGATTTGCAACCGATGACGATGATTCCGGACGCACGAGGAGACCCCTGTCCATGGTTGTTTCTCTTCCGGATTCAATTCTACTTCCGTAATTCCTTTGCCTTCCCGACCGAATAGCAGCGTGTAGGGAGTGTACCCGGTGACTCGGTGCACCCCGTTGTTTTAAACCCATACCAGTTCAGGGATGTATTCGGGCCAGCTGGCCTTACGGTCACTCTCCAGGGTGCGCAACATTTGAATCAATGTCAGATTAAATCGTTCGCAGGCCCCACTCCCTTGTGGGTGATACGGAGTGGTTCGGGATTTGTCGATGCCATACAGTCGATGTAGTTCTTCCATGACTTTTCCCAGAAAGCACGCACCTTGATATAAATGGATCCGTTGGGGGCAGCCGTAAACTTGGATAAAATTTTTGCAAATCGCATAGGCGGCTGATTCTGCGGTTTGATCTCGGGTAGGAGTCACCACGGCGAACTTGGTGAAATGGTCCACCATGACAAGACAGTGTTCATGGTATGCTGGGCCAATGGTGACATAGTCTACCATCAAGAGTTTGAGGGGCGCTGCTGTGACAATTGTCTGGACTGGAGCCCGCTGTGCAGGTGGTTTGGCTAGTTCACATAGGCGGCAGGCAAGGCAAACTTCTTCCACGGCGGTCTGCAAGCGAGGGTGGTAGGCCTTTTGCTGCAGCCACTGCAATGTCTTTTGCGCCCCAAAATGTGCCACCTTCTCATGGGCCTCGCGGGCAAGCCCGCTGAGTTGGGCTCCCGGTACCACGACCTGCCAAGTGATTGCTGATGTTGTCCGTGATACTGTTTTCCGGTACAATAGTCCTCCTTCGATCACCAATTTTTCCCATTGCCGTAACATTAATAAGGTATCCTGGGTTAAAGTTTGCCGCTGAATGTCATTAGATAGTTGGCCCGTGGCCACCCACTGACGCAGGGGCCAAATTTCTTCATCTTCCTGCTGCTGGATCCATTTATCTCGGGACAGTACTAGCATGCCCTTAACAGGCCCTATGTGAGATTGTTCTTGGGTGAGGGCGGTGAGTTCGGTGGGGGCCAGTCTCTTCTCCTTCTAGCTCATCGTCCCGGCTTCGTCCTAGAGTTGTACGTCGTATCCTAGAGAGCGCATCAGCATGTACATTCTCCGCTCCTCTTTTGTAAATGATCTTGTATTTGAATTTGGCCATCCAGGCCACCCATCGTTGCTCCAGGGCCCCTAGTTTGGCATTTTCGAGGTGGGCCAGTGGGTTGTTGTCGGTCCGTACTGCCACCTCGGAGCCTATCAGGTACTCTGCGAACCGCTCCGTCATGGCCCACACTATCGTGAGGAGCTCGAGCTTAAAGGAGCTGTAATTGTCAGGATTACGTTCGGAGTCGTGGAGTGATCGGCTGCCATAAGCGATCACTTTATCCGTCTTGGACTTGCGTCAATACAGTTTCTAGCCCGTGAGGACTCCCGTCGGTGTGCAGTATGAACGGCTGCGAGAAATCCACATAAGCTAAAACCGGGGCATCCGAGAGTGCGGCCTTAAGATCTTGGAAGGCCTCTTCCAGTGGTTCTCGCCACTGAATCTTCCATCCATTCGCTCCCGCAGGGGACCCCTTTAGCAGGTCCTGCAGGGCTCGGGCTCGACGTGCAAAATTCTTTACTAAACGACTGTAGTACCCGGCCAACCCCAGGAAGGCTCGTACATCTTTTACCGTCTCAGGAGTAGGCCACCCCTGGATCGCGGCGACCTTTTCCCAGGACGGTCTTACGCCTTCTGCAGAGATGGTATGCCCCAGATATTCCATCTGCGTCTGGAATAGGTGGCATTTTCTGGGGTTTTACCTTCAATCCGTACTTCTGCAGTCGGCTGAGCACCTGCCCCAACCGCCGCAGGTGGTCCTCAAACATAGCAGCATAGATGATGATATCATCCAGGTATATCAGCATGGCCTCGAAATAGAGATCTCCCAGACACCGCTCCATCAGCCATTGAAAAGTCCCGGGGGGCGTGGGCCAGCCCAAACTGCATACGATTGAATTCAAACAGTCCCATGGGAAGAATGAATGCAGTCTTGGCCCGGTCTTCTTCCGACATTGGTACCTGCCAGTACCCGCTGGCCAGATCTAAGGTCGAGAAATATGTCGCTTTTTGCCAAGGCGGATAGGGATTCTTCAATTAGGGGCAGAGGGTACGAGTCTTTGATGGTACAGGCGTTCAACTTCCGATAATCCACACAGAATCGCAAACTGCCATCTTTCTTGCGGACCAACACGATGGGGGCTGCCCAAGGGCTCTGGCTTTCTCGAATGACTCCTTTTTGCAGCATTTGGCCCAATAGAGTCTTTACCTCTTGATAGAGCTGTGGGGGAATTTGCCAATATCGTTCCTGCAGTGGGGATACCGTTCGTGATGGCTGTGGTACATCCGAAATCATCCTCATGTTTGGCAAATACCTCCTGATGTTGGCCCAGAAGTGTTTTTACCTGGAGTATCTAGGCTGGGGTGAAGCCAAAGAGGTCGGCTTGCATCTTTTCCAGGATAATTTGGCCCTTTTCTTCGGCCGAGGACGCGGGGGTCTGAAGCAATCGGATGGATACTGTCCATGGGTTCCCCCGTCTGCACTTTTAGCTGGAACGCCGGAGCCGGGAGCACTTCCTCCAGGGGTCTCACTAGTTTTTCCATTTCGGCTCGTGGTTTCAGAACAATGTCTTGGTCTTCTAGGTTAAAGCACCGCTCCAGGACGGTCCCTTTCCGCACGGTGGCCAGGGTGCGGGTCACCTGGAATCCGGGGGGCAGGCGCTCCAGAAGGCTCGGCTCCACCTGCATCTCCACTCCTTCCAGGGGCACAGGGGCCCGGATTGGTAAGGACACCACCGTCTGTCCTGGCGGCAGAACGAGCGGAGGGGCTGCCGGAGCGATCACCTTCCCCAGCGCCTCGCCCTCCAGGCAGTCCTGTCGGACTCGCGCTCCCCACACCAACTGTTGGAAGACCTGCCCTTGGGGGTCTCAACATTACGGAATCCTGGGCCTCCCCGTCCAATGCCATAAGGGCTACCTCAGCTTCTAAGTCAGGGGTCATTGGATGCATTCTAAACAACCCTCGCATCCGTTCCGTCCGGCTCCACAGCATGGTATTGGCGCCGGAGTGCATAGGCAGGTTGCTCAGCATAGCCCCCAAGGAAATGCTGGACCGGAGGCCAGCGTTGTCCCCTTTTTGGACTGCGGCATTGCCGCTCACGCTCGGAGACTGCATCCTGCCGACTACGCCAAATGTAGTACTTGCAGGTACGGGGGGATGCAGTGACGAGGCGTGAGACGGTTTGGGCTTTAAGGTGTAACTTTTATATCTATAGATGCTTTTGGGGCTGTCTTGAGCAAGAAACAAGCTAACAATAATTGTCCTCACAGGGACCAATCACAAGAATACACTGATAATGCGAACACGGCCGGTCACTATAGGGCAGCGGTATGGCTGACTACGGGTCCTTAGTTCCAATGTGTCACTTATCTTTCTGATGTCCGGCGGAGTGCTGTTCGGCGATGCTCTGGTGTTGCAGCCACTGGGCCCAGTCGGCGAGGATCGTCCAACCGGCGAGGATCTGGTGAAGTCTTCGGGTGTCCCTACACCCAGGCGAGGTGGGGGCACAACAGGTCCTACGCGAGTCCTTTGGTGGAGCAACCCCCTGTGAGGGCAGTGGGTTTCCACCTGCTAGCGGGATGAAGGAGGCCGCAGCCCCCGGGCAGGGGTGAGCCTCAGTTATGCGGAGTGGTGGCTGGTAGGCCGCGGGCACAGCCTGGTGCTGTGCGGAGAGTCCCACTGAGGGCAAGGGGCAGGCCCCAGCTGCTGGCTACGGCGGGGCGGTGGCGGGCGGCAATGGATAGGCCGCATCCACGGACTGGAGTGGAGTGGCAACGCCTATGGGCAGCAATGGGCAGGCTGCAACCGCGGGCTGAAGTTGGGCGGCGGCCGCAGACAGCAGCGGACAGGCAGCTCCCGCGGGGTGGAGTCGGGCGGCGGCTGCCGCGGACAGGAGTGGATGGGCCGCACCCGCGGGGTGGAGTCGTGCGGTGGCTGCCGTGGGCGGGAGCACATGGGCCACACCCACGGGGCGGAGCCGGGCATTGTCTCTCAGTTGGACGGCTCGGTGCCATCTCCCTGCAGTCCACTGTTATGAACGGGTCACCGAGGAAGAAATAAAAAACAACACAAGCTAAGTCTCAGAAAACCAAAGAGGTTGGTAACTATGCAGACTGCAGACCCCTGATCCTAACACGCAACTAGCAGCAGTCGTGGAGTGTTCCTACGGTGGTCCTAGATGCCTCGTCAAAACCGGAGCGCTAAATAAGCCTAAAGCAGGAAAAGAGGAAAACTAACTGCCCCAGAGCAGACCCCAAAGGAAAGACAGCCCCCCACATGTATTGACGGTGATACAAGATGTAAACACAAACAAAGGCAGGAAAATAGGCTGAGCAAACGATGGGGCCAAACTAACTAGAAAGGACAGGAAAGGAAAGACACTGCCTGCAATCTGCCAAAAACCCTACCAAAATGTCCAACACAACTGATAGCAAAATTAACCCTGAAGTCACTAGACTTCTCCCACTATATCAGCACTCTGAAATATTCTGAGACAGAGCAAAAAGAGGCCAATCTAATAAGGGACAAAAAAAAAGGCAATTTGGCAAATGCAGATAAATAAGAGTGGAAATTCAGCAAAGCCCAGCAGGGCTCGCTGACCACACAAAAAACTGAACTGACCAACAAGAGCAAGTGTGAACATTAGCAAAAAACTAACTTAACTTGAGAAGACTGGAACTGAGCTGAGTCCAAGACCTGAGAAGCAGACTGAATCACCAGCACCAGGATAGGGCATCTTATATCCAGTCTGATACTCCAGAGATCCAATCGTTATCTTCCTCACCAGGTGGCAGATCACTACCAATTAAACCAACCTCACTACCTCCTGTCACCACCAGAAGGAGAACGGAAGGAGAACTCTCAACTGGTGGAGCAGAAAATGAGCTCATAACAGTCCACCGTGAGTCTCCCTGCAGTCTCTCTGGTCGCTGCTCTCCCCACTCTGCTCTGGCTCTGGATTTTGCTCTGGCTCTCTGGTGCTTCTTGGCTTCCTTCCTCCTCCTCCTCTCCCATTCTGCTGACTCACTCCTTCTGGCATACTCAGTCCTTTTTATAGTGGCTCCTCCCCCAACCTCTTTGCAACTCTCTATGTCCCGTCCTCTAATTATGTCCCCCAGAAACAGTCTCCCCAGGAACCTTGGTGACAGCCCCCTTGGTTCCGGCCCGGGCACACAGTGGGGACAGCTCCTCCTACATCTGTGGTGCATATTCTTGCCTTAAACCTCAGGGCAGTTTTTTTGTGCAGTTGCAGTGCTGTGCTCACAGTGAATAGTACGCACGGTACTGCATAACTGACATGCAGCCAGCACCGCTGTCTTGTGTGGTGTCTGGGCTGCGTATTCTTGCCTTAAACCTCAGGGCTGTTTTTAGTGGCAGCACCGCTGTCTTGTGTGGTTACTGGGGTGCGTAATCTCACCTTAAGCCTCAGGGCAATTTTTTTCTGCTGCTGCGGTGCTGTTTGTAAAACACAAAGCAGTACTAGGCTGTAGTGCTTCCTGCCACAAAGCACTAACTGCTGCTTGTTCCCCAATATCTGCATCTGAACATCTGCAACTATGGCAAAAAAATCCAAAATTCCTAAAAAGGCTGTTGTGAAGGGACAGGGACGTTGACGTGGGGTTGTTGGTGCCCAACAAGGCACAGATTCTGGGAGATCAAAGAAGGTTGATGCATCTAGGTTCTAGGCGAAATTTCCCGGTCTGGAACCTAAACGGGCCTGGAAGCCAGAAGAACAAGAGCAGATACTGTCTTGGATGGCTGATAAGGCTTCAACGAAATGTTCTAGCAGCACCCAATCGTCCATGACAAAACAATCTACTGTCCATACAGATAACGCTGGGTCATCCTATTCTCAACCTGTTCCTAGTTCATCACCTGGCCAGGAGTCACAGGAAACATTTAACCCCAACCTTGGTCACTCTGAGGATCTGTTTTATCCATTTCCTTGCATTGCCTCTGGCCTCTCACCGCACGACATTGAAGAGGAACATGGGGGGGTATCGTCTGTTGAAGATGGCCAAATATTTGAAACCCCACGTCCAGAAGAAAGCCACTTTCATCCACGTGATATACCGTATGAAGAGGTGGAGGCTGATGGTGATGACACACAATTGCCATCTGGGCAGTCACCAATATCAACACAGAAGGAGGATGACATGGACGACGAGGTGGTCGATGATGAGACCATCAATCCGGCCTGGGCCGTTGGCACGCATAGCCAGCACAGTAGCACAGAGGATGAAGGTGGATACGTAGCACCAACAAAGGCATCAAGGGCTACTGGTTTGAGCAGAGTGTGAACTGTGTCAACTGTTGCCAAGAGCAATCCCTCTGTGCCCCAAGTGAAGCCAAGGGTACGTTCAGCCGCTGTCTGGAAAAATTTTTCCGATAGTCCTTCTGAACCAAATGTTGTCATCTGTAGCATCTGCCATAGGAGCTGAGCAGAGGCCACGGCAAAGGCAACCAAAGCACCACCAGTATGCGTAAACACATGGCAGCCAAGCACCGTAGTCGGTGGGCTGAAAAACAGGGTACCAAATCAGTGTCTGCGACTGCGCGTCAAACCACTGCGATGTCGCCTGTGATACATTCTTTCCAATCTGCTGGGCAGGAAGCAGGTGATCATCATACCTCTTGCTCACAAGCTGCGGTTGCACAGACACAGGCCACAACAAGCTCATCCACTTGTTTTTCCCAGGAAAGCGTCCAATTTTCCTTGCCCCGATGTATGAAAGGACGCGTAAATACCAAGTCACACACCCACAAACAAAAATACTGAACGCGCAGATTGCCAAGTTGCTAGCCATGGAGATGTTGCCGTTTAGGCTTGTGGGGAAACAGTCTTTCCGTGATCTTTTGGCTGTGGCTGCCCCACGATACTCGGTTCCCAGCCGGCACTATTTTTCCCGGTGTGCCGTCCCCGCGTTACACCAGCACGTCTTAAACAATCTAAAGCGTGCTCTCACCAATGCCGTAACCAGGAAGGTCCATCTTACAACAGACATGTGGGCAAGTACTTGTGGCCAGGGACGATACATCTCTGTCACGGCACACTGGCTCAACCTGGTGGAGGGTGGGACAAAGTCTCAAACTGGACCATCAACACATATCCTACCCACGCCACGAATAGCGGGCCCAACCTCAATCAGGGTTTCCACCTCATCATATACGTCCAGTCTCCCCTCTTCCTCCGCCTCATCATCCTATGCTGAATTACCCTCCACATCACTCCCAAGTTGGGAGCTGTGCAGCAGCGCATCGGCTCTGCTGAAGCTGATCTGCTTAGGTGAAACACCACGCACTGCAGCAGAGCTGTGGCAAGGAATAAAACAACAGACCCATCAGTGGCTCTCCCCACTGCAACTCCAACCTGGTCTGGTTGTCTACAACAATGGGCGTAACCTGGTGGTGGCTTTAAAGCTCGGGAAGCTGGTACATGTGCCATGCATGGCTCATGTGCTGAACCTGTGGTGCAGAAATTTATAAAAACATACCCTAACTTGCCATACCTATTTGAGAAGGTGCACCGTACTTGCGCCCATTTCTGCCACTCCTCAACCTCTGTTACCCGTCTTGCAGCGTTTCAAAAGTAATTTAATTTGCCAAACCACAGACTCATTTGCGACCTGCCAACATGGTGGAACTCAACATATCATATGTTGGCGAGGGTAAGTGAGCATCAGAGGGCACTTTCTGAATACCAGCTTAAACATGCCCGTTACACTGAGACTCAGCCAAGACACATCACAACCGTCGAGTGTGTGTGGATCGCTGATATTTGTGAGGTGCTGGATAACTTTGAGTACTGCACCAAGCTTGTTAGTGGTGATCAGGCTATTATCAGTGTAATAATTCCATGTAGGCTGTGTCCACAGTCTCCTGAGGAAGGGAAACTATGCTGAGAAGATTGGATCTGATGCCAGCATCTATCTAACGGCCGTCCTGGAATACCTGTGTGCTGAGGTCCTGGAGCTGTCAGGAAATGCAGCCAAGGATAACCAAAACCCAGGATTGCGCTCCCACACATCCAACTGGTTGTCAGGAATGATGAGGAACTGAGCAAACTGTTTGATGGGGTCTCCACTGCAGAGGGAGGCGTCCTGCCAAATATCCATAAGGTCCTACTGCAGAAGACTGCAAGAGGCTCATCTTCACAGGAACCTAAAGCTGCAGAGTCTCAGGAGTTCTGATCCTATTTAACTAGGTTTTGGACTTTGCAATAAAGCCCCCATTTGTATTTCCTATATTTGTATGTATCTTAAGTGTATTCCCACCATCCTGCAGCATGTAAGCCCGAAAGGGCAGGGTCCTCTCTCCCCTCTATATCAGTCTGTGATTGTTAGTTTGTTTACTGTAAGTGATATCTGTAATTTGTATGTCACCCCTTCTCATGTACAGCACCATGGAACCAATGGTGGTTTATAAATAAATAATAATAATGATAACGATCCCTATGCTATGTCTGCTGAAAAAAATTGCTGCAGAATCAAAAAATGGAATCTTTGCATGCCCAGAAACTGGGTATAGAGCAAGATTTCACAATGGGTGATCCTACCCAGCCCAGCCAATATCATCAGGTAACATTGGGTGATGAAGATGATGATGAAAATGAGGAGGGAGAGGACTTCTTTTTCAGTGGTACCGAGGGGACACCTCATGCTACAGAGGGGAATCCCAACCCCAGCTTCATGTCTGTCCAGCATGGGTGGGCTGAAGAGGAGGAGGTGGAGGAGGAGAGTCAGTGTGAGGAGGGGATGGGTATTGTTCCTCCTTCAGGGATCACAGAACATTTGCCTCTTTGCAGCTTGAGACACGTCACACTTCATATCTGACTGTCTGTGCCAAGATCCTCACGTAATCCACATTTTCAATAGCAACCTATACTGGTTGGCCACCTTTCTAGAACCACAGTACAAGGACAAATTTCCTTCACTACTGTTGCAGTCACAAAGGGGTAATTCACAATGGAATCCTTCAAAAAGGCCGTTGTCGATCATTTGATGGCAACAGCACCCTCAGACACCACTGCTAGCAGAGATACCAGCTCTGTGCAACAGCATGCATTAATGGGGATAGATACACCAAGCAGGTCTAAAACAGGTGGTGGTAAAATGTTCACAAACTGGGCCATCTTCAATAAACCGGCTCATCACGAAGGACTAGCTGGAACAGTAGCAATGTCAAGGAGGGAGAAGTTGAACAAGATGGTCAACGACTATCTAAGTGATCATACCTGCATCCTTCCCGACACTTCTGTACCGTTTAATTACTGGGTATCCAAGCTGCATAGTTGGCCCAACCTCTCCTATGCCTTGGAGGTTCTGGCCTGCCCTGCTGCTAGTGTGATGTCAGAGTGTGTTTTCAGTGCCGCTGGGGCAATCATCACAGATACACGCACACGGTTGACTACAGAGAATGCAGATAGGCTGATTCTGATAAAATTTAACAAGGACTGGATTTCGCAACAGTATTTAAGCCTCCAGATGACAGTATCCCAACCTAAAGTCACTCAAAACGTTATTTTTTTTTTTAATTGTTTAACACGTCCATCCCTTCCCATACAAGCCCCTTTTCTTCTTCTTACACATGTTTTCTAAACCTGCTTTTGACACATGTACCTCATGGTCAATAAGCTAAAAACAATGTTACGTTAATTAATATTTCCCATCGGAGGCACTTGTGATGAGAGTGAGACCCTTCTTCCTTCATCAACCATGGTATCATGCCCCTTGGGCTAATTTTTGGAAACACTATGGCTATGCCTGGACACTGGGCATTGCCACCTCTATGCTAATAGTCCTAGCTTCATCATAATTGTTTGACCCTTCAGACCTGTCTTGCTTCCTTCATCAACTATGATACAGCCCCTTGGGCTAATTTTTAGAGACACTATTGCTATGCCTGGACACTGGGCACGGCCACCTCTATGCTAGTAGTCCTGGCTTTATCATAATTGTTTTGCCCTTCAGACCTGCCTTGCTTCCTTCATCAACCATGATACAGCCCCTTGGGCTAATTTTTGGAGACACTATGGCTATGCCTGGACACTGGACACAGCCACCTCTATGCTAGTAGTCCTGGCTTTATCATAATTGTTTGGCCCTTCAGACTTGCCTTGCTTCCTTCATCAACCATGGTATCAAGCTCCTTGGGCTAATTTTTGGAGACACTATGGCTATGCCTGAACACTGGGCACTGCCACCTCTATGCTAGTAGTCCTAGCTTCATCATAATTGTTTGGCCCTGCAGACCTGTCTTGCTTCCTTCATCAACCAGGATACAGCCCCTAGGGCTAATGTTTTGAAGACACTATATCTATGCCTACACATTGGGCAGTGGCACAACAAGGACAGTAGTCCAAGCTTGAGGCTATGTGCCCACGTAGCATTTTAAAAAGCACAGTGAAAACCGGACTCCTTCCCAAAAATTGCGCATTTTTTCAGCGCGATTTCACCGCAATTTTACCGCGATTCTGTTCGCGATTTTGCCGCGATTTTCTCAAGCACTTTCCAAGCGATTTGAAGCATCGCTTGGAAAGTGATTGACAGGTTGGTCACACTCGTCAAACATAGTGTTTGACGAGTGTGAGCAGCTTTTTACTATTGAGGCCGCCTATGCGGCCTCAATAGTAAAAGATAGAATGTTAAAAATGATAAAAAATTAAAAATCGGGGTATATTTACCTTGCAACATCCCGCGCTGCCATCCCGGGCCTCAGCGTTCCCAGCGATGCCTTGCGAGACCTGTGATGACGTTGGTCTCGCGTTACTATAGCGATCTCACGAGACCGCTAGAGTCACGCGAGACTGCGTCATCACAGGACCTTGCTGCAAGGCATTACTGGGAACGCTGTGGCCCGGTAATGCAGCGCTGGACGTCGGAAGGTAAATATACCCCGATTTTTTATTTTTTATTCTTTTTTTACAGGGGTATGGTACCCAGGGCCTGGAGGACAGTCTCCTCTCCTCCACACCGTGGGTACCAACCGCACATGAGACGCTTAACTTCCCGCATGGTGGGCATAGCCACATGCTGGAAGTAAGCGATTCTCATGCATTCCTATGGGTGCGGAATCACGGCAATTCTTTGCGATTCCGCACAAAAGAATGATCATGCTGCGATTTTTTCCGCGATGCGATTCTGCCGCGGAAAAAAGCGCAGCATTAGCACAGCATGTGCGGAATGCCATAGAAATGCATCGGGGGCGTTCTGTACACGATTTTTAAATGTTTTCGCAGCGTTTTTGCAACGAAAATCGCTGCAAAAACGCTTAAAAATCGCATCGTGGGCACACAGTCTTATAATTGTGAATCCCTTGTGATGATGATGATCATGATGGGTGGCTTCTTCCTGCATTAACCATAACACAGCCACTACCCCTAGAGCAGATTACTCTCCTTACACCACTTACACACTTAGCTGTCAGAAGATCGCCTCCATCATCACTCGCTCTTACGGCACTTCTGATATATCACTGGCGCTGCGTAAGTAGCGTGCGAGTCCCGCTCTTCCGGCAAAAAACCACAGGACTTCAAATACTGTTTGTACATTCTAGTGAAGCAGTGGTGAAAAACCAATCGTGCAGCCCCTGACCAGGTGCCCCCATGTTATATACATTTGTTTATAGCATACATTTTTTAACATTTACACATTTTTTAGCCTTTTCCTCAGTCCCCAGACAAGTTTGTAAGGTCCAGCAGACAATTACTCGCATTTTCCATTGACTATAATTGGACTCGCTATTCGTACCGAATACCTGAGTATTAAGGTATACTCGGTACGAGTAGAGCGAGTCCGAATACTTCAGTACTCGCTCATCCCTAGTGTACAGTTTTTAGTATGGTTTCACTTTTGGGCATTTTCTGTCATAGTCACTTCAAAGTCACTTTAAATGGGAGAAGGTCTCTAAAACATATGGCTTTGTAATTTTTTTTTCTTAAAATGATAATTTTTTCTGGTCAACTTTTAACCCTTATAACGTCCTAACTAGAGTTGAGCGACTTTTGGTTTTTTAGGGTCGAGTTTCGTTTCGTGAAACCCGACTTTTCCAAAAGTCGGGTCAAGCAAGATCGGCCGATTATAGGGAAAAGTCGGGGTCGTCCCGAAACCCGAAACCCAATGTAAGTCAATGGGGAATAAAAGTCGGCAGTGAGAGGAGGACAGGAAACACACCTACAGTACCCATTTGAATGCCAAAAGCATCAATTCTTCTTACTTAAGCTTGTCAACCTTAATTAACTTCATAATACAAGTTACGCACTGAAAAATGGGGGTTATTTGGCTAAAGTTGTGGGGGGGTAGGGCTGGCTCCAGGTTTTCATGCGCCCTGGGCGAAAGAGCGCCCCTTTAACACATACCACAACTCATCATGCTCCGATACGGCAGAGAAATAGTGGTATAGTACAATGAAAAATACTTCACTTTTTACATCTCATGACGAGGCCCATCTATTTCTCCATACAGAATCATTGGTCCCATATAATGTTTGAAACAGTATATGATGAGCTCCACATAATGCTACAGTATATGTTGGTCCCCATGGATGAAGCTCCACTGTCTTATGGGCCCAAATAATGCTCCAAACATAATGGGCCCCATTTCTAATGTTCTAGTGTATAATGGGCCCTGTAAATGCTGCTCCAGTGTCTGATGTCCACCTTTGGAATGTTCCAGTGTATGGTGGGCCCCATCTATCATTCTCCAGAGTATAGTGCTCCCCAAAAATTGCTGTCCCAACATTGAAAACAATCAAATAAGTCTCCTCGCTAGGGAATCCCTGTACTAGTCTGGACTCCTCGTCGTCCCCATCTTCCATCTCACTGCACAGTATTTCAACCTTGCAAGTGCTGTGATCCTGAGCAAGCAGGGGGGGCCCACTCGTTGGCGACGGCACTGGCACAGGGCCCCTGATAGTACGGTGGTGTGTCTGATGGCGGGTGGGCCGAACCTGCACTTTCATCTGCAGCTTCCTCTTTGTCACCGTGAAAGATGGAACTGTATATGGGAAGGGTAACCTGAGTTTCATCAGGGTCAGATTCAGGCCGTGTAGCGTGCGAGGGGAATGTAGTGGTCTGGGTCAATGTACCAGCAGATTCATCGAGCAGTGGCTGGGCATCAGTGCACTTGTGTCGCCCCCAGGAGTACGGTCGCCACTGTGGTATTACCTTCCTCCTAGGGAGTGTGATGTCATGCTTGGGAGCAACGAAGGATCTCTCTAGCAGGTTAACTGATTGGGCGGCGTTATTCCCACGAGTCATGACCCTCCAAACAGCGTTCATGAAGGCAAAGTGTTTGTTTTACATGGGCAGTATGGTTGCAAAGCTGAACCTTAAAGGAATGTCCAGAAGGGCACCACCAGGAGTGGAGCCTACAGTTAAATTCGACTCCACCTGGGAAACCTCAACCATGCCAGCTACAGAAAAGATGCACACATTGCAAGCTTAATTCCGTTAACGAACGAGACTCCGTCATGCCCCGCGGTCCGAGTCCGGCTTACTAGAGGGACACGTGAGGCTCTGGCACATGAGATTGGCCAATAACTGGTGTGTCATGCCCTTACATGTCCGTGGCTGCATGTGCGCTACACTGAAAAGGCCAGCGTTTGTCGCTTACAGGTGCAGATAACCCGCTGAACAACGTTAGTGATGGGGATCACTGATTACAATTATTACCCGCAAACGATGATTTCCCAGTAAGTGCAGGTCAACCGCAGTTCCGGAGTTAGGCCTAACCGTCATTCCTGAAAAAATGAAAAACTTATGTGTGCAAACCACAGGTGCTGTAGCTTGCTTAACAGCTCGCCAGCCGTTCTCACGCCCAGTATGGATTACACGTGATTGCACAAAGGTGAGAAAGGGTACCGTATCCCCGGATAACATGTATGGATAGCGTACACATTCAAAATATATGTCTATACATCAGGAGGCAGGCTCAGACGGTGTTAGGCCCAGTATGGATTGCACGTGATTGCACAAAGGTGAGAAAGGGTACCGTATCCCCGGATAACATGTATGGATAGCGTACACATTCAAAATAAATGTCTATACATCAGGAGGCAGGCTCAGACGGTGTCAGGCACAGTATGGATTTGACTGCCCAGACTACACAGCGGAGGAGCAGGGAGAGGTAAAGATTGCAAATGATGGGGCCCTGCCCAAGCAAGGGGGGCCCACTCGTGGGCGTCGGTACTGGCACTGGGCCCCTCATAGTACGGCGGTGTGTCTGACGGTGGGTGTGCACCACCACCGTCAGAGACACTTGATTGCACTATGAGGGACCCTGTGCCAGTGCCCGTGCCCAAGAGTCGGCCTACCCACCTGTCCAGGGCAACGGCACTCGCACGGTGTCGTGCGCTAGGTGGTGACCCCGGCCATGGGGGGGGAGGCAGCACAGTTAGGGAGTTTTAGAAAGTGGCATATGTTGATGTTGGACATTCAGCTGATGCAAAAGGCGAAATAGGTCAAGTCCCAAGAAGAGGTGGACCAAAGCAAGCCATTTTTCTGTCACCCTATGTGTCATCAGGGGAAGGTGGGACAAAATCCTTGGAAACCCATGCATGGTTCATTTTAATGAAGGTTAGATCATCCACATTTTGGGTTGACAGACGGGTCCTTTTTTCTGTCAGGATTGATCCAGCTGCACTGAAGACTCTTTCCGATAGCACACTTGCAGCTGGGCAAGCGAGTTCCTGTAAGGCATATTGTGCCATTTCAGGCCAGGTGTCCAGTTTAGCGGCCCAATAGTCAAAGGGGAATGACCGGTGTGGGAGAACATCGATATGGGAGGAAAAGTAGTTTGTAACCATAGTTGACAACTGCTGTCTCCTGTCACTTTCCATCGATGCAGTATTACCAGTTGTGTGAGCGGTACTTGAAAAATCAGTCCACAACATTGTCATGAAACCCCTGTCTCCAACGCCACTTCTGCTGTGTGCACCATGAACACCTCTGCCAAGCTGCCCCCGGCCCGTACGGCTCGTGTGAGAAGCATCACCGCTGCTGTGTGCTGGGAATGCCTCAAGCAACCGATTTACCAGAGTTGCTTGTTTATTAGCCAATATTAGGTCAAGGTTCTCCTGTGGTATGATGTTTTGTAATTTGCCTTTATAGCGTGGATCCAGGATGCTGGCCAACCAGTAGTCGTCATCGTTCATCATTTTGGCAATGCGGGGGGTCCCTTTTTAGGATCTGCAAGGCATAATCTGACATGTGGGCCAATGTTCCCGGTGTCAATGATGCACTGCGAGTGCTGGTTGGAGGAGCACTTTCTGGCAAATCCACATCCCTCCAGTCACGCACAAACCAACATTTTCACTTGCCCCACGAGATGCATCCTCCTCCCCTAAGTAATCATCCCCATCATCATCCTCCTCCTCCTCTTCTTCCTCCACCTCGTCCAGGAGAGGTCCCTGAGCAGACAATGGCTGAATGTCATCAAGGATTCCCTCCTCCTCTTCCTCCTCATCAACATTGGCTGCAGACACCTGCTCCTTAAGGTGCGTCAAAGTTTGCATGAGCAGACGCATAAGTGGGATGCTCATGCTTAGGATGGCGTCGTCTGCGCTTACCAGCCGTGTGCATTCCTCAAAACACTGAAGGACTTTACAGAGGTCTTTCAGCTTCGACCACTGCACACCTGTCAACTCCATGTCTGCTCTCAAAGTGCCTGGCCGTGTATCCTCCCACAAATGCATTATGGCCTGCCTCTGCTCGCACAGCCGCTCCACCATGTGCAGGGTGGAGTTCCACCTTGTTGCAATGTCGATAATGAGGTGGTGGTTGGGAAGGTGGAGCAATCGCTGCAGCTTCTGCATACGAACGGAGTGTACAGGCGACCGGCGGATGTGCGCGCACAGTCTTCGCACCTTCTGGAGCAGGGCTGTTAACTCCGGATAATTTTTGAGGAAGCACTGCACCACCAGGTTCAAGGTGTGAGCCAAGCAAGGTATGTGGCTGAGTTTTGAAAGGGCTATGGCTGCCACAAAATACGGCCGTTATCACTAACTACCTTGCCTGCCTCAAGATGTACACTGCCCAGCCATGACTCAGTTTGTCGCTTCAAGTTCTCGGCCAGCACCTCGGCGGTGTGTCTGTCGCCCAAACACATCATCTGCAACACAGCCTGCTGACGCTTTCACTAGCTGCTCGATAGGGGGACACCTCGTGTGCAACAGTGGCAGCTGCAGATGGAGTGCTCGTACGACTGCGCTCTGTGGACGAGCTTTCGCTTCTGGAGGAGGAGGAGGAGGGTCGAACGCCTACAGCCAACTGTTTCCTATACCGTGGGCTAGGCAGCACTGTCCCACCACCGCTGTCCCCTGTGGACCCTGCATCCACCACATTAACCCAGTGCGCTGTGATGGACACGTAACGGCCCTGGCCATGCCGACTGGACCATGCATCAGTTGTGAGGGGCACCTTTCCACTCACTGACTGCTTGAGTGCATGGACAATGCGGTCTTTTACATGATGGTGGAAGGCTGGGATGGTTTTGCGAGAGAAGAAGTGGCGACTGGGTAGGTCATAGCGTGGTACTGCATAGGCCATGAGCTGCGCTTTCCACCAACCGATAGGGCATCATCTCAAACGAGATTAGTTTGTCATTGTGGGCGTTCAAACCCAGTGTACGCGGATGAGAGACTGAGTACTTTCTTGACCTACTCATAGTGTCTGGGAGGGTGAGCTGGACTTGAGAGCTGCATATGGTGGAAGTAGCGGTGGACAGGGCAGACTGAGAGAGGGTTGATGATGGTGATGGAGTTGGTGTTCTTTCTGATGGCCTAGATTCAGTATTTCGTTGATATAACAGTGGGATTCCCTGACTGCTGTGGCCTTGCAACGACACCTCAGCATTTGCTGCTGTGCTAACCGGTGGGCTTACAGTGGGGGAAACAATGTAGCGTTGCTGACTACCTTCTTTGTGATCAGTTGCACATGTGGCACTTGAGGTTTGGTGTTGTGTCCACGCTTGCAAGTGCATGGTGGTTAAATGTCTAAGCATGCAACTGGTATTCAAATGTTTCAGATTTTTCCCTCGGCTAAAGGTCTTTGCGCACTTCTTACAGATAACCTTGGCCTGATCATGAGGATTTTGTTCAAAAAAATGCCACACTGCACTCTTCCTACTTTGGCAGACATTTTGCGGCCTAGCACGCTGTGATCTTTTGACCCTCTGGACAAGCTGTCCAGCAACTCTTTTGATTTTTGGAACCTGTCTTTGGAGTGCTCCGGGCCTGCCAGATAACAGCTGTTGCGATGTCGATGTCTGCTGTGGATGCTCCTCATCTGAGCTATTGGAAGCAGCACCCTCTTCCCCCAATGGATGCCAATCTGGGTCAACAACTGGGTCATCCATCACCTCCTCTTCAATGTCATGTGCACCTTCCTCTGTGTCACCGTGTATGGTGGTATAGTGTGCGGAAGGGGCACCTGAGTCTCATCAGGGTCAGAATCTGGCTCTGTACACTGCGAGGACAATGTAGTGCTCTGAGTGAATGTACCAGCAGAATCATCTATCAGCGGCTGTGCATCAGTGCACTCCATGTCAGATTCATCTTGGCCTGGGTAATTCACCATTTCACTTGATAATCCAGGCATGGTATGTGAAAGCAGCTCCATAGAGTAATCAGTAGTATGGCCTGCGTCATCCTTCAATCTTGGTTGGGGTGAAGGACACAAGGAAAGGTGTGGTTCATGAACATGAGCCTCCAATTACGACTCAGTGCTTTTACTTTTTACAACTTCAGAAGAGGAGGCGATAGAGCTGGAGGCTGAGTCAGCAATGTAAGACAAAACTTTTTCCTGATGCTCTGGCTTTAAAAGCGGTTTGCCAACTCCTAGAAAACTAAGCCTTCGAAGCCTTATGGAACCAGACGATGACGCAGGCTCAACACATCCTGCATTCGGTCCTATTTTGCTCTTGCCACTACCATCAGATCCACCACCAACACCATCATTACCAGCTGCCAACCCCCGCCCAATTCCACGGCCTCTTCCACCAGCCTTCCTCATTTTTTGTAGAAATGTAGACAAAATCCAACAAACTATATAGTAATGTAAGACAAGGTACAAGGTGTCTATAGGACAGGGGAGATTTTGAATTTCTGCACACACTTGTGGACACTGGACGCTTATGGATTGTGTGAGGCCCACTAAATATCAGAGCGCTATGTCACAGGCTCGATGGCACAGGTGTGAAAAAAGTGACTACAGGATAAGGGAGATTTTGAATTTCTGCACACACTAGTGGACACTGGACACTTTTGGATTGTGTGAGGCCCACTGAATATCAGAGCGCTATGTCACAGGCTTGATGGCACAGGTGTGAAAAAAGTGACTACAGGATAAGGGAGATTTTGAATTTCTGCACACACTTGTGGACACTGGACACTTTTGGATTGTGTGAGGCCCACTGAATATCAGAGCGCTATGTCACAGGCTCGATGGCACAGATGTGAAAAAAGTGACTACAGGATAAGGGAGATTTTGAATTTCTGCACACAGTAGTGGACACTGGACACTTTTGGATTGTGTGAGGCCCACTGAATATCAAAGCGCTATGTCACAGGCTCGATGGCACAGGTGTGAAAAAAGTGACTACAGGATAAGGGAGATTTTGAATTTCTGCACACACTAGTGGACACTGGACACTTTTGGATTGTGTGAGGCCCACTGAATATCAGAGCGCTATGTCACAGGCTCGATGGCACAGGTGTGAAAAAAGTGACTACAGGATCACAGAGATTTTGAATTTCTGCACACACTAGTGGACACTGGACACTTTTGGATTGTGTGAGGCCCACTGAATATCAGAGCGCTATGTCACAGGCTCGATGGCACAGGTGTGAAAAAAGTGACTACAGGATAAGGGAGATTTTGAATTTCTGCACACACTAGTGGACACTGGACACTTTTGGATTGTGTGAGGCCCACTGAATATCAGAGCGCTATGTCACAGGCTCGATGGCACAGGTGTGAAAAAAGTGACTACAGGATAAGGGAGATTTTGAATTTCTGCACACACTAGTGGACACTGGACACTTTTGGATTGTGTGAGGCCCACTGAATATCAGAGCGCTATGTCACAGGCTCGATGGCACAGGTGTGAAAAAAGTGACTACAGGATCACAGAGATTTTGAATTTCTGCACACACTAGTGGACACTGGACACTTTTGGATTGTGTGAGGCCCACTGAATATCAGAGCGCTATGTCACAGGCTCGATGGCACAGGTGTGAAAAAAGTGACTACAGGATAAGGGAGATTTTGAATTTCTGCACACACTAGTGGACACTGGACACTTTTGGACTGTGTGAGGCCCACTGAATATCAGAGCGCTATGTCACAGGCTCGATGGCACAGGTGTGAAAAAAGTGACTACAGGATAAGGGAGATTTTGAATTTCTGCACACACTAGTGGACACTGGACACTTTTGGATTGTGTGAGGCCCACTGAATATCAGAGCGCTATGTCACAGGCTCGATGGCACAGGTGTGAAAAAAGTGACTACAGGATAAGGGAGATTTTGAATTTCTGCACACACTAGTGGACACTGGACACTTTTGGATTGTGTGAGGCCCACTGAATATCAGAGCGCTATGTCACAGGCTCGATGGCACAGGTGTGAAAAAAGTGACTACAGGATAAGGGAGATTTTGAATTTCTGCACACACTAGTGGACACTGGACAGTTTTGGATTGTGTGGGGCCCACTGAATATCAGAGCGCTATGTCACAGGCAGAAATTGGCTAGTGTATCACAAACTACAAGGTGTATGTAGAATTGGGCAGAATAGGAATCTCCCTAGAGTGTAGGTCTGTAAGAACGGAACAAGTCCTCCACTTATCCTTCCACAGTGACACACAGATAGCTTCACTGTGGCCGTGATAACAGCCGTTACACGGTACTGAGAGGAGCGTGCACGTACACGGCTGTCCGGTGTACGTAAAATTGTCAAGCTCCGTGTTTTTTAAGTATACGGACTGACTCACGCTGTCTCTCTATAGTTTTGAATGTGATCAAACAGCAAATATACTTAACTGTTTGAAAGCTAGACAAAACTAGTAGGTGCAGGTCTGTAAGAACGGAACATGTCCTCGACTTATTCTCACAGAGTGACACACAGATAGCTTCACTGTGGCCATGATAACAGCCGTTACACGGTACTGAGAGGAGCGTGCACGTACACGGCTGTCCGGTGTACGTAAAATTGTCAAGCTCCGTGTTTTTTAAGTATACGGACTGACACACGCTGTCTCTCTATAGTTTTGAATGTGATCAAACAGCAAATATATTTAACTTTTTGAAAGCTAGACAAAACTAGTAGGTGCAGGTCTGTAAGAACGGAACATGTCCTCGACTTATTCACACAGAGTGACACACAGATAGCTTCACTGTGGCTGTGATAACAGCCGTTACACGGTACTGTGTGAGGAGCGTACAACGCTGTATGGTGTGAAAAAAATGCACGCTCAGTACCTCAGCAGGACAAAAAAAAAAATTGGGATTGCTTTTAAAAAAGCAGTTTGCAGAGCAGTGGGTAAACAGCAATGCAGCTGTCAGGAAGCCTTAGAAGGCAGCCTAACAACCAACACCGCTGATCCACCACAATTTAGCCTCCCCTTGCACTGCACACACAGTGACTGGTGTGTTGTACAGGCAAAATCGCTAGCAGCAGAAGCAGTTTTTTTTTCTTCTTCCCTGCCTAACGCTCTCTCTACAGAATCAGCAGCAGCAACCTCTCCCTATGCTAAGATCGGCAGAAGTAAGATGGCGGTCGGCGTGCACGCCCTTTTATAACCCCTGTGACGCCCACCAAAGCAAGCCAATCACTTGCATGCCCTTCTGAAAGATGGTGGTGACCCCTGCCTATGTCATCACGTTGCCCACAGTGTCCGTGGATCCTGATTGGCTGAAAAAGAGCGCAAAACAAACTTTTGAAACGCGACTTTGGCGCGTAAGTCGCCGACCTCGTGGCCGATCTCATCCTAGGGTCGGGTTTTGTTTCATGAAACCCGACTTTGCCAAAAGTCGGCGACTTTTGAAATTTTTCGACCCGTTTCGCTCAACTCTAGTCCTAACAAAAAGCATTATGTTTTAAAAAGTGTGCTGATATAAAGTAGACATGTGGGAAATGTTATTTATTAACTATTTAATTTGACATGACTCTCTGATTAAGGGGGGTAAAAATTAAAAGTTTGAAAACTGCAAAATTTTCACCAAATTTCCGATTTTTTTCTAAATAGACATAAGTCATATCAAAGAAATTGTACTACTACCATAAAGAACAATATCACAAAGAAAACAATATCAGAATCAGTGGGATCCATTAAAACGTTCCATAGTTATTACCTCAAAATGTGACAGTGGTCAGAATTGTAAAAATTTGCGAGGTCAGGAAGGTGAAAACAGGCTTCGGGGTGAAGAGGTTAAGGAAAGACATTTGTGTATGTCAATAAATAGCCAAAAATATTCACATATACTTTATAGAAACCATTGAAAACATAAATCTCCATTGGTTATTGATTCAGACCATCATTTACTTGTTAATTGTATGTGGCACGCTTTAAATTCTGGACAGAAAATATTGCAATCCTACAGGCAAGTACTGGATTTATTGAGCTCCTCAGCTCCTGCCAGGTATTATTTAATGGCATGGCCTTAAGCTGCCACAAAGACCTATTACAGCTTTTGGGCGCTCCACATGTGATTTTAGATGAGAATAATGACATCTTCTGTATTTGTTAACTTTTACCCCGGAGATATAAGAAACAGAATACGGTTTACACTTGCCTACAAATATATTCTGGGGAAATAGTCTGAAAACTTTATCATGTAAGATTTGGGAATTAAAAAGAATTTTTACTGTATGTAGACAGATGACATTAACTATACAAAATAATGACAAATTGTCTCAGTACTGACAAAATACAAAATCTGGGCACAGATGACTTAACTCTTTCTTTACTAACGTTGTGAGAAATCATACTGTACAAATGCATGCTCATAATGAGCACAGTCCAGGAAGCAGAGTCTGACAAATCAAGGGCAACTAAAAACTGGGAATAGCAGTCTCTGGAAGGAAATGGCAGGAATTTTTCAGAACCAAATTACTCAAAATTCTCTTCTTACAGATTGCAGCAATGCATATAATCAGTTTGTGACCATGTATTCCAACAATATAGTCTGGCTGACTTTTCTGTTAATTAGGAAGTCAGTGCACCCGACACTATCAATGACACTCAGTTCCTCCACCATTGCTTGGCCTTGCTGGCTTGAATGCTTTTGTTTTCAAGGTCGACTCTTGGAAAAACAGAGGCAAATCTTGATTTTCCTGGTGCCCACTCCTATACACAGTTTAAGCAGTTTGAGTAGTCATGTGACTATGAGTATGAAAATGTCATGTGAGTGGTCCCATGATGACTGCTGGAATCAGTACATTACATACAAATTGGATTTGGCATGCTACAGTGCTTAAAGGAGTATTCCCATCTCCAAGATCCTATCCCAATATGTAGTAGGTGTAATAATCATAATATTAGCAAATGCCTCCAAATATAGTAGTAGTATAGTTTTTTGGATGCATCATGTTTCTTTCCTCATGCGCAGGCATTGCAGGACCTTAGGTATCCATGGTTACATCCACTGATAAAGTGACAGTTAGCTAGTTGCTAGTGGTTGTAACCATGGATACTTAAAGTCCTGCTATGTGTCACAGGGTTACCGCAAGAGAGAGGAGCCAGAAGACCGCAGCATCTGATTAATCCTACGCCTGCACTGAAATGAAGCACTTCACCGTCTTTTTGAATGGTTTTAATATCTTTTGGCAGAACAGGGATTAATCGGCCTTGTTGGAAGCTCTGGGAGTCTGAGCTCTCAGTTGAGCACGGTAAGCCACTCCTATCCTCTATATAATCTGGGTCCTGACTGAAACCCATGTCAGAGCTAGCTTATGCTGCATGGCTTGCAGGAGAAGTAGTTTCGTGGATTTATCTGTTACTGTTGTGTGGTTTGTAAGTGTGATAATTCCCTTTCCTCCTGTTAGTTTGGTTTTTCCCCATCTTCCACTCCCTGGTGCATTCCTCTGTTATATGTGAATGAATATTTGTATGCCTGGTGTTTTCAGTTGCCCTTTTTCGCGTTGCGTTGTTCGTCTGGTTGGTGTATTGCGGTGCACGGTTGCTCCCCTGTTCCCTGGGTGGGGAAAGGGAACAGATGGAGGGCGCTGATACAGGAGGAAAGGCAAGGTTGGAGCCCCCAGGATCTTCAGAAGTAACCCAGGGAATAGGGTGAGCTATGGCACTCCCTAGTGTTAGGGACGGGGAAGGTCATGGATCACCTGACATCCAAGTTTTGACACTATGCCTGCACATGTGGAAAGACATAGCGAATAAAAAAAAAGCTATACTGCATTTCCAATTGGAGGTATTTGCTAATATTAATAATATTACAACTACTACATATTGGGATAGGATCTTGGAGATGGGAATACTCCTTTAATTTTATAATTAATGTTCCTAATATAAATACAGATGTAGTAACCCTTAACTTGACTGTCTGCCATGATTAGTTATAACCACCTCTCTGTCTGCCCTAATTAGCTATATCTGCCACACTGTCAATATCTTACGTGTCCCCCTGTCACAAGGACGTTTTCTCCAAACATCTCCAACTGTCAATGCGGCATCAGGATCTGTGAATTCCAAAGATTCAGATAATTCTCCTTGTGACTCCATAGATAGCTATGATCAGCACAGAGTGACTCGGGCATTGTCTTCTAGGAGTTAAATCTTTGCTGAACTTGGCTTGTTGATTGTCTGTGCTCACATGCTGCAGGAGAACCAGTTGTGTCTGCTCTTTCCATATTTCAGCTGGTTCCACGTATCAGGGGATGCCAGCAGTAATTTTCCCTATACTGGTCTAGGAGAGGTGAACACGTTCTGGTGTACTGGTTATTACCAAAATAGTTGTGAGTGGTGTTTGGATAACCCTTCCCTTTTTCCCTAGATTTCTTTATATTACTTTGTTGCCTATAAGACTTTACGCTTTATGTCCCTTTGCGTATTTCCCTGAAAGCGTGTTGTGCAACACCTCCCCACACTGCCCATTTTCCATACTGGGCTACATCTTCACACTGTCCCCTGACAGTGTAATTCTCCCATATTGTTGAGTCCCTATACTGTGCTGCCACTTTCTCAAATTTCCCCTTTCTTCCTTCTGCATACTTTACCACATACTATTCCTCCCTCCTGTCC
Organism: Dendrobates tinctorius; assembly: GCF_039654945.1. Classification (NCBI taxonomy): domain Eukaryota; kingdom Metazoa; phylum Chordata; class Amphibia; order Anura; family Dendrobatidae; genus Dendrobates; species Dendrobates tinctorius. Next base: position 26,857,232 of record NW_027361827.1, on the reverse strand, counting down.
CCTCTCTTTACTGTCCCATCATACTGCCTAGTCTCTATACTGCACCCCTCCTCACACTCCCACCTGCATACTGTGCCCTCACACCGTCCCACCCTACTCTCCTCTATTTTTGATCAGGTGATCTCATTACCATGGTGTATGTTGTATTAACCCTAGAAGTCTTGGCGGCTGCAGTCAGAGCTTCAAATCTATTTTCAACTAATGAAGGCTAGTATAATTGAATGCAGGAAGCTAGTGCTATACATATTCTCTGAGTTAGCTGTCAGTTTATCAACCAGCTTGACCTGCTAAAACCCACTCTGGAGGAGGAAGAAGGGGTCAAAATGCTGCCGCCTAGGATGCACCTCAGAACGCCACATTTGGCGACCAGAGGGCACCCTCATGCTGGCTCTACCAAGGGCAATTGCACCACCTGCCTCCTTAGATTTACCCTGCTCTTTTAGTTCTGCCTAATCTCTTAAAGGACAATATAGAATTCCAGCCATCTGCGGTGGATTCTCTTTTTTAGTAAGGAGTCTGAACTAGATGTCAACTTTTGCCTCCAGTTCTGCTCTTTCCTTCCCATTGCCTCTGGTCAGAGCTGTCATCACAACTGTGCTCTCTGTTGTTCCAAATCGAATAACGCAGACTACACAATGGAGGAGTCCACCTATTGTACTGCCTTAGATTATTCTATTCCTTGCTAAAATTATAACAACACGGGTTTATCATCCGTCTGTGAGATACCATAAGACTGAATGGGAAAATACTTGGCAAATGAGATTTAATGTAGATAAATGTAGAGTAATGTACCTAGAACAGAGTAATCCTATTGCTGCATATACATTAAATGGGAGTATACTCGGGACTACAGAACAGAAGGACTTTGGTATTCTGGTTACATGTAAACTGAGCAGCAGTACTCAATGTCAAGCAGCAGTCACAAAAGCAAACTAGATTTTAGGATGTATAAAAAAAGATAAAATCCTGTGATCCCAACGTATTATTACCCCTTTATAAATCACTGGTGAAGCCACATCTAGAATATGTGATCCAGTTTTGGACTCCACATTTTAAAAACGAAGTTCAGAAGTTAGAGTCATTTCAAAGATGGGCAACTAGATTACTACAAGGGATGGAAGATCTCTCATATGAGGAGAGATTGGAAAAGTTGGGACTTGTTTACCTTAGGCCTGTTTCACACTTCAGTTGTTTGCCGTCAGTTGCAAACCACCAAAGTGTGAATAAACAGATCCGTTTCCGTTTTGTAACAAGCGGATGCCATCGGATCCGTTTCCTGGACAGATCCACTGCAGCCGCAAAGTGGCTGAAATTTAAAGGAACCGTGGTCCGGACAAGGAGAGAGAGAGAGAGAAAGAGAGATATTTCGCCGCTTCCAGAACGCAGTTTCAGGGTTAAACTGCATGAACGTGAATTTCTTCCGGGCATGCGCAGTTTAAAATAGCTGTCCGCCACTGGAAAGAAATGTTACAGTGCCCGTTTACTCCAGCCGGCAGAGGCTAAAAGTATAACGGATCCGTCAAAAAACGGATGCAACGGACGACCATCAGTCAAAATCCGCCACTAATGCAAGTCTATGGGGAAAAAAAACGGATCCACCCAAAAAATGGCGGATCTGTTTTTTTCTAAAAACGGCGGATTTTGACTGACGTCAAATAACTGAAGTCTGAAACAGGCCTTAGAAAAAAGATGGACACTTTGAACACATTTTATAAGTGGTCATAAACTTGTAAATAACTCATGAAAGAATAAAGTTACTTTAAAACCAAGGACACCATTGTTTTTCTTGTGAAATTCTCAATAAGTTTGATGTGTCACATGACCACCTTGCCTTTGGAAAAAATAAAGTTGGATTCAAAATGGCCGACTTCAGAATGGCCGCCATGGTCACCACTCATCTTGGAAAGTTTCCCCCCTCCCATATGCTAAGGTGCCACAAAGAGGAAGTTGATATCACCAACCATTCTCATTTTACTTAGGTGTATCTGTTACACCCGGTCCCCGTCCTGGCGCTGCGCCCAGGTCTGTTGCTGTTACACCTGGCCCCCCGTCCTGGCGCTGCGTCCAGGCCTGCCGCTGCTCTCCATTCTGGGCACTCACCTCGAGCCTCTCATGCTGCTGCTCAGCGTTCTGTCCTCCCTCCTGCCTCCTCCTCCTGGCATCCTGTGAGGAGATCTGTAGCTAAGGCTATTAGGGCACGCCCGCTCGCTCTCTTGCCTTCTTAAATGGGCGGAGTGCATTATTCAAAAAATGCAATCAACCAATGGCAGCGCACTGGCTGCTATTTCTTGCCTCTCCTCCATAGGGAGAGCGCAGGAGCAACGAGTATCTATCATTGCTACATCCGGTTCTCATGCTAACCTGTCTGCGCTGCATCTGCAGTCTCTGTGCATTGTCTAATGCTCTCTGTTTCCACAGCATATCAGTATCCTGTGTTACCTGGTTATATCAGCAACCATCTGGGCCTAAGCCATCCCATTCCACCTACAGCCATCAGAGTCCAAGGACTGTGTGAAGGTCACTGGAACCGACTCATTACCAACTAACCGGATCCAGGACCCAGCGCATTACAGACTCTGCTGTAACTTTTGTTATCCCTTTTGGTCCAGCTGGGACAGCTGCCACGTGTTCGGGGTCTAACTGGAGGTAGCACCTGTGTCCTCCGGGTATTCCATTCTGGCCCTGCCTGAGGGGCTTTACTACGGGTGCCCGGGGCTCACTAGTCAAGCTCCCTTCAGAGCCCCCCGGACCGTGGTCCCGAGGTTCCACTTAAAAATTAAAAACGAATATGAACTTCACCATCTCTGCCTCCGCTTCCTTTCATTACAGTATCCATGTAAATGGCCCACCCTGTATTTTTTTTTTCTTATTCTGGCGGGTTCGTTTCCTTTCTGTCACCTTGATTTTTCGACCCTTACTTTTATATTGATGACCACACACAATATAATATTTTCACATTATAAATTTATTTGATCTTCTTTATATACATATCTAATCAAAAAATGAATGTTTTAATTTTTTTATGTTTTATCCCCTTTTTGATGATGGCAATTTTTCAGATTCTTTTTGTTCGATTGATTTGTTACATGGTTCTTCTGGACTAAACTCTGCCGATCGGGAGGTGTGGTTGGTGTCTCTCTGATCTCTGCCATAGAATATATATATATTTTTTTGTTCTTATTCTGTCAGGTTCGTTTCCTTTCTGTCCTCTTGCTTTTTCGACCTTTACTTTTATATTGATGTACCTGTAATAAGAATATATACAAATAAGAATATATGTTCATAATTATATAACATCAAAACTTTTTTTCAGTAGTGTGAAGCGGACTTTACAAACTATACTATAACTGTCATGTGCTGTATCATGTGTCCTGCTCCTGAATTTTGACACTGTCTGACATGTGATCTCCTCTTTTGGTTCCAGATTTGAATGTTAAACTTATTTAAGCAGCACCTGTATGACTGTACACTTATATCATCTCCTGAGGAAGGAGTCCAAGGGCTTCAAGACGTGTGGAGAGTGAATAAACCATCATCTTTTATCCATGAATTGTTTGAATCTGATTTTTTACAGCAGCGCAGGTATTATCCTCGAATCTTCTCCAAGATAACAGTACAAAACACTGGCAAATGAATTATTCCTTTCAAACACCATACTAAGGGCCAGGGGCACTCATTATGGGTGGAAGAAAGGCGATTCCGGCAGCTAAATAGGAAAGGGTTCTTTACAGTTAGAGCAGTCATACTGTGGAATGCCCTACCACAGGAGGTAGTAATAACAGACACTATAACAGTTTTGTAAAAAGGGCTGGACGATTTCCTTGATACACATAACATTGTGGGTTATAGTTAAATTAGTGACAAATGTACAATTGGTGGAGAAAGGTTGAACCTGATGGACCTAGGTCTTTTTCAACCTATATAACTCCCCAGCTTCAAAAAGATTCTGGGTGTGTACATTTACAGACTCTCAAAAAAAGTTCCCTATTTCTTTGTTGGGAATCAATATCTATTTTTTTTTTCCAACTAATGATTTAAAATAGGGTGAAATGAAAGAAAATTATTGGCACAAGTGTGTTTGGAAGAGGATATTCAAGAAGCTATATTATGGCTTTCTCTTCCATCTAAAATGCTGATATTCAAGAAGCTATATTATGGCTTTCTCTTCCATCTAAAATGCTGTGAATGTGTTTACTTTTACTTTAGAAGCTTTCACTCCCTATTATATACTAAGCTGGGGAATTACGCTAATAATTGAGAAATTTATACTGCCATTCAGCAAGGTGCACATGTCATGACCTCACTTTATACCTGCATTAACAATACAGCAATTTGCAGCTCTTATGATTGTTGCTTCCCTGGAATGTAACTCCCCGGCATTCTTCTGAGGTGGGCCAAGTGACACTAATTTTGCTCCGGGGACGTGAAGTCTTTGATCTATAAAGCATTTTCATAGTACTCTTTGAAAGCAACAGTTTCTTGTCATTGCTCACAGGCACATTTCAATCACTGAGATAAGTAGTTGTGTACTGTAAGTACGGTAACTCTCAGAATTAACACTTGTGTAACTTGACTCATCTTGTACAAGTGTGTTCTGTTGACACTCATTCTTCTTGCAAATGCTATCAGTTACAGAGTTTTGCTACCTTTAAAGGTGCCACACATTTTGTATGCTACCTTAAAGGCAAGCTATAACCAGAAAAATACCTATTGTTTAATTAAGGTTTTGTGTTACATATATTTTTAAAATACAGGGTGGGCCATTTACATGGATTCACCCGGGTGGGCCACTTATATGGATACACCTGGATGGGCCGACTTCAAAATGGCCACCATGGTCACCACCCATCTTGAAAAGTTTCCCCCCTCCCATACAGTATACTAATGTGTAACAAACAGGACGTTGATATCACCAACCATTCCTATTTAATTTAGGTGTATCCATATAAATGGCACACCCAGGTCTATCTATATAAATGGCCCACCCTGTAGTTTGTCAATACTTTTTTATTTTTTCGGCTATGATGTTTGTTAAAATTAAATGAAGAATAGCAACCTTGCAATTTTCACAGTAGCCACTTAAGCTTCTTTAGACTCATACTTCACGTCCTTTTGGGAAGAGTTTTCATCAGGCTTCTTATCACAGGTAGGATTATGATGACAGGTAACCCCATTATATTTGATCGGATCCATCAATCACAATAGGCAATGTCACAGCTGACCCTGCTTCCTGTTGTGAATTCTCTCTCTGGCTTCCCTCTGGTGACTACTGAAGATAGTGGAGCTGGTCAGATTGAGAGTTCTCTTTCTGGGCTCCCTCTGGTGGTTACTGGAGGTAGTGGAGCTGATCTGATTGACAGAGGCTTGCCACCTAATAATGAGGAAGACGATTGAAGATCTGGGGTTTCTGACTGGGATTTAAGACAGCTGACTCCCTCTATCCCTGCTGGTGATTTTTTTCCTGTGCCTCCTGAGGTCTGATGTCTCCTGCTCTTTCCCTGCATGTTCAGCTAAGTGGTTCATTTGCTATTCTGTTTGCATTTGATCTGGTTTTGTTTATCTCTGCTTTGTGCGGGTCAGCTAGCTCCGGCTGGGGCTGTGCTGAATCACCGCCCATATGTTACTGCATGTGCCAGTTTGTTTTGTCCACTTTTATATTGGTCTCTTTTTGCTTTGCTTTCAGAATATACCAGAGTGCTGATATAGTGGGGGGGCGAAGTCATGTGACTTCAGTGTTTTTTTCATCAGACGTGTTGGACTTTTGCAGGGTTTTTTTGCATGATTGCAGACAATATCTTTCCTTTCCTGTCCTGTCTAGTCAGTGTGGGCCCCATCGTTTGCTCAGTCTATTTTTCTGCCTGCGTTTGTGTTTTCATCTTGTCTCACTGACAATATATGTTTGGGGGTTACCTATTCCTTTGTGATCTGCTCCGGGGCAGTTTAGATTTCCCCTTTCTTGCTTTAAGCTTAGTTAGCTCTCCGGCTGTGCCGAGGCATCTAGGATCATCGTAGGTATGTAGGGTTCGAGCAGGCTCACAGGATGCAGTGACGAGACACGAGACTGAATGTGGGGTGAAATAAACTTTTATAAGTTTTAAAGCCACAAGAGCTAAACTGCTTAAATCAAACAAAGGAGAAACACCTATTTGTCCTCGCAGGGACTCGTAAAACAACTTTCAAACAAAAAGGGTCCTTATTTTTCTATAGTGCACTTAGCCTTCTGGGCGTCGCTCGAGTTCACGACCACTCAGGGGTTGCAGATGTAGCTGTCTTGTAATCCACGTTTAACCGGAAGGACTCGTGCTCGTCCGGCCCTGAAGAAACCGGAACGGTGGGGCGCAGCAGGCCCTGAAGAAACCAGAACGATGGGGTACAGCAGGCCCTGAAGAAACTGGACGGTGGGGCGCAACGGGCCCTGAAGAAATGGGGTCGGTGGGGCACAACGGGCCCTGAAGAAGCTGGCACGGTGGGGCACAACAGGCCCTGAAGAAATGGGGTCGGTGGGGCACAACGGGCCCTGAAGAAGCTGGCACGGTGGGGCACAACGGGCCCTGAAGAAGTGGGGTCGGTGGGGGCACAACAGGCCCTGAAGAAACTGTTCAGGGGGTCAATCTCCCAGGCGTCCGTTTAGAGGCGCTCGTTCCCCAGCCAGGTCATGACGCAGTTTTAAAAAAAGACATAAACGTTAACAAATTCTGCTCAGTGTCCCCTCAGTAACCGGGACGGGCTCTGCGGCCGCCTATAGCGAGGTGACGTCCCCTGAGGTCGGTGATGACGGGGCCGCAGCTGTGGGAGAAGACAGGGGGGCAGTGTCCTGGCCACTGTACCGGTTTGCTGTGTCGTCGCAGCGGTCGCATGAGATCCCGGTCCTGTCACACCACGGAGGGAATCAGCGGCCGTCACTTTATCTGAATCTTTGCGGGGGGAAACTCCCGGGGAGAGTCTCTTACGCGTCAACCTTCGGTCAGTCTCAAATTTCCCTTTTTCAGACTCCTGCCTGTCTCTCTTTTCCACACCGTCAGTTGCCACAGTCCTCTCTCTGCCGCACGGCTTCCTCTCTCCTGTCAGGCTCTCTGCCAACTGCCACCTCAGCGCGTCCCCTGCTCCTTTTACCCTCGCCCCGCCCCCTGTTGCCCTGACAACTTCAGTCGCATGTCTCCCTTTGTAATCCCCCTGATGTGGTTTCTTCAACAACCCTGATGGCGGTCCCCCTGGTTCCAGCCCAATCACTGTATGGGGGTCCTCCTCCCCACATTCCCCCACCCTGTAAGCTCGCCAGTCCTCGGGCGAGGGTGTTAGTCTATTGAGATTGGTCTGTAAAGGTGTCAATATTTGTTGCCATACGAACTGGTCTTGTTCATACCGTTCGGGGGGTTTGCCGGCTGTTGACCGCTCGGAGCGTCTAAGTTCGACTGGGGTGGAATCTTCTGGGGTGGTGGACGTCGGTGAGCTGCAAGATGCCGGTGGGTTAATTGTGTCAACTGGCTCATTATTGGGTGGAGGGCCCTTGGGAACTGGAGGGAAATCCTCGTCGTCTGAGTCCCAGCATATGGACTCCGGTTCGGATGTCTTCGGGACGGGTTCCAGTTGCTTCGGGTCGGAAGAAATACACAGGCGTAACATATTACGATGCACAATGCGAGTAGGCAGTGTTTCATCCTGCTCGGGCTGTATTTCGTACACAGGTCCTTCTGAATGGATACGGCATAGTACCCGATAAGGACTCTCTTCCCAACGTGACTCCAGTTTATTCTGGGGGCGTTGATCTAGTACAAGCACACGGTCCCCGCTTTGGAGATGGGGAGGGGAGGTTGTATTCTTCCCGGGGTGTTCCCAGTCTTGAAGTTTGGTATGTACAATTCGGTGAAGAGTTTGCAACCTGTGGCGATGATTTCGGACCCAAGACGACACTCCGGTCCAGGGCCGAGGCTCTTCGGGGTCCAACTCTACCTCCGTGATCCCTTTACCCTCTCGTCCGAACAGCAGGAAATAAGGAGTATAGCCCGTTACTCGATGTACCCGATTATTATAAACCCACACTAATTCAGAAACATATTCAGGCCAACGAGCTTTCTTGTCACTCTCCAGAGTGCATAGCATTTGAATCAATGTCCGATTAAATCGCTCACAAGCCCCATTCCCTTGCGGGTGATATGGTGTGGTCCGGGATTTATCAATCCCATAAAGATGATATAGTTCCTCCATAACTTTCCCCAAAAAACATGCTCCCTGGTCGGAATGTATGCGTTGAGGACAGCCGTATACTTGTATAAAATTTCTGCAAATTGCGGAGGCGGCTGACTCCGCGGTCTGGTCTCGAGTAGGGGTGACCACAGCGAATTTAGTGAAATGATCCACCATGACGAGGCAGTGTTCGTATCCCTGGAATGCGGGACCAATGTGCAGATAATCCACCGTCAAGAGCTCCAAGGGTTCTGAAGTCACAATCGTCTGTGTTGCGGCCCTCTGAGCAGGCGGTTTGGCCAATTCACATAAGCGGCAAGTACGACAAACTTCGTCCACAACAGCCGACAAGCGTGGGTGATAAACTTTCTGTTGTAACCATTGCAAAGTCTTTTTGACTCCAAAGTGGCCCCTTTTTCGTGAGCCTCTCGAGCCAGTTCGTGTAGTTGAGCTCCGGGCGTAACCACCTGCCAAACAGTCGTTGAGGTTGTTTGCGAAGTGATCTTATGGTACAGTAATCCCCTTCGGATAATCAGTCTCTCCCATTGTCGCAGCATCAGCGACAGGTCTTGGGTCAAAGCTTGTCGTTGAGTATCAGTGGGTAATTGACCAGCGGCGACCCATGTCCGGAGAAGTCCAACTTCTTCATCTTCTTGTTGCTGTTGTATCCACTTATTACGAGATTGTTCCAGGATGCCCCTGTGGGCCTCTGGGGAAGATACTTTTGCATCAACATTGGTGAGCACGGCAGCGGTAAGAGCGAACGGTATTTCCTCTCCTTCTAATTCTTCGTCTCGATTCTGTCCAGGAGTTGTATGTCGAATCCTAGAGAGAGCATCTGCATGAACATTCTCGGCCCCTCTTTTGTAAATAATCTTGTAATTGTACTTCGCCATTCGGGCCACCCATCGCTGCTCCAAAGCCCCCAACTTGGCGTTTTCCAAATGAGCCAGTGGGTTATTGTCAGTTCGCACTACCACCTCGGAGCCCGCTAGGTACTCTGCGAATCTCTCCGTCATAGCCCACACCACTGCGAGGAGCTCGAGCTTAAAAGAGCTGTAATTGTCAGGGTTACGCTCGGAGTCATGGAGTGAACGGCTTCCATATGCGATCACCCTTTCCCGGCCATCCTGAACTTGTGACAACACAGCTCCTAGCCCGTGAAGACTCCCGTCAGTGTGCAGGATGAACGGCTGAGAAAAATCCGCATAAGCCAGCACTGGGGCATCCGAGAGTGCAGCCTTGAGATCTCGGAAGGCCTCTTCCTGAGGGTGTTGCCACTGGATTTTTCGCCCATTGGCCCCAGCGGGAGCCCCCTTCAGCAGGTCATGTAGGGCTCGAGCTCGACATGCAAAATTCTTTACGAAACGACGGTAATATCCAGCTAACCCCAGAAAAGCCTGCACGTCTTTCACCGTCTCGGGGGTAGGCCATTCCTGGATAGCAGCAATCTTCTCCCGGGATGGCCTCACACCTTCTGCCGAAACGACATGACCCAGATACTCAATCTGAGAGCGAAATAGGTGACATTTCTGAGGCTTCACCTTCAACCCGTACTTTTGCAGCCGGCTGAGTACCTGTCCCAACCGCTTCAGGTGGTCCTCGAAGGAGGCGGCATAGACGATGATGTCGTCCAGGTAGATCAACGTGGCCTCAAAATTGAGATCCCCTAGACATCGCTCCATCAATCGCTGAAATGTCCCGGGGGCATTGGCCAGCCCGAATGGCATTCGATTAAACTCAAACAGTCCCATGGGCACTATGAACGCCGTCTTAGCTCTGTCCTCTTCTGACATAGGCACCTGCCAGTACCCACTGGCCAAGTCTAGGGTCGAAAAATATGTTGCTTTACCCAATGCAGACAGAGATTCTTCTATGCGGGGCAGTGGGTATGAGTCTTTAATAGTGCAAGCATTCAATTTACGATAATCAACACAGAATCGTAGTGTACCATCTTTCTTCCGGACCAACACGATGGGGGCCGCCCAAGGGCTTTGACTTTCCCGTATCACCCCTTTTTGTAGCATCTGAGCCAGCAAAGTTTTCACCTCCTGATAGAGTTGTGGCGGGATCTGTCGATATCGTTCTCGGATAGGGGCCGCTCCTGCTGTGGGGATCTCATGAGTGATGGCGGTGGTACACCCAAAGTCGTCCTCATGACTAGCAAATACTTCATGGTACTGTCCCAGCAATGCTTTTACTTGTGAAAGTTGGGCCGCAGTTAGTCCAGAAAGCTCGGCCTGCATCTGCTCCAAAATATTTCGGCCCTTCTCTTGTGTCGAGACTTCGTGGGCCTGTAGGGTTCGTATTGTTACCTCCCCAGGATCCTCGGGGTGTACTCGTAATTGAACCGCAGCAGCGGGCAGCACTTCTTCTAGAGGCTTTACTAGTTTGGCCAGTACAGTCCGTGCTTTCAGAATGATATCTCGGTCTTCAAGGTTAACGCAGCGGACCAGGGCGGTTCCTTTTCGCACCGTAGCGAGGGAACGGGCCACCAGTATGCCAGGAGGTAAGTGCTCTGAGTGACACGGCTCCACCTGCACCTCTACGCCTTCCAAAGGTATCGGGGCCCGAATTGGCAGGGCCACCACTGTCTGTCCAGGAGGCAGCACAAGCAGGGGTGCCGCTGTCGCGATGACCTTGCCCAGAGCCTCACCCTCCTGGCAATCCCGATGCACCCGCGCACCTCGCACCAGCTGCTGGAATACCTGTCCCTGAGCTGTGCGAGAACCCCACTGCTTCAGTGTCCTTTGTGTGGGATCATTAAGCAACAGGTTACCAAACTCTTTTAAAATATTCATGCCTAGGGTGACGGGGTGTCGTTGATCAGCTTCTCCTTGAGTCAGCACCACCCCTCTGCGGCCGAGGGGTTTACCGCACAACGTCACCTGCACCCACACTACCCCGGCAACCGGAACCGGCAGTTGGTTGGCGGCTACTAGTCTAATCATGGGCCCCCACTGAGGCCTTGCTGCCTCCGGAAAGTTTTGTTGAAAGTACGCTGCGGGCATAGTGGTTACTTGTGACCCAGTGTCCACCAGACACCGGACGGCCCGGCCCTCTACTTCTGCCCAAACTTCAGGACACTTTGCTACCAAATCTTCGGGACTTCCACCACCCCTAGTTGTGGTTTTCGGCTCCGAGCGGCGTCCCCCCAGCCCGGAGCCCTTTAGTTTAATGGCCGCCGGGGTGGGTATCTCCCACGCCGCGGACACTCTCTGGCGAAGTGGCCTGGTTCTCCACACTCATAACACCGGGCCGGTAGAGATTGACCACCTCGCGGAGAGCGTGACCCCCAGGGACCGGAATTAGCACTGGGTCGTCCAGTCTCCGGTTCGGTTCTTCTCTTTACTTCAGCCAACTCGCTCTTTATATTTTTCAATTCACGCTTCATCTCCTCCACCCATTGAGGTTCCTCAACTGTGTTCGAGGAGGCCTCCACACCTCGGACCTTCCCCACGGGGACCGCCATCCCCTGCTCTTGCTCCTGAACCCGTGCCTGACTTCCCACTTCTGAAAAGTCGATTTGGGGATTCATTCTGATCCGTTCCCTTAAAGCCTGCTTTATCAGTGGATCTCGCAGTCCAGTCACCAGTAGGTCACGTAGGGTTATGTCAACAGGTCCTACCCCTACCCCATCTTTTCTTTCAATAGCCGTATGCAACTCTTGGAGTACATTCATATACTGAGTAATCGTCTCCCCCTCTGCCTGCATCCGGCTAAACAGTCGGGTCCTTAACTCTCCCACATTAGTGGGATCCCCGTGGGTCTGTTCCACTATCTGCAACACCTTTTCAAAAGTGTTGCGGTGCCCAGGGGGTTTCAACATCACTGACCTCCGCACCTCCCCGTCTAGGGCCATGAGTGCCACTTCAGCTTCCAGGTCAGGGGTCATTGGGTGCATCCGAAAAAGCCCCCTCATCCGCTCTGTCCAGCTCCATAGCATAGTATTTGAGCCAGAGAATCTAGGCAGGTTGTTCAACATGGCCCCCAATGAGATGCTGGTACGGGGACCCTCATTATTTACACAGCTTACAGCTCCCCCATGTTCAGGGCTACCACTGTCCGCGCTCGGAGACTGCATCCTGCCGACTACGCCAAGTGTAGGGTTCGAGCAGGCTCACAGGATGCAGTGACGAGACACGAGACTGAATGTGGGGTGAAATAAACTTTTATAAGTTTTAAAGCCACAAGAGCTAAACTGCTTAAATCAAACAAAGGAGAAACACCTATTTGTCCTCGCAGGGACCCGTAAAACAACTTTCAAACAAAAAGGGTCCTTATTTTTCTATAGTGCACTTAGCCTTCTGGGCGTCGCTCGAGTTCACGACCACTCAGGGGTTGCAGATGTAGCTGTCTTGTAATCCACGTTTAACCGGAAGGACTCGTGCTCGTCCGGCCCTGAAGAAACCGGAACGGTGGGGCGCAGCAGGCCCTGAAGAAACCAGAACGATGGGGTACAGCAGGCCCTGAAGAAACTGGACGGTGGGGCGCAACGGGCCCTGAAGAAATGGGGTCGGTGGGGCACAACGGGCCCTGAAGAAGCTGGCACGGTGGGGCACAACAGGCCCTGAAGAAATGGGGTCGGTGGGGCACAACGGGCCCTGAAGAAGCTGGCACGGTGGGGCACAACGGGCCCTGAAGAAGTGGGGTCGGTGGGGGCACAACAGGCCCTGAAGAAACTGTTCAGGGGGTCAATCTCCCAGGCGTCCGTTTAGAGGCGCTCGTTCCCCAGCCAGGTCATGACGCAGTTTTAAAAAAAGACATAAACGTTAACAAATTCTGCTCAGTGTCCCCTCAGTAACCGGGACGGGCTCTGCGGCCGCCTATAGCGAGGTGACGTCCCCTGAGGTCGGTGATGACGGGGCCGCAGCTGTGGGAGAAGACAGGGGGGCAGTGTCCTGGCCACTGTACCGGTTTGCTGTGTCGTCGCAGCGGTCGCCTGAGATCCCGGTCCTGTCACACCACGGAGGGAATCAGCGGCCGTCACTTTATCTGAATCTTTGCGGGGGGAAACTCCCGGGGAGAGTCTCTTACGCGTCAACCTTCGGTCAGTCTCAAATTTCCCTTTTTCAGACTCCTGCCTGTCTCTCTTTTCCACACCGTCAGTTGCCACAGTCCTCTCTCTGCCGCACGGCTTCCTCTCTCCTGTCAGGCTCTCTGCCAACTGCCACCTCAGCGCGTCCCCTGCTCCTTTTACCCTCGCCCCGCCCCCTGTTGCCCTGACAACTTCAGTCGCATGTCTCCCTTTGTAATCCCCCTGATGTGGTTTCTTCAACAACCCTGATGGCGGTCCCCCTGGTTCCAGCCCAATCACTGTATGGGGGTCCTCCTCCCCACAGGTACGCTCCACAGCTACGGCTAGTTGTGTGGATAGGATCAGGGGTCTGCTTAGTTACCAACCTCTCTGGTTTTCTGTGGCTTAGCCTGGGCCTGCTATCCTCCTCAGTGCCCATTCATAACAGCTTCCCCTCTCTTCACAATGACCTTTGCACACTCTTATTAGATACTTCAATACAAAAGATAGGGCCTTATTATTGTGGCTACATACATGTCTTGTTTCCTGAAACAATAAGAACTAAGACTCTAAAAAAGCCCCAGTAAGCAGTGTAAAAATTGGAAAATCTATCTTTCAATTTTAATATAGATTGCGAAAGGAAAAAGAAAAATGCCATAGCTATTTAAAAAATAGATTTAACACATAATCCTGAGTTAAACAAAAGGTAATTTTCTTATGATAGCATCCGCTTAAGACAAAAAACAATTTCAGTACATTCTAGTTCAGCTCACAGTCATTTCTTAACATAATATTCAACTGAATTTTAAGACTACAGTAATGTGCACACCTCTGTGATGCCTCAATGCTTTGTATATTAACAAAAAAGGAGTATTTCTTGGTAGAAAGAAAAATGACTTAACATTCAATACATAAAAAGATTATTCTCATCTCATACGTTTATAACATTTCTACAGGATAAATGTATAGTAGGTGTGGATTCTACCATTTGGACCTGTGATATCCTGTGGAAATGCCAGAAATGTTTATGATGATAATAACCCTTTAAATACAAATTTAGGCACAAAAATTGATATAAACTAAGCCAATCAATAGGTTTTGTAAAGTTTGAGATATTTAACATAAGCTCTGATGAGACCAATGAATGTGAAGAAAAGCGCAATGTGAACGCACCCTAAGTTTATACTATCCAGATGCTAATTAAGCAAATTGTCTCTTCGGAGAGGAAGAGGACTATAACTCTTGTGCCACCTATTGGAAGCAGCAATCCTAAAAGTCTATGTCGACCCTTTAACGAGCCTTGTTACATGACTTAGGATAAAAGCCAAACCAGAATCGCAATTTGCAGACACTGTGTTTCGGGGTACTGCCCCTCGTCAGTACAAAGTGTGAGATCTGGTTTGGCTGTGAGAGAGGCGTCTGACCGATATCTAAGAAGAATTATTTCTCCTTGCGGAGAATGACATGCTAAGCATGTCAAGATGAGGAGACTTAAAGCCACAATGCTCCTCTGGGAAATATGCTAATTGTCTCTTCAGATAGGAAGAGGACTAGAACTCTAGTGCCACCTATTGGAAGTAGCAATCCTAAAAGTCATTGTCGACCCTTTAACGAGCCCTGTTACATGACTTAGGATAAAAGCCAAGCCAGAATCTCAATTTGCATACAATGTGTTTCTGGGCACTGCCCCTCGTCAGTGCAAAGTGTGAGATCTGGTTTAGCTGTGAGAGAGGTGTCTGACCCATATCCAAGAAGTATCATTTCTCCTTGCGGAGATATCCAGATAACATATATGAAAAGTAAATCTTCATAGGGTGTGTACTATCAGCAGTTGTTACAAACAAACTGGACATCTGATATCATACTAAGCTTGTATTTGTATCATACTTAATATATGGACTCATTTCAATAGCTGAGCTAAACACCTTCTTGGTCATGACAAAGAAAGGGACTTGAATGGTTCAATGTAATATTAATTGAGGTGGGACCCCTTTACATAGAGAGACATAGAATGAAATAGCCATTTTGTATATTCTAGCATTTAATATATAGACCTGGGTTATGGTGTGGTTCTCCATTCAGGGATGTGGGAAGTTTTTAGCAGAAAAAGTTTACTCTCAAGGAGCAGCAAGTTGACATGAATTCTTCTCCTCTCATTGGGAGATATTTTCACCCCCCTCATCCCCATTCTACAGGTCAACGTAGTCTTAACAGCCTGGAACAAGGCTTTGTGCTGTTCTCTGCTGGAGTAAACCTCATCTTTCTACTGGTTTATTCTCTCTTATGCACGTAGGCTGGTCTCCTCCATCTCCAGATCTCCCACAGCTTCCAGTTTGATTCACATTTCATTTCTGACTCTTTCTAAGGCCTGTTTGACTCGTTACTAGGCTGACTGTTATAATAACACCCTCTGGCTCTGTTTCTGAGCTTTACTCCAATAGTGTAACCACAGCCAATCATTGACTAGTCTTGGAAACGCAGCCTGGGTATCCTTCTAATGTAAAAGCCAGAGATTTCCTACACTCCGCACCCCAGTGTAGCTTGCTTATGTCCATGGATATATTGCCAAATTTAAGAACTTTTTTACAACAATTCTAAAATTTTCTATATTATGTAGCATTAGATCAAAGGAAGTCTGTCAGAACAGAATGACTGTTCAAACCAAGTATAGGCCGCTTGGTGCTCCATGACGTGGCCAATCATTTATAGACACCTTCTTACCTTCTTGGATGCCATCTATCTCTACCCTTCTCTGACTCTATGAAGCCACAGCGGTCAATCAAAGAAGAGGGGGGAGATAGTATCTATATGACTGGCACCACCGTTAAGCACCGAGCGACTGTACTTGGTTTGAACAGTTATTTTGGGCAGCCAGAGTCGCTCTAATGACATAGCAGTGTGGATTTATTTAATTAACTGCATGGTATAATAAATATATTAAAACTGACATAAAATCCTGCAACTAATTAAGCTTGCAAAAAAAACCAGATCGAAAGCACAGCAAGAAGACAATAGGAAATCCTGAGATAGATGGCTGCATAAAAGCGCCTCTAAATCCATATGAATAAAACTTATACTGTATTATAGAGCACAAGGAGTGTTCAAGCTTAATAATAACTTTGCATCTTAATTCAAGCCCCAAGGCTGATCTCAAGAACCATTGCTGAGGATTGGGGATGACTTATGTACTTGAAAGTCACTCGTACCCTCCATGGAAATAAAGAATAAAAATGAGCACAGTTACAAACATTATTTACCACTTAAACTAGATACCATAAAATTAAATTAAAGCTACTGTATATTCACTATAAAGCAGCAACAAAGTCATTGTCTTATATTTTTGCATGTTCAGTAAACTATAAGTTCGTCTTGGCTTACCCAAAAAGCTAAAAGATAAAATGTGAACACAGTATATTAGTAGCTTAATTGGATGGTTGTAAAAATGACAATACTTAGATGAAGCTAAATTCTACATAAACTCTTCGTAAATACTAGGGTTGGGCTACATAGGCCTTACTTAACTTTTTACAAAGTTGAGACCATAAATGTTGTAATTTAATAGCACAGCCAATGCAGATTTTAACTTTTGGCACGTACATTGAGTATATTGTGGTGACTTTAAATGGGTTGTCCAATGAAGATAACCTCAGTCCATATGCACTATTAAGGCTCATGGACATTACAAAGAGAGGGTCCACTGCTTATCATCAAGAAGATTTAGGCAGAATCAAGCCATCCATGCAGTTAATAAATGACCATTCATCCTGCAGCCATTTAATAGCACAAAATTCTTATTTCTCAAGATTAAAACCACAACTGTCTTGGACATATCCATCATATGTCATCATATTATATATCTAAATTTTATATAACTTAACGATGGCCAGGAGTGTTCCTAATACCCGGCTGGAGGACCCTACTTTTAAGCAAAAGTCAGGTCCAAGCTGGGGGATTCTGGCATGCAGTGTAAGATCCCACATCCCACAACAAGAGATGAGCGAACCATTCAAGGTTTGGTTTGGTTCAGATTTGGCGAACGTCCCTGTATTATCCGAACATATCTGAAGCCCATTGAATTCAATGGGAGACAAAACCAAGCGCATAGCCAACACCTTCAAGGGCGCCAAATACCTGCCATAATAACTCAAATTAGGGGAAGATACCATGAAAAGTGGTATCAATTCACCCACAGTAGAAATTTGATAATGACACAGCAGCAGTCAGCCATGGGCCAGCACTTATAGCTTTGAATTTAAATTTAAATTAAGAGCTGGGTGAGGGACCAGTGTAAGCCTAATGTGCTGGGAGCCCTGATACCTCATGCAACAGCTGAAACTGCTTTTTTGCTCAGCCGCACTCAGGTAGCACAAATATCTGCTTGGTAGGCCACTAATGTTAGAAAACACAGGTAGTTGACCAATCAATTCACTGACAGTAGAACATTTTATAATGGCACAGAAGCAGTCAGCCATGGGCCATGCATGAGGTATCAGGGTCTGGGCCAGCAGTTAGAGCTTTGAATTGAAGTTTCAATTAAGACATGGTGGTTAAGGGAGCGGTGTATGCCTTCTTTGCCGGGAGCCCTGATACCTCATGCAACAGTTCACTTTTTTATCCCAGCCACACTGAGGTGGCACAAATATCAGGCTCGTAGAGCACTAATGTTAGAAAACTGTAAGGATAGTAACACAGGTAGTTGACCAAAAGTAAATGCAGGCCTGCCAGTCTGGGAGCCCTAGATACAGGCAACACACATGAAGGTGTCCCAATTTGGAGCACAAACATTTCCCTATCCCAAATTATTGCCACACACCATTAAAGTGTTGCCAATTTCCCCAGAGTAGAAATCGTATAATTGTGCAGTGTTTTGAAAGCGTCTGTTACTGAACGGTCTACTAGACTCCCTTTTTTAAGCAGCCGTACAGTGGTATTATTATTATTATTATATTATTGTTATAGCTCCATTTATTCCATGGTGCTTAACATGTGAAAAGGAGTACACATAATAAAAACAAGTACAATAATTTTGAACAATACTGGTCAACGACTGGTACTGGAGGAGAGAGAACCCTGCCCATGAGGGATCACAGTCTTCAAAGGGATGGGTGAGGATACAATAGGGGTCTCTTGCCCTCAGCTGTGGGACCAGTTTCTCATGGAGAGGGAGACCGGTGCTCCTCATGTGGCGCTATGCATGTCACTCACCCTGTTCGTGGCTCCAGATGATCGGCGGCTCAATTTTCTGCTAGGAATTTGCATCCCCTTGGCAGGTCTCCTGGAAATGCTCTTAGGAGATGCGCCCCGCTTACTGCACATACTTGTTGTTGGTTTGTGGCTCACCACCACTGTTGCCGTGCACGCTTGGTTATGTCCGCCATAATTTTTCTGTGTTCATTGTGATGGATTAGGCTGCTGTGCACACACACGGCAGCCCCACCCTGCCCCAAGCTTTATTTAATTGTGCACCTGTGTCTGGACCAACATCGCCCTTCATCTATGTTTGCTGGTCAGGCAATGTGTGGAGGCCATTCCTGATATGTCTGTGTTCAGACCTGGTTGGCCATCATCTGCACTTGCTTCATCTGGCTTCATGGGAGCGATCCAGTAATGTTCAGGTACAGATTGCACTTGATGTGGTCATGCTCTAAATGTATTTAGGAGGCCGTAATGGCACAGCATTTATTAAAAATATATAGAGTAGGACCCCCCATATGAGATTGCCTTGGCGCGGCGGGGTGGCTCAATTGAATTGATCAATTTTTTTGCTAAATATCTCATTTTTGAATACAGCTAGACATTATGTGCATATGCACTCCAATTTATGCGTTCTAACCTTAAGCAGTGCTGGCTTCCCCCCTATTTTCTTGTTGTTGGTTTGTGGCTCACCACCACTGTTGCCGTGCACGCTTGGTTATGTCCGCCATAATTTTTCTGTGTTCATTGTGATGGATTAGGCTGCTGTGCACACACGGCAGCCCCACCCTGCCCCAAGCTTTATTTAATTGTGCACCTGTGTCTGGACCAACATCGCCCTTCATCTATGTTTGCTGGTCAGGCAATGTGTGGAAGCCATTCCTGATATGTCTGTGTTCAGACCTGGTTGGCCTTCATCTGCACTTGCTTCATCTGGCTTCATGGGAGCGATCCAGTAATGTTCAGGTACAGATTGCACTTGATGTGGTCATGCTCTAAATGTATTTAAGAGGCCGTAATGGCACAGCATTTATTAAAAATACATAGAGTAGGACCCCCCATATGAGATTGCCTTGGCGCGGCGGGGTGGCTCAATTGAATTGATCAATTTTTTTGCTAAATATCTCATTTTTGAATACAGCTAGACATTATGTGCATATGCACTCCAATTTATGCGTTTTAACCTTAAGCAGTGCTGGCTTCCCCCCTATTTTCACATACTTAAAGCAGCAGGGCACCTGTTCTCTATTAGGTGTTATGGCCACGCATGGCTGGACACAGCGCCTCAAGCAGGGCGGATTTAGATGACACACGTGACCCTGGATACACCGCCTCCAGTTGGGCGAATTTAAATGATAAAACGTGCAGTTGGATACGCCGCCTCCAACAGGCGAATTTCGGAAATACACGTATGTCTGGAAACCCCGCCTCCAGTAAGGCGAATTTAAACAATAAAAGGGAAAACCTGGGTAACAATAACAATGGAGGCCCTGCGATAGGGAACAGGGAAGTGGAGACCTCCTGCACTCCCCGGAGTCAGTGTCTCTACACTCCTAACATTCCCTAGGCCGGTTCCGCACCGGGCGACGATCAGGAACCTTAAAAACCCTGACTCGCCCTGCACCTAAACCCTCACTAGTGAAGTGCACGGTGCAGAAACTAATCCCACCACTGCACTAAAACACACATAAGGGATAGAGACTAAACAGGGGAACACCACTTAGCTTTGCTCTGTTGCTTGCGCTCCCAGCAACAGAGCCCACCACCTGCGTGCATCTTTTCCTCCAACCGGATCCAACACCATAGTGCAGCCTTGGAGCAAACAGAGTCCACCACCTGCGTGCAGCTGTCCAGAGTCCAGCATATGAGTCCAGCTTTCCAGCAAAAGAGTCCAGCATCTTGAGTCCAGCTTTCCAGCAACCGAGTCCAGCATCATGAGTGCAGCTCTACACCATAGCTGCCACTCCACCAAGCCATGCAAGAACTCCTTGCTGACACCATAGCTGCAACTCCAGGACTCTCACTGAGCTGCCCGGGACTCTCCTTCAGCTCAATCCTTCACCCAGGCTTGCTTGTAACTGAGAACTATCACCCACCCTGAGCAAACAGCTCACAGAAAAAAGGTTACTTGTGCATTTTCTCTGTCATATCCAACCTGGATCATGACATTAGGACTGTCTGTGCTGTGATGCTCTATGCATAAAAGGAATCCTCCCCTTGAGGGAGGTGCCTGGGCAACATGTTCATTCTGTAGGATCGTTGTCATGGTCTGCTGGCTATAGTCAGTATGGAGAGTTTAGGGTTAAATCCAGATAACCTCCTTTTGGCTTCTCTGAGGCTTTTTATAGCCTATAAGTGGGGCCATGCTTTGTTGGTTATTCTTTTGCCCTCGGCTGAGTGTGTCGACCCCTGTGTGCCTGTGCCATGTGCCTGTGTTCTAGCTTGCTTGTATGGTTCTGACCCGGTTCTGTCCCCCATTGTGATTTTGCCTTCTGATTCTGTACTGTGCATCTGCTTCTCCGGTTTTCTTATTCCTGCTACGTCCTTGAGTATTCCTGATTGGCCTGCTCCTTGTGTACTGCGTTTGCCTCACTCATTTTACTGACCTCGTCTTGTCTTGGATTACGCTTCCACCTTTTGCTCCATCATTTTCCTGGTGTCCGGTGGTCCCCTTTCCCCTATCCTCTGCCCCGGGGTCTCTGTAGCGTTCGGCACTCATCTCCAGCAGCAGCACGCTAGGCCCTGCCTCCTAGAGCCCCTGAGGCAAACCCCCCATAAGTGACCCCATTTTACAAACTAAACCTCTCAATGAATTCATCAAGCGGTGCAGTGATCATATTGACACTACGGGTGTATCAAAGAATTTTATACCATTGGGCAGTGAAGAAAAAATAATTAACATTTTTAAAACGAAGATTGTGTGTTAGCCCAAAGTTTTACATTTTCACACAGGGAAATGGGTAAAATGACACCAGAATTTGTCCCACAATTTCAGCTGAATGTAGAAATACGCCTTATGTGGCTGTACAGTACTGCTTAGCCATATGGAGAGACTCAGGAGGGAAGGCGCACTATTTGCCTCCTGAAGCACAGATTTTCCTAGAATAGTTTGCGGACTCCATTTCCAGAGCCCTTAAGTAGTAGAAAAGCTGAATTCCCCCTCAAGTGACCCCATTTGGAAATTATACCCCTTTGGGAATTTATCTATAGGTGTAGTGATGATTTTGACTCCATGGGCATTTTACCTGAGGCGCATGCGGACTGTACTGTGCTTGTGCTGTTAGGCTGGTTTCACATTAGCGCTTTTTAAGCGCACGCACGGCCGGGGGTAGCTCCGCCCCCGAGCCGGCTCTCTGCCCGGCGTGCCCGCCCCTTGCTTGTAGCGCCGCCTCCTAGCGCACAGCGGCGCCTGCGATCGGCGCACCCTATCTTTAGCATAGGGTGCGCAGATCGTGCGCAGGCCGTGCGCTAGTTGCGCTTTGACCTGCGCTGCGCACTTTTGACGGTGCGCCGTGCGCGCCAAAATCAAACTTTTCGGATTTTGGCGCGCACGGCGCACCGTCAAAAGTGCACAGCGCAGGTCAAAGCGCAACTAGCGCACGGCCTGCGCACGATCTGCACACCCTATGCTAAAGATAGGGTGCGCCGATCGCAGGCGCCGCTGTGCGCTAGGAGGCGGCGCTACAAGCAAGGGGCGGGCACGCCGGGCAGAGAGCTGGCTCGGGGGCGGAGCTACCCCCGGCCGTGCGTGCGCTTAAAAAGCGCTAATGTGAAACCAGCCTAAAGGGAGGTAGGAGCGTGATTCTCAGGGCCAGGAGTGGGAGAGCAAAGAGGATGACACTGATGTGATCCCACTTTGTGTACACCCAGAGGTATCATCAAGGTAGATGCCCACAGATAAGACAAATGGCATTTCCATGTCCATATTCACATGCATTATATATCTGCGTAGTGAAAAGTGTAGAAATTTCTCAGTGACTGATTTCCAAGTAGATCAGAGAGAGAGGTGGATTCCCCTAGTGACTGAATGAAATAAAACTACTGTAGTCTACGAGAGCTAATATAGCTGCTATACATTAAATAGAATCTAGACAAATTCTTTGTGTCTGTACAATGCTGGATGTGGCGGCTTTTCTCATTGCCCATATATTGCAAGAGGGCGTACAAAAGTAGTTTGAGAACTGTAGCCTAGAAAAGATAATTCCTTAAAGAGTAACCATTGTTTGACCCCTTCACCTTGAAGCCTTTTTTCACCTTCCTGACCAGGCCAATTTTTACAAATCTGACTACTGTCACTTTATAAGATATTTTAATCATCTGGACGGAGTCTGAGCAACAGCTAAAGACGTTCCACGAACAGTTTAATCAATTTCATCCCACCATCAATTTAACACTCAACTACTCCAGTACTGAGATTCATTTTTTGGACACCATCATTAAGCTAAAAAACAATGAAATAGAGACATCCCTGTATCAGAAGCCAATCGACCGTCCAACATACCTTAAATGGGACAGTTTCCATCCAAAACACATAAAGAACTCTATTATCTATAGCCAAGCCATCAGATACAATCGTATATGTTCCAACCCCATGGATAGAGACAAACACCTTGGTCGCCTCAAAAAGACCTTTTTGAATCAGGGTTACCATCCAAGAACAATTGAAAACCAAATTACAAGAGCCACCAGATTGTCAAGGAATCACCTGCTAAATTACAAAGCTAAAGAAGAAAATAACCGAGTGCCTCTAGTGGTCACCTACAATCCAAATCTGGAGGTGCTAAGGGGAGCTGCACGGAAATTACAACCTTTACTACAAAAAGATGCCCGATTAAAATCCATTTTTCCAGACCCCCCACTGCTGTGTTTTAGGCAGCCCCCAAATTTAAGAAGCATCATTGTTAGAAGCTCCCTGTCCTCTCCAACAGCTGCAGGAACCTTTCCTTGCAACCAGAAAAAATGTAAAACCTGTCCATTTATAATGACCACAGACAAGATAAAGATCCCCAACTCACATCAGGACTACAAGATCCCAGGTACTTTCAGCTGCATTACATCTAATGTGGTGTACTTAATTATTTGTACTAAATGTCCAACTGGGGGTCTGTATGTGGGGGAGACAGGGCAAAAGCTTAGAACAAGGATGAATGCTCATCGTCACACAATAAGAGAAAAAAGAATGGATCTACCTGTGGCAAAACATTTCTGTATCCCTGATCACAGCAGCATGGATATGAAATTACTGGTATTGAAAGGTAACTTCAGTTCTCAGAGAGAGAGACGAGTTTGGGAGTACAAATTTATGACGAACTTTGACACTCTCAGTGCTGGAATGAATGTGTCGCATGGATTTATGTCTTTTTACATCAATTAAGGAATTTCCTTTTAAAACCTTGCGGGGCAACACAGAACTAGACCCCAATCAGAGGACCATAAAACATCCGAACTCCTTATCTATGAACTGGTCCAATGTTTATATTTATGTTTCTCCCTCTCCCATATTGATAGTTCTGCTTCACGTCACTTGTCTTGTCTATTGCATTTTTTCTAGGCTGTATTGTGCATAAATATGTGACTTCAGATTTTGTATTAGTCTAGCCTGATGAAGAGACCTGAGTAGTCTCGAAAGCTTGCAATGTGTTACCATCTTTTCAGTTAGCCATTAAAAGGTATCAACTACTGAGGACTCTCAATCCTGAATATTTTTCTATCTACTGGCTAACACGGTACAAAGATATACATCTTTCCTTTATAAGGTCATAACTCTGGAACGCTTCAATGGATCCCACTGATTCTAAGAATGCTTTCTCGGGACATATTGTACTTCATGATAGTGGTAAAAAAATTTTGATATAACTTACAGTAAATTTTTTTGTGAAAAAAACGAAATTTGGCAAAAATTTAGACAATTTTGTAATTTTCAAACTTTTAATTTTTATGCCCTTAAATCAAAGAGTCATATCACACAAAATATCTATATATAAAAATGAATGTGTGTGTGTATCACCAACCAATCCACAAAGCATCTTTCATTTCAGCAGAGCTGTTCAAAACAAGCTGAGCTATGATTGGTTGCTATGAGCAACAGTTTTCCTTGCAACCAATCACTAAGCATCTCTCTTTTCACCAGAACTGGTTAAAAGAAGCTGAGCTGGGATTGGTTGCTATGAGCACGTTTTCCCACTTGACAACACCTCAATAGACACTGACATGGTGGGAGAAATCTAGCATCCCCGGGAACATAAGCGCCCAGCCATTGTCTGCCACCCTGAAAGGAACAGAGAGCACATGACAGAAATGAATCCCCCCCTCCTGTGCCCAAATACACATCACACATCCTTCATTATATAGGCACATCTTCCCTCTTAAAGGAACCATTGGTATGGAAGTCAGAGCAAATCCATCCAGCGCTTTGGTTTTGACCCCAGGCCTCTCTTAAAGGGATCTCCGGTATGGAAGTTAGGACCTTTCCACTCAGCTCTTTCTCTTAAAGGGATCATTGGTATGGAATTTAGGGCATATCCACTCTGTGCTTTGGTACAGACCCCAGGCCTTTCTTAAAGGGATCTCCGGTATGGAAGTCAGGGCAATTACCTTCAAATGCTCTGGTACTGACCCCAGGCTCTCTTAAAGGGATCTCCTGTATGGAAGTTAGGGCAAATGCCTCAGCGCTCTGATTCTGACCCCATGGTTCTATTAAAGGGATCATTGGTATGCAAGTCAGGGCAAATCCACTCAGCGCTCTGGTTCTGACCCCAGGCTCTCTTAAAGGGATCTCCGGTATGGAAGTTAGGGCAAATCCATTCAGCGCTCTGGTTCTGACCCAAGGCCCCTCTTAAAAGGATCTCTGGTATGCAAGTGAGGGCAAATCCACTCTGCGCTTTGGTAGTAACCCCAGGCCTCTCTTAAAGTGATCTACAGTATGGAAGTTATGGTAAATCCCTCAGTGCTCTGATTCTCACCCCAGGCTTCTATAAAAGGGTTCATTGGTATTGAAGCCAGGGCAAATCCACTCAGCCCTTGGTTCTGACTCCAGGACTCTCTTAAATGGATCCCCGGTATGGAAGTTAGGACCGTTCCACTCAGTGTTCTGGTTCTGACCCCAGGCTCTTGTGGAGCCCCTGAGGGTTCAGTCGCCACAGAGGTACTGCACCTCCTCCTGAGGTGTGGTGCCCCACCATTCAGGTAAGGTGGAAATGGGTCGCCCTCCCAGGGCTGTGGGGTACTCGTTACCGGACCGGTCTCTCAGAGGGGAATGTCACAGCAGCGGTGACCGGTCCGTGGCCCTGGGTGCCCATGTAAAAGGTGTAGAGTGGTGGAATAAAGTTTATGAGTGATTCGTGACGCCACCTGTGGTATTTGGCAATGAAGATGTTAAGCCAACGCTGCAGACAGATCCTCTGGGACAGATGGTGTGGTGCAGCAATGATGGTGTAGCCCTCCACAGGCAGGGCTGTAGTCCCAAGGCAGTGTAGATCGGTGTTGGGGAAGAGGGTGCAGTGTCTGGAACAGAGATGTAGCAGTGCTGGAGAAGTTGCAGAAAGAAGGCAAGGACACAGCAGAATGTAGTTTCTTTACCTTTACTTTGTAAGTGCAGTCCAGGGTCCAGATTACAGATGGCACAGGATCTGATTAGCCTGGAAGCAACTCAGGAATCTCTCTATGCAGATAGGTTGTGTAGTCTCCTTCCTAGTGATTACTTGAGATACATGCAGTACTGTGTTACACTGAAGTTCCTCCTTCTTGTTCCCTCTCAGATCTACCTCGTATGGCAGACAGCTATAGCCTTCTATCTCTTCTCTTGGCTCACCCATTGCTGTTGTGCCTCTGAGACTTAGGTGGGAATAGAGCATTTACAGCTTCCTATTCCTCTGGTTTCTGTTGCAGGACCTTCAGTATCCATACAACCTTGGAGACCAGGCTCCAGATCATGCACTCCAGCTGGGAACGAGCTCTCAACACCGCTCAGTCTCCCAGCTTCTCGCTCCACATCTACACACTTCGGCCTCCTCACACTAACTCCTCATTTCCCCTCCTGGCCCTCAGAGAGCACTCCTCCCCCAATTCTGGTTCAGAGGAGGAGGAGCGCCGAGAGATGGCTGCTCTGGCATGAGGCTCCTGAGTTTTTTAGTTTTTTACCCCGTTTAATTGTTAATTCTCCCTTTGGTTCACTCACCATTGCGTAGCTACAGGATTCGGCAGAGCTGGGAGTAGTGTGGAGACTGCGATCAGCTGGGACCGGTGTCTTTCTGTCCTCGTGGAGCTCCGTGCCTGGATTCAGCTGGGAGAGAGTGAAGCTGCTGGCTGCCTGCCTTGTACCCATTTCCAGCATGCAGATGATCCCAGGATAGGAAACCTGGTGGAGTGTGCGGAGCTGGAGTTGTTCTGGAGATCTTGTGGTCCACATGGAGCTGTAGGGCTACAGGATTCGGCAGAGCTGGGAGTAGTGTGGAGACTGCGACCAGCTGGGACCGGTGTCTTCCTGTCCTCGTGGAGCTCCGTGCCTGGTTTCAGCTGGGAGAGAGTGAAGCTGCTGGCTACCTGCCTTGTACCCATTTCCAGCATGCAGATGATCCCGGGATAGGAAAGCTGGTGGAGTGTGCGGTGCTGGAGATGTTCTGGAGATCTTGTGATCCAGGTGGAGCTGAAAGGGTGAGCTGGGCAGGTTTGGACTGACTGTTGGAGTGTCCCCTGATGTCCCTGTCTTGTTGCACCCATGCCCTCCCCCCCAGCAGTGCTGGGAGCACCCTTTATGGAAAGTTGTACATTTAACTCTGCTAAGCTGTGACTGTTCAGTCTTTATAGCTACAAGCTGAGTGTAGTCATGGCCACTGCACTCTGTAAACCTACTCTTATGATTTCAAGGGACGATTTATTATTCTGGAATCATCCGCAATTTCTCATGGACTCCCCTTCTTGGAGCATGATTGCTAATTCAACAATTGAGTACATAAAATCCATTACTTCTGTGAAACCTGTGGAGGTGTACTGCAAGAGAGGTAGGAGAGGAGGAGTCCTGGCACGCCTTCGGAGGAGAGGGTTCAGAACAGCTCTTCCTTCACTCCACTTGGCTAATGTCCGTTCCTTATCTAACAAAATGGAGGAACTGAACTTACTTTGTAACATGAGATCTGATATGGCCAATTCAGCTGCTCTTTGTTTTACTGAGACCTGGTTGAATGACACCATCCCTGATTGTAGTCTGGATCTACCTGGTTTTGTTATCTACAGAGCTGACCGTGATTGTGTAGCTTCAGGTAAACAAAGGGGGGGTGGGGTATGTCTCTACATCAACACTAGCTGGTGCTGTGATGTTAACATACTGGGAAAAGGTTGCTCTCCAGATCTAGAGTACCTTGCACTCAATTGTAGACCATTTTACGCTCCAAGAGAGTTTTCATCTATGGTTCTGGTTGCAGTATATATTCCCCCTCAAGCATCTGTTAAAGCTGCTATTGGTGAATTAGCTTGCAAAATATCAGAATGGGAGAAAGGATCTCCTGAAGCATTTGTGATCGTAATGGGGGACTTTAACAAAGGAAAACTCAACCTGGATCTCCCCAAATTTACTCAACATATAAACTGCTTCACGAGAGAGAACAATACGCTTGATCACTGCTATACTGTCTTAAAAGGGGCCTACAGGGCAGTGAGGAGAGCAGCAGTGGGCTTTTCAGATCATTGTCTAATTCATTTAATTCCAGCCTACAGGCAAAGGTTGAAAACATCCAAACCTACAGTTTATACAAAGAAGACATGGTCTGAGGAGGCAAAATTGCAACTGCAAGTATGCTTTGAATGCACGGACTGGGAGGTATTCCAGGAAACATGCTCGGGTCTGGATGAATGGGTTGATGCAGTGTCCTCATATATCCGTTTTTGTGAAGACACGTTTATTCCATCCAAATCTGTCCACTTTCGGGGAAACAACAAGCCGTGGTTTACAAATAAAGTCAGGTTGATCCGTAAGAGAAAAGAGGAGGTTTATAAAGCAGGCGATATTACTGAATTCAAGAAACTTAGGAACTCGCTATCTAAAGAGATCAAGTTAGCCAAACACGAGTATGCAAAGATTCTGGAGGAAAGGTTCTCATC
Source organism: Dendrobates tinctorius (assembly GCF_039654945.1). NCBI lineage: Eukaryota > Metazoa > Chordata > Amphibia > Anura > Dendrobatidae > Dendrobates > Dendrobates tinctorius. The sequence goes on along the minus strand of NW_027361827.1, from coordinate 26,828,743 downwards.
AAAAGATACTAGATCTGCATGGAGAGGATTAAGAGAGGTCACCAATTATAAAAGCCACCCCACTATAGTGAACCCCAGCAGAAGTCTGGCAGCAGAGTTAAATGAATTCTACTGCAGATTTGAGGCAAGCTCTACACACAGTGGCTATTCATCTCTAAGCTCCTCAGTCTGTTCATATAAAGATCATTCATTGTGCAACACCCAAGTAGTGATCTCCGAGGCAGAGGTGATACGCATCCTGAAGGGACTTAAGGTCAAAAAGGCACCTGGCCCTGATGGTGTATCTCCAATGTGTCTGAAAGTATGTGCTACCCAGCTTGCCCCTATACTGACAAATATATACAATGTGTCACTGAAAGAGTGCGTTGTACCTCAGTGTTGAAAAAATTCCACAATTATCCCTGTCCCCAAGAAAGTGGAATCCTCTGAGTTGAACGACTATAGACCAGTAGCACTCACATCTGTAGCTATGAAAGTCTTCGAAAGAATTATGATGTCCCACCTGATAAAATTCACGCAGAAGCTATGGGACCCGCTTCAGTTTGCCTATAAGGAGAATCGTTCGGCAAACGACACTGTCAATCTGGCACTGAAGTACATTTTGGATCATACAGATGAACGGCACTCATATGTCCGGATTCTTTTCATGGACTTTAGCTCAGCGTTCAATACCATTGATCCGAATTTACTTCATAAGAAAATGGTAGCTCTTGGAGTCCCTCTCAACTTATGCTTGTGGATTTATAACTTCCTGACAGCCAGGATACAGAGTGTAAAAGTTGGACCATTCACTTCGGACACCTTGGTCACAAACATCGGGGCACCTCAGGGGTGTGTTTTGTCCCGTTACTGTTTTCTCTCTATACGAATGATTGCATCTCTTCAGCAGACTCAGTAAAAATCTTGAAATTTGCCGATGATATGACACTGATTGGTCTCATCAGGGGAAATGCTGAAGACTTGTATCGGAGTGAGGTGGAAAGAATATGTGACTGGTGTAAAGCCAATAATCTTGTACTCAACACTAAAAAAACTGCTGAGATGGTTGTGGATTTTAGGAAAGATCAACATGAGATACTTCCAATCTACATCCATGACGAAGTGGTTCTTAGGGTCACAGAGACCAAATTCCTTGGTGTTATCATCTCTCATGATCTTAAATGGGGGAAAAACGTGGATGCTGTTATAAGAAAAGCACAACAGAGGATGTTCTTCCTGCATCAGCTGAAAAGATATGGTTTGTCTAAGAATCTGCTGATCTTATTCTTTAATGCTGTCATCAGATCTGTGATTTGTTCCTCTCTGATAGTCTGGTATGGGGGAGCCACTGCGCATGACAAACTCCGCTTACAAAGGACTTTCAGAACAGCAGAGAGAATTATAGGCTCCCCCCTGCCTAAAATCCAGGATCTTTATGATAAGAGTATTCGATCCCACGCATTGAAAATTTCATCCGATCCCTCTCACCCGGGACACTCCTCATTCCAACTACTCCCTTCAGGACGTCGCTTCAGAGTCCCCAAATGCAGCACCAACCGCCATATGAACAGCTTCTATCCACTCTCTGTTCAACAATTAAATCGTCATGTGTAGACTATATACTGTATCTGTCTTGTTAGATGTTACTTGTTGTATCTGTTGTTATATATTATGTTGCCTCTTTGCCACAAAGAATTCCTTGTATATATGTAATATGTACTTGGCGATAATAAATTTGATTGATTGATTGATTGATTGATTGATTGAGCTCCCTCTGCTGGCCCGGAGTGGGAACTGTGCTGAATGTTATGGTTAACTGCTAGAGAGACCCTTCATTGCTTCCAAGCCTGACATCACACTCCCTGGAGGAAGGCAATGCCACTGTGGCGACCATACTCCTGGGGGCGCCACAGAGACACCTGACCACACTCCAACACCTGCAACCCACACAACATAGTAGTGTAGCAAAGCACCTTTGGTGGCTCCCTGCTTGGAACACGAAGAGCGCTAGGAGGTGGGTGGAGCTTAGTCTGCACCAAAAGATTGGGAAGAGTTTAGGATTGAGTCAGTCTGACTCAGTGAGTCTGACGGGGTCAGTCTGTGAGAGAAGCTCCCCAGAGAGGGATGGATGAAGGAAGAGCTGCAGCGGACCTCAGTGATCTGGGTCTGCTGGCACAGGAAAGAGACATTGATGGAAAGCCTGACTCTTTATACGAAAGATAGATTTGAACGGAACATAAGGAGAAGAGGAGGACTAAGGATTAGGGTTAGAGCAGAACCCTTCCCAAGTTCACAGCGCAAGGTCGGGATCCAGCCCCCCAGGTTGTATGGATACTAATGGTCCTGCAGCAGACACCGGAGGAATAGAAGTTGTCACCACTTTACTCCCACATAAGACTTGGGGCACAACAGCAAAGTGAGTGAGCCGGGACTTAGTAGCAAGGAGTCCCCGAAGCAGGCTACAGCTGTCTGCCGTACAAGTAGAGTTCATAGGAACATCTGACAGGAGGAACTCCAGTGTAACTCAGTACTGAGAGAACTTCACTATAGGCGCAAAAGGGAGACGTTCAGAAAAGGCACATATGTTGGCGGAGTGTTGGAACGGTGTACTTCATCTTGCCTGGAAGTTGACTGAGTTCCTGACCCGGAGGACACGGCATGGATGCGGGCACCTGAATGCACAAGAGACTGTGAGTAAATATTTGGAACTACATGCCCTGGTGTCCACCGCTAAATCCTGCACCAACATCCTCAGCACTGCTACACCTCTGTGCCTGACACTGCACCATCTACGTCTCTCCCCTATCTCTTCACCTACACTGCCCTGGGACTACTGCCCTACCTGTGGAGGGCCATAACATCATTGCTGCACTACACCATCTGTCCCAGAGGATCTGCTCGCAGCGTTGGCTTAATACCTTTCTTGCCGAACACCACAGGTAGTGTCACGAATCATTCAATGAACATTTCTGCTATTTACAATGAGCGCCCAGGGCCACGGACCGGGTCATAGCTGCCGTGACAACAACCGGCCCGGTACCGAGTACCTCACAGCCCTGGGTGTGAGGGCGACCCAACTTGGCGTCACGAACAGGATAACGAAGCCCGATACCACCGGGTTCTGTGTGCCGAAGATTTATTAGACTTAATTGCTAAGAATGTGCAAAAAAAACATATTGATAGATTGTAAAATGGACTCTCAAATTGGCCACCGGCACGGTGAAGAAGGGCGTGATAACATGGGTGGTCCTAAGAAAAGAGTGCGGACTGTCCTGGGCCTCCCCTGCCTTAACTTCTATGCTACAGCAACATGGCCCACCCCCAGAGGGGTTCGTATACTGGCTTGGTATGGAGGAGTAGGAAGAAGACGCCGCCCCCAGAAGGAGGAGCGAGGCCCGGTGGCGGGAAAGAAGCCCGGGAAGGAAGAAGAACGCCAGGACGCCATGATGGAAAAAGGAAGGAGGCCCGAAGAGTGCGAGGAGGTCGGGCAGAACTTCCCCGGCACAGAAGCTGAAGGCTCCGACCCTGCTTCCAAAAAGGACCACCAGCAGCTGGAGGATGAGATTGCCCAGCTGACACACGCCGGCGACTGAGACAAGAGGCTGTTGAGACATCACCGGCCGCGTCTGTCACCACCTCCACGCTGCCACCGCCGTTGGGTGCTGCCTGTCTGGAGGAGTTATTGGAGGGCCTGGGAACTGAAGCCGAAGAAGAATCTACGCTCCTGCCTGGACCTAGCGCAGCTGCGCAGGTCCCACCAGAGACCCCTGCGGACCCTGAGCCGCCATGTGCTCCACCACCATCTCCAGCCTTGGACCGGGCAGCCTCCGTCACCACCGCTGCCACCGGTAGCTGTCCAGAGCCTGCACCGGAGCTGATATCACCATGCCAGGAGGCTCCAGGTATGACCATCGCCCCTGTCATGGGGTTGCCCCCTGAGTTGTCGCTTACTGTGACTAGCATGCGTGAGCTCCGCAAGGGACAAATGGAAGAGCTGTGTTCTTAATTTAGAAGCACTAAGCTGACTGCAATGGGGAAGTGGAAGAAGTCCCTGTTGAAAAGAGTAAGACTGGAGCAAGCGTGTCCCATTCAACATCTTCTGATCTCAGCAGAGGAGTCTGAACAGCTGATAGGTGTTACTGTGCATCACGGATTCACTCTTCCACAGATTCAGATTCCCCGCGTTTCACCCTACAAGGGGCCACAAGCAAAGGATTCACCAGCGGTCAGACCAAAAGCCAAGGCAGCAGCACCGTTGGCTGTCGTATCATCTGGAAACGAAAGGCAACAGCCATTAGTACCTACCATGGTCCCTGTAGAATCACCGGCAACAGTTGCATCAGCTGCCACTCTATCTACACCGGCTGAAACCAACCTCACTCCATGGGAAAAAGAATATATGCAATTCGTGGATAACAAGCAGGAAGAGGATGCCCACAAGTTCTCCCCTGGAAGCAGCCAAATAAATTGTCATGGTTTGAACAGGGTTCTTGCCCTGCACTCACAGGGTTAAGTGTTCATGGTCTCTTTCTGGATCTGTGAGGGGTATTTATACTCACTCTTTACCAAGGTTCTCTGTCAGCTATACTGTTGTTCTTGTGTGTCTGACCCCTGGTGTGCGTGTATTCTGCGTTGCTTGTTTGCTTCCCGTGTATGATCCGGTCTGTTCCCTCACTCTGTACTCCGTCTCTTGTTTTGGTACTATTGCCTTTTCTGGTTCTGACCTCCTGGCTTGGCTATCGTTACCCCATTGCAGTTTGTCCCTACTGTACCGTCTATTGCCCGTTCTGGTTTTCTGATCTATTGCTATGTCCTGACTATCCATTCTGTCTAACCCTTTGGTACTGTATTGCTATCTTGTGCTTTGACCCCGGCTTCATCTGGTTTCTGTCTCTGTCTATGCCCCTTGGTAACATTGTCCAGTAGTTACCTTTCTAGGAGTTTCCCTGCAGCTCCTAGCTCTGTGGAGCTTAGGCCACGCCCCCAGCAGTCACGTGCTTCAGGTCCTGATACTCTGAAGCATGCATCGTCACTGCTGCTGCCCTGCTCCACAGGTTTCTTTGAGCACTGTTTTTGTACTCAGGACACACGCACTGGCTCAGTGAGCAAGTGCAGTGCGGGGTTCCTGATATAGCTGACCATTTCAGTTTTTTTTTTTCCTCTGAAGGGAAAAAAAAAAGTGTGTTATCCTCATGGATCCCATACAAGCTTTGGCTGATCAGGTCAAGCACCTGACCCAAATGTTCCTCAAACTTAATGTGGAACAGCACACGATGGCCCATACCCGGCAACAGTTGGTGGATACTTTCCAGGGGGCTGTCGCTGCAGGGGCTCCTAGTGCTGGGGATAGAGATGTGTCATTGGCATCCCCCAAATCTCCGGTCAAATTGCCAGACCTTTTCTCAGGGGATAAAAAGGAGTTCAGGTCATTCAGAGAAGGATGCAAGCTTTTTTTTTCTCTGAGGCTCCGCTCCTCCGGGGATGAGTTCCAGAGGGTGGGGGTCGTCATATCCCTACTTCCGGGGGCTCCACAGGCATGGGCTTTCTCTCTTCCTCTGCTCCTGAACGTATGTCTGTGAATTTGTTCTTTGAGGCTCTGGGGCACACTTATGATGAGCCTGATAGCGTGCATCTGGCAGAGGATATGGTGATGACTGTGACACAGGGGAGGCACTCTGCTGAATAGTTCTGCGCTGAGTTCAGACACTGGGCAGCGGAGGTCTCCTGGGATGATGCTGCCCTCCGGGGTTTGTTCTGTAGAGGCCTGTCCAAACGTTTGAAAGATGCCCTAGCCCTTCATCCTCCACCGGATTCTTTGGAGGACGCTATGATCCAGGCTGTCAGCATGGACCGTAGGCTGCAGGCAAGAGGGGTCATGCTGCAGGAGACCCCTTTATTTTCCAATCTGAGAAACTCTGCATCTAATCCTGAGCCCATGGAGGTTGGTGCCACGTCATTGAAGGAAAAAGAGAGGAGACACCGTAGAAACAACCAATTGTGCTTTTACTGTGGATCCGCTGGAGATTGGAGAAGGAACTGTCCTTCTTGCCCTTCTTCAGTGAAGCCGTCAGGAAAACGACTGAGTCTGGGTAACAATCTAGGAGGTTGCCCAGACTCCCAGGTACCCTTTTCCTCACTTACCAAAATTCTGCTTCCGGTGGAACTAGAACTTACACGCGCTCCGGTTGTGACTACCGCGTTTGTTGACTGTGGTTCTTCTATTAATCTGATTGATGCCAAAGTTGTGACTTTTCATAAGATAGGGACAGTCAGGTTAAAAGATCCTGTTAAAATCGTGGCAATTGATTATTCTCCTATCACCAAGGAGGGAATTTGCTTCATGACTGATACCTTTTCTCTGAAAGTGGGTTCCACTCACGTGCAAAAATTAAGGTGTTTTGTTCTAAATAATCTGCCAGCTGGACTGGTACTGGGTATGCCTTGGCTTCAACGTCACAATCCTACTATTCACTGGGTCACAGAGGAGATCATTCAGTGGGGTTGTATGGCTAACGGTCTATGTTGTAACTTGACAAATCTTGTCACCCCAGGAAAATCTGTGTCAGTGTCGTCTGTCGATCTGGAAGGTATTCCGGAGTACCTGAAAGATTTTGAAGACGTATTTTCTGAAAGTGAGGCTGAGGCGCTACCACCACATAGACCTTTTGATTGTGCCATTAATCTAGTCCCTGGAGCCAAGTTACCCAAGGCTCGCCTGTTCAATTTGTCCGGGCCCGAACATCTAGCCATGAAGGAGTACATTACCAAGAGTCTCCACAAAGGGCATATTAGGCCTTCTGTTTCACCTGTGGCGGCGGGCTTCTTTTTTGTTAAGAAAAAAGATGGTGGTTTGCGGCCTTGCCTCGACTTTCGGGAATTAATCAAAATTACTGTGAAAAATACATACCCCCTCCCCCTAATTCCTGATCTATGTAACCAACTCACCGGGGCCAAGTGGTTCTCTAAACTGGATTTACATGGGGCATATAACCTTATAAGAGTCCGGGAAGGGGACGAATGGAAAACAGCATTCCTGATGACTGAAGGGCTGTTCGAAAACTTGGTTATGCCCTTTGGTCTCACCAACGCTCCTGCTGTTTTTCAGAATTTTATTAATGCAATTTTCTCTGATTTAATTGGTCGTTTTGTGGTTATCTATTTGGATGACATTCTGGTGTACTCGGTGGACAGTCAATCTCACTTGCACCATTTGCGGATGGTTCTCATGAGACTGAGGGAGAATCATTTGTATGCCAAGTTGGAAAAATGCTCATTTTTCATGCTAGAAGTATCCTTTCTGGGGTTGAGTGTGTCAGGGGAGGGGTTCCGCATGGATCCTAAGAAGGTCCAGGATGTTACGGATTGGGTGCAGCCTCATGACTTGAAAGGGTTGCAGTGATTTTTGGGCTTTGCCAACTTTTATAGGAAATTTATTAAGGGCTTCTTGCAGGTGGTAAAGCCTCTAACAGACCTCACTCTCAAGGGAGCTGATGTAAAAAATTGGTCTGTAGCTGCAAAAAATTCTTTCATGACATTAAAAAAGTGCTTTTCTTCAGCCCCTGTATTGGTACAACCTGACCCGTCAAGACCTTTTGTCGTGGAGGTTGACGCCTCGGAAGTAGGGTGGGGGCAGTTTTGTCTCAGGGCCCTCCTACCCTTACTAATCTGAGGCCTTGCGCCTTCTTCTCTAAAAAATTTTCGGCAATAGAAAGTTGTTGGCGGTAAAGTTGGCTTTTGAAGAATGGAGGCATTTCCTGGAGGGGGCTGTTCATCCCATTACAGTCATCACTGATCACAAAAATTTGGCCTATATCGAGTCTGCCAAGAGATTGACCCCCAGACAGGCTCAGTGGGCGCTTTTTTTTTTCTCGATTTCAGTTTACCATCACATTTCGCCCGGGATCTAAAAACATCAAGGCTGATGCCTTATCCCGAAGCTTTGATTCGGTGTCCCCTCCAGAACCTCCCTCCTCCATTCTTCAGCCAGGAGTAGTGGTGGCCGAAATCTCATTTGAGTTACAGAGAGGGATTTTGGAGGCCCAGGATCGGGCTCCGGGTGGTAAACCCCCGGGTAAATTGTTTGTATCGGAACGTTTCTGTCTCGGACTTATGCAGAAATTTCACGATTCTATGTTGAGTGCTCACCCTGGGATTGCAGCTACCCGGGGGGCAATTGCGAGGGGTTTCTGGTGACCCTCTATGGTAAGAGATAATAAAAAGTTTGTGACTGCATGTGGGGTGTGCGCTCGTTCTAAAAGTTCTCAGGTCCGGCCGGCCGGGGAGTTGGTGCCTTTGCCAATTCCGGATAGACCATGGACACATTTGTCCATGGATTTTAACACAAATCTTCCTCCTTCCAGGGGCAACTCGGTGATATGGGTGGTGGTGGATAGGTTTTCAAAACAAGCCCACTTTGTACCTCTCCCTGCGTTACCATCTGCTGAAACCCTGGCCCGCTTATTTATGCAGCATATAATTCGGTTGCATGGAGTGCCTATGAATGTGGTGTCAGACAGAGGGGTACAGTTTGTAGCCAGGTTCTGGAGGGCTTTTTGCAAAAAGCTGGGGATTTCGTTGTCCTTCTCCTCTGCCTACCACCCAGAGTCTAATGGACAGACGGAGCACACAAACCAATCGTTGGAGCAGATTCTGAGATGCTTGGCCTCTTCCAGGCAGGAGGACTGGTGTGAGGTATTGCCCATGGCAGAGTTTGCATTCAATGGTCGTGTGAGTCAATCTACTGGGAAGTCTCCCTTTCAGATCAACTATGGGTTTAACCCACATTTTGGAGAGTTTTCCCGCATGGATTCAGGTTGCCCTGGAACTGAGGGTGCGACACAATGTCTTAGAAATCTCTGGAGGGAGGTTCAGAGGAATATTTCCAAGGCCCAGGAAAACTATTTGGTGCATGCCAATCGTCCGGTGCAGGCTTTCCATGTTATCCAGTTTAGATAAGAATTGTTTATCAGCATTCAAAAATTTTTGTATGTTCCTTTGTTTGTCTAACTTTGTTTCACTTGCAGCCCACGGACGTGCTGTGTTTAACAGGGGGAGTATGTGGCACCCCTGAGGGTTCAGTCGCCACAGAGGTACTGCACCTCCTCCTGAGGTGTGGTGCCCCACCATTAAGGTAAGGTGGAGACACATGACCACACTCCAACATCTGCATCCCACACAGCATAGTAGTGTAGCAAAGCACCTCTGGTGGCTCCCTGCTTGGAACACGAAGAGTGCTGGGAGGTAGGTGGATGTTAGTCTGCACCAAAAGATTGGAAAGAGTTTAGGATTGAGTCAGTCTTACTCAGTGAGTCTGACGGGGTCAGTCTGTGAGAGAAGCTCCCCAGAGAGGGATGGATGAAGGAAGTGCTGCAGCGGACCTCAGTGATCTGGGTCTGCTGGCACAGGAAAGAGACATTGATGGAAAGCCTGACTCTTTATAAGAAAGATAGATTTGAACGGAACGTAAGGAGAAGAGGAGGACTGAGGATTAGGGTTAGAGCAGAACCCTTCCCAAGTTCACAGCACAAGGCCGGGGTCTGGTCCCCGAGGTTGTAAGGATACTAATAGTAACATAGTAACATAGTTATTAAGGTTGAAGGGAGACTTTAAGTCCATCTAGTTCAACCCATATCCTATCCTAACTTGCCCTAACATGTTGATCCAGAGGAAGGCAAAAAAAACCCATGTGGCAACAGTAAGCTTCACATTGGGGAAAAAAATTCCTTCCCGACTCCACATACGGCAATCAGACTAGCTCCCTGGATCAACGCAATATTAAGGAGACTAGTGTATATACCCTGTAATATTATACTTTTCAAGAAAGGCATCCAGTCCCTTCTTAAATTTTAGTAGTGAATCACTCATTACAACATCATATGGCAGAGAGTTCCATAGTCTCACTGCTCTTACAGTAAAGAATCCGCGTCTGTGAGTATGCTTAAACCTTCTTTCCTCCAGACGTAGAGGATGCCCCCTTGTCCCCGTCACAGGTCTAAGAGTAAAAAGATCATTAGAAAGGTCTTTGTATTGTCCCCACATATATTTATACATTGTAATAAGATCACCCCTAAGCCTTCGATTCTCCAAACTAAATAACCCCAAGTGTAATAACCTGTCTTGGTATTGCAGACCCCCTAGTTCCCTAATAACCTTGGTCGCTCTTCTCTGCACCCGCTCCAGTTCAGCTATGTCTTTCTTATACATGGTCCAGCAGAAGACACCGGAGGAATAGAAGTTGTCACCACTTTATTCCCACACAAGAGTTGGGGGCACAACAGCAACATGAGTGAGCCGGGACTTAGTAGCAAGGAGTCCCCGAAGCAGGCTACAGCTGTCTGCCGTACAAGTAGAGTTCATAGGAACATCTGACAGGAGGAACTCCAGTGTAACTCAGTACTGAGAGTATTTCACTATAGGCGCAAAAGGGAGACGGTCAGAAAAGGCACATATGTTGGCGTAGTGTTGGAACGGTGTACTTCATCTTGCCTGGAAGTTGACTGAGTTCCTAACCCGGAGGACACGGCATGGATGCGGGCACCTGTATGCACAACAGACTGTGAGTAAAGCTTTGGAACTACATGCCCTGGTGTCCTCCGCTTATTCCTGCGCCAACAGCCTCAGCACTGCTACACCTCTGTGCCTGACACTGCACCATCTACGTCTCTCCCCTATCTCTTCACCTACACTGCCCTGGGACTACTGCCCTACCTGTGGAGGGCCACAACATCATTGCTGCACTACACCATCTGTCCCAGAGGATCTGCTCGCAGCGTCGGCTTAACAGCTTTCTTGCCGAACACCACAGGTGGCGTCACAAATCATTCAATGAACATTTCTGCTATTTAAAATGGGCGCCCAGGGCCTTGGACCGGGTCATAGCTGCCGTGACAACAACCCCACTCATGGAGACCGGCCCGGTACCGAGTACCCCACAGCCCTGGGTGTGAGGGCGACCCACTCTCTTAAAGGGATCCCCGGTATGGAAGTCAGGGCAATTGCCTTCAAATGCTCTGGTACTGACCCAAGGCTCTCTTAAAGGGTTCTCATGTATGGAAGTTAGGGCAAATCCCTCAGCATTCTGATTCTGACCCCAGGGTTCTATTAATGGGATCATTGGTATGCAAGTCAGGTCAAGGCAAATCCACTCACCGCTCTGGTTCTGATCCCCGGCTATCTTAAAGGGATACCCAGTATGGAAGTTAGGGCAAATCCACTCAGCGCTCTGGTTCTGACCCAAGGCCCCTCTTAAAGGGATCCTCGGTTTGGAAGTCAGGGCAAATCCACTCTGCGCTTTGGTACTGACCCCAGGCTCTCTTAAAGGGATCTCTGGTATGGAAGTTATGGTAAATTCCTCAGTGCTCTGATTCTCACCCCAAGCTTCTATTAAAGGGATCATTGTTATGGAAGTCAGGGCAAATCCACTCAGCGCTCTGGTTCTGACACCATTCCTCTCTTAAAAGGTTCCCCGGTATGGAAGATAGGACCATTCCACTTAGCGCTCTGGTTCTGACCCCAGGCTGACGAGATGATGTGGGATATTGGGGGCAGTAGTCTGGTGGCTCTGGCTGGCGGGATGATGTGGGATATTAGTGATATTTGTCCAGTGGCTCTGGCTGACGAAATGATGTGAGATATTAGGGGTAGTAGTCCGGTGGCTCTGGCTGACGGGATGATGTGGGATATTAGGGGTAGTAGTCCGGTGGCTCTGGCTGACGGGATGATGTGGGATATTAGTGATAGTTGTCCGGTGGCTCTGGCTGACGAAATGATGTGGGATATTAGGGGTAGTAGTCCGGTGGCTCTGGCTGACGGGATGATGAGGGATATTAGGGGTAGTAGTCCGGTGGCTCTGACTGATCGAATGATGTGGGATATTAGGAATAGTAGTCCGATGGCTCTGGCTGACAAGATGATGTGGGATATTAGTGGTAGTTGTCCGGTGGCTCTGGCCTACGGGATGATATGGGATATTAGGAGTAGTAGTCCGGTGGCTCTGGCTGATGGGACGATGTGGGATATTAGAGGTAGTAGTCCAGTGGCTCTGGCTAACGGGATGATCTGGGATATTAGTGGTAGTTGTCCAGTGGCTCTGGCTGATGGGATGATGAGGGATATTAGGGGTAGTAGTCTGGTGGCTCTGGCTGGCGGGACGATGTGGGATATTAGGAGTAGTAGTCCAGTGGCTCTGGCTGATGGGACGATGTGGGATATTAGAGGTAGTAGTCCAGCGGCTCTGGCTAACGGGATGATGTGGGATATTAGTGGTAGTTGTCCAGTGGCTCTGGCTGATGGGATAATGTGGGATATTAGGGGTAGTAGTCTGGTGGCTCTGGCTGACGGGACGATGTGGGATATTAGGAGTAGTAGTCCGGTGGCTCTGACTGATGGGACAATGTGGGATGGACGTTTTTTGGGGAAAAGCCTGTGCTGGACCTGGCTTATCTGCAGCCTAGTGAGTGTCCCCCAATACACTCAGTGAGCGCTACCTTACTATATATATATATATATATATATATATATATATTCATTATAATTTCTTATAACTAACCGTAGTTAGTTACTATGCCCGGGCAGCGCCGGGCTCTGCAGAAAGTAGTTAATAAATAACATTTCCCACATGTCTACTTTACATCAGCACAATTTTTTAAACATTTTTTTTTGTTAGGAAAACATAAGGGTTAAATTTGACCAGCGATTTTTCATTTTTGCAACAAAATTTGCAAACTATTTTTTTAGGGACTGCCTCACATTTGAAGTGACTTTGAGGGCCTATGTGACAGAAAATACCCAAAAGTGACACCATTCTAAAAACTGCACCTGTCAAAGTACTCAAAATTATGTTCAAGAAGTCAGGTGCGTCACAGGAATTTTTGGAATGTATAAGAAAAAATAAACATTTACTTTTCTTTCACAAAAATTTTCCTTTAGACCTAATTTTTTCTACTTTTGCAAGGGTAACAGGAGAAAATGGACCTTATAATTTGCTGTGCAATATATCTGGAGCGTGCCGATACCCCATATGTGGGGGAAATCTACTGTTTGGGCACACGTCAGGGCTCGGAAGGGAAGGAGCACCATTTTAATAAGGGTGAAAGGAGAAATTGCTCCATACAATTAGTTGTGCAATAATATGTGGAGAAAAACAACTGTTTGGGTGCACAGCAGGGCTTGGAAGGGAAGGAGCGCCATTTGACTTTTTGAATGTCAAATTTACTGGAATAATTAGTGGATACCATGTGGCTTTTGGAAAGCCCCTGATGTGCCTAAACAGTGGAAACCCCCACAAGTGACACCATTTTGGAAACTAGACCACTTTGGGAACTTATCTAGATGTGTATTGAACACCTTGAACCTCCAGATTATTCACAGAAGTTTATAACGTTAAGCCGTGAAAATAAAACAATCACATTTTTCCCTCAAAAATCTTTTTTAGCTCCAAATTTTGCATTTTCACAAGGGTAAAAGGAAAAAATGGACCCCAAAAATTGTTTTGCAATTTCTCCTAAGTTCACAGATACCCCATATGTGGTCAAAAACTTCTTTTGAGGCACATTGCAAATCTTAGAAGGGAAGGAGTGCCATATTACAATACAGATTTTGCTGCACTGGTTTGAGAGGGCCATGTCACATTGGCAGAGCCTCTGAGGCGCACCCCCTAGAAGTGACCCCATTTTACAAACTAAACCTCTGAATGAATTCATCTAGCGGTGCAGTGATCATATTGACACCACGGGTGTATCAAAGACTTTTATACCATTGGGCAGTGAAGAAAAAATAATTAACATTTTTAAAACAAAGATTGTGTGTTAGCCCAAAGTTTTACATTTTCACACAGGGAAATGGGTAAAATGACACCAGAATTTGTCCCACAATTTCAGCTGAATGTAGAAATGCGCCATATGTGGCTGTACAGTACTGCTTGGCCATACGGAGAGACTCAGGAGGGAAGGCGTGCTATTTGCCTCCTGAAGCACAGATTTTCCTAGAATAGTTTGCAGACTCAATTTACAGAGTCCTTAAGTAGTAGTAAAGCAGAAATCCCCCTCAAGTGACCCCATTGTGGAAATTATACCCCTTTGGGAATTTATCTACAGGTGTAGTGATGATTTTTACTCCATTGGCATTTTCCAGAAACAGGCACCAGTGGGTGTTGCTGAGTGAAAATTGCAAACTGCTGTTGCAGTGACCAATACATTATACCTAGCCCGTGCTTCTGGAGACATGCACCTGTAAATTAGGAGGGCTCTCATCACTATAGAAATGCCAAACATGTGGGTGCTAAATGTGGTTTAGGCACACTGGGGCTCAGAAGTGAGGGGGCATTTGGATTTGTGAGCGGAGAATTTGCTAAATTTCTTTTTTGGGGGGGGTGAAGATCCATTTTCCTTTTCAAGACCCTATTTTTCCTTTAACAGATGACAGATGTGAGTGAGGGCTTGATTTTTTGTGGTTTGAGTTGAAGCTTTTATTGGGAACATTTTAGATAACATTTAAGATCACATTTATCCGCTGGGCACTTACTTTGGGGTTTCCATCTAAATCTCTGAGTGACGTAATTCAGATGAAACCCCCGAGGGATCCGTTCACTATAGTGAGGCAACAGAGTTACTCTGGACTCAGTCTGGCCTCTGTTTAACGGTGTCCTTCTTTTCAGAAGTGCACAAAACTGTGGCCGATGGCACTTTTATGCCATCCTAAAAAGATGGACACCATCGGATCACAGGTCCTATGGCGTCTACAGTGCCTCCAGTGCAGATTGCAAGATAAATATGCGCTAAACCTTACTGCGGTCTTTGGAAGGCAAAATGAAAAAATCAACAGCATATTAACCCCTTCGCACCCGAGCCTGTTTTTGCCTTCGTGACCGGGCCAATTTTTTCAATTCTGACCAGTGTCACTTTATGAGGTCATAACTCTAGAACGCTTCAACGGATCCTACTGATTCTGACATTGTTTTCTCATGACATATTGTACTTCATGATGGTGGTAAAAATTTTTAGATATGATCTGCACTTATTTGTTAAAAAAATCAAAATTTGGCAAAAAGTTAGAAAATTTTGCAATTTTCAAACTTTTAATTTTTATGCCCTTAAATCAGAGAGTGATATCGCACAAAATAGTTAATGAATAACATTTCCCACATATCTACTTTACATCTGCACAATTTTGGAAACATAATTTTTTTTTTTAGGAAGTTATAAGGGTTAAAAGTTGACCAGCGATTTCTCATTTTTACAACGAAATTTGCAACACCATTTTTTTTAGGGACCACCTCACATTTGAAGTGAGTTTGGGGGGTCAATATGACAGAAAATACCCAAAATTGACACCATTCTAAAAACTGCACCTCTCAATGTACTCAAAACCACATTCAAGAAGTTTATTAACCCTTCAGGTGCTTCACATGAATGAATGGAAAATGGAAGGAAAAAATAAACATTTAACTTTTTTTCACAAACATTTTATTTCAAAACCATTTTTTTTTATTTTCACAAGTGTAAAAAGAGAAAATGAACCACTAAATTTTTTGTGCAATTTCTCCCGAATACGCCAATACCCCGTATGTGGGGCTAAACCACTGTTTGAGCACACGGCAGAGCTCAGAACGGAAGGAGTGCCGTTTGACTTTTTCAATGCAGAATTGGCTGGAATTGAGATCGGATGCCATGTCGCATTTGGAGAGCCCCTGATGTACCTAAACAGTGGAAACCCCCCACAAGTGACCCCATTTTGTAAATTAGACCCCCCCAAGGGACTTATCTAGATGTGTGGTGAGCACTTTGAACCCCCAAGTGTTTCACTAAAGTTTATAATGTAGAGCCGTGAAAATAAAAAAAATCATTTTTTTTCCACAAAAATGATCTTTTAGCCCCCAATTTTTATTTTCACAAGGGTAACAGGAGAAATTGGACCCTAAGAGTTGTTGTCCAATTTGTCCTGAGTACGCTGGTACGCCATATGTTGGAGAAAACTACTGTTTGGGCACACGGTGGGGCTCGGAAGGGAAGTAGTGACGTTCTGAAATGCAGACTTTGATGGAATGGTCTGCGGGTGTCATGTCGCGTTTGCAGAGCCCCTGATGTACCTAAACAGTGGCAATCCCCCACAAGTGACCCCATTTTGGAAACTAGACCCCCCAAGGAACTTATATAGATGTGTGGTGAGCACTTTGAACCCCCAAGTGTTTCAGTAAAGTTTATAATGTAGAGGCGTGAAAATAAAAAAATCATTTTTTTTCCACAAAAATGATCTTTTAGCCCCCAATTTTTATTTTCACAAGGGCAACGGGAGAAATTGGACCCTAAGAGTTGTTGTCCAATTTGTCCTGAGTCCTGAGTACGCTGGTACCCCATATGTGGGAGAAAACTACTGTTTGGGCACACGGTGGGGCTCGGAAGGGAAGTAGTGACGTTCTGAAATGCAGACTTTGATGGAATGGTCTGCGGGCGTCATATTGCATTTACAGAGCCCCTGATGTACCTAAACAGTGGAAACCCCCAATTCTAATTCCAACCCTAACCCCAACACACCCCTAACCCTAATCTCAGCCCTAACCATAACCGTAACCACTGTCAGGACTCTGGACACTTTTGCTATGTTCTGGAATTTTGCCCTTCTCCAAGATGGTGGTCGGGCCTTCATGTGTTCCTGTCTGCTGCCTTTAAGACTCCACCCCAGTCATTAATCAATGCTGGAGTATTCTGCCTGTGTTCCTTTGAGTACTGGGTTGTCCTGGCTTCACAGCTGCTGTAGCCTGCTGAGGTTGTTCCATTCGTGGTTGCTTCAAGAGACTATACTGCACACCTCTGCTGCTGCCCGCTCCACAGCCGCTGGCTGTCTCCGCTGCTCTGCTGTCTCGTTACCCGCTGCCACCTGATCGGTGAGACTTACTGTTTGCTCCGTCCTAAAGAATCTACCGTGTGCTTGCTACTTGTGGTTCTGCGATTCCGGCTGACTCAGCGGCCGTGCCGTGCCCTAACCGGACCAGGGTTAGGGTACCCACTGGATAGACTTTCTGAGAACTATACCATACTGATAACGGCATCTGTTTCCATAGTGGCCGGTTATAACATTCTGGACTTTGTTTCTAAACTATGCTCCAAGCATTCGATACTTTGAAAAGCGTATACCCTGCAACTGGCCGCTGACCCCTAGCGGCAGTTTATTGACTTTTGTGTTTGCCTTGTTCACACTGTGCACGCATGGTTTTGCTGTGTTCTTATAAACTTGATTCACTTAACTCTGGACTCTGCTGTGATTGTGCTTCTTGCCAAGAGACCCCTGTAGTATCCACTATAGTTGTTACAGGATACTCCAGCCCAAAAAAGAGGGGTTTGCAGGAGCTATGTCAGACAGCAAGATGGAACAGGTGTACACCATGCTCCGTTCCCTGCAGCAGGATATGAATGTTCTGCAAAAGAAAGTTGAGAGCGTGGAACGTAGTCAACGGGTTTTTGGGCAGAACCTGCAGGACTTAGACGCTCGAGTTGCAGCACAGGAAAGCAGATTGACTGGATTGGAGACCCAGTGTGGACAAAACTTCCAGGACATCAGTACACAAATGGCAGCCCAGGGGGCTCGACCCGTGACTTTGCCTGCAGGGCACGTACCACCACCTAGCCTTCCTAAATTACCACCATTTAGATACAATGGCGACCGCGACAAGTTTCGTGGATTCGTGAACCAATGTATGCTGTACTTTGACATCCATGCTGATCATTTCCCAACGGGCCGTTCTAAAGTGCTATGTATAATCATGCTGCTGACCTCACGTGCGCTTGCTTGGGCGAACCCTATGATCGAGTCTCGTGACCCACGCCTGAATGTGCTAGATGATTTTTTGGCCGCCATGGCACTAATGTTTGACGATCCAAATCGTCGCGCTTCTGCTGAGACCGCGCTGCTATCTTTGCGCCAGGGCAAGCGCTCGGTTATTGAATATGCGACCGACTTCAGGCGACTTGCAGTAGATACTAATTGGGACCTTTATGCACAGGTTCCCATTTTTAAGAGAGGCCTGTCCAGCGTGGTAAAAGATGAATTAGCCCGCTCAGAATCCCCACAGGAGCTCGAGGCTTTTATACAGCATTGCGTGCGCATAGACATTCGCCTTACAGAGCGCAGGCAGGAAAAGCTGGCTGTGTATAACCGCATGTCTAATTTTTCCCTTCCTCCCAAAGAAACTGCAGGTAAGACATCTCGGGGTGCGGAGGAGGTACCGATGCAGATTGACTCAGTTCAGAGGCGTGATAGTAATGAACGCCGGGAACATCGCCTTCGGGAGAGTTTGTGTTTTTATTGCGGCCAGTCAGATCACTTCCTGATTAACTGCCCAAAATGTCCTAGACGTCAGAACAAAGTGGTAGCTGCGATTGGGGAGCTGGATGGCAGTGATACGGAATCTGACACTTCTGAGTGGAGCCTGCCTATAGATGCAGTGTTTCAGTCGCTTGCTATGACCTCACCCACCGGGGAAGTGAAGGAAAAGAGCTCTCATTGTTCCCTCCCTATTAGAATCTTGTGTGCTGGAAGATGGATTTCCAGCTCAGCTATGATCGACTCAGGGGCGGGGGGCAATTTTATGGACATTTCCTTTGCCAAGGAACATGGCATTCAGTCTTGTCAGAAGGCTTCTCCAATTAATTTGGAGACAGTAGACGGCTCACCCCTAATCTCTGGCCCTGTAGACCAGGAGACAATACCTCTCACGATCTTGTTGGAGCCGGATCATCAGGAGCAATTGTCGTTCTTATTAATCTCTTCTCCACATTTTCCCGTGATCCTAGGTATTCCCTGGTTGCGCTCTCAGAACCCGACCATCAACTGGGAGACTAAGGCGATCACTTTCCCAACAAGGGAGAAGTCTGCTACGGAGACAATCTCTACATCCTTGAAGGCCGAATCTCCTATACAGGTAGTGGGGTTACCAACTGTCTATAAAGAATTTTCTGATGTGTGTGACAAGGAGAAGGCGGACCAGCTCCCGCCACACAGACACTATGACTGCCCTATTGAACTCCTTCCCGGGGCAGCGATCCCCTTTAGTAATGTCTACCCTCTGGCTGCACCAGAACTTCAGGCCCTAAAAGAGTACATCGATGAAAATCTCGCCAAGGGCTTCATACGCCCTTCTTCCTCGCCAGCTGGGGCGCCTATATTCTTTGTGAAAAAGAAGGATGGGACACTAAGACCATGCATCGATTATCGGGGACTTAATAAGGTAACCATACATAACCGCTACCCTCTACCGCTAATACCTGAATTAATGGAGAGAGTCCGCCAAGCAAGGGTCTTTTCCAAATTAGACCTTCGTGGGGCGTATAATCTAGTGCGTATTCGTCCTGGGGATGAGTGGAAGACAGCTTTCAGATGCCGTTATGGACATTTTGAATATCTAGTAATGCCCTTTGGACTGTGTAACGCGCCAGCGACCTTCCAACACCTTGTCAATGATATTTTCAGGGATCTATTGGACCAGTTCGTGGTCATATACTTGGACGACATTTTGATTTTTTCAGACTCATTGCAGGAACATGAGGAACATGTCAAGACGGTTTTAAGACGGCTGAAGGAGAACCACCTATATATTAAACTGGAGAAATGCGAGTTCCATCGCTCCGAGATACAGTTTCTGGGCTATGTCATCTCCCCTCAGGGGCTGAATATGGAATCTGGAAAGATCCAGGCAATCACCGACTGGCCGGTACCCAAAAATATAAAACAGGTACAACGTTTTATCGGTTTTGCCAATTTTTATAGACGTTTTATCCGAAATTTTTCTGACATTGTCCGTCCCATCACTGCATTGACAAAGAAGGAGAATCCATTTAAATGGTCCGCACAAGCTCAGGAAGCATTTATACAGCTTAAGACCTGTTTTACTTCAGCCCCACTGTTGGTCCACCCTGATCCGACACTTCCATTTATCGTGGAAGTGGATGCCTCAGACAACGCCTTGGGGGCCATCCTTTCGCAGAGAGTCGGAGAGAAGGCCTTACTTCATCCATGTGCTTTCTTTTCTCGTAGGCTGACCTCAGCAGAGAAGAACTATGATGTAGGGGATAAGGAGCTGCTGGCCATTATTGCGGCTTTTAAAGAATGGAGGCACCATCTCCAAGGAGCCGCTCAACAAGTTATTGTGTTGACAGACCATCGTAACCTGGAGTTTCTTAGATCCGCGAAATGTCTCTCTCCTCGTCAGGCCCGCTGGAGCTTATTTCTGAATCAATTCGATTTTATTATCTCCTTTCGACCAGGTTCTCGCAATGGAAAAGCAGATGCACTATCTCGGATTCATGCTGCAGATGCCTTACCAGGACCCTCGCCGAAAACGATTCTTTCCGATGCCAATTTCATCGGGGTCATCCAGGATAAGGACTTGTGGAAGGACATCAAGGAAGCGTATGTAGGTGACGTACTCTTGACTAACCCACCTGCTGATGTCAATCTGGTCCTTAAAGGGGGCATGTGGTTCAGAGGACAACGTGTTTACATCCCAGAGGCGGTCCGTCTCAAAATCTTCAGAGTGGTTCACGATTCCAAGGTGGCAGGTCATAGGGGGGTACAGAAGACCCAAGAGTTCCTAAGTCGCTTCTTCTGGTGGCCAACATGCCTGAAGGACACAAAGGACTACGTTCTCTCGTGCGAGGTATGTGCTCGTCATAAGACCCCGCGTATGTCACCTACAGGCCTCCTGCAACCTTTACCTATTCCATCCCGCCCATGGGGGTCGATATCTATGGACTTTATTGTGGAGCTGCCCATCTCTAAAGGCATGAATACGATCTTAGTGGTTGTAGACCGTTTAACAAAGGCCGCTCATTTCGTCCCATGCGCCGGTCTTCCCTCAGCTAAAGAGACTGGAGATCTGGTCCTACTGAATGTGTTTCGGTTGCATGGGGTCCCAGATGAGATCATCTCTGATCGAGGCTCCCAATTTACGTCAAGATTCTGGAAAGAGTTCTGTTCTACACTCAATATAGATGTGTGCCTTTCTTCCGCCTATCACCCCCAGACAAATGGTCAGACAGAACGGACCAATCAGACCTTGGAACAGTATCTTCGGTGCTACGTCAGCCACCTTCAAGATGATTGGCTGGACTTACTTCCTTTGGCGGAGTTTTCTTATAACAACTCTCAGAACGCCTCTACTAAGGTAATACCGTTTTTTGCAAACCTGGGTTACCATCCCAGTATCTTTCCCAGGTCTCCAATAAAGTCTCCGGTTCCGGCTGTAGAGGAAAGACTTACTATGATGAAACAGAATATGGAGGTTCTAAAAGAGACCCTGACTTCAGCCCAAGAGCGCTACAAAAGATCGGCAGATAGATTCCGCAAACCAGCACCTGTGTTCAAGGTAGGGGATTCCGTATGGTTATCCACCAAGAATTTAAAATTGAATGTTCCTTCACAGAAGCTGGGACAGAAGTTCATCGGCCCTTTCAGGATTAATGGCATTGTGAGCTCTGTGGCCTGTCGCCTGTAGTTACCTAGGACTATGAAGGTACATCCCTTATTTCATGTTTCCCTATTAAAGGCTGTCTCACCCAATACTTTTCAGGGTCGTGTTGTGCCACCTCCACGGCCGGTGATAATTGATGGGCAAGAGGAATTCGTGGTCGATGACATTATTGACTCCAGAATTCGCAGAGGTCGGCTCCAGTATTTGATTAGATGGCAGGGGTATCCCCCTGAAGAAGACTCTTGGGAACCGGTGGAGAACATCAGCGCTCAAAGAAAGATTTCTCTTTTCCATCAGAGATTCCCCGAGAAACCAGGTTCGGGATCGTCCTGAGGCCGCTTCTAAGAAGGGAGTAATGTCAGGACTCTGGACACTTTTGCTATGTTCTGGAATTTTGCCCTTCTCCAAGATGGTGGTCGGGCCTTCATGTGTTCCTGTCTGCTGCCTTTAAGACTCCACCCCAGTCATTAATCAATGCTGGAGTATTCTGCCTGTGTTCCTTTGAGTACTGGGTTGTCCTGGCTTCACAGCTGCTGTAGCCTGCTGAGGTTGTTCCATTCGTGGTTGCTTCAAGAGACTATACTGCACACCTCTGCTGCTGCCCGCTCCACAGCCGCTGGCTGTCTCCGCTGCTCTGCTGTCTCGTTACCCGCTGCCACCTGATCGGTGAGACTTACTGTTTGCTCCGTCCTAAAGAATCTACCGTGTGCTTGCTACTTGTGGTTCTGCGATTCCGGCTGACTCAGCGGCCGTGCCGTGCCCTAACCGGACCAGGGTTAGGGTACCCACTGGATAGACTTTCTGAGAACTATACCATACTGATAACGGCATCTGTTTCCATAGTGGCCGGTTATAACATTCTGGACTTTGTTTCTAAACTATGCTCCAAGCATTCGATACTTTGAAAAGCGTATACCCTGCAACTGGCCGCTGACCCCTAGCGGCAGTTTATTGACTTTTGTGTTTGCCTTGTTCACACTGTGCACGCATGGTTTTGCTGTGTTCTTATAAACTTGATTCACTTAACTCTGGACTCTGCTGTGATTGTGCTTCTTGCCAAGAGACCCCTGTAGTATCCACTATAGTTGTTACAACCACAAACCTAACACCAACACACCCATAACCTTAATCCCAGCCCTAGCCCTAGCCCTAGCCCTAACCCTAGCCCTAGCCCTAACCCTAGCCCTAACCCTAGCCCTAACCCTAGCCCTAACCCTAACCCTAGCCCTAGCCCTAACCCTAACCCTAACCCTAACCCTAGCCCTAGCCCTAGCATTTTTTTTTTTTTTACTTTTTTTTATATTTTTGTCACAAGATCGCTGCCCTGCGATCTGACTCATAGTAACGCCACTTCACCTCTGATCATCTGTCAGTGTGAGATCAGAGGAGAAGCAGCGTTACTATGTGACAAGATCGCTGCCTGGCACATAATAACGCGACTTCTCCTCTGATCTCACAATGACAGATGATCAGAAGTGAAGCAGCGTTACTGTGTGACAAGATCGCTGCCTGGCACAGCTGTGCCAGGCAACGATCAGCTGTGCCAGGCAGCGATCTAGTCACACAATAACGCTTCTTCACCTCTGATCAGCTGTCAGTGTTAGATCAGAGGGAGAAGCCGCGTTACAATGAGGGAGATCGCCGGGAAACAAGCAGCTTTCCCAGCGATCGCTCCCATTGGCTGCTGTGACGCTGACGTCATCGGGACCTGAACCAATCAGGTCTCGATGACGTCGGGGGTCCCAGCATGCATTGCGCACCGGGATCCCCGCGTTGTAAGGTATGTGGGGGTCCCGGGGGGCACAAAACCGCCGACAGTAGATAAACGTCGGCGCTGCACAAAGCCCAGCAAGCGCCAACGTTTATCTACTGTGGGCGGTCGTGAAGAGGTTAAGAATTGGTTTTATTTTTTTAAACGCCATTCCTTGAGCAGTATACTGTAAGTGATTAGACAACTTTATTCTTCGGGTCGCTGCGATTACAGCGATGTCAGATTTATATCGGGGTTTTATATTTGGCTTCTGTCACACACTAAAAGATGCTTTTTAGTGCGAAAACTAGTTTTTCAATCACCACATTTTGAGAGCTATAATTTTTTTCATATTTGGGCCGACAGTCATGTGCGGGCTTGTTTTTTGTGGGACGAGCTGACATTTTTATTGGCACCATTTTTGGGCACATGACGTTTTTTGATCACTTTCTAATCTGATATTTGGGAGACAGAATGAACAAAAATCAGCAATTCAGGAATTGCTTTTTGTTTTTTTTTTAGACCGTTCCGTGTGTGGTAAAATTGGTAAGGCAGCTTTATTCTTTGATTCTGATGATTAAAGCGATACCCAATTTATATCTTTTTTTGTGTTTTGGCGCTTTTACATAATTAAAAAAATATAGAAAAAATAATTATTTTTGCATCGCTTTATTCTGAGAGCTATAACTTTATTATTTTTCTGCTGATGGAGCTGTATGACTTGTTTTTTATGGGACAAGATGACGTTTTCAGCTGTACCATTTTTATTTACATTCGTCTTTTTGATCACTTTTTATTGCACTTCTAGGTCGGCGGTATGATTATAAAGCATTTATTTTGCCTCCGTTTTTTTT
The DNA here is from genome assembly GCF_039654945.1 of Dendrobates tinctorius. Classification (NCBI taxonomy): domain Eukaryota; kingdom Metazoa; phylum Chordata; class Amphibia; order Anura; family Dendrobatidae; genus Dendrobates; species Dendrobates tinctorius. The sequence continues at coordinate 26,804,700 of NW_027361827.1, read as the reverse complement.
TACGGTGCTCATTGAAGGGGTTAACTAGTGGGACAGTTTTAGAGAGTGGGTCGTTACGGACATCTGATACCAAATATGCGTACTTTTATTGTATATTTTTTTATTTACACAAATAAATGTATAATTGGAAAAATATTTGTTTCTCTTTTTTCTTTATTTGGGGATTTAAAAAAAATTATTTTTACACTTTTTAATATTTTTTTTTCCTTTCTTACATTGCCCCATCTGGGACATCACGGCATGGTGTCAGATCGCTGATCTAATACTCTGCACAGCAGAGTATCACATCAGCATCTGACCAGTAGGAAACGAGACATATCAGCACCTGTTAAACAACCTTCCTGCAAGACCTTGAAGGACCCTGCGACTATCTTGCGGCTGGGGGTCTCCAATGAGACCATCAAGACAATGCGATCACATTGCGAACCGATTCCCTGCGCGATGCTCATCTATGACAGAAAATACTCAAAAGTGACCATTCTAAAAACTGCACCCATCAAGGTACTTAAAACCACATTGAAGAAGTCAGGTGCTCCACAGGAAATTTAGTAGCGTGGAAGGAAAAAATAAGCATTTGCTTTTCTTTAACAAAAATTTTCCTTTAGCCTATTTTTTTTTTAACTTTCGCACCATACAATTTGTTGTGCAATTGATATGGAGCATGCCGATACCCCATATGTGGGGGAAATCTACTGTTTGGGCACACGGCAGGACTTGGGCCGACAGTCATGTGCGGGCTTGTTTTTTCATAAGGGTAAAAGGAGAAATTTTTCTATACAATTTTTTGTGCAATTTCTCCTGAGTGCACAGATACTCAATATGTTTTCATTGGCTGTAAGGCTATGTGCAAACGGTGCGGATTCTGCTGCGTTTCCGCAGCGGTTTTGGCCCTGCGGAAACGCAGCAGTTCCGCAGACCAAGTACAGTACAATGAAACCCTATGTGTTTTCAACAACGCTGTGCTGACGGTGGGGTTTTTTCCGCGCGGTTTTGCTGCGGTTTACAAACCGCAGCATGTCAATTGTTTTGGCGGTTTCCGCAGCTGTTTCACACCTTTAATAGTAGAGGTGTGAAACCGCAGGGCAAAACCGCAGACCAAACCGCAGGAAAACCGCAGGTCACTTTACCTGCGGTTCCGCACGGAAAAAAACGCAGGTGAATCTGCAGCGTGTGCACATAGCCTAAGACATAATCATCAACATTAACTGAAATAAACACTTGAAATAGATCACTCTGTCTGTAATGACATAATATATGACATAATATATGAGTTTCACTTCTTGTATTGAAGAACTGAAATAAATTAACTTTTTGATGACATTCTAATTTTGTGAGAAGCACCTGTATGTACAGAATTACACATATACATACAGTTGTGTGAAAAAGTGTTTGCTCATGTCCTAATTTTCTATTCTTTTGCATTTTTGTCACACTGATATGTTTCAGATCACCAAACAAATTTAAATATTAGATAAAAAAATAACACAATTAAACATAAAATGCAGTTTTTAAATAAAGGTATTTATTATTAAGGGAAAAAAAAATCCAAACCTACATAATACTTTTTCACACATAATACTTATACACACATAACACACATAACACACATATTTAGTGTTTATATAGATAAACTCAAATTGCAAAAAATTACATACATGTAAACAGCATAGGAAAAAGGAGAAAAAACGTGGTCTTCAAAAATACAAAACATGTTATTGATACACAACATAGTGAATAGAAACATAGCAAGTTGTCTGGTGCCGAGATGTCAAGCAACAGTCTGAAAACCTACACAGAACAAATGAAACTCATGTCATCATAATCCTTATTGCAAAATGAACAGATATTTGGGGATAGGTGATTTATATGCACTAAACAGATGTAGCACACCATGAGATAAATGACAGTCATAGTGTCACGTGGACCAGTCCTGTGTGACCCGACCCGCAGGCCGGTAATTAAGACAACAAGACACAGCACGTGTAACTGTCCTGTGTGACACGACCCGCAGGCCGGTAACTAAAACGACAAGACACAGGGGAAGGGGAAACAGTTACAACGGTGGGCCCTGCGATAGGGAACGGGGACGTGGCGACCTGCTGCACTCCCCTGAGTCAGTGTCCCTCACACTCCTAATGTTCCCTATACAGGCTCCTCACCTGTCGCCGAGCCAGAACCTGTCACCCTAGCACACCCTACACCTATCCCTTGCTAGGGAGCTGGGTGATGCAGGCACTGGCCCCACCGCTGTACTAATACACACCAGGGAAAAATACAAACAGGGAAGTACCACTTAGCTTTGCTCTGTTGCTCTTGCTCCCAGCAACAGAGTCCACCACCAGAATGCAGCATTCCTCCTGAATAGCAGCCACCAAGCTCTGTCAGAGCTGCAAAGAAATCCCCTCTGTGACTCCTTCCACACCAAGACTCTGACTGTCCTGCAAGTAACTCTCTCTAGCTCCTTCCTCCACCAAGGATGATTGGAAATGACCACTATCAACAACAGTGATTGCAACCACCTGACACTCTTTTATAGGTAAGAGTCAGCAATCACACCTGCTTCATCATTACGTGCACTAAACTAAAGTAACCAGAGTGCAATGACCCTAATGGCCACCGGGGCAAAACTAGAACTGAAATAACCACAGTGCAATGACCCTAATTGCCACCGGGGGCAAAACTACCTTAAAGCCAAAGGCTTGAAGGAAAAAAAGGTTACTAGTGCATTTATCTGTCATAATCCAACCTGGATCATGACAGTACCCTCCCTCAATGAGGGGGCCTTCGGACCCTCCAGGCCACTCCTCATCAGGGAAACACCTACAGCGGGGACGCCCAGGTCCAGAATTCAACCCAGCAACTACCTGCACTTCAGGTTTATGACAAACGAGCATCGCTGGTATTGGCAATGTATGTACCAGAGGCACCACCCATCTCCAAAGCGCCGATCTGGGGAACAAGAGGTGTATGGGCAAGTATGTGGGTAACTCCAGCTGGTAAGTCGGGCCCTGGACAGGTGACACCAGATAAGGCCCGATCACCTGAGAATTCCAGACCCCCCAACACACTTCCACTGGATGTTTTTGGTGGCCACCCATACATGCTCATTCACACACAGGTCCGGACCTGAACGTTTATTGCCACACATTCGTTTGTCAAAATAGGGTGAACTCTTTCTGGAACTGACAACAGAGGTGTCCCCCTGTGTCACCACACTCACACCCCCACAATTCACCAAGGGAAACACCACCCTCCAACCCCTCCTACTACGAGGTCTGTGCCTCTCAGGGTTGGCTAATGGCAAGGGTTGAGCCTTGCCCCTTCTCTCCTGCAGCATCTCCGCTGCTCTCACTGGAGAGGAAGGGGATGATTGTAGAGAGACGTCAGAGACAGTAGCCCCTAGGCAGCAGCCCTCACACGACTGCTCCAGCTGACTACTTCCCTAGTCCGCCAATCTAAGACCGAGTTGTGTTTTTTAGACCAAGGGGGGCCCGCAACGATAGGTGCTGGATTTCCCTCCAAGAAGTAGTATGACTGGGACTCATCATGATGTTCACTATACAGAACAATGTCTTCTATGACTTGGTTTAACCACGCCCGGCTCAGTGGGACAGAGATAATGGCCTGGATGCTTATGGGTTTGTCCGGCGTCTCACCACTCAGACCATGAGTCTGGACAAACTGAGCATCCACCAGACTGACTTCTGCTCCACTGTTAACAAGCACCGGTATGCCCTCAGGTACCTCGTCAACCATCACCTCTGTTGTCATAGTACCTTCTGAGGGCGAGGAGGAAATATACAATCCCAGGTCGTCTTCCTCCACACAACCAGGGGAACATGGCTTCTCTGACAGTACAGAAGTTTTGGCGTCAGTGCCAAGGACTAAATCATTAGTCGGCTCACTACAGAGATGTACCCCTTCACCTTGGGGAACACCAGGCAGCACCATGGGGACACCGTCTCCACCCACCTGCCTGGGTACGTCCGCCTGTATAAGCAAGTCCTGCTCCCCAGCAGGGACTCCACGGCTCATCCTCGCCAAAGCCACATATGGACCCTCTAGTTGAGGCAGAGGGTAGGCCTCAGACCCATAATTACGCTGCAGGTGCTGCTGAAACACATCATTCAGCTCCTTACAAACCTCAGTGAGGGCCAGCAGCAACTGCTCACCGGTCTGCACTTGGCCCATGGCTCAACTGAGAAAAATGGTTGGTGATAATGTCACATGGACCAGTCCTGTGTGACCTGACCCGCAGGCCGGTAACTAAGACAACAAGACACGGCACGTGTAACTGTCCTGTGTGACACGACCCGCAGGCCGGTAAATAAAAAGACAAGACACGGGGAAGGGGAAACAGTTACAACGGTGGGCCCTGCTATAGTTTTTATTACAGAGTGGAAAGATATCTATATGTAAATATAGCATATATATGTATATTAGCCAGATGTAACATAATAATATTGAGGCACCAGAGAAAAGGCCAGCAAGAGAGAAAGCTCCCAGTGTTCCTGAAGTGCGTTTCACACATTCACATATGATGCTGTGGATCATGTGCAGTGCTGGTTAAGAAATATAGATGATGCTTTGATTTCTTGACCGTGGACGGCGGAGAAGCTCTAGTCGTTTATGAGTTCTTAGAAAGAGAATTCATTAAACATTAAGCTGACCTATAACTATGGTCCAAAGGAAAGAAACAGATTCGTCACCGCTGCACCACCATAGTCTCTTAGACAAATCTAAAGAGACACCTCACACACATATGATAATTGAACGCCAGAAACCCAAAAGGGAACGGGTGTTCTATCCTAAGGGAATAAACAAAATCCAATTGTGCAAAAAGAGAAAAGAGGATGGCACTCACCGTTACCAAAAGTAGAAAACTTTATTCACAGATAAAAATGCATAGGCTTGGGAGCAATGCAGAGAGTGTGGACAACTCTTTTTAATTAATACATTGTCTATACTTTTGATTTGAATTGATTTGGCATAGTATTTATGGTGTTTGAATGAAGTATTTGAATAAAGTTGTGGAAAACATGGGGATTTTGGGAAAATAACATCAATCATCATGCCATCTTATTAATGTCTAAAATGTCAAATGCAGTCACTTTGTAATATTTAGTGGCATTCCTATCCCTTTTTTTCCAGCATTTGTCCGCACTATTATAGTTCTTACCAATATGAAATGATGTGCGTGAGGACTCCCTCATATTGTGTCCCACTCATCCTGCGGCGTTTCTGACACAGGTGCGCATGTTCGGGAGCCATGGTGACGCATCCACTCCAGTTATTCCCATTTGATACTATTGCAGCCATGTGACTGGTTATCCGGACGATATAAGGTCCTGCTGTAGAAAGTGTACATCGTCCTCCAAGATGAAGAGACAAATGTGAACACGTGAAACGCACGACGGAGACTCTTGGTGTTTCCCTCTATTTTCTCTGGTGCCTCAATATTGGTATGTTACATCTGGCTAATATACAGTACATACAGAATATATAAAATACTTACATATAGATCTGTCCACTCTGTAGTATTGGCTATGAAATAATGACTGTCCTTTATCTCATGGTGTGTTACATCTGGTCAGTGCATATAAATCACGTTTCCACAAATATCTGTTGACTTTGAAATAAGGATTATGATGACATGAGCATTCTGTGTTCTGTGTGGATGTCACAGGGCAGTAAGGGGAAAACAGGTGACGTGGAAGAAGGGCCCCTGAACTGCCCCTAAGACTAGGGGGGTGCCCTGACTTTCCTTAACTTGGTTGTACACTTAGTGGTAGTGAGGCCCAAGTCTCCGACCTGTCCCTGTCTCCTGTTTAGCCCTGAGCTAAAGCCCCAAACCCCCTCCCCAGGAGATGAGACAGGGAAAAGTGTACTACCACAAAAACCCAAAGTAAAGTTTCAACAGACAGGATAAAACAAAGCAATACTTAGCTTGCTCTACTGCAATGCTCCTGGACAGCAGAGTTAGCCACTTGACAACAGAAAACAACTGAAGCACCACCGAACTCTGTCAGCTCCTGAACTCGAGCTAGGTTGGGCTCCCAAGAGCAAGTGTATAACCAACAGTGATCTACAGCACCTGATGAACTTTTATAGGAAGGAGGGGGAGTAGTCACCACCTGCATAGATAATTAATCACCATGCAGCAACCATGCAGTAATACCAGCAGCCACCAGGGGGAAAACCCATCAGCAGACTAACTACAGTTGTAGTAACACTAGCGGCCACCAGGGGCAAAAACTCATATTAACCCCCGATGGCCGAAAAGGAAAGAAAAGTTTAAATGTGAGAAAATCCAGATCGGACACAGATCCAAGAAATGGATCGTGACAGTGGGTTTTCAGACCGTTGCTTGACATCTTGGCACAAGACAACTCGCTAGTGTATTCATTGCTATTGTCATTTTATATATTTTTCTAATGCATGTTTCTATTCACAGTGTTATGTATTAATAGAATGTTTTGTGTTCTTATTCCAAAACCTTAATTTTTCTCCTATTTATGTCATAAATATTGCTTCCTTGTCCAGCCTGGGCAATTAACGTGCTGCCCCGAAATTAGCTGTGATTTATTGATTACTATATGCCTAGTGGATTTCTGAAATAATCAATGAACACAATACACAGATGCTTCAAGTTAATGATATTCAAATTACCCAAATACATCTCGATCTATTTGAAATTGTATCTCCAGAAGAGCGAGAAAAAATCCACAGAGATCTTGATAAAGAAATGGAGAAATGGGAAAGCGATATCAGTGCGTCTAAATTGAAAAACTACCAAAGGGATATCAATAATTATGAAGTGAAAAAAATATATCCTTGGCAATGGAAAGCCAAAACGGGTGAAAAATCAATGTCGAGGAGTTAATCCAATAGAACTCTTTCATCATTGTGCAGTAATATTGCACATCAATCTGGGAATTTCTCAAATTATACCCTCAATATGAAGACAAGATTTGGGGGCCAGAAAAAAATTATAACCATGCCGGCCATAATAATGGAGAAGATCAACCTAAGGCCGGTTTCACATTAGCGCTTTTTAAGCGCACGCACGGCCGGGGGTAGCTCCGCCCCCGAGCCGGCTCTCTGCCCGGCGTGCCCGCCCCTTGCTTGTAGCGCCGCCTACTAGCGGACAGCGGCGCCTGCGATCGGCGCACCCTATCTTTAGCATAGGGTGCGCAGATCGTGCGCAGGCCGTGCGCTAGTTGCGCTTTGACCTGCGCTGCGCACTTTTGACGGTGCGCCGTGCGCGCCAAAATCCGAAAAGTTTGATTTTGGCGCGCACGGCGCACCGTCAAAAGTGCGCAGCGCAGGTCAAAGCGCAACTAGCGCACGGCCTGCGCACGATCTGCGCACCCTATGCTAAAGATAGGGTGCGCCGATCGCAGGCGCCGCTGTCCGCTAGTAGGAGGCGCTACAAGCAAGGGGCGGGCACGCTGGGCAGAGAGCCGGCTCGGGGGCGGAGCTACCCCCGGCCGTGCATGCGCTTAAAAAGCGCTAATGTGAAACCGGCCTAAGCTATTAAATTTGTCAACATATTATCTTACAACAACACAAATTAACGTTTAAAAAAAGGTTTAACCTTCTCTCCTGAAAAATCTATAGATATATTCAAGGCAGTAAAAGATGTCCACTTATTCGCCCACAAATTAATTTTCAAACGATATCATGAAAAATCATCCACCTTTACTTTTTCTGAAAATGATGATGAACGGCCCTAAGGTCCGTGTTTATTTTTACTTCACCATGGTATATTCCGCATGTACATAATAAACCCGTGAAGCACTTAAAGAGACAGCATTCCTCTGAGATGCTCTACCACAGTACATACAGAGCCTGGTATGGGTGGGGTTAGCTTTCTGAGCTCTGATACATACTACATCTAAAAACTCTAGTAAACTCTGTGATACAGCATCGTTGGATGCAAGGCCTCTTTTTCTAAATTATGCTGCTATCAGATGAAGTAGAAAAAACATAGTGACATATTCCCTTTAAAGAGGGGGACAGCAAAAGAAACATCTATGGTAGAAATCTGCTGCTGAAGGGGTCATGGTGGAGTAAGGCCCTCTGCTCACCATTCTTATTGAGCCCTGTAGTTACTTATTCTTTCTGAAAGTGTAAGACCAAGTGAAGCACTACTACCGATATTAGTGAAATCCCCAGCAGACATTCATGACTAAAGTTTACAACTGAAACATGTGGATTCATGCTTAGTTTACCAAGTCCACAAAGAATAAACTTGCTAAACACTATAAAATCTAGGAGCATCTATTACTTCATGCAAACTTCACCCCAAAGTGTGTGAATGGGGAATAAACAAAAACAATTCAATAATGAGTGACATGGTGTCATATAGAAATTAAAATGCTAGAGAGATGTTAGACAAAGCTTGCACTCTACTCTATGCAGCTGACCCTCTCCTTTGCAATTAGATAACCAAGAAAATGCCTAATAGATAACAGATATGAGGCCCTGCTTCAAGAATGTGGAGCAAACTTATGAACGAGATAAGACTTTGAAAAACATAAAGATCTTGGATCTCTTTGTCTGCTTGCTAGAAATTAAGAAGAGAGGTTTTCATGAACTTCGTAGATACAATATATAGGAAAATCATATTTTCAGAAATGGGATGAAGTGGCGAATGCAAAGCATGGTTTCACGTCGCTGAGCGATGACCAGAATCCTTACAATTGAATAAGTTCCTGATAGACAAGGCTACACTTGTCATATTTGGTCTCATTGTAAAGATAAATTTCTGATAAAAAATATGACGTCGATATCGAGCACCTGCAACTCTCAGTAACAAAGATAAGATCAATGTAGGGAATGTCATAATTTTCTGAAACTGGAGCCACATCCCATGTCCAACCCTGGTAGGCGTCATCAAGGGGAAGTGTGTGGGTGAAACTTAGGAGCTAATAAAAGGCAAATGCCAAATTATGGGTGCCGTCGGTACTTGGAGGTACAGTTCACTGTCAGTATTGTCCGTTTTTCTGGAGTGCTTCCCTCCATAAATCTGAAGACAACAGATTTAGTAAGTTTATTTTGGTTATCCTCCTTATTTTATGTAATTGTATATGCTGTATTGTTTTGTCCACTTTGTAAAATCTTTTGTATGTTCTTTATAAACACTGCCTATCATTCTGGATTAAAAATCAAATTTAATAGTTCAGTTCTTTTTGTTCTGTAAACCGCACTCTGAAGCCATACACTACCAGAAATCAGGTGTCCAGTCAGCCTGTATAAACAACTGTTGGTAGCAGCAAGCAGTTCTTGGGTTATCGTAGAGTTAGCAGTGACCGTACCAGGGATTATATACACATATTCCATGGATTGGAATCAGAGGTGCATATACCATACGTTCACTGTTAGTTTCAGAATTACTTGACCTAGTGGAAAAAGCTGCAGCCTCCTCTGTTATTGTTGGTCAATTGCATAATTGTCTGGACAATAGGGGTCAGCAGAGGGTTGTTCATGACAAAAAGATAACAGCATTGTTGTTATGGTTCTGCAGCACAGGACTAGGGTAGGAGGGGGAAATGCTGACCCTGCACTGCAACTAGTCTGATATCCTACAATGGAGTGGGCGACCCATTCCTGCAAATAGAGCCACCATCGATCCTAGGCTAGTCTCAAACAAGGACCTATAGAAAGGGGGAAGGGGGTCCCTGAAAGATCTAAGGACTGGGTACAAAAACGGGTCACCTCCTAATAGAAAACAAAGAGAAGGCTGCAGAAACAAACTGAAAACAGAAACTAAGACTAGCAGAACCAGAGGTCCCAGCACTGCGCTAATTAAACACACAGAAGGCAAAGCAAAGCTTGAAGCCAGGACTCAAGCAGAATAACACTGTTGTCCAGCAAGGAATGGGAGTCATGTGCAGGTTAATAAAGGGTGATACAATCACCTGACCCAAGACAAACCCAGCACCAGAGGAAAAAGACCAGCAGCCAGAACATTACAAGAAAATGGTGGATAGTCCCAAACTGAACAGATTCTAACAATTGTGGGTTCAGTTAGGACCCCTCTGCCTGCGATCTTTAACAATTGGTGGCAGTGGTGGGATCTGTGTGGTGTCCCCGGTGTCATCCTTGACACATGGCTTAAAATTGCTTCAGAAAAACCTGTCCTCCTCGAAGAAATGACGCAACTCTTAAATTCCTAGAAAAAATTATAAAACTTTTAAATGCCTACTTTTTTAATTGCAACAGTTTTTCTATCAAGCTATGAAGAAAATTGGATTTGCTCACAAGTTTAACAGCTGCTGCTATCTTCTTCCAAGCTTAGACAGCAGCTGATGTGGTCTGATCATAGAGCCACTAAGGTGCCTCTCCAGTTTAATCTTGTTATTTAAGTTCTGTTGGAATGTCTATTTGACATGACTAAGGCCTGCCAAGAGATGATTTGATGTGCAGCATCGTCACCTCCTCCCCCAAGAAAACCTTAAGTCCTTGAAGCTACTTCTGAGTCCAGTTATTTTTAACCAGTAGGTATGTAATCCCTGGCTGTATCTTGTGCTGAAATTGTAGGCATTATCACAGCTGGGAATTGTATAACTACATGCCCACAGTTGTCACTATGGATTAGCAAGAAGGCTTAGTAATTTTTTTACTGGCTGTGATTGGATTCCATTATGTATATACCTGAACAAAACAGATCATCTCTGGCAGTATTTTCATGCACCTATCTTGGGCCAGAAGGTTGTTTTACTATAAAGAAGACAATTACAGATTAAATAAAATCAGTACACCTCTAATAAACGCAGCTGATAATACTGCAGTACACAAAATGTACCCTAATGGCGTTAATGGGAACAAGATTCATAATAGTTGGAAAACACAAAAGAACAGGTTACTTACTATTCTTTAGTTCAAGTCTCTGTTGCTTTCAGGAAGACCACACTTACACTGTATCATCTAAACTGTCTCACACCTTGCTCACACTTCACAGTCACCAGAATTCAATTTTTTTTCTCGCAGTTCCTACTAATGTATCTCTTCAATTACAGAGGCTGCTATCAAAGGCATATGCACTCCTTCTGGCACTCTCTTGCACTTGAAGGTCATCTTCTTGTCACAGTACTCCTCACTCTTTAGTGTCCCTCTGTCATGGTTCCTTGACTCCCAAGAGTTAAGTCTTAAAAAGTACTATTTCCTAATTGTTCCTCTTCCAGTCAACCATCATAGACACACTAGCCACATGACATCCAGAACACATTTCAGATCTCTCCTTTGTGAGGGGACTGCAGGCACGTAGGGTTTAGTAACGGACCATACACAGACAAAGGGTGATAGGGGTTTATTTTACAACAGAAAACTCCACGCAGGGAGAAAACGGAGGGATATTATTCTATAATACAGCTAATGACAATTGGGGATAACTTAAACACAAGAATAAGTAAGGCAGACAGTACAGTTAAATACTACTTATGTGGCACCCCTGAGGCTCAGTCACCACAGAGGTACTGCACCTCCTCCTGAGGTGTGGTGCCCCACCATCCAGGTAAGTTGGAGGCTCCTGACCATGCTCCAACACTTGCACCCCACACAACAGAGTAGTTCAGCAAAGCCACATTGTGGCTCCTTGCTTAGAGAGTAGCAGAGCCCCTTTGGTGGTTCCCTGCTTGGAACACGAAACGTGCTGGGAGGCGGGTGGAGTTGAGAATACATAAAAGAGCGGGAAGGTATAGAATTTCAGTGAGTTCGAGGTCAGTCTGAGAAAGGAATCCACTCAGAGAGGAGTGAAGAAAGAAGATCCCTGGAAGAGGGATGGAGGAAGGAGGTGCTGCAGCAGATCTCAGTGACCTGGGTCTGCTGGCACGGGAAAGGAAAGAAGGAGAAAGACATTGAACTGAAGCCTGAGCTTTCATAAGAAAGAAAGACAAGTACGGAACGTAGGAGCAAAAGGGAACAGAGAGGACGTGGGTTAGAGGAAGAACCCTGCCTAGAAGTTCTAAGCGCAAGGCTGGGGTCAGGTCCCCGAGGTTGTATGGACACTAATGCTTCTGCAGCAGACACCGGTGGAGTAGTGGGCTGTAAATGCACTACTCCCATCTAAGACTTGGGGGCACAACAGCAACTTGGATAGTGAGCCGGGACTCAGGAGTAGAGAATCCCCGAAGCAGGCTACAGCTGTCTGCCGTACAAGTAGAGTTCTTGAGAGCATCTGTCAGGAGGCACTCCAGTATAACTCAGTACTGGGAGTACTTCCCACTAAAAGGCGCTATAGAGGAGACGTTCAGAAAGACACATGTTGGCGGAGCGTTGGAAGGGAGCATTCCATCTTGCCTGGAGGTTGACTGAGTCCCTGACCCGGAGGACATGGTACGGAGGCAGGCACCTGTGTGTACTACAGACTGTGAGTAAAGCTTTGGAACTGCAAGCCCTGGTGTCCTCGATTCATTCTTGTGCCAACGCATCCAACCCCGCTACATATGGGTACCAGCTTCTACACCGTTTGTGCCTCTCCTCTTCCCCCACATCTACACTGCCCTGGGGATACAGCTCCACCTGTGAGGAGCTTCACTATCTTGGCTGCAACACACCACCAGCCCCAGAGGATCTGCATGCAGCGTCGGCCTAACATCTCACTTGCCGAACACCACAGGTGGCGTCACAAACTATTCATCTAACTACATTCCACCATTTCAATTCCCCCATTACTTGGGCGCCCAGGGCCACGGACCGGGTCACCGCTGCTGTGACACATCCCCCTGACACCGGCCTGGTACCGAGTACCCCACAGCCCTGGGAGGGCGACCCACTTATCCCTCAGGTGTCAGTCACGGTTAAACTCCGGACCGTGACTGGAGTCTCTTAGGATGCGTCGCAGTGGAGGTCTGACACAGTCCTGAGGAAGCTGGTATAATATATCCTGGCGATGGCAGTGTCCTCTTGTGGTCCTGATGATGTTGGTGACTCCTCGGGATCCTGATGCAGAACTTGGATCCAGAAGATCAAGCGATGAAGAGGGAAACATCTTTTCCTCAGCGGTGAGTGTCCCAACATTACGGAGACTTGCAGTACTGCCAAAAACACAGTTTACAATGGGCAGCCCGGTTTGCTGTGTCTACTCAACGCACGCCTAAGTCCAATTTACAGACCTTGTCTCTCACAGTCAGGGCTGATGGCAGGGGTGGCTGTGGCAGAGATGTCAGCTGTGTCAGCGGTCTCAGCGAGGGCAAAGATGTCAGCAGGGACAGCAGTGTCTCAGTGAAACTCAGTCGGTAGTCTCTTGTCAAAGTGCTCTGCCATCCCTGGCTCTCAGCTGATTTTACCTCACAGGTCTCTCACGCGCTCGATGTTCCCGCCCAAACTGTTTGAATCCTCGTCCCCGAACCTTCTCTCAGCTTGGCCATGCCCCCTTCGCTCGAGTACAGGGAGCCGTCTCGCGCTTTAAGCTTTTCCCCCTGCGACTTAGGTGACAGCCCCGACGATTCTGGACCCATCAAGGAGTAGTTATGCCTACCTAGTTCCTTCCCCTTACACCTTTACACACACACATACAGTGGGGAAAAAAAGTATTTAGTCAGTCAGCAATAGTGCAAGTTCCACCACTTAAAAAGATGAGAGGCGTCTGTAATTTACATCATAGGTAGACCTCAACTATGGGAGACAAACTGAGAAAAAAAAATCCAGAAAATCACATTGTCTGTTTTTTTTTCATTTTATTTGCATATTATGGTGGAAAATAAGTATTTGGTCAGAAACAAAATTTCATCTCAATACTTTGTGATATATCCTTTGTTGGCAATGACAGAGGTCAAACGTTTTCTGTAAGTCTTCACAAGGTTGCCACACACTGTTGTTGGTATGTTGGCCCATTCCTCCATGCAGATCTCCTCTAGAGCAGTGATGTTTTTGGCTTTTTGCTTGGCAACATGGACTTTCAACTCCCTCCAAAGGTTTTCTATAGGGTTGAGATCTGGAGACTGGCTAGGCCACTCCAGGACCTTGAAATGCTTCTTACGAAGCCACTCCTTCGTTGCCCTGGCGGTGTGCTTTGGATCATTGTCATGTTGAAAGACCCAGCCACGTTTCATCTTCAATGCCCTTGCTGATGGAAGGAGGTTTGCACTCAAAATCTCACGATACATGGCCCCATTCATTCTTTCATGTACCCGGATCAGTCGTCCTGGCCCCTTTGCAGAGAAACAGCCCCAAAGCATGATGTTTCCACCACCATGCTTTACAGTAGGTTTGGTGATTGATGGATGCAACTCAGTATTCTTTTTCCTCCAAACACGACAAGTTGTGTTTCTACCAAACAGTTCCAGTTTGGTTTCATCAGACCATAGGACATTCTCCCAAAACTCCTCTGGATCATCCAAATGCTCTCTAGCAAACTTCAGATGGGCCCGGACATGTACAGGCTTAAGCAGTGGGACACGTCTGGCACTGCAGGATGCAGGATCTGAGTCCATGGTGGCGTAGTGTGTTACTTATGGTAGGCCTTGTTACATTGGTCCCAGCTCTCTGCAGTTCATTCACTAGGTCCCCCCGCGTGGTTCTGGGATTTTTGCTCACCGTTCTTGTGATCATTCTGACCCCACGGGGTGGGATTTTGCGTGGAGCACCAGATCGAGGGAGATTATCAGTGGTCTTGTATGTCTTCCATTTTCTAATTATTGCTCCCACAGTTGATTTCTTCACTCCAAGCTGGTTGGCTATTGCAGATTCAGTCTTCCCAGCCTGGTGCAGGGCTACAATTTTGTTTCTGGTGTCCTTTGACAACTCTTTGGTCTTCACCATAGTGGAGTTTGGAGTCAGACTGTTTGAGGGTGTGCACAGGTGTCTTTTTATACTGATAACAAGTTTAAACAGGTGCCATTACTACAGGTAATGAGTGGAGGAAAGAGGAGACTCTTAAAGAAGAAGTTACAGGTCTGTGAGAGCCAGAAATCTTGATTGCTTGTTTCTGACCAAATACTTATTTTCCACCATAATATGCAAATAAAATGAAAAAAAAACAGACAATGTGATTTTCTGGATTTTTTTTTCTCAGTTTGTCTCCCATAGTTGAGGTTTACCTATGATGTAAATTACAGACGCCTCTCATCTTTTTAAGTTGTGGAACTTGCACTATTGCTGACTGACTAAATACTTTTTTTCCCCACTGTACATGCACACTCGGACAACTAGGCAGCTATACTCTAGACTAGAGGTCATCAACTTATCTTACCTTGAGTGCCACATTTAGCTCTGAGAGAGGATCGCAAGCCACATACAGTGTCCCTCGAGTAGTGACATCCCTCCCACAGTACTGACATCCAGAGCTCCCATTACTAGTATGATGACAGCCAAAGCTTCCCCATAGAAATCACACTGAGGAAGTATACCTAGATCCAGAGTTCACACTTTGCCTACCTTCTTTATTCTTGCATCAAGTACTCCGCTACACTATTACATCCAGCTTTAATCAAATCCTCTGACTAGCAGTATAATCCTGTACCAATATCATTATACACCCATTCAGATTTGTTCTTCTGTGTGTCTATTCACAAAATTCACCATCTAGACACTGGCTTTTAACTGCTGTTTGCTAGACTTGGTGCTAATCTGCCAAACTGACAGAGCTGCAAGCCACACATAAAAAACTCGCGAGACACAGGTTGGAGACCCCTGTTCTAGACTAAGGGTCATAAACCTTTATTACACTGAGTGCCACGTGCAGTCCAGAGAAATGACCAGGAGTACAGATGAGCGAATATCTTCGGTTCCCCGCTTATTCGGCAAGCTATAGCGCTTGCCGAATAAGCTACAGTGGGATCCTGGCTTCCTGGGTCACGGCGACTGAACAGCTGATCGCCGCCACAGCTGCATGTGCCGCGGCTGTGTGACAGTCACAGCACATGCATGGAGAGCCCAACACACAGGCTCTCCATGCATGTGCTGTGACAGTGACACAGCCGCGACACAAGCAGTTGCGGTGGTGATCAGATGTTCAGTCGGCGTGATCCAGGAAGCCAGGTTCCCACTGTAGCTTATTTGGCAAGCGCTATAGCTTTCCGAATAAGCGGGGAATCGAAGATATTTGCTCAACTCTAATCAGGAGCCACACTCTATGCAAACAAATCTTAGAAGTTCCCTGTGTGCCTAATAATAATAATAATAATGCTGCAAATGCCCCTTTATAAAGTACTTACGCCAGAAGTGCCTCCTCAAGTAGCAGTGCCCTTAGTGCCGCCATGTAAAGTTCCTCCTTATCAAGTACTAATGCCTTCAGTGCCGTTATATAAAGTAATAATGTCACAAGTGCCTCCTTAAAAAGAAAAAAAATAAATAATGGCCCTGATGCCCTCTCATAAAGTAATATTGCTGCAACTGCCCCCTTAAAAAGTAACATTGCCCCAAGCGCACCATTATAATGTAATAATGTCGTGCGTGCCTGTTTATAATGAAGTAATTTTAGTCTGAGTGGCATTTATAAAGTTATTATTCCCCAGTTGCCCCTTATCAATTGATATTGTCCTAAGTGCTTTGAGTGTCACCCCACAACAAGTAACAATATCCCCTGTAGACAATAATACAGGTGAAGGTTGCACTCAACTGAAGCAAGCAAAAAATAGAAAAAAAAGTTTTTAAAAATGTAAAAAAATTATAAAAGTTCAACTCACCCCCATTTTGTCCAATTAAAAAAAAATAAAAAATACACATATTCGATATTGCTACGTTCAGAAATGCCTGATCTATCAAATAATGAAGACAATTTATCCAATAGTTAAATGGGGTAACAAAAAAGAGAATAAAAAAGCCAGAATGACATTTTTTTAATTGCAGCAACATTGCAATAAAATGCAGATTCAGAAAAATGGACGTACTACGGGTCTCAGAAAATGGCGCCTTTATTTTTTTTTCTTTACATACTTTGGAATTTTTTTATCAAAATAAAAAAGTACCTAGACATGGTTGGCATCTGGATACTCGTAATGACCTGGAGAATCATAATGGCAGGAACAGTTTTAGCATTTAGTGAACATGATTAAAAAAAAAAGTGTGGGATTGCACTTTTTTTTACCATTGCACCGCACTTGGAATTTTTTCCCGTTTTTTGTAGTACACAATATGGTAAAACCAATGGTGTCCTTCAAAAGTACATCTCTTCCTGGAAAAAACAAACCCTCACATGGCCATATTGAGGGAAAATTTAAAAGTTATGGCTCTGGGAAGAAGGGGAGCGAAAAATGAAAACGCAACAGAAAATCCCAAGGTCGTGAAGAGGTTAAACAAGGATCCACTGAAAGCAAAACAAAGCATACACAAATGTATATTTAATAACCTTATAATGAAATATATTGACAAAGATTGCAACCCACTATATTTTATTAGGTGTTTCTCCCATACTAATTAGGAATGTTCCCGTGAATAGGAACAGCTGCCGGCCTTCATCCAACACAAGTTCTCCCAATTAATTCTACATATGCAAGTGACTTGCACACTCATCATTATTGTCAAGCTGCTTATGATGAGAAATGGTGTTTCTCTATTACCACCTTGAATGCGGTGTAATGGTGCACAGTGCATTCATTAAACCGCTCACACACTATGCAGAAAAATAACGGAAATCTATTTTCCCCAAATAAAACAAGCAAAGCACAATTATTAGACATAATAGGTAGCGACTTGCTCAGATTAAATTTCATTGTACAACAACACGCTCACATAAAATACTGTAGCCAGTTAATGAGAGACCCATTAACGTATCAGCATTGCTTCATGCATTTTATAATCCACTTTTGTGCAAGTGGAGATAAATGAAATCATTAGCATTTGAGAACATATTTATATATTTTTGTGATCATAATTCCATTTTCACATATTTCACATAGCATTTAGTTAGTATAGAGTCTGTGCAAAACCTTTACATAGCCGTTAATTCTGCTTCTTCTAAGGGTCCCGTTTCACTTAACGACGCACCAGCGATCCCAACAACGATACGAACTGGTAGGAATCGCTGGTAAGTCGCTACATGGTCGTTAGTAAGCTGCCAAACAGGCAGATTGCTTCAGCGACGCAGCAGCGATCCCGACAATGATGCGATCCCGACAACGATGGATCGCTGGTGCGTTGTCACACAGCAGCTTTTCTGAACGATTCCAGCGTGCGTCCCTGAGTTCTGCGGCGCCAACGAGGTCGCTCGTCGGCGTCAAACACAGCGATGCAAGCTGGCCAGCGGGACGCCAACGATGAAAAAATGGGCCAGGACATTCGAGCACGATCAGCGATATCCAGCGGGGGGGCCGGTCGCCGCTATGTGTCACATGTAGCGAGATCGCAGGCGAGATCGCTGTTGCGTCACAAAATCAGTGACGCTTCAGCAATCTCGCTATGTGAGACGGGGCCTTAACATAGTTCCACAGCAGAAGGTTCCTGGTGATTGCTTGCTCAGAGACAATATCAGATATCTGATTTTCTTAGGGGGCTTCACACTATGCTTTTCACTACATTGGTGCATCCACACCCCCTTGTAAAACGGGATTCAAATGTTCAAATGTACAGAGGAAGGTAAAAGTTTGGGCACCCCTGGTCAAAATTACTGTTATTGTGAACAGTTAAGCAAGTTGAAGATTAAATCATCTCAAATAGGCCAATGTAAAAGTTTGTGCACCCTACAGTGACCCTTGTACCTTTGACAGACCCCCCGGAGCAGGACGTAGAGGGGACCCGCTGGTGTCAACTGAATGTGCGTTCTCGGACTCACATTCAGTTGAAATGTATTTTGCCATTCCAATAGGCTGCAGTCCTAGCAAAAGGTGGTGGCTATGTGTGTGACACTGTGTGTACCCGTCGCAGGCGGTGCATGGCACACATGCCAGCCGCCAGCCTCTGTTAGGTCACTTTAAGGGCGCCAGATCTATAAGAAGAGGACGCCGCGCGGCATCGGGAGCGCAGGCTTGCAAGAGGGATCTTTTATTTCCCCCGCCCCCTCTGTCCTTGTGGAGGTAGCATGATGCTGGTTCCAGGCCAAGGGACCACAACCAGGGCCAAGTCACCTAAGGGGCACAGCCAGGGTCAAGGGACTTAAGGGGAACAGCCAGGGCCAATGTACCTAGGGGGCACAGCGAGCTCCAAGGGACCTAGGGGGTACAGCTATGACAAGGGACATAGAGCCACTATGTCCCTTGGTCCTGCCTGTGCCTCCTAGGTCCCTTGACCCATGCTCTGCCACCTAGGTCCCTTGACCCTGGCTGTGGTCACTTGGCCTTGGCTGTGCCCCCTTATGTCCCTTGGCCCAGACTGTAGTCGTTTAGCACTGGTTGTGGTTTCTTGGGCTTGGCTGTACCCCCCAGGTCCCGTGGTCTTGGCTGTGGCCACTAGGTCCCTTGGCCCTGGTTGTGCCTCTAAGTTCTTTGGCCCTGGCTGTGCCCCCTATGATAAGGGACGTAAGATGCACAGCCAGGACCAAGGGACCTAAGGAGCACAGCCAGGGCAGAGGGATCTAAAGGACATAGCCAGGGCCAAGGGTCTTAGGGAGCACAGCCAGGGCCAAGGGAGATAGGGGGCCAGGATGGGGCACATTGTAAATTAAAAGAGAGGTCCTGGATGAGGGACTTAAAGGAAACCTGTCAGTTCTCTATGCCCTCCAACTTGGCAGCATTTATTTATGAGGAAATTCCCTGTCTAACCAGTTCTGCATAACCTTTATCTGTAAAAATTAGGTTAAAAAAAAGAAAAGACTGACTAGTCAGAGGCAACTAATACCCCATCGACTAGTCAAAGGCCTCATTAGCACAGGAAATGGGGACAATATAAATGTTTTTTTACAAAAAACATTATACAGGACTGGTTAGGCAGGGAATTTACTCATACAAATGTGAATGCTGCTGTGTTGGAGGGCATGTTGTAAGTGACAGGTTCCCTTTAATTACTGTATGCGGGGCCAGAATAAGGAATATACATTATTAGATTATGTTGTCAAGTGGGGAACATTTATACTGCTGTAATATAATTTATTTTTTATGAGACTGTTTTCCATGGGGGAACAAAAAGAGGTTCCTGTTACTGTGCAGGGGGCACTAGGTCACTTTTTTTATATTCATCTGGCAGTGTAGTATAGAAGTCGGGGAATAAGTGGAAAATTTGCTTTAAAAGAAATCAGTTAAAAATGACTGTTATTTCCTGTAGAGACAAGTCTTGGCAGGAAGAAGTGATTGCGGTCTAAGCCAGATGAAGACAAAAAGTGAAGATGAAGGACTTCACCTAAAGACGTCACTAGTGTCAGTGTATGACATGTGCGCACACACTTTACACAATATTCAGAGCTGCTATGTATAATGTCACTGATGATCACTGTATTACCTATACACTATACACAGAGCTCCTGTGTATTATGTCATCGGTGGTCACTGCATACTGACACTATATATAGAGCTCCTGTGTATAATGTCACTGGTGATTGCTGTATTACCTGTACACTATATACAGAGCTCCTGTGTATTATGTCATCGGTGATTACTGTATTACCTGTACACTGATACTATATATAGAGCTCCTGTGTATAATATCACTGATAATCACTGTATTACCTGTACACTGACACTATATATAGAGCTGATGTGTATAATGTCACTGTGATCACTGTATTACCTGTTGACTATACACTATATACAGAGCTCTTTTGTATGATGTCACTGTGATCACTTTATTACCTGTACACTGACACTGTACACTATACTGTACACTATACACTTCTGTATATAATGTCACTGGTGGTAATAACAGTGCAGTTAGTACTGTGGCTTTTATTCATGATCAGTATTGTAGTATTCGGTCACTATGTGGTGATAATATGTGTGGTCTGGTCACGGTGTGGCTGTATTTATCCCCTGTATGTGGTATTGTTTGGTTAATATGTAGTGGTAATAAATAAAGGATCTGGCCATGGTGTTGTGGTTTTTGTCCCCTGTATGTGGTATTATTCAGAAAGTATGTGGTGGAAATATGTAGTCTGGTCACAGTGTGGCTGTATTTTTCCCTTGTATGTGGTATTATTTGGTCACTGTGTGGTGGAATACGAGTATGTAGTTCAATCATGGTGTGGTGGTATTTCTCCCTTGTATGTGGTTTAATTATAACTTCTTTTAACCAAAGAAGCTCTTTAATGCAAAATACCATTATTGTAAATCCCAATTATGGTTTGCGCACATGAGATGTGCAGGAGTCACCTGTGTTTTACAGTCGATGCTCCACTATAACGAGCATAATGCATACTAGCTACAGTATTTGCTGTAGGGTGGGCACCTAAGGTCAATTCCTCCTGTGGGCCTCAGACACCAAAGTCCAACCCTGAGTATGTAAAGGCTTTTTGTAGCCAGAAAACAGCCTTTCAATTCTTGCTTGAGAAATTTTCATCCATTGTTCTTTGAAAAATTCTTCCAGTACTGTGAGTGTAAGGACTGGGACTGTGTACCTGTTTTGTTTGCTCTTGCCCTTAGTTCGGTTGGATTCTGCCCTTACCCAAAATGGAGTTGCTGGCTTCACGAGGGGCCATCTTGTTTCCTGTCTGATACGCCTTGTTTCCTGTCTGCTGTATACATAAGGGAACTCTGCACACTATGCCTTGCTTGTGTATCTTGTACCCTACTTGCTGCCAAGCTGGAAGGACCTGCAACTTGCTTCTTCTAATTTTTGGGATACCCTGCCTGCTTTTGGATCTATGTACCATGGAAGGACTCTGTTGCTTACACCCGCTCTGCACCCACCTCCGCTACGGTTTGCTTTCCTTTAGGAGCCACCCGGGCTGGATCCTGCCCTGGATCCTGCACTGCTGGACTGGTACTCGAACCCTCGGTCTGTGTTACTACATCTGCACACTTTGAAACTGTCTTTTGCCTGCTTATCTGTAGAGTCACAGTTTGCATCTCTCATCTGAAGTTTATATCTCTGCAATAGATATATACATCTTGAACTGTGATATACCGTGTTTGTCTTAATTTCTGACCCACGTCATTGGGCTTCATAGAACGTTAGTACAAACTTATAACAGTGAGATTCCTGGGTTGTCCTGCATACACTGCTATTTTGTGGTCTAGCCACAGATTTTTAATGATATTCACATTGGGGGACTGTGAGAGCCATTGTAAAACCTTCATCTTGTGTCTTTTGAGGTAGTCTATTGTGGATTTTGATGTGTGTGTTTTGGATCATTATCCATTTGTAGAAGCAATCCTCTTTTCAACTTCAGCTTTTTTACAGATGGTGAAATGTTTGCATCAATAATTTGTTGAAATTTCATTGAATCCAGTCTTCCTTCTATCCATGGAATGTTCCCTGTGCCACTGGCTGTAACACAACCCCAAAACATGATTGACCCACTCTCATGCTTAATGGTTGGAACCATTATTTTCCTGAAATTCTGTGGCCTTTTTTCTCCAGACATTCCTTTGATTCCTTCAATTCTCTCCTCTGTCCCCCAGCACCTCCTCCCTCTCCACTCATCTCAGCTGAAGACTTTGCTTCATTTTTCAAACAGAAGATTGATCACATCAGAGACAGTTTTGGTTGACAACCCCCAGAGCCCTTCCTCCTAACTGTCCAGCCCTCCTCCAAAACCAACTTCTCCACCATTACAGAAGATCGACTCTCCAATCTACTCTCAAGATCACATCTCACCACTTGTGCTCTTGACCCGATCCATCCCACTTCATCCCAAACATCACCACAGTCTTCATCTCAACCCTAACCCATCTATTCAACCGATCAGTAACAACTGTTGTTTTCCCTTCAAGCTTTAAACATGCCTCAATCACATGACGCGCCCGAGGGGCCGTGGGATACTCGGTACCGAGCCCGTTAACTTCAATGGGAGATGTCGCAGCAGTGATCCGGTCCGTGACCCCAGGCGGTCATGTACAAGGGGTAGAATTGGATGGGGATAAAGTTTATGTAGTGATTTATGATGCCAGTTGGAGTGTTCGACTGTAGTATAGCCGGCACTGCAGTTTATCCCTGGGGGAGTAGATGGTGATGGCAATGCACTTGTTAAAACCCTTTCCAACCAGGGCAAGACCCCCAGAGATTGTGATGCATGGAGTAATAAGGGAGGAGACAAGGAAAGTCACTTTATCATTTACAGTAGTTCAGGTGCAGTTCAGAGGAGATATTACAACTCTTACCAGGTTACAGTCTGCTCTGGAGAATGGGAGTTATCTTTCCTTGCTGTGACTCAGTGTAGCCTCCTGCTATTCTAATCCCTTCTGGGACCAAGGCTTTCTGGAGTTTAGAACTTCCCAGTATTGCCTCTACTCACTGTCATGATCCATGAGGGATCAGGACAGATAAAAGCACAGGTAACCTTTATTTTTTTTTGCTGTGCTTAGAGATGTTTTTGCCCCCAGTGGCCATTTGGATTATTGCACTGTGGTGTCGTTTGTTCTAAGTTTGCCCCCGGTGGTGGTGAGCGTCATTGCACTCTGTTTCTTTAGTTAAGTGCACATGTTTATAATACCGGTCTGATTGCTGGCTCTGCTATAAAAGAGTCACAGGTGTTGCAATCAGCGTTGGTGATAGTGTTCATTTCAACCATCCTTGGTGGAGGAAGGAGCTGGAGAACGTTCCTTGCAGCACTGTCTTAGCCCTGGTGTGGAAGGAGTCATAGGGGATTTCCTTGTAGCTCTGACAGAGCTTGGTGGCAGCATTTCAGGAGGAGAGCTGCATTCTGGTGGTGGACTCTGTTGCCAGGAGCAAGTGCACAGAGTAAAGCTAAGTTGTGTTCCCCGTTTGTGTTTTCCTTTCATGTGTATTAGTACAGCGGTGGGGCCAGTGCCTGCGCCACCCAGCTCCCTAGCAAGGGATAGATGTAGGGTGTGCTAGGGCGACAGGTATCCTGAGCATCGCCCGGTGCGGAACTGACATGGGGAGCGTTAGGGACACTGACTCAAGGGAGTGCAGGAGGTCTCCACGTCCCCTTTCCCTATGGGAGGGCCCACCGTTGTAACCGTGTTCCCTCCCCCTTGTCTTGTTTACAGTTACCGGCCTGCGGGTCGTGTCACACAGGATGGGTCCACGTGACATTATCAGCAACCAATAATTTTTTTTCTGCTGAGCCATGGACCCAGTTCAGACCTTTGCCTAAATGCTGAAGACCCTTACTGATGAGCTTAGGGGCTGCACGGTGAGTTGGTGCAGCAACTGCAGCAGTTGGTGGGCTTTGGGGGCTTGGTTCAGAGACAGGCTCAGACAGAACCCAAGATATCCCTCCCTGACAGATTTTCTGGAGGGAGAGATCAATTCTTGGTATTCCAGCAAGCCTGTAAATTGTATTTCAGGCTGCGCCCTCGTTCATCAGAGAGTGAAGAGCAACGGGTGGGAATCATTATGTCCCTTCTTAAAGGGGATTCCCAATCCTGGGCCTTCTCCCTACCGGATGATTCTCCATCATTAGAGTCTGTGGATGAGGTTTTTGCGGCTTTGGCGCTTGTGTATGGGGATCCTGATGGCGTCGCCCTGGTGGAATCTCGATTCCGTAGGTGTAAACAGGGAGCCTAGGTTGTTTAGGAGGTGGGCCACTAACACTCAGTGAAATGACCCTGCACTTAGGAGTCAATTTGTGCAGGGTTTGTCTCCAAAGTTGCAGGATACTCTGGTGCAGTACGCCGCCCCCAGGTCACTGGAGGCTGCCATGTCCCTTGCCATCCGGGTGGATAGACGCCTCAGGGAAAGACATAAACAAAATGTGCCCCCTGATGTCCTTGCTAGGGAGGAGGACCCACCAGTGCGGATGGAGGAACCCAGACAGCCCGGTGTTGTTGATTCAAAAAAGGGGGTGTCTGCGGATCATCGAGGTGGGGGTATGCTTTTCCTGTGGGAAGCCTGGCCATTTTATGAGAGCCTGCCCAGTTCATGCCAAGTCTCCAGACAAACCTATGCAAGTAGGAGGAGCTAGTTTGTGGACGGAGCTGCCTACGGTTCGGGAAGTGGTGTCGGCATGTTTTTACTGTGGGCAGACTGGGCAAGCCTTCAGGACATGACCTTGCGCGACAAATTATCTGTGCCATCTGAGAAGCCGCATTCCCCTGGTCGCTTGGAGGGAGGCGACCAGGGAGTATACATTTCCTTCATTTTGCCCTCCCAAGGTACTATGTCAGCAGAGGTGTTGGCTGGTGTCATACCGGAGGTGATGGATTGGCAGGCGAGGGAAGTGGTCAGCTGGGGGCAGTCGTATGAGGGCTGCTGCCTAGGAACTACTGTCTCTCTTCCACGGACCCCTTCCTCTCCAGTGAGAGCAGCAGGAGAGTAGGGGCAAGACTCAACCCTCACCATTGGCCAACCCTGGGAGGCGCAGACCTCGTGGTGGTAGGGGTCGGAGGGTGGTGTACCCCTTGGGGGTGTGTGTGGTGACACAGGGGGACGCCTCTGTTGTCAGTCCCAGAAAGAGTTCTCCAAGTGGTGACAAACGAACGAGTGGCAATAAACATTCAGGTCCGGACCTGTGTGTGAACGAGCGTGTATGGGTGGCCACCAAAAAACATCCAGTGGAAGTGTGTTGTGGAGTGTTACCAGCTTATACCAAACATACACAACTCGTTCCCCAGGTCAGCTCTTCGGAGATGTGTGGTGCCTCCAGAAACGTTGCCAATACCAGCGGGCTCATTTGTCATCAACCTGACGTGCAGGTAGTTGCTGGGGTGAACTCTGGGTCTGGGTGTCCCCGCTGTAGGTGGTTCCCTGATGGGGAACGGTCTTCAGGGTCCAGAGGCCCCTCATTAAGGGGAGGGTACTGTCATGATCCATGCGGGATCAGGACAGATAAAAGCACAGGTAACTTTTTTTTTTTTTTTTTTTCTCAAGCTGTGCTTAGAGATGTTTTTGCCCCCGGTGGCCATTTGGATTATTGCACTGTGGTGTCGTTTGTTCTAAGTTTGCCCCCGGTGGTGGTGAGCGTCATTGCACTCTGTTTCTTTAGTTAAGTGCACATGTTTATAATACCGGTCTGATTGCTGGCTCTGCTATAAAAGAGTCACAGGTGTTGCAATCAGCGTTGGTGATAGTATTCATTTCAACCATCCTTGGTGGAGAAAGGAGCTGGAGAACGTTCCTTGCAGCACTGTCTTAGCCCTGGTGTGGAAGGAGTCATAGGGGATTTCCTTGTAGCTCTGACAGAGCTTGGTGGCAGCATTTCAGGAGGAGAGCTGCATTCTGGTGGTGGACTCTGTTGCCAGGAGCAAGTGCACAGAGTAAAGCTAAGTTGTGTTCCCCTGTTTGTGTTTTCCCTTCATGTGTATTAGTACAGCGGTGGGGCCAGTGCCTGCGCCACCCAGCTCCCTAGCAAGGGAGAGGTGTAGGGTGTGCTAGGGCGACAGGTATCCTTAGCAGCGCCCGGTGCGGAACCGGCATAGGGAACGTTAGGAGCATTAGGGACACTGACTCAGGGGAGTGCAGGAGGTCTCCACGTCCCTTTTCCCTATCGCAGGGCTCACCGTTGTAACTGTTGTCCCTTCCCCTTGTCCTGTTTACAGTTACCGGCCTGCGGGCCGTGTCACACAGGACTGTATCACATGCCACGTCTTGTTGTTTACAGTTACCGGCCTGCGGGTCGCGTCACACAGGACGGGTTCATGTGACACTCACTGTGTATTTCGCCTTCAGCAACTTGCAGTTTGAATCCTTTGTGATGCAGCTCAAGTTCCCACTTGCACTGTCCTTCACTGATTCCAGGTTATTGCAGTATTTCTGAGGGAAAACACTTTTCTGCTGGTTGTGTAATCCCACGCAGTCTCTCAGCTTACCACCCAGCTCTGAAAGCATGGATGATCTAGGGGCTGCTTCTTAGCTCTCACTCCTGGATCAGCCACATGTCATCATGGCGTCCAAGCGTACATCCTCCTCCTGAGAACAAGTCAGCCCCTCCCACTCCCAGTTAGGGTATGTCTGCAAAGCTCGCAGCTTCAGACAAATGAGGGAATGAGGCAAATTGTGTGTGTCTAGCAGAGAAAGCATAACTCCCATTGCTCACAAAACACATACAGAACAGTACATATTTAACCCTTTTGTGGCGATAAAGATGCAGGGCACCACATTCCCCCTAGTTAAAGGTAGCACGTCCTCGGGCTACACAAGGAACATAAGCACATAACAAATGACATAACAGTTAACTTGAGTATAAGTAAACAGTCACATTAACTGAGTTAAAGTCGTGGATTACAGCCCAGAACCACTTCTGATTGTTTGGATCGTCCCTGAGTGCAGCTGCAGGGCACACAGACCATAATAGAAATTCACTGCACTGGCTGTTTTAGATGGATTCCTGCCAAGGCACGATGAACACAGATTTTTCTTCTCAAGTTTAAGAGTCTTTACAAGAGTTCTTGTAGTAGAAAAAGGCATAATAACTACTAAAATCTCACATTAGTCAATGTGGGCACAATTTCTTTAACATTTTCAATAACGTTACCTAAAACAAAGTTCAATGTTAGTACAACTCAAAAACAAATTATTAATCTTAGACTATTTTACAAATCATTTTTATAAATCATTTCTATAACGAGAAGGGGTTTGGCCCTGTGTGCTACGCTGTGATCTGCGCCAGATAGGAATACTAGACGACATACTACGAATATTTGAATCTACCATGGGTACAACAGGTTCACTGCTGACTGTGGGAAAGTTTTCTGATTCTTCCTCATGCACAGCGTTAGTGGTTGGCATTAGCGACTCGTCGCTTCCAGAATAATTTGGTGTCTCTGGTAAAGACCTTTGTGGGAACACCATCACTGGAACTACCACTGCATTGTTAACTTGTAGCCAAGAACTAGGGAATTAACCTAGAACAGTGCGAATCTTAGTATCAGTCTTTTCTTTTTGCTGAGAAACTTCCTTAGTCACAACTCTTTCATGCAATTGTGCGTGTTGTACACGTTTTTCCATCGTCTTTGGAGATAGTACACACTTTGCTGTTGTCATAGCTAGATGGTTGAATAGTGTAAGGCTGAGCCTCCCATTGGTCATCTAATTTGTGGTTTCTTCTCTTTTTCTTCAGCCCTTGTTCACCTGTTGGTAAGGAGGTTGCTACAGCATATCTATTAAAGTTCCTTCCCTGTTTTTTGCCTAGCTTGAGCAAGACTTTCCTCCACACATTGTTGAACTTTTTGATACTGCAGTTGTCTTTCCGTATTCCAATCAGTGTCCATTTGGCTGGATATGGTTTCAGGAGTTAGGACTCCCATTTCAGAGTCGATGGGGAGTTTACCTGGACATGCACGCATCAAGTACGCTGGGGCATATCCTGTTGCGCTGGTTAGGATATGGTTGTACATTTCAATCAAATCAGGCAATTTCTCAGGCCATTGGTTCCTTTCTTCTAGTGGTAGGATCTGCAATAAATTGATCACCAGATGATTTAGTTTTTCGCAAAGACCATTGCCTTGTGGATGGTATGGTGTAGTTCTGAACTTTTTACATCCATAGACGGAGCAAAATTCTTGAAAGACTTCTGCTTCGAAGGCTGGACCTCTGTCTGTCAGCACTTGATCTGGGTAGCCATGGGGCCTGCAGAATTATTCTTGGAATGCCTTTGCAGCTGTTCTTGCTGTTTGGTCTTTCACCAGAATGACCACTAGGAAACGGGAATAGTGATCCACTATTGTTAAGGCATAGGTATACCCTGATCGTCTTGGGGTTAATTGCACGTGGTCTAGGGCCACCAGTTCCAAAGGTTGTTTAGTGATGATGGGCTTCAAGGGGGCCCTTTGATTGGCAGAATTCTTTCTTCTGAGATTAAGTGGGCCGCATTCCCTACACCACTGTTCAATAGACCGTCTCATACCTGTCCAGAAGAAGCGGTCGCGGATGACTGCTTCCAGCTTTTTCCAGCCAAAGTGCCCTGCTTGATTGTGGTAAGCTTCTAAAACCATGGGCACGTATTTTCTGGGGACCACGATCTGCCATACCAGTTCATATGTACGAGGGTTAATAGCTCTTTGGATGAACTTGCCTTCATAAAGGAACAGCTTCTTTCCACAACTGTTGGACCTCTGCAGGCACATCAGGAGCTGGAGATGAATCTGCTTCTCCAAGGAGTTCTTTGACCATGCATATAGCCGGCTCACTGCTCTGCATCTCTGCCCAACCATGGTGAGGTAGTGGATTAAGGGAAACTTCGTGAATGGCAAGACTTCTCCCTGTCATGTGGTTAGTCTTGGGAGACACCATGGTAATGGAATGCTGGCATCTCTATTTCTTCCAGGTCTTCTAGATCCTCTGCTGGAACAGGAGCATTTTGCATACAGGACAAGGCATCGCATTTGCGTTTTTAGTGCCAGCTCGGTATTTAATGACGAACTCATAATTTGACAACTGAGCCATCCATCTTTGTTCCAAGGCGCCAAGCCGAACGGTCTCCAGATGGGTTAATGGATTGTTGTCCATATAGATGGTAAATTTGGATGAGGCCAAACAGTGCTTGAACCTCTCGGTCACTGCCCAAACGATAGCCAAGAATTCTAGCTTTAAGGAACTATAGTTGGTAGGGTTCCTCTCAGTAGGACGAAGCTTCCGACTGGCATAAGCAATGGCTTTCTCCTTACCCTGCTGCGCTTGAGATAGGACAGCTCCTAGCCCAACATTGCTGGCATCGGTGTGCAGGATAAACGGCTGATCATAGTCTGGATACGCTAAGATCTCTTCTCCAGTAAGTGCTTGCTTAAGGCTGTTGAATGACTCATCCAACCTAGCATTCCACTCGACCAGGGGACTCTTGCCTCTGGTCTTTTTGGATTGGCCAACTTGGAGATCTTGAAGAGGGGCTGCCAATTTAGTAAAGTCTTTGATAAAGCTTCTGTAGTACCCCGCTAGGCCTAGGAATTGTCTGACATCTTGCATGTTGGTGGGTACTTTCCAGTCCCTGATGACAGTCACTTTGTCTGGGTCGGGGGCTACTCCTTCTGCACTCATGACATGGCCTAAATGCTGCCCTTTGGGCTTTAGGAGATGACACTTAAATGGTTTTACCTTTAAGCTGAAGTTGGACAACGCCTCCAAGACCTCTGCCAGGTGTTGCAGATGTTCCTCATAGGTCCTGGAATACACAATCACATCATCCAAGTACAATAGCGCAGTCTCAAAGTTCATATGCCCCAGGCAACATTCCATAATTCTCTGAAAGGTCCCAGGAGCACTGCTCAATCCCAATGGCATGTAATTAAATTCACATAGCCCCATAGGAGTAGTGAACGCAGTTTTTTTTTCTTTGTCTGCCTCAGCAACAGTAACCTGCCAGTACCCGCTGGTTAAGTCCAAAGTGGAGAAGTATCTAGCGGATTTTAATGCTGCTAGAGACTCCTCTCTGTGCGGTAAAGGGTATGCATCTTTGTGAGCAATTTTGTTAAGTTGTCTGTAATCTACATACATGCGCATTGTGCCATCTTTCTTTTTGACTAACACCAGGGGAGCTGCCCAAGAGCTGTAGCTATCCCTGATTATCCCTGCTTGTTTCAGTTCTCTTAGCATACCTTTTGCACACTGATAATGAGCTGGAGGTACAGGACAATACCTTTCTTTGATAGGTGGGTGATCTCCTGTGGGGATGTTATGTTGAAACCCTTTTACCTGCCCAAAATCTAAGGGATGCTTACTGAAAACCCTCTCGTATTCTTGCACCACCCGCTGCACTCCCTTTTTCTGATGCACAGGGGTGGAGTTGGTGCAAACATGTATCTTTTGGAACCATTCCTCTGTCTGAACAGAAGACACTTATGACGGATCTAAAGGTCCTACAGCCTGAATATGATTGTTGCTAGCTGTGAATAGTTTGGCTACGGTTGCATAACGGGACAAACAAGCTTCCTCCTCTCCACAGTTCAGAACACGTACCGGGACCCTGTCCCTTTTAATACCAACAATTCCCCTTGCTGTCAGCACAGTAGGTCAGCTGTCTGAGTAGACTGGTTCAAGGAGAGCTTGGTAGTCCCATGCTCTGATGCCTATGGTTGCTCTGCACCAGATGAGGGTCTCACTCCTAGGGGGAAGCATAATGGAGAAGGGATCACTCACCCTTACACTACCAATATCTCCATCAGTTAACACCACCTGCTGTTGCTGCACAAGTGCCTTGATATCTTTATTGAGGGCATGCTGTTCTTTGTATGGGGCTGACTCGGCTATGTCTTTCAAAATGGTTATGACCTCACTTAAACAATTTTCAATCACATTTGTGCCCAATGTTATGATAGGTGGACCCACTCCTCTTTCCACCTCTACCATCACAAGACCTTGAGCTTTGAGCTCCACCTTCCCCACTTTAATGACAACCTCTTTGTACCCCACCTGTGTCAGAGGTTGACCATTTCTGGCTATTAATGACAAGTTACCATCAGGAAGTTGGGTGAAATCAGTCTCAGTCCAATATCTTTGGTACAGTGTGTGAGGAATTGTGGTTACCTGTGATCCAGTGTCCCCAAGGTAGGTGAAGGGGATACCATCCACTACCACGGGTATAAGTGGACATCCTCCAACATACCTGTTTCTCCAGTTAGTTGGACCAGATTGTCTTACTCCTGGAGGGTGGTCCTCGACCCCAGGGGTCACCCATTTAAAGGACATTCTCTTTCGATGTGATCCACCTTATTGCACTGTCTGCAGATGGGTCTCCCAGAAGAGTCAAATTGGTCTGTTCTCCTGCCGGAGCGAGTCAGTCGTCACTGATGTTGTGTCATCCTCTTTGGCTGTTGCCATGGGAGATCATCCAGGCTCAATGCTAGTTGGATCCTCTCTGTGGGGGAATAAGTCTGGAGAGTCTGAACAGTTTTACATAGACCAGCCATATTTTTAGTCAGTTATTGTACTTGCAGCCTTAAATCTGCAATAGAATCATCAACTGGAGTCTTTACGTGCTGCACTGCAGGCACCTGAGGTGAGGATACTGCCCCCTGGTGGTATGTAACTGCTGGATGTTTAACTGGCTCAGTGCAGACATAGGTAGATTCTCTTAAGATACGGATGGATCTGTCCTCAAACTGAACAAAGTCCATATCAGGGTTCTGCAGTGACAAAATGTGAAGTTATGCCTTACTGGAATCAGACAGAAGACCTTCTATAAACTGTTCTTTCAGCATTTTGTTCCCATCTCTTACACTGTCTGGATCAATTTGTTTAATGGCCCGCAGCGCCTCCTGCAGGTTAAGGGCATAGTCTCTGACAGTGTCCTGTGATTTCTGTCTGCAGCTGAAAAATCACATCTTTATTTCTGAAGCAGTACAGGTGTAAAAAGTATCCTTTAATTTAGCAAAAATGTCTTTTACAGTCTTTTTATCAGTTGCTGGCCAAGATTTAACTTCTCTCTGAGCAGCGCCACTGAGCTGACTTATAAGTATACTGCTCCTCTGACATAGGGTAAATTTCAAATGTGC
Organism: Dendrobates tinctorius; assembly: GCF_039654945.1. Classification (NCBI taxonomy): domain Eukaryota; kingdom Metazoa; phylum Chordata; class Amphibia; order Anura; family Dendrobatidae; genus Dendrobates; species Dendrobates tinctorius. The sequence goes on along the minus strand of NW_027361827.1, from coordinate 26,772,343 downwards.
TGCGCAGCTTCCCTTTAAAGTCACTTAAGGTGTGTGATTCACCATTGTACTGTAGCAGCCATGTCGCACCCGGTATAAGGCATGGTGAGAGGCAATATGGGAGCTGAAGCTGCTATACCCTGAGCGTCGCTGGGTTTAGACATTTCCCCCCAGGTAACCTTTGCAGGGGTGTGACTCACCGTTTCAGTTGCTGCAGGTCGTTGCTCCTGTAGGACTTTAGGCATGCACGGATATCCTGTCCGGATCCTGTTCGTAGATGCCAAAAATGACACGCCCGAGGGGCCGTGGGATACTCAGTACTGACTCTCACCAGGTTACAGTCTGCTCTGGAGAATGGGAGTTATCTTTCCTTGCTGTGACTCAGTGTAACCTCCTGTTATTCTGATCCCTTCTGGGACCAAGGCTTTCTGGAATTTAGAACTTCCCAGTATTGCCTTTACTCACTGTGTATTTCGCCTTCAGCAACTTGCAGTTTGAATCCTTTGTGACGCAGCTCAAGTTCCCATTTGCACAGTCCTTCACTGATTCCAGGTTACTGCAGTATTTCTGAGGGAAAACACTTTTCTGCTGGTTGTGTAATCCCACACAGTCTCTCAGCTTGCCACCCAGCTCTGAAAGCATGGATGATCTAGGGGCTGCTTCCCTGCTTTTTAGCTCTCCTGGATCAGCCACATGTCATCATGGCGTCCAAGCGTACATCCTCCTTCACACTGAGAACAACAAGTCAGCCCCTCCCCCTCCCAGTTAGGGTATGTGTGCAAAGCTCGCAGCTTCAGACAAATGAGGGAATGAGGCAAATTTTGTGTGTGTCTAGCAGAGAAAGCATAACTCCCATTGCTCACAAAACACACATAGAACAGTACATATTTAACCCTTTTGTGGCGATAAAGATGCAGGGTGCCACACATACCTATCCTCAAAAAGCCCTCTGTTGATCCATCCGCGGTATCTAGCTATTGCCCTATATCACTTCTCCCCTATGCCTCAAAACTACTGGAACAACATGTCCATCTTGAACTCTTCACCCACCTCTCTTCTTGCTCCTTCTTCGACTGCTTACAATCTGGCTTGCGGCCGCACCACTCTGCTGAAACTGCCCTAACTAAGGTCACCAATGACCGCCAAATCCAAGCAACACTACTCTGTCCTCCTCCTTCTGGACCTGTCCTCTGACTTTGACACTGTGGATCATTCCCTATTACTACAGACCCTCTCATCTCTTGGCTTTACAGACTAGGCCCTATCTTGGATCTCATCATACCTAACAGATCGGACATTCAGCCTCTCCCACTCACACACCACCTCCTCTCCTCTGCCCCATCTGTCGGAGTCCCGCAAGGTTCAGTCATAGGGCCACTGCTCTTCTCCATTTTCACATTTGGCCTCGGACGGCTCATAGAATCTCACGGCTTTCAGTATTACCTCTATGCTGATGACACACAGATCTACATCTCTGGACCAGATATCACAACCCTACTAACCAGAATGTCACAATGTCTGTCTACTAGTTAATCTTTCTTCTCCGCTAGATTTCTAAAACTTAATATGGGCAAAACAGAATTCATCATCTTTCCCCCTTCTCACTCCCCTAACGGACCTATCCATTAAAGTAAATGGCTGCACATTCTTCCCAGTCCCACAAACTCGTTGCCTCGGGGTAATCCTTGACACTGATCTCTCTTTCAAACCACATATCCAAGCCCTTTCTAGTTCCTGCCGACTTCAACTCAAAAACATTTCACGGATCCATACATTCCTCAACCAAGAATCTGCAAAACCCCTAGCCCATGCTCTCATCTCCTGCTTTGACTACTGCAACCTCCTGCTCTCTGGCCTCCCCTCTAACACTCTCACACCCCTCCAATCTATTCTAAACTCTGCTGCTCAACTAATCCACCTGTCCCCCTGCTCTTCCTCAACCTCTCCCCTCTGTCAATCCCTGCACTGGTCCCTATAACCTGAAGACCTACCTCTTCCAACAAGCCTACAACCTGCAGTAACCACTGATCGACCAAGCCACTGCATGACCAGCTCTACCCTCGCCTATTGTATCCTCACCCATCCCTTGTAGATTGTGAGCCCTCGTGGGCAGGATCCTCTCTCCTCCTGTATCAGTCATGACTTGTATTGTTAAAGATTACTTTACTCGCTTTTATTATGTAGATCCCTTTTCACATGTAAAGCACCATGGAATAAATGGCGCTATAATAATTAATAATAATAATTTTTAATCTCATTGGTCCACATGACTTGTTTGCAAAATGGATCAAGCTTATTTAAAAGTGCTTTTGCATACTTCTGATGCTGAAATTTATGTTGAGGACACAGGAGAGGCTTTCTTCTGATGACTCTTCTATGGATGTGCGGGGCCTCTGGGCTTTCACAAAATGCTGGTGCTGCCCCCGCACCACAGAGCACTGCCACACCAGCCTGGGATGGTGTATAGTACAAGTTATTTTTATATGGTTTCAATCAGTTTAATATAATATACACTGAGATGAGGTAAGCAAAAGGTCACTGAAACTTACTTAAGATAAAGGAATGTAAATTACTGGTCATTTATCCATCAACAAATGACCATTGATATTTAAGGCAACGACCTTAATTAGATTGGGTGTGTTAACTGTCCCCATGGATGTTATCTTGTGCTCCGAAGCCCCTCCTCCAGCTTGCTGTATTTCTGCCATGTGGCACACATGAGGCCCCCTCCTCTAGCTTCCTGTATTACATAATGGTTAAAACAGGTATTGAGGGGATGTGTTTATAGCCAATGGACAATAGACTTGTGACATCATTCCCCACATGGTGGGGCTGGACACACCTTTTAGCTGGACATTTAAAAGAACCAGGACACATGTGCTCAGTCTTTTTTGGCTCCTGGAGGATGACTGGTCGATGTCTATCTGAATAATGTAACGTATGAATAATGCTTGTTTCTGATTAATGCATATGTATTTATAGTTTTATACTGTTTATTATTTGATCTTATCACTTATTAAGTAAATCAATTTAGTAAATTCAATTCTTGTGTGAGCATTTTCTTCATCACAATCCAATGGAACCCTTACAATACAAATTGGTGTCAGAAGCGGGATTGTTTTGAATAAAAATGTTTGCAAAATTGAATAAGTTTGTTAAGAGTAGGAAAGCAGTTGAGAGTAGTGTCAGATCTTTGCCAGAATGGGTGTTACCAGGAAAGTGGACCCCCAATGGCACAGGAATGTAACAAATATATGGAGGGACAGCGGTTATCAAATCCTCAGGATGTGGCTGGCAAATTTGATCTCTCAAGGTATGATGCAAAAGAGCAGAAAGCTGCAGCAGCCGTTGGATGGATCTGTGTGCAAGTGTCCCAAAGATTACAGGAGGAGATAGACCATTTGTGTTTAGAGCTGCATACAGTTTTAGAGCAAAGGATTAGCTTGCAATCAGCCTTGAGAGACCAAATGAAACAGCATGACAATATGCAAAGGAATTTTGAAGCTTATGTAATGAAAAATGTGAATAAGAATAGGCGCAGGAGGAGACAGCGGCCAGTGTCAGATATTTGTACTGCACAGATTACAACCATGATTGCACATGAGAAATGGTCAGATTTTCTAGAATGGGATGGCTGTAACAGTGAGACAGATGAGGAAGAAAAGCAAGCCAGACCAATTGTGACTACTAAAATTAGGAGAGAAGTCACACAGCGTAGTGGAGATAGGATGGATGCAGGAAACGCAGCTACAGAAGCTTCAATGACCGAAGAAACTAGGAATTATACAGCAGGAGATTTATCAGAATTAGCTACCAGGTACAGGCAGCAAGCAGGAGAACCTTTGTTAGCATGGATTCTCAGATTATGGGATCAGGGAGCTGATACTATAATCTTGAACCGTCTTGAGGCAGTAGGACTTTGTAGTATTTGTATTGATCCTATGGTGCGTCTAAAAATGAGATGTTTAAGGGACACTACAGAGACTTTCTCTTTGCTGCATTTGGTGAGGGATTCTGTGGTACAAGTGTGTGACTCTCCTATGGAAGTAATACCACAGACACGATGAGAGTCTCTTGCAGATGGAGTTCAGAGATTGAGAGAAATCGCAGGTATAGGTGGCATAACTCGCAATCCTTTGCCTGATCTGAATGATCATTTTGCTGTTGAGGATTGGAAGGGACCAGATGCTGGAATATTGACAGTATTGATGAAGAATAAGTTCATAAAAGGTGCCCCAGCATCATACAAAGCCCCATTGTTCACTATGTTCAGTGCACTTGAGGGAAATTCCACTAATGTCTACACAGCATGCAATTTAATCTCCCAGCTATCTGCTCTAGAGAGGGTAAAAGTATCAAAAAATAGTACAGTAAAGAGAGTAGATCAAGAAAGGAGAAAAGAGGATGATACTCAAATTAGAAAGAGCAGGACGGAGTTGTTTTGTGACCTGATAGCTAGTGGAGTTCCATTCCAGGATATAGATGGGATCTCTACAAGTGACCTGTTGAGAAGATGGTAAGATCTGAGAAGAAAAGGTAAATTGCAACTCGCCAGACCCAAGAGGGTGGCGACAAATGAGATAGGGGGTTGGAAAGATAGAGGTGGGACACCTGATGGAGGCATGCAAAGCCCCCACTGTAACCGCCCCTTGCATTCTTCCAATACCATGGCATACTACACCCCCTGCTAAGATTCCCTCATGGACTAATTATATAAGTTGTGGAACATCCCTGAAATTGTTGTTTGAACGGTTTTGCCATTTTTTTATGTCTAATGATGTTTGTTTTCATTCTAGAGCTTTTTAGAGAAATAATCCTGTGAGCATACTGTGACGTATGCGCTGGCTGATATATGAAGAGAAATACTTCTGTGAGCATACTGTGACGTATGCGCTGGCTGATATATGATGACTTGGTTTGGTCTTGGTGATGCATAAATGTGCATTCCTCACCTGAGGGTTTGTAGTAGACCTTGATGTTTTAAAAGGCAAAAGACCACAGCAGATATAAGATGATTCTGTATGTGGGAGCCATGAGAGAAACATACAAGGAAAAGAGGGAGTGACAGTACAGACAATGAATTTAAGACTGACCTAAAGTTAGATGACTGATAATATACTGGAGGGTTGACAAGATAAATAGATGACTTATTTGTACTAAGTGTTGTATTGTCACTGTATGTGCTTTGTGTATTTGTCATGGATATCCCTTGATTAAAATTGGGTCACAGCCAAAGAAAAAATCCATGTGGTATTTTTATTTTTACTTTTTTATTTGGTATATTTTTATTTTTTATGAGCTCATTTTCTGAATTTTAATTGTACTGTGTTTAGCATTCTTGGTTTTTAAAGGAATTGTTTTTTCTCTTTTCAGTCCACTACATGTTGGATTGGGGGGTGGGGTGTGTAAATAACCGTTTGTTTGCAGGAGTGAAAGAAGAAACCTTGGCCATTTAATTAATATGTAAATACAGTGCACAGTAAATAGTCCATTCCTGCAGTAGTGAAAAAGGAGTCCATCTACCTAATATAAGATTATATTTTATGACTTATTTTTGAGTTTTAACTTTTTTTTATTTTTGGGAGCTCCCATGCAAATTGGGTTTTGAAGAATATATATGTTAAATGATTTCAATGAATGCTAGTTTGTTAATGTCTTGATATAGCTTTGTTCACCTACACCTGAGTCATGCAATGCAAATGTGTGGGCACCCAAAGTGTGTGTTGATGTAATGTGTATATTATGTAAAAAATAATAATTTGCTAGAATTGGGTTAATAGCAAATTGGCTTGGGTTTGGTTTTCCTTAACATGTAATTGTACTGATTCTGATTAGTAGTAACATTATTTTGTGATCTCCATGAACATGATTGTACTGGTAATTATGATCATCGTTATTATGCAAATGTGATTGACATGAATTTGATGTGTTTGATCAGTGTATAAGTCCATACAAATATGATATATATTTTATGTAGTATTATTATCTAGTGTAGAAATATTTGCTACAGTAGAAAATTTCAAAGGTAATTCTGGGCACAATTAATTTGGACCAACAAACCTACGGTAATTTTGTTTGATTCATTTGATCAAGGGGTGGAAAACAAGCCACCAGGACTGAGTTATTTTGGACTGTTGCTTTGGACTGAGTTAGCTCTGCCAAGACTTTGGAACTTTCAAGTATGATTGTGAACTTCACTTTCCCTCAGTGCAGGCTGTGTCTTGTGTGTAGACTGAAGATGTCCAATTGAGCGCTAAGACTGAGCCCAGATGATGCTGAACCGTCAACCAGGGTGAATCCTCATGACTGCCAGCTGATGCAAATGGCATATAAAGTGAGGCCCTGAACAGCTGCAGCAATAGAAGATGAAAGGTACTCTTATGCTCAGCCATGGACACCTGCACTTCCCTCACCCATTGCTTTGGAGAAATGAGGGGTTAATGTCATGAAGAGCAGGGACAAATTACTCTTTAGAGTCTGTTCTTTTGCTAACCAGGGAAAGTAGTGAAGTCACCCCAAAGTGATGAGGGCATAATAATCCCCGTGCTTCCCTGCAACAGAGACCCCTTTAAAAATTGTGGTCAAGAAGATCCGAAGAAAGAAGATTTCTACAGACATTTGATATTTCATTACCTGTTGGTCCAATGTTGTTTTTGTTCCGTTTTAAGCCCAGGATGTTATTTTTTTACCAAGCGGTTTTCTATTGGTAGCAAATAAATAAATATATATAAATGAGCAATGCAAATAATGATAAATGGAATAGTTTAGTGGCAGGTTAATTAATTAAAGTGATTGAAACCAGGAATGGAATGCATAGTACAAGTTATTTTTATATGGTTTCAATCAGTTTAATATAATATACACTGAGATGAGGTAAGCAAAAGGTCACTGAAACTTACTTAAGATAAAGGAATGTAAATTACTGGTCATTTGTTTATCCATCAACAAAGGACCATTGATATTCAAGGCAACTACCTTAATTAGATTGGGTGTGTTAACTGTCCCCATGAATGTTTTCTTGTGCTCCGAAGCCCCTCCTCCAGCTTGCTGTATTTCTGTCATGTGGCACACATGAGGCCCCCTCCTCTAGCTTCCTGTATTACATAATGGTTAAAACAGGTATTAAGGGGATGTGTTTATAGCCAATGGACAATAGACTTGTGACATCATTCCCCACATGGTGGGGCTGGACACACCTTTTAGCTGGACATTTAAAAGAACCAGGACACATGTGCTCAGTCTTTTTTGGCTCCTGGAGGATGACTGGTCGATGTCTATCTGAATAATGTAACGTATGAATAATGCTTGTTTCTGATTAATGCATATGTATTTATAGTTTTATACTGTTTATTATTTGATCTTATCACTTATTAAGTAAATCAATTTAGTAAATTCAATTCTTGTGTGAGCATTTTCTTCATCACAATCCATTGGAACCCTTACAATACAGATGGGAATTCCCGGAGGTCACCGCATTCCAGCAATGGAGGTGCGGGGCCTCCTGGCTGTCACAAAATGCCTGCGCAGTCCTTGCACCACCGAACCTGCCGCAACAGCCTGGGATGCGATTTCCAGGAGGCCACTGGATCACAGCAATGTATGTCTGGGGGCTCCGGGCTTTCAGAAAATGTCGGCAGGGCCCGCACACCTTTAGCACTGCCGAACCTGCCGCACCAGTCTGGGATGGGAGTCTTATCCCCAGACCACCGAACACCCCCCAGTGACCAAGCTCCACCAGGGCTGCCGATTCTCCCCCTGTAAGCTAAATCTAAATTTGGACTGTAAGATGGACCCCCATTTGACACAATTTTTTTTCCCTATTTTCCTTCTGAAAATTTGGGGTGCGTCTTATGGTCCGGTGTGTCTTATAGTCCGAAAATTATGGTGTATATACAGTGCCTTGCAAAAGTATTCGGCTCCCTAGAACTCTTTAACCTTTTCCCACATATGATGCTTCAAACATAAAGATGCCAAATGTAAATTTTTGGTGAAGAATCAACAAGTGGAACACAATTGTGAAGTTGAACGAAATTTATTGGTTCTTTTAAATTTTTGTGGAAATTCAAAAACTGAAAAGTGGGGCGTGCAATAATATTCGGCCCCTTTACTTTCAGTGCAGCAAACTCACTCCAGAAGTTCATTGCGGATCTCTGAATGATCCAATGTTGTCCTAAATGACGATAAATATAATCCACCTTTGAGTAATCAAGTCTCCGTATAAATGCACCTGCTCTATGTTTGAAGCACAGAGAGCATCATGAAGACCAAGGAACACAACAGGCAGGTCTGTGATACTGTTATGGAGAAGTTTAAAGCCGGATTTGGATACAAAATGATTTCCAAAACTTTAAACATCCCAAGGAGCACAGTGCAAGCGATCATATTGAAATGGAAGGAGTATCATACCACTGCAAATCTACCAAGACCCGGCTGTCCCTCTAACCTTTCATCTCAAACAAGAAGACTGATCAGAGGCCCACGATCACTCTGGATAAACTGCAGAGATCTACAGCTGAGGTGGGACAGTCTGTCCATAGGACAACAATCAGTCATACACTGCACAAATTTGGCCTCTATGGAAGGGTGGCAAGAAAATCTATTTCTCAAAGATATCCATAAAAACTGTTTAAAGTTTGCAACAAGCCACCTGGGTGACACACCAAACATGTGGAAGAAGGTGCTCTGGTCAGATGAAACCAAAATTGAACTTTTTGGCAACAATGCCAAACGATATATTTGGCGTAAAGGCAACACAGCTCATCACCCTGAACACACCATGCCCACTGTCAGACATGGTGGTGGCAGCATCATGGTTTGGGCCTGGTTTTCTTTAGCAGGGACAGGGAAGATGGTTAAAATTGATGGGAAGATGGATGGAGCCAAATACAGGACCATCCTTGATGAAAACCTGTTGGAGTCTGCAAAAGGCCTGAGACTGGGACGGAGATTTGTCTTCCAACAAGACAATGATCCCAAACTTAAAGCAAAATCTACAATGGAATGGTTCACAAATAAACGTATCCAGGTTTTAGAATGGCCAAGTCAACATCCAGACCTGAATCCAATCGAGAATCTGTGGAAAGAGCTGTGCACCTGCACCAGAGCCACAACAGGAAGGAAAGAAGTGGACGGCATTGTATGAAGATGGGAGGCACAGGACCGTACCGCGACACCCATCGGACCGGACCGGACCGCCCCCCCCGGTGAGTATAATCTATCCCTTTTTTGCTTATCTTTCAGCGGGGGGCTTATCTACAGCATTACAGAATGCTGTAGATAAGCCCCTGATGTTGGTGCCTGCAGCTCATATTGGAAAAAAGGGGTGACAGATTCCCTTTAAACTTTAGTGAAAAAAATAAATACAAAGCAAGCTGTCATACAGCTCCATAAGTGAAAAAATAAAAAAGTTATAACTCTCAGATTAAAGCGATGCAAAAATAATTTTTTTCTATAAAACAGTTTTGTGTAAAAGAGCCAAAATATAAAAAACTATATACTGTTAATATGGTATCGCTGTAATCGTACTGACCTGAAGAATAAAGCTGCCTTATCAATCACTACACCTGTAGATGAATTCTCAGAGTGGTACAATTTCCAAAATATGGTCACTTGAGGTGGGATTCCCCACTTCTAACATTTAGGTGCTCTGTATATGGAGTCTGCAAAGTATTCTAGGAAAATCTTGGCTCCAGCAGTCAATTATCGCTCTGTCCCACTGAGTCTGGCCATGTGGCTAAGCAGTGTTGTACAGCCATACAGTGGTGAAAATAATTATTTGATACACTACTGATTTTGCAAGTTTTCCCTTCCCTCTACAAAGAATGGAGAGGTTTGTACTTTTTTATCGTAGGTACACTTCAACTGTGAAAGAAATAATCTTACAATGTGATTTTTTTTGGGGGGGTTTTTGTTATGATTTTGAAATATTTAAATTGAATTTTATTGCATGAAATAAGTATTTGATCACCTACTAACCAGCAAGAATTCTGGCAGTGACAGACCTGTCAATTATTCTTTAAGAAGTCCTCCTTCTCTGCACTCATTACCTGTATTCAATGCACCTGCTTGAACTCATTACCTGTATGAAAGACACCTGTCCACACACTCAATTAACCACACTCCAAACTCTCCACTTTGGCCAAAACCAAAGAGCTGTCTAAGGGCACCATGGACAAAATTGTAGACTAGCACAAGGCTGAGATGGGCTACAAGACAATAAGCAAGCAGTGTAGTGAGAAGGCAACAAGTGTTAGCACAATTATTAGAAAATGAAGGAAACACAACATGACTGTCATTCATCCTTGGTCTGGGTCTCCATTCTAGGTCTCGCCTCATAAGGTTAGGATGATTCTGAGAAAGGTCAGGAATCAGTCCAAAACTACACAGATGACCTGGTGAATGACCTGGAAAGAGTTGGGACCACATTCTTAAATGTTACCATTAGTAACACACTATGCCATCATGGATTATAATCCTCCAGGGCATGCAAGCAGGGGCGGACATACTGCCGATTCAACCGGTGCAACTGCATCGGGACCCAGAGTGGGAGGGGGCCCCCAACGGACATGCAAAGCAATGAGGTGAATGATACCCGGTGGCAGTATTACTGCTAACAGGAGAAGCAGAGGGGCCTGCTCTGCTGCATGCATGTGATATGACAGTCAAATGGGCCCCCTTCCCGAGCATAAATTATGCTGCTGTCACTGGTGCGGTGCTGTGGGGTGAGGGGCGGCAGATGCAGGAAGAGAGGAGTGACAGAGAGGGGGGAGAGAGCTGACTGACCCAGGAAGTAGTGGCACCGCAACTTCCGGGGTCAGAGAGATCCTTGCATCTGAGGTGCTGCAGCATCTGTACATGTGAGGAGGATGAGATCATCTCTCACTGCAGACATCACAACAGAGGAGGAGGAGGACACAGGAGCAGGTGAGTGCTCATAGATTTAAAGATGGCGGGGAGGGTGGTGAGAGGAGTCTGGTGAACAGGGGAGGCTGGTGACAAGGGAGGCTGTGCTGTATACTGTTGTACAGGGGAGGCTGTGCTGTATACTGGAGAACAGGGGAGGGTGATGCTGCTGTATAATGGTGAATAGGGAAGGCTGCTGCTATATACCGGTGACAGGGGAGGCTGGAGCTGCTGTATACTGGGGAACAGGGGAAGCTGGTGCTGCTGTATGCTGGGGAACAAGGGAGGCTGGTGCTGCTATATACTGGGGAACAGGGGAGGCTGCTGCTATACCCCGGTGACAGGGGAGGCTGGAGCTGCTGTATACTGGGGAAGAGGGGAGGCTGGAGCTGCTGTATACTGGGGAACAGGGGAGGCTGGTGCTGCTGTATACTGGGGAAGAGGGGAGGCTGGAGCTGCTGTATACTGGGGAACAGGGGAGGCTGGTGCTGCTGTATACTGGGGAACAGGGGAGGCTGGTGCTTCTGTATGCTGGGGAACAAGGGAGGCTGGTACTGCTATATACTGGGGAACAGGGGAGGCTGCTGCTATACCCCGGTGACAGGGGAGGCTGGTGCTGCTATATACTGGGGAACAGGGGAGGCTGCTGCTATACCCCGGTGACAGGGGAGGCTGGTGCTGCTATATACTGGGGAACAGGGGAGGCTGCTGCTATATACTGGTGGCAGGAGAGGATGGAGCTGCTGTATACTGGGGAACAGGGGAGGCTGGTGCTGCTATATACTGGAGAACAGGGGAGGCTGGTACTGCTATATAATGGGGAACAGGGGAGGCTGCTGCTATATACTGGTTACAGGGGAGGCTGGAGCTGCCGTATACTGGGGAACAGGGGAGGCTGGTGCTGCTATATACTGGGGAACAGGGGATCCTGGTGCTGCTATATAATGGGGAACAGGGGAGGCTGGTGATGCTGTATACTGGGGAACAGGGGAGTCTGGTGCTATGCAGGCTCAGGATTTGGGGGAGGCTGAAGCTTTAGAATGGGGATTAGGGGGCATATTCCTATAGAATAGTTTTATTGGTGCTATAAAGTAAAATCTACTTTATTTAATATGCAAATGAGGGTGTTTTGCAGCACTCTCGTATTTGTATACTAAAGCTTGTCATTATTGTCAGCGCTCCATTAGTAAAAGTGAGTGTCTAAAATCAGCTTGCAAGTCTGCGCTTACTTAGAGGCTGGTTTCACACTTGTATTTTTTTCAAGTCAGGCAGAATCAGGTTTTTCAGCCAAATCCTGTTCATTTCAGGATCCAGTTTTTTGTTCATTCACTTTAATGGTGTTAGGAAGCAACTTGGAGTAACTGGATTCTACCTGACACCATTAAAGTGAATGGACAAACTGGACAAAAAACTGGATTGAAGGGAGTATGAATGAGGTCATGTATCGTGAGATTGGGTATTTCTACATTCTGCAGAAATTGTGGGACAAATTTTTGTGCCATTTTTACCCATTTCCCAGTATGAAAATGTAAAATATGGAGCTAAAACAAAATTTTGGTGGTATAAATGTAATTATTTTTCTTCACAGTTCAGTGGTATAAAATTATGTGACTCACCTGTTATCATGCACAGTATGGGAAGACTAAGTTCAACATGAGGGGAAGGAAGCCCAAACGCTAGGGAAAAGGGTGTGTGGAGACCTCCCAAGCAGATCTAATAGCACCCTGCCTCCCCTATCATCCCGATATTGATCCCACACCATTCACCAAGCAGGAAACCTAAGCCCTGTATATCCTTAGAGCTAGGCTCTGGATAGGGAAAGGGGGATGAGCACTGGTCAGTCCCCACTGTACACTAAAGAAAATGAAGACAAACAAGGGGGAAGCAACGTAGCTTGAGCAGACTCAGAGAGGTAACCCCAAACATCCTCCTACAGCACCAGAGAGGAAGTTAGCCGACTGCTATCACTCCAAGCCTTCAAAAAGGAAAATGTGAATGTCACCGTTGACTCCCTGAAGCAGACTGGGAGTCTATAAACATCCAGGTTCAGGTGAGTAAATTAGAGCCAGAGGGAGGTTGCCATTGAGTCCAAAAGTCAGAAGGATTAAGAAGATGTCTACAATGCCAAACGCAGATACCTTCTGCAGCCAGATGCAGAACGACTTTCTGTAGCATTTGACACATCTGTGACACCTGTGGTCTCCATATGATCACTGCACCCCTAGATGAATTTATTGAGAGGTGTGTTTTGTAAAATAGTGATCTTATGAGGGTTTCAGCTGTTCTGGCACCTCTGTCAATGTGATATGGCACCTTAAAACCAGTCCAGCAAAATCTGAACTTCAATATGGTGCTTCTTCCCTTCTGAGCTTAGCACTGTGCCTCAATAAAAAAAAATAATTAAAAAAATTATATTGCATTATAACCTTCTGTGAAGCAGCTGGGGATTCAAGGTGCTCACCACAAATTTAAATACATTCCTTGATGGGTCCAGTTTCCAAAATGTGGTCATTTGTGGGGGGCTTACTGTTTAGGCACATCAGGGGCTCTCCAAACGTGACATGACACCTGTAAATTATTCCATTAAAATCTGCATTCCAAAATGTCACACCTTACTTTCTGAGCCCTGCAGTGCACCCAAACAGTAGTTTTTCAACATATATGGGGTATCGGCATACTCGGGAGAAATTGCACAACAAATTTTGTTGTCCATTTTTTTCTGTTGCCTTGTGAAAATGAAAAATTTGGAAGTAAAAGAACATTTTCTTGGGAAAAATTTGTTTGTTTTTTTTTTTTTCTTATTTTCGCAGCTCAATGTTAAAAATGTCTGTTTAGCAAATGGTATTTCAAGGTGCACACCAGACATCTAAATATTAGTTTTCTTCCACATATTGGGTATAGGAATAATCCGGTTGATACTGCACAACAAATTGTATGGTGCAGTTTCACCTCTCACCCTTATGAAAATGCAAAATTTGGGGTAAAATTGTGACTTTATTTCCACATCTCAATTTTTAAAACTGCGAAACTGAGGGTTCAAGGTGCTCATCGCACATCTAGATAAGTTCCCTGAGGGGTCTAGTTTCCAAAATGGGGTCACTTGTGGGGGATTTACTGTTTAGGCACATCAGGGGCTCTCCAAACATGAAGAGACACCTATAGATCATTCCATCAAAATCTGCATTGCAAAACATCACGCCTTCCTTTCTGAGCCCTGCTGTGCACCCAAACAGTAGTTTTCCCCCACATATGGGACACCAATGTATTACAGAGAAATTCCGCAACAAATATTGGGTTTCAGCATACTCAGAAGAAATTGCACAACAAACTGTATAATATATTTCCTTCTGTTAACCTTATGAAAATGCAAAATTTGGGACAAAAACATTTTTGTGGGAAAAATGTGTTTTTTTTTTTTTTTTGTTTTTTTTTTTTTCTATTTTCACTGCTCAATGATATAAACTTCAGTGAAGCACTTGGGCTTTCAAGGTGCTCACCACACATCTAGATATGTTCCTTGAGGAATCTAGTTTCCAAAATAGTATTACTTGTGGGGGGTTCCACTGTTTAGGCACATCAGGAGCTCTCCAAACATGACATGGTGTCCACTAATTATTCCAGCAAATTTTGCATTCAAAAAGACAAATGGAGCTCCTTCCCTTCTAAGCCCTGCCATGCACCCAAAGAGTGGTTTTTCTTAACATATGGGATATTAGCATGCTCATAAGAAATTGAACAACAAATTTTGGGGTCCATTTTTTCCTTTTACCTTTGTTAAAATAAAAAAAAGTTGAGTCTAAAGTAAAATTTTTGTGAACAAAAGTTGTTCATGTTTTCTTTCAATGTTTTAAGAATTCCTGTGAAGCACCTCAAGGGTTTAAAAGCATCTTGAATGTGGTTTTGAGCACCTTGATAGGTGTAGTTTCTAGGAATAGTGTAACTTTTGGGTATTTTCTGTCATATAAACCTCTCAAAGTCACTTCAAATGTGATGTGGTCCCTAAATTTTGTTGAAAAAATTAAATTGCTGGTTAACTTTTAACCTCTTAAAACTTTTTAACAAGAAAAATTATGTTTAAAAATTTTTTGCTGATGTAAAGTAGGAATGTGGAAAATGTTATTAATTATTTTGTGTGACATAACTCTCTGATTTAATTGCATACAAATTTTCACAAATTTCAGTTTCTTTCACAAATAAACACAAGTCATATCAAAGAAATGTTGCCACTATAATGAAGTACAAAATGTCATGAAAAAACATTCTCAGAATCAGTTGGATCTGTTGAAGCATTCCAGAGTTATTACCACATAATTTGACACTGGCATTCTTTTTTTCTCATCAATTTCAGGGTCGCATGATCTGATACTAGCCTGAACGTCTGACCTCACAGGTGTGTCAATTGCCCGTTTGATGGCCAAGAACTTTTTATCTACGATGGCATAGTTCTGGCTGTTTACATAGGGAGAGCTTCAACTCCTGGAATGCCATCTCCGCTTCAGAGGACCTTTTAGCCATCAATGTCTTTGTGCCCTTAGGAAGATCATGGCAGAATTCAGGAAAAATCGTTGATAGTATCCAAAAATTCCCAGAAATGCCCTAACCTGCTTCTTAGAGATCAGTTGCGGCCGATTTTGGATTGCCTCCATCTTCACTTGTGACTTTATTTCTCCCCTTCCGATGATGTAACCCAAGTATTTTGCCTCTTTTTTTTTTTTTCCCCTTAGCACACTTTTTATGGTAAACCCTGCCTTCCTCAGCGCATCAAGAATCGCCTGGACCTTCTGCAGGTGTCTTCCCCAATCCAGGCTGAAGATCACAATATTGTCCATGTAAGCTGTGGCGTACTTTTTGTGAGAGCCTAGGATCCAGTCCATGGCCCTCTGGAAGGCAGATGGGGCTCCCTTCAGACCGAATGGCATCCTGGTACACTGGAAGCAACCGTCAGGTGTCGAGAAGGCCATCTTCTCCACTTGTTAGGTCCAGGGTGGTGATGTATCTCTTAAAGAGTTCATTAACCTGGGGCATCGGATATGCATCAAATTTAAACACCTCATTCAGCTTTCTGTAGTCATTACAGAAAAGCAAATCTCCATCCGGCTTCAGCACAAGGACAATGGGGCTGGACCAGATGCTCTTTGACTCCTCGATGATGCCCAGGCTCAACTCACCTCCTTCTAAATCGCCTCCCAGCAGATGTCAAAGGTTCGATAGGGCTTTTGATTTTCCTGAACATTCGGTTCAGTCAACATCTCATGCTCATCAACCTGCGTACGTCCTGGCAAATTGGAAAACAGGTCTTGGTTGGACTGAAGTAGTTCTTGGCACTGTTGTGTCTGTGCCAGTTACAGGGTCTCTGCCACTGTGACATCCTTGACCTTGTCTTAAGGGCTGGCCCCCAGGCACAATGCTCCCACTGGTTCCCTGACTTGCCACGGTTTTAGCATATTGATGCGGTACACCTGGCTGGTTGGCCTTGTAATTAACATCACTCAGCTTTTCAACCACCACTTGGCCAGAAATTTACTTGGGGTTCCGCACCAACAACTGGTCTCCAGGGGTAAACCAGGTCACTTAAGCCATGCTGGCAACCGCTCAGCCACCAGTGGTTCTAAGTCTGGACGCTGGCATGTTGGCACCTTCCAGGTTGATAACTATTTCTCCACCAGACACTGATTACGGCATGGGACAGAACGACAGACAGGTATGGTATATTGTTGTTTTATTATTTTAGTTTTATTACAGGAGATCGAGAGCTTCAGTGGAATTAAGCGAGGTCATTTTCACGCTGTTTTACGGAGGGTTAAAACAAAAAGACAAGAGAGGCAGCGAGCACCACATGACATTACCCCTGATGAAGACACATTTCTAGTGTCGATACGTGTGGGGCCTTATCTCCCCATGGACTGCACTTAGCACTTTATTACCTCATTATTTCATAACCACCTGGACATCTTAGGCTCTTTTTCCTGATTATTTCTTATGGGTAACAAACCTAGATCTCTCTAACATTTAGTGGCTTTATAGTTTGGTGCTTCTTTAATCTTATGCATCTTTTTTTCTTATGCTACATTGAACAGAGAACCTGATATATTTTGTGTCTGATTTATTGGTCACGTATATTTTTTACATCCTTAGGCATAGCTGGCAGCACACCTTATTTTAAATTACTATCTATATAAAGCCGACCTTGCTTTTGAGTGTTATATTGCACTTTGTTTTTGAGATCAGTGCATTTTTTGTCTGTACCCATTATTTTGGTTATGTATGTGCTGTAAGATGCAAGAATTATTTTCATTTATTTATGCCCTGGGGAGGACCATGTTTGGGCCATCTTCATGCCATGTGGGCTTTTTTAGATTGTTTTTAAATATGTTGTATATGCCTTTTTTTTTTATCTGGTTGTTTAATAAAGATTATTTGTCAAGGTTGATCTCTTTGTTATACATATCTTTTTTTCTTGTTTCTTTTTGGCCGATTAAAACAGAGTACACCAACTCCTCTAGATGGCAGCAGAGATGAAAGAGAGTTGAATATCCAGCTCACAAGCAGACCAGCAGTAACACAGTGAAACAACCACTAGGTGGCAGCAGAATAGATAGAGCCATGTCGTAACCAGAGAGTAACGTAGTACAAAAGGGGAAATCCAAAACACTGTGTCAGGAGAGAGAGAAAAAGGTCAGTAGCGTTCAGTAGCCGAACCAACACAGGAGCAGACATAAAACACTTCTTTAATGCTGTAAATACTTCAACTGCCAGAGATGACCAGACTTTAAGATCAAGACCCAATTAACAATGGCCTGTACTTTTCCGGGGTCCATGCAAAAGCCATTGGCAGAGAGGATGAACCCCAGAAAGGAAAGCTCTTGGACACAAAATGAATACTTCTCAGGTTTAGCGAGCAGGGAGTTCTTCCGTAACCTATGAAGAACCGCACGTAAATGACCTACGTGAGATTCTTTGTCAGGTGAAAAAATAAGAATGTCATCAAGATATACCACCATAAATCCCAATGAAATCAGAAAGTACATCATTAATGAAGTTTTGAAACACCACAGGCGTATTCATGAGACCAAATGGCACAACTAGATTTTCAAACAAACCCTCAGAGGTGAGAAATGTCGTTTTCCACTCGTCCCCTTCCTGAATGCGGATAAGGTTATATGCTCTCCTGAGATCCAACTTGGAAAACCACTTAGCTCCTGATAATTGGTTGTAAAGATCAGGGATGAGTGGAAGGCGGTAGGTATTTCTCACTGTAATTTTATTTAATTCCCGAAAATCAAGGCAAGGGCGTAAACCACCATCTTTCTTTTTAACAAAAAAGAATCTAGCAGCCACAGGTGGAACAGAGGGATGGATGTGACCTTTGCGTAAACTTTCAGAGATATATTCTTTCATAGTCGTGCATTCTGGGCCAGACAGATTGTAAAAACAGGCCTTGGTGTTATGAACTGGTCACCGAGGAGGATGGCAGGAATAGGCTAGGCCACCAGGAAACCAGAAAGGTTGGTAACTTAGTGGATTGCAGACCCCTAATCCTAGCAACACAACTAGCAGTAGCCGTGGGGCATACCTACGATGCCCTAGATGCCTCCGCACAGCTGGAGAGCTAACTAAGCCTAAAGCAAGAAAGGTGAAATCTAAACTGCCCCGGAGTAGAACCCCAAAGGAATAGATAGCCCCCAAACATATATTGTCAGTGAGACAAGATGAGACACAAACGCAGGCAGAAAATAGACTGAGCAAATGATGGGGCCCAACCTGACTAGATAGGATAGGAAAGGAAATACACTGTCTGCAATCGCGCAAAAAATCCTAAAAAATCCAATATGTCTGATGTACAAAAAACAGAGGTCTCACGAACCTCTCCCCCACTATATCAGCATTCTGGTATGAACTGGCAGCAAAGCAAAAGAGAATAATACACACAAGCTGTAACATATGGAGCAGGGTCCAGCACTGCCCCAGCAGGGAGCACGCTGAACCCTCACAGCAAAGCAGAAAGAGGCAAAACCAGATAAGATGCAAAGGATTAGCAAATGAACAACTTAACTGAAAAATGCAGGATCAGGCAGGAGACAGCAGACCTCAGAATGCACAGGAAGAAACTAATCACCAGCAGCCACTGAAGGAAGCCTGCTCACTTAAATACTCCAGTCAGTAACCCCTGATTTCCAATCATCGTCATCAGGTGGCAGACTTCGGCCAGCTTCACTACCCACAGTAACCACCAGAGGGAGCCCTGACTCAGAAGTCAAATCAAGAGAGTTCACAACACCTTGGGCAATTTAGCACCAGGAATTAGATTAATAGTACAATCATAGGGGGCGATGTGGTGGCAAGACCTCAGCCTCTTTTTCGGAAAACACATCTCCAAAATCTTTCAGGTACTCCGAAATACACTCCAGATTAACAGAAGACACCAGAACAGCAGAAAGACAACCATTTGAACAGATATGACCCCATTTAACAATATCACGAGATTCCCAGTATATAACAAGATTATGCAGCTGTAATTAGGGGAATCCCAACACAAGCTCCGCTGGAACGTTATCCAGAACGTAACATGAAATTTGCTCCTGGTGTTCCTTGGCAGTGTCATGATCCAAACTGAGTTTTGGGTCTTGACTCTCCTTTCCTGGTCTGGTCATTCAAGGGTTAGCTTTCTCTGCCTCGTTCCGGTGTCAGGTCTGCTATTTCTCTGCTCTGCATCCTGCAGGGAGTGCTAGTTATATTTCCTGCCTTAGGCGTGTGTAGCTGGCTCTGGTGAGACCCTGATTTGTCCTGCTGCATTTAGCTGACTTTGCCTATGTCTGTGTATCCCTCTCCTAGCTGTCCTGACTCTGTGTGTACCTGTGTATTTGGACTCCCCAGTACTCGACTGTGCTTTGGCTCTGACTTGATTCTGTCCCTTCCTTATGGTACTTTTTTTTTACTGACCTTTTTGAGCTCCTCTGACTCTGTGTGTGGGATTCCCCTTGGTACTACGCCACTCTCTGGTATCGACCTGGCTTGTCTGACTATTCTGCTGCTACCTGGTGGTAGCCACGCTGAAGTGCTGCTGGTCTGCTTTGAGCAGGATTCCAGCCCTCTCTCCACTCTGCTGCCATATAGTGGAGTTTGCGCTACTTTGCATTTACCTGCAGTGCTGCAGCGTGACAGGCAGGTTATTAGTCGGTGGGCAAGAGGGGCAGTCCTTCTTCCAATGTCCCAGATTTCCACAATAAAAGCATAATGTCCTTTCACTTTGCAGCTTCCTCTCCATTTCCTTAAGATTAGTGGCCCCAACCTCCATAGGTTCCGTATATGGCATAACCTCGAACTTGGAAGGATATACTGGAATCTCTCGCTGGATTACTCCTCTTTCCCCCAATCTCTATTCCATGTGAATGGCCTGGGACAAGGCTTCCTCCAAAGAATTGGGTGGTGGATGGAGAGCCAGAGCATCCTTGAGATGATCTGAAAGTCCTCTCCTGAACCGGCATCTTAAAGCAGAGTCATTCCTGGCACCTTGGGGCACCACCATCTAAACTCAGAACAATATCATTAAGCAGTGAGTTTCCCTTGGAAAAGACCCATGATCGTGTCCTCTGCCACCCTGACCCGGTCTGGTTCATCAAAAATCAGTCCTAAAGCTTCAAAGAACCTATCCACAGATGTACGTTCAGGGGCAGAAGGAGATAACGAAAAACCCAAGTTTGAGGACCCTCCCGGAGTAACGAAATGATAATCCCCACCCGTTCACTCTCATCTCCTGAGGATCTGCGTCTGAGGGAGAAAAGTTACAACTCTCTGGATGTATGAACTGTCTCCTTCTCTCTGGAGAAAGTATCTAGGAGCCTGACCATAGGTTCAGGAGAGGTGTAAAGAAATATCAATGGGGTCGAATTTCCTAAAGGCTGATTGTGTCATGGAGCCCTGAACAGATTTAACAGCTTCAGTAAGTTCCCTCTGAAGTTGGTTAAAAGAAGTGGCAAGGGCTAAATGTTCCAGTGACAAATCCTGCATCATTTGGGTCAAATTTGGCATCTGATCCACAAGAGTACAAAGCGGATCCAGAGAGAGAGAAGAAAAATGTGTGGCCAGTTATAATGTCACACTGTGTCACGGAGGGTTAAAACAGAGTACACCAACGCCTCTAGATGGCAGCAGAGATGAGAGAGAGTTGAATATCCAGCTCACAAGCAGACCAGCGGTAACACAGCGAAACCACTAGGTGGCAGCAGAATAGTCAGAGAGCCAAGTCGTAACCAGAGAATAATGTAGTACAAAGGGGGAAATCCAAAACACCGTGTCAGGAGAGAGAAACAGGTCAGTAGCGGTCAGTAGCAAAGGTACCAGAAGGGAGAGACAAATCAAGTCAGGGACGAGCCAAAGTCAAATACCGGGGAATCCAAACACACAGAGAGATAAGGAGAAGGGGCAGGCATGAGGAAGGTAAACAGACAGGTAGGGTCAGGTGTACGCAGCAGGACAAATATGGAACTCACCAAAGCCAGCTACACATGCCGAAGGCAAGCAATATAACTGGCACTGCACACAGGTTGCAGCACAGATATATAGTTAACCTGACACCGGAACGAGGCCGAGAAAATTAACCCTTGACAGGACCAGACCGGGAAAGGAGAGACAAAACAAAACCCGGCCTGGATCATGACAGTAGTAAGTATGGTTTAATTAAGGAGTCTGTGTCATTCTTTCAATTAAAGGACTTTTTCTGGGTGTCTGTGTTTTCTTGCAATGTGACTATGGGCTTAGTAATCGGGGTGTCTTATTTATACCTCTCCTGTACTAACCTCGGGGCTTGATGTCACCTGACAATACAAAAGTGACATGACCCCCACAAATATCAAACACACTTGTCACTGCTACAGGGCAAGTGGGAAGAGCCGGGCAAAGCGCCAGAATTGACGCATCTAATAGATGTGCCTTTTCTGGGCAGCTGCGGACTGCTATTTTTAGGCTAGGGGCCAATATCCATGGCCCCTTACCAACCTGAGAATACCAGCCCCCAGCTGTGAGCTTTAGCAAGGCTGGTTGTCAAAAATGGGGACCCCACGCCGTTATTTAAAATTATTCATTTAAATAATTTAAAAAACAGCATGGGGACCCCTCTATTCTTGATAACTAGCCTGGCTGAAGCTGACAGCTGAGGGTTGCAGCCCCCAGCTGTGAGTTTTGCCTGGCTGGTTAGCAAAAATACAGGGGAACCCACGCCGTATTTTTTTATTATTTATTTACAGCACAGGAGCTGCTGATAAATACTCCCATCCGCCGCTCCTGCTCTCACTGTAATTATGGGCAGCAGGTGTCGGATGATGGGATCAGTAGTCCCATCAGTTGACACCAGTGACCGGAGGTAAACTTTATACCTCCAATCACAGCTGAGCGCTCATGTCATCTTTTCACAGCATGGGAACTGCGGCTCTCTGACCGGCGGGGATAATTTCACCGCTGATTAGAAGCGGTGTTTAAAGCACTGTCATGCACATGACAGCGTGGCACACACTGGATGTTCGGTCCCCCTATTCAAGTGAATGGGGTCTGGGTTCGGGTGCAGATACTGTTCTAGTACCCAAACTTTTTGTAACTGTTCAGCCAAATCCGCTGGACCCGAACATCCAGCTGTCCATCCATCTCTACTAACATTTGCTCTATCAATTCCCCTCTCAGCTTCGTGAGCCGATATGACAGCTCTTCATTTAAAGTGAAATAGGGAAACCTGGTGTCAGCCCCCCGACTCTTGAGAAACCACATTTATCACAGTCACATTGTCAAATGCACCTATTAGCATAAGATTCTGCATTAGAGCTGTCCTAAAATTGCCCCCAGAAATTCACAGCTCAGGAATCTCGGCCTCATTGGTCACCATCTCTTCCCCGTCACCTACAAGTTCTGCCTTCAGCTCTCCCGTCTTCCACCATAAGTCCCAAAACAAGCTAAACTCCCTCACTAGTATCACCGGATATATCAGGTCCTTAAGCAATCCGGTCTCATGGGTCTCAGCCCCACATTTTGTTTTTTTAGTCACTCTGGCAACGGGGTAGTCCCTGGCTTCCTCGTGAATCCAACGGATACTCATGTGTTTTCCAGGGATCAACTGGTGAGGGAGTGTGGCCCTTACGAGGGTCACTAAACTCCCCGAGTCTAAGAATCCTGACACCAGTACCCCATTTATTGTTACGGGACATGCCTACAGCCCCTCACTGGGTTGATAGTCCACACTGCAGGCAGTGTAGGCATAGTACGAATAGTGCCTACCTAGGATGCAGACCATCTGTTCGTAGGACATAGGACAACAGGCTGCGATATGTCCATGACTGTGAGATCACCAGCAGAGCAATTCTTTACCAGCGGCCTTTGGCAACCCCTTGGGACTTCGGAATATCCTAGCAGTAGCTCTACTACCCCTTTTTTTGGATTCAGGCTCCCTCTAGGAACCCCAGTATGGGTATGCAACACTACCCAGCTTCATTAGGGCTCTCTGGACCACCTGGTACCTTTCCACTAGGCCAATAAGGTCGTCCACATTTCGGGGTTCTCCCTAGGCAACCACGATCCATACCAGCCTGGGAAGGAAGTGGATAATTCTTTCCATTATGACCTGGTCTACCATATGGGACTCCAATTGCAACCATTTCTGTATTGCATGCAGCAGATCGAACATTTAGAAGCAAGGGCATTTATCACCGCAATATGCCCTGTAGTGGACCCTTTGAGCTTGGACAGACATAGTAACCCCTTGAGCAATGCCAGTATTTCAGTTTTTAGTTTAGAATATTCCTGTGCATCCTGTAAGTCCAGGTCATAACAAGCCTTCTGAGGATCGCCAGTTAGATAGGGGGCTAGCACCTCCGACCTCTGCTCCAGCGGCAGTTTCTCTCGCTCTGCCTTCCTTTCAAACACATTCAAAAAAGTTTCCACATCATTGCTTAAGGTCATGTTTTGCATCGCTCGTCTTACCACCTTCTGATGTATGTGCTGTCACCTGGGCTTGGAGGAGGGGCTGCTGGTCTCACACAACAGCCTCTGTGAGGAGTTCCATCTGCAATGTAAGCACCTCCTTTTGATGTTGCTGCTGATGCTGTTGGAGCTACTGCACCACAAGTTTATTTGTTTCTTGTTGTATCTGCTGCTGCTGTTGATGCTGTTGTTGTTGGACCTGGACCAGATGTTTGATCAGCTCCTCCATGCTGTCTAATGTTGCTTCCTGGCTTATGGCCACCTTCACCCAGGACATGGAGTTTGTCCACTGCCATCACACATGTTTTCTGGGAAAATTGCCAGCACTTTCAGCAACAACCGTAGTAAATTGGCTCACTCAACTGCACACAGAGGTAGGCAAAGATTAATCCTGAGCTATCCCACAGTCAGAAGTCAGAGCTACTTAGGGTACTCAGGGAATTCATAGAAGTCTTCACATAAAAACCTGGGAGGACTCATTTAGCAATTCAACATGTAGACACTGGTACTTATTCCCCTGTGAGGCAATCGGCATACCGGATATCAGTGAAGGTGAAAGCAAACATGAAGGAACAGATAGAGAAGATGCTGGGCTTTGTTATAATACAAAAATCCCAGAGTGCCTGGGCCTCGCCTGTAGTTCTTGTCCCAAAAAAAAACAGTAAAGAGATTACCGGAAATTAAATTTGCTTACAACATATGACGCCTACCCAATGCCGAGGACAGAGTGGCTGTTAGAACAGCTGGCTAGTGTGTCTTACCTGACCATTATAGACTTAAGTAGGGGATGTTGGCAGATACCCATGACAAAAGAGGTACAACAGAGGTCTGCCTTTATAATACTATACTGCTCAAAAGAATAAAGGGAACACTAAACAATATCACAGACTCCAACTGGGGGCAGTACACATACAGCTGTAACTATTGGCAGGTCTTTGTGGACCCGAAGTCAGCTCTGAATTCGAGGGCTTCTTTAGCTACTTTTTGCGCCATTCCTCCTGGGATGACCACCTGCCACCTTACTTCCATATCTTTTGGCTGTTGTCTCTTGCGATATAACACCAATTCTCGCACTTCCAGTCTATCCCACTGGTGTAAGACACTCTTCATCACAGCGTCCAGACCATCTCTTTCTTGTTTGCTCGGCTTTCGCTTCTGAGTTACCCACCATTTCATCTGTTTCAGCCCTGGGGTTTCTTCCTCTTTGAGTTGTTCATCGAGATCTCCCACTGGAGTCTCCACCATCACTTGTGACAGCCCATCGGTATTTGTATTTTCGGTAGTAGAGCGATAATGGATGGTAAAGTCAAACTTGGCTAGGCGGGCCACCCACCATTGTTTCAAGGCCCCCAATTTAGCATTCTCAAGGTGGGCCACGGGATTATTGTCCATTCTAACTTGAATCTTGGTCCCTGTCAGGAAAACTTCTCTGTCATGACCCACACCAGGGCCAGGAGCTCTTACCGGAAAGAGCTGTAATTGTGGGGGTAGTACCCGGCGAGCCCAAGGAAGGCCTGGAGTTCCCTCACTGTTCAAGGGACTGGGCATTTCTGGATAGCAGCCACTTTTTCTGGGGAGGGTAGAACTCCATCTTGTGACACTATGTGTCCCAGATACTCGATCTCCCTCTTGAAGAAGTGGCACTTCTTTGGCTTCACTTTCAGGTTATGAGCCCGCAGTCTTCCGAGTACCTGTCCAAGCCAGGCAAGGTGGTCTTCAAACGAGGCAGAGAACACAATGATGTCATCCAGGTAGATCAGGGTAAGCTCAAAGTTTATGTTTCCCAAACACATTTCCATCAGCCGTTGAAACGTGCCCAGAGCAATGGAGAGCCCAAAGGGCATCCGGTTCAACTCAAACAATCCCATAGGGAGGATGAAGGAGGTTTTTGCCTTTTCTTTCTCTGCCACGGCTACTTGCCATTATCCGCTTGCTAGGTCCAAGGTGGAGAAGTACTTGGCTTTCCCCAATGCTGTCAAAGATTCCTCGATGCGGGGTAATGGGTATGAGTCTTGCACAGTGCAGGCATTGAGTTTCCTGTAATCTACACAGAACCGGATGGTCCCATCTTTCTTTACGAGCACCACCGGGGCCGCCCAAGGTCTCTTACTACTCTGCACGACTCCAGAATTTGCCTCAATAATGTCTTTACCTCTTGGTACATCTTGGGTGGGATTTGCCGGTAAAGTTCTCGAATTGGACGAGCGTCCCCAGTCGGTATCTTGTGTGTGATCGCTTCAGTACAGCTGAAATCTTCGGCATGGCTGGCGAATGCGGCCTGCTTTTCCCACAGCATAGCTTCTATTGTCTACACGCACTCAGGGCTTAGAGCCTTCACATCCACTTCCATTTGATCAAGGATGACCTGCCCATTCAACTCCGGGGATGGCATCTCTTTGGGCCCCGCAGCGACTGCCAGGGTCCACCCCGCATCTTCTATTGGCGATAAAAACATCTCCTTCTGACTCACCTTATGTAGGTACACCAGGGCCAGATCTGTCCCTCGTGGCAAGGTGACTTCCCCGGGGCCCACGTAAAAGGCCTTATGGAGACATGTCCTCGCTGGACCACAGCTATCGTACGAGCTATCATGACTTCTTGATCCACTGCTCCGCCTACCACAGGCTGAACAATTACTTCCAACCCATCGAGGTTGCGATGAGTCCCCACTGGAAGGTGTATTATACTTTCTCGCTCAGGAGGCAGGATTACAGGCTCTTTCCCAGGGGCCCTTATGACCCCTACCATCTGATAAGATGGCACACTCTTCTGCATCCCACAGACGCAGATCAGTCACTGAAGGGCTTCTTGAGTAGGCTTGTGTGTAGCAGCCTTCTTCCAATAACTGGGTCCCCGTTTGGTAAACATTATCTGATCAAGTTCTCGTAGGATATTCATTCCCAGTACTACAGGCTCATCTTCTTTGATGGGCTCAAGTGCTAGCAGGATCCCTTTTTTCCCACTTCTTGCCCACAGATTCGAATATTCATCCACATGACCTCTGTGACTGGGATCTGTTGTTGATTGGCAGCAAACAACCGGATCAATGTCTCCTTCTCTGGCTTGGCCAGGGCCTAAAAATGCTGTTTGAAATAAGCTTCTGGCATTGTTTTCACTTGTGACCCAGTATCTATCAAGCAGTCCACTGGAACACCCTCAAATTCAGCACGTAGGATGGGACTCCCAGCAATCAAGTGTTCATTATGATAAGGAGCGGCCTCTCTTCTTTTCCTCCACTGCAGAGTGCCGTGTTACTGCGGGGGTTGGTAGTTTAATGGTGGCTACAGCTGGCTTTGAGCATAATTCCGGCAGTCTCTGGCAAAGTGCCCCTGTCCTCCATATTCCCAGAATTGGATGCCTCCTCTTCGCCGAGGGGCACCCCGAGCCTGTCTTCGTGCCTCTGATGCCTGACCGGAGGGAGCTTGCACCCACAGATCCCTTATAGGTCGGACCAAAGAATGGTTGAATGACTACGAAGGGTCAGACTGTTGTTCTCCCATTCTTTGCTCCATCCGGGTTAGTTTGTCTTACATACTGACAATAGACCACTGCAAATTTTGCACCACCTGTACCAGTGCCTCCTGATGATTTGGGTCCCCTCTGGTATTGGTGCCCTGGACACGCATCACCCCAGAAGAGTAACTATCTTCTTTGCTTTGGACCACTGCTTCTGCCAGGATTTGATGAAAGAGCCGGATCTGCACGGACCTGTTCAGACAGTGCTCTCCTCAAGGAACGTGCTGTGCAGTCCCAGAATGAATTATTCCCGAAGTATCCGGTCTTTACAGCCCATGCCACCAAACCCATCCGACTCCTTTCTCTGCACTTCTGCTAACACTTCCTGCAGTGCTGTCACATACTGAGATATCGCTTCTTCCCACTGCAGTCTAGAGAAAATTTGGCGCGAAGGTGTCCCGCACTAGTAGTCTCGCCATAGATCTCTTCCAGGAATTTCACTAACTCCTTCAGAGTTCCAGCTGTAGACAGATGTTTTTACGGGCCTCTCCCTCCAAGGCAGTCAAAGCAATGTCCACTTCAAGGTCTATGCTGATGTTATAAATCTTCAGGGTGCTTTGCAGCTGGGACACCCAATCAGACAGGTGTATATTATTGCTGTCAAACTTTGGTAGCACACTAAATAGGGTGCCCATAGGGAGTGTCCTTGCAGGGGTTCCACCAATGCCCACAGCATCCCCACTGCCACTAGCATTCTCGCTGTGGCTGCCTGCTGCCTGCATCTTGGTGACAGTCACCCTGCTCACAGTGTCACTTGAAGAGATGGCCAGGGAAGCCACCACCGTGCAGGGAGACTACGTTACACAAGTGAGGTGCAAACAACAAAAGGTTAATGTATTGACAGGTAAGGAATGCAGTGATAGGAAGGTGTAAACAGGGGTATGCAATGACAAAAGACAATTTACAAGAGTGATATTCTTTAGCTGGGCCATCAAATAGCACGGTGCTATAGATCAATATACTTTCAACAAGCAAAACAACACAATAAACGCAATATGATGCTACTCTAACTATAGCCTTACTAGCCTCGGCTACGCAGGCCGCACGGCTGCCGTGCTCTGTCTAATGCAGCCTATCCTAGGCTCTAACATGTGCACACAAGGGGTTAAAACTCACAGTAGCGTTGGAGTCTCAGTCTGGAAGCTCTGTGAAACGTGGTCTTCTACTTCCTGAGGGTCCTGGAGATGCTCCTGGAAAACGGCAGATTCCTTTCTTGTATTTCTTCGTGGCTCCCCACATTAACACAGGATAGCCACCTTTGGTTATCCCCAGAAAAGTCTACACCATCTCATAAGTTCAGTCAGTCACAGGCTGTGCATCTTCTACTCACAGAACCAGGCACGCCAGCTTCCTGCAGCATCTTTAGCTCAGCACACGACACATGAAACAGCCCCTCCCCTCTCCAGTACTGGCAGAACAACACACACAGTCTTTTGCAAGGGAGACAGAATGTACCATTGCACCAGCCAAGGGGATGCTGTCTCTTAAAGTGGCAGCGTGTCTCTGCTGTCCATAGCAACGCCACCCCCTTGCACATATGCCCCAGACGGGGACACACACCCTGCCTCAGGCTGTCCTGCCTGGGCTCTGCTCCAGAAGCAGGATCTTCCTGCTTCCTTGAGGTTTCTAGTCCAGCCCTTTTCTTTAACTCTCTCTATCCCTGCACTAATCATGTCTAATACAGTGCAATGGCAATATATATTGACATGACAGATATAAAACATTTCACATTACACAGTACATATGAGACATGGCACATTAACACAATTAAACATAAGGGAACCATTCAGGTGCCACATGGGCTACATGTGTCTGGTATGCAGGAAGACACATGAGGCCATTGCCACCTCCTTACAGAGGTAACATAGTAACATAGTTATTAAGGTTGAAGGGAGACTTTAAGTCCATCTAGTTCAACCCATATCCTATCCTAACTTGCCCTAACATGTTGATCCAGAGGAAGGCAAAAAAACCCCATGTGGCAACAGTAAGCTTCACATTGGGGAAAGAAATTCCTTCCCGACTCCACATACGGCAATCAGACTAGCTCCCTGGATCAACGCAATATTAAGGAATCTAGCATATAACCCTAATATTATACTTTCCAAGAAAGGCATCCAGTCCCTTCTTAAATTTTAGTAGGGAATCACTCATTACAACATCATATGGCAGAGAGTTCCATAGTCTCACTGCTCTTACAGTAAAGAATCCGTATCTGTGAGTATGCTTAAACCTTCTTTCCTCCAGACGTAGAGGATGCCCCCTTGTCCCCGTCACAGGTCTAAGAGTAAAAAGATCATTAGAAAGGTCTTGGTATTGTCCCCGCATATATATATACATTGTAATAAGATCACCTCTAAGCCTTCGATTCTCCCAACTAAATAACCCCAAGTGTAATAACCTGTCTTGGTATTGCAGACCCCCTAGTTCCCTAATAACCTTGGTCGCTCTTCTCTGCACCCGCTCCAGTTCAGCTATGTCTTTCTTATACACCAGAGACCAGAACTGTACACAAAATTCTAAGGCTATGTGCACACGTAGCGTTTTAAAACGCTTACTAAAAACCAGACTCCTTCCCAGAAATCGGGCTTTTTTTCCCGCGCGATTTCACCGCGATTTTACCGTGATTATGATCGCGATTTTGCCGCGATTTTCGCGTGCGATATTCAAGCACTTTCCAAGCGATTTGAAGCATCGCTTGGAAAGTGATTGACAGGTTGGTCACACTCATCAAACATAGTGTTTGACAAGTGTGAGCAGGTTTTTACTATTGAGGCCGCCTATGCGGCATCAATAGTAAAAGATAGGATGTTAAAATGCTAAAAAAAAATAAAAAATCGGTGTATATTTACCTTCCGGCGTCCCGCAATGTATTCCCGGGCCTCAGCGTTCCCAGCGATGCCTTGCGAGACCTGTGATGAGGTAATCTCGCGTTGCTATAGCAATCTCACGAGACCGCTAGAGTCACGCGAGACTACGTCATTACAGGGCCTTGCCGCAAGGCATTACTGGGAACGCTTAGGCCGGGAATGCATCGCGGGACGCCGGAAGGTAAATATACCCCAATTTTTTATTTTTTATTCTTTTTTTACAGGGGTATGGTACCCAGGGCCTGGAGGACAGTCTCCTCTCCTCCACACCGTGGGTACCAACCGCACATGAGACGCTTAACTTCCCGCATGGTGGGCATAGCCACATGCGGGAAGTAAGCGATTCTCATGCATTCCTATGGGTGCGGAATTGTGGCAATTCTTTGCGATTCCGCACAAAGAATGAGCATGCTGCGATTTTTTCCGCGATGCGATTCAGCCGCGGAAAAAAGCGCAGCATTAGCACAGCATGTGCGGAATGCCATAGGAATGCATGGGAGGCGTTCTGTACACGATTTTTAAGCGTTTTCGCAGTGTTTTCGCACCAAAAATCGCGGCAAAAACGCTTAAAAATCGCTACGTGTACACACAGCCTAAGTGTGGTCGCACTAGTGACTTAAATAGAGGTAAAATTATGTTCTCCTCATGAGCATCTATGCCTCTTTTAATGCATCCCATTATTTTATTTGCCTTTGCAGCAGCTGCCTGACACTGGCCGCTAAATGTGAGTTTGTCGTCCACCCATACACCCAGGTCTTTTTCAGTGACAGTTTTGCCCAGTGTTTTACAATTAAGCACATAATTATACAACTTGTTCGTTCTACCCAAGTGCATGACCTTACATTTATCCCCATTAAAGCTCATTTGCCATTTATCAGCCCAAGCTTCTAGTTTACATAAATCCTCCTGTAATATAAAATTGTCCTCCTCTGTATTGATTACCCTGCAGAGTTTAGTGTCATCTGCAAATATTGAAATTCTACTCCCCTACAAGGTCATTAATAAATATGTTAAAAAGAAGCGGGCCCAAAACTGACCCCTGTGGTACCCCACTGCTAACTGTGACCCAGTCCGAGTGTGCTCCATTAATAACCACCCTTTGTTTCCTATCCCTGAGCCAGCTCTTAACCCACCTACACATATTTTCCCCTATCCCCATTGTTCTCATTTTATGTATCAACCTTTTGTGTGGCACTGTATCAAAAGCTTTTGAAAAGTCCATGTACACCACGTCCACTGCATTCCCTTGGTCCAGTCCGGAACTTACCCCTTCATAAAAGCTTATCAGATTAGTCTGACAGGAACGGTCCCTTGTAAACCCATGTTGATATTGGGTCATAAGGCTATTCTTCTCCAGATACTCCAGTATAGTATCTCTTAGAAAACCCTCCAGGATTTTACCCACAGTTGAGGTTAAACTTACTGGCCTATAATTTCCAAGTTCAGTTTTTGTCCCCTTTTTAAATATTGGCACCACATTTGCTATACGCCAGTCCTGTGGTACAGACCCTGTTATTATGGAATCTTTAAAGATTAAAAATAATGGTCTATCTATGACTGTGCTTAATTCCTGCAGTACTCGGGGGTGTATCCCATCCAGGCCCGGGGATTTGTCAATTTTAGTGATTTTTAGACGCCGCCGTACTTCCTCCTGGGTTAAGCTGGTGACATTTAATGGAGAATTTTTATCCCTGATCACGTTATCCGTCATGGGATTTTCTTGTGTAAATACTGTTGAAAAAAAGTCATTTAGCATATTGACTTTTTCCCCATCCTCATCCACCATTTCACCCAGACTATTTTTAAGGGGACCAACACTATCATTTTTTAGCTTCTTACTATTTATGTAGTTAAAGAATATTTTGGGATTATTTTTACTTTCTCTGGCAATGAGTCTCTCTGTCTCAATCTTTGCCGTCTTGATTTGCTTTTTACAGAATTTATTTAATTTTCTGTATTTATTTAATGCCTCATCACTACCTACTTGCTTTAATTCCTTAAATGCTTTATTTTTATCTCTTATTGCGCCCCTTACAGCTCTATTTAGCCATAGTGGTTTCCTCCTATTTCTAGCATGTTTATTCCCCTAAGGTATATATTGTGCACAGGTCCTATTCAGAATGCTAATAAACGTCTCCCATTTTCTTTGTGTATTTTTATGTCTCAGGATATCGTCCCAGTTAATTCCACCAAGATCATCTCTCATCCGTTGGAAATTTGCTTTCCTGAAGTTTAGTGTCCTTGTAACCCCTCTACTACACATCTTATTAAAGGATACATGAAAACTTATTAATTTGTGATCACTATTACCCAAGTGACCCTCAACCCTTACATTTGATATGCGGTCTGGCCTGTTGGATAATATTAGGTCTAGCAGTGCCCCCCCTCTTGTTGGGTCCTGAACCAGTTGTGAAAGGTAATTGCCTCTCATAGTAGTCAAAAACCTATTACCTTTGCTGGAACTGCAGGTTTCGGTTCCCCAATGTATTTCAGGGTAGTTGAAGTCCCCCATAATAATGACTTCTCCTTGAGTCGCAGCTTCATCTATTTGCTTTATGAGGATATTCTCTGTTGCTTCCATTATTTTTGGAGACTTATAACAAACCCCTATCAGTAATTTATTATTTTTCCCCCCTCCCCTTATCTCCACCCACAGGGACTCTACATTTTCATTAGACTCATATATATTATCACGAAGGATGGGTTTTAAGGATGATTTTACATATAAACACACACCTCCCCCTCGCTTATTTGTTCGGTCATTTCTGAACAGACTATAGCCCTGTAAATTAACCGCCCAGTTGTGGCTCTCATCCAGCCATGTCTCAGATATCCCCACCATGTCATAATTATGTTCCAACAACATTAACTCCAATTCCTCCATTTTGCTGGCGAGGCTTCTGGCATTAGTATACATGCACTTTATGTATCTCTCTGTAGCTCTATTCTTTCTTAAATTATTAACTGTTCTAACCCAACCCCCCATGCCACCCCCACCCCCAGTGTCATTATTTGTGCCCAGGTCTCTATCTGCACTGTCTTCCCCTCCTATAAAAGGAATACCCTCCCCCCCGTCCCTAGTTTAAACACTCCTCCAACCTTCTAGCCATTTTCTCCCCCAGCACAGCTGCACCCTCCCCATTGAGGTGCAGCCCGTCCCTAGCGTAGAACCTGTAGCCAACTGAGAAGTCGGCCCAGTTCTGCAGGAACCCAAACCCCTCCTTCCTACACCAATTCCTGAGCCACTTATTAACCTCCCTAATCTCCCGTTGCCTCTCTGGTATGGCTGTAGTTTTTGCATAGCCCACACAATCGCTAACCACTTATTTTCAATTGTGGCATAAGCAGCCTCTCTGGGCAGTAGTTTCCTGCTTAGGTTCACCTGGCTGAGATCAGCACCTACCCCATATGTGCAGGCATCAGTTTGCACCACAAATCTGCGAGTGAAACCTGAAGTCCGAAGAATGGGTGAACTATCCAATGCTGATATTAGGGTACCAAAGGATAATTTGGGAAGCTTCTTCTTTGTCAGTTCAGTTAACCCCTTTACGACCTTGGACACATATGTACGTCCAAGGTCGCCCCCCCTGTTTCATGCTGGCTCCAACACTGAGCCTGCAACTTTTCTGGTACATGTCTGCTTGTTTCATCAGCTGACATGTGCGCCTAACAGCTGCGGGTGGAATCCATCCGCAGCTGTTAACATGTTAAATGCTGCTATCAATCTCTGACAGTGTCATTTAACATGATCGCATCAGAAGCACGTCACAAACCCGCCCATCGGCGCCCATGTCACATGACTGTGGATCGCCAATGGGTTGGCATGACAATCTGGAGTCTGCAGGAGACCCCTGTATTATCATCGTCGAACTGCTATGAGCAAAGACCAGAGGCCAGTGCTCATAGCACTCCGAGTGAGGACCCCCTGATTGGGGTAGAAATAGATCCCCGTCAGGGACAGAAGGGACCCCCAGCTGGGGAGAAAATAGGCTGCCAGGACTGTCGGGCACCGGGACTGAATAGTGCCCCACCGAGGACTATAAGCGTCCAGGAATTGGCTTGAGGACTGTGACTGTTACAGCGGCTGCCGTTGCTGCTGCTATTGCCACCGCCATTGCTGCTACCACAGTTATGGTAGTGAAAGTACTAGGGAAAGAGCAGGAAGTTTACCTGAATAATTGTAACTTCCTTTTTCCACGTTTTTCAACTTTTATTGCCTGATCTCTGCTCTACAATAAACTGCTATCCCTGTCGGATTTTCACGGTGTTCCTGGATCCTGATTGCTCGTGTTGCAGTGACTGTCGAGAAGAGGTAAATTGTCTGAGGTCTTCTGTCCTGTCTATTTTATGTGCAAGGGGCCGGGGTCCTCGCTGACTGTTTGCACAGTGGACTCTGTATGTGGAGTGTAGCTTTAAGTGACTCGGCCATTACTACCACCCCGTGCCACAATGTTGCACCTCTAAGGGCACAGCGCAAGTTCACTGTGATCACAGTCCATAACCCACTGAGTTGGCTCAACAGAGTAATAGGGGATAATGGGACATAGCTCAGAAAGAGCCTGATTTTGCAGCAATATGAGTTTACAATTATGATTTTACATATTTACAATATGATTTTACAATTACAATGATTTTACAATTTACAATATGGTTTTACAATTGAAGCTCAACATACAGCTGAGCTTCTGAAGAGGACCAAAATGGTCGAGATGGGAACCTTCAGCAATGCTACAGCTGTTATGGTAACCCATCTTAGCCTCTCAAAAGCATCACAGGGCACTGATATCAGCCAGTATGCGTAAGCAAGGAATTGATCATGACAATAGTGATGGTTTATCTCACCAATGGGGGCCAGAACTGGATATCTCACCAAGGGGGTCCAGAACTGAAGACAGGCTGAGGAGCTGACAAGTAAAGACCCCATCACACATAGCGACTCACCAGCGATCCCGACAACGATATCAAAGTGTCAGGATCGCTGGTGAGTCGCTACATGATCGCTGGTGAGCTGTCAAACAGACAGCTTCACCAGCGATCAGGACCAGCGACGCCAAGCGCGCGGCGTCGCTGTGTACTTTAGTTACCAGCACGCTGATGCAGGGAGCTGGTAACTAAGGTACACATCGGGTTTCTAAGGGACGTGCGTCATTTAGAAACCTGATGTGTACCTTAGTTACCAGCTCCCTGCATCAGCGCGCTGGTAACTAAGGTACACAGAGGGTTTCTAAGCACAGCGCAGTGCTTAGAAACCCTGCATTTACCTTAGTTACCATCTGATCGCTGGTCTCCCGCCTGTCACACGCAGCGATGCGTGCTGGCCAGCGGGAGTCCAGCGACCAAAAAAATGTCCAGGGCTTTCCTACAGCGATCAGTGATACCGGCAGGGGGGCCGTTCGCTGATTGCTGTCACACACAGCGATCTTGCTGGTGAGATCGCTGTTACGTCACAAAACTTGTGACTCAGCAGCGATCTCGCTAGCAAGATCGCTATGTGTGACGGGGCCTTAAGTCAATCTCCTATGCACCTTCAAAAGGGGGGAGGTGTGAAGTAAATATATAACTGTAAGGGAAATTAGAATATCAGTAAAATAACTAGTGAAGGCTGCATCCAAATGACTGACTCCGCACAGAGGATATAGCAACTGCCTAAGCTTATTGCAGGAACTCAGAACCACAGGGGGGTCTGTTATGAATGAGTCACCAAGGAGGAAAAACAAAAACAAGCTAAGCCACAGAAAACCAGAGGGGTTGGTAACTAAGTGGATTGCAGACCCCTGATCCTATCCACACAACTAGCAGTAGCCGTGGAGCGTACCTACGATGATCCTAGACAC
Source organism: Dendrobates tinctorius (assembly GCF_039654945.1). Lineage (NCBI taxonomy): Eukaryota > Metazoa > Chordata > Amphibia > Anura > Dendrobatidae > Dendrobates > Dendrobates tinctorius. Next base: position 26,736,279 of record NW_027361827.1, on the reverse strand, counting down.
CTCGTCACAGTTGGGGAGCTAAATTAACCTAAAGCAAGAAAAGGGGAAATCTAAACTGCCCCAGAGCAGACCCCAAAGCAATAGACAGCCCCCAAACATGTATTGTCGGTGAGACAAGATGAAAACACAAACACAGATAGGAAAATGGGCTGAGCAAACAATGGGGCCCAAACTAACTAGAAAGGACAGGAAAGGAAAGATGCTGTCTGCAATCACGCACAAAACCCTGCCAAAAAATGTCCAACACTTTCTGATAACAAAAACCCTGAAGTCACTAGACTTCAATTCCCTATATCAGCACTCTGGTATATTCTGAAGACAGAGCAAAAAGAGACCAATCTGATCAGGGACAAAAAGCAAACTGGCATAAACAGAGACATAAGAATGGAAATTCATCACAGCCCCAGCAGAGGCTGGCTGACAACAAAAACTGAGAAAACCAGACCAAATCTCATGTGAAAAAATAGCAGAGCACACTTAGCTTGAGAAGGCAGGAACAGAACTGGAAACCAGAACCTCAGGGCAGGAAAATCACCAGCACAGAATTAGGGAGTCGGCTGTCTTAAATCCAGTCAGAGACTCCTGATGTCCACTCACAGTTCTCCTCCTCAGGTGGCAGGTCTCTGCCATTTAGATCAGCTTCATTACCTACTGTTACCACTAGAGGGAGCCCGGATGGAGAACTCACAACTCCTCTGTCAACACATCCAGCTCCACCAGCCTCACCAGAAGCCAGAGGTAAACCAGAAAATGAGTTCACAACAGGGGTCTACTGGGAGAATACTGAGAGGTGTCAAACTTAGCTCCTGGATCCTGAGCTTCAAAGGAGCTAGCAGATGGTTTATAACTGGGTAGAATTTTTCTTATTGCCTGCATTGAGAGGAGAGAGGGAGACACCTGAAATTTGAAATGCCACTACTTAGCCCATCGTCCATTCACAAACAGCAACTTTTAAATAGGCCAATCAGAATCATCCTGAAAATATGAGCGTATGGTCAGCACTATAAAAAGCTGGGTGGCACAAAAAGAAATTTTTCAAATGTGGGGGTTGCCTAGGAGGCTGATGTCATCCATAATTTATTTCTCCTTCCCTCAAGGAAACAGACAACTGTAGACAGAAACATTTACTTATCTCTGTTATTTCTATCTTTTTATTTTATATCTATTTTGCATATTTGTGTGGCATTTTAATTTTATATTTTTAAATCTTTTGTTGTAAGCACTGTATATTTTTATATTAAAGCTTAAAATCTTAAATAAGTTTGATTCATGTATGCTCTAAAGAATTCATACCCTATGAGAGAGTTCGTGATCTTTTGATTGCCAGACAGTAATATACTTTGGGGACTCATCATCACATGCGTGGGCATACCCCCTAGAAGCAGGGGGAGAAGAAGAAAAAAAAAGGCTGCGGTTTTAAGGGGTGAAGCCCTTTAAAAGCACAGGCCGTGTACGTGCAGGGGTTCGCACACACAGCATTCATTGCCTGAACTGCCACGTCGCGCATCCTGATGTATTCTGGCAAGTGTACACCCGGCGTATGATGTCAGTGTCATGCGACGGACGCACACGGCCGGCGGCCATTTTACCTTGTGCACGCCGGACCTGCAGACAGGAGGAGGACACTGCCCTGCGCTGGAAGAGCAGGAAGGTAAGAGGAATTTTTTTCTTGTGTGTGTGTGCATGTGTGCATAGGGGACAAGGCTGGAGACATATTGGGGGGGACCAGGCTGGAGACACATGGGGGGACGAGGCTGGAGACACATTGGGGGGGACCTGGCAGGGAGAAACATTGGGGGCACCAGGCTGGAGACACATTGGGGGGGACGAGGCTGGAGACACATTGGGGGGAACCAGGCTGGAGACATATTGGGGGGATGAGGCTGGAGACACACTGGGGGGACTAAGCAGGAGACACTTTGGGGGGGACCAGTCTGGAGACACATTGGGGGGGACCAGGCTGGAGACACATAGGGAGACGAGGCTGGAGACACATGAGGGGACGAGGCTGGAGACAAATGGGGGGACTAGGCTGGAGACACATGGGTGGGGATGAGGCAGGAGACTCTTGGTGGGGGGACCAGGCTGGAGACACTTGGTCGGGGGGGATCAGGCTGGAGACACTGGGGGGACCAGGCTGGAGACACATGGGGGGGAACCAGGATGGAGACACATGGGGGCAGCAGGACAAGGTGCCTGGATGGATACATATGGGGGCCAGTATGGATACATATGGGGGGCAGGACAAGGGACCAGGATGGATACATGGGGAGCAGAACATGGGACTAGGATGGATATATAGGGGTGGCAGCACAAAAGGCCAGGATGGATATATGGGGGTGGCAGCACAAGGGACCAAGATGGATATATATGGGAGGGTGGCAGCACAAGGGGCCAGGATGGATATATGGAGGGGAGATGCACAAGGGGCCAGGATGAATATATGGGGGAAGCAGCACAAGGGGCCAGGATGAATATATGGGGAGCAGCACAAGGGGCCAGGATGAATATACGGGGGAGCAGCACAAGGGGCCAGGATGATATATGGGGGAGTAGCACACGGGATGGAATTATGGGGGGAGGACAATGGACATATATGGGGGCCTGTATGGATAGCTGGGGGGCAGGATGGATATCTGGGTCCCAGGTTTCAGAAATTGGGGGAATATTATAAAATAAAGGGTGCCAGGCTGGGCGAGATTATTAAATAAAGAGTGACTTAATTACTGTTTGGGGGTCAGAATGAGGAACAAGCTGTATTAGTTTATGGTGACAAGTGGGGAACATAATTACTTTAGGATCCAATTAGGGATATTATTACTACTGTCATATAATTTACTTTTTAGGAAACTGTTTTCCATGGAGGGAGCAAAATGGGAATCCAGTTATTAGCCCATGTGCAGGTCATTGCAGTAACTTAGGTATCCATGGTTATGACCACTAACAACTAACCAACCAACTAACTGTCACTATATGAGTGGTGGTAACCATGGATTCCTAAGCTACTACAATGCCCTGCACATGGGGCAAGCACCAATGCTTATCAGAAGAACTATAGTACATTTCTAATTGGAAGTATTTGCTAATATTATATTATTATTATTATTATTATTATTATTATTATTACACTTACTACATATTGGGATAGAATGTTGGAGATAGGAATAACTCATCGCTGATATGCTGTACCTATACTTGGTGCATAACTTCAATGGGGAAATCTATGCCATGCATCCACCTCTAAATCCTTGCACTAGGCATAACACAGCATACCAGTGACTGGAATAATATTTTAATGTGTTACACATGAAATGTAATAATCATGTGCCTTATCTTCTGTTCACATACCTTTGCTAGACTTGAGTATGCTAAGTATAATAGAAGAACTGGTGATTACAAGCTGAAAATAATATTAATAATATTATAGGCAACCAATTGTGTTCTACCTTCATACACATTGACACGGTGTGCAATCTAGCATATAGCATAAACCACCTTCTATCTTCCAAAATAAGCAGACTGTTTTCTGTAGTCTAACTTGTTTTTTGGTGAAGAGTATAGAACATGCGGTAAAACTATAAAGAATAAAAACAACATGGGTAAGTATTGGGCAGATGATCACACAGCTAACACCATTACAGGATGCGTACAGTGTGATGCAAACTTTACATAGAAACACACAGGTGTCTAATTACATCTACTGAGCACTGACTGCTATACAGCTAAAAATTAGAGATGAGCAACTTTGCCTTTTTTAGGGTTGAGTCGGGTTTCATGAAACCCGACTTTCTCAAAAGTCGAGTCGAACGAAATTGGCCTACTATCGGGAAAAGTCAGAGGTCTGACTTAAACAAGAAACCCAATGCAAGTCAATGGGGAAGCAAAGCTGGCAGGGAGTGGAGGACAGTAAACACACCTACAGTGCCCATTTCAATGCCAACGACATCAATTCTTATTACTTAAGCTTGTCAACCTTAATTTACTTTATAATAATAGTTACACATTGAAAACTGGGGGTTATTTGGCTAAAGTTGTGGGGGGTAGGGCTGGCTCCAGGTTTTTGTGTGTCCCGGGCGAAAGAGTGTCAGTGGGCCCCTTTAACACATACCACAATTCATGATGCCCCGATACGGCAGAGAAATATAGGTATAATACAATGACAAATACTTCACTTCTTACATTACATGACTGATATCTATTTTAAATTCTACAATAGCTCAAAAACCGGACAGTATATGCCTCCATACAGTATTATGGCCACCACATAGTGCACCATACAGAATAATGAGCCCCATACATTGCTCCAAACAGAATAATTGGTCCCATATAATGTTCCATACAGTATATGATGAGCTCCACATAATGCTACAGTATATGATGGTCCCCATATAATGTGCCATACAGTATAGGATGGTCCCCATAGAGTAGAATGAGCCCCACATATTGCTCCATACAGTATAATGACTCACATATAAAGCTCCATACAGTATATGATGGGCCCCATATATTGCTCCATACAGAATGGGCTCCATATAATGCTCCATACAGAATAGGCCCCATATGTGCTCCATATAATGCTCCATACACTATATGATGCCCCATAAATAATGAACCCCATATGATGCTCCAGTATATGATGGGCCACATGGATGATGCTCCATTGTATGATGGGCCTATATAATGCTCCATATATAATGGGCCCCATATGATGCTCTAGTATATGATGGGCCCCATATGATGCTCCAGTATATGATGGCCCCCATGGATGATGCTCCATTGTATGATGGGCCTATATAATGCTCCATATATAATGGGCCCCATATGATGATGCAGTATATGATGGGCCCCATGGATGATGCTCCAGTGTATGATGGGCCTAAACACTGTGTGCAGAATTATAAGGCAAATGAGTATTTTGATCACATCATCCTTTTTATACATTTTGTCCTACTCCAAGGTATATAGGCTTGAAAGCCAACTGCCAATTATGTAAATCAGGTGATTGCATCTCTGTAATGAGGAGGGGTGTGGTCTAATGACATCAACACCCTATATAAGGTGTGCTTAATTATTAGGTAACTTCCTTTCCTTTGGCAAAATGGGTCAGAAAAGAGATTTGACGGACTCTGAAAAGTCAAAAATTGTGAGATGTCTTGCAGAGGTATGCAGCAGTCTTGAAATTGCCATACTTTTGAAGCATGATCACTCAACAATCAAGCATTTCATGGCAAATAGCCAACAGGGTCGCAAGAAGCGTGTTGATGAAAAAAAGGCTCAAAATAACTGCCCATGAATTGAGGAAAATCAAGCATGAAGCTGCCAAGATGCCATTTGCCACCAGTTTTGCCATATTTCAGAGCTGCAACGTTACTGGAGTATCAAAAAGCACAAGGTGTGCCATACTCAGGGACATGGCCAAGGTAAGGAAGGCTGGAAAATGACCACCTTTGAGCAAGAAACATAAGATAAAATGTCAAGACTGGGCCAAAAAATATGTTAAGACAGATTTTTGAAAGGTTTTATGGACTGATGAAATGAGAGTGACTCTTGATGGGCCAGATGGATGGGCAAAAGGCTGGATCAAATAAAGGTCAGAAAACTCCACTCTGACTCAGACGCCAGCAAGGTGGAGGTGGGGTACTGGTATGGGTTGGTATCATCAAAGATGAACTTGTGGGACCTTTTCGGGTTGAGGATGGAGTGTAGCTCAACTCCCAGACCTAATGCCAGTTTCTGGAAGACACCTTCTTCAAGCAGTGGTACAGGAAGAAGTCAGTATCGTTCAAGAAAAACATGATTTTCATGCAGGACAATGCTCCATTACATGCATCCAAATACTCCACAGCGTGGCTGGCCAGTAAAGGTCTAAAAGAAGAAAAAATAATGACATGGCCGCCATGTTCACCTGATCTGAACCCCATAGAGAACCTGTGGTCCCTCATAAAATGTGAGATCTACAAGGAGGGAAAACAGTACACTTCTTGGAACATTGTCAGGGAGGCTGTGGTGGATGCTGCATGCAATGTTGATAGTAAACAGATCAAGCAACTGACAGAATCTATGGATGGAAGGCTTTTGAGTGTCATCGTAAGGAAAGGTGGCTATGTTGGTCACTTTTTTGGGGGGGTTTTGAATGTCAGAAATGTTCATTTCTAAATTTTGTCTTGTTATATTGGTTTACCTGGTGAAAATAAACAATTGAGATGGGTATATATTTGGTTTTTATTAAGTTGCCTAATAATTCTGCACAGTAATAGTTACCTGCACAAACAGATATCTTCCTAAGATAGCCAAATCTAAAAAAAAAACCCAGTCCAACTTCCAAAAATATTAAGCTTTGATATTTATGAGTCTTTTCTGTTGATTGAGAACATAGTTGTTGTTCAATAATAAAAAGAATCCTCTCAAATACAACTTGCCTAATAATAATTATGCAAACAATGTATAATGCTCCATATATAATGGGCCCCATTTATAATGCTGCAGTGTATAATGGGCCCCGTATATGATGCTCCAGTGTATGATGGGCCACATTTATAATGCTCCAGTGTATGATGGGCCCCATTTATAATGCACAGGGGTATGATGGGCACCATGGATGATGCTCCAGTGTATGATGGGCCCCATTTATAATGATCCAGTGTATGATGGGCCCATCTAATGCTCCATATATAATGGGCCCCATATGATGCTCCAGTGTATAATGGGCCCTATCTATGATGCTCATGTGTATGATGGGCCCCATATATAATTCTCCAGTGTATAATGCTCCCAATATATTGCTCCAAACATTTAAAAAAATGAAATACCTCTCCTCACTGGGCACTGCTCTACTCGAGACTCCTCAGCGTTGCCATCTTCCAGCTCTCTGCACTTGGACTGTTCAGGCAGAGGGCGTACAGACGTGACATCATCGCGCTCTCTGATCTGAATGTCACTGTCAGGAAACGCGGAAAAGGTAACAGCGGTGGAGCAGGGAGAGGTAAGTATTGCAAGTGCTGGTGCCCTGAGCAAGCAGGGGGGCCCACTCGTGGGCGATTGCACAGGCACAGGGCCCCTCATAGTATGACGGTGTCTCTGATGGCGAGTGGGCCCCCCACCATCAGAGACACCGGCGTACTGTGAGGGGCACTGTGCCAGTGCCGATGCCCATGAGTGGGCCCCCCACCTGCTCAGGGCACCGCTGCTTGCCCGGGTTTGCCAGGTGCTGACGCTGGCCCTGGGGGGTACAGCCCAGTTAGGGAGGTGGAAAAACTGGCATATGTTGAGGTGTAGGCTGGACGTTCAGCAGCTGCAAATGGAGGAATTGGAGAAATCAGAGGAAGAGGCGGACAAAGCGTGCCATTTTGCTGGCAACCTATGTGTCATCAGGGGAAGGTGGGACAAAATCCTTTGAAACCCATGCATGGTTCATTTTAATGAAGGTGAGATCACCAACAGTTTGGCTCGACAGCTGGGTCCTTCATTCTGTCAGGATTGATCCAGCAGCACTGAAGACTCTTTCTAATAGCACACTACCAGCAGGGCAAGCGAGCTCCTGTAAGGCATATTGTGCTAATTCAGGCGTGGTGTCCAGTTTACAGGCCCAGTATTCAAAGGGGAATGAACTGTGAGGGAGAACATCGATAGGGGAGGAGAGGTAATTTTGAACCATAGTTGACAACGGCTGTCTCCTGTCTGTTGCAATCGATTCAGTATTAAGTGGTACTCAAGAAATCAGTCCACAAGATGGTCATGAAACCCTTGTCTCCAACGCCAGTTCAGCTGTGTGCACCACAAACACCTCTTCCATTTGGCCCAGTATGGCTTGTGGTAGAACCTGCACCGCTGCTGTGTGCTGGGAATGCCTCTAACAAACGGTTTACCAGAGTTGCTTGTTTGTTCTCCAGTATAGGCTCTAGGTTCTCCTGTGGCATAATGTTCTGTAATTTGCCTTTATATCGTGGATCAAGGATGCTGGTCAACCAGTAGTCGTTATCCTTCATAATTTTGGCATGGCGGGGGTCCCTTCTTAGGATCCACAATACATAGTCACACATGTGGGCCAATGTTCCAGGTGTCAATGATGCACTGACAGTGGTGGGTGGAGGAGCACTTTCTGCCAAATCCACATCCCTTCAGTCACGCACAAAACCTGTACCTGACCTTGGCAAGCCAACGTTTTCTCTTGCCCCCCGAGAAGCATCCTCCTCCCCAAAATAATCATCCCCCTCATCCTCCTCGTCTTCCTTTTCTTCCTCCACCTCATCCAGGATAGTTCCCTGAGCAGACAATGGCTGACTATCATCAAGGCTTTCCTCCTCCTCCTCTTCCTCCTCCGCTGCAGACGCCTGATCCTTAATGTGCGTCAAAGTTTGCATGAGAAGACGCATAAGTGGGATGCTCATGCTTATGATGGTGTCGTCTGCGCTTACCAGCCGTGTGCATTCCTCAAAACACTGAAGGTCTTTACAGAGGTCTTTCAGCTTTGACCACTGCACACCCGACAACTCCATGTCGGCCCTCAAACTGCCTGCCCATGTATCCTCCCACAAATGCATTGCAGCCTGCCTCTGTTCGCACAGCCTCTCAACCATGTGCATGGTGGAGTTCCACCTTGTTGCAAAGTCTATGACTAGGCGGTGCTTGGGGAGGTGGAATGATCGCTGCAACCTCTGCATATGACTGGAGTCTACGGGCGAGCGACGGATGTGCGAGCACAGTCTTCGCACCTTATGGAGCAGAGCTGTTAACTCTGGATAATTATTTAGGAAGCACTGCACCACTAGGTTCAAGGTGTGAGCCAGGCAAGGTATGTGTCTGAGTTTTGCAAGGGCTATGGCAGCCACAAAATTACAGGCGTTATCACTGACTACTTTGCCTGGCTCAAGATGTAGACTGCCCAGCCACGACTCAGTTTCTCGCTGCAAGTAGTCGGCCAGTACCTCCGCAGTGTGTCTGTTGTCGCCCAAAAGACATCATCTTTAAAACAGCATGCTGACGCTTACTACTAGCTGTTCAATAGTGGGACACCTCGTGTGCAACACTGGCAGCTGCCGATGGAGTGCTCATGCGACTGCGCTCTGTCGATAAGCTTTCGCTTCTGGAGGAGGGTCGAACACCTACAGCCAACTGTTTCCTATACCATGGGCTAGGCAGCACTGTTCCACCACCGCTGTCCCCTGTGGAGCCTGCATCCACCACATTAACCCAGTGCGCAGTGATGGACACTGCTGGCCCATGCATCTGTTGTGAGGTGCACCTTTCCACTCACTGATTGTTTGAGTGCATGGACAATGCGGTCTTTCACATGCAGGTGGAGGGCAGGGATGGCTTTTCTACAAAAGAAGTGCCAACTGGGTAGGTCATAGTGTGGGACAGGGTAGGCCATGAGCTCTCGGAACGCTTCGCTTTCAACCAAACGGAAGTGCATCATCTCTAATGCCAGTGTACGTAGATGAGAGGATGAGTACTTTCTTGTCCTACTCAGAGTGTCTGCTAGGGTGAGCTGGACTTGAGAGCTGCATATGGGGGAACTAGCGGTGAACATGACGGACTGAGAGGGGGTTGGTGATCGTGGTGGTGGTGGTGGTGATGGCCTAGATTAAGTCTTTCGTTGCAAAAACATTGTGATTCCCTGACTGCTTTGGCCTTGAGATGACACCTCAACATTTCTTTCTAGTGGTGTGCTTACCGGTGGACTTTCATTGGGGGAAGCGATGGAGCGTTGCTGGCTACCTTCAATTGGAGCAGGTGCACATGTGCTACCTGAGGTTTTGTAGTCGGTCCACGCTTGCAAGTGCATGGTGATTAAATGTCTAAGCATGCAACTGGTATTCAAATTTCAGAGAGTTTTCCCTTGGCTAAAGATCCTTCCGCACTTCTTACAGATAACCTTTTCCTCATCAATAGAATTTTGGTCAAAAAAGTGCCACACTGCACTCTTCCTACTATGGTATAAATTTTCAGGGCTTGCACGCTGTGCTAATTTGATCGTCTGGCCAAGCTGTCCTGCAACTCTTTTTTGTTTTTTTACCATGTTTTTGGACAGCTACGGGCCTGCCAGATAACCGCTGCTGCGATGTCAATGCCTGCTGCGGATCCTTCTCCTCTTCTGAGCTATTGCCAGCGGCACCCTCTTCCCCAATGGATGCCAATCCGGGTCAACAACTGGGTCATCCATCACCTCCTCTTCAATTTCATCTGCACCTTCCTCTGTGTCATCTAGCAGTGGCTGTGCATCAGTGCACTCCATGTCAGATTCATCTTGGACTGAGGAATTCAGGATTTGACTTGATAACCATGGCATGGTATGTGAAAAGAGCTCCATGGAGTAATCTGAAGTGTGACCTGCCGCATCCTTCACTTTTGGTGGGGGTGAAGGACACAAGGAAAGGTGTTGTTCCTGAGCAGAAGCCTGCACTGACGACTCAGTGTTTTCATTTTTTTAAACTTTAGAAGAGGAGGCGATAGAGCTGGAGGCTGTTTCGACAATGTAAGCCAAAACCTGTTCCTGATGCTCCGGCTTTAAAAGCGGTTTACCTACTCCCACAAAAGGGAGCCTTCTAGGCCTTCTTGAGCCAGACGATGACTCAGGCTCAACACCTCCTGCCTTAGGTGCTATTGTGCTTTTGGCACTACCAGCAGATGCACCACCACCACCATCAGTACCAGCTGGCCCCCCCGCCCACGTCCGTGGCCTCTTCCACCATACTTCCTCATGTTTGGGAAAATTTACCAAAAATACCAGCAGAGAGATGGTACTGTTTGAGTAGCTTCCAGCTGTGTAAGGTGTATTAAAAAAATTAAATCTACGTATACACTCACTGGCCACTTTATTAGGTACACCATGCTAGTAAGGGGTTGGACCCCCTTTTGCCTTCAGAACTGCCTCAATTCTTCGTGGCAGAGATTCAACAAGGTGCTGGAAGCATTCCTCAGAGATTTTGGACCATATTGACATGATGGCATCACACAGTTGGCGCAGATTTGTCGGCTGCACATCCCTGATGCGAATCTCCCGTTCCACCACATCCCAAAGATGCTCTATTGGATTGAGATCTGGTGACTGAGGAGGCCATTTGAGTACAGTAAACTCATTGTCATGTTCAAGAAACCAATCTGAGATGATTCGAGCTTTATGACATGGCGCATTATCCTGCTGAAAGTAGCCATCAGATGTTGGGTACACTGTGGTCATAAAGGGATGGACATGGTCAGCAACAATACTCAGGTAGGCTGTGGCGTTGCAACGATGCTCAATTGGTACCAAGGGGCCCAAAGAGTGCCCAGAAAAAATTCCCCACACCATGACACCACCACCACCAGCCTGAACCGTTGATACAAGGCAGGATGGATCCATGCTTTCATGTTGTTTACGCCAAATTCTGACCCTACCATCCGAATGTCGCAGCAGAAATCGAGACTCATCAGACCAGGCAACGTTTTTCCAATCTTCTACTGTCCAATTTCGATGAGCTTGTGCAAATTGTAGCCTCAGTTTCCTGTTCTTAGCTGAGAGGAGTGGTACCCAGTGTGGTCTTCTGCTGCTGTAGCCCATCTGCCTCAAAGTTCGACGCACTGTGCGTTCAGAGATGCTCTTCTGCCTACCTTGGTTGTAACGGGTGGCAATTTGAGTCACTGTTGCCTTTCTATCAGCTCGAACCAGTCTGCCCATTCTCCTCTGACCTCTGGCATCAACATGGCATTTCCGGCCACAGAACTGCCGCTCACTGGATTTTTTTTCTTTTTCGGACCATTCTCTGTAAACCCTAGAGATGGTTGTGCGTGAAAATCCCAGTAGATCAGCAGTTTCTGAAATTCTCAGACCAGCCCTTCTGGCACCAACAATCATGCCACGTTCAAAGGCACTCAAATCACCTTTCTTCCCCATACTGATGCTCGGTTTGAACTGCAGGAGATTGTCTTGACCATGTCTACATGCCTAAATGCACTGAGTTGCCGCCATGTGATTGGCTGATTAGAAATTAAGTCTTAACACACAGTTGGACAGGTGTACCTAATAAAGTGGCCAGTGAGTGTATATTTTGTTAGTCACAGACGCTCTCCCAGTATGTATTTGACCAGCAGATATATGGTACTGTATCAGAAGATACCAGGTTTATATAGTGTTTGGGTAATTGTAAATCTCCGTATATATTTCAAGAGTCACACACAGACGATCTCAGGCTCAGTATGGATTGGACAAGAATATAAAAAGCTGAAAAAGGGTACAGTATCACCAGATACCAGGTATATATAGTATAGTTTAAACATTCTAAATCTCCATATATATTTCAGGAGGCAGACACAGACACTCTCAGGCTCAGTATGGATTAAACAAGAATATAAAAAGCTGAAAAAGGGTACTGTAGCAGAAGATACCAGGTGTATATAGTGTTGGAGTAATTTTAAATCTCCGTATATATTTCAGGAGTCACACACAGATGTTTTCAGGCTCAGGATGGATTAGACAAGAATATAAAAAGCTGAAAAAGGGTACTGTATCACAAGCGTACAGCTGTATACAGTCTAAGGGTAATTGTACATCTCCGTAAATATTTCCGGAGTAACACACACACACTCACAGACTCAGTATGGATTAGACAAGAATATAAAAAGCTGAAAAGGGGTACTGCATCAGAAGGTACCAGGTGTATATAGTGTTGGGGTAATTTTTAAATCTCCGTATATATTTCTGGAGTCAAACACGGACGCTCTCAGGCTCAGTATGGATTAGACAAGAATATAAAAAGTTGAAAAAGGGTACTGTAGCAGAAGATACCAGGTGTATATAGTGTTGGGGTAATTTTAAATCTCCGTATATATTTCAGGAGTCACACACAGATGCTCTCAGGTTCAGTATGGATTAGACAAGAATATAAAAAGCTGAAAAAGGGAACTGTAGCACAAGCGTACAGCTGTACACAGTCTAGGGGTAATTGTAAATCTCCGTATATATTTCCGGAGTGACACACAGACACTCACAGGCTCAGTATCGATTAGAAAAGATTATAAAAAGCTGAAAAAGGGTACTGTATCAGAAGATACCAGGTGTATATAGTGTTGGAGTAATTGTAAATCTCCGTATATATATCAAGAGTCACACACAGACGATCTCAGGCTCAGTATGGATTGGACAAGAATATAAAAAGCTGAAAAAAAAGGGTACAGTATCACCAGATACCAGGTATATATAGTATAGTTTAAACATTCTAAATCTCCGTATATATTTCAGGAGGCAGACACAGACACTCTCAGGCTCAGTATGGATTGGACAAGAATATAAAAAGCTGAAAAAGGGTACTGTAGAAGAAGATACCAGGTGTATATAGTGTTGGGGTAATTTTAAATCTCCATATATATTTCAGGAGTCACACACAGATGCTCTCAGGCTCAGGATGGATTAGACAAGAATATAAAAAGCTGAAAAATGGTACTGTGTTATAAATGAGTCACCGAAGGAGGAAAAAACAAAAATCCAAGCTAAGTCCAGAAAACCGGAGAGGTTGGTAGCTATCGGATTGCAGACCCCTGATCCTATTCAACACAACTAACTGTAGCCGTGGGGGGTTCCTACGGTGCCCTAGACCCCTCGTTCACAGCCGGAGAACTAAATAAACCTAACGAAAGAAAGGGGAAATCTAAACTGCCCCAGAGCAGACCCCAAAGCAATAGACAGCCCCCAACATGTATTGTCGGTGAAAAGCAGATGAAAACACAAACACAGACAGAAAGACAGGTTGAGCAAACGATGGGGCCCAACTAACTAAATAGGAAAGGACAGAAAAGATGCTGGCTGCAATCCGCAAAAAACCCTACCAAAAATGTCCCAACCGTCTGATAGGGAAAATGGCCCTGAAGTCGCTAGACTTCAAAATCACTATATCAGCACTCAGGTATATTCTGAAAACAGAGCAAAGAGATAAACTGATCAGAGACAAAAATGGAGCTCAGCCCGTCCCAACAAAGGCAGGCTGAACACAAAACACGAAGCAAACAGACAAAATCTCATGGAAAAATAAGAGAGCAAAACCTTAGCTTTCAGTAGACAGGACTAACTGGTTGCAAGAGCTCAGAGCAGAAAGGATCACCAGCACCCCTGTAGGGCGTCGGCTGCCTTATATCCACTCAGTGATTCCGGGTGTCCAATCAGGCTCCACCTGTTCAGATGACAGGTTCTTCTCAACCCAATCACTTTCACTGCCTCTCTTCACCAGCAGAGGGAGTTCATCAGACATCAACGGTGAAGGGGAAAATGAACTCACAACAGTTCCTCCCCCTTGAGGAGTGGTCACCAAACCCTCATCCACGCCACCAGGACGATCAGGATGGGCCCGATGAAAAGCACGAACGAATCTTTCGGCATGAATATCGGATGCAGGGACCCAAGAATTATCCTCCTGGCCATAACCCTTCCATTTAACCAAATACTGGAATCTCCGTCTAGCCAGGCGAGAATCTAGTATCTTCTCAACCTCATATTCCACATTACCTTCCACCAATACAGGGTCAGGAGGTGCCACCACAGGAACTACTGGCTCAACAAACCTCTTTAACAGAGACTTATGAAACACGATATGGATCTTAAATGTAACAGGAAGAGCCAATCGAAAAGAGACAGGATTAAGAATCTCCAAAATCTTGTAAGGTCCAATAAATCTAGGTTTAAACTTTGGAGAAGCCACCTTCATAGAGATATTCTTTGATGACAACCAAACCATATCACCCACCTTAAACTGGGGACCAATGGTCCTATGACGGTTGGAAAACCGCTGGGCCTTTTCCTGGTAGAGAGACAACCTATCCACCACTTGGTCCCAGATCTGGTGCATTCTCTCCACCACAGTGTCAACACCTGGCAGGCAGAAGACTCCACCTGCCCTGAAGAGAATCGAGGATGAAACCCAAAGTTACAAAAAAAAGGTGACATCAAAGTGGCAGAACTAGCTCTATTATTTAAAGCAAATTTGGCCAAGGGCAAAAATGAAACCCAATCATCCTGATCAGCGGAAATAAAACATCTCAAATACGACTCCAAAGTCTGGTTTGTTCTCTCCGTCTGCCCATTGGTCTGAGAGTGAAACGCAGAGGAGAAGGACAACTGAATTCCCAGTTTGGAACAGAAAGTCCTCCAAAATCTAGAAATAAAATGAATTCCTCTGTCAGATACAATTTTCTCAGGAATCCTGTGCAAGCGAACCACCTGTTGCAAAACCAAGGGCACCAACTCTGAGGAAGATGGCAACTTAGGGAGTGGTACAAGATGGACCATCTTAGAGAATCTATCACAAATCACCCAAATAACAGTCATTCTCTGAGAGACAGGCATATCAGAGATAAAATCCATTGAAATATGGGTCCATGGCCTCCTGGGCACCGGCAAAGGCATCAGCAGCCCACTAGAGCGAGAACAAGGTTTAGACCGGGAGCAAGTCCCACAGGACTGCACAAAACTCCTGACATCACGAGACAAGGCGGGCCACCAAAAAGACCAACTCACCAAATCTCTAGTACCAAAAATGCCTGGATGACAAGCCAATGCAGAGCAATGAACTTCAGACATCACTCTCTTCCTCCACTGGTCAGGAACATACAATTTTCCAATGGGACAACGCTCAGGTTTGTCCTCCTGAAACTCTTCCAGAGCACGTCTCAAATCGGGCGAGATGGCAGAAAGAACTACCCCCTCACCTAAGATGGTAGCAGGCTTGGTCACAACAGGAGAATCAGCAAAGAAACTCCTAGAGAGGGCGTCTGCCTTAACATTCTTAGTGCCTGGAAGAATAGAGACCACAAAATCAAAACATGTGAAAAACAAGGCCCACCTAGCCTGTCTAGGATTCAAGCGTTTGGCCGACTCCAGGTAAATCAAATTCTTGTGGTCAGTAAGGACCACGACTTGATGTCTAGTTCCCTCCAACCAATGTCTCCACTCCTCAAATGCCCATTTCATGGCTAACAGTTCCCGATTCCCCACATCATAGTTACGTTCAGATGGGGACAACTTTCGGGAAAAGAAAGCACAGGGATTCATTTTAGATGTTACCGGATCTTTTTGGGACAAAACAGCTCCTGCACCAATCTCAGAAGCGTCCACCTCTACCTGAAACGGGAGTGAGACATCAGGTTGCCGCAAAACCGGAGCAGAAGTGAACCTTCGCTTCAGCTCCTGAAAGGAAGAAACAGCCTCCAGAGACCAATTCAGCACATCAGCACCTTTCTTAGTCAAATCAGTCAATGGTTTGGCAATAATACAGGGAATTCTCCCTCAAAATCCGGAACACAGTCCGAACATGTTCCACATGAGAGTCCCAATCCCTGGAAAAGATCAAAATATCATCCAGATAGATGATCAAAAATTTATCCACAAAGTCTCGGAAAATATCATTCATGAAGCACTGGAAGACAGAAGGGGCATTAGTGAGCCCAAAAGGCATCACCAGGTACTCAAAATGTCCCTCTGGAGTATTAAACGCCGTCTTCCATTCATCCCCATGCTTAATGCGAATAAGATTATACGCCCCCATGAGGTCAAGCTTGGTAAACAAGTAAGCACCTTTAACTCTAGAGAATAGATCAGAAATCAGGGGTAACGGATACTGATATTTAACAGTAATTTTGTTGAGGGAACGATAGTCAATACAAGGCCTTAATGAACCATCCTTCTTGACCACGAAAAAAAAAACAGCACCTAAGGGTGAAGAGGATGGTCTAATATGACCCTTCTCCAAAGACTCCTTAATATAGGATCGCATAGCCTCGTGCTCGGGTACAGATAAATTGAAAAGTCGACCCTTGGGAAATTTACACCCAGGGCTCAGCTCAATTGCACAGTCATAACTCCTATGAGGAGGCAAAGACGCAGACTCATTCTCACTAAATACATCATAAAAATCAGCCAAATAGTCAGGAACATCAAGCGACTGGGGAGAGGTGGAGAAAACAGGAGCCTCACTAAGGGCACACCGACAACCCCAACTCACCACAGACACAGATTTCCAATACAAAACTGGATTATGGATTTGCAGCCAGGGAAACCCCAGAACAATGGTATCATGCAGATTATGCAACTCCAAAAATCTGCAATTTTCTTGATGGTCTGGGGCGACCCCCATTACCACCTGGGTCCAAAACTGAGGTTTATTCTTCGCCAAAGGAGTAGCATCAATACCCCTCAAAGGGATAGGCGTCCGCAGAGGTGTCATAGGAAATCCTCAACGTTTAGCAAAATCCAAGTCCATCAGGTTCAGAGCTTCTCCCGAATCCACAAAAGCCTAAGCGGAAAATGTGGACAGGGAGCAGATCAGAGTAATTGCCAGAAGAAACTTAGGTTGAACACCACCCACAGCAAATGTGTGTGCAAAACGTTTCTCTCGTTTAGGGCAGACAGAAATAATATGTGAGGCATCTCCACAGAAAAAACAAAGCTTATTACGCCTTCTGAACTCCTGACGTTGCGCCCTAGACAAAACTCTATCACATTGCATAGGTTCAGACCTTTGTTCAACAGGTGGCAACACCTCTCGTGCAGTTTTGCGTTCACGCAAACGCCGATCAACCTGAATGGCTAATGACATAGAATCGTCAAGACCAGAGGGAACAGGAAATCCCACCATAGTATCTTTTACGGTTTCTGACAAACCCTTCCGAAAGAGAGCTGCCAAGGCACCATCATTCCAGGTAGTAAGGACCGCCCACTTTTGGAATTTTTGACAGTACAACTCTGCAGAATCCTGACCCTGGCTCAATGCCAACAGGGCCTTTTCAGCCTGATCAATAGCATTAGGTTCATCGTACAACAGCCCCAAGGCTTGAAAAAATGCGTTCACATTAGTTAGAATAGGATCATCAGGTTTCAAGGAAAACGCCCAATCCTGAGGATCGCCGCGCAGCAAGGAGATGACAATTTTAACCTGCTGCGCGGAGCTTCCTGATGAGTTAAGCTTCAAGGCAAAAAATAATTTACAATTATTCTTAAAGTTCAAAAATTTAGACCGATCCCCAAAAAACACATCAAGAGTAGGGATCTTTGGCTCAGCAACATGTGAATGAGTAAGATAGGCGGAAATTCCCCGCACTTCAGCAGCGAGCTGCTCCACACGATCAGACAATTGCTTCATCTCCATTGAGAAGAAAAAATTCCCCCTACGGCCTCAAAGACATAGAGGAAAAAATATACACACAAAAAAGAAAATTCTGACAATTTTTTTTTTCTTTCCCTTTTTTTTTTTTTTTTTACAATTCCTTCCTGCTATTGAGTACCCTAGAATCTGCGGTATGGCTGGTGATTCTGTTATAAATGAGTCACCGAAGGAGGAAAAAACAAAAATACAAGCTAAGTCCAGAAAACCGGAGAGGCTGGTAGCTATCGGATTGCAGACCCCTGATCCTATTCACCACAACTAACAGTAGCCGTGGGGGGTTCCTACGGTGCCCTAGACCCCTCGTTCACAGCCAGAGAACTAAATAAACCTAAAGAAAGAAAGGGGAAATCTAAACTGCCCCAGAGCAGACCCCAAAGCAATAGACAGCCCCCAACATGTATTGTCGGTGAAAAGCAGATGAAAACACAAACACAGACAGAAAGACAGGTTGAGCAAACGATGGGGCCCAACTAACTAAATAGGAAAGGACAGAAAAGATGCTGGCTGCAATCCGCAAAAACCCTACCAAAAATGTCCCAACCGTCTGATAGGGAAAAAGGCCCTGAAGTTGCTAGACTTCAAAATCACTATATCAGCACTCAGGTATATTCTGAAAACAGAGCAAAGAGATAAACTGATCAGAGACAAAAATGGAGCTCAGCCCGTCCCAACAAAGGCAGGCTGAACACAAAACATGAAGCAAACAGACAAAATCTCATGGAAAAATAAGAGAGCAAAAACTTAGCTTTCAGTAGACAGGACTAACTGGTTGCAAGAGCTCAGAGCAGAAAGGATCACCAGCACCCCTGTAGGGCGTCGGCTGCCTTATATCCACTCAGTGATTCCAGGTGTCCAATCAGGCTCCACCTGTTCAGATGACAGGTTCTTCTCAACCCAATCACTTTCACTACCTCTCTTCACCAGCAGAGGGAGTTCATCAGACATCAACAGGGAAGGGGAAAATGAGCTCACAACAGTACTGTATCACAAGCGTACAGCTGTGTACAGTCGAATGGACAGCCGAGCAACATGTGACCGGGTACGTCATAGAAAAAGCCCGATGTGTTCTCCAAGGAGAACACAATGCGCATGCGTGAGATGCCGAAGTTAAAAACTATCCGATTGTTTGGCTAGATCACATGTGACCTAAAGCTTCACCTGGTACGTCACTGTAGAAACCGGCGCATCATACAAATTGCATCAGTCAGCATGATGTTATATAGTTCGCTAGTCAAACATCCCTTATATGTAGCAACCAAGCTAAATCCTGACATAAGGATTGTTAGTAAGTTGGAGCAAGTGAATAGCCACCACCAAAGATCACCATATACCTCAGAAAAAAACAGATGCCATATGGATGAGTTATAAACATATTAATTCTGCAGCCAAAAATAATTATATATCCAAAAAATAAAAAATAATTAAAAAGTTAAAAAATTAAAAATTAAAAATAATGAAAAATAAAAAATAAATAAAAATACAAAAATATAAAAATATACATAATAATATGAAAAATGCACAAAATGCACCAAGGTGAAAGTAATATTTATTGAGATAAAATTTAAGGTGCATACATTGGGCGCACTACATGAAGTGCACAAAATATGTAAACGTGCTTAAGAAATAAGCCCAAATGACAAAGTGCCACAGTGCATATATGCTAAGCAAAAAGTGCCTAAATAACATCAATATACTCAATGTATGAGTACATGGCAATATAAAGTGCATAAGTGCTTGCAATGAAAAAGTGCAATATGAAAAGTATCAATGTAAGAAAATCAACATAGGTACCCAACTTAGTGAATAGACATAAGCAAAAAATATATATTAAATATACAAGCAGAATATCTAAAAAAAATATTTTTGGGCCAAAGATGTGCAGAAATAATCCAAAAGTTTAGAAAATATAAGAGGAACTAAAACTCAAACTTCAATATACACAATAGATGGTATAAAGAGGGACTAGAGATAAAATACAAAAATACAAGAGCGACGGCTTGGTTTTTTTCACGATGGGTAAACAAATCCAGTTGAGAAGTCCAAAAAGAAATAATATATCAGAATACTCCAATATTCTGTGGAAACCAGATAGACCGATCTCATCAGCTGCAAGTATATATATATCATAATTCAAAATTGAAATTGTCCTTTCAGCCAGTAGATCTTTTATTTTTGGTCAAACAGACACAGCAATAAAGAGTCTTCATATTCCATTTCAAATATACAGCAGAACATCCACTGGATCAGTATTGGATAAAGGATATTCCCAAAATTTTAGGTAGAACAAAAGGATGGCCTATAGGATAATACAATATAATAAAAACATTTACAAACAAATAAAATAGCAAAAAATGCTAAGAAAATTACTTTTGTATTGTGTATACTGAAGTTTGAGTTTTAGTTCCTCTTATATTTTCTAAACTTTTGGATTATTTCTGCACATCTTTGGCCAAAAAATATTTTTTACATATTCTGCTTGTATATTTAATATCCAGACAGTTTTTGCTTATGTCTGTTCACTAAGTTGGGTACCTATGTTGATTTTCTTATATTGATACTGTTCATATTGCACTTTTTCATTGCAAGCACTTATGCACTTTATATTGTCATCTACTCATACATTGAGTATATTGATGTTATTTAGGCACTTTTTGCTTAGTATATATGCACTGTGGCACTTTGTCATGTGGGCTTATTTCTTAAGCACGTTTACATATTTTGCGCACTTCATGTAGTGCACTCAATGTATGCACCTTAAATTTTATTTCAATAAATATTACTTTCACCTTGGTACATTTTCTGCTATTTGTGTCACTTCACTTATTGCATTCTTAACTTGTCATTTTTTCACAGATTTTTATATATTTTTTATTTTTTAATTTTATTTTTCATATTATTATGTACATTTTTATATTTTTGTATTTTTATTTATTTTGTATTTTTCAATATTTTTTATTTTTAATTTTCTTATTTTTCATTTTTTCATATTTTTTATAATTTTTTTGATTTAGAATTATTTTTGGCTGCAGAATGAATATAAGTTTATACACATCCATATGGCATCTGTTTTGAATTTTTGAACTTATGCTGCCCAGGTGCTGCATGTGGGCACACATGCATCATCTGTTGATATATGGCATATAGTTTGTTTCTTTAACCCCTTAACCCCCAAGGGTGGTTTGCAAGTTAATGACCGGGCCATTTTTTACAATTCTGACCACTGTCCCTTTATGAGGTCATAACTCTGGAACGCTTCAACAGATCTAGGTGATTATGAGAATGTTTTCTCGTGACATATTGTACTTCATGCTAGTGGTAAAATTTCATTGATATAACTTGCATTTAATTGTGAAAAAAATGGAAATATGGAGAAAAATAGAAAATTTAGCAATTTTTAAAATTTGAATATATATGCCCTTAAAATAGAGAAATATGTGACACAAAATAGTTACTAAATAACATTTCCCACATGTCTACTTTACATCAGCACAATTTTGGAAACAAAATTTATTTATTAGGAACTTAAAAGGGTTAAAAGTTGACCAGCGATTTCTCATTTTTACAGCAAAATGTACAAAACCATTCTTTTTGGAGACCACCTCACAGTCAAAGTCACTTTGAGGGGTCTATATGGCAAAAAATACCCAAAAGTGACACCATTCTAAAAACTGCACCCCTCAAGCTACTCAAAACTACATTCAAGAAGATAATTAACCCTTCAGATGTTTCACAGGAGCAGAAGCAACGTGGAAGGAAAAAATGAACATTAAACTTTTTAGTCACAAAAATGATATTTTAGCAACAATTTTTTTTATTTTCCAAAGGGTAACAGGAGAAATTGGACCCCAAAAGTTGTCCAATTTTTCCTGAGTGTGCTGATACCCCATATGTGGGGGATAAACACTGTTTGGGCACACGGCAGGGCTCGGAAGGGAAAGAGCGCCGTTTGACATTTTCCATCTAAAATTGGCTGAAATTGAAATCGGACGCCATGTTCCGTTTGGAGAGCCCTTGATATGCCTAAACAGTGGAAACCCCCCACAAGTGACCCCATTTTGGAAACTAGACCCCCTAAGGAACTCATCTAGATGTGTGGTGAGCACTTTGAACCCCCAAGGGCATCACAGAAGTTTATAACGCTCGAGCGTAAAAATAAAAAATCATATTTTTTCCACAAACATGATCGTTTAGTCCCCAATTTGTTATTTTCCAAAGGGTATCAGGAGAAATTGGACCGCAAAAGATGTTGTCAAATTTGTCCTGAGTGCGCTGATACCCCATATGTGGGGGAGAAACACTGTTTGGGCACACGGCAGGGCTCGGAAGGGAAAGAGCGCCGTTTGACATTTTCAACCTAAAATTGGCTGAAATTGAAATCGGACGCCATGTTCCGTTTGGAGAGCCCTTGATATGCCTAAACAGTGGAAACCCCCCACAAGTGACCGCATTTTGGAAACTAGACCACCTAAGGAACTCATCTAGATGTGTGGTGAGCACTTTGAACCTCCAAGGGCTTCACAGAAGTTTATAGCGCCCGGGAGTAAAAATAAAAAATCGTATTTTTTCCACAAATATGATTGTTTAGTCCCCAATTTGTTATTTTCCCAAGGGTATCAGAAGAAATTGGGCCCCAAATTTTGCTGTCCAAGTTGTCCTGAGTGCGCTGATACCCCATATGTGGGGGAGAAACACTGCTTGGGCACACGGCAGGGCTCGGAAGGGAAAGAGCGCCGTTTGACATTTTCAACCTAAAATTGGCTGAAATTGAAAGCGGACGCCATGTTCCGTTTGGAGAGCCCATGATATGCCTAAACAGTGGAAACCCCCCACAAGTGACCCCATTTTGCAAACTAGACCCTCTAAGGAACTCATCTAGATGTGTGGTGAGCACTTTAAACCCCCAAGGGCTTCACAGAAGTTTATAACACCCGTGCATAAAAATAAAAAATCATATTTTTTCCACAAACATGATTGTTTAGTCCCCAATTTATTTTCCCAAGGGTATCAGGAGAAATTGGATCCCAAAAGTTGCTTTCCAATCTGTCCTGAGTGCGCTGATACCCCATATGTGGGGGAGAAACACTGTTTGGGCACATGGCAGGGCTCGGAAGGGAAAGAGCGCAGTTTGACATTTTCAGCCTAAAATTGGCTGAAATTTAATCGGACGCCATGTTCTGCTTGGAGAGCCCATGATATGCCTAAACAGTGGAAACTCCCCACAAGTGACCCCATTTTGGAAACTAGACCGCCTAAGGAACTCATCTAGATGTGTGGTGAGCACTTTGAACCCCCAAGGGCTTCACAGAAGTTTATAACGCCCGGGCGTAAAATTAAAAAATCATATTTTTTCCACAAACTTTATCGTTTAGGCTACTTTCACACATCAGGTTTTCGCCGTCAGGCGCGTTCCGGCGTCGTGCCGGAGCGCCGGATCCGGCAAATGTTTTGTAAAACCGGATGTGACGGATCCGGTTTTCTGCCGGATCCGTCTTGCGCATGACAGCCAGAACCTTGTGGCCTTCCGAACGGGATTGGCTACTGAAAAACTATATATGCCGTGTTCCTACAGCCCTTCTTTGACAGGTTGTAGAGGAGAAAGTGCAGGTTGGAGAGAAGAGCAAGTGACTGGCGAAGATGGATGTTGTGATTGGAAATATTTTGAAGAACTTGGCGGATTTTACAGCAGAGGCGAATCGTTTGAGGGTGATTGTTCTGGAGAAGGAGAGAGCGAGACAGCAGCGCATCAGGCATCGTAGACGATGTTTGTGGATCCACCCCATCACAGCCAAGAGAATGACGCGTGGGGTCTATTCTACACTCTGCATGGACCTTAGATGAAACCCAGAGAAATTTTTGGGATATGTTCGGATGAAAATGGAGAATTTTGATTACTTGGTGGAGCGCATTGCACACCTCATAAGAAAATCGGACACCTATTGCCGCTTCTCTGTTTCACCCGCAGAGAGTCTGATGGTGACTTTAAGGTAAGCCACATTTATTGGATATGCTCGGATCAGAGCACACTTTCACTGCAATTTTGTTGGTGGTAGTTTGTATCTCCAAGTGTTATAGCTGAGTTTTGGTATGTAATGCTGTTATATTAAACTAATTGATTGTTTTTTAATTCCCCACAGATTTCTTGCAACTGGAGAATCCCTTTCGTCACTGCATTTCCAGTACAGACTCGGGATTTCCACCATATCTGGAATAGTGAAGCACACATGCCGTGCACTGTGGGACTCCTTAGCTGAAGAGTTTTCACCAGAGCCTACAACAGAGAGGTGGATTGAAATTTCTGAAAAGTTTCAACAGATATGTCAGTTTCCGAACTGCTTGGGCGCTGTGGACG
Organism: Dendrobates tinctorius; assembly: GCF_039654945.1. Classification (NCBI taxonomy): domain Eukaryota; kingdom Metazoa; phylum Chordata; class Amphibia; order Anura; family Dendrobatidae; genus Dendrobates; species Dendrobates tinctorius. Next base: position 26,711,805 of record NW_027361827.1, on the reverse strand, counting down.
AGAAACATATCCGCATTGTAAAGCCAGCCGGATCGGGATCGGAATATTTCAATTACAAGAAATATTTTTCAATTGTCCTCATGGCCATCGCTGACGCGGAATACAAATTTATTGCTGTTGATATTGGGGCCTATGGCCGCTCAAATGACTCTCAAGTTTTCAAACTGTCTGCCATGGGGCGTAAACTGTATGGAAACACCTTCCAGATCCCATCCCCTAGACCGCTGCCGCAAACATCTGGTCCACCTATGCCATTTGTCTGTGTAGGGGATGAAGCCTTCCAGCTGTCAGAACACCTTTTGAAACCGTACGGTAGCAGAGGATTGTCAAGAACAAAACGCATTTTTAATTACCGCCTCACAAGAGCAAGAAGAATGGTTGAATGTACCTTTGGTATTCTGACAGCCAAATGGCGGGTCCCATTGACTGCGATCAATCTCATGACAGAAACTGTGGATGAGGTGATCAAAGCTTGCGTGGTACTCCACAATTTTGTTATCTGCAAGGAACCCATTTCCATTGAGGACACCTCTGAAGAAACCACCTTGCAAGATTACCATGACATTACCACTAGAAGTTCTGTGACGGTTTCAGTAATGAGGGACAATTTTGCACTATACTTTATGTCACCTCAAGGCAGAGTACACTGGCAGGATGACAGAGTGTGAAAGATTAGTGCCCTTAACCAAACTTGTGTACCTTCTGTACCAACAGTATATACCTTTGCCAACCAAAGTTGGCTATCTTGTCATGGTCTTACTATTTTTACCTTTAGGCCACAGGTGTGTACCTGGTTGTGTTTTATGCAAAGTATTTCACCTTTTAACAAAAGTTGTGTACATTGTTAGGAAATCACCAACAATAAACACAACTTTTTAGGTGAAATGCTTTGCTTCAAACACAACCAGGAACACAACTGTGGCAAAAAGCTAAAATTTATTTACCTTTTACCGACAGTTATATACCTGGTTTTGAATACCTTTTTACCTTTTAAATACCCTGTATTTAACCTTTTTTTTTACATATTTCGCCACAGAAAGAAATGACAGACAACCAGTGTAAACAATAATTTAACCTTTATTTAAATTTTTTTTTTTAGTAAACTGTTTTTAAATTTAAATAAACTTTTTTAATAAAGGTTTGAAACCATAAAACTGGTCATTTTTATTAAAATACACACATTATAAATTTGTGTAGTGTGAGGTGGAAATACTGCTGGAGGGGCTGCGGGACACTTCGACACTGGGAGTGTGGAGAGAGGACTGGGATCGTGGTGGGTAAGGAACAGTTAGAGGTGAAGGTGTGGAAAAAGCTAGAGAATGGGTGGACATGTGGGAGGCAGAAGAGGTGGTGGGTGGTGGAGTGGAGGGTTGGGCAGGGACTGTAGGAGCAGATGATGTTGATGGAAAGTTGTATGGGGAAGGAGTTTGGTACGGGGAAGGAGTTTGGTACGAGGCAGGTTGCTGGAAGTGGGGAGATGTCTGGTAAGGGGAGGTTGCTGGTACTGGGGAGGTTGCTGGTACTGGGGAGGTGGCTGGTATGTAATAGGAGGGGGAGGATGGAAAGTGGCTGGAGGGGGTGCAGGTGGAGGAACTACTGGGGTGGGAGGAGGAGGTTGGGAGGTAACGTGTTGGAGAGCACCGTGGCACGAATGCATTACATGCATCTGCTGGGTAGGAGAGAGCGTTTCCATGCGCTCCACAACAGACCTGAAAAAGGTGTGGTTTGGCGAAGATCTTGCTTCTGAATGCATGGTTTGCAGAAGTGTCTTCACCTCCGGAATGCTGGAGTTGATCTGCTGAAAGCCTGCAGAGATTTGCTCTGACAAGACTTTTAGACAGTTCTGGAAAGATGCATTCAGATGCAAGAACTCTGGCGCATAAGTCTTTTCCTGACCCCTCTGCCACTGCCGCCCAGTACCCGCAGGTGTACTAGAGGCGGCAGGGGCAGAAGGGTGGGGTAAAGGGAAAGCGATCTCCTCACCAGCAGCTTCATGTAATGTTGTCGGCCACGATGCTCCTGCACTGGTGGATGGGACAGATGGGTGTAATGTGTGGGAAGGTGCAGATGTACCGGGGCGGTCGAAGTGTCCCTCGGTGCCGGTCTCCTCAGGGATCGCCTCAGAAGGGTCCAATCGTGCAGGCTCCTGAGTGCTGCTCACCGTGCTGTAGAATAAAGAGAAAAAAAAAACAATTAAAATAGTGACATGGCATGGCCCTGGCTGAAAAAATTTTTTTACATCTAAACATTTTTTTTTACATGTGGTGTGTAATATTTACCTTCTGGTGACCATTGTATCCCGGAGGAACAACAGGGCTCGTGCGTACTTGTACTTGCTCCTGCGTCCTCCAGATCCACTCGGGGTACGCATCTCTTTATTGAACTCCTTCTTGAAACGATCCCTCACAGACCGCCACCGCTTCACAATTCTGTCCCCTGAAACGAGAAAGGACAAAGTGGTTAGTATACAACATCAGTGTTTCCCAAACTCCAGTCCTCATGGTCCCCAGGGGTCATGTTTTCAGGATTTCCATAGTAAATAGAAATCCTGAACACATGATCCGTGGGGACCACGAGGACTGGAGTTCGGGAAACACTGGTTTATATCAAGCAACCGGTGCTGTATATACTTACACTCTTTAATCTGGGCCCGAGCATCGAGGTCCTCCCAGCGGTCCTCCCAGAGCTGTTGGGTAACTATCAGGTCAGCATGGCGGCGGTCAGCCATATTCCATAGCGGCTCCCTTTCTCTTACGAGATCGATGAGGTGGTCCACATCTATTCCTCCATCCTCACCGTCAGAGTCGGAAGCACGCTGTGAAGGCTGTTAAAGTAAAAGAGAAAAATAGCAAAATTAGTCACCACACATTAAGACATGAAATAAAAAGTGTACCAAAATTTAACTTAAATATTATACTTACACGCTGGTGACCGCCGCATTGCTGTCGCTGACGACCCTGGGAGGCACTGCGAGGACCTCTTGGCCGAGCACCAGATTGGGAAGACTAGAGAAGAAAAGAAAAAAAATTATGTGTTTGGATGTTGCCATATTTGTTTGCTGTGTGATGTCTGCGGTACATTGTTTTCTATGTGTTGTGTGTAGTGTGATGTTGTGTTTCTGCGTTTGATGAAAAAATCTTACCAATTGTGAGCCCACTCCAGGTGTCTGTCCACCCCTTCCTTCTTCTTCTGGGAGCTCCTCTTCAGCTTGTGATTCCTGTTTTGAAATAAAAGGCAATGAATAGACATATATTACAAAGATGATGGATTTTGGAAATAAAAACTTACCATCAAACGCTGACGATGCGAGGGAGGGCTCCCAAAAGATGTGGTGTCCTCTTGCTGGCCAGACTCCATGGCTGTGGGTGGTGCTGCTGCTGCTGCTGCCAGTGCTGCCAGTGCTGCTGCTGCTGCTGCATCTCTTGGGCGGCTGTTGAATAAAGAGAACCAAAGGGCCAATGAATATCTTGATATTCCATGGCCCTAGTTTTGAGGAATGGGGGATTTGATAATTACAGTCTCTCATCTGCTGGTGGACTCCCCTCCTGTTGTTCAGCATGTTCCCTTTGCTGCTCCATTTGGGGTGGTGGTGGTGCTGATGGTGCTGCAGTGGTCTCCTGCCTTCTCCTGCACCTGGTTCCTGTCTTGGGTGGCATGTTGGGTGTTGCTGAGGGTCCCACTGTCATGCTTTTATATGTGTGCTGTGGCCAGAGCTACTGAGCATGCTCAGACCCAAAAAACCGGATCCGGCGCATTGCGGCTCTCATAGACTTTCATTGTGTGAAAAAGCCGGAAGCGCCGGATTCGGTGGGTCCTGCTTTTTCGCCGGAGACAAAAAACGTTACAGTTGCCGTTTTTTCCAGACGACGGATTGCGACACATTGCCGGATCCGGTGAAAACCGGACGAAACGCATGGCCATCCGGCGCGATCTGGCGCAAATGCAAGTCAATGGGGGGGAACCGGATCCGGTATTGCATTTCGCCGGATCCGGTTTTTGTCAAAAGAGCCGGATCGCGCCTGACGGCGAAAACCTGATGTGTGAAAGAGGCCTAAGTCCCCAATTTGTTATTTTCCCAAGGATCTGGAGAAATTGGACCCCAAAAGTTGTTTTCCAATTTGTGCTGAGTGCGCTGATACCCCATATGTGGGGGAGAAACACTGTTTGGGCACACGGCAGGGCTCGGAAGGGAAAGAGCGCCGTTTGACATTTTCAGCCTAAAATTGGCTGAAATTGAAATCGGACGCCATGTTCCACTTGGAGAGCCCATGATATGCCTAAACAGTGGAAAACCCCCCACAAGTGACCCCATTTTGGAAACTAGACCCCCTAAGTAACTCATCTAGATGTGTGATGAGCACTTTGAACCCCCAAGGGCTTCACAGAAGTTTACAACGCCCGAGCGTAAAAATAAAAAATCATATTTTTTCCACAAACATGATCGTTTAGTCCCCAATTTGTTATTTTCCCAAGGGTATCAAGAGAAATTGGACCCCAAAAGTTGTTGTCCAATTTTTCCTCAGTGCGCTGATACCCCATGTGTGGGGAGAAACACTGTTTGGGCACACGGCAGGGCTCGGAAGGGAAAGAGCGCCGTTTGACATTTTCAACCTAAAATTGGATGAAATGGAAATCGGATGCCATGTTCCGTTTGGAGAGCACATGATATGCCTAAACAGTGGAAACCCCCCACAATTGACCCCATTTTGGAAACTAGACCCCCTAAGAAACTCATCTAGATGTGTGGTGAGCACTTTGAACCCCCAAGGGCTTCACAGAAGTTTATAACGCCCGAGCGTAAAAATAAAAAATCATATTTTTTCCACAAACATGATCGTTTAGTCCCCAATTTGTTATTTTCCCAAGGGTATCAGGAGAAATTGGACCCCAAAAGTTATTGTCCAATTTGTCCTGAGTGCGCTGATTCCACATATGTGGAGGAGAAACACTGTTTGGGCACACGGCAGGGCTTGGAATGGAAAGAGCGCCGTTTGACATTTTCAACCTAAAATTGGATGAAATTGAAATCGGACGCCATGTTCCGTTTGGAGAGCCCATGATATGCCTAAACAGTGGAAACCCCCCACAATTGACCCCATTTTGGAAACTAGACCCCCTAAGAAACTCCCCCTAAGAAACTCATCTAGATGTGTGGTGAGCACTTTGAACCCCCAAGGGCTTCACAGAAGTTTATAACGCCCGGGCGTAAAAATAAAAAAATCATATTTTTTCCACAAACATGATCGTTTAGTCCCCAATTTGTTATTTTCCCAAGGGTATCAGGAGAAATTGGACTCCAAAAGTTGTTGTCCAATTTGTCCTGAGTGCGCTGATACCCCATATGTGGGAGAGAAACTCTGTTTGGGCACAAGGCAGGGCTTGAAAGGGAAGTAATGACGTTTTGGAATGCAGACTTTGATGGAATGGTCTGCAGGCATCATGTTTCGTTTGAAGAGATCCCTTGATGTACCTAAACAGTGGAAAACCCCCACAAGTGACCCCATTTTGGAAACTAGGCCCCCTAAGGAACTTATCTAGATGTGTGGTGAGCACTTTGAACCCCCAAATTTTTCGCTAAAGCTCATAATACCCGGGTGTGAAAATATAAAATCCTATTTTGTTTCCACATAAATGATCTTTTAGTCCCCAATTTTTAATTTTCCCAAGGGTATCAGGAGAAATTGGACCCCAAAATTTGTTGTCCAATTTGTCCTGAGTATGCTGGTACCCCACATGTGGGAAAAAACTGTTTAGGCACACGTCGGGGCTCGAAAGGGAAGTAGTGACGTTTTGGAATGCAGACTTTGATGGTCTGCTGGTGTCATGTTCCGTTTGCAGAGCCCCTGATGTGCTTAAACAGGAAAAAACCCACATGTGACAACATTTTGGATACTAGACCCCAAAGAACAAATCTACATGTGCCCCCAACTAAACTAATGTAAATTAGTAGTGCATGGAGGTGTGGTACAATTTGAAGCAATCCTTCATACACAGGCCAGGTTTTTTGGGGCAGGTGTCGCACTGGTAAATGGTGTCCTTGCGTATTCCCCTTTTATAACACACTCAGCACCTTTTTTGCAACTTACCTTTTCTACCAGTTGGCGGGACCACCCCCGGAAAATGCTGACCAGGTACGATACGAGCAACCTTCAATTCCAGTAGTTTTGGGACCCGCTCCTTCCTGAGCGCCAAACATCAGGGCCTTAACCACTACCTCCTGGAAATGAAGGTACGACGTATCGGTGTGGCGTGCACATTGTGACAGCAGGAATGCGTTGAGCATTGCCATTTGTACTATGTGCACGGCCAGCTTTTTGTACCACGCCCTGGCCTTTCTGAGAGCATTGTACGGTTGGAGGTATTGATCGGAGAGATCAACGCCCCCCATGTTTTTGTTGTACCCCACTACACAGGTCGGTTTTCTGACCTGTGTGGAGGTACCCCGTACAGTGCAGAGGGTGCTGCCATCACCGTGTATGGTGGTCAAGAGATGGACATCCTTTTGTCCTTGTACTTGACCACTAGCAGGTGGTCGCTACATTGGGCTCTGCTCTCACCTTTTCTGAGCATCTGCCCAAGTAGCGTCTTCGGAAGGCCTCTCTGATTTTTGCGGACAGTACCGCAGGCTGCGGTACCTCGCGCAGAGAGGGATTTGTAGAGTGGGATGCTGGTATAAAAGTTATCAGTGTAGAGGTGATAACCTTTATCCAGCAGTGGGGGAACCAAATCCCACACAATTTTCCCACTCACTCCAAGGACAGGAGGACACTCAGGGGTTCAATCCTGGTGTCCTTTCCTTTGTAGACTCTAAACCTGTGAGTGTACCCTGAGGTACTCTCACAAAGTTTGTAGAGTTTGATTCCGTACCTGGCCCTCTTACTGGGCAGGTATTGACGGAATCTGAGCCTTCTCTTGAAATGGACCAAGGACTCATCCACACTGATCTCCCTTTGGGGCACGTATACTTCAGCAAACTTTTTGTTGAAGTGTTCGATGACTGGCCGAACTTTGAACAGACGGTCAAAGTTGGGGGTCATCTCGTGCGGGACACTGTGCATTATCGGTATAATGCATAAACTTGTGGATGGCCTCAAAACGCGTCCGGACCATAACCATTCGGAACACTGGAGTGTTGTATAAAATATCAACACTCCAATATTGCCGAATTTCCGGCTTTTTCAGCATCACCATGTGGAGGGCCAGGCCCCAAAACTGCATCATTTCAACTGCGTCCACAGGAGACCAGTTGGAATATGATGAACGCGTTTTTTGCACCAAAAATTGACGAGCGTACAAATTAGTTTGCTCCACCATGAGGTTAACAAAATCCTTAGGGAAAAAGACTTTGAAAAAGTATATTTCTGTGAGGCCGGGGGTGTCAAACTTGATTCCTGATTCTGCCACAAAATCAGGAATCAGTGGCTCGTAATTTTCGGGGGGCGAGGTCCATACAGGGTCTACTGAATCAGCTTCGGGCATGGTGGGCGCTGCCTCATCTTCTGTCCTGGAGCATCTGCGTGGCAGTTCGGCAGGACCTGAGGAGGAAGATGAGGAGGGGGAAGAGGAAGAGGATGAAGAATCTGAAAAATAAAGAGAAGTCAGATCCTCGTCCTCAATATCAGTGTCGTAGGCAAGGTAAGAATATGCCTCCTCTATTGAATAGCGCTGTTGGGACGAACGCGATGGGCGGGACATTTTTTGTGAAAGTGGTGCTTGGGTGTACTTTATTTAAGTCTATGTGTATGTGGGGGGGGCTAGTGATTGGTGCACACTATTCTGTAAAGAAAAAGGTAAAAGAAAGAAGGAAATGGGGAGAAAAATACCTGTGAAAAGAAAAGTCTAAAACAGCAAGCCCTAGCTCTGATAAGTGAACGGCGCCACTTATCAAAGTTCAGTGGCAGCTGCTGGGTGTGCATATACACTCACTGGCCACTTTATTAGGTACACCATGCTAGTAAGGGGTTGGACCCCCTTTTGCCTTCAGAACTGCCTCAATTCTTCGTGGCAGAGATTCAACAAGGTGCTGGAAGCATTCCTCAGAGATTTTGGACCATATTGACATGATGGCATCACACAGTTGGCGCAGATTTGTCGGCTGCACATCCCTGATGCGAATCTCCCGTTCCACCACATCCCAAAGATGCTCTATTGGATTGAGATCTGGTGACTGAGGAGGCCATTTGAGTACAGTAAACTCATTGTCATGTTCAAGAAACCAATCTGAGATGATTCGAGCTTTAGGACATGGCGCATTATCCTGCTGAAAGTAGCCATCAGATGTTGGGTACATTGTGGTCATAAAGGGATGGACATGGTCAGCAACAATACTCAGGTAGGCTGTGGCGTTGCAACAATGCTCAATTGGTACCAAGGGGCCCAAAGAGTGCCCAGAAAAAATTCCCCACACCATGACACCACCACCACCAGCCTGAACCGTTGATACAAGGCAGGATGGATCCATGCTTTCATGTTGTTTACGCCAAATTCTGACCCTACCATCTGAATGTCGCAGCAGAAATCGAGACTCATCAGACCAGGCAACGTTTTTCCAATCTTCTACTGTCCAATTTCGATGAGCTTGTGCAAATTGTAGCCTCAGTTTCCTGTTCTTAGCTGAGAGGAGTGGTACCCAGTGTGGTCTTCTGCTGCTGTAGCCCATCTGCCTCAAAGTTCGACGCACTGTGCGTTCAGAGATGCTCTTCTGGCCACCTTGGTTGTAACGGGTGGCAATTTGAGTCACTGTTGCCTTTCTATCAGCTCGAACCAGTCTGCCCATTCTCCTCTGACCTCTGGCATCAACATGGCATTTCCGGCCACAGAACTGCCGCTCCCTGGATTTTTTTTCTTTTTCGGACCATTCTCTGTAAACCCTAGAGATGGTTGTGCGTGAAAATCCCAGTAGATCAGCAGTTTCTGAAATTCTCAGACCAGCCCTTCTGGCACCAACAATCATGCCACGTTCAAAGGCACTCAAATCACCTTTCTTCCCCATACTGATGCTCGGTTTGAACTGCAGGAGATTGTCTTGACCATGTCTACATGCCTAAATGCACTGAGTTGCCGCCATGTGATTGGCTGATTAGAAATTAAGTCTTAACACACAGTTGGACAGGTGTACCTAATAAAGTGGCCAGTGAGTGTAGGTGTGGTGCAAGGGGGGTGAAAAAAGGAAATCAGCAGGCACAAGTTCTGATAAGTGAGCTATGTCACTTATCACAGTTTGGCGGCTGTGGGATGCGAATAAGGAGTTGAAGCAATGGGGCTGCTAAATGTGCGCACAGATGCGGCGCAAAGGGAGATGGAGGGGGTAAAAAGAGGGGGACGGGGGGATGAAGAGAGATCATACAGGGATCAGGGATTAGCACTTATACTTGTAGTTAGGTAGCGCAAATGGGGGGTGAAAAAAAAGGAAATTAGCAGACACAAGCTATGATAAGTGAACTATGTCACTTATCACAGTTTGGCGGCTGTGGGATGCAAATACGGAGTTGGCGCAAAGGGGGCTCCTAAATGTGCGCACAGAGGTGGCACAAAGGGGATTGAGGGGGGTAAAAAGAGGGGGGAGGGGGATGAAAAGAGATCAGACAGGGATTAGCACTTATGCTTGTAGTCAGGGGGGTGAAAAAATAGGAAATCAGCAGGCACAAGCTATGATATGAGAACTATGTCACTTATCAAAGTTTGGCGGCTATGGGATGCAAATACGGAGCTGGCGCAAAGGGGGCTTAGGAAAAAAAAGCAAGCACGAGTATTGATTGGTGAACTGCGTCACCAATCAACACTCGGCGGCTGCTAAATGTGCGCACGGAGGTGGCGCAAGGGGGGGTGGAGGGGGGTAAAAAGAGGGGGTATGGGGAAGGGGGGATTGGGGGGATGAAGCTAGATTGGGGGGATGAAGCTAGATTGGGGTGAAGCTAGATTGGGCAGGGATCGGGGATCAGGCAATACTTACAGTTGTAGGGTTTTTCTTTCTTCTTTCTTTAGCAGGTATTGTGATGCTACAAGCTGCTGTGGCACCACAATACCCAGCACACCAGGAGATCCAGAGGTATGACCGCTCTCTAGGGAGTCCTCAGCTAGTGTGAGGACCCCCTGCAGAGCTGTCATACAGGTCACAGGCAGGTTAGGGACAGGTCACAGAGCGATCACATCGCTGCTGTGACCTGTCATTGGTGGGATCGAATTATAACATCGATCCACCAATCCCTGCTCTGCCTGGTGACCTGGCAACCGCCTAGGATCAGAGCTCACAGCTCCGATTCCAAGGCAGGTCATTGGCCAGGTCATCAACAGGGCACAGAGCGGTCACAGAGTGACAGCAGCTGTGCCCTGTGGTTGACGCGATCGCCGATCTCATCGATCGCGCTAACCAGCTCCTGCAGGCCCTACTGGGCCTGTATCAGGTTCCTGCCTATGATCGGTGCTAATACAGCACCGATCCGGACCGGTACTGGCAGATCAGAGCGGTACTATAGCGCCGCTCTTCCCTGCGATTGTTGCGATCGGGCCAATCTGGGGGGGTTTTGCCGGTGCCGACGTTGCCAGGCACCGGGTCCAGGATCGAGATCCCAGCCTAGGACATCATTGTTTCAGCCGCTCCGATTGGCTGAAACAATGAGAAGCGCTGTGATTGGCTGTTTCGATTTCAACAGCCTATCACAGCGCTCGGGAGGAAGGAAGGGCGGCGACAGACCCCAGGAAGCCGAGGCCATCTACCATAAGGTAAGATGGCGTCGGAACTAGAGTTGAGCGAAACGGGTTGAAAAATTTGGAACGAAACCGGACCCTAGGATGAGGTCGGCCACGAGCTCGGTAACTTTAGCGCCAAAAGTTTCGTTTCAAAAGTTTGTTTTCCGCCCTTTTTCAGCCAATCAGGATCCACGGACACTGTGGGCAACGTGATGACATAGGAAGGGGTCACCACCATCTTTGAGAAGGGCATGCAAGTGATTGGCTTGCTTTGGGGGGCGTCACAGGGGGTATAAAAGGGCGTGCACGCCAACCGCCATGTTACTCATGCTGATCTCAGAATAGGGAGAGCTGCTGCTGCTGATTCTGTAGGGAGAGCGTTAGGCAGGGAAGAAGACACCAAAAACTGCTTCTGCTGCTAGCGATTTTGCGTGTACAACACACCAGTCACTGTGTGTGCAGTGCAAGTGGAGGCTATATTTTGCTGGATCAGCTGTGTTGGTTGTTAGGCTGCCTTATAAGGCTTCCTGATAGCTGCATTGCTGTTTTCCCACTGCTCTGCAAACTGCTTTTTTAAAAGCAATCCAAATTTTTTTTCGTCCTGGTGAGGTACTGAGCGTGCATTTTTTCACACCATACAGCGGTGTATGCTCCTCACACAGTACCGTGTAACGGCTGTTATCACGGCCACAGTGAAACTATCTGTGTGTGACTCTGTAAGGATAAGTCGAGGACATGTTCCGTTCTTATAGACCTCCACCTTCTAGTTTAGTCTGGTTTTCAAACAGTTAAGTATATTTGCTGTTTGATCACATTCAAAACTATAGAGAGACAGCGTGTGTCAGTCCGTATACTTAAAAAACACGGAGCTTGACAATTTTAAGGACACCGGACAGCGGTGTACGTGCACGCTCCTCTCTCAGTACTGTGTAACGGCTGTTATCACGGCCACAGTGAAGCTATCTGTGTGTGACTCTGTAAGGATAAGTCGATGACATGTTCCGTTCTTACAGACCTCCACCTTCTAGTTTTGTCTGGTTTTCAAACAGTTAAGTATATTTGCTGTTTGATCACATTCAAAACTATAGAGAGACAGCGTGTGTCAGTCCGTATACTTAAAAAACACGGAGCTTGACAATTTTACGGACACCGGACAGCGGTGTACGTGCACGCTCCTCTCTCAGTACCGTGTAACGGCTGTTATTACGGCCACAGTGAAGCTATCTGTGTGTGACTCTGTAAGGATAAGTCGAGGACTTGTTGCTTTCTTACAGACCTACACTCTAGGGAGATTCCTATTCTGCCCAATTCTATATACACCTTGTAGTTTGTCATACACTAGCCAATTTCTGCCTGTGACATAGCGGTGTGATATTCACTGGGCCGCACACAATCCAACAGTGTCCACAAGTGTGTTCAGAAATTCTACATCTCCCCTGTCCTATAGTGACATTTTTCATACCTACGACATTGAGCCTGTGACATAGCGGTGTGATATTCACTGGGCCTCACACAATCCAACAGTGTCCACAAGTGTGTTCAGAAATTCTACATCTCCCCTGTCCTATAGTGACATTTTTCACACCTGCGACATTGAGCCTGTGACATAGCGGTGTGATATTCACTGGGCCTCACACAATGCAACATTGTCCACAAGTGTGTTCAGAAATTCTACATCTCCCCTGTCTTATAGTGACATTTTTCACACCTGCGACATTGAGACTGTGACATAGCGGTGTGATATTAACTGGGCCTCACACAATCCAACAGTGTCCACAAGTGTGTTCAGAAATTCTACATCTCCCCTGTCCTATATACACCTTGTACCTTGTTTTACATTACTATATAACTTGTGGGATTTTGTGTACATTTTTACCAAAAATGAGGAAGGCTGGAGGAAAAGGCCGTGGAATTGGGCGGGGGGTTGCCAGCTGGTAATGATGGTGTTGGTGGTGGATCTGATGGTAGTGACAAAAGCCAAATTGGACCGAATGCAGGAGGTGTTGAGCCTGCGTCATCGTCTGGCTCCACAAGGCCTCGAAGGCTTAGTTTTCTAGGAGTTGGCAAACCGCTTTTAAAGGAGCTTCAGGAAAAAGTTTTGGCTTACATTGCTGACTCAGCCTCCAGCTCTATTGCCTCCTCTTCTGAAGTTGTAAAAAATAAAAGCACTGAGTCGTCATTGAAGGCACATGTTCATGAACCACACCTTTCCTTGTGTCCTTCACCCCAACCAAGATTGAAGGATGACGCAGGCCATACAACTGATTACTCCATGGAGCTGTTTTCACATACCATTCCTGGGTTATCAAGTGAAATGGTGAATTACCCAGGCCAAGATGAATCTGACATGGAGTGCACTGATGCACAGCCACTGATAGATGATTCTGCTGGTACATTCACTCAGAGCACTACATTGTCCTCGCAGTGTAATGAGCCAGATTCTGACCCTGATGAGACTCAGGTGCCCCTTCCCGCATACTATACCACCATACACAGTGACACAGAGGAAGGTGCACATGACATTGAAGAGGAGGTGATGGATGACCCAGTTGTTGACCCAGATTGGCATCCATTGGGGGAAGAGGGTGCTGCTTCCAATAGCTCAGATGAGGAGGAGGAGCATCCACAGCAGACATCGACATTGCAACAGCTGTTATCTGGCAGGCCCGGAGCACTCCAAAGACAGGTTCCAAAAATCAAAAGAGTTGCTGGACAGCTTGTCCAGACGGTCAAAATAGCACAGCGTGCTAGGCCGCAAAATGTCTTCCAAAGTAGGAAGAGTGCAGTGTGGCACTTTTTTGAACAAAATCCTCATGATCAGGCCAAGGTTATCTGTAAGAAGTGCGCAAAGACCTTTAGCTGAGGGAAAAATCTGAAATATTTGAAAACCAATTGCATGCTTAGACATTTAACCAGCATGCACTTGCAAGCGTGGACACAACACCAAACCTCAAGTACCACATGTGCAACTGATCACAAAGAAGGTAGTCAGCAACGCTACATTGTTTCCCCCACTGTAAGCCCACCGGTTAGCACAGCACCAAATGTTGATGTGTCGTCGCAAGGCCAAAGCAGTCAGGGAATCCCACTGTTATATCAACGAAAGACTGAATCTAGGCCATCAGAAAGAACACCAACTCCATCACCATCATCAACCCTCTCTCAGTCCGCCCTGTCCACCGCTAGTTCCACCATATGCAGCTCTCAAGTCCAGCTCACCCTCCCAGAGACTATGAGTAGGTCAAGAATGTACTCAGTCTCTCATCCGCGTACACTGGGTTTGAACGCCCACATTGCCAAACTAATCTCGTTAGAGATGATGCCCTATCGGTTGGTGGAAAGCGCAGCTTTCTGCGAACTCATGGCCTTTGCAGTACCACGCTATGACCTACCCAGTCGCCACTTCTTCTCTCGCAAAGCCATCCCAGCCCTTCACCATCATGTGAAAGACCGCATTGTCCATGCACTCAAGCAGTCAGTGAGTGGAAAGGTGCACCTCACAACAGACGCATGGTCCAGTCGGCATGGCCAGGGCCGTTACGTGTCCATCACTGCGCACTGGGATAATGTGGTGGATGCAGGGTCCACAGGGGACAGCGGTGGTGGGACAGTGCTGGCCTAGCCCACGGTATAGGAAACAGTTGGCTGTAGGCGTTCGACCCTCCTCCTCCTCCTCCAGAAGCGAAAGCTCGTCCACAGAGCGCAGTCGTACGAGCACTCCATCTGCAGCTGCCACTGTTGCACACGAGGTGTCCCCCTATCGAGCAGCTAGTGAAAGCGTCAGCAGGCTGTGTTGCAGATGATGTGTTTGGACGACAGACACACCGCGGAGGTGCTGGCCGAGTACTTTCAGCGACAAACTGAGTCATGGCTGGGCAGTATACATCTTGAGGCAGGCAAGGTAGTTAGTGATAACGACCGTAATTTGGTGGCAGCCATAGCCCTTTCAAAACTCAGCCACATACCTTGCTTGGCTCACACCTTGAACCTGGTGGTGCAGTGCTTCCTCAACAATTATCTGGAGTTAACAGCCCTGCTCCAGAAGGTGCAAAGACTGTGCGCGCACATCCGCCGGTCGCATGTACACTCCATTCGTATGCAGAAGCTGCAGCTATTGCTCCACCTTCCAAACCACCGCCTCATTATCGACATTGCAACAAGGTGGAACTCCACCCTGCACATGGTTGAGCGGCTGTGCGAACAGAGGCAGGCCATAATGCATTTGTGGGAGGATACACGGCCAGGCACTTTGAGAGCAGACATGGAGTTGACAGGTGTGCAGTGGTCGAAGCTGAAAGACCTCTGTAAAGTCCTTCAGTGTTTTGAGGAATGCACACGGCTGGCAAGCGCAGACGACGCTATCCTAAGCATGAGCATCCCACTTATGCGTCTGCTCATGCAAACTTTGACGCACCTTAAGGAGCAGGCGTCTGCAGCCAATGTTGACGAGGAGGAAGAGGAGGAGGGAATCCTTGATGACATTCAGCCATTGTCTGCTCAGGGACCTCTCCTGGACGAGGTGGAGGAAGAAGAGGAGGAGGAGGATCATGATGGGGATGATTACTTATGGGAGGAGGATGCATCTCGTGGGGCAAGAGAAAATGTTGGCGTGGCAAGGTCTGGTACAGGGTTTGTGCGTGACTGGAGGGATGTGGATTTGCCAGAAAGTGCTCCTCCAACCAGCACTCGCAGTGCATCATTGACACCGGGAACATTGGCCCACATGTCAGATTATGCCTTGCAGATCCTAAAAAGGGACCCCCGCATTGCCAAAATGATGAACGATGATGACTACTGGTTGGCCAGCATCCTGGATCCAGGCTATAAAGGCAAGTTACAAAACATCATGCCACAGGAGAACCTTGACCTAATATTGGCTAATAAACAAGCAATTCTGGTAAACCGGTTGGTTGGTTGAGGCATTCCCAGCACACAGCAGCGCGGTGATGGTTCTCACACGAGCTGTACGGGCCGGGGGCAGCTTGGCAGAGGTGTTCGTGGTGCACACAGCACAAGTGGCGTTGGAGACAGGGGTTTCATGACAATGTTGTGGACTGATTTTTCAAGTACCGCTCACACAACTGGTAATACTGCATCGATGGAAAGTGGCAGGAGACAGCAGTTGTCAACTATGGTTACAAACAACTTTTCCTCCCATATCAATGTTCTCCCGCACAGGTCATTCCCCTTTGACTATTGGGCCGCTAAACTGGACACCTGGCCTGAATTGGCACAATATGCCTTACAGGAGCTCGCTTGCCCAGCTGCAAGTGTGCTATCGGAAAGAGTCTTCAGTGCAGCTGGATCAATCCTGACAGAAAAAAGTACCCGTCTGTCAACCCAAAATGTGGATGATCTAACCTTCATTAAAATGAACCATGCATGGGTTTCCAAGGATTTTGTCCAACCTTCCCTTGTTGACACATAGGTTGCCAGAAAAATGGCTTGCTTTGGTCCTCCTCCTATTCCGCGAACTTGACCTATTTCGCCTTTTGCAGCAGCTGAATGTCCCACATCAACATATGCCACTATGCCACTTTGTAAACCACCCTAACTGGGCTGCCCCCCCATGGCCGGGGTCACCACCTAGCGCACGAAACCGTGCGAGTGCCGTTGCCCTGGACAGGTGGGTAGGCCGACTCTTGGGCGCGGGCACTGGCACAGGGTCCCTCATAGTGCAATCAAGTGTCTCTGACGGTGGTGGTGCACACCCACCGTCAGACACACTGCCGTACTATGAGGGGCCCAGTGCCTGTACCGACACCCACGAGTGTGTCCCCCTTGCTTGGGCAGGGCCCCAGCATTTGCAATGTTTACCTCTCCCTGCTCCTCCGCTGTGTAGTCTGGGCTGTCAAATCCTTCACTGGGAGTGCCACTACTAATTGATTGAACTGAAAGATGATGGTTAAGATGTAGCTATGCCCTGTCCTGCTGGCCGGGCTCTAGCTCCAGATGATCAATGGCTTCCATTTCTTATGGACGTCGACTCACAATGACATGCAGTGGTGGTTTATCATCAGCTTTCACAGTTTTCCTACTCACAAACATGTGACATTCCGGCGCACATTTTAAAATGTGCCCTCTCATGCCAATCAAATAGAATCGCCTACGGCCTGTGGCTTCTGTCTTTTGCACTCCAAAGTTACGTGACAGATCATGATAGCCAGTGAGCACCATGTTTACATCGCTCCCTGTGATAAAAATTTGATTGAGATGAGTAACAGTGATGGAATCAACAGAAGTGCGATACAGGAAGACTTTATTCACAAAAAAATGTTTTCACTGTCTCAACACACAAATTAATTGAGGGTCAGCATCGCCTATGAGAATTGTGATGGAAGTTTTTCCCGTGAATAGTAATTCCTAGATTTCTACAATCACTAGCCTTTACGTCAGTAATTGTATGCATCTCATTTCCTATTGCGGAGAGGCTGGACTGTATTACTGAGACAGAAATATATATGAAGATTTAAAAATAACACCAAAAGTATATAGTTGTGTACACCTCAAATGCATTTCCTTTTTTCCACTTTTTAGATTGCTGTGTAATCCATACTGAGAACACGGAGATTTTACATGTTTAAACTATGCTATATACTGTATACCTGCTATCCAGTGATAAAGTACCCTTTCTCAACGTTGCACAATCTGGTTAAATCCATACTGGGCCTGAGAACATCTGAGTCTGCCTCCTGATCTATAGACATATATTTTTAATGTGTAAACTAGGCTACATATATACGTGTTATCCGGTGAAACTGTACCCTTTATCAACTTTCTACAATGTTGTTGAATCCATACTGGGCCTGAGAACGGCTGCCGAGCTGTTAAGCAAGCTACAGCACCTGTGGTTTGGACACGTAATTTTTTCAGGAATGACGGTTAGGCCTAACTCCGGAATTGCGGTTGACCTGAATTTACTGGGAAATCATCATTAGCGGGGAATAATCTGAATCCCAGATCCCCATCACTAACGGAGTTCAGCAGGTTATCTGCACCTGTAAGCGACAAAAGCTGGTCCTTTCAGTGTAGCATGCATGTAGCCCTGGACACGTACGGGAATGCTAGACCTGTTATTGCTCGATCTCACGTGCCAGAGCCTCGCTTATCCCTCTAGTAAGCTTGACGCGTACTGCGGGGGCATGCCGGAGTCTCGGTTGTTAACGGAAAAAAGCTGAGAAATCGCTAGCACAACTACAAACAAACATACCACACCACACACAGAATCGACAAAGCTTTCAAAGTGTGCATCTTTTCTTTAGGTGGCATGGTTGTGGTTTCCCGGGTGGAGTCCAATTAAGCCACAGGCTCCACACCTGGTGGTGCCCTTTTGGACATTCCTTTAAGGTTCAGCTTTGCAATCATACTGCCCCCGGAAACCAAAAACTTTGCCTTCATGGACGCTGTTTGGAGGTTCGTGGGAATAACGCCGCCCGATCAGCAGTCGGCATATGGGTCGCCCTCCCAGGGCTGTGGGGTACTCGGTACCGGGCCGGTGTCAGTGGGATGTGTCACACCAGCGGTGACCCAGACGGTGGCCCTGGGCGCCCATGTAAATGGAGTGGTATAATGGTAAAGAGTTTATATAGATAGTTTGACGCCACCTGTGGTGTTCGGCAACATAGATGTTAGGCCGACGCTGCATGCAGATCCTCTGGGACTGATGGTGTTGGGCAGCAAAGATGGTGAAGCTCCCCACAGGTGGAGCTGGAGTCCCAGGGAAGTGTAGATGTAGTGATGGGGGAAAGGCACAGGCGGTGTAGGTGCTGGTACCCAGATGTAGCGGTGCAGGAATAACTGTAGGACACCAGAGCGTGCAGTTCCAAAGCTTTACTCACAGTCTGCTGGTTACACAGATGCCTGCCTCCGTGCTGTGTCCTCCGGGTCAGGACCTCAGCCAACCTCAGGGAACAAAATGGAAAGCTCCCTTCCAACACTCCGCCAACATGTACCTTCCTGAACGATTCCTTTCTAGCGCTTGTGGGGGAAGCACTCACTGGACCGTGGTTCACTGAAGCGCCTCCTGTCTAACAGATGTTCCTTAGACTTTACTTGTATGGCAGACAGCTGTAGCCTTTTCCTTCTGGCTCCCACATGTTGATGCTGGGGCCTCCGAGCCTTAGTTGGGTACAGAGCATTTATAGCTGCTACTTCCCCCGGTTTCTGCTGTAGGAACGTCAGAGTCCCTACAAACTCGGAGACCGGAATCGGGAACATGCGCTCCAGCTAGGAGTGAGCCTTAACTCTGCTCATCCTCCAGCTTCCCTTCTCACGTCCACACACTTCCCCTTCCCTGCACAGAGTGCCCTAACTTACCTCCTCCCAACCACAGAGAGCAGCTCCTCAGCAGTCAGGTTCAGAGGTCTCCCTGCTAGCCTGGAGTGGGAAATGTGTTGTGTGTTGGTTTCACTGCTAGAGAGATCCTTCGTTGCTCCCAAGCTTGACAACACACTCCCTAGGAGGAAGGTAATGCCACAGTGGCGACCGTACTCGTGGGGACGCCACAAGTGCACTGAGGCCCAGCCACTACTGGATGATGCTGCTGGTACATTGACCCAGACCACTACATTCCCCTCGCACTCTACACTGCCAGAATCTGACCCAGAGGAAACTCAGGTTCCCTTTCCCACATACTATATCACCTTACACGGTGACAAAGAGGAAGGTGCAGATGAAAGTGCAGGTTCCTTGAGCAGGTGGGGGGGCATACTCATGGGTGATGGCACTGGCACAGGGCACCGCATAGTACGCAAAAGTGTCTCTGCCGGTGGGAGGGCCTAAACAGCCAAGTGCAGTGAGATGGAAGATGGGGACGACAAGGAGTTCAGAGTAGTGCAGGGATTCCCTAGCAAGGAGACTTATGTAATTGTTTTCAATGTTGGGACAGCAATTTTTGGGGAGCACTATACTCTGGTGAATGATATATGGGGCCCACCATACACTGGAGCATTCCAAAGGTGGACATCAGACACTGGAGCAGCATTTACAGGGCCCATTATACACTAGAGCAGTAGAAATGGGGCCCATTATGTTTGGAGCATTATTTGGGCCCATAAGACAGTGGAGCTTCATCCATTGGGACCAACATATACTATAGCATTATGTGGAGCTCATCATATACGGTTTGAAACATTATATGGGATCAATGATTCCATATGGAGAAATATATGGGCCTCATTACTCTGTATAGCGCACTAAGCGCTGGCCATAATACTGTATGGAGTTATATACTGTCCGTTTTTGGAGATATTGGAGAATTTAAAATGGATATCATTCATGAGATGTAAGAAGTGAAGTATTTTTCATTGTACTATACTGCTATTTCTCTGCCGTATCGGAGCATCATGAGTTGTGGTATGTGTTAAAGGGGCGCTCTTTGGCCCTGGGCCCACGAAAACCTGGAGCCAGCCCTACCCCCCCACAACTGTAGCCAAATAACCCCCATTTTTCAGTGCGTAACTAGTATTATGAAGTAAATTAAGGTTGACAAGCTTAAGTAAAAAGAATTGATGCTTTTGGCATTCAAATGAGCACTGTAGGTGTGTTTCCTGTCCTCTTCTCACTGCCGACTTTAATTCCCCATTGACTTACATTGGGTTTCGTGTTTCGGTCGGACCCCCGACTTTTCCCTATAGTCGGCCGATTTTGCTCGACCCGACTTCTGGAAAAGTCGGGTTTCATGAAACGAAACTCGACCCTAAAAAAACAAAAGTCGCTCAACTCTAGTCGGAACGTTAATGCGATCACCGCGACTTAAGTCACGATGTCGCATTAAATGCCATGATGTACTATCCCGTCCTTGGGAATTAAGTCCCAGGGCACATGGACGGGATAGTACGTCATATGGCAGAAAGGGGTCAATTTTATATTAAAATTTATATTAATATTATTTAATATATATCTGATTCATATCGGATTCACACTGGTGCCATTGGTTTAATTTATTTTCTTTTTTCTGAGGTATATGGTGATCTTTGGTGGTGGCTATTCACTTACTCCACCTTACTAACAATCCTTATGTCAGCGTTTAGCTTGGTTGCTACATATAAGGGAGGTTTGACTAGCGAACTATATAACATCGTAATGTGATTTGTATGATGCGCCAGTTTCTACACTGACGTACCAGGTGACGATTTAGGTCACATGTGATCTAGCCAACCAATCAGATATTTTTTAACTTCGGCATCTCACGCATGCACATTGTGTTCTCCTTGGGGAAAGCATCAGACTTTTTCAATGTTGTACCTGGTCACATGTTGCTCGGCTGTCCAATCGAACAGCCATTAACTTATATGACGCTTCAGGCATGTGCATTGTTGTCTTCTTCCTGGTCCTTCTATGGCGGACTGCACATCTGGGTTGGTGTGCACGGTGGCTCAGCACACATGCTATGATGGGCAAAATTATATATTTGGGTATAAAGGACTGGCCTGGATATATGTCCGTGTGCACCCCTTCTGAAGAAGAATTCGAAACGCGCGTCAAAGGGGTACGTTGTGGCGGTCCTGGACATTGGGTAAATATTTGCACCCTTTAGCCTCCTGTCTACTATTCAAGCTGTGTCACTGTTTTCCTTCTACAACATTTGGATTATTTACTGGTGGTTTGGCCATGGTGTGCAAAAAAATCTAGCATTAGGAATTTTTTTTTTAGGCTCTTCATTATACTTGTTCAATATTAACCTGTGCATTTTTGAATATTCCTTTGCAAGCCTGCACAAATATTTAAACCCTTCAATTTGTCCTTTGGATTTGTTTCTGAGCCCTTAGTTATTTTTATAACCTCCAAATTCCACATGGTCTACTTTTTAACTATTGTATTCATCATTTCCAGGGAATTTGGGTTTTGGTGTTTACTATTATATACAGGGCAAAAAAACTTATCCTCCCGCACAATGTTTTGCATTGGTTTTTCTGTGTGTCATCATTACTTCTATTTAAATTGTAATGACATTGTTCAATAAAATTCATTTTTTATATGAAAAAGTCTATTGGAGGATTTGCTTCTCAAGTAAGTTTCCTGTTGTTCACGGTCCTCCATGTTAATATTTCTTTCGGGGCAGTCTCTTTGTTCATTATGGATTAGACAAGAATATAAAAAGCTGAAAAAGGGTACTGTATCGAAGATACCAGGTGTATATAGTGTTGGGGTAATTGTAAATCTCCGTATATATTTCCGGAGTCACACACAGATAGTCAGCATGTATTGTCCATGATACCAGCCGGTACACGGTAGTGTGTGAGGAGCGTACATCTCTATACGGTGTGGGAAAAAATGAATGCTCGGTAAGTGTGCAGAATAAAAGTATTAGTGCTGTGTAAAAAGCAGTCTGCACAGCAGTGTACACACAGCAATACAGCTAGCAGGCAGCCTATTAACCAGCTCTGCTGCTGCACAAAAGAAAATCCTCCCCTGTCACTGGCAGGCAGCCTAATAACCAGCGCTGCTGCACACAACAAAATCCTCCCCTGTCACTGCACACTAACTGTACAGCACAATTGCGATCAGCACAAGCACAGAATCACTTTTCTTTCCTGCCTAACTCTCTCCCTACTGAGAAACCGTGGCTGAAACCTCTCCCTACGCTAAGATCGGCAGAAGTAAAATGGCGGTCGGCGGTCAGGGCTTTTATAGCCACTGTGATGCCACACAAAGCAAGCCAATTACTGAAATGCCCTTCTCTAAGATGGTGGTGGCCCCTGCCCATGTCATCTCGTTGCCCACAGTGTGCGTCCTTGCTCATTGGCTGAGAAAAGGCACCTGCAAGCATTATGGGAAACACAACTTTGGCGCTCAGGTCGACGACCGCTCGGCGAAACCCGACTTTGGTGAAAGTCGGCGATTTTTGAATCTGACTGACCTGTTTCGCTCAACTTTACTAATAACATCTCTGTACAACACTGCATTGCAAGAAAAGATAACAAACTCAAGTTGGGAAGTTACAGGAGGACAAGTAAAAAAATGTGCGTCCTATCATATACACGGAAGAAAATGGCATCTCCCTCATCCCAGAATACATTGCTTCAATCCCACAACGCATTTCTCTGTTAAAGCCACAGGCTATAAAGCTATTTAAGACACAGCTATAAATTTAGCCACCACTAGATGGTGCTAACAAAACCAGCACATAATGCAAACATATTTGCCCTATATTCAGAGGGCAGAACAAATTGCTTTTAGTTTGTCTTCATTGAATATTTTAACTGGTCATTTTTGAAAATGAGATTCAGATTTTAATGGACCCATACTTAATAAATAAATAAATAAATAGTGTAATCCAATTAAAGAGCGTGAGACACCATGGAAGTGGCCTGAGACTGAGTTTCTCATGCAGAAGTACAGCAACTAAATGCAGAAATGATGGATCTCCATATATCTTATTGCTGTTCCTCTTGAATCTTTAATAGGAATAATGTTGCTTTGAAGGGAAATGGCATGCATTAGTTTTGCAAACTGAAGTCAAAGGACAGTAATATGTATTTTATGTGTCTTATTATTCTTGATGAGATTTTTATTATATGAAGAATATATTTATATGTATTATTTCTATGTTGCAAGAAATGTTAAATTACTTTGGTTCATTTAATTCAGATAATTTGAACTGCTCTTAGAAACACATTTTAGCCACTTACATAATCATTTTTCATAACACATTTACTTACAGAATTTGCAGACGTTTGCAGGAATATCCTGTAAATTTGTGGAATATATAACAATAATATAAGTAAGAACTCACTCACATATTTTACTATATTACAATTGTATATACCCTGAGATGTACTATCGCACCTATCATGGTACATTTCTATGCTCTTGATTTCTGTCGGATTCTGTATACATCAAAAAATGTATCCTACAAAGATAGCGAGTGGATAACCCCAAAGTAGAGCAATGTCAATAAAGGCCTTTACTATGAATATAAAAAATCAAATTGCATTAAATGTTTGTAAACAACAACATATTTCTCAACAAAATATAACATTGATGTAAGTCAATGGTGAGGACTCAACTACAGGGCCAAGAAATATATAGGGACAATCAATATATGGTCGGGTAGTCAAGAGTAAATTCAAGTATAATTTAGCACTGATAAGAGCAGAAATAATGTTTATGTTTCAAGGGAGTGGGTGAATTTATTTGGTGTGACCATCGGATGGCACCCATCATGTGTCACAAGGCTCAAGACAACTGATACATCTCCCAAAGAAACATTAACCAAGTTAAAAATAGCATGAAGAGCGGTGATTGTGGATGATTTCCTACTGAGAGGAGCAGAAGCCGCTGTCTGCCGACTGGACGTTATATCACCAGGTGTGCTGTCTTCCATGAGCCCAAATCAAAGATGTGTCTGATAGGATTTCAAGACTCTTTAGCAGGGCCTCCATCAGGGCATTACTGTCCTGACTCACGTATGGGGCCGAATCAGCAGAGGGGGCCCACATCGGGCCCCGTCACCTCTACGCATTGGGCCCATGGCCCCACTCCCAGCAGCAGGATTCTGCTGATCAAGTAACAGAACCTGTATCCAGGACGCAGGTTCAGTTACTCTATTGCTGTGCGGGCCTGCACAGTAATAGTTAAATCTGTCAGCCAATCGGAGGCTGGCAGCTGATGTCAGAGCGCACGTCACCAGCGTCTGATGTCAATGTCAGTCGCAGGAGAGTGCGCGCTTTCAGGTTAGGGCGAAGATCGCTCGCTGCTGGAGCGCGGCAAAGTAAGGAGAAAGGTGTTTTTTTTAAATTAGTATTGAAAGTGGCAAGCCGACAGGATGGAGACACTGGGAGAAGGATGGAGACGGGGCAGGATTGGAGACCCTGGGGGCAGGATGGAGATGGGGCAGGATTGGAGACTCTGGGGGCATGATTGGAGACACAGGGGGCATGATTGGAGACAATGGGGGCATGGTTGGAGACACAGGGGGCATGGTTGGAGACACAGGGGGCATGATTGGAGACACTGGGGCATGATTGGAGACACTGGGGGCAGAATTGGAGACACTGGGGGCAGGATTGGAGACACTGGGGGCATGATTGGAGACACGGGGCAGGATTGGAGACACTGGGGCAGGATTGGAGTCACAGAGGGCATGATAGGAGACACAGGGGAAGGACTGGAGACACAGGGAGCATGATTGGAGACACAGGGAGCAGGATTGGAGACACAGAGCAGAATTGGAGACACAGGGGCAGAATTGCAGACACAGGGAGCAGGATTGCAGACACAAGGGGCATAACTGGAGACACTGGGGGCAGGATTGGAGACACAGGAGCATGATTTGAGACACAGGGGCAGGATTGGAGACACAGGAGGCAGGATTGGAGACATGGGGCAGGATGAAAGATATGGGGGCAGGATTGGAGACACAGGGGGCAGGATGGAGACATGGTGCGGGATGGAGACAGGTGGGACAAGATGGAGACAGATGGGGCAGGATGATGGGGCAGGATTGGAGACACAGGGGCAGGTTTGGAGACATGGGTGCAGGATGAAAGACATGGGGGCAGGATTGGAGACACAGGGGGCAGGATGGAGACATGGGGCGGGATGGAGACAGATGGGGCAAGATCATGGGGCAGGATGGAGACACATGGTGCAGGATCATGGGAAAGGATGGAGACAGATGGTGCAGGATCATGGGGCAGAATTGGAGACACGGGAGCAGGATAAAAGACATTGGAGCAGGATTGGAGACACAGGGGGCAGGGTTGGAGACAGATGGGGCAGGATTGGAGATAGATGGGGCAGGGTTGGAGACAAATGGGGCAGGAATGGAGACAGATGGGGCAGGGTTGGAGACAGATGGGGCAGGAATGGAGACAGATGGGGCATGATTGGAGACAGATGGGGCAGGATGGAGACAGATGGAGCAGGATCATGGGACAGGATGGAGACAGATGGGGCAGGATGGAGACAGATGGGGCAGGATGGGGAGATCATATGGGGCAGAATGGATACTCATGAGGGCAGGATGGGAGAACATATGACTGAAGCCAGGAATGAGACACAAGTGGGTCAGGATGGGGGATATTATTACCATGGAGCTAACTAAGGAATTTTATTACTACAGTGATGTATTTTTTTAGTATACTGTTTTAAATGGGGGGCGGTCCTGTTACTGTGCAGAGTGATACTATGTTGCCTTTTTTTCTTCATGTGGTGTAATGTAGAAGTTGGGAAAAAAATAAGTAATGTGTTCTGCAAGCAAAGCTCTAGATAACTGTTTTTTCCTGCAGAGACGAGCCCTGGCTGGAAGAAGTGATGGAGGTCTGTGCTGGATGAAAAGCGAAGATGAAGGACTTCACCTAGAGATGTCACTGGTGAGTCAGTGTATTACCTATACACTGACACTATACACTGTATACTATATACAGAGGTCCTGTGTATAATGTCACCAGTGATCACTGTATTACCTATACATTATAAACAGAGCTACTGTTTATAATGTCATTAATCACTGTATTACCTGTACACAGACACTGCATACTAAGTACAGATCTCCTGTGTATAATGGCATTTAAGGTGATAGTATTGTGTCTTTTATTACTGATCAGTATTGTAGTATTCAGTCACTATGTGGTGGTAATATGTGGTCTGGACATGGTGTTGTTGTATTTGTCCCTTGTATGTGCTATTATTTGGTCACTGTGGTGGTAATATGTGGTCTGGTCATGGTGTGGCGGTATTTGTTCCTTGTATGTGATATTATTCGGTCACTGTGGTGGTAATATGTGGTCTGGACATGGTGTGGCGGTATTTGTATCTTGTATGTGGTATTATAGGTCACTATGTGGTGGTAATATTGTGTCTGGTCATGGTACGGTGCTATTTGTCCCTTGTATGTGATATTATTGGTCATTTTAAAAATTGAAAAATAAATAAAAATATACCTAAATTGTATTGCATATTTTAATAGAGTACAGTAGATTAGAGCTCGGCCAAAAGTGTCTACCATGTTGTGGTGGCGGCTTAGAAAATCTTTTGGCCAAAACAAAAGCTGCCGGCTATATGTGTGATCTGGTGATGGGAACTGTTAATGTGTGATTGGTGAGAAGTGGAGTTTTACCAAGAGAGAGTGGTGGGGCTGTGAACAGTTTGAGGGGTGGAGGCGGGGCTGGGGTGGAGCCTGGGTGGAGTCTTAAGGGGGCCCCCAAAATTTTGCTAGTATGGGGCTCTGAAATTCTTAATGGCAGCCCTGCTCTTTAGTGCAACAGACAACTACCCATGCCGAATAATACATGTACTGTATGAACATATTACTCCACAAAAAAGGACCTGGAAATTATAGTATATGCAGAGACTTTGAAGACTTAAGCCAGAAAATGAAGGAGCTGGGAGCACAGGTTGCCTTCTCATCTATTTTCCTGTTAATGGACATGGGCCAAGGAGAATGAACAGGATTCTACAGGTGAACAATTGGCTACATCAATGGTGTCATAAGCAAAGTTTTGGGTTTCTTGGCCATGGAGTGAATTACCTGTATAATGGGTTCCTTTATGGAGATGGGTTGCATCTTATGAAAACAGGAAAACACATATTTGGTAGACACCTTGCTAAGCTCATTAGAATAGCTTTAAACTAGAGAATTATGAGATGGGAAATATATAGCCAGGAGAAAAATATACAACTAATGAATTCTTTTGAGAACCCTGCTATTAGAAGTGGAAATAAAGAACACAAACAACAAATTCTGAACTAAAATAAAGGAGCATGATAAACCGACTAAAAACTGAAATGCGTCTATACAAATGTACAGAGCATGAGAAATAAACAAGGACAATTGGAGCTGCTAACACAAGAGAGATTTGATGTCATAGGCATCACTGAAACATGGTGGGATGATACACATGATTGTAATACAAACCTTGAAGGCTAGAACTTATTTATTAGAAACAGAATTAAAAAAGGGGAGGATGTGTTGCATTGTATGTTAGGAAAACATATATATCCACAGAGATCCAAGCTTCAGAAACTGGTAGCTCTGTAGAAACTGTTTTAGTAATACAAGGAGAGAAGAACATAAAGGATACTATTGTAGGTGTTTACTATAGGCCACCTGGACAGACTGAAAAACTCTTTTTACATCAGATATCTCCATTCTTAAAAAAGTATGACATAGTGATCATGGGAGATTTTAACTATCCAGAATAATGGATACAGAAAATTCTTATCTTCGCTTGATGACAACTATATCTTTCAAAAGGTAGAAGAAAGAACAAGAGGATCTGCAATCTTGGACCTAGTTCTTATCCACAGGGAGGAAATGGTTGAGGAAGTAAAGGTAGCTGGGAATTTAGGAGACAGTGATCATACTATCCTCAAATTTTGGATTACAAGAGGAGGAAGACCAGCGAGGAGGAAGACTTGAAGACTTCAGAAAGACAGATTTTAATGGGCTCAGATGGAGGATAGTAAAGGTCCAATGACTGAATGTGCTAATGGACAGAAATGTCTAAGATGGATGGTAGATTTTCCTAAATGAAATTGTCACTGCACAATCGGTGCCAATCCCAAAAAGAAGGAAGAATGGAAGCATTTAAAGAGACCAGGAAGGATGAGCACAGAACTAATCACATTAAATGTACATTAAATGGAAAGAGGGGGGATGTCTAAAGAAGAATATAATGCTGCTTGCAGGGAATTCAGAGCAAGCGTTATAAGAGCTAAAGCCAGTAATGAAGTGAGGTTTGCAAGGGAGACAAGAAGCAGTATAAAAGGATTTTGGGGGGATGTCAAGAACAAAAGAAAAGTCAAAGATGTTATAGGATCTTTACAGGATAAAAAGGGTGAAGTGGACAAAAAAGATGTTGAGAAGGCCAAACTTTTAAATTCCTTTTTTGCATCTCTGTTCTCTAAGAAAGCACTTGCAAAACATCAACTGATCTTTGTGGTGTCATCGAAGAAATAAAATAGTCCACACTATCTATAAACAGAGAGATGGTGAGGGAACACTTAGGTAATTTAAATGAATTTAAACCTCCTGGTCCAGATTAATTACATCCTAGGCTACTGAAAGAGTTAGCAGAGAAAATTGCAGAAGCACTAGACAGGATCTTTTAAAAATCCTGGAAAACAAGAGTGGTCCCAGAAGACTGGAGAAGGGCAAATGTTGTAACTATCTTCAAAAAAGTAAAGAAGATGGAGCCAGGAAATTATAGGCCAGTGAGCCTTACTTCGATACCAGGAAATATATTTGAACAAATTATTAAAAAACATGTATGTAAGTACTTGGATAAGAATACAGTAATTAACCAGAGCCAGCATGGGTATGTAGCAAACAAGTCATGCCAGACTAAACTATTTTCCTTCTATGATTTAATCACTGACTGGGTGGATCAGGGAAATGTGGTAGATATAATATATCTCGACTTGAGCAAAGCATTTGATGAAGTATCTCATACTATCCTTAATAAAAAATAACAAAGTATGGGATTGACAAGGCAACAGTTAGGTGGATTCATAACTGGCTCAGTGATCTTATGGTTGCATATTCAACTGGAAGATTGTTTCAAGTGGGGTACCACAAAGCTCTGTCCTGGCCCAGTGTTGTTCAACATTTTTGTAAATGATCTAGATAAGGGAACAGAAAGTAAACTGATCAAGTTTGCAGACTATGCAAAGCTAGGTGGGTTAGCTAACACTAGAGAAGACAGAGAAATGATTCAGAAGGATCTAGATAAGCTTGAATGTACTATGGGCTGTGACTAATAGACTGGTCTTTAATAGGGAGAAATGCAAAATTCTACATCTGGCAAGAAAAGTAAAAATTACATCTACAAAATGGGAAGAATAGAACTAAACAACAGCATGTTTGAAAAAGACTTGGGTATACTAATATGAGTAAATCACAGACTGCACATGAGTCAACAGTGTGATGCAGCACCAAAAAGCAAACACAGTTCTAGGATATATTTAGAGAAGCATAGAGTCTAAATTACGAGAAGTTATCCCCCATTATTACTCCTTGGTCAGGCCACATCTGGAATACTGTGTCAAGTTCTGGGCACCACAATTTTTAAAAGACAAAGAAAAATTGGAGCAAGTTAATAGAAGAGCTACCAGGATGGTGAGCGAACTGCAAAATATGTCCTACGAGGAGTAGTTAATGGATCTGAGAATGTTTAGCTTGCAAAAAAGAAGGCTACGAAGAGACTTAATAGCTGTCTACAAATATAAGAAGGGATGTCACAGTGTAGCGGGATCACCCTTATTCTCATTTGCACATGGAAACACGAGAAGCAATGGAATTAAACTGAAAGAGAGAAGATGCAGATTAGATATTAGAATTAACTGATAGTGAGGGTGATCAATGAGTGGAACAGGCTGCCATGAGAGATGGTGAGTTCTCCTTCAATGCAAGTCTTCAAAACATAATCTGGACAGACATTGGTCTGAGATGGTTTATTGAATCCTGTGCTGCATTGAGCAAAGGATTGGACACGATGACCCTTGAGGTCCCTTCCAACTCAATAATTCTATGAAAAACCAGCAGTAAAAGAAAAACCCATAATTGGATATAAATTGATAAGTGCTTACCCATGTGGTGACATGTCCCTGAATGCAACTGCTGCCTCGACACACACTTTGCGTGGTCTTCCTCTGGGGGTATTCTCACCATTGACTTACCTCTATATTATATTTTATTGAGAAGTATATTGTTGTCTACTAAACATATTTAATAACATTTGACATTTTTATACATAGAAAAGGCCTTTGTCATGGATTCTACATTGACTGTGGCCAAGGATCCTATGGGATCTGGAGTGTGCTGGATTCTCAGTTTTGTGAGTGACAGTTCAGTTATCCAATTTTAACCTGAAGCATGCTGGGTTGTCAACAGTTTGAATGACAACCCTGCTGCTCAATCTGTTTTAGTCTGCAGGCCTTTTTTCAGGTGCCTCCCATCCCTATCATTTGCAAGGTATTTAGCAGGCTAGTTGACATTAATTTGTGTCAGTTGTAGATTTGCTTTAGGAGAGTGTGTTTGCTTGCTCTGTATCTGACTCTGATCTTGCTGATGATCCTGGATTTTGTTGTGAATACTCTTTTGAATTTTTCCTTCAGCTTTTGATGTACTTTCTTGGCATTTGACCCTGGACAGTTATCTGAGCACGCTTTTGTATCACCCCTCTATACAACAACCCCTCCTGCTATTTGACCTCGGACTGTTTCCTGACCACACTTTTGTATCACCCGTACTAGGAGCCCTCCTAGTATCTAACTTCGGATTTCCTGTATGCCCTGTGTCAATGAGAAGTGAAAGAAAAAGTATATTAGAACTCCATTATTTCACATGATAAGAACGGGACTGGCAAAAAAAAAAAAAATATGGTGGCATGATTATTAACCCCTTTCCAACCTTAGATGTATAGTTATGTCAAAGGTGATCTCCCCCTGTTTGCGGTGGGCTCTGGTGATGAGCCCCCAACTTTTCTGGCACATGTCAGCTGATTTCATTAACTGATATGTGCCCCTAACAGCCGCGGGTGGAATCGCAATCCACCCACAGCTGTTAGCATGTTAAATGCCACTGTCAATAAATTACAGCAGCATTTAACAAGATTGCCCCGGAAGCGCATTACTAATCCCTTCTATTGGCACCCATGTCACATGGCCGCGGGTCGCCTATGGGTTGGCATGACAACCGAGAGTCTGCAGCAGACCCCTGTTGTTGTCATTGCTGGATTGCCCAGCGGTCGGTGCTCATAGCAAGTGAGAATTTCTGCTACACAGAGCAGGGTTGAAGCCGTGCTCTGTGTAGCACAGGCGATCAGATGATTGCAGCGTTTGGTCTCCCATGGAGACAATTGAAGTAAGTAAAAAGTAAAAAAAGTTTTAAAAAATATTTAAACATTTTTTAAAACGTATATAAGTTCAAATCACACCCTTATTCGCCCCATTCAGAATAAAACAGTAAAAAAACACATATTTGGTATCACCACATTCGGAATCACCCAATCAATATATAATCCGATCAGTAAACGGCATAATAAGAAAAAAACAAAACACTAGAATTAAGTTTTTTTGGTTGCCGAAGCATTGCATTAAAATGCAACAGCGGGCAATGAAAAGATCATATCTACATCAAAATACATATCAATAAAAATGTCATCTCAGCACACAAAATATAAGCCCTCATCCAGTCCCAGATCACAAAAAATGGTCTCGGAAAATGGCGTTTTTTGTTTATTTAGAAACTTTAGATTTTTTTCACTACTTAAATAAAAAAGAACCTCTTCATGTTTGGTATCTGCAAACTTGTAATGACCTGGAAAATCATAATTGCAGATCAGTTTTAGCATTTAGTGAACATGGTAAAAAAGCAAAACTAAAAACAATTGCGGAATTGCACTTTTTTTTGCAATTTCACTGCAATTTGAATTCTTGTTTCTGGTTTCTGGTACACTATATGGCAAAACCAATTGTGTTGTTCAAAAGTACAATTCATCCTGATAAAAACAAACCCTCACACGGCCATATTGAAAAAAAAATAAAAAAGTTATGGCTCTGGGAAGAAGGGTAGCAAAAAATGGAAACTCAAAAACGGAAAAACTCAAGGTGGTGAAGGGGTTAAAGAAAATTACAAAAAATAATAATACTAATGATAACAATTATGTTGTATTCAATAGCTTTAAAGTGAGTCACAAAATAGGAATAATGAAGCGCCATATGCCTAAAAAGTGCCAAGTTCCTAGTGCCCAGACAAGTTAAAGAGTCAAAACATATTACATATAAATCCAAGTATATCACAATAGTAGAAATGTTTAGACTCAGGAGACTGATAGATTATACTGACCTCACACTCACTGTGTGTGCCCAACAAATTTTTCGCCTGTACTTTAACAAGGGAACATGTGTTTGTTGGAAGCCAGAGTATTTAAGTCCGAAATGACCAATCGTGGGTGCGGATCTTAATTTACAACTGCTGATATTCGCATGTAATTGTTACCATGGTGAGTGTGCGCTTCACCTCCAGCCAGGGAGACGAGTGCATGCGCTCCCGCTTGGAACGCAAAAGGCAGAAGTGGATTACACTGACTGGAATGCAAGCATACCCAGCGGAAGTTATGTGTGTATGTGTTCCACAGTGGACTGCAAATGACAGAGGTAAAATAAAAATACTCTGTTCTCCTCCTCCTGGACATGTCCTCTGCCTTTGACACACCTGTCCCCCCCCTGCTATTCCCCAGCCTCTCCCCTCTGTCAATCCCTGCACTGACTCCCCATTACCCAAAGACTCCAGTTCAAATCCCTAACCATGGCATACAGAGCCATCCACAACCTGTCCCCTTCAAGTTCTGGAGGGCGTTCTGTTCTCGACTGGGGGTGCAGCTGTCCTTTTCCTCTGCCTTCCTTCCCAGTCATATGGACAGACCGAGCGCATTAACCAGAATTTGGAGAACTACCTCAGGTGTTTTGTCTCAGAAAATCAGGAGGATTGAGCATCCTGGCAGAATTTGCTATCAATAATCACTTTCAACAATCTACATGCAGGTCGCCGTTCTTTTGTGCATATGGATACCATCCACAGTTTGGTACCTTTAGCGAGTAGGGGCTTCAGGAGCTCCAGAAGATGAATTTTTTGCTTTGTCGCTCTCCTCAGTGTGGTGGGGGGTTCTGAGTAATTTGAAGATTATGGCAGACAGGTACAAATGTATGGCTGACAGAAAATGCTTGCCAGGTCCAGACTTGAATGTGAATTACTTTGTGTGGTTGTCTACCAGGAATATCAGGTTGAAGGTTCCCTCCTGGAAGTTGCGACCTAGATTTATTGGCCCCTGTAAAATAACCACCGTCATTAATCCAGCAGCGTTTTGTCTTGAGCTATCTCAGGCTCCAACAACTCCAACATTTTTCCCTATAATTCTTTGTGCACTGGAAGGGATACAGCCCAGAGTAAGGGATGTGGGTCTTGGCATCAGAGGTGAATGCCCCCAGGCTGGCTTGTTCATTTCCCACATCTTGTCCTGTGAAACCTGGTCCTGAGTGTCAGGAGGCCACTCGTAGAAGGGGGATTCTGTCACGGGTGTGTCAGAGGTTGCAAACAGTTGCATAGCATTTAGCTGCAGAAGTTCTCTGCGTTTGGTTTGCAGACACCTTCCTAGTCTTTCTGACTCTTGGACCCAGTGGCAACCTCCAACCAGCTCTAATTGACACACCTGTACTGGATGTTTATAGACTTCCTGCATGCTTCTGGGAATATTTCTATTTTCCCATGTTGACTGTTGTGAACTCATTTTCTGGTCTGCCTCTGATTTCTGGTGAGGGAGCTGGTTGTGCTGACAGAGGAGTTGTGAGGTCTCTTTCTGGGCTCCCTCTGGTGGGGGCAGGAGGTAGTGAAGCTGATCTAATTAACAGAGATCTGCCACCTGATAATGAGGAGGAGGAGTGGACAACTGGAGTCTCAGACTGGATTTAAGACAGCCGACTCCCTATTCCCATGCTGGCGATTTTTTCCTGCCTCCTGACGTCTTAGTTTCCAACTCAGTTCCTGGCTTCTCAAGCTAAGTTATCTTTGCTAATGTTCACATTTGATTTGGTTTGGTCTATTCAGTTTTTTTGTGTGGTCAGCCAGCCCCGGCTGGGGCTGTGCTGAATTTCCACTCTTATGTCACTGTATGTGCCAATTTGCTCTTTGTCCCTTATTAGATTGGCCTCTTTTTTTTGCTCTGTTCTCAGAATATGCCAGAGTGCTGATATAGTGGGAGAAGTCTAATGACTTCAGGGTATTTTTTGCTATCAGAAGTGTTGGACATTTTTGCAGGGTTTTTTGGCATGATTGCAGACAGTAGCTTTCCTTTCCTGTCCTTTCTAGCTAGTGTGGGCCCCATCATTTGCTCAACCTATTTTCCTACCTGTGTTCGTGTTTTCATCTTGTCTCACTGTCAATACATGTGTGGGGGCTGTCTATTCCTTTGGGGTCTGATCTGGGGCAGTTTTAGATTTCCCCTTTTCTTGCTTTAGGCTTATTTACTCCTCCGGCTGTGACAAGGCATCTAGAATCATCGTAGGTACGCTCCACGGCTGCTGTTAGTTGTGTGGTTAGGATCAGGGGTCTGCAATCCGCATAGATACCAACCTCTCTGGTTTTCTGTGACTTGGCTTGGTCTTGTTCTCCTCATCGGTGACCCATTCATAACAGTTGACGCTTGAAGTTATAGCAGTCAGCTATCTTCCGCTTTGTTGCTGTTGGAGGACATCTGTGTTACCTCTCTGAGTCTACTCAAGATAAGTGTTCCCCTTGTTTGTCTATCCCAGCTGTCTTTAGTTGGAGAGGGGATTGACTAGTGCATACCCCATCCTTCCCTAAGCATGGCTTACTGCCAGGGTCAGGCAGGGATTAGGTTCCTGCTCGGCGATAGGTGCAGAACCTATATAGGGACATTTAGGGCAGACAGGGTGACTTTAGATCTGCCTAGGGGTCCCCACTATGCCTTGCCTAGTGTTGGGCTCCCTTCCCCTCATCTCT
Organism: Dendrobates tinctorius; assembly: GCF_039654945.1. Classification (NCBI taxonomy): domain Eukaryota; kingdom Metazoa; phylum Chordata; class Amphibia; order Anura; family Dendrobatidae; genus Dendrobates; species Dendrobates tinctorius. The sequence continues at coordinate 26,676,650 of NW_027361827.1, read as the reverse complement.
TCTTGTTGCACTTAGTCTTTGCTACACTGTGCTTGACAATATCATCATTTCCAGGACTCCTTGTTCTTTTTTATGCTGAAGATGAACATTTGCATAGTACAGTATATACCATTGCAGAATTTGAAAATAAAAGGGTAGGGGAAAACATAGCAAATTACAACAAAAACAACATAGGGCTTGATTAATGAAAGCTGGAGTAAAACAATTTGAAAGGTAGCAATCATTTTTGTTCACTCCAGCTTCAAGTAGCTATGCCAAAATGGGCAAAACATGGGAGGAGCTGGAATGGGGCTACACCCACCCATCACATTTATGCAAAACAGTTGCATATCTTATGTCAGTGCAATCGCAACTGATAAGATGTGTCAAACTCATTAAGTGGTGTAAGTCTCTCAATAAATTTGGTGCATCTTATTCCTGCACACCCCTATTTAAGACTGGCGTACAATCTTAACAAATCAGGGCCAGTGTTTAGCTCCTTAACGACTGCCAATATGCCTTTTAGCAGCGGTAGTTGAGGGTACTTAAACCCCAGCGCCGTGAAGACCCCCAGAGAGCATGATTCGGGTAGGTTTTTACCGACCCTGGTTTTGTGATCACCGTTATTAACTGTACAATGGAAACCGCAAAAAAAACGTCCGATGTGCCATGTAATTTCTCTCTCATCTGATGTGATCGCACATCAGGGGAGAGAGAAATAGGGTCCCCGATCCCCCTCCTGGTGCTCCTCGGCCCTCATGCTTCCCCCCATGGGCACCGCCATCTTCTTCTTGGAAGAAAATGGTGGGCGCATGCGCAGTTCGTCAGCCGAGATCTGCCAGCCGGCACCTGGCAACAATAGAATGATTTTTCCCATTGGTTCATTTTGGTCACTATAATAGACCCTATCACAGTGATCAAAATAAAAAAAAATTGTAAACCCCCCTTTTATGATCCCCTTAGTTAGGGGAAAATTAATGAAATAAAGAAAATATATTTTATTTAAGTGAGCTAGGGTTAGGCATAGGGTTGAAATTAGAGTTGGAATTAGGGTTAGGGTTGGACTGAGGGTTAGGGTTGGAATTAGGGTTAGGGTTGGAATTAGAGTTAGGGATGGAATTGTGGTTATGCTTGAAATTAGAGTTAGGTTTGGGATTAGGGTTAGGGTTGGGATTAGGGTTAGGATTAGGGATAGGAATTAGGGTTAGGGTTGGGATTAGGGTTAGAGTTGGGATTAGGGATAGGATTGTGGTTAGGGTTAGGGTTGGGATTAGGGTTAGGGTTGTGGTTAGGGTAATGGTTAGGGTTAGGATTGTGGTTAGGGTTAGGGTTGGGATTAGGGTTAGGGGTGTGTTGGGGTTAGTGTTGTGGTTAGGGTTGGGATTAGAGTTAGGGGTGTGTTGGGGTTAGGTTTGTGGTTAGAGTTATGGTTAGGGTTGGGATTAGGGTTAGGGGTGTGTTGGGGTTAGGGTTGTGGTTAGGGTTGGAATTAGAGATAGGGGTGTGTTGGGGTTAGGTTTGAGGTTAGAGTTATGGTTAGGTTTGGGATTAGGGTTAGGGGTGTGTTGGGGTTAGACTTGGAGTTAGAATTGAAGGGTTTCCACTGTTTAGGCACATCAGGGAGTTTCCAAATGCGACATGGCGCCACCATTGATTACAGCCAATTTTTGCATTCAAATAGTCAAATGGTGTTCCCTCCCTTCCATGTCCCAACGTGTGCCCAAACAGTGGTTTACCCCAACATATGGGGTATCAGCGTACTCAGGACAAATTACACACCAACTTTGGGGGTCTAATTTCTCCTGATACCCTTGGGAAAATAAAAAATTGGGGGCTAAAAAATCATTTTTGTGGAAAATAAAAGATTTTTTATTTTCACTGCTCTGCGTTATAACCGCTTAATGACAGCCAATATGTCTTTTTACTGACCTGAGATATAAGAGAATAGCATCCCCATACAGGTGACAATCCAGCAGCTGTCAACTGTACACTATAGCTGACAACTTGCTGCATCACAAAAGATTAGAGTTGGCACCGTCCATATCTGTTTAACCCCTTATTTGCTCTTGTCAAAAATGACTACATCTAATGAATGGTTAATAGATAGTGGGGGCTTCCGCTTTAATCTAATTGACACACCGAGATCATGATTGTGTGGTCCTGATGTTTACCTTAGCAGTTCATGGCCAAATAGCGGCCTTAGAGTCTCCCGGCTATAGCAGTCAGCTCAGAAGTTAGCGACATTTAGGTGGTAAACAAATACTTTTTTATCCCTGCTATACCACTTTGCATTAATTCCTGAAAATCACCTGAAGGGTTAATAAATTAATTTGACAGAAGTTTTCAATATGTCAGGGGGTGCTGTTTTTTAAATGGTATCACATTTGGGGTCTTCCAATATATAGGACCCACAAAATTACTTCAAACCTGGATAGGTCCCTCAAAAAATAAATGTTGTAAATTTCCTTGAAAAAATGAAAAATTGCTGCCACATTTTTAAACCTGCTAAAAGGCTAACAAAATAAATTAGTGTTTTAAAAATGGTGCTGATGTTAGGCAGACATGTGGGAAATCTTATTTATTAATGTTTTTATGTGGTATGACTATCTGGATTAGGCCTCTTTCACACATCAGGTTTTCGCCGTCAGGCGCGATCCGGCGCTTTTGACAGAAACCGGATCCGGCGAAATGCAATGCCGGATCCGGTTTCCCCCCCATTGACTTGCATTTGCGCCGGATAGCGCCGGATGGCCATGCGTTTCATCCGGTTTTCGCCGGATCCGGCAATGTGTCGCAATGTGTCGCGATCCGGCGTCTGGAAAAAACGTCTACTGTAATGTTTTTTGTCTCCGGTGAAAAAGCCGGACACGCCGGATCCGGCGCGTCCGGCTTTTTCACACAATGAAAGCCTATGAGCGCCGCAATGCGCCGGATCCGGCGAAAGCCTGATCCGGCGGCCGGATCCGGTTTTTTGGTCTGAGCATGCTCAGTAGCTCTGCCCACAAGACATATATAAAAGCAAGACAGTGGGACCCACAGCCACACCCAACATGCCACCCAAGACAGCAATTAGGCGCAGGAGAAGGCAGGAGACATCTGCAGCAGCACCATCAGCACCACCCCAATTGGAGCAGCATGCTGAACAACGGGAGGGGAGTCCAGCAGCAGATGAGAGACGGTAATTATCAAATCACCCATTCCTCCAAACTAGGGCTATTGAATATCAAGATATTCATTGGCCCTTTGTTTCTCTTTATTCAACAGCCGCCCAATAGATGCAGCAGCAGCAGCAGCAATGGCAGCAGCTGGAACACCACCCACAGGCATGGAGTGTGGCCACCAGGAAGACAGCACATCATCTTCTGGGAGCCCTCCCTCGCATCGTCAGCGTTTGACGGTAAGTTTTTATTTCCAAAATCCATCTTCTCTGTAATATATGTCTATTCATGGCCTTTTATTTCAAAACAGGAATCACAAGATGAAGAGGAGCTCCCAGAAGAAGAAGGAAGGGGTGGACAGACACCTGGAGTGGGCTCACAATTGGTAAGTTTTTTGCATCAAACGCAGAAACACAACATCACACTACACACAACACATAGAAAACAATGTTCTGCAGACCACACACAGCAAACAAATGCCTACATCCAAAGACATAACTTTTTTGTTTTCTTCTCTAGTCTTCCCAATCTGGTGCTTGGCCAAGAGGTCCTCGCAGTGCCTCCCAGGGTCGTCGGCGACAGCAACGCGGCGGTCACCAGCGTGTAAGTATAAATATTTTTGCTTTGTTTTTTTGCACTTTTTATTTCATTTCTTTTGTGGAGGCTAATTATGTTATTTTTGTCTTTTTCTTTAACAGCCTTCACAGCGTGCTCCCGACTCTGACATTGAGGATGGAGGGATTGATGTGGACCGCCTCATCGATCTTGTCAGAGAAAGGGAGCCGCTCTGGAATATGGCTGACCGCCGCCACGCTGACCTGATCGTTACCCGACGACTCTGGGAGGAAATCTGTTCGCTCCTTGTGGGCCGCTGGGAGGACCTCGATGTTCGGGCCCAGATTACAGAGCGTAAGTATATACAGTACCGGTTGCTTGATTTAAACCAGTGTTTCCCGAACTCCAGTCCTCGTGGTCCCCACGGATCATGTGTTCAGGATTTCTATTTACTATGGAAATCCTGAAAACATGACCCCTGGGGACCATGAGGACTGGAGTTTGGGAAACACTGATGTTGTATACTAACCACTCCTTTCTCGTTTCAGGGAACAGAATTGTGAATCGGTGGCAGTCTGTGAGGGATCGTTTCAAGAAGGAGTTCAATAAAGAGATGCAGGCCCCGAGTGGATCTGGAGGACGCAGGAGCAAGTACAAGTACGCAGAAGCCCTGTCGTTCCTCCGGGAAACAATGGTCACCAGAAGGTAAATATTACACACCACATGTGAAAAAAAATGTTAGATGTCAATTTTTTTTTCAGCCAGGGCCATACCATGTCAGTATTTTAATTGTTTTTTTTTCTCTTTATTCCACAGCACGGTGAGCAGCACTCGGGAGCCGGCACGATTGGACCCTTCTGAGGCGATCCCTGAGGAGACCGGCACCGAGGGACACTTCGACCGCCCCGGTACATCTGCACCTTCCCAGCCTTCCAACACATTCGACCCATCTGTCCCATCCACCAGCACAGGAGCATCGTGGCCGCCTACATTACATGAAGCTGCTGGTGAGGAGATCGCTTTCCCTTTACCCCACCCTTCTGCCCCTGCCACCTCTAGTACACCTGCGGGTACTGGGCGGCAGCGGCAGAGGGGTCAGGAAAAGACTTATGCGCCAGAGTTCTTGCATCTGAATGCATCTTTCCAGAACTGTCTAAAAGTCTTGTCAGAGCAAATCTCCGCAGGCTATCAGCAGATCAACTCCAGCATTCTGGAGGTGAAGACACTTCTGCAAACCATGCATTCAGAAGCAAGATCTTCGCCAAACCACACCTTTTTCAGGTCTGTTGTGGAGCGCATGGAAACGCTCTCTCCTGCCCAGCAGATGCATGTAATGCATTCATGCCACGCTGCTCTCCAGCAAGTTACCTCCCAACCTCCTCCTCCTCCCACCACAGTAGTTCCTCCACCTGCAACCCCTCCAGCCACTTTCCATCCTCCCCCTCCTATTACATCTACACCCCCTCCAGCCACTTTCCATCCTCCCCCTCCTATTACATCTACACCCCCTCCAGCCACTTTCCATCCTCCCCCTCCTATTACATCTACACCCCCTCCAGCCACTTTCCATCCTCCCCCTCCTATTACATCTACACCCCCTCCAGCCACTTTCCATCCTCCCCCTCCTATTACATACCATCCACCTCCCCAGCACCATCCACCTCCCCAGCACCATCCACCTCCCCAGCACCATCCACCTCCCCAGCACCAGCAACCTCCCCAGCACCAGCAACCTCACCAGTACCAGCAACCTCCACAGTACCTGCAAACTCCCCAGTACCAGCAACCTCCCCAGTACCAGACATCTCCCCACTTCCAGCAACCTGCCCCGTACCAGACATCTCCCCACTTCCAGCAACCTGCCCCGTACCAGACATCTCCCCACTTCCAGCAACCTGCCCCGTACCAGACATCTCCCCACTTCCAGCAACCTGCCCCGTACCAAACTCCTTCCCCATACAACTTGCCATCAACATCATCTGCTCCTACAGTCCCTGCCCAACCCTCCACTCCACCACCCACCACCTCTTCTGCTTCCCACATGTCCACCCATTCTGTAGTTTTTTCCACACCTTCACCTCTAACTGTTCCTTCCCCACCACGATCCCAGTCCTCTCTCCACACTCCAAGTGTCGAAGTGTCCCGCAGCCCCTACAGCAGTATTTCCACCACACACTACACAGAATTATAATGTGTGTATTTAAATAAAAATGACCAGTTTTATGGTTTCAGTTTTAAAGTTTCAAATTTTTATTAAACATGTTTATTAAAATTTTAAAAAAGTTTACTAAAAAAAACATTTTTCAATAAAAGTTAAATTATTTTACACTGGTTGTCTGTCATTTCTTTCTGCGGCGAAAAAGGTTAAATACAGGGTATTTAAAAGGTGAAATGGTATTCAAAACTAGGTATATAACTGTGGGTAAATTTTAGCTTTTTGCCACAGTTGTGTTCCTGGTTGTGTTTGAAGCAAAGTATTTCACCTAAAAAGTTGTGTTTATTGTTGGTGATTTCCTAACAATGTACACAACTTTTGTTAAAAGGTGAAATACTTTGCATAAAACACAACCAGGTACACACCTGTGGCCTAAAGCTAAAAATAGAGACCATGACAAGATAGCCAACTTTGGTTGGCAAAGGTATATACTGTTGGTACAGAAGGTACACAAGTTTGGTTAGGGCACAAATCTTTCACACTCTGTCATCCTGCCAGTGTACTCTGCCTTGAGGTGACATAAAGTATAGTGCAAAATTGTCCCTCATTACTGAAACCGTCACAGAACTTCTAGTGGTAATGTCATGGTAATCTTGCAAGGTGGTTTCTTCAGAGGTGTCCTCAATGGAAATGGGTTCCTTGCATATAACAAAATTGTGGAGTACCACGCACGCTTTGATCACCTCGTCCACAGTTTCTGTCTTGAGGTTGATCGCAGTCAATAGGACCCGCCATTTGGCTGTCAGAATACCAAAGGTACATTCAACCATTCTTCTTGCTCTTGTGAGGCGGTAATTAAAAATGCGTTTTGGTCTTGTCAATCCTCTGCTAGAGTACGGTTTCAAAAGGTGTTCTGACAGCTGGAAGGCTTCATCCCCTACACAGACAAATGGCATAGGTGGACCAGATGTTTGCGGCAGCGGTCTAGGTGGTGGGAACTGGAAGGTGTTTCCATACAGTTTACGCCCCATGGCAGACAGTTTGAAAACTTGAGAGTCATTGGAGCGGCCATAGGCCCCAATATCAACCGCAATAAATTTGTATTCCGCGTCAGCGATGGCCATGAGGACAATTGAAAAATATTTCTTGTAATTGAAATATTCCGATCCCGATCCAGCTGGCTTTACAATGCGGATATGTTTCCCGTCCACAGCGCCCAAGCAGTTTGGAAACTGACATATCTGTTGAAACTTGTCAGCAATTTCAATCCACCTCTCTGTTGTGGGCTCTGGTAAAAACTCTTCAGCTAAGGAGTCCCACAGTGCACGGCATGTGTACTTCACAATTCCAGATATGGTGGAAATCCCGAGTCTGTACTGGAAATGCAGTGACGAAAGGGATTCTCCAGTTGCAAGAAATCTGTGGGGAATTAACAAACAATAAATTAGTTTTAAATCACAGCATTACATACCAAAACTGACCTATAACACTTGGAGATACAAATTACCACCAACAAGATTGCAGTGAAAGTGTGCTCTGATGCGATCATATCCAATAAATGTGGCTTACCTTAAAGTCACCATCAGACGCTCTGCGGGTGAAACTGAGAAGCGGCAATAGGTGTCCGCTTTTCTTATGAGGTGTGCAATGCGCTCCACCAAGTAATCAAAATTCTCCATTTTCATCCTAACATATCCAAAAAATTTATCCGGGTTTCGTCGAAGGTCCATGCATAGTGTAGAATAGACCCCACGCGTCATTCTCTTGGCTGTGATGGGGTGGATCCACAAACGTCGTCTACGATGCCTGATGCGCTGCTGTCTCGCTCTCTCCTTCTCCAGAACAATCACCCTCAAACGATTTGCCTCCGCTGTAAAATCCGCCAAATTCTTCAAAATATTTCCAATGACAACATCCATCTTCGCCAGTACTTGCTCTTCTCTCCAACCTGCACTTTCTCCTCTACAACCTGTCAAAGAAGGGCTGTAGGAACATGCTATATATAGTTTTCCAGTAGCCAATCCCGTTCGGAAGGCCACAAGGGTCAATTTTAAAAACCGGATCCGGCGTAATCCGTCGAAAAACGGATAGAAAAACAGATGAACCGGATGAGACGGATCCGGTTTTGTCTGTCAAGAAAAAGACGGATCCGGCAGAAAACCGGATCCGTCACATCCGGTTTTACTAAACATTTGCCGGATCCGGCGTTCCGGCACGACGCCGGATCGCGCCTGACGCCGAAAACCTGATGTGTGAAAGTAGCCTTAGGCTACTTTCACACTAGCATTTGTTTGCGCTGCGCACCGTGCGCAGTGCAAACACACATAAAGAACGCATCATGCGTTTTTGTGCATTTTTTTGCGGGTTTTTGCACATTTTTTTGCGCTGACGTGCGCATTACCATGCGCACGTCAGCACACCCATAGACTATAATGGGTGGTTGGGTGAAAAAAAAACGCATTTTTGGGGGCAAGTCAGATGCTCAAAAAATGCAACAGAGTGCATTTTGTGCGCCCGAGCGCACACTACAAAAAAACGCATGCGCATACAAACGCGTACAAACGTATGTCTATGCGCACCCATGTTAAGTATAGGGAAAAAAACGCATGTGTGAAACCAGCCTAAAAGTGATAATCATTCAACATTTGAAAAATTGCATTTTTTTACATTTTTGTCAAATTTCTGATACTTTTTAGAAATAAACACAAAACTTATCAACCTAAATGTACAATTATCATAAATTATAATGTGCCATGAAAAAACAATCTCAAAATCAATGGGATTTGTTGAAGCCTTCCAGAGTTATCACCACATAAAGTAACATTGGTCAGAATTTAAAAAATTGGCTCCGTCACTAAGGGGATAAACTTCTGTGAAGCACTTAGATGGCTCAAAGTGCTCATGACACATCTAGATAAGTTCCTTGGGCGGTCTAGTTTCCAAAATGGGGTCAATTGTGGGAGGTTTCTACTGTTTAGCCACATCAGGGTCTCTGCAAATGCATGGGGTATCAGCGTACTCAGGACAAATTGCACAACTTTTTTGGTCTAATTTCTCCTGTTACCCTTGTTAAAGTAAATATTTGGGGTTGAAAACATAATTTTTGTGGAAAAAATATGATTTTTTATTTTCACGGGTCTACGTTATAAACTTCTATGAAGCACTTGAGGGTTCAAAGTGCTCACCACACATCTAGATAAGTTCCTAGGGGGGTTATAGTTTCCAAAATGGTGTCACTTGAGGGGGTTCTACTGTTTAGGTACATCAGGGGCTCTGCAAACGCAACGTGACTCCCGCAGACCATTAAAGTTTGCATGCCAAAACGGTGTTCATTCCCTTCCGTGGTCTGCCATGAGCAGTGAAACAGTGGTAACCCCCACATATTAGGTATCAGCTCACTCAGGACAAAATGCACAACAACTTTTGTGGTTCAATTTCCCCTGTTACCCTTGTGAAACTAAAAAATAGTGGGCTTAAAAATCATTTTTGAGGAAAAAAAATATTTTTATATTTTCACGTCTCTGCGTTATAAACTTCTGTGAAGCACTTGGAGGTGCAAAGTGCTCACCACACATCTAGGTAAGTTCCTTAAGGTGTTTAGTTTCCAAAACGGTGTCACTTGTTGGGGTTTTTCTCTGTTTAGGCACATCAGAGGCTCTCCAAACGCGACATGGCGCCCAATCTCAATTCCAGCCAATTCTGCAATGAAAAAGTCAAACGGAGCTCTTTCCCTTCCGAGCTCTGCCGAGCGCCCAAAGATTGGTTTAACCACACATATGGGGTATTGACGTACTTAGGACAAATTGCGCAACTTTGGGGGTCTAATTTCTCCTGTCACCCTTGTGAAAATAAAATTTTGGGGGCAAAAAGATCATTTTTGTGAAAAAAATATTTTTTATTTTCATGGCTCTACATTATAAACTTCTGTGAAGCACTTGGAGGTTCAAAGTGCTCACCACACATCTAGATAAGTTCCTTAAGGGGTCTAGTTTCCAAAATGGTGTTACTTGTGGGGGGCTTCCACTGTTTAGGCACATCAGGGGCTCTCCAAATGCGACATGGCGTCCAATCTCAATTCCAGCCAATTCTGCATTGAAAATGTCAAACGGCACTCCTTCCGTTCCAAGCCCTGCCGTGTGCCCAAACAGTGGTTTACCCCCACATATGGGGTATCGGCACATTCAGGAGAAATTGCTCAACAAATTTTGTGGTTCATTATCTCTTTTTACACTTGTGAAAATAAAAAAATTGGTTCTGAAGTAAAATGTTTGTAAAAAAAAGTTAAATGTTAATTTTCTCCTTCCACATTGCTTCAGTTCCTGTGCAGCACGTAAAGGGTTAATAAACTTCTTGAATGTAGTTTTGAACACCTTGAGGGGTGCAGTTTTTATAATGGTATCAAATACACCTCTCAAAGTGACTTCAAATGTAGGATGGTCCCTAAAAAAATGGTTTTGTAAATTTTGTTGTAAAAATGAGAAATTGCTGGTCAACTATTAACCCTTATAAGTTCCTAACAAAAAAAAATTTGTTTACAAAATTGTTCTGATGTAAAGTAGACATGTGTGAAATGTTATTTATTAATATTTTGTGTGACATACACTGCCGTTCAAAAGTTTGGGGTCCCTCAGACAATTTTGTGTTTTCCATGAAAACTCATTCTTTTATTAATCAAATGAGTTGCCAAAAGAATGTAAAATCTAGTCCAGACATTGACAAGGTTAGAAAAAAAGATTTTTATTTGAAATAATAATTTTCTTCTTCAAACTTTGCTTTAGTCAAAGAATGCTCCCTTTGCAGCAATTACAGCATTGGCATTCTAGCATTTAATTTGCTGAGGTAATTTGGAGAAATTTCACCCCATGCTTCCAGAAGCCCCTCCCACAAGTTGGTTTGGGTTGATGGGCACTTTTTGCATACAATATGGTCAAGCTGCTCCAACAACAGCTCAATGGAGTTGAGATCTGGTGCCTGCTTCTTCCCTAAATAGTTCTTGCATAATTTGGAGGTGTGCTATAGGTCATTGTCCTGTTGTAGGATAAAATTGGCTGCAATCAAGCGCTATCCACAGGGTATGGCATGGCATTGCAAAATGGAGTCATACCCTTCCTTATTCAAAATCCTTTTTACCTTGTACAAATCTCCCACTTTACCAGCACCAAAGCAACTTGACACACCATCACATTACCTCCACCATGCTTGTCAGATGGCGTCCAGCATCTTTTGAGTTGTTATTCATCTCATAAATGTTCTTCTGTGTGATCCAAACACCTCAAACTTGGATTTGTCTGTTCATAACACTTTTCTTCAATCTTCCTCTGTCCAATGTCTGTGTTGTTTTGCCCATATTAATCTTTTCTTTTTATTAGCCAGTCTCAGATATGGCTTTTTCTTTGCCACTTTGCCCTGAAGGCCAGCATCCCGGAGTAGCCTCTTTACTGTAGACGTTGACGCGTTTTGCATGTACTATTTAATGAAGTTGCCAGTTGAGATCCTGTGACCCGCCGATTTCTCAAACTACATACTCTAATGTACTTGTCTTGTTGCTCAGTTGTGCAGTGGGGACTCCCACTTCTCTTTCTACTCTGGTTAGAGTCTGTTTGTGCTCTCCTCTGAAGGGAGTAGTACACACTGTTGTAGAAAATCTTCAGTTTTTTTGGCAATTTCTCGCATGGAATAGCATTCATTTCTAAGAACAAGAATAGACTGTTGAGTTCCACATGAAAGTTCTTTTTTTCTGGCCATTTTGAGAGTTTAATGGAGCCAACAAATGTAATGCTCCAGATTCTCAACTAGCTCAAAGGAAGGTCAGGTTTATAGCTTCTCTATTCAGCCAAACTGTTTTCAGCTGTGCTAACGTACTTGCACAAGGGTTTTCAAGGGTATTATAACCATCCATTAGCCTTCTTACACAATTAGCAAACACAAAGTAACATAAGAACACTGGAGTGATGGTTTTTGGAAATGGGCCTCTATACACCTGTGAAGATATTGCATTACAAAACAAACCTTTGCAGTTAGAATAGTCATTTACCACATTAACAATGTATAGAATGTATTTCTGAATTATTTAATGTTAGCTTCATTGGAAAAAACTCTACTTTACTTTCAAAAATAGGGAAATTTCTAAGTGACCCTAAACTTTTAAATGGTAGTGTATATCTCTGATTTAAGAGCATAAAAACTAAAAGTTTGAAAATTGCTAAATTTTAACATTTTTTGCCATATTTCCATTTTTTCTTAAATAAACGCAAGTCATATCGAAGAAATTTTACCACTTACATGAAGTACAATATGTCACGAAAAAAGCAATCTCAGAATCGGCGGGATCCGTTAAAGTGTTCCAGAGTTATAACCTTATGATGTGACAGTGGTCGTAATTGTAAAAATTGGCCTGGTCATTAAGCTGCAAATTGGCTCTGTCACTAAGGGGTTACTTTTGCATTTTGAACCAAAAATTGTTCTTATGTATCCCAAATAAACCGAATTGTAAATAACTAGTGATGAGCAAACGTGCTCGCCACTAATCGGTACTCGTCCGAGTGTCACTGTGCTTGGTGTACTCAGCGAGCACGAGTATTTCTGGGATTACTCGGCGGGAACTCGGGTCTCCACCCAGCAATGTTGGCGGACTTTAGATACCCAATAACGGTGCAGGGATTGTCTGACAGGCCATGAAATGCTGCAGCCATCTTTCTTGTGGTCATGCAGTGATTGGCTGGCCGCACAGCATCATCAGGGGGATAAGGAACCGGACGCCGCCCTGCTCGCCGCATTCAGCTCTGGATTGAGAGAGTGTAGGGAGAGTGGCTGCCTTGATAGGGTCAGAATTGGGCATTTCTCAGTTAGCGTGGGGTCAACCATCCTAAATACTCACATCCAGCTAAACCAACAGTCCTTGTAAGGACTAATTCTGAAGTACATAAGTTCCAGTGTTAGGCAGGCAGGGGAGTGTACGTTGCTGTATGCGTATCAGTGCAAGGCCTGCAGGCACTGTATGTGTATATAGAGCATTGCATATACCATATCTGTGCATGCTGACATTTTGGCCAGTTTATGTCCTTTTTTCTTTTTTTTTTTTGTCTGGCTGTCAGTTTTGCTTCAATAAAGCAGTATTTAGGCCAAAAAATAAGGCCACCCATTTTTTGGTGTGGTATCTTCGTACGGGCTCTTATCTGTGCGTGATGAACTTTTGGCCAGTTTATGGCTTTTTTCTCTTTTGTGCCTGGCTGTTGGTTTTGCTTCAATATAGCAGTATATAGGCCAAAAAAAAAAAAAGGCCACCCATTTTTGGTAAGGTATCTTCATGCCAGCTCTTATCTGTGCATGCTGAAATTTTGGCCAGTTTACGGCTTTTTTCTCTTTTTTGCCTCGCTGTTAGTTTTGCTTCAATAAAGCAGTATTTAGGCCAAAGCAAAAAAGACCACCCATTTTTTGGTGCAGTATTGTCGTGCCAGCTCTTATCTGTGCGTGGTGAAATTTTGGCCAGATTATGGCTTTTTTCTCTTTTGTGCCTGGCTGTTGGCTTTGCTTCGATAAAGCAGTATTTAGGCCAAAAAAAAAAAAAGGCCACGTATTATTTGGTGTCGTATCTTTGTGCCAGCTCTTATATGTGCGTGGTGAAATTTTGGACAGTTTACGGCTTTTTTCTCTTTTGTTCCTGGCTGTTAGTTTTGCTTCAATAAAGCAGTATTTAGGCCAAAAAAAAGGCCACCCATTTTTTGGTGCGGTAACTTCGTGTCAGCTCTTATCTGTGCGTGGTGAAATTTTGGTCAGTATATGGCTTTTTTCTCTTTTGTGCCTGGCTGTTAGTTTTGCTTCAATAAAGCAGTATTTAGGCCAAAAAATAAATAAAAAAGGCAACCCATTTTTTGGTGCAGTATCTTCGTGTCATGTCTTATCTGTGCGTGGTGAAATTTTGGCCAGTTTACGGCTTTTTTCTCTTTTGTACCTGGCTGTCAGTTTTGCTTCAATAAAGCAGTATTTAGGCCAAAAAAAAGGCCACCCATTTTTTGGTGTGGTATATTCGTGCCAGCTCTTATCTGTGCATGAAGTAAAAGAAAGTGACTTGCCTATAAACTGGAAACACCACAGACATAATTCTTATAGTAGACAAAAAAATACATTTTATTTGATTTAACACAAAAGGCACAGACAGAGAACAACACTGGACCCATAAAGACGATTAAAAACATGCAGAAAGTGCAAAGTGGTCATGTCATATAATAATGATTCAATGACCCTCCCACATCCAGAATCCCACAGATAGAAACACATATATGGAAGCGAGATATGCTCCACACATTAAATATTCAAAAAGAAAAACATTCTATAGTGCAATTTCATATGAATGATAAAGAACCCTGCATACTACAAGTATAGCTATTCATAGCACCATGCAAATAGAATGTTGAGCCTATATAACAAAACAGTTTAAATACCTACATATCACTGACATGATAGAGTAAATGCAGCCATCGCTGTATATTGCCAAAGGATAAAAGACAAAAGAGCCGGATCGGTCAACAAAGCTCCTTGAGGCATGAAAGTGCATAGAGAAAATAAAGTGCCTGGTGCAGCTGTGGGATAAAGTGGTGGGGGGAGCAAGGCCCCACGCGTATCACCACTACCCAAGTGGCTTTCTCAAGGGAGAATGAAGCGCTGAACGTCTGGGTGTGCCAGATGTATTTATGTAACACAGGTGCAAGATAATCAAGTAGAATCTTACTGACATGACGTGTCCAGGAGTTTGCATGGCTGCGGCCATCTTGATGGCATCAGGAGAAGTATTGATAAAGTTGGGCAGATGATTGGACAGCGCATGCGCGAAACCCATAGTTGTGCGCGTGCGCAGACAGCGCATTCAAGCCTTGTCACAATAAAGACTCAATCCCCATTGCGGGGATAAAACGATAACACAGCGCATATGCGGATCCATAGTACGGCATGTGCGCAAACTGGGTATTCCAGCTCAATTACAGTGAAGACCTTATCCCTATTGCGGTGAGAAAATGATTACACAGCGCATGCGCTGGATCCATAGTACGGCGTGTGCGCAAACGGCGTATTCCAGCCCAATCATAGTGAAGACCTTATCCCTATTGTAGGGGAGAACGTCAAACGATCAAGTCGCGCATGCGCTATGAAATATAGAGCGCTACGCACGCAATATTAGTAAACAGGCATTAGATATAGATAAATGCTAAATCCAAACACTAGGCCCATGAAGTCATTATTTAAAATGTCAAGAAAAATTACACAGCGCATGCGTCAGATCCATAGTAAGGCGCGTGCGCAGATGGCGTATTCCAGCCCTGTCACAGAGAAGACCTTATCCCTATTACAGGGAAAGACGTCAAACGGTTAAATCACGCATGTGCTGCAAAATACTATGCACGCAATAGTGATAAATAGGCATTAGATATAGACATATAAATGCTAAATCCAAACACTAGGCATACAAAGTGATTATTTGAAATGCCAAGCCTTAGGCTGATGATAGAAACAATTGTGATTATAAACATAATTTTAAGACCGATATAGGGTTACCTAGATACATGGTGTGTAATACACCAAACATATAGCACAAGTGTCTGAGCTGAATATTGTATATGTACATACAAAGGTTCTCAAAAGCACAGTAATATACAGTAGATATATTTGAAACTAGATGAAGATAGTTCAGAAAAACACGCATGTAAAGAAATGCATAGTAGAACCCCAGATTAGACACTAACACTCTCTGAGCAAAGTGTGTGTTCTTGGAAACTGAACGGGGTATACATAGAAAAATATGAAATCTAAATAGATACCGTATATAGCAATATAGCAACTAGATGGAAGTGGTTCAAAGAGACACACATCTGGGACACGCATACTAAAACCCCAGGTTGGACACTAACACTCACTGAGCAAAATGTGTGTTTTTTGGGAACTAAACAAAGTATACATAGACAAATGTAGAGTCTAAGTAAGTATGTAACACCTAAATCGACAGCCAGGACAGTCAACCAATAAAATTAAAAGAATCACCTCCAATTATGCACAGCAGTTTATTCTATACAAAAAATCTTGCGAGGTATAGAGAATGAACCAGCCCAATGCATAACTACTTTATAGACCAGCAGGTCCATGTACAGTATAAATATACAGGACAGTGTGTACAGGCTGGACACAATAAAGGAGTGGGCATACCAGATGCAAACACAAAGAAGGTATACATGATAATTGGATGAAGGTTAAGAAACCAGAGGTGATAAATCATGGTTAGCTGTCTTGGTGAAAAAGTGTAATTATTGCTTTTGAACAAAGAAAGCAAACTAATAAATAGTTCAATGATAACTTGTGTCTTTTGTTTCTCATGGACCCTGGGAACATGGTACTATGAATAGTCGGGCACTAGAGTTGAGCGAAACGGGTCGGTCAAATTCAAAAGTCGCCTACTTTAGCTAAAGTCGAGTATCGACGATCGAAACCCGACCATAGCGTGAGGTCGGTCAAGAGGTCGCCGACC
Source organism: Dendrobates tinctorius (assembly GCF_039654945.1). NCBI lineage: Eukaryota > Metazoa > Chordata > Amphibia > Anura > Dendrobatidae > Dendrobates > Dendrobates tinctorius. The sequence goes on along the minus strand of NW_027361827.1, from coordinate 26,660,290 downwards.
CGAGCGCCAAAGTCACGTTTCAAATAATGCTTCCAGCTCCTTTTCTCAGCCAATGATGGAGGACGCACACTGTGGGCAACGCGATGACATGGGCAGCGGCCACAACCATCCTAGAGAAGGGCATTGAAGTGATTGGCTGGCTTTGTGTGGCGTCACAGTGGCTATAAAAGACCGTGACCACCGACCGCCATCTTACTTCTGCCGAACTTAGAATAGGGAGAGGTGCTGCTGCTGATTCTGAATAGGGAGAGCGTTAGGCAGGGAAGAAAAAAAATTGCTTCTGCTGATAGCGATTTCCACTGTACAGTTAGTGTGCAGTGAAAGGGGAGGATTTTTGTTGTGTGCAGCAGCGCTGGTGGTGATTAGGCTGCCTTTTAAGCCTACCTGATAGCTGAATTGCTGTGTGCACATGTAGGGAAGGTGACCTGAAGGACGGACGTGTCAGAATAGAGAAAGATAGGTTTCCACAGTTTAGACAGGTGACAGTTACTACAATGGGGAAACAGCTAGGAAAGTGTAGTGGACATGCAGTATCTTGGGTTGACCATTAGATGGCAGGGAGGAGTGTGAGCAAAGGACTTGACATCAGCTTAGGGCTTTAGAAACCGTTGGTCATGGGGGTGGAGTTACAGTGACAGGGGATCGGGAATGCTATAAATACTGAGGGAGGGTTCCAGAAAATTCCAGTCCCCAGGGGGAGCTTCAGTGACAGGAGGACTACGACAGTCTGTGCGCTGTGAGGAGAATCCAAACCAGGGGGACTGAGGAGAGAGAACGTCAGGGGGGTGGTCCTGACAGGAATACCGCAACAGAGACGAGTAAAAGAGAGTAGGCATACCGTGTTAAGGACGACGTTTGACCAGTGAAAGGACTGTCAGTGATTAGGCCTATGGTAGCCACAGTGTCGGAAGCTGTCAGTGCGTCAGCAAGGAAAAAGGGACAGGACGTATATATACGTCCCAGGCGAAAAACACGGTGTGTGAAGCGGCCCTGGACACAGAGGGCCATGAGTGAGGTACTGTGTTGTAATGTGAGGGCCGTCAGTCGGACGGCGAGAGCACGATTAAACTTGGACCTGCTGTACCCGAAAATGGCCTCTATTTGTCTCTGTTCATCTCTGCGCGATATGATGAGGGACCACCCCCCCAGCTCGGCCACCGACTCTACACTGGAATGGCTGGGACATTTTTTTGATCGCTGGTCTCCCGCTGGCCAGCACACGTCGCTGCGTGTGACAGGCAGGAGACCAGCGATCAGCGAGCTGGAGCTGGTAACCAAGGTAAAAATCGGGTTTCTAAGCGCTGCGCGGCACTTAGAAACCCGATGTGTACGTTGGTTACCAGCTCTCTGCACCAGTGCGCTGGTAACTAAGATACACAGTGGGTAACTAAGCGACTTGCATCGCTTGTTACCCCCGTGTCGCTGGTGCTGATCGTTGGTGAAGCTGCCTGTTTGACAGCTCACCAGCGATCACATAGCGACTCACCAGCGATCCTGACAAGGTCATATCATTGTCGGGATCGCTAGTGCGTCACTATGTGTGACGGGGGGGAGGCCCTTACTTTTCTGGTAGCTTGTTATGGCTCCAAATTAGGCTTTATGATCCTCAAGGGAGTCACATACTGTCCCATCATTGGCTAATGTGTCAATCACTGTCATTGTAGCAGGCATCACCCGATGGGATTTGTAGTCCCATCGGACGATGCCTGCACACACACAAGACCCCCGGCAGGCCCGTACAGACTCCCGACAGCCGGCACAGGCCCCCGGCAGGCTCGTACAGACCCCCAACAGCCGGCACAGGCCCCCGGCAGGCCCGTACAGACACCCGACAGCCGGCACAGGCCCCCGGCAGGCCCGTACAGACCCCCAGCAGCCGGCACAGGCCCCCGGCAGGCCCGTACAGACCCCCAACAGCCGGCACAGGCCCCCCGGCAGGCCCGCACAGACCCCTGACAGCCGGCACAGGCCCCCGGCAGGCCCGTACAGACCCCCGACAGCCAGCACAGGCCCCTGGCAGGCCTGTACAGACCCCCCGCAGTCGGCACAGACCGCGCGTCATGATGCGCACAGACCGCGCATCATGATGACATCATTTCAGCAGCCAATCACAGCCACAACAGTGGCTCATTGCATTATGGGGACTTCCTATTCCAGTATCCGATATTGAAAAATATATGGCTAGTCGGTATCGGAATTCCGATACAGCGAATATCGGCCGATACCCGATATTTGCAGTATCGGAATGCTCAACACTAGTCGCTGCACATTACTTCCTTTTACCAAAATTTGAAAATTACACCTCAAAGAGCTCTGTTATCTCTCGATCTGGAGCTAGTTGATCCATCTGTTAAATTTGTTATCATGCATATTTTTCTAGTTATTAAAAGCACAATTGCCTTTTGGTGGAAGAAACCTGACCCACCATTGTTTTCTGAAATTCTGGATAAGATCCATCAGCACAGCTCCATAGAAAAGAGATTTGCAATTGTAAATGATGGAATAAGCAAATACTCCAACAAATGGAAGGTTTGGAAAACTAAATTTTGCAACGCTTAATCATATTTGGTCTGGTTTGAATTTGCCACTTGACTTCAAATATATACAATGTATACGCGGTTACGATAACTTAAATTTGTATATTCATGTACTAGAAAGGTATGGTCAAATAGACTTGAGTTCTCTATTTTTAATCCCCTTAACCCTTTTCCCTTTATTATTCCCTTTCTTTCCTTTTCCTTCCCTTCCCTTTTCGCCATACATCGCAGACACGTAATGATGCAGCCACTACGAGCGATGCATCCACAGTCGCAACTGTGCCTCTGACCTGCGGCGTCCACAGGTGTGCAGCTCGCAGGGGTGGCAAGAGTTGCCTAGACTGGGCCTTTCTTGACACTGCAAAAGATGAACCAACTCACGTAATCTGCCAACACTGCAAAAAAAACTGAGTCGAAGTAAAAACTTCAGTAATTTAACTACTACATGTATGAAACTTCGCATGCACAATCAACATGCTTTACTGTGGGAATCCCACTGCACAAAAATGCAGACTAGCAGACCTCAACAATCATCAGCCACCCCATCAATTGCATCTGCTACTTCTTCCTCCTTTGTTATTTTGCCATCTATTGAGATGCAAGTCTTTGACCGCAGAACCTCGGGTTCTTTACCAGCTCCAGTCATGCTGACTGAGAGGCTGTCTTCAGCTTTAACGAGTGAACAAGCCTGCTTTTTTGACCGATCTCAGAGAATGAGCACACCACAAGTTTCTTAATCCACAGTAACATCTTCACCTGCACTTCTCTCACGGTCCAGCAGTTTGTCCAGTTCACCGTACTCCGCCCTCTCTCAGCCCTGCCGCCAGCCCACGGTTCCGCAGTTATGGTCAAGTAAAAGATTGTTTCCTCCTACGCATGACAAAGCTAAGAGGCTGACCTCCACCATCTCCACTTTGCTGGCCATGGAAATGCTGCCTTTCTGCCTGGTAGATACAGACTGTTTCCAAAAGCTGATGACCGTCGCAGTCCCCCAGTACCAATAAACCAGTCGCCATTACTCTTTCTAAGAAAGCTGTGCCTGCGCTACACCAGCAGGTCGCAGACAACATCTCCCATTCCTTGACAAAATCTCTGCCAGGGTGCATTTCACTACACACTTGGAGGAGTAAGCATGGCCAAGGGCGTTACATCTTGCTGACTGGTCACTGGGTGACTCTGGTGGCTGTGGGGACCACGTTCCAACAGTGCAGCGCGAACCCCCACCACCTCCATACTTGCAGCCACGGCTCACCGCAATCAGGCAGTCTTAAAATTGATATGCTTTGGAGATCGCAGTCATACAGCTGAAGAGTTGTGGACAGCTCTCCAGGCTGAGTTTGATCAATGGCTGTCTCCGCTGACCCTGCATTCAGGCAAGAACGTGTGTGATAGCGGTGCAAACCTGGTGGCGGTTCTATGGTGAGGCAAGCTCACACACGTGCCTTGCATGGCTCATGTCCTCAACCTGGTGGTACAGCGTTTTCTCAGCCACTATCCTGGCCTGGGTGAGCTGCTCCAGAAACCATGTAAGCTGTGTGCTTATTTCTGCTGTTCACACCCCTCTGGTCATTGACTTGCATCAATACAGAGGTCTTTGTCCATGCCAGTTAACAGGTTGATATGCGATGTATCAATATGGTGGAATTCCACTCTGCACATGTTGCAGCGACTGTGGCACCAGCAACGAGCCCTGACACAGTATGTCATGTCGTATAGCCTGGGCCAACGCAGTACGGATGTGGTGTATAGCATGTTTACAGAATGAGAACAGTTTAAGGACCTCTGCACCCTTCTGCACAGTTTTGAAATGGTTAGTGCTGACGACTAGAGTTGAGCGAAACGGGTCGAAAAATTTCAAAAGTCGCCGACTTTTGGCAAAGTCGGGTTTCATGAAACGAAACCCGACCCTAGGATGAGGTCGGCCACGAGGTCGGCGACTTACGCGCCAAAGTCGCGTTTCAAAAGTTTGTTTTGCGCTCTTTTTCAGCCAATCAGGATCCACGGACACTGTGGGCAACGTGATGACATAGGCAGGGGTCACCACCATCTTTCAGAAGGGCATGTAAGTGATTGGCTTGCTTTGGTGGGCGTCACAGGGGTTATAAAAGGGCGTGCACGCCGACCGCCATCTTACTTCTGCCGATCTTAGCATAGGGAGAGGTTGCTGCTGCTGATTCTGTAGGGAGAGCGTTAGGCAGGGAAGAAGAAAAAAAAACTGCTTCTGCTGCTAGCGATTTTGCCTGTACAACACACTAGTCACTGTGTGTGCAGTGCAAGGGGAGGCTATATTGTGGTGGATCAGCGGTGTTGGTTGTTAGGCTGCCTTCTAAGGCTTCCTGACAGCTGCATTGCTGTTTACCCACTGCTCTGCAAACTGCTTTTTTAAAAGCAATACCAATTTTTTTTTTTGTCCTGCTGAGGTACTGAGTGTGCATTTTTTCACACCATACAGCAGTGTACGCTCCTCACACAGTACCGTGTAACGGCTGTTATCACAGCCACAGTGAAGCTATCTGTGTGTCACTCTGTGAGAATAAGTCGAGGACATGTTCCGTTCTTACAGACCTGCACCTACTAGTTTTGTCTAGCTTTCAAACAGTTAAATATATTTGCTGTTTGATCACATTCAAAACTATAGAGAGACAGCGTGTGTCAGTCCGTATACTTAAAAAACACGGAGCTTGACAATTTTACGTACACCGGAGAGCCGTGTACGTGCACGCTCCTCTCAGTACCGTGTAACGGCTGCTATCACGGCCACAGTGAAGCTATCTGTGTGTCACTGTGGAAGGATAAGTGGAGGACTTGTTCCGTTCTTACAGACCTACACTCTAGGGAGATTCCTATTCTGCCCAATTCTACATACACCTTGTAGTTTGTGATACACTAGCCAATTTCTGCCTGTGATATAGCGCTCTGATATTCAGTGGACCTCACACAATCCAAAAGTGTCCAGTGTCCACAAGTGTGTGCAGAAATTCAAAATCTCCCTTATCCTGTAGTCACTTTTTTCACACCTGTGCCATCGAGCCTGTGACATAGCGCTCTGATATTCAGTGGGCCTCACACAATCCAAAAGTGTCTAGTGTCCACTAGTGTGTGCAGAAATTCATAATCTCCCTTATCCTGTAGTCACTTTTTTCACACCTGTGCCATCGAGCCTGTGACATAGCGCTCTGATGTTCAGTGGGCCTCACACAATCCAAAACTGTCCAGTGTCCACTAGTGTGTGCAGAAATTCAAAATCTCCCTTATCCTGTAGTCACTTTTTTCACACCTGTGCCATCGAGCCTGTGACATAGCGCTCTGATATTCAGTGGGCCTCACACAATCCAAAAGTGTCCAGTGTCCACTAGTGTGTGCAGAAATTCAAAATCTCCCTTATCCTGTAGTCACTTTTTTCACACCTGTGCCATCGAGCCTGTGACATAGCGCTCTGATATTCAGTGGGCCTCACACAATCCAAAAGTGTCCAGTGTCCACTAGTGTGTGCAGAAATTCAAAATCTCCCTTATCCTGTAGTCACTTTTCTCACACCTGTGCCATCGAGCCTGTGATATAGCGCTCTGATATTCAGTGGGCCTCACACAATCCAAAAGTGTCCAGTGTCCACTAGTGTGTGCAGAAATTCAAAATCTCCCTTATCCTGTAGTCACTTTTCTCACACCTGTGCCATCGAGCCTGTGATATAGCGCTCTGATATTCAGTGGGCCTCACACAATCCAAAAGTGTCCAGTGTCCACTAGTGTGTGCAGAAATTCAAAATCTCCCTTATCCTGTAGTCACTTTTTTCACACCTGTGCCATCGAGCCTGTGACATAGCGCTCTGATATTCAGTGGGCCTCACACAATCCAAAAGTGTCCAGTGTCCACTAGTGTGTGCAGAAATTCAAAATCTCCCTTATCCTGTAGTCACTTTTTTCACACCTGTGCCATCGAGCCTGTGACATAGCGCTCTGATATTCAGTGGGCCTCACACAATCCAAAAGTGTCCAGTGTCCACTAGTGTGTGCAGAAATTCAAAATGTCTCTTATCCTGTAGTCACTTTTTTCACACCTGTGCCATCGAGCCTGTGACATAGCGCTCTGATATTCAGTGGGCCTCACACAATGCAAAAGTGTCCAGTGTCCACTAGTGTGTGCAGAAATTAAAAATCTCCCTTATCCTGTAGTCACTTTTTTCACACCTGTGCCATCAAGCCTGTGACATAGCACTCTGATATTCAGTGGGCCTCACACAATCCAAAAGTGTCCAGTGTCCACTAGTGTGTGCAGAAATTCAAAATCTCCCTTATCCTGTAGTCACTTTTTTCACACCTGTGCCATCGAGCCTGTGACATAGCACTCTGATATTCAGTGGGCCTCACACAATCCAAAAGTGTCCAGTGTCCACTAGTGTGTGCAGAAATTAAAAATCTCCCTTATCCTGTAGTCACTTTTTTCACACCTGTGCCATCGAGCCTGTGACATAGCGCTCTGATATTCAGTGGGCCTCACACAATCCAAAAGTGTCCAGTGTCCACTAGTGTGTGCAGAAATTCAAAATCTCCGTGATCCTGTAGTCACTTGTTTCACACCTGTGCCATCGAGCCTGTGACATAGCGCTCTGATATTCAGTGGGCCTCACACAATCCAAAAGTGTCCAGTGTCCAAAAGTGTGTGCAGAAATTCAAAATCTCCGTTATCCTCTAGTGACATTTTTCACACCTGCGACATCGAGCCAGTGACATAGCGCTGTGATATTCAGTGGGCCTCACACAATCCAAAAGTGTCCAGTGTCCACAAGTGTGTGCAGAAATTCAAAATCTCCCCTGTCCTATAGAAACCTTGTACCTTGTTTTACATTACTATATAGTTTGTTGGATTTTGTCTACATTTCTACCAAAAATGAGGAAGGTTGGTGGAAGAGGCCGTGGAATTGGGCGGGGGTTGGCAGCTGGTAATGATGGTGTTGGTGGTGGATCTGATGGTAGTGGCAAAAGCAAAATAGGACCGAATGCAGGAGGTGTTGAGCCTGCGTCATCGTCTGGCTCCACAAGGCCTCGAAGGCTTAGTTTTCTAGGAGTTGGCAAACCGCTTTTAAAGCCAGAGCTTCAGGAAAAAGTTTTGTCTTACATTGCTGACTCAGCCTCCAGCTCTATCGCCTCCTCTTCTGAAGTTGTAAAAAATAAAAGCACTGAGTCATCATTGGAGGCTCATGTTCATGAACCACACCTTTCCTTGTGTCCTTCACCCCAACCAAGATTGAAGGATGACGCAGGCCATACTACTGATTACTCCATGGAGCTGTTTTCACATACCATGCCTGGATTATCAAGTGAAATGGTGAATTACCCAGGCCAAGATGAATCTGACATGGAGTGCACTGATGCACAGCCGCTGATAGATGATTCTGCTGGTACATTCACTCAGAGCACTACATTGTCCTCGCAGTGTACAGAGCCAGATTCTGACCCTGATAAGACTCAGGTGCCCCTTCCCGCACACTATACCACCATACACAGTGACACAGAGGAAGGTGCACATGACATTGAAGAGGAGGTGATGGATGACCCAGTTGTTGACCCAGATTGGCATCCATTGGGGGAAGAGGGTGCTGCTTCCAATAGCTCAGATGAGGAGCATCCACAGCAGACATCGACAACGCAACAGCTCATATCTGGCAGGCCAGGAGCACTCCAAAGACAGGTTCCAAAAATCAAAAGAGTTGCTGGACAGCTTGTCCAGAGGGTCAAAATATCACAGCGTGCTAGGCTGCAAAACGTCTGCCAAAGTAGGAAGAGTGCAGTGTGGCACTTTTTTGAACAAAATCCTCATGATCAGGCCAAGGTTATCTGTAAGAAGTGCGCAAAGACCTTTAGCCGAGGGAAAAATCTGAAAAATTTGAATACCTGTTGCATGCTTAGACATTTAACCAGCATGCACTTGCAAGCGTGGACACAACACCAAACCTCAAGTGCCACATGTGCAACTGATCACAAAGAAGGTAGTCAGCAACGCTACATTGTTTCCCCCACTGTAAGCCCACCGGTTAGCACAGCAGCAAATGTTGAGGTGTCGTTGCAAGGCCACAGCAGTCAGGGAATCCCACTGTTATATCAACGAAATACTGAATCTAGGCCATCAAAAAGAACACCAACTCCATCACCATCATCAACCCTCTCTCAGTCCGCCCTGTCCACCGCTACTTCCACCATATGCAGCTCTCAAGTCCAGCTCACCCTCCCAGACACTATGAGTAGGTCAAGAAAGTACTCAGTCTCTCATCCGCGTACACTGGGTTTGAACGCCCACATTGCCAAACTAATCTCGTTTGAGATGATGCCCTATCGGTTGGTGGAAAGCGCAGCTTTCCGCGAACTCATGGCCTATGCAGTACCACGCTATGACCTACCCAGTCACCACTTCTTCTCTCGCAAAGCCATCCCAGCCCTCCACCATCATGTAAAAGACCGCATTGTCCATGCACTCAAGCAGTCAGTGAGTGGAAAGGTGCACCTCACAACTGATGCATGGTCCAGTCGGCATGGCCAGGGCCGTTACGTGTCCATCACTGCGCACTGGGTTAATGTGGTGGATGCAGGGTCCACAGGGGACAGCGGTGGTGGGACAGTGCTGCCTAGCCCATGGTATAGGAAACAGTTGGCTGTAGGCGTTCGACCCTCCTCCTCCTCCTCCTCCAGAAGCGAAAGCTCGTCCACAGAGCGCAGTCGTACGAGCACTCCATCTGCAGCTGCCACTGTTGCACACGAGGTGTCCCCCTATCGAGCAGCTAGTGGAAAGCGTCAGCAGGCTGTGTTGCAGATGATGTGTTTGGGCGACAGACACACCGCCGAGGTGCTGGCCGAGTACTTGAAGCGACAAACTGAGTCATGGCTGGGCAGTGTACATCTTGAGGCAGGCAAGGTAGTTAGTGATAACGGCCGTAATTTTGTGGCAGCCATAGCCCTTTCAAAACTCAGCCACATACCTTGCTTGGCTCACACCTTGAACCTGGTGGTGCAGTGCTTCCTCAAAAATTATCCGGAGTTAGCAGCCCTGCTCCAGAAGGTGCGAAGACTGTGCGCGCACATCCGCCGGTCGCCTGTACACTCCGTTCGTATGCAGAAGCTGCAGCGATTGCTCCACCTTCCCAACCACCGCCTCATTATCGACATTTTAACAAGGTGGAACTCCACCCTGCACATGGTGGAGCGGCTGTGCGAGCAGAGGCAGGCCATAATGGATTTGTGGGAGGATACACGGCCAGGCACTTTGAGAGCAGACATGGAGTTGACAGGTGTGCAGTGGTCGAAGCTGAAAGACCTCTGTAAAGTCCTTCAGTGTTTTGAGGAATGCACACGGCTGGTAAGCGCAGGCGACGCCATCCTAAGCATGGGCATCCCACTAATGCGTCTGCTCATGCAAACTTTGACGCACCTTAAGGAGCAGGCGTCTGCAGCCAATGTTGATGAGGAGGAAGAGGAGGAGGGAATCCTTGATGACATTCAGCCATTGTCTGCTCAGGGACCTCTCCTGGACGAGGTTGTGGAAGAAGAGGAGGAGGAGGATGATGATGGGGATGATTACTTAGGGGAGGAGGATGCATCTCGTGGGGCAAGTGAAAATGTTGGCGTGGCAAGGTCTGCTACAGGGTTTGTGCGCGACTGGAGGGATGTGGATTTGCCAGAAAGTGCTCCTCCAACCAGCACTCGCAGTGCATCATTGACACCGGGAACATTGGCCCACATGTCAGATTATGCCTTGCAGATCCTAAAAAGGGACCCCCGCATTGCCAAAATGATGAACGATGACGACTACTGGTTGGCCAGCATCCTGGATCCACGCTATAAAGGCAAATTACAAAACATCATGCCACAGGAGAACCTTGACCTAATATTGGCTAATAAACAAGCAACTTTGGTAAATCGGTTGCTTGAGGCATTCCCAGCACACAGCAGCGGTGATGGTTCTCACACGAGCCGTACGGGCCGGGGGCAGCTTGGCAGAGGTGTTCATGGTGCACACAGCAGAAGTGGCGTTGGAGACAGGGGTTTCATGACAATGTTGTGGACTGATTTTTCAAGTACCGCTCACACAACTGGTAATACTGCATCGATGGAAAGTGACAGGAGACAGCAGTTGTCAACTATGGTTACAAACTACTTTTCCTCCCATATCGATGTTCTCCCACACAGGTCATTCCCCTTTGACTATTGGGCCGCTAAACTGGATACCTGGCCTGAATTGGCACAATATGCCTTACAGGAGCTCGCTTGCCCAGCTGCAAGTGTGCTATCGGAAAGATTCTTCAGTGCAGCTGGATCAATCCTGACAGAAAAAAGGACCCGTCTGTCAACCCAAAATGTGGATGATCTAACCTTCATTAAAATTAACCATGCATGGGTTTCCAAGGATTTTGTCCCACCTTCCCCTGATGACACATAGGGTGACAGAAAAATGGCTTGCTTTGGTCCACCTCTTTCTGGGGCTTGACCTATTTCGCCTTTTGCATCAGCTGAATGTCCAATATCAACATATGCCACTTTCTAAAACTCCCTAACTGTGCTGCCTCCCCCCCCCATGGCTGGGGTCACCACCTAGCGCACGACACCATGCGAGTGCCGTTGCCCTGGACAGGTGGGTAGGCCGACTCTTGGGCGCGGGCACTGGCACAGGGTCCCTCATAGTGCAATCAAGTGTCTCTGACGGTGGTGGTGCACACCCGCCGTCAGACACACCGCCGTACTATGAGGGGACCAGTGCCAGTACCGACGCCCACGAGTGGGCCCCCCTTGCTTGGGCAGGGCCCCAGCATTTGCAATCTTTACCTATCCCTCCTCCGCTGTGTAGTCTGGGCCGTCAAATCCATACTGTGCCTGACACCGTCTGAGCCTGCCTCCTGATGTATAGACATATATTTTGAATGTGTACGCTATCCACACATGTTATCCGGGGATACGGTACCCTTTCTCACCTTTGTGCAATCACGTGCAATCCATACTGGGCCTAACACCGTCTGAGCCTGCCTCCTGATGTATAGACATATATTTTGAATGTTTACCCTATCCATACATGTTATCCGGGGATACGGTACCCTTTCTCACCTTTGTGCAATCACGTGCAATCCGTACTGGGCCTAACACCGTCTGAGCCTGCCTCCTGATGTATAGACATATATTTTGAATGTGTACGCTATCCATACATGTTATCCGGGGATACGGTACCCTTTCTCACCTTTGTGCAATCACGTGCAATCCATACTGGGCCTAGCACCGTCTGAGCCTGCCTCCTGATGTATAGACATATATTTTGAATGTGTACGCTATGCATACATGTTATCCGGGGATACGGTACCCTTTCTCACCTTTGTGCAATCACGTGCAATCCATACTGGGCCTAACACTGTCTGAGCCTGCCTCCTGATGTATAGACATATATTTTGAATGTGTACGCTATCCATACATGTTATCCGGGGATACGGTACCCTTTCTCACCTTTGTGCAATCATGTGCAAGCCATACTGGGCCTAACACCGTCTGAGCCTGCCTCCTGATGTATAGACATATATTTTGAATGTGTACGCTATCCATACATGTTATCCGGGGATACGGTACCCTTTCTCACCTTTGTGCAATCACGTGCAATCCATACTGGGCCTAACACCGTCTGAGCCTGCCTCCTGATGTATAGACATATATTTTGAATGTGTACGCTATCCATACATGTTATCCGGGGATACGGTACCCTTTCTCACCTTTGTGCAATCACGTGTAATCCATACTGGACGTGAGAACGGCTGGAGAGCTGCTAAGCAAGCTACAGCACCTGTGGTTTGCACACGTAAGTTTTTCATTTTTTCAGGAATGACTGTTAGGCCTAATTCCGGAACTCCGGTTGACCTGCACTTACTGGGAAATCATCGTTCGCGGGTAATAATTGTAATCAGTGATCCCCATCACTAACGTTGTTCAGCGGGTTATCTGCACCTGTAAGCGACAAACGCTGGCCTTTTCAGTGTAGCGCACATGCAGCCACGGACATATAAGGGCATGACACACCAGTTATTGGCCAATCTCATGTGCCAGAGCCTCACGTGTCCCTCTAGTAAGCCGGACTCGGACCGCGGGGCATGACGGAGTCTCCTTCGTTAACGGAATTAAGCTTGCAATGTGTGCATCTGTTCTGTAGCTGGCATGGTTGAGGTTTCCCAGGTAGAGTCGAATTTAACCGTAGGCTCCACTCCTGGTGGTGCCCTTCTGGACATTCCTTTAAGGTTCAGCTTTGCAACCATACTGCCCACGTAAAACAAACACTTTGCCTTCATGAACGCTGTTTGGAGGGTCATGACTCGTGGGAATAATGCCGCCCAATCAGTTAACCTGCTAGAGAGATCCTTCGTTGCTCCCAAGCATGACATCACACTCCCTAGGAGGAAGGTAATGCCACTGTGGCGACCGTACTCCTGGGGGCGACACAAGTGCACTGATGCCCAGCCACTGCTTGATGAATCTGCTGGTACATTGACCCAGACCACTACAGTCCCCTCGCATGCTACACGGCCTGAATCTGACCCTGATGAAACTCAGGTTACCCTTCCCTTATACAGTTCCATCTTACACGGTGACAAAGAGGAAGCTGCAGATGAAAGTGCAGGTTCGGCCCACCCGCCATCAGACACACCACCGTACTATCAGGGGCCCTGTGGCAGTGCCGTCGCCAACGAGTGGGCCCCCCCTGCTTGCTCAGGATCACAGCACTTGCAAGGTTAAAATACTGTGCAGTGAGATGGAAGATGGGGACGACGAGGAGTCCAGACTAGTACAGGGATTCCCTAGCGAGGAGACTTATTTGATTGTTTTCAATGTTGGGACAGCAATTTTTGGGGAGCACTATTCTCTGGAGAATGATAGATGGGGCCCACCATACACTGGAACATTCCAAAGGTGGACATCAGACACTGGAGCAGCATTTACAGGGCCCATTATACACTAGAGCATTAGAAATGGGGCCCATTATGTTTGGAGCATTATTTGGGCCCATAAGACAGTGGAGCTTCATCCATGGGGACCAACATATACTGTAGCATTATGTGGAGCTCATCATATACTGTTTCAAACATTATATGGGACCAATGATTCTGTATGGAGAAATAGATGGGCCTCGTCATGAGATGTAAAAAGTGAAGTATTTTTCATTGTACTATACCGCTATTTCTCTGCCGTATCGGAGCATGATGAGTTGTGGTATGTGTTAAAGGGGCGCTCTTTCGCCCAGGGCACATGAAAACCTGGAGCCAGCCCTACCCCCCCACAACTTTAGCCAAATAACCCCCATTTTTCAGTGCGTAACTTGTATTATGAAGTTAATTAAGGTTGACAAGCTTAAGTAAGAAGAATTGATGCTTTTGGCATTCAAATGGGCACTGTAGGTGTGTTTCCTGTCCTCCTCTCACTGCCGACTTTTATTCCCCATTGACTTACATTGGGTTTTGTGTTTCAGGACGACCCCGACTTTTCCCTATAATCGGCCGATCTTGCTCGACCCGACTTTTGGAAAAGTCGGGTTTCACGAAACTAAACTCGACCCTAAAAAACTAAAAGTTGCTCAACTCTACTGACGACAGTCATCAGCATCACTATTCCAGTCATCTATATGCTGGAGCAGACTTTGAATAGCCTGCAGGAGAAGATAATGGTCCCAGAAGAAGAGGAGGAAGCAGAGGAGGATGCAGAAGGGATAACATTGTCTCTAAGTTCAAGACTGTCGTCACACAGGCTGGTGCCAAGGGAGGGTGGATTACTGCGATCCAGGAGGGCTGGTGATAACAGACAAACTGTTATCAAAGGAGCAAGATCTGAGGAAAAAATGGAGGAGGAAGAGGTGATGGAAGAACAACTGTCAGATGAAGAGGATAATCCTTCCCTCTCTGTTGTTCGTGGTTGGCGGGAGGGGATGGAGGAAACGAGCCTCATTGTTACCTAGCCACCAACACAGCATGGGCTTGGACCTCATTGAAAAGCCCGACATATGAGTGCCTTCTTGCTGCACTATCTGAAACATAATCCCCGTATAGTTATGATTAGGAATAATGGTGACTACTGGGTTGCCACTTTGTTAGATACAAATTGTAAAACCAAATTTTGACAGATTATTCCCGAAGTAATTTCTGTGAGTCCTTTGACACTTTTTTTAGACCAACTCGTGCACCAGCCCAGAGGGTCCAAATATTACACGTGGTGGACGAAAGGAGAGGATGGTGCAGGAGTACCTATAACTAAATATCAATACTATCAGGGAGTGTTTGGACCCTTTCACATTTTGATCTTCCAAAGTTGATGAGTGGCCTGAAGTCGCCTCACACGCCTTGGAGGTTTTACCGTGCCCAGCAGCCAGCGTTCTCTCAGAATGTGTATTCAGCGCTGCTGGTGATGTCCTGACGGATAAGTACAGCGGGCTACCTCTGAAAGTGTAGACCACCTAACTTTCATTAAGATGAATGGATTGCCCTCCCAGGGCTATGGGGTACTTGGTACCGGGCCCGATGAGTTTTAATTGGGAGATGTCACGGCAGCTGGGACCCGGCCCGTGGCCCTGGGCGCCCAATGTAAAAGGGGGGAAATGTTCAGTGTGCTTATGATGATTAGAGTTTATGAATGAATGAGTCGTGACGCCACCTGTGGTGTTCGGCAATGAAGATGTTGAGCCGACGCTGCAGACAGATCCTCTGGGACACATGGTGTGGTGCAGCAATGATTTTATAGCCCTCCACAGGCAGGTCTGTGGTCCCAGGACAGAGTAGGTGAAGTGACACTTAGATGATGTAGTGTCGGGCGCAGGGGATGTAGCAGTGCTGGGCAGGTTGACGCAGGAATAAGTGGAGGACACCGGGGCATGTAGTTACAAAGCTTTACTCACAGTCTGTTGTGGCACCAGAGCCCGCATCCCTGCCATGTCCTCCGGGTCAGGAGCTCAGCCAACTTCCAGGCAAGATGAAGTACTCCTTTCCAACACTCCGCCAACATATCTGCCTTTTCTGACCATCTCCCTCTTAGCGCCTTTAGTGAAGTACTCACAATACTGAGTTACACTGGATTTCCTCCTGTCAGATGTTTCTATGAACTCTACTTGTATGGCAGACAGCTGTAGCCTGCTTCGGGGACTCCTTACTACCTAGTCCTGGCTCACACACGTTGCTGTTGTGCCCCCAAGTCTGGTGTGGGAATAAAGTGGTGACAACTTCTATTCCTCCGGTGTCTGCTGCAGGACCATTAGTATCCATACAACCTCAGGGACCGGACCGCGGCCTTGCGCTTAGAACTTGGGAAGGGTTCTCCTCTAACCCTGATCCTTGGTTCTCTTCTTCTCCTCACGTTCCGTACTAATTCTTTCCTTCTTATGGAGAGTCAGGCTTTCTATTAATGTTCCTTTCCTGTGCCAGCGGACCCAGATCACTGAGGTCGGCTGCAGCACTTCCTTCATCCATCCCACTCAGGGGATCTCCTTTCACAGACTGACCTCGTCAGACTCCTGTGACTAACTGACTAATCCCTATCCTCTTCCTGCTCTTTTAGTGCAAACTAAACTCCACCCATCTCCCAGCACGTTTCGTGTTCCAAGCAGGGAGCCACCAAGGTTGCTTTGCTACACTACAATGTTGTGTGGGATGCAGATGTTGGAGTGTGGTCAGGTGTCTCCACCTTACCTGAATGGTGGGGTACCACACCTCAGGAGGAGGTGCAGTACTTCTGTGGCGACTGAACCCTCAGGGGCGCCACATACCCCCCATTAAACACAGCACGTCCACGGGCTGCAAGAAAACAAAGGTTGACAAATACAGGAACATACAAAAATTTTTGTAATGCTTAGTAAATAATTCTTATCTAATCTTCTCAATATGAGAGGCACTGTTTCTTGAACGTTGCAAACAATTTTAACTAACTATCTATGTTTTAATACAGTACTTAATTCAAAAGTGCTATTGGCAGTAAATCACTACCACTTCAAGTATTCTTCATCAACACATCTCTTCTTCATCTCTTCTTTCACATTTTCTCCTTAGTATTATTATCCTTAAGGCTGTGTGCACACGCTGCGGATTCCGCTGCGTTTCCGCAGCGGTTTTGGCCGCTGCGGACACGCAGCAGTTTTAGCTGCGGTGTACAGTACCATTCATTTGAATGGGAAAACAAAAAACGCTGTGCCGACGCTGCGGAAAAAACCGCGCGGATTTGCTGCGGTTTTGAATCCGCAGAAAGAATTGCATGTCAATTCTTTCTGCGGAAACCGCTGCGGGTTCCTATTTCCACCATTGTGGAGATAGTGAATCCGCAGGACCAAACCGCAGGCAAAACCGCAGATAATCCGCAGGTCTTTGGACCTGCGGATTATCTGCGGTTTTTGCAAAATCCGTGCGGATTAATCGGCAGCGGAATCCGCAGCGTGTGCACGTACCCTTAGTGACAACCGCTGATGCCGGGTTCGTCACCTGCAAGTTTTTTTTTTTTTTAAATCTTTATTCAAATATCAAAGCATTGGTCTAAATTCTATAAAACATTCACTATTTATTTTTTCTTTCAAAAATGCTAGACATTATTAATAAGTGCAATATAGACATTGATCCAGCCAAGATGTCTTGAAATGTCCTTATACTTAGTGAGGTAGTCCTTAGACTTACGTAAAACCAAGAAAGGGCACCTAAAGAGGTGCAACTATCTAATATATAAAGCTCAAGTGTGTGTTTGTGTGTATGTCCGGGATTGGCATCCTCACCGTCGCAGCTACAGCCACAAAATTTGGCACAGTCACACGTCTGGACCCCGAGAGTGTCCTAGGCTATGTTATGAGGTGAAATTTTAACCCTGCGCGTTCCAATTCACCAAACAATTTTTCCCCATCTACATAATGGGGAAAAAGTGTGTGTATCAAGCCCCGCCCCTCATTATGATGTCATAATGGTTGCCACGGCGATGCTGATGTCATCATAGGTTGCAAGCCCCGCCGCTCATTATGATGTCATAATGGTTGACTATGGGATGGAGGATGTGTGATGGGTATATGGGTACTGGACTATGGGATGAAGGATATGTATGACGGGTATATGGGCACGGGACTATGGGATGGCGGATATGTATGATGGGTATATGGGCATGGGACTATGGGATGGAGGATATGTATGATGGGTATATGGGCATGGGACTATGAGATGAAGGATGTGTGATGGGTATATGGGCACTCGACAATGGGATGGCGAATATGTATGATGGGAATATGGGCATGGGACTATGGGATGGAGGATGTGTGATGGGTATATGGGCACTCGACTATGGGATGGAGGTTATGTATGATGGGTATATGGGCACGGGCCTATGGGATCGTGGATAAGTATGATGGGTATATGGGCACGGGACTATGGGATGGAGGATAATTATAATTTGCTATAACTAACCACAGTTAGTTACTATGCCCGGGCAGCGCCGGGCTCTTCAGCTAGTATACAGTGAAGTTTGTGATTTACTCCAAGTTCATGATCACTGCAGTTCAATAAGAAAAACGCTGCCAATAAAACTGGGCAACAAAACTGGAAGCATCATGATAGCCAAAAAAAAATAGAAAAATAGAAAAACAGGCACAATGGTGCAAATAACCTCCTGGGTAACAGAGTTAGTTATTTTCTCCTTTAGTGTTGGTGTTCCCCTCCTGGGGTACTGGAAGCTGATGACTTGGGCTGCTGCTTCCAGGGGAGAACTTCTGGACATCCTTTTCCTGTTGACTGTTTACCATAGGACGAGGTGGTGGCAGCTGGGTGGATTGCTGCCCGAGGTACAGCTGGTGTAACTACCTGTACCATGGGGTAGGCGACAGGGGTAGATGTTGCCAGCCTGGCGTTGGTAGGTGTGATGCCTACAGTGGGTGGTACTCCTGCTGGGGGAACATAAGCGTGTTCCTTCTTATAGGCCGCAATGAAATCTTCAGGAATGCGGCGCACGTTCATCGCGTACCATCCACGCAGCCCCTCATGCTGGGTAAAGGTTACATATTCCCCCGGTTGCAGATCCCTAGCAGGGTGTCCCTTCCTCAGGTGCAACTCCACATCTTTCCTGCTGAAGAACAGGTCACTGATCCTCTTGGGGTCTGCAATGAACCCAAATCCCCACTCATGGTTCACATTGAGGACCTGTCCCCATCCAGCTGAGTCCCGGAACCAAAGTCACTGGCACGGACCTTTTCCTTCCAGTCCAGATCAGGGCCCTGCACAGCCAGCCTCCTCCATTCCCTTTCTCTTTGCTCAGCTGCTAGCTGACGAATGGTTTCTTGGCAACGAGCACGTGTCTCATCTTCCTCTTCCCGGGGTCTGCTACTACCCACAGTGGACAAGGGTACTACCGCTAGGGGTTCAGGTGTTTCCCCCCAGGGCTCAGAGTCCTGGTCCCAGACGAGGTCTAGCACCACTTGTCCGGACGCTGCAGCAGCTACACGCCCGGAGGCCTTCCCAGGGACAGGGGCAGAAGACGTACCTGGGGCCTCCTGGCGGTGTCCTGGCTCCTGTGCAGACTTGAGGCGGCAGGCAGCAGCAGAAACACCCTCAGGGATAGTCCATTTGGATGACGCTGGCGGTGGAGCAGATGGCGGCTCTGGGTCCGCAGGGATCTCTGGTGGGACCTGCGCAGCCGCGTCAGGTCCAGGCGGGAGCTCAACTTCTTCCTCCACTTCAGCTCCCAGGCCCTTGGACAACTCCTCCTGGCAGGCCTCACCCAGCGGTGATGACAGTGGGGAGATGGTGACAGACGCTACCGGTGGTATTGCAGCGGCCGCAGGCTCCACAGGGTCTGCCTGGGGAAGGTCCGGTGCAGCAGTGGTGGGTACCTTTGACTGGGGTACCGCTGAAGGAAGCCCCTCCTGGGCGTGCTGCCAGTTCATTCTCCATAACGCCTCCTGCCTCAGTCGCAGACGGGTGGTCAGCTGGGCTATCTCATCCTCCAGCTGCTGACGGTTCATGCCGGAAGCCAGATCGGAGCTTTCAGCCATTACGCCGGGGAGATTCAGCTCAACCTCCCTTCGCTCTTCAGGCCTCCTTTCTCCTTCCATCATGGCATTCTCTCCCTCTTCTTCTTCCTGTCTGGACTCTTTTCCCGCCTCCGGCTCTCGCTCCTCCATACCAGGCCAGTATACGAACCCCTCGGGGGGTGGACCATGTTGCGGTTGCATAGAAGTTCAGGCGGGGAGGCCCAGGACAGTTCGCGGTCTTTTCTTAGGACCACCCATGTCACGCCCTTATTCTCCGCGCCGGCGTCCATTTTTAGCGCTCATTTTACAGTCTATCAAATTGGGTCTTTTGCACATTTCCAAGTCAAATAAATCGTAGGCACACGGAACCCGGTGGCACCGGGCTTCGTCATCCTGTTCGTGACGCCAAGATGGGTCACCCTCCCAGGGCTGTGAGGTACTAGGTACCGGGCCCGATGAGCTTCAATGGGAGATGTCACGGCAGCTGGGACCCGGCCCGTGGCCCTGGGCACCCTATGTAAAAGGGGGAAAATGTTTAGTGTGCTTATGATGATTAGAGTTTATGAATGAATGAGTCGTGACGCCACCTGTGGTGTTCGGCAATGAAGATGTTGAGCCGACACTGCAGACAGATCCTCTGGGACAGATGGTGTTGTGCAGTGTTATGATTGAGTCACCGTAGGAGGCAAAAACAGAAATACAAGCTAAGTCCAGAAAACCAGAGAAGTTGGCAACTATCAGATTGCAGACCCCTGAACCTACAAACACAACTAGCAGTAGCCGTGGGGGGTTCCTACGATGCCCTAGACCCCTCGATCACAGCCGGAGAATTAAATAGGCCTAAAGAAAGAAAGGGGAAATCGGAACTGCCCCAGAGCAGACCCCAAAGCAATAGGCAGCCCCCAACATATAATGACGGTGAAGCAAGATGAAAACACTAACACAGACAGAAAGATAGACTGAGCAAAGCCGGGGCCCAAAACTACCTAGATAGGAAAGGACAGGAAGGCTGCTGTCTGCAATCTGCCAAAACCCTATCAAAGACAAAAGCCAACAAGCTGATATGAAAAAGACCCTGAAGCAGCTAGGCTTCAAAAACTAAATCAGCACTCAGGTATTTTCAGAAGACAGAGCTAAAGGAATTCAGCACACCCAGCAGGGAATGGCAGAAATCTAGAAAAACAAAACAAAGTCAAAGCACAAATGCAAAAAGCCGAGCAGCAAACTTAGCTTTAGAGGAGCAGGAATTCAGACTGGTCTCCAAGGATCCCACAGAGAAATCACCCGCAGGGCAGAAGGGCGTCGGCAGCCTTATATCCAGTCAGTAACTCCACTCAGCCAGTCATCATCATCAGCCTCAGGTGTTTGATAATCAGGGTCACTACCTTTCTTTACCAGAAGAGGGAGTTCCTCGGGCCTCAGTAGTGAAGGAGAAAATGAACTCACAACAGTACCTCCCCCTTGAGGAGGGGTCACCGAACCCTCAACCACGCCACCAGGGCGATCAGGGTGAGCCCGATGAAAGGCACGCACCAATCTTTTGGCATGAATATCAGAGGCAGAGACCCAGGAATTATCCTCCTGACCATAACCCTTCCACTTAACCAAATACTGGAGTCTCCGTCTAGCCAGACGGGAATCCAGTACTTTCTCTACCTCATATTCCATGTTACCTTCAACCAATACAGGGTCTGGAGGTGCCACCCCCGGAACAACAGGTTCAACAAACCTCTTCAACAAAGATTTATGGAACACATTATGGATTTTAAATGTGACAGGAAGAGCCAAACGAAAAGAGACCGGATTAATAATCTCCACAATCTTGTAAGGTCCAATAAATCTAGGCTTAAACTTAGGAGAAGCCACCTTCATAGCAATATTTTTTGATGATAACCACACCATATCACCAACCTTAAACTGGGGACCAATGGTCCTATGTCGGTTGGAAAACCGCTGGGCCTTTTCCTGGGAGAGAGATAACTTATCCACCACTTGGTCCCAGATCTGGTGCATTCTCTCCACCACAGTGTCAACACCTGGGCAGGCAGAGGGCTCCACCTGCCCTGAAGAAAATCGAGGATGAAACCCAAAGTTACAAAAAAAAGGTGACATCAAAGTGGCAGAACTAGCTCTATTATTTAAAGCAAATTCGGCCAAGGGCAAAAATGAAACCCAATCATCCTGATCAGCAGAAATAAAACATCTCAAATATGACTCCAAGGTCTGGTTTGTTCTCTCTGTCTGCCCATTGGTCTGAGGGTGAAAAGCAGAGGAGAAGGACAACTGAATTCCCAGCCTGGAACAGAAAGTTCTCCAAAATCTAGACACAAACTGGACTCCTCTGTCAGATACAATTTTATCAGGAATCCCGTGCAAACGAACCACCTGTTGTAAAAACAGGGGCACCAACTCAGAGGAAGACGGCAACTTAGGGAGTGGTACAAGATGAACCATCTTAGAGAACCTATCACAAATCACCCAAATAACAGTCATCCTTTGAGAGACAGGCATATCAGAGATGAAATCCATTGAAATATGGGTCCATGGCCTCTTGGTGACAGGCAAAGGCATCAACAACCCACTAGAGCGAGAACACGATTTAGACCGGGAGCACGTCCCACAGGACTGCACAAAATTCCTGACATCACGAGACAAGGAGGGCCACCAAAAAAACTGACTCACCAGATCTCTAGTACCAAAAATACCTGGATGACCAGCCAAAGCAGAGCAATGAACTTCAGACATCACTCTCTTCTTCCACTGGTCAGGAACATACAACTTTCCACTGGGACAACGCTCAGGTTTGTCCTCCTGGAACTCTTCCAGAGCACGTCTCAAATCGGGCGAGATGGCAGAAAGAACTACTCCTTCGCCTAAGATGGTAGCAGGCTTGGTCACCACAGGAGAATCAGCAAAGAAGCTCCTAGAGAGGGCGTCTGCCTTGACATTCTTCGTTCCAGGAAGAAAAGAAACCACAAAATCAAAACGTGTAAAAAACAAGGCCCACCTAGCCTGTCTAGGGTTCAAGCGCTTAGCCGACTCTAGGTAAATCAAATTCTTGTGGTCAGTGAGGACCACGACTTGATGCTTAGCTCCCTCCAACCAATGTCTCCACTCCTCAAATGCCCATTTCATGGCCAACAGTTCCCTATTCCCCACATCATAGTTACGTTCAGATGGAGAGAACTTTCGGGAAAAGAAAGCACAGGGATTCATTTTAGATGTTACAGGATCCTTTTGGGACAAAACAGCTCCTGCACCAATCTCAGAAGCATCCACCTCTACCTGGAATGGAAGTGAGACATCAGGTTGCCGCAAAACCGGGGCGGAGGTGAATCTTCGCTTCAGCTCCTGAAAGGAAGAAACAGCCTCCGGAGACCAATTTAACACATCAGCACCCTTCTTAGTCAAATCAGTCAATGGCTTGGCAATACTAGAAAATTTTGCTAGAAATTTCCGATAAAAATTAGCAAAACCCAAAAACTTCTGGAGGGCCTTCAAAGAAGTGGGCTGAACCCAATCGTAAATGGCCTGTACCTTGGCCGGGTCCATTTCAACAGTTGATGGGGACAAAATAAATCCCAAAAAAGAAATCCACTGTACTCCAAAAAGGCATTTAGATCCTTTGACATACAGGGATTTCTCCCTCAAGATCCGGAACACAGTCCGAATATGTTCCACATGAGAATCCCAATCCTTGGAGAAGATCAAAATATCATCCAGATAGATAATCAAAAATTTATCGACAAAATCTCGGAAAATATCGTTCATGAAGCACTGGAAGACAGAAGGGGCATTAGTGAGCCCAAAAGGCATCACCAGGTAATCAAAATGTCCCTCCGGAGTATTAAACGCCGTCTTCCATTCATCCCCATGCTTAATGCGAATAAGATTATACGCCCCCCTGAGGTCAAGCTTGGTAAACCAGCAAGCACCTTTAACTCTGGAGAATAGATCAGAAATCAGGGGTAACGGATACTGATATTTAACAGTAATTTTGTTGAGGGCACGATAATCAATACAAGGTCTTAATGATCCATCCTTTTTGGCTACAAAATAAAACCCGGCACCTAAGGGTGACGAGGATGGTCTAATATGACCCTTCTCCAACGCCTCCTTAATATAGGATCGCATAGCCTCATGCTCAGGTACAGATAAATTGAAGAGCCGACCCTTGGGAAATTTACACCCCGGGCTCAGTTCAATTGCACAGTCATAACTCCTATGAGGAGGCAGAGACGCAGACTCATTCTCACTAAATACATCATAAAAGTCCGCCAAATAATCAGGAACATCATGCGACTGAGGAGAGGTGGAAAACACCGGAGCCTCACTAAAGGCACACCGACAACCCCAACTCACCACAGACACAGATTTCCAATCCAAAACTGGATTATGAATTTGTAACCAGGGAAACCCCAGAACAATAGTATCATGCAGATTATGCAACACCAAAAATCTGCAATTTTCTTGATGGTCTGGGGCGACCCGCATTACCACCTGGGTCCAAAACTGAGGTTTATTTTTAGCCAAAGGAGTAGCATCAATCCCCCTCAAAGGGACAGGCGTCTGCAGAGGTGTCATCGGAAATCCACAACGTTTAGCAAAATCCAAGTCCATTAGGTTTAGGGCTGCTCCCGAATCCACAAAAGCCTTGGCGGAAAATGTGGACAGGGAGCAGATCAGAGTAATAGCCAGAAGAAACTTAGGTTGAACACCCCCAACAGAAAACGTGTGTGCAAAGCGTTTCTCTCGTTTAGGACAGACAGAAATAATATGCGAGGCATCTCCACAGAAAAAACACAACTTATTACGCCTTCTGAACTCCTGACGCTGCTCTCTGGAAAAAACTCTATCACATTGCATAGGTTCAGACATTTGTTCAACAGGTGGCAACACCTCTCGTGCAGCTTTGCGTTCGCGCAAACGCCGATCAACCTGAATGGCAAATGACAAAGAATCGTCAAGACCAGAGGGAACAGGAAATCCTACCATAGTATCTTTTACGGCTTCTGACAACCCCTTCCGAAAGAGAGCAGCCAAGGCATTATCATACCAAGTAGAAAGTACTGCCCACTTTCGGAATTTTTGACAGTACAATTCTGCAGAATCACGACCCTGGTTCAATGCCAGCAGGGTCTTTTCAGCCTGATCAATGGCATTAGGTTCGTCATACAACAACCCCAAGGCCTGAAAAAATGCGTTCACATTAGTCAGAATAGGATCATCTGGTTTCAAAGAAAACGCCCAATCCTGGGGATCACCACGCAGCAAAGAGATGACAATTTTAACCTGCTGCGCGGAGCTCCCTGACGAGTTAGGCTTCAAGGCAAAAAATAATTTACAATTATTTTTGAAATTCAAAAATTTAGACCAATCCCCAAAAAATACATCAGGTGTAGGAATCTTTGGTTCAGCAGCATGTGAATGAGCAAGGTAGGCAGAAATTCCCCGCACTTCCGCAGCGAGCTGCTCCACACGATCAGACAATTGCTTTATCTCCATTGAGAGAAAAAAAAATTCCCCCTACGGCCTCAGAGATATAGAGGAAAAAATATACACACTTTTTTTTTTTTTTTTTCTACAATTCTTTCCTGCTATTGAGTACCCTAGGATCTGCGGTATGGCGGGTGATTCTGTTATGATTGAGTCACCGTAGGAGGCAAAAACAGAAATACAAGCTAAGTCCAGAAAACCAGAGAAGTTGGCAACTATCAGATTGCAGACCCCTGAACCTACAAACACAACTAGCAGTAGCCGTGGGGGGTTCCTACGATGCCCTAGACCCCTCAATCACAGCCGGAGAATTAAATAGGCCTAAAGAAAGAAAGGGGAAATCGAAACTGCCCCAGAGCAGACCCCAAAGCAATAGGCAGCCCCCAACATATAATGACGGTGAAGCAAGATGAAAACACTAACACAGACAGAAAGATAGACTGAGCAAAGCCGGGGCCCAAAACTACCTAGATAGGAAAGGACAGGAAGGCTGCTGTCGGCAATCTGCCAAAACCCTATCAAAGACAAAAGCCAACAAGCTGATATGAAAAAGATCCTGAAGCAGCTAGGCTTCAAAAACTAAATCAGCACTCAGGTATTTTCAGAAGACAGAGCTAAAGGAATTCAGCACACCCAGCAGGGAATGGCAGAAATCCAGAAAAACAAAGCAAAACAAAGTCAAAGCACAAATGCAAAAAGCCGAGCAGCAAACTTAGCTTTAGAGGAGCAGGAATTCAGACTGGTCTCCAAGGATCCCACAGAGAAATCAGCCGCAGGGCAGAAGGGCGTCGGCAGCCTTATATCCAGTCAGTAACTCCACTCAGCCAGTCATCATCATCAGCCTCAGGTGTTTGATAATCAGGCTCACTACCTTTCTTTACCAGAAGAGGGAGTTCCTCGGGCCTCAGTAGTGAAGGGGAAAATGAACTCACAACAGTACCTCCCCCTTGAGGAGGGGTCACCGAACCCTCAACCACGCCACCTGGGCGATCAGGGTGAGCCCGATGAAAGGCACGCACCAATCTTTTGGCATGAATATCAGAGGCAGAGACCCAGGAATTATCCTCCTGACCATAACCCTTCCACTTAACCAAATACTGGAGTCTCCGTCTAGCCAGACGGGAATCCAGTACTTTCTCTACCTCATATTCCATGTTACCTTCAACCAATACAGGCTCTGAAGGTGCCACCCCCGGAACAACAGGTTCAACAAACCTCTTCAACAAAGATTTATGGAACACATTATGGATTTTAAATGTGACAGGAAGAGCCAAACGAAAAGAGACCGGATTAATAATCTCCACAATCTTGTAAGGTCCAATAAATCTAGGCTTAAACTTAGGAGAAGCCACCTTCATAGCAATATTTTTTGATGATAACCACACCATATCACCAACCTTAAACTGGGGACCAATGGTCCTATGTTGGTTGGAAAACCGCTGGGCCTTTTCCTGGGAGAGAGATAACTTATCCACCACTTGGTCCCAGATCTGGTGCATTCTCTCCACCACAGTGTCAACACCTGGGCAGGCAGAGGGCTCCACCTGCCCTGAAGAAAATCGAGGATGAAACCCAAAGTTACAAAAAAAAGGTGACATCAAAGTGGCAGAACTAGCTCTATTATTTAAAGCAAATTCGGCAAAGGGCAAAAATGAAACCCAATCATCCTGATCAGCAGAAATAAAACATCTCAAATATGACTCCAAGGTCTGGTTTGTTCTCTCTGTCTGCCCATTGGTCTGAGGGTGAAAAGCAGAGGAGAAGGACAACTGAATTCCCAGCCTGGAACAGAAAGTTCTCCAAAATCTAGACACAAACTGGACTCCTCTGTCAGATACAATGTTCTCAGGAATCCCGTGCAAACGAACCACCTGTTGTAAAAACAGGGGCACCAACTCAGAGGAAGACGGCAACTTAGGGAGTGGTACAAGATGAACCATCTTAGAGAACCTATCACAAATCACCCAAATAACAGTCATCCTTTGAGAGACAGGCATATCAGAGATGAAATCCATTGAAATATGGGTCCATGGCCTCTTGGGGACAGGCAAAGGCATCAACAACCCACTAGAGCGAGAACACGATTTAGACCGGGAGCACGTCCCACAGGACTGCACAAAATTCCTGACATCACGAGACAAGGAGGGCCACCAAAAAAACCGACTCACCAGATCTCTAGTACCAAAAATACCTGGATGACCAGCCAAAGCAGAGCAATGAACTTCAGACATCACTCTCTTCTTCCACTGGTCAGGAACATACAACTTTCCACTGGGACAACGCTCAGGTTTGTCCTCCTGGAACTCTTCCAGAGCACGTTTCAAATCGGGCGAGATGGCAGAAAGAACTACCCCTTCGCCTAAGATGGTAGCAGGCTTGGTCACCACAGGAGAATCAGCAAAGAAGCTCCTAGAGAGGGCGTCTGCCTTGACATTCTTCGTTCCAGGAAGAAAAGAAAGCACAAAATCAAAACGTGTAAAAAACAAGGCCCATCTAGCCTGTCTAGGGTTCAAGCGCTTAGCCGACTCTAGGTAAATCAAATTCTTGTGGTCAGTGAGGACCACGACTTGATGCTTAGCTCCCTCCAACCAATGTCTCCACTCCTCAAATGCCCATTTCATGGCCAACAGTTCCCTATTCCCCACATCATAGTTACGTTCAGATGGAGAGAACTTTCGGGAAAAGAAAGCACAGGGATTCATTTTAGATGTTACAGGATCCTTTTGAGACAAAACAGTTCCTGCACCAATCTCAGAAGCATCCACCTCTACCTGGAATGGAAGTGAGACATCAGGTTGCCGCAAAACCGGGGCGGAGGTGAATCTTCGCTTCAGCTCCTGAAAGGAAGAAACAGCCTCCGGAGACCAATTTAACACATCAGCACCCTTCTTAGTCAAATCAGTCAATGGCTTGGCAATACTAGAAAATTTTGCTAGAAATTTCCGATAAAAATTAGCAAAACCCAAAAACTTCTGGAGGGCCTTCAAAGAAGTGGGCTGAACCCAATCGTAAATGGCCTGTACCTTGGCCGGGTCCATTTCAATAGTTGATGGGGACAAAATAAATCCCAAAAAAGAAATCCACTGTACTCCAAAAAGGCATTTAGATCCTTTGACATACAGGGATTTCTCCCTCAAGATCCGGAACACAGTCCGAATATGTTCCACATGAGAATCCCAATCCTTGGAGAAGATCAAAATATCATCCAGATAGATAATCAAAAATTTATTGACAAAATCTCAGAAAATATCGTTCATGAAGCACTGGAAGACAGAAGGGGCATTAGTGAGCCCAAAAGGCATCACCAGGTACTCAAAATGTCCCTCCGGAGTATTAAACGCCGTCTTCCATTCATCCCCATGCTTAATGCGAATAAGATTATACGCCCCCCTGAGGTCAAGCTTGGTAAACCAGCAAGCACCTTTAACTCTGGAGAATAGATCAGAAATCAGGGGTAACGGATACTGATATTTAACAGTAATTTTGTTGAGGGCACGATAATCAATACAAGGTCTTAATGATCCATCCTTTTTGGCTACAAAAAAAAAAACGGCACCTAAGGGTGACGAGGATGGTCTAAAATGACCCTTCTCCAACGCCTCCTTAATATAGGATCGCATAGCCTCGTGCTCGGGTACCGATAAATTGAAGAGCCGACCCTTGGGAAATTTACACCCCTTGCTCAGTTCAATTGCACAGTCATAACTCCTATGAGGAGGCAGAGACGCAGACTCATTCTCACTAAATACATCATAAAAGTCCGCCAAATAATCAGGAACATCATGCGACTGAGGAGAGGTGGAAAACACCGGAGCCTCACTAAAGGCACACCGACAACCCCAACTCACCACAGACACAGATTTCCAATCCAAAACTGGATTATGAATTTGTAACCAGGGAAACCCCAGAACAATAGTATCATGCAGATTATGCAACACCAAAAATCTGCAATTTTCTTGATGGTCTGGGGCGACCCGCATTACCACCTGGGTCCAAAACTGAGGTTTATTTT
Source organism: Dendrobates tinctorius (assembly GCF_039654945.1). Taxonomy (NCBI): domain Eukaryota; kingdom Metazoa; phylum Chordata; class Amphibia; order Anura; family Dendrobatidae; genus Dendrobates; species Dendrobates tinctorius. Next base: position 26,631,259 of record NW_027361827.1, on the reverse strand, counting down.
TAGCCAAAGGAGTAGCATCAATCCCCCTCAAAGGGATAGGCGTCTGCAGAGGTATCATCGGAAATCCACAACGTTTAGCAAAATCCAAGTCCATTAGGTTTAGGGCTGCTCCCAATTCCACAAAAGCCTTGGCGGAAAATGTGGACAGGGAGCAGATCAGAGTAATAGCCAGAAGAAACTTAGGTTGAACACCCCCAACAGAAAACGTGTGTACAAAGCGTTTCTCTCGTTTAGGACAGACAGAAATAATATGCGAGGCATCTCCACAGAAAAAACACAACTTATTACGCCTTCTGAACTCCTGACGCTGCTCTCTGGAAAAAACTCTATCACATTGCATAGGTTCAGACATTTGTTCAACAGGTGGCAACACCTCTCGTGCAGCTTTGCGTTCGCGCAAACGCCGATCAACCTGAATGGCTAATGACATAGAATCGTCAAGACCAGAGGGAACAGGAAATCCCACCATAGTATCTTTTACGGCTTCTGACAACCCCTTCCGAAAGAGAGCAGCCAAGGCATTATCATTCCAAGTAGTAAGTACTGCCCACTTTCGGAATTTTTGACAGTACAATTCTGAAGAATCACGACCCTGGTTCAATGCCAGCAGGGTCTTTTCAGCCTGATCATTGGCATTAGGTTCGTCATACAACAACCCCAAGGCCTGAAAAAATGCGTTCACATTAGTCAGAATAGGATCATCTGGTTTCAAAGAAAACGCCCAATCCTGGGGATCGCCACGCAGCAAAGAGATGACAATTTTAACCTGCTGCGCGGAGCTCCCTGACGAGTTAGGCTTCAAGGCAAAAAATAATTTACAATTATTTTTGAAATTCAAAAATTTAGACCGATCCCCAAAAAATACATCAGGTGTAGGAATCTTTGGTTCAGCAGCATGTGAATGAGCAAGGTAGGCTGAAATTCCCCGCACTTCCGCAGCGAGCTGCTCCATACGATCAGACAATTGCTTTATCTCCATTGAGAGAAAAAAAAATTCCCCCTACGGCCTCAGAGATATAGAGGAAAAAATATACACACTTTTTTTTTTTTTTTTTTACAATTCTTTCCTGCTATTGAGTACCCTAGGATCTGCGGTATGGCGGGTGATTCTGTTATGATTGAGTCACCGTAGGAGGCAAAAACAGAAATACAAGCTAAGTCCAGAAAACCAGAGAAGTTGGCAACTATCAGATTGCAGACCCCTGAACCTACAAACACAACTAGCAGTAGCCGTGGGGGGTTCCTACGATGCCCTAGACCCCTCGATCACAGCTGGAGAATTAAATAGGCCTAAAGAAAGAAAGGGGAAATCGAAACTGCCCCAGAGCAGACCCCAAAGCAATAGGCAGCCCCCAACATATAATGACGGTGAAGCAAGATGAAAACACTAACACAGACAGAAAGATAGACTGAGCAAAGCCGGGGCCCAAAACTACCTAGATAGGAAAGGACAGGAAGGCTGCTGTCTGCAATCTGCCAAAACCCTATCAAAGACAAAAGCCAACAAGCTGATATGAAAAAGACCCTGAAGCAGCTAGGCTTCAAAAACTAAATCAGCACTCAGGTATTTTCAGAAGACAGAGCTAAAGGAATTCAGCACACCCAGCAGGGAATGGCAGAAATCCAGAAAAACAAAGCAAAACAAAGTCAAAGCACAAATGCAAAAAGCCGAGCAGCAAACTTAGCTTTAGAGGAGCAGGAATTCAGACTGGTCTCCAAGGATCCCACAGAGAAATCAGCCGCAGGGCAGAAGGGCGTCGGCAGCCTTATATCCAGTCAGTAACTCCACTCAGCCAGTCATCATCATCAGCCTCAGTTGTTTGATAATCAGGCTCACTACCTTTCTTTACCAGAAGAGGGAGTTCCTCGGGCCTCAGTAGTGAAGGGGAAAATGAACTCACAACAGTACCTCCCCCTTGAGGAGGGGCACCGAACCGTCAACCACGCCACCTGGGCGATCAGGGTGAGCCCGATGAAAGGCACGCACCAATCTTTTGGCATGAATATCAGAGGCAGAGACCCAGGAATTATCCTCCTGACCATAACCCTTCCACTTAACCAAATACTGGAGTCTCCGTCTAGCCAGACGGGAATCCAGTACTTTCTCTACCTCATATTCCATGTTACCTTCAACCAATACAGGCTCTGAAGGTGCCACCCCCCGGAACAACAGGTTCAACAAACCTCTTCAACAAAGAGGGGAAGAGTCTTGAGGAGATCATTTGCATATTCCCAGTGCCTTCTGGGATAAGTGAAGAGTCTCCGCGAGCTCAACGATCACTGGGTTTTGGCCGTTGCAGCTGAAAAGAGGAAATCGGAAAACCAGGGGAAGAGTCTTGAGGAGATCATTTGCATATTCCCAGTGCCTTCTGGGATAAGTGAAGAGTCTCCGCGAGCTCAACGATCACTGGGTTTTGGCCGTTGCAGCTGAAAAGAGGAAATTGGAAAACCAGGGGAAGAGTCTTGAGGAGATCATTTGCATATTCCCAGTGCCTTCTGGGATAAGTGAAGAGTCTTCGCGAGCTCAACGATCACTGGGTTTTGGCCGTTGCAGCTGAAAAGAGGAAATTGGAAAAACCGCGCGCCGATAGGCGCGCGAAATTTGTCTCATCTTTCATCGTTTTTAAGAAATCTCAAGATGGAAGAGGCCAGGAGCCATTTGGTGAGCTGCATTTCTTGCTACATGTTCACAGATGTACCAGTGGAAAAGCCAAACTTCACATGCCACAAATGCAAGCTTGTGTCCCTGTTGGAGGAAAAGTTGCAAAATCTCGAAGAGAGGTTAGCTACGTTGAAGATCATTAAGGAAGGTGGAGAGTTCTTGGACAGAGCAGAATTATCTCTTCATGTTACAGAAAGAGAAGAAATTCGAAGTGCACCTGAAGAAACAGAGGAATGGAGACATGTGACCCAGAGAAGCAGGAGGATCAGGAGGCAGTCAGCACCCATACTGCTCAGGAACCAGTACCAGGCTCTCACGCAGGAAAACGATGAAGAAATACATCAGGATAAGACTTTGCCAACAAACAGCAACCTTGTACGCCCTCAGAGTCCTCCTGGATGGAGAAAGAAAAATGTTGTGAATAAGAAACGGAGAGTGGTGGTCATGGGGGATTCCCTGCTGAGAGGAACAGAGGCCACTATCTGCAGACCGGATATAACTACAAGAGAAATGTGCTGTCTTCCAGGTGCAAAAATTAAAGATGTGTCTGACAGGATATCAGGACTCTTCAGACCTACAGATGACTACCCATTCCTGCTACTACATGTGGGGACAAATGACACCGCAAGAAACGACCTGGAAATCATCTGCAGAGACTTTGAAGACTTAGGCAAGAAAGTGAAAGAACTGGGAGCGCAGGTGGTCTTCTCTTCCATCCTCCCAGTGGATGGCCATGGAACAAGGAGGTGGAATAAGATTCTGCAGGTGAACAACTGGCTACGTCGATGGTGCCGTAAGCAACGATTTGGATTTCTGGATCACGGAGTGAACTACTTATACGATGGACTACTTGCTAGAGATGGGGTGCACCTTACGAAGACTGGAAAGCATGTATTTGGAAGTCGCCTTGCTACACTTGTAAGGAGAGCTTTAAACTAGAACAACATGGGAAGGGAAGCAAAAGACCAGAAAAAGCCATACACCTGACAAATGCTATTGAGAACTCTGCTATTAGAAGTGGAAAGGAAGAACAAAGACGAAAGAATCTAATTACTAAAAGTATTGGAGAAAGAGAAACCAATCACAAACTAAAATGTTTCTATACTAATGCACAAAGCATGGGCAACAAACAAGGAGAATTGGAACTACTAACACAGGAACAGAAATATGATGTAATTGGAATCACTGAAACTTGGTGGGACAATACACATGATTGGAATACAAGACTAGAAGGATACAACTTATTTGCAAGAAACAGACTTGATAAATGAGGAGGGGGTGTCGCATTGTATGTTCGAAACGCGTATATCTGCACAGAGATTGAAGCTTCAGAGACTGGGAGTTCTGTGGAAACTGTTTGGGTAAGAATACAAGGACAGAACAATGGAAAGGACACCATTGTAGGCATTTACTACAGGCCGCCTGTGCAAGCCGAAGATATAGATGAACTCTTTATGCATCAGATGGCCAAGTTCTCCAAAAAATATGACATAGTTGTCATGGGAGATTTCAACTATCCAGACATTTGTTGGGAATCTCTCTCAGGCAAAACTAACAGGTCAAGGAAATTCTTATCCTCTCTTGCTGACAACTTTATCTTCCAAAAGGTAAGGGAGAAAACAAGGGGAACTGCTACCTTGGATCTAATCCTTATAAACAGGGAGGAAATGGTTGAGGAGGTAAAAGTGGCTGGGACCCTAGGAGGTAGCGACCATGCTATTTTAGAATTTTGGATTACTAGAGGTGGAAGACCTGTGAAGACTCAGACGTCAAGGTTAGATTTCAGAAAGGCAGATTTTAAGGGATTCAGAAAGAGAATTGGAGGGATCCAATGGCTGGATATCCTTAAAGACAAAAATGTCCAGGAAGGATGGGAAATCTTGAAAAATGAAATTCTCAAAGCACAGTTGTTAACAATTCCGAAAAGAGGGAAGAATAGGAAGCATTTAAGGAAACCAGGATGGATGAACACAGAACTTAAGCACATGCTAAAAAGGAAGAAAAAAATGTTTATAAAATGGAAAGAGGGAGGCATATCTAAAGAAGAATATAATGCTGTCTGCAGAACCTGCAGGGCACAAATCAGATTAGCTAAAGCTGAAAATGAACTGAGGCTTGCAAGAGATGTCAAAAGCAATAATAAAGGATTTTGGGGATATGTCAAAAGTAAAAGAAAAGTCAAAGATGCTATAGGATTTTTACAGGAAGAAAATGATGAAATGGTAAGACAGGATGTTGAGAAGGCTGAACTTTTAAATTCCTATTTTGCATCTGTTTTCTCTCAGAAAGGAAATGCAACATCAACTGTTATTCACTGTCCTATTAAGGGAATAGAAGAATCCAGGATATCTATAAACAGAAAGATAGTGAGGAAACACTTAGCTAACCTAAATGAATTCAAGTCTCCAGGTCCAGATGAATTACACCCCAGAGTACTGAAGGAGATAGCAGAAGAAATTTTTGAACCCCTCTCCATAATCTTTGAAAATTCTTGGAGAACAGGAGAAGTGCCAGAAGACTGGAGAAGAGCAAATGTTGTTCCTATCTTCAAAAAGGGGAAGAAGGTGGACCCAGGCAACTATAGGCCGGTGAGTCTGACTTCTATACCAGGAAAGATCTTTGAACAAATTATTAAACAACATGTATGTCAATACCTGGATAAGAATGAAGTGATTAAACAGAGTCAGCATGGGTTTGTAACTAATAAGTCATGTCAGACTAACTTAATTTCCTTCTATGACGGTATCACTGATTGGGTGGATCAAGGAAATGCTGTAGATATAGTATATCTTGACTTCAGCAAAGCATTTGACAAAGTCTCTCATACAATCCTTATTGAAAAAATGACTAAGTATGGAATGGACAAGGCAACTGTTAGGTGGATTCATAACTGGCTTAGTGATCGGACCCAAAGAGTGGTCGTAAATGGCTGCACATCCAGTTGGAAGAATGTCTCAAGTGGGGTACCACAGGGCTCTGTCCTGGGCCCTGTATTGTTCAACATCTTTATCAACGATTTAGATGAAGGAATTGAGGGTAAACTGATTAAATTTGCTGATGACACAAAGCTAGGAGGGATAGCTAATACTAGAGAAGAGAGAGAGAGGATTCAAAAAGATTTAAATAAACTGGAGAAGTGGGCAGCAACTAACAGAATGGTTTTTAACAGGGAGAAATACAAAGTACTACATCTGGGCAATAAAAATGAAAAAAGCATATATAGAATGGGAGGAATAGGGCTAAGTGACAGCACATGTGAAAAAGACTTGGGTATACTAATAGATCACAGACTGAATATGAGTCAACAGTGTGATGCAGCAGCAAAAAAGGCAAATGCAATTCTAGGATGTATTAACAGAAGCATACAGTCTAGATCACGTGAAGTCATTATTTCCCTCTACTCCTCTTTGGTCAGACCTCATCTGGAATATTGTGTCCAGTTTTGGGCACCACATTTTAAAAAAGACATCAACAAACTGGAGCAAGTTCAGAAAAGAGCGACCAGAATGGTGACCGGTCTGCAAACCCTGTCTTATGAGGAAAGGTTGCAGGATTTGGGAATGTTTAGTTTGCAAAAGAGAAGACTGAGAGGAGACTTAATAGCTGTCTACAAATATCTAAAGGGCTGTCACATTGTAGAAGGATCAACTTTATTCTCATTTGCACAAGGAAAGACTAGAAGCAATGGGATGAAACTGAATGGGAAGAGACACAGATTAGATATTAGAAAAAACTTTTTGACAGTTAGAGTGATCAATGAGTGGAACAGGCTGCCACGAGAAGTGGTGAGTTCTCCTTCAATGGAAGTCTTCAAACAGAGGCTGGACAGACATCTGACTGGGATGATTTAGCGAATCCTGCTTTGAGCAGGGGGTTGGACCAGATGGCCCAGGAGGTCCCTTCCAACTCTACGATTCTATGATTCTATGATTCTATGATTCTAAGATTTATGGAACACATTATGGATTTTAAATGTGACAGGAAGAGCCAAACGAAAAGAGACTGGATTAATAATCTCCACAATCTTGTAAGGTCCAATAAATCTAGGCTTAAACTTAGGAGAAGCCACCTTCATAGCAATATTTTTTGATGATAACCACACCATATCACCAACCTTAAACTGGGGACCAATGGTCCTATGTCAGTTGGAAAACCGCTGGGCCTTTTCCTGGGAGAGAGATAACTTATCCACCACTTGGTCCCAGATCTGGTGCATTCTCTCCACCACAGTGTCAACACCTGGGCAGGCAGAGGGCTCCACCTGCCCTGAAGAAAATCGAGGATGAAACCCAAAGTTACAAAAAAAAGGTGACATCAAAGTGGCAGAACTAGCTCTATTATTTAAAGCAAATTCGGCCAAGGGCAAAAATGAAACCGAGTCATCCTGATCAGCAGAAATAAAACATCTCAAATATGACTCCAAGGTCTGGTTTGTTCTCTCTGTCTGCCCATTGGTCTGAGGGTGAAAAGCAGAGGAGAAGGACAACTGAATTCCCAGCCTGGAACAGAAAGTTCTCCAAAATCTAGACACAAACTGGACTCCTCTGTCAGATACAATGTTCTCAGGAATCCCGTGCAAACGAACCACCTGTTGTAAAAACAGGGGCACCAACTCAGAGGAAGACGGCAACTTAGGGAGTGGTACAAGATGAACCATCTTAGAGAACCTATCACAAATCACCCAAATAACAGTCATCCTTTGAGAGACAGGCATATCAGAGATGAAATCCATTGAAATATGGGTCCATGGCCTCTTGGGGACAGGCAAAGGCATCAACAACCCACTAGAGCGAGAACACGATTTAGACCGGGAGCACGTCCCACAGGACTGCACAAAATTCCTGACATCACGAGACAAGGAGGGCCACCAAAAAAACCGACTCACCAGATCTCTAGTACCAAAAATACCTGGATGACCAGCCAAAGCAGAGCAATGAACTTCAGACATCACTCTCTTCTTCCACTGGTCAGGAACATACAACTTTCCACTGGGACAACGCTCAGGTTTGTCCTCCTGGAACTCTTCCAGAGCACGTCTCAAATCGGGCGAGATGGCAGAAAGAACTACCCCTTCGCCTAAGATGGTAGCAGGCTTGGTCACCACAGGAGAATCAGCAAAGAAGCTCCAAGAGAGGGCGTCTGCCTTAACATTCTTCGTTCCAGGAAGAAAAGAAACCACAAAATCAAAACGTGTAAAAAACAAGGCCCACCTAGCCTGTCTAGGGTTCAAGCGCTTAGCCAACTCTAGGTAAATCAAATTCTTGTGGTCAGTGAGGACCACGACTTGATGCTTAGCTCCCTCCAACCAATGTCTCCACTCCTCAAATGCCCATTTCATGGCCAACAGTTCCCTATTCCCCACATCCTAGTTACGTTCAGATGGAGAGAACTTTCGGGAAAAGAAAGCACAGGGATTCATTTTAGATGTTACAGGATCCTTTTGAGACAAAACAGCTCCTGCACCAATCTCAGAAGCATCCACCTCTACCTGGAATGGAAGTGAGACATCAGGTTGCCGCCAAACCGGGGCGGAGGTGAATCTTCGCTTCAGCTCCTGAAAGGAAGAAACAGCCTCCGGAGACCAATTTAACACATCAGCACCCTTCTTAGTCAAATCAGTCAATGGCTTGGCAATACTAGAAAATTTTGCTATAAATTTCCGATAAAAATTAGCAAAACCCAAAAACTTCTGGAGGGCCTTCAAAGAAGTGGGCTGAACCCAATCGTAAATGGCCTGTACCTTGGCAGGGTCCATTTCAATAGTTGATGGGGACAAAATAAATCCCAAAAAAGAAATCCTCTGTACTCCAAAAAGGCATTAAGATCCTTAGACATACAGGGAATTATCCCTCAAGATCCGGAACACAGTCCGAATATGTTCCACATGAGAATCCCAATCCTTGGAGAAGATCAAAATATCATCCAGATAGATAATCAAAAATTTATCGACAAAATCTCGGAAAATATCGTTCATGAAGCACTGGAAGACAGAAGGGGCATTAGTGAGCCCAAAAGGCATCACCAGGTACTCAAAATGTCCCTCCGGAGTATTAAACGCCATCTTCCATTCATCCCCATGCTTAATGCGAATAAGATTATACGCCCCCCTGAGGTCAAGCTTGGTAAACCAGCAAGCACCATTAACTCTGGAGAATAGATCAGAAATCAGGGGTAACGGATACTGATATTTAACAGTAATTTTGTTGAGGGCACGATAATCAATACAAGGTCTTAATGATCCATCCTTTTTGGCTACAAAAAAAAACCCGGCACCTAAGGGTGACGAGGATGGTCTAATATGACCCTTCTCCAACGCCTCCTTAATATAGGATCGCATAGCCTCGTGCTCGGGTACAGATAAATTGAAGAGCCGACCCTTGGGAAATTTACACCCCGGGCTCAGTTCAATTGCACAGTCATAACTCCTATGAGGAGGCAGAGACGCAGACTCATTCTCACTAAATACATCATAAAAGTCCGCCAAATAATCAGGAACATCATGCGACTGAGGAGAGGTGGAAAACACCGGAGCCTCAGTAAAGGCACACCGACAACCCCAACTCACCACAGACACAGATTTCCAATCCAAAACTGGATTATGAATTTGTAACCAGGGAAACCCCAGAACAATAGTATCATGCAGATTATGCAACACCAAAAATCTGCAATTTTCTTGATGGTCTGGGGCGACCCGCATTACCACCTGGGTCCAAAACTGAGGTTTATTTTTAGCCAAAGGAGTAGCATCAATCCCCCTCAAAGGGATAGGCGTCTGCAGAGGTGTCATCGGAAATCCACAACGTTTAGCAAAATCCAAGTCCATTAGGTTTAGGGCTGCTCCCGAATCCACAAAAGCCTTGGCGGAAAATGTGGACAGGGAGCAGATCAGAGTAATAGCCAGAAGAAACTTAGGTTGAACACCCCCAACAGAAAACGTGTGTGCAAAGCGTTTCTCTCGTTTAGGACAGACAGAAATAATATGCGAGGCATCTCCACAGAAAAAACACAACTTATTACGCCTTCTGAACTCCTGACGCTGCTCTCTGGAAAAAACTCTATCACATTGCATAGGTTCAGACATTTGTTCAACAGGTGGCAACACCTCTCGTGCAGCTTTGCGTTCGCGCAAACGCCGATCAACCTGAATGGCTAATGACATAGAATCGTCAAGACCAGAGGGAACAGGAAATCCCACCATAGTATCTTTTACGGCTTCTGACAACCCCTTCCGAAAGAGAGCAGCCAAGGCATTATCATTCCAAGTAGTAAGTACTGCCCACTTTCGGAATTTTTGACAGTACAATTCTGCAGAATCACGACCCTGGTTCAATGCCAGCAGGGTCTTTTCAGCCTGATCATTGGCATTAGGTTCGTCATACAACAACCCCAAGGCCTGAAAAAATGCGTTCACATTAGTCAGAATAGGATCATCTGGTTTCAAAGAAAACGCCCAATCCTGGGGATCGCCACGCAGCAAAGAGATGACAATTTTAACCTGCTGCGCGGAGCTCCCTGACGAGTTAGGCTTCAAGGCAAAAAATAATTTACAATTATTTTTGAAATTCAAAAATTTAGACCGATCCCCAAAAAATACATCAGGTGTAGGAATCTTTGGTTCAGCAGCATGTGAATGAGCAAGGTAGGCGGAAATTCCCCGCACTTCCGCAGCGAGCTGCTCCATACGATCAGACAATTGCTTTATCTCCATTGAGAGAAAAAAAAATTCCCCCTACGGCCTCAGAGATATAGAGGAAAAAATATACACACTTTTTTTTTTTTTTTTTACAATTCTTTCCTGCTATTGAGTACCCTAGGATCTGCGGTATGGCGGGTGATTCTGTTATGATTGAGTCACCGTAGGAGGCAAAAACAGAAATACAAGCTAAGTCCAGAAAACCAGAGAAGTTGGCAACTATCAGATTGCAGACCCCTGAACCTACAAACACAACTAGCAGTAGCCGTGGGGGGTTCCTACGATGCCCTAGACCCCTCGATCACAGCCGGAGAATTAAATAGGCCTAAAGAAAGAAAGGGGAAATCGAAACTGCCCCAGAGCAGACCCCAAAGCAATAGGCAGCCCCCAACATATAATGACGGTGAAGCAAGATGAAAACACTAACACAGACAGAAAGATAGACTGAGCAAAGCCGGGGCCCAAAACTACCTAGATAGGAAAGGACAGGAAGGCTGCTGTCTGCAATCTGCCAAAACCCTATCAAAGACAAAAGCCAACAAGCTGATATGAAAAAGACCCTGAAGCAGCTAGGCTTCAAAAACTAAATCAGCACTCAGGTATTTTCAGAAGACAGAGCTAAAGGAATTCAGCACACCCAGCAGGGAATGGCAGAAATCCAGAAAAACAAAGCAAAACAAAGTCAAAGCACAAATGCAAAAAGCCGAGCAGCAAACTTAGCTTTAGAGGAGCAGGAATTCAGACTGGTCTCCAAGGATCCCACAGAGAAATCAGCCGCAGGGCAGAAGGGCGTCGGCAGCCTTATATCCAGTCAGTAACTCCACTCAGCCAGTCATCATCATCAGCCTCAGTTGTTTGATAATCAGGCTCACTACCTTTCTTTACCAGAAGAGGGAGTTCCTCGGGCCTCAGTAGTGAAGGGGAAAATGAACTCACAACAGTACCTCCCCCTTGAGGAGGGGTCACCGAACCCTCAACCACGCCACCTGGGCGATCAGGGTGAGCCCGATGAAAGGCACGCACCAATCTTTTGGCATGAATATCAGAGGCAGAGACCCAGGAATTATCCTCCTGACCATAACCCTTCCACTTAACCAAATACTGGAGTCTCCGTCTAGCCAGACGGGAATCCAGTACTTTCTCTACCTCATATTCCATGTTACCTTCAACCAATACAGGCTCTGAAGGTGCCACCCCTGGAACAACAGGTTCAACAAACCTCTTCAACAAAGATTTATGGAACACATTATGGATTTTAAATGTGACAGGAAGAGCCAAACGAAAAGAGACCGGATTAATAATCTCCACAATCTTGTAAGGTCCAATAAATCTAGGCTTAAACTTAGGAGAAGCCACCTTCATAGCAATATTTTTTGATGATAACCACACCATATCACCAACCTTAAACTGGGGACCAATGGTCCTATGTCAGTTGGAAAACCGCTGGGCCTTTTCCTGGGAGAGAGATAACTTATCCACCACTTGGTCCCAGATCTGGTGCATTCTCTCCACCACAGTGTCAACACCTGGGCAGGCAGAGGGCTCCACCTGCCCTGAAGAAAATCGAGGATGAAACCCAAAGTTACAAAAAAAAGGTGACATCAAAGTGGCAGAACTAGCTCTATTATTTAAAGCAAATTCGGCCAAGGGCAAAAATGAAACCGAGTCATCCTGATCAGCAGAAATAAAACATCTCAAATATGACTCCAAGGTCTGGTTTGTTCTCTCTGTCTGCCCATTGGTCTGAGGGTGAAAAGCAGAGGAGAAGGACAACTGAATTCCCAGCCTGGAACAGAAAGTTCTCCAAAATCTAGACACAAACTGGACTCCTCTGTCAGATACAATGTTCTCAGGAATCCCGTGCAAACGAACCACCTGTTGTAAAAACAGGGGCACCAACTCAGAGGAAGACGGCAACTTAGGGAGTGGTACAAGATGAACCATCTTAGAGAACCTATCACAAATCACCCAAATAACAGTCATCCTTTGAGAGACAGGCATATCAGAGATGAAATCCATTGAAATATGGGTCCATGGCCTCTTGGGGACAGGCAAAGGAATCAACAACCCACTAGAGCGAGAACACGATTTAGACCGGGAGCACGTCCCACAGGACTGCACAAAATTCCTGACATCACGAGACAAGGAGGGCCACCAAAAAAACCGACTCACCAGATCTCTAGTACCAAAAATACCTGGATGACCAGCCAAAGCAGAGCAATGAACTTCAGACATCACTCTCTTCTTCCACTGGTCAGGAACATACAACTTTCCACTGGGACAACGCTCAGGTTTGTCCTCCTGGAACTCTTCCAGAGCACGTCTCAAATCGGGCGAGATGGCAGAAAGAACTACCCCTTCGCCTAAGATGGTAGCAGGCTTGGTCACCACAGGAGAATCAGCAAAGAAGCTCCTAGAGAGGGCGTCTGCCTTGACATTCTTCGTTCCAGGAAGAAAAGAAACCACAAAATCAAAACGTGTAAAAAACAAGGCCCACCTAGCCTGTCTAGGGTTCAAGCGCTTAGCCGACTCTAGGTAAATCAAATTCTTGTGGTCAGTGAGGACCACGACTTGATGCTTAGCTCCCTCCAACCAATGTCTCCACTCCTCAAATGCCCATTTCATGGCCAACAGTTCCCTATTCCCCACATCATAGTTACGTTCAGATGGAGAGAACTTTCGGGAAAAGAAAGCACAGGGATTCATTTTAGATGTTACAGGATCCTTTTGGGACAAAACAGCTCCTGCACCAATCTCAGAAGCATCCACCTCTACCTGGAATGGAAGTGAGACATCAGGTTGCCGCAAAACCGGGGCGGAGGTGAATCTTCGCTTCAGCTCCTGAAAGGAAGAAACAGCCTCCGGAGACCAATTTAACATATCAGCACCCTTCTTAGTCAAATCAGTCAATGGCTTGGCAATACTAGAAAATTTTGCTAGAAATTTCCGATAAAAATTAGCAAAACCCAAAAACTTCTGGAGGGCCTTCAAAGAAGTGGGCTGAACCCAATCGTAAATGGCCTGTACCTTGGCCGGGTCCATTTCAATAGTTGATGGGGACAAAATAAATCCCAAAAAAGAAATCCTCTGTACTCCAAAAAGGCATTAAGATCCTTAGACATACAGGGAATTCTCCCTCAAGATCCGGAACACAGTCCGAATATGTTCCACATGAGAATCCCAATCCTTGGAGAAGATCAAAATATCATCCAGATAGATAATCAAAAATTTATCGACAAAATCTTGGAAAATATCGTTCATGAAGCACTGGAAGACAGAAGGGGCATTAGTGAGCCCAAAAGGCATCACCAGGTACTCAAAATGTCCCTCCGGAGTATTAAAAGCCATCTTCCATTCATCCCCATGCTTAATGCGAATAAGATTATACGCCCCCCTGAGGTCAAGCTTGGTAAACCAGCAAGCACCTTTAACTCTGGAGAATAGATCAGAAATCAGGGGTAACGGATACTGATATTTAACAGTAATTTTGTTGAGGGCACGATAATCAATACAAGGTCTTAATGATCCATCCTTTTTGGCTACAAAAAAAAACCCGGCACCTAAGGGTGACGAGGATGGTCTAATATGACCCTTCTCCAACGCCTCCTTAATATAGGATCGCATAGCCTCGTGCTCGGGTACAGATAAATTGAAGAGCCGACCCTTGGGAAATTTACACCCCGGGCTCAGTTCAATTGCACAGTCATAACTCCTATGAGGAGGCAGAGACGCAGACTCATTCTCACTAAATACATCATAAAAGTCTGCCAAATAATCAGGAACATCATGCGACTGAGGAGAGGTGGAAAACACCGGAGCCTCAGTAAAGGCACACCGACAACCCCAACTCACCACAGACACAGATTTCCAATCCAAAACTGGATTATGAATTTGTAACCAGGGAAACCCCAGAACAATAGTATCATGCAGATTATGCAACACCAAAAATCTGCAATTTTCTTGATGGTCTGGGGCGACCCGCATTACCACCTGGGTCCAAAACTGAGGTTTATTTTTAGCCAAAGGAGTAGCATCAATCCCCCTCAAAGGGATAGGCGTCTGCAGAGGTGTCATCGGAAATCCACAACGTTTAGCAAAATCCAAGTCCATTAGGTTTAGGGCTGCTCCTGAATCCACAAAAGCCTTGGCGGAAAATGTGGACAGGGAGCAGATCAGAGTAATAGCCAGAAGAAACTTAGGTTGAACACCCCCAACAGAAAACGTGTGTGCAAAGCGTTTCTCTCGTTTAGGACAGACAGAAATAATATGCGAGGCATCTCCACAGAAAAAACACAACTTATTACGCCTTCTGAACTCCTGACGCTGCTCTCTGGAAAAAACTCTATCACATTGCATAGGTTCAGACATTTGTTCAACAGGTGGCAACACCTCTCGTGCAGCTTTGCGTTCGCGCAAACGCCGATCAACCTGAATGGCTAATGACATAGAATCGTCAAGACCAGAGGGAACAGGAAATCCCACCATAGTATCTTTTACGGCTTCTGACAACCCCTTCCGAAAGAGAGCAGCCAAGGCATTATCATTCCAAGTAGTAAGTACTGCCCACTTTCGGAATTTTTGACAGTACAATTCTGCAGAATCACGACCCTGGTTCAATGCCAGCAGGGTCTTTTCAGCCTGATCATTGGCATTAGGTTCGTCATACAACAACCCCAAGGCCTGAAAAAATGCGTTCACATTAGTCAGAATAGGATCATCTGGTTTCAAAGAAAACGCCCAATCCTGGGGATCGCCACGCAGCAAAGAGATGACAATTTTAACCTGCTGCGCGGAGCTCCCTGACGAGTTAGGCTTCAAGGCAAAAAATAATTTACAATTATTTTTGAAATTCAAAAATTTAGACCGATCCCCAAAAAATACATCAGGTGTAGGAATCTTTGGTTCAGCAGCATGTGAATGAGCAAGGTAGGCGGAAATTCCTCGCACTTCCGCAGCGAGCTGCTCCATATGATCAGACAATTGCTTTATCTCCATTGAGAGAAAAAAAAATTCCCCCTACGGCCTCAGAGATATAGAGGAAAAAATATACACACTTTTTTTTTTTTTTTTTTACAATTCTTTCCTGCTATTGAGTACCCTAGGATCTGCGGTATGGCGGGTGATTCTGTTATGATTGAGTCACCGTAGCAGGCAAAAACAGAAATACAAGCTAAGTCCAGAAAACCAGAGAAGTTGGCAACTATCAGATTGCAGACCCCTGAACCTACAAACACAACTAGCAGTAGCCGTGGGGGGTTCCTACGATGCCCTAGACCCCTCGATCACAGCCGGAGAATTAAATAGGCCTAAAGAAAGAAAGGGGAAATCGAAACTGCCCCAGAGCAGACCCCAAAGCAATAGGCAGCCCCCAACATATAATGATGGTGAAGCAAGATGAAAACACTAACACAGACAGAAAGATAGACTGAGCAAAGCCGGGGCCCAAAACTACCTAGATAGGAAAGGACAGGAAGGCTGCTGTCTGCAATCTGCCAAAACCCTATCAAAGACAAAAGCCAACAAGCTGAAATGAAAAAGACCCTGAAGCAGCTAGGCTTCAAAAACTAAATCAGCACTCAGGTATTTTCAGAAGACAGAGCTAAAGGAATTCAGCACACCCAGCAGGGAATGGCAGAAATCCAGAAAAACAAAGCAAAACAAAGTCAAAGCACAAATGCAAAAAGCCGAGCAGCAAACTTAGCTTTAGAGGAGCAGGAATTCAGACTGGTCTCCAAGGATCCCACAGAGAAATCAGCCGCAGGGCAGAAGGGCGTCGGCAGCCTTATATCCAGTCAGTAACTCCACTCAGCCAGTCATCATCATCAGCCTCAGTTGTTTGATAATCAGGCTCACTACCTTTCTTTACCAGAAGAGGGAGTTCCTCGGGCCTCAGTAGTGAAGGGGAAAATGAACTCACAACAGTACCTCCCCCTTGAGGAGGGGTCACCGAACCCTCAACCACGCCACCTGGGCGATCAGGGTGAGCCCGATGAAAGGCACGCACCAATCTTTTGGCATGAATATCAGAGGCAGAGACCCAGGAATTATCCTCCTGACCATAACCCTTCCACTTAACCAAATACTGGAGTCTCCGTCTAGCCAGACGGGAATCCAGTACATTCTCTACCTCATATTCCATGTTACCTTCAACCAATACAGGGTCTGGAGGTGCCACCCCCGGAACAACAGGTTCAACAAACCTCTTCAACAAAGATTTATGGAACACATTATGGATTTTAAATGTGACAGGAAGAGCCAAATGAAAAGAGACCGGATTAATAATCTCCACAATTTTGTAAGGTCCAATAAATCTAGGCTTAAACTTAGGAGAAGCCACCTTCATAGCAATATTTTTTGATGATAACCACACCATATCACCAACCTTAAACTGGGGACCAATGGTCCTATGTCGGTTGGAAAACCGCTGGGCCTTTTCCTGGGAGAGAGATAACTTATCCACCACTTGGTCCCAGATCTGGTGCATTCTCTCCACCACAGTGTCAACACCTGGGCAGGCAGAGGGCTCCACCTGCCCTGAAGAAAATCGAGGATGAAACCCAAAGTTCCAAAAAAAAGGTGACATCAAAGTGGCAGAACTAGCTCTATTATTTAAAGCAAATTCGGCCAAGGGCAAAAATGAAACCGAGTCATCCTGATCAGCAGAAATAAAACATCTCAAATATGACTCCAAGGTCTGGTTTGTTCTCTCTGTCTGCCCATTGGTCTGAGGGTGAAAAGCAGAGGAGAAGGACAACTGAATTCCCAGCCTGGAACAGAAAGTTCTCCAAAATCTAGACACAAACTGGACTCCTCTGTCAGATACAATGTTCTCAGGAATCCCGTGCAAACGAACCACCTGTTGTAAAAACGGGCACCAACTCTGAGGAAGACGGCAACTTAGGGAGTGGTACAAGATGAACCATCTTAGAGAACCTATCACAAATCACCCAAATAACAGTCATCCTTTGAGAGACAGGCATATCAGAGATGAAATCCATTGAAATATGGGTCCATGGCCTCTTGGGGACAGGCAAAGGCATCAACAACCCACTAGAGCGAGAACACGATTTAGACCGGGAGCACGTCCCACAGGACTGCACAAAATTCCTGACATCACGAGACAAGGAGGGCCACCAAAAAAACCGACTCACCAGATCTCTAGTACCAAAAATACCTGGATGACCAGCCAAAGCAGAGCAATGAACTTCAGACATCACTCTCTTCTTCCACTGGTCAGGAACATACAACTTTCCACTGGGACAACGCTGAGGTTTGTCCTCCTGGAACTCTTCCAGAGCACGTCTCAAATCGGGCGAGATGGCAGAAAGAACTACCCCTTCGCCTAAGATGTAGCAGGCTTGATCACCACAGGAGAATCAGCAAAGAAGCTCCTAGAGAGGGCGTCTGCCTTGACATTCTTCGTTCCAGGAAGAAATGAAACCACAAAATCAAAACGTGTAAAAAACAAGGCCCACCTAGCCTGTCTAGGGTTCAAGCGCTTAGCCGACTCTAGGTAAATCAAATTCTTGTGGTCAGTGAGGACCACGACTTGATGCTTAGCTCCCTCCAACCAATGTCTCCACTCCTCAAATGCCCATTTCATGGCCAACAATTCCCTATTCCCCACATCATAGTTATGTTCAGATGGAGAGAACTTTCGGGAAAAGAAAGCACAGGGATTCATTTTAGATGTTACAGGATCCTTTTGGGACAAAACAGCTCCTGCACCAATCTCAGAAGCATCCACCTCTACCTGGAATGGAAGTGAGACATCAGGTTGCCGCAAAACCGGGGCGGAGGTGAATCTTCGCTTCAGCTCCTGAAAGGAAGAAACAGCCTCCGGAGACCAATTTAACACATCAGCACCCTTCTTAGTCAAATCAGTCAATGGCTTGGCAATACTAGAAAATTTTGCTAGAAATTTCCGATAAAAATTAGCAAAACCCAAAAACTTCTGGAGGGCCTTCAAAGAAGTGGGCTGAACCCAATCGTAAATGGCCTGTGCCTTGGCCGGGTCCATTTCAATAGTTGACGGGGACAAAATAAATCCCAAAAAAGAAATGCTCTGTACTCCAAAAAGGCATTTAGATCCTTAGACATACAG
The DNA here is from genome assembly GCF_039654945.1 of Dendrobates tinctorius. Lineage (NCBI taxonomy): Eukaryota > Metazoa > Chordata > Amphibia > Anura > Dendrobatidae > Dendrobates > Dendrobates tinctorius. The sequence continues at coordinate 26,612,800 of NW_027361827.1, read as the reverse complement.
GGAATTCTCCCTCAAGATCCGGAACACAGTCTGAATATGTTCCACATGAGAATCCCAATCTTTGGAGAAGATCAAAATATCATCCAGATAGATAATCAAAAATTTATCGACAAAATCTCGGAAAATATCGTTCATGAAGCACTGGAAGACAGAAGGGGCATTAGTGAGCCCAAAAGGCATCACCAGGTACTCAAAATGTCCCTCCGGAGTATTAAAAGCCATCTTCCATTCATCCCCATGCTTAATGCGAATAAGATTATACGCCCCCCTGAGGTCAAGCTTGGTAATCCAGCAAGCACCTTTAACTCTGGAGAATAGATCAGAAATCATGGGTAACGGATACTGATATTTAACAGTAATTTTGTTGAGGGCACGATAATCAATACAAGGTCTTAATGATCCATCCTTTTTGGCTACAAAAAAAAACCCGGCACCTAAGGGTGACGAGGATGGTCTAATATGACCCTTCTCCAATGCCTCCTTAATATAGGATCGCATAGCCTCGTGCTCGGGTACAGATAAATTGAAGAGCCGACCCTTGGGAAATTTACACCCCGGGCTCAGTTCAATTGCACAGTCATAACTCCTATAAGGAGGCAGAGACGCAGACTCATTCTCACTAAATACATCATAAAAGTCCGCCAAATAATCAGGAACATCATGCGACTGAGGAGAGGTGGAAAACACCGGAGCCTCAGTAAAGGCACACCGACAACCCCAACTCACCACAGACACAGATTTCCAATCCAAAACTGGATTATGAATTTGTAACCAGGGAAACCCCAGAACAATAGTATCATGCAGATTATGCAACACCAAAAATCTGCAATTTTCTTGATGGTCTGGGGCGACCCGCATTACCACCTGGGTCCAAAACTGAGGTTTATTTTTAGCCAAAGGAGTAGCATCAATCCCCCTCAAAGGGATAGGCGTCTGCAGAGGTGTCATCGGAAATCCACAACGTTTAGCAAAATCCAAGTCCATTAGGTTTAGGGCTGCTCCCGAATCCACAAAAGCCTTGGCGGAAAATGTGGACAGGGAGCAGATCAGAGTAATAGCCAGAAGAAACTTAGGTTGAACACCCCCAACAGAAAACGTGTGTGCAAAGCGTTTCTCTCGTTTAGGACAGACAGAAATAATATGCGAGGCATCTCCACAGAAAAAACACAACTTATTACGCCTTCTGAACTCCTGACGCTGCTCTCTGGAAAAAACTCTATCACATTGCATAGGTTCAGACATTTTTTCAACAGGTGGCAACACCTCTCGTGCAGCTTTGCGTTCGCGCAAACGCCGATCAACCTGAATGGCTAATGACATAGAATCGTCAAGACCAGAGGGAACAGGAAATCCCACCATAGTATCTTTTACGGCTTCTGACAACCCCTTCCGAAAGAGAGCAGCCAAGGCATTATCATTCCAAGTAGTAAGTACTGCCCACTTTCGGAATTTTTGACAGTACAATTCTGCAGAATCACGACCCTGGTTCAATGCCAGCAGGGTCTTTTCAGCCTGATCAATGGCATTAGGTTCGTCATACAACAACCCCAAGGCCTGAAAAAATGCGTTCACATTAGTCAGAATAGGATCATCTGGTTCAAAGAAAACGCCCAATCCTGGGGATCGCCACGCAGCAAAGAGATGACAATTTTAACCTGCTGCGTGAAGCTCCCTGACGAGTTAGGCTTCAAGGCAAAAAATAATTTACAATTATTTTTGAAATTCAAAAATTTAGACCGATCCCCAAAAAATACATCAGGTGTAGGAATCTTTGGTTCAGCAGCATCTGAATGAGCAAGGTAGGCAGAAATTCCCCGCACTTCCGCAGCGAGCTGCTCCACACGATCAGACAAGTGCTTTATCTCCATTGAGAGAAAAAAAAATTCCCCCTACGGCCTCAGAGATATAGAGGAAAATATATACACACTTTTTTTTTTTTTTTTTACAATTCTTTCCTGCTATTGAGTACCCTAGGATCTGCGGTATGGCGGGTGATTCTGTTATGATTGAGTCACCGTAGGAGGCAAAAACAGAAATACAAGCTAAGTCCAGAAAATCAGAGAAGTTGGCAACTATCAGATTGCAGACCCCTGAACCTACAAACACAACTAGCAGTAGCCGTGGGGGGTTCCTACGATGCCCTAGACCCCTCGATCACAGCCGGAGAATTAAATAGGCCTAAAGAAAGAAAGGGGAAATCTAAACTGCCCCAGAGCAGACCCCAAAGCAATAGGCAGCCCCCAACATATAATGACGGTGAAGCAAGATGAAAACACTAACACAGACAGAAAGATAGACTGAGCAAAGCCGGGGCCCAAAACTACCTAGATAGGAAAGGACAGGAAGGCTGCTGTCTGCAATCTGCCAAAACCCTATCAAAGACAAAAGCCAACAAGCTGAAATGAAAAAGACCCTGAAGCAGCTAGGCTTCAAAAACTAAATCAGCACTCAGGTATTTTCAGAAGACAGAGCTAAAGGAATTCAGCACACCCAGCAGGGAATGGCAGAAATCCAGAAAAACAAAGCAAAACAAAGTCAAAGCACAAATGCAAAAAGCCGAGCGGCAAACTTAGCTTTAGAGGAGCAGGAATTCAGACTGGTCTCCAAGGATCCCACAGAGAAATCAGCCGCAGGGCAGAAGGGCGTCGGCAGCCTTATATCCAGTCAGTAACTCCACTCAGCCAGTCATCATCATCAGCCTCAGTTGTTTGATAATCAGGCTCACTACCTTTCTTTACCAGAAGAGGGAGTTCCTCGGGCCTCAGTAGTGAAGGGGAAAATGAACTCACAACAGTACCTCCCCCTTGAGGAGGGGTCACCGAACCCTCAACCACGCCACCTGGGCGATCAGGGTGAGCCCGATGAAAGGCACGCACCAATCTTTTGGCATGAATATCAGAGGCAGAGACCCAGGAATTATCCTCCTGACCATAACCCTTCCACTTAACCAAATACTGGAGTCTCCGTCTAGCCAGACGGGAATCCAGTACTTTCTCTACCTCATATTCCATGTTACCTTCAACCAATACAGGGTCTGGAGGTGCCACCCCTGGAACAACAGGTTCAACAAACCTCTTCAACAAAGATTTATGGAACACATTATGGATTTTAAATGTGACAGGAAGAGCCAAACGAAAAGAGACCGGATTAATAATCTCCACAATCTTGTAAGGTCCAATAAATCTAGGCTTAAACTTAGGAGAAGCCACCTTCATAGCAATATTTTTTGATGATAACCACACCATATCACCAACCTTAAACTGGGGACCAATGGTCCTATGTCGGTTGGAAAACCGCTGGGCCTTTTCCTGGGAGAGAGATAACTTATCCACCACTTGGTCCCAGATCTGGTGCATTCTCTCCACCACAGAGTCAACACCTCGGCAGGCAGAAGGCTCCACCTGCCCTGAAGAAAATCGAGGATGAAACCCAAAGTTACAAAAAAAAGGTGACATCAAAGTGGCAGAACTAGCTCTATTATTTAAAGCAAATTTGGCCAAGGGCAAAAATGAAACCCAATCATCCTGATCAGCAGAAATAAAACATCTCAAATATGACTCCAAGTTCTGGTTTGTTCTCTCTGTCTGCCCATTGGTCTGAGGGTGAAAGCAGAGGAGAAGGACAACTGAATTCCCAGCCTGGAACAGAAAGTTCTCCAAAATCTAGACACAAACTGGACTCCTCTGTCAGATACAATGTTCTCAGGAATCCCGTGCAAACGAACCACCTGTTGTAAAAACAGGGGCACCAACTCAGAGGAAGACGGCAACTTAGGGAGTGGTACAAGATGAACCATCTTAGAGAACCTATCACAAATCACCCAAATAACAGTCATCCTTTGAGAGACAGGCATATCAGAGATGAAATCCATTGAAATATGGGTCCATGGCCTCTTGGGGACAGGCAAAGGCATCAACAACCCACTAGAGCGAGAACACGATTTAGACCGGGAGCACGTCCCACAGGACTGCACAAAATTCCTGACATCACGAGACAAGGAGGGCCACCAAAAAAACTGACTCACCAGATCTCTAGTACCAAAAATACCTGGATGACCAGCCAAAGCAGAGCAATGAACTTCAGACATCACTCTCTTCTTCCACTGGTCAGGAACATACAACTTTCCACTGGGACAACGCTCAGGTTTGTCCTCCTGGAACTCTTCCAGAGCACGTCTCAAATCGGGCGAGATGGCAGAAAGAACTACCCCTTCGCCTAAGATGGTAGCAGGCTTGGTCACCACAGGAGAATCAGCAAAGAAGCTCCTAGAGAGGGCGTCTGCCTTGACATTCTTCGTTCCAGGAAGAAAAGAAACCACAAAATCAAAACTTGTAAAAAACAAGGCCCATCTAGCCTGTCTAGGGTTCAAGCGCTTAGCCGACTCTAGGTAAATCAAATTCTTGTGGTCAGTGAGGACCACGACTTGATGCTTAGCTCCCTCCAACCAATGTCTCCACTCCTCAAATGCCCATTTCATGGCCAACAGTTCCCTATTCCCCACATCATAGTTACGTTCAGATGGAGAGAACTTTCGGGAAAAGAAAGCACAGGGATTCATTTTAGATGTTACAGGATCCTTTTGGGACAAAACAGCTCCTGCACCAATCTCAGAAGCATCCACCTCTACCTGGAATGGAAGTGAGACATCAGGTTGCCGCAAAACCGGGGCGGAGGTGAATCTTCGCTTCAGCTCCTGAAAGGAAGAAACAGCCTCCGGAGACCAATTTAACACATCAGCACCCTTCTTAGTCAAATCAGTCAATGGCTTGGCAATACTAGAAAATTTTGCTAGAAATTTCCGATAAAAATTAGCAAAACCCAAAAACTTCTGGAGGGCCTTCAAAGAAGTGGGCTGAACCCAATCGTAAATGGCCTGTACCTTGGCAGGGTCCATTTCAATAGTTGATGGGGACAAAATAAATCCCAAAAAAGAAATCCTCTGTACTCCAAAAAGGCATTTAGATCCTTAGACATACAGGGAATTCTCCATCAAGATCCGGAACACAGTCCGAATATGTTCCACATGAGAATCCCAATCCTTGGAGAAGATCAAAATATCATCCAGATAGATAATCAAAAATTTATCTACAAAATCTCGGAAAATATCGTTCATGAAGCACTGGAAGACAGAAGGGGCATTAGTGAGCCCAAAAGGCATCACCGGGTACTCAAAATGTCCCTCCGGAGTATTAAACGCCGTCTTCCATTCATCCCCATGCTTAATGCGAATAAGATTATACGCCCCCCTGAGGTCAAGCTTGGTAAACCAGCAAGCACCTTTAACTCTGGAGAATAGATCAGAAATCAGGGGTAACGGTTACTGATATTTAACAGTAATTTTGTTGAGGGCACGATAATCAATACAAGGTCTTAATGATCCATCCTTTTTGGCTACAAAAAAAAACCCGGCACCTAAGGGTGACGAGGATGGTCTAATATGACCCTTCTCCAACGCCTCCTTAATATAGGATCGCATAGCCTCGTGCTTGGGTACAGATAAATTGAAGAGCCGACCCTTGGGAAATTTACACCCCGGGCTCAGTTCAATTGCAGAGTCATAACTCCTATGAGGAGGCAGAGACGCAGACTCATTCTCACTAAATACATCATAAAAGTCCGCCAAATAATCAGGCACATCATGCGACTGAGGAGAGGTGGAAAACACCGGAGCCTCACTAAAGGCACACCGACAACCCCAACTCACCACAGACACAGATTTCCAATCCAAAACTGGATTATGAATTTGTAACCAGGGAAACCCCAGAACAATAGTATCATGCAGATTATGCAACACCAAAAATCTGCAATTTTCTTGATGGTCTGGGGCGACCCGCATTACCACCTGGGTCCAAAACTGAGGTTTATTTTTAGCCAAAGGAGTAGCATCAATCCCCCTCAAAGGGATAGGCATCTGCAGAGGTGTCATCGGAAATCCACAACGTTTAGCAAAATCCAAGTCCATTAGGTTTAGGGCTGCTCCCGAATCCACAAAAGCCTTGGCGGAAAATGTGGACAGGGAGCAGATCAGAGTAATAGCCAGAAGAAACTTAGGTTGAACACCCCCAACAGAAAACGTGTGTGCAAAACGTTTCTCTCGTTTAGGACAGACAGAAATAATATGCGAGGCATCTCCACAGAAAAAACACAACTTATTACGCCTTCTGAACTCCTGACGCTGCTCTCTGGAAAAAACTCTATCACATTGCATAGGTTCAGACTTTTGTTCAACTGGTGGCAACACCTCTCGTGCAGCTTTGCGTTCGCGCAAACGCCGATCAACCTGAATGGCTAATGACATAGAATCGTCAAGACCAGAGGGAACAGGAAATCCCACCATAGTATCTTTTACGGCTTCTGACAACCCCTTCTGAAAGAGAGCAGCCAAGGCATTATCATTCCAAGTAGTAAGTACTGCCCACTTTCGGAATTTTTGACAGTACAATTCTGCAGAATCACGACCCTGGTTCAATACCAGCAGGGTCTTTTCAGCCTGATCAATGGCATTAGGTTCGTCATACAACAACCCCAAGGCCTGAAAAAATGCGTTCACATTAGTCAGAATAGGATCATCTGGTTTCAAAGAAAACGCCCAATCCTGGGGATCGCCACGCAGCAAAGAGATGACAATTTTAACCTGCTGCGCGGAGCTCCCTGACGAGTTAGGCTTCAAGGCAAAAAATAATTTACAATTATTTTTGAAATTCAAAAATTTAGACTGATCCCCAAAAAATACATCAGGTGTAGGAATCTTTGGTTCAGCAGCATGTGAATGAGCAAGGTAGGCGGAAATTCCCCGCACTTCCGCAGCGAGCTGCTCCACACGATCAGACAATTGCTTTATCTCCATTGAGAGAAAAAAAAATTCCCCCTACGGCCTCAGAGATATAGAGGAAAAAATATACACACTTTTTTTTTTTTTTTCACAATTCTTTCATGATATTGAGTACCCTAGGATCTGCGGTATGGCGGGTGATTCTGTTATGATTGAGTCACCGTAGGAGGCAAAAACAGAAATACAAGATAAGTCCAGAAAACCAGAGAAGTTGGCAACTATCAGATTGCAGACCCCTGAACCTACAAACACAACTAGCAGTAGCCGTGGGGGGTTCCTACGATGCCCTAGACCCCTCAATCACAGCCGGAGAATTAAATAGGCCTAAAGAAAGAAAGGGGAAATCTAAACTGCCCCAGAGCAGACCCCAAAGCAATAGGCAGCCCCCAACATATAATGACGGTGAAGCAAGATGAAAACACTAACACAGACAGAAAGATAGACTGAGCAAAGCCGGGCCCAAAACTACCTAGATAGGAAAGGACAGGAAGGCTGCTGTCTGCAATCTGCCAAAACCCTATCAAAGACAAAAGCCAACAAGCTGATATGAAAAAGACCCTGAAGCAGCTAGGCTTCAAAAACTAAATCAGCACTCAGGTATTTTCAGAAGACAGAGCTAAAGGAATTCAGCACACCCAGCAGGGAATGGCAGAAATCCAGAAAAACAAAGCAAAACAAAGTCAAAGCACAAATGCAAAAAGCCGAGCAGCAAACTTAGCTTTAGAGGAGCAGGAATTCAGACTGGTCTCCAAGGATCCCACAGAGAAATCAGCCGCAGGGCAGAAGGGCGTCGGCAGCCTTATATCCAGTCAGTAACTCCACTCAGCCAGTCATCATCATCAGCCTCAGGTGTTTGATAATCAGGCTCACTTTCTTTACCAGAAGAGGGAGTTCCTCGGGCCTCAGTAGTGAAAGGGAAAATGAACTCACAACAGTGCAGCAATGATGTTATAGCCCTCCACAGGCGGGTCTGTAGTCCCAGGGCAGAGTAAGTAAAGTGATTCTTAGATGATGTAGTGTCGGGCACAGGGGATGTAGCAGTGCTGGGCAGGTTGACGCAGGAATAAGTGAAGGACACCGGGGCATGTAGTTACAAAGCTTTACTCACAGTCTGTTGTGGCACCAGAGCCTGCATCCGTGCCGTGTCCTCCGGGTCAGGAGCTCAGCCAACTTCCAGGCAAGATGAAGTACTCCTTTCCAACACTCCGCCAACATATGTGCCTTTTCTGAACGTCTCCCTCTTAGCGCCTTTAGTGAAGTACTCACAGTACTGAGTTACACTGGAGTTCCTCCTGTCAGATGTTTCTTTGAAATCTATTTGTACGGCAGACAGCTGTAGCCTGCTTCGGGGACTCCTTACTACCTAGTCCTGGCTCACACACGTTGCTGTTGTGCCCCCAAGTCTGTTGTGGGAATAAAGTGGTGACAACTTCTATCCCTCCGGTGTCTGCTGCAGGACCATTAGTATCCATACAACCTCGGGGACCGGACCCCAGCCTTGCGCTTAGAACTTGGGAAGGGTTCTCCTCTGACCCTGATCCTTGGTTCTCTTCTTCTCCTCACGTTCTGTACTAATTCTTTCCTTCTTATGGAGAGTCAGGCTTTCTATTAATGTTCCTTTCCTGTGCCAGCGGACCCAGATCACTGAGGTCGGCTTCAGCACTTCCTTCATCCACCCCACTCAGGGGATCTCCTTTCACAGACTGACCTCGTCAGACTCCTGTGACTAACTGACTAATTCCTATCCTCTTCCCGCTCTTTTAGTGCAAACTAAACTCCACCCGCCTCCCAGCACGCTTCGTGTTCCAAGCAGGGAGCCACCAAGGTTGCTTTGCTACACTACTATGTTGTGTGGGATACAGGTGTTGGAGTGTGGTCAGGTGTCTCCACCTTACCTGAATGGTGGGGTACCACACCTCAGGAGGAGGTGCAGTACCTCTGTGGCGACTGAACCCTCAGGGGTGCCACATCAACAAGTCATGTATCTCCAAGGACTTTTGCACTCCAATCGCAGACTGTACAGACTAGGGGTGATATTGCATTTTTTAGTGTGATGCATTAATGTCACGTAACTGCACTCTGTGACATCTTCAGTGTGGCTTCTGTGCCTGCTGCTGATGATGATGATGTTAACACAAATTTGTGGAAATGTGAACAGTCATAGTTGGTGTACATTTGCTTAGTTAGCTGTAGTGGAAGACGTCTGGGTCCCAATTAAACTATTTCTATTCTCGTGACAGTTTTTCCACCTCAGTGGTGTCAGGCACTCAGTCTTTAAAATGTGAACACTCCTGGTTGGGTGTCCATCTGCTGCATTGGGTATAGTGAAATACCGGTCACTCCCTATTATACTGTTTCTACTGTCGTGAAATTGATGCCACTTTGGAAATGTGAACACTTCTGGTTGGGTGTCTATCTGCTGAACTTGGTGTAGTGAAAGACCTGTCGGTCCCTATTATACTATTTCTACTGTGGTGAAATTGATGGAATTTCTGTGGTGCAAGGCCCTCATTTTTTTAAATCTGAACACTCCTTGTTGGGTGTCCATCTGCTGCATTGGGTGTAATCAAAGAACTGTCGGTCCCTATTATACTATTTGTACTGAGGTGAAATTTATGCCAGTTTTGTGGTATAAGGCCCTCATTTCTTTAAATACGAACACTAATTGTTGGGTGTCCATCTGCTGCATTGGGTGTCGTAGAAGAACTGTCAGTCTCTATTATACTATATCTACTGTGGTGAAATTGATGCCACTTTGGTGTTGTCTGCCAATAATTTTTGGAAAAGTGAACACTCCTGGTTGGGTCTCCTTCATGTGTGTTGCCTGTAGCAGTAGGCCTCCGAGACCGACAGGCCTTCATTTCCTTGGACTCAACTACCCGTGTTACTATCCTTAAATTTTTAGCCTAGAAAACTGATATTTGTGCCACCTGAGTGTGGCTCAGCATGAAAGCAGGTAGAGGTGTTGCATGTGGTATCAGGGCTCCCAGCAAAGGGCCCTTCACCGATCCCTCACCCACCTCGTCTAACTGTGACATTCAGTTGAAAGCTGTAAATGCTGTCCCAGACCCCGATACCTCATGCCTGGCTGATTGCTGCAGTGCCATGCTAAAATCTGTACTGTGGGTGAATTGAGGCCACTTTCCTGGTGTCTGTGTCTCTTGTGATGTGTTTTCGCAGCATTTGGGGCCATTATAAGGTGTAGTGCATTTGTTTGTTTTTGCCTCCCATTGACGTGAATGGCCTTCAGTTATGTTCAGCGAATATTCAACAAATTAATCGGCGAATATTGCAAATTCAGTGAACGGAATCTGAACCAAACATTGAAATGTTCGCTCATCTCTACTTATCACATCCTGCCACCTCCAACTCAAACATGTTCGAACATGTTTTAACCCATATCAACCATTGCATAACCAACATTAATCCCTGTGGCCACCCATCCAACACAATTGTGCCCCTCCAATCCATCCTCAACTCTGCATCATGATTAATCCACAACTCTTATTAAACTTCTGTGTGACAGCAGTGGGTGTGGACCCACTGGACTGGCTTACCCTAGTGACAAAGTGACCACCTGTTCTTCACTAGATCCTCTGATGGTGGGGATAGGCTTGGGCTGTTAGGGTAGTGATCAGGTGTAATTTCCAGGCAGTGCCCAGACCTGTAGCAGATGACCAATGGGTCAGAACCATAAATGTGAACCACAGAGGACAAAGACAGACAGTCCGAGGTCGGAGAGGGCAGCACTGGTTCAAAATACGAAGCCGTGGTCCGAAGCGGAGATATCAGAGAGAACAGGTAAACAAGTCGGGTCAGTACCAGGAGAGTCACACAAAAATGCACCTAAATAGAAAACTGTAGACTAACTGCAACTGGACCTACTTTCAGGCAAGGTGTGGAAGGAGGAACTTCTTAATATACTGTAGGCCAGGGAAGCAAAACTCTGCAAGTCACAGCAGGTAAAATTCCTACAGAGTCGGGCCACGCCTCACTATAGCCAAGTGGAGACGCTTCAGCCACATTGGGATGCAGCAGTGCTGGGCATGCTACAAGAGGCAGTTCAGTATGATGGCCTGACACAGGGAGGGGCAGAGCAGTGAATGCAGTGAGTAGGAAGGTGCTGAAAATGTGTGCGAGTTACCGGCGTGGCAATCTGCCTTTTCCTTTCTGCCATTGCCATCAATGGCTACACATTCGGTTCAAAATATTAACACTTATACACAAGGCTATCTGTAACTTGTTCATGTATATCTGACCTAGTCTCTCGCTACCTCGCCAGTGAAATGTTTGATTGCATCAACTATCCTATCCAGATATCTGTATCCTATCCTATCCTATCTGCATTTTTTGATTCTACACCCCTTTCAAAAGCACTCTAAAACAAAACTGCTCATAAAAGCCTAAATGTTGTCAATTCGGTAACATATTATTATTATTATTATTATGCATTTATATAGCGCCATTTATTCCATGGCGCTTTACATGTGAAAAGGGGAAATATAGACAAGTATAATAAACATTGGCAGCTTTTCTCGTAGTCTTCTGTATTGTTTTCTCTCTCCTTTTTTCGTAGATTGTGAGCTCTTGTGCTTGTTTTTTGCCTTACTATATTCTAGTTATGAACAATAAACCCTATTTACAATGTTTACATGTAAAGCAACCTGAGATTAAAAGGAATCTGTTGTCAGGTTTTCTCCAACTAATATGAAAGCAGCATATCCCTGATTCCAGCGATGCATCACTTACTTGGCTACTTGCTGTACTTTTTAGAAAATCATAGTTTTATCAGCAGGAAATTATACTAGAGGACTAGTAAACCTGCTCTTAGGTAGTCATTCATATTCATGGCCTCTTTATACCCACTCCCCCTACTGATTGTCAGTTTTCTGCCTATGTACAATGTATAGAGAAAGCTATCAATCAGTGATGTGGGCAAGGTGAGCAGAGTTCAGTATTCAGAGAACTGCTAGATCTGCAGCAGAGGAAACTGTGATTTTATAATATCTGCAGCCAACAGCTAACTAAGTGACACATCGCTGGAATCAGGGTCTCTGTCCCTACATCATGCTTCTGTAAAATGGGGTAGCAAAACCCTGGTGACAGAACCCTTTAATGTAGGATTAAAATAATTAGTTAAATAATTATAATAGTAGTATGGTATATTTTTGTAAAAAAAAAAGTTATTAAAGAACTATGGCATAATTAGTGAATGTTTCTCACTTCTACCCGTTCAACTATTTGTTCTGTGTCTAAAAGTGAAATGATCACATACCCATTTCAAAACACTGAGCATACTCAGTCGGCCATGGACTTAGAAAAATGCTATTACCGTAACTATGTTTAATGCAAACAGGACTTTCCTTCAAAATAAAACATGTGATGGTTATACTGGAAAAACATTTACAACCAGTAGAAAGAAAGATTATTTAAAGGCAAACCTGCCGTCAATGTATGACACGCTGTGATAGGGAATCACAAAACAGAAAATCCTACAGAGAATGTAAATAGCGGCCTAAGGCAATGAAGATATTTGAAAGACATATTTCCTCCAGCAAGATAGAATTTGCATAATAGAACACATCCTAGAAAATGAGCTGCTGGAGTTATATGCTTTGCATACTAAATAAGTACATTGTGGAAGAGCTGGTGCTCATCTTCATAGCAGGTCTACCCCGCAGCTATGCAATTAACGTACACTGGCTTCCCGCATTAACATCTTATGAGTTCACCACCAATACAGGTCACTCAATGAGCATTTCAACTCTTTTCATTAAATAGATGCAAAGTGACAGTTACCTTTCCATTAAGCTTTAGCTTTATACAGCTCTGGCAAAAATTAAGAGACCACTTTCAAATGTTCAGTTTGTCTGATTTTTCTCTTTATAGGTATATTTTTGAGTAAAATGTACATTTCTTTTTTATTCTATAAACTACTGACAACATGTCTTCGATTTTCAAAGCACTAAATTTTGTATTTATTTTGAGAAATGGTCAAAATAACAAAAAATACAGTGCTTGCAGACCTCAAATAATGCTAAGAAAACAAGTTCATAATAATCAAGAAACAACAATACTAATGTTTTAACTCAGGAAGAGTTCAGAAATCAATATTTTGTGGAATAACCATGATTTTTAATCACAGCTTTCATGAGGCTTGGCATGCTTCACACCAATCTTTCACACTGCTTTTGGGCGACCGTATGCCATTCCTGGTACAAAAATTGAAGCAGTTCTTCTTTGTTTGATGGCATGTGACTATCCATCTCCCTCTTGATTACATTCCAGAGGTTTTCAATGGGGTTCAGGTCTGGAGATTGGGCTGGCCATGACAGGGATTTGATGTGATGGTCCTTCATCCACACATTGATTGACCTAGTTGTGTGGCATCGCGCATTGTCCTGCTGGAAAAACCAGTCCTCAGAGTTGGGGAACATTGCCTGAGCAGAAGGAATCAACTGTTTTTCCAGGATAACCTTGTATGTGGCTTGATTCATACGTCCTTCGCAAAGATTAACCTGTCCAATTCTAACCTTGCTGAAGCATCCCCAGATCATCACCGATCCTCCACCAAATTTCACTGTGGCTTGTACACCTCTCCAGATCTCCATCTAACCATTAGATGACTAGGTGTTGGGTAAAGCTGAAAATTAGACTCATCAGAGAAGATACTTTACTTCAGTCCTCTATGGTCCAATCCTTATGGTCTTTGGCAAACTTTAGCCTGGCTTTCCTTTGCTTCTCATTGATGAAAAGCTTTTTTCTATTTTTACATGACTTGAGCCCTGCCTCTAGGAGCCTGTTACGAACTGTTCTTGCTGTGCACTTCACCCCAGCTGCCATTTGCCATTCCTTTTGTTGGTCACTTGATGTTATCCTGCGGTTGCTGAGTGACATTCGAATAAGATGACGTTCATCCAGGTCAGTGGAGAGTCGTTTTCGCCCTCTGCTGGTCTCTAGCTTTGTGGTCAGCAATGTCTGCTGCTTGACCTTGTTGTAATGGACTACAGTCTTAGAAATTTTAAGGAAGGAGGCAACATGACGATCACTGTATCGTCTCTGCTAGTAAAGCCAGAATTGAGCCCTTCTTTTTCTCTCTCAAGACTTTTCTTTTCAACTACTTTGGCATGGTTAAAAGTTATTTTTTTCATTTCTACTGTTTTTGGGATATTACTAGCACTTGTTTTGCCACCCAGCTTGTCAAATTGCAAGAGGATTGTGAACACCACAGCAGGGACTCAGAGCTGACTGTACCCAGCAAAGAAATGCGACCCTTTCCCAGGCTTCAGGGCTTGCAGTGTAACAGCCGCAATGGTGCAGAGTCCCATATAAAGTCCTGAGTGGCTGTGTATCACTCGATCAATCCAACCACCTGGTCTAGAGTGCCCAGGTCCCCTTGCCCCACCCAATGCTGTATGGCTACTGGCTACTTGCAGAGCTCTCACCAGCCGGTCAACCACCACCCTCCCCACCATCTGAGTCAAGGTCTCAGGTTACAGCCACCTTTTCACAAGCTGCAGTTAAACATAAACCTGAGATCGGTCAGGCTGAGCCTCCACAAAAGTCAATGAAAACACCCGTTGGGCTCTCACATAAGTATTAAACCCCAGTCAGGCAAGGATCTCACCTTTTAGCTTGGCATAGTCCTGTGCGTCCTCTTGACTGAGGTCAAAGTAGGCCTTTAGCACATCACTCCCAAGGAATGGAGCCACCACTTTGGCCCACTGGGAAGCTGGCAGGTTCTCCCACTTTGCGGTGTGCTCAAGATGGTGAGGAAAGCTTCTACGTCGTCTTCCGGACTTCCCCAGAGTGGAATGGACCTTGTCCCGGGTCTCATAACATTCTGGGGTCCATGCTGGAGGTGCCTTATACAGGGCTGCAATCTGCTGCAGCAACAGGTTATTGGTCTGTTGCTGTTGCTGTATAAGGACCAGCTGCCTCAGGATTTCTTCCATCTCGTCCGCAGGCCTAGGTTGCAGTGTGGCAAGCCTAATGACAGACATGCAGCTGACGTTGGGATAGGCCTCAATTCACACTGCCCGCATTCTCTAACCAAATGTAGAGCAGCGGTGTCCATGCCGTGCAGTAATGAGACAGTGACCCAGGAAAGTTCACAGTAAAAGTAAAAATCACCATACCCTTCCTGCAAACTGGTGTTACTCAAGTCCCATCTGTCAAACAATGATGATTTTAATTGCAGGGTTAAATTGGCATATTTCCACAACTAGAACACCACAAAAAGAATGGTTCATGAAAATATCACAACCACAAGTATAATCGACAGAGTAATAATAATTTATTAATGTATAGTACTTATAAAATCACATCAGAACTACAAAGTGCCAAATCCCCAATAGGCAGGCACAGGTCCCCAATAGGCAGCATTGTTCCCTAATAGGCAGGCACAGGACCCCAATAGGCAGCATTGTTCCCTAATAGGAAGCACAGTTCCCCAATAGGCAGGCACAGGTCCCCAATAGGCAGGCACAGGTCCCCAATAGGCAGCATTGTTCCCTATAGGCAGCACAGGTCCCCAATAGGCAGCACAGGTCCCCAAAAGGCAGCACAGGTCCCCAAAAGGCAGGCACAGGTCCCCAATAGGCAGCACAGTGCTGCATAGGTCCCTAATAGGCAGTAAAGGTCCCCAATAGGCAGCACAGGTCCCCATTAGGCAGGCACAGGTCCCTAGTAGGCAGCACAGCACAGGCCCCCAATAGGCAGGCACACAGGTCCCTAATAGGCAGCACTGCACAGCACAGGTCCCCAATAAGCAGCAGCACTGCACATATACAAATGACCTGGTGTTGGCCTATGTGTACCACAGGCTGAAGTTGAACTGAAGACTGAAGTAAATAATCCCGCGGTGAGGCAGGCGGGCGGCGGGCCACGGTCACCACACACAGACTAGTGTCCTCCTGTCCAGGCTCAGGCACTCAGCTCACTGGGCAGCCGCAGCGGCGGGTAACTCCTGAGTCCAGTCCAGCGAGCTCCAGAGTCTAGTTACCTGCCAATTATAGCCGCACTGCGCCGCAGGAATCAGTGCACGGGCAGCGGGGGCTGCTGGGGTGTGCTGTGCTGCTCTGTCCTGTAGTCAGTAGACAGAGAGCAGCACGTCAAGTATCAATGCGCGCGCAGTATCCGGCAGGAAGCAGAGCAAGAGTCCTCCTCTGTTCCTTGCCTGCAGGCAGCCCCGCCAGCAACATCAGAGGACCGGATCGTGGCTCTGGATCTCCCCGGTTCGGGGAACCAGCTGCTTTTTTAACAACCGGATCCACCGAACCGGGGAGAACCCGCTGAATCCCACCCCTGACCATGTCATGCTGAGGGGTGCCAGGCATTCGCCTCTCTTGGCTCACACAAGCCGGCTGTTGCAGAGCCACATGCTCTGCTGCTTGTAAACAAACACTAACAACTGCAGGGTTTTTGAATGGAATCTGTGGCCTTGGGCGAACCGCCTCATTACCATCCTGTAGTTTGCTCCAAAAATAAAAGCCCATGTCAGGTTTTCTTAAATTTGCCTTCCGCAAATAGCTTGTCCAGGACGACACTTACTTTTATTCTATACCTGTGACTGAAATGCACTCCAGCGGCCTTAATATGTTTCTATACGCATCCTGGGGGATACATAGCGACCCTCACATATAATAGTTGTCACTGCCTCACAGCACGAATTTCTAACTAATTACCACTTAGAAGGATTTTTCTGGCATACATCCAAAATTAAATTATTGGAGGATGTAAACTACGGAGGTATGCAAAGTTAACCCTCCTGACACCTTCCATCAAAACTGTGTACAATTGGTCACAGAAAACACGAGACCTGCTTTATTTGTTCTCCCTTTGTACAAGCTGAATTTTGCTAATGTCCAGAATATAGGAATGAATGATTTCCTTGGCCATTCAATAGGCTGGAAATATATTGCTTATGTGGGGAAGGTGACTTGACGATCGGACTTGACTGGAGGAAGAAGGGATGGTTTGTGCACTGTAGATGGATATTTGTAATGACAGAAGGGAAACAGCTGGGGAAAATGGAATAGGAGTGCAATACCTAGATTTGACCACAGGATGGCAGAGGGGAGCGTGAGAACAGGACTTGTCAGCAGCTTAGGGCTCTCGGAAATGCTTAGTCATGGGGGACGGGGAGATAGGAACCCAGGAGGGAAGTTCCTGAGGAAGGGGATAAATAGGACAGGACAGGGTTCCAGGCTAGGCTAGTCCCGGGAGGAGCTCAGGAGGAGAAGACTCAGTACGGAGGACTGACGATGGTGGAGAGCTCAACCAGGGAACTGATAGGAAGAGACAGTCAGGCGGGTGGCCCTGACACAAAGGACCACAGGACAGACGAGGCCCCGGGGGTACCAATTGGACGACGACCTCAGACTTGCGAAGCGCTGGCGGTAGATAGGCCTACGGCAGCCCCAGCGAAAGATCCGCGAGGAACGTCACTACGACTGAAGGAAGGTGAAGGTACCCAGGCCTGAATACGGAGAGCTGTAAAGGAGCTGCGGTGCATGGCTACGGTCATCAGGAGGATGGCCAATAAACTCGGACCTGTTGCAACCAAAATCTGCCTCTGTCTGGTGTCTGTGTCGTCTGGTCACAGCTCTACGGCCTACCCACCGGGACCCACGGCTGCCTCTGCCCGTCGCCCGGCCTCAGCGGCTGCTGGGCCGCCGGAATCTGTGGCCGCCTCTGCCCCGCTCTCGACCCTGGCCGCGTCCCACCCACCGGACTCCACAGCCTACACCCGACCCTCTGTTTGGGTTGCGGAGGTCATACAGAAGAAGGCCAGAGAGCGGGAGATCTGGGGCCTGCTCCACGAGAAAGGAGAGGCTGGCATGGCGGCTCCACGATCCACCGGGCGGCTCGTGTACACCAACCTGGAGAAGGGATGCGGGTTCATTCGGGACCTCGCAACAGGCCAAAAGGTATACATCAACGTGACTTCCATCCGTCATGGCCGGGCTTTGCGGGAGGGGGATTTGGGGTCCTATTATAAGGAGTACTGTCCCCGCGGCTATTATGCAGTAGCAGTGGTCGCCGAACCCGAAGGCCACGAGCCCCCGTAAAAAGGACCCCCAAAGACACTCCCAGCATCCCGGGAGCTCCATGGCTGTGGAGCCCCTTGCAACTGGCGGGACACCGGCTATCAGGAGATGGCCCGGACTACCCGGATTTCGATGCACAGTTGTGCAGGCCAGAGGACAGTTCGACGTCCAAGATAAGGGACATGTTTTGTTGTTTATTACTTGCTCCTGACATAGCGGGGATGCGGAGGAGGAAGTGCTCATGTAAAAGGAAGTGGGAGTACTCATGTTCTGTTTTGAAATGTTGTGCTTAAAGAAATGTTATGTTGTAGGAAAAAAAACAAAAAAAAAAAAACAACAAGAAAAAAGGGTTACTCCAGTTGAGTCACCCTCATGGGTATTAAAACAAAGGTAACCATATATACGGTATACCAAATGTTGATTTAATGTGTAATATGTATAAGAATGTGCAACTGGTCCCGGGTACAGGGTAGGATAAAAACGCTGACCATGACTCTTTTTAAAAATTGAAGGACAATAAGACGGAAGAGAGTGAACCAGACAGTAGTCTGTCAGCCAGGTTCCCGACACCACGGACACCCCAAAAGGATAGGCAGGCGCTAACGATGACCTGGTAGGCGAAAGGCCTCGGTCATGGCGTTCCGGACAGTTGAGGGTAACAGAAGGGGAGAACAGTGGGAGGTACACGCCGTAGCGTAGTCCGGGTGAACCTAGCCAACCTGAAAGAAGTTGTCCCATGGCATGCGCGCCGGTGAGTAGCAGTAGGCTGCACGGAGCATGGTGCTCCCGGTTTGGTTCAGCCCCCCCGTGTGGCGGGTTTGGCCCAACAACCGGTCCGACAACAGACAGTAAGCTTTAGGACGACGAAGGAATTGTCGGGGATGACAATAGACAAAGGAAGGGGGAGTGTGGGTAAGGTGACTTGACGGACGGACTTGACTGGAGGAAGAAGGGACGGTTTGTGCACTGTAGACGGATATTTGTATTGACAGAAGGGAAATAGCTGGAGAAAATGGAATAGGAGTGCAATACCTAGATTTGACCACAGGATGGCAGAGGGGAGCATGAGAACAGGACTTGTCAGCAGCTTAGGGCTACGGAAACGCTTAGTCATGGGGGGCAGGGAGATAGGAACCCAGGAGGGAAATTCCCGAGGAAGGGGATAAATAGGACAGGACAGGGTTTCAGGCTAGGCTAGTCCCGGGAGGAGCTCAGGAGGAGAAGACTCAGTACGGAGGACTGATGACGGTGGAGAGCTCGACCAGGGGACTGATAGGAAGAGGCAGTCAGGGGGGTGGCCCTGACACAAAGAACCACAGGACAGACGAGGCCCCGGGGGTACCAATTGGACGACGACCTTGGACTGGTGAAGCGCTGGTGGTAGATAGGCCTAGGGCAGACCCAGCGAAAGATCCGTGAGGAACGTCACTACGACTGAAGGAAGGTGAAGGTACCCGGTCCTGAATACGGAGAGCTGTAAAGGAGCTGCGGTGCATGGCTACAGTCGTCAGGAGGACGGCCAATAAACTCGCACCTGTTGCAACCAAAATCTGCCTCCGTCTGCTGTCTGTGTCATCTGGTCGTGGTAAGCAGTGGACCACCCCCCAATCTGGGCCCCTACCACACTTATATTAGTTTTCTGGTGTTGGTGACAACTGACATAGTCACCTATCCATAAAGTGTATTTATGGTATCCTCATAATGCCTTATATTATCCAAAAATAGGGCACCAATGGTGTCAAGCTGGACTGTTGGATAGACTTGTACACAGAACGGTGGAATTGAATATTTGCATTTTTTTAAAAAAACATTAATCCCTTCACGATTGATAACATATAGGTACGTCATTGGTCGTGACCCTCCCTTTGATGTGGCCGTTGACGCTGAGCCTGCATTTTTTCACTGCACATGACAGCTGATCTGATCAGTTGTCATGGACATATAACACTTGTTAACAAGTTAAATGCTGCTGTCAATCTCTAATAGCAGCAGTTAACAAGCACTGTCCTTATGCGCATCACAAGACCCATTCATCAGCGCCGCTGTCACATGATCGTGAGGCACTGATGGATTTTCATAACAGCCGGGGGTCTGCAGAAGACTCCCATACCTATCATTGTAAATCACCCATAAGGTCAGTTTTAGTATTTAGTGAACTTGGCAATTAAAACAAAATAAATAAAAAAAAGTTAGTATTGCACTTTTTTTGCACATTCACTGCACTTGGAATTTTTTTCCCGTTTACCAGTACACTATGTGATTGAATCTGTGACGAGGTCAGCTTATGCTGAGTCGACTTTTTCTTTAGCGTGGACCCTCTGGGTCGTGGCACCCACCTAGGGCAAGCTGACCTTGTGAGGAACCACCCCCTATACAGGGAGTGTCAGGGGCAAGACCAAGGTGGTGAGCCACCACGACTGCTTGCACCAGACGGCCGGCTCAGATAGACACTAGGTATGAGTATCTGACGACAAGGACGTGCAGGAAACAAGACATGATAATACGTAAGTTCAAGGTATCTTCATTAAGACAAATTCAGGATAGCATTCAGTGCAAAACATGATAACAAGCAAACACGGCAAGGTGAGTGCGTGGCACGCCAAGGTCCATGGAATAGTACGTGCTAGAAGGCAAGCCTGGTTACTGGCAAGGACACGATGACATCGGACTCCGGACAGCTGGCAGGGATCAGGGCATCAGGCTGTAGACTTCATGCTTACGATCTCTGGCAGGGATGGCAGGCTCCGGGAATCCAGGCAAACCAGGGTACAAGCAAGGAGGCACGACGGATCTCCAGGCATGGTGCGTGTTAGGGAACACACAGAGGTCGAAGGCAAGATTCCAGGCAGGGTGCGTGCTAGAGGCACACCAGGGTCCAGGGCAAGGTGCAAGGCAAGGTGCGTGTGTAGGGGACACGCCAGATTCAAAGTGCGAAACACGGTGTGTGTGTAGGGGACATGCCAGGGTTCAAAGTTCAACATACAAGACTGGAAGCGTGTATAGAGACACGCCAAGGCACAAGGGACAAGGCAGAGTCCTGCGCGTGCAGAGGGCACGCCAGGGTCATAGTTCAAGGCAGAGTCCTGCGCGTGCAGAGGGGCATGCCAGGGTCAGGGTTCAAGGTAGAGTCCTTCGTGTGCAGAGGGGCACGCCAGGGTCAGGGTTCAAGGCAGAGTCCTGCGCGTGCAGAGAGACACGCCAGGGTCAGAGTTCAAGGCAGAGTCCTGCGTGTGCAGAGGGCATGCCAGGGTCAGGGTTAAAAGCAGAGTCCTGCGCGTGCAGAGGGCACGCCAGGGACAGAGTTCAGGCTAGGACCTGTGCGTGCGAGAGGGCACGACAGGGTACTTGGATAGACCTGCGCGTACTTTTACAGAAGCACGGGGAGGTATGCCACGGGGCGGGCCAGGGCCTGCATGTGCTAAGAGAAGCATGGAGAGCACAGTGCAGAGACAGCGTAGGTGCAAGGAAGCACAGAGAGCACGGCTGGGGCACTGGCTAGCTGGACAAACAGCACAAACAGGCGGGCAAGACTCCAGCGAACTCGGCTGGGGCATAGCAGGCGACACAGCTGTCACTGACCGATGAGCACAGCTGAGGCACAAGCAGGCGGGCACGGCTAGGGCGGGTATGGCCGAGGCACAAGCAGGAGGCTAGGAAGGCCAGGCGCATGCAAAGGGCACACGAAGAATCAAGGCAAGGCAAAGCAAGAAACAAGGCAAAGCTAGGCAGGGTACGGAACAATGAGCGGAACGTAGGCAGAAACAAAGAGCCAGGTCAGAGCGAGAACAGAGCTAGCAGCGGAGCGTAGGCCGAAGCCCAGAGCCGGGTCAAGGGAGAACCTTGAGACTAGTGTAGAAATGTGCAAGAGAGCACAAAAGGTAAGAGAGGAGGAATGGAGCGTGTGCCAGGAGGTACAACAGAGCACCATGCGCATGCAAAGGGCACACGAAGAAACAAGGCAAGGCAAAGCAAGAAACAAGGCAAAGCTAGACAGGGTACGGAACAATGAGCGAAACGTAGGCAGAAACACAGAGCCAGGTCAGAGCGAGAACAGAGCTAGCAGCGGAGCGTAGGTCGAAGCCCAGAGCCGGGTCAAGGGAGAACCTTGAGACTAGCGTAGAAATGTGCAAGAGAGCACAAAAGGTAAGAGAGGAGGAATGGTGCATGTGCTAGGAGGCACAACAGAACACCATAAGTAAAAGGAGAGGAATGGTGCGTGTGCCAGGAGGCACTACAGAGCACCATAGGTAAGAGAGGAGGAGTAGTGCGTGTGCCAGGAGGCACAACAGAGCACCACAGGAAAGAGAGGAGGAATGGTGCATGTGCCAGGAGGCACAACAGAGCACCATAGGTAAGAGCAAGGAAGAACAAGCAAAGACAGAGAACATAGGAAGGACCACAAGGCAAAGCATAGCAAAGGCAAGACATGGCAAAGCGGCAAGGCAGAGAACACCAGAAGGACTACAAGTCCAAGCATGACAAGGACAAAACATGGCACAATGGACAAACACAGGACAAGGCATGAGACAAGAGGCAGAGTACAAGCACAGAGCGTGTGCAGAGATGCACTACAGAGCAAAGTGCAGGGGCACAGAATACAGAGCGACCAGGCAGACCAAGCAGCCATGCAGGGAAGCAACACGATACTCAGGCCCCGACCATAGGAAGGGGCGGTCTGATATAGCACCATAGCACCTGCAGTTCCGGGTCAGGATCAGGGAAGGTCTTCCAGTTCAGATCCTCCAGATTCATAGAGAGCGTTGCTAGATCAGACTGGGCAGAACCATAGAGAAGGTCACATGGTCAGGGCTCCAGGAATACATAGAGGATTACAGAACCAGACAGTGCTAGAACATAGGAAAGGTCACATGATCAGGGGGTCCAGGAATACATAGAGGATTGCAGAATCAGACAGCGTTGGAACATAGGAAAGGTCACATGATCAGGGGCTCCAGGAATACAGAGGATTGCAGAATCAGAGCAGAGACGGATGGTTACCTAGCAACGGCGTGCAGCCATGAGGTAAGGCGCGCGTGCACATCGCTCCAGGCATCTTGCAGCACGAGACATAACGGGCATGAGAATTCAGTACACGTGCACAGCGCTCCAGGAGTCATGCGGCATACCAGACATGGCGGGCATGATAGTTCGGTGCATGTGCACACTGCTCCAGGGGTCATGCGGCATAACAGACATGGCGAGCATGACAGACATGACTAGCATGACGGACATGGTGGGCATGACAGAATCAATGGTGTCAGGCAAAAGTACGACTCTTCCCACAAAAAACAAGCCCTCACATGGCCATATTGATTGAAAAATAAAAAAAAGTTTGGTCTCTGGGAAGAAGGGGAGCAAAAAGCGCAAACGAAAAATCGCCCGTGAGTGAAAGGGTTAATTATTAAGGTATACATGTAGTAATAAGGGCTATGTTTTATTCTATAGTCAGTTACTTTTTATATTGGTGGACTCTGAGTTTCTAGGGCCACAATCGATGATATCTGTCCAGAATATAGCAAAGAATGGTGCCCTTGGCCATTCTTTAGCCTTCCTCTAGTGTTAGGGTCGTGACTAGAGTTGAGCGATACCGTCCGATACTTCAAAGTATCGGATCGGAATGTATCGGCCGATCTTAAAAAAAAGTATCGGTATCGCCGATTCCGATACCGGAAGTCCCATTCAAGTCTATGGGACTTCCGGTATCGGAATAAGAAAAACCCTGTTTTTGCCTTGTACAGCCTCTCTGGGGTCTGTACGGGCCTTTCGGGGGGCTGTGCCGGCCTGCCAGGGGGTCTGTGCAGGCTCCGGTGGTCTGTGCCGGCCTGCCGGGGGGGCTGTGCCGGCCTGCCGGTGGGCTGTGCCGGCCTGCCGGGGGGCTGTGCCGGCCTGCCGGGGGGCTGTGCAGGCTCCGGTGGGCTGTGCCGGCCTGCCAGGGGGCTGTGCCGGCCTGCCGGTGGTCTGTGCAGGCTTCGGGGGTCTGTGCAGGCATCGTCCGATGGGACTACAAGTCCCATCGGGCGATGCCTGCTACCATGACAGTGATTGACACATTAGCCAATGATGGGACAGTAGTAGTCCCATCATCCGGCTAATGTGTTGAATGTAAAAAAAAAAAAAAAATTACATGCTACATACATGCTACATACATACAACATACATACAACATACATACTACATTCATACTACATACTACATACATGCTACATTCATACTACATATATACTACATGCAACATACATACTACATATATACTACATGCATGCAACATACATACTACATATATACTACATGCATGCAACATGCATACTACATATATACTACATGCAACATACATACTACATATATACTACATGCATGCAACATGCATACTACATATATACTACATGCTACATACATACTACATATATGCTACATACATACTACATATATACTACATGCATGCTACATACATACTACATGCTACATACATACTACATATATGCTACATACATACTACATATATACATACATACATACTACATGCATGCTACATGCTACATACATACCACATACATACTACATACATACTACATACATACTACATGCATGCTACATGCATGCTACATGCTACATACATAACACATATATACTACATGCATGCTACATACATACTACATGCTACATACATACCACATACATACTACATACATACTACATACATACTACATGCATGCTACATACATACTACATGCTACATACATACTACATATATACTACATGCATGCTACATACATACTACATACATACTACATGCATGCTACATACATACTACATACATACTACATACATACCACATACATACTACATATATACTACATACATACTACATACATACTACATGCATGCTACATACATACTACATACATACATACTACATATATACTACATGCATGCTACATACATACTACATGCTACATACATACTACATATATACTACATACATACTACATACATACTACATGCATGCTACATACATACTACATGCTACATACATACCACATACATACTACATGCTACATGCTACATACATACTACATATATACTACATGCATGCTACATACATACTGCATGCTACATGCATGCTACATACATACTACATACATACTACATGCTACATACATACCACATATATACTACATACATACTACATACAATACATTCATACAATACATACATAGACATACAGTACATATAACATAGAGTAACATACTTACCAATACTTGTCACATTGTTCCCCGAAGCCATTGTCTTTTACGGAATAAATATTAACATAACAAACCACAAAAATACTCACCCACGATCCGAAGCAGTCACCCACGCAGCAATGGCATAAAGTGAGACTAGGGACTTTTTTTTTTTTAAGTGGCGGAGGAATACAGTGCGGAAGGATACCTACCTTCCGTCATTGGATTCCTGCAGCCCGTAGAGAACGGCAGCATCAGCTGATGCTGCAGTTCTCTACCCAAGATCGTCATGGGACACACTCGTGGACTGCTTCGGATCGTGGGTGAGTATTTTTGTGGTTTGTTATGTTAATATTTATTCCGTAAAAGACAATGGCTTCGGGGAACAATGTGACAAGTATTGGTAAGTATGTTACTCTATGTTATATGTACTGTATGTCTATGTATGTATTGTATGAATGTATTGTATGTAGTATGTATGTAGTATATATGTGGTATGTATGTAGCATGTAGTATGTATGTAGTATGTATGTAGCATGCATGTAGCATGCAGTATGTATGTAGCATGCATGTAGTATATACGTAGTATGTATGTAGCATGTAGCATGTAGTATGTATGTAGTATGTATGTGGTATGTATGTAGCATGTAGTATGTATGTAGCATGCATGTAGTATGTATGTAGTATGTATGTAGTATATATGTAGTATGTATGTAGCATGCATGTAGTATATATGTAGTATGTATGTAGCATGTAGTATGTATGTAGCATGCATGTAGTATGTATGTAGTATGTATGTAGTATATATGTAGTATGTATGTAGCATGTAGTATGTATGTAGCATGCATGTAGTATATATGTAGTATGTATGTAGCATGTATGTAGCATGCATGTAGTATGTATGTAGTATATATGTAGTATGTATGTAGCATGTAGTATGTATGTAGCATGCATGTAGTATATATGTGTTATGTATGTAGCATGCATGTAGTATGTATGTAGTATGTATGTAGTATGTATGTAGCATGCATGTAGTATGTATGTAGTATATATGTGGTATGTATGTAGTATGTATGTAGTATGTATGTAGTATGTATGTAGCATGCATGTAGTATGTATGTAGTATATATGTGGTATGTATGTAGTATGTATGTAGTATGTATGTAGTATGTATGTAGCATGCATGTAGTATGTATGTAGTATATATGTGGTATGTATGTAGTATGTATGTAGTATGTATGTAGCATGCAGTATGTATGTAGCATGCATGTAGTATATATGTAGTATGTATGTAGCATGTAGTATGTATGTAGCATGCATGTAGTATATATGTAGTATGTATGTAGCATGTAGTATGTATGTAGCATGCATGTAGTATGTATGTAGTATGTATGTAGTATTTTTTTTTTTTTTTTTAACATTTAACACATTAGCCGGATGATGGGACTACTACTGTCCCATCATTGGCTAATGTGTCAATCACTGTCATGGTAGCAGGCATCGCCAGATGGGACTTATAGTCCCATCGGACGATGCTTGCACAGACCCCCGGACATCAGCACAGCCCCCCGGCAGGCCGGCACAGCCCCCCGGCAGGCCGGTACAGACCCCCACAGGGTGCACAGACCACCGGCAGGCCGGCACAGCCCCCCGGCAGGCCGGTACAGACCCCGGGCAGTCCACACAGCCCCCCGGCAGGCCGGCAGAGACCCCCGGAAGGCCCGAAATGACGGCGCATCATGATGCGCACACACCGCGCATCATGATGACGTCAGGCTGTCAATCAACTTTGAACTTCCGATTCCGATGCCGACTTCCGATATTGAAAAAATATCGGAAGTCGGTATCGGAATTCCGATACAGCAAGTATCGGCCGATACCTGATACTTGCGGTATCGGAATGCTCAACACTAGTCGTGACCGACCCGTTTTAGGTTTTAAATGCATACAAATTCTACATACATTTGTTTATTGCATCAAGACTTTTTGACTTTTTCAGGAACTTATTTTTAAACAAAATACAATAAAATAAAACTATTTTACTAAATTGTAAAATGCTCTTATTAAAATTATAACATTTGTGTTGTTGGGGTCAATTTCGACCCAGGTCTAATATAAGAGTAAAAAAACAATAATAAGTCCCAAAACTGAACTCATAAACACAATATAAACCAACAGCCCACAGCCAGCTCTACCTCCAACAACTTGAGTTAGGGACATGTCCAGGCATGTATGGCCAAATCAGCTCAGAGTTGGTACTTTGCAGAGTATACATCTCCAGTTTACACATGCAACAATGAGGAGAAGATTTGATGTAAGCCAAATTCTGGATTATATCTTAGATGATAATGAATCAGAGGACACACAGCAGCAAACTGATACAGGTGAACAGGTTTCTGAGGAGGAAGATGATGTGGAGTATCAACCGGAAGACACAAAGACACAGACAGTTCTGATCAGTCTGATGAGGAGGTCACTGGTGCTTAAGCTGCTCCCGCTGAAAGATTCAAATCCAAAAGTGGCAAGATCAGTTGGAGCTCAGTACCTCCAGATGTACATGGCAGGGCAGATTCTGCAAATGTCATAAAAATGACCCCTGGGATCACAAGGTTTGCTGTGACAAGAGTAAGTGACATCAAGACATGTTTTGATCTGTTTATGCCATTGTCAATAAAAAAAAGTCATTATTGCTATGACAAACCTTGAAGGAAAAAAAGTCCACGGCAACATGTGGAATGACCTTCATGATGATGTCCTGGATGCCTACATTTGTGTTCTTCTCCTTGCTGGAGTGTACAAATCCTGCAATGAGGCCACTGATAGTCTCTGGGACGCATCGACAGGCAGGAATATTTTCCGGGCAACAATGTCACTTCAAAAGTTTCAAATGATATAAAGAGTCCTCAGATTTGACAACAGAGACACCAGAACAAAATCTGACAAACTTTCTCCCATCAGGGATGTTTGGGAGAAATGGGTGCAGCTTCTTCCACTGATGTTCAACCCAGGGCCAGAGGTGACAGTAGACGAACGTTTTCTCCCTTTCCGCGGAAAATGCCCCTTCCGGCAATACATGTCAAGTAAGCCAGGCAAATACGGCATAAAAATCTGGGCAGCCTGTGATGCAAAAACTAGCTATGCATGGAATCTACAGATTTACACAGGCAAGTCTGCAAGCGGCATCCCTGAAAAAAAACAAGGAAAACGTGTAGTCCTCGATATGACTACTGGACTGCAGGGTCACAACATTACTTGTGACAATTTTTTTACCAGCTATGACCTTGGACAAGAACTTCTCAGGAGGAAAATCACCATGGTGGGCACAGTGAAAAAAAACAAACCTGAGCTGCCCGCTGAATTGTTGCAGATGAAGGACAGGGCTCCACTTTCCTCAAAGTTTGTTTTTACAGACACCACCACTGCTGTTTCATACTGCCCCAAAAAACGACGGAATGTGGTACTGATGTCCACACTTCACAAAGATGCAGCTGTGTCATCAGGAAGTGACAAAAAGCCCAGAATCTTCCTGGACTATAACAAAAACAAAGGAGGAGTGGACAACCTGGACAAGCTGACTGCCACCTACACTTGCCAGCGAATGACTAGGAGATGGCCAATGGTTGTATTTTACAACATCCTTGATGTGTCAGCATGCAATTCATTTGTGTTGTGGACCCACATTCACCAAGGATGGAATTCAAAGAAAAAAAACAAGCGGAGGATGTTTCTTGAGGAACTAGGAAGATCCCTTGTCAAGGCGCACATTGACCAAAGGGAACGAGTGCCCCGAGACCCAGCCGCTGCAGCCTTGGTCCGACAACTCCAGAGCTCAACAAGTGCTTCGTCCACACCCACAGCAACACAAAGAGCATCATCACCAGCATCCTCCTCAACCAGGCCTGCCTCAACATCAACCACAACAGCCACAACCCCAGTGAGACCACCTGATTCTAAAAGAAAGAGGTGTCAGGTCTGCCCTAGCAATAAGGACAGAAACACAAACACATCGTGCTTCGCCTGCAAAAAATACCTCTGCAAAGAACACACAAAAAGTGTCACTTTTTGCCACACATGCATCTAAATACTAATGCATCTAAAAACTAGTACTTGATTTCTGTTGATTTGATTTGCTTGATTGATTGTTGTTTGTTTGTTTATTTGACCTAGAAAAGCTACTTTTTATTATTATTGTTATTAATGTTAATAATATAATTTTCATCTTTTATTTGTATTAAAGTTCTATAAAAAAAATCTGTTTTTTGCCTTTTTCATAAAGTAGTTAGATATGGGTCAAAACTGACCCATAACACCATAGATGTTACTAGAGTTAATAATATAAAATATATATATGTATATTTTTTTTACATTTAAGAAATGTGTTCTAAAACCCTTCAGTAATAGTCAGGTAATATAACAAACTTTTTTAAGTTTATATTATTCTCTTGAGGTTCATTTGACAATATTTTTATATTGAAAATGAAGGGTATGCTCTCAAATGAAAGGCCCAGGGGGCCACAACAAAAATATTAAAATCAATCCTTCCATGGATGAGAAACCCTAACAAGGTAACTAAGAGGTAAGAAACAAATTGGATCATAAATAACTGTTTTTAGGGTATCCTAGGGGTGATTTAAGACACGGGTCAAAACCGACCCGTTAACATAAGAAAGAGTAACAGAAAGCTAACACTAGAGGAAGGTTAGACTGGAAAGTTCCTTTCTCAGCTGGAAATAAGACCACAGGTAAGGCATTCTGCTTGGGCTGTATGAGCAATTTACATGGCCCCTACTGGAGGCATCTCTCATTACTCTTTTCAAAGGCTTGTATAAAAAGTCTCAGGTACAAGACTGACTAACACTATATAGAATAAAGACGTCTCTGTGAAAAAAGCCAGTGGGTAATCTTTTAGGTTTGTCACTAGCTAGCTCTGCTGGATAGGTATGGCCAGAGGTAAGAGATGATTTACAACTGTAGCTATAGCCCCTAAAGCTATAGTTACCCTTCTTTGATAGAAATAAGTCTAGAGCATCAATTAAAAAACATGAAAATTGACTTTAAAGTCACTGGTCCTCTATACAAATGTCACAAAATGTTTAATGGAAAGTTAAAACACCCAGTGCCTTCCTACTATGCCATGAGAACTGTGAGTTAGACATGAGCAGATCTTTCAAATTGTATAGTTCATTTTTTCTTTACCATTACCTTTGTGAAAGTAAAAAAAATGGGTCTAAAGGACAATATTGGTGAAAAAAGTTAAATGTTTATTTTTTCCTTCCACGTTTCATTAATTCCTGTGATGCACCTGAAGGGTTAATAACCTCCTGAATGTGGTTTTGAGCACCTTGAAAGGTGCAGTTTTTAGAATGGTGTCAGTCGTGGATATCTTCTATCATATAGGCCCCTCAAACTCACTTCAAATGTGAGGTGGTCCCTAAAACAATGGTTTTGTGAATTTTGTTGTAAAAATGAGAAATCGCTGGTCAACTTATAACCCTTATAATGTCATAATAAAAAAAAATAATGTTTAAAAAATTGTCCTAATCTAAAGTAGACATGTTGGAAATGTTATTTATTAACTATTTTGTGTGGCCTAGCTTTCTGATTTAAGGGCATGAAAATTGAAAGTTTGAAAATTGCTAAATTTTCAAAATTTTCGCCAAATTTCTGATTTTTTCACAAATAAGCATAAGTCATATCAAAGAAATGTTACCAGTATCATGAAGTACAATATGTCACGAGAAAACTTTGTCAGAATCAGCAGGATCCGTTGAAGCGTTACAGAGTTATTATAAAGTGACACTGGTCAGAATTGTAAAAATTGTCCGAATATGAAATCAGGCTTTGTGGTAAAAGGGTTAATGAGGTGTTGGATTTCTAAAACGAGAAATTTATAAAAGCATGCAATTCTTTCATTTCTTAAGTGCAAAAACAGCAGCATAGCAAAACTGACTTAAAAAATGTCTGTTGACAATAAATCACCTCCACAATGTCCCATTTTCAGCCAGATAGTTTAAATTGCTGTGTGTCACCTCGACCTTATCAAGAAGACTAGAATGCTATTAGAATTGCTCACTGAATAGAGCCTTATCTTTCATACATGACAGGACTCACTTAGATAATGGTATTCCCATCTATCAAGACCATAATGTCCTTCTCACTTATTCTTACTTGGTCAGAACTCTTAATGTTGTGTTAATAAGTAGCAAATATTGAGGTTGTGTAAAGTGATGAGGGCGGCAGCCGTGGACGAGCTGCTGCTCCATAACGCCTTAGCACTTTATAGGAAAATCGTGCCCCAGTCCCAATGTGATACCAGGTGTGGAGTGCATCACGCTCACTTTCTCCAGACCTACATCTTCAGGAGCCATTACACAAAACCAGTTCTTTTCCACAAGCAAAAGTTTACAGGACAGTTCAAGCTCATCAGATTGTAGCACGCAGTATCGGGCACAACACTCCTTAGTTCTTGTTTCTTTCGTACAGTACATCTTCACTATTACTCTCCGCTCCTCCTGGACTATCCCTATATTTACTGTTGCTGTCAGCCAAAGACATTTCCCGTCCAGTTCCTCAGTGCACCCGGGATTCATTACCTTCCCTTCATGCAGTTCCACGTCCAGCGTATGCCAGAGGATAAGACACTCTTCGTAGAACCTGTGCAGCGACTTCTGCTCTGGACATTGCAGGAATGTCCACAAGGGGTTCCAGTAAGGCATCCTACTGCCCCGAATGATAGATTCTTGCTCATTGCAACTTGAACTTGGTTACTGTACTGCCCTATCTGATCTGCTATCAGGAAGCAGTCTATTTTTACTGGGGTTTGCCCCTCCTACTATGGGCTAGTCCAAAACCTTAACTATGTAGCTGACAGATATACTTTTGCATACATTATGCATTGCATTTGCATACATCTATTCTATTATTTCTAAACACTGTTTTGGGTGATTCCTTTGTATCTCCGTTCATACTCCACCCACACACACAAATGATTCACCATTTGAAAGGTAAACTTGCCCCCTTCAGCATGAAAATAGCCAAACAAACCACACTTTCACAATTTGAACACAAAATACAGTTTAAACATTAATTTTCATAAACCTGCGGTAAGGAAAAATGACCTGAAGGTGGTACCACAGTGCCCCACAGCACATTACCACAAAGCTGCTAACAGACATCACAAACAAATCCAAACATTTGCCTTGGGGGCTTTCCAGCTTGCCGAAACTGCTTGCCCAGTCTATTTTAGCCAAATTGGAGGATTGCACACTTCACTGCAGGTGAGTCACATATGCAAACACATTTGTAAACATGCACTGCCTATTGAATTGCACACTTGCTCCATTCATACTCCACCCACATAAACAAGTGATACACCATTTGAAAGGTCAAAATACCTGCAGGTGGCAGCACACTACCCCAAAGCACACTCCCACAAAGCTGCTCACAGACATCACAAACAAATCCAAACATTTGCCTTGGGGTCTTTCTAGCTTGCTCAAGTTCTTGCCCAGCCTATTTCAGGCACATTGGAGGATTGCACACATCACTGCAGGTGAGTCACATATGCAAACACATTTGTATACATGCACTGCTTTTTCACTCATTACTTCGCCCCACACACGATACACCATTTGAAAGGTAAACTTGCTCCCTTCAGCAAGAAAACAGCCAAGCAAACCACACATTCACAATTTTATCACTAAATACAGTTTAAAAATTAAAAACAGGAAGTTTGGGCTCCATTCACACACTGTAGGTGAAAACTGCAGAGCCCCTGAATACCTACAGTGTTACACAATCACTTAAAGGGAATCTGTCACCAGGTTTTTGCCACCTAACTTGAAAGAAGCATAACTGTCATGTCGGACACTATTCACACCAGGGTGTCCGGCAGACAGCGGTAATACCCTGTTGGGTATTCTGTTCCAGTCGGGATAGGGTTAACCAGGTTGTCATGCTGGCTGAGGGATGGGCCACGCCCTTGGTCTTTAAATAGTTCATCCTGACTATGGGCGTCGCCGACTATAGCTTTAGCCTAGTGCTAGCAATACCGGTCAGCAGTGGTGGTGTTGGAGCGTCTGATAACTGGTGCAGTATATCCCTCAGTGGTTCTTTCTCCAATCTGTTATATATATATATATTTGGTTGCCCTTGCACATTATTGTATTCCCTTGTGTATTAACTGTGTGGTGTTTCTTTTACCCCTGTCCATACGTATTTGTGGGGTCTGGTGTCTGGTCCCCTCACTGGGTGGAGGGTGGTGGGTTCAGCTTAGGGCTGGACAGGAGACAGGGACAGGGTGGAGGCTCAGGCAGGCACACCTTCAGTGTAAACCCTGGGTAGAGGGACAGACAGGGTTCCCCTAGTCTGAGGGACATCGCAGGGGTCCCCGGGTTTCTGCCTAAAGTAACCTAGGCATACCATGACATTATAGTCGGCCCAAATAATAAAGTGAGGAAAAAAAAAAAAATAAAAAAATAAAGGTATAGATAGGGAATATAGGGGTTACTTACTATGGATCCTATACTTTCCCTAACCAAGCAGCTGGAGGCTCTATCCATACAGGTCACTGAACTCAGGGGGGCGGTCCAGCAACAAGGCCTGTCAGCTCCTGCAGTACCTGCTGAGGCTGCAGCCAGGGCAGCTGAGCCCAAGTTTCCCCTTCCTGAACGATTTGCTGGTGATCGTGGTATCTGCCATCACGACAGAGATTGAGGCAGAGATTGCGGAGGCTCAGGAGGTGGTACCGCCGGGGTTGCCTGCTAATAAATCTTTTGTGCCGCTACATCTACGCTCTAGAGTGTTGGGCGAACATCACGACACGGTACTGGCAGGTCATCCAGGGGTTAAGAGCACTCTGGAACTGGTATCGCGTCGTTTTTGGTGGCCTAAAATCCGGCAGGATGTGGCCTCATATGTGGCTGCCTGTACCACGTGCGCACGGGCCAAGACTCCTCGTTCCCGTCCCGCTGGTAGCTTGCAGCCTCTCGGGGTGCCCAGTAAGCCATGGACTGAGATTTCCATGGATTTTATTACTGACTTGCCCGCCTCGGCAGGGAACTCGGTCATTTTGGTAATTGTTGATAGGTTCTCCAAAATGTCACATTTCGTTGCTTTACCGTCTTTGCCCAATGCTAAGACTCTTGCTCAGATATTTATTCGCGAGGTGGTCAGACTTCATGGTGTCCCGTCTGACATTGTGTCTGATCGAGGTACGCAGTTTGTGGCAAAGTTTTGGAGAGCTTTTTGTTCTCGCCTTGGAATCAAATTATCTCATTCATCGGCTTTCCACCCTCAGTCGAATGGACAGACTGAGCGGATGAACCAAAACCTGGAGCAATACTTGCGCTGCTTTATTTCCGACAATCAGGAAGAGTGGTCAGCGTTTCTTCCTCTGGCAGAATTCGCAATAAACAACCATTGCCAGGAATCGTCTGGGGAATCTCCTTTTTTTTGTGTGTATGGTCAACATCCTCAATTTTGCACCTTGCGTCAGGGGTGCTCAGTTGGCGTCCCTGAGGAGGACCAGTTGGGAGCTCAATTGTCGTCTGTTTGGAGGAAAGTCAAGCAGCGCTTGTTGAAGGTGGGTTCCAGGTACAAACGGGTGGCTGACTGCAGACGTGTGCCAGGTCCGGACCTGTGTGTGGGTGATTGGGTGTGGTTATCTACTAGGAACATTAAGCTCAAGATACCGTCACTTAAGTTGGGTCCCAGGTTCATTGGCCCATTTAGAATCTCCGCAGTGATCAACCCCGTGGCTTTTCGTTTGGAGTTGCCGGCTGTGTATAAGATTCATAATGTATTTCACAAAGCATTGCTAAAGAAGGTCGTGGGTTTGGTGGATGGTTCCCCCGGGCCACCACCTCCCGTCTTGGTGGATGGCGCGTTGGAATTTGAGGTGTCCAAAGTGGTGGACTCTAGGGTTGTGCGTCGCACTCTACAGTACCTGGTCCACTGGCGTGGTTATGGTCCTGAGGAGAGGACATGGGTGCCGGCCTCTGACATTCATGCTGATCGACTGGTTACTATGTTCCATCGTCGCCATCCGGACAAGCCAGGTCCTCGACATGGTGAGGTTCCGGAGGTCCCTCGTAGAAGGCGGGGTACTGTCATGTCGGACACTGTTCACACCAGGGTGTCCGGCAGACAGCGGTAATACCCTGTTGGGTATTCTGTTCCAGTCGGGATAGGGTTAACCAGGTTGTCATGCTGGCTGAGGGATGGGCCACGCCCTTGGTCTTTAAATAGTTCGTCCTGACTATGGGCGTCGCCGACTATAGCTTTAGCCTAGTGCTAGCAATACCGGTCAGCAGTGGTGGTGTTGGAGCGTCTGATAACTGGTGCAGTATATCCCTCAGTGGTTCTTTCTCCAATCTGTTATATATATATATATTTGGTTGCCCTTGCACATTATTGTATTCCCTTGTGTATTAACTGTGTGGTGTTTCTTTTACCCCTGTCCATACGTATTTGTGGGGTCTGGTGTCTGGTCCCCTCACTGGGTGGAGGGTGGTGGGTTCAGCTTAGGGCTGGACAGGAGACAGGGACAGGGTGGAGGCTCAGGCAGGCACACCTTCAGTGTAAACCCTGGGTAGAGGGACAGACAGGGTTCCCCTAGTCTGAGGGACATCGCAGGGGTCCCCGGGTTTCTGCCTAAAGTAACCTAGGCATACCATGACAATAACGTAGAAGCAGAGACCCTGATTCCAGCAGTGTGTCACATCCTGGGCTGTTCGTAGTAGTTTAGATCAAATCACAGTTTTAGTAAAGAAATTATCACTGGAAGACTAGTAAACCTGCTGCCATTTAGTCCTCCATAGTCATTAGCTCTGCATAACCTCACCCCCACCACTGATTGGCAGCTTTCTGAGTACACTATGCATAGGTCGAAAGCTACCAATCAGTGGTGCGGGCGGGGTTATACAGAGTCAAGAGTTGTGTCTCAGGTCCAGTGAGCCCCAGATTACCAACTACTGGGTAGTAATTTACAAATTCATGGCATCATGAGCCTTCGGCACCATTTCATATTGAGAGCAGTGTATGGTTCTCTCGATTATTATCGTAGAAAATAAACTTAGATAAAATGGTTTAAAACACATTTTCCCTTATAAAATTTAGAAGCATTTAACCCCTTCCTGACATGGCCAATTTCCATTTTTTTCTTTTAAGTTTTTTCCTCCCCTTCTTCCCAGAGCCATAACTTTTTTTCTTTTTCTGTGGATGCTTGTTTATAGTGGGACAAGTTGTACTTTTGCATATCATCAATATCACTCATTTTACCACATAGTGTACTGGAAAACAGGAAAAATGTCCAAGCGCAGTAAGGCTGATTTCACAATAGCGTTTTTAGCGCAGCGCATCGTGCACGTCCATGTGCATGCGCCCCTGTTTAACATGGGGGTGCATGGTCTAGTGTTTGCACGCGTTTGTATGCGTTTTTGCACGCATACTTTTTTTGCAGTGTGCGCCTAGGCGCGCCGGACACAACCTGTTGCATTTTGGTCCGTCCAACCTGTGTCAAAAAAACGCATGCGCACGGAATGGGCCAAAATAACACATTACAGTCTATGGGAATGCAGGCGTGCGCATGGACATGCGCACACCTGCGTTTAAAATCGCATGCATTTTAAGAGTTAACAAACGCATGCAAAACGCATGATGCATTTTTTGCATGTGTTTCCATTGCGCACGAAGCGCAGCGCTAAAAAAACTAATGTGAAAGTAGCCTACTACTGTCAAATAAATGCAATTGTGACTTTTTTGGGGGGAATTGCTTTTACAGTGTACATTGTGTACTAAAAATGACCCGGCAATGATTTTCGATTACGGTGATACCAAACTTGTCCAGTTTTTTATTTTAGTGGTGAAAAAATAATTCAGAACTTTGAAAAAAAAATTTGGGGATTTTGTCACCATTTTCCGAGTACCGTAATGTTTTTATTTTTCCGTCAATGGAGCTGTGTGAGGGCTTATTTTTTGCAGGGTGAGACAACATTTTCATTTTCATTTTTTCGTGGTATTGCATTGACCAAAAAAAAAACCACAATTTTGGCATTTTGAATTTTTCTCTGTTTATGATGTTTACTAATCTGGTTAATTATTCTTTTATTTTGATAGTTTGAAATTTTACGGGCGCAGCCTCATCACTTACAGTAGTGTTCAAAATAATAGCAGTGTGTTCAAAAACATGAGTTAATCACAAAATCTTTCTACTAGTTTTTATTTCCATGCATTGGGAACATTGCACACGGTTTTCTAATCACAACATGTAGAGAAATGTATATAATTATTAACTTCTTTACAGAAAATAACAAATAATGAACATTAGGCTATTCTATAAAATCGCAGTGTCTGTATTATGTGCTATTTTTTATGACGATTTAGCATTCCTGTGAGTCACGAACCTAATATTTAGTTGTATACCCACAGTTTTTTAGAACTGTTTCACATCTATGTTGCACATAGTCAACCAAATTCTGGCACCTGTCACCTGTTATTCCAGCCCAGGGTGCTCGGACTACATCCCACAATTTTTGGCATTTGTTGGCTTTGCCTCAGAAACTGAATTTTTGATGTCACCCCACAAGTGCTCTAACAGATTAAGGTCCAAGGATTGGGCTGGCCACTCCAGAACTTTAATTTTGTTGAACTGGAACAAAGATTTGCTCGTTTACTAGTGTGTTTAGGGTCATTGTCTTGTTGATTTTAATATATGCAAACTGGTCCATGATACCTGGTATGCGGTAAATAGGTCTGGCACCATAGTAAAAGGAACATACCCATATCATGATACTTGCACATCATGCTTTACTGTTTTCAGAGTGTACTGTGGCTTGAATGCAGAGCTAGGGCGGGTCATCAGATGAACTGGACCCTAAAAGAACAATTTTACTTTCATCAGTCCACAAAATGTTTCTCCATTTCTCTTTAGACCAGTTGATGTGTTATTTGGCACATTGTATCCGCTTTAGTATGTTTTTTTTTAACAGTGGGACTTTGCGGGGACTTCTTGCTAAGAGTTTAGTTTCACGCAGGCGTCTTCTAACTGTCACAGTACTCACAGGTAACTAAAAAATCAGAAGCTTCCAAACACATGACATCATCATGTGGGCAATCCATATTTGTAAGTAATCTTAGTGTATGTAAACTTTTGACTTTGTAGTAAGTAATAAAAATGCCTTAAAACATTCTCTCTCTCATTATTCTGACATTTTGCAAATATTATTAATTATGGTAAACCTAATTGACCTAAAACGGGAAAGGTTTTTCTGATTTCATGTCAGATATTGAGAAAAACATAAATATGTGTCTTGTTATAAAATGTATGTAAACTTCTGGTTTCAACTGTAGATAAGGGAACTGAAAGTAAACGAATCATATTTGCAGACGATGCAAAGCTAGGACAGATAGCCAATACTAGAGAAGACAAAGTATTCAGAAAGATCTCGATAATCCTGAACAATGGGAAGTGACTAATAGAATAATATTTAACAGGGAGAAATGCAAGATTCTACATCTGGGCAAGAATGGGAGTCATAGAACTAAGCAACAGAACATGTGAAAAAGAGTTGGGTATACTAATAGAGCACAGAATAAACATGAGTCAACAGTGGGATGCAGCAACAAAAAAGGCAAACAAAGTTCTAGGATGTATTAAGAGAAGCATAAAGTCTAGATGATGTGAAGTCATTATTGCCCTATACTCCTCCTTGGTCATGGCTCATGTGGAATACTGTGTAAAGTTCTGGGCACCACATTTTAAAAAAGACATTGAAAAAATGGAGCAAGTTCAGAGAAGGGCTACCAGGATGGTTAGTGGACCGTAAAGTATGTCTTACGAGAAACAGTTAATGGATCTGGGAGCTTGCAAAAAAGAAGGCTAAGAGGAGTCTTAATAGCGGTCTACAAATATCTGAAGGGATGTCACAGTGTAGAGGGATCATCCTTATTCTCATTTGCACATGGAAACACGAGAAGCAATGGAATGAAACTGAAAGAGAGAAGATACAAATTACATATTAGAAAACACTTTTTGACAGTGAGGGTGAACAATGAGTGGAACATAGTAAAAAAAGAGGAAAAAATATTCAGCCTACTGTACATCAGTGTCCATATAGTCCATAAGCGGTCTGATGCCAGGAGATGTCCAGTGCGGTTCAACTGGCGCTATAAATCCAAATCCAAAGGAAAAAAGAGGGGGTCTCCAGCACCAAAATTAGTCAAAAAAAGATAAAACTCACATTTATTAGGAAGGTTTTAAAATCATATTAATAAGCCACCATGACAGGCAAGGCTACCTTACGCGTTTCAGACAGATATTACATGTCCTTAGTTATGACTGGATTTGAATGAGTGGAACAGGCTGCCACAAGAGGTGGTGAGTTCTCTTTCTATGGAAGTCTTCAAAACAGAGACTGGACAGAGGTCCCTTCCAACTCTCACATTCTATGATTCTATAAATCACATGAAAGCATCTCAAAAAGCAGCCAGGATCATTTTACAAATTGCTGAAGATCCCATCAACCTCAGGTACAGCCATGCGGGCTTTCCCATAATGCCTTGCATTTATCTCATCACATGGTGTAGTGCTGCCAACTCGTGATGGGCGAGCACTAAAATGCTCGGGTGCTCGTTATTCGGGTCGAGCAAATTGGAATACTCAGGTACTCGGACAGAGCCCAAAGTAAGTCTATGGGAGACCCAAGCATTTTTACCGTGATCCCCCCCCAGGGGTGCTTTTAAGGTCTAAAAACGTCTGAAAATGATGGAAACACTGCTCAAATGACACAAGGACATCATGAGGATCGCCCCTGGAAGCATTCCTGACTCCTAGTTCACAGCTTTAAACAATGTTGTCACAGTTTCATGCCATTTTTACCGGTGCACCAAAAAACATACCAAAACAAAACCAAAACAGATTTTGGTTGGAAATATGTTAAGGTACATCCTTTCCAGGTGAATGATTTGTATATAAAGCAAAATAAATAACCCCAGACCAAAATGTTCCTCCACCACTTGGGCTATGTTTAGACGCAGCGTTTTTGAAGCGTTTTTCAACTTTCTTTCAACCAAAACAAAAGCATTGACTGGGAAATACCATTGTAACATTTACCAACCTTAGCTGACCATGTGGTGTGTGACCCATAAGCAGACATATCTTGTTTTATTTATGAAGGAGGGAATCTTAGTCACAGAGCCTATTTTTTACAGGGGCATCAGGCAGCATTAATCTGCTTAAAGGGCCATTATTAAACAGTGGGTCTCCTAAACTGTTATAGCCTATGCAGTCAGTGGATGTCGTAGCTGTTTTCGATCTGACCCAGAGTCAGATATGCTAGATCACCAGTGAAACCAAATTAGGAGTTTACGCCCTTAATTTACAAGCGCTTGGAGACAAAAGAGATTGCACACGGGCTGTGGGCAAATCACTTTATCTGACATAATGAAACACAAGGCAATCTTTTATACCTTTTACAACAATATGTAATTCTATGGAGCTCATGTGGCCCCCATCATCATCTCAAGGTCATACCTTGTTACAATGTACCCAGAACACGTTGTGGCTGACTATTGAGAACATATATGATAAGAAGCATATTTCCCTTGAAGAGGAGACAGCCAAAACTGCAGTGTCATAAGAATAACTGAAAGGCAAAAGGCAAATGAAGAATTAAAGGCAATTAGGCATTTAAAGGCAAACCATTAACGCTTCTATATCAATTTCCCCCTTTTGTAAATGGTATAACCTTTACCACAGGGCCAGCTGATGTCCACAAAGGAGCTACTGTCTCATGGGTCTAGTACCCATAAGGGGGCTTCCTACCTGCTTCGCCCATCCACCCTGTGTGGACACTCACTTAATGGCTATCTGAGGTCTAGGATAAACTACAGAAGGTTCAGCCTTAGATTCTTTTTTCATGCATACATTATTCAGTAGCTGAAGTAATACATATATTAGCGCTTTTATGGCTACATAAAACAATAAGCAAAACCACAAAATTTGCATTCAAGTCTGTACAATGCCAAAAATCCCTCCTGCTAGGCCATTAAACCAATTTGCTGGATTTAGGAAAGAGAATGTGTTACCCCACCAGGAGTCTCTGCTTGCACTGTGTTGTTTTAACAATTGGTCTCTAAGTTCACCTATTTTGTCTATACTGGCCCTGATCTGGAGATTGCCAGCAGGGTCGATATAATTACAACAGGTGGGACCAATTATCTGACACATTCCTCCTTCTTTTGCTGTCAGGTAATCTAGTACTATAGTATGTTGGTTAGTAACTATGATTAATTGTCTCTGTATTGTATTAGTTTCATTAAGGACTTCAAGAATCTGGAAAATCTGTTCATCCAGTTAGTCGGTAGCTTCCACTAATTTATCCCACATTTGTGTTATGAAGGGGTATATTAGCATACTACTGAATATTTTATTTGTTATCCCCATTTCTACTAGATGCGGCCTACCATTTGGACGGGGATTATTGTCTGCAGCCCTTCTATACAAAGTATGAATTGGATCTGCTGCTGTGTCTATTTTACTATGAGGAACTATGAAAGTGGCTGGTGTCAGTTTGGCAAGAGTGCAGACCCCTCTTATGTCCGGGCTCACCCACCTGTAGGCATGATGTCCGCAAACCAAGAATACTCCTTCTGGGAGAACACAAACGTGACCCGGGGTCTGTATACATTGGTATAAACTCAAAACTCCTGACATAGGCTTATAGGCACACCAAGTATTATTCATTTGTTACTTATACCAGATGTACATTTACCCCTTTCTTTCCTTATTATTTTACCCGTAGACACAGGGAAACCTTGTTTGCAATCTGCCATTGCCATTTTATTCAGGTAATCATATTGTTCACTTGAATATGTATTTTTGATTGTCACCTGGATTTACTATCATTCAGCCTGTCCACCAGTCTATCATGGGCACTTTATTTATTTCATTTGCTATTACCAACTGTTAGGCTTTTTGTGATAGACTGCAATATATACTATTGCTATGCAACTATATATATTATTCAGTGCAGTATCGGCTACATGGGCCTCCTGCTGTTTTTCAACATATATTTTTTGTGGCTGTATAGCATGTTTGTACCTTGCCTTCCACTTCAATAAAGCAATTTTATATATGACTGTCAGTTATATTTTGGACTCGTCCTCCCCCTGTGCTCCGTAGATGATTTACAGTCTTCAACACCATCTTGGTACACGGTCTCATTAACCTGTGTTTGATCATGAGAGTATATACGGAATCAGTTATTGTCCTCACCACAGGTGTTTGCTCCAGTGTGTTGAAGACTGAACCACAGTTCATCATTGGGAATGGGGTCTGAGTGAGGGTTTTCAGTCCTCCTGGCGACCATACTTCCGATGTCTGAATCATATTCCCGCCATCACATTTGTACCTTAGGCCGCGTTACATTAAACTGAAACCAGGGATTAGCGGCCCAGCCGTTTACAGCCAATGAGGCAGATATATCACGGGGCACATCTTTTCCCCAAAACCTAGATTGAGTCCAAGTCTCATTGTGTATGCAGTGTGGGGTTAATACCCTCCATGGCTCCAGAGGTAAGGCTAAGTACGGCACAGTCCTTGCAGATACTGGGCTGTGTGTACAGGTCCAACAGTTTTTCGGTTTCTGTCCTTCCATGTCCTTTATGAGAAGAGAATGATGTCAAATAAGTTTGTTGTCCCAGTCAGCATTTAAGAGTTTGTCCTGTGTCTCTGTAGAGTGCAGTAATCCTGTCACTGCCAGCAAGGTGATGAGGAGTATAGTCATTCTGCTGTTGAAAGGACCTTCTTTCAGTGACTGGCGTGGATCCAGATGGGCTTTCCCCCAAGTTTTACTGAGGTGGATGTGGTCAGCTGGACTTGGAAGGGGCCGTCAAATCGTGGGTACAGGCTCCTTCTCACGTGTCTGCGTATGACCACCCAAACACCTGGATTCAGCTGATGCACGTCTGCGCTGGCATTAGGATCTGGAATGGATGAAAACACATGTTTATGCACCACATTAAGTCTTTTCTGCAAGGCCTGGACATAGGTTGTCATAGTACCATGTTGCATTTGTAGCACCTGTGGGAAGTACAGACCAGTCTTTGGTGCGCTACCAAACAGGACTTCAAAAGGAGACAAACTTGTCTTTCTATTTGGAGTGTGTCTAACTGAAAAGAGTGCAAGAGGCAAACACTCTACCCAGCTCTTTCCTGTGTCTGCCATGGTCTTTTGAATTTTTAGTTTAAGTGTCCCATTTAGTCTTTCCACTTTCCCACTACTTTGTGGTCTATATGGTGTATGAAATGATTGCTGTGCACCCAAGGCCTGCATGACTTCCCTCATTATTTCTCCCATGAAGTGTGTACCCCTATCGCTTTCTATGGTTTCTGGGACACCATACCTGCAGATCAGTTCTTTCATCAGTTTGTCTGCAGTCATTTTAGCATTTTTATATTTTACCGGATAGTAGGGATGGGCGAATCTACTCGTTAGGACTCGTTACTCTGCGAGTAGTAGGGGACTCGCAGGAGTCGGTACTCTGCGAGTTTCCAAGCGATTACTCGCACAGTAACGAGTCCAATGCAAATGCTAGCGTTTTCCAAGCGATCTGTAGCATCGCTTGGAGAACTGATTGACAGGTTGGTCACACTCGTCAAACATAGTGTTTGACAAGTGTGACCAACTTTTTACTACTGAGGCCGCCTATGCAGCATCAGTAGTAAAAGATAAAATGTAAAAAAAAATAAAAAATATTGTTATTCTTAGGCTACTTTCACACATCAGTTTTTTGCCGTCA
Source organism: Dendrobates tinctorius (assembly GCF_039654945.1). Taxonomy (NCBI): domain Eukaryota; kingdom Metazoa; phylum Chordata; class Amphibia; order Anura; family Dendrobatidae; genus Dendrobates; species Dendrobates tinctorius. The sequence continues at coordinate 26,568,894 of NW_027361827.1, read as the reverse complement.
GGCAGGATCCGGCTTTTTTTAGAAAAAACGGATCCGGCATAAATTTTGGAGAACTGTAGAAACGGATCCGTTTTTTTGCTGGATCCGTCTCTGTTCCTGGGGGCTGGCCAATTGGATCTGAGCATGCGCAGACTTAAAAAAACCGGATCCGGTGGCTGGATCCGTCTTTTTCTGGATCCGGCGCATTCCGGCGCCCATAGACTTTCATTGTAGCAAAAAGCTGGAAGCGCCGGATCCGGCGCTTCCGGCTTTTTCGCCGGAGACAAAAAACGTTACAGTAGCCGTTTTTTCCAGACGCCGGAATGAGACAAGTTGCCGGATCCGGCAAAAAACGGATGAAACGCAATGCCATCCGGCACGATCCGGCGCTAATGCAAGTCAATGGGGAAAAACCGGATCCGGCATTGCATTTTGCCGGATCCGGTTTTACAAAAAAAAGCCGGATCGCGCCTGTAGGCAAAAAACTGATGTGTGAAAGAGGCCTTACCCTCCGACGTCCCGCGCAGCCTTCCCGCCTCTCCACGCATCCGTTCCCAGTAATCCTTTGCGAAAATGCCCGTGATGACGTCCGTTCTCGCGGGATCGCGATGTCTCGCGGTCATTCGCGATGACGTCGCGCGAATGACCGCGAGACTTCGCGATCCCGCGAGAACGGACGCCATCGCGGGCATTTTCGCAAAGGACTACTGGGAACGGATGCGTGGAGAGGCGGGAAGGCTGCGCGGGACGTCGGAGGGTGAGAATAACAATATTTTTTATTTTTAAATTCTATTTTTTACAGGGATATGGTGCCCAAAGCCCGGAGGACAGTCTCCTCTCCTCCGGACCGTGGGTACCATCCGCAATTGTTCTGCTTACTTTCCGCATGGTGTGCACAGCCACATGCGGGAAGTAAGCGGAACAAAAAAAATGGCAGCACAGGAATCGCTGCAATACTCGCATCCCCATTCATTAACATTGGACTCACTAGACTCGCAATGAGTAGCGAGTTTCCGAGTCGGACTCGTTAGAGTCTAGCGATTCCGAGTATTTCAGGATTCGCCCATCCCTACCGGATAGGCTTCCGGCCAACCAGAGAAGAGATCTACACATACTAGGACGTATTTATACACTCCTACCTTGGGTAGCTGTATGTAGTCAATCTGCAGTCTCTGAAACGGGTAGAGAGGCCTAGGTGTCGCTTTCTTAGGGACTTTTACTGTTTTACCTGGGTTGTGCTGTGCAAAGATGAGGCATGATTGTACAAGTTTCGCGGCTACGTAACTGAAACCAGGAGCGATCCAGAAGGCATCTACCATGGCACACATGTGATTTTTTGAGGCGTGAGTGGGGCCATGTGTTGCTTGCGCCATGATTGGGAACAGGGACTTCAGTAGGCACAATTTTTCCTTATTCTTCCATACTCCGTTTGAGTTCCGCTCAGCTCCCAGTCTCCCCCAGTGTACCTTCTCTGTTTGGGCAGCCTGTTGCTGGAGGGATTTCAGGACATCTAGGCTCAGTGTGGCTGGAATACATTGACTCCCAGCCACCGTCCACTGCTCCCTAGGCTGCATTGCTGCTACTTTAGCAGCCTCGTCCGCCCTTCTGTTGCCCTCTACCTCCGCGGAGTCACCTTTTGTGTGTGCTTTTACCTTGACAATGCCAACCTGGGCTGGTAACATCAATGCCTCCATAAATTGTTTCACCAGCTCTGCATTTTTAATGGGCTTACCGGCTGATGTAAGAAACGCTCTGCTTCTCCAGATAGGGCCATAATCATGGGCTATTCCCCATGCATAATTCATATCTGTGTAAATATTAGCGACTTTACCTGCAGCGGCTCTACACGCCTCAGTGAGTGCCTTCAACTCTGCCTCCTGCGCCGACATGTGAGGAGAGAGTGGTTCAGCTCGGATTACCTCATGTGAGGATACTACTGCATATCCAGTGTAGAATCGCCCATCCTGGTGGTATCTGGAGCCATCTAGAAAAAAAACTCAAAATCTGCATTAGGAACAGGCTTTTCATGAATGTGTGCAAACCCACTGTCTCCTGACTCATCAGTTCTATGCAGTCATGTTCATACGTCATGTCAAAGTATTCTTCCTCACTTGCTAAAATGGTCACCAATTCCCCCTTTTCTGAATCCACAGGCAGGAGGGTGGCTGGATTCAGAACGTTACATCTTTTGAGGGTGACATACTCAGGAGTTAGTAGAGCGCATTCAAGTTGTAGCTGTCTGGCCACAGACAGATGTTTTGGTTGAACTTGTACGAGTATGGAATGGATGTCACGTGGGGAATAATTTGTCAAAGGAAATGTCAGTGTGATCTCACATGCCTTTACTAATGGAAAGAAAAAGGGGGAGACAGGGCGCTTCCAATGCGTAGGTCTGTATGGAAAGTAGATGAGTGCACAGCAAATGTTAGGCTCACCTGATAGGGTTGTGAGAGTCACAACACCTATAATCGCATAAAACAGCTGCAGCAGTCTGCACGAGGTCCAAGGACTTGGTACAAAGAGAAGGCTGGTAGTGCAATAAGAGATTGCGCTGCTGTAGTAGAATTCAAGATATCTTTATTGCCAATGCGTTTCCTGAGCCAGTCCCAGCTCATGAAAGCCCTGATGAAGTGAGTTGGGACTGGCTCAGGAAACGCATTGGCAATAAAGATATCTTGAATTCTACTACAGCCTTCTCTTTATGCCTTTACTAATAGTAGTGCAGCTGCTCCTACCGCACAGACACACGTAGGTGACCCTCTGATCACTGGGTCTAATTGTGCTGAGTAGTACGCTATTGGTCTCTGTTTCCCTCCATGTTGTTGTGTCAGTACTGCGGTAGCATGTCCTCCCTGCTCTGTGCAAAACAAGAAAAATAGCTGGTCATAGTCTGGAATGCCTAAGGCTGGGGCTGACACAATGAGCAGTTTGAGAGAATGGAAGGAATCAATTGCTTCTTGGGTGAGATCATAGGGGTCTGATGACAAGCAGTCATAAAGTAGTTGCATCATTTGTGAAGCAGACCTTATCCAATGTCTGCAGTAGGTCACCAAGCCTAGGAAAGTGCGTAGATGCTGATGTGACCAGGGTAGAGGAAGATTTTGAATTGCCTGTTTCCTGTTTTCAGTCAGATGTCTTGTACCTTCGGCAATACAATGTCCCAAAAATGTCACCTTTTGTTTGCAATACTGTAATTTGTCACGTGAGACCTTGTAACCCTTTTCTGCCAAAAAACATAGTAAGGAAACCTGTAGCTTCCCTGCAGGACCTCTGGTCCAGGCAGAACAGCAAAAGGTCATCCACGTACTGTAATAGTACAATCTGCGGATGAGGTGATTGCCACTCCTCAAGGATCCCTGCCATCGCTGCTGGACAGATGGCAGGGGAGTTATTTCTCCCTTGTGGGAGGACTGACCAACAATATTGTTTACCTTTATGAGTAAAAGAAAAAAGATACTGACAGCCAGGGTGCAGGGGTACAGAGAAAAATGCATTTGCCAAATCAATGACTGTGAAACATGTTGACGTTGCTGGGATCTGTGACAGTACTGTGTGTGGATCAGGGACAATTGAGGTCACACTTTCTGTAACATCATTAATAGCCCTTAGGTCATGAACCTTTCTGTAAGTGTCAGGAGAACCCTTTGGTTCTTTTTTCTTAATGGGATACAAAAGGGGTGTTGCAGGGGGAAGATCTTTGCACCAGAACCCCTGCCTTAACATAGTCTTTAATATCTATGCTCGGGGCCATTGATTTGGCTAGGCTCAAGGGGTATTCCTTTAAACAAGGAGGAGTGGTTCCTTCTTTCAATGTAATCATATCAGTAAATTCATAGGGGTATTGTCACTAACAATAAGTTTTGTAAGCACCACAATTCCAGCACCTCACTGTTCCTAGGTCCCTTGGTCCCCTATTACGTATCCACTGTCTTCCTTGTGCTCCAGCATACATGACAGGTTGTCTTATTGTCTTGTTTGCTCAACTACTTTAGCTACCTTAAGGAGGTCTTTCGGATCTACATATATCCATTCAGGTCTGGCTGTCTGTACTGAATCTCGGAAATGGATCGCCCCGGGGGTTTGCCAGGGAAGGCGGGGTACTCGGAGCCAGGCCCGTTGATTTCAATGGGAGATGTCACGGCAGCGGTGACCCGGTCCGTGGCCCTGGGCGTCCATTGTAAAAGGGGAATGTTGAGCGTGTGGATGATTAAAGTTTATAAGTGAATGATTCGTGACGCCACCTGTGGTGTTCGGCAATGAAGATGTTAAGCCGACGCTGCAGACAGATCCTCTGGGACAGATGGTGTGGTGCAGCAATGATGGTGTAGCCCTCCACAGGTAGGGCTGTAGTCCCAAGGCAGAGTAGATGAGGAAGATAGATGTTAAGGGAGAGAGTGTAATGTCCGGCACCGAGATGTAGCAGTGCTGAGTGGGTTGGCGGAGTAATAATCGGAGGACACCAGGGCATGTAGTTCCAAAGCTTTACTCACAGTCTGTTGAACATACAGGTGCCCGCCTCGGTGCCGTGTCCTCCAGGTCAGGGGCTCAGCCAACTTCCAGGCAAGATGAAGTACTCCCTGCCAACACTCCGCCAAAATATGTGCCTTTTCTGAACGTCTCCCTTTTGCACCTATAGTGAAGTACTCTCAGTACTGAGTTACACTGGAGTTCCTCCTGTCAGATGTTCCTATGAACTCTACTTGTACAGCAGACAGCTGTAGCCTGCTTCGGGGACTCCTTGCTACTAAGTCCCGACTCACTATCGTTGCTGTTGTGCCCCCAAGTCTGGTGTGGGAATAAAGTGGTGACAACGTCTATTCCGCCGGTGTCTATCGCAGGACCATTAGTATCCATACAACCTCAGGGACCGGACCCTGGCCTTGCGCTGTGAACTTGGGAAGGGTTCTGCTCTAACCCTAATCCTTAGTCCTCCTCTCCTCACATTCCATACTAATCCTTCTTTCTTATGGAGAGAGTCAGATTTTCCATTGTTTACCTTGGAAACCAGCGTGTACGCCGGTTTCCAAGGTAAACAGCGGGTATCCAGGAGCCGCGGCTCCTGGATACCCGACGTTTACATTAGAAACCAGCGCCGCTGGTCCTGATCGCTGGGGCTGTCTATGTGACAGCTCACCAGCGATCAGCCTAACGATGTCCCAGCAATCGCATCATGTCAGATCGTTGGTGGGATCACTGGGACATCGTTATGTATAATGGGGGCTTAAGTCAGGAGTACAGACTGCTCTGATTGTTTCACTATAGCCCATTGTCTTAGTGACTCACAGTACGTCTACCCAGACCGTGCAGATTTATCATCCATGACCCAAGCCTGATTCTTTGCCACATCTGTATGTGTCTTAGTTATATGTCCTAGTGCGTCACCTGCCTTTAAACTCAACAACCTCTCTAGGTCTGCCCAGGTACACTTATATGTCTCCTGTATTTCCTTTATGTGTTTGTAAAATGGGAATGGTTGGTTTTCAGGGTCAGGCAGCTGCTTCAGCAAAGCTAGCTGGTCAGAGGGGCTCCAGGGATAACACACCTGCATCTTTCTTACTCTAGTCACCCTTCTAGGTCCTGATGGGATGGTCATCTGGTGTCTACTGTCAGCTTACTCCTCAAAGGTCAATAACCCCACTACCCACTACCCACACTATAATGTCAGCTTCTTATGTCACTGCATATGATCTTGTCTGGACAGGATTTAGTGCAACTCGCTTAGATCAGTAGCACAGGTCACACAAGTAGCTATTCAGTCTGGGTTTGTCTGAGTCTGACCACAGTGCTTACAAGTCCATCTGTTTTGTCTGGGTCTCTGGTTAAACTTTGTCAATCAAAACATTCATAATACACCTTACTTCCATACTGCTGAACATTCTCAAACATCTTTTATTCACTTGCTATTTTCTTCCCTTGTCTGTGCCTTTTTGTACATCCAAATAGAACTTTTTGGATAAAATATTCAGGCTTACTGTGCGCTGCTGGACCAGGATAAAATCACCACATGAGAAGTTTAACTCTTTATTCCCAACGCGTTTCAAAGTGTGAACCACTTCTTCCTCAGGGGATGACATATATCACTATATGTCATCCCCTGAGGAAGAAGTGGTTCACACTTTGAAATGCGTTGGGAATAAAGAGTTAAACTTCTCATGTGGTGATTTTATCCTGGTCCAGCAGCGCACAGTAAGCCTGAATATTTAATCCAAAAAGTTCTATTTGGCGGTCACGTTGTGGACCTTCGGGCGTGCAGCAAGCTGACACTGATTTATATGCTTATATCTTTCCTGGAATAAGTGAGTAGATTCCATTTGAATTTATTCCTTTTTCCACCCAGATAAGACCCTATTGCGCTTCCTTTTTTTCCTTAGTTTTAGACTTTTTGTACATCCAAACATTCACACTCTGGTATTTTTGCCTTTTTCAATATTGGTCCCACATCTTTCACTGCTTCCTTTCCTTCTCTGTCTTTTACAATCTGCATAGCTGTCTTGGATCCCATTGGGGGCACCGACTGTACATAGAAAAAGTTGCCCATGGCTTCAACTTTTTCTCCCGACAGCTCACCTCTGTTCTTAAATGCTTTTCTAGTGTGCCTGACCTTGTCTTATAGGCCACACATAGCAAGTCAGAGTGAGCCTGCCAAGGTGTATCCAGAAGGCTCCTTGCCCTCGCCTCTCACCCACAACAAAAAAACCCGCTGATTAAAGTAAGAAGGCCCAGGTGTGATAGGCCTCTAACCTACTTTATCAGCCATACAGTCGGCTACCTCCTTTGTTGAGCCACAATTTGCTATAAATCAATCACACAACTAGAAGCAGGTTCAAACACATTAATGACCAAACAATCACTTACAATTTCCTTCTAAATTAGGCACCATATTTTACTTTCAACTTCCAACTTCAACTTACAAAATTTCATTCCACTTCAATTAAGTACTGTTGCTTTAAAATGCACAAATCGCCTAGAGTGCATTTACACCAAGGACAGAAACACAGAGAATCTTGAGCGCAGCTCCGTGAATCCTCCCATTAGACACTCAGCGGAGATAAGAACGGAGAGGAGAGGAGAAACACAAGCAATCGTGCATCCCTTTCATTCCTCCCTCCCATCAGAATTTTAGAAATGTAGTGTCCTTCACACAGTAACAGAATGCAGTAGTTCTTTAGACTTAATCAAAATCAATCTCTGCAAAATTCTCAAAATCACGGGATTTCACTGTAAGAGCAGGTAACTGTATAATGTGAGTAACCAAGTCTTGCCCTTTTCTGGCCAAATGCATCCAGGAACCTTTACAATGTAATGCCACACATAGCACAAGCTATATCATTACTCAATTCATTCAGTCTCAGATGTAGATTTGAAATATCTATAATGCATCTGTCCGGGATCTCCCACAAGAACTAGAAAGGTAACAATCTCTTGACACAAAATGATGTGTGATGATTCATTCATATGTGCACATTCAGGGATTTTTTTTTTTCCTTTCACTTTTCAGTGGTCATTTGATTTTGCAAAGAGAAGATAACAAAAATCCCTTACCTCAATCACTCTGCCTAATTCAGCTCAAAGTGAGTTGAATAATGTCCTCTGTCACATATCGAGGACCATTCCTAATCGGAACCCCTCATCAATCAGGGATTTATTTATATCCCTTATACTCAATTACTCATCTCTCATCTCATTCAGAGGTTCTCATAGACATACATACAAGGACTCACACAGCCTGCCAATTTTGCACTTTCAAATTTACACATCTTCTAAAACTACAGCAGTATCCACTGACACTCTGAGAACACCAAAGCCAACTTCTTAAACAACAAGAACAACAAAAACCACAAAGACCAAAAACCACAGCCCTATACAAATTTCAGCCTCATATGATTTACTGCCAATCCAAAATCAGCACTGCACGGAGTCTATCCCAGGCTCTGTGCTACACAGTACACCAGTACACAACCAGTTAGTATATTAGTATATTGCCAGAACAGGTTGACAGATGACAATTATATCTTATTAATCTATTATTCAACTCTTATACGGACATACTCACTGCTCACTGGTGATGTGGGTTCTTTTGAACCGTGTTGTACAGCCTTACCCAGAGATATGTAGAGATCCAGAGAGAGATTGCAACTGCAAAATCAATGTAAGAATAAAATTTTCTCACCTGCTGCAGCTGCTGGATTTTACATGTTCAACCTCCCAGGAAGCTCCCACTTACGGATTCCGAACTGGCTGGTTTCCACGGTCCCTGTTCAGGCGCCAAACTGTTGTAACTGTTTTCATTCTGACCCAGAGTCAGATATGCTAGATCACAAGTGAGGCCAAATTAGGAGTTTATGCCCTTAATTTACAAGCGCTTGGAGACAAAAGAGACTGCACACGGGCTGTGGGCAAATCACTTTATCTGACCTAATGAAACACAAAGTAATCTTTTATACCATTTACAACAATATGTAATTCTATGGAGCTCATTTGGCCCCCACCATCACCTCAGGGTCAAACCTTGCTTACAATGTACCCAGAACACGTTGTGGCTGACTATTGAGAACATATATGATAAGAAGCATATTTCCCTTGAAGAGGAGACAGCCAAAACTGCAGTGTCATAAGAATAAATGAAAGGCAAAAGGCAAATGAAGAATTAAAGGCAATTAGGCATTTAAAGGCAAACCATTAACCCTTCTATATCACTGCCAACAATTATGACACACCCCAATACCCCTTTCACGAGGTGTCCAGGATGGCTTCCATAAAAAATGTTGCATTGAATGCAAGGCCTGCCCTGCTACCAAGTCATATGCACCCCAATAAGCCTTTGAACCCACATAGTGGATGGGCGCAGGAAAATCCACTTCACATTATTCATTTTTTACTCCCATTCTGTTTTCTTATGCATTGACTGGAAGGCCTGCCCTGCTACCAAGTCATATGCACCCCAATAACCCCAATCCCCCCTTGGAAGAAACATGGAGGAGGGCCTCTTAATAGGGATGAGCGAGTAGTGAAATACTCGGACTCGCTGTACCCGTTACGAGTAGCTCCTCATACTCGGGTACTCGTAACGAGTTCAATGTAAGTCTATGGGAAATGCGAGTAATGGGCTGTGTGTGTGTGTGCGGGTATGTGCTGGACTGTGCGGGGACTGTGACGGGCTGTGCGGGGACTGTGCCGGGCTGTGCCGGGCTGTGCCGGGCTGTGCGGGGACTGTGCTGGGCTGTGCGGGGACTGTGCCGGGCTGTGCAGGACTGTCCTGGGCTGTGCAGGGACTGTGTGGGGACAGTGCCAGGCTATGCGGGACTGTGCTGGGCTGTGCGGGACTGTACTGGGCTGTGCGGGACTGTGCCGGGCTGTGCGGGACTGTGCTGGGCTGTGCGGGACTGTGCTGGGCTGTGCGGGGACTGTGCCGGGCTGTGCGGGACTGTGCGGGGACTGTGCCGGGCTGTGCGGGACTGTGCGGGGACTGTGCCAGGCTGTGTGGGGACTGTGCCAGGCTGTGTGGGACTGTGCGGGGACTGTGCGGGACTGTGTGGGGACTGTGCGGTGACTGTGCCGGGCTGTGCGGGGACTGTGCCGGGCTGTGCGGGACTGTGCCGGGCTGTGCGGGGACTGTGCTGGGCTGTGCGGGGACTGTGCGGGACTGTGCTGGGCTGTGCGGGGACTGTGCCGGGCTGTGCGGGGACTGTGCCGGGCTGTGCGGAACTGTGTTGGGCTGTGCAGGGACTGTGTGGGGACTGTGCCGGGCTGTGCTGGGCTGTGTGTGGACTGTGCGGGCTGTGCCGAATATTGCGAGGAGAGTAGTGAAATTTACTTGCCAGGATTCGAGTACCGCAAGCACCGCATTACTCGCCAAGTACCGAATCCTAACGAGTATACTCGCTCATCCCTATGAACAGGTCATAGATATGAAGCCAGAATGTGTTGAACGAGATATGTTTGCCCCTAGCAACAGCTAAGAGACAGGGATATAAATAAAAATATAATATAATAGGATTTCAATATTTTTATATTGGAGAGGTATACACTAGGTCATAAGAGGATGTTCCACAGATAGGAAAAATGTAAACTATAAGAATAAATGGGAAGAATATACGTACATCTCATTTTTATGAGATTTCCCCCTGGGGGAGTAACATTTGTTTTGGTTTCAAATTAGTAACGGGCATCATAAAAACGCCCTTGCCAAAAATTGGACTGGTGCTCTTGTGGTGAAGAATGAGGAGACATTGAAGTCCTCATTAAAAACTAGGCCCAATGTAAAGGAGCGGGCTGACAAAGATTTCCCATTGGGGGTACATTTTTTAAAAATATACTATGGGCATCATAGACACCCTTGCCAAAAATTGGACTGTCTATAGCAGCACAGAACATGTTAACCATGGTCATCTAGTGGCAGAGAATGAGGAGACATTGATGAAGGCCTCATTAAAAACTAGGCCCAATGTAAAGGAGTGTGTTATGAATGAGTCACCGTAGGAGGCAAAAACAGAAATACTAGCTAAGTCCAGAAAACCAGAGAAGTTGGCAGCTATCGGATTGCAGACCCCTTAACCTATCAACAACAACTAGCAGTAGCCGTGGGGGATTCCTACGGTGCCCTAGACCCCTCGATCACAGCCGGAGAACTACATAGCCTAAAGACAGAAAGGGAAATCTAAACTGCCCCAGAGCAGACCCCAAAGCAATAGGCAGCCCCCAACATATAATGACGGTGAAGCAAGATGAAAAAAACACTCACACAGATAGAAAGATAGGCTGAGCAAATGATGGGGCCCAAGCTAACTAAATAGGACAGGATAGGAAAGCTGCTGTCTGCAATCCGCCAAAAACCCTATCAAAACAAGGGCCAACAGGCTGATAGGGAAAAAGGCCCTGAAGACGCTAGGCTTCAAAAAGACTATATCAGCACTCAGGTATTTTCTGAAGACAGAGCAAAAAGGAATTCAACTCACCCCAGCGGGGAATGGGAGAAATTCAGAAAAACAAGGCAAAACAACACAAAACACAAATGCAAAAAGCAGTGCAGAAAACTTAGCTTTTGAGGAGCAGGAATCAGACTGGTCTGCTAGAATCCCTCAGAGAGATCAACAGCAAGGCAAAAGGGCGTCGGCTGCCTTATATCCAGTCAGCAATTCCCGTCACCCAGTCATCATCATCATACCCAGGTGCTTGGTAATCAGCCTCACTACCTTCCTTCACCAGAAGAGTGAGTTCATCAGACCTCAATGGTGAAGGGGAAAATGAACTCACAACAGTACCTCCCCCTTGAGGAGGGGTCACCGAACCCTCATCCACGCCACCAGGGCGATCAGGGTGAGCCCGATGAAAGGCACGCACCAATCTTTTGGCATGAATATCAGAGACAGAGACCCAGGAATTATCCTCCTGACCATAACCCTTCCACTTAACCAAATACTGGAGTCTCCGTCTAGCCAGACGGGAATCCAGTATCTTCTCTACCTCACATTCCATGTTACCTTCAACCAATAAAGGGTCCGGAGGTGCCACCCCAGGAACTACTGGTTCAACAAACCTCTTCAACAAGGACTTATGAAACACATTATGGATTTTAAAGGTGACAGGAAGAGCCAAACGAAAAGAGACCGGATTAATAATCTCCAAAATCTTGTAAGGTTCAATAAATCTAGGCTTAAACTTAGGAGAAGCCACCTTCATAGCGATATTTTTTGATGATAACCAAACCATATCACCAACTTTAAACTGGGGACCAATGGTCCTATGTCGGTTGGAAAACCACTGGGCCTTTTCCTGGGAGAGAGATAACTTATCCACCACTTGGTCGCAGATCTGGTGCATTCTCTCCACCACAGTGTCAACACCTGGGCAGGCAGAAGGCTCCACCTGCCCTGAAGAAAATCGAGGATGAAACCCAAAGTTACAAAAAAAAGGTGACATCAAAGTGGCAGAACTAGCTCTATTATTTAAAGCAAATTCGGCCAAGGGCAAAAATGAAACCCAATCATCCTGATCAGCGGAAATAAAACATCTCAAATACGACTCCAAGGTCTGGTTTGTTCTTTCCGTCTGCCCATTGGTCTGAGGGTGAAAAGCAGAGGAGAAGGACAACTGAATTCCCAGCTTGGAACAGAAAGTCCTCCAAAATCTAGACACAAACTGAACTCTCCTGTCAGATACAATGTTCTCAGGAATCCCGTGCAAGCGAACCACCTGTTGCAAAAACAGGGGCACCAACTCAGAGGAAGATGGCAACTTAGGGAGTGGTACAAAATGAACCATGTTAGAGAACCTATCACAAATCACCCAAATAACAGTCATTCTCTGAGAGACAGGCATATCAGAGATGAAATCCATTGAAATATGGGTCCATGGCCTCCTGGGGACCGGCAAAGGCATCAACAGCCCACTAGAGCGAGAACAAGATTTAGACCGGGAGCAAGTCCCACAGGACTGCACAAAATTCCTGACATCACGAGACATGACGGTCCACCAAAAAGACCGACTCACCAGATCTCTAGTACCAAAAATACCTGGATGACCAACCAATGCAGAGCAATGAACTTCAGGCATCACCCTCTTCTTCCACTGGTCAGGAACATACAACTTTCCCCTGGGACAACGCTCAGGTTTGTCCTCCTGGAACTCTTCCAGAGCACGTCTCAAATCGGGCGAGATGGCAGAAAGAACTACCCCTTCGCCTAAGATGGTAGCAGGCTTGGTCACCACAGGAGAATCAGCAAAGAAGCTCCTAGAGAGAGCGTCAGCCTTGACACTATTAGTGCCAGGAAGAAAAGAGACCACAAAATCAAAACGTGTAAAAAACAAGGCCCACCTAGCCTGTCTAGGGTTCAAGCGTTTGGCCGACTCCAGGTAAATCAAATTCTTGTGGTCAGTGAGGACCACGACTTGATGTTTAGCTCCCTCCAACCAATGTCTCCACTCCTCAAATGCCCATTTTATGGCTAACAGTTCCCGATTCCCCACATCATAGTTACGTTCAGATGGAGAGAACTTTCGGGAAAAGAAAGCACAGGGATTCATTTTAGATGTTACAGGATCCTTTTGGGACAAAACAGCTCCTGCACCAATCTCAGAAGCGTCCACCTCTACCTGGAACGGGAGTGAGACATCAGGTTGCCGCAAAACCGGGGCAGAAGTGAATCTTCACTTCAGCTCCTGAAAGGAAGAAACAGCCTCCGGAGACCAATTCAACACATCAGCACCCTTCTTAGTCAGATCAGTCAATGGCTTGGCAATACTAGAAAATTTTGCTATAAATTTCCGATAAAAATTAGCAAAACCAAAAAACTTCTGGAGGGCCTTCAAAGAAGTGGGCTGAACCCAATCATAAATGGCCTGTACCTTGGCCGGGTCCATTTCAATAGTTGACGCAGACAAAATAAATCCCAAAAATGAAATCCTCTGTACCCCAAAAAGGCATTTCGATCCTTTGACATACAGGGAATTCTCCCTCAAGATCCGGAACACAGTCCGAACATGTTCCACATGAGAATCCCAATCCTTGGAGAAGATCAAAATATCATCCAGATAGATAATCAAAAATTTATCCACAAAGTCTCGGAAAATGTCGTTCATGAAGCACTGGAAGACAGAAGGGGCATTAGTGAGCCCAAAAGGCATCACCAGGTACTCAAAATGTCCCTCCGGAGTATTAAACGCCGTCTTCCATTCATCCCCATGCTTAATGCGGATAAGATTATACGCCCCCCTGAGGTCAAGCTTGGTAAACCAGCAAGCACCTTTAACTCTGGAGAATAGATCTGAAATCAGGGGTAACGGATACTGATATTTAATAGTAATTTTGTTGAGGGCACGATAATCAATACAAGGCCTTAATGAACCATCCTTTTTGGCCACGAAAAAAAACCCAGCACCTAAGGGTGAAGAGGATGGTCTAATATGACCCTTCTCCAACGCCTCCTTAATATAGGATCGCATAGCCTCGTGCTCGGGTACAGATAAATTGAAGAGCCGACCCTTGGGAAATTTACACCCCGGGCTCAGTTCAATTGCACAGTCATAACTCCTATGAGGAGGCAAAGACGCAGACTCATTCTCACTAAATACATCAAAAAAGTCCACCAAATAGTCAGGAACATCATGCGACTGAGGAGAGGTGGAAAAAAACGGAGCCTCACTAAGGGCACACCGACAACCCCAACTCACCACAGCCACAGATTTCCGATCCAAAACTGGATTATAAATTTGCAACCAGGGAAACCCCAGAACAATGGTATTGTGCAAATTATGCAACACCAAAAATCTGCAATTTTCTTGATGGTCTGGGGCGACCCGCATTACCACCTGGGTCCAAAACTGAGGTTTATTTTTCGCCAAAGGAGTGGCATCAATCCCTCTCAAAGCGATAGGTGTCCGCAGAGGTGTCATCGGAAATCCACAACGTTTAGCAAAATCCAAGTCCATTAGGTTCAGGGCTGCTCCCGAATCCACAAAAGCCTTGGCGGAAAATATGGACAGGGAGCAGATCAGAGTAATTGCCAGAAGAAACTTAGGTTGAACACCACCCACAGAAAACGTGTGTGCAAAACGTTTCTCTCGTTTAGGACAGATAGAAATAATATGCGAGGCATCTCCACAAAAAAGAAACAGCTTATTACGCCTTCTGAACTCCTGACGTTGCTCCCTGGACAAAACTCTATCACATTGCATAGGTTCAGACACTTGTTCAACAGGTGGCAACACCTCTCGTGCAGTCCTGCGTTCACGTAAACGCCGATCAACCTCAATGGCTAATGACATAGAATCGTCAAGACCAGAGGGAACAGGAAATCCCATCATAGTATCTTTTACGGCTTCTGACAACCCCTTCCGAAAGAGAGCTGCCAAGGCATTATCATTCCAGGTAGTAAGGACCGCCCACTTTCGGAATTTTTGACAGTACAATTCTGCAGAATCTCGACCCTGGCTCAATGCCAACAGGGTCTTTTCAGCCTGATCAATAGCATTAGATTCGTCATACAACAACCCCAAGGCTTGAAAAAATGCGTTCACATTAGTCAAAATAGGATCATCTGGTTTCAAAGAAAACGCCCAATCCTGGGGATCGCCACGCAGCAAAGAGATGACAATTTTAACCTGTTGCGCGGAGCTCCCTGAAGAGTTAGGCTTCAAGGCAAAAAATAATTTACAATTATTTTTTAAATTCAAAAATTTAGACCGATCCCCAAAAAACACATCAGGAGTAGGGATCTTTGGTTCAGCAGCATGTGAATGAGCAAGGTAGACGGAAATTCCCCGCACTTCCGCAGCGAGCTGCTCCACATGATCAGACAATTGCTTTATCTCCATTGAGAGAAAAAAAAAATTCCCCCTACGGCCTCAGAGACATAGAGGAAAGAATATACACACTTTTTTTTTTTTTTCACAATTCCTTCCTGCTATTGAGTACCCTAGGATCTGCGGTATTGCTGGTGATTCTGTTATGAATGAGTCACCGTAGGAGGCAAAAACAGAAATACTAGCTAAGTCCAGAAAACCAGAGAAGTTGGCAGCTATCGGATTGCAGACCCCTGAACCTATCAACAACAACTAGCAGAAGCCGTGGGGGGTTCCTACGGTGCCCTAGACCCCTCGATCACAGCCGGAGAACTACATAGCCTAAAGACAAAAAGGGAAATCTAAACTGCCCCAGAGCAGACCCCAAAGCAATAGGCAGCCCCAACATATAATGACTGTGAAGCAAGATGAAAAAAAACACTCACACAGATAGAAAGATAGGCTGAGCAAATGATGGGGCCCAAGCTAACTAAATAGGACAGGATAGGAAAGCTGCTGTCTGCAATCCGCCAAAAACCCTATCAAAACAAGGGCCAACAGGCTGATAGGGAAAAAGGCCCTGAAGACGCTAGGCTTCAAAAAGACTATATCAGCACTCAGGTATTTTCTGAAGACAGAGCAAAAAGGAATTCAGCTCACCCCAGCAGGGAATGGGAGAAATTCAGAAAAACAATGCAAAACAAAACAAAACACAAATGCAAAAAGCAGTGCAGAAAACTTAGCTTTTGAGGAGCATGAATCAGACTGGTCTCCTAGAATCCCTCAGAGAGATCACCAGCAAGGCAGAAGGGCGTCGGCTGCCATATATCCAGTCAGCAATTCCCGTCACCCAGTCATCATCATCATACCCAGGTGCTTGGTAATCAGCCTCACTACCTTCCTTCACCAGAAGAGTGAGTTCATCAGACCTCAATGGTGAAGGGGAAAATGAACTCACAACAGGAGTGGGTCTCCTAGACTTGTAACGCCCAAACACGTAGTGCATGGGCTGACAAATATTTCGTCATGGGAGATACATTTTTAAAAAATATACTATGGGCATCACAGACACTCTTGCCAAAAATTGGACTGCCTGTAGCAGCACAGAACCCATTCACCCTGGTCATCCAGTGGCAGAGAATGAGGAGACATTGATGAAGGCCGCAGTAAAAACTAGGCCCAATTTAAAGGAGCAGGTCTCCTAGAGTAGTAATGCCCATACACGCAATGCATGGGCTGACAAACATTTTCCCATGGGAGGTACATTTTTTAAAAATATACTATGGGCATCATAGACACCCTTGCCAAAAATTGGACAGGCTGTAGCTGCACAGAACACGTTAACCCTGGTGATCTAGTGGTGGAGAATGAGGAGACATAATGATAAATCTGTTAGGAATGGCGGAACACACTAAATAAAAATAAATAATAAAGTGCGTTCGCCGCTCGGGGTCCACCGTGCATTAGACGTTACACCGCTGCTAGGTAATGACAGACGAGCAATATGGCGGTATAATGCGCACGGGTTAGACTTCACCCGAAGTGCGCAAAGCGGGCTCTGTTCGCACACAGAGGCGCCGCAACATAAACATACAAAAAACGCTGAGCCTGTTAGTGTCACAGACCACAGGGAAATGCACACATGGTATCTGGTCAAAGGAGCAGGAACCAAGGCAGAGGAGCTGTGTCTAAGTAGACCTACCGTGTGTGCGGTGTCGCTACTGCGGACGCCAAGGAGGGCTGCAACTGCAGTGCGGCGTAGGGCACGGCCGCTAGTCGACAAAACTAGGAGGCAGGCGCAATGTCAGACTCTAGAGTAGAGGTGCGGTGTGCACAGTGGCCTAAGGCTTGCCACTGACTGGCGCTGACTGCTGCACTAATTCCCTATCCACATGCGTAATATCAGAGGGAAGCGGTTTGAAATGAGTCAGTCACCAGAGTCATACATCTGTCACCATTCACACATTTAGCTTGAAAAGTCTATACTAGCCGCTTTTTATAGCCATGCGGGACCTTCCACATCTCCGAGATGGACCAATGAGATCTGGAGCAGGACCTGGGCACATGACTCCCGATCTCCAATGGGAGATCGCCTCGTGAGCATGCTCAGTAGGAGCACAGAGGAACTTAGTCTCTGGAGCGGTCTGCTGCAAAGTTATCTTCTCTGCAGTAGATAGACAGCAGGAGACCGCAGAATGTGAGGCTCTGGATTCCTGCAGAGCAGACGCAGAAACCAGACGCCTAACATTTCCCCCCCTCCTAAGGCCCCCTCCCCTCTGAGCCTTCCAATCCACCACCTTGTGCCCATCAGAGGCATAGGTCTCAGACTCGTCCGAAGGCAAGTCTGATGTCCCGGTAGATGACACAGAAAACCGGGACACGTGGAAGGTATCAGAGGTGGCAAGATCGCCAGGTTTAAGAAGGGACACGTAGGAGACAATGGGAGTGGCAAAACCGCCCGGAGCATAGGTTGAAGTGGAACGCCGCGGTGTGTCAGCGGACGTTTCCACTCTCTGTTTAAGGAGGCTATCCCGAGCACATGAGGCGCATGCCCGAATATATTTTTTAATGTCCCAAGCCCTGTGCGGCCACCAATACGACCCTGCCAGGAGTTTTGTGGTCTGCATGTAGCCACAGTGACCACCCACCCTGGACGTGTGTGCCCATGCGAGAACCTTCGGCCGAAGGCGAGGGGGCCCGGCGGCACAGAGTTTGGCCATTGCGGGACCCCGTTATCCAGGGGAACAGAGTGCTGACAGTGGTAGCCGCAAGTGGAGCTTAGTGCCGGACGCGCCTCGAGACTGGCGTGAGACACCTCCATGGGCTCTGGGAGTGAACACTCTGGCTCGGGTGATTCCAGAGGTTCAAAGAGGTTGGGAGCCGGAGTAACCCTCTGTCTGGATTGAGCACGCCCCAGCCCGCGCTCCAAGAAACGGAGATCAATGCGGGTCGCAATGGCAATCAGCTCCTCCAGACTTGCAGGAACCTCTCTGGTAGATAGAGCATCCTTAACATGCTCAGTTAAACCTCTCCAAAACACAGGGATGAGGGCTCTATCAGACCACTCCAGCTCGGAAGCCAGTGTCCGAAAACGAACGGCATACTAGCTGACCGAGAGGGATCCCTGAGTTAATGCAAGGAGCTGAAGAGAGGTATCATGCGTGACTGTTGTGGTCCCACGAAAACCTGCTTGATAGATGTTAAGAACTGAGCAGCGGTCCGAACCTCAGGGTCACCACGCTCCCACAGTGGCGTGGCCCACTCTAACGCCCTGCCCGACAGAAGGGAAATAATAAACCCCACCTTAGCCCGTTCTGTAGGGAATCGCGCAGCCAGTAACTCCAGCTGGATAGAGCACTGGCTCACGAAACCCCTACAGGAGGCGCAATCGCCAGAAAATTTATCGGGCAACGGGAGGCGGGAAACTGTCGGTGCAGGAGAGGACGTGGACATACATGAAACCGCCTCTGCGATCGCCTGTACAGCAGCCTCCGAAGACTTCACCGCTGAGATAACACTCTCAAGAGTAGCCAACCGGCCTTCTAGCTGGCGAATGCACTGAAGGAGTTGCTGCTGATCTGCCATTACTATCCAGACCCTGGCACTAGTATAACGTTAGGAACGGTGGAACGCACTAAATAAAAATAAATAATAAAGTGTGTTCGCCGCTCGGGGTCCACCGTGCACTAGGTGTTACACCGCTGCTAGGTAGTGACTGACAAGCAATATGGCGGTATAATGCGCAAGGGTTCAACTTCACCTGAAGTGCGCAAAGCGGTCTCTGTTTGCACACAGAGGCGCCACAACATATACATACAAAAACGCTGAGCCTGTTAGTGTCACAGACCACAGGGAAATGCACACATGGTATCTGGTCACAGGAGCAGGAACCAAGGCAGAGAAGCTGCGTCCATCTAGACCTACCGTGTGTGCGGCGTCGCTACTGTGGACGCCGAGGGCTGCAACTGCAGTGCGGCGTAGGGCACGGCCGCTAGTCGACAAAGCTAGGAGGCAGGTGTGCACAGTGGCCTAAGGCTTGCCACTGACTGGCGCTGACTGCTGCACTAATGTAATTCCCTATCCACATGCGTAATATCAGAGGGAAGGTGTTTCAAATGAGTCAGTCACCAGAGTTATACATCCGTCACCATTCACACATTTAGCTTGAAAAGTCTATACTAGCCACTTTTTATAGCCGTGTGGGACCATCCAGATCTCCGAGATGGACCAATGAGATCTGGAGCAGGACCTGGGCACATGACTCCCGATCTCCAATGGGAGATCGCCTTGTGAGCATGCCCAGTAGGAGCACAGAGGAACTTAGTCTCTGGAGCGGTCTGCAGCAAAGTAATCTTCTCTGCAGTAGATGGGCAGCAGGAGACTGCAGAATGTGAGGCTCTGGATTCCTGCAGAGCAGATGCAGAAACCAGACGCCTAACAAAATCATACTGAAATCAAACAAATAAATAAAAAATGTGAATGCACCGATGAAAGAAAATAACAAAAGGGAGGGGCGAACACAGGTTCATAGATATGAAGCCAGAATGTGTTCAACGAGATATGTTTGTCCCTAGCAACAGCTCAGAGACAGGGATATAAATAAAAATATAATATAATAGGATTTCAATATTTTTATATTGGAGAGGTATACACTAGGTCATAAGAGGATGTTCCACAGATAGGAAAAATGGTAAATATAAGAATAAATGGGAAGAATATATGTACATCTCCGTTTTATGACAGTTCACCCTGGGGGAGGAACATTTGTTTTGGTTTCAAATTAGGAACGGAAATCATAAAAACACCCTTCCCAAAATTTGAGTGACTTTTGCATCACGGAATAAGTTCACCCTGGTGTTTTCTACTGGTTGTAGATGATGAGGATAAGGAGGAGGATAACATCAAACAGACCAAATCAGGAAGCGGATAGCCATGTGTGCTTGTGAAGAGGTGCATGAGAATACACCTCCACAAAAAAAGACAATGTATTTGAGGTTATGTTTCTCTGTTTTTATTAGGTGGTTGCCATTGTTCCCCTGCCAGAGCTGGATTGTACTTCTGGCTACCTCGTTTGGAGTCCTTGATTGTACAACAAACTCTGACATCTGCTGCCAGCACTCTCACATAGGAATTTTTTCACGGGAAACGCAGCGCAACATAAAGTCAGCTATGCGTGCCAGACTGCTAACAAGACTTCCATGACCTCACCAACAGGACAACTGACCATGCTGTCCTCCTCCTCCTCCTCCCTGTCCTCAGGCCATGCCCACTGAACAGACAGTATGAGAGCTGTACTTGTAGTACCGTCTATAGTGCATGAAAGTAGCTCCTGTTCTTCCTCCTCCTTATTGTCTGCCAATCCACGTTGCGACGAAATGAGCCTGGGATGAGTGTAACCACCCTGTATGGTTCCTTGATCCATACCCTCGTGCTCTGCCTGCAATGCATCCTCTTTATTTGTGAGCAGACAGGTTTTCAGAATGCTGAGAAGAGGGAGGTGATGCTAATTATGGTGTCATCGCTGTGCAGTTCTCAAAGTTCTGGAGGATGGTACATATGTCTGACATCCATGTCCACTCCTGAAGTCTTATGTGTGGAGTCTGAACTGAACATCGACGGCCTTGTTGATGTTGGTAGTCAACAACTGCCCTCCTCTGCTCACAAATCCTTTCCAACATATGAAGTGTAGAGTTCCAATGCGTGGGGACATCACACACCAGTCCGGGTAGCTTTTGAGAAAACTGTTGTGAATTCCCTTGCTTGGAGTTCTGAGCCGAAGCTCCCTCTGGTGGTTACTGAGAGTAGTGGAGCTGGCCAGGTTGATGGAGGTTCCCCACCTGACGACGATAATTGGGAACCTGGGATTGCTGGCTGGGAGCATATAATTGAGCTGGCTGCTCTTGGAGGTTGCTAGTGATTTCCTCTATGTGCATTTGGAGTTCTTTTGTCCCCTGCCTGATCTGCATGGTTCAGCTAAGTGATTATTTTGCTAATCCTTTGCATCTAATCTGGTTGTGTCTTTTTTTTGCTTTCTATTTTGCTGCTAGGGTTCATCGTGCACCTTGCTGGGGGCAGCGCTGGGCCTTGCTTCATATGTTGAAGCTTGTTCAGTCCCCTGTTATGTTAGTATCTTTTTGCTTTGCTGCCAGTTTATACCAGAGTGCTGATCTAGCGGGGGTGAGGTCATGTGACCTCAGGTTTTTTGTATATCAGAAGTGTTGGACTTTTTTAGGGTTTTGTGCGTGATTGCAGACAGTATTTTTTTCTGTCCTGTTCTGTCCTGTCTAGACAGCTTTGGCCCCACCGTTTGCTCAGTCTGTTCTCTGCCTGTGTTTGTGTCTCATCTTGTCTCACCGACAATATATGTTTGGGGGCTGTCTATTCCTTTGGGGATCTGCTCCAGGGCAGTTTATATTTCACTTTTCTGTCTTTAGGCTTAGTTAGTTCTCCGGCTGTGACGAAGCGTTTACTGCATCTTAGGAACGCTCCACGGCTACTGCTAGTTGTGTTGAGGGGATCAGAGGTCTGCAATCCTCTTAGTTACCAACCTCTCTGGTCTTCTGGTGGCTTAGCCTGTTCCTGCCATCCTCCTCGGTGACCCATTCGTAACAGAATCACCAGCCAAACTGCAGACTCTAGGGTACTCAAAAGAAGGAAAGAATTGTAAAAAAAAAATAAAAAGTGTCAGAATTTTTTTTTATATTTTTTCCTCTTTTTCTCTGGGGCCGTAGGAGGATTTTTTCTTTAATGGAGACTAAGCAGTTGTCCGATCGTGTTGAGCAGCTCGCTGCTGAAGTGCGGGGAATTTCTGCTCAATCATCTGCTGTAGAACTAAAGATCCCTACTCCTGATGTGTTTTCGGGGGATCGGTCAAAATTTTTGAATTTCAAGAATAACTGTAAACTATTTCTTGCTTTGAAGCCTAATTCATCGGGGAGCTCAGTGCATCAGGTTAAAATTGTCATCTCCATGCTGCGCGGCGATCCCCAGGATTGGGCTTTTTTTCTGACATCTGGAGATCCTATTCTGGCTAGTGTGGATATGATTTTTCAGGCCCTGGGGTTGCTGTATGTTGAACCTAATGCTATTGATCTAGCTGAGAAAACCTTATTGGCATTGAACCAGGGTCAGGATGCTGCGGAGTCATACTGCCAGAAGTTCCGAAAGTGGGCGGTCCTTACTAAATGGAATGATGATGCCCTAGCAGCTCTCTTTCGGAAAGGTCTGGCAGAAACCGTAAAAGATGTTATGGTGGGATTTCCTGTCCCCTCTGGTCTTAACGACTCCATGTCATTAGCCATTCAAATTGATCGACGTTTACATGAACGTAAAAGTACACGAGAGGCGGTGCTGCCTTTTTCACAAACTTCTGAACCCATGCAATGTGATAGGGTTTTGTCTAGAGCGCAACGTCAAGAGTTCAGAAGACGAAATAAGTTATGCTTCTTTTGTGGGGACGCCTCTCATGTTATTTCTGTCTGCCCTAAACGAGAAAAACGTTTTGCTCACGCATTTGCGGTGGGCAGTGTACAGCCTAAGTTCCTGTTGGCAGTGACATTGATCTGCTCCTTGTCTACTTTTTCTGCTAAGACCTTTGTTGATTCAGGAGCAGCTTTGAATCTGATGGATCTTGACTTTGCCAAGCGTTGTGGTTTCCCCATGGTGCCCCTGAGAACCCCTATTCCCTTGAGGGGGATTGATGCTACCCCTTTGGCAGAGAATAAACCCCAGTGTTGGACCCAGGGGGTAATGCGGGTCGCCCCGGACCATCAAGAGAATTGTAAATTTTTGGTGTTGCACAATTTACGTGATACTATTGTACTGGGTTTTCCTTGGTTGCAAACCCATAATCCTGTTTTAGATTGGAAATCTCAGTCTGTTGTGAGTTGGGGTTGTCAATGTGTTTTTAGTGACACTCCTGTTTTCTCAACCTCTCCCCAGTCTCAAGACATTCCTGACTATTTGGCTGATTTTTCTGATGTGTTTAGTGAGAGTAAGTCCATGTCTTTGCCTCCTCATAGGAGTTACAGTGGGGAAAAAAAGTATTTAGTCAGTCAGCAATAGTGCAAGTTCCACCACTTAAAAAGATGAGCGGCGTCTGTAATTTACATCATAGGTAGACCTCAACTATGGGAGACAAACTGAGAAAAAAAAATCCAGAAAATCACATTGTCTGTTTTTTTTTCATTTTATTTGCATATTATGGTGGAAAATAAGTATTTGGTCAGAAACAAGCAATCAAGATTTCTGGCTCTCACAGACCTGTAACTTCTTCTTTAAGAGTCTCCTCTTTCCTCCACTCATTACTTGTAGTAATGGCACCTGTTTAAACTTGTTATGAGTATAAAAAGACACCTGTGCACACCCTCAAACAGTCTGACTCCAAACTCCACTATGGTGAAGACCAAAGAGCTGTCAAAGGACACCAGAAACAAAATTGTAGCCCTGCACCAGGCTGGGAAGACTGAATCTGCAATAGCCAACCAGCTTGGAGTGAAGAAATCAACTGTGGGAGCAATAACTAGAAAATGGAAGACATACAAGACCACTGATAATCTCCCTCGATCTGGTGCTCCACGCAAAATCCCACCCCGTGGGGTCAGAATGATCACAAGAACGGTGAGCAAAAATCCCAGAACCACGCGGGGGGACCTAGTGAATGAACTGCAGAGAGCTGGGACCAATGTAACAAGGCCTACCATAAGTAACACACTACGCCACCATGGACTCAGATCCTGCAGTGCCAGACGTGTCCCACTGCTTAAGCCTGTACATGTCCGGGCCCGTCTGAAGTTTGCTAGAGAGCATTTGGATGATCCAGAGGAGTTTTGGGAGAATGTCCTATGGTCTGATGAAACCAAACTGGAACTGTTTGGTAGAAACACAACTTGTCGTGTTTGGAGGAAAAAAAATACTGAGTTGCATCCATCAAACACCATACCTACTGTAAAGCATGGTGGTGGAAACATCATGCTTTGGGGCTGTTTCTCTGCAAAGGGGCCAGGACGACTGATCCGGGTACATGAAAGAATGAATGGGGCCATGTATCGTGAGATTTTGAGTGCAAACCTCCTTCCATCAGCAAGGGCATTGAAGATGAAACGTGGCTGGGTCTTTCAACATGACAATGATCCAAAGCACACCGCCAGGGCAACGAAGGAGTGGCTTCGTAAGAAGCATTTCAAGGTCCTGGAGTGGCCTAGCCAGTCTCCAGATCTCAACCCTATAGAAAACCTTTGGAGGGAGTTGAAAGTCCGTGTTGCCAAGCGAAAAGCCAAAAACATCACTGCTCTAGAGGAGATCTGCATGGAGGAATGGGCCAACATACCAACAACAGTGTGTGGCAACCTTGTGAAGACTTACAGAAAACGTTTGACCTCTGCAATTGCCAACAAAGGATATATCACAAAGTATTGAGATGAAATTTTGTTTCTGACCAAATACTTATTTTCCACCATAATATGCAAATAAAATGAAAAAAAAACCAGACAATGTGATTTTCTGGATTTTTTTTTCTCAGTTTGTCTCCCATAGTTGAGGTCTACCTATGATGTAAATTACAGACGCCTCTCATCTTTTTAAGTGGTGGAACTTGCACTATTGCTGACTGACTAAATACTTTTTTTCCCCACTGTATGACTGCGCAATTGAGATAATGCCCGGTTGTAAATTTCCCAAGGGTCGGCTTTTCAACTTATCTGTACCTGAACATGATGCTATGTGATCTTATATCAAAGAATCATTGGAGAAGGGTTACATCAGACCATCCTCTTCACCTTTGGGTGCTGGTTTTTTCTTAGTGGCCAAAAAAGATGGCTCATTAAGGCCATGTATTGACTATCGTTCCCTTAACAAAATCACTGTTAAATATCAGTACCCGTTACCCCTGATTTCTGATTTATTTTCCAGAGTTAAAAGTGCTTGTTGGTTTACCAAACTTGACCTCAGGGGGGCGTATAATCTTATTCGCATCAAGCACGGGGATGAGTGGAAGCCGGCGTTTAATACTCCGGAGGGACATTTTGAGTACCTGGTGATGCCTTTTGGGCTCACTAATGCCCCTTCCGTCTTCCAATCATTTATGAACAATATTTTCCGGGACCATGTGGATAAGTTTTTGATCCTTTATCTGGATGATATTTTGATTTTTTCCAGTGATTGGGATTCACATGTGGAACATGTCCGGACTGTGTTCCGGATTTTGAGGAAAAATACTCTGTATGTTAAGGGATCGAAATGTCTTTTTGGTGTACAGAGGATTTCGTTTCTGGGATTCATTTTGTCCCCGTCTGCTATTGAAATGGACCCAGCCAAGGTACAGGCCATTTATGATTGGGTTCAGCCCACTTCTCTGAAGGCTCTTCAGAAGTTCTTGGGTTTTGCTCATTTCTACCGTAAATTTATAAGTAATTTTTCTGGTATTGTTAAACCTCTGAGGGATTTGACCAAAAAGGGCGCTGATGTGGTGAATTGGTCTCCAGAGGCAGTCTCGGCATTTCAGGAGCTTAAGCAGAGATTCACTTCTGCTCCGGTTTTACGGCAACCTGATGTTTCACTCCCATTTCAGGTGGAAATTGATACTTCTGAGACTGGTGCAGGAACCGTTTTGTCTCAAAGACAACAGGTAATCCCTGTGCCTTCTTTTCCGAAAATTTTCTCTATCTGAACGTAACTATGACGTGGGGAATCGGGAATTATTGGCCATGAAGTGGGCATTTGAAGAGTGGAGACATTGGATGGAGGGAGCTAGACATCAAGTTGTGGTCCTCACCGATCACAAGAATTTGATTCATCTTGAATCAGCCAAGCGCTTGAATCCTAGACAGGCTAGGTGGGCCCTGTTTTTCACGCGTTTTAATTTTGTGGTCTCCTTTCTTCCAGGCACTAAGAATGTTAAGGCGGACGCCCTTTCTAGGAGTTTCTTTGTGGATTCTCTTGATGTGACCAAGCCTACGACCATTCTAAATGAGGGTGTAGTTCTTTCCGCCATCTCTCCTGATTTGAGACGTGCCCTGGAGGAATTTCAGGAGGATAAACCTGAACGATGCCCAATGGGAAAATTGTATGTCTCTGACCAGTGGAGGAAAAGAGTAATGTCTGAAATACATTGCTCTGCGTTGGCTGGCCATCCAGGTATCTTTGGTACCAGAGATTTTGTGAGTCGGTCTTTTTGGTGGCATGCCTTATCTCGTGATGTCAGGAATTTTGTGCAGTCCTGTCAGACCTGTTCTCGGTCTAAGCCCTGTTCTCGTTCTAGTGGTTTGTTGATGCCCCTGCCAGTGCCCAGGAGGCCATGGACCCATATCTCAATGGATTTTATCTCTGATCTCCCTGTGTCTCAGAGAATGACTGTTATTTGGGTGATCTGTGATAGATTTTTTAAGGTAGTTCATCTTGTACCACTCCCAAAGTTGCCATCTTCTTCTGAGTGGTTCGCTTGCATGGG
Source organism: Dendrobates tinctorius (assembly GCF_039654945.1). NCBI lineage: Eukaryota > Metazoa > Chordata > Amphibia > Anura > Dendrobatidae > Dendrobates > Dendrobates tinctorius. The sequence continues at coordinate 26,542,190 of NW_027361827.1, read as the reverse complement.
ATCCCTGAGAACATTGAGTCGGACAGAGGGGTCCAGTTTGTTTCCAGATTTTGGAGGGCTTTTTGTTCCAAACTGGGAATTCAGTTGTCTTTCTCCTCTGCATTTCATCCTCAGACCAATGGGCAGACTGAGAGAACAAGCCAGACTTTCGAGTCCTATTTGAGATGTTTCATATCTGCTGATCAGGATGATTGGGTCTCATTTTTGCCCTTGGCCAAATTCGCACTAAACAATAGGGCTAGCTCTGCTACTTTGATGTCTCCTTTCTTTTGTAACTTTGGGTTTCATCCTCAATTTTCTTTGGGGCAGGTAGAAGCTTCTGCCTGCCCAGGTGTGGATTCTGTGGTAGAGGTTTTCCAACCGGCATAGGACCATTGGTCCCCGGTTTAAAGTGGGTGATATGGTTTGGTTGTCCTCAAAAAATATTCCCATGAAAGTTGCATCTCCAAAATTCAAGCCAAGGTTTATTGGACCTTATAAGATTTTGGAAATCCTTAACCCCGTTTCTTTTCGTTTGGCTCTTCCAGTTACGTTCAAGATTCATAACGTCTTTGTTGAAAAGGTTTGTGGAGCCAGTTGTTCCCATGGTAGTGCGCCCTGACCCTGTACTGGTTAAGGGTAATTTGGAGTATGAGGTAGAGAAGATATTGGATTCTCGTCTGGCTAGACGGAGACTTCAGTACTTGGTCAAGTGGAAGGGTTATGGCCAGGATATCCTTCTTGGGTCTCTGCTTCTGACATATATGCCAAGAGATTGATTCGTGCCTTTCCCCGGGCCCATCCTGATCGGCCTGGTGGCGTGGATGAGGGTTCGGTGACCCCTCCTCAAGGGGGGGTACTGTTGTGAATCCCCTTGCTCGGAGTTCTGAGCCGAAGCTCCCTCTGCTCCCACTGGTGGTTACTGAGAGTAGTGGAGCTGGCCAGGTTGATGGAGGTTCCCCACCTGATGATGATAATTGGGAACCTGGGATTGCTGGCTGGGAGCATATCATAGAGCTGGCTGCTCTTGGAGGTTGCTGGTGATTTCCTCCATGTGCATTTGGAGTTCTTTTGTCCCCTGCCTGATCTGCATGGTTCAGCTAAGTGATTCTTTTGATAATCCTTTGCATCTAATCTGGTTGTGTCTTTTATTTGCTTTCCGTTTTGCTGCTAGGGTTCAGCGTGCTTCCTGCTGGGGGCAGCGCTGGGCCTTGCTTCATATGTTGCAGCTTGTTCAGTCCCCTGTTATGTTAGTATCTTTTTGCTTTGCTGCCAGTTTATACCAGAGTGCTGATCTAGTGGGGGTGAGGTCGTGTGACCTCAGGCTTTTTGTATATCAGAAGTGTTGGACTTTTTTAGGGTTTTGTGCGTGATTGCAGACAGTATCTTTTCTGTCCTGTCCTGTCTAGACAGCTTTGGCCCCACCGTTTGCTCAGTCTCTTCTCTGCCTGTGTTTGTGTCTCATCTTGTCTCACCGACAATATATGTTTGGGGGCTGTCTATTCCTTTGGGGATCTGCTCCGGGGCAGTTTAGATTTCACTTTTCTGTCTTTATGCTTAGTTAGTTCTCCGGCTGTGACGAAGCGTCTAGGGCATCGTAGGAATGCTCCACGGCTACTGCTAGTTGTGTTGATAGGATCAGGGGTGTGCAATCCGCTTAGTTACCAACCTCTCTGGTCTTCTGGTGGCTTAGCCTGTTCCTGCCATCATCCTCGGTGACCCATTCATAACAGAAAACATTGAACCACGAGGTTAAGCACATGGGCCAGGCAAGGTACGTGTGTGAGCTCACCTTGCCTCAGAGCCGCTACCAGGTTCCGGCCATTGTCACACACGACCATGCCTGGCTGTTGTTTCAGCAGTGTCATCCAAATATCTGACTGCTCTTTCAGCGCTGTCCACAACTGTTCTGCATTGTGTGGTTTGTCACCTATGCAAATTAGCTTCAGCACAGCCTGTTGCCGCTTGGCTGAGGCAGTGCTGCAGTGTTTACAGCTTCTGACTGATGTGTTCATTTCAGAGATGGAGGCTGAAGATGAGGAGGAGGAGGTGAAGGAGCTGTAAACTGTGGGGGGCAACCCTGATTGATGTAGGGTCCGCAATCATCGACGTGGGGAGAATGTATTCCATCCCAAGGTCCGACTGGGTCCCGGCTTCCACTATGTTAACCGATTGTGCTGTCTGTGAGACGTACCATCCCTGTCAACAGGCACTTGTCCACGTGTCCGTGGTTAGGTGGACTTTTCCAGTAACAACATTGTTGAGGGCACTGGTAATGTTGTGGGACACATGCTGGTGTAATGCCGGTACGGCACAACGGGAGAAATATTGGTGACTGGGGACTGAGTACCTTGAGACGGCCGTACCCATCAGGTTGCGGAAAGCTTCCATCTCCACAAGCCTAAATGGCAACATTTCAAGCGCAAGCAGATGAGAAATGTGTGAATTAAGTACTGTGGCCTGTGCGGCATTGGTTGCATATTTCTGCTTGCGTTCCAATGACTGGGGTATAGACTACTGAGGGCTGGGCTGGGGCAAGGACGCGGACAGGCTTGATGATGGTGCTGGTTGACTGTGGGCAACAACAGGTGCAGGGCCCGAGGCATCTTCACAGGCACGGTGAACTGGGGATTGGCTTGTATGCAAAACAGTGGAAAAAGCAGTGTTGTCATCTGCAGACAGTGTTCCTGGAGCCTGATGTTCGGCCCACAAAGTCGGGTGCTTTGCTGCCATGTGCCTAATCATGCTGGTGGTGGTCAGGCTGGTAGTTTTGCTAACCCTGCTGATGCGGGCATGGCAAGTGCTGCAAATGGCCTGTTTGGGGTTATCGGCAGAGTCTTTAAAAAATAACCAGACTCGGGAACATCAAACAGCTGGAATGGCAACTTCCGTCCTGTTGTGTTACGGGGAACGGATGCTTGCCTTCTGTATGCGGCCACCACACTGCTTCTTCCTGCCTGTTTGGGTGATATGCCTCCTTCCCCCATGTGTGCTGCTGTTCTCGCTCTGCATGTCCTCCTGTCAGGTTGGGTCAGTCACTATGTCATCCACCACCTCGTCTTCCACATCCGCACCCTGCTCCTCCTCCTGACTTTCCGGCAATTGTGTCTCATCATCGTCCACCTCTTGTGGCCGTGGCTGCTCAAAGATTTGTGCATCGCTACATGGAATATCATCTTGCCCCGCTTCAAGTGGAGCGGGCGAGAGGCACGAATCTCCAAATGGAAAACTGAATAGCTCTTCGGAGTGTCCGAGTGTGGGATCAGTTGTCTCAGGGCACTCGGCATGGTGGGAGGAAGGAGGATCAGGGTGAGTAATATCCGGTTGTCACGATTCCACCGCTGACACCAGTATGTCACGGACAGGGGTAAGTGACCTTTGGCTGCACACGGCTATCACAGGCGCAGGGGGGCTTATCTTAGTTATCCCATCGCTGACACCATGTGATAAAAAAACAGCAAGCTAGTCTTGCCCTAACAATTTACCGCAGGGGGGTTTATTTTGGTTATCTCACCACTGCCCCAATATGTTACAAGCTGTCGGGATTTATGTATAGCCCAGTTTTCAGTTCCACTTTGGAACCCGCAGCTCTCCGGCGCCCCCTTATCCTCAGGTCAGTCAGGGAACTACACCAAGGATAATTAGTTGCTGGACGGGTTGCTTGTTGTGCACTGGCGATTAGGCCGCTGCAGAGAGGGAATTATAAATGCTTTGGCCGCAGCCACACAATCACCATATAAAACCCCTTCCGTCACTGCCAGCTAGCCCACCCGGCCAAATCACACTTCGCCGCCACCAGCTTCAGATTTCTCTTGATTAATATTTAAAATTAATAGAGGGGTTCGAAGCAAACCCAAATCAATAGTGTAATTATCTTATGAGCTCGTGAATTCGTCACAGAGCAAAGATACTGAACTAATACATTTTATAGTTTATTCCCAAAGATGGGCAGAGTTTATAGAAGATAAAAAAAGGCTTTACAAAATGAGACTATAAGAATATGTGCAAAACGATTACAAATAAAAAAAGGGATTTAAAAGCAGAAAAAACACTTACATTATGCTTAGATCATTTCCGTCAGAATGATGTGGGGAGGAGGAGCCAGACCTCTCCATGCATTTGAGATCCTACTGGCACAGCATCTCAGGCTAGAATGAATGAAGATTTAGGGGGCAATGCCTTATAGCTTTGGGCTAGTAACATCACTGAAGGAGCTGGTTTGTGACGGTCCTCCCCTTACTCTTGGAGCTAGAATCTGACTACAAAACTTATAATAATTATATCTCGCAGAGGGTACCTCAAATAGACACGCACATAGTATTATCTTTTCCAGCTCATCGCTGGCATTAATTCAAGACCAAACACGGACTAATTATTTTACACGGTTCAGGAGAAATCCATTTCTCGGGTTCTGTTGGTGCTTGGACCGTGAAAAACATAGGCTAGGAAGCTGGGTCGGCACACATCGCAGAAATGTAGTTTTCATATTTCTGTCATGGATTGGGTCTGAGATCCAGCCTCTTTAATATTTCCCACAATTATCCAAGCACATGGGCTTCAGACAAAGGAAATTCTTTCCACTAGCTAATTAACATTCCTAGCAGGGAGGGGGAGGGGGGGAGACACAGGAAAGGGCTGGTGTAGTGTTACCAAGTGTTTGTGTGGAGCTGCAAGCACAAGGCTGCAATATGTGACAGGCTAAGAAAAGGAAGGGGGGTCACTTGCCTCTGTGTAACTGAAAGTTCTGGAAAAAGTGTAGAGAATGGAAGATTCTGGAATGTTCCGTGGAAATCATACAGGATATTTTACATTACCATTACACCGGTCCACACTCACAGCTACTCAGACTTGACCGGGTGGAAGACATGGTGGTGGTGGTGGCTAAGTAACTGGAAGCATTATCTGCCATCCAACCAAAAACTGCTTCACAATGCTCTGGCTTCAATAGTGGTGTGGTGCAGTCCCTTAGAGACTGGAACAGGAAGGTCGAGCGCGAAGATGTGGGTCTTTGCTGTGGCCCACTGTCAGCTTGGCCATGGGCTCATCTTCTGCATGCACCATCAGCATCACATCCACTTCCCCGTCCCTTGACCCTTGCCTTGCCCATTTTAAATGGACTACTGAAATATTTTAAATGCTCAATACAAATGGATTTATTTGGAGAAAAATTATATGTGATCAGTATGCCTGCGAAGCAAAGATTTTTCCACCACAGATACACCAGGCCTCAGCCTGAGATAACTGACTGTATTATTTTTTTTGGAGGCTTTGTGTTCACTTTTGAAAACCCAAAATAATGAGTAGAACAAGCCTAGCAGACAGAACTATCCAATGTATGCCTGCGAAGCAAAGATTTTTCCACCACAGATACACCAGGCTTCAGCCTGAGATAACACACTGTATTAATTTTTTATTTTTTTTTGGCTAAATATTGCTGTACATAAGTACAGTTTTACCCAGGACAAAAAAAGAAAACCGCCGTAATCTGGCCAAACTTTGAGCATGCACAGATATGAGCTGACACGGAGATACCACACCAAGAAATGTGTGGCCTTTAATATTTTTTTTGGCTAAATACTGCTGTATTTAAACAAAAGTGACAGCAGGCAAAATAAAAAGAAAATAGCCGTAAACTGGCCAAACTTGGAGCACGCACAGATATGAGCTGCACGGAGATACCACACCAAAAAATGTGTGGCCTGTATTTTTTTTTTGCTAAATACTGCTGTATTTTACCAAAAGTAACAGCCAGGAAAAAAAAAGAAAACAGCCGTAAACTGGCCAAACTTGGAGCACGCACAGATATGAGCTCATCGGAGATACCACACCAAAAAATCTGTGGCCTGTATTTTTTTTTTTTGCTAAATACTGCTGTATTTAACCAAAAATGATAGCCAGGCAAAAAAAACAGCCGGAAACTGGCCAAAGTTTGAGCACGAACAGATATCAGCTGGCACGGAGATACCACACCAAAAAATTTGGACTTCTCAGATATAAACTTTTTTCCTTTCAGGTCATTGGGGGTTAATGTCAGTTTTTCACCCCGGTGGCCCCTGGTGTTACTACATGTTTAGTTAGTAGACACAAAAAACCTTGTTGGCAAGAAAAACGCCAATTGGCAAAATGCCAAAATTCCCTAAACAGGGAAACATAATACCCGCTCAAATAAGACATATGTACAGGAGGAAAAGTGAGCTACTAGGTATAAATGTAACTATAAATATCATTTTATTAGACAAATAGTCAAAACATACAAAAATATCATTACATAAAATTTGGACAAAAGACTGCAGCAGGATAAACCAGGCACATCACAGGGGGACAACGGTGCCCATATAAGCATGAATATCAGATATTCTATTCATGTGGGATGGGACGGTGCAGCAGCTCGACAATTTTATGGGGACGCTGAATCGGAACACGCAAAATATCCATCTCACGTATGATTATAAACAAATTAGTTTTCTTGACCTACAGATTGCTGGGTCGTGTCACACAGGGCCGGTCACATATCGTGACACCTGTATTCCAATTAAACCTGGGGCTAGCTATATATGGCTAATATATCCCACAGGTAGCAGCAGCAGCACCAGAACATAGGAAGGGAATGGACCCTCTTGATGTATGCAATGATATGTATATACACACATACAGTGCCTGCAGGCCTTGCACTTATGTGTATACAGCGACGCACACTACCCTGCCTGCCTAACACTTGAACCTATATACTCCGGAATTAGTCCTTAGAAGGACTGTTGGTTTAGCTGGATGTGAGTATTTAGGATGGTAGACCCCACACTAAGAAATCCCCAATTCTGACCCTATCAAGGCAGACGCTCACACTACACTATCTCAATCCAGAGCTGAATGATCCGAGCAGGGCGGCGTCCAGTCCAGATTTCTGGATCACGGAATTAATTACTTATACGATGGACTACTTGCTAGAGATGGGGTGCACCTTACGAAGACTGGAAAACATGTATTTGGAAGTCGCCTTGCTACACTTGTAAGGAGAGCTTTAAACTAGAACAACATGGGAAGGGAAGCAAAAGACCAGAAAAAGCCATACACCTGACAAATGCTATTGAGAACTCTGCTATTAGAAGTGGAAAGGAAGAACAAAGACGAAAGAATCTAATTAATAAAAATATTGGAGAAAGAGAAACCAATCACAAACTAAAATGTTTCTATACTAATGCACAAAGCATGGGCAACAAACAAGGAGAATTGGAACTACTAACACAGGAAAAGAAATATGATGTCATTGGAATCACTGAAACTTGGTGGGACAATACACATGATTGGAATACAAGACTAGAAGGCTACAACTTATTTGCAAGAAACAGACTTGATAAACGAGGAGGGGGTGTCGCATTGTATGTTAGAAACGCGTATATCTGCACAGAGATTGAAGCTTCAGAGACTGGGAGTTCTGTGGAAACTGTTTGGGTAAGAATACAAGGAAAGAACAATGGAAAGGACACCATTGTAGGCATTTACTACAGGCCGCCTGTGCAAGCTGAAGATATGGATGAACTCTTTATGCATCAAATGGCCAAGTTCTCCAAAAATATGACATAGTTGTCATGGGAGATTTCAACTATCCAGACATTTGTTGGGAATCTCTCTCAGGCAAAACTAACAGGTCAAGGAAATTCTTATCCTCTCTTGCTGACAACTTTATCTTCCAAAAGGTAAGGGAGAAAACAAGGGGAACTGCTACCTTGGATCTAATCCTTATAAATAGGGAGGAAATGGTTGAGGAGGTAAAAGTGGCTGGGACCCTAGGAGGTAGCGACCATGCTATTTTAGAATTTTGGATAACTAGAGGCGGAAGACCTGTGAAGACTCAGACGTCAAGATTAGATTTCAGAAAGGCAGATTTTAAGGGATTCAGAAAGAGAATTGGAGGGATCCAATGGCTGGATATCCTTAAAGACAAAAATGTCCAGGAAGGATGGGAAATCTTGAAAAATGAAATTCTCAAAGCACAGTTAACAATTCCAAAAAGAGGGAAGAATAGGAAGCATTTAAGGAAACCAGGATGGATGAACACAGAACTTAAGCACATGCTAAAAAGGAAGAAAAAAATGTTTATAAAATGGAAAGAGGGAGGCATATCTAAAGAAGAATATAATGCTGTCTGCAGAACCTGCAGGGCAAAAATCAGATTATCTGAAGCTGAAAATGAATTGAGGCTTGCAAGAGATGTCAAAAGCAATAATAAAGGATTTTGGGGATATGTCAAATGTAAAAGAAAAGTCAAAGATGCTATAGGATTTTTACAGGATGAAAATGATGAAATGGTAAGACAGGATGTTGAGAAGGCTGAACTTTTAAATTCCTATTTTGCATCTGTTTTCTCTCAGAAAGGAAATGTAACATCAACTGTTATTCACTGTCCTATTAAGGGAATAGAAGAATCCAGGATATCTATAAACAGAAAGACAGTGAGGAAACACTTAGCTAACCTAAATGAATTCAAGTCTCCAGGTCCAGATGAATTACACCCCAGAGTACTAAAGGAGATAGCAGAAGAAATTTTTGAACCCCTCTCCATAATCTTTGAAAATTCTTGGAGAACAGGAGAAGTGCCAGAAGACTGGAGAAGAGCAAATGTTGTTCCTATCTTCAAAAAGGGGAAGAAGGTGGACCCAGGCAACTATAGGCCGGTGAGTCTGACTTCTATACCAGGAAAGATCTTTGAACAAATTATTAAACAACATGTATGTCAGTACCTGGATAAGAATGAAGTGATTAAACAGAGTCAGCATGGGTTTGTAACTAATAAGTCATGTCAGACTAACTTAATTTCCTTCTATGACGGTATCACTGATTGGGTGGATCAAGGAAATGCTGTAGATATAGTATATCTTGACTTCAGCAAAGCATTTGACAAAGTCTCTCATACAATCCTTATTGAAAAAATGACTAAGTATGGAATGGACAAGGCAACTGTTAGGTGGATTCATAACTGGCTTAGTGATCGGACCCAAAGAGTGGTCGTAAATGGCTGCACATCCAGTTGGAAGAATGTCTCAAGTGGGGTACCACAGGGCTCTGTCCTGGGCCCTGTATTGTTCAACATCTTTATCAACGATTTAGATGAAGGAATTGAGGGTAAACTGATTAAATTTGCTGATGACACAAAGCTAGGAGGGATAGCTAATACTAGAGAAGAGAGAGAGAGGATTCAAAAAGATTTAAATAAACTGGAGAAGTGGGCAGCAACTAACAGAATGGTTTTTAACAGGGAGAAATGCAAAGTACTACATCTGGGCAATAAAAATGAAACAAGCATATATAGAATGGGAGGTATAGGGCTAAGTGACAGCACATGTGAAAAAGACTTGGGTATACTAATAGATCACAGACTGAATATGAGTCAACAGTGTGATGCAGCAGCAAAAAAGGCAAATGCAATTCTAGGATGTATTAACAGAAGCATACAGTCTAGATCACGTGAAGTCATTATTTCCCTCTACTCCTCTTTGGTCAGACCTCATCTGGAATATTGTGTCCAGTTTTGGGCGCCACATTTTAAAAAAGACATCAACAAACTGGAGCAAGTTCAGAAAACAGCGACCAGAATGGTGACCGGTCTGCAAACCCTGTCTTATGAGGAAAGGTTGCAGGATTTGGGAATGTTTAGTTTGCAAAAGAGAAGACTGAGAGGAGACTTAATAGCTGTCTACAAATATCTAAAGGGCTGTCACATTGTAGAAGGATCAACTTTATTCTCATTTGCACAAGGAAAGACTAGAAGCAATGGGATGAAACTGAATGGGAGGAGACACAGATTAGATATTAGAAAAAACTTTTTGACAGTTAGAGTGATCAATGAGTGGAACAGGCTGCCACGAGAAGTGGTGAGTTCTCCTTCAATGGAAGTCTTCAAACAGAGGCTGGACAGACATCTGACTGGGATGATTTAGCGAATCCTGCTTTGAGCAGGGGGTTGGACCAGATGGCCCAGGAGGTCCCTTCCAACTCTACGATTCTATGATTCTATGATTCTTATCCCCCTGATGATGCTATGCGGCCAGCCAATCACTGCACGGCCACAACAAAGATGGCTGCGGCGTTTCATAGCCTGGCAGACAATCCCTGCACCGTGATTGGGTCTCTAAAGTCCGCCAGAAATGCTGGGTAGAGACCCGAGTTCCCGCCGAGTAATCCCAGAAATGCTCAGTGCTCACTGAGTACAGGGATATTCGGGTGAGTACCGAGTAGTAACAAGCATGTTCGCTCATCACTAGTAAGATGTGAACACAGAAGTGAAAAAAATGATTTTTTTTTATTTTTCATCAATCAGTGCTGGTCTTGAGTTAAATTCCAAAGTGGCACTTCCATCATCAGAGAGCGGTCTTTTCCAGTGTGGCCCAAAACCTTCATCTTTTAAGGGATCTGAAGCTTGTACAATGCACTTTAGCTAAAAAAAGTATGTAAACTCCTATCCTATATAGCTAGTATTGCTGTGGTTTAATATTAAGCAGGATCTCCTGTTATTACCAATTGGCATGGCAGCCTCTGACTGATTATGCATTTTTTTATGGCGCATTTATTATGATACTAGATTAAGGCCCAATGCTATCGCATCGAGAGGATAGTGACACACCTCTTGCCATGTTAACCCTCAATACACACACACCTCCTCAACACACACTCCTCTCACCTTTCACCATCTTCACTCACATCCACTCACTCTTTCACTCCACATACGACCCTTTCTCTCACTCCGTCTCTCATACTCACACTGTCATTGTCGCTGCTCCATGATCCCCGACATCTTCTTCCGCCGGCGCCATCCTGGATCCCGACGTTGTCCACGCCGGCGACATGTTCTTGCGGCCATGCCATCTTGAGTATTCTGAAATCCTGCGAGTGGACATTAGTGGAGATAGTGAAAGGTGAGAGGAGTGTGTGTTGAGGAGTGGTGTGTTGGGGGTTAACATGGCAAGAGGTGTGCTGTGACGTCACCAGTTACAACTGGACGGAAGTTGTTACAACCCGGAAGCTGCTTAGCGCATTTATTATAGTAGATTAAGGCCCGATGCTATCGCATCGAGAGGATAGTGACACACCTCTTGCCATGTTAACCCTCAATACACACACACCTCCTCAACACACCACACCGCCTCAACACACACTCCTCTCACCTTTCACCATCTCCACTCACGTCCATTCACTCTTTCACTCCACATACGACCCTTTCTCTCACTCCGTCTCTCATACTCACACCGTCATCGTCGCTGCTCCACGATCCCCGACATCTTCTTCCGCCGGCGCCATCCTGGATCCCGACATTGTCCACGCCGGCGACATGTTCTTGCGGCCATGCCATCTTGAGTATTCTGAAATCCTGCGAGTGGACATTAGTGGCTCACCATTGTCATTTTGAAACACAACTGCTACTTCACTGACAGTGGGATTATTGTAGCGTCGAGGGTCTTGAGTACGATCTTGTTTAATAGCCATAGTGATGTTTGGCATGACAGTTCCGTTTTGTAGAGATTTAATTTTTTCTTGTTCTTCCACATCACGTAACATTTGATAAGCTTCCACAAAAGGATTAATAGTTTGGATTTGAAGGGCAATAATGTTCATCAATGTAGGATGACATTTTTGATTTTCTTTACATCGTAAGCGTTGTTCGTTTGCGGTAGTGGTATCGAGAATGTAAAGTTGGGCAAATGCGCGTTGCTGGTCATCTGAGGGATGTAGTGTTCCAGTTCTATGATAGATCTGGCCATGTATGCGGAAACAGTATGGGCCATATCCAGGAGGTGGTGAAATATTTGCACCCATGGAGGCAAAAGCAAAGGAACTGTTAATACTTCGAATATTATCCATGAAATTTTTGCTAAATTCACTTTGCCCTTTCAGCAAACGTGTAAAGACATCAGGATATTGTAGTATGGGTACATGGACTTTACCCTTTTGACAGCAGAGCGTAAAGTTGTTATCAGAAGGTATCTCTGCTACAAAATGCAAAGCTTCGCAATGCTCACATACATGGGTCATGTCACCACAGCTGTGTTCGGTAATACTATTTTCATCATTAGTGAAAATGTGAGGTTGTAGTAGAAGTGCATGTCCAACCGATGGGGTGCGCCTAGTTTTGAGACCAACGTATATTTGTCTTGGTTGCACTTTCTGCGGGCTAACTGCAGCTTGTATGTGAAGAAACTGTGCGTTGGTATTGACTAATGGTGGTATTGATAGGGCAGAAACAGATTGCTGATTAGTTATGTCAGTGAACGGCATATGGGATGAAGTGTAGCAGTAAATTGTTCCACATGCTGATGTGGAAGCATCCTGTTGTGAGTCTACTAATAATGATGAGGAAGAAGCCGTCTGTTGTTGGCGGTGATGGCGTGTAGAGGCTTCTTCAGCCAATGTAATAGATTTAGAGTTAGGGGATTCGTGTGTGAGACGACGGCGTTTATAAGCCTTAATCTTGTCAAGTCGATGCTGTTTCTCCTCAGGAGTCTCATTAGCACGGCGTTGTTTTTGTCGTAGTGCTAAAGCTGCTTTCCTTTCACTGGCATTGGCATACTGTGCATCGGTATTGAATGGTGGTATTGATAGGGCAGAAACAGATTGCTGATTAGTTATGTCAGTGAACGGCATATGGGATGAAGTGTAGCAGTAAATTGTTCCACATGCTGATGTGGAAGCATCCTGTTGAGAGTCTAATAATAATGATGAGGAAGAGGCCGTCTGTTGTCGGCGGTGACGGCGTGCAGAGGCTTCTTCAGCCAATCTTATGGATTTAGAGTTAGGGGATTCGTGTGTGAGGCGACGGCGTTTATAAGCCTTAATCTTCTCAAGGCGATGGTGTTTTTCCTCAGGAGTCTCATTAGCACGGCGTTGTTTTTGTCGTAGTGCTAAAGCTGCTTTCCTTTCACTGGCATTGGCATACTTTTTGTTATGACTAGAGTTGAGCGATACCGTCCGATACTTCAAAGTATCGTATCGGATGGTATCGGCCGATCTTTAAAAAAAGTATCGGTATCGCCGATTCCGATACCGGAAGTCCCATTCAAGTCTATGGGACTTCCGGTATCGGAATAAGAAAAACCCTTTCCTGCCCTTGTACAGCCTCTCTGGGGTCTGTACGGGCCTTTCGGGGGGCTGTGCCGGCCTGCCAGGGGGTCTGTGCAGGCTCCGGTGGTCTGTGCCGGCCTGCCGGTGGTCTGTGCAGGCTCCGGGGGGCTGTGCCGGCCTGCCGGGGGGCTGTGCCGGCCTGCCGGGGGGCTGTGCAGGCTCCGGGGGGCTGTGCCGGCCTGCCGGGGGGCTGTGCCGGCCTGCCGGGGGGCTGTGCCGGCCTGCCGGTGGTCTGTGCAGGCTCCGGGGGTCTGTGCAGGCATCGTCCGATGGGACTACAAGTCCCATCGGGCGATGCCTGCTACCATGACAGTGATTGACACATTAGCCAATGATGGGACAGTAGTAGTCCCATCATCCGGCTAATGTGTTAAATGTAAAAAAAAAAAAAAAAAATTACATGCTACATACATACAACATGCATACTACATACATGCTACATTCATACTACATACTACATACATGCTACATTCATACTACATGCAACATACATACTACATATATACTACATGCATGCTACATACATACTGCATGCTACATACATACCACATATATACTACATACATACTACATGCATGCTACATGCATGCTACATACATAACACATATATACTACATGCATGCTACATACATACTACATGCTACATACTACATATATACTACATGCATGCTACATACTACATGCTACATACATACTACATATATACTACATGCATGCTACATACATACTGCATGCTACATGCATGCTACATACATACTACATACATACTACATGCTACATACATACTACATATATACTACATACATACTACATACATACTACATGCATGCTACATGCATGCTACATACATACCACATACATAACACATATATACTACATGCATGCTACATACATACTACATGCTACATACATACCATATACATACTACATGCATGCTACATACATACTACATGCATGCTACATACATACATGCTACATACATACTACATATATACTACATGCATGCTACATACATACTACATGCTACATACATACTACATATATACTACATGCATGCTACATACATACTACATGCTACATACATACTACATATATACTACATGCATGCTACATACATACTGCATGCTACATGCATGCTACATACATACTACATACATACTACATGCTACATACATACCACATATATACTACATACATACAATACATTCATACAATACATACATAGACATACAGTACATATAACATAGAGTAACATACTTACCAATACTTGTCACATTGTTCCCCGAAGCCATTGTCTTTCCGGAATAAATATTAACATAACAAACCACAAAAATACTCACCCACGATCCGAAGCAGTCCACGAGTGTGTCCCACGACGATCTTGGGTAGAGAACGGCAGCATCAGATGATGCTGCCGTTCTCTACGGGCTGCAGGAATCCAATGACGGAAGGTAGGTATCCTTCCGCACTGTATTCCTCCGCCACTTAAAAAAAAAAAAAGTCCCTAGTCTCACTTTATGCCATTGCTGTGTGGGAAATTCCCACGCAGCAATGGCATAAAGTGAGACTAGGGACTTTTTTTTTTTTAAGTGGCGGAGGAATACAGTGCGGAAGGATACCTACCTTCCGTCATTGGATTCCTGCAGCCCGTAGAGAACGGCAGCATCATCTGATGCTGCCGTTCTCTACCCAAGATCGTCGTGGGACACACTCGTGGACTGCTTCGGATCGTGGGTGAGTATTTTTGTGGTTTGTTATGTTAATATTTATTCCGGAAAGACAATGGCTTCGGGGAACAATGTGACAAGTATTGGTAAGTATGTTACTCTATGTTATATGTACTGTATGTCTATGTATGTATTGTATGAATGTATTGTATGTATGTAGTATATATGTGGTATGTATGTAGCATGTAGTATGTATGTAGTATGTATGTAGCATGCATGTAGCATGTAGTATGTATGTAGCATGCATGTAGTATATATGTAGTATGTATGTAGCATGCATGTAGTATATATGTAGCATGTATGTAGTATGTATGTGGTATGTATGTAGCATGTAGTATGTATGTAGCATGCATGTAGTATATATGTAGTATGTATGTAGCATGTAGTATGTATGTAGTATGTATGTGGTATGTATGTAGCATGTAGTATGTATGTAGCATGCATGTAGTATATATGTAGTATGTAGTATGTATGTAGTATGTATGTGGTATGTATGTAGCATGTAGTATGTATGTAGCATGCATGTAGTATATATGTAGTATGTAGTATGTATGTAGTATGTATGTGGTATGTATGTAGCATGTAGTATGTATGTAGCATGCATGTAGCATGCATGTAGTATGTATGTAGCATGCATGTAGTATGTATGTAGCATGCATGTAGTATGTATGTAGTATGTATGTAGTATGTATGTAGCATGCAGTATGTATGTAGCATGTATGTAGTATGTATGTAGTATATATGTAGTATGTATGTAGCATGTAGTATGTATGTAGCATGCATGTAGTATATATGTAGTATGTATGTAGCATGCATGTAGTATGTATGTAGTATGTATGTAGTATGTATGTAGCATGCAGTATGTATGTAGCATGTATGTAGTATGTATGTAGTATATATGTAGTATGTATGTAGCATGCATGTAGTATGTATGTAGCATGTAGTATGTATGTAGCATGCATGTAGTATGTATGTAGCATGTATGTAGTATGTATGTAGTATATATGTAGTATGTATGTAGCATGTAGTATGTATGTAGCATGCATGTAGTATGTATGTAGTATTTTTTTTTTTTTTTTAACATTTAACACATTAGCCGGATGATGGGACTACTACTGTCCCATCATTGGCTAATGTGTCAATCACTGTCATGGTAGCAGGCATCGCCCGATGGGACTTGTAGTCCCATCGGACGATGCTTGCACAGACCCCCGGACATCAGCACAGCCCCCCGGGAGGCCGGCACAGCCCCCCGGCAGGCCGGTACAGACCCCCACAGGGTGCACAGACCACCGGCAGGCCGGCACAGCCCCCCGGCAGGCCGGCAGAGACCCAGGGCAGTCCACACAGCCCCCCGGCAGGCCGGCACAGCCCCCCGGCAGGCCGGCAGAGACCCCCGGAAGGCCCGAAATGACGGCGCATCATGATGCGCACACACCGCGCATCATGATGACGTCAGGCCGTCAATCAACTGAACTTCCGATTCCGATGCCGAATTCCGATATTGAAAAAATATCGGAAGTCGGTATCGGAATTCCGATACAGCAAGTATCGGCCGATACCCGATACTTGCGGTATCGGAATGCTCAACACTAGTTATGACTCATGTTGGCACAGGTAAAGGAGTCTATTTGGCAGTTATCTGGCAGTGAAGAAGGCGTCCTGGAGTATTGCAGAGTAAACAGATACTAATTGACCCTGTAATTGCCAAGCAGTAGTTATGAAGTGGTAGTGGCAAATTGGCCCTGTAGTTAGACACCGGCAGAGGAGCAAGGCAGCAGTAGTTATGGCGGTAGAGGCAAATTGGCCCTGTAATTAGACACCGGCAGAGGAGCAAGGCAGCAGTAGTTATGGCGGTAGAGGCAAATTGGCCTTGTAATTAGACACCGGCAGAGGAGCAAGGCAGCAGTAGTTATGGCGGTAGAGGCAAATTGGCCCTGTAATTAGACACAGGCAGTGAACAGTCAGAGGAGCAAGGCAGCAGTACTTATGGCGGTAGAGGCAAATTGGCCCTGTAATTAGACACCGGCAGAGGAGCAATGCAGCAGTAGTTATGGCGGTAGAGGCAAATTGGCCCTGTAATTAGACACCAGCAGAGGAGCAATGCAGCAGTAGTTATGGCGGTAGAGGCAAACTGATCCTGTAATTAGACACCGGCAGAGAAGCAAGGCAGCAGTAGTTATGGCGGTAGAGGCAAATTGGCCCTGTAATTAGACACCGGCAGAGGAGCAAGGCAGCAGTAGTTATGGCGGTATAGGCAAATTGGCCCTGTAATTAGACACCGGCAAAGGAGCAAGGCAGCAGTAGTTATGGCGGTAGAGGCAAATTGGCCCTGTAATTAGACACCGGCAGAGGAGCAAGGCAGCAGTAGTTATGGCAGTAGAGGCAAATTAGCCCTGTAATTAGACACCGGCAGAGGAGCAAGGCAGCAGTAGTTATGGCGGTATAGGCAAATTGGCCCTGTAATTAGACACCGGCAGAGGAGCAAGGCAGCAGTAGTTATGGCGGTAGAGGCAAATTAGCCCTGTAATTAGACACCGGCAGAGGAGCAAGGCAGCAGTAGTTATGGCGGTAGAGGCAAATTGGCCTTGTAATTAGACACCGGCAGTAAACAGGCAGATGACCAAAGCAGCAGTAGTTATGGCGATAGAGGCAAATTGGTCCTGTAATTAGACACCGGCAGAGGACAAAGGCAGTAGTTATGGCGGTATAGGCAAATTGGCCCTGTAATTAGACACCAGCAGAGGAGCAAGGCAGCAGTAGTTATGGCGGTAGAGGCAAATTGGTCCTGTAATTAGACACCGGCAGAGGAGCAAGGCAGCAGTAGTTATGGCGGTAGAGGCAAATTGGTCCTGTAATTAGACACCGGCAGAGGAGCAAGGCAGCAGTAGTTATGGCGGTAGAGGCAAATTAGCCCTGTAATTAAGACACCGGCAGAGGAGCAAGGCAGCAGTAGTTATGGCGGTAGAGGCAAATTGGTCCTGTAATTAGACACCGGCAGAGGAGCAAGGCAGCAGTAGTTATGGCGGTAGAGGCAAATTAGCCCTGTAATTAAGACACCGGCAGAGGAGCAAGGCAGCAGTAGTTATGGCGGTAGAGGCAAATTGGTCCTGTAATTAGACACCGGCAGTAAACAGGCAGATGACCAAAGCAGCAGTAGTTATGGCGATAGAGGCAAATTGCTCCAGTAATTAGACACCGGCAGAGTAGCAAGGTAGCAATAGTTATGGCAGTACAGGCAAATTGGTCCAGTAATTAGACACCGGCAGTAAACAGGCATAGGACCAAGGCAGCAGTAGTTATAGTGGTACAGGCAATGCCAAGCGTCCGCACAGCAAGTCGGTGTGAGGAAAATGACGCAATTTCACGAATGCAAGATGGTGTCGGCGAAATCGACGTCGTTAACACCTCTTGCCATGTTAACCCTCAACACACCACACCGCCTCAACACACTCCTCTCACCTTTCACCTCCACTCATGTCCACTCACTCTTTCACTCCACATACGTTCCTTTCTCTCACTCCGTTTCTCATACTCACACCGTCATCGTCGCTGCCCCGACATCTTCCTCCGCCGCCGCGATCCAGGATCCAGACGTTCTCCAGGCCGCTGACATGTTCTTGCGGGACGCCATCTTGGATTTCGTGAAATCCCGCGATATTCAAGATGGCGTCGCCGCAACAACATGTCGCTGTCGTGGACGACATCGGGATCCAAAAAGATGGCGTCGGCGAAATCTCGCGAGATTACGCCAACGCCATTTTGGATCCCGATGTCGCCCACGCCAGCGACATGTTCTTGCGGGACGCCATCTTGGATTTCGTGAAGTCCCGTGATATTAAAGATGGCGTCGCCGCAACAACATGTCGCTGGCATGGGCGACATCGGGATCCAAAATGGCGTTGGCGTAATCTCGCGAGATTTTGCCGACGCCATCTTTTTGGATCCCGATGTCGTCCACGCCAGCGACATGTTGTTGCGGCGACGCCATCTTTAATATCGCGGGACTTCACTAAATCCAAGATGGCGTCCCGCAAGAACATGTCGGCGGCCTGGAGAACGTCTGGATCCTGGATCGCGGCGGCGGAGGAAGATGTCGGGGCAGCGACGATGACGGTGTGAGTATGAGAAACGGAGTGAGAGAAAGGAACGTATGTGGAGTGAAAGAGTGAGTGGACATGAGTGGAGGTGAAAGGTGAGAGGAGTGTGTGTTGAGGCGGTGTGGTGTGTTGAGGGTTAACATGTGCGTGTGTGTGTGTGTGTGTGGTGACGTCACCGGTTACAACTGGACGGAAGTTGTTACAACCGGAAGCTGGTTAGGGCATTTATTATTATAGATATTCAATATAAATATTATTTTTATGCCACTTATACTTTTTGCCTTCTGTTGTAAATTTCAAACAAAGTCCTATAGCGTTGTGCACACTTGTAATTTCTCACTATTTTTGGGTGTTTGTTGTTAATCTCGCATACAAGGATAAGTACGAACAAGACAGACTGGGACAAGTTCACACAGGGTACTTACAATGAAGCAGCAAGTGTACTCAATAGGAACATTAATGTTGCACAGCCACAACAGATTAGATATAGGCACTCGTTCAGACATTGTAGGTTTCAGACATAGGAACAGGTTCAGACACTGCAGGTTTTAGGGATAGCTACAGGTTTAGACACTGCAGGTTAGCGATAGGTACTGATTCAGACACTGCAAGTTTAGGGATAAGTACAAGTAAAGACACAGCAGATTTAGGGAAAGATCTAGACTTAGATACAAAGAGGTTCAGGGATTGGTCCTAATTCAGACAAGGACAGATTTAGGTACAGGTTCAGAGTTCAGTCCTGGGTATTCAGCCCCCATGGTGGCATGAACAGGAAAGGACCTGACAACGCAGCAGTTGCACAAACATACTGAAAGAGAATGTTGCTTAGGCTCCTTCCAACAGGTGAAGATGCCTTAAGTACCAAGTGCCTCTCAGCAATAGGCTGGGGACACATTAGATTACAGATTAGATTAGTGGGGACACATTAGTTTCTTTAAGAATTAGGAAGTTGACACGTGTGCGCCCTAAGCATGCAGCCAGAACACCAAAGAGAAGTGTGTAAATATGATAAAGATCCCTGGAAAAATATAATAAATTTATTAACATTCATGTATACAAGAAAGACATTTAAAGTTTAAAAACAATTAAAAAGGCTAAAAGTGTATGACTGGAAGTCTGCATAGGGACCATCCAGACTCCTTGCATAAGCTGTGACTGGGTGGCCCTGACTTGATTTATTCTCCAGCAGGTCTTTTACAGCATTGCTCTCCTGAGACCTCTCCTTCTTTTAGTAGCTATTTCATTCCTTTTTGGGATGCTCTAGTGTTGCTCATGAAACCTGCCTTCTCTGGGGTCTTTACTCCATAGGATTATTTGTGCCTGTCTATTTACTCAAGGACTGTGTCATTATATTTGTGCATTGTTTGCAATACTGTGTTAATACTTGACTTCCCAGGGTTATTTGAGTGCTTACTAGTGATGAGCAAACGTGCTCGCCACTAGTCGTTGCTCGCCCGAGTATCACTGTACAGTACTCAGTGTACTCGACGAGCACTTCCAGGATTACTCGGCGGGAACTCGGGTCTCCACCCAGCTTTTTTGGTGGTCTTTAGAGACCCAATCACGATGCAAGGATTGTCTGCCAGGCAATGAAACGCTGCAGCCATCTTTGTTGTGGGTGTCCACACAGCATCATCAGGGGTATAAGAGACTGGACGCCGCCCTGCTCGACTCATTCAGCTCCGGATTGAGATAGTGTAGGGAGAGCTGCTGCCGAGATAGGGTCAGATTTGGGATTTATTAGTCAGTGTGGGGTCTACCATCCTAAAGTACTCAAATCCATCTAAACCAACAGTCCTTCTAAGGGCTAATTCCGGAGTATATAGGTTGCAGTGTTAGGCAGGCAGGTGAGTGTATGTCGCTCTATACATATCAGTGCAAGGCCTGCAGGCACTGTACAGTATGTGTGTATATAGATATCATTGCATACATCAAAAGGATCCATTCCTGTCTGCTGCTGCTACTTATAGGATATATTGACCATATATACCTAGCTCCAGGTCTAATTGGCTAGGATTTTTTTTTTTTTTGCCAGATTAATAGAGCTTATTTTATTGCAAAGCAATCCAGAGCCCTTTTTTTTCTCCATTTGTTTTTTGACACTGCACAATATACAGCCAGATCTTTTTCCTAGCAAAGTGTGAAAATCCAGCAATTTTAAATGGTCCCAAAAATCACTTTTGAGTGCACAGAGAAATCTTTTATTTTTATGTGGTACGGTAGAGTAGAATTTTTTTTGAGTGCCTTACACAATTTCTTGACACCATTCTGCTGAACCCCAAAAAAATACATACAGGCCACATATTTTACAGTGTGGTATATCTGTGACACGCCTCATCTATCCATCTGCTAAAAAATTGGGCATTTTAGGCCTAAATTCCATTTCTTCTCCTGTCTGTCACTCTAGTTATACACAGCACTATTTTGCCTTTTTTTAAAAACACAGGCCGCATATTTGGCAGTGTGGTATCTCCGTGCCAGGCTTCGTATAATCTTCGTTGTCCAAGTTTGGCCATTTTAGGATGGTATTGAAGTGTTTTCCTGTGTGTCACTGTAGTTATATACCGCACTATTTAGCATAAAAAAGAAAAAAATACAGGCCACATATTTGTCAGTGTGGTATCTCTGTGCCAGCTCATATATCTGCGTGCTCTAAGTTTGGCCATTTTAGGCCGGTTTTCCATTTTTTTTGGCTGTCTGTCACTCTAGTTATATACAGCACTATTCTGCATTGCTAAAAACAGGCCACATATTTTGCAGTGTAGTATCTCCGTGCCAGGCCCCATATATCTGCGTTGTCCAAGTTTGCCCATTTTAGGCCGGTATTCCGTTGTTTTCCTGTCTGTTACTCTAGTTATATACAGCACTATTTAGCATAAAAAAGAAAAAACACAGGCCACAGATTTGTCAGTGCGGTATCTCCATGCCAGCTCTTATACAGTGCCTTGCAAAAGTATTCGACCCCCTGGAACTTTTCAACCTTTCCCCACATGTCATGCTTCAAACATAAAGATCCCAAATGTAAATTTTTGGTGAAGAATCAACAAACAAATGGGACACAATTGTGAAGTTGAATTAAATGTATTGGTTATTTTAAATTTTTGTGGAAATTCAAAAAACTGAAAAGTGGGCCCCTAACAGCAGGGGGTGGAATCTCTGAGTGGCATTTATCATGATTGGGCTGTGATCCTGTCACGATTGAAGGGCGCTGATGGGTTGGCATACCAACCGGGGTTCTGCAGGAGACCCCCATAGTTGTCATTGCCGATCTACTATGAGCGCCGCGTATGAGTGGCCAGCGTTAATAGCAGATGATCATTTCTGCTACACATAGAAAGGCTCAAGCCCTGCTTTGCGTAGCACAAGCGATCCGAAGATTGCAGCGTCAAGTTTCCTAAGAAGACTACTGAAGCCAGCAAAAAGTGTAAAAAAAAATATATTTTTAAAAATAAGAAAAAAGTTAAAATCGTCCCCTTTTGCCCCATTGAAAATATAGCAAAAATAAAAAATGTTTGGTATCACCGCTTTCAGAATTGCCCGACATATCAATATAGAAAAAGAATTCAACAGATCGGTGAACGGTGTAACGAGAAAAAAATCAAAATGCCAGAATTACTTTTTTTTGGTTGCTGCAACATTGCCATAATGGCGGTCAAAAATCATATCTACACCAAAATAGTGTCATTAAGAACGTCAGCTCGGACAGCAAAAAATAAGCCCTCACCCGACCCGAGGCCACGAAAAATGGGGACGCTACAGGTCTCAGTAAATGGCGCCTTTTTTTTTTTTTTTCAACAAACTTTGGATTTTGTTTCCACCACTTCAATAAAAAAGAACCTAGACATGTTTGGTGTCCATGAACTCGTAATGACCTGGAGAATCATAATGGCAAGTCAGTTTTAGCATTTAGTGAAACAAAACCAAAAAGCAATTGTGGAATTTTTATTTGCAATTTCACTTCAATTTTTTTTCTGTTTTTAAGTACACGACATGGTAGAACCAATGATGTCATTCAAAAGTGCAACTCGTCCCACAAGACACCTACAACCAGGCTGCCTTTGATTTCTGGTGTCTTAAGTCGGCTGACACTGATGGTTCCATTTCCTCCTTATGAACTCTTACTATGGGAGGGAGACCAATTGAGGCTGCTGTGACATCTTTAAAGGGAGCCTGTCACCCCCCAGGGCGTTTTTCAGTTAAAGAGCCACCTTCTGCAGCACTAAGGCTGCATTCGGAGAAGGTGGCTCTTCTTTTTCTGACCCCTAGTAACGCTGAAATATCGACTTTTATAAATACCGTATTTTTCGCTTTGTAAGACGCACATTTTTCCCCCCAAATTTGGGGGGGAAAATAGGGGTGTATCTTACAATGCAAATGTACCTTTTATTGTGCCACCGCGCTGGGTCCCCTGGGTGCTGCCGCGCTGGGTCCCTCGGGTGCTGCTGCTGCCATGCTGTGTCCCCCGCTGCCTACCGCTGCCGGGCTCTGTCCCGTGCTGCGTCGGGGACTTTGCCGTTCCATCCATGCCTGTGCGGTGGATTGCTTCCTGGAAAATGGCCACCGCGCAAGCGCAGATGGAGATCTCGGCATTGAAATCTCGGGAGATCAGATTTCCACGCTGAAATGACAAGAGTTCTCGGGCATGCGCAGTGCGCGCGCTGCCCGAGAACCGACATCAGGCTATTGCGCCTGCGTGTTGCGGTGGCCCCAGATCCCGCCCCGCAGTTTGTAATGATGTATTCACACTGCGGGGCTGGGCCTCCGCAACACGCAGGCGCAATAGCCTGATGTCGGTTCTCGGGCAGCGCGCGCACTGCGCATGCCCGAGAACTCTTGCTACTGCGCAGGCGCCTGCATTCAAAACAGGAGGAGGCAGTGACGCACAGGGGCATGATTGACGGATGGTGGGCGGCTGATACAGGGGGACACTCCATACCTATAGGACACATTACAGGTATGAGGAGCTATTTATAAAAGTCGATATTTCAGCGTTACTAAGGGTCAGAAACAGAAAAGCCACCTTCTCCGAATGCAGCCTTAGTGCTGCTGAAGGTGGCTCTTTAACTGAAAAACGCCCTGGGGGGTGACAGGTTCCCTTTAAAGGGAATCTATCACCGGAAGTTGGTGGCCTATGTAGATGGCCTGTGTCCAGTCCTATGGGGGGTGTTTCTTTTTTTTTTCTCCACCCCATCCGTGGCCCTCGTCCGTGATCTTTTCCGGAATTCTAGTGGTTCTACTCCATAGTTCGCGCGTGCGCAAAGCAATCTAGCTTTGCTCACGTGCAATATGCTTTGCCCAACTGCGGGCAAAGCCGAAAATCATTACTGTGCATGCACAGCTACACTATGTCCCGGAACACAGTGAAATACTTCAGGGACATAGTGTACAGGCGCATGCGCAACAATGATTTTCGGCTTTGCCCGCAGTTGGGCAAAGCATACTGCGCATGTGCGAAGCAAGATTGCTTTGCGCATGCGTGGTCTATGGAGTAGAACTACTAGAATTCCGGAAAAGATTGTGGACGGGGTCACGGATGGGGTGAAGAAAAAAAGAAGAAACACCGCCCATCGGACCGGACACAGGCTATTTACATAGGCCGCCAACTTCCGGTGACAGATTCCCTTTAATGAATAACAGATAAGCTTTTGTGATTCATTCGCTTCTTTTGACATGGTGTATCATCTGGGCACAGCACAATAAATAGTGTGCTTTGGTCTAAAATCCTTCCTATAGGATAGATAACCATAGGATGTTAATGTGGCAGCTGCCATGTGGTAATAAAGTTATATACACTCACTGGCCACTTTATTAGGTACACCATGCTAGTAAGGGGTTGGACCCCCTTTTGCCTTCAGAACTGCCTCAATTCTTCGTGGCAGAGATTCAACAAGGTGCTGGAAGCATTCCTCAGAGATTTTGGACCATATTGACATGATGGCATCACACAGTTGGCGCAGATTTGTCGGCTGCACATCCCTGATGCGAATCTCCCGTTCCACCACATCCCAAAGATGCTCTATTGGATTGAGATCTGGTGACTGAGGAGGCCATTTGAGTACAGTAAACTCATTGTCATGTTCAAGAAACCAATCTGAGATGATTCGAGCTTTATGACATGGCGCATTATCCTGCTGAAAGTAGCCATCAGATGTTGGGTACATTGTGGTCATAAAGGGATGGACATGGTCAGCAACAATACTCAGGTAGGCTGTGGCGTTGCAACGATGCTCAATTGGTACCAAGGGGCCCAAAGAGTGCCCAGAAAAAATTCCCCACACCATGACACCACCACCACCAGCCTGAACCGTTGATACAAGGCAGGATGGATCCATGCTTTCATGTTGTTTACGCCAAATTCTGACCCTACCATCCGAATGTCGCAGCAGAAATCGAGACTCATCAGACCAGGCAACGTTTTTCCAATCTTCTACTGTCCAATTTCGATGAGCTTGTGCAAATTGTAGCCTCAGTTTCCTGTTCTTAGCTGAGAGGAGTGGTACCCAGTGTGGTCTTCTGCTGCTGTAGCCCATCTGCCTCAAAGTTCGACGCACTGTGCGTTCAGAGATGCTCTTCTGCCTACCTTGGTTGTAACGGGTGGCAATTTGAGTCACTGTTGCCTTTCTATCAGCTCGAACCAGTCTGCCCATTCTCCTCTGACCTCTGGCATCAACATGGCATTTCCGGCCACAGAACTGCCGCTCACTGGATTTTTTTTCTTTTTCGGACCATTCTCTGTAAACCCTAGAGATGGTTGTGCGTGAAAATCCCAGTAGATCAGCAGTTTCTGAAATTCTCAGACCAGCCCTTCTGGCACCAACAATCATGCCACGTTCAAAGGCACTCAAATCACCTTTCTTCCCCATACTGATGCTCGGTTTGAACTGCAGGAGATTGTCTTGACCATGTCTACATGCCTAAATGCACTGAGTTGCCGCCATGTGATTGGCTGATTAGAAATTAAGTCTTAACACACAGTTGGACAGGTGTACCTAATAAAGTGGCCAGTGAGTGTATAACATTGATGGTAATTCAGGCATAGTGCAGTTCCGCAGCCAAGCTAAATGACCACAAGGCCTCCATATTGGATTATGCATGCGCTTTAGCACTTTATTTTCCCACACACTGTGTCCTCTATGTCTCCTCACCCCTTTTCCCCACTCCCATTGTTTCCTTGATTAAACAGACAGTTGAAGGGAGAGTATATAGGGGAAGTGAGCAGCCGGTAAGCAAGGGCACCACCAGGGCTGCGGCGTCGCAGTCATGGAAATTGAGGAGTCGGAGGTTTGGCTTACCGTCTCCACAGCCCTGGGCACCACATTGCGTACAATATAGGGTGCTAACCTCCGGGGCAAGGTAGGGACAACTGATTAGGGGCCCCTGAGGGCCAGCTATGCTAGTATAAAGCCCCATCGGGAATCCCGGCAGTGATTTGCTTACTGTTTGGTAATTACTCTTCTTTTTGGCAGGGGTCTGCCCTTTGGTCATTCAGATATACTCTACAGCATTGTCTTGGACATTGGTCCTACTCTGGAGTTTGGTACTGTCACCTTTCTGCGCCGATAATTAACCAAACCAAGCACTCCCCCTCTTTCCCGATTCTGGTCATGTACTGGTACCCGGTGTCGGGTCAGCTCTGGTGAAAGCACCAGACGTGGTCCCTGGCTATCTTGGACAGCTCCTTTGGTCCAGCCAGAAAGGGAATGACAGGGTGAACCTAGGGGTCGCCATCGGTGAGCGGGGGCGCCAATTTGTATTCAAGGTACAGTGCCAACCTCCGCGGCAAGGTAGGGGTGTACGAGGGAATGTCGTGGTTCCCCCAGATATTATCATTATTGAATTTTTAAATTAGTTGTTCAAAAGTATAACTCGTCCAGAATGAAACAAGCCCTCACACGGCCATACTGACGGAAAATAAGAAAGTTATGGCTGTGGGAAGAAGGGGAGCGGAAAACAGGAACGTGAAAACGGAAAATGGCCCGGGGGTGAAGGGGTTAGTCACTTCTGTGGGAGTGGGGTGTGTGCTGCGACCACCACTCCAGGGACGGTGGTCTCACCCGTGCAGTAGATGCCTGTGAGCAGGGGACCCCCAATGATCACACCCCTCTCCTGTGTGCATGCTGCACTGTGCAGGGTGACAGCTGAGGGGCGTCCTCCCCGGCTGTATCCGCCACCGGACTAGGACTGTGGAGGTGGCCGATGTGTGACCCTGGCCGTGACCCCAGCCTGTGCACTTCAGCTGCTCTCCAGCAGGGGCGCGCGGTGCCTGTGGTGCACGGGCACAGCGAGGCTTCCTGCCCGGGTAGACAGTACGGCCACTGCCACGGTTGTCACTAGGGCTGCCCCGCGATAGGTGGGTGTCCCCGGCTGAAGGAGGCGGGCTCGCGTGCTGAGGGGAGCGGTGTGGACACGGGAGAGGCGGAGCTTGTACCTTAGCCCCGCCCACCAGCGAAGCGAGAGGTGAGCTGTGCTCCAGCGGCCGCACAAGCCGGAGGAGCTGTCAGCGGCAGGAGCCAGCGCGGCCGGTCCCGGCAGTGGCGGAGCAACAAGTGACAAGTCCCCGCACTCATGGCAGGTCGCCTGAGCAGCCACAGGTGCCCGCCGGCCCGGCACTGAGCCCATGTGCACACCTCCAAACTTGTCCCATGTGAGCGGTGTCCGGGGAGATCGCACCCTGCACGGCGCCGGCCATGGCCAAATGGCTCAACAAGTACTTCAGCCTGGGCAACAACAATAACAACAAGAGCCCCCCGCAGCCCCCCAGACCCGACTACAAGCGGAACGGCGGCGGCGGCGGCAGCGAGCGCCCCGTGCACCTGCAGCAGCAGTACCACCACCACACGTCCCCGCTGCCCGCCCGGGACGAGAGCGACCTCATCAGAGCCTACCGGGCGCAGAAGGAGCGCGACTTCGAGGACCCGTACAGCGGCCCCGGCTCGTCCCTCCGCAAGCTGCGGGCCATGTGCGGGGAGGAGCAGGCGGATGGCAGGAGGGGCAGAGCGCCAGGGTGCAGCAGCAGCCTCTTCCAGGAGCCCGGCTCCAACACCACGTCCTCGTCCTCCTCCTCGTCCTCCTCCCCGCACCTGTACCGCAGCAACAGCGAGAGGAGGCCGCCCGGAGCCCGCCACCAGCAGCAGCCCGGGGGCACCGAGCTCAAGTACATCGTGTCACCCAAGCACCGGCTCATCAAGATCGACAGCAGCGGCTGGGGCGACCCCGCAGCCACCGGCTCGGCCGGCATCTCCTGGAGCCCGGCGGTCACTGCAGGCATGAGCAAGGGCGAGGAGCCTGGCAACGGTGCCAAGAAGGACAAGGTGAGATGCCCGGCACACTGCCACTGTGGCCTGTCTCACCTGGCTGCGCCTTGTCATGTACCAGCCACACGTCACCTGTCTGCAGATTGTCCCACCTACATGTCACCAGTGTACAATCTGTCATCAGCGACCTGTGTGTACACTCGATGCCATTAGTGTCAGTCTATGCTATCAGTGCCATCTACATGTCACCTGTGTGTACGGTCTGTCATCAGTGCCAGCCACGTGTGACCCGTGTGTATCGTCTGTCATCAGTGCCGGCCACATGTCACCTGTGTGTACGGTCTGTCATCAGTGCCAGCCACGTGTGACCCGTGTGTACAGTCTGTCATCAGTGCCGGCCACATGTGCGACCCGTGTGTACAGTCTGTCATCAGTGCCGGCCACATGTGCGACCCGTGTGTACGGTCTGTCATCAGTGCCAGCCACGTGTGACCCGTGTGTACAGTCTGTCATCAGTGCCGGCCACATGTCACCTGTGTATACGGTCTGTCATCAGTGCCGGCCACATGTGTGACCCGTGTGTACGGTCTGTCGTCAGTGCCGGCCACATGTGCGACCCGTGTGTACGGTCTGTCGTCAGTGCCGGCCACATGTGCGACCCGTGTGTACGGTCTGTCGTC
Source organism: Dendrobates tinctorius (assembly GCF_039654945.1). NCBI lineage: Eukaryota > Metazoa > Chordata > Amphibia > Anura > Dendrobatidae > Dendrobates > Dendrobates tinctorius. The sequence goes on along the minus strand of NW_027361827.1, from coordinate 26,513,340 downwards.
AGTGCCGGCCACATGTGCGACCCGTGTGTACAGTCTGTCATCAGTGCCGGCCACATGTGCGACCCGTGTGTACGGTCTGTCGTCAGTGCCGGCCACATGTGCGACCCGTGTGTACAGTCTGTCGTCAGTGCCGGCCACATGTGCGACCCGTGTGTACAGTCTGTCGTCAGTGCCGGCCACATGTGCGACCCGTGTGTACGGTCTGTCATCAGTGCCGGCCACATGTGCGACCCGTGTGTACACTCTGCCGTCAGTGCCACCTAGATGTCACCAGTGACCTGTGTGTACACTCGATGCCATTAGTGTCAGTCTATGCTATCAGTGCCATCTACATGTCACCTGTCTGTACGGTCTGTCGTCAGTGCCGGCCACGTGTGACCCGTGTGTACAGTCTGTCATCAGTGCCGGCCACATGTCACCTGTGTGTACGGTCTGTCATCAGTGCCGGCCACATGTACGACCCGTGTGTACGGTCTGTCGTCAGTGCCGGCCACATGCGCGACCCGTGTGTACGGTCTGTCGTCAGTGCCGGCCACATGCGCGACCCGTGTGTACGGTCTGTCGTCAGTGCCGGCCACATGCGCGACCCGTGTGTACGGTCTGTCGTCAGTGCCGGCCACATGCGCGACCCGTGTGTACGGTCTGTCGTCAGTGCCGGCCACATGCGCGACCCGTGTGTACGGTCTGTCGTCAGTGCCGGCCACATGCGCGACCCGTGTGTACGGTCTGTCGTCAGTGCCGGCCACATGCGCGACCCGTGTGTACGGTCTGTCGTCAGTGCCGGCCACATGCGCGACCCGTGTGTACGGTCTGTCGTCAGTGCCGGCCACATGCGCGACCCGTGTGTACGGTCTGTCGTCAGTGCCGGCCACATGCGCGACCCGTGTGTACGGTCTGTCGTCAGTGCCGGCCACATGCGCGACCCGTGTGTACGGTCTGTCGTCAGTGCCGGCCACATGCGCGACCCGTGTGTACAGTCTGCCGTCAGTGCCACCTAGATGTCACCAGTGACCTGTGTGTACACTCGATGCCATTAGTGTCAGTCTATGCTATCAGTGCCATCTACATGTCACCTGTCTGTACGGTCTGTCGTCAGTGCCGGCCACGTGTGACCCGTGTGTACAGTCTGTCATCAGTGCCAGTGACCTGTGTGTACACTGGATGCTATTAGTGTCAGCCATATGTGACCTGTCAGTCTATGCGATCAGTGCCATCTACATGTCACCTGTGTGTACGGTCTGCCGTCGGTGCCGGCCACGTGTGTACGGTCTTCCGTCGGTGCCGGCCTCATGTGTGACCCGCGTGTGCGGTCTGCCGTCGGTGCCGGCCACGTGTGTGACCCGCGTGTGCGGTCTGCCGTCGGTGCCGGCCACATGTGGCATGTATATAAATGGCTCCAGTGTATGCCATCAGTGCCAGAGCCGTGTGTACCGTCTGTGCCATTGGTGCTAGGCATGTGTGTATACAATATAATTGTACGGTGTGGCATACATGCTGCTGCTGGTTGGCACCTGTGTGGTATAACTGGTTAGCAATCCCACACTATCCCTGCCCGTGTGCCAGCATACAGAATAGGCGCTCATACCAAATATTGCTGTGATTTAGATTTCTCCTTTGCTCATTTTGCATTTTTTATTGATAACCATGAACTAACACTTCTAATATTGGAAGCATCCTTACTGTGCAGCATATATTTCATACCTGCCTAAAACTTATGCACAGTTCTGGATGTCACATGTGTATGGTCTGGGCCAAGCCCAAAACTGTCCTCATTTGTATCCCAGTAATGGCACATGGCAGGGACTATGTCATGGCAGCGCTGTTGTCACATGCTGAACAGTGACTTGTCGGCACTGTTAACCCATAGAAAGCCGCCTTGTGTGAGTGCTCTCTGCTGTGCTGGTTGATGGTGAGTGGGTGATATCTGACTGTCTGCAGTGGTATATGGAGGTGACACGTGCAGCATAAGAGGGTGCCCACTGGCATCTGTGCAGAACGGGCAGCAGTGGGGTGCAATCTGACAGTGCATAAGCAGAACTATTGAAGCCAGTCCCCATGACCTGTGGCATTTAGGAGAAAGATGGCATGTGACCGTGACCTATGTAACCTGAATATCCAGATTCTTCTCATTTGTTGCATAAGAGTAAATTCTTTCATGGTGTCAGCTTTTCTCCTACAAACCTGTGGACTGAATTTATGGCTGGTGATTTGAGGTGCAGTTGTGCCCATTTATCCCAGAACAGCTGCTTTTTGGTGCCCTGTGGCAACGAAGGTTGGTTCCCACCAGTGAGGAGATCCTTAAATAAAGGACCACGAGCGATTATTTCTGTTCCATTGTCAGTCTCTAGAGCATTATTCCTGGATCTATATGTTGAGGCTGAAAAAAGTGCCACACTTCTCACCTGTGTTGTGGCTGGACACAGTCCTGTGTGGCCTTTACTAGCCGTTTGGACTCCTAATTGCACGGCAATGGGAAATCCTAAACCGAAAACAGCAGCGTTGTGTGCCTGGTTTCCGGCACTTGTCCTCCTTTTGGTAACGTTGATTACAAGAATGTCATATGTGTGTGCATCTATTCTGATGCCACAGGGACAGGCTTTTTATACTGAGACTATGAGAAATGGAATGAAAACCGTTTAGTACCTTTTGCGAAGACATTTACTTTGGGAGGTTCTAGAGAATCTAGATTGACAGTTGCTAACTGTTGATGTCCTATCGCTAACCACTAATGACCGAGAGTAATCTCTGATTTTCTAATCCATTGATTTGTCACCCAATACGTATGGATTATCACTCAGCTACTTACTGGTCGGATTGACCAAATATATATGATCACATCTATTTGTGAGTCATGATCTGTAGGCCATAGGATACATCCAAACAATGGCCAGTGAGTCTTGACCCATAGAGTAGACCTTAGGAGAAAGCTACACAATGGCCAGTGAGTCTTGACCCATAGAGTAGACCTTAGGAGAAAGCTACACAATGGTCAGTGAGTCTTGACCCATAGAGTAGTCTATATAAGAGAAAACCACACAATGGTCAGTGAGCCTTGACCTGTAGATTATAGGATAAACCCCCACAATGGTCAGAGTTCTGGTAAATGAGACGTTCTGCTGTATTGTTGTCTTGGTTTCGACCATTGCATGGTTGCTACAACATTGAGGCTCATGAGAGCTAGAGAGAAGAGGGCAGCCCCAGAATTTGCTTTATGTTGGCAATGACGGAGGCTTATACATTCTGCAGAGCATTATAGAGGAGGAAGCAGTTGCCATATATACACACACACACACACACACACACACACACACACACACATCCTGGATCTATACTCCTTTCTGTACCCGAGGGCTGGGATTACGCTATAAATTCCTGACTCCCCCATCAGACTGATCGCCTCCAGTTTTTACTTGTGAGGTTGTGATGCAATTTTCCTTGGAATCGGCACTAGTTGGACTGTCCCTGCCAGTCTTGTAGAAAACTGCCTTCGAGGGCTGCTCCAAATTCAGCTACATAAAGGGGTAAATGTCATACAATGGCAGAGCCATATGGTGGCACACAGCAGTATTCATGGCGTTACAGAGCCTCTGTTTGGAGCTCATTGTAATACTGCATTCTCCAAGGCGGTACCATACGGTGCCCAATTATGGCTCCTGGCAACTGGGCTGCCAAAAGTCTGACTGTTCAAGAGGTTCTTGTATGTGGACCATTTTGGTACTTGGGAACCTATGGATATGTTGTCCATCCTGAGGTCTGGAAACCCTGTTTTCAGATGTTTTAGTCCTACCATTGACTAATGTTCTTGTACATTGGCCAATGTTGATTTAGATTCTAGAATTCTAGGTTGGCCTTATGATGTCAAGAACTTGGAGCCACTTATTTTGATGTGAGAAGACAGTTTCAGACACCAAGTAAAAACAGAGACATGTTGGAAGTACTTGGGTGCAGTCCTTGGAAAATTGTGATGCAAGACGTGTTCATTACAGAAACTCTGATAAATGTCCATCTTCTATTCGATTATTTCTAAACACTGTTTTTCGGTGATTACTTTGTATCTCCGTTCATACTGCACCCACACACAAATCATACACCATTTGAAAGGTAAGCTTGCCCCCTTCAGCAAGAAAATAGCCAAACAAGCCACAAATCCACAATTTGATCACAAAATACAGTTTAAACATTAATTTTCATAAACCTGCAGTAAGGAAAAATGACCTGCAGGTGGCACCACAGTACCCCAAAGCAAACTACCAACACATTTGTAAACATGCACTGCTTTTTCGCTCATTACTTCGCCCCACACACACGATACACAATTTGAAAGGTAAACTTGCTCCCTTCAGCAAGAAAAGAGCCAAACAAACCACACATTCACAATGTCATCACTAAATACAGTTTAAACATTCATTTTCATAAACCTGCAGGTGGCACCTCAACCGGAAGACATTTTTTGGCCTCTACTTATCAAACCAATTTATTGTATTACCAATCTACATATATAAATACCTGTTTGTGTTGATCTTCTCATGAAATACACTTACATTTGACCAGCTTGCTATTTCTGAAATTGCCTGCGACCCCGACGACCAATGTGTGAAAATTTCGCACGGGTCAGGCTAGTTAGTACTTTGTTTCTAATGACCATGAAAAATATTTGGCAGAGCCAGTAAGATGTTCTGCAGGCAGAAGTGATGGACATGCCAATTACTGTGGTGGGAACATCCATGGCCATAGTCTGGCAGAATGCGGTGCTTCCAGCGTAGTCTGATCCTTGGGGTTTATTACGGGGCAGGAATGTCTTGTTTCCTCCTGAAGCTCGTTCTCTTCTATTCTTCTAGGTTCCTGTGTTTGGAGAGCTCTTGGGACTTGGCATACAGCTATTGTCTTGTGTGCACAAAGTCACAGCACCACGGCTGTAGGAATTACTGCTGTCAGGTGCCTGCAAAATATCATAGGGAGGGGGGCTTCTTGTGAATTCTGCTACTATTCCAATCTGGGGGGGATTTTACTAGCCGCGTGGTTTTGTGCATTATACTCTTTCATTACACTCGTGTGTCTATAAGGCTTGATAACAGATTATTGGGAACGACACTGATGCCTGTGCACATGAGCCGCACAGAATGACATTTCCAGCTTCTCGTACCTGGGTAGATGTGCGGAGCCGGGTGCAAAGCGTTGTATAGGAAGACTGGAGCATTATTTCCCCAAATACTGGACAATGAAAGTGGCATCTAGCTGCTAATGTACTGCATTGGCATATGACCTATAAAAGACCAACAGTGCCCCCCGGCCAATCATTCAGGGGATGTTTGGATTATGCAGATTATAAAGTAACATTCTGCTGAAAATTGTAAATTATTCAAGATTATCAGATTAGCTCCAAATCTGCAGCTTATTGCAAGTCTCGTGATTGCAGGTCCCTGAATCAAGTGTGAGATTACTGGATTGTACAGTACCTAGTAATCTCCCCTATGAATGCCCCCCAATATTTGCCTTATTACAGCACTTGGCTGCCGTTATCCAGACAAATCAATTAGAGTTGATTTATTGGAGGCTAATATTTTTGTTCATTGCCTTTCACTGTCCCTGCCTCTGGCAATGCTAAGCCATTTCAATACTAACCCACTTAGGTGATGGAATCTGTTACCATTTATCACTCATGTCAAAACAATTGCATGACGTTGCATTTTTTTAATTTTTTTTTGTTGTTTTTTCTCCCCTCCCCTGACAGCAGGATTGTAATGTAAGCCGAAATAGACCTCCTGTCTTAATGAATAGCAACCAATTAAATGTCTACAACTGCTGCTTTGCAAATGATGCGGCTTGTCATGAGTGGTGTCATCTGGGGTCAGCTGAAAAGGGAAAAAGTGACCTCAGACAGTGCAAGGAATTTGTTGTTTGCATGTCGTTGCCAGGAACAGGTTGGAAAGGAAGATGACCAGCATCAAAGGAGGTTCCCTGCAGTCCCATCCTAGGTGACCTACACTAGGCTGGGGACCCTATTGTCACTGTGTATACTATAGCAGTCCAATCCACATTGAAAGTTAGGCAACGTTCAATCCGCACGCAACCAGTCTTACAGTTTCGGAATCTTTTGCTGTAGTCATTACTTGAAAACATGAGTGCTTACTTCCAGGGTTTTACAGTTGTGCTCAAAAGTTTACATGCCCCAGCAGAATTTTTGCTTTCTTGGCCTTTTTTCAGAAATATGAATGATAACACCAAACCTTTTTCTCCACTCATGGTTAGTGGTTGGGTGAAGCCGTTTATTGTCAAACTACTGTATTTTTCTCTTTTTAAATCATAATGACAACCCAAAACATCCACATGACCCTAATCATTTACATACCCTGGTGATTTTGGCTGATAGCATGCACAGAAGTTATCACAAATGGGATTGAATGGCTGCTAAAGGTAACATCCTCACCTGTGACCTGTTTGCTTGTAATCAGTGTGTGTGCGTGCATAAAAGCTGAGTGAATTTCTGGAATCCAGACAGACTCTTGCATCTTTCATCCAGCCACTGACGTTCCTGGATTGTGAGTCATGGGGAAAGCAAAAGAATTGTCAACGGATCTATGGGAAAAGGTAGTTGAACTGTATAAAACAGGAAAGGGATGCAAGAAGATAGCCAAGGAAGTGATAATGCCAGGACGCACCGTTCAACCTGTGATTAACAAATGGAAAATCAGGGGCTCTGTAAAAACAAAACCACAAAAATTTTGTCCACAACTGCCAGAAAAATTGTTCGGGATGCAAATAAAAACCCACAAATAGCATCAGCTGAAATACGGGACTCTCTGAAAACTCGCGGTGTGGCTGTTTCAAGATGCACAGTGGGGAGGCACTTGAAGAAAAATGGGCTGCATGGTCAAGTTGCCAGAAGAAAGTCACCTAAGACGCCTATCCATTACTAATCACATAGTCACATTGTAAGAAGACACAGACACCCCGAAAAAAAGACTTTAATTGAAAGAATGACACATTCCTTTAATATTCTTAATTAAACTATACTTATGACCTCACCAAATTCCACAGAATCCTTCGATCTCCTATAATAAAACTAAAATAAAAAATAACAATATACCAAACATGTTGGTCGTTCTGTCCCACGCCGTAATCCATGTCTGGGGATTAATAGTTTTCAACCTGGATGGTGCCAACATGTGACCGTCCAACCTGAGAACCACTGGTGACTGAGTGGCTATGAGCGCGGCCTCGGTGACTAGTGCTGACGTCATAGAGGTTATGTTCGGTCACTGAGACTCCGTTCCCTGCCGGGCTGAACTGTGGTGACCTCTGTGAGATCCCTGCTAGCACCATGAGAACAATGTCTTCAATAAAATTGTGCTGGAGATCACGGTATGCGCACGTGCTGCCTTTGGTGCCATTTTATTGAAGTATTGTACTACGTCAACATAACAATGTGCACGTGCCAACCATAGGGATAATGGTGACGGCTGTCAAGTGTGCACTGCTATTTTAACGTCATAGTACAATTCTTCAATAAAATGGCGCCGGAGTCGACCCCTGCGCATCCTGTGATATCTGGTGCCATTTTGATGAAGACATTGCGAATTTGCATACAGCGTGTGCAATAAAATGGCGCCGTAGTGCGATATGCGCAAGCGCTGACTCGGGCGCCTCTTATTAATGGCACATTGCTTCTGTACTGACCGTCCTCTGCCCAGCCTGTTTAACAGTGCATGTGATTATATTGGCCGTCCCATCGCAAGTCGTTGTCAATCTTGTAGGTTTTCTGGTCTTAACGTGAAAAGGGGACTATCTATTTTTTCCCCTTGGAGTACTCTTAGTGTTCACATGTCTGTTTATTTTTTTCCTTTGCCATACAAGAAAATGCTTGTATTATAGAAAGTGGCACATTGCTGAAATAGTCTCGACAATCTGATCCTGCTACTATGCTAAAAATTGGTCAGTAGAAAAAAAAAACCACCAGACGTCTGAATGAGCTCGTCCGTAGCGTGTGCTAATGAGTAAGGCGATGATTAGAGTAGAACAAATAACTGTTGTGATGAATGACGAGTGCCCACTACTCGGAGAGCAGGCCAAGTCACCATGGACCGGCTGGCTGACTATGAAGGCGAGATGGATGTTGCGGTACGTTCCATGTGCAGGGATTAGAGAGCTATGTGAATTTCGATTGGTGTGTCCACGTCTTCCGGCCAGCCCTTTTTCAGTGTGTAGCTTCTCTTTTCCGAGGTCAGTGTCTGCCATGGTTTCTCGTTCCCTGCATTGGTCATTGGAATGTCTGCAGTAGGTGGCCTATTCATTATCGGAGCACTTTGTGTGGCATGTGCTTACTCACCAGTGCTTGTGTGCCGTCTGCTCACGGTGCACCATGTGTTGGCATTATAGCCAACCTCTTCACGGGATGCCAGATTCTCCATCTGATGCTCAGTTGGACGTGAACATATTGTCTTTGGAGAACTGTTCTGCTCGGAGCTACAAGCACAGAAATCCATTTAGGTCACGCAGCTTTCATTTTGAAGTTCACAAAACTCTTCTTTTTTTTTTATTGCCCCCCTTATCGGTTGTAGCTAGAGTTTGTGTCTATCTATGCTAAATTTGATTATAAAGAGGCTATCCCACCAATAGCATCCATCACTTATATCTGGATCTGTGGGAGTCTCGGCGATGAAGCCCCTACTAATCAAACTACCCACTATCACATGGCGAGGGTGTTTGGCGATCCTAAATGTATCACCTGTCCTGCTGATAAATGATAAATTATTGCAGGATCGTACACATATTCATTGGTGTAGTATTACGTCTATCTTGTGCGTTATGTCACCAGTTGTAAAGTGCAGAATATGGTGCTATATGAATGAAAGCTAATGGTTGTTCTACTTTACGATAGACGGTTTCTAGGCTGATGCTGGAAAAATGCCACAAAAATCGGGGTTCAAAAATTAATTATGAATTAACAAAATGCAAAGCGAATGAATAAAGAAATCTACCGTAAATCTGATCTGTGACCACCCTTTGCTTTCAAATCGCCATCAATTCTTTTGGCACACTTGTACCCAGTTTTTGAAGGAACTCTCCAGGGAGGTTGTTCCAAACATCTTGGAGAACTAACCACAGATCTTCTGTGGATGTAGGCTTGTGCAAATCCTTGTGTCTCCATGTTATCCCAGATGTGTTGTGACCATATCAATTAAAACTTTCACAGTACGGTATATGCAGCTGCACAGGGTCCACTACCAGCTTCTAGTGCGGCCTGCTGCCTCTTTCTCTCGATTTTAGTCTCCTCTGGTGACTAGTGATGAGCGAGCGTGCCCGGGTAAGGTGTTATCTAAGCATGCTCGAGTACTAATAGAGTATCTTCGGTGTGCTCTAATACTATATTAGTCGCCACGGCTGCATGTCTCGCTGCTGTTCAACAGCCGCAACACATGCAGGGATTATCTAACAAACAGGTAATCCATACATGTGTTGTGGCTGTTGAATAGATGAGAAACTTGCAGGTGTGGGGACTCGAACACAGTATTAGTGTGTGCTGAAGATACTCTATTAGCACTCGAGCATGCTTAGATAACACATCCGAGCACACTCGCTCCTCAGTACTAGTGACTTATAGGGACCACACTCGGATGAGAGTATGGAGGAGCTCCTGTTCTTGCATAGGTGCCCTCTCTGGGTAAAGTACTGGTTGCACTACTTCACATGGATAGTTCTTTAAGGCCTCATTCACACGTCAGTATTTTGCATCAGTGTTTGTGTTCCAAAACCAGGAGTGAAACTTAGAGGAAAACTATAACTGAAAGACTGCCATCTGTTGTGTGTTGGGGCCACTCCTGCTTTTGGCATAGAAATACTGCTGAAAGCTAGTGAAGTGTGAATAAAGCCTAAGCATAGCTTTCTGCTCTTCCACCCTTGGCCTGTCAGGAATTATTGCACAATTATTGATCCTGACAAGCCCTTGCATTTCTCAGGGAGCAGCGCTTTCTTTCTGATGTGACATGTTGAATCCTGACAGACATCTGACACACTTAATCCATACCGTTTGTGAAATGTGCCGTGGAATGCTGCCTTTTCTTGCGCTGTGGGTGCGGACAGTGGGCTCCAGGTCTTATCGGGCAGCTCCAGCATTTCCATGTGGTATAACAAATCCGTAGCTCTGGCAGCTGACACAGGCAGGTATTTCTGTCAGCTGGTCAGGAGCGGGGGTGTGAGTTATGGAGCAGACTAGTGCTCTTGGCGATGAACAGGTCGCTGTCAAAGCTGAGAGTCCTAATTCTTCCTCCAGTTGGCCCTCGTTTCTGGAAGGCTCATGTACACTGAAATGTTAGCATCTCTGTGCTGGATGAGAAGGGAACCTGCAAAAATCCCCAGCCCCATATCAAGATCATGTGCATTTTTTTATGTTTTTATTACTACTGATGTAACTGGTCATTTATTTTGTAATTTACGGTACCTGTGCACCTGTTATCGGGACTCAGAGTGCTCTGTCTACTCTAGTATTTCATACTAGAATATTGCCTGGAAACATACTGTTACCTGGACTTAGTGGCTTATGAAAAGTATTCACCCCCTTGTCAGTTTTTGTGTTTTGCTACGACACAATTTCACTATTTTGTTTTTTTTCGAGGGTTTGCATCAGTTCCTGTAAAGATCATACCTACAACTCTGAACATTTGGTTTTCGTTTGATTGTGAAGCAAACAACAAATAGGACAAAATTACTGTTATCCTCAATGTGCATAAGTATTCACCGCCCAAAAGTCAGTACTTTGTAGAGCCTCCTTTTGCGGCACTTACAGCAATAAGTCTCTATGAGCGTTCCACATCTTACCACTGGGATTTTTGATCATTCCTCAAGGCAAAGCTGCTCCAGCTTCTTGACGTTTGCTGTTCACCAGAGGAAGCCATGTGTCTTCAAGTGTGACCACAGCTTCTCAAGTGGATTAAGGTCTGGGCTTTCACTAGGCCACTTTAGCAGTGTGCTTTGGCCCCAGACAAGGCGTTTACCTTGGTGGCGAAACACTTCAGTTTTGGTCTCATCTGACCTCAGCACCTTCTGCCATACATTTGGGGAGTCTCCCATATGTCTTTTGGCAAACTGAAAACAAGCCTTACAGTGTGTGTGTAAGTAAAGGCTTTTTCTGCCCACTCTTCCATAGAGGCAACCTTTTTGGAGTGTACGGCTTATTGTGGTCATATGGACAGATACTCCAGTCTTTGCTTGGGAACTCTGCAGCTCCTTCAGAGTTATCTTTGGTCTCTGTGCTGCCTCTGTGATTAATGCCCTCCTTGCCCGGGCTGAGAGTTTTGGTGGGTGGCTTGGCTGGTCTGTTGTGGTACCATGCTCTTTTCATTTGATAAGGGATTTGATGGTGCTCTGGGGGATCATCAGAGATTAGGATACTAAATTATATATCATAGTCCTGACTTGTGCTTCTCAACAACTTTGTCCCTGACTTGTCTGGAGATCTCCTTGGTCTTCATGGTGGTGTTTGGTTAGTGATGCCTCTTCCTTACTGGTGTTGCAGCCTCTGTGGCCTTTCAGAAAAGGTAAAGTGTATATACTGACAGACATGTGACACTTAGACTGCACACAGGTGGGCTTCGAGGTAACAGCTTGCACCAGAAATTTTTAGGGTTTTCATGGCAATGTGGATGAATATTTCTGCACATGCCATGTTTGTTATTTGATCCTATAAATAGAATTTATGGCTGTTTTTCTCACTTCACCAATCGACTATTTAGGCCTCTTTCACACCAGTTTTTTGCCATCAGTCACAATCTGTCATTTTATGAAAAAAACGGATCCAGCGACTGATGCTGCTATATCCCGTTTTTCTCAGACTTGTATTAGCGACGGATGGCTGTACATTTCATCCGTTGTAATTTCTGTATTCGTCGGCCGGATACAATGGACATAATAACGTTTTTTGTCTATTTTGAAAAGTCTGACAGCGACGGATCCAGCGCCATCCGTCGTTGGCTATAATGGAAGCTTATGGGTGCAGGACCCGTCGCTGGATTCCGTTTTTTCAAAGTGAGCATACTCGGAATAATTTCTATGCCTTTAATTTAACCCTGAAACCCATTCTGGCTCATAAAAAAATTCTCTCCCTCCCTCCTTCCTTCCCTCCCTTTAAAATTCCTATGGCGGCTTCTGCAATGGATCCGTCAAAAAAACTGATACAGTGCATCAGTTTTTTACAATCTGCGCAGGATCCGTTTTTTTCACACTTTGACGGATTGTGACTAATTCTAAAAAACTGATGCATGAAAGAGGCCTTAGTGTTGATGCATCACACAGATCACATTACAGAAATATCTAAACATAAGTTGTAATGTACTGTAATGAACTGTTTTATACAGTTCAAATACCTTTTCCCATAGATCCGTTGACAATTCTTTTGCTTTCCCCATGACTCACAATCCAGGAACGTCAGTGGCTGGATGAAAGATGCAAGAGTCTGTCTGGATTCCAGAAACTCACTCAGCTTTTATGCACGCACACACACTGATTACATCTGCAGTGCAGCCTCCTACCTCACAGATTGTCACTTCTGCTTGGTATGTGTTGACGTGACGGGCAGTATAAAGTGCCTATGTGCAATGTGTCCTTCTCACCAGTATGGCACTGACCTTTTGACGCTGCGCTGAGCGCACCAAATTGCAACCTGTTGCGTTTGGCGCTGTTCGGCGCAGCATCAAAAGGACGCATGCGCCGCCAAACGCATACTGCGCACGGCCTGCGTCCCCAGTGCTAAAGATAGGGGACGCATGCAGCGTCATGCGTCCGTAGGCGGAGCTACCGGCGGAGGCGCGACAGGGGGCGGGGCTTAGTGGCGGCCATGCGCAGCCCGACGCTGCGGCCATAAACGTTAATGTGAAACTAGCCTTAGGGGAGTAAACTGAGGCTTGCTTCTTTAATGAAATGTACCAAATAATGGCGTTTACTGTTCCCCATCTCCTGATTGTGAAGGTGCACATCACACATGGCACACCGTATTTTTGCGCTCTGCTTTATTTGCTGGCCTATAATAAGCGCGGTCTCGTGCTGCACAGCCAGAAGGTCGGCTTTTCTAATGGCTTTCTTTGCTGGCTTTAGCCCGGCGTTTTGTAGGTAGAAGAGATACAATACAACATTGCAGCCCAGGATCTAGTCTGATAACGTTAATTCACGCTTGCACGCTTCCGAGCCTCATAGCCGCGCCAAACATTTAATTATCCAATTTACTATAGTCGTATATTGCTGATTTAGAGAATAATTACATGGTAACGCAGCAAACATATAATTTTGACCTTGTGATTTCCGTGTGCCGTGCCTCGCTGCTCAGCTCGGGTTTTTTTATTGTACTGCTCTTGTGCGGTCATAAAATTTGCTGTTTATGGACCTCTATAATTTAAATACCTAAAAAAGCATCCTCGCATACCCCAAAGCATTGACATGTAGCCATTGAGTGTCGAGTTCTGACTTGTCCTTCTAGTATTGCCTCTTCTATGGTAACTGGAGCCATATGCTGACATTTCTCCGGAAATCCAAATGATAATATATGGTTCCTAAAACCAGTGCGGTCACTGATGGCAGATCAACACATTGCCAGGCTGGCCACCGCTCCGATTAGGCGGGATGTGCTCTAGGTGGGTTCATTAAAGTGCTATAAATACAGACGAGGACGACGCTATAATAAGCATTAGATTAGTAGAATATCTTACCATACCTTGGATTGGTATATGGGGTAACTATATAGGTATAGATAGTTTCTGGGTCTGTCCATACATTTGGCACTCCCGCTGTACTAGGTTTACGATGCGATTCTCGCACAAGTAATACGGCAGTCTGTCTCTGTCCTAAATCTAATGTCAATCCTATCAAAAAGTGAAGCTGCACACTGTGTGCCAAGATATATGCAATCTGTGACTATATGGACTGTAAACTGCATTACTGACTGGTGGGCTGTCATGTATTGTCCAATTCATGCACCAAGTGGCTTCGTTTTCTACGCATATTCCATATAGCAGCAGTGCTTGCATGCATCCTGGCGCTTAGTGCTGCTGTATGCTCTTGTTTGTGTATAGCAGCTTGCACCTGTTCACATTGGCTTCATTCTGTCAGGAGGTGCTGGTCAGTTTTGATCCTTTGTTTTCTTTTTCCACTCAGTCCTCGCCCTCGTTCTTGCATCCAATGGACACGTCCTTGGTTAAAGGGGCAGCGCCCCTGACCCATAGGTTAATTGATCCATGCACGCATCCTTTGTTAAAAAACGATCCATGTTTGATATGCGGAAGACTTTTTCTTTTTGGAAGTAATGTTGAAGTGCCTCATCCATTTTTAACTGGTGCACTGCTGACAGTTGATGATAAAATGGTCCACCTGCTTCAGTCTTTAAAAAGAGTTTTTGCCAGAGGTGGGTCCATTTCTGAAGAAAGTCCTTCAGTTTTACGTTTCTATTCTGTATGGCAGTAATGCAGTTTACATTTCCTAAATTCAATGTGTGCATAAATCTTGGCGCCTGCAGTGTGCTGCTGCACTCTATGTATATGCTGCAGTCCCAGCAGCTCGCACCTGTTCACATTGGCTTCATTTGATCTGGGTTTTTTCTTGTCTCATACAACCAATTTATTGAAGATGAAGTCCGCTAATATAATGGGAAACCTACTTGCAGTGAAACAATCTTTTAGTATCTTTATTTAATAGTGCCGTGGTTTAGGCCATTTTAAAAGTAAATGTATTTAATGGCCTTGAAATGATCCCATCGTTCATTAGCTCTCATATGGATTTTTAGAATAAATTCGAAGCCCAATTACAAAATCTGGTCATGTGACTCTTTTATTGATGAAGGGGGGGTTATCCAACCATGAATTCTGAATCTAAGACTGACGCCATACTCCCCCATACTTGCCCCTCTGATTCCAACACTTCTCTCCCTTCTTCGGTCTCTAGCTTCCCACAGCTAACATGTCTAATTTCATGTCCCCTGCAGCCAATCATCGCCTGCAGCAGTCACATTGCAGTTGATCAGATGCCATCTAACTGAGAAATAGACATTGGGGGATGGGACGCGTCATAAACTGAGCTGCAGGGTTTGGTAAAGTTTAATTATTTTTATTGTGAAGTCTATATATATATTTCTTATAAAGACTAAAGGTTTTTTTGGAACAAATGTAGAAGGCTATGCTAGTCCACACTTTCCATTGGAATGCTATGTATGACATCTGAGGCATCAGTTTAGCATATATTTTCCTATGTATCTGGAAGCTATAAGCGATGTGAGCACAGCCTAAACTGGCCAGGAGCCTCATTCATGGGTTAAAATGAGCTTTAGACTGTGTATTGCGCTGTATACTGTCCCAGCGTGGTGGTGATGAATGAGCATGTTCTACTCCTAGTGTAAGAACTCGCCTGCAATGTGTTGGAAGGTACATAATGAAGGCATTCCCAACATATCGCACCCGCGAGGTCACGTAAAGCGTGTAAGGAGCCTGTGATGGTATGTAGCGTAGAGGAGAACGCAGGCATGGACTTGCACCAGGGTAGTCAAGGGAGAATAGGATTTTCCCATCCAGAATTTCCCACTCATTTCAGGTCCCATTTACTATTCATGTTCTCTAGTGATGAGTGAACGTGCTGGATGAGAGGTTATCCGAGCATGCTCGGGTGCTAACAGAGCGCGGACTCAAATACTATGTTCTAGTCCCAGCGGCTGCATGTCTCACGGCTGCTCGACAGCAGAAACACATGCAGGGATGGTCTGTATGTTAGGTAATCCCTGCATGTGTTTCTGCTGTCGAGCAGCCGTGAGACATGCAGCCGCTGGGACTAGAACATAGTATTTGAGTCCGCGCTCTGTTAGCACCCGAGCATGCTCGGATAACCTCTTATCCAGCACATTTACTCATCACTAATGCTCTCCTTTTTATGTTCCCCAGTTAACATTCTTTAGGGCATGTTTGTTAAAGGTTTTGGCATACCTCTGTAACACATTTCCCTTCTGCCACATAATCATGTCCTTTTATATGCATGTACCCATGGTAAATGCCACTCATTGGTCATACCTTCTCCAAGGTTCAAGCAAATTATTTTTTTTTCTGTTGCCATACTTTACATCGAATGAGATTTGAGTCACAAATTTAGTGAAAGGAATTCTATCCCCACATATATGGAGCAGCAGCGGCGTGCCTGTGTGTGGGCAGCACTCTTATTGAAATTGTCACAAGTGGATGACAAATGGGCACGTGAGCGTTCACACATTGCAGTCACAATGATTTTTAGGCTGTTTTACCACTGCATATGTACTTCAGTTTTCCTAAACTGCGCAGTGATCACATTGTGTAACCATGCCTAAACATAATGACCATGCTCTGCAAATGCTCCAACAGCTTCTAGGAAAACCAAAGATGCCTCAGTCTTGTATTACAGACACTGAGAGCAGAATCTGGAATGTTCTCCAAAAGGTTCGCTGACATAATAGGAATTTGTCAGCAGCTTTTTGCCATGTAATCTGAAGACTGCATGCTGTAAGGGTTAAAACACAGATTTCAGGATGCCTCTTATCAAGCTCCATGGTTTTCTTTACCTGTAGTGATTTGTTTTCACATCAGGAGCTTATCATTGCTGGGACTAGCTGGTCAGTGATTCCTGATCCCACTCCGCCCCCTTCTGTGATAAGCAGCTCACTGTCCATGGATATTGTGTGTGTATATAGAGCCTGGTGTGGGCGGGGCAACTTTCTGAGCTCTGCTTCAAGCTAACTCTAAAAGCTCTGATTGTGCCAGAACTGCTGCTCCCAGTAAGTGATACATTGTTGTATTGTTTTTTTTTTTTTTTTTTGCCTACATCATTCTACTATCAGATAAGATGGCAAAAACCTGCTGACAGATTCCCTTTAAGGCCCAGATATGCTTTTATAGATAAAAACTGGGGAAGGTCCGTAATTTTCAGCGACTGTGTCTGGGCGAGGTAACCCCTTCATGACATATGACTTATATTTACGTTATATGTTGTGTCCCTGACTTTGATGCAGGCTCAGACACTGAGACGTGACAACTGATGTCATTAGATGTCATGTGCCTTTAACAGCCGCTGGTGGATCTGAGCTCCTCCCATGGCTGTTAACAAGGTAAATCCCTCTGTCCTTCTCTGACAGCGAGATTGAACACGTGCCGACCAATGCACGTTATTCTGGCCACCCCCCATTGGCGCCCCGTCACATGATCACTGGGTGCTGATGGGTTGTCAGAAGACCCCCTTGCGTGTCATTACTATACTCCTGTAAATGACCGCTCATGACAGGCTTTCATAGGAAATTGTGATTTCTGCTATGCATACTGCTGAAGCACTATAATGTGTCGCATAGGCAATCAGACAATCGCAGCTTCAGGTCTCCTTTGAGGACTGCTAAAGTAAAAAACTGAAAAAAATAAAAAAGCACAAGTTCAAATCCAGCCCCCTTTTATCCCATTCGAAAATAAAACCAGTAAAACAAAAAAAAGACAAATGCATATATTTGGTATCGCTGTGTTCGTAAAAGTCCGATCTATCATAATCCTCATCCTCATGGGGCTTATGGTTTTTCCAGCTGGCAAAATATCATGGGGACTGTAATGCTGCCGGGCTTTTGAATTTAGAAAAAAGTAGGGGGGGGGGTAATGCCATTTATCGTTTCAGAAGTTTTCTAACGCAAGGTATTAAAACAGTTTTATAACTTTTCCTTTTTTAAATATCCGCCCCGTTTCCGGACACCATGATCCATTGATCAAAAATTCTCCTAAGAGGTAGTGGACAGCCCGTACAGCACACCTGCCTGGGAGAGTATAAGGTTATACATTCAGTAGATAATCTTCTAGCAGAAAAGTCTAAACATTCTATATAACAGTGTACTTTTTTCATTCATTTTCTGTAGACCAAGTGAGGTGTAGATAGGGGATTTTAGCTTTTTTGGATGCATGAAATCATCAGACTGTGGTATTACCTACAAATGGCTTCCAGTAAATGGTATTACTGGATAGGTCATCAATGTCAAATTGGTGGTCCCACACCCAGTACCCTCACTATCAACTGTTATGAGCTCCAGTAGCCTTATATAGCTAGTTACAGAAGTGTTCATCTCCGCTCACAGTGCATTGGCCATCCTCTGATCCTGCAGCTAAGAATGGCCAGCTGATTGGTGGGAGTGCCAGCTGTTAGACCCCAACGGCAGTGATATTGATGACCATAAATATCTAGCTCCAGAAGACCCCTGTAAACTTAGTATACATAAGTATGCTAGAGTACCATCCATATAGCAGTGAGATGATAATTGGTCCCGTAGCTGTAGCCTAGGCTTAATTGGCATCTAGGTGTTACCGTTCTGGTCAGTAAATGGTTTCCCTTCACACCCTAACACTATCGGCAATGACCTGACACCGTCATTGTGTTGGGACAATGAGCATTTACAAGCATAATGATAATATCAAGTTGTCATTTTCCTTTGTTTCCATGATGAGTATTACCTTAACGGACATCAGGGGGATATGACAGAGTATGGTTGATTGTCCTTATGACCCTAATCTTGTGACCGTTTTGGTACTCTGTAGCTGACTGAGAGGAGCCACACCTTACCTGCCAGAGTGGTTTGTAGGCCTGGTGCTGTGCCATTCTTGTGGAGTGAGGCACCACTCATGTCGTGCCAAGGATTCCAGCAGGTAGGTAGTGCTTAGCATGGCTCTCGGCAGCCACACCGTACAGAGATGGCTGCTGGGCCAGGGTCTTGGGATTCCATCCGCTCGTCTCTAATTCTGTAGGAGATCACTGTGGTATTCTGTTTCTGATATGCAGACCACACTTGCCGATATTGTTTATATTGGTGCTTGTGTATTGGTAGTATGTGCTCCTCCCTGACTGACAATACAAGTGGCCACCTGCCTTTGACCGTGCGGTTAGGTGTTCCATTTTACTTTTCCTGTAGTTTTACATATTTTAGGACCGACATTAACAAAACAGAGGACAATTTATTGTTTATTAGATGTTACTAGCTTTCTGCACCATGGAGGAAGGCGATATTGTATGTGGGCTGGTGGAGTTTGTGTGCCACGGCTGCCTTTTGATCACCATCCGGCCCTGGCTGGATACCACACACCTTGTGCACAGTGTGGATGAGGGCATGCAGATGCTCACGGGCACAATTGTGAGCCCTGCTTGCTGACGTAACTAGCCCATAAATGAACAAGCTCAATTAATCCTGGCCTCTCAAATCTGCTTAAATAATGTAGCATGTAGTGTCTATCACCACCTAAGGTAGGAGCTGGTTGTCCTGCTGTACCATCTCTGTTACCACTTCTCTGGTCATATTAATTACAGTTTCTTTATTTTCTCTATTGGTTGATAAAAAAAACACAAACAAAACATTTCTTAATCTTCTACCTGCATTAAATACATATTGACACCTTTATGTAACCTTCCACGTTCCCTGAAAGCGCAAGAACCCGAGGCCTAATATATGGTTCAGACTGGACCATAGGGAAATTGGTGAATCACCTGGTGGGCCCCCCACATGGGCAGTATTTCTAGACAAAGGCAGCATCTCCTCGTTCATGTAACAAACTACCCAATTTATTCTGTAAAGACATAGGGCTTTTGTGAACAGAGCTGAATGGTGGGCACCCAGTATCAATGGCACCGGTTGACCTCTGCCTGGAAGTGTACGGCATTGGCAGCTTCTGCTTTGTGACTGGATCTCTGCCGACTCACTTCTGGGAAACCAATGACTATATACTGCAATTGTTTCAGCTTCTCCTGACATATTATTACATTGTGGAATGATGCCAATGTCCAGGAATGTAACTGCTCTGGAATAATGTTTAACCTGAGAAGTTAAAAGGCAAGAAGATTACTCAGGCAGGCCAAAACAATAATATACCAGGTCACATTTAGCAAGCTTTTTGTTGGCCAGTGATTGATGAGCCAGTGACTGATTGACTAGCCCAGACTTCACACCTCCCGCATCCAAGTGTATACTTCAGTTGCTGTTAGTTGTGCTGCCCTTTTCTGTTGGATGATTGCTTGTGCTGATGTAAGTGGTGAAAAAATGGAGCAGTGGGTGAAGGCTGCTTTCCTACAGGAGAGTGGCATTTCTGTATTAAATGCGCATCCGGTTTATTAAAGGGAACATGTCCTCTTTCTTTGGGCACATGTACAAGCAAAAATTGTTCCTTACAGAGAACATGTCATCAGATATAGCCCCGACTCTTTACAGACAGACATTTTCAGAGAGGGACAACTTTTAAAAAAAATTTAAAAAAAAAGCTTTTTCTATACTTGTTTAAAAAAAAAAAAATAAAAATCTTTTTTTAAAGTTGTCCCTCTCTGAAAATGGCTGTCCGTAAAGAGTTGCGAGGCAGTCATGAATTCTTCTGGAGTCATGTAGGCCAATGCATGTGCATTTGAAATGAGCTGTACTGTCTGCCGCTTTCTCTGCACATGCGCTAAATGCCACGCCACTGCCCATGCCAGGGCTTCATGACGCCGGAGTAGAATGAGACCATCACATTGACTATTTACATACATGTCACAATCTACACTACTTTGCCTTTTTTTAGCTTTGTTGTTTTTTTTTTTTTTTTCTTTTTGTGTTCTCAGATTTTATAGTCTAGTTTCAAAATGCATCGGCACTCTATGTCCAGCTGCTGTTCATGGAAAAATATCATGGCAAATTCCAAAAAGTCCCAGCACTCGCGTAATCTGGAATAAATTATTTTTAATCGGTCAACAAAATTCATAAAACGCGTTTCAGCCCATCCTGGGCATTCATCAACCTGTCTAGAGCCTGGGATGGGCTGAAACGTGTCCTATGAAATTTCTTGACTGATTAAAAAGAATTTTATTCCAGATTACGCGAGTAGCAGAGCTTTTTGGAATTTACTTTTATAGTCTAGTCACACTTACGCTTTAGGAAAGGTGTATTTGGTTACAGGTTCCTTTTTTAAAGAGATGTTCTCTTTGGATAGTCTTGGCCGTTAAAAAAAAAAAAAAAACAACCTGCCTTGATGACCCTGTGTCTGGTGTGACCTCAACAGTGCTAAAGTCAGTGGCTTGTGCTGTCAACATTGGCAGATAGGCCACCAGTATCTGATTGGTGAGGGTACCGGTGCTGTCAGCAGCCGCAAGTTTTTGGGTTATGTCGGGAACACTTCAGTTCTATCTTTTCTTTGACGACGCTGCTCCGGCATCATCCAAGAACTTCCCTCCATTAACAGCTGATCAGTGGGGGTGTCCTACCTCCACTGATGGTCTGTCCGAAAGAGAGGCCATCAATAAAAGAAATAACCAACCTCCCTTACTAGTGAAGTATGGTGGTCCATGATTAGTTTTTTCCAATATTTTTCTTTTCTTTGCATGATCAGATACCTGCTTGTGTGTTTGCATTGTTTAGCTGCCGGGTAACCCTTGAAAAAGGAATGCTGAACATGTCAATGGAGGGAAATAGGCTGGCTCTAGAGAGGTGGTCATCCAGAGAGAACAGGCATGCAATTTAATAGCCAAGTTTCCTTCTAGTAGAACGTGACCTTTTAACTCTATAAAACATGCCACTTAAATTCTTTCTCCCGAGCAGCTGTTTTTTAAAGGTTTAGTGTGACCACACAGCAGGAATTTATCAGCCTAACATGATAAAATGTCATGCCTGGACCTTTATGTGTTTTTATTTCTGCCTCTTGCATATTGGGCTTGGTTAATAACATTTCGCTTCTAATGCACAGGGATCCTTTTAATTTTTAAGCCATCTGGGCTTAAAGTGGTGCAAAATTGCTGATTTTCCGAATTTTGAGACTTCTCAAATGTCCGTTTGTTTAACCTTGTATTTTAATCTTGCTATCGGGTGACTTTGCCCAAATCTGAATAATCGCTGTGAGGATTACTAGATATCTAAAATTGTGACCTATAGAACTGGTGCTGACAAGCTGGAAAACAATCTATTGGCCAAGTAGAAAATGTGGGGTTTGCTCCAGATTGTTGGATTTTATGGCAAGTGTCTTGTAAAAAGAAGAGTGATGGTTACTATATCACTTACCAAATGAATTGTATTGAAATTGTGGTAAACCAAAGCTTTATCTGATTTGTGATGTTTCATGTTGTGTTTGTAAAGGTTTAACTAGCAGTCATTTGTATTCCCATCCATTAAGTAGATGAGCTGACCAAGCAAGGAGATAGACCTTTGTATGCCAAGATGACCATGGAAAGATTGGCTTATGTTGTGCCAGCCCATGCAGCGTGGTGGCTCATTAATTGGCACTGGGGTCCTGGGTGAATGCAGCATGGTGGCTCAGTGGTTGGCACTTTCGTTGCAATATTCAGGTCCTGGATTCAAATTGTCCCCAGGACAATATCTGCAAGGAGTTTATGGGTTTCCGCTGGCTACTCCAGTTTCCTCCCCTACTGATGGGGAAATTAGATTGTGATCCCCAACGGGGACAGTGATGTCAAGCGTTGTGGCATTAATAGTGCTATGTAATTAAGTAAAAAATGATTTGGTGTCCAGCTGCAGGCATCATTGGTAACAATCTAAACCTGTCACATAAGTTCTAGCACCGTGTGGCACCTGCATTTAGGCCACCCCGCTGCCGGGAGGAAGTGAACTTCCTAAAGCTAGCATTCAGGTGTTAGTCACTGGGTGTGCCGGCGTGTTCTGTGTATACAGAGCGCCAACTGTAACCGTACTCCTGCACTGACAGCTGCTTAGCATTAGGGGCCGGCTGTCAGTCAGTACAGGGGTCGTATTTACAGCTGACGATCTCTATACACTGAGTGGTAGCTGAAAACAAAATGTGGCTAGAGTTGGGAGTTTTATTTATTTTTTAAATAAAATATTTTTGTATGGAGCTTTTTTTTAACCTTTTTAACTTACTGAGTTGGTAATGGGGGTGTCTGATTACTTATACCAGGGCTTTGATGCCAGCTGACAGCCGTAAAAAATATTACCCCAATTGACACTACACCGGGGCAATCGAGAAGAGTCAGGCAAATTGCTAGAATTTGCACATCTAATGTGATGCCCTTATTCTGGGAGGCAGCGGACTGGTCTTTTTAGGCTGGGAAGGGAGAAATAACCGTGGGCCTTCCCAGCCTGATATAAGCTCTCAGCTGTCTACTTTAGCTGGGCTGGTTATCAAAAATAATGGAAACCCATGTCTTTTTTTTTTTTTTTAAATTAATTTCTGATTTAGATGTGTTTTGAGGGGTGTGTGCACTGCGTAAACGCACTTTTCCCTCTTATTTATTTTTTTTTTGTCCTTTCACTCAATTTGGCAGGCAGTGACTCTTTCATAGAGCACCCAGGAAGGCTTGGATGAGCTTTCCTGTGTATGAGAGTAGGGAGAGAGAGCTGTTGCCAAACTGATAATTAAGACCAAACCTCCTCTGCATAGTTAAGAGATGCAGTAAAACACCTCTTTATTCACTAGACTTTTTGGCTGGGTGAGTGCTCTGAAGTTATCATTTGTGAGTCAGAAGTTTGGACTCATCCATATGGAGGTAAAAAGAACAAAGATCATCTTGGATTTCTCGAGAATAATATCTGTTTTAATTCTTTAACCCCTTCCCGACCAGTGACACAGCGTATGCGTCATGAAAGTCGGTGCCATTCTGACCAATGACGCGTATGCTGTGTCATGACTTCAAAGCCCCCCTGTGGGTCGGGTGACCGGGGTCAATGAAAGGTCACCCGACCCGCAGATACAGGGGGCTTTGTACTTCACTCCAGGGGCTACAATCGCTCTGATTGGCTGTTTCACTTTTAACAGCCAATCAGAGCGATAGTAATATTTCATCAATGAAAATTGATTAAATATTACAATCCAGCCATGGCCGATGCTGCAGTAGCATCGGACATGGCTGGAGACCCAGATCCGACCCCCCCCCCCCCGACTCACGGGGTCGATCGGCCCCCGATATCGACTGACGGCGGCAGTGTGCCGCCGCTGTCCTCATCGGCTCCCCTCCCCTTTCTCCCCGCTCCTCCCACCTTCCGAACCCCCCCTCACCCCCACGGTACCTCCGATGTCCCGCTCTGGCTCCGGGTGTCCCGCCGTCCTGCTTCATGGGTGCCGCCATCTTGGATAATGGCGGGCGCATGCGCAGTGCGCCCTCCTGAATCTGCAAATGCTGCAGATTCTCATTCATTTTGATCACTATGATATTCTTTCACAGTGATCAAAATGAAAAAAAATAGTAAATAACCCCCCCCCCCCCCCCCCCTTATCACCCCCATATGCAGGCACATATAACAAAATAAAGAAATTGTTTTTATTTTTCCGTTAGGGTTGGAAATAGGGTTAGGGTTGGAATTAGGATTAGAATTAGGGTTAGGGTTGGAATTAGGGTTGTAACTAGGGTTAGGGTTGGAGTTAGGGGTGGGTTGTGGTTGGGATTACGGTTACGCTTGTGGCTTGAGTTAGAGTTGGGATTAGGGTTAAGGGTGTGTTGGGGTTAGGTTTGGAGTTAGAATTGAGGGGTTTCCACTGTTTAGGCACATCACGGGGTCTCCAAATGCGACATGGCGCCACCATTGATTACGGCCAATTTTGCGTTCAAA
Source organism: Dendrobates tinctorius (assembly GCF_039654945.1). NCBI lineage: Eukaryota > Metazoa > Chordata > Amphibia > Anura > Dendrobatidae > Dendrobates > Dendrobates tinctorius. The sequence continues at coordinate 26,488,796 of NW_027361827.1, read as the reverse complement.
AAGTCAAACAGTGATCCCTCCATTCCAAGCCCCGACGTGTGCCCAAACAGTGGTTTACCCCCACATATGGGGTATCAGTGTACTCAGTAAAAATTACACAACAAGTTTGGGGGTCTAATTTCTCCTGTTATCCTTGGGGAAAATAAAAAATTGGGGGCTAAAAATTATTTTTGTGGGAAACAAAATGATTTTTTTTTATTTTCACGGCTCTGCGTTATAAACTTCTGTGAAGCACTTGGGGGTTCAAAGTGCTCACCACACATCTAGATAAGTTCCTTGTGAGGTCTAGTTTCCAAAATGGGGTCACTTGTGGGGAATTTCTACTGTATAGGCACATCAGGAGCTCTGCAAACGTACATGACGCCCGCAGACCATTTCATCAATGTCGGCATTTCAAAACGTCACTACTTCCCTTCTGAGCCCCGACGTGTGCCCGAGCAGTGGTTCCTCCCCAAATATGGGGTACCAGCGTACTCAGGACAAACTGGACAACAATTTTTGGGGTCCAATTTCTCCTGTTACCGTTGTGAAAATTAAAAAGAGGGCTAAAAATTCATTTTTTGTGGGGAAAAATATTTTTATTGGCACGGCTCTGCGTTATAAACTTCTGTGAAGTACCTGGGGGTTCAAAGTGCTCACTATGGATCTAGATAAGTTCCTTAGGGGGTCTAGTTTCCAAAATGGGGTCATTTGTGGGGGAGCTCCAAAGTTTAGGCGCACAGGGACTCTCCAAACGCGACATGGCAACCACTAAATATTCCAGCATATTTTCCATTCAAAAAGTCAAATGGCACTCCTTCCCTTCTGAGCCCTGCTGTGCACCCAAACAGTGGTTTATGACCACATATGAGGTATTGGTGTACTCAGGAGAAATTGCCCAACAAATTTTAGGATCCATTTTATCCTATTACCCATGTGAAAATGAAAAATTGATGCTAAAAGAAAATTTTTTTTGGAAAAATTAAAATGTCCATTTTTTCCTTCCACGTTGCTTTAGTTCCTGTGAAGCACCTGAAGGGTTAATAAACTTCTTGAATGTGGTTTTGAGTACCTTGAGGGGTGCAGTTTTTAGAATGGTGTCACTTTTGGGTATTTTCTGCCATATAGACCCCTCAAAATGACTTCAAATGTGAGGTGGTCCCTAAAAAAAAAAAAAAAAAAATATTGTTGTACAAGTGAGAAATCGCTGGTCAACTTTTAACCCTTATAACTTCCTAACAAAAAAAAAATTTGTTTGCAAAATTGTGCTGATGTAAAGTAGACATGTGGGAAATGTTATTTATTAACTATTGTGTCCCATAACTCTCTGGTTTAACAATAAAAACTCAAAATTTGAAAATTGCGAAATTTTCTACATTTTCGCCAAATTTCTGATTTTTTTTTCACAAATCAACGCAAAAATTATCGACTTAAATTTACCACTAACATGAAGCCCAATATGTCACGAAAAAAGAGTCAGAATCGCTAGGATGCGTTGAAGCGTTCTAGAGTTATTACCTTATAGGGACAGGACACTGGTCAGAATTGCAAGAAATGGCCTGGTCTTTAAGGTCAAAATAGGCTTGGTCATGAAGGGGTTAATTTAAGGGCCAGTCTAGCTCTTATCACACGATAACGGCGTCTCTTTACTTGGTAATAACGTGTTTTTATGAATTTTTCCTCAATGCAACGCAGATGTACCAGGGCTTTGTCAATATGAGCCTACAAAACCAAGGTGAACAGTTGGCATCTATTAGCCAAATCTGATCTGTGTGCATTTTGTTGTGACGGTGTTGTGTGAGTATTTGCTTTTTGGTAGTGAGATTTAAAAGGCTACTGTGCACACTTTTGGATTAGTCCGTTTACTTTAACCAAGTAGAGAAAAACTGTTTCCATCGGCGAAACTAAAGACAGGTCCTTTTTTGGCAGCTGCGTGATTTCCATGCTTGAGATCCCCCACTGCGAAGGTCTGATCTACGGCCTAGAAGCCATATAGGAGATCGGCCATAGCTAATGAACGTCTGATCCGTTGTTTACTCCATTCATGAGATTGCCCGTTTTAATTCTGATTCTAATCCCTCTGATTTCTGCTTCCCCAGAACAGACAAATGCGTCTTTTATAGCGCTCTCCCAAAACATTTGGCCTCTGATTAATGCCGATCTAGCCTGGTGTGTTAGAGGGCTTAGCAGTGAATTAGCTTCACGTACAGTGCTCCCAGTGTCAGACATGACCATACCAATGAAACCTGGCTTTCTTCTGACTGCTCATGATTACACTCACCATATGACCGGAGCCATTCAGTAGTGTTTCCTGGTGAAATGATGAGGTAGGTAATCAGCAGGTACCTGCTGACTGCGAAACGCGTGGTGAATAGAGATCACATAAAGCTTCTTGTTATGACACTGCTATAGTCATAAAGCTCATGTATGTTATATATTAACGATTTGCAGGTATTTTCTAGGAAATGCAGTGTAGTCACCCCAGATCGGCGCATAGGTTACTGATTAACGTGGGACGGAAGAAAATGCTTAGAATTTTATCAATGGAAATGTTTTCTCTGCGTGTTTTTCGACAAGTAGTACACTATTCTGGTGATACATTCCCTTTAATTAAGTATCACGAGAATGCTATGCCTCTAAACTAATGACATGTATGTGTAGGCACTTTCAGGCTAATGTATACCTTGTTTTTAGAAATCTGTTTTGACGTTTCTTAGTAATCCAGCATTGAAAACTTATGCAAATGAGCCACAAGTGCTTCGGGGGCGGGACAGTGCACTTGCAGCACTCCTGCTCCCCCTTAGTTCTTCACACCTGCTTCCTGTTTCAGACTCTTGGATCACTCGTTTCAGTGACCTGCCTTCTCTGACCGAGCTCTAACTGGCTCTTAGATCTGCAGTGGAGAGGGTAGAAAGTATCTGTGTACCATCCATGGTCTACTGCTTTTCCTAAAACAGGAGTAGAGGAGCAGTAAGAGCTCTCAGATCTGAGGAGCTCTGAGTTTTTAAAATTTTTTTTTCACAGAGCACTGAAGTAGGGATTTGGTGAGATTCTGCAGCAGCAAAATGATAGAAAAACATTTAATGAAGACTCTATAGAAAGCTACTTAAACTTTTGCATTTAGGAGGCAAATGGACAATGCAGACTCTATGCACAGGTGTACATAGCCTTCAATTCCCCCACGCTATTGTCAGCTGGACAGGTACATTTTCACTTGGCAATGCGCAACATTGGACGACCACCGTCAAGTAGCGCATTGGCCGTTGCAGTCCTTTAATATCCTGTTTACACAGGCCGGCCACACATGAGTTGCGTGCTAAGTGGTCGCTCAGCATACATAGGCTGCCATTGTTCTCTGCAGTCCAGGTCCTGTTTGCACAAGACGATGCACCGGAGAGAATGGTTATCTTTTGTGCTTCGTCATCGCTACGTGACCCAGCCATCAGTTACTGGAGCCAGCAACTGGAAAATGTAAAAGTTAAATTTTATTTATTTAATTGCAATGTTCTACATGATTCCCTCTGTCTGGTTTATCGCAAGATGTGACAGGCGGTTACAAAGAAGTCTGAGTTTTATAATGCTGTCTACGTAGAATTCTGGAAGACTGACGGTGATGGTAGATCGGTGGTCTCAACCTGTAACTCCCATCATGCCCTGACTGCCACAGGCTTTCATAGGGGCTACTTGAGGACTTGCATTACCATGATGTAAGATTTTCTGGGGAATGTTTTCTATTTTGCTCATGCCATAAGAAATAAATTTCCCTGTGGGCTCGGCATATAAACTCCCTTCTCGTGTTGAGTTATCGCTTCCCACTGTTACCGATCATTTAGTTAGGAGACGGAGGACGGAAACCTATTGATTAGTCATTACATTGGGAATTCTACGCGCTTTCTCAGTGTTGTCAGAGACCAGGGGGGAAAAATCCCATCTGCTTTAGTCGTCATGAAGGAAAATAAATAATCTGGAGAGATTGCCTTGCCATGTGTCTGTCTGCTTTCTCCCCGAGTATTCTCTAAACATTGGCAGCATGGAGGAATTATTATGCAGAAATGAAATGTATTCACACTCAGCAAAACGTGTTACTTTTCAAAATGACACCGTAATTCTGCAACTTCACTTAGCAGACAAGAAACGTGCGGATAAATATGCTGCAATTTTAAGGATGTCAGCGCATAATTACACCCATTTGTTCTCCATAGAGCATTTCTAGTCATCATGAATATAAAAGTATAGTTGATAGGGTAAGTCTGTACAGACTGCCAGCTTTTTATACATTTTATATACAGTGTGTTAATTGTTTGAAGATTTTGAGCTACATTGTGCTTTTACGGTTTATACTATGGGAAATGCATACAAACGATAAGTAGTTACGTCATCTGTTTGTAATGTAATTCTTTTGTTTATTTTTTTTATACTTTTTTTTTTTTCTCCAAGCTCCTACCTTTTCTACGAGATTTTCCTCTTCCCTTCTACAGATATGTGAATGGAAAGTGCAACCGTTCCTAAGGGCTTAAAATGGTGGCTGGTCATTATCTGTGTCGGCAAACAACTACCCATTGAGGCGCTAGTCATCTTCTGGTGGCAGTGTTTCTGCATTGTTGTTTTTTTTCTTTTTTTTTTCTGAACGCTTAAAACTGATAACGAGCACGTTCGCTCATCACTAGTTATTTGCTTGGGTGCTATCCGAGTGGCTTTGGCGTGCTCGATTACCATGTTCGAGTCCCTGCGGCTGCATGTCTTGCGCGACTGTTCGACAGCTGTAACACATGCAGGGATTATCTGTTTGTTAGGCAATCTCTGCATTTTTTTGCAGCTGTCAGAGAGCCGCAAGACATGCAGCCACGGGAACTCGGAACATATTTTTCGAGCACGCCGGAGACACTTGGTTAGCAGCCAACACCTTATCAGAGCACGTTCGCTATTTGAGATTCCATTTTTTTATGTAATCAGACAGCAGCATGGTGTAGGCGCTGAGGCCCTTGCTGCTTTCTAGTCTGATACCATCACTGATTTCTCTGCCGCAGGTCCAGCAGTGCCCAGAATGCTGAACCCTGTATAATCCTGCCCACATCTTTGTGTACATTGACAAAAGGCTGCTAACCAGTTGTAGGGGTGGGATTACACAGAGCAGAGGTGACTAGGAGGCACCAGACATTTAGTCCTGTAGTGATCTCCTGCTGACACAACACTGATTTTATTGAAACCAGACAGGAGGACCAGGGAATGGCGCCGTCTTTGGCACCAAGAGAAATCAAGGTGCAGAAATTTCAGGTTGCTTATAGGTAAAAAAAAAAAATTTTTTCAAACTGATAAATATATACGCAACGCGTTTTGGCTGTTTGCAGCCGCCTACAGGTATATGGAGACAATAAATTTGATCCTCCTTATATAACCCTTTCCCAGTGTGACAGAGGGAGGGGAGACAAAAGAGGAAGAGGAGGAGTGATTTATCCTACATCGTTCTTTTAAATATATATAAAAAATAGTGAAATGGCAACTGACAATTAGAGGACCTTTCACCACATTTTTCACGTTGTACTGGACAAGTGATAGCGGAATAAAACGTGTATTTAGTATTATTAATTATTATTTTTGTATTAACCTCTGTGTTAGGGAGATATTAGCAGTCAAAATATTAAAAAATTTAAAAATGTATTCCGCTTTGTTGCCACAATTACTTGGTGTATCCTGTTCAACCTTAAAAAATTTGTTGAAAGGTCCTCACGTTGCTGGAATCAGGGTCTCGCTTCGCTGGAATCGGGGTCTCACAGCATGCTACTGATATGATGGAGAAATTCAATTTGTTTGGACTTGGATTCATAGGGTGTTAGAGAATTTCTTGTCCCATTTCTCCATAACCCCCCCAATTATAATATGATCAAACTATTTTTCCTTACAAGTTTGAAAATAGTTCTCTAGTTTGGCAGATTTATTGTTTAAACTTTTTCAAGGGGATTTTGCAGACTTTATTATTATAAGGATAGGAGATCAATAGCAGATAATTGGGGGTCCAGCATTCGGCACCTCCACCGATCAGATGTTTCCACCTCCTGCGGCTGTCCCGCCTACTGTCCTGATGTAGTGGCCATTAGCCGATGCTACTGCTCAGATCCTATTGCAGCACCTGATGATAACCACTTTACCATGAGCATACCGGGCTCCATTTTCTTTTTTATGCTACCTCTTGGTTTTCGCTGTTGAAAAGTTTCAATAAAAATAGTTTATTGCCCAGATTTGCCTTCTTAGCATAAATTATCTTTATATTCTAAATAATTGGTCTCTATAGGAATCCTACAGTAATTGAAGTTTTGCGCTAAGCCCTACAGAGACACAGCAGCTGCTTCTGCTGCCAACGTGGTCCATAATTTATCTCCGAATAATCATAAATGTTTACAAAATCTAAAATGATTTTGCCCAGAGCATTTTAAGAGCCCTGAGCGTTTTTACTTAATTTCTAGGGTTCAACAAAAAGGACAAAGGACCATCGAGCCCAGCCTGTTATTAATCATAAAGGTGCTGATTCAGAAGAAGGGAAACAACTGCTTTATTATAGGATGACTGCAACATGCTGGATAAAATGGCACATAAAGTAGTGTTCCCATCATATGCTTGTATGGCAAGTTGCCATAAATGTGTATTTGTTTAGTTGTAACTGCTGAGACTCCTGGACCACAAAGGGATTGCATGTCCACCTCTTCTGGGAGTGGGAGCTGGATACCAATAGTCTTGTGATGGATGCAGATCCTCTGGTCATGCAATAAGGCATATATATACAGCTCTGGCAAAAATTAAGGGACCACTGCACAGTTTTATAAAAATCAGCTTCTCTACATGTCTGCCAGCCATTCCAGTGTCAGTTGAATTCCAACCAGAGTACACCTCATTCTACTTAATGTGCTTCTGATTAGGTGATCACCTGAACCAAATCTTATTTAACTAACAAAATTATAAAAACCCCTGCTGTGGTGTTCACAATCCTCTTGCAATAGGACCAGCTGGATGGCAAAACAAGTGCTAGTAATATCCCAAAAGTAATAGGTATGAAAAAATAACTTTTAATCATGTCTAAGGATTTGAAAAGAAAAGTCTTAAGTGAGGGAAACAAGGGCTCACTTCTGGCTTTACTAGTGGAGGGATACAGTGAGCGTCATGTTGCCTCCATCCTTAAAATTTCTAAGACTGCAGTCCATTACAACAAGGTCAAGCAGCAGAAATTGGGGACAACAAAGCTACAGACGGGCAGAGAGCGAAAGCGACTCTCCACTGAGCGGGATGACTGTTGCCTTATTCGACTGTCACTCAGCAACTGCAGAATGACAAGTGACCTACAAAAGGAATGGCAAATGGCAGCTGGGGTGAAGTTCACAGCAAGAACAGTGTGTAACAGGCTCCTAGAGGCGCAGGGCTCAAGTCATGTAAAGGTAGAAAAAAGCCTATCATCAATGAGAGAAGGAAAGGAAAGCCAGGCTGAAGTTTGCCAAAGACCATACGGATTGGATCATAGAGGACTGGAGTAAGGTAATCTTCTTTGAGTCTAATTTTCAGCTTTTCCCAACACCTGCTCATCTAATGATTAGACTGAGACCTGGAGAGGTGTACAAGACACAGTTTCTTGCACCCACTGTGAAATTTGGTGGAGGATCGGTGATGATCTGGGGATGCTTCAGCAAGGCTGGGATTGGGCAGGTTAATCTTTGCGATGCACGTATGAATCATGCTGCTTACAAGGTTATCCTGAAAATCAGTTGATTCCTTCTGCTCTGGCAATGTTCCCAACTCTGAGGACTGGTTTTTCCAGCAGGACAATGCGCCATGCCACAAGGCTAGGTCAATCAATGTGTGGATGAAGGACCGCAACATCAAATCCCTGTCATGGCCAGCCCAATCTCCAGACCTCAACCCCATTGAAAACCTCTGGAATGTAATCAAGAGGAAGATCAAGCCATCAAAAAAAACGACCTGCTTAAATTTTTGTACCAGGAGTGGAATAAGGTCACCCAAAAGCAGTGTGGAAGACTGGTGGAAAGCATGTCAAGCCTCATGAAATCTGTGATTAAAAATCATGGTTATTCCACAAAATACTGATTTATGAACTCTTCCTGAGTTAAAACATTAGTATTGTTTCTAAATGATTATGAACTTGTTTTCTTTGCATTATTTGAGGTCTGCAAGCACTGCATTTTTTTATTTTGACCATTTCTTATTTTCTGAAAATAAATACAAAATTTAGTGCTTGGAAATTCGAAGACATGTTGTCAGTAGTCTAATTTATAAAGCTCAGTGTGTGTGTGTATGTATGTGTGTATGTCCGGGATTGGCATCTGCACCGTCGCAGCTACAGCCACAAAATTGTGCACAGTCACACGTGTGGACCCCGAGAGCATCATAGGCTATGTTGTGAGGCGAAATTTTAACCCCGCGCATTCCAATTCACCAAACAATTTTGCCTTTTCTTATCATTTCTATGGTGTTATTGTCCTTCTGTAAAGCTGGAAATAACACAATTTATTAACGTGCCAACACAGACCACCCTCTGACACAGACTGCAGGGGGAGCCCAGTATCACACCGGATAGGATTAGATACACGGCTCAGCAGTCAGTATCACACAGGAGAGGATTAGATACACAGCTCAGCAGTCAGTATCACACAGAATAGTATTAGATACACGGCTCAGCAGTCAGTATCACACAGAATACTATTAGATACACGGCTCAGCAGTGAGTATCACACAGGATAGGACTAGATACACGGCTCAGCAGTCAGTATCACACAGGATAGGATTAGATACACGGCTGAGCAGTCAGTAACACACATGATAGGATTAAGTACACGGCTCAGCAGTCAGTATCACACAGGATAGGATTAGATACACAGCTCAGCACACAGTATCACACAGAATAGTATTAGATACACGGCTCAGCAGACAGTATCACACAGAATACGATTAGATACACGGCTCAGCAGTCAGTATCACAGAATAGGATTAGATACACGGCTCTGCAGTCAGTATCACACAGGATAGGATTCTATACACGGCTGAGCAGTCAGTAACACACATGATGGGATTAGGTACACGGCTCAGCAGTCAGTATCACACAGGATCGGGTTAGATACACGGCTCAGCAGACGGTATCACACAGGGTAGGATTAGATACACTGCTCAGCAGTCAGTATCACACAGGATAGGATTAGATACACGGCTTAGCAGTCAGTATCACACAGGATAGGATTAGATACACAGCTCAGCAGTCAGTATCACACAGGATATGATTAGATACACAGCTCAACAGTCAGTATCACACAGGATAGGAATAGATACACGGCTCAGCAGACAGTATCACACAGGATAGGATTAGGTACACGGCTCAGCAGCCAGTATCACACAGAATCGGACTAGATACACGGCTCAGCAGTCAGTATCACACAGGATAGGATTAGATACATACACGGCTGAGCAGTCAGTAATACACATGATAGGATTAGATACACGGCTCAGCAGTCAGTATCACACAGAATAGGATTAGATACACGGCTGAGCAGTCAGTAATACACATGATAGGATTAGATACACAGCTCAGCAGTCAGTATCACACAGAATAGGATTAGATACACGGCTGAGCAGTCAGTAATACGCATGATAGGATTAGATACACGGCTCAGCAGTCAGTATCACACAGGAGAGGATTAGATACACGGCTGAGCAGTCAGTAACACACGATAGGATTAGATACACAGCTCAGCAGTCAGTATCACACAGGAGAGGATTAGGTACACAGCTCAGCAGACATTATCACACAGGATAGGGTTAGATACACAGATACACATGTTTATCAAAAGGCTCTTGAATGAGTTGAAAATAAAATACTATCAATACTTGGGTAATCGTTTAGTTAATTTGTGTTGCAAATCTGTAGTGTTGAATATATGATGTGAAATGTTTTTATGTGCAATATAATCATTATAATTTGTTATAACTAACCACAGTTGGTTACTATGCCCAGGCAACGCCAGGCTCTTCAGCTAGTTATAGAATAAAAGAACAATTTACATTTTACTCAAAAATATACCTATAAAGAGAAAAATCAGACAAACTGAAAATTTTGCAGTGATCTCTTAATTTTTGCCAGAGCTGTATATACTATAAATTGAGATGATGGAAAAACACAGCATTTGACTGTTGTTTGCCATGTAACTTTACATTTTAGGGTGAGGTGACGTGTTACACAACACTGAAATTGCAGCGACGCATTACAACATTGGATGTATCTATTTCTTATGGTGTCGCACTGTGACCTGCGACAGTCGCATGTGTTTCCAAATGTGTTGGCTTTTCTGTCGCTGGTGGTAAGTCACAGTTGCCTTCTGTGTCTGACTGAGGAACATTGGGCCCACCAGAGGACTTTATTCTGAGGGCCCACCTTTCATCTATGCGAAACCAATCCATTATTATTACAAAAGGGTTTTTTCGCACCTTGGCTAAGTTTCATTAGGCACCGTATAAAGTGGTATAGCCATAACATACATAATGTTGGGCGTTTGCACTGCTTGCAGTTTCGATTGTCTATCACTAGAGATGGGCGGACGTGGACCCCTGGATGTTCGGGGCTGGCAGGTTCAGCCGAAGTTAGTTCGGGTACTAGAACAGTCCTCGGACCTGAATCTGGACTCCATTCACTTGAATGAGGGGCCCGAACATCCAGTGTTTGCCTCGCTGTCATGTGCATCACAGAGCGGGAAATACTACTTTTGATCAGCAGTAAAATCATTACTGCTGGTCAGAGAACTGCATCTCCCACACTGTCAAATGACAGCATGTTATTGGAGGTTTAACGTTTACCTCCGGTCACTGGCGTAAGCAGATAGGACTACTACTCCCTCTCATCAGCCAATGCTTGCTAACACTAATAACAGTGCGAGCAGGCGCGGCTGATGGAAGTATTCAGCCAGCGCCTGCGCTCTAAATAAATAAAAAAAAAAAAGTGTGTTCCTCTGTATTTTTGATAACCAGTCAGGCAAAGCTGACAGCTGGGGCCAGCTGTCACCTTCAGAAAGGGTGGTTATTAAGAACAGAGGGGTCCCCACGCTGTATTTTTTTAAATTATTTAAATTTAAACAGCGTGGGCTCCTCCCGCCACTTTTGACAACCAGCCTTGCTAAAGCAGACAACTCGGGGCTGGTATTGTCAGGCTGCTAAGGGGCCATGTATATTGGATCCTCCCAGCCTAAAAATAGTGGCCCGGAAAAGGCACATCTATGAGATGCGCCAATTTTGGCTCTTTGTAAGGCATTTCCCTCTTGCCTTGTAGCCGTGGCAAGTGGGTTTCATATTTGTGGGGTTGATGTCACCTTTGTATTGTCAGGTGACATCAAGCCCTCGGTTTATTAATGTCTATAAAACACCTATCCATTACTAATCCTATAGTTATCTGGTAAATAAAGACATACTTTGAAGGCTTGGTAGAAATTCTGTGGTACATTTGTGAACTTGTCTGCGGGCAGTAATGGTAGACAAATTGGTGTGACAGCTTTCCAAGGGGTGAGGGGAAATATGTACAAATTTGTTGAAAAAGACAAAATGAAATACTCAGATTGGGAAGAATATTTTATTTTAGCAGAGACATTAAGGCTGGGGCTGCACAGACATTTTTTTCGACTGAGCAACTTGTCTGTGTCTTGAAATAAATGAGAGAGCCAAAATCAAAGACGAGTTACATGTCGTGTACGACTTGCATTGACGTCTATGGCATTGTGAGATGTTGCACTATGCATTCTTCATGATGTCTTAGTAAAACTTTGAAAATAAGCCTAAGTACATATCTAGAAAGACAGACGCTAGCGAGCAGATATTCCCAAACTTGGCACCTAGGAAATCCCTTCCCGAGACACCATACTTCATGCACAGACTGTTTATACATGGTGGCAGCTGAGAGATGGGCATGGCAGACACCACTGATACACGCACACACTGCGAGCTGCTGGTGGGGAGAAAATAACCCACCAGAACGCCTTCCCTGTGTATGGGCAGACTCGCTACACAGCACTCCTCTATCCCAGCCAGTCATTAGAGCGGCTGCTGATAACCTTAAAAAACCTTTAGCCCATCTTAGGAACGAAAATGTCCTCACTAATCCTCCACTGTCATCCAGTGTTTCCTGAAGACTGCAGAGTATCAGCTTACCTACATATAATCGTTAGTTAAAAGTGAGAGCGCATTCATCTGTCCTCTTGGAGGCAACTTTCTGAGACTGGCGCTGGCTAGACATTTGGCATTTGTTTTCTGAGATCAGCATTTTATATGGCGTAACTCCGGAGAAGAGAACACCAGTCCAATGTGGTGATCTAAGGCCTGTTTTCACACTTCCGTTTTTTGTGATAAGTTGAAATCTGCCAAAGATGGAAAAACGGATCTGTTATGGAAAAAACGTATGTCAGCGGACCGTCTTTTTAGACGGATCCGGTGAAGTTGCAAAGGGCAGGAAATTTAAAGGAACAGCGGTCTGGAAAAGGGGTGGGAGAGAGATTACACTGCCAGAACGATATGCAGGGTTAAAATGCTTCTCGAAGCAAATCTTCCGGGCATGCGCACTTGCAAAAAGCGGACCGTCGCTACAAAATTAAAAGTTTCAGAGTCCGTCTGCTCCGCCCGGAAACCGCTACAATTCAAACGGATCCGTCCAAAAACGGATGCAACAGATGATCAGCAGTCAAATTCCGCCGCTAATTCTATGGGGGGAAAAAAACGGATTCGCCCAAAAAAGGCAGATCTGTTTTTTTCTAAAACTGGCGGATTTTGACTAACGTCAAAAAGCGGAAGTATGAAACAGGCCATAAATGTTCACGTCAGGGCCATGGCCGTCAGTCTCCAGCAGGAACTGTTAGGTGCTCACCAAATACCTTTTAGGGGGTGTTTTGGTTTCCCCTAATGCATTCATTTTTTGACTAAAACAGTTTTTTTAAATTTAGATTATGAACAATGTTCGCATAGTTTAGCTGATACACCACCATTCTATTCACGGTCTGTAGCTGCGGTGGTCTCCTACAAGCAACGCTGCATCATGGACCATAAATGAAGCTGTTGTCACACGTGCTACTAGCTAGCCACTGAGCATGGTGGCTGGGGTCTTGGGTTCAAATCACACCAAGGGCAACATCTTCAAGGATCTTGGATGTTCTCCCCAAATCCACGTGGGTTTTCTCTGGAGTGTGGGAAGGAACGAGAGTACCCAAAGACCTATGAAAGAGAATTTAGATTGTGAACCTCCAATGCGGATAATGTCTGTAAAGCGCTGTGGAAATTGTTGGCACTATAAGCCAAAACCAGGAGTGGGGGATAAACTCTTCACCACGTCTGAATTTCTATACTACTTTTCCTCTGACTATTCCACTCCAGGCTTTGGCTTACAGATACTGAGGCAAAATACTGGCCAAATACTCGAGTGCATGTGGCCTTATGGTCCACTGCAGATGGCATCCACCGATCACCCTGGTATATTATTTTAGATGGCCATCGTTTCGTAGATCGGTGTCTTGGAGCATTGCTGCTAGTTCCGAACTCTATGGAAGATACTTGGTGGAAATGTGCCATCAAATGTGTTGGTTCTTTAACTTTGACCACCTCCTGAACCCTTTTTTGAGTTCTTTGGTTCATGGATATGTGGATTTTCTAGGCATAAGTTTGGATTTAATGAAATTAAAGGCTGATACATTCTGCATTTGCAGTAATTGAAGATTGCCATAGATGTCAGATTCACATGTTTGGATGGGACCTGCCAACGGTTGGAGATAAATGCTTATAAGGTGTGCAGGCTTACAGAGCACGATAGGAAAATTTTATATGCAGTACCACTAAATTGGGACCCAATAAGAAATATGTCTTCTAGAATAGTAGTGTTTGGTATACTAGGCCTAGGAGTAACACAGGAGTCCCGGCAGTGACTAAGGCAGCGTAGGGCGCAGGCATGTAGCTACTGGGTGGGTATGCTATTTTGACATAAGGATTTGGTGCGCTTACCATCACAAATCTGTCTTTCAGCACTCCAATTATCCTCATGATGAAAACGGATTATGTGCTGCCTTTGTCAGTTTCGTTTGTGCATTTCTCTGTCCTGTTAGGGGACTTGGCTTATGTCCGGTCTGGAGAAGAGAAGTGACCATACCTGGCTGTAGGAACATTGCAGGTACTGGTATGTGGGACCATGTTTGGGTATTGTGCGCCAGTAGCAGTTGGGTGGACGGGACGTTCCTTTACAAGCCTTACCTGCTAATTCTACACCTTAGTCACGGATTAACTTTAACTGTTTTGTAATAGGAACAAACCATTTTCTGCAGTTATCGCCCCGTCCATGCAGAACACCCACTGTAAATCTTTTATGTGAGTAAGAGCACATGCTCGTACTGTTTAGCGAGTTTCCTATGGTTGTCGGAATAGAAAAGAAAGTTTGCGAATATCTTAGGAATTCAATAAATGGATTGTACACATCTCCTGGGGGGGATCCAGAAATGTTTGGGGAACGTACACTCCCAGAGCCATAAAGCGCACTATGCAAAAAAAAAGACCTTTTTTTAATTAAAAACTTGACCTAAAATGTAAATATATCCACACCGGTGTGCCCCACTTTTGTATGGAAAATGTCGTTTTTTTTTTTTTTTGTTTTTTTTCATGATAGATGTGAGATGGTATACAATAATAATAATAATCTTTTTATATAGCGCTAACATATTCCGCAGCGCTTTACAGTTTGCACACATTATCATCACTGTCCCTGATGGGGCTCACAATCTAAATTCCCTATCAGTATGTCTTTGGAGTGTGGGAGGAAACCGGAGTGCCCGGAGGAAACCCACGCAAACACGGGGAGAACATACAAACTCCTTGCAGATGTTAACCAGCGCTAACCACTGAGCCACCGTGCTGCCCTAACCTCTTAACCGTGCCTGGAAGGAAATGACAACTGAAAGGGAATCTGTCAGCAGGTTATTGCCATGGAATATATGGATAGCACCATAATATAGGTGCAGAGACCCTGATTACAGTGATGTGTCACTTACTTGGCTGTGTTTTTGCGATTTCAATACAACCAGTGTTTTATCAGCAGGAGATTATCTTTACAGGACAACATGTCACGTGCAGGTTAGTCCAACCAGATCACCAGCACAATTTGGCAGCCCTGTCACTGTATAGTGTACACAGAAAGCCATGGTATGGGTGAATATGTACAGGGAGCAGCAACTGAGCTCTGCTCAATCTGCAGCAGATAAAACTGTGACTATCATAACTGCTGCAGACAATGTGCTAAGTTATACATGACTGGAATTAGTGTCTCTGTCCCTATCTCATGGTGCAGGCAGATTACATGGCAAAATCCTGCTGACAGATTCTCTGGACAACACTGGGGGTTTCATAGATCAAGGCCATGACTTTTGCTGTTACCTCGGCACAGTGGTGTCTTTTATATGCACTTTATCCTTGTGTATACTGTAATCTGACACAAACCTGAGTTTGTCTGGTTAAACCCCCTAAGGCTCATACGGTACATTGTACGCTGGTGATCCCCTAAATCTGACTTGGATGCCCTGAGGATAGGGCTGGAAACTTGACATTACTGAGGAGGAGCGGATGTGCTGACAGCACTGGTCCTGTAACTCACCTGAGAAAAATCCCGACCTCTCCGCACATCTCTCCAGCTGTTACAGCCTGAAGAAACCAAATGGAGCCGGCTTTGCATCTGTATTCTCTTTTCAGTTGCAATCGCAGAATCCTCTTCCTGCATTCACTGGCCCCTAAAAAACGGAATTTGGGCATATGCTGACATAATGGAGATTCGCCCAACGTCCTAAGCAAACCATAAATGACAGCCGGAAGTGTCCTGAGTAGGAGAGTTGGTGCATATTTATTAATAGTTGGAAATGACCACAGTGTTAAAATCAGGCTATCCCTTTTAAAATGGCCAAGTTCGCCATAGGCTTCAGAGAGCACAATTGGCAGCCGGCGCTGATGCTTCCATAATGGGATTTGCAGCTGCCAGGAAAAGAATGAAGTAAGATGTGGTCAATGAACATTTGCTGCTCAGGGTCGTTTTTTCAATAAATAATTGCCTGTGCCTTGTTCTCAATCTGGGGGAAAGCAAACCACCTGTGGCCAGCTTGTTAGCAGAAAGCAGTGTGGTCCTCCCCTGTCGGTGACAACCGTCTGGCGTACTCGCCAGCTGCTGCACCACCAGTGATTAGACATTGGTGACCTCTGCAACAGGGCCTCCACGATCACCACCACCTTAATGTTTAGTATCAATGCTGGCATGAGGGTCTTATATCAGGGGGCTTTTCTCATCAGTATGGTTACCTTCTATAGCTGATCCCTCTAAATGAGGCAACATGGTGGAAGTGTAGGGTGCTTCAGTTTCTGTCGGTTGTCCTGATCAGGGCTGTGGAGTCGGTAAGCCACAGTTGCGACTCCGACTCCTGGATTTTATCACGCTCCGACTCCGGCTCCGACTCCTGGATTTTATCAGGCTCCGACTCCGGCTCCGGCTCCGACTCCTTCATAAATGGCCAATTCATAACAACAAATTTACTGTTGTAAAATATTAAACATCGTGCTTATTCAGTTTCTCACCATCATATAAGTAATCGGACCACTTAGAGCAAAAACTACATTTATTAGAATACAATTAGAATATAGCAAATAACTTTTATAAACTTTTCTAAACTGTAAGTAAATATGCAATAAACACTTTTATGCAGTTAATAAGAAGAAATCTATAAGTTTGTCCTCAGAAAAAGTATTGCCTCTGTCAGATCCTCCTTCATGGATGCCCTCAAATCTGATCTAATTATTTTGAGCGCAGAGAACAACCTCTCTACACTAACTTGTGTTGGTGGCAAAGCAGTAACCACTCGGGCAACATCTCTGACAATGTCAGGATACAGAGGAATCGCTTGTTGCACTGTTATTTTTGATGAACGGTCAAATTTCTCAATTTCTTTTAGTGCACATGAAAAATTCTTCTGAAATGTACTGGCTGTGTTGCTTGATGGGGATGACTCTTCTTCTATGCGGGAACGCTTTGCACGGTCCTTGTGATCCAAATATTTTTCGAAATTAAATTCTTCATCAGTTGATGATGAGGGTGAAGATGTGGCAGGACGACCAAATTCTTCTTGTTCCTCCTGACTGTTCTGCAACCCTTTCATCCTTACTGCTATTTCAAACAGAGCTTCTTTTCCTTTACTTAGCTGTTGATCATCTAGAAGAATCCGGTGCATTGGGTCTACATAAACAGCTGCCAAAAGAATGTTATTTTGTAATAGTAGCTCCTCTCTCCGTTTCATTGATGTAGCAATGCCACTTGCAATTAACCCTCCTCTTTGGGACAGGCGAAACATCAGGTTCTTCCACTCCTTTAAGAAAATACCTGGAGTTAAGTCCTCTGCTTGTAATTTTTTAGTCACTGTAAATGGGTGCTCTAGCAATTTTTCCAGCTCAGTCACCTGATTCCACTGACTTTCATTTAGCGTCAGTTGAGGGTTAGCCATGTCTACAAGAAAGGTTTTCAGTTCAACCAAGCGCTGAATCATTAAGTAAGTACTGCCCCATCGTATGGCTTGATCAATAATTGCCCCTTTTCCAGCACGTCTCTCCAAAATTGAGTCAACTTTAGGGGTTCTGGCAACAGTAGCCAATTTTCTCACCTTGCCAATCAGTGCAGCAGCATGTCCTTCTTGCAGACTGTCTCTTATAGCCAACTGTAGCATATGCACAACACAGCGCATGTGATGAATGAAAGAACATATTGACACAGTTTCAACAAGATCATCTAAACTATCATGTTGCTGTTCATCTGAAGAAACTTCAGTTTGCTCCTCAGTTACAATACTGTGTTCCTCTATTTCAAACATTTCTGTGTCTGTGGACCCAGAATGTTCTTCTAGCTGCTGGTCACCATCATTACTCTCATTCATTAGCTTAATAGTACTTATCATATTTGAAGCATTGTCAGTTACGACAGAAAGAACTTGCTCTTTTTTAAGTTCATAGTCTTGCAGAACCTTTTCCACCAAGACCTGGAGAAACTCACTGGTGTGATGAGCTTTGGTGTCTTTTACTGCCAATGTCTTGGTAACTATTTCATTTTTGTCACAAACAAATCGGACATTGATGGCAAAATAGTTCACTCTGTGACATGTGCAGGCATCCATTTTAAGAAACAGAAAGCGTCCCTTGAGAGTTTTTTTAAGTTCTTCCTTTTGTTTAAAAGCTTCTTCGATTACTAATTTTCTAATACTCTCTCTCTCTCCAGAGAAACACCAAGCTTGCGGGCCATTTCCCCATTCAGACACATAAAAGCTGGTCGTGAAAATAATGAAATAGGCACACTATCCTTTACAACAAGCTCTATGATCTGTTTTTTAAATGTATCTACTGTCATTGTCACAGTAACTTTGTCACTGAGAAAATATCTTGCAACTGAAGGCTGCAAAGTTCTCTGCTCCTTTGTTTGGCTGGAAGAGCTGGGCACTGGTTCATTGGTTTGGATGCAGTCTTTCTCATCCACTGCTTTCAGTACTTCTGGATGAAAGCGCTGTAAATGTCTCTTTAGATTAGAAGCTCTGGTAGGAGCATTTTTCTTTGCCTGAATATGCACTCATCTTGGCTTCACAGCATTTGTTTTCGTATGGATCATTTGTCATACACTGACAGACATAATGTTTTCTATCTTGAGTGATGGTGAAATTTTCAAATACAGCTGATTTAATGTGATGCTTCTTTGACATTCTCAGGTTTTTAATTCTGCATTCACAATCCAAATGACAATTGTTTTTCCTAAAAACAATTGTACAAAATTATTGCCAGGTCATACAACTGATATAGTGGTCAGTAATACTGTTATTATTCCTCATGTACTCAGTTAACTGATGCAAAGTTTGTTGAAAGGATAATACTTCTTACAGTCTTCCTCTTCTGAGTAGCAGGCAGCTGTGAGATGCTTGGAAGACGCACACCTAATATGATCTAGTCTAGAGGAGGAGCTTTACTACTAAGAATTTGCAACACATTTTCACTTTCAGTTTCATACATTGTAAGTAGGGGGGTTGGGGCAGCATGAGGTTAACCAAGTATAAGATTAGATAAGGGCAGTGGAAAACAGTGACACACAAGAAGTAAGAAATGTCTCTATCTCCAGCAGAACTGCTTATCACTGTTGTTCATAGTTTGATAGAACATATATATTTGAGTAACATTTTTAAAATTCATATGAAAGTTCAATTATGAAATATTAATACATTTTTTTTTGAAGCTGGAGTCGGAGTTGGTACATTTCTACCGACTCCGACTCCAACCAAAACTAACTCCGACTCCACGACTCCGACTCCACGACTCCGACTCCACAGCCCTGGTCCTGATGGTGCATTTGCTTGGCACAGAGGTCTTGTTTGTGCAGCAGTATGACTGTCCGGTTTGTGTCACCACTTACTACTTCTAAAACCTGAATTGACTGTATATAAAGCTGCTGGAAGCATTTTGTGATGACTACTGTTTTCTCCAGCTTGAGTTGTTGGGCAAAATAGTGTAAAAATTGGTTTAGTCCTCCATTAGAGATCCCACTGACCTCTACTCCTGAGTTTCCCGTTCTGTAGCTCCGATTTCTATAAATATGGCCACAAAGTGCTGCCATTTTTTGACGGTAAGGTTGGGGGGCACACTTGCGAGTGTGATGCGAGTAACTTGAGCATCAGTACCCGGGACTTCCGTCGGTATTCAGACCGGAGCATTCAGCTGCATAGAAATACCTGCTGCCACACACACTCCGGTCCCGAGTGTCGGCGGCAGTGCCGGGTATTGAGGAGAGAGACTCGCATCACACTCACAAGTGACCCCGGCCTTACTCACTTTTTGAGATAAGACCTCTTCTGTAACTTGTCCCTGTTTCTCATACCGGTCCTCAAAGGAATTTTTTTCTTACAGATTTTAATACTGGATCCTATGTAGGTCGAGTATGAAAATGTGAATTATTAAGCTGTTCATCTGTTACCTAGTAAAATGCCTAAGCTTAAAATGTGTTTTTAAGACTTATTACCATCCCGAGATTAATATTCACATCAGACAAAGCATGATGTGCACATACACATACAACAACCCTTTAATTTTCACGCTTTTCTGTATGACTGGCCTCCACTCAAATTTTTGTACATTTTTGCACTTCAATATTTTGTTTTCAACCGTGTGGGAAATCAAGCCTAGTTGCTTAGTGTTCCTTGGTGTGCACATTAAAATCAGCTTTGTGGTTTCGAAGGGATTCTTCGAGTTGGTGCATATAGTTAGACTTAATGGAGCGTGCAACGTGCTCTCTTGTAATATCTTCTGCAGCAGTTTGCCTCCCAAAAGCCGATTTTGGCACTATCATTTCAGTACGTGGAGTAGGAAATGAATGCAAGCATAACCATCTAAATGGGGTTTCAAAACGGAGTGTCTCTGAACCTTGGAGCTTGGTTCATCAGCGTGCTTTTTTCAAAGTCACACTTTCCCTTTTTTTAAATTCTAATATTCACTAACTTTTTTTTTTTTTTTTTGCAAAATTCATCAAATTGATGAATTAAGTTCACGAGTTATAAGCAAAAAAAGAACTAGCTTTAATTTTGTCTTCAACCAGTTGTGACTTTTTGGTGTAAAAAGTCGCATGTACCTTTTTTTTTTTTTTAAATAAGTAAAATGACGCACAAATATTCCAGGTAGCGACTGGTGTAAGATCTAGGAAAAAAAAAAAACTGTACTGGGTTAATATTTTTTTTGATCCAAAAAATGCAAAGCCATCCTACCACTCCACGGTGACCGTAATTGGGACAGTCCTAACTCTAATATTAAAAACCTTCCTGTTTGTCAAGTAAAGTGGTAAGATGGCTTTTGCATTTTTTTTATAAAAAAAAAAAATTAAGTGATGCATTTTATTTTCATTGCATTATGTTTGTCTTTGTTTTTTTCTTCTGTTCAGTGGCCAGTGTGAACGTGCTTTTACATGCTGCATGCACACCAGATTATACCCCAGTTCATTCCTTTGGGTTTTTTCAGTCAGTTTGCATCATGTGCATATAAAATTGTGGCCTGCCTTTCCTTTGAGCTGGACATTATATTGATGTGGTCTCCCTTGGCTGTGTCCACTAGTTGGGCTCAGTCCCTCTCATCCCTAATCTACAGGCATGTCACTTTACAAACTGTAAGGTTTTTAATATTAGAGTTAGGACCTTCCCGACTGCGGTCACCGTGGCGTGATAGGATGGCTTTTGTATTTTTTATATTCAAAAAATGTTAGCTAAGTAAAGCATATTTTCATGCACTATGCTGTTTATTTACTGCAGAGTATTCAATCGTTGTGTTCCTGTCTTTGGGTTTTTCTGTTCAGTGGCTAGTGTGAATGTGTGCATGCACACCAGTTTATATCCTAGTTCATCTCTTTTTTTTTTTTTTTCTGTGTACATTGTGTAGTGACAGAAAACTGCTAAGCAGTGGTGGGAGCGGGGTTTTACTGGGCCCGATATTCCAAGCACTGATAGACCTGCTGCATGGATAACTGTGATTCTATCAGAACTTCTGCACCCAGTATATTAAGTGATGCATCGCTGGAATCAGGGTCTCTGTCGCTGCCTTTTATACTGTTTTCAGATTATATTGCAAAAACATCCTGACTGACTTCTTTTAAGTATGAAACAAATTATCTGGACTAATAATAATAATACATTTCTATAGCGCCGACATATTCCGCAGCACTTTACATTTCAGAGGGGATTTGTACAGACATAGACATTACAGCATAACAATAATCACATAGATCATAACAGATACCAAGAGGAATGAGGGCCCTGCTCGCAAGCTTACAATCTATGAGGAAAAAAGGGAGACACGAAAGGTGGGTGGTAACAGTTGCCCTGATTGTATGGACCAGCCATAATGTTAAGTAACAGTACAGATACAGAGGGCTAATGTATGCATAAAGCATGTGGGAACATGATGCGGGGAACCTGGTTATGGTAAAACTTTTGGCTGTGCCACATAGGAATAGATTAGGTTAATGTGTTGAGGCGATAGGCCAGTCTGAACAAATGCGTTTTCAGAGCACGCTTAAAATTGTGGGGATTGGGGACTAATCGTATTGACCTGGGAAGTGCATTCCAAAGAATTGGCGCAGTACGTGTAAAGTTTTGGAGACGGGAGTGGGAGGTTCTGAGTATTGAGGATGCTAACCTCAGGTCATCAGCAGAACAGAGGGCGTGGGTAGGGTGGTATACTGAAACAAGGGAGGAGATGTAGGGTGGTGCTGAGCTATGGAGGGCTTTGTGGGTGAGGGTAATAAGTTTATACTGAATTCTGGAGTGGATGGGTAGCCAGTGTAATGACTGGCACAAGGTAGAGGCATCGGTGTAACGATTGGCAAGGAATATGATCCTGACTGCAGTATTCAAGACAGATTGGAGAGGGGAGAGTTTGGTAAGAGGGAGACCGATTAGAAGAGAGTTACAATAGTCCAGACGAGAACGAATAAGAGAAACAGTAAGAGTTTTTGCGGAGTCAAAAGTAAGAAAAGGTCGAATTCTAGATATGTTTTTGAGGTGCAGATAAAAAGAGCGAGCCAGTGATCGGATGTGGGGGGCAAAGGAAAGCTCGGAGTAAGTATGACCCCAAGACAGCGGGCATGTTGCTGGGGAGTAATAGTGGAACCACAAACGGAAATGGCAAAGTTGGGTATAGGTACATTAGCCGGAGGAAGGAGTTCCGTCTTTGACAGGTTCAGTTTCAGATATAGTGAGGACATGATGTTAGACACAGTGTTTAGACAATCGCTGGTGGTTTCTAGAAAGGCTGGAGTGATGTCAGGAGAAGAAGCATATAATTGGGTGTCGTCAGCATAGAGATGGTACTGGAACCCAAATCTACTGATTGTTTGACCAATAGGGGCAGTGTACAAAGAGAAGAGGAGGAGGCCTAGAACTGATCCTTGAGGAACCCCAACAGTAAGGGGAAGATGAGAGGAGGAGGAGGAACCAGCAAAAGATACAGTAAAGGAGCGGTCAGAGAGATAAGAGAACGGGGAGAGAATGGTGTCCTTGAGGCCAATGGAATAGAGCATAGTGAGGAGGATCTGATGATCCACAGTGTCGAATGCTGCAGAGAGATCCAAGAAAATTAGCATGGAGTAATGACCATTTGATTTAGCTGTTAGTACATCATTAGAGACTTTAGTGAGGGCAGTTTCAGTAGAGTGTAAAGAGCGGAAACCGGATTGGAGAGGGTCGAGAAGAGTTATCAAAGAGATAGCGGATAAGATGGGAGTAGACCAGGCGTTCCAGGAGTTTAGAGATGAAGGGAAGAATAGAGACGGGTCTATAGTTAGCGGCACAGTTTTGGTCGAGGGATGGTTTTTTTAAGTAGTGGATGTATGATGGCATGCTTAAATGAGGAGGGAAAGATACCAGAAGAGAGAGAGAGAGAGGTTAAATATTTTAGTTAGGTGAGGGGGTGACAGCAGGGGAAAGGGACTGGAGGAGATGTGCCGGAAATGGGTCACTGGTGCAGGTGGTTGGGCGAGAAGATGCAAGTAGCCTGCTTACTTCTTCTGTGACTGGTTCAAAATCAGAGTGAGCTAGATGCAGTGGGGGAGGGAGGACAGTGCATGGTATGAGGTGATGCTATATATTTCTGACCCTCTATATTTATCTTTTTTTTTTCTTTTGATAATTTGACTCACTGCTGGTGTTGAGAAGCGATCCCTTTAAGGGCAGTTAATTGGAAATCTGACTATTACAGTGTAAGCATGTGGAGTTTGTGGAATCAGCAGGGAGTCTGAGACACCATCCATCTGCTGGTGACAAGCCGGCATCACAAAGGGAAGGGATGGTAGCTCAGCTCCAGGGCTTTCACAGATAGCCGAGGAATTACTGTTGGCTGCCGCACGTAGTTGTCTCTGTACGGTGTGCGATCCCGGTGACAGAGCTTCAGATTCCAGCTTGTGGCTACATGACTGAATGTTAAGCAGCGACCAATCAATCCCAGTGCTCACTGTCACAAAATGCTGTTTCTCTTCCACTCTTTGATCGCCATCCACAAAGCACCCTCGTCTGCTTTGTAAGGGATTTTTGTTATAGAAACCATGGAAAAAGTTTTCCCAAATTGGTAACCTGTATCTGAATAAGAAGCCTTAAGATGATCCTGTACATATGAGGCAGCATGCCAGGAGAAAGATAAGAATGTTCCCCTCCGAGATCTTCGCTTGGTGTCGGCACGGCAGGTGTTGTACCAATAGCCTGCCATGTTGACGTCATGACCTCATCACACAGATTTTGGTGGCAATGGTGCGTTAATCCTTAGTAGTACTGTTTATTACCGTCAGCCAGCTTTGTGCTGATGTCCAAGTGGATGCCGTAGATGATCTTGCTGAATGACTTCCCTTTTAGGAGAGATTAATAAGAACCGTGACCAAGTTTGTTTGGTAAGAATGGGCCAATGGGAAATTGAGAAAAGTGGCCGAGGTCCTTCTAATTGTACGTCGCAGTCATTTTATTATCTGCTGAGATGTTTCAGGTCATTACTTACAGGAGTTTTCTGGTACTTTGATATTACTGTTTCGTCCTTCGGACTGAGCGGTGGGCCAACTTTTGACACCCCCATAATAAGCTGATGCATGGAGCCCCGCATCCCCTTAATTATTTAGTAGGCACAGCCCTGTACACTGTAGTGACTGTGTGTGTCAAAATTGTGGCTCAGTCCTATACAGGCAGCACGGTGGCTCAGTGGTTAGCCTGGGACAGTGAGGGAAGGAATTACTGATAATGAGTTATGTATTGTAATCATGGAGTGGCCCAGAATACAGGACGATTTTCCCTCCTCACTAGTTTCACTTTCCATAGATCACTGTTCAGCGTGTGTCTGGGGGAGGAGCAGCTGGGTGGTCTGCTCTCTGCAGTGAGTCTGCTAGAGGGGGAGGATTTGTTACTGTGTGATGAGGGCTTCTTCATGTGGACGGGGAGGGCCTGTAGCAATGGAGGGTGGGGTTGTTGCTATAGAGGGCATGTTTGGAGTAGAGTAGGAGGTTACGACTAGTTCTCATTTCAATGCCATAACACCCCCCCTTGGACGTTCTGTTCAGAATACCTAGAAAACCGTGCAAACTAGTGACAGAAAGTAAATTACTTATTGTCATAATTCTGCAGCCCAGATATGTACTGAGATTATGTGAAAAGCCCGGACAACCCCTTTAAATGCATGTTCACTTTCAGCGTTTTTGCAGTGTGCTTTTGCTGATTTTATAATTCATATTTAAAAGCTGCTTTTAACAGTACAAGCAAAATCTATGCGACTTCCACACCCAAAACTGTTTTGAATAGTGTTTTTTACTGCCACAAAAACGCAGCGTGTGAACATGGCCAAAGCATGCTCCCTTCAGATGTCCTGATCTGACTGCCTATATTCCTGCGCACAATGCAGGTATAGACTATTATATTGCCTGTACAGTCTCCCGGTGGTGGAATGGTGCAGGTTCCCTTTCATGGTGTCTATCTTTGGGGAAAATAAACATTTTATAAGGCAGCTCATGGGTCATTGTGCCTAACAAAGGCCTGTTTCCTCTGGTACTTCTCTGCACTCCGAACCCATAGAAGACACGTGAGGCCCTTTATTTACCCTGTAATCTCCTAGTTCTTGTTTTTTTACTTGTCTTTTGTGTGGTTTTTATTAGCTGAGCAACGACAATAAAACCAAGCAAACAGGGCTGGAGGAAAGTGTCCTGGCTGTCATCTTGGCTTACTAAGGAGCACAAAAGGTGACATTTTGTTGCTATTCTGAGCTCTAAAGTAATGGTGCTAAGTGCCAAGGAGCAGCGATCATGTGCAAATATGGCTATCGCACGCCACGCTTTGAACTTTACAGTCCTGATGGGAACTAGCACTGCCGTCTGAGGATGTGGTTTTATCCCTTTACACCATATTCCATCAGTATTTGTGAGCTCATGGCACAGTGTGCAGTCTTGGGACTGGTGGGCTCCTTCTGTAGACCCCGCTCTACAAGAGGCCGCAGGCACACTGTCAATACCAGACGTACGGTAATCATACCAGGGTCTCTGATGAAAAATACAGCCGCCAACTATATTTATTTTTGCTGAGGTTGCCATGAGCTTTTATGGTATATGCCTCCTAGGTCATTTAAAATGTAATTCACTATTGCAGTTTCATATATATTTTTTTTTTTTTATGAAAAAAAAAACACATTTATTGGCAAATTATTCAGGTCAATAAAAAGAACTCCCCCGTAGAGGTATGCTCGTAGGTTATTAACTGGCAGGCATGACTTCTTAACACCTGATTAATAATGTTATGCCTATATTGTGAATTTGGGGGGGGGGTTTGTGCGCCAAAGTTTTATTTATTTTTTCATTTGAATGCAAATCTTTCTGAAAATAAAATATATAGCACAAAACTGACAAGTCTCTGGCTAAAGAATGATTTGTTCTACTAACTTGACTGTGCTCCACTTATAAATTAAAAAGGGTTTTCCAAGACTTCGATATTATCAGCTCGTTGGGGGCCTTACACTCGGACATCCCCACTGATTAGCTGATTGAAGGGGCAACTGTACTGCAAGGGCCACGTCCTTCATTGCTTAGTGTGAACAGCGACACAGTGCACATGTGGCTTTGCCTGGTATTACACCTCTGTTCCACTAACTTACGTAAAACGGACTTACTAGAAAAACACTTGTTTACCCTACCCGGGTCCAGCACCAGTTCTGTGCTGTTTTCTTAGTCTGTTTCCGCTGCCGCTGATCTTCTGAGCTAAGCATCTCGTGCCATTGTGCTCCGTGATTGGTGGCAGCGCTGTTGATGTGACATCAGCAATGTAGCCAAATGGAGAGCAGTTGCTGGACTCTAGCAGGGGAAATAATGCTATGGATTTTTTTTTTACTATAGTAGCTTATAGCCTTAGGTTTTCTGAAGGGGGATCTACCCCTTAAAATAGAACAGTGATAATACCAGGTAGTACAAAATGAATGACTGTGTATTGTAGCCTGGAAAGGTCGGGCTGGGTTAAATATTAGCGCTGCAAATCCTAATTAGATGCACCTGACTCGCTTTAATTAAGAAAACCAGGGCCTGTGTTCACTAAGTGTGTTAGTCTGCTGAATAAAGCAGAGTCAGAGTGTGCTGCTGGTGAGTGACCAGCCAAAATGTCAGCTGTAGCTGTGAGAGAGACATTCCAGAGCCTTTTTCTGAATGGAGACTGCACAGGTCCGCTTTGAAAGCTGAGCCGTGTGTGCTGGAGCTGCAGAGTAACGTGTAGAAGCTCAGTGTGAACTGTGCATGGAGTTGAACATTTCTATTTTGCGCTGGAAGCTGCTGAAGCTACGGCTGAAGGGGATACAGAGACTGGTAGGGCCTCTTCTGCTTTGGGAAAAAGGATTGTAATCTGTTCGGGTGAGGCCGCGCTGACGTACAGTTGTGGCCAAAAGTATTGACACCCCTGCAATTCTGTCAGATAATACTCAGTTTCTTCCTGAAAATGATTGCAAACACAAATTCTTTGGTATTATCTTCATGTAATTTGTCTTAAATGAAAAAACACAAAAGAGAATGAAGCAACACATTGATCATTTCACACAAAACTCCAAAAATTGGCCAGGCAAAAGTATTGGCACCCTCAGCCTAATACTTGGTTGCACAACCTTTAGCCAAAATAACTTTGACCAACCGCTTCCGGTAACCATCAATGAGTTTCTTACAATGCTCTGCTGGAATTTTAGACCATTCTTCTTTGGCAAACTGCTCCAGGTCCCTGATATTAGAAGGGTGCCTTCTCCAAACTGCCATTTTTAGATCTCTCCACAGGTGTTCTATGGGATTCAGGCCTGGACTCATTGCTGGCCACCTTAGAAGTCTCCAGTGCTTTCTTTCAAACCATTTTCTAGTGCTTTTTGAAGTGTGTTTTGGGTCATTGTCCTGCTGGAAGACCCATGACCTCTGAGGGAGACCCAGCTTTCTCACACTGGGCCCTACATTATGCTGCAAAATTTGTTGGTAGTCTTCAAACTTCATAATGCCATGCACACGGTCAAGCAGTCCAGTGCCAGAGGCAGCAAAGCAACCCCATAACATCAGGGAACCTCCGCCATGTTTGACTGTAGGGACCGTGTTTTTTTTTCTTTGAATGCCTTTTTTTTTCTCCTGTAAACTCTATGTTGATGCCTTTGCCCAAAAAGCTCTACTTTTGTCTCATCTGACCAGAGAACATTCTTCCAAAACGTTTTAGACTTTTTCAGGTAAGTTTTGGCAAACTCCAGTCTGGCTTTTTATGTCTCGGGGTAAGAAGTGGGGTCTTCCTGGGTCTCCTACCATACAGTCCCTTTTCATTCAGACGCCGACTGATAGTACGGGTTGACACTGTTGTCCCCTCGGACTGCAGGGCAGCTTGAACTTGTTTGGATGTTAGTCGAGGTTCTTTATCCAACATCCGCACAATCTTGCGTTGAAATCTCTTGTCAATTTTTCTTTTCCGTCCACATCTAGGGAGGTTAGCCACAGTGCCATGGGCTTTAAACTTCTTGATGACACTGCGCACGGTAGACACAGGAACATTCAGGTCTTAGGAGATGGACTTATAGCCTTGCGATTGCTCATGCTTCCTCACAATTTGGTTTCTCAAGTCCTCAGACAGTTCTTTGGTCTTCTTTCTTTTCTCCATGCTCAATGTGGTGCACACAAGGACACAGGACAGAGGTTGAGTCAACTTTAATCCATGTCAACTGGCTGCAAGTGTGATTTAGTTATTGCCTACACCTGTTAGGTGCCACAGGTAAGTTACAGGTGCTGTTAATTACACAAATTAGAGAAGCATCACATGATTTTTTGAACAGTGCCAATACTTTTGTCCACCCTCTTTTTTATGTTTGGTGTGGAATTATATCCAATTTGGCTTTAGGGCTATTCTTTTTGTGTTTTTTCATTTAAAACAAATTAAATGAAGATAATTCCAAAGAATTTGTGTTTGCAATCATTTTCAGGAAGAAACTGAGTATTATCTGACAGAATTGCAGGGGTGTCAATACTTTTGGCCACAACTGTATGTGCCTGCTAAATGAATGGTTTATTTGCTGTGATACCTTTTGTGCCCAGAAGAGGGTGTTCTTGCTTTCGAATCCCTTGGAGTTTTATGAAAGCCATAAAACTGCACGTGTTTGGACTAAACTGCATTGCCTATGTGAATGATGCCTAATTCCTCCCTGAGCGAATCCCTACAGTATGTTCAACAATAAAGGGTATATGGTATTCTCTGGAGCCACACACTTCCCCCTATAATCAGCTAATAATCGGTGATATAATAATAATGGCTTATTCTACTGATAGACCATTTTTGAAGTCCTGGAAAAACCCTTTTTAATAATAATAATTTTATTTATAGAATGCCAACATATTCCGCAGCAGTTTACCTATTTAAAAAAGTCCTGTAGGCGGTCTTATTCAGTGATTGGCAGAAATTCCTGTCAATCATTAATAGGACCGCCCACTGAACTTGGGTATTCAATCATCAAGGATTTCAATCAATAAAATACAAGTTAAGCTAAATAATTTCCAACAAATCTATCTATCCTTCTGCTCAGCTTATGCTTCTCAATACCCTTCTGTCCACAGACCAGACTGCATGTACAAAGTGACAGGTTCCCTTTAAGTAAATTTCTCTGGATTGTTGATTGGCCATTGACGAAATGAGTGTTAAGTAATCCACTGAATAGCGTCTTTGTTAAGTATAATTTTGGGTTTTGTTCGGTCATAAATGAGCCAACAATTGGTGAACGTTCAGAAGCTGAATGTCTGTGATGCAGTATTAACGTTAGGCTCATGCCTTCAGGAAACCTTTTGCAGCAATGAGCAAAGAACTTGTTTCTTTATGTGAATGATAGTAATACGTTAATAAACTGTAGTTAAAATGACTTCCTTGAAATCCTACCAGTTTTGCGTGGGTGTGTATTGTTTGCTGAACATGACGAATATTTGTCTAATTAAGCAGGAAGAGACTATGATGGTATCATGGATTGTGCATAAACAAATGGAGACAAGACAGACTTCTTCATATGTCGTCTATCTTTCTTGTAGGCCATGTCTCATCTCTAGCACAGGGCTTTTTTTTTCTTGTTTTTACATATATATATATATATATATATATATATATATATATATATATATATATATATATATATATATATATATATATATATATATATATATATAAACGCCTTATCGTGTCTGTCTGTAGCCGAAATCACAGGTCGCTGATTGGTCGCGCCCGCCAGGCCGCAACCAATCAGTGACAGGCGTAGCTGTTTGTAACGGTGCCTATCAGCGGCAGACGCAGGCCTTAATCTGTAAAAAAAAAAAAAAAAAAGTTATTCTCACCTTCCAACGGCCTCCTGTCTTCTTTCCACGCGCCCGGCCTCGCGTTCCCAATAATGCTTTGCGGCTTAGACCGCTGATGACCTCACTCTCTCGAGAGCGAGAAAGAAGACCGAAGCCACTCTCGCGAGAGCGAGAAAGAAGACGACGTCGTCAGCGGTCTAAGCCGCAAAGTATTACTGGGAACGCGAGGCCGGGCGCGTGGAAAGAAGACAGGAGGCCGTCGGAAGGTGAGAATAACTTTTTTTTTTATTATTTTTTAATATTTTTGTACAGGGCCGCGGCAGTGATTGGTCGCGGCTACAGGGCCGCATTGCTGATTGGTCGTGGACAGAGGGCCGCAACGCTGATTGGTCGCGGCTACACGGAAAGAGGGGTGAGGGGACCATGCATACCAGGATTGGGGGGTGAGGGGACCATGCATACCAGGAAAGGGGGGTGAGGGGACCATGCATACCAGGAAAGGGGGGTGAGGGGACCATGCATACCAGGATTGGGGGGTGAGGGAACCATGCATACCAGGATTGGGGGGTGAGGGGACCATGCATACCAGGATTGGGGGGTGAGGGGACCATGCATACCAGGATTGGGGGGTGAGGGGACCATGCATACCAGGATTGGGGGGTGAGGGGACCATGCTTACCAGGATTGGGGGGTGAGGGGACCATGCTTACCAGGATTGGGGGGTGAGGGGACCATGCATACCAGGATTGGGAGGTGAGGGGACCATGTATACCAGGATTGGGGGGTGAGGGGAACCATGCATTCCAGGATTGGGGGGTGAGGAGACAATGCATACCAGGATTGCGGGGTGAGGGGACCATGCATACCAGGAAAGAGGGGTGAGAGGACCATGCATACCAGTATTGGGGGTGAAAGGACCATGCATTCCAGGATTGGGGGGTGAGGGGACCATGCATACCTCGAAAGGGGAGTAAGAAGACCCTGCATACCAGGAAAGAGAGGTGAGGAGACCATGCATACCAGAATTGGGGGGGTGAGAGGACCATGGATTCCAGGATTGGGGGGTCAGGGCACCATGCATACCAGGATTAGGGGGTTGAGGGGTAGCATGCATATCAGGATTGGGGGTGAGAGAACCATACATGTCAGGATTGGGGGGTGCATTATTGCATTATTATTATTAAATCTTCAAAAATAAACTACATATATATTCTAGAATACGCGATGCGTTAGAATCAGGCCGCCATCTAGTGTTATATAATTGTGCAGAAGAAAACTTGTCTAGTGTCACCTAAAAGTCCTTCACGCTATTCCGCAGAAGACCTCCATACATCGGCTCGCTCTCCCCTGAGATCCAGTACGTCCAGAGATACATAGTTGTGTTAATTCTGTGGACGACCTCCGTTGGTTTTATGGTGGTTAGTATGTAGACATCCATGGTCTGGTTGTAAGGGTATGTGCACACGCTGCGGATTCTGCTGCGTTTCCGCAGCGGTTTTGGCTCTGCAGAAACGCAGCAGATTTTGCTGCGTTGTACAGTACCTTTATTTCCTATGGAAATTAAAAAAAGCTGTGCACATGCTGCGTTTTTTTCCGCGCGGTTTTGCTGCGGTTTACAATCCGCAGCATGTCAATTGTTTGGTGCAGAAACGCTGCGGTTTTACACCTCATCCATTATGAGGTGTAAACCGCAGGGCAAAACCGCAGAAAAAACGC
This sequence comes from Dendrobates tinctorius, assembly GCF_039654945.1. NCBI lineage: Eukaryota > Metazoa > Chordata > Amphibia > Anura > Dendrobatidae > Dendrobates > Dendrobates tinctorius. The sequence continues at coordinate 26,456,710 of NW_027361827.1, read as the reverse complement.
AGATAAACCGCAGAAAAACCGCAGCACTTTGTCCTGCGGATTTCCTGCGGTTTTCTCTACAAAATCCGCAGAGACTAAAAACTACGTGTGCACATAGCCTAAGGTCCTATCCTTTATTCGTTTCCTACCTCAATCTTTGTTACCATAAAGGACTGTCAGTCTGCTTCAAAGAGTAGAGATGGTAGAGACCTTGTGTAATAGGTGTCGTTTTCTCACCTCTTCCTCCAGGTTGTAATCGCTGATGACTACTCTGATCCCTTTGATGCCAAGAATGAACAGAAGAACAAAGGAGTGAAAACGGAGAATGGCTACATGGAACCTTATGAGGCCCAGAGACTGATGACTGGTAAGAAGAGCGAGGCCTGATGTGGCCATGGACTATTGCCGTCATGTCGTTTTATTGCTAACAGTTTGTCCTATGCCTTGTTGCTGGTCGACATTCACTTGCCTTTTCTGGGATTTTTTGGTTCATAGTGATCAAGCGTCATTCACAGTAATTTAATTTTAACCCAAAACATGAATAGAGTAAAACTTTATTTGCTCTGTATAGGAACACTTTGTGGAAGAGTGGACATCTTTGAGAACCGTGTGGATGGAGTTTTCCTGCACTAGGAGGGTAGGGACTGGCAGGCTTAGCACCTGGTTCTCTACAGAACGTACTGAGCCGGTGTTGATTTATTATTATTATTATTTATTTATAAAGCACCATTGATTCCATGGTGCTGTACATGAGAAGGGGTTACATACAAATTACAGATATCACTTACAGCAAACAAACTAACAATCACAGACTGATATAGAGGGGAGAGAGGACCCTACCCTTTCGGGCTTACATGCTACAGGATGGTGGGGAAGGAGACAGTAGGTTGGGGGGTTGCAGCAGCTCCAGTGATGGTGAGGCGGTAGCTCCAGTAGTGGTGAGGAGGCAGCAGGGATCATTGCAGGCTGTAGGCTTTCCTGAAGAGGTGGGTTTTCAGGTTCCGTCTGAAGGATCCGAGTGTGGTTGATAGCCGGACGTGTTAGGGCAGGGAATTCCAGAGGATGGGGGCTATTCGGGAGAAGTCTTGGAGGCGGTTGGGTGAGGAGCGAATAAGTATGGAGGAGAGAAGGAGGTCTTGGTTGGGTCTTGTGATCAATGATCACAATGAGGAAAAAAACAGATGGCTACATTACTCATTAACCCGCTAGAAGTAGACAAACTCATGTGTCCAAATGTTTGTACTTAAGGGAACTTAATCAAGTTTTAGTGCTAGTTTCGATTAGGTCATTTAGTATTTCGCTACTTTTAGACAGGCACATTATACCCAGGTTTATCGATCTGTATTCTGGATGTAACCTTCGAACAGGAGGACAGTATTGGTAAACTAAACTTTAAGGGATTGTCCAGGGTTTATTTCATCAGTATCCGATCTGTGGCCAATAGGCTGTTTACATTTCTTTCACGGGTCCTGCAGCTCCTCTTCGGATTTGTCTACTGGCTGCTTTCGGTTATTGCAACTACTATCTGTGTATGGAGCCCGGCTCTGCACCCTGAGGCTCCAGGTATTGGCAGATTGGACTGAGTACCTGGTGTTTTAAAGCACTGTATGGATTGGTCTTGAACGTTGAAGTTCCAGGTTTTTCATCCAGACTACATGAGCAAAATAAACCTATTTGACCATTTGAAGGCCTAATTCCACTTCTGTAAAGATTCCTGGCATTGGATGGCATGTTTAGTATTGGTCAAGAGTCATTTTTAAAGCTCTTTTGCAATATGGTATATCGTGGAGTCGGACCACAACGAATCACTAGTATGTGAATCTCGAGCCCCCGCTCCTTCTCGCTGCAAAACCTCAGAAAGGAGAAGTTTTTAAGAAATATGAGATGTCTAATTTTTGGAAAAATATGTCTGACATAAAAATTCCCTAAATGCAGTCCAGACCAGAAATACTCATTTCATGATGTGTCTTTGCTATTAGAAGGAGGAAAAAGTCAGAGAATAGGCTATTTTTTTGTAAACCCTTGCCATACATTTTATTTGTGCAATTTGGAAAATCTTCACATTATTTTTTACACACCAGCTCCAGTGTTATAACTTAGCTTGCATCATTGTATTTTTTTTTCTATCCAATTCCACAGATTAATTATTTTTACTTGCTTATAAAGTGCGATTAATTTATTAAGCACTTTAAAGACATAATCATCACTGGGGCTCACAATCTAAATTCCCTATCAGTTTTTTTGGAATGTGGGAGGTAACCGGCGTACCCTGGAAACACACGGAAACCCGGGGAGAACATACAAACTCCTTGCAGGTGTGGTCCTTGGTGGGATTTGAACCCAGGACCAAGATAATACTGCTGACTAGTGATGAGCAGATGTGCTCGGGTGCCTATCAAGTGTCTTTGGCGTGCTCAAAAAATATGTTCGAGTCCCCGCGGCTGCATGTCACGGCTGTTAGACATCCACAACCTATGCGGGAATTGTCTAATAAACAGGCGATACTTGCAAGTGTTGCTGCATCGAACAACTGTGAGACATGCAGCTTTGGGGACTCGAACATATTTTTCGAGCACAATGAAGACACTCAGTTAGCCGCGGAGCATGCTCGGCTAAGACCTCATCAGAACATGTTCGTTCATCACTGCTGCTGACCACTGAGCCACCATGCTGCCCCAGATTACTGACGTGTGCACTGAAGAATCTCCCTCAGTGTAGACTGAATGTGCTACTGTTGGCTGATCTCTGATTTATACAGAGTATTCTTTCCTACAATTAACATGGGAACAGTTGTAGTAGAAAATGAGAGCTGTCAATTTTCAAGGCCATATTGTGGATTTACGCTTATGACAAGGCCATTCATTTCAGTGTGAGCAGCAGGTTCTGTCACTATGGATTGCCATAAATTTAACGTTCCAGCCTAATTCAGACCTTCCAGATTGTGTTTTGTCCTTGGCCCGAACAATCTAACAGACAGATCCTTTGGCTGTTGTGTACAAAGCCCAACTTGGCAGCTTGTTTCTCCCTGGAAATACAAGACTGTCAACTATATAGGGGAGTGTAATCCATTGTGAATACACCACTTGTACACAATGTTGCTCGATTAACTCTTATTAGCCAAGTTCTTTTTTGTTTGTATATTCTTATTCCCAATTTTTACAATTTTTAGCTTTTTTTTTTTCACTTTTTTTTTTTCCTTACAAATTTTTCGTAAATGTAGAAGAAAGCAAAAGTTAAGGATCAACTTAATTTATGACATAAAAAAACATAGGCACTGAGGTTGTCTTATCTGAACAGCCAGCTGTTTGTGGCGAGTCTCAAGATCCTGACCGGTGGCAATTGGTTGATTTGTGCGTACCTGCCAGCCTGTTGACTACCGCTTCCACCTAGGATGGGCTACCGCTAAGTGATGATGGCTATAAGTGCATCATGTGTCCAACGAGACCATTATTGCCAACAGTCCTTATGTGCCAGCACGTGTCACTGCTGGCAGCCTGTATCTGGTGGGGATATATAACTAGTGTCGGAGAGGTCCAAAATATATATTTAACTGGTTTTCTATTACTTCCTGGCTTGTAAATAGGGAGGAGAATGACTTGCGTGTTCCACATATTTGAGTGTATAATATACATCTAAATCAAAGGAAATTGTTAAAGGTCCTTCTTGCTGCCTTCAATAAGACTAGAGGAAAATTGTTGGGAAGCATCAGGCGAAGGTCTTCTGGGAAGAACAATACTTGCCAGTGTTTAATTACATTGCAATGCAGTGGGCTAATGTTAGCTTGGAAAACATGATTCTGATGTATTAAACATCTGGCGTTTGCGGTCTCTCGTAAATGTGCTTTAATGCCATTAGTCATGTGGCAGAATATTTGGAAAATTGGAGGAGCTGGTAAGTAACCATGAATGTTTACATTCTGCATTGCTTTGTAATGGAATTCATCATTGAAGTGGTCAGGACCAGTGTAGAGATGTGACCTCACTGTCCGAGTCTCTCGCCACGTTCCCTGTAGTCTGTGATGGAACAGTGACCCTTTCGGTGTACTTATTATCCTCCTCTATTACTACACCGAACCTGCATAGTAATCTGATATTGCGTTTATTATCTCAGTGCTGACGGGGAGAATCGTTAACGTCACCCTAGTCGTCCTTCAGGCCAGTATTACTTCTCACTGAATTCTCCCTCGGGGAACACTACAGTTTTGTTCCATGCCTGAGATATTTGTGATAAACTGCTTCCTCTTATTCAGAAGACTGGTATTTGCTCTGGTTCTTCTGGATGGGAACTTACTGTGAAGAGGCACTAAAAAGTTGTGTAGAAAGGTCAGACCTTTCCTGTGTAGTGCACCAATGCAGGCACCACCAGGTAGCCCACCCTATACAAGTATGAGGCATGACTCCACTAGGTATGATCCAACTGACTAACTCAATTCATGCCATATGACCATACCATGTAAATGTTAGTGCCAAGTAACACAAGATAGATTTGTAAGGTTAGCTATAATTTTCTTTTTCTTCAACATGGCAGCTGTTAAATGTCCGTTCACTGCCTGTTGATGAAACACCGGTCCCTGAGAAAGAAGGTCTGGGATTTCTGGTAATACCCAAGGATCGGTGATAGACCTCAGCCAGGAAAACCAAGTTCTTCTTGGCTTAAAGGAGGCTATCCGTATCAATCTTGCTCTGTCCTCCCTGATCTTCCTTAGATCCACTGGGATGAGGATGACCGAGGGGGAAGGCATAGACCAGTTCGTTTTTGATTAGAGCACTGATCAAAAATTAATCCTTCAAGTCCACGAGTCTGTGTTGCAATGTTCATTTTCAGAGGGGTTTTCCAGTAAGAATGTTACTTGTACGCAGGGCTGTGGAGTCGAGTCGGTGTCCATTTTGGTGGAGTCAGTGTGTATAAAATGGACTGACTCCTATTATATATAATAAATTGGGCAGGATGTGATGTAAATTTTTCACAATAATTTGGGGAAAATGATGAAATATACTATAAATGTCTGTAATGTTCCTGATCTAAGGCTCTCTGCTTTTGGTTGAGATGAATCTGTGCTGCACTTTATGTACATGCTCAGGTGTGACCAGCAGGGCTGTGGAGTCGGAGTCAGTGCTTATTTTGGTGGAGTCGGTATAAAATGGACCGACTCCTAAAATATATAATAAATTGGGTACAATAGTTCAATGCAGATTGTGCTGAATATTTTTTCATAGATTTGGGAAAATTATGAAATGTCCTGGCTGTTCTATTCCTGATCTAAGGCTACATTCACACACAGCGTTTTTGCTGCGTTTTTTGAGGATACGTTTTTTAGCTGCAAAAGCAGATCAGCTTTTTAAAAAACCGCATCACCTGAAAGGTTTTTGAGCTCATAGATAATGTTTTCAATAGCATAAGCAGATTAGAAAAACACCACACAAACTGACATGCTCATTCAGCCCAAAAACGGATCCCCACAAAACAATGTGTCTGTATGTCATATCTTGAAACCCATGGACTTTGCTGGGATGCCCAGAGTCACTGCATTTTACTGCAAAAAAACGGATCCGCAAAAACGCTGTGTGTGAATCATGGCCATAGCCAGCGAGTGGCGGGGGGGCAGCTGCCCCACCTAGAAGCAGGGGCACACACCTATCAAAACTCACTTGTATGCTGCAGTGCTCCCGTCCTGCACTGGCTCCAGACTGCAGGGGGGCAATCTCCCCTCCTCTGGCCTGTCTTCTGCCGTCTTCACCAGAGAGCGGAGGGGGAGGGGTGCCCTGCACAGGATCCGATTCCTGGGCCACGATTTGGAGAAAGTGAGAAAGTTGTGCAAACGCTGCAGCTGACAATAAGAGTCTGCAAGAGGGACATGCTGGAAATCTGATTGGAAAAGTGAGGAAATTGGTTATTGCCGCCAGAACCCCTAAAATTGATTGATTCCATCTTGAAGAGACGTGCTGGGAAAGGGGCAATTGTCGATCAAACCACTCGGTGGGGCAGCACCTATTTAATGATTGAGCGATTGCTTGAACTAAAACCGTTTCTTATAGATATGGTGAACCCTCAGGTAACCCTAAATGAAGGTCAATGGACACAGGTTGCTAAATTGAAAGAATTGCTTAATCACCCTTTTACTGTGACTAAAAAAGTACAAGCTGAGGATTTAACTCCTGGCATTTTCATAAGGGAGTGGAAGAACTTGCTATTTTGCCTGTCCCAAAGAGGAGGTTTAATCGCAAATGGCATTTCTGCTTCAATGAAACGGAGAGAGACACAGCTATTAGAAAATAAAATTTTTCTGGCAGCTGTTTATTTGGACCCAAGTCATCATATACTGCTTGATGATCAACAGCTTACTAAAGGAAAAGAAGCTCTGACTGAGGTAGCAGTTAGGATGAGTGGCCTACAGGACGGCCAAGAGCAAGAGGACTCTGGTCCTGACAGTGCTGCTGCTGCCATATCTTCATCCTCATCAGATGAGAAGTTTGACTTTGAAAAGTATTTGGATGACATGGAACAGGCAAAGCGTTGCCACAAGGAAAAAGACTTCACTCCATCTCCTATAGCAAGCAGATGGACCATATTTCAGCAAAATGTTTCACTTTCTCTCAAAGAAATAGAAAAATTCAACCGTTCATCAAAACTGACTGTGCATGAGGCAATTAATTTATACCCGGAAATTGATAGAGATGTTGCCCATGTGGTTACGGCTTTGCCTCCAACCCAAGTTAGTGTAGAGAGGTTGTTCTCTGGCCTTAAAACTATTAGGTCAGATTTGAGGTAATCTATGAAGGAGGATCTGATGGAAGCAATTCTATTTCTTAGAACAAATTCATAGACTGCACAAATGATATTTAGTACGTTTTGTTGAAAACTGTTTTTTGCCGCTTACATAGTTTATTACATAGTATGTGTGTGTGTGTGTATATATGTATATGTGTGTGTGTGTATATATGTATATGTGTGTGTGTGTGTATATATATATATATATATATATATATATATATATATATATATATATATATATATATATATATATATATAGTGTAATCGATATTCCAATAAATGTACATTATGTTCTATCTATATGTCTTGATTATTGTCATAAAAATGATTAAATGTCTGATGTTCACATTGTACAACAATAAATTTTTCACTTAAATATAAGCAACATATGTGGGAGTTGGGAGTCGGTGTAAGGGAAATTGAGGAGTCGGAGTCGCAGGTTTGGCTTACTGTTTCCACAGCCCTGGTGACCAGTGCTGTGGAGTTGGGAAATTGACGAGATGGAGGGTTGGTTTACCGACTCCATAGCCCTGCTTGTACACAAGATAAGTGCTTACCACTAAATCAGCTAGTGTCCAAACACTGTGAACACCACTGTAGGTAGAAAGAAGGACGTATGTGTGCTGCCGCATTATTCCTCCTCTATGGGAATACCATAGATGGCTGAGCACAATCCGGCACGGATGGAGCTGCAGCATATACCTATATTTTTAAATAGATGGTTCAGGTGGCCTGTTTTGGAGTTTGATGGAGGTCTCTGTAAATGGACTCTCACCGATCTGCTAGTTTTCACCTAGACTGGATAACTTGTGTTTCAATTATTATTATTTATTGTTAATAATAATAATCAATTTATTAAGTTCCTAATATCACAGTACATCATTAAAACCTCAATAATTGGGATTGGGAACCAGATAATCTCTTGGGTGCCTATTTGTTTGGCAGGTACAGATCTGACGCCTATGGATGCCACTGTGAATGACTAGTGCTTGCTGCTCGGCATTCACCGCATGTCCTTCAATAATTCATGCTAATTGTGTTCCGCTGAGGATTTAACTTATTGTGTTACTGTTGACTCAAATGTAATTTACTGAAAGCAAGGTATTTATGGTATTCAATGGCTAAACAGGAAGTTATTAAACAACTGAATACAACTAGGAAATGATCGTCTTGAGACAAATGGCATGCAGAACGACAAATCCCGTCCATATTATATGAGCCGGGCGTGTAGGATGAGCTGCGGAATGAAGGCTCTATTAATTAAAGTGTGTTATGAGCCAGAGGGCCAGCAATTCTTCTACTTATCTCGTTAATTTAGTGACTTTCTTGTTGGTTACCTTGTGGGAAAAAAACATTGTGACTCATTGTGAACGATGTATTAGGGAAAATCTAAGTCAGCCGCATTGCTCATGTTGTAATCATCAGGAATTGGCTGTGAAATGGCATGTCATCCCTTTATACAGTGCATGGGTGCAACTAGAAGACATTTTAAATATGGCACTAGAATAAGGCTATGTTCACACTGAGATTTTTATGTGTTCAAAAAGTGAGGTTTTTCAATTCAGGAATTTTTCTTTTCTTGTTGGGCTTCCTGAGGTTGTTTTGAAGAGATTTGGTAGAGACTTTTTCTTTGACGGTGCCTAATTTGGAAAGATATGCTACAGGATCCTCTTCAAAGTAGTAACATACACTATCTTTTTCCAACCAGGCATTTTTCAATATGTTTTCACGGGGAAAATAAAAATAAAAAAAAGCTACAAAAAACTCCTAACACGAACACCAAAGTAGATATCCCATTGAAATCATATTTTTGAAGCTGATCTTGAGCAACCACACTTAATTAATTTTTATTTTATTTTTTAAGTTTCGCTTTGAAGCCCACCTGAAAAAGTGCTTAAAAAACTATGCCAAAAAGAATGAACGTATGCATTGCTATGTCAAAACTGCTTGCTGTGTACGTTCAGCGTCTTTGAGCTTCATAGCCATTTCAGACTTTGAAAGCCACAAACCTATTAAGTGACCTAATCATTCTTCTAGCTACTCACTATTGAGTACATAATGAAATTTAAAAAAAAAAAATCCTGTTGGCAAAACCGCTGAAATAAATGACAAGAAAAAAAAAATTCTTACGGAAAGACTTGACGCATCATCTGCTTTAGCTGCCAGCATACCCTTGAGGTTTTTTTAAAGGATGTTGTGTGCACACCCTAACATGGTTGCTACAAAACACCATGGGCCAGAATTTTTCAAAGTGTTGGATATAAGGTGAATCGGTCGCCAGTTGTTTGCTGGCCGATCTGAGGATAACATTAAGTTGACGCTGAGCCCTTGATTCCGGCAACGTGACTTGCTGTTCTTCTTGCAGGCGTTTTAATGAACCTCTCAGGGCACATTCATCCCCAAATAGGTTTTGCCAGAATTCTGCGATTAAAACTGTTTGAAATGTTGCAAAGTTTTTGAACTACTTGTATTTGCACAGAAAATTGTGTTTGATAAGCCAATTCCTGTTGGTGGCGCTGGACCGACAATTATCATAATGTACCCTACAGCTGTGGCCTAAGTTAATAGATGTGCCTTTTCTGGGATGCTGCGGGCTGGTGAGGGCCAATATCCATGGCCCCTTAACAGCCTGAGACTATCAGCCCTAATCTGTTGTCTTTAGCTTGGCTGGTTGTCAAAAAGGGGAACCCTATGCCTTTTTTAAAAATTGTTTAAATGATTAAAAAAAAATGCCATGGGGACCTTTCTATTCTTGATAACCAACCTTGTTGACATCTGAGGGTTGCAGCCCGCAGTTGTCAGTTTTGCCTGGCTGGCTATCAAAATTACAGGGAACCCACACTGTTTTTAAAAAAATATATATATTTAGAGTGCAAGCATCGGCTGATGATTACTCCCATTAGCAGGGCCTGCTGTCACTGTTATTAGCGCCAGAAGGCGTTGGCTGATGGGAGCAGTAGTCCCTTCAGCCTGACGCCAGTGACAGGAGGTAAACTTTTTACCTCTGTTCACAGCTGCGGGCTCACGCTGTCATTTGACAGAGTGGGAACCGCGGCTGTCTGGCCTGCGGTAATGATTTTACCCCGATCAGAGGCGTTTGTTACTTTTCTGGTACTCAAACTAATTTTTAACTGTTCGGCAGGACCCGAACATCCATGGTTCCGCACATCTGTATACAACAATGTGTGCACCTTTTAATTGGGCTTGGCGCATTTTACTTCATCTCACTCGTCAACAAGACTGGCATAAAATAAACCAGTTTTGTTAAGTCGAGGCCATTCAGTGAATTGGATTAACATACAAGACTGTATGCCTCTATCCAATGTGTGCTGATCTCGAAGAGAGAACATTGTGGAGTAGGTGACAAGTTCCCTTTATACGAGAATGTGCTGAATATGTTGCGCTGTGGAGTTGTTTTTTTTTTGTATGTCTTTTATCATATTGGTCTGTAGAAGCAAAATGAACTAGTACGGTACATCCAATTAATACTTCCTCATGGTCCGTTTAGATAACCATGCGGCTCTAAACTACCCCTGACCGGGAAATATTTACTGATTAGCAGTTTTTAGAAGGCAGACTGTGCTAAACAATACACACAGACTCATTTTATAATGGATCGCTAAGTGCGCACAGGCTGCCATGTTCTTGGTAGCACGTGTCCAGTTTACACCAGACGTTGTGCTGCCGAGAACTGATTTTTAAGTTTGCTTAAAAATCGCTTCACCTAAGGCCTCTTTCACACTTCAGTTTTTTGTGTCAGTTAAAATCCGCCAAAAAGGCGGAAAAGCGGATCCGTTCCTAACTGATGTGAACGGATGCCACAGGATCGGTTTTGTGACGGATCCGCAGAATGAAGAATTTTAAAGGAACCGCTGGCCGAAGGGGGGGGGGGGTTAAGAGAGAGAGAGTGAATTGTTTTCGTCCGCCAGAAAGGATTTCAGGGTTAATTTTCTCCCTGACTTCCTTTCTCCGGGCATGCGCACTGGAAAATGCGGATCCAACAACAAAAAAAAGTTGCAAGGTCCGTCCAGGCATGCCGGCGGCCGAAAAAAATTTGGCGGATCCTCACAAAAACGGATCCAACGGTTGTCCTTCCGTCAAGATCCGCCAGTAATGCAAATCAATGGGGAAAAAAACGGATCAGCAAAAAAAAAAAAAAATGGCGGATCCGTTTTTTTCAAAACCTGGCGGATTTTAAAAATGGAAGTGTGAAAGAGGCCAGTGTTTTGATCATTTATTGGATGATTGGTAACCAGCTTACACTGAAAGGTTGTTATAAACGAGATGAGCACTCTCGAGAGGTCCTGTTTCAGTGTCAATGCACTTTAAGGTCTTCCAGCCACATTGGATTAAAGTTGGGAAAACCCCGCTGTTTTCGTTCAGATTGACCTACCATCTGATGTGTATGACTCTTCGCAGTGTCAGGCAAAAAGGATCAGACAGTTGGAGCATCCAATACTTATATTCTCCATCTAAATAAGCTGCTTCCAGAGGCATCTATCAAAGGCTTGCTTCACTCTACACCAGGGGTGGGCAGTTAATTTTACCGAGGGGCCACATGAGAGACTCTGACTGTTGTGGAGGGTCAAACAAGTAGGACAGAATTTAATTCTACTCGATATTAATATTGACATATAATTTTCAATAATATCATAATTATATTAATATTGCATCATTTAATGTTGAGCACAGTTAAGATTGCGGACATTCCCCTATATATCATTTGACCCCCTGAGTACAGCCCCTTCGTATGAGCCCCTCGCAGCCTCCCCCATATGCGGCATGAGCCCCTCGCAGCCTCCCCCATATGCGGCATGAGCCCCTCGCAGCCTCCCCCATATGCGGCATGAGCCCCTCGCAGCCTCCCCCATATGCGGCGTGAGCCCCTCGCAGCCTCCTCCATATGCGGCGTGAGCCCCTCGCAGCCTCCTCCATATGCGGCGTGAGCCCCTCGCAGCCTCCCCCATATGCGGCATGAGCCCCTCGCAGCCTCCCCCATATGCGGCATGAGCCCCTCGCAGCCTCCCCCATATGCGGCATGAGCCCCTCGCAGCCTCCCCCATATGCGGCATGAGCCCCTCGCAGCCTCCCCCATATGCGGCATGAGCCCCTCGCAGCCTCCCCCATATGAGCTCCTAGCAGCCTCCCCATGTGCAGCATGTCACCCCCATAGCCTTCCCATGCCCACCCAAACATCCCATGCACATACAAAAAACACTACATACTCACCTTGGGTCCCGTTCCTGGCGCTCTTTTTCTCTCTCTGGCGCCCTGACTCTTCGGCGGTACACAGCTGACACAATGAAATGATGTCATCGCATCAGCTGTTTCACAGGCTGATTGGTGGAGGAAGTGGCTGGAGGCCACTTTAAACTATTAAAGTAGTTCACTTAATTTTGTATTAAAACTAATTATATAATCAATTAATCTAATATATAAAGCTCAATGTATGTCTGGGATTGGCATCTGCACTGTCGCAGCTACAGCCACAAAATTTAGCACAGTCACACGTCTGGACCCCGAGAGCATCATAGGCTATGTTGTGAGGCCAAGTTTTAACCCCACGCGTTCCAATTCACCAAACAATTTTGCCCCTATCTACATAATGGGGAAAAAGAGAAAGGAAAAGTGTTGGAGGCAAATTGACAGCTGCCAGATGTGAACAAGGGGGACTTAAAGAATGAGAGCGATGGCGCCAAAGAGTATATACCGTACAGTTGCTAAGGTGGGGCCCTGACATGGGATACTCACCACACACGGGGATATGAACACACACAAAAAATGCGCCACACACTACCACGTGCTTCAACACATATACCACCCTCAGCACACGTTTCACCACACACACACCAACCTCGCCACATAAAAGTCGAAACACAAAAGTCGCCACTCAAAACTCGCCACGCTGTCCCAGAGCTGTTTAAAAGATGAAAAATGAGCTGTGATTGGTTGCTATCAGCAACAGTTTTCTTTGTAGACAGTTGTGGTAACTGAGGCCTATTATTCTTATAATTTCTATGGTGTTATCGTCCTTCTGTAAAGCTGGAAATAACACAATTTATTACCGTGCCAACACAGACCACCCTCTGACACAGACTGCAGGGGGAGCCCAGTATCACACAGGATAGGATTAGATACATGGCTCAGCAGTCAGTATCACACAGGAGAGGATTAAACACATGGCTCAGCAGTCAGTATCACACAGGATAGGATTAGATACGCAGCTCAGCAGACAGTATCACACAGGATAGTATTAGATACTCGGCTCAGCAGACAGTATCACACAGAATAGGATTAGATACGCAGCTCAGCACACAGTATCACACAGAATAGTATTAGATACATGGCTCAGCAGACAGTATCACACAGAATAGGATTAGATACGCAGCTCAACACACAGTATCACACAGAATAGGATTAGATACATGGATCAGCAGTCAGTATCACACAGGATAGGATTAGATACACGGCTCAGCAGTCAGTATCACACAGAATAGTATTAGATACACGGCTCAGCAGTCAGTATCACACAGGATAGGATTAGATACACAGCTCAGCAGTCAGTATCACACAGGATAGGATTAGATACACGGCTCAGCAGTCAGTATCACACAGAATAGTATTAGATACACGGCTCAGCAGTCAGTATCACACAGAATAGTATTAGATACATGGCTCAGCAGTCAGTATCACACAGGATAGGATTAGATACGCAGCTCAGCACACAGTATCACACAGGATAGGATTAGATACACGGCTCAGCAGTCAGTATCACACAGAATAGTATTAGATACATGGCTCAGCAGTCAGTATCACACAGGATAGGATTAGATACATGGCTCAGCAGTCAGTATCACACAGGATAGTATTAGATACATGGCTCAGCAGTCAGTATCACACAGGATAGGATTAGATACGCAGCTCAGCACACAGTATCACACAGGATAGGATTAGATACACGGCTCAGCAGTCAGTATCACACAGAATAGTATTAGATACACGGCTCAGCAGTCAGTATCACACAGAATAGTATTAGATACACGGCTCAGCAGTCAGTATCACACAGGATAGGATTAGATACACAGCTCAGCAGTCAGTATCACACAGGATAGGATTAGATACACGGCTCAGCAGTCAGTATCACACAGAATAGTATTAGATACACGGCTCAGCAGTCAGTATCACACAGAATAGTATTAGATACATGGCTCAGCAGTCAGTATCACACAGGATAGTATTAGATACATGGCTCAGCAGTCAGTATCACACAGGATAGGATTAGATACGCAGCTCAGCACACAGTATCACACAGGATAGGATTAGATACACGGCTCAGCAGTCAGTATCACACAGAATAGTATTAGATACACGGCTCAGCAGTCAGTATCACACAGAATAGTATTAGATACACGGCTCAGCAGTCAGTATCACACAGGATAGGATTAGATACACAGCTCAGCAGTCAGTATCACACAGGATAGGATTAGATACACGGCTCAGCAGTCAGTATCACACAGAATAGTATTAGATACACGGCTCAGCAGTCAGTATCACACAGAATAGTATTAGATACATGGCTCAGCAGTCAGTATCACACAGGATAGGATTAGATACACGGCTCAGCAGTCAGTATCACACAGGATAGGATTAGATACGCAGCTCAGCAGACAGTATCACACAGGATATTATTAGATACTCGGCTCAGCAGACAGTATCACACAGAATAGGATTAGATACGCAGCTCAGCACACAGTATCACACAGAATAGTATTAGATACATGGCTCAGCAGACAGTATCACACAGAATAGGATTAGATACGCAGCTCAACACACAGTATCACACAGAATAGGATTAGATACATGGATCAGCAGTCAGTATCACACAGGATAGGATTAGATACACGGCTCAGCAGTCAGTATCACACAGAATAGTATTAGATACACGGCTCAGCAGTCAGTATCACACAGGATAGGATTAGATACACAGCTCAGCAGTCAGTATCACACAGGATAGGATTAGATACACGGCTCAGCAGTCAGTATCACACAGAATAGTATTAGATACACGGCTCAGCAGTCAGTATCACACAGAATAGTATTAGATACATGGCTCAGCAGTCAGTATCACACAGGATAGGATTAGATACGCAGCTCAGCACACAGTATCACACAGGATAGGATTAGATACACGGCTCAGCAGTCAGTATCACACAGAATAGTATTAGATACACGGCTCAGCAGTCAGTATCACACAGAATAGTATTAGATACACGGCTCAGCAGTCAGTATCACACAGGATAGGATTAGATACACAGCTCAGCAGTCAGTATCACACAGGATAGGATTAGATACACGGCTCAGCAGTCAGTATCACACAGAATAGTATTAGATACACGGCTCAGCAGTCAGTATCACACAGAATAGTATTAGATACATGGCTCAGCAGTCAGTATCACACAGGATAGGATTAGATACACGGCTCAGCAGTCAGTATCACACAGGATAGGATTAGATACGCAGCTCAGCACACAGTATCACACAGGATAGGATTAGATACACGGCTCAGCAGTCAGTATCACACAGGATAGGATTAGATGCACGGTTTTTATGTGCAATATAATCATTATCGTTTGTTATAACTAACCACAGTTGGTTACTATGCCCAGGCAACGCCGGGCTCTTCAGCTAGTTATTAATACAAAAATTAAAATCGATGCACATTCCTTCCCTTTAAAACATCCACTTGTTCTTGAAATTTCCAGGATACATAGTGACAGTGCACCAATTCTTATGGCTTTTTCTATGAGTGCTGTCATTGCATACTGAGGTGAAAAGTCTCCCTAAGCATGAGCACTTCTAATATTGTGAAGTCTGTTATTGATTACAAGACAACCCTACGTGACCCAAACCACTTTAGACATTTGGCCATCGTCTATCAATGTGGAATCGGCCATGCCTGGCCTGTAAATACTGACCGGTTAGGCTGTGAAGGGGATTTGCTTTCATAGCTCATGGCTATGCTTTATTAAGTGCGTTGTATTGTTTGTAGCACATGACCTTTTGAGACTCAATAGGTTCTTTCTTCGGCATATTTTCTATCCTTTAATGAAGCGTTGCTATCTAAATAACTTGCGCTGTAGTTTGTACTGCGGTATGAAGCTAGTCTTTACTTTTGACCTTCACTGTAATGGTTGTCTTGTTGCGGCTGACAATGAAGCTTTTCTTCCCTGATGCTGTGACAGCGTGTTTGCTTTCAGCGCTCGTGGGTGATTACATTGGAGCACCTGTACAGAGCAGGCGATTGCAGATGAGTACATACGTCTGTCTAATAGTCATACACCTCTAAAGGCTCTCTTGTGGTAGTCTGCGTGCTTACAGATGAGTAAGTGCCGTAAAGACGATGATACTATACACTACCGTTCAAAAGTTTGGGGTCACGCAGACAATTTTGTGTTTCCCATGGAAACTCATACTTTTATTAATCATATGATTTGCCAAATGAATTTAAAATCTAGTCCAGACATTGACAAGGTTAAAAAAAAAAGATTATCTGAAATAATTTTCTCCTCCAAACTTTGCTTTCGTGAAAGAATGCTCCCTTTGCAGCAATGACAGCATTGCAGACCTTTGGCATTCTAGCAGTTAATTTGCTGAGGTAGTCTGGAGAAATTTCACCCCATGCTTCCAGAAGCCCCTCCCACAAGTTGGTTTGGCTTGATGGGCACTTTCTGCATACCATACAGTCAAGCTGCTCCCACAACAGCTCAATGGGGTTGAGATCTGGTGACTGCTCTGGCCACTCCATTACAGATAGAATACCAGCTGCCTGCTTCTTCCCTAAATAGTTCTTGCATAATTTGGAGGTGTGCTTTGGGTCATTGTCCTGTTGTAGGATGAAATTGACTCCAAGGAAGTGCTGTCCACAGGGTATGGCATGGCGTTGCAAAATGGAGTGATAGCCTTCCTTATTCAAAATCCCTTTTACTTTGTACAAATCTCCCACTTTACAAGCACCAAAGCAACCCCAGACCATCACATTGCCTCCACCATGCTTGACAGATGGTGTCAGGCACTCTTCCAGCATCTTTTCAGTTGTTCTGCATCTCACAAATGTTCTTCTGTGTGATCCAAACACCTCAAACTTGGATTCGTCTGTCCATAACACTTTTTACCAATCTTCCTCTGTCCAATGTCTGTGTTCTTTTGCCCATATTAATCTTTTCATTTTATTAGCCAGTCTCAGATATGGCTTTTTCTTTGCCACTCGTTCCTGAAGGCCAGCATCCTGGAGTAGCCTCTTCACTGTAGACGTTGACACAGGCATTTTGCTTGTACTGTTTAATTAAGCTGCCAGTTGAGGACCTGTGAGGCGTCGAGTTCTCAAACTACAGACTGTAATGTACTTGTCTTGATGCTCAGTTGTGCAGTGGGACCTCCCCCACTTCTTTCTACTCTGATTAGAGCCTGCTTGTGCTCTCCTCTGAAGGGAGTAGGGACACCTCATTGTAGGAAATCTTCAGTTTCTTGTCAATTTCTCGCATGGAATAGCCTTCATTTCTAAGAACAAGAATAGACTGTCGAGTTTCACATGAAAGTTCTTTTTTTCTGGCCATTTTGAGAGTTTAATGGAACCAACAAATGTAATGCTCCAGATTCTCAACTAGCTTCAAAGGAAGGACAGATTGCATTACAAACCAGACGTTTGCAGCTAGAATAGTCATTTACCACATTAACAATGTATAGAGTGTATTTCTGAATCATTTAATGGTAGCTTCATTGTAAAAAACTGTGCTTTTCTTTCAAAAATAAGGAAATTTCTAAGTGACCCTAAACTATTGAATGGTAGTGTATATTTGATTTTGTTTTTTGAGTATTGATCTGATCAGAAATCTGTTAGGAATGTATTTATCAATTTTACCTCTGTTTAGATGTTGCAGTATTTTACTATGATCCAAGGGGTAACATTTCTCCTTGCGGAGATTGACATGTCAAGCCTGACATGCCAAGGTGAGGAGACTTCCTTGCAATGCTCCTCTGGGAAAGATGCAAATTGTCTCTTCAGAGAGGAAAAAGACAAAAAAAACTCTAGTGCCACCTATTAGAAGTTTCAACCCTAAGGCTACTTTCACACATCAGTTTTTTGCCGTCAGGCATGATCCGGCTTTTTATAGAAAAAACGGATCCGGCATAAATTTTGGAGAACTGTAGAAACGGATCCGTTTTTTTGCTGGATCCGTCTCTGTTCCTGGAGGCTGGCCAATTGGATCTGAGCACGCGCAGACTTAAAAAAACCGGATCCGGTTGCTGGATCCGTCTTTTTCTGGATCCGGCGCCCATAGACTTTCATTGTAGCAAAAAGCTGGAAGCGCCGGATCCGGCGCTTCCGGCTTTTTCGCCGGAGACAAAAAACGTTACAGTAGACGTTTTTTCAAGACGCCGGAATGAGACAAGTTGCCGGATCCGGCAAAAAAACGGATGAAACGCAATGCCATCCGGCGCTAATGCAAGTCAATGGGGAAAAACCGGATCCGGCACTGCATTTTGCCGGATCCGTTTTTTCCAAAAAAAGCCGGATCGCGCCTGAAGGCAAAAAACTGATGTGTGAAAGAGGCCTTAAAGTCAATATCGACTAAACCAAAATTTTGACTTTCGTCCTAAGTCAAGGCTTATTAGAGGGTCGATATTGGCATTTAGGATTGCTACTTCCTATAGGTGGCACTAGAGTCCTAGTCCTCTAACTCTCTGAATAGACAATTTGCAGTATTTTACTACACCACATCAATCGATCCCCTCATCGGGACCTTTCTTGTTGAGATATTACATGGCCACTCATTGCATTTAGACCATTAAAAAAAAAAAAAAATTCTGCTTTGCGATTGAGATTTTTAAAGGAGTTGTTAATCTAACAGGAGAATTCTTTCCACATGTTTAGTGCATCTGGTTCCTGATACCAGCCCTGGGTCCCATGTTCCAAGAGGCAGCTCAGCTTCCGGCTTTGGTTCCTCACTGTAGAGTTTTCCATGTCAAAACGTCATCCGTGCTCTGTGTGAAGGAGGCTGGCCGACTGACTCATTCAGTACCTGACCCAGGCTGATGAAGGTTTCTTCATGCTGTGTAGCTCTGTCCTGACTTGAAAACAGGATTGAAGTGGACCTGCTTATATTTCTTGGAGCGCGGCTTACACCTTCATAATACGAGTAACCACATGTCAGTGGATTTACAATGGATGCCTTATCACAGGGGCGGACACTTTTCAGGAGCCTGTTGAACAACTCTTGTTGGATTTTAAGTTAGTAGCCAACAATGAAATTGCCCATATACATCAGACAACACAAAGTTGAGCTCCAGTAGATTTCTAATCACATTTGTTGGCATCTGGTAACCAAATCATCAAGCTATTATATATTGCTGGCTAGCTTTTTGGTTTGGGGTTTTTTTTTCTGATGTATATGAAAGGTGTCCTGGCTAGCTTCTAGAGTCTGCAGTGTTGTTTGTGCTCCACACCTGATCTGCAGGCAAAAATTGGGAGATCAACAAAGCCTAATGAATAAAAAAAAATATATATATATTGCCTTGCGAAAGTATTCGGCCCCCTGGAACTTTTCAACCTTTTCCCACATATCATGCTTCAAACTTAAAGATGCCAAATGCTAATTTTTGGTGAAGAATCAACAACAAGTGGGACACAATTGTGAAGTTGAATGAAATTTATTCGTTATTTTTAATTTTTTGTGTAAATTCAAAAACTGAAAAGTGGGGTGTGCAATATTATTCGGCCCCTTTAACTTAATACTTTGTTGTGCCACCTTTTGCTGCGATTACAGCTGCAAGTCGCTTGGGGTATATCTCTATCAGTTTTGTACATCGAGACTGAAATTCTTGCCCATTCTTCCTTGGCAAACAGCTCGAGCTCAGTGAGGTTTGATGGAGATCGTTTGTGAGCAGCAGTTTTCAGCTCTTTCCACAGATTCTCGATTGGATTCAGGTCTGGACTTTGACTTGGCCATTCTAACACCTGGATACGTTTATTTGTGAACCATTCCATTGTAGATTTTGCTTTATGTTTGGGATCATTGTCTTGTTGGAAGACAAATCTTCATCCCAGTCTCAGGTCTTTTGCAGACTCCAACAGGTTTTCTTCAAGAATGGTCCTGTATTTGGCTCCTTCCATCTTCCCATCAATTTTAACCATCTTTCTTGTCCCTGCTGAAGAAAAGCAGGCCCAAACCATGATGCTGCCACCACCATGATTGACAGTGGGGATGGTGTGTTCAGGGTGATGAGCTGTTTTGCCTTTACGCCAAACATATCGTTTGGCATTGTTGCCAAAAAGTTTGATTTTGGTTTCATCTGACCAGAGCACCTTCTTCCACATGTTTGGTGTGTCTCCCAGGTGGCTTGTTGCAAACTTTAAACAACACTTTTTATGGATATCTTTGAGAAATGGCTTTCTTCTTGCCACTCTTCCATAAAGGCCAGATTTGTGCTGTGTACGACTCATTGTTGTCCTATGGACAGACTGTCCCACCTCAGCTGTAGATCTCTGCAGTTTATCCAGAGTGATCATGGGTCTCTTGGCTGCATCTCTGATCAGTCTTCTCCTTGTTTGAGATGAAAGTTTAGAGGGACGGCCGGGTCTTGGTGGATTTGCATTGGTATGATATTCCTTCCATTTCAATATGATCGCTTGCACAGATCTCCTTGGGATGTTTAAAGGTTTGGAAATCATTTTGTATCCAAATCCGGCTTTAAACTTCTCCACAACAGTATCACGGACCTGCCTGTTGTGTTCCTTGGTCTTCATGATGCTGTCTGTGCATTAAACAGAAGACTATCACAGAGCAGGTGCATTTATACGGAGACTTGATTACACACAGGTGGATTATATTTATCATCATTAGTCATTTAGGACAACACTGGATCATTCAGAGATCCACAATGAACTTCTGGAGTGAGTTTGCTGCACTGAAAATAAAGGGGCCGAATAATATTGCACGCCCCACTTTTCAGTTTTTGAATTTCCATAAAAATTTAAAATAACCAATAAATTTCATTCATCTTCACAATTGTGGTCTACTTGTTGATTATCAAAAATTTACATTTGGTATCTTTATGTTTTGAAGCATGTTATGTGGGAAAAGGTTGAAAAGCTCCAAGGGGCCAAATACTTTCTCAAGGCACTGTATGTGTGTGTATATGTATGTGTATATATATATATATATATATATATATATATATATATATATATATATATATATATATATATATAGTACAGACCAAAAGTTTGGACAAGCCTTCTCATTCAAAGAGTTTTCTTTATTTTCAAGACTATGAAAATTGTAGATTCACTCTGAAGGCATCAAACTATGAATTAACACATGTGGAATTATATAATTAACAAAAAAGTGTGAAACAACTGAAAATATGTCTTACATTCTAGGTTCTTCAAAGTAGCCACCTTTTGCGTTGATTAGTGCTTTGCACACTCTTGGCATTCTCTTGAGGAGCTTCAAGAGGTATTCACCGGAAATGGTTTTCACTTCACAGGTGTGCCCTGTCAGGTTTAATAAGTGGGAATTCTTGCCTTATAAATGGGGTTGGGACTATCAGTTGTGTTGTGCAGAAGTCTGGTGGATACACAGCTGATGGTCCTACTCAATAGACTCTCTATTATGGTCTGTCCTGGAACATTGCAATTTGATACAATGCCACCAATTGGCATGGGCGTTTTCCTGTTGAAGCTGCAGGACTACTGAATTGCATGCAATGACTGGTAGCGCCTTGTACAGTACCCTAGATACTGCTCTGTACCAGTGCCAGAACCAGCTGCTTCTTTGGACCGGATAATGGGACAATTCCATATAATTATCCAGGTAGATACTAGACTGAACCCTGAAGAAGCTCTTGTTCTCTAGATTTTGAGAAGTCCTTTTGGTGGCTTCAGAACCAATTACTCATTTTCCATAGTGATGATCTTTATATACAAAGGTTTCTGCTTAGAGGTCATCCTGGAAAGAAGCAACTTGAGGGTCCACTGTTCAGTGAACTTCCTACAAATACCGGGATAAAATAATGTAGAAGGCAGGCTAAATTAATTTAGGATAGATTCTAAACTATTGTCCTTCTCACTTGTCGAGTACCATTGTAGTTGCCCACCCATTCCAGGTCTTCGATGGCTGTCATGCATCAGTTTTAGTGGAGCGTTTGTGTGACAGTAGACAACATTTGATCAGATTCCATTTGAATAATACTTGGTAAACCACAAAGTGTTGCATTAAATATCAGAAGCAATGTGGTGAATGCAGATTGATTTGACAGGCTCATCATTACTCATTCACCCATGTGAAACCCAGTGCTCCATTTACAGTAAAGGCTTTCCCCGCTGGTTTAACCCATTTGTAACCATTTCCGTGAGGCATTCATGCTTAGAAATAGATTTAACGCTGATGTAAAGCTGACGTAATCCCAATAGTTGATAGAGTGAGGATTTCTTTAGCTTTGCAAAGATAATTTTGTTTTACTGAATCAATATTTTTTTTTTGTTTGCGAGAGCCTAAAGGCGTGAAGTTTGGTCTACTTGAGGGCTGGCTTGTGGAATGGAGACATTTATAATTGAGCTAAATTGTAATTGTGTTCTTAGGGTGATGCCAGGAGATTTACTCTTTCTAATGATGCTCATGTGGTAATGACCTTTTTCTTATTGCAGAACTTATTTTGGGACTAGAGGGGTATTTTCATCTTCTATAGCAGTTTAGACTAGCATACAGAAAAGAGACCAAACTAAATGGCAAATGGTCATCGACCAGATTTTTTGCAGACCTCAGCTGGAGTTCATGGCCTCTTTTGGTTCGGATGGTAAACTGCTTTATGTGCGCTCCATTAGAGATCTGGTCCCATAAGGACAACCTTCTCAGGGCACATGGATGTCATGGGATGACTCAATCTTCTCTGGTTGAAGATTCCTTTTGCATATGTAAACCGTGTAAATGGCAGTTCCCTACATGGGGTCCAATACCAGTACCCTATAGTCAGATCTTGACTTGTTAGTCACACTTGCGTGTTGGACTTCAGCAGAGTATGCCACAGCATGGGGAGAGGATTGGTACCATTTCCATGGCATTGTAATTTGCTGCAAATATTACCTAATCTACAGTTTCCCAGTTCTCCTTACCCCAATAGGCATCCTGATGAATACTGTTTTAAAGGTACGTTTTTCCTATTCTTGGGAAAAAAAAAAAAGTATGGTCCCTTTCCAACAGGGTGACAGTGTCCCTTCACGTTCTTTGTTATAATCTGTAGATTTATGCCCTCCCCACACACGATAAACGTCGGCCAAATATCGAGGAGTTTGATCAACAGTCTTGTACATGGGGGTCTCTGTGTGTTCCCTGAAGGATGATGTTTTGGAAGGTGAGGATCCAGCATGTCCGATTTCAGACTGTCCTTTTGTTCTTTAAGAGTTAAGCCGCTGCCGTAGATGTCTGGCAGCAGAGCGAGCTCTTTTATATTATTTTTACTCATGGTGCCACTAATTTCCACAGCGTTATAAAGACATCACTGTCCCCGATGGGGCTGACAATCTAGATTCCCTATCAGTATGTCTTTGTAATGTGGGAGGAAACCGGAGAACCCTTCGGAAACCCACGCAAACACGGGGACAACATAGAAACTCCTTGCAGATGTTGTCCTGGACCTCAGTTCTTGACTGGTGCTTATTTTGTATGAGGGGCTGCATGCAGAATTTTTAGTTCTCTTCGGTTCTAAAAATAAGTTAGAAACCCTGACAATCTATGTATCCCTCTGCTTGCGTGGGACAGATACAGACATGTGAACAGAGGCTAAGGAGAAGGCATTGCATATCCCCTTCAGTAGAAGGGGCGCACGTGTAGAATACACTTGTCTGCATTGCCTCTAGTCAGCTTTTCCCTACAGACTTGTTTGATTCCTCTAACCTTTGCATCACCTTGTGAAAACTTTGTAAGTCGATAGCCTTGTAGTTGTCTGAAGATTCAGCTTCTACCTTAAAGCAGCTGGAGTTTGGGAGAACTTTAGGTCTTGACTTAGTCTACAGTCAGAACAAGGCAGCATGAGCGTGTACGTTCTGCAGGGCACACATCAAACGTTGCCCATGGGGCTGTGAGGTCGAGCTCACCTGACAAGTGAGCCTGAAGCCTGTTGTGGAACAAATCCACCTTGTGGAAGGTGCCAGGTCTAGCCTGTGGTTTTCTAGCTGAAGCTTTCCACCCTCTAGCAGTGAAAAATGAGTGAAGCACAAACAGCACAGTTGTCTCTTTGACATTCTCCACGATCTGACAGCTGCTGCTCCCTCACTTACCAGTGAGTTGTCCTGAAGATATTGCTGATGCTGTCATCCAGCATCAAGTCAAGTCATTATAAAATATGGTAGGTAATGTCTGATTCTTCTTGGCTGTTTATTTACTGTGTGAATGTGAGGTCCCCTGTGCTGGAGGTGCCTCGTGCTGGAGGTGCCCCAATAGCACTTGTTTGTCTCCATTCTTCTCATCAGAACTTTAATATGGCTAGGCCAAAATGTGTGCTTCCCAAAATGACTGTTTTGTACTGCCTTCATGTCCACGCTTCCTGTAGGCTGGTCTTTTCAGTAAATGAACTCTAGGGCCATTAGGAGTGAAAACTAATGAATGATATTTCCACAACATTATTAATTCATTTCCAGTAACTTCATGTTAAGCGCACAGTCCCTGCCGCTCTCCACTACTTGTGCCGCTGTATGGTGCCCACAAATTTGTCTTCTGTAAAATGTGTATGTCCATTCATCATTTTAAGATCTGTTTATGCTGGTCGATACAAAACTGGCCCATTTACAGTGCATGATGGGAAGTGTAGCCAGTTTGCCAGTCAGTGGTGGTTTAATAGCCTATTTACACGGGTCGGCGCAGCTTCAGATGTGCACTTAATGATCTATAATGGATCGGAAAGGGCACATAGGCTGCCATTGTGCTTGGTAGCACATTGTCAAGTGTAGCTAGAACCTGTGCTGCTAGAACCATCTTTTCTGCAAGAATGTGGAGTCCTGTTTATCCTAAGCAGCACCTTCACCCCCCTTCCCACCAATCCCACAAAGAAAACACAGCCAGACCTAGATGGGTTGAACAGGTCGGTCACAGTTTATTAATTGCCTAAGCAGAGAAGGGCAATTACATGTCATAATGGGAGGATCATGGCTGAGATCCTGTCCGCGATCGACAGGCGAATTTGCCAACGAGCGGTCACGAACCTTTGCCCTCCTCTACTTCTTCCGCTGTGACTTATTATCGTTAACAAAAATTAGTTATATATACATAATGTTTTTTTTTTTTTTTTATAAATTGTAATACATAATACACATATATACATAACTCCGTCACAGTTAGTATGGCAATTTACACCCCAGCAAAATATTTAAGGGAGGGAGGGTGGGTCAAAAGCTTCTGTGAGTGACCGCCAGAGGGAAAAGGAAGTTGCAGACCTGGGCACCTAGATTTAACCCCTGTAGGTGTGGCCGTAGATACCTTCCCCTTTAAGGACCATTGGACAGCAGGGCATCCCAATTAGTACATCACCGAGGGGAGTGGTGCGAGGGGGGGTGAATTGGGCACTGTCCGTATTTTATTAGCTTTAGTCTTAGGGCCCCGTTACATTTAGCGATGCACCAGCGATCCTGACAACGATACGACCCGGTCAGGATCGCTGGTGCATTGCTAAATGGTCGCTAGTGAGCTGCCAAACAGGCAGATCTCACCAGCGACGCAGCAGCGGTCGTTACTTACCTTGTCAGACGCGGAGATGATGAAGTCCTCCGCCCGCGTCCACACGTCGCTCGTCAGCGCCAGCAGGAAGCCACCGCTGAGAAACGGCCCAGGACGATCTCGTGCGACCAGCGATAACCAGCGGGGGAGCCGGTCAAAGGCAAGTGTCAGATGTAGCAATATCGCTAGCAATATCGCTGCTGCGTCACAAAATCGGTGACGCTTTAGCGATATCGCTGTGTGTGAAGCCCCCTTTAGGGGCTCCGCAGTCAGAGGCACATTCCTTATGCAGTACTGTGCCTGCCATTCCAGAGATCATTTCATCCAATGGACAAGCTTTCTGCTTGAGCGTCGGGTGATTGGCAGCCTAAATTGGCATAAATAGTTATTATTATATTGCCATTTATTCCATGGCGCTTTGCATGTGAAACGGGGGTGTACATAGCAAAAAACAAGGACAATAATCATGAACAATACAAGTCAGCGACTGATACAGGAGGAGAAGACCAGTCTACAAGGCATGGGTGAGGATACAGTAGGTGAGGGCAGAGGTATGGTGGGTTACGAGGGTTAATTACCATGAAACCAGCACTAACGATAATCCTGCATTCCTTTAGAGAGTGATCGAAGGAGAGTCTACATTATTTAAAGTAACCTTTCCAGCAGATCCACCCTCCATTAGCCAGCATTAATGTGTGGACGCATTATACTTGCCCATCGCTGCCATCTTCTGTTCCAGTCCTCTTCTGTATCATGTGATTCAAGTTGTGAGCAGCAAGTTTGCACCACATCTCCTGTGTGCACCAGAAGTCACTCACATTCTAAGTCCATGAGACTCAGAACGAGGCCTTCAAAGTCTTACATTAAAAAAGGAGCGAGCGGTCCACTTTGCGAGCCAGCAGAAAAAGCTGATGAAGACGATGAGGACTGGAGCAGCGCTAGACATGGCAGAAGACAGCGATGGTTAAAGCCCAACTCCAGCCTTATATTTTTTTTTTTTCTATCCCTTTGGGGATCTGGTGTGCCAGTGTATTGAATGTAGTTACATACCCACCAGTTCAGGATCTTCATCTGTTTCATCCCCCTTCCAGTTGCTCTGGCATCATGTAACGTCTTGTGTAAGCCTTCGGAAGTCGCGCTACAGAGCCTGGTTCTGAGTTACCATAGGCTTGCATTGAGAAGGTTTAGAAAAGTGACCTCCACCTCGCACAACAACCGCTGTGATTTGGCAATGTCACAACTGCTGTCGTGTGGTGTCGGAGCGTGGCTGAAGGCTTGTGAAGACTTCTACCGGTGAGTATCTGCGTTACACTCATACATGATCCCTTTACAAAGCACCACTAAAGCCATATTTTCTTTTTAATTTTTAAGTATTTTAGTGCACATTTTGTAACACATTGATTGCTAATAGAGGGGGCCAAAAAAAACCCAACCTGCTGGCATGCTCCTTTAAGTATATAATTGGATTATGGGGTTTACACTGGCCTAGAGATCAGTAGTGGATGTTATCAGATAAGTAAGTCATTCTTCATGTGACAGCAGTCCATGGCAGGCAAGTTCTCACAAGCCTTTGCTACTGGCAGGTAGTCTCCTGTGACATGTAGCAATATTTATTATACTAGAAGTATGCTGCATAGTATTGTATATGACTGTACACATTATATACATTTAATGTATGTATCCAGCCACCCGTCAATGTGCCTCATCAGTAGGGTGTAGTCACATAAGCTTTCTAAGCCTCACGATCCTATGGTAGAAGCTTTGCAGATGGCGTCAGTTTTAATACATAAGATGAATTTTGTGTGTTTTTTATTGATATTATTGTAGTTTGCAGTTTGCATGTATACGTTCTTATTAGAACCACTACTAGAGACGTGTACACAGTAATCACTTTGCTAGATACTCCGCCGATTTAGCTTTTACCCATCATAGAGGACTGTATGTGATCCGTGCATTAGGAGACTGCGCGTCCTGCTGTGAGCACCATGGATGGCGGCATATCCGGGCTGCTCTTTTAGAAACTGATCAAAGTAAATTACATTGTGAATGCAAAGCACAGCAGAATTGATCATTTCATGTTAGGGTGTCTTCACATGGTACAGTCACATTGATGTAGATATTTCTCTAACCGAATATGGTTCTTTTTATCATCCGGTCGGCGGGTCTTGGATGCGGCTTCGGGACGTAACGTATTTCGAGATCCGCTTTTCAGACTACATGTTTTGGGCAATTTGTATACATTCTGCAGTTGGTTGTAACTTTGATGGTGCAATGTTTCTCCGCTCTTCTGGATAGGACGTACTACTATATGTGTTGCATAAAGAAGTGTCCAGACTTTTTAGTATTTGTTCTTGCAGTGAACAGTTTTGGATTAGATCCAACAGTCTGTCTGTCCATTAACTGTTCTTGTAATTGTGCTGTTTTATTTTTCCCAATTTTTCATATCTCTATCTATGGACCAGAAATATCAGAAAACTTTCAATTTTCACACGGACCATGAGACCTAATTAGTGATGAGCGAATGTGCTTGGATATGGTGTTGGCCCAACTTACTCTCATGGCTGTTCGAAAGCCGGAACACATTCTGGGATTACCTAATCCCTGTATGTGTTATGGCTGTCGAACAACCGTGAGACTTGCAGCCTCTGGGACTCAAACATATTATTCGAGCATGCCGAAGACACTTAGGTCTAATGGTATGTGTGAAAATTGTATAAATCGCCATTTAGTTTTCAAGTTTCTCCTAGAAATGCCGGGGCCCGTAAGTGGGAGGGGGCCCTTGCAGGCAGGGCCGTCGCGCCTCTCCCTCATCTTCCACAGGTCCGAACTCTTCCATGACTTGTGACTCTCTGACGTCTCGGCAGAAAGTGCAATGACGTTACCACAGCGTGCCCTCTGCGCTAAGCAGTACAGGGAGTCGGAAGATGCCGAGGAGACTGGCCCTGCAGCAGGAAGAGGTAAGGATATGATTAAAAATAATGTGTGCAGCAATATGGGACCCATTCTGTATGGGGTCCCTTATACTGTATGGAGTGCCATATGGAGCCCCTTATATTGTATGAAGCGCTATATGGGGCCCCTTATACTGTACGAAGCGCTATATGGGGCCCCTTTTACTGTATGGAATGCTATATGGGGCCCCTTATACTGTATGGAGTGCTATATGGGGCCACTTATACTGTATGAAGCACTATATGGGGCCCGTTATACTGTATGGAGCGCTATATGGGGCCCCTTATACTGTATGGAGCGCTATATGGGGCCCCTTATACTGTATGGAATGCTATATGGGGCCCCTTATACTGTATGGAGCGCTACATGGGGCCCCTTATACTGTATGGAGCGCTATATGGGGCCACTTATACTGTATGGAGCGCTATATGGGGCCCCTTATACTGTATGGAGCGCTATATGGGGCCCCTTATACTGTATGGAGCGCTATATGGGGCCCCTTATACTGTATGGAGCGCTATATGGGGCCCCTTATACTGTATGGAGCGCTATATGGGGCCCCTTATACTGTATGGAGCGCTATATGGGGCCCCTTATACTGTATGGAGCGCTATATGGGGCCCCTTATACTGTATGGAGCGCTATATGGGGCCCCTTATACTGTATGGAGCGCTATATGGGGCCCCTTATACTGTATGGAGCGCTATATGGGGCCCCTTATACTGTATGGAGCGCTATATGGGGCCCCTTATACTGTATGGAGCGCTATATGGGGCCCCTTATACTGTATGGAGCGCTACATGGGGCCAATTATATTGTATGGAGCGCTATATGGGGCCACGTATACTGTATGGCGCGCTATATGGGGCCCCTTATACTGTATGGAGCGCTATATGGGGCCCCTTATACTGTATGGAGCGCTATATGGGGCCCCTTATACTGTATGAAGTGCAACATGGAGCCCCTTATACTGTATGGAGCGCTACATGGGGCCCCTTATACTGTATGGAGCGCTACATGGGGCCCCTTATACTGTATGGAGCGCTACATGGGGCCCCTTATACTGTATGGAGCGCTATATGGGGCCCCTTATACTGTATGGAGCGCTATATGGGGCCCCTTATACTGTATGGAGCGCTATATGGGGCCCCTTATACTGTATGGAGCGCTATATGGGGCCCCTTATACTGTATGGAGCGCTATATGGGGCCCCTTATACTGTATGGAGCGCTATATGGGGCCCCTTATACTGTATGGAGCGCTATATGGGGCCCCTTATACTTTATGGAGCGCTACATGGGGCCCCTTATACTGTATGAAGTGCAACATGGAGCCCCTTATACTGTATGGAGCGCTACATGGGGCCCCTTATACTGTATGGAGCGCTACATGGGGCCCCTTATACTGTATGGATCGCTATATGGGGCCCCTTATACTTTATGGAGCACTATATGGGAGAAAATTGATTTTTGTAAAGGGTACACTGCTGAGGATAGTTTCTACTGGTTGGATACATTTATCAATATCCCATTTATGTATAATGCTACAGGTACTGAAACCTGAAGACCCTCGATTGTTTGAATCCCCTCTGCTGTATGGCAAGATAGAGAGCACTCATGTAATGTAAGAAGTAAATGAAATCACCTATATTTCTCTGCCGAATCTGTGCATCATGAATCGTGGTACTGTATGTGTTAGGCTAGGTTCATACTGCGTTAAAGCAGGCCGTTCAACACATTGCTATGCTATGCTAACGTTATGCTATACCGCTAGCTCAGATGCTTCATCTGCGCTAGCGGTGATGGACCCTCGGACGCTGCAGCCCGCATCCAAGGGTCCGTCACTGAATGACGGCACATCACTAGCGCATGCCGGTTATGGCATGCGTTGGCGATGCGCCTGATAATGGGGGTTAATGGCAGCATTAACGGATTGCGTTACACCACGTTATAACGCAATCTTTTAAATGGACTGCCTTAACGCAATGTGACCCCAGCCTTAGGGTATGTGCACATGTTGCGGATTCGTCTGTGGATTTTTCCACGTGGAATCTGCAGAATCTGCAGGTCAAAATGCCTGCGTTTTGCCTTCGGATTTCTAGCGGATTTAGGCTGGTTTCACATTCGCGCTTTTTAAGCGCACGCACGGCCGGGGGTAGCTCCGCCTCCTAGCGCACAGCGGTGCATGCGATCCGAAAAGTTTGATTTTGGCGCGCACGGCGCACCGTCAAAAGTGCGCAGCGCAGGTCAAAGCGCAACTAGCGCACGGCCTGCGCACGATCTGCGCACCCTATGCTAAAGATAGGGTGCGCCGATCGCAGGCGCCGCTGTGCGCTAGGAGGCGGCGCTACAAGGAAGGGGCGGGCACGCCGGGCAGAGAGCCGGCTCGGGGGCGGAGCTACCCCCGGCCGTGCGTGCGCTTAAAAAGCGCGAATGTGAAACCAGCCTTAGTGCGGATTTCGTCTGCATTTTTACACCTGCGGATTCCTATAATGGAATAGGTTTAAAAACGCTGTGGAATCCGCACAAAGAACTGACATGCTGCGGAAATTAAACCGCTGCGTTTCCGCGCAGATTTTTCCGCAGCATGTGCACAGCGGATTTTGTTTTCCATAGGATATCGTGTTACTGTACACCACATGGAAAACTGCTGCGGATCCGCAGGGCCAAATCCGCTGCGGATCCGCAGATGAATCCACAACGTGTGCACATACTCTTAGTGCTGAGCTCGGCTATTTCCATCAGTTCCATAGACAATGAATAGAGCAGAAGTCAAGCATGTGCCCCTCCAATCCATTCATGGCTGAGCTGCAGAGCCCTGTTCTTATCATCGGGATTGGGGATAACTTGATTTATTTGGGGCATAACCCTTTATCAGATATCAGATGGTATAGATACCATACTTGTAATGTAATATAATATATACAAGGCTGGGCTCAGCAAAACTGAATCCTAATGGAGATGTATATCTCCATCACCGTAAAAAAAAAAAATATATATATACATATACTAGATGGAGGCCTGATGCTATCGCATTGGGAGGGCAGTGATGTCACGATGGGGTCAGGCTTTGCAGCGTTGTGAATATCTCCCCCCCCCCCCCATGTGCTCACCCACCTATCCACTTTCTCTTGCCCCGTGTGCCAACTTTTCCCGTCTGTGCTCTCTTCTTTGACCTGTCTACCCTTTGTGCTATCCCCCTTGTCTGCTGTCTCTCTCCTTCCTGTGCTGTTCTCCCCTCATGTGCTGTCCTGTTTGAGCTGTCTCTCCTCTGTGCTCTGTCTCTCACCCCTGTGCGCTTTCTCTCTCCCCATCTGCTGTCTGCTCCTCTCATTTCATCTCTTGTTTGACTTGTGTACCCCCATCACTAAACAGTCAGTGCACAGCATGTCAGGAGGAATTTTTGTTTAAAGGGGTTTTCCCACGAACGTAAGTTCATTTTAAAAATTGTCTGACCATGTACAGAACATACCACAGCTCCTGGGCAGGGGAGGAAGCAAAAGACAATCCTGACATTATAGCAGGAGATCGCAGAGGATACGTTTTGTGAGGTAAAATATTGTTTAAAAACAGTGAAAAATTTTACCTCACAAAATGAATCCTCTGTGATCCCGTGCTGTAATGTCAGTATTGTCTTTTGCTTCCTCCCCTGCCAAGGAGATGTGGTATACTCCGTACACGGTCACACACAGACAATTTTTAAAATGAACTTTCGTTCGTGGGAAAACCCCTTTAATGTGACCGGCTTCCTCTGCCTGTAGACACGTCACACTTCTGCCGCCGGTATCAGCCGAATGATTCACTCAGTATCTGTGACAGTGTGTGACTGTGTGTGTGACTGTGTGTCTGTTTCTGTGTGTTACTGTGTGTTTGTTTGTGACTGAGTGTGACTGTGTGTGAGGTGCGTACGGCGTATAGAGTGTGTGTTTGGTGCGACGGTGTTCCGCTGGTGGTACCGCGCAATAGGTTGGTACCATCAGCAGTTTCCATAATGAGACACCCATCACTTGGGTCCCAATATTGCGGTCGATGAACTTTCTCCGCTTGGAATTCTGGGATACGGTGACATCTGGACAGAACAGGAAATGACAACATTACAAGGCAATTATATAAATTTTAGAGGTTTGAGGAGGCCCATATAGAACTTTTGCTTTGGTGCCCTGTGAACTCTATGTACACCCCTGCTTGCAGGGTGGTGATAGTGAGGGGAATCTGGCCTGTTGCTCAGAGCCCGAGGCACCGCGGGTCCCATGGCCACCTTGTCCTCATCATAAACGGCCT
The DNA here is from genome assembly GCF_039654945.1 of Dendrobates tinctorius. Taxonomy (NCBI): domain Eukaryota; kingdom Metazoa; phylum Chordata; class Amphibia; order Anura; family Dendrobatidae; genus Dendrobates; species Dendrobates tinctorius. Next base: position 26,423,961 of record NW_027361827.1, on the reverse strand, counting down.
GCCAGGCAGGGAGGGGGCCCAGGCATATTTCTTGCACAGGGGCCCCAAGCTGTCAGAGTCCGCTCCTGCAGAAATGTATGATATGGAGGACAATGCAGTGGTCGTTTTAGTTCCAGCCTTGCCCATTGTTGTGGCCGGGCACCAGTGATGGATAGCTCCTTATCTCCCTCCACCCATATGCTTCAGGCACCGTGCATGCCGCTGGTAGCCGTCACTTTCTGTCTGCTTCATTTTAGAGATACATTTCAGCTGCTATGTTTCTTCACTGGAGGCAGATGGTTCGATCATCATAATTGGGATCCCTGCCTCATGCACCCGCAGCATGATTTACACGTACAGTCTCGTTTTTGGCTACTGTTGTATCCATCTGTGTGGCTAACATCCCGTGTGAACTGCAGTATTTGTCCTTGGGCAGAGGCTCCAGGAACCAATAAAAGTTTAATGATCTGCCGGCTTCAGACTGTAAGTGCTTACAGCAAAACACTGCTTTTTGGCCAGCGCTGCAGCAAGCTCTTCAGCCTGGGACTCATCTGTCTGATATCCTTGTCCAAGTAGAACAGCATTAAAACACAACCTAGAGTTTTATTCAGTCCAGACGTCCGAATATGCCAGGCTGGATTCTGCCCACAGATATGTTCTATCATAGAGTCCTAGATGCTAGAAATTGAGCTAATGACAGTTGATGTACAGTAAGTGTGAAGGAGAAGTCTATGATATCCTTTATATTCTCAGCTTCCTCCTCCTCTCTGATACTGGTACAACCATTAAATCGTATATACACGTATATAGATATGACACTGACACCTGCTCTGGTGATGGATACAGTACGTGTCCATGCGATGCATCAAGACAGAGCGCCAGTCCAGCCTTACTTTTCATTAGCAACTCTAATTTTATCAAAATCACTTCCATTATCTGTGGGGGGCTATCTGAATGCACTGCAGACCTAGAAGGGAAATTTAAAGTATGCAATGTGTACCCTCCCTAATTGTCACCTATATAGTGCTCCCACTTACGAATCAAAAATGGAGTTGTTTTAAAGGGAACCTGTTGACATGGAAATGCATTCCAATCTGCAGGTGGTATGTCGAAAGGGCAGGTGAAGCTGAGCAGATTGATTTATTATGTGCTTTACATGTGAAACGGGGTATACATAATTAAAAAAAGCAAGTACAATAATCTTTAAAAAAAAAAAACGAGTCACCGATTTCTATAGGAGAAGAGGACCCTGCCTGTGAGGGCTCGGTGTACAAGGGAGGGGTATGGATAGAGCTGGTCGTGCAGTAATATGATGGAACAAGGGATACCGTAGGTTACTTTTGAAGGATTCCACGGTAGGTGAGAGTCTTATATGTTGGGGTAGAGAGTTCCAGAGTAGGGAAGATGGACAGGAAAAATCCTGTGTGCAATTGTGGGAATAGAAGATAAGATGGAAGTAGAAAAAAACATCTTGTGAAGATCGGAGGTTGCGTGTAGGTAAATACCGGGAGACGAGGTCACAGATGTAAGGAAGAGACAGGTTGCGGATGGCTTTGTATGTCTTGGTTAGGGTTTTGAACTGGAGTCTCTGGGCAATGGGGAGCCAGTGAAGAGATTGACAGAGGAGAGGCCAGGGAATAATGGCATGACAGGTGGATTAGTTGGGCAGCAGAGTTTAGGATAGAATGAAGAAGTGCAAGAGTGTTAGAGTGCAAGCCACAAAGCGTGAGGTTGTAGTAGTCTAGGTGGGAGATGCTGAGGTCATGCACTAGTGTTTTGCATTTTCTTGGTTAAGGAATGTGCGGATCCAGGAAATATTCTTGAGTTTGAATCAGTAGGAAGTGGAAAGGGCTTGGGTATGTGATTTGAAGGAGAGATCTGAGTCATGGGTTACCCCGAGGCAGCTAGCTTGCGGGACTAGGGAGAGTGAGCTGCCATTGCATGTGATTTATAGGTCTGTTGGGGGTGTTGACTGAGATGGAGGAAAAATGATGAATCCTGTTTTATCCATGTTCTATTTTGGAAATCTAGTAGAGAAGAAAGATGAAATAATGGCCAGACACTGTGGGATTTTGTTTAGTAAGGAGGTGATTTCTGGTCCAGGGAGTTTGATCTGTTTGTCATCCGCATAGAGATGATACTGAAAGCCGTGGGACTGTATGAGCTGTCTCAGGCTGAATGTAGATGAAGAAGAGCAGGGGTCCTAGAACTGAACATTTGAGGACACCAACAGATAAGGGGGTGAGATGAAGAAGTGGTGTGTGAGTGGGAGACGCTGAATGTCCGGTCTGTTATGTATGCAGAGATCCAAAATGGGGCCAAGTCTGTGATGCCAAGAGAGAATCTGTAGTAAGAGGGAATGGTCCACTGTGTTGGAGGAGGAGGCCACAGTAGTGTTGTTTGGATTTTACAGTTATTAGGTCATTGGTGACTTTAGTCAGGGCGGTTTCAGTGGACTAATGCGTTTGGAAGCCAGATTGTAAGTGGTCAAAGAGGGAGCAGGAGAGATGGGACGACCGTTCAAGATGGATGTGTTGTGTCATTAGTTTTGAGGCATACGGGAGAAGTGATATAGGGCGATAGCTAGACCCAGAGGATGATGAGGTTATGAGGAGGGGCTGCAGAGATTGTAGGCTTGAAGCTTTTCCTGATTATTCTCAATCTTCTGCTTGAAGAATGAGGCAAAGTCTTCAGTTGAGATCCTTTGTTTATATAGCGCCATTTATTTCACAGCACTTTACAGATATCACTGTCCCTATTGGGGCTCTCAATCTAAATTACCTATCGGTTGCTCTTTGGGGTGTAGGAAGAAACAGGACTGCTCTGTGGAAACTCGTACAAACTTCTTGATAGGATTTGAACACAGGACCCCAGTGCTGCACGACTTCAGTGCCAACCACTGAGCAGATTGATATAGTTTTGTGAGGCAAGATTCAGTATAATTTATTTTAATAATTTATACCTCAGTTCATTCTCTGATTTTTGGTCCAGTGGCTACCCCTGTATACACACTTTTACATAGAAAGCTGTCAGTCACGGGACTGATGACCCTAGAGTGTGCAGAGGATTAAAGAAGTTGTCCAATACTTGGATAACCCCTTCTCATACCCTACACTTGGCCCTGATTTAAAATAAAAACAAGTTTATACTTATCCCATTCCGGCGCCGTTTCAGTGGTGTCGATCCTTGTGTTCCCAGGGCCCTTGTGCAGCTGTTATGACACATGATCCTGGCGCCCAATCTGCATTGGCGTCAGTTTCTGTCTTTGGACAAATCGAACATCAAGACGAAGTCAGGGCTGCTGGTGCTCGCTCACATCCTCTTGATGTTCTAGGAAGCTGGAAGAGCTGAGCTGATTAACTGAAAAGCTAAAGATTCAGGGTGGACCATTATTTGATTTACCACCGTACCTCTATGCTGGTTGTGAGCTTAGTAGTCCAGTCAAACCACCACCGGACTCCTAAGCACTGGACAAGCGCAGCCTTTAGATCAAATAATAACAAAGCGCTGTATCTTTTCCCACCCAAACTATATATTAATCTGTTTTGTGCCTCCAGCTCCACAACCTGCTCCCTGCAGATCAGGTTGACTTTTCAGTGAGACAGTGTTAAACTTCATGTTAGTTTTGTTTTGGAAAGAAGCGCTGGATTCCAACACTTTACATGGGTATATGGGTTGAAGAAAGGCTTAGGTCCATCAAGTCCACCTTTCTCCACCAATTGTGCATTTTGTCAGTAGATTAACCATAACCTACAATGTTATGTGTATTGAGGAAATCATCCAGCCCTTTATTAAAAGCTGTTATAGTGTCTGCCATCACTACCTCTTGTGGTAGAGCATTCCACAGTCTGACTGCTCTAACTGTAAAGAACCCTTTCCTATTTAGCTGCCGGAATCGCTTTTCTTCCACCTGTAATGAGTGCCTGCACTCTTATTTGTCCGCTGCACAACTTGCGTTATGAAATGACTAATTTACCTATTTTTCTTTCACTAATGAAATGTTCTGTGTGTACGTGTGCTGTAGAGTGATGCGACGAGTAGTGGGGCTTCCCTCAAGTAGGCATATCAGCTGCCCTATAAGTCACTTGAAAGTTTCCTAGATGGTTTAAATCCAGGAAGAGCTTGGAAATGAGAAGACGCATAATGAAATGAGATTCAAACCTCAGACGCCTAATCGAGAGCCCCAAGTGTTTTTTTGTTTTGTTTCTCTCCCTTATTCATTTTACCTTAAGCAATTCTAGCTAAGCTCGGGGCTCCAGGAAGTCTGGACCCTTTTTCCTTGTGGAATCGGAGTAAAGATTTCAACGTTTGTCCTTTTGATGCCATCTGCTCAATCCAGTCTTTTGTGTCAGGAGCACCAAGTGATGCCAGTTTGACTGTAATTATCATTTTTTTGTCCTTTACGATAAACGTTCCACAGTTTCGATAGAGGTGTGTGCCATGATGCCATATCTACGGTATATATTAGAAACTGCCAGCTATTTGGGATTACTCCAATAAATTGTTGATATGGTAAGATCCTAAATAAACCTGATCTAGTGTACAGGAATCCTAAGGCCTCTTTCACACTTCAGTTTTTTGCATCAGTCAAAATCCGCCAAAAGGACGGATGGCGGATCCGCTTTAGTACTGATGACAACGGATGCCACCTGTCGGGTTTTTTTTGACGGATCCGACAAATGAAGAATTTTAAAGGAATCGCAGCCTGGAAAAGGGGAGGGAGAGAGAGAGAGATTTTGAGTGAGATTGAGTGATTGAGATTGAGTGATTGAGATTGAGTGAGAGAGTGAGATTGAGTGACAGATTGAGTGTGTGAGTGAGAGTGTGTGAGTGAGAGTGTGTGAGTGAGAGTGTGTGAGTGAGAGTGTGAGTGAGAGTGTGTGAGTGAGAGTGTGTGAGTGAGAGTGTGTGTGAGTGAGAGTGTGTGTGAGTGAGAGTGTGTGTGAGTGAGAGTGTGTGTGAGTGAGAGTGTGTGTGAGTGAGAGTGTGTGTGAGTGAGAGTGTGTGTGAGTGAGAGTGTGTGTGAGTGAGAGTGTGTGTGAGTGAGAGTGTGTGTGAGTGAGAGTGTGTGTGAGTGAGAGTGTCCGGCACCCAGAAAGAAAAACGTTGCAAGCTCCGTTTTGAAATCTTTGAGGATGGTGACGGACAGCAACTTTTGGCGGATCCTCAAAAAAAAAAACGGATGCAACGGACAGCAATCCGTCACAATCTGCCATTAATGAAAGTCAATGGAGAAAAAAAACGGATCCTCAAAAGATAATTGAGGATCCGTTTCTTTCAAAACCTGGCGGATTGTGACTGATTGTAAAAAACTGAAGTGTGAAAGAGGCCTAACTAGATGAGTCCAGGCAGGAGCTTAGTAGAGAGCACTGACTTTATTGAAAGACTGCTATTACAGGTGGGAAAAATCCGATCCGGGAAGCCTCCCAGACACATAGACTAATGCTGGCTGTACCCACCGATATTGACTGGTTCCTTATGTTGGGGAAAGTGTATGGCAGAGTTTAAGAAAAACCTGTCTTGAGTTTCTGGTTGGAAATTACACTAGTAATGTAAGCTAAGTCCCATGTGAACGTACCCTTAGAGGGTACATCTGTTTTGGCCTTTGGTGCAGACATAAATTCTGCAAATACTCAAGTGTTAGTAGGAAAACCACAGCATAAAATTCTTGAGGTTTTTGCACCTCTTTTTTACTCGTGTTTTTTTTTCTTCATATTTACTTGGATGGGTGAAAAATGCTGGAAAAACAAAAAAAATGCTGCAAGGAAAAATAAGCGGCATGAGATGTCTGAAATATTTCACTTTTCTGGTTGAAAAACGTGCGGCACAAACGCAGCGTGTGAACAAGTCCTTAATGTGACCAGTTTCTCCGTTTTATAAGTTCTCGCACACTACAAAATCCATAGAATATTTCAAGGGCCGGGGAAGTTCTAGTAAATATCTGCACGAAGAGAATTGAGCTGACGAAACGTAAACTTCGGGTTATTTGACACCGCGTTGCCGTTTTATTAAACTGCCGCAGAGACAGGAAATTGAAAGTCACAGTTCTGTGCGGCCCTAACTTACTGCCTTTATAGCCATGACATCACTGCATAAAATATTTTAATGATTCTAATAAAGTACTAAACCTTTTTTTTTTTAATGACTTTTTCTATTAATTTTTTGTTTTCACTAAATTGCTTTCCTTTTTCCTGACTACCCTAGGCACAGATTATTAAGAAACCACATGTACTCGTTCCAGATGTTGCCCATACGTGCCGCTTACTTTGGCCTAGTTCGGCGTGCTATGCTTTTTTTTTTTTTTTGTAATTTTCTGACATTGTGAAACTGTGGCAAACCCGCAGTTTTTTTTTTTTTTTATTTTTTTTTTTGCTCCAATGTCTGATTTTTCTTTTTTTACTTGGGTGATCAGGAATTGATGTGAGTCCAGCTTTTTCCCAATACAGAGCCATGTTATAAAGTGCATCCAGCTCTCATCATGTGCAATAAATGGGCAATTCTTCCGGTTTCTGACTCTCTTCTGAATATTTTGTATTCTGGTTTCACTCTGGCATTAGCTGAATTATAACTTAACCTACTCCGCAACGATGTACAGATTGCCTTCAGTCACATCTGTAGCTGTTGCCATTGGGGCTGATACTAAATTCCCGTACCAATCAGAGAAACATACAAAATTCATGCAAAGATTTCCATTGGTCGGAGTTGGACCCTGGGCCCCAGTGCGCAATGCGTCAGACGAGTGGCATGCGACTCGCCACAAATCCTACTTCAGCTCCTGCTGGAGTAGGATTTGTGGCATTGCGAAGACCTTCGCTCGTCCTGGAATTTTGACAAGCAGCGGTTGACACGATCCCTTCCGCCCATGATCACACACACACTTTGTCGGAGCTGGGTGACAATGGTCTGTGAATGCCAGTTGGTAAAATTTTAGTGTATTATTGAGTTGCACCAAAATGTTCTGACTTTTTCAAAGCTTTTTACACCAGAATACTAGTGTTAAAGCAGGATCAATCAGGCCTACACTGTGTACGTCAGTGTTCCATCTATTTTTATCTGATACATTAAAGCCATATTTCCATCTCCGAGATTCTATACCAATATGTAGTCAGTGTAAGGCTATGTGCACACGCTGCGGATTCTGCTGCGGATCCGCAGCGGTTTTGGCTCTGCGGGTCCGCAGCAAATTCTGCTGCGTTGTACAGTACCTTTATTTCCTATGGAAAAAAACCGCTGTGCACATGCTGCGTATTTTTCCGCGCGGTTTTGCTGCGGGCTACAATCCGCAGCATGTCAATTCTTTGTGCGGATTTCCCTGCGGTTTCACACCTTATCATTATGAGGTGTGAAACTGCAGGGCAAAACCGCAGGCTAATCCGCAGATAAACCGAAGGACTTTTGTCCTGCGGATTTACCTGTGGATTTTTCATCAAAATCCGCACATCCTAAAAGCTACGTGTGCACTTACCCTAATTATATTTGCAAATACCTCCAATTAGAAATGTTTACTTCTTCTAATTCGCTATGTTGCTTACTCAATGTGCAGGGCATTGCGGTAGCTTAGTTGAAAGTAGTCGTAACCATGGATACCTAACTGTCATTGGTTGTAGCCATGGATACCTAAGCTACTGCAATGCCCTGCACATGGGGTAAGCAGCATAGCTTATCAGAAGAACCATACTACATTTCTAATGCCTCCAGCATTTAATAATAATTTATTGGCATAGAATCTTGGAGATGGGAATAACCCTTCAATTATCAGTGGAAAAAAGTTCAGTATACTTCGATGAGAAAAAAAACTCCAAAGTAACCAGGATGGGACCTGAGAGAAAATGTCTGCTTTCCGCAGATGGTCACACACGGATGTGTGAATGTAGCCTGATCGTGTACTCTCCGACAGACGCTGTTACCCTTAGACGTAGTGATTTTTTTCTTCTGCTTTCCGATTCTACAGTGCTGCTTCCTAGATTATTCTGTCATTCATTGACAATGAGGCTTTTACTTCTCAATTCTGAACTGTGAGCAGGCATGATGATGTGGAGGCCTGGTGACAGGATCCGGGCCCAGAATTAGAGCGGCCGCTTAGTTAATTGTTCTTATCTGGATAGCCGTGGCCCACAGCCAGGAGTTTGTATAAGCTTTATTGAGCTCTCCCGTCTGTCAGTGAAGACAATCCGTTAAGAAAATAAAGCCGGCGCAGGGGGCAAGGGGAACACGATGAAAATGGTGTCTTTACAAAGAAGTAAAGCTAAAGCACATGGCCTGTGGGATTTTAATGCCCTGCTCTGCCTATTACATGAGATAAATGCCAGGGTCCCGGAAGATTAAAGCCTATGTGCACTCCATGGCTGTGCTTTCCATTCATTCTGAGCGGGCAAGGTGTTAATTTAAGACTTTTCAGTTAATGGCTGCCGAGATCCATTAGAGAACACAGCAGGGGCACGCTCAGGCCCATCTTGACTGTAAGCTGCAGGCGCTCGGCAATCTTTCATTGACTCTGTAAATGCTCCAGAAAACCTTCAATTGTCTTCTGTGGAGCATAGTGTTGGTAAAGCTTTTCAATTTTTCTTCTTGTTGCCATGAAAGGAGCAGGGACTTCTAATCCTTACAGACAGCCTTCAACATCAAGTGATTTAAGCTCTTTTTAAAAACTCTCATTGTCTTGTCCATAAAGCTGAGAGAGGGTTCCGCTACAAAGTCCCCCGCCTTCCCAGCTTTACCGGGGGAGGACCGCTATTAGTCAATTGCTGTGCTTTACACACTGTCGGCCTCCTTTCTGCCGTCGTATTAAGGCTTATTTGCTATCCAATTCCTAAAATTGACGTAAACATGCTAAATATATGTTCACATGTGCATCCACCCTGGTATTGGGGGGCCTCAATGTTCAAGCCAACAGTGATGTCACTCAAAGCTGGATGGCCACCTTGTGTATGGCATCACTGAATGTAGGTTTTTATTTCCTTGGAAATAGCCGAATGCCTTTGTCACAAACCTGTTTGACAAAATGGGTTTCTAGGAAACTCTTACAGTGAAGTGTAGCCTAGTCAGGGGTAATTATTTAATGGGTTATTCCCATCTCCAAGATCTTTTTCCAATATGTAGTAGGTGTAATAATAATATTAGCAAGAGCCTTCAGTTATAAATGTAGTATAGTTCTTCTGATAAGCTCTGTTGCTTACCCCATGTGCAGAGCTTTGAAGTAGTTTAGGTGTCCATGGTTACGACCACTGAGTGTTTGTAACCATGGATACCTAAGCTACTGCAATGCTCTACACATGGGGTAAGCGATATAGCTCATCAGAAGAACTATACTACATTTCTAATTAGAGGTATTTCCTAATATTATTACATCTACTAGATGCTGAGATAGGATCTTGCAGATTAGAATACCATTTTAACTTTTTACCCTTTCAGATCTTAGACATGCACAGTACGTCATGGTTGGTTGGTACTTACCAAACTGAGAAATACCGGGTACGCCATGGCTAAAATGCAGCACCGTGACCATTGTTTCGGTAATTGCATTCATCTGCCGCCTCCATCTTGGAACTAGACACATGGCGTTTTCCTGGGGATGTCACCAGAACTACGATCGCTGTGATTGGCTGTTCAAATCAGATTGCCTGAAAAACGGATGTCCATCCTAGGAACAGTGCTGTAAGAGCACCGATCATAGGCTGCAGCCTAGCAACCACGTCATCACCAGGGCCAGCTTTGATTGGTGCGATCGATGTCAATCAGAGCTTACAGAGGCGATCTGACCTGGCATCACCGATCTTGCTGCTGCCTGAGCCTGCTCCTGCGGGAAAGAATTCCTGATCCTTGCCTGATTTTATCCTAATCTGAGAGGACTCGCATGGTCCATGTGCCGTGCGTTTTTTTTTTTTTTTTTCCCTCTGTCCCAAGATCAGAAGCTAAACAATGACCAGATAAATACACACAAGACTCTGCATAATAATATTATAAATGTGAGAAGATTTCTTGCTGCTCTGTAGTTATCAATGAAAGGTTATTCCCATCTTCATCCTGCGCTATCCATTTATAAGGATGGGAATAACCCGTTAATTATGATAGTCACTGAAAAGTCAATGTATGTATTCCAGATGATGAAGCCCGACTTTCCAGAGTTCTATAACGCCAAGCGTCATTGTATGCAAGCAATGAATGAGTTCTAAAGTGTGCATTCAGGCCGCTTGTTATTCACTGCTGTTACCCAGTCTCCTTTCTCCTCATCCTTTCTATATATAACCAGAGAATGTGGAGACCGAGCCATTACTAAACCAGCAGAAAGTGCAGATTGCTGGATGTGCCTCTGCCATTAGTTCCTGTAGTGCAATGAGTTCTTCATTGTGTGGGTCAGGGCGCTGCTTCTCAATGGTATGAACTGAATTCATTTATACCCCATTGTTAGAGTGTATTGCTTCCTATGATAGAAAAATCCTATTCTGCTATTCCTGCTATTAGCTTCCTCGTGGATAATCTCCCAGCCTCCAAATAGGAAGTTTGTCTAGTTTTATACAGTGGTTTGTGAAAGTATTCAGTCCTCCACCCCCTTGGCTTTTTACCGATTTTGTTACAGTACAAGCTTTGTTTAAATATTTTCATAATCCAGTTTGTGTGATGCATCAGCACTAAATAATGTAAGTTGGTGAAATGAGAAAAATATAGGCATAAATTAAATTTCTGGGCTCAATTAACTAAGAATTGGCATAGGCAGATGTATTTACCCCTTTTGCTATGAAGCCCCTAAAAATTTTTGGTGCATTCAGTTACCTTGATAAGTCACATGTTTAGTGAGAGGAAGCCCACCCGTGTGCGGTCTGTCACATGGTCTGTCCGTTTATACACTTTACCTTTTCTGAAAGACCACAGAGGCTGCAACACCATTAAGCAAGAGGCATCACTAACCAAATAATACCATGAAGACCAAGGAGATCTCCACACAAGTCAGGGACAAAGTTGTTGAGAAGGGTTGGGTTATTAAAAACAAAAAAAAAAAAAACTAATCTCTGATACCCAGAGCACCATCAAATCCATTATCATCAATTGGAAAGAAGATGGTGCTGCAATAAACCTGTCGAGAGGGTCGCCCACCAAAACTCTCAGCCCAGGCAAAGAGGGCATTAATCAGAGAAGCAGAACAGAGGCCAAAGGTAGCCCTGAAGGAGCTTCATAGTTCCCAAGCAAAGGCTGAAGTATTTTTCATACAACTACAATAAGCCTTTGGAAGAGTGGGCAGAAAAAAGCCTTTACTTGCACGCACAAATTGTAAGGCTCGTTTTGAGTTTGCCTAAAGAGATGTGGAAGATTTCCCAAATGTATGGAGGGAAGGTGCTGTGATAAGATGAGACCAAAACTGAACTTTTTGGCCACTAATGTAAACGTGATGTCTGGTGACAAACCAACACAGCTCATCACCCTAAGAACACCATCCTCACAGTGAAACATGGTGGTGGCAGCATCATACTGTGATGATGATGTTTTTCAGAAGCTGGAGCAGGAAAAATGGTCAGTGTCGAAGGAAAGCTAGATGGTGCAAAATACAGGGATATTCTTGCGTAAAACCTGTTTCAGTCTCAGTGATTTGAGATTGGGACGAAGATTCACCTTTCAACAAGACAATGACCCTAAACATACTGCTAATGCCACATTCGATTGGTCTAAGGGGAAATGTAGTTTTGTATTGGCCTAATCAAAGCCCAAACCTTAATTCAATTGAGAATCTGTGGTCAGTCTTGAAGATTGCTTTTCAATAGAGGAATCCATCTAGCTTGAAGGAGCCGGAGCAGTTATGCATTGAGGAATGGCCAAAAATCCCAGTGTCAAGATGTAGAAAGCTCATGGATGCTTACCTAAAGTGATTTGCAGCTGTAATTGCCACAAAAGGAGGCTCTGCAAAGTGCTGACTTTAGGGGGGGTCGTCAAATGTTATGCGCACTAACAATTCCAGTTATTTTGTCCTACTTGCTTGCTTCACAAAAAAAAGAAAACCAAATGTTTACAGTTGTAGGTACCTGTATGTTCTTTTACATGAACTAATGCAAACCCACAAAAATAAACAGTGAAATTCAAGGTTGAGGTAGCAAAACACAAAAAATGGCGGGAGGTGGGGAAGAATACTTTTGCAAGCCACTGTAGTAGCAATTGGTTAATATTTAGTAATGTGACAGAAGAGTAGTCAGATATTCCACAACACATTGTATATTACAGTGCTACTAAGCTTTCCACAATTGTGCCAAGATCACAAGACACCATATTCTGAACTAACAGGCAATTGTTTTCTTCTTTGCATAGATATTCAAAAACAAGAGAGTCAAAAACCGCCCCAGAAAAACATTCAGTTGTACGATACACCGTATGAGCCAGAGTGTAATGGAGTGGAGTCGGATTCTGAAAGCCTTGTTGGCTTGCGAATGCGAGAAAGCAAGCTGCCTCAAGACGATGACCGGCCTGCGGATGAGTACGACCAGCCATGGGAGTGGAATAAAGCATTGCCAGCTTTAGCAGGTAACTGATTCCTCTCTATTAATATATCCTCTCTGAGAATTGTGTTACTCTAAGGGTAGGTTCACGCGTCCATGTGAAAGAGTTCAGGTGTTGCCCAATGGGACAGTACGCTGACCCATAGTTTCATGGATCTAGTCACAGATCCAAGGAAATCACGGATCAGTGTGAGAGATTTCGAACATATCTGTGAAGATCTGAGGCTGTGGGTTGTAATAATCACCTAGGCAGGGTAACAATGCAATTTTTTTTTATTCCTTACATCCATGGTCTTACAGCAACTCCTGGTAGATTGTCACAATGCAATGTCTCCAGTCCAACAGATCCCATCCTGGAGCTGATGGTTCCACTGTACCGGCGATACCCACTGTCTCCCAACTTTTGGTGGGCCCACAGTTTTTGTTTCTCCCTCCAGTATAGTCTGTAGCCAGTCCTTGCTCAATACCATGACCGTAGCACGTCTCCCGCTCCAGCTGGCAACAGTCCTTAAGATGGTTCATCACATACAGGCGATAGATATCACATCGGTAGCACAGCTCCAGCCAGCAACCAATCTCCATAGGCCATCCATACAGGGCACCAGGACTTCACCAACAGATCCTCACCCCTCGGCGTTACTGCACCAACTAGCTCACTAGCCATGTGGCTTATTGTTCTCCTCCTGGGGTTGGCCTCACACCATCCCCATTAATCATTTACCTTTAGCTCAAAAAAAGACTGTTCCTGAAGCCGAGTCTCCAGCCTGCCTGCAGGGTTGTGTATTAGGGATGCCCCCTGCAAATGTAACTAAGACGCATATGCCCCCACTAGATGCAGGACAGAAATGCTAATGTAGGCCTTATGTATACATGTACACGTGCGATCCAGCCAGCATGTCTTCCTCTGCTTACTGTCACTGAATGGAAACAGTGCTTTCTGAAGCTGAACACTTTCAGGTGCACTTAAACTGACGAGCAAGCAAATCTCTAATAAACACAACAATAAGATCCACGTACCGGTGCTCCATACTGGGAAAAGTGTGTGTCCTGCTCCTCACAACGTCGTATTCTAATCAGATTTTGAAGATCGCCTTAGGACATTCTCAATGAATCGACTAGCACTCCAATTCTTCACATGGATGTTGTCTGCAGTGTTGGTAATTAGCAGTTAGTATGTATTTTGTGAGTGTTAGTTATAATCTGCGTAATCCTATGTTGTGGCTTTTGAGGGAAGTTCAAAGTTCCCAAGTTCTTTTGAGGGAAGTTCAAAGTTCCCAAGTTGCTGAAAATATAATCATTCTTTGATGAAGGCCAGAAGTCTTTCGGCGTCTGATTTTGCCCCGCCTGGTTGTGAATGTCACACAGACTTCACTTCCCAATCATCCAAGAATGATATTAGTCTACCAGACCACCCTGGATCTAGTCACCGGGGGCCCTCTCACTTCAGCTAGCTCAGCATCTGCTTCTCTAATCATGCCTGCTTCTGGGGGAAGACATGCCACTTGCCACCCCATCATCTGCATGATTAGGTGATTTCTGAAACAGATGCCTCCCCCTTTCTTTGACAACACGCACACAATCAATTGATTATTTCCTGCTCCATTTGCTGCAGTCTGGATTTTATGTGAACAAGCACAAATATCTGATGATATACTAATTCTTACACTGGAACAAGCAGAGGAGACACAAGGGACAAGCATGGTAATCCCATATTTTTGCATAATGGTGCAAATTGTCTACCTAAGCAAAAACAATTAGCTCGCTGGCAGAATATGCGTTAACTAGACTGTATACAGACTGAGTGTATTGTGTGTTCACGCATGCTGGTTTCCGCACTTTTTATTCTTTTTTTGTTTTGTTTTTTGCTTACAAAACCTAAGAAATTCTAAAGATATTGAGAACATTAATAACTGTAGTGCAAGCAATGTCCAATTCCCATTATTTTTGTGAGTTGATGATCATTTCCTAGAAACTCCTCTCACAGTGAGTTTGCGTATTGTATACTCTTATATGAAGAACAGTCAGAATCCAAAACCATTCATATTGATCAACTACAGTTATGACAATAGTAGCAAGCCTTTTCTTTCCGCACGTTAATGGGAGCTGCAATAGGCAGGTTAGAAATTCCGTTAAATGAGTTGTGCGCGTGAATAAATAGTCGGTTAATTATGCATCGCACCATTCATTGTCTGCGGGACTGATGGAAACTGATTGCTCTGCTCAAAGTCAGTCCTGTACCATTTTAATGTAGCAAAACCAAAAACCTGAGCTGGACTATCAGCTGGCATATGTGCAACATGCACGCTGTGGCCATTTCATAGACCAATCCCGAGGGGGAAAAAAAAACAAAATGAGAAAGAAAAAAATATTTTGGAAAAAATGAAATTTCCCTCTTGTAGCCATGCATTTAGTGGGTGGCCGGGAAGCTTCAGAATGCTGTTAGGCCTCTTTCACACATCCGTTTGTCACCATCAGTCAAAATCCGCCGTTTTGCAAAAAAAAAAAAAAAACGGATCCGCCTTTTTTCTTGGCGGATCCGTTTTTTCCCCATTGACTTGCATTATCGGCGGATCTTGACGGATGGTCATCCGTTGGATCCTTATTTTTACGGATCCGCCAAAATGTTAGCGTCCGCTGACATGACTGGACGGACCATGAAACGTTTTTTTTTCAGGATACAAATCCAGCTCACCAGACATGGCATTCCAACATCGGAGCACGAGACCGCTGTGTCAAAGCGCACAATCCAAGGCAATGAGAAAAAACTTTGTCCAGCTCCACGATGTAGTGAAAAATATTCTTTATCATGATACCATGATATTATGATTAAGAGTGCTTAGCCACTGGAAACGCGTAGATCGATCGCATGCCTTGTAACTCATGCTGGCTTTTAAACCTCATTTCTATTGAGAGAATAAAGAATATTTTTCACTACATCGTGGAGCTGGACAAAGTTTTTTTTCTCAACGTTTTTTTTTGCCTGGCCGGATCCGCATT
This sequence comes from Dendrobates tinctorius, assembly GCF_039654945.1. Classification (NCBI taxonomy): domain Eukaryota; kingdom Metazoa; phylum Chordata; class Amphibia; order Anura; family Dendrobatidae; genus Dendrobates; species Dendrobates tinctorius. Next base: position 26,408,506 of record NW_027361827.1, on the reverse strand, counting down.
TTTCACTGCGCATGCCCGGAAGAATTTCCTTTGCCAGAAATTTAACCCTAAACCCGGTTCTGGCGGCTGAAAAAAAATTCTCTGTGTCTCTCTCTCTCTCTCTCTCTCTCTCCTTATTCCAGACACGGTTCCTTTAAAATTCTACCTTACACAAATCCGTCAAATCAACGGTCCGGTGCCTCCCGTTTCTTTCAATCCGCCTGCGGTTCCGTTTTCCACCACTTTAGCGGATTTAGACTGAGCAAAAAAAACCGGATGTGTGAAACAGGCCTTACCCTGCAGATTAACTCCATATCCGCAGGTTTAAATTGTTGTTTCACATGACCGGTTTCCTTTAAGAACAGCTTTATGTAAAAACCTGCCTAATGAGTGGTATACTTGGGGTGCCTGGCTGACTGCCTTTCAGGAGTTGTAGATGGAGGCTACCCATAATGTAACTCTTGCTAGAGTAATGACCACTCATAATACCCATATACTACCACACAGCAAAGTTTCTGAAATATTTTCTCTTTTACCCACTAGAACTAGCATTTGTACAGCCAGTTGTCAGCCCCACAAATGTTGCTACCTTTTTAGATACATTGAAGACCAGAGAAATCAGCCAGGTGTTGGTCTTTTTTTATAAGGGCAGTAGCCAGGTATATCGGGACGGTGGAAGAAATAGTAGAAGAATCCATCAACCGCAAAAAGATATATTTTTTTTATATGAAACATAACATTTCTTTTTGAAAATGGCTAAAAACAAAGGAAAAATGAAGATGATACAAAATAACATGGTGGACTCTGGGTCTACGGGTTTCGAGCCTCACAGGCTTAGTCTTGACAAAAAAGCAAGATTAAGAGCCTGTGTGGCCCGAAAGGCATAGACCCGGTGTCCACCATGGTATTTTGTATTCATTTTTTGTTTTTAACCATATCCAAAAGAAATGCTATGTTTTATATATAAAAAACGGAGATTAGACCTACCGGTAATGTTATTTCCAGGAGTCCATCCTGACAGCACCATGGAGTTGTCCTTCCATCCTTCCAGGGACAGGAAATGCACGAGAGGTTAAAAGGTCCCCTCCCACACCACACTCCAGTGATTTTTCCAAGTACCACACCAGTATGATGCAATTAAATTTTATTTAGATTTAGTACAAGCATAATGATACCAATACAAATCATAGGGAGGGAACTACCAGTGCTGTCAGGATGGACTCCTGGAAATAACATTACCGGTAGGTCTAATCTCCGTTTTCCAGGACGTCCTATCCTGACAGCACCATGGGGAATACCAAAGTAGGAATTCGCTTAGGGTGGGATTACTGCTTGTAGCACTCTGCGACCGAAGGTCGCCTGGCTAGCTGATAGAATGTCCAACTTATAGTGTCTACAGAAAGTAATTGGTGTAGACCAGGTGGCGGCCCTGCATATCTGTTCTACTGAGGCACCCGCCCTCTCTGCCCATGAAGTCGCTATCACTCTGGTGGAATGAGCCCTAAGCCCTTCAGGTACCGGCAAGCCCTCTGCCTCGTACGCCGAGGAGATTATTGTTGTTATCCACCTCGCTAGAGTCTGTGTAGCCGCACTTCTACCTTTATTTTTGCCGGCGTACTGGACAAATAGTTTTGTGTCCTGTCGCCAGTCCCGGGTGACTTCCAGGTAACGGGCGACCATGCGTCTAACATCCAAAGAATGAAACAATTTTTCTTTAACATTCTTTGGGGCTGGACAAAACGAGGGCAGGATTATTTCTTGGTTTAGATTCTGCGGCGATAATACCTTAGGGAGAAATCTTGGATCTAGTTTGAGCGTTATGTGGTCCTCGAAGATCTGAATGTAGGGATTCTGGATTGAGAGGGCCTGGATCTCACCTAAACGTTTAGCTGAGGTGATAGCTACCAAAAAAGCAGTTTTTTGTGTGAGCTTTGAAATGTCTATTTCTGAAATTGGCTCATAAGGGGGCCTACACAGCGTGTTGAGTACCAGATTTAGGTCCCATGGGGGGACAGTTTTCCTCAATGTGGGTCTTAGCCGCTGGGTGGCTTTGGTAAATCGCGCTATCCAAGGATGGGAGGATAGGGAGAAATTAAAGAAGGTACTCAAGGCTGCTATCTGGACTTTGAGTGTGCTCGGGGTCAGGCCCTTATCGAATCCGGCTTGTAGGAAGTCCAGGATCCGAGGGATATCAGGCCGAGATAGGTCTAGAGGGGCACTACCACTTTCTGTACAGAATCTCTTCCAGATTTTACAATATATCGCTCTTGTCACCGGTTTTCGGCTGGCCTGCAATGTGGAGATCACCTGGTCCGAGAGGCCATTGGACTTTAGGATGTCCCTCTCAGGATCCATGCTGCCAGTTGCAGGCTTCCTGGGTCTGGGTGTAACACTGGACCCTGGTAGAGCAAGTCTGGTATTGTTGGTAGGTGGAGTGGCCCCCTCTGAGCCATCTTTCTGAGGAGGGAAAACCAACTCCGCCTGGGCCAAAAAGGCACGATCAGCATCACCCGAGCTCCTTCCTCCTGGATCTTCCTGAGGACCCTCGGTATTATGGCAATCGGAAACCCGTATAGGAATCCCCTTCCCCAATTCTGGTCCAGGGCGTCGATTTCTTCTGGATGGTCCGCCGGGTTGAGGGAGTAGAACCTCTTCAGCTTGGCGTTTTTCCTTGTCGCGAAGAGGTCCAGCTGGGGTGTCCCCCAGCGATGGCAAAGATCCTTGAAGATCTCCTCTTTTAGCTCCCATTCGGTGGTTCGGACTTCTTGTCTGCTTAGATAGTCGGCTATCCTGTTTTGGGAGCCCTCCAGGTGCACTGCTGATAGGGAGCGAGAATTGTTTTCTGCCCAGGTGAGGATGCGAGCTGCTAGCTTCTGAAGTTTCCCGTGCCTTGGGCCCCCCTGGTGGTGTAGGAAGGCTACTGTGGTCACGTTGTCCGACATCATCTTTATATGTTGGTTCTGTAGTCTTGAACCGCTTCTCTTCAGAGTCTCCCAGACTGCTCGCAGCTCTCGGTAGTTTGAGGACTGTAAGCTGATATTCCTGGGCCACGTCCCTTGTAAGAATCTTCCTTCTAGGTGGGCTCCCCATCCTTCCCTGCTGGCATCTGTAGTGATGGTCACGCATGGAGACAGGATCCAAGGAACTCCCCGGCTGATGTTTCTGTTGCTGATCCACCATTTCAGAGATGATCTCCGCACCGGAGACGGTCGGAACTTCTTGTCCAGCGAGGACTGCCGTCTGTCCCATTTCGTAAGGATCTCCTTTTGTAGGATTCTTGTGTGAACCTGGCTTCACATGACACAGGGTATGCATGCGGTTAGGGTGCCCAGGACTTCCATCGCGGTCCTTATCGAAATCTGGTGTTGGCCGAACTGCCGCACCTTGTCCATGATGGGCTTCTTCTTCACCTCCGGCAAGAACGAGACCCTTTTTCTGGAGTCTAGCATTACCCCTAGGAATTTTTTCTGGGTGCTGGGCCACAGATCCGATTTTTCTCTGTTTAGGATCCAACCTAGGCTCTCGAGGCTGAAAATTATTGAGCTGAGTTGTTCTTTTAATTCGGACGCTGACCGGGATATTCCCAAGAAGTCGTCTAAATAAGGCACGATGATTATGTCTCTGTCTTAAGTCTGCCACGACTTCGGCCACCAGTTTTGTGAAAACACGAGGTGCTGCTGCCAAGCCGAACGGAAGAGCCTGAAACTGGAAGTGGTAGTGTTTGCCTCTTTTCTCTAGGGCGAAACGCAGGAACCTCTGAGATTGAGGATGGATGGGAACGTGATAATATGCGTTCTTTAAATCTATAGTGCACATGGACGCGTTCTGGTCTATTAGCGGGATGGCGGTTTTCAGGGATTTTATTCGGAACCTTTTGTAACGAACCCATTGATTCAATGGCTTTAAATTTATGATAGTTCGGCTTTCTCCCGATGGTTTTTTTTATTGTGAAGAGTGTAGAATAGTGGCCCTGACCTCTCTCTACCTTTGGGACAGGAATTACTACTTCCGTTTTTAACAGGTGTTTTATGTCTGCCCATATAGGGTCTACCATGGCTTCGGAACGGGGTTTTGTAACCACAAATCGTGCTGGAGGGGATCTTGTGAACTCGAGGGTATAGCCCTGGGCAATTGTACTGAGGACCCATGGGTTCTGGGAGATGCGCTGCCATGCCCCTGCAAAGTGTTTTAGGCGCCCCCCTACCGGCATGGCGTCATTGCCTTCTGCTCCTGGAACTTTGTCCGGAGCGAGACGGGAGAGCTCTACTTCTTCCCCCCCCTCGAGTACTCCCAGCGAGAAGATTTCCCTTTCCCGCTATATTCCTGCCTCTGGTATGGGCGGGATCTCTGAAAGGGAAATTGCCTTTTTGGTTTTTCCTCTGGAAAACCTTTTTTGTCGTCGGAGGCACTCTCTAGAATTTTATCCAAAGCTAGCCCAAATACCTTCCCGCCTGAGAAGGGTATGGAACATAACTTATTTTTAGATTGGTAGTCCCCCGACCAGGTTTTCATCCATATGGCTCGACGGGCCGCGTTGGGTAGGGAATTATTTCTGGCCGCAAACCGTACCGATTCTGCAGAAGCATCTGCCAGAAAACCGGTCGCGATTTTCAACAGGGGAATACTCTCAAGGATATCACCCCTAGGGGGTTTTATCCTTTAACTGTTGTTCCAAGTGGTCGATCCATAGGTGCATGGATCTAGCGACCGATGTAGCGGCAATATTTGCTTTTATCACTGCCGCTGAGGCCTCCCAAGCTCTTTTTAAGAGCACGTCGGCCTTTTTGTCCATGGGCTCCTTGAGACTGGAAGAATCTTCAAAAGGAATCGAAGTTTTTCTCGACACCTTGGCCACCGGTGAATCGATCTTAGGCACCTCGTCCCAAGTGCTGATGTCCTCCTGGTTAAATGGAAGTCGCAGCTTAAAGTCTCGCGGCACGATCAGTCTTTTCTCCGCATCTTCCCATTCTTCCAGGATCATTGCCCGGATATGGTCATTAACTGGGAAGACCTGACGAATCCTGGCTCTAAGTCCCCCGAACATTGTGTCCTGGATGGATTGTTCTTTCGGGGTTTCCTCGATCTGCATCGTACTTCTTACTGCCCTGAGCAGCTCTTCCGTGTTTTCTGATGTGAAGAGGTACCTCTTCCCTGTTTCTAGGGGTTCCGAGGTAATCTCGCCCTCTTCCTCCGAGTCCGTGCCCTGTATCTCCTCTTCCGATGATAGGTCGGACTCCCATCTAGGTCTTTTGGACTGGGACCGGCCGGAAGACTGAGTAGGTAGTATTCCGGAGACCGAGGCTTGAACTTCATCTCTGACTACTGCGCGCATCTCCGTGAGAAAGGCTGCCTGCTCGCCTCTGACGACTCGGAGTGTGCAATCTTCGCATAGGGGCTTCTGGAAACAGAGGAGGCGCTGATGAGAGGCAGGAAAACAGGGCGAGCGGCGAGAGGACAGCGGAGGAGGCCTCGTACCTTCCATGCGCTCGGCAGTTTGCTGGCACAGATGGGGCATTTAGGCTTGCCTGATGTCCTGGCTGTTGCTGGTGCTGGTGTCGCTTTATCCTAGAAAGACAGGAGTCCTCCCTTTAAAAAAAAAAAAAAAAAAAAGCTCCTGTCTCTGGCCATCCTGCCCCTGTGCCCTTTACTCACGGACGCTGGTTCTGACTGGTCACTGGTCCTAGTGTCCATGCTGGCGGCGTCTGACAGAAACTTTAGGCGTCTGTCACCTCTCAATCTGCCTGGAGCCGGTGCGCTGGTCTCCCGCTTCCCCCCGCTATCCTACCTTGTCTTGCGCAGGAACGCTCCTTCTGCCGCCCTGTGACGCGTCCTCCGTGCCCCGACCGGAAGTCGTCATTCCTGGGCGCCCGGAAGTGACGCGCCGCCGCTCTGCATTCTGGGCCTCGCGGGAGCCGCGCTGGGGAAGCGGGGATGAGTCCCGGAGCGACGCTCCACGGGACACCCGGCGGAGAACCCCCCTTAGGGGGGTGCCGCTTACACCGTCCGACCCGGAGGAGTTGGCGGTTAGGACCCCGCACCTCCTGGCCCCGGTAAGCCTCTAGCTTCTTCCTGTATGCCGCGGCTGCGGCGCTCCCGTGCCTGTCCTTACAGGGACAGGAAAAACACTGGAGTGTGGTGTGGGAGGGGACCTTTTAACCTCTCGTGCATTTCCTGTCCCTGGAAGGATGGAAGGACAACCCCATGGTGCTGTCAGGATAGGACGTCCTGGAAAAAAGTTTGCGCTTGCTGGATGGATTTTTTCATTTTTTCTTCCATGATTTAAACTCAGGAGCCAGCCTGATCCCTTCGTGCACCATGCTCCGATTCAATATATCTTCTTTGTGTCAGGAACTGGATTTCTGGACCATCAGCAGTCATGGGAATGGATAGATGAGAGCCATATTAAAGAGACCAAATATCTCTCCATTGTTTATCTCCACTATAATAACCCATGATAAATACTCTACAAAAAAGCATCACAGAGCTGAATATCTGCTTGACTGAAATTCTGGTCATTGAAGAGGTTTTTAAGTTCTGATAAAATCTACCCAAGGGAAGGAAATCATAAACTCGCTGTTAGTAGCTAGTGTTTTTGCTAGAAATGCTTAAGATTAATGCCCTATGTAACTTTACTGCCAAGTTTGAGGTTTTTACAATTCACTTCCTGTCCTTTGGGATCAGCTCTGTTGACCTAGCGATCACTTCCTGCTTAAGAATCTCTGCTCTGTTCTGACTACATTAGCAATAACCCCGTGTGCTGGGCTGCAAGCCAGCAGTGAGCACAGACCTGTAACTCCACCTAAACTCCTCCCCCAATATCACACACACAACTCTAGCATAATCTCCTGTGCAGAATACTGATGGAGGAGTAGAAGCAATACACAAAGCACCTGTCACGGATGTGTCAGAGGCTGCAGACTGTTGCGCTGAATCTGTGTGCGTTTGTTTGCTTTGCAGCCTAGTTGCCACCTCCCCTGGTGCTAATGGCCACAACTGGACCTGGGTGTTAATAACGCCCTTCTTCCAGTTGGGAGTTGCGGGTGATATTTCCTATTTGCACTTCTCTGTTGAGGCTTAAAGCTGTAGCATTCTGCTAGCATCCTCTTAAAGTTTGGAGGGCGTCAGCATTGCTCTCTGACTCTATTCAAGCTAAGTGTCCCCCTAGTTTCATTTATCCTTACAGTCTTTAGTGTTAGTGGGATTGACTAGCGATAATTCTGTCTTTCCCACACAGGGACTAGGTATCCTTTTCGGCGATAGGTGTGAAACCTATTTAGGGACGGTAGGATAGACAGGGTGACGTTAGATCAGTCTCCACTTCCCCCTTCCCTAGTGTTTGGTTCCCCTTCCCTTATCCCTTTGTGTTACTTAGTCTGTCCTACACTGTGCCTGACAGCACCAAAACACCAGCCCTGGCAATAAAGATCATCTCTGACTCCCCTCACTGAGAGATGGATGGGATTCAGAAAGGGGGATTGCATGGATGGGGAGAGATATGTATAAATGTATATAATAGAGGGAAAATAGCAAGGTATATATTCATAAGATAGTCAGATGGGCAACTGACGGCTTGCTTGGCTCAGGTGGAAGCAAATTTGGACTAATTCTGGTATATGGATTAGTTGGCAATCATCCACAGGTACCATTTCTAATATTATTTTTTTAGTAAATCTATTTCTGCCCAGTAACCACACATCAGATTATTGTGAAGCTACTTCTTGGCACACACGTTGAGGTTTTGATTAAGTCTTCTGTGTTTGTATTTGTTTCATGGCGTCTGCTGCTGAGCTGCCGCGACGGGCCAGTTCCTTGCCCATGGTTGCAGGAAGCGAAGTGACATGTAAAAGCTTTTATGAGTATATAATACAATGCCTGGGGCTGACGCTGAATTTGCTGCTATTTGTATGTAAAACACCTGTCATCTCAGGGTTTGGGAAGGGCGGATATATGTAGGCTTTCCACTGCTGCTTGGTCCTTTCACTGTACAAAGTTACCTATGATGCGAGCTGAGCTTTACACGTGGAGCACTTTGTCTTCAACCTGGGTGTTTTTTATAATTTATAAGCCTCCGCAATCGCAGTATGAGCATCACTGCTGAGGTCAGTCCGTGCAGTGTGTTCTGCCCACTTATACTAGGTCCTTGTCGCCTAGAGGACATCTTATTTATGCCACCGCCCTGGAGGTCTCAGAGATGACCAAGCAATGTCATCAGTGTCTAGCCTGTACATAAGCTTTTCTTCTCGCCCATTTCTCATGTGTTGGGTGGTGTCCCTGAGCATTGTTTAGAAATAATATCTGTTACATGCTGAGGTCTAACCTAAAACTTCTCACAGTATCTGCCCCACCACCGTTCATGTGGAAGGCTGAAGCTGGTTGCCTTATAGATAGTATGGATGGTACCAGGACCAAGATGGATCTTTTATCTTTTGCACCTTCTGGATCACAAACCTATCAAATTCTTGTTCTTCACACTTAATGGCATTGTGACAAGTAAAGCAAACCTTAACTTTTTGGTCTTTTTTTATGTGTCGTAACCATTCTTCTACTCTGTGTATGTTTAGATAAATGTCCCTTGGCTACAACTTGCTTAAACAAGTATGTTGGGAAGAAAATCCAAACACAATGGGTGCCCGAATGCCAATAAAGCATGGCAAGCGGCCATACATATTAACAATCTGGTCACCGGCTGCCTAAACCGGCTGTGTACATTATATAACTGCCAGCTTCTAGTGATTTTGCTAAGAGGTTTCACCCCTATACATAGTCATTTGGAAAGCGAAGTAGACCTTCTTTACATGCTATGGTTTTAAGTATGAGGGCATAAAAAAATCTGGTTCAGTAAAGGAAATCTGTCAGTTGGATCAACCCTACATGGGCATATAGGTCATAAAAAGATTAATAAAATGATACCTTGGTATCTGCTCCGATGTCTTATTCCAGAGAAATCCATGTTTTTTTTAATGTAAGTGAGCTGTTAAGATCTATGGGCGGGACTCCGGTCTTCCTGAAAATGTCTCTTTAGATGGTAGGGGGCGTTACCAGTGTTAGACATGTAGATCAGGAGAGCAGACTTATCAACCATTATATCTCACACTGGTGTCATTTATAATAATTTGTGGAGGCAGATTCTCATGTAGATCAGTGTCCCGCCCCTAGATCTTAACTTAGAAAACGTGAATTTCTTTGGAATAAGACATTGGATCTCAGATACCAAAGTATCATTTTATTCAACTTTATCTTACCTGTGTGTTCATGTAGATGGCTTAGGAGGGTTGATCCTTCTTTAAGACCATTTAAAAGGGAGCCTTAAATTACCACCCTAGGCAGATTCCCCTCTTTTTTTCTGTCGCGATCATGTTATAATTATCAAGGTTGACCCAAAACTTTGTCCAAGTTTTTAATTTTGGTCCACTGTGAATTTGAGTTTGACATCACTGATTGTAAATAATACAATAAAGATGATTTATATTACAACACAACTCAAATGCAATGGCGGGACCTTAATGGAATCTGTCACCAGGATTTTCTTACCTCATCTGAGAGCAGCATAATTTTAGAAGAGACTCTGATTCCAATGATCAACCAAAGCAGGGGAAGGAATGGGAGAGTCGGCTCACCAGCAGTAAAAGCACCTGTGGCCGCGACTGGGAGACATTGCATGGAGCCGCCCAGGGCTGCAGCAAGACAATCATTGAGTCCTCCAGTGTTGAGGGGTAAATATAAAACTTCACGTTTATTTGAAAAACTAAAAAGCTGTGTGTGTATCTGGACATACATGCCACATCTACGCGTTTCGGCTTATAGCCTTAGTCATGGTGAGTTATACCCCGCTCACACCACAGCTCTGTGTTCATTGCATTTTGACAGTGAGCTGCTTATCACATGAGGGGGTGTGGTTGGACTACTGCTCACTGAGCACCAGTCCTGGCAATGATAATGTCCTGGTGATAAAACCTTAATTGTAAGTAAAATTCACACAGCATAGTAAGGGACACATTTTTGAAATCATGGTCTCGGACCCTATCTCCTGCTGTCCTCAGGCATGGCAAAAACATGCTGACCGATTCCCTTTAACAGCTGTGCATATTGAAAGCCCAGAAACCTCAATGAGCTTAAGCAGCTTGTACAGAGGGGGCCAAATATCTTCAGAAACAGTAAGAGACTGATAAATTTATATAGAAAACAATGACTTCAAATTATTACTGCTAAAGGTGGTTCTATAAGATATGGATTCATGGGGTGTACTTAATTATTCTCACTCTGCTTCTGCATTTTGGCCTTGTTTTTGTCGCCTGGTGTAAGTTTTCATGTGGTGGTGTTCATTTTGAGGCATTTTCCTAATTTTAAGACCTAAGGACCATTTTGTTTTTTCCAACTATGTCCTGATAAGTTAAACCATAGAATTCAAAGAGCGTGTTCTTCGTTTTTCACACGACTGTTCACATACTAGTCATCAATGTGGAAGAAGACTGGATAAGTCACTGCAATTCTCCAATACAGACCATTTTAGGAGAAATAAAAAGATCAGTCCTTTTATTTTATTTTTTTGAGACTGGGCTACCAGTCCATTGCAAAATCCCATAGTCTGTTAGCAGTCTACTGTTGGTGGGCGCTGGCTGGCTGGCCGAGTTCATAGACCGACTGCAGGTCTCCTAATCTGAGTTTGAACCTTTCCTAGGCATGTGTCAGGTTGTCAAGGTCCGGTTGGGTGATCTGCAGCCTGTCCATGAATCGTGAGCCGTACTCTGACCGTGACATGCAAATGTGTGAATGTGGACAAACGGTTGACTTTCCATTCTTGGTGCAGACCATCTGGTGTGTGTGGACACCTTGACATAGGTTTTTCCTTGTTGTTTCTTTGCCTCTGGGCATAAAATACCTTTTACGTAAGCTAACAAGTGTTCATTGTTGTCAGGGAACTTTGGATTATTGTGTGACGGTAAGCCATGTGTATTTGTTGTTTAGCGAATCGCTCCAATATGCCTTTGATATCTTTTACTCCTTAGTTACTCAGAAAATTGCTTTATGTTTTACCTCCTCCTGATTTTCTCTCATGAGGGGACGTAGCTTATCAGAAAGAATTAAAATGCCGTTAATTTCTGTATTAAGTAGTGCAAGGAGGACGTTGGGATGGCCTCTGCTTGCTTCATTGCATTCAAAAGAGGTAATTGGCTTTTAATAACCTTTCCATGCAGTTGGAAACAGATATAATTAAATCTAATCCTCTCGTACAAGCCTTCCACAGACTCCACAATCATTCTCTTGAGGAGCCCGTGTGTTTGTGTGTTAAACATCTCCATTGCTCATGAAAGCTTTAAATTGCAGAGTGTCTTCTGACCACATTAAATCCAAGGGTTTTTATGCTATTAGCAATTTTCACCGTGCACCACGTTACACCCTTCACTTTCTGCAGTAACAAAATAGAAATTGCTTCCCACAGTTTTCCCATGTACCATAAAACATCAGCCTTTTCTACAAGTCCTGGAGTATCACCACAATGTCTGAACTGATGGTTGCTATTACGGAGATCTCCTGATGCCCTCATATGGGGTGTAGGACACTAACATGCAATGTCCAAGGAGTGTGTGAACCAATGGTCTCCAGCTGTAAAAATATACCTTCTTCAATAAGAAAATGGCTTAATTGGCCATATTACAGAGATTTGGGATGGCCCTATAGCCAATTTAGATAAAAAAAATTTTGTGTATATTTTACTGTCCTTTTATGACAAATGCGCGTCACAGATGAGTGTTGGCAGATATCTTTTAATATTGAACTGCCTGGTTAGATGTTTTTCAGTCATTGTTCGTGGGACAATCACAACTACAGCAACTAACAAAGTACATTTTAATCTATATATGTTTGAATAATAAGTTCCATAACTGGGTACTGAGATTTTATAAATGTTCCCCTGCTATATACTATTATTTGTTGTGACCAATCATGCGGAGTCGCTCTAGTGCATGATTGGCAAGTACCACGGCCCCTGTTGAGGAGAGGAAGCATAAATCATGTGATAAGTACACAGTCGACATAGCAGCTCCTGCTTTCTGAGGTAACGGTAACCCTTTTCCCTTCTTGTTTTATCACAGGAGTGAGTATTTCTGCCACTTCACCAGTCCTGTGACCTTACCTTAAAATAAGTCAGTAGCCTATATGATCAGCAACCCTGGAGCTCCTATGTCACTGACTTGATTTATGATAAGCTCAGAGGGCTGTACCACTGTCTGCATCCACAGGGGCATGGAGTTCCTCTGGTGTCACCCATCTACCGTCCTCCCAGTTGCTAAGCAACAGCCTTAAAATATGCTGTCTACTGCCTCGCATGTAATGTGCATAAACAATTACATACTTAAAGAACGTGACCAATGCAACGCAACATTATTATACTGAAGCAGAATGTATAATTATTTAGTTATTATCACTGAATGCTTAATATTTGCATCTTTACAACATTTCCCATGTCCATACCTATGGAATAAACGCTTTTGCTTTTCTCTCCAGTTCACATTAGTACGCATTGTTTTAATTAGTAGAATGAGTACAAGAGTAGAATGGTTTTCCTAGGCACCGGACCGATCCAGAAAACTTCCTTCATTACATCTTCACTATAAAATCAAAAACCTGGCAAAATGGAGACGTTTCAGTCATAAGTGGCCTTTTTCAAGCCAAACAATAAAGAAAAATCACCAGAATACATATGAAATTTCCTTGTGTTTTTATTCTTTATAAATGGTCAGATCTGTTGATAGAGTGAATGGAGTCAAGTAACAAAAAGGAACAAACTAGACAGAAAAAACCCATAACCTTTTAATGGATATCCCAACGTCTATATACACATGGTATTTACAGACAAAACACTTTTAAAAAGGGGGATGATATGGGTTTAATGATATTAGGGTAGAATATACGGTACCTAAACAGACTGCCAGTCCCTAATTGGTCCCTATAAGGCCGGGGTCACACTGGCGAGGAATACGGGAGAGTGAGAGGCGCAAAAAGCACGCATTAGACACGGACCAATGATTCTCTATGGGGTCCCTCGCATCAGCCGTATATTTCTCGTCTGTATTCTACGCTCGGTGCCAATCGCAGCATGCTACGATTGTCAGCGTACTACGCCCGTAGCACGCCAATGCAAGTCTATGGGTGCGCAAAAAATACGGATTACACACGGAACACACGTGTGACTTGCGAGAAATACGCACCAGGTGTCTTTTAGCAAAGCCGGCAATTCATTGCGCTATACAGTAAACTCACACGGACAGGTTTAATAAAGAAATGAAAGAATAGATATAGACACATAGAATGCATATATATATATATATATATTTTCTATGTGTCTATATCTATTCTTTCATTTCTTTATTAAACCTGTCATAGGGCTCCATTATAAGTCCATTTTGCAAGCCTGCGAGAAAATCTCACCATACGGATTACATACGGATGCTGACATGCGCAAAATACGCGACCACACCTTGATTACGGATGACATACGGAGCACTGTTTAGGGGTCTGTCATCCGTATTACGCATGTAAACTACAGACCGTATTTTGCGCAGGTTAGTGTGACTCCAGCCTTAAGCTGTTTACCTGCCTATCTGCTTGGTTGGCACCCTAAAAATTTGACATGGCGCCCGCACTCATCATCAGCAGCCGCTGGGTAACCTTATTATTCCCTATATTAAACACACACATATATACAAACATATAAAATATATAGTCACAAAGTGGATTGGGTACTTGTGGGATTCTGGGTGTAAGTAATAAAGTACAGAAGATGGCTATCCAGAGGTATCCTGATGTAGCAATGTGTCCACTTCTCATGTCAGAAAAATCTGACAATATAATAATGTGCATCTGTGCTTGAATGTTCAAGTGCACCGAGGTGTGCCAATTCTCTTATGTCAGAGCTTTTAGACAGTAAAAAAGCGCATCCGTGCTTGAATCCTCTCCAGATTAAATCAATCATATAAGCCACAATAATTGTATAGAGCCCCAGAAGACAAGTTATCTGAATTATTGTATAAAAGATCCCTTTGTCCCGACGCGTCGCCCCCTCTTCCCTCTTTTTTGTGGAGTCAGGACCTCAATGAGGAGATTTGGGGTGCCATTCAACCCCAACAGATGTTGGTCACTCCCGCTGCTCCTGGCTGGTGGAACACAAATGTGCTCCATTTCTTCTCCCACACCTAGATAGTGGAGTGCAGACTGCCTTCCACCAACAGCCAATCCTGGTTGCTCACAGAATTGTGTGAATAGTGTTCTTCCATTCATAGCACCAGTGGCTTGGTATAATAATCCACCAGTGCTACAGTACACCAGCATTACATTCGATAAATACAGGCTCCCTCATTGCCCTTTGTTATGTATGTGAATGAAACAAATATTTAGCTATTGGAGGGGATAAGGAAAAAAGGGGATTAGTATTGGGGGCATAGGTCTTAATTTTGTGTCAAAGCATTTCTCAATGTGTGGGTTTTTTTTTCTTTTTAGATATATACAGTGGGGGAAATAAGTATTTGGTCTCTTGCTGATTTTCTAAGTTTGCCCACTGACCAAGACATGAGCAGTCTATAATTTTAAGGGTAAGTTAATTTTAACATTGTGAGATAGAATATCAAAAATAAAATCCAGAAAATCACATTGTATAAATTTATTTGCTTTTTGTGGTGAGAAATAAGTATTTGATCCCCTACCAACCATTAAGAGTTCTGGCTTTCTGGCTCCTACAGACCAGTTAGAGACTCCTAATCAACTCGTTACCTGCATTAAAGACAGCTGTCTTACATAGTCACCATTATAAAAGACTCCTGTCCACAGACTCAATGAATCAGTCAGACTCTAACCTCTACAACATGAGCAAGACCAAAGAGCTTTATAAGGATGTCAGGGACAAGATCATAGACCTGCACAGAGCTGGAATGGGGAACAAAACCATAAGTAAGATGCTGGGTGAGAAGGAGACAACTGTTGGTGCAGAAGTAAGAAAATGGAATACAAAATGACTGTCAATCGACTTCAATCTGGGGCACCATGCAAAATCTCACCTCATGGGGGTATCCTTGATCATGAGGAAGGTGAGAAATCGGCCTAAAATTATACGGGGGGGAACTTGTTAATGATCTCAAGGCAGTTGGGACCACACTCACCAAGAAAACCACTGGCAACACATTACGCCATAAAGGTTTAAAATCCTGCAGTGCCAGCAAGGTCCCCCTGCTCAAGAAGGCACATGTGCAGGCTCGTCTGAAGTTTTCCAATTAACACCTGGGTGATTCTGAAAGTGATTGGGAGAAGGTGCTGTGGTCAGAGGAGACAAAAATGTATCCCTTTGGCATTAACTCAACTCGCTGTATTTGGAGGAAGAGAAATGCTGCCTATGACCCAAAGAACACCGTCCCCACTGTCCAGCATGGAGGTGGAAACATTATGTTTTGGGGGTGTTTTGCTGCTTAGGGCACAGGAATAATTCACCGCATCAATGGGAAAATGGATGGAGCCATGTACCGTAAAATCTTGAGTGACAATCTCCTTCCCTCCATCAGGACATTAAAAATGGGTCGTGGCTGGGTCTTCCAGCAAAACAATGACCCAAAATATAAAGCCAATGCAACAAAGGAGTGGCGCAAAAAGAAGCACATTAAGGTCATGGAGTGACGGCAGCGGGGCGCTCAAGTACAGCGCCATTAAAGATGGGGCCGCAGTGCACTATGGGTAATCCGCAGTGCGCATTCGCGGGCAGCCACTTCCAGGGGCGCAGGGACCGCTGGGTAGAGGCGGCGCCAAATTCGAAAAAGGGGAAAAAAAATAAGAGCGCTCATATTTAAAACCCCACTAAAGGGGAAAGGAGCGTCAGCATGAGCGAAAAGCAGAAAGAGGAGACGCTGCGGTGGTCCCCGAAGCAGGGGCTGCAGCAAACGCAGCAACAGCACCAGCATTCACAGCGCCAGCGCAACTCTTCCCAGCAGCGCAGCAGCAGCGGTCACGCAGGATCGCGGTGCAGCCAAAGCTCCACCATGGCAGCACAGCCAGACGTGGATTCAGCTGTGGAAATAATCCCTACGCCCGAGACGGTATCTCTCGTTCCACAAGGTGGGTGAGTGATCTCCGTGAATGCCCGCTCGCTAACATGCGATTTATTAATTTTTCTGTTTCAGGGGCATAAATGCACGACCAAATCCAAGCTCATGGTATGTGCCATGTGCACGGAGGAGCTACCCCCTACGTGGGAGAAAAAGCTCTGTGCGGCGTGCATAGAGCAGACAATACAGGAGGAATCCCCGAGATTTGCTTCAGATCTCAAAACACTAATAATGACCCAGGTCGAAGACGCCCTTAAGGGCGTTAGAACCTCAAAGAAGAAACGTAGGTCCAGGCATAGATCGCCAGAGTCTAGTGTTAGCGAGTCAGAAAGTGAACTGACTCAAGTAACTCATCATCCTTCCAGTCCTCTTCATCATCCTCAGAAGGGGGACGTAGCTGCTTCCCGATTGAAGAAACAGACACCCTGGTAAAAGCGGTGAGGACAACTATGGGGCTAGTAGATGAACGGCCTAAGAAAACAGCCCAAGATCTGATGTTCGGTGGGCTGGAACAAAAAAAAACGGAGAGCTTTTCCTATCAATGAGAAAATCCACTCCCTAATTAAACGAGAGTGGAAAAATCCAGACAAAAAAGTCCTCTTAACACCCAAGAGGAAATACCCCTTTGACGACCCGGCCTGCTCCCTATGGAGTAAAGCTCCTAAATTAGATGTAGCAGTTGTAAAAGCTTCTAAAAAATTTGCCCTGCCCTTCGAAGACATGGGCACCCTGAAGGACCCAATGGACAAAAAAGCAGAAGCTTTTCTAAAAAATGCGTGGGAGGCGGCAGCAGGGGGGGCTAAAGCCAGCCATAGCAGCCACGTGCACGGCACGCCCTAATGGACTGGCTGGATCACTTAGATTCACAAATAAAGGGAAAAGTCCTAAGAGATACAATGCAAAGGTCGGTTTCTGTAATGAAGGGGGCAGTAACCTTCCTGGCCGATGCATCGGTAGACTCGACCAGGCTGGCAGCCAGAACAGCCGCCTTCTCGAATGCCGCAAGACGCGCCTTATGGCTGAAATGCTGGCCGGGAGACTTAGGCCATGTGCACACGATGCATTTTTCCTGCGGATCCGCAGCGGATTTTACTGCGCAGAAACGCTGCAGATCCGCAAAGTGATTTACAGTACAATGTAAATCAATGCAAAAAAAACCCGCTGTGCAGACGCTGCGTTTTTTTCCGTGCGTTTTTTGTGCGGTACAAAAAATGCAGCATGTCACTTCTTTTGTGCGGTTTTCCACCTGCTCCATTCTCCAAATCCGCAGGGGGAAAACCGCAGTGGAAAACCGCAAAAAAAAAACGCTGGAAAACCGCAAATAAAAAGAAGAAATCCGCAGGAAAATGCAGGTCATTTGACCTGCGGATTTCTTCAAATCTGCGCGGAAAAATCCGCAGGAGGAAAATCTACGTGTGCACTTAGCCTTACAGACAGAAACCAAATTGTGTGCAATCCCGTGCGAGGGGGAATTTTTAGACAACATCCTGGACAAGGCAGGGGACAAGAAAAAATCTTTTCCCGGGTTCCCTAGTCAGGCATACAAACGGCCTTTTCGGAACAGAAGGTTCATGCGACGGAAGCCCCCAAAAGGGAACAAAGAAGGATGGGAGGATAGGAGAAATTAAAACAAGGGCTTTATGTTTAACAAACCCCCCCCCCCCCCCCCCCCCCCCGACAATAAAAAGCCACAATGAAGGTCGGGGGAAGATTATCCTACTTTCTCCAGGCCTGGGAAAAAATGTCCGCGAGTCCATGGATACTAAACATAATAAAGGAAGGTCTGAGGCTAAAATTCATTACCCTCCCAAACAACTCTTTCGTGATAACGCCCCAAAGGACATCACACGAGCAGCTGGCTCTACAACAAGATATAGCGAATCTAAAGCTGGAGTCACACATAGCGACTCACCAGCGATCCCGACAACGATATCAACGTGTCAGGATTGCTGGTAAGTCGCTATGTGATCGCTGGTGAGCTGTCACACAAACAGCTTCACCAGCGATCAGCACAGCGATGCCGTTAGTTACCAGCGCGCTGATGCAGGGAGCTGGTAACTAATGTACGTCCCTTAGATACCCGATGTGTACGTTAGTTACCAGCAGATCGCTGGTCTCCCGCCTGTCACACGCAGCGATGCGTGCTGGCCAGCGACAAAAGAAATGTCCAGCGGTTTCCTACAGCGATCAGCGATACCGGCAGGGGGGCCGGTCGCTGATCGCTGTCACACACAGCAATCTCGCTGGTGAGATCGCTGTTGTGTCACAAAACTTGTGACTCAGCAGCGATCTCGCTAGCGAGATCGCTATTTGTGACGGGGCCTTAAGAGAGAAGAACGTGTTACAAGAAGTCACCTACCAAGACAGGGGCAAAGGCTTCCACTCCCCTCTCTTCCTTCGCAAGAAGCCAGACAGATCGTACAGGGCAATCATAAATCTAAAAAGGCTGAACAAATTCCTAGAAATTCAGCACTTCAAAATGGAGACAATAAAATCTTGTATAAAAATGCTTCCCCCAGCTTGCTTCATGGCTGTATTAGATTTAAGAGACGCATACTACAATGTGCCTATTCACAGAGACCACAGGAAATACCTCAGGGTGGCAGTGACAATCCAGGGGGGAGATAATGCATTATCAGTTCAGATCCCTCCCCTTCGGGCTAGACATTGCTCCAAGAGTATTTACGAAGTAATGGCCCACATAAGAGAGCAAAACATTCTGATAGTCCCATACCTGGACGATCTCTTAATAATAGGGGTCACCTTTCACCACTGCAAACAACAATTAGACATGGTCATAAGGTCTCTACTGAGTCTAGGGCGGATGCTGAACTTGCCCAAGTCCAGACTCATACCAAGTCAGGTGCAAGAGTACTTGGGGATAACACTGGACTCAATCAAACAGAAATGTTATCTTCCGCAGGCGAAGGTTCAAAAAATGACACAAATGGCGTCACAAATGAGAGCTTCCCCGAACACTACCCTGAGAAAAGCAGTGTCACTATTAGGATCAATAACCGCCTGCATGCCAGCAGTTCATTGGGCACAGAGCCATACTCGAGACTTACAGTGGGAAATATTAGACGCAGACGTTTCCCTACACGGGAATTTAGACATGCAGTTAAATATCTCACCAGAGACAAGACATTCCTTAACGTGGTGGACAGTTCCAGGCAACCTAGCCATGGGGGTTCCTTGGGCTTTGCCTGCGACAAAGATCCTAACTACGGACGCAAGCCCCTGGGGGTGGGGTGCACATCTAGGCAACCAGGTGGCACAAGGGCCCAAGGACCAGGGAAGAGAGTCCGTTTCCTCAAATATGAAGGAGCTGCTGGCAGTAAAACTAGCTCTCATTCATTTTCTAGATTCACTTCGTTCCCATCACACAAGGGTTTTCTCAGACAACCAGGTAGTGGTAGCATATCTAAACCACCAGGGGGCACCAGATATCCACCACTGATGGAGGTAACAAAGTCCATTTTCCACCTGGCAGAACACAATCTAGAATCCCTGACAGCCCTTCACATAAAAGGTGCAGAAAATCGAACGGCGAACTTTTTAAGCAGGACACGTCTAAAACAGGGAGAGTGGGAACTTCTTCAACCAGATCGTGAAACTCTGGGGCCGGCCAGAAATAGACTTATTTGCAAACAGTCAGAACCGGAAGTTGGAAACCTTCTGCTCAATCGATCCCCGAGGGGGGCCCAGTAGCTCTAGACGCTTTTACGATACCCTGGGATTATCAACTGGCCTACGCCTTCCCCCCCAATATCTCTCATCCCCTTAGTACTGAGGAAAATACGGGGGGACAAGGCGACGGTAGTGGTAATAGCGCCCTTCTGGCCACGGAGAATATGGTTCTCCTGGCTAAGAAGAATGTCCGTAACGGATCCTTGGGTTCTACCAGAAACTTCAGACCTGCTATCCCAGGGACCAGTGTATCACCCCCACATAAAAAACCTACACATGACAGCTTGGCTTTTGAGAGGGAGCTCCTAAGTAACAAGGGCTTCTCATCAAACTTGGTAACCACGCTACTACAAAGCAGAAAGCCAGTAACCACTAAAGCATATGGCAAAGTATGGAAAAATTCATGTCAGTGTCAGGCTCTGACCCAACGGGCGAAATCCCTGTAGACAAGATTCTGGAATTCCTACAGAGGGGGTTGGAAAAGGGGTTAGCTACCAGCACCTTAAAAGTACAGGTGGCGGCCTTGGGAGCTTTGTATAACCATGACCTAACCAAAAGTAGATGGGTTATGAGATTCATTAGAGCCTCAAGTAGATCTAGGCTGATTCCCCTATGCACCCCCCGGGATCTAAACTTAGTACTAAACGCACTAACCAAATCTCCCTTCGAACCCCTAGCGGAGGCTCCCTTAAAAATATTGTCCCTTAAGACCTCCCTACTCATAGCCTTAGCTTCTGCTCGCCGCATTAGTGATATACAAGCTTTGTCTGCCCACTCACCCTTCAAGCAAGTTCTGGATGATAGGGTAATTCTCAGAACCGACCCAGCATATCTCCCCAAGGTGTCTTCACAGTTTCATAGGACCCAGGAAATCTCCCTACCCTCCTTCTGTCCCAATCTCAAAAACAAAACAGAAGATTTATTACACATTTTAGATGTAAAAAGATACCTGGTCTAATATTTGACAACCACAAGGGAGTTTAGGAAGGATAGGGCTCTGTTTGTCTGTTTTCAGGGTCCTCGGAAGGGTCAAAAAGCATCGAAGGTGGATAAGAGAGGCTATCACCTTTTATCCTACTCCTTGCGGGGCGGCCATCCCGGAGGACGTAAAGGCCCACTCAACCAGGGCGGTGGCATCTTCCTGGGCGGAGAAAGCCGGCTCTTCATTAGCCCGGATGTGTAGAGCGGCCACTTGGTCTTCGCCCTCTACATTTTTCAAACATTACTGTCTAGACTTAACCTCCTCTTCAGATCTCACCTTTGGGAAAAGGGTGCTGGAGGCGATGGTCTCTCCCTAGATGTACAATCTTTGTAATTCTCTCTGTGGTGCCGTCATGGGGGAAAGAGAAAATCGTAGTTACTTACCGATAACGGTATTTCTCTGATCCCATGACGGCACCCGTACATCCCCTCCCTTTCACACTCACAGGTGTGCACATTAGAGTGAGTTAGTTAGCTACATGGTGCCTCTATTAAGCTTAGTTTGATTAATTTTGCATTTTTATAGCCATTAGAGTTGCAGTTGAAAGTTCTGTGTAATGCTCTGTAAACCAACTGATACGGGAGAGAGGTACCGCCTTTTTCATCTGTAGGTTTCCTGTCCCTGAGGGCGGATCCCTCTCTCTCTCCATGGTGCCGTCATAGGATCAGAGAAATACCGTTATCGGTAAGTAACTACGATTTTCTCACTGCAAAATGCAAATAAATTTATACACTAATTTTCTAGATTTTATTTTTGATATTCTATCTCTGTTAAAATTAACCTACCCTTAAAATTATAGACTGTTCATGTCTTTGTCAGTGGGCAAACTTACAAAATCAGCAAGGGATCAAATCCTTATTTCCCCCACTGTATTAGAGGTCTTATTTCTTTATATAGATTTTATGGGACCACTTTTTACATGCATTTTTATTCAGTGATAAAAATACAAAACTTATTTCCTTGCCACCCCAATCTCTCTCCTACCTTCCCCTGTGGAAAAAAGAGCATCTATCATCCCTGAATTATAGATATTTGCAAAGGTATGCAAGCTGCACTACTATAATCAGATGGTCAAACCAACCTATCCGAAAAAAAGTCAGATAGTGATTCCTATCCTGGGACTTGTGGTATTATTGTTGACTAGATGAAGCATGTGAAACTGAGCTGTTTGTTGAGTCCTCCTGGGTTGTTGGACTTAAGCCAGAAAATCCGCCTATTTTCACGCTGAATAATCCGCTTATCCCAGTCTCCCTGTCATATGGATGGTGCAACTTTTATAGCACGAAAGGAGATAGAATCAGGATTACCGCCAGATAGTGAATTTACATGTCATGCCAGCGGTTTATCTCTTTTGTTCCTAATGTCCCCTAAGTGTTTACCAATGCAGACTCGTAGTTCCCTTTTAGTGTAAGGCTGGGTTCATACTGCGTTCAGACAGTCCGTTTAACGCATTGCGTTACACCGCGGCATAACGCGATGTAACACAATCCGTTAATGCCATTAACCCCCATTACCGAGCGCATCGCTAACGCATGCCAGAATCGACATGCGCTAGCGATGTGCCGTCATTCTGTGACGGACCCTCGGACGAGGTCTGCAGCGTCCGAGGGTCCATCACCGCTAGCGCAGATGAAGCATCTGCGCTAGTGGTATAGCATAACGCGATCGAGTTATGCTATAGCGTTAACGCAGTCTGTCAACGCTATGCATTGAATGGAATGCTTTAACGCAGTATGATCCTGGCCTTACCAACTCATCTCCGCAGACAGCTGAGGAATATTTATTTTAATTCTGTTACAGGAGACCATGGCTTCAGTGGATTGAGCGATGATGTGAGTATGGCTTAATTTAGATTCAATAAACTAGTCTGTGTCATGATTTCAAATATAGGACTTTATTCTGCATATGTGTTTTTTATAATATGACTATGAGCTATGGGCTTGATGTCAAGGGTGACATTCCCCCCCCCCCCAAACTATTATCCCACTTGCCAGCACTCCAGAGCATGTGGGAAGATCGAGGCTAAGTGCCAGAATTGGCACATCTTACGAATCCATCATTTCTGTGGTGGCTGATAGCTGATGTTTTTAGTCTGGGAGGTGGTCGATATTCATGGTCCCTTCCTAGGCTATTAATATCAGCCCGAAACTGTCTGCTTAGCGTTTTCTGGTTAGATTTTATTGGGGGACCCCACATCAATTTTTTTTCTGGGGTCCCCCGTAAACTAGCCAGTAAAGGCTGAGCAAACAGCTGTGAGCTGATATTAATAGCCTATGTAGGTTCATTCTGTTAACACTCCTACATAGGCTGGTGACTGTGTGTGTGTGTTTATTTAACCAGTTTAGTAATGAGGGTATCTAGCTGACACCTCTTCATTACTAAACCTAGGGCTTGGTGTCAGCGACAGCTGCTGGCACCAGCCCCTAATCCCATTACTCTGATGCCGCTGCATCAGAATGAAAAAGATCTTTTTGAAACAGGAAATTACATCACTAAACATTTTTTTTTTTAACGCAAATTTTGCTGTACTAAATCACATGCCAAAAATGCATACATTAACATGGCAAAACGTGCGGTTTTGCGGTCAAGAGATGCAGAAACCTTGCAGAAATTTCTTCAAGCAAATACTCAACGTGCACACATAGCCTTAGAGCTTTGTGCATGGTTTAATTGCAGCAGAAATAAGTCATTATTTTGCAAAAAGAGCTGTTTAGTTTTGTACCAAGGTTTATGCTCTGGTTTTTAAAACCTACCGTTCTCAGTTCAGCATTGAAGACTTGAGACTCGGGTCTGGTTGGACATGCAGAAGGTGGAAAAAAGGAATAACGTTATTAAATGTTGGATAATTCGGGAAAAACGTTATTCAATGTTGGATCATCAAGAATAGCGTTACTAAATGATGGATCATTGGGAATAACCTCAAATGTTGGCTCATCGGGAATAACATCAAATGTTGGATCATCGGGAATAGCGTTACTAAATGTTGGATCGTTGGGAATAACGTCAAATGTTAGATCATTGGGAACAAATGTTGAATCATCGAGAATAACATCAAATGTTGAATCATCGGGAATAGCGTTACTAAATGTTGGATCATTGGGAATAACATCAAATGTTGGATCATCGGGAATAGCTTTACTAAATGTTGGATCATCGGGAATAGCGTTACTAAATGTTGAATCATCGGGAATAACATCAAATGTTGGATCATCGGGAATAGTGTTACTAAATGTTGAATAATCGGGAATAACATCAAATGTTGGATCATCGGGAATAGCGTTGCTAAATGTTGGATAATCGGGAATAACATCAAATGTTGGATCATCGGGAATAGCGTTACTAAATGTTGAATAATCGGGAATAACATCAAATGTTGGATCATCGGGAATAGCGTTGCTAAATGTTGGATAATCGGGAATAACATCAAATGTTGGATCATCGGGAATAGCGTTGCTAAATGTTGGATAATCGGGAATAACATCAAATGTTGGATCATCGGGAATAGCGTTGCTAAATGTTGGATCATCGGGAATAACGTTACTAAATGAGTGCTACTTTGCAAATGTAGGGCTCAGGAAAAAAGATTAAGGGTCTAAATCACTTGCCCGTATGGTGATTTCATATTTGGCCGGCGATGCCAGCACCGCACTGCCCGCCATCACACTTTTAACTGTATCCTAGCTGCCTATACAGTTGAAGAAAGGCAATTAACTATAATTATTTTGCGCCTGCTGTGCAAGCAGTGCTGAGCTTCAGAACACATGCTGTAGAAACTGGAGCAGTGGATAACAGGGAGAGGTGAGTATTTTATTTGTATTTTTTTCATTCTGCAGTATGGAGGACTATATGGGCACCATTATACTATATGTAGGGCTGTGTGGGGATCAGAGTCGGGGCATCATACTGCATAAGGTTCACTTTACTTTGAATGGGGGGGTTACAGTAGGGTCTTCATGCTGTGCATTTGGAGGAATTCACTGTGGGGGGGTACTTTTGTTGGCATT
This sequence comes from Dendrobates tinctorius, assembly GCF_039654945.1. Taxonomy (NCBI): domain Eukaryota; kingdom Metazoa; phylum Chordata; class Amphibia; order Anura; family Dendrobatidae; genus Dendrobates; species Dendrobates tinctorius. Next base: position 26,383,766 of record NW_027361827.1, on the reverse strand, counting down.
ATACTTTTATTTATATTAATTCATTTTATCCTTTGTTATTACATATTTAAATTAGGCCATTGGGCCATATGCTTTTTACTGCTCTTACACAACATAGTCTATTATTCCACTATGCCATTTTCGTGAGTTTATTTTATTCTAAGATCTATTAATTAAAATATAATTTATTCTGATAACACATTATCCGAGCATGTATGATCATCACTACACTGAGTTTGGCATCCCTGGAATGTTTCTGTACTCCAGAATAAGTATGGAAAAACGCTATTTTTTTATTCCATTTGATGACTAATATATTCAACTTCTCAAAGAAATGGTGCATAATATATATTCTCCCAGCGATGGTGCGTTTTTTCAGGGTGCAGCCTTTTGGACATTTACTGTAGAACATGAAAAGCATTTAGAGACTATGTATTAATTCGTAATATCCCAGTTTTCTTAGTAATTGTGTAATCACTGTACAAAGCCAGCACTGAGTAATATGCCGTTTCTCTACCAGGAGGCCATGGCTCATTACTGTACAACATGCCCAATTAAAAAAGCCGATGTCCAGTTTGTATGTCGAAATTATATTACAATTTTCCCTTAATCCAGTTTACAGTAGATTCTATGTTCAGATCTGCCCAACTTTGGTTCCAACTAGTATTGGCATCTCTGGTGGAGGCCTTTTACCTACGCTTTAGGCAGATGCCTAGTGCCTGAAGTGCTTGGTGTTTGTCTTTTTTTCAAACGTTTTCCATGACCCTCGGACCAATTTCTTACCTTCTCATTTTCTAGTCTTACACCTCCTCCTGAGAAGGTGAGTCTTGTACAGGTTATTTCCACCAGTTTAAACCTCTTGAAAAGGGTTGTCAGAGCTAAAATGAAAAGTCTGAATCCCTCCAGCGCACTTCTAGTGGGTGTGGCCTTGCGCGACACACTTGTATGTAGTAGACCACGCCCACTAGACGTCTTCTGCCCAGGAGCATGCATATTACATACATCACCGCCTTTCCTGGCTTGGAAACGGGCGAATCCTCTTGTGACTGCAGACTTTTCATTTTAGACCGGACAACCCCTTAACCTCCGCGTTGGTCCTTTCAGTAGAAACGTGTGTACGTGTGAATGCTTCACTCCGTTGTGGATTTTTTATATTCCTAACAGACACTAAGCTCCGGAGAGAATTGGGCTTAAATACGGTGAGCTGGCTCCTTATTCTATTCTCAACAGTTTTGAAAGAGTCCCTGCTTTTTTTTTTTTTTTTTTCTGCTGTAGATAAAGCCGTGGTCTGGTCAGTTCACACCCTTGATTGGCAGCTTCCTGAGTACACAGTACGTTGTCAGCAAGCTGCCAATCAGTGGTGGAGGCTGAGTTTTCCCAGAGTAGCTGGACTGCATGACACATGGCCACTAGTTGTCTAGTCATAATCTCCTGCTCATAAAACACTGATTGTATTGAAAGCTGATGAGCAATTGAGACATCACTGGAACCAGGCTCTTTGCCCATACACCTTTCTGATCTCAGATTACATAGCAAAACCTTCTGACAGATTCCCTTTAAGAAGCGTGATCCCATACCAATGGACTACGCTCTTGCTCACCCATCGGAGCCTGCTTAGCAGCTGCCAAATGACTTGTATAGATGTCTACTTCTCACATTTCATGAAATATTAATCATTTCACAATTTCGGTTCTTTGTAATATAGAAGCTGTTAAAATCCTTATGTTCTGAGCCTTCTGTCCCCTACGCCTTGTATCCCTCTAAATTATGTATTATTTAAAAATGACTTTTCCGAGCGCAAGGCTTGCTTACTGATGCCGTGAATAATTAGCCTAAAGCACCACATTTTCTGCTCCTTTCTTGTTTTTCTCACCCATGTAGTTTCATGGGCGATGGTTCCTCGTTGGGACTGGTTAAATTGCATCTCTCTGCCCTTGTAGGACTGTGTGAGATCAAGCTGCTTCTTCAGCACCTAGTCAAGGTGGTACCAGCCTAACTCCAGGTGGCCATATACAAGTGGAAAAGGCTTATTGGACTGGTCGGATGTGCCGATCCCAAAGCAAAACTATTCTAAAATTTCACGGTTCAAGTAATAAACCGTTGTTCCTTTTATCACGTGACAACTTAAGATCATGTGTTTGTGCTTTGGTTTGTGTAGTAATCTGCCGTGTTCTCGTATTATGCCTTTGGTCCTATTTAGAGATCTGTGTACAGTGATGCAATAGTTGTCCAAGCTGTCAGGGATTTGTTTGCCAGCCTTGATTGCTAAACAAAGTTCTTGCGTTCAGTAGAAGTTCAGACTAATAGTTATTACCCAAGAGCGCGGTTTTTGCTGAACTTAAGATCCGTGGCGCTCCGCCAGCTTCTAGGCTCAAGACATTCTGAAGTTGTTACTGATCTAATGCTGATTGTCTATAAATGGGAAATATGGTTTCCTTCTCGGACCAGAGTGGTGTAGTTCTAATCTGTGGCAGGTAACCGTTTCTCCAATCTTTTACATTGGTGCTAATTGGGTGACCTTTCTCTGGCAGCAGTGTTCCAGAGGATCTACCAGGGGGGTTAGTGGTTGACATTAGTAATTGGATTCAGTCATCCCTTTAATCTTTTGCAGCTCAGTTTAATGGAGGTGAGATAAGACAGTCATCGCCTTCCCCATCAAGTGACAGACGTAGACAGCTCCGTGCCCCTGGAGGTGGCTTCAAGCCTATAAAACATGGAAGTCCCGAACTTTGTGCTATCCTGGGAGAAAGAGTGGACCCAAACATTGCACTGGAGAAACAAATGTGAGTTTTGGTGGGGAGAAGTGTTTTTTATTTTAAGTTGTGGACATGGTGATTATTTTTAGGAATTTTGATGCCTTGTAAACAGTAAGGGCAGGGTCAGATGGCCGTATAACTCATGCAGGAATCATCGCATCACACTGCATGGACTGGCCCGCCACCTCTCATGACCTGAGCAAGACAGCATGATGGATTACTATGCAGCTCTCAATCTCAGGTCAGGAGAGCAGACAGCCAGGATGAGGTTTTCTATGCGATTCTCGCACGAGAAATACGGCAGTCTGTCTCTGCCCTAAGGGTGAGACTACACTAGGCGGCTGATGCCAATTCCTTCTCAATCATATGGCCATTGACCTGCCGCCTGCGCATACCTGGCCTCAACGTGGGGCCGCTCCCGAAAGGAGAACACAAATGGAACACTTGTCAACTGCAAATGTCGGTGAACTCTCAAGGCAGGAGGACAACTAACAAAAAAAAAAAAAAAAAAAACGTGATTTTTTTAAGATTAGAATTTATTTATTTTTGTTAAATTAAAGAGTGGCCCCATTGGTTAATAATCTTACTTTGATACATTCAGATCAACAGTGGAAAGCTCCAATTTATTTCAATCTTCATAAACCTTCTTGATATATCATGTTTTAATGTTTTTGTAATCAATTTTGTTTGTTTATGATTTAGAATAATCAACTTTTGTGTTTTAGTTGGTATCATGGAGCCGTCAGCCGGATCGATGCCGAGAACTTGTTGAGGTTGTGCAAAGAATGCAGCTACCTTGTACGGAACAGTCAGACAAGCAAGCACGACTATTCCTTGTCACTGAAGTAAGTCCTTTCTATTGGATTTATTGGGAGCATTCTCTAAATGAAAAAAAAATCCTATGCAAAACTGCAAGGATTTGTGCAGGAAAAAAAAAGAATACTGTTGAGTTTTTTGGCTGTGCCATGCCCTTTGCCTTTAAAAAGGTACTGCCATAAGTAATCTGTCAATAGGATTTCACCTCCCAACCCCTTCTTAAATAGTATAAGTTGATGATGTGAGCAAAATATAGGCATATATTAAATTTATGGGATCAAACACCTAAAATTGACATGTGCAGATAGATGTATTCACCCCCCATTGTGATGAAGCCCATACGTATTTCTGGTGCAAGCATTTACCTTCATAAGTCACATGCTTAGTAATAGGAAGTCTAAGGGTACCGTTACACCTAGCGACTCACCAGCGATCCCGACCAGCGATATGACGCGGTCAGGATCGCTGGTGAATCGCTAGGTGGTCGCTAGTGAGCTGCCACTCAGGCAGATCTCACCAGCGACATCGCTGGGGACGGGGATCGCTACTTACCTGTCAGATGCGGCGATCCTGTGTCCTCCCGCCCGGCTCCACGCGTCGCTCGTCGTCACAGCAGGAAGCGCCGCAGGAAGTGGGCGACGAGGAATGGTCCAGCAGCTTCTCGCGCGATCAGCGATAACCAGCGGGGGAGCGGGTCGGAGGTAAGTATCACATGCAGCGATATCGCTAGTAATATCGCTGCAACGTCACAAAATCGGTGACTTTACAGCAATATTGCTAGCGATATCGCAGTGTGTAATGGGGGCTTAACTGTGTACAATCTGTCACGTGTCTGTCAGTATATACACTTTACCTTTTCTGAAAGGCCACAGAGGCTGCAACACCACTAAGCAATGACCCAAAGCTTACTGATAAAGTAACATTCAAGTGGTTTAAGGGGAAATGTGTGAATGTTGTGGAGTGGCCCAGACCTTAATCCAATTGAGAATCTGTGGTCAGACTTGAAGATTGCTGTTTACAAGAGGACATTTAGCTTGAAGGAGCTGGAGCAGTTTTTCCTTGAGGAATTGGTGGTAATCCCAATAATGCTCATAGAGACTTATCCAAAGTGCCACAAAAGGAGGCTCTACAAAGTTATGACTTTAGAGGGGAGAATAGTTATGTACACGTTTTCAATTATTTTGACCTGTTTGTTTTGCTTCATGAGTAAAAGAAAACCAAAATATGCACAGTTGTAGGCATGTTCTTTACATGAACTGATGCAAACTCTCAAGAAAAAAAAATACCTGTGACATTCCTGGTTGTAAGGTAGCAAAACACAAAAAATGCCAAAAGGTTGTTGGTTGTAGTGGGCTTTGAATTTCACAAGCCACTGTATGTTCTTTGACATGCAAGAGAAAGGTCTAAACCAGTGTGTATTTTCAATGGATATATTCTATTTTTTCCAACCACAGTACATTTTTGTATCAACTAGGTTGCAATCTTTTAAGACAATCAATACATGAAACTAGAGCTGAGGACACATTATTACTCCTGAGGACTTGCGCCACTAAGCTGCTCCGCTGCGCCCTGCTGTGTTTGCACGGCTTTGGCACGCCATCAGCTGTATCAATGTGCTTACTGGCATGCACCAGTAGGTGAAATAATGTCAGTTCTGCTTCTGTCTTGTGGATACACAGTGAGGAAGACATTTGGTTTCTTAGTGGCCCAGCTATAGTCTTATTTAAGATGAAGGACGCTAAGCAGAGACCCTGCAGAACATCTCCAGGACATTGTGATTTACAGGTATAATAAGCCTACATTCCATTACTAGCAGTTAATGACCTCACAGACTATCTTGATAATTAGTGTCAGCCTTTATAGGTCACCTTTCTAAATGTTTTAATTAGTAAAGTGAAATATAGATGTAAATCCTCAGGCAGCTCTAGTAAGTCATTGGAAGTGATGCTGACACCTGGAGTACAACTGAGGCCCAGGTTAATTGCATTGCTCCCTTATGCGTTGTAAGCCACCATTGCTGTGCAACCTCTTAATTTATCTGGAAAAAACCCTGGAATTATTCCTCACCAAGTAGGAATAGGGGTGTTGATGTGAGATCTCCCCATGGATCCCAAAGAGTCATAAACTTGGATTTTTCTTTTTAGCTTCTAAATTGTAAAGTGTATTGTAGAAATGTCACCTCTGCATTCTATGTTTAAAGTATTGTGTCCTGAAATTGGCAAGTACCTAGGTTTTTCAGAGATTAGTCAGAATGTAAATTCCATTGTTGCCTGTTATTTTGAAAGAAAGCTGCACAGATTACACTATGTTTATCAAACTGATAACTTTATATGAAAGTGGACCGTCAGTACAGCAACTTCTAGGGGTTGTCTCATGTTCGTTAATGATTAAAATTGCAAACTGCTTGTTAAAACATAATTATGAAAAATCTTTTCCATCCTCTAGAACAGAGGGATTTTTAATTCTATAGTTTACTGTTTTTTTTGCTTGGTTTACCTTCCACCTCAGAGGTGGCCAGTTTTCTAGACCATGAGTGTACGCATTGCTCTGAAGCTGGTTGCATCAGGCAAACTTTACTGTCTTTGTCCTTCTCCCATGCTACAGAGTCAAAACTGCCTCTACTGGCAGCATGAATCACTGGTACAACTGGAGAGGCAAAAAAAACACAAAATAGGGTCTTATTTGATAATCAAGTGGTGTAAGATATTATTGGCACGCTCACCTGATAGGGTTGTGACAGCCACAATTCCTATATAAGCATGTAAAGGATGTAGAAAGACCACCAAGGAGATACTGTACATTACATCATAGTGGTTTGGTTCTGATGAGGTTTGGAGACCATGAAACGCGTTGACCATAAACCACATTCATGCTTCACCTTCGTGTGTAACCATATCTTTGAACCATGGGCAGCGCGGACTCTGAACCGCCATTTTCTTCATTCTTTGAAAGGTTTTTCCTGGCATCATAGGAGAGCACACAATTCAACCCAATGGAGTTCACACCGCTGGTCTTAACTGTCAATCTTCAGAAGTGCAAGCTGTAACCTATGAGGCAGAGGAGGAGGTCAAAACTGAACACACACCTTTAACCCTTTCCCAATATAGGATGTAACAATACATCCTATTTTCAAGGTGTTGCTACATATGGCTGTACCAGTACGTCCAGATGACCAATAGCACCGGGAACAGCTGTGCGTGCACTGTGTAGCTCAGCTCCTGCAACATCAACCAGGCCAGGTGCCAGCTCTATCTCTGGCTATTAAGCCTAATACATGCAGCAGTCCATAACGACTGCAGAATCTAGAGCAGTGTTCCCCAACTCCAGTCCTCAAGAGCCACCAAAAGTTCATGTTTTTAGGATTTCCTTAGTATTGCCCAGGTGATAATTGCAGTACCTACACAGGCAATAATTCCATCACCAGGGCAATACTAATGAAATCCTGAAAACATGACCTGTTGGTGGCTCTTGAGGACTGGAGTTGGGGACCACATTGGTCCACCTTCCGTGACGTCACACAGAGAGCAGATCGTTAACCTTCAGTTGCCATGACACATAATGACCTCCAGGGCTGCTAAGTATGGTGGCCAGATGCAGGGGCTGACACATCTACGTATTGCAGGGTATTAGACCAACATAAAAAGCAATCACTCCTCACGAACACCAAACGATGAGCTGTATAAAGAAGATCTAAAAAGGTTTCTTGAACTGCTACTCATTTTGCTCATTCTGCCTTCTAAAAAATCCACAAGGCATGGTTCACATTTATTCTGTGCTGAGTAGTTACTTGGAAGTTTCCATCTAAATATTAAAGAAAAAAAAAAGACTGAATTTAGACATCCCCACTGACAGAATCATTGAATATAATGAGAGAATCTAAAATGGCTTCATCGGGCCCCTTTTCCACCAGGATCCCATCTTCTATGTATCTAAGAAAAAAAAAACATGGACACCGCCAGAACAAAGGCGACACTAAGTCCAAAGTGTCTCTATGTACCTCATTATAGTGAATTGGGTTTTATTAGGGGGTTCTGCCTGAATCACACATTTCAGAGATTTACATGAAAAAACCCAGCTTGCATGCTCAGCAACAGGCCACGGTCACACGTTCAGTATCTGATCAGTATTTTACCCCAGTATTTGTAAGCAAAACCCAGACTTGGAACAATCAGAGGAAAAGTATTATAGAAACCCGTCACCACTTCTGTATTTATCACCCACTCCTGTTTTTGGCTTACACATGCTGAGTAGTGTTGAGCGATACTTTCCGTTATTGGGAAATATCGGATCGGATTGGATCGGACCGATACCCAAAAAGTATCGGGTATCGCCGAATCCGATACCGGAAACCCATGCAAGTTAATGGGACAGAAATATCGGAATTAAAAAAAACCCTTTCTTTACTTGCACATCCAGTTCGGGAGGGGGAAGTGTGTGGGCGGTGTCTGTACGGGCCTGCCGGGGGTCTGTACGGGCCTGCCGGGGGTTTGTGTGTGTGTGTGTGTGTGCGCACAGGCATCGTCCGATGGGACTACAAGTCCCATTGGGCTATGCCTGCTACAATGACAGTGATTGACACATTAGCCAATGATGGGACAGTAGTAGTCCCATCATCCGGCTAATGTGTTGAATGTAAAAAAAAAACAAAAAAAAAACACATACATACTACATATATACTACATTCATACAACATACATACATACTACATTCATACAAAATACATACATACTACATACATACTTCATATATACTACATTCATACATACTACATATATACTACATTCATACAACACACTACATACTACAATCATAACACCTACCAAAAGATCTATGTCGCACTCTAATGACCGCACATACCGGATACAGATGATTTTAATGATTGCCAGTATAAGAGGGCCTTGGCCCACAACAGTGGCCACACAGCCCCCCGAGGAAGCCTCTGGGCGAAACGCGTCTGGGTCTGCCAGTACCGCTTGACTTGTCCACATGGGAAAGAGATTTGATCCTTAAGAGCTTTTTTCTGTATATCTCCTTTGGGATGATGCAGATTGTGTGGTATAGAGGTGCTTTATAGGTTAATTTACATGTGAGTTGCTGGCAGCACTGCAATAGGGAATATTATCCCGTTTGCTCGCACACTTGAGCATGTTCATTTTGATCCTTAATCTGAGGTATGAGCAAGTGTATGCATAAGCACTTTATTATTACCAATAGCTTACTCCAAGCTATACCCAGCTCTAGATGTTTAACTATTTATACCCTGTGCACATTGTGTCGAGCGGTTGGTTGTTTTCCACCTTATATATGCTCATTGAATTTGTGACTATATGTATTTTATTCAATAAAATTGTTTGTACTTTTGCACATAAACACTTGCTTTGTGTGTTTTCTCGTTAGAGTTTACAATTTTAGGGGCATTTTGAACTCGGTAGATCTTTTGGTAGGTGTTATTTCAATATAGAGTTGCCTGACTACACATGTGTTTTTTACACTTAGTGTTATGATCATTTATAGGTATGAAATTTGGTGTTAATACTACAATCATAGTTCATATATACTACATTCATACAACATGCATACATACTACATATATGCTACATTCATACAACATACATACATACATACTACATAATACATACATACTTCATATATACTACATTCATACAACATACATACTACATATATACTACATTCATACAACATACATACTACATACATACTTCATATATACTACATTCATACAACATACATACTACATACATAGTTCATATATACTACATTCGTACAACATATACTACATTCATACAACATACATACTACATAATACATACTTCATATATACTACATTCATACAACATACATACTACATATATACTACATTCATACAACATGCATACATACTACATACATACTTCATATATACTACATATATACTACATTCAGACATACTACATTCATATATACTACATACATACTACATATTTACTACATTCAGACATACTACATATATACTACATTCATACAACATACATACATGGTACATACATACTACATATATACTACATTCATACAACATACATACTACATATTTACTACATTCATACAACATACATACTACATTCATACATACATAGTACATACTACATACATACAACATACATAAAATATGCTACAGACATACAACATATATACTGCATACATGCTACATATATACTACATTCATACAACATACATAGTACATACTACATACATACAACATACATAAAACATGCTACAGACATACTTCATACATACAATACATACATAGACATACAGTACATATAACATAGAGTACATACTCACCATCACTTGTCACTTTGATCCCCGAAGCCAGTGTCATCTGTAAAACATATTAAAATAACAAACCAGCAATATACTCCCTGATCCTCAGAAATCCAGGATTGTGTCCCACGACGATCTCCTGTGGAGAACAGCAGCATCAGTTGATGCCACCACTCTCTAGGGGCCCCAGGAATCCAATGACGGGAGGTAGGTATCCTTCCGCACTGTATTCCTCCGCCACTGTAAAAAAAATAGTCCCTAGTCTCACTTTTGGCATTGCTGTGTGAGAAAGTTCCCATGCCGCTTTTGCCATAAAGTGAGACCAGTGAACTATAGTAACCTCTCAGTGATGCACTGCAGGAGATCGTCGTGGGACACTCGTGGATTTCTGCGGATCAGGGAGTATATCGGTTGTTTGTTATTTTAATATTTTTTACAGTGAGATGACACTGGATTCGGGGATCAAAGTGACAAGTAATGGTGAGTATGTACTCTGTTATATGTACTGTATGTCTATATGTATGTATGTATTGTATGAATGTATTGTATGTAGTATGAATGTATGTTGTATGAATGTAGTATATATGTAGTTTGTATGTAGTATGTATGTATGTATGTTGTATGAATGTAGTATATATGTATTATGTCGTATGTATGTTGTATGAATGTAGTATATATGTTGTATGAATGTAGTATATATGTTGTATGAATGTATGTATGTTGTATGAATGTATGTATGTTGTATGTATGTATGTTGTATGTATGTATGTTGTATGTATGTATGTTGTATGAATGTAGTATGTATGTTGTATGAATGTAGTATGTACTGTATGTTGTATGAATGTAGTATGTATGTTGTATGAATGTAGTATGTATGTTGTATGAATGTAGTATGTATGTTGTATGAATGTAGTATGTATGTTGTATGAATGTAGTATGTATGTTGTATGAATGTAGTATGTATGTTGTATGAATGTAGTATGTATGTTGTATGAATGTAGTATGTATGTTGTATGAATGTAGTATGTATGTTGTATGAATGTAGTATGTATGTTGTATGAATGTAGTATGTATGTTGTATGAATGTAGTATGTATGTTGTATGAATGTAGTATGTATGTTGTATGAATGTAGTATGTATGTTGTATGAATGTAGTATGTATGTTGTATGAATGTAGTATATATGTTGTATGAATGTAGTATGTATGTTGTATGAATGTAGTATGTATGTTGTATGAATGTAGTATGTATGTTGTATGAATGTAGTATGTATGTTGTATGAATGTAGTATGTATGTTGTATGAATGTAGTATGTATGTTGTATGAATGTAGTATGTATGTAGTATGTATGTTGTATGAATGTAGTATGTATGTAGTATATATGTTGTATGAATGTAGTATGTATGTTGTATGAATGTAGTATGCATGTATGTTGCATGAATGTAGTATGCATGTATGTTGTATGAATGTAGTATGCATGTAGTATGTTTGTTTTTTTGTTTTTTTTTACATTCAACACATTAGCCGGATGATGGGACTACTACTGTCCCATCATTGGCTAATGTGTCAATCACTGTCATTGTAGCAGGCATAGCTCGATGGGACTTGTAGTCCCATCAGACAATGCCTGCACACACACACAACCCCCGGCAGGCCCTCACAGACCCTTGGCAGGCCCGCACAGACCCCCCCCCGGCAGGCCCGCACAGACCCCCCCCCCCGGCAGGCCCGCACAGACCCCCCCCCCCCCCCCCCCCGGCAGGCCCGCACAGACCCCCCGGCAGGCCCGCACAGACCCCCCCCCCGGCAGGCCCGCACAGACCCCCCCGGCAGGCCCGCACAGATCCCGCATCATGATGACATCATTTCAGCAGCCAATCACAGCCACAACACTGGCTCATTGCATTATGGGAACTTCCGATTCCGGTATTCGATATTGTAAAAATATCGGTACTCGGTATCAGAATTCCGATACAGCGAATATCGGCCGATTCCAGATATTTGCAGTATCGGAATGCTCAACACTAATGCTGCGGCAAAATACTGACCAAATATTGAACAGGTGACCGTGGTCCAAAATATATTTTAACTTCACCTTAAAAGCGATCCAAAATGATATGTTCCCCAAAATGGTATCAATAGAAACTTAAATTACAACTGATTTCTTTTTTCTTTTATATAACTCTTTGTAACTCGTCACTAGGTACTTTAACTTTTGAGATTACTATTCATGAAAAAAATGCCTAGCTTGTTTTCCTATAAACTGCACCACTCTTGTCCATGGATGTCTGGTCTTGCAATCCATACCCATTTATCTCGAGAGAGAGCAGTTATAATACCAAGCACAAGACGAATGCAACTTCTGAGAACACAATTGCCTTTTTTTTTTCCAATTGGGAACAACCCGTGTAATGTAGATCAGCAGCACTTTAAGCCGTCTCTCCACCACATTGTTTCTTAGGCTGCTTTTCCAAAGATCACAGCCATTAACTAAAAGAAAAATGTTGGTATACGAATGCCTAAAAATGCCGTGCCCATCGGGTTAGGTCTTGATTGGTTTAACAGTTTGTTTTAGCTTCCTTAGACAATACTATTAATTAGGGTGAATCATTTTGTGGCTGACCCATCAGAAGACCCTGTACCAAAACCAGAAATTTCACATTGCATATCCAGAAGGAGATCCTATCCAGATGCATAGGATACAGATAGTTCAGCGTTTTCACTGACTTTGGTGCAGAACGTGCAGCAAAATCTGTTGCACATGATGGAGCCTGTGGTATAAATGCTCTGGATTGCCTGGTATACAGGAAAGCCTTATTTTTGTATTGTAATTTCTGCTACATTCACAGTCCTTGCTGTTCCTTCCATTTCCTTTAATTAGCCTTAGTACAAATAAGCATGTTCTTGTAAATAATTGTTCCAGGTACATTTCCAGCCACATATTGAGTTTGCGATTTCCTGAGGTCATAAGAGTAAATCATCCTGCTCATAATTAGCGGAGACTGAACTAAAAATGTGAAAGGCGAAGTGCAATAAAACAGGCAAATTCAGGTCATAGTGAGGACATCTGTCTACATGGTGGCTTTCAAAAGAGAGAGAAGTTACCTCTTCTGGTGGAAGCATAAACCTGGAAACAGATTTATTTTTTTTTTACTGTGAAGAACCTTCCAGGTTTTTATTGGCTGTATAAAATGGTTTATTTTCTTTCATACTTTAGTTTGTTTCAGCTTTTATATGTTACACTGCTTGGTCTTGTTATGGTGGTTGTGGTGGTATCACTTCATGGATCCTTGTCTCCTCTGAAGGGTCATTTACTCCGAACTATCGGTGGTCATCCAAGTATCTTATGAACATTTTTTGAGTACTTTAAGTGGTTGTCTGGTCCAATTTGATAAGTCTGTAGTCACTCTGTGACTGCAGACTTATGAATCCCCCCAGCGCATGCACTGCAGGGATTTGACGATTTCTGAGCAGGGACCGGAGGGTATGTATGAGTTAGGCTGGGATCAGACATGAGAGGAATATGGCCGAGTCTCACATGTTAATACCCGACACTGCCGCCGGCACTCAGGAGCGGAGTGTACGGATCCATGTATTGCTATACGGCCGCACGCTCCGATCCCAGTGTCGGCGACAGTGCCGGGTATTAACATGCAATACTCTGCTGTATTCCTCGCATGTGTGATCCTGGCCTTACACATACTCTCGGACACTGGGCGTGGCCACTCTTCCATATGACTTGTATGGAGCGAGGTCTCGCCCTTTATTCGGCCACGCCCACTGGACAGCCACGTCACTAGACAGGGCGCAGCCTTGCTTAATACAAGTGTAGGTAGCAAGTCCTCATCCAATAGATGAGCCCTGGTTGGCAATATGTATAACGCATGCATACCCTCCGGTCGCAGGTCAGAACCGGCGAGTCCCCGCTGCACACAGTGTGTGTGCTGGGGGTATTCAGAAGTTGGCTGTCACACACAGTGACTCCAGACTTATTGATTTTGAACAGGCAACCCCTTTAATGTTGAAGTTTCAAAATCGCGAGCCATTTTTAGTCTTTCTCCAGGACTAATGGCTGGAGATGCCACAAAGAAGCCAGAAACAGAGTTTTTGTAGCGCTACAATTTTACAAGAATTCCAGCTGTGTCGACTAGACTCCAAAGTGTTGTATGAGCAAAGTAAAATGTGGCTGCTTTTTCTTTAAAAAAAAAAAAAAAAAGTGAGAAACCGGTCCACATCATTATTGATGCTTTAGTACTATTTATTTGGAGCGGAACTACAATTCCCTATATAACTCATGGACAGGTGTGAGGCTGTTTCTTTAAGCAAAGTTATCCTAATCCTGCCCAACCCAAGAAGCTGCTTATTGACCTGCAATAAGATCTTTTTTAGGCAGCATCTTTTAACCAACGGCTGGTACTCACTTACACACTCAACATTGAACTTGTAACACCAAGTCTAAGATGGAAGAGACTATGACAGTAATCCCATGGTAACAAGAGATCTTAATTATGTGGCGATAATTAAAAAAATGTAAACCTATTTTCAACATAAAATATGAGCGCCACCCACAGAAAACACGCACTTGCACACCCCGGCATACCATCAGCAAGTGTATTAATAATTATCTGAGGAACGTTGAGCACTTTGTTCTACTGAAATTCAGATCCGCTGCTGGAATTGCTGACCAGTGACATCCCAGATTTGCTCAATGGGAAACAAGTCCAGTCATGCTGCCGGTCATGATGGAACATTTAAGCAATGCACGCTGCTCAGTTTCACAAGCAACATGCAGTCTGGCATTGTTGGTTTGAAAAATGTCTACTGAGACACTTTCATGGTTTTTCGTGAACATGTTGCCCATGTGGTGGTTTACTTAGACACTGTTTGATGCCTTAGGCTTGGTATGTAATGTCAAATTTCACTTGCAGTACGCAATAGTTACTTTCCGTTGTTTAAATCTGACAAGATCAAGTGGGCAACACCATGAAGAGGCCTTCATGAGAAAGCATCAACACCACTCCTACTCCCAGGATTATGGTGTGGGGTACCATAATGTAAGGTAGCCAGACCTGCTTAGTCTTAGGTGCTCTAGCAGCTGTGCATTACATTAATTTTGGAAACAGTGATACGGCCATTTAAGTGAACTGTCTCGGGAGCCCTTATTCAACCCTACATCGTCAGTCTGCATGTTGTTCATACATTTGTGAGTAGCCTGAGTGGCCTAAATTTGCTACTATGGCCTGCAGAATTTCTGGACTTTTCTCCCATTAAGAACATCAGGGATCGCAATGGTCACCAATTGCAAAGGGTGCTGTCAGCAGCAGCAGATCTTGATTTGTTTGCCCAAGTGCATTCAGTGTGGCATCACTGTCCTCAAGCAATCATTAATAGCCTCCAAGATATCATGCCAAGTTGTCTATTTCTGTGTGTGGCTTTCATACTCCAAAATAGAGATATTTTGAAAATTTTGTTTCCATTTTGTCATCCTTAGCATATCATTAACATGTCTGTCCATCTTGTGATTTCCATAATTCCATTACTCCAGCACTTTCTTGGTGTTGCAATTTCAGTGTTGAGAAGTGTATGCATTTTATAAGTAATTGACCCTTTTGGAGCGAAGTAGAGTTGTAGAATTCCGAGCTCTGCTTTCATTACGACTTGTAATGCCCTGCCCTAAATAATCTGCTCATTCTACGGGAGGAACTTATTGGAGTTTGGTTTGGCGCTTGAAATGTTACTCATGTTAACAATAATTCCATTATTATCGCATTATATAGAAGGGGACCATGCTGAAATTTGTTGATTCATAACTGCAGGGAAAAATAATCAGGTTGAGAAATGTATACCATTTCCATGAAACCTAATTTGTGCCTGCCTATGCAAGTATAATGCCTTTTAAGAGAACAGACGTTCCCTGCATAAACTTCCAGTCAGCACATTACTTTAGTTGAATTATTTAAGGAATGCTTTATTATTACTAGTAAGGTTCCTCACGAGATTCTGTAGAATTTGCTCTCACCCAAGATCTTGGTGGGTATAAAGAGCTTTGAAGACCCCAGGCACATATTATTAACCAGCTCTGGCTTCCAGGTATTTACTTAGCCATTTTATTTTCAACTCTAATCACATGTTGACCGACGACCAGTTAAGTTATGCCATTTGTTTCCCTACGCCAGGAAGTTCATTTACACCAGACCCGCATACTGCGCATTTAAGGCAGGTTTCGAAAGAATCCCAGAATGGATAGCAGCTTGTCGAGAACATTGAGGATAACTTTTATATTAACTTGTGATGTGCTACATGAAGTTCCTAATGTTGGAAATCCAAGTGCTACTATATTGTCCTGCCCATCCACCATCCCCACACATATGGAAACCTGATATGATGTGTGACTGGCCCAGGTGTCATCACCAACAGCTTCCAGAAGATTCCCATTCTAGTATGGGCTTGTGCTACATTCTCCTCCAGCCAGGTACCAAAAGTGTGACAGCCATCAGAAAATGAAAACTTTAGTTGTGTGTTTTTTGTACTTGGCTTCTATAGTCAAATTTGATATTTTATCCTATTTGGCTTGATCAACTGCTTAACATGCTCCCATGAAATACTGTGACTTTCCATCAAAAGATCTAATAACTATTTGTATTACATCAGTGTACCGAAATAAATAAAAATAGGAAGGGACTTTTAGGTAATTTGTTTTTCATCAAACTCTTACACAATTTACGCTGTCAAATGAGGTTTTTATTTTACGCCATAGCACAGATTAGAGCAGTTTTACTGCTTTAGTCATTTTAGTGTTATAATCCAGCCATTTGGGAACTAACATTAATATGTCAGGCAGACTCAATTCAGTTTATACATTTTATTATGAGATGCTCTGCCTCTAAGAACTGGCTCCACTTACAGGGGTCTGATGATCGGTTCCAACTTTGGACTGCTTTCCATCCACTGACTGTCCTTTGGTCACTTCGCAGACCCTAAGCTCATAGCTTGATACAATGCAGAAATGATTGCTACATGTACAATATGTGACCTGCATAAAATTCAGTCTTCAAACCCCTGTATTCTCTGTATTGTAAAATATCTGCATATAAGCACAGTTCAGCAGCACGTATCTGTCCTTGGAGGGTGCAATAGGGCTTTTGAACAATCTCTTGTTGGATCACATCACGCGTTTTAAAAGTGCATTTACATTAAAAGATGGTGAACGAGTGTTTAGAATGGCCATTTCCCGATTATCTTGCATGTGAACAGGCTGATCAACCAATGAACAAGCAAAACGTTCGTTCATCAGGTGAAATAATTTTATATGCAGCATAAAAAGTCAAAGTTCTGGCCAGTGCATCGTCCTGTGTAAACAGGACTCACGCTGCTGAGAACCATGGCAGCCTGTGCGTATCATTTGCTTTGGTGTGCAGGCCAAAAGGAGTGCAGTTAAAGTTTACCAGTCATAGGTTTTATTGTGTCACCGGTTGGTCCACGTAAATGGATCTTAAATTGGGCAGGTGTACAGTCATTTGGGAGTTCTAGACCTGTCCAAAGCCACAGTTGGAACAGGTGGCACAATAAATTGTCATAGAGATGCCTTCCACAAGTTAATACAATGTGGAAGCACAAAGATGGTGCAGAGTGCAATTAAGGAGTTTGTACTAAGTTGGTAAGTTAGCTCATATACCTAGGTTGGGGGAGTAACTTTGCCATGGTGAGACCCCAGCAGTTGTGGAAATGGCTGAGTGAAGTGCTCTGTCCAGCATTTCCATAGAGAATGAATGGAGCTGGAGTGTGCATTATCATCCTCCTCTTATTCGGATGAGTCTCCAATATTTGGATGGGGGCAGGTTCTCAAACAAAAAGTGGGAAGTTATTCCCTATCCTACCTTGAAAGTTCACATATTAAAGTATACATAAAAGAACTAATCCTTCTGAGTACTCTGGTTTCCACCCAAGCTATGAAAACTTGAGTGCATTTGACGCTTATTTGTTTCCATGAGAATTTATTTTACCTGTGTGTGTGCACTTCGTGATCAGTCCGTGTACTGAACCATGGAATATGTGAGTGCCATAGAATGGAAGTACCAGGCACTGACACACAGGTACAGACACACACACCTAGAATAATAAAGCCCCCGTTAAGGGCCTGTCACACTAAGCGATATCACTAGCAATATCACTATAACGTCACTGGTTTTGTGACGTTATAGCGATATTGCTAGCGATATCGCTATGTGTGATACTTGCCTCCGACCGCTCCCCCTCTGGTTATTGCTGATCGCGCGGACGCGGGCGGGAGGACATCAGGATCGCCTCGTCTGACAGGTAAGTAGCGACCCCCGACCGCTGCTATGTCGCTGGTGAAATCTGCCTGTGTGGCAGCTCACTAGCGGCCACTTAGCGATGCACCAGCGATCCTGACCGCGTCATATCGCTGGTCGGGATCGCTGGTGCATCGCTAAGTGTGACAGTACCTTTACACATAGCAATATCGCTAGCAATATCGCTGTAACGTCACCGATTTTGTGACGTAGCAGCGATATTGCTAGCGATATCGCTATGTCTGATACTTACCTCTGACCGGCTCCCCCGCTGCTCATCGCTGGTTGCGCGAGAACATCCTGGATGATTTCTCATCGGGCGCTTCCTGTGGCGCAGGT
The DNA here is from genome assembly GCF_039654945.1 of Dendrobates tinctorius. Lineage (NCBI taxonomy): Eukaryota > Metazoa > Chordata > Amphibia > Anura > Dendrobatidae > Dendrobates > Dendrobates tinctorius. The sequence continues at coordinate 26,365,244 of NW_027361827.1, read as the reverse complement.
GAGCGATGCGTGGACGCGGGCGGGAGGATGTCAGGATCGCCTCGTCTGACAGGTAAGTAGCGACCCCCGACCACTGCTATGTCGCTGGTGAGATCTGCCTGTGTGACAGCTCACTAGCAACCACTTAGCGATGAACCAGTGATCCATATCGTTGTCGGGATCGCTGGTGCATCGCTAAGTGTAACGGTACCCTAACACTAAACTAGCAACAGGTGGGCAACTCGTGTAGATGGGGTTGTTGCCTCACAACAAATCTTTCAGAATGTAAGCACCAAAAAAAGTGTCTGGGCAACAGATTCTGCTGGCAGACGGTCAACCAGTTTCAAATAATACAATAATTATTTTAATCTGCCAGAGTGAGTTACTTTTATAAACTGGCTCAATTCTGGTTGATGTGGGGTATTCCCCCAATGACATCCATGCCATATTAAGCTATGTGGACAGGGTTGTCCTCATCTGACAGTGCCTCTAGATTGCCTCACTGGTCCCATGGCCATTCCTACCACACTTTACATTTGTAAACCGTTCTACACTTTGTGCCAAGTCTCGGTCTGTCCTCGCATGCACTTAGGGATATATGATGCTTTTATTTTACCTCAGCTTTAAGAAAGCTTTTCAGTGAACGTCGGTCATGTTTATGGAAAACTGTTGTGGTTGCCTGACCTAGATAAATGAAAGCTATAGGATGTGCAGGGATTGACTCCGCTGTGTGATGCAGGACACAGGAATTCAATGTTTTTAAACCTTTTTCTAAACACTGTGGAAATGTTAAAGATAATCCATTTCCAGCTGATGCTAAATTGAGAGTGCTTAATTTCTTCCAAATTGTTCTGTTTGCTTTCATGCCGCTATATAAAATAGCGTTGTAGAAATGATAACTGTGGTGAATGGAGGAAACGCTGTCTACAGGCAGTTTTCTCTTTACCTAAATAATCCACACAACGAATAACGGGTTTCATATTGTTGCGATTGATTAATGCCAAGCTGCTGCTTGATTGCAACGGTTGTACATTTAATTTACAGTATTTGGGGAGCAATTTGATATTTCTATATGCATTTTTAGCTCTGGCCAAAATTGTGTAATGTTTTTGATCTCCCTTTTACTCAACATAAATTGACTATTACTTATACTTAACCATTGTTTTTAATGTTCATTTCCTAAATCAATAGTGCACATGAAAATAAACAACTTTATAATATACTAGCTGAAGAGCCCAGCGTTGCCCAGGCATAGTAACTAACTACGGTTAGTTATAACAAATTATAGTGTGTGTGTGTGTGTGTGTGTGTGTATATATATATGTATATATATATATATATATATATATATATATATATATATATATATATATATATATATATATATATATATATATATATATATATGTGTGTGTGTGTGTATATAATATAAAGCTGAGTATAGCCCCGCTCACTCCGCATAGCCATATTCACTATAATATCCAGCATCATCTCGTCAGCCAGAGCTACCGGACTACTACCCCTAATATCCCACATCATCCCATCAGCCGGAGCTACCGGACTACTACCCCTAATATCCCACATCATCCCATCAGCCGGAGCTACCGGACTACTACCCCTAATATCCCACATCATCCCATCAGCCGGAGCTACCGGACTACTACCCATAATATCCCACATCATCCCGCCAGCCAGAGCCACCGAACTACTACCCCTAATATCCCACATCATCCCGTCAGCCAGAGCCACCGAACTACTACCCCTAATATCCCACATCATCCCGTGAGCCAGAGCCAACGGACTACTACCCCTAATATCCCACATCATCCCGTCAGCCAGAGCTACCGGACTACTACCACTAATATCCCACATCATCCCGTCAGCCAGAGCCACCGGACCACTACCCATAATATCCCACATCATCCTGTCAGCCAGAGCCAACGGACTACTACCCCTAATATCCCACATCATCCCGTCAGAGCCAGTAAAAGTAGAATAGTGAAATTGCACAGAAACATGGTTCACTAAGATCCCAGGTTTTCTACTGATCAGGCCGATATTCTCACTTATCTGCCACCATAAATATCACAGTCATGCTTTTCACCAATGGACAGGCACAAACCTTATACATCAGTACAGTAGAGAAACCGTCACACACATTTTCATGCACCGTCAACTTGTAATTTGTCCGGCTGAGTTGCTCATGGATGTACAGAATCTGTATGCAGTATAGTATCATATTTAATGGGTTGTTATGGGAAAAGCATTACGTGTTATATGGGTATATCCAGGTGAATTGTGGGGAAATTAGCACTTTAAAAGAACTCACTGCATCAAAGCACAGTAACACATCAATAATGCATAAAAGTGTGTGAGAAAATATTAAATCCACATGACATTTAATATGTGCACTTTCCTACATTCATGTGCGTCACTTAATGATACCACACGGGAGTGGGGGATTCATTTCTGTCATGTACTCACTGCCCCTTTCTGGGGGACAGACGATGGCTGGAGCTTATGTTCCCAGGGATGCTAGATTTCTCCCACCATGTCAGTGTCTGCTGAGGTGTTGTCAAGTGGGAAAACTTGCTCATAGCAACCAATCACAGCTCAGCTACTTTTAACCAGCTCTGGTGAAATGAGAGATGCTTAGCGATTGGTTGCAAGAAAAACTGTTGGTCATAGCAACCAGTCACAGCTTAGCTTCTTTTGAACAGCTCTGGTGAAATGAAAGATGCTTCGTCATTGGTTAGTGATACACACACACACACATTGATTTTTATATATAGAGATCATATCAGAGAAATCTGCTTCTTGTTCTGCCAAAATTGGTCAAAATTCTCAATTCTGAGGTTAAAATCTGTGTTCAGTAAGGACCGACATTACCACTACTGTGAAAGGAGATGATGGTTACTGATAAGGTTCTATCTCCGTAATGTTACCTTCTGTAGATGCTATAAAAAATGTAGCACTATTTTCTACCCACCTTCATACTGTTAAGCTGGTTTCACACTTGCGTTCTTTGGAGCTGCGCATGGCCGCCGCTAAGCTCCGCCCCCTGCCACGCCTCCTCCGGTCAGCTCTGCCTATGGGCGCAAGACTCTGCATGCGACCTGCGTACCCTGTCTTTAGCATTGGGTACGCAGGCCGTGCGCAGGTATGCGTTTGCCGGCGCATGCGTCCTATTGACGGTGCGCCGAGCGCACCAAAATGCAATGTCATCAGTGTGGAGTAGGATTCTGGCTAGGTGGGAGCAATGCCTAGTAGACCAACATCACGAAACAATCACTGACCTCAGGGAGACCAGTCAAAGAAAACACTGCCGCAGCCGGCAAAGGCGCTCAATCAGTGAAATCCTAGGTGCATTGCTCCCTGGGAAATACAAATATGCAAATAAAGTCAGTGGAGCCTCATTTAAGAGTCTCAAACACGGGACTAGCCAGGTCTTTCTCCAGGGAAGGACCCAGCCAAGGAGTGGCTCCTTTCGGAAACCACCATTACCACCATATTAAGTGGCCCACGCGTTTGTACAAGGGCCAATTTTCTACAACCACATCTATAGGCTGCTGTGAAGTATTGCACTCATTTTGCACCACATTTCCAATGCAATGACTGGACAATAACCTGTATGTTTTATTGAATTTTGTACAATCGATTCTAATATATATTGTTAATATTAATTAGGAACTGATGACCTAATTCAAGCCTTTTCCAAGTGTATCAAAAACTGGCTGCCCCTTATTATGTCACTATTTTCCATGACTTGTCCAAATGAAAAAAAAAAAATTCTGACATTTGGTGCTTTTATTCTTTAAACTTGTAACAACTCAAAACATAATGTCCCTTTTGTTGTGACACTGCCCGGTTTGATTTATTACCTTACACTTTTCTATTGAGTTACTGCATCTCTCTGATATTACATTTGTGATCTTGATGCTATGTCAGAAAGATGATAAAGTAAAAATACATAATTTTCTTTATTTGGAGAAATCAACTTTTTTTTTTTTCTAGGAACCCAAAGTATTAAGGTAAAATGCGTAATTTCAAGTGATATAGAGGACATTAATGTTCAGGGCCCAAACGTTCTGGAGCAAACCATCTCATTTGAATCTGATTTTGGGCCAGTCATTTGCCACTATGGGCTTTTTCTAATCATTCTACACTACCTACAAAGTTTATAACTATTAAAAGTGGACCTTCTAAAATTCTGTATAGAAGGAGACCCCAACCCAAGAACTCTACTTTGTATATATGTGGATGTGGTTGATCAGGATTCGACGCTTAGGCTATGTGCACACGCTGCGGATTGGTCTGCGGATTTGTATCTGTGGAACCGCAGGTAAAACCGCAGGTAAAATGACCTGCGGATTGGCCTGCGGTTTCCCCCTGCGGTTAATCACCTCTACAATATAGGAGATGGTAAACCGCAGCAGAATCCGCAGAAAAGTGACATGTCATTTCTTTCTGCGGATTCAAAACCGCAGCTTTTCCGCAGTTAAAAATCTGCAGCATGTGCACAGCAGATTGTAAATCCCATAGGATAACATGCTACTGTACACTGTCTGCAGAACTGCTGCAGATCCGCAGCGGCCAAAACCGCAGCTTGTGCGCATAGCCTTACAGTTTACAATAAAAATAAGAAATGTTGCCATTTTCACACTGACCACTGAGCATTTTTAGGCGGCTTTTACACTTACTGTGTTTATGCGGGCCGATTTTGTGGCCCCAATAGATTTCTATGGGGTCGCTTTTGCGGCCCGCATAAATTCCATGGTGCGCCGTGTGCCATACGGCCTTGAGGACCTTATTTGCGGCTGTGATAAAAGATCGCGCTTGCTTGATCTTTTTCGCGTCATACGGACACGGCCCCCATTGAAAATCAATAGGGCTGCAAAAACAAATGGAAGTTTGTTTTTGCGGCGCACTGTGACTTCCGGTTTTGCGGAACGCCGGTTTTTTCCAATAATATTTCCTTAGTATTGGAAAAATGAAAAACGGTGATCCGCAATAAAAAGCGGTAAGTGTAAAAGTAGCCTCAGACTAACTGTTGTTTCAGAAAACACCGGCATTAGCCACAATGAGCACCTGTTCTATTACTTGTTTTAAAACCTCAGGTCATTGTGGGGATGTTAGAGTAGGGTAAGCTGTTCCCCCACCGATTGTGATTGGTGGATCCGCCATTACACAGGAAGAGGAGGTGAGCTGTGACAATAATCTGTTGTGAATAGTGATTCCTGTGTTATCATCAGCCGTATAAAGAGCTGTTTCTGCTATCGGAACTCTGCCTCTGATAATATTAAGCCTTGTGAAAGCTCTTCCTGAAAGGACCGGAAGTATGACCAGTGGAAGTATTGCAAGATTATTTTTAATTTTATATTTTTCTGAAATATTGTCATATTCTGATAGGTATATATCATTACAGTGAGTGGTGTACCGTTCAGTGTGATCTATACAGCTCTGACAAAAATTAAGAGACCACTTTCAAATGTTTAGTTTGTCTGATTTTTCTCTTTATAGGTATATTTTTGCGTAAAATGCAAATTGCTCTTTTATTCTATAAACTTCTGACAACATGTCTCCGAATTTACAAGCAATAAATTTTGTACTTTTTTTTTTCTAAAATTCTAAAAATGAGAAATGGTCGAAATTAAATAAAAAAGCCAGTGCTTTCAGACCTCAAATAATGCTAAAAAAACAAGTTCATAATCATTTAGAAACAACAATACTAATGTTTTAACTCGTGAAGAGTTCAGAAATCAATATTTTGTGGAGTAACCAACAGCTTTCATGCGTCTTGGCAGGCTTTCCACCAGTCTTTCACACTGCTTCTGGTGCAAAAATTAAAGCAGCTCTTCTTTGTTTGATGGCTTGTGACTATCCATCATTCTCCTGATTACATTCCAGAGGTTTTCAATGGGGTTCAAGTCTAGAGAATGGGTTGCCCATGACAGGGCTTTGATGTGGTGGTCTCTTAATTTTTGCCAGAGCTGTATTTCCCCTGGATTCTTTTTTTTCTGTTGGCTACGTATTCCTAAAACTGAACAGCTGAGAATCACATTACGTTCTTGAAGTGTAAAGACCCCATTTTCACACACTGCAAAGCCTTTTCATATCCCGCTTTCATTGACTTGAGTCTTATTAGTCCTGCCTGCGGCATATTAGCAGAGCCGAGATGTGCAGCTATTACATCTCAAGTTATTGTCTCTTGTTTTGGATAACATTTGTATTGTGTGCACAGTAGGAGGACTGTGCCGGGCGCATGAAGAAAATGCCGTAGCTTCTAGCAATCGTTTTTTTGTTTTTGTTTTTTTTTTCATCTTCAATCATCTGAGCTCACTGAGTGCATGATCATGATTACACATTTCGATGATAATCCAGATCTAGGAAGCTCTATTCTTCCAGGCTCTTTCCAGAGTATTTGATGCGAGTATGACACGTCCTTCTCTACACCCTGTAGTGTTAATTGCGGAACGATCAATTCCTATACAGTCCTTAAACTATACTACATGGTGCATTGCCATCCAATTGTTGTTAAACATTAGGAAAGATGAATAGAATTGTAAGGGATGAATTTTATTAGAAAAAATCTTTTAATTTAATCTAATTGTGTACCTTTTTTTTGTTGTCACATGGTCCATCGCAAATGTTGGTAAATCTAATTCTCTAAATTGTAAAATTCCAAACTTTTTAGTGTTATATTGTGCGTATACTTCACTTGTTAATTAGAATTCAGGGACTAATGCTATACACAGTGGTTCCCAACCTTTCTGACCTTGAGAGCCACATCCAGCTCCTACCCCACTCACAGTAGTTACACCCAGAGCCCCCTATTACCAGTATAATGACAGCCAAAATTTCCACTGAAATCACACCAAGGCAGTATGCCAAGGTCCAGGGTTTCCTATCTTACCCCCATTCAAATCTGCTGTTCTGTGGCTACACACACAAATCACCATCTAAAGATCTACTGTTAATAGCTGTTGGCTACACCTGGTGCTGATGCACCAAGCTGTCACAGCCGTGAGCCACACATTGCGGGCCCGCGATCCACATGTGGACCCCTGGTTGGGGACTCCTGTTAGAGGCTAAGTATACTCACAGAGCTGAAAGAGAGATCAGCGCAAAAATATGGTCTTATCCGATAGATATGACAGGCGGTAAATTCAGATTACACTCTCACGTTCTAGACATATTCAAAAAGAATGTCAAATGAAATTTCATCTGCAGAAGATCCATGGGTCAGCAATTGACCATAGGACATGAAAGGATGGATGGAAAGGTTTGTGGATGGTTTCTGCGCTTGCCGACAGTTAATGAGACGTATATCCCATGATATTACACAAAGTGGTGGATTATTCTATGCGTTTCAAAGTACAAATGACTTCATCAGGAAAGACCACAAGTGTACCTTACCGGTTTACTGGCATACTTGTGGTCTTTCCTGATGAAGAAGTCATTTGTACTTTGAAACCCGTGGAAAAATCCATCATTTCATTTTATATCCTGGGATATACTTCTCATTCTTTGTCGGCAAGTGCAAAAACCATCCACAGACCTTTCCTTCCATCCTTTGATAGAGGCAAGGTACTAATCCACCATTCTATACAGATTTCCTTAGTTTTGACAGTACCTTCACATTATCAAATATTTTTGTGGAACATTTATTCCGGGGTTGATATAGCTATAAAGGCTTCAAAGTCAGTAGTCTGTCCCGAGCCCAGGTGCCGAAAATTTTTGTCACGCATGTCAAAACTGGGTAGTAACTGTACTTTTGTTTCTCATTGGGACATTGCTATAATGAGCACATAAGTAGAAGTCGCCCCTGGACCCTTGTGTTGTAGGCCCATCTGCCACATAAGACACCAGTTTTATAACTGGCATATGGTACAGTCATATGTAAAAGTTTGGGCACCCCTATTAATGTTAACCTTTTTTCTTTATAACAATTTTGGTTTTTGCAACAGCTATTTCAGTTTCATATATCTAATAACTGATGGACTCAGTTATATTTCTGGATTCAAATGAGGTTTATTGTACTAACAGAAAATGTGCAATCTGCATTTAAACAAAATTTGACCGGTGCAAAAGTATGGGCACCCTTATCATTTTCTTGATTTGAACACTCCTAACTACTTTTTACTGACTTCCTGAAGCACTAAATTGGTTTTGTAACCTCATTGAGCTTTGAACTTCATAGCCAGGTGTATCAAATCATGAGAAAAGGTATTTAAGGTGGCCACTTGCAAGTTGTTCTCCTATTTGATTCTCCTATGAAGAGTGGCATCATGGGCTCCTCAAAACAACTCTCAAATGATCTGAAAACCAAGATTATTCAACATAGCTTTTCAGGGGAAGGATACAAAAAGTTGTCTCAGAGATTTAACCTGTCAGTTTCCACTGTGAGGAACATAGTAAGGAAATGGAAGAACACAGGTACAGTTCTTGTTAAGCCCAGAAGTGGCAGGCCAAGAAAAATATCAGAAAGGCAGAGAAGAAGAATGGTGAGAACAGTCAAGGACAATCCACAGACCACCTCCAAAGACCTGCAGCATCATCTTGCTGCAGATGGTGTCACTGTGCATCGGTCAACAATACAGCACACTTTGCACAAGGAGAAGCTGTATGGGAGAGTGATGCGAAAGAAGCCGTTTCTGCAAGCACGCCACAAACAGAGTCGCCTGAGGTATGCAAAAGCACATTTGGACAAGCCAGTTACATTTTGGAAGAAGGTCCTGTGAACTGATGAAACAAAGATTGAGTTGTTTAGTCATACAAAAAGGCGTTATGCATGCGCTGTATTGTTGACCGATGCACAGTGACACCATCTGCAGCAAGATGATGCTGCAGGTCTTTGGAGGTGGTCTGTGGATTGTCCTTGACTGTTCTCACCATTCTTCTTCTCTGCCTTTCTGATATTTTTCTTGGCCTGCCACTTCTGGGCTTAACAAGAACTGTACCTGTGTTCTTCCATTTCCTTACTATGTTCCTCACAGTGGAAACTGACAGGTTAAATCTCTGAGACAACTTTTTGTATCCTTCCCCTGAAAAGCTATGTTGAATAATCTTTGTTTTCAGATCATTTGAGAGTTGTTTTGAGGAGCCCATGATGCCACTCTTCATAGGAGAATCAAATAGGAGAACTACTTGCAAGTGGCCACTTTAAATACCTTTTCTCATGATTTGATACACCTGGCTATGAAGTTCAAAGCTCAATGAGGTTACAAAACCAATTTAGTGCTTCAGGAAGTCAATAAAAAGTAGTTAGGAGAGTTCAAATGAAGAAAATGATAAGGGTGCCCATACTTTTGCACCGGTCAAATTTTGGTTAAATGCAGATTGCATATTTTCTGTTAGTACAATAAACCTCATTTGAATCCAGAAATATAACTGAGTCCATCAGTTATTAGATATATGAAACTGAAATACCTGTTGCAAAAACCAAAATTGTTATAAAGAAAAAAGGTTAACATTAATAGGGGTGCCCAAACTTTTACATATGACTGTATATATACGGGCCTCAAAGCTTGGAGTTTATTTTTGATTTTCACTAATGATGGCAGCCTCAGAATGTCTTTAGCCTGGGTTTGTGTGATGATCATAAACCCTTGGTGATGATGTAGTGTTTCGGGACATTTGAGGAGGAGGAACAACACATGGTTAGTAAGACAGACTTGTTGATTGTATATAGAAAGTTTGGCTCCTGTCTACGAATGGAGGCTTCCAGTAAGCACAAGTCCACAGAGGAAACGGAGGCTCTGGCATATGATGCGGATGATTCCGTGACATGTCACATCTGGTCAAGGAGCAGACTTCAATGCTGCCTGTGGTCTCTCACTTTCTCATTAGTGACAGATTCGAGCAGTTGCTGGGGGATTCTTTGCTCTTGCTTTTCTCAACAAACTGACACAGAAGATCCAGATCAGCTAGGCATAGATATAAAAAATATTGGCTAATGGAAGTGTTGTCATGAAAAGGCTTCAGACATCACCGTGTTTTAGCTTGGCTGCAGCTGTAGCTTTGTGAACTCGATTATTTCTGGATGGTTATGGTGCAAAGATTTGCTGGCTTCCAACACAGCTAACAGCTGAGTTCTGCTCCCAGTATTGGCGACTGCTGACAACGATGTCGAAGTGAAGCGTCTGTAATTCATTCAGTCCATAATACCCATTAAGCCTTTCCAGCATAGTAGGGGTTAAGCCTGACACAATAGATGGAGCGGAGCTTTGATGCAGGAACTTTGATCTCCAATAAGCCTTAGTTGGGCCATTGCCAGTACAAGCAATACTTGTTTCTGTCTTATTTATTTGTGTTCGGCAAATCCATTGTCCGGGAGATTGTTCTAGAACAGTAAGTCCGGTTGTTAGTATATTCAAAGCGAAATCCTGTTCATTGCATGAAATCGCGCCTGGAATCTGCTATTGAAAGCTATGGTCTGAGCTACGTCATGTGAAATAAAAACCTGTGATTTCACCATACGTAACGAAAAATGAATGATAGTCTCAGGTCCCCTAGTGGGCCAAAAATGGAAAAGGGGTGAAAATGTTAAGAGGTCATCTGTTTTACTTTTGGAGGAGTACTTGTTTTAGTTCCAGGGGTATGTGCCTAACATTTACTATTGTAGTTTGGCTCCCCAATCAATAACAGCTGATCAGTTAGCCGCAGAGGATCAGCTCCGTTAAAAAGGGTTGTCAATTGTTTTGTTTTTTTTCCCAGCATGGCTTACTCGCAGCCGTTAGAATTGCGGAAATGACTTTTATTTTTAATCTGAATAAATTTGAACCAATACCTACTTTTAAATAGTTGACTAGACAGACCCATAAGTATTTTTTTTTTTAGATTTTTATTTTTCTATTTTTTTAATTTATTTTTTTTTGCCATGTGGTTTTATTTGTGGAATAATATAAAGCTGAAATACTCTTTAACAGTGATCCATATTCATTCCTTACAAGTCCATACAATGAGGACATATGTACAGTTGTGGCCAAAAGTATTGACACCCCTGCAATTCTGTCAGATAATACTCAGTTTCTTCCTGAAAATGATTGCAATCACAAATTCTTTGGTATTATCTTCATTTAATTTGTCTTAAATGAAAAAAAACAAAAGAGAATGAAGCAAAAAGCAAAACATTGATCATTTCACACAAAACTCCAAAAATGGGCCAGACAAAAGTATTGGCACCCTCAGCCTAATACTTGGTTGCACAACCTTTATCCAAAATAACTGCAACCAACTGCTTCTGGTAACCATCAATGAGTTTGTTACAATGCTCTGCTGGAATTTTAGACCATTCTTCTTTGACAAACTGCTCCAGGTCCATGATATTTGAAGGGTTCCTTCTCCAAACTGCCATTTTTAGATCTCTCCACAGGTGTTCTATGGGATTCAGGTCTGGACTCATTGCTGGCCACCTTAGAAGTCTCCAGTGCTTTCTTTCAAACCATTTTCTAGTGCTTTTTGAAGTGTGTTTTGGGTCATTGTCCTGCTGGAAGACCCATGACCTCTGAGGGAGACCCAGCTTTCTCACACTGGGCCCTACATTATGCTGCAAAATTTGTTGATAGTCTTCAGACTTCATAATGCCATGCACATGGTCAAGCAGTCCAGTGCCAGAGGCTGCAAAGCAACCCCAAAACATCAGGGAACCTCCGCCATGTTTGACTGTAGGGACTGTGTTTTTTTTCTTTGAATGCCTCTTTTTCTCCTGTAAACTCTATGTTGATGCCTTTGCCCAAAAAGCTCTACTTTTGTCTCATCTGACCAGAGAACATTCTTCCAAAACGTTTTAGGCTTTTTCAGGTAAGTTTTGGCAAACTCCAGCCTGGCTTTTTTATGTCTTGGGGTAAGAAGTGGGGTCTTCTTGGGTCTCCTACAATACAGTCACACTTCATTCAGACGCCGACGGTTAGTACGGGTTGACACTGTTGTACCCTCGAACTGCAGGGCAGCTTGAACTTGTTTGGATGTTAGTCGAGGTTCTTTATCCAACATCCGCACAATCTTGCGTTGAAATCTCTTGTCAATTTTTCTTTTCCGTCCACATCTAGGGAGGTTAGCCACAGTGCCATGGGCTTTAAACTTCTTGATGACAGTGCGCACGGTAGACACAGGAACATTCAGGTCTTTGGAGATGGACTTGTAGCCTTGCGATTGCTCATCCTTCCTCACAATTTGGTTTCTCAAGTCCTCAGACAGTTCTTTGGTCTTCTTTCTTTTCTCCATGCTCAATGTGGTGCACACAAGGACACAGGACAGAGGTTGAGTCAACTTTAATCCATATCAACTGGCTGCAAGTGTGATTTACTTATTGCCAACACCTGTTAGGTGCCACAGGTAAGTTACAGGTGCTGTTAATTACACAAATTAGAGAAGCATCACATGATTTTTCGAACAGTGCGAATACTTTTGTCCACCCTCTTTTTTTATGTTTGGTGTGGAATTATATCCAATTTGGCTTTAGGACAATTCTTTGTGTTTTTTCATTTAAGACAAATTAAATGAAGATAATAAAGAATTTGTGTTTGCAATCATTTTCAGGAAGAAACTGAGTATTATCTGACAGAATTGCAGGGGTGTCAATACTTTTGGCCACAACTGTATGCATTAGAATAACATGATCCAGATAACTGTAAATAGGCTGTCACGGCGCAGATCGCAGTAGGACCAGCATGTGTCTTCTCTCCAAAGACCTAATTACAAGGACAGACTGACATTTTCAGCTTATACCGCCACTCTTCTCTGTGCATATGACATATCTGCTGCATCAAAATTTCCTGAAAGGCTGGATGTTCTGCTGTTGGTGCTCACTGTTGTTTGATATCAGAGAGAATCAGATGTCTATGATCTATAGTCCACATTGCCTTCACGTGCTGCTCAATGCAGAGCTTAGTGACTGCAGCCATCATCGGAACACTTTTGCTGATGCCATGGATTATGAACTGGAGGTTAAAGTACTTTATAAAATTGACTAAACTACTGCTCAGGCTGCAGATCTAGAGATAAGCTACAAATATGGCCAACCTCAAAACCCAACAAAAACAGAAGAACAAAGAGCTTTGAGCTGTCAGAAGTAGTTCTTTACTGCTAAGCTAGTAGATTTCTCACCACTTACACTAAACTATCAGCAGAATTATTTGGAGTGAGGCTAAGAAATTTTCTCATTGACTTCAAGCCTTGAAGGAAAAGCCCACTGGAGTCATGTATGCCAACTGTACGAAGAGACACTTTTGGCTGTCTGTGCACCAGAAAAAAAAATGAACAGCAATGAAAATATCTCATTTTAAACAGAGGGGTGGTTTGTGGCTGCTCTTTTTCTTTTTTTGAACATATAACTAAATCCATTATATATTTAGACAACTCATTCTAAATCACACCTATTCTCCTGTTCGGTGCCAATGCCGTTACAGCGGTGTCAGCACTGACTATCCCAGGGCTCGCATGACATAATGTCACTGTGGCCAATCAGCGCTGGCTTCACTCTCCTCTTGTATGGATGTAGTTGACATCTGGAAGAAGTCAGAGCTGTTGCTACTGTCACTTTATTTGGATGTCTTGATTTGCCCAAATGCGGGTTGAATTAAGCCATCACTGATTGGCCTCAGTGATCGCGTGACATAATATCACGTGAGCCCCGTGAATGCCAGTGTCCGCACCGCTGGAACAACACCGACATCAGAGGTGAGTATAAGTGTTTAAATTCTGTTTACCCCCAGTAAAATAATAAAGGGGTTATCCATTAATTGCCTAGCATATAAAGGTCAAGTTGAAGGGTTTGATTATGCCAGGACTACTAATGATTCACCTTTCCATGAGTAAACCATCCATGGGATCCAGGAATGTGTACACTTAGTAATACACAGAGCAGGGATGGCGATGAATGCAAATTCGGAATCTTTAAAATGCCATGACCGGTATGGAGAATGAGCGAGTGGCTGTTATGTGTTTAGTTTCAGCTGTAAAAGAAAATCAGATGGATCACGTCTTGATATAATTTTACAGATCATTCACTTTTAATGAAAACATTGTGGTGTTTTTATTGAAAACTGATATGTGCGAGTTCCTTTCCTTCCATGCGCTGAACAAACACATTAAGTAGAAAATGAGCATCCACTTTAAGTGGACAGGTGAGCTCCATCTCAAGTGTCTGCTTTTGCCCTATTCAATGTCATCCAGCTTAGGGAACAAATGCCAGCACTGTCATTTTACAAGAACAACAATCTTTCTTATATTGACTGAAGGGGAACTTGATCAGAATAGATATATATTTTTCTAATATTTTCTCCATCCAACTGTAGCATTGGATGTGATGACAATTTCTAGATGGGTTGTCTGGCTAGCATCTCCGTAACTTCTGCCGTCTCTGGAGTGACTGAGGAAATGGCGACAGCTCAAGGCATTATAGTGAGATGCCGGACATGTACAATCAGTGACCGCAGAGTGGACGGATAGATCGGTGTCTTGCAAATCTCAAAAATTAGAGAAGGATCCTTAATCGTTTGGCAAAAATAATGCATACGGTACATCTTTGTGGAATTTCCAGTATTAGAGATTTAGTACCTTCATACAGTGTTCCTACAGTTTGAGGTAGATGGCCATATTTTTTTTATGTTTGACTCAGAGATTCACACATCTTGTTTCAATAATAAACTAATCTACACACGAAGATCCGATCCGTATACAAGCTGCTATCTAGGGTCACATGTTGCCTGCCATCCCATGTCAGGTTCACAAACTTTAGGACACAGGTATTCCTTTATGGATGTGTAAGCCCTATGGTTCACATACTGCAGGATCACTATGAAACCACACAATTTCTTCCTTAAGTTCAGAAACGCACTTACATAAAAATGTTTGTTTTACCACAATTTCTCCTGATGTGAACACAGCCGAAGTCTGCATTAGGGCTCATACTCATCTGCAAGGAAAACTGATAAAAAATCGGATTGCACGCTGACCAGTGTTAATCTATGATTACTTGCTCATCTGCATTTTTTTTTCTCTGCTGAAATCGGACTGAGAAAAATCGCAGCATGCTGCGATTGTCCTCGTATCTTGGACAAGACTCACCAATGCAAGTCAATGGGTGTGATAAGAAAAATTGCACGGCACAAGAGCCATGCGATTGCTGTCCGATTTTTACGCATCGGTGTTCTTGAAAACACGTTATTTCATCTGCGTACAGTAAAATCACAGTGTGACCCAAAAGAAATTGGATAGAATAGATATATACACGTAGAATAGTTATTTAGATGTCATTCACTTATGTAATTAGTACAGTGTTTGTGCAGCGTACTGTGCATGTATTTATTGAATACATTATTTTCTGTAATAAATGTTGTGGAATCCCCCAAAATGTTATTAACCAGCAGAGGGAAAGAGGACAGCTGTGGGCTGATGTCTATGGCCTGGGAAGGGGGTAACACCCATGGAGGTTCCCAGACTATTATTGTCAGTTCGCAATTGTATACGTAGCCTTTACTGGTTATTAATATGGGGGGATTTTTTTCAGAAAATGTATTCATAAAATACATGTACAGTAAACTACACAGGCAAAGCACTGATTATATATCTCAATCACATATTTATATCTAAATATATATATATATATATATGTGTGTGTATGTATATATGTATGTGTGTGTGTATGTATATATATATATATATTTTATAAATAATATGAGATTTCCTTGCAATCGGATCACATTCTCATGTAAATCTGTCATTCAGATCTTGGGTAATAAAAATCGCATTGAACTTGCAAGAAAATCGCATGGGACTTGCATGTCACGTGTCCCCCCTTATCTAGACCAATATCAGATTTTTTTTTTCAATATTGATGGCAATAAGCCCTTAAACTGTCTATGTTTCTTGCAGGAGATCTATTTTTAGAGTCGAAGTTCCAATTTGGAGTTCTCTGTATATTCAGGAAAGTGATATTATAATGCACATGGTTTAAGTAACAGCCGCTTAAAACTTTTCATATAATTATTAACCGTATCAATACTGTCAAATGGATCCTTTTAAATATTTTTTACACAAATAAAGACAGGATGTAGTGATGCACTTCTGTCCAAAACCTAATTCATACTTTGGCATAGTGATCAGACTAGTGAGTATCCTATTTTTTTTTTCTTCTCATGTCTAAGAATTACATAGGCGTGGTCCAGAATGATCCATACTTGGGTGGGGAATTTGTAGTGCACTGCAGGATACCCTTATATGCGTCTTGATTCATACGTCCTTCGCATAGATTAAACCTATCCAATTCCAGCCTTGCTGAAGCATCACCGATCCTCCACCAAGTTTCACTGTGGGTGCAAGACACAGGCATGTACGCCTCTCCAGGTCTCCGTCTAATTATTAGACGACCAGGTGTTGGGCAAAGCTGAAAATTAGACTCATCAGAGAAGATTACCTTACTCCAGTCCTCTACAGTCCAAGCACAGTAAATAGAATGAGGTGTACTCTGGTTGGAATTCAACTGACACTGGAATGGAATGGCTGTCAGACATGTAGAGAAGCTGATTTATATAAAACTGTGCAGTGGCCTCTTGATTTTTGGCAGAGCTGTGTGTATGTATATATGTATATATTATATCCCAAAAAATAATACAGGGAACACTAAAATACCACATCCTAGATATTGCTGAATGCAATATTTCAGTTGCAAATCTTTAATCATTACATAGTGGAAGGTGTTGAGAATAATAAAACCTAAAAATGATCAATGTAAATCTAAACGAATATTCCATGTATGTCTGCATTTGGAATGATACTCAAAATCAAATCACAGGCTGATCCAACTTCAGTGGAAATGCCTCAATAAAATCATGTTCAATAGAGTAAATGCTCTCACCCCTAGAGGTACAGTAGCATGAGTCGGTGTTTACAATCCACAGAAGTTGTTCAGGTAGTACAGTTCATCCATGATGGCACATCAATGGGAGGTGTGGCAAAAAGGGTAGCTGTGTCTGTCAGAACAGTGTCTAGAGTATGGAGCAGATACCAGGAGACTTGGAGGGTGCCATAGGAGGGCAATAACCCATCAAGTATTGTTCCATCCACCAATGCCACGTTGCACCACAGACTGTCCAGGAGTTGACTGCTTTAATCCAGGTCTGGGAGGAGATGCCTCAGGAGACCATCCGCCGCCTCATCAGGACCATGCCCAGGCGTGGTAGGGAGGTCAAACAGGCACGTGGAGGCCACGCACACTATTGAACATAATTTCCTTGTCTTGAGGCATTTCCATTGAAGTTGGATCAGCTGTAATTTGATTTTCCCATTTGTTTTTGAGTATCATTCCAAATCCGGACCTCCATGGGATATTAGTTCTCAGTTACATTGATCATTTTTATGTACCGTATTTTTTGTTCTTAATGCATTCCACTACGTAATGAATAAAGATTTGCAATTGAAATATTTCATTCAGTGATATCTAGGATATGGCATTTTCTTATAATTTGCACTATTTTTTTTTTTTAGTGTTTCCATTTTTTTTCTGTTTATATTCCCTATAACCAGCATTATTACATCTAAATGCAGCCGGAGACATAGATTTTTCAGTTTGAAGAAATCACAGCTTTTATGTGGTATTTAATGCTAGATTTGCTCAAAAGGAGACGCCTCGGTTTTCTCATTTTTGCCAACTTCATTTAAATTTGCTCTACCCATAGTATATTGGAAAGTATAGCTGAAATTCAATGCCAAGTTGTGTGCCCTACAGACTTGGAGTAGAGTGATTAAGAGCTCAGGATTGTACAGATTTTCCAGCTGTATATCTGATATAGTCAGTGGGTTCCTCCCAATGGGAATCTTCCATTTCACACGTCTACTCTAATGTCTAGCAGCTGAGGACCTTCCCAAGTTCACTGGTAACTTAACCTTTGTCAGGCAGAGAAACAGTTGTCCTAGATCTTTACATCAACGTATAGTTTAAATTCCTCCAATTGAAATGCAAACCATTGTATATCAGTGACCCAGTGATTACAGGGCCTCGAATGTGCATTCTCCTTTATAAATTCGTTAAGATCCCCTATGCAACACAGGATAATCTCAGGCGTCAACTGTGACTAATTAGTGTAGAGACAATCTGTATGTATGTAGTAATATACAGTACAGCCTCAGACAGAAAGATGGATATAAAGGCACAACTGAGGTTATGGTTGGCTGTGATGGTCACGGAAAGCAGTGTGAAACACTATGTCTTAATAACCAAGAGACAGTAGATTCCGCAGCCTCTTTCAGCACTGGATATAATCTGGAAGTCTTAGTTTTCCATAATTCGCATTTTATGGAGCGTGATACTTTTCAGAATCAAGCAAGCCACACATTTTTATTTTTTTTTTCTATTAAAGCACTCAAGTGCCTTGTGCATGGGAAAACCGAACTATATAATTTTCTTTAACGCTCATCAGTCACCAAATTTGAAAATAAAAACTGCATAAATTAATTATTAATAATTAGATCCATGTTAGAATGGATATATTTTTTTTTTTATTATTTTTTTTTTAAGTTTTTAACTCAGTCTCCAAAACACCCTCATGCAGCTATATTGGCAGAAAAAAAAAAAAGACTCTTGGAAAACCAGGAGGAAAAAATTAAAGTGCAAAAACGTAAAATGTCTGCTGGAATAAGTTGAATTGTGCATTTTGTTTTGTTTTTTCTTTTTTTTGCTTTATAGGCTTCTTTGGGGAGCCTGAAAAAAAAATGTAAGTTAAAAGCACAATTGCATTTACATGCAGAACACCAGAATCTCTGCACTTAAATCTCATTAAAAAAATGCATCAAATTTGCACTGAAACACAGAAATCAAATCAAATTTCTACCACGTATTTTGATGCGGACACTTCTGGAAAAAATGCAGCGATTAAAAGCATCCTTTCTTTTACATAGTGTTGGCATGTATTACCTGAGTGATCCAGATGAAAGAAACCTGCCATCATGTACTATACAATATTGATAAATTGGTATCTGTGTAAGTCAAGTGAAATGTAGGCATTGTTTTTCCTTCCAAACTACCCTTTTGCTTTATCTGACTCCCTGGTTGACAACTATGTACAATCGCACCATAAAATGCAAACCTTTGCTTACCTCAAGGCCATTGCATATCAACCACATGTAGAGGCGATGGCACAAATCATTAAGTATATTTATTAGTCTGTGCTGAGTGCCACAAACATCTCATTGCTTGTAGCGGGAATCGGTGTGTGTATGATTAAACCGCTGGTCTGTGAAATTAAAATCTCGAGTCGAAAGCCGAAGCCAACTAATTGCAACCTTGACCAAGTGCTGCCAGTGTGAAAACTCGTCAAGTATGAATTACGAAGACTATGTTGAGGTGTGATATATTTTGTTTGCTATGGTAGGTGTGAGCTACTAGGTACAAACAAAGGTTCTGTATGAAGTAGCCTTGCAGGAACACTACAAGAGTGGACATGACATTGATGCAGCCATATAGGGGCCCAAGAAGTAGGGGGGTCCAGTACAACCTCCACCGTAGGTGGAATGGTGCATTATGATGAGATATTGGACTGCAAATTACCCCATATATTGTTCATACATAGCAGCCCTGTTCTGACTCTGTCCGCTCTTGGAACAGTAAATACAGAAAATGTGCAAAACAAGAAAAAAATCAGTAATTCCTCCCATAATTTCCCACTTTTCTTTGTCCCAATTGTCTCATATACAGTTAAAACTGAGAAAGATATAAAGAAATGTTTTGGGTCTCAGAAGATCAGCTTTGTCCTCTTCATTGTGTTTGTGTGTTCCTGTAAGATGGGGGTTCCCAGCCTGCAGCTCAGGAGCCACATGCGCCTCGAAGACCATGCTGTGTGGCTCGTGGTGGTCTACCAGTTTGGTCCATTAGCACCAGGTCTGGCAAACTGCTATGTAGAGAAAGGTCTCCAGATGGTGACTTTTGAGAAAAGTCCTTCGTGGAATAGAAAAATATGAAGAAATAAATATATCTTTAAGCTGTAGTAAGAAACTGCCATTTACAGCGATGCTTGAAGCTGGATGTGATTGTGTGGGGGCAGTGTGATTTATGTGAGAATACAAAATGGGGGAAGAATAGGAGTCTTTGGGTGCAAGTACACTGTCTAGAACGGTTAGGGACAGACTGTTTTGGTGTGCTTTCTGTGGGAAAAACGTGGCTCTGAAAGCAAGAAAGGTTGGGGACTACTGCCGTGAGACAACTGGCTGCAGAAGAAGCCTCCCTGCTGTGCTCTCTATAGTACCAGGAATCAGTAAAGAGATGAGCTTAATGTCTAATTTGCTGCGATCAGGAACGCGGATGACAAATTCAAGAATGTAATTATGTCTTACCTTAATAAATGTTAATTTTATGGCCAGGGATAATTCACATTTGTCACCATCTTCCTGAATTGCTCAAAACACACATTGGTTTGTAGACCAGTAACCAAGCATGGATGGAGTACAGCAGTTTTACCTAGGGCTCATGCTTCTAATATATTAATAGTTTTACCATTAGATATCTTAATGTTCCTTTTTGCATACCTCAGATTTCATACAGAAGCACAACGTTTTTGGGCTTTTCTTGTGTTTTATTTTTTTGAATATTATGAACCTTGCTTATTGCACAGCTACAGAACATCTTTTCTGTCTGTAATATTCCTGCCAACCTGTACAGAGGCACAGATTCTCTTTATCCATTCTCCTGCCATGATTGGGCTTAGAAATGTATTACCCTGTTCTATTACAACCCAGCTCAGGCTACTCTATTATCTCTCGCTTTATCTATGTCCTTGTGTGGCACTGAATTACCACTTGATTGTAAATGTATTTTACAGGTGCCAATGTCCACGCCTGGCATGTTAGATTGCTGTTTCATAGTGGCAGCTAATTTGACATAAGCGTTACCATGTCAAGCTCATGAATTATTCACTGTGCAATTACAGGAAAAAGCCAGAGGTAGCGGAATCCATGCAGCTTCGGGCTGTGCGCCCAAACATCTGCCGAAATCTGGGATGTGTTATTACTCCAATGATTAGCTAAGTGCAACGACATGAGATTGTCTCTATCACGTGTAACGCAGTTGGAAATCCTCAATCAGAAATGACCTTCTTTGTTAATATAACTATTTATTCCTGATGGGCACGGTGCGCTACGCTTTCTGAAAGATCTACAATGGTGTCCCACTGGGCTTACTCTTCTGTGTGGAGACATAGAGGCTCCTACGGGCTGTTGCTTGTCTAGGTCTGCTCTGGAGCTGTATACTCTGTATACAAGAAGCACATGTCTGCTAATGTACAGAAGCACATTCTCCCTAAAGTGTAAAAAAAAAAAAAGTGCAAATTGTGATATAATTATGCTGCACAGTAAATATTCAGATGTAGTCTACTTGCCAGGCAGGGTACCAGTTTAATTACACCATGATGGTTAATGTTCTCTAATTAGAAACCCCATGTCTTTCCCAAGACTGAATTCATGTAATTGCCAAGTATGTTTCATACCCAGATATGGAGGTTTTTCCTTCATCACTTTGACTACCTCCTAAATGACCAACCCACTGACCTAAGGCAACATAAACATGGTCTGGATGCTGCTAGTGTATAATGTTGAAGAGCCGAGCGCCGTAGCATTCAGCCATCCATGAGTCTGTTAGCTACTTGCTCACATTAGGTCTAACCGGGAGCGTTCCTCCATGGTAGGGGGGTTGTTGTTGTTTCCATGGTAATTCAATCAACATCCTTTCTATAAGCGAAAATGAGTGCTAGTCCTCCATGCTTTCAGGCGGCTTTGTGTTCGAGAAATAAATTAGAACTTTCATTCTAACCAGAATACCATGGGGTGATGGCAGTCAGCTTTGCTTCTGTTACTGCCCCTTCTCCTGATGCTTCTGGTCTTCTCATTCATGTCACTGGTGGCTGGTTAAAGCTTGATGAAGCTATGTGAGCGTGTTTAATATTCAGTGCAATCTATGCCATTGAGGGACATTTACAATGCAGGACGTGTGATTAGTATTAATTGCCTCTATTGATTCTCGTCCTCGGCAAATGCTCTGTCTTATATAAAAGAAACACAATCTCTAGCATGGAACGTAGATTGAAGCATTCCATTATTAGGTCATACAATCGCCCTCATGACATTGGGAAAATGAACGCAATTTATTCCAGAAGCTGTAATGGTCTTTTGCTTTCTTCCACCAAGGCTGTACTGCATAGTCTTGGTCCTGCTGTATTATTCCACCAGTGCCTCGTTCCGTGTGACTGTGGAACATCTTGGCCTTGTCACCCCCTTCTCCTAACTCATCAATCGCCTGTTAGCAGCTAAACCTTTATAATGACAGCAAGAAGCAAAGTTTTTTGTGCTTTTCACTATAGCCTGGACTTTGTTGCTAGAGCTTTCATTAAGAACTTTTGCTTTATAGGTATCGGGTTAGTGTTTCAGTATCACTCCCTTTTTTATTTTCATAAAGAATAATTTTTCTCTACTCTCATCTCTCCGATTTGACACATTTTCGCAGCAGATTCCTCATGAAAATAAACTTGCTTATGAAACCAGCCTACATGCTACAGAAAACATTATTGTCCATACCACAAAGATGAAGCGTGTTGATTACCGTATATAATCGTGTATAAGCCGACCCCCCCCCCCAGTTTTGCCACAAAAAAACCGGATAACTTATTGACTCGCGTATAAACCTAGGGTGGAAAATGCAGCAGCTACTGGTAAACTTCAAAAATAAAAATAGATACCAGTAAAAGTAAAATTAATTGAGACATCAGTAGGTTAAATGTTTTTGAATATCCATATTGAATCAGGAGCCCTATATAGTGCTTCATACAGTTCATGATGGACCCATAAGATGCTCTATACAAAATGCACCCCATATAATGTTCCATAAAGGTTAATAATGGCCCCATAAGATGCTCCATAGAATATGCCCCATATGCTGCTCCATAAAGGTTATGGCCCCATAAGATGCTCCATAGAATTTTCCCCCATAAGATGCTCCATAGAATTTTCCCCCATAAGATGCTCCATAGAATTTTCCCCCATAAGATGCTCCATAGAATATGCCCCCATAAAATGCTCCATAGAATAGGCCCCCATAAGATGCTCCATAGAATAGACCCCCAAAAGATGCCCCATAGAATAGTCTCCCATAAGATGGCCATAGAATATGCCTCAATATGCTGCCCCCATAAGATGCTCCATAGAATAATCCCATATGCCGCTGCTGCTGTAAATAAAAAAAAAAATGACATACTCACCTCTCCGTCGCTGGGGGCCAGGTGCCGGTGTCGCTGCTAGCTCAGGACCCGGCACCTGAGATATTCACCTGTCCCCGGTCCATCGCTGCTCGCCGCTGTCTGCCACATCATCTGTCAGTGACGTTCAGGCAGCAGAGGGAGCTGTGCGCACTAACGACGTCACCGCGCCCTCTAACCTGAACATCACTGACAGAGGACGCAGCAGGCAGCGGCGAGCAGCGTGGGGACGGGGACAGATAAATATCGCATATACTCACCCCCCTGCGCGGTCTCTCCAGCCGTGGTCTCTGCAGCCCCGTCCTCCCACAGTCTCCGGCGCCTGCCTTCAGTGGTCTTATGATACCGGTCATTAAAGACATGAATATGCGCAGATTCATGTCTTTAATGAGCGGTACCACGTGTGACAAGCAGGGGAGCTGCAGAGACGCGCCGAGGGGGGTCAGTATGATCTGACACCCCCGCTCCCCCTTCCCCTGGTGACCCCCTGGTGTATATAACTTGCGTATAAGCTGAGGGGGACTTTCAGCCCAAAAAATGGGCTGAATATCTCGGCTTATACACGAGTATAAACGGTAATTATACAGATTCTGCATAGAATTACTGCGGACCAGCTCTAATGAATGGAAATTGAGCTAATCCTAGTATGGATTTTCTAAAGACCCATACAAGAGATCACAGTGCCCTCTAAGAATCTGTCACCAGATTTTTGCTACCCCATCTGGCAATGGGATGTAGATCCTGATTCCAGCGATGTCACTTACTAGGCAACTTGCTGCAGCTTTGATAAAAGCCCTGTTTTATCTTCTGCATATCTTTCAGGTCCCTGAATGCGGAGTTCTGTATACCCCCGCCCACATCACTGATTGGTAGCCTATGCACTATCCGAGCTGGGGATTAGGTTATAACACCACTCTTGAATATGGAGTACTACATGACAACAGTTTTACTAGGCCTCTAGTGATCACCTTCTGATAAAACTGATTTTTTTAATAAAAAACTACAGAAAGAGATCCTGATTACAGCGATCTATATTATGCTGCTTTCGGATTAGGTTGAAAAAAAAATCAGGCAGTGGATTCTCTTTGAGATTATTGCACCAATTCTGAGATCTGGTCCTGGGAAGCTGGATCTGCAGAAACCCATCTTGAATGGAGTCGAGGTGGACATGTTCAACCTCCACTCCATACATTTTCTGCTGCAATCTATGAAACTGCCGGAGAAAGTAGACTGAGCATAGGTACATGTGTGAATTCCACTCCATTCTCTATTTAAGACAAGGTTCTGGTACATGGGGACCAGGTCCTGTATTTCTTGTACCTAATATTCTCTCCACAAAAGCCTGCTGCCTACTTGGACAACTTATTGTCATACCCCTCGCTTGGCACCCATAAAATAATAACGCTTATACTCTCCTCCCGCTGGCACTGTTCCCGCGGTGTCAGCACTCCATCTCCCAGGATCCTCGTCTGGTGTTGTGACACGTGACACCATCGCCCAATCAACATTGGCGTCACTGTCCCCGCCTCCTGTCAAATTGAGCAGGAAGAGGAAGTCCGGGATCAGCTGCAGCCCTGACTTCATGCTTGATTTGTCCAAAGGCAGGGACCGTGACGTCAACAACGATTGGGCACCGGCGTCACAACAACCACACAAAATCCCCGGGGAGAGCAACTTCTGACACCACAGGAATGGCGCTTTATTATTTTATGGGGCCAAATACTGATCATGAAGTGGTTGTCCTAGTAGTGAACAACCCCTTCAAGGGTTTTGGAAGAGGAGGAGACAAAGATAGAAAATCGCAGTCGGGAAGGAGATAGTCAATTTTAAATTGTTTTTGTAATTTTTTTCTGTAAATTATATTTACATTTATATTTGACCCTTTGTAGTATATATACCCTAATTATAATTTTGCCCCCAAATATGTACGTTTTCTAGATGATGCTTATACATTTTTTTTCTTTGCTTTTAAATTCTACAACTAGTAAAGGGTTTCTCCTACTGATCAGTTAATATACCGTATGTAAATACAGATTATTGCCTTAAACCTCTTACAAATTAAATCTTTCCAAAAAACCATAACTTAATTGTGTCATATCCCACTAAGAAAAAAAATCGTGTCGGGATCCGGTGTCAGTCGGCGCAGGCACTGTTTAATGAGCAGTCACTCAAGCAGTATTTCCTTCACCATAATTATGTATGTGAAGATGTCACCTTCACCCACTGCAATCATGCCTAGCAGGATGGAAGAATTCCTCTAAAGAAATGAAAGGTACATTATCCAGGAGCTCTGTAATTATGGTGCCTGGGCATAGAGTCCCAAGAAATGGGACACATCTTGTCAGAGAAATGTCAGGTATATGCTCTATCAAGTATTTGTTCTTTATGTTCTTGGGGATTTCACCCTTTTCTCTAATGCTGCCCCTTCATTCCACCAGTTCAGTCATTCCTCACCTATGACCTGGGTCCTATATAAAAGATTATGGCTTTAAAGGGAACCTGTCACGTAAAAAAACAATATTGACCTGCAGATTAACACCCTATATCTGCAGGTTAACAGCGTGGTTTTAAATGACCAGTCCTTTTAAGGCTGGCCATGGTTTTTCATTTTATTTTTTTTTTTTTCCCGATCCTGGTGATATCATCAGTGTTTCATCGATATAGTATCTGTAGATCTAATAGATTAGGAAATGAAGCAACAATAAGGGCTTGTTCACATGTTGCATTTTTGCCGTCGGGGAAAACGCATCACTTTTACAGTACCAGCAAAATGAATGAGATTTCTGAAATCTCCTGCACATGCTACTTTTTTTTTTTCCTTGCAGATTTGAACCTTCAAAACATGGTGGGTTTTTTTTTTCTTGTTTTTCCTCCTCAAATCTGCAGCGTGTATATTTTTTCAGTATTTTTCACCCATTGGAAAACGCATAAAAAAAGCATGCAAAAAAGCTCATGTTTTACAAAGCATTTTTCTTTTCTGCTGCCAAAAAAAAAGTGTGTAGAAACCCTAAGGGCGCGTTCCCACGATGAGTTTTTAGTGAGTTTATGACGCGGTGTATGTTCACGGTGTCAGAAACACAATGCCTTACAGTTCCAGCTAAGTGTTTGGGATTTAAAGAAATCTTATGCCCGCTGTGCTTTATTTTTATTTTTTACTCTGCTTAAACTGACCTGCAGTATGCGGGTTTTCAAATCCACAACTTTTCAATTTCGCTTGTGGGGTACGCTGTGGTTTTTGGGTGGATTTTTCCCGTAGACTTGCTGTAGATGCAGAAAATCTGTAGGTAAAAAGCGCACATTCGTTTAGTATATCGGCTGTGTAAGCGCATAAAAAAACGCAGATTTATTTAAATTTATTTTAACATACAGCGTCAAAAACATAAAAATGCATGAAAAAAACACAAGTAACCAAATTTACATAGTGGGTGCAGAAAATCTGCAAAAGCTCAGTGAAAGCATGGCCTAAGATACTTTTATCCTATCTGATCCAGAGAGTTTTCAGGCAGCTACGTATTGCAGAAGAATAATGGGGGAGGGGATGAAGAACAACATGCGGCTTTGGCTTAGCTAAGCATCCATGAAAGTGGTAAAGTTGTGTGATCACCTCCCCTCTAATGTTGCTCATCTGTTAACCAAAACTGGATTATCCCTCTCCTGGCATGAGAGATGGAGGAAGCTAATGCCACCATCTGAGCTATGGACTGCCAGAGATGGTTACATGAACCTTGGATTTGGGAGATGTTGCAACTAATGACTTGCTCTTGAACTTTTTTTAATCCAAGAGTCCAAAGATTAAAGGTGAATTCTCTTGGTTAAAGAGACTCGTATTACCGCTTCTTCGCATTCAGGTTGATGGGACTGATCTGCAATACCAAGCCCAGCCACCATTGAAAGATTGGGAATGTGCTGTATGGTGCAGCGTAAACTATGAAGAGACCACAACTGATCTAAGGCTAAGTTCACAGTTGCGTTTGGGTAGAGTGCGTAGGGCTGCATACTTCCTCTCTTAAGCTCCGCCTACTTCTCCACTTCCCTTAAGGTCCGCCTACTTCCGCATGGATCCTGCTAACCTATCTTTAACATTGGGTATGCAGGGACATGCGTTTTATGTGGATGCATCTGTGTGCATCGTTTTGACGTGCCCGTTGCATTTCTGTGTGGTCGGCTGGCATGTCAAAACGACGCACGCTGACGCATTCGCATACAACGCATGTCCCTGCACACCCAATGCTAAAGATGGGTACGCAGGATGCATGTGGAAGTAGGCAGCGCTTAAGGGAGGAAGTACGCTGCCCTACGCACTCTAACCAAACGCAAGTGTGAACTTAGCCTAATATTGGTGTCCTTAAAGATATGTCATTAGTTTTAAAGGGACTGTCAGAACGACTGTTCAAAACAAATCCCGCCGCTCAGTGCCCAATAGCACGGCCAATCCTTTATTTACACCTTCTCACCTGCTTGGTTTCCATTCATCTCCTCCCTTCTCTGGCCCTATCAAGTCATACCTAACAATCAAAGGGGGGGTGGGATAGACTGAAAACAAGCAGGTGGGAAGGTGCATGTAAATGTTCGGCCTCGCCGTGAAGCACCGAGCGCCCGTACTTGTTTTGAACAGTCGTTCTGTGCTTGACAGTCCCTTTAATAAACTGGACAAGTCTCCTAACTTGTCTCCTTCTGCCTGATCCGGTGAAGGTAAAGCACATGTTCACTGCGTTCTACAGTATATAGTGTCTGATGTGTTCCGTCACGCAGGTATTATCTCGTCACAAGAAGCCGCAGGAGGGGAAGGAGCCTTTTTTACTTTACTTATTAGTCATGCTATATATAAGCACTGTTAATTGTAACTTATGCTATGGACAGCTCGGTGAACCGTTAAGATGCGATCATCAGTGCTATTAAATAAAATCGTATCACTTGTTGTTAATGGCTTCACCACAATTAAAGCTCCCTAAATGGCACAGTAATTATACATGTCAGAGTACAAGTGGTTTCATTAGTAGTTCAGGAGAGTAAAGACGTCAGGAGTAACCGAGATAAAATGGCTTTCATAGAAGATGATCCCAGGCAGAGGACCAGAATAGGGGCTTGCCATGTAACACAGAGGCACATACAGTGCGGAGTACACTACTACACTGCTATTTGTTGTCTTTTTATGCTATTTTTATTAAGTAATCTGCTGGCATGTGATCGTGTGTAATGACAGCAATGCACACATTTCCATAATAACTAGCTGTTGATTAAACAATCCCTGCTGGCAGCACAACACTTTCCACAAATCAGTTTTATCCCGCCAATTGGATGCAGTGACTAATAATTCTGTCGAGCCGTGACATATGCATCACCACACTTCTCATCAAGCCGTAAAGAGTGTTTTCCCCTACATTTGTGTATGGCTTTGTACTTGTATTTCATTCTGTGGTTGAGAAACATGTAAGAAATGTCAGCTCTTTAAGAGACAGAATTCCAAAATGAATATCTATATTTAAGATCTGCTAAATATTCAGCGGGAAGTGTTAGCATACTGCTTTTTAGCTTGGGCGCTCGCCTGAATTCTGAGAGTTTTTCATTCTACTAATATTAGACATCCTGAGGGTACAACTCCAGCCCCCCCTCAATAACGGCCAGTTATATGCTAGTCTGCAATCACCTTTTCTTGTTTATAATAACATCAATTTCCTTTCTGAAATATTCATATATCAATCTCGAAGCGCAGCAGCCATGTGCTGTATGATTGCCTGAGAGCGGCGGATTCATGGTTCCCCAAGGGTGAAAGGAAGAACGTGTGCCTACAACGTTTGTAGCCAAAAAAGATAAACTGCTCTCTCCAACACGGTGACCACGAGCCGCTGTAAGTGGCTATACGACATGTGAGCATGCACGCTATGCCAGTCAGTGCGCATGCACGGGGAGCGGATGCGCAGTGCACACGTGCAGGATTTGCGTTCCGTGACGTCGGGCCAGTCACACTAATCAATCACAATGCTGTGGGCATGCATAATTTTAACAGGACACTGATCCATGACTGAAATGATAAAAAGATCCACCCCTATAACTGAAGCAAAAGGTATGTGAGGCAATCCTCTAATGATAAGTGTTTTTAAACCTACTACTTGGAGCTTTTCTTTAAAAAACCATATTAGTGATACACATTGCATCACTAACCACACGCTGGGGTCAGTTTAATAGCTAAAAATGAGGTACCTGGTTCCCTTTAAGTCTACCTTTAGCCTGAATAGCTATGAAACTATGGTAGTACCTCTAATTGTGGTCTTCTGTAGCAAGCATGTACATTAACCACCTTAGCTAGGTGGTAATATTCACTTCTACATCTTATAATTAAGATGTTGGACGGATCAATGTTTTTGCTTGATATCCAAGACTAGAGTAATACTGATGTCACTATTAAAATAGTTTTTCTCCTTCGCCTCATTGGGGGACACAGATACTGTGGGTGTATGCTTCTGCCGCTAGGAGGCTGACACTGAAGTGAAAAAAAGAGGTTAGCTCCTCCGTCGTATACGCCCTTGCCCCTATTGCGGGTAGAACTCAGTTTTTTGTTTAGGCCTGTTTCACACTTCCGTTTTTGTGACGGAAACTGATGCAAACGGATCCGTTTTTTTAAAAACGGATCCGTTTTTTTGACGGATCCGCGGTAACCGTAATGGAAGTCTATGGGACAAAAAAACCGATCCTGCAAAAAAATGGCGGATCCGTTTTTTTACGGAAAACAACGGATTTTGACGGGTTTGAAAAAACGGAAGTGTGAAACAGGCCTTAGTGTCCATGGAGGAACACACGTCTGGTTTTGCTCCAGACTTTTTTTTTTTTTTCCCATGAAGATGAGACAGGGGCGACGGACCCTATTGAAAGGATTCGATCTCCCCAAACCATCAACGGGCGAGCACGTGTTGAGTATCGTCTCCACGTATCCTCTCCCGCACCGTGGGACATATTTGGGCCGTTTTCCCCAGACCTTTTTTTTTTTTTTAACCGTCTGTGAAGATGAGACAGGGGCAACGGATCCTATTGAAAGGGTCAGATTTCCCCAAACCACCAACGCGCGAGCGTCCCTCCATGTATCCTCTCCCGTGACGTGGGACACAATGCCCGACTTAGCCCTGACCACCCCTAGGTATTGAAACCATGGGCTGTACAGAGGCACAAGACTAGTCCGTGCAGCCCCCACTGCTCCACCAATGCTTAGACTGCGGTGCTGCAAGACGGCGGACGGTCCCTCTCCTCACCCCCTGAAGGGGTTAGCTGGAGCTAGGGTGCCTACACCGTCCTATTTTGTTAAGGCCCCCTCACATACCAGAGCTGGGAAGCTGAAGAGGATCGTCAGTGAGGAGAGGGCCTGGGAGGGCTCCTGCAGCGAAGATCCGGGGCTGGAGCCCTTAGCTGTCAGATGAATTGAGGCCACGACTTTAGCGGAAGCTAGGCCGCAACCGGAAGTTCCTCCTCCGGGCCGCGCGTCACTTCCGGCGGCCCGCCCCCCAAGCCTGGGCGGCGGGGGATAAATTTAGTCCCCGGCTTCGGAGCGCGGCTAGGCCGCAGACCCGGAAATACTGCCCCTGGACTGGTCTATATGCTGGCGGTCGGCCGCACGGCTGGTTGCGCGTGATTTTTGTGGCGTCCAGGAACGGGGGGCACAGGACTAGCGTAAGTGCTGCCCGGGAGACCACAGGGAAAACGAGATGCTACCTCCTTCCCCCTATCCCCAGTAGCGGACAGATACAGCATGTCCAAAGAAGCAGCATGCATCTCTTGTCGGGCTGCGTTTCCGCGGGCGCAGAGCAAGCGATTATGCAAAGCCGGTGACTCCAAACGCGCCCAGGAGCCCTCCCCTCCGACCGAACCCACAATACTGGTGTGGGCAGACCACAGAGGACAAGGCTCGGGATTCCCGCTGTACTGTGACCCCGCAACCCGACGCCTAACAGAACCTCAGTGTCCGTCCTCCCCTGCGAACTCGACCAGAGTGCCAAGCCCCCCAAAGTGGGTCCTATCACTGTCACAGTTCATGCAATTGAGTCCCTTCAGGCCTCAGATGGGGGCAGGGACAGTGGCTCGCCGGCCTTAGAGGGGACCTCCACCTCACAAGAGCCCCTCGCCTGCAGGGGCCGCTCTCACTCCAGGCAGACCTGAGGGAAACGAATCCACACGGTGTCGCCCAGTCCATCCGGTGCCTTGGCATCCGTAAGTTCTGCTTCACGCTCCCCGTCACCAGTGGTTGAAAGTGAGCAGACCTCAGAATGCGTCTCAGACGAGCCCCTTGACCTGGATACTCCAGCGTCACGCAGCGGCTACGGGGCATGAAGTGGCATTTAAGCAAGTGAAGCGCCCGCACAGAATTTTTTTCTCTCATACGGAGTTTGAGGACATAGTGCAGCGGCACAGACAACGTCCAGACAGGCGTTTCTCTGGTCAAAAGGCACTCGAAACAAGGCATCCGTTTGCTCCGGACCTCCGTAAAAAATGGATGGAATCCCCGTTGGGGATCCTTCGGTTTCGCGCCTAGCCACCAAGACCCTGCTATCCGTCCCTAGTGTTTCCTCAAGTAAGGATCCCACGGATCGCCTTATAGAGAGCTTAGCTCGCTCAGTATATGAGGCGTCAGGGTCAGTGCTCGCTCCCTCATTCGCAGTAACTTGGGTAGCCAAGGCTATGATATCATGGTCAGAAACATTAAACAAGGTCGCACAGGAGCAGGATCTACCTGCAGAGATTTCGGAGGTCGCAGGTCAGATAGCGATGGCCGGAGACTATGTAATCAATGCGTTTTTGGATGCGGACAATTGCTCGGCACTTGCTGCCGCTAATGCAATTTCTATCAGAAGAGCCCTATGGTTAAGGACATGGCGAGCCAATTCTACTTCTAAGATGTCCTTGACTTCCCTGCCTCATCAGTGTGGCCACCTATTTGGGGAGAAGTTGG
This sequence comes from Dendrobates tinctorius, assembly GCF_039654945.1. NCBI lineage: Eukaryota > Metazoa > Chordata > Amphibia > Anura > Dendrobatidae > Dendrobates > Dendrobates tinctorius. The sequence goes on along the minus strand of NW_027361827.1, from coordinate 26,333,093 downwards.
ATCAACTTCTCTCCGACTCCACAGGAGGAAAGAGCGGGTTTTTCCCTCAACAAAAGGTCAAAACGCTTTTTCGTCACCCGTTTTCAGGCACATTTTCGGGCCTTTCGCAACCCCGGCATGACTACAGCGGCCAATGCCGCCTCCTCAAGCCGCCTCAACCAGGATAGGGAGCGGCAGGTCTCATATAGAGCCAACCCATTGGGGAGAATGCATACTCAGCAGCGCAGATCGAGGGGATCTAGATCCCAAAGATCGTCGGCCAAATGACTCGAGGCCTTTACCAGACGACACCGACAAGGTGGGCGGCTGCCTACTCTGGTTTCACTACGTCTTGGTCAATGTCGATGCATGGGGAAAGGAATTGGTGGCCTCGGGTTACAGAATAGAATTTGTGGATACCCAGGAAAGGGCTCTATTGGGAGCCATCAAATTGTTCCAGTGCCGGAACACGAAAGAGCTCAGGGGTTCTATTCCAACCTTTTTGCGGTTCCCGAAAAGGACGGGTCTGTCAGGCCTGTTTTGGACCTGAAGCTTCTGAACAAATTCATCAGGATCAGACATTTCCAGATGGAGTCTCTCCGTTCAGTCATATCGGCCATGGAGCAGTGAGAATACTTGGCCTCAATAGACATCCAGGACGCATATCTGCATATTCCCATTTTTCCTCCTCATCAGAGGTTTCTATGCTTCACCAATCGGCGATCAACATTTTCAGTTCGTAGCGCTACCCTTCGGGCTAGCCACGGCTCCCAGAGTGTTCACAAAGGTTATGGCAGTTGTCATGGCCACACTGCATTCTCGAGGCATAGTCATCTTGCCTTATCTGGACAAACTCTTGGTCAAGGGCCCGTCAATACGGGCATGCGAGGAAAAGGTCAACATCACGCTAGATACTCTTGCCCGCTTAGGATGGTTGTCAATGCAAAGAAGTCATCCCTTGTGCCAGCTCAGAGGATCTCCTTCCTAGGAAGGATCTTCGACACTTCCCGAGGGTTGGTAATTCTCCCTCAGGAAAAGGCGCTAGCTCTCCAGCAGGGAGTCCGGACACTTCGCCAACCAGTCCCTCATACCATCTGTTTCGGGATGAGGATTCTAGAAAAACTGGTGGCAGCAATGGAAGCGATACCTGTCGACAGTTCCACCTTCGCCCCCTGCAGCACGCCCTCTTGTCAGCCTGGGACAAGAATCCTTTCACGCTCGATCGACGGTGCCGACTGTCCTCTCAAGTCAGGAAGTCGCTTGGATGGTGTATAACCAGTTCCTCTCTGACCCAGGGGAAACCTTTCCCCCCAGATCATTGGCTGGTAATGACAACCGACGCCAGTCTCCTCAGTGGGGGAGCGGTGTTTCGCCACCACACAGCCCAGGAACGGTGGTCGCCACAGGAGACGCCCTCCCGATCAACTTATTGGAAATACGAGCAATTTGGCTGGCTCTCTGAAGAAGTTTCTTCACTTTCTAGCAGGCCGCCCCATCTGTATTCAATCGGACAACGCCACGGCGGTGGCTTACATAAATCATCAAGGGGGCATCCGCAGCAGAGCAACCATGCGCGAGGTGGAGCTCGTTCTTCAGTGGGCCGAAGCAAACCACTCGGTGATTTCGGCTGTCCACATTCCGGGGCGTGGAAAATTGGGCGGCAGACTTTCTCAGCCGGCAGGGTCTTGCATCCGGAGAGTGGGCTCTACATCCCAAAGTTTTTCAGCAGATTTGTCAACTGTGAGAAGCTCCGGATGTGGACCTGGTGGCTTCCAGAGTGCATGCCAAGGTGCCCACATATGTCGCTCAGGCCAGGGACCCGCAGGCATTCGCGGTGGACGCGTGGGTTCTGCCATGGAACCAGTTTAGCCTCCCATATCTATTTCCCCCACTGCCACTACTTCCGAGAGTCATCAAAAAGATCAAGACGGAAGGGGTGCCGGCGATCCTGCTGGCCCCGTCGAGCGTGGGATGCAGATCTAATGCAGCTGCTCGTCGACGTTCCTTGGCGCCTGCCAGAGCGCCCAGATCTACTGTCTCAAGGGCCGATTTGCCACCCGAACTCAGGGACCCTGTGTTTGACGGCATGGCCATTGAATCTTGGATTCTAACCTAGGCAGGGTTCGGGAGCGAGGTTATCACTACAATGATTAGCGCCCAGAAGCCTGCTTCAGCACTAATTTACCACCACACCTGTAAGGTGTAATTTGCTTGGTGTAGACGCCACGGTGGTTCCCCGCTGGGATTCTCGATCCCCAACATCTTGGCTTTTCTCCAGTCGGGCTTAGAGATCCCGGATAGCTCTGTCGATAGAGCATTAGACTCGGGCTTTTCCCCCGGTTCCCTCAGGAGACAAATATCGGCCTTATCCGTCATGTTCCAGCACAGAATTGCTACCAATTTGCAGGTGAAGACTTTTCATTCAGGGAGTCTCCCACTTGGTACCTCCCTATAAGACACCTATGGATGCCTGGGACCTTAACATGGTCCTAAGGGTTCTGCAGGAAGCTCCATTTGAACCGCTTCAGGATATCTCTTTGAGGTACATTTCTTGGAAAATGGTGTTCCTAGTGGCCATCACTTCCATCAGGCGGGCTTCAGAGCTGGCGGCCCTATCCTGCCAAGCTCCGTTCCTCACTTTCCATAAGGATAAGGTGGTCCTCAGACCAGCCCCTCCTTTTCTGCCGAAAGTCTTGTCTTTTCATATTAATGAAGATATTGTTTTGCCTTCATTTTGTCCAGCACCGGTGCGCCATGTGGAAAAGGCTCTTCACACGTTAGAACTGGTAAGAGCCCTCCGGAGGTACGTGTCGCGCACTGCACCCTTTCGTCAGACGGACACGCTGTTCGTGCTCCCCGAAGGGCGCAGGAAGGGACTCGCTTTCCTGTTATCACTCCCCAGGCCGACATGTATAGCATGTGCCAATAAATCTAACACTATTTCCATCAGCTCCAGGAGTGCGGTCCTCTTTTCTTCTTGGAGATATATAACACTAAGTAATAAACTATGTAAGTGGCAAAAAATAGTTTTCAACAAAAACATACTAAATAACATTTGTGCAGTCTATGAATTTGTTCTAAGAAATAGAATTGCCTGCATCAGATCCTCCTTCATAGATGACCTAAAATCTGACCTAATAATTTTAAGTCCAGAGAACAACCTCTCTACACTAACTTGGGTTGGAGGCAAAGCCGTAACCACATGGGCAACATCTCTAACAATTTCCAAGTATAAAGGAATTGCTTCATGCACAGTCAGTTTTGATGAACGGTTGATTTTTTCTTTTTCTTTTGAGAGCAAGTGAAACATTTGGCTGAAATATGGTCAATCTGCTTGCTACAGGAGACGGAGTGAAATCTTTTTCCTTGCAGCAACGCTTTGCCTGCTCCATATCATCCAAATACTTGTCAAAGTCAAACACCTCATCTGATGAGGATGAAGATATGGCAGCAGTAGCACTGTCAGGACCCAAGTCCTCTTGCGCCTGGCAGCCCTCCTGTAGGCCACTCATCCTAACTGCTACCTCAGTCAGAGCTTCTTTTCCTTTAGTAAACTGTTGATCATCAAGCAATATACGATGACTTGGGTCCACATAAACAGCTGCCAGAAAATGTTTATTTTCCAATAGCTGTGTCTCTCTCCGTTTCATTGAAGCAGAAATGCCATCTGCGATTAAATCTCCTCCTTGGGACAGGCAAAATAGCTAGTTCTTCCACTCCCTTATGAAAATGCCAGGAGCTAAATTCTCAGCTTGTAATTTTTTAGTCACGGAAAATAGGTGATTAAGCAATTCCTTCAATTCAGCCACCTGTGTCCATTGACCTTCATTTAGGGTTACCTGAGGGTTTGCTATATCTATAAGAAACGGTTTTAGCCAGGATCAAAACTACGGGGGGGGGGCAGAACCTAATACTGTTCCGCAGAATCTCATACTGCACACCTCAGCTGCTGCAGAACCTTATACTGCACACCCCTACACTTGAAATTAAAGCCTGCACCTTAAGATGTGGTGAATGCAGTCTGTTTATTCCAACTATCAATTGATGTTGATGTGTTACTGAAGACGAGCAATGCCTGTCCTGGGCATCCTTTTGGGCAGCTATGAGGTGTACCGACTGGTGCTAAAAAAAAAAAAAGGAGTGTTAGTCTGTGTGCTACCCGGCTTTCATTCTTTTTGGTACAGATAAGATATGGATAGACAGATATGGATAAATGGATAGAGCAGATTTCTAATCTGCTTTTTCTATTGAAAACATTACCTATGAGCTCAAAAACCTTTCAGGTGATGTGGTTTTTTAAAAAGCTGATCTGCTTTTGCAACTGAAAAACGTATCCTCAAAAAACGCAGCAAAAACGCTGTGTGTGAATGTAGCCTTAGATCAGGAATAGAACCGACATTTCAGAACTTTCCCAAATTCCTATGAAAAAATATTCAGCACATTCTGCATTGAACTACTGTACCCAATTTATTATATATTTTCGGAGTCGGACCATTTTATACCGAATCCGACTCCACCAAAATGAGCTACGACTCCGACTCCACAGCCCTGATAAATTGTCATGTTTTTCTCTGCCAGTGCTGTTGGGTTTTGTGGCGTTTTGTAACTGGAATTAACACTCAAGCACAACCGCCACATAAGATAACTGGTTACCGATAAACGTAGCACGGGCATGGGTTACACGGAGAGCCAGGCATTTATAAAGGACTTTAAATATTACTACCATGCATCTCTAATTCTGATGAAAACCATTTATGTACAAGTTGTGGGGTTTTATTTATTTTTATATATTTTTTTATATTCTTAATAAAAATGTTTAATAGTTACAGATCCTAGAAGTGCGATAGGGGTCGGGGCTCGCAAGTGAAAGGAATAACCCTTTTTAAAATTGTGCAGCTACATTTAAGTTTTCAGTCTGCTGTTCCTCGCCAGTCATTCCAGATGGCTGAAAGTCTACAGTAACTGTGTGCCTCCACGATCACTCATCTGTCTCGCATATCTCCTATGTGCATGCATTTTCTTGTTTGTAAGCTACAGACTTTATTATGAAGCCATATTGTATTGCTTATTGGTCTGGAGCCACGTGCTCATGCTGTGACCTGGTACTTTGGATAATCTCCATGCACATAACAAACTTAATGGCTAATCAACCCCATTAGTATTTACGACGTTTTAAGGATGAAGGAAAAAATTAATGTAAATTGGGTGAAAAAATAGAGCACATAACACTAGTATACAGTGATTTTGGTGCCAACTGTTTCTGAACGGTTTTTATATTAAGTTTACGGTGCTGATTAAGAATACGACTTCAGTTTTGCCGGATTGGCTCTAGTTTGAGATATTTAATAGTTAATTACAGTAGAATTCTGGCTTCTATAGCATTGTAATCCTACAAATTGAAGCACAAAATAATTATATGGGATATTTCCTTACTTAACACATTTGTTAGTCAAAAGACCAAAAGCAATATTTGTTCTAACACACAAATCGCATTGGGGGAATGCATTATTTTCATGGGATGCATGATCTCAAAAACTAGAACCAATTTGGCAAAAGTAATGGGTTTTTGAATTCCGCACCCGCACAATACCCTAAATCTATTCAAAAAAACCTTGGCACCTGCAAAGTAATTTTTTTTTTTGTAGACCTGTGTAACCTACACATTACATTTGACATTCTGTCTTGATACCTACTTCTACAGTTTTGAAAAGCATATGAACTAAGGGATGTAGCTAAGAAAAGTAAAAATGTGGCAGCTGAGATGCAAATCGAGGCAAGTTGCTTCCAGGTTATCATGTACCATTTTTGCTTCCTTTTAAAGGGTATATCTGGGACTTTACAAAAAAAATGTACCTAAGCACTAACAGGCAAGCAATTGCAACCTACCTGTCTGGTGCTGTTCTGCCCCGGACTGCTCCACCGGGTATTCAGGTGCATCTGCTGATGCGACTGGATGGGACTTCAGAGGTCATTTTGCCGGCTCTCCCAGTTAGGCAGCGGGGATCTGGCTGTGAATCAGAATGATGTCTGAAGTTCTACCCCATCTACAGAGCAGAAAGGAAGCCTCCGTTCTGTAGACATGTCAGTAGAGGCTTCTGAATCCCTGGCAGGTGCGTCTGTGACCGCTCTCTGCCAGGTAAGAACTGCACCGTGCACAATAGATAGGCCGGTAAGTAGCACCTACCTACCTGGTAGTGCTCGGATACATTTTTTGGTTTTTTTGTAAACTCCCAGATATCCACTTTAAATTAGCATCTTATGAGATTATTGCTAAAAAGTGTGTATGTGTGTGTATATATATATATATATATATATATATATATATATATATATATATATATATATCAAATAGACATACTACAAACACAATTAAAAGAAAAAATAAATATATAATTAGTGTGTATGTCACGCACACATGCATACGCACTTGATAAAGGACTTTTCAACAAAAGTTTGACTGGTGAGACTCAAACTGTGACTGGGCACCCCCGATAGCCCCTTTTTAAGTTTAGAATACAGTGTTTGGTACTGTTGTGGTTTTGTGTTTGGAATAATTCTTTCTTCTTTATTTACAGGAGCAGCCAAGGATTTATGCACATGAAACTGTCAAAAGCCAAAGAAAAATATGTATTGGGTCAGAACAGTCCTCCTTTTGACAGCGTCCCGGAAGTCATCCATTTCTACACCACTAGAAAACTTCCGATAAAAGGAGCTGAACATTTATCACTCCTGTACCCTGTAGCAGTGCGGACCCTTTAAAGTGCAAACGGACTAACCACCCCCTTCCTGTGGACAGGGGACTGTGAAGAAGTATTGCTTGACATCTGCACTACAGATCAGCAGGGTACTACAAGGGACAGTTCAAGCACTGACATTGTGAAGTCAACTCCGGGCACTCACAATATGTACGATGTTGCACTACGGCTTCCATAAAGGACACTGATTCTGTTTTGAGAAGGGCCACGGGGAAACTGCAAGATGTTTTTATGTTTTCAAGGGTGAAAAAAGCTTGGTTGGATGCAAAATGTTTCATCCAATGGTTATCTGAGAGTAGACAAAAGGAAAAAACGCATACTGCAATACATCTAGTATGTAGGTTCAAAGATCCAGAGAGTCTACAAAGCATAATACTAGTTAGTTCTTCTAGGCTTTGGTGCCTGTAACACAAATAATTGGGAGAAATGTCCTTAACTTGTTTGCCTTGTACTCTTCATACCTCATGGCCATGGTGCTATGGGTTACTTAAGCATAATATGTCAGAAATGGTCAACTATTGAAATAAAACCAACCATATCAGCCAATTTTCTGCAGAATTACCAATTTCTGAGAATTCAAGGCGCATAGGCGCAGAAAGCATCACTCTGAAAAGATGTGGAAGTGGCACAAAGAGCTTGGAGGCCTCACATCAGACTCCTTTACAATGAAGGCCTCTTCTTTAAGTTGGCAGTGAAGGTTTTCATATGAAGCTGATGCCCTGTAGAGTTTCTCACTCTATTGCTGTGGGACGCAATAAAGGTTTTGGTGCCATCACAATCTTCAGAAACACAACATAAGATTTTCTGTGATAGCGAGAGTGCATGGAAGGCCCTGGCCTGCTCTGACTATATATCTAGTAACACTTGTCTGTTGGAGCAATAATCTGTGTCTCACTTGCTACATTCGTTATTACGGTCCATCGTTGAGCTAAATTTTGGGTAATTATTTATGAATAGGGTATGTAAATACAGAAAATAGCGTTTTAATATATAATTATATTTTTGACCCCCTTTTTTGGTACAAAGAGTTGTTTTGTGCACCTTTTTACAGTCAGAGGCCTTAAAAGGCAGCGTCGACCATGTTTAGTGTTTGTACAGTGTGACTGTCCTTTAGCGAGGGAGTGTTACTCGAATGTTCTAGGTTTAAAGACAAAATCAGGGTATTGTTATTTTTGACTGTTAGCTTGTGAAGCCTGTTTTCCTCCTTTCTGAATAGTTACAGTATTAGGGTTTCAACCTTCACTTTAATAAAATTGACCTTCAGCATGTGGAAATTTTTTTTGTCTGCTCAACTGTTGTCATCAGTTTGTTGAATATTATTGTGCAATACAGTCTATGCTTTCTAAGCTATTTTTTGTGTCTCTGACTTTTACTGGTGATTGTGAAGAATGATAAAGCTACTGAGATCATCACTGAGAGATGGCTCTTAATTGATATCTGAAGCGCAATGGTTTATTCATGTTTTAATGCAAAAGCTATTCACTTACGCTTCTGGATTTGCACATCATTACCTCCGAATTCTCATGCAAATTGGGTTCCGATTTGCAAGGAACTTCGTCTAAGAGGTCAGGTCTGAAAAAATCTACAAGTGTCCTGATGTGAATGAGAGAAAATGAGAAATCCCTGTGCGAGAAAGCAGCCCTGTCTGACATCTGACATTTAATTACTAGCCTCTCCAGCAAGACACCCAAATTATACCACTTCAGTGATTTCAATAGACATAACTGACAGGGACCATACAGCGTTGCTGACTTAGGACATCAAGAAAAGTAATCTCAAGCCCTGAACAAAAGCTACATTTATTTATAAAGCCTATGTAGCTCGGAACTATGACACTCCAAATCCTAATTTATGGATGGCCTTTTTTTTTTTCTTTTTTTTTTGCAGGTGTCTTAACGGAATGCATTATTTTAGTGTGATTTTTACTTTGAGTTTCTAAAGATTAAAAACAATTTAGTAACACACTTTGGTATTTCACCACCAGTGCCTTAGGGCTTGTCCACATGTCCTATTTTTGCTACATTTTTCTCAAGAAAAAAATAGACTCAGCATTTTTACTGTCCCTGCTTAGTCGATGAGATTTATGACAGCTGATACATGTTTCGCTTATTTTTTTACTTGCAGACTTGAAGCTGCAGCATGTCAAATCTTTCGGTGTTTTTGCATTGTTTTTCACCTGTTCTGTAGAGTGGGAAAAGGATTGGGTAAATACGTGCATTTTTTAGCGCCTGTAACCACACCCCCAGCACTGACTGACAGCAAGCCCTGATGCCCAGGCTGCTGTCAGTCTGTATTGGGGACACTGTTACAGCCGTCTCTCTCTCTGGTGACTGAAATCGTGACGGCGCCACAACTGTGACTGAAAGAGCGAATCTGCTGGAGGGGATAAAGTTGATTTCCTCCTGACAGTGGGGCTCTCAATGCGGTGGAGGTACAGTGTAATAATACTATTAAACTGCAGATTAACCCATATCTGCAAGTTAATAGCGTTATTTTAGATGACAGATGCCCAGTAACATAATGGGGTAGATTTACTACTAGTTATGCCAAAAAATTGGTGCAGCCATTGGCTGAAGACCTTTTTAGACAAATGTATCAATGATGTGCAACAAAAACATCAGAGGTTTGCCCCACACTACACACTTTTTTTTTTTTTTTCCCACAAGTGTCTAGGCATGAGTCCCAAAATAAGCAGATTTATTACTAAAGTGCTACTTGGGATCAAAATACCATCCAAGAGCAGATATAATAGGAAAGAGTAATGATGAGCGAGTATGCTCGTTACTCAAGATTTCCTAACATGCTCGGGTATTCTCAGAGTATTCGGATGTGCTTGGAGATTTACCGGTAGTTATTGTCGCCGTAGCTGCATGATTTGCAGCTGCTAGACAGCCTGAATACTTGTGGGGATTTCCTAACAAACAGGCAATCCCCACATGTATTCAGCTTCTCTAGCAGCTGCAAATCATGCAGCTACGGTGACAAACTAAATTTCTGAGCACGCCAGAATACTCGATCACCCGAGCATGCTCGGAAATGTCAAGTAGCGAGCATACTCGCTCATCACTAGAAAGGAGTCTTGTGTGCACCACGGTGATGAATGGTGAAGGGACTCGAGACTAAAATGCATGTTTATTTTTTTTTTTCCGCTAGTTTGACATTATAGGTTTTTCACCTAACATAGCTGAGGATTTTTATCGATCTCCTGTGGAAATAAAGGTTTGGAAATATAATTCAACATGCCTGATCACCCTTGACAGGTGTCAATGGAAAGATTGAAACCGTAAAGCCCTATATACATATGAATGACTGACCACCCCTTACATGGGTACAGCCAGATTTTGGTAAACACCTACCTTTTTTAAGGTCCATAAAGGCACTATTCATATACAGTAATTTCCAGATCAAATCTTTATGACTGTTTTACATACAAACATTTTTATCTTTAAGCAGCATCAATTAAGAAGAAGAATCAATGTGACTACATGATGGAAAAATGCCCATCACAACAACTAGGTGCTCAGGTGGTACCTGTGTCATTATGTTGACTGCTCTTCTCTTTTTCCTATTTTATGAGGCTGGTATAAAGCTAGCTGCATGAAATTATGATGAAAAATAATTCTAGCATGAACAACCTATAAATTGCAATTTTTATTGGACTTCCAAGCACACACCTGCCAGCTTTTCCATCGAGCACAATTTTGCTTGTACGCAGGTGTCTGTCACTTTCATGTTAGCTTATCTAATTATTGTGACACCTGTAGAAAGGATCGAATCTCTCAAACACCCACTGTCTGCAAGAGAATGAATAATGGCACCGCATCATTAAGTACTATACACTTCTTATTGGACCTGTAGTCCACTGAGTGGTTTCTCTTTGTGCTCCTATTCAGCTATGTACCCCACCACAATGTTCTGGAATACATGCTGTAGCACTGCTTATCACAAAAAGGAAGTTTTAATCAGCCCTGTCTTAAAAGTTAAAAAGTTTTTTTTTTTCAAAAATTATTATTCTAAGCCTCACCCTGTTCTTCCTCTGATTGTGGATGTTTCCTCCTTGTCAAAAAATATTTGAATTTCCTTAACAGTTAACAATTCGAGACTTCTTGCCCTGGGAGATACCAACAGCACTTGCTTGCCAAAGTATTTGGATTGTAAAGAGTATATTAACTATGAGAGCGGACTAATGACAAGGCAGCGTTACTGGCGACACAGCACAAGGGTTAACTATCCAATGACTGCTAGATCTAAACCATTCCGAAAAACGTCATGAAACCCTGCACTTTACATGTAGTGTGTACAAGCTCAAGAAAATGTGTAAATGTACGGATTTGTGAGGCATGCAGCGTTCCATTTAATGGCAATGTGTAGCAATCAGGAATGACAAAAGATGGGGCGAAAAGTCAGAAGATTGGTTGGTCAATAAACTATGTGCAGACGGCATCCACCAAAAAAAAAAAGGCCGAAGAAGCTCCCCAAAACTGAAGAACATGCAAAGCAATGCCACTGTGTACATGTGTCATCTTTATAACAATTTTTTTGTAACCACTTGAGTGTTCAGAAACCTCTCAAAAATGTGACATGTTCTTTCTTCCTAATTCAAACTGTAGACTCTAAATACTTCACATATCATGGAGTAACTTCAATATATACAGACTATAGTAAAGAGAGCGCAATAGGGTCTTATCCGGGTAATTATTGGAAGAAATAACAGAAATCTACTCACCCTTTCCAGGTGAGATTAAGGCATATAGATGAATTGTCCGCTTGCTGCACGTCCAAAGGTCCACTCCGTGACCGCCCGTATAAATCCTTAATGGAATAAAATTCTTGGACTTGTGTGCGCTGCTTAACAAAGTATCACATCCAGGTTGTATAAAGAGTTTAACAATTTATTTTCCAATGCGTTTCGAAGTACATTACACTTCTTCCTCAGGGGAAACGCGTTGGAAAATAAATGGTTAAACTCTTTATACAACCTGGATGTGATACTTTGTTAAGCAGCGCACACAAGTCCAAGAATTTTATTCCATTAAGGATTTATATCATGGAGTAAAAAATGCCGGCAGCGCCAGCGTTTATTGAAGCGACTTTACCTGAGAAAACTCGGTATCTGTGCCAGTGCCTAAAAGACACTGTGTGCACAAAGCCTTACAAGGATTTTTTAACAACTAGTCAATTACTTTAAAAGGACTCTGTCACCACAGAATACTGTTCAAAACAAGAACAGACGCTCGGTCAGAACCCCTGATCTTGGACTTATGGATACGTCCTGCCGATCATGTGGGCGCAGGAGCTGTTCCCGCGTGATCGGCGCAAGGAGTTTAGCTAAAATGACAGCTAACAGCCGGCTCTCACAGACAGGGGCAGTGCCCCCACCACACCCAGCTGTTTAACCCCTATAAATGCAGCAATCGATATAGATTGCAAAATTTAGGAGGCTAGTATAGGGAGGGGGCTCCCTTTCCCATCCAAACGGCGTCCCCGTGACATCCTTGCTTATGCCTAATTGTTGCCATGTTGACCTGAGGTCATCATGACAATATCTGGCTCATGAGGATGAGGAAACCCTGTTAGACCATGCTCAGAGCAAGTCCCTGTACCCCTTGATGAATTCATTGAGAGGTGTAGTTTGTAAAATGGGGTCACTTGTGAGGGGTTGGCTGTTCTGGCAACAGTGCCTCTCCCAGTGGGTCATAGCACCTGCTAACCATAACAGTAAAATCTGCACTATAATATGGTGCTCCTTCCTTTCTGAGCTTTATACTGTGCCTGATTACATGGAGGGTATTGGTGCACTCAGGAGAAATTTCACAACAAAGTGAGTGAACCATTTTTTTTTCTATTATCCCTTTTACAAATTGAAAATTTAAGGCTAAAACAACATTTTAGTGGTAACAATGTAATTATTCTTTCTCCATTGCCCAAATTCGGTGAGGCACATGTGGTGTTAACCTGCTGACTGCACCCCTGTATGAATAAAATGAGGCTGTTTATGGGGGGTTTCTGCTGTTCTGGCACCTCAGGGTCTCTGCCAATATGACATGGATCTCTCAAACCATTCCAGCCACATCTGAACTCCAATATGGTACTTCTTCCCTTCTAAGGCTTGCACTGTGCTTCAAAAGTAGTTTTTGACTGCATATGGGGTATTGGCATACTCAGGAGAAATTGGGTGTTCAAGCTGCTCACCACACATCTAAATAAATTCCTTGAGAGGTCTAGATTTCAATATGGGTTTACTTGTGCAATGTTTCCACTGTTTAGGACATCAGAGGCTGTGCAAACGTGACATGGTGTCCACTAACTATTCCAGCCAATTTTGTGTTCCAAATGGTGTACCTTCCCTGACGTGCACTCATCTTAAGTTTTCCAACACTTATGGGGAATCTGCATACTCAGGAGAAATTGCACAACAAATTGTACTGTGCATTTTGTTCTCCCAGGAAGGATGAAAGGCGCCTCGTGTGTAGAGCCAGGAGCGCTCCGGCCAGTAATGGTAATCACCCTGGCGAAGGGGAACGGAACCTCCCTGAAACACGTTGGTTATATTTTTGGCATCTGTACCTTGTGACGTCACACACCTCACAGAACCGCTGTACATCTTGGATTATCCAGTGATTCTACTGGCTGGAGCGCATCTGGCTCTACTCACGAGGCGCCTTTCATCCTTCCTGGCTTCTGCAGCTTCACTGCTTAGCCTACAGCTGTATCTTCCTCCAGACCACAGAATACAGCTATCCTCTCCACGGCACTTGCAAGTGCACGATCCTCATGAACCTTAAAAGTACAGTACATTGTTAGTTATATGCTGCTCCACCAATCTAATAAGGAAAATAAGGATCACACACCAAAGATACCCAACATATTAAAAGCGTCTAGCAAGAGCAAGTACTATTACTATCTTTATCATCATTTTTGATTGGTTCTTTCTGCGAAGCCTAAAGTGACGAACTACAGTCACAAAGTATACTATGACTGGTAACCGCAATTGTCCGTAAGGTCAAGATTCATCACCAACTGCAAAGTTGCTGTTCACTAACCGCAAAAAATACTAGTAATGCCTATTGCAGACCTGTGAGATATTCTAGTTATAATCTATTGATAATCTATTCATGTGCTTCATTTGATATATTAATTGTTCTAAATTTAACCCTTTTATTCTTTTCTTCAGTTTTTAGCGCAACAGATTCCTTTATTAACTCTTCTGGCTTCCCTTACAGTTTTCTCACACAAATCTGTATATCTGTTTTGCTGCTTCACCGTCAAACAACTTTCAGTGGGGCACTAGTGTATTTTTATACAGCTTCTAATCTCCAATGGAGACTATTGAAGCAAGTGTAAAGTTAAAAAAAAAAAAAAAGTTTTTAAAAATATTAAATATTTGTTTTATTTATTCAAAATAAAACAAAAAATAAACATATTTGGTATCGCCGAGTTCAGAATCGCCCGATCTATCAATATATAAAAGGAATTAATCCGATCGGTAAACGGCGTAACGAGAAAAAAAGTAAGAAGGCCAGAATTCCTTTTTTTTTGGTCACCGCAACATTGCATTAAAATGCAATAACGGGTGATCAAAAGATTGCATCTGCACCATAAAGGTATCATTAAAAATGTCAGCTCAGCATGCAAAACATAAGCCCTCACCCAACCCGAGATCATGAAAAATGGAGACACTACAGGTCTCAGAAAATGACACTTTTGTTTTTTCTTTTAAACAAACTTTGAATTTTTTTTTAACCACTTAAATAAAAAACAACCTAGACATGTTTGGTATCTATGAACTCGTAATGACCTGAAGAATCATTATGGCAGGTTAGTTTTAGCATTTGGTAAACATGGCAAAAAAAAAAAATTGTATTGCACTTTTTTTTTTGCAATTTCACCGCTCTTGGAATTTTTTCCCATTTTCCTGTACGCTATATGGTAAAAGGAATGGTGTCATTCAAAAGTACAACTCCTTCCACAAAAAGCAAGCCCTCACATGGCCATATTGACAGAAAAATAAAAAAAAGAGTGTTGGCTCTGGAAAGAAGGAGAGCAAAAAACAAATGGGAAATTGAAAATGGGCAGCGGCATGAGGTTTAATGCACTTGAACATGCTTTTTTTTTATCAATGGAGTTTTGCAATGAGCGTGCATACAGACCACAGAGGTTGAATGCATAAATTATAGTTTTATTTGAAATAATTGTACCTCCTGATTCCAAGTCTTTCTGTAGATCTTGACAGGTGGTACTTGGCTCTTGGACAGCTCTTCTGATATTCTTTTCACTCCTCTGTTTGAAGTCTTGCAGGGAACACCTGGTCATAGCCGGTTTATGGTGAAATGATGTTCTTTCCACTTCCGGGCTATGGCCCCAATAGTGCTCATTGCAACCTCTAGTAGTTTATAAATTTTTCTGTAGCCAATGCCATCAGTATGATTTACAACAATAAAGTTGCAAAGGTCTTGAGACAGCTCACTGATTTTACCCAACATGAGATGTTTCTTTTGTGGCACCTTGGTAATGCAACACCTTTTTATAGGCCATCAGTTGAACCAGCTGGTATTATTTTTCAAATAATGTAATCACGGCGCTACAAGCAAGTAATACTGATTGAGTCCGCCTATTATTCAGGTCTGGGAAATAAATACAGAAACGTGTAGAACAAGTGAATAACACTTAGGGCAAGGAGTTCTAGCAACACTTACTTGTGCTGTCGGCTTGTGATGTATTGCACAGTAGATCAAGGTAGTAGAATGCTCATGTACAGGGAGGTGAGTGCTTAGGGAGCATCCTCTCGTTGCTGCAGCTCTCACGGGTGCATAGAGATAGAGGCTGGCGTTGATCTCTGGCAACCAAGATGTGAACACTTAATCTATCGAGTAAATTAACTACATAGAAATAAGGTCACCATAAAAGGATGTTAATCAATAGTACAAAATTTATTAGAAAAATTCTTACAGTATACAGTGGCGTCGAACTCTGGCTGGAAGCGCAACCTAAGCAGTGGTGATGTTAGCGGGGGCGTGGTGAGGAGTGACTTTATGTATAGAGAGATTACATACTATCAAATCCGGTTACCAGGTATCATTGCACTAGTAGGCAGCAGGGCATGAGGCGGCTTGCGTAGATATATAAGGACAGGTAAAGCGACCATAACCCTGATGAAGAAGGACCGCATCCTTCGAAACGCGTTGGTTGACTCGCCCCATCGCTCACTTTTCGTTCAGTTCTCGTGACGTCACTCCTCACCACATCCCCCCGCTAACCTCGCCACTGCTTCGGCGGCACTTCCGGCCGAAGCCCGCCACCAGACTGCATCTCTGTGCACCCGTGAGAGCCGCAGCAATGGGAGGATGCTCCCTAAGCTCTCACCTCCCTGCACATGAGTGTGCTGCTACCTTGATGTACTGTGCAATTCACCACAAGCCGACAGCACAAGTAAGTGTTGCTAGAACTTATTGCCCTTACTGTTTTTCACTTGTTCTACACTTTTCTGGGTTGATGTCCCCCAGACCTGAATAATAGGTGGGCTCAATCAGCATTACTTGTTTGTAGCACCGTGATTACATTATTTAGACTGGAACACACACAGAGCTTGCCGCATCACCAGCAGCTACATCCCCTTTAACATTAGGGAGCGCTAGTGTGTCCTTTTTACCCCCTGATATTATTTTTCACTAAGTGGCAGTATTGCTTTCTAATTACTGATAGATTTCAGCTGGTGTCATGAGTTTCCATCGCTTTTTGCATCTCTCTTAATTCAGTATGTTCAATACTTTTTCCCTGTTTTATTTCTCATTATTACGCATAATTTATGGGGATTGATGTTTTGATTTCTTGCCTGTGTGGATTGGATGGGTTGTTACCGACGTGGGGAGAATTTCATGTCAATGGCATCTTTAGAAATATATTTTCTTAGAACAATAGTGAAGTGTTCAATGCTTATTTCACCAGCTGCATGCAACATTTTTTAATGGGGAAAATTATCCAATATTACATGTCTGTGAGTGGCAAAAGAATGTGAACCTTTAATTTCCGCTCCAAAAAATCTGCTAATCCAAAAGTCTTGTGTTTTCACTCAAAGAGATGACAATCAAGTTTGAGTGGGAGACCTTTTGTGATTCATCCCTCAACTTTAAAGGGAATCTGTAAGGTCATTTTTGCCTGCCCTATTATTAGTATCCTGGAAAAGAGCTTGGACAGCCCTTTCATGATATGTAAGTTTTATTGCTGTGCGTTGCCCCGTTGTGTTGCTGTAAGCCCTGCAAAATTTATAGTCATTCGCAGGCAAGTCGAGCATATATAATAATAAATGTGAAATTAATATTCACCCCTTCCCGGCCCTTAATCCTCCACTCCTCTGAATCGGCATCAGTGATTCAGTCAGACTGCCATATTACTCATCTGAGGATCGCACCGTAATGCTCGGAATGGCAATCTGCTCCCTTGACCGAAGTTTGACAGCATGTATTTCTATGCAGCTTGCCGACACGTGACTATAAATTTTCTGGGACTTACAGCAACACAACGGAGAAACGCACAGCAATAAAAGTTACATATCCTGAAAGGGCTGCCCGTGACCTATTTCAGGATACTATTGGTATGGTGTGCAAAAATGACCTCAAAGATTACCTTTAAATGAAATTCAGATCTTCACAACATGTTTGGAAGTAAAATATGGAATGAACAAAAGCCATTTCTCACGACTTCAGAATCTCCGCTGTTTAAACACTTAAATGCTGCTGTAAGACCTGAAGCGATGGCCGGGGGACCACCACAATGCAGGGAGACTACGGTACACAAGATTAGGTGCAAACAACAAAGGGTTAATTTATTTACAGGCAAGGAATGCAGTGTTTAGCAAAATGCAGAAACAGGGGTAGGCAATGAAAACAGACAATTTACAGGGATAATATTCTCTAGCTGGGCCGTCATACAGCACGGAGCACCAACTATCACTGCTCAGTGTATTTATCCAACTGGTAAGACTACACAGTAAAGGAATGTATGATGCTACACTAACTATAGCCTATCTGGCCTTTGCTAACCTGGCCACACGGCTGCCGTGCTCTATCTATTGCAGCCTATCCTAAACCCTAGCATGTGCACAGGAGAGGTTAACACTCACAGTAGCGTTGCTATCTCAGTCCAATCCCAAGGCTCCTGCAGCTTTGCAAGATGGTGTGCACTTCTTCCTGGAAGCTCTATGCAACGTGGTCTTTTCCCTGTGTGCAGGTTCATTGATGCTCCTAGAAGCGGTGGATTCCCTCCTCTGGATTCCTTTCTTGTCTTTTCTTCGTGGCTCCTCACAGCAACATAGGAAAACCACCTTGTTTTCCATAGAAGAGTTTACAAAATCATTCCTTCACAGCTCAGGCACGTCTCTTTCCTGCTGAAATCTCAGCTCTCTCCTCACACACAGAAAACCAGTCCCTCCCCTCTCCAGTGCTGGCAGAAGAGACCAAAACAGTCTTCACAGCAGAAAGCGCAGAATGTCCCACTGCTTTAACCAAGGGGGTGCTGTGTCTTAAAGTGGCAGCTTGTCTCTACGGTCCATAGCAATTCCACCCCCTTACAGACCGATGATGGTATTTATGTGGCATCATCCCAGTGGGGCATCTGGGTGTCACACCTCTCTCTCCTCAATCCATCAAATTATAAAATGATTTAACCCATATGCTAAATGAAAGAAGGAAAATCAAAACAACAGAATTGCCTTTTTCACCCCAAAAATGCAGCATAAACCAATCAAAATATTTGTACACAAACCAAGTTTTATTTTTTATTCTTTTACAAAGTTAAGACTTTTTTAAGCCAATTAAATAATAAATATTATATAAATTTGAAATCACTGTAATTGTGCTGACTTGAACAATAATGTTGCCTGGTCATTTTGACGAAATTAAACAAGACTCAAACAATTGTTAATTTTTTTCACCATTTTACCTCACGTGAATTTTTTTTTTCGAGTTCTTCAGGATATTATATTGCAACATAAATGCAGATATTCAAGGATAGCATCAAAACAACTTGCTGTTCATATGTTTGGAGCGCCCACCAGTGCCGTGGGGATACTCGGTGCTGGGCCTGTTCTTAAGGGGATGTGTCACGGCAACAGTGACCCGATCCGTGGTCCTGCGGGTCCAATAAAAAATGACAATTGAAAGGGGAAATAAAGTTTGTAGGGGATTATTCGTGATAAGGTGTTAGCCAACGCTGCAGATTCAGTCCGCTGGGGCCGTTGTTGATGCAGCAGAGTTGGTTCGGCTCTTCTCAGGCAGAGCTGAGTCCCAGGGCAGTTGTAGTGATATGATTTAAGATGGTGGTAGTGGTGGTAGTGCAGTGCAGGATGGATGAAGCAGTAAATGATTCTGAGGACACAGCAGAGTGCAGCCTTCACACTTTTACTCACAGTTCATTTGTTACAGTCCCCAGTTGGGTTGCTGTGTTCTCCAGACTTGTGGTCCAGACAGCTCTCAGGTAGCTTGGGGTGCACGTTGCATGGGCTCCCTTTGATGTTCCTTTCCTGGCGGTCTCGCTACGCTGGCTACCACCTCTCCTGCCCTGTGTCTTCACACACAGTGTCCCGAGCCAGGAGACTCGGATCTTGTTGGGCGACGTTGGTCAGACCCCTGGATCCTACATGTCTGCCTTTTTGGCGAATGTGTGGGGTCGGCTGCAGCAATTTAAGATACTGCCGTCTTCGGTTTTCCTAGCTAAGTCCTTAGTTTCTCCCTAGTTTTGGGGCCGGTCCCCTAACTGTGACCTGGTCCCTCCACCGACCATGCCGGTGAATGCAGGCCTCACGAATGGATTGCTCACTATCCATGCCCCTAAGACCTCTTCTTCCTCTCCTCCTGGAGCTTTCCTTCCTTTATTCTCTATCTTCACTCCGTTTCTCTCACTCTCTTTAGTCTGGAGACAAGCTGCACTCAGCTTCAATCTCCACAAGTGATTCCTTCTCTCTCCCTTCTGACTGACTGATTCTTTCCAGAACAACCTCTTTACCTCAACACTAACTCCTCCCACCAACTGTCACTCGCTTGAGCTCCGTCCCTTCTCTACTTTCCCCACCCACACCCTCTACTTGACTTCCCCCTGGTCAGATGGGGACTAGTGTTCGGTGCTGGTTTGTGAGTCCTGGCAGTGCCCCTTCCTTACCTGAGAGCAGAGTACCACACCTCTGGATGAAGTACAATACCCTGTGGCGACTGAGACCGCAGGGGCGTCACATGTTCATTTTTTTTTAGTTTTTTTTTTATAAACACATCAACATGAGTCTGAAAAGTAGCACAGAGGCTTCATAAATGTGAAACTCTGCCTACATTTGAGTCTGCCTACATTAATTCCACAGCGCTTTACAGACATCATCGCTGGCCCCGATGGGGCTCACAATCTAAATGACCTATCACCATGTCTTTGAAATATGGGAGGAAATCAGAGAACCCGGAGGAAACCCACGCAAACTCAGGAAGAACATATAAACTCCTTGCAGATGTTGTCCTTGGTTGGATTTGTACCCAGGACCCCAACGCTGCAAGGCTGCAGTTCTAGCCACATTTTCTCATGTATTTATAAAGTTTGAATACATCAGACCCAAAATATTGTTTAGAGGAAGCTACATTGTAGCTTTATATGTTATACACCAGGGATATCTTATACTCTCCTGTAAAGAGAGTTACACTGTATGACAGCTTAGAGTATTGCTACATTGTTTATTCAGTGTATAAACTGATCCATATAAGGCCAGAAACCCACACAGATAAATCAATATGAGAGTCACGAATCACAATCTTGTTTAGTGGAAACTTGTGACTAGGTCAGAGATGTTGCTGATTGCCACTCTTGCTACACTGTATGGAGATATTACTTCCACACACCCCTGCCGTTAGTGAAATTGTCTTTCTCAGAAAGCTATGTGCACAGAGATGACAGGCTGTGTCTGAAACTGCTCTGATGGTATCAAAGTGCATTAAAGTATCCCAGAAATATACGAGTAATCATCCGCCTTTTACCTTCTCCTTGTCTGAACATCTTACAAGTGTATTAGGCCTCCATGTCTTACTAACCCATTTCTTACTAGAGGTGACTTTTCAGGGCTGCGTTCCTATAGGCGTCAGTCTTCAGAAAGTATTTTGCAAGTTTTCCCACCTACCAATAATGGAGAGGTCTGTAATTTTTATCGTAGGTACACGTCAACAGTGAGAGACAGGATCTTAAAAGCAAATCCAGAAAATCACATTGAATGATTTTTACATAATTCACTTGCATTTTATTGCATGAAATAAGTATTTGATATAATAAAAAAACAGAACTTAACCCCTTAACCCCCCAGGGTGGTTTGCACGTTCATGACCGGGCCAATTTTTGCAATTCTGACCACTGTCCCTTTATGAGGTAATAACTCTCTAACGCTTCCACGGATCCTAGTGATTCTGACATTGTTTTCTCGTGACATATTGTACTTCATGCTAGTGGTAACATTTCATTCATATAACTTGCATTATTTGTGGAAAAAAATGGAAATTTGGCGAAAATTTTGAAAATTTCGCAATTTTCCAACTTTGAATTTTTATGCCCTTCAATCACAGAGATACGGCACACAAAAAACTTAATAAGTAACATTTCCCACATGTTTACTTTACATCAGCACAATTTTGGAACCCAAATTTTTTTTTCTTAGGACGTTATAAGGGTTAAAAGTTGACCAGCGATTTCTCATTTTTGCAACACCATTTTATTTTTACGGACCACATCACATTTGAAGCCACTTTGAGGGGTCTATATGACAGAAAATACCCAAAAGTGACACCATTCTAAAAACTGCACCCCTTAAGGTGCTCAAAACCACATTCAAGAAGTTTATTAACCCTTCAGGTGCTTCACAGGAATTTTTTGAATATTTAAAAAAGAAATGAACATTTAACTTTTTTTAACAAAAAAAATACTTCAGGTTCAATTTTTTTTATTTTACCAAGGGTAACAGGAGAAGTTGGACTGCAAAAGTTATTGTGCAGTTTGTCCTGAGTACGCTGATACCTGATATATGGGGGGGAACCACTGTTTTGACGCATGGCAGAGCTCGGAAGGGAAGGAGCGCCGTTTGACTTTTTCAATGCAAAATTGGCTAGAATTCAGATCGGACGCCATGTCACGTTTGGAGAGCCCCTGATGTACCTAAACAGTGGAAACCCCCTACAAGTGACCTCATTTTGGAAACTAGACCCCCTAAGGAACTTATCTAGATGTGTGGTGAGCACTTTGAACCCCCCAGTGCTTCACAGAAGTTTATAACGACCGGGCGTGAAAATAAAAAAATCATATTTTTTCAACAAACATGATCTTTTAGTCCCCATTTTTTTTATTTTCCCAAGGGTACCAGGAGAAATTGGACCCCAAAAGTTGTTGTCCAATTTGTCCTGAGTACGCTGATACCCCAAATGCGGGAGAAAACTACTGTATGGGCACATGTCAGTGCTCGGAAGGGAAGTAGTGACGTTTTGGAATGCAGACTTAGATGGAATGCTCTGCGGGTGTCATGTTGCCTTTGGAGAGCCCCGAATGTACCTAAACAGTGGAAACCCCCCATAAGTGACACCATTTTGGAAACTAGACCCCGTAAGGAACTTATCTAGATGTGTGGTGAGCACTTTGAACCCCCAAGGGCTTCACAGAAGTTTATAATGCCCGGGCATGAAAATAAAAAAAATCGTATTTTTTCCACAAACATGATCATTTAGTCCCCAATTTTTTTATTTTCCCAAGGGTAACAGGAGAAATTGGACCCCAAAAGTTGTGGTCCAATTGTCCTGAGTACGCTGATACCTCATATGTGGGAGAAAACTACTGTATGGGCACACGTCGGGGCTCGGAAGGGAAGTAGTGATGTTTTGGAATGCAGACTTTGATGGAATGTTCTGCTGGTGTCATGTGCGTTTGGAGAGCCTCTGATGTACCTATACTATTGAAACTCCCCACAAGTGACTCCATTATGGAAACTAGACCCCCACGGAACTGATCAAGATGTACGGTGAGCACTTTGAACCCCCAAGGGCTTCACAGAAGTTTATAATGCCCGGGCATGAAAATAAAAAAATCGTATTTTTTCCACAAACATGATCATTTAGTCCCCAATTTTTTTATTTTCCCAAGGGTAACAGGAGAAATTGGACTCCAAAAGTTGTGGTCCAATTGTCCTGAGTACGCTGATACCTCATATGTGGGAGAAAACTACTGTATGGGCACACGTCGGGGCTCGGAAGGGAAGTAGTGATGTTTTGGAATGCAGACTTTGATGGAATGTTCTGCTGGTGTCATGTGCGTTTGGAGAGCCTCTGATGTACCTAAACTATTGAAACTCCCCACAAGTGACCCCATTTTGGAAACTAGACCCCCCACGGAACAGATCTAGATGTATGGTGAGCACTTTGAACCCCCAAGTGCTTCACAGAAGTTTATAACGCCCGGGCGTGAAAATAAAAAAATCATTTTTTTCCACAGAAATTATATTTTTGCCCCCAATTTTTTATTTTTCTAAGGGTAACAGGAGAAATTGGACCCCAAAAGTTGTTTTTCAATTTGTCCTGAGTATGCTAACACCCTATATGTGGGGGTAAAACACTGTTTGGGCGCATGGCAGAGCTTGGAAGGGAAGGAGCCCCATTTGACATTTTCAACGCAGAATTGGCTGAAATTGAGATCAGACACCATGTTGCGTTTGGAGAGCCTCTGATGTGCCCAAGCAGTGGAAACCCCCCAATTCTAACTCCAACCCTAACCCCAACACACCCCTAACCCTAATCTCAACCCTAACCCTAGCCCTAACCCTAGCCCTAATGGGAAATGGAAATAAATACATTTTTTTTATTTTATTTTTTTCCCTAACTAAGGCCTGTTTCACACTTGCTTTTTTTTGCAGCGCGTTTTTCCCGCAAAAAAACGCATTGAAAAACGCATACAAAAGCATACAACTGCTGCGTTTTTTTCAAGCATTTTTATGAGCATGCATGAAAAAAACGCAGCGTTTTTATGCGTTTGTATGCGTTTTTAGTGCGTTTTTACCGCGTTTGCATTTTTTTCCAACATTAGGTGGCCCCTCACACTAACCCAAACCATGACTTTACTAACCCTAACCCTGACCCTAACCCTAACCCTAACCCTGACCCTAACCCTTAACCAAACCATACTTAACCCTAACCCTGACCCTAACCCTGACCCTAACCCTAACCCTGACCCTAACCCTTAACCAAACCATACTTAACCCTAACCCTGACCCTAACCCTAACCCTAACCCTAACCCTGACCCTAACCCTTAACCAAACCATACTTAACCCTAACCCTGACCCTAACCCTAACCCTAACCCTAACCCTGACCCTAACCCTAACCCTAAACCCCCTTAACTAACCCTAACTTTACCCAAACCCCTAAATTCCATTGTCTAAACTAATGGTAAAAAAAAAAGCATGTGCAAAAAAACGCATACATAAGCATGCCAATGCGCACATATGCTCACCATAGACTTATAATGGGTGTCTTGCTGTAAAAAAACGCATTGCGCGTGCATGCGTTTTTTTGAGGCAAATCGGATGCACAAAAAATGCAACAAGTTGCATTTTGTGCGCCCGAGCGCATACCGCAAAAAAACGCATGCGCGGTAAAACGCGTACAAACGCATGTGTATGCGCACATAAGCGCATCCCATGCAAAGTATAGGAAAAAAAACGCATGCGCTATTTAGCGCTAAATTACCGCGAAAAAAAACGCAAATGTGAAACCAGCCTAAGGGGGTGATAACGGGGGTTTTTATTTACTATTTATGGCGGTTTTTATATTTGGCAGCTGTCACACGCTAAAAGACGCTTTTTATTGTAAAAATAGTTTTTGCATCACCACATATTTAGAGCTATAATTTTTCCATATTTTGACCCACTGAGTCATGTGAGGTCTTATTTCTTGCAGGACGAGTTGACGCTTTTATTGGCGTCTTGTTTGGGCACATGACATCTTTTGATCGCTTTTTATTCCGATTTTTGGGACGCAGAATGAACAAAAACCAGCGTTTCATGAATTTGTTTTGGGGGGTCCGTTTACACTGTTCTGCGTGCGGTAAAATTGATAAAGCCCTTTTATTCTTCGGGTCAGTACGGTTACAACGATACCTCATTTAGGTCGTTTTTTATGTTTTGGGGCTTTTATGCAATGAAAACAATTTTATATAAAAAATAATTATTTTTGCATCACTTTATTCTGCGAGCTATAACTTTTTTATTTTTTCACTGATGACGCTATATCATGGCTCGTTTTTTGCGAGACAAGATGACATTTTCAGCGGTACCATGCATATTTATATGAGTCTTTTTGATCGCACGTTATTGCACTTTTTGTTCGGCGGTATAATAAATCATTATTTTTTGCTTCGTTTTTATTTTTATTTTTTAAGGGGTTTGCTAAAGGGGTTAACTAATGGGACAGTTTTATAGGGCGGGTCGTTACGGACGCGGTGATACCAAATATGTGTACTTTTATTTTTTTTTTTTATTATTTCCAAAAAATTAATTTATTAGGGAAATTTTTTATTTTTTTTTTAAATTTATGTAGCGATTTTTAAAAAATTATTTTTGCACTTTTTTTTTTAACTTTATTACATTGTCCCAGGTGGGACATCACTGTCCTGTGACAGATCGCTGATCTATCACATCACAAATCACTGTGACAGATCAGCGATCTGTCACAGGCACTGCACAAGGCTTCCTCCTTGCCTGCGCTTTGCAGTCATGAGGAAGCCAGCTCCCTGCAGGCCCCCGAAGGTCCCCGTCACCATCTTGGATTCGGGGACCTGCAGGGATAGAGCCCCCCGCAGCAGCGCTGCACATGGCGCTGCTGTGGGGGGCTCAGGGAAGCACAGAGGGAGCCCCCTCCCTGCCGATGCTTCCCTTTAACCCCTGGTACACCGCAATCGTGTTTGATTGCGGTGTGCAAGGGGTTAACGTGTCAGGGGCGGTCCCTGACTGCCCCTGACACATTGTGCCGGGTGTCAGCTGTGATAATCAGCTGACACCCGGCCGCGATCAGCGGCGCTCACCACGTGGGCGCCGCTGATCTCTGTGACGTACTATCCCGTCCCTGAGAATTAAGTCCCAGGGCACATGGACGGGATAGTACGTCACATGAAAGAAAGGGGTTAATATTTGGTATAGAAACCTTTGCTTGCAATTACAGATGTCAGACGTTTCCTGTAGTTTTTTTTACCATGTTTGCACACACTGCAGCAAGGATTTTTGCCCAGTCCCCCATATAGATCGTCTCCAGATACTTCAGGTTTTGGGGCTGTTGCTGGGCAACATTGAGTTTCAGCTCCCTCCAAAGATTTTCTATTGGGCTCAGGTCTGGAGACTGGCTAAGCCACTCCTGGATCTTGAAATGCTTCTTATGGAGGCACTCCTTTGTTGCCCTGGCTGTGTGTTTCAGGTCATTTCATGCTGGAAGACCCAGCCATGACCCATCTTCAATGCTTTTACTGAGGGAATGAGGTTATTGGCCCAAATCTCATAATACAAGACCCCATTCAGCCTCCCTTGAATACGCTGCAGTCGTCCTGTTCCCTTTGCAGAAAAGCACACCCAAAGTATGAGGTTTTCCCCCTACATGCTTCATGGTTGAGACGGTATTCTTGGGGTTGTATTCATCATTCGTCTTCCTCCAAACACGGTGAGTGGAGTTGATACCAAAAAGTTCTATTTTGGTCTCATTGGACCACATGACATTCTCCCATGCCTCCTTCTGGATCATCCAGATGGTCATTGGCAAACTTCAAACGGGCCTGTACATGTGGTGGTGTGAGCAGGGGGACCTTGTGTGCCATGCAGGATTTTAATCCATGACTGCGTAGTGTTACTAACGATAATGTTTGAGACTGTGGTCCTAGCTCTCTTTAGGTCATTGACTAGGTCCTCCTGTGTAGTTCTTGGCTGATTCCTGATCTTTCTCAGAATCATCATTACCTCACAAGGTGACACCTTGTGTGGAGCCCCAGACCAAGGAAGATTGACAGTCATCTTGTGTTTAGTGTTGAGCATTCCGATACCGCAAATATCGGGTATTGGCCGATATTCGCGGTATCGGAGTTCCGATACTGAGTTCCGATACTTTTTGCATATCGAATACCGGAATCGGAAGTTCCCATAATGCTATGAGCCAGTTTGATTTGATTCAGCCAATGAGGAATCCTCAGAAGTGTGGGCACATCCTGTTAGGCATGTAGGCATGTTAACTAATGGCATGGCTATGATTGGCTGTGAAATGATGTCATGATGCACAATAAAAGCCGCCGCCGCCATTTAGGGGTCACTCTGCTGTGAATTCAGTTAGGGACAGGCTGCTGTTCAAGACTCTGAGGGACAGTTAGAGATAGCGATTTGCTAAATAATATTGTGCTTTACCCAGGCTACATTATCAATCACTGTAACTTTCTTTTGCCGTGCAGCGCTGTTCACAGCTGTCTGCAAGGTCTGTGTGAGCGCAGCTCACGCTGTAGTGTGTCCTGCAGCCACCTCTGGTTGTAGGCCGCTCAGCGTGCGTCACTGCCTCATACATATTTATTTTTGTTTTATTGCTGCTCATTTTTCACTAAATCTCCTATTAGTGTGCATCCATCTGTATCCATCTACATTGGTTGCAAACACTATAGGAGTAGACAGCGGAGCCTTTCTGCAGCCTTTCAGTGCTAGTGCCCAGTTCTCTGCACTGTTCACGGCTGTCTGTGAGGTCTCTGTGTGTGAGTGCAGCTCACGTTTTAGTGTGTTCTGCAGCCACCTCTGGTTGTAGTCCGCTCAGCGTGCATCACTGCCTCATACATAGTCCTTTTTTGTTTTATTGCAGCTCATTTTTCCTGATTTTTTTCTCCTATTAGTGTGCTTCCATCCATATCCAGCTACATTGGTTGGTTGCAAACACTATATAGGAGTAGATAGAGGAGCCTTTTTGCTGGCTTGTGCCCTGTGCCGCAGCCAGATTAGTATTAGCCTATTTTTTGGAGCCTCATCTATTGCATTGTAGGTTACCTTCCTGCATTGTAATAGCTCCAAAAAGTTTGTGATACTATCGCTATCACATCTTTGGTCACATCCTTTTTGTTTTTTTGAAAAAAAACACGTAAATAAAGTTAACCAAACACTCCACTTGACAGTTGTGTAGGCCACATTAGCTCATATTTAAGTGTAGTCCACACACTTTATAAAATTAGTGTCTCTTATACCTGTTAGCAGCTGTTCAGGAATAAGCATACTAAGCCCCCCCTTTGTACTTTTCTGCCTATCTTTATCAGTCTACCAAGATAAAGAAGGCAGGGCGTAAGGCACGTGGTCGTGGGCATGGAGTTTCAGCAGGGAGAGGACGTGGGGATTCTGTGCCTGCTGCGGGAACCAGTGACTCAGCATCCCCCAGTTTTACCAGGCAACAGTCCTTTATGTGCAGCTTTGTAGGACCTCGCCGTACCCCACTGCTGCGGGACGAACAAATTGAAGCCGTTGTCGGATGGATGGCAGCTAACGCATCGACTTCAATTACTTCCACATCCTCTCAGGGCCAGAGCACTGAAGAGCAACCATCTGTCTCTTCACCACCTGCCAAATTGCCCAGGCAGTCAGAGAGCCCTGGACAGGAGCCATCTCATTCTCTACTTCTGTTCTCTGAATCTGTTGGCTTGGAAAGAGGGGGCCAGCCAAGAAGCATTCTAGAATGTGAAGAAGAGGGAGTATGCAGTGATGCGCAACTGCTTTGCCCCTCTGAATCTGAAGAGGCGGGTGGGCCAGTGCCTATGTTCAGCACACCTCAGTACGCATCAGATGATGAGACTCAGGTGCCACTTTCTGGTGCGTACTGTGCTGGCGAGACTACCCAGGAGAAGCAGGTGTTTGAAGAGGGGAGTGTAGATGATGAGGTCCTTGACCCATCAAGGCGTGAGGAACAGGAAGGTGGTGGGAGCAGCTCTGAGGAAGAGATTCCCCATACGGCCAAAACAGGAGGGAGAGGGAGGGGGCTGACTTGGTTACCTGTAGCCTCCACTTCGGCGCCCGTTAGGAGCATTCCTCTTCCAAAACCCAAAACGGGCGCTCCCAGGACTTGCAGTGTGTGGTCCTTTTTTGACACAGTTGCAGATGACATTTGCTTTGTCAAATGCAAGTTGTGTAATCAGAAAGTCAAAAGAGGGAAAAGTGTCAGCAACCTGAATACCACAAATATGTGGAAACATGTGCGGACCAAGCACGTGGTGGAGTTACAAAGACACACTGAAGACGTAGGCCAACCTACAGCACCACCTACCACCTCTTCAGCTCGTGTTATAGCCTCTTCCTTCAGCTCACACACAGCTGGTTCGGCTTCCTCACAGGATCGCCATGGAAGAACCTCTGGCACTGTTGTCCAGAGACCCAGTGACATTCCACCCACAGCACTACGTTCCCTGTCATCCTCACACTCCCAGGCCACTCTACAGCCATCGGTAGCACAGGCATGGGAGAAAAGGCGGCCATACTCGGCAAACCATCCCCGAGCACAGGCTCTGAATGCTGGCATTGCAAAACTACTGGCCCTTGAAATGCTCTCATTAAGGCTGGTGGAGACTGACACCTTCCGTAACTTCATGGCATTGGCAGGCAAGCCGTCCCTGTCCTGCAAAAGCATGTGGAGGGAAAAATTAAACATGCGCTACTAAACGCTGTCAGTAGCAAGGTCCACCTGACCACCGATGCGTGGACCAGTAACCATGGACAGGGACAATACCTTTCCCTCACTGCCCATTGGGTCAATGTTGTGGAGCCGGGTACAGATCTTGAGAGTGGCGCTGTACGTGTTCTGCCAACTCCAAGGATTGCAGGAATCCATCTGTACACATTGACTCCTCCTCATACTCCAGTTCCTCTGAATCAGCGCTGCAGGAGCCTATTACGACCGATATGAGCACAGCCGTGGCCAAACGTCAACAGGCCGTACTGAGATTAATTTCTTTGGGGAATCGAAGCCACACAGCGCAGGAGCTCTGGAATGCCATCAAGCAGGAGAGCGACGTGTGGTTTGTGCCAGCGAATCTCCAGCCAGGCTTGGTAGTGTGTGACAATGGCCGAAATCTGGTGGCAGCTCTGGGCCTAGGCAACCTCACTCACATCCCATGTCTGGCACATGCGCTCAACTTGGTCATGCAGAGCTTTCTGAGGGACTATCCGGATCTTGATGCACTGCTGCACAAGGTCCGAATAGAGTGCGCTCACTTGCGGCATTCCAGCATGGCAAGATCGCGCATTGCAGCTCTGCAGCGCCGATTCCGCCTTCCGGAACATCGCATCATATGTGACCTACCCACCAAGTGGAATTCAATGTTAAATATGTTGGAGTGGTTGTGTGAGCAGCAGGCAGCAGTAATGGAGTACCAGCTGCATCAGGCGCAAATAGGTCGCACTGTGCGCCGGTCACACTTCAGCACCACTGAGTGGGCCTCTATGAAGGACATCTGCCACGGTTTGCATGCCTTCGATGATTCCACGCGAATGGCGAGTGCAGATGATGCACTAGTCAGCATGACTGTCCTCCTTATCTGCCTGCTTCAAAAAACACTGCAAGCACTAAGGGAGGAGGTTTTGGAAGAGGTGGAGGATGAGGAGTCACAAATGCCATCTGCTTCTGGACAGACTGCGCAACGTGGTTCCTCACAAAGGCCTAGGCAGGGGACACTTTGTGAGGAGGATGAGGAGGAGTCAATGGAGGAGGAAGACATCTCTCCAGAGGAGGGAGGTACACAATGCTCTAGTAGTCAGTATGTAGAGCGAGGGTGGGGTGATGCAGAGCAGGCAGAGATGACGCCTCAAGCAGGGGACAGCGTTTCTTGGGCAGCTGGGAGTCTGCAGCACATGGTTGATTTCATGCTGCAGTGCCTGAGAAACGACCGCCGCATCGCCCACATTCTCAACACGGCTGATTATTGGGTGTACACCCTCCTAGATCCTCGCTACCGGGACAACTTACAAAGCCTCATAACACCGTTGAACCGGGAGCGTAAAATGCGGGAGTACCAAGGCACACTGTTGCATTCCATCATGTTCTCCATTCCACCCGAGAGCAGTGCTGCTAGTGCTTTACAAGGCAGCTCTGTGCGTCGAGGCGGTGGAGGAAACTCTGCACAAAGAGGGAGCAGAGGCAGCACCTCAGCACAAGGCAAGACCAGTATGGCCCAAATGTGGCAAAGTTTTGTGTGCCCACCACAAATGTCTACACCATCACAGATGGCTCCAGTCAGCAGGAGGCAACGTTTCCGTCAGATGGTGACAGACTACATGTCTTGCCCTGTCAGTGTACTCCCAGACGGCTCTTCCCCCTTCAAGTTTTGGGTCTCTAAGGCTACTTTCACACATCAGGTTTTCGGCGTCAGGCGCGATCCGGCGTCGTGCCGGAACGCCGGATCCGGCAAATGTTTAGTAAAACCGGATGTGACGGATCCGGTTTTCTGCCGGATCCGTCTTTTTCTTGACAGACAAAACCGGATCCGTCTCATCCGGTTCATCCGTTTTCCTATCCGTTTTTCGACGGATTACGCCGGATCCGGTTTTTAAAATTGACCCTTGTGGCCTTCCGAACGGGATTGGCTACTGGAAAACTATATATAGCATGTTCCTACAGCCCTTCTTTGACAGGTTGTAGAGGAGAAAGTGCAGGTTGGAGAGAAGAGCAAGTTTACTGGCGAAGATGGATGTTGTCATTGGAAATATTTTGAAGAATTTGGCGGATTTTACAGCGGAGGCAAATCGTTTGAGGGTGATTGTCCTGGAGAAGGAGAGAGCGAGACAGCAGCGCATCAGGCATCGTAGACGACGTTTGTGGATCCACCCCATCACAGCCAAGAGAATGACGCGTGGGGTCTATTCTACACTATGCATGGACCTTCGACGAAACCCGGATAAATTTTTTGGATATGTTAGGATGAAAATGGAGAATTTTGATTACTTGGTGGAGCGCATTGCACACCTCATAAGAAAAGCGGACACCTATTGCCGCTTCTCCGTTTCACCCGCAGAGCGTCTGATGGTGACTTTAAGGTAAGCCACATTTATTGGATATGATCGCATCAGAGCACACTTTCACTGCAATCTTGTTGGTGGTAATTTGTATCTCCAAGTGTTAGGTCAGTTTTGGTATGTAATGCTGTGATTTAAAACTAATTTATTGTTTGTTAATTCCCCACAGATTTCTTGCAACTGGAGAATCCCTTTCGTCACTGCATTTCCAGTACAGACTCGGGATTTCCACCATATCTGGAATTGTGAAGTACACATGCCGTGCACTGTGGGACTCCTTAGCTGAAGAGTTTTTACCAGAGCCCACAACAGAGAGGTGGATTGAAATTGCTGACAAGTTTCAACAGATATGTCAGTTTCCAAACTGCTTGGGCGCTGTGGACGGGAAACATATCCGCATTGTAAAGCCAGCTGGATCTGGATCGGAATATTTCAATTACAAGAAATATTTTTCAATTGTCCTCATGGCCATCGCTGACGCGGAATACAAATTTATTGCGGTTGATATTGGGGCCTATGGCCGCTCCAATGACTCTCAAGTTTTCAAACTGTCTGCCATGGGGCGTAAACTGTATGGAAACACCTTCCAGTTCCCACCACCTAGACCGCTGCCGCAAACATCTGGTCCACCTATGCCATTTGTCTGTGTAGGGGATGAAGCCTTCCAGCTGTCAGAACACCTTTTGAAACCGTACTCTAGCAGAGGATTGACAAGACCAAAACGCATTTTTAATTACCGCCTCACAAGAGCAAGAAGAATGGTTGAATGTACCTTTGGTATTCTGACAGCCAATTGGCGGGTCCTATTGACTGCGATCAACCTCAAGACAGAAACTGTGGACGAGGTGATCAAAGCGTGCGTGGTACTCCACAATTTTGTTATATGCAAGGAACCCATTTCCATTGAGGACACCTCTGAAGAAACCACCTTGCAAGATTACCATGACATTACCACTAGAAGTTCTGTGACGGTTTCAGTAATGAGGGACAATTTTGCACTATACTTTATGTCACCTCAAGGCAGAGTACACTGGCAGGATGACAGAGTGTGAAAGATTTGTGCCCTAACCAAACTTGTGTACCTTCTGTACCAACAGTATATACCTTTGCCAACCAAAGTTGGCTATCTTGTCATGGTCTCTATTTTTAGCTTTAGGCCACAGGTGTGTACCTGGTTGTGTTTTATGCAAAGTATTTCACCTTTTAACAAAAGTTGTGTACATTGTTCGGAAATCACCAACAATAAACACAACTTTTTAGGTGAAATACTTTGCTTCAAACACAACCAGGAACACAACTGTGGCAAAAAGCTAAAATTTACCCACAGTTATATACCTAGTTTTGAATACCATTTCACCTTTTAAATACCCTGTATTTAACCTTTTTCGCCGCAGAAAGAAATGACAGACAACCAGTGTAAAATAATTTAACTTTTATTGAAAAATGTTTTTTTTAGTAAACTTTTTTAAAATTTTAATAAACATGTTTAATAAAAATTTGAAACTATAAAACTGAAACCATAAAACTGGTCATTTTTTATTTAAATACACACATTATAATTCTGTGTAGTGTGTGGTGGAAATACTGCTGTAGGGGCTGCGGGACACTTCGACACTGGGAGTGTGGAGAGAGGACTGGGATCGTTGTGGGGAAGGAACAGTTAGAGGTGAAGGTGTGGAAAAAACTACTGAATGGGTGGACATGTGGGAAGCAGAAGAGGTGGTGGGTGGTGGAGTGGAGGGTTGGGCAGGGACTGTAGGAGCAGATGATGTTGATGGCAAGTTGTATGGGGAATGAGTTTGGTACGGGGCAGGTTGCTGGAAGTGGGGAGATGTCTGGTACGGGGCAGGTTGCTGGAAGTGGGGAGATGTCTGGTATGGGGCAGGTTGCTGGAAGTGGGGAGATGTCTGGTACGGGGCAGGTTGCTGGAAGTGGGGAGATGTCTGGTACGGGGCAGGTTGCTGGAAGTGGGGAGATGTCTGGTACTGGGAGGTTGCTGGTACTGGGGAGTTTGCAGGTACTGTGGAGGTTGCTGGTACTGGTGAGGTTGCTGGTGCTGGGGAGGTTGCTGGTGCTGGGGAGGTGGCTGGTGCTGGGGAGGTGGATGGTGCTGGGGAGGTGGATGGTGCTGGGGAGGTGGATGGTATGTAATAGGAGGGGGAGGATGGAAAGTGGCTGGAGGTGGATGGTATGTAATAGGAGGGGGAGGATGGAAAGTGGCTGGAGGGGGTGTAGATGTAATAGGAGGGGGAGGATGGAAAGTGGCTGGAGGGGGTGTAGATGTAATAGGAGGGGGAGGATGGAAAGTGGCTGGAGGGGGTGCAGGTGGAGGAACTACTGTGGTGGGAGGAGGAGGAGGAGGTTGGGAGGTAACTTGCTGGAGAGCAGCGTGGCATGAATGCATTACATGCATCTGCTGGGCAGGAGAGAGCGTTTCCATGCGCTCCACAACAGACCTGAAAAAGGTGTGGTTTGGCGAAGATCTTGCTTCTGAATGCATGGTTTGCAGAAGTGTCTTCACCTCCAGAATGCTGGAGTTGATCTGCTGATAGCCTGCGGAGATTTGCTCTGACAAGACTTTTAGACAGTTCTGGAAAGATGCATTCAGATGCAAGAACTCTGGCGCATAAGTCTTTTCCTGACCCCTCTGCCGCTGCCGCCCAGTACCCGCAGGTGTACTAGAGGCGGCAGGGGCAGAAGGGTGGGGTAAAGGGAAAGCGATCTCCTCACCAGCAGCTTCATGTAATGTAGGCGGCCACGATGCTCCTGTGCTGGTGGATGGGACAGATGGGTCGAATGTGTGGGAAGGCTGGGAAGGTGCAGATGTACCGGGGCGGTCGAAGTGTCCCTCGGTGCCGATCTCCTCAGGGATCGCCTCAGAAGGGTCCAATCGTGCCGGCTCCCGAGTGCTGCTCACCGTGCTGTGGAATAAAGAGAAAAAAAACAATTAAAATACTGACATGGTATGGCCCTGGCTGAAAAAAAATTTTACATCTAACATTTTTTTTCACATGTGGTGTGTAATATTTACCTTCTGGTGACCATTGTTTCCCGGAGGAACGACAGGGCTTCTGCGTACTTGTACTTGCTCCTGCGTCCTCCAGATCCACTCGGGGCCCGCATCTCTTTATTGAACTCCTTCTTGAAACGATCTCTCACAGACCGCCACCGATTCACAATTCTGTTCCCTGAAACGAGAAAGGAGTGGTTAGTATACAACATCAGTGTTTCCGAAACTCCAGTCCTCATGGTCCCCAGGGGTCATGTTTTCAGGATTTCCATAGTAAATAGAAATCCTGAACACATGATCCGTGGGGACCACGAGGACTGGAGTTCGGGAAACACTGGTTTAAATCAAGCAACTGGTACTGTATATACTTACGCTCTGTAATCTGGGCCCGAACATCGAGGTCCTCCCAGCGGCCCACAAGGAGCGAACAGATTTCCTCCCAGAGTCGTCGGGTAACGATCAGGTCAGCGTGGCGGCGGTCAGCCATATTCCAGAGCGGCTCCCTTTCTCTGACGAGATCGATGAGGCGGTCCACATCAATCCCTCCATCCTCAACGTCAGAGTCGGGAGCACGCTGTGAAGGCTGTTAAAGAAAAAGACAAAAATAACATAATTAGCCTCCACAAAAGAAATGAAATAAAAAGTGCAAAAAAACAAAGCAAAAATATTTATACTTACACGCTGGTGACCGCCGCGTTGCTGTCGCCGACGACCCTGGGAGGCACTGCGAGCACCTCTTGGCCAAGCACCAGATTGGGAAGACTAGAGAAGAAAACAAAAAAAGTTATGTCTTTGGATGTAGGCATTTGTTTGCTGTGTGTGGTCTGCAGAACATTGTTTTCTATGTGTTGTGTGTAGTGTGATGTTGTGTTTCTGCGTTTGATGCAAAAAACTTACCAATTGTGAGCCCACTCCAGGTGTCTGTCCACCCCTTCCTTCTTCTTCTGGGAGCTCCTCTTCATCTTGTGATTCCTGTTTTGAAATAAAAGGCCATGAATAGACATATATTACAGAGAAGATGGATTTTGGAAATAAAAACTTACCGTCAAACGCTGACGATGCGAGGGAGGGCTCCCAGAAGATGATGTGCTGTCTTCCTGGTGGCCACACTCCATGCCTGTGGGTGGTGTTCCAGCTGCTGCCATTGCTGCTGCTGCTGCTGCATCTATTGGGCGGCTGTTGAATAAAGAGAAACAAAGGGCCAATGAATATCTTGATATTCAATAGCCCTAGTTTGGAGGAATGGGTGATTTGATAATTACCGTCTCTCATCTGCTGCTGGACTCCCCTCCCGTTGTTCAGCATGCTGCTCCAATTGGGGTGGTGCTGATGGTGCTGCTGCAGATGTCTCCTGCCTTCTCCTGCGCCTGGTTGCTGTCTTGGGTGGCATGTTGGGTGTGGCTGTGGGTCCCACTGTCTTGCTTTTATATATGTCTTGTGGGCAGAGCTACTGAGCATGCTCAGACCAAAAAACCGGATCCGGCCGCCGGATCAGGCTTTCGCCGGATCCGGCGCATTGCGGCGCTCATAGGCTTTCATTGTGTGAAAAAGCCGGAAGCGCCGGATCCGGCGTGTCCGGCTTTTTCGCCGGAGACAAAAAACGTTACAGTAGACGTTTTTTCCAGACGCCGGATCGCGACACATTGCGACACATTGCCGGATCCGGCGAAAACCGGATGAAACGCATGGCCATCCGGCGCGATCCGGCGCAAATGCAAGTCAATGGGGGTGAAACCGGATCCGGCATTGCATTTCGCCGGATCCGGTTTCTGTCAAAAGCGCCGGATCGCGCCTGACGGCGAAAACCTGATGTGTGAAAGAGGCCTTAGCTGGATAAATGGCCAGAGCTTAGCCAGTATGCATTGGAGGTGCTGGCTTGCCCTGCTGCTAGTGTATTATCAGAATGCGTCTTTAGTGCCGCAGGTGGTGTACTAACAGACCGTCACACGCGACTATCCTCCGATAACGTTGACCGACTTACTTTTCTGAAAATGAACAAGGCCTGGATCTCGCCGGAATTTCCCAGTCCTCTTCCAGAATAAATAATTGGTTGGCAACAGTATCCAGGTTTCCTGTTGTGTTCATGTTTCTACCACCTGAACTGTAATCCCTGGGCTCCAACAACACCAGTTGTTGCTCAGTAGTGCCGTCTGCACAGAGAAAAACACTAGCTCCTGTGTTAGTGGGGTTCAGTAATGCCAGATGC
Source organism: Dendrobates tinctorius (assembly GCF_039654945.1). Taxonomy (NCBI): domain Eukaryota; kingdom Metazoa; phylum Chordata; class Amphibia; order Anura; family Dendrobatidae; genus Dendrobates; species Dendrobates tinctorius. The sequence goes on along the minus strand of NW_027361827.1, from coordinate 26,296,090 downwards.
TCCCCTGCTGTGTGTCCGGCAAAGTCTCCTACTGCCTCCACATTCAAACTACATCAGATTTTACACTTGCTCCAAGTAGGCCTCAGCCTACTCCATGATTGACCCTGGGCTCCAACACTGCCAGTTGCTGCTCAGAAGTGCCGTCTGCACAGAGAAAAACACTAGCTCCTGTGTTAGTGGGGTTAGGTAACGCCAGCTGCTCCCCTGCTGTGTGTCCGGCAAAGTCTCCTGCTGCCTCCACATTCAAACTACATCAGATTTTACACGTGCTCCAAGTAGGTCTCAGCCTAAACACTGTTTGACCCTGGGCTCCAACATCGCCAGTTGCTGCTCAGAAGTGCTGTCTGCACAGAGAAAAACACTAGCTCCTCTGTTAGTGGGGTTCAGTAACGCCAGCTGCTCCCCTGCTGTGTGTCCGGCAATATCTCCTGCTCCCTCCACATTCAAACTACATCAGATTTTACACTTGCTCCAAGTAGGCCTCAGCCTAAACCCTGATTGACCCTAGGCTCCAACACTGCCTGTTGCTGCTCAGAAATGCAGTCTGCACAGAGAAAAACACTAGCTCCTGTGTTAGTGGGGTTCAGTAATGCCAGCTGCTCCCCTGCTGTGTTTCCGACAATATCTCCTGCTCCCAACACATTCAAACTACATCAGATTTTACACTTGCTCCAAGTAGGCCTCAGCCTAAACCCTGATTGACCCTGGGCTCCAACATTGCCAGTTGCTGCTCAGAAGTGCCGTCTGCACAGGCAAAAACACATGCTCCAGTGTTAGTGGGGTTCAGTAACGCCAGCTGCTCCCCTGCTGTGTGCTCGGCAAAGTCTCCTGCTGCCTCCACATTCAAACTACATCAGATATAAAATTTGCTCCAATTAGGCCTCAGCCTAAACCCTGATTGACCCTGGGCTCCAACATCGCCAGTTGCTGCTCAGAAGTGCCGTCTGCACAGAGAAAAACACATGCTCCAGTGTTAGTGGGGTTCAGTAATGCCAGCTGCTCCCCTGCTGTGTGTCCGGCAAAGTCTCCTGCTGCCTCCACATTCAAACTACATCAGATATAAAACTTGTTTCAACTAGGCCTCAGCCTAAACCCTGATTGAACCTGGGCTCCAACACCGCCTGTTGCTGCTCAGACGTGCCGTCTGCACAGAGAAAAACACATGCTCCAGTGTTAGTGGGGTTCAGTAATGCCAGCTGCTCCCCTGCTGTGTGTCCGGCAAAGTCTCCTGCTGCCTCCACATTCAAACTACATCAGATTTTACACTTGCTCCAAGTAGGCCTCAGCCTAAACCCTGATTGACCCTGGGCTCCAACACTGCCAGTTGCTGCTCAGAAGTGCCGTCTGCACAGAGAAAAACACTAGCTCCTGTGTTAGTGGGGTTCAGTAACGCCAGCTGCTCCCCTGCTGTGTGTCCGGCAATATCTCCTGCTCCCTCCACATTCAAACTACATCAGATTTTACACTTGCTCCAAGTAGGCCTCAGCCTAAACCCTTATTGACCCTGGGCTCCAACACTGCCAGTTGTTGCTCAGAAGTGCAGTCTGCACAGAGAAAAACACTAGCTCCTGTGTTAGTGAGGTTCAGTAACGGCAGCTGCTCCCCTGCTGTGTTTCCGACAATATCTCCTGCTCCCTCCACATTCAAACTACATCAGATTTTACACTTGCTCCAAGTAGGCCTCAGCCTAAACCCTGATTGACCCTAGGCTCCAACACTGCCAGTTGCTGCTCAGAAGTGCAGTCTGCACAGAGAAAAACACTAGCTCCTGTGTTAGTGAGGTTCAGTAACGGCAGCTGCTCCCCTGCTGTGTTTCCGACAATATCTCCTGCTCCCTCCACATTCAAACTACATCAGATTTTACACTTGCTCCAAGTAGGATTCAGCCTAAACCCTGATTGACCCTGGGCTCCAACATCGCCACTTGCTGCTCAGAAGTGCCGTCTGCACAGAGAAAAACACATGCTCGAGTGTTAGTGAGGTTCAGTAACGGCAGCTGCTCCCCTGCTGTGTTTCCGACAATATCTCCTGCTCCCTCCACATTCAAACTACATCAGATTTTACACTTGCTCCAAGTAGGATTCAGCCTAAACCCTGATTGACCCTGGGCTCCAACATCGCCAGTTGCTGCTTAGAAGTGCCGTCTGCACAGAGAAAAAAACATGCTCCAGTGTTAGTGGGGTTCAGTAATGTCAGCTGCTCCCCTGCTGTGTGTTCGGCAAAGTCTCCTGCTGCCTCCACATTCAAACTACATCAGATATAAAACTTGCTCCAATTAGGCCTCAGCCTAAACACTGATTTAACCTGGGCTCCAACACCACCAGTTGCTGCTCAGAAGTGACATCTGCACAGAGAAAAACACATGCTCCAGTGTTTGTGGGGTTCAGTAAGGCCAGCTGCTCCCCTGCTGTGTGTCCGGCAAAGTCTCCTGCTGCCTCCACATTCAAACTACATCAGATATAAAACTTGCTCCAATTAGGCCTCAGCCTAAACACTGATTTAACCAGGGCTCCAACACCACCAGGTGCTGCTCAGACTTGCCATCTGCACAGAGAAAAACACATGCTCCAGTGTTAGTGGGGTTCAGTAACGCCAGCTGCTCCCCTGCTGTGTGTCCTGCAATGTCTACTGCTGCCTGCACATTCACACTACTACTGATTTCAAACTTGCTCCAATTAGGCCTCTGGCTCCACTCTGTCTCTAGTATTTTCCCTGGCCTCCAACACCGCCAGTTGCTGCTCAGAAGTGCCGTCTGCACAATCAACACTTGTTCCTGTGTTACTGGGGTTCAGTAACGTCAGCTGGTCCCTTGATGTGTGTCCGGAGTGGGAATGTGGTCAGAGCAGGAGACATTGCCGGACACACATCAGGGGACCAGATGACGTTACTGAACCCCAGTAACACAGGAACAAGTGTTGATTGTTGATTGTGCAGACGGCACTTCTGAGCAGCAACTGGCGGTGTTGGAGGCCAGGGAAAATACTAGAGACAGAGTGGAGCCAGAGGCCTAATTGGAGCACATTTAAAATCAATAGTAGTCTACAGCAGATATTAAACTTGATGAAATTAGGCCTCAGCCTACACCCTGATTGACCCTGGGCTCCAACATCGCCAGTTGCTCCTCAGAAGTGCCGTCTGCACAGTCAACTTATGCTCCATTGTTATTGGGGTTCATAAATGTCATCTGATCCCCAGCTGTGTGTCCAGCAATTTCTCCTGCTCTGTCCACACTCAGACAACTACAGATTTTAAACTTGCTCCAATTAGGCCTCTGTCTCCACTCTGTTTGTAGTATTTTCCCCGGGTTCCAGCACCGCCAGCTGTTTCCCGGCATTGTCTTTGGCACTGGTACTCCCTCCTGGCCAGCCTGGTTCCAGCATGCCTGCTGTTTCCGGATAGTGTCAATGTCACTTTGCCACCAATACGTTGTCCTGTCGTGTTGTGGTCGGGTTAGCCGAGTCTATGGTGCCTGCAGTTTATGGGCTTCCTATGTGGGCTGCGGGATCTGGCAACAAAGGCTGGTTCCGTAGTGCCAATAGGACAAGCACCCCCTGTAGGACTGTGGGTTTCGGTAACTGCGGCCGGCTCGCGGCCTTGCAACTTTGTTTTTCATAGGTACCTTCTGCTACCCATCCGTGTTCCAGTACCATCAGCTGGTTCTCAGCAGTGCCTTTGGCTTAGGTGCCTCCTTCTCGGTATCCGAGTTCCAGCAACGTCTGCTGGTCCTCGGTAGTGCTTTCTAGCACAGGTACCTCCTGCTTAGTAACCCAGTTCCAGCACCGTCAGCTGGTCCTCGCTAGTTCCATTGGCTCTTGCAGCTTCTGCTAACCATCTGGGTTCCAGTAAAGTCAGCTGGTTCTCGGCAGTGCCTTTGGCTTAGGTGCCTCCTTCTCGGTATCTGAGTTCCAGCAACGTCTGCTGGTCCTTGGTAGTGCTTTCTAGCACAGGTACCTCCTGCTTAGTAACCAGGTTCCAGCACCGTCAGCTGGTCCTCAGTAGTGCCATTGGCTCTTGTTCCTTCTGCTGCCCCTCCAGGTTCCAGCACCGTCAGCTGGTCCTCGGTAGTGCCATTGGCTCTTGTTCCTTCTGCTACCCATCCGGGTTCCAGTACCGTCAGCTGGTTCTCGGCAGTTCCTCAGCCTTCTTGTACCTTCTGCCACATTTCCAAGTTCAAGCTTTTGGAAATGGTTTTTGGTTATCACTCTGGATCTCCCTGACGACGACCCTGAAGACCACCCCGAAGAAGACGACGACCACGAAAACGATGACCCTGAAGACGACGACCCGGAAGACCACCCCGAAGAAGACCAAAAAGATGACCCTGAAGAAGATGACCAAGAGGACAAAGAACATGAAGACAACCACCAAGATACTGAACAACAAGAGACAGAAGACCAAGAAGCAGAAGACCAAGAAGCAGAAGAACAAAAAGCAGAAGAACATTAAGCATAAGACTAAAAATCAGAGCAAAAGATATCTAAATTCTAAGCAGAAGAAGACTAATCAGTGTATGGGGGTGAGTCCATTCCTCCTCGTGCTGCCCCTGGAAAATGCCTGCTGCTGCAGGCCAAACTGAACGCGGACAAATCCTGTTGTAAATCTTTTGTGACAGGCAGAACGGAAGGTGTAATCTTCAAACTTTTATAGATAACAACTACAGGAATGCCTGACACAAATAAGAATATGATGAAGAAGAATAGGAAGAAGATGAAGAAGTAGAATATGAAGAAGAATAATAGTTGAATAAGAAGAATATGAAGAATGTAAAAAAAAGTAATAATAGGAAGAAGGTGAAGAAGAAGAAGATGAAGAAGTTGATGAAAACGATGCTGCTGCTGCTGAGGATCATGAAGGAGAAAGTGTGGGAGAAGTAAAAAAGAAGGTGAAGAGCATGGAAGTAGTGAAACATACATATCTGACAAAATATAAGAAAGGTTAACATAGTCAATTTCTTTGTAACTCCCAACATCTTTCAAAAAAAAAAATTATTCCTGCTATTCCATTTGATTGGGCTAAACCTCTATGCCTTTAATGTCTCCTCCACCTCCCCCAGTACATTCTACATTATTATTAGTTGTTTTGCTTCATGTAGAATTAACCTACAAGGAAAAAGGGGTTTTTTTTAATTCCGATATTTCTGTCCCATTGACTTGCATTGGTTTCCGGTATCGGAATCGGCTATATCCGATACTTTTTGAGTATCGGTCCTATCCAATCCGATCCGATATTTCATGATTTCGGATGGTATCGCTCAACACTACTTGTGTTCCTTCCATTTTCTAATAATTGCACCAACAGTTGTTGCCATCTCACTAAACTGCTTGCCTATTTTCCTCTAGTCCATCCCAGCCTTGTGCAGTTCTACAATTTTGTCCCCGGTTTTCTTAGACAGCTGTTTGGTCTTTGCTATGGTGGAAATTTTTGAGTTTGATTTAGTGTGTGAACAGAAGTCTTTAATACAGGTAACAAGATCAAACAGGTGCAATTAATACAAGTAATAAGTGCAGAGTAGGAGGGCTTCTTAAAGAAAAACTAGCAGGTCTGTGAGAGCCAGAATTCTTGTTGGCTGGTAGGTGATCAGATAGTTATTTAATGCAATAATATGCAGTTTAATTATTTAAAAATCATATAATTGAATTTTATGGTTTTTGTTTTTAGATTCTGTCTCTCACAGTTGAAGTGTACCTACGATAAAAATTACAGACCTCTCCATTCTTTGTAGGTGGTATTAGGTTGAACAATAAGAAATGTTCACTAGTTGCCTGCTCCTGGTCCAATGGATATTGATCAAGTGAGCAGCACTAAAGGAATCACACCAGACACAGTCGGATGTAGACTTTTTGATCAATCTATGGCACAGTTCCAAGAGGCTTTATTAATCCGAACATAGATTTATATATCCCCTGCAAGGGGGCTCGGTTAGCTCTAAAATGGGAGTGATCAGATATATTCCATTGGTTAGTAGGTTGGTCAATGAGCTTGTCCTTGGGCTGATCCATGAGGTCTTCAGGCTTGGTTGGTTCATGAGGTCATCAGGGTGGGCGTCATCTTGGATACCAGCACATGCTGTGTGGTGAAACAGGAAATGGCAGCCATCTTTAGTGTCACACTTTGATCTGAACAAGCTCATGTAAGGATAAACAATACACTTTATGGGTAGTTTCTCTCAATCTCTTATGTTTTGAGGTTAATTAAGTATTTGATCTTATGGCTCTCCTCAATAGTTGGAAAATTTAGAAAACCGGCAGTGTATCAAATACTTATTTTCTCCTCTATAAGTGCATTGCTGTTGTGTGAGCTAACAAATGAGGCTAGGTAATGTTATTCTAGGCTTTGCAAAAATAGTTTTAAGGGAAAGTCCTTTCCTATTTCAGCAGGACTGTGCCTGTTTCAAAGCAGGAAGTATACAATTGCCTAAAATGTATTTGCATGCTGTAGCATTTACATTACTCTGTACTGAAAATAAGAGGCCTAACCCCATGTTATTCTCCCTACTCCACTTAATATTACAGTGTGCACAATCCAATAGGTAGATAGTATTCCATTCTCTGGGTATCCACCAGATGGTCGGTGCTCACGGCAAGTCAGCAATTCTGCTACATACAGGTCATCTGATCATCACCTGTATGTAGCAGAGCCGATTGGGTTATGGCAGCTTCTAGAGACTTCTGGAGACTAGTGAAGTATGCCAAAAGTGAAAAAAAAAAGTTTTTAAAAATATTAAAAAAAACATAAAAGTTTAATTCACCCCACTTTCGCCACGTTCAAAATAAAACATACACATATTTGGTATCGCCACGTTCAGAATTGCCCGGTCTATCAAAATAAAAAAAGAATTAACCCAGTCGCTAAATGGCGTAACAAGAAAAAAATTCAAAAGGCGAGAATTATGTTTTTTCGGTCGACGCAACATTTCATTAAAATGCAATAGTTGGCGATCAAAAGATCATATCTGCACCAAAATGGTATTAAAAATGTCAGCTTGGCACGCAAAAAATAAATCCTGACCCAACCCGAGATCACGAAAAATGGAGACAATACGGGTAGAGTTGAGCGACTTTTGTTTTTTTAGGGTCGCGTTTCGTTTTGTGAAACCCGACTTTTCCAAAAGTCGGGTCGAGCAAGATCGTCCGGTTATAGGGAAAAGTCGGGGTCGTCCCGAAACACGAAACCCAATGTAAGTCAATGGGGAATAAAAGTCGGCAGTGAGAGGAGGACAGGAAACACACCTACAGTGCCCATTTGAATGCCAAAAGCATCAATTCTTCTTACTTAAGCTTGTCAACCTTAATTAACTTCATAATACAAGTTACGCACTGAAAAATGGGGGTTATTTGGCTAAAGTTGTGGGGGGGGGCTGGCTCCAGGTTTTCATGTGCCCTGGGCGAAAGAGCGCCCTTTTAACACATACCAAAACTCATCATGCTCCGATACGGCAGAGAAATAGCGGTATCGTACAATGAAAAATACTTCACTTTTTACATCTCATGACGAGGCCCATCTATTTCTCCATACAGAATCATTGGTCCCATATAATGTTTGAAACAGTATATGATGAGCTCCACATAATGCTACAGTATATGTTGGTCCCCATGGATGAAGCTCCACTGTCTTATGGGCCCAAATAATGCTCCAAACATAATGGGCCCCATTTCTAATGCTCTAGTGTATAATGGGCCCTGTAAATGCTGCTCCAGTGTCTGATGTCCACCTTTGGAATGTTCCAGTGTATGGTGGGCCCCATCTATCATTCTCCAGAGTAACGTGCTCCCCAAAAATTGCTGTCCCAACATTGAAAACAATCAAATAAGTCTCCTCGCTAGGGAATCCCTGTACTAGTCTGGACTCCTCGTCGTCCCCATCTTCCATCTCACTGCACAGTATTTCAACCTTGCAAGTGCTGTGATCCTGAGCAAGCAGGGGGGGCCCACTCGTTGGCGACGGCACTGGCACAGGGCCCCTGATAGTACGGTGGTGTGTCTGATGGCGGGTGGGCCGAACCTGCACTTTCATCTGCAGCTTCCTCTTTGTCACCGTGTAAGATGGAACTGTATATGGGAAGGGTAACCTGAGTTTCATCAGGGTCAGATTCAGGCCGTGTAGCATGCGAGGGGAATGTAGTGGTCTGGGTCAATGTACCAGCAGATTCATCGAGCAGTGGCTGGGCATCAGTGCACTTGTGTCGCCCCCAGGAGTACGGTCGCCACAGTGGCATTACCTTCCTCCTAGGGAGTGTGATGTCATGCTTGGGAGCAACGAAGGATCTCTCTAGCAGGTTAACTGATTGGGCGGCGTTATTCCCACGAGTCATGACCCTCCAAACAGCGTTCATGAAGGCAAATTGTTTGTTTTACGTGGGCAGTATGGTTGCAAAGCTGAACCTTAAAGGAATGTCCAGAAGGGCAGAAGGAGTGGAGCCTACGGTTAAATTCGACTCCACCTGGGAAACCTCAACCATGCCAGCTACAGAACAGATGCACACATTGCAAGCTTAATTCCGTTAACGAACGAGACTCCGTCATGCCCCGCGGTCCGAGTCCGGCTTACTAGAGGGACACGTGAGGCTCTGGAACATGAGATTGGCCAATAACTGGTGTGTCATGCCCTTACATGTCCGTGGCTGCATGTGCGCTACACTGAAAAGGCCAGCCTTTGTCGCTTACAGGTGCAGATAACCCGCTGAACAACGTTAGTGATGGGGATCACTGATTACAATTATTACCCGCGAACAATGATTTCCCAGTAAGTGCAGGTCAACTGCAGTTCCGGAATTAGGCCTAACCGTCATTCCTGAAAAAATGAAAAACTTACGTGTGCAAACCACAGGTGCTGTAGCTTGCTTAACAGCTCGCCAGCTGTTCTCACGCCCAGTATGGATTACACGTGATTGCACAAAGGTTAGAAAGGGTACCGTATCCCCAGATAACATGTATGGATAGCGTACACATTCAAAATATATGTCTCAGGAGGCAGGCTCAGACGGTGTTAGGCCCAGTATGGATTGCACGTGATTGCACAAAGGTTAGAAAGGGTACCGTATCCCCGGATAACATGTATGGATAGCGTACACATTCAAAATATATGTCTCAGGAGGCAGGCTCAGGCGGTGTTAGGCCCAGTATGGATTGCACGTGATTGCACAAAGGTTAGAAAGGGTGCCGTATCCCCGGATAACATGTATGGATAGCGTACACATTCAAAATATATGTCTCAGGAGGCAGGCTCAGACGGTGTTAGGCCCAGTATGGATTGCACGTGATTGCACAAAGGTTAGAAAGGGTACCGTATCCCCGGATAACATGTATGGATAGTGTACACATTCAAAATATATGTCTCAGAAGGCAGGCTCAGACGGTGTTAGGCCCAGTATGGACTGCACGTGATTGCACAAAGGTTAGAAAGGCTACCGTATCCCCGGATAACATGTATGGATAGCGTACACATTCAAAATATATGTCTCAGGAGGCAGGCTCAGACGGTGTTAGGCCCAGTATGGATTGCACGTGATTGCACAAAGGTTAGAAAGGGTACCGTATCCCCGGATAACATGTATGGATAGCGTACACATTCAAAATATATGTCTCAGGAGGCAGGCTCAGACGGTGTTAGGCCCAGTATGGATTGCACGTGATTGCACAAAGGTTAGAAAGGGTACCGTATCCCCGGATAACATGTATGGATAGCGTACACATTCAAAATATATGTCTCAGGAGGCAGGCTCAGACGGTGTTAGGCCCAGTATGGATTGCACGTGATTGCACAAAGGTTAGAAAGGGTACCGTATCCCCGGATAACATGTATGGATAGCGTACACATTCAAAATATATGTCTCAGGAGGCAGGCTCAGACGGTGTTAGGCCCAGTATGGATTGCACGTGATTGCACAAAGGTTAGAAAGGGTACCGTATCCCCAGATAACATGTATGGATAGCGTACACATTCAAAATATATGTCTCAGGAGGCAGGCTCAGACAGTGTTAGGCCCAGTATGGATTGCACGTGATTGCACAAAGGTTAGAAAGGGTACCGTATCCCCGGATAACATGTATGGATAGCGTACACATTCAAAACATATGTCTCAGGAGGCAGGCTCAGACGGTGTTAGGCCCAGTATGGATTGCACGTGATTGCACAAAGGTTAGAAAGGGTACCGTATCCCCGGATAACATGTATGGATAGCGTACACATTCAAAATATATGTCTCAGGAGGCAGGCTCAGACGGTGTTAGGCCCAGTATGGATTGCACGTGATTGCACAAAGGTTAGAAAGGGTACCGTATCCCCGGATAACATGTATGGATAGCGTACACATTCAAAATATATGTCTCAGGAGGCAGGCTCAGACGGTGTTAGGCCCAGTATGGATTGCACGTGATTGCACAAAGGTTAGAAAGGGTACCGTATCCCCAGATAACATGTATGGATAGCGTACACATTCAAAATATATGTCTCAGGAGGCAGGCTCAGACGGTGTTAGGCCCAGTATGGATTGCACGTGATTGCACAAAGGTTAGAAAGGGTACCGTATCCCCGGATAACATGTATGGATAGCGTACACATTCAAATTATATGTATCAGGAGGCAGGCTCAGACGGTGTCAGGCACAGTATGGATTTGACGGCCCAGATTACACAGCGGAGGAGCAGGGAGAGGTAAAGATTGCAAATGCTGGGGCCCTGCCCAAGCAAGGGGGGCCCACTCGTGGGCGTCGGTACTGGCACTGGGCCCCTCATAGTACAGCGGTGTGTCTGACGGCGGGTGTGCACCACCACCGTCAGAGACACTTGATTGCACTATGAGGGACCCTGTGCCAGTGCCCGCGCCCAATAGTCGGCCTACCCACCTGTCCAGGGCAACGGCACTCGCACGGTGTCGTGCGCTAGGTGGTGACCCCGGCCATGGGGGGGGAGGCAGCACAGTTAGGGAGTTTTAGAAAGTGGCATATGTTGATGTTGGACATTCAGCTGATGCAAAAGGCGAAATAGGTCAAGTCCCAGGAAGAGGAGGACCAAAGCAAGCCATTTTTCTGTCACCCTATGTGTCATTAGGGGAAGGTGGGACAAAATCCTTGGAAACCCATGCATGGTTCATTTTAATGAAGGTTAGATCATCCACATTTTGGGTTGACAGACGGGTCCTTTTTTCTGTCAGGATTGATCCAGCTGCACTGAAGACTCTTTCCGATAGCACACTTGCAGCTGGGCAAGCGAGCTCCTGTAAGGCATATTGGGCCAATTCAGGCCAGGTGTCCAGTTTAGCGGCCCAATAGTCAAAGGGGAATGACCTGTGTGGGAGAACATCGATATGGGAGGAAAAGTAGTTTGTAACCATGGTTGACAACTGCTGTCTCCTGTCACTTTCCATCGATGCAGTATTACCAGTTGTGTGAGCGGTATTTGAAAAATCAGTCCACAACATTGTCATGAAACCCCTGTCTCCAACGCCACTTCTGCTGTGTGCACCACGAACACCTCTGCCAAGCTGCCCCCGGCCCGTACGGCTCGTGTGAGAACCATCACCGCTGCTGTGTGCGGGGAATGCCTCAAGCAACCGATTTACCAGAGTTGCTTGTTTATTAGCCAATATTAGGTCAAGGTTCTCCTGTGGCATGATGTTTTGTAATTTGCCTTTATAGCGTGGATCCAGGATGCTGGCCAACCAGTAGTCGTCATCGTTCATCATTTTGGCAATGCGGGGGTCCCTTTTTAGGATCCGCAAGGCATAATCTGACATGTGGGCCAATATTCCCGGTGTCAATGATGCACTGCGAGTGCTGGTTGGAGGAGCACTTTCTGGCAAATCCACATCCCTCCAGTCACGCACAAACCCTGTACCAGACCTTGCCACGCCAACATTTTCACTTGCCCCACGAGATGCATCCTCCTCCCCTAAGTAATCATCCCCATCATCATCCTCCTCCTCCTCTTCTTCCTCCACCTCGTCCAGGAGAGGTCCCTGAGCAGACAATGGCTGAATGTCATCAAGGATTCCCTCCTCCTCTTCCTCCTCATCAACATTGGCTGCAGACGCCTGCTCCTTAAGGTGCGTCAAAGTTTGCATGAGCAGACGCATAAGTGGGATGCTCATGCTTAGGATGGCGTCGTCTGCGCTTACCAGCCGTGTGCATTCCTCAAAACACTGAAGGACTTTACAGAGGTCTTTCAGCTTCGACCACTGCACACCTGTCAACTCCATGTCTGCTCTCAAAGTGCCTGGCCGTGTATCCTCCCACAAATGCATTATGGCCTGCCTCTGCTCGCACAGCCGCTCCACCATGTGCAGGGTGGAGTTCCACCTTGTTGCAATGTCGATAATGAGGCGGTGGTTGGGAAGGTGGAGCAATCGCTGCAGCTTCTGCATACGAACGGAGTGTACAGGCGACCGGCGGATGTGCGCGCACAGTCTTCGCACCTTCTGGAGCAGGGCTGTTAACTCCGGATAATTTTTGAGGAAGCACTGCACCACCAGGTTCAAGGTGTGAGCCAAGCAAGGTATGTGGCTGAGTTTTGAAAGGGCTATGGCTGCCACAAAATAACGGCCGTTATCACTAACTACCTTGCCTGCCTCAAGATGTACACTGCCCAGCCATGACTCAGTTTGTCGCTTCAAGTACTCAGCCAGCACCTCGGCGGTATGTCTGTCGCCCAAACACATCATCTGCAACACAGCCTGCTGACGCTTTCCACTAGCTGCTCGATAGGGGGACACATCGTGTGCAACAGTGGCAGCTGCAGATGGAGTGCTCGTACGACTGCGCTCTGTGGACGAGCTTTCGCTTCTGGAGGAGGAGGAGGAGGAGGAGGGTGGAACGCCTACAGCCAAATGTTTCCTATATCGTGGGCTAGGCAGCACTGTCCCACCACCGCTGTCCCCTGTGGACCCTGCATCCACCACATTAACCCAGTGCGCAGTGATGGACACGTAACGGCCCTGGCCATGCCGACTGGACCATGCATCAGTAGTGAGGTGCACCTTTCCGCTCACTGACTGCTTGAGTGCATGGACAATGCGGTCTTTCACATGATGGTGGAGGGCTGGGATGGCTTTGCGAGAGAAGAAGTGGCGACTGGGTAGGTCATAGCGTGGTACTGCATAGGCCATGAGTTCGCGGAAAGCTGTGCTTTCCACCAACCGAAAGGGCATCATCTCAAACGAGATTAGTTTGGCAATGTGGGCGTTCAAACCCAGTGTACGTGGATGAGAGACTGAGTACTTTCTTGACCTACTCATAGTGTCTGGGAGGGTGAGCTGGACTTGAGAGCTGCATATGGTGGAAGTAGCGGTGGACAGGGCGGACTGAGAGAGGGTTGATGATGGTGATGGAGTTGGTGTTCTTTCTGATGGCCTAGAATCAGTCTTTCGTTGATATAACAGTGGGATTCCCTGACTGCTGTGGCCTTGCAACGACACCTCAACATTTGCTGCTGTGCTAACCGGTGGGCTTACAGTGGGGGAACAATGTAGCGTTGCTGACTACCTTCGTTGTGATCAGTTGCACATGTGGCACTTGAGGTTTGGTGTTGTGTCCACGCTTGCAAGTGCATGCTGGTTAAATGTCTAAGCATGCAACTGGTATTCAAATTTTTCAGATTTTTCCCTCGGCTAAAGGTCTTTGCGCACTTCTTACAGATAACCTTGGCCTGATCATGAGGATTTTGTTCAAAAAAGTGCCACACTGCACTCTTCCTACTTTGGCAGACATTTTGCGGCCTAGCACGCTGTGATCTTTTGACCCTCTGGACAAGCTGTCCAGCAACTCTTTTGATGTTTGGAACCTGTCTTTGGAGTGCTCCGGGCCTGCCAGATAACAGCTGTTGCGATGTCGATGTCTGCTGTGGATGCTCCTCATCTGAGCTATTGGAAGCAGCACCCTCTTCCCCCAATGGATGCCAATCTGGGTCAACAACTGGGTCATCCATCACCTCCTCTTCTATGTCATGTGCACCTTCCTCTGTGTCACCGTGTATGGTGGTATAGTGTGCAGGAAGGGGCACCTGAGTCTCATCAGGGTCAGAATCTGGCTCTGTACACTGCGAGGACAATGTAGTGCTCTGAGTGAATGTACCAGCAGAATCATCCATCAGCAGCTGTGCATCAGTGCACTCCATGTCAGATTCATCTTGGCCTGGGTAATTCACCATTTCACTTGATAATCCAGGCATGGTATGTGAAAACAGCTCCATGGAGTAATCAGTAGTATGGCCTGCGTCATCCTTCAATCTTGGTTGGGGTGAAGGACTCAAGGAAAGGTGTGGTTCATGAACATGAGCCTCCAATGACGACTCAGTGCTTTTACTTTTTACAACTTCAGAAGAGGAGGCGATAGAGCTGGAGCCTGAGTCAGCAATGTAAGACAAAACTTTTTCCTGATGCTCTGGCTTTAAAAGCGGTTTGCCAACTCCTAGAAAACTAAGCGTTCGAGGCCTTATGTAGCCAGACGATGACGCAGGCTCAACACCTCCTGCATTCGGTCCTATTTTGCTCTTGCCACTACCATCAGATCCACCACCAACACCATCATTACCAGCTGCCAACCCCCGCCCAATTCCACGGCCTCTTGCACCAGCCTTCCTCATTTTTCGTAGAAATGTAGACAAAATCCAACAAACTATATAGTATGTAAAACAAGGTACAAGGTGTCTATAGGACAGGGGAGATTTTGAATTTCTGCACACACTTTTGGACACTGGACACTTTTGGATTGTGTGAGGCCCAATGAATATCTGAGCGCTATGTGACAGGCTCGATGGCACAGCTGTGACCTCAGTGACTAGAGGATAAGGGAGATTTTGAATCTCTGCACACACTTTTGGACACTGGACACTTTTGGATTGTGTGAGGCCCAATGAATATCTGAGCACTATGAGACAGGCTCGATGGCACAGCTGTGACCTAAGTGACTAGAGGATAAGGGAGATTTTGAATCTCTGCACACACTTTTGGACACTGGACACTTTTGGATTGTGTGAGGCCCACTGATATCTGAGCGCTATGTGACAGGCTCGATGGCACAGCTGTGACCTAAGTGACTAGAGGATAAGTGAGATTTTGAATCTCTGCACACACTTTTGGACACTGGACACTTTTGGATTGTGTGAGGCCCACTGATATCTGAGCGCTATGTGACAGGCTCGATGGCACAGCTGTGACCTAAGTGACTAGAGGATAAGTGAGATTTTGTATCTCTGCACACACTTTTGGACACTGGACACTTTTGGATTGTGTGAGGCCCACTGATATCTGAGCGCTATGTGACAGGCTCGATGGCACAGCTGTGACCTAAGTGACTAGAGGATAAGTGAGATTTTGAATCTCTGCACACACTTTTGGACACTGGACACTTTTGGATTGTGTGAGGCCCACTGATATCTGAGCGCTATGTGACAGGCTCGATGGCACAGCTGTGACCTAAGTGACTAGAGGATAAGGGAGATTTTGAATCTCTGCACACACTTTTGGACACTGGACACTTTTGGATTGTGTGAGGCCCAATGAATATCTGAGCACTATGAGACAGGCTCGATGGCACAGCTGTGACCTAAGTGACTAGAGGATAAGTGAGATTTTGAATCTCTGCACACACTTTTGGACACTGGACAGTTTTGGATTGTGTGAGGCCCAATGAATATCTGAGCGCTATGTGACAGGCTCGATGGCACAGCTGTGACCTAAGTGACTAGAGGATAAGTGAGATTTTGAATCTCTGCACACACTTTTGGACACTGGACACTTTTGGATTGTGTGAGGCCCACTGATATCTGAGCGCTATGTGACAGGCTCGATGGCACAGCTGTGACCTAAGTGACTAGAGGATAAGTGAGATTTTGAATCTCTGCACACACTTTTGGACACTGGACACTTTTGGATTGTGTGAGGCCCACTGATATCTGAGCACTATGTGACAGGCTCGATGGCACAGCTGTGACCTAAGTGACTAGAGGATAAGTGAGATTTTGAATCTCTGCACACACTTTTGGACACTGGACACTTTTGGATTGTGTGAGGCCCACTGATATCTGAGCGCTATGTGACAGGCTCGATGGCACAGCTGTGACCTAAGTGACTAGAGGATAAGGGAGATTTTGAATCTGTGCACACACTTTTGGACACTGGACACTTTTGGATTGTGTGAGGCCCAATGAATATCTGAGCACTATGAGACAGGCTCGATGGCACAGCTGTGACCTAAGTGACTAGAGGATAAGTGAGATTTTGAATCTCTGCACACACTTTTGGACACTGGACACTTTTGGATTGTGTGAGGCCCAATGAATATCTGAGCGCTATGTGACAGGCTCGATGGCACAGCTGTGACCTAAGTGACTAGAGGATAAGTGAGATTTTGAATCTCTGCACACACTTTTGGACACTGGACACTTTTGGATTGTGTGAGGCCCACTGATATCTGAGCGCTATGTGACAGGCTCGATGGCACAGCTGTGACCTAAGTGACTAGAGGATAAGTGAGATTTTGAATCTCTGCACACACTTTTGGACACTGGACACTTTTGGATTGTGTGAGGCCCACTGATATCTGAGCGCTATGTGACAGGCTCGATGGCACAGCTGTGACCTAAGTGACTAGAGGATAAGGGAGATTTTGAATCTCTGCACACACTTTTGGACACTGGACACTTTTGGATTGTGTGAGGCCCACTGATATCTGAGCGCTATGTGACAGGCTCGATGGCACAGCTGTGACCTAAGTGACTAGAGGATAAGTGAGATTTTGAATCTCTGCACACACTTTTGGACACTGGACACTTTTGGATTGTGTGAGGCCCACTGATATCTGAGCGCTAGGTGACAGGCTCGATGGCACAGCTGTGACCTAAGTGACTAGAGGATAAGTGAGATTTTGAATCTCTGCACACACTTTTGGACACTGGACACTTTTGGACTGTGTGAGGCCCAATGAATATCTGAGCGCTATGTGACAGGCTCGATGGCACAGCTGTGACCTAAGTGACTAGAGGATAAGGGAGATTTTGAATCTCTGCACACACTTTTGGACACTGGACACTTTTGGATTGTGTGAGGCCCAATGAATATCTGAGCGCTATGTGACAGGCTCGATGGCACAGCTGTGACCAAAGTGACTAGAGGATAAGGGAGATTGGATTGCTTTTAAAAAAGCAGTTTGCGGAGCAGTGGGTAAACAGCAATGCCAGCCTGTCAGGAAGCCTTAAAAGGCAGCCCAACAACCAACACTACTGATACACCACAATATAGCCTCCCCTTGCACTGCACACACAGTGACTGGTGTGTTGTGCAGGCCAAATTGCTATCAGCAGCAGAAGCAGTTTTTTTTTCTTCTCAGCAGGACAAAAAAAAAAATTGGGCTTGCTTTTAAAAAAGCAGTTTGAGGCCCAATGAATATCTGAGCGCTATGTGACAGGCTCGATGGCGCAGCTGTGACCAAAGTGACTAGAGGATAAGGGAGATTGGATTGCTTTTAAAAAAGCAGTTTGCGGAGCAGTGGGTAAACAGCAATGCCAGCCTGTCAGGAAGCCTTAGAAGGCAGCCCAACAACCAACACCACTGATACACCACTATATAGCCTCCCCTTGCACTGCACACACAGTGACTGGTGTGTTGTGCAGGCCAAATCGCTAGCAGCAGAAGCAGTTTTTCTGTCTTCTTCCCTGCCTAACACTCTCCCTACAGAATCAGCAGCAACCTCTCCCTATGCTAAGATCGGCAGAAGTAAGATGGCGGTCGGCGTGCACGCCCTTTTATACCCCCTGTGATGCCCACCAAAGCAAGCCAATCACTTGCATGCCCTTTTGAAAGATGGTGGTGACCCGTGCCTATGTCATCACGTTGCCCACAGTGTCCGTGGATCCTGATTGGCTGAAAAAGAGCGCAAAACAAACTTTTGAAACGCGACTTTGGCGCGTAAGTCGCCGACCTCGTGGCCGACCTCATCCTAGGGTCGGGTTTCATTTCATGAAACCCGACTTTGCCAAAAGTCGGCGACTTTTGAATTTTTTCGACCCGTTTCGCTCAACTCTAAATACGAGTATTGGAAAATGGGGCAATTTTTTAAAACAAATTTTGGAATTTTTTTTCACCACTTAAATAAAAAAGAACCTAGACATGGTTGGTGTCTATGAACTCATAATGACCTGGAAAATCATAATGGTATGTCAGTTTTAGCATTTAGTGACCACGGTGAAAAAAAACGCTAAAAACCACTGTGAAATTGCATTTTTTTTTCAATTTCACCGCACTTGGAACTTTTTTCCTGCTTTTGAGTACACAATATGGTAAAACCAATGATGTTGTTCAAAAGTACAACTTGTCCCACAAAAAAACAAGCCCTCACATGGCCATTTTGACAAAAAATTAAAAAAGTTAGGGCTCTGGGAAGAAGCAGAGCAAAAAATGAAAATGCAAAACCAAAAATAGCTCTGGTCGTTAAGGAGTTAAGTTTGGCTTCACATATTGTATATCCATTGCATCAGGCTCAGCTATTTATAATGCAAGCTTACAAAAATATCTGTCTCTGTTGGACATATGAGAGGGTATTACCACTTAGGCAGAAACCAGACACCAAGATTAGATACTTTTGGCTGATTTTTCTCAATTCTTGTAGATATCAGCAAAATCGGCCTCACCTCCACAAAAGCTCATTTTGGAGACTGTTTTCGTGTTGTTGGATTTTATCATGCTTTTTAGGTAGTTGTTAGATCCATATTTGTCTAGAGACCTTTTATTCACCTATAACAAACATGCCCGACCACCAGATTTCTAAGACCTAGGTCACACATGCGAGAAACTCGGACGAGTCTCACACGTCAATACCCGGCACGGCCGCCGGCATTCGGGAGCGGAGTGCTCAGCAGCATAGAAATACATGCAGACGCATGCTCCGCTCCCGAGTGCCAGCGGTAGTGCCGGGTATTGATGTGCGAGACTCGTTTCTCGCATGTGTGACCCCGGCCTTATAGTTAGCAGCTTCGACACATGAAGTATTGAAGGTCCAGTGTTCAGTAACATTATTAGTTTGGTAGCATAAGTTGTGTATACATCCATGTTTTGCTGCTGGAAGTATCTGGAACTGGGCAAATGACCCATAATTTGTCCCTGCTTACTACTTACCAAATATATTGACACCATTGTTGTATTCAGATCATGATCCACAGTGTAAGGACATGCTTTATAATGTAATGCCTTGAAAAAGTACTCATACTAATGCTATTTACTTACTCATCCATGAATGTACACTCCCGCTGCTTTGAACTGGGGTAACTCCTTTAATTTACTTTGTGTTAAGCACTTTATAGCAAATATTAACCCTGAAGTAACTACCTTATTCCATACTTTATGAATATACCTTAACACCATCCAATACAAAAATGGTTGAGTAGGCATTTACCGTAGTTTACCCTTGGTATTAGTAGGCTTTACATGGAATTTACTGAAGTCCTATAATTTCAGGCACACTCATCAGTTTCCTGTTATTTTTCTTTTGTAATGACATCACCCACATTTTTAATGATTTTATGTAAACTATTAGAGATGGCGAGCACTAAAATGCTTGGATGCTCGTTACTCGAACCGAGCAATTCCTAATGCTCGGGTGCTCATTTGAGTAACAAGAATAATGGGAGTCAATGGGAAATCTGAGCATTTTTCCGGCAGACCCTACAATGAGGTCTGAGGGGCAGTGAAAATGTTGGAATGGATGGAAAAATGCTGAATAGAAGAACAGCATGGGCAGGGCTGCCATCAGGGCATTACTGCCCTGACTTGCGTATGGGGCCTGGTGGGCAGAGGGGCCCACGTCTCATCTGCTCACCGGGTCCTACCGGCAGGCTAAACCGGGCCCTAGCGGCGCTGCGGCAGTTCAGCTCTATTGACGTGCGGGCCCCAACTCTATTGACGTGCATGGAAGGTGCTTCGCCGCAGGAGGGTGGCAAGGTAAGAAGAATGTGTTTTTTTTATATATTGAAAGCGGCAATCCGGGGGCCCAGGGCAGAATGTGAGACACGTGACAGAATGGACATGGGGGCAGAATGTGAGACACGGCTGCAGAATGGACATGGGGCAGAATGTGAGACACAGGGGCAGAATGGGCTTGGGGCAGAATGTGAGACAAGGGAGCAGAATGTGAGACACGGGGGCAGAATGGACATGAGGCAGAATGTGAGACACGGGGCAGAATGGATATGGGGCAGAATGTGAGACACGGGGGGCAGAATGTGAGACACGGGCAGAATGGACATGGGGCAGAATGTGAGACATGGGGGCAGAATGTGACAGTGAGACACAGGAGGGGGCAGAATGGACACGGGCAGAATGTGAGACACGGGGACAGAATGTGACAGTGAGACACAGGAGGGGGCAGAATGGACATGGGGCAGAATGTGACAGTGAGACATAGGAGGGGGCAGAATGTGAGGCACAGGGGCAGTATGTGACCGTAAGACACAGGAGGGGGCATAATGGACACAGGACAGAATGTGAGACTCAGGAGGGGGCAGAATGCGAGACACAGGGGGCAGGATGGGAGACACATGGTGCAGGATCATGGGGCATGATGGATACGATGTAGACAGATGGTGCAGGATCGGGAGATCATATGGGGGCAGAATGGATACTCATGAGGGCAGGATGAGAGAAAATATGGCTGGAGCCAGGAATGACTTGGCACACACCAAAAAGATTTGCGGCGGATACTGCGTCCACTTGTTATATAGAACCACGTGGGACGGCCGCAGGTGCCTCCTTGCAGTATTGGTGTCTCCCTTAAAGCCCAGTCACTAAGAGCTCACAGTACAACTTATTGTACATTGATGAAGGTCCTAGACCGAAACGTCTGTATGTATGTACTGCAATTCATTAAAACCACCTTTCTGCATCAGAATCTTTTTGGTGTGTGCCAAGTCTATATAAATTGAAGTTCACGGATTGGGATCCTACTTGTGCACCACCTCCGGTTACCAGGGTTGTGCCAACGGTTTTGTTCTAAAGGAGCCAGGAATGAGACACATGGGGGCCAGTATGGGGGACATTATTACCATAAGGGCTAATTAAGGGATTTACCTAGAGACGTCACTGGTGAGTCAGTGTGTTACCTGTACACTGACACCATATACAGAGATCCTGGGTATAATGTCACTGGTGATCACTATATTACCTGTACACAGACACTGCATACTAAGTACAGATCTCCTGTGTATAATGGCACTTATGGTGATAGTATTGTTTTTTTATTAATGATCAGTATTGTAGTATTCCGTCACTTTTGGCATTGCTGTGTGAGAAAGTTCCCACACAGCTTTTGCCATAAAGTGAGACCAGGGACTATTTTTTTACAGTGGCGGAGGAATACAATGCGGAAGGATACCTACCTCCCGTCACTGGATTCCTGGAGCCCCGTAGAGAGCGGTCACATCAGCTGATGCTGCTGTTCTCCACGGCAGATCGGCGTGGGACACGCGTGGATTTCTGCGGATCAGGGAGTATATTGTTTGTTTGTTATTTTCATATTTTTCCACAGATGACACTGGCTTCGGGGATCAAAGTGACAAGTGATGGTGAGTATGTACTCTATGTTATATGTACTGTATGTCTATGTATGTATTGTATGAATGTATGAATGTATTGTATGCAGTATGTATGTAGTATGTATGCAGTATGTAGTATGTATGTATGTATGTATGTTGTATGTCTGTAGCATGTTGTATGTATGTAGTATGTATGTACTATGTATGTATGTTGTATGAATGTAGTATATATGAAGCATGTATGTAGTATGTATGTTGTATGAATGTAGTATATATGAAGCATGTATGTAGTATGTATGCTGTATGTCTGTAGCATGTTGTATGTATGTATGTAGTATGTATGTACTATGTATGTATGTTGTATGAATGTAGTATATATGTAGCAAGTATGTAGTATGTAGTATGTACGTATGTTGTATGTCTGTAGCATGTTGTATGCATGTATGTAGTATGTATGTACTATGTATGTTGTATGAATGTAGTATATATGAAGCATGTATGTAAGTATGTATGTTGTATGAATGTAGTATATATGAAGCATGTATGTAGTATGTATGTAGTATGTATGTTGTATGTCTGTAGCATGTTGTATGTATGTATGTAGTATGTATGTACTATGTATGTATGTTGTATGAATGTAGCATATATGTAGCATATATGTAGTATGTAGTATGTATGTATGTATGTTGTATGAATGTAGTATATATGTAGCATGTATGTAGTATGTATGTTGTATGAATGTAGTATTGTTAAATATTATTAGTTATGGATTTATATTAGTTATGGATTTATATTAGTTATGGAGTTGTATTCTTATATGTTCTGTACGGGACATTGCCTTCCATTGCATGTGCTATTTTAGCAAGTGGTAAATGTCAGCTCACTACATATTTAAGTTTAGCCTTGAGGTAAATGTCAAACTCCATATATACCGAGATCACGTGCTTCAAGAGACGTATATAATTCATGGCTAACTGTAGAGGTCGCTGTCTTCTTCCCTCACCATCATGAGAGACAGACACGAAGATGTCATCTGTGCTGGGCCATGACATGACATAACAGCTGGTATGTAGCTTGATGGCTACGTAAGAAGCCGAACTGAGACAGACGCCATTTGCCATGTGAGATCCCGGAGAGAAAGAAGAATACACGTTGCTTTGCTATGAACTAATAGACAATCTCTCTTTCACCTATTTTTATTCACCTGTTTTTCTGTAATAACCTTTCTTTGATGGAAGAATCCAAATAAACCACTATATTTTTATCTGGTAACTAGTCCTGAGTATTTTACAGGATAAGCATTATTTTACAAGTATACATGTAGTATGTATGTAGTATATACGTATGTTGTATGAATGTAGTATATATGTAGCATGTATGTAGTATGTATGTATGTTGTATGAATGTAGTATATATGTAGCATGTGTGTAGTATGTATGTATGTTGTATGAATGTAGTATATATGTGGTATGTACTATGTATGTATGTTGTATGAATGTAGTATATATGCAGCATGTATGTATTATGTATGTTGTATGAATGTAGTATATATGTAGTATATACTATGTATGTATGTTGTACGAATGTAGTATATATGTAGCATGTATGTAGTGACCAGGGACTATTTTTTTACAGTGGCGGAGGAATACAGTGCGGAAGGATACCTACCTCCCGTCACTGGATTCCTGGAGCCCTGTAGAGAGCGGTCGCATCAGCTGATGCTGCTGCTCTCCACGGCAGATCGGCGTGGGACATGCGTGGATTTCTGCGGATCAGGGAGTATATTGTTTGTTTGTTATTTTCATATTTTTCCACAGATGACACTGGCTTCGGGGATCAAAGTGACAAGTGATGGTGAGTATGTACTCTATGTTATATGTACTGTATGTCTATGTATGTATTGTATGAATGTATTGTATGCAGTATGTATGTAGTATGTATGCAGTATGTAGTATGTATGTATGTATGTTGTATGTCTGTAGCATGTTGTATGTATGTATGTAGTATGTATGTACTATGTATATATGTTGTATGAATGTAGTATATATGTAGCAAGTATGTACGTATGTTGTATGTCTGTAGCATGTTGTATGCATGTATGTAGTATGTATGTACTATGTATGTTGTATGAATGTAGTATATATGAAGCATGTATGTAGTATGTAGTATGTATGTTGTATGAATGTAGTATATATGAAGCATGTATGTAGTATGCATGTATGTTGTATGTCTGTAGCATGTTGTATGTATGTATGTAGTATGTATGTACTATGTATGTATGTTGTATGAATGTAGCATGTATGTAGTATGTATGTATGTTGTATATGTTGTATGAATGTAGTATATATGTAGCATGTATGTAGTATGTAGTATGTATGTATGTTGTATAAATGTAGTATATATGTAGCATGTATGTAGCATGTATGTATGTTGTATATGTTGTATGAATGTAGTATATATGTAGCATGTATGTAGTATGTATGTATGTTGTATGAATGTAGTATATATGTAGCATGTATGTAGTATGTATGTATGTTGTATGAATGTAGTATATATGTAGCATGTGTGTAGTATGTATGTATGTTGTATGAACGTAGTATATATGTAGTATGTACTATGTATGTATGTTGTATGAATGTAGTATATATGTAGCATGTATGTAGTATGTATGTATGTTGTATGAATGTAGTATACATGTAGTATGTATGTAGTATATATGTATGCTGTATGAATGTAGTATATATGTAGCATGTATGTAGTATATATGCATGTTGTATATATGTAGCATGTATGTAGTATGTATGTATGTTGTATGAATGTAGTATATATGTAGCATGTATGTAGTATGTATTTATGCTGTATGAATGTAGTATATATGTAGTATGTATGTTGCATGAATGTAGTATATATGTAGCATGTATGTAGTATATATGTATGTTGTATGAATGTAGTATATATTTAGCATGTATGTAGAATGTATGTATGTTGTATGAATGTAGTATACATGTATTATGTATGTAGTATGTAGTATGTTGTATGAATGTAGTATATATGTAGCATGTATGTAGTATATATGCATGTTGTATATATGTAGCATGTATGTAGTATGTATGTATGTTGTATGAATGTAGTATATATGTAGCATGTGTGTAGTATGTATGTATGTTGTATGAACGTAGTATATATGTAGTATGTACTATGTATGTATGTTGTATGAATGTAGTATATATGTAGCATGTATGTAGTATGTATGTACAGTATGTTGTATGAATGTAGTATACATGTAGTATGTATGTAGTATATATGTATGCTGTATGAATGTAGTATATATGTAGCATGTATTTAGTATATATGCATGTTGTATATATGTAGCATGTATGTAGTATGTATGTATGTTGTATGAATGTAGTATATATGTAGCATGTATGTAGTATGTATTTATGCTGTATGAATGTAGTATATATGTAGTATGTATGTTGCATGAATGTAGTATATATGTAGCATGTATGTAGTATATATGTATGTTGTATGAATGTAGTATATATGTAGCATGTATGTAGAATGTATGTATGTTGTATGAATGTAGTATACACTCACTGGCCACTTTATTAGGTACACCATGCTAGTAAGGGGTTGGACCCCCTTTTGCCTTCAGAACTGCCTCAATTCTTCGTGGCAGAGATTCAACAAGGTGCTGGAAGCATTCCTCAGAGATTTTGGACCATATTGACATGATGGCATCACACAGTTGGCGCAGATTTGTCGGCTGCACATCCCTGATGCGAATCTCCCGTTCCACCACATCCCAAAGATGCTCTATTGGATTGAGATCTGGTGACTGAGGAGGCCATTTGAGTACAGTAAACTCATTGTCATGTTCAAGAAACCAATCTGAGATGATTCGAGCTTTATGACATGGCGCATTATCCTGCTGAAAGTAGCCATCAGATGTTGGGTACATTGTGGTCATAAAGGGATGGACATGGTCAGCAACAATACTCAGGTAGGCTATGGTGTTGCAACGATGCTCAATTGGTACCAAGGGGCCCAAAGAGTGCCCAGAAAAAATTCCCCACACCATGACACCACCACCACCAGCCTGAACCGTTGATACAAGGCAGGATGGATCCATGCTTTCATGTTGTTTACGCCAAATTCTGACCCTACCATCCGAATGTTGCAGCAGAAATCGAGACTCATCAGACCAGGCAACGTTTTTCCAATCTTCTACTGTCCAATTTCGATGAGCTTGTGCAAATTGTAGCCTCAGTTTCCTGTTCTTAGCTGAGAGGAGTGGTACCCAGTGTGGTCTTCTGCTGCTGTAGCCCATCTGCCTCAAAGTTCGACGCACTGTGCGTTCAGAGATGCTCTTCTGCCTACCTTGGTTGTAACGGGTGGCAATTTGAGTCACTGTTGCCTTTCTATCAGCTCGAACCAGTCTGCCCATTCTCCTCTGACCTCTGGCATCAACATGGCATTTCCGGCCACAGAACTGCCGCTCACTGGATTTTTTTTCTTTTTCGGACCATTCTCTGTAAACCCTAGAGATGGTTGTGCGTGAAAATCCCAGTAGATCAGCAGTTTCTGAAATTCTCAGACCAGCCCTTCTGGCACCAACAATCATGCCACGTTCAAAGGCACTCAAATCACCTTTCTTCCCAATACTGATGCTCGGTTTGAACTGCAGGAGATTGTCTTGACCATGTCTACATGCCTAAATGCACTGAGTTGCCGCCATGTGATTGGCTGATTAGAAATTAAGTCTTAACACACAGTTGGACAGGTGTACCTAATAAAGTGGCCAGTGAGTGTACATGTAGTATGTATGTAGTATGTAGTATGTTGTATGAATGTAGTATATATGTAGCATGTATGTAGTATATATGCATGTTGTATATATGTAGCATGTATGTAGTATGTATGTATGTTGTATGAATGTAGTATATATGTAGCATGTATGTAGTATGTATGTATGCTGTATGAATGTAGTATATATGTAGTATGTATGTATATTGCATGAATGTAGTATATATGTAGCATGTATGTAGTATATATGTATGTTGTATGAATATAGTATATATGTAGCATGTATGTAGTATGTATGTATGTTGTATGAATGAAGTATATATGTGGCATGTATGTAGTATGTATGTATGCTGTATGAATGTAGTATATATGAAGTATGTATGTAGTATGTATGTATGTTGTATGAATGTAGCATATATGTAGCATGTATGTAGTATGTTTTTTTTTGTTTTTTTTTTACATTCAACACATTAGCCGGATGATGGGACTACTACTGTCCCATCATTGGCTAATGTGTCAATCACTGTCATTGTAGCAGGTATCGCCCGATGGGACTTGAAGTCCCATCGGACGATGCCTGCACACACACAAGACCCCCGGCAGGCCTGCACAGACCACCGGCAGCCGGCACAGGCCCCCGGCAGCTGGCACAGACCACCGACAGCCGGCACAGGCCCCCGAGAGGCCCGTACAGACCTCCGGCAGCTGGCACAGGCCCCCGGCAGCCGGCACAGACCACCGACAGCCGGCACAGGCCCCCGAGAGGCCCGTACAGACCACCGGCAGCTGGCACAGGCCCCCGACAGGCCTGTACAGACCCCCGAGAGGCCCGTACAGACCACCGGCAGCCGGCACAGGCCCCCGACAGTCGGCACAGACCCCCGAGAGGCCTGCACAGAGCCCGCCCGCACACACAGACATGCACAGTGTTCTCCCACGCACCGCCCACACTCTTCCCCCTTCCCGAACAGGATGTACAAGGCAAGAAAGGGGTTTTTTTATTCCGATTTTTCTGTCCCATTGACTTGAATGGGACTTCCGGGATCGGAATCGGCGATACCCGATACTTTTTTCATATCGGCCGATCCGATCCGATATTTTTCAATATCGGGTGGTATCGCTCAACACTACTGACAATAAAATATTCAAAATCAATGAAAAATTTAAGTTTACAGGAAAAAAAGAAAGATTTTTTCCTGTATAATCACTTGTATAAAGCAATTTCTTTTTTTAATTATAATTTAAGTAAACTAAAATTGAATATCTCATTAAAAAAATGTAAATATCAGTGTAATTTTTGAAGGAAACAAGAAGTGGCAAAAAAATGACAAAAAGAAGGGCCTCATACACATTCTGTTCAATTGTCATGTAGTATTACTCATAAAGTCTATGCACTAAGAGCAAAGCCTACCAAAAATTACAAGCAGGGTCATCCATACACCCTTCAAAGTACTAACTGTACTGTCTCATTCAAATATTGCGAGTAAAGTTCAACACTCAAAATCTCTGCACACAGTGCAAAGTTTACTAAAAATTACAAGCAGGGCACCAACTGTAGAACATTATTCAAATATTGTAAATAAAGTGTAGTTGTGGTACTTCTACACTCATAAAGGCTCTGCACACAGTGCAAAGCCTGACAAGCAGGGTCATCCATACACCCTTCAAGGCACCAACTTTACTGCATCATAAAAAATTAAGAAAGCATAGTTGTGGCACTTCTATACTCAAAGGCTTGACACACAGTGCAAAGCCAGGAAAAATTGATTGGAAGGGTAATACAGTCATCCATAGACCCTTGAAGGTAACAACTGGTGGGCCTCATTCAAATATTGACGTTTAAAAATACTTTATTGGCTTTTGTCATCTGGTTTTGTGGAAAAGTTGGGGCTAATAAAAACTTTGTTCATTTTATAATTTTTATACCAATGAAATTTAACACAAAGCATGTAATACTGTATGCATGACTAATTACATACAGACAAATTTTTCAACTCTGTTTAGGAGCCTTATATTCCACCATAATGTAACAGAAAGCATCTAATACAGAGTACTAATTGAATCCAGACCAATTTTTCTACACTTTTATGGAGTGCTATATGACAAGAACCGTGTTACAGTGTACAGATGAATCATTGGATCAATAAAAAGTTTTGGAAGGTTTTCTGGGAGTTTTATACACTTCCATAATGTAGCAAGAACTGTGTTACAGCATATGGATGAATCATTGCATCCATAAAAAAAGTTTGAAGGGTTTTTTCAGTTTTATATAGCTCTGTAATGTAAAAAGAACTGTGTTACAGCATATGAAGGAATCACTGCATTCATAAAACATTTTTTGAAGAATTTTTTGAGTTTTATATTCCATTGTAATGTAACAAGAACCAAGATACAGTGTATGGTTGAATCATTTAATCCATAAAAAGCTTTGGAAGGGTTTTTTCAAGATTTAAATACCACCATAATGTAACAAGAACCATGTTACAGTGTATGGATGAATCATTACATCCATAAAAATTTTTTGAAGGTTTTATATACCACCATAATCTAACAAGAACTGTATTACACCATATGGATGAGTCATTGAATACATAAAATTTTTTTGAAGCTTTTTGTTTACTTTTATATATCACAGTAATGTAATAAGAGCTGCGTTACAATGCATAGATGAATCACTGAATCCATGAAAAATTTGGGACTTTTTTGAGTTTTATATACCACAGTAATATAACAAAAAACACGTTACAGTGTATGTGTTACTCATTGAATCCATAAAAAGTTTTGGAACAATTTTTTCTATGCTTTTTTGGAGTGTTATATCACACAGAAATGTACCACAAATCACATAATACTGTATGGGTGGCAATATAGTAAATGTTTTCAGCTCCCCACAAAAAAAAACTGCCATATGTTTTGCAACAGACTGTAAAGTCCTCAGCTCTGCCTAGAGCCTTTAGGCCATGTGCACATGATGCAGATTTCCAGCGGATCCGCAGCGGATTTTACCACGCAGAAACGCTGCATATCCGCATTGTGATGTACAGTAGCATGTTAATCAATAGAAAAAAAAAACGCTGTGCAGACGCTGCGGATTTTTCCACGCGGTTTTCTTGTGGTTCAAAATATGCAGCATGTCACTTCTTTTGTGCGGTTTTCCACCTGCTCCATTCTCCAAATCCGCAGGGGAAAACCGCACAAAAACCACAAGAAAACTGCACAAAAACAGGAAGAAATCCACAGGAAAAATGCAGGTCATTTGACCTGCGGATTTCTTCAATTCTGCGCGGAAAAATCCACAGGGCAAAAAAGTACGTGTGCACTTAGCCTTATTCTACCACTCTCCCTTCAATAGTCCCTAAGCTAAATACAGAGTATATCTGATACAAACAGCAAAGCACTGGATTAGCCCCTACACAGGCTGTTAGTATGATGGTTCAGCATTAGCACTAGTATTAATGCTAGAGGACTCTGATAAGTTCAACTGTGCACAAACAGCCCTAGACAAACACTCACTCTCCAATAAGAACTGTCCCTGATCTGTGCACCAAAAATGTGTAGCGGAGATTTGAGCATTACATCTGAGCACCAGACAATACTTGTCAAGTGCCGAGCACATCCAAGCACCCAGATACTTGAGTGATAGCCGAGTATCACCAAGCACACTCGCTCACCCTTATAAACTATGTGTTGAATAAAGTTTGCTATTATTCGGAAATTATTTTTTGTCAAAGGTCCTTGATTTTTACTATCTGCTGGGGTCTATTGATATTGTGCTTTTGCTCAGACAATTCCCTGGATCCAGTTTTTGAATAAGAGAATATGATTGCTTCGAAATACTGTAAATATAATATGTGGGATGAAAAACTAGATTATCATTTTTATTAGCTATTTCCCCAGGGAAGAGAGTTTGCATTTAGAAGATGATTCCCTACAACGTCATGCCTCCCAGAGCTGCAATATTCTGAAAGTCGTTCTTACCAATGAGTTATCGGCTGTGAGATAACACTCCTGAAGGACACATTATTGAAGTCAATAGCCTTTCATCTTGAGAATGCTGATTGATAAATGGCTTTTTCTAGTCTTAAAGGTGAAATATTTTCTCTTCTAATGTATTATTCAGTCTTTTCTATTGGACGAGCTGCTACGTTTATCATATTATTAACAATTCACATTGGAGGGACAAGAAGTAATATTTGGAAGTAGGACCTGCTACTTTAAACGAGTTGCCCAGGCTTTAGAAGTTGAGGAGTTGTCCTCAGGCTAAATCATTAATACTAGATTAGTGCAGTCTGACTATCAGCACCAACTTCGATCAGTTTGAAGGGGCTGCGGTGCTTATGCAAGAGCACCAATGTAATATATCTTAATGCTTATCCTCAGGATAAGCAATCAATTTTTAAAGGCTAGATAACCTCAAAAACCTTTCCACCAAGTCTACTTTCCCACAGATCACATTTGCTGCAGATTTTCGCAGTGTAGGTTCTGCAGTGAAACCAGCAATGATATATACTATGGCAAATATAATTGCAAAAGAGGTGCGGAGAAGCCACACACTTCATTCTTCGAGCTGTTCAGGATTAAAATTAGCACCTACATCCGCAACATACACACATGGTTAAAATTGTTGGCACCCCTTGTTTAATTACATAAAAACCCACCATGGTCACAGAAATAACTTGAATATGACAAAAGTAATAGATAAAAAAATCTATGAAAATGAACAAATGAATGTCAGACATTGCTTTTCAACCATGCTTCCACAGAATTTAAAAAAAATATAAAACTCATGAAATAGGCCTGGACAGAAATGATGGTACCCCTGAAAATAATGTGACAAAAGGGACATGTTAAATCAAAGTGTGTCCACTAATAAGTATCACAAGTTTCCACAATCTTGGAATCAGTGAGTGGGCCTGTATAGAGGGCTACAGATACTCACTGTGCTGTTTGGTGACCTGGTGTGTATCACACTCAACATGGACCAGAGGAGGCGAAGGAAAGAGTTGTCTCAGGAGATTAGAAAGAAAATTCTAGACCAACATGTTAAAGGTAAAAGTTATAAGAACATCTCAAAGCAGCTTGATGTTCCTGTGACTACAGTTGCACATATAATTCAGAAATTTAAGCTCCATTGAACTATAGCCAATCTCACTGGACGTGGCTGCAGGAGGAAAATTGATGACACATCAATGAGGCGGATAATACGTTCATATGAATGGTAACAAAGGAGCCCAGAAAAACTTCTTAACAGACTAAAGGTGAACTTCAAGCTCAAGGAACATCAGTGTCAGATCGCACTATCCATCATTGTATGAGCCAAAGTGGACTTCATGGGAGATGACCAAGGAGGACACCATTGTTAAAAAAAAAGTCATAGAAAAGCCAGACTGGAATTTGCCAAACTACATGTTGACAAGCCACATAGCTTCTGGGAGAATGTCCTATGGACACATGAGACAAAAATGGAACTTTTCGGCAAGGCAGCTCTATGTTCACAGATGGAAAAATGAAGCATATCAAGAAAAGAATACTGTGAAACATGGAGGAGGCTCTGTTATATTCTGGGGATGCTTTGCTGCATCTGGCACAGGGTGTCCAGAATCTGTGCAGTGTACAATGAAATCTCAAGACTATGAAGGGATTCTAGAAAGAAATGTGCTGCCCAGTGTCAGAAAGGTTGGTCTCAGTTGTAGGTCATGGGTCTTGCAACAGGATAATGACCCAAAGCACACAGCTAAAAACACCCAAGAAAGGCTGAGAGGAAAACAATAGATTATTCTGAAGTGGCCTTCTATGAGTCCTGACCTAAATCCTATTGAGCATCTTTGAAAAGAGCTGAAACATGCAGTCTGGACAAGGCAACCTTCTATCCAGGCCTATTTCATGAGTTTTATTTTTTAAAAATTCTGTGGAAGTGTAAGAACTGTTAGGCATCAGGTTCCTGTCGCTGCATAGCAGGAATCCCGAGCCTTGCCTTCAGTGGTCTCCCATTCCTCTCCAGCCACAGAGGAGACTGTTCAGCAAAGTCATTGATCCTGGTGCTCTGCTCACACCAGCTTTGTAGGTTTGATTGCTGCTGCCACCTGTGGTCCAGCTATAGCAACGCATGCTGGTCAGCAGCGAACAACTCCAGGGACTAAGTCCTCCTTTCGGTCCACTGAGTATGCCCATGGTATGACCTCCCATTGGAGATTAGAGGTCACATGCTCAGGTCCTTCTCCAGATTGGATTGGACCATCAGGAAGGTCTCGGAAGGACGCTGCTATAAAGGGTTTGCATGGCCGCCCCGCCATGCACTATGATAGACTTTGATTCTATATTGTTTAGTGGTGTGTGTGATGATGTATGTATGAGATTGGTGACTGACTCAATAAGACTCCCTCCCTTTGATACGCATGAGTTAAGTCCTAGAGTCAGAGTTAGCACCTAGCACGAGCATTGCTTAGCGCTGCAGTGTAGTCAGCTCTCCTTCCTGTAGCGCCTGTGGGCGTCGGCCAGTACAGGCTTCACATACTGCTGATACCACAGTGTCTGCCAGAGCGGCGCCGTGCGCAGATACATGTGCTTTCCTGCACTGTTCTTATGCTGGTTAGTGGTGACCATCGGGGTAGACATTGTACCCGCATTGAGCGGTAGTTTACATTGAGTTGTGATCTGTGACGCTTAATAGGTCACGCTTATACGCCGGCTAGTACGGACTCTGTGAAAGTCTGTCCTTGCACGCATCGGGTCAGAGGTTACCCGCCGGTGTCCGGCTACCTCCTGTTATATCCCATTCGTCATTGCCTAGCTGCAGTTTACATCTCTGCATGGTGGACCCCTGGCTGTGAACGCACCATATACTTTATACCATCTTCATTATCTGGTGCGTTCCACCAGCACTTAACAAGAGCAAGATCAGGCATATCTTTCTCGCATCGGTTCTGGAACTGCCAGTACTGTCACCAATGTTGCAGGGGAGAAGATTTTCAGACAAGGACCGACCTTTGCATGTGACTATGGTAGTCGGGGCCGGATTAAAAAGCGCTGCGTGCGGGAAAAGGCAAGAAGTCCAGGCGGGAAAGCTAAGCGGACAGTTGGGTGCAGTGTCGACTGTTAAAGCAGAGTATCCCATGGGCGCAGGCCGACTTGCCAGTTCCCCTTCATACAGGTCTACTGTAAGTGGACGACAGACTGCTGTTATCTCCGTGTCAGGAGGTGCACAGCTGTTGAAATCAGAGACTGTAACGTGAGCACGGCACAGTGAGGAGCAGGTGACAAGGCCAGAGCCACTTAGCCAAGTATCTGTATACACCACGGAGCGAAGCCTCATTCCGGCAGTTTCTTGGACCACACTGAGCCCGGTGATTGGTTTACATGAGTCCAGGAACCCCCCGTGTCCTTCAAAGTCTCTTCAGTCTCTCCGTGGATTGGAACCCCATTCTCTACAGACAGCTCCGAGATGTCACGTGCCATCGTTGTCATTGTCACCGTTGGAGAACCGAGACTCTGCAAGAAGACTAAAGACTGATAAGTTTATTTGCCTTTTCCTTTTTCTACCTATCAAACTATCGTTTGTTCCTGCCATGACCCTTTCCAGTCCCCAGTTCTGCCCTCCTTCCTAACGCTTTTCCCTTTACCGCCCCACTTCCTGCACGTAGTAAATTTGCTGTTAATAAACCTGTTTACACTTGATCTGACTCCTGTCCATGACGACATCCCACGTTCCTGCTATTTCTACAGAAGCATGGTTGAAAAGCAATGTCTGACTTTCATTTGTTCAGTTTCATAGATTTTTTTATTTATTACTTTTGTCAGATTCACGTTATTTATGTCACCATTGTGGGGTTTTTCAGTCATTAAATGAGGGGAAACAACAATTTTGACCACTTTTGTAAATTGACATGCTGCAGATCTAAAACCTGCAGCTCCTATCAGTTTAAGCTGCAGACGTATTTTGCAGCATGTGCATGACGTTTCTTAAAATCTCACGCTTTTTACTGGTGCTTTAGAATGCAGCAGATTTTCGACATGTGAATATGCTGTAGAAAAAAAGCTTGAGTGATATGCCTAATTACAGTTTATGTTAATACATTGAGCAAGGCAAAGCACCCAGCATCATTTATGTGCTGTATAACCTTTTTGTTACTTGAAATGTGTAAAATTCTGAGACATAGAATGCATTTGCTATGCGCTAATATCTTATATATAATGGAGGATGCATTATTCTGTTTGAATCCAGGGTAGGCGCCGCCTTCACAGTGTGGCGCCAGAGTCAGCAGGTGCGCATACTGCACTATAGTGCCATTTTATTGAAGACACTATGGGTGTTCTAATTCGCAGACTCAGTGTCTTCAACAAAATGACGTACTACATTGTCAAGCTAGCAGTGCGCACATGCTGGCAATCGCCATTATCCCTATGGCCGGCGGCGTGTGTTTGCCCTGCTATGTTGACATTGTAGTTACATTACTTCAATAAAATGGCACCAGAATCAGCGAGTGCGCATACCGCGATCTCCGGCACCATTTTATTGAAGAGACTGTACATGCAAATTCACAGACACAGTGACTTCACAAAAATGAAGCCTGATAGTGCAGTACATGTACACGCTAGAATTCTACAACTACGTTAACATAGCAGTGCGCACACGCTGGCTGTTGCCATTAAGCCTTATGTATGGCACGTGCGGACTGCTACGTTGGTGCTGATCTGCATTACTTCAAGAAAATGGCTCTGGAGACCATGGTATGCGCACACACTGACTGACTCCGGTGCCATTTTATTGACGTAATGTAAAGTCAGTATAGCAGTGTGCATGCACCATTGACTCAGACGCCTTCTTTCTGAAGAATTCTACTACACTGTCAACATAGCAGTGCATACGTGCTGGCCATCGCCTTTATCTCTATGGCCAGTGTGTGCGCACTCCTATGTAAACGTTGTAGTACATTACTTCAATAAAATGGCGCCAAAATAACCCCGTGCGCATATCGCAGTTTCTGGCACCAATTGTTTGAAGACACTTTATAAATATAAAGTATAAAGTGCTTTTCACTACTTTTTACTCACTCAAGCATCATTGTGCTTGGGATGCTCATTACTCAGTATTTTTGTAGTGCTCGAGTGGGAACTTGAGTCCCCACTTCAAATGTTTGGCGCTTTTTAGACAGTCAATAAACATGTGGGGAATGCCTACCAGTCACTGTAGCAATCTTGGTTGTGGCATTACTATGATTGGCTGGCAGCATAGCATCATCAGGTCCATATAAGACCAGTGACGCCATGCTCGCCACACTGTACCCCGGAAACAGGCAGAGCAGGGAGAGGTGCAGGTCAAAGAGAGGCAGAATTAGCCAGGGATTCAATCATATCGATATTTCTTTTAAGTACAACAACGGCGCTTCTTAGGGCTAATGATAATAAATAGTAAAACTGCTGTTATCAGCACTCAGGGAGAGATTGTGTTGAAGGGATAGTGTAGGACAAGATAGGGTGAATTGCACTTTCTTTATGCTGCAGCCTGTAACTCATACCAAAACTTCTTCTCAGGTCTAATAATAATCTTTTTACTCTTAATCCTGCAAATTATTCTGAGCAGGGAAATATTACCATTTTTACTGTGGTAGTTGTTCTTCAAAAGCATACAGCCAGACTTGGTTGAATCTCGATAGCATCGCTATATTTATCCTGCTGTTAAAGAAGGCCATCTGAAGTGGGCACAGCAGTGCACAGGGGGAGGGATCTGCAGCACCACAACAGGCAGGAAGTGGCAGTGGGATGGCCAGAGACTCAAGGCGGGCAGCTGTTCCCAGAGCACCAACATGGGTGAAGTTGCCAAGCCAAGGATTAGGTGTTCCCGAGTCTGGCGAATTTTTAAAGACAGTCCAGTTAACCCAAAAAAGGCCGTTTGCAGCACCTGCCATGCCAGCATCAACATGCTCAGGCACATGCAAGCAAAGCACCCAATTATTTGGGCCCAATGCCAGAGTCCAGAAAGAGTGCCTGCGGGTGACACCACTGCCTCTTTCCCTGTTCTCCATGCAAGCCAATCCCCTTTCCATGATGTAGGTGAAGATGCCTCCCACCCTGCACCTGTTATTGCACACTTGCAATCACCATCAGCAACCATGTCCATGTCCTTGTCCCAGCCCAGCATTCAGTTGTCCCTTCCCCAGTCCTTGGAACGTATATACACAGCCACCCACAGGCTACAATACTAATCTGCCACATTTCCAGATTACTTACCCTGGAAATGTTGCTGTCTAGTTTTGTGGAAGTGGAACCTTTCCGCAACCCCATGGTGGCGGCTGTCCCTCGGTAGTCGGTCCCCAGCCGCCACTGTTCCTCCCTGTGTGCCATCTCCGCCTTACACAAGCACGTGTTCTATAACATCAGCCATTCCCTGACCAACACTGTTATTAGGAAGCTCCACTTAACCATGGACACATGGGCAAGTGCTTGTGGCCAGGGATGCTACATTTTCCTGACTTCACACTGGGTGAACATTGTAGAAGCCAGGACCCAGTAAGACCCTGGGACGGAACACGTGATGCCAGCGCCCTGGTTCAATCAGGGTCATTCATTGACCGATTTATGTTTTTTACGGTGATCTGTACTCAAAAATTCATCAAAGCAGGCAGTGTTACTTGTGTTACTGCAGAGTTTTTTGCTGCCATGTACAAGGAAAAAACTTTTCAGGGCTGATTCAAATCTCTTCTATAGTCTACAATAATATCGTTCTTATGTGCAATTTGTGTACGGTGAAATGTAGCAGTAAGTATAGTGCATGACAGGCATCTAGTCAGGGATTATTGCCTTATAAATTCTAAGCCTTACTGCTGATTCCATGGAATCATTAACCGATTCATGTTTTTTTGGTGATCTGTACTCAGAAATTCATCAAAGCTGCCAATGTTAATTGCGTTCCTCC
This sequence comes from Dendrobates tinctorius, assembly GCF_039654945.1. NCBI lineage: Eukaryota > Metazoa > Chordata > Amphibia > Anura > Dendrobatidae > Dendrobates > Dendrobates tinctorius. The sequence goes on along the minus strand of NW_027361827.1, from coordinate 26,258,857 downwards.
AGAGTTAGTTGCTGCCATGTACAAGAACATATCTTTTCAAGACTGGTTAAAATTTTTCTAGATTCTACAATAATATCTCTCTTGTCTGCAATTCCTCTCGGGTGAGGTGTTGAAGTAGGTATAGTGTATGACAGGAATCTAGTTATAATTAAAATATAATAATTATTGCCTTATTAATTCTAAAAATTGCTGCTGCCCTTTGCGATAGACTCATTGACTGATTCATGTTTTTTTTACAGTGTTCTGTACTCAGAAATTCATCAAATCTGCCAGTGTTAATTGCATTCCTCCAGAGTTTGTTGCTGCCACGTACAAGGAAAAATCTTTTCATAGCCAATTCAAATCCTTTCTATACTGTACAATATATTGTACAATAATACCACTCTCATCTGCAATTCATCTGCAATGAGGTGTGGCAGTAGGTATAGCATAGGACAGGCATCTAGTCAGGGATTATTGTCTTTTAAATCCTAAGCCTTCATGTATTGAGATAATAGAGCATCCCAAGATTAATTTGATATTTAATCACCGAAATAGAAATATACAGGTAAATATAGGTATATATTTACAAGAACAATATACAGGTATACAGTCAGGAGTGTAGTACAAGGATAGGGTATAGATAGGTTGCAATTACCGTGTTATGTAGTATGTGACCACAGGGAGCTGCTGATGGATCACAGGTCCAAATCTTAGTTATCTGGTTTTCCTGGCTGGGTCAGCTAACGGATGCTCCTGCCAGTAGAGAACTAAGCTCAAAATGATCAGCTGCCTCTTATCTCCAAAGCTGTTCCCTCCCACACTCTTTGCCCACCCCTGGGCTTGTGCAGCCTCTCTCCTTCCATCTCTGAGAGTATGATTTTCCAGGCAGAACTGTGGATAACCCATAGCTTTCCGCCTGTAGCTCCAAATGGGTTGGCGGTGCTGCCACTGGGTTCCGCTGTGCAGGGAGATATGCCTACTGTATGTAATCCCTGGTAGCTATGCTTCATAACTTCATAACGTAGAGTGCTACAGGTGGCTGTCAGGCATGGGCATGTTAGGAGAAGGAATGCCGGTTCCGATTATTTGCTCGGCTAGTCTCAGAGATATTGCATTCTGTTATTATAGGTCATTTTCCAGATTTAATACCTCAGATCCTTGCTGTGACCTGTAGTGCGTGAGTTAGACAAAAGGAACCCAGTTTGGCTGTGCCTGCACTAGAACTCACACCCTTGTGCTAATTGCTAGTCATCGAGCTTCAAAGAGCTTGTTCCTGGATTTTTTAATTAAAGAAAAACATTGATCCTGGGGAATGCCAAGGGTGAGAGGCACTTTCCAGGAGTGGAGTGAGATGTCCTGAACCTATAATCCAAAATGGGGTCTGTTCTGCCTTCTTCCACATATGATGCTGTGTGGATTCCAGCATACAGCTAAACCCTTCATCCACTCCCAGTAACAAGACTGTATGGGTGCTTAAGTCTATATTTATTGGGATGATATGGACAACAATGGGAGATGATAACAGATGGTATAGTAGAACACAGTAGTAGATGATATCAGAGGTTGTTGAACATAGTTATGGATGATTCAGGTAAAAACTATAAGAAACAGATAATGCAGCATGTCAGTACTGACAGACAATATCACAGCAATATAGGGTACTATCACAACAGTAGCAATGATACAGGATGCTGTTATATCGGTTGCATGCATTATATGGAGGCTGAGCAATATAACATATACAGCAGTAAAAGAGAAAGAGATATCTGAACAACGTATGGCTGCCAGCCTTGCATTCACTGAACAGAGGCTGCATATAACTAAAATGCATTGTAATAGTATTACAGAAGCTGAACATGCATTGCAAATATCATGAGGCATGTACTATGGCCAGCTTACACAGATGCATAGCATATTTTACATAAATGCATCAAACCCTTACCGGAATCTGCTTGATATAAGCAGTGGTTTTGCAGGATGTTGAGCACATGTGAGCTCCTCAGAAGACCGGCAGACATGGTTACATGCTGCTAACCTGGGAAGGAAGAAGGGGCGATTCTGAACAGATTAACCGCCTGGGGCCACGGACCTGGTCACTGCCACTGTGACACATCCCTTTAAGACAATCAGGCCCTGTTCTGAGTATCCCACAGCCCCTGGGGCGCGTCATTTGCAGATGACACTACACTCTGCAAGGTAATCAATACAGAGGAGGACAATTTTATATTACAGGAGGATTTATGTAAACTAGAAGCTTGGGCTGATAAATGGCAAATGAGCTTTAATGGGGATAAAAATATAAGTCATGCACTTGGGTAGAACAAACAAGATGTATAATTATGTGCTTAATTGTAAAACACTGGGCAAAACTGTCACTAAAAAAGACCTGAGTGTATGGGTGGATGACAAACTCACATTTAGTGGCCAGTGTCAGGCAGCTGCTGCAAAAGCAAATAAAATAATGGGATGCATTAAAAGAGGCATAGATGCTAATGGCGAGAACATAATTTTACCTCTATACAAGTCACTAGTGAGACCACACTTGGAATACTGTGTACAGTTCTGGTCTCCGGTGTATAATAGCTGAATTGGAGCGGGTGCAGAGAAGAGCGACCAAGGGTATTAGAGAACTGGGGGTCTGCAATACCAAGACAGGTTATTACACTTGGGGTTATTTAGTTTGGAAAAACGAAGGCTTAGGGGTGATCTTTTTACAATGTATAAATATATGCGGGGACAATACCAAGGCCTATCTAATGATCTTTTAACTCTAAGGCTGTGTGCCCACACTGCGATTTTTAAGCGTTTTTGCCGCGATTTTCCGCACAAAAACGCTGCGAAAATGTTTAAAAATCTTGTACAGAACGCACCCCATGCATTCTTATGGCATTCCGCACATGCTGTGCTAATGCTGCGCTTTTTTCCGCGGCGGAAAAATCGCAGCACGCTCATTCTTTTGTGCGGAATCGCAAAGAATTGCCGCGATTCCGCACCCATAGGAATGCATGAGAATCGCTTACTTCCCGCATGTGGCTGTGCCCACCATGCGCGAAGTTAAGCGTCTCATGTGCGGTTGGTACCCATGGTGTGGAGGAGGAGACTGTCCTCCAAGCCCTGGGTACCATACCCCTGTAAAAAAAAGAATAAAAAATAAAAAATTGGGGTATATTTACCTTCCGACGTCCCGCGCTGCCTTCCCGGGCCACAGCGTTCCCAAGTAATGCCTTGCGGCAAGGTCCTGTGATGACGTAGTCTCGCGTGACTCTAGCGGTCTCGTGAGATCGCTATAGCAACGCGAGACCAACGTCATCACAGGTCTCGCAAGGCATCGCTGGGAACGGGAGTGTCGCTGAGACTGCAAAGTCAGCCTCAATAGTAAAAACCAGGTCACATTTGTCAAACACTATGTTTGACGAGTGTGACCAACCTGTCAATCACATTCCAAGCGATGCTTCAAATCGCTTGGAAAATGCTTGAATATCGCACGCGAAAATCGAGAACATAATCGCGGTAAAATCGCGCGAAAAAAACGCGCGATTTAAGGGAAGGAGTCCAGTCTTCAGTGTCCGGATTTAAACGCTACGTGGGCACATAGCTTTAGACCTGTGACGGGGACAAGGGGGCATCCTCTATGCAGGAGGAAATAAGGTTTAAGCATACTCACAGACGCGGATTCTTTACTGTAAGAGCAGTGAGACTATGCAACTCTCTGCCATATGATGTTGTAATGAGTGATTCCCTACTAAAATTTAAGAAGGGACTGGATGCCTTTCTTGAAAAGTATAATGTTACTGGGTATATATACTAGAATCCTTGATAGGCTGTTGATCCAGGGAGCTAGACTGATTGCCATATGTGGAGTCGGGAAGGAATTTTTTTCCCCAATGTGAAGCTTACTGATTGCCGCATGGGTTTTTTTGCCTTCCTCTGGATCAACACGTTAGGTCAAGTTAGGATAGGATATGGGTTGAACTAGATGGACATAAAGTCTTCCTTCAACCTTAATTACTATGTTTGTTTGTTTGTATGTTTGTTACTAACTACACCCCCAATGAATACATTTAGTGGTGCAGTGAGCAGGTTGACACCACATGTGCCTCAAAAAATGTTATACCATTGGGCAGTGAAGAATGAATAATTACATTTTTACCATTAAAATGTTGTTTTAACCCCAAGTTTTTAATTTTTCTAAGAGCTAATAGGAAAAAATGGATCTGTCAGTTTGTTGTGCAATTTCTCTTGCATGCACCAATACCCTACGTGTAAACCAGAACTACTTTTCAGGCACATTGCAAAGCTCAGAAGTGAAGGAGCGCCATTTTATAGTGCAGATTTTACTGTTCTGGCTTGCAGTTGCCATGACCCAATGGGAAAGCCCCATAAGTGCCAAAAAAGAAGAACTCCTCCATAACTGACCCCATATTACAAACTAAACCTTCAGATGAATTCATCTAAGGGTGCAGTGATCATGTTGACAACACAGATGTGTCATAGAATTTTATGAAGAAAAAATAGTTAAATTTTTACCACAAAAATTTTGATGTAGCCCCAAATTTTACATTTTCATAAGGAAAAAATGGTAAAATGGCACTAAAATTTGTCACACAATTTCTGATGAACGTAGAAATACCCCATATGTGGCTGTACAGTATTGCTTAGCCATACAGTGATACTCTGGAGGTACGGAGAGCTATTTGCCTCCTGAAGCGCAGATTTTCCTAGAATAGTTTGCAGACTCCATATACAGAGTCCCTAAGTGCTAGAAGAGCAGAATTCCCCCCCAAAGTGGCCCGAATTTGGAAATTATACCCTTTTGGGAAGTTATCTACAGGTGTAGTGATGATTTGACTCCATGGGTGTTTTCCACAAGCAAGCATCAGTAGATGTTGCTGAGTGAAACTTGCAAATCTGCTATAGCAGTTTCAAGTAAGTTGTAGTGCCAAGTATGTTTTAGTGCCCAGTTCTTCTTCTGGAGACATGCACCCATAAATTAGGTGGGTTCTCGATGCTACAGAAATGTCAAACATGTGGACGCTAAATATGGTTTAGGCACACTGTGGGGGTCAGAATGGAGAGGGCATTTGAATTTGGAAGAGCAGAATTCACTAAATTTCTCAAGGAGCCATAGTGTTTTTCCAGAACATTTGTGCTACCAGTAACGTGGCAGTCCCATATCGTTCCGTGAACAGATGACAAACCTAAGTGGGTATGCTGAGCAAATTGTAAAAATATTTTTTAAAAATTATAAAATATTAAAAAATTATATATATATGCAAATTGCCTCTTCAGAGAGAAAGAGGACTTGAAATCAATAGCTCCACCTGTTGGTAGTAGCGATCCTACAAGTCTCAATCAACCCTTTAACAAGTCTTGCAATATGACTTAGGATAAAAGCCAAATCAGAATCTCAGTTTGCAGACACAGTGTTTCGGGGTATTGGCCATAGTCAGTGCAAAGTTAGAGAACTGATTTGGCTAGGTGAAAGGCTCTGGACTGAGGTCTAAGGGGTAAGGTATCTATAATATAAAGCGCTAAGCACCATTCTGTCCGAAGCCTTCATAGACTGTGCAAGCATGATGCGTCTGCGCAGTCTGGCTCCAGACAGAATGAGGCATCCAGCGGTGAGGAGTGTGTATGCCGTCGGAAATGGCGGTATGCGTACACACTGCATACCGCTATTTCCGGCGCCATACTTACCTGACCGGGAGGAGAGTTGCCGCGGCGTTTCTCTTCGGCCGGAGACCTGGGAAGGAGTTCGGCCGTAATCGCACATGCGCATAGCGCGATCCGGCACCATTTTACTGAAGACTAGAGTTGAGCGAAACGGGTCGGTCAATTTCAAAAGTCGCTGACTTTCGCAAAAGTCGGGTTTCATGAAACGAAACCGGACCATAGCGTGAGGTCGGCCACGAGGTCGGCGACCAGAGCGCCAAAGTCGCGTTTCAAAAGATGCTTCCAGCGCCCTTTTTCAGCCACTGTGGGCAACGTGATGACATAGGCAGCGGTCACCATCTTTGAGAAGGGCATGCAAGTGATTGGCTTGCTTTGTGTGGCGTCACAGGAGCTATAAAAGGGCATGCACGCCGACCGCCATCTTACTTCTGCTGATCTCAGAATAGGGAGAGCTGCTGCTGCGGATTCTGTAGGGAGAGCATTAGGCAGGGAAGAAGATACAAAAAACTGCTTCTGCTGCTAGCGATTTTGCCTGTACAACACAACAGTTAGTGTGCAGTGCAAGGGGAGGCTATATTTTGGTGCATCAGCTCTGTTGGCTATTACTGCTGTGCAAACTGCTTTTTTAAAAGGAAAAATACTTTTCATCCTCTTTTTTTGCCCAGTTACCAAGCGTTTATTTTTCCACACTTTTGTGTGCAGCAGTCCTGCTTATTAGGCTGCCTGCTGCCATACTTGGGACTGAGAGCATCATTGTCAGCCTCCTAAAATCTCTAGGGAGATTCAAATTCTCCCCAGTCCTATATAGACATTTTATATACCATCTAATTTCAGCCTGTTATATTGAGGTGTAATCTACACTTGGCCTGAGATAATAGTTCAGTGTCCTCAAGTCTGTAGGGAGATTCAAATTCTCCCCAGTCCTATATAGACATTTTATACACCATCCAATTTCAGCCTGTTATATTGAGGTGTAATCTACACTGGGCCTGAGATAATAGTTCAGTGTCCTCAAGTCTGTAGGGAGATTCAAATTCTCACCAATACTATATACACCTTGTACCTTGTTTTACAGTACCATATTGCTGGTGGTATTTTGGGTACATTTTCCCAAAAATGAGGAAGTGTGTTGGAAGAGGCCGTGGAAGTGGGCGGGGGTTGCCAGCTGGTAATGATGGTGTTGGTGGTGGTGGTGGATCTGCTGGTAGTGGCAAAAGCACAATAGCACCTAATGCAAGAGGTGTTGAGCCTGCGTCATCGTCTGGCTCCACAAGGCCTTGAAGGCTCCCTATTCTGGGAGTAGGTAAACCACTTTTAAAGCTGGAGCTTCAGGAACAAGTTTTGGCTTACATTGCTGACACAGCCTCCAGCTCTATCGCCTCCTCTTCTGAACTTTCAAAAAATAAAAGCACTGAGTCGTTATTGGAGGCTCATGGTCAGGAACCACACCTTTCCTTGTGTCCTTCACCCCTACCAAAAGTAAAGGATGCTGCAGGCCACACTACAGATTACTCCATGGAGCTCTTTTCACATACCATGCCTGGGTTATCAAGTCAAATCGTGAATTACCCAGTCCAAGACGAATCAGACATGGAGTGCACTGATGCACAGGCACTGCTAGATTTATCTGCTGGTACATTCACTCAGAGCACTACATTGTCCTCGCAGTGTAATGAGCCAGAATCTGACCCTGATGAAACTCAGGTGCCCCTTCCCGCATACTATACCACCTTACATGGTGACACAGAGGAAGGTGCACATGACATTGAAGAGGAGGTGATGGATTACCCAGTTGTTGACCCAGATTGGCATCCATTGGGGGAAGAGGGTGCACTGCCAATAGCTCAGAAGAGGAGGAGGAGCATCCGCAGCAGGCATCGACATCGCAACAGCTGTTATCTGGCAGGCCCGTAGCAGTCCAAAAACGGGTTACAAAAACCAAAAGAGTTGCAGGACAGCTAGGCCAGATGGTCAAATTAGCACAGCGTGCAAGGCCTCAAAATGTCTTCCATAGTAGGAAGAGTGCAGTGTGGCACTTTTTTGAACAAAATCCTAATGATCAGGCAAAGGTTATCTGTAAGAAGTGCGCAAAGACCTTTAGCCGAGGGAAAAATCTGAGAAATTTGAATACCAATTGCATGCTTAGACATTTAACCACCATGCACTTGCAAGCGTGGACGGACTACCAAACCTCATGTACCACATGTGCTACTACTCCCAATGAAGGTAGTCAGCAACGCTACATTGTTTCCCCCACTGTACTGTAAGCCCAGCGGTTAGCACACCACCAGCAGCAAATTTTGAGGTGTCGTCGCAAGGCCAAAGCAGTCAGGGAATCACAATGTTATTGCTACGAAAGACTGAATCTAGGCCATCAGAAAGAACACCAACTCCATCACCATCATCAACCCTCTCTCAGTCTGTCATGTCCACCGCTAGTTCCACCATATGCAGCTCTCAATTCCAGCTCACCCTGCCAGAGACTATGAGTAGGACAAGAAAGTACTCATCCTCTCATCCGCGTACAAGGGTTTGAACGCCCATGTTGCCAAACTAATCTCGGTAAAGATGATGCCCTACCAGTTGGTTGAAAGCGAAGCTTTCCGCGAACTCATGGCCTACGCAGTACCACGCTATGACCTACCCAGTCGGCACTTCTTTTCTTGCAAAGCCATCCCAGCCCTCCACCTGCATGTGAAAGACTGCATTGTCCATGCACTCAAGCAATCAGTGAGTGGAAAGGTGCACCTTACATGCATGGTCCAGTAGGCATGGCCAGGGCCGTTACGTGTCCATCACTGCGCACTGGGTTAATGTGGTGGATGCAGGGTCCACAGGGGACAGCGGCGGTGGGACAGTGCTGCCTAGCCCACGGTATAGGAAACAGTTGGCTGTGGGCATTTGACCCTCCTCCTCCAGAAGTGAAAGCTCGTCCATAGAGCACAGTCGCACAAGCACTCCATCTGCAGCTGCCAGTGTTACACACGTGGTGTCCCACTATCGAACAGCTAGTGGTAAGCGTCAGCAGGCTGTGTTGAAGATGATGTGTTTGGGCCACAGACACACCGCGGAGGTACTGGCTGACTACTTGCAGTGACAAACTCATGGTTGGGCAGTCTACATCTTGAGGCAGGCAAGGTAGTTAGTGATAACGGCTGGAATTTTGTGGCAGCCATAGCCCTTTCAAAACTCAGACACATACCTTGCCTGGCTCACACCTTGAACCTGGTGGTGCAGTGCTTCCTCAATAATTATCTGGAGTTAACAGGCTTGCTCCAGAAGGTCCGAAGACTGTGCTCGCACATCCGCCGGTCACCCGTACACTCCAGTCGTATGCAGAAGCTGCAGTGGTTGCTCCAACTTCCCAAGCACCGCCTAATTATCGACGTTGCAACAAGGTGGAACGCCACCCTGAACATGGTTGAGAGGCTGTGCTAACAGAGGCAGGCTGTAATGCATTTGTGTGAGGATACACGGCCAGGCACTTTGAGGGCAGACATGGAGTTGTCGGGTGTGCAGTGGTCGAAGCAGAAAGACCTCTGTAAAGTCCTTCAGTGCTTTGAGGAATGCACACGGCTGGTAAGCGCAGACGACGCCATCATAAGCATGAGCATCCCACTTATGCGTCTGCTCATGCAAACTTTGATGCACATTAAGGAGCAGGTGTCTGCAGCCGAGGAGGATGAGGAAGAGGAGGAGGGAAGCCTTGATGACAGTCAGCCATTGTCTGCTCCGGGACCTCTCCTGGACGAGGTGGAGGAAGTAGAGGAAGAGGAGGAGGAGGATGATGATGGGGATGATTATTTAGGGGAGGAGGATGCTTCTCGAGGGGCAAGAGAAAATGTTGGCGTGGCAAGGTCTGGTACAGGGTTTGTGCGTGACTGGAGGGATGTGGATTTGCCAGAAAGTGCTCCTCCACCCAGCACTCGCAGTGCATCATTGGCACCTGGAACATTGGCTCACATGTCAGATAATGCCTTGCAGATCCTAAAAAGGGACCCCCGCATTGCCAAAATGATGAACGATGACGGCTACTGGTTGGCCAGCATCCTGGATCCACGCTATAAAGGCAAATTCCAAAACATCATGCCACAGGAGAACCTTGACCTAATATTGGCTAACAAACAAGCAACTCTGGTAAACCATTTGTTTGAGGCATTCCCAGCACACAGCAGCGGTGATGGTTCTCCAACGAGCCGTAGGGGGCAACATGGAAGAGGTGTTCGTGGTGCACACATCTGAAGTGGCGTTGGAGACAGGGGTTTCATGACCAGGTTGACTGATTTTTCAAGTCCCGCTCACACGACTGGTAATACTGCATCGAATGAAAGTGACAGGAGAAAGCAGTTGTCAACTATGGTTACAAACTACTTCTCCTCCCATATCGATGTTCTCCCTCACAGGTCATTCCCCTTTGACTATTGGGCCTCTAAACTGGACGCCTGGCCTGAATTGGCACAATATGCCTTACAGGAACTCGCTTGCCCTGCTACTAGTGTGCTATCGGAAAGAGTCTTCAGTGTTGCTGGCTCAATCCTGACAGAAAAAAGGACCCGTCTGTCGACCCAAAATGTTGATGATCTAACCTTCATTAAAATGAACCATACATGGGTTTCAAAGGATTTTGTTCCACCTTCCCCTGATGACAAATAAGTTGCCAGAAAAATGGCTCGCTTTTGTCCTCATCTTCCTCGGACTTCTCCAATTCCTCCATTTGCAGCTGCTGAATGTCCAACATCAACATATGCCATTTTCTAAACCTCCCTAACTGGGCTGCCTCCCCCTCATGGCCGGGGTCACCACCTAGCGCATGCAACCTTGCGAGTGCCTTTGCCCTGGACAGGTGAGTGGGCCAATTCTTGGGCGCCGGCACTCATAGTGCAATGAAGTGTTTCTGGCGGTGGGGGTGCACACCCGCCGTCAGACACACCGGTGTACTATGAGGGGCCCAGTGCCAGTACCGACGCCCACGAGTGGGCCCCCCTTGCTTGGGCAGGGCCCCAGCATTTGCAATATTTACCTCTCCCTGCTCCTCCGCTGTGTAGTCTGGGCTGTCAAATCCTTCCCTGGGACTGCCACTACAAATTTGGTGAACTGATAGATGATGGTTAAGACGTAGCTATGCCCTGTTCTGCTGGCCGGGCTCTAGCTTCAGATGATCAATGGCTTCCATTTGTTATGGACGTCGACTCACAATGAGATGCAGTGGTGGTTTATCATCAGCTTTCACAGTTTTCCTACTCACAAACGTGTGACATTCCTGCCTACATTTTTAAATGTGCCCTCTAATGCCAATCCAATAGAATCGCCTACAGCCTGTGGCTTCTGTCTTTTGCACTTCAAAGTTACCTTACAGATCATGATAGGCAGTGAGGACCATGTCTACATCACTCCCTGTGATCAAAATTTGATGGAGATGAGTAACAGTGATGGGATCAACGGTACTGCGATACAGCAACCCTTTCTTCACAAAGAACTGTTTTTGCTGTCTCCACACACAAAGTAATTGAGGGTCAGCATCTCCTCTGAGAATTCTCCCGGGAGTTTTTCCCGTGATTAGTAGTTCCTAAATTTCTGCAATCACTCGACTTAATGTCTGTACTTTAATTCATCTCGTTTCCTCTTGCGGAGAGTCTGGACTGTCTTTCTGAGACAGAAATATATATGAAGATTTAAAATTACCCCAACAGTGTATACTGATTTACGTTTCAAAAACATTTCCTTTTTTCTACTTTTTAGATTGTTGTAAGTCAAGATATGATGCTGGTGACAGGTGATGTTGAATCCCTGTACACCAGCATCAAACATACAGATGGATTGGCTGCTACCCAATACTTTCTCAATATGTCAAATTTGCCAGGTAATATACAGTGGGGAAAAAAAGTATTTAGTCAGTCAGCAATAGTGCAAGTTCCACCACTTAAAAAGATGAGAGGCGTCTGTAATTTACATCATAGGTAGACCTCAACTATGGGAGACAAACTGAGAAAAAAAAATCCAGAAAATCACATTGTCTGTTTTTTTTTCATTTTATTTGCATATTATGGTGGAAAATAAGTATTTGGTCAGAAACAAAATTTCATCTCAATACTTTGTGATATATCCTTTGTTGGCAATGACAGAGGTCAAACGTTTTCTGTAAGTCTTCACAAGGTTGCCACACACTGTTGTTGGTATGTTGGCCCATTCCTCCATGCAGATCTCCTCTAGAGCAGTGATGTTTTTGGCTTTTCGCTTGGCAACACAGACTTTCAATTCCCTCCAAAGGTTTTCTATAGGGTTGAGATCTGGAGACTGGCTAGACCACTCCAGGACCTTGAAATGCTTCTTACGAAGCCACTCCTTCGTTGCCCTGGCGGTGTGCTTTGGATCATTGTCATGTTGAAAGACCCAGCCACATTTCATCTTCAATGCCCTTGCTGATGGAAGGAGGTTTGCACTCAAAATCTCACGATACATGGCCCCATTCATTCTTTCATGTACCCGGATCAGTCGTCCTGGCCCCTTTGCAGAGAAACAGCCCCAAAGCATGATGTTTCCACCACCATGCTTTACAGTAGGTATGGTGTTTGATGGATGCAACTCAGTATTCTTTTTCCTCCCAACACGACAAGTTGTGTTTCTACCAAACAGTTCCAGTTTGGTTTCATCAGACCATAGGACATTCTCCCAAAACTCCTCTGGATCATCCAAATGCTCTCTAGCATACTTCAGACGGGCCCGGACATGTACAGGCTTAAGCAGTGGGACACGTCTGGCACTGCAGGATCTGAGTCCATGGTGGCGTAGTGTGTTACTTATGGTAGGCCTTGTTACATTGGTCCCAGCTCTCTGCAGTTCATTCACTAGGTCCCCCCGCGTGGTTCTGGGATTTTTGCTCACCGTTCTTGTGATCATTCTGACCCCACGGGGTGGGATTTTGCGTGGAGCACCAGATCGAGGGAGATTATCAGTGGTCTTGTATGTCTTCCATTTTCTAATTATTGCTCCCACAGTTGATTTCTTCACTCCAAGCTGGTTGGCTATTGCAGATTCAGTCTTCCCAGCCTGGTGCAGGGCTACAATTTTGTTTCTGGTGTCCTTTGACAGCTCTTTGGTCTTCACCATAGTGGAGTTTGGAGTCAGACTGTTTGAGGGTGTGCACAGGTGTCTTTTTATACTGATAACAAGTTTAAACAGGTGCCATTACTACAGGTAATGAGTGGAGGAAAGAGGAGACTCTTAAAGAAGAAGTTACAGGTCTGTGAGAGCCAGAAATCTTGATTGCTTGTTTCTGACCAAATACTTATTTTCCACCATAATATGCAAATAAAATGAAAAAAAAACAGACAATGTGATTTTCTGGATTTTTTTTTCTCAGTTTGTCTCCCATAGTTGAGGTCTACCTATGATGTAAATTACAGACGCCTCTCATCTTTTTAAGTGGTGGAACTTGCACTATTGCTGACTGACTAAATACTTTTTTTCCCCACTGTAATTGCCTTAATTCTTGAGTTACTTGAGTTTTCCCTGACGCATAATTTCTTTACCTTTATGGGGTCCTTCTACCTACAGCTCCAGGGTACCGCTATGGGGGCTTCTTTTGCCCCCGCGTATGCTAATCTATTCCTGGGGCTGTGGGAGAGGGACCTCCCCCTGTCAGATCAGTGTCTGTCGATGGACCGCATCCCCTTTTGGGTGCGGTGCATCGACAAAATTTTTTTGATCTGGCTGGGGAATTCTTCCCAACTTTGTGATTTTATGACGGGTATAAACTCAAATGGTAAAAATATTCATATCACATATAATTGTGATGCGAATAAGATTAGTTTCTTGGATGTCACTGTTTGGAGGGATATGGACAATAATTTGCAAACTAGCATTTTCAGGAAGGAGACATCCTCTAACATGCTGTTGCATGCTACCTCTGCACATCCCAAACATGTAATTAATTCTGTCCCAATAGGGCAGTTCCTGCGATTGCGTAGGATCTGCTCTACTGAGCAGGAATTTGAGTTTCAGGCAAGGGATCTTGCCGATAGATTTCGGGAGAGAGGTTATAGTGGGCGAGCGATTAAAAGAGCATTTAATCGTGCTAAATGGTCTACACGTCATTCTTTACTATACAAGAAAAAAGAGACAAAAGTAGACAACAAAGTAAGATTTATAACCAATTATAATGCGCAATTTGCTCGTATGAAAGGTTGTCTCAAACGGGCCTGGCCGATTCTTCAGACCGATCCTGTTCTAAATCAGCTCCTCCCATCAATGCCTAGTATTTCCATTAGGCGATCAAGAAACCTTCGGGATCATCTTGTTCGTAGTTGTTATCAAACGGAACCAAAAACTACTTTTCTCGATGCTGGCCGTCCTGGGAGTGGCTGTACTCCTTGTGGCCGATGTGTCGCCTGCCCTAATGTTGATTGTATCAAAGTGTTCTTCAATTCTTCAGGAACTAGAACATATGACATTAGAAGTTACATTACCTGTACGACACGTTATGTGGTGTATTTTGCCATATGCCCATGTAATCTTATATATATTGGGATGACTACTCGGCAATTAAAAACACGTGTTCGCGAGCATGTACTCGGGATACAGGCGGCAGTCGACCATGAGGACTTGGCCACTCTCAGGACATTACCAAGGCGACAGTTCATTACTTCGTGTTAGGGGTATCGATATAATTAAACCTGGCATTCGGGGTGGCAATCTAACGAAGAGGCTATTCCAGGTTGAAACTCGTTGGATTTGGTCCTTGGACACAGTATACCCAAAAGGACTTAATGAGGCTATTAGCTTTGCCCCATTCTTGTAGTCATCTTGTGCGGCTTCATCATTGACTATTTCTTGCTCATGTGCTTTGTTTTTAATTATTGTTTTTATATTTTATTTTAGTGTGGTGTCCACTGATATGTTGTGTCCTTACCCTCTATGTTTTTGGATAAACATGATAAGGAATTGTGGCTGTCCATCTTCCGCTTGTACATGGGGATGAAGACTCTGCGCTTGGCAAATCTGTGATGCGGATCCATTTTTATTATAGTGGTTTGAAAAAACCACTATATTGTAATCCGAACACTGCTAACTTATTCTTCTTCTTATTATTATTAAGTTGATTTCCGCAATTAATACAGCCCGAACCGCTACACGCACAGACTCCGTTGAGGTGTCGTTTCGAAGCCAGCGCCCATGAGAGGTGTGCTAAGTATTTTTCGTGTCGATCAGATTTGTAGTTTTTGCGCAATTTGCGTTCGAAATTTTTTTTTCCCGTCATTGGAATGCACTGTCTCCAATGCATTTGAATGGGAAATGGCAAAACATGCCCTGAGGCGATTGAAATGGCAGTTGAGCTCATTGATATGCGCAGGCAGAACCAGTTACTATGCCAACGCCTACGAACGTCACATGACATCTCCAGAACAGAGCTTCTGCCACATAATATCAGCTCTTAAAGCGAAACCCACAGCACAAATGCAAATCTAGCTTCATCACATGACACATGCCCCTGAGAGAGAATGTGCACCAAAGTGTATTTAGAAGCCCAGTGAGCCAAACTGGCTCTTAAAGGGCCGAAGTGCAAAAGTGACTGTTAAAGGGCCGGCGCACCGAAATGAGTCTTAAAGGGCCAACACGCCAAATCGAAAGCTGAGTGACCACAGGCTCCAAATGGGAGGCTGATCGACCCCCCGGCCTCCAAATCGGAGGCTGAGCCACCCCGGCCTCCAAATGGGAGGTTAAGCCACCCCGGACTCCAAATCGGAGGCTGAGCCACCCCGGCCTCCAGATCGAAGGCTGAGCCACCCCGGCCTCCAAATTGGAGGCTGAGCCACCCCGGCCTCCAAATCGGAGGGTGATTGACCCCGGCCTTCAAATCGGAGGCTGATTGACCCCGGCCTCCAAATTGGAGGCTGAGCCACCCCGGCCTCCAAATCGGAGGCTGAGCCACCCCGGCCTCCAAATCGGAGGCTGAGCCACCCCGGCCTCCAAATCGGAGGCTGAGCCACCCGGCCTCCAAATCGGAGGCTGAGCCACCCCGGCCTCCAAATCGGAGGCTGAGCCACCCCGGACTCCAAATCGGAGGCTGAGCCA
This sequence comes from Dendrobates tinctorius, assembly GCF_039654945.1. Lineage (NCBI taxonomy): Eukaryota > Metazoa > Chordata > Amphibia > Anura > Dendrobatidae > Dendrobates > Dendrobates tinctorius. The sequence goes on along the minus strand of NW_027361827.1, from coordinate 26,243,131 downwards.
CCCTGGCCTCCAAATCGGAGGCTGAGCCACCCCGGCCTCCAAATCGGAGGCTGAGCCACCCCTGCCTCCAAATCGGAGGCTGATCGACCCCGGCCTCCAAATGGGAGGCTGATCGACCCCGGCCTCCAAATGGGAGGCTGATCGACCCCGGCCTCCAAATGGGAGGCTGATCGACCCCGGCCTCCAAATGGGAGGCTGATCGACCCCGGCCTCCAAATGGGAGGCTGAGCCACCCCGGCCTCCAAATGGGAGGCTGAGCCACCCCGGCCTCCAAATGGGAGGCTGAGCCACCCCGGCCTTCAAATGGGAGGCTGAGCCACCCCGGCCTCCAAATCGGAGGCTGAGCCACCCCGGCCTCCAAATTGGAGGCTGATCGACCCCGGCCTCCAAATGGGAGGCTGATCGACCCCGGCCTCCAAATGGGAGACTGAGCCACCCCGGCCTCCAAATCGGAGGCTGAGCCACCCCGGCCTCCAAATCGGAGGCTGAGCCACCCCGGCCTCCAAATTGGAGGCTGATCGACCCCGGCCTCCAAATCGGAGGCTGATCGACCCCGGCCTCCAAATCGGAGGATGATCGACCCCGGCCTCCAAATCGGAGGATGATCGACCCCGGCCTCCAAATCGGAGGCTGAGCCACCCCGGCCTCCAAATCGGAGGCTGAGCCACCCCGGACTCCAAATCGGAGGCTTTGACCTCGGCCTCCAAATCGGAAGCTCGTCGACACCGGCCTCCAAATCTTACCCAGAGTGGCCCCGCCCACCAAATCTTACAGAGTGGCTCCGCCCACCAAATCGGACCCAGAGAGGCCCTGCCCACCAAACCGGACCCTGAGGGGCCCCGCCCACCAAATCGGACCCTGTGGGGCCCTGCCCACTAAATCGGACCCAGAGTGGTCCCGCCAACCAAATCAGACCCAGAGTGGCCCCGCCGACCAAATCGGACCCAGAGGGTCTCCGCCCACAAAATCAGACCCTAAGGGGCCCAACCCACCAAATTTGACCCTGAGGGGCCCCAACCACAAAATCGGACCCTGATTGGTCCCAACCACAAAATCAGACCCTGAGGGGCCCCGGCCACAAAATCAGACCCTGAGGGGCCCCGGCCACAAAATCGGACCCTGAGGGGCCCTGGCCACAAAATCGGACCCTGAGGGGCCCAACCCACATAATCGGACCCTGAGGGGCCACGGCCAGAAAATCGGACCCTGAGGGGATCCGGCCACAAAATCAGACCCTGAGGGGCCCCGGCCACAAAATCGGACCCTAAGGGGCCCCACTCACAAAATCGGAACCTGAGGGGCCCCACCCACAAAATCGGACCCTGAGGGGCCACACCCACAAAATCGGAGCCTGAGAGATCCCCGCCAACAATTCAAGCCCTGAGGAGCCCAGGCCAAGGAATCGGATCCTGAGGGGCCCCACCCACCAAATCAGACCCTGAGGCCAAAGTGGCCTCTGAGAGGCACTCACAGTTAAAACGGATCCTGAGTTGAAAGTCTTGCAGGGGCAGCAGGCAAGTCTCTCTTAAAGGGGCAGCCCGGGCACCATTTCAAACCACTATCTGTACTTCCTTCAGGAAATACACATCTAGTTATTTATTTGTAATTTATGTAATTTATGTTGTTATTTCTGTTGTTTATGATTTTTTATTTTTTGTGCTGTTATCTTTGTGGTTGATTTTTTATTTTTTATTGGTTATTATTATTATTTTTTATTTTTATTATCATTATTAATTATACAATTGAGGATATTATGGAGTATGTTTACTGTGGTCATCAGTGGTTGACTATGATCATTAGATGATCTAAGCATAGGTATACACAATTGTATATGCTGCCCTCGGGTAAAACATATATTCCAAATGTTGTCATATTTTGTTTTTCTTTATTTGTTTTCTTTTTTCTTTTGTGTTATATTAATGTGTCTTGTCATCACATTTTTGCCCTTCTTATGATTCATTTTATTATGCCCCATATGGTTCATACATTCACGGATGGATGTGGATGTGTCCTATAATTGTGGATTAATTATTCTGCCTATTGGCTCCACAGCCCTACTATCTACCTCTCCCCCTGATGACTCTTGTCCTCCCAGCACGCATGTGAGCCGCTGCTCCCTGTGCGCTCGGTGGCTCTCGGCATCTGGGTTGCCCGGTGATTGGTCACGTGCGCGTGACGTCATCGGTCAGGTGATGCCGACGCCGTCTCGCGTCTGGGTTGCCGCGGCGACGCCTGCGTCACTATGGGTGGGGCGAGACGCGCCATGGGGCAAATGGAGTGAGAGACCTTCATTTGTAGTTCCCGCCCACTGACACTAGAGCTATATGACGCTATTGGGGGCGGAACTTTTGGTAGCCTCAGTATGCGGCGCCGGCCATGTGATGTTGTGAGGGGCGGCATTGTTGTTATGTTTGTGCTACTAGGGGCGGACCTTTGAATGTTTTGCCTGAGGATGCAGTCTTATTTGAGGTGTATTGTAGCGGTCAGGCAGCACCATTGATTATACAATCTATGGGGGCACTTTTTTATTCTTAATAATATGAAACATTAGTGATCATGAGTGTTGGATTCATTCCTTTGTGCATAAGGAGCCAGTCAAGTTCCACTTCTATGGTAACACATGTCATTTCCTGGGAGGGCGATCTGATATACCATTTTATTGGTTTATCAGGTCAGGTGTGTAGTTCTCACAATTTCATTGGTGGCTCCATATTTTAAATACTTATCACTTCCTATGTTATTCACCCCTTGATAAAGGCCATTTGGTCGAAACATGCGTTGGGGGGGGTACAATCAGGTAGGACCTTCACCATCGACCAGTCTGAGGTAATACTATGTAGTTAAAATTCTTTTTTTGTATGCTTACATGTTCAGTGTATAGTATGTGTGGTGGCAGGTTCCACCACAGGGGGTAATGATACCTATGGGCCTCAATATATATTATGACTGGCTGTTTGTATTACTAAGGGATGATGTAGGATTCTCAAACTTCGTACTGTTTATTGCTGTAATCACTATTATCCCTGTAGTCACATACCTGCATGTGCCCCATTTTTTGCCCATGTGCTTTTTATGGTCATTATTGACTCTTATCTCACTGCTTCCTATACCTTGGATCTATGTTAATAAAGTTATCTTTGTATTTTTGTATAAATTCTTTGTATTGGACTTTCTTTCGCCTTTTTTCTTTCATATATTTGATATATTCCTGCGATAGTCCTATTATGTCCAATTATGTACCCATCTTCTATGGTATTTCATAGTTGTATAACTGTTTAAATCTATGTAAATGGGGTTATTTTCCATGAAACTATTATACTACTTTTTAGATTGTTGTCTAATCCATACTGAGGCTATGAGTGTCTTTGTCGGACTCCGGAAATAAACACAGAAATTTTAAATGTTTAAACTATGCTATATATACCTGTTATCCAGTGATACTGTACCCTTTCTCAACTTTCTGCAATCTTGTTGAATCCATACTGTGCCTGAGACCGTCTGATTCTTCCTCCTGATTACAGATGAATGGTGTTTGAGTGGAACTGTTGGCCAAGTTCAAACTCTAGCTGTTTTGGGCAGTGTTAGATCCATTCGTCGAACTACAACACTTTGATTAAAATTCGGCTTTTCGAGTTTCCGTTCGAGAACGTTTCGTTAAACAAAAGCGTATCTTTTTTTTCACATTAATAATGGTTTTCAATGATAATAGACAGTTTTAGGGCACATTAGCAGTGTCTGGTAGCCACCTGTGAAGGAGCTACACCGTGTGTGTTTCTAATAATTTTTTACCGCATATTGTCCTGAAAATCCTTTTGGGCCTAGTAACTGTGTCTGCTACTCAGAAGAGGAGCCCACCCGTGAACCGAGCTATGCCGACTGTTTATGAAAGAAGCAGTTTTTGACTGCATTTACACCACTTAATACTTTGGACTTAGTAACTGTGTATGCTACTCAGCAGAGTTGGCCACCCGTGAGCCAAGCTATGCCACCTGTTTATGTAGGAACTGTGTGCTACTCAGCAGAGGAGCCCAGCTGTTAAGCAAGCTACAGCACCTGTGGTTTGGACACTTCATTTTTTCACAATTTTTCTGGAATGCCGTTTAGGCCTAATTCCGGAAATACGGTTGACCTGCACTTACTGGGAAATGCTTGTTCTCGAGGAAGAATTGTAATCCCAGATCCCCATCACTAACGGGGTTCAGCATGTTATCCGCACCTGTAAGCGATACACGCTGGTACTTTCATTATAGAATGCGTGCAGCCCCGGACATGTAAGGGCATGACAGATCTGTTATTGGCCAATTTCGTGTGCCAGAGCCTCGCGTGTCCCTCTAGTAAGCTGGACATGGACCGCGGGGGCATGCCTGAGTCTCGTTAACGGAATTAAGTTTGCAATCTGTGCAGCTTTTTTGTGGATGGCATGGTTGAGGTTGCCTGTGTTGAGTCCAATTAAGCCGCAGGCTCCACTCCTGGTGGTGCCCTTCTGGACATTCCTTTAAGGTTCAGCTTTGCAACCATACTGCCCCCGGTAACCAAACACTTTTTCTGCCAGTGACATTCTGGTCAAAGAGTGCGATGACATCACATTTGTACGCCCTCTGCCTAAACAGTCCAAGTGCAGAGAGATGGAAGATGGGGACGAGGAGGAGTCCAGACTAGTACAGGGATTCCCTAGCAAGGAGACTTATTTAATTCTTTTAAAGGTTGGGAGCAATTTTTGGGGAGCACGATACTCTGGAGAATGATATCTGGGGCCCACCATACACTGGAGCATTCCAAAGGTGGACATCTGACATTGGAGCAGCATTTACAGGGCCCATTATACACTGGAGCATTAGAAATGGGGCCCATTATATATGGAGCATTATTTGGGCCCATAAGACACTGGAGCTTCATTCATGGTGAACAACATATACTGTAGCATCATGTGGAGCTCATCATATACTGTATGGAACCTTATATGGGACCAATGATTCTGTATGGAGAAATATATGGGCCTCATTACTCTATGGCGCACTGTGTGGTGGCCATAATACTGTATGGAGGAATATACTGTCTGTTTTTGGAGCTACTGGAGAATTTAAAATGGATATCAGTCATGTGATGTAAGAATTGAAGTATTTTTCATTGTACTATACCGCTATTTCTCTGCCGTATCAGAGGATCATGAATTGTGTCATGTGTTAAAGGAGCCCAGTGACACTCTTTGGCCCTGGGCCCACGAAAATCTGGAGCCAGCCCTACCCCCCTCAACTTTAGCCAAATAACCCCCAGTTTTCAATGCCTAACTATTATTATAAAGTAAATTAAGGTTGACAAGCTTAAGTGATAAGAATTGATGCTTTTGGCATTAAAATGGGCACTCTAGGTGTGTTTCCTGTCCTCCACTCACTGCCGACTTTTCTTCCCCATTGACGTACATTGGGTTTCGTGTTTCAGTCGGCCTTCGACTTTTCACGATAATCGGCCGATTTCGTTCGACCCGACTTTTGCGAAAGTCAGGTTACGTGAAACCCGACTTAACCCGAAAAAAGGCAAAGTCGCTCATCTCTACTGAAGACACAGTTGCAGTGTCTTCAGCAATATGGTGCCGGACAGAGCTATGGGCATGCGCGTACTCCGGCGCCACACTCCTCCCCCGGCCTCCAGCAGAACGTGACAGCCTGGAGCACAGGAAAGAAGGGTGAGTATAAATGGTTTTTTTTATGTGTGTAGCTTAATAGGGGTGAGGGGGACCATACATATCAGGATAAGGGGGGGTGAGGGGACCATGCATACCAGGAAAGGGGGAGAGGGAACCATGAATACCAGTATTGGGGGGTGAGGGGACCATGCATACCATGAAAGGGGGGTGAGGGATAGCATGCATACCATGAATGGGGGTGAGGGGACCATGCATACCATGAAAGCAGGGTGAGGGGACCATGCATATCACGAAAGGGGAGTGAGGGGACCATGCATACCACGAAAAGAGGGTGAGGAGACTATGCATACCATGAAAGGGGGGTGAGGGGACCATGCATACCACGAAAAGGGGGTGAGGGGACCATGTATACCAGGATTGGGGGGGTGAGAGGACCATGCATACCAGGACTGGGGGGTGAGAAGACCATGCATACCAGGATAGGGATAAGGGGGTACCATACATACCAGGAAAGGAGAGTGAAGGGACCATGCATACCACGAAGGGGGGGTGAGGGGACCATGCATACCACAAAAGGGGGGGTGAGGGGACCATGCATACCACGAAAGGAGGGTGAGGGGACCATGTATACCACGAAAAGAGGGTGAGGGAACCATGCATACCATGAAAGGGGGGTGAGGGGACCCTGCATACCACGAAAAGGGGGTGAGGGGACCATGCATACCATGAAAAGGGGGTGAGGGGACCATGTATACCATGATTGGGGGGTGAGGGGACCATGCATACCAGGATTGGGGGGTGAGAGGACCATGAATACCAGGATTTGGGGGTGAGAGGACCATGCATACGAGGATCGGGGGGTGAGAGGACCATGCATACGTACTTTGAGGAACCTAGAATATAAGACATACAGTATTTTCAGATGTTTCACACTTTTTTGTTAATTATATAATTCCACATAGGGTAATTCATAGTTTTGATGCCTTCAGAGTGAATCTACAATTTTCATAGTCATGAAAATAAAGAAAACTCTTTGAATGAGAAGGTGTGTCCAAACTTTTGGTCTGTACTGTATATATATATATATATATATATATATATATATATATCAGCTTGTCTGATTTTTCTCTTGATATGTATATTTTTGAGTAAAATGTAAATTGTCCTTTTAGTCTACAAACTTCTGACATGTCTGCATTTTCAAGCTAAAAATTTTGTTTTTTTTCTGACAAAGAAAAATGGTCAAAATTAAAAAAAAAACCACAGTGCCTTCAGACTTCAAATAATGTAAAGAAAACAAGTTCATAATCATTTAAAAACAACAATACTAATGTTTTAACTCAGGAAGAATTCTGAAATCAATATTTTGTGGAATAATCATGATTTTTAAAAACAGCTTTCATGTATCTTGGCATGCTATCCACAAGTCTTTCACACTGCTTCTGGTGCAAAAATGTACCGTAAGCAGTTCTTTGTTTGATGGCTTGTAACTATACATCATCCTCTTGATTACATTCCAGATGTTTTCAATGGGGTTCAGGTCTGGAGAATGGGCTGCCCATTGCAGGGTTATGATGTGGTGGACTCTTTATTTTTTTCCAGATATATATATATATATATATATATATATATAGAGAGAGAGAGAGAGAGAGAAAGAATACAGCAGCACATGTACATGAATCTAGGCCATGTGAAAACACAGAAAAACATTAAAACCATTCAATTTAGATAATAATCCTCAAAAATATATATTTTTTAACATTTTTTTTACTTACAGTAAGATGAAAATGAAGGTTCTTAGTGCACAAATTGGCCAGTTCATGCAAGCCCATCAACCATGGCAAGGTGACCTCCCACTGATGGGTCCCTGTTCTACCGTACATAAGCCACTTCTGGGCCACCAGCCTGCAATTTTGGACAAACATGTCACTACCGGGCTAAGCCTACAATTTATGGACAGGTAGAGCTGATTGTGGCCACCTGCAAGGCCAATGGGAGGGGTGCAAGATCAGACTGGAGGCAGCTAGCATCCAGCAACTGAATAGACAAAAAAAAAACGACCAGCACCTCCTAGTGTGAACATGTGCAAGCTGCAAAAACTGCACAATATAGAGAAAAAGAATACAGTAGCACATGTACATGAATCTAGGCCATGTGAAAACACAGAAAAATATTAAAACCATTCAATTTAGATAATAATCCTCAAAAATGTATATACAGTATATATATTTTTTTTTTCAAAAAAATGTACCGTAAGCAGTTCTTCTTTGTTTGATGGCTTGTGACTATACATCATCCTCTTGATTACATTCCAGATGTTTTCAATGGGGTTCAGGTCTGGAGAATGGGCTGCCCATGACAGGGTTTTGATGTGGTGGACTCTTAATTTTTTCCAGAGCTATATAAAATGAAAGCAGCACACCAAAAGAAATCCAGTCAAAGTGCTATTTATTAGCCCATCTGACTAGTTGCCCATGCAGTGACATTTCGGTCCTGGGAGTTGTGGGCCTTTCTCAAGCGGTCCACAGCTACCAAGACCGAAACGTTGTTGTATGGGCAACTAGCCAGATGGGCTAATAAATAGCACTTTGACTGGATTTCTTTTGGTGTGCTGCTTTCATCTTGAGGACTATTTTTGAGGTTTGGTATATGCCTGGAAGGCTTGCACCCGCATTGTCTGTTTAATTTTTGTGCTGCTTTTTCCTTTTCACACACACACACACACACACACACACACACACACACACACACACACACACACACACACACACACACACACACATATACAGTATATATATATGTATATATATACAGTACCGACCTAAAGTGTGGACACACCTTCTCGTTCAAAGAGTTTTCTTTATTTTCATGACTATGAAAATTGTAGATTAACTCTGAAGGCATCAAAACTATGAATTAACATATGTGGAATTATATAAGTAACAAAAAAGTGTGAAACAACTGAAAATATGTCTGATAATCTCGGTTCTTCAAAGTAGCCACCTATTGCTTTGATTACTGCTTTGCACACTTTTGGCATTCTCTTGATGAGCTACAAGAGGTTGTCACCGGAAATGGTTTTCACTTCACAGGTGTGCTCTGTCAAATTTAAAAAGTGGGATTTCTTGCCTTATAAATGGGGTTGGGACCATCAGTTGTGTTGTGCAGAAGTCTGGTGGATACACAGCTGATAGTCAAACTGAATAGACTTTGTATTATGGCAAGAAAAAAGCAGCTAAGTAAAGAAAAACGAGTGGCCATCATTACTTTAAGAAATGAAGGTCAGTCAGTCAGTCCGAAAAATTGGGAAATCTTTGAAAGTGTCCCCAAGTGCAGTGCCAAAAACCATCAAGCGCTACAAAGAAACTTGTCCACATGAGGAACACCCCAGGAAAGGAATACCAAGAGTCACCTCTGCTGCAGAAGATAAGTTCATCCAAGTCACCAGCCTCAGAAATCGCAGGCTAACAGCAGCTCAGATTAGAGACCAGGTCAATGCCACTCAGAGTTCTAGCAGCAGACACATCTCTACAACAACTGTTAAGAGAAGACTTTGTGTAGCAGGCCTTCATGGTAAGATAGCTGCTAGGAAACCACTGCTAAGGACAGGCAACAATCAGAAGAGACTTGTTTGGGCTAAAGAACACAAGGAATGGACATTAGAGCAGTGGAAATCTGTGCTTTGGTCTGATGAGTCCAAATTTGAGATCTTTGGTTCCAACCACTGTGTCTTTGTGCAACGCAAAAAAGGTGAACAGATGGACTCTACATGCCTGATTTCCACCGTGAAGCATGGAGGAGGAGGTGTGATGGTGTGGGGGTGCTTTGCTGGTGACATTGTTGGGGATTTATTCAAAATTGAAGGCATACTGAACCAACATGGCTACCACAGCATCTTGCAGCGGCATGCTATTCCATCCGGTTTGCGTTCAGTTGAACAATGACCCCAAACACACCTCCAGGCTGTGTAAGGGCTATTTGACCAAGAAGGAGAGTGATGGGGTGCTACTCCAGATGACCTGGCCTCCACCGTCACCAGACCCAATCGAGATGGTTTGGGGTGAGCTGGACCGCAGAGTGAAGGCAAAAGGGCCAAAAAGTGCTAAGCATCTCTGGGAACTCCTTCAAGACTGTTGGAAGACCATTTCCGGTGATTACCTCTTGAAGTTCATCAAGAGAACGCCAAGAGTTTGCAGTAATCAAAGCAAAAGGTGGCTACTTTGAAGAACCTAGCATATAAGACATTTTTTCAGTTGTTTCACACTTTTTTGTTAATTATATAATTCCACATGTGTTAATTCATAGTTTTGATGCCTTCAGAGTGATTCTACAATTTTCATAGTCATGAAAATAAAGAAAACTCTTTGAATGAGAAGGTGTGTCCAAACTTTTGGTCTGTACTGTATATATATATATATATATACATACATACACTGGGTGCAGACTTATTAGGCAAATGAGTATTTTGATCACATCATTCTTTTTATACATGTCCTACTCCAAGCTGTATAGGCTTGAAAGCCAACTGCCAATTATGTAAATTAGGTGATTTGCATCTCTGTAATGAGGAGGGGTGTGGTCTAATGACATCAACACCCTATATAAGGTGTGCTTAATTATTAGGCAACTTCCTTTCCTTTGGCAAAATGGGTCCGAAGAAAGATTTGACGGACTCTGAAAAGTCAAAAATTGTGAGATGTCTTGCAGAGGGATGCAGCAGTCTTGAAATTGCCAAACTTTTGAAGCGTGATCACCGAACAATCAAGCATTTCATGGCAAATATCCAACAGGGTCGCAAGAAGCGTGTTGATAAAAAAAGGCGCAAAATAACTATCCATGAATTGAGGAAAATCAAGCGTGAAGCTGCCAAGATGCCATTTGCCACCAGTTTTGCCATATTTCAGAGCTGCAACATTACTGGAGTATCAATAAGCTCAAGGTGTGCCATACTCAGGGACATGGCCAAGCTAAGGAAGGCTGAAAAGCGACCACCTTTCAACAAGAAACATAAGCTAAAACGTCAAGACTGGGCCAAGAAATATCTTAAGACTGATTTTTTTAAGGTTTTATGGACTGATGAAATGAGAGTGACTCTTGATTAAAACTGGATGGATGGGCCCAAGGCTGGATCAGTAAAGGGCAGAGAGCTCCAATCCGACTCAGACGCCAGCAAGGTGGAGGTAGGGTACTGGTATGGGCTGGTATCATCAAAGATGAATTTGTGGGACCTTTTCGGGTTGAGGATGGAGTGAAACTCAACTCCCAGACCTACTGGCAGTTTCTGGAAGACACCTTCTTCAAGCAGTGGTACAGGAAGAAGTCGGTATCGTTCAAGAAAAACATGATTTTCATGCAGGACAATGCTCCATAACATGCATCAAAATATCCAAATACTCCACAGCGTGGCTGGCCAGTAAAGGTCTAAAAGAAGAAAAAATAATGACATGGCCCCCTTGTTCACCTGATCTGAACCCCATAGAGAACCTGTAGTCCCTCATAAAATGTGAGATCTACAGGGAGTGAAAACATTACACCTCTCCGGACAGTGTCTGGGAGGCTGTGGTGGCTGTGGCACACAATGTTGATCGTAAACAGATCAAGCAACTGACAGAATCTATGGAAGGAAGGCTTTTGAGTGTCATCATAAAGAAAGGTGGCTGCATTGGTCACTGATATTTTTTGTTTTGTTTTTGAATGTCAGAAATGTTTATTTCTAAATTTTGTGTTGTTCTATTGGTTTACCTGGTGAAAATAAACAAGTGAGATGGGTATATATTTGGTTTTTATTAAGTTGCCTAATAATTCTGCACTGTAATAGTTACCTGCACAAACAGATATCATCCTAAGATAGCCAAATCTAAAAAAAACCCACTCCAACTTCCAAAAATATTAAGCTTTGATATCTATGAGTCTTTTGGGCTGATTGAGAACATAGTTGTTATTCAATAATAAAAAGAATCCTCTCAAATACAACTTGCCTAATAATTCTGCACATGGTGTACACTGCTCAATAAATAAAGGGAACACTAAAACACCACATCCTAGATATCTCCAAATGAAATATTCCAGTTGCAAATTTTTATTCATTGCATAGTGGAATGTGTTCAGAACAATAAAAAACAACAATTATCAATGTAAATCAAAATGAATATCCCATGGAGGTCTGGATTTGGAATGATACTCTAAATCAAAGTGGGAAATCAAATTACAGGCTGATCCAACTTCAGTGGAAATGCCTCATGACAAGGAAAAGATGCTCAGTATTCTGTGTGGCCTCCATGTGCCTGTGTGACCTCCCTACTGTACAATGCCTGGGCATGATCCTGATGAGGAGGCAGATGGTCTCCTGAGGGATCTCCTCCCAGACCTGGACTAAAGCATCCACCAACTCCTGGACAGTCTGTGGTGCAAGGTGACGTTGGTGATTGGAGCGAGACATGATGTCCCAGATGTGCTCAATCGGATTCAGGTCTGGGGAACGGGCGGGCCAGTCCATAGCTTCAATGCCTTCATCTTGCAGGAACTGCTGACACACTCCAGCCACATAAGGTCTGGCATTGTCCTGCATTAGGAGGAACCCAGGGCCAACCATACCAGCATATGGTCTCACAAGGGGTCTGAGGATCTCATCTCGGTACCTAATGGCAGTCAGGCTACCTCTGGCAAGCACATGGAGGGCTGTGCGGCACGCTCAAGAAATGCCACCCCACACCATTACTAACCCACTACCAACCCGGTCATGCTGAAGGATGATGCAGGCAGCAGATTGCTCTCCATGGGGTCTCCAGACTCTGTCACATCTGTCACATGTGCTCAGTGTGAAACTGCTTTCATCTGTGAAGAGCACAGGGCGCCAGTGGTGAATTTGCCAATCCTGGTGTTCTGTGGCAAATGCTAAGTGTCCTGCATGGTGTTGGGTTGTGAGCAGAACCCCCATCTGTGGACGGGCCCTCAGACCATCCTCATGGAGTCGGTTTCTAACTGTTTGTGCAGACACATGCACATTTGTGGCCTGCTGGAGGTCATTTTGAAGGGCTCTGGCAGTGCTCCTCCTGTTCCTCCTTGCACAAAGTCAGAGGTATCGGTCCTGCTGCTGGGATGCTGCCCTCCTACGGCCCATTCCATGTCTCCTGGTGTACTGGCCTGACTCCTGGTAGCACCTCCAGCCTCTGGACACTACGCTGACAGAAACAGCAAACCTTCTTGCCACAGCTTTCATTGATGTGCCATCCTAGATGAGCTGCACTACCTGAGCCACTGGTGTGGGTGGTAGAGTCCATCTCATGCTACCAAGAGTGTGAAAGCACAACCAACATTCAAAGGTGACCAAAATATCAGCCAGAAAGCATTGGTACTGAGATGTGATCTGTAGTCCCCACCTGCAGAACCACTCCTTTATTGAGGGTGTCTTGATAATTGCCAATAATTTCCATCTGTTGTCTATTCCATTTGCACAACAGCATGTGAAATTGATTGTCAATCAGTTTTGCTTCCTAAGTGGACAGTTTGATTTCACAGAAGTTTGATTTACTTGGTGTTATATTCTGTTGTTTAAGTGTTCCCTTTATTTTTTTGAGGAGTGTATATATATAAGTGTATATATATATATATATCCTTAAATAAGTATTTTTATGTAAAAATTGTTTGCTTTTTTATGGATTGAGTTGAAACTTTTATTAGGAACATCTTACATAATATTTCCGATCACATTTATCCTCTGCTTCACGCTGAACACTTCCATCAGAGTTTCCATTAAAGGGCACAGACAGACGTTCGATGATCACATAGCATTTTACAGACTGGCCTGGCACCTCTCCTGACCTGAGCAGGACAGTGTAATGTATTTCTATGCAGCTGTCAAGCTCAGGTCAGGAGAGCAAATGTTTGTGCCCTAAATGTCCCAGTGAAGTGATTCAGATGACAAGCCCGAGGGATCCATTCATTGTGAGGCAACAGAGTTCTGTCTGACCTCTGTTCAGCAGTGTCCTTCTTTTCTGAAGTGCACAAAACTGTAGCAGACTGCGCTTTTATGCACGCCTAAAAACTCAGACACCGCTGGATCATAGGCCAAACAACATTCAAAGTGACTCCATCTACCTAATTAAAGAGAATCTTCTGTGGGGGGTTCCGTCTCAATCATGTATTTCAGAGATTTTCATGGAAATCCTGATGCAAGTGCTCATTGTAGAGTACAGGATAAATTTGAGCCGAGCCATAGTGCGATCTTTGGGAGGCAGAATGAACAAATCATCAGCAGGTCAAGAATTGGTTTTATTTACTTTTTAACGGTGTTTCTCGTGCAGTATAAGTGATTTATTATTTTAGTTGGTGTGATTACAGCGATATCAGATTTATATTGGGTTTTTCTGTTTGGCTGCTGTCACACACTAAAAGACGCTTATTTTTTTGTAAAACCTAGTTTTTGCATCGCTATATTTTGAGAGCTATAATTCTATAATTTTTCCATATTTCGGGTGACACACTAATGTGAGGGCTTATTTTTTGCGGGACGAGTTGACGTTTTTATCAGTACAATTTCCTGACACAAGACATATTTTGATTACTTTCTATTCCTATTTTTTAGACAGAATAAACAAAAACCAGCAATTCCTGACCTTTTGTGCCGCTCCGTGTGTCGTCAAATTGATGTTTCAGAGATACCTTTTTATATTATAGTCATGTCTTTTAGACTAGTTTCACACCAGTGTTCAGCCGAGGTCATCAGGACAACATCTGGATCATCAAGCTATTGCAAATTGGCAAGTCCTGTACACCATGCGTAGAGCATGGTCTAAGCGATTTGTCTCAGCGCAGGACTGATAGTTATAAAGCATTACAATGCTAGCGCATTGCAATTCTTTATAACAGCAATCAGACTGCTGAAAGTGAAAGTCTCATAAGGTAAGTAAAAAGTAATATGCGCATATTCATGACTTTAATGAGCGGTACCACGTGACCGCTGAATGCAGGAAGAGCAGGGGGCGCCAAGACCATAGAAGGAGCAGGTGGGCTGCCGAGACCATGTCAGGAGGGAGTGAGTATGATCTCTGACACCCCTCCCCCGCTGACCCCCGGTATACGACTCGCGTATAAGCCGAGAGGGGGACTTTCAACCCAAAAAAATGGGCTGAAAATCTTGACTTATACGTACATCCATCCATCAGGATATCTCAGCCCAATCTCCTCAGTGCCTGGATCCCCTTCCCTGCCGCAGCTCAAGCTCACTAGACATCTTTGAGCCTGTTTCAGAAGATGAAGTTTCCAAGCTCCTCGCTTCCGCTCGGCCTAAAACCTGCAACAGTGACCCCATTCCTTGACATCTCCTGCAGTCTCTCTCACCAGTGGTCACCACTCACCTGACTAAAATATTTAATTCTGTAGCTCCTCCGTCCACTGCCGCACCTCCTCCGTTCAGCTCCACCTACGTCTGCATGCGGCCTGCGCACCTATCCTTAACATTGGGTACACAGGGCATATGGATGTATGCGGATGCCTCTGCATGTGTCGTTTTGACTGCAACAAAATGCAACATGTTACGTTCGACGCAGGTCACCACAGCGTCTAAACGATGCATGCGGAGGGATCCGCATACATCTGCATGGCCTGCATGCCCAATGTTAAAGATACGGTACGCAGGACGCATGCCGACGTAGGCGGAGCTGAATGAAGAGGTGTGGCAGTGGGTGGAGCTTCACAGAGAAACTACGCAGCCCTCCGCAGCTCTAACATCCGCAAAAGTGAAGCCTTAGATCACATTTTATTACGCTTTTTGTGTAATAAAAAAGCATAGTTTTTTGCCTAATTTTTTATTTATTTATTTTTTTACGATGTTCACTGAAGGGGTTAACTAGTGCGATAATTTTATAGGTCGGGTCACGCCAAATATGTGTACTTTTTTTTTTAGATAAAAATACTTATTTATGGATAAATTATTATTTTATTTTTTAAAAATTATTTTTACTTTTTTTTTTAAACTTTTTTACTTACTTTATGGGACTTTCACTTTCAGCAGTCTGATTGCTGTTATAAAGAATTGCAATGCGATAGCATTGTAATGCTTTATAACGATCAGTCCTGCGCTGAACTCTACGCATGGTGTAAGGGACTTGTCATAGCCTGGTGACCCAGATGTTTTCCTGACGACCTCAGGTCACCATGGCAACAATCAGGCCTTTGTGATGATGTTGTGAGGGCGCCAATTGGAACGGAAAGGGAGGCCCCTCCATCTCCCTGCCTTCTAAATGCTGCAATAAATATAGATAGCAGCATTTAGGAGATTAAACTGCTGGGGAAAGTGCGAGCACCACTTTTCGCAGTGAGAGTATCAGCAATCATGTTATTTGAACACTTGGTGGCGATTGTGCACTCAAAGCTCTTGCACCTGTATATGCCATGACATATACAGGTGCTTTTCACAAAAGTAGAATCATCAAAAAGTTAATTTATTTCAGTTCTTCAATACAAAAAGTGAAACTCATATTTATAGAGTCATTACAGAGTGATCTATTTTACGTGTTTATTTCTGTTAATGTTGATGATTATGGCTTACAGCCAATGAAAACCCAAAAGTCATTATCTCAGTAAACTAGCATACTTTATAACACCAGCTTGAAAAAGGATGTTAAAATCCAAAATGTTGGCCTACTGAAATGTATGTTCAGTAAATGCACTCAATACTTGGTCGGGCCTCCTTTTGCATCAATTACTGCATCAATGCGGCGTGGCCACTGCTGTGGCACTGCTGAGGTGTTATGGAAGCCCAGGTTGCTTTGATAGCAGCTTTCAGCTCCTCTGTATTGTTCGGTCTGGTATCTCTCATCTTCCTCTTGACAATACCATATGGGGTTAAGGTCAGGCTAGTTTTCTGGCCAATCAGCACAGTGATACTGTTGTTTTTAACCCCTTCCTTACCGTTGACGGAATAGTACGTCATCAGTAAGGATCCCCGCTTTGAGGTGGGCTCTGGCGGTGAGCCCACCTCAAAGCCGTGACATGTTAGCTGTTATGAACAGCTGACATGTGCCCGCAATAGGCGTGACCGGAATCGTCGTCCGCCCGCGCCTATTAACTAGTTAAATTTACTTTTTGATGATATTCTAATTTAGCACTTGTATGTACTTCATCGATCGGGAAGTCCTTCCCTTCCATGACGTTTAGATATGTCAAATATCGTGAAGGGGATAGTGTACGAGGCAGTACTAGTCTGAAGGGCTGAATACTTTGCAAGCAAAGTTTATAATTTCTAATCCAGATAAATGAATTGATTTCACCATGGCTTGATTAGTTTTAGAAAGCAAACACACATTAATTGTTATGAGCTCTGTCACTTATTAATTCAATAAATGATATTGGTAACCGTGATCTGGCAACTGGAGGATCATTACTAGGTAAGAATTGAGGAGTCATGCACAGTCACTGGCTCTGTTCCAGATTAATGCTATACGTATTCTTGCTGTAGAATATTTTATCAGGTTCAGTCATCGCTTGGATACTGAGGTGCACTGACGGCACCCACCTTTAGTGCTCGGATGCATGTGGTGTCCACATGATCCAGCTGTAGGTGCTGACCTTTATAAATTTCGAATGTAAAGCAGTAGGTAAGAAACAGATCCTCCTGTTGTCACCGTCACTTACAGGGAGAGGAATATCCTACTTTCTCAAGTGGTGAAGAGTTGTTATTTACAGCGCCTTTCCTTTCACCATAGCTGTAATAATTGAATACATCAGCATTGTTTTCTGTCCGTGTCGGTTTCATAACTAGTCATCTGCAGCCTGATACAATGACCTCTGGCAAAGAGAACAAAGGTATAACAGCATTGCCATGTGTAAGATTCCATCTCTAGAAATTCCAGAATCAGCTTGTCACTTCCCGTAATGCACTCACATCCATATTATAGGATGGAAAACAGGAAAGACTGTTATAAACACCGCTATCGCTTTTACTTTCGCTAGTTTCTCTAAACACGGTGACGTTTTTAGTATGTGTGCAGATGGGAGAGCGTACTGATAAAATGACCGCAGTCAAATGCAACGAGAGAACATTAAACTGAAGCTTGGGTAAGGTAATCATCATTAATAAAACAGATCAAAATACTCACTAATTCTTCCCTTATATAAAGGTTTTGTAGAAAATTAAAGTCAATGAAAAAAAAAAAATTCTATCAAACAGAAATTGAAGATTTATACTATTAGAATATGTAAAATAATAGTTTTTAAAGAGATTTCCCAAATAGCATGAAGTTAAACCAGTTTAATTTAGTATGTTGTGCAGTGTATAGCTCATAACTTAATGGTGACCCTTTTATATGGGCCTCTTGGGCTATTGCACGTTTGGGTACCTGGATCTCAGCAAATCACAAACACCTCAACTCAATAAACTTTGTTCTTCTACTTCAAAAAAAATGAAATCAGACTTGGCTACTTAGAATAAACGTCCCTTTTCGTAGTTGGGAAAAATCCATTCACGGAATATGAATATCCTCCCAAGGGTCACATATCTGATGCAAGCCCTTCCCATCCACATATCCAGGTTTTTCTTCTTACAGCTAAGAGTTATTTTTATCAATATGGCTTGTGTGGGCTCTAAGCCTAGAACTTGGGTATAAATACTTAAATCTAAGGCCAACGAAGGGATGGAATTATATTATAAGACATCCCTACTGGCATGCTATATATTCTTAACTAGTTTCACAGCTAAAAAAGATAAGTAATGGGTGACCCTTGAAAAGGAAGCTTTACAGGGAAGCCAGGACCCTCTATTCTGTTTGACCCTTTATACACCGGCCTCCTAGGCTATCATCTCTCCCAGTTACCTACAAGGTGCTGAAGTTCTTGGACAAGGATTTAGCTCACTTAGGTTTATCTTGTAACACTAGCTCTCGTACTTTTTAATAACCTGGCTTTCTCTGAAAGGTTGGGACAGTCACATATTCTGGGTTTATGTGAATCAAAGGCTCCCCAAGTTAGACATTTCATTCAGAGAGGTAGGGTGATGCCATTTGACACTTTCCTAGGTGGACAAACCAAGGGAGCAAGGCTCTTACACTCTTAACTCTCTAACTTTCTCTAAACTAGCGTTCAACAGTTATATCTTCAGAGAAATCTCACATTATTTGAAATGATATGTACCCAATTATCTCCTCCTTCCCATTTAGTGCCACTACTCTGTGGTATTCCACACCCGGTCTACTGCTGCTGAATTAAAAAGTTGTCGTGTGACAGTAGATTTGTTCCAGTGTGCCAGAATTACTTTGGGCACTGGGAGGTAGGAGATGTAAAACATTGTATGTCCATACACTGAGGAGGAGTCATAAATGTGCATTGTAAATTGTACTTTGCTGCCATCTGCTGGTCAAAGTATGCAAATGAAAGTTAGGTGATACATTTCCTCACAAGCTCCCATAGAAGCTGCTGGGAGGAGTCTCCCAGCTCAGTGCACACACTTCCTGTGAGCTGGCTAAAAAACAGTTTTGTCTATTTAGTCTTGTTTAGTGAAGGCACTACTAGTGTGTCGGCATGGGGGTCCTTCCATCAGTGTAGCATTACCTGGACTGTGCATAATATTTCCTCCAATGGCAAGTGAAAAGATCTGTGCTCCAGCTGCCTTGAGAGGCACTAAGCTTGCTTGTTTCATAAGGAAAAGAAGCACAAAATGCAGTGTAAGCTATACTGTGAACTACCACCACTTTGCCTTTTACCCCTTTACCCCCAAGGGTGGTTTGCACGTTCATGACCGGGCCAATTTTTACAATTCTGACCACTGTCCCTTTATGAGGTAATAACTCTGAAATGCTTCAATGGATCCCGGTGAGTCTGACATTGTTTTCTCGTAACATATTGTACTTCATGTTAGTGGTAAAATTTCTTTCATATAACTTGCGTTTATTTGTGAAAAAAATGGAAGTTTGGCGAAAATGTAGAAAATTTTGGAATTTTCCAATTTTGAATTTTTATGCCCTTAAATCACAGAGATACGGCACACAAAAACTTAATAAATAACATTTCCCACATGTTTACTTTACATCAGCACAATTTTGGAACCAAATTTAACCAAAATTTTTTTATGTTAGTAAGTTATATTAAAAGTTGACCAGCGATTTCCCATTTTTACAACACCATTTTATTTTTACGGACCACATCATATTTGAAGTCACTTTGAGGGGTCTATATGATAGAAAATACCCAAAAGTGACACCATTCTAAAAACTGCACCCCTCAAGTTGCTCAAAACCACATTCAAGAAGTTTATTAATCCTTCAGTTGCTTCACAGGAATTTTTTGAATGTTTAAAAAAAATTAACATTTAACTTTTTTTCACAAAAAAATTTCTTAAGGTCCAATTTTTTTTATTTTACCAAGGGTAACAGGAGAAATTGGATTGGAAAAGTTATTGTGCAATTTGTCCTGAGTACGCTGATACCTGATATTAGAGTTGAGCGAAACGGGTCGGTCAAATTCATAAGTCGGTGACTTTCGCTAAAGTCGGGTTTCATGAAACGAAACCCGACCATAGCGTGAGGTCAGCCATGAGGTCGGCGACCAGAGCGCCAAAGTCGCGTTTCAAATGATGCTTCCAGCGCCCTTTTTCAGCCAATGATGGAGGACGCACACTGTGGGCAACGCGATGACATAGGCAGCGGTCACCACCATCTTTGAGAAGGGCATGCAAGTGATTGGCTGGCTTTGTGTGGCGTACTTCTGCCGATCTTAGCATAGGGAGAGGTTGCTGCAGCTGATTCTGAATAGGGAGAGCGTTAGGCAGGGAAGAAGAACAAAAAACTGCTTCTGCTGGTAGCGATTTTCACTGTACAACACAACAGTTTGTGTGCAGTGACAGGGGAGGCTCTATTTTTGTGCATCAGCTCTGTTGGTTATTAGGCTGCCTTATAAGGCTCCCTGATAGCTGCATCACTGTTTGCACACTGCTGTGCAAACTGCTTTTTTAAAAGCAAAAATACTTTTCTTCCTCTTTTCTGCACAGTTACCAAGCGTTCATTTTTCCACATATTTGTGTGCAGCAGTCCTGCTTATTAGGCTGCCTGCTGCCATACTTGGACTGCATCATTGTCAGCCTCCTAAAATCTCTAGGGTGATTCAAATTCTCCCCAATACTATATACACCTTGTACTTTGTCATACACCAGCCAATTTCAGCCTGTTAAATTGAGGTGTAATCTATAGTGGGCCTGAGATAATAGTTCAGCCTCCTAAAATCTCTAGGGAGATTCAAATTCTCCACAATACTATATATACACCTTGTACTTTGTCATACACCATACACCTTGCTTTACAGTTCCATATAGCTGGTGGTATTTTGGGTAAATTTTCCCAAAAATGAGGAAGTATGGTGGAAGAGGCCGTGAACGTGGGCGGGGGTTGCCAGCTGGTACTGATGGTGGTGGTGGTGGTGCATCTGCTGGTAGTCGCAAAAGCACAATAGCATCTAAGGCAGGAGGTGTTGAGCCCGCGTCATCGTCTGGCTCCACAAGGCCTCGAAGGCACCCTTTTCTGGGAGTAGATAAACTGCTTTTAAAGCCGAAGCTTCAGGAACAAGCTTTGGCTTACATTGCTGACACAGCCTCCAGCTCTATCGCCTCCTCTTCTGAACTTTCAAAAAATAAAATCACTGAGTCATCAGTGGAGGCTCCTGGTCAGGAACAACACCTTTCCTTGTGTCATTCACCCATACCAAAAGTGAAGGATGCGGCAGGCCACACTATAAATTACTCCATGGAGCTCTTTTCACATACCATGC
Organism: Dendrobates tinctorius; assembly: GCF_039654945.1. NCBI lineage: Eukaryota > Metazoa > Chordata > Amphibia > Anura > Dendrobatidae > Dendrobates > Dendrobates tinctorius. Next base: position 26,221,734 of record NW_027361827.1, on the reverse strand, counting down.
CTGGGTTATCAAGTCAAATTGTGAATTCCCCAGTCCAAGATGAATCTGACATGGAGTGCACTGATGCACAGCCACTGCTAGATTTTTCTGCTGTTACATTCACTTAGAGCACTACACTGTCCTCGCAGTGTACTGAGCCAAAATCTGACCCTGATGAAACTCAGGTGCCCCTTCCCGCACATTATACCACCTTACACAGTAACACAGAGGAAGGTGCACATGAAATTGAAGAGGAGGTGATGGATGACCCAGTTGTTGACCCAGATTGGCATCCATTGGGGGAAGAGGGTGCCGCTGTCAATAGCTCAGAAGAGGAGAAGGATCCGCAGCAGGCATCGACATCGCAACAGCTGTTATCTGGCAGGCCCGTAGCAGTCCAAAAACGGTTTACAAAAACCCAAAGGATTACAGGACAGCTTGGCCAGACGGACAAATTAGCACAGCGTGCAAGGCCTCAAAATGTCTTCCATAGTAGGAAGAGTGCAGTGTGGCACTTTTTTGAACAAAATCCTAATGATCAGGCAAAGGTTATCTGTAAGAAGTGCGCAAAGACCTTTAGCCGAGGGAAGAATCTGAGAAATTTGAGTACCAGTTGCATGCTTAGACATTTAACCACCATGCACTTGCAAGCGTGGACGGACTACCAAACCTCACGTACCACATGTGCACCTGCTCCGAATGAAGGTAGTCAGCAACGCTACATCGCTTCCCCCACTATAAGCCTACTGGTTAGCACACCACCAGCTGCAAATGTTGAGGTGTCATCGCAAGGCCAAAGCAGTCAGGGAATCACAATGTTATTGCTACGAAAGACTGAATCTAGTCCATCAGCAAGACCACCAACACCATCACCATCACCAACCCTCTCTCAGTCTACCATGTCCACCGCTAGTTCCACCATATGCAGCTCTCAAGTCCAGCTCACCCTATCAGAGACTCTGAGTAGGACAAGAAAGTACTCATCCTCTCATCCGCGTACACTGTGTTTGAACGCCCACATTGCCAAACTAATCTTGTTAGAGATGATCATAGAATCATAGAATCATAGAATCGTAGAGTTGGAAGGGACCTCCTGGGCCATCTGGTCCAACCCCCTGCTCAAAGCAGGATTCGCTAAATCATCCCAGTCAGATGTCTGTCCAGCCTCTGTTTGAAGACTTCCATTGAAGGAGAACTCACCACTTCTCGTGGCAGCCTGTTCCACTCATTGATCACTCTAACTGTCAAAAAGTTTTTTCTAATATCTAATCTGTGTCTCCTCCCATTCAGTTTCATCCCATTGCTTCTAGTCTTTCCTTGTGCAAATGAGAATAAAGTTGATCCTTCTACAATGTGACAGCCCTTTAGATATTTGTAGACAGCTATTAAGTCTCCTCTCAGTCTTCTCTTTTGCAAACTAAACATTCCCAAATCCTGCAACCTTTCCTCATAAGACAGGGTTTGCAGACCGGTCACCATTCTGGTCGCTCTTTTCTGAACTTGCTCCAGTTTGTTGATGTCTTTTTTAAAATGTGGTGCCCAAAACTGGACACAATATTCCAGATGAGGTCTGACCAAAGAGGAGTAGAGGGAAATAATGACTTCACGTGATCTAGACTGTATGCTTCTGTTAATACATCCTAGAATTGCATTTGCCTTTTTTGCTGCTGCATCACACTGTTGACTCATATTCAGTCTGTGATCTATTAGTATACCCAAGTCTTTTTCACATGTGCTGTCACTTAGCTCTATTCCTCCCATTCTATATATGCTTTTTCCATTTTTATTGCCCAGATGTAGTACTTTGCATTTCTCCCTGTTAAAAACCATTCTGTTAGTTGCTGCCCACTTCTCCAGTTTATTTAAATCTTTTTGAATCCTCTCTCTCTCTTCTCTAGTATTAGCTATCCCTCCTAGCTTTGTGTCATCAGCAAATTTAATCAGTTTACCCTCAATTCCTTCATCTAAATCGTTGATAAAGATGTTGAACAATACAGGGCCCAGGACAGAGCCCTGTGGTACCCCACTTGAGACATTCTTCCAACTGGATGTGCAGCCATTTACGACCACTCTTTGGGTCCGATCACTAAGCCAGTTATGAATCCACCTAACAGTTGCCTTGTCCATTCCATACTTAATCATTTTTTCAATAAGGATTGTATGAGAGACTTTGTCAAATGCTTTGCTGAAGTCAAGATATACTATATCTACAGCATTTCCTTGATCCACCCAATCAGTGATACCGTCATAGAAGGAAATTAAGTTAGTCTGACATGACTTATTAGTTACAAACCCATGCTGACTCTGTTTAATCACTTCATTCTTATCCAGGTATTGACATACATGTTGTTTAATAATTTGTTCAAAGATCTTTCCTGGTATACAAGTCAGACTCACCGGCCTATAGTTACCTGGGTCCACCTTCTTCCCCTTTTTCAAGATAGGAACAACATTTGCTCTTCTCCAGTCTTCTGGCACTTCTCCTGTTCTCCAAGAATTTTCAAAGATTATAGAGAGGGGTTCAAAAATTTCTTCTGCTATCTCCTTCAGTACTCTGGGGTGTAATTCATCTGGACCTGGAGACTTGAATTCATTTAGGCTAGCTAAGTGTTTCCTCACTATCTTTCTGTTTATAGATATCCTGGATTCTTCTATTCCCTTAATAGGACAGTGAATAACAGTTGATGTTACATTTCCTTTCTGAGAGAAAACAGATGCAAAATAGGAATTTAAAAGTTCAGCCTTCTCAACATCCTGTCTTACCATTTCATCATTTTCATCCTGTAAAAATCCTATAGCATCTTTGACTTTTCTTTTACTTTTGACATATCCCCAAAATCCTTTATTATTGCTTTTGACACCTCTTGCAAGCCTCAATTCATTTTCAGCTTTAGATAATCTGATTTGTGCCCTGCAGGTTCTGCAGACAGCATTATATTCTTCTTTAGATATGCCTCCCTCTTTCCATTTTATAAACATTTTTTTCTTCCTTTTTAGCATGTGCTTAAGTTCTGTGTTCATCCATCCTGGTTTCCTTAACTGCTTCCTATTCTTCCCTCTTTTCGGAATTGTTAACAACTGTGCTTTGAGAATTTCATTTTTCAAGATTTCCCATCCTTCCTGGACATTTTTGTCTTTAAGGATATCCAGCCATTGGATCCCTCCAATTCTCTTTCTGAATCCCTTAAAATCTGCCTTTCTGAAATCTAACCTTGACGTCTGAGTCTTCACAGGTCTTCCGCCTCTAGTTATCCAAAATTCTAAAATAGCATGGTCGCTACCTCCTAGGGTCCCAGCCACTTTTACCTCCTCAACCATTTCCTCCCTGTTTATAAGGATTAGATCCAAGGTAGCAGTTCCCCTTGTTTTCTCCTTTACCTTTTGGAAGATAAAGTTGTCAGCAAGAGAGGATAAGAATTTCCTTGACCTGTTAGTTTTGCCTGAGAGAGATTCCCAACAAATGTCTGGATAGTTGAAATCTCCCATGACAACTATGTCATATTTTTTGGAGAACTTGGCCATTTGATGCATAAAGAGTTCATCCATAGCTTCAGCTTGCACAGGCGGCCTGTAGTAAATGCCTACAATGGTGTCCTTTCCATTGTTCTGTCCTTGTATTCTTACCCAAACAGTTTCCACAGAACTCCCAGTCTCTGAATCTTCAATCTCTGTGCAGATATACGCGTTTCTAACATACAATGCGACACCCACTCCTCGTTTATCAAGTCTGTTTCTTGCAAATAAGTTGTATCCTTCTAGTCTTGTATTCCAATCATGTGTATTGTCCCACCAAGTTTCAGTGATTCCAATGACATCATATTTCTTTTCCTGTGTTAGTAGTTCCAATTCTCCTTGTTTGTTGCCCATGCTTTGTGCATTAGTATAGAAACATTTTAGTTTGTGATTGGTTTCTCTTTCTCCAATATTTTTATTAATTAGATTCTTTCGTCTTTGTTCTTCCTTTCCACTTCTAATAGCAGAGTTCTCAATAGCATTTGTCAGGTGTATGGCTTTTTCTGGTCTTTTGCTTCCCTTCCCATGTTGTTCTAGTTTAAAGCTCTCCTTACAAGTGTAGCAAGGCGACTTCCAAATACTTGCTTACCAGTCTTCGTAAGGTGCACCCCATCTCTAGCAAGTAGTCCATCGTATAAGTAGTTCACTCCGTGATCCAGAAATCCAAATTGTTGCTGACGGCACCATCGACGTAGCCAGTTGTTCACCTGCAGAATCTTATTCCACCTCCTTGTTCCATGGCCATCCACTGGGAGGATGGAAGAGAAGACCACCTGCACTCCCAGTTCTTTCACTTTCTTGCCTAAGTCTTCAAAGTCTCTGCAGATGGTTTCCAGGTCGTTTCTTGCAGTGTCATTTGTCCCCACATGTAGTAGCAGGAATGGGTAGTCATCTGTAGGTCTGAAGAGTCCTGATATCCTGTCAGACACATCTTTAATTTTTGCACCTGGAAGACAACACATTTCTCTTGAAGTTATATCCGGTCTGCAGATAGCGGCCTCAGTTCCTCTCAACAGGGAATCCCCCATGACCACCACTCTCCGTTTCTTCTTCACAACATTTTTCTTTCTCCATCCAGGAGGACTCTGAAGGCGTACAAGGTTGCTGCTTGTTGGCAAAGTCTTATCCTGATGTATTTCTTCATTGTTTTCCTGCGGGAGAGCCTGGTACTGGTTTCTGAGCAGTATGGGTGCTGACTGCCTCCTGATCCTCCTGCTTCTCTGGGTCACATGTCTCCATTCCTGGGTCACATGATGCCCTACCGGTTGGTTGAAAGCGAAGCTGCCTACGCAGTACCACGCTATGACCTACCCAGTTGGCATTTCTTTTCTCGAAAAGCCATCCCAGCCCACCACCTGCATGTGAAAGACTGCATTGGCCATGCACTCAAGCAATCAGTGAGTGGAAAGGTGCACCTCACATGCATGGTCCAGTAGGCATGGCCAGGGCTGTTACGTGTCCATCACTGCGCACTGGGTTAATGTGGTGGATGCAGGGTCCACAGGGGACAGCGGCGGTGGGACAGTGCTGCCTAGCCCACGGTATAGGAAACAGTTGGCTGTAGGCGTTCGACCCTCCTCCTCCTCCTCCTCCAGAAGTGAAAGCTCGTCCACAGAGTGCAGTCGCACAAGCACTCCATCTGCAGCTGCCAGTGTTGGTTGCACACGAGGTGTCCCACTATCGAACAGCTAGTGGTAAGCGTCAGCAGGCTGTGTTGAAGATGATGTGTTTGGGAAACAACAGACACACAGCGGAGGTACTGGCCGACTACTTGCAGCGACAAACTGAGTCATGGCTGGGCAGTCTACATCTTTAGACAGGCAAGGTAGTTAGTGATAACGGCTGGAATTTTGTGGCAGCCATAGCCCTTTTAAAACTCAGACACATACTTTGCCTGGCTCACACCTTGAACCTGGTGGTGCAGTGCTTCCTCTATAATTATCCGGAGTTAACAGCACTGCTCCATAAGGTGGAAGACTGTGCTCGCAGATCCGCCAGTCACCCGTACACTCCAGTCGTATGCAGAAGCTGCAGCGATTTCTCAACCTTCCCAAGCACCGCCTAATTATCGACGTTGCAACAAGGTGGAACTCCACCCTGCACATGGTTGAGAGGCTGTGCGAACAGAGGCAGGCTGTAATGCATTTGTGGGAGGATACACGGGCAGGCAGTTTGAGGGCAGACATGGAGTTGTCTGGTGTGCAGTGGTCGAAGCTGAAAGACCTCTGTAAAGTCCTTCAGTGTTTTGAGGAATACACATGGCTGGTAAGCGCAGAAGGCGCCATCATAAGCATGAGCATCCATCATTTGCATCTGCTCATACAAACTTTGATGCACATTAAGGAGCAGGCGTCTGCAGCCGAGGAGGAAGAGGAGGAGGGAAGCCTTGATGACAGTCAGCCACTGTCTGCTCAGGGAACTCTCCTGGACGAGGTGGAGGAAGAAGAGGAAGAGGAGGAGGAGGATGATAATTTAGTGGAGGATGATGCTTCTCAAGGAGCAAGAGAAAATGTTGGCGTGGCAAGGTCAGGTACAGGGTTTGTGCTTGACTGGAGGGATGTGGATTTGCCAGAAAGTACTCCTCCACCCAGCACTTGCAGTGCATCATTGACAACTGGAACATTGGCCCACATGTGTGATTATGCCTTGCAGATCCTAAAAAGGGACCCCTGCATTGCCAAAATGATGAACGATGACGACTACTGGTTGGCCAGCATCCTGGATCCACGCTATAATGGAAAATTCCAAAACATCATGCCACAGGAGAACCTAGAGCTAATATTGGCTAACAAACAAGCAACTCTGGTAAACAACTCTGGTAAACAGTTAGTTTGAGGCATTCCCAGCACACAGCAGCGGTGATGGCTCTCACATGAGCCATAGGGGGCAACATGGAAGAGGTGTTCGTGGTGCACACATCCGAAGTGGCGTTGGAGACAGGGGTTTCATGACCATGTTGTGGACTGATTTTTCAAGTACCGCTCACACGACTGGTAATACTGCATCGATTGAAAGTGACAGGAGACAGCACTTGTCAACTATGGTTACAAACTACTTCTCCTCCCATATCGATGTTCTCCCTCACAGGTCATTCCCCTTTGACTATTGGGCCTGTAAACTGGATACCTGGCCTGAATTGGCACAATATGCCTTACAGGAGCTCGCTTGCCCTGCTGCTAATGTGCTATCCGAAAGAGTCTTCAGTGCTGCTGGATCAATCCTAACAGAAAAAAGGACCCGTCTGTCGACCCAAAATGTTGATGATCTAACCTTCATTAAAATGAACCATGCATGGGTTTCAAAGCCTTCCCCTGCTGACACATAGGTTGCCAGAAAAATGACTCGCTTTTGTCCTCCTCTTCCTCGGACTTCTCCTATTCCTGCATTTGCAGCTGCTGAATGTCCAACATCAACATATGCCATTTTTTCAACCTCCCTAGCTGGGCTGCCTTCTCCCCCAGGGCCGGGGTCACCACCTGGTGCACGCACCCGTGCGAGTGCCGTTGCCCTGGACAGGTTGGTGGGCCCACTCTTGGGCGACGGCACTGGCACAGGGTCCCTCATAGTACAATCAAGTGTCTCTGACGGTGGGGGTGCACACCCGCCGTCAGACACACCGGCGTACTATGAGGGGCCCTGTGCCAGGACCGCCACCCACGAGTGGGCCCCCCCTGCTTGCTCAGGGCCCCAGCACTTGCAATACTTACCTTTCCCTGCTCCACCACTGTGTAGTCTGGGCTGTTAGATCCTTCACTGGGACTGCCAATACAAATTTGGGGAACTGATAGATGATGGTTAAGACGTAGCTATGCCCTGTCCTGCTGGGCTCTATCTTCAGATGATCAATGGCTTCCATTTGTTATGGACGTCGACTCACAATGAGATGCAGTGGTGGTTTATCATCAGCATTCATAGTTTTCCTACTCACAGACGTGTGAATCCTTATGGATATAATGTTATTCTCGGGCTTACTGTGCGCTGCTTGACCAGGATAAAATCACCACAACGTGAGAAATTTAACCATTTAATTCCCAACGCGTTTCAAAGTGTGAACCACTTCTTCAGGGGATGTCAACCCCTGAAGAAGAAGTGGTTCACACTTTGAAACGCGTTGGAATTAAATGGTTAAATTTCTCACGTTGTGGTGATTTTATCCTTGTCAAGCAGCGCACAGTAAGCCCGAGAATAACATTATGTCCATAAGGATTCATATTGGCGGTCACACAGTGGACCTTCGGGCGTGCAGCAGGCTGACGGCGGGTTTATATGCCTATACCTTTCCTGGAAAGGGTGAGTAGACTTCTGCTATATCTATTCAATTGTCCACCAGATAAGACCCTATTGCGCTTTTCTGTTTCCCAGTTTTAGTATACTCACAGACGTGTGACATTCCTGCCCACATTTTTAAATGTGTCCTCTCATGCCAATCCAATAAAATCGCCTACGGCCTGTGGCTTCTGTCTTTTGCACTCCAAAGTTACCTGACAGATCATGATAGGCAGTAAGGACCATGTCTACATCTCTCCCTGTGATCACAATTTGATGGAGATAAGTAACGATGATGGGTTCCATGGTACTGCGATACAGCAACCCTTTCTTCACAAAGAACTGTTTTCGCTGTCTCCACACACAAAGTAATTGAGGCTCAGCATCGCCTCTGAGAATTCTCCCGGGAATTTTTCCCGTGATTAGTAATTCCAAAATTTCTGCAATCACTCGACTTTCCATCTGTACTTGTATCCATCTCGTTTCCTCTTGCGGAGAGTCTGGACTGTCTTACTGAGACTGAAATATATATGAAGATTTAAAAATACCCCAACAGTGTATACTGGTGTACGCTTCGAATACATTACCCTTTTTCTACTTTTTAGATTCTTGTCTAATCCATACTGAGGCTGTGAGTGTCTTTGTCGGACTCTGGAAATATACACAGAGATTTTTAATGGTTAAACTATGCTATATAAACCTGTTATCCGGTGATACTGTACCCTTTCTCAACTTTCTACAATCTTGTCGAATCCATACTGGGCCTGAGACCGTCTGAGTCTGCTATCTGATACATACACATACTTTAGATTTTTAATGTGTAAACTATGCTATATATACCTGGTATCCGGTGATACTGTACCCTTTCTCAACTTTCTACAATCTTGTCGAATCCATACTGGGTCTGAAACCGTCTGAGTCTGACTCCTGATTAGAGATGATCAGTGTTCGAGTCGAACTGTTCGCCAAGTTCAGATTCGAGTTGTTTTGGGCGGTGTTCGAGCCGTTCGTCGAACTCGAACACTTTGCTTAAAATTCGGCTGTTCGAGGTTCCGTTCGAGAACGTTTCGTTCACCAAAAGCGTAACTTTATTTTCACATTAAAACACATAAAGAAAAAAAGTATATGCACACAAATAGGGATCACCACAAGGATATGATAATCAAAAAGTATCAATTTTATTAATGGACACAACAAACAGACACTTTGTTTAAAAACAATTAAAAAGTCTGAACAACCAGACACTGATAACAAAACAAAGACAATGGGTCATTTTGATAAATAGTTAAATACTCTGGGTCCCAAGGCCAACCATTCAGTATAATGCCAGTATAATTTTCACATTAATAATGGTTTTCAATGTTAATAGACAGCTTCATGGCATAGTAGCGGTGTCTGGTAGCCAGCGGTGTAGTACACCTGTCAAGGAGCTACACCATGTGTTTCTAATAATTTTTCACCATATCTTGTCCAGAAAATCTTTTTGGGCCTTGTAGCACTGTCTGCTACTCAGCAGAGGAGCCCACCCGTGAACCAAGCTGTGCCGCCTGTTTATGTAAGAACCATTTTTTAAGGCTAGTTTCACACTTGCTTTTTTTTGCAGCGCGTTTTTCCCGCAAAAAAACGCATTAAAAAAACGCATACAAATGCATACAAACGCGGCGTTTTTTTGCAGCATTTTAATGCGCATGCAGGAAAAAAACGCAGCGTTTTTGCGCGTTTGTATGCGTTTTTTGTGCGTTTGCGTTTTTTTACAGATTTTGGAAAAACCCCACAAAAAAGAAAAAACAACCATTCAACAACACACAAGACCAATGGGACTTCATTGTGGGTGTGGTATGTTAATATATATAGACCCTGTCTACAGTATTCTTCACATTTGCTTGATTCTTCTCGTGACCATGGATCTGCGCTGGAAGAGTTTTCACTTCAACTTGGATTTGGACATCGCGATGGCTCAGGCGTATGCAGTTGCTTGCCATGAACAAAGGAAGAGAGAGAGGCAGCGAAGACGGCGGCGTATGTGGATACATCCGATTGTTGAACTCCGGGAGAGCCGTGGGGCATACCACACCCTCTACAGCGAGCTACGTGCAAACCCGGAGAAATTTACTGATTATATCCGGATGTCCCACGAAAGTTTCATGGATTTGCTTGCTCGTGTCCAACAATCCATCCGGAGACAGGACACACAGCTCCGTCGTGCGATTCCTCCTGAGGAACGGCTACTGGTGACATTACGGTATGTTTTAAAAACAAAGGGGTGTGGTCTGATGTTTTTTTTTGTAAATTTAGTATTCAAAAACTTGGGTAATTAGTTTTCGTGAATGTACTAATATTTTTTTTTATAGTTTTTAAAAATAATATACATAAATATTAATTTTACTTCTTTGTCTGTTCACAGATTCCTGGCGACTGGAGAAACCCTATCCTCACTACACTTCCAGTACCGTATTGGAATCTCTACCTTGTCTGGAATTGTTGCTGACACCTGCCGGGCTCTCTGGAATGTTCTTTGCCCAGAATTTATGCCCCTGCCCACCGCTGAAAAGTGGATGGAAATTGCTGACAAATTCTGGACAGTATGCAATTTTCCCAACTGTTTGGGAGCTGTTGATGGGAAACACATACGGATCATCAAACCCCAAAGAACGGGATCTGAGTACTATAATTACAAAAAGTACTTTTCAATAGTACTCATTGCAATTGCGGATGCCGGATGTATGTTTGTAGCAGTGGACATTGGAGCATTTGGCCGTGGTAATGACTCGCAGGCTTTTAAAAACTCAGACATGGGCCGGAGGTTGTATGGCAACCAATTTAATTTCCCTATGCCACGGCCTCTTCCTCACACCGAAGCTCCGCCACTGCCCTTTGTAATGGTTGGCGATGAGGCTTTTCAAATGTGCGGAAACTTACTGAAACCCTACTCCAGCCGGGACTTGGACCACACCAAAAAAATTTTTAATTACAGGCTGACCAGGGCCAGAAGAACTGTCGAGTGTGCTTTTGGGATTCTTGTTTCCAGATGGCGAATTCTGGGCACGGCCATTAATCTTAAACTTGAAACAGTCGATGAGGTGGTGAAGGCCTGTGTGGTTCTACATAACTTTGTGATGGCTAAAGAGCACCCGACCTTTGAACTGGACGATGATGCTCCTAACCCATTGCCTGAATTCACTCAGCACACTCTCAGGTCATCCGTTGAAGTTGGCCAAATGAGGGACAAATTTGCGGCCTACTTTATTTCTGATGTAGGACGGGTGCACTGGCAAGATGAAATGGTGTAATGTTGTTGTTTATGGTAATAAAAATCCTTATTTGATACCATTACTGAGTGCACTATATTTTTTAAACTCCAATTAATTAAAAAACTTCCCATGTATAACTGAATTTTGTTATGTTCACACACCTGGGCAGGTAAATACACATACGAGTTAAAATGCAGCATTGCTAGTCTGCGTGAAATATATTGGAATGAGCAAAGCTGCAGTCCATGAATCAGGAAACCATTTTTTTTCAAGAGAAAATTGTGCAACTAGTTTAAAACAAAGTATGTGATTTTCTCAAAACACAACCCTCAAAACCCAACCCCAATGAAAGTCCATGGGGAATACAAGTCAGCATTGAGTGGATGAATGTAATCTGCTCATGTAATCTGCTCCATTACAAGTTATTACACTAGGCCTTGGAATGACTATACTAGGCCGTGGTATTTCAAATATGAGTATAGTAGGCCTTGGGGCTAGTAGTATAGTAATATGTGAAATACCACGTCCTAGTATAGTCATAACAAGGCCTACTCGATTTTGGCCAACTAGTATCTTGTTTCACAAAAAACAAACGGGTGAAACTTGACAAGTTTCAACAGTTTGAAAATAGATTCTAGTTGGTAAAACTAGAGTTATTACACTAGGCCTTGGAATGACTATACTAGGCCGTGGTATTTCAAATATGAGTACAGTAGGCCTTGGGGCTAGTAGTATAGTAATATGTGAAATACCACGGCCTAGTATAGTCATACCAAGGCCTACTGTAATAACTCGATTTTTAACAACTAGCATCTTGTTTCACAAAAAACAAAGTGGTGAAACTAGAAAGAAACTTATTTTTTAGACAAGTTTCAACAATTTGTTTTTCATGAAACCAGATTCTATTTGGTAAAACTAGAGTTATTACACTAGGCCTTGTAATGACTATACTAGGCCGTGGTATTTCAAATATGAGTATAGTAGGCCTTGGGGCTAGTAGTATAGTAATATGTGAAATACCACGGCCTAGTATAGTCATACCAAGGCCTACTGTAATAACTCGATTTTTAACAACTAGCATCTTGTTTCACAAAAAACAAACTGGTGAAACTAGAAAGAAACTTATTTTTTAGACAAGTTTCAACAGTTTGTTTTTCATGAAACCAGATTCTATTTGGTAAAACTAGAGTTATTACACTAGGCCTTGGAATGACTATACTAGTCCATGTTATTTCACATATGACTATACTAGCCCTTGGGTTGTTTTTTAACATGTATTTACCCATCAGTGTGTGTGAGCGGCGCAAACAACATTAATGAAACTTATTAATGGTGAACCACAAATGTAAATTTATTTTTTATCACAAAAAAAAAACTAAAAATTATTTTTTACGGCGTTTGGGGGCAGATGGTTTCAATTTGGGGGTGTGCAGGGAATATGCAACACTTGCAGTTGAAGACGGTGTTTGAGGGGAAGGGGCAACAAAACTTGTGGGGGAAGGTAGTCCAGTTAAGGGAATTAAACTTGGAACACTTGTAGGAGAGGAAATCTGTTCAGTTACATTAGTTGTAATGGCATGTCGCCGTAGGCTTGTGTGCCTGGACCGACTTTGGCCCAATGCCCGCCTTGATTGATTACGCCTTGAAGTAGGGGCAAATATGGAATGTAGGTCCCCCGTCTGCTGGTATGGCTGCTGCTGCTGAGGTGGCGGCTGCTGCTGCATAGGTGGCGGCTGCTGCTGAGGTGGCGGCTGCTGCTGAGGTGGCTGCTGCTGCTGAGGTGGCTGCTGCTGCTGAGGTGGTTGCGGCTGCTGCTGAGGTGGCGGCTGCTGCTGAGGTGGCTGCTGCTGCTGAGGTGGCTGCTGCTGCTGAGGTGGCTGCTGCTGCTGAGGTGGCTGCTGCTGCTCTTCGTTGTCAGTGCTCGTCCTTGCAGGAGGACTGGTGGCGGCAGTGATGGCCCAGGTTTGCAGAGTGGTGGTGGCAGGGCTACTACATGTTGTTGTAGCGGCAGGGCTGTTCCATGTTTGCCTAGTGGTGGCTGAGCTCCACGCATGCATGGGATTGGCGGTGGTGCTCCAGACAGGAGCAGCGCTTGCCATGGTGGTGTCGGTGAAGTGACCAGCTGCACTCAGACTTGTGGTGGTGTAACGGTGGGTGTCCTGGCTTTGAATAGAGGTGTCCGTGCAGTGGTATGCAGCACAAGTCGGTAGTGAGGTGAAGCGAGTCAATGGTGGCACAGGTGGAAAGGACACCACTGACTGCTGACCGTACCGATTATGCTGCATAGCCTGCAAGAAAGCATTGTTGCAGGCCTGCAGCACATTCAGCTGTTGATCAGGACTAAGGTGTTCCGCCATGCCCTTTTCAATCTTACTAAAAAAATGGTGTGCTGGTCTGTTGAGGTCGGCCTCCAGACGGTCAAGGCGCTGTTCTACAGAATTGAAGCGGTGTTCAAAGTGGTTAAAACCACGTTCCATGAGTGCAAAACCGCTTTCAACTCTGTCGGACAGTGACTTGAGGCTGGAATTAAATGTCTCGCTCAAATGCATAAACTCGGGCAAGACATTCCTGTCCAAGGCCCTCTGCCGCTGGCGGGTAGTGCCCGCATAACCAGTGGCAGAGACCTGGGACAGGGGAACACCTGATGGCCCAGCTTCCTGGTCACCAGCTGTGTGTGTGGTTGACCTGCAAGGTGCTTCCTGGCTGTCGGATGGCTGGGACGGGTCAGAGGACGTCCGAGGAAGGACCGCTCCAGGGCCAGGTTGCAGGGTGCTGCTCCAGGTGCTGTGGAAGAAAGGAAAATCATTACTACCATGCCTTTACAAGAAGCATCAGCTGTGGATTAGAAAAACACAGATTAATAAAAATAAAAACCCAAAATGTATAATACTTACGATCTTGTGGCAAGGACCGGTCTTAGGAACTGCAACGCGTGATAGTGACGGTATCTAGTTCTGGTCCTTGACGCAGATCCACTGCGAACCTGGCCCTCAGCACGAACATCACTGTTGAAGCGGTCCTTGATTGAACGCCAACGTGTTCGGACTTTGTCCACTGTTGATAAAAAAAAACAGTGCCGTCAAGGACAACAGTCACTGCGGCACAATGTAGCAATACAATACTCAAAGCAGTCACTGTAGACCCCGATGAAACTGTTGGGTTTCCTGCTAGAATACGCCTAGCACGAAACCCAACAGTGCCGTCAAGGACAACAGTCACTGCGGCACAATGTAGCAATACAATACTCAAAGCAGTCACTGTAGACCCCGATGACACTGTTGGGTTTCCTGCTAGAATACGCCTAGCACGAAACCCAACAGTGCCGTCAAGGACAACAGTCACTGCGGCACAATCTAGCAATACAATACTCAAAGCAGTCACTGTAGACCCCGATGACACTGTTGGGTTTCCTGCTAGAATACGCCTAGCACGAAACCCAACAGTGCCGTCAAGGACAACAGTCACTGCGGCACAATGTAGCAATACAATACTCAAAGCAGTCACTGTAGACCCCGATGAAACTGTTGGGTTTCCTGCTAGAATACGCCTAGCACGAAACCCAACAGTGCCGTCAAGGACAACAGTCACTGCGGCACAATGTAGCAATACAATACTCAAAGCAGTCACTGTAGACCCCGATGACACTGTTGGGTTTCCTGCTAGAATACGCCTAGCACGAAACCCAACAGTGCCGTCAAGGACAACAGTCACTGCGGCACAATACAGAGCAGGGAAATACTCACTAAACGCCTTTTTGGAGGATGCTGTGGCGCTGTCCCAGCCATCCATCAACGCTGCGGCCACCTCATTCCATAGCCGCCGGGTCACCACATTGTCCTTGTACAGCCGGTCACGGCTGTCCCACAATGGCGAACGCTCCTGGACCAGGCTGATGAGCTGCTCATTATCCAGGTAGACGTCTTCATCCCGTTGTGGAACCTAGACAAAACACATTCATTAGAATAATCAAATTTAAATTGAATAAAAAGTTACAAAAAAAGAAACAAAAAAATGAGTAAAAATAGAAGATAAAAAATAAAGAACATTACAAATCATTTGATACTTACATTCCGTATCACCACCGGGACTTGGCTTCGCTGCTCCTGCTCTTCGCCCTCACTAGTGCCGTCCGCAGATGATGATGACGATGTCTTAAGAAAGTTGAAAAAAACGTAAGAGATTTGGAGAAGCAGCAGATATACTTACCAGATGCACGAAAATAATCACCTCACGGTCTGCTTGCGCCAATTCGTGCCGCGATGGGGAATACTCGGATTCTGAAGACATACTGCATGTAAAAATAATAAAAATCATTAGTACATACATAATTTAAAAGGACAGGCATATAATGTAATATACTCACATTCTTCGCTGATATAATGGGTTCTTGGTTGACTGTCTGCTCTTCAATCTGTCAGTGTAGTAGTGGCAGAGTTTTGGCAGGCACCTCCTTTATATAGACTTTTTTTTTTTTACTTTAGAAGATTCTAACTAGGATAAAAAGTGGACACCACCCAAAAAACGCAGCGCTAAAAAATCGCATACCTGCGCATGCCAGTGCGCACGTATGCGCATCCATAGGCTATAATGGCCTTTTTTAGCGCAAAACGTGCGCATACGTGCGCATGCGCTTTTTTCCAGGGCCAAAAAATGCAACATGCAGCGTCTGGAAAATACCAACGCACACCCCAAAAAAACGCAGCGCATGAAAATCGCATACATGCGCTTACAAGCGCGCATGTATGCGCACCCATGTTAAATATAGGGGAAAAATCGCATGCGCACGTATGCGTTTTTTTCCAGCGCTAAAAAACGCAAATGTGAAACCAGCCTTACTTCATTTAGCCCAGTGAATACTTTGAGCCTAGTACCTGTGTCTACTGCTCAGCAGAGGAGCCCACCCGTGAACCTAGCTATGCCGCCTGTTTATGTAAGCACTGTCTTCTACTCAGCAGAGGAGCCCAGCTGTTAAGCAAGCTACAGCACCTGTGGTTTGGGCACTTAATTTTTTCACATTCTTTCTGGAATGCCGGTTAGGCTTAATTCCGGTATTCCGGTTCACCTGCACATACTGGGAAATCCTCGTTTGCGGGGAAGAATTGGAATCCCAGATCACCATCACTAATGGGGTTCATCGGGTTATCCGCACCTGTAAGCGACACACGCTGGTCCTTTCAGTGTAGCGCACGTGCAGCCTCGGACATGTAAGGGCATGACAGACCTGTTATTGCTTGATCTCGCGTGCCAGAGCCTCGCATGTCCCTCTAATAAACTGGACGCAGACCACGGGGGCATGCCGGAGTCTCGTTCTCGAATTAAGCTGACAAATCGCTAGCACAACTAAAAACGGCCATGCACCACCACCCACAGAATCGAGAAAGCTTGCAATCTGTCCATCCTTTCCGTGGCTGGCATGGTTGAGGTTGCCCGTGTGGAGTCCAATTAAGTCGCAGGCTCCACTCCTTGTGGTGGTGCCCTTCTGGACATTCCTTTAAGGTTCAGCTTTGCAACCATACTGCCCCCGTAAACCAAACACTTTGCCTTCATGGACGTTGTTCGGAGGGTCATGGGAAAAAACGCCGCCCGATCAGCAGTTGGCATAATTTATGGTGGGAAGTCCGACGGTATATGATAGTCTTCGATTTTAGAATTTTAGAATTTTTTTGTATTTTAGATTTTTATTCCAGCCTTTCTTGACTTTATAAGGGCATAACATGCCTATATCTGTGTCTCCTCCTCCTCCTTTTACTCCTCCACCTCTTTTCTATATGTAGTTGCCCTTTTCCATATGTTATTTGTGTCTTCTGAGCATTTTGTCTGCTTTGGGACACCTTTTAAGGTGTTTTGTATGTGTTTTCTGTGTGCTTGTATGTGTTTGCGTGCCATTGTTTTCAGTGGGGTTCGACGGTGCTCGTCAAACGTTTGACGAACATTCGACGAACTTGCCTCCTGTTCGCCGAACTGAACCGAACTCGAACACTAGCGGGGTGGCTCAACACTACTCCTGATATATAGATGTACATTTTTAATGTTTAACCTATGCTATATATACTGGTATCTGGTGATACTGTACCCTTTCTTCCAGAAAGTCCTCCTCCACCCACCACTCTAAGTGTATCATTGACACCTGGAACATTGGCCCGCATGTGTGATTATTTTTTGCGGATCTTCTTTTTATATTGTGGTGTGATCCATCCTGAGCGTGTGAGAGTCTGTGGGTTACTCCTGCAATTTATACGTAGATTTAAAAATTACCCCAACACTGTATACAGCTCTACGCTTGTGATACATTACTGTTATGAGCTCATTTTCTGCTCCACCAGTTGAGAGTTCCCCTTCCGTTCTCCCTCTGGTGGTGACAGGATGTGGTGAGGTTGGTTTGAGTGGTAGTGATCTGCCACCTGGTGAGGAAGATAGTGATTGGATCTCTGGAGTATCAGACTGGATATAAGACAGCCGACGCCCTATCCTGTTGCTGGTGATTTAGTCTGTTTCTCAGGTCTAGGACTCAGCTCTGTTCCAGTCTTCTAAAGATAAGTTTGCTTTTTGCTAATGTTCACACTTGCTCTTGTTGGTCTTTTCAGTTTTTTGTGTGGTCAACCAGCCCAGCTGGGCTGTGCTGAATTTCCACTCTTATTTGCCAAATTGCCTTTTTTTTGTCCCTTATTAGATTGGCCTCTTTTTGCTCTGTCTCAGAATATTTCAGAGTGCTGATATAGTGGGAGAAGTCTAGTGACTTCAGGGTTAATTTTGCTATCAGTTGTGTTGGACATTTTGTAGGGTTTTTTGGCAGACAGTGTCTTTCCTTTCCTGTCCTTTCTAGTTAGTCTGGCCCCATCGTTTGCTCAGCCTATTTTCCTGCCTTTGTTTGTGTTTTCATTTTTTTTTCACCGTCAATACATGTGGGGGGCTGTCTCTCCTTTGGGGTCTGCTCTGGGGAGTTAGTTTTCCCCTTTTCCTGCATTAGGCTTATTTAGTTTCTCCGGTTGTGACGAGGCGTCTAGGACCACCGTAGGAACGCTCCACGACTGCTGCTAGTTGCGTGTTAGGATCAGGGGTCTGAAGTCTGCATAGTTACCAACCTCTTTGGTTTTCTGAGACTTAGCTTGTGTTGTTTTTTATTTCCTCCTCGGCTACCCGTTCATAACACATTACCCATTTACTGCTTTTTATATTCTGGTCTAATCCAAACTGACCAAGTGAGAGTCTGTTTCTGACTGTGGAAATAAATACTGAGATTGACAATGACCCCTACACTGTATACAGCTGTACGCTTCAGATCCATTACCGTTTTACGGCTTTTTAAATTGTGTTGTAATCCATACTGAGCCTGAGAGCGCCTGTGTCTGCCTCCTGAAATATATACGGAGATTTAGAATGTTTAAACTATACTATATATACCTGCCATCTGATGATACTGTACCCTTTTTCTCCTTTTTATATTCTTGTCTAATCCATACTGAGCCTGTGAGTGTCTCTGTGTGACTCATAAAATATATAGGGAGATTGACAATTATCCTTTGACTGTATACAGCTGTACGCTTCTGATACAGTACCATATATCTGATGTTATTTTGGGTACATTTTCTCCAAAATTTGGAAGTATGGTGGAAGAGGCCGCGGACGTGGGCGTGGGGGGGGCCAGCTGTAGTGATGGTGATGGTGCATCTGCTGGTAGTGGCAAAAGCACAATAGCAGCTAAGGCAGGAGGTGTTGAGCCTGCGTCATGGTCTGGCTCCGGAACGCCTGGAAGGCTACCTTTTCTGGGAGTAGGTTATCCGCTTTTAAAGCCAGAGCATCAGGAACTGGTTTTGGCTTACATTGCTGAAACAAACTCCAGCTAATATGTCCTCCTCTTCTGAAGTTTCAAAAAATGCAATGACTGAGTTGTCAAGTGCTGGCTACTGGTCAGGAAGAACCCCTTTCCTTGTGTCCTTCACCCCCACCAAAAGTGAATGATGCAGCAGGCCACACTTCACATTAGTCCATGTAGCTCTTTCTCACATACCATGCCTGGGTTATCAAGTCAAATCGTGAATTCCCCAGTCCAAGATAAATCTGACATGGAGTGTGGGTCACCAGCCAGGGCAGTGGGGTTAATCGGTACTGGGCCGGTGTCTCAGAGGGATGTGTCATGGTGGTGGTGACCCGGTCCGTGTCCCTGGGTGTCCATGCAAAGGGGTGAATACCATTTATAGGTGAATGATATGTGACACCACCTGTGGTTTCTGATCAGATTGACCAGCGCTGCAGTGTCGCTTCTCTGGGACAGATGTTGTGGTGCAGCTAAGATGTAGAAGCCCTGCACAGGTAGGGCCGTAGTCGCAGGGCAGATGAAAGAGTTGGTAGATGGTGTGCAATGCAGGATGTAGCAGAGCTGTGCGCCAGGTGCAGGAGAAAGATGACAGACACAGTCGTGCAGTTCCTTTACGTTCTCGTATGGCAGGCAGCCGTAGCCATTTCCTTCTGGCTCACACACGTTGCTGCTGGGGCCTCTGAGCCTTAGTTGGGAACAGAGCATTTACAGCTGCTACTTCCTCCGGTTTCTGCTGCAGGACCGTCAGTGTCCCTACAAACTCGGAGACCAGAATCCGGACCATGCGCTGCAGCTAGGAGTGAGCCTTAACTCTGCTCATCCTCCAGCTCCCCTTCTCACGTCCACACACTTCCCCTTCCCTTCACAGACTGCCCTAACTTCCCACCTCCCAACCACAGAGAGCAGCTCCTCAGCAGTCAGGTTCAGAGCTCTCCCTGCTGGCCTGGAGTGGGAACTGTGTTGTGTGTTGGTTTAACTGCTAGAGAGATCCTTCGTTGCTCCCAGGCATGACATCACACTCCCTAGGAAGAAGGTAATGCCACTGTAGCGACCGTACTCCTGGGGGCGCCACAAGTGCACTGATGCCCAGCCACTGCTAGATGATTCTGATGGTACATTGACCCAGACCACTACATTCCCCTCGCACTCTACACAGCCAGAATCTGACCCTGATGAAAGTCAGGTTCCCCTTCCTGCATACTATACCACCTTACACAGTGACAAAGAGGAAGGTGCAGATGAAAGCGCAGGTTCCTTGAGCATGTGGGGGGGCATACTCATGGGCGACGGCACTGGCACAGGGTCCCTCATAGTATGCAAAAGTGTCTCTGCCGGTAGGAGGGCCACCCGCCGTCAGACACATTGCCATTCTATGAGGGGCCCTGTGCCAGTGCCATCGCCAATGAGTGGCCCCCCCCTGCTTGCTCAGGATCACAGCACTTGCAAAGTTGAAATACTTACCTCTCTCTGCTCCACCGCCGTGACGTCTTCCGCATTTCCTGACAGAGACATTCTGGTCAGACAGCACGATGACATCACATCTGTACGCCCTCTGCCTAAACAGTCCAAGTGCAGAGAGATGGAAGATGGGGATGACGAGGAGTCCAGAGTACAGGGATTCCCTAGCGATGAGACTTATTTAAGTGATTTAAAGGTTGGGAGCAATTTTTGGGGAGCACTATACTCTGGAGAATGATATATGGGGCCCACCATACACTGGAGCATTCCAACGGTGGATATCAGACACTGGAGCAGCATTTACAGGGCCCATTATACACTGGAGCATTAGAAAGGGGGCCCATTATATATGGAGCATTATTTGGGCCCATAAGACAGTGGAGCTTCATCCATGGGGACCAACATATACTGTAGCATTATGTGGAACTCATCATATACTGTATCGAGCATTATATGGGACCAATGATTTCGTATGGAGAAATATATAGGCCTCATTACTCTGTATGGCGCACTATGCGGTGGCCATAATACTGTATGGATTAATATACTGTCCGTTTTTTGAGTTATTGGAGAATTTTAAATGAATATCAGTCATGTAATGTAAGAAGTGAAGTATTTTTCATTGTACTATACCGGTATTTCTCTGCCGTATCAGAGGCTCATGAATTGTGGCATGTGTTAAAGGAGCCCAATGACACTCTTTGGCCCTGGGCCCACAGAAATCTGGAGCCAGCCCTACCCCCCACAACTTTAGCCAAATAACCCCCAGTTTTCAATTCCTAACCATTATTATAAAGTAAATTAAGGTTGACAAGCTTAAGTAATAAGAATTGATGTTTTGGGCATTAAAATGGGCACTGTAGGTGTGTTTCCTGTCCTCCACTCACTGCCGACTTTTCTTCCCCATTGACTTGCATTGGGTTTCGTGTTTCAGTCGGCCTTCGACTTTTCACGATAATCGACTGATTGAGTTCGACCCGACTTTTGCGAAAGTCAGGTTTCATGAGACCCGACTCCACCCGAAAAAGGCAAAGTCGCGCATCTCTACCTGATATGTGGGGGGGAACCACTGTTTCGGCTCAGAAGGGAAGGAGCGCCGTTTGACTTTTTCAATGCAAAATTGGCTGGAATTCAGATCGGAAGCCATGTCACGTTTGGAGAGCCCCTGATGTTCCTAAACAGTGGACACCCCCCACAAGTGACCCCATTTTGGAAACTAGACCCCCCAAAGAACTTATCTAGATATGTGGTGAGAACTTTGAACCCACAAGAGATCCTCAGAAGTTTATAACGTAGAGCCGTACAATTAAAAAATCATATTTTTTCCACAAAAATTATCTTTTCACCCCCAATTTTTATTTTCCCAAGGGTAACAGGACCCTAAAAGTTATTGTGCTATTTGTCCTGAGTACGATGATACCCCATATGTGGGTGTAAACGACTATTTGGGCGCATGGCAGAGCTTGGAAGGGAAGCAGCACCATTTGACTTTTTTGGCTGGAATTAGGATTGGACGCCATGCCGCATTTGGAAAGCCCCTGATGTGCCTAAACAGTGGAAACCCCCACAAATGACACCATTTTGGAAACTAGACCCCCAAGGAACTTATCTACATGTGTGGTGAGCACTTTGAACCCCTAAGGGCTTCACAGAAGTTTATAACGCCCGGGCGTGAAAATAAAAAAACTCATTTTTTCCACAAACATGATCTTTTAGTCCCCAATTTTTTAATTTTCCCAAGGGCAACAGGAGAAATTGGACCCCAAAAGTTGTTGTCTAATTTGTCCTGAGTACGCTGACACCCCATTTGTGGGAGAAAACTACTGTATGGGCACACGTCGGGGCTCGGAAGGGAAGTAGTGATGTTTTGGAATGCAGACTTTGATGGAATGGTCTGCGGGTGTCATGTTGCCTTTGGAGAGCCCCTGATGTACCTAAACAGTGGAAACCCCCCCACAAGTGACCCCATTTTGGAAACTAGACCCCTTAAGGAACTTATCTAGATATGTGGTGAGCACTTTGCACCCCCCAGTGCTTCAAAGAAGTTTATAACGCCCAGGCGTGAAAATAAAAAAATCATGTTTTTTTTCCACAAAATGATATTTTTGCCCCCAATTTTTTTACTGTCCTAAGGGTAACAGGAGAAATTGGACCCCAAAAGTTGTTTTGCAATTTGTCCTGAGTAGGCTGATACCCCATATGTGGGGGTAAAACTCTGTTTGGACGCATGGCAGAGCTTGGAAGGGAAGGAGCACCATTTGACTTTTTCAACGCAGAATTGGCTGGAATTGAAATCAGACGCCATGTTGCGTTTGGAGAGCACCTGATGTGCCCAAACAGTGGAAACCCCCCAATTCTAACTCCAACCCTAACCCCAACACACCCCTAACCCTAATCTCAGCCCTAACCCTAGCCCTAACCCTAGCTCTAACCCTAATGGGAAAATGGAAATAAATACATTTTTTTAATTTTATTATTTTTCCCTAACTAAGGGGGTGATAACGGGGGGTTTGATTTACTATTTGTGGCGGGTTTTTATGTTTGGCAGCTGTCACACGCTAAAAGACGCTTTTTATTGTAAAAATAGTTTTTGCATCACCACATTTTGAGAGCTATAATTTTTCCATATTTTGACCCACTGAGTCATGTGAGGTCTTGTTTTTTGAGGGACGAGTTGACGTTTTTATTGGTACCATTTTCGGGCACATGACATTTTTTGATCGCTTTTTATTCCAATTTTTGGGATGCAGAATGAACAAAAACCAGCATTTCAAGAATTTCTTTTGGAGGGTGCGTTTACACCGTTCTGCGTGCGGTAAAATTGATAAAGCGGCTTTATTCTTCGGGTCAGTACGGTTACAGCAATACCTCATTTATGTCTTTTTTTATGTTTTGGCGCTTTTATGCAATGAAAACAATTTTATAGAAAAAATAATTATTTTTGCATCGCTTTATTCTGCGAGCTATAACTTTATTATTTTTTCACTGATGAGGCTGTTTTGCAGCTTGTTTTTTGCGGGACAAGATGACGTTTTCAGCGGTACCATGGATATTTATATCCGTGTTTTTGATCGCGCGTTATTGCACTTTTTGTTCGGCGGTATGATAATAAAGCATTATTTTTTGCTTTGTTTTTTATTTTTATTTTTTAAGTGGTTCACTAAAGGGGTTAACTAATGAGACAATTTTATAGGGCAGGTTGTTATGGACGCGGCGACACTAAATATGTGTACTTTTATTGTTTTTTTTTTTTTTATTTCCAAAAAATGAATTTACTAGGGAATATTTTTTTTTAAATTTATTTAGCGATTTTTTATAAATTATTTTTACACTTTTTTTAACTTTATTATACTGTCTCAGGGGGGACATCACTGTCATGTGATAGATCGCTGATCTGTCACATCACAGATCGCTGTGACAGATCAGCGATCTGTCACAGGCAGTGCTGGAGGCTTCCTCATGCCAGCTCTTTGCAGGCATGAGGAAGTTGGCTTCCTGCAGGCCCCCGAAGGTCCCCGCCGCCATTTTGGATCCAGGGACCTGCAGGGAAGGAGACCCCCGCAGCAGCGCTGCACATCGCACTGCAGTTGGGTTCGCAGGGAAGCATGGAGGGAGCCCCCTCCCTGCCGATGCTTCCCTAAACCCCCGACACACTGCGATCATGTTTGATCGCAGTGTGCCAGGGGTTAACGTGTCCGCCCCTAACACATAGTGCCTGGTGTCAGCTGTGATAATCAGCTGATACCCAGCCGCGATCAGCGGCGTTCACCACGTGAGAGCCGCTGATCGCTATGACGTACTATCCCGTCGATGGGCATAGGGGCCCGGGGCCCGTGGACGGGATAGTACGTCAGATGTCAGGAAGGGGTTAAGTGAGAGAGACTATACCCTGTTTCCTCCTTCAGTAGAGTGTTAGGTTTTTTAGTTAACACTTGTGTTTGGCTGCTTATACACTGCATACGGAAAGTATTCAGACCCCTTTACATTTTTTACTCTTTGTTTCATTGCATCCATTTGGTAAATTAAAAAATGTTTTTTTTTTTTCTCATTAATGAACACTCTGCACCCCATCTTGACTGAAAAAACAGAAATGTAGAAATTTTTTGCAAAATTTGTTAAAAAAGAAACTGAAATATCACATGGTCATAATTATTCAGACTCTTTGCTCAGACACTCATATTTAAGTCACATGCTGTCCATTTCCTTGTGATCCTCCTTGAGATGGTTCTACTTATTCATTGGAGTCCACCTATGTATAATTAAATGGATAGGACTTGATTTGTAAAGTCACACACTTGTCTAAATAAGACCTCAAAGCTCACAGTGCATGTCTGACCAAATGAGAATCATGAGGTCAAAGGAACTGGCCAAGGAGCTCAGAGACAGAATTGTGGCAAGGCACAGATCTGGCCAAGGTTGCAAAAGAATTTCTGCAGTACTCAAGGTTCCTAAGAGCACAGTGGCCTCCATAAACCTTAAGTGGAAGAAGTTAGGGACCACCAAAAGTCTTCCTACACCAGGCCGCCAAGCCAACCTGAGCAATCGTGGGAGAAGAGCCTTGATGAGAGAGGTAAAGAAGTACCTCAAGATCACTGTGGCTGAGCTCCACAGATACAGTAGGGAGATGGGAGAAAGTTCCACAAAGTCAACTATCACTGCAGCCCTCCACCAGTCGGGCCTTTATGGCAGAGTGGCCAGACAGAAGGCTCTCCTCAGTGCCAGACAAATGAAATCCAACATAGAGTTTGCTAAAAAACACATGAAGGACTCCCAGACTATGAGAAATAAGATTCTCTGGTCTGATGAGACGAAGATACAACTTTTTGGTGATAATTCTAAGCAGTATTCTCAGCTGCAGGGACAAGGCGAAATTGAACTAAACATGAATGCGGCCAAGTACAGAGATATCCTGGATGAAAACCTAGTCCAGAGTGCTCTGGACCTCAGACTTGGCCGAAGGTTCACCTTACAAAAAGACAATGACTCTAAGCATACAGCTAAAAGGAGTGGCTTCAGAACAAATCTGTGACCATTCTTGACTGGCCCATCCAGAGCTCTGACCTAAACCCAATTGAGCATCTCTGCAGAGACCTGAAAATGGCTGTCCACCAAAGTTCACCATCCAACCTGATGGAACTGGAGAGGATCTGCAAGGAAGAATGGCAGAGAATCCCCAAGTCCAGGTGTGAAAAACTTGTTGCATCATTCCCAAGAAGACTCATGGCTGCACTAGCTCAAAAGGGTGCTTCTACTCAATACTGAGCAAAGGGTCTGAATATTTATGGCTATGTGATATTTCCGTTTTTATTTTTTAATAAATTTGCAAAAATGTCTACATTTCTGTTTTTTTCCAGTCAAGATGGGGTGCAGAGTGTACATTAATGAGAACAAAATGAACTTTTTTGAATTTACCAAATGGCTGCAATGGTTTTACAACCTATGTTGCATAGGTAGTGTAGGGAAGGTGACCTGACAGACGGACGGACTTGTCAGAATAGAGAAAGGAGGGTTTGCACAGTTTAGACAGGTGTCAGTTATTACAGTGGGGAAATAGCTAGGAAAGTGTAGTGGACGTGCAGTACCTTGGGTTGACCATTAGAGGGCAGGGAGGAGTGTGAGCACAGGACTTGACATCATCTTAGAGCTTAAGAAACCGTTGTTCATGGGGGCGGAGTTATAGGGAACCGGGAAAGTTATAAATTTGACAGGAGGGTTCCAGAAAGTTCCAGTCCCCAGGGGGAGCTCAAGTGACAGGAGGACTACGACAGTTTGTGCACTGTGAGAGAACCAAACCAGGGGGACTGAGGAGAGAGAAGGTCAGGGGGGGTGGTCCTGACACGAAAGTACCGCAGCATAGACGAGGCAAGGAGAAAAAGCATACTGTAGTGAGAGAGACTACTGATCAGCAAACGTACTGTTGGTTTACGGGCCTAAGGCGGCCACAGTGACGGATCTGACAGGAGCGTCTAAGAGTGAAGAGGGGACGGTGCGTACATGTACGTCCCCGGTGTAAAGTACGGTGTGCATGAAGCGGCCCTGGAAATGGATGGCCGTGAAGGAGATATCGTGGTGTACTTTGAGGGCCGTCAGTCGGACGGTGAGAGAATAAACTTGGACCTGTTGAACCCAAAACCTGCCTCATCTTGTGTCTATACGTTGCTGCGCGGTACCCAAAGGGACCATCTCCACCAGCCCGGCCCACCGATTCTACAGTAAGTCATAGGTCACCTTCCCCTCTGTGATGCGGGCTTCAGTACTGAGCCCACATCTTTTCAGGCACATTAAACTGATTTGATAGCTATTATGTGCCCCTTACAGCAGTGTATGGAATCACAATCCACACGAGGCTGTTAACATGTTAAATGTCCCTGTCAATCTCTGACAACAGCATTTAACATGCCCACGCCCTAAACACATGATTAGCTCTGCCCATTGGCGCCCCTGTGACATGATCGCGGGGCGCTATTGGGTTGGCATGATAAACTGGGCGTCTGCAGGAGACCCCTGTGGTTGTCATTGCCGATCTACTATGCGCACTACCCAGTGACCAGAGTTCATAGCAGATGAGCACTTCTGCTACACATGGCAGGGCTGAAGCCCTGCCATTTGTAGCAGAAGCGATCAGGAGATTACAGATTCAAGTCTCCTAAGGAGACGATTGAACCAAGTGAAAAATGTAAAAAAAAAAAGTTTTTAAAAAAATTAAATTGTAAAATTTAAAATAAAAAAATACACTTATTTGGTATCAATGTGTTCAGAATCTATCAAATATAAAAAGAATCTGATCGGTAAACAGTATAACGAGAAAAAAATTATTTTGCTCACCACAACATTGCAATAAAATGCAATAACTGCCAATCAAAACATGATATCTAGCCCCAAATGGTATCAATAAAAACGTCAGCTCAGCTCCAAACTATAAGTCCTCACCCGGCCCCAGATCACGAAAAATGGAGACGCTACAGGTCTCAGAAAATGGTGTCATTTTTTTTCACCACTCAAATAAAAAATAACTTACAGATGTTTGGTATCTATGAATTCGTAAAGACCTGAGAGTCATAATGGCAGGTCAGTTTTAGCATTTAGTGAACATGGTAAATAAAAAAAACAATTGTGGAACTGCAATTTTTTTGTAATTTCCCCCACGTTTGGAGTTTTTTTTTCCTGTTTTTCAGTACACTATATGGTGAAACAGAGGTGTAGCTATGGTTTTGGTTCGAGGCGCGAAACTTTTCACTGGGCACCTAACCTGGTAACCTTGATTACAACTCGGTGACGCACCCTACTAAGTGGATGTAGGAGATGACTGCGCTGTTACTGAAAATAATCTCTATATAAAGACCAACATAGATATTACCGCCATATGGTCAGCGGTAAATACCAGCCTTACAAAACATATAAGTGATTAGTGCACAGTTATAGTTAGTGACTTACCGCTGACGATCGTTCTGATAGAATCGCTCACTTTTCACATCTTTTCCATCTGGCCCAGACCAACATGACAACTCCTTCAGCCAGGACTCATCTACAGAGATTGCAAGAAAGACATGTTTCATTTCTCATATTTCAACCCCATCACCATCTATTCCAAACTTGAACAAACTCCTCATCCTGCTGATACCCCAATACTGCTGCCGTATGTGTCCCTATTACTGCACCTACTGTGTGGTTCAGTGTGCCCTTTAAATTCTAAAGCAACCCTCTAGAATATAGTAATGCCGGGTGTAAGTGCCCTAGAAAACAGTGCCCACATTTTGTCCCCTAGAAAGTAATAGTGCCCTGTGTGTGCCCCTTTGACAGTCACAGTAACCTGAGTTCCCCTATAACAATAAGTGCCCACTTTACATTTAATAATGTCTAGAGTCCCCCCCTGTACAGTTCCCCTATACATAGTATAATGCTCTCTTATACACAGTATAACTGCATAGTACCACCCACACAGTATACTGACCCCATAGTATCCCCCAAACTGATTGATGGCTCCAACAATGTATTATGGCCCCCTAGATAATATCCATATAGTATAATGCACCAACTAGTTCTCAATATAGTATAATGCAGCCCCATAGGCAGACTCTATATACATGGTGGGCCATTTAAATGGATACACATAAATAAAATGGGAATGGTTGGTGATATCAACTTCCTGTTTGTAGCACATTAGTATATGGGAAGGGGGAAACTTTTCAAGATGAGTGGTGACCATGGTGGCCATTTTGAAGTTATTACACTTGGGGTTATTTAGTTTGGAAAATCGAAGGCTTAGGGGTGATCTTATTACAATGTATAAATATATGCGGGGACAGTACAAAGACCTTTCTAATGATCTTTTTACTCTTAGACCTGTGACGGGGACAAGGGGGCATCCTCTACGTCTGGAGGAAAGAAGGTTTAATCATAATCACAGATGCGGATTCTTTACTGTGAGAGCTGTGAGACTATGGAACTCTCTGCCATATGATGTTGTAATGAGTGATTCACTACTAAAATTTAAGAAGGGTCTGGATGCCTTTCTTGAAAAATATAATATTACAGGGTATATACACGAGTTTCCTTTACCCCTTTCTGACATCAGACGTACTATCCCGTCCATGGGACCCAGGCCCCTATGCCCATGGACGGGATAGTACATCTAGCGCGATCAGCTGCGCTCACGGGGGGAGCTGTGACGTCCGTCCGCAGATCTGGACTGCAGTAGGGACAACACCCCGAGAAACCCCGAGACCCTTAACCCCTATACAGGGATCTGGAATTGTAGCAAGGCCCAGGGGGTTGCTGTCTAGCGGAACAGTGGACCAAAGCAGGACGGTCGCCAATATAGAAGAAGGCAGGAAACCAAAAACGTACTCAGAAACCGGGAGAGCGGCGGAGGTACAAGAACGGCAGGCAGTGGCAGAGTCGATAGTCCAGGCCAAGGTCACAAACCGGGAGAGTAGCAGAGGTACAAAATCGTCAGGCAGTAGAGGGGTCAGGAATCCAGGCCGAGGTCAGTGTTGAAAAACGGAGAGAGGCGGAGGTACAAAAACGGCAGGCAGTAGAGAGGTCACAAATCCAGGCTGAGGTCAGAGTCAAACAATAGCAAATCACACAGAAGGACATAGGGGAACCAAGAATATATCCGGCGGCTTGCAAGACCAGTCCCAAGGTATTTGAAGGATCAGGTCATCCCCCACAGGCTCCCGGACTGATGATGTCATCTGGACCGCCTCAGGACCAGGCCAGATGGTGATGCATCAACCGCTTCATGACTGACAAAGGAACGGAGCCTGCGTCCACCAGATGCCTGCACAGGAGCCCCTTCTCTGTCGCCGCCATCACTCGGGGGCGAACCACGGCGCCTCCCAGTGGCCGAGGCCGGAACAGCAGGCCCCGAGTCTGATAGCGATGTGACAGTCCGGCGCCCCCTAGTGGCCGAGGCCGGGACAGCAGGCCCCGGGTCTGACAGGGACGTGACACTCCGGCGCCTCCTAGTGGCCGAGGCTGGGACAGCAGGCCCCGGGTCTGACGGGGACGTGACAGTACCCCCCCTCCAAGAGGGGCCTCTGGACCCTCAAAACCTGGCCTGTCAGGGTGATGGAGATGAAATCTCCTAATTAATGCTTTGGCATGGATATTGCCCGCGGGGACCCAGGACCTTTCCTCCGGGCCGTAGCCCTTCCCGTGTACAAGATACTGTACGGAGCCTCTCACAAGGTGGGAGTCAAGGATACCCTGGACTTCATACTCCAAGGTACCCCTGACCGAAACAGGAGGAGGGGACTGGACAGGGTGAATCGGGGAGCGATACAGCTTGAGGAGAGACTTGTGGAACACGTTGGGCAATTTAAATGACTGAGGAAGTTTTAAACGGAAGGCTACCAGGTTAATCACCTCTATAATTTCGTAGGGGCCTATAAATCTGGGACCCAGTTTGGCAGACGGCACTTTAAGTTTGATGTTTTTGGTAGAGAGCCAAACCTTGTCTCCAACTCCCAGGTGCGGCCCCTTGGATCGCCATCTGTTCGCAGCCGAAGCCTGTCTTACCTGGGCCCCTTTCAAGTTCGAGTTTACCTCAGACCAAATCGTCTTTAAGCGATGTATATTTTTCTCTACCCCAGGGAGCTCCGACAACCTGGCCGAGAACGAACAAAAGCGCGGATGCAGTCCATGGTTGCAGAAAAAGGGGGTAGTCTTAATAGAGTCCTGGTATCGATTATTTAGGGCAAACTCAGCTAAAGGCACATGTTCCACCCAATTGGACTGATGTTCTGACACATAACAGCGGAGGTATTGCTCCAGAGCCTGGTTGGTACGCTCGGTTTGACCATTGGTTTCGGGGTGGTAGGCAGAGGAGAAGGACAACTCAATACCAATGCATTTGCAGAACGCCCTCCAGAATTTCGAGACAAACTGGGTACCCCTGTCAGACACAATATTCACCGGAGCACTGTGAAGACGTACCACATGTACAATGAACAGTTTACTCAAAGTTTCGGAGTTAGGTAACCCAGACAGGGGGACACTCAAAATGACACTGTTTGCTGAACCTGTCCACCACCACCCAGATACACGTTTTCCCATCTGAGGGGGGCAGGTCCGTAATGAAGTCCATGGAGATGTGGGTCCATGGACTTTCAGCGGTGGGCAAGGACTGGAGCTAGCCGGCAGGGCGATTATGGGGGGACTTGGCGCGGGCACAGACTTCACACGCTAAAACAGTCTTTACAGTCCTTAACCACCATCGGCCACCAAAAGTTCCTAGTTACCAGTCTAGTGGTATTATTGAGACCAGGATGGCCTGCCAGAACAGAGTCATGTGATTCTTTAAGAACTTGTAAGTGAAATGTAGCTGGGATGAACAATTTTTTTTTGGGGGGGTGTAGGGTCAGGAGCTTGTTCTGGGGACCTACGGATCTCTTCCAGAAGGTCCAAAGACACTGCCGACACAACGATCCCATTGGCCAATATCGGGACTGGTTCACAGTCCTCGGCTTGTGAGGGGCAAAAACTGCGAGAGAGGGCATAGGCCCTCACATTTTTAGTACCGGGGCGAAAGGTGATTAAAAAAATCAAACCTAGAAAAGAACAAGGCCCACCTTGCCTGTCTAGGACTTAGTCTTTTAGCTGACTCCAAGTAGGTCAGATTCTTGTGATCAGTAATTACAGTGATCTTATGTTTGGCACCTTCGAGGAAGTGGCGCCATTCCTTAAAGGCCCATTTAATTGCCAATAATTCCCGATTACCTATATCATAGTTTCTCTCAGTGGCAGAGAATTTGCGGGAAAAAAAAGCACATGGGCGAAGCTGAGTGAGGGATGCAGTGCCTTGCAATAGCACTGCTCCCACTCCGACTTCAGAGGCATATACTTCTACAATAAATGGGCGGTCCAGATCAGGCTGGACCACAACCGAATTGGCCACAAAGCACTCCTTTAGAGTAGAAAATGCCTGAATTGCCTCAGGGTTCCAATAGACCACGTTTGCCCCTTTCCGGGTCAAGTCCGTGAGTGGTTTGGCAATTTCTGAGAAACCCCTGATGAACTTGCGGTAGTAATTAGCAAACCCCAAAAATCGCTGCAGCGCTTTTAGCGATTTGGGTTGCACCTAAGCTTTAATAGGTTGGATCTTGGCAGGATCCATGCGGAACCCTTTGCCTGAGACCATGTACCCCAAAAACTGTACCTCCTCAGCAAAAAAAACATATTTCTCCAGTTTAGCAAACAAGGAGTGTTCTCGCAGTCTCTGCAGCACAGAACAGACATGTTGAGCGTGTGTCACATAGTCAGCAGAGTAAATCAGAATGTCATCCAAATACATAACGACATACACCCCACAAATATCTCTGAAAATATCATTAACAAAGTTTTGAAACACGGCCGGTGCGTTACTGAGTCCGAACGGCATTACAAGGTACTCAAAGTGGCCAAGGGGTGTATTAAACTCGGTTTTCCACTCATCGGCATCTCTTATGCGGACCAGATTATATGCCCCCCGGAGGTCAAGTTTAGTAAACCAACTGGCTCCCATTAGCTGATTAAAAAGATCAGGGATGAGTGGAAGCGGATACAGATTCTTTATAGTGATTGCGTTTAATTCCCGGTAATCAATGCAGGGTCTGAGACCCCCATCTTTCTTCTCCACAAAGAAGAACCCGGCCCCAACTGGTGAAATGGATGGTCTAATAAACCCTTTTTTTAAGCTGTCTGCAATATAGTCATTCATGGCCTCATGCTCTGGAGCGGAGAGATTAAATATTCTCCCTTTAGGGAGATGGGCATCAGGAATCAGATCTATAGGGCAATCATACTCTCTGTGAGGGGGAAGCTTCTTAGATTCTACAATAGAAAAGACATCTTCATAGTCCCTGTGAGCAAACGGTATGAAAGGGGTTTTAACCTTAACTTGGTTTACTGCTAATGATATGCAATTATCCTGACACTGCGAACTCCAGCGTACAACCTCACCCAAGTGCCAGTCAATGACAGGATTGTGCTGGCGTAACCACGGCATACCCAGAATAACTGCAGAGGATAAATTGTCCATCACAAAAAATGACACAAGCTCAGTATGTAATGCTCCCACAGACATAGCAATTTTGGCAGTAACAAATTTAACCCCCTCCTGAATAATAGATGTGCCATTAATAGCCGTGGTTTTAATAGGGGCATTAAGTTTAAGTAGTGGTACACCAAGATTCCTAGCTGTCATAGAATCCATAAAATTTCCTTCAGATCCACTATCCACTTAAGCTTTTAAACAGAGTTTTCTGACCAAATGAAAAAGAGATAGGTAATAAAACTTTAGCTGCATCTGCGGGCAGTACCTGAGCCCCTCGGCAACCATGGCCAGAGCTGCCCAGAGGCCGATGACCCAGGAGTATGGATCTCTGACGTTCAGCTTTCTTCCTGAAGACTCCAGACTGCAGCATGCTGGTGCAGGAAGATGAAAGTGATCCTCCAGGCTGTGCACTGAAGCAAGTAACAGGTGTTTAGGCCAAAAATCAGCTCACGCAGGAGAAGGAAAGGAAAAAAAAAAGTTCAGGCTTTTGTATATGATGGATATATACACAAGAAGCAGTTTTTGTGGCCGGATATAATGTGACGTCCGTCCGCGGATCTAGACTGCAGTAGGGACAGCACCCCGAGAAACCCCGAGACCCTTAACCCCTATACAGGGATCTGGAATTGTAGCAAGGCCCAGGGGGTTGCTGTCTAGCAGAGCAGTGGACCAGAGCAGGACGGTCGCCAATATAGAAGAAGGCAGGAAACCAAAAACGTACTCAGAAACCGGGAGAGCGGCGGAGGTACAAGAACGGCAGGCAGTGGTCACAAAATGGGAGAGTAGCAGAGGTACAAAATCGTTAGGCAGTAGAGGGGTCAGGAATCCAGGCCGAGGTCAGTGTCGAAAAGCGGAGAAAGGCGGAGGTACAAAAACGGCAGGCAGTAGAGAGGTCAGAAATCCAGGCTGAGGTCAGAGTCAAACAATAGCAAATCACACAGAAGCACATACAGTGGGGCAAAAAAGTATTTAGTCAGTCAGCAATAGTGCAAGTTCCACCACTTAAAAAGATGAGAGGCGTCTGTAATTTACATCATAGGTAGACCTCAACTATGGGAGACAAACTGAGAAAAAAAATCCAGAAAATCACATTGTCTGTTTTTTTTTCATTTTATTTGCATATTATGGTGGAAAATAAGTATTTGGTCAGAAACAAGCAATCAAGATTTCTGGCTCTCACAGACCTGTAACTTCTTCTTTAAGAGTCTCCTCTTTCCTCCACTCATTACCTGTAGTAATGGCACCTGTTTAAACTTGTTATCAGTATAAAAAGACACCTGTGCACACCCTCAAACAGTCTGACTCCAAACTCCACTATGGTGAAGACCAAAGAGCTGTCAAAGGACACCAGAAACAAAATTGTAGTCCTGCACCAGGCTGGGAAGACTGAATCTGCAATAGCCAACCAGCTTGGAGTGAAGAAATCAACTGTGGGAGCAATAATTAGAAAATGGAAGACATACAAGACCACTGATAATCTCCCTCGATCTGGTGCTCCACGCAAAATCCCACCCCGTGGGGTCAGAATGATCACAAGAACGGTGAGCAAAAATACCAGAACCACGCGGGGGGACCTAGTGAATGAACTGCAGAGAGCTGGGACCAATGTAACAAGGCCTACCATAAGTAACACACTACGCCACCATGGACTCAGATCCTGCAGTGCCAGACGTGTCCCACTGCTTAAGCCTGTACATGTCCGGGCCCGTCTGAAGTTTGCTAGAGAGCATTTGGATGATCCAGAGGAGTTTTGGGAGAATGTCCTATGGTCTGATGAAACCAAACTGGAACTGTTTGGTAGAAACACAACTTGTCGTGTTTGGAGGAAAAAGAATACTGAGTTGCATCCATCAAACACCATACCTACTGTAAAGCATGGTGGTGGAAACATCATGCTTTGGGGCTGTTTCTCTGCAAAGGGGCCAGGACGACTGATCTGGGTACATGAAAGAATGAATGGGGCCATGTATCGTGAGATTTTGAGTGCAAACCTCCTTCCATCAGCAAGGGCATTGATGATGAAACGTGGCTGGGTCTTTCAACATGACAATGATCCAAAGCACACCGCCAGGGCAACGAAGGAGTGGCTTCGTAAGAAGCATTTCAAGGTCCTGGAGTGGCCTAGCCAGTCTCCAGATCTCAACCCTATAGAAAACCTTTGGAGGGAGTTGAAAGTCCGTGTTGCCAAGCGAAAAGCCAAAAACATCACTGCTCTAGAGGAGATCTGCATGGAGGAATGGGCCAACATACCAACAACAGTGTGTGGCAACCTTGTGAAGACTTACAGAAAACGTTTGACCTCTGTCATTGCCAACAAAGGATATATCACAAAGTATTGAGATGAAATTTTGTTTCTGACCAAATACTTATTTTCCACCATAATATGCAAATAAAATAAAAAAAAAACAGACAATGTGATTTTCTGGATTTTTTTTTCTCAGTTTGTCTCCCATAGTTGAGGTCTACCTATGATGTAAATTACAGACGCCTCTCATCTTTTTAAGTGGTGGAACTTGCACTATTGCTGACTGACTAAATACTTTTTTGCCCCACTGTAGGGGAACCAAGAATATATCCGGCGGCTTGCAAGACCAGTCCCAAGGTATTTGAGGGATCAGGTCATCCCTCACAGGCTCCCGGACTGATGATGTCATCTGGACGGCCCCCAGGACCAGGCCCTTCATGACTGACAGAGGAGCGGAGCCTGCGTCCACCAGATGCCTGCGCAGGAGCCCCTTCTCTGTCGCTGCCATCACTCAGGGGAGAACCACGGTGCCTCCCAGTGGCCGAGGCAGGAACAGCAGGCCTCGAGTCTGACGGCGATGTGACAGTCCGGTGCCTCCTGGTGGCCGAGGCCGGGGCAGCAGGCCCCGAGTCTGACGGCAACGTGACACTCCGGCGCCTCCTAGTGGCCGAGGCAAGGACAGCAGGCCCTGGGTCTGATGGGGACGTGACACTCCGGCGCCTCCTAGTGGCCGAGGCCAGGACAGCAGGCCCTGGGTCTGACGGGGACGTGACACTCCGGCGCCTCCTAGTGGCCGAGGCCGGGACAGAAGGCCCCGGGTCTGACGCGGACGTGACAGGAGTGCAGCTGATCACGGCCAGGTATCAGCTGATTATCACAGCTTACACCCGGCACTATGTGTCAACACGTTAACCCCTTGCACACCGCTATCAAACACGATCGCGGTGTACCGGGGGTTAAAGGGAAACATTGGCAGGGAGGGGGCTGCCTCTGTGCTTCCCTGAGCCCCCCACAGCAGCGCAATATGCAGCGCTGCTGCGGGGGTCTCCTTCCCTGCAGGTCTCCGGATCCAAGATGGCGACGGGGACCTTCGGGGGCCTGCAGGGAGCTGGCTTCCTCAGTGCCTGCAAAGCGCAGGCATGAGAAAGTCTGTTTCTATGCCTGTGACAG
Organism: Dendrobates tinctorius; assembly: GCF_039654945.1. NCBI lineage: Eukaryota > Metazoa > Chordata > Amphibia > Anura > Dendrobatidae > Dendrobates > Dendrobates tinctorius. Next base: position 26,185,498 of record NW_027361827.1, on the reverse strand, counting down.
ATCGCTGATCTGTCACAGTGATCTGTGATGTGACAGATCAGCGATCTATCACATGACAGCTATATCCCCCCTGGGACAATGTAACAAAGTTAAAAAAAAAGTGTAAAAATAATTTTAAAAAAACCGCTAAATAAATTTAAAAAAAAAATTCCCTAATAAATTCATTTTTTGGAAATAAAGAAAACAAAAACAATAAAAGTGCACATATTTGGTATCGCCACGTCCGTAACGACCCACCCTATAAAACTGTCTCATTAGTTAACCCTTTTAGCGAACCCCTTAAAAAATAAAAATAAAAAACGAAGCAAAAAATAATGATTTATTATCATACCGCCGAACAAAAAGAGCAGTAACCCGCGATCAAAAAGACGCATATAAATATCCATGGTACCGCTGAAAACGTCATCTTGTCCAGCAAAAACTGAGCTGCCACACAGCATCATAAGCAAAAAAATAAAAAAGTTATAGCTCGCAGAATAAAGCGATGCAAAAATAATTATTTTTTATATAAAATTGTTTTCATTGCATAAAAGCGCCAAAACATAAAAAAGACATAAATGAGGTATCGCTGTAACCATACTGAGCCGAAGAATAAAACCGCCTTATCAATTTTACTGCACGCGGAATGGTGTAAACGCACCCCCCAAAAGAAATTCTTGAAATGCTGGTTTTTGTTCATTCTGCATCCCAAAAATCGGAATAAAAAGCGATCAAAAAATGTCACGCGCCCGAAAATGGTAACAATAAAAGCGTCAACTCATCCCGCAAAAAATAAGACCTCACATAACTCTGTGGGTCAAAATACGGAAAATTGATAGGTCTCAAAATGTGGTGATGCAAAAACTATTATTACAATAAAAAGCGTCTTTTAGCGTATGACAGCTGCCAAATATAAAAACCACCATAAATAGTAAATCAAACCCCCCTTTATCACCCCCTTAGTTAGGGAAAAATAATAAAATATAAAAAAAGTATTTATTTCCATTTTCCCATTAGGGTTAGGGCTAGGGTTAGGGCTAGGGTTAGGGCTAGGGCTAGGGTTTGGGCTGAGATTAGGGTTGGAGTTAGAATTGGGGGGTTTCCACTGTTTGGGTACATCAGGTGCTCTCCAAACGCAACATGGCATCTGATCTCAATTCCAGCCAATTCTGCGTTGAAAAAGTCAAATGGTGCTCCTTCCCTTCCAACCTCTGCCATGCGCCCAAACAGTGGTTTACCCCCACATATGGGGTATCAGCCTACTCAGGACAAATTGCGCAACAACTTTGGTGTCCAATTTCTCCTGTTACCCTTAGGAAAATAAAAAATTGGGGGCAAAAATATCATTTTTGTAGAAAAAAATATGATTTTTTTTATTTTCACGCCCAGACGTTATAAATTTCTTTGAAGCACTGGGGGTTCAAAGTGCTCACCACACATCTAGATAAGTTCCATCGAGGGTCTAGTTTCCAAAAGGGGTCACTTGTGGGAAGTTTCAACAGTTTAGGCACATCAGAGGCTCTCCAAACGCGACATGACACCCGCAAACCATTCCATCAAAGTCTACATTCCAAAACGTCACTACTTCCCTTCCGCGCCCTGATGTGTACCCATACAGTAGTTTTCTCCCACATGTGGGGTATCAGTGTACTCAGGACAAATTGGACAACAACTTTTGGGGTCCAATTTCTCCTGTTACCCTTGGGAAAATAAAAAAATTGGGGACTAAAAGATCATGTTTGTGGAAAAAATATGATTTTTTTATTTTCATGCCTGGGCGTTATAAGCTTCTATGAAGCACTGGGGAGGTTCAAAGTGCTCACCACACATCTAGATAAGTTCCTTAGGGGTTATATTTTCCAAAATGGTGTCATTTGTGGGGGTTTCCACTGTTTAGGCACATCAGGGGCTTTCCAAACGCGACATGGTGTCCGATGTCAATTCCAGCCAAAAAAGTCAAATGTCTGCTTCCCTTCCAAGCTCTGCCATGCGCCCAAATAGTCATTTACACCCACATATGGGGTATCAGCGTACTCAGGACAAATTGCACAATAACTTTTAGGGTCCTGTTACCCGTGGGAAAATAAAAATTGGGGGTGAAAAGATCATTTTTGTGGAAAAAATATGATTCTTTAATTGTACGGCTGTACGTTATAAACGTCTGTGAAGCCCTTGTGAGTTCAAAGTTCTCACCACATATCTAGATAAGTTCCTTGGGGGGTCTAGCTTCCAAAATGGGGTCACTTGTGGGGGGTTTCCACTGTTTAGTTACATCAAGGGCTCTCCAAACGTGACATGGCGTCCGATCTGAATTCCAGCCAATTTTGCATTGAAAAAGTCAAACGGCGCTTCTTCCCTTCTTAGCTCTATCATGCGCCGAAACAGTGGTTCCCCCCCACATATCAGGTATCAGCATACTCAGGACAAATTGCACAATAACTTTTGCAGTCTAATTTCTCCTGTTACCCTTGTGAAAATAAAAAAAATTGGACCTGAAGTAATTTTTTTTGTGAAAAAAAGTTAAATGTTCATTTTTTTTAAACATTCAAAAAATTCCTGTGAAGCACCTGAAGGGTTAATAAACTTCATGAATGTGGTTTTGAGCACCTTGTGGGGTACAGTTTTAAGAATGGTGTCACTTTTGGGAATTTCCTGTCATATAGACCCCTCAAAGTGACTTCAAATGTGATGTGGTCCGTAAAAATAAAATGGTGTTGCAAAAATGAGAAATCGCTGGTTAACTTTCAACCCTTATAACTTCCTAACAAAAAAAAAATGTGGTTCCAAAATTGTGCTGATGTAAAGTAAACATGTGGGAAATGTTACTTATTAAGTTTTTTTGTGTGCTATATCTTTGTGATTTAAGGGCATAAAAATTCAAAGTTGGAAAATTGCAACATTTTCAAAATTTTCGCCAAATTTCAGTTTTTTTCACAAATAAACGCAAGTTATTTGAATGAAATTTTACCACTAACATGAAGTACAATATGTCTCAAGAAAAAAATGTCAGAATCACCGGGATCCATGGAAGCGTTTCAGAGTTATTACCTCATAAAGGGACAGTGGTCAGAATTGTAGAAATTGGCCCGGTCATGAACGTGCAAACCATCCTTGGGGGTAAAGGGGTTACTATTGCGTTGATCCAGGGAGCTAGTCTGATTGCCGTATGTGGTGTCGGGAAGGAATTTTTTTTCCCCAATGTGAAGCTTACCGTTTGCCACATGGGTTTTTTTTGCCTTCCTCTGGATCAACATATTAGGGCATGTTAGGGTAGGATATGGGTTGAACTAGATGGACTTAAAGTCTTCCTTCAACCTTAATAACTATGTTACTATGTTAAGTTGGCCATTTTGGATCCAACTTTATTTTTTCCAATGGGAAGAGGGTCATGTGACACATCAAATTTATTGAGAATTTCACAAGAAAAACAATTGTGTGCTTGGTTTTAACATAGCTTTATTATTTCATGAGATATTTACAAGTTTATGACCTCTTATAAAATGTGTTCAAAGTGCTGCCCATTGTGTTGGGTTGTCAATGCAACCCTATTCTCTCACTCTTGACACACTGATAGCAACACCGCAGAAGAAATGCTAGCACAGGCTTCCAGTATCTGTTGTTTCAGATGCTGCACATCTTGTATTTTCACAGCATAGACAATTGCCTTCAGATGACCCCAAAGATAAAAGTCTAAGGGGGTCAGATCGGGAGACTATGATGGCCATTCAACTAGCCCACGATGACCAATCCACTTTCCAGGAAACTGTTCATGTAGGAATGCTCGGACCTGACACCCATAATTGATGGTATGGTGTGGTATATGGGGTACAAAGATAGTGGGGCCATTCTTCATCAATGGAAACATCAATGCCACTGGATATCTAAAATTGCTACATGATGATGTATTGCCCTCTTTATGTACTGAAGATGGCACGTTCCCTGAGTTTTTTCCAGCAAGACGGTGCACCACCACATTATGGGTGTAAGGTCTGAGCATTCCTACAAGGAATCTGACCCCCTTTGACTAGCATTTCTTCTCTGGTGTTGCTATCAGTGTGTCAAGAGGGTTGCATTGACAATCCAACACAATGGGCAGCACTTTGAACATAATTTATAAGTGGTCATGATCTTGTAAATACCTCATGAAAAAATAAAGCTATGTTAAAACCAAGCACACCATTGCTTTTCTTGTGAAATTCTCAATAAGTTTGATGTGTCATAAGACCCTTTCCCCATTGGAAAAAATAAAGTTGGATCCAAAATGGTCGAATTCAAAATGGCCACCATGGTCACCACCCATCTTGAAAAGTATCCCCCTCCCATATATTAATGTGCCACAAACAGGAAGTTGATATCACCAACCATTCCCATTTTATTTAGGTGTATCCATATGAATGGCGCTCCCTGTATATACAGTCATATGTAAAAGTTTGGGCACCCCTATTAATGTTAACCTTTTTTCTTTATAACAATTTTGGTTTTTGCAACAGCTATTTTAGTTTCATATATCTAATAACTGATGGACTCAGTTATATTTCTGGATTCAAATGAGGTTTATTGTACTAACAGAAAATGGGCAATCTGCATTTTAATAAAATTTGACCGATGCAAAAGTATGGGCACCTCAACATAAAAGTGACATTAATATTTCGTAGATACTCCTTTTGCAAAAATAACAGCCTCTAGTCGCTTCCTGTAGCTATTAATGAGTTCCTGGATCCTGGATGAAGGTATTTGTGACCATTCCTGTTTACAAAACAATTCCAGTTCAGTTAAGTTTGATGGTCGCCGAGCACACACAGCCCGCTTCAAATCATACCACAGATGTTCAATGATATTCAGGTCTGGGGACTGGGATGGCCATTCCAGAACATTTTAATTGTTCCTCTGCATGAATGCCTGAGTAGATTTGGAGCGGTGTTTTGGATCATTGTCTTGCTGAAATATCCATCCCCTGCGTAACTTCAACTTCGTCACTGATTCTTGCACATTATTGTCAAGAATCTGCTGATACTGAGTTGAATCCATGCGACCCTCAACTTTAACAAGATTCCTGGTGCCGGCATTGGCCACACAGCCCCAAAGCATGATGGAACCTCCACAAAATTTTACTGTCGATAGCAAGTGTTTTTCTTGGAATGCTGTGGTTTTTAGCCTCCATGCATAACGCCTTTTTGTATGACCAAACAACTCAATCTTTGTTTCATCAGTCCACAGGACCTTCTTCCAAAATGTAACTGGCTTGTCCAAATGTGCTTTTGCATACCTCAGGCGACTCTGCTTGTGGCGTGCTTGCAGAAACGGCTTCTTTCGCATCACTCTCCCATACAGCTTCTCCTTGTGCAAAGTGTGCTGTATTGTTGACCGATGCACAGTGACACCATCTGCAGCAAGATGATGCTGCAGGTCTTTGGAGGTGGTCTGTGGATTGTCCTTGACTGTTCTCACCATTCTTCTTCTCTGCATTTCTGATATTTTTCTTGGCCTGCCACTTCTGGGCTTAACAAGAACTGTACCTGTGTTCTTCCATGTCCTTACTATGTTCCTCACAGTGGAAACTGACAGGTTAAATCTCTGAGACAACTTTTTGTATCCTTCCCCTGAAAAGCTATGTTGAATAATCTTTGTTTTCAGATCATTTGAGAGTTGTTTTGAGGAGCCCATGATGCCACTCTTCATAGCAGAATCAAATAGGAGAACTACTTGCAAGTGGCCACCTTAAATACCTTTTCTCATGATTTGATACACCTGGCTATGAAGTTCAAAGCTCAATGAGGTTACAGAACCAATTTAGTGCTTCAGGAAGTCAGTAAAAAGTAGTTAGGAGTGTTCAAATCAAGAAAATGATAAAGGTGCCCATACTTTTGCACGGTCAAATTTTGTTTAAATGCAGATTGCACATTTTCTGTTAGTACAATAAACCTCATTTGAATCCAGAAATATAACTGAGTCCATCAGTTATTAGATATATGAAACTGAAATAGCTGTTGCAAAAACCAAAATTGTTATAAAGAAAAAAGGTTAACATTAATAGGGGTGCCCAAACTTTTACATATGACTGTATATATAAAATATATATGTGTGTGTGTTTTGAAGAATATTTTGTTTTAAAACAATGTGTCAATGACAGAGAACTACTGTATGAAAAAGCTTGTGTTAAAATCGCATTGCATATGGATTGCATACTGATATCGTATGGATACTAGATGCAAGGAAACCACATCATCGCATTGCAAACGGATTATCTACGGATCAACATGCGGAGAATACTCCTGCGATTCTCGTCTGTCAAAATTGGACCGAATTTTTATGCGTTAAGTGTGACTCCAGCCTAAAGCATACTTACAAGCCTCTAGCATAGCTTGGTTTATAGATTGGCATTTTTACCCTGGTAGGAAGAAATGGGTTTAGATTGAGAAGGAAGGAGGGGAGATACCTTTAAAGCACTTGCCATGGATTCCGTGGACAGAGGCTTCCAGGTTGGGTTGCTTAAATAATGTAACAGTAGAGACTCTCAAAATATGGCACACTTTCATGAAGGGAAAATTTCCCTCTGGGAGTAACAATCCTCTTGTGAGCAGGTTGCGGGAAGCAGTAACGGACAGGATTCAGAGCTAGAGTTAATGTAGTTTTACTTGAGCAAGGGTATACTCCATGCAGGCAGGAGATAGGATAAACAGGGATATAACAGTTGGTATAAGGGATGAGGTAAAGAATGTAATAGAGATAGCAACAGTTTTCAAGGGTTAACTTATCAGTCCAACGGCTTCCTGACTGGAGAGGCCACAGTGGATCCAGTGTCATCCTGGGGGCATCCTTGAGCCGAATCCCTATGGCAGCGGTTTGTCCTCGGTGTCCTCAACGGGTTCCTTGGTCCATGGCTCTACAGATGTACACCGGGGAGTAAGAGCACAGTTCACGGTGAGTCACACGGTCCTTCCTAAGCGGTCCGCGCACTTTACTCTCAGGCCCTGAGTGTCTGGCACCTTGCGTCACAGGAGCCAGCGGGCACACGGTAAGATACTGGTCACAGTCTTTGTGAGTTACCGCAGGGAAGCATGAGCGCGGGCCTTCGCTATTCCGATGCTCAAGAGACGGAGCACTCACTTCTGCCTGCCGCACACTCTTACTCGCGCCAAGTCTGTCTGGAATCTCTTATATCTTTTAAGGGTCTAAACCACTTATGTCACTTCACACCTTCCCTTTTAAAAAATTATTTTTTACAGGAATCTCCACCTAAGCATATGATTTCAATTATCTACAACTACCTAATCAGAGAGGGAAGTGGGGGGGGGGATGGGCTATCAGTTGGCACGGGAACAGGAACTTGGGGAATCTTTATCTTAGTAGGAGTGGGAGAAAAGATTTCTATTTACACATAAATTATTATCGATCGCTTGCCCTGCCCAGGAAAAAATATATAAAATTATTACAAGATGGTATCATTATACTTTAAAATTGCATGCTATTTTTCCATCTGTTCCTGACACCTGCTGGTGATGTGGAAGAGATAGAGGTAATATGATACACACATGGTGGGATTGCAGCGGAATCAAGCCATTCTTGGAAAAGATTTTTTCAAATTACTCTTTGATTACAGGTAGAAGTCTGGAGTTCAGCCCTAAGATTGCTCTTCTTTCTATTTTTCCCTCTTCAATTGGTTCTCAAAAGAAACATAGTCTCAGATTTTATTTAACTGCAACGCAGTCAGTGATTCCAAGACATTGGAAAACAACCCATACTGCCCTGATGTCGGAATGGTTTGCCGAGAAGGTTAATATTTGTAGGATGGAAGAACTCACCACAGAAAGCTCTGGACGCGGTGATAGTTTTAGTAGATTTGCACATGCTGGACCCAATAACCTTTACCAAAACGATTTGGGATTAATGCTCCAAAAAAATCCCATTAATATCATAACATTCCCCTTTGACTTCATTCCTATTTAATCCAGCGATACTAGATAGTCTGAGTGGTAATCAGACAAAGTCATGGTTTAACAAGCAGCTTTTCTGATTACAGATATAGTGGATAAGCACTCCAGAACCTTATTACCTTTTAAAACGTTATATGTAATAACCTGCAGGTACGAAGGATGCTGCCATGGATCTGAGACAGACCAAGAGTTAAAGGTTTATTCACAGGGATTTTCACTCCACGCAGGGATTAGCAGTAGGGGGTTAAATGAGACAAAGTAAAACAGTAAAGCAGAACAATGGGGCTGAAGGCAGCAATTAAATGGTAATACAGAGTTTAAACCGTTAAACTCAGGTAGTTATAACTTATCATCCCGGAGAAAGCTTGATTGAAGAGTCTACTTCTCCCACGTCGGCATCGGCAACAGCAACAGCGCACACTGATAAGTCTCTTTACCACTCTCAGGGGGCTCTGGCTTGTCACTGCGGTCCCCAGCACTGCGTACTCAAGTCACGGTCTCTGTACTGTCAGGGGGGAAGTCTCCTCTAGTCACGGAAGCTACCGGGTCCACATACTCACATACGGCGCTCCCAGCGCATTGTCCTTTAGTCTCAGTGCTCAGACAGGAGGCCTGGACACTGCGGAGCTGCAGCACAGCTGTCAGCTTGCTCTCCTGTGCGCTACACCTTCCCACGCTCTCCCTCCCCTGTTTGCCATGCGCAGTCCTCTCTTCCTGGTCCCCACCACCCGCAGTCACATGTGGAAGTCCGTACCAGTCAGAAAATCTTCCCCCGGCAAATCTGCTGTCTGGCTAGGTGGTTCCGGACACGGAGCAGAAGAGGTAACCCCTTTTGCACTCTTCTTCCTCTGCGCCCCCTTACATATGTAGTACGTGTACCGACTGGGGGGTGGTCCCTTTCGGCCGTGAGACAGACTGACGACCGATGCAAAAACACGTTCAATCAGGTCCACTTTATTTGGTGTCTTCTTGGACATCACATCAGTATGACAGTGTCACGCGGGGCTTAGGTCAACTAAGGCAGAAATACCCGGGGCCCCTTTGATGTCCCTTTAACTAGGGGAAACCCTGTCTGACCCTCAACCCAGGGTTTTTGCTGAAGGTGCAAATGCCTGAGCCTCCACCCTTTCCTTATTTCCTGCTCAGCCCTAAGCTTAACCCTCCACCCTCCACCCAGTGAGGAGACAAACCACCAAAGCCCCAAACAATAAAGACAGACAGGGAGAACTTAAACTGCACCGCGCCGCATACACACAGGACTATACAGTAATGTGAACAGGGCACAACAAAACACAAATATGGGAAGGCGAGAAGGTAACAATGGATCATACGACACCAGATATGAATCTCTCTCTCTCTCCAACACCTCCACTCCAGACCGGAACCACTTGGTATGAAACACAAGCTATAATCGGCGACGCCCATAGGCCAGCACGACTATTTAAAGACCGTGGGCGTGACCAAACATCCAACCTGATCTTCAGCTAGATTAACCCCCGATAGCCTGAGAAACTCAAGCCGGCGCCACTGAGGCTATAGTGGACGGAGGTGGAACTACCTCTGCCTGCCGGACGCTGTGGTGTGAATAGCGTCCGACATGACAGTACCCCGTCTTCTACGAGGGACCCCAGGGCCCTCAAGACTCATAGGACCCGGCTTGTCCGGATGATGACGGTGAAAAGAACTGACCAGCCGATCTGCATGTATGTCCGAGGCTGGTACCCAAGACCTCTCCTCCGGACCATACCCCCGCCAGTGTACCAAATACTGAAGAGTACGGCGCACTACTCGAGAGTCCACTACCTTGGAGACCTCAAACTCTAAATCGCCATCCACCATGACTGGAGGTGGCATCAGCGTCGTGTCCACAGAGCCTACCACCTTTTTCAATAAAGCCCTGTGAAACACGTTGTGTATCTTGTATACTGCAGGGAGTTCCAACCGATAAACAACTGGGTTAATGATGGCAGCAATCTTAAAAGGCCCAATAAACCTTGGACCCAATTTTAAAGATGGAATTTTGAGTTTTACATTTTTAGTCGCTAACCACACCCATTCACCCACACACAGGTCCGGACCTGGCACGCGTCTACTGTCAGCCACCCGCTTGTACCTCGCACTCATGCTCAACAAACGCTGTTTCACCCTCCTCCAGACCGATGATAATTGAGCTCCTAGCTGGTCCTCCTCTGGGACGCCCCCCGAGTCACCCTGACGTAAGGTACAAAATTGAGGATGTTGACCGTAAACACAAAAGAACGGAGACTCTCCTGATGACTCTTGACGGTGATTATTTAACGCGAACTCGGCCAGAGGAAGGAAAGTAGACCACTCCTCTTGGTTGTCGGACACAAAGCATCGTAAATACTGCTCCAGATTTTGGTTCATGCGCTCAGTTTGACCATTTGACTGTGGATGAAACGCCGATGAATGTGACAACTTGATCCCCAAACGTGAGCAAAAAGCTTTCCAAAACCTCGCAACAAATTGAGTTCCCCTATCAGATACTATGTCCGACAGAACTCCGTGGAGTCTGACCACCTCCTGCACAAACACCTGAGCCAACGTCTTAGCATTGGGCAAGGAGGGCAATGAGACAAAATGCGCCATCTTTGAAAATCGGTCAACCACCACCAGGATGACCGTGTTCCCCGCTGAGACTGGCAAGTCAGTGATAAAATCCATGGAGATTTCTGTCCATGGCCTATTAGGTACCCCCAGAGGCTGTAGCATGCCAGCAGGACGGGCTCGGGGCGACTTGGCCCTGGCGCACGTGATGCAAGCTGCCACGTACGAGACCACGTCCTGACGGATTTTGGGCCACCAGAAACGACGCGATACCAGCTCCAAGGTGCCCTTAACCCCTGGATGACCAGCCAGTACTGAGTCGTGATGTTCCCTCAACACCTTAAGACGAAGATGAAGGGGTACAAATGATTTGTTGGCGGGAAGTCCTGGCGGTACCTCCTCTTGGGCCTCGGCAATCTCCGCCTCTACCTCAGTCGTGAGAGCCGAAACCACTACACCTTTCTGGAGGATGGGTACCGGCTCTTCCCGAGGTTCTACCCCCGGAAAACACCTGGACAAGGCATCCGCCTTGGTGTTTTTAGCCCCGGGACGGTAAGTCACCAGAAAATTGAAACGTGTAAAGAACAATGCCCAGCGAGCCTGCCTAGGAGACAGACGCTTGGCCGACTCCAGATAGAGCAGGTTCTTATGGTCGGTGATGACTGTGACCTGGTGAGCCGCCCCCTCCAAGAAGTGTCGCCATTCCTCAAAAGCCAATTTGATGGCCAACAACTCCCTGTTGCCGATATCATAATTCCGTTCGGCCGGCGACAGCTTCTTGGAGAAGTAGGCGCATGGATGCATATCGCTCAAAGATGAGCCCTGTGACAGTACTGCCCCCACTCCCACCTCAGACGCATCAACCTCCACCACAAACGGTTTAGACACGTCCGGTTGCACCAGAATGGGGGCTGAAGCAAAACTGTTCTTCAGACGCTCAAATGCACGTATCGCCACCTCAGACCAGCTAGTCAGATCGGTACCTTTTTTTGTCATGTCCGTGAGCGGTTTGGCTATAGTAGAAAAGTGTTTTATAAATTTCCTATAATAATTAGCAAACCCAAGGAACCGCTGGAGCGCTTTCAGATTATCAGGCCTTTCCCATTGTAGCACCGCTTGCACCTTAGCGGTGTCCATTTTAAACCCTGCGGCGGACACAATATATCCCAAAAAAGGCAACTCCTGAACAAAAAATAAACATTTTTCCAGCTTAGCATAGAGCTTATTCTCACGGAGCAACTGTAACACCTGCCTGACATGCTCTAAATGAATGTCCCGGTCGCTCGAATAAATGAGGATATCATCCAGGTATACAATCACAAATTTCCCCAGGACATGAGCAAACACGTCATTAATAAAATGTTGGAAAACAGCAGGCGCGGTTGTCAACCCAAATGGCATAACCAGGCTCTCAAAATGACCCTCAGGAGTGTTAAAGGCCGTCTTCCACTCATCCCCCTGACGGACCCTTATGAGGTTATACGCCCCCCTGAGGTCAAGCTTGGAAAACCACTTTGCCCCCGCCACCTGGTTGAACAAATCAGGGATCAAAGGCATCGGGTATGGATCACGGATCGTAATCTGGTTTAACTCCCGGAAATCCAGACACGGCCGTACCCCCCCATCTTTCTTCTTAATGAAGAAAAACCCCGCTGCTACAGGCGAGGACGAAGGACGGATGTGTCCTTTGCTCAGACTCTCCGCGATGTAGTCTTTCAGAGCTTGTCTCTCTGGACCAGAAATATTAAACATCCTGGCCTTAGGTAATTTGGCCCCGGGTTTTAACCTAATCGCACAGTCATGGGCTCTATGTGGAGGCAGTTCTGAGCAACCCTTCTCAGAGAAAACATCCGCGAAATCCTGCAAAGCCTCCGGAAGGCTGGGCATCACGGCGGACACACATGTGGCCAAGCAATTGTCCTGGCAAAAACCACTCCATTGGACTATGTCCTGAGTTTTCCAATCAATCACTGGGTTGTGCCTGGACAACCAAGGAAAACCCAAGACCATTTGTGCTGGGAGATTACGGAGGACCCTCCATGTAACCCACTCCGAATGTAGGACCCCAATGTGGAGTTTCACCTCAGCCACAAACTCCGTAATCTCCCCCTGAGGGAGGGGAGCGGCATTAATGGTAACCACCTGAATAGGATGAGGGAGTTTTTCGATCTTAAACCCGGCAGTGCGTGCAAACTCCTCATCTATGAGATTGGTGGCGGAACCGCTATCCACAAACACAGAAATTGGTAGCTCTCTGCCCGCAATAATAACCTTGGCAGGGAGCATACATTGAGATACCATCATGGAGGATATGCATACGCTCAGCTGGGTCTCCTCCATACCCACTGAGCTTAGTAGTTTTCCGCCGGTGTGACCTTTTTCGGTAGCACAGGACAAGCGTTAACATAATGATTCCTTTTACCACAGTAAAAACATGCTCCGGGCTTCGTGAACCCAGGGACGCGACGCTTAACCTGTGACACCCCCGCAATTTGCATAGGTTCAGTGGGCTCACCTGCAGCAACCACACTTGCACCCCTGCTTTCCCCCAGGGGTAGCGTCTCCTGTGCCCCCTGACGCAAACGGCGATCAATACGTATAACCAAACTCATGGCAGACTCCAACGATGCAGGAGTCTCATACATCAGGAGGGCCTGTTTAACTCTTCCTGAAACCCCATGAATAAACTGACTCCGCAGCGCTGGGTCGTTCCACTGTGTGTCTACTGCCCAACGGCGAAATTCGGAGCAATAGTCTTCCGCCATACGTTCCCCCTGACGGAGGGCACGGATTTTAGATTCTGCTAGAGCTAATCTGTCGGGATCATCATAAATGAGTCCGAGTGCAGAAAAAACATTATCGACAGAATGAAATGTAGCAGAGTCAGCTGGTAAGGAAAATGCCCATGCTTGGGGGTCCCCTCTCAGTAATGATAACACCAGGCCCACCCGCTGAGCCTCATTACCTGAGGAGACCGGGCGCATGCAGAAGTATAACTTGCAGGCCTCCCGAAATATGACAAATTTGCTGCGTTCCCCTGAGAATCGTTCTGGCAGCGGGATCTTCGGCTCTGCACCGACACCTGCAGATGCCGTTTGCACCTTCGCTACTACCAGGCCCTGCTGCTGAACTGCCCCTTTCAACTCGGAGACCTGTAAGGACAGCGCCGCCAACTGGCGGGTTATGGAATCCATGGGATCCATGGACTCCTGAAAAATGTGGGCCGATTATAATGTCACGCGGGGCTTAGGTCAACTAAGGCAGAAATACCCGGGGCCCCTGTGATGTCCCTTTAACTAGGGGAAACCCTGTCTGACCCTCAACCCAGGGTTTTTGCTGAAGGTGCAAATGCCTGAGCCTCCACCCTTTCCTTATCTCCTGCTCAGCCCTAAGCTTAACCCTCCACCCTCCACCCAGTGAGGAGACAAACCACCAAAGCCCCAAACAATAAAGACAGACAGGGAGAACTTAAACTGCACCGCGCCGCATACACACAGGACTATACAGTAATGTGAACAGGGCACAACAAAACACAAATATGGGAAGGCGAGAAGGTAACAATGGATCATACGACACCAGATATGAATCTCTCTCTCTCTCCAACACCTCCACTCCAGACCGGAACCACTTGGTATGAAACACAAGCTATAATCGGCGACGCCCATAGGCCAGCACGACTATTTAAAGACCGTGGGCGTGACCAAACATCCAACCTGATCTTCAGCTAGATTAACCCCCGATAGCTTGAGAAACTCAAGCCGGCGCCACTGAGGCTATAGTGGACGGAGGTGGAACTACCTCTGCCTGCCGGACGCTGTGGTGTGAATAGCGTCCGACATGACAGACAGCTTCTGCACCTTGGCCTGGGTCCCTGTCACCTCCTCCTACTCCTGTTGGCGATGACCCTCTGGGTTCTTTCACCATGGCTGCCGTTAGGCCCACGACCACAGCGCTTCCCCCGGTCGAGTCTGCCCGCTGCGACACTTACTGCCCCTTCAGTGTCCAGCTGTCTGGTACTCCAGGCGTCCTTTGGTCAGCAGTTGTCCTGTCAGGGCCACCCCCCCGACTATCCGTCTCTCTCTCCTCTGTTTCTTCCTGGGTGTTCTCCCTGACCCTGAGACTCCCTTTCCTTTTATCCCCTTTCTTAGGAATTTCCCTCCTCAGTCCCATAACTCCGCCCACCATGACTCTGTGTTTCCCAGCTTCAGCTGCTGTTATGTCCTTTGCTCACTATCTTATGTCTCTATCTAGTGGCCAAAACCCGGTACTACGCTGTCTCTTACTAATTCTAGCTGTTTTCTTAGACGTGCATACGAATTCTTGTCAAACAGTGTATGCAACATATTTTACATGTTCCTTCTTCATCAGACAGGTCTGTTGTGAGCTCATTTTCTCGTTCACCTTTGATGTCCGATGAACTCCCTCTGCTGGTGAAAGGAGGTGGTGAAACTGATTTGGATGGGAGAGACCTGTCACCTGAACAGGTGGATTGCGATTGGACATCAGGAATCTCTGAGTGGATATAAGGCAGCCGACGCCCTGTAGGGTTGCTGGTGACTTCTCTGCTCTGAGCTCTGGCCTCCAGTTCAGTTCCTGTCTTCTAAAGCTAAGTTTTGCTCTGTTATTGTTTCATGAGATTTTGTCTGATTTGCTTAGTTTTGTGTTCAGCTACCCCGGCTGGGGCTTTGCTGAATTTCCATTTTGTCCCTGATCGGTTTAATCTCTTTTGCTCTGTCTTCAGAATATATCGGAGTGCTGATATAGGGATTTTGAAGTCTAGTGACTTCAGGGCCGTTTTTCCTATCAGACGTGTTGGAACATTTTTGGTAGGGTTTTTGCGGATTGCAGCCAGCATCTTTTCTGTCCTGTCCTATCTAGTTAGTTGGGCCCCATCGTTTGTTCTGCCTGTCTTTCTGTCTGTGTGTGTGTTTTCATCTGTTTTCACCGACAATACATGTTGGGGGCTGTCTATTGCTTTGGGGTCTGCTCTGGGGCAGTTTAGATTTCCCCTTTCTTTCTTTAGGCTTATGTAGCTCTCCGGCTGTGACTAGGCGTCTAGGACCACCGTAGGAACGCTCCACGGCTACTGTTAGTTGTTGTGAATAGGATCAGGGGTCTGCAATCCGCTAGCTACCAACCTCTCTGGTTTTCTGGACTTAGCTTGCATTTTTGTTTTTTCCTCCTCTGGTGACTCATTCATAACACAGGTCCACATGTCAGTCCACCCTCAAACTGTCACGTGTACCTTTCCTGTGTGACATGACCTGCAGGTCGGTAACTGAAACAACAAGACAAAGGGGGAATACCGGGGAAACAGTTACAACGGTGGGCCCTGCAATAGGGAACGGGGATGTGGAGACCTCCTACACTCCCCTGAGGCAGTGTCCCTGAACACTATTAACATACCCTACACAGACTCTTCACCTGTCACCGACCAGGATACCTGAATCCCTCACTAGCCCTGCACCTATCCCCTACTAGGGAACTGGATAGTGCGGACACTGGTCCCACCGCTGCACTAATACACACAAGAAAAATACACCAAATGGGGGAAAACAACAAAATACTTATCTTTCTTTGCCGCAGTCACCGGGCAGCAGAATTCATCACCGGATTAGCTTTCAGCAGTGGCTCGAACACCTCAGAGCCAGCTGCTCACTTCACCGTGGTTGGAATCCGCCAAGGACCTGCTATAACCAACACCAGCTGATACACCAGGTGACCTTATATAGCAAAGGAGGAGTGGTCACCATCAGCAGAGAAACCAAAGACATGTAATAACCCCAGTGACCACCGAGGGCAAAAGGTAAAGCAGAGAAAACTATCAGACATGTAATAACCCCTGTGGCCACCGGGGGCAAAAACCCATATTAAGGCTCCAAAGGCCTGAAAGGAAAAAAAAAGGTTTAAATGAGGGTATCCATAATCTGACACAGATCCTAGAATTGGACTGTGACACCTACACATATACAGCAGGCATAACTTACCGGCTAACTCTCACTACAGATACTTGCAAATCAGACATTATGTGCATTCTCTTTATTCCACTTTTAAAGTCTCTTACCCCACACACTTTGAAAGATTGTGTAGAGCAGGTGTTTCGATCAAGGATACTGGATATTTACCAGATATTAATTAATCCTTATCCAGTTGAACAACCCCAAATACTCTGATATGATTAAATGGAAAGGTTTTTCGGGAGAATCTCTTCCACCCTGTATTTGTGCAAAGGTCGGCCAGGGCTCTAAGTCATGGCTGAGGACACCGGGCCACCTGAGACCTGGCCTGCCTTCACAGACACACTACATTGCTGTTGTGTTACACTTGCCTTCACATTTCTGGCGCTGCTGAGGTCCACCCTCCTTTCTGTGGGGTCACCTTTGGCCTTGGATGAATAATCAGAGACACAGCCGAAGTATAATTCAAAATACAAAACTTTACTCTCGGAACTTTGCAGTAGATCCATATCCAGTACAGCATTTACAGCAGTATTCACATCACATATCACTTCTTCCTTCCTTCCCTTACTTGCTCTGTCACATGTCTCGAGATCGAGTCGTACCACACTGTACGCTTTCTCTATATTCTCCCTGTGCAGCCTGGCTTCCTTTGAAAGTTCCCCAGGCCATTTTGCCCCAGCTCTGAGGTTGTCTGCCCATGCTAGGAACTGCCATATGATGAGTACACCGCCCTTCTGTCCTGCCATGTAGTTTCTTCTCCAGTAACTCCTCTAGTAACTTCTCTATCAACTTCTGTAGCTATAGTTATATTGCTTGCACTTCTGCTTCAACTTCACTGCTTTTTGCTCAGGCTCTGGTGATGCTGCTCCCCATGTTCTGGATGACTGGGCACTCACTTCTGTCTAAACTTTGCGGGGTATCTAACTTGCCTAGGCCAGAGGCCACCTGAGCTCTATAGGTGTCCTCGCCCCCACTGTCCCTAACCATGAAGCTCCCTTCCCCTAACCTAAGTGACCCCTCCTATATTAACTATCTACATTCCCACTATACCCTTTGTGGAAGTATGTACACTTCAGTGCCCTATCTAGTGGTCCATTAACAATATTACATTAAATAACCTGGTATACACATACTAAACACAGCATAATAACGAAATTACGTAGCAACAAAATATACATACATACACTCACTGGCCACTTTATTAGGTACACCATGCTAGTAAGGGGTTGGACCCCCTTTTGCCTTCAGAACTGCCTCAATTCTTCGTGGCAGAGATTCAACAAGGTGCTGGAAGCATTCCTCAGAGATTTTGGACCATATTGACATGATGGCATCACACAGTTGGCGCAGATTTGTCGGCTGCACATCCCTGATGCGAATCTCCCGTTCCACCACATCCCAAAGATGCTCTATTGGATTGAGATCTGGTGACTGAGGAGGCCATTTGAGTACAGTAAACTCATTGTCATGTTCAAGAAACCAATCTGAGATGATTCGAGCTTTATGACATGGCGCATTATCCTGCTGAAAGTAGCCATCAGATGTTGGGTACATTGTGGTCATAAAGGGATGGACATGGTCAGCAACAATACTCAGGTAGGCTGTGGCGTTGCAACGATGCTCAATTGGTACCAAGGGGCCCAAAGAGTGCCCAGAAAAAATTCCCCACACCATGACACCACCACCACCAGCCTGAACCGTTGATACAAGGCAGGATGGATCCATGCTTTCATGTTGTTTACGCCAAATTCTGACCCTACCATCCGAATGTCGCAGCAGAAATCGAGACTCATCAGACCAGGCAACGTTTTTCCAATCTTCTACTGTCCAATTTCGATGAGCATGTGCAAATTGTAGCCTCAGTTTCCTGTTCTTAGCTGAGAGGAGTGGTACCCAGTGTGGTCTTCTGCTGCTGTAGCCCATCTGCCTCAAAGTTCGATGCACTGTGCGTTCAGAGATGCTCTTCTGCCTACCTTGGTTGTAACGGGTGGCAATTTGAGTCACTGTTGCCTTTCTATCAGCTCGAACCAGTCTGCCCATTCTCCTCTGACCTCTGGCATCAACATGGCATTTCCGGCCACAGAACTGCCGCTCACTGGATTTTTTTTCTTTTTCGGACCATTCTCTGTAAACCCTAGAGATGGTTGTGCGTGAAAATCCCAGTAGATCAGCAGTTTCTGAAATTCTCAGACCAGCCCTTCTGGCACCAACAATCATGCCACGTTCAAAGGCACTCAAATCACCTTTCTTCCCCATACTGATGCTCGGTTTGAACTGCAGGAGATTGTCTTGACCATGTCTACATGCCTAAATGCACTGAGTTGCCGCCATGTGATTGGCTGATTAGAAATTAAGTCTTAACACACAGTTGGACAGGTGTACCTAATAAAGTGGCCAGTGAGTGTATATACATTAACATATGGAGTTTAAAGGGGTAAAACCTTTGACCCTTTACATTTGGCAGGAGATCTGGAGAAACATAGTCAAAACTTCTACATGTTACATCTACAAAGAAAACCAGTATAAAATACTCATGTTCTAATATCATATCTTTCCTGAATAAACTCAACCCTGCCATCCCTAGTTGCTGTTGGAGATGTGGGAATGTAGAAGGTGACCTGTCCCATTTGTTTTGGTCATGCCCAAATATTCTAGTCTTCTGGGAATATGTCAAGTCCTTAATTAGTAATTTTCCCGGCCATCAGATCCCCTTGTGTCCAAAATTTTATTTACCTGGGAAACCCACATTTGTCAGAAGACTTGCCACACTCATCAGGAGGGCTTTAAACTAGAAGAAGAGGGGATGGGAGGAAAAACAGCAGACAAGAACATGCAGCAGAAGGACAAACTAATCAAGGATACTAGATGTGGTAAAGAGGACCCAAGACAGGGTACTCAGAAGGAAGCTAAGAAAAAGGAAGCAAAACTTCTTTCCTGCATGCTGACAAACGCAAGAAGCCCTGACCAATAAGATTGAAGATCTGGAGTTGGTAATGTATGAGGAAAAATACGACATAGTAGGAATAACTGAGACATGGTTAGACAACAGCTATGACTGGGCGGCTAACTTGCAAGGATATGATTTGTTTAGGAGGGATCGTAAAAAAAGAAAAGGGGGTGGAGTCTGTCTATATATAAAGTCATTTTTAAACAGCAAACAAAAAGGCAGCAACACTTACCTGCCCAGGTCTAGGAACAAATGCACTGCAGGGTGCAGCCAGCCCATAAAGCAAGATGTTAGCAACACAGGTGCAAAATACCAGATTGACAGGCACTCTCCACCTACCCATTCCTGGAGGGGGTGACTACCCAGTATACAATTGCACAATAAAGGCCCGCATAGGGTGCTGTTCACACAAGGGAACTGCATGGTGTCTGCATGGTGTCTGGTTCACAGCCTATTAGTCACGCCCCTACTATTCGACTAGGCGGGCTGGCCAGCACACCCTCAATGCATCCCAGTGTGAACACCCCTCATACGAGACCAAACGTGTCTGGGCTTGGCTGCACCCCGAAAAATGTAGTGCAAAAAGTACACAATTAGTGAGGTATTAGCTAATATTATAGCCAAAATACGTGAGCCCGTAAACTGCGCCAAAGTTCCCTACACTAAACTAAATAGCAAAGCCACTAAAGAATACTCAGGTCTTCAAAAATTCACTTTTAAACAGCAAACAAAAAGGCAGCAACACTTACCTGCCCAGGTCTAGGAACAAATGCACTATAGCACTATATAAAGTCCACTTTAAAGCTCACACTAAGAGAAGATATACAAGAGGGAAACGAAGAGGTGGAGTCTCTATGGATGGGGAGATACAAGGAGGGAAAAGTAATAAAATCCTCATAGGGGTTTGTTATAAGCCACCAAATATAACAGAAGCCACTGAAAATGTATTATTGAAATAAATAGACAAAGCAGCAAATCACAATGAGATGATTATTATGGGGGACTTCAACTACCCGGACATAGACTGGGAAACTGAAACCTGCGTATCTCAGAAAGGAAACCAATTTCTGTCAGTGACCAAGGATAATTATCTGTCACAACTTGTGCAGGGCCCAGCTAGAGGGACAGCCCTTCTGGACTTAATTTTAAGCAACAGGCCAGATAGAATAACAGAAGTATGAGTCGATGGGCACCTAGGGAACACTGACCACAATATAATACAATTCCACTTGTCCTTCAGTAAGGTGCCCTGGAAGGGGGTTACAAAAATGCTGAATTTCAGGAAAGCAAAGTTTGATCAGCTTAGAGAGGACCTTCGCTGAATTGATTGGGACAATGTCCTCAAAAATAGGAGCACAGAAAATAAATGGGAAATATTTAAATTAGTTTTACACACCCATTGCGAGCTAGCCATACCGTACAGAAATAAAAGGGCTAGGAACAGGAGAATACCAATGTGGCTAAATAAGGATGTAAAAAGGGCAATAAATAACAAGAACAAGGCATTTAAGAAGCTAAAACAAGAAGGCAATGAAGAAGCATTAAAAAGTTATAGAGAAAAAAATAAAATGTATAAAAAACAAATACATTTAGCAAAAGTGGAAACTGAGAGACTAGGGATGGGCGAGTCTACTCGCTAGGACTCGTTACTCGGCGAATAGTAAGGGACTCGCTGGACTCGTTACTCGGCGAGTCTCCCAGTGATTACTCGCACAGTAACGAGTCCAATGTAAGTCAATGGCAATGCTAGTTTTGTCAGAGTTTTTTTTTCTCACTCGCTAGACTCGCTATATCACATCGCTGTCAACAGCAAGTCTGAGCGAGTCTGAGCGAGTCTACGATTCCGAGTCCTGTATACTGGATTCGGGACTCGCTTATACAAAATCTGTTATGTTCCTACAAGTTTCCAAGACAGCCTATGTCAACACACAGCGATTGTGAGCGAGTCTGAGCGAGTCTACGAATCCCGAGTCCTGTATACTGGATTCGGGACTCGCAAATATAGAATCTGTTATGTTCCTACAAAGCTTCTGAGACAGCCTAGCGTGTTAGGTCAGAAAACTTTTTTAGATGGACAAGCATGTTAGCCAATCATATTCAGTAATGTTGGTTGTGGCAGGACTATGATTGGCTTCTGTCCATCATGATGCCTATGTCATGTATGAGAGGCGAGGCTGTATATAAGCCTTTTCCACCGCCATTTCCTCTACATTCCTGAGAGATCTGAGATAGAGCAGGGTGAGGTAGATGCTTGAGCAGATCATAGGGATTGTCAGTTAGTGTAGGGAAACTTCAAGATTCCTTATATTAAACCCAAACAGCTCTTCTGAGAGCTACCAGGAGGACAGAGGAGTACTGTGTAGACTGTAGGCAGGCAGGCAGGGAGGATCAAGCCTTACAGTGCAGTGCACAGTGCAGGGACTAGTGTGCAGCTTCACTGCTAGGTGTCAGCACACACACTTACCCCGCCAGCAAGTGACGCCTACAGCACCACCTAACTCCATCTCGGTGACTGTGCATTTGTCAACAATGTCACAAAAACCACAATTTCCCAAAAAAGAGGTTGCAAAGGGACGAGGTCGTGGCCGTAGCAGTCGTGCCCAAGAAGGCACTGGTACAGGTAGACAGATGAGGATTGATAGAGCTACCTTTCTCCTGTCTAGAATTCCCAGTACTCAACAAAAACGTGTCTTGAGGCCGGAAGAGCATGACCAGATAACATCTTGGATGGCTGATAAGACCTCGACCACTGGTTCTGGCAGTACACAATCGTCCTTGCCAACACAGTCTAGTGTCGCTACAGACAACGCAGGGCCATCCAATCCTCAAAGTCTTCCTATTTCCTCAACCCATCGGCAGCAAGAGGAAAATTTGGACCGCGACCTTGGTCACTCCGATGATTTATTTGGTTCTTATCAGCCCTCGATTGCATCTGGCCTTTCTTTGTCACTGCCTGACGAGATACTTGAAGAAGACGTAATGTCTATTTATGGCCAAAGTTTGGAAGCACCTCGTACTGAAGAAAGCCACTTTCACCGAAGGCATACAGCATCTCAGGAGGTGGATGATGATGAGGATGATGAGACACACATCTCATCTGGCCAGCCTGCTCAGTCACGTTATCCAGAAGACTTTGAAGAGGAAGGGGTGGATGATGAGACCACAGATCCTACCTGGACTGTTGACATGCATAGCCAACAGAGCAGCCAGGAGGAGGAAAGTGGCTATGTACCACCGCCAAAAGCACCAAGGCTTACTCCTTTCTCCAGAACACAAACTGTGACAACAGTTGCCCAAATTGTGTCAACTGTTGCACAAACTGTACCAACTGTTGCACAAACTGTAAACACAGTTGCCCAAACTGTGTCAACAGTTGGTGTTGTACAGAGTCATCCTCCTCTGCCTCCAATTCAACATAAAGGACGAAAAGCCATTGTGTGGGATTTTTTTAAGGATAGCACATCTGTACCAAATATGGTTATCTGTAACATCTGCCATGCAAGGCTAAGCAGAGGCCTGGGAAAAGCAAACTTGAGCACCAGCAGTATGCGTAAGCATATGTCTGTTAAGCACTCAATTCAGTGGTCGGCCCATCTGGCTTCAAAATCAGTGCCTTCTGATCCCAACACTTCCAGGCCACCTCAGATCCATCCTTCACCAGCTAGTGTTCAGGCATCAGTTCCTGTTCAAACGTACTCCTCCCAAGCTGCGGTACAAGAGAGACATGACAGTAGTCAAGCCTCTGGTGAGTCTGCGACAAACGTCCAGTTGTCTGTGCCACAGATGTATGAAAGGCAGCGGAAGTACCAATCGACACACCCATTTTCCCAAAAAGTGACTGCGCAAATTGCAAAGTTGTTAGCTGTGGAAATGTTGCCGTTTAGGCTTGTGGGTACAGAGTCTTTTCGGGAGTTGTTGGCTGTGGCAGCACCACGATACTCTGTGCCCAGCCGATACTTTTTCTCACGCAGTGCCGTCCCCGCGTTACACCAGCACGTGGTTACCAACTTAAAGCGTGCGCTAACAAATGCTGTAACCGCCAAAGTCCACCTAACAACGGACACGTGGACAAGTTGTTGTGGACAGGGCAGATACATCTCACTAACGGCTCACTGGATCAACCTGGTGGAGAGTGTCCCAACTTCTCCAAGTGGACCATCTGCGATACTACCAACTCCACGAATAGCGGGCACAACATCATTCCGGGTGTCTGCCTCATCATATATGTCCAGTACACAATCTGCTTCTGCAACTTCCTTGTCCACTGCTGAGCCGCCCGCACCATCATGTCCAAGTTGGGAGCTTTGCAGTACTGCTTCAGCAAGGCGACAACATGCTCTTTTGAAGCTTATCTGTCTAGGTGACACACCTCACACTGCAACTGAGCTGTGGAAAGGTCTTAAGCTACAGACTGATGAGTGGCTGGCCCCACTGCAACTACAACCAGGTCTTGTTGTGTGCGATAACGGTCGAAACCTTGTGGCGGCAATAAAGCACGGTAACCTTGTACACATGCCTTGCATGGCTCACGTGCTGAACCTAGTAGTTCAGAAATTCCTGAAAATATACGCCGAGTTATCTGACCTACTGGAGAAGGTGAGGCGAAATTGCGCCCACTTCAGACATTCCTCCACAGCAGTTGGAAGTCTTTCAGCCCTTCAAAACAAATTTAATTTGCCTAAACACAGGCTAATTTGCGACATGCCCACGCGCTGGAACTCAACATTCCATATGTTGGCAAGGTTTAATGAGCAGCAGAGGGCAATAGCAGAATATCAGCTGCAACATGCCCGTCACCCCGGAAGTCACACGAGACACATTAGTACTTTAGAGTGGGTCTGGATCGCTGACCTTTGCGAGTTGCTGGAGAACTTTGAATACTGCACCAAACTTGTCAGCGGTGATCAGTCGATTATTAGTCTCACCATCCCCATGCTCTGCCTGCTAAACGAATCCCTAATGAATCTCAAAACAGAATCTTTGAGAGCCCAGCGGATGGCTATGGAGCCAGAATTTAACATCGCTGATCCTAGCCAGCCAAGCCAATATCAGCAGGCTACATTGGGTCTGGAAGAAGAAGGTGATGAGGGTGATGATGAAGAAGATTTATTTTTCTGTGGTACTGATGTGAACCCTGATGGTACTCCCAACCCTACATTTATGTCGGTACACCATGGGTGGGCTGAAGAGGAGGAGGCGGAGACCGATTTAGAGGCCATGATGCGTAGTGATCCTCATTCTGTTGTAAACGAGGAGATGAGTCTTTGCAGCTTAGCACACATGGCTGACTTAATGTCTCAATGTCTCTCCCAAGATCCACGCGTCATTCACATCTATGACAGCGACCTCTACTGGTTGTCAACCTTTTTGGACCCACGGTACAAAGACAAATTTCCGTCGTTGCTCTTGCAGTCACCCAGGGGCTTAACGATGGTTTATTTCAAGAGGGTTGATGTTGACAATTTGCTGACAATATCACCGTCTGACTCCGCTATACCCCGAAGTACCAGCTCTTTGCAACAGCAGCCTTTGGTTGGGACACAAACGCCATCAATGTCAAGAAGAGGTGGGGGTAAGATGTCCACCAAGTGGGCGATGTTCAACAGACCTTCCAATCAACAACGGATCATGCCTACGGTCACCTTGAGTAGGAAACAACAATTGTCCAACATGGTGAACGAGTATGTCAGTGACAGTACCAGCTTCCTAACCGTGCCTTCTGTACCCTTTAATTACTGGGTTTCCAAGCTTCACACTTGGACAGAGCTCTCTTTGTATGCCTTGGAGGTGCTGGCCTGCCCAGCTGCTAGTGTGACATCAGAGCGTGTTTTCAGTGCCGCTGGGGGTATAGTCACTGATAGAAGGTCACGGCTTACTACTGAAAATGCCGACAGGCTGACTCTCATTAAGTTTAACAAGGACTGGATATCATCGCAGTTCGTAAGCCCCCTAGACGACAGTACCCAAATGTAGAGTAACCTAATCATAATTAATATGATTGGAAGATTGCGCTTTTAACATTATGCCCTTTTAAGACAGGAAGTATCGGCATGTCCCTCAGCTCAGACGATGTGATAAGTCATGTTCCTGCAACATTTGCTGCATGATAACAAAACTACGCAATCAGTAAAAATCATTTTACTTTACAAGTGCATCCGCTTGTGAGCATTTTTCTTTTTTTCCATCCAATACAATACAGCCCCTTTGAGCTAATTTTTTGAGGCAACAAGCCTATACCTGCATCGTGGGCATTGCTTGTACTATGCTCGTAGGACAAGCAAGTATATAGTATGGGCCACGCGCCCTCCTCTATTTCAAAAAAGACTTTATTAAGCCCTTTGAGCTAATTTTTTGAGGCAACAAGCCTATGCCTGCATCATGGGCATTGCTTGTACTATGCTCGTAGGACAAGCAAGTATATAGTATGGGCCACGCGCCCTCCTCTATTTAAAAAAAGACTTTATTAAGCCCTTTGAGCTAATTTTTTGAGGCAACAAGCCTATGCCTGCATCGTGGGCATTGCTTGTACTATGCTCGTAGGACAAGCAAGTATATAGTATGGGCCACGCGCCCTCCTCTATTTAAAAAAAGACTTTATTAAGCCCTTTGAGCTAATTTTTTGAGGCAACAAGCCTATGCCTGCATCGTGGGCATTGCTTGTACTATGCTCGTAGGACAAGCAAGTATATAGTATGGGCCACGCGCCCTCCTCTATTTCAAAAAAGCCTTTATTAAGCCCTTTGAGCTAATTTTTTGAGGCAACAAGCCTATGCCTGCATCGTGGGCATTGCTTGTACTATGCTCGTAGGACAAGCAAGTATATAGTATGGGCCACGCGCCCTCCTCTATTTAAAAAAAGACTTTATTAAGCCCTTTGAGCTAATTTTTTGAGGCAACAAGCCTATGCCTGCATCGTGGGCATTGCTTGTACTATGCTCGTAGGACAAGCAAGTATATAGTATGGGCCACGCGCCCTCCTCTATTTCAAAAAAGACTTTATTAAGCCCTTTGAGCTAATTTTTTGAGGCAACAAGCCTATGCCTGCATCGTGGGCGTTGCTTGTACTATGATCCTGCTGGAGCCTGGCGAAGGGTCCCACTGTACGCTCCGGAGAAAACGCATAGACGCGCTGTGTTGCAAGTAGACGTCCCAGCCTCTCGCATCTGTGTTCCTAGTCTGGTTGCCATAGCGAGGCATTAAGTAACCCCCCCAAACACAGGCACTATTTATTTGTCAGCAACATTTGTATGTGGAGTCATGATTTTACACATACTAACCAAGGTGCCCTCATGCGCCATGCGGGCCGTAAAGTACTTGCTAATGATGATGACTTTAAGCCCACCCACAAAACAACCTACACATCCATTACCTGAAAAAAGACATACACAAAGCTGTTTTTTGTAACTCTCTATTCACACGCCTTAACGGCAAACATGGAACAGAACAAAACAGAAAAAAACAAAAACAAATTGTGCACTGCACATTTTTTATCAAAAAAGAAAAAAAAAAAAACAATAAATTAACCTACAGATGGTGGTAGGTGGGCTCATTGGGTGGGGTAGGCTGTACCTGCCCACCATCACCCTGGTCCTGGAGGAGGTCCATGGCCACACGTATGGCCTCCGCCACAGATTCTGACCCTGTAGGGTGGATCATCTGGGCCGGTGTGGGGAAATTGAGTAGGTCCCTGTTCCCTGCCGAGAAAGGAGGTATAGGCCTCTGGGGCGGCACATAGCTGTCCCGGGGTGTGGGCCTGTCTAGGAGGTTGGAGGGTGACAGTTGCCACCGCTCCAAAAAATGAAAGACCTCGCCAGGGTGGTTTGGGGGGCGACTGGCATCAAGGACAATGTGTATTGCTGACCTTGTCCGCAGTGCTGTCTCCACTGGAATGAGAGCCAGGAACGGTATGAGACTGCGGGCAAAGTCAGCAGCATCACATTGTCCAAGCAGGTCATTTTGTGCCCCCGGGATCAGACCATGGCTGCTGCTGCTTGCAGTTGGCCATCCTGCTTCCTCCACTGCAGGAGGTTGGCCTTGGTGGGGAGTGAGTTCTTGTGGCCCTTCAACCTCCTCTCCTTGCGGCCGGCCATGCCCCAAAGCTGGTGGTGTTGGTGGTGGTGCTGGTATTCCCACATCTTGTTCATCCACTTGAAGTCGGGGTGGTTCAGGGGCCTCCCTCGCCTCTTCAGGCAGCTGTGCCGGAGGATTTCTGTGCTGACGCCGCCTGCGGTAGTGAACAGCTCTGTGGCAAAATACACAAAAAATTTTGTGAATGGGTTGCATTTGGAAACAAAAACATACTGTAGGTCAAACATAAAATTTGCACGCTTTTTTGACTCTGTGTTTCTGTGTATTCTGTGTTTTTATTGTTGGCCTTAAGATGTAATTGCAGCAAATAAATTAAGGACATTTTGGCTCATGCCTCAACCAATATTCTATGTGCGGGTAGTGTTGGTCCTCGATTTTTTGACATTACATTAGAAATTTAAAAATTTGTGTGCACAATTACACTGTGCCCTGCCTTAGGCAGGACAGGTATTTAGGCACTTGATGACATATTAGTGGGAACAACTATTGCATTGACTTTTTGTTGTAACTTTATGTGGACAAAGCTATAGCCTGACACTGTGAGGCAAACACATTCTTCAGGGTTATTTGCCATCAGATGGACACTAAAAGACGCAGTGTGGGTGGCCTTGGTCTCAATACACATAACCCAGATCTATAGGGCAGGTGAGCAAGACAGGAAATGGAGTCCAGCAGCATAGGTGACACATGAGGATTCGGCGTTAGTGGCCTACACTCCTTGTTGCTGCCATGTAAGCTAATCAGGAATGTCTTGGTAAATAAAACCCACAAAACATATGGCTTGGCTTTTGAAACGACTGTAATGGACATAGAGTATGGGGTTGTTTTTGAGCAGCAGGTCACACATCGTTGGTGCCAAACAAGGTGGTGGTATGCACAGATGGACAGTTTTACAATTATTCCAACGGGGCCGAACACAAAGCCGGGAGCAGTAAGGGCAAACTTCTGGTTTCCTAAAGGACC
This sequence comes from Dendrobates tinctorius, assembly GCF_039654945.1. Classification (NCBI taxonomy): domain Eukaryota; kingdom Metazoa; phylum Chordata; class Amphibia; order Anura; family Dendrobatidae; genus Dendrobates; species Dendrobates tinctorius. Next base: position 26,157,059 of record NW_027361827.1, on the reverse strand, counting down.
TTGGACATAAAAGCCTGTTGCACTGAAAATATGGCCCCCTTTAGATTGATTTTATACAGCATTAAAACACTATGTTTTTCGGAGGATTCGTAATGTGGCCATCAGTTAACGACAAAAAAATAAAATTCACATGTGGGCCCTAATATCTACACCATCACCTTGCAGCCCCAAATATACCCATGGGAAAACTCACCCACACGTATTTGTAGTGATACAGGGTATGTCCTCAAATGTGTGTGACTGTGTCAACAATCTGGGATGGTGTACAAACAGTTTAGTGCAAAAGGGGTATATCCTTACAACGTTATTTAGCCGAAAAAAACACCCACAACTAAACGTGTAGGGATGTATGTGGCCCTTATGCAAGTGGAGGCCATTAGGAACACATACAAATGATGCTTACGACAGGCAAACCAGACAAGGCCACACACCTTAGAGGCCATTGCAGGGAAGAACATGGCTTTGTTCCACAAACATGCCAACAATAATAGCTAATTGTGAGGTCACGGAACATTGTGTCTGCCCACCCTAAAGAACATTGATTATTTGTCCCAACGTCACAATGTGGCTATAAATGTGTATGTCCTGGATCATTGCCAAAGGTAATAGAAATCTGTTGCACCATGGCAGAAACAAACTCCAGTGTGGGTATGTAAACCACCACACTCATTATAGAGCTTCATACGTAGACTGTGAACCCTCGTGGACAGGGTCCTCTCCTCTTGTACCTGTATGACCTGATTGTCTTCATTTACAGTTTTTTTTAGTTAACCCTTATCCTCATGTAAAGTGCCATGGAACCTAATGGCGCTATATAAATAAATAATAATAATAATAGTACACAACAGTGCTGCAGACACATACCTTGGCATACGGACCACCGGTTCTAGGAAGGACAACCGGTCGTAGTGGCGATACATCTGCCCTTGATCTGCTTCCGGTCCCCTCTCCAAGTTATTCCGGTGCTGCTTTTTATGCTGATCCCGGCAGCTCTTCCACCGTTTTGTAAGATTGTTAACTGTGAAATTATTTCAAACCGGGTTTAGGCATGTGTAACATTTGAAACACAAAAAGTATGTGTACAAATCAACAATAACATTTTATTCATGTTGTGTGTGTATGTAATGTGTATACAAGGCACAGTGACACGACAGTGTGGAACATCATCAACAGCATTACGGACATTGAGCTCACGTTGACACAATCACAAATGAGGCAGGGCACATGTCAACGCATAGAGAATGTAATAGTGCGGGCACCAGACTCCGCTCATTAGTGGTATTAATATACACCCAACCCCCTGGCCTTCAGAGCCAGGAGGACCAGCCCTTAAACTAAGTGTACTGTTGTGACCCCATCCAAATATAGGCAACCATGCGACGGCGCATGATAACACATTGAGGGTCCTGTATACCCTGCTATGGGGGGCCTGTAAACCCATGGGGGCCCTGTATACCCACTGGGGGCCCTGTATACCCACTGGGGGCCCTGTATACCCACTGCTGACGGCCCTGTATACCCACTGGGGACCCTGTATACCCACTGCTGACAGCCCTGTATACCCACTGCTGGGGGCCCTGTATACCCACTGCTGGGGGCCCTGTATACCCACTGCTGGGGGCCCTGTATACCCACTGGGGGCCCTGTATACCCACTGCTGAGGGCCCTGTATACCCACTGCTGGGGGCCCTGTATACCCACTGCTGGGGGCCCTGTATACCCACTGCTGGGGGCCCTGTATACCCACTGGGGGCCCTGTATACCCACTGCTGGGGGCCCTGTATACCCACTGGGGGCCATGTATACCCACTGGGGGCCCTGTATACCCACTGCTGTGGGCCCTGTATACCCACTGGGGGCCATGTATACCCACTGGGGGCCCTGTATACCCACTGCTGACTGCCCTGTATACCCACTGGGGACCCTGTATACCCACTGCTGGGGGCCCTGTATACCCACTGCTGGGGGCCCTGTATACCCACTGCTGGGGTCCCTGTATACCCACTGCTGGGGGCCCTGTATACCCACTGCTGACGGCCCTGTATACCCACTGGGGACCCTGTATACCCACTGCTGGGGGCCCTGTATACCCACTGGGGGCCCTGTATACCCACTGCTGGGGGGCCTGTATACCCACGTGGGGCCTGTATACCCACTGGGGGCCCTGTATACCCACTGCTGGGGGCCCTGTATACCCACTGGGGGCCATGTATACCCACTGGGGGCCCTGTATACCCACTGCTGACGGCCCTGTATACCCACTAGGGACCCTGTATACCCACTGCTGGGGGCCCTGTATACCCACTGCTGGGGGCCCTGTATACCCACTGCTGGGGGCCCTGTATACCCACTGGGGGCCCTGTATACCCACTGCTGATGGCCCTGTATACCCACTGGGGACCCTGTATACCCACTGCTGGGGGCCCTGTATACCCACTGGGGGCCCTGTATACCCACTGCTGGGGGGCCTGTATACCCACGTGGGGCCTGTATACCCACTGGGGGCCCTGTATACCCACTGCTGGGGGCCCTGTATACCCACTGGGGGCCATGTATACCCACTGGGGGCCCTGTATACCCACTGCTGACGGCCCTGTATACCCACTGGGGACCCTGTATACCCACTGCTGGGGGCCCTGTATACCCACTGCTGGGGGCCCTGTATACCCACTGCTGGGGGCCCTGTATACCCACTGCTGGGGGCCCTGTATACCCACTGCTGACGGCCCTGTATACCCACTGGGGACCCTGTATACCCACTGCTGGGGGCCCTGTATACCCACTGGGGGCCCTGTATACCCACTGCTGGGGGGCCTGTATACCCACGTGGGGCCTGTATACCCACTGGGGGCCCTGTATACCCACTGCTGGGGGCCCTGTATACCCACTGGGGGCCATGTATACCCACTGGGGGCCCTGTATACCCACTGCTGATGGCCCTGTATACCCACTAGGGACCCTGTATACCCACTGCTGGGGGCCCTGTATACCCACTGCTGGGGGCCCTGTATACCCACTGCTGGGGGCCCTGTATACCCACTGGGGGCCCTGTATACCCACTGCTGATGGCCCTGTATACCCACTGGGGACCCTGTATACCCACTGCTGGGGGCCCTGTATACCCACTGGGGGCCCTGTATACCCACTGCTGGGGGGCCTGTATACCCACGTGGGGCCTGTATACCCACTGGGGGCCCTGTATACCCACTGCTGGGGGCCCTGTATACCCACTGGGGGCCATGTATACCCACTGGGGGCCCTGTATACCCACTGCTGACGGCCCTGTATACCCACTGGGGACCCTGTATACCCACTGCTGGGGGCCCTGTATACCCACTGGGGGCCCTGTATACCCACTGGGGGCCATGTATACCCACTGGGGGCCCTGTATACCCACTGCTGGGGGCCCTGTATACCCACTGGGGACCCTGTATACCCACTGCTGGGGGCCCTGTATACCCACTGGGGGCCCTGTATACCCACTGCTGGGGGGCCTGTATACCCACGTGGGGCCTGTATACCCACTGGGGGCCCTGTATACCCACTGCTGGGGGCCTGTATACCCACGGGGGCCTGTATAGCCACTGCTGGGGGGCCTGTATACCCACTGAGGGCCCTGTATACCATAATATGGGGGCATGTATACCCACTGGGGGGCCTGTATACTCTGCAGGGGGAGCTGTATACTCTGCTGGGGGGCTGTCTACCAGTGATAGCTGCTGTATACCAGGATGGCGGTCAATATGTTTTCCCAGTTTTTGGGGGCAAAAGTAGGGGGGTCGGCTTATACACGGGTCGGCTTATACACGAGTATATACGGTAAATGCAATATAACGTGTGAACACATTTAACTTACCCATATTGCTCTGTGCATCATGGCCACTGCGATGGAATGCAGGGAACATCACTTGAGCGATCTCCCTCCAGGCTGTAGTCCGCTGGATGTTATGCCCATAGGCAGGGTCAGTGGGGAGCCAAAGCAGGGGCCGAGCCTCCACCAGATCAATCAACTGCAGCGTGTTGACAGTGACACGGGCCATGATTGCTCTGTATTGCTCTGTGTGTGTGTGCGTATGTCAACTCGACTCGGATTATTTCCTGTTTGCTCAAAGCATGGTGTGTGCTAGAGAAAATTGCTTCCCTCGCCTCATCGGCGCTAAATAAGACAAACAAATGCGAGTTTGGACTCGGACACAGCAGCAACAAACTGTTGCGAGTGGGGTTTACAAATCGCCAATGCAAGCGCTTTCCGAGACACATCTGCGATTTGTAAATCGCACATTACTCGCTAAGACTCGCTTCCCCATTCATTAACATTGGACTCGCTAGACTCGCAACGAGCAGCGAGTCCCGGGCTCGGACTCGCTAGAGTCAAGCGATTCCGAGTAATTTAGGACTCGCCCATCACTATGAGAGACTCATTGCTAAGGAAAGTAAAACAAACCCCAAACTATTCTTTAATTATATAAACAGTAAAATGATTAAAATTGAAGGTGTCGGCCCTTTAAAGAACAATGAGGGTGAAATCATAGAGAGCGATGTGGGAAAAGCGAATGTTTTAAATACTTTTATCTCAACAGCGTTCACACAGGAAAAGGATTTGCCAGGGGAAATGCAGAGTGATAATGTAAACTCCGCATTAAGTATTACCTGCCTAACCCAGGAAGAAGTGCAAAACCGCCTTAGTAAGATTAAAATTGACAAATCACCAGGCCCTGATGGCATTCACCCTCGGGTATTAAGGGAGTTAAGTAATGTGATAGACAGGCCTCTATTCCTTATATTTAAAGACTCTATAGAAACAGGGTCTGGTCCTTTTAATTGGCGGCAAGCAAATGTGGTACCAATATTCAAAAAGGTTTGTAAAAGGGAACCTGGAAACTATAGGCCGGTAAGCTTAACATCTGTTATGGGTAAAATTTTTGAAGGGTTTCTAAGGGATACCATTATGGAATATCTCAATGTTAATAAATGTTTAACTCCATATCAACATGGATTTATGAAGGATCGCTCCTGTCAAACTAACCTGATCAGCTTCTATGAGGATGTAAGCTCTCAAATGGACCAAGGAGAATCATTGGATGTCATTTATCTCGACTTCTCTAAAGCATTTGACACTGTCCCACATAAAAGATTGGTAAGTAAGATGAGAAAGCTTGGGCTAGGGGAAAATGTGTGTAGATGGGTAGGTAGCTGGCTTAGTGATAGAAAACAAAGATTATTAATGGTGCATACTCAGATTGGGCCAGGGTTATTAGTGGGGTACCACAGGGTTCTGTATTGGGCCCCCAACTATGTAATATATTTACTAATGATCTAGTGGATGGCTTACACAGTAAAATATCAGTATTTGCAGATGATACAAAACTATGTAAGGTAGTTAACACAAAGGAGGACAGTTTGCAACTACAGACAGATTTGAGTAAATTGGAGAATTGGGCTGAAAAATGGCAAATGAGGTTTAACACAGATAAGTGTAAGGTTATGCACATGGGAAGGAGAAACAGATGCTATAATTACTTACTAAATGGGAAACTGCTGGGGAAATCAGACATGGAAAAAGACTTAGGCATCTTAGTCAATAAGAAGCTAAATTGGAGTGCCCAGTGTCAGGCAGCTGCCACCAAAGCAAATAGGGTCATGGGATGCATTAGACGAGGTCTGGGGACACAAGATGAAAACATAATTCTCCCTCTATACAAATCACTCGTCAGACCACCATAATTAGTTGCTGTGGATCATATAATAAAAATAGGTTTTACTTACTTACCCTCCCCTTTCTGTCTCTGTCTTGTAGGGTCATTGCTTTTGCTTAAAGCTATATATTGAAATGTAAACTTATTACATTGTGCCTACTTAATATTGATGAGAAATTTGTTTATTGTTAGAAATTGCATCCATTTTCGCTGTCTTAAGAAATATGTTCTTGTATTGAAGGATTTTGACTTTTTCTTGTCTGTAATACCATTTTGAAAAATTTTATAAAAATTCAATTGTAAACCAAAAAAAAAAAAACCCAAAAAAAAACAATGAGTATAAATTCATGGAGCCAACTCACCCCATGGTCTCTACTCTATATATTACCTAAGGTACATGAGTGGACTAACCCTTTGAAGGGGAGACTCAAAGTGTCAGGGGTAGGTTCCGCAACCAGAATGTGGGTGTCTACATGAATGAGATTTTGCATCCCTTAGTGATTGCTTTGCCTTCTTACATCAGGGATACGTCCAACCTACTTCTGAAGTTGGATTAGATAGTAGTGGACAGTGTCAACCTTCTGTAATCTATAGACATGGAAGCACTCTATACTTGTATACCTCATGACATGGGACTTACTGCTATAGAGCATTTTCTGTCAATCAAGGCAAGTCGTTAAAGACCGCATAATGAATTAGTTCTTGACTTAATGAGGTTCACACTGACACATAATTACTTTACCTTTAATTACTAATACTACCACCAGCGCAGGGCGATCACTATGGGGTGCCCCTGTGCACCTTCGTATGCTAACCTTCTCCTGGGTTGGTGAGAGGCAGGGCCAGGCCCGGATTGGCAATATAACCAACCGGGCATTTTCCCGCTGGGCCGCTGTCACGTGGGCCGCGGGCGGCAGCGACCGATCATCTGGCCGCTTGCCAGCTGCTGCGGCCACTGTTGCTCCTGCCGCCGGCCCTCTGCAGCACGGCGGTGATAGTTTCAAGTTCCTCCCGCACTGCAGGGAGATAAGCCGCCACGCCCCTCCCACGCACCCCATCCTCACCTTAGCATGAGACCCCCTCCCCCCCGCATCCACTCACAGCGTCGCACTCGTTTGCCTACTCGCTCTGTTCGCAGGACCTGTGATGAGGTCACAGGAGGCGAGGAGTCAGGGGGTCACATGATCAGGAGCCTTTGTCCAGACCCCCGATCATGTCACCCCTGACTCCGCCCCTCCTGTGACCTCATCACAGGTCCTGTGCGCTCAGCCTTGCCTCTACCGTCTGTAAGACTCTGCTTTGCTGTTGTCATGGTGCTGGTTGAGGTAAGTATGTGTGGGGTCAGGATTTACAGTGTGGATGTAGCAGAGCTGTGTGTGTATGAGGTGTACGGAGCGGAGCCCGTGTGTGTATGAGGTGTACGGAGCGGAGCCATGTGTGTATGAGGTGTACGGAGCGGAGCCGTGTGTGTATGAGGTGTACGGAGCGGAGCCGCGTGTGTATGAGGTGTACGGAGCTGAGCCGTGTGTGTATGAGGTGTACGGAGAGGAGCCGCGTGTATGAGGTGTACGGAGAGGAGCCGTGTGTACGAGGTGTACGGGAGAGGAGCCGCGCGTGTACGAGGTGTACGGAGCGGAGCAGTGTGTACGAGGTGTACGGAGCGGAGCCCTGTGTGTACGAGTTGTACGGAGAGGAGCCACGCATGTACGAGGTGTACGGAGCGGAGCAGTGTGTACGAGGTGTACAGAGCGGAGCCGCGTGTGTACGAGGTGTACGGAGAGGAGCCGCGCGTGTACGAGGTGTACGGAGCGGAGCAGTGTGTACAAGGTGTATGGAGCGGAGCCCTGTGTGTATGAGGTGTACGGAGCAGAGCCCTGTGTGTATGAGGTGTACGGAGCGGAGCCGCGTGTGTACGAGGTGTATGGAGAGGAGCCACGCGTGTACGAGGTGTACGGAGCGGAGCAGTGTGTACGAGGTGTACGGAGCGGAGCCGCGTGTGTACGAGGTATACGGAGAGGAGCCGCGCGTGTACGAGGTGTACGGAGTGGAGCCGTGTGTGTACGAGGTGTACGGGGTGGAGCCGTGTGTGTACGAGGTGTATGGAGCGGAGCCCTGTGTGTATGAGGTGTACGGAGCGGAGCCGTGTGTACGAGGTGTACGGAGCAGAGCCGCGTGTGTACGAGGTGTACGGAGAGGAGCCGTGTGTACGAGGTGTACGGAACGGAGCCGAGTGTGTACGAGGTGTACGGAGAGGAGCCACGCGTGTACGAGGTGTACGGAGCGGAGCCGTGTGTACGAGGTGTACGGAACGGAGCCGAGTGTGTACGAGGTGTACGGAGAGGAGCCACGCGTGTACGAGGTGTACGGAGCGGAGCCAAGTGTGTACAAAGCATACAAAGCAGGCTTTTCCCACGGACACAGGAGTACACGGCGGAGCCCCGAGGAGCATTTTAAAACACACACATGACGTTCCACCGGAAGTGATGTGCTGGTAGGTGACCGGAAATGAGATAATTTCTTGAGGCGATTGTGACGGAACCAGGAATGCTTCAGATCCATCACCGTGTCCTCCTCCGACAGCGCAGACAGCAGGATCGCCTTGGAATCGGAGATGCCGGCCATGTGAGCGGATCATGATAGGTCGGGAGGCTCAGGTGGGCACTACAATGGGAGCCAGGCTGCTATAGTATCTTTGTAGAATCTTTCTTTATTTCTTTCCTATTTTTCTTTCTTTCTCTGTTCTTTCATTCTCTGTTCTGTCTTTCCCTCATTTTCTTTCTCTTTCTGTTCTTTCTTTCTCTCTCTAATCTTTCTTTTTTCTCTCTCTGTTCTTTCTTTCCTCTCTTTCTCTCTGTTCTTTCTTTCTTTTCTTTACTTCTTTCTTTCTCTCTCTGTTCTTTCTCTGTCTCTCTCTGTTCTTTCTTTCTTTCCCCTCTTTCTTTCTCTCTCTGTTCTTTCTCTGTCGCTCTCTGTTCTTTCTTTCTTTCCCTTCTTTCTTTCTTTCTCTCTCTGTTCTTTCTCTAGTCTCTCACTGTTCTTTCTTTGTCTCTCACTGTTCTTTCTTTCTTTCCCCTTTCTTTCTCTCTGTTCTTTCTTCTTTCTCTCCGTGTTCTTTCTTTCTCGCTCTCTCTGTTTTCTTTTTTCTCTCTCTCTCTGTTTTCTCTCTTCCTTAGTGCCAGTCAGTGTGCCCATAATTCCAGCCACTGTGCCCTCAGTACCAGTCAGTGTGATCAGCAGTGCTGAATGGGTGCGATTAGGTGTGGACATGGGTGTGACTAGTTGTGAAATGGGTGTGGCTGGGCGTGGCCAAAATTTGCAGCGGCGCGCTGCATGCGCCGCAGCCTTTGTCCATCTTTCTCTTCTTCAAAAGATGGGAGGTATGATAGGGGCGGCTATGACCAGGGGGTCTGGTTGCCCAATAGAGAGCAGTTCTGCCAGGAATTCTGTAATCATGCATACAAAAGGGGACAGAGATTTGGGAGGAGTACTGTACCTAAAAGCAATAAATAGGACTGAGCTGAAATACTGGGCACAGCTATGACTACATGTTATATAGTCGTGTTAATCTCCTCTCACTTCTTGTAAACTACAGGTGTACAAAGATATTATATAGTCACCATGTCACTAGTGGGCCTGTGTAACTTCAAATGCCAGGGCTGAATTTTAGTCCCAGTCCGGCCCTGGGCAGGGCCAGTTTTTAGAGAAAGTGGGGCCCTGGGCAAAAGTTTAAAGTGAGGCTCCAAATGCTCACATATTCCACATCACACAAACATTTTGCATGTATTCTTGTAGATTGTGAGTCCTTGCGGGCAGGGTCCTCCCTCCTCCTGTACCAGTTGCGACTTGTATTGTTTAAGATTACTGTACTTTTATTATTACTATACTGTTTTTATTATGTATGCCCCTCCTTACATATAAAGCGTCATGGAATAAATGGCGCTATAATTACACTGTGTTTCAAATTATTATGCAAATTGGATTTAAGTGTCATAAAGATGTAATTTTTTGTTTTTCAAATAAACTCATAAATACTATTGTGTATCAGGACTCTTTGGATCACTGAGATCAATCTCAAACGCTTGTGATAATTAGTTTACCAGGTAAGCCCAATTAACGGAAAACTACTTAAGAATGATGTTCCACATTATTAAGCAGGGCACAGGTTTCAAGGAATTTAGGAAAGAAAAATGATCTCTCTGCTGCTGAAAAGCATCAAATAGTGCAATGCCTTGGTCAAGAGATGAAAACATTAGATATTTCCCAAAAACTTAAACGTGATCATCGTACTGTTAAGAGATTTGTGGTTGATTCTGAGCACAGACATGTTTGTGCTGATAAAGGCAGAATGAGGAAGGTTTCTGCCAGGCAAGTTCATCGGATTAAGAGAGCAGCTGCTAAAAAACTATTACAAACCAGCAAACAGATATTTAAAGCTGCTGGTGCCTCTGGAGTCCCTCGAACCTCAAGGTGTAGGATCCTTCAAAGGCATGCTGTGGTGCATAAGACTACTATTCGGCCACTCCTAAACAGTGTTCACAAGCAGATATGGTTGCAGTGGGCCCAGACATACATGAAGACTAATTTTCAAACAGTCTTGTTTACTGATAAGTGTCGAGCAACCCTGGATAGTCCAGATGGATGGAGTAGTGGATGGTTGGTGGATAGCCACTATGTCCCAACAAGGCTGCGACGTCAGCAAGGAGGTGGAGGAGTCATGTTTTGGGCCGGAATCATGGGGAAACAGCTGGTAGGGCTCTTTAAGGTTCCTGAAGGTGTGAAAATGACCTCTGCAAAGTATATAGAGTTTCTGACTGACAGCTGTCTTCCATGGTATAAAAAGCAGAAATGTGCCTTCAGGAGCAAAATCCTCTTAATGCATAACACTGCACCATCTCATGCTGCAAAGAATACCTCTGAGTCATTGACTGTTATGGGCATAAAAGGAGATAAACTCATGGTTTGGCCACCATCTTTCCCTGACCTCAACCCTATAGAGAACCTTTGAAGTATCATCAAACAAAAGATCTATGATGGTGGAAGGCAGCTCACATCAAAACAGCAGCTCTGGGAGGCTATTCTGACTTCATGCAAAGAAATACAAGCAGAAACTCTCCAAAAAACTCACAAGTTCAATGGATGCAAGAATTGTGAAGGTGATATCAAAGAAGGGTTCCTATGTTAACATGTAACTTGGCCTGTTAGGATGTTTTGGAGTTAAATAGCTTTTTTGTTCGGTGAATGTGACCTCCTAATGCTGCAAACTCCACAAATGAGCATTTTCAGTTCTTTAAAACATATCAAATGTTTAGAAATTCTACTGTGCATAATAATTTGGAACAGTGCAATTTGAGTTTTTAGTCATTTTGGAGATTATACTGTTTTCATTGGGAGGTTTCTTCAATAAAATTTGATGTATATTCTAACGGGTGATGACTTTTATTAGACTGACTGTCATTTGTACTGACTATTTAGGAAAATCAGAGAAAATTATAATTTGCATAATAATTTGGAACACAGTGTAATGATAATAATAATATTTAAAGGTGCAGAGTTCAAGCCGTTAAACGAGCATGATCGACGACATTGAATTTGTTAGACGCCTGTTTCCAAGTTTCTTTACACGGGCGGAGGAAGAATGAAGGAGACAGATAGTTTGTGATACAGTATAATGCAGCTCCCATACAGTATAATGCCCTCCCCATGTTCCTTGATAAGAGTATAATGCAGCCCCCCTCAGGTTATACTGCAGCCCCCCTCATAGAGTATACTACAACCCCCCTCATAGAGTATACTGCAACCCCCTCATAGAATATACTGCAGCTCCCATCAGAGTATAATGCAGCCCCCCCACACACAGTATAGTGCATCTCCTCCACACACAGTATAATGCAGCCGTCTCCACACACATTATAGTGCAGCTCCCCTCCACCCACAGTATAGCGCTGCTCCCTCCAAACACATAGTATAGTGCAGCTCCCACCAACAAAAAGTATAGTGCAGCTCCCCCAACACACAGTATAGTGCAGCTCCCCCAACACACAGTATAGTGCAGCTCCACAACACACAGTATAGTGCAGCTTCACACCAACACACAGTATAGTGCAGCTCCAACCCAACGCACAGTATAGTGCAGCTCCCCACTACACACAGTATAGTGCAGCTCCCCCCAACATACAGTATAGTGCAGCTCCAGCCCAACAGACAGTATAGTGCACCGCCACCAAAATGCACAGTATAGTGCAGCTTCTCCAACACACAGTATAGTGCAGTTCCCCAAACACACAGTACAGTGCAGCTCCCCCAACACACATTACAGTGCAGCTTCTCACCACACAGTATAGTGCAGCTCCCCCAACACACAGTATAGTGCAGCTCCAGCCCAACACTCAGTAAAGTGCAGCTCCACCCCAACGCACAGTATAGTGCAGCTTCCCTCCACACACAGTATGGTGCAGCTCCCCTCCTCACATAGTATAGTGCAGCTCCCCCAAACACATAGTATAGTGCAGCTCCCCAACACACAGTATAGTGCAGCTCCCCCAAAACACAGTATAGTGCAGTTCCCCTCAACACACAGTATAGTGCAGCTCCCCCACACAGTACAGTGATGCTCCCTCCCAACTTACAGTACAGTGCAGCTCCCCAAACACATAGTACAGTGCAGCCCCCCAACATATAGTACAGTTCAGCTCCCTTTAACAAACAGTACGGTGCAAGCTCCCCCCACACACACAGTATAGTGCAGCTCCCCCACACAGTATGGTGCAGCTCCCCCAACGCACAGTATAGTGCAGCTCCACCCCAACACACAGTATAGTGCAGCTCCCCACCACTCACAGTATAGTGCAGCTCCCCCACACAGTATGGTGCAGCTCCCCCAATGCACAGTATAGTGCAGCTCCACCCCAACACACAGTATAGTGCAGCTCCCCACCACTCACAGTGTAGTGCAGCTCCCCTCAACACACAGTATAGTGCAGCTCCAGCACAACACACAGTATAGTGCAGCTCCACCCCAACCACAGTATAGTGCAGCTCCCCTCCACATACAGTATAGTGCAGCTTCCCAAACACATAATATAGTGCAGCTCCCCAACACACAATATAGTGCAGCTCCCCCAACACACAGTATAGTGCAGCTCCCCCAACACACAGTATAGCGCAGCTCCCCCACACAGTACTGTGCTGTTCCTTCCCAACTTACAGTACATTGCAGCTCCCCAACACACAGTACAGTGCAGCTCCCCAACACATAGTACAGTTTAACTCCCTTCAACACACAATACAGTGCAGCTCCTCCAACACACAGTACAGTGCAGCTCCCCAACACACAGTAAAGTGCAGCTCCCCAAACACACAGTAAAGTGCAGCTCCCCCAAGACACAGTACAGTGCATCTCCCCAACAAACAGTATAGTGCAGACATGCATGCACAAACATACACAGTAAAATTCAGCCCCCCTGCACTCTCTCACACATAATAATGCATATGTAAGGAGGGGACGGGGACCTTTCTATGCTTTCCACTCTTTGGTTTGCTACTTGTGTGAGGTTCCCTAATGTTCATGTGTTTGATATGTATAGAAGTAGGGATATGATATAAGGTAGTAGAGAACAATAGTGTGGTTAGAATAGAGGGGGGAACATTAGAGATAGGGAATAGGATTATTTGTGTAGGTTTAGTTAGCATAGGGGTTTGGCAGTTGGGAGGAGCTACAGAGCAGGGCAGAACCACAGGGATATAGATGAAGGATTTCTTGACTAGGGAGCAGAACCAGCAGCCTTTCCCAGGGCAGGGTGTGTGAGAAGCAGTGGAGCAGACAGTTGCAAGCTGTGGGGATAAAGCTGCTACAGCAGTAAGGGGCCTCAGGCTTGAGAATAGTGCTGTCAGGCACCAGCTCAACAGGACCATCTCCAAGAAGGATCCGGAGTCTATGACCGGGGCAGAAGTTGTTAAGATGCCACTCCTGGCACCTTTCCCAATTGGATCCGGACGAGGGGCTGACACGGAGCTGGTGACGCTGGAAGCACTGACAGGACACGGATTGTCCAAAAAGATGGCAGGGATTGTCGAGAGAAAAGAGAGAGGGAGTACAGAAAGAATAGAGTCTGCCCGGAAGGCAGGAAAAGCACAGGATACATGGCTCTGTGTAAATTGTGCTGCCGAAGTGATGAGTGCCTATATTATTAGTAAAGTTGAACTGTTTGAAAAGGACTGTGACTCTGCGGTATTTTATGGAACTGGGAAACATGGAGCCGGAGTGACAGAACTGGAAGGAACTCTGACAGTAACCATAAGTGTTCTACTGCACATGCTGCACGTGCAGCAGAAGGGACATTCTATTTTATCTGTGGGACGCCAGGGTGTGGGAACTGTACAGCCATTTGCCACGACTACCACCCTGGCCGCCTTACACATATACTCACACACAATTATGCATACACACACTCACACAATACTTATCTCTCCTCCTTGTTCCTCCTTCTGCTCTAGGCTCTGCTCCGGTCTCATCGGCTCCACTGCTGGCACAGCATGGCGCACGATAAAGTGACGTCATCATGCGCCTGCTGAGTCACAAGCAGAGGGGGAGTGATGGAAGAGGGAGCGTCAGCTGACACTCTCTCCTGCATCACTGCTTTCAACTGTATTGGCGTCTATGATGCCGATAACTTGAATCAGCGATGGGGGGTGGCGCCGGGCCCCTCAGTGGCCGTGTGGTGTGTCACTAGCTGAGCTGGGTGTCCCTGGAAGAGCGGGGGCACTAGGAAGCTGCCTGGTCTGCTTGCCCCTAACACTGGCCCTGGTGAGAGGAAATGATTGTATTCTGTGATGAGGAATGCTGATAGCAAGAGAATATTGGTCTTTAGACTAGATGGGCCATTTATAAAGATGCAATCCAAAATGGCCAACTTCAAAATGGCCGCCACTCTCATATACTAATGTTCCACAAACATCAAGTTGATATCACCAACCATTCCCATTTCATTTAGGTTTATCCATATAAATGGCCCACCCAGGTGTATCCATTAAATGGCCCACCCTGTAGTGATTCACTGATATAAAATCACAGCAATCCCAATATAGGGACACCTCTGGCGGTCACAGGTTGCAAATGTGCAATATAAAGTGAATTGCCATGCGGCGTGGTAAGGAGGAGAGAGATCATAGTTGAATGAAAGATGAGAAGGTTCAGCGCATGCGCCATGAAGAGATTTGTAGCATCACACGCACAATATGACCTCTAGTGCCTGGATATCAGATGAGGATGACTTGAACACAAATGCGTCACACGCATATTCAGTATAGTGCATGGGGACGAGGCCTAGGCTATGAGCTGAGGATTTTACTCCTGTTAACAGAGGAGAGATGACAACATAATTAGGGAATGGGATTCATAATGAACTTGTCACGGTCACGTGTGTCAGGACGCAGATGATACCGCAAAGCGAACCCACAACACACGTGACCCTGGATACACCGCCTCCAGTGGGGCGAATTTAAATAATAGCACGTGCAGGTGGATACGCCGCCACCACCTGGCGAATTTAGGAATTACACGTTAACATATACATTTCTGGAAACACCGCCTCCAGTACGGCGAATTTAAATAATAAGAGGGGGAACCTGGGAAACTTTAACAATGGTGGGCCCTGCGATAGGGAATGGGGACATGGAGACCTCCTAAGCTCCCCTGAGCCAGTGTCCCTGCACTCCTAACATTCCCTATACAGGCTCCGAACCTGTCGCCGCACGCGTGCCTCAAAACCCTGGCTCGCCCTGCGCCTAAACCCTCACTAGGGACTAGGTCGGTGCGGAGACTAATCCCACCACTGCACTAATAACACACATGAGGAAAGAGACAATACAGGGGAAACACCACTTATCTTTGCTCTGTTGCGTACGCTCCTAGCAACAGAGCCCACCACCTGTGTGCATCTTCTCCTCCACCCTGATCCATCACCATAACCGGATCCATCACCATCGTGCAGCCTGGGAGCAGAGTCCATCACCACTTGCAGCAGTCCAGTACACAGAGTCCCAAGATGAGTCCAGCCTCTGCCAAGAATCCAAGCATGCTCGAGTCCAGTTCTCAGCAACCAAGTCGAACATGCTGAGTGCAACTCTCTTCCAAGTCGCCACTCCTCTAAGCCATGCCCGCATTTCCCGCCGACACCATAAACTGCGACTCCACCAGGCCATGCCAGTCCTTCCTGCAGACACCATTAGCTGGCACTCGTTCTCTCTGGCTGACTGCGCAGGACTCCTATCCAGCTCCATCCTTCCACCAGGCTCTCCAACAACTCAGCAAGGAATATCACCAGCAGTGAGTGAACACCCTGAGACCCATTTATAGAGCCCCACACCTGAACCATAATTAAGTGCAACCTAACTTAAGGTGCAATACCACTAACCACCACCGGGGACAGTCAAAACACCTTTGAACTTAACCAAAGTAAAAAAAGTTCACTTTGTGCTTTTAATACCGCCAGATCCAACACTGGATCATGACAGTACCCCCTCCTTAATGAGGGGCCTCCGGACCCTCAAGACCACCCCTCATTAGGGAAACACCTACAGCGGGGGCGCCCAGACCCTGAGTTCACCCTACCACTACCTGACACTTCAGGTTTATGACAAACACCGCTGATATTGGCAATAAAGTTCCTTTTGGAGGCACCACTCATCTCCAGAGCGCCGACCTGGGGAACGAGTTAATGTATGTGTATGTTTGCTCGGAGCTGATCAGACTCCACAACACATTTCCACAAGATGTTTTTTGGTGGGACCCATACACGCTCGTTCACACACAGGTCCGGACCTGAACGTTTATTGCACACATACATTTGTCATTTTTTTGGTGAACTCACTCTGGACTTGACAACAGAGGCGTCCCCCTGTGTCACCACACTCACACCCCCGCTATTCACCAAGGGACACCACCCTCCAACCCTTTCACCATGAGGTCTGCGCCTCCCAGGGTTGGTTAATGGCGAGGGTAGATTTTTGTCCCTACTCCCCCACAGCACACCTGCTGCACACACCAGGAGGAGAAGGGGACCGGGAAATGGAGGAAATATACTCTCGCTGGTCGCCTCCACACGACCAGGAGGGCAGCTTCTTCGATGGTATGAAGATTTGGCGTAAAACCCCGCGGACTATCACACCAGTCAGCTCACCACAGGGGCGTACCCCTTCACCTCGGGGAATACCAGGCAGCTCCGTGGGGCACCATACCTCCCACCTGCCTGGGTTCGCCCGCCTGCATGAACCAGTCCTGCTCCCCAGCAGCGACTCTAGGGGGTTTTAGTACCATAGCCGCAGGAATATGGAGGAAAATATATATACTCGCTGGTCGCCTCCACACGACCAGGAGGGGCGGCATAGAAGATTTGGCATGGGCCCCGCGGACTATTCACCAATCTGCTCACTACAGGGACGAACCCCTTCACCTCGGGGAATACCAGGCAGCTCCGTGGGGCACCATTCCTCCCACCTGCCTGGGTGCGTCCCCTGTAAGAGCAAGTCCCGCTCCCCAGCAGCGACTCTAGGGGCTTTTGCCAGACCGCAGCCGCCATTTTTGTTTCTCTGGTTATCTGAGCAGAGGCCCCAGACCCTGATAACTGCTGCTGCAGCGGCTTAAACACACCTTGCCGCTCCCCACTGCACCTCAGTGAGGCCCGGCAGCAATTACCACAGGTCTCCACATGGCCAAAGCTCACCAGAAAAAAAAGTAATGGCTGGTGATAATGTCACGGTCACGTGTGTCAGGACGCAGATGATACCGCAAGGTGAACCCACAACACATGTGACCCTGGATACACCGCCTCCAGTGGGGCGAATTTAAATAATAGCACGTGCAGGTGGATACGCCGCCACCACCTGGCGAATTTAGGAATTACACGTTAACATATACATTTCTGGAAACACCGCCTCCAGTACGGCGAATTTAAATAATAAGGGGGGGAACCTGGGAAACTTTAACAATGGTGGGCCCTGCAATAGGGAATGGGGACATGGAGACCTCCTAAGCTCCCCTGAGCCAGTGTCCCTGCACTCCTAACATTCCCTATACAGGCTCCGAACCTGTCGCCGCACGCGTGCCTCAAAACCCTGGCTCGCCCTGCGCCTAAACCCTCACTAGGGACTAGGTCGGTGCGGAGACTAATCCCACCACTGCACTAGTAACACACATGAGGAAAGAGACAATACAGGGGAAACACCACTTATCTTTGCTCTGTTGCGTACGCTCCTAGCAACAGAGCCCACCACCTGTGTGCATCTTCTCCTCCACCCTGATCCATCACCATAACCGGATCCATCACCATCGTGCAGCCTGGGAGCAGAGTCCATCACCACTTGCAGCAGTCCAGTACACAGAGTCCCAAGATGAGTCCAGCCTCTGCCAAGAATCCAAGCATGCTCGAGTCCAGTTCTCAGCAACCAAGTCGAACATGCTGAGTGCAACTCTCTTCCAAGTCGCCACTCCTCTAAGCCATGCCCGCACTTCCCGCCGACACCATAAACTGCGACTCCACCAGGCCATGCCAGTCCTTCCTGCAGACACCATTAGCTGGCACTCGTTCTCTCTGGCTGACTGCGCAGGACTCCTATCCAGCTCCATCCTTCCACCAGGCTCTCCAACAACTCAGCAAGGAATATCACCAGCAGTGAGTGAACACCCTGAGACCCATTTATAGAGCCCCACACCTGAACCATGATTAAGTGCAACCTAACCTAAGGTGCAATACCACTAACCACCACCGGGGACAGTCAAAACACCTTTGAACTTAACCAAAGTAAAAAAAGTTCACTTTGTGCTTTTAATACTGCCAGATCCAACACTGGATCATGACAGAACTGAAAGAGGTATGATCAGAACATGGAGGAAGAAAGGTTGTATTAACATGAGGACATAATGCGTCATGCAGAAATATCTGGAAGCCTCTTAATTAACCTCTGAGAGGAGAAATGTGTAGAGGCGGGACATGGAAGGAATACTGAGTTAAGGGATAATTATGTTCCATATGGTGGTATTAATTATACACGTCATGGGCTTGCTAGCTTTTTTCATAAGCAAGGGATTGTGTGTAGGATATTGTGTGTATTGGATAACCCTTGTTGCATGAATTTATGCACGATTTTATAAAGTAGTTGATAATATCATAGTTTACCTACTTTGGGGTTAGCACTCTGCATGGTTTTTCCCTTATGGTCACACACACTCCAAACAAATTTGAAACCTTATTCTCTTCTATTTACTATACATGGTATTGTTGTGTATTAATTAATGTATAGGAGAACCAGCTCATATCAATTAAAGTGCCAACATAGGCAGTCAGGTTGGGAAGGAGCATTAAGGGACAAATAGGGGTAGCATTTCTTTTTTTTGACAGGTTACCTTTTTTAATTCATTTTTTCCATGATTGCAGTGGTAATTTCAGATTTTAAATTAATTAAAGATATCATTTTTATAATGGTAATCATTTTGTGAAATCCTCCTTGGTTTTTCTCACGGTGCTAGCTGGGATCTCACCAAGGTCACTGCGGTTTAGCCCGGCAGGGAACGCAGCTTCATTGATCGAAGGTAACCTTGATGATGTCACCGCCAGTCACTGAGGCTGCACTCGCAGCAGTTCAGTCACCAGTGGTTCTCAGCCTGGACGGTTGCATCTTGGCACCGTCCAGGTTGAAAACTATTTGCCCCCAGACTTCGATTACGGTGTGGGATAGAACGATGAAGAGGTGAGGGATATTGTTTTTTTTTATTTTTGTTTTATTACAGGAGTACGAGGACTTCGGTGGAATTAGATGTTAGGTGAATATAACTGTGTTTGTTATTTTTAAATAAAAAAGTAAAACTGTGTTTTGTTTTATTTCTAATAAATTACTTTATTCTGTCTATGTCTTTATTTACCACATAACTATAGGATTAGTATCGGGTAGGTGTCTTACAGACGCCTCTCCATCTAATAGATGTGCCTTTCCTGGGCTGCTGTGAGCTGCTATTTTTAGGCTGTGGGTCCAATATCCAGGGCCCCTTAGCAGCCTGAGAATACCAGCCCCCACCTGTCTGCTTTAGCAAGGCTGGTCAAAAATGGGGTGGACCTCACACCGATTTTTTAAATTATTTATTTAAATAATTAAAAAAACAGTGTGGGGACCTCTCTATTCTTGATAACCAGGCTTGTTGAAGCTGACAGCTGAGGGGTGCAGCCCCCAGCTGTGACTTTTACCTGACTTGTTATCAAAAATACAGGAGAACCCACATTTTCTTTTTATTATTATTTATTTACAGCACAGGAGCCAGCTAATGAATACACCCATCACCAGCTCCTGCTCTCTCTGTTATTGGCAGCAGCAGGTGTCGGCAGATGGGAGCTGCAGTCCTTTCAGCAAACACCATTGACCGAAGGTAAACTTTGCACCTCTGATGACAGCTGAGTGCGCATGCTGTCTTTTTACAGTGTGGGAACCGCAGCTCTCTGACTGGCGGGGATGATTTCACCGCCGATCAGAAGCAGTGTTTGCCACGCTGTCACACACATGACAACACAACAAACGGCTGGCGTTCGAGCAGCTGAACCAGAACAGTAACATGGACTTCCTGGTGAAGTCCGTGTTCGGTGTCCATGCCTGAACAGTAGGTGTTCAGTGCGGACACCGAACTTTACTGTTCGGGTTCGCCCATCTATAATTGTGAACAGTTAAGCAAGTTGAAGATTATATGATCTCTAAAAGAACTAAAGTTAAATATGCCACATTTCCTTTGTATTTTAGGCAAAAAATATATATATTTTCATCTTTTACATTTTAAAAATTGCAAAAAGGACAATGGGCAGATGAAAAAGTTTGGGCACTCTGAATGGTTAGTACCAACAGCACCCCCTTTCGAAAGTATCACAGCTTGTAAACGTTTTTTGCAACCAGCAAGAGTCTTTCAATTCTTTTTTGAGGGATTTTCATCCATTCTTCCTCAGAAAATTCTTTCAGTTCTGTGAGATTCCTGGGTTGTTGTCACACTCATGCCCTAACTGGTAGGCATGAGCCAGGGGGTTGTGGCCCCACTGTGCTGCAAACCAGACTATCCTGGAAGGGGCATGACTAGGACAGCTACCTTGGTGTTCACTAGAGCCTCTGATGGTGAGGTCAGGCTTGTTCGGCAGGTAGCTGCCAGGTGCCACTCCAGGGTGGTGCCTGGCCGCATGGGTGCAGTGCACAGGCAGAGCCGCAAGGGTGCAGAGCACAGACAAAGCCGCAAGGGTGCGGAGCAGGCAGAGCCACAAGAGTGCGGAGCACAGGCAAAGCTGCAAGAGTATGGAGCAAGCAGAGACGCAAGAGTGCGGAGCACAGGTAGAGCTGCAAAAGTGTGGAGCACAAGCAGAGCCGCAAGAGCGTGGAGCACAAGCAGAGCGTGGAGCAAGCAAAGCCGCAAGAGTGCGGAGCACAGGCAGACAGAGAGGACACAAGGATAGACACAGCAGGGAAAGGAGCCACCGACAAGGAGACTTACAGACAGAGGTAGGACAGAGTTCAGACAAGGTAACGGTGCAAGACAAGGTACTGGAACAAAGACACAGAGAGCCGGAAATACCACCTCCTGGAGGGCAGACAGGACAGGTACAAGGCAAGGCTAGAAAAAAGGACACACAGATCAGGATATTCTGCCTTCTGGAGGGCGGCAAGACAGGCACAGACACTGGACTAGGAATCAAGACTCCTGAGAAGGCAAAACACAGGACAGGATCTGGAAACTCAGCAGCAAGACACTAACTGAGTTAAGACATTGCTCAGGCATCCCCCTATGGACGAGGATGCCTTAAGTACTGGAGACCTCTTGACAGTTGGCCGGGGACAGATAAGGCAGGTGCACCCAGACTCAAGAACTAGAGAGCTCTGGCACCGCCCCCTATGCATACAGCCAGGAAGCATGCAGATAGCAGGCAGGAGGCAAGAGGCGACAGAAGACAGAACTCACAGCATGGCCTGGAGTATTGGGTAAGTTGGTGTGTAAGGCATGTGGGGGATGGGAGGCCATGCAGTGAAGCCGGCAGGGTTGTTCAGTCGTCTTGCATGCACTGCTATTTTAAGGTCTAGCTACAGACTTTCAATGATGGTCAGATCAGAGGACTGTGAGGGCCATTGTAAAATCTTCAGCTTGTGTTTTTTGAGGTAGTCTACTGTGGATGTTGACACGTGTTTAGAATCATTACCCATGTGTACAAGCCATTGTCTTTTCAACTTCAGCTTTTTTTTTTTACAGATGAAGTTAGGTTTGCATAAAAATTAGTTGAAATTTCATTGAATCTATTCTTCCCTCTACACAGGAAATGCTCCCTGTTGTGAATTCGCTTTCTGGCCTACCTCTGGTTACTAGTGAATGTAGTGGAGCTGGTTGTATTGATAGATGGGTCGCGAGTTCTCTTTCCGGGCTCCCTCTGGTGGTTACTGTAGGTAATGGAGCTGATTTAATTAACAGGCCTGGCACCTGAAAATGAGGAGGATGACTGGAGATCTGGAGTTTCTGACTGGATTTAAGACAGCCGACTCCCTCTATCCCTGCTGATGATTTTTGCCTGCCTCCTGAGGTCTTAGTTTCCAGCTCAGTCCCTGCATGCTCAGCTGAGTGTTTGTTTGCTATTGTTCACATTTGATCTGGTTTTGTCTATTTCAGTTTTGTGTGGTCAGCCAGCTCCGGCTGGGGCTGTGCTGAATTTCCATCCTTATGTTACTGCTTGTGCCAGTTTGTTTTTGTCCCTTATTAGATTGGCCCCTTTTTGCTCTGCTTTCAGAATATACCAGTGCGCTGATATAGTGGACGAAGTCTAGTGACTTCAGTATTTTTCTCAGACGTGTTGGGCATTTTTTGCAGGGTTGTTTGCGTGATTGCAGACAGAGTCTTTCCTTTCATGTCCTGTCTAGTTAGTGTAGGCCCCATCGTTTGCTCAGTCTATTTTCCTACCTGTGTTTGTGTTTTCATCTTGCCTCACCGACAATATATGTTTGGGGGCTATCTATTCCTTTGAGGTCTGCTCTGGGGCAGTTTTGATCTCCCCTTTCTTGCTTTAGGCTTATTTAGTTCTCCAGCTGTGTCGAGGTGTCTAGGATCATCGTAGGTACGCTCCATGGCTACTGCTAGTTGTGTGGATAGGATCAGGGGTCTGCAACCCGCTTAGTTACCAACCTCTCTGGTTTTCTGTGGCTTAGCTTGGTCTTTCTTTCCTCCTCAGTGACCCAATCATAACAGCTCCCCATGCCATTGACTGCAAAGCAACCTCAAAGCATGGACGCACGAGAGGTTTTCCTCTGATGACTGTTTCAAGAAGGCCATATTTGTGCAGGTGTCTCTGAACAAAAGAACAATGTGCCACAATTCCAGAGTCTGCTAAATCTTTCTGAAGGTATCTTGCAGTAAAGCAGGGGTTCTGATTTGCTTCTGTAGCAATCCTATGAACAGCTCTCACTGAAATTTTGCTTGGTCTTTCAGACCTTATCTTGACCTCCACTGTTCCTGTTAACTACCATTTCTTAATTACATTTTGAACTGAGGAAAGGGTAGCTTGAAAATACTTTACTATCTTCTTATTGGCTCCTCCTGCTGTGTGGGCCTCCACAATTTTCATTTTTAGAGTGCTTGACAGCTGCTAAGAAGAAACCATGGCTGCAGTTCTTTTGGCACAAAGTTAGAGGAGGCAGGGTTTTCATAAATCTGGGAAATCTGTATTTCACGGCTTTTCCTAACGATGATAATGAACAAGCCATAATCCTAATAGGTTAATTAAGGTCTGAAACTTTGGTCAAAGTGATCTGAGCACACAAATCTCTAAGAGCACCCAAAGTTTTGCATTGGCCCATTTTCCTTTTTGTAATGTTTAAAATGTAAAAACTGACAATATTTTTTTTGGCGTAAAATACAAATGGAATGTGTCATCTTTAACTTTAGGCCTTGTAGAGATCATTTCATCTATAACTTGCTTAACTGTTCACAATAACAGTAATTTTGACCAGGGGTGACTAAACGTTTACATGTCACTGTATGCTATACAACTTACTGGTACACAATGTCCCAGGAACACATCAGATAAGGTTGATGCGTTTTGAACCTACTTGGTTCTTAATAATGAAGTTATTAATTAGAACCGTGTAGGTTTGAAACTTGTTAACCTTATCTCATTCCTTCCTGGGACTTGTATCTGTAAGATACATGCACTGAATAGCTTGACTTGTACATATTTTTATATGGACTACAATAAAGTCCAGATTTAATGTGCTGAATTTGGATCTAGTCTCTTGAAATTCTTCTGGGAAAGAGCAGAGCTCTGATGGATTTATGTCAGATTTTGCAGAGCAGCTAGCCACGTGAAGGACTTACACCGCAGCAACTAAATGTCGGTGCCACCGGTGGAACCCTGAACTTCCTCTTGACATGAGTCTAAAGTCTGATAAATTTATTCTCTTTATTATTGAACTCTCGTTCATCCATCACCTACCCTGCCATCCTTCCAGTTCTGCCCCATTCCTTACCGTCACCCTACAAGCCCTACTCCCTGCGTGGAGCACACCCCCTGTAAATAAATCTCTTTAACCCTTGCTCTGCCTCCCCATGCGTGACTGCATCCCGCGTACCTGCAGGTTGTTACAACAGCACTATAGAATGATGTATATACAGTATATCCCCAATGTGATTTCCACAAAACAAAAAATAACTTTTGTTATATTCACATACAGTAGAGGGCAGTCGGGTCCGATGGGTGTCGCTGGTCTTGGTCCAGTGTCTCCTCTCTTATTGCTTTGAAAGGAAGACACATTCTACATCAGCCACACAATGTCCTCAGCATCGTGCTCCTGTTCCGGCACACTTCTCTGCCTTGGTGAGGACAGAGCAAAGTATTGTAGTGCACATGCGTCCTTTGGCCTCTCCACATTACAGTACTTTGCTCTGCCCTTGGCAGGGAAGAGAAGTGCACATGCACAGGAGTGCGATGCCAAGGACACTGTGGATGATGTAGAATGCATCAACCACACAAAGCAAGCAAGAAGAGAGGATGGAGATCGCAAGAAGATTGCAAGAAAGGAGGAGGCACCAGACCAAGACCAGTGAAGCCAGACCGGACCATAGAGAACACATTTTGGACATTTAGACAGCATCCTATGTGAATACTTTTCCTCACAATGATGACAAAAGTATTCTCAGGGTGATACCTTTATTG
The DNA here is from genome assembly GCF_039654945.1 of Dendrobates tinctorius. Lineage (NCBI taxonomy): Eukaryota > Metazoa > Chordata > Amphibia > Anura > Dendrobatidae > Dendrobates > Dendrobates tinctorius. Next base: position 26,132,155 of record NW_027361827.1, on the reverse strand, counting down.
GCTAACCAGAAAATAATATGTTTGCAAGCTTTCAGAGCACAGTGGCTCCTTCTTCAGGCAAGATAACAAATGGATTAGTAAGAAAAAAGCACAACATTTAAGGGATGCTACAGTAGGATATTTGTTCACTAACTGGGAGGTGTGATGCCTCCTAAAGATGAGTCAAGGAAATCGAATTAGTATTTTCTTACAAATGGAGAGGCAGTTGGAATGATGTTCTTAGTTGTCTGAAGTCCTTCTGGTGGAAGTGTGAACTGTGTCCATGTAGTGAGTCATAAATCCAGGTGTTATTTTGAGTCCTAGTGTCAAAGTGTTGAACATCCTTATAAGTTTAAATTCCCAAATTTTTCTCTCTCTGTCATCCTTAAAATGACCTTTTATCTCATCCTAGAATGCTGTCACATAGGACTTACAGGTGCTGGTTCTACTTTTTATGGGGAAAACCTGATGGTTCCCTTTAACAGCAGCAGATTTTTTTTTTTGCAAAATTTCAACAGCTATCCTATATATTTGTATTGGACTTGCAGTAATCCATATACTTGGTACAGAAACCATCCCATTCAGATGAATAGAATTGATTTTTCATTGCCAAAATTTGTGCAGAAAATATGCCCATGTAAGCCTAAGTTTAGGAGGTTATAAACAAATGAAAAAAAAGATTAACTTAGCCCCCCAAAAGGAAACATGGGTTCCTATATGCACACATAAAGTAAAGAGTGACCAATAATAGCTAAACCTTTTATTCTGGGGTATAGACCAACTTCTGTCAGTTATTTTTGTTTTTATTTAGATTACTTTTTACAAACTTTTATTATTCCGAAGTTTCCTCATGGAACAGCTTTGTATCCTTAGAATTTTTTATATGGTATCATCAAACTCAAAAAATCCATGCTTTCAGCATGACCTTTAAGTCTGAACATCAGCTTTTTGGTTTGCATTATAACTCATTTTTGAGTTTATGTTTTAACACAAGAATCCTCATATTTTTCAGTACAGAGCGAAGAGTGATAGTCAAGCACTAGAGATGACAGGATAGAGGGACATCGCTGTGAACCTCTCCTTGAAAAATCACTGCATATTGTTTTGCCCTCTCTGTTCAACTTACCAGGTAAAAAGTAGTCACTTATTACTCTTATTTTATTCCTGCTGCTCGCCTAAGTATTCCTTATTTAGTGATAATTTATATGGTGTTTTAGAAGGGGACGTGGCTCACAATATTCTCTGGTGGCGTGTCTCGAGGCTGCTCTGCATTATTACCCTGTGAGCAACACATCCTTGGAAAATACTATAAAAATTTGCACTAATTGATATGGTTCACATCTAAACAAATGCATGGTGAATTAAAAAAATAAAAAAACATATTACTCCATCACCAGGATCACCAGGAATAAAAAATGCAAACACTGACTACTTTTCCACCATATAGAGCCTTTTAACAAGGCTCGTATTAACGAACATTCTGCACCCATTAATTTTTCATTGGCCTGTGTAGACAGGCCAGGAAACAAGCTGGGTAAGTCTATTGGTGCACTGCTCAACAATGGTCAGTGTAAATGTGCCTATAAATAACTCACTGCTCAAATTGATAACTTCTCAGTAAGTTGATAAGTTGCTTACTGCCTATTATAATCATCATCATCCTCATCAGCAAGCAGTAGCTTAGCTACCAGGGGAGAAGAATGGGCAGTTGTCCCGGGTCCCGTACTCAGAGGGGCTCACCTGGAGCACTCCTACCCTTAACTGTATCTGCGTGATCTCCCTGCTCTACCCCTCTGCGTTCTGTATGAAGGGTGGGCCAAGGCCGGGACTGTGGGGCACTACTGTCTTTTCTTCACTCTATAACCCCTCTTCTAAACAGGAACATGTCATGTTTGTATTGTGCTGTATTCGTTCTGTACTCACTTGTCATTCGGGAGTCCTTGTTACCTCCTCGTCCTTGGGACAGCTGAACATATAATGAGAAACATTTGGTTCTGTTCAACAAATTCAGTTTTATTGTGAAATTCAGGTAAATACAGTATAGGTATGCAGTATGAGTCAGAGTTCCTTCTGATTGGTGCTCCCTTTGCCCAGTATGCTATCAGATCTTGCATCCGCTCTGTCCGATCTGCCCCAGCCTCAACAGACTCTCTTGTTACAATGGGCTTCCTATCCAGCATTGCAGCATCCTTGAAGCCCACCACCTTTACCTCTCGCTGTGACCCAACCATTCTCTTCCACTTAAGGGAGAAAGAGCTATGGAATCCGATGCCTCTTCTGTACCCTAGGCCCTTCACCACCTTGAGATCTGCACGAAACTTCAGATGTGTCCTTATGCTGTTTGGGAAACTTGAAACTGATAGGACCATTTGCTGCTTATGAATCCACTAATCTTGAACCTCTCACTCACTGTAACTCTCTAAGACTTCTCCACTACTCTCTTGAACTAGGAGGTGCTTCCCCTTTTTATCTCATCTAACCCCTTCCAATATGTGTGCTATTCCTAAGTTTATAACTATATCTTACCCTGAATGCTGATAAATGTATCCCCATGCCTTCCATTGGTTCTCCAATGAACAGCACTCCAGGAAACCGAGACACAAACTGGCCATAAGGATAAAATGTAGATTTCTGTATAAAACATATAACAATAAAATACTTCTATAACATATAACTCTTTCTTGACTCGGCGTCTTCTTGAGCAGTGCTCACCCTCTTACATGTAGACTGTAGGTCGATTTAAGCCTGTTGTCTACAGAACAGCTTGATGATGCAGTTGCCGAGGTGCTGGCGCACGCACAGGACATCGGAGTTTCAGCACGGTGATGTCATCACGCTGCGCCGGGACTCTGACATTCTGTGAATGCATTGGGTGCTATGACATCAGTGTGTTGCACTGTCTGAGCCTCACAAGCAGACTGTTCAGGATCCTGGATTAGGTGAGAATATGTTTTGTGTTGGGGACTATGAAAAAGTGTGGAGGGTCCCTCATACATTGTAGGGAGTAATGTGAGGGCCCCTATACAGCGATTGAGCTAATTGTGGAGCCATTATAATGGTTGAAAGTTAATGTAGAGCCATTATACAGGTTGGAGGCTAATATGGGGGCCATTATACAACTTGGGCTAATGTGGGGGCCATTATACTGCAAAGGAGCTAATGTGGGGACCATTATATAGTTTGAGGACTAATATGATGGCCATTATACTGTTTGTGGGGGCCATAGTGCAGCGTGGGAGCTAATGTGAGGGCCATTATACAGTTTGGGAGCTAATGTGGGGACCATGATACAGTTTGGAGGATAATGTGAGGGCTATTATACTGTTTGCGGGCTGATGCATGGGTCATTACACAATTTTGGGCCAAATGGGGGCCAATAAACTATTTAGGGGTTAATATGGGGAACAAGTTGCTCTTGCCTTTACAGCTCGTTGAATATAAATGCCTCATCTCTTCCAGAGTTTTTTTTCCTCAACGAGTAAATACTTCCTCACATACATTCCCTGATGTGATATAATGGGGTTAGTTAAATCAAAGACTGCCTATTGATGCTTATATCAACATGCATAGTTTCCGGAGTCTGTATCTCTAAAGTGTAAAAAGGTGATACTGGTATCTTTCAAACATAGGCCTAAGTTTTCTTTCTTGTGAAATTGACTCACATATGTGTTTATCTGTGTAGGAGAACTTTTTCCTATTTGATAGTGAACATATCTATGCACGGCACTACAGAATGTATTGATATCACATAAATAATGGAAATGGGTGAATGATTACTAGAACGACCACTAAACTTAAGGCCCCTAGACACATAAGACTAATTTTGGTCGAAGCTGCCAATATCGACGTGTTCAGCTGACGATCTAATGTGTATGGAGGCGTTGGCTGACTGATGGTTGGGAGAGCTGGTGACTGGGCAAGTCCGACATCTGACTGCCAATTGCATTGTTGTCCCTGAGTATAGGAGTGTGGGCGAATGATTGTCTGAAGCATCGTTTGGTCTTCAGAAGTCTAATGTATAAGGCCAGCTTTACACAGTTTGTAATGCCGAAGTGTATAGTGTGTATAGCATACTCTTATGTAAAGTACTACACTAAACAATATACCTAATACTATTTATAATATAGGAATATCTAACAAAAGAATCCTTGTGCTAGAAGTCATCAGAGGAATATGAAGGAGTTATATAAACATCTGGGTATTCCACCATAAAGGAAAAACAAGCACTCGTGTGCAACAATGTAACCTGCGGCTGATATCAATGGTGTCTTATCATGATAAATTACAGGCTACCTGGGACAACTACATTGTGCCTAATGAGAGGCACAAACACAATCCACACCACTGTGGAAATCAATCTTATTGTTAAGGCAGGGGTTGCAAGGGCGAAATACGTTGAGCCTATTAATCAGCATTGATTGTTCACCAATGTAATTAACACTTCTGCTGGAAGAAATCACTTTCACAGCATGGATATGTCACTCATAAGCTGCTGGGTGATGCATTACCAATAAAATCCCTGCTCTGCTCCATATAATTAGGTTGATCCGCACAAACGAGGCCTTCGTCCAATGGCTGGCATCCACAGGGAATAACCACAGATCAGCATAAACTGGTTAAGGCTGGCAGAGCAGACGGCAGGGGCGTATCCAGGGGGGGGCAGCCGGGGCATTTGCCCCGGGCGCAGCTGTCAGGGGGCGCCATCGGGCCGCCTGATGCGGCGGTCCAAGCAGGAGAGTCGAGACTCCCCGTCAGCGGCATTCTGCCGCCCCCACACTCAGTTGATTCTCCCGTTCTCTGCCTTATCCGGCTGTCAAACTGACAGCTGGCGCAGAGAATGTGCTGCGCGTCAGTGTACTAGCGTCTTCAGACGCCAGTACATACATGTGACTTGTTCTGTAAGCGCCAGCGGGGCCTCACCGCCGCCGGCACTTCCGCATCAATGAAGCACCAGCAGCGTGATCAGGTCACATGATCACGCTGCTGACGTCACACGCTGGCGGCCGGCTCTTCAGAGGCGAAGACTCAGGCAGGCAGCGTTGCGGTTGGTGGTAAGTGCTCCAGACGGGTAATGGAGCTGAAGACGCCGAAGAAGGTTATTGGTGTAAATTAGGACATGCTCTGGGGGCTAGGAAGGGATGGTTGGGGTCGGGGACGGACGCTAGCGGCTATATGGAGTCAGTGCAAGGGAAGACTGGGCCCAGACAGTGTGTGAGGAGCAAGGCCATGGATGGTGCAGACATATTCATGTGGTGTGGTGGAGAAAGATGAGGAACATATGGGGGGGAGGAGAAACCTGAGGACATTATGGGGGAAACCTGAGGATATTATGGGGGGAAACCTGAGGATATTATGGGGGGAAACCTGAGGACATTATGGGGGGGACCTGAGGACATTATGGGGGAAACCTGAGGACATTATGGGGAAACCTGAGGATATTATGGGGGGACCTGAGGATATTATGGGGTGACCTGAGGACATTATGGGGAAACCTAAGGATATTATGGGGGGACCTGAGGATATTATGAGGGGAAACCTGAGGATATTATGGGGGGAAACCTGAGGACATTATGGGGGAAACCTAAGGACATTATAGGGATAAGTGGGGATAAGGGAACATAATGTGTGGGGGGATTTTGAGCGGGGAGGGGGGAACATAATGTGTGGGGGGATTTGGAGTAGGGATATTTAATGTGTGGGGGATTTGGAGTGGGCATGGGGGATACTTATGTGTGTGGGGAGATTTAAGGACACAAATGAAGAGTGTATGTATGAGAAACAGTATGGGGGATGGGTGCAGGCACAGTATGGTGAGTGGGGGATGGGTGCAGACAGTATGGGGAGCCAAACGGGTAATGGATGTGGACACAGTATGAGTAGCGATGGAAAAAATGTATGTGGACACAATATGGGGAGTGAGGTGATGGCATGTGTGCAGACACAGTATGGGGAGTCAGGGGGTATGTGTGAGCAGGCAGTATAGAGAGTGAGGGGGTAATATGAGGAGACAGTATGGTGAACAGGTGGGCTGTTAGAGAAGACAGTATGAGGAGGGGAATAGTGTGAGGAGACAGTATACACTGTATTGCAGATATTTTTATTTAGGAGCATTATAATGACACTTCTCTCTTTAAGGGCATCATGTGGAGATTTGCTGCAAAAGACCGGAGAAGATGGAAGTCTGCAGAGATGAGATGTGGATGAGAAAACTCATCAAGGGGTCTGGACAAGAAGAAAAGAAGGAGACCGACTCCAGAGACGACGTCATCTATAAGGTACCTGGATGTAAATATTATTTGTGATACTGACTAATTCTCATGTTTTTTATTTATGTCAGGAGCATTACAGGGGTTGTCCAGGTCTGTGCTGAGTCTGCAGACATTCTATGTGACTGCAGACTTCTGAATTCTCACAGTGCTCACTGAACGCTGTTAGGATTCTCTCATGCCGGTAATTTACATACATGCGGTCACATGCTGACTAGACATGTGTGGCCTCACTCAATGATAATGACAGAGCGAGGCCGGGCACATCTAGTCGGAATGTGGCCAGAAGTATATAAATCACATACTTGTGCTGACATGACCCTGTACTCTTGCCATCTTGCCACCAGTACGGGAGAATCCTAAGTGTGCAGTGCATTTGTTGTGAGAATTCAGAAGCTGCAATGTCAGGATTCAGCTCTGCAGGTTCCAGTAGTCATCACATGGACACTTCACTATGAAAATCGCATACTTATGGCCTTGTGATGAGCTTCTCTTCCTGCTTCTTTCAGTTTTTCATTGAACATTGAGATCATTAGGGAGAGCAGCTCGTCAGTACATGACCAAGTTTGGAAATCGCTTATGTACTGGGGAGGGGGGGGGGGGCGCCGAACCGACTTCTTGCCCCGGGTGCCAGAAAGCCTAGATACACCTCTGGCAGACGGGAACAATGACCAGGAGACTCATGCTTGGTATGGAGGCCGATGTGACCGTAAATCTGTGGTTTATTCCCTCCCTTTCAACTGGTCATGATTTCCGAACTAGGCAACATCCTCATACTGTGTGTAATATTGATCTAAGGCAGAGCAAACAAAACTCATATAAAGATTTGGCCATTATGTTCCCCAAGGGAAAGGATATACGGTTTGCAATTTTGTCGACTGACATTTTGCAAAGGTTGTCAATGCATTTAATGTAGGATATAGGATAAATGCAGCATTTATATAATGGCTCCATTATCTGCCTCTATTAATTAAGGATTGGCAGGTTAAAATGTTTTAAAGGCTTCACCATTTACCTTTCAAGGAAAACATTTCTCTCTAAGCGATTTACCTTTCAAGGAAAACATTTCTCTCTAAGCGATTAGATAGGCCCGAAAATATGATTTGTACAAGCTTAAGGCTACTTTCACACATCAGGTTTTTGTCGTCAGGCGCGATCCGGCTATTTTTGGAAAAACAGGAATCGGCGAAATGTAACGCCGGATCCGTTTTTTTTCCCATTGACTTGCATTAGTGCCGGATCACACTGCATGGCCTTGCGTTTCATCTGTTTTTTGCCGGATCCGGCTAAACTTTGCATTCCGGTGTCTGGAAAAAACGGCAACAGTAACGTTTTTTTGTCTCCGGCAAAAAAGCCAGAAACGCCGGCGATTCCGGATTTTTTCAACAATGGAAGTCTATGGATGCCGCAATGTGCCGGATCCGGAAAAAGAAGGATCCGGTGGCCAGATCTGGTTTTTACGTCTGAGCATGCTCAGAAGTTGGCCAACCCCCAGGAAACATATATAAACCATGCCAGTGGGGCCCTCAGCCATTACCATGCAGCCTGCCAAGCAGAGAGGAGTAGCAAGGCCATCAAGGCATCAGCCTTCAGCCATCCAGCAGCAGAGGCCGCAAGCAGCAGCAGACGCCGCCAGTAGCAGCCCCTATGGGTGTTTTTAAAAACCGGATCCGTCGTGATCCGTCGAAAAACGGATAAAAAACAGGCGAAACGGATGAAATGGATCCAGTTTCCTGACGGATCCGCTAGATGGATCCGACAGAAAACCGGGTCCATTTCATCCGTTTTTACATAATTTGAGCCGGATCCGGCGAGCTGGCAACACGCCGGATCGCACCTGACGGCAAAAACCAGATAGCAAAAACCTAAAAGAAAAATGCGATCAAAATCCAAATATGCTGAAGTAGAAAAAATGTTTATTGAGATATATAAATACAAGTAGGATGGAGGTTACCCTCATGGCACATGTTGACAAAGGACGCTCAATGGATCAAAGCACACATAGTACATACAATAGGGAATATAGACAATATATAAAGTGGAAATAATCAGTACCACTACAGTAAAAGAAGGATATAACAATCACCAATAGGGACTGTATGGGATAATAATATCATACCCATTGCTATACCATCCCACAAGACATTGCTCAATGTGCTATAGGACAACCCGCACCCCAAATAATTATATGGATTGCCAAATACCTGAAATAATAACGGGAGGCAGGAGCCTAGTCCAGGAGCGTCACCCCGACACACGTTTCGGCTGGAAAGCCTTTCTCAAGGGGCTTAGCCATAAGAGGAAGAGGAGAGTATAAAAAGGCCCAGCAGCCAATCAATTGGCTGCAACACTGGTCGTCATAGAGATAGATTAGCCAACCAAGGACACAATTGCACATCACATGTGGAGCCACCCACTCCAGCTTCGTGAAGTGACGCATGCGCACACTAAGCCGAGAGATGGGCGCGGCGGCGTCACGTGACATGCGACGTCGCTGTGGCAACAAGAGATGCCGCGAGCCGGGTGCAAGTCAAGGCACTGGCGCGCATGCGTGCCGGATCTAACAGTGGGCGGCAATAACAGCGTCATTTGACGCACAACCTCAACGATGGTTGTCATAGCAGCAAGGGTGCCAGAAACCGGCGCACCGATTAAGGCAATAGTGTGCATGCATCACAAATCTAATAAAGCAAATAAAGTAAGAATGAGGAAATTCATGACCTCATAGGTAGTTAGTATAACAAGAAAAAGAAGGGGAATGGATTTATATGAGTATAGGGAGGAAGGAATTGCTATAAAGGTGCGAAATGCACTATCTCACAAATTCACAATATCCCAATTAGTTGTGCTTAAAGAAGATATATTTCCAAGGCCATGATTTAACAGGTCAGGTGGCTAGGCATATAACAAGGAAAAAGCAGACAGATCAATATATACCTATATACAATATGGAACAATATGTTTAAATCACTGCACTATATTAATATTAGAATTAATTTTGGCCACAGGGACAACACATCAAACCCAGTATCTCTATCAGAAGGTCTAAAAACCTGAGGGATCACATTGTTAAGAGCCACTACCAGTGCAAATCTAAGAATGAATTTATTGATGGTGTGGATCCTGCATGTGGGTGCAGGCCATGTGGTCGGTGTGTAGTTTGCCCGAATATTGATTCTACCAACCAATTTTTTTGGGGATCATAGCTGCCGCTGACGAGGACGATGTGTCCACACTAAAGACCCTTCCCCGTCACTTCAAACAGCATCATAATTGTGACGGTTCCCTTATTAGATTTCGGGGTATTGATGCTATCGATCCTGGTATTCGTGGTGGTAAAACCAGCGTTAGGCTAGCCCAACGAGAGACTAGATGGATTTGGGCATTAGATACAGTCCAGCCGAAAGGATTGAATGAAAATATAAGCTTTGTCCCATTTTTGTGATTAACCCTGTTAGTCCAATTAACTTGTTGTATTTTAACTGTTCTGTTATACTTTTTATTCTTTTTATTTATTCAGCCCTAGTCGTCCTTCTTTGAGTGTTGTGTGAATGGCTTCTACATAACGTACACTATTTTACGAGAAGGAAACAGGCGTTCAAGCATCATCAGCAGTAGCTCTCTATTCATATATAATGTTTGTTATCATGCCCTGGGGACATCTATATGTGTATATATTGTATTTCCATTTTTCTAATGTCAATTTTATGATGGTGGTATATAACCGTGTATGTACTGAAGCTGTCGCATTATATTGTGGTAACTTTCTATGCCATTATTTTTGTATACTATGATCTGTTGTCCCTGTGGTCATAATTAATTCTAATATTAATATAGTGCAGTGATTTAAACATATTGCTCCATATTGTATATAGGTTTATATTGATCTGTCTGCTTTTTCCTTGTTATATGCCTAGCCACCTGACCTGTTATTATTTCAGGTATTTGGCAATTCATATAATTATTTGGGGTGCGGGTTGTCCTATAGCACATTGAGCAATGTCTTGTGGGATGGTATAGCAATGGGTATGATATTATTATCCCATACAGTCCCTATTGGTGATTGTTATATCCTTCTTTTACTGTAGTGGTACTGATTATTTCCACTTTATATATTGTCTATATCCCCTATCATATGTACTATGTGTGCTTTGATCCATTGAGCGTCCTTTGTCAACATGTGCCTTGAGGGTAACCTCCCTTCTCCTTGTATTTACATATCTCAATAAACATTTTTTCTACTTCAGCATATTTGGATTTTTATCGCGTTTTTCTTTTAGGTTTTTGCTACTATATGCGATTTTTCCTTTCTATAGGTCCTGCTTTATTGGTGATCTATATATCACCATTTAGGGTGTATTTATGTGATGTACGGTACTTCACAAGACATTTAGGCAAAAACCAGATGTGTGAAAGTAGCCTAAGAAATTTGTATGGTACAGAACAGAACACGAATCATACATTGAATAGCGGATATTTAGGTTGTAAAGTTGCAAAAACTAATTTTTTTTCAGTTACAAGGAAAACGCATCACTTTATTTTGGTTTAATTAAACGATAATAATGGAGAACGTACTTGGCAAAATACATCAAAATATGATGCAATTTAGGCTAAAAAAACATGTTGTACATGCCCTGAAAAACATTGATTTTCCATTTTAGCTAAATTCTGTGCCTTGGTCAATAAAGGATATGGTTTAGGGAGAGAGGGGTATGGCATAATGTGCAACACTATTCGCCAAAACTGGCACAAACTAAGGTTCCATTCACATGTCCAGTAATCAGCCATTAGAACGGATCCAGCAGCAAACCGTTGACAAAAATGTGCAGACAAAATTTTTTTGTCCGGCAAAAAAAAACTTATTTTGGCTGTATCTGTTTTGGAAAACGAGTCCGTTAAATAGTCATGAGGGTTTCTTCCAATTAAAAAAGGGTCCGTTTTTTGCTTACTGAATCAGTTTCGAATGGATGATTACTTGAAGCTCACATGTCAATTAATACATGTTAAATATTTATTTTTCCACATCCAGTAAGCAAAAAATGGATCCTTTTCAAATGGAAGCAAACTGTATGGTTATATTAGGGATCTTTTTGCCATAGACTTCAATATAAAAAACAGATCCTGTTGAAATCCTAGCAGGACAAAAAGGTTGTCTGCACAAAACCTGTATGCACAACTTTTTTGTCAGAGGATTTATGCTGGATCTGGTTCAACGGATGATTACTGGACATGTGAACATAGCCTAAGCTAACTGGTAGGTGGTATAATCTTTGTCTATTTTTCATGGATTTCTCAATAAATAGTGTAAGAAAAACAGAGCTATCACCAACTTAAATGCTAAACATCAGATCCAAAAATTAATAAAACATCACTTTTATTGAAGATATATTAAAAAAGAGAATTCTAAAAAAAAAAAAATAAATATGGTGACCACAAGATAGTTATTCACCCAAGGTACAATAAATAAGGGGGTATAAATTCTCCCGACCCTTGTCCTGATATGACCCCACCTTGCTGCGGAGGCTGGCACTCTACACCTGTACAATGGCACCACCATTATTCATCATTTTAGTCTAGACAATCTAAAGATGCGGAACTTTAAGGCTGCGTTCACACGTAGCATTTTTTTCACTTTTCCGCGGCGGTATTTGCGCGAAAACGCGAAAAATAAGCATCCCATACAATCCTATGGGATTCCGCTCTGCTGTGCTAATGCTGTGTTTTTTTCCGCAGCGGAATCGCATCGCGGAAAAAAACGCAGCATGCTCATTAATTTTGCGGAATCGCGGCGATTCCGCCTACATAGGGTTGTATGGGATCGCTTAAAATCCGCTTTTTTAAAAATTTTGGCGGATTTCAAGTGGTAAAAACCGCAGGCGGACAGGAAATGACATCAAAGACATCCCATCATGCCCCATCATGCCATGCAAGGACCATCCCATAATCCAGGAAGAAGGAAATCCCATAATCCTTTCCGTCTTCCTGGATCATGGCCGGCGCTGCAGGCATGGAGTGGTATGACCGGATGAAGCTTCATGTCCCCTTTATGATAAGTGTGGTGTCATGATCCAGGATGGGGTTTTGTCTTTGGCCCGTCCTGGTCAGACAGGGGTTAATTGTTTCTGCCTCTCTCTGGCAGAGGGCGGCTATTTAATGGCCTCTCGACCTAGGTCCAGTGTCAGTTATTCTCCTGCCCTCGGCTGAGTTAGTTGACCTCTTGCGTACGTGTGCCTTGTGCCTGTTAACTTGTTGCTTGTTTGGTTTTGATCCGGTTCCGTCCCTGTTATGAGTTCTGCCTGTCCCTCTTGTACTGCGCTACCCTCTCCGTTTATGACCTCTGCTTGTCTGACCTGCGTTTCCCTCTCCTCTACTACAGTATCTCTGCAGTAAGTATATTACATCATCTGCAGCAGTAGGACGCTAAGCCCCACCCCCTGCAGTCACATGATCGCAGGTCCTTGCACTCCTTACTACTTTCAGTGTCGCAGGTCCTGTCTGCTTGAACTTTCCCTGCAGTATCGGACCCTTGGCCCACCCGTAGTGTGGACAAGTCACCCTGCTCAGCCGTGGCAGTTTGCCAACGCTGACAGGATCCTGACATTATAACTGACCGTTACCTTTTTTTTTTTTCCTTCTCCTGTGTGTGTGATGGATCCTATGCACGCTCTTTCTGAGCAGGTAAAGCACCTGACTCAGATGTCTCAGAAACTCATTGGGGAACGAGTCCTGGCTCAGTCTCAGCAGCTGATCGCTGACACTGTGCAGGGGGTTTTATCATCGGGGGCTCAAGATGTTACATTAGTTTCCCCTGAGTCCCCGGTTAAATTACTGGATACCTATTTTGGAGATAAAAAGGAATTTAAAGTTTTCAAGGCGGGCTGTAAGCTTTTTTTTCTCATTAAGATCGCACTCTTCTGGGGATGAAAGTCAGAGAGTGGGGGTCATTATGTCTCTGTTAAGGGGAGTCCCCCAAGCTTGGGCTTTCTCCCTTCCAGCCACCGCCCCTGAGCGTATGACTGTGGGTGCATTTTTTGAGGCCCTGGGGCATATTTACGATGAGCCTGATCGGGTGTGTATGGCTGAGGACATGGTGATGAGTGTATGTCAGGGGAAGCACTCAGCCGAGTGATTTTGCTCAGAGTTCAGACGCTGGGATGCTGAGGTCTTCTGGGATGATGCCACCCTCCGGGGCTTGTTCCGTAGAGGCCTGTCTGAACATCTGGCACTCCACCCTCCACCTGATTCTCTGGAGGATGCTATGACACAGGCCATCCGAATGGATCGCAGGCTACGGGCGAGAGGAGTGATGCAGATTGAGACCCCTTTATTCTCCCAAGGAAGGGGAGCCAGTCCTACATTGGAGACCATGGAGATGGGAATCATCGACCTCAAAGAGAAAGAAAGGAGACAACGGCGCTTTGGAAAACTGTGTTTTTACTGCGGTGATTCTGGACATTGGAAAAAGGACTGCCCCTCCTACCCACCGACTAACAAGTGGCTGAGTCTGGGTGATCTTCTTGGAGGTCACTCAGACTCTCAGGTACCCCTTTCTTCATTTTCTAAGATACTGTTAAAGGTAGAACTTGGTGTTAAGAACTGCTTTTTCCCTTCTTTGGCTTTTGTGGACTGTGGGTCATCCTTGAACCTGATTGACTCCAAGCTGGTGGTCAGCTGTAGAATAGGGACAGTAAGGTTGGAGACTCCTATAAAAATAATGGCCATTGATTCTACACCTCTCACCAAGGACGGTCTCCATTTTGTTTCTGAGGAATTCACCCTCAGGGTGGGGGCCCTTCACCAGGAGCATATGTCATGTTCTGTTTTGGATAACCTCTCTGCTGGCCTGGTGTTAGGGTTTCCCTGGTTGCAAAGGCATAACCCTCATTATTGACTGGGGTTCCCGGGATATTGTTAAATGGGGACCTAATTTTTCTGAAAGATATCTTGCTACTGTGTCTGTGTCGTCCGTTGTTCTGGAAGGTATTCCGGAGTAACTGAAGGACTATACGGACGTTTTCTCCGAAAAAGAGGCTGAAGTTTTACCACCACACCGCCCATTTGATTGTGCCATTGACCTGTTTCCAGGTGCTAAACTGCTCAAGGCCCGCTTGTATAACCTTTCGGGTCCCGAGCGGGCTGCTATGAAAGAATACATTTCCGAGAGTCTTCGTAAGGGACACATTCGTCCTTCTGTCTCTCCCGTGGCGGCGGGGCTCTTTTTCGTAAAGAAAAAAGACGATGGTTTGCGCCCATGCCTCGATTTTCGAGAGTTAAACAAGATAACTGTGAGAAATACTTACCCCCTCCCACTTATTCCTGATTTGTACAACCAGTTGTCTGGGGCTAAGTGGTTTTTGAAATTAGATCTACGGGGAGCATATAACCTTATCCGGGTCCGGGAGGGAGATGAGTGGAAAACTGCTTTTCTCACTACTGAAGGGTTGTTTGAGAATTTGGTCATGCCTTTCGGTCTGACCAATGCGCCAGCAGTCTTCCAAAATTTCATCAATCATGTGTTCTCTGATTTTATTGGACGTTTTATGGTTTTGTATTTGGATGACATACTTATCTACTCACCTGATAAACAGGCTCACATTGGTCATATTCGGGCAGTTCTCCAAAGGATCCGGGAGAACTGTCTCTTTGCTAAGCTAGAGAAATGTTTATTTTTTGTTCAGGAACTATCTTTTCTGGGATTCATTGTGTCTGCTGAGGGGTATCGCATGGATCCTAATAAGGTGCAGGCCATTGTTGATTGGGTTCAACCTTGTGATTTGAAGGCTCTGCAGCGTTTCCTAGGATTCGCTAATTATTACCGCAAGTTTATAAGGGGGTTCTCACAGGTAGTTAAACCTCTCACAGATATGACTCAAAAGGGGGCCGATATCAAGAATTAGTCAGCCGCTGCGATAGCGGCGTTTCAGTTTTTAAAAAAATGTTTCATGTCTGCTCCGGTTCTTATTCAACCGGACCCGTCTGAACCATTTATTGTTGAGGTGGACGCCTCAGAGGTGGGGGTGGGGGTGGTGTTGTCCCAAGGACCCACCACTTTGACTAATTTGAGACCCTGTGCCTTTTTCTCTAAGAAATTCTCCCCTGCAGAGAGAAACTATGATGTTGGGAATCGAGAACTTCTGGCCGTGAAGTTGGCCTTTGAAGAATGGAGGCATTTTTTGGAGGGGGCTGTCCTTATATAACCGTAATTACGGACCACAAGAACCTAGCTTACATTGAGTCAGCTAAAAGGTTGACTCCTAGACAGTCTAGATGGTCACTTTTTCCCGATTCCAGTTCTCCATCACTTTTCGTCCAGGATCCAAATATGTCAGAGCTGATGCCTTGTCACGCAGTCTGGATCCGGTGTCCCCCCCCGAACCTTCATCCTCCATTCATCAGCCTGGGGTGGTGGTGGCAGGTATTTCTAATGCGTTGGAGCGGGAGATTCGGGAAGCTCAGTCTCTTGCCCCTCCGGCTAAGCCGGTGGATAAACATTTTGTGACAGCTCAATTTCGTCTCAAGGTCAATCAGGAGTTCCACGACTCAGTTCTGGGTGGACATCCAGGGATCTCGGCTACCCGGAAGGCCATCGCTAGGGTATTCTGGTGGTCTTCTTTAGCCTCTGATGTTAGGGAATTTGTGTCTGCTTGTGGTGTATGTGCCTGTGCGAAAAACCCCCATTCCTGGCCGGCCGGGGAATTGGTGCCACTGCCAATTCCTGATAGGCCATGGACCCATTTGTCCATGGATTTCATCTCCAATCTTCCCCCTTCCAAGGGTAATACCGTCCTTTGGGTAGTGGTGGACAGGTTTAGTAAGCAGGCATATTTTGTACCCTTGGCGGCTCTACCTAATGCGGAAACGTTGTCCAGATTGTTTGTTGAGCATGTGGTGCAGTTGCATGGGGTACCCTTGAATGTGGGGGGTATAATTTGTTTCCAGATTTTGGAGGGCATTTTGTAATAGGTTGGGTATTGGTCTGTCTTTTTCATCCGCTTATCATCCAGAGACTAATGGGCAGACTAAGCGGACCAATCAGTCTCTGGAGCAAATTCTGTGTTGCCTGACCTCAGCCCAACAGGATGATTGGTGTACTGCGTTACCTTTGGCCGAGTTTGCGTTAACCAGTCTATGGGTACATCTCCCTTTTTCTGCAACTATGGGTTTCATCCACATTTTGGAGAGTTCTCCCGTTTGGACTCTGGGTGTCCTGGGGCGGATGAGACTATCTAGCGGTTAGGGGAGGAATGGCGGGAGGTCCAGAGTAACATTACAAAGGCCTAGGATAAATATAAGTTTTTTGCAGACAAAAAACGGTCCGTGGGGCCGGTGTTCCAGGTTGGGGATAAGGTATGGTTGTCTACCAAGAATACAAGGCTCAAGGTCCCCTCTGCGAAGCTTGGAGCTAAATTTATTGGTCCCTATGAAATTACCGAAGCGGTTAACACGGTGGCTTTTCGGTTGCGTCTGCCGCCGTCTCTACGAATCCCCAATGTGTTCCATAGGGCCCTTTTGAAACCTGTGGGGTCCTGTGGGGAGGGATCATTGTCTTCCCCGCCACCGGTTTTGGTAGACGGGCAGTCTGAGTATGAGATGGAACAAATTGTTGACTCTAGGTTGGTCCATTGTGCTCTTCAATATCTTGTGCATTGGAAAGGCTACGGTCCTGAGGACCGGTCATGGGTTCCTGCCCGATCGGTTCATGCAGATCTCTTGGTCCGGGCCTTTCATGCCAAGTATCCTGAGAGACCCGGGGGTCCAGTGGCCCCCCATTGAGAGGGGGTATTGTCATGATCCAGGACGGGGTTTTATCTTTGGCCCGTCCTGGTCAGACAGGGGTTAATTGTTTCTGCCTCTCTCTGGCAGAGGGCCGCTATTTAGTGGCCACTTGAACTAGGTCCAGTGTCAAGTTATACTCCAGCCCTCGGCTGAGTTAGTTGACCTCTTGCATACGTGTGCCTTGTGCCTGTTAACTTGTTGCTTGTTTAGTTTTGATCGGGTTCCGTCCCTGTTACGAGTTCTGCCTGTCCCTCTTATATTGCGCTACCCTCTCTGTGTATGACTCTCTGCCTGTGACTAGATTATTCTCTGCTCGTCCCTCAGGTACCGCACCGCCCTTTGCTTGTCTGACCTGCGTTTCCCTCTCCTCTACTACAGTGTCTCTGCAGTAAGTATATTACATCATCTGCAGCAGTAGGACACTAAGCCCCGCCCCCTGCAGTTACATGACCGTCGGTCCTTGTACTCCTTACTACTTTCAGTGTCACAGGTCCTGTCTGCTTGAACTTTCACTGTAGTATCGGACCCCGGGCCCACCCGTAGTGTGGGTAAGTCACTCTGCTCAGCCGTTGCAGTTTGCCGATGCTGACAGGATCCTGACATGTGGTAAGTGTGTGTGTGTATGTGTGCAGTGTATATGGCGTGCATGTGGTGTATGGGGCGTCTGTGTCTGCTCTTGTTTGGCATAGGCCGATAGGACTACTAGTCCCATCGGCCTATATCTGTTCCCATACAATAGTGCCAGCAGGCTCAGCGTGATGGGAGCAGTATTTCCCATCGAGCTGTTCCTGCTGGGAAATTTTTTTTTTTATTTTTTAACCCCCGTCAAGTCCCCCGCCAATATATTGGTTTAGGCCCCCACTATCTAATATATAAAGCTCAAAGTGTGTATGTATGTATGTGTGTGTGTGTATGTCCGGGATTGGCATCCGCACCGTCGCAGCTACAGCCACAAAATTTGTCACGGTCGCACATCTGGACCCTGAGAGTGTCCTAAGCTATGTTGTGAGGCGAAATTTTAACCCCGCGCGATCCAATTCACCAAACAATTCTGCCCCTATCTACATAATGGGGAAAAAGTGTGTGTGTGTATCAAGCCCCGCCTCTCATTATGATGTCATAATGGTTGCCATGGCGACGCTGATGTCATCATAGGTTGCAAGCCCCGCCGCTCATTATGATGTCATAATGGTTGACTATGGGATGGAGGATGTGTGATGGGTATACGGGCACTGGACTATGGGATGGAGGATATGTATATGGGCACGGGACTATGGGATGGAGGATGTGTGATGGGTATATGGGCACTGGACTATGGGATGGATGATATGTATGATGGGTATATGGGCACTGGACTATGGGATGGAGGATGTGTGATGGGTATATGGGCACTGGACTATGGGATGGAGGATATGTATGATGGGTATATGGGCACTGGACTATGGGATGGAGGATGTGTGATGGGTATATGGGCACTGGACTATGGGATGGATGATATGTATGATGGGTATATGGGCACTGGACTATGGGATGGAGGATGTGTGATGGGTATATGGGCACTGGACTATGGGATGGATGATATGTATGATGGGTATATGGGCACTGGACTATGGGATGGAGGATGTGTGATGGGTATATGGGCACTGGACTATGGGATGGAGGATATGTATGATGGGTATATGGGCACGGGACTATGGGATGGAGGATATGTATGATGGGTATATGGGCACGGGACTATGGGATGGAGGATGTGTGATGGGTATATGGGTATGGGACTATGGGTTGGAGGATGTGTGATGGGTATATGGGCACTCAACTATGGGATGGAGTATATGTATGATGGGT
Organism: Dendrobates tinctorius; assembly: GCF_039654945.1. NCBI lineage: Eukaryota > Metazoa > Chordata > Amphibia > Anura > Dendrobatidae > Dendrobates > Dendrobates tinctorius. Next base: position 26,113,289 of record NW_027361827.1, on the reverse strand, counting down.
ATATGGGCACGGGCCTATGGGATGGTGGATATGTATGATGGGTATATGGGCACGGGACTATGGGATGGAGGATAATTATAATTTGCTATAAGTAACCACAGTTAGTTACTATGCCCGGGCAGTGCCGGGCTCTTCAGCTAGTTATTTTAATAAAACCGCATTTTTAGGCCAGTTTTCCCCACATATACCCTTTTTTTCCCCTCACAACCCCCCTTTCCATTCATAAAATTTTTTATTTGAAGGCCAATAATTTTTTTCATTGGTGGCCAGTGGTTACCTGTGGAAAAAAATTGTAATTACCTGTCCCCGACGTCGCCACCTAAAAAAAAAATAAAATAAAAAACCCGTACTCACCTACACAGCTAATTCCCCGAAGTCCATGCTCAACGTAAATAAAAATATAAAATAACAAAGCACAAAAGTTCCTACCCTCCGCAGAATCCCATAAAAACGATTGTCCCACGAAGATCTAAAGTTTAGAGCGGCCACATATCATGTGGCCACTCTAAACCACCAACGCCGCTACAATGAACAGGGCCGTAAAGCGCCCCGGTTCATTGTTTACCGACTTCACCTGAAGGCAGCTTGCGCTGCTTGGGTGAACTCGAGTGGTGCGGTCTGCCCATGCGCGGACTCCCAGGCTGTCCTGAGGTGAACTCAGGAGCGTGGGAAAATTTCTCACACTCCTGTGCTGATATCAGTACAGCTTGGGAGGCTGTGCAGATTTTTTTTTTTTTTTTTTAATCCTTCAAACCTTGGATTGGGCGTACAATAAAATGTGGTCAAAAACATGATTGTCTTTATTTCAATAAAAATATTTAAAAATTAACGTGTCTTTTTTAACCCTTTCAAAAAATATGGTTAATAATGGATAGGCGTCTGATTGACGCCGATCTGTTATTAACCCGGCTTAATGTCACATTCCAATTGCAATGTGACATTAACCCCTCATTGCCCCATATGCCACTGCACGACGGCTGTGGGATGAGAGAGGGTAAGTGTCATAAAAGGTGCATCTTTCAGATGTGCCTTTTATGGGGTGTCTGGGGCAGATTTTTTTAGCCGGGGGGAGGCCAAAAACAATGGTCCCTCTTTAGGCTATTTAAATCTGCCGTCACTCATCTGCTTTCCCTCTCTGGTGTCTAAAATTGCGCGGGAGCCCACGCCATATTTTTTCCTGAGTATATACTTACATTGACCCCCAAAATTAAAAAAAATTATAAATAGCCATATAATTAAAAAATGGTTTGTATATGACAAGGTTGACTTTCTGTTTAACCTTATGTTTTATCATGCCATGTTCTGGAGAGATTTCTTAATAAAAGTTGGGTTAGGCTGGAAAAACAAAAGGGTTTTTTATGGTTGCGGTTCGTGCGCATCCATGCGCATGCGTCCTGCACCCCTATCTTTAAAATTGGTGCACATGGTATAGCGCACGCACGCGTTTAACTTCGTTTTTTGTGAAGATTGTTTTTTTTTTGGGTTGTGTGCGCCTAGGCACACCGTACGCAACCTGTAGTATTTTTGGTCCGTCTGACAGGTGTCCAAAAAAAAAAACCTTCTGCACTTATTAATGCGCTAAAAACACGCATGTGTGTGCATGGACATGCGCACTCCAGCTTTTTAAATTGCATGCATGTTTATACTTATCATGGCTATAGACTGGTTTAAATGCATGCGTCTAGAAACAAGAAACGTATGAAGCATTTCTTGCATTTATTCTATTGCGCACGAACCACAGCGCTACAAGGCGCTAGTGTGTTAAACTAACCTTAGCCATGTGCATAGGGTTCTGTCGAGTGGTAGGGCTAGGGTTAGTCCTATTATAATGTTGAGGGTTATGCTTAGGAGTAGGGTTAGGTGGAGTGTTAGGCAAAGCATTAGGTCAAGGTTTACCCTTAGGCATACGTTTAGGCATGGTCATTGATTTATGTATATTGTTAGGCCTGGGGTCAGGCAGAGGGTGTGGGGTTTGGCATTGGCTTAGGCCTACGGTCATTTGGAGGGTTAGGCTTTGGCCTAGGGTTACGTATAGTTTAAGACAAAAGGTTAGGCCAAGGTTTACCCTTAGGCCGAGGGTTATGCATGGTCATTGTTTTATGTATATTGTTAGGCCTGGGCTCAGGCAGAGGGTGTGGAGTTTGGCATTGGCTTAGGCCTAGGGTCATTTGGAATGTTAGGCTTTGGCCTAGGGTTATGCTTGGGCCTATGGTTGGGTATAATGTGAGGAAAAGGGATAGGCCTAGGGTTATGCATCAGGTATAGTGACATCAGTGGCTATAAATCTGAAACATGGTGCCTGATCTCAATAACAGCTAATTTAGCGTTCAAATAGTAACACGGTGCTGAATCCGTGACAGAGATTCTGTTGAAAGAGCCGTGTAGGGTTGCTTTTGTATTTTGTGTGATTAAAGGTCTACCAGGATTCCAACATATCTACATTGGTTTGGTGGGTGTGTTTTCAGTGTGGATATATATATATATATATATATATATATATATATACACGTGTGGACAAAATTATAGAGACAAATCGGACTGTTGTATTCCAATTATTTGAAAATAACAGATATTAACATGGATTATTCACTTTGCAGATAGAGAAACATCCTGAAGTATGGGACCGCGCCAACGAGGAATACAAGGGATCATACAATAAAAGGGATGCGTGGCCAGCGATTGTGACCGAAATCTATCCTCAGTGGCCTGACTTGCCAAAAGCGGGAAAAAAACACATTTGTAAGTAATTATTATGAGTACTAATTTGAAAATTTGGACTTTAATTTTGTAAAATACATGAATGTTGGTATTTGATTTCATTGCAGTGGATGATGTAAAAAAGCGATGGTGCTCCATCACGGACAGGCTGGTCAAGTCGCTGAAGGCCACAAGTGGTAGCTCACCTCCTAGAAAGAAGGTTCCATATGCAGACCAGCTGCAGTTTATTTTAAGAAGCAGGAATTTGTGGAGGTAAATAGAGGTTTGATTAGTGCGGTGTGTCCGGCTAACGTCACGATATGGGATATTTGTGGTAGCTGTCCGGTGGCTCTAGCTGACGACTGGACATTGTTTGATATTCTGGATAGTATGCCGGTAATTTTGTCTGATGTGACGATGTTGAATAATTTTAGGGTTGTAGTAGGGCAGTGTGTCTCTTTGAGGGCACGAAGGGGGAATATTATAGTGATTGTGGGTATGCGGAAGTCTACACTCAGCTTAATAGATATAGATAGAATTATAAGTTTTTTAATAAAAAACAAAAATAAAATTACTATGCTCGTGCAGAACAGGCCTCGTTATCCATTATAAAATACCATATATACTCGTATATTTCCAATTCACCAACTAATTGGGACACAAAAAATTGGCAAAACTTTGTGACTTGCGTATTAGCCTAGGGTGGAAAATACAGCAGCTAATGGTTAATTTCGAAGATAAAAATTAAAAGTTAACATAATTGAGAAAGCTGTTGTGAACTGTTTTTGAATATCAATATTGATTCTGGAGCCCCATATAATGCTCCATACAGTTCAAGATGTCCCCATAACATGCTCCATACCAAAAACAGCCCATATAATTCTGCACAAAGGTTAAAAATGGCCACATAAAATGCTAAAGATAATAATATGCCCCATATAATGAACCTTTTATGGTTATGGCTCCATAACATGCTCCATAGATTATTCCCCAATATGCTTGTCCATAGAATACATCCCCATATGCTGCTCCATATATTATATCACTATTTATAAGCCGAGAGGGGGACTTTAATCTCAAAAAATGGCCTTAAAATCTCAGCTCATACCCGAGTATATGCGAAATATCTATATTTTTTTTTTTGGTAGGTAGGTATAAACTTTGTATCATTAGCTTTTTGTAACAGTCATTTGTTCTTCACTCTACAGAACGGATGGAAATGTAAGGTCCGGCATGTCAATGGCCCCTGGACAGAACATCCCGGAACATGGTCTGGCAAAGGAGGTCCAGGACTTTGACATGTCTTCATCTCCAGCTCCTCCAGATGACAGGCCCTCTTCAGCTATGTCATCAATAGCATCCAAAGCTGCTTCATCAGCTTCTTTTTTGGATAACAGTCTGTCCTCTGACGTGGGATTGGCGTCTGGCTCCACTTCTGCTGCTCCTGCATCTGTCGCTGCCAGTAGCTCTACTGGTGGTGTGTCAAGGCGCACTTGGATGCGGGCAGGTTCTGGCCGTTCCATGGCATCGACAAGGGCGGCACCCAAAAAAGTGGCAAGGACTGAGACTTCGACTAGCGCAATTGAGCAACTCACTAGTCGAACACTCAGTCTTATTGATAATACAAGACATCAGGATGAAATCGACACTTTTGGTTTAAACATAGCCGGCTGCCTGAGGTCCATGCCACGGGACCGTCGGAATCTAATAATGTCTGCAGTAAATGTTATTATAATGTCTGTTGACATTCCATCCAATCTTCCACCATCAAATGAAATAATCACAGGGATTCTGAACCTTTTTAATCCCTGCAGTGTGCCTCCACCACCACCAGCAGCAGCAGCTGCATCGAATCGTTTCGGGCAGGCGGCACCATTACGTCATGGCCATGCTGATGCATTTGTTTATGGCCGCCAAAATTCTTCACAAAGTAGTGTTGAACATGGAAGCTCCCAAATGAGTCAGGTTTTGTCCCAAAACCTATATCCTTCCTATAACTATGATCCAGAGTACCATGAATTTTGAGGGTTTGGTCAACAACAACCAACTTGTCTGTTCACAAACCCCCCGTAGCCATCCCACACCTTGCCTGTCTTGTTGACAGGGTTCAATTTATTCCAACTATGTTTGTCGTTCAGTTTAAGTATGTTTCATACTGTGCTTTTATGTGGTTTTACCATTTATACTGTTTATATAAAAAAAAAATTGTTTCAAGACACAGTGTGTGTGTGAATATATTTTTAGTCCCAAGACTACCTCACTGCACTCAACCAAACCACACTTGCATTGAAATCTGCACTCTCCTCTACTAAACAGCCAAACTTTACATAGCTTGTATCTTCACTATCCCACAACCACAAACAGAGGTTCTATATTTTGTACTCCCTGATACACCCACCACGGACACCGCAAACTACACTCCATCATTACTAACTGTGCCGCCAGAGTATTCTTCTCTTTCTTCGATACTCCCCCGCTTCTCCCCTCTGCAAATCTGTTCCCTGGCTACCATGCTATCAACGTATGAAATTAAATTTAATACTACTGACCTACAAGGCCATCTACAACCTGTCTCCTCCCTATGTATTGTGAAAAATCTCACGATACCTTCGTCCAAACGTAATATTCGGTCCTCTCAAGACCTCCTTCTCTCCTACACACCGCCTTCAAGACTTTTCCTGAATAGCCCCAATCATCTGGTATTATGTGCACCAACATGTCAGACTATCAACCACTATCGGATCCTTCAAACAGAATCATTAAAATAATTGGCTAAGGAAAGATTACAGCCTGCAATGATCCACGCTGCCTCCTCACCACTCTTGGAGCTACCAGCTCAACCAACACCAGAGCTGCTGTGATACCCCAACCTACTGTATCCTTTGTTTACTGTAAGTGATATCTGTATGCTACCCCTTCTCAAGTACCGCACCATGGAATATATGGTGCAATTTTCAAAAATAATAATAAAAATATCGTGAAAATGGAGTCAAGTGGGTAATGGTGTTAGGCCGGGGTCACACTAACGAGGAATACGGCCGAGTGAGAGGCGCTAAAAGCACGCATTAGACACGGACAAATGATTCTCTATGGGGTCCCTCTCACCAGCTGTATATTTCTCATCCGTATCCTACGCTCCGTGCCAATCGCAGCATGCTGCGATTGTCAGCGTACTGCGGCCGTAGTACGCCAATGCAAGTCTATGGGTGCACAAAAAATACGGATTACACACGGACCACACATGTGACTTGCGAGAAATACGCACCAGGTGTCTTTTAGCAAAGCCAGCAATTCAGTGCGCTATACAGTAAGCTCACACTGACAGGTTTAATAAAGAAACGAAAGAATAGATATAGACACATAGAATACATATATATATATATATATATATATATATATATATATACACATGTCATTGAGGCACATATATATACAGTGGGGAAAAAAAGTATTTAGTCAGTCAGCAATAGTGCAAGTTCCACCACTTAAAAAGATGAGGGGCGTCTGTAATTTACATCATAGGTAGACCTCAACTATGGGAGACAAACTGAGAAAAAAAAATCCAGAAAATCACATTGTCTGTTTTTTTTTTTCATTTTATTTGCATATTATGGTGGAAAATAAGTATTTGGTCAGAAACAAAATTTCATCTCAATACTTTGTGATATATCCTTTGTTGGCAATGACAGAGGTCAAACATTTTCTGTAAGTCTTCACAAGGTTGCCACACACTGTTGTTGGTATGTTGGCCCATTCCTTCATGCAGATCTCCTCTAGAGCAGTGATGTTTTTGGCTTTTCGCTTGGCAACACGGACTTTCAACTCCCTCCAAAGGTTTTCTATAGGGTTGAGATCTGGAGACTGGCTAGGCCACTCCAGGACCTTGAAATGCTTCTTACGAAGCCACTCCTTCGTTGCCCTGGCGGTGTGCTTTGGATCATTGTCATGTTGAAAGACCCAGCCACGTTTCATCTTCAATGCCCTTGCTGATGGAAGGAGGTTTGCACTCAAAATCTCACGATACATGGCCCCATTCATTCTTTCATGTACCCGGATCAGTCGTCCTGGCCCCTTTGCAGAGAAACAGCCCCAAAGCATGATGTTTCCACCACCATGCTTTACAGTAGGTATGGTCTTTGATGGATGCAACTCAGTATTCTTTTTCCTCCAAACACGACAAGTTGTGTTTCTGCCAAATAGTTCCAGTTTGGTTTCATCAGACCATAGGACATTCTCCCAAAACTCCTCTGGATCATCCAAATGCTCTCTAGCAAACTTCAGACGGGCCCGGACATGTACAGGCTTAAGCAGTGGGACACGTCTGGCACTGCAGGATCTGAGTCCATGGTGGCGTAGTGTGTTACTTATGGTAGGTCTTGTTACATTGGTCCCAGCTCTCTGCAGTTCATTCACTAGGTCCCCCCGCGTGGTTCTGGGATTTTTGCTCACCGTTCTTGTGATCATTCTGACCCCACGGGGTGGGATTTTGCGTGGAGCACCAGATCGAGGGAGATTATCAGTGGTCTTGTATGTCTTCCATTTTCTAATTATTGCTCCCACAGTTGATTTCTTCACTCCAAGCTGGTTGGCTATTGCAGATTCAGTCTTCCCAGCCTGGTGCAGGGCTACAATTTTGTTTCTGGTGTCCTTTGACAGCTCTTTGGTCTTCACCATAGTGGAGTTTGGAGTCAGACTGTTTGAGGGTGTGCACAGGTGTCTTTTTATACTGATAACAAGTTTAAACAGGTGCCATTACTACAGGTAATGAGTGGAGGAAAGAGGAGACTCTTAAAGAAGAAGTTACAGGTCTGTGAGAGCCAGAAATCTTGATTGCTTGTTTCTGACCAAATACTTATTTTCCACCATAATATGCAAATAAAATGAAAAAAAAAACAGACAATGTGATTTTCTGGATTTTTTTTTCTCAGTTTGTCTCCCATAGTTGAGGTCTACCTATGATGTAAATTACAGACGCCTCTCATCTTTTTAAGTGGTGGAACTTGCACTATTGCTGACTGACTAAATACTTTTTTTCCCCACTGTATATATATATATATATATATATATATATATATGCATTCTAGGTGTCTATATCTATTCTTTGGTTTCTGTTAGAAACCCTGTCATAGGGCTCCATTATATGTCCATTTTGCAAGCCTGCGAGAAAATCTCGCCATACGGATGCTATACGGATTACATACGGATGCTGACATGCGCAAAATACTCGACCACACCTTGATTACGGATGACATACGGAGCACTGTTTAGAGGCCATTCATCCGTATTACGCATGTAAAATACTGACCGTATTTTGCGTCGGCTAGTGTGACCCCGGCCTTATGGAAATAATCGATGTTCACGCAATAATTGAGACCAGATTGTTAATGTTGAACAACCAAAAATTTTATTCATTTTTCACTTTAGTCAAAATGTTTTTAGGAACAATGAAATTGGTTGCTTGGGATTATTCATCATTTCTTCTCTGCTGTCCAGGCTGCTCAACACTGGCACTGGAGTATTGCCATTGAACGGCACCTTCAGGACTCATGAAGGTTTCTCTCACACGCACACCCGAGTTTGAAAGCCTTCCCTGACTCAAGTTTTCAACTGCAACTAATTCAGACAGCTGTGACTCCTCATCTACCTCTGTGCTGTATTCTCGAATGTAGTTGTGGAGTACACAGCATGCCTTAATTACAGTGTCAACTGTGTCCGTCTCTAACTGGATGGCAGTGTGAAAGATCCTCCACTGACTATACAGGATCCCAAAGGTGCATTCCACATATCTTCGTGCACGGCTCAGCCGATAATTGAAAATCCTACGTCGGTAATCCAGTGCCCTTCGTGGGTATGGGCGCAGCAGGTTGGTCTTTAATGGAAATGCCTCATCCGATACCATCACAAAGGGCACTGGAAGTGTGGAACCCGGCAAAGGTCTTGGGGCTGGGAGCGTGGCGCCATCTACAAATATTTGCAGTCCGATCTGAGATGATCGCAACACCCGAGAATCCCCAGAACTACCATAAGCACCGACGTCGATGGCAACAAATTTGTAATGTGCATCAGCCACCGCCATCAGGACCACTGAGAATTACTTCTTATAATTAAAGACGCGGGATCCTTATCATGGTGGCTTCTGCACTCTTACATGTTTACCATGAACTGCACCTATTCAGTTTGGGAAATTGGCCACAGACTGAAAGCCTGCTGCGACCTTCAGCCAAGTCTCCTCGGTTGGCAATGGCATGACGATGGGCTGCAACTTCTGCCAGATGACGGTACATGTACACCTCACAATTTGAGAGATGGTGTATTTACAAACCCTAAATTGGAGGTGCAGTGATGTGTAGCTCTCTCCTGTGGCCAAAAACCTGGAAAAAAAAAAATTAAGCAAACCTAAATACTACAAAATAAAGGAATAATATGCATGCGGGACGTTATTGGAACGGCCTTTTCGCAATTTATCTCTTCTACGGGTCCTGTACCCGGCGAAGCGAGTTTAATCGAGTAAGCGAGAAACGGCCGTTGTCCCGCACCTCCCTCCCCTAGCATTCCTCTAGCGTCCTGCATGTCTTCATATGTATTGATGAAATTCATGTTAAATAATGACACACAGTTTGTCCCCTATAGTGTTTAGTGCTGCATCTTGTTTTTTTTTTAATTTCACATTTAAATATTCCTTTTTTTTTATGCAAGCACCTCAATGCTTTTAGCGCAAAATATAACGCAATACTTCAGAAACATAGCTATGTCTCTTAAGTTGTGACTATTTTTTTTTGCCCTACCTTGCCATTCATCTGTTTTCTGTTTGATGGGACCTTTCGAGGGGTAAAATGTATAACCAAAAAAAAAAAAAAAAATACCGCAAGGTGATGAGCAGCCTGTCCTCAGCAGAGGCGGCTCTTCACATGACTGTGTGTTCATAATTTAAATCGGGTGAAAAAATGTCAAGTAGGTGATCAAATGCTTGTCTTGTCAGCCGGCAGAACTGTACAAATTTCTCTGGATACCTGTAAACAAAGAAAAAAAAATTATTAACACACAGATAAGTATTGCACATGATTACAACTAACAACACAACAACTTAAAAATACTTTTTGGGCTCACGGAATAAAAAAAAACACTAGTTTGCCCTACTATATCTTACTTCCTTAAATCCTGGTAAAGAAGATTGAAGAGGCCCTTGTCCACGCACTCTTGAACAATTGGGTGGACCCACATTCTTTTTGAAGCTGTTATACTCCTCTTCCTCCTCCTCGTACGACATCGCTCCTATGGGAGAATTTAATATCAGTCCCAAATACATCCAAAGAATGAACCGATAACAAATATACGGACATTATGTTACGGTACTTTCACATTTGCATTTTTTTGAAAGGGGCATCATGTGCCAAAAAAACCCATTGCCAAAAAACAACGCATTTTTGCATGCGCTTGCATTTTTTATGCGCCTTAGTTTTATAGTGGTTAAACACAGTATCTACAAATCTTTACGCCAAAACCGCATGCACATTATAACGCAAACAACCGCATGTACATGCGAACGCTGCATTTCCCTAGACCATTGTGCGTTAGTTTGTCACATTCCATAAAAAAGTGCACATTTTTTTTTTAAAAGCCTTTCGTCGGACACAAAAATGAAACTTTGCATATTGCACACCTAAGGCTAGGTTTACATGGCGTTACAGCAAACAAGTAATGGATACATTAAATGTATGCAGTAAATCAGATGTCATTATTGACATCATTATTGACGTCGCGATAACGGTTTGCGTAAACAGATGGTAGTGCCCAGGTAACATGCGCTACCTAACATTTGACCAAACAGTTCTATGCACAGCAAACGGGTGTGTTCACCAACGCACCCAAAAAAATGCAAGCCGCGTTCAAGGGTGCATCATTACTTAACGCCTTTGTGATAACACATTGCGATTTTGACATGCGTTATGATGCATTAGTTATTGCGGGCAATGGCGGATTTAACGCATCCATTACATAGTGCCGCTATGTAATGTATCCATCAGCAAATTGTCCCATAACGCAATGTGAACCCTGTCAATGCACACGACTAAAATACACCAGTGCATAAATCCACATCTAAACACAGGAAAACCCAAGACCATGTGCACGCCATGCATGTGCATAGACGCGCACGATGCGATGCTGCAAACAACGATAGATGCAGTGCGGGAAAAAAAGCTACTGAATCCAGCCTTACCTGCTCATTAATGTGGTGGTGCAGCAAAATCAGTGCGGTAAAAGCTGCAAAATAAGCATCATTTCTGGGCGGTAAAAGCTGCAAAATAAGCATCATTTCTGGGCTCAAACACCAACTCTGCACTGGAGGCATCTTTCACTGTAGTGCAATTCCCAAAAAACATGGAGAATAGGGGTAGGAACAGTAAATGACCTCATAAAAGGTTTTTTTTTCTTTCAACTTTGTTAGATCGTCCAACCGCTTACAAAACGCATTAAAAACCGCAAAAAAAAACCCGCCTGAAAAACGCTTCAAAAGCGCACATAAAAGGCTAAAAAAAATGCATTAAAAACCGCAAAAAAAACGAATGCGGATTCTGTAACAGGGAATGCAGATTATCTCAGGAAAAATCTGCTTGCAATCTGCAACGTGGGCACATAGCCTAAGGCTAAGTGCACATGTAGCAGAAAATTTCTGCTGAAAAACCTGACTCCCTTCCCAGAAACCGCGCTTTTTTTCTGCGCGTTTTTTATGCGTTTTTTCCGCGCATTTTCAAGACACATAGAAATAGCCAGAAACTGCGTTTTTTACCGCAAAGCGTTTTTTTCGAGGTAAAAAACGCATCAGTATGCACAAAAAGTGCAAAATGCATAGAAATGAATGGGAAGCTTATTTTTAGCGGTTTTATTGGAAAATCCGCTAAAAATACCGCTAAAAAAACACTGTGTGTGAACACAGCCTAAGACTTTAAGACAATCTAGGTTTTACATTGTTCCAAAAATAAAACATTTAATAAATCTGCACAATTATCTTTTTCTAATATATTTTGCTTTTTTACATTTCTATTTTTTCACCTATTTTCAGTATTTTATTATGGGGAAAGATACATCCCCAAGAAACAACCTTGTTAAGATCGAATATTTTTATTACGTACTTATTAAAAGACACTAAGAATACAAAGACAAGTATACCAAGGGCACTATAAGGATAAGGTCCAAAGGAGTAGTGTGTAAGAACAGTGCTACCTGTACAACTGCATTGGTGGTAGGTAGTGATGAGCGAGTATAATCGCTGCTATTCGCATGGATAGTACGGTATTGGTGTTTCTCATTACATTGCGAGTATTTGTGTACTCGCCTCGCTATATTCGGATGTGCCTCTCTGCAGTTTTGGCGCCTCCTTTGCAGCCACTAAACATGCTGGGCTTCCTAAACAATCACAGTAATGCCGCAGACATCTTGGTTGTGGCATTACTGTGATTTGCTGGCCGCCCAGCGTCACAGCGTCTATGTAAGCCCTGCCACCAACATTTTGCACACATTGCATGTACAAGCATAGGGAGAGATTGCTCAGCTGCTAGGGAGAGTCTTTAGGCCTCTTGATAACACAAAAGCCCTTTTCAGGGCTACCTGCAGTGTATACTAGGTCAATGTAGGGAGTAGGGAGAGAGAGATACTCGAGCAGGGACAGTTTAACCCTCGGTCAGGAACAATGGATCTGACAGGCGCAGCTCTTCTACTTTCATTTCTCCCTTCTCACCAGATTTTCAGGAAACCCCCTCCCTCTAGATAGTCTCCTGGCTCTAGCTGCTGTGCGAAACCTGATACCACAGTTGGTCTGCAGAGCTTCAGGAAGGAAGATATAGCTGTGCTGGCTTCTCAGGCTCATTGGTCCCGAACATATCACACTCTATAAGGTTGGTATGTAATGTTTTTAGTCATTACTATTGTTTATTTAGCTTGTTTTATGAATGGATAGAGAAAGGTTTGTGGATATTTCATATAAATAAGGCAAATTTTCTTACAAATGAAAGTGTACTTCTCAGGAGTTTTGAAATTTGTGTATATCAAAGTTATTACTTTTATGTTGAGTAAATGGGTTTATTTTGCACCTGATAATGTGTAGTCTCTTTTATTACATCCCTATGAAGGTCTCTGATCACTTTTAGATCACTGAAATTGAGAAAATTAGATATTCTAGGCATTTTTCTAGCCTGCGTTTGACAGGCACATTGTTCCATTACGAGTTAGGCTACTTTCACACATCAGTTTTTGTGCATCAGGCGCGATGCGGCACCGTGCCGCATTGCCAGATCCGGCATAATATGTGAAAAAACTGATGCACCGGTTCCGTTTTTTTGCCGGATCCGGTCAACGGATTATGCCGGATCCGGCAAAAAACCGGAACCGCTGCATCAGTTTTTCCATCCGTTTTGTCCGTTTTTTAAAAAAACGCTCAAAAGCCACCATTGGCTACTGGCATTTACAGAAAATCCTATATATACCTTGGTATACACCCTGTTGAGAGGTTGTTGTTTTGGAGCAAGATGGAAGCCATTATTGGGAACATCGCTCAGGCTTACATTGATTTCACTTTTGAGGCCAATTCATTGGCAGCAATTGTCATGGCGAAGCAGCGACAAAGACAGCATATCATGCGTCTGCGCCGACGTCGTTTCTGGATTCACCCTATAACTGCACAGAGGCTGACACTGGGAGTGTTTGCAACGTTATATCTGTCGTTGCGAGGAAATCCAGAGAAGTTTTTTCATTATACAAGGATGAAAGTGGAAACTTTTGATTTTTTGCTGGACAGGGTTGGAGAACTGATCCGGAGACGTGACACCTACTGCCGCTTCTCCATCTCACCACCGGAGCGTTTGATGGTCACTCTCCGGTAAGCAATTGTTATTCTTTGTCCTTCAAAGCAGACTTCAGTATACTGGAAATGTGTCTCCTCCTGTTGTTGCAGTTATTTTGCATTAATTATTTTTTTAACTTTTTACACAGATTCCTTGCAACAGGCGAATCGCTTTCGTCGCTACAGTACCAGTATAGGATTGGGATTTCAACATTATCAGGTATCATCAAGTACACATGCCGCACATTGTGGGACAGTCTACATGAAGAGTTTATCCCACAGCCCACAACAGAGAGGTGGCTCGAAATAGCTGACCAATTTTACAGCATCTGTCAGTTTCCGAATTGCCTGGGTGCAGTTGATGGCAAGCACATCAGGATCACTAAACCAGCAGGATCGGGATCTGAGTTTTTTAATTATAAAAATTATTTCTCAATAGTCCTGATGGCGATTGCAGACGCCAAGTACAAATTCATTGCGGTGGATATTGGGGCCTATGGACGCTCCAATGACTCACAAGTTTTTAAAATTTCAGCAATGGGACGTAATTTGTATGGAAACACATTCCAATTCCCACCTCCAAGACTGCTTCCTCAAACTTCTGGGCCACCACTGCCATTTGTCTGCGTAGGTGATGAAGCGTTTCAACTGTCAGAACACCTGCTGAAGCCGTACGCAAGCAGAGACTTGACACCAACAAAAAGAGTGTTCAACTATCGCCTGACACGAGCACGGCGGATGGTGGAGTGTTCGTTTGGAATTCTTACCGCTAAATGGAGAGTACTGTTGACCGCAATTAACTTGAAAACAGAAAATGTGGATGAGGTGGTAAAAGCATGTGTTGTGCTACACAATTTGGTTATTAGTAAGGAACAGATTGCCATCGAAGACAATGATGTTGAAACCACATTGCATGATTATCGCAGTGTTAATGTGCGAAGTACTCTAGCAGTGTCCAGAATGAGGGACACATTTGCCGAGTACTTTATGTCACCTGAAGGTACAGTTGAATGGCAGGATGACATGGTTTGAGATGTTAAAACCAATTTTTTACCTTGTTGTACCAAACCATTTCTGTGGTTTAAGTTACTGTACCTTGTTAGCTTCAATTTTGGTAAAGTATTAGTACCTTTGTATCAGTATTCTATATTGTTTTACTACCTATTTTTTGTACCAAAATATTCCCATTTTTTAAATTCCTGACAAAGCTCTTTTAAAATTGAACAAAAATTATCATTTAGTAAAAATCTTTCTACTAAATCATGTAGTGTGGTGTGTAGAAAATAATATAGGGGCTATAAAGCGGTATCCAAGGACCTTCCACAGTACTGCCCACCAGCAGGCCTCCCCCCACCGCCACACACGTACGTTACTCATACATGTTCTTGTACACACACTCCCATACATTCACATACTCACACACACCTACTCTCACACAATCACTCACATACTCACACACACACACTCATTGAGTTTTATACATTGACATGTTATATTAACAGTAAAAGAAACAAAAACATTTGATAGACTGAAATTTTTTTTTATTTTTATCAGCTTTAGCTGAAATTTTTTCTTTTATATTTTTGTAATAAAACTTTTTTATTGGTAACAACAAAACACATTAAAGATTGGTGTAATGTGTAGCGGAAATAGTATTGGAGGGGCTCTCAGTTTGGACCACTTCAACAGGGGTGTTGTGGGAGGATGTAGTTTGTGAGGAGTCAGATAGCAAAGGACAAGGTATAGGAATGGAGAAAGAAGGTGAAGGGGTGGATAAAGCTGATGAAGGGGTGGAGAAAACAATAGACGGGGGGGGAAATTAAACTGTGGGTGAAGGACGCTTGAATTTGGGATGTGGAAGGACACTGGATGTATTGGGAAGGGAGTGTAGGTTGGGAAGGGAGTGTAGGTTGGGAAGGGAGTGGAGGCACGGATGCAGTTGGGAACTGGTACGGGGAAGCAGACTGGAAAGGGGCA
This sequence comes from Dendrobates tinctorius, assembly GCF_039654945.1. NCBI lineage: Eukaryota > Metazoa > Chordata > Amphibia > Anura > Dendrobatidae > Dendrobates > Dendrobates tinctorius. Next base: position 26,097,778 of record NW_027361827.1, on the reverse strand, counting down.
GGAGGTTGGTACTGGGGAAAATGGTATGGTACAGGAGGGGTAGGAAGGATCGGGCCTGGAGCAACTACTGGGCCGGTTGGAGGGGCTGCTGATGTCACCTGTGCTAAGGCCACCTGGCAGGCTTGCATTACATGCAGCTGCTGTTCAGGAGTTAGGTTGTCCAGCCGCTCAATCACAGCTTTGAAAAAAGAATGATGCAGCGCTTTATTTGCATCTAGATGCATCCTTTCAACATGCGTGCCTAAATCAAGCACCTCTCTAGTAACAAGATTGAACCCAGCAGACATTTGCTGGGTCATGACTTTCATAGCGTTTTGAAAGGATGCATGTAGATTCAAAAACTCTGCAGCAAACTGCCTTTCCTGACCCCGCTGACGCAGCCGCCCAGAACTCAAAGGTGTTCTATAGAGGGCAGCTGTGTCAGAGGGGTGAGGTAAAGGAAAGCCTACCTCGTCAACAGCAGCTTCATGTAATGAATCCTGCACAGATGCTCCAGCAGAGGTGGATGGGGCTGAGGGATCACACACAAGGAAAGGCAGGGAGGGTGCAGAGGGGTTGGGTATGTTGTGGTCCATGGTGACGGCCTCCTGGGGGATCGCTCCAGAAGGGTTCAATGCAGGCTCCCGCGTGCTACTGAAGGTGCTGTTGAAAAAAGTAGAAAAAAATAGACATTAATATCATGATATTCATTAGCCCTGGCTGCAAAAAAAAAGATTACACATTTGACCATTTTTTATTTAGTCACTTCTGGTAGGAATGTTTACCTTCTTGTCAACATAGTTGATCTCAGGAATGACAGGGCCTCAGAATACTTATAGCGGCTCCTGTGTCCTCTTGATCCGCTGGGAGCCTGCATCTCTTTGTTGAACTCCTTCTTGAAGCGATCCCGCATTGACCGCCACCGCAACTGAACTCTTTCCCCTGAAAATTGAAAACACAAAATGATTAGGATCAAGCACAATACATCCGGAAACATTACTGAAATGTGAATACTTACGCTGTTCTTTCTGTGCCCGAGAATGGAGTTCCTCCCAGTTAGATACCACAGCATGGCACACTTCCTCCCAGAGTCGTCTAGTAACACTAGCATCTGCATGGAAGCGGTCCGCCATATTCCAGAGTGGCTCACGATCTCTCACCATATCAATCAGGAGGTCCACATCAATAGCCACATCCTCACTGTCGGAATCGTGAGCACGCTGTGAAGCCTGTTTAAAGACAAAAAAGGTAAACATAACAATCACAGCATTATGTACAAACCTTATAAAAGTCCTAAAAAAAAAATCCTTACTCTATGGCGACCGCCCCGGCGTGGTTGCCGACGACTCTGGGAGGCACTTTGAGGAACTCTCGGACGAGCCACAGATTCAGAAGCCTATAATGAAAAAAAAAGAAGAAAAGGAAAATTAAATGCTGTTATGTTGATCTTGTTTTTAGGTCCAGTGATGTGTAAGAACATGTTTTAGTGCAATAATGCAAAGATACTTACATGCGGTGAGCCCACTCCAGGCATTTCTCCGCTACGTCCGTCTCCTTCTGAGAGACCCTCTGGTTCAGCTTCCTATTAAACAAGAATGCATATATAGGGTTATGTGTACCAAGAATGTTCTGGCAATAAGAAAAAAAAAAAATACCTCATTTCGCTGGTGATGTGAGGGAGGGCTCCCAGAACAAGACATGTCTGGCTGAAATTCTGTAATGAAAACAATTGTTACCTACAACACTAACCATATTCAAAGCTTTCAGGCCTGTATACTTACAATATGGGTTGCAAATTAGGATTTTGCAGTAGTGTCCTGGGCAAGTTCCTGCATGAAAAAAGCACGATGTAGTTTAGATTTGTGTTGTGTGCAACATTTATTTTTACAATCAAACAAAACAACAAAAATAGTAAAAAAATAAGATTTTTTGAATTCCACTCTCACCACCCTATAAAATGCAGCTTGGACAACAAACCATCGCAAAATTACTATGTATATACTCGTGTATAAGCCGCACCGGCCCAAAAATTGGGAACACATAAGCCCAGTGTGTAATCCATACACTATGGCCCCATATGCTGTTCCATAGAATATGCCCCCATATGCCAAAAAAAAAACAAAAAACCTATTGTGGGTCCATCGCCCCTGTCTGCCACTTCTTGTGTCAGTGACTGTTCATCCAGCAGAGGGGGACACGCACTTCTCACATCAACGCACCCACTGAGGATGCAGCAGAGACCGCAGTGAGCAGCAATGGACCCAGGAAAGGTGGATATCACTATGCTTGCAACGCACAGATTGAGGAATGGTAACGTTACCACTGAAGACAGGAAGGGAGACAGTGGAGAAGCAAGCAAGGCTACAGATATGACAGCAGGATGACCTGTGACACCCCTGCTCCCCCTCTGACCCGTGAGATGGGAGATGACCCGTGTATAAGCCAAGAGGGGGACTTTTAGCACCAAAAATGGGCGTAACATCTTGGTGTATACACGAGTATATACAGTACCTCCCCCTACAGTATTTACACATAAATTCACACACCCACCCACGCAAACTACTTCACGCTGTCCTTCATAATTAGAATCCCTCCCCACACTGATGACCACACCTGAAACTTTTTAAAAACAATAGTACAATGTATGAACAACATACATGTGTGTGTGTGTGTGTGTGTGTGTGTATATATACATATACATGCTGGGCAGGCAGCAGCAGGTACAGCATGGGACTCCAGCGTGGTGGCTAGCAGTGATGGGGGTTCTGCGGCAGAGGGTTCAAGTGGCGGTTGTGGGGGTCATGGTGGTGACAAGTTTAGCTGGGAAGGCGGCAAGACAGTCGCTGGCTGTGACGGGGATGGGTGCGCAGGCATCGGCAGTCACACAGACAAAACGAAAACCTATGCTTGCAAGAAAATTTTTATACTCACACTCAAACTCCTGCTCGCTGGTGGTCCAATAGTGGATGGCTGTCAAAAATCCAGTTGGTTGCTGGATGTCTGGCTGGCTGGTGTATATGTGGCAGAATCCAGTGGCTGTGTGTGTCTCCAGTAGCTCTTTCTCCTCTGCATTCAGGGTGATGAATGCCCTCTCTCTACCTTTCCTATAGGGTGGGTGGAGATTGGCTGGTGTTTTTCCCCAAATTTGATACTTTTTGGAGCATGCCCAGTGCAAAAACCGGATCCGGCGCCGGAATCAGGCAAAAAACGGATGCCGCCGGATCCGGCGGCCATAGACTTCCATTATAAAAAAAAACGAATGTCGCCGGATCCGGCGTCATCCGGTTTTTTACCGCAGACAAAAAACGTTACATGTAACGTTTTTTCCAGACGCCGGACCGGCTGTTTTTGCCGGATCCAGCAAAAACCGGATACGCCGCATAGGCATCCGGCGCAATGCGGCAATAATGAAACTCTATGGGGAAAAAACCGGATCCGGTGGCAACAGGTGCCGGATCCAGTTTTTACACTTTTCGCCGCATCGCGCCTGATGCACAAAAACTGATGTGTGAAAGTAGCCTTAGTGCGAATATTGTTCCTGACAGAGGGTTAAAGGAGCCGGTCACTAGCTCCATAATACCACCAAAAAAGAGCTCTTTTCAGAGTTGAAAACGCAGAACAAACTCAGAGTACAGGGAGGAAGAGATTGTGTATTAGGTACGGAGAGGTTCTTCCAGTGTCCATCTTAAACCAGCTCTTGTTAGAGGCAAAGCAATATTTTTCCAGCACACAGAGTACTAGCATTTAGTGCTGCCTTTTTTTTAAAGCACCGGTCTAGTTTTCCTGCTGTTTTTGGGGTCAGAGCCTGGCTTCTGCTGTCCACATTAGTCCACTTAAAATGGCGGTTAGTGCCCTACGCAAAGCAGTAGTCCAAACATTTCCTACTGCCTGCTATCAAGCACGCCCCAGACCATTTTCCCCACTATTTTGGCTGTGACGGCTAGCTTGGCTTGTGCTATCAACATCTGAAAATCTGTGAGCAAAACCCAAAATGCCAAAAAGCCTGTTGTTAAGGGACAGGGACATGGATGTAGATGTGATGTTGTCAGTGACACACGAAAAGGCACTGAGTTTGTGTCAGGTCAGAAGAAGCTTGATGCATCCACTATGTTCCTGGAAAAATTTCCCGGTCTGGAACGTATGTGAGGGAGCACCAGGGCCGTAGCCGTGGCTGAGACTAATGGCTCCAGTGCACCCTGGTCTCCCGTCACATACAAGAAATGTCCTTTTGTTAGTGTACTTGCCTCTCTGCTCTCTGCAATTTCAGGATCTCTTTTGAGTTGCTCAAGACCCCATCCATACGATTGCGCACGAACAGAGGCACAGTCCAATTTCAACTGTAAACAAATAACTTTACTTCTTACCTTTCGCAGCATATACTTATCAGACACTGCATTAGTATAGGGTTCCATACAGTACACAACCTTCACTCTCCCTGTACTCTTCCTTACGTCTTTCAGTGGGTGCCCGGGTCGTACCATCCCATCCTGTACTGCAGCATCCTCTCCATTCAGCTTTACTACGTTCAGGAGTTCCCTCGTCCATTTCGCACCAGACAAGAGGGCATCTGCCCATAAAGTAAACTGCGACATGAAGAGCGACCTACGTCTCTGTCCTGCTGTGGCTTTGGCTACAGCTTCTGTTCCCACTGCTGCTGTGACTGCTGCCCTTCTGGCGCATGGACCCTGGATGGCTGGGCTTCTCACTTAAATGTTGTGGAGGCAACCACACTGTACGAGCTCTAAGGCCCTACTGACTAGGCTTAGGCAAACCCTCTATCTTAACCACAGTTGGCTCCTTCAAAATAACCATGTATACTAATGTGCCCCATCTAGTGTACAATTTGGGGTACTACGCTTTCCCTGACCTTCAGCATATTATACATTTTACAGCAATACCGTATTGAACACTATTTGTCAATTATGTACATCACTACATAATATATATACAATTTTACATACAAGGCAACATCTACATCAAGGGAATGGAGTATCACACAGTCCCAGTACACCCCTTACATTCTCCTCCCTTTAACAATGGTCATCCATGACCATTCACACATACAACTTTATTATATACAGTGGGGCAAAAAAGTATTTAGTTAGTCAGCAATAGTGCAAGTTCCACCACTTAAAAAGATGAGAGGCGTCTGTAATTTACATCATAGGTAGACCTCAACTATGGGAGACAAACTGAGAAAAAAAAATCCAGAAAATCACATTGTCTGTTTTTTTTTCATTTTATTTGCATATTATGGTGGAAAATAAGTATTTGGTCAGAAACAAGCAATCAAGATTTCTGGCTCTCACAGACCTGTAACTTCTTCTTTAAGAGTCTCCTCTTTCCTCCACTCATTACCTGTAGTAATGGCACCTGTTTAAACTTGTTATCAGTATAAAAAGACACCTGTGCACACCCTCAAACAGTCTGACTCCAAACTCCACTATGGTGAAGACCAAAGAGCTGTCAAAGGACACCAGAAACAAAATTGTAGCCCTGCACCAGGCTGGGAAGACTGAATCTGCAATAGCCAACCAGCTTGGAGTGAAGAAATCAACTGTGGGAGCAATAATTAGAAAATGGAAGACATACAAGACCACTGATAATCTCCCTCGATCTGGTGCTCCACGCAAAATCCCACCCCGTGGGGTCAGAATGATCACAAGAACGGTGAGCAAAAATCCCAGAACCACGCGGGGGGACCTAGTGAATGAACTGCAGAGAGCTGGGACCAATGTAACAAGACCTACCATAAGTAACACACTACGCCACCATGGACTCAGATCCTGCAGTGCCAGACGTGTCCCACTGCTTAAGCCTGTACATGTCCGGGCCCGTCTGAAGTTTGCTAGAGAGCATTTGGATGATCCAGAGGAGTTTTGGGAGAATGTCCTATGGTCTGATGAAACCAAATTGGAACTGTTTGGTAGAAACACAACTTGTCGTGTTTGGAGGAAAAAGAATACTGAGTTGCATCCATCAAAGACCATACCTACTGTAAAGCATGGTGGTGGAAACATCATGCTTTGGGGCTGTTTCTCTGCAAAGGGGCCAGGACGACTGATCCGGGTACATGAAAGAATGAATGGGGCCATGTATCGTGAGATTTTGAGTGCAAACCTCCTTCCATCAGCAAGGGCATTGAATATGAAACGTGGCTGGGTCTTTCAACATGACAATGATCCAAAGCACACCGCCAGGGCAATGAAGGAGTGGCTTCGTAAGAAGCATTTCAAGGTCCTGGAGTGGCCTAGCCAGTCTCCAGATCTCAACCCTATAGAAAACCTTTGGAGGGAGTTGAAAGTCCGTGTTGCCAAGCGAAAAGCCAAAAACATCACTGCTCTAGAGGAGATCTGCATGGAGGAATGGGCCAACATACCAACAACAGTGTGTGGCAACCTTGTGAAGACTTACAGAAAACGTTTGACCTCTGTCTTTGCCAACAAAGGATATATCACAAAGTATTGAGATGAAATTTTGTTTCTGACCAAATACTTATTTTCCACAATGTGATTTTCTGGATTTTTTTTTCTCAGTTTGTCTCCCATAGTTGAGGTCTACCTATGATGTAAATTACAGACGCCTCTCATCTTTTTAAGTGGTGGAACTTGCACTATTGCTGACTGACTAAATACTTTTTTGCCCCACTGTACAGCGTATACTCCACACAGGGGGAAAAGAGGTGACTGGTTCTCAGTCCTCCAGGTTAGTCTACAGTATCAAATTCCGGTCTCGTCCACCAGTATCAAACAAATTTTACAATTGGGTGACCCTTCCATTAGGTCAACAGTCCTTGGGGGGAAGCATCCCCCTCTCTTTAAGCTTAGCCCTGTCCTCTACTGATATGTGCACTGCCTGTCTTAAAGATCGGCAAGCTGGTACACATGCCATGCATGGCTCACGTGCTGAGCCTAGTTTTTCAAAAATTTCTGATGTTACCCTGCCTTGCCGTACCTACTTGAGAAGGTGTGCCGTATTAGTGCCCAATTCCGCCATTCCTCAACCGCTTTTGCTGGTCCTACAGCAATGCAAAAGCACTTGAATTTGACAAGTCACCGACTCATTTGCGATCGGCCCACGCGGTGGAGCTCAGCCTATTATATGTTGGCGAGGATTAGTGAGCAGCAGAGGACAGTAGCTGAATACCAGCTTCAACATGCCCGTCAACTGAGAGTCAGCCACCACCCACTGTCGAGTGGGTGTGGATCGCTGACATTTGAGAGGTTCTTGAGAACTTTGAGTACTGCACCAAGCTCTTGAGTGGTGATCAGGCTATTATCAGCGTAACCATCCCTCTGCTGTTTCTCTTGAAACTTTCACTGACTAATCTCATAGAGGAAGATTTGAGTGCCCAGCATGTTGGTATGGATCCAGATTTCACAATGGGTGATATTACCCAGCCCAGCCAATATTCTGAGGCAACATTGGGTGATGAGGAGGATGAGGAGGGAGAGGACTTGTTTTTCTGTGCTACCAAGGGGGCTCCTAATGCTAAAGAGGGGACCCCAAATCCAAATTTCATGTCTGTGCAGCCTGGATGGGCTGGAGAGGAGGAGGTGGAGGAGGAGACGAGTCAGCATGAGGAAAGGATGGGTACTGTTCCTACTGTTGGGGACACAGAATATTTGCCTTTTTGCAGCTGGGCTCACATGGCACAGTTCAAGTGTGTCTGTGGCAAGACCCTCGCGTGATACACATATAATCCAACAACCAATACTGGTTTGCCACCTTTCTCGATCCACGGTACAAGGATAAATTTCCTTCTCTCCTTTTGGTGTCACCAAAGAGTTTCACAATGGAATTGTTCAAGACGGCCATTGTAGATCAGTTGTTGAAAATATCATCCTCAGACAATGATGGTGGCAGAGGTAGCGGCTGTTTTCAACACCAAGGGATAATGGAGATAAACATGAACACCAGGTCCAGCAGAGGTGGGGGGAAAACGTGCACAAATTGGGCAATTTTCAATAAACCAGCACAACAGCAAGGGCTATCTGTGTCTGTAACAATGTCAAGGAGGGAGAAGTTGAAGAACATGGTCAAGGGGTACTTAAGTGACCATACATGCGTCCTTTCTGATGCTTCAGTTCCCTTTAATTATTGGGTGTCCAAGCTGAACACTTGGCCTGACCTCTCCTTACAAACCTTGGAGGTGCTGGCCTTCCCAGCTGCTAGTGTGATGTCAGAGTGTGTTTTCAGTTCCGCTGGGTCAATCATCACTGAGAGGCGCACACACCTCTCCACGGAAAATGCAGGCAGACTTACTCTGATTAAATTCAACAAGGACTGGATATCTCCACAGTTTGCAATACCTCCAGATGAAAACAAGCCAACCTAAATTCACCAAACATCCAAAAAGACTACGGAAGCATGTAGCCATGAGTTAATATCTATTTATTAAAGTCATTACAAAAGACACAAAAAACAAACAAACATGAGATAAAAGGAGATGAATATCCAATTTAACACCACAAGGTATATATGCACTATAAAGGTAATAAATTCATTGCTGACACCATACATGTCATCTGTGAAAAATACCATGTCATGATGATTCATAAAGGTGATAATAAATGATATCAAATCACGCCAGCTTGAGGCCCAAATGGTGTAGTCTAACTTATTTCCACTCAAAATGAATAAGTGGGGCAAATATGGTTCACATATAAACTAGGACAACATTGAAATGCTGATGAATGCTACAGTACATGAATGCCTGGCAATAAATACCTCCCTAAGGGAAATAGATGACCAATTTGAAAAATCAGCAGGACAAGTCCCTATAGGAAATAAAGTAAGACACGAGAGCAAAAAATTGCTCATAAACTAATAGCATGTAGATACTGAATAAGGCACAGCTGACCTGTTAGACATTGTTATATGCAAAATGTACTAAAGTGTACATAGTACTCTGAATGTTGAAAAAGGGGAAACATTGAAATGCTGATAACTACTGCAGTGAATTAAAATCTGAGAATAAATACATCCCTAGAAAAATAAATGACCAGTTTCTAAATCAGCAAGACAAATCCCTATAGACTATAAGATAAGATACACAAGTAGCTCCATAATGGAGCAGAGATTGCTGCTATAAGAATGACATGATGGTGCTTAATAAAACGCAGCTAAACTATTAAGCATTGCTGAATGCAAAGTACATGAGGGTGTAATAATACGCTGCATGTTTAGCATGAACAAATGTCAGCCCAGGCGGGCAAACTGAGAATAGTGCACACGACCTGCAGGTGTGGAGGACCCCGACGCGCGTTTCGCGTTAGCTTCGTCCCAGGATAGATGTTTTAGAAGAGCCATTTTTTCTAGGCCCAAATCCTTTTTGTATTCTAAATTCACCAAAATTGCTGATTTATGCTATTGCTGTTAACGTTAACCCCTTCCCATAAAAACCTATTTCCTTCCTTCGTCTACCAGGACTCAGCACATAGGGCTAATTTTTACAAAACCCTATGCACATTGTGCAGTGGTCAAACCAGAACAGTATTCCTACTCCAGCCTAACTACTATTTGTGATTGGCGGCACTTGGAATGGTGACTTCCTGTGTCAACCATGACTCAGCCCATAGAGCTAATTTTTACAAACCCTATGCACATTGTGCAGTGGACAAATCTTGAATGTAGAGTGGTCCTACCAAACTAATATTTGTCATTGGAGGCCCTTGTGACAGGTTGTCCCACATTGTGATTGAGATAGGGGATACATATTCAATAGAAATCTAGGTTTGGTAGTTGCTCTTGTGTATCTGTAAAAGTGCCATTAATACTGTGACAAACTTATTCCCAGAAACCAAATGTGAGTCAGAAATGCATGCAGGCATATTCTCCAGGCTCTTCCCATTCTGTTTCATTACTTTCCCATCCATTTCAGCCTATTCTTCACACCCACAGACCCCTTTGTAGGGTCCAGCTGAAAATTACTCGCATTTCCCATTGACTTGCATAGTACTCACTATTTGCAATGAATACGTGATTTTTACAAAGTACTCGTTACGAGTATAGCGATTAAGAATATAAAGGTGCTCGCTCATCACTAGTGGTAGGTTGATCCTGCATGTATGACGTCGATTAAGAATATAAAGATGCTCGTTCATCAATAGTGGTAGGTTAATCCTGCATGTGTGACGTCCGTCTACGAGTCTGGGCTGCAGTAAGACAGCACACCGAGCAACCCCGATACCCTTTACCCCTATACAGGGATCTGGATTTACAGCAGAGCCCAGGAGGTAGCTGTCCGAATAAGAGCAGCGGACCAGAGCAGAACGGTCGCCAGAAAGGGGTTAAAAAATGGGACCAGTGTAGTCAGGAATCCAAGTCTAAACTAGGCGGGCAGCAGATGTACAAAAACGGCAGACAGTAGCAGAGTCAAATCCAGGCCAAGGTCAGAGTCATAAACCGGGAGGGCGGCAGAGGTACAAAATCGTTAGGCAGTCGCAGCGTCAAAAACCAGGCCAAGGTCAGAGTTATAAACCAGGAGGACGGCAGAGGTACAAAATTGTCAGGCAGGAGCAGAGTCAGAAATCCAGGCAAAGGTCAGAATCAAAGATAGCAAATAAACTAGCATACTGGGGAAATCAAGACTATATCTGGCGGCCTGCAAGAGAGGCCCCAAGGTATTTGAAGGATCAGGCTATCCCTCACAGGTTCACAGTCTGATGATGTCATTTGGACCGCCCTCAGGACCAGGCCAGATGGTGATGCACCAACCCTTTCATGGATGACAGAGGAGCGGAGCCTGCGCAGGAGCCCCTTCTCTGTCACCACCACCCACGGGGAAACCACGGCGCCTCCTAGTGGCCGAGGCAGGAACAGCCGTCCCCGAGTCTGATGGTGACGTGACCGCCCGGCGCCTCCCAGTGGTTGAGATCAGAACAGCAGTCCCTGTATCTGATGGCGACGTGACAGTCCGGCGCCTCCCAGTGGCCGAGGCAGGAACAGCAGTCCCTGTATCTGACGGCGACGTGACAGTCCGGTGCCTCCCAGTGGCCGATGCAGGATCAACAGTCCCTGTGTCTGACGGCGACGTGACAGCATGGAAGGGGAATTCAGGTAGAAGTTGGTTTCTGAGCAATGCATATCAATGCCTGTTCAGAGCTTATTTTCGGGTTTGCCTCTGGCTTCTGGTGAGGGTTATGGAGCTAGCTGTGCTGACAGAGGAGTAGTGGGATCTCTATCTGGACTCCCTCTGTTGGTGAAGAGAGGTATTGAAGCTGATCTAAATGGCAGAGACCGGTCACCTGAGGAAGAGGACTGCGATTGGACATCAGGAGTTTCTGATTGGATTTAAGGCAGCCGACTCCCTAGTTTCTTGCTGGTGATTTTTCCTGACTGTGGCTTCTGGTTTCCAGTTTGGTTCCTGCCTTCTTAAAGCTAAGTTTTCTCTGCTATTGTTCATATGAGTTTTGTCCGCTTTACTTAGTTTTTGTGTTCAGCCAGCCCTGGCTGGGACTGGGCTGAATCCCCATTTTGTCTCTGATCAGTTGATCTCTTTTGCTCTGTCTTCCGATTATACCTGAGTGCTGATATAGGGAATTGAAGTCTAGCGACATCAGAGCTTTTTTCTATCAGATGTGTTGGACATTTTGGCAGGGTTTTTTGCATGATTGCAGACAGCAGCTTTTCTTTCCTGTCCTTTCTAGTTAGTGAGGGCCCCATCATTTGCTCAACCTATCTTTCTATCTGTGTTTGTGTTTTCATCTTGTTTCACCGACAATACATGTTGGGGGCTGTCTATTGCTTTGGGGTCTGCTCTGGGGCAGTTTAGATTTTCCCTTTCTTTCTTTAGGCTTATTTAGTTCTCCGGCTGTGACGAGGCGTCTAGGACCACCGTAGGCACGCTCCACAGCTACTGCTAGTTGTTGTGGATAGGATCAGGGGTCTGCAATCCGCTAGTTACCAACCTCTCCGGTTTTCTGGGCTTAGCCTGCTTTTTGTTTTTTCCTCCTCGGTGACTCATTCATAACTGAATCACCAGCCATACCGCAGATTCTAGGGTACTCAAAAGCAGGAGAGAACTGTAAAAAAAAAAAAGAAAAAAGTGTCAGAATTTTTTTTTAATTTTTATATGTATATTTTCTCCTCTTTTTCTCTGGGGCCGTAGGAGGATTCTTTTTCTCCTTGAGGAGATTAAGCAATTGTCTGATCGTGTGGAGCAGCTCGCTGCTGAAGTGTGGGGAATTTCCGCCTATCTCACGTATTCACATGCTGTTGAACCAAGGATCCCTGCTCCTGATGTGTTTTTGGGGATCCGTCTAAATTTTTGAATTTTAAGAATAATTGTAAATTATTTCTTGCCTTGAAGCCTAACTCATCAGGGAGCTCTGCGCAGCAGGTTAAAATTGTCATCTCCTTGCTGCGCGGCGATCCCCAGGATTGGGCGTTTTCTTTGACACCTGAAGATCCTGTTTTGACTAATGTGGATGCATTTTTTCAAGCCTTGGGGTTGTTATATGATAAACCTAATGCTATTGATCAAGCTGAGAGAGCCCTATTGGCATTGAACCAGGGTCAGGATCCTGCAGAGGAATGATGGTGCATTGGCGGCTCTCTTTTGGAGGGGTTTGTCTGAAATTTTAAAAGATACTATGGTGGGATTTCCTGTTCCCTCTGCTCTTGATGATTCTATGTCATTAGCCATTCAAGTTGATCGGCGTTTACGTGAACGCAAGACTACACGGGAGGCGCTGCCACCTTTTGAACAAATGTGTGAACCTATGCAATATGATAGAGTTTTGTCTAGGGTGTAACGTCAGGAGTTTAGAAGGCGTAATAAGCTGTGTTTTTTCTGTGGAGATGCCTCTCATGTTATATCTGTCTGCCCTAAATGAGAGAAACGTTTTGCACACACATTTGCTGTGGGTGGTGTACAACCTAAATTTCTTTTGGCAATTACTCTGATCTGCTCCTTATCCACATTTTCCGCGAAGGCTTTTGTGCATTCAGGAGCGGCCTTGAATCTGATGGACTTGGATTTTGCTAAACGTTGTGGTTTTCCTATGACATCTCTGCGGACGCCTATTCCTTTGAGGGATATTGATGCTACTCCATTGGCGAAGAATAAACCTCAGTTTTGGACCCAGGTGATAATGCTGGTCGCCCCAGACCACTAAGAAAATTGCAGATTTTTGGTGTTGCATAATTTACATGATACTATTGTTCTGGGTTTTCCCTGGTTGCAAATCCATAATCCAGTTTTGGATTGGAAATCTGTGTCTGTGGTGAGTTGGGGTTGTCGGTGTGCTCTTGGAGACACTCCTGTTTTCTCCACCTCTCCCCAGTCGCATGATGTTCCTGACTATTTGGCTGATTTTTATGATGTATTTAGTGAGAGCAAGTCTGTGTCTTTGCCTCCTCATAGGAGTTATGACTGTGCAATTGAGTTGAGACCTGAGTGTAAATTTTCCAAGGGTCGACTTTTCAATTTATCTGTACCCGAACACGAGGCTATGCGATTTTATATTAAGGAGTCGTTGGAGAAGGGTCATATTAGACCATCCTCTTCGCCCTTAGGTGCTGTTTTTTTTTTTTTCGTGGCCAAGAAAGATGGTTCATTAAGGCCTTGTATTGACTATCGTTCCCTCAACAAAATAACGGTTAAATATCAGTATCCGTTACCCCTGATTTCTGATTTATTCTCCAGAGTTAAAGGTGCTTGCTTGTTTACTAAGCTTGATCTCAGGGGGGCGTATAATCTTATTTGCATCAAGCATGGGGATGAATGGAAGACGGCGTTTAATGCTCCGGAGGGACATTTTGAGTACCTGGTGATGCCTTTTGGGCTCACTAATGCCCCTTCTATCTTCCAATCCTTCATGAATGATATTTTCCGGGACTTTGTGGATAAGTTTTTGATCATCTATCTGGATGATATTTTGATCTTTTCCGGGGATTGGTATTCTCATGTGGAACATGTTTGGACTGTGTTCCGGATTTTGAGGGAGAATTCCTTGCATGTTAAGGGATCGAAGTGCCTTTTTGGTGTACAGAGGATTTCATTTTTGGGATTTATTTTGTCTCCGTCAACTATTGAAATGGACCCGGCCAAGGTACAGGCCATTTATGATTGGGTTCAACCCACTTCTTTGAAGGCTCTCCAGAAGTTTTTGGGTTTTGCTAATTTTTATCGTAAATTTATAGCTAATTTTTCTGGTATTGCTAAACCACTGACTGATTTAACTAAGAAGGGTGCTGATGTGCTGAATTGGTCTTCAGAGGCTGTTTCGGCCTTTTAGGAGCTGAAGCGGAGATTCACTTCTGCTCCAGTTTTGCGGCAACCTGATGTCTCACTTCCTTTTCAGGTGGAGGTAGACGCTTCAGAGATTGGTGCAGGAGCTGTTTTGTCCCAAAAAGATCTGGTGACGTCTAAAATGAATCCCTGTGCCTCCTTTTCCCGAAAGTTCTCCCCATCTGAACGCAACTATGATGTGGGGAATTGGGAATTGTTAGCCATGAAATGGGCTTTTGAGGAGTGGAGACATTGGTTGGAGGGAGCTAGACATCAAGTTGTGGTCCTCACTGACCACAAGAATTTGATTTACCTTGAGTCGGCCAAACGCTTGAATCCTAGACAGGCTTGGTGGGCCTTGTTTTTTACTCATTATGATTTTGTGGTCTCTTTTCTTCCAGGCACTAACAATGTTAAGGCAGACGCCCTTTCTAGGAGTTTCTTTGCTGATTCTCCTATTGTGACCAAGCCTACTACCATCTTAGGTGAGGGGGCAGTTCTTTCTGCCATCTCGCCCGATTTGAGACGTGCTCTGGAAGAATTCCAGCAGGACAAACCTGAGCATTGTCCTATGGGAAAATTGTATGTTCCTGACCAGTGGAGGAAGAGAGTGATGTCTGAAGTTCATTGCTCCGCATTGGCTGGTCATCCAGCTATTTTTGGTACCAGAGATTTGGTGAGTCGGTCTTTTTGGTGGCCTGCCTTATCCCGTGATGTCAGGAATTTTGTGCAGTCCTGTGGGACTTGTTCCTGGTCTAAACCCTGTTCTCGCTCTAGTGGGTTGTTGATGCCCTTGCCGGTGCCTAAGAGGCCATGGACCCATATTTCAATGGATTTTATTTCTGATCTTCCTGTCTCTCAGAGAATGACTGTTATCTGGGTGATTTGTGATAGATTCTCTAAGATGGTCCATCTTGTACCACTCCCAAAGTTGCCATCTTCCTCAGAGTTGGTAACCTTGTTTTTACAACAGGTGGTTCGGTTGCATGGATAACTGAGAACATTGTATCGGACAGAGGAGTTCAGTTTGTTTCCAGATTCTGGAAAGCCTTTTGTTCCAAGCTGGGAATTCAGTTGTTCTTCTCCTCTGCATTTCACCCTCAGACCAATGGGTAGACGGAGAGAACAAACCAGACTTTGGTGTCCTATTTGAGATGTTTTATATCTGCTGATCAGGATGATTGGGTTTCATTTTTGCCCTTGGCCGAATTCGCTTTAAATAATAGAGCTAGTTCTGCCACCTTGATGTCACCCTTTTTCTGTAACTTTGGGTTTCATCCTCGATTTTCTTCAGGGCAAGTGGAATCTTCAGCCTGCCCAGGTGTTGACACTGTGGTAGAGAGAATGCAGCAGATTTTGGACCAAGTAGTGGATAAGTTGTCTCTCTCCCAGGAAAAGGCCCAGCGGTTTTCTAACCGGCATAGGACCATTGGTCCCCGGTTTAAAGTGGGTGATATGGTTTGGCTGTCATCAAAGAATATCTCTATGAAGGTGGCTTCTCCAAAGTTCAAGCCAAGATTTATTGGACCCTACAAGATTTTGGAGATTCTTAATCCGGTTTCTTTTCGATTGGCTCTTCCTGTTACGTTTAAGATCCATATGTCGCTGTTGAAGAGATATGTTGAGCCAGTAGTTCCTATGGTGGCACCTCCTGACCCTGTATTGGTTGAAGGTAATGTGGAATATGAGGTAGAGAAAATACTGGATTCTCGTCTCGCTAGACGGAGACTCCAGTATTTGGTCAAGTGGAAGGGTTATGGCCAGGAGGACAATTCTTGGGTCTCTGCCTCTGATATTCATGCCGATAGATTGGTTCGTGCTTTTCATCGGGCCCATTCTGATTGGCCCGGTGGCGTGGATGAGGGTTCGGTGACCCCTTCTCAAGGGGGGGTACTGTTGTGAGCTCATTTTCAGGTTTGCCTCTGGCTTCTGGTGAGGGTTATGGAGCTGGCTGTGCTGACAGAGGAGTAGTGGGTTCTCTATCTGGACTCCCTCTGTTGGTGAAGGGAGGTAGTGAAGCTGATCTAAATGGCAGAGACCGGCCACCTGAGGAAGAGGACTGCGATTGGACATCAGGAGTTTCTGATTGGATTTAAGGCAGCCGACTCCCTAGTTTCTTGCTGGTGATTTTTCCTGACTGTGGCTTCTGGTTTCCAGTTTGGTTCCTGCCTTCTTAAAGCTAAGTTTTCTCTGCTATTGTTCATATGAGTTTTTGTCTGGTTTACTTAGCTTTTGTGTTCAGCCAACCCTGGCTGGGACTGGGCTGAATCCCCATTTTTTCTCTGATCAGTTGATCTCTTTTGCTCTGTCTTCAGAATATACCTGAGTGCTGATATAAGGAATTGAAGTCTAGCGACTTCAGGGTTTTTTTCTATCAGATGTGTTGGACATTTTGGCAGGGTTTTTTGCGTGATTGCAGACAGCAGCTTTTCTTTCCTGTCCTTTCTAGTTAGTGAGGGCCCCATCATTTGCTCAGCCTATCTTTCTATCTGTGTTTGTGTTTTCATCTTGTTTCACCAACAATACATGTTGGGGACTGTCTATTGCTTTGGGGTCTGCTCTGGGGCAGTTTAGATTTTCCCTTTCTTTCTTTAGGCTTATTTAGTTCTCTGGCCATGACGAGGCATCTAGGACCACCGTAGGCACGCTCCACGGCTACTGCTAGTTGCTGTGGATAGGATCAGGGGTCTGCAATCTGCTAGTTACCAACCTCTCTGGTTTTCTGGGCTTAGCTTGCTTTTTGTTTTTTCCTCCTCGGTGACTCATTCATAACAAATGCCCCTATAAATGGACTAAGCATGGAAGTTGGAACCCTGCAACATACTGTATATGTAAATAGGGCGGGCACTCTCTCCTTGACAGATATCCATCACTATCACTGGTAGTTCCTGGGCTAGCACCTAAATGAACCACCATAGTCCTAGATAATCATTTTCATGTAGAAAAGTATATGACCACTTAAAGATTAGAAAATCAAATATACTATTTGTATATATCCTCTAACAAAGCTTTGTTCCAAGGAATATTATATAAAATAATAATAGAAATCTTACTCAACCTCCACAATCCGCTGCTGGTCCTATCCAGGCATAGGCATTTACTCAAGCTCTCTAGTCTTTGCCTTCTGGTCCTGTCTTGACTCACCAAAAAAGGCTGGAAATGCTTGCTAAGACAAATATGGACTCCAATGGGTCACCAGTGTGGCCAGTGATTGTTTGAAGATACACTTACAACCATTTCTGGTGTCAAAGATTGGAACAAGAAGCAGAAACCAACTGGAAATTGAGGAGCATGATTTCTGAGTTATGATTTTCTGTTATAACAATAATACTACTTGGAACACCCCAAGTCAAAACTAATCATCTATCTAATAATAAGATTATGTATAGACCAGCTAGTAAAATTATGGCTCACATACAGTTTATAAAGCAATTTGTTCCATTATTTCAGCCGACAGCCATCTCTCCTGATTCTCCTATATATACGAGCACCCTGCTCAGCTAAGCCCTCCAGTGTTTTTTATGAGAGGGCCACTCCCATACATCTTTGGTAGGTGCTGATCTTGGTGCGGAACAGGAGATCGTCCTTGGGAAATCCATCATGACAGAATAATCTCTTCTCCATCATCTGTTGTGTGAAAAAGTCGGGGGTCACCATGTCCTGGTCCAGTCCGGAGTTTATTTTCTGCTGTCTTCACTCTGGACTGGTCATGCGGGAGTTAATCTCCTCTGCCTCGTTATGGAGCTAGCTGAGCTATTTCAATCCGTCACAGCCTGCTGACCAGTGTTAGTGATAGCTCAAGCTTCCAGTTCAGAGCCTCTGACCCTTGTACTTTGGTGATCCTCCTGCTTTTGACTTGCATCCACGTGTATGACCCAGACTGATCTCTGACCCCATCTCTTGGTATTCGTCTCTACTGCTACTTTCTCTGTCTGACTTTTGATTTCCTGGCTTGTACCCGACCACGGCTTCCGTCTCACGTTTTTGGATCCGGCGCTCATGTTTGGCATTTTGACCCTCGGCTTGGTATTTTGACTACGTGTATTGCTGCTACTTCTGGTATGTCTGCTCCTGATCGTTTCTGACTTGGTTCATCTGACCATTCTCTCGTTACCTGTGACTCCTGTGCAGTTGCTCAGTGTTGCTACTCTTAGTGTGTAACCTCTCTTCCCTCACCAGCTCCCCCTGGTGGAGGTTTCAATACACACCATACTCAAGACTGTTGGCCGAACGCTTTGATACTGGTGGGTTCGACCTAGCTTAGTTTAACCCCTTCCTGACATCAGACGTACTATCCCGTCCATGGGACCCGGGCCCCTATGCCCATGGACGGGATAGTACGTCTAGCGCGATCAGCGGCGCCCACGTGGTGAGCGCCGCTGATCGCGGCCGGGTGTCAGCTGATTATCACAGCTGACAACCGGCACTATGTGTCAAGGGCGGTCACGGACCGCCCCCGACACGTTAACCCCTTGCACACCGCGATCAAACATGATCGCGGTGTACCGGGAGTTAAAGGGAAGCATCGGCAGGGAGGGGGCTCCCTCCGTGCTTCCCTGAGCCCCCCACGGCAGCGCAATGTGCAGCGCTGCTGCGGGGGACTCCTTTCCTCCAGGCCCCCGGATCCAAGATGGTGACGGGGGCCTGGAGGAAGCTGGCTTCCTCAGTGCCTGCAAAGCGCAGGCATGAGGAAGCCTTGTGCACTGCCTGTGACAGATTGCTGATCTGTCACAGTGATCTGTGATGTGACAGATCAGCGATCTGTCACAGGACAGTGATGTCCCACCTGGGACTATGTAATAAAGTAAAAAAAAAATAAAAAAAGTGTAAAGATAATTTAAAAAAAATCGCCAAATAAATTAGTAAAAAAAAAAAAAATATTCCCCAATAAATTCATTTTTTGAAAATAAAAAAAAACCAAAACAATAAAAGTACACATATTAGGTATCGCCGCGTCCGTAACGACCCGCCCTATAAAACTGTCCCATTAGTTAACCCCTTTAGCAAACCCCTTAAAAAATAAAAATAAAAAACGAAGCAAAAAATAATGATTTATTATCATACCGCCAAACAAAAAGTGTAATAACGTGCGATCAAAAAGACGCATATAAACATCCATGGTACCGCTGAAAACGTCATCTTGTCCCGCAAAAAACGAGCTGCCACACAGCATCATCAGCAAAAAAATAAAAAAGTTAGAGCTCACAGAATAAAGCGATGCAAAAATAATTATTTTTTATATAAAATAGTTTTCATTGCATAAAACCGACAAAACATAAAAAAACAACCTAAATGAGGTATCGCTGTAACCGTACTGATCCGAAGAATAAAACCGCTTTATCACTTTTACCGCACGCAGAACGGTGTAAACGCACCCCCAAAAGAAATTCATGAAACGCTGGTTTTTGTTCATTCTGCGTCCCAAAAATCGGAATAAAAAGCGATAAAAAAAGTCACGTGCCCGAAAATGGTACCAATAAAAACATCAACTCGTCTTGCAAAAAATAAGACCTCATATGACTCAGTGGGTCAAAATACGGAAAAATTATAGCTCTCAATATGTGGTGATGCAAAAACTATTTTTACAATAAAAAGCGTGCGACAGCTGCCAAAAATAAAAACCGCCATAAATAGTAAATCAAACCCCCCTTTATCACCCCCTTAGTTAGGGAAAAATAATAAAATTAAAAAAATGTATTTATTTCCATTTTTCCATTAGGGCTAGGGTTAGGGCTAGGGTTAGGGCTAGGGCTAGGGTTAGGGTTAGGGCTAGGGTTAGGGTTAGGGCTAGGGTTAGGGCTTGGGTTAGGGCTGAGATTAGGGTTAGGGGTGTGTTGGGGTTCGGGTTGGAGTTAGAATTGGGGGTTTCCACTGTTTGGGCACATCAGGGGCTCTCCAAATGCAACATTGCATCTGATCTCAATTCCAGCCAATTCTGAGTTGAAAAAGTCATATGGTGCTCCTTCCCTTCCAAGCTCTGCCATGCGCCCAAACAGTGTTTTACCCCCACATATAGGGTATCAGCCTACTCAGGACAAATTGCAAAACAATTTTTGGGGTCCAATTTCTCCTGTTACCCTTAGGAAAATAAAAAATTGGGGGCAAAAATATCATTTTTGTGGAAAAAAATGATTTTTTTATTTTCACGTCCGAGCGTTATAAACTTCTGTGAAGCACTTGGGGGTTCAAAGTGCTCACCACACATCTAGATAAGTTCCGTGGGGGGGCCTAGTGTCCAAAATGGGGTCACTTGTTGGGAGTTTCAATAGTTTAGGTACATCAGGGGCTCTCCAAACGCACATGACACCCGCAGACCATTCCATCAAAGTCTGCATTCCAAAATGGCACTGCTTCCCTTCCAAGCCCCGACGTGTGTCCATACAGTAGTTTTCTCCCACATATGGGGTGTCAGCGTACTCAGGACAAATTGGACAACAACTTTTGGGGTCCAATTTCTCCTGTTACCCTTGGGAAAATGAAAAAATTGGGGACTAATTGATCATGTTTGTGGAAAAAATACGATTTTTTTATTTTCATGCCCGGGCATTATAAACTTCTGTGAAGCCCTTGGGGGTTCAAAGTTCTCACCACACATCTAGATAAGTTCCTTAGGGGGTCTAGTTTCCAAAATGGTGTCATTTGTGGGGGGTTTCCACTGTTTAGGTACATCAGGGGTTTTCCAATCGTGACATGGTGTCCGATCTCAATTCCAGCCAAAAACGTCAAATGGCGCTGCTTCCCTTCCGAGCTCTGCCATGCGCCCAAATAGTGGTCTACCCCCACATGTGGGGTATCAGCATACTCAGGACAAATTGCACAATAACTTTTAGGGTCCTGTTACCCTTGGGAAAATAAAAATTGGGGTGAAAAGATCATTTTTGTGGAAAAAATATGATTTTTTAATTGTACCGCTGTACGTTATAAACTTCTGTAAAGCCCTTGTGGGTTCAAAGTTCTCACCACATATCTAGATAAGTTCCTTGGGGGGTCTAGTTTCCAAAATGGGGTCACTTGTAGGGGGTTTCCACTGTTTAGGTACATCAGGGACTCTCCAAATGTGACATGGCGTCCAATCTGAATTCCAGCCAATTTTGCATTGAAAAAGTCAAACGGCGCTCCTTCCATTCTGAGCTCTGCCATGCGCCGAAACAGTCGTTCCCCCCCCACAAATCAGGTATCAGCGTACTCAGGACAAATTACACAATAACTTTTGCAGTCCAATTTCTCCTGTTACCCTCGGTAAAATAAAAAAAATTGAACCTGAAGTATTTTTTTTGTGAAAAAAAATTAGATGTTCATTTTTTGTAAATATTCAAAAAAATTCCTGTGACGCACATAAAGGGTTAATAAACTTCTTGAATGTGGTTTTGAGCACCTTAAGGGGTGCAGTTTTTAGAATGGTGTCACTTTTGGGTATTTTCTATCATATAGACCCCTCAAAGTGGCTTCAGATGTGATGTGGTCCTAAAAATAAAATGGTGTTGTAAAAATGAGAAATCGCTGGTCAACTTTTAACCCTTATAACTTCCTAACAAAAAAAAATTTTGGTTCCAAAATTGTGCTGATGTAAAGTAAACATGTGGGAAATGTTAGTTATCAAGTTTTTTGTGTGCCGTATCTCTGTGATTTAAGGGCATAAAAATTCAAAGTTGGAAAATTGCGAAATTTTCAAAATTTTTGCCAAATTTCCATTTTTTTCACAAATAAACGCAAGTTATTTGAATGAAATTTTACCACTAACATGAAGTACAATATGTCACGAGAAAACAATGTCAGAATCACCGGGATCCATAGAAGCGTTCCAGAGTTATGACCTCATAAAGGTACAGTGGTCAGAATTGTAAAAATTGGCCCGGTCAAGGGGGTGAAGGGGTTAATGTGCATGGGAGCCTTAATGTCAAGCTCATACCTATACCAGTGGTAAGCGCATAGTTTCTAAGGAAACGGTTAACCTTCTTCCACATGGCATTAATGCACGCATTCATCTTGCCCAAATGTTTCCCATACACCAGATGCCACTGCTGTCCTTTGAAAAGACATGTGTGTGTTTTGACATTGTGATAGAGGATAAAACATCTGTACTTCTTGACCAAAGACTCCTGAAAATCAATTTTGACATTTCACATAGAATATGATTGGAATAGCTTTTCCGGAAACTGAGATGTATTGGATTTTAAGTACATAAAAAGAAGATCCTGAAACTTGATAAGTCTTCTGAGCTCTCCACATTCTGAAATTTGATTATTTATTTTTGCGGCCATCTGTTATCCTTCTGTTATATTTTAACTTCCTGGTGATATCTTTACAGATCATAATTCATTTCCTTCTCTGACAGCCAAGAATTGTATATACAGGTCCCGAAATATCAAGTCAGCAAAGAGAAACATAAAACACTGCTGCAACCCAGAGACAAACCAGAAAAATGCTTGCTTGGTATGAATATTCAGTCACTCCTGAACTGGAATGAGAAAGATAAAATTATTTCACACAGCGTTTCTGTGTTCTTAGCAATGGATTTTACATCCAAAAGGAAATTTACATAACCTGCTGTGCCCTTTAAATTATGCCTGTTCACAGGGAAAAGTGTTTAAAAAGAACTAAGGGAGCTCCTATCAATAGCAATGTCTTGGATGGGATTTTAGGAAATACATTAGGTGGTAATGTACGTAACTGTTTTCTGATGAGAGATAGTTGATTTGCTTTTGTTCCTGAATTAAAGCAGGTAAAATGATTATTAAATGCGTCACCAATTTTCTAAGTAAATATACAGTGACTTGCATAAGTATTCACCCCCTTGGCTTTTTACCTATTTGGTTACATTACAACCCGTGTTTAAATATTTTACTAATCCGATTTGTGTGTGATGCATCAGCACTAAATAATGTAACTTGGTGAAGTGAGAAAAATATAGGCATAGATTAATTTTATGGGGTCAAATAACTAAAAATTGTCATGTGCATATGTATTCACTTCTTTTTGCTATGAAGCCCCTAAAAATTTCTGGTGCAAGCAATTACCTTCATAAGTCACATGCTCAGTGAAAGGAAGTTCACCTGTGTGCAGTCGAAGGGCCCCGTCACACACAGCGACTCACCAGCGATCCCGACAATGATATGAACTTGTCAGGATCGCTGGTGTGTCACTACATGATCGCTGGTGAGCTGCCAAACAGGCAGCTTCACCAGCGATCAAGACAGTGACATGCGGGTAACAAGCGACGCAAGTCGCTTAGTTACCCGCAGTGTACATTAGATACCAGCGCGCTGGTGCAGGGAGCTGGTAACCAAGGTACACATCGGGTTTCTAAAAACTGCTGGACGAATATAAGTAAAGGCAGTGACATAAAATGAAGATCTTGGGCCCCGACGCAAAAGCTCCAACTGGGCATACAACTATTGCAAGTCTTTAACAGTATGGTCTTTTCATATGGCCCAAAGGGACCTTTTGGGCCCCTTAATCTTAAGGGCCAAGGTGTGATGGCACATATTATAGTTACCCTCCTGAGTAAAGGATTATAAAGATGAATGTATTAAATTTAGAGCAGATGGACCCATCATAGCCAGTGTGCCAACATACATTGCTGGCTTTTAACATGGACCAATGTCCTGCATGAAAAAAATTACAACTTGCACTATTCTGGTACAATTTATGAACCACACTAGCGCACTGTAAAGATAGAGTAGAAGGACACAGCACTCATACAATAAACAGTTGGTGGTGCTCAAGTAGGGTTTCCAACCCGTAATATCCAAAGCAGAAGAAACTTGGCACCCAGAGAGCAAATTGGCATGAAAGAAAAGGTTTCTTTTATTGTGCATCCAATAATCACTTTGTTAATCGTTTTCGGGACATAGAATCCTCACACCTTTTCTACTGAACCAGTTCTGATGAAGCTCCGGGTGTGGACCGAAAATGTTTTACAACGTGATTATTGGATGCACAATAAAAGGAACTTTTTCTTTTATGCCAATTTGCTCTCTGAGTGGCAAGTCTCTTCTACATTAGCACACTGTAAAGATTATCCCAGACTGGGAAGATCACACAGAACCAGCAGTTGTGATCTTTGGATCGAGCAGCTCTCTGCTGCCCCCTATTGTCTGGATAATTACACGATTGACAAACAATTAACAGAGGAGGCCGCAGGCTGTTTCCACCAATACGCCAATTATCAGGAAGCTAGCATTAAGGGCATGGTATATGCATTGTGTGACGGGGGGCTTAAGTGTCACATGCCTGTCAGTATATACACTTTACCTTTTCTGAAAGGCCACAGAGGCTGCAACACCATTAAGCAAGAGGCACCACTAAACAAACACCATGAAGACCGAGGAGATCTACAAATAAGTCAGGGACAAAGACGCTGGGTTATAAATAAACATCCCGATCTCTGATGATCCCCAGAGCTGCCAAGAGAGGGCTGCCCACCAACACTCTCAACCCGGACAAGAAGGGCATTAATCAGAGAGGCAGCACATAGACCAAAGGTAACCCTGAAGGAGCTGCAGAGTTCCCAAGCAGAGACTGGAGTATCTGTCCATATGACCACAATAAGCCGGACACTCCATACAGGTTGCCTTTATTGAAGAGTAGGCAGAAAAAAGCTTTTACTTACACACACAAACTGCAAGGCTTGTTTTAAGTTTACCAAAAAGACATGTGGGACACTCCCCAAATGCATGGAGGAAGGTGCTGTGGTCAGATGAGATCAAAATTTTACTTTTTGACCACCAAAGGTAAACACTATGTCTGGCGTCAAACCAACACTACTATTCACCCCAATAACACCATTCATCCTCACAGTGAAACATGGTTGTGGCAGCATCATGCTTTGGGGATGTTTTTCAGCAACAGAGTGAGGGAAAATTGTCCTAGTCGAGGGGGAAATGGATGGTGCAAAATATAGGTATGTTCTTGAACAAAATCTGTTTGAGTCCCTCAGTGATTTGATACTGGGACAGAGGTTCACCTTCCAACAAGACAATGACAAAGCATACTGCTAAAGCTAAACTAAAGTTGTTTAAAGGGAAACATGTAAATGTTTTGGAGTGTCACAGTCAAAGCTCAGACCTCAATCCAAATGAGAATCTGTGGTCAGACTTGAAGATTGCTGTTCACCAGAGGAAGCCATCTAATTTGAAGGAGCTGGATCAGTTTTTCCTTGAGGAAAAAATCTCAGTGGCAAGATGTTGAAATCTCATAGAGACTTATCCAAAGTAACTTGCATCTGTAATCGCCACAACAAGAGGCTCTACAAAGTACTGAGTTTAAGTACTGACCTAAAGGTGGTATTGGCATGAAATTCTCACTAGATGTCGGTAAAAACCCATCCAACAGCTCATTGAACATGTTTACAGAAATGTATTTAATACTTCATACAAAAGTGGCCTTTGTTGGTGATGACAGCTTCAAGATGCCATCTGTATGGAGATTCTAGTCGCATTCATTGCTCAGGTGAGATTTTAGCCCATTCTTCCACACAAACACTCTTCAAATCCTGAAGGTACCAAGGGCTGCTTCTATGGACTCTGAGCTTTAGTTCCTTCCATAAAATTTTCCATTGGATTCAGGTCAGGTGACTGGCTGGGCCATTCTAGCAGCTTTATTTTCTTTCACTGAAACCAATAAAGAGTTTCGTTGGATGTGTTTTGGATCATTGTCTTGCTGAAATGTCCATCTTCGCTTCATCATCAGCCTGGTCGATAGCAGCAGATTTTTATCATAAAAGTCTTGGTACATTTGTCCACTTGTAACGTGGCGCGGGGCGGTAGCCGTGGCTCAGATACTCATGTTTCACATCCTGGCAAGCTACGTGAAAATGAATGTTATAGATTTCAATGAGGGACACCACTTCAAAATAAACTGTCTTTTATTGAACCATACCAAAACAGAAAGAAAAATGTTTAAAAATTGGCAGTGCTTCTGGAAAGAAGTCTCTTGCTGCAATATTCAT
Source organism: Dendrobates tinctorius (assembly GCF_039654945.1). NCBI lineage: Eukaryota > Metazoa > Chordata > Amphibia > Anura > Dendrobatidae > Dendrobates > Dendrobates tinctorius. The sequence goes on along the minus strand of NW_027361827.1, from coordinate 26,071,613 downwards.
TGGAAGGTTCCTTATTGTCCTCTATTCGTTTCAATGCCATACTGGCATATTTATCAAGTGTAAAAAAAAACAATAGGTCGTTTTTTTTCCAATAAATTTTTATTAAGTTTTCAAAATTCAATACAAACAGTCACCTGCCACCAATGGCTGGCGAAACCACATAACTAACAGAGGATCTGTGCAATATATCAATAACACTATGATCTCAGCTTTTCCATCAAGTAATCGTTTATTGTATATTAACTTTTGAATATTAAGCAGTAAACATAATGTATTGGACAAGAGGCAATATGAACTGTTACTCCATGATTACCCCCAAACTCAACATGTGCAAGATCACATAGGACCTAGAGATTCCACGTTTACTTTTCTGTATCTCGTCCTGTCTCAGTGAAATGGGGTGGACATAGGACTGTCTAACCAGGGATCCTATATGTGGGATATTCTATTCTTAGCTGCTAAGGACTGAGCCAAAGATAATTCATGTTGACAATTTATGTTAATTCTTTCAACCACTTCTCTAATAGTAGGTACATTCTGATCTTTCAATTTAGCTGCGAGAGTTAATCTAGCTGCAAATAAAATGTGAGTTGGGGAACCTCTAAGATCAAAAGGAACCTTATTCATTCCAATGTGAAGTACCATTAAGCTGGGGTCCAATAAGGGTATGTTTCCACATTCAGTATTTGCTGCTGATTGGGCGCTGCGTACAGCCGCAGCGTCCAATCCGCAGCGGCCAGATGTTACAGCATAGTGGGGATTTTATGAAACTATGCTTTTAAAGATGTAGGTGGCAGAACTGCGTATACGCACATGCGGAGCTTCTTTATAGACAGCAGCATGTCTATTTATCTTGCAGAGACACTCAGTCTCCGCAAGATAAATTCACAGTCTATGTATAGGATGCGGTGATTCCGCATTGTTCAATGAACACATGCGAAATCACCGCGCGTACAAAAGCCGTCAGCATGGTTTTTGTTCATTCTGCCTCCCAAAAATCGGAATAAAAAGTCATGTGCCCGAAAATGGTACCAATAAAAACATCAGCTTGTCCCGCAAAAAACAAGACCTCACATGACTCTGTGGGCCAAAATATGGAAAAATTATAGTTCTCAAAATGTGGCGATGCAAAAGCTATTTTTGCAATAAAAAGTGTCTTTTAGTGTGTGACAGCAGCCAAACAGAAAAAGCAGCTATAACACCTCTTTCACACATCCTGATATTTCCAGTACCAGAGATGTGAGTGTCCATGTGTGTAATACTTGCAGCACACGTGTGGCATGTGTGTGCCGCATCAGTACCACAAGGACAGTCACCAGGGAAGAAGCGTTACAGTAAGCGCTGTTCCCCTGCTCTGCCAGTGATCTGCACAAGCAGGGGAGAATAGTGAGAGCTGTGTTCAGCACTCGGCGCCGATGCGTGTCACATGGATGACATCCATGTGTGTTATGCGTATGCACGTGTGCTGGATGTCTTGTGGCCGGTGCTGACATTAAAAAATGGACATGTCAGCGTGTTTTGCCCAGGGACACACGGTCTGTGGAAACACACTGACAAGTGCACAGACCCATTGATTTGAATATATATAGCGCTCCTTTCCTCCCAAGTCTCTCCGCATGGCTAAGTAGCACTGTACAGCCACATATGAGGTATTGCCACGTTCAGTAGAAAATGTGGGAGAAATTTTATTGCCTTTTTTATCCATTTCTTGTGTGAAAATGTAAAATCTTTGACTAAAGCAAAATTTTTGTGGTAAAAATTTAGTTATTTTTGTCCTCACTGCCCAATGGTATAAAATTCTGTGACACATCCATGGTGTCAATATGATCACTGCACGCCTAGATGAATTAATTGTGAGGTGTAGTTCGTAAAATGGGGTCACTAATGGGGGGTTCTGCTGGACAAATTGCACAACAACTTTTGGGGTCCAATTTCTCCTGTTACCCTTGGGAAAATAAAAAAATTGGGGGCAAAAAGATAATTTTTGTGGAAAAAATATGATTTTTTATTTTTATGGCTCTACGTTATAAACTTCTGTGAAGCACTTGGGGGTTCAAAGTGCTCACCATACATCTAGGGGGTCTACTTTCCAAAATGGTGTCACTTGTGGGGGGTTTCCACTGTTTAGGCATATCAGGGGCTCTCCAAACGTGACATAGTGTACGATCTCAATTCCAGCCAATTTTGCATTGAAAAGTCAAACGGCGCTCCTTCCCTTCTGAGCTTTGTCATGCGCCCAAACAGTGGTTTACCTGCATATATGGAGTATCAGCATACTCAGGAGAAATTGCACAACAACCTTTGGGGTCCAATTTCTCCTGCTACCCTTGGTAAAATTAAAAAAATTGGATCTGAAGTAAATTTTTTGTGAAAAAAAGATAAATGTTCATTTTTTTAAACATGACAAAAATTCCTGTGAAGCATCTGAAGGGTTAATAAACTTCTTGAATGTGGTTTTGAGCACCTTGAGGGGTGCAGTTTTAGAATGGTGTCACTTTTGGGTATTTTCTATCATGTAGACCCTTCAAAGTGACTTCAAATGTGATGTGGTTCCTAAAAAAAATGGTGTTGTAAAAATGAGAAATCGCTGTTTAATTTTTAAACCTTATAACTTCCTAACAAAAAAAATTTTGGTTACAAAATTGTGCTGATGTAAAGTAAACATGTGGGAAATGTTACTTATTAAGTATTTTATGTGAGATATCTCATGTGATTTAAATCTATGATTCTATGAAGTATTTTATGTGAGATATCTCATGTGATTTAAAGGCATGAAAATTCAAAGTTGGAAAATTGCAAACATTTCAAACTTTTTGCCAAATTTCCATTTTTTTCACAAATAAACGCCATAAAAAGTCATATCAAAGACTTTACATTCATAAAGTACAATATGTCACAAGAAAACAATGTCAGAATCACCGGGATCCATGGAAGCGTTCCAGAGTTATTGCCTAATAAAGGGACAGTGGACAGAATTGTAAAAATTGACCTGGTCATTAACATGCAAACCACCCCTGGGGGTAAAGAGGTTAATAAGATCGGCTACCCCCTCCCAAAATCTAGTGCCTATGGGACAAAACCACCAAACGACCCAATGTACCTTTCTCCCCACATCCTTTCCAACATAGTGATGACTGATTTGGAAAAAAATGAGCTAGTTTCACTGGCCACTGGTACCATCGTAGGTGTATCTTTTTCAAGTGTTTAAGATGGTTTATACACGTGGATACACGTTGTACCTCTCCCAAACCCACCCTCCAATTGTCTGATTTCAGGAATATGCCCGATTCTGATTCCCAGTGCTTCATATAGGGTAGTTTATCATCTAAATCTATCTCTTTCAGAGCTTTGTATAAAATTGAAACCCCTTTAGAATTAGATTCTTGTCGTAGAATATAACTATTAGCCGGTGTTCTATGGCAAGAGTGAAAAATACAGATTGTGGGGAGGTCTGGAAGAGGTGTCAAAGTTGTAGGTATTGGTAAAAATAACGCAGAATCTCTGGGAATTTTGCTGTCAATCGATCGAAAGGGATGACCGAGAAATTGTCCATTAAGTCTTCTACATTTTTTACCCCTGCCTCTATCCATTTTTGAAGATTAAGAAAGGGAATGTGAGTATAAGGGCTCCTAGTGAGATGTCCGTTAAGGGGAATTTTTATCAATTTTGGTGCTAGACAGTGTTCTCCAATATTTTAAGGTAACCTTCATTGTCGGGAGGCATGGAGTATAGGAGCTATGTTTAATTGTCTCAGTTTCTAATACCGATCTGGTTGAGCCTGCTTTAGCAAAGAAAAATTCTATTTCAAACCATTTGTTGGGGACGGTTGACTAGCCACCAACTCAGGATCCCCCTAGAATGGCTGCTCTATGATATGCTAATATATTCGGAACTCCCATTCCCCCCAAATCGTAGGAATAGTACTTTGTTTTACTGGCCACTCTGGGCTTCTTATTAGCCCATATGAATTGGTTGGTCATCCTCTGAAGGAAAGATATATATCTCAGGGAGATCTTAATCGGGAGACATCTAAAGCAATATAACATTTTTGGAAGTAACATCATTTTGAAAGTAATAATTCTGGCTATCCACGACACAGATACAATTTGAAGATTCTCTAGGCCCTTTTTTATGGACTTCAATAATTTGGGGATATTACAGACTTTTGGAGGGGGTGAGCATAAGAGTATGTTGCCGCGGTCCGTAACGGCAGTGCTTTGGATGCAGCTCCGTCCAAAGCGCTGTCGGCTTTTGTACACGCGGTGATTCCGCATGTGTTCATTGAACCATGTGGAATCATCGCATCCTATACAAAGACTGTGATATTTATCTTGCAGAGATGGAGCTATTTTTGGAAATATCTTCACGTCACAATTCAAAAGTAAAATAGGCCTGAAGTTACCTGTGCATGTAGGCGGTTTTCCTGGTTTCGGTGATGTAGTAATCGTAGCCTCCAGATTAGAACTTGACACAGATTCTTTTACCTGCCAATGCTTATAAAGTAGAAAAAGAAATGGTGATAATATTGATTGGAAATGGCAATAATATTCATTTGGTAACCTATCTGGTCCGGGAGCTTTATTACTCTTCGTCAATTTAATAGCAGTCCAAATCTCCTCCTCAGTGAAGAGAGCGTTTAGACAATTTAGCTGGTCTTGGGATACTCTGGGTAAATAAATATTTTGCAAATATCGATCATTTTCCGACTGAGATGGTTGAGGAATTTGAGGGTCTCTATGTAGATTATAAAGCTGGATATAGTATTGGGTGAATAGGCCCACTATCTCCGTGTGGTTCCGAACATAATTTCCATGAGGGACTACATGGTGATCAGTTATGGGTCGCATTTCGCGTTTTTTAACCAGTAGGGCTCCAGCTCTGTCCCCAGTTGCATAAAATCTTGTTTTCATTTTTTTAAGATTATATGCATAAATAGAAAGGAAATTTTCTCATAATTTAAATCTAAGCTTACATATAGCCTCTGAGTTATTAAAAGAAGGATTGGATTTAATAATTAGTTCTAATTGATGTAGTTGTGTTATTATCTTAATTCTGCTCCTCTCTCTTTTCCGTTTCAAATAAGACGCCTGTTAAATGAATATTCCTCTATTGACCGCCTTATGTGGTGACCATAAGGTCTCATCTGAAACCTCCCCCCCATCATTAGTGTTAAAGGAATGTGAAAGTTCTGATGACACTTTCTCCATCCCATGCTTGTCAAGGAGAAGAGAGGTATTTAATCGCCACCTAGAGGATGGGTTTGTTTGGTGTCGCATGGCGAGTATCAAGGTCACTGGGGCATGATCCGACCAGGAAATTTATCCAATTTTTGCTGAGACGCATCGGCCTAAGGCCATACAATCGTCTACAAAATAATCCAGTCTACTGTAGGTCTGATGTCAAAAGGAATAGAAAGTAAAGTCCCTTTCGGCGCTATGAGAATATCTCCAGTAATCATATAAATAGAACTTGCTAATGAAAGGTTTTAATTCTTTCCAGAAGTAGTTCTTTTTTTTAGAACAATCTAAAAGTCTGTCCAAAGGAATATTGAAATCTCAGGAAATAATTTGCTCTCCCTGAGATAATTCGGTTACCTTCTGAAATACTTTGCGCAGAAAGAGAATGTGTGCATTATTTGGAGCATATGCTGCAACAATAGTAAGTGTCTCACCATTAAGAGAGCACACTAAAATCAGGAATCAATCCGCTGGGTCTTATAAGAACTTATACACTGAAACGCCACCGTATTTTTAATTAAAATACATACCCCTGCTTTCTTGCCAGGGTTATTTGCAAAGAATGTGCGTGGGAATTGTGGATGGCTAATATCCTACTATTATCGGATTCAAGCAAATGCGTCTACTGCAGACGCACCACTTCAGCCTGTGATTTCCGCACCTCCCTCCCCATCATGGACCTTTTCTCTGGGGAGTTCCATCCTTTAACATTGAGTGATAGTATTTGGATGCTCATGGTGGAACATGTAATCACCTCGGACTTCCCATATGCCTCCAAGTACTATCCGACAGTTGTAATCAATATGACTAAACACTTCTCCATGGTAGTACTACTTTGAGAGCACAGACACATCAATAAATGTAAACAAGTCAGGGATTCAAAATTCAAAATTGCACATTACCATAGCAAGCAAAAAGAAGAAAACCAAAAAATTCAAAAGTACTTAGAGCTCGAAAAAAGAAAAAACAAAACAAAAAAAAGGAAAAAAGAAATAAAAAAAACAGGTTGCAAAAAAACCAGAATGTAAACTGTTAAGTCAAGAATCAGCAGATAAAGTTGCTGCAACAGCACTGTTTCCACTAGCCCCACAATGGGCCTCAGAGATATGGACCTGCTCCAGACCTCCAGATCATGGGTTAGACCACTCCTGGGTTAATTTCTTCCCCTGATTGATTTTACTTGGAGAGAAAGGAATCTTCCACTCAGACTTTCTTCCGCTTGTTTGGGAGAGTGACATACCACCAGTCAACCTTCATGCGAGATCAACAACTTCACCGGCGAAAAACCCCATCTGTATCGGATATTGTTGTCTCTGAGAGACTTACAACGTGGGCATATTCCCTCCTCTTAGCCAACGTTGCTGAAGAAAAATCTGGAAAAACTTGGATGTTTTGAAAATCCTCTGGCAGGCTTGGGTTCTTCCTTAATCTCTGCAGAAATGTTTCTTTAGTGGTAAGAAAATGCAGTCTGGCTAATGTGTCTCTAGGGAGATTAGGATTTATATGCTATGGTTTAGGGGTTCTATGAACTCTATCCACCATCAGATCTCTAGGAGTTAAATCAGGGAGAACTGCTTGCAGAAATGATTGCAGGAAAGCATGTAAGGTGTTATCAGCAATCCCCTCTAGGATGCCTCTTATGCGAACATTATTCCCATACCTCCCAACTTTTGAAGAAGGGAAGGAGGGACAAAGGATGCAGTGCACTCAGTGTGCCATGGCAAATTTTAGCTCATGCCCCTGACCACACCCATTTTGTTCTGTCCCCACATGAGGCGACTGAAGGTGTAGTTGATTGGGGTTGGGAGAGATTCCTACCTTCCGTTTCCTCAATGCAGAGCAGACAGGACCATTGTTGCTGTTTTGCTGTTCATGCGTCCGGAGAGATGATACACACCAGATATTGTGAAGTCCAGACTTGTTTATTGGAAATCTGGACATACAGCGTATGATTGGTAATGCAGTACTTCTCCAGAAATGCAGGTATAACAACCAAGGTGGTACAGCAAGATGCAGCAAGGTGAGCAACAGATTTGTATGTGGTAAAAAAACTGATGCCTTTCACAGCCTGGTAAGCGTGTCTCTCCCAGGAGAAAATGAAACTAGTAATGGCCACCGGCAGGAAGAGAAGGACTGACCTGACCTGGAAGTGGAAGGCATGTACTAGAATTAATTAGCTGCAGTCTGCTATACAGAAAAAGGACAGCAGGTGGCAGCAGACCAAATGCAAAACTGAACACAAAGAATGGTAACATAACACAATCTATATAAGCATATAGTCATAGCTTTAGATAGAACAGCACACATTTCACAACTAGTCACACTCATGTCCACTCCCAACCGCACCCATTTAGCACTGCTGATCACACTGACTGGTACTGAGGGCACAGTGGCTGGCATTATGGGCACAGTGGCTGGTACTGTGGGCACACTGAAAGGTACTGAGAAAAAGAAAGAAAACAGAGAGAGAGAAAAAAGAAAACACAGAGAGAGAGAAAGAAAGGAGAGTGGAACAGAGAGCGGAAGAACAGAGAGAGAAGAAAGGACAGAGAGAGAAAGAAGAAAGAACAGAGAGAAAGAGGGGAAAGAAAGAAAGAACAGAGAGCGAAAGAAAGAACAGAGAGAGAGAAAGAAAGAGTGGAAAGAAAGAAATAAAGAACAAAAAATGAAAGAAAGAACAGAGAGAGAAAGAAAGGGGAAAGAAACAACAGAGAAAAAGAAAGAGAAATAAGAAAGAACACAGAAAGAAAGGGGGCAGAAAAAAGTACAGAGAGAAAGAAAAAAAAGAGTGGAAAGAAAGAAAGAGGGGAAAGATCAGAGAGAGAACAGATAAAAAGAAAGAACAGAGAGAGAAAGAACAGAAAGAGAGAGAAAGAAAGAACAGAAAGAGAAAGGAAAAACAGAGAGAGAAAGAAAGAGGGGAAAGAAAGAACAGAGAATTAAAGAAAGAAAGAAAGAAAGAGGGGAAATAAAAAAAAGAAGAGAGAGAAAGAAAGAGGGGTCAGAAAAAAGAACAGAGGGAGAGTGAAAGAAAGAAAGAGGGGAAAGAAAAAAAGAACAGAGAGAGAAAGAAAGAGGGGAAAGAAAGAAAGAAGTAAAGAAAGAAAGAGAAAGAAAGAACAGAGAGAAAGAAAGAAAGAGGGGAAAGAAAAAGAAAGAAAGAGGGGAAAGAAATAGAAAGAAAGAAAGAGGGGAAAGAAAGAACAGAGGGAGAGAGAGAAAGGAGAGAAAGAAAGAGGGGAAAGAAAGAAATAAAGAAAAATGGGAATGAACACAGAGAGAGAACAGATAGAATGAAAGAACAGAGAGAGAGAAAGAAAGGGGACAGAAAAAAGAACAGATGGAGAGCGTAAGAAAGAGTGGAAAGAAAGAAAGAACAGAGACAGAAAGAAAGAAAGAAAGAAAGGGGAAAGAAAGAATAGAGAGAGAGAAAGAAAGAGAAAGAAAGAAAGAAAAAAAGAAAGATAGAAAAGAGGGGAAAGAAAGAACAGAGTGATAGAGCGAAAGAAAGAGGGAAAAGAAAGAACAGAGAGAGAAAGAAAGAAAGAGAAAAAAAAGAATGAAAGAAAGAACAGAGAAAGAGAGAGGGGAAAGAAAGAAGAGAGATAGGGAGAAAGAAAGAGGGAAAAGGAAGAACAGAGAGAGACCGAGAAAGAGCAGAGAGAGAGATTGAAAGAAGGAAAGAATGAAAGAGAAAGAACAGAGAGAAAAAGAAAAAAGCAAACAAAGAAAGAGAGGAAAGAAAAGGAAAGAAAGAATGAATGAAAGAAAGAGGGGAAAGAACAGAGAGAGAAAGAACAGAGAGAGAAAGAAAGAAAAAAGAAAGATTAGAGCGAAAGAACAGAGAGAAAGAAAGAGAGGGAAAGAAAGAACAGAGAGAGAGAAACAGGGAGAGAAAGAACAGAGAAAGAAAGAAACAGAGAGAGATGGAAAGAACAGAGAAAGAAACAGAGAGAGAAAGAAAAAATAAAGAAAGATTCTATAAAGATACTATAGCAGCCCGGACTCCCATTGTAATGCCCACCTGAGCCTCCCGATGCAGGACTTATCATGATCTGCTCACATGGCCGGCATCCCCAATTCCAAGGTGATCCCGCTGTCCGAGGAGGACACGGAGATGGATCTGAAGCTTTCCCTGAAGTGCCTCCATAGTTCCGTCACAATCTCCTCATGAAATTACCTAATTTCCGGTCAGCTTCCAGCACATAACTTCCGGTGAAACGTCATGTGCGAGTTTTAAAGTGCTCCTCAGGGCTCAGCCGTGTACTCCTGTGTCCGCGGGAAAAGCCCACTTTGTACAGTATGCCTTGTACACACTTGGCTCCGCTCGGTACATCCCTTACACCAGGGTTCCCCAACTCCAGTCCTCAAGGCCCACCAACAGATCATGTTTTCATGATTTCCTTTGTATTGCACAGGTGAAGCAATTATCACCTGAGCAATACTAAAGGAAATCCTGAAAACATGACCTGTTGGTGGGCCTTGAGGACTGGAGTTGGGGAACCCTGCCGTACACACATGGCTCCACTCCGTACACCCCATACACACATGGCTCCGCTCCGTACACCTCGCACACACGCGGCTCCACTTCGTATACCTCGTACACACGTGGCTCCACTCTGTACACCTCGTACACACGTCGCTCCGTACACCTTGTACACGTGTGGCTCTGCTCCGTACACCTTGTACACGTGCGGTTCCGCTCCGTACACCTCGTACACATGTGACTCCGCTCCGTACACCTCGTACACACGTGGCTCCGCTCTGTACACCTCGTACACAAATGGCTCCGTACACCTCGTACACATGTGGTCCGCTCCATGCACCTCGTACATATGCGGCTCTGATCCGCACACCTCGTACACACGCGGCTCCGCTCCGTACACCTCTTACAAACACGGCTCCACTCTGTACACCTCGTACATACATGGTTCCGCTTCGTAGACCTCGAACACACGCGGCTCCGCTCTGTACACCTCATACACACACGGCTCCACTCACCTCATACACACACGGCTGCGCTTCATACACCTCGTACACACGTGACTCCGCTCTGTACACCTCGTACACACTCGGCTCCACTCCGTACACCTCGTACACACTCGGTTCCACTCCGTACACCTCGTACACACACGACTCCGCTCTGTACACCTCGTACACACTCGGCTCCACTCTGTACATCTTGTACACACGTGACTCCGCTCTGTACACCTCGTACACACTCGGCTCCACTCCGTACATCTCGTACACACTCGGCTCCACTCCGTACACCTCGTACACACACGACTCCGCTCCGTACACCTCGTACACACACGGCTCTGCTACATCCACCCTGTAAACTTCACCTCAGCCAGCACCATGACAACCAGCACAGCAGAGTCCTGCAGAGTGCAGACACGGAGGCCCCTGATCATGTGACCCCTGACTTCTCCCCTCCTGTGACCTCATCACAGGTCCTGTGCGCACAGCCGCAGAACAGCTAAATAGGATGTCATTGCAGACTGCGGTGGGTCTCTGGGAGGGCGAGGATGGAGTCGGTGCATGGGGGGGCGTAGCGGCTCAGTGCAGTGCGGGAAAAATAGAGGACGTGGGTGAAGGGGGTCAAAAACGGGACGGTCCCACGAGAATCGGGATGGTTGGGGGCTATGTTATTCCTTTTAGATCTGTCCTCTAGATCATATACTTTGTCACTAAGCTGAGCTAATTCTTCTTTCAGAGCTTTATTCTCATCAATCAGGGCATTATATGATGTGGTGAATTCTGCCATCTTATTTTCCACATGGGAAGTGCGTTCTCCCAGGCTGGAAATTTCTCTTTTCATCTCCCCCAGCATGGATTTCAAGTCCTCTCTTAATGAGGCTCTTAAGGAAGAGAGGAGACTCTCCATATCTCCTTTTGTGAGAGGTCCATTATGCTCATGCTCCCCTGTGTCCACTGCATTTCCCCCCCATGCCATGTGAGGAGTGAGAGGATCCAGAGGGAGATGCAGGCACCATTTCACCTGAGCTTCCAGCAGGCTTCCCTCTGGAAAAGAAGTCTTCAATCTTGGTGGGGATCCACATTTCTGGGTTCTCTCATCATGAGCCCGGAGCCTTCAGACACATGCAGCCTGTGTTATGGAGCTAAGGATTCTGTCTGGAAGCTGCTGTGTGCCGGTGTTAGGTCCACAGTCTCAGGAGCCCTGGCGTTATGCGACTGCTGCCATCTGCTTGCAGGCCACGCCCCCTCAATAGGTTCTGATAAAGATGCCAGTATGGCATTGAAACGCATAGTGGATAACAAAGAACCTTCCAATGAATAGTGCAACAAGAGACTTCTTTCCAGAAGCGCTGCCAATTTTTAAACATTTTTTTTTTTCTGTTTTGGTAATTTCCCTCTGGCGGATCTTTTCCGCAGCAACAGGACAGCGGCAGTGAGCTAGCTAAACCTTAATGACACTACAATACAGTATGTGAGAGTCATTTATTTCAACCCGCTGCTCTGTGTCCTTTTCCCCTTGGTGAGCTACTTTTGCCACTACAGTCATTGCTTAGCTTCTCTGCTTCCCGACACCTTGAAATTACCACCCTGGACACTCTCTTCTTCTCGCATCCCCTGCTTTGATGTGTCCAGTTACCTCTTTGGCTTGTGATCTCGGGACCATACTGCTAGGCCTCCTGCATTGAATTGCATGTCCGGTAAATCACTTCACTTCGTCTACCGCTTTTCTTTGGGAAACTGCAACTGTCTCTTCATTTTAACCACCCCACTGTGGGCTAGTCCCAATCATTAACCATATCTCTCTCTAGTGTTTACAAAGTGCAACACTGTGACTAATAATGCATGTCACAATACACATTGCAACAACCCATGTGTCTTTAAGCCTTTCATGACCGGAAGTATTTTTGGTTTTGCGTTTTTGTTTTTTGCTACCCTTCTTTCCAGAGCCATAACTTTTTAATTTTTCCATCAATATGGACATGTGAGGGCTTGTTTCTTGTGAGACAAGTTGTACTTTTGAACGATACCATTGGTTTTAACATGTCATGTCCTGGACAATGGTAAACAAATTCAAAGTGCGGTGAAATTGCAAAAAAGTGCAATCCCACAGGTGTTTTTTGTTTTCTTTTTTACTAGGTTCACTAAATGCTAAAACTGACCTGACATTATGATTCTCCGGGTCATTATGAGATCATTAACATGAAATATGTGTAGGTTTTTTTATCTAAGTGGTGAAAAAAAATTCAAAATTTTCATAGAAAAAAAAATTGCACCATTTTCTGATATCCACAGCATCTCCATTTTTCGTGATCTCAGCTCGGGTGAGAGCTTATTGTTTCTGCGCTGAGCTGACAGTTTTAATGATACCATATTGGTGCAGATAAGATCTTTTGATTGTCCGTTATTGCATTTTATTGCAATGTCGCGGCGATCAAAATAATGTACTTCTGGTGTTTTGACTTTTTTTTACTACGCCGTTTAGCGATCAGGTTAATCCTTATTTTTATTGATAGAGCAGGCAATTCTGAATGCGGCGATTCCAAATATGTATATGTTTGTTTTTTATTGTTTTATTTTGAATGAGGCGAAAGGGGGGTGATTTGAACTTTTATATTTATTTTTTTAATATTTTTCAAAACATTTTTTTTTTTCGCTTTTGGCATGCTTCAAAAGTGTCCACGGGAGACTAGAAGCTGCCATAACCTGATCTTCTCTGAATTGCTGACTTGCTATGAGCACCGATCACCCGGTGGCACTCATAGCAATGCGGCAGTGACAACCATAGAGGTCTCCAAGAGACCTCTGGTTGTCATGCCAACCGATTGGTGACCCACGATCACGTGACGGGCATCACCGGTGGGCGGATTTCCGGTGCTATGACTGGAAATGCATGTTAAATGCCGCTGTCAGCATTTGACAGCAGCATTTAACAGGTTAACAGCCGCGGGAGGTTCGCGATTCCTCCCACGGCTGTTAGCGGCACATGTCAGCTGTTCAAGGCAGCTGACATGTGCCAAGAAAGGTGCAGGCTCATCGCCAGAGCCCGCACCAAACAGAGGGAGGTGTCCAATGACCGATCCATCATTGGTCGTTAAGGATTAATGGGGAACATGGGCAGCATGTTCACCTTACAAATTCATCCTTCCTTCAATTAATTAAGGTTTACAAGTGCCGGATACTGAAATAAAGCCCCACATCATGATGTTCCCACCTCAAACTTCACTGATGGTATGGCATTTTTGGTGTTGATATGCCGTGCCTTTTGGCCTCCAAACACAGTGTGTATTATGGCATTCAAAGAGTTCAGTTTTATTCTCATCTGACCAGACTATATTCTTCCACTATTTCACAGGCTTATCTAAATATTGTTGAGCAAACTGTAAATGCCCTTGAACATGCTTATTCTTCAGCAATGGAGTCTTGGAGGTAAGTGTGCATACAGGCCATTGAGGCTGAGTACATTAATTGTAGGTTTCTTTGAAACAAATGTACCTGCTCATTCCATTTCTATAGCTCCCCACAGGTGGTTCTTGGCTTTTGGACAACTCTTCTCATAATTCTTTTCACTAATCTGTCTGAAACCTTTCAGGAAACACATGATAATGTGCAGTTTATGGTGAAATGATGTTCTTTTCACTTCCAGATTATGGCTACAGCAGTGCTCATTAGAACCTTTGGTAGTTAAGAAATTCTTCTGGCCCCCATATATTATCAGAATGTTTTGCATTAATAAGGTTGCAAAGGTCTTGAGACATCTCACTGGTTTTACCCATCATGAAATGTTTTCTTGTGTGGCACCTTGGTAATGAGACACCTTTTTATAGGCCATCAGTTGAACCAGCTGATATTATTTTTCACTAAGTGGCAGGATTGCGTTCTCATTACTGATAGGTTTCAGCTGGTGTCATGACTTTCCATGGCTTTTTGCACCTTTCTTTCTTCATGTGTTCAATACTTTTTCCCTGTGTCATTTGTCATTATTACACATTACTTAACTTTATGGGCATCTAATGTTTGATTTCTTTGACTGTGTGGATTGGATGGGCTGTTACCGTCATCTGGTGAGAATTTCATGTCAATAGCATCTTTAGGCCAGGATCACACTACTATGTGTGATGCGAGAAACTCGCACGAGCACTGCTGTGCTTCTATACATACACAGCTCTGGTCCTGAGTGCCGGCGGCAGCACCGGGTGCTGATGCAAGAGCCCCCCTGCGAGTTTCTCGCAGCACACACGGTAGTGTGATCCTGGCCTTAGAAATATATTTACTTAGAATATTGATGATGTGTTCAAAACTTATTTCACCCACTGTATATAGTGTAATAAGCAAATAGTTGAAGAGGGACTGTCAGTGGATCCTATTTCAGTTTTAGTATATTACATTCCCCTAAAAAAGTCATACATTTTTGACGCAACTCGAGTTTGCGTTGAAATTTTGAGACTTTTTGGCATTATCATGCCATTTTTGTCGAGCTCCGACAAAGTAGGCGGAGTTGGGATGAGATGGGGCTGTGGTGACCACAGCTCATCACGAATTCCAGGGACTGCAATAAAATTTGCGAAGAGGCCCAAGTCACTTGTTAGATTCTGGAACCTCTTACTCAGGAGCTTTGCATTCCACCCTGCTCACTCATAACGTGTCAAGATTGCCAATCTTGATGAATTGGGGCCATTGTTTCTAGAAGAAAATGTTGTTAAGTTCCCCTATAAAAAATAGAAACCGTTACCTCGCCTGAGTTCCCCATTACACAGAAATGCTCAGCTAGTTCTGAGTGTGTTCTTTTCTGAGTGTGTGTTGTCTGGTGGAGAACCAATTTCAGACTACTTTGGTTTTTCTGTTGGGGAACAAAAAGATCAGCAATTGGAAATTTAATGAGCTGGATCACTTTCTCCTCTTATTTCATCTGTCTGGGGAGAGACGGAACACACAATTTTGACTGACAATTCCACTGATATTGGTGGGTTTGGTCAATGTTGATGTATAAAAGCCTTTAAGACTCTGTATGAATAAATTGACAAAACAGGTACAGCATTATCCTCACAAAAGAGGTGTGTCAATTTCTTCAAACATTTGCAGTAGGAATTTCTTGAAAAAAATTCTTCAGCATTTATTTCATTGGGGATATAAGATGGGGAATTAGATACATTGGCACAGATTAATCAAGACTGGAGGTTTTCTCATTAGTCTTGATGAGGTGGTGTGGAATAGACAGACATGCACGCTTTTTCATGACTCTGGAACATCTGATGAGTGGCATGTGCCTCCGTGCGGGACTGGAGTGAAATTTTTGTAGTACAGAACACAATGCAGCTTGATATGAATTAAGCAAACTTTGGTGCTACAACCCCACAGCTCTTATGTCCCATCCCAACCCTGCCTATTTCAACAGAACTGGAAAAAAACGTCATGAAAACACCATAAGTTGCACAATTTTGGTGCAACTCAAGATTATGGCGAAATTTTGCAACGTTTGAAAGCTTTTTACACCACTTTTTATGAAAAAGCTTTGATCAATCATGGTATTTTATCTATTAGGCTATGGTGACACTATCAAAAGTTTGGGCACCCTTGGTCACAGTTATTGTGAACAGCTAAACAAGTTGAAGATGAAATGATCTCTAAAAGGCCTAAAGTTAAAAATTACAAATTTCCTTTGTATTTTAAGCAAAATATATATATATATACTGTATATACAGTATGTTGACATTTTTTGTAACAAAATGGAAAATGGGCCAATGCAAAAGTTTGGGCAGCCTGCATGGAGAGTACTTAGTAGGACCCCCTCTTAAAAGTATCACAGCTTGTAAATGCTTATTGTAGCCAGCCAAGAGTCATTCATTTCTTGTTTGACAGATTTTCATCCATTCTTCCTTGAAAAATGCTTCTAGTTCTGTGAGATTCCTAGGTCACCTTGCATGTGCTGCTATTTTGAGGTTTAGCCACAGATTTTCAATGAAGCTTAGATCAAGGGATTGTGAGTAGAGTTGAGCAAAACAGGTTGGCCAGATTCATAAGTCGCCGACTTATGGCAAAGTCGGGTTTCGCCGACGGAAACCCGACCACAGCCTGAAGTCGGCCATGCAGTCGGCAAAATGAGCGCCAAAGTCAGATTTCCCAGAATGCTTGCACGTGACTTTTTTCAGCCACTGAGCAAGGACGTACACTGTGGGCAACGAGATGACATGTGCAGCATCCGGGGAGAGAGAGAGAGTTTTCGCGCACTTTAAAAAAGTGGTCCGGCATGTAAGTGTGTTTACTGTGTTCCACTCCCTGCCGACCTTGCTTCCCCATTGACTTGCATTGGGTTTCGTGTTTCAGTCGGACCTTCGACTTTTCACGATAATCGGCCGATTTCGTTCGACTCGACTTTTGAGAAAGTCGGGTTTCATGAAACCCGACTCGACCCTAAAAAGGCAAAGTCGCTCATCTCTAATTGTAAGGGCCATTGTAAAACCTTCAGTTTGCGCCTTTTAAGGTGGATTTTGACGTGTGTTTAGGATCATTATCCATTTGTGGAGACCATCCTCTTTTCAACTTCAGTTTTTTTTTTACAGATGGTGTTATGTTTGCATCAAGAATTTGTTGACATTTCATTGAATCTATTTCTCCCACTACCCGTGAAATGTTCCCTGTTTCATTGGCTACAACACAATCACAAAGCATGATTGATTCACCCCCATGCTTAATGGTTGGCTAGATGTTCTTTTCGTGAAATTCTTGGTCCTTTTTACTCCACACATACCTTTGATTATTGTGGTCAAAAAGTTTTTGCTTTTCTTCCAGACCTTATCTTGACCTCTGCTGTTCATGTTAACTAGCATTTCTTAATTACATTTTTAACTGAGGAAAGGGCAACTTGAAAATGCTTTGCTATCTTCTTATAGCCTTCTCCTGCTTTGTGGGTCTCCACCATTTTTATTTTCAAAGTGCTAGGCAGCTCCCTAGAAGAACCCATGGCTGGAGTTTTTCACACAAGGTTAGAGGAGGTTGGGTTTTTATAAAGCTGGGAAAAATATTTAGGGTGTGTGCACAAGTAAGCACTTTTTTCGCGTTTTTTTAAGCGTTTTTACCGGCAAAAACGCTTAAAAAATGCTTATAAGAAGCATCCCATTCATTTGAATGAATTCCGCACTTTTTGTGCATATTGATGCGTTTTTTTCCACAAAAAAGATGCATCGCGGTAAAAAACGCAGCATGCTCATTAATTTCGTGGAAAAATCAATATTTCTAACTATATTCTATGTGACTGGGGATGATCCGGAAAAAATTGCGGCAAAAAACGCACGGAAAACGTGAGGAAAAAATGCGCGTTTTCTGGGAAGGAGTCTGTTTTTTTGTCAGGAATTTTCTGCATACGTGGGTACATAGCCTTAGAATTGAGAGTCCTCAGTGGTTCATACCTTTTAATGGCTAACTGAAAAGATGCTAACACATTGTAAGCTTTCGAGACTTCTTGCAATGTGTTCCATCTTTTCAGGTCGCCATTAAAAGGTATTAACCACTGAGGACTCTCAGTTCTAAATATTTTTCTATCTACTGGCTAACACGGTACAAAGATATATATCTTTCCTGTATAAAGCTGAGAAATTTTCATCACCTGGCCTTTCCTAATGATGATACACACCCGCACAACCCACACACAACCGCACATTCAGCGTCTCCCACTCCCACACTAACTCCTCATCCCACCCTCTCTCTGTTGGAGTCCCCCAAGGCTCTGTTCTTGGACCCCTACTCTTCTCAATCTACACACTTGGTCTGGGGCAACTCATAAAGTCCCACGGATTCCAGTACCACCTTTATGCCGATGATACTCAGATCTACCTCTCTGGCCCAGACATCACCTCTCTGCTCTCCAGAATCCCAGAGTGCCTATCAGCCATATCCTCCTTCTTCTCTCGCTTCCTCAAACTCAATGTGGACAAATCTGAACTGATCATCTTTCCCACATCTCACAGATCTTCCTTACCCGACCTTTCTATAACAATTGACAACATCACGCTTTCCCCCTTACCGGAGGTCCGCTGCCTCGGAGTAAGCCTTGACTCTGTCCTGTCCTTCAAACTGCACATCCAAGCTCTTTCCACCTACTGTCGCCTCCAGCTCAAAAATATTTCCAGAATCCGTTCCTTCCTCAACTCTCAATCTACTAAAATGCTTGTGCATGCCCTCATCATCTTCCGCCTCGACTATTGCAACATCCTTTTCTGTGGCCTCCCTGCTAACACCCTTGCACCTCTCCAGTCCATTCTCAACTCTGCCACCCGACTAATTCATCTCTCTCCTCGCTACTCCTCCACTTCTCCCCTCTGCAAATCTCTTCACTGGCTCCCATTCCCTCAGTGTATCCAGTTCAAATTACTAATACTGACCTACAAGGCCATCTACAACCTGTCTCATCCATACATCTCTGAACTAATCTCCAGATACTTTCCCTCAAGGAATCTCCGGTCCTCCCAAGACCTCCTTCTCTCCTCCACACTTATTCGCTCCTCACCCAACCGCCTCCAAGACTTCTCCCGAATAGCCCCCATCCTCTGGAACTCCCTGCCCCAACACGTCCGGCTATCAACCACACTCGGATCCTTCAGACAGAACCTGAAAACCCACCTCTTCAGGAAAGCCTACAACCTGCAGTGATTCCCGCTGCCTCCTCACCACTACTGGATACTGGAGCTACCACCTCACCATCACTGGAACTGCTGTAACCCCCCAACCTACTGTCTACTTCCCCACCATCCTGTAGCATGTAAGCCCAAAAGGGCAGGGTCCTCTCTCCCCTCTATATCAGTCTGTGATTGTTAGTTTGCTTGCAGTAAGTGATATCTGTAATCTGTATGTAACCCCTTCTCATGTAGAGCACCATGGAACCAATGGTGCTATATAAATAAATAATAATAATAATAATAATAATAATAATAATAATAATAAATACTGAACAAGCCATAACTCTGACAGGTTAATAAAGGACTGAAACCTTTGTCAAAGTTATCCAAGTACACAAATCCCCAATGGTGCCCAAACCTTTGCATCGTCCCATTTTCCATTTTGTAATTTTTTAAATTTAAAAAATTTCAATATATTTTTTTTCCCAAAAATACTAAGTAAATGTGTCATCTTTAACTTTATCAATTTAAGAGCATTTCATTTTCAACTTACTTAAAGGGAATCTGTCACCCATTTTTAGTGATATCATGTAAAGATATCATTCAATTCTGTGTCACATAAGGATTCTATTAGGACTTTTGATTCCCCCTGACCCGCACATTTGATGCATAAATACCTTTTTTACCTTGGTTGGAGATGTATGGAACTCGCTGCGATCCGGTCCGATGGGCGGGGCTTATTCGCCTTCTCACCCCCCCTTCTCGGCTTGCTGAACGTAATTTTCATCTGTGGATATCACAGATGCCGTAGGTTTTCCACACTTGCGCATTAAAAAGGCCTCCGGCGCTTGCGCAGTATGCTCTACCCAACTGTGGGCAAAGCATATAATCGGTACTGCGTATGCGCCGGTATTTTTCAGCGCGGTCTATCCCCCCAGAAGTGTGTCCTGCATGTGAAGACTTCCGGGGCATAGACTGCACTGAAAAATACCGGCGCATGCGCAGTACCGATTATTTTATGTTCGCCGCACCCCGTCACACACAGCGAAATGACACATACGTACGCATCCGCATGTGAATGCATGCAAATGCATGTCCATGTGTACACCATGTTAACGATATGTACGCATGCGGATTAAACGCTGCGCACAGATACGCAAATGTGAAACCAGCCTAAGACATTGGTTTGCAGATATCAAGGTATCATTTTATTCAGTTTCCTATGACTGTCCAAGTAGATGGCTAAGGAGGGTTGGTCCTACTGACAGATTCTCTTTAACTCATTCTACACAAATAAAAAAGGTCCTCATAGAGTGACACCCTAAATAAAAATTCAGCAGTTGTTGTACAAAGTGTGGATGATTCAGGTAAAAACTACAAAAGACAGATAATACAGCATGTCAGTACTTAGACAGTATACAATACATGAATACTGGCAGGTAATAGCAATGCAGGGTATTATCACAACAGTAGCAATGATACAGGATGCTGTTATCATGCATTATATAAGAGCTGAGCAATATAACATACACAGCAGCAAAGGAGAAAGATAACTAACACACTAATAGCTGCCAGCTTTACACTCACTGAACGGAGGATGCATAACTAGAGGATGCTTATAACAAACATGCAGTGAAATAACATCAAAGGAGCTGAGCATGCATTGCAAACATCATGGGGGGCTGCATTATGGCTTCTAACACAGATGCATAACTCATAATTGCATTATCCTTACTGGAATCCGCTTGTTATAGCAATGGTTTTGCAAAGAGCTGAGCTAAACACAAGTGGGCTGCTCAGGAGACGCTGGAGAATGGTTACGTGTTGTTGACTAAGGCTAGAAGAAGGGGCGGTTCTAAACATTTAAAGATTCAGGGAGCAGAAAATTCCAAACACAGGAATAAAAGGAGAAGGGCGACTTATGACACCTACTGGCGATAGCTGGAACAGCACTTAAAAATATCTAGCTGCACAAAATGGGCAGAACACTATTGTTTAATGAAGAATGGAAATAAGTTTGGCAGTCAAATTTTATTAGGGCCTGACAAATGACAATAGAGATATTTGTACAACATAGTGATAATGGCAGCTTACAGTAAACTCCTACACTAAAATGAAACCTGGCATACTGGAATATTATCCCTGAGTTATCAAATTTGCAAGTCATCTACTATCAGTTCTGGGCTTAAAGCATGTTGTTTCATTTCACTTGCAGCAGAATGGCTGTGTCAGCCTTGAGCTCCAAAAAGCCATAGATTTTTATCGGCAGCAACAATAATCTACTCCACAGTGATTTAATAATTTTTTATTGAAGACAGACTTTACACTAGCATGGTCTAAATAGGCTACCATAGCTGTCAGACCCGGGGGCCATCACGACAATGATCGGGCCCTCACAATGATGTCTCGAGGGTGCCGATCAGAAGAGAGAGGGAGCCCCATCCCTTTCAGCCTCACAAATGCTGCAAATGATATAGGTTGCGGCATTTAGGGGGTTAAATAGCCAGGGCCAGTGCAGGCACCGCTCCTGGCTGTTATAGCCAGTACTCGGCTATTACGTAAGAAGAGCTTCCGACAAAGATAGCATAGGCAAGGCTAGTGTGCCACGCACAATTGCTATAACGTACGCATAAATCAAGGGTCAGGAACCCCCCACCTGACTATGACATATAGTTACATCTAAGGTCATGAAAGGGTTAGAATAAGACCATCTGCATCCAAAAATAAAGAAATGTGTTGAAATTTCAAAACATGATAATAGTGAACAATAGGTTATTAAAAACATTAAAAAGAGGCAAAAAATTGGGGAAAGCTTTTATTGTGCACAAATGTGCCGGATCTCCGCAATAGAATATAAGGAGTTATCCAGTCTTCCTACAGGCCAAGAAAGGGCTAGAAACAATACAAGTTTTTTTTGTATAATTTATGTGTGATAATAAAAACTAATGTGTACATGATTATATCAAAATACAAAGCCAGGGTCTGGAATGATCAGTCAAAATGAATAAATAAGTCTGGTCAGTATCAGGCTACTTTCACACTAGCGTTTTTTTGCGCTGCGTTTGGAGCGCACATGAAACGCATGTCAAAAGCGCATGCAAACGCTGGTAAACGCTGTGTTGTTTTGTAGCATTATTGTGCGCATAACAACAAAAAATCGCAGCGTTTTCATACTCTTGCATTTTTTATGCGCAATAAACAGGAGAAAAAATCCTTGAAAAATTCTTGCAACACACTCCACCAATGGGACACCAGTGGGCGTGTCTATGGAAATTCTTTATATAGCCCCTGTTTACAGCTGAATTCTTCACATTTGCTTGCATTTGACTTGAGAAACATGGATCTGCGCTGGAAGAGTTTTTACTTTGACTTGGATCTGGACCTGAGGATGGCTCAGGCTTATGCCGTTGCTTCCCATGAAACAAATCCAAAGTGGAAAAAAGAGCCGGGCTGAATAATCCGC
Organism: Dendrobates tinctorius; assembly: GCF_039654945.1. Classification (NCBI taxonomy): domain Eukaryota; kingdom Metazoa; phylum Chordata; class Amphibia; order Anura; family Dendrobatidae; genus Dendrobates; species Dendrobates tinctorius. The sequence goes on along the minus strand of NW_027361827.1, from coordinate 26,049,324 downwards.
GCTGACCAGAAAAAAACACACCTTCGGCAGTCCATATAATAAAAAACTTCTTTAATAAGCCTACGCGTTACGTGTTTCGTGTAAAAAACAATCACAAATTCAGGATATAAATACAATCACAAACTGTTTCAATACACCTTTCTTTGACATCATTTCCTGTGGAAACACCCATATATCATATAAAACCATGTATATAAATAAAAAATGCTTAAATACTGTGATTAAAATCCAATAACATATCTATCAATATCATGGAAATTTTATACACCAAAATAACAAAAAATATATATGATAAAATAAAATGCACTCGAACCCACCACTTCAGAACAACAACAAAAAATGTAGTTAACGTGTCTTAGCCCACCGGACCACACCAAATCCACATATCCCTTGAGATCCTCATATGTAACAAATACCCCACTCATTTAATTATTTCACCAAAATATGTCTAAAAAAGGTCACTAATTTCATTTAAACCCATTGGTTGGAGTGTATTTAATTTATATATCCAATAAGTTTCCTTTCTTTTTAAATTTTGTATTCTATTTGGGGTATGTTCTGATACATGATCTATGGGAAGCACTGTCAGAGACACAGAACCCTGATGGAACACTGCGCAGTGACGGGACAAACCATGTTTCATATATCCCTTCCGAATGTTAAACCTATGGGAATTAATCCTCTTATGTAAAGGTTGAGATGTCCTACCTACATATTGCTTCCCACATTTGCATTGAATCAGATAGATGACAAAACTGGTCATACAGGTCATCCTATATCTGATCCTAAATTCCCCACTCGGATAACTAAGGGAGTGAAATCTATCAGTAGAATCAATTACAGATCTACAACACTGACAGCCTTTCCTGTTACATTGAAAAGCGCCTTTTTTCTCATGTAGTATACTACTGTTTAGTGAAATATCCCTTGAAGAGATAACACTTGGGGCTAAAATATTCTTAATGGTGGGAGCCCTCCTAAAAATCAACCCCGGCTTCTGATCCACCACCTTATTCAGAACTGGATAATTTAAAACAATTTTCCAGTGCTTTTCCAATATGATACGAATCTGCGAATTCTGTACAGAAAAAGTGGTTATAAAATTCGCATCATAATTATCCACACCTCTATCAATCTTACGGGAATAAATTAAATCCTTTTGAGTCAAATTTTTTGCTGATTTGTATGCTCTTTTTATCTGTCTGGAAGGATAATTTTTTTCTTGAAATCTATTTAATAAAACTTTGCTCCCCTCCTCAAAGGTTATATTTAAGGAGCAATTTTTTCTAATCCTAGCATATTGATTGCGGGGAATATTATTAAGCCAAGGTTTATAATGGCCACTATTATAGTGAACATAGCCATTGGCATCAACCTTTTTAAAATAATTCCTAGTAAAAACCTTCCCAGAATTGTCAACATAAATAATGAGATCCAAAAAAATAACACTCTGCTTATCAATCAGTGGAATCAATTCTATACCCCAACAATTATTAGTCATCCCATCTAGAAATTCTGTGACATAATTCCCTTTGTTATTATAAATGACAATAATGTCATCAATGAAGCGTTTATATAACACTAAATTTGCCCCATAATCACCACGGAGGACATGCCAGGACTCGAAGACAGCCATAAATAAATTTGCATAAGTAGGTGCTGCCCTCGAGCCCATGGCGGTCCCACGCGTCTGGTGGTATATAACATCCCCAAATCGGAAGTAGTTATTCTGTAAAATGAAAGCCATACTTTTAATCAAAAATTTTTTTTGTGTCATGGAAAAAGCCAACTCCCTATTCACATACATCTCAAAGCAGGACAGACCAATATTATGTTCAATATTCAAATATAATCCAGTGACATCCATAGTAATGAACACATATTGATCTTTCAATAAGATATCTTGAAGTAACTGTATAAGATGGGTAGAATCTCTGAGATAACTTTCCAATCTTTTTACAGAGTTGTTCATGAATGAATCAACATAGGCGGCTAAATTAGAGGTTAGTGAATTAATCCCTGCAATAATGGGGCGCCCAGGAGGGTTCACTAAATTCTTGTGTAATTTTGGTAGGTGATAATATATAGCCATAGAAGGGTTCTTTATATCAAGATAATCTTTTTCATTCTTATTTAAAATCCCAGTCTTATCAGCATATTTAATCAATTCCCTATAGTTTTTAACCGCATTTTCATACGCCTCAATACTAGAGATGGCATAGGTAGTATCATCCGACAAAATCCGATCCGCTTCTTTTAAATAGACATTCAGATCCTGTATGACAATACCCCCCCCTTTATCGGCAGATCTAATCACTATGTTGGTATCATTTTTTAGTGATCTCAAACCTCTGATTTCTGCAGCAGAAAGATTACCCATCTTTTTTCTTTTCAAATTAAGGGATTCAAAATCCTTCAAAACCAAATCAGTGAAAGTTTTTAAATGATGGCCTTTATTATGAATAGGGTAAAAATTGGATTTTCCCCGAAGTTGAGAATGAACTATCCCATCTTCCTTGGTTTCCACTGTTTCTCCCCTAGCATGATTCATTGCAAAATGACGCTTAAGGGTTAATTTTCTCACAAAATGCTGCAAATCCATATATAAATCGATATCTCTAGACGTATTTCAGGGCAAAAAGATAATCCCTTATTCAGAATTTCTCCCTCCATGAGGATATGTCCAGAAGTATTAAAAATATTACCAATTCTTACTACACCCTGTCCAAAAGTACGACCCACATCGATTTCAGAACTTTTATTTTCCATTAACACAGTCCTGATTTCTTGTTTTTTGTTTTTTTTATTATTTTTTCCTCGAGTTCCCCTTCTACATTTTTTCTTTTTTGTGATTTTGGTGTAAAGTATCTCGTCATAGTATTTTTTTGTTCCATTACCTTGGGTAAAAAAGATACAGATGCCGATCCCGAGGTAGAATTATCTATTATTATATTCCCCTTTTTAGTTCGATCACACTCATTCCTTATTTTATTATTACTAATTTTATTTTTATTTTTAGAGTTCTCAAAATTAGTATTTAAAACAATTTCAGAAATACTATCAGGAACAGGAACAAGGGGAGAGTGTGGAATATTATCCACCTCACTCTCGTCAAATAAAGGGAGGTCCAAAATATTAGACTCTCCCACCAATTCTTCGGCTGCAAGAGAAATAAGTAAATCCAGGGGGTTAGAGTGACATACAGTATTTAAATCTAAAAGTCTATCTTTTTTAATTTTATCCATTTGCTGTTTCACTTGCTCCAATTGTATATCAATATCTGAGGGGGACAATACAATGTCCCCTTTCTCATTACTTATGTGTTCACTAACTGAATCCCCAATAGTGATGTGATCACGTATTGCATCATGATTTTTGCTCTCTTCAATAATACTCTCACCCTCCAGGGGAGTATCCTGAGAAAAAATCTCCTTAGTCGCACAATCATCACGAATAATTCCCACTGATTGAGCAAAATTATCAGATAAACGCTTATTTTGCTTGATCTTATTTTTCATAGTCTCCCGATGCTTCACTTTATTAATACTACCCATAGTAGTAGAAAAACTCTCTGAATTTGTTGGCCCTCACGGAAACCTGGATTGAGGATTCTGACACTGTCTCTCCTGCTGCCATTTCCCATGGTGGCTTACAATTCTCCCATTCCCCGAGACCGACAAATAGACCTGGTGGTGGAGTCGGCATACTCCTGTCCCCACAATGCACTTTCCAGGTCATCCCCTCAGTTCCATCACTCTCATTCCCTTCTTTTGAAGTCCACACCATCAGGCTCTTTCGTCCCCTCTCCCTCAGAGTAGCGGTCATATACCGGCCCCCAGGCTCACCCACCCACTTCCTGGACCATTTCTCTGCCTGGCTGCCGCACTTCATGTCCTCAGAACTACCAACCCTTATCCTGGGAGACTTCAACATCCCCATTAACAGCCCCACTTCCACATCTGCATCCCAGCTTCTATCACTAACCACTTCTCTAGGCTTCTCTCAGCTCTCAACCTCTGAAACACACAAAGACGGTAACACCCTGGACGTGGTTTTCGCCCGGCTCTGCTCAATCTCCTACCTAGATAACTCACCGCTTCCCCTCTCTGACCACAACATTCTCTCCTTTACACTCACAAATCCTCGCTCACCCCAGCACCCTCCTACCTACCATTCAGTCAGAAATCTACAAGCCATTAACCCTCATACACTTTCAGACTCCCTACACTCATCATTGTCCCCAATCTCTTCTTTGTCCTGTCCTGATCTGGCTGTACATCACTTCAATGACACTCTTAGAAGCACCCTTGACCAAGTAGCTCCCCTCACCCTCAGAACCTCCAAACACAGAGTGAAACAGCCCTGGCTCACATCGCAAACCCGATTTCTCCAGCGATGCTCTAGGTGTGCTGAACGCTTATGGAGGAAAACACACACACCAGAAGACTTCATACACTTCAAATTTATGTTAAGGACATATAACTCTGCCCTTCACCTCGCCAAACAGACCTACTTCACCACCCTGATCTCCTCACTATCCAACAACCCCAAGAAACTTTTTGACACCTTTCACTCCCTCCTCAGGCCAAAAGCACAAGCCCCTATCACAGACATTTGCGCTGATGACCTGGCCTCCCACTTTATAGAGAAAATAGACAATATCCGTCAGGAAATCCGCTCCAAATCACCAAGTTCAGTGACTCCCATCCCTCCCTGCATTTCCCCTGGCTCACTCTCCACATTTGCTCCCATCACAGAAGAAGAAGTCTCCAGGCTCCTCTCCTCTTCTCGTCCGACTACATGCACAACCGACCCCATTCCCTCACATCTCCTCCAGTCTCTCTCCCCAGTCGTCACAACTCACCTAACTACAATCTTTAATCTCTCCCTCTCCTCTGGCATTTTCCCCTCCTCCTTCAAACACTCTATCATTACTCCATTACTAAAGAAACCCACCCTTGACCCATCCTGCACAAACAACTACAGACCAGTCTCCAATCTCCCCTTCATCTCTAAACTCTTGGAGCGCCTGATATACTCACGCCTTACCCGTTACCTCTCCACTCACTCCCTCCTAGACCCTTCACAGTCCGGTTTCCGCCCCCTACATTCAACAGAAACTGCACTTATCAAAGTGACCAATGACCTTCTGACAGCAAAACGTAATGGTGACCATTCTCTGCTCATTCTTCTCGACCTTTCTGCAGCTTTCGACACTGTTGACCATCCTCTCCTACTCTCTAGGCTCCAGTCACTAGGCATTAAGGACACTGCTCTTTCCTGGTTCTCCTCCTATCTTTCCGACCGCTCCTTCAGTGTTCTGTTTTCTGGCTCCACTTCATCTCCTCTTCCTCTCACTGTTGGGGTACCTCAGGGCTCAGTCCTTGGCCCCCTTCTCTTCTCTCTCTATACAGCCCCAATTGGACAGACCATCAGCAGATTTGGCTTTCAGTACCATCTTTATGCTGATGACACACAACTGTACACATCATCCCCTGACCTTACCTCCGCTGTACTACAGAACGCCACTGACTGTCTGTCTGCAGTCTCCAACATCATGTCTGCTCTCTATCTGAAACTCAACCTCTCCAAAACTGAACTTCTTCTGCTCCCACCATCTACTAACCTCCCTAAATCTGACATTTCCCTCTCTGTGGGTGGCACCATAATAACACCCCGACAGCAGGTGCGCTGTCTGGGTGTTATGTTCGACTCCGATCTCTCCTTCACCTCCCATATACAATCTCTTGCCCGCTCATGCCGCTTACACCTAAAGAACATCTCTAGAATCCGCCCTTTTCTCACCATGGAAACAACAAAAACTCTCACTGTCGCCCTGATCCACTCCCGCCTAGACTACTGTAATGCTCTATTAATTGGCCTCCCTCTCACTCGACTCTCCCCTCTCCAGTCGATCCTTAATGCAGCAGCCAGGGTTGTCCATCTGGCTAATCGTTTCTCAGACGCGTCCGCTCTTCGCCAGTCGTTACACTGGCTGCCAATTCATTACAGGGTACAATTCAAAGTACTTGTTCTCACCCACAAAGCTCTCCACAGTGCGGCACCCCCTTACATCTCCTCCCTCATTTCTGTCTATCGGCCTAACCGACCGCTGCGCTCTGCAAATGACTTTCGACTAACCTCTGCCCTAATCTGTACCTCCCACTCCCGACTCCAAGACTTCTCCCGTGCTGCGCCAATCCTCTGGAATGCTCTACCCCAAAATATTAGGACCATCCACAATTTGCATAGTTTTAGGCGCTCGCTCAAAACACATTTGTTCAGAGCGGCCTATCACATTCAGTAATCAAAGTCATGTTTGTGTGTGTGTAGCCCATTCACTATCTCCATCTAACCCCCACCCCCTGAAGATGGCTGGACCGTCATTGTAACTACATCATTGTAAATACAAACCTGTGCTTGTATCCCCCCCACCTCATTGTAGATTGTAAGCTCCACGAGCAGGGTCGTCTTATTTCGCTTTAATTATTGTATTGTTAACGTTGTTACTTATGACTGTTGTGTTTGAAACTGTTCAACTGTAAAGCGCTGCGGAATATGTTGGCGCTATATAAATAAAGATTATTATTATTATTATTATAGTAACAATTTGAACAGAACATGAACAGTGGGAGAGAGAGAGGCAGCGAAGACGGCAGCAGCGGCGTATGTGGATACATCCTATTATGGAACTCCGGGAGAGCCGTGGAGTGTACCACACCCTCTACAGTGAGCTACTGGCAAACCCAGAGAAATTTACGGATTATACCCGGATGACCCAAGAAACCTTTCACTATTTGCTTGTTCGGGTAAAAGAAGTCATCCGGAGACAGGACACGCATCTCCGGCGTGCGATTACTCCTGAGGAATGGCTCCTGGTCACATTAAGGTACGTAGTTTTGCTAAACCAATGTCTGCTGAATTTTCTTGCTTGTGACATGTACTCTTCCAAATCTGGCAGAATTACAGTTCTGCCATGTCGGTAACTACAAGCTGCGTTAATTTTTTGATGGCATGTATTGAACCAAAGGCTACAGAATTTTTTTTTTTTTTTTAATGTAACGTGTGTAAAAAAATTACATAAAAAAATATTAATTTTTCTTGTTTTCTTTCTGTCACAGATTCCTGGCTACTGGAGAGACCCTATCCTCACTGCACTTCCAGTACCGGATTGGAATCTCCACGTTGTCTGGAATTGTAGCGGACACCTGCCGGGCTCTCTGGAACGTTCTTTGTCCCGAATTCATGCCCATGCCAACCGCAGAAAAGTGGTTGGATATCCCTGAAAGATTCTGGACTGTCTGCAATTTCCCTAACTGTTTGGGAGCGGTGGATGGGAAACACATCCGGATTATCAAGCCCAAAAGAACAGGCTCTGAGTTCTTTAACTACAAAAAGTACTTTTCTACTGTACTGATGGCGATTGCGGATGCAGACTGTACGTTTATTGCAGTGGACATTGGGGCATTTGGCCGTGGTAATGACTCCCAGGCTTTTAAGACATCGGACATGGGCAGGAGGTTGTATGGCAACAACTTCAATTTCCCCATGCCACGGCCTCTTCCCAACACCGAAGGTCCGCCACAGCCATTTGTAATGGTTGGTGATGAAGCGTTCCAGATGTGCCAACACCTCCTGAAACCCTACTCCAGCCGGGACTTGGACCTACAAAAAAGAATTTTCAATTACAGGCTGACCAGGGCCAGGAGAACAGTAGAGTGTGCCTTCGGTATACTTGTATCTAGATGGTGCATTCTTGGCACAGCTATTAATCTGAAACTGGAAACAGTGGATGAGGTGGTCAAGGCCTGTGTTGTTCTACATAACTTTGTACTTTCTCGAGAGCATCCGAACTTTGATCTTGATGATGTTGATCCTAATCCATTTCCTCAATTTACACAGCACCCTCTCAGGTCATCTGTTGAAGTTGGCCAAATGAGGGACCAATTTGCGGCATACTTCAACTCAGATGTAGGACGGGTGGAATGGCAGAAGCAAATGGTTTAAAAAATTTGTCTTGCATGTTGTTTGTATGTTAATAAAAAAACGTTTTGATACCTGTACTGAGTGCATTCTCTGTTTTTACACTCCCAATACCATTAGCAAGTAGCCAGGTGTATCAGTGAATTTATGATGCTGTGTTTTTTTCATCATGAATTCACTAATACTCCTGAGTTGGTATCTATATAGATTATGTGGTTATTTACAAGGTATATCTATAGTTCCTTGCATTTTTTAAATGAGAACAATAAATATACCTTGCACTCAACACCATCCTCTATAGCAATGGTTTTAAAACTTTACTCCTATTGTCAACCAACATATCATGTTTACATTTTTTTTTTGAACTCCAATGTAATTACTAAAAACATGCTATGTTGGTTTGGTTTGAACACTGTAGTTAGGGAAACAAACTCTATTCAGTTAGCAATACACTAGATATCTTGATTACCGACGTTTCTTGTGTCAGTCTTGGAGATATGTTTTGTCAATCTACATCTTCACCAACTCCACAAGGTTCAACAACTGATCATGTTGTAATGAAATCCATAGTTGCTAAAAAATTTTCAAACAGAGGATTCCATACAACATGATCTTTTGTTGTACCTTGAGGACTGGAGTTGGGGAACCCTGCTGGATGCACTCTGTGCAATATTCCTAGAATGTAGAGACTGTTCTGGAAAAGGAAAGTCATGTAGATTATACCTATATGACTTGTCTTTTCCACAGAGGTCTCTACATTCTAGTAATATTGAACACACTAGACCCAGCAGGGTTCCCCATTTCCACTCCACAAGGTTCAACAACTGATCATGTTGTAATAAAATCCATAGTTGCTAAAAATTTTTCAAACAGAGGATTCCATACAACATGATCTTTTGTTGGACCTTGAGGACTGGAGTTGGGGAACCCTGCTGATTGCACTCTGTGCAATATTCCTAGAATGTAGAGACTGTTCTGGAAAAGGAAAGTCATATAGATTTGGTTTGTTGACAACACATATCTCCAAGACTGACACAAGAAATAAGTGTCACACAAGAAACAGTAATGGAGATATGTTTTTGCTAAAACCCTAAGTTTATGGCGCAGTGTGTGTAGTCGGCGATAGATACAGTAAACCAATACCAATTTTTTGAAAGCACAAGTGCACATTTATTTTGAAACCAAAAAGAAACCAGAAAAATTTTATTATGAAAGACGTTTGGGGGAAGATTGGGAGACTTTGGGTGTGTGGAGAGACGAGGAACGACTGGAGGTAGAGAAAGGGGTTCTAGGAGAAGGGGTGAAAAAAGTACTGGGGGAAGGGAGCTCTGGAATGGACATTGAGGCAGGTTGAGATACATTAGGAGGAGACGGTGGATGGACAAAGTTTTTTTTGCTTCTTTTTTGGGACAGGCATATCCTGCCCCGACCTACTTGCAGCCTGTGACCGCCTTTCTTTTGTAGTCCGCCTGGTGACTGTGGAGTGTGGCGTTGCCCTGTAAAATAGGGAATGCGGATCACCCCGTAGCTGCTCTGTGGTGGTGCTGCTCAAAGTGGCAGTGGCGGTGCTCCTAGAAGGGGAGCATGTTGGGTCGGTGCTATGTGAAGGAGGCTGCGTATCACGTATCTGAGCCAAAGTTCTTGGGGGACTACGAGGAGGAGAATTGGTGGCGCTGCTCTGAAGATGAGGAGTGGTGGCGGCGTTCCTTTGATGAGGAGTGCTGGTGGTGCTCCTTTGATGAGGAGTGCTGGCGGTGCTCTGTTGATGAGGAGTGCTGGTGGTTCTCCTTTGATGAGGAGTGCTGGCGGTGCTCCTTTGATGAGGAGTGCTGGCGGTGCTCCGTTGCTGAGGAGTGCTGGCGGTGCTCTGTTGCTGAGGAGTGCTGGCGGTGCTCTGTTGCTGAGGAGTGCTGGCGGTGCTCTGTTGCTGAGGAGTGCTGGCGGTGCTCTGTTCCTGAGGAGTGCTGGCGGTGCTCTGTTGCTGAGGAGTGCTGGCGGTGCTCCTTTGCTGTTGACTGCTGGTGTCGGTGGCCCAAGCAGGTTCTGTGGTGGCTTGGCTCCAAGCTGGTGGTGCTGTGGCGGTGGTGGTGCTCCATACAGGAGCAGCGATTGCCATAGTGGTGGTGGCGGAGGAGTGTCCAGCAGCACTCAGACTTGATGTGGTGTAGTGATGTCCGGCTTCGCTGGGAATGCAGGTGGCCGTGCAGTGGTATGCAGCAGAAGTCGGTAGTGTGGTTAAGCGAGTCAGCAGTGGAACTGTTGGAAATGACACCACTGACTGCTGAACATACCGATTATGCTGCATAGCCTGCAAGTAAGCAGTGTTGCAGGTCTGTAACACACTCAGCTGTTGCTCAGGACTAAGGTGTTCCGCCATGCCCTGTTCAATTTTACTGAAAAAATGGTGCGCTGGTCTGTTAAGGTCGGCCTCCAGACGGTCAAGGCGCTGGTCGACAGAGTGGAAGCGGTGTTCCATGTGGTTAAAACCACGTTCCATGTGGTTAAAACCATGCTCCATCAGGGAAAAAACACTTTCCGTTCTGGTGGCCAGCGCCTTGAGGCTGGCCTTATAGGCCTCGCTCAAGTGCATGAACTCGGGCATGACATTCCTGTCCAAGGCCCTCTGCCGCTGGCGGATAGTGCCCGCATTACCAGTGACAGAGACCTGGGAGAGGGGAACACCTGATGGACCAGCTTCCTGGTCACCAGCTGTCTGTGCTGCTGACCTGCAAGATGCTTCCTGGCTGTCGGATGGCTGGGACGGGTCCGAGGTCAATCGATGAAGAACCGCTCCCGGGACAGGGTCAGGTAGCAGGGTGCTGCTCCAAGTGCTGTGGAAAGAAAGGGAAAACATGAGTATCATGCATTTACAAGAAGCATCACCTGTGGAATAGAAAAGCACATAGTAATAACAAAGCAAAAAAAACAAAAACTTACGCTCTGCTGGCAAGGACCGGTCTCAGGAAAGCCAATTCGCGATGGTAGCGGTACTTTCTTCTGTGCCTTGCCGCAGAACCACTCCGAACCTGTCCCTCAGCACGAATATCAGTGTTGAAGCGGTCCTTCATCGAGTGCCAACGTGTGCGGATTTTTTGCACTATTGGTAAAAAAAAATTAAAAATGCACTACTTTAACGTCATTCTCACCACACACACCTGACTGAACTTTGAAAACAGTCACTGCTGCAGCACCAATAAAATTCTAGACACAATGCGTAACTGTTGAGACGGACGACGCTGTTATGTTTCCTGCTACAATATATGTATCAGCGAAAACAACAGTATAATCAGGAACAAGAGTGAAAACAGGATCAAGACAGCAGTTGAAAAATCAATCACAGTTCTCAACAAGGCATTGGTGCTTTTCATGCAAGAATATATCTTGCCCAAAAAACACCACCACCGTCAGGTCCACAAAATAATGCAGCAGTTGAAGACACAAATCAATCACAGTTTTCAACAAGGCATTGGTGCTTTTCATGCAAGAATATATCTTGCCAAAAAAACACCAGCACCATCAGGTCCACAAAACAATGCAGCAGTTGAAGACACAAATCAATCACAGTTTTCAACAAGGCATTGGTGCTTTTCATGCAAGAATATATCTTGCCCAAAAAACACCACCACCGTCAGGTCCACAAAACAATGCAGCAGTTGAAAACACAAATCAATCACAGTTTTCAACAAGTCATTGGTGCATTTCATGCAAGAATATATCTTGCCAAAAAAACACCAGCACTATCAGGTCCACAAAACAATGCAGCAGTTGAAGACACAAATCAATCACAGTTTTCAACAAGGCATTGGTGCTTTTCATGCAAGAATATATCTTGCCAAAAAAACACCAGCACCGTCAGGTCCCAAAAAAATATGCAACAGTTGAAAACACAAATCAATCACAGTTTTCCACCAGGCATTGGTGTGTTTATTGCAAGTATATATCTTGCAAAAAACACATCAGCACCATCAGGTCCAAAAATAAATGCTGTATCACAGAGCATCTTTATACTTACTGAACGCCCTTTTTGAAGCTGCAGAGGCACTGTCCCAACCATCCATCATCGCTGCGGCCACCTCATTCCAGAGCTGCCGGGTCACCACTGTGTCTTTGTACTGCTGGTCACGGCTGTCCCACAACGGGATGCGCTCCTCAACGAGGCGGATCAGGTGCTCGTTGTCGATGTAGACTTCGTCATCCCGCTGTGGAACCTAGAAAAAAAAATATAGAATGGAAAAGATACAAAAAGAAACAGAAAAGAAGCAAAGAAAGACAGAAAAGAAAAATATATATTCTCACATTGCATCTCGTCGCCACGACTTGACTACGCTGCTCCCGCTCAGAATCCTCAGACTGCTCCCGCTCAGACTGCTCCCGCTCAGACCACTCCCGCACTCCATCTTCACTGCCCGTGTCCGATGTCTGTAAAGATAGAAAAAATTAAAACACATTTCTAGAGGAAGCTATACTTACCAAAAGGCAGCAAGATTCTCACCTCACGATCAGCTTGGGCCAGTTCTTGCCGAGATGGCGAATACACCGATCCGGAAGAAGACATGCTGAAAAGAAAAAAAAATTACATTAGTACATAATAAATTTTACAGGACACACAGACATTATTTTTAAGAATACTCACATTTTGGCTCCTGAAGCTTGAATCCACAGGTAGAAGGCTCTTGTAGAATGCTTGTCTGGTCTCTGCAAGGCTGTATGTAATTGTCTGACCCTGAAGACACCTTCTTTTATTTACACTCATCCAAAACAATGTTGCTTGTTTACGGGGAGTTCTAGACAAGTGTCTAGACATTGTTTACTCAAATCGCGAGCGCGCAAAAGGCGCTGATGTGGCGGTGCCAAGCGCTCGTCAGCAACCACATAGACTGTAATGCTATTTTTGTGCGCTCGCAATTTTTTTAACGATGCCGCCAGAAAAAAAAATGCAACATGTAGCGTACGGGGCGTCTGGGCGCACACCTGTAAAATGCGCAGTGCACGCTAAACGCTGAAGAGCGCGTACATTCGCAAGACCCTGCGATCACCATGTTAAAGATAGGGGGACATTGCGCATGCGCCCAATAGCGCACGATGCGATGCGCGATTGAACGCTAGTATGAAACTAGCCTCAGGAGAGTCAAAACAATTAAGCACCTTGACAGGGAACTAGTGACGAACTGCAACTAGACCTAACCTCAGGCAAGGTGTTGAGATTGTAACTGCCCAGTGTATATCTACTGCTGGCATGGGATAGGTCAGGGAAGCAAAACTCTGCAGAACACAGTGGTTTTAAATTCTTAAAGAGTTTGGCCGTGCCTCTCTATATCCATGTGGAGACTCTCTAGCAACAGGAAGATGAAACAGTCCTGGAAAAGTTGCTCAAGGAAGCTCAGTGAGATAGTCTGACACTGGGAGGAGTAGAGAGGTACATGCAGTGAGTAGAACTGCGTTTAAACCCACCGACATTACAGTACTCTCCCTTACATAAATCTGATGAGACCAGGACATTCTCTGACCCTCACAGATCGTATTCTCAGATCTATGATTTTCAAGGATGTGTGAATGGTTCTATAAAACTCTACATGTGCGTGTGCCGTACAATAAAAAAAATCTTGCAGCACACAGACATATCACACGAATGTGAGAATGCAGCCTAAGGGATTTTACAACTGACATTATCACTTCAAGTCACATAGTGCAGAAACAACATAATATTTACATCCAGGTACTTTCCGCTGACATCTGATCTGATTAGAGTCATTTCCTGCAGTTTCTTCTCCATCTGTCAGATCTTCATGTCAACATCTCCCAGCCATGACTCGTGATCACCGCAGCCATGAAAACAAAAAGATCATATATATTGTATACATACATGTGTCTCTCAGACTACAGATATGTACCCCTTAACCCCCAAGGGTGGTTTGCACGTTCATGACCGGGCCAATTTTTACAATTCTAACCACTGTCCCTTTATGAGGCTATAACTCTGAAACGCTTGCATGGATCCTGGTGATTCTGACATTGTTTTCTCGTGACATATTGTACTTCATGTTAGTGGTAAAATTTCATTCAAATAACTTGCGTTTATTTGTGAAAAAAAATGGAAATTTGGCAAAAATTTTGAAAATTTCGCAATTTTCCAACTTTGAATTTTTATGCCCTTAAATCACAGAGATACGGCACATAAAAAAACTTAATAAATAACATTTCCCACCTATTTACTTTACATCAGCACAATTTTGGAACCAAAATTTTTTTGGAGGAAGTTATAAGGGTTAAAAGTTGACCAGCGATTTCTCATTTTTGCAACACCATTTTATTTTTATGGACCACATCACATTTGAAGCCACTTTGAGGGGTCTATATGATAGAAAATACCCAAAAGTGGCACCATTCTAAAAACTGCACCCCTCAAGGTGCTCAAAACCACATTCAAAAAGTTTATTAACCCTTTATGTGCGTCACAGGAATTTTTTGAATATTTAAAAAAAAAATGAACATTTAACTTTTTTTCACAAAAAAAAATATTTCAGGTTCAATTTTTTTTATTTTACCAAGGGTAACAGGAGAAATTGGACTGCAAAAGTTATTGTGCAGTTTGTCCTGAGTATGCTGATACCTGATATGTGGGGAAGAACCTCTGTTTCGGCGCATGGCAGAGCTCAGAAGGGAAGGAGCGCCATTTGACTTTTTCAATGCAAAATTGGCTGGAATTCAGATCGGATGCCATGTCATGTTTGGAGAGCCCCTGATGTACCTAAACAGTGGAAACCCCCACAAGTGACCCCATTTTGGAAACTAGAACCCCCAAGGAACTTGTCTAGATATGTGGTGAGAACTTTGAACCCACAAGGGCTTCACAGAAGTTTATAACGTACAGCAGTACAATAAAAAATCATATTTTTTCCACAAAAATGATCTTTTCAACCCCAATTTTTATTTTCCCAAGGGTACCAGGACCCCAAAAGTTATTGGGCAATTTGTCCTGAGTACCCTGATACCCTACATGTGGGGGTAAACCACTATTTGGGCGCATGGCAGAGCTCAGAAGGGAAGCAGCGCCATTTGACTTTTTGGGCTGGAATTGAGATCGGACACCATGTCGGGTTTGGAAAGCCCCTGATGTGCCAAAACAGTGGAAACCCCCCACAATGACACTATTTTGGAAACTAGAACCCCCAAGGAACTTATCTAGATGTGTGGTGAGCACTTTGAACCCCCAAGGGCTTCACAGAATTTTATAACGTACAGCCGTACAATTAAAAAATCATATTTTTTTCACAAACATTATCATTTAGTCCCCATTTGTTTATTTTCCCAAGGGTAACAGGAGAAATTGGACCCCCAACTTGTTGTCCAATTTGTCCTGAGTACGCGGATATCCCATATGTGGGAGAAAACTACTGTATGGGCACACGTCAGGGCTCGGAAGGGAAGTAGTGACGTTTTGGAATGCAGACTTTGATGGAATGGTCTGCGGGTGTCATGTCGCGTTTGGAGAGCCTCTGATGTGCCTAATCTGTTGAAACCCCCACAAATGACCCGCATTTTGAAAACTAGACCCCCCAAGGAACTTATTTAGATAAAGCACTTTGAACCCCCAAGTGCTTCACAGAAGTTTATAGAAATGACGTGGAAGTGCAATAAGGACTGCGCTTGCTTCTGGTAGAGTAAAGGGTTCTTTATTCAGCCAACGCGTTTCCTGAGCCTGCTGGCTCACTTCATCAGGGCAGATTCCTGCCCTGATGAAGTGAGCCAGCAGGCTCAGGAAACGCGTTGGCTGAATAAAGAACCCTTTACTCTACCAGAAGCAAGCGCAGTCCTTATTGCACTTCCACGTCATTTCTGCAATTCTGTCCTAGGACCCTGTGCAGACTTGCTGCTGCTTCTCAAGCGTTCATGGGTGTTGTGACTTCCTCACAACCCCAATAGGTGAGCACCTTCCCTACTGTTCCACAATTTTAATTGTTTTATACGGATTTCACACAGTGGATGCGCCCTGTATCTCTCCTTTTATCTCACAGAAGTTTATAACATAGAGCCATAAAAATAAAAAAAATCATTTTTTTTTCACAAAAATGTTATTTTTGCCCCCATTTTTTTATTTTCCCAAGGGTAACAGGAGAAATTGGACAACAAAAGTTGTTGTTCAATTTGTCCTGAGTAGGCTGATGCCCCATATGTGGGGGTCAACCACTGTTTGGTCGCATGGCAGAGCTTGGAAGGGAAGGAGCACCTTTTGACTTTTTCAACGCAGAATTGGCTGGAATTGAGATCAGACGCCATGTTGCATTTGGAGATCACCTGATGTGCCTTAACAGTGAAACCCCCCAATTCTAACTCCAACCCTAACACATCCCTAACAATAATATCAGCCCTAGCCCTAACCCTAGCCTTAACCCTAGCCCTAACCGTAGCCCTAGCCCTAACCCTAATGGGAAAATGGAAATATATACATTTTTTTTTATTTTATTATTTTTCCCTAACTAAGGGGGGGATAAAGGGGGTATGATTTACTATTTATAGCAGGTTTTTATGTTTGGCAGCTGTCATACGCTAAAAGATGCTTTTTATTGTAAAAATCGTTTTTTGCATCACCACATTTTGAGAGCTATAATTTTTCCATATTTTGACCCACCGAGTCATGCGAGGTCTTATTTTTTGCTGGATGAGTCGACGTTTTTATTGGTACCATTTTCGGGCACGTGACATTTTTTGATCGCTTTTTATTCCGATCTTTACGACGCAAAATGAACAAAAAGCAGCATTTCATGAAATTCTTTTGGGGGGTGCGTTTACACCTTTCTGCGTCCGGTAAAATTGATTAAGCAATTTTATTCTTCAGGTCAGTACGATTACAGCGATACCTCACTTATGTCGTTTTTTTATATTTTGGCGCTTTTTTGCAATGAAAACAATTTTATATAAAAAATTATTATTTTTGCATCGCTTTATTCTGCGAGCTATAACTTTTTATTTTTTCACTGATGATGCTGTATAGCAGCTCGTTTTTTGCAGGACAAGATGACGTTTTCAGCAGTACCATGGTTATTTATATCCGTTTTTTTGGTCGCGCATTATTGCACTTTTTGTTCGGCGGTATGATGATAAAGCATTGTTTTTTGCTTTGTTTTTTAATTATTAAGGGGTTCAATAAAGGGGTTAACTAGTGGGACAGTTTTATAGGGTGGGTCGTTACGGACGCAGCGATACCAAATATGTATACTTTCATTGTTTGTTTTTTTATTTCCAAAAAAATGAATTTATTAGGGAATATTTATAAATATTTTTACACTTTTTTTTCTTTTTACTTTATTACATTGTCCCAGGGGGGACATCACTGTCATGTGTCAGATCGCTGGTCTGACACATCACAAAGCTGTGACAGATCAACGATCTGACACAGGCACTGCAGCAGGCTTCCTCATGCCTGTGCCGTGCAGGCACTGAGGAGGTCGCCTCCCTCAAGGCCCCCGAAGGTCCCCGCCGCCATATTGGATCCGGGGATGTGCAGGGAAGGAGGCCCCCGCAGCAGCACTGCACATCGCGCTGCTGCGGGGGTCTCAGGGAAGCATGGAGGGAGCCCCCTCCCTGCCGTTGCTTCTCTAAACCCCTGGTCCACTGCGATCATATTTGATCACAGTGTGCCAGGGGTTAATGTGCCAGGGACGGTCCGTGACCACCCCTGACACATAGTGCCGGGTGTCAGCTGTGATAATCAGCTGACATCCGGCCGTGATCAGCGGCTATGACGTACTATCCCGTCCTTGAGAATTAAGTCCCAGGGCACATGGACGGGATAGTACATCATATGTCAGAAAGGGGTTAAGCAAAAACCTCAATGAAGACCACAGGGCAAAAAAAGAAAAGTGATTTTTTTTTTTTAAAAAAAAAGCAAATTATGGGGCCAAGGAGTTTATAATGCTCTTCTTACAAATATCTGGCCATAGTAAAGCATTGAGCTATTTAAAAACCTCAATTAAAATTGCTCAGTGTCACTGCCAATTTTATTAATTGCTACAAAGCAATACAAAATGTCAATTGAAGATGAGCAGAATTAAATTATTTGGCAATGGAAGGCAAGTATAGACTATACATAAAAATTTACAACATAGGTATAACAAATAAAATGGGGAAAAGGCCATAGAAGCAATATACATTTACGAGTAGTAAGGGGAGAACAGATAGACCAAGGAGAGATAAAGAATCACATAGGAAGGAAAGAAAAATATTCAGAATTTGGGAGTATAAATTTATGACGACCTTTGACACTCTCAGTGCTGGAATGAATGTGTTGCATGGATTTATGTCTTTTTACATCAATTAAGGAATTTGCTTTCAAGACCTGGTGGGGGGCATCACAACACATTAGGAAACCCCAATCAGAGGACTATAAAACATCCGGACTCCTTATCTATGTACTGGTCCAATATTTATGTTTCTCCCTCTCCCATATTGATAGTTCTGCTTCACGTCACTTGTCTTATCCATTGCATTTTTTCTGTGTTGTATTGTGCATAAATATGTGACTCTTCAGATTTTGTATTAGTCTAGCCTGAAGAAGAGACCTGAGTAGTCTTGAAAGCTTGCAATGTGTTACCATCTTTTCAGTTAGCCATTAAAAGGTATCAACCACTGAGGACTCTCAATTCTGAATATTTTTCTATCTACTGGCTAACACGGTACAAAGATATACATCTTTCCTGTATAAGAAGGAAAGGAATTATCTCCTCATCATCATAAACTGTTCTACATAGTGAAGTTAACTCTATTAACCTTTTAAAACTCCTTAAAGGGGTGGTGCAAAATACTAATTAATTTTCATCCTATATGCCAATCTAAACCAATTTCTAATATACCTTAGTTAAAAATTAATTAAAAATTTCCTATCCTCCTGTAACTACACTAACTGCTTTTCTTTTTCTTCCCCACTTCCTTTTTGATGACGCTTTGTCTGAGAATCCCAGTGCATGCTGGGATAGTGAAACAAAGCATCATCAGGGAGCTCACCCTGAAACAAGCATCATCAGTGATGCTCAGGGGCGGACACTGACAGCTTGGGACCCCTGTGCAAGAAATGTGTCTGGGCCCCCGTCATTTTATGGCGACAAAGCTATATATAAATATATATATATATATATATAAAACCTTCCTTCTCACCCCTCAATGGGGCTGATCTTTTTTTGTTGTCCTTTCTCATTCTCAGGTCCTCCTCGGGAGGCTTGGGAGTTTGAGGGTTCTGCGCAGGATCTTAGTTGTTCCCAGTGTTGCGCTTTTCTGGACAGAGGGCTCAGAGGTTTCTCCTGGGATCTGTTGTACCCATTCTTCCAACTTAGGGGTCACTTCTCCAAGTGCTCCTATCACCACTGGAATAACTGTTGCCTTCACCTTCCACATCTTCTCCAGTTCTCCTTTGATGCCCTGGTATTTCTCCAGCTTCTCATATTCCTTCTTTCTGATGTTGCTGTCACTTGGCACTGCCACATATATTATCATTGCTGTCTTCTGATCCTTGTCTACTATGACAATGTCTGGTTGGTTAGCCAACACCTGCTTATCTGTCTGGATCTTGAAGTCCAACAGTATTTTAGTTGTTTAATTTTCCACCACTTTTTATGGGGTCTCCCACCTGGACTTAGGGGGGCTTACCCCATATGCTGCTCAGATGTTCCTGTATACAATTCCCGCTACTTGGTTGTGGCGTTTAGTATAAGCTGTTCCTGCTTGCATTTTGCATCCTGCCACTATGTTTTGTACTGTTTCTGAGGTTTCTTTGCATAGTCTACATCTTGGGTCTTGTCTTGTGTGGTAGATTCCTGCTTCTATGGATCTTGTACTTAGTGCTTACTCTTGTGCCGCTATGATTAGTGCCTCTGTGCTGTCTCGGAGTCCAGCTTTCTCCAGCCATTGTTAGGATTTCTCCATGTCAGCCACTTCCATTATCTGTCCGTAGTACATCCCATGCAGCGGCTTGTCTTGCCATGGCACTTCACGCTCCTGTTCTTCCTTTCAGATCTGTTGTTACTGCCTTAGGCTTTCTGTCAACATCTCATCTTCTGGCGCTAATCTGATGTATTCCTGGATGCTCCTTGAACCTGGATCTGATGAATCATGGATATATATATATATATATATATATATAGCCACACACAAACATGTATATACACTGCTCAAAAAAAATAAAGGGAGCACTTAAACAACAGAATATAACTCCAAGTAAATCAAACTTCTGTGAAATCAAACTGTCCACTTAGGAAGCAACACTGATCGACAATCAATTTCACATGCTGTTGTGCAAGTGGAATAGACAACAGATGGAAATTATTGGCAATTATCAAGACACCCTCAATAAAGGAGTGGTTCTGCAGTTGGGGACCACAGACTACATCTCAGTACCAATGCTTTCTGGCTGATGTTTTGGTCACTTTTGAATGGTGGTTGTGCTTTCCCACTCGTGGTAGCATGAGACGGACTCTAAAACCCACACAAGTGGCTCAGGTAGTGCAGCTCATCCAGGATGGCACATCAATGCGAGCTATGGCAAGAAGGTTTGCTGTGTCT
Organism: Dendrobates tinctorius; assembly: GCF_039654945.1. Lineage (NCBI taxonomy): Eukaryota > Metazoa > Chordata > Amphibia > Anura > Dendrobatidae > Dendrobates > Dendrobates tinctorius. Next base: position 26,028,789 of record NW_027361827.1, on the reverse strand, counting down.
GTCAGCGTAGTGTCCAGAGGCTGGAGGCACTACCAGGAGACAGGCAAGTACACCAGGAGACATGGAGGGGGTCGTAGGAGGGCAACAACTCAGCAGCAGGACCGCTACCTCAGCCTTTGTGCAAGGAGGCACAGGAGGAGCACTGCCAGAGCCCTGCAAAATGACCTCCAGCAGGTCACAAATGTGCATGTGTCTGCACAAACGGTTAGAAACTGACTCCATGAGGATGGTCTGAGTGCACGATGACACACAAGCACAATTAAAAGTCCAGTGTCACCCCTGCCACGTCATTACAACCAGACACAGCCGCATGGCACACTACGAGCAGTCGTGGAGTGTCTGGTGAAGTCACAGCAATCAGGCAGCTCCAGCGGTCCGGCACAGCAGAGATGCTGGGGGAGTGGCCCGTGCCCCAACTGTGAGTGGGTCCTCTGATGGTCCAAGGCCCTGTTTACCCCCGCTCCTCCACACTAATGAGCAAATTGTGTGCAGGCAGAATATTCACCTCCAGAGCCCCCACACTATAAGGTGCAAACTGCAGCAGTGCAGCCACTATTTACCCCCTCCAATCTGTGTGCAGCAGCTAGACATATTATTTTTTTAAGAATTGTCAGCATAGCGGCTAAGGGACACATTAAGAAAAAAAAATTCACAGCCGGGCCCAGCTCACCGTCTGGCGTCTGCACACAGCCTCAGCTCCTCACGCTCCACCTCCAACAGCCGGTAGCCGCCCTCACATGTGCAACTACTTCTGGCTGGGCCAAGCATATACTGCTCTCTCTGGCTGGAAAGCTATGTCAGCCAGGAGGTGTGGGATCCTTATGCAAATCCAGTCAGAGAGTTCAGCCGGGAGCAGTGCAGGACTAGAAAGGAGGAGCTAGCAGGAGCCAGGTACAGAGTGACAGCAGAACACACATTTAATTAAAGCAGGGGTGGGGAACCTTTTTACAGCCGAGGGCCATTTGGAAATTTCTACCATCATTCAGGGGCCACATAAAAATGATCACCTTGAAAATGACCCAGATATATTTAGTTAAACAATTAATTACGGTAACTCACTCTTAATGTTATGGCTGTAGCTGCTTCTCTTTGGTGTAGCTGTGATGTTATGTGATACTGATCATGTTTCTTCTCGCAGCTGCTTTTCCAGGTTTTTGTCAGCCAGAAGAACAGTCATCTTTTTGTCATAAGTTTTGTAAACCATATACATCACATAGGAGATGCTGGGACTATTATATATACACCACATAAGAGAAGATGGGACTGCTATATAAGCATCACATAGGAGACACTATGACGGCTGTCCATACATCACATAGGAGACACAGGGACTGCTGTATATACATCACACAGGAGACACTGTGACTGCTGTATATACATCACATAGGAGAAGCTGATACTGCTGTATATACATCACATAGGAGATGCTGGGACTGCTGTACATATATAACATAGGAAACATTGAGACTGCTGTATATGCACCACAGGAGTCTCTGTTACAAATTACAGAAGGGGTTGGGGGGGCATAGATGGTGGGACACAATCACTAGGGAGGCTAGGGGGAATAGACACCGAGGGGCTATATATATCACTGGGAAGCACAGACAGCACTGGGGTTATATATGTCCCTGGGGGAATATACATCACTGGTGGGGTCACATACATCATTGGGTGCTATATACAGCACATTTTGACTGGGTGACCATTTTTTCATCCTAGAACCTTGATTCTGGACGTTTCTTGCCACTTATACCTTCAAGCTCATTTAACATCTATTTAGCTGGACACTGCAGCACTTAACTATTTGGTTTCTGGTCTACCAAGTTTATATTTGACCCAAATTAGTGATAGTGGTATGGGTGTTGCATGAATCTTCTTATTTGATCTATTCCTTGAAAGGTTTTATATTGTATACCTTTACATTGGTGGTGCACCCCGCTTACTTTCATCTTTATTTACAAGTTTGTTTGCCATTTTTGTCAGGCATTTTACCTTGTATAAATTCTATGTGCTATCATTGGTTTAGGTATGAACCATATCCATCTTGCACAGCTTGTTGATATTGTGCTTTGATAATACAGTGTCCATTTTTATATGTTGGTTTATATTCGCCTTGGGGGACTGTAGCTCTATTATGGACGATCATGTGTTGTTTCTATGTCATGATATGACTTTTTAAATGTTTTTATGTGGTGTTGTTCTTATGAATCCAATAAAATATGTGTATATTTTTGGTGATCCTTGTTATGGTCTGAATCTTTTTTCTTTTTCTGTTTTTCATATGGTGCTGATACACACTACAGGTGTATCCCTAAACATTGTGTGGTGCCCTCCTTTTCTCTATTTACTCACTTAAAGTAGCCGGCATTAATATGGAGTTCCCGTGTTTTTCACATGGACAGGTGTACGTTGCTTGCTCTAGAGTGGGTAACCCCAAAAATCTTTTCATATGTGCACCTGAAGGTAAAACCAGAAACATAGTTTACGAAAAAAGCACTACAATAGATAGTTGTTTAACTGTAAACCAATTTTACTCTTTTGTCTGTGAACTTCTTAGAGATTACACTGGAGGGAGGGGAGAAGGGTTGCACTATCTTGTGTTGGGTGTAAATGTTTTATATGTTTGTGTAAGATGCATAAATTTTTATTTTTGATAAAAAATAGTTGCAATAGTTTATACTACATAATATGTATTGAATATGTAAAATCAATAAAAATTTTAAAATAAAAAAAAAGTTTTTGCTCACATCAATGTTACGACAAATTAGTAAAATGCCAAAATAATAAAAATTTAGAGTAGACATTTTTTTTTTATTGTAGCACTCTGAAAATGTCAATTTCAGGGTGACACTGAAAATTTTACTTTAGCTACCATAACCAACAATCTAACATATCCTCCGCGAGCGAAGAAGCGGGTATTCTACTAGTAATACAAATGACTGAAGTAAGAAAAAGACCATGTGGTCCTTGAAGTCCTCTGCTCTCCAGTGATTGATTACAAGGTGCAGCAGTGATGTCATGATTACAGCACACTGCGGTAGCCAATCTGCCAATATATATGGCACGAGCCGCTGAGGTCTGTGACTGGCTACAGCAGGGATATGCTCTGTAGTTTTGAAGTCATCACTGCAGACTATAAACAGCCATCAGAGCAGAATTAGGGGAAGGGTGAGTGTCAACTCAGCTTGTTGTTATATACCTTGACTAGCCTGGAAAACTCTTTTTGTAGGGTATGGTCACACAACCATTTTTTCACCATCTGAGAAAAATGGTCCAATCATTAAAAAATTTTTTTTTCCACCTTCTCCATTCTGTCAGCGAAAACTGGACAGTACTCAGATGTAATACGAATGCAGTCCAATGTTTTTCATGGACCCGTGAACTTTTGTTGATGATTTTTATTTGACACTCGGATCAAAATCGGAACTGATTGGGCTGAGGAAAAAAAATGGAACGTGCACTGCCCCATAGAATATTATGGGTACGAGCGCTATCCATCAAAACCATATAATATTGATTGTGTGCATGAGCACATCGTTAGCCCAGAAATGTTTTAAAAGGATTGATAGAAATGTAAAAAATTAGTTGAAAACTTTTTGGTAATGTCTTTTCTCCTTTTTTATGTCACTGTTAAACAAAAAATAATGAAATTGTACAGTTTGCACTTTGGCCACTAAGCCTCAGAACAGGTTGTATCATGTTATATGCAGATCACTTGTCAGAGGTCATTTTATCGTCACAGACACAATTATCATGACAGGGAAATGCCTGCAGAAATCAGCAGATTACACAGAATAACACAGTAGATGACGGCAGATCACACAAGATCGCACCATTCACAACAGTTAACAGTCAGCGGAAGATACATTATATTGCCTGTGAGGCCAGTTGAGATGCACAGGAGTTAAGGAGGGAAGAAATAATAGGTCATATTTCCAACTAGCGTATATGCTGCGTTTTTTTATGCAGAAAATCTAATGCATTTAATTATTCAAGCAAAGTGGATGGGATTCCATGAAAACTCATGTCCACTGTACGTTAAAGACGCTGTTGAACAGTGTGATTTTCGGGCATTTTTAGTGCTGAATCTCAATGTTTCTGCACTAAATATAGCATATTAAAAATGTTCTGTCATACAACCGCTGGGAAGATAAGGGTTGGCAGGGAAGAAGCTGAGAGTAGCAGTGGCAACAGCAGCAGCGGGCCCGGAGAAGAACAAGAGTGGCCCAGCACATGAGTGGATACCCAGCAGCCATCTACTCACCACGGATCATTTTCTTGAAAGATGATGTCCAGGAAGAAACTGCTTCTGAAGGTCATCATCCTAGGAGACTCTGGAGTTGTGAAGGCTTTGCTCACAAACCAGTATGTTAATAAGAAATTCACTAAATACGGTATAAGGCCACAACTGGGATGGACTTTCTGACCAAGAAGCTGATGGTGGAAGACCTGCTGATCACAATGCAGATATGGGACATGGCTGGCCAGGAGCACTTCCTGTCTCTCAGGGTGGCCTTCTATTTGGTGCTGACTGCTACGCCCTTTGGCGCCACTGCTGGAGAGATGAATTCTACATCCAGGACAGTCTCCAAACCTGGAAAACTTCCCATTCGTTGTCCTGGGAAACAAGATAGACCTTGAAAGCAGACAAGTCACCACAAAACCGACACAAGTGGGGAGTCATAGCAAAAACAACATCCCTTACTTTGAGACCTGCACTAATGATAAATGTGGAGCAGGCATTTCAGACCATTGCAAGGAATGCACTTAAACAGGAAAAAGAGGTCAAGCAGTGCAACGAATTCCCAGAACCCATCAAACTGGACAAGAATGACTGGGTAATGGTGTTTGTGGAGACCTGCAGCTGCTGAGAAGGGAGAAGGTGAACCTGGAGTCCTTCACTAACAGATAACACAATTAGGCCTTCCAACATGAGACCCCCTCTCCCTTCCCTGCCCAGAGTGTAAAAGATAAATATGAGACCCCCTCTGCCCTCCCTGCCTTCACCCTCTCCAGCTCCCAGGCACCGGTCCAGACAGAAACAGACACCTGTATTATAAGCAGATCTCCGCCATCATCATCACCCCATCCTCCCTGTGGACTATGCACCCATGTTGGGTTAACCCTTGTCTCACCAAGTGGCCTGCAACCATCAGTGTTGCAGGCCTCTTTGGGGCACGCAGCCGTTAACGCAAGATACATAGACAATCTTGTTTGAACATAAGTTAATTTTTATGTCTTGTGGAAATATGGGATTTTTTGTTCACTTTTTGTTCTTTCTTTTTACACTTTTTACAGTTTTGTGTATAAGTATCATATACGACATGAAGATAAATTAACCTTCTAATTATGTGATGAAAAAATGCTGTGTCTAATACCCACCAAAAAAGGAATACAAAAAAGTGAAAATCCTTCATAAAATACAGCAAAAAAGCAATAATAATCAGAGCAGATTACTATTGCGTAGTTTGGTGCAGAAACCTGGAATCTTTCCACACGTGGGGAGCATGGTCTTAATGATCAGACTGCAGTAATTATGATCTCTCCTGTTTTAGAGACATAACTTTGATGCACAGTAGGAGGCAGCATCACATAGCGATGCTGCCTCCTGCTGGTATGGAACACTACTGGAGGACTTTACAGGAAGGGCTGAGGCAATATCTATCTCACGCACCATAGCTGCCAGTGGTGAAACTGTAAGAAGCAGGTGGAGCCATGGAGGTTGGAATCATTCCTTTATGTCTCCGGGAGAAGATACCACTTTAATGGAGACCTCCTCTTAGCAGAATTCTCAGGTCAGTTTCTATATTTTTCAGCATTATATAGCTGGCTTTAGGAAAGTGTAAATGGTAAAATAAGGGAATTAAAATATTTAATCTGTACAAGGTTAAGGAAAGGTGTGTAGGAGCTAGTGCTAGGTATGCTACGCAATGGGCAGCAGAGTGGCTCAGTGGTTAATAGTGTAGCCTTGCATCTCTGGGGTCCTAAGTTCAACTACCACCAGGAACAACATTTGCAAGGATTTTGTATGTTCTCCCCATGTTTGCCTGGGGTACTACAGTTTCCACTCACCCTCCCAACTAAGGGAATGTTCTGCATAGGTCACGGAAGATGCCTAGAAACTCTCCTATAAAGATCAGTATGTTGTCTACTTCGGTATCATTGCGAAAACCCATCAGCTAAAGGGGCAGAGACTTTGTTGGAGCAAAAGTGGGTGAATAATGTTGACTTTGTTATGTTTGCATATAAAGCCTAAAAACAAAATTAAAAGAAAACAAACATTTGATGCTGGCTTGCTGTTGGCATTTGCTGTAAGTTTGTTCAAGCATCTAATACTGTTTACTAAAATAATATATTCAGACTTTGATTTTGGCTACAGAAGAGTGAACTCGAACTGTAAAGTTTTGGGTTCGTACCGGACACCAAGTGTTCATTACCAAACCCCTAACATGGTCTTTTTACCAGATAACCATTTACTGTTCAGGTTCAGATGTTGAATAAAGTTTGTTGAAAGGCTGAAGCACAGCCAATCAACAAGCTTTTAGGCTGTATGCACTTCCGGAGTCATCAGAGCGATGCCAAGTATTGAGTGTACTCTGCCATCCTGCCTGTGGGAGCACTGTGCTTTTAAACCTCTGTGTATTCTGCACCCCCGCCTGTTGGAGCACTGTGCATTTAAGCCTCTGTGTGTATATTGCACCCCCCTGTGGGAGTACTGTACCTTTAAGCCTCTTTGTGTACTCTGCACCCCTGCCTGTGGGAGTACTGTTACAAAAAGCCTTTGTGTACTCTGCAGCCATGTCTGTACAAGTAGTGTGCCTAAGAAATAATTCTACTTCACAGCCGTGTGTGTGCGAGTAGGGTGCCTTAAAAATAATTCTACCTTGCAGCTGTGTCTGTGCCATTTGTGCGCCTAAAAAATAATTTTACTCTTCCGCTGTGTCTATACAAGTTGTGACCGGGCCTAAAAAATTATTTTACTCTACAGCTATGTCTGTACGAGTAGTGTGCCTATTAAATAATTATATTGTGCAGCTGTGTCTGTATGAGTAGTATGCCTAAAAAATAATTATACACTGCCGCCAGTTTTGTGCGAGTAGTGTGCCTAAAAATAACTTCCAAAAATAAGGCCATCAAATAGGAAACACAGACGTGGCTGTGGTGATGCTGGTGTAGCTGCTGCTGATGGTGGTGATGGTGTAACTGCTGCAGGGAGAAGACGTGGTTGTTCTGTACCTGATAAATGCCAAAATAGAACACCTTCCTCTGGTGCACGCAGGTGACAGGACGTTCTGCGTCATTTCGTAGGGCAGAACATGTTGAGGTGGTGCTACATTGGATGGCTAACAGTGGCTTCAGTTCCTTATTGTATTATCGTCCACCCAGTCCACTGCTGAAAGCGCAGATTTGGCTCCTGCGGACATTTGGTCAATCCGACTTCAAACCTCACCCTGTTGCAAATCAGTAAAGCAGTCTGAGCACCAAGTCATGCAACAATCACTTCTGCTTTTTGATGACTCCGCTGGCTATGGTTCCGTGGGCCATCCACCTGGCCCTGGCCCACATGTAGAAGATATTGAGTTCACTGATGCCCAACCACTTGTTCAGTTGGAGGATGAGTACGTGGGAGGGTTAGTGCATATGGTCAGCGGACCACTGCAGCACATCTCTGATAAACAAAACTACATCTTAATGCAGTGTGCACAGCAGTAAGGACTGCAGGAGAAAGGACTGGGTGGAGGATGTTGAGGGGGATGATGAAGTCTTAGACCTCATATGGAGCAAAAGCTATTCTAGCGACATGCGCAGTTCAGAGGAGGTGGTCTTGCTGCCCTAGAAGCATAGCAAAGGAGGGATCAGCATGCAAAAGCACAGTGGGCAGCCCCTAGGCAGTACATTGGCTGCTACTGCCCAATGTGCAGAGGAAATGAGAACACTAAAGCCAGCTCACATGAGATCCCTAGCGTGGCATTTCTTCAGGCAATGTGCTGACAACAAGCGACAGGTGGTGTGTATGCTGTGCCATAGCACCCTTAAGTGAGGTATAAATGTCCTGAACCTGAGCACCACCTGCATGACGAGGCATCTGAATTCCAAGCACGATGTACAGTGGAGTACACACCTTAAAAAGCATGACAGATCTGAGCCTCCTACTGCTCCCTCTTCTGCGGCAGTCTCTGCCTTTTCCTCCAGCTCACGATCAACAGAGCTACCTGCCTTTCCGCAAAGAGAGTATGTGACAACACCACCACTATCACCACCAGTGTCACCGAGCGTCTCCACACCATCCCATGTAAGTGTTCAGCTCTCCACCCACAAACCCTCGAGAGAATTAGGAAATATCCCCCCCTACCCACCCATGAACTATGATCCTGAATAACAGCATTTCCAAATTACTGGCCTTTGAAATGCTGTCATTCCGGCTGGTGGAGATGTACAGTTTTAAAAAACTGATGGCAGTGGCTGTCCCACAGTACATTGTTCCCAGCCACCACTATGCTTCCAGGCAGGCCATCCTTGCCCCGCACACAAATCAGGTGTGCACTGTGTAATGCTATCAGTGCCAAAGTCTACATAACCACCGATATGTGGACCAGTAAGCACAGCTAGGTACGTTGCATCTCCTTACCTGCTCACTGGGTAAATGTAGTAAAACACCCTTACATGGCGAGGGTGAGGTGAATGGCCTCCCTTGGACACAACGACCTCCCTGCCTCGTTAACCCACGCACCCAAGGCAATGCACAGGGTTGTTTGGGTGAGGAAATGGGGGCCTACACTGTGCCCTTCTCAGGGTTTCAATGCATTCCTTTACCGTTTCTTAATTTTTTATGGCAATCTGTAGCCAGGAATTCAAAACATTGAATCCAAATTGACAGATTTAATGATCATTCGCAGTTTCACTGTACCGTCAGTGTGTACGCGGTAGTCGTGGTACAGGGTCTCGCCTTCCAAAATGTTTTCTATCAAATCCACTTTACAATCTTTTAAAATTTGTCCCCAAACTTTTAATAGATGTAAGGAGGTGAGGGCCTAGCCCTGTAAATATTGTTATTACATATTAACTGTGTTCCTTACATGTCTGTGTGCAGTATACACTATATGTCGTGTGTGTGTGTGTGTGTGTGTGTGTGTGTGTGTGTGTGTGTGTGTGTGTGTGTGTGTGTGTGTTTGCGGCCACATGACAATAGATAGAGTTAGTTGTAGTACCATTAAGGGACACTAGATGGGGACACTGAGCATAACTGAGGGAATCTGTGGAGAGGGTTAAGTTAGAGGAGTGGCTAGCCAGAGACAAAAAGAAGGTAGTTTTCCCTCATGAGTGAGTTGAGCCCGGGGTAGCCATACTGGACAGTGGAGTACAGCAAATGCCTACAGCAGTAGCCAGCGAAGAAGGTCGCCGGAGGTTACACAGTTAGAGACTGGGAACTGCAGGACTAGGGAGACTAAGGGAGAAGTCTCAGTGGTCAAGTCAGCTAGCAAAGAAGAGCTGAAGTGACAACCAAGCCAGTCTATGGAAACCAGCCCGTGTCTGGGATTGTCAAACCAGGGAGGTCAGTGGGAGAGCCCCCTGTAGAAGTGGCAGCTGGAGTGCGGGAGCTGTGTGAAGCATCTAGAGAGCTGCAAATCTAGGCCGCACACAGGAGCAACAGTGCCGTAAACGGGTGAGCTGTAAAGGATAAGATAGGTACCTTCGGGGGCTGAAGTCGGTCTCAGGAAGAAAGTTCATAGTTCCGTGTTCACCGTGTTCCCTGTGACGTGTCAGCTTGCTTGTGTGGTTCATACGTGTGAAGTGAAGGAAGAAGTAACCTACTGCTGTAGATGAAGATGTATTGCTGTTATCAAGTAAAGAGTCCTCTAGCCATTGTGGATATGCTGTGCCCCTGAAGAGAATAAAGCTGAGTTGTTAAAGTTGTTTCCAGCCTCTGTCTGCAGGCAATTGGGTCCCCAAAGTGGACAGCATACCGGAGATGAAACAGCCTCCAGCACAGTGGGTACTGGAGTGACCGAACGGGCTACCCCCCGGCGGCCATGGTATTACATAGGCCAAGTCAAATTCTTTCTTTTTGACATCTTGTTGTCTCATATTGGTATCATCTGCTGGAAATGAGTGTTCATTCTGGACACATACATCTCTTCTGTCAAACCAGAAAGCACCAAAACAAAAAACCCCTTAAAAATTAACTTTTAATAGAGTCATTAAAACAACCCATATATGAATATCTAAATCTACCAGGGGGTTAAAGGTCAGTTATTTATATAGAATTTTTTTTACCATATATGTACAGAGGCAAAAAAGCTATATTGCCCTATTAGGCCCTATAATGACCCTTCCTGACCGCGGAGGTTGGCATCCTAGTTGTAGACGATATGGCGCTCCCGCTCAACGTCTGTGTCCCTAACTACGCCCTAGACCACCCTGCGTATACAAAAAAGGACACAAAAATTTTAACACACACACCTACAGTACCGACAAAGAACAAACAAAAATGAAGAGACAATAAGTCTCAATAGAACAGTGCTATAGTGCTGCAAACCTTATCTCGTAGTATGAATACAGTCTTATCTCAAAATTTGAGAAATTGCAGCTTTAATGGGACTTATCTCGTAGTCAAAAATACAGTAAGCTGCAGTAGACGAAAAATACTTGGGCTTAAATAGCCTATTCAATAATTTATAAAAAACGTCTACAAAGGGGTTACACCACAATTCACACTCGATGCAGCCTCCAATGGAACTTATCTCGTAATAGAAAACATCATAAGCTGCCACCAATTTATACCTGGGTTTAATCCCCCATCAACTATAGGAAGACTGAGAAGCTTCAGCAGCACAAATAGTACACTTGTGTAAGGACGCACATTTAAACTTAAATACACTGCATTGCCAGAGAGAATTATTAACATAAATGTGCTCTCTGCAACATATCAATCATTGGGAAGGCCAAGATATATAGTCACCCAGTCTTCTATGCAATGAAAAAAATAACCTCATCAAATGTCAACCAGATACTCTCTCCGCCAAATGATACCAGATATTATTATGCATAGACTATGCAGTGTTGCTTATAGAGGAAAAAACAGATTTCTTAATATATCTGTTCCATCATGAGGTACATAATTTTCCCCAGCGTCCATTAATCATCAGTCTGTAAGATATAATATACAAAAAAGGTACTTATCAGCCATTCAGCCATTGATGAAAACGAAACCCGACGCATTTCCCCCTCAAAATAGACGAGGATTCATCAGGGGTCAGCGTTCAGCGCTGTCATTTGAAAAATCAGAGCCAATTATGGAACACCCACTTCCGGTCCAATGAATGGCAAGATGAAGATCAAATGGAACGCAGTCTGCGATCCACAGGCCGGAAATGAGTCATAAAGGGGCGGGGAGGGACAAATGGACTAGATGATGTCCATAAAAGATTACATACAGTGGGGAAAAAAAGTATTTAGTCAGTCAGCAATAGTGCAAGTTCCACCACTTAAAAAGATGAGAGGCGTCTGTAATTTACATCATAGGTAGACCTCAACTATGGGAGACAAACTGAGAAAAAAAAATCCAGAAAATCACATTGTCTGGTTTTTTTTTCATTTTATTTGCATATTATGGTGGAAAATAAGTATTTGGTCAGAAACAAAATTTCATCTCAATACTTTGTGATATATCCTTTGTTGGCAATGACAGAGGTCAAACGTTTTCTGTAAGTCTTCACAAGGTTGCCACACACTGTTGTTGGTATGTTGGCCCATTCCTCCATGCAGATCTCCTCTAGAGCAGTGATGTTTTTGGCTTTTCGCTTGGCAACACGGACTTTCAACTCCCTCCAAAGGTTTTCTATAGGGTTGAGATCTGGAGACTGGCTAGGCCACTCCAGGACCTTGAAATGCTTCTTACGAAGCCACTCCTTCGTTGCCCTGGCGGTGTGCTTTGGATCATTGTCATGTTGAAAGACCCAGCCACGTTTCATCTTCAATGCCCTTGCTGATGGAAGGAGGTTTGCACTCAAAATCTCACGATACATGGCCCCATTCATTCTTTCATGTACCCGGATCAGTCGTCCTGGCCCCTTTGCAGAGAAACAGCCCCAAAGCATGATGTTTCCACCACCATGCTTTACAGTAGGTATGGTGTTTGATGGATGCAACTCAGTATTCTTTTTCCTCCAAACACGACAAGTTGTGTTTCTACCAAACAGTTCCAGTTTGGTTTCATCAGACCATAGGACATTCTCCCAAAACTCCTCTGGATCATCCAAATGCTCTCTAGCAAACTTCAGATGGGCCCGGACATGTACAGGCTTAAGCAGTGGGACACGTCTGGCACTGCAGGATCTGAGTCCATGGTGGCGTAGTGTGTTACTTATGGTAGGCCTTGTTACATTGGTCCCAGCTCTCTGCAGTTCATTCACTAGGTCCCCCCGCGTGGTTCTGGGATTTTTGCTCACCGTTCTTGTGATCATTCTGACCCCACGGGGTGAGATTTTGCGTGGAGCACCAGATCGAGGGAGATTATCAGTGGTCTTGTATGTCTTCCATTTTCTAATTATTGCTCCCACAGTTGATTTCTTCACTCCAAGCTGGTTGGCTATTGCAGATTCAGTCTTCCCAGCCTGGTGCAGGGCTACAATTTTGTTTCTGGTGTCCTTTGACAGCTCTTTGGTCTTCACCATAGTGGAGTTTGGAGTCAGACTGTTTGAGGGTGTGCACAGGTGTCTTTTTATACTGATAACAAGTTTAAACAGGTGCCATTACTACAGGTAATGAGTGGAGGAAAGAGGAGACTCTTAAAGAAGAAGTTACAGGTCTGTGAGAGCCAGAAATCTTGATTGCTTGTTTCTGACCAAATACTTATTTTCCACCATAATATGCAAATAAAATGAAAAAAAAACAGACAATGTGATTTTCTGGATTTTTTTTTCTCAGTTTGTCTCCCATAGTTGAGGTCTACCTATGATGTAAATTACAGACGCCTCTCATCTTTTTAAGTGGTGGAACTTGCACTATTGCTGAGTGACTAAATACTTTTTTTCCCCACTGTACCCGCACAGCATAAGGGCGGAAGTGTGTCATAAGGAGGAGGGGCCAAGGGGCTGAATCGCATCATTCCATGCCCAGATAACGACAGAGCGGAGGTATGTTATAACGGGGAGGGATACAGAGGCTAAATACATGCCCCTTTTATTCTGTGCAATGGCATGACGTCAGATTGAGCACCCATCTAAAGGAGCGCAGTTTCTCTATTACAAAGTACCGAGAATCCTGCTGTGAAAATCATCATATACCAAACTCCACCCCCAATAATCTCATGTAGCATCTCTCGCAACAAACACATACAGCCATATTAACCCCTTAGCGACAGAGCCAGTTTGCAGCTTAATGACCAGGCCAATTTTTACAATTCTAACCACTGTCCCTTTATGAGGTTATAACTCTGGAACGCTTTAATGGATCCTGCTGATTCTGAGATTGTTTTTTCGTGACATATTGTACTTCATGTTAGTGGTAAAATTTCTTCGATAAGTCTTGTGTTTATTTATGAAAAAAACAGAAATATGGCAAAAAATTTTAAAATTTTGCAATTTTAAAACTTTAAATTTTTATGCCCTTAAATCAGAGAGATGTGTCACATAAATTTCTTAATAAATAACATTTCCCACATGTCTACTTTACATCAGCACAATTTTGGAAGCAAAATTTTTTTTTGTTAGGAAGTTATAAGGGTTAAAAGTTGACCAGCGATTTCTCATTTTTACAACAAAATTTACAAAGCCATTTTTTTTAGGGACCACATCATATTTAAAGTCATTTTGAGGGGTGTACATGACAGAAAATACCCAAAAGTGGCACCATTCTAAAAACTAGACCCCTCAAGGTGCTCAAAACCACATTCAAGAAGTTTATTAACCCTTTAAGTGCTTCACAGGAACGAAAGCAATGTGGATGGAAAAAATTAACATTTAACTTTTTTTTGGAAAAAAATTACTTCAGAACCAATTTTTTTTATTTTCACAAGAATTAAAAGAGAAAATCAACCACAAAATTTGTTGTAAAATTTCTCCTGAATACGCCGATACCCCATATGTGGGGGTAAACCCCTTTTTCAGCACACGGCAGAGCTCGCAAGGGATGGAGCACCGTTTGACTTTTTCAACGCAGAATTGGCTGGAATTAAGATCGGATGCCATGTTGCGTTCGGAGAGCCCTTAATGTGCCTAAACAGTGGAAAACTCCAACAAGTGACCCCATTTTGGAAACTATACCCATTAAGGAACTTATCTAGATGTGTGGTGAGCACTTTGAACCTTCAAGTGCTTCACAGAAGTTTATAACGTAGAGCCGTGAAAATAAGAAATCCATTTTTTTTTCCACAAAAATGATCTTTTCACCCCCAAATTTTTATTTTTACAAGGGTAACAGGAGAAATCATACCCCCACAGTTATTATGCGATTTGTCCTGAGTACGCTGATACCCCATATGTGGGGAGGAACCACTGTTTGGGCGCATGGGAGAGCTCGGAAGGGAAGGAGTGCCATTTTGGAATGCAGACTTTGATGGAATGGTCTGCGGGCATCATGTTGCGTTTGCAGAGCCCCTGATGGGCCTAAACAGTGGAAACCCCCAACAAGTGACTCCATTTTGGAAACTAGACCCATGAAGGAACTTATCTAGATGTGTGGTGAGCACTTTGAACCTTCAAGTGCTTCACAGAAGTTTATAACGTAGAGCCGTGAAAATAAGAAATCCATTTTTTTTCCACAAAAATGATCTTTTCGCACCCAAATTTTTATTTTTACAAGGGTAACAGGAGAAATCATACCCCCACAGTTATTATGCGATTTGTCCTGAGTACACTGATACCCCATATGTGGGGGGAACCACTGTTTGGGCGCATGGGAGAGCTCGGAAGGGAAGGAGTGCCATTTTGGAATGCAGACTTTGATGGAATGGTCTGCGGGCATCATGTTCGTTTGCAGAGCCCCTGATGGGCCTAAACAGTGGAAACCCCCCACAAGTGACCCCATTTTGGAAACTAGACCCATGAAGGAACTTATCTAGATGTGTGGTGAGCACTTTGAACCTTCAAGTGCTTCACAGAAGTTTATAACGTAGAGCCGTGAAAATAAGAAATCCATTTTTTTTTCCACAAAAATGATCTTTTCACCCCCAAATTTTTATTTTTACAAGGGTATCAGGAGAAATCATACCCCCACAGTTATTATGCGATTTGTCCTGAGTACGCTGATACCCCATATGTGGGGGGGAACCACTGTTTGGGCGCATGGGAGAGCTCGGAAGGGAAGGAGTGCCATTTTGGAATGCAGACTTTGATGGAATGGTCTGCGGGCATCATGTTGCGTTTGCAGAGCCCCTGATGGGCCTAAACAGTGGAAACCCCCCACAAGTGACCCCATTTTGGAAATTAGACCCCCTAAGGAACTTATCTAGATGTGTGGTGAGCACTTTGAACCCCCAAGCGCGTCACAGAAGTTCATAAACGCAGAGCCGTGAAAATAAAAAGTCTTTTTTATTTCCACAAAAGTGATTTTTTAGACCCCAATTTTTAGACCCCCAAAGTTGGTAAATAGTGGAAACCCCTCAATTCTTTCTCCAACCCTAACCCCAACACACCCCTAACCCTAATCCCAACCCTAATCCCTAATCCTAATTCTAACCCTAATCCTAGTTCGCCCTAACCCTAGCCCAACCCTAGCCCAACCCTAGCCCTAACCCTAGCCCAACCCTAACCCTTAACCCTAGCCCAACCCTAACCCTTAACCCTAGCCCAACCCTAACCCTAGCCCAACCCTAACCCTTAACCCTAGCCCAACCCTAACCCTAGCCTAACCCTAGCCTAACCCTAACCCTAGCCTAACCCTAGCCTAACCCTAACCCTAGCCTAACCCTAACCCTAGCCTAACCCTAGCCTAACCCTAACCCTAACCCTAACCCTAGCCTAACCCTAACCCTTATGGAAAACTGAAAAAAAAAATATTTTTTTTATTTCATTATGTGTGCCTATATAAGGGGGTGATAAACGGGGGGGTTATGTACTATTTTTATTATTTTGATCACTATGATCGTTTATCATAGTGATCAAAATAATGAATGGAATCTGCCAGCCGGAGCCAGCAGATTCCCGGCAGGCGCACTGCGCATGTGCCCGCCATTTTCAAGATGGCGGCGCCCATCGGATGACGCCGGCGGGCGCGGGACCACCGGTAGGGGACGGAGGACAAGGGAGAGGTACCGTGAGGGGACCGGGGGGATCGGGGACCCTATTTCTCTATCCTCTGATGTGCGATCACATCAGAGGAAAGAGAAATTAAATGTAAAATCGCGGCTTTTTTTTTTTGCGGTCGCCGTTATAGGGTTAATAACGGCGATCGCAAAAGCGGGGGTCGGTAAAAACCGACCGATTCATGTTCTCTGGGGTCTCGGCTACCCCTGGCAGCCGAGACCCCGGAGAAAATCCGACACTGGGGGGCGCTATTCACTTAAATCACAGCGCCGTGAATTAACGGCGCTGTGGTTTAAGTACCCTTAATTACCGCCGTTAAAAGGCGTATCGGCGGTCGTTAAGGGGTTAAACCAATAAGATTGTTGACATTTATTGGCATTCCACGCCCCGGTAACATAAGGGCGGATGTATATTATAATGGTGAGGAACACAGAGGCTAAATACATGCCCCCATGACGTCAGGCTGAATGCCCATCCCAAAAAGCGCACTTTCTCTGTTACAAAGCACCGACAGTCCTGCTGTAAAGTTCATCATATAACAACCTCCTCTCCCAATTATATCATATTGCCCAGTCATATATTAGAAAAGCCTTATGAGTAGTATTGAGCATTCCGTTACCGCAAATATCGAGTATCGGCCGATATTCGCGGTATCGGAATTACGATACTGAGTTCCGATACTTTTTGCATATCGAATACCGGAAATCGGAAGTTCCCATAATGCTATGAGCCAGTTTGATTTGATTCAGCCAATGAGGAATCCTCAGAAGTGTGGGCACATCCTGTTAGGCATGTAGGCATGTTAATTAATTGCATGGCTGTGATTGGCTGCTGAAATGATGTCATGATGCACTATAAAAGCCGCCGCCGCGGCCATTTAGGGTTCACTCTGCTGTGAATTCAAGACTCTGAGGGACAGTTAGAGATAGCGATTTGCTATATAATATTATGCTTTACCCAGGCTACATTATCAATCAGTGTAGCTTTCTTTTGCTTTGCAGCTCTGTTCACTGCTGTCTGCAAGGACTGTGTGAGTGCAGATCATGCTGTAGTGTGTCCTGCAGACACCTCTGGTTGCAGGCCGCTCAGCGTGCGTCACTGCCTCATACATATTTATTTTTGTTTTATTGCTGCTCATTTTTCATTCTCCTATTAGTGTGCATCCATCCGTATCCATCTACATTGGTTGCAAACACTATAGGAGTAGACAGCGGAGCCTTTCTGCAGCCTTTCAGTGCTAGTGCCCAGTTCTCTAGACTGTTCACGGCTGTCTGTGAGGTCTCTGTGTGTGAGTGCAGCTAACGTTGTTGTGTGTTCTGCAGCCACCTCTGGTTGTAGTCCGCTCAGCGTGCGTCACTGCTTCATATATAGTCCTTTTTTTGTTTTATTGCAGCTCATTTTTCCTGATTTTTTTTCTCCTATTAGTGTGCTTCCATCCGTATCCATGTACATTGGTTGGTTGCAAATGGGTCGCCCTCCCAGGGCTGTGGGGTACTTGGTACCAGGCCGGTGTCAGGGGAATCTGTCACAGCAGCGGTGGCCCGGACCGTGGCCCTGGGCACCCAAGTAATGGGGAAATGTTGTTTAAGTGGAATAGAATAGTTCGTGACGCCACCTGAGGTGTTTGGCAAGTGGGATGTTAGGCCGATGCTGCATGTGGATCCTCTGGGGCTAGTGGTGTGTTGCAGCATAGATGGCATAGCTCCCCACAGGTGAAGCTGTAGCCCCAGGGCCATGTAGTGGTGATGGTTGAGGAGAGATGCAGGCAGTGTAAAGGATGGTACCCAGATATAGCAGTGCTGAGTGGGTTGGGGCTAGAATGAATGGAGGACATCGGGGCTTGTAGTTCCAAAGCTTTACTCACAGTCTGCGGTACACAATGGTGCCTGCCTCCAGGCCGTGTCCTCCGGGTCAGAGACTCAGCCAACCCCCAGGCAAGATGGAAAGCTCGTCTCCAACACTCCGCCAACATGTACCTTTCCTGAACGACTCCTCTATTGCGCCTTAAAGTGTGAAGATCTCTAGTACCGTGGTACCCTGGAGTTCCTCCTGTCAGATGTTCCCAAGAACTCTACTCGTATGGCAGACAGCTGTAGCCTGCTTCGGGGACTCCCTTCTCCTGAGTCCCGGCTCTCTAATCAGTTGCTGTTGTGCCCCAAGTCTTAGATGGGAGTAGTGCATTTACAGCCAACTACTCCACCGGTGTCTGCTGCAGAACCATAAGTGTCCATACAACCTCGGGGACCGGGCCCCGGCCTTGAGCTGAGAACCTATAGGCAGGGTTCCCCTTCCAACCCACGTCCTCTCTGTTCTCCTACTCCTTCGTTCCGTACTTGTCTTTCTCTTATGGAAGCTTAGGTTTCAGTTCTACGTCTTTCTCCTTTTCCTTTCCCGTGCCAGCTGGCTCAGATCACTGAGGCAGCTGCAGCACTCCTTCCTCCATCCCTTCTTCCAGGGATCCTCACTCCTGTCTGAGTGACTTCTTACCCGCCTGACCTTCTGCCAGACTGAACCTCTAATCCTACACTTTCCCACTCTTTTATATATCTCAACTCCACCAACCTCCCAGCACATCCAGTGTTCCAAGCAGGGAACCACCAGAGGTGCTCCGCTACTCTCTAAGAACTGAGCCACAATGTGGTTGTGCAGAACTACCCTGTTGTGTGGGGTGCGAGTGTTGGAGTGTGGAAAGGGGTTTCCACCTTACCTGGATGGTGGGACACTACACCTTAGAAGAAGGTGCAGTACCTCTGTGGCGACTGAGCCTCAGGGGCGCCACACAAACACTATATAGGAGTAGATAGAGGAGCCTTTTTTCTGGCTTGTGCCCTGCAGCCGCAGCCAGATTAGTATTAGCCTATTTTTTGGAGCCTCATCTAGGTTACCTTCCTGCATTGTAATAGCTCCAAAAAGTTTGTGATACTATCGCTTTCACATTTTTGGTCACATCCTTTTTGTTTTTTTGAAAAAAAAAACACGTAAATAAAGTTCACCAAACACTCCACACTCCACTACACAATTGTGTAGGCCACATTAGCTCATATTAAAGTGTAGTCCACACACTTTATAAAATTAGTGTTTCTTATTCCTGTTAGCAGCTGTTCAGGAATAAGCACACTAAGCCCCCCCTTTGTACTTTTCTGCCTATCTTTATCAGTCTACCAAGATGAAGAAGGCAGGGAGTAAGGCACGTGGTCGTGGGCGTGGAGTTTCAGCAGGGAGAGGACGTGGGAATTCTGTGAATCAGCCCCCCCCAGTTTTACCAGGGAACAGTCCTTTATGTGCAGCTTTGTAGGACCTCGCCGTACCCCACTGCTGCGGGACGAACAAATTGAAGCCGTTGTCGGATGGATGGCAGCTAACGCATCGACTTCAATTACTTCCACATCCTCTCAGGGCCAGAGCACTGAAGAGCAACCATCTGTCTCTTCACCACCTGCCAAATTGCCCAGGCAGTCAGAGAGCCCTGGACAGGAGCTATCTCTGCTTCTGTTCTCTGAATCTCTTGGCTTGGAAACAGGGGGCCAGCCAAGCAGCATTCTAGAATGTGAAGAAGAGGGAGTATGCAGTGATGCGCAACTGCTTTGTCCCTCTGAATCTGAAGAGGTGGGTGGGCCAGTGCCTATGGTCAGCACACCTCAGTACGCATCAGATGATGAGACTCAGGTGCCACTTTCTGGTGATTACTGTGCTGGCGAGACTACCCATGAGAAGCAGGTGTTTGAAGAGGGGAGTGTAGATGATGAGGTCCTTGACCCATCATGGCATGAGGAACAGGAAGGTGGTGGGAGCAGCTCTGAGGAAGAGATTCCCCAAACGGCCAAAACAGGAGGGAGAGGGAGGGGGCAGACTTGGTTGCCTGTAGCCTCCACTTCGGGACTCGTTAGGAGCATTCCTCTTCCAAAACCCAAAACGGGCGTTCCCATGACTGGCAGTGCGTGGTCCTTTTTTGACACAGTTGCAGATGACATTTGCTTTGTCAAATGCAAGCTGTGTAATCAGAAAGTCAAAAGAGGGAAAAATGACAGCAACCTCAATACCACAAATATGTGAAATATGTGCGGACAAAGCATGTGGTGGAGTTACAAAGACACACTGAAAACGTAGGCCAACCTACAGCACCACCTACCACCTCTTCAGCTCGTGTTGAGGCTTCTTCCTCCAGCTCACACACAGCTGGTTCGGCTTCCTCACAGGCTCGCCATGGAAGAATCTCTGGCACTGTTGTCCAGAGACCCAGTGTAATTCCACCCACAGCACCACGTTCCCTGTCATCCTCACACTCCTAGGCCACTCTACAGCCATCGGTAGCACAGGCATGGGAGAAAAGGCGTCCATACTCGGCAAACCATCCCCGAGCACAGGCTCTGAATGCTGGCTTTGCAAAACTACTGGTCCTTGAAATGCTCTCATTCAGGCTGGTGGAGACTGACATCTACCGTAACTTCATGGCATTGGCAGTCCCACAATACACCGTGCCCAGCCGCTTATATTTCAGCAGGCAAGCCGTCCCTGCCCTGCAAAAGCATGTGGAGGGAAAAATTAAACATGCGCTACTTAACGCTGTCAGTAGCAAGGTCCACCTGACCACCGATGTGTGGACCAGTAACCATGGACAGGGACGATACCTTTCCCTCACTGCCCATTGGGTAATGTTATGGAGCCGGATACAGATCTTGAGAGTGACGCTGTACGTGTTCTGCCAACTCCAAGGATTGCAGGAATCCAGTCTGTACTCATTGACTCCTCCTCATACTCAAGTTCCTCAGAATCAGCGCTGCAGGAGCCGTCATGGTCTACCTCCACATGGACCTGTGAACGGTTACCCGATATGAGCACAGCCGTGGCCAAATGTCAATAGGCTGTACTGAAATTAATTTCTTTGGGGAATTGAAGCCACACAGCGCAGGAGCTCTGGAATGCCATCAAGCAGGAGAGCGACGTGTGGTTTGTGCCAGCGAATCTCCAGCCAGGCTTGGTAGTGTGTGACAATGGCCGAAATCTGGTGGCAGCTCTGGGCCTAGGCAACCTCACTCACATCCCATGTCTGGCACATGTGCTCAACTTGGTCGTGCAGAGCTTTCTGAGGGACTATCCGGATCTTGATGCACTGCTGCACAAGGTCCGCATAGAATGCACTCACTTGCGGCGTTCCAGCATGGCAAGATCGCGCATTGCAGCTCTGCAGCACCGATTACGCCTTCCAGAACATCGCATCATATGTGACCTACCCACCAGGTGGAATTCAATGTTACATATGTTGGAGCGGTTGTGTGAGCAGCAGGCAGCAGTAATGGAGTACCAGCTGCATCAGGCGCAAACAAGTCACACTGTGCGCCGGTCACACTTCAGCACCACTGTGGGCCTCTATGAAGCACATCTGACACGTTTTGCGTGCCTTCGGTGATTCCACGCGGATGGCGAGTGCAGATGATGCACTAGTCAGCATGACTGTCTCCCTTATCTGCCTGCTTCAAAAACACTGCAAGTACTAAGGGAGGAGGTTTTGGAAGAGGTGGAGGATGAGGAGTCACAAATGCCATCTGCTTCTGGACAGTCTGTGCAACGTGGTTCCTCACAAAGGCCTAGGCAGGGGTCACTTTGTTAGGAGGATGAGGAGGAGTCAATGGAGGAGGAAGACATCTCTCCAGAGGAGGGAGGTACACAATGCTCTAGAAGTCAGTATGTACAGCGAGAGTGGGGTGATGCAGAGCAGGCAGAGATGACGCCTCAAGCAGGGGACAGTGTTTCTTGGGCAGTTGGGAGTTTGCAGCATATGGTTGATTTCATGCTGCAGTGTCTGAGAAACGACCACCGCATCGCCCACATTCTCAACACGGCTGATTATTGGGTGTACACCCTCCTAGATCCTCGCTACCGGGACAACTTACAAAGCCTCATAACACCGTTGAACCGGGAGCGTAAAGTGCGGGAGTACCAAGACACACTGGTGCATTCCATCATGTTCTCCATTCCACCCGAGAGCAGTGCTGCTAGTGCTTTACAAAGCAGCTCTGTGCGTCGAGGCAGTGGAGGACGCTCTGCACAAAGAGGGAGCAGAGGCAGCGCCTCAGCACAAGGCAAGACCAGTATGGCCCAAATGTGGCAAAATTTTGTGTGCCCGCCACAAATGTCTACACCATCACAGACGGCTCCAGTCAGCAGGAGGCAACGTTTCCGTCAGATGGTGACAGACTACATGTCTTGCCCTGTCAGTGTACTCCAAGACAGCTCTTCCCCATTCAAGTTTTGAGTCTCTAAGCTGGATACATGGCCAGAGCTTAGCCAGTATGCATTGGAGGTGCTGGCTTGCCCTGCTGCTAGTGTATTATCGGAACGCGTCTTTAGTGCCGCAGGTGGTGTACTAACAGACCGTCGCACGCGACTATCCTCCGATAACATTGACCGGCTTACTTTTCTGAAAATGAACAAGGCCTGGATCTCGCCGGAATTTGCCAGTCCTCTTCTAGAATAAATAATTGGTTGACAACAGTATCCAGGTCTCCTGTTGTGTTCATGTTTCTACCACCTGAACCGTAATCCCTGGGCTCCAACACGACCAGTTGCTGCTCAGAAGTGCCGTCTGTACAGAAAAAAACACTAGCTCCTGTGTTAGTGGGGTTCAGTAACTCCAGCTGCTCCCCTGCTGTGTGTACGGCAATGTCTCCTGCTCCCTCCACATTCAAACTACATCATATACTAAACTTTCTCCAATTAGGCCTCAGCCTACTCCTTGATTGACCCTGGGCTCCAACATCGCCAGTTGTTGCTCAGAAGTGCCGTCTGCACAGAGAAAAACACTAGCTCCTGTGTTAGTGGGGTTCAGTAACGCCAGCTGCTCCCCTGCTGTGTGTCCGGCACTATCTCTTGCTCCCTCCACATTCAAACTACATCATATATTAAACTTTCTCCAATTAGGCCTCAGCCTACTCCTTGATTGACCCTGGGCTCCAACATCGCCAGTTGTTGCTCAGAAGTGCCGTCTGCACAGAGAAAAACACTAGCTCCTGTGTTAGTGGGGTTCAGTAACGCCAGCTGCTCCCCTGCTGTGTGTCCAGCAATATCTCTTTCTCCCTCCACATTCAAACTACATCAGATATTAAACTTGCTCCAAGTAGGCCTCAGTCTACACCATGATTGATCCTGGGCTCCAACACCGCCAGTTGTTGCTCAGAAGTGCCGTCTGCACAGAACAAAACACTAGCTCCTGTGTTAGTGGGGTTCAGTAACGCCAGCTGCTCCCCTGCTGTGTGTCCGGCAATGGCACCTGCTCCCGCCACATTCACACTACATCAGATATTAAACTTGTTCCAATTAGGCCTCAGCCTACACCCTGATTGACCCTGCGCTCCAACACTGCCAGTTGCTGCTCAGAAGTGCCATCTGCACAGAGAAAAACACTAGCTCCTGTGTTAGTGGGGTTCAGTAACGCCAGCTGCTCCCCTGCTCTGTGTACGGCAAATTCTCCTGTTGCCTCCACATTCAAACTACATCAGATATAAAACTTGCTTCAATTAGGCCTCTGGCTCCACTCTGTTTCTAGTATTTACCCTGGCCTCCAACATCGCCAGTTGCTGCTCAGAAGTGCCGTCTGCACAGTCAACATATGCTCCAGTGTTATTGGGGTTCAGAAATGTCATCTGATCCCCAGCTGTGTGTCCAGCAATTTCTCCTGCTCTGTCCACACTCACACAACTACAGATTTTAAACTTGCTCCAATTAGGCCTCTGTCTCCACTCTGTTTGTAGTATTTACCCTGGGTTACAGCATCGCCAGCTGGTTCTCGGCAGTGTCTTTGGCACGGGTACTCCCTCCTGCCCAGCCTGGTTCCAACACGCCTGCTGTTTCCGGGTAGTGTCAATGTCACTTTGCCACCAATACGTTGTCCTGTCGTGTTGCGGTCTGGTTAGCCGAGTCCATGGTGCCTGCAGTTTATGGGCTTCCTATGTGGGCTGCGGGATCTGGCAACAAAGGCTGGTTCCGTAGTGCCAATAGGACAAGCACCCCCTGTAGGACTGTGGGTTTCGGTAACTGCGGCCGGCTCGCAGCCTTGCAACTTTGTTTATCATGGGTAGCTTCTGCTACCCATCCGGGATCCAGTACCGTCAGCTGGTTCTCGGCAGTGCCTTTGGCTTAGGTGCCTCCTTCTCGGTATCCGAGTTCCAGCAACGTCTGCTGGTCCTTGGTAGTGCTTTCTAGCACAGGTACCTCCTGCTTAGTAACCAGGTTCCAGCACCATCAGCTGGTCCTCGGTAGTGCCATTGGCTCTCGTTCCTTCTGCTGCCCATCCTGGTTCCAGCACCGTCAGCTGGTTCTCGGCAGTGTCTTTGGCACGGGTACTCCCTCTTGCCCAGCCTGGTTCCAGCACGCCTGCTGTTTCTGGGTAGTGTCAACGTCACTTTGCCACCAATACGTTGTCCTGTCATGTTGCGGTCGGGTTAGCCGAGTCTATGGTGCCTGCAGTTTCTGGGCTTCCTATGTGGGCTGCGGGATCTGGCAACAAAGGCTAGTTCTGTAGTGCCAATAGGACAAGCACCCCCTGTAGGACTGTGGGTTTCGGTAACTGCGGCCGGCTCGCGGCCTTGCAACTTTGTTTTCCTTGGGTACCTTCTGCTACCCATCCGGGTTCCAGTACCATCAGCTTGTTCTCGGCAGTGCCTTTGGCTTAGGTGCCTCCTTCTCGGTATCCGAGTTCCAGCCACGTCTGCTGGTCCTTGGTAGTGCTTTCTAGCACAGGTACCTCCTGCTTAGTAACCAGGTTCCAGCACCGTCAGTTGGTCCTCGGTAGCATTGGCTCTTGTTCCTTCTGCTGCCCCTCCGGGTTCCAGCACCGTCAGCTGGTCCTCGGTAGTTCCATTGACTCTTGCAGCTTCTGCTACCCATCCGGGTTCCAGCACCGTCAGCTGGTTCTCTTCAGTGCCTTTGGCTTAGGTGTCTCCTTCTCGGTATCCGAGTTCCAGCAACGTCTGCTCATCCTTGGTAGTGCTTTCTAGCACAGGTACCTCCTGCTTAGTAACCAGGTTCCAGCACCATCTGCTGGTCCTCGGTAGTGCCATTAGCTCTTGTTCCTTCTGCTAGCCCTCCAGGTTCCATCACCATCAGCTGGTCCTCGGTAGTTCCATTGGCTCTTGCAGCTTCTGCTACCCATCCAGGTTCCAGCACCGTCAGCTGGTTCTTGGCAGTGCCTTTGGCTTAGGTGCCTCCTTCTCGGTATCCGAGTTCCAGCCACGTCTGCAGGTACCTTGGTAGTGCTTTCTAGCACAGATGCCTCCTGCTTAGTAACCAGGTTCCAGCACCGTCAGCTGGTCCTCGGTAGTGCCACTGGCTCTTGTTCCTTCTGCTGCCCCTCCGGGTTCCAGCACCGTCAGCTGGTCCTCGGTAGTTCCATTGGCTCTTGCAGCTTCTGCTACCCATCCGGGTTCCAGCACCGTCAGCTGGTTCTCGGCAGTGCCTTTGGCTTAGGTGTCTCCTTCTCGGTATCTGAGTTCCAGCAACGTCTGCTGGTGTAGTGCTTTCTAGCACAGGTACATCCTGCTTAGTAACCAGGTTCCAGCACCATCAGCTGGTCCTCGGTAGTGCCACTAGCTCTTGTTCCTTCTGCTGCCCCTCTGGGTTCCAGCACCATCAGCTGGTCCTCGGTAGTTCCATTGGCTCTTGCAGCTTCTGCTACCCATCCGGGTTACAGCACCGTCAGCTGGTTCTAGGCAGTGCCTTTGGCGTAGGTGCCCCCTTCTCGGTATCCGAGTTCTAGCAACGTCTGCTGGTCCTTGGTAGTGCTTTCTAGCACAGGTACCTCCTGCTTAGTAACCGGATTCCAGTACCATCAGCTGGTCCTCGGTAGTGCCATTGGCTCTTGTTCCTTCTGCTACCCATCCAGGTTCCAGTACCGTCAGCTGGTTCCCGGCAGTTCCTCAGCCTTCTTGTACCTTCTGCTACATTTCCAAGTTCAAGCTTTTGGAAATGGTGTTTGGTTATCACTCTGGATCTCCCTGACGACGACCCTGAAGACGACGACCCTGAAGACCACCCCGAAGAAGGCGACGACCACGAAAATGATGACCCTGAAGACGACGACGAAAAAGATGTCCCTGAAGAAGATGACCAAGAGGACAAAGAACATGAAGACAACCACCAAGATATAGAACAACAAGAGACAGAAGACCAAGAAGCAGAAGAACAAAAAGCAGAAGAACATTAAGCATAAGACTAAAAATCAGAGCAAAGATATTATCTAAATTATAAGCAGAAGAAGACTAAGCAGTGTATGGGGGTGAGTCCGTTCCTCCTTGTGGTACCCCTGGAAAATGCCTGCTGCTGCAGGCCAAACTGAACGCGGACAAATCCTGTTGTAAATCTTTTGTGACAAGCAGAACGGCTGGTGTAATCTTCAAACTTTTACAGATAACAACTACAGTAATGCCTGTCACAAATAAGAATATGATGAAGGAGAAGAATAGGAAGAAGATGAAGAAGTAGAATATGAAGAAGAATAATAGTTGAATAAGAAGAATATGAAGAATGTAATAAAAAAGAATAATAGGAAGAAGGTGAAGAAGAAGATTAATAAGGTGAAGAAGAAGTTGATGAAAAAGATGCTGCTGCTGAGGATCATGAAGGAGAAAGTGTGGAAGAAGTAAAAAAAGGTGAAGAGCATGGAAGTAGTGAAACATACATATCTGACAAAATATAAAAAAAGTTAACATAGTCAATATCTTTGTAACTCCGAACGTCTTAAAAAAAAATAATTCCTGCTATTCCATTTAATTGGGCTAAATCTCTATGCCTTTAATGTCTCCTCCACCTCCCCCAATACATTCCGCATTATTATTAGTTGTTTTTCTTCATGTAGAATTAACCTACAAGGAAAGAAAGGGTTTATTTTAATTCCGATATTTCTGTCCCATTGACTTGCATTAGTTTCCGGTATCGGAATCGGCGATATCCGATACTTTTTGGGTATCGATCCGATCCAATCCAATCCGATATTTCACGATATCGGATGGTATCGCTCAACACTACTTATGAGCGGTAAGATAGCATTTTTTCCAACACCCACATACGGGAATATTAAACCAACAAGATTGTTTAATGCTTAAGGCTATTTTATATTACACACCTCTTATTTAATTAGCCAAGGAAAATGCTTCTTTTTCAAACTATGTAATCTTAGTGTGTAGAGTCTTTTAAAAATGTCCCCAATAATAAAAAACAAAAAAAAACCCAGAAAGAGCAAAACAAAAAATCTGTGTCCAAGAACAATGATAATTATAATCTTACACCAATAATAGGTGTTATCACATAACTCATTAGGAGTAATAAAAGTAGGCTGAAGACCTGCGGAACCACATTGATCACAAGTACCTTGTGAAACTCAATTGTTCATTTAGTCCTTTAGGGCTCTGTGATTCGAGAAAGAAGATCCAGCGTGTCTCTCGCTGTAAGATCCTCCTATCCCAATCTCCCTGTCTAACTGTGGGCTGAACTCTCTCAATCACGCGAAAGGAGATCTGTTTAATGTCACCTCCATGTACCAGGTAAACATGCCATGCCATAGGGACATCTCTAAAGTGTTTAATATCACCCAAATGCTCTCCTATACGGACTCTCAACTCGTTTAGTCTTACCCACTTAATCAAGGGGACA
Source organism: Dendrobates tinctorius (assembly GCF_039654945.1). Classification (NCBI taxonomy): domain Eukaryota; kingdom Metazoa; phylum Chordata; class Amphibia; order Anura; family Dendrobatidae; genus Dendrobates; species Dendrobates tinctorius. The sequence continues at coordinate 26,000,902 of NW_027361827.1, read as the reverse complement.
TGAGCAAGTACACAAATATACCACACCTGTGGTTTTACAGTTAGCAAAGAATCTCATGTTATAAGTCCTCTTAGTGAAGGAACTACAGAATGTCTTTGAAGGACAAACAAATTTACAAAAACTGCAGTGTCCACACCTGAATGAACCAGTCGACCTATTCTGCAGCCATGTGCCTTCATTTGTATGCGGTTCAAGATGACTATTCACCACTTTATCCTTGATTGACTTGCCCTTTCTGTAGGTCACTGACGGCTTTGGGGTGATGAAATTACAAACATCTTGGTCAGTCTTAAGAATGGCCCAATGTTTCTTAAGTATACCCAAAACCATACTAGATTGATCATCAAAAGTACCTATCAATCTAGTCACGTTATTCGAGTACTCCTTTTCTCTGGGCACCAAGAGAGATGTCCTCCTCACCTGTTTTGCATGTCTATATGCAGGTTCAATAACCTTTGTGGGGTACCCCCTATTCCTAACTCTACCCTATAGATCTTCCGATTGTGATTCAAAGTCACCCCAGTCTGAACAGTTCCTCTGAACTCTAAGGAACTGCCCCCAGGGGATCCCCCTTTTCAAAGGAGCTGGGTTGATAGCTCTCCCACCTCAGAAGGTTATTTGTTGAGGTTGGTTTTCGATACCGGCATGTTTTCAGAGACCCCTCCCTGGTGATAGATATACTTACATCCAAGAAGGTAATATGGTCTCCCCCCACTTCATGTGTAAAAAGGAGACCCAAGTCATTCTTATTCAAAGTGTCCACAAAGGACCCAAACGACTCTCCACTCCCTGCCCAGAGGACGAGGATGTCGTTGATGTACCGTCCCCAGAACAAGATCTTGGGAGACCAGACGACATCCTCGTCCCCAGACACTATTGTGTCCTCCCACCAGCCCAGGAGCAAGATCTTCTCTGACTTCTCAAGGGAGACGATGGAAGCTAGGAGATCCTTTATGGATATCACTGCTAAATTATGAGATCTTAGAGTGCCTTATCGGTGTGGTTTCCCAACAAAATTGTTAATATGGTACAACAACAAAAACCATGTAAATAATACGGTTCATGATGGTTCCAGGTTTTTAAAATTCCTTTTAAATGAACCAGAGTTCAGAGACAGAGAATAAATATCTATTCTCTATCAAGGTATGTTTGTTTACATACACAACTAGTGGGATCCATGGAGGACCTCTGTCACAACTTGTACCTTTTATCCCCACAAATAGGTGAGACCCCAACTGTTGGGTGTCCACCAGGAGGGCTCTTATAGTCCCTTTTGATAGGTTTTGGGCCTTGTGAGGCCAACTATTCTTTTTTTTTGGGGGGGTTTACATTTTCTGCCGGTTATTTTTTCATTACTGTATTTAATGAAGATTTTATCATACAATGTTAGGGGCCTTAATAGCCCCAACAAAAGATATACCGTATTTTTCGCTTTATAAGACGCTACGGATTATAAGACGCACCACAATTTTTGAGGAGAAAAATAAGAAAAAAATATTTTTTAATAAAATGGTGGTGCCTCTTATAATCCTTGCATCTTATTGCTTACCGGGGTTGGTGGCTGCGGTGTAGAGAGGTCCCAGGCTCGCTGCTGGAGGAGGCAGGCGTGGAGTGATGCTGCAGGCCGCATTCAGGGATGAGGGGGGGCTCCGATGTGTGCTGTTGCTGCTGCAGAGTCTTGTGCTGGTGTCAGGTTTCTCCACTTGTCCGGCGGTTGGAGGCCGGTGCTGCAGGTGCTCCGGTGCGGCGTTGTGTGTCCATCGATGCCCGGGGCTCTGCCGACATTGTTTGACAGACCAGAGCCCCAGCATTTCCTTGGTTCCCTGTATATGTGCGCTGAAGTGCCGGTTAAAAAAAAAATGGCCGCCGGCGCGTGCGCAGATGGGATCTCGGGACCAGTTCTCGAGAGATGAGATCTGAAATCTCATCTCTCGAGAGCTGGGTCCCGAGATCCCATCTGCGCACGCGCGGCGGCCATTTTTTTGCAGGCACCACCGCGCGCACACAGGGAACCCAGGGAAAATGGCCGCCGGCGCGTGCGCAGATGGGATCTCGGGACCCACCTCTCGAGAGATGAGATTTCAAATCTCATCTCTCGAGAACTGGGTCCCGAGATCCCATCTGCGCACGCGCCGGCGGCCATCTTTTTACCGGCACACAGGGAACTGAGGAAATGCCGGGGCTCTGGCCTGTCGCACAATGTTGGCAGAGCCCCGGGCATCGACGGGCACACAACGCGGCACCGGACACACCCGCAGCAGCGGCCAGCAACCGCCGGACGCCCCCGATCACAGCCTAGGTAAGGCATGTCCGCTTTGTAAGACGCACCCCTGTTTTCCCCCCAAATTTTGGGGAAAAAAAGTGCGTCTTACAAAGCGGAAAATACGGTACCTTATTGAGAGAAATTACCCGTACACATGCTGATTTAGTTTTTTTGCAGGAGGTCAGGCTGGCAAAGGACAACCACCCGATTTTTAAACATAAAACCTTTCCTCACATGTTTAAAGCGCTTTCTCCATCAAAGAAAGCAGGAGTGATTAGTGATCAGTAGAACTGTCCCATTTCATTTTGTTGACGAGGTAGTGGACCCATTGGGAAGATTCCACGCTCTCATCTGCACTTTAAATAACACGTCTTGCACAGTGCTGAACATCTACACTCCAAACAAAAATCAGGTCTCCTTTTTGAATAAGCTACTCAAAATAGTTGACAGGGTTAAGTCGGGAGATGTGATTTTTTTGTGGGAATTTAACATTGTCCCCGACAGTGAATTAGATTCATCTTCCAAGGTTCGCCACAGAGCTCCTGTGCTGAAAAATTGGTTAAAACAAAACGTACTGTTTGACATTTTCAGATGTTTAAACACTTCCTCCAGAGAATACTCGCACTACTCAGACGTTCACGGCACAGCCTCTCGTATTGCCCTACGGTAATTCTTACGAATGTTTTCACATTGAGTAAATTCAAAAGTTTAACATTTCTAAGAAAGACACTGTCAGACCACTCACCGATTCTGGCAGAGTTTTTATTAGGCCCTGTCTCTGAAAATACATATCTTTGGAAACGCAACCCAACTTTGTCTAAAATACCGGAATATAGACAGGAGATTGAGAATTTGATAAATAATTATTTTCGGGAAAACACTTCTCCTGAGATAGACGCATTTACACTGTGGAATGCACATAAAGCAGTTGTTATGGGTGGCCTTATCCAGATTGCTTCCAGGCACAAGAAAAAGAATAGAGAAAATATCTTGAATCTACAGGCTTAAATTTATAATAAGGAGGAACAACAGTGCAGACTACCAACTCCATCTACTGCGATTCAGGTGGAAATTATGAGACTCAGACAAAGACTGAGATCAGAAATTTATCTTCAATACGATTCTATCATTAGGGCTTCCAAATTTAAGTCTTATACGTCTATTAATAAACCAACAAGATATATGATGATGAGACTTAAAAGGGAGAGAATCAACAGGAGAATCAATAAAATTATTACACCTGCAGGCAAAACTCTTGTTCACCCTAAGGACATAGTTGGTTCCTTTGCAGATTTTTTCCGGAATCTATATAACCTTAAAGAAGACCCTAATACTCCTAATGTTGATTCAGGCTCTATCAATGCAATCTTATCTAGCATTAATCTCCCTAAAATTACCCCCGCAGATTTAGATTTTATTAATGGCTCTTTTGGCGAGAAGGAGATAGTCGACACCATACATAAACTCAAAATTCAAAAATCCCCAGGCCCTGATGGTTTTTCCAATGAATACTTTAGGTCATTTGCGGAAATTCTTTCTCCCCACTTGGCTTCGGTCTTTGGTGCTGCTTCCTCTTGAGGCTCCTTCCCAAAAGAAATGTTGGAAGCGACAATAATTATGATCCCAAAAGGGGGGGGACCCCGAGAGGATTCAGAGCTATAGGCCAATATCGTTGATTAACAGTGACATAAAAATGTATTCCAAAATTTTAGCTGATCGACTAAAAGGTATTTTGCCATCTTTGCTTTTGGACAATCAGATCGGTTTTACGGAGGGGCATCAGGCATCGGACGGAACAAGGAGAGTAACAAATCTAATGAACAAGATTGAGCTTTCTGGTTCACAAGCTGTTTTTCTGACACTGGACGCGAAAAAGCTTTTGACAGGTTGAACTGGGCCTATCTCAAGGCTGCTCTTGAGAAATTTGGTTTCGATCAGAGATTCCTCTCTACAATATTTGTATTATATTCGGCGCCCAGTGCAAGAATATACACTAACAACTCCCTATCAGAGAAATTCTCCATCTCTAACGGAACAAGGCAGGGATGCCCACTGTCACCTCTCTTGTTTGTCCTTGCTATTGAGCCTTTGGCCAGAGAATAAGATCTAACTCTGATATAAAAGGATTTGCCACCTCACTGTGAGAATATAAACTTGGACTGTTTGCAGATGACCTGTTTCTGACGCTACTCGATCCTAATAAATCTATGGCTGCATTGTCCTTGGAACTGGAGCTCTTTACTAGGGCCTCCTATTTCAAAAGTAACAATCACAAATCTAAATATCTGACTTTTAATATTAGCAGCAAGGAGATTGAGGAACTAAAGAAACAGTATAAGTTTACCTGGGAAGAAAGGGGGATAACATACTTGGGGATAACCATCTCAAACAATATATCGCATACTGTCAAAACCAACTTGAAAGATATTTTTGAGTCTATCTCTCTCGCTGTTTCCTTCTACGCTAAAATATACCTCTTTGTTTGGAAGAATATTAACGGTTAAAACAACTATTTTGCTGAAGGTTCTTTAAGTTTCTAGGGCTCTTCCTTTGATTATCCCTTATAAATTTGTTGGCAAGATTCAGAACCTGATTAATTCATTTATCTGGGGTGGAAAAAAAGCTAAAATCTCACTGGATTTGCTGTACAAAAATAAGAGCAATGGAGGTGTCGGCCTTCCAGATCTATTTGCATATTACCAAGCATTGTTGGTTAAGCAAAGCTGGTTTTGGTTCAGCGGAAATAATCGGCCTGCCTGGCTTAACTTGTAAAACGAAGTGGGTAAACAGGATACAGCAAGAGAACAAGTTTATGTTCCACAATCCAAGGATGACTCCCTCCCATCCAATCTTCCACTCTATTGTACATGCCTGGAGAGCACTTTCAAAACCCACAAATCCTTTAATAAGAAAACGCAGTTCGGGAAATTCCACCTTACATCTTCTAACGTTAGTTTACAATATTCCTTTCTCTGAGTCCTGGTTAAATTCAAACATCAAAAGAACTGGAAATCTCTTTGAGGGAGATGAATTTTTTAGTATCAGTAGGATTAGGTCTCAGTACAACTTTACATTGTCTGAGTTCATAACCTTTATTATCTTAAAGGAGAGTGTGCAGAAATTCATGCGCATTAAAACTATGAACCTGGAGATGTTGATCTCATTGCTAGGCAACACAAACAACAAAACTGCCTGGAGTCTGAGAAATATATACAACTATTTTAATGGAGATGCGGTCAGCCCAAAAAACGTGTACATGAGGAGATGGGAGTCTGACTTGAATATAGTTATGGCGGATGAACAGTGGGACAGCGCTATTAGGTCAACTTACCGATCTGGTATCTCAATGGCGCTTCACGAGTCATATTTTAAGATCTTAACCAGGTGGTATCTCACTCCTATTAGATTGGCCCATATAAATAAGGAATATTCCCCTCCTTGTTGGAGAAACTGTGGACAACAAGGAAACTTGTTTCACTTATTTTGGGGTTGTACAAAGATCAAAGACCTCTGGAAGAAAGTGTCACTCCATATAAATTCTTTCCCAAAACTTTAAAGTCACACCCCAAAGAGCCTTACTATCTCTGGATTTGGAACTTGTTGACCCTTCAGTTAAATTTATCATTATTCATATCTTTTTAGTGGTCAAAAACGCAATAGCCTACTGGTGGAAGAAAACAGATCCCCCTCTTTTCTCAGAAATTCTAGATAAGGTTCACCAGCATAGTTCCATAGAAAAGAGGTTTGCTCTGATTAATGATGGTGTGACTAGATACACTGTGAAATGGAAAGTGTGGAATGCTAAATTTTGTAATACTTAGCTATTTTTTATATTGGTTTGAATTTACTAGCTTAGCTTCGTCTGCATGAACATTGCATGATGTCTTGTTATTCTATGTAATTGATTAGCTGTGTATTTGTAAGGTATTTTAACATGGACTTGAGTTCCCAAGTTTTTATTCCCTTCTCTTTCCTTTCCCATCCCTTTCCCTTAGTGTTAATTCCCTTCCTCTCCCCTCCCTTTCAACCCTATATTATTACTAAAATTCAATAAAAATGTTTGAAAAGAAGTAGGGGTAAGAGACGGAAATTCCACTTTACACCCAAAGTTTGGCATATCTGCCTAAACTGTATCCCTGCCATCCCTGCTGTGAGACATAGGGACTGCAGTTTCACCAAGCTCTCCTTTCTTCTTGCCTTCACACACCCTACCTGATTTGCAACTCAGACTCACTGCAGAGGCTGATTATACCTGCTTGTCGGGGTTCACAAGAGAAGCAGCAGCATCTGACACAATAATATATTTGAAACTCACCGCATCTCGTGCAGCCTTGGTATTCACTTTCTCCTTCTTCCTGTCCTTCAGAGCCTCATCATCTCCGAAAGAAAGCCTCATCAGGTCGACGGGGGACTTCAGCTGCTTAATGGTCATCAGGAGAACACCTGACCCATTTGACTAACATTCCTCACTTGACTAGCCGCTTTCCAACCTTTGCCCACAATCATCGCTTAATTAAGACTCCATGTCTGGTAGGGCCACCTGTTCTGGCAGTAAGCTGTCACATGTTGCAGCCTCAAATTCGCCCAAATTGCCCATTTGTTACTACTTTCACTACTGCATACTTCATCCTGAAACCAGACTCTCTTCTGCTGCTTTCCATGCCACTGATGAAATCCTACCCATTCCCCACGCTGGACTAGAAGCCACTGGACAAAACTCCTCTCATTGGGGCATCGTTGCTGGGCGGGGCGCCACAGGGATGCACATCACAATTCCTCTTTCTACCTATGGCATTGATGGATGGGTTGACATTATTTGGTGGAGCAACGGGGCTGGGAGGAGGGATGTCATGTGGCTGAATGCTGCTGGTCGGGATACTGCTGTTGGGCATAGGTGGCATTGTTGGGTGGGGCAACTGTGCTGTGTGGTCCAATCTCACGAGGCCAAATGCTGCTAGCTGAGACACTTTTATTATCATAGACTCGACTGCTGACATGACTGTTGGGCGGGGTGCTCCCGGATGGGACAGCACATGGATGAACTTCACTGGACAGGGCAATATTAGATGGGGCATTAACACTGGGCGGTGTGTCTCTTCTTCTATGCATTACACAGCCCATAAAAGTGTCCACAGTCTCATGGGGCGCCATAACCCCCTAGTTCTTTTCCAGGGTCACCCTGCCGGTCCCCCCACTAGTTGCGCCACTGACCTTTCCTGGGGAAAATATAAGCCCCTTAACTAGCTGCTGCTGGGTAGATCCTGCCTTGGGCACTGGACATGGGGATACTGTCCTCATTAACCTGGTAGATCTTCTCAGCAAGTCCTCAGCTGAAGGCGCTACCTCCCTCCCCCCTCCCGCTGGTTTAGCCCTTCCCAGGAAAACTTGCCTCTCCCTGGGGAGTAGAGAGGTCTTCCTTCCTGGTTCCTGGAGAGCAAAACCTCCAGCACACACTCTGTTCACAAATCACTCCCACAAGCAGATTTGCCCTCCAATAGATGCTCATTGAATTATTTAACTACTCATTCCAATTACACCAATTACAGGGCTTCTAAATTGTCATTGATGTCTATTTTGCCTTGCAATATCAACTGCTGACTCAGTTGAGGAGTTAATTTGCTTGACTGCTGCCTTCCTTGGATGTGGTATCCGTTTATTAGGATATACCTCTCCAGAATAGTTTTGAAATCTGTATTCATTAACCTTCTGACTGAGCACTCTACCTGTTAGCCGCAGGTGTTTTTAATTAAAGCAGGGCCACTACCCCTCCACAGAGATATAGACTTCAGTCTAAACAGAGGATTTGCATAGGTCCCCATTCAGATGAAGACTTCAGTCTAAGTGAGGCATAGATAGGGTCCTTGAAAACGAGAAATGCCTTACCGTGGCTTCCAGATACACATAAAATTGGCCACTTTATGCGCTAAACTTTCTCAATTTTTCATACTTCCAATGCAGTAATGCAACTCATTTTTCTTATTTCATGTTTGCATGTTATGGCGCTACAGTGTGCTTCCTTTTTTGTTTGAATGTATATGAGTTGGTGACTCTAGGTTAAGCACCTGTTCACACTATGCTTATGCTTGGATGTGATGGTCAGTTTTTGAAACCTCTCTAGAATAGAACCCTTACACCATGGAATGGAGCCTCTATACAGCACGGGGGGGGGTTAGGAAGGAAGAGCTGCTCACTATGCGGGCAGGTTCTGAAGCAGAAAATATGCAGAAACAACCCTTGCATGGCGAGGGTAAGTTCAATAGCCTCCAGAAGACATCATGGATGCCCTGCCTCATGACCCACTGCACCCTAGGTGATGCACAAGGTCACTCTGGAGAAGGGCGTGGATGCCTATGCGGCACCTCTATCAGACTTAGACCTGCCTCCCTTTTTATTTTGGATTCTATGCTATTTTAAATCATTTCCCTATCCACATTTGTTTTCAGGGCACTTGCCCTGCTCTTACCCCAATTTTGCTTACTTTTGCAGCCACCGAGTCCTTACTACGACCATTTTACAACCATTTTACAGCACTAAAGTTTGATTTGCCATTGATTTCTATGTGTTTGGGGTAAAGTTTGGAAACGGAACCGAACTTTGAACTCCAGTTTAGCCGAATCTGATGAACCCGAACATCGACGGCTTTGCTCATTCCGGGTTTTGATCTTAGCCTCAATTTATTTCAGATTGTGCCCCTTTTAAAATCTATTAATGTAAAAAAAATTCCTTTCTGAACCTCATTTAAAGGGAATCCATCAGAACAACAACCCCCCCCCCCAAAAAAAAAAAAAACCTTTATCAGGCCATGTTGTTCTCTGAAAGATAATGTTAGCAACACCTTTACTTTTCCACTTTGTTGATCACTGACTGAAAAATCACTGCTTTAATTCTTATGGAAATGAGGCTGAAGTGCTCTGAGCTTGTGGAAGTACCTTGCAAACCTCTGTCTCCTTGGCTCTTTTTTCCTCCAGCTCCACCTTCCACTTCTGGACTGACTGAGTGATTGCTGTGTAATCAACCAGTGAGCTATCGGTCAAACAGAGGAAGGTGGAGTCGAGTGGGGAACAGAGTCAGGGAGGCAGAAGTTAGAGAAGGAGACACCTAGAGCACGCAAGACTCACTTGCATATTTATAAAAACAGCATTTTTTTTCCAGTCAGGGAGTAATAGATTGCATAAGTAAAGTTGTGGATAAATTTATCTTTCACAGGACAACAAGACCATATAAACAGTTTGGGGGAGAGGGGTTGGATTGTGCTGACAGATTCCCATTAAACATCTACATATTTTAATGTATTCATCATGTCGCTATGTTCCAATCTTCTGTATTGTCAAAATGGGACTATGGTGGTATTAAAATATAAAAACAAACAAGAAGAACAGAGACCCACTAGACACCTGATGTTCTTCGCGACTGCCATGTTCTCCGCCAGTATGTTTGCTCCCTATTTGGGCAGTGGTGAATAGCAGAAATCTAGTAGATGAGTATTTTTTTTTCCATTTTAAATCTAAAATGGGACAATTTTTAAAGTAATAAAGCCTTTATAACTTTTAATAGTAAATTTAATTGGACATTGGCTTTCCCTAAACCTTTTGGATGTGTGTAATGAAAACTTTCTTGTGTATCCTTACATGTTAAATGAAGATTTCAGGGTTTGTTCCTCTAAGTGATTAGATTTTTTTCGTTGCTATGTATTCATCATGACCTTCCTAACACTGTCTTCCGTGTATATGACACTTGTAATTAGAAGGATGTGATGAAGAGTCGTTGTTTGTGCTATGAATAGCCATAGATGGAAATTCCATAAACCACATAAGAGTATCCAATTTAAACATTAATTTCATCTGACATGAGTAATTTAGTGAAAGGAAAGGATTTGACATGGTATTTGAAATTGGAGTTGCTACGAGCGATTGCTGCAGTATGTTTACACCCATATTCCAAAAGAAATGCCAATTATGCCATAGACGCTATTACTAAATTAATGGATAAATATATAAGCAAGCTGACTGGCTGCTCCTAACGAGATGGCTCACAGCAATACGCTGTATCTTCTGTAACTAATAAAGCTCAGACTGCTGCACTAATAGCATTTACCTTGAAGAATTTTAAAGACCCATAAATCACTGGCGGCTGTTGTGTCTGCAAACTTCATGGGCTTTTTTTGATCACTGAGTATATGGCGTGATTGCTAAAAACCGTATATTAGCAGATTTATGACTGTAATTTATTTCATCATTTTGATTTGGTCAAGTAACATAATGAGCACATAGAAACTAAGCAATACTGTATGTATCACATTTGTAATCACATACTATGCATTTATTAACCCCTTTGCGTAAATGGACGTAACTCAACATCCTGCACTATGGTGACCATGTATGGAAGTGGCTCAGTAGCTGTCTTTAACAGCATATGACTAACGGCCACAGCAGGAGCTGAGCTCTGATTCCGATTCCACTGTCAATTTAAATAGCACAGCTTGTACGCACCTGTACCGACTCCCATCACGTAATCACGGGCCCAAGTTGGTCCCTATGACAGTTGGTGGCCTACTGAAGGCTCCCGTTGCTTCAATCTTTGTCACCTTCTGAAGCTCAGCTATACAGTTTACTGACCTTCATAGGAGACTGCGATTTAGGGCCCAGTCACACACAGCGAGATCGCTAGTGAGATCGCTGAATTTTGTGATGCTTCAGCGATCTCTCCAGAGATATCGCTGTGTGTGACGGGGATCAGCGACCGGCCCCCCTTCCGGGTATCGCTGATCGTGCAGGATCGTCCTGGGCCATTTTTTGACTGTTGGTCTCCCGCTGGCCAGCACGCATTGCTGCATGTGGCAGCAAGAGACCAGCGATCAGGTATCTAGGGTAAACAGTGGGTATCCATGAGCCGCACGGCTTAGATACCCCCTATTTACTTTGGAAACCAGCTTGCTCACTGGTCCTGATCGCTGAAGGGGCTGTCTAACGATGTCCCAGCGATCCCATCCATGTCGGATCGTTGGTGGGATAGCTGGGACATCATTATGTGTAATGGGGCCTTTACACTACGAATATTCTGCGCTACCATGGTATTGTGGGTCGCCCTCCCAGAGCTGTGGGGTACTCGGTATCGGGCTGGTCTCTCAGAGGGAAATGTCACAGCAGCGGTGACCCGGTCCATGGCCCTGGGCGCCCATGTAAAAGGAATTAAGTGATGGAATAAAGTTTATGAGTGATTCGTGACGCCACCTGTGTTCGGCAATGAAGATGTTAAGCCGACGCTGCGGACAGATCCCCTGGGACAGATGGTGTGGTGCAGCTATGATGTTGTGGCCCTCCACAGTTAGGGCAGTAATCCCAGGGCAGAGAGGATAGGTGTTGAGGAAGAGGGTGCAGTGCCTGGCCCAGGGATGAAGCAGTGCTGACGTGGTTGCAGGAAGAAGGCAAGGACACAACAGGGTGCAGTTTCTTTACCTTTACTTTGCTTGGCAAATGCAGTCCAGGGTCCAAATTACAGATGGCACAGGAGCTGGCTAGCCTGGAAGCAACTTAGGAATCTCTCTATGCAGATGGGTTGTGTAGCCTCCTTCCTAGCACTTATTTTTAGGTACTTGCAGTACTGTGTTACACTGAAGTTCCACTTGCTTATTCTCTTTAGAACTCCCTCATATGGCAGACAGCTGTTGCCTTCCTCTGCTGGTTCACGTCGCTGTTGTGCCTCCGAGTCTTATGTGGGAATAGAGCATTTACAGCTTCCTATTCCTCCTGTTTCTGTTGCAGGACTATCAGTGTCCGTACAGCCTTGGAGACCGGGCTCCAGATCATGCGCTATAGCTGGGAATGAGCCTGAACTCTCTGCTCAATATCCCACCTCTTCTCCTTCACATCCACACACGTTGCCCTCCTCACACGAACTCCTAATTTCCCCTTCCTAGCCCCCAGAGAGCAGCTCTTCCCCCAGTTTTGGGTTCAGAGCTCCCTCTGCTGGCCTGGAGTGGGAGCTGTGTTGTGTGTTGTATTTAACTGCCAGAGAGATCCTTTATTGCTTCCAAGCATGACATCACACTCCCTAGGAGGAAGGCAATGCCATTGTGGCGACCATACTCCTGGGGGCGCCACAATTGCACTATAGTATAATTAAATGGATGATGCCAGGTTCAAATCCCCTAACGAGACTAAGAATGACTAAAGTAAAAAGGAAAAAAGTTTAAAAATGTAAAACAAAAATTCAAAATAATCCCTTATTAAAAATAAAGAAATGAAAGTAAACACATTTGGTATTGCTATGTACGGAAAAGTAAAACCTGTCAAAACATAAATTTAATAACCCAATCATTAAACAACGTAGAGAGAAAAAAAATCTAAATGACATTTTTGGGTCATCATATTATTTACCTAAAGAAATACAATAAAAAGTGTTCAAAATATCTTGTATCAATGACAATGTCAGCTCACCATGCAAAAAATCAAGCCCTCACACAGCTCTATTTATGATTAAGTGAAAAGGTGAGAAAGGCAGTAAGACCATGCTTTCCTCAGATACAGGTGAGAAAGGCAGTAAGGCCATGCTTTCCCCAGGTGCAGGCAAGCAGAGCAGGGCAGTAAGACCATTTTTTTTACAGGTACAGGTGAAAAAGGTAGTAAGACCATGTTTTCCTCAGGTACCGGTGAGAAAGCAGTAAGACCATGATTTTCTCAGGTACAGGAAGGAAGGGCAGTAAGACCATTATTTTTACAGGTACAGGTGAGAAAGGCAGTAAGACCATGCTTTCCTCAGGTACAGGTGAGAAAGGTAATAAGACCGTGTGTCACAATACTGTAGCAGGATTTCCTAGGGCAATGGACTCCTTCCTTGTCCCTATAGCTAGGAGGACCCTAGTCTATCCCTATTCCCTAGTCTACCCCTGATGGTGGAGATTATGGGTTGTCGTACCTTGGTGTGCTCCTATATACACACTTCTCTGTTTCCTCCTCCACTTAGGGAAATATGGGGCAGAAATGTAAAGGGTAACTCAAACCTGACAAACAGGGGATACAGTCAGGGATAAAAGAAAATTACAATCATACAAATACACTCACAAAACAACTGAGTGGAAATCAAGAGAACAGTAGGAAGAGCAAACCAAATGAGTAGAGGGTTAGGATAATGCACAATACAAAATCCACCCATATATGTCCTGAAACAACACCAACCGTTACCAACTGTTACTAATTCCGACTACTCCTTCAATAGAAAACCAGGAAGTTGCAAACTATCACCAGCAATTTCCTAGTGCAAGAAGTGAGCAAATATATCTGAGTGGTGTGGCCATCACAGAACAGCTGAGACCATTCAGGACTGAGAGCTCCAACAGCAGATAGTCAGAACTGATTAACTCTTGCAATATCAGAGCAAGGAAGACATGCACAGCTAAAAAGGAAGGTGAAGCAGATCTAATAAGTGCAGGGGTTTGTGTTGCCAGATGCTGCGATCTTCTGGCCCCTGCTTCCTACAGGTACAGGGGAGAAAGGCAATGAGAACATGCATTCCTCAGGTACAAGTGAGAAAGGCAGTAAGACCATCATTTCTACAGGTACAGGTGAGAAAGCTAATAAAGCCGCTCATGCTTTCCTCAGGTACAGATGAGAAAGGTAGTAAGACCATGCTTTTGTCAGGTACAGGGGAGAAGGGCAGTAAGACCATCGTTTCGTGAGGTACAGGTGAGAAAGGCAATAAGACCAAACTTTCCTCATGAACAGGTATGAAAGGCAATAAGACCAAACTTTCCTCATGAACAGGAATGAAAGGCAGTAAGTCCATGCTTTCTAAGGAACAAGTGAGAAAGGCAGTAAGGCAAAGCTTTCTTCAGGTTCGAGAGAGATAGTAAGACCTTCTTTCCTCAGTACAGGTGATAAAGGCAGTACGATCATGCTTTCTACAGGTAAAGGGGAGAAAGGAAGCAAGACACTGCTTTTCTCACCTGTATCTGTGGAAAGCATGGTTTTACTACCTTTATCACAATTAAAAAATTCTATTTTGAAGATTACAGTGTATATCCAGGATCTGCCTGATTCATATTCTCTATATACACACTATAGGAAATAGAGAGCGCAATAGGGTCTTATCCAGGTTACTATTGAAAGAAATAAAAGAAATTTACTCACCCTTTCCAGGAGAGATTAAGGCATATAGATCAACTGTCAGCTTGCTGCACGTCCAAAGGTCCACTTCGTGAACGCCAGTGTAGATCCTTAATGGAATAAAATTCTTGGACTTGTGTGCGCTACTTGACAAAGTATCACATCCAGGCTATATAAAGAGTTTAACCATTTATTTCCCAACGCGTTTCGAAGTACATCACACTTCTTCCTCAGGGGATGACATGAATCCCCTGAGGAAGAAGTGTGATGTACTTCGAAACGCGTTGGAAAATAAATGGTTAAACTCTTTATATAGCCTAGATGTGATACTTTGTCAAGCAGCGCACACAAGTCCAAGAATTTTATTCCATTAATGATTCATATTCTCTTTAATATGTAATCCACTGTTTGTAATAAGTTCCTCTTCATCACACATTGTGCCAGCTAGATAGGAGCTGAAACTTGTCCAATGGCTTGTCTGTCCTGACCTGAAAGCCCTTCTCACTGTTATGCCTCTTTGCAGTTTGACACACAGGAGAGCAGGAGCAGAGACACAAGGACTCGCTTTCTATAACTCATCTCTGGATGTGGATTGCACTTACAACAAGGAGTGGACAGTAATTTGAACAGACGGGAGACACCAAGTGGCCAGCATTTTTTAGTCAGTTTTTGAGATTAAAAAATAAAATTTGAATGAAATGATTTGCAGATTGTCTATTTTGCAGATTGCATTTTCTTAAAGTATAGTGACCAATTTACTGTATTTATTTACAGTGGCTAATTTATTTGGTTTTGCTATAGTTTTTTGCACTTTGTACAAACGGGTGTGGATCTGTTTTTTGAGCAAGGCATTTCATTTCTATAATTTCCAATGACGAGGTATTTGACCAGTTAGAACTCGTTCATGCTCTGCCCCAATCTACATTGAGGTTGCCTGAAATTGAGTTTTAGTGCTAGAGGATTGGACCATCCCGATTGGGGTACACCTTGTCGCAGTGGGATGGCTTTTACACTTTTTTGATATAAAACAGTGTTAACTAAGTACCCTATGTTATTTATATGTACACAAGTGGCAAAAATTGTTAGTACCCCTCGTTTAATGACAGAAAACCCCACAATGGTCACAGAAATAACTTGAATCAGACAAAAGTAATAATAAAACAAAAATCTATGAAAATGAATAAATGGAAGTCAGATATTGCTTTTCAACCATGCTTCCACAGAATTAAAAAAAAAAAATAAAACTCATGAAATAGGCCTGGACAGAAATAATGGTACCCTTAACTTAATATTTTGTTGCACAACCTTTGAGGCAATCACTGCAATCGAACGATTCCTGTAACTGTCAATGATGCTTCTGCACCTCTAGACAGGTATTTCGGTCCACTCCTCAAGAATAAACTGCTCCAGTTATCTCGTGTTTGAAGGTTGCCTTTTCCAGATGGCATGTTTCAGCTCATTCCAAAGATGCTCAATAGGATTTAGGTCAGGGCTCATAGAGCCAATTCAGAATAGTCCAATGTTTTCCTCTCAGCCATTCCAGTGTGTTTTTAGCTGTGTGTTTTGGGTTATTATCCTGTTGCAAGACCCATGACCTGCGACTGAGACCAAGCTTTCTGACACTGGGCAGCACATTTCTCTCTAGAATCCCTTAAAAATATTGAGATTTCATTGTACCCTGCACAGATTCTAAACGCCTTGTGCCAGATGCAGCAAAGCAGCCCCAGAACATATCAGAGCCTCCTCCACGTTTCACAGTAGGGACAGTGTTCTTTTCTTGATATGCTTCATTTTTCTGCCTGTAAACATAGAGGTGATGTGCCTTGCCAAAAAGTACCTTTTTTTGTCTCATCTGTCCATAGGACATTTTCCCAGAAGCTTTGTGGCTTGTCAACATGTAGTTTGGCAAATTCCAGACTGGCTTTTTTATTATATTTTCTTCAACAACGGTGTCCTCCTTGGTCATCTCCCATGAAGTCCACTTTGGCTCATACAACGACGGATGGTGCAATCTGACACTGATGTTACTTGAACTTGAAGTTCACCTGTAGTTTTTCTGGGCTCTTTTGTTATCATTCGTATTATCCATTTCTGATTTGTCATCAATTTTCCTCCTGCGGCCACGTCCAGGGAGATTGGCTACAGTCCCATGGAGCTTAAATTTCTGAATAATATGTGTAACTGTACAGTAGTCACAGGAACAACAAGCTGCTTTGAGATGGTCTTATAAATTTTACCTTTAACATGTTTGTCAATAATTTTCTTTCTAATCTCCTGAGACAACTCTTTCCTTTACTTCCTCTGGTCCATGTTGAGTGTGATACACACCATGTCACCAAACAGCACAGTGAGTATCTGTAGCCCTCTATACAGGTCCACTCACTGATTCCAAGATTGTAGACACCTGGGATGCTAATACCTGGACACGCCTTGATTCAACATGTCCCTTTTGTCACATTATTTTCAGGGGCATCATCATTTCTGTCCAAGCTTATTTCATGAGTTTTATTTTTTTAAAAATTCTGTGGAAGCATGGTTGAAAAGAAATGTCTGACTTTCATTTGTTCATTTTCATAGATTTTTTATTTACTATTACTTTTGTCAGATTCAAGTTATTTCTGTGACCATTGTGGGTTTTTCTGCCATTAAACGAGGGGTACTAACAATTTTGACCACGTTTGTACAAATACTATTTACTTACAGCAGTGTATTTGCTCATTTTGTTTCTATCTTAGTTTTGACTTAAATTGAGATAATGTGAACATGCTCTTCTCGTTTCTTTGGTTTTGATGTGATTAGATAGATAAATAAGAGTAAATAATGACTCCAGAGAGGTCACCCAGAACCCCTCTGCTGCCACCACATGTGAAGGATCCGTACCTTACCACCCCGCCTGACGTCAATATTACGTGGTAAGGTCTCCCCACTTGTACCAACATGACGTTCCACATCCCCTGGGGACATGTAAGGTAAGTTTGGTACAGTTTTACACACACTCCCTGTCCACACGGACCCAGGGAAGCATGGGGAGTGAGAGGATGGATCCGATGCAGTCACTGATGTGTCACCACACTCGCCCACAACCCTGACAGGCTGAGAGACCCCTTTTACTAGCCCAAGTGAAACAGACCCTTATCAGCCTGGTATGACTGCCACCAGTTCCTCATTCAATATACGCTTGGTCCATTAACGGGGTTCTATCGGGCCAGAAACCTGCCCTGGTAGCATGGAAAATTAAACTGAGAAACAGACAGGTGTGTAATCAGTTGAGGGGGTCGTGATCCATTTCCATGGTGATTTGGTGTCTGTACAAGTATGGCTGCAGGCGCTGCCAGGCCCACACAATTGCCAGACATTCCTTCTCCATCGTGGAGTAGGCCACTTCCCTCAGCAGTAGAGTCAGGCTCAGGTACAAAGCTGGGTATTCTCGGCCTATAGTATCGACCTGACTTTGCAAAACACCGAGGCCAAAGTCACTGGCATCGGTCTGTACCACAAACGGCCATATAAAGTCGGCTGCCTGTAGTACTGGGAAGCTGGAAAGGGCGATGTTCAATGCCAAGAAGGCTGTCTCACAGTCGTTTATCCAGTCGACTGCGGAGGACAGCTTCTTTTTGGTGAGGTCCTTCAGGGGCTTTGCCAGGCTACGATAGTGAGGGACACAACTCCTGCTGTACCCGACATCACTTGTTTCTTAGTCCGGGGGATGGGCCAGTATACGATGGCATCCACCTTCCCAGGCTCCAGTTTTAGAGCCCCCCGCCTACCCGGTGTCCCAGGTAGTGGACTTTAGTCATAGCCAGCTGGCACTTTTCCATTTTGATGGTCAAGCCTGCTCAGCAGATCCACCCAAGCACCTATGCCCGATGCTCTAGGTCAGGGGTGGGGAACTTCAGGCCCCAGTGCCATTTACGGCCCTCGATGCCCTTTTATCAGGCCCCCGAGCAGATTCTCAGGGACTGCATTCTTGGGCATGGAGCTGTATTTTGTTTGCCACAAGCTCATCAATTTCTTCTTGCTCTGTTGGCACGCACACTCACTGAACATTGAAGGGCATGCAATGAAAGATTAAGTCATGAAACCAGTGCCAAAGTCAGGATGTACTTTGTGGGCGAGTTTGTATGGCCCCCGAAGGATGGTATAAATATCCAAATGGCCCTTGGCAGAAAAAAGATTCCCCACCCCTGCTCTAGGTGATCCCCCAGGTGGGACTGAAGGTGACATCCAGGTACGCGGCCGCGTAACCTTCAAGTCCCTTGAGCAGCATGTTGACCATCCGCTGAAAAGTGGAATGGGCATTCTTCATGCTGAATGGCATTAATTGTTGACTTGTACAGTCCAAAGATGATAATTGCAGAGCATTCTCGTGCCTCGTGGGTCAGAGGAATAGAGGAATCTGCCAATATCTCTGGCTTAGATCCATGATGGTCAGGTACTTGGCCCCAGCCAACTAATCAAGCAGGTCATTGATGAGCTGCATTAGGTACTCATCGGTGACTGTGACAGCACTGAATCCCCTGTAGTCCACACAGAACCAGGTGGTCAGATCCTTTGAGACGAGGACTACGGGCAAGGCTCAAGCGGTTTTGGATGGTTGGATGACCTCCAGCTTCAGCATCTCATCAATCTCTTGGAGAATGTGCTACTGTACCTCCAGGGAGACCCGATATGCTGAACACTGGATTGGGGGGGTGATCCCCAGTGTCCATATGATGGACTGCCGACTCTGTCCTTCCGGGCTTGTTGCTGAGCAAATCCCGGAAGGGGTGTATGGTTTCCCACAGCTGGGACTGTTGGTCCGACAAGGGCTGGTTGCAAACCTCCACGTGTTCAATGGTCCCACCCACCCTAGCCTAGGTGAGCATATTAAGGAGAGTCTCTGCCTTTCCCTCGTCTGGCAGGTTGCATCCAGGGAGGGCGCAGGCCTCTTACTCATAATGTGCCTTCATCATGTTCACATGGAAGATCTTTTCCTTCCCCAGGTGTGGTCCAGAGTAACCAGGTATGTTACAGCATTGAGCTGCTGGTGCAGGAGATATGGGCCCTCTTAGATCTCCTAAAGCTTGTCCTGGGGTACAGGGATCAGTAACCACAACCTTTTGACCCACCCGGTAGGTCCTTTCACAAGCATTTTGGTCATGCCATTGCTTCTGGTAAGCCTAGGCTTGCGTCATATTATCATACAGCAGCTGCACCAAGGCCTACATTTTGTCACAGAAGCACTTGAAATACTCGACGACTGACACTCCAAGGGTAATTAAGTCTCCTTCCCAGACCTCTTTCACTAGAGCTAGAGGCCCCGCACACATCGCCCATATATACATATACAATGGTCAGATATGCAAGTACAAAACTGGTAGGACAAAAGATATAAGCAGAATATTTGGATTAGTTACCAGTAGATGAAAGGCCTGGCTTGGGGGGGAGGGGCTGCAGCATGGGAGGCTTGTGGTCCCCTGTGTTTCTGGACTTCTCTTCACATGATATGTCGTCGCGACCCACCCCCAAACAAAAAGGCTAAGCTCTGCAGAAGGATTTAACCCCTCTGGGTCACTTCCCTTCTGCCCTATGGGCTGAACCTAAATCCCCTCCCCTTGCCTCTGCAGCTGCAAAACTCCAAATCATATGACAGATCATAACTCTTTTCTGGACGGTCCTAGAGCAGCGGTTGTGGCACCATCAGATACGACCGGGTGCATGCTACGTGTTCAGACCAAACATAGCTTTACTATCTGGCATCAACTGGCTGTTCTAGGTATCTCCCCATCTTGTGAGGCTAGGATGGTTCAAGACCCAGATGGGGCACTCATCATGTTCTGTGGATCTCGGATAACCTTTGCAT
The DNA here is from genome assembly GCF_039654945.1 of Dendrobates tinctorius. Classification (NCBI taxonomy): domain Eukaryota; kingdom Metazoa; phylum Chordata; class Amphibia; order Anura; family Dendrobatidae; genus Dendrobates; species Dendrobates tinctorius. The sequence goes on along the minus strand of NW_027361827.1, from coordinate 25,980,696 downwards.
GGCCAGGACATATTATAAGCCCATATTTGCTTTATGAAATCCTAGTTGTCTGAACAAAGCAATTTTGCACACTTGTTTTGGAACTACAGGGGGTCTTCCTGTAGGAGCTGAATTCTAGCTAGCTGGTTGGAGTGAGAATTCTGACTTTGCAGCTGAAAGGCGGGACCACCCTGTCTTGTTACAGCTACACAAGTTTACAGGACGATTGTAATCTGCCATTAGATCCCTCCCCATCATTCACAGAAAGATAGATAGATAGATACAGTGGGGAAGGAAAGTATTCAGACCCCTTTAAATTTGTTACTTTTTGTTTCATTGCAGCCATTTGGTAAATTCAAAAAAGTTCATATTTTTCTCATTAATGTACACTCTGCACCCCATCTTGACTGAAAAAAACAGAAATGTAGAAATTTTTGCAAATTTATTAAAATAGAAAAATTGAAATATCACATGGTCATAAGTATTCAGACACTCATATTTAAGTCACATGCTGTCCATTTCCTTGTGATCCTCCTTGAGATGGCTCTACTCCTTCATTGGAGTCCAATTGTGTTTAATTAAACTGATGGGACTTGATTTGTAAAGGCACACACCAGTCTATATAAGACCTCACAGCTCACAGTGCATGTCAGACCAAATGAGAATTATGAGATCAAATGAACTGGCCAAGGAGCTCAGGGACAGAATTGTTGCAAAGCACAGATCTGGCCAAGGTTACAAAAGAATATCTGCAGTACTCTAGGTTCCTAAGAGCACAGTGACCTCCATAATCCTTAAATGGAAGAAGTTTGGGACCACCAGAAGTCTTCCTAGATGTGACCATCCAGCCAAACTGAGCAAACGTGGGAGAAGAGCCTTGATGAGAGAAGTAAAGAAGAACCCCAAGATCACTGTGGCTGAGCTCCACAGATGCAGTAGGGAGATGGGAGAAAGTTCCACAAAGTCAGCTATCAAAGCATCCCTCTACCAGTCGGGCCTTTATGGCAGAGTGGCCCGATGGATTCCTATCCTCAGTGCCAAACATATGAAAGCCTGCATAGAGTTTGCTATAAAAAAACACATGAAGGACTCCTAGACTATGAGAAATAAGATTCTCTGGTCTGATGAGATGAAGATAAAACTTTTTGGTGATAATTCTAAGTGGTATGTGTGGAGAATACCAGGCACTTCTCATCACCTGCCCAATACAATTCCAACAGTGAAACATGGTGGTGGCAGCATCATGCTAAGGGGTGATTTTCAGCTGCAGGGAGAGGACAACTGGTTTCAATTGAAGGAAACATGAATGAGGCCAAGTACAGAGATATCCTGGATGAAAACCTCTTCCAGAGTGCTTTCCATCTCAGACTTGGGCGAAGGTTCACCTTCCAACAAGACAATGACCCTAAGCACACAGGTAAAATGGTAAAATAACAAGGGAGTGGCTTTGGAACAACTCTGTGACCATTCTTGACTGGCCCAAACAGAGCCCTGTCCTAAACCCAATTGAGCATCTCTGGAGAGACCTGAAAATGGCTGTCCATCAACATTCACCATCCAACCTGATGGCACTGGAGAGGATCTGCAAGGAAGAATGGCAGAGGATCTCCAAATCCAGGTGTGAAAAACTTGCTGCATCATTCCCAAGTAGCTCAAAAGGGTGCTTCTACTCAATACTGAGCAAAGGGTCTAAATTCTTATGACCATGTGATATTTCAGTTTTTATTTTTTTAATAAGTTAGCAAAAATTTCTACATTTCTGTTTTTTTCAGTCAAGATGGGGTGAAGAGTGCACATTAATGAATAAAAAATAACGAACTATTTTGAATTTACGAAATGGCTGCAATGAAACAAACAGTGAAAAATTTAAAGGGGTCTGAATACTTTCCATATCCACTGTAGATGATAGATAGATAGATAGATAGATAGATAGATAGATTAGATAGTTAAAAATAAAATTAGGCAGCACTCTAATTTAGCAAAGATAATTAGACCTTTAATAGCTTATGTGGTGTGATGACTTTGGTTACACAGTACCTTTCTCAAGCAGTGAATATAGACAAGTGAAAGATAAATATATAGCAATCATACAGATTTGCTAAATCACAATCATGTTAATATAAATATAAAAAATTCCATATAACATAACATCATGTGCAATATTTAGAAAGCATACATATTAAATAAAGTGCAGGTGAAACAAATCAATATTGTCAGTCACACATACAATTCATAAAACTGTCATAATGTATAATGTGTTGATGAGATGTGTTGATAATAAATTCATGTACATGCATAATTAACCCCTTATTGATCACTGATACGCCTTTTAACGGCAGCAGTTAAGGATACTTATTCCTCAGTGCCGCTTTTTAACGGTGCTGAGAAATAAGGTTATAGCGCCCACCCAGCATTGGAAAATCTCTGGGTCTCGGTAGCTGAGACCACGGAGAACATGATTCAGGTCGGTTTTTACCATCCCCAGTGTTGCAATCGCCAAACTCCCCTTTATCACCCCCTTAGTTAGGTAAAAATAAAATAAAAATAATTGCATTTATTTCCATTTTTCCATTAGGGTTAGGGCTAGGGTTGGAGCTAGGATTTTGTTGGGGTTATGGTTCGGGTTACGGTTGTGATGTTGGGGTTAGGATCATGTCAGGGTTAGGGTTGTGTTGGGGTTATGGTTGTGTTGAGGGTACGGTTAGGGTGTTGTGGTTAGGGTTGTGCTGCAGATGGGGTTAGTTTTGTAGTTAGGATTAGGGTTGGGATTAGGGTCAGGGGTAGGGCTGTGTTAGGGTTGGAGTTAGAATTGGGGGGTTTCCACTGTTTAGGTACATCAGGGGGTCTCCAAATGCGACATGGCTCCCGCCATTGATTCCTGTCAATTTTAGGTTCAAAACGTCAAACGGTGCTTCCTCCCTTCAGAGCCCTGCCATGTACCCAAAAAGTGGCTTTTCCCCACATACGGGGTATCGGTGTATTCTGGAGAAATTGCACAACAAATTTTGTAGTCCATTTTCTCTTGTTACCCTTGAGAAAATAAAAAAGTTTGGGCCTAAAGTAAATTTTTTGTGAAAAAAGTAATGTTCATTTTTTCCTTCCACATTGCTTTTGTTCTCGTGAAGCACCTGAAGGATAAATAAACTTCTTGAATGTGGTTTTGAGCACCTTTAGGGGTGCAGTTTTTAGAATGTTGTCACTTTTGGGTATCTTCTGTCATATTGACCTCCCCCTCAAACTCACTTCAAATGTCAGGTGGTCGCTAACAAAATGGTTTTGTAAATTTTGTTGGAAAAATGAGAAACCGCTGGTCACCTTTTAATCCTTATAACTTCCTAACAAAAAAAGATTATGTTTCCAAAATTGTGCTGATGGAAAGTAAATATGTGGGAAATATATATTATATATTTTGTGTGATACGACTCACTGATTTATGGGCACAAAAATTAAAAGTTTGAAAATTGCAAAAGTTTCAACATTTTTGCCAAATTTCTGTTTTTTTTTATTATAAATAAATGCAAGTCATATCGAAGAATTTTTACCACTAACAGTACAATATGTCACGAAAAAGCTGTCTCAGAATCAGTGGGATACGTTCAAATGACCTGTGGTTTATCTGCGGATTATCCTGCGGTTTGGCCCTGCGGTTTCACTATCTCCACAATGGTGGAGAAAGGAAACCGCTGTGGAATCCGCAGAAAGAATTGACATGTCAATTCTTTCTGTGGTTTCAAAACCGCAGGAAAACCGCGTGGAAAAATCCGCACTGTCTGCACTGCGTTTTTTTATTCCCATAGGGAATAATGGTACTGTACACCACAGCAAAAACTGCTGCGGAACCGCAGCGGCCAAATCCGCAGCAGAATCCACAGCGTGTGCACACACCCTTAGAATTGTAAAAATTGGCTTGGTCATTAAGTACAAAATTGGCTCTGTCACTAAGTGGTTAACAGAATGACTCACCCATAGTTATAATTACCATGATAGAATGAATGGAGACATGCAGAAATCATCATTCAAGAAGTGTCACTGCGCAATTCTGCACTTAGTCATGGCTAATTAATCAATAGAAAATAAAATGGTCAGGAAATTTTTTTTGCGCATGCGCACTAGATATCCGGCCTTCACGGTCGCCATCTTGTACAAGGGAAAGCACCCCTGAAATTATTTGATCAGTGCTGCTTGCATTTAGAGTGTAAAAAATGAGGGAAAGCCGTGCATAAAGGGGATTATATTAACCTATGGCTAATATAGGGATGGTGCACAAGCCAAAACAATGCACAATTTAAAGAGGCCATATCAAGAGGGAATATATCACCCTATTGTATATTTATTAGTACAAAAGTCATAATAAGGTGCATAACAGAAGCACTAAAGAACATAGGGAAGGTGATGGAAATATACATTACAGACGTGTTTCACACCATGGCATTCGGACTAACTCTATGGTTAGAGCAAGTCCAAATCCACTGCGTATATGGTAAGAGCCAAGAACCTCATGGATCATGTGTTCTCCACCAGCCCCTAAGGGTGTTACAAGTTAGGAGACCATTCAAACTGTGATCTATAGCATTTCCTTCCTTAAGTGATGAAATTCTCATGTTAAAATAAAAATGGCCACAATATTTTAATAACAAGAAATACCTATATCATCAGAAATTAATCAATGGGTAAACTGAAAAAAATGACAAAAATGTATCAAAAATGTATGTTTATTAGCGTATGCTAATATTGTTATGACTCGTATTTTAATCAATTGGATCCAACAATAAAATGGTCTCTTGTTCGTTCATCTACTAGCATACAATTTTTGGATGTCTTGGTAAAACAAGAAAAGATAAAATTGAAAACATCACTATATATCAAACCCACAGATAAAAATGACCATTTGCACTTTAATAGTTACAATCCAAGCACCATGTTAAAGTCATTACTATACAGACAATTTTTCAGAGTGAAATAATTGTAGGTAATAAAAATGAGCCTTGGACTCACTTTATACCTTGACAAAAATTAGACAAAGAGGTTACCCCCAAAAAACTCTTAGATGAACAGAAAAATAAAGCCCTTAATCTGGGGAGAACAGCTATCAATCATTTACATAATAAATAGAGATGAGCAAACCTTTCGAGGTTTGGTTCTATTTGTCAAATGTTTAGACGCTCGACGAACATACTCGAGCCTTATTAAATTCAATGGTAGGCCAAACCAAACGTATACCTAACACCTTAAGGGGTGACAATAAGCTTCTCAAACAGATAAAATTTGGGGCAGACACCATGAAAAGTGGCATAAATTAACCCACAATAGAGATTTTTACCTGGCAAAGAAGCAGTCAGCCATGGGCCATGCATGAGGTATCAGGGTCTGGGCCAGCGATTACAGCTTGGAATCGAAGTTTCAAGGCTGACCTTACACCTCATGCAACAGCTCCAATTTTTTTTTTTATTATTTTAGTCACACTCAGATGGCACAAACATCAGTTTCATACAGTACTTTTGGTAGAAAAATGTAAGGAAAGTAACACAGGTTGTTGACTGATCAATTGACCCACAGTAGAACCTTTTATGATAGTGTAAGGAGAAAAACTGGGCTGCGGGTACCTTTATTGAGCCTTTTCCAGAACTGCTGAGGCTGCGTCCCATGTTTTCTGGGGAAAGGAATAGAGGACTGGATAGGCCCCACGACCAAGGCAGTGGGGGCGTGTTTAGACAGAAAACTTGTCCGGAAGCTGAGAGAAAAGTGCGCAAGCAGCAGTGTGGTTCCCGCCATCAGCATGCGAGCAGCAAGGTGGGCAGCGCGCTCAGCACCCGAAGCGATGACGCTGTGACAGACTGAAGCAGACAGCTTCTGGTGCCACCAGTGAGATAGCTAGTGTAGGAGCCACCACGCGCCCAGTGAAAGTAACACCGGTGCACATGCAGAGAGTCCAGGGCCGGTTGCAGTTAGGTACCCTGCGGACCTTACTGCCGAACAGTGTATCACAACCCTTGTTTAACCCCCAGATTGCTGCAGCTATTGTAGCATTGGCTGCAACAGCTTATGAACTAGGGGCTCAGCGGAAGGTACTGGAGGCTGACCGCTGCTGGCAGAAGACGGATGGCTTATCTTGGACCCCCTTGAGGACAATTCGCTGACAGCTACAAGGACAACTACCCTCATCGGAACATTTGCGGCTGAGGAAACCATTGACACGATAAGTTTGCTGATTGAACTGTTGCTATTTTTGCTATTCACCCTTATTCTTTCCCAGTTTAACGGCGAGGAGTACCTTTATTGTTAATTAAATTTGTTAACCCTGGCTCTGCCTCCTGTTTGTCACTGCATCTCACAACCTAGTTACAATGGCACAGAAGCAGTCAGCCATGGCCTATGCATGAGGTATCAGGGTATTATAGCCCAGCATTTACAGCTTGGACTTGAAGTTTCAATGAGGACCTGGTGGTTAAGGGAGAGGTGTAAGCCTTCTTATCTGGGAGCCTTGATACCTCATGCAGTACCTCCAATTTTTTTTTATTGTTATTCCAGCCACACTCAGATGTCACAAGCATCAGTTTCATAAAGTAATATTGGTAGAAAAATATAAGGAAAGTAACACCGGTAGTTGACTGAAAATAAGTGCAGGCCTGCCTGTCTGGGAGCTCTATTTATACAGGCAACCCAACAGTTGGAGACCCAACTTGGAGTCTCCACAATTCAAAAAATAATTGTCACACTGCTAAAGTGGCATCAATTTCCACGAAATATTATGGTAAGCCTCTGACACACCTTGCACCAAAGGAAACCCACCAGATGGAGACCCAAATTGGAGTCTACACATTTCAAAAAATAATTGGCACACACTACAAAAGTGGCATCAATTTCCAGAGTAGAAACAGTATTAAAGGCCTCTGATACACCTTCTACTACAAGCAACACACCAGATGGAGACCCAACGTGGAGTCTCCACACTTCCAAAAATTGTTTGTAACATCAGTAGCAGTAGCAACAGCATGCACAGAAGACACCAGAAAGAGGACGCAGACTGTAATAATGTGAGATCAATGCATGACACTAAAAACGACACCATCGCCTAGTCTACCCAGTCTGCGACTGGGATGCAAAAGTCAATGGGGATCGATGACTTGTTCATTTTGATGAAAGTTAGGCGATTTACACTTTCAGGAGACAGCGAGGTCTGCTTATCCATCAGGACACCACCAGCAGTGCTTAAGACACGTTCTAAGAGAACGTTGGCTGCCGAGCATGGCATAACCTCCAAGGCGTGACAGGCGAGCTCATGCCACTCTTCGATTTTTGAAGACCAAAATGCAAAAGGGTCCAACACCCCCAGATGGCATTGATATTGAGCTCCAGATACTCCTGCAACATTCTCTACAGTTGTTCACAACGGTTCAGACTTGTACTCTGTTCTGTGCTCTGCTGGTGCACGGACTGGTCTTAAAATTTGTAAAATAACTCACAGAAATTGCTTATGCCACTTACACAGGAGGAACTAGAAGTGTTAGATAGAAAGGTTTGTCCCGCAAGCCTTGCGGATTCAAAGACTTGTGGAGCAGCCCCTTGACCACCTGCCCCCACAGCCACCAGAGTCAGCCAGTGCCCAGTCAGTGAGATGTAACGCCCCTGCCCATGTTTGCTCATCCAGGTGTCAGTGGTCAGTGGTGAAATGCATCCTGGCAGACATAGATTTTTTCAGGGAATAGGTGATGTTGTTGGCAACATGCTGGTATTCTTAGAGAAGTAATGGTGATTGGGTGTTTGTTCAGTTGAGCTTTCATGAACATTAACACCTAACCCACGTGCACATCGAACACCAAGCCTATTCTCCCTTCCACCATGACCTCGCTTTTTCACACTCATGTTGTAAGTAGCCTTCCCCTCCTGTAACCTGCTGTTTCACAACCTGTCAGTCACCTGTCACTATATGAACAATAATTAATTATTTTACTAGACAGTGTGCCTAAACAACACTGTTATACCTAACAATGTTGAAGTGGATATTTGGCCTTTTGATTTCTCACTGAAACAAAGTTTTATTACAAACGATTTGTATTATCTAATAGGCCCTTCAGGATGCACCCCAATATTAGGCCTAATGATTTTTAAGTGGAAATCTGGCCTTCTAATTTGCCACTGAAACACAGTTTAATCACATACGATTTGGATTAGCTAATTGGTTCTCCAGGTTGCACCCCGATATTTGGCCTAACGATTTTTAAATGGAAATCTGGCCTTCAGATTTGTCACTGAAACACAGTTTTATTACAAACAATTTGGATTAGCTAATTGGGCCTCCTGGTTTCACCCTGATATTAGGTTTAATGATTTTTAAGTGGAAATCTGGCCTTCTGATTTGCCACTGAAAAACAGTCTTAGCACAAATTATTTGGAGTAGCTAATTGAGCCTCGAGGCTGCATCCCAATATTAAGCCTAACAATTTTTAGGTGGAAGTCTGGCATTCTGATTTGCCACTGAAACCCCATTTTATCACAAACAATTGGCTGTAGCAAATGGAACCTCCTGAGTCTGTCACACAGTCTTTGCACAATCTAGTTCGACGCTAAAAGATTGATTTTACACAGGAAAGGATCCTATCTAGCTAACAGACAAGTTCACTTGCAGCGGCTTCTCTGCACTGTGACATTGAGAAAATGGTGCCAGCAAAACAAGATGTCCGCTATTTATATGGCCAGGGACAAGTGACTTTGGCAGCCAAATACAGAAGACCTTGTGTCATGACATTGTAGATGGTTTCTGCGGCCAGATTGGCTGCCGGAATTAACACACATAAAGATAAGAGAAAAAAAAAAGAGATCTGCTCTTCTAAGCTCTCCACACCCTTTCCCTTCATCAAACACGTTACCCCATCTCACCCGCTCATCATACAGCACCACCATCCTAGCCAAAGTAATAACAAAAGCATTAGTGGTAGCATGATGATTTACACAGACCGAAATCCGTGACTGTCGCAATGGATACTCGACAGTTGGGGCTATACAGTTACGTCATATAGCTAAAAGCGAGAGCCTACCTAGTACATGATGTCTTACTTCGTATGCCTATTTCCGGAAACGAACTCTTTTTTTTTGCCTAACATACATTACATACTTATTTACTGATACATGTTTTATATACAGTATATACATTTTTTATATAGAGTTGTCAATAGATAAATACATATAGAAATTGTTTAATTGGCAGTGAAAACTGGAAAATACACCAAAATCTCAATATAAACCTTATGAACCCAACATCTTTGGTCCGGAGGATTAATCAATATCCATTTGTGGATCGGTTTGGCAGAACTGTCAAGGCTAAGGGAAGCCATGACAACATTGTGAACACAGCTAAAGTGCCAGCAGAAAAGTCAAATGGAAAACAGATAAAAAATCTGCACATGAAAAAATACGCTTTTCACATGGAGCTTAGAATATAGAACACCAGGAAAAAAATGTTGGTCTTTGACCATGCAAATATGCTATGATATTTCAAATGGAGCTTATTATAATGATGACCACTATTATATACTTTATTAAATGAATCTCAAATATGGTTCTATTCAATATGGCCATGCATACGCAGGACTGCTACCAGGAATTTCAGGCCCTCAAACTGGCAACATTTTCGGGTCCCCTTGAGACTCCGCCCAGGTTTTCAAGCTCCACCTCTACCCCTTGAACCTTCCACAGTCCCACCACCCACTCTGATTACGATCGCCGAATTTGCAATATTCGCCTATTAATTTGTCAAATATTCGCTGAACATAACCAAACGCATTCATGTCAATGGGAGGTAAAAAAAACCCACATGCACAACACCTTATAACGGTCCCAAATGCTGTCAAAACATATCAACTGAGGGACAGACACCAGGAAAGTGGCCTCAATTCACCTACAGTACAAATTTCAGTATGGAGGTATCGGGATCTGGGACAACATTTACAGCTTTCAATTGAACGCAACAGTAAGACGAGGTGGGTGAGCGATTGCTGTAGGCCTCCTTTCCTGGGAGCCCACATGTAACACCTCTACCTGCTTTCATGCTGAGCCACACTCAGGTGGCACAAATATCAGTTTTGTAGACTACCATTGTCAGAAAAATTTAAGGATGGTGACACAAGTAGTTGAGTCCAAGGAAGTGGAGGCCTGGCAGTCTCAGAGGCCTACTGCTACAGGTAACACACATGAAGGAGACCCAAACAGGAGTGTTAACATTTCCAAACATTATTGGCAGACACCACCAAAGTGGCATCAATTTCACCGCAGTAGAAATAGTATAATAAGGACCGACAGGTCTTCTACTACGCCCAATCCAGCAGATGGACACCCAGCCAGGAGTGATCACATGTAAACAAATGAGGACCTTGCACCACAGAAGTGGCATAAATTTCACAAGAATAGAAATAGTATAATAGAGACTGACAGGTCTTCCACTACACCCAATCCAGCAGATGGACACCCAACCAGGAGTGTTCACATTTCCAAAAATTATTGGCAGACATTACCAAAGTGGCATGAATTTCATCATAGCAGAAATTGTATAATAGGGACCAACAGGTCTTCCACTATCCAGAAGATGGACAACCAAGAGTTTTCACATTTAAACAAATGAGGGACTTACAGCACAGAAGTGGCATAAATTTCATAAGAGTAGAAATAGTATAATTGGGACCGACATGTCTTCCACTACATCTAGCACAGGAGATGTAGACCAACCATGACTGTTCACTAGTGTTGAGCGATACCTTCCAATATCGGGAAATATCGGATCGGATTGGATCGGACCGATACCCAAAAAGTATCGGATATCGCCGATTCTGATACTGGAAACCAATGCAAGTCAATGGGACAGAAATATCGGAATTAAAATAAACCCTTTCTTTCCTTGTAGGTTAATTCTACATGAAGGAAAACAACTAAGAATAATGCAGAATATATTGGGGGAGGTGGAGGAGACATTAAAGGCATAGAGGTTTAGCCCAATTAAATTTTTTTTTAAGACGTTCGGCGTTACAAAGATATTGACTATGTTAACCTTTTTTTATATTTTGTCAGATATGTATGTTTCACTACTTCCATGCTCTTCACCTTCTTTTTTACTTCTCCCACACTTTCTTCGTCATGATCCTCAGCAGCAGGAGCAGCATCTTTTTCATCAACTTCTTCTTCACCTTATTCATCTTCTTCTTCACCTTCTTTATATTATTTATTTTTTTTTTTTACATTCTTCATATTCTTCTTATTCAACTATTACTCTTCTTCATATTCTACTTCTTCATCTTCTTCCTATTCTTCTTCATTATATCCTTATTTGTGTCAGGCATTCCTGTAGTTGTTATCTATAAAAGTTTGAAGATTACACCTTCCGTTCTGCCTGTCACAAAAGATTTACAACAGGATTTGTCCGCGTTCATTTTGGCCTGCAGCAGCAGGCATTTTCCAGGGGCACCACGAGGAGGAACGGACTCGCTCCCATACACTGCTTAGTCTTCTTCTGCTTATAATTTAGATAATATCTTTTGCTCTGATTTTTAGTCTTATGCTTATGGGTCGCCCTCCCAGGGCTGTGGGGTACCGGGCCGGGCCGGTCTCTCAGAGGGGATTGTCACAGCAGCGGTGACCCGGTCCGTGGCCCTGGGCGCCCATGTAAAAGGAGTTGAGTTGGGAATAAAGTATATAAGTGATTTGTGATGCCACCTGTGGTGTTCGGCAAGGGAGGTGTTAAGCCGACGCTGCAAGCAGATCCTCTGGGACAGATAGTGTAGTGCAGAAATGATGTTGTAGCCCTCCACAGGTAGGGCTGTTGGTCCCAGGGCAGTGTAGCGGAATGTTTAAGAAAAGGGTGCAGTGTTTGGCACAGAGATGTAGCAGTGCTGAGGATGTTGCAGGAAGGAGGCAAGGACACAACAGGTTGCAGTTTCTTTACCTTTTCTTGGCAAACGCAGTCCAGGGTCCTGGTTACAGATGGCACAGAAGCAGGCTAGCCTGGAAGCAACTCAGCGATCTCTCTATCAGATGGGTTGTGTAGTCTCCTTCCTAGCGCTGGCTTGAGGTACATGCAGTACGTGTTACACTGAAGTTCCTTCTTCTTATCTTCTCTTAGAACTACCTCATATGGAAGACAGCTGTATCCCTCTATCTCTCTTGGCTCATCCGTCGCTGTTGTGCCTCCGAGTCTTAGGTGGGAATAGAGCATTTACAGCTTCCTATTCCTCTGGTTTCTGTTGCAGGACCTTCAGTATCCATACAACCGTGGAGACCAGGCTCCAGATCATGCGCTATCACTGGGAGGGAGCTCTCTATCCTCAGCTCAACCTCCAGCTTCTCTCCACACGTCTACACTCTTTGCCCTCCTCACACTAACTCCTCTTTTCCCCTCCTGGCCCTCAGAGAGCACTCCTCCCCCAATTCTGGTTCAGAGCTCCCTCTGCTAGCCTGGAGTGGGAACTGTGTTGCATGACATGGTTAACTGTTAGAGAGACCCTTCATTGCCTCCAAGCCTGCCATCACCCTCCCTGCAGGAAGGCAATGCCACTGTGGTGACCATACTCCTGGGGGCACCACATTCCCCACTAGTGCAAGTCAGTACTCCTGGACTGATAAAAGAAAAACATGAAAGGCATATAAACATGTAAACAATAGGAAGGTTACAAGATTTAAGAAAAATGAAAAATTTACAAAAACCAAAGGCTCCAAGAATAGTCCTATGATGATAAGTCCAAGCATCAATGTCCATGGTCCATTCCTGGGCAAGTGGTGAACTATTTACAAGTTGGTTTTGACCACACAAGTCCTGTGGTCCAATGTCCATCAAAACATGAAACGAGATCTTCAAAAAGGCTTCTTACAGAGTCTCTGTAGGCACAAAGCTTGAGAACAGTTACATATATACACAATTTCAACATTCACATAAACTTAGCTATACACGATATCTGATGGGCGGAATACCTTGTGTAGTACGGGTAGACCTGCATAACTCTGGTGTGGGTAAAATAGGTAGTATTCTCCTACCGACTCTTAGTCGGACCATGGGTATGGCAGATTCACCACTGGCAGGGCGAGGGTTCTCTGGCTCCACTGCTGGTATAGCATCTGCTACCTGAACTTCCTGATTTTCAGAGTTCTCATGAGTCACTTCTTCTTGTACTACCAGTTGGGGAAATGTCAACACTGGCACCACTATGGCATCATTTACTTTAGTCCAATTGGCAGGGAATTCTCCAAGTATAGTGCTGACCTTTTCTTCTTCTATGAGTTGGATGTTATTTTGTTCTTCCATTCTTTCTCTTAACTGGTCAGGGCATAATTTGAAATGATCCCTTGATACTGTTGCTGAGGTTTCTCATCCATCTTTACTAATAAGGCACTCCTTGGTATTGTCAAAATTTGAGGGTAGAATGGTGTAGGGTTCAGCTTCCCATTGGTCATCCAATTTATGCAGTCTTCTTTTCCTCTTGAGGACTTGTTCTCCTGGTGACAAGGGGACTGCAGGTGCATGCTGATTGTAGTTCCTCTCTTGTTTTTGTCTTGCCTGAGCTAGACTCTTTTCCACACACTCTTGTACTCTTCTATACTGTTGCTGCCTCTCTGCATCCCAGTCAGCATCTGGTGATGTCACTTCAGGTGTCAGGACTCCCATATCCAAATCAATAGGCAGCTTACCAGGCCTCGCTCTCATTAGGTAGGCTGGAGTGCAGTTGGTGGAATTCACAGGAATGTGGCTGTAGAGGTCTACCAGATCTGGCAACTTTTCTGGCCACAGATTCCTCTCATCCAAAGGCAAGGTCTTCAATAGGTCAATCACTACCTGGTTCATCTTTTCACACATGCCATTGGTCTGTGGATGGTACGGTGTTGTCCTGATCTTCTTGCAACCGTACAAGTTACAGAATTCCTGGAACACTTCTGCCTCAAAAGCTGGACCTTGATCTGTAAGCACTCGCTCTGGGTATCCATGTGGCCTACAGAAGTGCTGTTGGAATGCTCTGGCTGCTGTCCTGGCTGTTTGGTCCTTGACAGGCACAACTACCAGGAATCTTGAGTAGTGGTCCACGATGGTAAGAGCATAAATGTAGCCTGAACGGCTTGGGACCAGCTTCACGTGGTCTAGGGTGACCAACTCAAGTGGCTGCTTGGTTATTATTGGCTGTAGAAGAGCTATCTGACTGTTTCGATCCTTTCTGCGCAGGTTACATTGTCCACACACTCGGCACCACTTTTCAATGGTTTTCCTCATACCAGCCCAGTAGAACCTCTCCCAGAGAAATGCTTCCAACTTCTTCCATCCGAAGTGGCCAGCTCCATTGTGGTATGCTTCCAGGTCCATTGATGCCTCTCTTTGGGACTACCACCTGCCAGACCAACTCATGAGTGCAGGCATTGATACTCCTCCGACACAGTTTTCCTTCATAGATGAACAGCCGGCCTCTCTCCTTCCACAACTGCTGAGTTTCTTCAGGAGCATCCGACTCTGGGCGTGAGTCAGCTTGTGACAGTAGCTCCTTCACCAGGCAGACTGCGGGGTCGCTATTCTGCATTTCTGCCCAATCGTGATGGGGCAATGGATTTAGGGTGACCTCTTTCAAGCCAGACCGCCTGTTTCTTACTCCTTGAGCACGTTGGGCTGCAATTGGCCTGTGGAAGAGAGGTAGCTCTATTTCTTCAAGAGCCTCGGGGTCTTCTCCTGCATCTGGCAGATTAGGCATTCTGGACAGCGCATCAGCATTGGCATTCTTATGCCCTGCTCGGTACTTGATGGTAAACTCATAGTTAGACAGCCAAGCCATCCATCGCTGCTCCAGTGCACCAAGTTTGCAGTTTCCAAGTGAGTCAACGGGTTGTTGTCCGTGAAGATGGTAAACTTGGCTGAAGCTAGGTAATGCTTGAATCTTTCAGTCACAGCCCAGACTATGGCCAGGAACTCCAGCTTGAAGGAACTGTAGTTGTCTGGGTTCCTTTCAGTGGGACGAAGCTTCCTGCTGGCGTAGGAGATCACTCTTTCTTTGCCATTCTGTACCTGTGACAGTACTGCTCCAAGTCCCACCTTGCTGGCATCAGTATACAACACAAAGAGTCGGTCATAGTCTGGGTAGGCAAGAACTTCATCTCCTGTGAGAGCCATCTTCAGTCGGGTGAAGGACCTCTCCAACTTCTCAGTCCATTCAAATGTGGAACTTTTCTGTTTGGCTTTCTTGGACTGCCCCACCAGAAGATTTTGCATAGGAGTGGCTATTTCAGTGAAGCCCTTGATGAACCTTCGGTAGTAGCCTACCAACCCAAGAAATTGGCGTACTTCATGGAGGTTGTTGGGCTTCGGCCAGTCCCTGATGACTGTGACCTTGTCAGGATCTGGTGACACACCTTCTGCACTCACTACATGACCGAGGTACTGTACCTTGGGCTTCACAAGGTGGCATTTGGAAGGCTTCACCTTCAGGCCAAAGTTGGACAAGGCTTCAAACACCTCAGCCAGGTGCTTCACATGGTCTTCATAAGTCTTGGAGAAAACAATGACATCATCAAGGTACAACAGGACGGTCTCGAAGTTCTTGTGTCCCAGGCAGCACTCCATCAGCCGTTGAAATGTTCCTGGGGCAGTGCAGAGCCCGAATGGCATATAGTTGAACTCAGAGACCCATTGGGGTGGTAAAGGCTGTTTTCTCCTTGTCTGCCTCTGCCACGGGAACCTGCCAATACCCACTAGTGAGATCTAAGGTGGAAAAATAGTTAGCAGTTTTAAGTGCAGCTAATGACTCCTCAATTCTGGGTAATGGGTAGGCATCTTTATGTGTAATGCTGTTAATTGTTCTGTAATCAACACACATTCTCATGGTACCATCCTTTTTCTTTACAAAAACTATGGGAGCTGCCCAGGGGCTACAACTGTCTCTGATAACCCCTGCTTCCTTCATCTCTCTCAACATACCTTTGGCACATTGGTATCGTGTTGGGGGTATAGGCCGGTACCTTTCTTTTATGGGTGGATGATCTCCAGTGGGGATATGGTGTTGAACCCCTTTTGCCTTCCCAAAATCTAGGGGGTGTTTACTGAATACCTGCTCATATTCCTGGGTCACTCTGTAAACCCCATTTTTCTGGTATGAAGGTGTGGAGTCAGTTCCCACCTGCAGTTGCTGGCACCACTCCCCCAGCTGCTTGACAGAGCCATTGTCCTCCACCTGGTCGGATGAGACCAAAGGTTCTGCTGCCTGCATTGCATTGTTACTGACAGTGAGCAGCTAAGCAACTGTGGCGTACCGAGGTATTGTGGCCTCCTCCTCCCCACAATTCAGAAGACGTACAGGTACTCTCCCTTCACGGACATCAACTACCCCTCTGGCTGTCAGGACAGTGGGCCTGCTATCAGAGTACACTGGTTCTACCATTGCCTGGTAATCTTTTCCTCTGAGGCCTATGGCTGCCCGACACCAAATCAACATTTCACACCTGGGGGTATTGCAATGGGGAAAGCATCACTCACTCTGACACTGCCAATTTCTCCACCAGAGATTTCTACCTGCTGTCTTTGCATCAGGGCCTTGATCTCCTTCTGCAGGACTCATTGTTCACTGGAGCCAGCAGTCTCAGCCACCTGTTACAACAAGACAATAACCCTCGGAAAGACAATTTTCAATTACATTTGTACCAAGAGCCATCATGGGATTACATTCTCGTTGATCAATATCCACAACTATCAGACCTTGAGATTTTAACTCCACCCTCCCCACTTTAACAGTAATTTCTTTACATCCCACTTGTGGTAAAGACTGATCATTACTGGCAACTACTGTTAGTTCATCACTTGGGGCACGGGTGAGTTCAGAGTCAGCCCAATACCGCTTGTAGAGGATATAGGGCATAGCGGTCACCTGGGAGCCAGTGTCCAGCAAAGCATTCATGGGGATGCCATCAATCACCACTGGAAGGATCGGTCTCCCTCCAACATACTTGACTCGCCAGTTCCTTGGGCCTTGTGGTCCTATTCCTGGGGGTTGGCCCTCTGCCCCAGGGGTTACTCATTTAAAGGACAGAATCTTGCAAGATGGCCTGCCTTGTGGCAGTGACGACAGATGGGACGTCTGTCCTGGTCATAGCGATCGTTGTTCCTCCCTCGGAGTGGCGGGGTCCTCCTCTTCCGGAGCCACGGGACATCCTCTGGACTGGAAGCAAGCTGGATCTTCTCCTTGGAGGACACCTGCAGGGACTGTACGGTTTTAGTAAGTGCAGCCATACCTTTGGTCAACTCCTGGACCTGAAGAAGCAGTTCTTCATTTGGATCTTTATCCAGAGTCTGTGCATCAGCTTCCACAGGGATGGAAGGGAAAGATGTTGCTTCCTGGTGGTAGGTGATCGCTGGGCGCCTAGGGGGCACTGGACGGCTGACAGTTGGTTCCTGCAGCACCCGGATAGCCCTGTCCTTGAAATCAGCAAAGTCTAGATCAGGGTTCTGTAGGGCTATGATGCGCAGCTGTGCTCTGTGGGTGCTGGATAAGAGTCCTTCAATAAATTGCTCCTTTAGCGGTCCGTCTCCGTCTTTCACACTGTCAGGGTCAATCTGCTTGACTGCTCGCAGCATCTCCTGCAGGTTAAGGGCATAGTCCCTTATATTGTCCTGCGCTTTCTGTTTACATCCAAAGAACCACACCTTGATTTCGGCTGCAGTGCAGGTGTCAAAGGTACTTCTTAGCTTGGCCAAAATCTTTTTAACAGTCTCTTTGTCAGTGTCCTGTCAGGCTTTTACTTCTCTTTGTGCTGCACCTGTTAGCTGCCCAATCAGGATGTTCACCTTCTGGCTTTCAGATAGAGGATACAACTCAAAGAGGATACAGGATACAAGAGGATAGAGGATACAACTCAAAGAGGATACAACTCGAACAAACTGCACAGTCTCTCTTTGAATTCACTCGGGGTATGTGACTCACCCGAGTACTGCGGTAGCCAGGCTGCTCCCGGTATGTAGGGCATGGACAGCAGCATTATGGGGACCGCTGCGGTGGGCGCTGATTCTTGCGGTGCCCTGAAGACAGCGCTGGCTGCCGGATTCAGTGGCGCTGTGGGGACTGCGGGGGTGTCCGCCGCTGCATTGGCGTTGTCCTCGGACATTTTCTCTCCCCCCTAGATAACGTGGGCCAGGCCGCGGGGTTGCACTGGCTTACCGGATGCCGCTCCTCGGCTGTATTAGGGGACGCCGGAACTGCAGGCTTCAGATTTTCACTTCCCACGCGCTCTTCTCCTTTCGCGCTTCTCGGCTGGCTCCGGCCACGAAGGCCTGCCCCCTTTTTTTCCCGCACGCACCAATCAGCGGGACAATGGCGGCAATGGCGCCAATTTTGCACACAGTCTATAGCACCAAACACAGTCTCTGGCACACAGGACCCGGGGACACCGGGCTCCGTAATTGAAAAGTTTATAAGTGATTCGTGACGCCACCTGTGGTGTTCGGCAAGGGAGGTGTTAAGCCGACGCTGCAAGCAGATCCCCTGGGACAGATGGTGTAGTGCAGCAATGATGACAGATAGGGCTGTTGGTCCCAGGGCAGTGTAGTGGAATGTTTAGGAAGAGGGTGCAGTTTTTGGCACAGAGATGTAGCAGTGCTGAAGATGTTGCAGGAAGGAGGCAAGGACACAACAGGTTGCAGTTTCTTTACCTTTACTTGGCAAATGCAGTCCAGGGTCCTGGTTACAGATGGCACAGGAGCAGGCTAGCCTGGAAGCAACTCAGGGATCTCTCTATCAGATGGGTTGTGTAGTCTCCTTCCTAGCGCTGGCTTGAGGTACATGCAGTACGTGTTACACTGAAGTTCCTCCTTCTTATCTTCTCTTAGAACTACCTCGTATGGAAGACAGCTGTAGCCCTCTATCTCTCTTGGCTCACCCGTCGCTGTTGTGCCTCCGAGTCTTAGGTGGGAATAGAGCATTTACAGCTTCCTATTCCTCTAGTTTCTGTGGCAGGACCTTCAGTATCCATACAACCGTGGAGACCAGGCTCCAGATCATGCGCTATCACTGGGAGGGAGCTCTCTATTCTCAGCTCAACCTCCAGCTTCTCTCCACACGTCTACACTCTTTGCCCTCCTCACACTAACTCCTTTTTTCCCCTCCTGGCCCTCAGAGAGCACTTCTCCCCCAATTCTGGTTCAGAGCTCCCTCTGCTAGCCTGGAGTGGGAACTGTGTTGCATGACATGGTTAACTGTTAGAGAGACCCTTCATTGCCTCCAAGCCTGCCATCACCCTCCCTGGAGGAAGGCAATGCCACTGTGGCGACCATACTCCTGGGGGCGCCACACTTAATGTTCTTCTACTTTTTGTTCTTCTGCTTCTTGGTCTTCTGTCTCTTGTTGTTCTGTATCTTGGTGGTTGTCTTCATGTTCTTTGTCCTCTTGGTCATCTTCTTCAGGGTCATCTTTTTGGTCTTCTTCGGGGTGGTCTTCAGGGTCGTCATCTTCAGGGTCATCGTCTTCGGGGGTCATCGTCTTCTTCGGGGTGGTCTTCAGGGTCGTCGTCTTCAGGGTCATCGTCAGGGAGATCCAGAGTGATTACCAAAAACCATTTCAAAAAGCTTGAACTTGGAAATGTAGCAGAAGGTACAAGAAGGCTGAGGAACTGCTGAGGAGCAGCTGACGGTACTGGAACCCAGAGGGGCAGCAGAAGGAACAAGAGCCAATGGCACTACCGAGGACCAGCTGATGGTACTGGAACCCAATTACTAAGCAGGAGGTACCTGTGCCAGAAAGCACTACCAAGGACCAGCAGACGTTGCTGGAACTCGGATACCAAGAAGGAGGCACCTAAGCCAAAGGCACTGCCGAGAACCAGCTGATGGTACTGGAACCCGGATGGGTAGCAGAAGGAACAAGAGCCGATGGCACTACCGAGGACCAGCTGATGGTGCTGGAACCCACAGGGGCAGCAGAAGGAACAAGAGCCAATGGCACTACCGAGGAGCAGATGATGGTACTGGAATCCGGTTACTAAGCAGGAGGTACCTGTTCCAGAAAGCACTACCAAGGACCAGCAGACGTTGCTGGAACTCGGATACCGAGAAGGAGGCACCTAAGCCAAAGGCACTGCCGAGAAACAGCTGACGGTACTGGAACCCGGATGGGTAGCAGAAGGTACCCATGAAAAACAAAGTTGCCAGGCCGCGAGCCGGCCGCAGTTACCGAAACCCACAGTCCTAAAGGGGGTGCTTGTCCTATTGGCACTACAGAACCAGCCTTTATTGCCAGATCCCACAGCCCACATAGGAAGCACCTAAACTGCAGGCACCATAGAGTCGGCTAACCCGACCGCAACACGACAGGACAACGTATTGGTGTAAAAGTGACGTTGACACTACCCGGAAACAGCTGGCGTGCTGGAGCCAGGCTGGGCAGGAGGGAGTACCTGTGCCAAAGACACTGCCGGGAACCAGCTGGCGGTGCTGGAACCCAGGGTAAATACTACAAACAGAGTGGAGACAGAGGCCTAATTGGAGCAAATTTAAAATCTGTGGTTGTGTGAGTGTGGACAGAGCAGGAGAAATTGCCGGACACACAGCTGGGGATCAGCTGACATTACTGAACCCCAATAACACTGGAGCATATGTTGACTGTGCAGATGGCACTTCTGAGCAGCAATTGGCGGTGTTGGAGCCCAGGGTCAATAGTACAAACAGAGTGGAGGCAGAGGCCTAATTGGAGCAAGTTTAAAATCTGTAGTTGTGTGAGTGTGGACAGAGCAGTAGAAATTGTCGGACACACAGCTGGGGATCAGCTGACATTACTGAACCCCAATAACACTGGAGCACATGTTGACTGTGCAGACGGCACTTCTGAGCAGCAATTGGCGGTGTTGGAGCCCAGGGTCAATAGTACAAACAGAGTGGAGACAGAGGCCTAATTGGAGCAAATTTAAAATCTGTGGTTGTGTGAGTGTGGACAGAGCAGGAGAAATTGCCGGACACACAGCTGGGGATCAGCTGACATTACTGAACCCCAATAACACTGGAGCATATGTTGACTGTGCAGATGGCACTTCTGAGCAGCAATTGGCGGTGTTGGAGCCCAGGGTCAATAGTACAAACAGAGTGGAGGCAGAGGCCTAATTGGAGCAAGTTTAAAATCTGTAGTTGTGTGAGTGTGGACAGAGCAGTAGAAATTGTCGGACACACAGCTGGGGATCAGCTGACATTACTGAACCCCAATAACACTGGAGCACATGTTGACTGTGCAGACGGCACTTCTGAGCAGCAATTGGCGGTGTTGGAGCCCAGGGTCAATAGTACAAACAGAGTGGAGGCAGAGGCCTAATTGGAGCAAGATTAAAATCTGTTGTAGACTACTACTGATTTTAAACTTGCTCCAATTAGGCCTCTGGCTCCACTCTGTTTCTAGCATTTATCCTGGGCTCCAACACCGCCAGTTGCTGCTCAGAAGTGCCGTCTGCACAGTCAACACTTGCTCCTGTGTTATTGGGGTTCAGTAACGTCAACTGAACCCCTGCTATGTGTCCGGCAATTTCTCCTGCTCTGTCCACATTAGTAGTGGGAATGTGGACAGAGCAGGAGAAATTGCCGGACACACAGCAGGGGATCATCTGACTTTACTGAATCCACCAGCCTGAATGAGAGCATTTCAAGGGACAGTAGTTTTCCAATGCCAGCATTCAGAGCTTGTGCTCAGGGATGGTTTGCCGAGTATGGCCGCCTTTTCTCCCATGCCTGTGCTACCGATGGCTGTAGAGTGGCCTGGGAGTGTGAGGATGACAGGGAACGTAGTGCTGTGGGTGGAATTACACTGGGTCTCTTGTTGTGAGTTCATTTTCCCCTTCACTACTGAGGCCCGTGGAACTCCCTCTTCTGGTGAAGAAAGGTAGTGAGCCTGATTGTCAAACACCTGGGGCTGATGATGATGACTGGCTGAGTGGAGTTAATGACTGGATATAAGGCTGCCGACGCCCTTCTGGCCTGCGGGTGATTTCTCTGTGGACTTCTAGGAAACCAGTCTGATTCCTGCTCATCTAAAGCTAAGATTTCTGCTTTGCCTTTTTGCATTAGTGTTTTGTTTTCCTTGCTTTTCTGGATTCTGCCATTCCCTGCTGGGGTGAGCTGAATCTCCTTTTGCCTGTTGCTCTGTCTTCAGAATATTCCTGAGTACTGACATAGCTTTTTTGAAGCCTAGCGTCTTCAGGGCCTTTTTTACTGTCAGTTGTTGGCTCTTATTTTCATAGGGTTTTTCACGGATTGCAGACAGCAGCCTTCCTGTCCTTTCCTATCTAAAGCTAGCGTGGGCCCCATCTTTGCTCAGTCTATCTTTCTGTCTGTGTTTTGTTCTTTCTTCTTGCTTCACCGTCATTATATGTTGGGGGCTGCCTATTGCTTTGGGGTCTGCTCTGGGGCAGTTTAGATTTCCTTTTCTGTCTTTAGGCTATGTAGTCCTCCGGCTGTGATCGAGGGGCCTAGGGCATCGTAGGAGCCCCCCATGGCTACTGCTAGTTGTGTTGATAGGTTCAGGGGTCTGCAATCCGATAGCTGCCAAATTCTCTGGTTTTCTGGACTTAGCTAGCATTTCTATTTTTGCCTCCTACGGTGACTCAATCATAACAGTCTCTGTACAACAGTGCCAGAGGTTCTTCCATGGCGATCCTGTGAGGAAGCTGAACCAGCTGTGTGTGAGCTGGAGGCACAGAATCCCCACGTACTCTCCATGCTGAAACTCCACGCAAACGACCACGTGCCTTACTCCCTGCCTTCTTCATCTTGGTAGACTGATAAAGATAGGCAGAAAAGTACTAAGGGCTTAGTGTGCTTATTCTGAACAGCTGCTAACAGGTATAAGAAACACTAATTTTATAAAGCATGGACTACACTTTACAGTTGTGTGGGCCACATTACCTCATATTAAAGTGTTTGGTGAACTTTATTTATGTTTTTTTTCACAAAAAAAAGGATGTGACCAAAGATGTGAAAGCGATAGTATCACAAACTTTTTGTAGCTATTACAATGCAGGAAGGTAACCTACAATGCAATAGATGAGGCTCCAAAAAATAGGCTAATACTAATCTGGCTGGGGCTGCAGGGCACAAGCCAGCAGAAAGGCTCCTCTATCTACTCCTGTATAGTGTTTGCAACCAATCTAGCTGGATACGGATGGAAGCACACTAATAGGAGAAATTCAGGAAAAATAAGCAGCACTACAGCAAAAAAGGACAATGTATGAGGCAGTGACGCACGCTGAGCGGACTACAACCAGAGGTGGCTGCAGAACACACTACAGCGTGAGCTGCACTCACACACAGAGACCTCACAGACAGCCGTGAACAGTGCAGAGAACTGTGCACTAGCACTGAAAGGCTGCAGAAAGGCTCCGCTATCTACTCCTATATAGTGTTTGCAACCAATGTAGATGGATACGGATGGAAGCACACTAATAGGAGAAATTTGGAAAAATGAGCAGAAATAAAACAAAAAAAGGACTATGTATGAGGCAGTGACGCACGCTGAGTGGACTACAACCAGAGGTGGTTGCGGAACACACTACAGCGTGAGTTGCACTCACACACAGATCTTGCAGACAGCTGTGAACAGCGCTGCAAGGCAAAAGAAAGCTTCACACAGCGGTTGCTAAAATAACCTGGGTAAAGCACAATATAGCAAATCACTATCTCAAACTGTCAGTCAGAGTCAAAACAGCAGCGTCCTATCCCTAACTGAATTCACAGCAGAGTGAACCCAAAATGGCGGCGGTGGCTTTTATAGTGCATCATGACATCATTTCAGCAGCCAATCACAGCCATGCCATTAGTTAACATGCCTACATGCCTAACAGGATGTGCCCACACTTCTTCGGATTCCTCATTGGCTGAATCAAATCAAACTGGCTCATAGCATTATGGGAACTTCCGATTCCGGTATTCGATATGCAAAAAGTATCGGAACTCAGTATCGGAATTCCGATACCGCGAATATCGGCCGATACCCGATATTTGCAGTATCGGAATGCTCAACACTACTGTTCACATTTCCACAAATTTGTGTTAACATCAACTGCAGCAGCCGCAGCAGGCACAGAACCCACACTAAAGATATCACAGAGTGCAGTTATGTGACATTAATGCAGCACATTAAAAAAGGCAATATCACCTAGTCTGTCCGGTCTGCAATTGGGGTGCAAAAGTCTGGAGATCCATGACTTGTTCATCTTGATGAAAGATACGTGGTCTACACTTTCAGGGGACAGTCGGCTGCGCTCATCTGTCAGGATACCACCAGCAGCACTGAAGATACATTCTGAGAGAACGCTGGCTGCCGGGCATTATAAAACCTCCAAGGAATGTGAGGCGAACTCAGGCCACTCAACCATTTTGAAAGACTAAATGTGAAAGGGTGCAAACCCTCATTGATGGTATTGATATTTAGTCCTAGATACTCCTACACAATCTTCTCCATTCGTTCACCACTTGTAAGACTTGGAGTCTGTTGTGCTGGTACATGAGCTGATCTAAAAAAGTGTCAAAGGACTCACAGAAATTGCTTCTTCCACTTCCACCACCGCTGCTGCTAATGTTTTGGCATTGACGAATTAATGGGCCGGAGGTTGGAAGTCTACAGCTGCGATGCGAACTGAGTGCTTCACTGCTGTCTTGGGGAAAAGCTCTCTTAAGGTTGTATAAAAGTGTGTTTCGATACTCGAACATTTGTGGGTCCCTTTTTAGGGTGGGAATCATGTGGCAAAATTTGGATTTATAACGTGTATCAAATAAAGTGGCAACCCACTAATCATAACTATATGGGGATCATGTTGCAGATAGTACAGCAAGAAGGCACTCATATATCGGAGATTTGAATAAAGTGGAGGGTGCACTGCTGTCAATAATCATCAGAATATGAAAATGGGGTGCAATACCTAGTCTGTGCATCAAAATGTAAACATGAGAGAAAAAAAACTAGACTAATGATGGTATGAACATCCACATAGTAGTACAATCTGAAAAAAAAACTTTATTTCACCTCAGACAAAATGAGTATAAAAACATTTAAAACAGATAACACAAAACCAATAATCAACACCCCCCGTTATAAGCAATATAGGCTTTTACATGAAAATTCACAATAAATCAAGAATGATCTGGCTAATAGAAAGGGCACATGTCAAAACGGATCATGACTGATCCAGAATCCATATAAGGATAATCCACATATAGACAAAACATGTGCTAATGACAACCCGCAATGCATCCAAATTATAACATGACAGCAATGAAATATGCAAATAAATAATAATACACTAGAATATATATAGATAGTAAAAAATGCCAGATAGTAAAATCTATTATAACTTGGAAAACATATCCTTATTCATCCACAATCCCATATCCAAGCTTTAACCCACTGATCAATTTCCATATATGATGGACCCCAATGAAAAAGAAAGGGGAATAATTAATCCTGAGATATTCCACAGCCAGTATACAACCTGATAAATATTTACTGGGTCATAAGAAGAGAGAGGCAAAAGGGCTTAATGGCCTGTGGGTTGTGAACAGTGGTCACCATATCGCCAGCTCAAAGAGGTTTGTGAAAAAAAGCCATATGGGTATAAATCCCAATGAAGAGTTGGGGGTGAGGTAAGGGCCCCACGCATATCGCTTTGTCATATATCGGGCTCTACCATGAGGTCCAAGCCTATGCTGTGTTGGTGGCTGGGTAACATTGAGGCTCATTGCCTCTGTCCCCTCCCACCAACCACGAATAACAGAGAGGGGAGGATTATCCTCTTCATCCAACAGTTGCTCGCCCATCACTTCTTCTTCCTCCATTTGTTCCTCAGATCTTGCACCTTCGACAACAGTTTGTGTGTTATCACCAGCCCCCCTCGTTTGCAGTAATCCACCCTCGCTTGGCACCCACCTCTGTGATGATAGTCTTCAACTCACAGACAATGTTAACCCTTGTGCAGCCTCCTCTGCTTCCTCCTTTTCTTCTGGGACCACCATCTCTTCCCGCAGGCTATTCGAAGTCTGCTCCAGCATATAGATGACCAGAATAGTGATGCTGATGACGGCGTCGTCAGCGCTAGCCATATTAGTAGCCATTTTAAAAATATGCAGAAGGGTGCAGAGGTCCTTAATCTGTTCCCACTCTGTAAATGTGATATGCGCCACATCCGCACTGCGTTGGACCAGGCTATATGACATGACATACTGTGTCAAGACTCGTTGCTGCTGTCACAATCACTGCAACATGTACAGAGTAGAATTCCACCATGTTGGTACATCACACAGCATCCTGTTAACTGGCATGGACAAAGACCTCTGTATAGATACAAGTCGATGAGCAGAGGGGTACGAACGGCGGAAATGAGCACACAGCTTACGTGCTTCCTGGAGCAGCTCACCCAGGCCAGGATGGTGGCTGAGAAAATGCTGTACCACCAGGTTGAGTATGTGAGCCATGCAAGACACGTGTATGAGCTTGCCTCGCCGTAGGGCCGCCACCAGGTTCGCACTGTTATCGCACACAATAGTAAAAACATTTGCTAGTGCGGTTTCACATAAACACACACAAAGGAACGCACTCATCTAGGACGCGCGTTTTGGACCTTCCTTTCTCAGGCCCCTTGAGAAAGGAAGGTCCGAAACGGGCGTCGGGGTGGACGCACTCTATCTGGGCAATAATATAGCCACTACCTGCTGACATCCACGAGTAATTATATACTTTGTTCGGGCATTTCCCTTTCCATTGTGGGTAATGATATGGCTATGGGAGGTCAGTAGTTTATCGGCGTGATCCTCTTTCCATATATATGCTAATATGCTTTTATAAAGGAATAACTATGGGAATTTTGGGCACTATGTCCTATTAATAGAGCTCAGGATACATGTGTAAGCCTATTTAAATGCTGTTTAAAACTGCTTTATTTATATTGTATATAAATAGGCTGAGGTGCTCACGTGAGACTTAATATTTTTATGCCTAGATGAGTGCATTCCTTTGTGTGTGTATGTGGAACCGCACTAGCAAATGTTTTCTAGTCTGTCTCTCCTAATGTTGGTGGTATGGATTTTTACTATTGTTATAATTAAATAAAAATATTCTGATATTGATTATTGAAATTTTTGGCCTTTTGATCATCTTTTCCTCTTTATGTATATGTTATTTTGATGATAGGCATTACTAATCCCATTATACACATGGAATATATTGGATATATGTGTTAAACCATGTGGCTACAACACACTCAGTGTAACCTGAGATACCAGTTAGTGATTTCCCTCCTCCCAGCAGGGAGCCCCTTTGTCTTTCCACCATGTGAGGACTTCTGATAGACAATAATGAGAATCTAGTCATTTGTTCATAAAGCAATGCGAATTTAAGCTAGAAATACAAAAACTACATATCCGGGACGTTCTTCGACGGGACTATTTAGCCAGTGTTTTTCCAAATTCTAGCTTCAGCAGAATCCGAGAAGTGGATTCCTGGGCAGCCGGGGCAGCCTGGTGCTACGTGTTTGGTTTTGAATGAAAGCCAGCGACAAGCAGAATAAGATGATACTATGTGTGTTTCTATACGAGATACCCTCTGCGAGATATGATTATTATAAGTTTTCAGAACCAGATCTGTAACTCTGAGCTAGGGGAGGGAGCCAGAAAACCACCCCCTTTAGTGATGTCACAAGCCCAGGGGTCACCTGCACTCATGACAGCCGTCATTCTAGCATGGGAAACTGCTGCATCCAGACCCCTAAATGCATTGTGACATCTGGCTCCTCCCACCAGCATGGTTTTGCCTGAAATGATCTAAGTATCATGTGAGTGCCTCTTTTGTTCTGTTAATCCTCTTGTTATTTTGTAATTGCTGTGTACATAATTTAATTGTCTCATATTGTAAAATCTTTTTATATCCTCTGTAAACACTGCCTGTCTTTTGGGAGTAAAATATAAACTTATTAGTTCCGTCTCCATGTTCTATAACGAACTTTTACGTGCCTGAAGTAGTTACGCTACCAATTTGTGTGGGCTTCTTACCACTTTATTAATTTAATTATTGCTAGAGAAATCGGAAGCTGGTGGCAGCAAAGTGTGCTCTGGGCTAGATGGGCTTGCTGGCAGTGACAGAAGGGGTTTTATAAGCTGATTGTCTGGCTGCGGCTAGAGCCTTTATAATTCCCTCGCTGCAGTGGGCATAATAGCCAGTGCACAACAAGTAGCCCATCTGGTGACTAATTATTCTAGGTGCAGTTCCCTGACTGACCTGAGGGTAAGGGGGGCGCCGGAGAGCTGCAAGTTTCAAAGCGGAACCAGAAGTGGGATATACATAAATCCCGGCAGTTCGTGATACAGTGTGGCAGTCGAGGGATAACTAAAATAAGCCCTCCAGCAGTAAATTGATAGGTCAAGACTAGCTTGTTGTTTTCATCACATTGTGGCAGTGGTGGGATAACTAAGATAAGCCCCCCTGCACATGTGATAGCCGTGTGCGGCCAACAGTCATAACCCCTTTCCCTGACATGAGCCCTGGCTGCGCAGTATGGAGGCAGTGGGGGCTCGCTCTGAACTGTTCGAACGCGTGTCTCATGAAGGCAGAGGTTGAGGGTGCAGGTGGAGGCCCAATGGAGATAGAGGAGGCAGAAGCAGTGGAGGAAGTGTTAAATGTAAAAGTTTGTCCTGCATGTCTTGGGAATTTCAAGACTTGTGGAGCAGCGCCTGTCCCCACAGCTACAAGAGTCACTCGGTGCCCAGTCAGCAAGATGAAACGCCCTTGGCCAAGTGTCTGTGGTGAAATGCACCCTGGCTGTCAGAGATTTTGTCAAAGTTATACTACTGGAAATTTTGTGGAATAAATTCTTGCACAGCCGTATAGGATTAAGGAGCAAAACAATTCATGAAAAGGTTGATGGTTTATTCACAATCTCAACGCGTTTCGAAGTACAGGACTTCTTCCTCAGGAGATGATATCATCTACTAGGCAGAAAGGCAGCATTTCCATGGCTAACAATTTGGAGATGGTGGAGTTCAACATCTTAGCTTTGTCATGCGTAGGAGGAAACAATCTTTTACATGACCACAACTGCGGAACCGTGGGCTGGCTGCAGTCCTGTGAGAGAGTATGGTGAACTTGACAAACTGCTGGACCGTGAGAGGTGCAGGCAGAGATGATACTGTGGATTAAGAAATTTGTTGTGTGATCGTTCTCTGAGATCGGTCAAAAACAGCAGACATGTCTGCTCCAGTTACAGCTGAAGGCGGCCTCTCAGTCAGCGTGACTCAAGCAGGTAAAGAACCCGCGGTTCTGCGGTCAAAGACTTGCGTCTCAATAGTTGGCATGGTAATAGAGGAGGAGGAATAAGCAGCAGACATGATTGATGGGGCAGCTGATGGTTGTTGAGGTCCGCATTTTTACACAGTGGGATTCCCACAGTAAAGCATGTTGTTTGTGCATGTGAAGGTTCATACATGTAGCAGTCAAATTATTGCACTTTTTACCTCGACTCAATTTTTTTTGCAAAGTTGTCAGATTTCGTGAGTTGGCTCATCCTTTGCAGTATCAAAAAAGGCCCAGGCTAGGCAACCCTTTGCCACCCCTGTGAGCTGCAGACCCGCGGATGCTGCTGGTCAGAAGCACAGTTGTGACTGAGGATGCATCGCTCGTTGTGGCTGCATCACTATGTGTCTGCAACGGATGGTGCAACGTAACCTCTTTGTCTTCCTCCTCAGATGACCTACTCAGCTGTGTGCCTCTATTTTCACACCAACTGGCATCTAACACCTCATCATCATCCTATGTGTTATCACATTCCTTGCCATTGGAGTCACTCTCCTCCTCTGCTTGCCGTGACAGCACAGTACAGTCCACGTGAACCTCAAATATCTGTGTCTTATCAGGATCATCTCCACTCCAGGTCTGATGACAAGGGTCAGGATGCTGTTTGGACCGTACTTCTTCCTGCCCCAGATCCAAGTTAAAAAAAAATGTGGGCATTGGTGCAGATTTCCTCCTCTTGACTGTTTTGAGTACACTTCTGATGAGCATGGCATAGAATGTGTGAACAGCTCTTCAGACTAACCAATCTCTGGTTCCGTACAGTCAATTGAACGGTTGGATAGTTGGGACGCGGGGGAAAGCAAGGGTAATTTTGGTGCCACATCTGTGGACTGTACTGGGTGTGATGTTGAGGTGGAGGAAGAGGTGGAGAGGCCACTTTTAGCTGCACTTGCCATCCACTCAACTACATGCTCTTTTTGGGCATCATCGACAAGGCATACCGCTGTGCGTCTGTCAAAGAAAGGTAGTGGTGTAGCCTGTCCA
Organism: Dendrobates tinctorius; assembly: GCF_039654945.1. Classification (NCBI taxonomy): domain Eukaryota; kingdom Metazoa; phylum Chordata; class Amphibia; order Anura; family Dendrobatidae; genus Dendrobates; species Dendrobates tinctorius. The sequence continues at coordinate 25,950,427 of NW_027361827.1, read as the reverse complement.
GTAACATAAGTTGTCAGCTGTCTTTGCATAGGATGTGACGTTGCTTCACTAGTGCTTTCACAAACATTACCACCTACTCCACGTACACCTTGAACACCAAGTCTAATTCCCCTTCCACCACTGCCTAGCTTTTTCCCAGTCATACTGCTCAGATAGTGTAGTAGGAGCACAGTACTAGCAACCAAAAATTAGATTTTAAACTCTGCACCATCTCTGCTAACAGCAGAATTTCAGCGACAGTAAATTCAAAGTTGAAATATGGCGTGCTGTATCGTGTTAGTCACAGAAAAAAAGAATTATTTGAGTGCGGATTAGGCCTGTATGACAAAAAAGTTATGCTACAAACAATTTTAAAGTTAGGTTCCTTACTATACAGTATGATGTTAATAACGGAAGACTTTTTTGTGGCCTATGGATCAGGCCTCTAAAACACACTAGATGCTACAAACTATGTTTAAAGTCAGGTCCCTTACTGTATGCCGTTTATAACAGAAGACTTTGTTTGCGGCCTATGGATCAGGCATCTACAGCTTAATTTCAACCCATCCAAATTACAAAGTGTGATACTGCAGGTTGTATAACTTTTTGCAGCTGAAAAATTATAATTTTTTTCAAGGTGCCTTAGGTCTGCAGACAGTTTATCACAGACAGGTTCATATCACCGCCACAAAATGAAAACATGGGATACAGCAGGCTGTTTCACATTTAGCAACAGAAAAAATTATAACTTTTTTAATGTGCCTTAGGTCTGATGACAGTTTTATATCACCGAAGCACGAAATGACAAGGTGGGATACAGCAGGCTGTTTAATATTTTAACTAGCTACATGTGAATTAGAATGCTATACTCGTGCTGTGTTTACCAGAACGCCGTGCCTCTGGGCTCTGAAAACCCCCTCCCCTCATCAAGCACAAGCCAAATGCTCATGATACACTACCATTGCTAAAGTGCTGAAAATTTTTTTGTGGCAACTCAAATATTTTCCCTCACTCTTACCGAATGTTACAGATTTTTACCGATTTTATACAATTTTGCTTGGGTTTCCGATCACGAACTTGAATGTGCCAAATTTGTGACGAATTTATGTTTGGCGATCGTTTTCCAAACAAATTCGCTCATCACTACAGTACTTGCGAACGCAAACAGAGATGGGAAAGTTCAGGGTCTGTTCTGAACACCTACTTTTTGGGCACAGATCCGGAACATGGACTTCTCCAGGAAGTTCGTGTTACTATTCGGGTTTCGTACCCTGAACAACGTGTGTTTCTTGCGTTGTCATCTACATGGCATTGCGAGAAACACCGGCTACTCTGATTGGCAATAAGATCACTACCGCCTATCAGAGATCTGCAGCTCCCACACTGTCAGATGCGCAGGTGCTGGACCTCTCCTGGCACCTGCGCACTGCAGGACTCTGCTCTGCCCTCAACAGGGCAGAGCAGTGCGCCTGCACAGGAGCCACAACAGGCAGCAAAGAAGAGGCTGTCACTGTTATAAGATGGGAGGCGCCGGACCGGACCACGACACCCATTGGACCAAAACTGGACCCGGACCACCCCTGGGTGAGTATAATAGAACTCATTTTTCTAATCTTTCAGGTTACATCGGGGGCTTATCTACAGCATTACAGAATGCTGTAGATAAGCCCCTGATGGTGGTGCTAGCAGCTGATAATCGAAAAATGAGGTGACAGATTCCCTTTAACACTTTCCCTGTGGTGGCAAGTAGGATAAATTTTTGTATTGTTAGGTGACATCAAGCCCATGGGTTAGCAATGGATGGGTGTCTATTAAGACACCTCTTTTCCATTACTAACTCCATAGTCAAATTGTAAATACACACTCAGCCAGAATACAGTACTTTATTTGAAATACAAAGACACACAGTTTTACTCCTTTATTTAAAAATTAAAAACACAGTTATAGTCACCTTAATGCATATTTCATTGAATTCCTAGTCTCCTGTAAAAAAATAAAAATAAAAAACAACCATATCCCTCTCCTGTCTGACGTACTGTCCCATGCTGTAATACATGTTCAGGTCTCTTCATGAGGCATAGACTAATACAAAATCTGAGGAGTCACATATTGTGACTATTTATTGTGCATAAATATGTGACTCTTCAGATTTTGTATTAGTCCATGCCTGATGAAGAGACCTGAGTAGTCTCGAAAGCTTGCAATTGGTAACCATCTTTTAAGTTAGTCATTAAAAGGTATCAACCACTGAGGACTCTTAATTCTGAATATTGGATATACAAATTTAGATTGTAAACCAAAATATGTTGGTACTATATAAATATATAAAATAAAATTATCTCTTTATAAATAAGCTCTTCTTGTGGAATAAAACTTTCTTTTCTGTACTTACAACAATATATCACTGACTTTTTTTTCATGAACATGCATTAGAGTATTGGTGGAAATAAGTAAAGTTGAATATCTCACTTCACATTGTATGCTTAGTTAAATGACTTCTGTTAACATCACTTAACCTCCTCATGAGCAATACTTATCTCTTGTCTTTCAAGAAGAGTGAAAATCTTCGGCTTTAAATAACCCCCGAGAGCAGTGTGATAAAAAGGGATGTGAGTATAATAGGTCATCACTGATGTCAAACTGCACTGCCTCCTTTCAGCTCAGTAAAAGCTTCAAACATCTACAAATCACTGTGTGCTTCTACTTAGCATTTTAGATGTGCCTTGTGAGCCTTCATTATCAATTCTTCCTTGAAGAAAAAAATAACTTGGAAACTGCTGTTAAGAATTGAGACTGATGGGATAAAGTGCTGCCAGAAAATGGATCATCCATTCACGCATCCGAGCCCTGACATCTCTGGAGTATAAAAAAGGAATTTTCTATTCCTTCTAGGCTGTAATATGTATCTGCCTCCCCTACTCCCTCCAGATGTAACAGATTATTGCATGCTATTATATGATATTCTTTTATCATAAAACTGGAGATTAGAGGAGCTGAGCCTTCCTCATCAGCTATTATACTCATTGCCCAACAACTACTGCACATAGTATGACATATGTCTTCAATGAGTTGATTGAATTTTTACCATGTCCGGATGTGACGTGCCCACCAGGGACATGGGGTAACCAGAATCGGACCGGACAGTTCTATGGGGGAGATCATGGGGCTGTGATCCGTTTCCATGGCCAATAGAGAATAGTTATGTGGTGTTTAATCGTGACGACTAGAGTTGAGCGACTTTTGGTTTTTTAGGGTCGCGTTTCGTTTCGTGAAACCCGACTTTTCCAAAAGTCGGGTCGAGCAAGATCGTCCGATTATAGGGAAAAGTCGGGGTCGTCCCGAAACACGAAACCCAATGTAAGTCAATGGGGAATAAAAGTCGGCAGTGAGAGGAGGACAGGAAACACACCTACAGTGCCCATTTGAATGCCAAAAGCATCAATTCTTCTTACTTAAGCTTGTCAACCTTAATTAACTTCATAATACAAGTTACGCACTGAAAAATGGGGGTTATTTGGCTAAAGTTGTGGGGGGGGGGAGGGCTGGCTGCAGGTTTTCATGTGCCCTGGGCGAAAGAGCGCCCCTTTAACACATACCACAACTCATCATGCTCCGATACGGCAGATAAATAGCGGTATAGTACAATGAAAAATACCTCACTTTTTACATCTCATGATGAGGCCCATCTGTTTCTCCATGCAGAATCATTGGTCCCATATAATGTTTGAAACAGTATATGATGAGCTCCACATAATGCTACAGTATATGTTGGTCCCCATGGATGAAGCTCCACTGTCTTATGGGCCCAAATAATGCTCCAAACATAATGGGCCCCATTTCTAATGCTCTAGTGTATAATGGGCCCTGTAAATGCTGCTCCAGTGTCTGATGTCCACCTTTGGAATGTTCCAGTGTATGGTGGGCCCCATCTATCATTCTCCAGAGTATAGTGCTCCCCAAAAATTGCTGTCCCAACATTGAAAACAATCAAATAAGTCTCCTCGCTAGGGAATCCCTGTACTTGTCTGGACAGGTGCTGTAGCTTGCTTAACAGCTCGCCAGCCGTTCTCACGCCCAGTATGGATTGCACGTGATTGCACAAAGGTTAGAAAGGGTACCGTATCCCTGGATAACATGTATGGATAGCGTACACATTCAAAATATATGTCTCAGGAGGCAGGCTCAGACGGTGTTAGGCCCAGTATGGATTGCACGTGATTGCACAAAGGTTAGAAAGGGTACCGTATCCCTGGATAACATGTATGGATAGCGTACACATTCAAAATATATGTCTATACAGCATGAGGCAGGCTCAGACGGTGTTAGGCCCAGTATGGATTGCACGTGATTGCACAAAGGTTAGAAAGGGTACCGTATCCCTGGATAACATGTATGGATAGCGTACACATTCAAAATATATGTCTATACAGCATGAGGCAGGCTCAGACGGTGTTAGGCCCAGTATGGATTGCACGTGATTGCACAAAGGTTAGAAAGGGTACCGTATCCCTGGATAACATGTATGGATAGCGTACACATTCAAAATATATGTCTCAGGAGGCAGGCTCAGACGGTGTTAGGCCCAGTATGGATTGCACGTGATTGCACAAAGGTTAGAAAGGGTACCGTATCCCTGGATAACATGTATGGATAGCGTACACATTCAAAATATATGTCTATACAGCATGAGGCAGGCTCAGACGGTGTTAGGCCCAGTATGGATTGCACGTGATTGCACAAAGGTTAGAAAGGGTACCGTATCCCTGGATAACATGTATGGATAGCGTACACATTCAAAATATATGTCTATAAAGCATGAGGCAGGCTCAGACGGTGTTAGGCCCAGTATGGATTGCACGTGATTGCACAAAGGTTAGAAAGGGTACCGTATCCCTGGATAACATGTATGGATAGCGTACACATTCAAAATATATGTCTATACAGCATGAGGCAGGCTCAGACGGTGTTAGGCCCAGTATGGATTGCACGTGATTGCACAAAGGTTAGAAAGGGTACCGTATCCCTGGATAACATGTATGGATAGCGTACACATTCAAAATATATGTCTATACAGCATGAGGCAGGCTCAGACGGTGTTAGGCCCAGTATGGATTGCATGTGATTGCACAAAGGTTAGAAAGGGTACCGTATCCCTGGATAACATGTATGGATAGCGTACACATTCAAAATATATGTCTCAGGAGGCAGGCTCAGACGGTGTTAGGCCCAGTATGGATTGCACGTGATTGCACAAAGGTTAGAAAGGGTACCGTATCCCTGGATAACATGTATGGATAGCGTACACATTCAAAATATATGTCTATACAGCATGAGGCAGGCTCAGACGGTGTTAGGCCCAGTATGGATTGCACGTGATTGCACAAAGGTTAGAAAGGGTACCGTATCCCTGGATAACATGTATGGATAGCGTACACATTCAAAATATATGTCTATACAGCATGAGGCAGGCTCAGACGGTGTTAGGCCCAGTATGGATTGTACGTGATTGCACAAAGGTTAGAAAGGGTACCGTATCCCTGGATAACATGTATGGATAGCGTACACATTCAAAATATATGTCTCAGGAGGCAGGCTCAGACGGTGTTAGGCCCAGTATGGATTGCACGTGATTGCACAAAGGTTAGAAAGGGTACCGTATCCCTGGATAACATGTATGGATAGCGTACACATTCAAAATATATGTCTATACAGCATGAGGCAGGCTCAGACGGTGTTAGGCCCAGTATGGATTGCACGTGATTGCACAAAGGTTAGAAAGGGTACCGTATCCCTGGATAACATGTATGGATAGCGTACACATTCAAAATATATGTCTATACAGCATGAGGCAGGCTCAGACGGTGTTAGGCCCAGTATGGATTGCACGTGATTGCACAAAGGTTAGAAAGGGTACCGTATCCCTGGATAACATGTATGGATAGCGTACACATTCAAAATATATGTCTATACAGCATGAGGCAGGCTCAGACGGTGTTAGGCCCAGTATGGATTGCACGTGATTGCACAAAGGTTAGAAAGGGTACCGTATCCCTGGATAACATGTATGGATAGCGTACACATTCAAAATATATGTCTATACAGCATGAGGCAGGCTCAGACGGTGTTAGGCCCAGTATGGATTGCACGTGATTGCACAAAGGTTAGAAAGGGTACCGTATCCCTGGATAACATGTATGGATAGCGTACACATTCAAAATATATGTCTCAGGAGGCAGGCTCAGACGGTGTTAGGCCCAGTATGGATTTGACGGCCCAGATTACACAGCGGAGGAGCAGGGAGAGGTAAAGATTGCAAATGCTGGGGCCCTGCCCAAGCAAGGGGGGCCCACTCGTGGGCGTCGGTACTGGCACTGGGCCCCTCACAGTACAGCGGTGTGTCTGACGGCGGGTGTGCACCACCACCGTCAGAGACACTTGATTGCACTATGAGGGACCCTGTGCCAGTGCCCGCGCCCAAGAGTCGGCCTACCTACCTGTCCAGGGCAACGGCACTCGCACGGTGTCGTGCGCTAGGTGTTGACCCCGGCCATGGGGGGGGAGGCAGCACAGTTAGGGAGTTTTAGAAAGTGGCATATGTTGATGTTGGACATTCAGCTGATGCAAAAGGCGAAATAAGTGAAGTACCAAGAAGAGGTGGACCAAAGCAAGCCATTTTTCTGTCACCCTATGTGTCATCAGGGGAAGGTGGGACAAAATCCTTGGAAACCCATGCATGGTTCATTTTAATGAAGGTTAGATCATCCACATTTTGGGTTGACAGACGGGTCCTTTTTTCTGTCAGGATTGATCCAGCTGCACTGAAGACTCTTTCCGATAGCACACTTGCAGCTGGGCAAGCGAGCTCCTGTAAGGCATATTGGGCCAATTCAGGCCAGGTGTCCAGTTTAGCGGCCCAATAGTCAAAGGGGAATGACCTGTGTGGGAGAACATCGATATGGGAGGAAAAGTAGTTTGTAACCATAGTTGACAACTGCTGTCTCCTGTCACTTTCCATCGATGCAGTATTACCAGTTGTGTGAGCGGTATTTGAAAAATCAGTCCACAACATTGTCATGAAACCCCTGTCTCCAACACCATTTCTGCACCACGAACACCTCTGCCAAGCTGCCCCCGGCCCGTACGGCTCGTGTGAGAACCATCACCGCTGCTGTGTGCTGGGAATGCCTCAAGCAACCGATTTACCAGAGTTGCTTGTTTATTAGCCAATATTAGGTCAAGGTTCTCCTGTGGCATGATGTTTTGTAATTTGCCTTTATAGCGTGGATCCAGGATGCTGGCCAACCAGTAGTCGTCATCGTTCATCATTTTGGCAATGCGGGGGATCCGCAAGGCATAATCTGACATGTGGGCCAATGTTCCCGGTGTCAATGATGCACTGCGAGTGCTGGGTGGAGGAGCACTTTCTGGCAAATCCACATCCCTCCAGTCACGCACAAACCCTGTACCAGACCTTGCCACGCCAACATTTTCACTTGCCCCACGAGATGCATCCTCCTCCCCTAAGTAATCATCCTCATCATCCTCCTCCTCCTCCTCTTCTTCCTCCACCTCGTCCAGGAGAGGTCCCTGAGCAGACAATGGCTGAATGTCATCAAGGATTCCCTCCTCCTCTTCCTCCTCATCAACATTGGCTGCAGACGCCTGCTCCTTAAGGTGCGTAAAAGTTTGCATGAGCAGACGCATAAGTAGGATGCTCATGCTTAGGATGGCGTCGTCTGCGCTTACCAGCCGTGTGCATTCCTCAAAACACTGAAGGACTTTACAAAGGTCTTTCAGCTTCGACCACTGCACGCCTGTCAACTCCATGTCTGCTCTCAAAGTGCCTGGCCGTGTATCCTCCCACAAATGCATTATGGCCTGCCTCTGCTTGCACAGCCGCTCCACCATGTGCAGGGTGGAGTTCCACCTTGTTGCAATGTCGATAATGAGGCGGTGGTTGGGAAGGTGGAGCAATCGCTGCAGCTTCTGCATACGAACGGAGTGTACAGGCGACCGGCGGATGTGCGCGCACAGTCTTCGCACCTTCTGGAGCAGGGCTGTTAACTCCGGATAATTTTTGAGGAAGCACTGCACCACCAGGTTCAAGGTGTGAGCCAAGCAAGGTATGTGGCTGAGTTTTGAAAGGGCTATGGCTGCCACAAAATTACGGCCGTTATCACTAACTACCTTGCCTGCCTCAAGATGTACACTGCCCAGCCATGACTCAGTTTGTCGCTTCAAGTACTCGGCCAGCACCTCGGCGGTGTGTCTGTCGCCCAAACACATCATCTGCAACACAGCCTGCTGACGCTTTCCACTACCTGCTCGATAGGGGGACACATCGTGTGCAACAGTGGCAGCTGCAGATGGAGTGCTCGTTCGACTGCGCTCTGTGGACGAGCTTTCGCTTCTGGAGGAGGAGGAGGAGGAGGAGGAGGGTCGAACGCCTACAGCCAACTGTTTCCTATACCGTGGGCTAGGCAGCACTGTCCCACCACTGCTGTCCCCTGTGGACCCTGCATCCACCACATTAACCCAGTGCGCAGTGATGGACACGTAACGGCCCTGGCCATGCCGACTGGACCATGCATCAGTTGTGAGGTGCACCTTTCCGCTCACTGACTGCTTGAGTGCATGGACAATGCGGTCTTTCACATGATGGTGGAGGGCTGGGATGGCTTTGCGAGAGAAGAAGTGGCGACTGGGTAGGTCATAGCGTGGTACTGCATAGGCCATGAGTTCGCGGAAAGCTGTGCTTTCCACCAACCGAAAGGGCATCATCTCAAACGAGATTAGTTTGGCAATGTGGGCGTTCAAACCCAGTGTACGCAGATGAGAGACTGAGTACTTTCTTGACCTACTCATAGTGTCTGGGAGGGTGAGCTGGACTTGAGAGCTGCATATGGTGGAAGTAGCGGTGGACAGGGCGGACTGAGAGAGGGTTGATGATGGTGATGGAGTTGGTGTTCTTTCTGATGGCCTAGAATCAGTCTTTCGTTGATATAACAGTGGGATTCCCTGACTGCTGTGGTCTTGCAACGACACCTCAACATTTGCTGCTGTGCTAACCGGTGGGCTTACAATGGGGGAAACAATGTAGCGTTGCTGACTACCTTCGTTGTGATCAGTTGCACATGTGGCACTTGAGGTTTGGTGTTGTGTCCACGCTTGCAAGTGCATGCTGGTTAAATGTCTAAGCATGCAACTGGTATTCAAATTTTTCAGATTTTTCCCTCGGTTAAAAGGTCTTTGCGCACTTCTTACAGATAACCTTGGCCTGATCATGAGGATTTTGTTCAAAAAAGTGCCACACTGCACTCTTCCTACTTTGGCAGACATTTTGCGGCCTAGCACGCTGTGATCTTTTGACCCTCTGGACAAGCTGTCCAGCAACTCTTTTGATGTTTGGAACCTGTCTTTGGAGTGCTCCGGGCCTGCCAGATAACAGCTGTTGCGATGTCGATGTCTGCTGTGGATGCTCCTCATCTGAGCTATTGGAAGCAGCACCCTCTTCCCCCAATGGATGCCAATCTGGGTCAACAACTGGGTCATCCATCACCTCCTCTTCTATGTCATGTGCACCTTCCTCTGTGTCACCGTGTATGGTGGTATAGTGTGCGGGAAGGGGCACCTGAGTCTCATCAGGGTCAGAATCTGGCTCTGTACACTGCGAGGACAATGTAGTGCTCTGAGTGAATGTACCAGCAGAATCATCCATCAGCGGCTGTGCATCAGTGCACTCCATGTCAGATTCATCTTTTCCTGGGTAATTCACCATTTCACTTGATAATCCAGGCATGGTATGTGAAAACAGCTCCATGGAGTAATCAGTAGTATGGCCTGCGTCATCCTTCAATCTTGGTTGGGGTGAAGGACACAAGGAAAGGTGTGGTTCATGAACATGAGCCTCCAATGACGACTCAGTGCTTTTACTTTTTACAACTGAAGAAGAGGAGGCGATAGAGCTGGAGGCTGAGTCAGCAATGTAAGACAAAACTTTTTCCTGATGCTCTGGCTTTAAAAGCGGTTTGCCAACTCCTAGAAAACTAAGCGTTCGAGGCCTTATGTAGCCAGACGATGACGCAGGGTCAGCACCTCCTGCATTCGGTCCTATTTTGCTCTTGCCACTACCATCAGATCCACCACCAACACCATCATTACCAGCTGCCAACCCCCGCCCAATTCCATGGCCTCTTCCACCAGCCTTCCTCATTTTTGGTAGAAATGTAGACAAAATCCAACAAACTATATAGTAATGTAAAACAAGGTACAAGGTGTCTATAGGACAGGGGAGATTTAGAATTTCTGCACACACTTGTGGACAGTGGACACTTTTGGATTGTGTGAGGCCCACTGATATCTGAGCGCTATGTGACAGGCTCGATGGCACAGCTGTGACCAAAGTGACAAGAGGATAAGGGAGATTTTGATTCTCTGCGCGCACTTTTGGACACTGGACACTTGTGGATTGTGTGAGGCCCACTGATATCTGAGCGCTATGTGACAGGCTCGATGGCACAGCTGCCTGTGACAAAAGTGACGAGAGGATAATGGAGATTTTGAATCTCTGCGCACACTTTTGGACACTGGACACTTGTGGATTGTGTGAGGCCCACTGATATCTGAGCGCTATGTGACAGGCTCAATGGCACAGCTGCCTGTGACAAAAGTGACGAGAGGATAATGGAGATTTTGAATCTCTGCGCACACTTTTGGACACTGGACACTTGTGGATTGTGTGAGGCCCACTGATATCTGAGCGCTATGTGACAGGCTCGATGGCACAGCTGCCTGTGACAAAAGTGACGAGAGGATAATGGAGATTTTGAATCTCTGCGCACACTTTTGGACACTGGACACTTGTGGATTGTGTGAGGCCCACTGATATCTGAGCGCTATGTGACAGGCTCGATGGCACAGCTGCCTGTGACAAAAGTGACGAGAGGATAATGGAGATTTTGAATCTCTGCACACACTTTTGGACACTGGACACTTGTGGATTGTGTGAGGCCCACTGATATCTGAGCGCTATGTGACAGGCTCGATGGCACAGCTGCCTGTGACAAAAGTGACGAGAGGATAATGGAGATTTTGAATCTCTGCGCACACTTTTGGACACTGGACACTTGTGGATTGTGTGAGGCCCACTGATATCTGAGCGCTATGTGACAGGCTCGATGGCACAGCTGCCTGTGACAAAAGTGACGAGAGGATAATGGAGATTTTGAATCTCTGCGCACACTTTTGGACACTGGACACTTGTGGATTGTGTGAGGCCCACTGATATCTGAGCGCTATGTGACAGGCTCGATGGCACAGCTGCCTGTGACAAAAGTGACGAGAGGATAATGGAGATTTTGAATCTCTGCGCACACTTTTGGACACTGGACACTTGTGAATTGTGTGAGGCCCACTGATATCTGAGCGCTATGTGACAGGCTCGATGGCACAGCTGTGACAAAAGTGACTAGAGGATAAGGGAGATTGGATTGCTTTTAAAAAAGCAGTTTGCGGAGCAGTGGGTAAACAGCAATGCCAGCGTGTCAGGAAGCCTTAAAAGGCAGCCCAACAACCAACACCACTGATACACCACTATATAGCCTCCCCTTGCACTGCACACACAGTGACTTGTGTGTTGTGCAGGCCAAATCGCTAGCAGCAGAAGCAGTTTTTTTGTCTTCTTCCCTGCCTAACGCTCTCCCTACAGAATCAGCAGCAACCTCTCCCTATACTAAGATCGGCAGAAGTAAGATGGCGGTCGGCGTGCACTCCCTTTTATACCACCTGTGACGCCCACCAAAGCAAGCCAATCACTTGCATGCCCTTCTGAAAGATGGTGGTGACCTGTGCCTAGGTCATCACGTTACCCACAGTGTCCGTGGATCCTGATTGGCTGAAAAAGCGCGCGGCCGACCTCATCCTAGGGTCGGGTTTCGTTTCATGAAACCCGACTTTGCCAAAAGTCGGCGACATTTGAATTTTTTCGACCCGTTTCGCTCAACTCTAGTGACGACACACGTGGTGTTTGGCAATAGGTGGCCGACACTGCGATTTTGGTCCACTGGGGCTGATGGTGACGCAGCAAAAATGGTTCAGCTCCCCACAGGTAGAGTGGTACCCCAGGGCAAATATATTTGATTGTTTAGATGGTGGTGAACGTTGGGGTGCAGAGAATAAGTGAAGGACACAGGCAGGTGCAGTTTTCTTTACCTTTTACTTGAAAGTAGATGCAATCTGGGACACCAATTACAGATGACGGATTGAGTCCGGCTCACCTGGAGGCATTCAGGGGATCCACCCTGCCAAGTGGGGTTGGGTCCTTCCTTCTGCGCTCTCTTTTCGGGTCCCTGTTGCTTGTAGCTAAGCTGCGGCCCTCTCCTGTGTGATGATTTCTAACCTGTATGGAAGACAGAGTGAGCCTTTATCAAGGGCACTGTCCTTTTCACTGTCAGCCCCGGGCTCTTGGTCTGATGCTGTGCCTTCAGGTGTTCGGTGTGGCTAGGGATCTTGCAGTCCCCTGCTCTGCAGATTCGGCTGTCAGGTCATACAGCACCCGCCCAGCCAAGAACTCTGGCGTTCCTTTTTATCAGCGCTCCGCTCTGGGGTCAGCTATATGCAATTTTAGTTCGCCATAGCCCTTGTCTCTGCTCCTGTCCCTTCCCTCTCCACAGACCAACTGCCAACTGTCCTCTCCAACTGTCCTGTCACCAGCTCCAACTGGCTCCCATTTCCATGACAACTCTCCTGTTTACTCTCTCAGCTGACTTCTTTCTGACTCAGTAACCCCACCTGCTGGCAAGAATTTATAAGGAAGCTCCCCTTTCTGGCCTGGAGCAAGAATTGACATGTACACTTTGTTACCTGGCATGGGGACCCCCTCAGCCTCCAGGCATGACATCACCCCTTAGAGGGAGTCAAAGTAACCATGGCAACCGGACTCTGGGGTGCCACAGATGCATGTTGCAATGCAAATCCCTAGAACTGCCACAATAATTTGTATGAAAAATGTAATAAAATATACAGTAAAGAACACATTTCAGTATTCATCAAAGCTTTTATGCCATAAAGCTTATGTAAAAAGCTTTGAAAAGTCACATAATTTTTGCACCACGTGAGGCCTTACAACATTTTTGCCATTTTCTCCTAGCTATGACAAATTAGGTGAAGCTGGGGTGGGATGGGGGCATGACAGGATCTGCGGACGCTCTCTTGTGAAATTCATGATGAGCAGTGGCATACCTTATGCCAAAAATATTACTCTAGTCCCTGACTGGAGTAAGGTTTGTGATGAGATTCATGCCATTCAGCACTGTGTGCCTCTTAATCAATCAGGTGCCTCGCAATCTACCCCGACTCTTCATTGCCGTTGTTGATGAAAATTTTTAACGTAAAAAAAATATATATATTTAAAGAGTACTTGTCATCACTTTGTTTTAGTAATTAAAAGTATTTCCCATGAAATGACAGTTCTAGATTCAGTTTGAGATTACTCTGGATTATACCAAGTTATTCCAACATGAAATTTAAGAATAAATTGACAATGAGGTGTTACCATTCCTCTTGGGGACATCAGAGGAGATAGAAATAGGGTTACCGATCCCCCCAGTACCTCCTGGTGGTCCTCGGGCCCTCCTGCATCCTCCAGTGGGCACTGTCATCTTCTTCCGGGAAGAAAATGGCGGATCCATTAGGGTTAGTGTCACGATGACCCGTCCTGTGTGACGCGACCCGCAGGCCGGTAACTAAAACAACAAGACGCGGCACGTGATACTGTCCTGTGTGACACGGCCCGCAGGTCGGTAACTAAAACAACAAGACAAGGGGAAAGGGGAAACAGTTACAACGGTGGGCCCTGCGATAGGGGAAGGGAACGTGGAGACCACCTGCACTCCCCTGAGTCAGTGTCCCTAACGCTCCTAACGTTCCCTATGCCGGTTCCGCACCGGGCGTCAATCAGCAACCTGTCGCCCTAGCACACCCTACACCTATCCCTTGCTAGGGAGCTTGGTGGCGCAGGCACTGGCCCCATCGCTGGACTAATACACACTAAAGAAAAACACAAACAGGGAAACACCACTTAGCTTTACTCTGTTGCACTTGCTCCTGGCAACAGAGTCCACCACCAGAATGCAGCTCTCCTCCTGAATCGCGGCCACCAAGCTTTGTCAGAGCTACAAGGAAATCCCCTATGACTCCTTCCACACCAGGGCTAAGACAGTGCTGCAAGGAACGCTCTCCAGCTCCTTCCTCCACCAAGGAGGGTTGAAATGAACACTACACCAACCCTGATTGCAACACCTGTGACTCTTTTATAGCAGCCAGAGCAATTGCACCTGCATTATAATCATGTGCACTTAACTAAAGAAACCAAAGTGCATTGACGCTCACCACCAGGGGCAAACTTAGAACAAGCGACACCACAGTGCAATAATCCTAATGGCCACAGGGGGCAAAAACCAAACTTAAGCACAGCTTAAGAAAAAAAAGGTTACGGTTTTCAGCAAATGATCTACTAGCTAGAAATAATATCTTCACCAGCAAGCTAGACAAATACTAGAAATTAAAACTAATAAACTTTATTTTAATTTGATTAAAAAGGGACTTAGTCCATTTTAAAAATGCACATGTACAAAAACACAAACACAAACAAAAGAACCGCTAAATGCGGCAAGACCAAACTTCAGAAACTTTCCGGTTTACTCTTAGTGTCGTAGTCCAAATAATACACAGGCACTCCTTCAGAGTATCCGCTTAGTATAAATTTGTTTGGGACAAGCACTCTCTTATAGTGCCGTAAATTGTCTATATTAAATCCATTGCTTTTAAATCGATGTGTTACTTCCATTTTACATCCATCATTCACACTCACAATGATTTTTGACAATTTTTACAACAACAGCCTATACTATACACAATGGCATGGCACACAGTCTGAGATTCTTCAACTCGGTGTGAACCTATACATTGCTCTACTTATGCAGTTCACCACCTCCACAGACTTCTTTTAGAAAAAAAAAAAAATCTCGTATATCATGGAGAGATCTCACCCAAATATTACTCAGTAACGGGTTCCTCCATGTGACGCTCCCTTCTCCCTACGCGTTTCACCGTCCAGATCATCAGGGGAGTCTCTGGGTCAAACTTAATGCCTTCATGGAAAAAGTGCCATCACAGGCCTGTTCATTTGCTTGCTTTTTATAACATGCACTCATTAGTATGTTCCCGCCTCCTACAAGTAGGCCGGGTGTATGCCCGTGACCACTTCCTGTTGATGCGTTACCATAGTGATAGACCTATTACTCATATGTTTCCAATACCACCTTCTGACTCATTCAAATTAAACCCTTATCACAGGTGTACTTAGACATATTACTAATCTATGATTGCGCAGGAATCAACCTTCTCATAGGGTATACACTCATGCGTGCTCTTTATACTTCGTTCAGCTTATACCCCACAAAAAAGGCCTGATGGCCGTGGAATACTATCTTAAGTCTCGGGGACGCTTCTTTATGAAACATAATGATTTCGTTTTAAAAGCTTTGAAATTCTGCCTTACAAATAATGTCTTTCTCTTTTTGGAATAAGTACTTCCACCAGCTCAGGGGCACTGCAATGGGCTGCCCATGTGCGCCCACTTATGCAAATTTGCTCCTGGGCTGGTGGGAGGAAAAAATTGTGTTTAACGATATGAATTCTCGACATGATAGCGTAGCCCTATGGCTACGCTATATTGATGATATATATATGGGCGCGATGAAAGGCACGAACCAATCTTTCGGCATGAATATCGGATGCAGGGACCCAAGAATTATCCTCCTGGCCATAACCCCTCCATTTAACCAAATACTGGAGTCTCCGTCTAGCCAGGCGAGAATCCAGTATGTTCTCAACCTCATATTCCACATTACCTTCAACCAATACCGGGTCAGGAGGTACTCAGAAGGGCGTCGGCTGCCTTATATCCAGTCAGCAGTTCCTGTTACCCAGTCATCATCTACCATATCAGGTGTTTGGTAATCAGCCTCACTACCTTCCTTCACCAGAAGAGGGAGTTCATCAGACATCGACAGTGAAGGGGAAAATGAACTCACAACAGTTACCTGTGCTTTTTATCAGTCCTGATCCAGCATGGATCATGACAGTTAGGGATAGAATTAGGGATAGAGTTAGAAATAGGGTTAGGGTTGGAATTAGGGTTAGGATTAGGGTTAGTGTTGGGATTAGGGTTAGGGATTAGGATTAGAGTTATGGTTTGGATTAGGGGTGTGTTTGGAATAGGGCTGAAGCTAAAATTGAAGGATTTCCACTATTTAGGCACATCAGGGGGTCTCCAAACACAACATGGTGCCACCATTGATTCCAGCCAATTTTGGTGTAAAAAAATCAAATGGTGCTCCCTCCCTTTCGAGCCCCGATGTGTGCCCAAACAGTGGTTTACCCCAACATATGGGGCATCAGCGTACACCGGACAAATTGCACACCAACTTTGGGGGTCTAATTTCTCCTGTTACCCTTAGGAAAATAAAAAAAATCACTGGGGGCTAAAAAATCACTTTTGTGGAAAAAAATGATTTTTTATTTTCACGGCTCTGCTTTATAAACTTCTGTGAAGCACTTGGTGGTTCAAAGTGCTCACCACACATCTAGATAATGTCCTTGGAGGGTCTAGTATCCAAAATAGAGTCACTTGTGGGGGGTTTCAACTGTTTAGGCACATCAGGGGAAAAAGTCAAATGGCGCTCCTTCCGTTCCAAGCCCTGCCATACGCCCAAACAGTGGTTTACTGTGGTTTACCCCCACATATGGGGTATCTGCGTATTCAGGAGAAATTGCACAACACATTTTGTTTTTCATTTTCTCTTTTTACACTTGTAAAAATAAAAAAAATTGGTTCTGAAATAAAATGTTTTAAAAAAAAATTTAAATGTTAATTTTTTTCTTCCGCATTGCTTCAGATCCTATGAAGCACATAAAGGGTTAATAAACTTCTTGAATGTGGTTTTGAGCACCTTGAGGGGTGCAGTTTTTAGAATGGTGTCTCTTTTGGGTATTTTCTGTCATATTAACCTCTCAAAGTGACTTCAAATGTGATATGGTCCCTAAAAAAATGATTTTGTAAATTTTGATGCAAAAATTAGAAACTGCTGGTCAACTTTTAACCCTTATAACCTCCTAACAAAAAAACATTTTGGTTCCAAAATTGTGCTGATGTAAAGAACACATGTGGGAAATGTTATTTATTAAGTATTTATTGTGACATATCTCTCTGATTTAAGGGCGTAAAAATTAAAAGTTTGAAAATTGAAAACTTTTAAAAATTTTCGCCATATTTCCGTGTTTTCATAAATAAACGCAAGTCATATCGAAGATATTTTACCACTAGCATGAAGTACAATATGTCTCAGAATCAGCAGGATCCGTTAAAGCGTTCCAGAGTTATAACCTCATAAAGTGACAGTGGTCAGAATTGTAAAAATTGGCCTGGTCATTAAGCTGCAAATTGGCTCCGTCACTAAGGGGTTAAATGTCCATTTATTATGCCATGTATCTGCTTTTTTGTGTATATATTTGCATTTCTTTAGATACTTTGTTATACCATGCCTGATGAAAAAACCTATGAAGCCTCAAAAGCTTGATTTGTAACATCACTTATCTTATTTTTGTTAGCCATTAAAACATATCGTAACCACAAAATTATCAATGTTTTGTCTAGCATTTGAGACCGCTTAAGAACAGGTTTACAATTTTAATTTTCACATATGGATTAATAATAAAGAATATGTATCAGGTCTCAAGTATCCAGGTTTTTCTCTTATTTTATTCCTGCTGCACCTTTGAGTGTGCCGTTTTTAGTTTTTTTTAATGCCCTATATGGTTCCAGAGATATGGGCCGGTTTAATTACTACAAATTTTTTTGGTTTTTTACTAAGGTGGTGTGGCTCACAGGGTCATAGGGAAAAGCCTAAAAACACACATGCCCCACCAAAGAATCCTGTGAACCACCACCCCTTGCAAAAGCTTGTACTAAATAGAAAGGACCATATCTCCTGAGTTCTGAAGTGTCTGGTGGATTTAAAAAAAAAGATACAAG
Organism: Dendrobates tinctorius; assembly: GCF_039654945.1. Lineage (NCBI taxonomy): Eukaryota > Metazoa > Chordata > Amphibia > Anura > Dendrobatidae > Dendrobates > Dendrobates tinctorius. Next base: position 25,932,354 of record NW_027361827.1, on the reverse strand, counting down.
TAGGGAAGCAGTGGGAATAAAACGAGCAAAATCTGGGCACTTTTAAACTGATGACACATCCTCTTTAAATGCATCTAAAATCTCAAAATAATGCAACTTTGCTTTATATAAAGACTAGAATTCAACTATCGTTTTGTATACACAGCTTCTGTGAACATCCATGTGTCATCATGCATACAGACTATATAAAGAAACCTGTGTATAGTGAGATATTGCTGTCAGATAATGTTTTTTGTGTTACTGTACGTCAGTGGCAAAGAGGTAAGCCAGCAGCTTTTGTTACAAACCCGAAGAGGGTCAAGTTTACAGTCTCTGCACAGAGCTCCTCTTCGGTCTGTGTCCTCAACTGGTCTCTGGTACCACTAGTGGGACAAATTGTTATATACTGAAGATAGAAACCATTTTCTGCATGTGAAGAGCAGCTGTCAAAATCAACGCAAAGATAGCCGCCTGGGTGAATCTTACAAATCGCAATGTGTATAAAAGATATACAATGAAATTGTGTAAATATAACTTCAATATCTGAATATATTTGCAAACTTTCTCCATTGATTTTTTTTTTACAATTAGTATGCATTATTTTGTGTAATCTATAGTTTAGATTTTATTGGTTTTGATGGTGTTCAGTGAACCTTCAGAATCATTTTTTCTAGATTTGAAACTAGATATGTTAAAATACATACAACTCCAAAAACCAGTCATCCAGATAATAATATGTTGTGTTTTAGAAGAATTTAAAGGACAACTAAGGCAATTTTCAGTTTGGAAATACCCGTGTTCACACAGTCATAAGATTAGGGCTCGCAGTAAGGAAATGTAGGGCTGGAAATTGAATCATCTGTACTAAATGTCCACACACATGAACCATAATAATTATTTCAAATTTGAAACCTAAAGAAAGTTTGCATGTTCCCATGAGTTCAAATGACTGTAAAATGAAGACGTTTCTGTATTATAAAGAGCAAGAGAAAAAAAGCTTCCGTCTCTCTGGGTTGCAGACTGTAAAAAGTGTGTTGAACTCAGGGGAGATTAAATATAGAAGCAGTGAGAAATTCTCTTCTCACTTCTTAGGTAGATTTCTTATCTGGCTCCTTTCATCATTATCTAAGTTGGCTTGTGAAGCAGTGAAATAGTGCAGCAGCATAAAGGCTGATAGATTCTATGTCACAAGTCTGTGCATCAGTTTAAGCAAGAATAATCGCTCTATTCAAAGTAATTATATATTTTTGAAGTTCTACAAAATTATCCTAAAAATTAGATTTTATTCAAAGTGACTTTTTTTTATTTTTAGTGATTAGTCCCACATTCAGATGGCTGTAAAGTGGACGCATCCAGTGCAGTGCGGCAGTATTCACGCCATGCGTAATGAGGCAGTGACCCAGTAAAGTTCAACGCAAATGTCTTTATTGTCCAGAACTCACAAATGAAAAACGGTATCCTCCGGATCATAGCCAGGGTGTCAAAACAGTTCATATCCGAGACCGGTTGCCGTGGGCGACTGCACCACCGAGTCACACTGAGGGGGAGCTGTTATGAATGATTCACTGAGGAGGATGGCAGGAACAGGCTAAGCCACCAGGAAACCAGAGAGGTTGGTAACTAAGCGAATTGCAGACCCCTGATACTATCAACACAGCTAGCAGTAGCCGTGGAGCGTTCCTACGATGCCCTAGACGCCTCGGCACAGCCAGAGAACTAACTAAGCCTAAAGCCAGAAAGGTGAAATCTAAACTGCCATGGAGCAGATCCCCAAAGGAATAGACAGCCCCCAAACGTATATTGTTGGTGAGACAAGATGAAACACAAACATAGGCAGAAAATAGACTGAGCAAATGGTGGGGCCCAAGCTGTCTAGATAGGACAGGACAGAAAAGATACTGTCTGCAATCAAGCAAAAAACCCTTAAAAATCCAACACATCTGATGTACAAAAAACCTGAGACCACACGACCTTACCCCCGATAGATCAGCACTCTGGTGTGAACTGGAAGCAAAGCAAAATATACTAATATAACATTGGACTGAACAAACTGACACAAGCTGTAACATATGGAGCGGGGCCCAGCGCTGCCCCAGCAGGGAGTGAGCTGAACCCTCGCAACAAAGCAAAAAGCAAAAAAAAAAGGCACAACCAGATTAGATGCAAAGGATTAGCAAAAGAATCACTAAACTGAACCATGCAGATCAGGCAGGAGACAAAAGAACTGCACAAGGAGGAAATCACCAGCAACCACTAAGGGAAGCCTGGTCACTTATATGCTCTCAGCCAGTAATCCCAGATTCCCAATCATCGTTGTCAGGTGGCAAACTTCCATCAACCTGGCCAGCTCCACTACTCCCAGTAACCACCAGAGGGAGCTCCGGCTCAGAAGTCCGAGCAAGGGAATTCACAGCAGGGCGCCAGGTGTTCACTTCCCTTGGCTCTGTGTTGAGCTCACAGACAAGACAGATGTTGCAGAGCCACCTGCTCTGCAGCTTGCAAACCAACACTGACACTCCCGACCCCTTGCTGCAAGGTTTTTAATTGGAATCTGTGGCCATGGACCACTTGTAAGACCTGGCTGGAGGGAGTAAACAGTCCCACTGCCACCCTGTAGTTCACTCCAAAAATAAAAGCCCATGCCGGGTTTTTTTTAAATCTGCCTTGGCCAAATAGCTTGTCCAAGACCAAACTTACTTTTATTCTGCATTGCAACCACAGTTATGTCTGTGAGTGCAATGCATACATTTCTATGCACATCCTGGGGGATACATACTGTCCCTTGCATATAATTCCCCTCACTGCCTCATACCATGGAATATGTCACCAGGTCTTTGCTACTCACAGCAGAATTATATATGGGCAGGGACTGTGATGTACCAACCATCTACCGGTTACTGAGCTGCTTGCTGCAGTTTTGATAAAATTACTGCTGCAGATCTACCAGTTCTCTAAATTCTTAGCTCTAAGTAACCCTACTCACGCCAATTGATTAACAGATTAGTGTGTACACTGTGCATAGGCTGAGAGAGGCGACAGGAGGTGGCAAGAGTTTGGACGTATGGTTTGAAGGACAGGGCAGAGTCGAGAGTTACTCCGAGGCAGCGGATTTCAGGTGCAGGAGAGAGCATGATGCCGTTTACCATAATAGATAGATCAGGTAGGGAAGATGAGTGAGATGGAGGAAAGAGAATGAGTTCAGTTTTGTCTACATTGAGTTTTAGGAAGCGAGATGTGAAAAAGGAGGATATGGCTGATAGACACTTCGGGATTCTCGACAGCAGAGAGGTGACATCTGGGCCAGAGAGGTAGATCTGAGTGTCGTCCACATACAGGTGGTACTGGAAGCCATGGGACTTTATGAATTGTCCTAGACCAAGAGTATAGATAGAAAAAAGTAGGGGCCTCAGGTCAGAGCCTTAGGGGACTCTAACAGAGAGAGGGTGGGATGAGGAGGTGGTGTGGGAGTGGGAAACGCTCATTGCGCGGTCAGAAAGGTATGAGACAATCCAGGACAGGGCAAGGTCTTTGACGCCAAGTGAAGAAAGAATCTGTAGCAGTAGGCAGTGGTCGACTGTGTCGAAGGCAGAGGACAGGTCAAGAAGGAGAAGGATGGAGAACTGTCTGCTAGCTTTTGGCTGTAAGTCATTTGTAATTTTGGTCAGGGCAGTTTCAGTGGAGTGGTGGGGGCAGAAGCCAGATTGGAGGATGTCAAGGAGGGAGTTAGATGAGAAGTGGGAGGAAAGTTGTGCTGTTCAAGAAGTCTGGAAGCAAACGGGAGCTGTGATATGGGGCGATAGCTGGGCATAGCAGTTGGGTCAAGCTTTGATTTTTTGAGGATGGGAGTTATGGTGTCATGTTTGAAGGCAGAGGGGAAGGTACCAGAAGATAGGGATAGGTTGACGAGATGGGATAGGGCTGGAATGATTATGTTAGTGAGGTTGGGGAGCAGGTGGGATGGAGTCAAGTGCACAGGTGGTGAGGTGTGATTTGGAAAGGAGATGAGAAAGCTCTCCTTCAGTGATGTTGGAGAGGGAGGTTATTAGGGAAGGGCAGAGGTCTGGTATGTGGAGTGGTTGGGGTGGTGGGACAGTAAAGGTTTGCCTTGTTTGGTCGATCTTGTTTTTGAAGTAGGTGGCAAAGTCCTCAGCAGAGATGAGGGGAGTTGGAGGTGGCAGTGGTGGGCGGAGGAGAGAGTTAAATGTGCTGAACAGTTGTTTTGGGTTATGGGATGATGAAGATACAAGGTTTGTGAAATAGGTCTGTTTAGCAGTGGTGAGGGCTGATTTGAAGGCAAGTGTAGCTTGTTTGAAAGCAATGAATAGAGTTGAGCGAAACGAGTCGAAAAAATTCAAAAGTCGCCGACTTTTGGCAAAGTTGGGTTTCATGAAACGAAACCCGACCCTAGGATGAGGTCGGCCACGAGGTCGGCGACTTACGCGCCAAAGTCGCGTTTCAAAAGTTTGTTTTGCGCTCTTTTTCAGCCAATCAGGATCCACGGACACTGTGGGCAACGTGATGACATAGGCACGGGTCACCACCATCTTTCAGAAGGGCATGCAAGTGATTGGCTTGCTTTGGTGGGCGTCACAGGGGGTATAAAAGGGCGTGCACGCCGACCGCCATCTTACTTCTGCCGATCTTAGTATAGGGAGAGGTTGCTGCTGATTCTGTAGGGAGAGCGTTAGGCAGGGAAGAAGACAAAAAAACTGCTTCTGCTGCTAGCGATTTGGCCTGCACAACACACCAGTCACTGTGTGTGCAGTGCAAGGGGAGGCTATATAGTGGTGTATCAGTGGTGTTGGTTGTTGGGCTGCCCTCTAAGGCTTCCTGACATTCCTGCATTGCTGTTTACCCACTGCTCCGCAAACTGCTTTTTTAAAAGCAATCCCAATTTTTTTTTTTTGTCCTGCTGAGAAGACAAAAAAACTGCTTCTGCTGCTAGCAATTTGGCCTGCACAACACACCAGTCACTGTGTGTGCAGTGCAAGGGGAGGCTATATAGTGGTGTATCAGTGGTGTTGGTTGTTGGGCTGCCTTCTAAGGCTTCCTGACATTCCTGCATTGCTGTTTACCCACTGCTCCGCAATCTGCTTTTTTAAAAGCAATCCAATCTCCCTTATCCTCTAGTCACTTTTGTCACAGCTGTGCCATCGAGCCTGTCACATAGCGCTCAGATATTCATTGGGCCTCACGCAATCCAAAAGTGTCCAGTGTCCAAAAGTGTGTGCAGAGATTCAAAATCTCCCTTATCCTCTAGTCACTTTGGTCACAGCTGTGCCATCGAGCCTGTCACATAGCGCTCAGATATCAGTGGGCCTCACACAATCCAAAAGTGTCCAGTGTCCACAAGTGTCTGCAGAAATTCAAAATCTCCCCTGTCCTATAGACACCTTGTACCTTGTTTTACATTACTATATAGTTTGTTGGATTTTGTCTACATTTCTACCAAAAATGAGGAAGGCTGGTGGAAGAGGCCGTGGAACTGGGCGGGGGGTTGGCAGCTGGTAATGATGGTGTTGGTGGTGGATCTGATGGTAGTGGCAAGAGCAAAATAGGACCGAATGCAGGAGGTGCTGACCCTGCGTCATCGTCTGGCTACATAAGGCCTCGAACGCTTAGTTTTCTAGGAGTTGGCAAACCGCTTTTAAAGCCAGAGAATCAGGAAAAAGTTTTGTCTTACATTGCTGACTCAGCCTCCAGCTCTATTGCCTCCTCTTCTTCAGTTGTAAAAAGTAAAAGCACTGAGTCGTCATTGGAGGCTCATGTTCATGAACCACACCTTTCCTTGTGTCCTTCACCCCAACCAAGATTGAAGGATGACGCAGGCCATACTACTGATTACTCCATGGAGCTGTTTTCACATACCATGCCTGGATTATCAAGTGAAATGGTGAATTACCCAGGCCAAGATGAATCTGACATGGAGTGCACTGATGCACAGCCGCTTATGGATGATTCTGCTGGTACATTCACTCAGAGCACTACATTGTCCTCGCAGTGTACAGAGCCAGATTCTGACCCTGATGAGACTCAGGTGCCCCTTCCCGCACACTATACCACCATACACGGTGACACAGAGGAAGGTGCACATGACATAGAAGAGGAGGTGATGGATGACCCAGTTGTTGACCCAGATTGGCATCCATTGGGGGAAGAGGGTGCTGCTTCCAATAGCTCAGATGAGGAGCATCCACAGCAGACATCGACATCGCAACAGCTGTTATCTGGCAGGCCCAGAGCACTCCAAAGACAGGTTCCAAACATCAAAAGAGTTGCTGGACAGCTTGTCCAGAGGGTCAAAAGATCACAGCGTGCTAGGCCGCAAAATGTCTGCCAAAGTAGGAAGAGTGCAGTGTGGCACTTTTTTGAACAAAATCCTCATGATCAGGCCAAGGTTATCTGTAAGAAGTGCGCAAAGACCTTTTAACCGAGGGAAAAATCTGAAAAATTTGAATACCAGTTGCATGCTTAGACATTTAACCAGCATGCACTTGCAAGCGTGGACACAACACCAAACCTCAAGTGCCACATGTGCAACTGATCACAACGAAGGTAGTCAGCAACGCTACATTGTTTCCCCCACTGTAAGCCCACCGGTTAGCACAGCAGCAAATGTTGAGGTGTCGTTGCAAGACCACAGCAGTCAGGGAATCCCACTGTTATATCAACGAAAGACTGATTCTAGGCCATCAGAAAGAACACCAACTCCATCACCATAATCAACCCTCTCTCAGTCCGCCCTGTCCACCGCTACTTCCACCATATGCAGCTCTCAAGTCCAGCTCACCCTCCCAGACACTATGAGTAGGTCAAGAAAGTACTCAGTCTCTCATCCGCGTACACTGGGTTTGAACGCCCACATTGCCAAACTAATCTCGTTTGAGATGATGCCCTTTCGGTTGGTGGAAAGCACAGCTTTCCGCGAACTCATGGCCTATGCAGTACCACGCTATGACCTACCCAGTCGCCACTTCTTCTCTTGCAAAGCCATCCCAGCCCTCCACCATCATGTGAAAGACCGCATTGTCCATGCACTCAAGCAGTCAGTGAGCGGAAAGGTGGACCTCACAACTGATGCATGGTCCAGTCGGCATGGCCAGGGCCGTTACGTGTCCATCACTGCGCACTGGGTTAATGTGGTGGATGCAGGGTCCACAGGGGACAGCAGTGGTGGGACAGTGCTGCCTAGCCCACGGTATAAGAAACAGTTGGCTGTAGGCATTCGACCCTCCTCCTCCTCCTCCTCCTCTAGAAGCGAAAGCTCGTCCACAGAGCGCAGTCGTACGAGCACTCCATCTGCAGCTGCCACTGTTGCACACGATGTGTCCCCCTATCGAGCAGCTAGTGGAAAGCGTCAGCAGGCTGTGTTGCAGATGATGTGTTTGGGCGACAGACACACCGCCGAGGTGCTGGCCGAGTACTTGAAGCGACAAACTGAGTCATGGCTGGGCAGTGTACATCTTGAGGCAGGCAAGGTAGTTAGTGATAACGGCCGTAATTTTGTGGCAGCCATAGCCCTTTCAAAACTCAGCCACATACCTTGCTTGGCTCACACCTTGAACCTGGTGGTGCAGTGCTTCCTCAAAAATTATCCGGAGTTAACAGCCCTGCTCCAGAAGGTGCGAAGACTGTGCGCGCACATCCGCCGGTCGCCTGTACACTCCGTTCGTATGCAGAAGCTGCAGCGATTGCTCCACCTTCCCAACCACCGCCTCATTATCGATATTGCAACAAGGTGGAACTCCACCCTGCACATGGTGGAGCGGCTGTGCGAGCAGAGGCAGGCCATAATGCATTTGTGGGAGGATACACGGCCAGGCACTTTGAGAGCAGACATGGAGTTGACAAGTGTGCAGTGGTCGAAGCTGAAAGACCTTTGTAAAGTCCTTCAGTGTTTTGAGGAATGCACACGGCTGGTAAGCGCAGACGACGCCATCCTAAGCATGAGCATCCCACTTATGCGTCTGCTCATGCAAACTTTGACGCACCTTAAGGAGCAGGCGTCTGCAGCCAATGTTGATGAGGAGGAAGAGGAGGAGGGAATCCTTGATGACATTCAGCCATTGTCTGCTCAGGGACCTCTCCTGGACGAGGTGGAGGAAGAAGAGGAGGAGGAGGATGATGATGGGGATGATTACTTAGGGGAGGAGGATGCATCTCGTGGGGCAAGTGAAAATGTTGGCGTGGCAAGGTCTGGTACAGGGTTTGTGCATGACTGGAGGGATGTGGATTTGCCAGAAAGTGCTGCTCCACCCAGCACTCGCAGTGCATCATTGACACCGGGAACATTGGCCCACATGTCAGATTATGCCTTGCGGATCCTAAAAAGGGACCCCCGCATTGCCAAAATGATGAACGATGACGACTACTGGTTGGCCAGCATCCTGGATCCACGCTATAAAGGCAAATTACAAAACATCATGCCACAGGAGAACCTTGACCTAATATTGGCTAATAAACAAGCAACTCTGGTAAATCGGTTGCTTGAGGCATTCCCAGCACACAGCAGCGGTGATGGTTCTCACACGAGCCGTACGGGCCGGGGGCAGCTTGGCAGAGGTGTTCGTGGTGCACACAGCAGAAGTGGCGTTGGAGACAGGGGTTTCATGACAATGTTGTGGACTGATTTTTCAAATACCGCTCACACAACTGGTAATACTGCATCGATGGAAAGTGACAGGAGACAGCAGTTGTCAACTATGGTTACAAACTACTTTTCCTCCCATATCGATGTTCTCCCACACAGGTCATTCCCCTTTGACTATTGGGCCGCTAAACTGGACACCTGGCCTGAATTGGCCCAATATGCCTTACAGGAGCTCGCTTGCCCAGCTGCAAATGTGCTATCGGAAAGAGTCTTCAGTGCAGCTGGATCAATCCTGACAGAAAAAAGGACCCGTCTGTCAACCCAAAATGTGGATGATCTAACCTTCATTAAAATGAACCACGCATGGGTTTCCAAGGATTTTGTCCCACCTTCCCCTGATGACACATAGGGTGACAGAAAAATGGCTTGCTTTGGTCCACCTCTTCCTGGTACTTCACCTATTTCGCCTTTTGCATCAGCTGAATGTCCAACATCAACATATGCCACTTTCTAAAACTCCCTAACTGTGCTGCCTCCCCCCCATGGCCAGGGTCACCACCTAGCGCACGACACTGTGCGAGTGCCGTTGCCCTGGACAGGTGGGTAGGCCGACTCTTGGGCGCGGGCACTGGCACAGGGTCCCTCATAGTGCAATCAAGTGTCTCTGACGGTGGTGGTGCACACCCGCCGTCAGACACACCGCTGTACTATGAGGGGCCCAGTGCCAGTACCGACGCCCACAAGTGGGCCCCCCTTGCTTGGGCAGGGCCCCAGCATTTGCAATCTTTACCTCTCCCTGCTCCTCCGCTGTGTAATCTGGGCCGTCAAATCCATACTGTGCCTGACACCGTCTGAGCCTGCCTCCTGATGTATAGACATATATTTTGAATGTGTACGCTATCCATACATGTTATCCGGGGATACGGTACCCTTTCTAACCTTTGTGCAATCACGTGCAATCCATACTGGGCCTAACACCGTCTGAGCCTGCCTCCTGAGACATATATTTTGAATGTGTACGCTATCCATACATGTTATCCGGGGATACGGTACCCTTTCTAACCTTTGTGCAATCACGTGCAATCCATACTGGGCCTAACACCGTCTGAGCCTGCCTCCTGAGACATATATTTTGAATGTGTACGCTATCCATACATGTTATCTGGGGATACGGTACCCTTTCTAACCTTTGTGCAATCACGTGCAATCCATACTGGGCCTAACACCGTCTGAGAATGATAGATGGGGCCCACCATACACTGGAACATTCCAAAGGTGGACATCAGACACTGGAGCAGCATTTACAGGGCCCACTATACACTAGAGCATTAGAAATGGGGCCCATTATGTTTGGAGCATTATTTGGGCCCATAAGACAGTAGAGCTTCATCCATGGGGACCAACATATACTGTAGCATTATGTGGAGCTCAACATATACTGTTTCAAACATTATATGGGACCAATGATTCTGTATGGAGAAATAGATGGGCCTCGTCATGAGATGTAAAAAGTGAGGTATTTTTCATTGTACTATACCGCTATTTCTCTGCCGTATCGGAGCATGATGAGTTGTGGTATGTGTTAAAGGGGCGCTCTTTCGCCCAGGGCACATGAAAACCTGGAGCCAGCCCTCCCCCCCCACAGTCTGTAGCTAAATAACCCCCATTTTTCAGTGCGTAACTTGTATTATGAAGTTAATTAAGGTTGACAAGCTTAAGTAAGAAGAATTGATGCTTTTGGCATTCAAATGGGCACTGTTGGTGTGTTTCCTGTCCTCCTCTCACTGCCGACTTTTATTCCCCATTGACTTACATTGGGTTTCGTGTTTCGGGACGACCCCGACTTTTCCCTATAATCGGCCGATCTTGCTCGACCTGACTTTTGGAAAAGTCGGGTTTCACGAAACGAAACGCGACCCTAAAAAACCAAAAGTCGCTCAACTCTAGTAATGAAGTCATCTGGCAGACGTGTTTTGTTCAAACACCGCTGGATGCTTGTCAAAGTTTTTTGGTTGAGGTTGTTGTGCCAGGGTTGCCTATTGATTTGTCGCACTTTGCCATGCATGAGAGGGGCGACAGAGTCTATGGCTGATGTGAGGGTGGCGTTGTAGAAAGTGGTGGCACTGTCCGTGTTGTGGAGTGAAGATATGGAGGACAGAGGTAGAAGAGAGTCTGAGAGTCTGTGAATGTCTAGGTGTATGAGGTTTCTGCGAGGATGTGCTAGTGGCTGGTCATGGGGGGCAGGTGAGAAGGACAAGGATGAGAAGGTGAGTAGATGGTGGTCAGATAGGGGAAAGGAAGAGGTTGTGAGATTGGGTAGGGAACAGAGGCGGGTGAAGATGAGGTCTAATGTATGTCCATCTGTGTGGGTGGCTGTGGAGGACCGCTGAGTAAGTCCAAAGGATGAGTTAAGTGACAGGAGTTTGGAAGCTGCTGGCTGGTGGGTGTCGATAGGGATGTTGAAGTCCCCCATGATGATGGTGGGGATGTCAGCAGAGAGAAAGTGAAGGAGCCACGTGGAGAATTGTTCGATTAAGGCAGTGGCTGAACCCGGTGGTCGATATATGGCAGCCATTTGGAGATTAGAGGGAGAGTAGATACGGACATAGTGAACCTCGAAAGAAGGGAGGATTGTTATGAATGGGTCACCGAGGAGGAGAGCGCAATAGGCTATGCCACCAGAACACCAGAGAGGTTGGTCGTGTTACAATAATTGTAATAAAGTCCTTTCTTTTATGTGCGTGTGTGTACAGTTCTGGCCAAAAGTATTGAGCCCCTGCAATTCTGTCAGATAATACTCAGTTTCTTCCTGAAAATGATTGCAAACACAAATTCTTTGGTATTATTATCTTCATTTAATTTGTCTTAAATGAAAAAACACAAAAGAGAATGAAGCAAAAAGCAAAACATTGATCATTTCACACAAAACTCCAAAAATGGGCCAGACAAAAGTATTGGCACCCTCAGCCTAATACTTGGTTGCACAACCTTTAGCCAAAATAACTGCGACCAACTGCTTCCGGTAACCATCAATGAGTTTCTTACAATGCTCTGCTGGAATTTTAGACCATTCTTCTTTGGCAAACTGATCCAGGTCCCTGATATTTGAAGGGTGCCATCTCCAAACTGCCATTTTTAGATCTCTCCACAGGTGTTCTATGGGATTCAGGTCTGGACTCATTGCTGGCCACCTTAGAAGTCTCCAGTGCTTTCTCTCAAACCATTTTCTAGTGCTTTTTGAAGTGTGTTTTTGGTCATTGTCCTGCTGAAAGACCCATGACCTCTGAGGGAGACCCAGCTTTCTCACGCTGGGCCCTACATTATGCTGCATAATTTGTTGGTAGTCTTCAGACTTCATAATGCCATGCACACGGTCAAGCAGTCCAGTGCCAGAGGCAGCAAAGCAACCCCAAAACATCAGGGAACCTCCAACATGTTTGACTGTAGGGACCGTGTTCTTTTCTTTGAATGCCTCTTTTTTTCTCCTGCAAACTCTATGTTGATGCTTTTGCCCAAAAAGCTCTACTTTTGTCTCATCTGACCAGAGAACATTCTTCCAAAACATTTTAGGCTTTTTCAGGTAAGTTTTGGCAAACTCCAGCCTGGCTTTTTTATGTCTCGGGGTTAGAAGTGGGGTCTTCCTGGGTCTCCTACCATACAGTCCCTTTTCATTCAGACGCCGACGGATAGTACGGGTTGACACTGTTGTACCCTCGGAATGCAGGGCAGCTTGAACTTGTTTGGATGTTAGTCGAGGTTCTTTATCCAACATCCGCACAATCTTGCGTTGAAATCTCTTGTCAATTTTTCTTTTCCGTCCACATCTAGGGAGGTTAGCCACAGTGCCATGGGCTTTAAACTTCTTGATGACACTGCGCACGGTAGACACAGGAACATTCAGGTCTTTGGAGATTGACTTGTAGCCTTGAGATTGCTCATGCTTCCTCACAAGTTGGTTTCTCAAGTCCTCAGACAGTTCTTTGATCTTCTTTTTTTTCTCCATGCTCAATGTGGTACACACAAGGACACAGGACAGAGGTTGAGTCAACTTTAATCCATGTCAACTGGCTGCAGGTGTGATTTAGTTATTGCCAACACCTGTTAGGTGCCACAGGTAAGTTACAGGTGCTGTTAATTACACAAATTAGAGAAGCATCACATGATGATTTTTTTGTGTTTTTTCATTTAAGACAAATTAAATGAAGATAATAATACCAAAGAATTTGTGTTTGCAATCATTTTCAGGAAGAAACTGAGTATTATCTGACAGAATTGCAGGGGTGTCAATACTTTTGGCCACAACTGTGTATATATATATATATATATATATATGCATATATATATATATATATATGTGTGTATATATATGTATGCATGTATGTGTGTGAGTATATATGTATATTTATTTTATATTTATATATACACATGATTGCATATATGCCATTATTATGCTTAGCCTTAGAAACTCTTTTCAGCTGATGTAATGAGAAGACATGGGTGTAATGCTTAGTTTGCTATCCTTATCTAACATACAAAATACAATGTCATACCTTTACTTCTCTGGTAACGTAAATAAGGATTGCTAACAGTTAAGCATATTCCAATTGTATGTACTATTTTTGCAAACGTAGTATTTTAAATGCCCTTTTGGCACTTCTACTTAAACTCTAAGAATCTGTATGAAGTCAGACAGATGACTGCCCACAGCTGGTGTGGCTATCATTCTATCTCCATGCCGGCATGACCAATAAAGAAACATCTTACATATTCAGGTCTGGACGATTTCTAATTGGAAGACTAAAACTCCACTGACATTTGGTGCGTTGGCCGGGAATTCCAACATCTTTCCCTCACCGGTGAGTACTGTGAACCGTGCACGGGGGAGTCTGGAACTCCTTAAGTAAGTCCTCCGCCTTGACATTAGACGTCAACAGGGGCATTATCAGTTATCCCGGACTGAGGGAAAGTGACGGATTTAGTATAGTCTAAGGATCTCTGGGAATCGTCTGTATCTGAATACAGGTAAGAACATTTAATAATTTTCATTATATTCGGTAACCTTGTTAATTCAGTATGAATGTTATTCTAGAAATTGAATGGGGACTGTGATTGTAGACTTTTCCAAATGGGGTTTGTGAGAGGCTCCTGTAAGTTGGAAGTTTACATGCAATTGGAGTTATAATAACTCCTGTAAGTTGCTAAGCTCCATAGTGATTGGGGTTTGTTTGTTCTTGTAAGATATTCCGCAGAATGACAATAATCTTTATTTTTTTTATTTTTGAATGGGTACAAAGCCAGTGTGAGAAGGCTACTGTGGAATAAAAAACTCTGTGTGCACGTTAAATTAATCTAGATAGGAGAATCAAGTGCGATTCTCGTTAGATTAACCCCTTAATGACAGCCAATATGTCTTTTTACTGACCTGAGATATAAGAGAATATTATCCCCACACAGGTGACAATCCAGCAGCTGTCGGCTGTCCACTATAGCTGACAACTTGCTGTATCTTGCTATACCACTTTGTATTAATTCCTGAAAATCACATGAAGGGTTAATAAACTACCTGACAGAAGTTTTCAATATGTCAGGGGGTGCTGTTTTTAAAAATGGGATACTAAGGGGTTAAGGAATCCAGTATAAGATTAATTTTTTCCGGTATTGTTTTGCCTTCTGTACTTTGTTGAATGTTGTTTTCTGTTAAGTGTGCTGTTTTGTCTGTCTTTTAAAATTATAGAACTAAAATGCCATAAATATATGTTTTATGTTACACATGAGACTCCTTGAATGTTATCTTGAGTGAATGTATGAGGATTTAAATATAAAATCCTGAATGTATAAGGGAGTCCAGTAGGTGTGGTTGGCGGTCATGTGTGGACTGGAGACAACTCATAGGTTATTATAGTGGTATAAAACACCTAAGTACACGCCACCTGATCCCAATAGAGAATATTCTATGTTGTTTTGTTATGTTTTTCTTTTAATAACGCAGCGTGAATGAACCCTCCTCATTTAAAAAGTGGACACAAAGTCAGATTAAGATCTTATAATTATCCCTGAGGAGTCAGTGGTGCTCTGAATACCTGATTTTAAGGACAGGAACGTCTCTGGATATAAAGAGGCGGTGTCATTAGACTTTATCTCAGCAATTCAGGTGTAGGAGTTCGAGGGAACTTTAATTTCTTGTCTTATGTCTCTGTGTACGTGTGTATGTCCAGTCCCTAACTGTGGAAGCTGTTGTACGTTGTGTGTTTGTACTGTTACACTGGTCAGAAGTCCCTGTGAGCATATTTATCTCGTTCATATCAGTGACCACATTTATCATAGTGACCCCATTCCTTGGGGACCTTTCATGTTTATTACACAATGTTGTTACACTCGCCCCCTTACAGGCCTTCATTGGATGGAGGTGGCAAGATATAGAGGTACAAGCTGGTAAATACCTTGGACATAGTGCAATCAGTGAGGATTATTTAGATCTTGGATATTAGTAACAGTAATTGAATTGTTGCTACTGTTTTTTTATCTTCTTGTTGACTTATGAATTTCACTGATATTTGTCAGACTTCTTATAAGTGGGTAGAGATCCATTGTGCTCCAGTATTTATATTGTGTATAGTCCTCATTTTGTTTGTCTTTAAGAATTTTATGTAACATCCTTATGGGACTTTGTCCCATAGATATATTTTAAGGTCTTGTCCTCATTATAAGGCAGAATTGTTATTGTCCATTTCATCTGAAAGCTGGAAAGTTATTAAGATTGTACCAAGAAGGTATCCCTTGAATAAAACTGGACATGGTCCTTTTTCATCAGGTATCCAGAGATAACAGTCTTCAGATCAAATGTGCAACGTGTCCTTATTGGTAACTTATAGGCCTAAGGGTACCGTTACACATAACGATGTCCCAGCGATCCCACCAACGATCCGACGTGGATGGGATCGCTGGGACATTTTTAGTTGATCGCTCGTGAGCTGTCACATAGACAGCCCCTCCAGCGATCAGGACCAGCGAGCACGCTGGTTACCAACGTAAGCATCGGGTTTCTAAGGGCCGCGGGGCCCTTATAAACCCGATGTTTACCCTAGATACCAGCGTGCACTGCATGCAGGCAGGGCGGGAGGTGGAGGCAGAGCGGCACAGACAGACCGGTGTAGCTCTGCTATCTGCTACTCCGACTGAAGCAGCAGATAGCAGAGCTACTCCGGTCTGTGCGCCGCTCTGCCTCCACCTCCCGCCCTGCCTGCAGTGCACGCTGGTATCTAGGGTAAACATCGGGTTTCTAAGGGCCCCGCGGCCCTTAGAAACCAATGTTTACGTTGGTAACCAGCGTGCAGTGTTGCTCATCGCTGGCTCCCGCTGCCACAAGCAGCGATGCGGGCTGGCCAGCGGGAGACCAGTGATGAAAAAATGGGCCAGAACGATCCAGCACATTCAGTGATACCCCGCGGGGGGACCGGTCGCTGCTGGATGTCACACACAGCGATCTCTTATATATTATAACAAATAGAAAGTAAAAATTGTATAGCCCTGACATTGTCTTTTTAATCTTGAACTAGGAGAAGGCACCACCCAGAGCAAACAGTCCTTAGGTGGTGAGATAAGCTGTGAACATGAGAATTGTTTTGGAATGTGTTTGTGGTTTTGAGATAAGAAGGGACCACTAAAAGAGCTGAGTGCATCCATTGACAGATGGGTTGTATTTGATGGTAAACTTTTATAAAAAGTAAAAATTTGGTACAAGAAAGGTGTAATGAGAGGAAATATGTAATTTGGCTAAAGTAGAAATACTGTCATGATTAGAGTTGAGCGATACCGTCCGATACTTCAAAGTATCGTATCGGATGGTATCGGCCGATCTTTAAAAAAAGTATCGGTATCGCCGATTCCGATACCGGAAGTCCCATTCAAGTCTATGGGACTTCCGGTATCGGAATAAGAAAAACCCTTTCCTGCCCTTGTACAGCCTCTCTGGGGTCTGTACGGGCCTTTCGGGGGGCTGTGCCGGCCTGCCAGGGGGTCTGTGCAGGCTCCGGTGGTCTGTGCCGGCCTGCCGGTGGTCTGTGCAGGCTCCGGGGGGCTGTGCCGGCCTGCCGGGGGGCTGTGCCGGCCTGCCGGGGGGCTGTGCAGGCTCCGGGGGGCTGTGCCGGCCTGCCGGGGGGCTGTGCCGGCCTGCCGGGGGGCTGTGCAGGCTCCGGGGGGCTGTGCCGGCCTGCCGGGGGGCTGTGCCGGCCTGCCGGTGGTCTGTGCAGGCTCCGGGGGTCTGTGCAGGCATCGTCCGATGGGACTACAAGTCCCATCGGGCGATGCCTGCTACCATGACAGTGATTGACACATTAGCCAATGATGGGACAGTAGTAGTCCCATCATCCGGCTAATGTGTTAAATGTAAAAAAAAAAAAAAAAAAAAAAATTACATGCTACATACATACAACATGCATACTACATACATGCTACATTCATACTACATACTACATACATGCTACATTCATACTACATAAATACTACATGCAACATACATACTACATATATACTACATGCATGCTACATACATACTGCATGCTACATACATACCACATATATACTACATACATACTACATGCATGCTACATGCTACATACATAACACATATATACTACATGCATGCTACATACATACTACATGCTACATACTACATATATACTACATGCATGCTACATACTACATGCTACATACATACTACATGCATGCTACATACATACTACATACATACTACATATATACTACATGCATGCTACATACATACTACATGCTACATACATACTACATGCTACATACTACATATATACTACATGCATGCTACATACATACTACATACATACTACATATATACTACATGCATGCTACATACTACATGCTACATACATACTACATATATACTACATTCATACTACATACTACATATATACTACATACATACTACATACATACTACATACATACTACATGCATGCTACATACATACTACATGCATGCTACATACATACCACATACATACTACATGCTACATACATACCACATATATACTACATACATACAATACATTCATACAATACATACATAGACATACAGTACATATAACATAGAGTAACATACTTACCAATACTTGTCACATTGTTCCCCGAAGCCATTGTCTATTCCGGGATAAATATTAACATAACAAACCACAAAAATACTCACCCACGATCCGAAGCAGTCCACGAGTGTGTCCCACGACGATCTTGGGTAGAGAACTGCAGCATCAGATGATGCTGCCGTTCTCTACGGGCTGCAGGAATCCAATGACGGAAGGTAGGTATCCTTCCGCACTGTATTCCTCCGCCACTTAAAAAAAAAAAAGTCCCTAGTCTCACTTTATGCCATTGCTGTGTGGGAAATTCCCACACAGCAATGGCATAAAGTGAGACTAGGGACTTTTTTTTTTTAAGTGGCGGAGGAATACAGTGCGGAAGGATACCTACCTTCCGTCATTGGATTCCTACAGCCCGTAGAGAACGGCAGCATCATCTGATGCTGCAGTTCTCTACCCAAGATCGTCGTGGGACACACTCGTGGACTGCTTCGGATCGTGGGTGAGTATTTTTGTGGTTTGTTATGTTAATATTTATCCCGGAATAGACAATGGCTTCGGGGAACAATGTGACAAGTATTGGTAAGTATGTTACTCTATGTTATATGTACTGTATGTCTATGTATGTATTGTATGAATGTATTGTATGTATGTAGTATATATGTGGTATGTATGTAGCATGTAGTATGTATGTGGTATGTATGTAGCATGCATGTAGTATGTATGTAGCATGCATGTAGCATGCATGTAGCATGCATGTAGTATGTATGTAGTATGTATGTAGTATGTATGTAGCATGTATGTAGCATGCAGTATGTATGTAGTATATATGTAGTATGTATGTAGTATATATGTAGTATGTAGTATGTATGTAGCATGCATGTAGTATATATGTAGTATGTATGTAGCATGCATGTAGTATGTATGTAGCATGTAGTATATATGTAGCATGCAGCATGTATGTAGTATGTATGTAGTATATATGTAGTATGCATGTAGTATGTATGTAGTATGTATGTAGCATGCAGTATGTATGTAGCATGTATGTAGTATGTATGTAGTATATATGTAGTATGTATGTAGCATGCATGTAGTATGTATGTAGTATGTATGTAGCATGCAGTATGTAGCATGTATGTAGTATGTATGTAGTATGTATGTATGTAGTATGTATGTAGCATGCAGTATGTATGTAGCATGTATGTAGTATGTATGTAGTATGTATGTAGTATGTATGTAGTATATATGTAGTATGTATGTAGTATGTATGTAGTATGTATGTAGTATGTATGTAGCATGCAGTATGTATGTAGCATGTATGTAGTATGTATGTAGTATATATGTAGCATGCATGTAGTATGTATGTAGCATGCATGTAGTATTTTTTTTTTTTTTTTTTTTTTTTAACATTTAACACATTAGCCGGATGATGGGACTACTACTGTCCCATCATTGGCTAATGTGTCAATCACTGTCATGGTAGCAGGCATCGCCCGATGGGACTTGTAGTCCCATCGGACGATGCTTGCACAGACCCCCGGACATCAGCACAGCCCCCCGGCAGGCCGGCACAGCCCCCCGGCAGGCCGGTACAGACCCCCACAGGGTGCACAGACCACCGGCAGGCCGGTACAGACCCCGGGCAGTCCACACAGCCCCCCGGCAGGCCGGCACAGCCCCCCGGCAGGCCGGCAGAGACCCCCGGAAGGCCCGAAATGACGGCGCATCATGATGCGCACACACCGCGCATCATGATGACGTCAGGCCGTCAATCAACTGAACTTCCGATTCCGATGCCGAATTCCGATATTGAAAAAATATCGGAAGTCGGTATCGGAATTCCGATACAGCAAGTATTGGCCGATACCCGATACTTGCGGTATCGGAATGCTCAACACTAGTCATGATCCAAGGTGGATCTGACAGCTTAAATGCATAAAGTGAACTTTTTTTCCTTTGGCTGTGTGCCAAAGTGTGATGTGATTGCCCCCGGTGGCCATTAGAATTATTACACATGGTGTCGTTCATTCTAAGTTGCCCCGGTGGTGGTGAGTGGTATCGCACCTTAGTTTTAGGGTTAATGTGCACGCATTTACAAATCAGGTGTTAGACTCTATAAAAGGGAGCCAGGTGGGTTCAATCTCTGTTGGTGATATTGTGTGTTAGTCATTCACAAGGAAGCCTGGGCGAGGAAGGAGCTGAACATGAGTCCTGTGCAGCCCAGCCAGAGGGGATGAGTGGCAGCTATGTGGTCTGCAAGAAGGGCTGGCATGGCGTGGTGGAGTCACATTTTATGGTGTTGGCAGGAAGTGCTTGCATGGCTTGGTGGAGTAACGACTATGGAGAGAGTTGCACTCAGCATGCGGGACTTGGTTGCTGAGAGCTGGACTCAAGCATGCTTGACTTTTTGGGCAGGAGCTGAACTCATCTTTGGGACTCTGTTACTGGACAGCTGCAACTGGTGGTTGACTCTGCTCCAAGGCTGCGCTATGGTGAAGGATCCACTAATGGTGATGGATCCGGGTGGAGGAGAAGATGCACACAGGTGGTGGGCTCTGTTGCTAGGAGCGTACACAACAGAGCAAAGCTAAGTGGTGTTTCCCCTGTTTTGTCATCTTTCCCTCATGTGTGTTTAGTGCAGTGGTGGGATTAGTGTCTGCACCGACCAATTCCCTAGTGAGGGTTTAGGTCAGGGCGAGCTAGGGTTTTGAGGTTCCTGTTGCGCGCCCGGTGCGGAACCGGCATAGGGAACGTTAGGAGTGCAGGGACACTGGCTCAGGGGAGCTCAGGAGGTCTCCATTTCCCTATTACCTATCGCAGGGCCCACCATTGTTAATGTTTCCAAGGTTTCCCTTATTGTTTAAATTCGCCTCACTGGAGGCGGGGTTTCCAGACTTGTATATACTTGTAATGTCTAAATTCGCCAGCTGGAGGCGGTGTATCCAGCTGCACGTGTTTATTATTTAAATTCGCCCCACTGGAGGCGGTGTATCCAGGGTCACGGGTGTCCTATAGGTTCGCCTTGCGGTACTCGCTGAGTACAGACACACGTGACCGTGACAAATACATTTATAAAACACTGTATTTTCAGAAGTAACTCTCCTTGTGGGAAACCATGAGGTCACTTTTCTTGTTGATTCAGGAGCCACTAGAACCTTAGTAAATCCAGAAGAGATACCTACTATTGGATCGTCTGCTGCCTGCATTAGTGGTAAAAGGAGCAAGTGGTAAGACACAGAGAACCATTGTCTACGCCTGTGGAGATACCGGGCCTTCGGCACAGGTAAAAGTGAAAATACACAAATTATATTATCAGCTGTGTGGGAGGGATATGATACAAGCCCTGAGCCTGGGGATAATTCCTACTGCTGCAGGATTTCAGGTGAAATCCATGGCTGAGACAATGGTGCTCCAGGGGTATGGAGAATCTAGGTATTATTACAGTCTAGATCTAATAACTGCAGAACCATCCTCAGTTACTGAGTTCTTCATCAAGGATGCAATAGATAAAGGTATACAAATGTAGATTTTCACACACCTGAAGAACTACACTGCACCATGTACTATAGGTATTTTAGGGGTTCTGATGTAAACTATGACAATTTTCATGCTCTAGATTGTTCTTTGCACACTCTATACTGAGATCATAAGGGAACTGTGTTGCCAGTTGTAAACTGTCAGAACAAATTAAATTGTTGCTTTTTGCTTTTTAGAGGCACCGTGCCACATGTTTCCCTCTCCAGAGGTAAAGGTAAATCATGGAAATTCCTTGGTGATTTTGTTGGAGTGTAAGGAAAGTAACAATGGGAGGTCTGGGGTGATGGCTCATTTTACAATGCCAGACTGCAGGCATATTCACAAGTACTAAAGTGGAAAACCATTTCTAAACCCAGTGTCCACCTGCATCGAGGCAGTGGAACGAGTGGAGAAATGTTGATCCTTTCCTAGAATTAGAGGAAGAATTGGCCACATACCCAGAATCTTTGTGGTCCTCATGACCTGCAGATGTGGGATTGATAAAAGAGGTGATTGTACCCTGTCCAGCTCACCTTGTAACACAGCCTTGTTTCCAGTAGGGAGGGCTGTAAATGAGGCTGTGATAACAAGAGCCCCCACAGTGCCAGACCCCCATATTCTGCTGAATGACTGGAGGCCGGAAAATAAGGTCTTTACAGTGATAGATCTGAGTAATGTCTTTTTCAGCATCCTGGTACATCCAGAGAGCCAGTTTTGGTTTGTATTCACATATAAGGGGAACAACCAGGATCCCACAAGGATACTGTGAACTACCTACTGTTGTTTCCTAGGTAAAATTGGCTAACCTAGCTCAATGTGAGTCACCAGAAGGTAGCCAGATGCTCTTCTATGTGGATGACATGCTATTGGCATGGGAAAAAAAAATAAAATAAAAACAAATTGGCAACAAATGGGGTGATCTTTAAAGATGACCTATATGTATAAACTACCCAGTAACCTCCTAAGATATGTCACAGTATTGAGCCATGGCATAAGCTATGTCTCAACAGGAGGGATGGCAGAGACCATATCTTAGGTATTTAGGATGTATGGCTTTACTAACTATTAAACATTTTTGTATAATCTGCATTACTTGTGCAAAAATAATTCCTAAGGGAACCTGAAACCAAAGAGGACAATTTCCTCACCCTGAATACTTATTCCAACACATTTGTATGGATTTTATTGAACTGAACAAGTGTGAGGGGGAAAAAGTACTGCCTTGTTATAGATGCTTTCAAAAGGTGGATTGAAGTTTTTCCAGCTGTCCACTCTGATGCATTAATAGTGAAGGCCCTTCTAAAGGAAATCATACCCAGATTTGGGGCTCCAGAAAATATATAGAAAACTAAGTAATGTCATTATTAGCCAGAACATTTTCAACTGAATTCAAAAAAAAAAAGAAGCCTACTGTGCCTGTCATCCTCAGTCAGCCAGACTGGTTGAAGGACACAGTGGGATCTTGAAAAATAAGTTGACAAAGACCATGAAGGAAACAGGAAAAATTGGTTGCACTGTCTCCTATTGGTTGTACTAAACATGCATGTCACACCGACATCTGTAGGACTGACAGCCTTTGAAATCATATATGGGAGACCTTTCCTGTTACCTCAGCTAAAATTCTTTAGAAGGCTAGATGAGGAATTTGATTGCACATTAGCAGAATATATGGCTAAGGCTGGTTTCACATTTGCGTTTTTTTGCGCTTGAAAAAAACGCATACGTGCGCATGCGTTTTTTCCCCTATATTTAACATGGGTGCGCATACCTGCGCGCTGGCATGCGCACGTATGCGATTTTCATGCGCTGCATTTTTTTGGGGTGTGCGTTTGTATTTTACAGACGCTACATGTTGCATTTTTTGGTCCTGCAAAAAAGCGCATGCGCACGTATGCGCACGTTTTGCGCTAAAAATGGCCATTATAGCCTATGGATGCGCATACGTGCGCACTGGCATGCGCATGTATGCATTTTTTTAGCGCTGCATTTTTTTGGTGGTGTCCACTTGTTGTACTAGTTATAAACTTCTAAAGTCAAAAAAAAAAAGTCTATATAAAGGAGGTGCCTGCCAAAACTCTGCCACTACTACACTGACAGATTGGAGAGCAGACAGTCACCAAGGAACCCATCTTCTATCAGCGTCAAGAATGTGAGTATATTACATTATATGCCTGTCCTTTTAAATTATGTATGTACTAATGATTTTTATTATTTTTACATGCAGTATGTCTTCAGAATCCGAATATTCCCCATCGCGGCAGGAATTGGCGCAAGCAGACCGTGAGGTGATTATTTTCGTGCATCTGGTAAGTATATCTGCTGCTACTCCAAATCTCTTACGTTTTTTTCAACTTTTTTAAGACATCATCATCATCATCTTCTGCGGACGGGACTACTGAGGGCGAAGAGCAGGAGCAGCGACGCCAAGTCCCGGTGGTGATACGGAATGTATGTATCAAATGATTTGTAATGTTCTTTATTTTTTATCTTCTATTTTTACTCTTTTTTATGTTTCTTTTTTTTGTAACTTTTTATTCAATTTAAATTTGATTATTCTAATGAATGTGTTTTGTCTAGGTTCCACAACGGGATGAAGACGTCTACCTGGATAATGAGCAGCTCATCAGCCTGGTCCAGGAGCGTGCGCCGTTGTGGGACAGCCGTGACCGGCTGTACAAGGACAATGTGGTGACCCGGCGGCTATGGAATGAGGTGGCCGCAGCGTTGATGGATGGCTGGGACAGCGCCACAGCATCCTCCAAAAAGGCGTTTAGTGAGTATTTCCCTGCTCTGTATTGTGCCGCAGTGACTGTTGTCCTTGACGGCACTGTTGGGTTTCGTGCTAGGTATATTCTAGCAGGAAACCCAACAGTGTCATCGGGGTCTACAGTGACTGCTTTGAGTATTGTATTGCTATATTGTGCCGCAGTGACTGTTGTCCTTGACGGCACTGTTGGGTTTCGTGCTAGGTATATTCTAGCAGGAAACCCAACAGTGTCATCGGGCTCTACAGTGACTGCTTTGAGTATTGTATTGCTATATTGTGCCGCAGTGACTGTTGTCCTTGACGGCACTGTTGGGTTTCGTGCTAGGTATATTCTAGCAGGAAACCCAACAGTGTCATCGGGCTCTACAGTGACTGCTTTGAGTATTGTATTGCTATATTGTGCCGCAGTGACTGTTGTCCTTGACGGCACTGTTTTTTTTTTTCCCAACAGTGGACAAAGTCCGAACACGTTGGCGTTCGATCAAGGACCGCTTCAACAGTGATGTTCGTGCTGAGGGCCAGGTTCGCAGTGGATCTGCGTCAAGGACCAGAACTAGATACCGTCACTATCACGCGTTGCAGTTCCTAAGACCGGTCCTTGCCACGAGATCGTAAGTATTATAAATTTTGGGTTTTTATTTTTATTAATCTGTGTTTTTCTAATCCACAGCTGATGCTTCTTGTAAAGGCATGGTAGTAATGATTTTCCTTTCTTCCACAGCACCTGGAGCAGCACCCTGCAACCTGGCCCTGGAGCGGTCCTTCCTCGGACGTCCTCTGACCCGTCCCAGCCATCCGACAGCCATGAAGCACCTTGCAGGTCAGCCACACACACAGCTGGTGACCAGGAAGCTGGGCCATCAGGTGTTCCCCTGTCCCAGGTCTCTGCCACTGGTTATGCGGGCACTACCCGCCAGCGGCAGAGGGCCTTGGACAGGAATGTCTTGCCCGAGTTTATGCATTTGAGCGAGGCCTTTAATTCCAGCCTCAATTCGCTGTCCGACAGAGTTGAAAGCGGTTTTGCACTCATGGAACGTGGTTTTAACCACTTTGAACACCGCTTCAATTCTGTAGAACAGCGCCTTGACCGTCTGGAGGCCGACCTCAACAGACCAGCACACCATTTTTTTAGTAAGATTGAAAAGGGCATGGCGGAACACCTTAGTCCTGAGCAACAGCTGAATGTGCTGCAGGCCTGCAGCAATGCTTTCTTGCAGGCTATGCAGCATAATCGGTACGGTCAGCAGTCAGTGGTGTCATTTCCACCTGTGCCACCATTGACTCGCTTCACCTCACTACCGACTTGTGCTGCATACCACTGCACGGACACCTCTATTCAAAGCCAGGACACCCACCGTTACACCACCACAAGTCTGAGTGCAGCTGGTCACTTCACCGACACCACCATGGCAAGCGCTGCTCCTGTCTGGAGCACCACCGCCACTCCCATGCATGCGTGGAGCTCAGCTACCACTAGGCAAACATGGAACAGCCCTGCCGCTACAACAACATGTAGTAGCCCTGCCACCACCACTCCGCAAACCTGGACCATCACTGCCGCCACCAGTCCTCCTGCAAGGACGAGCACTGACAACCAAGAGCAGCAGCAGCAGCCACCTCAGCAGCAGCAGCAGCCACCTCAGCAGCAGCCACCTCAGCAGCAGCCACCTCAGCAGCAGCAGCAGCCACCTCAGCAGCAGCAGCCACCTCAGCAGCAGCAGCAGCCACCTCAGCAGCAGCAGCCACCCCAGCAGACGGGGGACCTACACTCAATATTTGCCCCAAGTTCAAGGTGAAATCAATCAAGGCGGGCATTGGGCCAAAGTCGTTCCAGGCACACAAGCCTACGGCGACATGCCATTACAACAAATGTACCTGAACAGATTTCCTCTCCTCCAAGTGTTCCTAGTTTAATTCCCTTAACTGGACTACCTTCCCCCACAAGTTTTGTTGCCCCTTCCCCTCAAACACCATCTTCAACTGCAAGTGTTGCATATTCCCTGCACACCCCCAAATTGAAACCATCTGCCCCCAAACGCCGGAAAAAATAATTTTTTGGTTTATTTTTGTGATTAAAAATAAATTTACATTTGTGGTTCACCATTACAAAGTTTCATTAATGTTGTTTGCGCCGCTCACACACACTGATGGGTAAATACATGTTAAAAACCAACCCAAGGCCTAGTATAGTCATATGTGAAATAACACGGACTAGTATAGTCATACCAAGGCCTAGTGTAATAACTCGAGTTTTACCAACTTGGATCTGGTTTCATGAAAAACAAACTGTTGAAACTTGTCTAAAAAATAAGTTTCTTTCTTAAAAAGTTTCACCAGTTTGTTTTTTGTGAAACAAGATGCTAGTTGGTAAAAATCGAGTTATTACAGTAGGCCTTGGTATGACTATACTAGGCCGTGGTATTTCACATATGACTATACTAGTAGGCCCAAGGCCTACTATACTCATATTTGAAATACCACGGCCTAGTATAGTCATTCCAAGGCCTAGTGTAATAACTCTAGTTTTACCAACTAGAATCTGGTTTCATGAAAAACAAACTGTTGAAACTTGTCAAGTTTCACCAGTTTGTTTTTCGTGAAACAAGATCCTAGTTGGTAAAAATCGAGTTATTACAGTAAGCCTTGGTATGACTATACTAGGCCGTGGTATTTCACATATGATTATACTAGTAGGCCCAAGGCCTACTATACTCATATTTGAAATACCACGGCCTAGTATAGTCATTCCAAGGCCTAGTGTAATAACTCTAGTTTTACCAACTAGAATCTGGTTTCATGAAAAACAAACTGTTGAAACTTGTCAAGTTTCACCAGTTTGTTTTTCGTGAAACAAGATCCTAGTTGGTAAAAATCGAGTTATTACAGTAAGCCTTGGTATGACTATACTAGGCCGTGGTATTTCACATATGATTATACTAGTAGGCCCAAGGCCTACTATACTCATATTTGAAATACCACGGCCTAGTATAGTCATTCCAAGGCCTAGTGTAATAACTCTAGTTTTACCAACTAGAATCTGGTTTCATGAAAAACAAACTGTTGAAACTTGTCAAGTTTCACCAGTTTGTTTTTCGTGAAACAAGATCCTAGTTGGTAAAAATCGAGTTATTACAGTAGGCCTTGGTATGACTATACTAGGCCGTGGTATTTCACATATGACTATACTAGTAGGCCCAAGGCCTACTATACTCATATTTGAAATACCACGGCCTAGTATAGTCATTCCAAGGCCTAGTGTAATAACTCTAGAAACTTGTCTATTTCTACACTACCACAATTTTAAATAAAAGTTGGAATTGAGCTGATTACATTCATCCACTCAATGCTGACTTGTATTCCCCATTGACTTTCATTGGGGTTGGGTTTTGAGGGTTGGGTTTTGAAAAAATCACATACTTTTTTTTCAACTAGTTGGACAATTTTCTCTTGAAAAAAATTGGTTTCCTGATTCATGGCCTGCAGCTTTGCTCGTTCCAATATATTTCACGCAGACTAGCAATGCTGCATTTTAACTCATATGTGTATTTACCTGCCCAGGTGTGTGAACATCAAAAAATTCAGTTATACATGGGAAGTTTTTTATTTAATTGGAGTTTAAAAAATATAGTGCACTCAGTAATGGTATCAAATAAGGTTTTTTATTACCATAAACAAACAAAAACATTACACCATTTCATCTTGCCAGTGCACCCGTCCTACATCAGAAATAAAGTAGGCCGCAAATTGGTCCCTCATTTGGCCAACTTCAACGGATGACCTGAGAGTGTGCTGAGTGAATTCAGGCAATGGGTTAGGAGCATCATCGTCCAGTTCAAAGGTCGGGTGCTCTTTAGCCATCACAAAGTTATGTAGAACCACACAGGCCTTCACCACCTCATCGACTGTTTCAAGTTTAAGATTAATGGCCGTGCCCAGAATTCGCCATCTGGAGACAAGAATCCCAAAAGCACACTCAACAGTTCTTCTGGCCCTGGTCAGCCTGTAATTAAATATTTTTTTGGTGTGGTCCAAGTCCCGGCTGGAGTAGGGTTTCAGTAAGTTTCCGCACATTTGAAAAGCCTCATCGCCAACCATTACAAAGGGCAGTGGCGGAGCTTCGGTGTGAGGAAGAGGCCGTGGCATAGGGAAATTAAATTGGTTGCCATACAACCTCTGGCCCATGTCTGAGTTTTTAAAAGCCTGTGAGTCATTACCACGGCCAAATGCTCCAATGTCCACTGCTACAAACATACATCCGGCATCCGCAATGGACATGAGTACTATTGAAAAGTACTTTTTGTAATTATAGTACTCAGATCCCGTTCTTTTGGGTTTGATGATCCCTATGTGTTTACCATCAACAGCTCCCAAACAGTTGGGAAAATTGCATACTGTCCAGAATTTGTCAGCAATTTCCATCCACTTTTCAGCGGTGGGCAGGGGCATAAATTCTGGACAAAGAACATTCCAGAGAGCCCGGCAGGTGTCAGCAACAATTCCAGACAAGGTAGAGATTCCAATACGGTACTGGAAGTGTAGTGAAGATAGGGTTTCTCCAGTCGCCAGGAATCTGTGAACAGACAAAGAAGTAAAATTAATATTTATGTATATTATTTTAAAAAACTATAAAATAAAATATTAGTACATTCATGAAAACTAATTACCCAAAGTTTTGAATACTAAATTTAAAAAAAACCCATCAGACCGCACCCCTTGGTTTTTAAATATTACTTACCGTAATGTCACCAGTAGCCGTTCCTCAGGAGGAATCGCACGACGGAGCTGTGTGTCCTGTCTCCGGATGGATTGTTGGACACGAGCAAGCAAATCCCTGAAACTTTCTTGGGACATCCGGATATAATCTGTAAATTTCTCCGGGTTTGCCTGGAGCTCGCTGTAGAGGGTGTGGTATGCCCCACGGCTCTCCCGGAGTTCAACAATCGGATGTATCCACATACGCCGCCGCTGCCGTCTTCGCTGCCTCTCTCTTCCTTTGTTCATGGCAAGCAACTGCATACGCCTGAGCCATCGCGATGTCCAAATCCAAGTTGAAGTGAAAACTCTTCCAGCGCAGATCCATGGTCACGAGAAGAATCAAGCAAATGTGAAGAATACTGTAGACAGGGTCTATATATTAACATACCACACCCACAATGAAGTCCCATTGGTCTTGTGTGTTGTTGAATGTTTTTTTTTTCTTTTTTGGGGGGTTTTTCCAAAATCTGTAAAAAAACGCAAACGCACAAAAAACGCATACAAACGCACAAAAACGCTGCGTTTTTTTCCTGCATGCGCGTAAAAATGCTTGAAAAAAACGCAGCGTTTGTATGCATTTGTATGCGTTTTTTCTATGCGTTTTTTTGCGCTAAAAACGCGCTGGAAAAAAAAGCAAGTGTGAAATTAGCCTAAGATAGTAACTCACAAAGAAGTTTCTACTCGTAGTTTTGTTCCAGGAAACCCACTAACAAAACCTGAGATTGTGAAACCTGCAGACTGGGTCTTTGTGAAAGTGGGAAGGTCCTTACCAAGTCCTGTTGACTACTCCTACTGTGGTCAAGATTGCTTAGCGCACCTCCTGGATCCATCTCTCACACTGTAAACTTGTCAGACAGGTAGGGACAGAGTAGGATCTGACTTGCTTGTCAAAGTCCAGCAACAAAGGGAGGTTTTCCACAAGGGAAAGCATGTCTCAAACTGGTGAAGTCTCCCATTTATCCCCCTACCCGGACAAGACGGTCAGATCTAGGATGTGTACATCAGGGTTAGTCACATGTAAATTCTTCATGATCATGGTGATGGTAGATTGGACAGTAATAGACCCAGCAGGAGAGGAAAGTCAAGGGTGGTAGAATGGTTTCAGATTTAAGACTTTAAATCTTACTTTTGAAATCGGGCAGGAGGAGGCTGCCATGTTAGTGAATTTTTGTCTGTTGTATGAATGATACAGCGTTAGGGAACAAGCTGTGAAACTAGCAGAGTCTGATAAGTATGTTTGTTTTATAAGCTCTAATAGCAGAGGGGACTGAATGTGTGTGACTTGAGTAAAGCAGCATGGACAACTGTAGCCCGAGACTATATGTATAAGCCTTGTGGCTACACAGATTTTAAAGCCTGATTCTTCTTTAGGAAAAAGGAGATCCCCTCACACAAATAAGAATAATTGTAATCTGCTACTGAGAACTTTAAAAACCCTAAAGGCCGCGTCACACTAAGCGAGATTGCTAGCAATGTCGCTAAAGCGTCACCGATTTTGTGACGCAGTAGCGATATTGCTAGCGATATCGCTATGTGTGATACTTACCTCCGACCGGCTCGCCCCGTTGGTTATCTCTGATCGCGCGAGAACATCCTGGGCCGTTTCTCATCGGCCGCTTCCTGCTGGGCTTCCTGCTGGCGCCGACGAGCGACGCGTTAACGCGGGCGGGAGGACGTCTTCATCGCCGCGTCTGACAGGTAAGTAACGACCGCCAACCGCTGCTATGTCATTGGTGAGATCTGCCTGTTTGGCAGCTCACCAGCGACCATTTAGAGATGCACCAGCGATCCTGACTGGGTCGTATCATTGTCGGGATCACTGGTGCATCGCTAAATGTGACGGTACCTTAAGATGAGGGATCAAAGGTTATAGGAGCTGATATGTCAGGAACAGACCCAATAGGACATTTCTACATAGAAGTTCAGAATAATACCAAACATAGACCTAAAGAAGGTATGCCAGAGAGAACCATAACAGAGTCTATAGGGTTCATAGTTAGATTGTCTAACCTAACTTAGGAAGATAAACTAGCTCTAGAGAGAGGCTGTGAGAAGAATGAATGGTTAGAATGACTTAAATACATTGCAGAAAGCTTAAAAAATTAAGTTATATAGTAAAATTTATGTCAGCTCAGAAAGGGAAAGAAAATGTAAAATGTTATCATTTTTATATCCCCCACTTGAGAAACCGGATATCCCAGTACAGGTGATTGCTAATCCTGGTAACTATACTTGTTTTAGTCTTCCAGGGCATGGGCACGACTTTGGAGAGCTCCAAGGCGACTCTTGTAGAGAATGGATCATTGTCTCCCACAGGGCCAAGTACTCAGCCATATGATCAAACTACACTACCCTGAAAGCAGATTTATGGTGGTTATGTGGTGATAAAAAGATAAGAGCCAGACTACCACATGGTTTCTGAGGGGATTGTGCTGTGGTCCAGCTAATCATGTAGTTCCACCTGTTGTCAACAGGGAAATGGCCAAAGGTACGTAGTGGAAGAGACAGAAGCATGAAACTCTGCAAGGATCCTTCGATTCTAGTATCTACATAGATGACATTGGAGTTCCCAGGGGAGTGTCCAACGAGTACAAGGCTAGGAACCAGGTAGCAGCCGGGTGGCAATCCATAATTTGGTGGGTGATTATAGAAAAGAAAGTAGATTGGATAAACTACTTATACTATAACCAGAAGAGATTTATTAATTATACCCGAGATGCAGTTAAAGGGATAGCTGAGTAATTAGGACCAACTTTTCTCATGGCTTGGCAGAATAGGATGGCATTAGACAAGCTCTTAGCAGAAAAGGTAGGTGTATATAAAATGTTTGGAGGATTTTGTTGCACGTTTATCCGTAATACAAATCCTGATTGAAGTATCTCCAAAGCTCTTGATGGACTGACTGCCCTGTCTAATGAATTAGCTGAAAACTCTGGATATGATGACATATTCCTGAACTGAAGGATGGTTTGGGAAATGGTCCGGATTAGAGTTGAGCGAAACGGGTCGGTCAAATTCATAAGTCGCCGACTTTCGCTAAAGTCGGGTTTCATGAAACGAAACCCGACCATAGCATGAGGTCGGCCACGAGGTCGGCGACCAGAGCGCCAAAGTTGCGTTTCAAATGATGCTTCCACTGTGGGCAATGCGATGACATGGGCATCGGTCACCACCATCTTTGAGAAGGGCATGCAAGTGATTGGCTTGCTTTGTGTGGCGTCACAGGGGCTATAAAAGGGCGTGCACACCAACCGTCATCTTACTTTTGCCGATCTTAGCATAGGGAGAGCTGCTGATGATGATTCTGTAGGGAGAGCATTAAGCAGGGAAGAAGACCAAAAAAACTGCTTCTGCTGTTAGCGATTTCCACTGCACAACACAACAGTTTGTGTGCAGTGACAGGGGAGGCTATATTTTTTGTGCATCAGCTCTGTTGGTTATTAGGCTGCCTTATAAGGCTCCCTGATAGCTGCATTGCTGTTTGCACACTGCTGTGCAAACTGCTTTTTAAAAGCAAAAATACTTTTCTTCCTCTTTTCTGCAGTTAACAAACGTTCATTTTTCCACACTTTTGTGTGCAGCAGTCCTGTTTATTAGGCTGCCTGCTGCCATACTTGGACTGAAAGCATCATTGTCAGCCTCCTAAAAACTATAGGGAGCTTCCAATTCTCCCCAATACTATATACATACCTTGTGCATGGTCATACACCTGCCTATTTCAGCCTGTTCAACTGAGGTGTAAGCTGTAGTGGGCCTGAGATAATAGTTCAGCCTCCTAAAATCTCTAGGGAGCTTCCAATTCTCCCCAATACTATATACACACATTGTGCATGGCCATACACCTGCCTATTTCAGCCTGTTCAAATGAGGTGTAATCTATAGTGGGCCTGAAATAATAGTTCAGCCTCCTAAAATCTCTAGGGAGCTTCCAATTCTCCCCAATACTATATACATACCTTGTGCATGGTCATACACCTGCCTATTTCAGCCTGTTCAACTGAGGTGTAAGCTGTAGTGGGCCTGAGATAATAGTTCAGCCTCCTAAAATCTCTAGGGAGCTTCCAATTCTCCCCAATACTATATACACACCTTGTGCATGGTCATACACCTGCCTATTTCAGCCTGTTCAAATGAGGTGTAATCTATAGTGGGCCTGAAATAATAGTTCAGCCTCCTAAAATCTCTAGGGAGATTCAAATTCTCCACAATACTATATACACCTTGTACCTTGTTTTACAGTACCATACAGCTGGTGGTATTTTGGGTACATTTTTCCAAAAATGAGGAAGTATGGTGGAAGAGGCCGTGGAAGTGGGCAGGGATTGCCAGCTGGTACTGATGGTGGTGGGGGTGGTGGTGCATCTGCTGGTAGTGGCAAAAGCACAATAGCACCTAAGGCAGGAGGTGTTGAGCCTGCGTCATCGTCTGGCTCCACAAGGCCTCGAAGGCTCCCTTTTCTGGGAGTAGGTAAACGGCTTTTAAAGCCGGAGCTTCAGGAACAAGTTTTGGCTTACATTGCTGACACAGCCTCCAGCTCTATCGCCTCCTCTTCTGAAGTTTCAAGAAATAAAAGCACTGAGTCATCAGTGGAGGGCAGGAACAAGACCTTTCCTTGTGTCCTTCACCCCTACCAAAAGTGAAGGAACAACACCTTTCCTTGTGTCCTTCACTCCAACCAAAAGTGAAGGATGCGGCAGGCCACACTACAGAATACTCCATGGAGCTCTTTTCACATACCATGCCTGGGTTATCAAGTCAAATCGTGAATTCCCCAGTCTAAGATGAATCTGACATGGAGTGCTCTGATGCACAGCCACTGCTAGATTTTTCTGCTGGTACATTCACTCAGAGCACTACATTGTCCTCGCAGTGTACTGAGCCAGAATCTGACCCTGATGAAACTCCGGTTGCCCCTTCCCGCATACTATACCACCTTACACGGTGACAAAGAGAAAGCTGCACATGAAATTGAAGAGGAGGTGATGGATGACCCAGTTGTTGACCCAGATTGGCATCCAGAGGGAAGAGGGTGCCGCTGCCAATAGCTCAGAAGAGGAGGAAGATACGCAGCAGGCATCAACATCGCAACAGCTGTAATCTGGCAGGCCCGTAGCAGTCCAAAAACGGTTTACAAAAACCGACAGAGTTGCATTACAGCTTGGCCAGACGGTCAAATTAGCACAGCGTGCAAGGCCTCAAAATTTCTTCCATAGTAGGAAAAGTGCAGTGTGGCACTTTTTTTTAACAAAATCCTAATTATCAGGCAAAGATTATCTGTAAGAAGTGTGCAAAGACCTTTAGCCGAGGGAAAAATCTGAGAAATTTGAATACCAGTTGCATGCTTAGACATTTAACCACCATGCACTTGCAAGCATGGACGGACTACCAAACCTCACGTACCACATGTGCAACTGCTCCGAATGAAGGTAGTCAGCAACGCTACATCGCTTCCCCCACTGTAAGCCCATCGGTTAGCATACCACCAGCAGCAAATGTTGAGGTGTCGTCGCAAGGCCAAAGCAGTCAGGGAATCACAATGTTATTACTACGAAAGACTGAATCTAGACCATCAGCAAGACCACCAACACCTTCACCATCACCAACCCTCTCTCAGTCCGCCATGTCCACCGCTAGTTCCACCATATGCAGCTCTCAAGTCAAGCTCACCCTACCAGAGACTTTCAGTAGGACAAGAAAGTACTCATCCTCTCATCCACATACACAGTGTTTGAACGCCCACATTGCCAAACTAATCTCGTTAGTGATGATGCCCTACCGGTTGGTTGAAAGCGAAGCTTTCTGCTAGCTCATGGCCTAAGCAGTACCACGCTATGACCTACCCAGTTGGCACTTCTTTTCTCGAAAAGCCATCCCAGCCCTCCACCTGCATACGAAAGACCGCATTGTCCATGCACTCAAGCAATCAGTGAGTAGAAAGGTGCACCTCACAACAGATGCATGGTCCAGTGGGCATGGCCAGGGCCGTAACGTGTCTATCACTGTGCACTGGGTTAATGTGGTGGATGCAGGGTCCACAGGGGACAGCGGCGGTGGGGCAGTGCTGCCTAGCCCACGGTATAGGAAACAGGTGGCTGTAGGCAGTCGACCCTCCTCCTCCTCCAGAAGCGAAAGCTCTTCCACAGAACGCAGTCGCACGAGCACTCCATCCGCAGCTGCCAGTGTTGCACACGAGGTGTTCCACTATCGAACAGCTAGTGGTAAGCATCAGCAGGCTGTGTTGAAGATGATGTGTTTGGGCGACAACAGACACACCGTGGAGGTACTGGCCGACTACTTGCAGCGACAAACTGAGTCATGGCTGGGCAGTCTACATCTTGAGGCAGGCAAGGTAGTTAGTGATAACGGCCAGAATTTTGTGGCAGCCATAGCCCTTTCAAAACTCAGACACATACCTTGCCTGGCTCACAGCTTGAACCTGGGGGTGCAGTGCTTCTTCAATAATTATCCGGAGTTAACAGCCCTGCTCCATAAGGTGCGAAGACTGTGCTCGCACATCCGCCGGTCGCCCGTACACTCCAGTCGTATGCAGAAGCTGCAGCGATTGCTCCACCTTCCCAAGCACCGCCTAATTATCGACATTGCAACAAGGTGGAACTCCATCCTGCACATGGTTGAGAGGCTGTGCGAACAGAGGCAGGCTGTAATGCATTTGTGGGAGGATACACGGGCAGGCAGTTTGAGGGCAGACATGGAGTTGTCTGGTGTGCAGTGGACAAAGCTGAAAGACCTCTGTAAAGTCCTTCAATGTTTTGAGGAATGCACACGGCTGGTAAGCGCAGACGACACCATCATAAGCATGAGCATCCCACTTATGCGTCTGCTCATGCAAACTTTGACTCACATTAAGGAGCAGGCGTCTGCAGCCGAGGAGAAAGAGGAGGAGGGAAGCCTTGATGACAGTCAGCCATTGTCTGCTCAGGGAACTCTCCTGGACGAGGTGCAGGAAGAAGAGGAAGAGGAGGAGGAGGAGGATGGGGATGATTATTTAGGGGAGGAGGATGCTTCTCGTGGGGCAAGAGAAAATGTTGGCGTGGCAAGGTCAGGTACAGGGTTTGTGCGTGACTGGAGGGATGTTGATTTGCCAGAAAATGCTCCTCCACCCAACACTCGCAGTGCATCATTGACACCTGGAACATTGGCCCACATGTGTGATTATGCCTTGCAGATCCTAAAAAGGGACCCCCGCATTGCCAAAATGATGAATGATGACGACTGCTGGTTGGCCAGCATCCTGGATCCACGCTATAAAGGCAAATTCCAAAACATCATGCCACAGGAGAACCTAGAGCTAATATTGCTAACAAACAAGCAACTCTGGTAAACCGTTTGTTTGAGGCATTCCCAGCACACAGCGGCAGTGATGGTTCTCCCACGAGCCGTAGGGGGCAACATGGAAGAGGTGTTCGTGGTGCACACAGCCGAAGTGGCGATGGACACAGGGGTTTCATGACCATGTTGTGGACTGATTTTTCAAGTACCGCTCACACGACTGGTAATATTGCATCGATTGAAAGTGACAGGAGACAGCAGTTGTCAACTATGGTTACAAACTACTTCTCCTCCCATATCAATGTTCTCCCACACAGGTCATTCCCCTTTGACTATTGGGCCTGTAAACTGGACACCTGGCCTGATTGGCACAATATGCCTTACAGGAGCTCGCTTGCCCTGCTGCTAGTGTGCTATCGGAAAGAGGCTTCAGTGCTGCTGGATGAATCCTGACAGAAAAAAAGACCCGTCTGTCGATCCAAAATGTTGATGATCTAACCTTCATTAAAATGAACCATGCATGGGTTTCAAAAAATTTTGTCCCACCTTCCCCTGCTGACACGTAGGTTGCCAGAAAAATGGCTTGCTTTTGTCCTCCTCTTCCTCGGACTTCTCCAATTCCTCCATTTGCAGCTGCTGAATGTCCAACATCAACATATGCCATTTTTTCAACCTCCCTAACATGGCTGCCTCCCCCCCAGGGCCGGGGTCACCACCTGGCGCATGCACCCGTGCGAGTCCTGGTGCCCTGGACAAGTGGGTGGGCCCACTCTTGGGCGACGGCACTGGCACAGGGTCCCTCATAGTTTAATCGAGTGTCTCTGACGGCGGGGGTGCACACCTGCCATCAGACACACCGGCGTACTATGAGGGGCCCTGTGCCAGTACCGCCACCCACGAGTGGGCGCCCTGTTGTGAGTTCATTTTCCCCTTCATCACTGAGGTCTGGTGAACTCCCTATTCTGGTAAAGGAAGGTAATGAGCCTGATTATCAGGCACCTGAGCCTAATGATGATGACTGGCTG
The DNA here is from genome assembly GCF_039654945.1 of Dendrobates tinctorius. Taxonomy (NCBI): domain Eukaryota; kingdom Metazoa; phylum Chordata; class Amphibia; order Anura; family Dendrobatidae; genus Dendrobates; species Dendrobates tinctorius. The sequence continues at coordinate 25,895,327 of NW_027361827.1, read as the reverse complement.
AGTGGAGTCACGGACTGGATATAAGGCTGCCGACGCCCTTCTGCCCTGCGGGTGATTTCTCTTTGGACTTCTAGGAGACCAGTCTGATTCCTGCTCCTCTAAAGCTAAGTTTTCTTCTTTGCCTTTTAGCATTTGTGTTTTGTTTTTGTTTGCCTTGCTTTTCTGGATTCTGCCATTCCCTGCTGGGGTGAGCTGAATCTCCTTTTGCCTGTTGCTCTGTCTTCAGAATATTCCTGAGTACTGACATAGTCTTTTTGAAGCCTAGCGTCTTCAGGGCCTTTTTCACTGTCAGTCTGTTGGCTCTTATTTTTCATAGGGTTTTTCACGGATTGCAGACAGCAGCCTTCCTGTCCTTTCCTACCTAGTTAGCTTGGGCCCCGTCTTTGCTCAGTCTATCTTTCTGTCTGTGTTGTGTTCTTTCTTCTTGCTTCACCGTCATTATATGTGAGGGGCTGCCTTTTGCTTTGGGGTCTGCTCTGGGGCAGTTTAGATTTCCCTTTCTGTCTTTAGGCTATTTAGTCCTCCGGCTGTGATTGAGGGGTCTAGGGCATCGTAGGAACCCCCCACGGCTACTGCTAGTTGTGTTGATAGGTTCAGGGGTCTGCAATCCGATAGCTGCCAACCTCTCTGGTTTTCTGGACTTAGCTAGCATTTCTGTTTTTGCCTCCTACGGTGACTCAATCATAACAGAATCACCCGCCATACCGCAGATCCTAGGGTACTCAATAGCAGGAAAGAATTGTCTATATCTCTGAGGCCATAGGGGGAATTTTTTTTTCTCTCAATGGAGATAAAGCAATTGTCTGATCGTGTGGAGCAGCTCGCTGCGGAAGTGCAGGGAATTTCCGCCTACCTTGCTCGTTCGCATGCTGTTGAACCAAAGATCCCTACACCTGATGTATTTTTGGGGGATCGATCTAAATTTTTGAGTTTCAAAAATAATTGTAAATTATTTTTTGCCTTGAAGCCTAACTCGTCAGGGAGCTCCGCGCAGCAGGTTAAAATTGTCATCTCTTTACTGCGTGGCGATCCCCAGGATTGGGCGTTTTCTTTGAAACCAGATGATCCTATTCTGACTAATGTGAACGCATTCTTTCAAGCTTTGGGGTTGTTGTATGACGAACCTAATGCTATTGATCAGGCTGAAAAGACGCTGTTGGCATTGAACCAGGGTCGAGATTCTGCAGAGTTGTACTGTCAAAAGTTCCGAAAGTGGGCGGTCCTTACTACCTGGAATGATAATGCCTTGGCTGCTCTCTTTCGGAAGGGTTTGTCAGAAGCCGTAAAAGATACTATGGTGGGATTTCCTGTTCCCTCTGGTCTTGACGATTCTATGTCATTAGCCATTCAGGTTGATCGGCGTTTACGTGAACGCAGGATTGCACGAGAGGTGTTGCCACCGGTTGAACAGACATCTGAACCTATGCAATGTGATAGAGTTTTGTCTAAGGCGCAACGTCAGGAGTTCAGAAGGCGTAATAAGCTGTGTTTTTTCTGTGGAGATGCCTCGCATATTATTTCTGTTTGTCCTAAACAAGAGAAACGCTTTGCACACACGTTTTCTGTTGGTGGTGTTCAACCTAAGTTTCTTCTGGCAATTACTCTGATCTGCTCCCTGTCCACATTTTCCGCCAAGGCTTTTGTGGATTCAGGAGCAGCGCTAAACCTAATGGACTTGGATTTTGCTAAACGTTGTGGATTTCCGATGACACCTCTGCAGACGCCTATCCCTTTGAGGGGGATTGATGCTACTCCTTTGGCGAAAAATAAACCTCAGTTTTGGACCCAGGTGGTCATGCGGGTCGCCCCAGACCATCAAGAAAATTGCAGATTTTTGGTGTTGCATGGTCTGCATGATGCCGTTGTTCTGGGGTTTCCCTGGTTGCAAATTCATAATCCGGTTTTGGATTGGAAATCTGTGTCTGTGGTGAGTTGGGGTTGTCGGTGTGCCTTTAGTGAGGCTCCGGTTTTTTCCACCTCTCCTCAGTCGCATGATGTTCCTGACTATTTGGCGGACTTTTATGATGTATTTAGTGAGAATGAGTCTGCGTCCTTGCCTCCTCATAGGAGTTATGACTGTGCAATTGAACTGAGCCCGGGGTGTAAATTTCCCAAGGGCCGGCTCTTCAATTTATCTGTACCCGAGCACGAGGCTATGCGGTCCTATATTAAGGAGGCGTTGGAGAAGGGTCATATTAGACCATCCTCTTCACCCTTAGGTGCGTTTTTTTTTTTTGTGGCCAAAAAGGATGGTTCTTTAAGGCCTTGTATTGATTATCGTGCCCTCAACAAAATTACTATTAAATATCAGTATCCGTTACCCCTGATTTCGGATCTATTCTCTAGAGTTAGAGGTGCTTGCTGGTTTACCAAGCTTGACCTCAGGGGGGCGTATAATCTTATCCGCATTAAGCAGGGGGATGAATGGAAGACGGCGTTTAATACTCCGGAGGGACATTTTGAGTACCTGGTGATGCCTTTTGGGCTCACTAATGCCCCTTCTGTCTTCCAGTGCTTCATGAACGATATTTTCCGAGACTTTGTCGATAAATTTTTGACTATCTATCTGGATGATATTTTGATCTTCTCCAAGGATTGGGGTTCTCATGTGGAACATATTCGGACTGTGTTCCGGATCTTGAGGGAGAATTCCCTGTATGTCAAAGGATCGAAATGCCTTTTTGGAGTACAGAGGATTTCATTTTTGGGATTTATTTTGTCTCCGTCAATTATTGAAATGGACCTGGCCAAAGTACAGGCCATTTATGATTGGGTTCAGCCCACTTCTTTGAAGGCCCTCCAGAAGTTTTTGGGTTTTGCTAATTTTTATCAGAAATTTATAGCAAGATTTTCTAGTATTGCCAAGCCATTGACTGATCTGACTAAGAAGGGTGCTGATGTGTTGAATTGGTCTCCTGAGGCTGTTACTTCCTTTCAGGAGCTGAAGCGAAGATTTACCTCCGCCCTGGTTTTGCGGCAACCTGATGTCTCACTCCCGTTCCAGGTAGAGGTGGATGCTTCTGAGATTGGTGCAGGAGCTGTTTTGTCCCAAAAGGATCCTGTAACATCTAAAATGAATCCCTGTGCTTTCTTTTCCCGAAAGTTCTCTCCATCTGAACGTAACTATGATGTGGGGAATCGGGAACTGTTGGCCATGAAATGGGCATTTGAGGAGTGGAGACATTGGTTGGAGGGAGCTAAACATCAAGATGTGGTCCTCACTGACCACAAGAATTTGATTTACCTAGAGTCGGCTAAACGCTTGAATCCTAGACAGGCTAGGTGGGCCTTGTTTTTTACACGTTTTGATTTTGTGGTCTCTTTTGTTCCTGGAACTAAGAATGTCAAGGCTGACGCCCTCTCTAGGAGCTTCTTTGCTGATTATCCTGTGGTGACCAAGCCTGCTACCATCTTAGGCTAAGGAGTAGTTCTTTCTGCCATCTCGCCCGATTTGAGACTTGCTCTGCAAGAGTTCCAGGAGGACAAACCTGAGCGTTGCCCCAGTGGAAAGTTGTGTGTTCCTGACCAGTGGAAGAAGAGAGTGATGTCTGAAGTTCATTGCTCTGCATTGGCTGGTCATCCAGGTATTTTTGGTACTAGAGTTCTGGTGAGTCGCTCTTTTTGGTGGCCCACCTTGTCTCATGATGTCAGGAATTTTGTGCAGTCCTGTGGGACTTGCTCCCGGTCTAAATCTTGTTCTCGCTCTAGTGGGTTGTTGATGCCTTTGCCGGTCCCCAGGAGGCCATGGACCCATATTTCAATGGATTTCATCTCTGATATGCCGGTCTCTAAAAAAATGACTGTTATTTGGGTGATTTGTGATAGGTTCTCTAAGATGGTTCATCTTGTACCACTCCCTAAGTTGCCATCTTCCTCTGAGTTGGTGCCCCTGTTTTTGCAACAGGTGGTTCGCTTGCACGGGATTCCTGAGAACATTGTATCTGACAGAGGAGTTCAGTTTGTGTCTAGATTTTGGAGGACTTTCTGTTCCAAGCTGGGAATTCAGTTGTCCTTCTCCTCTGCTTTTCACCCTCAGACAAATGGGCAGACAGAGAGAACAAACCAGACCTTGGAGTCGTATTTGACATGTTTTATTTCCGCTGATCAGGATGATTGAGTTTCATTTTTGCCCTTGGCCGAATTTGCTTTAAATAATAGAGCTAGTTCTGCCACTTTGATGTCACCTTTTTTTTGTAACTTTGGGTTTCATCCTCGATTTTCTTCAGGGCAGGTGGAGCCTTCTGCCTGCCCAGGTGTTGACACTGTGGTGGAGAGAATGCACCAGATCTGGGACCAAGTGGTGGATAAGTTATCTCTCTCCCAGAAAAAGGCCCAGCGGTTTTCCAATCGACATAGGACCATTGGTCCCCAGTTTAAAATTGGTGATATGGTGTGGTTATCATCAAAAAATATTGCTATGAAGGTGGCTTCTCCTAAGTTTAAGCCTAGAGTTATTGGACCTTACAAGATTTTGGAGATTATTAATCCGGTCTCTTTTCGTTTGGCTCTTCCTGTCACATTTAAAATCCATAATGTGTTCCATAAGTCCTTGTTGAAGAGGTTTGTTGAACCAGTTGTTCCTGGGGTGGCACCTCCGGACCCTGTATTGGTTGAAGGTAACATGGAATATGAGGTAGAGAAAATACTGGATTCCCATCTGGCTAGACGGAGACTCCAGTATTTGGTTAAGTGGAAGGGTTATGGTCAGGATGATAATTCCTGGGTCTCTGCCTCTGATATTCATGCCAAAAGATTGGTGCGTGCCTTTCATCGGGCTCACCCTGATCGCCCTGGTGGCGTGGTTGAGGGCTCAGTGACCCCTCCTCAAGGGGGAGGTACTGTTGTGAGTTCATTTTCCGCTTCGTCACTGAGGTCTGGTGAACTCCCTATTCTGGTAAAGGAAGGTAATGAGCCTGATTATCAGGCACCTGAGCCTAATGATGATGACTGGCTGAGTGGAGTCACGGACTGGATATAAGGCTGCCGACGCCCTTCTGCCCTGCGGGTGATTTCTCTTTGGACTTCTTGGAGACCAGTCTGATTCCTGCTCCTCTAAAACTAAGTTTTCTTCTTTGCCTTTTAGCATTTGTGTTTTGTTTTTGTTTGCCTTGCTTTTCTGGATTCTGCCATTCCCTGCTGGGGTGAGCTCAATCTCCTTTTGCCTGTTGCTCTGTCTTCAGAATATTCCTGAGTACTGACATAGTCTTTTTGAAGCCTAGCGTCTTCAGGGCCTTTTTCACTGTCAGTCTGTTGGCTCTTATTTTTCATAGGGTTTTTCACAGATTGCAGACAGCAGCCTTCCTGTCCTTTCCTATCTAGTTAGCTTGGGCCCCGTCTTTGCTCAGTCTATCTTTCTGTCTGTGTTGTGTTCTTTCTTCTTGCTTCACCGTCATTATATGTGGGGGGCTGCCTTTTGCTTTGGGGTCTGCTCTGGGGCAGTTTAGATTTCCCTTTCTGTCTTTAGGCTATTTAGTCCTCCGGCTGTGATTGAGGGGTCTAGGGCATCGTAGGAACCCCCCACGGCTACTGCTAGTTGTGTTGATAGGTTCAGGGGTCTGCAATCCGATAGCTGCCAACCTCTCTGGTTTTCTGGACTTAGCTAGCATTTCTGTTTTTGCCTCCTACGGTGACTCAATCATAACAGCCCCCCCAGCTTGCTCAGGGCCCCAGCACTTGCTATATTTACCTCTCCCTGCTCCACCGCTGTGTAGTCTGGGCTGTTAAATCTTTCACTGGGACTGCCACTACAAATTTGGTGAACTGATAGATGATGGTTATGATGTAGCTATGCCCTGTCCTTCTGGGCTCTATCTTCAGATGATCAATGGCTTCGATTTGTTATGGACGTTGACTCACAATGAGATGCAGTGGTGGTTTATCATCAGCTTTCACGGTTTTCCGACTCACAGACGTGACATTCCTGCCCACATTTTTAAATGTGTCCTCTCATGCCAATCCAATAGAATCGCCTATGGCCTGTTGCTTCTGTATTTTGCACTCCAAAGTTACCTGACAGGTCATGATAGGCAGTAAGGACAATGTCTACATCTCTCCCTGTGATCACAATTTGATGGAGATGAGTAACTGTGATGGGATCCACGGTACTGCGATACAGCAAACCTTTCTTCACAAGAACTGTTTTCACTGTCTCCACAGACAAAGTAGTTGATGGTCAGCATCGCCTCTGAGAATTCTCCCAGGAGTTTTTCCCGTGATTAGTAATTCCAAAATTTCTGCAATCATTTGACTTTCCGTCTGTTCTTGTATCCATCTCATTTCCTCTTGCGGAGAGTCTGGACTGTCTTACTGAGACTGAAATATATATGAAGATTGAAAAATACCCCCAACAGTGTATACTGGTGTATGCTTCGAATACATTACCCTTTTTCTATTTTTTAGATTGTTGACTAATCCATACTGAGGCTGTGAGTGTCTGTCAGAGATTTTTAATGTTTAAACTATGCTATATATGCCTGGTATCCAGTGATACTGTACCCTTTCTCAACTTTCTACAATCTTGTTGAATCCATACTGGGCCTGAGACCATCTGAGTCTGCCTCCTGATATATAGATATCGATTTGTAATGTGTAAATCATGCTACATATATACCTGCTTTCCGGTGATACTGTACCCTTTCTCAAATTTCTGCAATCTTGTTGAATCCATACTGGGCCTGAGACCGTCTGAGTCTGCCTCCTGATATATACACATAGATTTTTAATGTGTAAACTGTGCTACATATATACCTGTTATCCGATGATACTGTACCCTTGCTCAACTTTCTACAATCCTGTCAAAACCATATTGGGTCTGAGACCGTCTGAGTCTGCCTCCTGATTAGAGATGAGCGGTGTTCGAGTCGACCTGTTCGCCAAGTTCAAATTTGAGCTGTTTTGGGGGTTGTTCGAGCCGTTCGTCGAACTCGAACACTTTGCTTAAATCGTCTTCGATTTTAGAATTTTAGATTTTTTTATTTTAGATTTTTAGTCCAGCCTTTCTTGACTTTATAAGGGCATGACCTGCCTATGTCTGTGTCTCCTCCTCCTTTTACTCCTCCACCTCTTTTCTATATGTAGTTGCCCTTTTCCATATGTTATTTTTGTCTTCTGAGCATTGTGTCTGCTTTGGGACACCTTTTAAGGTGTTTTGTAACTGTTTCCTATGTGTTTGTGTTTGCCTGCCATTGTTTTCAATGGGGCTCGACGGTGTTCATCAAAAATTCGACGAACTTGCCTCCTGTTCGACGAACCGAACCAACCTCGAACACTAGCGGGGTGGCTCAACACTACTCCTGAGTCCTGATATATAGATGTACATTTTTAATGTTTAAACTATGCTATATATACCTGGTATCTCGTGATATTGTACCCTTTCTGCCAGGAAGTCCTCCTCCACCCACCACTCTAAGTGTATCATTGACACCTGGAACATTGGCCCACATGTGTGATTATTTCTTGCGGATCTTCTTTTTATATTGTTGTGTGATCCATCCTGAGCGTGTGAGAGTCTGTGGGTTACTCCTGCAATTTACATGTAGATTTTAAAATTACCCCAACACTGTATACAGCTCTACGCTTGTGATACATTACCCATTTACTGCTTTTTATATTCTGGTCTAATCCAAACTGACCAAGTGAGAGTCTGTTTCTGACTGTGGAAATAAATACTGAGATTGACAATGACCCCTACACTGTGTACAGCTGAACGCTTCAGATCCATTACCATTTTACGGCTTTTTATATTGTGTTGTAATCCATACTGAGCCTGAGAGCGTCTGTATCTGCCTTCAGAAATATATACGGAGATTTAGAATGTTTAAACTATACTATATATACCTGATATTTGATGATACTGTACCCTTTTTCTACTTTTTATATTCTTGACAAATCCATACTGAGCCTGTGAGTGTCTCTGTGTGACTCATGAAATATATAGGGAGATTGACAATTATCCTTTGACTGTATAGAGCTGTACGCTTCTAATACAGTACCATATATCTGATGTCATTTTGGGTACATTTTCTCCAAAATTTGTAAGTATGGTGGAAGAGGCCGCGGATGTGGGCGTGGGGGGGCCAGCTGGTACTGATGGTGGTGTGCATCTGCTGGTAGTGGCAAAAGCACAATAGCAGCTAAGGCAGGAGGTGTTGAGCCTGCATCATGGTCTGGCTCCAGAACGCCTGGAAGGCTACCTTTTCTGGGAGTAGGTTAACCGCTTTTAAAGCCGGAGCATCAGGAACTGGTTTTGGCTTACATTGCCGAAACAGACTCCAGCAAATATGCCCTCCTCTTCTGAAGTTTCAAAAAATGTAAGCACTGAGTCATCAAGTGCTGGCTCCTGGTCAGGAAGAACCCCTTTCCTTGTGTCCTTCACCCCCAACAAAAGTGAATGATGCAGCAGGCCACACTTCACATTAGTCCATGTAGCTTTTTCCCACATACCATGCTTGGGTTATCAAGTCAAATCGTGAATTCCCCAGTCCAAGATGAATCTGACATCGAGTGTGGCTGGCCAGCCAGGGCAGTGGGGTTAATCGGTACCGGGCAGTTGTCTCAGAGGGATTTGTCACGGTGGTGGTGACCCGGTCCGTGGGCATGGGCGTCCATGCAAAGGGGTGAATAACGTTTATAGGTGAATGATACGTGATGCCACCTGTGGATTCTGATCAGATTGACCAGCGCTGCAGTGTCGCTTCTCTGGGACAGATGTTGTGGTGCAGCTAAGATGTAGAAGCCCTGCACAGGTAGGGCCGTAGTCGCAGGGCAGATGAAAGAGTTGGTAGATGGTGTGCAGTGCAGAATGTAGCAAAGCCGTGCACCAGGTGCAGGAGAAAGATGACAGACACAGTCGTGCAGTTCCTTTACCTGTACTTGGTAAGTGCCGTACAGGACCCAGAGAACAGATGGAGATGGAGTTGGTCAGCCTGGAAGCAAATTAGGAATTCTCTCTCTGCAGATAGGTAGTGTGGCCTCCGTTCTAGCGCTTATCTGAGGTACTCGCAGACATGAGTTCACTGAAGCTCCCTCTGTTGACTCTCTTTTGAAACTCTCGTATGGCAGGCAGCCGTAGCCTTTTCCTTCTGGCTCACACAAGTCGCTGCTGGGGCCTCCGAGCCTTAGTTGGGAACAGAGCATTTACAGCTGCTACTTTCTCCGGTTTCTGCTGCAGGACCGTCAGTGTCCCTACAAACTCGGAGACCGTAATCCGGACCATGCGCTCCAGCTAGGAGTGAGCCTTAACTCTGCTCATCCTCCAGCTCCCCTTCTCACATCCACACACTTCCCCTTCCCTTCACAGACTGCCCTAACTACCCTCCTCCCGACCACAGAGAGCAGCTCCTCAGCAGTCAGGTTCAGAACTCTCCCCGCTGGCCTGGAGTGGGAACTGTGTTGTGTGTTGGTTTAACTGCTAGAGAGATCCTTTGTTGCTCCCAAGCATGGCATCACACTCCCTAGGAGGAAGGTAATGCCACTGTGGTGACCGCACTCCTGGGGGCGCCACAAGTGCACTGATGCCCAGCCACTGCTAGATGATTCTGCTGGTACATTGACCCAGACTACTACATTCCCCTCGCACTCTACACAGCCAGACTCTGACCCTGATGAAACTCAGGTTCCCCTTCCCGCAAACTATACCACCTTACACGGTGACAAAGAGGAAGATGCAGATGAAAGTGCAGGTTCCTTGAGCAGGTGGGGGGCATACTCGTGGGTGACGGCTCTGGCACAGGGCCCCTCATAGTACGCAAAAGTGTCTCTGCCGGTGGGAGGGCCCACCACCCGCCGTCAGACACCGCCGTACTATGAGGGGCCCTGTGCCAGTGCCGTCGCCAATGAGTGGGACTGCTTGCTCAGGATTACAGCACTTGCAAAGTTGAAATACTTACCTCTCCCTGCTCCACCGCCGTGACGTCTTCCACGTTTCCTGACAGTGACATTCTGGTCAGAGAGCGTGATGACATCAAATCTGTACGCCCTCTGCCTAAACAGTCCAAGTGCAGAGAGATGGAAGATGGGGACGACGTGGAGTCCAGACTAGTACAGGGATTCCTTAGTGAGGAGACTTATTTCATTGTTTTAAAGGTTAGGAGCAATTTTTGGGGAGCACTATACTCTGGAGAATGATATATGGGGCCCACTATACACTGGAGCATTCCAAAGGTGGACATCACACACTGGAGCAGCATTTACAGGGCCCATTATACACTGGAGCATTAGAAATGGGGCCCATTATATATGGAGCATTATTTGGGCCCATAAGACAGTGGAGCTACATCCATGGGGACCAACATATACTGTAGCATTATGTGGAGCTCATCATATACTGTATGGAACATTAACCCCTTCACCCCCAAGGGTGGTTTGCACGTTCATGACCAAGCCAATTTTTACAATTCTGACCACTGTCCCTTTATAAGGTTATAACTCTGGAACCCTTCAACAGATCTAGGCGATTCTGAGATTGTTTTCTCGTGACATATTGTACTTCACTTTAGTGGTAAAAAATTTTCGCTATAACTTGCGTTTATTTATGAAAAAAGCAGAAATATGGCGAAAATTTTGAAAATTTTGCAATTTTCAAACTTTGAATTTGTATGCCCTTAAAACAGAGAAATATGTGACACATAATAGTTACTAAATAACATTTCCCACATGTCTACTTTACATCAGCACAATTTGGGAAACAACATTTTTTTTGTTAGGAATTTATAAGGGTTAAAATTTGACCAGCGATTTCTAATTTTTACAACAAAACTTACAAAACCATTTTTTTTAGGGACCACCTCACATTTTAAGTCACTTTGAGGGGTCTATATGGCAGAAAATACCCAAAAGTGACACCATTCTAAAAACTGCACCCCTGAAGCTACTCAAAACCACATTCAAGAAGATTATTAACCCTTCAGGTGCTTCACAGGAGCAGAAGCAACGTGGAAGGAAAAAATGAACATTTAACTTTTTAGTCACAAAAATAATATTTTAGCAACAATTTTTTTATTTTCCCAAGGGTAACAGGAGAAATTGGACCCCAAAAGTTGTTGTCAAATTTGTCCTGAGTACGCTGATACCCAATATGTGGGGGGGAACCACTGTTTGGGCACATGGCAGGGCTCGGAAGGAAGGAGCCCCGTTTGACTTTTTCAACCTAAAATTGGCTGGAATTGAGATCGGACGCCATGTCGCGTTTGACGAGCGTCTGATGTGCCTAAACAGTGGAAACCCCCCACAAGTGACCCCATTTTGGAAACTATACCCCCTAAGGAACTTATCTAGATTTGTGGTGACCACTTTGAACCCCCAAGGGCTTCACAGAAGTTTATAACGCCCGGGCGTGAAAATAAAAAATCATATTTTTTCCACAAACATGATCATTTAGTCCCCAATATTTTGTTTTCCCAAGGGTAGCAGGAGAAATTGGACTCCAAAGGTTGTTGTCAAATTTGTCCTGAGTACGCTGATACCCAATATGTGGGGGGGAACCACTGTTTGGGCACATGGCAGGGCTCAGAAGGGAAGGAGCCCCGTTTGACTTTTTCAACCTAAAATTGGCTGGAATTGAGATCGGACGCCATGTCGCGTTTGACGAGTGTCTGATGTGCCTAAACAGTGGAAATCCCCCACAAGTGACCCCATTTTGGAAACTAGACCCCCTATGGAACTTATCTAGATGTGTGGTGACCACTTTGAACCCCCAAGGGCTTCACAGAAGTTTATAACACCCGGGTGTGAAAATAAAAAATCATATTTTTTCCACAAACATGATCATTTAGTCCCCAATATTTTGTTTTCCCAAGGGTAACAGGAGAAATTGAACTCCAAAGGTTGTTGTCAAATTTGTCCTGAGTAGAGTTGAGCGACTTTTGGTTTTTTAGGGTCGAGTTTCGTTTCGTGAAACCCGACTTTTCCAAAAGTCGGGTCGAGCAAGATCGGCTGATTATAGGGAAAAGTCGGGGTCGTCCCGAAACACGAAACCCAATGTAAGTCAATGGGGAATAAAAGTCGGCAGTGAGAGGAGGACAGGAAACACACCTACAGTGCCCATTTGAATGCCAAAAGCATCAATTCTTCTTACTTAAGCTTGTCAACCTTAATTGACTTCATAATACAAGTTACGCACTGAAAAATGGGGGTTATTTGGCTAAAGTTGTGGGGGGTAGGGCTGGCTCCAGGTTTTCATGTGCCCTGGGCGAAAGAGCGCCCCTTTAACACATACCACAACTCATCATGCTCCGAAACGGCAGAGAAATAGCGGTATAGTACAATGAAAAATACCTCACTTTTTACATCTCATGACGAGGCCCATCTATTTCTCCATACAGAATCATTGGTCCCATATAATGTTTGAAACAGTATATGATGAGCTCCACATAATGCTACAGTATATGTTGGTCCCCATGGATGAAGCTCCACTGTCTTATGGGCCCAAATAATGCTCCAAACATAATGGGCCCCATTTCTAATGCTCTAGTGTATAATGGGCCCTGTAAATGCTGCTCCAGTGTCTGATGTCCACCTTTGGAATGTTCCAGTGTATGGTGGGCCCCATCTATCATTCTCCAGAGTATAGTGCTCCCCAAAAATTGCTGTCCCAACATTGAAACCAATGAAATAAGTCTCCTCGCTAGGGAATCTCTGTACTAGTCTGGACTCCTCGTCGTCCCCATCTTCCATCTCACTGCACAGTATTTCAACCTTGCAAGTGCTGTGATCCTGAGCAAGCAGGGGGGGCCCACTCTTTGGCGACGGCACTGGCACAGGGCCCCTGATAGTACGGTGGTGTGTCTGATGGCGGCTGGGCCGAACCTGCACTTTCATCTGCAGCTTCCTCTCTGTCACCGTGTAAGATGGAACTGTATATGGGAAGGGTAACCTGAGTTTCATCAGGGTCAGATTCAGGCCGTGTAGCGTGCGAGAGGAATGTAGTGGTCTGGGTCAATGTACCAGCAGATTCATCGAGCAGTGGCTGGGCATCAGTGCACTTGTGTCTCCCCCAGGAGTACGGTCGCCACAGTGGCATTACCTTCCTCCTAGGGAGTGTGATGTCATGCTTGGGAGCAACGAAGGATCTCTCTAGCAGGTTAACTGATTGGGCGGCGTTATTCCCACGAGTCATGACCCTCCAAACAGCGTTCATGAAGGCAAAGTGTTTGTTTTACGTGGGCAGTATGGTTGCAAAGCTGAACCTTAAAGGAATGTCCAGAAGGGCACCACCAGGAGTGGAGCCTACGGTTAAATTTGACTCCACCTGGGAAACCTCAACCATGCCAGCTACAGAACAGATGCACACATTGCAAGCTTAATTCCGTTAACGAACGAGACTCCGTCATGCCCTGCGGTCCGAGTCCGGCTTACTAGAGGGACACGGGAGGCTCTGGCACATGAGATTGGCCAATAACTGGTGTGTCATGCCCTTACATGTTCGTGGCTGCATGTGCGCTACACTGAAAAGGCCAGCGTTTGTCGCTTACAGGTGCAGATAACCCGCTGAACAACGTTAGTGATGGGGATCACTGATTACAATTATTACCCGCGAACGATGATTTCCCAGTAAGTGCAGGTCAACCACAGTTCCAGAATTAGGCCTAACCGTCATTCCTGAAAAAATGAAAAACTTGCGTGTGCAAACCACAGGTGCTGTAGCTTGCTTAACAGCTCGCCAGCCGTTGTCACGCCCAGTATGGATTACACTTGATTGCACAAAGGTGAGAAAGGGTACCGTATCCCAGGATAACATGTATGGATAGCGTACACATTCAAAATATATGTCTATACGTCAGGAGGCAGGCTCAGACGCTGTTAGGCCCAGTATGGCTTGCACGTGATTGCACAAAGGTGAGAAAGGGTACTGTATCCCTGGATAACATGTATGGATAGCGTACACATTCAAAATATATGTCTATACATCAGGAGGCAGGCTCAGACGGTGTTAGGCCCAGTATAGCTTGCACGTGATTGCACAAAGGTGAGAAAGGGTACCGTATCCCCGGATAACATGTATGGATAGCGTACACATTCAAAATATATGTCTATACATCAGGAGGCAGGCTCAGACGGTGTTAGGCCCAGTATGGCTTGCACGTGATTGCACAAAGGTGAGAAAGGGTACCGTATCCCTGGATAACATGTATGGATAGCGTACACATTCAAAATATATGTCTATACATCAGGAGGCAGGCTCAGACGGTGTTAGGCCCAGTATGGCTTGCACGTGATTGCACAAAGGTGAGAAAGGGTACCGTATCCCCGGATAACATGTATGGATAGCGTACACATTCAAAATATATGTCTATACATCAGGAGGCAGGCTCAGACAGTGTCAGGCACAGTATGGATTTGACGGCCCAGACTACACAGCGGAGGAGCAGGGAGAGGTAAAGATTGCAAATGCTGGGGCCCTGCCCAAGCAAGGGGGGCCCACTCGTGGGCGTCGGTACTGGCACTGGGTCCCTCATAGTACGGCGGTGTGTCTGACGGCGGGTGTGCACCACCACCGTCAGAGACACTTGATTGCACTATGAGGGACCCTGTGCCAGTGCCCGCACCCAAGAGTCGGCCTACCCACCTGTCCAGGGCAACGGCACTCGCATGGTGTCGTGCCCTAGGTGGTGACCCCGGCCATGGGGGGGGAGGCAGCACAGTTAGGGAGTTTTAGAAAGTGGCATATGTTGATGTTGGACATTCAGCTGATGCAAAAGGCGAAATAGGTCAAGTCCCAGGAAGAGGTGGACCAAAGCAAGCCATTTTTCTGTCACCCTATGTGTCATCAGGGGAAGGTGGGACAAAATCCTTGGAAACCCATGCATGGTTCATTTTAATGAAGGTTAGATCATCCACATTTTGGGTTGACAGACGGGTCCTTTTTTCTGTCAGGATTGATCCAGCTGCACTGAAGACTCTTTCCGATAGCACACTTGCAGCTGGGCAAGCGAGCTCCTGTAAGGCATATTGTGCCAATTCAGGCCAGGTGTCCAGTTTAGCGGCCCAATAGTCAAAGGGGAATGACCTGTGTGGGAGAACATCGATATGGGAGGAAAAGTAGTTTGTAACCATAGTTGACAACTGCTGTCTCCTGTCACTTTCCATCGATGCAGTATTACCAGTTGTGTGAGCGGTCCGTGAAAAATCAGTCCACAACATTGTCATGAAACCCCTGTCTCCAACGCCACTTCTGCTGTGTGCACCATGAACACCTCTGCCAAGCTGCCCCCGGCCCGTACGGCTCGTGTGAGAACCATCACCACTGCTGTGTGCTGGGAATGCCTCAAGCAACCGATTTACCAGAGTTGCTTGTTTATTAGCCAATATTAGGTCAAGGTTCTCCTGTGGCATGATGTTTTGTAATTTGCCTTTATAGCGTGGATCCAGGATGCTGGCCAACCAGTAGTCGTCATCGTTCATCATTTTGGCAATGCGGGGGTCCCTTTTTAGGATCTGCAAGGCATAATCTGACATGTGGGCCAATGTTCCCGGTGTCAATGATGCACTGCGAGTGCTGGGTGCAGGAGCACTTTGTGGCAAATCCACATCCCTCCAGTCATGCACAAACCCTGTACCAGACCTTGCCATGCCAACATTTTCACTTGCCCCACGAGATGCATCCTCCTCCCCTAAGTAATCATCCCCATCATCATCCTCCTCCTCCTCTTCTTCCTCCACCTCGTCCAGGAGAGGTCCCTGAGCAGACAATGGCTGAATGTCATCAAGGATTCCCTCCTCCTCTTCCTCCTCATCAACATTGGTTGCAGACGCCTGCTCCTTAAGGTGCGTCAAAGTTTGCATGAGCAGACGCATAAGTGGGATGCTCATGCTTAGGATGGCGTCGTCTGCGCTTACCAGCCGTGTGCATTCCTCAAAACACTGAAGGACTTTACAGAGGTCTTTCAGCTTCGACCACTGCACACCTGTCAACTCCATGTCTGCTCTCAAAGTGCCTGGCCGTGTATCCTCCCACAAATGCATTATGGCCTGCCTCTGCTCGCACAGCCGCTCCACCATGTGCAGGGTGGAGTTCCACCTTGTTGCAATGTCGATAATGAGGCGGTGGTTGGGAAGGTGGAGCAATCGCTGCAGCTTCTGCATACGAACGGAGTGTACAGGCGACCGGCGGATGTGCATGCACAGTCTTCGCACCTTCTGGAGCAGGGCTGTTAACTCCGGATAATTTTTGAGGAAGCACTGCACCACCAGGTTCAAGGTGTGAGTCAAGCAAGGTATGTGGCTGAGTTTTGAAAGGGCTATGGCTGCCACAAAATTACGGCCGTTATCACTAACTACCTTGCCTGCCTCAAGATGTACACTGCCCAGCCATGACTCAGTTTGTCGCTTCAAGTACTCGGCCAGCACCTCGGCGGTGTGTCTGTCGCCCAAACACATCATCTGCAACACAGCCTGCTGACGCTTAGCACTAGCTGCTCGATAGGGGGACACCTCGTGTGCAACAGTGGCAGCTGCAGATGGAGTGCTCGTACCACTGCGCTCTGTGGACGAGCTTTCGCTTCTGGAGGAGGAGGAGGAGGAGGGTCGAACGCATACAGCCAACTGTTTCCTATACCGTGGGCTAGGCAGCACTGTCCCACCACCGCTGTCCCCTGTGGACCCTGCATCCACCACATTAACCCAGTGCGCAGTGATGGACACGTAACGGCCCTGGCCATGCCGACTGGACCATGCATCAGTTGTGAGGTGCACCTTTCCACTCACTGACTGCTTGAGTGCATGGACAATGCGGTCTTTTACATGATGGTGGAGGGCTGGGATGGCTTTGCGAGAGAAGAAGTGGCGACTGGGTAGGTCATAGCGTGGTACTGCATAGGCCATGAGTTCGCGGAAAGCTGCGCTTTCCACCAACCGATAGGGCATCATCTCAAACGAGATTAGTTTGGCAATGTGGGCGTTCAAACCCAGTGTACGCGGATGAGAGACTGAGTACTTTCTTGACCTACTCATAGTGTCTGGGAGGGTGAGCTGGACTTGAGAGCTGCATGTGGTGGAAGTAGCGGTGGACAGGGCGGACTGAGAGAGGGTTGATGGTGATGGAGTTGGTGTTCTTTCTGATGGACTAGATTCAGTATTTCGTTGATATAACAGTGGGATTCCCTGACTGCTGTGGCCTTGCAACGACACCTCAACATTTGCTGCTGTGCTAGCCGGTGGGCTTACAGTGGGGGAAACAATGTAGCGTTGTTGACTACCTTCTTTGTGATCAGTTGCACATGTGGCACTTGAGGTTTGGTGTTGTGTCCACGCTTGCAAGTGCATGCTGGTTAAATGTCTAAGCATGCAACTCGTATTCAAATTTTTCAGCATTTTCCCTCGGCTAAAGGTCTTTGCGCACTTCTTACAGATAACCTTGGCCTGATCATGAGGATTTTGGTCAAAAAAGTGCCACACTGCACTCTTCCTACTTTGGCAGACATTTTGCGGCCTAGCACGCTGTGATCTTTTGACCGTCTGGACAAGCTGTCCAGCAACTCTTTTGATTTTTGGAACCTGTCTTTGGAGTGCTCCGGGCCTGCCAGATAACAGCTGTTGCGATGTCGATGTCTGCTGTGGATGCTCCTCCTCATCTGAGCTATTGGAAGCAGCACCCTCTTCCCCCAATGGATGCCAATCTGGGTCAACAACTGGGTCATCCATCACCTCCTCTTCAATGTCATGTGCACCTTCCTCTGTGTCACCGTGTATGGTGGTATAGTGTGCGGGAAGGGGCACCTGAGTCTCATCAGGGTCAGAATCTGGCTCTGTACACTGCGAGGACAATGTAGTGCTCTGAGTGAATGTACCAGCAGAATCATCTATCAGCGGCTGTGCATCAGTGCACTCTATGTCAGATTCATCTTGGCCTGGGTAATTCACCATTTCACTTGATAATCCAGGCATGGTATGTGAAAACAGCTCCATGGAGTAATCAGTAGTATGGCCTGCGTCATCCTTCAATCTTGGTTGGGGTGAAGGACACAAGGAAAGGTGTGGTTCATGAACATGAGCCTCCAATGACGACTCAGTGCTTTTATTTTTTACAACTTCAGAAGAGGAGGCGATAGAGCTGGAGGCTGAGTCAGCAATGTAAGACAAAACTTTTTCCTGAAGCTCTGGCTTTAAAAGCGGTTTGCCAACTCCTAGAAAACTAAGCCTTCGAGGCCTTGTGGAGCCAGACGATGACGCAGGCTCAACACCTCCTGCATTCGGTCCTATTTTGCTTTTGCCACTACCATCAGATCCACCACCAACACCATCATTACCAGCTGCCAACCCCCCGCCCAATTCCACGGCCTCTTCCACCAGCCTTCCTCATTTTTGGTAGAAATGTAGACAAAATCCAACAAACTATATAGTAATGTAAAACAAGGTACAAGGTGTCTATAGGACAGGGGAGATTTTGAATTTCTGCAGACACTTGTGGACACTGGACACTTTTGGATTGTGTGAGGCCCACTGAATATCAGAGCGCTATGTCACAGGCTCGATGGCACAGGTGTGAAAAAAGTGACTACAGGATAAGGGAGATTTTGAATTTCTGCAGACACTAGTGGACACTGGACACTTTTGGATTGTGTGAGGCCCACTGAATATCAGAGCGCTATGTCACAGGCTCAATGGCACAGGAGTGAAAAAAATGATTACAGGATAAGGGAGATTTTGAATTTCTGCAGACACTAGTGGACACTGGACACTTTTGGATTGTGTGAGGCCCACTGAATATCAGAGCGCTATGTCACAGGCTCGATGGCACAGGTGTGAAAAAAGTGACTACAGGATAAGGGAGATTTTGAATTTCTGCAGACACTAGTGGACACTGGACACTTTTGGATTGTGTGAGGCCCACTGAATATCAGAGCGCTATGTCACAGGCTCGATGGCACAGGTGTGAAAAAAGTGACTACAGGATAAGGGAAATTTTGAATTTCTGCAGACACTAGTGGACACTGGACACTTTTGGATTGTGTGAAGCCCACTGAATATCAGAGCGCTATGTCACAGGCTCGATGGCACAGGTGTGAAAAAAGTGACTACAGGATAAGGGAGATTTTGAATTTCTGCAGACACTAGTGGACACTGAACACTTTTGGATTGTGTGAGGCCCACTGAATATCAGAGCGCTATGTCACAGGCTCGATGGCACAGGTGTGAAAAAAGTGACTACAGGATAAGGGAGATTTTGAATTTCTGCAGACACTAGTGGACACTGGACACTTTTGGATTGTGTGAGGCCCACTGAATATCAGAGCGCTATGTCACAGGCTCGATGGCACAGGTGTGAAAAAAGTGACTACAGGATAAGGGAGATTTTGAATTTCTGCAGACACTAGTGGACACTGGACACTTTTGGATTGTGTGAGGCCCACTGAGTATCAGAGCACTATGTCACAAGCTCGATGGCACAGGTGTGAAAAAAGTGACTACAGGATAAGGGAGATTTTGAATTTCTGCAGACACTAGTGGACACTGGACACTTTTGGATTGTGTGAGGCCCACTGAATATTAGAGCGCTATGTCACAGGCTCGATGGCACAGGTGTGAAAAAAGTGACTACAGGATAAGGGAGATTTTGAATTTCTGCAGACACTAGTGGACACTGGACACTTTTGGATTGTGTGAGGCCCACTGACGCTGTATGGTGTGAAAAAATGCACGCTCAGTACCTCAGCAGGACAAAAAAAAAAATTGGGATTGCTTTTAAAAAAGCAGTTTGCAGAGCAGTGGGTAAACAGCAATGCAGCTGTCAGAAAGCCTTAGAAGGCAGCCTAACAACCAACACCGCTGATCCACCACAATATAGCCTACCCTTGCACTGCACACACAGTGACTGGTGTGTTGTACAGGCAAAATCGCTAGCAGCAGAAGCAGTTTTTTTTTCTTCTTCCCTGCCTAACGCTCTCCCTACAGAATCAGCAACCTCTCCCTATGCTAAGATCGGCAGAAGTAAGATTGCGGTCGGCGTGCACGCCCTTTTATAACCCCTGTGACACCCACCAAAGCAAGCCTATCACTTGCATGCCCTTCTGAAAGATGGTGGTGACCCCTGTCTATGTCATCACGTTGCCCACAGTGTCCGTGGATCCTGATTGGCTGAAAAAGAGCGCAAAACAAACTTTTGAAACGCGACTTTGGCGCGTAAGTCGCCGACCTCGTGGCCGACCTCATCCTAGGGTCGGGTTTCGTTTCATGAAACCCGACTTTGCCAAAAGTCGTCGACTTTTGAAATTTTTCGACCCGTTTCGCTCAACTCTAGTCCTGAGTACGCTGATACCCAATATGTGGGGGGGAACCACTGTTTGGGCACATGACAGGGCTCAGAAGGGAAGGAGCCCTGTTTGACTTTTTCAACCTAAAATTGGCTGGAATTGAGATCGGACGCCATGTCGCATTTGACGAGTGTCTGATGTGCCTAAACAGTGGAAACCCCCCACAAGTGACCCCATTTTGGAAACTAGACCCCCTAGGGAACTTATCTAGATGTGTGGTGACCACTTTGAACCCCCAAGGGCTTCACAGAAGTTTATAACACCCGGGCGTGAAAATAAATAATCATATTTTTTCCACAAACATGATCATTTAGTCCCCAATATTTTGTTTTCCCAAGGGTAACAGGAGAATTTGGACCCCAAAGGTTGTTGTCAAATTTGTCCTGAGTATGCTGATACCCAATATGTGGGGGGGAACCACTGTTTGGGCACATGGCATGGCTCAGAAGGGAAGGAGCCCTGTTTGACTTTTTCAACCTAAAATCGGCTGGAATTGAGATCGGACGCCATGTCACATTTGACGAGCGTCTGATGTGCCTAAACAGTGGAAACCCCCCACAAGTGACCCCATTTTGGAAACTAGACCCCCTAAGGAACTTATCTAGATGTGTGGTGAGCACTTTGAACCCACAAGTGTTTCACTAAAGGTTATAATGCCCAGGCGTGAAAATATAAAATCCTGTTTTGTTCCCACATAAATGATCATTTAGTCCCCAATTTTTAATTTTCCCAAGAGTAACAGGAGAAATTGGACCCCAAAAGTCGTTGTCCAATTTGTCCTGGGTACTCTGGTACCCCACATGTGGGGAAAAAACTGTTTAGGCACACGTCGGGGCTCGAAAGGGAAGTAGTGTTGTTTTGGAATGCAGACTTTGATGGTCTGCTGGCGTCATGTTCCATTTGCAGAGTCCCTGATGTGCCTAAACAGGAAAAAAAAACCACATATGACATCATTTTGGATACTAGACCCCCAAAGAACAAATCTAGATGTGCCCCCAACTAATCTAATGTAAATTAGTAGTGCATGGAGGTGTGGTACAATTTGAAGCAATCCTTCATGCACAGGCCAGGTTTTTCGGGGCAGGTGTCGCATTGATAAGTGGTGTCCCTGCGTATTCCTTTTTTGTAACACACTCGACACCTTTTTTGCGGCTTACCTTTTCTTGGGGTTGGCGGGACCACCCCCGGAAAATGCTGACCTGGGACAATACGAGCACCTTCAGTACCAGAAGTACTGGGGCCCGCTCCTTCCTGAGCGCCAAACATCAGGGCCTTAACCACTACCTCCTGGAAATGAAGGTACGCCGTATCGCTGGGGCATGCACATTGTGACAGCAGGAATGCGTTGAGCATTGCCATTTGGACGATGTGCATGGCCAGCTTTTTGTACCACGCCTTGGCCTTCCTCAATGCATTGTACGGTTGGAGGAGTTGATCGGAGAGATCAACTCCCCCCATGTTTTTGTTGTACCCCACTACACATGTCGGTTTGAGGACCTGTGTAGAGGTACCCCGTACAGTGCAGAAGGTACTGCCATCAACGTGTATGGTGGTCAAGAGATGGACATCTCTCTTGTCCTTGTACTTGACCACCAGCAGGTGGTCGCTACATTGGGCTCTGCTCTCACCTTTTCGGAGCATCTGCCCAAGTAGCGTCTTCGGGAGGCCTCTCTGATTTTTGCGGACAGTACCGCAGGCTGCGGTACATCGCTCAGAGAGGGATTTGTAGAGTGGGATGCTGGTATAAAAGTTATCAGTGTAGAGGTGATAACCTTTATCCAGCAGTGGGTGCACCAAATCCCACACAATTTTCCCACTCACTCCCAGGAAAGGAGGACACTCAGGGGATTCAATCCGGGTGTCCTTCCCTTCGTAAACTCTAAACTTGTGGGTGTACCCTGAGGTACTCTCACACAACTTATAGAGTTTGATTCCGTACCTGGCCCTCTTACTGGGCAGGTATTGACGGAATCGCAGCCTTCCCTTGAAGTGAACCAAGGACTCATCCACGCAGATGTCCCTTTGGGGCACGTACACTTCAGCAAACTTTTTGTTGAAGTGTTCGATGACCGGCCGAACTTTGAACAGATGGTCAAAGTTGGGGGTCATCTTGTGCGGGACACTCTGCATTATCAGTATAATGCAGAAACTTGTGGATGGCCTCAAAACGCGTCCGGGCCATGACCATTCGGAACACTGGAGTGTTGTATAAAATATCAACACTCCAATATTGCCGAATTTCCGGCTTCTTCAGTATCCCCATATGGAGGACCAGGCCCCAAAACTGCGTCATTTCAACTGCGTCTACAGGAGACCAGTTTGAAAGTGTTGAACGTGGGTTTTGCTCCAAAAATTTACGAGTGTACAAATTAGTTTGCTCCACCATGAGGTTAACAAAATCCTCAGAGAAAAAGACTTTGAAAAAGTCAATTTCTGTGAGGCCGGTGGTGTCAAACTTGATTCCTGATTCTGCCACAAAATCAGGAATCAGTGGCTCGTAATTTTCGGGGGGGCGAGGTCCATACGGGGAGCACTGGGTCAGCTGCGGGCATGGTGGGCGCTGCCTCATCTTCTGTCCTGGAGCGTCTGCGTGGCGGTTCCGCAGGACCCGAGGAGGAAGATGAGGAGGGGGAAGAGGAAGAAGAAGAGGATGAAGAATCCGAAAAATAAAGAAAAGTCAGATCGCCATCCAAATCGCTATCAGTGTCGGAGGCAAGTAAAGCATATGCCTCCTCCACTGAATAGCACTGTTGGGATGAATTTGATGACATTTTTGTGTAAATATGGTGCTTGGGTGTACACTTTATTGAAAACTGTATGTGTACATGAGGGGGGGAGTGATTGGTGTAAACTTTCTGTAAAGAAAAAGCTGTGGAAAAAAGTCTAAAACAGCAGGCCCTAGCTGATAAGTGTCACTTATCAAAACTAGGCTGCTGGATGTGCGCACGGGGTGGCGCAAGGGGGGGGGTGGAAAAAAAAAAAGGAAAACGGCAGGCAGAAACTCTGATAAGTGAACTGTGTCACTTATCCAAGTTTCTCAGCTGCGGGATGTGTGTATGGAGGGGCTAAGGAAAAAAAAAGCGAGCTCGAGTGTTGATCGGTGAACTGCGTCACCAATCAACGCTCGGCGGCTGCGCACGGAGGTGGCGCAAAAGTGGGGTGGAGGGGGGTAAAAATAGGGGGAAGGGGGATGGGGGATTGGGGTGGATGAAGAGAGATTGGGCAGGGATCAACAGTTAGGGTTGTAGTTAGGTGGCACAAAGGGGGGTAAAAAAATGAAAAACGGCAGGCACAAGCTTGGATAAGAGACGTGTGTCACTTATCCAACTTTTGCGGCTGCGGGATGGGTGTACGGAAGTGGTGCAAAGGGGGCTAAGGAAAAAAAAGCGAGCTCGAGTGTTGATCAGTGAACTGCGTCACCAATCAACGCTCGCCGGCTGCGCACGGAGGTGGTGCAAAAGTGGGGTGGAGGGGGGTAAAAATAGGGGGAAGGGGGATGGGGGATTGGGGTGGATGAAGAGAGATTGGGCAGGGATCAACAGTTAGGGTTGTAGTTAGGTGGCACAAAGGGGGGTGAAAAAAATGAAAAACGGCAGGCACAAGCTTGGATAAGAGACGTGTGTCACTTATCCAACTTTTGCGGCTGCGGGATGGGTGTACGGAAGTGGCGCAAAGGGGGCTAAGGAAAAAAAAGCGAGCTCGAGTGTTGATCAGTGAACTGCGTCACCAATCAACGCTCGCCGGCTGCGCACGGAGGTGGCGCAAAAGTGGGGTGGAGGGGGGTAAAAATAGGGGGAAGGGGGATGGGGGGATTGGGGTGGATGAAGAGAGATTGGGCAGGGATCAACAGTTAGGGTTGTAGTTAGGTGGCACAAAGGGGGGTGAAAAAAATGAAAAACGGCAGGCACAAGCTTGGATAAGTGACGTGTGTCACTTATCCAACTTTTGCGGCTGCGGGATGGGTGTACGGAAGTGGCGCAAAGGGGGCTAAGGAAAAAAAGTGAGCTCGAGTGTTGATCGGTGAACTGCGTCACCGATCAACGCTCACCGGCTGCGCACGGAGGTGGCGCAAAAGAGGGGTGGAGGGGGATAAAAGGGGGGTGAAGGGGGGTAAGAGGGGGGGTGGAGGGGGGCAGGGGGATGAAGATAGATTGGGGGGGTGAAGATAGATTGGGGGGGTGAAGATAGATTGGGCAGGGGATCAGGGATCAATTAGCACTTACAGTTGTAGTTTTCTTTCTTCTTTCTTCTGCAGGGATTGTGATGCTACAAGCTGTGGCACCACAATACCCAGCACAGGAGCTCTTGCTGCGTCTGACCTCTCTGCAGGAATCCTCAGCTAGAGTGAGGACCCCTGCAGACAGGTCAGACAGGTCAGAGGCAGGTCAGGGGGCAGGTCACAGAGCGGTCACATCGCTGCTGTGACCTGTCATTGGTGGGATCGAATGATTACATCGATCCCACCAATCCCTGATCTGCCTGGTGACCATGGCAACTGCCTAGAATCGGAGCTCACAGCTCTGATTACTAGGCAGGTCATGCCCAGGTCACTAGCAGGGCACAGAGCGGTCACATGGTGACCGCAGCTGTGCCCTGTGGTTGGCGCAATCGCCGATCTAATCGATCGTGCCAGCCAACTCCTGCAGGCCCTGCTGGGCTCCAGCCTAGGATCGGTGCTAATATAGCACCGATCCGGCCGGTACTGACAGGGCACAGCGGCGATATAGCGCCGCTGTGCACTGCGATTGGCGCGATCGATCAGATCGGCGATTGCGCCAATCCGGGTGCTTTTTGCCGGTGCCTGGCGTTGCCAGGCACCGGCTCTAGGATCGAGTACAGATGTACTCGATCCCAGCCTAGGACATCATTGTTTCAGCCAAGCTGATTGGCTGAAACAATGAGAAACGCTGCGATTGGCTGTTCAGAACAGCCAATCACAGCGCTCTGGATGCCGGGGGGGCGGGATCGCAGCCCGGGATGCCGACGCCATCTTTTGTAAGGTGAGATGGCATCGGAATTTTAATGCGATCACTGCGACTTTAGTCGCAGTATCGCATTAAAGGGCCCGACGTACTATCCCGTCCACGGTCATACGGGCCCGGGTACCGTGGACGGGATAGTACGTCGGATGTCAGGAAGGGGTTAAATGGAACCACTGATTCTGTAAGGAGAAATATATGGGCCTCATTACTCTGTATAGCGCACTATGCGGTGGCCATAATACTGTATGGAGTAATATACTGTCCGTTTTTGGAGCTATTGGAGAATTTAAAATGGATATCAGTCATGTGATGTAAGAAGTGAAGTATTTTTCATTGTACTATACTGCTATTTCTCTGCCATATCAGAGGATCATGAATTGTAGCATGTGTTAAAGGAGCCCATTGACACTCTTTGGCCCTGGGCCCACGAAAATCTGGAGCCAGTCCTACCCCCCCCACAAATTTAGCCAAATAACCCCCAGTTTTCAATGCCTAACTATTATTATAAAGTAAATTAAGGTTGACAAGCTTAAGTAATAAGAATTGATGTTTTTGGCATTAAAATGGGCACTGTAGGTGTGTTTACTGTCCTCCACTCACTGCCGACTTTTCTTCCCCATTGACTTGCATTGGGTTTCGTGCTTCAGTCAGCCTTTGACTTTTCACGATAATCGGCCGATTTCGTTCGACCCGACTTTTGCGAAAGTCGGGTTTCATGAAACCCGACTCGACCCGAAAAAAGGCAAAGTCGCTCATCTCTAGTCCGGATTATTCACTTCTGCATTGACATCTCTTACTATCGTGGCCAAAGTGCTGATTGTTTGTGGATGCTGTGCTATTCTATGCATTAGAGATTAGAGGACTTGTTCAAAGACTGATTGACTCTGCCATAAAAACTATGTATCAAGGAATGGAGATCTTGGAATCCAATGAAAGAATGAACATTTTGGGACTTAATGATAAATATACTGAACATATTACTCTCCCTCTAGATTATATACGAAGATCTTCTGTGAAATCTGACAAAAAAAAATCTGTCTGCAAAGTGTACAGATTAATGATTTTTATTACAAGATGAGGGAATGTTATAATAATTGTAATAAAGTCCTTTCTTTTATGTGCATGTGTGTATATATATATATGTATATATGTATGCATGTACGTGTGTGAGTATATATATATATATATATATATATACACATGATTGCATATATGCCATTATTATGCTTAGACTTAGGCCTCTTTCACACATCAGGTTTTCGCCGACAGGCGCGATCCGGCGCTTTTGACAAAAACCGGATCCGGCGAAATGCAATGCCGGATCCGGTTTCCCCCCCATTGACTTGCATTAGAGCCGGATCGAGCCGGATGGCCATGCGTTTCATCCGATTTTCGCCGGATCCGGCAATGTGACGCGATCCGGCGTCTGGAAAAAACGGCTACTGTAACGTTTTTTGTCTCCGGCGAAAAAGCCGGACACGCCGGATCCGGCGTGTCCGGCTTTTTCATACAATGAAAGCCTATGAGCGCCGCAATGCGCCTGATCCGGCGACAGCCGGATCCGGTGGCCGGATCCGGTTTTTTTGGTCTGAGCATGCTCAGTAGCTCTGCCCACAAGACATATATAAAAGCAAGACAGTGTGACCCTCAGCCACACCCAACATGCCACCCAAGCCAAGAACCAGGAGCAGGAGAAGGCAGCAGACATCTGCAGCAGCAGCACCATCAGCACCACCCCAAATGGAGCAGCATGCTGAACAATGGGAGGGGAGTCCAGCAGCAGATGAGAGACGGTAATTATCAAATCCCCCATTCCTCCAAACTAGGGCTATGGAATATCAAGATATTCATTGGCCCTTTGTTTCTCTTTATTCAACAGCCGCCCAATAGATGCAGCAGCAGCAGCAGCAGCGATGGCAGCAGCAGGAACACCACCCACAGCCATGGAGTCTGGCCATGAGGAAGACAGCACATCTTCTTCTGGGAGCCCTCCCTCGCATCGTCAGCGTTTGACGGTAAGTTTTTATTTCCAAAATCCATCATCTCTGGAATATACAGTGGGGAAAAAAAGTATTTAGTCAGTCAGCAATAGTGCAAGTTCCACCACTTAAAAAGATGAGAGGCGTCTGTAATTTACATCATAGGTAGACCTCAACTATGGGAGACAAACTGAGAAAAAAAAATCCAGAAAATCACATTGTCTGTTTTTTTTTCATTTTATTTGCATATTATGGTGGAAAATAAGTATTTGGTCAGAAACAAAATTTCATCTCAATACTTTGTGATATATCCTTTGTTGGCAATGACAGAGGTCAAACATTTTCTGTAAGTCTTCACAAGGTTGCCACACACTGTTGTTGGTATGTGGGCCCATTCCTCCATGCAGATCTCCTCTAGAGCAGTGATGTTTTTGGCTTTTCGCTTGCCAACACGGACTTTCAACTCCCTCCAAAGGTTTTCTATAGGGTTGAGATCTGGAGACTGGCTAGGCCACTCCAGGACCTTGAAATGCTTCTTACGAAGCCACTCCTTCGTTGCCCTGGCGGTGTGCTTTGGATCATTGTCATGTTGAAAGACCCAGCCACGTTTCATCTTCAATGCCCTTGCTGATGGAAGGAGGTTTGCACTCAAAATCTCACGATACATGGCCCCATTCATTCTTTCATGTACCCGGATCAGTCGTCCTGGCCCCTTTGCAGAGAAACAGCCCCAAAGCATGATGTTTCCACCACCATGCTTTACAGTAGGTATGGTGTTTGATGGATGCAACTCAGTATTCTTTTTCCTCCAAACACGACAAGTTGTGTTTCTACCAAACAGTTCCAGTTTGGTTTCATCAGACCATAGGACATTCTCCCAAAACTCCTCTGGATCATCCAAATGCTCTCTAGCAAACTTCAGACGGGCCCGGACATGTACAGGCTTAAGCAGTGGGACACGTCTGGCACTGCAGGATCTGAGTCCATGGTGGCGTAGTGTGTTACTTATGGTAGGCCTTGTTACATTGGTCCCAGCTCTCTGCAGTTCATTCACTAGGTCCCCCCGCGTGGTTCTGGGATTTTTGCTCACCGTTCTTGTGATCATTCTGACTCCACGGGGTGGGATTTTGCGTGGAGCACCAGATCGAGGGAGATTATCAGTGGTCTTGTATGTCTTCCATTTTCTAATTATTGCTCCCACAGTTGATTTCTTCACTCCAAGCTGGTTGGCTATTGCAGATTCAGTCTTCCCAGCCTGGTGCAGGGCTACAATTTTGTTTCTGGTGTCCTTTGACAGCTCTTTGGTCTTCACCATAGTGGAGTTTGGAGTCAGACTGTTTGAGGGTGTGCACAGGTGTCTTTTTATACTGATAACAAGTTTAAACAGGTGCCATTACTACAGGTAATGAGTGGAGGAAAGAGGAGACTCTTAAAGAAGAAGTTACAGGTCTGTGAGAGCCAGAAATCTTGATTGCTTGTTTCTGACCAAATACTTATTTTCCACCATAATATGCAAATAAAATGAAAAAAAAACAGACAATGTGATTTTCTGGATTTTTTTTCCTCAGTTTGTCTCCCATAGTTGAGGTCTACCTATGATGTAAATTACAGACGCCTCTCATCTTTTTAAGTGGTGGAACTTGCACTATTGCTGACTGACTAAATACTTTTTTTCCCCACTGTATGTCTATTCATTGCCTTTTATTTCAAAACAGGAATCACAAGATGAAGAGGAGCTCCCAGAAGAAGAAGGAAGGGGTGGACAGACACTTGGAGTGGGCTCACAATTGGTAAGTTTTTTGCATCAAACGCAGAAACACAACATCACACTACACACAACACATAGAAAACAATGTTCTGCAGACCACACACAGCAAACAAATGCCTACATCCAAAGACATAACATTTTTTGTTTTCTTCTCTAGTCTTCCCAATCTGGTGCTCGGCCAAGAGGTCCTCGCAGTGCCTCCCGGGGTCGTCGGCGACAGCAACGCGGCGGTCACCAGCGTGTAAGTATAAATATTTTTGCTTTGTTTTTTTTTGCACTTTTTATTTCATTTCTTTTGTGGAGGCTAATTATGTTATTTTTGTCTTTTTCTTTAACAGCCTTCACAGCGTGCTCCCGACTCTGACGGTGAGGATGGAGGGATTGATGTGGACCGCCTGATCGATCTCGTCAGAGAAAGGGAGCCGCTCTGGAATATGGCTGACCGCCGCCACGCTGACCTTATCGTTACCCGACGACTCTGGGAGGAAATCTGTTCGCTCCTTGTGGACCGCTGGGAGGACCTCGAAGCTCGGGCCCAGATTAAAGAGCGTAAGTATATACAGTACCGGTTGCTTGATTTAAACCAGTGTTTCCCGAACTCCAGTCCTCGTGGTCCCCACGGATCATGTGTTCAGGATTTCTATTTACTTTGGAAATCCTGAAAACATGACCCCTGGGGACCATGAGGACTGGAATTTGGGAAACACTGATGTTGTATACTAACCACTTTGTCCTTTCTCGTTTCAGGGGAGAGAATTGTGAAGCGGTGGCGGTCTGTGAGGGATCGTTTCAAGAAGGAGTTCAATAAAGAGATGCGGGCCCCGAGTGGATCTGGAGGACGCAGGAGCAAGTACAAGTACGCACGAGCCCTGTCGTTCCTCCGGGAGACAATGCTCACCAGAAGGTAAATATTACACACCACATGTGACAAAAAAATGTTTAGATGTAACTTTTTTTTTTTCAGCCAGGGCCATACCATGTCACTATTTTAATTGTTTTTTTTTCTCTTTATTCCACAGCACGGTGAGCAGCACTCGGGAGCCTGCACGATTGGACCCTTCTGAGGCGATCCCTGAGGAGACCGTCACCGAGGGACACTTCGACCGCCCCGGTACATCTGCACCTTCCCAGCCTTCCCACACATTCGACCCATCTGTCCCATCCACCAGCACAGGAGCATCGTGGCCGCCTACATTACATGAAGCTGCTGGTGAGGAGATCGCTTTCCCTTTACCCCACCCTTCTGCCCCTGCCACCTCTAGTACACCTGCGGGTACTGGGCGGCAGTGGCAGAGGGGTCAGGAAAAGACTTATGCGCCAGAGTTCTTGCATCTGAATGCATCTTTCCAGAACTGTCTAAAAGTCTTGTCAGAGCAAATCTCCACAGGCTTTCAGCAGATCAACTCCAGCATTCTGGAGGTGAAGACACTTCTGCAAACCATGCATTCAGAAGCAAGATCTTCGCCAAACCACACCTTTTTCAGGTCTGTTGTGGAGCGCATGGCAACACTATCTCCTACCCAGCAGATGCATGTAATGCATTCGTGCCACGGTGCTCTACAGCAGGTTACCTCCCAACCTCCACCTCCCACCACTGTAGTTCCTCCACCTGCACCCCCTCCAGCCACTTTCCATCCTCCCCCTCCTATTACATCTGCACCCCCTCCAGCCACTTTCCATCCTCCCCCTCCTATTACATCTGCACCCCCTCCAGCCACTTTCCATCCTCCCCCTCCTATTACATACCAGCAACCTCCCCAGTACCAGCAACCTCCCCAGTACCAGACATCTCCCCACTTCCAGCAACCTGCCCCGTACCAAACTCCTTCCCCGTACCAAACTCCTTCCCCGTACCAAACTCCTTCCCCATACAACTTTCCATCAACATCATCTGCTCCTACAGTCCCTGCCCAACCCTCCACTCCACCGCCCACCACCTCTTCTGCCTCCCACATGTCCACCCATTCTGTAGCTTTTTCCACACCATCACCTCTAACTGTTCCTTCGCCACCACGATCCCAGTCCTCTCTCCACACTCCCAGTGTCGAAGTGTCCCGCAGCCCCTCCAGCAGTATTTCCACCCCACACTACACAGATTTGTAATGTGTGTTTTGTAATAAAAATGCCCAGTTTTTTTTCAAACCTTTATTAAAAAAGTTTTTTTAACTTTAAAAACAGTTTATAAAAAAAAAATATTTTAAATAAAAGTTAAATTATTGTTTACACTGGTTGTCTGTCATTTCTTTCTGCGGCGAAATATGTTTAAAAAAAAGGTTAAATACAGGGTATTTAAAAGGTAAAAAGGTATTCAAAACCAGGTATATAACTGTGGGTAAATTTTAGCTTTTTGCCACAGTTGTGTTCCTGGTTGTGTTTGAAGCAAAGTATTTCACCTAAAAAGTTGTGTTTATTGTTGGTGATTTCCTAACAATGTACACAACTTTTGTTAAAAGGTGAAATACTTTGCATAAAACACAACCAGGTACACACCTGTGGCCTAAAGCTAAAAATAGAGACCATGACAAGATAGCCAACTTTGGTTGGCAAAGGTATATACTGTTGGTACAGAAGGTACACAAGTTTGGTTGGGCACAAATCTTTCACACTCTGTCATCCTGCCAGTGTACTCTGCCTTGAGGTGACATAAAGTATAGTGCAAAATTGTCCCTCATTACTGAAACCGACACAGAACTTCTAGTGGTAATGTCATGGTAATCTTGCAAGGTGGTTTCTTCAGAGGTGTCCTCAATGGAAATGGGTTCCTTGCAGATAACAAAATTGTGGAGTACCACGCAAGCTTTGATCACCTCGTCAACAGTTTCTGTCTTGAGGTTGATCGCAGTCAATAGGACCCGCCAATTGGCTGTCAGAATACCAAAGGTACATTCAACCATTCTTCTTGCTCTTGTGAGGCGGTAATTAAAAATGCATTTTGGTCTTGTCAATCCTCTGCTAGAGTACGGTTTCAAAAGGTGTTCTGACAGCTGGAAGGCTTCATCCCCTACACAGACAAATGGCATAGGTGGACCAGATGTTTGCGGCAGCGGTCTAGGTGGTGGGAACTGGAAGGTGTTTCCATACAGTTTACGCCCCATGGCAGACAGTTTGAAAACTTGAGAGTCATTGGAGCGGCCATAGGCCCCAATATCAACAGCAATAAATTTGTATTCCGCATCAGCGATGGCCATGAGGACAATTGAAAAATATTTCTTGTAATTGAAATATTCCGATCCCGATACGGCTGGCTTTACAATGCGGATATGTTTCCCGTCCACAGCGCCCAAGCAGTTGGGAAACTGACATATCTGTTGAAACTTGTCAGCAATTTCAATCCACCTCTCTGTTGTGGGCTCTGGTAAAAACTCTTCAGCTAAGGAGTCCCACAGTGCACGGCATGTGTACTTCACTATTCCAGATATGGTGGAAATCCCGAGTCTGTACTGGAAATGCAGTGACAAAAGGGATTCTCCAGTTGCAAGAAATCTGTGGGGAATTAAAAAACAATAAATTAGTTTTAAATCACAGCATTACATACCAAAACTCAGCTATAACACTTGGAGATACAAACTACCACCAACAAGATTGCAGTGAAAGTGTGCTCTGATGCGAGCATATCCAATAAATGTGGCT
The DNA here is from genome assembly GCF_039654945.1 of Dendrobates tinctorius. Lineage (NCBI taxonomy): Eukaryota > Metazoa > Chordata > Amphibia > Anura > Dendrobatidae > Dendrobates > Dendrobates tinctorius. The sequence goes on along the minus strand of NW_027361827.1, from coordinate 25,862,722 downwards.
TACCTTAAAGTCACCATCAGACGCTCTGTGGGTGAAACAGAGAAGCGGCAATAGGTGTCCGCTTTTCTTATGAGGTGTGCAATGCGCTCCACCAAGTAATCAAAATTCTCCATTTTCATCCGAACATATCCAAAAAATTTATCCGGGTTTCGTCGAAGGTCCATGCAGAGTGTAGAATAGACCCCACGCGTCATTCTCTTGGCTGTGATGGGGTGGATCCACAAACGTCGTCTACTATGCCTGATGCGCTGCTGTCTCACTCTCTCCTTCTCCAGAACAATCACCCTCAAACGATTCGCCTCCGCTATAAAATCCGCCGAATTCTTCAAAATATTTCCAATCACAACATCCATCTTCGCCAGTAACTTGCTCTTCTCTCCAACCTGCACTTTCTCCTCTCCAACCTGTCAAAGAAGGGCTGTAGGAACACGCTATATATAGTTTTCCAGTAGCCAATCCCGTTCGGAAGGCCACAAGGGTCAATTTTAAAAACCGGATCCGGCGTAATCTGTCGAAAAACGGATAGAAAAACGGATGAACCGGATGAGACGGATCCGGTTTTTTCTGTCAAGAACAAGACGGATCCGGCAGAAAAACACATCAGGTTTTACAAAACATTTGCCGGATCCGGCGTTCCGGCACGACGCCGGATCGCGCCTGACGCCGAAAACCTGATGTGTGAAAGTAGCCTTAGAAAGTCTTTTCAGCTGATGTAATGAGAAGACATGGGTGTAATGCTTAGTTTGCTATCCTTAACTAATGTACAAAATAAAATGTCATACCTTTACTTCTCTGGTAACGTAGATAAGGATTGCTAACAGCTAAGCATATTCCAATTGTGTGTACTAGTTTTGCAAACTTAGTATTTTAAACGCCCTTTGGGCACTTCTACTTAAACTCTAAGAATCTGTATGAAGTCAGACAGATGAATGCCCACTGCTGGTGTGGCTGTCATTCTTTCTCCTTGCCGGCATGACCAATAAAGAAACATCTTACTTATTCAGGTCTGGACGTTTTCTAATTGGAAGACTAAAACTCCACTGACAGGTCGCTCAGCAGATTGCAGACCCTGATCTTAACACCACAGCTAGCAGTAGCAATGGAGCTTTCCTACGTTGCCCTAGATGCCTCGTCAGTCATCACAGCTGGAGGACTAACTAAGCCTAAAGACAGAAAGGACAAATCTAAACTGCCCCGAAGCAGATCCCCAAAGGAATAGACTGCCCCCAAACATATATTGTCGGTGAGACAAGATGAAGCACAAACACAGACAGAAAATAGACTGAGCAAATGATGGGGCCCACACTGACTAGATAGGACAGGACAGAAAAGGCACTGTCTGCAAGCACGCAAAAACCCTAATAATTCCAACACGACTGATGTACAAAAATACTGAGGTTTGAACAACCTCGCCCCCACTATATCAGCACTCAGGTGTGAACTGGCGGCTAGGAACAGGCTAATACAGCAGGGGACTGAGCAAATACAAGATACAAAAATACAGGGCAGGAGCCAGCAGCCCCAGGGGAGCAAGCTGACCCCTGATAGCAAGGCAAAAACAGATTCAAAGGGTTTAGCAAATGACACTTAGCTGAAAAAATGCAGGATCAGGCAGCAGACAGAAATCCTCAGTAAGCAAAGAAAGGAGTATCACCGGCAGTCACTGAGAGAAGTCTGCTCGCTTATGTAGTCCCAGTCACTACCACCACTCCTCCAATTATTTTCTGCAGCTGTTGGGTTAACATCATGTTGACCAGCACCACTTGCAGCAGTATCCACCAGAGGGAGCCTTGCCTCAAAAGTCAGATCAAGAGAGCTCACAACAGTACCCCCCTTGAGGAGGGGTCACCGAACCCTCATCCACACCACCAGGCCGATCAGGATGGGCCCGGTGAAAAGCACGAACCAATCTCTCGGCATGAATATAGGAAGCAGAGACCTAAGAATTATCCTCCCGGCCATAACCTTTCCACTTGACCAAGTACTTGAGTCTCCGTCTAGCCAGACGAGAGTCCAATATTTTCTCTACCTCATACTTCAAATTACCCTCAACCAATACAGGGTCAGGTGGTGCCACCACAGGAACTACTGGCTCCACAAATCTTTTCAACAATGATTTGTGAAAAACATTATGAATCTTGAACGTACCTGGAAGAGCCAAACGGAAAGAAAAGGGGTTAAGGATTTACAAAATCTTATAAGGTCCAATGAACTTTGGCTTGAATTTTGGAGAGGCAACCTTCATCGGAATATTTTTTGAGGACAACCAAACCATATCACCCACTTTGAACCGGGACCAAAGGTCCTATGCCGGTTGGAAAACCGTTGGGCCTTTTCCTGAGAGTGGGACAGCTTGTCCACTACTTGGTCCCAAATCTGCTGCATTCTGTCAACCCCAGAATCCACACTTGGGCAAGCAGAAGCCTCCACCTGCCCCGAAGAAAATCGAGGATGAAAACCAAAATTACAGAAAAATGGAGACATCAAAGTGGCGGAACTAGCTCTATTGTTTAGAGCGAATTCGGTCAATGGGAGAAATGAGACCCAGTCATCCTGATCAGAAGATATAAAACATCTCAAATAGGATTCCAAAGTCTGGCTTGTTCTCTTAGTTCATCCATTGGTCTGAGGATGAAATTCAGAGGAGAAAGAAAACTGAATTCCCAGTTTAGAACAAAAGGCCCTCCAAAATCTGGAAACAAACTGGACTCCTCTGTCTGACACAATGTTCTCAGGAATCCCGTGCAAATGAACCACCTGTTGTAAAAACAGGGGCACCAACTCAGAAGAAGATGGCAACTTCGGAGTGGTACAAGATGGACCATCTTGGAAAATCTATCACAAATCACCCAGATAACAGTCATTCTCTGAGAGACAGGGAGATCAGAAATAAAATCCATTGAAATATGGGTCCATGGCTTGCTGGGCACCGGCAGGGGCATCAACAAAACCACCAGAACGAGAACAGGACTTGGACCTGGAACAAGTCCCACAGGACTGCACAAAATTCCTGACATCACGAGATAAGGCAGGCCACCAAAAAGACCGACTCACCAAATCTCTGGTACCAAAAATACCCGGATGACTAGCTAGCGCAGAGCAATGAATTTCAGCCATCACTCTTTTCCTCCACTGGTCAGGGACATACAATTTCCCCACAGGGCATCGTTCAGGCTTGTCCTCCTGAAATTCCTCCAGGGAAAATCTCAAATCGGGTGAAATGGCAGAAAGAACCACACCCTCACCCAGAATGGTAGTAGGCTCGGTCACATCAAGAGAATCCGCAAAGAAACTCCTAGAAAAGGCGTCCGCCTTAACTTTCTTAGTGCCAGGAAGAAAGGTGATCACAAAATTAAAACGCTTGAAAAACAAGGCCCACCTGACTTGTCTAGGATTCAAGCGCTTGGCTGATTCAAGATAAATCAAATTCTTGTGGTCGGTAAGGACCACAACTTGATGTCTAGCTCCCTCCAACCAATGTCTCTACTCTTCAAATGCCCACTTCATGGCCAACAACACTCGAATCCCCATGTCATAGTTACGTTCAGATGGGGAAAATTTTTGAGAAAAGAAGGCACAGGGATTCATCTTAGAGGTTATCGGATCCCTTTGAGACAAAACGGCTCCTGCACCAATCTCAGAAGCATCTACCTCCACCTGAAATGGGAGTGAAATATCAGGTTGCCGCAAAACCGGAGCAGAAGTGAATCTCCGCTTAAGCTCCTGAAACGCCGAGACTGTTTCTAGAGGCCAATTCACCACATCAGCGCCTTTTTTGGTCACATCCGTCAGTGGTTTAACAATACCAGAAAAATTACTTAGAAATTTACGATAGAAATGAGAAAAACCCAAAAACTTCTGAAGAGCCTTCAGAGAAGTGGGCTGAACCCAATCATAGATGGCCTGTACCTTGGCCTGGTCCATTTCATTAGCAGATGGGGACAAAATGAATCCCAAAAATGAAATGCTCTGTACACCAAAGAGACATTTCGATCCCTTAACATAGAGTATTTTCTCTCAAGATCCGGAACACAGTCTGAACATGTTCCATATGAGAATCCCAATCACTGGAAAAAATCAAAATATCATCCAGATAAATGATCAAAAACTTATCCACAAAGTCCCGGAAAATATCGTTCATAAAAGACTGGAAGACTTAAGGGGCATTACCAGGTACTTAAAATGTCCCTCCGGAGTATTAAAAGTCATCTTCCATTCATCCCCGTGCATGATGCGAATAAGATTATACGCCCCCTAAGGTCAAGTTTGGTAAACTAACAAGCACTTTTGACCCTGGAAAATAAATCAGAAATCATAGGCAACAGGTAATGATATTTAGCAGTGATCTTATTAAGGGAGCAATAGTCAATAGATGGCATTAATGAGCCATCTTTCTTGGCCACAAAAAAAACAGCATCTAAAGGTGAAGAGGATGGTCTTATATGAATCTTCTCTAATGACTCCTTGATATAAGATCGCATAGCATCATGTTCAGGTACCGATAAGTTGAAAAGCCGACCTTTGGGAACTTTACACCCAGGCATCAACTCAATTGCGCAATCATAACTCCTATGAGGAGGCAAAGACACGGACTTACTCTCACTAAATACATCAGAAAAATCAGCCAAATAGTCAGGAACATCTTGAGACTGGGGAGAGGTGGAGAAAACAGGAGTGTCACCAAGAGCACATTGACAACCCCAACTCACCACAGACACAGATTTCCATTTCAACACAGGATTATGGGTCGGCAACCACGGAAAACCTAGTACAATAATATCATGTAAATTGTGCAACACCAAAAATTTACAATTCTCTTGGTGGTCCGGGGCGACCCGCATAATCACCTGGGTCCAAAACTGGGGTTTATTCTCCGCCAAAGGGGTAGCATCAATACTCCTCAAAGGAATAGGGGTCCGAAGGGGCACCATAGGAAAACCACAATGCTTAGTGAAGTCAAAATCCATCAGATTCAAAGCTGCTCCTGAATCCACAAATGCCTTAGCGGAAAATGTAGACAAGGAGCAGATCAAGGTAACAGCCAAAAGGAACTTAGGCTGCACACTGCCCATCGCAAATGAGTGAGCAAAACGTTTCTCTCATTTAGAGCAGGCTGAAATAGCATGAGAAGCATCGCAACAAAAGAAGCATAACTTATTGCACCTTCTAAACTCTTGGCGCTGCACCCTAGACAAAACCCTATCACATTGCATAGGTTCAGAGGTTTGTTCGAAAGGCAGCACCGCCTCTCGCGTAGTTTTACGTTCTCGCAAACGTCGATCAACTTGAATGGCCAATGACATAGAGTCGTCAAGACCAGAAAGGACAGGGAATCCCACCATAACATCCTTTAAGGATTCTGCCAGACCTTTCCGAAAGAGAGCTGCTAGGGCATCATCATTCCAGCGAGATCGCTGCTGAGTCACAATTTTTGTGATGCAACAGCGATCTCACCAGCGAGATCGCTGTGTGTGACACTGACCAGCGACTGGCCCCACTGCCGGTTATCGCTGATCGTCCTGGAATAGCCAGGACATTTTTTTGATTGCTGGTCTTCCGCTGGCCAGCACGCATCGCTACATGTGACAGGCGGGAGACCAGCGATCAGCGCGCTGGTAACTAGGGTAAACGCAGGGTTTCTAAGTGCTGCGCATCACTTAGAAACCCGATGAGTACCTTAGTTACCAGAGCGCTGATGCAGGGAGCTGGTAGCCAAGGTGCACATCAGGTTTCTAAGTGACGTGCATTGCTTAGAAACCCGATGTATACCTTAGTTACCAGATCCCTGCATCAGCGCGCTGGTAACGTACACAGCGACGCCGCGCGCTCGGCGTCGCTGGTGCTGATCGCTGGTGAAGCTGCCTGTTTGACAGCTCATCAGCGATAAATGTAGCGACACACCAGCAATCCTGACAAGTTGATATCGTTGCCGGGATCGCTGGTGAGTCGCTATGTGTGACGGGGCCCTTAGGCTTCAAAGAAAGAAATAGTTTACAATTATTCTTAAAGTTCAGAAATTTAGACCGATCCCCAGAAAACACATCAGGAGTAGGGATCTTCGGCTCTACAACAGATGACTGGGCGAGATAAGAAAAAATTCTACGCACTTCAGCAGCGAGCTGCTCAACACATCAGACAATTGCCTAGTCTCCATTAAGGAAAAAATCCTCCTACAGCCCCAGAGAAAAAAGAGGAAAATATATAAAAAATTCTGACACTTTTTTTTTGCAATTCTTTCCTTCTTTTGAGTACCCTAGAATCTACAGTTTGTCCAGTGATTCTGCTATGAATGGGTCACCGAGGAGGACAGCGCAATAGGCTATGCCACCAGAACACCAGAGAGGTTGGTCGCTCAGCGGATTGCAGACCCCTGATCTTAACAACACAACTAGCAGTAGCCATGGAGCATTCCTATATTGCCCTAGACACCTCGTCACAGCCGGAGGACTAACTAAGCCTAAAGACAGAAAGGTCAAATCTAAACTGCCCCAGAGCAGATCCCCAATGGAATAGACAGCCCCCAAACATATATTGTAAGTGAGACAAGATGAAGCAGAAACACAGACAGAAAATTGACTGAGTAAATGATGGGGCCCACACTGACTAGATAGGACAGGACAGAAAAGGCACTGTCTGCAAACATGCAAAAACCCTAATAATTCCAACACGACTGATGTACAAAAATACTGAGGTTTGAACAACCTCACCCCCACTATATCAGCACTCAGGTGTGAACTGGCGGCTAGGAACAGGCTAATACAGCAGGGGACTGAGCAAACAAACACAAGATACAAAACTACAGGGCAGGAGCCAGCAGCCCAAGGGGGGAGCAAGCTGACCCCTGACAGCAAGGCAAAAACAGATGCAAAGGGTTTAGCAAATGACACTTAGCTGAAAAAATGCAGGATCAGGCAGCAGACAGAAATCCTCAGTAAGCAAAGAAAGGAGTATTACTGGCAGTCACTGAGAGAAGTCTGCTCGCTTATGTAGTCCCAGTCACTACCACCACTCCTCCAATTATCTTCTGCAGCTGTTGGGTTAACGTCATGTTGACCAGCACCAATACCAGCAGTATCCACAAGAGGGAGCCTTGCCTCAAAAGTCGGATCAAGAGAGCTCACAACAGAGGATAAGGTAGGGTGGGGGTTGGATAGGGTTGAAGGAGCAGTGTTTAGAAAGGAGGAAACCCACTCCTCCACCATGCCTGTTGCCAGGGCGAGGAGTATGTGTAAAGTGGAGGCCGCCGTAACTCAGTGCGGCAGGGGAGGCCATGTCAGGGGGTGTCAGCCAGGTCTCAGAGAGCACCAGGAAGGAAAGGTTGTGGGAGGTAAAGAGGTCATGGATCACGTGGAGCTTGTTGCAGATGGAGCGAGCATTCCAAAGTGCTCCAGAGAGAGGATACAGGAGGGTGGGGGTCAGTGGCACAAGTTTTAAGTGTGAGGGATTGCAGCAGTTTCTCTTAGTGTGAGAAAGATAGGGGTGAGGATTAGTGGGATGTATGAGGCGGGGGGGCAGGATTTGGGGATATGTCACCAGCAGTGAGAAGAAGCAGAGAAAGGGAAAGCAGGTGGGTGAGGGAGAGTGATCATCTTGTATTGTATTTTGGTAGAAGTCTGAGGTTAAGGAGTATGTCTGCAGATGAAGCAAGGTGGGGGGAAAGAGAGAGGGGGAGATAGTTATTTGGTTCAAGGGTGCAGAGGTTTGGGGATAGCGAAGGAGAGTGAAGATTAGTGGAGCAAAACTGGTTAGGGCAAATGTAAGCATGGTTAAAGAACAGGGTAAGAATAAAGGCAATTAAAATAAGAAAGATGTGGTAATTCTTAACTTCTGACTGATTTCTGGACTATTTCTGGTATATCTCTAATGTAACACTTTAAAAGATGTCACACTTCAAATTATGTTATTGACACCTCTCCATTATTAATCAGGCTTAATGTCACCTTACAATAGCAAGGTGACATTAACCCCTTATTACCCCATATGCCACCACTAAAGGGCAATTGGAAGAGAGTGAATAAGTGCTGGAATTGGTGCATCTTACAGATGTGGTGGTTGGGGACAGATGTTTTTAGCCAGGGGGGCCCAAAAACAATGGTCCCTCTCTAGGCTAATAATTTCTGCCCTTCATCACTGGTTTACCCTCTCTGGCGGAGAAAATTACGCGTGAGCCCATGCCAGTTTTGTCCGTGAATTAATCCTTTAATTTAACACCTACAACTCCAAATTTTAACACACACTACTAACATTATTAGTGAGTGACATATAAAAAAATAACGGATATGCAATGGTTTACTATGTGTAAACCATGTCTCATATCCTGTGGGGATCGGTAATGATTTTCCAGAAGCCGAAAATTGAATTATCGGCTATTCTGCCATCTACCTCTGTATGAAATACTGTATATATATATATATATATATATATATATATATGTATCTCACTGACATATATGTATATATATATATATATATATATATATATAGACTGTATATGTTTTCACAAATATTTGAGGCTGTAAACCAATTTTATGTCCATTTTGCAAGCCGGCGAGAAAATACCATACTGATGTCACACAGATACTTTGATGCGAGGAAATCGCATCCTTGCATTGCACACGGATGACATATGGATCACTGTTCATGAAACATTTGTGCGATTCTCGTCCATGAAAAACGGACCGATTTTTTATACGTCTAGTATGACTCCAGTCTAATAGAGAATAACAGGTATGGAAATCGGCAATTTCAGTCTCGGTCATCCTTCTCCATGACCTTCTTAACCCTTTAACGACCGCCGATACGCCTTTTAACGGCGGTAGTTAAAGGTACTTAAACCACAGCGCCGTTAATTAACAACGCTGTGAAGAAAGTAAATAGCGCCCCCCAGAGTTCGATTTTCCTCTAGGGTCTCGGCTACCAATGGTAGCCGAAACCCCAGAGAACATGATTTGGGTCTGTTTTTACCAACACCGCTTTTGCGATCATCATTATTAAACGTATAATGGCTATCGCACAAAAAGCCGCAATTTTGAATTTGATTTTTCTCTCCTATGATGTGATCGCACATCAGAGGAGAGAGAAATAGGGTCCCCGATCCCCCCGGCGCCTCCCGGTGGTCCTCTTGGTCCCCAGGCCCTCCTCCGGTGGGCGCCTCCATGTTGGTCCGGGAAGAAAATGGTGGGCACATGCGCAGTGCGCCCGCCGAATCTGCTGGCCGGCAGATTCAATTAATTCATTACAAGTACATTTTTATCACTGTGATAAACCCTATCACAGTGATCAAAATAAAAAAAAGTAAACAACTCCCCTGTTTATCACCCCCTTAGTTAGGTAAATATAATGAAATAAAGAAAATAAATGTATTTTCATTTTTCTGTTAGGGTTAGGATTAGAATTAGGGTTAGGGTTAGAATTAGGGTTCGGGTTGGAATTAGGGTTAGGGTTAGAATTAGGGTTAGGGTTGGAATTAGGGTTAGAATTAGGGTTAGCGTTGGAATTAGGGTTAGGATTAGGGATAGGTTGGGATTAGGGTTAGGATTAGGGTTAGGGATTAGCATTAGGGTTACAGTTGGGATTAGGGTTTGGGGTGTGTTGGGTTATAGTTGGAGCTAGAATTGAGGGGTTTCCACTATTTATCAACTTTGGTGGTCTAATTTCTCCTGTTACCATTGGGAAAAAAAATTGGGTCTAAAAAATTACTTTTGTGGAAAAAAGTTTTTTATATTCACGGTTCTGCATTATACACTTCTATGAAGCACTTGGTGGTTCAAAGTGCTCAGCACACATCTAGATAAGCTCCTTAAGGGGTCTAGTTTCCAAAATGGGCTCATTTGTGGGGGGTTTCTACTGTTTAGGCACATTAGGGGCTCTGCAAACGCAACATGACGCCAGCAGAACATTCTATCAAAGTCTGAATTCCAAAATGGCGTTCCTTCCCTTCCGGGCTCTCCCATGCGCCCAAACAGTGGTTACTCCCAAATATGGGGTATCGTTGTACTCAGGACAAATTGCACAACAACTTTTGTGGTCCAATTTCTACTGTTAGCCCTGTGAAAATAAAAAATAGCGGGTTAAAAAATCATTTTTGAGGAAAAAAATTATTTTTTATTTTCACTGCTCTGCGTTTTAAACTTCTGTGAAGCATTTGGGGGTTAAAAGTGCTTACCACACATCTAGATAAGTTCCTTATGGGGTTTAGTTTAAAAAATGGTGTCACTTGTGGGGGTTTTTCACTGTTTAGGCACGTCAGAGGCTCTCCAAATGCGACATGGCGTCCAATCTCAATTCCAGCCAATTCTGGAAAAAAAATGCTACGTGTGAACTCAGCCTTACACAACTCCCTCATCATTTTGGACATAAAACAAGTTCCTTGGTCTGTCAGGATCTCCTTTGGCAGGTTGTCTGGGAGAAAATATGGACTAGTTCTCAGGCTTTACTTCTTGAGGAGGAGTTTCTCAGTGGTATCGCCTCTGGGTACCAAGTTGCATAGTCCATCACCACCAGGATGTACTGGTGCCCCCTAGCGAACTTAACTTGGGGCCCAACAAGGTTCTTGGCTATCTGGTCAAATGGGACCTCTATAATGGGTAGTGGCACTAAGGGACAGTGGAAGAGGGATACTGGAGTAGTTAGCTGACAGGTAGGGCAGGACCAGCAGAAATAAACAATGTTTCGGTAACATCCAGGCCAGTAGAACCTCTGAAGTTTTCTCTACTCCCAGGTGCCCACCCATGAAGTGAGAATGGGCCAGGTCTAGTACCCTACGCGTATAGGAACCCGGTACTAACAACTGCGCTATCACTTCCCCTATCAGTTTAGTGACCTGACATAACTTCTCATTTAAAGCAAATTAGGGTAACCTGGTGTCAGCCCCAGTCGCTTGAGCAGCCTTATTTATTACAGTCACGTTATCAAATGTACCTTTTAACGTAAGATTGTGCATTTGAGTAGTCCCAAAAATACCCCCAGAAACCACCAACTCAGGAATCTCGACCTCAAAGGTCACCATCTCATCCTAGTTACCAGCACAAACTCACAGGGTGAACTCATCCGCCTCCGACTGTGATGAGCATTCATCTTGGTTGAATCGGCTTCTGTTTGAGCCACTTGGTACCCCTACTTTCCACCATAGGTCCCAAAACAAGCTAAAGTCCCAGTTATTATCACCAGGTGTAGCAGGTCATTAACCACTCCGATCTCATGGGTCTCAGCCCCAAAGTTCATTTTTATGGTCACTGTGGCACTGAGGTAGTCCTTGACATCCTGTGAATACAGCAGACGCCTATGTGCTTTCTGGGCATCAACTATAAACTCCCCGAGTCCACAAGTCCAGACACCAGTATCCCTCACCGTACTGATAGTCCACACTGCCGGCAGGGTAGGCATAGTATTAACAGTGCCTCTCTAGGCTGCAGTCCATATGTCCAGGACAGTGACATCTCCAGCAGAGCAAGTCTTTACCAGCAGCCTTTGGCAACCCCTCAGCAACCCCTTGGGACCTTGGAGTGGTGACTCTACTACCCTTCTTTTAGGATTCAGGCTCCCTCTAGGTACCCCAGTATGGGAATGCAACACCACCCCATTTTAAATTGAGCAGCAGGTGGAATATCTGCCTGCAGCTTCATTCATTCTCTTTGGGATTTCCAGAAAAAAACAAGAGCAGTGCTCGCAGCCAGAATGAATGGATCAATGGTCGAGTTGTAAATCTCGCTCCAGTCTAATGGGGATAAAAGTTCCACATTCTGCCAATTGCTGCAGGTCCCAGCAGGCAGACCTCCACCAATCAATAACTTATCACTGATCCCGTGGAGAGGAGATTATTTGTTTTCACCGGAGAACCCCTGTAAGTGCATCTCTGTCACTGTGTTCCAAGTATTTAATCTCTAATGGAAATAAAGAATCTTCTCGTAATTAATATCAAGACCAATACCACATATAAGGGGGAAATTCCTCTACACCATGACCAGACCACATATGCCACCACATAGTGACCACATAATACTACATACTGTACAAGAAAGAAATACCGCCACACCATGACCAGCCCACATATTACCACAACAAAGTGTAAGGATTCCAGACCTTCCTTTGTGCCTGTTCGCCCTTATCCAAGATGGAGTCTTGTATCTCGCCTTGTCACTGAACTTCCTGTCTGTTCTGATTATTTAAGTCCGGGCCGTGTGTTCCTCTTTGCCTGAGTATTTTGTTGCTGTTGGCTCCTGAGCTCCTGCCTGTCTACTGGTGGACTCCCTGCTGCTGCTCGTTATTCGGTGCTCTGTCTCTACACGTTATGCTGCCTACAGTCTGTGCGTCTACCTGATGCTGTCTATGCTTAACTACTGTCTGGACTTCTAGTGTGAAACTATTCGCCTCTGGATCTGCTGTGGACTGCAAAGAATCCTGACATCACCATCTCCTCTAGGCCTGTGTTTGTTGGGCTGCGGTGCTGGACTTGTGCGGGACTTTCAGCCCAAAAAGGTATATACAGTATAGTGGCCTGTGACTTCTCCTGTTAATGCCACTCTCGTATAATGCTGGTATTCTGCATTTAAGTGCCGTGTGCATTTCCACCCATATGATTGCTGGAATTCTACACTTTAGTGCCGTGGGCGTGCTCATTCATAATATAGCTGGACTTCCTTATTAAACACGGTGTGCTTACTCTCATACTTACTGATGGACTCCCACGTTTCGTGCCTTGTGCACACCTGCATCATATTACTGTTGGATTGGTTCATATTATCGGTCACGCCCCGCACTTCAGTTACACTTGTTCTGTGCATTCGTTACTGTTGCAGGAAGTGCTCTGTTAGTTTTGCTTTACTTGCATCATTCTATATTGTGCTGTGTTTTCATTACAATTGCAGGAACTGCTCTGTTAGTTTTGTTTCACTTACATTATTCTATATTGTGATGTGTTTTCGTTACTATTGCAGGAAGTGCTCTGTTAGTTTTGTTTCTCTTGTTAATATACTCATTTGCATCAACTTTGGTCTCAGTTTCTTATTATCCCATGTGTCACGGAGTCCTTCTCTGATACCACACAACAGATCGAGGGAAGTGTGAACAATCCCAAGACCTTTATTATAGGCAAAACTAAATGGTCCATAGGCAAAACTAAATGGTCCATAAACAATCTACCATACTGAGTATACAATAGTCCAGAACACGAATGCAGTTCAGTAACAGGATGAATGTTCAAGGAGATGAGATTCCAATAATCCAGCAGACAGAGGATAAAATGGGTCCATATGCTTCCCCTCCTCTCTGACGTGCTGCATTCACATGATCATCACCACACAAGGTCTGACTTGAACAGCTCCTGTCCTCCCCAGCTCCCTCCTTATGTCCAGGGGTAGTCAGACAGTTGGGGCGGTTTTCAGGCCTCCCAGACCTGACAAAGGTGCCTTGGGGATTAAGGCACTACAGGGGGTTCATCAAGAGGCATAGATACAGTCAGGCTGCAGGCAGTAAGTTAGCTAATTCAATTATCACACTTTTGGAAGGTAATTGGGACACAAAATGATACAGGGCAGCAAGAGAACACTATGGAAATCCGTAAAATATAAATATACACAAAATGATACATACATAACATATCACACCATCCAATCAGATTCCGTAGTACACATATAATTGTTACACATAGTGACCAAATAATATTAAATACAAGGGACAAATAAACTAAAGTCAGTTAATTATTGCGATGCACATTCAATTGAAACTAGCGGGTCCCCTCTACGTCCTACTCGGGGGCCCGCCAATGACCTGGGGCACACAGGGGAATACATCGGCGTCCTGCTTAGCCACTTTGCATTGGAATACACCTCCCTGTTGGTAGAGTTTAGGGCAGGAGATGTTGCATACTGTGCACTTCTCTGATACCTAATCACTATTGTGCATTTGGTATTCTTTTTTAAATACCAAAATATAAAATTCCAGTAATATTTTACAAATGCCAACCAATCTGTTTTAATGACTGTAACCAAGAACCAAAAGAAATTGAATGCTGTAAAACACAATGGCTGGTTAAATAGAAATTGAAATTTACAAAGCTAGAATGTTAATCCTCCATATTGTCATTCCCAGAGGACCCCAGCTTGGCTTCTATTTGTGCAAGAAATAGCACTGGTTAATCCCTTGTAAAGATCACTAAAAAAAATCTGTATTTTCCTACAATTTGCTTATGACATATTTAACCCTTAAACAACAAAAGCTCCTTCATTGAAACTAAAATTAACTTTTTGTAATCACAATACCTCTAAAGGCCAGAGACACACATCTGTAAGGGAGCCAGGGTGATAGTCGTGGCAATGAGCTGTAGTGTCCCATACCCTGGCTCCCCACAGATGAATCATAATGTCCATTCTGCTGTATGTGCAATGTGCGCAACAGAACACTCACGTTATTCAACAGAGTCCCCTCTGCTTCTGTCATTCCAGCTTCAACCACATGGGTCTCACAAACAACTCCAGAGACAGTGTCCACTCCTTACAGGTTAACTTTACTTATCATCAAGGTTTTCTATACAGAGGTTGCCCAGTGCATGTAGAGTGACATTTCTTGGGCTTTCCTGTCTTCCTTGCATTCCATGCTCTTCCTGGACAATCCCTGTCCTGTCTTGGCCATCACTCCTCTTCCTGGAAATCCCTGTCCTGTTCCAGCAATCACTGCTCTTCCTGGATAATCCCTGTCCATTTGCAGTATTCACTGCTCTTCCTGGAAAATTCCAGTCCTGTCCTAGCAATAACTGCCCTTCCTGGACAATCTCAGTCCCGTCCATGTCTTTAGGCCCACCAGCTTTCTACCATTCCATTGTCTGGCTTCAGAAGGAAAAGGTGCCTGGCTCACTGTCTCAGCTTCACCTGCCCCGGTCGTAGACCCCAGATTCTCTTTTGAATGGTTCCGTTTAAGTTGGTGACCGCCTGTACGACACTCAACCTGGGGCCCCTTCTTGCCAAAGCAACCTTATCCCCATGGCTGTCAAACTGTCCCTGTTCACTGCTGCCTCTTCGCTACTTGCCCTGGGCAAGGCTGCCTGGGCTCTGCTCACTAACCAGGAAATGTCTTCACTATATCCTCACTGTTCTGCACTACACTGCTCCGTAACTCCTCCCAGTCTGGAAAACCCCTATGCTAACTATATCTATTCTAAGACTCTTATTCCCTAGCTCTAGTGTGCTTCTCTATTCTAATCCCACTATTGTCCTATACTACCTTCTATTCTATCCCTAAGCTTATAATAAATACTTGTCTCCCATACAACGTGCACACAGACTGAATGGCATGGTTGACAATATATGGAAGTTATTTTATAGTAATAGTGCATCCAAGCAAAAAAATGAAAAGCAGCACTCACCAGGTATGAGATTCAAAAAGTCCTTTGTTTCCAATTTATTGAAACAGACTCGCAGAGCAGAAGGCAGGGAGTGTACAGGGGAGGAATAGAGAACAACATGCCTGATCAGGTTCTCTGGATGCATACAGTAATGCTAAACTGTGTGTCTGTGAATCCAGCACTGTACTGAGGAATAACAGTTCTTACAGCACGTCTGTGTAACCTGGCCCTGTCTTTCTTTAAACAAGACAGATTTGAGCTGTTATCCTTAGTGGATAACAAGTTCAGGAGGCAGTGGGTAAGGGGTGGAGAAGAAGTGGCTCATAAGTGGAGAAAGAAGCATCTTTTTCTAATATGAAGTTTGTTATAATTGCCTAGGACTATTGATTTTTGTTGTAACATCAGTGACCATTTCAATCATTGCAGCTACACAAAATATCTGAAATCGCTGTCTATCAGCACACATGATTATTATTTAGTAAAAGCATTTGTACATCTAGTTTAACCCTTAAACACATGGCCTAGTTGAGAAAAAATCACTTCCATCAAGGAGTTTATTTTATAGGAAGTCCTTTATAGTATAGTTTTTTTAACCCCTTCACACCGCAGCCCTTTTTCATTTTTGCGTTTGTTTTTCGCTCCCCTTCTTCCTAGAAACATAGCTTTTTTATTCTCCATCAATATGGCCATACGAGAGCTTGATTTTTACGGGATGAGTTGTCCTTCTGAACGACACCATTGGTTTTACCATATTGTGTACTCAAAAACGGGAAAAAAATTCCAAGTGTGGTGAAATTGCCAGAAAAGTGCAATTATACAAAGTTTTTTAACCCCTTCACCCCCAAGGGTGGTTTGCACGTTCATGACCGGGCCAATTTTTACAATTCTGACCACTGTCCCTTTATGAGGTCATAACTCTGGAATGCTTCTATGGATCCCGGTGATTCTGACATTCTTTTCTCGTGACATATTGTACTTCATGTTAGTGGTAAAATTTCATTCAAATAACTTGCGTTTATTTGTGAAAAAAACGGAAATTTGGCAAAAATTTTGAAAATTTCGCAATTTTCCAACTTTGAATTTTTATGCCCTTAAATCACAGAGATACGGCACACAAAAAACTTGACAACTAACATTTCCCACATGTTTACTTTACATCAGCACAATTTTGGAACCAAAATTTTTTTTTGTTAGGAAGTTATAAGGGTTAAAATTTGACCAGCGATTTCTCATTTTTACAACACCATTTTATTTTTAGGACCACATCACATTTGGAGCCACTTTGAGGGGTCTATAGGATAGAAAATACCCAAAAGTGACACCATTCTAAAAACTCAAACCCCTTAAGGTGCTCAAAACCACATTCAAGAAGTTTATTAACCCTTTAGGTGCGTCACAGGAATTTTTTTGAATATTTAAAAAAATGAACATCTAACTTTTTTTCACAAAAAAAATACTTCAGGTTCAATTTTTTTTATTTTACCAAGGGTAACAGGAGAAATTGGACTGCAAAAGTTATTGTGCAATTTGTCCTGAGTACGCTGATACCTGATTTGTGGGGGGGAACGACTGTTTCGGCACATGGCAGAGCTCAGAATGGAAGGAGCGCCGTTTGACTTTTTGAATGCAAAATTGGCTGGAATTCAGATCGGACGCCATGTCACGTTTGGAGAGTCCCTGATGTACCTAAACAGTGGAAACCCCCTACAAGTGACCCCATTTTGGAAACTAGACCCCCCAAGGAACTTATCTAGATATGTGGTGAGAAATTTGAACCCACAAGGGCTTTACAGAAGTTTATAACGTACAGCGGTACAATTAAAAAATCATATTTTTTCCACAAAAATGATCTTTTCACCCCAATTTTTATTTTCCCAAGGGTAACAGGACCCTAAAAGTTATTGTGCAATTTGTCCTGAGTATGATGATACCCCACATGTGGGGGTAAACCACTATTTGGGCACATGGCAGAGCTCGGAAGGGAAGCAGCGCCATTTGACGTTTTTGGCTGGAATTGAGATCGGAGACCATGTTGCGATTGAAAAACCCCTGATGTACCTAAACAGTGGAAACCCCCCACAAATGACACCATTTTGGAAACTAGACCCCCTAAGGAACTTATCTAGATGTGTGGTGAGAACTTTGAACCCCCAAGGGCTTCACAGAAGTTTATAATGCCAGGGCATGAAAATAAAAAAATTGTATTTTTTCCACAAACATGATCAATTAGTCCCCAATTTTTTTATTTTCCCAAGGGTAACAGGAGAAATTGAACCCCAAAAGTTGTTGTCCAATTTGTCCTGAGTATGCTGACACCCCATATGTGGGAGAAAACTACTGTATGGACACACGTCAGGGCTCGGAAGGGAAGTAGTGACGCTTTGGAATGCAGACTTTGATGGAATGGTCTGCGGGTGTCATGTTGCCTTTGGAGAGCCCCTAATGTACCTAAACAGTGGAAACACCCACAAATGACCCCATTTTGGAAACGAGAACCCCTAAGGAACTTATCTAGATGTGTGGTGAGCACTTTGAACCCCCAAGGGCTTCACAGAAGTTTATAATGCCCGGGCATGAAAATAAAAAAATCGTATTTTTTCCACAAACATGATCAATTAGTCCCCAATTTTTTCATTTTCCCAAGGGTAACAGGAGAAATTAGACCACAAAAGTTGTTGTCCAATTTGTCCTGAGTACGCTGATACCCCATATGTGGGAGAAAACTACTGTATGGACACACGTCGGGGCTCGGAAGGGAAGCAGTGCCATTTTGGAATGCAGACTTTGATGGAATGGTCTGCGGGTGTCATGTGCGTTTGGAGAGCCCCTGATGTACCTAAACTATTGAAACTCCCAACAGGTGACCCCATTTTGGACACTAGACCCCCCCACGGAACTTATCTAAATGTGTGGTGAGCACTTTGAACCCCCAAGTGCTTCACAGAAGTTTATAACGCTCGGACGTGAAAATAAAAAAAAATCATTTTTTTCCACAAAAATGATATTTTTGCCCCCAATTATTTATTTTCCTAAGGGTAACAGGAGAAATTGGACCCCAAAAATTGTTTTGCAATTTGTCCTGAGTAGGCTGATACCCTACATGTGGGGGTAAAACACTGTTTGGGCGCATGGCAGAGCTTGGAAGGGAAGGAGCACCATATGACTTTTTCAACTCAGAATTGGCTGGAATTGAGATCAGACGCAATGTTGCATTTGGAGAGCCCCTGATGTGCCCAAACAGTGGAAACCCCCAATTCTAACTCCAACCTGAACCCCAACACACCCCTAACCCTAATCTCAGCCCTAACCCAAGCCCTAACCCTAGCCCTAACCCTAGCCCTAACCCTAACCCTAGCCCTAACCCTAATGGAAAAATGGAAATAAATACATTTTTTTAATTTTATTATTTTTCCCTAACTAAGGGGGTGATAACGGGGGGTTTGATTTACTATTTATGGCGGTTTTTATTTTTGGCAGCTGTCGCACGCTAAAAGACGCTTTTTATTGTAAAAATAGTTTTTGCATCACCACATATTGAGAGCTATAATTTTTCCGTATTTTGACCCACCGAGTCATGTGAGATCTTATTTTTTGCAGGACGAGTTGACATTTTTATTAGTACCATTTTCGGGCACGTGACATTTTTTGATCGCTTTTTATTCCGATTTTTGGGACACAGAATGAACAAAAACCAGCGTTTCATGAATTTCTTTTGGGGGAGTGCATTTACACCGTTCCGCGTGCGGTAAAATTGATAAAGCGGTTTTATTCTTCGGGTCAGTACGGTTACAGCGATACCTCATTTAGGTCGTTTTTTTATGTTTTGTCGGTTTTATGCAATGAAAACTATTTTATATAAAAAATAATTATTTTTGCATCGCTTTATTCTGCGAGCTATAACTTTTTTATTTTTTTGCTGATGATGTTGTATGGCAGCTCGTTTTTTGCGGGACAAGATGACGTTTCCAGCGGTACCATGGATATTTATATGTGTCTTTTTGATCGCGCGTTATTGCACTTTTTGTTTGGCGGTATGATAATAAATCATTATTTTTTGCTTCGTTTTTTATTTTTATTTTTTAAGGGGTTCGCTAAAGGGGTTAACTAATGGGACAGTTTTATAGGGCGGGTCGTTACGGATGCGGCGATACCTAATATGTGTACTTTTATTGTTTTGGGGTTTTTTTATTTTCAAAAAATGAATTTATTGGGGAATATTTTTTATTTTTTTTACTAATTTATTTGGCGATTTTTTTAAAATTATTTTTACACTTTTTTTTAATTTTTTTTTACTTTATTACATAGTCCCAGGTGGGACATCACTGTCTTGTGACAGATCGCTGATCTGTCACATCACAGATCACTGTGACAGATCAGCAATCTGTCACAGGCAGTGCACAAGGCTTCCTCATGCCTGCGCTTTGCAAGCACTGAGGAAGCCAGCTTCCTCCAGGCCCCCGAAGGCCCCCGTCGCCATCTTGGATCCGGGGGACTGGAGGAAAGGAGTCCCCCGCAGCAGCGCTGCACATTGCGCTGCCGTGGGGGGTTCAGGGAAGCACAGAGGGAGCCCCCTCCCTGCCGATGCTTCCCTTTAACTCCCGGTACACTGCGATCATGTTTGATCGCGGTGTGCAAGGAGTTAACGTGTCGAGGGCGGTCAGTGACCGCCCCTGACACATAGTGCCGGGTGTCAGCTGTGATAATCAGCTGACACCCGGCCGCGATTAGCGGCGCTCACCACGTGGGCGCCGCTGATCGCGCTAGACGTACTATCCCGTCCATGGGCATAGGGGCCCGGGTCCCATGGATGGGATAGTACGTCTGATGTCAGGAAGGGGTTAAAATACTTTTTTACAATGTTCACTAAATGCTAAAACTGACCTGCCATTATGATTCTCCAGGTCATTACAAGTTCATAGATATCAAACATGTCTAGGTTTTTCTTTATTTAAGTGGTGAAAAAAAATCCAAAGTTTGTTAAAAGAAAAAGAACATTTGCGGCATTTTCCGAGACCTGTAGCGTCTTCAATTTTCGTGATCTCTGGTTGGGTGAGGGCTTATTTTTTTGCATGCCGAGCTGACGTTTTTAAAGATACCATTTTGGTGCAGATACATTCTTTTGATTGCCCGTTATTGCATTTTAATGCAATGTCTCGGCGACAAAAAAACATTATTCTGGCATTTTGACTTTGGTCTCACTACGCCATTTAGCGATCAGGTTAATCATTTTTTTATTGATATATTGGGCAATTCTGAATGCAGAGATACTAAATATGTGTAAGTTTTTTGTTTTTTTATGGTCTTATTTTGAAAGGGGCGAAAGGGGGTGATTTGAACGTTTATATTTTTTTATTTTTTATATCTTTAAAAATATTTTTTTTAACTTTTGGCATGCTTCAATAGTCTCTATGGGAGAGTAGAAGCTGCCATAACCCAATCTGCTCTGCTACATACAGGCGATGATCAGATCACCTGAATATACAGTAGATTTACTGACTTGCTATGAGCGCCGACAACCGGGTTAGGGCAGTGACAACCATAGAGGTCTCCACGAGACCTCTGGTTGTCATGCCAACCCACCGGTGACCCACGATCACGTGATGGGGTCACTGGTGGGCGGATTTTCGACCCGATGGCCCGAAGCGTGCGTTAAATCTTGCTGTCAGAGATTGACAGCGGCATTTCACGGGTTAATAACCGTGAGTGGATCGTGATTCAAAACAGCTGACATCTTCCATGGAAAGATGTGGGCTCACCGCCGGAGGCCACATCAAAGGGGGGGACACGACATGCACAGTACTAGTATGGCGCAGTCGTGAAGGGGTTAAATCTGTACTAATTCAATGCTTGTTTTATTGAAAAGAAACTTGTTTTTATGTGGCATAAGTTAGCAGAGCTTTCAATCATATTAAGGAATATCATGTTGATACATTTTTATATATTCCCATGTGGAAATCAGCAGTTTTCCTAGAATGGAGATAGTGAAGTTAAATCATGATCATGTGCCACTCTCCAACAGTCATCTGGGTGAAACCACTCTTCCTTGATTGACGTCCCACTTGGCATGTGTCAAGTCAGCCAAGTGGGAGGTCAATCAAGGAAGAATGGGCATGACTACAGCAGAAAATTTGATTACAAGAATGCAGCTGCAGCTTCACTCGAGTGACTATTACTTAAATATTTCTCCCTCCTAGAAAAACTTCTGACTTCCATATGTGCATGTCTAAAAAAGGTATTGACTGCAGAATCATGACTTAGTTTAAGTTAGATTCCTTCTAAAAACAACTTTTTATTGGTATTAATTTATTATAGTTCTTCTATATGCTTCTCTCCTGTTGTACGATACCTGTCAGATGTTTGCCTGAATATTCCTGCAGCGAGGAAAGACATTTTAATTGTACAGATCCGGGGAAAATATGAACCTGTGGCACCAGGAAGCGCTACACTTGTGTAAACCAATTATGAGAAAAGTTAGATCTTCTTACTTGTCAATGTAAACTGATACATATACAATAGGGTAAGGCCGCTTTCACACTTCAGGCTTTCGGTATCTGGCATGGTGCGGCGAAAAACCGGACTGCCGGATCCGGCGCCTGTTACGACCAGATCCGGCTTTTTCCCCGTGCTGTTTCATTGCTGCCGCATTGCACCGGAAGGCAATGCGGCGCGTCTGTTTTTTTCCGGATCCGGAGAAAATAGCCGGCCCGTGTCTGGAAAAAACGTTGCATGCAACGTTTTTTCCCAACGCCGGACCGGTTTTTCGCACTGCGCATGCCCGGAAACCTTCTCTGCCAGGAATATATCCGGCAGAAAGAAGGATCCGGTGTCTGTGTATGCGGCCGGATCCGACAGTCCGGTTTTTCGCCGCCCCATGCCGGATACCGAAAGCCTGAAGAGTGAAAGCGGCCTAAGAAGACTAGATTGCACTTACTCACTGTAGACCATGTTGCTTTGAATCAATGTACACAGCGCTGCAATAGGGTGTCTATTAACATCTAGAAGATCCTATTATTCCTCAATAAAGCTCCATAATATAGAGCCGAAGTAACTGTGTGCCGCGGTACAGCCTAAGCCATGTGTATAACATTAAAATCTAATTTGTTTTGTATAAATAATGTTTGTGGATGGCAAATAAACAAGTAACATATTTTTGCAAGACTAAAGTAATATAAATGCTTATATATTTTTCTATCAGTTTTACAGAAGATCTGTGATGAAGTTAAAAACAGAACTACCAAGAGTCAGGTAGGACTTTTCTGAATCCATCTAGCATTCATCCATTCCTCCAGCACATGCAATTAAGGCCTTCCCTGTAGGTGAGCTAGCTTCAGATAACGCTAATTATAAGGAAGCATCAAGAACTCTACCTTGATTATTCTCCATGAGTCTTGAATGGACATTATTTAACACCAGTCATGGTGTATACAGAAGATCTCTATAGCCTCATGCAAGGTACTAAAACAAGGAATGTGTACTGCTCTATCCAACTGTAATCTCTGCTTTTCTACTACAGGTGCCTGATCTTTAGGCTGTGTGCCCACGTTGCGTTTTTTAAGCGTTTTTGCCGCTTTTTTCCGCAGCGGAAACGCTTAAAAACCGCTATGAAAACGCATCCCATGCAATACTATTGATTCCGCAGTTGTTCTGCCAATGCTGTGAATTTTACCGCTGCGGAATCACATAGCAGTAAAATCCGCAGCATGTTCATTATTTCTGTGGAAAAGCGGCGATTCCGCCGCCATAGGATTGCATTGAATGCTAACCTTACGCATGTGGCTATGACCACCATGCCTAAAGTGAGCGCTTCATGTGCAAATGGTACCCAGGGTCTGGAGGAAACTCTCCTCCATGCCTTAGGTACTATATACCTGTAAAAATTAGAATTAAAATAAAAAATAGGGATATACTCACCTTCTCATGGCCCCCAGAGCTCTCCCACCTGTCCGCCACGCTGTCGGCATTTTCCGTTCCCAGGGATGCACTGCGCGAATCATCCCAGATGATGTCATGGTCGCGTGACTGCTATGTCATCTGAGGTGATTCTCGCAATGCATCCCTGGGAACAGAGCCTGCCGGCAACGTCGCTGAGGGCCAGGGGCCAACAGAAGGTGAGTATATGCCTATTTTCTTAAATTATTCTTTACGCTCTATCTTTTAATATTGACGCTGCATAGGCAGCATCAATAGTAAAAAGTTGGTCACACTTCAAATCGCTTGGAAAGCGCAAGCATTCTGCAAGCTAAAAATGCTTGCAAAGCGCTTGTGTTTTGCGGGAAAACGCATGCGTATTCCGCATGCGTTTTACCCGCGGCAGGAACTTGCGGAAATGCTGCGGACATTTCCACAGCATTTCTGCAACGTGGACACATAGCCTCAAAGTGTAAAGTAGATAAAAGAACCCCCCCTAAGAAAATTCAAGGAACACATACGCCAAACCCCATCTTTTCACTTGACATGATCATTTTCTTATAAACCCATGCTTATATCAAGTAATGCGTATTTCTTCAGAAAATCCAGGATGCCATATCTTAGAAGACCAAACAAGGCATATTACTATCCGGAAGCACAGTCACAAAGGAGATTCCTGGTAGAAGTGGGGAATAGCAGGAAGGGCCCCACAAGTATTTCTCGCATACTGCATTGGTGAAGTGCCCCACTTCTAAAGGAGATCTCCTTTGTGATTTTGCTTCAGGACAGTAATATTCCTTGTTTGATTTTCTAAGATATGGCATCTTGAACATGAAACACAACTTGATATAAACATGGGCTTATGAAAAAATGATCATGCTAACTTAATGTATCCAGCTTCAAATGAAAAAGTGGGGTTTGGTGCCTATGTTGATTGAACTTTCCAAGGAAGATTTTTTTTTATGTGTATGAGCTTCCCAGAAACAGTAGGCAACTTTTAACTTACCTGGAGATCTAAGGAGGCATGGCTGCTTCCCACAGCTTACATAGAATTATTGTTATTATTATTAATAATTATTATAGTGCCATTTGTTCCATGGCGCTTTACATGTGAAAAGGGGTAAACATAAAAAAAGAGTAAAGTAATCTTAAACAATACAAGTCACAACTGGTACAGGAGGAGAGAGGACCCTGCCCGCGAGGGCTCACAATCTACAGAATACCTCTCATTTCACCGTTATAGTCAGTGAGTTTACTGAATACTTTTTTGGTCACCTTATGCATCACCTCCTACAATGCCGACTCTTATTTCATTTGCCTTATTAATAACCCAATGTTGGAGATCATTAGGGCTGATGCACATGTGTAACAGTGCACCTACACTAATAACCCAATGTTGGAGATCATTAGGGCTGATGCACATGTGTAACAGTGCACCTACACTAATAACCCAATGTTGGAGATCATTAGGGCTGATGCACATGTGTAACAGTGCACCTACACTAATAACCCAATGTTGGAGATCATTAGGGCTGATGCACATGTGTAACAGTGCACCTACACTAATAACCCAATGTTGGAGATCATTAGGGCTGATGCACATGTGTAACAGTGCACCTACACTCTATTAAGAAGCTGCTTGGCATATGGGTTTTGCCAGGTAGGCTCCAATGGGTGCCATTGAGGTATTTTCCATTAAAAGCACTGACACATAGATTTCATACATCTGTAAAGGAACCCTCTTGTAGCTTGGTTAAAAAAAATATAACTATAATACAGCCACATGATTAACACCAGTAAGGCTGTGTGCCCACGATGCGATTTTTAAGCGTTTTTTGCCACGATTTTCGGCGCGAAAACGTTAAAAAATCGTGTACAGAATGCCCCCCATGCATTCCTATGGCATTCCGCACATGCTGTGCTAATGCTGCGCTTTTTTCCGCGGCGGAAACGCATCGCGGAAAAAATCGCAGCATGCTCATTCTTTTGTGTGGAATCGCAAAGAATTGCCGCGATTCCGCACCCATAGGAATGCATGAGAATCGCTTACTTCCCGCATGTGGCTATGCCCACCATGCGGGAAGTTAAGCATCTCATGTGCGGTTGGTACCCACGGTGTGGAGGAGAGGAGACTGTCCTCCAGGCCCTGGGTACCATACCCCTGTAAAAAAAAGAATAAAAAATCGGGGTATATTTACCTTCCGGCGTCCTGCGCTGCATTCCCGGCCTAAGCGTTCCCAGTAATGCCTTGCGGCAACGTCCTGTGATGACGTAGTCTCGCGTGACTCTAGCGGTCTCGCGAGATCGCTATAGCAACGCGAGACCAACGTCATCACAGGTCTCGCAAGGCATCGCTGGGAACGCTGAGACCCGGGATGGCAGCGCGGGACGTCGGAAGGTAAATACACCCCGATTTTTTATTTTTTTATCATTTTTAACATTTTATCTTTTACTATTGGGCCGCATAGGCGGCCTCAATAGTAAAAAGCTGCTCACACTTGTCAAACACTATGTTTGATGAGTGTGACCAACCTGTCAATCACTTTCCAAGCGATGCTTCAAATCGCTTGGAAAGTGCTTGAGAAAATCGCGGCAAAATCGCGAACAGAATCGCTGTAAAATCGCAGTGAAATCGTGCGGAAAAAAACGCGCGATTTCTGGGAAGGAGTCCGGATTTTAGTGTGCATTTTAAAACGCTACGCGGGCACATAGCCTTCATCTTTAAGAAGCTAATTAGTGGTTACCACATAAGCATTGTAGGGATAACATATTTCCTAATAGAAAGATCCAACAACAGTAATACTGAATCTAAATGCTAAACGAAAACACAAAATAAAATCACATGTATTTCACTAGTGTAAATATGTTCTAGGGTGAACTGCTACTTGATAAATGCGAGTTTTATGCAATTTTCAGATGGCTTTTTTAAGTAAACATGGGAATGTATACAGTCATATGTAAAAGTTTGGGCACCCCTATTAATGTTAACCCTTTTTCTTTATAACAATTTTGGTTTTTGCAACAGCTATTTCAGTTTCACATATCTAATAACTGATGGACTCAGTTATATTTCTGGATTCAAATGAGGTTTATTGTACTAACAGAAAATGTGCAATCTGCACTTAAACAAAATTTGACAGGTGCAAAAGTATGGGCACCCTTATCATTTTCTTGATTTGAACACTCCTAACTACTTTTTACTGACTTCCTGAAGCACTACATTGGTTTTGTAACCTCATTGAGCTTTGAACTTCATAGCCAGGTGTATCAAATCATGAGAAAAGGTATTTAAGGTGGCCACTTGCAAGTAGTTCTCCTATTTGATTCTCCTATGAAGAGTGTCATCATGGGCTCCTCAAAACAACTCTCAAATGATCTGAAAACAAAGATTATTCAACATAGCTTTTCAGGGGAAGGATACAAAAAGTTGTCTCAGAGATTTAACCTGTCAGTTTCCACTGTGAGGAACATAGTAAGGAAATGGAAGAACACAGGTACAGTTCTTGTTAAGCCCAGAAGTGGCAGGCCAAGAAAAATATCAGAAAGGCAGAGAAGAAGAATGCTGAGAACAGTCAAGGACAATCCACAGACCACCTCCAAAGACCTGCAGCATCATCTTGCTGCAGATGGTGTCACTGTGCATCGGTCAACAATACAGCGCACTTTGCACAAGGAGAAGCTGTATGGGAGAGTGATGCGAAAGAAGCCGTTTCTGCAAGCACGCCACAAACAGAGTCGCCTGAGGTATGCAAAAGCACATTTGGACAAGCCAGTTACATTTTGGAAGAAGGTCCTGTGGACTGATGAAACAAAGATTGAGTTGTTTGGTCATACAAAAAGGCGTTATGCATGGAGGCTAAAAAACACAGCATTCCAAGAAAAACACTTGCTACCCACAGTAAAATTTGGTGGAGGTTCCATCATGCTTTTGGGCTGTGTGGCCAATGCCGGCCCGGGAATCTTGTTAAAGTTGAGGGTCGCATGGATTCCACTCGGTATCAGCAGATTCTTGACAATAATATGCAAGAATCAGTGACGAAGTTGAAGTTACGCAGGGGATGGATATTTCAGAAAGACAATGATCCAAAACACCGCTCCAAATCTACTCAGGCATTCATGCAGAGGAACAATTACAATATTCTGGAATGGCCATCCCAGTCCCCAGACCTAAATATCATTGAACATCTGTGGGATGATTTGAAGCGGGCTGTCCATGCTCGGCGACCATCAAACTTAACTGAACTGGAATTGTTTTGTAAGCAGGAATGGTCACAAATACCTTCATCCAGGATCCAGGAACTTATTAATAGCTACAGGAAGCGACTAGAGGCTGTTATTTTTGCAAAAGGAGGATCTACGAAATATTAATGTCACTTTTATGTTGAGGTGCCCATACTTTTGCACCGGTCAAATTTTGTTTAAATGGAGATTGCCCATATTCTGTTAGTACAATAAACCTCATTTGAATCCAGAAATATAACTGAGTCCATCAGTTATTAGATATATGAAACTGAAATAGCTGTTGCAAAAACCAACATTGTTAGAAAGAAAAAAGGTTAACATTAATAGGGGTGCCCAAACTTTAACATATGACTGTACATAAGCCATACCTCTTGTCTTCCCTACTTTGCTTAAAATATCATTATCATTAGATAGTGGCTTGTTGGATTAAGGCATCTTTAAGATTATAAAAGGGTTAAAAGAAAGCGTACTACATCCCCTCTGCTCACTCACTTTCAGATAGTAAGACTGCCAGCTGGAGATTACAGAAGGTCACGGTATTAATGCTTCATTTTGGAGCTAAACCAGCTTTGTTGGCTGTGAAGTATTCCTTGGCCGTCTCATGACACGCTCTAGAACGATGGTTGTCAACCCCTCAACTAGACCATGTACTGAGAATTTCTTTAATATTTCATTGGTTTTCTTAGCTTTCAATAATACAACAGCTTATTTATACTGTTTTTTTATTATTTATGTTGCTTTTATATACACAATATATTCCACAGCTCTGTTCAGACATGACATCACTCAGTGTCCGCAGTGGGGCTCAAAATCCACATAATTGTTTTATTACAAGATTGGAACAGTCTATGAATACTATAGTTCCGCCTGTCTGAATGTATCCTGTGATGCAGAGAGTAACAGCAAGAAGTCATGACTTTCAAGTGGTTGCTGATTGGCTGCTCAATGATCACTTTTTATTAGTAAAGTTGAAAGCAATTCAGGATTATGGAGGACACGAGTTATACTATTGGGGTATTTTGTCATCCAGTCTGGGAAGACACTATTTAACCCTTTTGCAACATGCGCAATACTAGAATTGCGTTTTCTTAATCGCCGCGACATTGCATTAACATGCAATAAAGGGCGATCAAAAGATCTTATAAAAATGTCAGTTCCGCACGCCAAAAATAAGCCCTCATCCAACCCGAGATCAAGAAAAATGGAGACGCTATGGGGCTTGGAAAATAACACAATTTTTTTTAACAAACTTTTAATTTTTTTTTTCACACTTAAATAAAAAAGAACCTAGACATGTTTGGTGACTATGAACTTGTAATGACATGGATAATCTTAATGGCAGGTCAGTTTTAGCATTTGGCAAACGTGGTAAAAAAAAATCCAAAAAGCCATTGTGGAATTGCACATTTGCAATTTCATCGCACTTTTTTTTGCTTGTTTTTGAGTGCATATGGTGAAACCTATGGTGTTGTTCAAACGTACAACTTGCCCTGCAAAAAAAAACCCTCACATGGCCATATTAACAGAAAAATAAAACTATTATGGCTCTGGGAAAAAGGGGAGGAAAAACAGAAACTCAGAAACGAAAATGGGCTCCGGCACGAAGGGGTTGACCACTTAATGCCCCATGATTATTATTATTTATTTATATAGCACCATTAATTCCATGGTGCTGTACATGAGATGGGTTACATCAAAATACAAATATCACAAACTAACAATGACAGACTGGTACAGTCCTCGCTGAGTGGGGTCGCCAAATAATCAGGATCCCTAGGGTGCCAACCTCCACGGACAGGAAAGTATCAGTTGAGTTTATTGTAGGGCCTTGCAGCATCTTAGTTTAGGTCTATATTGTGGCATTGTCATTTTTTCACTGGGAATGGGTGGTTTTATTTTTATATGCAATTAAAAGTCGCTTTTATAGGGATTATATGTTCACTTTTCATTATTGATAATTCCTGGAATATTGAACTTTTGCAACATACATAGGGAAGAGGACCCTGACCTTGCGGGCTTACATGCTACAGGATTATGGGGAAGGAGATAGTGCCTCGGGTTGTTTGTTATGCTGGGCATAAAATAGTTGTTCAGAAAAAGGTTGAGGTGTACCCCACAGGGGAAATGTTTGCCAGCCCCTATACTTAGTGTATGGGCATTACAAGCCTAGTAGACCCACTCCTATTGGGCCTATTTTTTAACCCCTTTCTGACATGAGACATACTATTCCATCCATGGTACCCGGGCCCTATGATCGGGGACAGGATAGTTTGTCTAAGCGATCAGTGGTGCTCCCAGGGGGGTGCCGCTGATCGCGGCCAATTTCAGCTGACACCCGGCACTATGTGTCAGGGGTGGTCACCGACTGCCCCCGGCATTTTAACCCCTGGCACACTGCGATCAAACATGATCGCAGTGTACCAGGGGATTAGGGAAGCATCGGCAGGGAGGGGGCTCCATCGGTGCTTCCCTGAGACACCCGGAGCAGCGCGATGTGCTGCGCTGCTCTGGGGGCCTCCTTCCCTGCAGGCCTCTGGATCCAAGATGGCTGCGGGGGCCTTCGGGGGCCTGCAGGGAGGCGGCTTCCTCAGTGCCTGCATAGAGCAGGCAGTGAGGAAGCCTGTGCAGCGCCTGTCAGATCGCTGATCTGACAGACTGCTGTCCAAACTGTCAGATCAGCGATCTGACAAATTACAGTAATGTCCCCCTGGGACAATAGAATAAAGTAAAAAAAAAAGTTAAAATAATTTTTAAAAAATCCCTAAATAAATAAAAAAATTACTTAATAAATTTATTTTTTGGAAATAAAAAAAACAATAAAAATACACAAATTTAGTATTGCCGCGTCCGTAATGACCCATCTTATAAAACTGTCCCACTAGTTAACACCTTTAGTGAACCCCTTAAAAAATAAAAATGAAAAACAAAGCAAATAACAATGCTTTATCATCATACCGCCGAATAAAAAGTACAATAATGCGCGTTCAAAAAGACGGATATAAATAACCATGGCACCGCTGAAAACGACATCGTGTCCAGCAAAAAATGAGCCACAACAAAGCATCATCAGCAAAAAAATTAAAAAGTTATAGCTCGCAGAATAAAGCGATGCAAAAATAATTACTTTTTATATAAAATTGTTTTCATTGCATAAAAGCGACAAATCCTAAAAAAATACATAAATGAGGTATCGCTGTAATCGTACTGACCCCAAGAATAAAACTGCTTTATCAATTTTACCGCACGCGGAACGGTGTAAACACACCCCCCAAAAGAATTTCATGAAATGCTGGTTTTTGCTCATTCTGCGTTCCAAAAATCAGAATAAAAAGCGATCAAAAAATGTCACTTGCCCGAAAATGGTACTAATAAAAACGTCAACTCGTCCCGCAAAAAATAAGACCTGGCATGACTCAGTGGGTCAAAATATGGAAAAATTATAACTAGTGTTGAGCATTCCGATACCGCAAGTATCGGGTATCGGCCGATACTTGCTGTATCGGAATTCCGATACCGACTTCCGATATTTTTTCAATATCGGAATTCGGCATCGGAATCGGAAGTTCAGTTGATTGACGGCCTGACGTCATCATGATGCGCGGTGTGTGCGCATCATGATGCGCCGTCATTTCGGGCCTTCCGGGGGTCTCTGCCGGCCTGCCGGGGGGCTGTGCCGGCCTGCCGGGGGGCTGTGTGGACTGCCCGGGGTCTGTACCGGCCTGCCGGGGGGCTGTGCCGGCCTGCCGGTGGTCTGTGCACCCTGTGGGGGTCTGTACCGGCCTGCCGGGGGGCTGTGCCGGCCTGCCGGGGGGCTGTGCTGATGTCCGGGGGTCTGTGCAAGCATCGTCCGATGGGACTACAAGTCCCATCGGGCGATGCCTGCTACCATGACAGTGATTGACACATTAGCCAATGATGGGACAGTAGTAGTCCCATCATCCGGCTAATGTGTTAAATGTTAAAAAAAAAAAAAAAAAAAAAAAATACTACATACATACTACATGCATGCTACATACATACTACATGCATGCTACATACATACTACATATATACTACATACATACTACATACATGCTACATACATACTGCATGCTACATACATACTACATACTACATGCATGCTACATACATACTACATATATACTACATACATACTACATACATGCTACATACATACTGCATGCTACATACATACTACATACATACTACATGCATGCTACATACATACTACATATATACTACATACATACTACATACATGCTGCATACTACATACATACTACATACATGCTACATGCATGCTACATACATACTACATACATACTACATACATGCTACATATATACTACATACATACTACATGCTACATACATACTACATATATACTACATACATGCTACATACATACTGCATGCTACATACATGCTACATACATACTACATACATACTACATGCTACATACATGCTACATACATACTACATACATGCTACATACATACTGCATGCTACATACATGCTACATACATACTACATACATACTACATACATACTACATATATACTACATGCATGCTACATACATACTACATGCATGCTACATACATACCACATACATACTACATGCTACATACATACCACATATATACTACATACATACAATACATTCATACAATACATACATAGACATACAGTACATATAACATAGAGTAACATACTTACCAATACTTGTCACATTGTTCCCCGAAGCCATTGTCGTCTACGGAATAAATATTAACATAACAAACCACAAAAATACTCACCCACGATCCGAAGCAGTCCACGAGTGTGTCCCATGACGATCTTGGGTAGAGAACTGCAGCATCAGATGATGCTGCCGTTCTCTACGGGCTGCAGGAATCCAATGACGGAAGGTAGGTATCCTTCCGCACTGTATTCCTCCGCCACTTAAAAAAAAAAAGTCCCTAGTCTCACTTTATGCCATTGCTGTGTGGGAAATTCCCACGCAGCAATGGCATAAAGTGAGACTAGGGACTTTTTTTTTTTAAGTGGCGGAGGAATACAGTGCGGAAGGATACCTACCTTCCGTCATTGGATTCCTGCAGCCAGTAGAGAACGGCGGCATCAGCTGATGCTGCAGTTCTCTACCCAAGATCGTCGTGGGACACACTCGTGGACTGCTTCGGATCGTGGGTGAGTATTTTTGTGGTTTGTTATGTTAATATTTATTCCGTAGACGACAATGGCTTCGGGGAACAATGTGACAAGTATTGGTAAGTATGTTACTCTATGTTATATGTACTGTATGTCTATGTATGTATTGTATGAATGTATTGTATGTATGTAGTATATATGTGGTATGTATGTAGCATGTAGTATGTATGTAGTATGTATGTAGCATGCATGTAGCATGCAGTATGTATGTAGCATGCATGTAGTATATATGTAGTATGTATGTAGCATGCATGTAGTATATATGTAGTATGTATGTGGTATGTATGTAGCATGTAGTATGTATGTAGCATGCATGTAGTATATATGTAGTATGTATGTAGCATGCATGTAGTATGTATGTAGTATGTATGTAGTATGTATGTAGCATGCAGTATGTATGTAGCATGTATGTAGTATGTATGTAGTATGTATGTAGCATGCATGTAGTATATATGTAGTATGTATGTAGCATGCATGTAGTATGTATGTAGTATGTATGTAGCATGCAGTATGTATGTAGCATGTATGTAGTATGTATGTAGTATGTATGTAGCATGTAGTATGTATGTAGCATGTAGTATGTATGTAGCATGCATGTAGTATATATGTTATGTATGTAGCATGTAGCATGCATGTAGCATGCATGTAGTATGTATGTAGTATATATGTGGTATGTATGTAGCATGCAGTATGTATGTAGCATGCATGTAGTATATATGTAGTATGTATGTTGCATGTAGTATTTATGTAGTATGAATGTAGCATGTATGTAGTATGTAGTATGAATGTAGCATGTATGTAGTATGCATGTTGTATGTATGTAGCATGTAATTTTTTTTTTTTTTTTTACATTTAACACATTAGCCGGATGATGGGACTACTACTGTCCCATCATTGGCTAATGTGTCAATCACTGTCATGGTAGCAGGCATCGCCCGATGGGACTTGTAGTCCCATCGGACGATGCCTGCACAGACCCCCGGAGCCTGCACAGACCACCGGCAGGCCGGCACAGCCCCCCGGCAGGCCGGCACAGCCCCCCGGAGCCTGCACAGCCCCCCGGCAGGCCGGCACAGCCCCCCGGCAGGCCGGCACAGCCCCCCGGAGCCTGCACAGCCCCCCGGCAGGCCGGCACAGACCACCGGAGCCTGCACAGACCCCCTGGCAGGCCGGCACAGCCCCCCGAAAGGCCCGTACAGACCCCAGAGAGGCTGTACAAGGGCAGGAAAGGGTTTTTCTTATTCCGATACCGGAAGTCCCATAGACTTGAATGGGACTTCCGGTATCGGAATCGGCGATACCGATACTTTTTTTAAAGATCGGCCGATACCATCCGATACGATACTTTGAAGTATCGGACGGTATCGCTCAACTCTAATTATAACTCTCAAAATGTGGTGATGCAAAAACTCTTTTTACAATAAGAAGCGTCTTTTAGCATGCGACAGCTGCCAAACATAAAAACCTGCCATAAATAGTAAATCAAACCCCCATTTAAAACCCCCATAGTTAGGAAAAAAATAAAATAAAAAAAGTATTTATTTCCATTTTCCCAAAATGTCACTACTTCCCTTCCGAGCTCCGACGTGTGCCCATATAGTAGTTTTCTCCCACATATGGGATATCAGCGTATTCAGTACAAATTGGACAACAACTTTTGGGGTCCAATTTCTCCTTTTACCCTTGGGAAAATTAAACAATTGGGGACTAAATGATCATGTTTGTGGAAAAAATATGATTTTTTAATTTTCACGCCCTGGCGTTATAAACTTCTGTGAAGCACTTGGGGGTTCAAACTGCTCATCACACATCCAGATAAGTTCCTTGGGGGTCTAGTTTCCAAAAGAGGTCAGTTGTGGGGTTTTCCACTGTTTAGGCACATCAGGGGCTTTCCAAACGCGGCATGGCATCTGATCTCAATTCCAAACAAAAAAGTCAAATGGCGCTGCTTCCCTTCCGAGCTCTGCTATCCACCCAAATAGTCGTTTACCCCCACATATGGGGTATCAGCGTACTCAGGACAAATTGCACAATAACTTTTGGGGGTCCTGTTACCCTTAGGAAAATAAAAATTGGGGGTGAAAAGATCATTTGTTTGGAAAAAATATGATTTTTTTAATTGTACAGCTGTACGTTATAATCTTCTGTGAAGCCCTTGGGGGTTCAAAGTTCTCACCACATATCTAGATACGTTCCTTAGGGGGTCTAGTTTCCAAAATAGGGGCCATTTGGGGGGTTTCCACTGTTTAGGCACATCAGGGGTTCTCCAAACGTGACATGGCATCCGATCTGAATTCCAGCCAATTTTGCAGTGAAAAAATCAAACGGCGCTCCTTCCCTTCTGAGCTCTGACTTGCGCCGAAAGAGTGGTCCCCCCCACATATCAGGTATCAGCGTACTCAGGACAAATTGCACAATAACTTTTGCAGTCAACTTTTTCCTGTTACTCTTGGTAAAATAAAAAAAAATTGTACCTGAAGTAATTTTTTTGTGAAAAAAAGTTAAATGTTCATTTTTTTAAACATTCAAAAATTTCCTGTGAAGCACCTGAAGGGTTAATAAACTTCTTGAATCTGGTTTTGAGCACCTTGAGGGGTGCAGTTTTTAGAATGGGGTCACTTTTGAGTATTTTCTATGATATAGACCCCTGAAAGTGACTTCAAATGTGATGTGGTTCCCTAAAAATAAAATAGTGTTGTAAAAATGAGAAATCGCTGGTCAACTTTTAACCCTTATTACTTCCTAACAAAAAAAAATTTTTGTTCCCAAATTGTACTGATGGAAAGTAAACACGTGGAAAATGTTACTTATTAAGTTTTTTGTGTACCATATCTCTGTGATTTAAGGGCATAAAAATTCAAAGTTGGAAAATTGCGCCAAATTTCCATAGTTTTCACAAATAAACGCAAGTTATGTCAATGAAATTTTACCACTAACATGAAGTACAATACGTCACGACACGAGAAAACAATCACCGGGATCCATGGAAGCGTTCCAGAGTTATTACCTCATAAAGGGACAGTGGTCTGAATTGTGAACATTGGCCCGGTCATGAATGTGCAAACCACCCTTGGGGGTAAAGGGGTTAATGAGGCCTTCTTCCACGTCTCATCATCCACTGCCACTAAATCACCAGGTTCAATGTGTTCCATGCTTCTACAGCCAGTGTCAAATTATTAACAAGGGTCGTTGTTTATGCTGGGCGTAAAATACTTGTTCAGAAAAAGGTTGAGGTGTACCCCACAGGGGAAATGTTTGCCAGCCCATACACTCAATGTATGGGCATTACAAGTATAGGAGACCCGCTCCTTTAAATTGGGCATAGTTTTTAATCAGGCCTTCCTCCACATCTCATCATCCGCCACCACTAGATCACCAGAAAAAGGTTGAGGTGTACCCCACAGGGGAAATGTCTGCCAGCCCATACACTTAGGGTTAATTATTTTGGCTTAGATAAAAGTTATTAAGCTGGAAAGAATGTTCCTTATCATATTTCCCAGTAAAATCCATTTTAGTTATGTTTTTGTATGTTTTTTGCTGCACCTGTAAAAATGGCATTAAACTCTGATAACCTTGTTTACAGCTGTGACCTAGGAGTCAGAAATGCTTCCAGGGGTGATCCCTATGATTTACCTGTGTCATTTGAGCAGTGTTTTCATCATTTTCAGACTTTTTTTAGACTTTAGGCCGGCGTTACACTAGCGAAAAAATCGGATGAATATCAATGCGATAAAAAATCGCATTGCAAACGTCCCAATGTTATTCTATGGCGTAGCTCCCATCATCCGATTTTTTTTTTCGGAACTTTTCCTCGGACCGAGACAATCGCAGCATGCTGCGATTGTCACTGATTTTCAGATCGGACTCGCCAATGCAAGTCTATGAGTGCGATTAAAAATCGGATTGCAAACGGACCACAAGTGTGACTTGCGATAAAATCGCACCCGGTGTCCTTTAACAAAAGTCGGCAATTCATTTTGCAATACAGTAAAATCACACTGACAGAGGGCAGATTTTTGTAGCTGGGGGGGGCGAAAACAATGGTCCCTCTCAAGGCTAGTAAAATCTACCCTCACTCACCTACTTTACCTCTCTGGTTGACAAATTACCGCGGGAGCCCACGCAATTTTTTACAACGAATTAACCCCTTAAATTACAACCTACACCTCCAAAATTTTACACACATACCCTCATCTAATTACTAGTGAAAGACATATAAAAAGGCATGTAATGAAATGGTTTACTGTATGTAAACCATGTATCATTTCATGTCGGGTTGGGGAATGATTTTACAAAAGCCGGCAATTGATTTTGCGGCTATTCTGCTATGAAGAATCGTATGAATTGTAAATATATATATGTGTCTCAATGACATGTATATATATATATATATATATATATATATATATATATGTATATGTATTCTATGTGTATATATATCTATTATTTCGTTTTGGGTTTTAACCTGCAATAGGGATCCATTATATGTCCATTTTGCAAGCCTGCGAGAAAATATCGCCAGACTGATGTCAAACGGATGCTTAGATGCGAATAAAATAGGATTATCGCAGGAAATTCAGATGACAGACGGATCACTGTTCATGAAACATTTGTCCGATTTTGGTCCGTAAAAATCGGACCGATTTTTTTATCGTTGTGTGTGACGCCGGCCTTAAAAGGACCCCCGGGGGGATCGGGGTAAAAATGCTCGGGTCTCCCATAGACTTACATCGGGCTAGTTCTTCTGTCCGAGTTTCTGAGTATTCCAATTTGCTCGACCCGAGCAATGAGCACCGCAGCATTTTAGTGCTCGCTCATCACTAGTCAAATTTTTTTTTAAAAACCCAGTACTTGCAGACCTCAAATAATGCTAAGAAAACAAGTTCATTTAGAAACAACAATACTAAGGTTTTAACTCAGGAAGAGTTCTGAAATCAATATTTTGTGGAGTAACCATGATTTTTATAAATAGGTTTCATGCGTCTTGGCATGCTTGCTACCAGCCTTTCACACTGCTTCTGGTGCAAAAATTTTAGCAGTTCTTCTTTATTTCATGGCTTGTGACTATCCATCATCCTCTTCATTACATTCCAGAGGTTTTCAATGGGGTTCAGGTCAATATTTTGTGATATAACCATGATTTCTAAAAACAGCTTTCATGCGTCTTGGCATGCTTGCCACCAGCCTTTCTCACTGCTTCTGGTGCAAAAATTTAAGCAGTTTTTCTTTATTTCATGGCTTGTGACTATCCATCATCATTCATTACATTCAAGAGGTTTTGAATGGGGTTCAGGTCTGGAGAATGGGCTGCCCATGACAGGGATTTGATGTGGTGGTCTCTTAATTTTTGCCAGAGCTGTGTATATATGTATACACTACCGTTCAAAAGTTTGGGGTCACACAGACAATTTTGTGTTTTCCATGAAAACTCATACATTTATTAATCAAATGAGTTGCCAAATGAATTTAAAATTTAGTCCAGACATTAACAAGATATGAAAAAAAAGATTTTTATTTGAAATACTAATTTTCTTCTTCAAACAAATCAAAACATCTTTAGAAGTTCTCCTTACGAAGCCGTACGGGTTACGGCGATACGCGTGGGGTTATGGTCTAGGGCCTGGCTTCCATGGGTCTGCATACCTATTGTGGTATATGATCTCTTTCTGGTAATGTCCTCTATTCTTTATATCCTATCCTAAAGATGTTCAGTAATTGTATACACTAGAAGGTTGAGACAAGAGCGCAATAGGGTCTTATCCGGGTAAAATGTATGGATAATTAGAGTAATTATACTCACCTTCTTAGAGAGAAAGTAAAGCCTGTATAGTATGTCAGCCTGCTGCACGTCCAACGGTCCACAGCGGAACCGCAACAAAGTTACTTAGGAATAAATTCATGGACTTTGAGTGCGCTGCCAGACAAATTTCATAATCACACAAGGTTGCAAAAGTTAACCCTTTAATCCCTACGCGTTTCGAAGCATAGCACTTCTTCTTCAGGGGTGTCAACCCCTGAAGAAGTGCTATGCTTCGAAACGCGTAGGGATTAAAGGGTTAACTTTTGCAACCTTGTGTGATTATGAAATTTGTCTGGCAGCGCACTCAAAGTCCATGAATTTATTCCTAAGTAACTAATCCTAAAGATGTTTTGATTTGTTGGACTATGTGGGTATTGTGGGCGTTATCTGTGCCCTGTAGGGACCAGGGTTCATTATAACCCAGATCAAGGTCTATTAGGGGCCATATTGGATTATTTTGGTCCTTACCTTTTCCCTTTCTAGGATTTATATAACACTCTTGATAGGGCTGTTTCTGTCCTCATTAGCCATAGGCACAAATAGGATATAATTATGGTACTAAAGTAACCGGATATACATTTAGACTCTGTATGATCTTATTTTGGTAGGACTGTATTTTGTATTGGGTATACTGCAGATTTCATGGATGTCATTGTTATATGATTTTAATTATGTTTTTATATATTGTGGTTTATGTGTCAATAAAGATTATTAGATTATATTCTATTTGTGGTCAGAGTGCGCAACTATGCAGTAGCGTCTTTTTCTCTTTTTTCTGGTCATTACATCCACCATGCTTGACAGATGGCGTCAGGCAATCTTCCAGCATCTTTTCAGTTGTTCTACATCTCATAAATGTTCTTCTGTGTGATCCAAATACCTCAAACTTGGATTCGTCTGTCCATAACACTTTTTTCCAATCTTCCTCTGTCCAATGTCTGTGTTCTTTTGCTCATATTAATCTTTTCCTTTTATTAGCCAGTCTCAGATATGGCTTTTTCTTTGCCACTCTGCCCTGAAGGCCAGCATCCCGAAGTCGCCTCATCACTGTAGACGTTGACAGTGGCGTTTTGCATGTACTATTTAATGAAGCCGCCAGTTGAGGACCTGTGAGGCTTCGATTTCTCATACGACAGACTCTAATGTACTTGTCTTGATGCTCAGTTGTGTAGCGCGGCCTCCCCCACTTCTCTTTCTACTCTGGTTAGAGCCTGTTTGTGCTCTCCTCTGAAGGGAGTAGAACACACCGTTGTAGGAAATTTTCAGTTTTTTGGCAATTTCTCGCATAGAATAGCCTTCATTTCTAAGAACAAGAATACACTGTTGAGTTTCACACGAAAGTTCTTTTTTTCTGGCCATTTTGAGACTTTAATGGAACCAACAAATGTAATGCTCCAGATTCTCAACCAGCTCAAAGGAAGGTCAGGTTTATAGCTTCTCTTATCAGCCAAACTGTCTTCAGCTGTGCTGACATACTTGTACAAGGGTTTTCAAGGGTATTCTAACCAGCCATTAGCCTTCTTACACAGTTAGCAAACACAAAGTACCATAAGAACACTGGAGTGATGAATGTTGTAAATGGGCCTCTATACACCTATGAAGATATTGCATCACAAACTAGATGTTTGCAGCTAGAATAGTCCTTTGCCACATTAACAATGTATAGAGTGTATTTCTGAATCATTTAATGTTAGCTTCATTGGAGAAAACTGCTTTTCTTTAAAAAATAAGGACATGTCTAAGTGACCCTAAACTTTTGAATGGTAGTATATATATATATATATATATTCTAGCCTAGCTGAAGAGCCCGGCATTGCCTGGGCATAGTAATCTACTGTGGTTAGTTATAACAAATTATAATGATTATATTGCACATAAAAACCGTGTATCTAATCCTATCCTGTGTGATACTGACTGCTGAGCTGTGTATCTAATACTATTCTGTGTGATACTGTGTGCTGAGCTGCGTATCTAATCCTATCCTGTGTGATACTGACTGCTGAGCCGTGTAACTAATATTATTCTGTGTGATACTGTGTGCTGAGCTGCGTATCTAATCCTATCCTGTGTGATACTGACTGCTGAGCTGTGTATCTAATCCTATCCTGTGTGATACTGACTGCTGAGCCATGTGTCTAATCCTCTCCTGTGTGATACTGACTGCTGAGCCATGTGTCTAATCCTCTCCTGTGTGATACTGACTGCTGAGCTGTGTATCTAATCCTCTCCTGTGTGATACTGACTGCTGAGCCATGTGTCTAATCCTCTCCTGTGTGATACTGACTGCTGAGCCGTGTATCTAATCCTATCCTGTGTGATACTGACTGCTGAGCCATGTGTCTAATCCTCTCCTGTGTGATACTGACTGCTGAGCTGTGTATCTAATCCTCTCCTGTGTGATACTGACTGCTGAGCCATGTGTCTAATCCTCTCCTGTGTTATACTGACTGCTGAGCTGTGTATCTAATCCTATCCTGTGTGATACTGACTGCTGAGCTGTGTATCTAATCCTATCCTGTGTGATACTGTCTGCTGAGCCGTGTATCTAATCCTATCCTGTGTGATACCGTCTACTGAGCTGTGTATCTAATCCTATTCTGTGTGATACTGACTGCTGAGCCATGTGTCTAATCCTCTCCTGTGTGATACTGACTGCTGATCCGTGTATCTAATCCTATCCTGTGTGATACTTCCTGCTGAGCCGGGTATCTAATCCTATCCTGTGTGATACTGCCTGCTGAGCCGTGTATCTAATCCTATCCTGTGTGATACTGTCTGCTGAGCCGTGTTTCTATTCCTATCCTGTGTGATACTGCCTGCTGAGCTGTGCATCTAATCCTATCCTGTGTGATACTGCCTGCTGAGCCGTGTAACTAATCCTATCCTGTGTGATACTGACTGCTGATCCGTGTATCTAATCCTATCCTGTGTGATACTGACTGCTGAGCTGTGTATCTAATCCTCTCCTGTGTGATACTGACTGCTGAGCTGTGTATCTAATCCTATCCTGTGTGATACTGTCTGCTGAGCCGTGTTTCTATTCCTATCCTGTGTGATACTGCCTGCTGAGCTGTGCATCTAATCCTATCCTGTGTGATACTGCCTGCTGAGCCGTGTAACTAATCCTATCCTGTGTGATACTGACTGCTGATCTGTGTATCTAATCCTATCCTGTGTGATACTGACTGCTGAGCTGTGTATCTAATCCTATCCTGTGTGATACTGCCTGCTGAGCCATGTGTCTAATCCTCTCCTGTGTGATACTGACTGCTGAGCTGTGTATCTAATCCTATCCTGAGTGATACTGACTGCTGAGGCATGTATCTAATCCTATACTGTGTGATACTGACTGCTGAGCCGTGTATCTAATCCTATCCTGTGTGATACTGACTGCTGAGCTGTGTATCTAATCCTATCATGTGTGATACTGACTGCTGAGCCGTGTATCTAATCCTATCCTGGGTGATACTGGGCTCCCCCTGCAGTCTGTGTCAGAGGGTGGTCTGTGTTGGCATGGTAATAAATTGTGTTATTTCCAGCTTTACAGAAGGACGATGACACCATAGAAATGATAAGAATAATAGGCCTCAGTTACCACAACTGTCTACAAAGAAAACTGTTGCTGATAGCAACCAATCACAGCTCATTTTTCATCTTTTAAACAGCTCTGGGACAGCGTGGCGAGTTTTGAGTGGTGACTTTTGTGTTTCGACTTTTATGTGGCGAGGTTGGTGTATGTGTGGTGAAATGTATGCTGAGGGTGGTATATGTGTTGAAGCACGTGGTAGTGTGTGGCGCATTTTTTGTGTGTGTTCATATCCCCGTGTGTGGTGAGTATCCCATGTCAGGGCCCCACCTTAGCAACTGTACGGTATATACTCTTTGGCGCCATCGCTCTTATTCTTTAAGTCCCCCTTGTTCACATCTGGCAGCTGTCAATTTGCCTCCAACACTTTTCCTTTCACTTTTTCCCCATTATGTAGATAGGGGCAAAATTGTTTTGGTGAATTGGAACATGCAGGGTTAAAATTTTGCCTCACAACATAGCCTATGACGCTCTCGGGGTCCAGACGTGTGACTGTGCCAAATTTTGTGGCTGTAGCTGCGACGGTGCGGATGCCAATCCCGGACATACGTACATACATACATACATACACACCCGCATTGAGCTTTATATATAAGATATATATATATATATATATATATATATATATATACAAAAAAATAAAGGGAACACTAAAATACCACATCTTAGATATCTCTGGATGAAATATTCCAGTTGCAAATTTTTATTCATTGCATAGTGGAATGTGTTCTGAACAATGCTGTAAAACATAACAATTATCATTGAAAATCAAAATGAATATCCCATGGAGGTCTGGATTTGGAATGATACTCAAAATCAAAGTGGAAAATCAAATTACAGGCTGATCCAACTTCAGTGGAAATGCCTCATTTTTATTATTATTATTATTATTATTATTATTAATATTTATTTATATAGCGCAGAATGAGAAGGGGTTACATACAAATTACAGATATCACTTACAGTAAACAAACTAACACAGAGACTGATATAGAGGGGAGAGAGGACCCTGCCCTTTCGGGCTTACATTCTACAGGATGTAGAGGAAGGAGACATTTGCAGCAGCTCCAGTGATGGTGAGGCGGTAACTTGTCACGATCCATGCTGGATTGTGACAGATAGAAGCACATGTAACCTTTTTTTTTTTCTTTAAGCTGGTTGCTTAAAGTTAGTTTTGCCCCCTGGTGGCCATTAGGGTCATTACTCAGTGGTGTCTTTAGTTCTAGTTTTGCCCCCGGTGGTGGCTAGTATTATTACACAGGAATCACTAGCAGGTGTTATGGCTCTGGCTCTTGCCTGTAGAGAGTCAGGTGGTCTCACTTGCTGTTGGTGATATTGGTCATTTCCAACCATCCTTGGTGGAGGAAGGTGCTAGAGAAGAGTTCCTTGCAGCTCAGTTAGAGTCCTGGTGTGGAAGGAGCAACAGTGAGGAGTTCCTTGCAGCTCTGACAAAGCTTTGGTGAAGTAGCAGCTATTCAGGAGGAAAGCTGCACTCAGGTGCTGGGAGCAATAGCAACAGAGCAAAGCTAAGTGGTTTTTCCCTGTTTGTAACTTTCCTTATGTGTGTTTTAGCACAGTGGTGGGATTATTTTCTGCACCGTCCAATTCATTAGAAAGAGATAGGTGCTGGACGAGCTAGGGTTTTTAGGTATCCTACTCGTCGCCAGGTGCGGAACCTGCCTAGGGACCGTCAGGAGTGTAGAGACACTGACTCAGGGGAGTGCAGGAGGTCTCCACATCCCCGTTCCCTACTCAGGGCCCTCCATTGTATCGGTTTTCCTGGTGTTTCCCTTATCTCTGTAAATTCGCCCTGCTGGAGGCGGTGTATCCAGATACACGTGTAACTACTGAAATTCGCCTGCTGGAGGCGGTGTATCCAGATACACGTGTAACTACTGAAATTCGCCTGCTGGAGGCGGTGTATCTGGCTGCACGTTACCTTGTTTAAATTCGCCCTGCTGGAGCCGGTGTATCCAGGGTCACGGGTGTCATAGAAATTCGCCCTTCTGGAGGTGGAGTATCCATTCACCCGTGACATCACATAGCTGCAGTAGTGGTGAGGGGGCAGCGGAGATCATTGCAGGCTGTATGCTTCCCTGAAGAGATGGGTTTTCAGGTTCTGTCTGAAGGATCCGAGTGTGGTTGATAGCCGGACGTGTTGGGGCAAAGAATTCCAGAGGATGGGGGCAATTTGGGAGAAGTCTTGGAGGCAGTTGGGTGAGGAGCGAATAAGTGTGGAGGAGAGAACGAGGTCTTGGCAGGATCGGAGATTACGTGAGGGAAGATATAGGGAGATTAGTTCAGAGATATATGGAGGA
This sequence comes from Dendrobates tinctorius, assembly GCF_039654945.1. Lineage (NCBI taxonomy): Eukaryota > Metazoa > Chordata > Amphibia > Anura > Dendrobatidae > Dendrobates > Dendrobates tinctorius. The sequence continues at coordinate 25,818,323 of NW_027361827.1, read as the reverse complement.
GACAGGTTATAGATGGCCTTGTAGGTCAGTATTAGTAATTTGAACTGGATACACTGAGGGAATGGAAGCCAGTGAAGAGATTTGAAGAGGGGAGAAGCAGAGGAGTAGCGAGGAGAGAGATGAATTAGTCGCGCAGCAGAGTTAAGGATGGACTGGAGAGCTGTGAGGGTGATAGCAGGGAGGCCACAGAAAAGGATGTTGCAGTAGTCGAGATGGGAGATGATGAGGGCATGCACAAGCATTTTAGTAGAGTGAGGGTTGAGGAAGGGACGGATTCTGGAAATATTTTTGAGCTGGAGGCAGCAGGAGGTGGAGAGAGCTTGGATGTGCAGTTTGAAGGACAGGGCAGAGTCAAGGGTTACTCCGAGGCAGCGGACCTCCGGTACGGGGGAAAGCCTGATGTTGTCAATTTTTATTGATAGGTCAGGTAAGGAAGATCTGTGAGATGGGCGAAAGATGATCAGTTCAGATTTGTCCACATTCAGTTTGAGGAAGCGGGAGAAGGAAGATATGGCTGATAGACACTCCGGGATTTTGGAGAGCAGAGAGGTGACGTCTGGGCCAAAGAGGTAGATCTGAGTATCATCGGCATAAAGGTGGTACTGGAATCCGTGGGACTTTGAGTTGCCCCAGGCCAAGTGTATCGATTGAGAAGAGCAGGGGTCCTAGAATAGAGCCTTGGGGGAGTCCAACAGAGAGAGGGTGGGATGAGGAGGTAGTGTGGGAGTGGGAGACGCTGAATGTGCGGTTGGAGAGGTATGAGGAGATCCAGGATAGGGCAAGGTCTTTGATGCTAAAGGAAGAGAGGATCTGTAGTAGGAGGCAGTGGTCAACTGTGTCAAAGGCAGAGGACAGGTCTAGAAGGAGGAGTATAGAATATTGTCCGTTCGCTTTGGCTGTAAGTAGGTCGTTGGTAATTTTGGTCAGGGCTGTCTCAGTGTAGTGATGGGGGCGGAAACAAGATTGTAGATTGTCAAAGAGTTTAGATGACAAATGGGAGGAAAGTTCAGCGTGGACATGATGCTCCAGGAGTTTGGAAGCAAATGGGAGCAGCGATATTGAGCGATAGCTGGACATAGCAGTTGGGTCAAGGGTTGGCTTTTTGAGGATTGGCGTAATTGTAGCATGTTTGAAAGCAGAAGGGAAGGTACCAGAAGTTAGTGATAGGTTGAAGAGGTGGGTTAGAGATGGGATAAGAATGGTGGCAAGGTTGGGGAGAGATGGGATGGGATGGGGTTAAGTGCACAGGTGGTGAGGTGTGATTTGGAGAGAAGATGAGCAAGCTCCCCTTCAGTGATGTTGGATAAGGAGGTTATGGGGTTTGGGCATTGGTCTGTTATACAAAGGGGCTGTGGTGGTTAAACAATAAAGACTTCCTGTGTTTGGTCTATCTTGTTTTTGAAGCCCTCAGCAGAGATTAGGGAAGTTGGAGGGGGCAGTAGTGGGCGGAGGAGGGAGTTCAAAGTATTGAACAACTGTTTAGGGTTGTGGGATAAGGAAGATACAAGGGATGTAAAGTAGTCTTGGGAAAGCGTTTTCTTCCAGCACCGTTCAGCAATTCTGGATGCTTGCCAAAGCTTTTTGGTGGTGTTATTGTGCCAGGGTTGTCTATTGATTCGTTGCACACTGTTATGCATGACAGGGGCGACCGAGTCGATGACTGATGCAAGAGTGGCATTGTAGAAAGTAGGAAACAAGGAAATGATGCTCAGTATTGTGTGTGGCCTCCACATGCCTGTATGACCTCCCTACTGTACAACGACTGGGCATGCTCCTGTTGAGGCGGCGATTGGTCTCCTGAGGGATCTCCTCCCAGACCTGAACTAAAGCCTCCACCAAATTCTGGAAAGTCTGTGGTGCAACGTGACGGTGAATGGAGCGAGACATGATGTCCCAGATGTGCTCAATGGGATTCAGGTCTGGAGAATGGGCGGGCCAGTCCATAGCTTCAATGCCTTCATCTTGCAGGAACTGCTGACACACTCCAGCCACATAAGGTCTGGCATTGTTCTGCATTAGGAGGAACCCAGGGCCACCCACACCAGCATATGGTCTCACAAAGGGTCTGAGGATCTAATCTCAGTACCTAATGGCAGTCAGGCTACCTCTGGTAAGCACATGGAGGGCTGTGCCACCCGCCAAAGAAATGCCACCCCACACCATTAATGACCCACTGCCAAATCGATCATGCTGAAGGATGTTGCAGGCAGCAGATCGCTGTCCATGGCACCTCCAGACTCTATGATGTCTGTCACATGTGCTCAGTTTGAACCTGCTTTCATCTGTGAAAAGCTCAGGGAGCCAGTGGCGAATTTGCCAATCCTGGTGTTCTGTGGCAAATGCACGGTGTTGGGCTGTGAGCACAACCCCCATCTGTGGACGTTGGGCCCTCAGACCATTCTCATGGAGTCGGTTTCTAACCGTTTGTACAGACACATGCACATTTGTGGCCTGCTGGAGGTCATTTTGCAGGGCTCTGGCAGTGCTCCTCATGTTCCTCCTTGCACAAAGGCGGAGGTAGCGGTCCGGCTGCTGGGTTGTTGCCCTCCTACGGCCGCTCCACATCTCCTGGTGTACTGGCCTGTCTTCTGGTAGCGCCTCCAGCCTCTGGACACTCCGCCAACAGACACAGCAAACCTTCTTGCCACAGCTCGCATTGATGTGCCATCCTGGATGAGCTGCACTACCTGAGCCATTTGTGTGGGTTGTAGAGTATGTCTCATGCTACCACGAGTGTGAAAGCACAACCAACATTCAAAAGTGACCGAAACATCAGCCAGAAAGCTTTGGTACTGAGATGTGGTCTGTGGGCCCCACCTGCAGAACCACTCTTTTATTGAGGGTGTCTTGATAATTGCCAATAATTTCCATCTGTTGTCTATTCCATTTGCACAACAGCATGTGAAATTGATTGTCAATAAGTGTTGCTTCCTAAGTGGACAGTTTGATTTCACAGAAGTTTAATTTACTTGGAGTTATATTCTGTTGTTTAAGTGTTCCCTTTATTTTTTGAGCAGTATATATATACCAAACGTCAAGGTAACTACATCAGATGTACCAACTAGTTGTATGGTGAGAGACAGGTATATATCGCACAGAGAGCGGTCTGCTGAGATCTAAAATCCAGGACAGATTGCTGGTTCTTGTGGTCCCACAAACCTGTAAATTGGATTAGGGCTGGATTTTTAAGGGTTAATCAGAAAATGATGGGTGGGTTAATCATATACCTCCCAGGGGGTGTGTTCCTGTGATGTCAGAAAGGTCCTATATGTTTCCTAGTTGCACCACGTGGGGGGAAAGGCTATGTGTGAGTCTGGAGCTGGCTGAAGCCCTGAAAGTCCAGGGAGCTAATGAGGGTCTAGACTAGTAACAGGACCAAGATAAAGCCAGTGTAAGGATTCCAGATGTTCCTTGGAGCATGTTTTGCCCTTGTCCAAGATGAAGTCTGGTACTTCACCCTGCCCTTGAACTTCCTGTCTGTCCTGTTATTTTAGTCTGGGTCAGGAGATCCTCCTTGCCTGTTTTTTGTTGCTGTTGGCTCCTGAACGTCTGCATGTTTCTTCTTGACTCCTTGCTGCTGCTTGTTACTCGGTGCTCTACCTCTCCATGTTCTGCTGCCTTCATTTCTCTGTGCTGCTCCTTGATCCTGACTGGTATTACCTATTGTGTGGACTTCTGGTATGGATATACTTGCCTCTGGAACTGCTGTGTCAGTAAGAGATTCTGACACCATTTCTTCCTCTCTGTTGGGCTGCGGTGCTGGACTTGAGCGGGAATTTTCATCCCAAAAGGTACATTTGAGACTTTCTCTTGCTAACATTCCACCTGTGTATTGCTGGACTTCCACGTTTAAGTGCTGTGTGCATTCTCATTCATATTATTGCTGGACTTCCTCGTTTAAGTGCTGTGTGCATTCTCACTCATCTTATTGCTGACCTTCCACGTTTAAGTACTGGGTGAATTCACACTCATATTGTTGTTGGACTTCCATGTTTAAGTGCCATGTGCACTCCTGCCTCATATTACTTCTGGACTGGTTCATATTAGTGGTCATGCCCCACTATTCAGGTTGTTAAACATTTCTATATTGTGCTGTGCACTTCGTTACAATTGCAGTATGGTCTCTGTTAGTTTTGTTTCCACTTCTTACTTTGTTAAATACAGTCGTTGCCTCAGCTTTGGTCTCAGATTCATTTTATCCCACACAATCAGATTCCATAGGACACACATAATTGTTACGGGATACTCAGGCCGAGTAAGAAATCTGCTGGGATAATGTCGACTGAGACAAAGTTGGATCAGTTGATCAACTCCTTACAAGGGGACATAGAGGCTCTGCAAAACAAGATTGCTAACTGGGAGGCCCATTTTGGGCAGGCGCTTCAGGATTTAAGTAATGAAATAACAGCACGGGTGCCTCCACCTCCGGGAGAGCCACTGCCAACCAGCCCTCCCAAGTTACCACTGTTTAGGTTTAATGGAGACAGCTACAAATTTCGTGGATTTATTAATCAGTGCATTTTGATGTACATGCTGCCTACTTTCATACACATCGAACTAAAGTCTTAAGTATTATCATGTTACTTACCTCCTGAGCACTCACGTGGGTGAATCCGCTAATTGAGATTCATCACCCTCATTTGAATAACCTTAACGATTTTCTTGCTGCAAAGTCTATAATGTTTGATGATCCTAATCATCGCACTACAGCTGAAAACGCAGTGTTATCATTACGGTTAGCTTTCTGTCATTGAATACACTACTAAATTTAGACGGCTGGCGGTGGATACGGTTTGGGACTGTTATGGCCAATTACTAATTTTTAAGAGGGGACTTTCTAGTGTGATTAAGGATGAGTTAGCCCATGCAGATGCCCCGCAAGAGTTAGAGGCATTCATACAGCGTTGCATGCACATTGACATACGAATTACTAAGCGTAGACAGGAGAGATTTTCAGCCTCCAACCATGTCACTAAGGCTAATTTCACATTAGCGTTTTTTTGCACAGCACATTGTGCACAATAGAAATGCATGCAAAAAAATGCATCATGTGTTTTTGCATGCATTTGCGTTTTTTATGCGCATTCGTTCTCTAGGGGTTAAAACCTGTGTCTACACATTTTTACGCCAAAAACGCATGCGCACGAAAACGCAGATGAACGCATGTCCATGCGCATGCCTTTGTTCCCATAGACTGTAATGCGTTATTTTGTCGCATTCCGTGCACAAGCGTGCGCATGCGTTTTCTTGACGCCTTTTGGCGGACTCAAAAAGGCAACAGGTTGCATCTGGCGCGCCTAGGCGCACACCTTGAAAAAACGCATGAGCATGAAAACACATACGAACGTGTGCAACAGCAAGACCATGCACACGCCATGTTAAACATAGGTACGCATGACGCATGCGCATGGACGCGCACAATGCGCTGCGCAAAGAAACACTAATGTCAAACCAGCCTTACTCTCCCCTTTCTCTTAAAGAACCTGCAGGCAAATCCTCTTGGGAAGTTGAACCAGTTCCCATGCAAGTGGATGCCTTCCAGCAGCGTCAGAGTAATGTGCGCAGGGAGCGTTGTTTTCAGGAAAGTTTGTGTTTTTACTGTGGTCAGTCAGATCACTTCCTTATCAACTGTCCCAAGTGCAAGGTACTAGCTGCTGTAGGGGAATATGAGAATCAGGTTGCTTAATCTGTTGCTTCTGAGTCCAATTTTTCTGTGAATGCTGTTTTTCATTCCCTCTCAGTGACTGCCTCTCCTAAAATATGGAAGGATAAAGAGACACTTTGTTCCCTTCCCATAAAGGTCCGGTTGTTGGGACAATGGAACTCCTGTGCAGACATGGTGGATTCAGGGGCAGGAGGTAACTTTATAGACTTAACTTTTGCCAAGAAACATGGCATACAGACTCAGCAGAGAGCCACCCCGGTAACCATGGAAACTGTGGATGATTTCCCTCTTGCTTCAGGACTGGTGGATGAGGAAACAGTGCCTCTGGAGGCTTTCATTGAACCCAATTATCAGAAAATGCTATCCTTTATGTTAATTTCTTCACCACATTTCACTTTACTTTTAGGAATTCCCTGGCTACAATTGCAGAATCCAATTACCAACTGGGAGACCAAGGAGATCACTTTTCCACCAAGGGAGACACCAGTAACAAGTCAGGCAAGTTCTCTGGATACGGAATGTACCACTGAGGTATCTATGTTACCATCCATTTATAATGAATTTTCTGATATTTCTGAAAAGAAAATGGCGATCAGCTTCCTCCTCATAGACCTTATGATTGTCCTATTGAACTACTTCCGAGGGCAGCTATTCCATTAAAAAATGTCTACCCACTGGAAGCTCTGGAGCTGCAAGCCTTGAAGGAATACATTGATGAGAATCTGGCTAAGGATTTCATTCGCCCCTCCTAATCCCCGGCTGGAGCACTCATCTTTTTCGTAAAAAAGAAGGATGGAACTCTTAGACCTTGTATTGATTATCAGCAGCTCAACAAGGAAACCACTCGGAACTGTTATCCTTTGCCGTTAATTCCTGAACTACTGGAAAGAGTACGACATGATAAGATTTTCTCTAAGTTGGATCTTCAAGGAGCTCATAATCTGATTCGGATCCGCTCTGGGGATGATTGGAAAACTGTGTTTAGATGCCGTTACGGGCACTTCAAATACCTTGTGATGCCTTTTGGTCTATGCAATGCTCCAGTAACCTTCCAACACCTGGCTAATGACATTTTTAGAGATCTGTTAGATCATTTTGTCGTAATCTATCTGGACGATATTTTGATTTTTTCTGATTCATTGCAGGAACATCAAGAGCATGTTTTGAGATGCCTGAAAGAGAATCATCTCTACATCAAGCCTGAGAAATGTGAGTTCCATCGCACTGAGATTCAATTTCTGGGTTATGTCATCTCGCCACAGGGGCTTAACATGGAAGCAAGTAAAATCCAAGTTATTCTTGATTGGCCTGCATCTAAAAATGTCAAAGAGGTACAATGTTTAATCGGATTCTCAAACTTTTATAGTTGGCTTATTCGTAATTACTCTGAAATTGTTTGTCCCATTACGCAACTAACCCAGAAGTAAAAGACTTTCTTGTGGTGTACATAGACTCAAGAGGCTTTTGATTGTCTTAAGACCTATTTCACTTCTGCACCTGTATTAATTCATTCTAACCCAGCACATCCTTTCATCGTCGAAGTGGACGCTTCGGATGGTGCTCTGGGGGCCATCCTCTTGCAGAGAACAGAAAAGAAGCGTCTGTTACATCTGTGTGCTTTTTTCTCTTGTAGACTTTCTGTTGCAGAGAAGAATTATGATGTGGGTGACAAAGAGCTTCTAGCCATTATCTCTGCATTTAAGGAATGGAGGCACCATCTGCAGGGGGCAACACAACAAGTTATTATGCTCACGGATCATCGCAATCTGGAATTTCTCAGATCTGCTAGATGTCTTTCTCCATGTCAGGCTCGTTGGAGTCTATTTTTTAATCAATTTAACTTTGTCATTTCGTACTGCCCAGGTTCACGTAATGGGAAAGCGGATGCTTTGTCCTGAATCCATGCCATGGATTCCATACCTGGGACCCCGTCCAAGACCATTTTGTTGGATGCCAACTTTGTCGAAGTCGTCCAGAATAAGGACTTATGGAAGACTATTAAGGAGGCCTATGATGCAGACCTATTTCTGGCTAACCCGACTGATGATGTGGACTTAGTTCTCAAGAACGGTATGTGGGTCTGGGATCGACGTTTATGAGTTCCAGAGGTCGTAAGTTTGCGGGTCCTCAAGTTTGTCCATGACTCCAAGTTGGCTAGTCATCGGGGGGGTACAGAAGACACAGGAGTTCCTGGGCCATTTCTTTTGGTGGCCTACCTGTCTGAAGGACATGAAGAGCTATGTTCTCTCTTGTGAGGTATGTGCACGCTTTAAGTCTCCTGGTGCATCACCGACTGGATTTCTGAAGCCACTACCTTTTCGCCCCTGGGGGTCTATTTCTATGGACTTTATAGTGGAATTATGCACCATTGGGGGAAAGAATTCTATTCTGGTTGTAATAGATCGCCTTACTAAAGTTGTCCACTTCATTCCTTTTATGAGTCTTCCCTCAGCCAAGGAGAAAGTAGATCTGGTCATTCAGAATGTGTTTCGGCTGCATGGAGTTCCGGATGAAGTCATCTCTGATAGGGAAGTGCAGTTTAGGTCTAGATTCTGGAAGGGATTTTGTTCTGCGCTTGCTGTTAATGTTTGTCTGTCTTCAGCATATCAGCCTCAGACTAATGGGCAGTCGGAGCAGACCAGTCATACTCTGGAACAATATCTTCGATGCTATATCAGTCATTCGCAGGTCGACTGGTTGGAGTTGCTTCCTCTAGCAGAATTTTGCTGCAATACTAAGGTAACACCCTTCTTTGCCAACCTGGGTTATCATCCTAGTATTCTTCCCAGATCCCCGATCGATGCACCAGTGCCTGCAGTTCATGAGAGGTTGGTGGCGATGAAACAGATTCTGGAAACTCTGAAGGAATCACTATTCTCTGCACAAGAGAGATATAAAAGATCTGCCGATAGGCTTAGGATGTCTGCACCTATGTTCAAGGTAGGGGACTCTGTGTGGTTATCCACAAAAAATTTGAAATTGAATGTACCATCACAGAAGTTGGGACAAAAATTAATCGGCCCATGCAAGATCCCTGGGATTGTAAGTTCTGTTGCCTGTCGTCTGAAGTTACCAAGGACCATGAAGGTACATCCTGTGCTCCATGTCTCCCTATTAAAACCAGTGTCTCCAAATACTTTTCAGGGTCGTATTGCGCCTCCTCCTCAGCTGTTGTTGGTGGACGGACAAGAACAATTTGTCATGGAGAAGATTCTGGACCTAGGATCCATAGGAATCAGCTGCAGTACCTCATTAAGTGGCAGGGATTATCATCTGAGAAGAACTCTTGGGAGCCTGTAAGTAATATCTGTGCTCCGCAAAAACTTGCTTTGTTCCATCAGAAATTTCTTGGGAAACTTAGTCCTTGATCATCCTGAGGCCACTTCTAAGGTGGGAGTAAAGTAAGGGTTCTGGCTGTTCCTTGGAGCCTGTTTTGCCCTTGTCCAAGATGGAGTCTGGTACTTCGCCCTGCCCTTGATCATTCTGTCTGTCCTGTTATTTTAGTCCGGGTCAGGAAATCCTCCTTGCCTGTTTTTTGTTGCTGTTGGCTGCTTAGCTTCTGCCTGTTTCTTCTGGTGTCCTTGCTGCTGCTCGTTTCTTGGTGCTCTACCTCTCCACATTCTGCTGCCTTCAGTCCTCGGTGCTGATCCCTGATCCTGACCGGGATTACCTATTGTCTGGACTTCTGGTGTGGAGCTACTCGCCTCTGGAACTGCTGTGATCATTAAGAAATTCTGACACCATTATTTCTTCCTGGACTGTGTCTGTTGGGCTGCAGTGCTGGACTTGAGCAGGACTTTTCAGCCCAAAAGGTACATTTAGAGAGTTCCTCCTGCTAACGCTCCACCTGTGTATTGCTAGACTTCAACGTTTAAGTGCTGTGTGCATTCTCACTCATATTATTGCTAGACTTCCACGTTTAAGTGCTGGGTGCATTCACACTCAGATTATTGCTGGACTTCCATTTTTAAGTGCCGTGTGCACTCCTACGTCATGTTACTGCTGGACTGGTTCGTATTAGTGGTCGCGCCCCGCTATTCAGTTTGTTGAACATTTCTATATTGTGCTGTGCAATTACAGGAAGATCTCTGTTAGTTTTTTTTTCCACCTTTTACTTTTTTAAATACACTCGTTTGCCTCAGCTTTGGTCTCAGATTCGTTTTATCCCACGCAATCAGATTCCATAATACCCACATACGTAATTGTTACAGCCAGTCTGTGAAGCCTGCAAAGCTGTTAAGCAGGTAACCCAGGGCATGGGCAATTGTGTGCACTATCGGGTGTCAGCTATTGACCTGTGCGGACATAACCGCAGTTGAAATGGTTTAATAGGTCAGATACGTTTCTGCAAAGTGAGCAGACGTATATACTAAAGAGAATGGACTGTATGTCGGTTACGTGATGTTTACCTGGCCTACCTTGGTTTATGGCTGTATAATAAACCAGAAATAGACTTATGTATTTGAAGAAACTGCTGCTGTTCAATTATCGCTGCCAAGTGAGTGTACCCCAACCCGCTTATTGATCGCTACATCACTATATATATACTCTATATATATATATATATATATATATATATATATATATATATATACAATATTCATTCCAAATAAAGGCAGCACTCCATAGTTAGTTTTCAGGTGATAGTGGATTTATTAGACCCACATATCAGGGCAACGTTTCGGTTCAAATGAGCCTTCCTCAAGATTGCCCGAAACGTTGCCCTGATATGTGCGTCTAATAAATTCACTGTCACCTGAAAACTAACTATGGAATGCTGCCTTTATTTGGAATGAATATTGGACATTGTGGCTGATACTGGACTTTCTGCCTGGGGGCCCTGCACCCGAAGCTAAGTACTGTGCTGTTTCTTCTTTTTTGTCTAATTATATATATATATATATATATATATATATATATATATATATATACAGTGGGGAAAAAAAGTATTTAGTCAGTCAGCAATAGTGCAAGTTCCACCACTTAAAAAGATGAGAGGCGTCTGTAATTTACATCATAGGTAGACCTCAACTATGGGAGACAAACTGAGAAAAAAAAATCCAGAAAATCACATTGTCTGTTTTTTTTTCATTTTATTTGCATATTATGGTGGAAAATAAGTATTTGGTCAGAAACAAAATTTCATCTCAATACTTTGTGATATGTCCTTTGTTGGCAATGACAGAGGTCAAACGTTTTCTGTAAGTCTTCACAAGGTTGCCACACACTGTTGTTGGTATGTTGGCCCATTCCTCCATGCAGATCTCCTCTAGAGCAGTGATGTTTTTGGCTTTTCGCTTGGCAACACGGACTTTCAACTCCCTCCAAAGGTTTTCTATAGGGTTGAGATCTGGAGACTGGCTAGGCCACTCCAGGACCTTGAAATGCTTCTTACGAAGCCACTCCTTCGTTGCCCTGGCGGTGTGCTTTGGATCATTGTCATGTTGAAAGACCCAACCACGTTTCATCTTCAATGCCCTTGCTGATGGAAGGAGGTTTGCACTCAAAATCTCACGATACATGGCCCCATTCATTCTTTCATGTACCCGGATCAGTCGTCCTGGCCCCTTTGTAGAGAAACAGCCCCAAAGCATGATGTTTCCACCACCATGCTTTACAGTAGGTATGGTGTTTGATGGATGCAACTCAGTATTCTTTTTCCTCCAAACACGACAAGTTGTGTTTCTACCAAACAGTTCCAGTTTGGTTTCATCAGACCATAGGACATTCTCCCAAAACTCCTCTGGATCATCCAAATGCTCTCTAGCAAACTTCAGACGGGCCCGGACATGTACAGGCTTAAGCAGTGGGACACGTCTGGCACTGCAGGATCTGAGTCCATGGTGGCATAGTGTGTTACTTATGGTAGGCCTTGTTACATTGGTCCCAGCTCTCTGCAGTTCATTCACTAGGTCCCCCCGCGTGGTTCTGGGATTTTTGCTCACCGTTCTTGTGATCATTCTGACCCCACGGGGTGGGATTTTGCGTGGAGCACCAGATCGAGGGAGATTATCAGTGGTCTTGTATGTCTTCCATTTTCTAATTATTGCTCCCACAGTTGATTTCTTCACTCCAAGCTGGTTGGCTATTGCAGATTCAGTCTTCCCAGCCTGGTGCAGGGCTACTATTTTGTTTCTGGTGTCCTTTGACAGCTCTTTGGTCTTCACCATAGTGGAGTTTGGAGTCAGACTGTTTGAGGGTGTGCACAGGTGTCTTTTTATACTGATAACAAGTTTAAACAGGTGCCATTACTACAGGTAATGAGTGGAGGAAAGAGGAGACTCTTAAAGAAGAAGTTAAAGGTCTGTGAGAGCCAGAAATCTTGATTGCTTGTTTCTGACCAAATACTTATTTTCCACCATAATATGCAAATAAAATGAAAAAAAAACAGACAATGTGATTTTCTGGATTTTTTTTTCTCAGTTTGTCTCCCATAGTTGAGGTCTACCTATGATGTAAATTACAGACGCCTCTCATCTTTTTAAGTGGTGGAACTTGCACTATTGCTGACTGACTAAATACTTTTTTTCCCCACTGTATATACGAGGGGCGCCTGAAAACTTTGAGGCCCACCCATGAGATCTTTTTTGCATGGTCTTGTTTTGCAATGCAATATGTTATTTAGTTAGTTGAATGGTCTCATGAGCAATCTGGAGTAATTTTGATTTTTTTTGTTTCCGCTACAGCATTTTAAAGTTGGGTCGCAAGGCTGAAATATGGAAATGGAGAAGTTGGCAAAGTTCACACATCGGCTGCTGCAATACACTCCTGTGGTTTCCAACTGCTTCAGCACCCACCCTATTCCCCTGATTTGGCTCCCTCGGACTATCACCTATTCCCACAGATGAAAAAGCACCTTGGTGGAAGGTGGAATTGCAGCCATTGCAGCCATTGCAGCCATTGCAACAGCCGATGTGTGAACTTTGCCAACTTCTCCATTTCCATATTTCAGCCTTGCGACCCAACATTAAAATGCTGTAACGGAAACAAAAAAAATCAAAATAAATTCAGATTGCTCATGAGACCATTCAACTAACTAAATAACATATTGCATTGCAAAACAAGACCATGCAAAAAAGATTTCATGGGTGGGCCTTGAAGTTTTCAGGCACCCCTCGTATGTATATATATATATATATATATATATATGTGTGTATATATATATATATATATATATATATATACATATATACAGCTCTGGCAAAAATTAAGAGACCACCACATCAAAACCCTGTCATGGGCATCCCATTTTCCAGACCTAAACCCCATTGACAATCTCTGGAATGTAATCAAGACGATGATGGATAGTTACAAGCCATCAAACAAAGAAGAACTGCTTAAATTTTTGCGCCAGAAGCCGTGTGAAAGACTGGTGGAAAGCCTGAAAAGGCGCATCAAAGCTGTTTTTAAAAATCATGGCTATTTCACAAAATATTGATTTCTGAACTCTTCCTGAGTTAAAACATTAGTATTGCTATTTCTAAATGATTATGAACTTGTTTTTTGCATTATTTGAGGCCTGAAAGCACTGTTTTGTTTTTTGTTTAAATTTTGACCATTTGTTTTTTTTTTAAATTTTGACCATTTAGAAAAAAATAAATACATTTATTGCTTCTGTTGTCAGAAGTTTGTAGACTAAAAGAGCAATTTACATTTTACTCAAATATACCTATAAAGAGAAAAATCAGACAAACTGAACATTTGGAAGTGGTCTCTTAATTTTTGCCAGAGCTGTATATAACCACTAGGGTAGCCAAAGCATATCATGAATTAGTCAGGAAAGAAATGAACCTCATGCAAACTTATCTATATTACTCAAGCAAAGAAAAAGAGTTGTTTGCACAGGCCTCAAGGGTTATTCTTATTTTAGCACGTTATCACTTATCTACAGATGGGATTCCCATAAATCCCTGGAAAGTAGCTCAGAAGTGGCCCATTTTAATGGAGAGATAGCTATACATGAATGAAGTGGTTTCTGCAGCAAGTGCGAGTGATTCTACAAACCCTATTCAAATACGTTAGATAGGTGATGAAATGTCAGATGTGTGCATACCTTAAGGCCAAGTTCCTACCATAAGTATTTGGTGAGTTTTTATACCTCAGATTCTCTGCACCAAATAGCTAAATTATGTTGCTTATGTTTTTTCATTGCACTTTTGGGTGCATTTTTGTTTTTTGTTTTACATGGGTCATTTTGGCTTGCTATGTTTTAAATTTACCTGCTCTGCTTTGGAAAGTTTCATTTACTTAGGTTTAAGTAAACTTTATTGATAAAGTCAAGTGCATATTACATGTGTTTTTCCACAACAGAGACACACTAATAATGCACATGAATTTTTTAGCTAACGATTTTCCTCATCTCATTCAAGTCAATGGTGATAATTCGTAAATGAACCGCATATTTACCGCAAGAGAAATTTACATGTTGCAGTTTCAAACACACACCACAGGTCAGATTACACTGCGTAAAAGAAAAGCACAGTGGTCATGAGATCTCTATAAATCCCATCCACTTTACTAGAACTCTAATACCCTGTTTATTATTTGTGCACAAAAATACAAAGTGTCAGAAATACAAATACTCGTTGTAGACTAATCATTCCTTTACGAGCATGTAGTGAGAATAACTAAAGCAGCATACTATGTCCATGTAACATCCCTGCTGGCATCACTGCATGGCTTCCCATCCCACACCAGGCAGAGACACTGACTTACTCACCACTCCTGGCCATGGAGTGCGTTCTGTCCTCTGCTTGCTGTATGCTGTAAACCACGTATCCTCTGATTGCTGTGTGCATACTTCCTGGCTGTATTCTTAGGGTGGTCGCTCCTGCCCTTTCTGATTCGTAAAGAGACAGTGTGCACATTACTAATGTGTCCGCAGCCTATTGCTAACAGGCACTTGGTACTTAAGGCATATCCACCAATAGGAAGATGCCTGAGCAACATTCTCTTTCAGTCTGTGTTCAACTACTGAGTTGCCAAGTTCTGTCCTGTTTCTAGTCTTGTTTCTGTCACCTTAGGGGCTGTATACTCAGGCCTGAATCCTGAACCTGTGTCTGTCCTTGTCTGAATTTGTACTATTCCTGAACCTGTTTGTATCCATGTCTGGATCCTTCCCTAACTTGTTAGGTTTGTCCCTGTACCTATTCCTTACACTTGAAGTGTCTGAATCAGCTTCTATCTCTTAAAAACCTGCAGTGTCTGTACTGGCACGTAACTCAAAAAAACCTGGTACTGGCACGTAACTCAAAAAAACCTGAAGTAGCTGAACCAGCACCTATCTCTATCCTGCGGCTCTGCATCTGTACCGCACCTGCGGATCTGCATCCGTTCCACATGTGTGGCTCTGCATCCATTCTGCACCTGTGGCTTCTTGTCTGTCCAGTCTGTACTGGGTCCTACTTGTCCCTGTGTTCCAGTCATACCTGCCTGTGTCCCAGTCCTTACTGAAACTGTTGCTGTCCCTCCAGTCTGAACTTTGCCCACCTGCCTGCCTGCCAGAGTGTCAGCCATGCCTGCCTGCCTAAATGTCAGCCTTGCCTGCCTGAACTACACCCGTGCCTTCAGTACTTGCTTGTCTATACATCACCTGAGCCAGACAGTATACCTACAGTACTTGCCTGCACCTGTTGTTACAGTGTCCTGTCCCCTTGGGGGTCAGCTGCTACTGCCAGATGCCACCCTGGAGTGGTACCTGGCAGCTACCTGCTGCACAGACCTGACCTCACCACTAGAGGCTCCATCGAACACTAAGGTACCTGCTTATTCATGCCCCTCCAGAGTAAGTCTGGTTTGTGGCACAGTGGGGCCATAACCCTCGCTCACGCCATCCAGTCTGGGTATGAGCGATACAGCCCACATGATAGAGAGATAGTTACACTAGCCCTAAGTCAACAAACTATGAACGAATATGGTACATTTTCAGATGTTTTTTAGTGAGAGAAGAATAAAAGCATTAAGGTTGTGCAGAAAACATGTTTTATAATCCTAATTTTTTTATCTTTGAAATAAAGCGTTAATTTGGCAGATGCTATGATCTTTCACGTAGCAGATATATGATCCATGCCTATATGTCAACCAGTGGAGATAAATTATTCACTTATTCACTGTGCTCAATGATCAGATGATAGAACACCTGACCTATATTTTAAGATTTTCCTTGCAATAATATATGCATTAATTCTAGTGTTGCAGATTAGGTAAATAAGTGGATTATTTCCTCTATTCTCACTCCTTTATGTTATTAAGTTTCCTGAGGACATAAAGAATGTTAATAAAATGTTTTAACTGGGTAAGTGCTAGGATATTTTACAGCTAAATGATTATGGAAAATGTCACAATTTTGCTACTTAGACCAGTACTGCACATTTAAAGCGTCCATAAAACATTGAGCTCGGATTCTGATATCTGAAACTTCAAGGCCTCCAGACACTGAGTAGCTGCCTCAAAAACATATATAATGCAGTTATCTCAGATTAGGAGACCCAGTGGTTTGGCTGGGTATTGCAATCCCAGCTCAACCTGAAAACCCACCTCTTCAGGAAAGTCTACAGCCTGCAATGATCCCTGCTGCCTCCTCACCACTACTGGAGCTACCGACTCCTCCTCAACACCGGAGCTGCCGCAACCCCCCAACCTACTGTCTCCTTCCCCACCATCCTGTAGAATGTAAGCCCGCAAGGGCAGGGTCCTCTCCCCTCTATATCAGTCTGTCATTGTTAGTTTGTTTACTGTAAGTGATATCTGTAATTTGTATGTAACCCCTTCTCATGTACAGCACCATGGAACCAATGGTGCTATATAAATAAATAATAATAATAATATTTTCATAGATGTGTAAAACTGGCCTAAGTCTGCAGAAAAATCGTTGTTCCGTAGATATATGAGATTCCAAGTATGAACTGAAGATGACGATATCATCTAGATATGCTGACGCATATTCTTTGAGGGGCTGTAGAATTAGGTCCATCAACCTTTGGATGGTGGCTGGGGCATTCATTGTCAAAAAGAAAGAACAGCATACTGAAAATGGCCATCTGAAGCAGAAAAGCAGTCTTCTCCTTAGGCTGTGTGCACACGCTGCGGATTTTGCTGTGGTTCCGCAGCGGTTTTGGCTGCTGCGGACCCGCAGCAGTTTTTGCTGCGGTGTACAGTACCATGATTCCCTATGATAATTAAAAACCGCAGTGCAGACGGTGCGGAATTTTCCACGCGGATTATCTGCGGTTTTCAATCCGCAGAAAGAATTGACATGTCAATTCTTTCTGCGGATTCTGCTGTGGTTTGCCATCTCCTCCATTGAGGAGATGAAAAACCGCATGGCAAAACCGCAGAGCAATCCGCAGGTAAAACCACAGGTATTTTGACCTGCGGTTTCACCTGCAGATTTTACAAAATCCGCACGGATGAATCCGCACCTAATCCGCAGCGTGTGCACACAGCCTTAGTCTTCTCCTTAGCCTATTCAAGTCAAAGAAACTTTCCAATAGACTTTAGTGAGCTCAAAAGTGGTTGTTACAAACCTGGCAGGTCCCAATCCAATCTTCAACCTGGGGCATTCGATAGGCATCACATTTTCATATTAAATTTAACTACCAAGTCATAACAAACCTCGTTCTGCCATCAGGTTTGGGGATTAGGACAACGGGGCTTGACTAATCAGTGTTTTTTTATTACCCCTAGAGACAACATTTTTTTTTTACCTTCCTCTAAATTAGTCTTTCTGAGCCTTTGATACACAATATGGTCTTAATTTAACCTTTTGGTTAGACTCAGTCACAATATCATGTTTTAATAGATAAGATTGCTCTGATACTTCTGAAAAGACATCTCTATTCCTTTATTCAAGGGTAATAATACGGCCTGAGGGTAGACACATCAGCACATTCTATACTCACTGTGCTGGCAGCTGCTTCTTCCCTGGTGCGTCCCACATTCTTCCTGGAGTTCAAAGGACTGGAGGCAGTGCCCAGGATAACTTCAAACAATAAAGATTTATTTTCTTCATGACACAGCACATCCAATACACCTTTAGCACACTTAACACCATACCAGCAATACTTTTTCTTCAGCATTCCCTAGCTTCTTCAGCTACACCAGAATGGACCACAAAGTCACTACGGGACGAGTAGCCCTGTGAAAATGGCACTTTGACCTATCTCCCTGGAACCGGCTTCAGTCCAGACACAGAAATAATCATCTACTAGGTCATCCACCCCCTTTTGGTTATCCTGCCCGAGCACTCGCTGGTGGCCCACGCGACTATTTCTTCAGCACCAGACTTTTGCTGATGCTTCATCAGTGACTTCCTCACTGGCTTCTTTTGTGTTAGGAACGGCGGAACGCACTAAATAAAAATAATAATAAAGTGCGTTTGCCGCTTGGTGTCCACCGTGCAGTAGGTTATATAACCGCTGCTAAGTGGTGGCAGGAGCAATATGGTGGTAATGTGCACAGGTTTAAATGTCACCCAGGTGCGCAGCGCAATCTCTGTTAAGTCACAGAGATGTCAAAAAACATAAATACACAGACTGAGCCTGTTGAGGTCACAGTATTCAGTATAAATACACACACGGTATCAGGTCACAGGAGTAGCCCAAGGCGGCACTACGTCCGTCTAGACCTATCATGTGTGCGGCGTCGCAGCTGCAGATGCTAAGGAGAGCTGCTACTGCAGCGCGGCGTGGACACTGCTGCTAAATGACAAAGCTATGACGCAAGCGCAATGTCGGACGCTAGCAGCTGTGGATGTGTTAGGCGTCAGATTTCTGCATTTGCTCTGCAGGGATCCAGACCCTCACATTCTGCAGTCTCCTGCTGTTTATCTACTGCAGAAGAGATTGCAGAGGTGATTGCCTTGCAACAAATCTCTCCTGAGGCTAAGTCCTTCTGTCCTCCTACTGAGCATGCTCATGGGACGATCTCCCATTGGAGATCGGGAGTCATGTGCTCAGGTCCCGCTCCAGATCTCATTGGTCCATCTCAGAGATCTGGAAGCTTGCGGAAGGTCCCGGCTGCTATAAAAGGCGCGCATGGCTTTTCCGCCATGAGATAGTATAGACTTACTTGCTGCTGTGTGTATAAGGACGGATGTATGATTCTGGTGAATCATTATAAAACCCCTTCCCTCTGATATTACGTATGTGGTTAGGGACTGAGTTTAGAATCAGCGCCAGCGCTCCTCTGCTGCAACATCCACAGCTGCTAGCATCCAACATTGCGCTTGCGCCTTAGCCCTGTCATTTAGCGGCAGTGTCCATGCCGCGCAGCAGTAGCAGCCCCCCTTTGCGTCCGCAGCTGTGACACCGCACACACGGTAGGTCTAGACGGACGTAGTGCCGCCATCTTGGGCTACTCCTATGACCTGATACCGTGTGTGTATTTATACTGAGTACTGTGATCTCAACAGGCTCAGTCTTTTGTATTTGTATTTATTTGGCATTCCTGTGACTTAACAGAGATTGCTCTGCGCACCTGGGTGATGTTTAACCCTGTGCGCATTACCACCATATTGCTCCTGCCACCATTTAGCAACGGTTATGGGTCGCCCGCCAGGGCAGTGGGGTACTCGGTACCGGGCCGGTATCTCAGAGGGAAGTGTCACAGTAGCAGTGACCCGGTCTATGACCCTGGGCGTCCATGTAAAAGGGGTTAAGCGTGGCAGGTTAAAGTTTATAAGTGGATGATACGTGACGCCACCTGTGGTGATCGGCAATAAAGGGGTTAAGCTGACGCTGCAGACAGATCCTCTGGGAGAGATGGTATAAGGCAGCAAGATGTAATAGCTCCCCACAGGTGGAGCTGTGGTCCCAGGGCAGTGGTAATAGGTGTTGAGGAAGAGGGTGTAGTGTCTGACACAGAGATGTAGCAGTGCTGGAGGATTTGCAGGAAGAATGCAATGACACAACAGGGTCCAGTTTCCGTTACCTTTACTGTGCTTTGTAAGTGCAGTCCAGGGTCCAGATTACAGAGGGAACAGAGGCAGGCCAGCTTGGAAGCAACTTAGTAATCTCTCTATGCAGATGGGTTGTGTAGTCTCCTTTTTAGCGCTTATCTGAGGTACTTGCAGTACTGTGTTACACTGAAGTTCCACTTGCTTGTTCTCTTTTAGAACTCCCTCGAATGGCAGACAGCTGTAGCCTTATTCTTCTGGCTCACACATTGCTGTTGTGCCTCCGAGTCTTATGTGGGAACAGAGCATTTACAGCTTCCTATTCCTCCGGTTTCTGCTGCAGGAACATCAGTATCTGTACAACCTTGGAGACCGGACTCCAGACCATGCGCTACAGCTAGAAGTGAGCCTGAACTCTGCTCAATCTTCCAGCTCCTCTCCTCATGTCCACACACTTCACCCTCCTCACACGAACTAACTATTTTCCCCTTCCTGGCCCCCAGAGAGCAGCTCCTCCCCCAGTTTTGGTTCAGAGCTCCCTCTGCTGGCCTGGAGTGGGAACTGTGCTGTGTGCTGTATTTAACTGATAGAGAGACCCTTCATTGCTTCCAAACATGACATCACACTCCCTAGGAGGAAGGTAATGCCTCTGTGGCGACCATACTCCTGGGGGCGCCACAGTTATATCACCTACTGCACGGTGGACCCCGAGCGGCAAACGCACTTTATTATTATTTTTATTTAGTGCGTTCCGCCGTTCCTAACAGGATGTTGCAGCAGAGGAGTGCTGGTGCTGATTCTAACTCAGCCCCTAACCACATACGTAATATCAGAAGGAAGGGGTTTATAATGAGTCATTCACCAGAATCATACAGCTGTCCTCATACACACAGCAACAAGTAAGTCTATACTAGTGCATGGCGGAACAGCAATGCGCGCCTTTTATAGCAGTTGGGACATTCTGCAAGCCTCCAGATCTCTGAGATGGACCAATGAGATCTGGAGCAGGACCCGAGCACATGACTCCCGATCTCCAATGGCAGATCGTCCTATGAGCATGCTCAGTAGGAGGGCAGAAGGACTTAGCCTCAGGAGAGATTTGCTGCAAGGCAATCTCCTCTGAAATCTCCTCTGCAGTAGGTAAACAGCAGGAGACTGCAGAATGTGAGGGTCTGGATCCCTGCGGAGTAAACGCAGAAATCTGGCGCCTAACACTTTTCCACACTGCTGCAGATACCATACTCCACTTCACACGTTTGTGTGGCAGCTAAACAGCTCAGGCACAGGAACATCTGAGCAGCACCATGGGCTACCCCCGACTATAACCGGGAAAGACTCTCTAGCTAATTCCCAGCTACCACTTCTACCATTAACCTCTAAAGTGTCCTACAACTGTGCTCTATTATGCAGTGTACTCAGTGCCCCCATCTAGTGTCCTTTCTACTAACTGCACTGACCCTAACTTATATATCATACACAGATACGTAAATACGTCACAATTATATATATACATGACACATACAAATATGGCAATCATATACAGGTAACTAGTAGCAACAACATTTACAGGGCTAGGCCCTGACCCTCTTACATACCCCCTTCCTAAAATCATTGACGTCCCCGGCAATGTGAAAACGATACTAACATTTTCCTGCAAAACATAAATATACCGTGTTTTAAATTAGCATCTATAGTAATATATCAAACTCTTTTATTTTACAAGGATACTCCACACAGGGAGAGTAATAATGTCCACTTTTTAGTATGACAACGCACGTGTCCATATATTACAACTTCTTACAAAAAGGTGCCTTCCCTCCCTTTGAGGGGAGCACAGTCTTCAGCTCTTTTCTACAGTGTAGCAGGGTTCCCTTACCCTGAGGGGATGCGGAACAGTCCCTGAGAGGTGCAACGTGTGCTAAAAAGGAAAGGGCAAAGGAGAGTTCAACGGCCTGCATCCTTTTTGCACGTGAGCGCCTCACTCCCAACCTCAGAAAAAATCATGCCTGGCTTAACCCGCATATGCTCTCGCAAGGCCTGCTTCATCAACACGTCACGCAAACCTGTCACTAGCTGGTCTTGCAGCACAACGCCAATTGGCCCCACACCTATGCTGTCCTTCCGTACGATGGCAGTATGGAGTTCCTGCAGGGCATTCATAACTGCATCACGGTCTCACCCTCTCTTTGTACCCGGGGAAACAGTCGCATGCGCAGCTCACCTACGTCAGTGGGGTCCCTATGCGTCTCCTCAAGTATACACAGAACTTTGTCCAGGGTATCTCTCGCCTGGGGGGTCTAAGCATAACAGAGTCCCGTGCATCCCCCTCTTGGGCCATCACAGCTATTTCTGCCTCCCAGGCTGGCATCATGGGATGCATCCGCATCATCCCTCGGATGCACTCCGTCCAACTCCACAGCATAACAATGCTCCCAGAGAATTTTGGCAAATTAATTAGCATGGATCCCAGGGAGATGGTAACCCTGGGGCCTCCCCCAACTGCTTGGTCTGCCCCCTCTGCACCGTTGTGTGACATCCTGCCGACTACGCCACATGTAATAATACGGCCCAGGGATAGACACATCAGCACATTCCGTACTCACTGTGTTGGCAGCTGCTTCTTCCCTGGTGCGTTCCACATTCTTCCTGGAGTTCAAAGGACTGGAGGCAGAGCCCAGGATAACTTCAAACAATAAAGATTTATTTTCTTCATGACACAGCACATCCAACAAACCTTTAGCACACTTGACACAGTACCAGCAATACATTTTCTTCAGCTTTCCCTAGCGTCTTCAGCTACACCAGAATGGACTACAAAGTCACTATGGGATGAGAAGCCCTGTGAAAACGGCACTTGCACCTATCTCCCTGGAACCGACATCAGTCAAGACACGGAAATAAACATCTACTAGGTCGTCCACCCCTTTTGGTTATCCTGCCCGAGCACTCGCTGGTGACCCACTCGACTATTTCTTCAGTACCCAGACTTTTCCTGACGCTTCCTCAGTGACTTCCTCACTGGCTTCTTTTTCACGTTGCTGCAGATACCTTACTCCACTTCACACGTTTGTGTGGCAGCTAAACTGCTCAGGCATGGGAACATCTGAGTAGCACCAGTGGCTACCCCCGACTGACTATAACCAGGAAAGACTCTCTAGGCTAATTCCCAGCTACCACTCCTACCCTTATCCTCTAAAGTGTCCTACAACTGTGCTCTATTATGCAGTGTACTCAGTGCCCCCATCTAGTGTCCTTTCTAATAACTGCATTGTGCCTAACTTATATATCATACACAGATACGTAAATACATCACAATTATATATATACAGTACATGACACATGCAAATATGGCAATCATATACGGGTAACTAGTAGCAACAACATTTACAGGTCTAGGCCCTGACTCTCTTACACAAACTCTTTTACTTCTTTTGAGTTTTGACAGCAGACAAGGTTTCTGAAATATACATTTGTAGTAAAACAAGGCTAGGCAACTCTTTAGGTTGATTTACAGAAGACACAACCTCCTGGTCCATCCAGGGTTTGATTAAATCAGTGTAATATTTGGATTGTCTTTCTTTTCCCTGGTTGATAAACCTTATACTTCACATCATTTACTTTCTCTCTGATCTTATATAGAAATAACAATTTTGCAAAAATTTACTCTTAACTGTTGGCACCAGAACTAACTCTCTATGTGGCTGAATGCACCTGACACTGCAGCAGACATACTGAAGGTTCTGGCCTGAGCTTATCAACACCGTCGTATATGCTCCTGGACAATTGGCATTACTACTGCAATTTACAGAGAACACAAAACATTTACAATATGATGAAAAATAATCCCAGTTTTTCCACATTTTTAGCATCATTTTCAGTGTCCTAGTGAACATTCTACCAGACCATCAGTCTGGGAATGATACACTGAGATACTGTTAAAAATTACATATTTGTGTAACAGCCAATAGAGCTATTTGGTAATTTTAGACAGAACAGGTGTTCCCTGGTCTGTTAAAATTTTGGGATCCCTGTATGGGAAAACATTTTGCTCATTTCTTTTGCAATAATCTTAGGTGAGGTAATCCTGCTCTGGTTCAGTACTAAAAGTTTTGATTACTAAACAGTATGGTGGTATTATTACTACTGTGTATACTTGTAATATGTGGTTATGGCCTAGCGGAATTACTTCTCTATTATACAACAATGTTGGTGCTCATATTGGTCAGTGTACAACCGCTTTAACCTCTATACCCCCCGAGGGTGGTTTGCACGTTAATGACCGGGCAAATTTTTACAATTCTGACCACTGTCCCTTTATGAGGTAATAAATCTGTAACGCTTCAACGGATCTTGAAGATTCTGAGGACGTTTTCTTCAGACATATTGTACTTTAGATTAGTGGTAAAATTTCTTTGATATAACTTGCGTTTATTTGTGTAAAAAACGGAAATTTGGCAAAAATTTGGAAAATTTTGCAATTTTTGAACTATGCCCTTAAATCAGAGAAGTATGTCACACAAAATATTTAATAAATAACATTTCTCACATATCTACTTTACATCAGCACAATTTTGGAACAAAAATTTTTTTACATTAGGAAGTTATAAGGGTTAAAAGTTGACCAGCGATTTCTCATTTTTACAACAAAATTTACAAAACCATTTTTTTAGGGACCACCTCACATCTGAAGTCACTTTGAGTGGTCTATATGGCAGAAAATACCCAAAAGTGACACCATTATAAAAACTGCACCCCTCAAGGTACTCAGAACCACATTCAAGAAGATTATTAACCCTTCAGGTGCTTCACAGGAGCAGAAGTAACGTGGAAGGAAAAAATGAACATTTAACTTTTTAGGCACAAAAATGATATTTTAGCAACAATTTTTTTTTATTTTCACAAGGGTAAAAAGAGAAAATGAACAGAAAAAAATGTTGTGCAATTTCTCCTAAGTATGCTGATACCCCATATGTGGGGGGAACCACTGTGTGGGCGCATGGCAGGACTCAGAATGGAAGGAGCGCCGTTTGACTTTTTAAAACTAAAATTGACTTGAATTGAGATCCGACGCCATCTCGCATTTGGCGAGCCCCTGATGTGCCTATACAGTGGAAACCCCACACAAGTGACCCCATTTTGGAAACTAGACCCACTAAGGAACTTATCTAGATGTGTGGTGAACACTTTGAACCCCCAAGTGTTTCACTAAAGTATATAACGCCCGGGCATGAAAATAAAAAATCATATTTTTCCCACAAACATGATTGTTTAGTCCCCAATTTTTTATTTTTCCAAGGGTAACAGGAGAAATTGGACCACAAAATGTGTTGCACAATTTGTCCTGAGTACGCTGATACCCCACATGTGTGAGGGAACTAGTGTTTGGGCGCACAGCAGGACTCGGAAGGGAAGTAGCGCCATGTGACTTTTTAAAACTAAAATTGGATTGAATTGAGATCTGACGCCATGTTTCATTTGACGAGCCCCTTATGTGCCTATACAGTGGAAACCCCACACAAGTGACCCCCATTTTGGAAACTAGGCCCAGTAAGGAACTCGGAAGGGAAGTAGCGCCATTTGACTTTTGTGGTGAGCACTTTGAAAAACATATATCAAGATTGAAACTTATAAGGTCAAAAAATGAAGAATATTGTTATTAGAGAACCTTATATATCAGTAAAAGTTCAGATAAAAATTAACTTTTATTATGCCTATTAAAAACACAAGACATTACCAAGCATCAAACAAGCAACCGTGCTGGCTACCATAGCCCTAAATAAATAACACCTAATGCCACAAGCCTGCCTACCAGCGGAGGTTGGCTCCCTAAACACAAAACGAGATTGGCACCACCGCTCCTCAGCGGCTGACCCTAATACTCCTAAATGTCCCTATCTTGGTGCGTTACGTGGTCACCCATTTAACCATACAACAGGAGTATATAGGGGTTGCCAGTCAAGGATTGTGGTTAGGTAGGCAACAATAGAAAGTATGTGCAAAAAGAGGTGAAATGGCAACACAACAGTAAAGTGATGAGTGCAAATGCTAAAGTACCTCACTACACTGTTCCCTGTTACTATATATCCTTCTTGACAGCAGAGGTTGGCACCCTACTGGTCAGCGGAATGGCGCCCCCGCTCCACGGCAGCTGTCCTTGGATTTCCTGATCCCACTCAAATATTGACACAAGGGTAGCCATATAACAATTAATAAGGCAACTAACATGCAACTAACATGCTTTTGCTTCTTCGGGAGGCAAAATGCGCGTCGGGGCAGAGGGACACCATTCATGTGGCATAGCAGCGGTCCACTCAGGTAATTATATTATTTCTATCAGCCTATATGTATCCTAAAACCTGCACTTTACCTTATGACCACTGACAGGTCGAAGCCTTACTAGTGTAGATACAGCGGAATTTCACTGGGCATTTGTCAATGTGCATTGGTTCCTGGCTGGACCACTTTGGATTTTTTTGAGGCACAATTCAGATGCTTAAACATTGTTGTAAGGCACTGGTATTCAGAGGTGTGTATTAATTGATATAAACTATATAGCATCTAAATGTAATCCTGCTGCTAAATGGCACCACATGGGATGGTATTAATTCCCTCTCTCTCTTCTGTTTGTATTTGCACCTTTCTGGTTATTTTTAAATGAAGTATCAATAAAATCTTTTTTAATCTTCATGGTATTTCACTTCATTTTTTCCTATAAATCAATAGGGGTGAATTAGAAGTGCATAACATGCAAGAATGCCAGAGAGGCAGATAAAAATCTAAATGGCGTATATAGCACTGATATATGCTTAAATCATGTTGATAACAGCAAGCTTGAGGGGTACTTATGATTAGTTGATATCCAAGAAACCTCGACGCGTTTCTCCTTAGTGGATAATCAGAAGATTAGATGAAAAGATGCTGCATGATAACCATCTGAATCCCTTCTAAACATAGATACTCCAGTCATGAAAGAGAACACTTCCTCCATATGGTAGAGGTATATATCAATGTCTCTCAAAATGGAGCCAGGTACTATTTCACCATTACTTAACATAAATGGAATTTGCCCTCTAGATTTTAAAAAACATGTTAGCATAATTGGAAATCCCAAATGCCCATAGGTGGAGGGCTAGATTATGTAACTACCTGCATATTTTTTCCACAAACATGATCTTTTAGTCCCCAATTTTTTATTTTCCCAAGGATAACAGGAGAAATTGGACCCCAGTGTTAGGGACAGCGGAACGCACTAAATAATAATAGAAAGTGCGTTCGCCACCCGGGGTCCACCGTGCAGTAGGTGTTAAAACCGCTGCTAGACAATGGCAGACGCGTTATATGGCGGTATAATGCGCACGGGTTCAACGTCACCCGATGTGCGCAGAGCGGACTCTGTTAACTCGCAGAGGCGCTGTAACATAAACATAAACACCGAGCCTGTTAGACTCACAGGTCTCAGCGAAATTGCACGCACGGTATCAGGTCACAGGACAGGGTCCAAGACAGGGGACGGTGTCCGTCTAGACCTACCGTGCGTGCGGCGTCGCAACTGCGGATGCCGGTAAGTGCTGCTGAATGCAGCGCGGCGGCAGACACAGCCGCTATGCGATAGTGCCGTGAGAGACGTGACACCACCGGACCCTAGTGTAGAGGTGCGGTGTGTACAGTGGCCTAAGGTTTGCCACTGACTGGCGCTGACTCTTTCTATAGTTCCCTATCCACATGTGTAATATTAGAGGGAGGGGAATCTTAATAAGTCAGTCACCAGAATCATACATCCATCACCATTCACACATCTAGCAAGAAGAGTCTATACTAGCACATGGCTAAGCGGCCATGTGGGCCTTTTATAGCTGTGCTCTGCTGGGACCTTCCAGATCTCTGAGATGGACCAATCAGATCAGGAGAAGGACCTGAGCACATGACTCCCAATCTCCAATGAGAGATCGTCTCATGAGCATGCCCAGTAGCAGGACAAGAGGACTTAGCCTCTGGAGTGGCTTGCTGCAGGACAGCCTGCGCTGCTATTGCTGACCCAGAGGTGGCAGCAACAACCAGTCCTACAGAGCTGGTCTGAGCAGAGCGTCTGGGATTGCTGTGCAGGCTCCTGAGCAGTTGGTGGAGAATGGGAGACCACTGGATGCAAGGCTCTCGATTCCTGCTGTGCAGCTGCAGGAGCCTGATGCCTAACACCCAGAAGTTGTTGTACAATTTGTCCTGAGTACCCCATATATGGGCGAAAACTACTGTTTGGGCACACGTCGGGGCTTGAAAGGGAAGTAGTGACAATTTGAAATGCAAACTTTGATGGAATGGTCTGTGGGCGTCATGTTCTGTTTGGCAAGCCCCTGAAGTGCCTAAACAGTACAAACCCCACACAAGTGACCCCATTTTGGAAACTAGACCCACTAAGGAACTTATCTAGATTTGTGGTGAAAACTTTAAACCCCAATTGTTTCACTAAAGTTTATAATGCCCGGGCGTGAAAATAAAAAATCCTATTTTTACCCACAAAAATGACATTTTAGTCCCCAATTTTTTATTTTCCCAAGACTAACAGGAGAAATTGGACCCCAAAAGTTGTTGTACAATTTGTCCTGAGTATGCTGATACCCCATATGTGGGAAAAAACTGTTTGGGCACACATCAGGTCTCGAAATGGAAATAGTGATGTTTTGGAATGCAGACTTTAATGGAATGGTCTGCGGGCATCATGTTCCGTTGGCAGAGCCCGTGATGTGCCTAAACAGTAAAAAAAAAAACACAAGTGACCCTATTTTGGAAACTAGACACCCTAAGGAACTTATCTAGATGTGCCCACTTTTTGGAACTAATCTTCTGTTCCCTGTAAATCTAAGTAAATTAGTAGTGCATGGTGGTGTGGTACAATCTGAAGCAATCTTTTATACACAGGCCAGGTTTGTCGGGGCAGGTGTCGTATTGATAAATGGTAATGAACATGAAAACTTTGCACTCAACTTAATGATGTGAGAATTAGTTTATTGTAGTACACATAAAATGTTTTGGTCACCAGGACCTTTGTCAGTTACGTACTAGAATAATAAGTTTCCTATTAACCCCTTTACCCCCAAGGGTGGTTTGCATGTTAATGACAGGCCAATTTTTACAATTCTGACCACTGTCCTTTTATGAGGAAATAACTCTGGAACACTTCCGTGGATCCTGGTGATTCTGACAGTTTTCTTGTGACATATTGTACTTCACGATAGTGATAAAATTTCTTTGATATGCCTTGCGTTTATTTGTAAAAAAAAAAAAATGGAAATTTGGCGAAAATTTTGAAAATTTAGCAATTCTCCAACTTTGAATTTTTATGCCCTTAAATCATAGAGATATGTCACACAAAATACTTAAGGCCTCTTTCACACTTCAGTTTTTTGCATCAGTCAAAATCCGCCAAAAGGACGGATGGCGGATCCGTTTTAGTACTGATGACAACGGATGCCACCCGTCCGTTTTTTTGACGGATCCGACAAATGAACAATTTTAAAGGAAAGAGAGAGAGAGAGAGAATTTTTTTGTCCGGCACCCAGAAAGAATTTCGGGTTAAATGAGTGTCTGGAGGATCCGCCAGAGAAAAAAACGTTGCAAGCTCCGTTTTGAAATCTTTGAGAATGGTGACGGACAGCAACTTTTGGAGGATCCGCAAAAAAAACTGATGCAACGGACGGCAATCCGTCACAATCCGCCAATAATGGAAGTCAATGGGGAAAAAAAACGGATCCTCAAAAGAAAATTGCGGATCCGTTTTTTTCAAAACCTGGCGGATTGTGACTGATTGTAAAAAACTGAAGTGTGAAAGAGGCCTAATGAGTAACATTTCCCACATGTTTACTTTACATCAGCACAATTTTGGCACCAAAATTATTTTTTGTTAGGAAGTTATAAGGGTTAAAATTTAACCAGCGATTTCTCATTTTTACACCATTTTTTTTTAGGGATCACATCACATTTGAAGTCACTTTGAGGGGCCTATACGATTGAAAACACCCAAAAGTGACACCATTATAAAAACTGCACCCCTGACGGTACCTCAAAACCCCATTCAAGAAGTTTATTAACCCTTCAGGCGCTTCACAGGAATTTTTGGAATGTTACTATACAATACTCATTTGTCATGAGTATGCTGATACCCCATATATGCACGTAAATGACTGTTTGGGTGCATGGCAGAGCTTGGAAGTGAAAGAGCGCCATTTGACTTTTCAATGCAATATTGGCTGGAATTGAGATTGGACTCCATGTCGCGTTTGGAGAGTCCCTGATGTGCCTAAACAGTGGAAACCCCCCACAAGTGACACCATTTTGGAAACTAGACCCCCTAAAGAACTTATTTAGATGTGTGGTGAGTACTTTGAACCCACATGTGCTTCACAGAAGTTTATAACATAGAGCCGTAAAAATAAAAAAATCATATTTTTTCACAAAAATTATTTTTTCGCCCCCAATTTTTTATTTCCAAAAGGGTAACAGGAGAAATTGGACCATTAAAATTTTTGTTCAATTTGTCTTGAGTATGCCGATACCCTATATGTGGGGGTAAAGCACTGTTTGGGCGCACAGCAGAGCTCAGAAGGGAAGGAGCACAGTTTTACTTTTTCAATGCAGAATTGGCTGGAATTGGGATCGGACGCCATGTCACATTTGAAGAGCCCCTGATGTGTCTAAACAGTGGAAACTCCCCAATTCTAACTCCAACTCTAACCCCAACACACTCCTAACCCTAATCCCAGCCCTAACCCTAATCCTAACCCTAACTTTAGCCCCAACCCTTACCCTAACCCTAACCCTAGCCCTAACCCTAATGGTAAAAAGGAAATGAATACATTTTTTTTATTTTATTATTTTTATCTAACACAGAGGGTGATAAAGGGGGCTTTGATTTGCTATTTATAGCGGGTTTTTTGTGTGGCAGCTGTCACATGCTAAAAGACACTTTTTATTGCAAAAAATAGTTTTTGCCTCACCACATTTTGAGAACTATAATTTTTCTATATTTTGGCCCACAGAGTCATGTGAGGTCTTGTTTTTTGCGGGACAAGCTGACGTTTTTATTGGTACCATTTTCGGGCACATGACTTTTTTGATCGCTTTTTATTACGATTTTTGCGAGACAGAATGAACAAAAACCAGCAATTCATGAATTTCTTTTGGGGGGAACGTTTATACCGTTCCGTGTGTGGTAAAATTGATAAAGCGGTTTTATTCTTTGGGTTAGTTCGATTACAGCGATACCTCATTTATGTTTTAATTATGTTTTGGCGCTTTTATACAATAAAAACTATTTTATAAAAAAATAATTGTTTTTGCATCGCTTTATTCTGCGAGCTACAACTTTTTAATTTTTTTGCTGATGATGCTGTATTGCAGCTCATGTTTTTCAGGACAAGATGTCGTTTTCAGCGGTACCATGTTTATTTATTTCTGTCTTTTTTATCGCGTGTTATTGCACTTTTTGTTCGGCAGTATGATGATAAAGCATTATTTCTTGCCTTGTTTTTTTTTATGGTGTTCACTGAAGGGGTTAATTAGTGGGACAGTTTATTAGGGCGGGTCGTTACGGACGTGGCGATGCTAAATATGTGTACTTTTATTTTTTTTATTTACAGAAATGTATTTATTGGGGAAATTTTTCTTTTTATTTATTTAGTAATTTTTAAAAAATATTTTTTACACAGTATAATTTTTTTTTTAACTTTTTTACATTGCGTAATTCTTCCTTATGCTATCGGAAAATTGTGATCATGTTTGATTGCAGTGTGCTGGGGTTAAAGTGCCGGGAGCGGTCCGTGACCACTTAGTGCCGGGTGTCAGCTGTGAGAATCAGCTGACACCCAGCCACAATTGGCCGCGCTCCCCCCGTGAGTGCGTCCGATCGCTGTGACATACTATCCCATCCAGGGTCAGAATTTCACGTGTTTTATAGATGGGATAGTACGTCTAAGGTCATAAATGGGCTAAAATAGTAGTGGTTATCCGGATGCATTTACATCCATCAGAGTTAAATTCAGGTTATGATTGATTGGCATGCAGTGCCAATCTTTATAGGGAGACATGTAGTGACAATCTTTATAGGGAGACGTGGCGTGTGCGTTTCCTCCTGAGACACGGTATCTGCCAAAGTAGCGTTTTCGGGAGGCCTCTCTGATTTTTGCAGACAGTACCGCAGGCTGTGGTACCTCGCGAGGAGAGGGATTTGAAGAGCGGGATGCTGGCATAAAAGTTATCGGTGTAGAGGTGATAACCTTTATCCATCAGTGGGTGCGCCAAATCCCACACAATTTTCCCACTCACTCCCAGGACAGGGGAACACTCAGGGGGTTCAATCCTGGTGTCCTTTCCTTGATAAGCTCTAAAGCTGTGGGTGTACCCTGAGGTACTCTCACACAGCTTATAGAGTTTGATTCTGTACCTGGCCCTCTTGCTGGGGCACATACACTTCAGCAAACTTTTTGTTGAAGTGTTTGATGACTGGCCGAACTTTGAACAGATGGTCAAAGATGGGGTCATCTCGTGCGGGACGCTGTGCATCATCGGTATAATGCAGGAATTTGTGGATGCCTCAAAACGCGTCCGGCCCATTACCATTCGGAACACTGGAGTGTTATATAAAATATCAACAATCCAATATTGCCGAAATTCTGGCTTCTTCAGGATCCCCATGTTAAGGACCAGGCCCCAAAACTTTATCATTTCAACTGCGTCTATAGGAGACCAGTTAGAAAATGATGAACAAGGGTTTTGCGACAAAAATTGAAGAGCATGTAAATTAGTTTGCTCCATTATGAAGTTAATCAGTGGCTTGTAATTTTCGGGGGGCAAGGTCCATACGGGGTCCGCAGTGGGGTGCGCTGGTTCATCTTCAGGAATAGGCGCTACCTCATCTTCTGTCCTGGGACATCTGCGTGACGGTTCCACAGGACCCGAGGAGGAAGAGGAAGAGGATGAAGAAGCTAAAAAGTAAAGAAATGTGGGATCCTCTCCCTCGTTATCAGTGTCGGAGGCAAGAAAAGCATATCCCTCCTCCAATGAATAGTGCTGTTGGGACGAACGTGATGAGCGGGACATTTTTTTGTGAATATTGTGCTTTGTGTCTACTTTATTTATAACTGTATGTGTGTGTGAGGATAGTAATTGATGCAAACTTGTCTGAAAAGAAAAAGCTAAAAGAAAAAAGCAAATAGGGAGAAAAAAAATGCCTGTGAAAAGAAACGTGTAAAACAGCAGGCACGTGCTCTGATAAGTGAACTGCGGCACTTATCAAAATTCTGTGGCAGCTGGATGTGCGCATGGGGGTGGCGCAAGGGAGGTGAGAGAAAAATGGAAAACAGTAGGCACGAGCTCTGATAAGTGAACTGCATCACTTATCAAAGTTCGGCAGCTGCTGGATGTGCACATAGAGGGTGGTGAAAAAGAAAAGCGAGCACGAGTTGATCGTTGAACTGCTTCACCAATCAACGCTCGACGGCTGCTGAATTGTGCGCACAAAGGCGGCACAAAGGGGGGTGGAGGGGGGTAAAAAGAAGGGGAAAGGGAAGGGGGAAGGGGGGATTGGGGTGGCAGTATGGGCGTACAAAATGAATAATGTGAAGTTGTGTCATGATCCAGGTTGGATATGACAGAGAAAATGCACAAGTAACCTTTTTTTCTGTGAGCTGTTTGCTCAGGGTTGGTTTTGCCCCCGGTGGCCATTAAGGGTTATTACACAGTGGTGACCTTTTTCTTAGTTCCCCCCCGGTGGCCATTAGGCTCATTGTACTTTGGTTGTGTCACGGTCATGCGTGGCTGGACACAGCGCCT
Source organism: Dendrobates tinctorius (assembly GCF_039654945.1). Taxonomy (NCBI): domain Eukaryota; kingdom Metazoa; phylum Chordata; class Amphibia; order Anura; family Dendrobatidae; genus Dendrobates; species Dendrobates tinctorius. Next base: position 25,784,943 of record NW_027361827.1, on the reverse strand, counting down.
CTGTAATGATGTATAGTAGGTTTCTATGAAGACAGTGGCTAGATGATAGAGTCACAGACACAGGTATACGTGAAAGTAGTTTGTATTAAACAAGCAGCACAGAACAGCACAGGTGCTGGCGGAGCCAGATAATGACAGCAGTGGTAACAGCAGCAGAACTCAGTCCCGTAGATAGCAAGTTGTACACCGGCACTGTGTAGATGTAAGCAGACACAGTCTGAAGAATGCAGGCAAGGACAGTCACTTAGCCCTCTCCCTTGCGGGAGGGGAATCTTCGGGCACAGTGCAGTGGCAGAGAAAGTCACTAGGTAATTGATACTGGATGTGCAAAGGTAGCAGGGATAGTCTCTCAGGTGGAACGCACACAGCAGTAGAGATCTTCATCGCATACCGTGAGTGCTGTAGTAGCGGTGAGCGGTGGAGGCAGAGCTGGAAGGAGCCTTCAGGCAGACACCGTCAGAGGGTCCAGGCGGCAGTAGGCAGCAGGTAATCCAGGTGGATTCAGCAGGAAGGAAGGAGGTAGCACAGCGTGCAACTCCCAGCTAGCAGATCAGGTACAGGACGAGATATACAAGCAAGGTAGTCACGTCCAGGAAAGCTATTTAAACCCGGCGGGCGGGACCAACAGGCGGTGATGTCACAGGAACCAGTATGGCCGAACGAAGCCAGGCTTAAGGGCAACAGTAAGGGCAAAGTCCGGAACACAGCAGAATAGGAACGATGCTTACATTATTCCCCCCTTAAAGAATGTCCTCCGGACAATCTTCGACCAGGCTTGTCCGGGTACCTTAGATGAAACTGCTCCAGCAGCCGCGGAGCACAGATATTCTCCACCGGTTCCCAGGAATTCTCCTCGACAGAGTATCCTTGCCACTTGACCAGATATTGCAACTTCCTTCTGAAGATCCGTGAATCCAGAATCTTCTCCACGACATATTGTTCATGTCCATCAACGAGCACTGGAGCTGGAGGAGAGGAAGTACGCCCTGGGAAAGAATTTGGTACAACTGGCTTTAGTAGGGAAACATGGAACACCGGGTGAACCTTCCAGGCAGGGGGTAATTTCAGACGCACCGCTACCGAATTCACTAGAGCCACGATCTTGTATGGCCCTACAAACTTCTGCCCCAGCTTGACAGTCGGTGCCCTCACCCTCAGATTCTTGGTAGACAACCAGACCGTATCTCCCACCCTATACACCGGAGCCGGCCTCCTGGTACGATCTGCTGCTCTCTTATACCTTTCCTGCGCAGTCGTCAAGGTGGTCTTCAGAGCTTCCAAATTCTGCTGTAAGAAAGAAAGATGGTCAGACACAGCAGGCACTGCAGCCTCCTTGGGGAACTGCGGCAAGATGCTTGGGTGGTAACCCTGATTAGCAAAGAACGGTGACTGCTTAGTCGAGGAGTGCTGCGAGTTGTTATATGTGAACTCTGCCAGGGGAAGCAGATCTACCCAATCGTCCTGCAGATGACTTAAGTAGCAACGGAGGTACTGCTCCAGGGTCTGATTCGTACGTTCCGTCTGTCCATTAGTCTGTGGATGGTAAGCCGAAGACAGACTTACTCTAATATCCAGAGCCGCGCAGAAACACCTCCAGAACCTAGACGTGAACTGCACCCCACGATCCGAGATCACCTCATCCGGGACTCCGTGCAGACGGACCACCTCTTGAATCAACAAGTCTGCAGTCTGTTTTGCTGTGGGTAATCCAGCGCAAGGGATAAAGTGTGCTGCCTTAGTGAGGCGGTCCACGACCACTAGAATGGTGTTCTTACCCTTGGGACCGGTAGTTCAACAATAAAGTCCATTGAGATGGATCTCCAGGGACGAGATGGTATAGGCAAGGGTTGTAACAACCCGGAAGGCGACGCACGAGGCGTCTTGAACCGAGCACATACCTCGCAGGATGACACGTATCCCTCCACGTCCTTCCGGTACGAAGGCCACCAGAAGTACCGAGCCAGGAACTCTTGGGTCTTCGTTATTCCACGATGTCCCCCAATCTTAGAATCATGGATCAGTCGGAGGACTTCAATTCTTGTCACCTCTGGTACATACAGCCGATTCTCCTGTAACCATACTCCTCCATTGTAATTTAGGCTTACTTCGGGGGTAGGTTGCCTTAGCAACGGATCTGCTGCGTATGCTGCTTTGATCTCAGACAGAAGATCCTGATGATGGATTGCAGAGATGAAATGAGCGGGAGACACAACAGTACTAGGAGACGACTTAATCACTTCCTCAGGAGCAGCAATCCTAGATAGCGCATCTGCCTTACCATTCCGTGCCCCCGACCTGTAGGAGATGATGAAGTTGAATTGGTTTAGAAACAAGCTCCAACGTGCCTGACGTGGGTTCAAACATCTTACGGACTGCATGAATTCCAGGTTTCGGTGGTCGGTAAGAACTGTAATCGGAGTTGAGGACCCCAGCAGCAAGTGTCTCCACTCCTTGAATGCCGTCACAATCGCCAGTAACTCCTTGTTCCCTACGTCATAGTTCTTCTGCGCCGGGGATAGCTTCTGAGAAAGAAAGGCACAAGGATGAAGAACTGCCTTCTCACCTCCTCTCTGTGACAACACTGCGCCGATGGCGACATCCGATGCGTCCACCTCAAGAGTAAAGCTCAGGTCTGGGTCTGGATGTCTTAAGATGGGAGCCGACACAAATTTGTCCTTCAGCCGTGTGAACGCCTCCTGGGCTTGCGGAGTCCACCGGAACGGTACCCCCTTCTTGGTCAGTTGGGTGATGGGAGCCACAATCTCAGAGAAGTTACGGATGAAGCGCCTATAGAAGTTGGCGAATCCCACAAACCTCTGAACTTCCTTCACCGATCCTGGCGCTGGCCACTCCTGGATCGCTCTGGTCTTTTGATCGTCCATCTGGAGACCCTGTGGAGAGATGACATAACCGAGGAACTGCACTGTTGCCCTGTGGAACTCGCATTTCTCCAATTTGATGTAAAGATGGTTATGCAGCAGGCGTTGCAGCACTGTCCTCACGTGGAGCCGATGTTCCTCGAGATCACTGGAAAAGATTAAAATGTCATCGAGATACACAACCATAAATACATCAAGCACATCTCGGAAAATGTCATTAACAAAATGCTGAAAGGTTGCAGGAGCATTTCGTAGTCCGAACGGCATGACCCGTGATTCGAAGTGTCCATAACGGCAGCGGAAGGCCGTCTTCCACTCATCTCCAGACCGAATTCTCACGAGATTGTAGGCTCCCCGAAGATCCAGTTTGGTGAATATCTTAGCCTGCTTCACCCTCTCCAGTAGTTCAGAGATTAAGGGTAGCGGGTGCCGATTCATGACCGTTACCTTGTTTAAATCACGGTAGTCCATGCAAGGACGCAGACCCCCGTCCTTTTTCTTCACGAAGAAGATTGGTGCACCCGCAGGAGAAGTAGACGGTCGGATGAAGCCCTTGGCGAGATTCTCGTCGATGAAGTCCTTCAAGGCCTTTAATTCAGGACCAGACAAAGGGTAAATACGCCCGAATGGGATCTCCGCCCCAGATATCAGTTCTATCGGGCAATCATAAGGCCGGTGGGGAGGTAACATATCTGCCCTCTTCTTATCACATACCTCTGCCAGATCCTGATACTCCATTGGTAATTGTCCCTCAGTCGTAGCTACTACCTTGGGGATAGCAGCGACCTTAGGAATAGCGGGGTTGCTGTTAGAACTTGGAGGGAACTGCACTTCCCTGGTCTCCCAGTTGATGCGAGGATTCTGAACCTGGAGCCAAGGTAACCCCAGGATAATAGGAAAGTGAGGAGAAGATATTAGTAAAAAGGACAAATGTTCCACATGTTCCTCTCCAATGCATACCTTCACCGACTCAGTCTCCATGGTTACCGGTCCCGATGTAAGTGGTGACCCGTCTACTGTCTCCATCAAGACTGACGACTCCCTCTTCACTGCCCTGATTCCATGCTTCCTTGCAAACGCGATATCCATGAAGTTTCCACTGGCCCCGGAGTCCAACATGGCGGCGCTCTCGACACACCGACCCTGGAAGCAGACCCTCAAGGATAGGTAATAGTGGGAATTCTTCTTAGTAGCGAAGGAGGAAACGACGGATGTCATCGAGATCACCACTGCGTTCAATGGAAGAGATGCCAGCGAATTCATATCGGCAAAGTCCAGGTCTCTCTGATTGTCTCTGCCCCCCGAATTGTTCAGATCTAGGACGCAGGACTCCCCCGCCTCGGAGTTACAATCAATGATAGCTGCAGCCGTCTTACGTCTCCTGACTGGACACTCGGAGATGAAGTGACCGGTCCCCCCGCAGTAGAAGCACAGGTTTTCCTTAAAGCGATGCTCCTTGCGGGCATCAGGAGGATTTCTACGTACGGCATCCACCTGCATCGGTTCGGGCTCGGGATTCCTCCTGCTGGTGACATCTCTGGAGGGAGAAGAGAACGGAACAGTGTTATTAAACCGTAGATCAGACCAGCGCTCCTGTCTGCGCTCAGAGAGTCGATTGTCAATGCGGATGCAGTGGTTGATGAAGTCCCCAAGAAGCACGGGCGAGTCCCCGCGTGCCAGTTCATCCTTAACTGCCGTAGACAATCCCCTGCGGAAGATGGCCTGCTTGGCTGCCCCGTTCCAGGTGGTGTCTAAAGCCCATCTACGGAAGTCCAATGCATACTCCAGCACCGAACGCTTCCCCTGCCGAAGGGTCAGCAGCGTCGTCTCAGCAGTATTAGCTCGGTTCGGGTCATCAAACATCTGCGTCATTGCGGCAATGAAATTGTCCATAGAGTTAAGCAGAGGGTCGTCGGTCTCAATCAAAGGGTTGGCCCACGCGAGTGCCTTACCAGACAGCAGCATGACTATGGTCAGAACTTTGGAGCGTTCCGTAGTGAACTGTGGGGCATGAGCAGCAAAGAAGATCCGACACTGGTTCAAAAATCCTCGGAATTTATCCCTCTCACCAGCGAACCGGAAGGGTGGAAGCTTCGGGAAGGTCGGTGTAGTATCCCGGGCAACACCTGCTACCTGCGCGGCTGGGGCCTGTTCCAGAGCAGCAATCCGATCGAGCTGCATAGGAATCGCTTGCTCCAACGCCAGAACACGATCACCCTGAAGAGGAGCTGCTTGTTCCAGCGCCGTAATCCGATTTGCCAGTCGTTGCAACTGTGCCTCTGCTGCCCCGGCGTTGTGTTCGATACGTTGCTCCAGCGTGTCCAGCTGGGTCCTAATGCCTGCCACATCCTGCCGTATCAAAGCAAGCTGCTTGCTTACACGTTTCTCCAGGGACTCTACACCTGCGGTCTCCATATTGGTGGCTTGTATATCCTGTAATGATGTATAGTAGGTTTCTATGAAGACAGTGGCTAGATGATAGAGTCACAGACACAGGTATACGTGAAAGTAGTTTGTATTAAACAAGCAGCACAGAACAGCACAGGTGCTGGCGGAGCCAGATAATGACAGCAGTGGTAACAGCAGCAGAACTCAGTCCCGTAGATAGCAAGTTGTACACCGGCACTGTGTAGATGTAAGCAGACACAGTCTGAAGAATGCAGGCAAGGACAGTCACTTAGCCCTCTCCCTTGCGGGAGGGGAATCTTCGGGCACAGTGCAGTGGCAGAGAAAGTCACTAGGTAATTGATACTGGATGTGCAAAGGTAGCAGGGATAGTCTCTCAGGTGGAACGCACACAGCAGTAGAGATCTTCAGCGCATACCGTGAGTGCTGTAGTAGCGGTGAGCGGTGGAGGCAGAGCTGGAAGGAGCCTTCAGGCAGACACCGTCAGAGGGTCCAGGCGGCAGTAGGCAGCAGGTAATCCAGGTGGATTCAGCAGGAAGGAAGGAGGTAGCACAGCGTGCAACTCCCAGCTAGCAGATCAGGTACAGGACGAGATATACAAGCAAGGTAGTCACGTCCAGGAAAGCTATTTAAACCCGGCGGGCGGGACCAACAGGCGGTGATGTCACAGGAACCAGTATGGCCGAACGAAGCCAGGCTTAAGGGCAACAGTAAGGGCAAAGTCCGGAACACAGCAGAATAGGAACGATGCTTACAGCCTCCAGCAGGGCGGAATGATACGCGTGACCCTGGATACACCGCCTCCAGTTGGGCGAATTTAAATAATAAAACGTGCAGCTGGATACGCCGCCTTCAACAGGCGAATTTAGGTAATACACGTAACACGAAATCTGGAAACCCCGCCTCCAGTAAGGCGAATTTAAACAATAAGGGAAACCTGGGTAACAATAACAATGGTGGCCCTGCGATTGGGAAACGGGGAAGTGGAGACCTCCTGCACTCCCCTGAGTCAGTCTCTCCACTCTTAGCATTCCCTAGGCTGGTTCCGCACCAGGCACGGCTCAGGATACCTTTAAACCCTAGGTCACCCTGCACCTAAACCCTCACTAGGGAAATGGTCGGTGCAGAAACTATTCCCACCACTGCACTAAACACACATAAGGAAAAGAGACAAAACAGGGGAACACCACTTAGCTTTGCTCTGTTGCTTATGCTCCCAGCAACAGAGCCCACCACCTGTGTGCATCTTTTCCTCCAACTGGGTCCAACACCATAGTGCAGCCTTGGAGCAAACAGAGTCCAGTATCTCCGTGCAGCTGTCCAGAAAACAGAGTCCAGCATAAGAGTCCAGCTATCCGCCAAAGAGTCCAGCATGTTGAGTCCAGCTTTCCAGCAACCGAATCCAGCATCATGAGTGCAGCTCTACACCATAGCTGCCACACCACCAAGCCATGCAAGAACTCCTTGCTGACACCATAGCTGCAACTCCACCAAACCATGCGAGACCTCCTTGCAGACACCATAGCTGCCACTCCAGGACTCTCACTGAGCTGCCCAGGACTCTCTTTCAGCTCCATTCTTCACGCAGGCTTGCATGTAACTGAGGACTAATCAACAACCGTGATTGACACACCTGACACTCTCTTATAGAGCAATCACACCTGTAACACAATTGCGTGCACAAACTAAAGTAACCAAGTGCAATGCCCCTTATGGCCACCGGGGGGAAACTACAACTGAAAACACAACAGTGCAATGACCCTAATGGCCACCGGGGGCAAAACCACCTTTGGCACTCAGCCTAAGGAAAAAAAAGGTTACTTTGTGCATTTAATCTGTCAGATCCAACCTGGATCATGACAGGTTGCTTTGATTTTGTGCACGTAATTATATAACAGGTGTGATTGCTCTATAAAAGAGTGTCAGGTGTGGTAATCACGGTTGGTGATAGTCCTCAGTTACAAGCAAGCATGGGTGAAGGATGGAGCTGAAGGAGAGTTCCGGGCATCTCAGTGAGAGTCCAGGAATGGCAGCTATGGTGTCTGCGAGGAGGGCTGGCATGGCTTGGTGGAGTTGCAGCTATGGTGTCAGTAAGGAGTTCTTGCATGGCTTGGTGGAGTTGCAGCTATGGTGTAGAGCTGCACTCATGATGCTGGACTTGGTTGCTGGAAAGCTGGACTCAAGATGCTGGACTCTTTTGCTGGAAAGCTGGACTCATATGCTGGACTCTGTTTCTGGACAGCTGCACACAGGTGGTGGACTCTGTTTGCTCCAAGGCTGCACTATGGTGTTGGATCCGGTCGGAGGAAAAGATGCATGCAGGTGGTGGGCTCTGTTGCTGAAAGCATAAGCAACAGATCAAAGCTAAGTGGTGTTTCCCTGTTTTGTCTCTTTTCCTTATGTGTGTTTTAGTGCAGTGGTGGGATTAGTTTCAGAACCGGCCATTACACTAGAAAGGGGTAGGTGGAGGGCGAGCTAGGGTTTAAAGGTATCCTGAGCGGCGCCCGGTGCGGAACCAGTCTAGGGATTGTTAGGAGTGTAGAGACACTGACTCAGGGGAGTGCAGGAGGTCTCCACTTCCCCGTTCCCTATCGCAGGGCCACCATTGTTATTGTTACCCAGATTTTCCCTTTTATAGTTTAAATTTGCCTTACTGGAGGAGGGGGTTTCCAGTCATACGTGTATTTCCGAAATTCGCCTGTTGGAGGCGGCGTATCCAGCTGCACGTTTTATTATTTAAATTCGCTCAACTGGAGGCGGTGTATCCAGGGTCACGCATATCATTTAAATCCGCCCTGCTGGAGGCGCTGTGTCCAGCCACGCGTGACCGTGACAAGTGGTTTTTCCTGTGGCTATGCAGTACCTGGGTTCAAAGGCTTATTGGGTGCATATGACTTGATAGCAGGGCAGGCCTTGCAGTCAATGCGTAAGAAAACAGTATTGGAATACAAAATGAATAATGAGAAGTGGATTTTCCTGTGGCCATCCAGTGCGTGGGTTCAAAGGCTTATTGGGGTGCATATGACTTGATAGCAGGGCAGGCCTTGCAGTCAATGCATAAGAAAACATTATGGGAGTACAAAATGAATAATGTGAAGTGGATTTTCCTGTGCCCTTCCAGTACGTGGCTTGAAAAGCTTATCGGGGTGCATATATATTTTTGGGACAGGCCAGGCCTTGCATTCAATGCAACATTTTTTCAGGAATCCATCCTGTACCTTTTGTGAAAGGGGTATTGGGATGCGTTGAAATTCTTGGCAGCCCATCCACTCACTGCATATGCAATAACAGCATAGGAGACCCAATGTTTAATAATGGCCCTTTAAGAAGATTAATGCCGCCTGATGCTCCGGTAAAAATAGGCTCTGTGACTTTAAGGTTATGTACCCACGTATGCAGAAAATTCCTGACTAAAAACTGGATTCCTTCCCAGGAAACGCGCATTTTTTTCCGTGCGTTTTCCACGCGATTTTTGCACATTTTTTATGCATTTTTTCCGGAGCATCCCCAGTCTCATAGAATATAGTTAGAAATGCGGATTTTTCCGAGAAATTAATGAGCATGCTGCGTTTTTTACTGTGATGCGTTTTTTTCGTGGAAAAAACACATCAATATGCACAAAAAGTGCAGAATTCATTAAAATGACTGGGATGCTTCTTGTAAGTGATTTTTAAGAGTTTTTGCCGGTAAAAACGCTTAAAAAACGCTTTCGTGTGCACACACCCTAGGAGTCCCTTCTTCATAAATGAAACAAGATGTGCCTGCTTATGTGTCACACACCACATGGCCAGCTAAGGTTGTTAAATGTTACAATGACATTTCCCAGTGAATGCTTTTGTATTGGTTGAAAGCAATGCTAAAGTTGAAGAATGCATCAAAAACGCTGTGTCTGAACATAGCCCAAGTGGTGGAGGAACATTATTTGTTTTGGGTTAATTATTTTGCCTTATATCCAAGTCATTAACCTGGAAAGGATGTACCTTAACATATTTCCCAGCAAAATCAATTTTGCTTTTGTTTTTGTATGGTTTATGGTGCGCCTGTAAAAATGGCATGAAACTCTGACATTGTTTACAGCTGTGACCTACGAGTCTGATATGCTTCCAGCGGCATTTGCTATGATGTTCCTGTGTCATTTAAGCAGTGTTTCCATCATTTTCATACATCTTTAGACCTTAAAAGGATGGCCGGGGGGATCGCAGTAAAAATGCTCGGGTCTCCCATAATCTTACATTGGGCTCGTTGTTCTGTCCGAGTACCGGAGTATTCCAATTTGCTCGACTGGAGCAACAAGCACCAGAGAATTTTAGTGCTCGCTCATCACTAGTTGACATGACAACCTGGGGTCTGCAGCAGACCCCTGTGGTTGTCATTGCCAGATATCTATGAGCGTCGCCCGCTGTCAGCGCTCATAGCAAGTGATCATTTTAACTACATAGAGCAGGGCTGCAGCCCTGCTCTGTGTAGCACAAGCGATCGGATGATCACAGCTTCTAGTCTCCCATGAACACTATTCCAGCATGTGAAAAGTAAAAAAAAATGTTTTAAAAAAAATTAAAGTTCAAATCACCCCTATTTGCCCCATTCAAAATTAAAGAATAAAGGAAAAAAATACACATATTTTGTATCGCTGCGTTCAGAATTGTCTGATTTATCAATGCATAAAAAGAATTAATCCAATCTGTATATGGCATAACAAGAAAAATCGTGAAAACGCCAGAATTACATTTCTTTTGCTCGCCGCAATACTGCATTAAAATGTAATAACGAGTGATGAAAAGATTGTATCTACACTAAAATGGTATCAATAAGGCTGGTTTCACACTTGCGTTTTTTTGCGCTGTTTTTTCGCGCAAAAAACGCATGCTTTTTTTTCCTATTCTTAACATGGGCGCGCATACACATGCGTTTGTACGCGTTTGTACGCGTATGCTTTTTTTTGTATTGTGCGCTCAGGCGCACAAAATGCACTCTGTTGCATTTTTTGAGCGTCCAACTTGCCCCCAAAAAACGCATGCGCACGCAATGCGTTTTTTTTCACCCAATCACCCATTATAGTCTATGGGTGCGCTGATGTGCGCATGGTAATGCGCACGTCAGCGCAAAAAACGCATGCGTTTTTTAAAAAACGCGCACAAAACCGCAATTTTTATGTGCATTTGCACTGCACACGGTGCGCAGCATAAAAAAACGCAAGTGTGAAAGTAGCCTAAGAATGTAAGCTCGGTGCACAAAAAAAAAAGGGCCCTCACGCAGCCATAAATCACAAAAAATGGAGATACTTCGGGTCTCGGAAAATGGTGACTTTTTTTTTTTTTAGAAACTTTGGATTTTTTTTCTACCACATAATTAAAAAGAACCTATACATGTTTGGTATCTACAAACTCATTTTGACCTGGAGAATCATAAGGGCAGGTCAGTTTTAGCAATTAGTAAACATGGTAAAATAGCAAAACAAAAAAAACATTGCGGAATTGCACTTTTTTACAATTTCACCGCACTTTGAATTTTTTCCCATTTTTCAGTACACTATATGGCAAAACTAATGCTGTCATTCAAAAGTACAATTCGTCTCGCAAAAAAACAAGCCCTCACATGGCCATATTGATAGAAATATAAAAAAGTTATGGCTCTGGGAAGAAGGGAAGCAAAAAAACCGAAACTCAAAAATAGAAAAACTCAAGGTTGAGAAGGGGTGAAAGGTGGCAAGAGTTCTGAAATGATTCTTCTTGGTATGATTTTTGTTTCATGAAAAAACATGGCATTTTAACAAGAGTGTGTAGATATACAGCGGATGAAATAAGTAGTGAACATGTCACCAATTTTCTAAGTAAATAAAGGTGCTATTGACATAAAATTCTCACCAGATGTCGGTAACAGCCCATCCAATCCACACAGGAAGGAAAATCAAGATGTCCATCAATTAACTAATGTGTAATATTGAGAAATGACTTGGAGAAAAAGTATTGAAAACATGAAGAAATAGTGCAAAAAGCCATGGAAAGTCAGGACATCAGCTGAAATCTATCAGTAATTAGAAAGCAACCCTGCCACTAAGTGAAACATAATATCAGCTGGTTGAAGTGATGGCCTATAAAAAGGTGTCGCATTACCGAGATACCACATGAGAAACATCTCATGATAGGTAAAAAAAAGTGAGCTGTCTTAAGACATTTGCAACCTTATTTCTAAACTACTAAAGGTTCAAGTAAGCACTGTTGGGGCCTTAATCCAGAAGTGGAAAGAACACCATTTTTCCATAAACTGGCCACGACAAGATGCTCCCCATAATTCTTTTCACTCATCTGTCTGAAATCTTATCAGAATTATTGCCCAAGAGCAATAGATCTCCTATGAAGAGATACAGAAAGACCTGGAATCAGTAGGTAAAATTGAAAAAAACATAAGTAATGCACTCAACCTCTATGGCCTGTATGTATGCTAACCATGCAAGACTCCCTTGCTGAACAAAAACCATGTCCGAGTGTTTAACTTGTATCACTTGATGTATGTATTGTAGGAAAGCCAGGTAGGCTAGGGTTAAATCCAAGCACTTTAAGTCCTGATTAGGTGCACCTGGATAGCTATGACAAGAACCAGGCCATGTGTTCACTGTTATCAGTCAGCTGCTGGGGAAGCTGTGTAAATCTAGAAGGGGGAACCAGAGTGCACAATAGAGTGATACCCAATGTAGGGAGAGGAGGTAAGTGCTGGATACACTCACCTGATGGAGTTGTGACAGGCACAACACCTATGTAGGCATAAAAAAAATAGCTGCTGCTGCCCCGTGGCTGGTGGATAAATCCTCCAGGAGATATTGGATCCAGTTGGATGAACATGTCGGTGGGCTGCGCTGCTGGAGTAAATAGAATCTTCAGAAATAATGAGGAAAAGGCTTGAAAAAGATGCCGGTACCGGGTTGAAACGCGTTGTGAATAAAAAGCCTTTCCCTTATCATTTCTGAAGAATTTATTTATTATTATTTATTATATATGCACCAAACAGTAAGTATCACAGGTTGCTATGGACGATAGCTGTTTTTTTGTGACCAAGTGGTGACTAGCTCAGCTGTGTCTGAATAGCCAAGGTCTGTATTGTTTGGGTACTGCCTGGACAAGGTTAGGGATTTTATTTTTACGGGGTTTTTTTCTGTATTGTAGCTGTGGCTTCGTGTTCCAAAGCAGCTACTCATTGAAGATGAAAGCGCTACAAATATAATGTGTAAAACAAAGGTTCCCAAGCTTTGTGACACATCAGCTGATATCATATGATTTGTTGCATGACACTAATGATAAAGCAAACATAAAACAACATGTCACCTGAAATACAAGAATATCTGGAGACCTGAAAAGCAAACAGATTCATAATTAATTTCCATCATTTACACGAACTGTTGTGTCTCATCTATCATGCCATCCCAGTAAATCTCATGACTCTTTTACCATGAGCATGTTTAATTGTTATGATTTACTTGGCTGTATTTAGACCATAAAAAAAAAAGAAAAAAGCACAAAAATTTAGCTTGATTGTATTTAGACCATACAGTACTTGGGGCATATGATAACCAGGATCAACGGACACAAAGACAATGTATCACAATTTTTTAAAAATTAGTAATTATATTAGAGTTTAGTTTTAAAACAATATAAAATTTATTATACTAACATCTAATATGAGACTGACTATTGGTCAAACAATCAGTAGATTTGGCTTCCAGTACCATCTCTATGCTGATGACACCCAATTAAACGCTTCTTCTCCTGTCATCATGCCAGCCTTTCTAGAAAACACCGGCAATTGTCTAAACACTGTGTCTAATATCATGTCCTCACTATATCTGAAACTGAACCTGTCAAAGACTGAACCCCTGGTGTGTTCTCTACTAATGTACCTATACCCGACATTGCCATTTCTGTGTGTGGTTCCACTATTACTCCCCAGCAACAGGCCCGCTGTCTTGGGGTCATACTTGATTCCGAGCTTTCCTTTGCCCCCCACATTCGATCACTGGCTCGCTCTTGTCATCTGCACCTCAAAAACATTTCTAGAATACGACCTTTTCTTACTTTTGACTCTGTAAAAACTTTTACTGTTTCTCTTATTCATTCTCGTTTCGACTATTGTAACTCTCTTCTAATCGGTCTCCCTCTTACCAAACTCTCCCCTCTCCAATCTGTCTTGAATGCTGCAGCCAGGATCATATTCCTCACCAATCGTTACACCGATGCCTCTACCTTGTGCCAGTCATTACACTGGCTACCCATCCACTCCAGAATTCAGTATAAACTTATTACCCTCACCCACAAAGCCCTTCATAGCTCAGCACCACCTTACATCTCCTCCCTTGTTTCAGTATACCACCCTACCCGCGCCCTCCGTTCTGCTGATGACCTGAGGTTAGCATCCTCAATAGTCAGAACCTCCCACTCCCGTCTCCAAGACTTTACACGTGCTGCGCCAATTCTTTGGAATGCACTTCCCAGGTCAATACAATTAATCCCCAATCCCCACAATTTTAAGCGTGCCCTGAAAACGCATTTATTCAGACTGGCCTATCGCCTCAACACATTAACCTAATCTATCCCTGTGTGGCACAGCCAAAAGTTTTACCATAACCAGATTTCCCGCATCATGTTCCCACATGCTTTATGCATCCATTAGCCCTCTGTGTCTGTACTGTTACACACTTAACATTATGGCTGGTCCATACAATCAGGGCAACTGTTACCACCCACCTTTCGTGTCTACCTCTTTCCTCATAGACTGTAAGCTTGCGAGCAGGACACTCTTTCCTCTTGGTATTTGTTATAATCTACTGTATGTGATTATTGTTATGCTGTAATGTCTATTGTCTGTACAAATCCCCTCTGAAATGTAAAGTGCTGCGGAATATGTCGGCGCTATAAAAATAAAATTTATTATTATTATTATTAGACTGCGCCCAACCATGTCTCTGTATTCCACGGCAGATACAACTGTGAACTGGACTTGATCCATGGGCTGCCCAATTTACTGCTATAGGTGGAGCCAGGTGACATCTTATCGTGACCTAGCGCTATACGCTGGGTTACAATTTACCCCTCTCACCACTAGCACTGGGTACCAGGGAAGTGTCACTGAGAACATATTGGCACCCCCGTATTGAACTACTAATGCAAGGCTATGGATCTGTTCTCACCACTGGAAGAGGTTACCTCTGCAACCCTCTTCTTAGCGGTGAGAGCAGGACTCTGTTGGTGACTTCTAACAGTGGTGAGAACAGGTCGGTAGCCTGAAATTAATAGTACAATACCAGCTAACCACACTTCTGTACTCTGAAAAATGGCTGCTCTGCTCAGTCCGTGTAAAGCCTTCTTCAGACACGCATGATACGTGGACATCTGAATGAGGCTTTGCGCTTGCATCTGCAAAGGGTTTCAGAAGAGATGACTTTATCATTGACAATAGCAGTGTGCATATTCAATTTTAATGTAAAGAGCACAGTAATCAGTGGCAAAGTCATTTCTTCTGATGCCCTTTACAGACGCAGCAGTAAAACCTTATTCAGAAGTCCATGTATCTTGGACATCTGATTGAGGCTTTACATTGGCATAGCAGACATTAACCCCTTCACCCCCAAGGGTGGTTTGCACGTTCATGACCGGGCCAATTTTTACAATTCTGACCACTGTACCTTTATAAGGTCATAACTCTGGAACGCTACCATGGATCCCGGTGATTCTAACATTGTTTTCTCGTGACATATTGTACTTCATGTTAGTGGTAAAATTTCATTCAAATAACTTGCGTTTATTTGTGAGAAAAATTTTGCAATTTTCCAACTTTGAATTTTTATGCCCTTAAATCACAGAGATATGGCACACAAAAAACTTGCTAACTAACATTTCCCATATGTTTACTTTACATCAGCACAATTTTGGAACCAAAATTTTTTTTTGTTAGGAAGTTATAAGGGTTAAAAGTTGACCAGCGATTTCTCATTTTTACAACACCATTTTATTTTTACGGACCACATCACATTTGAAGCCACTTTGAGGGGTCTATATGATAGAAAATACCCAAAAGTGACACCATTCTAAAAACTGCACCCCTTAAGGTGCTCAAAACCACATTCAAGAAGTTTATTAACCCTTTAGGTGCGTCACAGGAATTTTTTTGAATATTTTCAAAAAAATGAACATCTAACTTTTTTCACAAAAAAAATACTTCAGGTTCAATTTTTTTTATTTTACCAAGGGTAACAGGAGAAATTGGACTGCAAAAGTTATTGTGCAATTTGTCCTGAGTACGCTGATTCCTGATTTGTGGGGGGGAATAGCTGTTTCGGCGCATGGCAGAGCTCAGAATGGAAGGAGCGCCGTTTGACTTTTTCAATGCAAAATTGGCTGGAATTCAGATTGGACGCCATGTCACGTTTGGAGAGTCCCTGATGTACCTAAACAGTGGAAACCCCCTACAAGTGACTCCATTTTGGAAACTAGACCCCCCAAGGAACTTATCTAGATATTTGGTGAGAACTTTGAACCCACAAGGGCTTTACAGAAGTTTATAACGTACCGCGGTACAATTAAAAAAATCATTTTTTCCACAAAAATGATCTTTTGACCACAATTTTTATTTTCCCAAGGGTAACAGGACCCTAAAAGTTATTGTGCAATTTGTCCTGAGTACGCTGATACCCCACATGTGGGGGTAAACCACTATTTGGGCGCATGGCAGAGCTCGGAAGGGAAGCAGCGCCATTTGACGTTTTTGGCTGGAATTGAGATCGGACATCATGTCGCGATTGGAAAACCCCTGATGTACCAAAACAGTGGAAACCCCCCACAAATGACACTATTTTGTAAACTAGACCCCCCAAGGAACTTATCTAGATGTATGGTGAGCACTTTGAACCCCCCAGTGCTTCACAGAAGTTTATAACGCCCGGGCGTGAAAATAAAAAATTCCTATTTTTTCCACAAACATGATCTTTTAGTCACCATTTTTTTATTTTCCCAAGGGTACCAGGAGAAATTGGACCCCAAAAGTTGTTGTCCAATTTGTCCTGAGTATGCTGATACCCCATATGTGGGAGAAAACTACTGTATGGGCACACGTCGGGGCTCGGAAGGGAAGTAGTGACGTTTTGGAATGCAGACTTTGATGGAATGGTCTGCGGGTGTCATGTTGCCTTTGGAGTGCCCCTAATGTACCTAAACAGTGGAAACCCCCCACAAATGACCCCATTTTGAAAACTAAACCCCCTAAGGAACTTATCTAGATGTGAGGTGAGCACTTTGAACCCCCAAGGGCTTCACAGAAGTTTATAATGCCAGGGCATGAAAATAAAAAAATCGCATTTTTTCCACAAACATGATCAATTAGTCCCCAATTTTCTTATTTTCCCAAGGGTAACAGGAGAAATTGAACCCCAAAAGTTGTTGTCCAATTTGTCCTGAGTACGCTGATCTCCCATATGTGGGAGAAAACTACTGTATGGACACACGTCGGGGATCGAAAGGGAAGTAGTGATGTCTTGGAATGCAGACTTTGAGGGAATGTTCTGCGGGTGTCATGTTGCCTTTGGAGAGCCCCTAATGTACCTAAACAGTGGAAACCCCCCAGAAATGACCCCATTTTGGAAACGAGACCCCCAATGGAACTTATCTAGATGTGTGGTGAGCACTTTGAACCCCCAAGGGCTTCACAGAAGTTTATAATGCCCGGGCATGACAATATAAAAATCGTATTTTTCTCACAAACATGATCAATTAGTCCCCAATTTTTTCATTTTCCCAAGGGTAACAGGAGAAATTGGACCCCAAAAGTTGTTGTCCAATTTGTTATGAGTACGCTGACACCCCATATGTGGGAGAAAACTACTGTATGGACACACGTCGGGGCTCGGAAGGGAAGCAGTGACATTTTGGAATGCAGACTTTGATGGAATGGTCTGCGGGTGTCATGTGCGTTTGGAGAGCCCCTGATGTACCTAAACTATTGAAACTCCCCACAAGTGACCCCATTTTGGACACTAGACCCCCCACGGAACTTATCTAGATGTGTGGTGAGCACTTTGAACCCCCAAGTTCTTCACAGAAGTTTATAACGCTCGGACGTGAAAATAAAAAAATCATTTTTTTCCACAAAAATGATATTTTTGCCCCCAATTTTTTATTTTCCTAAGGGTAACAGGAGAAATTGGACCCCAAAAATTGTTTTGCAATTTGTCCTGAGTAGGCTGATACCCTACATGTGGGAGTAAAACACTGTTTGGGTGCATGGCAGAGCTTGGAAGGGATGGAGCACCATTTGACTTTTTCAACTCAGAATTGGCTGGAATTGAGATCAGACGCCATGTTGCATTTGGAGAGCCCCTGATGTGCCCAAACAGTGGAAACCCCCAATTCTAACTCCAACCCGAACCCCAACACACCCCTAACCCTAATCTCAGCCCTAACCCTAGCCCTAACCCTAGCCCTAACCCTAACCCTAGCCCTAGCCCTAACCCTAACCCTACCCTAAAGCTAACCCTAGCCCTAACCCTAACCCTAATGGAAAAATGGAAATACATACATTTTTTTTATTTTACTATTTTTCCCTAACTAAGGGGGTGATAACGGGGGGTTTGATTTACTATTTATGGCGGTTTTTATGTTTGGCAGCTATCGCACGCTAAAAGACGCTTTTTATTGTAAAAATAGTTTTTGCATCACCACATATTGAGAGCTATAATTTTTCCGTATTTTGACCCACCGAGTCATGTGAGGTCTTATTTTTTGCAGGACGAGTTGACGTTTTTATTGGTACCATCTTTGGGCACGTGACTTTTTTGATCGCTTTTTATTCCGATTTTTGGGACGCAGAATGAACAAAAACCAGCGTTTCATGAATTTCTTTTGGGGGGGTGCGTTTACACCGTTCTGCGTGCGGTAAAATTGATAAAGCGGTTTTATTCTTCGGGTCAGTACGGTTACAGCGATACCTCATTTAGGTCATTTTTTTATGTTTTGTCGGTTTTATGCAATGAAAACTATTTTATATAAAAAATAATTATTTTTGCATCGCTTTATTCTGCGAGCTATAACTTTTTTATTTTTTCGCTGATGATGCTGTGTGGCAGCTCGTTTTTTGCGGGACAAGATGACCTTTTCAGCGGTTCCATGGATATTTATATGCGTCTTTTTGATCGCGCGTTATTACACTTTTTGTTTGGCGGTATGATAATAAATCATTATTTTTTGCTTGGTTTTTTATTTTTATTTTTTAAGGGGTTCGCTAAAGGGGTTAACTAATGGGACAGTTTTATAGGGCGGGTCGTTACGGACGCGGCGATACCTAATATGTGTACTTTTATTGTTTGTTTTTTTTATTATTTCCAAAAAATGGATTTATTTGGGGGAATATTTTTTTTTTTTCTAATTTAGTTGGCGATTATTTTTAAGTATTTTAACACTTTTTTTTATTATTTTTTTTACTTTATTAAATAGTCCCAGGTGGGACATCACTGTCCTGTGACAGATCGCTGATCTGTCACATCACAGATCACTGTGACAGATCAGCGATCTGTCACAGGCAGTGCAAAAGGCTTCCTCATGCCTGCGCTTTGCAGGCACTGAGGAAGCCAGCTTCCTGCAGGCCCCCGAAGGCCCCCGTCGCCATCTTGGATTCGGGGGCCTGCAGGAAAGGAGCTCCCCGCAGCAGCGCTGCACATTGCGCTGCCGTGGGGGGCTCAGGGAAGCACGGAGGGAGCCCCCTCCCTGCCGATGCTTCCCTTTAACCCCCGGTACACCGCGATGATGTTTGATCGCGGTGTGCAAGGGGTTAACGTGTCGGGGGCGGTCCGTGACCGCCCCTGACACATTGTTCCGGGTGTCAGCTGTGATAATCACCTGACACCCGGCCGCGATCAGCGGCGCTCACCACGTGGGCGCCGCTGATCGCGGTAGACGTACTATCCCGTCCATGGGCATAGGGGCCCGGGTCCCATGGACGGGATAGTACATCGGATGTCAGGAAGGGGTTAATCAGTGTGCAAAGGGTGCAGTAGAAAAAGAAAGTAAGAAATAAAAAAGAAAGTCAAAAAATGTAAAAATGGAATTTGAATCACCCTTTTCTTCCACATTAAAAATAAAGAAATTGAAATTTAAAAAAATAAACATTTAGTATTGCCACATTAGTAAAAGCCCTGCATATCAAAATATGTCATTAACCTTTACAGTAAATGCCATAAACAGAACACTAATCAAAATTCTTTTTTTTTTTACGTCCCTTAAAAAAATTTAATAAAAAGCAATCAAAATATTATATGTGCCCTAAAATGAATGAAAAATCAATACATTAGCTCACCACGCAAAAAAACAAGTCATAACATATCTCCTTTGATAGGAGTAAAACATGATGTGTCTCTTAGTGGTGCCACAAACCAAATTATTTAAACTTCTGATTTTTTTTTCTCAGTAAATAAAAAAATCCATACAAATTTGGTATCATTGTAATCATATTGAACTGGTGAATAGAGTTGAGCGAAACAGGTCGGCCAGATTCATAAGTCACCGACTTTTGCCAAAGTCGGGTTTCGCCGACCGAAACCCGACCATGGCGTGAGTTTCGCCAACCGAAACCCAACCATGGCGTGAGTTTCGCCGACCAAAACCCGACCATAACGTGAAGTCGGCCATGTGGTCAGAAAAACCAGCACCAAAGTCAGATTTCCCAGAATGCTTGCAGGCAGAGGCGTATCCAGGGGGGGGCAGCCGGGGCAGTTGCCCCGGGCGCCGCCAGCAGGGGGGCGCAGTCGGGCCGCCTAATGCAGCGGTCCGCAGTGTCTCCCCCGGCGGCTGCGTTCTGTCGCCCCCCGGCCTGAGAGTCGGCTGTTCACTGTGACGGCTGTCAAGCTGACAGCCGACGCAGAGAAGGAGGCCGTGCCGGCTCCCAGGCAGCAATAGTACTGGCATCTATACAGACGCCAGTACAACTGAAGCTCTGACTGCCGGGTCAGAGCGACGTCAGCAGCGTGATCATGTCATGTGATCACGCTGCTGACGTCACTCCCCGGCGCCCAGAGCAAACGCTGGTGGAAAGTGTGCTCCATTGTGGAGCTGAAGAACCACCGAAGATGGGAGATGAGGTTTAATGTGGGGATGGGTGGTAATGAGTGGAGATGGGGGTTAATGTGGGGATGGGTGGTAATGAGTGGGGGGGTTAATGTGTGGAGATGGGGGTTAATGTGTGGGGGGTTAATGAGTGGGGATGGGGTTTGTGTGTGGTGGGGTTAATGTGGGGATGGGGGTTAATGAGTGGAGATGGGGGTTAATGTGGGGATGGATGTTAATAAGTGGGGGGTTAATGTGTGGGGGTTAATGAGTGGGGATGGGGGTTAATGTGGGGATGGGTGGTAATGTGGGGATGGGTGTTAATGAGTGGAGATGGTGGTTAATGTGGGGATGGGGGTTAATGAGTGGGGGGGTTAATGAGTGGAGATGGGGGTTAATGTATGGGGGGTTAATGAGTGGAGATTGGGGTTAATGAGTGGGGATGGGGTTTATGTGTGGGGGTTAATGAGTGGAGATGGGGTTTATGTGTGGAGGGTTAATGAGTGGGGATGGGGTTTATGTGTGGGGGGTTAATGAGTGGGGATGGGGTTTATGTGTGGGGGGTTAATGAGTGGGGATGGGGTTTATGTGTGGGGGGTTAATGTGTTGGGGGTTAATGAGTGGGGATGGGGTTTATGTGTGGGGGGTTAATGAGTGGGGATGTGGTTTATGTGTGGGGGGTTAATGAGTGGGGATGGGGTTTATGTGTGGGGGTTAATGAGTGGGAATCGGGGTTAATGTGTGGGGGGTTAATGAGTGGGGATGAGGTTAATGAGTAGGGATGGGGGTTAATGAGTGGGGATGGAGGTTAATGTGTGGGGGGATTTGGAGTGGGGGTACATAATGTGTGGGGGGATTTGGAGTGGGGATGGGGGTACTTAATGTGTGTGGAGGATTGGGGATGGGGGATTTGGAGTGGGGATGGGATTTAATGTGTGTGGGGAGATTTGAGGCCACAAAATGAAGAGTATGTATGTATGAGGGCATGTATGAGGAAACAGTATGGGGGATGGGTGCAAACAGTAAGGGGTGTGAATGTGTGCAGACACAGTATGGGGAGTTGGGGGTATGAGTGAACAGACAGTATAGAGAGTGAGGGGGTAAATATGAGGAGACAGTATGGTGAACAGAGGGATGTTGGAGGAGACAGTATGAGGAGGAAGGGGAATAGTGTGAGGCGACAGTATATTGCAGATATTTTTATGTAGGAGCATTATAATGACATTTCTATCTTTAAGGGCATCGTGTGGAGAGTTGGTGCAGAAGACCGGAGAAGATGGAAGTCTGCAGAGACGGCTGTGGATGAGAAAACTCATCACGGGGTCTGGACAAGAAGAAGAAAAGGAGAACGACTCCAGAGACAACGTCATCTATAAGGTACCTGGATGTAAATATTATTTGTGATACTGACTAATTCTCATGTTTTTATATGTTAGGAATATTAAAGGGGTTGTCAAGGTTTGTGCTGAGTCTGCAGTCATTCCTTGTGACTGCAGACTTCTAAATTCTCACAGTGCTCACGGAAAGCTGTTAGGATTCTCTTGTGCCGGTAATATACATACATGCGGTCACATGCTGACTAGACGTGTGTGGCCTCACTCAATGAAAATGAACGGAGCGAGGCCGGGCACATCTAGTCAGAATGTGGCCAGAAGTATATAAATCACATACTTGTGCTGACTTGACTGTATATCGGCAAGGGAGAATCCTAAAAGTGTGCAGGTGCATTCATTGTGAGAATTCAGAAGCTGCAATGTCAGGATTCAGCTCTGCAGGTTCCAGTGTCATCACATGGACACTTCACTCATATGCGATTTTCATACTTATGGTCTTGTGACAACGAGCTTCTCATCCTGCTTTCAGTTTTTTACTGAACATTGAGAGTATTAGGGAGAGCAGCTCGTGGGTACATGGCTAAGTGTGCAAGTTGCATATGTACTTGGGGGGGTGGGGGGGGCGAACCAAATTCTTGCCCCGGGTGCCAGAAAGCCTAGATACGCCTCTGCTTGCAGGTGCCTTTTTTTCAGCCAATAAGCAAGGACGTACACTGTGGGCAACGAGATGACATGTGTCGCGTCCACCACCGTCGTAGAGAAGGGCATTGAAGTGATCGACTTGCTTTGGGGGGCGTCATAGTATAAAAACCCTGAACGCCAACCTCCATTTTACTTCTGCCGATCTTAACAGTAGGGAGAGGTTGCTGTTTATCAGTAGTGAGAGAGTTAGGGCTGTGAAAACAGAAGAAGTTCTTATGTGCTTGTGCTGATAGCAATTGTGCTGTACAGTTAGTGTGTAGTGACAGGGGAGGATTTTCTTGTGTGCAGCAGCGCTGGTTATTAGGCTGCCTGATAGTAGCATTGCTGTGTGTACACTGCTGTGCAGACTGCTTTCTACACAGCACTAATATTTTTATTCTTTTTATCTGCACAGTTACTGACCGTTCATTTTTTCCCACACCGCATAGAGCTGTACGCTCCTCACACACTACCGTGTACTGGCTGGTGTCACGGACAAATACATGCTGACTATCTGTGTGTGACTCCGGAAATAAATACGGAGATTTAAATTTTTCCCTACACCGTATACAGCTGTACGCTTCTGATACAGTACCGTATATCTGCTGTTTGTATTACAGTGAAATCCATACTGAGAGAGCATCTGTGTGTGACTCCGGAAATAAAAGCAGAGATTTAAATTTTCCCCTACACCATATACAGCTGTACGCTTCTGATACAGTACCGTATATCTGCTGTTTGTATTACGGTGAAATCCATACTGAGAGAGGGTCTGTTTTTGACTCCAGAAATAAATACGGAGATTTAAGTTTTCCCCTACACCGTATACAGCTGTACGCTTCTGATACAGAACCGTATGTCTGCTGTTTATATTACGGTCAAATCCATACTGAGTGAGCGTCTGTGGTGACTACGGAAATATATACGGAGATTTAAATTTTTCCCTACACCGTATACAGCTGTACGCTCCTCATACAGTACCATATACAGTATCTGCTGGTATTTTTAGTACATTTTCCCAAGCATGAGGAAGTATGCTGGAAGAGGCCGTGGACGTGGGTGGGGGGGCAGCTGTTACTGATGGTGGTGGTGATGCATCTGCTGGTTATGTCAAAAGCACAATAGCACCTAAGGTAGGAGGTGTTGAGCCTGCGTCATCGTCTGGCTCCAGAAGGCCTGGAAGGCTCCCTTTTCTCGAAGTAGGTAAACCACTTTTAAAGCCGGAGCATCAGGAACAGGTTTTGGCTTACATTGCCGAAACAGCCTCCAGCTCTATCGCCTCCTCTTCTGAAGTTTCAAAAACTGCAAGCACTGAGCTGTCAGTGCAGGCTCCTGGTCAGGAACAACACCTTTCCTTGTGTCCTTCACCCCCACCAAAAGTGAAGGATGCGGCAAGCCACACGACAGATAACTCCATAGAGCTCTTTTCACATACCATGCATGAGTTATCAAGTGAAATCCTGAATTCCCCAGTCCAAGATGAATATGACATGGAGTGCACTGATGCACAGCCCGTGCTATATGATTCTGCTGGTACATTCACCCAGAGCACTGCATTGCCCTCGCAGTCTACTGAGTTAGAATATGACCCTGATGAAATCCAGGTGCCCCTTACCGCATACTATACCACCTTACATGGTGACACAGAGGAAGGTGTAGATGAAATTGAAGAGGAGGTGATGATGACCCAGTTGTTGACCCGGATTGGCATACATTGGGGGAAGAGGGTGCCGCTGGCAATAGCTCAGAAGAGGAGGAGGATCCTCAGCAGGCATCGACATCGCAGCTGCGGTTATCTGGCAGGCCCGTAGCAGTCCAAAAACGTGTTAAAAAAACAACAAGAGTTGCAGGACAGGCACTTTTTTGACCAAAATCCTATTGATGAGGCAAAGGTTATCTGTAAGAAGTGTGGAAGGACCTTTAGCCGAGGGAAAAAATCTCCGAAATTTGAATACCAGTAGCATGCTTAGACATGTAAACACCATGCACTTGCAAGCATGGACGGACTACAAAACCTCAGGTAGCACAAGTGCACCTGCTCCGACTGAAGGTAGCCAGCAACGCTCCATCGCTTCCCCCACTGTAAGCCCACCAGTTAGCACACCACCAGCAAGAAATGTTGAGGTGTCGTCGCAAGGCCAAAGCAGTCAGGGAATCACAATATTTTTCCAACAAAAGACTGCATCTAAGCCATCATCACCACCATCACCATCACCAACCACCTCTCAATCCGCCATGTCCACCGCTAGTTCCACCATATGCAGCTCTCAATTCCAGCTCACCCTAGCAGAGATTCTGAGTAGGACAAGAAATTACTCATCCTCTCCTCCGCGTACACTGGCTTTGAATGCCTACATTGCCAAACTGATCTCATTAGAGATGATGCCCTTCCGTTTGGTTGAAAGTGCAGCGTTCCGAGTGCTCATGGCCTACACTGTCCCACGCTATGACCTACCCAGCCAGCACTTCTTTTCTAGGAAAGCCATCCCTGCCCTCCACCTGCATGTGAAAGACTGCATTGTCCATACACTCAAACAATAAGTGAGTGGAAAGGTGCACCTCACAGCAGATGCATGGGCCAGTAGGCATGGCCAGGGCTGTTACGTGTCCATCACTGTGCACTGGGTGAATGTGGTGGATGCAGGGTCCACAGGACACAGCAACGGTGGGACAGTGCTGCCTAGCCCATGATATAGGCAACAGTTGGGTGTTGGCATTCGACCCTCCGCCTCCTCCTACTCCAGAAGCGAAAGTTCGTAGACAGAGCGCAGTCGCATGAGCACTCCATCCGCAGCTGCCAGTGTTGCACACGAGGTGTCCCACTGTCGAACAGCTAGTGGTAAGCGTCAGCAGGCTGTTTTAAAGATGATGTCTTTGGGCGACAACAGACACACCGCAGAGGTACAGGCCGACTACTTGCAGCAAGAAACTGAGTCATGGCTGGGCAGTCTACATCTTGAGCCATGCAAGGTAGTCAGTGATAACGGACATAATTTTGTGGTGGCCATAGCCCTGGCAAAACTCAAACACATTCCTTGCCTGGCTCACACCTTGAACCTGGTGGTGCAGTGCTTCATAAATAATTATCCGGAGTTACCAGCCCTGCTCCATGAGGTGCGAAGACTGTGCTCGCACATCCGTTGCTCGTCCGTAGACCAGTCGTATGCAGAGGCTGCAGCGATCGCTCCACCTCCTCAAACACCGCCTAATCATAGATGTTGCAACAAGATGGAACTCCACCATGCACATGGTTGAGAGGCTGTGCGAACAGAGGCAGGCTGTAATGCATTTGTGGGAGGATACACGGGCAGGCAGTTTGAGGACAGACATCGAGTTGTCGGGTGTGCAGTGGTCAAAGCTGAAAGACCTTTGTAAAGTCCTTCGGTGTTTTGAGGAATGCACATGGCTGGTAAGTGCAGATGACGCCATCATAAGCATGAGCATCCCACTTATGCATCTGCTCATGGAAACTTTGATGCACATTAAGGATCAGGCATCTGCAGCGGAGGAGGAGGGAAGCCTTGATGACAGTCAGGCATTGTCTGCTCAGGTAACTGTCCTGGATGAGGAGGAGGAAGAGGAGGAGGAGGATGAGGGGGATGATTATTTTGGGGAGCAGGTTGCTTCTCAGGGGGCAAGAGAAATTGTTGGCTTGCCAAGGTCAGGTACAGGGTTTGTGCGTGACTGGAGGGATGTGGATTTGGCAGAAAGTGTTCCTCCACCCACCACTGGCAGTGCATCATTGACACCTGGAACATTGGCCCACATGTGTGATTATCTCTTGTGGATCCTAAAAAGGGACCCCGCATTGCCAAAAATATGAAGGATGATGACTGCTGGTTGGCCAGCATCCTCAATCCACGCTATAAAGGCAAATTACAGAACATCATGCCACAGGAGAACCTAGAGCTAATATTGGCGAACAAACAAGCAACTCTGGTAAACCGTTTGTTAGAGGCATTCCCAGCACACAGCAGCGGTGCAGGTTCTACCACGAGCCGTACAGGGCAACATGGAAGAGGTGTTCGTGGTGCACACAGCCGAAGTGGCGTTGGAGACAGGGGGTTTCATGACCATGTTGTGGACTGATTTCTCGAGTACTGCTCACACGACTGGTAATACTGAATCGATTGCAACAGACAGGAGACAGCAGTTGTCAACTATGGTTAAAAATTACCTCTTCTCCCCTATCGATGTTCTCCCTCACAGTTCATTCCCCTTTGACTACTGGTCCTGTAAACTGGACACCTGGCCTGAATTGGCACAATATGCCTTACAGGAGCTCACTTGCACTGCTGGTAGTGTGCTATCAGAAAGAGTTTTCAGTGCTGCTGGATCAATCCTGACAGAAAGAAGGACCCGGCTGTCGACCCAAAATGTAGGTGATCTCACCTTCATTA
Organism: Dendrobates tinctorius; assembly: GCF_039654945.1. NCBI lineage: Eukaryota > Metazoa > Chordata > Amphibia > Anura > Dendrobatidae > Dendrobates > Dendrobates tinctorius. The sequence goes on along the minus strand of NW_027361827.1, from coordinate 25,758,166 downwards.
AAATTAACCATGCCTGGGTTTCAAAGGATTTTGTACCACCTTCCCCTGATGACACATAGGTTGCCAGCAAAATGGCTCACTTTGTCCTCCTCTTCCTCCGACTTCTCCAATACCTCCATTTGCAGTTGCTGAACGTCCAGCCTACACCTCAACATATGCCAGTTTTTCCACCTCCCTAACTGGGCTGTACCCCCCCACAACTTTAGCCAAATAACCCCCAGTTTTCAATGCGTTACTATTATTATAAAGTAAATTAAGGTTGACAAGCTTAAGTAATAAGAATTAATGTTGCTGCCATTGAAATGGGAACTGTAGGTGTGTTTACTGTCCTCCACTCACTGCCGACTTTTATTCCCCATTGACTTGCATTGGGGTCAGGTTTAGGTCGCAACTCCGACTTTTTCTGATAGTCGGCCGATTTCGTTCAACTCGACTTTTGGTAAAGTCGGGTGGTCCGAAACCCGACTCGACCGTCCCGGAGGCAAAGTCGCTCATCTCTACTGGTTAATCATGAGGACGGCTCAATTTTATCAAACAATGAACGCTGCTAAAACCCAACAAAAAATGGAGGAATTGTGGTTATTCAGTGCATGTTTATATTGCACTGGAGAGAGGGGAGCAGCTTCAATTTTTGCCTCATTTAGCAGGAACACTCAAATTGGCCCAGCCAGTGGTGTTTGATGACATCGTCCACATGTTAGTGTCACATTGCTGTCACCAACAAATTGGCATCGCACTGTGAGCCTTAACTTTATCCTCCCCTTTCTTTTGCAAACGCCCAGAAGGGGAGGAATGATGGACACAAGTGAGTAGATCTCGCCCACATTTATTGCAGTTGTAATATGAGCTATCAGTACACTAGGCTTTCATGACAAATGTTAGGAGCAATTAAAAGTTAAAAATAAAAAAAATAAACAATTTTTGATATTTTATACCATAAAAAAAATCGTAAAAATAAACTGAAACCTTAATACGTTACATTTTTTCACTTGTTGAAGAACATGCTTTCATGGCACATTACCTTAAGTGTTTTTCTACTAAAAATACATGGATATTAATTTAGGGAAGATAAAACTGATGAACACAGCCTTATGCCTGCATATGGTTTCATTGTAGCATGGACCATAATAAGTCAGCTAATTTAGATACCGGTATAGGTCTACTGTCCTCAGAATCTAAATTCCATTTGGAAACTAAAGGTTATTATTTTCACTGTGTCACTGTGATAAATATTACACTCACCTAATCAGTCCTCAACACGTCAAGAACGTTTTTGATGCTAATGTTTCTATTGAGCCAGCCTGGCTTTGTTTTTCCCATTATAAATCTGGATTTTATCATTATACACTACTTCTATAAGTTAGCACAGATGTCAGGAAATACATTACGATTACAGCCATACCATCGTGTCCATCCCTCAAGCCCTCAGAATAAAACCTGAAGACCAGTACAAGGAAATTACTCATGTGACAAAGCACAGAGCTTGTCTGGCATTTTATGCGATTGCTCAAGACGAAAGATATGGGATGTATAAACTAATTCACAAAGAAGCAAATGACAGCCTAATCCAACGAAAAGAGGATTTAAGTATTGTAAGTGCAATCCATCTCTCCCAGACATGGCAAAAAAACTCAAAACTGACATTTGCAAATGAACTCTGTGCTTCAAGGTTTTCCAATTGTTAAATATAAAATACTTTTACTGTATTTTTTATCATTTCACTTTGCTATGCTTCATTTTTAAGGTCTCATTCAAGCGACTGCATTTGAAAAGATTTAATACCTTACATCTAGAACTTCTTTACACCTACTGGAAACTCACAACTCATCCAAATTGCATTATTTTCTGATATATTGTGGACAAATGAGCAGGACTGTTGAATAGTGGTGTCAGATAATCCAAAATAAAGTCCTTATATCCAAATATATACATAATCGATGTGGAAGAGGCTAGAGATGAGCGAATATTTCAGTGTTCGGTTCAGATTACGATCACCGAATTTGCAATATTCGCTGAATAATTCGAACTCCATTCACGTCAATGGGAGGCAAAAACAAATGCATGCATAACACCTTATAATGGCCCCAAATGCTGCCAAAACACATCAAATGAGGGACACTCACCAGGAAAGAGGCCTCAATTCACCCACAGTACAGATTTTAGCATGGCACTGCAGCAATAAGCCAGGCATGAGGTATGGGGGTCTGAAACAGCATTTTTGGGTTTCAATTGAATGCCACAGTATGATGAGGTGGTTGAGGGATCGGTGTAGGGCCCCTTTGCTTGGAGCTCTGATACCACCTGCAACACCTCTACCTGCTTTGATGCTGAGCCACACTCAGGTGGCACAAATATCAGTTTTGTAGACTAGCATTGTCAGAAAAATTTAAGGATAGTAACACGGCTAGTTGAGTCCAATGAAGTGAAGGCCTGACGGTCTCAGAGGCCTATTGCTACAGGCAACACGCATGAAGGAGACCCAACCAGGAGTGTTCACATTTCCAAAAATTATTGGCAGACACCACCAATACCACCAAAGTGGCATCAATTTCACCACAGTATAAACAGTATAATAGGGACCGACAGTTCTTCCACTACACGCAATGCAGCACATGGACATCCAACAAGGAGTGTTCACATTTAAAGAAATGAGGGCCTTACACCACAGAAGTGGCATCAATTTCACCACAATAGAAATAATATAATAGGGACCAACAGTTCTTCCACTACACCCAATCCAGCAGATGAACACCCAACCAGGAGTGTTCACATATCCAAAAATTATTGGCAGACACCACCAAAGTGGCATCAATTTCACCACAGTAGAAATAGTTTAATAGGGACTGAGAGGTCTTTCATTACACCCAATGCAGCAGATGGACACCCAACAAGGAGTGTTTGCATTTAAAGAAATGAGGGCCTTACACCACAGAATTGGCATCAATTTCACCACAGTAGAAATAGTATAATAGGGACCGACAGTTCTTCCACTAAACTCGATCCAGAAGATTAACACCCAACCAGAAGTGTTTACATTTCCAAAAATTATTGGCAGATACCACCAAAGTGGCATCAATTTCACCACAGTAGAAATAGTATAATAGGGACCGACAGGTGTTTCACTACATCCAATACAGCAGATGGACACCCAACCAGGATTGTTCACATTTCCTAAAATTATTGGCAGACACCACCAAAGTGGCATCAATCTCACCACAGTAGAAATAGTATAATAGGGACCAATAGTTCTTCCACTACACACAGTGCAGCATATGGACACCCAACAAGGAGTGTTCACATTTAAAGAAATGAGGGCCTTATACCACAGAAGTGGCATCAATTTCACCACAGTAGAAATAGTATAATAGGGACCGACAATTCTTCCACTGCACCCAATCTAGCAGATGAACAGTGTTCACATTTCCAAAAATTATTGGCAGACACCACCAAAGTAGCATCAATTTCACCACAGTAGAAATAGTGTAATAGGGATCAACAGGCCTTCCACTACACCCAATACAGTAGATAGACACCCATTCAGGAGTGTTCACATTTTAAAAACTGAGTGCCTGACCCCACCGAAGTGAAATAACTGTCACGAGAATAGAAATAGTATAATTGGGACCGAGATGTCTTCCTCTACAGCTAACCCAGCAGATGTAGACCAACCATGACTGTTCAAATTTCCACAAATTTGAGTTACCATCAGCAGCAGCAGCAGCCACAGCAGGCACAGAAGCCACAAAAAAGATATCGCAGAGTGCAGTTACGTGACATTAATGCATCACACTAAAGTATACAATATCACCTCGTCTGTACAGTCTGCGATTGGGGTGCAAAAGTCCTTGGAGAGCCATGACTTGTTGATGAAAGTTAGGCGGTCTACACTTTCAGGGGAAAGTCGGCTGCGCTTATCTGTCACGACAGCACCAGCAGCGCTGAAGACACGATCTGAACGTTGGCTGCCTGGCACGATAAATCCTCCAAGGCTTGTGAGGTGAGCTCAGGCCACTCATCAATTTTGGAAAACCAAAATGTGAAAGGGTCGAAACCCTCCCTGATAGTATTGATATTTAGTTCTAGATACTCCTGCACCATCCTCTCCATTCTTTCACCGCGTGTAAGACTTGGACTCTTATGCTGGTGCATGAGTTCGTCTAAAAATGTGTCAAAGAACTCACAGAAATTGTTCTTCCACTTCCACCACTGCTGCTGCTGCTAATGTTTTGACATTGATGAATTGACGTGCCGGAGATTGGAAGTCTACAGCTGTGATGTGAACTGTGTGCTTCACTGCTGTCTTGAGGAAAAGCTCTCTTAAGGTTGTGTAAAAGTGTGTTTCGTTACTCCAGCATTCACAGGTCTCTTTCTAGGGTGGGAATCATCTGGCAAAATTTGGTTTTATAACGTGGATCTAACAAAGTGGCAACCTAGTAGTCAGCATTATTCCTAATCAAAACTATACCGGGATCATGTTGCAGATAGTGCAGCAAGAAGGAACTCATATGTTGGGCTCTACCATGAGGTCCAAGCTCATGCTTTGTTGGTGGCTGGATAACAATAAGGCTCGTTTCCTCCATCCCCTCCTGCCAACCACAAGCAACAGAGAGGGGAGGATTATCCTCTTCATCTGACAATTGTTCGCCCATCACCTCTTTCTCTTCCATTTGTTCCTCGCATCTTGCACCTTTGATAACAATTTGTCTGTTATCACCGGCTCCCCTTAATTGTAGTTATCCACCCTCCCTTGGTACCCTCCTGTGTGAAGACAGTCTTCAACTTAGAGACAATGTTAGCCCTTCCGCATCCTCCTCTGCTTCCTCCTCTTCTTCCAGGACCACCATCTCCTCCCACAGGCTATTCATAGTCTGCTCCAGCAAAGAGATGACCGGTATAGTGATGCTGATGAAGGCGGCATCAGTGTTATCTTAGTAGCCATTTGAAAACTGTGCAGAAGGGTGCAGAGGTCCTTAATCTGTGTCCACTTTGTAAATGTGATATATATGCCACGTCCCTACTGCGTTGGCTCAGGCTATACGACATGACATACTGCGTCAGGGTTCGTTGCTGCTGCCACAGTTGCTGCAACATGAGCAAAGTGGAATTCCACAGGGTCGACACATCGCACATCAACCTTTCAACTGGCATGGACAGAGAGCTCTGTATCGATGAAAGTCGATGAGCAGAGGGGTGTGAACGGCGGAAACGAGTACACAACTTATGTGCTTTCTGGAGCAGCTCACCCAGCCCAGGATAGTGGCTGAGAAAATGCTGTACCATCAGGTTGAGGACGTGAGCCATGCAAGGCACTTGTGTGAGCTTGCCTCCCCATAGGGCTGCCAACAGGTTCGCACTGTTAACGGACATGGCCTTCCCTTAATGCAGGTTCAGCGGAGACAGCCATTGATCAAACTCAGCCTGGAGAGTTGTCCAAAACTTTTCAGCTGTATGACTGCGATCTCCTTGGCATATCAATTTTAACACTGCCTGATTGCGGTGAGCCCTGGCTATGCAGTACGGAGGTGGTGGGGGTTCGCGCTTCTCAACCAGGGGAAGAGTCTTGAGGAGATCATTTGCATATTCCCAGTGCCTTCTGGGATAAGTGAAGAGTCTCCGCGAGCTCAACGATCACTGGGTTTTGGCCGTTGCAGCTGAAAAGAGGAAATCGGAGAAACCAGGGGAAGAGTCTTGAGGAGATCATTTGCATATTCCCAGTGCCTTCTGGGATAAGTGAAGAGTCTCCGCGAGCTCAACGATCACTGGGTTTTGGCCGTTGCAGCTGAAAAGAGGAAATCGGAGAAACCAGGGGAAGAGTCTTGAGCAGATCATTTGCATATTCCCAGTGCCTTCTGGGATAAGTGAAGAGTCTCCGCGAGCTCAACGATCACTGGGTTTTGGCCGTTGCAGCTGAAAAGAGGAAATCGGAGAAACCAGGGGAAGAGTCTTGAGGAGATCATTTGCATATTCCCAGTGCCTTCTGGGATAAGTGAAGAGTCTCCGCGAGCTCAACGATCACTGGGTTTTGGCTCATCTTTCATCTTTTTAAGAAATCTCAAGATGGAAGAGGCCAGGAGCCATTTGGTGAGCTGCATTTCTTGCTACATGTTCACAGATTTACCAGTGGAAAAGCCAAACTTCACATGCCACAAATGCAAGCTTGTGACCCTGTTGGAGGAAAAGTTGCAAAATCTCGAAGAGAGGTTAGCTACGTTGAAGATCATTAAGGAAGGTGAAGAGTTCTTGGACAGAGCAGAATTATCTCTTCATGTTACAGAAAGAGAAGAAATTCGAAGTGCACCTGAAGAAACAGAGGAATGGAGACATGTGACCCAGAGAAGCAGGAGGATCAGGAGGCAGTCAGCACCCATACTGCTCAGAAACCAGTACCAGGCTCTCACGCAGGAAAACGATGAAGAAATACATCAGGATAAGGCTTTGCCAACAAACAGCAACCTTGTACGCCTTCAGAGTTCTCCTGGATGGAGAAAGAAAAATGTTGTGAAGAAGAAACGGAGAGTGGTGGTCATGGGGGATTCCCTGTTGAGAGGAACAGAGGCCGCTATCTGCAGACCGGATATAACTTCAAGAGAAATGTGCTGTCTTCCAGGTGCAAAAATTAAAGATGTGTCTGACAGGATATCAGGACTCTTCAGACCTACAGATGACTACCCATTCCTGCTACTACATGTGGGGACAAATGACACCGCAAGAAACGACCTGGAAACCATCTGCAGAGACTTTGAAGACTTAGGCAAGAAAGTGAAAGAACTGGGAGCGCAGGTGGTCTTCTCTTCCATCCTCCCAGTGGATGGCCATGGAACAAGGAGGTGGAATAAGATTCTGCAGGTGAACAACTGGCTACGTCGATGGTGCCGTCTGCAACGATTTGGATTTCTGGATCATGGAGTGAACTACTTATACGATGGACTACTTGCTAGAGATGGGGTGCACCTTACGAAGACTGGAAAGCAGGTATTTGGAAGTCGCCTTGCTACACTTGTAAGGAGAGCTTTAAACTAGAACAACATGGGAAGGGAAGCAAAAGACCAGAAAAAGCCATACACCTGACAAATGCTACTGAGAACTCTGCTATTAGAAGTGGAAAGGAAGAACAAAGACGAAAGAATCTAATTAAAAAAAATATTGGAGAAAGAGAAACCAATCACAAACTAAAATGTTTCTATACTAATGCACAAAGCATGGGCAACAAACAAGGAGAATTGGAACTACTAACACAGGAAAAGAAATATGATGTCATTGGAATCACTGAAACTTGGTGGGACAATACACATGATTGGAATACAAGACTAGAAGGATACAACTTATTTGCAAGAAACAGACTTGATAAACGAGGAGGGGGTGTCGCATTGTATGTTAGAAATGCGTATATCTGCACAGAGATTGAAGCTTCAGAGACTGGGAGTTCTGTGGAAACTGTTTGGGTAAGAATACAAGGACAGAACAATGGAAAGGACACCATTGTAGGCATTTACTACAGGCCGCCTGTGCAAGCTGAAGATATGGAAGAACTCTTTATGCATCAAATGGCCAAGTTCTCCAAAAAATATGACATAGTTGTCATGGGAGATTTCAACTATCCAGACATTTGTTGGGAATCTCTCTCAGGCAAAACTAACAGGTCAAGGAAATTCTTATCCTCTCTTGCTGACAACTTTATCTTCCAAAAGGTAAAGGAGAAAACAAGAGGAACTGCTACCTTGGATCTAATCCTTATAAACAGGGAGGAAATGGTTGAGGAGGTAAAAGTGGCTGGGACCCTAGGAGGTAGCGACCATGCTATTTTAGAATTTTGGATAACTAGAGGCGGAAGACCTGTGAAGACTCAGACGTCAAGGTTAGATTTCAGAAAGGCAGATTTTAAGGGATTCAGAAAGAGAATTGGAGGGATCCAATGGCTGGATATCCTTAAAGACAAAAATGTCCAGGAAGGATGGGAAATCTTGAAAAATGAAATTCTCAAAGCACAGTTGTTAACAATTCCGAAAAGAGGGAAGAATAGGAAGCATTTAAGGAAACCAGGATGGATGAACACAGAACTTAAGCACATGCTAAAAAGGAAGCAAAAAATGTTTATAAAATGGAAAGAAGGAGGCATATCTAAAGAAGAATATAATGCTGTCTGCAGAACCTGCAAGGCACAAATCAGATTAGCTAAAGCTGAAAATGAATTGAGGCTTGCAAGAGATGTCAAAAGCAATAATAAAGGATTTTGGGGATATGTCAAAAGTAAAAGAAAAGTCAAAGATGCTATAGGATTTTTACAGGATGAAAATGATGAAATGGTAAGACAGGATGTTGAGAAGGCTGAACTTTTAAATTCCTATTTTGCATCTGTTTTCTCTCAGAAAGGAAATGTAACATCAACTGTTATTCACTGTCCTATTAAGGGAATAGAAGAATCCAGGATATCTATAAACAGAAAGATAGTGAGGAAACACTTAGCTAACCTAAATGTATTCAAGTCTCCAGGTCCAGATGAATTACACCCCAGAGTACTGAAGGAGATAGCAGAAGAAATTTTTGAACCCCTCTCCATAATCTTTGAAAATTCTTGGAGAACAGGAGAAGTGCCAGAAGACTGGAGAAGAGCAAATGTTGTTCCTATCTTCAAAAAGGGGAAGAAGGTGGACCCAGGCAACTATAGGCCGGTGAGTCTGACTTCTATACCAGGAAAGATCTTTGAACAAATTATTAAACAACATGTATGTCAATACCTGGATAAGAATGAAGTGATTAAACAGAGTCAGCATGGGTTTGTAACTAATAAGTCATGTCAGACTAATTTAATTTCCTTCTATGATGGTATTACTGATTGGGTGGATCAAGGAAATGCTGTAGATATAGTATATCTTGACTTCAAAAAAAATGACTAAGTATGGAATGGACAAGGCAACTGTTAGGTGGATTAATAACTGGCTTAGTGATCGGACCCAAAGAGTGGTCGTAAATGGCTGCACATCCAGTTGGAAGAATGTCTCAAGTGGGGTACCACAGGGCTCTGTCCTGGGCCCTGTATTGTTCAACATCTTTATCAACGATTTAGATGAAGGAATTGAGGGTAAACTGATTAAATTTGCTGATGACACAAAGCTAGGAGGGATAGCTAATACTAGAGAAGAGAGAGAGAGGATTCAAAAAGATTTAAATAAACTGGAGAAGTGGGCAGCAACTAACAGAATGGTTTTTAACAGGGAGAAATGCAAAGTACTACATCTGGGCAATAAAAATGAAAAAAGCATATATAGAATGGGAGGAATAGGGCTAAGTGACAGCACATGTGAAAAAGACTTGGGTATACTAATAGATCACAGACTGAATATGAGTCAACAGTGTGATGCAGCAGCAAAAAAGGCAAATGCAATTCTAGGATGTATTAACAGAAGCATACAGTCTAGATCACGTGAAGTAATTATTTCCCTCTACTCCTCTTTGGTCAGACCTCATCTGGAATATTGTGTCCAATTTTGGGCACCACATTTTAAAAAAGACATCAACAAACTGGAGCAAGTTCAGAAAAGAGCGACCAGAATGGTGACCGGTCTGCAAACCCTGTCTTATGAGGAAAGGTTGCAGGATTTGGGAATGTTTAGTTTGCAAAAGAGAAGACTGAGAGGAGACTTAATAGCTGTCTACAAATATCTAAAGGGGTGTCACATTGTAGAAGGATCAACTTTATTCTCATTTGCACAAGGAAAGACTAGAAGCAATGGGATGAAGCTGAATGGGAGGAGACACAGATTAGATATTAGAAAAAACTTTTTGACAGTTGGAGTGATCAATGAGTGGAACAGGCTGCCACGAGAAGTGGTGAGTTCTCCTTCAATGGAAGTCTTCAAACAGAGGCTGGACAGACATCTAACTGGGATGATTTAGCGAATCCTGCTTTGAGCAGGGGGTTGGACCAGATGGCCCAGGAGGTCCCTTCCAACTCTACGATTCTATGATTCTATGATTCTATGTTGGAATGCGTGTCTCATTAAGGCAGAGGTTGAGGGCACAGATGGAGGCCCTAGAGGAGATAGAGGAGGCAGAAACTGTGGAGGAAGTATTAAATGTAGAGGTTTGCCCTGCAAACCTTGGGGACTCCAAGACTTGTGGAGCAGCGCCTGTCCCCACAGGCACCAGAGTCACACAGTGCCCAGCCAGAGAGATGTAATGCACTTGGCCATGCGTACTTGTCCAAATTTCTGTGGCGAAATGCACCCTGGCAGACAGAGATTTTGTCAAGTAAAGGGTGATGTTGTCTGTGACATGCTGGTGTAGCGCAGGTACAGTTTTCTTAGAAAAGTAATGGCGACTGGGTAATTGTTACTGGGGGACTGCGACGGCCATCAGTTTTCAGAAACAGTCTGTATCTACCAGGTGGAAAGGCAGCATTTGCATGGCCAACAAATTGGAGATGTGGCGTTCAAACTCTTAGCTTTGTCATGCATAGGAGGAAACAATCTTTACGTGACCACAACTGCGGAACCATGAGCTGGCTGCAGTGCTGAGAGAGGGTGGAATACAGTGAACCGGACAAACTGTTGGACCGTGATTGAGATGCAGGCGGAGATGTTACTGTGGATTGAGAAACTTGTGGTGTGCTCATTCTCTGAGATTGGTCAAAAACAGCAGGCATGCCCTTCCTTTACAGCTGAAGGTGGTCTCTCAGCAAACGTGACTGAAGCGAGTAAGGAACCCGAGGTTCTGCGGTCGAAGACCTGCGTCTCAATAGTTGGCATGGGAACAGAGGAGGAGGAAGAAGCAGCAGATGCGATTGATGGGGCGGCTAATGGTTGTTGAGGTTCACTGGTCTGCATTTTTGTGCAGTGAAATTCCCACAGTAAAGCATGTTAATTGCGCATGTGAAGGTTCATACATGTAGTTAAATTGCTGCACTTTTTACCTCGACTTTTTTTTTCAAAGTTGGCAGATTACATGAGTTGGCTCATCCTTTGCAGTGTCCAAAAAGGGCCCAGGCTAGGCAACCCTAGCCACCCCTGTAAGCTGCAGACCCGTGGGCGCTGCTGGTCAGAGGCACAGTTGTGGCTGGGATGCATCACTCGTCATGGCTGCATCAATACGTGTCTGCGACAGACAGCACAATGTAACCTCCTCCTCTTCCTCCTCAGATGACCTACTCAGCTGTGTTCCTCTATGTTCACGCCAACTGCGATCTAACACCTCATCATCATCCTCTGTGTTATCACATTCCTCACCCTTGGAGTCACCCTCCTCCTATTCTTGCCCTGACAGCACTGTACAGTCAGTACAGTCCACATGAGCCTCAGATATCTGAGTCTCATCAGGATAAACTCTCCCCCAGGGGTTAACATCTGATGATGAGGTTCAGGATGTTGTTCGGACCATACTTCTTCCTGCCCCCGAATCCAAGCTAAAAAAAATTTTGGCATCGGTGCAGATTTCCTTCTCTTGACTCTGCAAAAGTTTTGAGTACACTTCTGATGAACATGGCATAGAATGTGTGAACAGCTCTTCAGACTCACCCATCTGTGGTTCTGTACAGTCAGTTGAGCGGTTAGATAGTTGGGACGTGGGGGGAGGCAAGGAAATTTGGGTGTCACATCTGTGAACTGTACTTTGTGTTTTCTTGTGGTGGAGGAAGAGGAGGAGAGGCCACTTGAATCTGCACTCGCCTTCCTTTTGAGTACATGCTTTTTCTGGGCATTGACAAAGCGTACCGCTGTGCATCTGCCAAAGAAAGGTAGTGGTGTAGACTGTCTAGTAACATAAGTTACACTTGTGCTTTCACAAACATTACCACCTACCCCAAGTACACATTGAACACCAAGACTAATTCCCCTTCCATCATGGCCTCACTTTTTCCCAGTCATGTTGCTCAGATAGTGTTTTAGGAACACAGTATTAGCAACCAAAAATTAGATTTTAAATTCTGCACCACCTCTGCAAACAGCTGAATTTCAGCGACAGTAAATTCAAACATGAAATATGGCGTGCTGTTATGATTGAGTCACCGAGGAGGAAAAAAACAAAACACAAGCTCAGCCCAGAAAATCAGAGAGGTTGGAAACTAGCAGATTGCAGACCCCTGATCCTATCACACAACTAGCAGTAGCCGTGGAGTGTTCCAACGGTGATCCTAGACACCTCATCACAGCCGGAGATCTACACAAGCCTAAAGAGAGAAAAGAGAAAAACTGACTGCCCCAGAGCAGACCACAAAGCAATAGGCAGCCCCCAACATATAATGACGGTGAAGCAAGATGAAAACACTAACACAGATAGAAAGATAGGTTGAGCAAACGATGGGGGCCCAAGCTAACTAAAAAGGACAGGACAGAAAAGCTGCTGTCTGCAATCCGAGAAAACCCTGCCAAAAAATACTACCAACACAACTGATAAGCAAAAAGGACCCTGAAGTCACTAGACTTCAAACCCTATATCAGCACTCAGAATATTCTGGAAGCAGAGCAAAAGAGAACACTGATCAAGCAAAAAGAATCCAGCACACCCCCGCGGCTTCTGTTTTGCATGTTTTGCATATTTCCCATAAGGGATGGGGGCAGTGTTCTAGAATCACTGCGTTGAGAAACACGTGATGGTGTCTCTGCAGTGTTGGATGTTGATCTCCATGAGTTCATTCATCCTCATTTTTCACAGTCTTTTACTAGGCATTGCTCCTACCAGCCAGTTTCCTACTCCACACTGATGAGGGGCAATACCCCAAAACAGCTGTCTGTGGATGGATACCATGTTTTGGCATAGGTGGTTTCCTTCATTGGAAACTGCCCTTCCCGTGGTTGTTCCTTCTCGGGGAAAGACCTGGCTGGTCGTTGCTTGCGTTGAGAAACATGTGATGGTGTCTCCGCGGTTTCTGTTTTGCATGTTTTGCATATTTCCCATAAGGGATGGGGGCAGTGTTCTAGAATCACTGCGTTGAGAAACACGTGATGGTGTCTCCGCAGTGTTGGATGTTGATCTCCATGAGTTCATTCATCCTCATTTTTCACAGTCTTTTACTAGGCATTGCTCCTACCAGCCAGTTTCCTACTCCACACTGATGAGGGGCAATACCCCGAAACAGCTGTCTGTGGATGGATACCATGTTTTGGCATAGGTGGTTTCCTTCATTGGAGACTGCCCTTCCCGTGGTTGTTCCTTCCCGGGGAAAGACCTGGCTGGTCATTGCTTGCGTTGAGAAACATGTGATGGTGTCTCCGCGGCCTCTGTTTTGCATGTTTTGCATATTTCCCATAAGGGATGGGGCCAGTGTTCTAGAATCACTGCGTTGAGAAACATGTGATGGTGTCTCCGCGGCTTCTGTTTTGCTGGCCCACTGCTATGACACACAGTGGCCATGGGTAACGTGGGCTGCAGCACTTTAACGTTATGTGGCTGCTGAGCTGTCCAGGCCTATAGCCCATGTGGACACTTGGGCACTGTGGCCCCCTCTCACCTAACTTCCTAGAAACTTCTCTCTTACTACCCGGCAGCCCCTCCTACACTTAATCCTATGTATAAGAACTATATACTAAAGTGCCCTCCTCTAATGTCTCTCAAAGGATGCACTTACTTACCCTAAACTGTACATGAATATCAGTATACATTACATTATATACAGTATAACACTAAGAAATGCAGTCTCCAAAGCATGGTAACACATACTGTATATAAATGAGGCAGTACAAAAATGTGAGCGGTAATACATGTTCCTATGTAGCAGTACTGCAAGCATTCAACATAGACATGATCAGCATTAGCAATATGTAAACATTAACAGATCAAAGACAATTAGAGAAAAGGAAGCAAGGAGGTAACACTGTTATTCTGTCATATGCATGACCCCACCATAGTGTGGGCTAGAGAGCAAAAGCAACCTGTGCCTGGTTTGTAAAAATCCTTATGCACATAGTTACCCCTAGGCTTGGGGTATATAGCATTTCCCACTACATTCAGTGACTGCATCGGGGCTTACATCCAAACCCCCGCAAAACTATGTCTTCCTACTAGCCTCATCTTTTTATTGTTTTTAATCTAGATGGTTTTCCACAAACGTGAACAATCTGATGTACCCCATGTGGAATCTTTTCTATTTCTCTCAACTATTCAAGTAAATTGGGACTGCATATTATATAGAGACCATCCTGTTAAGGAATCTTGAAACGAATATCAGCGCCTATGGATTATTATTCACTATCAGCATGTTATATATTGTTATTCAATGTAGCGTATGTCTTTGACCTTAAATTGGGTATGAGATACAGGATTGGAGACTCTATTATATGTACTGTATCTTCGCTTAATTAATAGTGTTACACATACTTTATTATTGATCATGTCCACTGTAACATGATCTCTTTATATTTATTTATTATTCTACAATTGTCTCTGTATGGAATAATTTAGATAGTGTTCCTACCCACATTTAATGGTTAATTTAGTGTGGAAAATGCAAGGTATGGGAATAACAACCCAAAACCTGGGAAAAAAGCAGAATCAGAAGCGGAAGGAAATAAGGTGGATAGCCAAAGGGGGAGGGGGTAAAACCCTGATGGAAATAGAGTGTTAGAGCTTGAGGGGAGGAATAACCACAAGCATAGCTACCTGGATGGCTCAAAAGGGAACTCCTATACAGAGCCTCAATAGGCAGTATGTCCTCATGGGACGGGGAGTGTGGGAGAACCCAGGATCTCCTATAAAGGGCCTCAATAGCCAGTATGTCCTCATGGAACGGGGGTGTGGGAGAACGTTCCAATTTCCACACTAAATTACCTATTACATGGTATCTCTTCTTTCCCCGACCTATGTATGGCTCACTAGCTTAAGTACATCTGTACTAGTTTGTCTATCTGTCATGCTCACTTTGTCTTTCAAGATGTTTGAGTCACTTTTGTCAAGGTGCTTCGTGTATTCTTTTCTTCTTTCCTTAATCTGTTTTGGGTGTGTTTGTTTCAGTTGGCATCAACATTCCCACTCTTAGTTGAAATTTTCATCATATCTCTTTGTTCTTTTGGTATGCCTTTTTGGTCATGCCTTTCAGATGTTCACATTCTATCTCTGTACATATCTTTTGGTGAAAGTTCTTTGTTGAACACATCACCAATTTTCTAAATAAAAAAATTCTAAAGGTGTCCTTGACATGCTTGACATGAAATTCTCACCAGATGTTGGTAACTACCCATCCAATCAACACAGGCAAAGAAATCAAACCATAGATGTCCATAAATTAAGTTATATGTAATAATGAGAAAAGACACAGGGAATAAGTATTGAACACATGAAGAAAGAGAGATGCAAAAAAAACATGGAATGTCATGACACCAGTTGAAATCTGTCAGTAATCTGAACATAATCCTGCCATTTACTGTAAAATAATCTCAGCTGGTTCAACTAATGGCCTATAAATAGGTGTCTCATTACCAAGATACCACAAAAGAAACATCTCATGTTAGGTAAAATCAGTGTGTTGTCTCAAGACCTTCACAAACTTACAGTTCAAAGCCATACTGATGACAATGATAGAGGAATTTCTAAACTACTGAAGGTTCTAGTGACTACTGTTGGGGCCAAAATCAGGAAGTGGAAAGAACATCATTTCACCATAAACTGGCCATGATCAGGTGTTCCCCACAAGATTTTGGACAGATTAGTGAAAAGAATTATCAGAAACCTTGTCCAAGAGCCAAGGACTACCTGTGGAGAGCTATAGACCTGGAATCAGCAGGTACTATTGTTCAAAGAAAACTGTATGTAATGCTCTCAATCTCCGTGGCCTGTATGGACGTTCACCACACAAGACTCCCCAAACTCACCACACAAGACTCCATTGGTGAATAAGAAGCATGTTCAGGCACTTTTAAAGTTTGCGCAACAACACTTTGACAAACCCATGAAATACTGGGAGCATATAGTCCGGTCAGATGAGACCAAAATTGAACTCTTTGAATGCTGTAATACACACAATGTTAAAACACCATACCAATAGTGAAGTTTGGAGGTGGGAACATCATGGTGTGGGGCTGTTTTTCAGTAAACGGTACAAGCAAACTTCATATGATTGAAGGAAGAGTGAAAGGACAAATGTACCGAGAAATCCTTGATAAAAATCTGCTGCCATCTACCAGGATGATGAAGATCAAATGGGTGGACTTTTAGCAGGCAAATAATCCCAAGCACACAGCCAAGGAAACCCTCAGTTGGTTTCAGAGAAAGAAAATACAACTGCTAGAATGTCCTCCTAGCCAATCACCTAACAAGTGTAAGGAGGTGGCAGGGAACCTCAGGTGCCTCCTCTCCCCTGAACACTGTTCGGGTGATTACATGTGACACCTCATTGATATTAATGTTTATGTACTGTGATGTCATGTATCTGACTTGTACTGTGTATGTGTTTAGGATTAGGGATAGAAGTTAGTGTAGACTAATAGCGGGGTTAGAATAGAGCGGGGCACATTAGATATAGAGAATAGGATAGATAATAGTGTCAGTTTAGGCACAGGCAGCAATGGGTTATTCAATGGGGAGGAGTTAGAGCAGAGAAGCACAGAGCTGGGAGGTATAGGACAGGCACGTCCCGATTAAAGGCAGAATCCCGGACAGCTGGCCCAGGCAGGTTATATGAGAATCAGTGGAGCAAACAGTGACTAGCTGTGGGGATAAGTCTGCTATGGCAGTAAAGGGCCCCAAGCAGAGAATAGTGCAGTCTGGCACCAGCTCAACAGGACCATCCCCAGGAAGGATCCGGGGTCTAAGACCGGGGTGGCAGCAGCTAAGATAGCATTCCTGGCACCTTTCTCAATTGGAACCAGACGAGACGCTGACGGAGCTGGTGATGTGGATGTCATGATCCCAGTGGAGGTTTTTGACCTGCACGTCAGGGGTTAATGTCTTGAGCTCAGTGCAGGCTTTGACCTGCATGCCTGGGGTTAATTATTATGGCCTCTCTTTGGTTCAGGGAGAGCTTTTTATAGCCCTGAGAAACTTCAATCCCTGTCAGTTATACTTTTGCCTTTGGCCGAGTTTTTTGACCCCTGTGTGCCTGTTTGTTGTCTTATAGCTTGCTTATATGGTTCTGATCCAGTTCTGTCCCCCGTTGTGAGTTTGCCTGTTGATTCTGTACTGTATATCTGCTTCTCTGGTTTCTGACTTCTTGGCTACGTCTTGATTATCCGTTCTGTCTAGCCCTTGGTAATTGTCATGCTATCTCATGCTTTGACCCCGGCCTGATCTGGTTTATGTCCCTGCTTATGCCAATTAGTAACTTTGTTCCATAGTTACCATTCTAGGAGTTTTCCTGCAGCTCCTAGCTCTCTGGAGTTTAGGCCACGACCCCAGCAGTCACGTGCTTCAGGTCCTGCGGGTCTGAAGCACGCATCTTCTCTGCTGCTTCCTGCTTCACAGGTATCTTTGAGCACAGTTTGTCTTACTCAGGACATGCGCACTGGCTCAGTGAGCAAGTGCAGTGCGGTGTTCCTGACATTATAACTGACTTTTTTTTTCTCTCACTTCTCCAGCATGGACCCAATGCATGCCTTATCTGAGCAGGTGAAATGCTTGGCTTAGTCGCTGCAGAAGCTAAGTTTGGAACACCAAATGCTGTCCAAATCCCAACAACAGGTTGCGGACTCGGTTCAGGGGGTGCTTTCCGCAGGCTTTCAGCAGGTGGGGAATAGAGATGTAATTTTAGTCCCACCCAAATCTCCGGTTAAGTTACCAGATACATTTGCTGGTGACAAAAATGAATTTAGAGCGTTTAAAGAGGGCTGTAAACTCTTTTTCTCCTTGAGACCCCGTTCCTCTGGGGATGAGAAACAGAGGGTGGGGGTAGTTATATCCCTGCTTAGGGGGTCCCCACAAGCCTGGGCATTTTCTCTTTCCTCTTCTGCCCCAGAGAGAATGACTGTGGATGCGTTCTTTGAGGCCTTAGGGCTTATTTATGATGAGCCAGATAGAGTGCGTTTGGCTGAGGACAAGGTGATGAGTGTCTGTCAGGGGAAGCACTCGGCCAAGTGGTTCTGTTCTGAATTTAGACGTTGGGCAGCCGAGATTTCTTGGAGTGATGCCGCCCTTCGGGGACTGTTCCGTAGAGGCCTATGTGAACGTCTGAAGGATGCCCTGGCACTCCATCCTCCACCTGACTCCCTGGAGGATGTCATGACCCAAGTGGTTCGCATGGATCGCAGACTGCGGGCAAGAGGTGTTCTGCAACTTGAAACATCATTATTCTCCAGTGGAGTTGAGACCCAGACTCTTCCAATGGCTATGGAGGTGAGCGCTGTCACCTGTGATGAGAAGGAAAGAAGATGCCGCCGGGAGAAGCAGTTGTGCTTCTATTGTGGGGAATCTGGACAAAGGAAGAAGGACTGCCCCTCCTGTCCGTCATCCTGCAAGGTGGCGGGAAACGACTGGGTCTGGGTAGTAGTCGAGGAGGCTACCCAGACCTTCAGGTACCTTTTTCCTCACTTGCAAAAATTGTGCTTCGGGTGGAGCTGGAACTTGGTGATGGTCCTGTTCAGACTACCGCCTTTGTTGACTGTGGCTCTGCTGTTAACCTGATTGATGCCCGGATTATGACTCTTAATAAGATAGGGACAGTCAGGCTTCAGGATCCTGTTAAACTTGTGGCAATTAACTCGTCCTCTCTTACCCGGGATGGTATCTGTTTCAGGTCTGAACTTTTTTCTCTGAAAGTGAGTTCCACTCATATGGAAAAATTAACTTGTCTTGTGTTAGATAACTTGGCTGCAGGACTGGTACTGGGGATGCCTTGGCTACAACGCCATAATCCTACCATTGGGTGACGGGAGAGATCACTCAATGGGGATGTAAAGATAAATGTTGTAACCTGGGGCCTCTTGTTAACTCTGTTAAAACCGTATCTGTGCCGTCTGTCGGTCTGGAAGGTATTCCGGAGTACCTGAAGGATTTCGAAGACGTATTTTCTGAAAGTGAGTCTGAGGCGCTGCCACCACATAGACCCTACGATTGTGCCATTGATTTAGTACCCGGAGCCAAGTTACCTGAGGCTCGATTGTTCAATTTGTCCGGGCCTGAGCGCCAAGCCATGACGGAGTACATAGCTGAGAGTCTCCGCAAAGGGCATATCAGGCCTTCTGTGTCACCCGTGGCAGCAGGATTCTTTTTTGTGAAGAAGAAAGATGGTGGTTTGCGGCCATGCCTCGACTTTCGGGAACTTAACAAGATAACGTTAGGAACACTTATCCACTTCCCCTCATCCCAGACCTATGTAACCAGTTATCTGGGGCCCAATGGTTCTCCAAATTAGATCTCCAGGGGGCCTACATCCTGATAAGGGTTCGGGAAGGGGACGAGTGGAAAACTGCATTTCTCACATCAGAGGGACTCTTTGAAAACCTGGTTATGCCCTTTGGTTTAACTAATGCCCCCGCTATTTTCCAGAACTTTATCAATGTTGTGTTTTCTGATCTGATAGGCCGTTTTATTGTCATTTATTTGGATGACATTTTGGTGTATTCCCCAGACAGTCAGCCTCACTTACAACATCTACAGACAGTTCTCCAGAGACTCAGGGAGAACCACTTGTTTGCTAAATTGGAAAAATGTTCGTTTTTCGTACAGGAACTGTCTTTTTTGGGGCTGATTGTATCTTGTGAGGGGTTTCGTATGGACCCTAAAAAGGTGCTGGTGATTGCAGATTGGGTTCAGCCTCATGATCTCAAGAGGCTCCAGCGCTTCTTGGGATTTGCAAACTATTACCGGAGATTCATTAAAGGTTTCTCTCAAGTGGTTAAACCACTCACAGATCTTACCCAGAAGGGGGCTGATGTAAAAAATTGGTCGGAACTCGCTAATGAGTCCTTCTCAGCTCTTAAGAAATGTTTCATGTGCGCCCCGATGTTGGTCCAGCAAGACCCGTCCAAACCATTTATTGTGGAGGTGGATGCTTATGAAGTAGGGGTGTGGGCAGTGTTGTCCCAGGGTCCAGCCACCCTTACTAATCTCAAACCCTGTGCCTTCTTTTCCAAGAAGTTCTCATCTGCCGAGAGAAACTATGATTTAGGCAATAGAGAACTTCTTGCGGTCAAGTTGGCATTAGAAGAATGGAGGCACTTTATGGAAGGGGCAGCTCACCCTATCACTGTTATCCCTTATCACAAAAATTTGGCATACCTTGAATCTGCTAAGAAGCTTACTCCTAGACTAGCCCGTTGGTCACTTTTTTTTCACGCTTTCAGTTTTCCATTACTTTTCGACCAGGGTCCAAAAAAGTTAAAGCGGATGCCCTGTCCAGAAGTTTTGACCCGGTGTCTCCCCCCGAGCCGCCATCCTCCATTCTTCCCCCAGGGGTGGTAGTGGCGGGGGTCTTATCAGAGTTGGAACAAGAAATTTTGAGGGCTCAGGCCCTAGCTCCGACGACCAGGCCAGGGGATAAATTGTTTGTTCCAGATTTATTGCAGCCTAGACTTCTGCAGGAGTTTCATGAGTCTAGGCTGAGTGCTCATCCCGGTATCACGGCCACTAGAGAGGCAGTAGCCAGGGTTTTTTGGTGGCTTTCAATGGGGTCCGATGTCAAGAAATTCATTGCTGCTTGTGGAGTTTGTGCTTGTTCCAAAAGCTCGCATAACCGGCTGGGGAACACATACCTTTACCGGTTCCTGATAGGCCATGGACTCATCTCTCCATGGATTTTATTACCGGTCTTCCACCTTCCAGGGGCAATAACGTGATCTGGGTGGTGGTGGATAGGTTTTCAAAACAGGCCCATTTCATTCCCTTGGCAGCACTACCCTCAGCAGAAACATTGTCAAGGTTGTTTGTGCAGCATGTGGTCTGATTGCATGGGGTACCCCTGAATGTGGTGTCTGACAGAGGTGTGCAGTTTGTGGCCAAATTTTGGAGGGCATTCTGTATGAAATTGGGTATCTCACTCTCCTTCTCGTTGGAATATCATCTGGAGAGTAATGGTCAGACGGAACGCACCAATCAATCCCTGGAACAAATTCTCAGGTGTCTGACCTCCGTGAGACAGGAGGATTGGTGTGATGCGTTACCGTTGGCGGAATTCGCTTTTAACAACCGGGTGAGTCAGTCCACCAACATGTCCCCATTCCTAATCACATATGGGTTTAATCCTCATTTTGGGGAGTTTTCACGGGTGGATTCCGGTTATCCAGGGGCAGAAGGGTCAGTCCAATGGTTAAAAAACCTCTGGGCTGAAGTCCAGCGTAATATCTCTAGGGCCCAGGGGAGGTACAAATATTTTGCTGACAAAAAGAGGGCCCCGGGACACATGTTTCAGGTGGGGGGGAAGGTTTGGCTTTCCACACGTAACATCAACTTGAAGGTACCGTCAGCTATATTGGGACCAAAGTTCATTGGTCCGTATGAGATTGTGGAGAACCCGGTGGCATATAGGATGCATCTCCCTGCCTCCTTTAAGATATCCAATGTGTTCCATAAATCTCTGTTGAAACCCGTGGGGTCTGTCAAGGATGACTCAGAGTCTGTTGTTCCTCCAGTGTTGGTGGAGGGTCACTTGGAGTATGAGGTCGGACATATTGTGGACTCTCGGTGGGTGCGCCGCTCTTTGCAGTACCTGGTCCACTGGAAGGGTAGGGATCCACTGGAGGATCGCTCATGGGTCCCTGCTCACTCTGTACATGCAGATCGCCTTGTTCGAGCTTTCCATGCCAAGTACCCGGGGAAGCCTGGGGGTCCAGAGGCCCCCCGTTGAGAGGGGGGTACTGTTATGATCCCAGTGCAGGTTTTTGACCTGCACGTCAGGGGTTAATGTCTTGAGCTCAGTGCAGGCTTTGACCTGCACGCCTGGGGTTAATTATTATGGCCTCTCTTTGGTGCAGGGAGAGCTTTTTATAGCCCTGAGAAACTCCAATCCCTGTCAGTTATACTTTTGCCTTTGGCCGAGTGTTTTGACCCCTGTGTGCCTGTTCGTTGTCTTATAGCTTGCTTATATGGTTCTGATCCGGTTCTGTCCCCCATTGTGAGTTTGCCTGTTGATTCTGTACTGTATATCTGCTTCTCTGGTTTCTGACTTCTTGGCTAAGTCTTGACTATCCGTTCTGTCTAGCCCTTTGGTAATTGCCGTGCTATCTCATGCTTTGACCCCGGCCTGATCTGGTTTATGTCCCTGTTTATGCCAATTAGTAACTTTGTTCCGTAGTTACCATTCAAGGAGTTTTCCTGCAGTTCCTAGCTCTCTGGAGTTTAGGCCACGCCCCCAGCAGTCACGTGCTTCAGGTCCTGTGGGTCTGAAGCACGCATCTTCTCTGCTGCTGCCCGCTCCACAGGTATCTCTCAGCACAGTTTGTCTTACTCAGGACACGCGCACTGGCTCAGTGAGCAAGTGCAGTGCGGTGTTCCTGACAGTGGAAAGATCAGATGGGACACGGACTGTCCAAAGAGACTGCCCGGATGGCAGGGGAAAGGCATGGACAGAACAGAGACTGACTACAGGTATGACCGTTATCGCTGGGAGGAAAGAGAGAGAGATTACAGAAAGAGTAGAGTCTTCTCGGAAGGCTGGGAAAGCGCAGGATATGTGGCTCTCTGTGAATTGTGCTGCCAAAGTGATGAGTGCCCTTTTGATAAGTAAAGTTGAACTGCTGGAAAAAGACTGTGACTCCAAAGTGTTTTGTGGAACAGGGAAATAAGGAGCCGGAGTGACAGAACTGAAAGGAACTCTGACAGTAACCGTGAGTGTTCTGTTTGACACCTTTAGAAATACATTTCCTTAGAAGATTAGTGATGTGTTCAATACTTATTTCACCCATATATATATATATATATATATATATATATATATATATATATATATATAGTGGCAGGTCGGCTCACTCGGCTGCACTCAGAGGTAGACATGGGTACACTGCAGCTTTAAGAGCTTCCTTTGTTTTATTACAGGCAGCATAAACCACAGAGTAGTAAAAAAAAATACAGCCCACTTGGCAAAACAGGAGAACAAAACAAAATGGTGGCAGAACAAACACCGTCCTTCTGTGAGCGGGGTTTCTCCCGCTGATGGCTGACAGATCAAACACAGTTCAGGTTCTCTAGTCCAGGGTTCCCCAACTCCAGTCCTCAAGGCCCACCAACAAATCGTGTTTTCAGGATTTCCTTTGTATTGCAATTATCACCTGAGCAATACTAAGGAAATCCTGAAAACATGATCTCTTGGTGGGCCTTGAGGACTGGAGTTGGGGAACCCTGCTCTAGTCCATGGAGCATTCTCCTGCAGTGCTGCTTCTTCAGGCAACCACACAGAACAATGAAAGTTCTTTCCTTGAGCCATTTAAGCCCAGACCTCCTGGACTCAACCACGTGACTGGTCACATAACGGTGACCTCACCGAAGGTCCTGTAGGGGGGGAGATATGGGGGGACACTCTCCCACCCGCTCTATGAATGCACCCTAAAAACCAGCCCATAACATAGCTTAACCCTCACAAAACTTACTGTGCTGGAGGAAATAACATTTTTTATCACTGACGCCATTAGGGATAGTGAAACATATCTCCCCTCAATTACCAGTGACTCTGTCACTATATATATATATATATATATATATATATATATATATATAATTTTTTACATCTTTCCTAATAGTTTGCCCATGGTTATATTTTAGGAACTTAGAAAAATCTCAAAAATACATGAAAAGATCTGATCCATTAGGAAATAATTCTTGCTATACTGGGATTCACATGAGCAATGATTTTACATCACTAAGTAAAATACTTGGGCACGTTGAATATTTCTTTTTCTCTGCTGATTCTTACTTCTATGTGAGAGAACATCATAGGTTCGTACCTCATCCTGTCCCAGTTTCAGCTAAGGAGTCCCAATTGACAAACTCTTGATTAAAAAAAAGGAAAGAAATATGTCGTGTCTATTCTAGTTTTTAGTTCTTTCATGCTAGCCTAGAAATTATTGATTTGTACATGTTCAGTTACAGTGATGCTAAAGTAAGGACTGTTTGTGTCTCAGATGGAGCATTTGAAGCACTATGTTTTCATATCACTGCAAAAAAGATAGTTCTCACGGTCATATTTAGACATGATTATAGGTGGTGGGAATTTCCAAAGCCAAATTTATTCCTCAACAGATGTAACTAAATAGATGTTGTTCCATCATTGTCCACAAACATGGCAATGTATGATTGCTAGTGTTGAGCGATACCGTTCGATACCCAAAAATATCGTATCGGATGGTATCGCCCGATACGAAAAAAATATCGGGTATCGCCAATTCCGATACCGGAAGTCCCATTCAAGTCAATGGGACTTCCGGTATCGGAATTAAAAAAAGCCCTTTATTTCCTTGTTGGCTAATTCTACATAATTGAAAACAAATAAGAATCATGTAGAATGTATTGTGGGAGGTGGAGGAGACGTTAAAGGCATAGTGGTTTATTCAAATCACATGACATAGCATTAATTCCAATTTTTTTTTTCAAGACGTTCGGAGTTAAAAAGATATTGACTATGTTAACTTTTTTATATTTTGTCAGATATGTATGTTTCACTACTTCCATGCTCTTCACCTTCTTTTGTACTTCTCCCACACTTTCTCCTTCATGATCCGCAGCAGTAGCATTTTTTTTATCAACTTTTTCTTCACCTTATTCATCTTCTTCTTCTTCACTTTCTTCCCATTATTTTTTTTTTTCATTCTTCATATTCTTCTTATTCAGCTATTATTAATTTTCATATGCTATTTCTTCATCTTCTTCCTATTCTTCTTTTTCTTCATTTTCTTATGGTGACAGGCATTCCTGTAGTACTTATCTATAAAAGTTATAAGATTACACCTTACGTTCTGCCTGTCACAAAAGATTTACAACAGGATTTGTCCGCGTTCAGTTTGGCCTGCAGCAGCAGGCATTTTCCAGGGGCACCACGAGGAGGAACGGACTCACCCCATTTACTGCTTAGTCTTCTTCTGCTTATAATTTTGATATCTTCTATGCTGATTTTTAGTCTTATGCTTAATGTTCTTCTGCTTTCTGTTCTTCTGCTTTTGCTTCTTCTGCTTCTTGTTCTTCTGTCTTTTGTTCTGTATCTTGGTGGTTGTCTTCATGTTCTTTGTCCTCTTGGTCATATTATTTAGGGTCATATTTCTGGTCTTCTTTGGTGTGGTCTTCAGGGTCGTCGTCATCAGGGTCATCGTCATGGAGATCAATAAGGATTACCAAAGACAATTTCAAAAAGCTTGATCTTGGAAATGTAGCAGAAGGTACAAGAAGGCTGAGAAACTGGCGAGAACCAGCTGACAGTACTGGAACCCGTAGTGGCAGCAGAAGGAACAAGAGCCAATGGCACTACCGAGGACCAACTGACGGTGCTGGACCACGGTTACTAAGCAGAAGGTACCTGTGCTAAAAAGCACTACCAAGGACCAGCTGACGGTGCTGGACCTCGGATACCGAGATGGAGGCACCTAGGCCAAAGGCTGTGGTGAGAACCAGCAGACAGTGCTGGCACCCGGATGGGTAGCAGAAGGAACAAGAGCCAATGGCACTACCGAGGACCAACTGACGGTGCTGGACCACGGTTACAAAGCAGAAGGTACCTGTGCTAAAAAGCACTACCAAGGACCAGCTGACGGTGCTGGACCTCGGATACCGAGATGGAGGCACCTAGGCCAAAGGCTGTGGCGAGAACCAGCAGACAGTGCTGGCACCCGGATGGGTAGCAGAAGGAACAAGAGCCAATGGCACTACCAAGGACCAACTGACGGTGCTGGACCACGGTTACTAAGCAGAAGGTACCTGTGCTAAAAAGCACTACCAAGGACCAGCTGACGGTGCTGGACCTCGGATACCGAGATGGAGGCACCTAGGCCAAAGGCTGTGGCGAGAACCAGCAGACAGTGCTGGCACCCGGATGGGTAGCAGAAGGAACAAGAGCCAATGGCACTACCGAGGACCAACTGACGGTGCTGGACCACGGTTACTAAGCAGAAGGTACCTGTGCTAAAAAGCACTACCAAGG
This sequence comes from Dendrobates tinctorius, assembly GCF_039654945.1. Lineage (NCBI taxonomy): Eukaryota > Metazoa > Chordata > Amphibia > Anura > Dendrobatidae > Dendrobates > Dendrobates tinctorius. The sequence continues at coordinate 25,732,191 of NW_027361827.1, read as the reverse complement.
ACCAGCAGACGGTGCTGGACCTCGGATACCGAGATGGAGGCACCTAGGCCAAAGGCTGTGGCGAGAACCAGCAGACAGTGCTGGCATCCGGATGGGTAGCAGAAGGAACAAGAGCCAATGGCACTACCGAGGACCAACTGACGGTGCTGGACCACGGTTACTAAGCAGAAGGTACCTGTGCTAAAAAGCACTACCAAGGACCAGCTGACGGTGCTGGACCTCGGATACCGAGATGGAGGCACCTAGGCCAAAGGCTGTGGCGAGAACCAGCAGACAGTGCTGGCACCCGGATGGGTAGCAGAAGGAACAAGAGCCAATGGCACTACCGAGGACCAACTGACGGTGCTGTCCCACGGTTACTAAGCAGAAGGTACCTGTGCTAAAAAGCACTACCAAGGACCAGCTGACGGTGCTGGACCTCGGATACCGAGATGGAGGCACCTAGGCCAAAGGCTGTGGCGAGAACCAGCAGACAGTGCTGGCACCAGGATGGGTAGCAGAAGGAACAAGAGCCAATGGCACTACCGAGGACCAACTGACGGTGCTGGACCACGGTTACTAAGCAGAAGGTACCTGTGCTAAAAAGCACTACCAAGGACCAGCAGACGGTGCTGGACCTCGGATACCGAGATGGAGGCACCTAGGCCAAAGGCTGTGGCGAGAACCAGCAGACAGTGCTAGCACCCGGATGGGTAGCAGAAGGAACAAGAGCCAATGGCACTACCGAGGACCAACTGACGGTGCTGGACCACGGTTACTAAGCAGAAGGTACCTGTGCTAAAAAGCACTACCAAGGACCAGCTGACGGTGCTGGACCTCGGATACCGAGATGGAGGCACCTAGGCCAAAGGCTGTGGCGAGAACCAGCAGACAGTGCTGGCACCAGGATGGGTAGCAGAAGGAACAAGAGCCAATGGCACTACTGAGGACCAACTGACGGTGCTGGACCACGGTTACTAAGCAGAAGGTACCTGTGCTAAAAAGCACTACCAAGGACCAGCAGACGGTGCTGGACCTCGGATACCGAGATGGAGGCACCTAGGCCAAAGGCTGTGGCGAGAACCAGCAGACAGTGCTAGCACCCGGATCTGTAGCAGAAGGAACAAGAGACAATGGCACTACCGAGGACCAACTGACGGTGCTGGACCACGGTTACTAAGCAGAAGGTACCTGTGCTAAAAAGCACTACCAAGGACCAGCTGACGGTGCTGGACCTCGGATACCGAGATGGAGGCACCTAGGCCAAAGGCTGTGGCGAGAACCAGCAGACAGTGCTGGCACCCGGATGGGTAGCAGAAGGAACAAGAGCCAATGGCACTACCGAGGACCAACTGACGGTGCTGGACCACGGTTACTAAGCAGAAGGTACCTGTGCTAAAAAGCACTACCAAGGACCAGCTGACGGTGCTGGACCTCGGATACCGAGATGGAGGCACCTAGGCCAAAGGTTGTGGCGAGAACCAGCAGACAGTGCTGGCACCCGGATGGGTAGCAGAAGGAACAAAAGCCAATGGCACTACCGAGGACCAACTGACGGTGTTGGACCACGGTTACTAAGCAGAAGGTACCTGTGCTAAAAAGCACTACCAAGGACCAGCAGACGGTGCTGGACCTCGGATACCGAGATGGAGGCACCTAGGCCAAAGGCTGTGACGAGAACCAGCAGACAGTGCTGCAACCCGGGTGGGTAGCAGAAAGTACCCATTCAAAGCAAAGTAGCCAGGCCGCAAGCCGGCCGCAGTTACCGAACCCCACAGTCCTACAGGGGGTCCATGTCCCATTGGCACTACGGATCCAGCCTTCAGTGCCAGTTCCCGCAGCCCACATAGGAGTCACCTAAACTGCAGGCACCGTAGAGTCGGCTAACCCGGCCGCAAGACGACAGGACAACGGATTGGTGGCATAGTGACCTTGACACTACCCGGAAACAGCAGGCGTGCTGAAAACAGGCTGGGCAACAGGGAGTACCCGTGCCAAAGACACTGCCGAGAACCAGCTGACGGTGCTGGAACCCAGATGGGTAGCAAAAGCTACAAGACCCAATGGCACTACCGAGGAACAGCTGACGGTGCTGGACCACGGTTACTAGGCAGGAGGTACCTGTGCTAGAAAGCACTACCAAGGACCAGCTGACGGTGCTGGACTTTGGATACCGAGATGGAGGCACCTAGGCCAAAGGCTCTGGCGAGAACCAGCAGACAGTGCTGGAACCCAGGTGGGTAGCAGAAGGTACCCATTCAAAGCAAAGTAGCCAGGCCGCAAGCCGGCCGCAGTTACCGAAACCCACAGTTTTACAGGGGGTCCATGTCCCATTGGCACTACGGATCCAGCCTTCAGTCCCAGTTCCCGCAGCCCACATAGGAGTCACCTAAACTGCAGGCACCGTAGAGTTGGCTAACCCGGCCGCAAGACGACAGGACAACGGATTGGTGGCATAGTGACCTTGACACTACCCGGAAACAGCTGGCGTGCTGGAACCAGGCTGGGCAACAGGGAGTACCCGTGCCAAAGACACTGCCGAGCACCAACTGGCGTTGTTGGAGCCCAGGGACAATCATGGTGCAGGCCGAGGCCTACTTGGTGGCAGTTTTAGATTGTTTGTAGGCTACAACACTGTCAACGTGCTCCAATTAGGCATCTGTCTCCACTCTGTTTCCAGGATTTCACGTGACCACCAACACCGCCAGTTTATGCGTACAGCAGCCGTCTGCCCAATCCACACGTGTTCCTGGGTTACTGGGGTTTCGTAATGTCAGCAGATCCCCTGATGAGTGTCTGCCACTGTCTCCTGCTCTGTCCACATTCCCACCGCTTGCAGTGGGAAGGTGGACAGCGCAGGAGACAGTGGCGGACACATATTGGGGGATCTGCTGACGTTACAGAACCCCAGTAACACAGGAACATGTGTGGAATGCGTGGACGGCAACTGTGAGCAGGAACTGGCGGTGTTGGAGGTCAGGGGAAATACTAGAGACAGAGTGAAGACAGAGGCCAAATCAGAGAATGTTTAAATCTGAAGTAGTTACAATTTGGAGGCAGCAGCAGTTTGCCCTCCACACAGCAGGGGATCAGCTGACGTTACTGACCCCCACTTTCACATGAACAAGTGTTTATTTCTGTGTGGACAGCATTTCCGTGCAACAACTGACGATGTTGGAGCCCAGGGATAGTCATTTTGTTGGCTGAGGCCTACTTGGAGGCAGTTTAAGATAAGACGTTGTTTGAATTTGGAGGAAGCAGCAGTTTGCCCTCCACACAGCAGGGGATCAGCTGACGTTACCGAACCCCACTTTCACATGAACGAGTGTGTTTTTCTGTGTGGACAACACTTCCGAGCACCAACTAGCATTGTTGGAGCCCAGGGACAATCAGGGTGCAGGCCGAGGCCTACTAGGAGCCAGGTGTAAAGCTGAGGTATTTTGACTTTGGAGGGAGCAGGACACTTTGCCCTCCACACAGCAGGGGATCAGCTGACGTTACTGACCCCCACTTTCACATGAACAAGTGTGTTTTTCTGTGTGGACAGCGCTTCCGAGCACCAACTAGCGTTGTTGGAAGCCAGGGACAATCAGGGTGCAGGCCAAGGCCTACTAGGAGCCAGGTGTAAATCTGAGGTTGTTTGACTGTGGAGGGAGCAGGACACTTTGCCCTCCACACAGCAGGGGATCAGCTGACGTTACTGACCCCCACTTTCACATGAACAAGTGTGTTTTTCTGTGTGGACAGCACTTCCGAGCACCAACTAGCGTTGTTGGAAGCCAGGGACAATCAGGGTGCAGGCCGAGGCCTACTAGGAGCCAGGTGTAAAGCTGAGGTATTTTGACTTTGGAGGGAGCAGGACACTTTGCCCTCCACACAGCAGGGGATCAGCTGACGTTACTGACCCCCACTTTCACATGAACAAGTGTGTTTTTCTGTGTGGACAGCACTTCCGAGCACCAACTAGCGTTGTTGGAAGCCAGGGACAATCAGGGTGCAGGCCGAGGCCTACTAGGAGCCAGGTGTAAATCTGAGGTTGTTTGACTGTGGAGGGAGCAGGACACTTTGCCATACACACAGCAGGGGATCAGCTGACGTTACCGAACCCCACTTACACATGAGCAAGTGTTTTGTCTGTGCGGACAGCACTTCTGAGCACCAACTGGCGGTGTCGGAGCCCAGGGAAAATCAGGTAGTAGGCCGAGGCCTACTTGGTGGCAGTTTGCGATTGTTTCTAGACTACTACTAACTGTCAACGTACTCCAATTAGGCCTCTGTCTTCACTCTGTTTCAAGTATTTCCTCTGGCTTCCAACCACGCCAGTTGCTGCTCTGAAATGCCGTCTGCACAACCCACACTTGTTCCTGTGTTACTGGGGTTCTGTAACAGCAGCTTCTCCCTAGAGGTGAGTCAGGCAATGTCTCCTGCTCTGTCCACATTTCCACTACAAGTAGTGCGAATGTAGACAAAGCAGGAGACATTGCCGTGCTCACCTCTGGAGATGAGCAGATGTTACAGGACCCAGGTAACACAGGAACAAGTGTGGATTGTGCAGACGGCACTTGAGAGCAGAAACAGGCGGTGTTGTAGGCCGGAGGAAATACTCAAAACAGAGTGGAGACAGAGGGCAAATCAGAGAACATATTAAATCAGAGGTAGTCAGAAGTTGTAGGCAGCAGGAGAGTTTGCCATACACACAGCAGGGGATCAGCTGACATTACCGAACCCCACTTACACATGAGCGAGTGTTTTGTCTGTGTGGACAGCACTTCTGAGCAACAACGGGCGTTGCTGTAGCCCAGGAAATAAAGTTCAGGTCATAGAAACATGAACACAACAGGAGACCTGGATCCTGTTGCCAGCCAATTATTTATTCTGGAAGAGGACTGGCAAATTCAGGTGAGATCCAGGCCTTGTTCATTTTCAGAAAAGTAAGCCGGTCAACATTATCGGCGGATAGTCGCGTGCGACAGTCTGTTACCACACCACCTGCAGCACTAAAGACACGTTCCGATAATACACTGGCAGCAGGGCAAGCCAGCACCTCCAATGCATACTGGCTAAGCTCTGGCCATGTATCCAGCTTAGAGACCCAATACTTGAACGGGGAAGAGCCGTCTGGGAGAACACTAACAGGGCAAAACAAGTAGTCTGTCACCATCTGACGGAAACGTTGCCTCCTGCTGACTGGAGCCGTCTGTGATGGTGTAGCCGTTTGTGGCGGTCCCACAAAACTTTTCCACATTTGGGCCATACTGGCCTTGCCTTGTCCTGCGGCACTGCCTCTGCTACCTCTTTGTGCAGAGCTTCCTCCACTGCCTCTACCCACATGGCTGCTTTGAAAAGCACTACCAGCAACACTTGCGGGGGGAATGGAGAACATGATGGCCTGCACAAGTGTTTCTTGGTACTCCCGCATTTTTCACTCCCGGTTCAACTGTGGTATGAGGCTTTGTAAGTTGTCCCGGTAGCGAGGATCTAGGAGGGTGTACACCCAATAATCAGCCGTGTGGAGAATGTTGGCGATGCGGCGGTCATTTAACAAGCACTGCAGCATGAAATCAACCATGTGCTGCAGACTGCCAACTGGATCAGAAACGCTGTCCCCAGCTTGAGGCAGCATCTCTGCCTGCTCAGCATCACCCCACCCTCGCTGTACACACTGACTACTAGAGCCTTGTGTACCTCCCTCCTCTGGAGAGATGTGTTCCTCCTCCTCCATTGACTCCTCATCATCCTCCTCACTAAGTGTCCCCTGCCTGGGCCTTTGTGTGGAAGCACGTTGCGCAGACTTGCCAGAAGCAGATGGCATTTCTGACTGCTCATCCTCGACCTCTTCAAAAACCTCCTCACTTAGTGCTTGTAAGGTTTTTTGAAGCAGACAGATGAGGGGGACAGTCATGCTGATTAGTGCATCATCTGCACTGGCCATCCACGTGGAGTCATCGAAGGCACGCAAAACTTGGCAGATGTCCCTCATAGTGGCCCACTCAGTGGTGGTGAAGTGTGTCCGGCGCACAGTGCGACTTGTTTGCGCCTGATGCAGCTGGTACTCCATTACTGCTGCCTGCTGCTCACACAACCGCTCCAACATATGTAACGTTGAATTCCACCTGGTGGGGAGGTCACATATGATGCGCTGTTCTGGCAGGCGGAATCGGCGTTGCAGAGATGCAATGCGCGATCTTGCCATGCTGGAACGCCGCAAGTGAGCACACTCGAGGCGAACCTTGTGCAGCAGTGCATCAAGATCCGGATAGTCCCTCAGAAAGCTCTGCACGACCAAATTGAGCACGTGTGCCAGACATGGTATGTGAGTGAGGTTGCCTAGGCCCAGAGCTGCCACTAGATTTTGGCCATTGTCACTCACTACCAAACCTGGCTGGAGATTCGCTGGCACAAACCACACATCGCTCTCCTGCTTGATGGCATTCCAGAGCTCCTGTGCTGTGTGGCTCCGATTCCCCAAAGAAATTAATTTAAGGACGGCCTGTTGACGTTTGGCCACACCTGTGCTCATATCTGGCCTAACTGGCTCACGCAGTGCTGATTCCGAGGAACTAGAGTAGGAGGAGGACTCAATATGTACAGACTGCATTCCTGCAATCCTTGGAGTTGGCAGAATACGTACAGAGCCACTCTCCAGATCTGTAAACGGCTCCACAACATTGACCCAATGGGCAGTGAGGGAAAGGTATCGTCCCTGTCCATGGCTACTGGTCCACGCATCGGTGGTCAGGTGGACCTTGCTACTGACGGCATTTAGTAGCGCATTTTTAATTTTTCCCTCCACATGCTTTTGCAGGGCAGGGACGGCTTGCCTGCTGAAATAAAAGCGGCTGGGCACATTGTATTGTGGAACTGCCAATGACATAAAGTTCCGGAAGGTGTCAGTCTCCACCAACCTGAATGACAGCATCTCAAGGGCCAGTAGTTTGGCAATGCCGGCATTCAGAGCCAGTGCTCGGGGATGGTTTGCCGAGTATGGCCGCTTTTTCTCCCATGCCTGCGCTACCGATTGCTGGTGAGTGGCCTGGGAGTGTGATGATGACTGCGAACGTGGTTCAGTGGGTGGAATTTCACTGGGTCTCTGGACAACAGTGGCAGTGGTTCTTCCATGGCGTTCCAGTGAGGAAGCCGAACCAGCTGTGTGTGAGCTGGAGGAAGAGGCCCCAACACGAGCTGAAGAGGTGGTAGGTGCTGCTGAAGGTTGGCCTACATCTTCAGTGTGTCTGTGTAACTCCACCTCGTGCTTGGTACGCACATGTTTCCACATATTTGTGGTATTGAGGTTGCTCACATTTTTCCCTCATTTCACTTTCTGATGACACAGCTTGCATTTGACAAAGCAAATGTCATCTGCAACTGTGTCAAAAAAGACCACGCACTGCAAGTCCTGGGAGCGCCCGTTTTGTGTTTTGGAAGAGGATTGCTCCTCACGGGTGCCAAAGTGGAGGCTACAGGCAACCAAGTCTGCCCCCGCCCTCTCCCTCCCTCCTCCTCTTTTGGCCGTTTGGGGAATCTCTTCCTCAGAGCTGCTTCCACCACCTTCCTGTGGCTGACGCCATGATGGGTCAAGGACCTCATCATCTCCACTCCCCTCTTCAAGCACCAGCTGGTCCTGGGTTGTCTCGCCAGCATCGTACGCACCAGAAATTGGCAACTGAGTCTCATCATCATCAGATGAGCACTGAGGTGTGCTGACAATAGGCACTGGCCCACCCGCCTCTTCAGATTCAGAGGGACAAAGCAGTTGCGCATCACTGCATACTCCCTCTTCTTCACGCTCTAGAATGCTGCTTGGCTGGCCACCTCTTTCCAAGCCAACAGATTCTGAGAACAGAAGTAAAGATTGAGATGGCTCCTGTCCAGGGCTCTCAGACTGCCTGGGCAATTTGGCAGGTGGTGAAGAGACAGATGGTTGCTCTTCAGTGCTCTGGCCTTGGGAGGATGCGGAAGTCATTGAAGTGGATGCGTTAGCTGCCATCCATCCGACAACGGCTTCAATTTGTTCGTCACGCAGCAGTGGGGTACGGCGAGGTCCTACAAAGCTGCGCATGAAGGACTGTTGCCGGGTAAACTGGTGGCCGCAGCAGACACCGAATCCCCACGTCCTCTCCCTGCTGAATCCCCCCGTCCTCTCCCTGCTGAAACTCCACGGCCACGACCACGTGCCTTACTCCCTGCCTTCTTCATCTTGGTAGACTGATAGATAGGCAGAAAAGTAAAAAAGGGGTGGCTTAGTGTTCTTATTCCTGAACACCTGCTAACCAGTATAAGAAACACTAATTTGGCTAAGAGTGTGTGTACTACACTTTAATATGATCTAATGTGGCCTAGACAACTGTAAAGTGGAGTGTTTGGTGAACTTTATTTCCTTTTTTTTGGGGGGGGGGGGGAAGAAAAGGATGTGACCAAAGTTTGAAAGCTATAGTATCACAAACTTTTTGGAGCGATTACAATGCAGGAAGCTAACCTACAATGTAATTGATGAGGCTCCAAAAAATAGGGTGATACTAGTCTGGCTGGCCCTGAAGGGCACAAGCCAGCAAAAAGGCTCCTCTATCTAATCCTATATAGTGTTTGCAACCAACCAATGACAATGGATGCGGTTGGAAGCACACTAATATAGGAGCAAAAATCTGGCTAAATTAGCTGCAAAAAAAGGACTATGTATGAGGCAGTGACGCACGCTGAGCGGACTACAGCTAGCGGTGGCTGTAGAACACACTGCAACGTGAGCTGCACTCACACACAGAGAGACCTATCAGACAGCCAAAAACAGTGCAGAGAAATGGGCTATAGCACTGAAAGGCTGCTGAAAGGCTCCGCTGTCCACTCCTTTAGTGTTTGCAACCAACGTATATGGATACGTATGGAAGCACACTATACAGGAGCAAAAAAAAGCAGCAATAAAAGAAAAATGTGTATGAGGCAGAGACACACGCTGGGCGGCCTACAAGCAGACGTGCCTGCAGGACACACTACACAGCGTGGGTCTGCACTCACACAGCCCTTGAAGACAGCTATTAAAACAGCGCTGCTGGGCTACAAAAATGCTACAGTGGTGGATTATGTAGCCTGGGTAGAGCAATAGATATTTTGGATGATCGCTATTTCTAACTGTCCCTCACAGTCTTCAGCAGCAGCCTGTCCCTAACTGAATTCACAGCAGAGTGACCAGAAATGGCGGCTGCAGCGGTTTTTATAGTGCATCATGACATCATTTCAGCAGCCAATCACAGCCATGCCAGTAGTTAACATGCCTACATACCTAACAGGATGTGCCCACACTTCTGAGGATCCCCATTGGCTGAATCAAATCGAGCGGGCTCCTAGCATTATGGCAACTTCCGATTCCGGTATTCGATATGAAAAAAGTATCGGAACTAAGTATCGGAATTCCGATACAGCTAATATCGGCCGATACCCGATACTTGCGGTATCGGAATGCTCAACAATAATGATTGCTATTCAGACTGAATATCATTGTACAATGTAATTATGCATAGATACAGTATGTATTTTTTCCACTGTTGGAAAGCATTACATTAAATATGCATATACTTCGTGAAATAAGTAAGGCTATTACTTGTAATAAAATATCTGTGATTCTGGATCAGTCCATAGTATGGATCCCCAATATGTCTTTATTACAGATCATATTGCATCCTTCCTATAGATCTATAATACTGATAAGATAAGTTAGGCCCTTTCCCATGGCTGTATTCGGTCTGTGTTTTAAACCAAAACCAGTACAACTAGAGAGAAAGTTTAATGGAAAGATTTCAATCTTGTCTGGGTTTTGGAGCTAGGTCTAGTTTTGGATTACAAATGCTGACCAAACTTCTGCCTTATGAACACAGCCTTATACAGTATAAGTCAACTTCTTAGGCTACGTTCCCACAGTGAGCTTCTGGTACATTTTTAACATTGTGTATTTTTGCTTTCAAAAATGCAGCATCTTATAGTTCCAACAAAGCGGATGTGATTTATACGTAGAAACCTCATGCCGACTGCTTCTTTTTCAATCCTCATAAACTGAGCTGTGGTGCGTGTTTCATAACCGCAGTAGTACAATTTCTGTGGGTACCTGAATTTTTTGTGTTGAATTTCCCTATAGACTTGCATTAGATGCGGAAAATCCAAAGGATGCATTTTTAGTGTGTTTCTGTGGAGGAAACGCATCAAAAACATACGCACCTAAGTACATCAATAAAGCTTTGCCAAAGTCAAATATTAGGAAGTACAAAAACAAAGCAACTTTATTTAAAAAAGACATACCAACAAGAGACAAAAAAACACACACAAAACACAATGAAAAAACACGAGTGCACGATGCAACACACCAAAAGCTCATCGTGGAAACACAGCCTTCTGACATTGCCCATTCTGACATTTCCTTTGTCTGTTCTGTTTTAGGAACAATCAAGCTAAATGACTGATCCATTTCATCAGTCATACAAAATGTTGCAGAAGAGCCCTCGTGATTATTATGCAGTCTTGCTGCACAACCTTTTCTTCCATTCTTAAAAATGGGATCCACATGAACGCTATAATTATCTATGGGGCCACTGATCTCCTGTTAGCATAAGGCCAGCGTCACACTAGCGAATTAAATCGTACGAATGCAATGCGATAAGAAATCGCATTGCATTCATCTCAATGTTATTCTATGGTTTAGCTCCCATCATCCGATTTTTTGGCGGATCTTTTCCTCCTGACTGAGACAATCGCAGCATGCTGCGATTGTCACCGATTTTCGGATCGGATTCGCCAATGCAAGTCTATGGGTACGATAAAAAATTGGATTACAAATGGACCACAAGTGTGACTTGCGATAAAATCGCAAGACTTCTCCAGGTCAACAAGAAATAGCATCAGGCATTGGCAGGAAGCTTTGGGATGCAAATTTCACTTGCAGCATATAAAAAAACCGGTAAGAACGCCTCCACGGAGTCCTCCATCATGTCCATGCATGCAAGGAGGCAGCGTGGAGAAGAATCTGTTCCCAGATGTTCAGTGGTTATGCGGCCAGACCTCGGGAGGAGCAGGAGCAAATTAGTAAGTTAAATATTCCCCCCAAAAATCAGTTTGACTGTAAAAGTGTGGACACATAAAAAAGGCAAATGTAATATGCTCATTGTAAGTTACAATATGTGGCCTCCTTGCTCAAATATCTTTACCAAATTACTACGCCATTAATGTCTGCATATTTTCAACATCTACTGTAAGTTACACCTCTCTGACTGGTGGCCCCATTACTATTTTCAGAAAAAAATTGCAATCCTTAGTTAATTGTTCTTTCAGCAAATGCAGTGCTCTCCTTGTTTTTTGGTCCGTATCTTAGCCAGTATATATATATATTTTTTTTAAATCAAAATATAATAGATGTTCGCATCCATATATCATTACCCCAGGTTTTTCTACATTTTGTTTTAAAGTAGGTTGGTTAGAAGGTCCTTGGTAGTAGGCCTCAACCTGTTACTCATTTTTGGAGTATTGGTGTAGAGCCATCAGAAATCGAATTCATATAAGTTAAAAAATGGGTGCCTAAGCATATGTAAACCGTTGATAACATAGCCATATGTGTGTTATTAAATCCTGTGTTTTGTTTTACATAGTAGTGCCTGATGTGATGAGGTGTTGGCGCAGCTGTAGGGACACATATAGGAGGGAGAGACAGCTGAGGGCCCGTAGTGGAGCGGCCGTAACCACCAAGAGGAAATACCTCTACTTCGACCGCCTACATTTCCTTGCTCCTGTGATGGATCTGAGACCGTAAGTGCAGGGTTTAAGTTTGTACTTTTTATTTTCTCAATGCAAAATATTAATTTTTTTTTTTTGTTACATTCTAGCACCGAGTCAAACCTCACAGAGAGGGAGAACGGGTTCCAACTCTGAGGTGGTGATAGATCCAGTGTCTGATGTTGCTGCAGGGTCAGGCCCATCTGCAGAACTTCCCAGAACCACACCCCCACCACCAAGATCACCACCACCAGAATCACAACATGACGACCAGGGCAACAGTAGCAGCCCCACCATGCCACTGGATACCTCTCCACAGCCTTCTGCCCTACCACGACGAGGCCGGCGCAGGAGAGAAGGAGCAGCTTCGGGAACAAGGAGGCAGGTTGACCGATGTGTCTTGGACTACTAGTCCACAGCTGCTCATGATGATGGGGAGGAGGCTTTTGGGCACAGTCTGGCACAGTACTTGAGGGCAATTCCCCGTGGGTACAGACTGCGTACCAGAGGGGCTCTACAAATCGTTTTGGATGCCAGCACACCACCCAATTATCCCCGCACTGTGTTTCAGTTTTTGGAAAGGTGGCCGCTGTCGGAGGAAAATCAAATAGATAGGCTGGTTGGACTTGATGTGACAAGTCAACCATCCTTGGAACCTCTTCCTCCTCCTCCTCCGCCACAGGTGCCAACACCTCCACCACGGGTGCCAACACCTCCGCCTCAGCCTGCAAACATACAGAATGTGGCTCCACAGGTCCAGTATATGGGCCAGGGCGCACATGCACAATATGGCCACTTTAACTTACCCAATGCTGAAGGGTGGCCCCAATATGGGTTTGTTAGACATGGTCATATTGGGGGATATGGGAAATTTGGGCAGCCCTACCAGGACTACCCCCAACAATTTCCAAATTACCCCTACCCAAACCCCCAAATTGATCCTGCCAGGATGCAACAGATGCCAGAGCCAACTGGCAGCGCACAGGGAGACAGAGATGTGGCCCAGCAAACAAAGCCAAATGTCCAAACAGGACCCCCACCTTCACCACCCCCAACCTACCATGACTTGTAGGTTTTCCTTTGGGACTTTTTTGTTTGGTTTGGTTTTTATACAGTATGTATATTTTTTGTGTCCGAAGGTTACCTAATAATGTGCTGCTAACATTATGCCATATGGTACTAATATGGTGATTTTCTTTCGGCATTCAAAAAAAGAAAAGCAAGTAATAAACTTGTTAACATTCACAATGTGTGCCTGTTCATGTTCGGACATGTTCTGTAATGTGTTAGATACATCTAAAACACTAAAGTAGTCACAAAAACACACAAAAGGGCAAGCAAAAAATCTTTATGAGAACACAACACAACCAAACCACTACATAGATAAGGCATCATCTTGCCAGGGAGTAGCTCCTTGAGGTGTAAGAAAATAAGTAGTGAACACATCACGTACTTTGAGTCCCGAGATTGGATGTCGGGGTGGGATTACATGTCTCCTAGGCCTAGACACATTGGCAGACTCAACTTCAGCAACATCATGTGAGGGGCAATCATGAATTCGTGTGAAGTTATGTAGGACCACACAGGCTTTAATAACTTCATTGACATTAGCTTCACTCAGCTGAATGGCGGACTGTAGGACCCTCCATTTGGCTGAAAGAATACCAAAGGCGCACTCCACCAGTCGCCGAGCACGTTATAGGCGTAAGTTAAATATTCGACGCCGGTGGTCAAGGGTTCGTCGTGGATATGGCCTCATGACATGTCTGGTCAATTGAAACGCCTCATCTGCTACAAGAACATAAGGCACCGGTTCCAGATTTGAGTCTGGAAGCTGACGTGGTGGTGGAAGGTCCAGCTGATTATTACGCAGCCGCCGACCCATAATGGAAGAATTGAAGACTCTGGAGTCTCCAGTTATTCCATAGGCCCCAATAACTACAATTATAAACTTGTAGTGAGTGTCGACCAGGGCCAACAATACTACAGAAAAATATTGTTTATAATTATAGACTTGGGACCCTGAGTTCGGCGGCTTACACACACGGATGTGCTTCCCATCCAGGGCTCCAATACATTGTGGAAACTGGCACATGGCCTCAAATCCACGGGAGATACGCAACCAGTCTGCTATTTTGGGGTCCGGCATTACCACATGATTGGAGTCTGGACCAGATTTCGGAGCATGTAGACCAGACAATGCGAGAGATTGTTTATTACCCAATTAAAAATTCTAAATGCAGACCAGCATATAAATGGCCAGTTGAAAGGAAGCTAAAATAAAATAAAAAAACATGAGTACACAGCCCAACAAACAACATATAAAGCTTAAATCACATTTAGAGTCTATCAATTCTAAAGTATGCATGATCAACATTAAATTACATGCCATGGCTTGGTTCAGTAATACACAAGCATATAATGTTTCTTGGGAAATGTGGTTGTAAATATATAATATTACATGGCTAAAATCTATAAGATTCAAGGTCTGGAAATTAAATATGCTGCTTCACACATCATCAACATATTGCTTTAAGACATAGAGTAAGGTTAGGAGAAGCCGCTCCTCTGCAGAAATAGCTTTGCGCATCCTCGTGTCCTGAAACGTGATACCAGGGTGCACAATCTCCAGCAGAAGACCAAATGTAGCAAGGCTCATCCGACAATATTGAAAGAACTTCTCCGGATGGCTATGCAGAGATGTATAGAGACGGTGGAAATGGCCTTTAGATATCCTGCGCACCAAAAGCGGATGGACCCACATTCGTCTACGCCTCCTCGGATGCACAATCACAGGGTATTGCTCACAAAAACATCGGGATATAACCCAATAGAAAAGAACACGCTCAGTGGTGTTTAAAGTCAGCCTGTCTGTCATGTTTAGCACAAAGCAGAGATAACAAAATCCAAGCACTGACTCTATGGCAAAGGTAGCAGGCTCACACCTGTTGGAGAGCCCATAAATAAAGGGTGGGATGATTATTTAAATTAGTTTCAGGCCTAAAAACTGTTATTTGTCCATTTTGCAAGGCTCCGATAAAAAATCGCCAGACGGATGTCAAACGGATGCTTAGATGCAAATAAAATCGGATCATCGATGGAAATTCGGACCACAGACGGATTCCTGGTCAAGAAACCTTTGTGCGATTTCGGTCCGTCAAAATCGGACCGATTTTTTTTATCGCTGTGTGTGACTCCAGCCTAACTGATACAACGGATCACTTATTCCATTTGTATGTTCTGAAAATGAAACAGACAAAAGGTATGTCCAAAGCGACATGTGATAAAATATTGTGGGTGCGCTGCCAATAGGGATGGTGAAGATGCGGAGCAATTAAAATAAGTACCTTTCAATGAGGAGTTTTCAAAATCACAAACCGCTTTTCAGCTCTCATCAGGTGATGTAGAGTGGGTACTCAGAACGATGTTTAAATGCCCAATTTGTCGGGAATTGCAGATAGAAATAAAAAAAATGTGAATTTAAAATTAGTTATAATACCAAAATTAAAAAAAGAGAGAAAATAAAAAAAAAACAAAATAAAAATAACAAATTTCCCTTACTCACAACTGTTGTCACAATTCATTTTTGGATTTGTGACAGCTCTTGCTCTGCTTTAATTTAAACATTGTTTTTTGCTTTTGTACCAGCAATGGTGAATATCAGTTTCCTTGCTGGAAGCTGCTGTGTTGCTGGTCAGCTGATGTGAGTGGTGACCACTCCCACCATCCTTTAACCCCTTTACTACCAAGGGTGGTTTGCACGTTAACTCCCGGGCCAATTTTTACAATTCTGACCACTGTCCATTTATGAGGTAATAACTCTGGAACACTTCCATGGATCCCGGTGATTCTGACAATGTTTTCTCGTGATATATTGTACTTCATGTTAGTGGTAAAATTTCATTCATATAACTTGCTTTTATTTGTGAAAAAAATGGAAATTTGGCAAAAATTTTGAAAATTTCGCAATTTTCCCACTTTGAATTTTTATGCTCTTAAATCACAGAGATATAGCACAGAAAAAAACTTAATAAATAACATTTCCCACATGTTTACTTTACATCAGCACAATTTGGGCACCAACATTTTTTTTTGTTAGGAAGTTATAAGGGTTAAAAGTTGACCAGCGATTTCTCATTTTTACAATACCATTTTATTTTTACGGACCACATCACATTTGAAGTCACCTTGAGGGGTCTATATGATAGAAAATACCCAAAAGTGACACCATTCTAAAAACTGCACCCCTCAAGGTGCTCAAAACCACATTCAAGAAGTTTATTAACCCTTCAGGTGCTTCACAGGAATTTTTTTAATGTTTAGGGAAAAATGAACATTTAACTTTTTTTCACAAAAAAAATACTTCAGGTTCAATTTTTTTTATTTTACCAAGGGTATCAGGAGAAATTGGACTGGAAAAGTTATTGTGCATTTTGTCCTGAGTACGCCGATACCTGATATGTGGGGGAAACCACTGTTTAGGCGCATGGCAGAGCTCGGAAGGGAAGGAGCGCCGTTTGACTTTTTCACTGCAAAATTGGCTGGAATTCAGATTGGACGCCATGCCACGTTTGGAGAGCCCCTGATGTGCCTAAACAGTGGAAACCCCCCACAAGTGACCCCATTTTGGAAGCTAGACCCCCCAAGGAACTTATCTAGATATGTGGTGAGCACTTTGAACCCCCAAGGGCTTCACAGAAGTTTATAACGTACAGAAGTACAATTAAAAAAAACATTTTTTCCACAAAAATGATCTTTTCACCCCCAATTTTTATTTTCCTAAGAGTATCAGGACCCCAAAAGTTATTGTGAAATTTGTCCTGAGTACGCTGATACCCTATATATGGGGGTAAACCACTATTTGGGCACATGGCAGAGCTCAGAAGGGAAGCAGCGCCATTTAACATTTTTGGCTAGAATTGAGATCGGACGCCATGTCACGTTTGGAAAGCCCCTGATGTGCCAAAACAGTGGAAACCCCCAATTCTAACTCCAACCCTAAGTCTAACCCTAGCCCTAACCCTAGCCCTAGCCCTAACCCTAGCTCTGACCGTAGCCCTAACCCTAACCCTAGCCCTAATGGGAAAATGGAAATAAATAATTTTTTTTTATTTTATTATTTTTCCCTAACTAAGGGGGTGATAAAGGGGGGTTTGATTTACTATATATGGCGGGTTTTTATTTTTGGCAGCTGTCATACGCTAAAAGACGCTTTTTATTGCAAAAATAGTTTATGCATCACCACATTTTGAGAGCTATAATTTTTCCATATTTTGACCCACCGAGTCATGTTAGCTCTTATTTTTTGCGGGACGAGTTGACGTTTTTATTGGTACCATTATTGGGCATGTGACATTTTTTGATCGCTTTTTATTCCGATTTTTGGGACGCAGAATGAACAAAAACCAGCATTTCATGAATTTCTTTTGGGGGGTGCGTTTACACCATTCTGCGTGCGGTAAAATTGATAAGGCGGTTTTATTCTCCAGGTCAGTACGGTTACAGCGATACCTCATTTATGTTATTTTTTTATGTTTTGGCGGTTTATGCCGTGAAAACAATTTTATATAAAAAATAATTTTTTTTGCATCGCTTTATTCTGTGAGCTATAACTTTTTAATTTTTTTGCTGATGATGCTGTGTGGCAGCTCGTTTTTTGCAGGACAAGATGATGTTTTCAGTGGTACCATGGATATTTATATGCGTCTTTTTGATCGCGCGTTATTGCACTTTTTGTTCGGCGGTATGATAATAAATCCTTATTTTTTGCTTCGTTTTTTATTTTTATTTTTTAAGGGGTTCACTAAAGGGGTTAACTAATGGGACAGTTTTATAGGGTGGGTCATTACGGACGCAGCGATACCAAATATGTGTACTTTGTTTTTTTGTTTTTTTATTTTCAAAAAATGAATTTATTAAGGAATATTTTTTATTTTTTTTACTTTATTATTATGTCCCATGGGGGAAATCACTGTCCTGTGACAGATTGCTGATCTGTCACATCACAGATTGCTGTGACAGATCAGCGATCTGTCACAGGCACTGCTGCAGGCTTCCTCATGCCTGCGCTCTGCGGGCGGTGAGGAAGCCAGCTCCCTGCAGGCCCACGAAGGTCCCCGTCACCATATTGGATCCGGGGACCTGCAGGGAAGGTGACCCCCGCAGTGGCGCTGCACATCGCGCTGCTGTGGGGGTCGCAGGGAAGCACGGAGGGAGCCCCCTCCCTGCCGATGCTTCCTTTAACCCCCGGTACACCGCATTCATGTTTGATCGCGGTGTGCCAGGGGTTAACGTGTCGGGGGCGGTCCGTGACCGCCCCTGACACATTGTGCCGGGTGTCAGCTGTGATAATCAGCTGACACCCGGCCGCGATCAGCTGTGCTCCCCCCGTGAGCGAAGCTGATCGCGCTAGACGTAATATTCCGTCCATGGGAATTAGGTCCCAGGTCACATGGATGGAATATTACGTCCATTGTAGGAAAGGGGTTAAATAGTCACATGATGCATCAGATGACTGTTGGTTATAGAGTTTTTCTCTGAAGACCAGTCTAGGATTTGGGAACTCTTGGTGTCAACTGCTTGAGGTCCTTTTTCCTTATCCTCTGCTGTGTGGAGCTTGCTGCAGAAGCTGAGCTAAGTTTCTGTTGGTTATTTACCTTGTCTGTCTTGTGCTTGTCACGATCCCTTGTGTTTGCACCATCTGCATTGGTGAATCTAGCATCATTGCCAGCCAGTCCACTAGCCTGAGTTTAGTGAGGTGACAGCTAGGGACTAGGCACGTGACGGCTTCAGGGGGAAGGACCTATGTGGTGCCCCTGAGGGTTCAGTCACCACAGAGGTACTGCACCTCCTCCTGAGGTGTGGTACCCCACTATTCAGGTAAGGTGGAGACACCTGACCACGCTCCAACACCTGCATCCCACACAACATAGTAGTGTAGCAAAGCACCCTTGGAGGCTCCCTGCTTGGAACACGAAGCATGCTGGGAGGCAGGTGGAGTTTAGTTTGCACTAAAAGAGCGGGAAGAGGATAGGATTTAGTCAGTTAGTCACAGGAGTCTGACGAGGTCAGTCTGTGAAAGGAGATCTCCTGAGTGGGATGGATGAAGGAAGTGCTGCAGCCGACCTCAGTGATCTGGGTCCGCTGGCACAGGAAAGGAACACTAATAGAAAGCCTGACTCTCCATAAGAAGGAAAGAATTAGTACGGAACGTGAGGAGAAGAAGAGAACCAAGGATCAGGGTTAGAGGAGAACCCGTCCCAATTTCTAAGCGCAAGGCCGGGGTCCGGTCCCCGAGTTTGTATGGATACTAATGGTCCTGCAGCAGACACTGGAGAAATAGAAGTTGTCACCACTTTATTCCCACACAAGACTTGGGGTCACAACATCATTGATAGTGAGCCGGGACTAGGTAGTTAGGAGTCCCCGAAGCAGGCTACAGCTGTCTGCCGTACAAGTAGAGTTCATAGAAACATCTGACAGGAGGAACTCCAGAGTAACTCAGTACTGTGAGTACTTCACTAAAGGCGCTAAGAGGGAGACATTCAGAAAAGGCACATATGTTGGCGGAGTGTTGGAAAGGAGTACTTCATCTTGCCTGGAAGTTGGCTGAGCTCCTGACCCGGAGGACACGGCACGGATGCGGGCTCTGGTGCCACAACAGACTGTGAGTAAAGCTTTGGAACTACATGCCCCGGTGTCCTCCACTTATTCCTGCGTCAACCTGCCCAGCACTGCTACATCCCCTGCGCCCGACACTACATCATCTAAGTGTCACTTCACCTACTCTGCCCTGGGACTACAGCCCTGCCTGTGGAGGGCTATAACCTCATTGCTGCACCACACCATCTGTCCCAGAGGATCTGTCTGCAGCGTCGGCTCAACATCTTCATTGCCGAACACCACAGGTGGCGTCACGACTCATTCATTCATATACTCTAATCATCATAAGCACACCAAATATTTACCCCCTTTTAAATTGGGCACCCAGGGCCACGGGTTGGGTCCTAGCTGCCGTGACATCTCCCATTGAAGCTCATCGGGCCTGGTACCGACTACCCCACAGCCCTGGGAGGGTGACCCACCTGCATAGGGCATTAGGGGAGCTTAGGGATAGGCACAGGCTGTGTTAGAAGGTGCCCCGTCCCTAGTTCCCTATTGTTAGGGCCTTCCGCTCCCTTTTTCTCATTGCGTTTGTTGTGCCGTCCGCTGGACCAACGCCTGTTGGGCCGTGACATTATTACCAACTAAGCTATTTTTGTTTTTCTGGTGAACCAATGGCTCAAGTGCAGGCTTTTGCTCACCTGATCCAGACCCTCAAAGATGAGTTTAAGGAGTTGTTGTGTCAGGTGGTACAGCTTCAGCAGGTGTCTGGGTTCTTGGTCTCGGCTCATGTCCAGGCTCAACCGGAACCCAAAATATCTCTCCCTGACATGTTCTCTGGAGGGAGAGATACATTTATTGTATTCAAAGAAGCCTGTAAGCTATATTTCAGGCTTTGCCCTCGTTCTTCAGAGAGTGATCACATTGTTATTCAAGTTTTTCACTAAGCAACAGATCCATGAGGCACATTGGCAAAATGGAGGCAAAATGGGAGCCTTCTGAGTTCCATTCTTGTCTCACAGATCCTCATAGATTTGAATGGCAGAGTCTGATCTGCAAATTAGATAGATTTTGGATTTTAATGTGTGAATACATCCATTCTACTCTATGAATCCGAGTACTGTCTGAGAAAAAAAATGGACAGTATTCGGACATGCCACATGAATGTATAAATGTAGCATAATGGATAGGCAATCAATATTACAAAAAATCCTATAAAGAAGAATTTGAATATTAGTTATCAAAATTAGACGATCCATCAAATATGCAAAAGATAATATTTGTCACATCCTAGAATAATGGGGGAATTATAGGCCAAACTAAGTAAAGTTTATAGAAAATATCACAAAACAATGGTCTCATTGCAGGCTTTCGCCCGGATAATAGCATAAAGAAGAGGTCAGTACGAGTTCTCCTAGAAAACAATGTATATCCTGAATCAAACAACTCTCTACCAGTAAGTCAGTAAAGCACTGCAACGCTCCAAGCTCCATTAATCATTTGAATAACATTGTAGATTTTCCAGACAGCACATGAAAGATTAAATATTACATTTCTGTTCTGCATACTGATAAAGTTCCTCGACATGAGTAATTAGCTATTAAACAGAACGGCACATTTCTCAAGCTTGATGAAAATAATGGCTTCTATGTTATTGTGCAATATTGCCTTCACTCTTATGTCTGTGATGCTTTTGGCTGTTCGAATTTATTTATAATTTCACGCTTCATTAATTAGATTAATTGGCAGAACCAAAAAATGATATATTTTATGGTAAAACTAAAAGAACCATATCAAACTCATTGGAGAAGTGGAATCTTCATAATTAAACTTTATTCCAGAAGTAGAACTGTTCTAAATTGAACAAATATGGGTGACAAGCTTGGTTTACTGCAGTCCTCCTAAAACTCATCACAGGAAACTCAAATAGAGCCCTTGTCCACCTGAATGTACAACATAAACATAAAATCCATACAATAGTGCTGGATAGCCCGCCTGGCTTAGAGTCCTGCTTCTTAATCCTTTAGCAAAAAGTATTCAATCCAGGAATTCTGCCCACCTCCATAAACACAGACATGTGTGAGACAAAGAGCTCTAAATTTATAAAGTGAACCACACTCTGTGGTGGAGAAATGGTCAGTAGACCACCCGCTCTTAGATTCCTCAGTGACTTTGAGATTGAGCATACACTCCATTTCCTTGGAGATCAATTCTCAGATAGCTTCTGCAATTTGAATTCACCCACACATCGAGGTCAGTCAAAACCTCATGTTCTATGACATCTGTACACCCCAGCAAATCTGAGAACATGTCCCAGTTCTGCTGCAGCAGTTCCTGACATTGCTGTTTTTGGGCTTTTAACAGTGTTTCAGCTACTGTGACGTCTTCAGTGTTTCCTTCTGGCTTAACTAGCAAACATGGAGTTTCAACAGTGTCCCTGTCTTGCCATGCATTGGTGGGTAGTGGCACAAGGGGATTTCAGAAGTGAGGGGTAGGAGCAGTTAACTGGCAGGTCGGACAGGACTTAAAATACCTTAGGATTTCCCAGTGACATTTGGGTCAATAGAAATTTATCAAGAACCGTTCTTGAATTTTGTCCATTCCCAGATGGCCACCCAAGACTTGTGAAAGGGTCATGTCCAACACCCTCCGTCTACAGTTGGAGGTTAAAGGGAGAGTAGATGTGCACAGAGTGCACCTCAATGGAAGGGAGGGTAACAGAGGGTAGCAGTGGGATTTGAGTTAAGGAACAGTTATCTGAGAGGAGGAAAACCAACTCCTTTGTCATTCTTGTTGCTGGGGCGGGGTGTGTGGTAAAGATAGAATCCACCAAATGAAAATGCAGCTGGAGAGGCTGTGTCCGAGGGGGTGAGCCAGGTTTCGGTGATGGAGAAAAAGGAAAGTTTGTTAGTAATGAAAAGATCATTGATGTAGGAAAGTTTGTTGCAGACAGAGCGAGTGTTCCGTAGTGCTCTTGACAATATCTCCCACCTGGGACCTTCAGGAACAGATATCCTCAAAGTTAGGAATCTCATAATCTTCTAAAAGACCTAGCCCATCCCAAAACCAGCCCCATATGAGCTCGCCAAAGGGAGGTATGTGGGCATAAACCCAGGTTTAGTACTTCCCTTTTGTTATTCCTTTTTATCCTATGTAATTGTATATACCATATTGTTTTGTTATCATTTTGTAACATCTTTTTATATTTTTTTATAAGCACTGTCTAGCTTTCTGAATTAAATATATAAAATTTAACAGCTCTGTTCCTCTTCCTGTGTGAACCGCATCTCTGAAGTCATATGCTACCCGGTTAGGGGTGTCCAATCATGGACTATGCACTGGAATCGGAGGTGTACTGTATATACCATAAATTCATTGTGCGTTAACTGGCCTAGTAGTGGAAACAACCTGGGCCTCATCCATCACTTTTCAGTCAATTGTGTAATTGTCCTGCCGATTGGAGGCAGCGAAGTTGCATCCCCTGACAATTTACTTTTTTAGATTTTGAATTTCTTATTTTTAATGGCTCAAAAGGAGTATGACTGGAATTTTTATATAATTTTAGAAACTTTTTTTTTGTACTTTATTAGTTCTTTTCAGGTTTTTTAACTTGTGATCAAATTGCAGTATGTAGCAAAGCCTATAGCAATCACATCAAAGCCTTTCATCGCCAATGGACATGTTGGATATTATTAAGTAAGGGGAATGACCTGTTAATCTGGTTCTCAGAAAATAATACTTAAAATGTTGTAGTAGATGTGGTCTCCTCTGAATTGCTGGTTTCAATAAGTTGAGGTTTGGGTTTTTTCTCCTTTTGTTCCTCCCCCAACTTCCTTTTCCTTCCCATTCTTTCTATTTCCACCCCCTTTCTTTTTTACATTCCCCTAGCACACACACAATTATTTGGTTCATGTCAGAGCTTATATTAATACATAAACAAGCTCATTATACTTATTACTCAGTCTAATGTTTAACAATTTAATAATAACAGCTGTCAACTTTTTTATTGTTATTGTTGAACCTTATTGGAATGTTCTGTTTTCATACCAATGTTGTTAAAACCCAATAAAAATATTGCCCTTCGATCAGTAGTCTAATGAGAGCTGGTGAATGTGAGCAATGGAAACTGCTCTATTTAAACTTCCCTTTTAGAATTTGACAGCAGCATCTAAACAGTTAACAGCAGTGTTCAGAGCAAAGCTCCTCTGATGCTGCTAATCCTAGAAGCATCTATATACTGTAATATAGCTGGCATCTAACATATGTGGAGGGAGTTCAGCTTTTGAGCCCTCTCTAGAGATTAACAGCAGCATCTAAATGGTTAAGAGCAGTAATAGCAGCTCAACTCAGGCTGCTGCTGTTAAATACGGAAGCCAACTATGAAATATAACTGACATCTAATACGTGTGGACAGAAGTGAGTTCCTGAGCCCTTTTCCACACACAGATATCCAAACACTAATGTAACCACAAGTCATTTTACTTCAAGGGGTTAAATTATAGTGAAACTTCAGTAAGTACATAATGTTACAGTGATGCCTCTTAAAATTTTCTTAATGATCATTACAATTTAAAACCATATTTTTAAATTGTAATCGGTCACATGATGTGACATTTCTCAAACTTTATTAAAATCTTTCGCACTGTAAGTCGAGCTTAGATGTCACACCTGAAATACCTGACAGGTGACTCCTGTGTTGGTAAAGGTAATAGATGACAGATATATTTTCTGGTGTGGAAAAATGTGTCATGAGGTTCAAAGCTGCTAAGATGTAAAACCCATAATTACTGAAGTGCAGGGCCTTTATTAAGGACATTTTTTCTTTCTATTCTCATGCATACCAAGACTTCCCTGAATGACTGCTAGAAATAGTGGTGTTCTGCAATTTGCTACTTGAACAACTTGCACAAAGAGTGATTTCCTGCATCAGCCTCATGTCAGATCTGCTCTGATAAGCTGTCTAAAATACATGACATCAAAAGACCTCATCTTTAACTAAATCCCAAGGGCAGAGAGCGATTTTCTAAATCTGCCTAGTCAGTACATTCAAAGTCACCTAACTCAAATAAACTTTTACTTATTTAATTTACAGTCAGAGCTATGCATATGCAATATAACACAAATAACGGCACTATGAGAGCTAACTTTAGAGAAGAATGCAGGCTAGCACAATATTATCTGCAACCAATAGTGTTTGTTCATCAGGTAGATCTAATTTTGCGGGATTTTTGGCCACATTAGACCAGCTCCAACAAACATAGCTTTTGCAGGCTAAAGTAATAACATAGAAGATATCAAGTGTCTAATTACCTAATCATAGGCAGATTGATGGCTCTTTCATTATTACTGTTGCCTTGTGGTCCAGGATTTGATTCTGACCTAGATCATCATCTGCATGGAGTCTACAGGTTCTCCTAGTGTCTGCATAAATAGCTGCTGAACAGAAAGAATGGATTGTTTACGTACAGCACATGGGTGACAAGTGAGAAAAAATTGTCCCACTCTCCTGGATTTTTTTTTATACACTACTGTGAATGTATCGTAAAAGTCACATAAGGGGCATGACATGTAAATAATGGTGATTTCTATGGAATATGTTAATCCCATTAAAGCAATGGGAATTGGCTAAAATATATTTTAGCCTGCTTTCAGAAAAAAACAAGTGCATCATTTTTTTTATATGATCTCCTTGCTTAACAGGAACAGTGGAGATCAAGCAAAATTTCAGTGAGAGCTGTTCGTAGGATTGCTTGAGAGGTAAATCAGAACCCCAGCTTGACTGCAAAAGTCCTTCAAAAGTGTTAGGGATGGCGGAACGCACTAAATAAATAAATAATAAAGTGCGTTCACCACTTGGGGTCCACCGTGCAAAAGGTGTTAACACTGCTGCTAAATAATAGCGAACATTAAATATGGCGGTACTATTGCACGCGGGTTGGACGTCACCCGGTGTGCGCTGGGCGTACTCTGTTGGCTTCACAGAGACGCCAAAGGCATTAACATAAATACTGAGCCTGTTGGACTCACAGGTCTCAGAGAAGTGCACGCACTGTATGTGGTCACAGGAGCTGAACCCAAGGCAGAGGGTCAGAGTCCTGGCTCCAGAGTCCGCAACGGAGCCGGGGAAGTCCGAGAAGCACCTGCTCAATGCCATTTGGCATAATGAGCAGGGACAACGTCTCTTGATGAGAAGGGTTAGATTGAAAACCCCAGGGGTGCTGTCTGGTGGGTTATCTGAGATTGTAAGGTAGATCCGTTGACCACCCTGACGGTCATGGGGTGAGGGAGTGGCACCAGTGGAATAGCGTGCTTTTGGGCGAAGGCCGAAGACATAAAATTTCCTTCTGCCCCCAGAGTCCACCGTGACCTCTACCTCCCAGGTGGAAGCTCCACTGTCTAACGTCCCTCGGAATACCGGTTTTGAGGAGAAATTTTTCATATTAGGTAGATCCCCACCAACTACTACTGGAGGTGAGCGTTTTTTCGATCGCTGCGGACACCTGTTAGCCAGGTGGCCAGACTAGCGACACAGGTAACAGCATGTGGAGTCCTGTGCCGGACGCGTTTGGGACCGGTACGAGACACATCCATGGGCTCAGGAGGTATGACTTCCAGATCAGGGGGTTCAAGAAATTCAGAGTCGGGGGCCAGCCTAAGCTTCTGTCTGGATTGAGCATGCTCCAGCCCACGCTCCATAAAACGGAGGTCAATACGGGTGGAAATAGCAATCAACTCCTCCAGACTTACGGGAACCTCCCTGGTAGATAAAGCATCTTTGACATGCTCAGCCAACCCTCTCCAGAACACAGGGATGAGTGTTTTATCAGGCCACTCCAGCTCGGAAGCCAGTGTCCGGAAACGGACGGCGTACTGACTGACCGACAGGGATCCCTGTGTTAACGCAAGTAACTGGAGAGAGGTGTTGGGAGTAACCCGGGGCCCCTAAAAGACCTGCTTTAGTGATTTTAGAAAGTGAGCAGCGCTCAGAACCACTGGGTCATCATGCTCCCATAGTGGCGTAGCCCATTCCAACGCCCTGCCTTACAGGAGGGAAACGATAAACCCCACCTTAGCCCGCTCTGTAGGGAATCGCGTGGCCAGTAACTTGAGCTGGATAGAGCACTGGCTCATGAAACACCTACAGGTGGCGCTGTCACCAGAAAATTTCGTCGGGCAACGGGAG
The DNA here is from genome assembly GCF_039654945.1 of Dendrobates tinctorius. NCBI lineage: Eukaryota > Metazoa > Chordata > Amphibia > Anura > Dendrobatidae > Dendrobates > Dendrobates tinctorius. Next base: position 25,705,679 of record NW_027361827.1, on the reverse strand, counting down.
GTGGGAAATAGTCGGTGTGGGCGTGGACATGGACGCACGGGAGACAGCTTCTGCAATTGTCTGAGCAGCGACCGCAGCAGCATCCGCAGCCGAGGTGGAACTCTCGAGGGCTGCCAACCTGACCTCCAGCTGCCGAATGTACCGCTGTAGCTGCTGCTGGTCCGCCATTATTAGCCAGACCCTGGCGCTAGTATAATGCTAGGAATGGCGGAACGCACTAAATAAATAAATAATAAAGTGCGTTCACCGCTCTGGGTCCACCGTGCAGAAGGTGTTAACACTGCTGCTAAATAATGGTGAACACTAAATATGGCGGTATTATTGCATGCGGGTTGGACGTCACCCGGTGTGCGCTGGGCGTATTCTGTTGGCTTCACAGAGACGCCAAAGGCATTAACATAAATACTGAGCCTGTTGGACTCACAGGCCTCAGAGAAGTGCACGCACGGTATGTGGTCACAGGAGCTGAACCCTAGGCCTACCGTGCGTGTGGTGTCGCAACTGCGGACGCCGAGAGGAGCTGCAGACTGCAGCATGGCGACAGACACTGCCGCTAATCGACAATGCCCGGTAGCAGGCGCACTGTCAGATGCTAGCACTGTGGAGGATGCTGTTGTGGCTGGTAGCTTGCCACTGGTTGGCGCAGACTCTAAAGCTAAGTCCCTATACACACTCGTAATATCAGAGGAAGGGGATCTTAATGAGTCATTCGCAGGTTCATGCATCCATCATCATTCACACAGTAGCATCTAGAGACTATACTAGCGCATGGCCGAGTGGCCATGCGGACCTTCTATAGCCGTGCACTTCCGGGACCTTCCAGATCTCTGAGATGGACCAATGAGATCAGGAGAAGGACCTGAGCATGTGACTCTCGATCTCCAATGGGAGATCGTCTCATGAGCATACCCAGAAGCACGACGGGAAGACTTAGCCTCTGGAACGTTTTGCTGCAAAGCAGCCTGCATTGCTATTGCTGACCCAAAGGTGGCAGCAACAGCCAGACCCACAGAGCAGGTCTGGGCAGAGCGTCTGGGATGCTGAGACTGCTGAGCAATCTCCTCTGCGGCCGATAGACAATGAGAGACCGCAGAATGTGAGGCTTTGGATTCCTGCTGAGCTGCTGGAAGGCGTCGGAACCCGACGCCTAACAAGAAGATTTAGCAGACTCTGGAGTTAGAGTACATTGTTCTACTATTCATAGACACCTGCACAAATATGGTCTACATGGCAGAGTCACCAGAAGAAAACCTCTCTTGTGTCCTCACCATAAAATTCAGCATCAGACATATGCAAAAGAACAGCTAAACAAGCCTCATGCATTTCGGAAATAAGTCATGTCAACCGATGAGGTTAAAATAAAACTCTTTGGACACAATGATCAAAGGTATGTGTGGAGAAAAAAGGGCACAAAATTTCAGAAAAAGAACATCTTGCCAACCACTACGCATGAGGGGGGTATCAATCATGCTTTGGGGTTGTGTTGCAGCCAATGGTATTGGGAACATTTCACGTGTAGAGAGAAGACTGGATTGAATGAAATTTCAATAAATTCTTGTTGCAAACATAACACCATCTGTAAAAAAGCTGAAGTTGAAAAAAGGATGGCTTGCAAAACACATGTCAAAATCCACAAAACACTACCTCAAAAGGTGCATGCTGAAGGATTTGCAATGACCCTCACAGCCTCCTGATCTGAACATCGTTGAAAATCTGTGGCTAGACCACAAAATAGCAGCGCATGCAAGATGACTCAGGAATCTCACAGTACTGGAAGAATTTTTCAGGGAAGAATGGATGATAATTCCTTAAACAAAATGTCACTATATGTGACCTGCTCTGTGTGACACGACCCAGTAATCGGTCAGTCACCAAACAACTGGACAAACAAGGGGACACCGGGGAGACAATTACAACTGTTGTCCCTGCGATAGGAAATGGGGAAATGGACACCTCCTGCACTCTCCTGAGAATGTGCCCTGCTCTTACTAGCATCCCTATACAGGTTCTTTCAACCTGTCTCTGAGCAGGATACCTTAGCCCTCACTTGCCCTGCACCTATCCCTTAGTAGGGAATTGGAAAGTGTGGACACTAGTCCCATTGCTGCACTAATAAAACACCAAGGGGAGATACAACAGACAGGGTTAAACAAAGCAACACTTGGCTTTCTCTGCTGCCAATGCTCTGAGCAGCAGAGTAAGGCTCCTGAACTCAGCTTTCAGCAGTATCACCACTGCCCCAGAAAGCTCCTCTCTTCAGCAGAACCACCAGTGCTCCCGATAAGCTGAACCACCACTGAACCAGGTAGCTCCATTCTTCACCGCGGTTGGTATCCATAAAGGACCTGTCATAACCAACAGTCAGCTGATGCACCAGGTGACTTTATATAGGAAGGTGGGAGTGGTCACAACCAGCAGACTAACTAAACATATAGTAACACCAGCCGCCACCACGGGGAAAAGCTGACATTAACCCCTGATGACCAGAAAGGAAAAAAGATTATATCTGAGAAGCCCTAACTGACACAGATCCAAAAATGGATCGTGACACAAGAATTGAAAGACTTGGCAGGCTACAAAAAAGTATTTACAAGGTGTGATACATGCAAAAGGGGGTGCTTTCCTTTTTGTAATTTTTAAAATTTAAGAGATGAATATAATATTTATTTTGCAAAAAATACAAATAAAATGTGTCATCTTTAACTTTAGCCTTTAGAGATCATTTCATTTTTAACTTGCTTAACTGTTCACAATAACAATAATTTACCACTGTAGTATCGTAGTCCTTTATAAAACTTTGTGCCAAGTTTGACAGTGCTCATTAAATTACATCTGATTATTGCATGCATACATATAGTCAGTTTAGACCAGGAAAAAAAAATGATTTAGATGTTTGCAATGTGACACCAATATGTTTCAGGAATGTCCATAAATCAAGTGGTTATGTAAAAATATCCCTCTTTTATGGGAGGTGGGTGTTAACTGCTTATGGCGGTCAATGAAGTGGCGCTAGCCTTCACATCTAAACCCCTCCATGAAATGATCAGAAAAAGAACTGGAAACAACCCTAGATTCTCATTAGGAGAGTGACAAATTAATATAAATCAGAGGCTGTCCAAGTAAATCTGAAAATATACAATTCCTGGAACAAGTGTTATTCTAACAGTTGCTTATCTGCAAAAAGTGAATTGACATACACTATATGGATAACAATGCACATTATGGAGACATCTATTCACAACACCTACAGCAGCTCTAATGACATCCCAAAGTAAATCCATAGACATTTATATGGAGTTGGTTCTCCCTATCTAGCTATGACAGCTTCTACGGTTCTGGAAATGCTTTCTACAACATTTTAGAGTGTGTCTGCTGGATTGAGAATTTATGAGCGTTCATCCAGATGATAAATTGGGATGTCAGGCCATGATGTTGGATGAAAAGGCTCCCTCACAACCTCCATTTTAGGTAATTGCAAAGATGTTTCATTGGGTTAAGGTCAGTTCTCTGCATGACCGATCAACTTCTCCCACATTAAACTCACTCAACCATGCCTTTATGGAGCATACTTTGTGCCCTTGGGCCCAAGTCATACTGGCAGCGAATAAGACATTTGTTGATTAGTTACAGCAAAGCTGGAACCATACATTTGCCCAAAATGTCTTAGTATGCTAATATGCAAATTGTCTCTTTTGAGAGAAAGAGGACTAGATCTCTAGTGCCACAATTTGGAAGTAGCAATCCTAAAAGTCAATAGCAACTATTTAACAAGCCTTGCCATATGACTTAGGAAAAAAGCCAAATCTGAATCTCAATTTGCAGACGCGGTGTTTCGGGGTGTTGCCCCTCATCATTGCAAAGTATAAGATCTGGTCTAGCTAGGTGAGAGGCTTCTGACTAGTATCTAAGGGGTAATGTTTCTCCTGGTGGAGAAAGACATGCTTTGTCTGACATGCCAGTGTAAGGAGGCTTATAACCCATACAATGCTCCTCTGGGAAATTCAATATGCAAGTTGCCTCTTCAGAGAGGGAGAAGACTAGAACTTTAGTGCCACCTATTGGAAGTAGCAATCCTTAACCCCTTGCTGACATTAGCCGTAACCAAACGTCATGGTCGGCTGGTACTTACCGACCTATGACGTATGGTGGATATGTCATGGCGATTTTGATTTTACTCGGTACAGGAGCGCACCGCTCAAGGCATTTTAACCCCCTAAAAACTGCAATCAATATCGATTGAAGTATTTAGCAGGCAAACGAGAGGGAGCCCCTCTGCCCTACAATCGGTGCCCCGGCAATCGTGAGGGGTCAATAGTTACCACGGTGACAGATGTCGTCATGATGATATCCAGGTCACCAGAGCTAGCAAACTTGCTTACACCTTGCTCAGAGCATGATGTAGCAAATTTGTCTGTCAGTGCAGTGCTGACAGTTTGTAAAGCATTGGAATGCTATTGCATTCCTAAGTTTACAAGTGATCATCCTACTAAAAGTGAAAATCTCATAGTGGGACAAAATAAAAAAGTGAAAAAAAATTGTAAAAATCATGAATCAATAAAAAAAACAAAGTAATTAAAAATGTGTGTACATATATATATATATATATATATATATATACACACACACATAAAAAACCTGACCAGCATCTCCATATAGTATGAACAGGTGCCTACTGTAACGCAGCATCACTCTGTAGAGACCAATATATACACTCACTGGCCACTTTATTAGGTACACCTGTCCAACTGTGTGTTAAGACTTAATTTCTAATCTGCCAATCACATGGCGGCAACTCAGTGCATTTAGGCATGTAGACATGGTCAAGACAATCTCCTGCAGTTCAAACCGAGCATCAGTATGGGGAAGAAAGGTGATTTGAGTGCCTTTGAACGTGGCATGATTGTTGGTGCCAGAAGGGCTGGTCTGAGTATTTCAGAAACTGCTGATCTACTGGGATTTTCACGCACAACCATCTCTAGGGTTTACAGAGAATGGTCCGAAAAAGAAAAAAAATCCAGTGAGCGGCAGTTCTGTGGCCGGAAATGCCTTGTTGATGCCAGAGGTCAGAGGAGAATGGGCAGACTGGTTCGAGCTGATAGAAAGGCAACAGTGACTCAAATTGCCACCCGTTACAACCAAGGTAGGCAGAAGAGCATCTCTGAACGCACAGTGCGTCGAACTTTGAGGCAGATGGGCTACAGCAGCAGAAGACCACACCGGGTACCACTACTCTCAGCTAAGAACAGGAAACTGAGGCTACAATTTGCACAAGCTCATCGAAATTGGACAGTAGAAGATTGGAAAAACGTTGCCTGGTCTGATGAGTCTCGATTTCTGCTGCGACATTCGGATGGTAGGGTCAGAATTTGGCGTAAACAACATGAAAGCATGGATCCATCCTGCCTTGTATCAACGGTTCAGGCTGGTGGTGGTGGTGTCATGGTGTGGGGAATTTTTTCTTGGCACTCTTTGGGCCCCTTGGTACCAATTGAGCATCGTTGCAACGCCACAGCCTACCTGAGTATTGTTGCTGACCATGTCCATCCCTTTATGACCACAATGTACCCAACATCTGATGGCTACTTTCAGCAGGATAATGCGCCATGTCATAAAGCTCGAATCATCTCAGATTGGTTTCTTGAACATGACAATGAGTTCACTGTACTCAAATGGCCTCCTCAGTCACCAGATCTCAATCCAATAGAGCATCTTTGGGATGTGGTGGAACGGGAGATTCGCATCAGGGATGTGCAGCCGACAAATCTGCGCCAACTGTGTGATGCCATCATGTCAATATGGTCCAACATCTCTGAGGAATGCTTCCAGCACCTTGTTGAATCTCTGCCACGAAGAATTGAGGCAGTTCTGAAGGCAAAAGGGGGTCCAACCCGTTACTAGCATGGTGTACCTAATAAAGTGGCCAGTGAGTGTATGTGCAAACACAAAATCTATCATCATTGCTGAGTAGACTGTAATAAAAAGTAATTTTTTTTTTAAATTACTTACAAAAGTGAAGGTTCTTAGCGCATACATTGGCCAGTTCATGTGAGCCCATCAACCGTGACAAGGTGACACTTCTCTGATGGGCCTTATCATCTAATAAATGCTTCTCTTGTGCTATAATACATATATCTATAGATATATCTATAGATATTGATGCAGTGCCTTGCGAAAGTTTTCTGCCCCCTGAAACTTTTCAACCTTTCCCCACATGTCATGCTTCAAACATAAAGATACCAAATGTAAATTTTTGGTGAAGAATAAGCAACAATTGTGAAGTTGAACGAAATGTATTGGTCATTTTAAATTTTTGTGGAAAGTCAAAAACTGAAAAGTGGGGCGTGCAATATTATATCGAACCCTTTTACAATACTTTGTTGCATCACCTTTTGCTGTGATTACAGCTGCAAGTCGCTTGGGGTATGTCTCTATCGGTTTTGTACATCGAGAGACTGAAATTCTTGCCCATTCCTACCTTGGCAAACAGCTCGAGCTCAGTGAGATTTGATGGAGATCGTTTGTGAACAGCAGTTTTCAGCTCTTTCCACAGATTATCAATTGGATTCAGGTCTGAACTTTGACTTGGCCATTCTAACACCTGGATACGTTTATTTGTGAACCATTCCACTGTAGATTTTGCTTTATGTTTGGGATCATTGTCTTGTTGGAAGACAAATCTCCGTCCCAGTCTCAGGTCTTTTGCAGACTCCAACAGGTTTTCTTCAAGAATGGTCCTGTATTTGGCTCCATCCATCTTCCCATCAATTTTAACCATCTTCCCTGTCCCTGCTGAAGAAAAGCAGGCCCAAACCATGATGCTGCCACCACCATGTTTGACAGTGGGGATGGTGTGTTCAGGGTGATGAGCTGTGTTGCCTTTACGCCAAACATATCGTTTGGCATTGTTGCCAAAAAGTTTGATTTTGGTTTCATCTGACCAGAGCACCTTCTTCCACATGTTTGATGTGTCTCCCAGGTGGCTTATTGCAAACTTTAAATTACACTTTTTATGGATATCTTTGAGAAATGTCTTGACGTTGGGTTGGTATTGTCAAGTTACTCCTAGAAGGGGAGACGGAACCCTCCCAATCCCCCGCACCCCCCACTTGTATTAAACCCCATGCGCCGCATAATAACACCAGAGACCAAAAGTTTCTTTTGGAATTTGCATGGCCACAGCAGCCTTTTATTAAAACAACAAACAACAATAATAAAGTATTATGAATAACATAAATACAGTAACTTGAGGAGTCCTTGAAGCCACAAATCTAGGTAATTGACCCCAAAATGCTGTGGACAAAAACCCAACATATTACTCCCAGCCGTTACCCCACAGGCTCAGGAGCACCAACACACCGAAACATATGTCCACTAGGCAACTATGGGATCCGCACTCTTAACGGAAACTCCCCGTCCACCTTTCACCAGATCACCACCACCATGCCTATAAACGGAGGAGACCCTATACAGTGAGTCTCCAAAACCAATTTCCAAATGACTCCAAGGACTCCCCCCCTCCGAACCACCACAACGAGGGACCTTGAACACCTCAACAGCCCAAGACCCCCCGAACACGCCATGCTATGGCCCGCTCAATGCCTTCCTAAAGACCGAGAGTCCAAATGTCGGAACCAACCCCGTTCAAATGAACCCCATCCGCCAGCCAAAAATCACCTTCGCCCTTTTCCAGATCAAAATGGCGCACAGCCACACCCCCGTTCCTAACCACAAAAGAAGACACGGCCCTGTTAACTTTAATCCTGGCCTTGTTGACCTTCACCAGGGACCTCATGGAACGCCACCGCTTGCGTGGAACAATTTCGGACCACACAATGGTGACCCCCCAATACAACAACCACAACCGCAAGCAATCCTGCTTGATGTCCTTTATAAGTTCCCGAAACGGTCTGATCGCCAAATCGTTACCCCCAACATGAAGAACCAGAATGTGCGGCGCGCGGTCCAACTTTGCACACACATGAATTTCCTGTAATACCCTTCGCCCCTCCATTCCCCTGAAACCGAGCCACCGCACCACCGCCATGTTCCTGGGGAAGCCCAGTTGTCTGCCTTCGTTCCTGACTTCGGCACGCAATGCTCCCCAATGAACGAAGGAGTGCCTGAAAATCCAAACCAGCAAAGGTTCGACACCTGCAACAAAAAAGGGGAGTGCTAACATCAAAATAAACCACCAATGTAAGCAAAACGTAACACTCGTTATCCACCAAATATGCTCCAACCCGAAAACAACCCCAAAATTAAGGCCTCACGTAACTCCGATATCGATTAGACTTCCAACCACCAATGTGCATAATAGAAGCCAGACCCAAACCCCCCACTGCCACTTCCATCGCCGCCCCTATCCTGAAAGAATGAGGAGCGAAGCGAGTGTCGTCGAGGCCCAGCAACCGAATGGACTAATTAAAAACGGCACCAAACTGATACTTGGACAAACTACCGCCATCAACATGACACAACAGGGACCCAGTCAAGCTGGGACGAAAGTCCCATAAATTCCGTAGGCACTGAGAAGGGCACATTAAAGAACCAGGCACCCTGCCCAACACCACACGGCGGCCTCTTTCCGACTGTTCCGTCTTGGAACGTCGCAACCAAAATTCAACACCGCACGAAGTCAATACAACGTCCCTGGCCAATAACCCACCCACCAATATTTTGCTGGAAGAAACAAGCTCACCAACCCGTAAAGCCCCAAAAATGTTAACGAGAAAGCTAAACGAAACAACGAGACCTCGTAACGCGTAGAACACACAGACTCCAGAGTGAGGCCCAACTGCTCCAATAAATGGAAGGATACCGGCCTCCTCAAATCCCCCTTGCTTCGGCACCGACGAAAACCCTTCGCCGCTTGTTTGACTAAAAACGTCTATCTCAAATCCCGACTGCAACGTAAGCGAAAGCCAAAGGACAATCCAGCCAACACACGCAAAAGTTTTGCACACGACCAGCCCTCGATGGAGCCACGCCCCAACCAAGCCAACAACATCCCTTCATGATCCTGCCTGAAACCCTTGACCGGACCAGCTGTAACAACTTCCTCCCACATCCACCATACTGCCCGGTAGGCCTCCGAAGTTTTAGGTGCCAAGGAAGATTCAATCAGCGACTCTGCGGCCCATAAGCCAAGTTCCACAGATCCTCCGGACAAGCTAAACCCTCGATCTCTGCTTCTGGCGCCAAAGAGCGGAAACGATCCCACTGTGAATGAGAGAGTCAGCTATGTCATTCTTGACTCCGGGAACGTGAGACGCGGTCACATGTGCATTCAAAGACAAGCAAAGCAAAACCAGCTGTTGCAACACTCGAACGACTGGAGGGGACGACGCGGTAAGACCGTTAATCGCACACACCACGCCCATGTTGTCTCAATTGAAACACACACGCCGATCTCAAAACTACGGCCCCCACAAATGCACTGCCACAAGGATCAGAAAAATCTCCAGTAACATAATGTTACGCACCAAACCGAATGCAATCCACTCATCGGGCCACCGAGACGTGCACCACTGTCCTCTGAAGTAATTCCAAAGCCAATACCGCCGGCAGCATCCGTGAACAACTCCAAGACATCGTTGCCAACAACTTCAGACATCACCAAAGAGCAGTCATTGTACCCGTCCAAAAAAGACTCCCAAACCACCAAATCCGCCCTGAGATCCGACGACAATCTAATGAAATGATGGGGGGCTCGAATCCCTGCAGTAGCGCTCGCCAGCCTACGTGAAAAAACTCGCCCCATCGGCATCACACAACACGCAAAGTTCAACTTCCCCAACACTGACTGGAGGTCACGCAGCGATATTTTCTTCAAACGACGCACCCGAACCACCTCCGCCCACAAATCCACTAACTTGTCCTCAGGCAGCCTGAATTCCCACGCGACAGTGTCAATGACAATCCCCAGAAAACGCAGGCACGTAGTTGGGCCCTCCATTTTACCGGGCGCCAGCGGGATGCCAAATCGCTCAGCAACCAATTCAATAGCCTTGAGAATTCTCTGACAACGCAACGAATCTGCAGGACCGACACACAAAAAATCATCCAAATAATGGATGACTGAGTCAAAACCGGAAACCTCTCGCATGACCCACTCCAAGAAGGAACTGATTGTCTCAAAATACGCACAGGACAATGAACAACCCATGGGTAGACACCTGTCCACGAAAAACTTGCCGTCCCAAAAACAACCCAGCAGCCTCATGCTGTCTGGATGAACCGGTAACAGGTGAAACGCGGCTTCAATGTCAGTCTTGGCCAGGAGTGCACCCCGACCACTGCTCTGCACCCACCGTGCGGCCTCATCAAACGAGGAGTAGACCACCGAACATATCTCCGGATCAATCCCATCATTGACCGACCTCCCCCGAGGAAAAGACAAGTGCTGAATAGTGTTGAACGATACCATCCGATATCGTGAAATATCTTTCCTTGCACTTCCAGTTCGGGAGGGGGGAAGAGTGTGGGCGGTGCGTGGGTGGACACTGAGCGTGTCTGTGTGTGCGGGCGGGGTCTGTACGTGCCTCTCGGGGGTCTGTGCGGGCCTGCCGGGGGTCTGTGCGAGCCTGCAGGGGGCCTGTGCGGGCTGCCGGGGGTCGGTGCGGGCCTGCCGGGGGTTTGTGCGGGCTGCCGGGGGTCTGTACGGGCCTGCCGGGGGTCTGTGCGGGCTGCCGGGGGTCTGTGCGGGCCTGCCGGGGGTTGTGTGTGTGTGTGCAGGCATCGTCCAATGGGACTACAAGTCCCATCGGGCTATGCCTGCAACAATGACAGTGGTTGACATGTTAGCCAATGATGGGACAGTAGTAGTCCCATCATCCGGCTAATGTGTTGAATGTAAAAAAAAAAAAACATACATACTACATACATACTACAAACAGTACATACTACATACATACAACATATATACAACATTCATACAAAATACATACATACTACATACATACTTCATATATACTACCATTCATACAACATACATACATACTACATATATACTACATTCATACAACATACATACATACTACATACATACTTCATATATACTACATTCATACAACATACATACTACATTCATACAACATACATACATACTACATACATACTAAATATATAATACATTCATACAACATACATACATACTACATACATACTTCATATATACTACATTCATACAACATACATACTACATATATACTACATTCATACATACATAATACATACATACTACATATATACTACATTCATACAACATACATACATACTACATACATACTACATATATACTACATTCATACAACATACATACATAGTACATACTACATACATACAACATACATAAAACATGCTACAGACATACAACATACATACTACATACATACTACATGCAATACATTCATACATTCATACAATTCATACATATAGACATACAGTACATATAACATAGAGTACATACCATCACTTGTCACTTTGATCCCCGAAGCCAGTGTCATCTGTAAAAAATATTAAAATAACAAACAACCGATATACTCCCTGATCCTCAGAAATCCACGAGTGTCCCACGACGATCTCCCGTGAAGAACAGCAGTTTTAGCTGATGCGACCGCTCTCTAGGGGCCCCAGGGTATTACAATGACGGGAGGTAGGTATCCTTCCGCACTGTATTCCTCCGCCACTGGAAAAAAATAGTCCCTAGACTAGTATGTAGTATGTATGTATGTTGTATGAATGTAGTATATATGTAGTATGTATGTAGTATGTTATATGAATGTAGTATATATGTAGTATGTATGTATGTTGTATGAATGTAGTATATATGAAGTATGTATGTAGTATGTATGTATGTTGTATGAATGTTGTATATATGTAGTATGTATGTAGTATGTACATAGTATGTAGTATGTATATATGTTTTTGGTTTTTTTTGCATTCAACACATTAGCCGGATGATGGGACTACTAACTGTCTCATCATTGGCTAATGTGTCAATCACTGTCATTGTAGCAGGCATCACCCGATGGGACTTGTAGTCCCATCGGACGATGCCTGCACACACACACAACCCCTGGCAGGCCCACACAGACCCCCAGCAGGCCCGCACAGACCCCCGGCAGGCCTGTACAGACCCCCGGCAGGCCCGTACAGACCCACGGCAGCCCACACAGACCCCCGGCAGGCCAGCACAGACCCCCGGCAGCCCGCACAGACCCCCGGCAGGCCTATACAGACCCCCAGCAGGCCCGCACAGACCCCCGGCAGCCCGCACAGACCCCCGGCAGCCCGCACAGACCCTCGGCAGGCCCACACAGACCCCCTGCAGGCCCGCGCAGACCCCCAGCAGACCCGCGCAGGCCCGCACAGACCGCGCATCATGATGACATCATTTCAGCAGCCGATCACAGCCATGCCACTAGTTAACATGGCTAACACAACTGGCTCATTGCATTATGGGAACTTCCGATTCCGGTATTCGATATTGTAAAAATATCGGTAACCGGTATCGGAATTCCGATACAGCGAATATCGGCCGATACCCGATATTTGCAGTATCGGAATGCTCAACACTAGTGCTGAATAAGCCGAAACTTATTTGGCTCCTTTTTCGGAACCACTCCCAAAGGGGAAACCACCAAATCCGGAAACGGGGGAGACGCGAAAGGGCCTGCCATGCGGCCCAAAGAGACTTCTTTCTCAATTTTCTCCAAAACGACTGAGGCATGAAGCAGCACAGAACGCAAATTTTTTAAAACAAGCGGAATAACGAAAGGGGGGTGAGGAATAACAAAACCATCCTTGAAACCCGCGTACAACAATGCCGCTTTCTCTCTGTCCATATATCTATTTAGATAAGGGACCACCCTTTCCAGATTCACTGGATTCTCCCCCTTGTGAAGTACCGCCCCCAGCTTTAGACTTCCCTTTTTTGAAACACACTCCGTGTGAAGCACTGTTGTAGGTGGAGCAGAGATGTTTGAATTTGCAATTCGCCCCAAACTTGCACTGCCCGTCGTTAAACTGCCAGCAAACCCCCAACTTGTGGTTTCCTGACTGTCCCTGCACGCTTCCACTTGTGGCGTTGGCATTTCCGCTGCTCTGGCTGATGCTGCCAGCCCCCCCATGAAAGGAGCTTCCAAACTTGTTTTGCGCTATGACGCGCATCCACAACCCCATATCCTTTTGGTCCCACCGAATGGCTGGCCGAGCGGCCTTCCTCTGTCGGAATTGCTCATCATACCGCAGCCAAGCCTGACCCCCATACACCCTATAAGCTTCCCCTATCGCATCCAGGTAAAAAAACAATGCCGACCAATTATCTGGGGCCCTTTCACCGATGACGCTTGCCAAAATGGCAAACGCCTGCTGCCAATTCACGAACGTCTGAGGGATGAGTCGCCACCTATGCTTTTCCTCTTCCTCCTGCTTGCTATCTTCCTTCTTACTCTTATCCAAATTAAATTTCTCGAGAGTAAACAACGAGAAAATTTCCACATATTCATCCTTCCAAATACGCTCCTTTACTTCTTTTTTTAAATGAGCCCCCAGAGGGCCTTCAAAACATAAGAATACCTCCCCATGAGCCCTGTCGTCTAGGTGCACGCGACACTCCTTTTCTTTTTGAGTTTGCAACGACACTGACACCAAGTCTCGAGCACGCCCGATCGCCTCTGACCCGCTCGGCCAAGCCTGCCCCCCGGCCTGTGACCCCACCCAAGCCGCCAACGGAGATGGCGCAACAAAACCGCGTTCCAAACATGACAGTAAATTGCGCACATCCGCTAACATGTCCCCCACACCAGTACAATCCGCCGAGCTCACACCCGCCATAGAAGAAGACAAAAATGGCTGACAAACAGTAGACACAGAGCCATACTCACCGGGCTGCGAGGGGGCTGTGGGCCCTCCAGCCGAACATCCAGGACCCACGGATTAGATTTCGCCTGTTCTGCTAGCAATGCTGGACTGCCGCTGACGTCCAGGACTCCCCCCCGAGGGAAGCGGGGAACAGGGCCCGAAACCCAGGGGGATCCCGCTTGCTGATCCCCGGGCAACCATGCCGCCTGGGTCACCGCGTTGAGGGTCCTGGATCCCACGTCATTCATCTGCGCTGGACCAGCCACGGCCCCCAGTGATGAAACTTGTGCCCCCGAAGCGCACCCCCTGCCGCCGTCTGTGGGGGTGGAAGGTACATGCCCTGCAGCGCTGCAGGCCGCTGGATCCCTGCTGCAGGACCTCCTTTCAGTTTGCCCGGTGTAAGAGGCAGACCACGTGGCAGGCACCCCCCTGCCGCAGCCCCCCGACACTCCCGATGCCCCCCTCCCGATGAGGGGTGAAGAGTTGGGCCCTGCCGCATGGCAGGCCGCCATTCTGGAGCTGGCCGACTGCGGCCTGGAGCGAGAAGCAGACTGTGCAGCAGGAGAGCCACCCACACAGCCCCCCGATGCCTCTGGAGAGCTGGGTTGCCCGGCGCGTGTCAGCCCCGCCCCCTGCACAGAGCGAGACGTTGGGCCGGACACTGCCGCAGGGCCTCACCGGACTTGCGGATTCCTCCCAAGCCGGGGCCCGCTGTTGCGCGGAGCGCACGGCGCCCGGCTTGGGGGGTCCCGGGAGGGGCTCCTGCGCCGGCACAAGGCCCGGGGAGCCGAATCAGGGGAGAGCCGTTACGGAGGCCTCACCCTTCTTGCATGCCGCTCCCTCGTCGCCGGCTGAGCTGCCTGCCCTGATGTCCCAGGCACGATGGACGCCAATTGTGCCTCTAGCCAGCCCGGCGGCTGCAACAAGGATGCCTCCCGTAGGCACTCCAGGGCCCGGTCCACAGCTGACATGATGGTGACAAGCTTTCAGGTAGGGAGAGCGGGAACAGAGAGGGAGGAAGGCCCACCGCTCCCCATTTTATATGGGCAACGCCCCTTCCCCCAGAAATACACTCCCCCCATCCTCACCTTCCAACCCCCGTCATGTTGGTTTCTGCCCACACCTCTTCTGCGAGGGAGGGGGAGGCTCGCTCCAGCCATTGCTTTCTTCTTGCCATTCTTCCATAAAGGCCAGATTTGTGCAGTGACAGACTGTCCCACCTCAACTGTAGATCTCTGCAGTTCATCCAGAGTGATCATGGGCCTCTTGGCTGCATCTCTGATCAGTCTTCTCCTTGTGTGAGATGAAAGTTTACAGGGACGGCCGGGTCTTGGTAGATTTGCAGTGGTATGACACTCCTTCCATTTCAATATGATTGCTTGTACAGTGCTCCTTGGGATGTTTAAAGTTTTGGAAATCATTTTGTTTCCAAATCCTGCTTTAAACTTCTCAGGTGTGTTTTTTGTATTTCAGTCACAGCTGATATCCCTTAAATACTGACATGGCGTTATGAATAGGGTTATTTAGCCTTTTATTGTCTTCATATTGTGCGTGTTTTTTTGTGCATCTATGGGTTCATGGATTTAACTTCTGGTATTATATACTAATATATTGTCATTTGGATGTTGAGAATTTCTGTGGAGGTAGGTTATTGCCTTATCAAGGCCATAACCAGCTATTGAACCTGTTTTTGTTTTTTTTCTAATGTTTTTATGAGTCTGTCTTCTTGCACGTGATTTGTTGCTATTTACATTAATAAAGTTCAAATTTTATATATTTTCCTGGGAGTTCCCTATTTTTTAGCATTCATCTTTTTCTCTTCTATTTTCTCCAAACCTCATCATCAACTACAAAAAACGTCTGCTGTGCTTGCCAACAACGGTTTTACCACCAATTATTAAGTTTTGTTTGCCAGAGGGATCAAATACTTATTTCTCACTGCAAAATGCAAATAAATTTATATAATTTATACAATGTGATTTTCTGGATTTTATTTTTGATATTCTATCTCTAAAAGTAAAAATTAACCCACCCTTAAAATTATAGACTGTTCATGTCTTTGCCAGTGGGCAAAATTACAAAATCAGCAAGGGATCAAATAATTATTCCCTTCACTGTATAGAACTGTCCTACTAGTTAACCCTTTTAGTAAACACCTCAAAAAAATAAATAAAAAACAAGGCAAAAACTATGCTTTATCATTATACCATTGAACAAAAAGTGGAATAAAACGTGATCAAAAAGACGAATGTAAATAAAAATGGTAACTCTAAAAATGTCATTTTGTCCAAGAAAAAACAAGCCGCCATACAGCTCTATACTGCTCCATCAGCAGAAAAAGAAAGAAGTTATAGCTCTCAGAATAAAGTAATGCAAAAATAACTTTTTCTATAAAATAGTTTTTATTGTGTAAAAGAGGCAAAGCATAGAAAAAATGTATATGTGGTATTGCTGTAATCATACTGACCAGAAGAGTAAAGCTGCCTTGTCAATTTTACTACACGTGGAATGACATAAAAAAACAGACAATTCCTGAAATACTGATTTTTGTTAATTCTGCCTCCCAAACATTGGAATAGAAAGCGATCAAAAAATGTCATGTGTCTGAAAATAGTACCAATAAAAAAGTCAACTCGTCCTGCAAAAAAAAAAACCATTACATGACTGTGTTGGACGAAATATGGAAAAATTCTAGCTCTTAAAATATAGTGATGCAAAAACTACATTTTGAATCTCAAAAAGCTATGACCACCAATCCAGAATAGAATTTATGAAAAGCAGTGTAGGATTAATTAGTTTAAATATGACATTTATTAAATAGGTTAAAATAACTCAATAGTGTTAAAAAAAGCTAAATAACATAACAAACAATAACTAGAACTTACATAAAATCACACTCAGATATAAGGATAACCCAATAATTGGATATCCTTGGATGCCAATCCACAGTCTTATACCCATAAAAAAGACCAAGGAGCAAAATCAACACTATTGATTGCATATAATGCTCCGGTATACTCAGCTGTAATGCTGACAAAACAGTTGGATATCCTTAAATGTCAATCCACAACCTAGTACCCACGACAAAAACCGAAGAGCAAACTCAGCACCATTGATTGTATATAATGTCTGGTATAAATCTTTAAATCATGAGAGTAACCAATAGAAAAGGACCAAAGCATCCAATACTTTGGTATAACAATTTCAAATAAAAGGAACAATCTCACCTCATATTCCTTTGTTCATCACAAGGTTATGGGACCATGATTCCTGATATCAGAAGGGGGAGGCACTTACTTCTGTCGATACAATACCCCACATAGAAAGTCAGCTACGACCCTTTATACCATAACCCCAAAATTTTTTACTTCCCAATGCGTTTCGTTTATCAGACTTATCAGGGGAAGGTAGATACCATACAAAAAGAAGAGGGGTATTAGTATATTGTTATATGAAGACCCATTACGAATAAGGGGGATAGACCGGCATTTACTAGATTTTTTTAAAAATCGTCTTTTAGTGTGTGATAGCAGCCAAACAGAAAAATCCGATATAAATCTGGTATCGCTGTAATCACATCAATCCAAAGAATAATGTCATCTAATAAGTAAAACCAATTCTTCATCTGCTGTTGATTTGTTCATTCTGCCCTCACAAATTGCAGTAAGTCTCGGCATACATTTGTCCTGCATCCTGCGCCTGCATTGGGGTTTCCATTTAAATATCTTAAATACATGATTCATGCAAAACCCCCGGCGGAAGATTCCTTATAATGAGGCAGATTGAGACACTGTGGATGAAGTCTGGCCTGTGATCCAGTGGTGTTCGTCTTTTTAGGTATGCATAAAAGAGTGGTCCGCCACAGTTTTGTGTGAGTCTGAAAAGGACACCTCTGAACAAAGGCCACACGCAGTCCATAGTAATGCTGTTGCCTTATTATAGTGAATGGATCCCTCGGATGTTTCATCTGAATCAAACGATTCAGAAATTTAGATGGAAATTCCAAAGTAAGTGCTCAGGGTAGAGCACAGGATAAATGTGATCCCAAACATTATATAAAATTTTCCTAATTATAGCTTCAACTCAATCCATAAAAAAGTCCCCACTCAGGTCCATAATCTGTCAATGGAAATATAGGGGGCTTGCACATTACTGGTAGCAAAAAAACACTCTGTAAAAGCAAAATGGCTCCTCACCCCCCCAAAAGAAAATCAGCAAATTTTGCGCTCCCAAATACCCCTCTCTCTTTTGAGCCCCACAGTGTCCCTAAACCACATTTAGCGTTCACAAGTTTGGCCTTTCCATAGCAATGAAATCCCCTTTAATTTACGGGTGCATGTCTCCAGAAGCATGAGCTGGGCACAAAGTATTGGTTACTACACTGCTCAAAAAAATAAAGGGAACACTTAAACAGCAGAATATAACTACAAGTAAATCAAACTTCTGTGAAATCAAACTGTCCACTTAGGAAGCAACACTGATTGACAATCAATTTCACATACTGTTGTGCAAATGTAATAGACAACAGAAGGAAATTATTGGCAATTATAAAGACACTCCCAATAAAGGATTGGTTCTGCAGGTGGGGACCACAGATCACATCTCAGTACCAATGCTTTCTGGCTGATGTTTTGGTCACTTTTGAATGTTGGTTGTGCTTTCACACTTATGGTAGCATGAGACGGACTCTACCACCCACACAAGTGGCTCAGGTAGTGCAGCTCATCCAGGATGGCACATCAATGCGAGTTATGGCAAGAAGGTTTGCTGTGTCTGTCAGCGTAGTGTCCAGAGGCTGGAGGCGCTCTCAGGAGACATACCAGTACACCAGGAGACATGGAGGGGGCCGTAGGAGGGCAACAACCCAGCAGCAGAACCGCTACCTCTTCCTTTGTGCAAGGAGGAACAGGAGGAGCACTGCCAGAGCCCTGCAAAATGACCTCCAGCAGGCCACAAATGTGCATGTGTCTGCACAAACGGTTAGAAACTGACTCCATGAGGATGGTCTGAGAGCCCGATGTCCACAGATGGGGGTTGTGCTCATAGCCCAACATGGTGCAGGACACTTGGCATTTGCCACAAAACACCAGGATTGGCAAATTCGCCACTGCGCCCTGTGCTCTTCACAGATGAAAGCAGGTTCAAACTGAGCACATGTGACAGACATGACAGAGTCTGGAGGCGCCATGGAGAGCGATCTGCTGCCTGCAACATCCTTCAGCATGACCGGTTTGGCAGTGGGTCAGTAATGGTGTGGGTTGGAATTTCCATGGAGGGCCGCCAGAAAGCATTGGTACTGAGATGTGGTCTGTGGTCCCCACCTGCAGAACCACTCCTTTATTGGGGGTGTCTTGATAATTGCCAATAAAATCCTTCTGTTGTCTATTACATTTGCACAACAGCATGTGAAATTGATTGTCAAACAGTGTTGCTTCTTAAGTGGACAGTTTAATTTCACAGAAGATTGATTTACTTGGAGTTATATTCTGTTGTTTAAGTGTTTCCTTTATTTTTTTGAGCAGTGTACAGAGGCAGTTTGAAATTTTCACTCAGCAACACCCACTGCTGCTTTTTTTCTGGAAAACACCTATGTCAAAATTGTCACTACACCTGTAGATAAATTACCAAAGAGGTATCATTTCCACACAGGGGTCATTTGAGGGAGAATTCTACTCTTCTAGGATTTAAGCGCTCTGTATATGGAGTCCGCAAACTATTCTCGGAAAATCTTCGCTCCAGCAGACAAATACAGCTCTGTCCCTCTCGTGTCTCGCCGTGTAGCTAAACAGTACTGTACAGCCATATATAGGGTATTTTCTACATTCAGCAGAAATTGTGGGACAAATTTTTGGTGGTGGTATTTTTACCCATTTCTCAGTGTGATAATGTAAAATCTTGGGCTAACACAATATTTGATGATAAAAATGTAACTATTTTATTCTTTACTGCCCAATGGTATGAAATACTGTGACCCACTTGTGGTGTCAATATGATCAATGCACCCCTAGATGAATTCATTGCGAGGTGTAGTTTGTAAAATGGTGTCTCTTATGGGGGGTTCTGCTGTTCAGGGGCTCTGCCAATGTGACATGGCACCCTCAAACCTGTCCAGCAAAATCTGAACTTCAATATTTCGCTTCTTCCCTTTGAAGCTTTGCACTGTGCCTCAAAAGTAATTTTCGACCACATATGGGGTATCTGCGTACTCATGGAAATTGCACAACAATCTTTGGGGTCCATTTTCCCCTGTTACCTTTGTGAAAATAAAAAATTTGGGGCTGTACATTACAAACTTCTGTGAAGCACCTGGGGTTTCAAGGTGCTCAGCACACATCTAGATAAGTTCCCTGAGGGATCTAGTTTCCAAAATGATGTCACTTGTGAGGGGTTTCCACTGTTTAGGCACATCAAGGGCTCTCCAAACACGACATGACATCCGCTAATTATTTCAGCAAATTTCGTATTCAAAAAGTCAAATTGTGCTCCTTCCCTTCCGAGACCTGCCATGCACCCAAAAAGTAGTTTTCTCCCACATATGGGGTGTCAGTATGCTCAGGATAAATTTTATAACAAATTTTGGTATCCATATTTTCCTGTTACACTAGTGAAAATACAAAAGTTTGGGTCTACAGTAAAATTTTTGTGAAAAAAAGTGCAATTTTTTCCTTCCATATTCTAAAAATTCCTGTGAAGCACCTGAAGGGTTAATAACATTTTTGAATGTGCTTTTGAGCACCTTGAAGGGTGCAGTTTTTTGAATGCTGTTACTTTTGGGTATTTTCTGTCATATACACCACTCAAAGTCACTTCGAATGTAATGTGGTCCCTAAAAAAATGGTTTTGAAAATTTTGTTGAAAAAAAATGAGAAATCACTGGTCAACTTTTAACCCCTGTAACTTAACAACATTTTTTTTTTAAATTGCACTAATGTAAAGTAGACACATGGTAAATGTTATTTATTAACTAATTTTTGAGACATAACTCCCTGATTTAAGGGAATAAAAATTAAAAGTTTTAAAATTGCTAAATTTTCAAAATTTCGTCAAATTTCCATTTTTTTCACGAATAAAGTCATATTCAAGAAATGTTACTGCTATCATAAAGTACAACATGTCATTAAAAAAACAGTCTCAGAATCAGTGGGATCCATTGAAGATTTCCAGAATTATTACCTCATAAAGTGACACTGGCCAGAATTGTAAAATTTCACCTGATCGTGAAGGTGAAAACAGGGGTTAAAGTTAATATCAACCATGCTGACAGTGAATGACAGATTTCTGCCTATGCGCTGTATAGGGAAAGACTTGTCAGTCACTTTCAGCAGGTGGGAAAAAGCCGCCAGGGACCCACCTGTCCAACTAGTCTGCCACATGGCTTAGTCCCTAGCAGCTATTAACTTTTTTTTCTCTGAAACGTCACAGTGTTTCAGAGTCAAACATACCTGGCTACGATCGCACAGGCAGATATCGGCTTCTTTTTAAGAGTGACCCCTTCTATCAGCAATGTTATTAAATGCAGACTCTGTGGCTAGGGGCTTGATGTTATATACCTGTGGCAAAAGGACTGAATAAAAACCTGAGTTCAATGATGAAGAGGTATCCTACTACTTTTGTCCATATAGTACATATCTGTCACAAATTTCCTTCAAGTTTAAGTGATACTCTTCCATTATGTTTCAGGTCTTACAGGGGGCCTGACATCAAGGTCTACAATTCAACACTGAATAATACAAGGTGACTTTCTATGTTTGTTTCCAAATGTAATTACTGTACCTGTTTATACGCATGATATGTCTCACGTATTTTACTGTATTTGTATATCTCATGAAACAATTCTGGAGCACCATTTTATTATTATTATTATTATTTATTTATATAGCACCATTGATTCCATGGTGCTGTACATAAGAAGGGGGTTACATACAAATTGGCCTTTTTAGGTCAGTATTAGTAATTTGAACTGGATACACTGAAGGAATGGAAGCCAGTGAAGAGATTTTCAGAGGGGAAAAGCAGAGGAGTAGCGAGGAGAGAGATGGATTAGTTGGGCAACAGAGTTAAGGATGGACTGAAGAGGTGCGAGGGAGTTAGCAGGGAGACCACAAAAAGAATGTTGCAGTAGTCTAGGCAGGAGATGATGAGGGCGTGCACAAGCATTTTAGTAGATTGAGGGTTGAGGAAAGGACGGATTCTGGAAATATTTTTGAGCTGGAGGCAACAGGAGGTAGAAAGCGCTTGGATGTGTGGTATGAAGGACAGGGCATAGTCAAGGGTTACTCCGATGCAGCGGACTTCCGATACTGGGGAAATCGTGATGTCATTAATTGTGATAGATAGGTCAGGTAAGGAAGATCTGTGAGATGGAGGAAAGATGATGAGTTCGGATTTGTTCACATTGAGCTTGAGGAAGCGAGAGGAGAAGAAGGAAGATATGGCTGATAGACACTCCGGGATTCTGGACAGCAGAGAGGTGACGTCTGGGCCAGAGAGGTAGATCTGAGTGTCATCAGCATAAAGGTGGTACTGGAATCCATGGGAATTTATGAGTTGACCCAGGCCAAGGGTATAGATTGAGAAGAGTAGGGTTCCTAGAACAGAGCCTTGGGGGACTCCAACAGAGAGAGGGTGGGATGAGGAGGTAGTGTGGGAGTGGGAGACGCTGAATGTGCGGTT
This sequence comes from Dendrobates tinctorius, assembly GCF_039654945.1. Lineage (NCBI taxonomy): Eukaryota > Metazoa > Chordata > Amphibia > Anura > Dendrobatidae > Dendrobates > Dendrobates tinctorius. Next base: position 25,683,143 of record NW_027361827.1, on the reverse strand, counting down.
TGAGAGGTATGAGGAGATCCAGGATAGGGCGAGGTCTTTGATGCCAAAGGAGGAGAGGATCTGTAGTAGGAGGCAGTGGTCAACTGTGTCAAATGCAGAGGACAAGTCTAGAAGCAGGAGTATAGAGTATTGTCCATTTGCTTTAGCTGTAAGTAAGTCGTTAATTTTGGTCAGGGCTGTCTCAGTGGAGTGATGGGGCAGAAACCAGATTGTAGATTATCAAAGAGCAAGTTAGATGAGAGGTGGGAGGAAAGTTCAACGTGGACGTGCAGCTCAAGGAGTTTGGAAGCGAATGGGAGCAGTGATATTGGGCGATAGCTGGACATAGCGGTTGGGTTGAGGGTTGGCTTTTTAAGGATAGGCGTGATTGAGGCATGTTTAAAAGCAGAAGGGAAGGTACCGGACGTTAGCAATAGGTTGAAGAGGTGAGTTAGGGATGGGAAAAGTGTGGTGGTGAGGTTTGGAGGAGGTGGAATGGGATGGGGTCAAGTGCACAGGTTGTGAGGTGCGATTTGGAGAAGAGGCAATTAAGCTCCCCTTCAGTGATGTTGGAGATGGAGGTTATGGGGTTTGGGCATTGGTCTGGTATACAAAGAGGTTGTGGTGGTTGAACAATGAAGACTTGCCTTGTTTGGTCAATCTTATTTTTGAAGTGTGTGGCAAAGTCCTCAGCAGAGTTGAGGGAGGTTGGAGGGGGCAGTGGTGGGCGGTGGAGGGAGTTGAAAGTTTTGAATAACTGTTTTGGATTGTAGGATAGGGAAGATACGAGGGTTGTGAAGTAGGCCTGTTTAACAGAGGTGAGGGCAGATTTGAAAGCAAGTGTTGCCTGTTTGAATGCAGTGAAGTCGTCTTGCGAATTTGTTTTCTTCCAGCGCCGCTCTGCAGCCCTGGACACTTGCCGGAGCTTTTTAGTGGTGTTATTGTGCCAGGGTTGTCTGTTGGTACATCGCATTCTGCCATGAACGAGAGGGGCGACCGTGTCAATAGCTGATGCGAGAGTGGCATTGTAGAAAGCAGTGGCACTGTCTGTGTCTTAGAGCTTTGTATTGTATTATTTCCCTGTTATTATGTCTGGAAATGTATAAGTAAACTGACAATTGGGTGCTATTGTTCCTCTTTTTAGCAGGGTTTATCTACACACAGTGCCATAGACATTAGATTAAAGTCGTTTGAACCCAATGACATTGGTGGGGCAGGCAGTATGCACTCAAACTTCTCATCATTTTGTTCTCTGGGACTCTTTTTTTTTCCTCTGTACCCTATAAAAAATCCATGAACACTCATGAACACTTGGCCGAATTTGGGTAAGCCAGAAAAGATAGCTGCCAGCATAAGTGTGGCGTAACAGTACATTCTCTACAGCAATATCTGCTCATCACTATGGTTTTAGCACTTGGAGAGGAATAGACAATCGTGAGCTCTAAATAGGTAAAATTTGCATGAGGTGTACGTTGTGTAGCGGGTAGTGTTGAGCATTCCGATACCGCAAGTATCGGGTATCGGCCGATACTTGCTGTATCGGAATTCCGATACCGACTTCCGATATTTTTTCAATATCGGAAGTCGGCATCGGAATCGGAAGTTCAAAGTTGATTGTCAGCCGAAATGACGTCATCATGATGCGCGGTGTGTGCGCATCATGATGCGCCGTCATTTCGGGCCTTCCGGGGGTCTCTGCCGGCCTGCCGGGGGGCTGTGTGGACTGCCCGGGGTCTGTACCGGCCTGCCGGGGGGCTGTGCCGGCCTGCCGGTGGTCTGTGCACCCTGTGGGGGTCTGTACCGGCCTGCCGGGGGGCTGTGCCGGCCTGCCGGTGGTCTGTGCACCCTGTGGGGGTCTGTACCGGCCTGCCGGGGGGCTGTGCCGGCCTGCCGGGGGGCTGTGCTGATGTCCGGGGGTCTGTGCAAGCATCGTCCGAAGGGACTATAAGTCCCATCTGGCGATGCCTGCTACCATGACAGTGATTGACACATTAGCCAATGATGGGACAGTAGTAGTCCCATCATCCGCTAATGTGTTAAATGTTAAAAAAAAAAAAAATACTACATACATACTACATGCATGCTACATACATACTACATGCTACATACATACTACATATATACTACATGCATGCTACATACATACTACATGCTACATACATACTACATATATACTACATGCATGCTACATACATACTACATGCTACATACATACTACATATATACTACATGCATGCTACATACATACTACATGCTACATACATACTACATATATACTACATGCATGCTACATACATACTGCATGCTACATACATACTACATACATACTACATACATACCACATATATACTACATACATACTACATGCATGCTACATACATACTACATACATACTACATACATACTACATACATACCACATATATACTACATACATACTACATGCATGCTACATACATACTACATGCATGCTACATACATAACACATATATACTACATGCATGCTACATACATACTACATGCTACATACATACTACATATATACTACATACATACTACATACATACTACATGCATGCTACATACATAACACATATATACTACATGCATGCTACATACATACTACATGCTACATACATACTACATATATACTACATACATACTACATACATACTACATGCATGCTACATACATACTACATGCTACATACATACCACATACATACTACATACATACTACATGCTACATGCTACATACATACTACATATATACTACATGCATGCTACATACATACTGCATGCTACATGCATGCTACATACATACTACATACATACTACATGCTACATACATACCACATATATACTACATACATACTACATACAATACATTCATACAATACATACATAGACATACAGTACATATAACATAGAGTAACATACTTACCAATACTTGTCACATTGTTCCCCGAAGCCATTGTCTTTTACGGAATAAATATTAACATAACAAACCACAAAAATACTCACCCACGATCCGAAGCAGTCCACGAGTGTGTCCCACGACGATCTTGGGTAGAGAACTGCAGCATCAGCTGATGCTGCTGTTCTCTACGGGCTGCAGGAATCCAATGACGGAAGGTAGGTATACTTCCGTACTGTATTCCTCCGCCACTTAAAAAAAAAAAAGTCCCTAGTCTCACTTTATGCCATTGCTGCGTGGGAAATTCCAGAAGCCAGAAGTCTGAAACCCTTGGACTGTACAGTGTAGCACCTAACAATCTGTACCTACTGTACTTTCTATAAATCTACCTACTAACATGGCTAAAAAAAAAACTGGAGTCTGAACTAAGAAAGTAAGTTAATGTGTATGCACAATGTAAGTGCATATTAACACATGACCATTAACCAGAGAAAACAAAAAGCAAAAAGCACAAATATCCTGAAATAAAAAGTAAAAAATAAACTGCAAATAATACATAAAGGTAATAATAATAATAAGGGTATTTAGTAAACATAATTTTGATCAAAATAATGTACAAGCCATCCCGCCACGTCACGGCAACCCTTGTGAGACAGTCCTGCTCTAGTATTTAAAACCTTTTCACTTGCCAAGTGGCATGAATGTGAACAAGGATCGAGCGACTGAACCACTAGTAAAAGCTTAGACCAGACAGGATGGCTTTCCCAGCTCAGAAAGAGGGCGGTCACACCCCTATATGCACTGAATGCACACTGAAATGAATAAAAAACAAATCTGAACTGAGAAAAGTAAGTTAATGTGTATGCACATTGTAAGTGCATATTAACACATGACCATTAACCAGAGAAAACAAAAAGCAAAATGCACAAATATCCTGAAATAAAAAGTAAAAAATAAACTGCAAATAATGCATAAAAGTAATAATAATAAGGGTATTTAGTAAACATAATTTTGATCAAAATAACGTACAAGCCATCCCGCCACGTCCATTGGACAGACAGTGCGATAAAGTAACAGAACTAGTGCAGGTTAAAGTGCCGCTAGTGTTACCTATCTGGGCGAGTATAGGGGTTCCAGGAGCGTGGTCAGCATTATATGGTGTAGGCTTACACCTCCTATATAACTCTCCCTGGGGATCATTGCTCTGCTGGGGCCATACATGGGTAAGCACAAGTGGCACTTTAACTTGTACTGGTCTTGCTTTGTGACTGCATTGTTTGACCAACGTGGCCAGGTTTGTATGGCGTCGGTTTGCACCTTTTAGACTGTTTTCCCCATTACAAATTTCCATCATAAGTCTGCTATTTGTAGCTCTCATTAGTGTTCATGGTTTTCACTTGAAGATAATAAAAATATATATTATGGCATGGATTGCTTTGGGGATAGTGGAGTATTAATTCAATTAGGTTATTTTTCGCAGTCTATCTACTGAGCTTATCATTTTCCTTCTCTGATAGCTCCTTTAGAATTGGTTGGAGCTTTGACAAGTGGCCAGTTTTCGAGTGGGTTTCAGGTGTCATTTTTGTTTCCTTTAAAAATTACTTCATCTGTAATTACTGTGATCATTGTGTTTTTATATGACTTCTAATAAAAGATATATTTTTTCTATTATACATTTGTGCATATTGGTTTATGCTGGGCTGGAGGCTCTATAATTGTGTAAGTTTTGATTATGTAGGGAGTTGCCCATTCCGCTGGTGGAATATGAAGATTTTTGTCACCCATTGTGTCGGCTTAATTAAAAAAATACGGGCATACAGTGTAGGAGTAATGCTTTCCGTATAACATCATATCAGGGGTGTTATTGCAAGAAGAGGATACTGCAACAATCTAAAGTTTGTGTGAAATGCTTGAATTATAAACTTGAATCAGTTAATAATTGTATGAAACATGGAAACAGCAGCAGCAATAATATGAATACATATTTTACTACACAAACTTTTAGAAATACAAGTATAATACAATAAGAGTTCAACTTTAAATTTATACCAAGGGTATAATATACATTTTGACATCTACTTCAGCCAAATATATTATCTCTTTGTCTGAAGGCCAAAGTAAAAATTTGATCGCTCAAAGTTATAGCTTTATTCGGTGTTTTTCCGGGAAAAAATATGTAGGTTAAACAACACATATAACTGCAAGTTTTGACTGCCATCATGTGGTCACACATAGGTATTGCATGGAATTGCTGGGCTGAAATTACACAAATAGGAATGTAGCTAAAATCTTTAAAAGTTAGTACTTGCAAGTGGCCCGCTGATCCCTGCAACAGTATATAATGAGATTAAAATGGTAGTCTGCTTACTGTGTTTTATGATAAAAATAGCAATATTACACTGTGTATATAAAAACTGAGTGGCGGAAATATTACATCTATGATACAAGGAATTTGTGGTCCAAAACTACATTCTCATCAAAGAGCTGGCTGAGCATACAGAGTCACTGTCAACAGAGTGCTCAACTGCCACTCTATTAAATCAAGAACGTAAGACCCTTGTTCTCATGATCAAAGCAGGTCTCAGCTGATGGGGTGTCAGTAGTGAGACTCCCAGCAATATGAAACATACCAGCTATCCCATAGATAGGTGAAAAGTTCAAGTCTTGGTTTAACCCTTTTAAAGTGGACCTGCCACTTGCTAAAAAAAAATGAGTTAAAGTGTTGCCTTCTAAAAAATACCTTCCACTGATTTTGCTGCTTTTTAGCGTTTTGCTCTGCATCACTCCATTACAGAGATATTCATATTTGTTGCTTCTTTAGTGCAATATGTGAAATCTCTTCTAGTAGTACAACTAGGCATTTCTTCACAGTCAACTCTGGGGGCTCGTAATTTCACCATTCCCTTTCAGACTCTGCTAATCACAGCTCAGTAGCATCAGAGACCGAAAGACCAGTTGCGGAGCGGTAACTGGAAGCGTCTTGGAGATAGGAGACAAAGGAATTCCCCCAGAGAAGACTCTGAAGAGATGCCCAGTTGAACTGCAGGCAGAGATTTCACATATTGCGCTCTAAAAGCAACATATGTGAATATTTCTGAAATGGATTTTTGCAGGCCAAAACAGAAAAAAGCAGCAGGATTGGAGGACTTCCTATGTTTTATGAGGCATTTAATTCATTGTGTGTGCAGTTGACATTGCCTCCTTTAAGGTGCACATACCATTTTAAAACTAAATGAGTTTTTAAACTTCTTTTAGTGGAGTATCCACGGTATGTTTAATGTCTATGTCCTTATAGGACATGGCTACATATTTGTGTACCAAGGACGTGAAGCCACTAGCAGAAATAAATTATGTCTATAGTGGCAGTTAGCGTTCTTCTCTGTTTGTTCAGCTTTTTGTCCTTGTGAACAACACCTTTATTTAGTCATAGGGAGTGAAGGGACACTCCTCCTAAACAACTGGACACAGTTCCAAGACTGATTAAGAAGGTTAAGGTGGGGAAAATCCAAACAAGATGAAAGGCTAAGACACTGTTGGGTGAAGAGTGCCAACCCCTGGGGTGTGTGAATTAGGAGATACACCATCAAGCAGTATATAATTGCATGATGGTGTGGCAACTCAGCATCAATCTGGCCACTTGAGCAGGCGTGAACCATATTTAATTATGTCAGATGTACTATTCCTTTGTTCAATAAGTCAAGGAACATGAGCCATTGTAGGATGATCCTTTCTGTATGCCAATTTGTGGAATGTGTAGGGGAAGTGGGCTGACATACTGACCTGTCTGCAGAAGGAGGGTAAGGTATAGTGTGCTTTAGGTGGACTGTTGTATTTATAGATGGGAGACAGCTGGAGATAGTGGAAATGGGTGTAATACTAAAGCTTGACCACAAGATGGCAGTAGAGAGTTGTGAGAAAAGGACTGAACATCAGCTTAGGGCTACGAAACCGCACAGCCATGGGGGGCGGGGTTACAAGGACTCTAGAGGGAATTCCCAAGAAGGGAGATAAAAGGAAGACAGATAGTTCTAGAGTCAGTCAGTCCAGGAGAGGAGCTCAGGAGAGGAGAAGACTAAAGGGAGAGGTGGACAAAAAAGAAGCTCCGGAAGGGACTGGCAACAGAGACGGCCTGATGGGAGAAGCCGCAGACGGAGAGAGTCTAGGGTACCACAAGACGGACGGACTTGGACGGGTGAAGCGCTGTGGTGGTAGGCCTAGGGCAGCCACAGTGACAGAGCTGCGAGGGACATCAAACAGGAAAGGAAGGAAGTGAAGGTACCTGGGCCTGAGTCGAGCAGCTGCTGTGTGGTGCTGCGGAGTCAAGTAGCTGCTGTGAGGTGCTGCAGAGTCAAGCAGCTGCTGTGTGGTGCTGCGGGTCATTGAGAGGACGGCCAATAAAGAGGACCGGTTGGACGCACTATAGTCTCTGTCTCAGTCTGTTCGCGGCGGTAAGAAGACCACCCCCCAGTCAGCTCACCTACCTACAAATGCATGCTAATAACAGCCCCCTGCTGTGTATTAGTCTGCACCACTTGGAGGACAATTATGCAGACTAATTGAACAAATCAAACAGTGAGACAACCCCCCCAATCCTGTGGGACAATGCCCTCAAATGGGAACCAAGGGTTATGAAAGAGCCCTGCTCCTGTCACCGGTATGATTCTACAGGACGTCAGCCTAGGGACCATGGTTCCAGCTGGTGGAATACAGATGTGCTCCACTGCCCAACACTGAGCCCACAAAGTCATTTGGCTAACTCAGGTTGGGAGGTCTGCTGGAGTGAGCTGCAGAGAGCCTAGCCAGAATAGGGAATGCAGTGCCTGCCATGTTCCGGCCACATTGATGTGTCTGTTTAAGTTTGTAACTTGGCCTGCTGTTACCGTGTTCTTATGGACTTGGGTTAAAGCTCTTGTGTGTGATAATTTCCTGTCGGTTTCTGGTCCAGGGTTAGTTAGATGATTGGAAGAGACGTGGAGATGGAAAATGGAGTCTCCCTGTTGATGTGAGAAGAAGTCTCCCACACCTGATGCTCTTTATGAGAACTGCAAGGAATCGCAGTGTCAGAATCAGGAAAGTCAAGCTCAGCCCATTGTATTTTCAATCAGATTCATCATAATAAAACAGAAATTTACAATCACTTTGAAACAATAAAATATAGGTAATTATTTTAGATTTATAAATTACAGACTATACAAGCAAATGGACCATATAGTTAAAATCTGATCTATCTTATGTACTTTTCAAATACAGAAGGTAGTTTTCAGCTCCACTATTTTCTATCATCTTTCTATTATTCTACTTCACTATCATTCATGTTTAATACCAGTAATTTTTAAAACAACTTTCAATGTGATGCCCTAGGAATTTGGGTTACTTCTAGCACAGATGACATACTGTGTGACTGTGTTCTGCTGCCACCTAGTGGCCAGAAACAACTATGCAATTACTAGCTTGTTTGTCTTTTTGAACCTTGAGCAAGCAGCAAACACCTCAGATTCGTCATTGTATTGACATAATACACTCTATTACATTACAATTCTTTAAAAAAATTGTCCACTATAGACCTCTACAACATATATATACTGTGTATATATATATATATATATATATATAGTACATATATATATACTGTATATGGCGGCAGTATATATACAGTACAGTGTATATACAGTCATATGTAAAAGTTTGGGCACCCCTATTAATGTTAACCTTTTTTCTTTATAACAATTTTGGTTTTTGCAACAGGTATTTCAGTTTCATATATCTAATAACTGATGGACTCAGTTATATTTCTGGATTCAAATGAGGTTTATTGTACTAACAGAAAATGTGCAATCTGCATTTAAACAAAATTTGACCGGTGCAAAAGTATGGGCACCCTTATCATTTTCTTGATTTGAACACTCCTAACTACTTTTTACTGACTTCCTGAAGCACTAAATTGGTTTTGTAACCTCATTGAGCTTTGAACTTCATAGCCAGGTGTATCAAATCATGAGAAAAGGTATTTAAAGTGGCCACTTGCAAGTAGTTCTCCTATTTGATTCTCCTATGAAGAGTGGCATCATGGGCTCCTCAAAACAACTCTCAAATGATCTGAAAACAAAGATTATTCAACATAGCTTTTCAGGGGAAGGATACAAAAAGTTGTCTCAGAGATTTAACCAGTCAGTTTCCACTGTGAGGAACATAGTAAGGAAATGGAAGAACACAGGTACAGTTCTTGCTAAGCCCAGAAGTGTCAGGCCAAGAAAAATATCAGAAAGGCAGAGAAGAAGAATGGTGAGAACAGTCAAGGACAATCCACAGACCACCTCCAAAGACCTACAGCATCATCTTGCTGCAGATGGTGTCACTGTGCATCGGTCAACAATACAGCGCATGCATAACGCCTTTTTGTATGACCAAACAACTCAATCTTTGTTTCATCAGTTCACAGGACCTTCTTCCAAAATATAACTGGCTTGTCCAAATGTGCTTTTGCATACCTCAGGCGACTCTGTTTGTGGTGTGCTTGCAGAAACGGCTTCTTTCGCATCACTCTCCCATACAGCTTCTCCTTGTGCAAAGTGCGCTGTATTGTTGACCGATGCACAGTGACACCATCTGCAGCAAGATGATGCTGCAGGTCTTTGGAGGTGGTCTGTGGATTGTCCTTGACTGTTCTCACCATTCTTCTCCTCTGCCTTTCTGATATTTTTCTTGGCTTGCCACTTCTGGGCTTAACAAGAACTGTACCTGTGTTCTTCCATTTCCTTACTATGTTCCTCACAGTGGAAACTGACTGGTTAAATCTCTGAGACAACTTTTTGTATCCTTCCCCTGAAAAGCTATGTTGAATAATCTTTGTTTTCAGATCATTTGAGAGTTGTTTTGAGGAGCCCATGATGCCACTCTTCATAGGAGAATCAAATAGGAGAACTACTTGCAAGTGGCCACTTTAAATACCTTTTCTCATGATTTGATACACCTGGCTATGAAGTTCAAAGCTCAATGAGGTTACAAAACTAATTTAGTGCTTCAGGAAGTCAGTAAAAAGTAGTTAGGAGTGTTCAAATCAAGAAAATGATAAGGGTGCCCATACTTTTGCACCGGTCAAATTTTGTTTAAATGCAGATTGCACATTTTCTGTTAGTACAATAAACCTCATTTGAATCCAGAAATATAACTGAGTCCATCAGTTATTAGATATATGAAACTGAAATACCTGTTGCAAAAACCAAAATTGTTATAAAGAAAAAAGGTTAACATTAATAGGGGTGCCCAAACTTTTACATATGACTGTACATATAGCTCATGGGCTGTACACTTGTATTCACTTTGAACACTTATTTTGCTTTAATATTTACCATTATTCTATATGTGACTTGTATTTTGTCTGTTTTATTTTAATTTGTAGTGATAAAACACATATACTTACAAGATGATTGTCCTATGAAATTGGTACTATCATAAGATGGAACACTTTGTAACTGTGCATTAATTCAGATGCAAGTAACCATTAACATATTTTGCTTTTTAGAAAATGCATTTTATGCACATTTTTTAGCCAGTATAGGAAATACTTTTCAGTAACAAACAAGTTCATAGGAATACAACTGAAAATTTCACTCTGTTGCATCAAGAACTGAGCCAGGACAGATCTTGTTGCATCCATTTATTATTTTATTCTTACTGTATGCTGAAGTATGAGGGCAATATTTTGTTTCATTATAACATGAGAGGTTTACCTGACAGCACAACTTTTCTGCCTGATCGTGTGACTTTCTACTTTTTTTTTAGATGATATTTTCACATGGAGCGCCGCTTTTCTTTTGTCTCTAAAAGTGTAAGTATTAATGTCAATGAACAATTGATAAAACATTATCAAAAACATAAATCCCTTCTTAGAGGTAGTGAGAAAGGTATGAGTCCTAATTCTAAATGATCCCACATCAGTTTCCTCCAGTCTAAGGCCTCATTCAGATATCAGGTTTTTTTTACGTACAAGAAAAACATACCAAGTTTCATCAGTTTAACTGATGAGGGGAAAAAAAAGCTTCTCCAACTTCTCATACCTATCAGTCAGTAGAAAAAGAATAGCAAAAGGATGTAATCAGAATTCTGTCTGATTTTTTCACTATGGGCTCATACCCATATGTGAGAAAAAAAGTTCCGATATCATCACCGAAAAAACGGACGAGTGTCATGCGAGTACAATGCGAGTGGCATGCGATTTTTTAAATGGAACATGCGTATGCAATGCGTTTTTTTTTCTCTGGAACTATTATTCGAAAATCATTTACAGGACCATTTACAGTGCTCTATGCCCCAGAATGGTAAGGTATCTGTAAAAAACGGACGGCATACGTGTAGTAATCGCAGGTACGCGGGATGTAGTGACGAGACGGGAGACGGGATGAACTCAAGATATAACTTTTATATACAGTATATATAGGCCTTAGGGCTATATCGATCAACCAAACAAGCTAATAGTTATACTCGCAGGGATCAAAACAAGAATACACTGGTAAAATGAACACGACTAAGCCGGCTAAGACCGGTCACTTTAGGGCCGCGGCATGGCTGACTACGGGTCCTGAGTATTAACTACAACATGTCATTTATCCTCTCTGATGTCCAGCAGAGTGATGGTCGGTGTTGCTTCGGCGTTTCAGCCGCTGGGCCCAGCCGACAAGGATCTGACGGAGGCTTCGGGCATTCCTACGCCCAGGCGAAGTGAGGGCGCAGCAGGCCCCCGAAGAGTCCCTCAGCATTGCACCTCCCAATGGAGGTGGAACAGCGTTGCCCGGGGACTGAGACGTGTAAGCCGCAACCACCAGCTGCGGACAGGTAGCGGCGGCCGTGGGGCACGGTGAACAGGCCGCAGTCGCGGACTAGAACCAAGCTGCGGGCAGGCCGCAACCACGGGCCGGAGACAGGTGGTAGCGGCCGTGGGCGGCAGCGGATAGGCCGCAGCCGTGGGCTGGAGTCGGGCGGTGGCAGCCGCTGGAAGCGCGGTCGGTTTCTCTCCGCTGGGTGGCTCGGTGCCATCCCCCTTCTGTCAGTGGTGAGTCTCCCTTTTGCCTCTCCAGTCACTGCTCTCTGCTCCTTGCTTTGGCTCTGGCTCTCACTCTGGCTCTCTGGCGCCCTCTAGCTTCCTGGATCCTTCTCTGCTGCTCTGTCGTCTGATGCTTCCTGGCGTCCTCAGCCCCTTTTATATTGGCTCCACCCCCAACCTTTCTAGAACTCTCTGTGCCCCGTCCCTTAATTATGTCCCCCGGAAACAGTCCCCCTAGAAACCTTGGTGACAGTCTCCTTGGTTCCGGGCCGGACGCACAGCGGGGACTCCTCCTCCTACACTCCCCCATCCTGTTTGCTCACCAATCCTCGGGCAAGAGCTTGAGGCGGCCTGGGCCGGTTCCTTGAGTCGCCAGCCTTTTCTGCCATATGAACTGGTCTTGTTCATAGCATTCGGGGTTATGCTATTGACTGCTCGGAGCGTCATGGTTCAACTTCGTCCCTCGAAGTGTCCGCTTGCACGGTGGGGCGATCTTCCTCGTCGTCCTCATCCCATACTGCTGGCAGGGGTTCTGAGACCTGAGGAGGGACCTCGGGTTGTGCAGGATCAGTGGAGGTGCAGGGTTGTAACATATTACGGTGTATGGTACTGGTGGAGTGGTCCCCTTCTTTTTCAGATTGTATTTCATACACCAGTCCCTCGGGGCTGATTTGGCGCAGCACCCGATAGGGACTTTCTTCCCAGGGGGGCTCCAACTTGTTTTGGGGGCGTTGATCTCGTACGAGTACCCGATCTCCGGCCTAGAGGTCGATGCATTGAGGTAGAGTCCCTCCTGGATGTTCCAGGTCCTCGAGTTTTGCGTGGACGATTCGGTGCAGGGCTTGCAACCAATGCCGGTGGTTTCAGACCCACGAGGAGACCCCTGTCCAGGGTTATTCCTCTTCTGGGTTTAATTTCACCTCCGTGATTCCCTTGCCTTCCTGGCCAAATAATAGCGAATAGGGAATGTAACCGGTGACTCAGTGTACCAGTTGTTATAAACCCACACCAGTTCGGGGATGTATTTAGGCCGGCGGGACTTTCGGTCGCTCTCCAGGATGCGTAACATTTGGATCAATGTCCGATTGAATCGTTCGCAGGCTCCATTCCCTTGTGGGTGGTACAGAGTGGTGCAGGATTTATCGATATCATATAGACGGTGTAGTTCTTCCATGACCTTTCTCTGGAAGCACGCACCCTGATCCGAATGGATTCGTTGGGGGCAGCCGTATATTTAGATAAAGTTTTTACAAATCGCGTAGGCAGCCGACTCTGCAGTTTGATCCCGAGTAGGGGCTACTACGGCGAATTGGGTGAAATGATCCACCATGACGAGACAGTGTTCATACATCAGGTGCGCGGGGCCGATTGTCAAATGGTCTATCATTAAGAGTTCCAGGGGTGCTGATGTTACTATTGTCTGTTCTGGGGCCCGTTATGCTGGTGGTTTAGTTAGGTCACACAGGCGGCACGCACGGCAAGCTTCTTCCACTGTGGTCTGCAAGCGAGGATGGTAGGTCATTTGTTGCAACCATTGAAAAGTCTTTTGAGCCCCAAAATGAGCCCCTTTCTCATGGGCCTCCAGAGCTAGTTCATTAAGTTGGGCTCTCGGTACTACTACCTGCCAAGCTATCGCTGATGTTGTCTGCGATACTGCATTTCTGTACAATAGTCCTCCTTTGATTACCAATTTCTCCCATTGACATAACATTAACAAAGTGTCCTGAGTCAAAGTCTGCCTCTGAGTGTCATTAGGTACTTTGCCTGTGGCCACCCATTGGCGCAGGGGCCCAATCTCTCCATCTTCTTGTTGTTGCTGGATCCATCTGTCCCGGGATAGTTCTAGCAGGCCCCTCGTGAGTCCTAGATGGGATTGTTCTCGGGTCGTAGCTGTGAGCCCGGCGGGGACCAGAGCGAGTGGCGTCTCTTCTCCTTCTAGCTCATCGTCTTGGCTTTGCCCTGGAGTCGTACGTCAATTCCTGGAGAGGGCGTCAGCATGTACATTCTCTGCTCCCCGTTTGTAGATGATCTTGTACTTGAATTTGGCCATTTGGGCCACCCATCGTTGTTCCAGGGCTCCTAGTTTGGCATTATCGAGGTGGGCCAGCATGTTGTTGTCAGTTCTTACCACTACCTCAGAGCCCTCCAGGTACTCTGTGAACCGCTCCATCATAGCCCACACTACCGCGAGGAGCTCAAGCTTAAAAGAGCTGTAATTGTCGGGATTATGTTCAGAGTCGTGGAGCGACAAACTGCTGTGAGCGATCACTCTTTCCCGGCCATCTTGGACTTGTGACAACACAACTCCTAGCCCATGTAAACTCCTGTTGGTGTGCAGTATGAACGGCTGCAAGAAATCCACATTATCTAACACTGGGGCGTCTGAGAGTGCGGCTTTGAGATCTCGGAAGGCCTCCTCCTGCGGTTCTCGCCACTGAATCTTCCATCCATTTGCTCCAGCAGGGGCCCCCTTCAGTAGGTCCTGCAGGGCTCGGGCTCGACGGGCGAAGTTCTTGACGAAACGACGGTAATATCCGGCCATCCCCAGATAGGCTTGTATGTCTATTACCATCTCGGGAGTAGGCCACCCTTGGATAGTGGCGACCTTCTCCATGGATGGTCTAACGCCTTTGGCAGAGACGGTATGTCCAAGGTATTCGATCTGTGTTCGGAACAGGTGGCATTTCTGGGGCTTGACCTTCAACCCGTACTTCTGCAGCCGCCCGAGCACCTGCCCCAACCGCCGCAGGTGGTCCTCAAATGTAGTGGCATAGATAATAATGTCGTTCAGGTATATCAATGTGGCCTCAAAGTTGAGATCTCTCAGATGCCGTTCCATCAGCTGTTGGAAGGTCCCAGGGGCATTGGCCAGCTCGAATGGCATATGGTTAAATTCAAACAGTCCCATGGGTAGGATGAACGCGGTTTTGGTGTGGTCTTCTTCTGACATTGGCACCTGCCAGTACCCGTTGGCCTGATCTAGGGTTGAGAAGTATATTGACTTCCCTAGAGTGGATATGGACTCCTCTATCCGAGGCAGCGGGAACGAATCTTTGATGGTACAAGCGTTCAGTTTCCAATAGTCCACACAGAACCATAAGGTGCCATTCTTCTTGCGGACTAGCATGATGGGGGCAGCCCAGGGACTCTGGCTTTCTTGGATGACTCCTTTCCGTAGCATTTGGCTCAGCAGTGTTTTTACCTCCTGATATAGTTGTGGGGGAATCTATCGGCATTGTTCTCTGATCGGAGCCATTCCTGCAGTGGGAATGCCGTGCGTGATGGCTATGGTACATCCAAAATCATCCTCATGGCTGGCGAATACCTCCTGGTACTGACCCAGAAGCGCTTTTACCTGCAGTATCTAGGCCGAAGTAAGGCCAGAGAGCTCTGCTCGCATTTTCTCCAGGATGGCTCGGCGCTTCTCTTCGGCCGAGGACCTAGTGGTCTGAAAAGATTGGATAGACACCGCCCAAGGGTCCCCTGTCTGTACTTTCAGTTAGAACGCAGGGGTTGGAAGCACCTCCTCCAGAGGTCTCACCAGTTTTGCCATTTCGGCCCATGGTTCCAGGACGATGTCTTGGTCTTCAAGATTAACGCAGCGCACCAGGATGGTCCCTTTTCACACAGTGGTCTGAGAAGCTTGGCTCCACCTGCATCTCCACTCCCTCCAGGGGCACAGGGGCCCGGACAGGGAAGGCAACTACCATCTGTCTGGGCGGTAGCACGAGTGGAGGGGCTACCGGAGCAATCACCTACCCCAGCACCAGGGGTGGACCTACCACTCGTGCAGCCTGTTCATTGAACCGGGGCCCCAGGGGGAGAGGGGGGCCCCTCCAGCCTCCTGCACCGCATGGCTAAATGTTCAATTTGTGTGGAGGAAGCAGGAGTCAATGTGACAGACAGCTGGGAGAGGCAGCCAGTGCTGAGCAACAGGAGGGAGGGAGAACTGCTGCAGATCCGCAGGGCCAAATCCGCAGCGGATCCACAGCAGAATCCGCAGCGTGTGCACCTAGCATTATCATTTTCTGTTCTCAGGGGGGGCAGGGGTCCAGGACACTGCTCACCAGGATTTATAGCTGATGAATAGGCTCACCTCCCAGAGATGTTATGTAACACAACCACACACTATATATATAGTCTGGAGTTCCTCCTGTCAGATGTTCCTAACAATTCTACTCGTATGGCAGACAGCTGTAGCCTCTCTCGGGGACCCCTTTCTCCAAAGTCCTGGCTCTCTATTCAATTGCTGTTGTGCCCCGAGTCTTAGATGGGAGTAGTGCATTTACAGCCAACTACTTCACCGGTGTCTGCTGCAGAACCATAAGTGTCCATACAACCTCGGGGACAGGGCCCCGGCCTTGCACTGAGAACCTATAGGCAGGGTTCCTCTTCCAACCCACGTCTCCTCTCTGTTCTCCTACTCCTTCGTTCCGTACTGATCCTTCTCTCTCTTATGGAAGCTTAGGTTGCAGTTCTACGTCTTTCTCCTTCTGTTCCTTTCCCATGCCAACTGGCTCAGATCACTGAGGCAGCTGCAGCACTCCTTCCTCCATCCCTTCTTCCAGGGATCCCCACTCCTCCCGAGTGGCTTCCTTCCTCACTGACCTGCTGTCAGACTGAACCCTGACTGAACTGAACTCTAATCCTATACTTTCCCACTCTTTTATATATCTAAACTCCACCCACCTCCCAGCACATCCAGTGTTCCATGCAGGGAACCACCAGAGGTGCTCTGCTACTCTCTAAGCACTGAGCCGCAATGTGGTTGTGCAGAACTACCCTGTTGTGTGGGGTGCGAATGTTGGAGTGTGGAAAGGAGTTCCCACCTTACCTGGATGGTGGGGCACTACACCTTAGGAGAAGGTGCAGTACCTCTGTGGCGACTGAGCCTCAGGGGCGCCACATACCCCCCCGTTAAACACAGCACGTCCGCTGGCTTCCAGACAACAAAGTTGACAGTACAGGAACATACAAAATTTTATAATGCTGCATAAACAATTCTTATACTAAACTTCCTAGTATAGGAGGTACTTATTCTTGAACGTTACAAACAATTCTTATTTAACTATCTAAATTTCAAGTCAAAAAGTGCAATTTTTCATTCTAAGTGCCATTATCTGTGACTCACTATCACTTCAGCTTTCCTTCTCTAGTACACGTTTCTTTATTATTGTTCTCTCTTCTAGACGCAAGACGCTGACCGCAAGTACCTGGTCCGTCACCTGTCATGTTCAATTCTTTATTCTTAATTCTCTATCAAAACATTTCTCAATTACTAATACTCTTATAAAACACATTATCAAATACTTTACCCCAGCCAGGATCTCTTGCAGTGTCCCTTGAGGTAAACATCATCTTCGCAAAGTGTCCTTATACAAAATCCTGACATCATCTTCGCAAAGTGTCTTTTATGTAAAACCAAGAGAGGGCACCTAAAGAGGTGCAACTATTTACAAGTAAGAGTTTTTGGATCACTCCAAGTTTATGATCGCTAGTTCACTTTAAAGAACGCTGCCAATCAAAACAGGGCAAAAAACAAAGTTAAACCATGATGAGCAACAAAAAGGCACAACTGGTGCAAATAAACCCTCCTGGGTAACGAGAGTTACTGTAATTCTTAATGCTGGTCCCCTACTGGGGTTCAGGAAGCTTGGGTACTGTTACCAGATGTGGTATCTTCATCTTGATTCTGGTTTCTTGCTATAGGGCACTGAAGCTGTGGCAAAGGGAACCCATGATGCACCTCAATGCCCATCAACTGCTCCTCCTCAATAGGTGATTCTGCTGCTCTGGTACAAGGCCTAGCACTGAGATTCCGCAGCTTGTCGGCACTGATAAGCATCTCTACGAGGGTTCAGCCGCCAAGGGATCCCGAGGTCACTATCCCAAAGCGACTGAGACTCATCTATTCCCCGAAGATGTCTGTGTACAACTCCTCCAGTGGTAGCGGCAGAGAGGGAACAAGGCGCGCTGCCGGTGACATGGCAGCGGTCACAGGCTCCACAGGGTCTGCCTGGAAGAGGTCTGGTGCAGCAGCGGTGGGTACCAGTGTCGCGGTTACCGCAGGTGTAGGCCCCTCCTGGGCGTGCTGCAGATTCAATGTCCAAAAGGCTTCCTTCCTCAGTTGCAGGTGGCGCGTCAGCTGGGCAATTTCGTCCTCCAGCTGCTGGCGGTTCACGTCTACGTCTTTCTCCTTCTGTTCCTTTCCCGTGCCAGCTGGCTCAGATCACTGAGGCAGCTGCAGCACTCCTTCCTCCATCCCTTCTTCCAGGGATCCCCACTCCTCCCAAGTGGCTTCCTTCCTCAGTGACCTTCTGTTAGACTGAACCCCGACTGAACTGAACTCTAATCCTATACTTTCCCACTCTTTTATATATCTAAACTCCACCCACCTCCCAGCACATCCAGTGTTCCATGCAGGGAACCACCAGAGGTGCTCTGCTACTCTCTAAGCACTGAGCCGCAATGTGGTTGTGCAGAAATACCCTGTTGTGTGGGGTGCGAGTGTTGGAGTGTGGAAAGGAGTTCCCCCTTACCTAGATGGTGGGGCACTACACCTTAGGAGAAGGTTCAGTACCTCTGTGGCGACTGAGCCTCAGGGGCGCCACAATGGGAACTGTAAATGTGTGATTTGTGAGGACATGGTGCAGAAGTGGAGTTGTTGCAAGAGAGGGCGGTGAGACTTTGGAAGGTTCGAGGGGTGGAGGACAGAGCTGGGGTGGAGCCTGGGCGGAGTTTTAAGGGGCCCAGAAAATTTTGCCAGTATGGGGCCCCAAAATTCCTAGTGGCAGCCCTGCATATGCTGCAGCAACTCAGGAATGTGCGGAGTGTGGACACTGGACAGTGTGGAATGGATGGGTTCTCTTGGTCTGGCCTGCCCTGCCTGCTCCAGGTAAGAGTACTACCAGAGCTGAGCAGGACTGAGGGACTGGGACCGAGGTGCAGGCATGATTTTGGGGGGCTCCTGGGGTGGGGGAGAACTGAACATGGCAGGCATGATTTTGGGGGGCTTCGTCCTGGGGGAGAACTGAAGCATGAAGGCCTGGCTGCTCATGAATGGGTGGCCCCTTGCCTGGTGAGAAGGAAAGCATGGCCTTGGCTGCACATGAATGGGGGGGCCCTGGGGAGAAGCAAGGCTGCACATGAATGGGGGGCCCCTGGGGAGAAGCATGGCTGCTCATGAATGGGGGGCCCTTGGGGGAGATGCTTGGCTGCTCATGAATGGGGCGGCTCATGGGGGGAGAAGAAGCATGAATCAGGCGGCCCACATATATATCAACCGGAGGCTATGCTGGGCTGTATATATCACCTGGAGGCTGTGGTGGGCTGTATATATCACCTGGAGGCTGTGGTGGGCAGTATATATCACCTGGAGGCTGTGGTGGGCTGTATAGATCAACTGGAGGCTATGCTGAGCTATATATATCAGCTGGAGGCTGTCGTGGGCTGTATATATTAACTGGAGGCTGTGGTGGGCTGTATATATCACCTGAAGTCTATGCTGGACTGTATATATCACCTGGAGGCTGTGGTGGGCTGTATATATCACCTGGAGGCTGTGGTGGGCTATATATATCAACTGGAGGCTATGCTGGGTTGTATATATCATATGGAGGCTGTGGTGGGCTGTATATATCACCTGGAGGCTGTGGTGGGCTGTATATATCACCTGAAGGCTGTGGTAGGCTGTATATATCACCTGGAGGCTGTGGTGGGCTATGTATATCAACTGGAGGCTATGCTGGGCTGTATATATCACCTGGAGGCTGTGGTGGGCTGTATATATGAACTGGAGGCTATGCTGGGCTGTATATATCACCTGGAGGCTGTGGTGGGCTGTATATATCACCTAGAGGCTGTGGTGGGCTGTATATATCACCTGGAGGCTATGTTGGGCTGTATATATCACATGGAGGCTGTGGTGGGCTGTATATATTAACTGAAGGCTGTGCTGGGCTGTATACCATATTTTGTTTGGAGGCTCTGCTGGGCTGTATATATTAACAACTAGAGGCAATGCTGGGCTAGTGGGCTATATATGTTATTTGGAGGCTGTTCTGGCCTGTATATATAATTTGGAGGCTGCAACTGGCAAATAATAAATACAGCCCAGCAGCACTCTACAGATATTATATCCAGCCCTGCATAGCCTCAATATTAGATATACAGTACATTTACAGTGGGAAAATCCACAACAAAAATTGACATGGTGTAGATTTTTCCCGCTCTAAAAAACGCAGCATATCCGCTGTATATTTTAGTGGCACCACGTAATGCGGATCTAGCACAACTGCACTTGCCGCGGCCGGCCCCAAGCCCAATAGAGAATGAATGGGGCTAGCTGGATCCGTGCCACAAGTCGCCCATTAAGCGGCAGAGGTGCAGAAGTCTGCTGGATCTGCTGCTAGTGTTGAAAAACGCCAGTGCAAAGCATCCTTAAGGGCAAAAAGAAAAACCATATCAAGTCAGATGCAGTTTTCGCCTGATCTCATCAGATACAAAAAACTCGCCTATGTGAAGGCACCCTAACTTAAATATTACAATCTATATGTTTACATAACTTTGTTTCCCTATGAAGGGCGGGGGGGCCCAAAAAATTTCTTGCACAGGGGCCCACTACAGTCTATGTCCGCCCCTGCCCAGCACCTCGCCCTCTTGGCAGTCCTGTAGGACTCGCGCTCCCCGCACCAACTGCTGGAAGACCTGTCCTTGGGGTGTGCGGGAGCCCCACTGGCTCAGGGTCTCTTGTGTGGGTTCATTGAGGAGTAAGCTGCCGAAGTCTTGCAGAATATTCATACCCAGGGTAACCGGATGTTTGCTGTTTGTATCTCCCTGGGTCAGGATCACTCCACGGCGGCCGAGTGCTTTGTCGCACAGCGAAATCTGCATCCAGACTACCCCACCAACAGGAACTGGTAACTGGTTGGTGGCTAGCAACTTTATCATGGACCCCCACTGAGGTCTCACTGCTTCAGGAAAATGCTGTAAAAAATAAGTCTCTGGCATGGTCTTTACGTGCCCTGTATCTACTAAGCATCATACAGCACAGCCTTCGAACTCTGCCCATATCACTGGATACTTTGCGATCAAATCTTCGGGACTTCCACCACCCCACGTTGTGATTTCTGGCTCCGAGCGGCGTCCCCCGAGCTCAGAGCCCTCTAGTTTAATGGCCACCGGGGTGGGTATCTCCCACACCGCGGGCATCCTCGGGTGAGGTGGCCAGGTTCTCCACATTCCTAACATTCCCGAGGCCATGGGGCCAACTGCCCCTGGGATTGCGAGGGCCCCGGACCCGCACCAGGCCGTTTAATAGTGGCCTCGGCCCTTCTCTTCACTTCAGCCAGTTCGCCCCTGATGTTCTTCAATTCTCGCTTCATTTCTCTACCCATTGGGACTCTCCAATAACATTCACGGAGACCTCGGTGCTCCAGACCTTCCCCACAGGGACTGTCAGCCCCTGTTCCTGTTCCTGCGCACGTGCCTGACTTCCCACCTCAGAGAAAGCCATACGTGTGTTGACTCGGAGTCCGGCCACTAAAAGGTCGTGTAGGGTGATGTCAATGGGTCCTACGCCTACACCTTCCTTCCACTCGATGGCCGTGTATAATTCATGAATGACATTCATGTACTGGGTAACCGTCTCCCCCTCCCCCTGCATATGACTGAACAACCGGGTTCTCAGCTCCCCCACATTCTTCGGGTCCCCATGAGTCTCCTCCAAGATCTGTAAGACCCTAACAAAGGTGTTGCGTTGTCTTGGTGGTCTTAACATTACGGAATCCCGGGCCTCCCCATCCAATGTCATAAGGGCTACCTCTGCTTCTAAGTCAGGGGTCATCGGATGCATTCTAAACAGCCCTCGCATCCGTTCCATCCAGCTCCAGAGCATGGTGTTGGTGCCGGAGAACCTAGGCAGGTTGCTCAGCATAGCCCCCAAGGATACTGTATACTGGACCGGGGACCATCATTGTCCGTCGAGTCCATGGCCCCTCCTTGGTCTGCGGCATCTCCGCTCGTGCTCGGAGACTACATCCTGCCGACTATGCCAAATGTAGTAGGTACGCGCAATGCAGTGACGAGACGGGAGAAGAGATGATCTCAAGATGTAACTTTTATATATATATAGGCATTAGGGCTATCTCGAGCAACCAAACAAGCTAACAATAGTTATAGTGATGGTCAGTGTTCAGCATTTCAGCCGCTGGGCCCAGCCGATGAGGATCTGATGGAGGCTTCGGACGTTTCTACGCCCAGGCGAAGTGAGGGCACAGCAGGCCCCCGAAGAGTCCTTCTGCATTGCACCTCCCGATGGAGGTGGGACAGCGTTGCCCTGGGACGTGTAAGCCGCAGCCACCAGCTGCAGACAGGTAGCAGCGGCCGTGGGGCACGATGAACAGACCGCAGCCGCGGGCCGAAGCCGAGCTGCGGGGACCGCGGCGGCGGGCAGGCCACGACCGCTGGCTGGAGTCGGGCGGTGGCGGCCGCGGGCGTCAGCAGACAAGCCGCAGCTGCGGGCTGGAGTTGGGCAGTTGCGGCTCAGTGCCGTCCCCCTTCTGTCAGTGGTGAGTCTCCCTTTTGCCTCTCCAGTCGCTGCTCTCTGATCCTTGCTTTGGTTCTGGCTCTCGCTCTGGCGCCCTCTAGCTGGCTCCTGCTCCGTCATCTGACGCTTCCTGGCGTCCTCAGCCCCTTTTATATTGGCTCCACCCCCAACCTTTCTAGAACTCTCTGTGCCCCGTCCCCTAATTATGTCCCCCGGAAACAGTCCCCCTAGGAACCTTAGTGACAGTCCCCTTGGTTCCAGGCCGGATACACAGCGGGGACTCCTCCTCCTCCTACATACGCATGGTGCGAGTGCTGTGCAATTTTTTTTTCGCATCCATTGACTTCTTTTGGCGAGTCTGGTCCGAGATACGGAGCAAATCGCAGCATGCTGCGATTTTTTGTCAGACGGATTTCAGCTGAGAAAAAAATCGCAGATGAGATGTAACCCATTGAAGAGCATTAGTCTGAGTGCAATCCGATTTTTTTCTCTGATTGCACTTGTGCGTTTTTCTTGCAAATGAGTATGAGTCCTTATCTGATACTGGGTTTAATATTATAGATGTCTCCACAATTTTGCACAAAATCTGACAAAAAATCTGATGTGAACAGCCACATAGACTGACTGATGAGAAGAATTGATGTGTGTGTTCTTTCAAGTTGTTGTAACGAAAAGACCTGCCTTCGCCAGTTGCCCATTATGCTCAATGGATCCAAATGATCATGGAATTTTATTTCTATAGGAGGATATACATGCTACACTATTCTTATGAGCAGTATGTCTCCATCAATGTGAAAAAGTGACTACTTATATACAAGAGTGGACACTGACATCTTTGGGCCCTTGTGCTATAAATGAGTCTGGACCCCCCTCCTTTTGTGGTGACAAAGATATATATATATATATATATATATATATATATATATAGTTGTGTGAAAAAGTGTTTGCTCCTTCCTGATTTCCTATTCTTTTCCATGTTTGTCACACTTAAATGTTTCTGACCTAACAAATTTAAATACTAGACAAAGATAACACAAGTGAACACAGTATGCAATTTTTAACCCCTTAACGACTGCCGATACGCCTTTTAATGGCGGCAGTTAGGGGTACTTATTCCTCAGCGCTGCTTTTTAACGTCACTGAGAAATAAGTGTATAGCGCCCCCCAGCATCAGCATTTCTTCAGGGTCTCGGCTACCGGGGGTAGCTGAGACCCCAGGGAACATGATTCGGGGTGGGTTTTTACCGACCCCATTGTTGTGATCACCGTAATTCACAGAATAACTGTGACTGCAAAAAAGGTCTGATCACCCATTTAATTTCTCTCTCCTCTGATATGATCTAGCACATCAGAGGAGAGATAAATGGGGTCCCCTGGTACCTCCAGTGTCCCTGGACCCTCCTGCTTCCATGGTGATGTCCACTAGCCATTGGAATCTTCTTCTGGGAAGAAAATGGTGAGCACATGTGCAGTGCGCCTGCTGAGATCTGCTGGCCAGCACACAGCAACAATAGGAAATTGTGATCAACAGTGATCAAAGTAAAAAAAATTGTAAATCAACCTCCCCTTTATCACCCCCTTAGGTAAAAATGATAAAATAAAAAAAATGTATTTTTTTCTATTAGGATTAGGGTTGGGGATATTGTTAGGGTTAGAGCTAGGGTTAGGGTTGGGGCTAGGGATGTACAGGGGTTAGGGTTGTGGTATTGGAGTTAGGGTTATGGTTGTGGTTATGGCTGGGATTACAGTTAAGGATGGGAATATGGTTAGGAGTGTGTTAGGGTTAGGGTTGCTGTAAGGGTTATGGCTAGAGTTGGGATTAGGGTTAAGAGTGTGTGGGAGTTAGGGTCATGGTTAGGGTTGGGATTAGGCATTATGGTTAGGGGGGTTTTGAGGTTAGGGTTGTGGTTAGGGTTATGGTTAGGGTTGGGATTATGGTTAGGGGTGTGTTGGGGTTAGGGTTGGAGTTAGAATTGGGGGTTCCACTGTTTAGGTACATCAGGGGTCTACAAACGCGACATGGTGCCGTTGATTCCAGCCAATTTTGCGGTCAAAAAGTCAAACGATGCTCCCTCCCTTCTGAGCCATGCCATGCACCTAAACATTGGTTTTCCCCCGTATATGGGGTATTGGCGTACTCAGGAGAAATTGCATAACAAATTTTGTGGTCCATTTTCTCCTGATACCCTTGTGAAAATAAAAAAATTTGGTTCCAAAATAAATTTTTTGTGAAAAAAGGAAAATGTTCATTTTTTCCTTCTGCATTGCTTTAGTTCTTGTGAAGCACCTGGACTGTTAATAAATTTCTTGAATGTGGTTTTGGGCACCTTGAGGGGTGATAGGGGTGATGTTTTTAGAATGGTGTCACTTTTGGGTATTTTCTGTTATATTGACCACCCAAGCTCACTTCAAATGTGAGGTAGTCCCTAAAAAAATGGTTTTGTAAATTTTGTTGGAAAAATGAGAAATCACTGGTCAACTTTTAACCCTTATAGTGTCCTAACAAAAAAAATATGTTTCCAAAATTATGCAGATGTAAAGTTGATATGTGGGAAATGTTATTTATTAGCTATTTTGTGTGACACAACTCTCTGATTTAAGGGTACAAAAAAAAAATGTTGGTTCCAAAATTGTGCAGATGTAAAGCAGACATGTGGGAAATGTTATTTACTAAGTATGTTTTGTGACATATCTTTCAGATTTAAGGGCATAAAAATTAAACGTTTGAAAATTGCTAAATTTTCAATTTTTTTGCCAAATATCCATTTTTTTCATAAATAAACACAAGTTATATCGAATAAATTTTACCACTAACATGAAGTACAATATGTAACGAAAAAAACAGTTTCAGAATCAGTGGGATCTGTTGAAGAATTCCAGAGCTATAACCTCATAAAGTCACAGTGGTCAGAATTGTAAAAATTGGCTTGGTCATTAAGTACCAAATTGGCTCTGTCACTAAGAGGGTAAATGAAAGTTTTTATTATTAAGGGAAAAAGAAATCCACACCTACAGGGCCCTGTGTCAAAAAGTGATTGCCCCTAAGCATAATAACTAGTGATGAGCAAATTTGTTCGGAAAATGATCACCAAACATAAATTCGGCACAAATATGTCACATTTGGGATTTGTGATCGGAAACACAAGCTAAAGTTAATAAAATCGGTAAAAAACAGTAACATTAGGTAAAAAGTGTGGAAAAATATTTGCGTTGCCACAAAAGCATGCCAAAAGTAAACAAAAATGTTTTAAAAATATTAAAAAGATAAAAAAATATAAAAGTCTAAATCACCCCCTTTAACCCCATTCAAAATAAAACAATTAAAAAAATCAAATATTCACAAATTTGGTATTGCTGCATTCAAAATCACCCAATCTATCAATAAAAAAAAAGAATTTTTCTCGGTATGCTAAACGGCGTACCGAGAAAAAAAGTCAAGATGCCAGAATTATGTTTTTTGGTTGCCATGACATTGATTTAATGGTATCAAAATGGTATCATTGAAAATGTCAGCTCGACACGCAAAAAATAAGCCCTCACCCAACCAGAAATCACGAAAAATGGAGACGCTATGGGTCTCGGAAAATGGTGCAATTTTTTTTTTTACAAACTTTTTATTTTTTTCACTTAAATAAAAAAAGAACCTAGACATGCTTGGTGTCTAAGAATTCATAATCACTGAGAGAATCATAATTAGCATTTGGTGAACATGGTAAAAACAAATTTAAAAAAAAGGTGTGGAATTGCACTTTTTTGCAATTTCACCGCACTTAGAATTCTTTTCCCATTTTTGAGTACACAACATGGTAAAACCATGGTGTCGTTCAAACGGACAACTCATCCCACAAAAAACAAGCCCTCACATGGCCATATTGACGGAAAAGTAAAAAAGATATGGCTCTGGGAAGAAGGGGAGCGAAAAACAGAAATGCAAATTCAAAAAGGGCAAGGTCTTAAAGGGGTTAAAATCTAATTTTTTGTTGCTAATACTGTGCTTCCACTACACTATCTGAGCAACATATCTGGGAAAAAGCGAGGCCGTAGTGAATTAGCCTTGGTGTTCAAGGTGTACATGGGGTAGGTGGTAAGGTTAGTGAAAGCTATAGTGAACCAAAAATGTCATGTCCTATGCAGACATCTGACAACTTCTGGTACTGGTTGGGCTACTCCACTACATTTCTTTGGCAGATGCTCAGCGGTACGTCTTGTTGATGAGGCCCAGAAAGAACATATGCTCAAGTGGATGGTAAGTGCAGCTTCAAGTGGCTTCTCCTCCTCTTCATCCACCTCAACATCACATCCAGTACAGTCCACAGAGGTGGCACCCAAATTTCCCTTGCTTCCCCCCACGTCCCAAGTCTCCAAACATACAGCTGACTGTATGGAACCACAGATGGGTGAGCCTCAAGAGCTGTTCACTCATTCTATGCCATGGTCATCAGAAGTGCACTCAAAAGCTTCACAGAGCTTGGATCTGGGGCAAGACAAAGAAGAGTCCAAGCAGCATCCTGACCCACATCATCAGACGTTAAACCCCGAGGGAGGTGATCCTGATGAGACTCAGATGTCTGAAGCTCACATGGACTGTAATGTGCTGTCAGGGCAGAAAGAGGAGGATGGCGACTCCAAGGGCGAGGAATGTGATAACACAGAGGATGATGATGTTGAGGTGTTAGATCCCAGTTGGCATGAAAATAGAGGCACACAGCTAAGTAGGTCATCTGACGAGGAAGATGAGGAGGTTACGTTGCGCCATATGTTGCAGACACGTAGTGATGCAGCCATGACGAGCAATGCATCCTCAGCCACAACTGTGGTTGTGACCAGCAGCGTCTGAGGGTCTGCAGCTCACAGAGGTGGCAAGGGTTGCCTAGCCTGGGCCTTTTTTGACACAGAAAGGGATAAGCCAACTCACGACATTTACCACCTTTGCAAAAAAAAACTGAGTTGAGGTAAAAGTGCAATAATTTGACTACTTCCTGTATGTATGTGCAATCAACATGCATTACTCTGGGAATCCCACTGCGCAAAAATGCGGACCAGTGGACTTCAACAACCATCAGCCACCCCATCAGCCGCATCTGCTGCTTCCTCCCCCTCTGTTACTGTGCCAACTCTTGAGATGCAAGTCTTTGACCGCAGAACCTCGGGTGCTTTACCTACTCCAGTCACACTGACTGAGAGCCCGCCATCAGCTGTAATGGATGCGGACATGCCTGCTGTTTTATACCAATCTCAGAGAATGAGCACACCACAACTTACTCAATCCACCGTATCATCTCCGCCTGCACCTATATCACGGTCCAGCAGGTTGTCCAGTTCACCATACTCCGCCCTCTCTCAGAACTGAAGCCAGCCCACTGTATCGCAGTTGTGGTCACTTAAAATATTGCTTCCTCCTACGCAGGGCCGCCATCAGAGCATTACTGCCCTGACTGGCGTATGGGGCCCGGTGGGCAGAGGGGGCCCGCATTGGGCCCCATCTCATCTGCTCACCAGACCCCTACTGGAAGGCTAAACTGGGCCCTTAGCGGCACTGCACCTGCGGCGGTTCAATGCTATTGATGTGCGGGCCCGCACGTCAATAGTTAACAGCCGCCAGCTAATCGGAGGCTGGCAGCTGACGTCAGCCGCAGTGCGCACCTCGCCGGCATCTGATGTCATTGTCAGTTGCCGGCGAGTGCGCGCTTCAGCTGCGTGGAGTGAGCTTCGCCGCTGGAGCGCGCCAGGTAAGAAGAATTTGTGTTTTTTTTTTATTATTGAGAACGGCGATCCGGGGCAGAATGCTGGACACGGGGGCAGAATGCTGGACACTGCGGAAGAATTCTGGACACTGCGGAAGAATGCTGGACACGGGGGCAGAATGCAAGACATGGAGCAGAATGCAGACATGGAGGCAGAATGCAAGACATGGGGGCAGAATGTGACAGTGAGACACAGGAGGGGGCAGAATGTGACAGTGAGACACAGGAGGGGCAGAATGTGAGGCACAGGGGCAGAATGTGACAGACACAGAAGGGGGCAGAATGTAAGACATGGGGGCAGAATGCAAGACACGGGGCATGATTGGAGACACGGGGAAGAATGGAGATACGGGGCATGATTGGAGATACGGGGCATTTTTGGAGACACAGGGGGCAGGATTGGAGACAGATGGGGCAGGGTTGGAGACAGATCGTGCAGGATCATGGGGCAGGATGGATACGATGGAGACAGATGGGGAGATCATATGGGGCAGAATGGATACTCATGAGGGTGGGATGGGAGAACATATGGCTGGAGCCACAAATGAGACACACAGGGGGCCAGGATGGGGGTTATTATTTCCATAGGGGCTAATTAAAGGTTATTATTACTGCAGTGATGTATTTAATTTTTTGAGTATACTGTTTTAAATGGGGGGAGGTCCAGTTACTGTGTAGAGTGATACTATGTTGCCATTTTTTCTTCATGTGGTGTAATGTAGAAGTTGGGAAAAAATAAGCAATGTGTTCTGCAAGCAGAGCTCTAGATAACTGTGTTATTTCCTGCAGAGATGAACCCTGGCTGGAAGACGTGATGGCGGTCTGTGCTGGATGAAAGATAAAAAACAAAGATGAGAGACTTCATCTAGAGATGTCACTGGTGAGTCAGTGTGTTACCTATACACTGACACTATACACTGTATACTATATGCAGAGGTTCTGTGTATAATTTCACCAGTGATCACTGTATTACCTATACATTATATACAGAGCTCCTGTGTATAATGTCACCAGTGATCACTGTATTACCTGTACACAGACACTGCATACTAAGTACAGATCTCCTGTGTATAATGGCACTTATGGTGATAGTATTGTGTTTTTTTATTACTGATCAGTAGAGAGGAGCGACAGTAAACACACCTACAGTGCCCATTTCAATGCCAAAAACATCAATTCTTATAACTGAAGCTTGTCAACCTTAATTTACTTCCTAATAATAGTTACACTTTGAAAACTGGGTGTTATTTGGCTAAAGTTGTGGGGGGGTTGGGCTGGCTCCAGGTTTTCGTGTGCCCTGTGCCAAAGAGTGTCAGTGCGCCCCTTTAACACATACCACAACTCATGATGCTCCGATACGCCACAGAAATATAGGTATAGTACAATGACTAGTGTTGAGCATTCCGATACCGCAAATATTGGGTATCGGCCGATATTCACGGTATCGGAATTCCGATACTTTTTGCATATCGAATACTGGAATCGGAAGTTCTCATAATGTTGTGAGCCAGTTTGATTTGATTCAGCCAATGAGGAATCCTCAGAAGTGTGGGCACATCCTGTTAGGCATGTAGGCATGTTAACTAATGGCATGGCTGTGATTGGCTGCTGAAATGATGTCATGATGCACTATAAAAGCTGCCGCCGCCATTTAAGGTTCACTCTGCTGTGAATTCAGTTAGGGACAGGCTGCTGTTCAAGACTCTGAGGGACAGTTAGAGATAGCGATTTGCTAAATAATATTGTGCTTTACCCAGGCTACATTATCAATCACTGTAGCTTTCTTTTGCCTTGCAGCGCTGTTCACAGCTGTCTGCAAGGTCTGTGTGAGTGCAGCTCACGCTGTAGTGTGTCCTGCAGCCACCTCTGGTTGTAGGCCGCTCAGCGTGCGTCACTGCCTCATACATATTTTTGTTTTATTGTTGCTCATTTTTCATTAATTCTCCTATTAGTGTGCATCCATCCGTATCCATCTACATTGGTGGCAAACACTATAGGAGTAGACAACGGAGCCTTTCTGCAGCCTTTCAGTGCTAGTGCCCAGTTCTCTGCACTGTTCACGGCTGTCTGTGAGGTCTCTGTGTGTGAGTGCAGCTCACGTTGTTGTGTGTTCTGCAGCCACTTCTGGTTGTAGTCCGCTCAGCGTGCGTCACTGCCTCATACACAGTCCTCTTTTTGTTTTATTGCAGCTCATTTTTCCTGATTTTTTTCTCCTATTAGTGTGCTTCCATCCGTATCCATCTACATTGGTTGGTTGCAAACACTATATAGGAGTTGATAGAGGAGCCTTTTTGCTGGCTTGTGCCCTGCAGCCGCAGCCAGATTAATATTAGCCTATTTTTTGGAGCCTTATCTATTGCATTGTAGGTTACCTTCCTGCATTGTAATAGCTCCAAAAAGTTTGTTATACTATCGCTTTCACATCTTTGGTCACATCCTTTTTGTTTTTTTTTTTTAAAAAAAACACGTAAATAAAGTTCACCAAACACTTCACTTGACAGTTGTGTAGGCCACATTAGCTCACATTAAAGTGTAGTCCACACACTTAATAAAATTAGTGTTTCTTATACCTATTAGGAGCTGTTCAGGAATAAGCACACTAAGCCCCCCTTTGTACTTTTCTGCCTATCTTTATCAGTCTACCAAGATGAAGAAGGCAGGGAGTAAGGCACGTGGTTGTGGGCGTGGAGTTTCAGCAGGGAGAGGACGTGGGGATTCTGTGCCTGCTGTGGGCACCAGTGACTCAGCATCCCCCAGTTTTACCAGGCAACACTCCTTTATGCGTAGCTTTGTAGGACCTCGCCGTACCCCACTGCTGCGGGACGAACAAATTGAAGCCGTTGTCGGATGGATGGCAGCTAACGCATCGACTTCAATTACTTCCACATCCTCTCAGGGCCAGAGCACTGAAGAGCAACCATCTGTCTCTTCACCACCTGCCAAATTGCCCAGGCAGTCAGAGAGCCCTGGACAGGAGCCATCTCATTCTCTACTTCTGTTCTCTGAATCTGTTGGCTTGGAAAGAGGGGGCCAGCCAAGCAGCATTCTAGAATGTGAAGAAGAGGGAGTATGAAGTGATGCGCAACTGCTTTGTCCCTCTGAATCTGAAGAGGCGGGTGGGCCAGTGCCTATGGTCAGCACACCTCAGTACACATCAGATGATGAGACTCAGGTGCCACTTTCTGGTGCGTACGGTGCTGGCGAGACTACCCAGGAGAAGCAGGTGTTTGGAGAGGGGAGTGTAGATGATGAGGTCCTTGACCCATCATGGCGTGAGGAACAGGAAGGTGTGGGAGCAGCTCTGAGGAAGAGATTCCCCGAATGGCCAAAACAGGAGGGGGCAGACTTGGTTGCCTGTAGCCTCCACTTCGGCACCCGTTAGGAGCATTCCTCTTCCAAAACCCAAAACGGGCGCTCCCAAGACTTGCAGTGCGTGGTCCTTTTTTGACACAGTTGCAGATGACATTTGCTTTGTCAAATGCAAGCTGTGTAATCATAAAGTCAAAAGAGGGAAAAGTGTCAGCAACCTGAATACCCCAAATATATGGAAACATGTGCGGACCAAGCACGTGGTGGAGTTACAAAGACACACTGAAGATGTAGGCCAACGTACAGCACCACCTACCACCTCTTCAGCTCATGTTGTAGCCTCTTCCTCCAGCTCACACACAGCTGGTTCGGCTTCCTCACAGGATCGCCATGGAAGAACCTCTGGCACTGTTGTCCAGAGACCCAGTGACATTCCACCCACAGCACCACGTTCCCTGTCATCCTCATGTGGCAACCACCAGGAGTATGGCCGCCACAGTGGCTTTGCCTTCGTCCAGGGAAGGGTAATGCCAGGCTTGGAGGCAATGATGGGTCTCTCTTGCAGTCAATCCATACATGCAACACAGTTCCACTCCAGGCCAGCAGGGGGAACTCTGAACCGGGATTAAGGGGAGGAGTGCTCTCTGAGGGCCAAGAGGAAGGCGTAGTTAGTTAGTCTGCGGAGGGTGAAGTGTGCAGACGTGGAGAGAGAAGCTGGAGGTTGAGCTGGGAAAGGGGAGCTCCCTCACAGTGAGCGCATGAAATGGAGCCTGGTCTCCACGGTTGTACGGATACTAACGGTCCTACATCAGATACCAGAGGAGTAGGAGGCTGTATATGCCCTACTCCCATCTAAGACTTGAGGGCACAACAGCAGCTTGGATAGAGAGCCGGGACTCAGGAGAAAGGAGCCCCCCGAGATAGGCTACAGCTGTCTGCTGTGCAAGTAAAGTTCTTGGGAACATCTGACAGGAGGAACTTCAGAGTAACTCAGTACTTGGAGTACTTCATTCAAACGAGCACTAGGAAGGAGACTGCACAGCCCGTCTGCTGAGAGAGAATTCCTGAGTTGCTTCCAGGTTAGCCTGCTCCGTTACCATCTGTAATCAGGATCCTGGACTGCAGTTATCAAGTAAAGGTACAGAAATTGCACCCCGCTGTGTCTTGTCTGCTTCCTACCCTTACGGCACTGCTACATCCCCATGCCAACCACCTCTACACTGCCCTGGGACTATAGCTTCACCTGTGGGGAGCTTTTACATCCTTGCTGCACCCTACCATCAGTCCCAGTGGATCTGCATGCAGCGTCGGCTTAACACCTCCCTTGCCGAGCACCACAGGTGGCGTCACGAATTATTCCATTCCATTAACTACATTCTCCCATTACTTGGGCGCCCAGGGCCACGGACTGGGTCACCGCTGCTGTGATACATTCCCCTGACACCGTCCCGGTACTGAGTACCCCACAGCCCTGGGAGGGCGACCCACTCACACTCCCAGGCCACTCTACAGCCATCGGTAGCACAGGCATGGGAGAAAAGGCGGCCATACTCGGCAAACCATCCCCGAACACAGGCTCTGAATGCTGGCATTGCAAAACTACTGGCCCTTGAAATGCTCTCATTCAGGCTGGTGGAGACTGACACCTTCCGTAACTTCATGGCATTGGCAGTCCCACAATACACCGTGCCCAGCCACTTTTATTTCAGCAGGCAAGCCGTCCCTGCCCTGCAAAAGCATGTGGAGTGAAAAATTAAACATGCGCTACTAAACGCCGTCAGCAGCAAGGTCCACCTGACCACCGATGCGTGGACCAGTAATCATGGACAGGGACGATGCCTTTCCCTCACTGCCCATTGGGTCAATGTTGTGGAGCCTGGTACAGATCTTGAGAGTGGCGCTGTGCGTGTTCTGCAAACTCCAAGGATTGCAGGAATCCAGTCTGTACACATTGACTCCTCCTCATATTCCAGTTCCTCAGAATCAGCGCTGCAAGAGCCTGTTACGACCGATATGAGCACAGCAGTGGCCAAACATCAACAGGCTGTATTGAAATTAATTTCTTTGGGGAATCGAAGCCACACAGCGCAGGAGCTCTGGAATGCCATCAAGCAGGAGAGCGACGTGTGGCTTGTGCCAGCGAATCTCCAGCCAGGCTTGGTAGTGTGTGACAATGGCCGAAATCTGGTGGCAGCTCTGGGCCTAGGCAACCTCACTCACATTCCATGTCTGGCACATGTGCTCATCTTGGTCGTGCAGAGCTTTCTGAGGGACTATCCGGATCTTGATGCACTGCTGCACAAGGTCCGCATAGAGTGCGCTCACTTGCGGCGTTCAAGCATGGCAAGATCGCGCATTGCAGCTCTGCAGCGCCGATTCCACCTTCCGGAACATTGCATCATATGTGACCTACCCACCAGGTGAAATTCAACGTTACATATGCTGGAGCGGTTGTGTGAGCAGCAGGCAGTAATGGAGTACCAGCTGCATCAGGCGCAAACAAGTCGCACTGTGCGCAGGTCACACTTCAGCACCACTGAGTGGGCCTCTATGAAGGACATCTGCCACGTTTTGCGTGCCTTCGATGATTCCACGCAGATGGCAAGTGCAGATGATGCACTAGTCAGCATGACTGTCCCCCTTATCTGCCTGCTTCAAAAAACACTGCAAGCACTAAGGGAGGAGGTTTTGGAAAAGGTGGAGGATGAGGAGTCACAAATGCATCTGCTTCTGGACAGTCTGCGCAACGTGGTTCCTCACAATGGCCTAGGCAGGGGACACTTTGTGAGGAGGATGAGGAGAAGTCAATGGAGGAGGAAGACATCTCTCCAGAGGAGGGAGGTACACAATGCTCTAGTAGTCAGTATGTACAGCGAGGGTGGGGTGATGCAGTGCAGGCAGAGATGACGCCTCAAGCAGGAGACAGCGTTTCTTGGGCAGTTGGGAGTCTGCAGCACATGGTTGATTTCATGCTGCAGTGCCTGAGAAATGACCGCCGCATCGCCCACATTCTCAACACAGCTGATTATTGGGTGTACACCCTCCTAGATCCTCGCTACCGGGACAACTTACAAAGCCTCATAACACCGTTGAACCGGGAGCGTAAAATGCGGGAGTACCAAGACACACTGGTGCATTCCATCATGTTCTCCATTCCACCCGAGAGCAGTGCTGCTAGTGATTTACAAAGCAGCTCTGTGCGTCGAGGCAGTGGAGGAAGCTCTGCACAAAGAGGGAGCAGACGCAGCGCCTCAGCACAAGGCAAGACCAGTATGGCCCAAATGTGGCAAAGTTTTGTGTGCCCGCCACAAATGTCTACACCATCACAGACGGCTCCAGTCAGCAGGAGGCAACGTTTCCGTCAGATGGTGACAGACTACATGTCTTGTCCTGTCAGTGTACTCCCAACCGGCTCTTCCCCCTTCAAGTTTTGTGTCTCTAAGCTGGATACATGGCCAGAGCTTAGCCAGTATGCATTGGAGGTGCTGGCTTGCCCTGCTGCTAGTGTATTATTGGAACGAGTCTTTAGTGCTGCGGGTGGTGTACTAACAGACCATCGCATGCGACTATCCTCCTATAACATTGACCAGCTTACTTTTCTGAAAATGAACAAGGCCTGGATCTCGCCGGTATTTGCCAGTCCTCCTCCAGATTAAATAATTGGTTGGCAACAGTATCCAGGTCTCCTGTTGTGTTCATGTTTCTACCACCTGAACTGTAATGCCTGGGCTCCAACACCGCCAGTTGTTGCTCAGAAGTGCCGTCTGCACAGAGAAAAGCACAAGCTTTCAGGATTCAGAAACGTCAGCTGCTCCCCTGCTGTGTGTCCGGCAATGTCTCCTGCTCCCTCCACATTCAAACTACATCAGATATTAAACTTGCTCCAAGTCGGCCTCAGCCTACACCATGATTGATCCTGGGCTCCAACACCGCCAGTTGTTGCTCAGAAGCGCCATCTGCACAGAGAAAAACACTAGCTCCTGTGTTAGTGGGGTTCAGTAACGCCAGCTGCTCCCCTGCTGTGTGTCCGGCAATGTCTCCTGCTCCCTCCACATTCAAACTACATCAGATATTAAACTTGCTCCAAGTAGGCCTCAGCCTACACCATGATTGATCCTGGGCTCCAACACCGCCAGTTGTTGCTCAGAAGCGCCGTCTGCACAGAGAAAAACACTAGCTCCTGTGTTAGTGGGGTTCAGTAACGCCAGCTGCTCCCATGCTGTGTGTACGGCAATATCGCCTGCTCCCTCCACATTCACCCCGCATCAGATATTAAACTTGCTCCAATTAGGCCTCAGCCTACTCCTTGATTGATCCTGGGCTCCAACACCACCAGTTGTTGCTCAGAAGTGCCATCTGCACAGAGAAAAACACATACTCCAGTGTTAGTGGGGTTCAGTAAAGCCAGCTGCTCCCCTGCTGTGTGTCCAGCAAAGTCTCCTGCTGCCTCCACATTCAAACTACATCAGATATAAAACTTGCTCCAATTAGGCATCAGCCTAAACCCTGATTGAACCTGGGCTCCAACACCGCCAGTTGCTGCTCAGACGTGCCGTCTGCACAGAGAAAAACACATGCTCCAGTGTTAGTGGGGTTCAGTAACGCCAGCTGCTCCCCTGCTGTGTGTCCGGCAATATCTCCTGCTCCCGCCACATTCAAACTACATCAGATTTTACACTTGCTCCAAGTAGGCCTCAGCCTACTCCATGATTGACCCTGGGCTCCAACATCGCCAGTTGCTGCTCAGAAGTGCCGTCTGCACAGAGAAAAACACATACTCCAGTGTTAGTGGGGTTCAGTAACGCCATCTGCTCCCCTGCTGTGTGTCCGGCAACGTCTACTGCTGCCTCCACATTCACACTACTACTGATTTCAAACTTGCTCCAATTAGGCCTCTGGCTCCACTCTGTCTCTAGTATTTACCCTGGCCTCCAACACCGTCAGTTTCTGCTCAGAAGTGCCATCTGCACAATCAGGGGATCAGCTGACGTTACTGAACCCCAGTAACGCAGGAACAAGTGTTGATTGTGCAGACGGCACTTCTGAGCAGCAACTGGCGATGTTGGAGGCTAGGGTAAATACTAGAGACAGATTGGAGCCAGAGGCCTAATTGGAGCACATTTAAATCAGTAGTAGTCTACAACAGATATTAAACTTGATGAAATTAGGCCTCAGCCTACACCCTGATTGACCCTGGGCTTCAACATCGCCAGTTGCTGCTCAGAAGTGCCGTCTGCACAGTCAACATATGCTCCAGTGTTTTTGGGGTTCAGAAATGTCATCTGATCCCCAGTTGTGTGTACGGCAATTTCTCCTGCTCTGTCCACACTCACACAACTAAAGATTTTAAACTTGCTCCAATTAGGCCTCTCTCTCCACTCTGTTTGTAGTATTTTCCCTGGGTTCCAGCACCGCCAGCTGTTTCCCGGCATTGTCTTTGGCACAGGTACTCCCTCCTGCCCAGCCTGGTTCCAGCACGCCTGCTGTTTCTGGATAGTGTCAATGTCACTTTGCCACCAATACGTTGTCCTGTCGTGTTGCGGTCTGGTTAGCCGAGTCTATGGTGCCTGCAGTTTATGGGCTTCCTATGTGGGCTACGGGATCTGGCAACAAAGGCTGGTTCCGTAGTGCCAATAGAACAAGCACCCCCTGTAGGACTGTGGGTTTCGGTAACTGCGGCCGGTTTGCGGCCTTGCAACTTTGTTTTTCATGGGTGCCTTCTGCTACCCATCTGGGTTCCAGTACCGTCAGCTGGTTCTCAGCAGTGCCTTTGGCTTAGGTGCCTGCTTCTCGGTATCAGAGTTCCAGCAATGTCTGCTGGTCCTTGGTAGTGCTTTCTAGCACAGGTACCTCCTGCTTAGGAACCAGGTTCCAGCACCGTCAGATGGTCCTCGGTAGTGCCATTGGCTCTTGTTCCTTCTGCTGCCCCTCCGGGTTCCAGCACCGTCAGCTGGTCCTCGCTAGTTCCATTGGCTCTTGCAGCTTCTGCTACCCATCCGGGTTCCAGTACCGTCAGCTGGTTCTCGGCAGTGCCTTTGACTTAGGTGCCTCCTTCTCGGTATCAGAGTTCCAGCAACGTCTGCTGGTCCTTGGTAGTGCTTTCTAGCACAGGTACCTCCCGCTTAGTAACCAGGTTCCAGCACCGTCAGCTGGTCCTCGGTAGTGCCATTGGCTCTTGTTCCTTCTGCTGCCCCTCCAGGTTCTAGCACCGTCAGCTGGTTCTTGGCAGTGTCTTTGGCACGGGTACTCCCTCCTGCGCAGCCTGGTTCCAGCACGCCTGCTGTTTCTGGGTAGTGTCAACGTCACTTTGCCACCAATACGTTGACCTGTCGTGTTGCGGTCGGGTTAGCCGAGTCTATGGTGCCTGCAGTTTATGGGCTTCCTATGTGGGCTGCGGGATCTGACAACAAAGGCTGGTTCCGTAGTGCCAATAGGACAAGCACCCCTGTAGGACTGTGGGTTTCGGTAACTGCGGCCGGCTCGCGGCCTTCCAACTTTGTTTTTCATGGGTACCTTCTGCTACCCATCCGGGTTCCAGTACCATCAGCTGGTTCTCGGCAGTGTCTTTGGCTTAGGTGCCTCCTTCTCGGTATCCGAGTTCCAGCAACGTCTGCTGGTCCTTGGTAGTGCTTTCTGGCACAGGTACCTCCTGCTTAGTAACCTGGTTCCAGTACCATCAGCTGGTCCTCGGTAGTGCCATTGGCTCTTGTTCCTTCTGCTGCCCCTCCAGGTTCCAGCACAGTCAGCTAGTCCTCAGTAGTTCCATTGGCTCTTGTAGCTTCTGCTACCCATCCGGGTTCCAGCACCATCAGCTGGTTCTTGGCAGTGTCTTTGGCATGGGTACTCCCTCCTGCCAAGCCTGGTTCCAGCACGCCAGCTGTTTCCGGGTAGTGTCAACGTCACTTTGCCACCAATACGTTGTCCTGTCGTGTTGCGGTCGGGTTAGACGACTCTATGGTGCCTGCAGTTTAGGTGCTTCCTATGTGGGCTGCGGGTTCTGGCAATAAAGGCTGGTTCCGTAGTGCCAATAGGACAAGCACCCCCTGTAGGACTGTGGGTTTCGGTAACGGCGGCCAGCTCGCGGCCTTGCAACTTTGTTTTTCATGGGTACCTACTGCTGCCCCTCAGGGTTCCAGCACCGTCAGCTGGTTCTCGGCAGTGCCTTTGGCTTAGGTGCCTCCATCTCGGTATCCGAGTTCCAGCAACATCTGCTGGTCCTTGGCAGTGCTTTATAGCACAGGTACCTCCTTCCTAGTAACCGGGTTCAAGTAACGTCAACTGGTCCTCGGTAGTGCCATTGGCTCTTGTTCCTTCTGCTGCCCCTCCGGGTTCCAGCACCGTCAGCTGGTCCTCGGTTGTGCCATTGGCTCTTGTTCCTTCTGCTACCCATGCCGGTTCCAGTACCGTCAGCTGGTTCTCGGCAGTTCCTCAGCCTTCTGGTACCTTCTGCTACATTTCCAAGTTCAAGCTTTTGGAAATGGTTTTTGGTTATCACTCTGGATCTCCCTGACGACGACCTTGAAGACGACGACCCTGAAGACCACCCCGAAGAAGACGATGACCACGAAAACGATGACCCTGAAGACGACGACCCGGAAGACCACCTCGAAGAAGACCAAAAAGATGACCCTGAAGAAGATGCCCAAGAGGACAAAGAACATGAAGACAACCACCAAGATACAGAATAACAAGAGACAGAAGACCAAGAACCAGAAGACCAAGAAGCAGAAGAACAAAAAGCAGAAGAACAAAAAGCAGAAGACTAAAAATCAGAGCAAAAGATATTATCTAAATTATAAGCAGAAGAAGACTAAGCAGTGTATGGGGGTAAATCCGTTCCTCCTTGTGGTGCCCCTGGAAAATGCCTGCTGCTGCAGGCCAAACTGAACGCGGACAAATCCTGTTGTAAATCTTTTGTGACAGGCAGAACAGAAGGTGTAATCTTCAAACTTTTATAGAAAACAACTACAGGAATGCCTGTCACAAATAAGAATATCATGAAGAAGAATAATAGGAAGAAGATGAAGAAGTAGAATATGAAGAAGAATAATAGTTGGATAAGAAGAATATGAAGAATGTAAAAAAAAAGAATAATAGGAAGAAGGTGAAGAAGAAGAATATGAATAAGGTGAAGAAGAAGTTGATGAAAAAGATGCTGCTGCTGAGGATCATGAAGGAGAAAGTGTGGAAGAAGTAAAAAAGAAGGTGAAGAGCATGGAAGTAGTGAAACATACATATCTGACAAAATATAAAAAAGGTTAACATAGTCAATATCTTTGTAACTCCGAACGTCTTTAAAAAAAAATGTATTCCTGCTATTCCATTTGATTGGACTAAACCTCTATGCCTTTAATATCTCCTCCACCTCCCCCCAATACATTCTACATTATTATTAATTGTTTTTCTTCATGTAGAATTAACCTACAAGGAAAGAAAGAGTTTTTTTTAATTCCGATATTTCTGTCCCATTGACTTGCATTGGTTTCCGGTATCGGAATAGGTGATATCCGATACTTTTTGGGTATCGGTCCGATCCGATATTTCACGATATCGGATGGTATCGCTCAACACTAACAATGACACATACTTCACTGCTTACATGACATGACTGATCTATTTTAAATTGTACAATAGCTCAAAAACAGGACAGTATATTACTCCATACAGGGTTATGTCCACCACATTGTGCACCATACAGAATAATGAGCCCCATATATTTCTCCATACCAAATAATTAGTCACATATAATGTTCCATACAGTATCTGATGAGCACCACATCATGCTAATGTGCCCCATTTGTAATGCTCCAGTGTCTAATATGCCCCTTAGATGCTGCTCCAGTGTCTGATCTGCCCCATTTACAATGCTCCAGTACATGATGGGCCTCATGGATGATGCTCCAGTGTATCATGGGCCCTAATAATGCTCCATATATAATGGGCCCCATTTGTAATGCTCCAGTGTATAATGTGCCCCTTAGATGCTGCTCCACTGTCTGATCTGCCCCATTTACATTTCTCCAGTACATGATGGGCCTCATGGATTCATGGATGATGCTCCAGTGTATGATGGGCTCCAATAATGCTCCATATATAATGGGCCCCATTTGTAATGCTCCAGTGTATAGTGTGCCCCTTAGATGTTGCTCCAGTGTCTGATCTGCCCCATTTACAATGCTCCAGTATATGATGGGCCTCATGGATGATGCTCCAGTGCATCATGGGCCCTAATAATGCTCCATATAAAATGGGCCCCATTTGTAATGCTCCAGTGTATAATGAGCCCCTTAGATGCTGCTCCAGTGTCTGATCTGCCCCTTTACAATGCTCCATTACATGATGGGCCTCATGGATGATGCTCCAGTGTATGATGGGCTCCAATAATGCTCCATATATAACGGGCCCCATTTGTAATGCTCCAGTGTATAGTGTGCCCCTTAGATGTTGCTCCAGTGTCTGATCTGCCCCATTTTCAATGCTCCAGTATATGATGGGCCTCATGGATGATGCTCCAGTGTATCATGGGCCCTAATAATGCTCCATATAAAATGGGCCCCATTTGTAATGCTCCAGTGTATAATGGGCCCCTTAGATGCTGCTCCAGTGTCTGATCTGCCCCATTTACAATGCTCCAGTACATGATGGGCCCTATTTTTAATTAACCCAGGCATGGTATGTGAAAAGAGCTCCATGGAGTAATCTGAGGTGTGTGCTTCCACATCCTTCACTTTTGGTGTGGGTGAAGGACACAAGGAAAGGGGTTGCTCCTGACCAGAAGCCTGCAGTTACAACTCAGTGCTTGCATTTTTTACAACTTCAGAAGAGGAGGCGATAGAGCTGGAGGCTGTTTCAGCAATGTAAGCCACAAACAGTTCCTGATACTCCGGCTTTAAAAGCAGTCTACCTACTCCCAGAAAAGGGAGCCTTACAGGCCTTC
The DNA here is from genome assembly GCF_039654945.1 of Dendrobates tinctorius. Classification (NCBI taxonomy): domain Eukaryota; kingdom Metazoa; phylum Chordata; class Amphibia; order Anura; family Dendrobatidae; genus Dendrobates; species Dendrobates tinctorius. The sequence continues at coordinate 25,641,674 of NW_027361827.1, read as the reverse complement.
CAGAGCTACACCATGATGCTGGCTCAACACCTCCTGCCTTAGCTGCTATTGTGTTTTTGGCACTACCAGCAGATGCACCACCACCACCATCAGTACCAGGTGGCCCTCCACGCCCACATCCGCATCCTCTTCCACCATACTTCCTCATGTTTTTGAAAATGGACCCAAAATACCAACAGATATATGGTACTGTTTCATAAGCGTACAGCTCTATACAGCCTATGGATAACAGTAAATCTCTGTATATATTTCATGAGGCATACACAGACACTCACAGGCTCAGTATGGATTACCCAATAAAATAACAAGTTGAAAAAGGTTACAGTATCACCAGATACAAGGTATATATAGTATAGTGTAAACATTCTGATTCTCCGTATACATTTCAGGAGGCAGACACAAACGCTCTCAGGCCCAGTATGGATTACACAAGAATATGAAAAGCTGTAAATGGGTTATGTAACACAAGCGTACAGCTGTATACAGTGTTGGGGTAATCTTAAAGTTACAAATATATTGCCGGAGTAACAGACAGACGTTTACAGGCTCATTATGGATTACACCAGAATCTAAATAGCTTAAAAGGTTACTGTATCAGAAGCGTTCTGCTGTATACATTGTTGGCCAAATTAAAAATATCGATATATATTTCTGTAGTCACCCTCAGACGCTCACTCAGTTTGGTTTTGACCATAATAAAAAATGTTGTAAAAAAGGTCCTGGATAACAAGATAGCAAGTATATATATTTTTAGGGTACAATTGAAATCTCCGTATAAATAGTCCCGTAATCACTCTCAGACGCTTACACAGTATGGATTTGACCGTAATGCTAAATGTCGAACAAAGGTACTGTATAACAAGATACAAGCTCTATCGAGTATAGTGTAAAAATTTGTTTCTCCGATTCACCGTATATATAGAAGGCGTAACCCAAACATGCTCACTCACTATGGATAATGTAGGGAAGGTGGACTGACAGACAAACCAGCTTGTAGTGAGAAGCAAAGGTGTAGCGCTGTGTAGGTGTGAAACCGCTAAGATAAAGGGAAAGGGTGCAGTGTCCTAGCCTGTCCATTGGAGGGCTGTGGAGAGTGTAGGAGTGGGACTGAATAAATGCTGTTGTGAGTTCATTTTCCCCTTCATTACTGAGGCCCGAGGAACTCCCGCTTCTGGTAAAGAAAGGTAGTGAGCCTGATTGTCAAACACCTGAGGCTGATGATTGTGACTAGCTGAGTGGAGTTACGGACTGGATATAATGCTGCCGACGCCCTTCTGCCCTGCGGGTGATTTCTCTGTGGGATCCTTGGAGACCAGTCTGAATTCCTGCTCCTCCAAAGCTAAGTTTGCTGCTCGGCCTTTTGCTTTTGTGCTCTGACTTTGTTTTTGCTTTGTTTTTCTGGATTTCTGCCATTCCCTGCTGGGGTGTGCTGAATTCATTTAGCTCTGTCTTCTGAAAATACCTGAGTGCTGATTCAGTTTTTGAAGCCTAGCTGCTTCAGGGCCTTTTTCATATCAGCTGGTTGGCTTATGTCTTTGATAGGGTTTTGGCAGATTGCAGACAGCAGCCTTCCTGTCCTTTCCTATCTAGGTGGTTTTGGGGCCCCGTCATTATATGTTGGGGGCTGCCTATTGCTTTGGGGTCTGCTCTGGGGCAGTTTAGATTTCCCCTTTCTTTCTTTAGGCCTATGTATTTCTCCGGCTGTGATCGAGGGGTCTAGGGCATCGTAGGAACCCCTCACGGCTACTGCTAGTTGTGTTGATAGGTTCAGGGGTCTGCAATCTGATAGTTGCCAACTTCTCTGGTTTTCTGGACTTAGCTTGTATTTCTGCTTTTGCCTCCTACGGTGACTCATTCATAACAGAATCACCCGCCCTACCGCAGATTCTAGGGTACTCAATAGCAGGAAAGAATTGTAAAAAAAAAAAAAAAAAAAAAAGTGTGTATATTTTTTCCTCTATATCTCTGAGGCCGTAGGGGGAATTTTTTTTCTCTCAATGGAGATAAAGCAATTGTCTGATCGTGTGGAGCAGCTCGCTGCAGAAGTGCGGGGAATTTCCACCTACCTTGCTCATTCACATGCTGCTGAACCAAAGATTCCTACACCTGATGTATTTTTTGGGGATCGGTCTAAATTTTTGAATTTCAAAAATAATTGTAAATTATTTTTTGCCTTGAAGCATAACTCATCAGGGAGCTCCGCGCAGCAGGTTAAAATTGTCATCTCTTTGCTGCGTGGCGATCCCCATGATTGGGCGTTTTCTTTGAAACCAGAAGATCCTATTCTGACTAATGTGAATGCATTCTTTCAAGCTTTGGGGTTGTTGTATGACGAACCTAATGCCATTGATCAGGCTGAAAAGACCCTGCTGGCACTGAGCCAGGGTCGTGATTCTGCAGAATTGTACTGTCAAAAATTCCAAAAGTGGGCAGTACTTACTACCTGGAATGATAATGCCTTGGCTGCTCTCTTTCGGAAGGGGTTGTCAGAAGCCGTAAAAGATACTATGGTGGGATTTCCTGTTCCCTCTGGTCTTGACGATTCTATGTCATTAGCCATTCAGGTTGATCGGCGTTTGCGTGAACGCAAAGCTGCACGAGAGGTGTTGCCACCTGTTGAACAAATGTCTGAACCTATGCAATGTGATAGAGTTTTTTCCAGAGAGCAGCGTCAGGAGTTCAGGAGGCGTAATAAGTTGTGTTTTTTCTGTGGAGATGCCTCGCATATTATTTCTGTCTGTCCCAAACGAGAGAAACGCTTTGCACACACGTTTTCTGTTGGGGGTGTTCAACCTAAGTTTCTTCTGGCTATTACTCTGATCTGCTCCCTGTCCACATTTTCCGCCAAGGTGTTTGTGGATTCGGGAGCAGCCCTAAACCTAATGGACTTGGATTTTGCTAAACGTTGTGGATTTCCGATGACACCTCTGCAGACGCCTATCCCTTTGAGGGGAATTGATGCTACTCCTTTGGCTAAAAATAAACCCCAGTTTTGGACCCAGGTGGTAATGCGGGTCGCCCCAGACCATCAAGAAAATTGCAGATTTCTGGTGTTGCATAATCTGCATGATACTGTTGTTCTGGGGTTTCCCTGGTTACAGATTCATAATCCAGTTTTGGATTGGAAATCTGTGTCTGTGGTGAGTTGGGGTTGTCGGTGTGCCTTTAGTGAGGCTCCGGTGTTTTCCACCTCTCCTCAGTCGCATGATGTTCCTGATTATTTGGCGGACTTTTATGATGTATTTAGTGAGAATGAGTCTGCGTCTCTGCCTCCTCATAGGAGTTATGACTGTGCAATTGAACTGAGCCCGGGGTGTAAATTTCCCAAGGGTCAGCTCTTCAATTTATCTGTACCCGAGCACGAGGCTATGCGATCCTATATTAAGGAGGCGTTGGAGAAGGGTCATATTAGACCATCCTCGTCACCCTTGGGTGCCGGTTTTTTTTTGTAGCCAAAAAGGATGGATCATTAAGACCTTGTATTGATTATCGTGCCCTCAACAAAATTACTGTTAAATATCAGTATCCGTTGCCCCTGATTTCTGATCTATTCTCCAGAGTTAAAGGTGCTTGCTGGTTTACCAAGCTTGACCTCAGGGGGGCGTATAATCTTATTCGCATTAAGCATGGGGATGAATGGAAGACGGCGTTTAATACTCCGGAGGGACATTTTGAGTACCTGGCGATGCCTTTTGGGCTCACTAATGCCCCTGTCTTCCAGTGCTTCATGAACGATATTTTCCGAGACTTTGTCGATAAATTTTTGATTATCTATCTGGATGATATTTTGATCTTCTCCAAGGATTGGGATTCTCATGTGGAACATATTCAGACTGTGTTCCGGATCTTGAGGGAGAATTCCCTGTATGTCAAGGGATCTAAATGCCTTTTTGGAGTACAGAGGATTTCTTTTTTGGGATTTATTTTGTCCCCGTCAACTATTGAAATGGACCCGGCCAAGGTACAGGCCATTCACGATTGGGTTCAGCCCACTTCTTTGAAGGCCCTCCAGAAGTTTTTGGGTTTTGCTAATTTTTATCGGAAATTTATAGCAAAATTTTCTAGTATTGCCAAGCCATTGACTGATTTGACTAAAAAGGGTGCTGATGTGTTAAATTGGTCTCCGGAGGCTGTTTCTTCCTTTCAGGAGTTAAAGCGAAGATTCACCTCCGCCCCGGTTTTGCGGCAACCTGATGTCTCACTTCCATTCCAGGTAGAGGTGGATGCTTCTGAGATTGGTGCAGGAGCTGTTTTGTCCCAAAAGGATCCTGTAACATCTAAGGCTAGTTTCACACTAGCGTTTATGAGCGCAGCGACGGCCTGCGCACGGCCGCCGCTAAGCCCCGCCCCCTGCCGCGCCTCCGCCGGTAGCTCCGCCCACCGGCGCATGACGCTGCATGCGCCCTGCGTCCCTTATCTTTATCACAGGGGGCGCAGGCCGTGCGCAGTATGCGTTTGGCGGCACATGCGCCTTTTTGACGGTGCGCCGACGCAACCAAACTGCAGCAGGTTGCGTTTGGCGCAGGTCGGCGCACCATCAAAAGGACGCAAGCGCCGCCAAACGCATACTGCGCACGGCCTGCGCCCCCTGTGATAAAGATAGGGGACGCAGGGCGCATGCAGCGTCATGAGCCGGTGGGCGGAGCTACCGGCGGAGGCGCGGCAGGGGCGGGGCTTAGCGGCGGCTGTGCGCAGGCCGTCGCTGCGCTCATAAACGCTAGTGTGAAACTATCCTAAAATGAATCCCTGTGCTTTCTTTTCCCGAAAGTTCTCTCCATCTGAACGTAACTATGATGTGGGGAATAGGGAACTGTTGGCCATGAAATGGGCATTTAAGGAGTGGAGACATTGGTTGGAGGGAGCTAAGCATCAAGTCGTGGTCCTCACTGACCACAGAATTTGATTTACCTAGAGTCGGCTAAGCGCTTGAACCCTAGACAGGCTAGGTGGGCCTTGTTTTTTACACGTTTTGATTTTGTGGTTTCTTTTCTTCCTGGAACAAAGAATGTCAAGGCAGACACCCTCTCTAGGAGCTTCCTTGCTGATTCTCCTGTGGTGACCAAGCCTGCTACCATGTTAGGCGAAGGGGTAGTTCTTTCTGCCATCTCGCCCGATTTGAGACGTGCTCTGGAAGAGTTAGAGGAGGACAAACCTGAGCATTGTCCCAGTGGAAAGTTGTATGTTCCTGACCAGTGGAAGAAGAGAGTGATGTCTGAAGTTCATTGCTCTGCTTTGGCTGGTCATCCAGGTATTTTTGGTACTAGAGATCTGGTGAGTCGGTTTTTTTGGTGGCCCTCCTTGTCTAGTGATGTCAGGAATTTTGTGCAGTCCTGTGGGACGTGCTCCCGGTCTAAATCGTGTTCTCGCTCTAGTGGGTTGTTGATGCCTTTGCCTGTCCCCAAGAGGCCATGGACCCATATTTCAATGGATTTCATCTCTGATATGCCTGTCTCTCAGAAGATGACTGTTATTTGGGTGATTTGTGATAGGTTCTCTAAGATGGTTCATCTTGTACCACTCCCTAAGTTGCCGTCTTCCTCTGAGTTGGTGCCCCTGTTTTTACAACAGGTGGTTCGTTTGCACGGGATTCCTGAGAACATTGTATCTGACAGAGGAGTGCAGTTTGTGTCTAGATTTTGGAGAACTTTCTGTTCCAGGCTGGGAATTCAGTTGTCCTTCTCCTCTGCTTTTCACCCTCAGACCAATGGGCAGACAGAGAGAACAAACCAGACCTTGGAGTCATATTTGAGATGTTTTATTTCTGCTGATCAGGATGATTGGGTTTCATTTTTGCCCTTGGCCGAATTTGCTTTGAATAATAGAGCTAGTTCTGCCACTTTGATGTCACCTTTTTATTGTAACTTTGGGTTTCATCCTCGATTTTCTTCAGGGCAGGTGGAGCCCTCTGCCTGCCCAGGTGTTGACACTGTGGTGGAGAGAATGCACCAGATCTGGGACCAAGTGGTGGATAAGTTATCTCTCTCCCAGGAGAAGGCCCAGCGGTTTTCCAACCGACATAGGACCATTGGTCCCCAGTTTAAGGTTGGTGATATGGTTTGGTTATCATCAAAAAATATTGCTATGAAGGTGGCTTCTCCTAAGTTTAAGCCTAGATTTATTGGACCTTACAAGATTGTGGAGATTATTAATCCGGTCTCTTTTCATTTGGCTCTTCCTGTCACATTTAAAATCCATAATGTGTTCCATAAATCTTTGTTGAAGAGGTTTGTTGAACCTGTTGTTCCGGGGGTGGCACCTCCAGACCCTGTATTGGTTGAAGGTAACATGGAGTATGAGGTAGAGAAAGTACTGAATTCCCGTCTGGCTAGACGGAGACTCCAGTATTTGGTTAAGTGGAAGGGTTATGGTCAGGAGGATAATTCCTGCTTTTGTGCTCTGACTTTGTTTTTGCTTTGTTTTTCTGGATTTCTGCCATTCCCTGCTGGGGTGTGCTGAATTCATTTAGCTCTGTCTTCTGAAAATACCTGAGTGCTGATTCAGTTTTTGAAGCCTAGCTGCTTCAGGGCCTTTTTCATATCAGCTGGTTGGCTTATGTCTTTGATAGGGTTTTGGCAGATTGCAGACAGCAGCCTTCCTGTCCTTTCCTATCTAGGTAGTTTTGGGGCCCCGTCTTTGCTCAATCTATCTTTCTGTCTGTGTTAGTATTTTCATCTTGCTTCACCGTCATTATATGTTGGGGGCTGCCTATTGCTTTGGGGTCTGCTCTGGGGCAGTTTAGATTTCCCCTTTCTTTCTTTAGGCATATGTATTTCTCCGGCTGTGATCGAGGGGTCTAGGGCATCGTAGGAACCCCCCATGGCTACTGCTAGTTGTGTTGATAGGTTCAGGGGTCTGCAATCTGATAGTTGCCAACTTCTCTGGTTTTCTGGACTTAGCTTGTATTTCTGCTTTTGCCTCCTACGGTGACTCATTCATAACAAACTGCCATTGGTCAGAGAAACTGTTAGGTGATGGTGGGCGGAGTTACCAGAACTGGAAGTATAAAAGGCTGAGGGAAGGTTCTGGAAGAATCTGTGACTATCACAACTGTGAAAGGTGATCATAAACCACCACTGCATCCGCTTGTAAGTTGACGTCCGTTCAAATGGTAGCCATTGATCAGCTGAAAGTCAGCAGGACACGCCATAGCTACATCTTAACCATCATTGATCAATACACCAAATTTCTAGTGGCCATCCCTGTGAAGGATTTAACTACATCGACTACACAGCGGTGGAGCAGGGAGAGGAAAGTATTGCAACTTGCAAGTGCTGTGGCCATGACCCAGCAGGGGGCACAATCGTGGTCGATGGTACTGGCACAGGGCCCCTCATAGTACGCTGGTGTGTCTGACGGCGAGTGGGCCCTCCCACCGTCTGAGACACTGTATTGTACTATGAGGGGCCCTGTGCCATTGCCGTCGGCCATCAGTGGGCCCATCCACCTGTTTAGAGCAACGGCACTTGCCCGGGTGCGCCAGGTCTTGACCCCAGCCGTTGGGGGAGGGGTGGGCAGCCCAGTTAGGGAGGTTTAAAAATTGGCATATGTAGATATGTTGGCTGGACATTTAGCTGCTGCTGCAAAGGGCGTAATTGGGCAAGTCCGAGGAAGAGGAGGAAAAAACAGAGGCACTTTTCTGGTAACCTATGTGTCATCAGGGGAAGGTGGGACAAAATCCTTTGAAAACCATGCATGGTTAATTTTAATTAAGGTTAGATCATCAACATTTTGGGTGAACAGATGGGTCCTTTTTTCTGTCAGGATTGATTCAGCAGCACTGAAGACTCTTTCAGATAACACACTAGCAGCAGGGCAAGCGAGCTCCTGTTAGGCATATTGTGCCAATTCAGGCCAGGCGTCCAGTTTAGAGGCCAATAGTCAAAGGGGAATGACCTGTGAGGGAGAACATCGATATGGGATCAAAAGTAGTTTGTAACCATAGTTACTGCTGCCTCCTGTCACTTTTAACCGATGCAGTATTAGCAGTCGTGTGAACGGTACTTGAGAAATCATTCCACAACATGGTCATTAAACCTCTGTCTCCAACGCCACTTCTGCTGTGTGCACCACGAACACCTCTTCCATTGTGCCCACTACGGCTCGTGGGAGAACCAGCACCGCTGCTGTGTGCTGGGAAAGCCTCAAACAAACGGTTTACCAGAGTTGCTTGTTTGTTTGCCAATATTATCTCTAGGTTCTCCTGTGGCATGATGTTGTGTAATTTGCCTTTGTAGCGTGGATAGAGGATGCTGGCCAGCCAGTAGTTGTCATCCCACATCATTTTGGCAATGCGGGGGTCCCTTTTTAGGATCCACAAGGCATAATCGCACATGCGGGCCAATGTTCCAGGTGTCAATGATGTACTGCCCGTGGTGGGTGGAGGAGCAGTTTCTGGCAAATCCACATCCCTACAGTCATGCACTAACAGTGTCCCTGACCTTGGAACGCCAACATTTTCTCTTGCCCCCTGAGAAACATCCTCCTGCTCAAAATAATCATCCCCCTCATCCTCATCCTCCTCCTCTTCCTCTTCTTCCTCCACCTCGTCCACGACAGTTCCCTGACCAGACAATGGCTGACTGTCATCAAGGCTTCCCTCCTCCTCCGCTGCAGATGCCTGATCCTTAATGTGCGTCAAACTGTGCATGAGCAGACACATAAGTGGGATCATCATGCTTATGATGGCGTCGTCTGCGCTTACCAGCCGTGTGCATTCCTCAAAACACTGAAGGACTTTACAGAGGTCTTTCAGCTTTGACCACTGCACACCCGATAATTCCATGTCTTCCCTTAAACTGCCTGTCCATGTATCCTACCACAAATGCATTACAGCCTGCCTCTGTACGCACAGCCTCTCAACCATGTGCAGGGTGGAGTTCCACCTTGTTGCATCGTCTATGATTAGGCAGTGCTTGGGGAGGTGGAGCAATCGCTGCAGCTTCTGCATACGACTGGAGTGTACGGCCGAGCGACGGATGTGTGAGCACAGTCTTCGCACCTTATGGAGCAGGGATGATAACTCCGGATAATTATTAAGGAAGCACTGCACCACCAGGTTCAAAGCGTGAGCCAGGCAAGGTATGCGTGTGAGTTTTGAATGGGCTATGGCCGCCACAAAATTACGGCCGTTATCACTGACTACCTTGCCTGTCTCAAGATGTAGACTGCCCAGCAATGACTCTGTTTGTCGCTGCAAGTAGTACCTCCGCAGTGTGTCTGTTGTTGCCCAAAGACATCATCTTTAACACAGCCTGCTGACGCTTACCACTAGCTGTTCGATAGTGAGTGTTATGGCCCCGGCTGCTGCGCGCTCCTCTCGGCGCGTCCCCGCACCCTGGCACGTCCCCACACCCGGCTTCCGGGTTCCCCGGCGTCGGGCACCTGCGCACTGTGGAGACCCCGGCGCTCTGCCTCCTGGGAGTGATGACGCGGTGGCGCCGCCCCCAACATGGCGGCATCCACCGGCTATTTAGGATTGATGTATAGTCAGGTAAGGTGCCTGACTGTTGACTTCGGTGACGCTGTCTCTTGCAGCGTTCTCTGTGTCCCAGGCCTTACTTCTTGTCTGCGTCTCCAGCTCTCTTTCTGTGTCTGCCGCTGTCTCGCCTGTCTGCTTTGTTGCCATTGTCTCCTGTGTCTGCCGCTATCGCTTCTGCCTTCCCTTGCCGTTGGTGTCTCCTGTGTCCCCCTCTGATCGCTTGCCTTCCGCCATGTCTCCCTATCTGTGCCTTATCCATTGTCCCTCTCTATTGCAGCCTCCCGTCTGTGCCATCCTCTGAGTCTGCCTCGCAGCCCCTGCCCCTGACACTCCCTGTATGGGGGGTGGCCTCACCTGGGCCGTTCGTCCTCGGGGGCTCTGGAGCCGTGACCCAGAGGGTCCACTTCCGGGTTGTTCCTCATCGCCCCTGTATCAGCAACCGTAACAGTACAGTCAGGCCATAGACCCCGCCGGAGCCTCGGCTGCGCAAAAAGAATTAGTTTTCCTTCGGGCAAATCAGACGCGTATCATGTCCTTCATGAAAACCATGGAATCGCGCGTGTCCGCCCTCCAATCCTCTGATCCTGGTAACGCCGCCCAGTTGGCGGGTTTACAACAAGAATTAGCTCAGCAGCGTGATACTCAGACCCATATTCTCAGTTACATGGCGTCTGTAGACGCCCGATTACTTTCCCTGCAGTCGGCCGCCTCTGCCTCCTCCCCCGCTCTGGTTTCTCACCCACCTCCGCTGTTAGCCAAGCCACCTCAGTATAATGGTGACGCTAAATTATTCCGGGGTTTTTTTAAACCAATGCCGTCTCCATTTTGAACTACTGCCCCAGCAGTATCCAACAGACCGGGCCAAGGTGGCCTTCATCATCTCCCGTTTGGAGGGGGACGCCTTGGCTTGGGTAAATCCCCTCTGGGAGCATGACGACCCTGCGGTCACCCAGCTATCCGTATTTTTGGACACTTTTCGGCGAGTTTTTGACGAACCAGGCGGTCTTGCCTCCACCACTGAGGCACTGTTCCACATTTGCCAGGGTTCTCAGACTGTGGGTCAGTACGCCATACAGTTTAGGACCTTGTCCTCTGATTTAGGCTGGAAAAACGAGGCACTGGTGGGCGCCTTTTGTCGAGGTCTCTCGGGTCATATTAAGGACGAGCTGGCTGGTCGTGACACCCCAACAGCTCTGGAAGATCTAATTTCCCTGGCCACCCGAATTGATCTCCGGTTCCAGGAACGAGCCCGGGAGAGAAGGGTTTCCCGTCCTATATCCTCTGTTCGCAGGTCGCTCAATCCCCGACCGAGGATCTCCGCTCCTGCTTCCGTACCCGAACCCATGCAGGTGGACCGCCTTAAGCTCTCGGACCAGCGTCGTAGGGAGAGAAGTCTCCAGGGCCTTTGCTTCTATTGAGGAAGCAACTCCCACCTACTCCAATCTTGTCCTGAGAGTCCGGAAAACTTCTCCGCCTAGGCCAGGTAATAGAGGCCTCCCTAGGCGTATGTGATACCTCTCAACACCTCACTTTATCTGTCCTCTTGCATGTTGGTGGGAAGCGGGCTTCTCTAACGGCCTATGTGGACTCGGGCGCCGCCCGAAATTTTATTAGACTTGAGGAAGTTAATAAATTTTCAGTCCCTGTGAGGGTCTTGGAGAACCCCCAGGTTCTTGCGTCCGTTGATGGCCGACCCCTACAGGAGGCCGTTACTCATGTTACTCTGGAGGTAGAATTGCAGATAGGGGCCCTGCACAAGGAGAGAGTTAAATTTTTTGTCTTAGCAGGGTTCTCCCATCCTATCCTCCTCGGTCTCCCTTGGCTGCGGCTCCACGAACCCATGTTGGATTGGCATACTGGCAACGTCTTGCGCTGGGGAGAGTCCTGTCGTGCTCGGTGTCTGCTGTCGGTGCGTCCCGTAGGTAATCCCTCTCCTTCTCCTGTTTCCGCCGGGTTGCCGTTGGCTTACACTGTTTTTTCGGATGTCTTCGACAAGAGAGAAGCTGAGACTCTTACTCCGCACCGTCCCTACGATTGTCCCATCGAGCTCCTTCCAGGAACCACTCCGCCTCGTGGTAGAATTTATCCCCTCTCATCAGCAGAGACTCAAGCCATGTCTGAATACATTCAAGACAATTTAGCCAGAGGTTTTATTCGAAAGTCTTCATCTCCTGCTGGAGCAGGCTTCTTTTTTGTGAAAAAAAAGGATGGGTCTCTACGTCCGTGCATCGACTACCGTTGCTTGAATCGCATCACGATCAAGAACAAATATCCCCTGCCGCTCATCTCCGAGCTCTTTGATCGCCTGAGGGGAGCACGAGTGTTCACCAAGCTCGATTTACGTGGAGCCTACAACCTCGTTTGCATACGCTCAGGGGATGAGTGGAAAACCGCGTTCAATACGCGAGACGGGCACTATGAATATTTGGTTATGCCGTTTGGTCTCTGCAATGCCCCTGCAGTGTTCCAGGAACTCGTTAACGACATCTTTCAAGATCTTCTCTACTCTTGTGCCGTGGTCTACCTGGACGATATCTTGGTCTACTCCCCCGATCTTGCCACACATCGTCGAGATGTTCGCCAAGTTCTCCAACGTCTCAGAGAAAACCACCTTTTTGCTAAGTTGGAGAAGTGCATTTTTGAGCAGACTTCTTTGCCTTTTCTTGGATACATCGTCTCGAGCTCGGAGTTAGAGATGGACCCTGAGAAAGTCTCCACAGTTCTCAATTGGCCACGTCCTCTTGGTGTAAAGGCCATTCAACGTTTTTTGGGGTTTGCCAATTATTATAGGCAATTTATTCCCCACTTCTCGTCTTTGACTAAACCTATTACCGCGCTTGTCCGCAAAGGAGTCAATCCCAATCTCTGGCCTCCTGAAGCGCAAGATGCTTTTGAAGCTTTGAAACAAGAATTTGCGAAATCGCCAGTACTCCATCGCCTGGATACCAACAGGCCGTTTATTCTAGAAGTTGACGCATCCTCAGTGGGAGCTGGACCTGTTCTGATGCAAAAGTCTTCTTCCGGCCGAACTCTCACCTGCGGGTTCTTTTCGAAAGCTTTCTCCGCTCCCGAACGAAACTATGCTATTGGAAATAGAGAACTGTTGGCCATAAAGTTAGCTCTCGAGGAATGGCATCATCTGCTCGAAGGAGCCATCCATCCGTTCACCATCTTTTCGGACCACAAGAATTTGGATTACCTTCAGTCCGCTCATAGGCTTAATCCTTGGCAAGCCAGATGGTCAATGTTCTTCGAACGTTTTGACTTCGAACTGCACTTCCGGCCCGGGGACAAGAACATCAAGGCCGATGCCCTATCGCAGTCGTTCTTATCAGTGGATAAGGAGGAGGGTCCTGCACATCTCATCAACCCTGCCAAAATCCTTACTGTGGCTCCACTGAACATGGTGTCCCCACCGTCCGGTAAAACTCTTGTTCGAAGTAAAGACAGACTGAAGGTTCTGCGTTGGAGCCATTTGTCTAAATTCTCTGGGCATGCAGGAATTAAAAAGACTCTCTCTCTCGTCTCCCGTCATTATTGGTGGCCTTCTCTTCGCAAGGACGTCTTGGACTTCATTGCCTCTTGTCCTTCCTGCGCCCAAAATAAAGTCCCTCGACATCCTCCTTCGGGTCTCTTGCATCCATTACCGGTGCCTGCCAAACCTTGGACCCATGTTGCTATGGATTTTGTCACCGATTTGCCTCCGTCTTCCAGATGTACGGTGATGTTAGTGGTCGTGGATAGGTTTTCCAAGATGGCCCACTTTATAGCTCTGCCAAGCCTGCCCACTGCTCCCGAGTTGGCGAAGATCTTCCTACTCCACGTTTTCCACCTCCATGGCTTTCCTCAGCATATCGTCTCGGACTGGGAAGTGCAATTTACCTCTCGTTTTTGGTGAGCACTCTGCGGATTAAAGATAAATCTGGATTTTTCCTCCGCCTATCACTCCCAGTCTAATGGTCAAGTGGAGCGAGTCAACCAGGCTCTCACGGCATACCTTCGGCATTTCACCAATGCTCACCAAGACGACTGGGTATCTGCTTCCTTGGGCAGAATTCGCCTATAACAACCATTCCGGCGAGGCCTGTTCCAAGTCTCCTTTTTTTGTGGTTTTTGGCCAACATCCCGGCATTCCTCTACCTGTTTCCCCTACCTCGGGTGTGCCGGCAGCGGACTCCTTGTCCACAGACTTTTCCCAGATTTGGAGGGAGACTAAAGTTGCCCTCGAAAAAGCCAGCCTCCGGATGAAGAGGTATGCCGACAAAAAACGGTTAGACGCTCCTCCATATAAACCTGGAGATAGGGTCTCGTTATCCTCTCGGCATATCAGGTTAAAGATTCCTTCCTATAAGTTAGGTCCACGATACATTGGTCCCTTTGAAATCCTGAGTCGTATCAACGACGTAGCCAATAAGTTAAAATTGCCCCCCTCTCTGAAAATTCCCAATACCTTTCATGTATCCCTCCTCAAGCCGGCAGTATTCAATCATTTTCACTCGGCATCAGCTCAGACTTCCCAACCCCGTAGTTCAGATAACATTTTCAAGGTGCAGGACATTTTGGCCATGAAAACAGTCAAAGGAAAAACTTTGTTTTTGGTTGATTGGAAGGGTTTCGGCCCGGAGGAGAGATCTTGGGAACCCCGGGATAATATTAATGCTCCTCTTATTATGAAACGATTTCTCTTCAACATTAGGAGGGAGGGGAGTAAGAGGGGGGTACTGTTATGGTCCCGGCTGCTGCACGCTCCTCCCGGCGCGTCCCTGCACCCCGGCGCGTCCCCGCACCCAGCTTCCGGGTTCCCCGGCGTCTGGCACCTGCGCACTGTGGAGACCCCGGCGCTCTGCCTCCTGGGAGTGATGACACGGTGGCGCCGCCCCCAACATGGCGGCATCCACTGGCTATTTAGGATTGGTGTATAGTCAGGTAAGGTGCCTGACTGTCGACTTCGGTGACGCTGTATCTTGCAGCGTTCACTGTGTCCCAGGCCCTACTTCTTGTCTGCGTCTCCAGCGCTCTGTGTCTGTCACTGTCTCACCTGTCTGCTTTGTTGCCATTGTCTCCTGTATCTGCCGCTATCGCTTCTGCCTTCCCTTGCCATTGGTGTCTCCTGTGTCCCCCTCTGATCGCTTGCCTTAGCCGTGTCTCCCTATCTGTGCCTTATCCATTGTCCCTCTCCCGTCTGTGCCATCCTCTGAGTCTGCCTCGCAGCCCCTACTCCACTGTTCCAGGTCCATCTCTGCATTTTCCCTGTTTATCTGTGTATCCTCTCCAGGCTTACCCCAGTCGCCCCTTTGGTTCCGGCCGTCACGGTTCTACCCTCCGTGGTCCTGCCCCTAACACTCCCTGTATAGGGGTGGCCTCACCTGGGCCGCTCGCCCTCGGGGGCTCTGGAGCCGTGACCCAGAGCGTCCACTTCCGGGTTGTTCCTCATCGCCCCTGTATCAGCAACCGTAACAGTGAGACACCTCGTGTGCAACACTGCCAGCTGCGGATGTAGTGCTCGTGCGACTGCGCTTTGTTGACGAGCTTTCGCTGATAGATGAGGAGGAGGAGCGAAAGCCTACAGCCAGCTGTTTCCTATACCGTGGGCTAGGCAGCACTGTTCCACTGCCGCTGTCCCCAGTGGAGCCTGCATCCACCACATTAACCCAGTGCGCAGTGATGGACACGTAACGGCCCTGGCCATGCCTACTGGTCCATGCATCCGTTGTGAGGTGCACCTTTCCTCTCACTGACTGTTTTAGTGCATGGACAATGCGGTCTTTCATATGCCGGTGGAGGGATGGGATGGCTTTTTGAGAAAATAAGTGCAGACTGGGTAGGTCATAGCATGGGACAGCGTAGGCCATGAGCTCGCAGAAAGCTTTGCTTTCAACCAAACGGCAGGGCATAATCTCTAATGGGATTAGTTTGGCAAGGTAGGCGTTCAAACACAGTGTACGCGGATGAGAGGATGAGTACTTTCTTGTCCTACTCAGAGTGTCTGGTAGGGTGAGCTGGACTGGAGAGCTGCATATGGGGGAAGTAGCAGCGGACCGGATGGAGTGAGAGGGGGTTGGTGATGGTATTGGTGGTGATGGCCTAGATTCAGTGTTGGGTTGCAAAACCATTGTGATTCTCTGAGTGCTTTGGCCTTGCGACGACACCTCCACATTTAGTGCTGGTGGTGTGCTGAATGGTGGTGGTGGTCTTACAGTGGGGGTAGCGATGGAGCGTTGTTGGCTACCTTCAGTCGGAGCAGGTGCACATGTGCTACCTGAGGTTTTGTAGTCCGTCCACGCTTGCAAGTGCATGTTGATTAAATGTCTAAGCATGCAACTGGTATTCAAATTTCTGAGTTGTTTACTGTACCTCGGCTAAAGGTCCTTCCGCACTTCTTACAGGTAACCTTTGCCTCATTAGTAGGATTTTGGACAAAGAAGTGCCACACTGCACTCTTCCTACTATGGTAAATATTTTCTAGCCTTGCACGCTGTGCTAAGTTGACCGTCTGGTCAAGCTGTCCTGCAACTCTTTTAGTTTTTGTTCCATGTTTTAGGAAAGCTACGGGCCTGGTAAATAACCACTGCTGCGATGTCAATGCCTGCTGCGGATCCTTCTCCTTATCTGAACTATTGTCAGCGCCACCCTACTCCCCCAATAGATGCCAATCCGGGTCCAGAACTGGGTGATCCATCACCTCCTCTTCAAAGTCTTCTGCACCTTCCTCTTTACCTTCCTCTGTGTCACCGTGTAAGGTGGTATAGCATGCGGGAAGGGGCACCTGGGTTTCATCAGGGTCAGATTCTGGCTCAATAGACTGCAAGGGCAATGTAGTGCTGTGGGTCAATGTACCAGCAGAATAATCTAGCAGTGGCTGTGCATCAGTGCACTCCATGTAAGATTCATCTTGTACTGGGGAATTCAGGATTTGACTGGATAACCCAGGCATGGTATGTGAAAAGAGCTCCATAGAGTAATCTGAAGTGTGGGCTGCCGCATCCTTAACTTTTGGTGGGGTCGGCAGGAAACGACTAGGTCTGGGTAGTCAGCGGGGAGACTACTCAGACCCTCAGGTACCCTTTTCCTCAGTTTCTAAGGTTTTACTTCATGTGGAACTGTTTGTGGATGGTAGTTCTTTTCCCTCTACAGCTTTCGTGGACTGCGGATCATCAATTAATCTCATTGACTCCCAATTGGTCACATGCTGCAAGATAGGGACAGTTAGGCTCAAGGTTCCGATCAAGGTGGTGGCCATTGACTCCTCTCCCCTAACTAAGGAGGGAATTCTGTTTGTGTCTGACTTGTTTTCACCCAGAGTGGGCGCTACTCAGGAGGAAAACCTAAGTTGTTTGGTTCTGGACAATCTACCTGCAGGGTTGGTGTTGGGCATGCCCTGGTTACAACGCCATAACCCAGTTATTAACTGGAAAACGGGGGAGATTGTTCAATGGGGGTTTAATGATTTTAAGTTGTGTGATAAATCTGCACTGCTGGTTGAACCTGTTAAATATGTGTCTGTATCATCTGTCGAGCTGGAAGGTATTCCGGAATGCCTGAAGGACTTCGAAGATGTATTCTCTGAAAGTGAGGCCGAGACGTTACCGCCACATAGACCCTTTGACTGTGCTATCGAGCTGGTCCCGGGGGCTAAATTACCTAAAGCCCGTCTGTTTAATTTATCCGGCCCTGAGCGTTTGGCTATGAAGGACTACATTGCTGAAAGTCTGTGCAAGGGACACATACGTCCTTCAGTCTCACCTGTGGCGGCAGGTTTCTTTTTTGTAAAGAAAAAAGATGGCGGGTTACGTCCCTGTCTCGATTTTCGAGAGCTTAATTAGATTACTGTATGGAATACATACCCCCTTCCGTTGATTCCCGATTTGTGCAACCAACTATCAGGGGCAAAATGGTTCTCCAAACTGGATCTTCGGGGGGCATATAATTTGATATGGGTCCGAGAGGGGGATGAATGGAAAACTGCGTTCCTCACGTCCGAGGGACTGTCTTAAAATTTTGTCATGCCGTTTGGTCTTACCAATGCCCCAGCCATATTTCAGAATTTCATCAACGTGGTATTCTCGGATCTCATTGGTCGCTTTGTTGCTATCTACTTAGATGATATTTTGATATACTCCTCCGACAGGCATTCTCATCTGGAACATGTACAAACTGTTCTCCAAAGACTGAGAGAAAATCATCTGTATGCCAAATTGGAGAAATGTGTATTTTGTGTTCAAGAATTGTCTTTTTTGGGATTAATTGTATCCTCTGAGGGTTTTCGCATGGACCCCAAGAAGGTGCAGGCCATTGAGGATTGGGTACAACCCTGAGATCTTAAGGGTCTTCAGCGCTTCTTGGGGTTCGACAATTATTACCGCAAATTTATCCGGGGGTTTTCGCAGGTGGTCAAACCACTCACGGATCTAACATGCAAAGGTGTGGATGTGAGAAAATGGTCCTCGCTCGCAAAAGAGGCCTTTGCGACTCTGAAAAAATGTTTTATGTCTGCTCCTGTGTTGGTACAGCCAGATCCGTCCAAACCATTTGTGGTGGAGGTGAATGCCTCCGAGGTGGGGGTGGGAGCAGTGTTGTCCCAAGGGCCTGCCACTCTTACCAACCTCAGGCCATGTGCTTTCTTTTCCAGGAAGTTCTCTGCTGCTGAAAGAAATTATGATGTAGGCAATAGAGAGCTTCTTGCGGTCAAGTTGGCGTTTGAGGAGTGGAGGTACTTTTTGGAGCGGGCCAGTCACCCGGTTACTGTGATCACTGATCACAAAAATTTGTCATACATTGAGTCTGCTAAAAGACTAACGCCCAGACAGGACCGTTGGTCGCTTTTTTTTTCTCGCTTCCAGTTTACTATTACATTCCTTCCAGGGTCAAAGAATGTCAAGGCTGATGCCTTATCTCGCAGTTTTCATCCTGTGTCTGCCCCTGAGCCACCGTCCTCCATTCTGCACCCTGGGGTGGTGTTAGCAGGGATCTCGTCTGAATTGGAATGGGAAATTGAGGGGGCCCAGTCGCTGGCTCCTGCGGCCAAGCCAGGGGGCAAGTTGTTTGTCCCAGAGCAACTTTGCCTTAAACTCTTGCAAGAGTTCCATGAATCCAAGCTGTGTGCTCACCCTGGTATATCAGCCACGGGACTGGCGGTGGCTAGGATCTTCTGGTGGCCTACCCTTGGTTCTGATATAAAGAAATTCATTTCTGGTTGTGGGGTCTGCGTTCGTTCTAAAAGCTCTCATAACCGGCCGGCGGGGGTGCTGATGCCCTTGGCAGTTCCCGAAAGACCACACGGACCCACCTGTTCATGGCTTTTATTACCAATCTTCCCTCTTCCAGGGGTAATACGGTGGTATGGGTAGTGGTGGACAGATTTTCAAAGCAGGCTCATTTTGTACCCTTGTCCACATTACCTTCTGCTGAGACCTTATCCAGGTTGTTTGTGCAGCATGTGGTCCGCTTGCTTGGGGTACCCCTGAATGTGGTGTCTGATCGTGGTGTGCAGTTTGTGGCTAAGTTTTGGCGTGCTTTCTGCAAAAAATTTGGGATATCTCTGTCCTTTTCGTCTGCATACCATCCCGAGAGTAATAGTCAGACGGAACGCACTAATCAGTCTCTGGAACAGATCCTCAGATGTCTGACTTCTGCTAGACAGAATGACTGGTGTGATATACTGCCGTTGGCAGAATTTGCCTTCGATAGTCGAGTGAGTCAATCCACTGGTATGTCCCCTTTCTTGATCAACTATGGAGTCAGTCCTCATTTTGGTGAGTTTTCTCGTCTAGATTCGGGGTGTCCCAGGGCTGAGGACTCTGTTCAGCGGTTAAAAGATACATGGGCAGAAGTCCAGCGGCGTATATCTAGGTCTCAAGGCAGGTATAAGTTTTTCGCGGACAGGAAACGAACGCCTGGTCCCATGTTTCAGGTTGGAGAGAAAGTTTGGCTCTCCATGCGAAACATTAAGTTAAAGATTCCGTCAGCCAAGTTGGGCCCCAAATTCATTGGCCCATACAAGATTGTAGAAAAAATCAACCCAGTGGCGTACAGGCTGTGCCTTCCACCCTCTTTCAAGATCCCTAACGTCTTCCATAGATCTCTCATGAAACCTTTTGAAGCAGTCTGGGGAGAATCCGAGTCCGCTGCTCCTCCGGTTTCGGTTGAGGGACATGTGGAATATGAGATTGGTCACAACGTAGATTCCAGGTTGGTATGGCGGTCAGTACAGTACCTAGTTCATTGGAAGGGGTATGGGCCGGAGGACAGGTCCTGGGTGCCGGCCCGGTTGATGCATGCGGATCGCCTGGTTCGGGCTTTCCATGCTAGGTACCCGGGCAAGCCTGGGGGTCCAGAGGCCCACGGTTGAGAGGGGGGTACTGTCATGATACCAGTGCTGGTGGACCTGCACTTCTGGGGTTAATGTTTTGATCTCAGTGCAAACTCTTACCTGCACACCTGGGACTTATTATGGTGCCTCTCATTGGTTCTGGGAAAGCTTCTTATACCTCAGGAAGCTTCCATCCCCATCAGTTATACTTTTGCCCTTGGCATAGTGTGGTGACCCCTGAGTGTGTTTGTGCTGTGTTCTGGTTGCTTGATACTCTGTGTACAACTCGGTCTGTTCTCTGGATATTGCTTGTTGAATTCTGCTTGGTACCTTCTATGTCTGGTTTTGACCCCTGCTTGGCCCCGACTATCCGTTCTGTCTCATCCCTGGTATTTACTGCTATCTCTGTGTATGACCTCCATTTTGCCTGACTCTGAGTATTTCTGTTTAGTGTCCTGCCATCTCTGGAAGCAGGATGCTAAGCCCCGCCCATTGCAGTCACATGACCATAGGTCCTTCACTGCTTGCTAAACTTCAGTGTCCCCAGGTCCTGTTTGTACTTTCCGGCTGTACCTGACCCCGGGCCCCCCTACAGTGCGGGTGAGTCCCTGCTCAGTGGAGGCTGCACGCCAGCACTGACAGGACCCTGACATTGGACTGACACACGCTGTCTCTGTCTAGTTTAGACCGTAATCAAACAGCAGATATACGAAACTGTTTGAAAAACGGACACGACTCTAAGGTATAGGTCTGGAAAAAACGGAAAAACTCCTCGTTTTTTTTTCCAGAGTCACACACAGGTAGCTTCTATTTGTCCATGCTAAAAGGCAATACACGGTAGTGTGTGAGGAGCGTACACCGCTGTACGGTGTGTTTGTAAAATTGTCAAGCTCCGTGTATTTGTATATGGACTGACACATGCTGTCTCTGTCTAGTTTACACTGTCATCAAACAGCAGATATACGAAACTGTTTGAAAAACGGACACGACTCTAAGGTGTAGGTCTGGAAAAACGAAAAAACTCCTCGTTTTTTTTTTCCAGAGTCACACACAGGTAGCTTCAATGGGAGATGTCACGGCAGCTGGGACCCGGCCCATGGCCCTGGGCGCCCATTGTAAAAGGGGGGAAATGTTCAGTGTGCTTATGATGATTTGAGTTTATGAATGAATGAGTCGTGATGCCACCTGTGGTGTTCGGCAATGAAGATGTTGAGCCGACGCTGCAGACAGATCCTCTGTTACAGATGGTGTGGTGCAGCAATGATGTTATAGCCCTCCACAGGCAGGGCTGTAGTCCCAGGGCAGAGTAGGTGAAGTGACACTTAGATGATGTAGTGTCGGGGGCAGGGGATGTAGCAGTGCCGGGCAGGTTGACGCAGGAATAAGTGGAGGACACCAGGGCATGTAGTTCCAAAGCTTTACTCACAGTCTGTTGTGGTACAGGTGCCCGCATCCGTGCCGTGTCCTCCAGGTCAGGAGCTAAGCCAACTTCCAAACAAGATGAAGTACTCCTTTCCAACACTCCACCAACATATGTGCCTTTTCTGAACGTCTCCCTCTTAGTGCCTTTAGTGAAGTACTCACAGTACTGAGTTACACTGGAGTTCCTCCTGTCAGATGTTCCTACAAATTCTACTTGTACGGCAGACAGCTGTAGCCTGCATCGGGGACTCCTTACTGCCTAGTCCCGGCTCACTATCGTTGCTGTTGTGCCCCCAAGTCTGGTGTGGGAATAAAGCGGTGACAACTTCTATTCCTCCTGTGTCTGCTGCAGGACCATTAGTATCCATATGTGGGAGGAACGGCCCCCGTCGAGTGCCCGGGCCGGAACCATGGGAGCCGTCATCTGGGTTCCGGGGGAAACTGTCCCCGGGGGACAGCATTCAGGGACGGACCACTGTGACAGACAGATGGGCTGGGAGAGGGACCAATATAAAGAAGGTGGGGAATTCCTGGGGCGATGAGTCAGCAGACAGACACAGAGAGAGCAGGAGACAGTGGGAGCGGCTGCAAGGGAGAGCGACTCACCAGTGCCAGGGAGGACGCTCACCGAGGACTCCAGAAGGATGGTACCAAGGTGACTATCTGGGACTGGTTGCCCCACTCCAGCCCACGGCCACTGC
The DNA here is from genome assembly GCF_039654945.1 of Dendrobates tinctorius. Taxonomy (NCBI): domain Eukaryota; kingdom Metazoa; phylum Chordata; class Amphibia; order Anura; family Dendrobatidae; genus Dendrobates; species Dendrobates tinctorius. Next base: position 25,619,764 of record NW_027361827.1, on the reverse strand, counting down.
GGCCCCAGTCCAACCCGCGGCCGCTGCCGCTTCCCCTCAGCCCGCGGCTACGGCCTGCTCGCGGTCACCCGCGGCCGCTGCTGTCCCGCCCACAGTTGCGGCCTGTTCCCCGCCGCCAGCAGCTGCCCTGTTCTCATGAGTGGCCGCGGCAAGTACAGCACCGCCGGCAGCCATCACTGTCCCGCTCCGGTCCACAGCAGAGGCCGGGCCTCCGCTGACCGCGGACCCCCCGTTGCAGCCGTTAGCTGCTCAGGTGGCCTGCCCTTCACCACCACACATCGCTGCCACTTGCCCCAGACCAGGGGCTGTGGCCCAACCGTCCATGGACCCCGCCGGAGCCTGTGGGGCTCCAGTGTCATCAGCGCGCCGGAGTGCGCGAAGACTTCGTCATCGTCTCAGCTACTGGGCCCAGCAACTACTACACTGAAAGACCACCAACCCGAACAGCAAGGGACATCTGGACGGCTAAGTTGACTTTATAATTAAGGACCCTTAGTCGGCCATACCGCGGCCCTATAGTGACCGGCTGTTGCCAGAAGTAGTCGTGTTCTACTGTTTTGTGTGTGCCTGTATAGAGCCCCTGCGAGGGCAACCCTTGTTACCCCTGTTTTTGGTGATCAGGACAGGACTGAGGAAAGTTCCCTCTGGCCCTATAAATGTTAATACAGAAAGCACCTACTTGTATCGCCACTGCATCCTGTGCACCTGCGAGTACCACACATACAACCTTGGGGACCGGACCACGGCCTTGCGCTTAGAACTTGGGAAGGGTTCTCCTCTAACCCTGGTCCTTGTTCTCTTCTTCTGCTCACGTTCCGTACTAATTCTTTCCTTCTTATGGAGAGTCAGGCTTTCTATTAATGCTCCTTTCTTGTGCCAGCGGACCCAGATCACTGAGGTCGGCTGCCGCACTTCCCTCATCCATCCCACTCAGGGGATCTCCTTTCACAGACTGACTTCGTCAGACTCCTGTGACTAATTGACTAAATCCTATCCTCTTCCCGCTCTTTTAGTGCAAACTAAACTCCACCCGCCTCCCAGCACGCTTCGTGTTCCAAGCAGGGAGCCACCAAAGGGTGCTTTGCTACGCTACTATGTTGTATGGGATGCAGGTGTTGGAGTGTGGTCAGGTGTCTCCACCTTACCTGGATAGTGGGGCACAACACCTCAGGAGGAGGTGCAGTACCTCTGTGAACCCTCAGGGGCGCCACACTAGAAGGCGGTACACGTTAGTGTGTGAGGAGCTTACACCGCTGTATGGTGTGTGTATGTAAAATTGTCAAGCTCCATGTATTTGTATACGGACTGACACACGCTGTCTCTGTCTAGTTTACACCGTAATCAAACTGCAGATATATGAAACTGTTTGAAAAACGGACACGACTCTAAGGTGTAGGTCTGGAAAAATGGAAAAACTCCTCGTTTTTTTTTTCAGAGTCACACACAGGTAGCTTCTATTTGTCCGTGCTAGAAGGCGGTACACGGTAGTGTGTGAGGAGCGTACACCACTGTGCGGTGTGTATGTAAAATTGTCAAGCTCCGTGTATTTGTATACGGACTGACACACGCTGTCTCTATCTAGTTTTGACTGTAATGAAACAGCAGATATATGAAACGGTTTGAAAAACAGACACAACTCTAAGGTGTAGGTCTGGAAAAACGGACAAACTCCTTGGCCTTTTCTTCCAGAGTCACACCCAGATAGCTTCTATTTGTCCGTGATACCAGCCGGTACACGGTAGTGTGTGAGGAGCGTACACCGCTAGATGGTGTGTGAAAAAATGAACGCTCAGTAACTCACCAGGACAAAATAATAAAATTTAGAGTGCTTTGAAAAAAGCAGTTTGAACAGCAGTGTGCACACAGCAATGCAGCTATCAGGTAGCCTTAAAAGGCAGCTTAATCACCACCAGCGCTGCTGCACACAACAAAAATCCTCCCCTTTCACTGCACACTAACTGTACAGTGAAAGCGCTATCAGCAGAAGCAGTTTTTTTTTCTCCTTCCCTGCTTAACGCTCTCCCTGTTCAGAATCAGCAGCAGCACTTCTCGCTGTTGTAAGATCGGCAGAAGTAAGATGGCGGTCGGCGGCGTTCACAGCCTTTTATACCCACTGTGACGCCACACAAAGCCAGCCAATCACTTCAATGCCCTTCTCTAAGATGGTGCTGGCCACTGCGCATGTCATCGCGTTGCCCACAGTGTGCGTCCTCCATCATTGGGTGAGAAAAGGCGCTGAAAGCATCATTTGAAACGCAACTTTGGTGCACTGATTGGCAACCTCATGGCCGACCTCAAGCTAGGGTCGGGTTTCGATCGGCAAAACCCGACTTTGGCGAAAGTCGGCGATTTTTTAATCTGACCGACCTGTTTTGCTCAACTCTACTGATCAGTATTGTAGTATTCAGTCACTATGTGGTGGTATTATGTGGTCTAGACTTGGTGTTCCGGTATTTGTCCCTTGTATGTGCTATTACTTGATCACTTTGTAGTGGTAATATGTGGTCTGGTCATGGTGCGGTGGTATTTGTTCCTTGTATGTGATATTATTTAGTCACTGTGGTGGTAATATGTGGTCTGGACATTGTGTAGCGGTATTTGTTCCTTGTATGTGACATTATTGGTCATTTTAAAAATTGAAAAATAAATAAAAATATACCTAAATTGTATTGCATATTTTAACAAATATTTAATAGGTTACAGTAGAGTAGGGCCCGGCCAAAAGTGTCTACTGTGTTATGGTGGCGGCTTTAAAAAAATCTTTTGGCCAAAACAAAAACTGCCGGCTATAAGTGTGATCTGGTGATGTGAACTGTTAATGCATGATAGGTGAGAAGTGGAGATTTTCCAAGAGAGAGCGGTGGAACTGTGGACAAATCGAGGGGTGGAGGCAGGGCTGGGGCGGAGCATGGGCGGAGTCTCAAGGGGGTTCCTGGAAATTCCTAGTGGCAGCCCTGCTACTACGCATGACAAAGCTAAGAGGTTGAATGCCACCATCTCCAATCTGTTGACCACGGAAATGCTGCCTTTCCGCCTGGTAGTTTCCGAAAGCTGATGGTCGTCGCAGTCCCCCAGTACCAACTGCCCAGTCGCAATTACTTTTCTTAGAAAGCCGTGCCTGCACTACACCAGCATGTCGCAGACATCAGCCATTCCTTGACTAAAATCTATGTTTGCCAGGGTGCATTTCACCACAGATACAGTACTTGGATGAGTAAGCATAGACAAAGGCGTTACATCTCGCTGACTGGACACTAAGTTACTCTGGTGGCTGTGGGGGCATGCGCTGCTCCACAAGTCTTGGAATATCCAAGGCTTGCAGGACAAACCTCTACATTTAACACTTCCTCCGCTGCTTCTGCCTCCTCCTCTATCTCCTCTAGGGCAACCATCTGCGCCTTCAACCTCTGCCTTAATGAGACACACGTTCAAACAGTGCAGAACGAATCCCCACCACCTCCATACTGGGCAGCCAGGGCTGACCGCAAACAGGCAGTGTTAAAATTGATATGCCTTGGAGATTGCAGTCATACAACTGAAGAATTGTGGACATCTCTCCAGGCTGAGTTTGATTAATGGCTGTCTCCACTGAACCTGCATCCAGGTAAAGCCATGTCCGATAATGGTGCGAACCTGGTGGCAGCCCTACGGCAAGGCAAGCTCACACATATGCCTTGCATGGTTCATGTCCTCAACCTGGTGGTACAGCGTTTTCCCAGCCACTATATTGGCCTGGTTGAGCTGCTCCAGAAATCATGTAAGCTGTGTTCTTATTTCCACCGTTCACACCCCTCAGGTCATCAACTTGCATCTATACAGAGGTCTTTGTCCATGCCAGTTAATAGGTTGATATGTGACGTGCCAACAGGGTGGAATTCAACTCTGCACATGTTGCAGCGACTGTGGTAGTAGCAACGAACCCTGATGCTGTATGTTATGTCGTATAGCCTGGGCCAACACAGTATGGACGTGGCGCATGTTACGGTTACGGACTGGGCACAGATTAAGGGCATTTGCACCTTTCTGCACAGTCTTGAAATGGCTACTAAGATGGTCAGCGCTGACGCCGCCGTCATCAGCATCACTATTCTGGTCATTTATATATGCGGGAGCAGACTTTCAATAACCTGCGGGAGGAGATGGTGGTCCTAGAAAAGAGGAGGAAGCAGAGGAGGATGCGGAAGGGATAACATTGTCTCTAAGTTCCAAATTGCATCACACAGGTGGGTGCCAAGGCAGGGTGGATTACTGCGATCAAAGGGGGCTGATGATAACAGACAAATTGTTATCGAAGGTGCAAGATCAAAAAAATGGAGGAGGAAGAGTTGATGGGCAAGCAACTGTCAGATGAAGAGTATAATCCTCCTCTCTCTGTTTTTCGTGGTTGGCGGGAGGGGATGGAGGTAACAAGCATCATTGTTGTTCAGCCACCAACAAGGCATGGGCTTGGCCCTCATAGTAGAGCCCGATATATGAGTGCCTTCTTGCTGCACTATCTGCAACATGATACCCGTATACTTATGACTAGGAATACTGCTGACTACTGGGTGGCCACTCTGTTAGATCCACATTATAAAACCAAATTTTGCCAGATGTTTCCCACCCTGGAAAGGGACCCACGAATGCTGGAGTATCGAAACACTCTTTTACACAACCGTAAGAGAGTTTTTCCCCAAGAAAGCAGTGAAGCACACAGTTCACATCGCAGCTCTAGACTTCCAACCTCCGGCACATCAATTTGTCAGCGCCAAAACATTAGCAGCAGCAGTAGTGTAAGTGGATGAAGCAATTTCCTTTGACACTCTTTTGTAGATCAGCTCATGCACAAGCACAACAGAGTCCAAGTCTTACAAGTGGTGAACGAATGGAGAGGCTTGTGTAGGAGTATCTAGGACTAAATATCTATACCATCAATGAGGGTTTGCAGCCTTTCACATTTTGGTCTTCCAAAATGGATGAGTGGCCTGAGTTCGCCTCACATGCCTTTGAGGTTTAATTGTGCCCGTGAGCCAGCGTTCTCTCAGAACGTGTGGAGCGCCCCCAGGGTCTCGCCAGGGAAGGCGGGGGTACTTGGAGCCGGGCCCGGTGGAGTTCAATGGGAAGTGTCACGGTAGCTGTGACCCGGTCCATGGCCCTGGGTGTCCATTGTAAAAGGGGAATATTGAGCGTGTGGATGATTAAAGTTTATTAGTGAATGATTCGTGACGCCACCTGTGGTGTTCTACAATGAAGATGTTAAGCCGACGATGCAGACAGATCCTCTGGGACAGATGGAGTGGTGCAGCAATGATGTTGTGGCCCTCCACAGGTAGGGCAGTAGTCCCAGGGCAGTGTAGGTGAAGAGATAGGGAGGAGACGCGATGGTGCGGTGTCAGTCACAGTGATGTAGCAGTGCTGAGTGTGTTGGCACAGGAATAAGTGGAGGACACCAGGGCATGTAGTTCCAAAGCTTTACTCACAGTCTGTTGAGCACACAGGTGCCCGCATCCGTGCCGTGTCCTCCAGGCCAGGGGCCCAGCCAACCACCAGGCAAGATGAAGTACTCCGTTCCAACACTCCGCCAACATAAGTGCCTTTTCTGAACGTCTCCCTTTTGCGCCTATAGTGAAGTGCTCTCAGTACTGAGTAACACTGGAGTTCTTCCTGTCAGATGTTCCTATGAACTCTACTTGTATGACAGACAGCTGTAGCCTGCTTCGGGGACTCCTTGCTACCAAGTCCCGGCTCACTATCGTTGCTGTTGTGCCCCCAAGTCTTGCGTGGAAATAAAGTGGTGACAACTTCTATTCCTCCGGTGTCTGTCGCAGGACCATTAGTATCCATACAATCTCGGGGACCGGACCCCGGCCTTGCGCTGTGAACTTGGGAAGGGTTCTGCTCTAACCCTGATCCTTAGTCCTCCTCTCCTTACGTTCCTTCCTTCTTATGGAGAGAGTCAGGCTTTCCATCAATGTCTCTTTCCTGTGCCAGCGTACCCAGGTCACTGAGGTCAGCTGCAGCACTTCCTTCATCCATCCCACTCAGGGGATCTTCACTCTTCCTCTAACTCTGTCAGACTGACTAAATCCTAAACTCTTCCCGCTCTTTTGGTGCAGATTAAACTCCACCCACCTCCCAGCACGCTTTGTGTTCCAAGCAGGGAGCCACCAAAGGGTGCTTTGCTACACTACTATGTTGTGTGGGATGCAGGTGTTGGAGCGTGGTCAGGAGTCTCCGCCTTACCTGAATGGTGGGGTACCACAGCTCAGGAGGAGGTGCGGTACCTCTGTGGCGACTGAACCCTCAGGGGCGCCACACGTGCCTTCAGCGCTGCTGGTGGCATCCTGACGTATAAATTCAGCCGTCTGTCCCCTGGAAGTGTAGAAATAAGCAATGGGTATATACTCCAAACTAGAGATCACAATTTAAAGCCAATTGGAGATAAAATATAATTTTTAATCAGTCACTATTAAAAATTCTCTTTTTATACCTTTGAATGACACCATTCATTTTATTATGTGATGCACTGTAAAGCAGGAAAAAAAATTCCAAGTGCATTGAAATTGCAAAAAAAGTGCAATTCCACAATTATTTTTTATTTTTTTTATTTAGCATGTTCAATATAAGGTAAAACTGACATGGTAATATGATTCAAATATGATTCTCCAAGGCAGTATGAGTACGCAGATGGCAAACATGTATATATTTTTTTTTTATTTAAGTGGTAGAAAAAAATTAGGAAATTTGCAAAAAAAAAAGCATTTTGCTTATGTTGCCATTTTCTGGGATATTACTGTATGTGGACTGATTTTTTGATTGCCTCTTATTGTGATGTTGTGGTGTAATTCTGCCATTTCGTTTTTGTTTTTTTCTGATTATACCATTTAGATATTAATTTATTAATATTAATTTCTGTCATATTTTGATAGTAAAATAGTTAGCAACATAGTAACATAGTTAGCAAGGCCGAAAGCAGACATTTGTCCATCCAGTTCCGCCTATATATCAGACTTTTACTAAGGCCGGGGTCACACTTGCGAGAAACTCGCACGAGTCTCATGCCTCAACACCCGACACTGCCGCCGGCACTTGGGACCAGAGTGTGCGGCTGCATGTATTTCTATGCAGCTGGGCGCTCCGGTCCGAGTGCCAGCGGCAGTGCCGGGTATTGAGACGCGAGACTCGTGCGTCTTTCTCGCAAGTGTGACCCCGGCCTTACACAGTGATACCAAATATGTGTATTTTTACTTTTAATGGGACAAAAGGGGGGTGATTTGAACTTCTGTTTTTTGGGGGAGTTTTTCATATTTTAAAAAACATTTTTTAAACTTTTTACTGTATTTGTTAGCTCCTTTAGGAAACGCTGGCTTTCACAAGTGAATCGGCATGAGAAGCACAGAAGTCTTCAGCCGTCCCCTAGCTGTCATGGTAACTCATAGGCATCACATGATCATGTCATGGGTGCATCATGGATGTGTGTAATGATACCCCCCTGCTGGTGCGTGTTAAAAACTGCTGTCAAGGATTGACAGAGACATTTAACAGGTTAACCCCTTAATCCCTGGAGGTATTTTCCTTTTTGCGTTTTCATTTTTTGCTCCCCTTCTTCCCAGAGCCATAACTTTTTTATCTTACTGTCAATATGACCCTGTTAAGGCTTGTTTTGTACTTTTGAATAACACCATTTGTTTTGCCATGTCATATACTAGAAAACGGGAAAAAAATCCAAATGCATTGAAATTGCAAAAAAAAGTGCAATCCCACACATTTTTTGTTTGCTTTTTTTACTAGGTTCACTAAATGCTAAAACTGACCAGCCATTATGATTCTCCTGGTCATTACGAGTTCATAGACACCAAACATGTCTAGATTCTTTTTTAACTGGTGGAAAAAACTTTGTTAAAAAAATTGCACCATTTTACTATACCCGTAGCATCTCCATTTTTCGTGATCTCAGGTTGGGTGAGAGCTTATTTTTTGCGTGCTGAGCTGACATTTTTAATGATACCATGATACCATATTGGTGCAGATACGATCTTTTGATCGCCCGTTGTTTCATTTTAATGCATTGTCACGGCTACCAAAAAAAATAATTTTGGTGCTTTGACTTCTTTCTCGCTATGCTGTTTAGCGATCAGGTTAATCTTTATTTATTGATAGATCATGCAGTTCTGAACTTGACGATACCAAATATGTGTATTTTTTTACTGTTTTATTTTGAATTGCGCGAAAGGGAACTTTTATTTTTTTTATATTTTAAAAACATTTTTATTTTACTTTTGGCATGCTTCAATAGTCTCCATGGGAGACTAGAAGCTGTCATAACGCGATCGGTTCAGCTACATACAGGCAATGATCAGTTCACATGTATGTAGCTAATTTACTCACTTGCTATGAGCTCCGACCACTGGGCGGCGCTCACAGTGAGCCGGCATTGACAACCATAGAGGTCTCCAGGAGATCTTTAGTTGTAAGGCTAACCCACCGGTGACCTGCGATCACGTGGCAGGGGTCACTGGTGGGCGTATTTCTGGCGCGATTCCATGAAGCACATGTTATATGCCGCTGTCAGAATTTGCCCTTCCCGATTGCCCTGGTTTGTTGGCAATCGGGGTAATGAAAGTTGGAGTTGATGTCAGCTGTGAATAGTCCAAAAACACAGCTAACAGTAAGCCCTGGTGTTAGTAATGGAGGAGTGTCTGAGAGATTACTAATCCAGTAATACAAAGTATCCCGGGTCACACTTGCGAGTGTGATGCGAGAAACTTGCACAAGTCTCTCGCGTCAATATCCGGCACTGCCGCCGGCACTCGGACCGAAGTGTGTGGCTGCATGTCTTTCTATGCAGCTGCACACTCCGGTCCCGAGTGCCAGCGGCAGTGCTGGGTATTGATGCGACAGATTTGCGTGAGTTTCTCACATCACACTCGCAAGTCTGGCCCCAGATTAAAAAAAGCACACAAAAATACTTCATTAAAAAATACACTCCCTGACTCTTTCACTGGTTCACCAAAATCCCAGGCAGGTCTGATCTAGTTTAGGAGATACGACATAGTTCACAAATGTATACCTGAAAAACATAAAAAAAGAGAAAGAAAAACAAGACACTGTCCCTCATTCATCAATTTAATAGAAAGCAAAGTTTTGACTCAGGTCCAATGTAGTACAGCGCTTCCCTCCACATTCCTCTTTTCCGTCTATCAAAGCTTATGGAGCCTTGATCTGAGGCTCCATGGCCTTTGAGCAGCAGCCACTCCCAGCTGACTCTGTATTCCACGAGACCCAATGGCTCTGAAGAGTCATGACATTAGTAATGTTACCGCTCATCAGAGTTTCCGGGTCTCGTTACCCTCTGTGCAGACTCTGATGAGTGGCAACTTCACTGATGTCACCTCTCATCAGAGTCATCAGGTTATGCTGAGTGCAGCGTGAACCGGGAGTGGCTGCTGCTCAAAGTGTATGGGCTTTGATCGACAGAATCAAGGGACGTCTGGGGAAGCGCTGGACTACAGCAGAACTGCGTGGGAACTTTGCTTTCTAATAAATTGGTGAATGAGGGGCAATGTCTTGTTTTATTTCTCTATTTTAATGTTTTTCAGGCTTCCATTTGTGGACTACGTCGGAGCTGCCGGGGTTTGTAACAACAGCCCCCATCATCTCTTTACTACTGTATTATTAACCCCTTAAGCCCCAAGGGTGGTTTGCACGTTCATGACCGGGCCAATTTTTACAATTCTGACCACTGTCCCTTTATGAGGTTATAACTCTGAAACGTTTCCATGGATCCCGGTTATTCTGACACTGTTTTCTCGTGACATATTGTACTTCATGATAGTGGTAAAATTTCATTTAAATAACTTGAGTTTATTTGTGAAAAAAATGGAAATTTGGCGAAAATTTTGAAAATTTCGCAATTTTCCAACTTTGAATTTTTATGCCCTTAAATCACAGAGATACGGCACACAAAAAACTTGATAAGTAACATTTCCCACATGTTTACTTTACATCAGCACAATTTTGGAATCAAATTTTTTTTTTGTTAGGAAGTTATAAGGGTTAAAAAATTGACCAGCGATTTCTCATTTTTGCAACACCATTTTATTTTTACGGACTACATCACATTTGAAGCCACTTTGAGGGGTCTATATGATAGAAAATACCAAAAAGTGACACCATTCTAAAAACTGCACCCCTCAAGGTGCTCAAAACCACATTCAAGAAGTTTATTAACCCTTTAGGTGCGTCACAGGAATTTTTTGAATATTTTAAAAAAAATGAACATTTAACTTTTTTCAGGTTCAATTTTTTTTATTTTACCAAGGGTAACAGGAGAAATTGGACTGCAAAATTTATTGTGCATTTTGTCCTGAGTACACTGATACCTGATATGTGGAGGGGAACCACTGTTTCGGAGCATGGCTGAGCTCAGAAGGGAAGGAGCGCCGTTTGACTTTTTCAATGCAAAATTGGCTGGAATTCAGATCGGACGCCATGTCACATTTGGAGAGCCCCTGATGTACCTAAACAGTGGAAACCCCCCACAAGTGACCCCATTTTGGAAACTAGACCCCGCAAGGAACTTCTCTAGATATGTGGTGAGAACTTTGAACCCACAAGGGCTTCACAGAAGTTTATAACGTTCAGTGGCACAATTAAAAAAAATCACATTTTTTCCACAGAAATGATCTTTTCACCTCCAATTTTTATTTTCCCAAGGGTAACAGGACCCTAAAAGTTATTGTGCAATTTGTCCTGAGTACGCTGATACCCCACATGTGGGGGTAAACCACTATTAGGGTGCATGGCAGAGCTCGGAAGGGAAGCAGCGCCATTTGACATTTTTGGCTGGAATTGAGATCGGACACCATGTCGCGATTGGAAAACCCCTGATGTACCAAAACAGTGGAAACCCCCCACAAATGACACCATTTTGGAAACTAGACCCCCCAAGGAACTTATCTAGATGTGTGATGAGAACTTTGAACCCCCAAGGGCTTCACAGAAGTTTATAACATACAGTGGTACAATTAAAAAATCATATTTTTTCCACAAAAATGATCTTTTCATCCTCAATTCTTATTTTTCCAAGGGTAACAGGACCCTAAAAGTTATTGTGCAATTTGTCCTAAGAAAACTGATACCCCATATGTGGGGGTAGACCACTATTTGGGCACATGGCAGAGCTCGGAAGGGAAGCAGCACCATTTGACGTTTTTGGCTGGAATTGAGATCAGACACCATGTCGCGTTTGGAGAGCCCCTGATGTACCAAAACAGTGGAAACCCCCCACAAATGACACCATTTTGGAAACTAGACTCCCCAAGGAACTGATCTAGATGTGTGGTGAGCACTTTGACCCCTCCAGTGCTTCACAGAAGTTTATAACGCCCGGCTGTGAAAATAAAAAAATCGTATTTTTTCCACAAACATGATCTTTTAGTCACCAATTTTTTTATTTTCCCAAGTGTACCAGGAGAAATTGGAGCCCAAATGTTGTTGACCAATTTGTCCTGAGTACGTTGATACCCCATATGTGGGAGAAAACTACTGTATGGGCACATGTAGGGTCTCGGAAGGGAAGTAGTGACGTTTTGGAATGCAGACTTTGATGGAATGGTCTGCGGGTGTCATGTGCGTTTGGAGAGCCCCTGATGTACCTAAACTATAGAAACCCCCCACAAGTGACCCCATTTTGGAAACTAGACCCCCCACGGAACTTATCTAGATGTGTGGTGAGCACTTTGAACCCCCAAGTGCTTCGCAGAAGTTTATAACGCCTGGGCGTGAAAATAAAAAAATCATTTTTTTCCACAAGAATTATATTTTTGCCCCCAATTTTTTATTTTCCTAAGGGTAGCAGGAGAAATTGGACCCAAAAAGTTGTTTTGCAATGTCTTGAGTAGGCTGATACCCCATATGTGGGGGTAAAACACTGTTTGGGCGCATGGCAGAGCTTGGAAGGGAAGGACCACCATTTGACTTTTTCAACTCAGAATTGGCTGGAATTGAGATCAGACGCCATGTTGCATTTGGAGAGCACCTGATGTGCCCAAACAGTGGAAACCCCCCAATTCTAACTCCAACCCTAACCCTAATCTCAGCCCTAACCCTAGCCCTAACCCTAACCCTAGCCCTAGCCCTAATGGGAAAATGGAAATAAATACATTTTCTTTTAATTTTATTATTTTTCCCTAACTAACGGGGTGATAACAGGGGGTTTGATTTACTATTTATGGCGGGTTTTTATGTTTGGCAGCTGTCACACGCTAAAAGACGCTTTTTATTGTAAAAATAGTTTTTGCATCACCACATATTGAGAGCTATAACTTTTCCGTATTTTGACCCACCGAGTCATGTGAGGTCTTATTTTTTGCGGGACGAGTTGACGTTTTTACTGGTACCATTTTCGGGCATGTGACATTTTTTGATCGCTTTTTATTCTGATTTTTGTGACGCAGAATGAACAAAAACCAGCGTTTCATGGATTTCTTTTGGGGGAGTGCGTTTACACCGTTCCGCATGCGATAAAATTGATAAAGCCCTTTTATTCTTTGGGTCAGTACAGTTACAGCGATACCTCATTTAGGTCTTTTTTTATGTTTTGTCGGTTTTATGCAATGAAAACTATTTTACATTAAAAATAATTATTTTTGCATCGCTTTATTCTGTGAGCTATAACTTTTTTATTTTTTTCGCTGATGATACTGTATGGCAGCTTGTTTTGTGCGGGACAAGATGACGTTTTCAGCGGTACCATGGATATTTATATGCGTCTTTTTGACCGCGTGTTATTGCACTTTTTGTTCGGCGGTATGGTAACAAATCATTATTTTTTGCTTCGTTTTTTATTTTTATTTTTAAAGGGGTTAACTAATGGGACAGTTTTATAGGGCAGGTCGTTACGGACGCAGCGATACCAAATATGTGTACTTTTATTGTTTTTTTTTATTTATTTCCAAAAAATGAATTTATTGGGGGAATATTTTTTTTTCTAATTTATTCGGCGATTTTTTTTCAATTATTTTAACACTTTTTTTTTTTTTTTTTAACTTTATTACATTGTCCCAGGTGGGACATCACTGTCCTGTGACAGATCGCTGATCTATCACATCACAGATCACTGTGACAGATCAGCGATCTGTCACAGGCAGTGCAGCAGGCTTCCTCGTGCCTGCGCTTTGCAGGCACTGAGTAAGCCGGCTCCCTGCAGGAGCCCCCCGCAGCGGCGCTGCACATTGCACTGCCGTGGGGGGCTCAGGAAAGCACGGAGGGAGCCCCCTCCCTGCCGATGCTTCCCTTTAACCCCCGGTACACCGCGATCGTGTTTGATCGCGGTGTGCAAGGGGTTAACGTGTCGGGGGCGGTCCGTGACCACCCCTGACACATTGTGCCGGGTGTCAGCTGTGATAATCAGCTGACACCCGGCAGCGATCAGCGGCGCTCACCACGTGGGCGCCGCTGATCGCTATGACGTACTATCCCGTCCCTGGGGATTAAGTCCCAGGGCACATGGACGGGATAGTACGTCATATGGGATTAAGGGGTTAAGGACATACTGGGAGTTGCAGGGTTATGTGATACAATTGTATATGATGGGGGATGACCTGACACATCAAATGATTGCTGTACTAAGTTTGGTGATGTATTCATGTACTGATGAAGGCTCAGGTAATGTATTCCTTTGCAAGTGATGTTTCTGGTGCTACATTCCTGTACAGATAATTTTTCTGGTGCTCTATTCCCATACTGATGGTGGTTCTGGTGCTTTTATCCTGTACTGATGGTGGTTCTGGTGATATATTCATGTACTGATGGTGGTTTTGGCGTATTGTTGTACTGATGGTTGTTCTGGTGCTGTGTTCATGTACTGATGGTGATTTGGGGATGTACACATGTACTGATGGTGTTTATGATCCTGTAGTAATGGTAATGAGTAAATCCCTAATTTGTCAGAATGACAATAGATCATTATAGGGTCAGTTTGCTATCCGTTGCACATATGGAAAACACAAAGACTGAAAATACAGCCGCTTGAACAAAGTCATATGTCAACTAAACAATTGTTTCATTAAAACCCCATACATTTTAAATAACTGTTAGCTGGAAGATGGTTCAGCAAATCATTTGGCAGCAAGTATCTCACCCAACTATCCCAAACACAGAAGCACTTGCTCTGCTACTCTTCTGTTTTCTCTATGAGAGAGCCACTGACAGATATCACTGATTGCTTATATTAGAGCACTAAAGGATCTGTAGTCCTAAATAGGAGATTCTGGATCCTTTTCTTCCCTGAAATTAATCTGTCTGCCCCCCCATACACATTAAAATGGCATCAAAACTTGTCAATAATAGTCGAGGTTTGGTCAATGTTAGTCCAGGGTCACCATCATTACTGCCCCGTATGGTGTATGGGGCCCCCTCTCCTCTGCTCAGCGGGTCTTAGCGGCAGGATTCTGCCAGTGCAGTAACTGAACCTGCATTTGGGATGCAGGTTCAGTTAAACTCCATTGCCGTGCGGGCCTGCATGGTAATAGTTAAAAGCCGCCAGCCAATCGGAGGTTGGCAGCTGACGTCAACGCACACGTTGCCGGCGTATGACGTTACACGGTGGCATGATGAGAGACACGGGGGCAGAATGGGAGACATGGGGACAGAATGGGAAACACAGGGGCAGGATGGGAGACACAGGGGGCAGGATGGAGACAGATGGAGCAGGATGATCGGGCAGGATGGAGACAGATAGGGCAGGATGAGACATGGGGCAGGATGGAGACACATGGTGCAGGATTATGGGCAGCATGGATACAGTGGAGACAGATAGGGCAGGATCACGGGACAGATGGGGCTGGATCACGGGACAGATGGGGTAGGATCACGGAACAGATGGCGGATGATGCAACATCATATGGGGGCAGAATAGATACTAATGAGGGCAGGATGGGAGAACACATGGAACCAGACCAGGATGGGAGAACATATGGCTGGAGCCAGGAATAAGACACACGGGGGCCAGGATGGGGGATATTATTACCATAATGGCTAAGTAAGGGATATTATTACTGCAGTGATGTATTTATTTTATTTTTTGATGATACTGTTTTAAATAGGGGAGGCGGTCCTCTTTCTGTGCAGGGCTATAATATTTCGCCTTTTTTTCTTCATCTGGTGTAGTTTAGAAGTTTGGAAAAAATTAAGTAATACTGTATGTTCTGCAAGCGGTGCTCTAGATAACTGTGTTATTTCCTGCAGAGACAAGCCCTGGATGGATGAATATGAAAAGCAAAGATGAAGTACTTCACCTAGAGATGTCACTGGTGAGTCAGTGTGTTACCTGTACACTGACACTATACACTGTATACTATATACAATGGTCCTGTATACAATGTTACCAGTGATCACTGTATTACCTTTACTCTGACACTATATACAGAGCTCCTGTGTATATTGTCACCGGTAATCACTGTATTACCTGTACACATACACTGCTTACTAAGTACAGATCTCTTGTTTATAATGGCACTTATCGTGATATTAGTATTGTGGGTTTTTTTTATTAATGATCAGTATTGTAGTATTCAGTCACTATGTGGCTATGTGGTGGTAATATGTTGTCCGGCCATGGTGTGACAGCATTTGTTCCTTGTATGCACTATTATTTGGTCACTATGTGGTCGTAATGTAAGGGGAGCACAGGACTGTAGTCGTGACCTGCATTACTGCAACATCTATGTCCAGTCCTTCCCCTACAGAAAACAGTATTCTTCTCTTTAGCGAACCTGCATCTCCAAATTCAGCTTCCCCCGGACTCTTCCGAGGCAACGATGGTCCCTCTTTCAGGCGACCCCCAACAATAGAGACACAGTCCAAGATAACTTTAACATTCTCTTTTACTGAATACTTCACACGTTACATCCATAGTTTGTGCATCATGGAATTCACTTGTTTCCTCATCTTTCCCTGTCCCTTCTGTGCAGTACATGCCCAGACCGAACCGTCCTAGACTGCTCCCCAGTTCCTTCCTGGCTTAACCTTGCCATGATGACAACTCCTTCTGCCTGTTTCGCCCCAGACTCGAAATCATCAGCCACTGCCTCTGGTAAAGCATCTGTCCCGTCTGTACTGATCTCATCGAAGTTCCAACTTCCTTCATCTCCTCAGTCCAACTGACTCCTGCCCTAAAGGCATCCGCCCAGGTGAAGAGTCGCCACAGCTTTCCTTCCCTGTTCTGGTCCACTACAATGATGCACAGTGGCCTTGGATAATGTGGACTGCAGCGCTTTAACATTACGTGGCTGCCAAGCTGTCCGGGCCTATAGCCCATGTGGACATAACGGGCACCCTTGCCTTGTCTGACCTAACTTCCTAGAAACTCCTGTCTTACCATCCGGTAGCCCCTCCAACACTTAACCCTCTATAACCAACCTATACACTATACCTACAGTGCACACTAGTATGCCCCGATCTAGTGGCCCATAAAGGAATTACACCTACCCTTAGCTATAAGAACTATATACTAAGGTGCCCTCCTCTAATGTCCCAAAAGGATGCACCTTACTTTCCCTAAACAGTACATGAACATTAGTACACATCACATATAATATATACAGTAGTACACCAAAGGAACACAACACAATATAATGCAGTTCTCTAAAGAATGGTAACACATGTATACATGTGGCAGTACCATAAATGTGGGCGATAATACATCTTACTATGTAGCAGTACTGCAAATATTTATCATAGACATTATCAACCTTAACATATGTAAACAGCAACAGATGGAAGACAATCAAAAGAAGGGACGCAAGGAGGCAATTCCATCTCACCACCTTACACTTCTCCTTTCCTTGAACTTGGTCATCCTCGACCAAGGCATGATTCAAAGTTTAAAATTTTCAACCATAGAAAACACAAGTCACTTGGCTTAATTTAAGCTGTATCCGGTATGGTTCCCAGTCCTCCAGGAGTTAGAGACCTTCATCAATAGCAGTGGACAATTCGTATTTACACTTCCCACAAGTGAGAAAGCAGTCCTAGAAGAAGTGCTCCCCCTTCATTTGAGAGGAGTACAGTCTTTCCAGTAGTCTCCGGTTAGGAAGACAGACTCTCCTTTTTTCCAGCAGAATGGGCGCAACAGACAAAAAGAGTCCATAGGCTCCATATAATGTGCCTAGCTCGCAGTCCTCTAGGCCGAAATCACACACAAAAACACAAACAACACGGACATTGCTTCGCCTTCAGCATTGTCAAAGGCTGAACTTCACCCGCTTACCGTGAGCGGGGCTTTCTTCTTGAAGGGCTACAGTGCCCACAGGGATGCGGAACAGTCCCAGCAGCTCCAATAGGGATATAACAAGCATAACACATTTTTTTTCCAAGTTCAACAGCACGCACCGTGTCACTTCGTTCTTTCCATATGTCATCTCTGCAGCCGCAGAGGATGCAGACTGCTCCATTGTAGCGCCACCAGGCTCCCGGGTGCCAGCTGATGTTTGGGCCTGCACCCACTCCTGGAAGAGTACCATGTTGTCCTCGTCGTAGAGGGTAACAGTAACCGCATAGTAACCTCGATGACAGTCCTCCTTAAAGGAGACCTGGTCTCCTTTTTGTAGCAACTGCCCAAACTTGACTGGCGCCACATTGACATACATTTTGGCATCCGTCCCTTCTTCCCGAATAAAGCCGTGACCTTAGTCGGTGTTGGTATATACCAACCATCCGCTGGTGTGCCGCCCCACCAGAACGCCCCTGCCAGGCCACCGCAGCGCCTTCCAGACCTCCCTCTCCCACTGCTTTTTATCATAGATCACTCCTTCTACCGAGGCGGCCTGCCTGGGAGTGGGGAAGGGACCCTCTGCTGCTGGGTTGGAGTGTGTGGCCCCCAGAGCTGTAGCTGAGAGATAGGTCAGACCTCCGACAGCTGGGGGCGAGAAGACTAGCTCCCCCATGGGAACAAGAGGGCGAACGACGGCCTCCGGGATGGGATTTTGCAAGGAGTGTCTTCCCTCCGGGGTCAGGGATGAGGGCACACTCACCCGCTCCGAAGGGGCTGAGGTGGACGTAGCACTCCCCGGAACGTTGGCTCCTTCCGTGAGAATGCCCGCATGCTTGGTGGTCGAATGGAGTGCCGGTTCGCCCTTCACTTCCAGCCGTGGTTCCTCCCGGGCAGTCGCCAGTTCCGGTTCCCGCTGAGCAAACAGTAGGAGCTCCGGTTCACCCGATCCTCGGGTCCGATGCTGCACTGCTGGTTCCGCATGTGAAGAATACCGCCTCTGGATAGGTGGTAACTCCATCAGCTGGATACTCCGTGGCTGAGGTAACTCCACAGGCGGACAGATGGGGACCTCAGCCGTTTCCTTGTTGGCCTCAGGAGGCTGGGATTTCGCTCTTTCTTGCAGCCACCTCCACTCGATGCAGCACACGCCTTGGCAGCTATGGGTGCATGAGTGCTGCATCATGGTCGGTTCAAGTTCACAAAATGGAAATGTACAACTTCTTGCGGGGTTTTCTTTCTGAGTCCCGCCCGTCACCAGGGAAACCGCCTCCAGCTGCTCCTCCCATCCATTGTTGGTCAGTGGAAGGGGGCGAGGTTTTCTCCTATTCATACTGACAGGCAGGTTTTGGCACCAGGAGACGACGGCAACGCCCATGAAGGATGCGGTTTTCGTTGTTGTTTGCTTCTTCTCCATGATCTCCCAAGAATCTCACTGCCGCCATCTTGGTCACAGTAGAGATTTTAGATTTTCTTTCCCAGTCAGTCAAGTCCAATTCAGTAATCAAGTCCGATGTTGTCACAAAATCGGTAGTAGGCAAATCCAGTGTTTCATTCACAATTTCTTCTTCAGATACAGCAACTACTTGTTCTTTCTCCCGGTCATCTTTCAGAGGCACAGCATATGCACACACATCTTCATTATCATTTCTTTTAGCTGGTTCGCCACATGGCGAGGTAGTTGCATCCTGCCAACTACGCCAAATGTAAGGGGAGGACAGGACTGTAGTCGTGACCTGCATTACTGCAACATCTATGTCGAGTCCTTCCCCTACAGAAAACAGTATTCTTCTCTTTAGCGTACCTGCATCTCCAAATTCAGCTTCCCCCCGGCTTTTCCCAGGCAATGACGGTCCCTCTTCCAGGTGACCCCCAGCAATAGAGACACAGTCCAAGATAACTTTAACATTCTCTTTACTGAATACTTCACACGTTACATCCACAGTTGGTACATCATGGAATTCACTTGTTTCCTCATCTTTCCCTGTTTGGCTGTTGCTTCTGTGCAGTACACGCCCAGACCAAACTGTCCTAGACTGCTCCCCAGTTCCTTCCTGGCCTAACCTCGCCATGATGACAATTTCTTCTGCCTGTTTCGCTCCAAATGGGCCCAACTGCACCCTGAATAATAAAGTGCAAAAAACACATAAAAAATGTGAGATATTAGTATTCAAGTCTTTATTGTGCATTAATATACCAAGCAACCGCCCCCTCCATGGATTGGTAGGTTGTGAGTGATTGTCTCATAGGTATTCTTGCACCTTTGTTGCAGCCATTTTAACTATATGGGTCCACTGCATCCTGATAGTGCATTTGTTTAGAGGCCTGGGCAGGTAAGCATCACTGCCTTTTTTGCTGTGTTTTTGAATTTTTGGAAGATTTTTAAGTCCTCTTTTTGTGCTATTGCTGTTTAGTGTTAGGACTCGTAAGCGTGGGGACCCGTGACGAGGGTTACGAGCTTACGTATTTTGGCCAACTAATACCGCACATTTTTTATGTGTTTTTTTGCCTTTTATGTTTCAGGGTGCAGTTGGGCCCATTTGGTCTTGTAAACTGTGGTGTCTATTCACATTGGATGCATTTTGATAGAACTGGGCAGCGCGCCTGATATAATAGAAGGGCGTAACTAATAGGCTGGTAACCTGGATGCTGTGCATTGCCATAGTGTGAACAGCGCCACATACAAGTCTTCATTTTGCATTAATATACCAAGCAACTGCCCCCTCCATGGATTGTTAGGTTGTGAGTGGTTGTCTCATCAGTATTCTTGCACCTGTGTTGCTGCTACCTTAACTATATGGGTCAACTGCATCCTGATGCATTAGTTTGGAGGCCTGGGCAGGTAAGCATCTCTGCCTTTTTTTGCTGTGGTTTGGGTATTATAGGTTTCTATATGGTGGTAATATGGTGTCTGGTCATGGTGCGGTGGTATTTGTAGTCTCACTGTAAAAATGAGGGTTACTGCAGAGTAACACAAACTCCACTAGATGGCAGCAGAGTGGAGAATGAGCTGAATATCCTGCAACGAAGCAGGCCAGCAGAAATACAGTGAAGCAACCACTAGGTGGCAGCGGAATAGTCAGAGAGCCGAGTCAATACCAGAGAATAACACAGTACAAAGGGGAAATCCAAAACACAGAGTCAGAAGCGAGCAAAAGGTTAGTGTCAGTCAATAGCTGAGCTAACAGATGGGAGAGACAGGATCAGGTCAGGGATGAGCTAAAGTCAAATACCAGGGAATCCAAACACACAGGGAAATAAGGAGCAGGGTCGGGTAGGAGGAAAGTCAACAGACACGGTAGGGTTAGATTAGCATAGCAGGACAGATCAGGAACTCACCAGAACCAGCTAAACATGCCGAAGGTAAGCAATATAACTGGCAATGCACACCAGTTGCAGCCCAGAGATATAGCAGACTGGACACAAGAACGAGGCAGGGGAAATTAACCCCTGACAGGACCAGACCGGGAATGGAGAGACAAGACAAAAACCTGGCCTGGATCATGACATTTGTCCCTTGTAAGTGATCATTGGTCATTTTAAAAGTTGAAAAATAAATAATAATATACCTAAATTGTATTGGATATTTTAACAAATGATTAATAGGGTAGAGTAGCAGAGCTCCACCAAAAGAGTCTACCTTGTCATGGTGGTGGCTTAAAAAATCTTTTGTCCAAAACAAAAGCTGCTGGCTAGTGTGATTTCGTGATGGCAATTGTTAATGTGTGTGTGGTGAAAAAAGTTTACCGCCAGTCACAGAGGCATCAAGCTGATGAGAGAGTGATTCTCCCATCAGCCTACTCCTGCTGGTATTCCCAGCCTAAAAAATAGCAGCCTGCAGCTGCCACAGAAAAGGCGTATAAATTAGATGCACCAATTCTGGCACTTTGCCCTGCTCTTCCCACTTTCCCTGGTGCAGTAGCAAGTGGGGTAATGGTTGTGGGGTTGAATTCAGCTGTTTTATGGCCTCTGACATCAAGCCCACAGGTTAGTAATGAAGGTGAGTCTATAAGACACCCCCATTACTAATGCCATAGTAAGTTTTGAAATAAACACACAGCCTGATTAAAGTCCTTTAATTGAAATAAAATAAATAAACAAATTTATACTCATGTTACGCCTAGTCCATTGAAGCCCTTATCCCCTGTAGAAAACAGAAAATAATAGACATCAATGATACTCACCTTACGCCCATTCCATTGAAGCCCTTGTCCCTTGTTAAAGAAAGAAAAATGATAAACAACCATATCCCTCCCTGTCCAACGTGAACATAATCCATAATGTCCCACAATGATCCAGATTATTTGGAGAACGGCAACATCAGTAACCGCTCTCCTTGTCATCCGGCTTACACTGACAGGAGCGTAATCTCTCCTGCAGTGTCTAGTGCTGAACTGATGTGAGAAGGTTCACCAGAGTTCATAACTAAACCCCAGTGAACTTATTAATGGCACCATTTGCTGCGTGAGAATGTTCTCTCATAGCAATCGGTGCTGTGGGTTCATCGAGGTTCAGCTATGAACTCCGGTGAATTTTCTCACCGCAGCTCAGCCGACGGCTTTCCCTGTGCTGCTTATGAAAATTACGGGGGACCCCACACCGTTTTTTTCATTTTTTTATTTATTCTTCTAGAAACTCGACACACAGTATTATGACCCCCACAACTCACCCACCAATGTATCATGGCCCCCACTCAGTATGATAGACCATCACACACAGTATGATGGTCCTTACAGTCCCCCATGCCAAGTATTATGGCCCCCACACAGTAAGATGGCCCTCACAAAACATCTTATCCCCCATACACAGTATCGGAGTCCCCACAGCATCCCACATGTACTGACATTACAAAAATGAAACTACTCACCTAGCCTTGTTCCCCCATTGGTGCATCGTGTGTATCACCTAATCTTGTTTCCTCATTTGTGCAGCATGTGTACTGAGACTCTGCAAAACAGATGTGATCTAGTGACATAATCGAGCCTACTGCACTAAGACTCGGATGCTCAGTCTGAATGGTGCAGCAGGGAGCTTATGGCTCCTTGTTATAACATTCTATTCAAATTGAAATTATAACGATAGCTGACAATGGGGGCCACAGCAGCAGCCGTGTGGTTTCCCATTCTGGACGGTATGCCCATGGTATTTCCCACTTGATCACTTATGGAATACCTACAGGAGATAGTCGGATCTCTTATACTAATGAATAGGTATTTGGCTCACGTCTTTACTGACAATTGACCTGTTCTTAAGGCAGATGCAGCTCCCATTAGTGAGATTGACATCTGCTATACAGTTACGGAATATCCTGTGGATATGCAATAAATGTACAAGATGGGAGAACCCATTTTTTTTCTAATCTAATTATAGGGAAATATGTGCTATTGAGAAGAAAGTCATGCAATGACTAAAGCATTACACACAGACAAAGTATGAGGAAGAGACTCTCCTGATAAGGCCTAGTAAATATTTGACAGTATGTTTACTTAATTATTACGATGTCACAAAGGGAACCAAAGAAAAAGGCCGTCCTCAGTGTTATTATCTTTTAGAGACACAGATACCTTGCTCCATTGTGTCACTGGATTTTAAAAAGACAGTTACCTCAGCATGTGTAATTTGGGTAATTTTTTGGAATGAAGATCACTTTGTGCAAGATCTGTAGATGAAAACATTTACCTGCGGCCTACTTACTGCTACCAACGTTTGCTTTGGTATATCATCATCATGAACAGCAGGTAAGCCGTTTGTATATATTATATTTTTTTACTTTTTTTTATAGATGGTATAAAAAGTTCCTAAACTATCTGGTAATCTTTGACCAGTATTAGCTGGACTAACGCATATTTGAATATAGTGGGCAAATGATTCCTTAAAAAGGATTAGTAGACACCAGCCTGTATGACAAAACTGGACTGTAAGTGTGCAGAAAAAAGGGTAACTTGAAGCTGCTCAGCCCCAAGGCATGTATCATGTACAGAATGTGCCTCCTCATATATAAAAGAAGGCTTTTTGTTTGCCCCCTCAAAAAAAAGGTTCACACTTTGCTTTTTTGCTGCTTTTTTTCTCTTGGCAGCAAAAAAAGCTACAGTCAAGCCGAGGGTTTTTCTGCTTTTCTTGATACTTTTTTTGTTGCGTTTTTTGCTACGGTTTTTCAGGATCCCAAAGCTCAGCTTTGCTTCCAGTTTAAAAGCATAGAAAACATAAAACATTTTGGCAAAAAAGGGTAATTTGATCAAATTATTTAGAGTTTTTTTTATGATTATTAGATAGGACATTGTTTACTTTCAACACATATCATTAATTTAAAATATGTTTGGAAAAACCAAAGGATTGCCTTAGAAAAGATTTTTACGTCTGAAAAAATAGCGACTATTCTGGATTCATGTATGAAGCGCAGCTGTGAACTGACATTATATTCGTGATGCATGAAAAAATACACAATTGCAAATGTAAAAGCAGTTGAATTGGTCAGCATTGTTTACTTTAACATATATCACTAATTTAAGAAACAAAAGGATTTCTTTTAAAAAAATGAAGTGCAAATTACACTACAATAAAAAAATACTAATTCCAACGGTCATGGGACAACACCAAGATAATATGGTTTATACTTATTTATTTTATTCATTTATATAGTGCTATTAATTCCACAGCGCTTTACAGACATCATCACTGTCCCCGATGGGGCTCACAATCTAAATTCCCTATCAGTATGTCTTTGGAATGTGGGAGGAAACCCACAAAAACACGGGGAGAACATACAAACTCCTTGCAGATGTTGTCCTTGGTGGGATTTGAACCCAGGACCCCAGCACTGCAATGCTAACCACTGAGCCACCGTGCAACCCATAATATATGTGGGGAAAAAAAAAAAAGGGTTTCACATCCTGTTATACCTGCTGCGAAATCTGATAGCAGCGGTTTTGCTGCATTTTTGCACCTGCTCATTGATTTCTATGGGTGAAAAAGCGCTGCAAAAATACTACAATAACGCTGAAAGAGTTGACATGCTGCAAAAGCAGCAATTTTCCAATTCAGCGAGGAGAAAAAAAAACAAATGTATGCAAGAGATGTCCGGTAGTGTAAGAAGCAGCTTTTAATTTGCTTAAAAAAATCACAGCAAAAAGTAATGCTACAAAAACACAATGTGTGAACATAGCCTAGGGTTTAGTTGTGTATTATCTAATTTGTCAACTGACTAAACTCTATGGCCCCAATTCATCATTTGCATTTTTAAGTCACTTTGCTTTTTTTGTCATGTGGCATCATTTGCCATTTTTGGCTCTAAATTTATCAAAATGGCACACACGATTCATGAATTTGGCTCAAAGTAAAAATTGGGCTTTCTTACTGTCTTGAACTGTTTTAAAACTTTTGATGCCAAAAGTCACACAAATTGGAACAGAAAAATTTGGCATGCACAAAAATACATCGGGAGGTACGGAAGTTGTGCTAAAAAAGTCATAATTGATGAATAAGGCTAAAATATCTGGAATTGCTAGACTCTGCCCATTAAGCGGAAAACAAAAAAAAAAGTAGGGCACATATAAAATAGACTTTATCCCCTTAACCCGCAAAGCTTTTTTCGGTTTTGCGTTTTTGTTTTTCTTTCCCCTCCTTCCCAGAGCCATAACTTTTTTAGTTTTCCGTCAATATGGCCATGTGAGTGCTTATTTTTTGCTGGATGAGTTTTACTTTTGAACGACACCATTGGTTTTACCATGTTGTGTACTAGAAAATGGGAATAAAATTCCAAGTGCGGTGAAATTGCAAAAAAAGTACAATCTCACACATGTTTTTTGTTTGGCTTTTTTGCTAGGTTCACTAAATGCTAAAACTGACCTGCCATTATGAGTCTCCAGGTCATTACGAGTTCATAGAAACTAAACATGTCTAGGATTTCTTTTTTAAGTGGTGAAAAAATTCTTTGCTAAAAAAAAAAAAATTGCACCATTTTTCGAGACCCGTAGCATCTCCATTTTTCGTGATCTTGGGTCGGGTTAGGGCGTATCTTTTGCATGCCGAGCTGATGTTTTTAGTAATGCCATTTTGGTGCAGATACGATCTTTTGATCGCCCGTTATTTCATTTTAATAAAAAAATTCTCTCTGTTCATATAGTTGGATGAGAACAGGGGTTTCATATCTATATCATGGGTCATTTTATATCTAATTATACATCATGCCTCACTGAATGATTGCTTGTTTATTTGTGCAGAAAACAATTTTTTTCTACATGCGCCTCCATATGCATTTTTTTGCGCATTTATTTGTATATGGAAGTAAGAAAAACTCAATGCTTTCATAAATAATTCTATTTTAATTGATACACATATTTTGTATCAAAAACAAACAAAAATAATTTTTTTTACACACAATAGGCTGAGTACCGCTTCCGATTTTCTTCCATATGCGCTTTCACATGCATTTTTTGGCGTATTGATCCAATATATGGAAGTAGGAAAAATGTAATGTTTTTAAAAATAATTCCATTCAATTGATACAAATTCTATGTATTAAAAATAAATAAAAAATCTTTTTCTCCATACAATAGAATAAGTACCGCTTGCGATTTTTTTTTTGTATACATAAGACAAAAATTTCTTTCTGCTAATGCCACAGTTTTAGCCCATATTTGCAACATCAAAATCTTTGATTTAGCACATTGTTATGCCCCATATAATTTAGTTGTTGAGGCTTACATTGATAAAATATTTGCATTCAATGCGCTTCTTGCTAAATATTAAATCAATGATATTGGTGTATCTAAAGTAATAATTACAAATATGTAAATACTTTGTTATTTCACAAAGGAAGAAAAATATCTTCTCTTGAAATGCTATATTCTATATGGGCTTGTATTTCCTTTTTTCTTGTACCTTGTATGATGTTTTTTCTTAGGATTTTTTATTGTTACTATGCTACTGCTTTTTCATGCATTTTTGCATGTTTTTTCATATTGTGAAAAAATGGTTAAACGTAAATGTTAAACGTAAATGTTAAATGTAAATGTTAAACGTAAATGTTAAACGTCTGTACACTTGTTTCTATGTTGTTCCTACACTTTAATGTAATCGATTATTCTACCGGTGTGTTCACCGGACCAGAGTTTGAGGCTGAGTTCACACGTGGCGTTTTTTCGCGTTTCCACGGCGGTTTTAACCGCGAAAAATAAGCATCCTATGCATTCCTATGGGATTCTGCAATGCTGTGCTAATGCTGCGGTTTTTACCGCTGCGGAATCGCTTTGCGGTAAAAAACGCAGCATGCTCATTAATTTTGCGGAATCGCGGCGATCCCGCACCCATAGGAATGTATTGTTCCGCTTACTTCCCGCATGTGGCTGTGCACAACATGCGGAAAGTAAGCAGAACAATTGCGGATGGTACCCACGGTCCGGAGGAGAGGAGACTGTCCTCCGGGCTTTGGGTACCATATCCCTGTAAAAAATTGAATTTAAAATAAAAAATATTGTTATTCTTGCCTTCCGGCGTCCCGCGCAGCCTTCCCGCCTCTCTCCACGCTCTCGTTCCCAGTAATCCTTTGCGAAAATGCCCGCGATGGCGTCCGTTCTCGCGGGATCGCGAAGTCTCGCAGTCAATCGCGCGATGTCATCGCGAATTACCGCGAGACGTCACGATCCCGCGAGAACAGACGCCATCACGGGCATTTTCGCAAAGGATTATTGGGAACGGTTGCGCGGGACGTCGGAAGGTAAGAATAACACCATTTTTTTTTTTCTACATTCTATCTTTTACTATTGATGCCGCATAGGCGGCCTCAGTAGTAAAAAGTTGGTCACACTTGTCAAACACTGTGTTTGACGAGTGTGAGCAACCTGTCAATCAGTTCTCCAAGCGATGCTACAGATCGCTTGGAAAACGCTAGTATTCTGCAAGCTAATTATGCTTGCAAAATGCTAGTTTTTCCGCGGGAAAATCGTGGGAATTTAAAATGCGATTTTCCCGCGGAATGGAATTCCGGAATTCTCGCGGTAATTTCCGCGAGATTTCCGTTACGTGTGCACATAGCCTAAAAGTGAGGTACTTGCTTGTATTTGGTATCATGAATAAGGGAGTATAGTCTTCAGAAACGCGTCGATACTATCACTTCTCTGCCACTGTATTGAAGATTTTATCCTCCATGTATGAAGTTTGGTGAATAAACCTGCCATTTCACTAAATTGGTCAAGCTGGACGCTTTTTCTTTGGATATTTCACGCCCTGACTCAGCGGGTCCGTGTTCCCAAGATCAAGATGCATTGACGGTGAGCTGGAATCTGTCTCTCTATTTCATTTTAATGCAATGTTGCAGCGACCAAAAACCTGTAATTCTGGCGTTTTGAATTTTTTTTCTCGCTACGCCGTTTAGCCATCGGGTTAACCCTTTTTTTTACTGATAGATCAGGCGAATCTGAACGCAGCGATACCAATTATGTGTATGTTTGATTATTTTATTTTGAATGGGGTGAAAAAGGGGGGTGATTTAAACTTTTATATTTTTTTAAATTTTTAAACACTTTTTTTAAAATTTTGGCATGTTTTAATAGTCTCCATAGGAGACTAGAAGCTGGCACAACTTGATAGGCTCTGCTACACAGAGGTGATGAGCAGATCACCTCTATGTAGCAGAATTACTGATTTGCTATGAGCGCCGATCACTGGGTCTCCTGCAGACCTCAGGCTGTCATGCCGAAACACACCAGTTACCCGCGATCATGTGACTCGGGTCACTGGTGCGTGTATTTCTGGCCCGATGGCCGGAAGTGCCATTTAAATGCTGCTGTCAGAGTTTGACAGCGGCATTTAACTACTTAATAGTCGCAGGTGGATAGAGATTCCACCCGCGGCTATTGCGGGCATATGTCAGCTGTTCACAACAGCTGACATGTCCCGGAAAAGATGTGGGCTCACCGCCGGAGCCCACATTAAAGCGGGGGATACCGACATCGGCGTAATAATAAGGCTAAAATATCTGGAATTGCTAGACTCTGCCCACAAAGCAGAAAACAAATAAAACAACAGTAGGGTTTATGTAAAATAGACTTTAAAAAAGGCGCAAAGCTAATGATGAATCAGGACCTTTGATTATAATGAGCCAGCAAATGCAATATAGGAGACAACATTTTAAAAATCTTGCAGCTATAGTTGATGCCACTTGTTTAAAGCAAGACATAAAAGATAAGCACAACATAAGTCAGCCACACACTGAGGCCGGAATCACACTTGCCGTATGAAAAATCGGTCCGATTTTCTCGGCCGAGAATTGTAGTAGTGTTCTCCGTATGATGATCCATATGTAATCCGTTTTCCAATGCAAGAATGCGATTTCCTCACATCTAGTATCCATATGACATCAGAATGCAATCTGTATGCAATGCGATTTTAACATGAGCTTTTACGTACAGCAGTTCTCTGTCATTGACACATCCTTTTAAACAAAATATTCTTCAAAACATATATATATATATATATATATATATATAAATATTAGATTGATAGATATATAGATAGATAGATTAAAAGCCAGCAAATGATCTGCCGCATACAGTATAATCACAGAGTGACAGGTTAGAATAGAATAGATATATACACATACAGTTGTGGCCAAAAGTATTGACACAAATTCTTTGGTATTATTATCTTCATTTAATTTGTCTTAAATGAAAAGTATTGGCACCTGGAGCAGTTTGCCAAAGAAGAATGGTCTAAAATTCCAGCAGAGCATTGTAAGAAACTCATTGATGGTTACCGGAAGCGGTTGGTCGCAGTTATTTTGGCTAAAGGTTGTGCAACCAAGTATTAGGCTGAGGGTGCGAATACTTTTGTCTGGCCCATTTTTGGAGTTTTGTGTGAAATGATCAATGTTTTGCTTTTTGCTTCATTCTCTTTTGTGTTTTTTCATTTAAGAGAAATTAAATGAAGATAATAATACCAAAGAATTTGTGTTTGCAATCATTTTCAGGAAGAAACTGAGTATTATCTGACAGAATTGCAGGGGTGTCAATACTTTTGCCCACAACTGTAGAATAGGTGGATATAGATATAGGAATAGATATCAGTGACACACATATATATGTGTCTTTATATTTCATAGAGAGATAGATAGAAGAATAACCGGTAATTCATTTGTCGGCTGTCAGTGACAAATACAATTAGCATAGTGCGTGTGCAAAATTCTGGACATGTATTTAATGAATAAAAGATTCTTTTACAGAAAAAAATGGCGTGGTGTCCCCCTATAATTAATAGCCAGCAATGGCTATGCAGAGAGCGGAGGGCTGATGTTAATAGCCTAGAAAGGGGCCATGGATCCTGCTCCCCCCGGCTAAAAACATCAGCTCTCAGCCGCCCCAGAAAAGTCTGTCTCAATTCTGGCACATAGCCTCTCTCTTCCCACTGCCCTGTAGCAGTGGCTTATGGGGTAATAGTTAGGGGGTGGAAAGGTGACATCAAGCCCCGAGGTTAGTAATGGAGAGGCTTCAATTAGATGCCCCTATTACTAACCCCATAGTCAAATTGTAAAGAAAACACAGACACCCATTAAAAAATACTTTATTTGAAATAAAGACACAGACTCTTCTATTAATTTATTCTTAATTAAACCATGCTTACAAATGTTCCTAATCCATGCAAAACCCTCGTTCTCCTGTAATAAATATAAATTAAAAAAGCAACAATATATCATACCTGTCCGTCTTTGTGTCCCACGTCATAATCCATATCTGGGGATATACATTTTTCAACCTGGACGGTGCTAAGATGCGACCATCCCTGCTGAAAAACACTCATGAGTGAGGAGATGTTGCCAGCGCAGCCTCAGTGACTAGCGCTGACATCACTGAGTCTGCGCTCCCTCACAGCCTGACCCACTCTGAACGCTGGAGCGTGGGAAAATGCTAGCTCATTTTTCCACGCTCCAGATTTCATCGCGGGTCAGACTGTGAGGAAGCACAGCATCAGTGACATCACCACTATTCACTGAAGATGTTCTCGCAGCCGGGCTGAACTGCTGTGACCTCAGGACCGTGGAAAAATGCCAGTGATGAGGTCACGGCAGTTCATGCTCAGTGTCTTCATAGCAGATCACCGTGAGAATTTCTTTGCAAGTCTAGACAAGACTACACAAACATTTCTCCTATATGATGGTAGGTCAGGTGGAAAAACCACAATTTCGTCCAGGTACAACCACCACATGGGAGTAAAGGAGATCTCTGAAGACATCATTCACAAAATCTTGGAAGACTGCTGGGGCGTTGCTGAGCCAAATGGCCAAACACAGTATTGGTGGTGACCATCTTGTGTGTTGAAAGCGGTCTTCCATTCATCTCCTTGGCGTATGCGGATTACATTATAGGCTCCTCCCAGATCCAACTTGGAGAGGATCCTGGCACCTTTCAAATGATCAAACAATTCCAGAATAAGAGGCAGTGGATAATTGTTTTTGATTGTGATCTGGTTGAGATCTCTATAATCAATACACGGTCAAAGAGTACCATCTATTTTTTACAAAAAAGAAGCCAGCTCCAGCAGGAGAAGCAGATTTCGGGAAGAATTCCCTAGCCAGATTCTCCTTTTTACATATCCAGACATGGATAGGGTCTCCTATTGTGACAACGGATAGATACGACCTCGAGGGGGTGAGGATCCTGGGAAAATCAATGGGACAATCATACAATCGACCTGGGGGTAATGCCTTCCCTTTCTTTCTTGTAAAAGATATACGCGTATGACCAGTAAGCGGCCAGCAAACCTCGCAGGTTGGATCTCATCATCAGCAGCCAGATTGGATGCACAGGAATCAAACATTTTTCATGGTAAGATTGTCCCCATCGGAGCATTTTTCTGGATTTCCAGTCTAGGATGGGTTCATGAACACGTAGCCTCAGAAGGCCTAGAAGAAGTGGATGTAACTCTACCTCCTTGACGACCATATGGATAGCTTTGGACAGGACCTTCCTATCAACTGATGACACCAACAAAGGATTCTTGAGGTGTCGGATGGGAATTTGGCACCACTCTATCACTTCTCAGTGCATGAAATTTCCAGCTGCACCAGAATGTAGGGATGCTGTTTCAACAACGTGTGAGCCTCCACAAGGTATTGATACAGTTAGAACCAATGGTGTACAGAAATCACTTTCGCCCAGGGAAACCTCTCCTACAGACTCTAAGCTTTGGTGTTTCCAAACTTCTTGGGACACATGCAAAACAGATATTCCATGCTACCACATCAGTAGCACAGTCCCTTGTGTTCCTGATGTTGTTCAGCCAACTTCAAGCAATCGAGCTCCATGGGTTCAGAGGTTGTACTGATGGACAGGGAAATCAGGTCTTCCAAACTGGCAAGAATGTCTTGACCAGCTAGATGTATAAGCTGCAGTGACAGCAGCATTTAACATGTTAACAGCTGCGGGTGAATCGCGTTTCCAACCGCGGCTGTTAGGGGCACATGTCAGTTGATGAAAAAATGCTCCCACCCTCAGTCACTGAGAATCGTGTCCCCACAGTGATTCCCTCCCCACAATTTCATACATGATTGCCTCACTCAGCATATTACCCGCACCAGCTTCCCACTCAATATTATGGTCATCAGCAGCAATCCACTCAGCATAATGCCCCCTACAACCCCTCACTCAGTTTAATACCCATACCAGTCCCCCACTCACTATTATTGACACACTCAATATTATGGCCCCTACCAGCCTCCCACCCAGTATTATGCCCTCTCAGCCACTCACTCTCTATAATTGCAACCTATTTATTATGACTGGTCTCCATTATTCAGTATGATGGCCCCACCAGCCCCCATTCAGTGTGATTGGCCTCTACAAAAACACTATTTAGTATGATGGTCTCCACAATTACTGACAAAAAACACTATTCACTTTTCCCCATTTCCACAGAACGCTGCTCCAGTCTGTGCAGTATAAGTACTGAGGCTTCAGCACGGCAGATGCAATGTAGTGATGTCATTATCCAACATATAAATCCTGCTCACCAGAAATAGCATTCCAGTATCGGAGCACGGGACCGCTGTGTCCAAGCGCCTGATCCAAAGTAATAAAGATGAATGTCCAGCTCCACGATATAGTGAAAATGCAAATCCTTTATTCACTTAATCCATACAAGTGAGGTTAAAAGCCAGCATAAAATAACAAGGCTTGCATTCTACGCGTTTCAAGTGACTAGGCACTCTTAATCATGATAAGCAGCTTTGTTGCAAGTAAATCTTATATACTCTATCCGGTCTACACACCGGTAAAATAATTAGTTTGACAAGTAAAAGAAAATTTCTTGATTCTTAAATTTCATTATTATTCATTGCATAAAGCTATTTACCTGGAGAAAGAAAACATACTGTACTTCATTCATCATACGCAGAAATTTGCACAGAACAAAGAAGAAAGAAGTTATTTGGGAAAGATGAAAAAAAAACGCAGCAATCAAAAAACTTCAGCCATTCAAGACATTACTGCAATATTTCGTTATATCATTAAAGGTATATGGAGTTGAAAAAATTCACAATCGAATTAGAGGTGGTGATTTAGAATCTGTGCTCAGGAATGGGGAGGCGTGGTGGATGTTCAAATTGAATACTAGTATACCACAGGGTTTAAATAAGAGAAAAGACATCATGCTTTTCTATTAAATTAGCTTCCTCGCACCTCTCCTCCTAGAAACATTTTGAAGAGTTGCATGCACTTATTTCTTTTTGTTTGCATGCAGCTATCGTGTATAAAGATGGATACAGTAGAAATATCTGGTAAGATTGCAATTTTTTTGCCATTTTTTTCTTTTTAACATATTTATTAATGACCTTGTAGGGGGCATAGAGAGTAGAATTTCAATATTTGCAGATGACACTAAACTCTGCAGGGTAATTAATACAGAGGAGGACAATTTTATACTACAGGAGGATTTATGTAAACTAGAAGCTTGGGCTGATAAATGGCAAATGAGCTTTAATGGGGATAAATGTAAGGTCATGCACTTGGGTAGAACGAACAAGTTGTATAATTATGTGCTTAATTGTAAAACACTGGGCAAAACAGTCACTGAAAAAGACCTGGGTGTATGGGTGGACGACAAACTCACATTTAGTGGCCAGAGTCAAGCAGCTGCTGCAAAGGCAAATAAAATAATGGGATGCATTAAAAGAGGCATAGATGCTCATGAGGAGAACATAATTTTACCTCTATATAAGTCACTAGTGCGACCACACTTAGAATACTGTGTACAGTTCTGGTCTCCGGTGTATAAGAAAGACATAGCTGAACTGGAGCGGGTGCAGAGAAGAGCGACCAAGGTTATTAGGGAACTAGGGGGTCTGCAATACCAAGACAGGTTATTACACTTGGGGTTATTTAGTTTGGAGAATCGAAGGCTTAGGGGTGATCTTATTACAATGTATAAATATATGTGGGAACAATACAAAGACCTTTCTAATGATCTTTTTACTCTTAGACCTGTGACGGGGACAAGGGGGCATCCTCTACGTCTGGAGGAAAGAAGGTTTAAGCATACTCACAGACGCGGATTCTTTACTGTAAGAGCAGTGAGACTATGGAACTCTCTGCCATATGATGTTGTAATGAGTGATTCACTACTAAAATTTAAGAAGGGAATGGATGCCTTTCTTGAAAAGTATAATATTACAGGGTATATACACTAGTCTCCTTAATATTGCGTTGATCCAGGGAGCTAGTCTGATTGCCGTATGTGGAGTCGGGAAGGAATTTTTTTCCCCAATGTGAAGCTTACTGTTGCCACATGGGTTTTTTTTGCCTTCCTCTGGATCAACATGTTAGGGCAAGTTAGGATAGGATATGGGTTGAACTAGATGGACTTAAAGTCTTCCTTCAACCTTAATAACTATGTTACTATATTTATTACCTCCTTCAAAATTGTATTCATTTTTCAACCTGTATATGTCCCTTTGCACAAAGAAAAATGGAAATATTTCCCCCTCTCTTTCCGTTTTTTTTTTTTTTTCCCAGCTATAATAGCCCATAGACAATGAAAATTATAGAAACATGCGGAAAAGCTGCAGCTTTTTATCGTTGCGTTTATTGAGCTTTACTCAAATTATATTTATTTTGTTTGCACAATTTACTTGCAACAGAGCTGCGTATCATGATTAAGAGTGCCTAGTCACTTGAAACGCGTAGAACGCAAGCCTTGTTATTTTATGCTGGTTTTTAACCTTACTTGTATGGATTAAGTGAATAAAGGATTTGCATTTTCACTATATCGTGGAGCTGGACATTCATCTTTATTACTAGTGATGTCATTATGCCTGCAGTGCATGGAATCTCAGACTCACCGCCGCAGGCGACTAATCCACCATTCTATTCAACATTATCACCAGCCTTCTCAGTTCCATTAGAACTGTTTTAGCAAAATATAATTAAAAGTTTGGGTGTCAGAAAATAAAAATACTGATCCTAAATGTACTTATTTCCTGTATTATACAGTTTTAAAGGGGTTAACTGATAATTATAATGTCCTTAATAAATATTTTTAATCTCTAACCACATAAGTAATTTGATTTCTGACAGAAAATGTAACGGAGAATACTCTCTGCTCATTCTTCTCGACCTTTCTACAGCTTTCAATACTGTTGACCACAGTCTCCTACTCCCAAGGCTCCAGTCACTAAGCATTAAGGACAATGCTCTCTCCAGGTTCTCTTCTTTTCTTTCTGACCGCTCCTTCAGTGTTTTGTTCGCTGACTCCATGTCATCTCCTCTTCCTCTAACTGTTGGGGTATCTCAGGGCTCAGTCCTTGGCCCCCTTCTCTTCTCTCTCTACACGGCCCCAATTGGACAGACCATCAGCAGATTTGGCTTTCAGTACCATCTTTATGCTGATGACACACAACTATACACATCATCCCCTGACCTTACCCCACTGTACTACAGAACGCCAGTGACTGTCTGTCCGCAGTCTACAACATCATGTCCTCCCTCCTTCTGAAACTCAACCTCTCCAAAACTGAACTTCCTCTGCTCCCGCCATCTACTAATCTCACTAAACCTGACATTTCCCTCTCCGTGGGTGGCACCATAATAACACCCCGACAGCAGGCACGCTGTCTGGGTATT
The DNA here is from genome assembly GCF_039654945.1 of Dendrobates tinctorius. Taxonomy (NCBI): domain Eukaryota; kingdom Metazoa; phylum Chordata; class Amphibia; order Anura; family Dendrobatidae; genus Dendrobates; species Dendrobates tinctorius. Next base: position 25,584,406 of record NW_027361827.1, on the reverse strand, counting down.
ATGTTTGACACCAATCTCTCATTCACATCCCATATACAATCTCTTGCCGCTTACACCTAAACAACATCTCTAGAATCTGCCCTTTTCTCACCATGGAAACAACAAAAACTCTTACTGTCACCTTGATCCACTCCCTCCTGGACTACTGCAACGCTCTATTAATTGGTCTCCCCGTTACTCGACTTTCCCTTCTCCAGTCCATATTAAATGTAGCAGCCAAGGTCATCCATCTGGCTAATCGGTACTCTTTGCCAATCATTACATTGGCTGCCCATTCATTATAGGATCCAATTCAAAGTACTTGTTCTCACCCACAAAGCTCTCCACAGTGCGGCACCCCCCCTACATCTTCTCCCTCATTTCTGTCTATCGGCCTAACCCATCGCTGCGCTCTGCTAACAACTTTCCACTTACCTCCACACTAATCCATTCCTCCCACTCCCAACTCCAAGACTTCTCCCGTGCAGCGCCAATCCTCTGGAATGCACTACCCCAACAAATTAGTTCTATCCACAATTTGCATAGGTTTAGGCGCTCCCTCAAAACACATTTGTTCAGCGTGGAATATGACGTTCACTAATCAAAGTCATTTTATGTGGCAGTGTGCATGTGTAGCCCATTCATCAGCTCATTCTATCCCCCACTCCCTCAAGATGGCTGGACCATCATTGTAAATACACACCTGTATCTCCCCCACCTCATTGTAGATTGTAAGCTCTCACGAGCAGGGTTATCTAATTTTGCTTTAATTATTGTATTGTTAACGTTGTTACTTATGACTTGTGTTTTGAAACTGTTAAACTGTAAAGCGCTGCGGAATGTGTTGGCGCTATATAAAGATTATTATTATTATTAATAACTAGCTATGAACCCATTCTACGCCTGGGTGACGAGCATTTTAATTGGTATATGGTCTCCCGTCCTGGTATGTGCTGCCACCCTCCTATCCTGGTACGCATGGCACCCCTCATTCCTATCCTGGTATGCATGGTACCCTCACACCCCCAATCCTGGTATGCATGGCACCCCATTCTTCATCCTGGTATGCATGGTCCCCTCACCCCTCAATCCTGGTATGCATGGTACTCCCTCATCCCTATCCAGGGATGCATGGTCCCCACGCCCCCAATCCTGGTATGCATGGCCCCCTCACCCCCTATCCTGGTATGTATGGTCCCCTCACCCCCTATCCTGGTATGCATAGTCCTCTCATCCCCCAAATCTGGTATGCATGGTCCTCTCACCCCCCAATCCTGGTATGCATGGTACTCCCTCATCCCTATCCTGGTATGCATGGTCCCCTCACCTCCTATCCTGGTATGCATGGTACCCCTCATCCCTCAACCCTGGTATGCATGGTACTCCCTCATCCCTATCCTGGTATGTATGGTCCTCTCACCCCCCTATCCTGGTATGCATGGTCCCGTCACCCCCTATCCTGGTATGCATGGTACCCTTCATCCCCCAATCCTGTTATGCATGGTACCCCTCATCCCCCAATCCTGGTATGCATGGTACCTCTCATCCCCTAATCCTGGTATGCATGGTACTCCCTCATCCCTATCCTGGTATGCATGACCCCTTATCCTGGTGTGCATGGTACCCCTCATCCCCCAATTCTGGTATTCATGGTACCCCTCATCCCCCAATCCTGGTATGCATGGTACCCCTCATCCCCCAATCCTGCTATGTATGGTCCCCTCACCCCCTATCCTGGTATGCATGGTCCCCTCACCCCCTATCCTGGTATACATGGTACCCTTCATCCCCCAATCCTGGTATGCATGGTACCCCTCATCCCCCAATCCTGGTATGCATGGTACCCCTCATCCCCTAATCCTGGTATGCATGGTACTCCCTCATCCCTATCCTGGTATGTATGACCCCCTATCCTGGTGTGCATGGTACCCCTCATCCCCCAATTCTGGTATTAATAGTACCCCTCATCCCCCAATCCTGGTATGCATGGTACCCCTCATCCCCCAATCCTGGTATGTATGGTCCCCTCACCCCCTATCCTTGTATGCATGGTACCCCTCATCCCCCAATCCTGTTATGCATGGTACCCCTCATCCCCCAATCCTGGTATGCATGGTACCCTTCATCCCCCAATCCTGGTATGCATGGTTCTCTCACCCCCCCATCCTGGTATGTATGGTACCCCTCATCTCCCAATCCTGGTAAGCATGGTCCTCTCACCTCCCCTATCCTGGTATGCATGGTCCCCTCACTCCTATTAAAACTACACACATACTCACCCTTCTTTCCTGTGCTCCAGCGCTGTCACCACGTTCTGCTGGAGGCCAGGGGAGGAGTCTGGCGCCGAAGTACGCGCATGCCCATAGCGCTGTCCGTCGCCATATTGCTGAAGACACACTGCAAGTGTGTCTTCAGTAAAATGGCGCAGGATCGCGCTATGCACATGCGCGATTCCGGCAGCACTCCCGCCCCGTCTCCGTCCGAAGAGAAGTGCCGCGGCAACGCTCCTCCCGGTCAGGTAAGTATGTAAGTATGGTGTCGGAGATGGCGGTATGCAGTGTGTATGGTACCGCCATCTCCGGCGCCATACACACTCCTCACCGCTGGCTGCCTCATTCTGTCTGGAGCCAGACTGCGCAGGCGCGTTGTGCTTGCGCAGTCTATAAAGGCTTCGGACAGAGTGATGCTTACAGCGTTACATTATAGATGCCCTACCATGATTTCATAGACAGTCATATCATTTTTTCGTCAATAAAGAGAACAAAATCCCTAAACACTGCAAACTACAATTTTTATTCTGATTGTAGCCAATACAGTGACATAATTTGGAGATATGCTTAGGGGAATGTAGCACATTCAGTGTATACTAATAACGACGTGTGATCTGAGCTTTAGCCAGTTTTTCACCTTTGATCAACTGATTGTACTGTAAACCTTGATTATCTTAATACTTATCTTTCTGTTTCATATCTCACCAGGTGTGTGTTAGGTCTGGAGCATGAAATTAAACAGGTCTTATAAGAGATTTGAGATTTCAATATTTAAAGGTTTAATGTTAAATATTGCACTATAATAGTAATTGTAAATGTGATCACTATAAAAAGTTTCAGTTCTTTTTAAAACAAAAAGCTCAAGTTTGGCAGTTAACACTATTTTCTCCAAGTAGAAATATCTTATTTCAGGGCATAAAATTCAAAGCATAGGAGATACTCTATGCATAGTGGTCATACCTAAGCAAAAAATATGCCAGTGCCAACAACATGAGTCAAATATCCACACTAACAAACTCACTCACCCTAAAACCACAACTAGGTAATACATGCTATTAAGCCGTATTTTAGGAAGTTATTAGCCTTGTCAATGTTATGTTTTAAAAATGTACAATACAGTGTATGATCACAGCATTGTAGGTTCCTTGATGCAGTTTAGTTGTGAAGGGTTTACATCTTGCTACGTCCACACTATCAGTATTTGCTCAGTATTTTTTCTCAGCATTTGTGAGCAAAAACCAGATGAGGAACAATCACAGGACAAGGTATAATAGAAACAAGTGCACCAATTCTGCATGTTTGACCCACTCCGGGTTTTGGCTTACAAATACTGATGTGAAATACTGACTAAATACTGATAGTGTGCCGTAGCCTTAAAGCGCTTTCCACTTTGAGGAAAGTGGCCCTTAAAGACTCTGAAATAGTTAAAAATAACAGAGCACTCTACTGCGGGATCTCCGCTGCTGCTCAGGTCTTGGTGTTTTTGCTAGTCAATGATTTAAGCCATGCATACAGCAGGGGGAGGACGGGGCTACCATGCATACAGCAGGGGGAGGATGGAGGAGCCATGTATACAACAGGGGGAGGATGGGGGAACCATGCATACAGTAGGGGGAGGATGGAGGAGCCATGTATACAACAGGAGGAGGATGGGGGAGCCATGCATACAACAGGAGGAGGATGGGGGAGCCATGCATACAACAGGGGGAGGACGGGGGAGCCATGCATACAAAAGGGGGGACCACACATACCAGGACAGGGATGAGGGGACAATGCATACCCGGCTTATACTCAAGTCAATAAGCTTACCCAGTTGACCGTGGCAAAATTAGGTGCCTCGGCTTATACTCAGGTCGGCTTATACTAGAGTATATACGGTATATAAAAAATAACATGTACACAAAGTTTTATCTATATATTGTAGGGGTTGTAATCATTTGGGTGCGATGGGAGGAAAGCAGGAGTATTGTTCCATTTAAAAGTTCATGTGGGTTCATTGCTTCATAAACCCAGAAGCAAAAACAGAAAGTAAACAGCCTTTAGATCAGACAAAACAATGTACAACTATCCATAGTAGGGCTCTGCTCTGCCAGGCCTGGGCACACAGACTGGAGTAATGACCAGTACTCTGGCTCGGTCTGGAGCCACACACACAGGAGGCCTTCTCCCTCCCAACACACAGACCATGTGCCAAACAACAGCCTCCATTATATAGGCTATAACCACACCCAGAGGTGAGGTATGTGGATAGCCAGACCCGCCCATTAGAGATGAGTGACTTTGCCTTTTTTTGAGTCAAGTCGGGTTTCATGAAACCCGACTTTCTTAAAAGTTGGGTCGAACGAAATCAGCCGACTATAGGGAAAAGTCAGGGTCCGACTGAAACACGAAACCCAATGCAAGTCAATGGGGAAGCAAAGTCGGCAGGGAGTGGAGGACAGTAAACACACCTACAGTGCCCATTTCAATGCCAACAACATCAATTCTTATTACTTAAGCTTGTCAACCTTAATTTACTTTATGCTAATAGTTACGCATTGAAAACTGGGCGTTATTTGGCTAAAGTTGTGGGGGTAGGGCTGGCGCCAGGTTTTCGTGTGCCCTGGGCCAAACAGTGTGAGTGCGCCCTTTTAACACATACTACAATTCATAATGCTCCGGCACAGAAATATAGGTATAGTACAATGAAAAGTACTTCACTGCTTACATGACATGACTGATATCTATTTAAAATTCTACAATAGCTCAAAAAACAGACAGTATGTTACTCCATACAGTATTATGGCCACCACCTAGTGCACCATACAGAATAATTAGCCCCATATATTTCTCCATACAGAATAATTGGTCCCATATAATGTTCCATACAGTATATGATGAGCTCCACATAATGCTCCAGAATATGTTGGTCCCCATGGACGATGCTCCAGTGTGTTATGGGCCCAAATAATGCTCCATATATAATGGGCCCCATTTCTAATGCTCCAGTGTATAATGGGCCCCGTAAATGCTGCTCCAGTGTCTGATGTCCCCAATTTGGAATGCTCCAGTATATGACATACTATATATATATATATATATACACACCATATATATATATAGTATATATACCTATCCTGGTATGTATGGTCCCCTCACCCCCTATCCTGGTATGCATGGTACCCCTCATCCCCCAATCCTGGTATGCATGGTACCCTTCATCCCCCAATCCTGGTATGCATGGTCCTCTCACCCCCCTATCCTGGTATGCATGGTACCCCTCATCTCCCAATCCTGGTAAGCATGGTCCTCTCACCTCCCCTATCCTGGTATGCATGGTCCCCTCACTCCTATTAAAACTACACACATACTCACCCTTCTTTCCTGTGCTCCAGCGCTGTCACCACGTTCTGCTGGAGGCCGGGGAAGGAGTCTGGCTCCGGAGTACACGCATGCCCATAGCGCTGTCCGTCGCCATATTGCTGAAGACACACTGCAAGTGTGTCTTCAGTAAAATGGAGCCGGATCGCGCTATGCGCATGCGCGATTCCGGCCGCACTCCCGCCCCGGTCTCCGTCCGAAGAGAAGTGCCGCGGCAATGCTCCTCCCGGTCAGGTAAGTATGGAGTCGGAGATGGCGGTATGCAGTGTGTACGGTACCGCCATCTCCGGCGCCATAGACACTCCTCACCGCTGGCTGCCTCATTCTGTCTGGAGCCAGACTGCGCAGGCGCGTCGCGCTTGCGCAGTCTATAAAGGCTTTGGACAGAGTGACGCTTACAGCGTTACATTATAGATGCCCTACCATGATTTCATAGACAGTCATATCATTTTTTCATCAATAAAGAGAACAAAATCCCTAAACACTGCACACTACAATTTTTATTCTGATTGTGGCCAATACAGTGACATAATTTGGAGATATGCTTAGGGGAATGTAGCACATTCAGTGTATACTAATAACGACGTGTGATCTGAGCTTTAGCCAGTTTTTCACCTTTGATCAACTGATTGTACTGTAAACCTTGATTATCTTAATACTTATCATTCTGTTTCCTATCTCACCAGGTGTGTGTTAGGTCTGGAGCATGAAATTAAACAGGTCTTATAAGAGATTTGAGATTTCAATATTTAAAGGTTTAATGTTAAATATTACACTATAATAGTAATTGTAAATGTGATCACTATAAAAAGTTTCAGTTCTTTTTAAAACAAAAAGCTCAAGTTTGGCAGTTAACACTATTTTCTCCAAGTAGAAATATCTTATTTCAGGGCATAAAATTCAAAGCATAGGAGATACTCTATGCATAGTGGTCATACCTAAGCAAAAAATATGCCAGTGCCAACAACATGAGTCAAATATCCACACTAACAAACTCACTCACCCTAAAACCACAACTAGGTAATACATGCTATTAAGCCGTATTTTAGGAAGTTATTAGCCTTGTCAATGTTATGTTTTAAAAATGTACAATACAGTGTATGATCACAGCATTGTAGGTTCCTTGATGCAGTTTAGTTGTGAAGGGTTTACATCTTGCTACGTCCACACTATCAGTATTTGTTCAGTATTATTCCTCAGCATTTGTGAGCAAAAACCAGATGAGGAACAATCACAGGACAAGGTATAATAGAAACAAGTGCACCAATTCTGCATGTTTGACCCACTCCGGGTTTTGGCTTACAAATGCTGATGTGAAATACTGACTAAATACTGATAGTGTGGCCGTAGCCTTAAAGCGCTTTTCCACTTTGAGGAAAGTGGCCCTTAAAGACTCTGTAATACTTAAAAATAACAGAGCACTCTACTGCGGACTCTCCGCTGCCGCTCAGTTCTCGGTGATTTTGCTAGTCAGTGATTTAAGCCATGCATACAGCAGGGGGAGGACGGGGGAACCATGCATACAGTAGGGGGAGGATGGAGGAGCCATGTATACAACAGGGGGAGGATGGGGGAGCCATGCATACAACAGGGGGAGGACGGGGGAGCCATGCATACAAAAGGGGGGACCACACATACCAGGACAGGGATGAGGGGACAATGCATACCCGGCTTATACTCAAGTCAATAAGCTTACCCAGTTGACCGTGGCAAAATTAGGTGCCTCGGCTTATACTCAGGTCGGCTTATACTAGAGTATATACGGTATATAAAAAATAACATGTACACAAAGTTTTATCTATATATTGTAGGGGTTGTAATCATTTGGGTGCGATGGGAGGAAAGCAGGAGTATTGTTCCATTTAAAAGTTCATGTGGGTTCATTGCTTCATAAACCCAGAAGCAAAAGCAGAAAGTAAACAGCCTTTAGATCAGACAAAACAATGTACAACTATCCATAGTAGGGCTCTGCTCTGCCAGGCCTGGGCACACAGGCTGGAGTAATGACCAGTACTCTGGCTCGGTCTGGAGCCACACACACAGGAGGCCTTCTCCCTCCCAACACACAGACCATGTGCCAAACAACAGCCTCCATTATATAGGCTATAACCACACCCAGAGGTGAGGTATGTGGATAGCCAGACGCGCCCATTAGAGATGAGTGACTTTGCCTTTTTTTGAGTCAAGTCGGGTTTCATGAAACCCGACTTTCTTAAAAGTCGGGTCGAACGAAATCAGCCGACTATAGGGAAAAGTCGGGGTCCGACTGAAACACGAAACCCAATGCAAGTCAATGGGGAAGCAAAGTCGGCAGGGAGTGGAGGACAGGAAACACACCTACAGTGCCCATTTCAATGCCAACAACATCAATTCTTATTACTTAAGCTTGTCAACCTTAATTTACTTTATGCTAATAGTTACGCATTGAAAACTGGGCATTATTTGGCTAAAGTTGTGGGGGTAGGGCTGGCGCCAGGTTTTCGTGTGCCCTGGGCCAAAGAGTGTCAGTGCGCCCTTTTAACACATACCACAATTAATAATGCTCCGGCAAAGAAATATAGATATAGTACAATGAAAAGTACTTCACTGCTTACATGACATGACTGATATCTATTTAAAATTCTACAATAGCTCAAAAAACAGACAGTATGTTACTCCATACAGTATTATGGCCACCACCTAGTGCGCCATACAGAATAATTAGCCCCATATATTTCTCCATACAGAATAATTGGTCCCATATAATGTTCCATACAGTATATGATGAGCTCCACATAATGCTCCAGAATATGTTGGTCCCCATGGACGATGCTCCAGTGTGTTATGGGCCCAAATAATGCTCCATATATAATGGGCCCCATTTCTAATGCTCCAGTGTATAATGGGCCCCGTAAATGCTGCTCCAGTGTCTGATGTCCCCAATTTGGAATGCTCCAGTATATGATATACTATATATATATATATATATATATATATACACACCATATATATATAGTATATATACCTATCCTGGTATGTATGATCTCCTATCCTGGTATGTATGGTCCCCTCACCCCCTATCCTGGTATGCATGGTACCCCTCATCCCGCAATCCTGGTATGCATGGTACCCTTCATCCCCCAATCCTGGTATGCATAGTCCTCTCACCCCCCCCCTATCCTGGTATGCATGGTACCCCTCATCTCCCAATCCTGGTAAGCATGGTCCTCTCACCTCCCCTATCCTGGTATGCATGGTCCCCTCACTCCTATTAAAACTACACACATACTCACCCTTCTTTCCTGTGCTCCAGCGCTGTCACCACGTTCTGCTGGAGGCCGGGGAAGGAGTCTGGCTCCGGAGTACATGCATGCCCATAGCGCTGTCCGTCGCCATATTGCTGAAGACACACTGCAAGTAAAATGGAGCCTGATCGCGCTATGCGCATGTGCGATTCCGGCCGCACTCCCGCCCCGGTCTCCGTCCGAAGAGAAGTGCCGCGGCAATGCTCCTCCCGGTCAGGTAAGTATGGAGTCGGAGATGGCAGTATGCAGTGTGTACGGTACCGCCATCTCCGGCGCCATACACACTCCTCACCGCTGGCTGCCTCATTCTGTCTGGAGCCAGACTGCGCAGGCGCGTCGCGCTTGCGCAGTCTATAAAGGCTTTGGACAGAGTGATGCTTACAGCGTTACATTATAGATGCCCTACCATGATTTCATAGACAGTCATATCATTTTTTCATCAATAAAGAGAACAAAATCCCTAAACACTGCACACTACAATTTTTATTCTGATTGTGGCCAGTACAGTGACATAATTTGGAGATATGCTTAGGGGAATGTAGCACATTCAGTGTATACTAATAACGACGTGTGATCTGAGCTTTAGCCAGTTTTTCACCTTTGATCAACTGATTGTACTGTAAACCTTGATTATCTTAAGACTTATCTTTCTGTTTCCTATCTCACCAGGTGTGTGTTAGGTCTGGAGCATGAAATTAAACAGGTCTTATAAGAGATTTCAATATTTAAAGGTTTAATGTTAAATATTGCACTATAATAGTAATTGTAAATGTGATCACTATAAAAAGTTTCAGTTCTTTTTAAAACAAAAAGCTCAAGTTTGGCAGTTAACACTATTTTCTCCAAGTAGAAATATCTTATTTCAGGGCATAAAATTCAAAGCATAGGAGATACTCTATGCATAGTGGTCATACCTAAGCAAAAAATATGCCAGTGCCAACAACATGAGTCAAATATCCACACTAACAAACTCACTCACCCTAAAACCACAACTAGGTAATACATGCTATTAAGCCGTATTTTAGGAAGTTATTAGCCTTGTCAATGTTATGTTTTAAAAATGTACAATACAGTGTATGATCACAGCATTGTAGGTTCCTTGATGCAGTTTAGTTGTGAAGGGTTTACATCTTGCTACGTCCACACTATCAGTATTTGTTCAGTATTATTCCTCAGCATTTGTGAGCAAAAACCAGATGAGGAACAATCACAGGACAAGGTATAATAGAAACAAGTGCACCAATTCTGCATGTTTGACCCACTCCGGGTTTTGGCTTACAAATGCTGATGTGAAATACTGACTAAATACTGATAGTGTGGCCGTAGCCTTAAAGCGCTTTTCCACTTTGAGGAAAGTGGCCCTTAAAGACTCTGTAATACTTAAAAATAACAGAGCACTCTACTGCGGACTCTCCGCTGCTGCTCAGTTCTCGGTGATTTTGCTAGTCAGTGATTTAAGCCATGCATACAGCAGGGGGAGGACGGGGGAACCATGCATACAGCAGGGGGAGGATGGAAGAGCCATGTATACAACAGGAGGAGGATGGGGGAGCCATGCATACAACAGGGGGAGGACGGGGGAGCCATGCATACAGCAGGGGGAGGATGGAGGAGCCATGTATACAACAGGGGGAGGATGGGGGAACCATGCATACAGTAGGGGGAGGATGGAGGAACCATGCATACAGCAGGGGGAGGATGGAGGAGCCATGTATACAACAGGAGGAGGATGGGGGAGCCATGCATACAACAGGGGGAGGACGGGGGAGCCATGCATACAAAAGGGGGAACCACACATACCAGGACAGGGATGAGGGGACAATGCATACCCGGCTTATACTCAAGTCAATAAGCTCACCCATTTGACCGTGGCAAAATTAGGTGCCTCGGCTTATACTCTGGTCGGCTTATACTAGAGTATATACGGTATATAAAAAATAACATGTACACAAAGTTTTATCTATATATTGTAGGGGTTGTAATCATTTGGGTGCGATGGGAGGAAAGCAGGAGTATTGTTCCATTTAAAAGTTCATGTGGGTTCATTGCTTCATAAACCCAGAAGCAAAAGCAGAAAGTAAACAGCCTTTAGATCAGACAAAACAATGTACAACTATCCATAGTAGGGCTCTGCTCTGCCAGGCCTGGGCACACAGGCTGGAGTAATGACCAGTACTCTGGCTCGGTCAGAAGCCAAACACACAGGAGGCCTTCTCCCTCCCAACACACAGACCATGTGCCAAACAACAGCCTCCATTATATAGGCTATAACCACACCCAGATGTGAGGTATGTGGATAGCCAGACCCGCCCATTAGAGATGAGTGACTTTGCCTTTTTTTGAGTCAAGTCGGGTTTCATGAAACCCGACTTTCTTAAAAGTTGGGTCGAACGAAATCAGCCGACTATAGGGAATAGTCAGGGTCCGACTGAAACACGAAACCCAATGCAAGTCAATGGGGAAGCAAAGTCGGCAGGGAGTGGAGGACAGTAAACACACCTATAGTGCCCATTTCAATGCCAACAACATCAATTCTTATTACTTAAGCTTGTCAACCTTAATTTACTTTATGCTAATAGTTACGCATTGAAAACTGGGCATTATTTGGCTAAAGTTGTGGGGGTAGGGCTGGCGCCAGGTTTTCGTGTGCCCTGGGCCAAAGAGTGTCAGTGCACCCTTTTAACACATACCACAATTCATAATGCTCCGGCACAGAAATATAGGTATAGTACAATGAAAAGTACTTCACTGCTTACGTGACATGACTGATATCTATTTAAAATTCTACAATAGCTCAAAAAACAGACAGTGTGTTACTCCATACAGTATTATGGCCACCACCTAGTGCACCATACAGAATAATTAGCCCCATATATTTCTCCATACAGAATAATTGGTCCCATATAATGTTCCATACAGTATATGATGAGCTCCACATAATGCTCCAGAATATGTTGGTCCCCATGGACGATGCTCCAGTGTGCTATGGGCCCAAATAATGCTCCATATATAACGGGCCCCATTTCTAATGCTCCAGTGTATAATGGGCCCTATAAATGCTGCTCCAGTGTCTGATGTCCCCAATTTGGAATGCTCCAGTATATGATGGGCCAAATAGATGATGCTCCAGTGTATGATGGGCCCCATATATCATTCTCCAGTGTATATTGCTCCCCAAAAAATGCTCCCAACATTTAAAAAAATTAAATACCTCTCCTCGCTGGGCACTGCTCTACTCTGGACTCCTCAGCATTGCCATCTTCATGCTCTCTGCACTTGTACGGTTTCGGTAGAGGGCATACAGACGTGATGTCATCGCGCTCTCTAACCTGAATGTCACTGTCAGGAAAGGCGGAAGACGTCACCGCGGTGGAGCAGGGAGAAGTAAGTATTGCAAGTGCTGTGTCCCTGTTCAAGCATGAGGGCCCACTCGTGGGCGATGGCACTGGCACAGGGCCCCTCATAGTACGACGGTATGTCTGACGGCGAGTGGGCCCTCCCACGGCAGAGACACTTTTGCGTACTATGAGGGGCCCTGTGCCACTGCCGTCGCCCACCTGCTCAGGGAACCGGCACTTTCATCTGCACCTTCCTCTGTGTCACCGTGTAAGGTGGTATAGTATGCGGGAAGGGGCACCTGAGTTTCATCAGTGTCACATTCTTGCTCTGTAGGTCAATGTACCAGCAGAATCATCTAGCAGTGGCTGTGCATCAGTGCGCTCCATCTCCGATTCATGTTGGACTGGGTAATTCAGAATTTCACTTGATAACACTGGCATGGCATGTGAAAAGAGCTCCATGGAGTAATCTGAAGTGTGGGCTGCCACATCCTTCACTTTTACTAGGGGTGAAGGAGACAAGGAAAGGGGTGGTTCCTGACCAGAAGCCTGCACTGACGACTCAGTGCTTGCATTTTTTTAAACTTCAGAAGAGGAGGCGATAGAGCTGGAGGCTTTTTCGGCAATGTAAGGCAAAACCAGTTCCTGATGCTCCGGCTTTAAGAGCAGTTTACCTACTCCCAGAAAAGGGAGCCTTAAAGGCCTTCTTGTGCCAGACGATGACGCAGGCTCAACACCTCCTGCCTTAGCTGCCATTGTGCTTTTGGCACTACCAGCAGATGCACCACCACCACCACCATCAGTACTAGCTGGCCCCCCACACCCACATCTGCGGCCTCTTCCACCATACTTAATAATTTTTTTGAAAATGGACTCAAAATACCAGCAGATATATGGTACTGTTTCAGAAGCAGGCAGCTCTATACAGTCTAGGGATAATTGTAAATCTCCGTATATATTTCATGAATCAGACACAGACGGTCACAGGCTCAGTATGGATTAGACAATAATATAAAAATTTGCAAAAGGGTGCAGTATCATTAGATACAAGGTATATATAGTATAGTTTAAACATACTGAATCTCCGTATACATTTCAGGAGGCAAACACAGACGCTCTCATGCCCAGTATGGATCCAACAACAATATCGAAAGTTGAGAAAGGGTACTATGGCGCCCCTGAGGGTACGGTCGCCACAGAGGTACTGCACCTCATCCAACGGTGTGGTATCCCACCCTCAGGTAAGGAGGGATCACCACTCAGGACTCCTAACCCTGCACTCAACACACACACTGGTTAGTCAGTGCTTTTTGGGTGTACCCGGCGGGAGGATGGCCTCATTCCAGACTGACTAGGAAAGGGTGTTGGGGGTTAGTGTGAAAGGTAGGTACAGTGGGAGGAGCTTAGGTAGTGGAGTGATTGTGGGCATCCAATCAGAGAGAGCAAGGTGACAGTAGTGGGTGGAGCTAGTCTGAGGAAAATGGATCTTTCTAGAGAGTTGTCAGTCGGTGACAGGACAGAGTAAGAGCGTGATTGCTGTGAGAGGGCTGAGGGTCAGGGAAGAGAGAAAAATCTTGTCCATGCTCCTAGACTGGACGGAAGGGGTCCTTGGGGCACAGGAAGTGCAATAAACCACCTGTGAAGCCCGTTTCTGGAGAAGGAAGTACCAGGCCTCGTTGGGAAGGTGGCTCCTGAAGGTAGTGGAGAAATACAGGGCTCAGCTAGAAAGACGGAGCCTGAGTGCTTTAAGTGCCTCAGTCGCAGCCGCATTCAATACTCAAAAACACAGCAGTTGGAATAAAGGACCCCGGAGCCTGACCCACGTCGCCTGCTGTGATCCGTGGCTGCTGGCTTGGGACACTGTTTGCGAAGGTGCACAGCAGGAAGGAAGGGAGAGATCAGTGCAGAGACATGGCCTAGAAAGGATACACAAGGAGGAGTCTTGAACAGTTGAACAGGTGTTCCTGATCTACCTTGGAGTTTGCCGGACCCCTCCCTCGGATGACACAGTACCAAGCGGGTCATCTTGTGCACAAAACTTTTGAGGAAAAACTCAGAAACTGCACCCAACTGTGTCCTTGGTGTCTTTTACAACGCACCTGCTACACATACTACACTCACCATCACCGTCAACGGCTCACAAACACCATCTTAACTGCCCTGGGATACAGCTCTGCCCGTGGAGAGCTTCATCGTCTTGGCTGCTTTAACACCGGCCCAGAGGCTCTGCATTGCAACGTCGGCTACCCTAGCCGAGTACCACGGGTGGCGTCACGATCCCCCTTTTCCAAATTAATTATCATACCATCTTCCCCCTCATCTGAACTGTCATCTTCTTTATTGGACACCCAGGGCCACGGACCGGGTCCCAATCACTACCGTGACATACTTCCCCCTTAAAAGAGCCTGAAAGGCCCAGTACTGAGTAACCCCCGGGCCTGCGTGGCATTTCATTTTAACACCAGATAACAGGGATATATTGTATAGTTTCAACATTATAAATCTACGTATATATTTGAGGAGGCAGACACAGACGCTGTCATGGCCAGTATGGATTCGACAACAATCTAAAAAGTAGAAAAAGGGTACAGTATCACCAGATTCAATTTATATTTAGTATAGTTTTAACATTCAAAATCTCCGTATTTATTTCAGGAGGCAGACACAGACGCTCTGAGGCCCAGTATGGATTACACAACAATATAAAAAGCAGTAAAAGGGGAATGGATCCCAAGCGTACTGCTGTATACAGTGTTGGGGTCATTTGGCGATTTACATATATATTTCAAGAGTAACACACAGCCTCTCACAGGCTCAGTATGGATCACACCATAATATAAAAAGAAGATCCGCAAGAAAGGCCAATGTTCCAGGTGTCAATGACGCACTTTGAGTGGTGGGTGGAGGATGAATTTCGGGCACAAAGGGTACTGGATCAACACATACAAGGTATATATAGTATACTTAAAATAGAAAAAATCTCCATATGTATTTCAGGAGGCAGACACATATGCTCACAGGCTCAGTATGGATTAGACAATAATCTAAAAAGTTGAAAAAGGGTAAATACAAGGTATATATAGTATAGTTTAAACATTCTAAATCTCCGTAGACATTTCAGGAGGCAGACACAGATGCTCTCAGTCTCAGTATGCATTAGCCAAGAATATAAAAAGGTTACTGTATCACCAGATACAAGGTATATATAGTATAGTTTAAACATTATACATCTCCTTATTTATTTCAGGAGGCAGACACAGATGCTCTCAGGGTCAGTATGGATTACACAATATAAAAAGCAGTAAAAGGGTAATGGATCAGAAGGGTACAGCTGTATACAGTGTAGGGGTCATTGTAAATCTCAGTATATATTTCCAGAGTTAGAAACAGACTCTCACTGGCTCAGTATGGACTAGACCACTATATAAAAAGCAGTAAATGGGTAAGCTATCATAAGCTTACAGCTGTATACAGTGTTGGGGTAATCTTAAATCTACAAATATATTTCTGGAGTTACAGACAGACGTTCACAGGCTCAGTGTGGATTACACCAGAATCTAAATAGCAAAAAAGGGTACTGTATCATTAGCATACAGCTTTTTCCAGTGTTGGTCAAATTTTACATCTTGGGATCTATTTCCGGAGTCACCCTCACACGCTCACTTAGTCTGGATTTGAGCATAATACAAAATGTTGAAAAAAGGTACAGGATAAGCAGATAGCAAGTGTATATACTGTATATTATAGGGTACAATTTAAATCTGCGTATATATTTCCGTCATCACCCTCAGACGCTCACTCACTATGGATTTGATCGTAATACAAGATGTTGATCAAAGGTACTGTATCACAAGATAGGAGGTGTATATAATATAGGGTAAACTTTTTATCTACGTATATATTGAAGGACTAAACCACACATGCTCACTCACTATGGATTATACCGTACTTAAAAATTTACAACAAAGATACTGTATCATGAGATACCAGGTGTATATAGTATAAGTGAAAATGTAAATCGCCCTATATATTTCCGGAGTCACATTCAGATAGTCAGCATGTATTTCTCCGTTATACCAGCCGGGACACAGTACTGTGTGAGGAGCATACAGCTGTATACGTGTGGGAAATAATGAACGTTCGTTCAGTGTGCAGAAAAAAAGAATAAAAGTATTATTGCTGTGTAAAAAGCTGTCTGCACAGCAGTGTACACACAGCAATACTGCTATAAGGCAGGCTAATAATCGGCGTTGCTGCACACAAGAAAATCCTCCCCTGTGACTGCACACTAACTGTACCCAACAATTGCGTTCAGCACAAGCACATGAGAACTTCTGTTTACAGGCCTAAGTGTCTCCCTAAAGACAGGGGCCAGAGCGAACCAAACCCCCCCTCCCCAGAGGCGTAAGTGGAGGCCCACATGACAGTGGGATGGAGGGAGGGGGTTTACTGTCCCTGGGGGGTGGAGTATGGAAATAAGGGGGGTATTTGAAGTGGGCTTATGGGGCGGTTACCTTAGTTCCCGCTACGGAGCCGCAGAGACTGTCCCACGCCCAGATGGCATGGAGTCCTTATCAGCTGGATTGGAGAGGCTGCGCGCTGCAGCGGCGTTGCTGCCTGCCGGGTGGTTCAAGGAGCAGGTCATGGGGATCATCTGTGGAAGCAGCGGGTCGGCCGCTGGTGTCTCTTCCCGTGCGAGGCGGCGGTCAAGGGCCACGGAGAGTTTATCCCTCGACGCAGATCCCAGGACCCAGCGCTGGTGACGGAGCCCCTTCCAGGGACACTCCGGGTCGGGTGCCTGCTGGTAAGCGTGCGGGCAGGCCCAGAGCTGGGGGGAATCCATGAGCCAGGCTGGGTCCAGTGGCGGTTAAAAGTCCTTCTCCCTGAGCAGAGCGGGAAGCGGGGCCTGCACTCGCCGGGTCTGTGATGAACAATCACGTCACGGCAGGCCGTCATGGAGCCGGGCGGTCTGCCTCCTCTTCTTGGGGCGGCGGTGGGAGTTACCCGGAGGGGGGGTTGTCGGGCAGCAGCCCCCATCACCCGAGGCTGTCAGCTATGCCCAGTACCTCGGGCACCCTGACCGGAACAACGGCGGTGGATCAGCATGGAGGGTGCATCAGGCAGTCGGTGGGGGTTGCGGGGGGGTGGGTGTCCGCAGGCGGAAGCCCCGGTGGCTGTGCAGCCCGCTTGGCTTAGCGGGGGCCGGAGAAGCAAACAGCCCTGAACGGAGTTCCCCATGAGGGCGGCAGCATCAAGAAAGCCTGTTTCACAAGTTGGCGGACCTCTGGGGACAGAGGGTCTGAGGGGAAGCTCCGGAGTCAACGCACAGCGGGATACGGAATTGGCGGCTGGAGGAATCACAGCGTCATCGGAGCCCGGTCAGTATGGCTCCATGTCTTGTTTGTCCTCATCTCTAGTGAGGTCCCCAGCGTTCGGGAGTGGGCTGGGGGGCCGGCCGGTGGTGTTAGGTCAGGGAGTTGTGGACCAAGTTCCTTAATAGATTGGGGGGCTGGGGGAGATGTTGACTTCCATGTGGGAATTGTTGTCGCGGATGGAGGGATTTGGAGCGCCCCCCGGTGTATTTAGACGCTTGGGTGGGGTTGCAGGAGAGAGGGACCAGTTTGTCGGGGGCGGTTACCGGGTGTCAGTTGGCCGAGCTGACCCTGTGTCTGTTTCAGTTCAGACTGAGAAGGAAAAGGAATGTTGGATCAATGTAGATGACAGGGCGCATGGAGAGGTATATGTATGCTTTGAGGGCCCACTGGGCGTTCATCGTAAGAAGGAGGTGCGGGAAAAGATATAGAAGGACGAATATGTCGTGATTTTGCCACTGCTTCCTTTGTAAAAGTTGAACTTGGACAAAGGGAAGAAGGATGATGGCCAAAAAGAGGAGGAGGAAAAACGGAGATGGTGATTGATTGCGCACAGATTATCTAATTGGCTACAGGCATTCGATATTTTGGCTAGCATGGTTGGAGAGAAGGCACCTGAGAATTGTTCTCCTCTTTTTTGTTTTTTGGATTCGATTGGGGAGGCTTATAGGGTGTAGGGGGTTCAGGATTGGCTCCGTTACGACAGTTTAGGCATAGGAAGGCGGTTCGTCCAGCAATTCGGTGGGAAAAGAAAAAGACATATGTCTGTGGTTGAAGGTTATGACGCCGACTAAGATCGTCCATTCGTTTCCTGGGGGTGCCGGGGGTGCCGGTTCGTAGAATGCACAAAGCAGTGGACAAGGGGCAAGGGGGTCAGTCGGGGGAATCGGTCAGCCAGAAGCAGGGTCTCTGCTGGCAAGTGAATGATGGCTAGTGTAAATTTGGGGCTACATTGATGCAAATTCAAGCACCTTTGATCCCATTGCAAAGGAACCTTGCATGGTGCTTCCAGATGCTTTAGGAAGCAGAAAGGAGAAGCAGAGTGAGAGTGCTAATTCAAAAGGGGTAGACGCCATTGAAACTGGCCGCGATGGTCCCTTATGTAAGTAGGTTTCCGGATGGGGTTAAGTCGGAACTGTTGTTGTCCGTTTTCAGTGACGGGTTTAAAATTCCCGCCTCTCCTTTTGAGATACCACAGGTGATTAACAATCTGAGGTCAGCTGACCAATATGCTGAGGTAGTGTCGTAACAGTTGGGGAAGGAGGTTAAGTTGGGAAGGATGTCTGTACAGTTTAGGGATCCTCCGTTTGAGGATTTGGTAGTCTCGCCCCTGGGTGTAGTGTCTAAGAAACAGCAGCATAAGCTCAGGCTCATTCATCATCTGTCTTTCCCTCGTGGTAGGTCGGTGACAGATGGAATTTACCCGGAGCTGTGCTCTTTGTTTTATAAGTCATTTGAGGAGGCGGAAAAGTTTGTCCGGAAATCTTGGAAGGGGGCACTTTTGCCTAAAACAGATATTGAGTCGGCGTTTATGTTGATCCATGTTCATCCGGATAGTGTTAAGTTGTTGGTGTGTTACTGGGGTGGTGTTTTTTGGGTTGATAGGTGTTTGACAATGGGTTGATCGGTGTCTTGTGCAAGATGGCGGCGCCCACCGCTACATATGGCCAGCGTCAGTCCTGGTAAGACGCCTGAGTATCTCATGCGGTGACGCTGTCCGCAGCTTCGCTCTCTGTGTCCTCAGGCCCCTCTTGTCCTCTGTCCCTGCTGCCTGTTTTACCGTGGTTCCACCTGCCTAACCTCAGTCTGCTTTTCTGTGCTCTGCCCTCCCTGTCTCCCTGGTGCTTTCCCTCCTCTGTCCTGCTACCTACTTCCCTCTCCGTCTCGGTTATTTGCTGTACAGCTTGAATTCATTTGTTTGCTTCTTTACATCTACAGCCTCCGTTCCTGTGCGCCCCTGGGTCCCCGGTTCCCGCACCCACTGGGTTACTGCCTCACCTTATACGCTGCCTCCTGTTCTCCTACCTCAGTCGTCCCTTTGGTTCCGGCTGTCGCGGCTCTATCCCCGGGATGTCTGTCCCTAACACTCCCTGTATAGGGGGTGGTCCTCACCTGGGCACTCGCCTCTGGGGGCTCTGGAGCCGTGACCCAGAGGGTCCACTTCCAGGTACTCCTTTGCTTTTCTGCCACACCGTAACATCTAGAGGCTTCATTCGGAAATCTTCGTCCCCTGCGGGAGCGGGCTTCTTTTTCGTAAAGAAGAAAGACGGATCCCTGCGCCCGTGCATCGATTATCGAGGCTTGAATCAAATTACGGTGAAGAACAAATATCCCCTACCACTCATCTCTGAGCTTTTTGATCGCCTGAGGGGGGCACGGGTGTTTACGAAGCTGGACCTTCGAGGAGCCTATAATCTGGTTCGCATACGCTCCGGGGACGAGTGGAAGACGGCGTTTAACACGCGTGATGGACACTACGAGTATTTGGTTATGCCCTTTGGGTTGTGCAACGCACCTGCCATATTCCAGGAACTCGTTAATGATGTCTTTCGGGATCTTCTTTACTCCTGTGTCGTGGTCTACCTGGACGACATTTTAGTCTTCTCATCCGATCTGGCTACCCATCGGCGAGACGTTCGCCAAGTTCTTCTACGTCTCAGAGAAAACCACCTTTTCGCCAAATTAGAGAAGTGTCTCTTTGAGCAAACTTCGTTGCCATTTCTTGGTTACATCATCTCAAACTCAGGATTGGAGATGGATCCTGAGAAGGTCTCTGCAGTTCTTAAATGGCCACGTCCCCTCGGAGTGAAGGCAATTCAGAGGTTTTTGGGTTTTGCCAATTATTACAGGCAATTTATCCCGCATTTCTCCTCTTTGACAAAACCCATCTCAGCTCTTGTCCGCAAAGGAGCCGATCCCAGTCACTGGCCCTCTGATGCCGAGGCTGCCTTCAAAACCATGAAGCAAGAATTCGATAAGTCCCCAGTACTCCATCGCCCGGATGCCAGCAGGCCATTCATCCTTGAGGTTGACGCATCCTCAGTGGGAGCTGTAGCAGTTCTTCTGCAGAAATCATCTTCGGGTCGCACTCTCACCTGCGGATTCTTTTCCAAGGCTTTTTCCGCTCCCGAACGTAATTATGCTGTTGGAGATAGAGAACTCCTGGCCATAAAGATGGCTCTTGAAGAATGGCGCCATCTCCTCGAGGGTGCCCTCCATCCGTTCATCATTTTCACGGATCACAAGAACTTAGTCTACCTCCAATCCGCCCAGAGGCTCAACCCTCGTCAAGCCAGATGGTCACTGTTTTTCGAAAAATTTGACTTTGAACTCCACTTCCGACCCGGGGAGAAGAACATCAAGGCGGATGCTCTTTCACGGTCATTCCTGTCTGTCGACAAGGAGGAGGGTCCAATCCATCTTATCGATCCCACCAAGATCCTTTCCGTGGCTCCATTAAGCCTGGTCTCCCCACCATCTGGTAAGACCTTTGTTCGAAGTGGAGACAGATCAAAGGTTCTTCGCTGGAGTCATTCATCTAAATTCTCCGGACATGTCGGAGTTAAGAAGACTCTCTCATTTGTCTCCCGCCATTACTGGTGGCCTTCGCTTTGCAAGGATGTCCAAGATTTCGTCGCCTCCTGTCCGTCTTGTGCCCGGAACAAGGTTCCTCGACATTCTCCTCTAGGACTCCTGCATCCGTTACCAGTACCAACCAACCCGTGGACTCATATCGCCATGGATTTCATCACTGACTTGCCTCCCTCTTCTAGATGCACAGTGATATTGGTGGTCGTGGATCTGTTTTCCAAAATGGCTCATTTCGTCGCTCTGCCTGGTTTGCCTACCGCTTTGGAGTTAGCGAAGATCTTTCTGCTTCACGTTTTTCGCCTCCATGGTTTTCCCCAGCACATTGTCTCGGATCGTGGAGTCCAGTTTACTTCCCATTTTTGGCGAGCTCTCTGCGGATTACTTCAGATAACGTTGGATTTCTCCTCTGCCTATCACCCTCAGTCTAATGGACAAGTCGAGAGAGTCAACCAGGTGCTAACATCTTACCGTTGGCATTTTTCCAACGCTCATCAGGATGACTGGGCCTCCCTTCTTCCTTGGGCGGAGTTCGCCTACAACAATCACCCAAGTGAGGCTTCCTCCAAATCTCCCTTTTTTGTGGTTTTTGGTCAACACCCCGGCTTTCCACTTCCCGTATCCCCCACCTCGGGTGTGCCGGCAACGGATTCCTTGTCTGTGGACTTCTCTCAGATCTGGAGGGAGACCAAAGTGGCCCTTGAGAATGCCAGTCTCAGAATGAAGCGGTATGCCGACAAGAGACGGCTAGACGCTCCCCCGTATCGTCCCGGGGATAAGGTTTGGTTAGCTTCTCGATATATTAGGTTAAAAATTCTCTCCTACAAGTTAGGTCCTCGTTACATTGGTCCCTTTGAGGTCTTGAGTCGCATCAACGACGTTGCCTACAAGTTGAGGCTACCCGCCTCTCTAAAGATTCCCAACACTTTCCATGTATCTCTTCTTAAACCAGCGGTGTTCAACCACTTCCATGCTGCGCCTTCCCTAGTCTCCCAGTCTTGTAGCTCGGAGAACACCTTTGAGGTACGGGATATTTTGGCTAGAAAGACTGTTAAAGGAAAGACTCTGTTTTTGATTGATTGGAAGGGTTTCGGCCCCGAGGAGAGATCTTGGGAACCTCAGGAAAATATTAATGCTCCCCGGATTATGAGACGGTTTCTCTCCAATATTAGGAGCGAGGGGCGTAAAGGGGGGGGTACTGTCACGACTTCCGGCTCTGCTTTCTCCCCTGCGCACTCTGGCCGGTGCGCTCCTGCTTCCCGGCGCGCTCCTGCGCCTGGTCTCCGGCTCCCTCGGCGTCTGGCACTCAGCGCGCAGCCTCCTGGGTAGTCTGACGCGCTGGCCCCGCCCCCAAGATGGCGGCGCCCACCGCTATTTATGTTCAGCGTCTCCTCAGGTAAGACGCCTGGTTATTGCATGCGGTGATGCCTGTCTTGTGCGGCGTTCACTGTGTTCTCAGGCCCCTTCTCTTCTCCTCTGTCTGCACTGCCCGTACTACCCCTGTGCTCTCCGTCCGGTCCTCTGTTCTCCGCCGCTACACTTTGCTCCCCGTGCTTCCTGGGTCTCCTGCCTCGCTACTCTATCTGTGCCGCCTGCTCCCCTTCTCCTCACCCTACCTGCCTTGTGTCTTCCCTCTTTTCTGTGTACTTCATTATACCTCTTTCATTTGCAGTTTCCAGTCCTGATCTTCCCTCCTGGCTCTCCAGTCCTGTGTATCGTTAGGTCTCCGTGTGTCTCAGTGCTCTATCCATCCGGTACCCCTGTGCCGCCTCTCCGGTATACTACCCCTGTCGCCCCTTTGGTTCCGGCTGTCACGGTTCTACCTCCTGGGGCCTGGCCCTAACGCTGCCTGTATAGGGGGTGGTCTTCTCCTGGGCGCTCGCCCTCGGGGGCTCTGGAGCCGTGACCCAGAGGGTCCACTCTCGGGTACGTCTGTCTTTCCCCTTTTGCGCTAGTAACATCGCAACAGATGCGTGTGATGGAGTGTTTTGTGTCATATTTTAGGGGCCTGTGGTGCGTGGCTGCGTGGCCTAAGGAGTGATTTCAGCTGGGCCTTATTAGGAATATTGCTTGGTTGGATATTTTGCCTATACTGGTGGCTGTGTGGCTGTGAACCTACGGAAGGAGGAGTTTCGGGACAGAAGGATCTGTTTTAATTGTGACAACATGGGAGTTGTGTGTTCCATTAACAGCTTGACGGCGTCCTCTCCTCCAGTGATTCGAGTCCTGTGGCAGTTAATTTTGACTTGTTTATCGCTTAATGCTCATGTGACGGCTTCACAGGTGGCAGGTATTAGGAATTCCATTGCTAATTCTTGATCTCGTTTACAGTGGTAGCGTTTTCGGTAATTGTCCCCGGGTGCGGAAGAAGCGGGTTTCTTTGAGTTCAGCCGGGCTTTGGAAGGTGGTCTCAGGGCTGCAGAACCTTTCATACGGGCATCTCTGTCTTCTATTACTTGGTCGATCTATCAGTCAGTATGGATTTTACCGTAATACAAAATGTTGGAAAAAGGTACTGTATCAGCAGATCGCAGGTGTTTCCAGTCTAGGGGTAATTGTAAATCTCCATCTATATTTCAGGATTCAGACAAAGACAATCACAGGCTCATATGGATTACACAAGAATATAAAAACTTGAAAAGGGTAATGTTTTACAAGCGTTCAGCTGCATACTGTGTTGGTGTCATTTTAAATCTCATTATATTTTACCAGAGTAAGACACAAACTCTCACAGGCTCAGTATGGATTACACAAGAATATAAAAATGAGAAAAAGGGGAAATGTATTCGAAACGTACACCTGTATACAGTGTTGGAGTACTTTGAAATCTTTGTATATATTTCAGTGTCAGTCAGCCAGTCCAGACTCTCCGCTAGAGGAAGCTAGATGGATAAAAGTACAGACGGAAAGTCGAGTGATTTCAGAAATGTTGGAATTACTAATCACGGGAAAACTTCCCCGGAGAATTCGCAGAAGCGATGCTGACCCTCAATAACTTTTACTGTGGATACAGCTAAAACGCAAATTAGTGAAGATAGGGTTGCTGCATCGCAGTAGCGTCGATCCCATCACCGTTACTCGTCTCCATCAAATTGTGATCACAGGGAGAGCTGTAGACATGGTTCTCACCGCCTATCATGATCTGTCTTGTCACTTTGGAGTGCAAAACACAGAAGCCACATGCCGTAGGGGATTCTATTGGATTGCCATGAGAGGAGACATTGAAAAATGGTGGCAGGAATGTCACACGTCTGTGACTATGAAAACTGTGAAAGGTGCTCAGAAAGCACCAATGCATCCGATTGTGAGTTGACGTCCATTACAAATGGTAGCCATTGGTAATCTGAAGGTAGAGGCCAGCAGGACAGGACATAGCTACATCTTAACCATCATCAATCAGTACACCAAATTTGTAGTGGCCGTCCCTGTGAAGGATTTAACTGGCCAGACTACACAGAGGTGGAGCAGGGAGAGGTAAGTATTGCAAGTGCTGTGTCCCTGAGCAAGCAGGGGGGACCCACTCGTGGGCGCCGGTACTGGCATAAGGCCCCTCATAGTACGCCAGTGTGTCTGACGGCGAGTGGGCCCCCCCACCGTCAGAGACACTTTATTGTACTATGAGAGGCCCTGTGCCAGTGCCGTCGCCCAAGGGTGGGGCCACACACCTGTTCAGGACAACAGCACTTGCCCGGGTGCGACAGGTGGTGACCCCGGTCCTGGGGGGGGCAGCCCAGTTAGTGAGGTTTAAAAAATGGCATATGTTGATGTGTAGGCTGGAGTTTCAGTTGCTGCAAATGGAGGAATTGGAGAAGTCCGAGGAAGAGGAGGACAAAAGCGAGCCTTTTTTCTGGCAACCTATGTGTTATCAAGGGAAGTTGGGACAAAATCCTTTGAAACCCATGCATGGTTCATTTTAATGAAGGTTAGATCATCAACATTTTGGGTCAACAGACATAGTAACATAGTAACATAGTTATTAAGGTTGAAGGGAGACTTTAAGTCTATCTAGTTCAACCCATATCCTATCCTAACATGCCCAAACATGACGGGTCCTTTTTTTGTCAGGATTGATCCAGCAGCTCTGAAGACTCTTTCAGATAGCACACTACCAGCAGGGCAAGCGAGCTCCTGTAAGGCATATTGTGCCAATTCAGGCCATGTGTCCAGTTTTGAGGCCCAATAATCAAAGGGGAATGACCTGTGAGGGAGAACCTTGATATGGGAGGAGAAATAGTTTGTAACCATAGTTGACAACTGCTGTCT
Organism: Dendrobates tinctorius; assembly: GCF_039654945.1. Classification (NCBI taxonomy): domain Eukaryota; kingdom Metazoa; phylum Chordata; class Amphibia; order Anura; family Dendrobatidae; genus Dendrobates; species Dendrobates tinctorius. The sequence continues at coordinate 25,558,952 of NW_027361827.1, read as the reverse complement.
CCTGTCACTTGCAATCGATTCTGTATTAGCTGTCGTGTGCGCGGTACTTGAGAAATCGGACCACAACATGGTCAGGAAACTCCTGTCTCCAACGCCAGTTTGGCTGTGTGCACTACAAACACCTCTTCCATTTTGCCCACTACGGCTCGTGGGAGAACCAGCTCCGCTGCTGTATGCTGGGAATGCCTCAAACGGTTTACCAGAGTTGCTTGTTTGTTAGCCAATATTATCTCTAGGTTCTTCTGTGGCATGATGTTGTGTAATTTGCCTTTATAGCGTGGATCGAGGATGCTGGCCAACCAGTAGTCATCATCCCTCATTATTTTGGCAATCCGGGGGTCCTTTTTAGGATTCGCAAGGCATAATCACACATGTGGGCCAATGTTCCAGGTGTCAATGCTGCACTGCCAGTGGTGGGTGGAGGAGCACTTTCTGGCAAATCCACATCCCTCCAGTCATGCACAAACCCTGTACCTGATCTTGGCATGCCCACATTTTCTCTTGCCCCCTGAGAAGCATCCTCCTCCCCAAAATAATCATCCCCCTCCTCCTCCTCCTCATCTTCCTCTTCTTCCTCCACCTCGTCCACGACAGTTCCCTGACCAGACAATGGCTGACTGTCATCAAGGCTTCCCTCCTCCTCCTGTTGCTCCTCAGCTGCAGACGCCTGATCCTTAATGTGCATCAAAGTTTGCATGAGCAGATGTATAAGTGGTATGCTCATGCTTATGATGGCATCGTCTGCGCTTACCAGCCGTGTGCATTCCTCAAAACACTGAAGGACTTTACAGAGGTCTTTCAGCTTTGACCACTGCACACCCAACAACTCCATGTCTGCCCTCAAACTGCCTGCCCGTGTATCCTCCCACAAATGCATTACAGCCTGCCTCTGCTTGCACCGCCTCTTAACCATGTGCATGGTGGAGTTCCATCTTGTAGCAATGTCTATGATTAGGCGGTGCTTGAGAAGGTGGAGTTATCGCTGCAGCTTCTGCATAGGACTGGAGTGGATGGGCGAGCGACGGATGTGCGAGCACAGACTTCGCACCTTATGGAGCAGGGCTGTTAACTCCGGATAATTTTTTAGGAAGCACTGCACCAACAGGTTCAAGGTGTGAGCCAAGCAATGTATGTGTGTGAGTTTGGCAAGGGCTATGGCTGCCACAAAATTCCACCCATTATCACTGACTACCTTGCCTGTCTCAAGATGTAGACTGCCCAGCCATGACTCAGTTTGTCGATGCAAGTAGTCAGCCAGTACCTCCGCGTTGTGTCTGCTGTCGCCCAAAGACATCATTTTTAAAACAGCCTGCTGCCACTTACCACTAGCTGTTCGATAATGGGACACCTCATGTGCAACACTGACAGATGTGGATGGAGTGTTCGTGCGACTGCGCTCTGTCGACGAGCTTTCGCTTCTGGAGGAGGAGGAGGGTCGAATGTCTACAGCCAACTGTTTCCTATACCGTGTGCTAGGCAGCACTGCTCCACCGCCGCTGTCCCCAGTGGAGCCTGCATCCACCAGTGCGCAGTGATGGACACGTAACAGCCCTGGTCATGCCTACTGGCCCATGCATCTGTTGTGAGGTGCACCTTTCCACTCACTGATTGTTTTAGTGCATGGACAATGTGGTCTGTTGTGAGTTCATTCTCTTGTTCACCAGTTGTGAGTTCTCCTTCCAGACTCCCTCTGGTGGTAACAGGAGGTAGTGAGGCTGATTTGATCGGTGGAGATCTGCCACCTGAGAATGAGGATGACGATTGGACCTCAGGAATCTCAGATTGGATTTAAGACAGCCAGCGCCCTATTCAGTTGCTGGTGATTCCTTCTTGCTTGTCAGCTCTTGGTTTTCAGCTCTGTTCCAGTCATCTAATGCTAAGTTTTTCTGCTAATGTTCACACTTGATTTTGTTGGTCTATTCAGTTTTTTGTGTGGTCAGCCAGCCCCGGCTGGGGGCTGTGCTGAATTTCCACTCTTATTTATCTGTATTTGCCAATTTGCTTTCTGTCCCTTTCTAGCTTGGTCTCTTTTTGCTCTGTCTCAGAATATTTCAGAGTGCTGATATAGTGGGAGAAGTCTAGTGACTTCAGGGTTAATTTTGCTATCAGAAGTGTTGGACATTATTTTTGTAGGGTTTTTTGCAGGTTGCAGACAGTGTCTTACCCTTTCCTTTCTTTTCTAGTTAGTTTGGGCCCCATCGTTTGCTCAGCCTATTTTCCTGCCTGTGTTTGTGCTTTCATTTTGTTTCACCGTCAATACATGTGTGAGGGCTGTCTTTCCTTTGGGGTCTGCTCTGGGGCAGTTAGTTTTACCCTTTTCTTGCTTTAGGCTTATTTAGTCCTCCGGCTGTGACGAGGCATCTAGGATCATCGTAGGTACGCTCCACGGCTGCTGCTAGCTGTGTGGTAGGATCAGGGATCTGCAATCTGCATAGATACTAACCTCTCTGGTTTTCTGTGACTTTGCTTGTTTTGCTTTTTTCTCCTTGGTGACCCATTCATAACAGAATCACCAGCCATACCGCAGATTCTAGGGTACTCAAAAGCAGGAAAAAGTTGTTAAAAAAAGTGTCAGAATTTTTTTTATATTTTTTCCTCTTTTTCTCTGGAGCCGTAGGAGAATTTTTTTTTTCCTTTTCCTAATAGAGTTTAAGCAATTGCCTGATCGTGTGGAGCAGCTTGCTGCTGAAGTGCAGGGAATTTCCACCTACCTCATTCAGTCACATGCTGCTGGACCTAAGATCCCTACTTCTGATGTGTTTTCTGGGGATCGGTCTAAATTTCTGAATTTTAAGAATAATTGTAAATTATTTCTGGCCTTGAAGCCTAACTCATCGGGGAGCTCTGTGCAGCAGGTTAAAATTGTCATCTCCTTGCTGCGCGGCAATCCCTAGGATTGGACTTTTTCTCTGACATCTGAAAATCCTATTCTGACTAATGTGGATGCATTTTTCAAGCCTTGGGGTTGTTGTATGATGAACCTAATGCTATTGATCAAGCTGAGAGAACCCTGTTGGCATTAAACCAGGGTCAGGATTCTGCAGAGTTATACTGTCAAAAATTCCGAAAGTGGGCGGTCCTTACTACATGGAATGATAGTGCATTGGCAGCTCTCTTTCGGAAGGGTTTATCAGAGACCGTAAAAGATGTTATGGTGGGATTTCCTGTTCCCTCTGGTCTGGATGATTCTGTCATTAGCCATTCAAGTTGATCGGTGTTTACGTGAATGTAAAACTACACGGGAGGCGCTGCCACCTTTTGAATAAACATCTGAACCTATGCAATGTGATGGGGTTTTGTCTAGGGCACAACGTCAGGAGTTTAGAAGACGTAAATAGCTGTGTTTTTTCTGTGGAGACGTTTTTCATACTATTTCTGTCTGCCCTAAACGAGAGAAATGTTTTGCACACACATTTGCTGTGGGCAGTGTACAACCTAAGTTTCTTTTGGCAATTACTCTGATCTGCTCCTTATCCACGGTTTCCACGAAGGCTTTTGTGGATTCAGGAGCAGCGTTGAATCTGATGGATTTGGACTTTGCTAAACGTTGTGGTTTTTCCATGACGCCTCTGCGGACGCTTATTCCTTTGAGGGGTATTGATGCTACTCCTTTGGCGGAGAATAAACCTCAGTTTTGGACCCAGGTGATAATGCGAGTTGCCCCAGACCACCAAGAAAATTGTAAATTTTTGGTGCTGCATAATTTGCATGATACTATTGTTCTGGGTTTTCCTTGGTTGCAAACTCATAATCCAGTTTTGGATTGGAAATCTGGGTCTGTGGTGAGTTGGGGTTGTCAGTGTGTTCTTAGGGGTGCTCCTGTTATCTCCACCTCTCCTCAGTCTCATAATATTCCTGATTATCTAGCCGATTTTTCTGATGTATTTAGTGAGAGCAAGTTTGCGTCTTTGCCTCCTCATAGGAGTTATGACTGTGCAATTGAGTTGATGCCTGGGTGTAAATTTCCCAAGGGTCGGCTTTTCAACTTATCAGTACCCGAACATGATGCTATGCGATCCTATATTAAGGAGTCATTGGAGAAGGGTCATATTAGACCATCCTCCTCACCTTTAGGTGCTGGGGGTTTTTTTGTGGCCAAGAAAGATGGTTCATTAAGACCGTGTATTGATTATCGTTCCCTTAACAAGATGACGGTTAAATATCAGTACCCATTACCTCTGATGTCTGATTTATTCTCCAGAGTTAAGAGTGCCTGCTGGTTAACTAAGTTTGACCTCAGGGGGGAGGTATAATCTTACTCGCATCAAGCACAGGGATGAATGGAAGATGGTGTTTAATACTCCAGAGGGACATTTTGAGTACCTGGTTATGCCTTTTCGGCTCACTAATGCCCCTTCTGTCTTCCAGTCCTTTATGAATGATATTTTCCGTGACTTTGTGGATAAGTTTTTGATCATCTATCTGGATGATATTTTGATCTTTTCTAGTGATTGGGATTCTCATGTGGAACACGTCCGGACTGTGTTCCGGATTTTGAGGGAGAATTCCTTGTTTGTTAAGGGATCGAAATGCCTTTTTGGTGTACAGAGGATTTCATTTTTGGGATTTATCTTTTCTCCATTGACTATTGAAATGGACCCGGCCAAGGTACAGGCCATTTATGATTGGGTTCAGCCTACTTCTTTGAAGGCCCTCCAGAAGTTTTTGGGTTTTGCTAATTTCTGTCGTAAATTTATAGGTAATTTTTCTGGTATTGTCAAAGCACTGACTGATCTGACCAAGAAGGGCGCTGATGTGCTGAATTGGTCTCCTGAGGCTATCTCTGCATTTCAGGAGCTTAAGCAGAGATTTACTTCAGCTCCAGTTTTACGGCAACCTGATGTCTCACTTCCATTTCAGGTGGAGGTAGATGCTTCTGAGATTGGTGCAGGAGCTGTTTTGTTCCAAAAAGACCCTGTGACTTCTAAGATGAATCCCTGTGCCTTCTTTTCTCAAAAGTTCTCCCCATCTGAATGCAACTATGACATGGGGAATCGGGAATTGTTGGCCATGAAGTGGGCATTTGAGGAGTGGAGACATTGGTTGGAGGGAGCTAGACATCAAGTTGTGGTCCTCACCGATCACAAGAATTGATTCATCTGGAGTCGGCCAAACGCTTGAATCCTAGACAGGCTAGATGGGCCTTGTTTTTCATGCATTTTAATTTTGTGGTCTCTTTTCTTCCAGGCACTAAGAATGTTAAGGCAGACGCCCTTTCTAGGAGTTTCTTTGCCGATTCTCTTCGTGTCACCGAGCCTTGTACCATCCTAGGTGAAGGGGCAGTTCTTTCTGCCATTTCGACCGATTTGAGACACGCCCTGGAGGAATTTCAGGAGGATAAACCTGAGCGTTGCCCTATGGGAAAATTGTATGTTCCTGACCAGTGGAGAAAGAGAGTGATGTCTGAAATTCATTGCTCCGCATTGGCTGGTCATTCAGGTATTTTTGGTACCAGAGATTTGGTGAGTCGGTCCTTTTGGTGGCCTGCCTTGTCTCGTGACGCCAGGAATTTTGTACAGTCATGTGGGACTTGTTCTCGGTCTAAACGCTGTTCTCGTTCTAGTGGGTTGCTGATGCCCTTGCCGGTGCCCAAGAGGCCATGGACCCATATCTCAATGGATTTTATTTCTGATCTTCCTGTCTCTCATAGAATGACTGTTATCTGGGTGATTTGTGATAGATTTTCGAAGATGGTCCATCTTGTACCACTCCCAAAGGTGCCATCTTCCGCTGAGTTGGTGCCCTTGTTTTTACAACAGGTGGTTCGGTTACATGTGATTCCTGAGAACATTGTGTCCGACAGAGGAGTCCAGTTTGTTTCCAGATTCTGGAAAGCCTTTTGTTCCAATCTGGGAATTCAGTTATCCTTCTCTTCCGCGTTTCATCCCCAGACCAATGGACAGACTGAGAGAACAAACCAGACCTTGGAGTCTTATTTGAGATGTTTTATTTCTGCTGATCAGGATGATTGGGTCTCATTTTTGCCCTTGGTCAAATTCACACTGAACAATAGAGCTAGTTCTGCCACTTTGATGTCACCCTTTTTCTGTAATTTTGGGTTTCATCCTCGATTCTCTTCAGGGCAAGTGGAATCTTCGTCCTGCCCAGGTGTGGACACTGTGGTTAAGAGAATGCAGCAGATATGGGACCAAGTGGTGGATAAGTTGTCACTCTCTCAGGAAAAGGCCCAGCGATTTTCCAACCGGCATAGGACCATTGGTCCCCGGTTTAAAGTGGGTGATATGGTTTGGTTGTCGTCTAAGAATATTCCTATGAAGGTTGCATCTCCTAAATTTAAGCCAAGATTTATTGGTCCTTAAAAGATTTTGGAAATTCTTAATCCTGTTTCGTTTCGATTGGCTCTTCCAGTTACGTTCAAGGTCCATAACGTATTTCACAAATCTTTGTTGAATAGGTTTGTTGAGCCAGTGCTTCCTATGGCAGCACCTCCTGACCTGTGTTGATTGAAGGCAATATGGAATCTGAGGTAGAGAAAATATTGGATTCTCGTTTGGTTAGACGGAGACTCCAGTATTTGGTCAAATGGAAGGGTTATGGTCAGGAGGATAATTCTTGGGTCACTGTCTCGGATATTCATGCCAATAGATTGGTTCGTGCTTTTCACCGGGCCCATCCTGATCGGCCTGGTGGCGTGGATGAGGGTTCGGTGACCCCTCCTCAAAGGGGGTGCTGTTGTGAGTTCATTCTCTGGCTCACCAGTTGTGAGTTCTCCTTCCAGACTCCCTCTGGTGGTAACAGGAGGTAGTGAGGCTGATTTGATCGGTGGAGATCTGCCACCTGAGAATGAGGATGACGATTGGACCTCAGGTATCTCAGATTGGATTTAAGACAGCCGACGCCCTATTCAGTTGCTGGTGATTCCTTCTGGCTTGTCAGCTCTTGGTTTTCAGCTCTGTTCCAATCATCTAAAGCTAAGTTTTTCTGCTAATGTTCCCACTTGATTTTGTTGGTCTATTCAGTTTTTTGTGTGGTCAGCCAGCCCCGGCTTATCTGTATTTGCCAATTTGCTTTCTGTCCCTTACAAGCTTGGCCTCTTTTTGCTCTGTCTCAGAATATTTCAGAGTGCTGATATAGTGGGAGAAGTCTAGTGACTTCAAGGTTAATTTTGCCATCAGAAGTGGTGGACATTCTTTTTGCAGGGTTTTTTGCAGGTTGCAGACAGTGTCTTTCCCTTTCCTTTCTTTTCTAGTTAGTTTGGGCCCCCATCGTTTGCTCAGCCTATTTTCCTGCCTGTGTTTGTGCTTTCATCTTGTTTCATCGTCAATACATGTGTGGGGGCTGTCTTTCCTTTGGGGTCTGCTCTGGGGCAGTTAGTTTTCCCCTTTTCTTGCTTTAGGCTTATTTAGTCCTCCGGCCGTGATGAGGCGTCTAGGATCATCATAGGTACGCTCCACGGCTGTTGCTAGTTGTGTGGTAGGATCAGGGATCTGCAATCTGCATGGATACCAACCTCTCTGGTTTTCTGTGACTTAGCTTGTTTTGCTTTTTTCTCCTCGGTGACCCATTCATAACAGCGGTCTTTCACATGTCGGTGGAGGGCAGGGATGGCTTTTCGAGAAAAGAAGTGCCGACTGGGTAGGTCATAGCGTGGGACAGCATAGGCCATGAGCTCTCGGAAAGCTTCACTTTCAACCAAACGGAAGGGCATCATCTCTTTTCAATGTTTTATTTATTGAAATTTGCAGAGTTACACACACTATTCGACACAAATTCTTGAGGATTATCATATAACCTACAAACTTCACTTTTCAAAGGTTAAACAGAAAACATTAAATATCCATCCATGACAATGGCCGCTAAAGGATAGAGATCTAGTGGTAGCCACCACTCCGAGAAAAAAAAAACATTTGGTAGTAAAAATATATTTGAACAGAAGTCTGAGTTTCGGCTATTTACGCGGCCTCATTTACCAAACCAATGTCATGATGTCTAACAACTACAAAGAATCCGTATAGGGAGTAAGAGCATCATCTCTAATGAGATCAGTTTGGCAATGTAGGCGTTCAAAGCCAGTGTACGCGGATGAGAGGATGAGTACTTTCTTGTCCTACTGAGAGTGTCTGGTAGGGTGAGCTGGATTTGAGAGCTGCATATGGGGGAACTAGCATTGGACCTGTTGGACTGAGAAGGGTTTTGGTGATGGTGATGGTGATGTTGTTGATGGCCAAGATTCAGTGTTTCCTCGCGAAAATATTGTGATTCCCTGACTGCTTTGGCCTACCAACGACACCTCAACATTTCTTGATGGTGGTGTGCTTAGCGGTGGCCTTACAGTGGGGGAAGCGATGGAGCGTTGCCGGCTAACTTCAGTCGGAGAAGGTGCACATGTGCTACCTGAGGTTTCGTAGTCCGTCCACGCTTGCAAGTGTATGTTGGTTAAATGTCTAAGCATGCAACTGGTATTCAAATTTCGTAGATTTTTCTCTGCTAAAGGTCCTTCGGCACATCTTACAGATAACCTTTGCTTCATCAGTAGGATTTTGTTCAAAAAAGTGCCACACTGCACTCTTCCTACTATGGTACAAATTTTCAGGGCTTGCACGCTGTGCTAATTTGACGGTCTGGTCAAGCTGTCCTGCAATTCTTTTTGTTTTCTTGACAAGTTTTTTGACAGCTACGGGCCTGCCAGATAACAGCTGCTGCGATGACGATGCCTGCTGCGGATTCTTCTCCTGTTCTGAATCTGTCCTATTGTCACCGGCACCCTCTTCCCCCAAAGGATGCCAATCTGGGTAAACAACTGGGTCATCCATGACCGCGTCTTCAATGTCATCTGCACCTTCCTATGTACCTTCCTCTGTGTCACCGCGTAAGGTGATATAGTATGCGGGAAGGGGCACCTGAGTTTCATCAGGGTCTGATTCGGGCTCAGTAGGCTGCGAGGGCAATGTAGTGCTGTGGGTGAATGTACCAGTGGAATCATCTAGCAGTGGCTGTGCATCAATGCACTCCATGTCAGATTCATGTTGGACTGGGGAATTCAGGATTTGACTTGGTAACCCAGGAATGGTATGTGAAAAGAGCTCCATGGAATAATCTGAAGTGTGTGCTGCGGAATCCTTCACTTTTGGTGTGGGTGAAGGACACAAGGAAAGGTGTTGTTCCTGACCAGAAGCCTGCACTGACGACTCTCTGCTTGCAGTTTTTGTAACTTCAGAAGAGGAGGCAATAGAGCTGGAGGCTGTTTCGGCAATGTAAGCCAAAACCTATTCCTGATGCTCTGGCTTTAAAAGCGGTTTACCTACTCCCAGAAAAGGGAACCTTAAAGGCCTTCTTGTGCCAGACGATGACTCAGGCTCAACACCTCCTGCCTTAACTGCTATTGTGCTTTTGCCAGAACCAGCCGATACTCCACCACCACCATCAGTACCAGCTGCGCCCCACCGCCCTCGTCGGCGGCTTTGTCCACCATACTTCCTCATGTTTGGGAAAATGTACCAAAAATACCAGCAGAGAAATGGTACTGTATGAGGAGCATACAGCTGTGTAAGGTGTATGTAAAAAGTGAAATCTCCGTATATATTTTGTGAGTCACAGATGCTCACCCAGTATATATTTCACCGTAATCCAACAAGCAGATATACGGTACTGTATCAGAAAGCTGTATACGTTGTTTGTGAAACTGTCAATCTCCATATATGTATTTACGGAGTGCCACACACACGCTGACTCTGTATAGATGTGACCGTGATAAGAACACCAGATATCCGATACTGTTTGAGAATCAAACAGCTCAATACGGTGTATGGAGAACAGGAAATGTCTGTATGTGTATTTACGGAGTCTCACAGACACACGCTGACTGTGTAGATGTGACTGTAATAAGAACAGCAGATATCCGATACTGTTTGAGAATCGGACAGCTCAATATGGTGTATGGAGAAATGGAAATGTCCGTATATGTATTTACAGAGTCTCACAGACACCCGCTGACTCTGTGTAGATGTGACCGTAAAGCGAACAGCAGATATCCGATACTGTTTGAGAATCGGACAGCTCAATACGGTGTATGAAGAACTGCAAATGTCTGTATATTTATTTACGGATTGTCACACACACACGCTGACTCTGTGTAGATGTGACCATAATAAGAACACCAGATATCCGATACTGTTTGAGAATCGGACAGCTCAATACGGTGTATGGAGAACTGGAAATGTCCTTATATGTATTTACGGAATGACACACACACGCTGACTGTGTAGATGTGACCGTAAAGCGAACATCAGATATCCGATACTGTTTGAGAATCAGTCAGCTCCATACGGTGTATGGAGAACTGGAAATGTCCGTATATGTATTCACAGAGTCTCACAGACACACGCTGACTCTGTGTAGATGTGACTGTAATAAGAACAGCAGATATCCGATACTGTTTGAGAATCGGACAGCTCAATACGGTGTATGGAGAAATGGATATGTCCATATATGTATTTACGGAGACTCACACACACGCTGACTCTGTGTAAATGTCACCGTAATAAGAACAGCAGATATCCGATACTGTTTGAGAATCGACAGCTCAATACGGTGTATGGAGAAATGGAAATGTCAGTAAATGTATTTACGAAGTCTCACAGACACAAGCTGACTCTGTGTAGATGTGACCGTAATAAGAACACCAGATATCCGATACTGTTTGAGAATCGGACAGATCAATACGGTGTATGGAGAAATGGAAATGTTCGTACATGTATTTACGGAGTCTCACAGACACCCGCTGACTCTGTGTAGATGTGACCGTAATAAGAACAGCAGATATCCGATACTGTTTGAGAATCAGACAGCTCAATAAGGTGTATGGAGAAATGGAAATGTCCGTATATGTATTTATGGAATGTCACACACACGCTGACTCTGTGTACATATGACCGTAATAAGAACAGCAGATATCCGATACTGTTTGAGAATCGGACACCTCTATACGGTGTATGTATGGAAAAATGTTAATCTCCGTGTATTTTTTACGGAGTCACACACATATAGCATGTATTTGTCAATGATACCAGCCAGTACACGGTAGTGTGTGAGGAGGGTACACCTCTATACGGTGTGTGCAAAAATTTACGCTCAGTAACTACTGTGCAGAAAAAAAAGGAATAAAAGTTTTTTGCTTTTGAAAAAGCACTCTGCACAGCAGTGTGCAAACAGCAATGCAGCTATCAGGGAGCCTTATAAGGCAGCCTAATCACCACCAGAGTTGCTGCACACAAATATAGCCTCCCCTGTCACTGCACACTGTACATATCACTGCACACTGTACACACTGTATGTTGTACAGTGAAAATCGCTATCAGCAGAAGCACTTTTTTTTTCTTTTCCTGCCTAAACACTATCACTATTGAGAACGAGCAGCAGCAACCTTTCCCTATGCTAAGATCGGCAGAAGTAAGATGGCGGTCGGCGGGCACAGCCTTTTATAGCCACTGTGACGCCACACAAAGCCAGCCAATCACTTGGATGCCCTTCTCTAAGATGGTGGCGGCCACTGCCTATGTAATCGCGTTGCCCACAATGTGCGTCCTTGCTGATTGGCTGAGAAAAGGCGCTGGAAGCATTGTGGAAACGCGACTTTGGTGCTCAAGTCGGTGACCTCATGGCCGACCTCACGCTATGGTCGGGTTTCAATCGGCGAAACCCGACTTTAGCTAAAGTCGGCAAATTCTGAATTTGACCGACCCGTTTTGCTCAACTCTACTGCCCATCTATCATAGTCACCCGCAACCCGGACAAAGGTGCAACAAATGAACCTCTTAGTGCTTTCATGCAGTAGAGCAAATACTCTGGGTTACATCAGAGATAAGCCATTTCTGTGACACATACCTCCCATCGACTATGTGACCATTAGCCACACTACACACTACATACCTCCCCCTCTTCCTAAAGCTGTGGGGCTTGGCACTTTCCCCTACAAGACAAGGAATTCTTGAGAGGGCATCAGCATTACCATGTAGCTTCCCTGCTCTATGCTCTACATGGAAGTTGAAATCTTGTAGGGCTAAAAAACAATGGGTGACCCTAGCATTTTTCACCTTTGTTTCTCTTAACCATCTGAGTGGGGCATGGTCCGATACCAACCTAAACTTACGTCCTACCAGATATTACCATAATGGGTCCACTGCCCACTTTATGGCCGAGCACTCCTCTACGACTGAGTATTTCCTCTCACGTGGGGATAGTTTCCTACTCAGGTAGAGAACAGTGTGTTCCTCCCCATGTATCTCCTGGTAAAGGACAGCTCCTACCCCGACATCTGAGGCATCTGTTTGGAGAATAAACACTTTGTAAATTCAGGGGCCACCAGAACTGGTTGCTTACACAGAGCCCCTGTGTAATTTCTTTGAAGGCCGTTTCTGCCTCTTCAGACCATTTGAACATTGCCAATTTTGACCCCTTAAGGGGGTTAGTCAGGGGCACGGCCATCATGGCAAAGTACGGGATGAACCTCCTGTAGTATTCCACGATCCCCAGGAAGGCTCTAACTTGCTTCTGGGATAATAGTCTCGGCCATGTTTGAATTGCATCCACTTTACTGATCTGAAGTTTTATCTCACCTCAACCCACTACATACCCCAGGTATTTGGCTTCTTCTTTCCCCAAGGCACAGATCTTCGAGTTTATTGAAAACCATGCCTTCCTTAGAGCATCAAACACTGCTTGGACCTTTTCCAGATGACTCTCCCGGTCCAGGCTAAAGATAACGATATCGTCCAGGTATGCAGCAGTGTATTGTTTATGAGGTGCCAAGATTTTGTCCATAGCTTTCTGGAATTTCGCCGGGTCCTTATGCATTCCAAACGGCATCCAGACATACTGTAAGTATCCATCCGGGGTAGAAAATGCAGTCTTCTCCTTGGCTCCCAGTGCTATGGAGATCTGCCAATAACCCTTCGTCAAGTCCAAGGTGGTTATGTACCTTGAGGGCCCAAGTCTCTTGATAAGCTCATCAACACGTGGCATGGGATATGTGACGAGCTTGGGGACCTCATTTAACTTTCGATAGTCATTGTAGAACCTCCATTCACCATCGAGCTTTGGGACCAGGGCAATTGGGCTCGACCAACCACTCTTGGACTCAATGACCCCAAATTTTAGCATATGCTCCACCTCCTTGGAGATCACTTCTCGACAGGCCTCTGGAATCCATTAAGGCTTTACATTGACGCTCACATGTGGCTCCATCAGAACTTCGTGTTCTACGACCTTCGTGCACCCCGGCAATTCCGAAAACAGGACCCTGTTCCTCTGGAGCAACTCCCGGCACTGCTGTTTCTGGGCCTTTGACAGCATCTCCGCTATGGCGACACCTCTAACCTCACCTTCTGACTTGCCCAGCAAGCAAGGAGTTTCAGCCGGCGCTCTCTCTTGCCATGGCTTGATGTGGCTGACATGGCAGATCTGATATGGGTTCCACCTTCCTGGCTGGTGAATCTTATAGTTTACCTCACCAATCTTCTCCACCACTTCATACGGCCCTTGCCATTAGACCAAGAACTTGCTCTCCACAGTAGGGTTTAGCAGAGGAACCCGGTCTCCCGGATGGAACTGCCTCACTCTGGCTGACCAGTTGTAGACCCTGGCTTGAGCTTCTTGTGCCTGGAGGAGAGGTCTTTTCACGATGGGCATCATCTTCGCAATCCTTTGCTGCATCAGTGCCACATGCTCAATGACGCTTCTGTGGGGCGTGACTTCAGCTTCCCAGGTTTCCTTGACTATATCCAGGAGACATTGCAGATGTCGGCCATACAAAAGTTTGAAGGGAGAGAACCCTGTAGAGGCCTATGGAAACTCAAGGATGGAGAACAGCAGATATGGTAAGAGACAGTCCCAGTCTCTACCGTCTTTCTCTATGGCTTTCCTCAGCATGCTCTTCAGTGTTTTATTAAATCTCTCGACAAGGCCATCTGTCTGAGGATGGTACACTGAAGTCCTCAACTGGGAGATTTGCAGGACCTTGCATAACCCACTCATCACCTTACTCATAAAAGGTGTAACACCCGTACCCGTATCTCCGCGAGGTCCCCGCTCCCAGTCTGCTCTGCGCTGCTCAGCCTAAGCCCCTGGTCCCTCTCCTGCTCCTGCTTCCTGGTGCGCAGCCAGCAGATCTCCTGGTATGACACGGAGGTTGCACGCTCGCTCTCGGTCTCTTAAAGAGACAGCGCCCATTATTCAAACATGCTCCAGACCAATGGTGTTGTAGTTAGTACTATTTCTGGCACCTCTGCTATAGAGGAGTCGCTGGAGCAACAAATGTTTCCTGTTGCTAGTTTTCCGGTTCAGTGTTCTGTTGTGTCAGTCTTCTGTTGTGCTCCATACGTATCCTGTCCAGCTAATACTGTTTGTCTTCTCAGAGAACCTGCGGCTCTCTTCTCCATACCCGGGATGATGCCAGTGCAGCCTGCGCAAGTGCCATCCTGCTCAGCTGTCCGCCACTTCATTACCCTGTACGTCGTCAGTACTGCCTGTGTCAGCATCATGCAGCCGCTTCCCACCTGTCAAGTACAACGCTACCTGTTATCCCTGCATGTCCACCTGTCCACTGGGACAGCTTCCACATGTCTGGGGTCTAACTGGAGGTAGCACCTGCGTCTCCTGGATATCCCAATCTGATCATGTTCGAGGGGTCTTACTACGGGTGTCTGGGGTTTGCATAGTCATAACCCTTCGGAGCCCCCTGGTCCGTGGTCCCGAATTTCCACAAAAATAGCAAATAACGAATGTGCACTTCAACATCTGTGCCTACGCTTTCATTCATTTCAAAAGAGATTTCCTGGTCGGTCAGGATCTCCTTCGGTAAACCTGTCCAGGAAAACACATGGACCAATTCGCGGTCTATACTCTTTGCAGAGGAGTTTCTCAGGGGAATTTCCTCAAGATAGCATGTGGCATAGTCCAGGATGACCAATATATACTGATGCCTACGAGCTGATTTAACCAGGGGACAGACAAAGACAATAGCAATTCTCTCGAATGGCACTTCAATAATGGGCAATGGCACGAGAGGAATCCGAAAGTGAGAGGTGGGGGCGGTTAACTGACATGTGGGGCAGGACCTGCAATAGTTTAATATTTCCCGGTGACACCCAAGCCAATAGAACATCTGCAAAATCCATTACTGCATTTTTTCCACTCCCAGATGTCCCCCCAAGATGTGTGAATGGGCCATGTCCAACACCTTCCGTCTATAGGGGCCAGCCACTATTAACTGCTCCACCAACTCCTCCCTTATTTTCGCGACCCAGTACAACAACTCCAAACTCAGAATAAAATAGGGAAACCTTGTGTCAGCCCCCAACTCCTGTGCAACCCCATTAATGACAGTGAAGATGGGGCTCAGAAAGGCTTCTTTCAGAGTTGGGTCCCTTTGTTGGGCAGTCCCAAAATTCTCACTGGTTACCCCCTAACTCCAGAATGTCAGACACAGGGGACACTGCCTCCTCATCCTCCACAAGGACACAAAAGGGAAACCTGTCTGCCTCTGGGTGTGGTGATACCTTATTAGGGTTCACTGGTTCCCTATTCGCGCCAGCGAACTTAGATCCCTTCCCCCACAGATCCCAAAATAAACAAAAGTCCCGGCCTATAATTATATCGTGCAACAAGTCCCGAACAATGCCAACCTCATGGGACTCAGTGCCGTGGGCCAAGTCAATGTCCACGCTGGCCATAGAATAGTCCTTAGCATCACTATGAATGCACCACACGCCGACCTTTTTCCCCGGAATCAGTTGAAGCGGAAGGTTGGCCCTCGCAAGGGCCACTAGACTCCCGGAGTCTAGCAGTGTGGTTACTTCTTGCCTGTTCACCTTCATGGGACACGCTTCAGGCCCCTCACTAGGTGGACAGTTCACACTGCAGGCCAGATACTTGTAATATGAACATCAGTGTCCGATGCTGCAGTCCATCTATATAGCCTGGGCTTTGGCACCTTCAACAAACAATATCACCCGTAGGGACCTTGGACACCACCTCCCACGCCCCTTTGGATCTTGGGCACATCACCCTATTTTGGGCCTCTGCCCCCTGTTGGGACCCCCAGTAAGGAGTGGTCTGCTTTCCCATGGAACCTTCCATCCCCTGGTATCTCTCGACCAGTCCATCGGCATTCCGGGGATCACCCTGGGCAACCCAAGTCTGTACGGGCCTTGGCAGGGAGTGCACAAACCGGTCGATCACTACCCGTTCTACCATCTGTGCAGGCGTAGAGGACTTTGGCTGCAGCCACTTCTGGACCAGGTGCAATAGGTCAAACATTTGGGAACGTGGTGGTTTGTCCCAATGATACACCCAACGGTGAACCCTCTGTGCCCCGAGAGTCATTGTTGCCCCCAAGCGTGCAAGAATCTCAGTTTTTAGCTTGCCATACTCTTTGGCGTCCTGCAAAGCTAAATCATAGTATGCTTTCTGGGGTTCCCCTGTCAAATATTGCTCCAATACCTCTGCCCACTGCTCTGGTGGGAGTTTCTCCCTCTCAGCGACCCTTTCAAACACTGTCAGGAAAGCCTCAACATCATCCCCGGGAGTCATTTTCTGCAAAGCCTGTCTTACCGCCTTCGGATGAGGGCATCATCAGCTGGACCTGGGGTTGGGGCGCTCATCTGCCTTGGATGGCAGTTGCCAGAAGCTGCACCAGCTGCCGTTGCTCCTGCTGGCTCTGCTGGATCTGCTGTAACAGCCTGCTGGTCTCTTGCTGCTGCTACTGCTGAGACTGGACCAGGTGTTTCAGCAGGTCCTCCATCTTGTCTGGCGATGCTTGCTGGCTTGCAACAGCCTTAACCCAGGACATGCAGTCCTTTCTGTAGAAGTCTCAGATCTCTTTTGGGAATGCTGCCCGCATATCTAGCACCAATTGTAAGGGTTGTACTCACTCAGGTGCGATGGGAGGAAAACAGGAGGCTTGTTCCTTTTAAAAGTTCATGTGGGTTTATTGCTTCATAAACCATGAAGCAAAAACAGAAAGTAAACAGCCTTTAGATCAGGCAAAGCAAAGTACAAATGTCCATAGCAGGGCTCTGCTCTGCCAGACCTATGGGCACACAGGCTGGAGTAATATCCAGTACTCTGGCTAGGTCTGGAGCCACACACACAGGAGGCCTTCTCCCTCCCAACACACAGACCATGTGCCAAACAACAACCTCCACTATATAGGCTGTAACCACACCCAGAAGCAAGGTATGTGGGTAGCCAGATCCTCCCATCTCTCATAGCTACCCACAACCTAGACCCAGGTGCAACAAACGAACCTCTTAGTGCTTTCATGCACTAGAGCAAATACTCCAGGTTACATCACAGAGACAAGCCATCTCTGTGACACATACCTCCCATCAACTATGCCAGGGTTCCCCAACTCCAGTCCTCAAGGCCCACCAACAGATCATATTTTCAGGATTTCCTTTGTATTGCACAGGTGAAGCAATTGTCACCTGAGCAATACTAAGGAAATCTTGTTGGTGAGCCTTGAGGACTGGAGTTGGGGAACCCTGGACTATGCGACCATTAGCCACACTACAATATAAAAAAATTTCCTTCTCACCCCCCACTGGGGGTGGTCTTTGTTCTCCTTTCTCATTCTCAGGTCATCTACCAGGGGCCTTGGAGTTCGATGGTTCTGCACAGGATCTTACTTGTTCCCTGCATTGCGCTTTTCTGGACAGACAGCTCAGATATTGCTCCTGGGAGCTGTTGTAGCCATTCTTCCAACTTATGGGTCACTGCTCCAAGTGCTCCTATCACCATTGGAATCACTGTTGCCTTCACGTTCCACATCTTCCCCAGTTCTCCTTTGAGGCCCTGATATTTCTCCAGCTTCTTATATTCCTTCTTTCTGATGTTGCTATCACTTGACACTGCCACATCTATTATCTTTGCTGTCTTCTGATCCTTGTATACTATCACAATGTATGGTTGGTTAGCCAACACTTGCTTATCTGTCTGGATCTTGAAGTCCCATAGGATTTTAGCCCTTTTATTTTCCACCACTTTTTCTGGGGTCTCCCACCTGGACTTAGGGGGGCTTAGCCCATATGCTGTACAGATGTTTCTGTATACAATTCATGGTTGTGGCTTTCGGTATGCGCTGTTCCTGCTTGCATTTTGCTTCCTGCCACTATGTGTAAGTTTTTTATTGTTGCTACACTACAATATATATACATTATATAAACCTCAGTGACACATATCTCTCCTTAAAGACCTGTCCGGCACACTTCTTACATTGTATATGTGTATATATACTGCTAATAAAAAAGGAACATAAATATCACATCCTAGATATAGATATAACTGAAAGAAATATTTGAGTTGCAAATCTTTATTCATTACATAGTGGAATCCGTTGAGAACAAATAAAACATAACAATGATCAATGTAAATCAAAATTTCTATCCCAAGGAGCTCTGTATTGGAAAATCATTACAGACTGGCGCAACTTCAGTGGAAATGCCTCAAGACAACAGAATGATGCTCAGTAGTGTGTGGCCTCCACATGCCTGTATGACCTCCCTACCATGCCTGGGCATGGTCCTGATGAGGCTGCGGACATTCTCCTGAGGCATTTCCTACCAGACCTGGATTAAAGCATCAGTCAACTCCTGAGGAGTCTGTTGTGTGGCATTGGTGGATGGAACAAGACATGATGTGCTCGATTGGATTCAAGTCTGGGGAACCCAGTGCACCTGTATAGAGTCTCAAAATCCATCTGAGGATCTCATCCCAGTACATAATAGCCTTCAGGGTACCTCTAGCTAGCAGATGGAGGGTTGTGTAGCCCTTCAAAGAAATGCCTCCCCACATCATTACTAACTCACTGCCAAACCGGTCTTACTGGAGGATGTTACTGAAAGCAGAACATTTTCCACGGCGTCACCAGACTATGTCATGTCTGTCAAATATGCTCAGTGTGAACCTGCTCTCATCCATGAAGTGCACAAGGTGCCAATGTTGAATCTGCCAATCTCGGTGTTCTCTGGCAAATGCCAATCGCCCTGCACGGTGTTGGGTTGCAAGCACAACACCCAAGTGTGGATGTCAGGTCCTAATACCAATCTTAAGGAGTCTGTTTCTGACAGTTTGAAGAGACACATGGATGTTAGTGACCTGCTGGAGGTCATTTTGCAGGGTTATGACACTGCTCCTCCTGTTCCTGCTTGCAAAAAGGAGAGGTAGGGGCCCTGCTGCTGGGTTGTTGCCCTCCTACAGTACCCTCTATTTCTCCCGGTGTTCTGGCCTGTCTCTTGGTATCTACTCCATGCTCTGGACACTGTGCTGACAGAGCTACCCTTCTTGCCACAGCTTGCACTGATGTGCCATCCTGGATAAGCTGCACTACCTGAGCAACTTCTGTGGGTTGCAGACACCGCCTCAGGCTACTGTAAAGTACCTCTAGTGGTGAGAGCAATGACAAAATGCAAAAGTGACCGAAACAACAGCCAAACAGGATGAGAACAGAGAAATGGTCTGTGGTCACTGCAGAAGCACTCCTTTATAGGGGTTGTCTTGCTATAAAAGAAAAAAAACTCTTTTAAATCTTCTTCCTGAGCGAGTGTGAACGAGCTGAGTGTGACCTGAGTGTAAGTGCGAACTGTGGTAAGTGTGTGACTTGAAATTCAGTGACTTTAGATTCAGGGAGTTTCCAAGGGAGGTCTTACTGAATTGCTGTTATATTAATACTTTTTTTTTTAATTAATTTATTTTTGCTTATCTTATTGTCTGGTGCAATCCCCATTAGGATGTGCTCCACTATTGCCAATGCCATCCAGTGCACGTCTTGCCGCATGTATGAAATCCTTGAACAGCCGGTCGAGGGTGCATACTGCTGTGCAAGATGTGAGCACGTTGTGCATTTGGAAGCCCAGATACTGGATCTAAATGTGCAGCTGGCAACACTGAGATCCATAGACAATATGGAAAGGAGTCTTCTGCTCACTGAGCAGACGCTCAATGGGATAGATGAGGGGGGGATGCTAGGTTGGAGCTGCAGGACAATGAAGCAGCTAGCTGGGTGACAGTTAGAAGGCGGGGTAGAGGGAAGAGCACCAGGGAGGCTAGTCCTGATCTGGCACACCCCAATAAGTTTGCTAAGTTGGCAGATGAGGGGAGTGTTAGTGCAGGAGTAGCACTGCTGCAGCAAGGCATGTCCTCTGAAAGCCGGAGGAGTGTCTGCTCCAGTAAGGGGGGAAATAGGAGAGCAGGGCAGGCCAGACAGGTTCTGGTAGTGGGAGACTCAATTATTAGGGGAACAGATAGGGCAATCTGTCACAAAGACAGGGATCGTCGAACGGTGTGCTGCCTACCTGGCGCTCGAGTCCGACACATCGCTGATCGGGTTGACAGATTACTGGGAGGGGCTGGAGAGGATCCAGCGGTCATGGTGCACATTGGTACAAATGACAAAGTTAGAGGTAGGTGGAAGGTCCTTAAAGATGATTTCAGGGAATTAGGCTGTAAGCTTAAAGCAAGGACCTCCAAGGTGGTATTTTCGGAAATACTTCCTGTACCACGTGCCACGCCAGAGAGGCAACGGGAGATTAGGGAGGTTAATAAGTGGCTCAGGAATTGGTGTAGGAAGGAGGGGTTTGGGTTCCTGCAGAACTGGGCCGACTTCTCAGTTGGCTACAGGTTCTACGCTAGGGACGGGCTGCACCTCAATGGGGAGGGTGCAGCTGTGCTGGGGGAGAAAATGGCTAGAAGGTTGGAGGAGTGTTTAAACTAGGGATGGGGGGGAGGGTATTCCTTTTATAGGAGGGGAAGACAGTGCAGATAGAGACCTGGGCACAAATAATGACATTGGGGGTGGAGGTGGCATGGGGGGTGGGGTTAGAACAGTTAATAATTTAAGAAAGAATAGAGGTACAGAGAGATACATAAAGTGCATGTATACTAATGCCAGAAGTCTCGCCAACAAAATGGAGGAATTGGAGTTAATGTTGTTGGAACATAATTATGACATGGTGGGGATATCTGAGACATGGCTGGATGAGAGCCATGACTGGGCTGTTAATTTACAGGGCTATAGTCTGTTCAGAAATGACCGTACAAATAAGCGAGGGGGAGGCGTGTGTTTATATGTAAAATCATCCTTAAAACCCATCCTTCGTGATAATATATATGAATCTAATGAAAATGTAGAGTCCCTGTGGGTAGAGATAAGGGGAGGGGGGAAAAATAATAAATTACTGATAGGGGTTTGTTATAAATCTCCAAAAATAATGGAAGCTACAGAGAATATCCTCATAAAGCAAATAGATGAAGCAGCGACTCAAGGAGAAGTCATTATTATGGGGGACTTCAACTACCCTGAAATACATTGGGGAACCGAAACCTGCAGTTCCAGCAAAGGTAATAGGTTTCTGACAACGATGAGAGACAATTACCTTTCACAACTGGTTCAGGACCCAACAAGAGGGGGGGCACTGCTAGACCTAATATTAACCAACAGGCCAGACCGCATATCAAATGTAAGGGTTGAGGGTCACTTGGGTAATAGTGATCACAAATTAATAAGTTTTCATGTATCCTTTAATAAGATGTGTAGTAGAGGGGTTACAAGGACACTAAACTTCAGGAAGGCAAATTTCCACCGGATGAGAGATGATCTTGGTGCAATTAACTGGGACGATATCCTGAGACATAAAAATACACAATGAAAATGGGAGACGTTTATTAGCATCCTGAATAGGACCTGTGCACAATATATACCGTATGGGAATAAACATGCGAGAAATAGGAGGAAACCACTATGGCTAAATAGAGCTGTAAGGGGCGCAATAAGAGATAAAAATAAAGCATTTAGAGAATTAAAGCAAGTAGGTAGTGATGAGGCATTAAATAAATACAGAAGATTAAATAAATTCTGTAAAAAGCAAATCAAGACAGCAAAGATTGAGACAGAGAGACTCATTGCCAGAGAAAGTAAAAATAATCCCAAAATATTCTTTAACTACATAAATAGTAAGAAGCTAAAAAATGATAGTGTTGGCCCCCTTAAAAATAGCCTGGATGAAATGGTGGATGAGGATGAGGAAAAAGCCAATATGCTAAATGACTTTTTTTCAACAGTATTTACACAAGAAAATCCCATGACAGATAACATGATCAGGGTTAAAAATTCTCCATTAAATGTCACCTGCTTAACCCAGCAGGAAGTACGGCGGCGTCTACAAATCACTAAAATTGACAAATCCCCTGGCCCGGATAGGATACACCCCCGAGTACTGCAGGAATTAAGCACAGTCATAGATAGACCACTATTTTTAATCTTTAAAGATTCCATAATAACAGGGTCTGTACCACAGGACTGGCGTATAGCAAATGTGGTGCCAATATTCAAAAAGGGGACAAAAACTGAACTTGGAAATTATAGGCCAGTAAGTTTAACCTCAACTGTGGGTAAAATCCTGGAGGGTTTTCTAAGAGATACTATACTGGAGTATCTGGAGAAGAATAACCTTATGACCCAATATCAACATGGGTTTACAAGAGACCGTTCCTGTCAGACTAATCTGATAAGCTTTTATGAAGAGGTAAGTTCCGGACTGGACCAAGGGAATGCAGTGGACGTGGTGTACATGGACTTTTCAAAAGCTTTTGATACGGTGCCACACAAAAGGTTGATACATAAAATGAGAACAATGGGGATAGGAGAAAATATGTGTAGGTGGGTTAAGAGCTGGCTCAGGGATAGGAAACAAAGGGTGGTTATTAATGGAGCACACTCGGACTGGGTCACGGTTAGCAGTGGGGTACCACAAGGGTCAGTTTTGGGCCCGCTTCTTTTTAACATATTTATTAATGACCTTGTAGGGGGCATAGAGAGTAGAATTTCAATATTTGCAGATGACACTAAACTCTGCAGGGTAATTAATACAGAGGAGGACAATTTTATATTACAGGAGGATTTATGTAAACTAGAAGCTTGGGCTGATAAATGGCAAATGAGCTTTAATTGGGAAAAATGTAAGGTCATGCACTTGGGTAGAACGAACAAGTTGTATAATTATGTGCTTAATTGTAAAACACTGGGCAAAACAGTCACTGAAAAAGACCTGGGTGTATGGGTGGACGACAAACTCACATTTAGTGGCCAGAGTCAAGCAGCTGCTGCAAAGGCAAATAAAATAATGGGATGCATTAAAAGAGGCATAGATGCTCATGAGGAGAACATAATTTTACCTCTATATAAGTCACTAGTGCGACCACACTTAGAATACTGTGTACAGTTCTGGTCTCCGGTGTATAAGAAAGACATAGCTGAACTGGAGCGGGTGCAGAGAAGAGCGACCAAGGTTATTAGGGAACTAGGGGGTCTGCAATACCAAGACAGGTTATTACACTTGGGGTTATTTAGTTTGGAGAATCGAAGGCTTAGGGGTGATCTTATTACAATGTATAAATATATGCGGGGACAATACAAAGACCTTTCTAATGATCTTTTTACTCTTAGACCTGTGACGGGGACAAGGGGGCATCCTCTACGTCTGGAGGAAAGAAGGTTTAAGCATACTCACAGACGCGGATTCTTTACTGTAAGAGCAGTGAGACTATGGAACTCTCTGCCATATGATGTTGTAATGAGTGATTCACTACTAAAATTTAAGAAGGGACTGGATGCCTTTCTTGAAAAGTATAATATTACAGGGTATATACACTAGTCTCCTTAATATTGCGTTGATCCAGGGAGCTAGTCTGATTGCCGTATGTGGAGTCGGGAAGGAATTTTTTTCCCCAATGTGAAGCTTACTGTTGCCACATGGGGTTTTTTTGCCTTCCTCTGGATCAACATGTTAGGGCAAGTTAGGATAGGATATGGGTTGAACTAGATGGACTTAAAGTCTCCCTTCAACCTTAATAACTATGTTACTATGTTACTATGTATTTGCTTATCATTTCTATCTGTTGTCTGTTCAATTTGCACAACAGCAGGAGAAATTGATTCACAATCGGTGTTGCTTCTTAACGGGACAGGCTGATTTCACAGAAGTGTGTTGTTTAAGTATTCCCATTATTTTTGGAGCAGTGTATATATTTGTTTAATTCATACTTCTTTATTCTTTAAATTTACTAATTAAACTTAATATACAATTTTTGAATCGGGTTCCATATTGTGTTTTAATATGAAAATTGCGTCTTCAGAGAAGAAGAGGACTCAAATTCTATAGTGCCACCTATTCGAATTAGCAATCCTACAAGTCACAATCAACCCTTTAACGAGTTTTGCCACATGACTTAGGATAAAAGCCAAATCGGAATCTCAATTTGCAGACACGGTGTTTCGGGCTATTGGCTCTTGTCAATGCAAAGTATGAGCACTGATTTGGCTAGGTGAGAGGTTCTTGACTGGGGTCACAGTTCTCCTTGTGGAGAGTAAAATATAGGAGAACGTGGTCTTATTCTGCGCTGCTAAATCCAATAGTATTATTAATAGTGGTCTTTATTCAACGCGTTTCAGAGTTACATAGAACTCCTTCGTCAGGAAATACCACCGGAAGTTCCATGGTTTCCTGTTTCATTTCAACGCTGAAATCTCATCTCTCGAGATCTTGGTGCGGGGATCCTCATCTGCGCATGCGCCGCCCACAGCGGCCATTTTCCCGTAGTCCACCGCACAGGAAACCATGGAGCTGTCGGGGCTCTGGCTTTTCTCAAAATGTCGGCAGAGTCCCGGCAGCACCGGAGACACCGGCAGCAGCACTGGGCAGCACCGCCGGACACCCCCGCAGCACCAGACACCCCCTTAGCACTGCCGAGCACCCGTAGCACCGCCAGACACCCCCTCATCCCAGCCTGCAGCAACAGTACCGGTAAGGTACATATGCATTATAAGACACACACCCATTTTCCCCCAAAATTTGGGGGGGAAAAAAGTGCATCTTATAATGCAAAAAATACTGTACTTACATTTTAACATAATATGTCTCCCATAAAATTATAATAGTTTTCTGGAGGTCTGACAATTTGGCACCAGTCCTGCTCCTGCTAGAATGCAAGAGCTGTAAACTTGTACAATGGCACTGATTTAAACTCTAGGCTGGCTACTAACCTCTTTCTGACATGTGCCGTAATAATACCCCTCACCTTTCTGGGCACATGACAGCTGATCTATACAACTGACATGTGCCCACAACAGCCGCAGGTGGAATCGCGATCCACCCGAAGCTGTTAACTAGTTAAATGCCGCTGTCAATCTCTGACAGTGGCATTTAACTTGTGCTTACAGGAAATTCATCACTGGCTCCGCCCATCGGTGACCCCGTCACTTGATTGCGGGTCACCAATGGGTCAGCATGACAACCAGAGATCTAAAGCAGACCTCTGTGGTTGTCCGCCACGTGGTCGGCGCTCGTATCAGATGAGCATTTCTGCTACACACAGGCGATCTGATCATCGTCTGTGTGTAGCAGAGGCGATCAAAGTACTGCAGCTTCTAGTCTCCCATGGAGACTATTGGTGACATGGTGACAATCAATCAATATAAAAACAATCCGATAATTGGGCAGAAAATATTGAGTCTCCCAAACAATAATTAAACCATCCTAAAAAAAGAAACTGGGGAACTATAATGGACAATTCTTTATTGAATACAATACTAATTAATAAAACATAAACATTAAAAAGTAGTACATGATTAGACAGCACATGGTACTTTCAGATAAAGTGGTATCAATAACACAAAAAATTTTTTGGACACAATTATTCTCACAAAAAAAGTCGTCCTTAACGTATAAGTATGGAATTATAGATACTATTTTTCCACATTAATTTACTGATATACAAAAGGGGAATGTATGCATATATAAATATCTGAAATTAATTTCCATAGTTTATTCAAAATCATATAGAAAATGCATCATGTAGATTATATATTATTATACTGCTTTCTGGTGGTACAAATGTGGAATTTTCTCCTCTAAACAAATTCATAAATACTTATATTTTAGTTTACAGTCCTCCCTACAGTTCATTACAGAGAGTGCCAAGCACTGTTTAATCTCTATATATAAAAATCAATGTGTGTGTGTGTGTGTGTGTGTATCACCAACCAATCACGAAGCATCTTTCATTTCACCAGAGCTGTTCAAAAGAAGCTAAGCTGTGATTGGTTGCTATGACCAACAGGTTTCCTTGCAATCAATCACTAAGGCCTGTTTCACACTTCAGTTTTTCAGTCAAGATCCGCCGTTTTGTGAAAAAAACGGATCTGCCAATTTTCCTTGCGGATCCGTTTTTTTCCCCATAGACTTTCATTATCGGCGGATTTTGACTGATGCCTGTCTGTTGCATCCGTATTTCTGCGGATCCGCCAAAATTTTGGCGTCCGCAGAGATCACCGAACGGACCATGCAACGTTTTTTTGCAGTCCGGATCCACATTTTTGCCTTTTAACCCCGAAAAAAGTCTTGCTCCTGGTTGAAAATCTCTCTCTCTCTCTCCTTACCCGCAACCTCCATTCCTCTCACGCGATGGGATCTCCAACCCCATCTCTGATTGCGCACTGACCGATCTCCAGCCACACCACGCGACATGGTCATGCGAGCCCCATCCCGCGACATAACCGCGCGATCTCCAGCCACATCGCGCGAGATGATCGGCGATCTCCAGCATGACCGCGCGATCTCCAGCCACATCGCGCAACATGACTGCGCGATCTCCAGCCACATCGCGCGACATGACCGCACGATCTCCAGCCACATCGCGCAACATGACTGTGCGATCTCCAGTCACATCGCGCGAGATGATCGGCGATCTCCAGCCTGATCGCGCGATCTCCAGCCACATCGCGTGACATGACCGCACGATCTCCAGCCACATCGCGCGACATGACCGTGCGATCTCCAGCCCCATCCCGCGAGATGACCGTGCGATCTCCAGCCCCGTCCCGCGAGATGACCGGTATTAATTTTTTTATTTTTTTTATTTTTTCCTGCCGCGGTTCCTTTAAATTTTTACCATCGGCAGATCCGTACATCCGCCGATCCGCTGTCCCCGGTTTCTGTCAGTCCACCTGCGGATCCGGTTTCCGCTATTTTGGCGGATTTGGACTGACAGAAAAAACTGATGTGTGAAACAGGCCTAAGCATCTCTCATTTCACCAGAGCTGCTTAAAAGTAGCTGAGCTGTGATTGGTTGCTATGCGCAAGTTTTCCCACTTGACAACACCTCAGCAGACACTGGCATGGTGGGAGAAATCTAGCATCCCCAGGAACATAAGCTCCAGCCATCGTCTGTCCCCCAGAAAGCAGCAGTGAGTACATGCCAGAAATGAATCCCCCCCTCCCGTGTGGTATCATGAAGTGACACACATGAATGCAGGAAAGTGCACATATTAAATGTCATGTGGATTTAATATTTTCTCACAGACACTTTTATGCATTATTGATGTGTTACTGTGCTCTGATGCTGTGAGTTTTTTTAAAGTGCTACTTTTCCCCACAATTCACCTGAATATACCCATATAACACGTAATGCTTTTCCCATAACAACCCATTAAATATACTATACTGCATACAGATGCTGTACATCCATGAGCAACTCAGCCGGACAAATTACAAGTTGACGGTGCATGAAAATGTGTGTGAAGGTTTCTCTACTGTACTAATGTATAAGGTTTGTGCCTGTCCATTGGTGAAAAGCATGACTGTGATATTTATGGTGGCAGATAAGTGAGAATATCGGCCTGATCAGTAGAAAACCTGGGATCTTTTTGAACCATGTTTCTGTGCAATTTCACTATTCTACTTTTACAGGCTCTGACGGGATGATGTGGGATATTAGGGGTAATAGTCCGTTGGCTCTGGCTGATGGGATGATGTGGGATATTAGGGGTAGTAGTTTGGTGGCTTTGAAGGGATGATGTGGGATATTAGTAGTCTGGTGGCTCTGGCTGACGGGATGATGTGGGATATTAAGGGTAGTAGTCCGGTAGCTCTGGCTGACTGGATGATGTGGCATATTATAATGAATGTGGCTATGCGGAGTGGGTGGGGCTATACACTCAGCTTTATATATATATATATATATATATATATATATATATATATATATATAGATATATAGATATAATCATTATAATTTGTTATAACTAACCGTAGTTAGTTACTATGCGTGGGCAACGCCGGGCTCTTCAGCTAGTTATATATATATATACATATATATATATATATATATATATTAAGGTATCAAAAAAAGTGCATAGTGAAACAACTTATTTCAAAGTGCATGCAAAGTCCAAAATAACTTTAATACAACTAGTACAAAATAACTTTACTAAAGCTAATGCAAGGCAGCCCTCATATCAAAGACATATTTGAGCCTCAGAGCAACATGCCACAAGTTCAGTACTGAAGGACCATGTGTTGGAACCCCTTAATGAGCGTTTCTTGTTGTTGCTTCTTCCGAAGGGGAATCAATATAAAAAAAATTAACTCGATCGCTAAATGGCGTAACAAGAAAAAAAATTAAAAACACCAGAATTAAGTTTATTTGGTCGCCACTACATTGCAATAAAATGCAATAACGGGCGATCAAAACATTGTATCTACACCAAAATTGTATCAATAAAAACGTCAGCTCAGTGCGCTAAAAGTAAGCCCTCACCAAGCCCCAGAACACAAAAAATAGAGATGCCACAGGTCTCAGGAAATGATGCCATTTTTTTTAACAAATCTCGGATTATTTTTTCACCACTTAAAGAAAAAAGAATCTACAGTAGACATGTTTGGTGTCTGTGAACTTTCAATGACCTGGAGAATCATAATGGCAGGTCAATTTTAGCATTTAGTGAGCATGGTTAAAAAAAAATAAAAAAACAACAACTGTGGAATTGCACATTTTTTGCAATTTCACTGCAGTTGGATTTTCTTCCCGTTTTCCAGTACACAATATGTTAAAACCAATGGTGTCTTTCAACAGTACCATTTGTCCCACAAAAAAACAAGCCCTCACATCGCCAAATAGACCGAAAAATAAAAAAGTTATGACTCTTGGAAGAAGGGGAGCAAACAACGAAAACGCAAAAATGGAAAATGGCCTGGAGGTTAAGGGATTAAAAAAAGATAAAAATTGTTGCTATTCGAACAATTCAAACTTTTGTGAGAGAGAGATAAAAATATGCTATTTTCAGTTACAAAATATTGGCTGTCAGCCATATGGTAATGTAAAGAAGACAAATCAGTGTTGCTACACACTGGTGTACATAGAAGAACAAGTGATTGTCGCAAAGATTGTAACGTTACTTCCATTATGGTGCTGAATTTTGCCAACAAAGAACGAAAAGACTTTTTCCATTCCTCCTCTTAAGGCCTCTTTCACACATCAGGTTTTCGCCGTCAGGCGCGATCCGGCGCTTTTGACAGAAACCGGATCCGGCGAAATGCAATGCCGGATCCGGTTTCCCCCCCATTGACTTGCATTTGCGCCGGACACTTTAAATGACCATTTAGCCAATCTCTCCTAATCCAACATATCCTTCCCTTGTTTGGTGACAATACAGTTCCTCTGGGGAGGGAACTGCAACGTAGGTTCTCACGACCATCTGGCAAAATAAATACCGTAGGTCCAATTCAGGCCTCTTTGGTGATAAATTTGATAGAATTTGTCCCATTTTCATCTATTTGTAGATTAGTGCATATTATGACACGACTGATATCTCTCATCCCAATTTGCCATTGTCTATTTATGGTCTGTAGATATTCTGTAAATGTAATAATTTAATATTAATTATATTAATAAGAGCAGTGTTTCACAAATTCTTCTGTGGGAAATGAAGTTCTTTTTCTATGTTTTTACAGAACAACCTATGAAAATGGCACCTGTCAGACTCTAATAGATCCATATTTGTTTCTCCATTATTCACTCATTCCTTCGGTGAGTATAATGTTACAGCTGTAACAAGGGCAACGGGGGGGGGGGTAATTGTGGCGAGTTATTTAAAGGCACAGTACATAGACAGTATCCACAGAGCAAACGGTCAGTGATCACCCCCAGATCCTTGTACATAGATAGATGGGACCAACACAGCTTATCCCCACAGGTTACCTTCTCCTTCTCTTCCTCTGGTCACAGCAGTCCTGGCAATTAAGGGTCCGGGAATGCAGCTGTTCTCTAACAGGGAAAAAATAACTTTACTTAAACAATGGTGAAGGATGGACGAAAAGACAATTTCAGCACTGGCTTCCTGCTCTCTCTGTGACACTTGCTGCGGCCGTACCCAGAACATCCACAGTGGCCAATATTCTCAGTAGTCCAATCGTTGGCATCTGGGCACCTGAGACCCCTTCAGTGAAGGCCCTTTCCAAGTCTTGGGGGCCAGTGTTGTAAGCCTGCAGTCTGTATAAATCCTTGATCTGGGGCAGCAGATCTCTCCCATCTGGGAGTCTGGAAATTCCCCTTCTGTAGCACAGATCTGCCCTGGTTGATGTACCAGGGCTTTCTGAACTGGAAGCAGCAGTTTCCTGTTCCTGTTCTGCTGCTGGCCAAGCCCACATTTTAACCCATTGCTATCCCTGTCTCTAACATGAATACAGACATAACAGGTATATGTTACCAACAGTACATCACATACAGTACATGTTATTACATATGAAGACATTATAACAACGAAGGCATAGCCTATTTGAATAACGTGCATGGAGGGTCACACGGAAGGAGGAGAGGGCCAACTGAGGGACCTGCCACCCCCTTACACATAGACAGAACAATTAGTGAAATAAGAATCAGTCTTTGAACAGACTAAAATGTGTAAGGTTGCAAATCATAATAATATCTCAGTAATTATAGAGAATATATTGGTATCGATTGTTTAAGACACATTATCACATTTGGATAAACCTCTTAGGAAGAGGAGTGGTATAGCTGCCCACTAGTGCTGCAAGATGGAATACAGCAATGAATCCTGCAATAATGTAGCTGGTAAGACCCACAGCAATAGTCCGGATGCCACAGTGCCAACACCTATTAAACACCTATTATTTCAGGGCTTAATACGACAAAAACCCAGTATTTCAACACCTACAGCCCCAGTCAGCTTTGGTCTTTATAACAGAGCAATTTTTTCATCCCTGCCGTCTGAGAGCCCACTGCTTTTCTATTCTTACTCAATTTGTAGTTATTGTGTGTGTATGTACTGTATGTATATACTGTGTGTGTGTGTATATATATATATATAATATATATATATACTGCTCAAATAAAGGGAACACTTAACACAATGTACTAGGATGTGTTCCCTTTATTTTTTGTGGGCAGTATATACAGTGCCTTGCGAAATTATTCAGCCCCCTGGAACTTTTCAACCTTTTCCCACATATTCTTCAAGCACAAAGATACCAAATGTGAATTTTTGGTGAAGAATCAATAACAAATGGAACACAATTGTGAAGTTGATCGAAATTTATTGGTTATTTTAAATTTTTGTGGAAAGTCAAAAACTGAGAAGTGGGGCAAGCAATATTATTCGGCCCCTTTACTTTCAGTGCAGCAAACTCACTCCAGAAGTTCATTGTGGATCTCTGAATGATCCAATGTTGTCCTGAATGACTAATGATGATAAATATAATCCACCTGTGTGTAATCAAGTCTCCGTATAAATGCACCTGCTCTGTGATAGTCTCAGGGTTCTGTTTGAAGCACAGAGAGCATCATGAAGACCAAGGAACACAACAGGCAGGTCCGTGATACTGTTGTGGAGAAGTTTAAAGCCGGATTTGGATACAAAATGATTTCCAAAACTTTAAACATTCCAAGGAGATCTGTGCAAGCGATCATATTGAAATGGAAGGAGTATCATACCACTGCAAACCTACCAAGACCCGACCGTCCCTCTAAACTTTCATCTCAAACAAGAAGAAGACTGATCAGAGATGCAGCCAAAAGGCCCATGATCACTCTGGATGAACTGCAGAGATCTACAGCTGCAGAGGGACAGTCTGTCCACAGGTCAACAATCACTCGTACACTGCACAAATCTGGCCTTTATGGAAGAGTAGTGAGAAGAAAGCCATTTCCATAAAAAGTGTCATTTAAAGCTTGCAACAAGCCACCTCAGAGACACACCAAACATGTGGAAGAAGGTGCTCTGGTCAGATGAAACCAAAATCGAACTTTTTGGCAACAATGCCAAATGATATGTTTGGCGTAAAGGCATCACAGCTCATCACCCTGAACACACCATCCCCACTGTCAAACATGGTGGTGGCAGCATCATGGTTTGGGCCTGCTTTTCTTCAGCAGGGACAAGGAAGATGGTTAAAATTGATTGGAGAAGGATGGAGCCAAAAACAGGACCATTCTTGAAGAAAACCTGTTGGAGTCTGCAAAAGACCTGAGACTGGGACGGAGATTTGTCTTCCAACAAGACAATAAATCCAAACATAAATCCCAAACATAAAGCAAAGTCTACAATGGAATGGTTCACAAATAAACGTATCCAGGTGTTAGAATGGCCAAGTCAAAGTCCATACCTGAATCCAATCGAGAATCTGTGGAAAGAGCTGAAAACTGCTGTTCACAAACGATCTCCATCAAACCTCACTGAGCTCGAGCTGTTTGCCAAGGAAGAATGGGCACGAATTTCAGTATCTTGATGTACAAAACTGATAGAGACATACCCCAAGCGACTTGCAGCTGTAATCGCAGCAAAAGGTGGCACAACAAAGTATAAAGTTAAAGGGGACGAATAATATTGCACGCCCCACTTTTCAGTTTTTGAATTAAAAAAAAAAATTGTAAATAACCAATACATTTTGTTCAACTTTACAATTGTGTCCCACTTGTTGTTGACTCTTCACCAAAAATTTACATTTGGCATCTTTATGTTTGAATCATGATATGTGGGAATAGTTGAAAAGTTCCAGGTGGCCGAATACTTTTGCAATGCACTGTATATACAGTAGGTACGGAAAGTATTCGGACCCCTTTAATTTTTTCACTCTTTGTTTCATTGCAGCCATTTGGTAAATTCAAAAAAGTTTATTTTTTTCTCATTAATGTACACTCTGCACCCCATCTAGACTGAAAAAAACCCCAGAAATTTAGAAATTATTGCAAATTTATTAAAAAAGAAAAACAAAATATCACATGGTCATAAGTATTCAGACCCTTTGCTCAGTGTTGAGAAGAAGCACCCTTTTGAACTAGTTCAGCCATGAATCTTCGTGGGAATGATGCAACAAGTTTTTCACACCTGGATTTGGGGATCCTCAGCCATTCTTCTTTTCAGATCTCCAGTTCTATCAGGTTGGATGGTGAACGTTGGTGGACAGCCATTTTCAGGTCTCTCCAGAGACGCTCAATTTTACTTAGGTCAGCGCTCAGGCTGGGCCAGTCAAGAATGGTCGCAGAGTTGTTCTAAGGGCCCCATCCCACATAGCGACTCACCAGCGATCCCGACAATGATATCAACGTGTCAGGATCGCTGGTGAGTCGCTACAAGATCGCTGGTGAGCTGTCAAACAGACAGCTTCACCAGCGATCAGGACCAGCGACGCCGAGCGTGCGGCGTCGCTGTGTACTTAGTTACCAGCGCGCTGATGCAGGGAGCTGGTAACTAAGGTACTCATCGGGTTTCTAAGCGCCGTGCTTAGAAACCCTGCGTTTACCTTAGTTACCAGCTGATCGCTGGTCTCCCGCCTGTCACACGCAGCGATGAGTGCTGGCCAGCGGGAGACCACCGACCAAAAAAATGTCCAGGACTTTCCAACAGTGATCAGCAATACCGGCAGGGGGGCCGGTCGCTGATCGCTGTCACACACAGCGATTCAGCAGCGATCTCGCTAGCGAGATCGCTATGTGTGACGGGTCCCTTAATCCACTCCTTTGTTATTTTAGCTGTGTGCTTAGGGTCATTGTCTTGTTGGAAGGTAAACCTTCAGCCAAGTCTGAGGTCCAGAGCACTCTGGAAGAAGTTTTCATCCAGGATATCAATGTACTTGGCCGGATTCATGTTTCCTTCAATTGCAACCAGTCGTCTCGTCTCTGCAGCTGAAAAACACCCCCATAGCATGATGCTGCCACCACCATGTTTCAATGTTGGGATTGTATTGGGCAATGCCTGGTTTTCTCCACACATACCGCTTAGAATTATCACCAAAAAGTTTTATCTTCATCTGTTCATACCAGAAAATCTTATTTCTCATAGTCTGGAAGTCCTTCATATGTTTTTAGCAACTCTTGCGGGCTTTCAAATGTCTGGTACTGAGGAGAGGCTTCTGTCAGGCCACTCTGCCATAAAGGCCCAACTGGTGGAGGGCTGCAGTGAGAGTTGGATCTTTCTCCCGTCTCCCTTCTGCATCTGTGGAGCTCAGCCACCGTGATCTTGGGGTTCTTCTTTACCTCTCTCACCAAGGATCTTCTTCCACAATTGCTCAGTTTGGCTGGACAGCCAGGTCTAGGAAGACTTTTGGTGGTTTCAAACTTCTTCCATTTAAGGATTATGGAGGCCACTGTGCTCTTAGGAACCTTGAGTACTGCAGAAATTCTTTTGTAACCTTGGCCAGATCTGTGCCTTGCCACAATTCTGTCTCTGAGCTCCTTGGCCAGCTCCTTTGACCTCACGATTCTCATTTGGTCTGACATGCACTGTGAGATCTTATATAGACAGGTGTGTGCCTTTACAAATCAAGTCCTATCAGTTTAATTAAACACAGCTGGACTCCAATGAAAGAGTAGAACCATCCCAAGGAGGATTACAAGGAAATGGACAGCATGTGACTTAAATATGAATGTCTGAGCAAAGGGTCTGAATACTTATGACCATGTGATATTTCAGTTTTTATTTTTTAATAAATTTGCAAAATATTTTACATTTCTGGTTTTTTTCAGTCAAGATGGGGTGCAGAGAGTTCATCAATAAAAAAATGAACTTTCTGGAATTTACCAAATGGCTGCAATGAAACAAAGAGTGAAAAATTTAAAGTGGTCTGAATACTTTCCGTACCCACTGTGTATGTATATGTGTGTATATATATATATATATATATATATATACACACACACAATTTGTTATCTGTAATTACTTTTTCACTATAAAAAAAGGCTTAATTAAAAAAATTTTTGCTACATTTTGGGAGCCAGAACATTTTCATTGCCATCACCAGACACATGAGAGCATATTTTGTGGCAGGACGACAACTTTTAGTATTTGTTAGTACCATTTTCAGATATACTACTTTGTGGTCACTTTTTACTCCACTTTTGGGTGATGTCATTACAGAGTTGAGCGAATTTGTTCGCGTCCATGCTTATTCGGCAAGCTATAGCGCTTACCGAATAAGCTGCCAAGGGAACCCAGATACATGGAGCGTGCCGGCTGATCAGCGCCGCAGCTGCATGTGTCATGGCTGTGTCACAGTCACAGCACATACATGGAGAGCCTGTTTGTTAGGCTCTCCATACATGTGCTACGATTGTCACACTGCCGCGACACATGCAGCTGCGGCGCCAATCAGCTGATCAGCCGGCGCGGTCCATGTGTCTGCGTTCCCGTTGTAATTTATTTGGAAAGTGCTATAGCTTGCCAAATAAGCATAAACCCCAACAAATTCGCTCAACTCTATTCATTAGCAAAATCAGCGGTTCTGATTTTTTTTCTGCCTCAAAAACAGTGCGAGTACAGCAGAGAATTATGCCTCTCAGTACTAGGGTTTGTTCACACAAACAAATTATACATATGTTTGTCGGACATGTTATAATCAGATATCAAATGTACTGCAGACTGACAGATGTTACTCAACAGGACTGTTCAGATGACTGTATTTGGTTCATTAGAAAGAAAATCGCAACATGCACTATTCTCTTCCATATTTCAAATGGGACTCGACCATTCAAAAAAAATGGGATCCCATATCCAACATCCATTTTGCACCAGATTTTTATGAATACATTATTTCTTAACACAGGAAACTATATTTGGTCTTGTAAATGTTTTAAAATGTTGAAGGATAAATAAGGATGCAATAGGGATGTAAAAACTATTCACGTAGATGGCATATGGATGACAATATGGATTTTTCATACACTTATCTGAACCTGGCCTAAAACTAATTGAGTGACAAAGGATGCTCGCTCTCTCTGTAAACCATTTAGGTACTGTGGTTACTAATGGCAGCAACATCTAAGGGGTTAAGTCATTGCCGCAGTGTCAGTTGCACTGCGGATTAAGGCTGGAGTCACACTAGCGATTTTAAAATCGGTGCGATTTTAATGCCGGAGAGTCAGACGAGTGTAATGCAAGTGTCATGTGTTTTTTATGCAAGTACAATCCAATTTTTCACAACTAGCATCCGATTTACATCCGAATGCAGTGTGATTGCTATCCGACTGCAATGCAATTTTAACATGAGCTTTTACATAGAGCAATTCACTAAGTCATTTACACATCATTTTCAAAGGAAATATTCTTCAAAACATACTGTATATATCTAAAACTCAAAATCTGTAGTAGCCCGCTCTATACAAATCCACAGTTCTCGCCCGATTTGGGTGAAATTTGGCACGTCCCCTCAACACCCACAGGAGCAGAATACTGTGCACGTTACATCTCGCTAGCGTCCCCCCATCATGAGATTGGGGCCCCCGAAGTTAGGCCCTATACATATAATGGGGAAATGTGAAGGTGAAAGTAAAAGTGCTGAGGGGAAAACAGCTGTGACTGACAGGGACAGATTATAGCGACGGCACCAAAGAGTCGCTGCTAAAGGGGCTGCACCACCACACACAACACACAAACATTTCACAAACACCATGCAAGCGTCACACAGACAGCACACATACACCAACCCACAAGCACAACACCAGACAAATGCCATAACACACCACACAAACACCAGACCACTCTAGACACACACAACACAAATATCACAACACCCCAAAAATACCACATGCACACCACACACACACACGCACACAAGGACCACACACGCATGCAAACACACTCAGATGGATGCACCCTACGCACACGGGCGAACATTACTGAGCAGCAATATTGATCAGGTGAGAAATGCCTCTTAGTAAGATTGTCATTATTGCTGACTATACAGGGAGCTTTCATCACTGAAGCTGCTGAGGTAAAGTGAAAGCTGAGTTCTGCTTGGTTGCTATGGGCAACTAGACAAGTCTGCCTGTGAGACGGTTTTCATTACTGAAATGTGAGCTCCTTCAGGTCATATTAATACTGTGTGAGGGCTGCTCTGTATTTACTATTCATCCTATTACATCTCTTATCAGTGTCAGGTGAATACTAAAGGGCCATTATACTAAGGACTGTTTTTTAAAATGCCGCCCAAAAAACGACCATCTATTGGGCAAGTTCAACCAAAAGCTAAGAAAGCAAAATTGTGTCAAAGAGCTGAGAAAAATGAACAGCGTGACTCACAGCTTGAAAAAAAATGGATGAGACAGACTAAATGTAAGGCAGCTGAGACATCAGAGCAATGGGAATGTTCACAAGAATCGGATAAGGCAGGCTGAAGCAAGGAATACATATCAACTAAATACCCTGTTTTTGTTATCATCTTTTTACTAGCACTTGCTATTTACTGTTATATATATTTTTACAACAGAGTATTTTTGCACGTTTGTTATACTGTGTTTTTTCTGTGGTTCTACAGTATGTAATATATATGTAATATATATGTAATATATATACATATGTGTGTGTATCACTAACATATATATATATATATATATATATATATATATACAGTGGGGAAAAAAGTATTTAGTCAGTCAGCAATAGTGCAAGTTCCACCACTTAAAAAGATGAGAGGCGTCTGTAATTTACATCATAGGTAGACCTCAACTATGGGAGACAAACTGAGAAAAAAAAATCCAGAAAATCACATTGTCTGTTTTTTTTTCATTTTATTTGCATATTATGGTGGAAAATAAGTATTTGGTCAGAAACAAGCAATCAAGATTTCTGGCTCTCACAGACCTGTAACTTCTTCTTTAAGAGTCTCCTCTTTCCTCCACTCATTACCTGTAGTAATGGCACCTGTTTAAACTTATCAGTATAAAAAGACACCTGTGCACACCCTCAAACTCCAAACTCCACTATGGTGAAGACCAAAGAGCTGTCAAAGGACACCAGAAACAAAATTGTAGCCCTGCACCAGGCTGGGAAGACTGAATCTGCAATAGCCAACCAGCTTGGAGTGAAGAAATCAACTGTGGGAGCAATAATTAGAAAATGGAAGACATACAAGACCACTGATAATCTCCCTCGATCTGGTGCTCCACGCAAAATCCCACCCCGTGGGGTCAGAATGATCACAAGAACGGTGAGCAAAAATCCCAGAACCACGCGGGGGGACCTAGTGAATGAACTGCAGAGAGCTGGGACCAATGTAACAAGGCCTACCATAAGTAACACACTACGCCACCATGGACTCAGATCCTGCAGTGCCAGACGTGTCCCACTGCTTAAGCCTGTACATGTCCGGGCCCGTCTGAAGTTTGCTAGAGAGCATTTGGATGATCCAGAGGAGTTTTGGGAGAATGTCCTATGGTCTGATGAAACCAAACTGGAACTGTTTGGTAGAAACACAACTTGTCGTGTTTGGAGGAAAAAGAATACTGAGTTGCATCCATCAAACACCATACCTACTGTAAAGCATGGTGGTGGAAACATCATGCTTTGGGGCTGTTTCTCTGCAAAGGGGCCAGGATGACTGATCAGGGTACATGAAAGAATGAATGGGGCCATGTATCGTGAGATTTTGAGTGCAAACCTCCTTCCATCAGCAAGGGCATTGAAGATGAAACGTGGCTGGGTCTTTCAACATGACAATGATCCAAAGCACACCGCCAGGGCAACGAAGGAGTGGCTTCGTAAGAAGCATTTCAAGGTCCTGGAGTGGCCTAGCCAGTCTCCAGATCTCAACCCTATAGAAAACCTTTGGAGGGAGTTGAAAGTCCGTGTTGCCTAGCGAAAAGCCAAAAACATCACTGCTCTAGAGGAGATCTGCATGGAGGAATGGGCCAACATACCAACAACAGTGTGTGGCAGCCTTGTGAAGACTTACAGAAAACGTTTGACCTCTGTCATTGCCAACAAAGGATATATAACAAAGTATTGAGATGAAATTTTGTTTCTGACCAAATACTTATTTTCCACCATAATATGCAAATAAAATGAAAAAAAAACAGACAATGTGATTTTCTGGATTTTTTTTTCTCAGTTTGTCTCCCATAGTTGAGGTCTACCTATGATGTAAATTACAGACGCCTCTCATCTTTTTAAGTGGTGGAACTTGCACTATTGCTGACTGACTAAATACTTTTTTCCCCACTGTATATATATATAAATAAATATGTATTCTATGTGTATATATCTATTCTATTCTAACCTGTCACTCGGTGATTTTACTGTATGCGGCATTGGTGCGTAATAAGCGGACAGCAGTCACATGGTCCGACTGCTCTGCGATTTTTTTTTTTCTTGCACCCATAGGCATACTGTGGCGAGTCTCAGCTGAGTCTCAGTGCCAATCGCAGCTTTCTTACATAGCATTCGCCCATATTCTATGGTAGTGTGTCACTGGCCATAGTGAGAATTACTGAAAAATGAAGAAAAAAAAACACTACAAAAATGAAAAAAAATTATTTATTTATTACATAGTCACATGAATGATTTTTAAATGTGTTATATGTACTTATACATAATACTCCAAAAATTGATTGTAAATTTATGATCTTGTATGTGGATGTTAATAATATTAAATTCTCTTTCTTTTAAGGTTCTTATAATTTTAGCCCTTTCCTTTCTTGAGAGACGAATCAATAAGTCAAGATTTGATGATAAGATCCAACTTCTTGCAAGGCGATTTGGAATTGTCACGTAGGTATTTTCATGTGATTTTTCTTGATATAATCATTAAAGGGCTCTTCCAAGCAGAAATGGCCATGTACCATTCAGCTGTTTATAAGGTTCCTCAGTGGCTGGATGTAACCATGAAAGGAGCTGCAATGCAGTGGAGCTCAGTTCAATGTGTTAACATGTGACCCCCCACATCTGAAACTGATGACCTATCCTAGACATATCTTCTGAACGAAAAATTCCTTTAAAGCACTTATTATAAAAGCCTGAATTTTTTTACGCATGTAAATTTTAAAGTCAAAGTCATTTTAAACTAATAATGTAATAAATAATTTTATTAATGAAAATACATATTCCATCGCAAAGAAAAAACACAGAAATAGTGCATTTATGTGCTCAAGTTTATACGAAGTAATGGGTCCACATTGGAGTTTGTCACAGGACAAGAGAACCACCAGCATTCCCATAAAAACTGAGGCTTTACTTAGTCCACATTTACAATTCAAGCAAATAAAATACAAAATCCAATCTTTCACATTTCAAGGACTGTAGGGGGACCTACAGCACCCCATACACATTAGACTATTATCGGAGAGCTTGGCCGACAGTCGCGTTCTCCAACAAAAGATATCGGGGGAATTTATGGGTACTTCACACTAAGCGTGATCGCTAGTGAGATCGCTGATTCGTCATCGATTTTGTGATACAACAGCGATCTCGCCAGCGATCTCACTGTGTGTGTCATGCATCAGCGACCCCCGCCGGGTATCGCTGATCGTGCAGGAATGTCCTGGGCCATTTTTTGATCGTTGGTCTCCCACTGGCGAGCACGCATCGCTGCGTGTGGCAGCGGGAGACCAACAATCAGTGAGCTCCCAGCGCTGTAAGCAGACGCTGGGAGCTGGTATACAAGGTAAACAGCGGGTAACTAAGCGCCGCACGCTCTTAGTTACCCGCTATTTACCCTGGATACCAGCGTCCTTGCTGGTCCTGATCGCTGGTGAGTCTGCCTGTTTGACAGCTCACCAGCGATCATGTAGCGACGCACCAGCAATCCTGACCACGTCGTATCATTGTCGGAATCGCTGGTGCGTTGCTAAGTGTAACGGGACCCTAAGAGTGCAGAATGTCTGATTTTGGACTTCCAATTCATTTGTCCTCAGCGAGATAACTCCCGCCAGAGATGTTTAGCAGCAGTCCAGAAAAACTTCTAAACAGATTAAAGGTGAACTTCAAGCTCAAGGAACATCAGTGTCAGATCGCACCATCCATCATTGTAAGAGCGAAAGTGGACTTCATGGGAAATGACCAAAGGACACCATTGTTGAAAATAAATCATTAAAAAACCAGACTGGAATTTGCCAAACTACATGTTGACAAGCCACAAAGCTTCTGGGAGAATGTCCTATGGACAGATGAGACAAAAATGGAACTTTTTGGCAAGGACATCAGCTCTATGTTCACAGATGGAAAAATGAAACATATCAAGTAAAGAACAAGGTCTCTACTGTGAAACATGGAGGAGGCTCTGTTATGTTCTGGGGCTGCTTTGCTGCATCTGGCACAGGGTGTCTAGAATCTGTACAGTGTACAATGAAATCTTAAGACTATGAAGGGACTCTAGAGAAATGTGCTGCCCAGTGTCAGAAAGCTTGGTCTCAGTTGCAGGTCATGGGTCTTGCGACAATATAATGACCCAATACACACAGCTAAAAACACCCAAGAATGGCTAAGAGGAAAACATTGGGCTATACCAGTGGTTCCCAAACTCCAGTCCTCGTGGACCCCAACAGGTAATGTTTTTAAGATTTCCTTAGTATTTCACAAGTATCAACAAGGCATCAGGAATTCTCTCACGTGTAACACTATGGAAATAATAATAATATAATAATGATAATGTATGCAAACTGTAAAGCACTGCGGAATATGTTAGTGCTATATAAATGTAAAGATTATTATCACTATGGAAATCCTGACCTGTTGGGGTCCACGAGGACTGGAGTTTGGGATCCACTGGGTTATACTGAAGTGGCATTCTATGAGCCCTGACCTAAATCCTACTGAGCATCTTTGGAAAGAGCTGAAATATGCCATCTGGAAAAGGCAACCTTCAAACAGGAGACAACTGGAGCAGTTTGCTCTTGAGGAGGGGGACAAAATACCTGTCGAGAGGTGCAGAAGTCTCATTGACAGTCACAGGAATCGTTTGATTGCAGTGATTTCCTCAAAAGGTTGTGCAACAAAATATTAAATTAAAGGTACAATCATTTCTGTCCAGGCCTATTTCATGAATTTCATTTTTTTAAATTCTGTGGAAGCATGGCTGAAAAGCAATGTCTGACTTTCATTTGTTCATTTTCATAGATTATTTTTGTCAGATTCAAGTTATTTTTGTCACCATTGCGGGTTTTTCTGTCATTAAATGAGGGGTACCAACAATTTTGACCACGTGTGTATTTCTCTCAAATGGTTCCTATCCGTATCATCTAGTTTATTTCCTGACAGACTGCGTAGATCAACCACTTGGCTAAATTATAAATGTTTTTTTACAAATGTGACCATTTACAATGAATATGTTGTCAGTAGTGTTGAGCATTCCGATACTGCAAATATCGGGTATCGGCCGATATTCGCTGTATCGGAGTTCCGATATTTTTACAATATCGAATACCGGAAACGGAAGTTCCCATAATGCAATGAGCCAGTTGTGTTAGCCATACTAACTAATGGCATGGCTGTGATTGGCTGCTGAAATGATGTCATCA
This sequence comes from Dendrobates tinctorius, assembly GCF_039654945.1. Taxonomy (NCBI): domain Eukaryota; kingdom Metazoa; phylum Chordata; class Amphibia; order Anura; family Dendrobatidae; genus Dendrobates; species Dendrobates tinctorius. Next base: position 25,516,361 of record NW_027361827.1, on the reverse strand, counting down.
TGATGCGCGGTCTGTGTGGGCCTGCCGGGGGTCTGTGCGGGCTGCCGGGGGTTTGTGCGGGCCTGCCGGGGGTCTGTGCGGGCCAGCCTGGGGTCGTGTGTGTGTGCAGGCATCGTCCGATGGGACTACAAGTCCCATCGGGCGATGCCTGCTACAATGACAGTGATAGACACATTAGCCAGTGATGGGACAGTAGTAGTCCCATCATCCGGCTAATGTGTTGAATGTAAAAAAAAAAAAAAACATACATACTACATACATACAACATACATACATACTACATATGCTCACTGTTTTCCCAAACTTTTTTCCCCTGTTTTTTCCTTCCCCCTTTGCTCCATTCCATGTGTGCATCCTACAGCCGCCGAGCCGATGATCAGACGTTCCCCACTGATTAACACCCGTGCTTGCTTTTGGCAACGACTTTTTTCCTGTCTATTTTTTATCCCCTTTTTGCACCACATCCGTGCGTACTTCCTACAGCTCTTGAGCGCTGGCCGTTGACGAGCATCACTGAAAGGACTCCAGTTGTTTTTTTTCAAGTAAAAAATCATTTAGATTAGTTCATATAACTATATTAGGGACAGTAAAAATATACTGCAGTAATTGTCGTCTACTACATTATTTTTTTACTGAATTAAGTTAGGGTTAGTAAAGAGTAAAAATATACCGTAGTAATTGTTATCTACTACCGGAGTTAGTGTCAGCGTGGAAAAAAGAATCATCTGTGCATCCGTCCAGCAGCCATCGAGCGCTGATCACTGACATACATCAGTGATCAACTTCCGATTAAAGAATAAAATAATTTGATTAGGGACAGTAAAAATATGCTGTAGTAATCATCAACTACTGCAGCATTTTTTACTGAATTAAGTTAAACTTAGTCTCAGATCACACAAAAAAATAATCACATCTATGTGCCCGTCCTACAGCCATTGAGCACTGATCAGCAACACATCTTTGAACGACCTCCAGTTGTTTTTTTTATGTGAAAAGAAAGTAAAAAAATAATTGAGTAGTTGATAGGATTAGATTTTTTCTCTAATAAATAAAAAAAATTTTTTACACCAAACACTCACACACAGACACACACCTGAATAAAATGTAGTTATTTTACACACAAACACATGAGAAAAAATGTCGTCCCACTCATCCCAAACCTGGTATTCAGCAGAGGAGGCATACGTCTTCCTTTCCTCAGACCCTGACAGTGAGGGAGAGGCTCCCATCTCCCTTTATTTTTCCAACTTATCCTCTACCTCACGTGATACCAATCTGCCACATAGATGCCCCAGGACAGAAAATGAACCAGTGCCCACTGATGCTGATCCCGTATGGACTTCATCCGTCAAAGACTATGAGCCACAGATTCCTGTGCGCAATCAGGAATCCAATTTGACACCACCGTCCTCACAGAAATAGACTTTTTCAAAGTCTTTTTCTCTGAAGATTTTGTAAACCTCATGGTGGCCAAGACTCATTTTTATGCCCAGCAAATTTTGTCACAAAACTGCCCATCATCATTGTCAACTGGACCCCTGTAGACGCAGCAGAAATGATGATGTTTTGAACCTGGTTCTTCACATGGGGAAGGTGAAGAAACCAGATCTTTGGCAATATTTGATGGTTGATGTTTTATGCAACACTCCAGTGTTCCGCATGACTGTATGGTGGCCTCCCCGAGATGACCCCAACTTTGACCGACTTTTCAAAGTTTGGCCTGTCATTGAGCATTTCAGCAACATGTTTGCTGAGGTATATGTGCTCCAAAGGAACATCTGCGTTGATGAGTCCCTAATCCATTTCAAGGTGAGGCTCAAATTCCAGCAATGACTCCCCAGTAAGAGGGCCAGGTATGGAATTAAGCTGTACAAACTGTGTGAGAGTACCTCAGGTTACACCCAAAAGTATATGGCTTATGAAGGAAAGGACTCCTGGATTGAACCCCGAGTGCCTCCCTGTCCTGGAAGTGTTAGGGAAAATTGTGTGGGATTTGGTGCACCCACTGCTGGATCAAATTTATCATCTCTACGTAGATAACTTTCATATCAGCAGCCCACTCTTCAAGTCCATCTCTGCGCGAGGTACCGCAGCCTGCGGTACTGTCCCCAAAAATCAGAAGGAACTCACTAAATTGATAATTGAGCAGCTGCTCAGAAAGGGAAAGAGCAGATCCCTGATGTAGTGACAACATGCTGGTGGTCACTCAAGACACAGGAGAAGGCCTTGTCTTGAACACCATACATGGTGATGGCAGCACCCCTAGTGCTATACAAGGTACCTCTCCCATGATTGCTCAGTTTGGCTGGACAGCCAGGTCTAGAAAGACTGCTGTGGTCCCAAACTTCTTCCATTTAAGGATTATGGAGGCCACTGTGCTCTTAGGAACTTTGAATTCCTAACCTGGATTTTGGCAGTTGCAGCTGAAAGGAGGACATTTGTTACGGTTGTGCTATGGTGAGGCGAGAACACTAGTACAACCCGGAAGTTGACCCTCTGGGTCATGGCTCCAGAGCCCCTGCGGGGGAGCTGACCAGGTGGAGCCACCCCCTATACAGGGAGTGTTAGGGGCAGGCCCACAAGGGATGAAACCGTGACAGCCGAAGCCAAAGAGACAACTGGGTTTGCACCAGAAAAGCAGAGGTAGAGAGTCAAAGATGCAACAGCAGGGGGAGGTAACAGAGACCACGGAGCGAGAGAGACTAAGGGACTGGGATCACACGGCACTGGAGGAAGCTGGAGGCTGCAAGAGAGGGAGAGATATGGTAATACAGCAGGCAAGGACCACAGGAAAGACAAACAAAGAAACTCGAAGACAGGAGACACTCAGAGGGCCTACCAGAGATGGTAGCACGGTGGGAGACAGAGGAGCCGGGAAGACAGGGACACAGAGTATAGACAGGAGGAGGACACAGAGGCTACCAGCGGTAGCACCGGCAGAGAGAACAGAAGTAGCGATACAGGGCCTGAAGAATGAGTGAGCGCTGGCCAAACGGACAGCATCACCGCATAGGATAAACAGGCGTCTTACCTGGGAAGACGCCGGGAAGAAATAGACGGTGGGTGCCGCCATGTTGGGGGCGGAGCCACCGCATCACAGGTCCCATCAGCCTGAGCGTCGGGTGGAATGTCGGGCGCAGGTCTGACGTTGAGGAGGCCGGATGTCGGAAGCGGGGACGCACCGTGGAGCGGGAGCGCGGTGAGAGGTGCGCCTGGGATCGCGCAGGTAAGTAACGGCGCCGGTGGGGGGCGTGACAACATTGATAAACCAGGGGAGGCTCATGGGACAGATAAGGCAGGATCATGGGACGGATGGGGCAGGATGGAGACAGATGGGGCAGGATCATGTGGCAGGGTCATGGGGCAGTGCATTCTGGGATAAGTGAAGAATCTCCACGAGCTCAAACACTGGATTTTGGCTGTTGCAGCTGAAAGGAGGACATCGGTAAACCAGCGAAGGAGGAGTCCTGAGGAAAGAATTATTTGCATATTCCGAGTGCATTCTGGGATAAGTGAAGAGTCTCCACGAGCTCAAAGAACACTGGATTTTGTCCATTGCAGCTGAAAGGAAGACTTCGGTAAACCAGGGTAGGAGTCCTGAGGAATTTGCATAATCCCAGTGCATTCTGGGATAAGTGAAGAGTCTCTGCGAGCTCAAAGAACATTGGATTTTGGCCGTTGCAGCTGAAAGGAGGACATTGATGATCTGAGCGCCTACCACATACCATGCATTTTGCTCCTTTTTTTCAACGCTTTCATATCTCTTAATAGTAAGAACATGGAAGAGGCCAGGAGCCATTTGGTGAGCTGCATTTCTTGCTACATGTTCACAGACTTACCAGTGGAAGAGCCAAACTTCACATGCCAGAAATGCAAGCTTGTGAATGGTAAAACACTGGGTAAATCTGACATGGAGAAGGACTTGGGGATCCTAGTTAATGATAAACTTACCTGGAGCAGCCAGTGCCAGGCAGCGGCTGCCAAGGCAAACAGGGTCATGGGGTGCATTAAAAGAGGTCTGGATACACATGATGAGAGCATTATACTGCCTCTGTACAAATCTCTGGTTAGACCGCACATGGAGTACTGTGTACAGTTTTGGGCACCAGTGCTCAGGAAGGATATAATGGAACTAGAGCGGGTACAAAGGAGGGCAACAAAATTAATAAAGGGGATGGGGGAACTACAATACCCAGAGAGATTAGCAAAATTAGGATTATTTAGTCTAGAAAAAAGACGACTGAGGGGCGATCTAATAACCATGTAAAGTATATAAGGGGACAATACAAATATCTCTCCGAGGATCTGTTGATACCAAGGAAGGTGATGGTCACAAGGGGGCATTCTCTGCATCTGGAGGAGACAAGGTTTTTCCACCAACATAGAAGAGGATTCTTAAGGCCTCGTTCACACGTACCGTTTTTTTCGCGTTTCCGCGGCGGTATTTTCCGCGAAAACGTGAAAAATAAGCATCCCATGCATTCCTATGGGATTCCGCAATGCTGTGCTAATGCTGCGGTTTTTACCGCGGCGGAATCGCTTTGTGGTAAAAAAACGCAGCATGCTCATTAATTTTTTCAGAGTCGCGGCGATCCCGCACCCATAGGAATGCATTGTTCTGCTTATTTTCCGCATGTGGCTGTGCACACCATGCGAAAAGTAAGCAGAACATTTGCGGATGGTACCCACGGTCCGGAGGAGAGGAGACTGTCCTCCGGGCTTTGGGTACCATATCCCTGTGAAAAATAGAATTTAAAATAAAAAATATTGTTATTCTCACCTTCCGACGTCCCGCGCAGCCTTCCCGCCTCTCTCCACGCTCCCGATCCCAGTTAGCTTTTGCGAGCGATGACGTCCGTTCTCGCGGGATCGCTAAGTCTCGCGGTCATTCGCGCGACATCATCGCGAATGACCGCGAGACGTCGCGATCCCGCGAGAACGGACGTCATCGCGGTAATTGTTGCAAACGATTACTGGGACGTTGGATGGTGAGAATAACAATTTTTTTTTATTATTATTATTTTTTACATTCTATCTTTTACTATTGATGCCGCATAGGCGGCCTCAATAGTAAAAAGTTGGTCACACTCGTCAAACACTATGTTTGACGAGTGTGACCAACCTGTCAATCAGTTCTCCAAGCGATGCTACAGATCGCTTGGAAAACGCTAGCAATTCTGCAAGCTAATTATGCTTGCAAAATACTAGTTTTTCCGCGGGAAAATCGCGGGAATTTAAAATGCGTTTTTCCCACTAAATGGAATTCCGGAATTCTTGCGGTAATTTCCGCGAGAGTTCCGGTACGTGTGAACCCAGCCTTACTGTTAGGGCAGTGAGAATCTGGAATTCCCTGCCTGAGGATGTGGTGATGGCGAACTCAGTCGAAAGGTTCCAGAGAGCAGGGCTGCCACTAGGAATTTCGGGGCCCCATACTGGCAAAATTTATGGGGTCCCCCTTGAGACTCCGCCCAGGCTCCACCCCCAGCTCCGCCTCCACCCTAGCTCCTCCTCCACCATGCGAACCTTCCAAAATCCCTCTGCCCTTTCTTGGAAAAACTTCACTTCTACACCACACCCTCACCAATCTCACATGAACACCATATCACATACATAGCCATCAGCTTTAGTTTTGACCAAAAGATTTTTTAAGCCTGCCACCATGACAAGGTAGACTCTATTGACAGGGCCCTACTCTACTCTAACCTATTAAACATTTGGTAACTTTTTTTAACCATTATTGTGCATCCATCTTCAGACAATGACCAGATGATACTGAGTCAGTGCCCATCTAACTCTAACATACTCCAGCAAGGTGGCAAAGGCAGTACCTTATATTAGGTTGGTCACATATTAAGTCAATGTAATTGTACCCCCCATGAGACCCCCAGATTCTGTTCCCTCTCCCGTCATGGCTCTTTGGGCACCGCCACCATGCCACCGGAGACGGAGACATCGGAGAGAGTCAGAGACAGACAGTCTACTCACCCTGCTCGCTCGCCACCTCATGACTGGTCTGCCAGTGCCTACCGTCTGCGCCTCGCCATCCACCGTCCCGCTGCCGTCCACGGTCACCATCTTCTGTTCCCAGCCTGGTCCCACCACGTGGCGCGCTGGCACAGCCTATGGGTGATGGTCACACAAAATCCCTCATGCTCCATTCAAACATGGCTTTAGGACCCCAACTTCTCAGAAAAGGGCTTTTGGCTGCCAGCTATGTAAGGTGTATGTGCACCCCAAAACATGAGATCGCAGATATCAGCACTTCAGACCAGACATGCTTCTGTAGACACGGACTGTGCTAACAAATCGCCAGTGATCAGCACTGACACTGGTATCCGAGGTCCCAGCAGTCAAAGATGACAAGATGAGAATGGAGGGGCTGCCATGTCCCTGACTAATATGTCCCCACTGCTACAGATGATAGTGAACTGCCAATCAGATCAATTTACCTGAATGACATTGACATAGGGGAACTCGAAAATCCCCAATGTTCAGCACTAGACCTGTAGTGAGGGTCAGCCCTAAGAGTAAGCGCACGAGCAGCACATTCAATGTGGACTTTCCTCAACAAAATCATGTGGCACGTGTGGATCTTGTCACATACAAGTGGCACACTGTGGATTTTAAAATGCACATTTGAGTGGGAATCTCCCACTCATTTGTATTTCCTCACACATTTCCTGGAGGAATAGAAATGCATATTTATAAGTATCTAATGGTCCCAGGACTGCGCTTTATGTTACATTACCATCACAAATCTGTTCTGTCAAAACCCTGCAAAAGAGCCCTGACCCTAAAAATGGCACAGAGTGGACTGAGAACCAGTGGGACTATAAAGCCCCCAGTCAATTTTACACTGCAGACTTCTCCGCTGCCTTGCACATTGTGAGAATAGAGCAGGTGACTTTATAAGAGTTGTCAAAAGGTGACCCCAAAAAATCCCTGAGGTAAGAAAAGACTAGATAATATTACCCCCTCCCCTATGTCTGACTCTGAACCCTTCAGCTAGTGCAGGGGAGGGAAAGGACTGGGGGGCTTTATTTACTGTATTGGGAGTCATCAGGGGACAAGTGAAAGACCCCTAGAAGATGACATCTCATGCACATAGGGCAACCTGAAACAGTAGGGTAAGTGGGAAGAAGCCGGCTCTGCAGCAGAGAATATAGGGCAGGTGGGTGGGAGTCTGCCCCTGTGGGGTACAACATGGGGATGTACCCTAAGGCTCCCAACCCCACAATGGCACTGCAGCCCCTCAGGGGGAGACAGGTTTATTGAGCTGGACGGAACCGCTGCCCCACAGAGCCTTGCTCTCCCAGCATGAGAGCCGCAGTCATATCGCAGCTGCTGCAGAACTCCTATCTGAAGCGCGGTTTCCCTTATCCCCTTCACACGGCCATAAGCGCCCGCCGCCGACGTTGCATAATAACTTTCTAATGGGCCCCCCAATGCCAAAATGCACAAGCGGCTCTGTACACCTCGTACACACGGCTCCGCTCCGTACACCTCGCACACACGCGGCTCCGCTCCGTACACCTCGTACACACGGCTCCGCTCCGTACACCTCGTACACACACAGCTCCGCTCCGTACTCCTCGTACACGCACGGCTCCTCTCCGCTCACCTCGTACACATGCGGCTCCGCTCCGTACACCTCATACACGCGATGCTCCGCTCCGTACACCTCGTACACACGGCTCCGCTCCGTACACCTCGTACACACGGCTCCGCTCCGTACACCTCGTACACGCACGGCTCCTCTCCGTACTCGTCGTACACGCACGGCTCCTCTCCGCACAACTCGTACACACGGCTCCGCTCCGTACATCTCGTACACACGGCTCCGCTCCGTACATCTCGTACACACGGCTCCGCTCCTTACTCCTCGTACACACACGGCTCCTCTCCGTACACCTCGTACACGCTCGGCTCTTCTCCGTACTCGTCGTACACGCACGGGTCCTCTCCGTACTCGTCGTACACGGACGGGTCCTCTCCGTACTCGTCGTACACGCACGGGTCCTCTCCGTACTCGTCGTACACGCATGGGTCCTCTCCGTACTCGTCGTACACGAATGGCTACTTTCTGTACTCGTCTTACACGCACGGCTACTCGCCGTACACGCACGGCTCCTCTCCGTACTCGTCCTACACGCACGGCTCCTCTCCGCACAACTCATACACACGGCTCCGCTCCGTACTCGTACACACGGCTCCGCTCCGTACATCTCGTACACACGGCTCCGCTCCTTACTCCTCATACACACACGGCTCCTCTCCGTACTCCTCGTACACGCGCGGCTCCTCTCCGTACTCCTCGTACATGCGCGGCTCCTCTCCGTACTCCTCGTACACGCGCGGCTCCTCTCCGTACTCCTCGTACACGCGCGGCTCCTCTCCGTACTCCTCGTACACGCGCGGCGCCTCTCCGTACACCTCGTACACGCGCGGCGCCTCTCCGTACACCTCGTACACGCGCGGCTCCGCTCCGTACACCTCGTACACGCGCGGCTCCGCTCCGTACACCTCGTACACGCGCGGCTCCTCTCTGTACTCCTCTTACACGCGCGGCTCCTCTCTGTACTCCTCTTACACGCGCGGCTCCTCTCTGTACTCCTCTTACACGCGCGACTCCTCTCCGTAAACCTCGTACACGTGCAACTCCGCTTCATACACCTCGTATGCGCACGGCTCCGCTCTGTACACCTCGTACACGTACGGCTCCACTCCGTACACCTCGTACACGTACGGCTCCGCTCCGTACACCTCGTACACGTACGGCTCCGCTCCGTACACCTCGTACACACACGGCTCCGCTCCGTACTCCTCGTACACACACGGCTCCGCTCCGTACACCTCGTACACACACAGCTCTGCTACATCCACCCTGTAAACCCCTCCTGAACCCACACAGAAACTTTACCTCATCCAGCAGTACACCATGACAACCAGCACAGCAGAGTCCTGCAGACATGAGGCCCCTGATCATGTGACCCCTGACTCCACCCCTCCTGTGACCTCATCACAGGTCCTGTGCGTACACAGCAGACGGAGCTGGAAGAGCCTGAACAAAATGTAGGGGGGCCCGGGGCCGAGCGTGGACCGGGCTGCCATTGTTCTCAGGCGCCGGGCGGGCACCGGGCCCCCCTAATCACCGGGGTCCCCGCACAGAAACTTTACCTCATCCAGCAGTACACGACAACAAGCACAGCAGAGTCCTGAATACGTCCAGGGCCCTGATCATGTGACACCGGACTCCTCCCATCTTGTGACCTCATCACAGGTCCTGTGCGCACACAGCAGACAGAGCTCGGGCTGCCAGTGTGCTCGGGCGCCGGGCGCCGGGCGCCGGGCGGGCCCCCCCCCCTAATCACTGGGGCCCCATACACTTGTAAGGGCTGTCATGCCCTGATGGCGGCCCTGCCAGAGAGGCCTGGATGTCTTCCTGGAGCGTAACAATATTGTATCTTACAGTTATTGTTAGGTTCTTTAGAAGGATGTAGATCTGGGGATTTATTCTGACAGAATTTTATATCCTGAACTGGATGGACTAATGTCTTTTTTTGGCCTGTGAGAATCATGTGGGAATAGTGGATGAGGGCAGGTATATCTCGCCCAGATACCTTTCCTATGTGGCCTAGTCTGGTCAGTATCGCACCTGGTTACTAATGAATAATGGGAGGCGGATATAAAAGGATGCCAGGTGGTTGTGTGAGTGTCTCAGCCTGGGGACACAGAGAGTCTGTCTGTGTGAGAGACACACGTGTGTGAAAGCAGTGCCCACTGTAACTGTGGTTTGGCTGGATGGGAGAAGCCCACCATTTGGTAGTTAGGTCGGATCTTGTTTAGTTAGTGCCGGACAGGCAAGGATTTGTTTTATGTTTTATTTCCTTTATGCATTGCTTTAACCTTTAATAAACCTGACCCAGAGTCAGTTATACTCGGACCCCGGCTTGTGCGCCTGAGTTTCATGCTAAACGCACGTGACCTTTGACCCCAGCAAAGGCGATCCCGGAGTGTTTTATCACATTGTGGTGGAGAATACGGGCATCACGTTGGAAGCATAAGCATGGAGGACGTGGTGAAAGCGCTGGTACAGTCCACCGCCGTCCAGCAAGAAGCTAATTGGGTGATGATGGCCCAGCTGAAGGAGTTGGTGGACATGACAGCTACCGATCGTTCGCTTCTCCAGCAGGTGGCGCAGCGCCTGGCAAGCTTACCTGTGGTTAACCTGGAAGCTGAGTCGAGAGTGATTCACGCGAGTCGGTACTGGCAGAAGATGACGACCGAAGATGACGTCGAGGCATACCTGACCACGTTTGAACGGATGGCGGTGCGAGAAAAATGGCCGAAGGCACGATGGGCCGGCCTGATTGCCCCGTTTCTTTTCTGCTTATTATGACTTAGAACCTGAAGTCGCGCAGGACTTTGACAAACTGAAAGCCGAGATCTTTGCCTGGCTGGGAGTGACGACCGCTGTCCGTGCACAGAGAGTGCATCAATGGACTTATCAGCCGGATAAGTCACAGATGTTCGACCTGATCCACGTATCGAAGAAGTGGCTACAACTCGAGGTGCTGACAGCGCCAGAGATAATCCAGAGAGTCGTCATGGACAAGTACCTGAGAGCTTTACCGCCAGCCCTGAGGAAGTGGGTAAGCCATGGAAATCCTACGACGGCAGATCAACTGGTGGATCTGGTTGAACGTTACTCCGTGGCGGAAGGACTCCGAGACGACACTACCCCACCTTGTTCTTCATCATCTCCACGTGGAACCGGTAAGACTGTTCCAGGGAGTAGGGGAGAAGGAATAATCCCTAAGACAGTGGGGGAGGAAAACGGGACTGCCCGCACTGCAAGGCCGAGAGTAACGAACTATGGTCTAAGCAAGGGGCCCGTTAGGCGTTTCCGCTGCCAAGAGATGGGCCACATTGCTGCGAACTGTCCGGTCACTGCTGAACCCATGCAGTGCGATGTCACAGACTCTAAAAACCGCATGTCTATGGTTGCACGGGTAGTGAGTGTGAATGCCGGTCAAAGGGATGTGGAAAAACACTTGTGTGATTTAACTGTTGATGGCAAAAATGTGGTGGCATTGTTAGACTCAGGAAGTGTGGTGACTCTGGTGAAGGCCAGTCTGGTGTCAGCCCCGACTGGACCATCAGACAAATTTTCTGTAACGTGTGTGCATGGAGACACCTGTTCGTACCTCACCACGGTCATATGCATTACTACTTGCTATGGGTCTGTGCAACATAAAGTGGGACTCGTCCCTGCATTATTGCATGATGTTATCTTGGGCCGGGATTTTCCCCACTTCTGGCAGTTGTGGGAGAATCGGTTGATGCCCCAGGGTAGCAGGGTACGTGACTCTTCTCCCCGGGCGCGTGTGGGACCCGAACCCCTGGAAGAGGTCCCCCAGGAAGACTCGGGGGAAGAGTCTGCTGGAAATGACCTGCAGTTCCCGTTTTCAGTCTTGGCGGGTGATACGGAGGAGACCAGGGAAGAGGAGGAGGCAGACAGCCGTCCACCTCCCCGTTTGCCGGATTTGGAAGTCCAGAAAGATGACTTCCAAAGCGAGCAAATAAAGGATCCTACCCTTTCTCAGGCTAGGACAAATGTAAAAGTGATAAATGGGGTACCTGTAGAACCTGGCTCTAGGCTGGCATATCCTTACATGGTCCTGGAGAAAGATTTGCTATATCAGATAAAGAAAAAGGGGGAAGACACAGTGCAACTGTTAGTCGTGCCAAAACCCTACCGGCGGCAAGTGCTGGACCTGGCCCACGGACATGTGATGGGAGGTCACCTGGGAGTCCAGAAAACCACCGAAAGGATATTACATTGTTTTGTTTGGCCAGGCATGCATCACGATATTCGTGTATATTGTGAGTCTTGTGCTGACTGCCAAGCCTCTGCACCTAAGCCCCGGTTCTGTAGCCCTTTGGTACCCCTACCTATTATTGAAGTCCCATTTGAGAGGATTGGGATGGATTTAGTTGGGCCCCTTCCACGGTCTGCACGTGGACACCAACATATCCTGGTCATCTTGGATTATGCCACTCGTTACCCGGAGGCCATCCCTTTGCGTAACACGGCCACCAAGACGATTGCCAAGGAACTGGTGCATGTGTTTAGTCTGGTCGGTATACCAAAACAGATACTCACCGACCAGGGGACCCCCTTTATGTCCAGAGTAATGAAGGAGCTCTGCCGGTTGTTACAAATCAAACCGTTACGCACATCCGTGTATCACCCTCGAACAGATCGGTTGGTCGAACGGTTCAATAAAACTCTGAAGCAGATGCTGAGAAAGGTGATCGACAAGGATGGGAAGAACTGGGACTATTTACTTCCGTATTTGCTTTTTGCCATCAGGGAAGTACCCCAGTCTTCCAAGGGATTCTCGCCTTTCGAGTTATTGTACGCCCGACGTCCTCGCAGACTGTTAGACGTCGCAAAAGAAACCTGGGAGGGTCAGGTCACTCCGTTTAAAACGGTGATAGATCACGTAACACAAATGCAGTACGCTTCGGCCTATTTGGATGACATTGTCATTTACAGCTTGGACTGGGAGACTCATCTCCAGAAAGTACAAGCTGTGATTGACGACCTGTGGGAGGCAGGTCTAACCGTGAACCCCAAGAAATGTCACATCGGGCTAGGAGAAGTCCGGTATTTGGGGTATGTAATTGGGAGGGGTGTTGTTAAACCCCAGGTCGATAAGATTCAAGCGGTTCAGGACTGGCCGCAACCTGTCAACAAGAAGCAGGTGCAAGCCTTTCTGGGGATCGCCGGCTATTATCGCCGGTTCATACCCAATTTTGCAGCCATTGCTACCCCCCTGACGGATCTTGCCAAAGGGAAAGACTCCGTCATGATTAAATGGAATTTAGCGGCTGAAGAAGCCTTCCATAGGCTAAAACGGACACTTTGCTCTCAACCCGTATTGGTGACTCCAGACTTCCACAGCTTGTTTGTGGTACAAACGGATACCTCTGATACCAGTATCGGGGCCGTACTGTCACAAGTGAGGGACGGAGTGGAACACCCAGTCCTCTATCTCAGCAGGAAGCTGAATAAACATGTGCAAAAGTATGCAGTTGTAGAAAAAGAGTGCCTAGCCATTAAGTGGGCTCTAGAGGCCCTCAAATATTACCTGGTGGGCCGAAAGTTCAGGCTGATCACTGACCATGCCCCTCTCAAGTGGATGCACTTGCACAAGGAACGGAATAGCCGGGTAACCCGGTGGTTCCTTGCCCTGCAGGCCTGCACTTTTACGGTGGAGCACCGCCCAGGGGTACAGATGGGGAATGCAGATGCCCTGTCCCGAGTGCACTGTTTGGTGGGTGTCATTGCTCGACCGGAGGGGTCTGAGCAGAGGGGGGGATATATGAGAATCATGTGGGAATAGTGGTTGAGGGCAGGTATATCTCGCCCAGATACCTTTCCTATGTGGCCTAGTCTGGTCAGTATCGCACCTGGTTACTAATGAATAATGGGAGGTGGATATAAAAGGATGCCAGGTGGTTGTGTGAGTGTCTCAGCCTGGGGACACAGAGAGTCTGTCTGTGTGAGAGACACACATGAGTGAAAGCAGTGCCCACTGTAACTGTGGTTTGGCTGGATGGGAGAAGCCCACCAGTTGGCAGTTAGGTCGGATCTTGTTTAGTTAGTGCCGGACAGGCAAGGATTTGTTTTATGTTTTATTTCCTTTATGCATTGCTTTCACCTTTAATAAACCTGACCCAGTGTCAGTTATACCCGGACCCCAGCTTGTGCGCCTGAGTTTCATGCTAAACGCACGTGACCTTTGACCCCAGCAAAGGCAATCCCGGAGTGTTTTATCACAGGCCTTACCATGTTACTATGTCCCCGTTGGGGGAAAAGTTGCAAAATCTAGAAGAGAGTTTAGCTACATTAAAAATCATTAAGATGTAGAGTTCTTAGACAGAGCAGAATTATCTCTTCGTGTTACAGAAAGAGAAGAAATTAGAAGTGCACCTGAAGAAACAGAGAAATGGAAGCATGTGACACAGAGAAGCAGGAGGATCGGGAGGCAGTCAGTACCCATACTGCTCAGGAACCAGTACCAGGCTCTCACGCAGGAGAACAATAAAGAAATACATCAAGACAAGACTTTACCCACAAAGAACAACCTTGTACGTCCTCACAGTCCTCTAGGATGGAGAAAGAAATATGTTGTGAAGAAGAAACGGAGAGTTGTGGTCATTTGGGATTCCCTGTTGAGATGAACAGAGGCCGCTATCTGCATACCGGATATAACCTCAAGGGAAATGTGTTGTCGTTGAGGTGCAAAAATTAAAGATGTGTCTGACAGGATATCAGGACTCTTCAGACCTACAGACGACCACCCATTACTGCTATTACATGTAGGGACAAATGACACCACAAGAAGGGATATTGAAACCATCTGCAGTGACTTTGAAAACTTAGGTAAGAAAGTGAAAGAACTGGGAGCGCCGGTGGTCTTCTCGTCCATCCTCCCAGTGGATGGCCATGGAACAAAGAGGTGGAATAAGATTCTGCAGGTGAACAATTGGCTATGTCAATGGTGCCATCAGCAAGGATTTGGATTTCAGGATCATGCAGAGAATTACCTTTACGATGGACTGTTTGCTAGAAATGGGGTGCACCTTACGAAGACTGGAAAACATATATTTGGAAGTCGCCTTGCCACACTCATCAGGAGAGCTTTAAACTAGAACAATATGGGAAGGGAAGCAAAAGGCCAGAAAATGGCATACACCTGACAAATACTATTGAGAACTCTACTATTAGAAGTGGAAAGGAAGAACAAAGACAAAAAAAAATCAAAATAATAAAAATATTGGAGGAAGAGAAACCAATCACAAAATAAAATGTTTCTGTACAAATGCCCAAATCATGGGCAACAAACAAGGAGAATTAGAACTACTAACACAGGAGAAGAAATAAGTCATTGGAATTACTGAAACTTGGTGGGACAATACACATTAATGGAATACTAGGCTTGAAGGATACAACTTATTTGCAAGAAACAGACTTGACAAATGAGAAGGTGTTGCATTGTATGTTAGAAAAATGTATATCTGCACAGATATTAAAGCTTCAGAGACTGAGTTCTGTGGATACTGTTTGGGTAAGTATACAAGGAGAGAACGGAAAGGACACCATTGTAGGCATTTACTATAGGCCGCCTATGCAAGCTGAAGATATGGATGAACTCTTTATGCATCAAATGGCCAAGTTCTCCAAAATATATGACATAGTGGTCATGGGAGATTTCAACTATCTAGACATTTGTTGGAAATCTCTCTCAGGCTAAACTAACAGGTCCAACAAATTCTTATCCTCTCTTGCTGACAATTTTATCTTCCAAAAGGTAGGGGAGAAAACAAGGGGATCTTCTACCTTGGATCTAATCCTTATAAATAAGGAGGAAATGGTTGAGCAGGTAAGAGTGGCTGGGACCCTAGGAGGTAGCAACCATGCTATTTTAGAATGTTGAATAACTAGAGAAGGAAGACCTGTGAAGACTCACACTTCAAGTTTAGATTTCAGAAAGGCGGATTTTAAGGGACTCAGTAAGAGAATCAGAGGGATCCAAAGGCTTAATAACCTTAAGGACTAAAATGTCCAGGAAGGATGGGAAACCTTGAAAATGAGATTCTCAAAGCACAATTGTTAACAATTCAAAAAAGAGGGAACAATACAAAGCATTTAAGGAAGCCAGGATGGATGAACACAGAACTTAAACACATGCTAAAAAGGAAGAAAGAAATGTTTTATCAAATGGAAAGAGGGAGGCACATCTAAAGAAGAATATAATGCTGTCTGCAGAACCTGCAGGGCACGAATCAGATTATTTAAAGCTGATAATGAATTAAGGCTTGCAAGAGACATCAAAGGCAACAAAAAAGGAATTTTGGGATTTGTCAAAAGTAAAAGCAAAGTCAAAGATGCTATAGGATTTTTACAGGATGAAAATTATGAAATGGTAAGAAAGGATGTTGAGAAGGCTGAACTTTTAAATACCTATTTTGCATTTGTTTTCTCTCAGAAAGGAAATGTAAGATCAACTTATCTTCACTGTCCTATTAAAGGAATAGAAGAATCCAGGATACCTATATACACAAAGATAGTGAGGAAACACTTAGCTAACATAAATGAATTCAAGTCTCCAGGTCCAGATGAATTACACCCCAGAGTACCGAATGAGATAGCAGAAGAAATTTTTGAACCACTCTCCATAATCTTTGAAAATTTTTGGAGAACAGGTGAAGTCACAGAAGACTGAAGAACAAATGTTGTTCCTATCATCAAAAAGGGGAAGAAGGTGGACCCAGGGAACTATAGGCCGGTGAGTGACTTCTATACCAGGAAAGATCTTTGAACAAAAATTATTAAACAACATGTATGTAAGTACCTGGATAAGAATGAAGTGACTAACCAGAGTCAGCATGGTTTTGTAACTAATAAGTCATGTCAGACTAACTTAATTTCCATCTATGACAGAATCACTGACTGGATGGATCAGGGAAATGCTGTAGATATAGTATATCTTGACTTCAGCAAAGCATTTGACAAAGTATCTCACACCATCCTTATTGAAAACATGACTAAGTATGGAATGGACAGGGCAACTGTTAGGTTGATTCATAACTGGCTTCGTTATTGGACCCAAAGAATGGTCGTAAACGGCTGCACATCCAGTTGGAAGAATGTCTCAAGTGGGGTACCACAGGTTTCTGTCCTGGGCCCTGTATTGTTCAACATCTTTATCAATGATTTAGATGAAGGAATTCAGGGTACACTGGTTAAATTTGCTGATGACACAAAGCTAGGAGGGATAGTTAATACTAGAGAAGAGAGAGAGAGGATTCAAAAATATGTAAATAAACTGGAGCAGTGGGAAGCAACTAACAGAATGGTTTTTAACAGGGTAAAATACAAAGTACTATATCTGGGCAATAAAAATAAAAAAATATATACATAATGGGAGGAATAGGGCTAAACAACAGCACATATGAAAAAGACTTGGGTATACTAATAGATCATAAACTGAACATGAATCAACAGTGTGATACAGCAGCAAAAAAAAGGCAAATGCAATTCTGGGATGTAATAACAGAAGCACACAGTCTAGATCACGTGAAGTCATTATTGCCCTCTACTCCTCTTTGGTCAGACCTCATCTGGAATACTGTGTCCAGTTCTATGCACCACATTTTAAAAAGACATCAACAAACTGGAGCAAGTTCAGAGAAGAGCGACCAGAATGGTGACCGGTCTGCAAACCATGTCCTATGTGGAACGGATACAGGATTTGGGAATGTTTAGCTTGCAAAAAAGAAGACAGAGGAGACTTAATAGCTGTCTACAAATATCTCAAGGGCTGTCACATTGTAGAAGGATCATCTTTATTCTCATTTTTTGAATTTACCAAATGTCTGCAATTAAACAAAGAGTGAAAAATTTAAAGGGGTCTCAATACTTTCTGTACCCATTGTATGTGAAGTCGCCAAACTCAGGAGAAAATGCACAGTTTCCAAAATGTGGTCACTTATGTGGGGTTTCCACTGTTTAGGCACATCAAGGATTCTCCAAACATGACATGGCATCCGGCAGTGATTTTTGCAAATTTGCATTCAAAAGCTCAAATGGTGCTCCTTCCATTTTGAGCCCTGCGGTGCACCCGAACAGTGGTCTTCCCCCACATATGGGGCATCAACATCAAGAAGCACCTAGGGGCTAAAAGTGCTTAGTTACCCTTGTGAACGAAATGGGTCTAAAGTAACATTTTAGCGAAAAAAAAGGGTAAATGTTCATTTTTTTCCTCTTACATTGCTTCAGTTCCTGTGAAGCATCTGAAGGGTTAATAAGCTTCTTGAATGTGGTTTTGAGCACATTGAGTGGAGCAGTTTTTAGAATGATGTCACTTTTGTGTATTTTCTGTCATTTTAATTTTTCTAAGGGCTAGTTGGAAAAAGAGTGCCGGGACCCTACTTCTAATCTGGAAATACTTTCAAGGCACAGTGCAAAGCACAGAAGAGAAGGAGCACCATATTATAGTTCAGGTGTTACTGTTATAGTTTGCTGGTGCCATGACCCACCGGGAGAGCCCATAAGGAGCCAGAACAGCAGAACACCCTCATAAGTGACCCCATTTTACAAACTACACCTCACTATGAATTCATCTAGGGGTGCGGTGATTTTATTAACACCGCAAGCATGTCACAAAATTTTATACCATTGGGCAGTGAAGAAAATACCGTAATTACACTTTTATCACCAAAATTTAGTTTTAACCCAGATTTTACATTTTCACAAAGAGAAGTGGGTAAAAATGGCACCAAAATTTTTAACACAATTTCTGCTGAACATGGCAATACCCTATATGTGGCCGTACAGTACTGCTTAGCCATATGACGAGACTTGTGAGAGACGAAGCACTATTTGCCACCTGAAGCACTGATTTTCCTAGAATAGCTTGCGGAATCCATATACAGAGCTGCCATGTTGCTAGCAGAGCAGAATCCTCCCTAAAGTGACACCATTTAGGAAATTTTACCTCTTTGGGAATTTATCTACATGTGTAGTGACGATTTTGATTCCATGGATGCAAGCACTAGTGGATGATGTTGAGTGAAATTGGCAAACTGCCGTTGTAGCCCACATTACTTTGTAATCACCAGTATGGTTCTAGTACCTAGTACATTGTAGTGCCCAGCTGATGCTTCTGGAGACATGTAACCATAAATTAGACGGGTTCTCATCGCTGCAGAAATGCCAAACATGTGGACTCTAAATGTGGTGTTGGCACACTGGGGCTCAGAAGGGAGGGGAATTTGGATTTGGCAGAGCAGAATTTGCTGAATTTTTCTTGAGGGGCGAGGATCCATTTAACTTTTCCAGAGCCTTTGCAATACCAGTAATGTGGAAGCCCCCTATATTTCCATTGAGGGATGACGGACCTCAGTGGCGGCTTTTTTTGTTTATTAATTTGAAGAGTTTATTGGGAAAATTTGACATAATATGTAGGATAACATTTATCTGGCGCTCCATGCTAAGCACTTATATCGGGGTTTCCATCTAAATCTCAGATTGAGGAGGTTCAGATGAAACCAATGAATGATCCATTCACTCTAATAAGGCAGCAGAGTTACTCTGGACTTTGCCTGACCTCTGTTCAGCGGTATCCAGAGGTTTTCAGAATTGCACAAAACTGTAGCAGACACCACCAGATCACAGGTCACACAACGTCCACAGTGCCTCCATCTTCCTCATTATAGGGAATCTTCCACCGAGGTTTCCATCTGAATCAGAGATTTACATGGAAAATATAAGCGTTCAGCGTAGAGTGCAGGATAAATGTGAGCCGAGCCTTACTAAAATCTTTGGGAGGCCGAATGAACAATTTAACAGCAGGTGAAGAATTGGTTTTATTTATTTTTACACCATTCCTCTCACGGTATAAGTGATTACATGACTTTATTCTTCGGGTGGGTGAGATTACAACGATACCAGATTTATATCGTGTTTTTAAGTTTGGCCGCTGTCTACCACAATAAAACGCTTTTTTTTGCAAAAACTAGATCTTCATATTTGAGAGCTATAGTTTTTCCATATTAATGCCAACAGAGTCATGTGAGATCTTGATTTTTGGGGGACAAGTTGACATTTTTATTGCTACCATTTTCAGAACAGTTTTCTTATCACTTTCTTTTCCAATTTTTGGGAGGCAGAATGAACAAAAAGCAACAACAATTTTTTTTTTCGGAGGGGGGTGTTCCACATGTGGTAAAATTGATAAGGCAGCTTTATTCTTCTCGTCAGTACGATTACAGCTATACCCCATTTATATCTTTTTTTATGTTTTGCCTCTTTTACACAAAAAACATTTTATAGAACAAATTATTATTTTTGCATTACTTTATTCTGAGAGCCATAACTTTTTTATTTTTCTGCTTTTGGAGCTGTATGGCAGCTTTTTTTGTGGCACAAGATGATGTATTTAGCGATACCATTTTTATTTACATTTGTCTTTTTTATTGCATTTTATTCCACTTTTTGTTTGGTGATACGATGACAAAGCATTGTTTTTTTGCCCCATTTTTCTGTTTGTTTTTTTTACAGTGTTGACTGAAGGAATTAACTAATGTGACATTTTTATAGGGCGGGTTGTTCAAGATGTGGCAATAGCAAATATATGTTCTTTTTTGTTTGTTTTTTCCTAAAAATATTTATTTATGGGTACAATATATTTTTATTTTTGTTTACTAGTTTGTGATTTTTTACAAAAATATTTTTACAACTTTTTTTTTAAACTTTTTTACTTAGTCCCTCTATGGGATTTTCACTTTCAGCATCCTGATCACTGTTATAAGAGCATAGCAATGCAGGAGCATTGCTATGCTTTAAACTGTCAGTGCTGCACTGACACAAGTTAGTTAGATCATGTGTTTATTTCCAATATAACTATAGGATTAGTAATGGAGAGGCATCTTATAGATGCCTCTACATTACTAACCCATGGGTTTGATGTCACCGGACAATACAAAGGTGACATTAACCCCACAAATATGAACCCCACTTGCCACCACCCCATGGCAAGTGGGAAGAGCCAGGCAAAGCACCAGAATTGGCTCATCTAATAGATGCACCATTTCTGGGCAAATGCAGGATGCTATTTTTATAACAGGGGGGCAGCCAATGTCCATGGCCCCTTACCAGCCTGAGAATACCAGCCCCCAGCTTTATTTTGGCTGGTTGTCAAAAATGGGGGACCAATGCCATTTTTTAAAATTTTTTATTTAAATAATTTTAAAAAATGGAATGGGGACCCCTCTATTTTTGATAACCAGCCATGATAAAGCTGACAGCTGAGGGTTTTGCCCTGCTGGTTGCAGTTGTCAGTGTTGCTATGCTGGCTATAAAAAATAGAACAGACCTCATGTCAATTTAAAAAAAATAATATTTAATTTATAGCACAGGAGCCAGCTGTGGAATAGAGATGAGCAAACCTTTCATGGCTTGGTTCAGCTCGGCAAACGTCCCAACACCTTCAGGGGGCCGAAAAGCTGCTAAAAAAACAGCTCAAGTAAGAGGCAGACACAAGGAAAAGTGGCATCAATTGAACCAGAGTACAAATAGTATAATTGCACAGCATGAATGCATGGGACAGGGCTTGGACAAGCATTTCTTGCTTAAACATAGATCACTAACAGGTGGATGAGTGACAGGTGTAGGCCTGGTGCTGTGAGAGCCCTGCCAAATTCAAGCAACACACATGAAAGAGACCCAACTTGGAGTCTAAACATTTCCAAAAATTAGGAACAGACACCAAGAAAAGTGGCATTAATTGACCCAAAGTAGTAATTTTATAATGGCACAGAAACAGTCACACGTGGGCCACTTATGACCCAGGATCAGGGCCAGCATTTACAGTTTTGAATTTAAGTTCAAATTAAGAGGTGGGCAAACATCAATTTCATAGACTGCTATTGGTAGAAAAATTTAAGGATAGTAACACAGGTAGTTGACTGATCAATTGATCCACAAAAAAAACAATTTTAGGATTGCTCTAATTGTACCAATCAAGAGAATATAAGGTATTTTGTTATTTATGTAGCATTGTGAATGGCACAACATTAAAAACGCTTAAAAAAAATAAAGGAATTGTTTTATATGCATGCTGCGCAAGAAAGAGTTAAGATGCGTTAATAAATTATTTATATGGACCCCAAAATGTTGCCATTAATTTTGCTGCAATTGCAGGGGCGGATTGCTGGAATTGCAGGGTTGGATTGCTAGAAGGTTAAAATGGATTTTTGGAAGCTGTTTTGATGTAGTGGTAGATAGCAACGATTCCTTGCTATGCTCTTCCTCATCCATGTTTTACATAAAATAAATACAGTTATGAAGCATTGATCCCTAACCTATGGCCTTTCTATTGACAGCCCTTTAGATCTCATAGGAACTTTTAAAAACAGATGGACATTCGGCTTTGCTTTTGGAGCAATAGCTAATAAAGTTATGCTACTTTTTTCCGAAGAATATTTGCCAGCTGGAGTTCCACCATGGGCTAGAGGTAAATGTCTCAAGGTGTTTCAGGATTGAAATGAACCCATTATTGTTCTATAAAGCCATGTTATTTATAGTCTACGCTGGTCAATTAATGTAGTGAAATATATAATATCATTGTCAATACCCAAGGTGAGTTTTTGGAAGACCAGGTTGTGGTAGGGAGCATGAGGAGTGGATGGATCAAAGCCACTCTGGCAATTGGTCATAATTCTGATGATGACTTGATTCTGCTGAATTCAATCAATCAGCAAACAGAATTAGAATAAGAACCAGTATGCTGCTCTGATAGTTGCTAGTGGGTAGATCAATCGATTCCTTAAAAAAAGCCCCTTGTTTTCAAACACCATGATATAGGTGTCATTTGCAGCTTGATTTCTAGACTCTAGTACCACCGATGGCAACATTCTGCAAAGAAAATCAATGAGAAATTGCTATTTTTTCTACAGGGTCCAGCAGTTTCCCATTGTCACTTTAGGCAGCTTTCATCACCTCCATGTATCCAGACAGATGGTTACAAGGACAGTTGCTGTACAGAAAACTTTACAACCTAATAACTGCAATACATACTTTGCACCACATTCAGTTTTTACACCATTTTTATTTTTTTTTACTTGCTTGAAAGGTATAGTATAGGCTAAATAGAAAAGTGGCATTGCCTGAAATGCATCATTGTGTGCCAAAATAAAACAGCTAATTCCCCAAAGGAAAGCACGACGACTGTACAGTTTTGTATTTTACTTTTAATTTCACAGCGTTTATATTTTATGCTTTTTATGAAACTACAGAATATAAAATGAAATAAATTTATTGTAGAATGGAGAAGTGTAATGCAAAGATTCTTGTATTTTAGTTTTTTGAACTTTTGTTTTTAATCCTTTTCTAGCACTTGGACTTTTAGTCGGAGCGATTGAAGTTGGCTTGTCCTATTATCCGATATTTGCCTGTCTCACTACTGATAGCAAACTAATAGGATCTGTAACAGGTTTTCTATACACGCTGACTTGGTGAGTGGGTAGTGATCATTCAGTATAAGCAGATATTGTACACATTAAGGCCAGGGCTACACGGCGCCTTTGGCCACGACACCTGTTGCGAGACTAAAGTTTGCTAGGTGTCATTGCTACATTGCAGCGAAATACAAGTAAATGGGGTCAAAATGCAACCCTGAGGGTACTACAATCGCGAGAAGCAAGTCACATAAACATATCCAAATCGGTTGGACTTCTTGAGATTTGCTTGTTGCGATCCTAGTAACCCATTGACTTGTATAGTGCTACTATATAACATCGACATCTAGTGAAGCTTTATCGCATGAAAGGTATTAAGGCCAAAATCCCCTTGTGGCCCTAGCCTACAATAGGAATAAAACATCAGGTTTAGACACTTGTTATATTTTATTTTATTATCTTTATTGTGACCACAGAAAACCTGACTTGTATGCAAGGGTTCTCGGTATAAAAGAACCAGTCTAACATATGGCACACTATATTATTGTGGATTATTGATTTCCATACTGACTTTATATATCTTTTTTAGGTTTTTAGTAACAATGATTGACATTGTTTCGTGCCCGCATGGAGATGTAAGTCTTAATAATGCATTACCAATACTGTTTCTCAGTTACAAGAGAATCACTTTATTGTAAATGTAAAGTAAGAAAAAATAATATAAAAAGCATTATGAAACTACAATGAAAACTCCATCACATCTCACAACAAGTAATATTACTAATGCCCAAAGTCAATCCAACCCGAAAATAAGCGTTTAACCCCTTTACCCCCAAAGGTGGATTGCACGCTAATGAGCAAGCCAATTTTTACCATTCTGACCACTGTCAGACGTTATAAGGGTTAATAGTTGACAAAACTTATAAAACCATTTTTTTAGAGACCACATCATATTTAGAAGTCAGTTTGAGGGGTCTATATTACAGCAGATATCTAAAAATGACACCATTCTAAAACCTGAACTCCACAAGGTGCTCAAAACCACTTTCAGGAAGTATATTAACCCTTCATGTGCTGCACAGGAATTTTTAGAATGTGGAAAGAAAAAATGAAAATTTACAGTAACTTTTTTTCACAAAATTCTTTACTTCGGATCCAATTTTTTTTATTTTGAGAAAGGTAACAAAATTTGATGAGTAATTTCTCCTGAGTATGCTGATACCCCATATGAGGGAGAAAACCACTGTTTGGCTCATGGCAGAGCGCACAAGTGAAGGAGCGCCATTTGACTTTTTGAATACAAAATTTGCTGGAACAAATGGCGGACGCCATGTCGCATTTAGAGAGCCTCTGATGTGTCTAAACAGTGAAAATCCCCCACAAGTGACATCAATTTCGAAACTAGACCCCTCAAGGAACTGATCTAGATATGTGGTGAGCACATTGAACCCTCAGGTACTTCACGCAAGTTTATAATGTTGAGACGTGAAAATAAAAAAAAAAATAAAAAAACACACACATTTTACCCACAAATATATTTTAGCCCCAAATGTTGTATTTTCATAAGGGTAACATGAGAAATTGCACCATACAATTTGTAGGGCAATTTTTCCTGAGTACGTTGATACTCAATATGAGGGAGAAAACTACTGTTTGGGCACACAGCAGGGCTCGGATGGGAAGGTGAGTCATTTAACTTTTTGAAAAGGAACATTTCCTGGAATCATTAGTGGACGTCATGTCCCAATTTGATAACCTCTGATTTGCCTAAACAGTGGAAACCCCCCACAAGTAACCCCATTTTGGGAACTAGACTCCTCAAGGAATGTGCTTAGATGTGCGGTGAGCACCTTGAACTCCCAGGTGCTTCACAGAAGTTTATAAGGTTGAGTTGTGAAAATAAAAAAAATCATATTTTCCCACAAAAATGTTATTTTGGCCCCAAATTTTGCATTTTAATAAGGGGAACAATCGAAATTTCACCATCCAATTTGTTATGCAATTTCTCCTGAGTATACCGATACCATATATGTGGGGAGGCACAGTGCAAAGCTCAGATGTGAAGAGGCGTCATATTGGAGTTCAGATTTTGCTGGAATGGTTTGAGGGTGCCATGTCATATTGGCAGAGCCCATGAGATGCCAGAGCATCAGAATCCTCCTATATGTGAACTCATTTTACAAACTACACTCCACAATCAATTCATCTAGGGGTGCAGTGATCATATTAACACCACATGTGCCTCACAAAATTTTACACCATTGAGCGGTGAAGAAAGAATAAATTACATTTTTACTGCTAAAATGATGTTTTCGCCCCAAGTTTTTATTTTTTCTAAAGGCTAATTGGAACTTTTTACAGCAAACTGAGGTCCATTTTTTCCTGAGTGCACCAAAACACTACATGTAATCGGGAAATATTTTTCAGGCACAGTGTAAAGCTCAGAAGGCAAGGAGTGCCAGATTTTACCATTATGGTTTGCAGGTGCCATTACCCGCTGGGAGAGCCAATGAGGTATCAACACCGCAGAACCCACATTAGTGACCCCATTTTACAAACTACAGCTCTCAGTGAATTCATCTAGGGGTGCAGTAATTATATTGACACCATGGTCGTGTCACAGAATTTTATACCATTGGACAGTGAAGAAAAAATAACTACATTTTTACCACCAAAATTTTGTCTTAGCCCCAGATTTTACATTTTCACACAAGAAATGGGTAAAAATGGCAACAAAATTTGTCCCACAATTTCTACTGAATGTGGCAATACCCCATATGTGGCTGTACAGCACTACTTAGCCATACTTAGATACTCAGGAGGAATGGAGCGCTATTTGCCTCTTGGAGTGCAGATACTCCTAGAACAGTTTGCAGATTCCATATTGTAGTGAAATATGTATATATATATATATATGACCAGCAGAAAATTAACATATGTCCTTAGACTGCAGCTCTCACAAATGTGATAGCATATGTTATCCTGAGAAAGGAAGTCTCCTGTCTCCAGTCTCTCCAGGGGACCTTGCTGAGAACACACAAAGTGGAAACATTTCACACAAATAGTGTTCAGAGGAAAATAATGTATTCATGGGTAAATAACCATGATCCAGTCACAAACCAAGAATTAGAATATTAACATGAGAGGCTGGTCTAGAAACCTGATCCCTGAGTAAATCTATAAATTAGGCCTTTACAAAAAGAAACATGTTCACAGTGAGGGGCAGTCTAGCTGATGTGCTCCATTTCATATTCTCCCTTCCCTCGGAGGCAGAATACCAGAATGCAAAGTTCGATATTTCTGTAAGATTTCTCCCTTTTATTTCATCACTGTTTTCGCGTATTTGTATGTCACTTTTTATTTCCATTTTGATATCCTTTTATTGTAAGCACTGTACCTGTTCTACTAAAGCTAAAAACTTTAAATCTGAACCTTGTATGCTCTAAAGAATCCATAGCCTTAGAGTGTGTGCTCCTGGTGATTGGCACATAGTAGTAGTAGTACTTCCGGGACTCATCACCTGTGTTTTCGGTGAGTGGTGGCAGCGTGTATGAAGCGAGATGTGCATTCTGCGTCGGGGTGTAATTTATGCTCCCAGCAGTAGTGTATAAGTAGAGTCACTATAACAGTACTCTTGGGGTTACCAACTGCCCATGTATAGGCTGAGACACATACAGCCACATCGGCTTTAGGGAGCTCCTGCCACTGCAGTGCCCTACAATGAGAATAGATATATAATCTTACCACAATACTCATCTGTGTGGTTCCCCTGATGAATCCACATAGGGAAGTATAATCACTTGAGGATGGTGGGTTGTCCATAGTAGGGCACACTTGGGGCCTGTCCTTGTAAGAACAGGAGCTATACAGGGGCAAGACAGGGAGTCAAACAATTATTCTGTCAGATCCCTCCCCTGCCCAGGAACAGATGGACCCCATGTGAAATCATATCCTCTACAATGGTGAAACCAAACTATTTTTTAACTTAAGCACTGGTATGCACGAGCACTTTATACATGTGTTTTTTTTGTGTCTTTTTGTCCTTGATTTTAATGTTACATTAAAAGTTTCGTTTTAATCGAAGGGAAACTCTACTAGCTATACTCCACCTGTGGTTTATGCTCCCACTGAACAGAGGTTGAATGATGGACTGAGTGAGAGGAGACAGATTAACCCTTGCAGGCGCAACCCCAAGTCACGTGCTGAGAAGCGGGTACGTGACACATATACAGAGCTCCTAATTGCAAGAGAAGAATCCCCCCTCCAGTGACCCCATATTGGAAATGATACCCCTTGGGGAATTTATCTACAGGGGTAGTGCCGATTTTGACTCCATGGATATTTTCCAGAAACAAGCAGCAATGAATTTTGCCAAGTGAAAATTGCAAACATCAGTATGTTGCAGCTGGAGGCATGCACCCGTAAGTTAGGCAGGCTCTCATCACTTCAGAAATGCCAAAAGTGGATGCTATAAGTGGTTTAGGTAAAATGGACTCAGAAGGGAGGGGGCATTTGGATTTGGTAACAGAGAATTTGCTGAATTTCTTTTGGTGGGCAAGGAGCCATATTGCTTTTCCAGAGAGATTGTGCTTACCATTAATGTGGAAGCTCCCTATATTTCCATTAACAGATGACAGTCCTGAGCGAGGGCTTGCTTTTTTAGTGGATTAAGTTGAAGCTTTTTTTGGGAACATTTTACATAACATTTGGGATTACATTTATCCGACGCCCTATGCTGTCCACTTACTTTGGGGATTCCATTTAAATCTCTGAGTGAAGTAATTCAGATGAAACCCCCTGACTGATCCATTCACTATAATAAGGCAGCAGACTTACTCTGGATTCCGTCTGGCCTCAGCTCAGAAGTGCACAAAACTGGGCCGACGGCACTTTTATGCAATCCTAAAAAGATTTACACCACCGGATCACACGTAAGACAGTGTCCACAGTGACTCCGTCTGCCTTATTATAATGAATATTTCTCCAGGGGATACATCTGAATCACATATTTCAGAGACTTATATGGAAATTCCGGGGCAAGCACGCACCGCAGAGAGCAGGATAAATGTGCGCCAAGCCTAACTGTGATCTTTGGGAGGCAGAATGAAAAAAAATCAATAGCAAGTGAAAAAATGTTTTTAATTATTTTTTACACCATTCCTTGTGCGGTATAAATGATTAGACTACTTTATTCTTCGGGTCGGTGTGATTCCAGCAATGCCAGATTTATATCTTGTTTTAAATGTTTGGCTGCTGTCAAACACTAAAAGATGCTTTTAATTGCAAAAAATAGTTTTTGCATCACCATATTTTGAGAGCTATAAGTTTTCCATAATTTGGCCCACAGAGTCATTAGAGGGCTTGTTTTGACCTTTTTATTGGCACTATTTTCGGGCACGACTTTTTTTTTTTTTTTATCTCTTTCTATTCCGATTTTGGGAGGCAGAATGAACAAAAACCAGCAATTGAGGAATTTTTTTTGGGGGGGGTTTATACCGTTTCGTGTGTGGTAAAATTGATGAGGAAGTTTTATTCTTCGGGTCAGTAAGATTACAGCGATACCACATTTATATCTTTTTTATGTTTTAGCTCTTTTACACAATAAAAACTATTTTATAAGAAAAATCATTTTTGCATCACTTTATTCTGAGAGCTATAACCATTTTATTTTTCTGCTGATGGAGCTGTATGATGGCTTTTTTTTGCGGGACAAGATGACATTTTCAGCGGTACCATGTTTATTAATATCTGTCGTTTTATTCCACTTTTTGTGCTTATGGCATTCCACATGACAATATATACCTACAAGAAGAGGGGAAGCATATGCCAAATATACAGAAAATTCTTTATTAACATGAATGTATGATAGGGAACACTAAAAAAAAAAACCAGGAAGAAGCTATCGCAAAACATGCATTGGGGCTCGGTGCTGCATCCACAGGTCTTGTATCAAACATCTCTCTAAGCCTTTCCTCGCTCACACAATCTGCTTATGTATACAGCATTGTTTAATTCATCATATGGGTCCTTATAAGCACTTGGCAATTTAGTTACATATAATAATGTATAATTGATACACATCATTTTTATTTCATCCTGGCAAGGTATTTCACCTCAATACAGTACTTTTTGCAACTTTTGCTGGAAATAATGGTTGATCATAATAGTTTTAGTGTCTTTATATGAGTGCCATTATCTTTCATACATATTTCTATATTCAATTCTCTGGCTCTGGTATTACACCTTTATTATGCACTGAGCACTTTTTAGGTCAGAGAAGCATCTCTTTCATTTTTGCACTTAAAATAATCATTTTCCTCTTGTAGGATATTTATTTATGCATTTTTTTTTCCATTTTTTTGTAGCAGTTATTGGTCCATATTGATTTATAGGATTGCTTATAGAATCATAGAATCATAGAATCGTAGAGTTGGAAGGGACCTCCTGGGCCATCTGGTCCAACCCCCTGCTCAAAGCAGGATTCGCTAAATCATCCCAGTCAGATGTCTGTCCAGCCTCTGTTTGAAGACTTCCATTGAAGGAGAACTCACCACTTCTCGTGGCAGCTGTTCCACTCATTGATCACTCTAACTGTCAAAAAGTTTTTTCTAATATCTAATCTGTGTCTCCTCCCATTCAGTTTCATCCCATTGCTTCTAGTCTTTCCTTGTGCAAATGAGAATAAAGTTGATCCTTCTACAATGTGACAGCCCTTAAGATATTTGTAGACAGCTATTAAGTCTCCTCTCAGTCTTCTCTTTTGCAAACTAAACATTCCCAAATCCTGCAACCTTTCCTCATAAGACAGGGTTTGCAGACCGGTCACCATTCTGGTAGCTCTTTTCTGAACTTGCTCCAGTTTGTTGATGTCTTTTTTAAAATGTGGTGCCCAAAACTGGACACAATATTCCAGATGAGGTCTGACCAAAGAGGAGTAGAGGGAAATAATGACTTCACGTGATCTAGACTGTATGCTTCTGTTAATACATCCTAGAATTGCATTTGCCTTTTTTGCTGCTGCATCACACTGTTGACTCATATTCAGTCTGTGATCTATTAGTATACCCAAGTCTTTTTCACATGTGCTGTCACTTAGCCCTATTCCTCCCATTCTATATATGCTTTTTTCATTTTTATTGCCCAGATGTAGTACTTTGCATTTCTCCCTGTTAAAAACCATTCTGTTAGTTGCTGCCCACTTCTCCAGTTTATTTAAATCTTTTTGAATCCTCTCTCTCTCTTCTCTAGTATTAGCTATCCCTCCTAGCTTTGTGTCATCAGCAAATTTAATCAGTTTACCCTCAATTCCTTCATCTAAATCATTGATAAAGATGTTGAACAATACAGGGCCCAGGACAGAGCCCTGTGGTACCCCACTTGAGACATTCTTCCAACTGGATGTGCAGCCATTTACGACCACTCTTTGGGTCCGATCACTAAGCCAGTTATGAATCCACCTAACAGTTGCCTTGTCCATTCCATACTTAGTCATTTTTTCAATAAGGATTGTATGAGAGACTTTGTCAAATGCTTTGCTGAAGTCAAGATATACTATATCTACAGCATTTCCTTGATCCACCCAATCAGTGATACCGTCATAGAAGGAAATTAAGTTAGTCTGACATGACTTATTAGTTACAAACCCATGCTGACTCTGTTTAATCACTTCATTCTTATCCAGGTATTGACATACATGTTGTTTAATAATTTGTTCAAAGATCTTTCCTGGTATAGAAGTCAGACTCACCGGCCTATAGTTTCCTGGGTCCACCTTCTTCCCCTTTTTGAAGATAGGAACAACATTTGCTCTTCTCCAGTCTTCTGGCACTTCTCCTGTTCTCCAAGAATTTTCAAAGATTATGGAGAGGGGTTCAAAAATTTCTTCTGCTATCTCCTTCAGTACTCTGGGGTGTAATTCATCTGGACCTGGAGACTTGAATTCATTTAGGTTAGCTAAGTGTTTCCTCACTATCTTTCTGTTTATAGATATCCTGGATTCTTCTATTCCCTTAATAGCACAGTGAATAACAGTTGATGTTGCATTTCCTTTCTGAGAGAAAACAGATGCAAAATAGGAATTTAATAGTTCAGCCTTCTCAACATCCTGTCTTACTATTTCATCATTTTCATCCTGTAAAAATCCTATAGCATCTTTGACTTTTCTTTTACTTTTGACATATCCCCAAAATCCTTTATTATTGCTTTTGACATCTCTTGCAAGCCTCAGCTCATTTTCAGCTTTAGATAATCTGATTTGTGCCCTGCAGGTTCTGCAGACAGCATTATATTCTTCTTTAGATATGCCTCCCTCTTTCCATTTTATAAACATTTTTTTCTTCCTTTTTAGCATGTGCTTAAGTTCTGTGTTCATCCATCCTGGTTTCCTTAAATGCTTCCTATTCTTCCCTCTTTTCGGAATTGTTAACAACTGTGCTTTGAGAATTTCATTTTTCAAGATTTCCCATCCTTCCTGGACATTTTTGTCTTTAAGGATATCCAGCCATTGGATCCCTCCAATTCTCTTTCTGAATCCCTTAAAATCTGCCTTTCTGAAATCTAACCTTGACGTCTGAGTCTTCACAGGTCTTCCGCCTCTAGTTATCCAAAATTCTAAAATAGCATGGTCGCTACCTCCTAGGGTCCCAGCCACTTTTACCTCCTCAACCATTTCCTCCCTGTTTATAAGGATTAGATCCAAGGTAGCAGTTCCCCTTGTTTTCTCCCTTACCTTTTGGAAGATAAAGTTGTCAGCAAGAGAGGATAAGAATTTCCTTGACCTGTTAGTATTGCCTGAGAGAGATTCCCAACAAATGTCTGGATAGTTGAAATCTCCCATGACAACTATGTCATATTTTTTGGAGAACTTGGCCATCTGATGCATAAAGAGTTCATCCATATCTTCGGCTTGCACAGGCGGCCTGTAGTAAATGCCTACAAAGGTGTCCTTTCCATTGTTCTGTCCTTGTATTCTTACCCAAACAGTTTCCACAGAACTCCCAGTCTCTGAAGCTTCAATCTCTGTGCAGATATACGCGTTTCGAACATACAATGCAACACCCCCTCCTCGTTTATCAAGTCTGTTTCTTGAAAATAAGTTGTATCCTTCTAGTCTTGTATTCCAATCATGTGTATTGTCCCACCAAGTTTCAGTGATTCCAATGACATCATATTTCTTTTCCTGTGTTAGTAGTTCCAATTCTCCTTGTTTGTTGCCCATGCTTTGTGCATTAGTATAGAAACATTTTAGTTTGTGATTGGTTTCTCTTTCTCCAATATTTTTATTAATTAGATTCTTTCATCTTTGTTCTTCCTTTCCACTTCTAATAGCAGAGTTCTCAATAGCATTTGTCAGGTGTATGGCTTTTTCTGGTCTTTTGCTTCCCTTCCCATGTTGTTCTAGTTTATAAAGCCGTTTCTTCCAGGGGTTCAACCATATGTGTACATACTTATATAATTCTTTACTATTTGTCACTTAGGCTTTGTATATATTATATATGTGGCTCTTTCCCATGGAATTTACTGGATTTTATGAAAAAAAATGTATGTTTTTTTATCATTTATTATTGCACATATGGCTTATTTATTCAATAATCTTCATATAAGGAATTTCTTGTGGAGATATAGGATCTCCTGTGTTTGCAGCTTTTTGTGTCTATATCCCCATTTTTGTTAATTTTTAATATGTGTTGAGATTTTAAATGTTCAATACAAATTTGAATGGTTTATTTCTACTTTTCGGCTTTTTACTTCCATTTTGTGTAGGATGTATTAGTTATTGGAAGGGCCAGCTATTTAGGTCTGGTAATTGGTGATATAGTACGTGATCATAAAAGGAATCACCATAAAACTGCTTGATATTAGGGAAGGTAAACTACTATAGGATTTTCAACAGAAGATTTAAACGCATGTACTGGAATTGATATAATTAAATACACAGGTCAATGGGCCTATTTAGTGAAAAAAATAGTAAAGGGCCAAGTGGCTCATGCACCCAAAAAGGCAGCATATACACGATTATCGGTACATATAGATTGTAAGCTTGCGAGCAGGGCCCTCATTCCTCTTGGTATCTGTTATGATCTATGTGATTATTGTTATGCTGTAATGTCTATCGTCTGTACAAGTCCCCTCTGAAATGTAAAGTGCTGCGGAATATGTCGGCGCTATAGAAATAAAATGTATTATTATTATTAGAGGTCTAGAGTCAGGCCTAAACACGGTCATTACAGATAACCAGAAGGTCTAAAGTGCAGATAATGCAACATTAAGAGCCATACGTCTTGTTAGACAGAATGCAATAAATACAGAGCATAGTGAAAATATATGTAAGGCATAGTAAAGGAGTCATTAACCCAACAAGTGCTGTTAGAGAGGAGGCAAATGATAGAGAGATCAAAAATAAAAAAGAAAGTAGAAGAACATCAACCATAAGAAATTAGAAGAAGAAAAATCAACAAATGTCGGTGTTTAGTGGAAGTAATACATTCACTCTTGGAATTGCATGAATATAATCTTTATACGTTACATTTATTAATATTTCTTGAACTCTATTTTTTTGTAGTCCCAGCTTGGTTAATACATATAATAGAATATTTATTGCCCATACACTAATTCATTTTTGATAAAAATATATCTATTACTTGTATCCATGTTTGTGCTACATATTATGCACGAAAATGACACAATAGCTATGAAAAATCTTTTAGAATAAGATATGTATTTGTTTTACAGACCCTAGGTGATTTCGAAAAGGTTATTTATGAATGGCCATCGCTGCTGTGTTTAGTCTTCCTGATGGGGCGTTTTGTACATATATTTATCAAATACATGAGAATATACATGGGAGCTGACATCCGAAATGTAAGTACAGAGCTAACTCTCCATAGCCAATTCTACCAATGGATCCAAAAGATAGATTACGATTTTGTAAATTTCTTTTGATAATGGTGAAAAGTTTATATTTTTTATCAACTTTCTCATATGCAAAATATATTTTATAATTTGGTTCATCTGATTAGGATGAAAAATGTTTCTTACCAATACATCAGGCTGAACATGTCAAGAGACTCTTCCAAAAACCTGTACTGTAAGTTTCATTCGTTATAAATGTTACATCATCTATAAAGATAATTATTAGTAGTAGTATTACTTAAAATACAATCTCTATATATAAATCTGAATGTGTGTATGTGTATTACCAACCAATCACGAAGCAGCAGAGTAGGACACCAACCAATCACGAAGCAGCAGAGCAGGGCTGAGGATGGATACAGCAGGACAGTGCATGGAGAGCGGGGCTGTGGAGGAAGACAGTACTCAGGACAGGGGTCGAATAGTGCCGGCACCCTCCCAACCCAGTCCCGGCTTAGTCGGCACTCCCCGTCGCCCTTCTCCCCTGCAGCTTCCCGGCCTAAATTTAGTCCCTGGCTTCTACTGCGGCCTACTACAGCGATAGGCCATGCCCCGCGGGCCGCCCAATCACACGCGCTGCAGCTCCATCCACTCCGCCGCCCACGCTAGGACACTCCCCCCCGCAGGCCACCCAATCACATGCGCTGCAGCTCCACTCTAGCTCCGCCCACTCCACACAGCTCCGCCCACTCTAGCCGAACTAACAATCTGTGCACCTCTCTCTCCTGGTCCCGGCATCACCGCGTGTGGTGCAAGGAGAGCAGGGATGTGGAGGAAGGAAGACAGTGGGGCTGTAGAGGGAGAGAGCGGGAGAGCAGGGCTGTGAAGGAAGAAAACGGGGCTGTGGACCGAGAGAGTGGGAGAGCAGGGCTGTGAAGGAAGAGAACGGGGCTGTGGACCGAGAGAGTGGGAGAGCAGGGCTGTGAAGGAAGAGAACGGGGCTGTGGACTGGGAGAGCAAGGCTGTGAAGGAAGAGAACGGGGCTGTGGACCGGGAGAGCAGTTCTGTGAAGGAAGAGAAAGGGGCTGTGGAGGGAGAGAGCGGGAGAGCAGGGCGGTGGACGAAGAGACCGGGGTTGTGGAGGGAGAGAGCGGGACAGCAGGGCTGTGGAAGAAGAGAGGGGGGCTGTGGAGGGACACCTGGACACAGATGTAGAGCACGGCTGAGGAGGAAAAGAACGGAACGGCGGGTGGAGAGCGGGGCTGTGGAAGGAGAGAGTGTGATTGCGGGTGGACAGCAGGGCTGTTAAGGAAGACAGCAGGACCCACAGTTAAGTACTATGCCCGGGCTCTTCAGCTAGTACTAAACAAATATGTAATTACGCTGTATAAAAAATACTGGTGAATGTTCTATTTTCTCTATGAATAAATAGACACATAGGCAATTGGCATAGTCACCCATACAGTATACTGGGCCCTATACAGTCCTCCATATAGTATAATGGGCCCCACATAGTCCTCCATACGGTATAATGGACTAGAGTTGAGCGACTTTTGCTTTTTTAGGGTCGCGTTTCGTTTCGTGAAACCCGACTTTTCCAAAAGTCGGGTCGAGCAAGATCGTCCGATTATAGGGAAAAGTCGGGGTCGTCCCGAAACACGAAACCCAATGTAAGTCAATGGGGAATAAAAGTCGGCAGTGAGAGGAGGACAGGAAACACACCTACAGTGCCCATTTGAATGCCAAAAGCATCAATTCTTCTTACTTAAGCTTGTCAACCTTAATTAACTTCATAATACAAGTTACGCACTGAAAAATGGGGGTTATTTGGCTAAATTTGTGGGGGGGGGGGGCTGGCTGCAGGTTTTCATGTGCCCTGGGCGAAAGAGCGCCCCTTTAACACATACCACAACTCATCATGCTCCGATACGGCAGAGAAATAGCGGTATAGTACAATGAAAAATACCTCACTTTTTACATCTCATGACGAGGCCCATCTATTTCTCCATACAAAATCATTGGTCCCATATAATGTTTGAAACAGTATATGATGAGCTCCACATAATGCTACAGTATATGTTGGTCCCCATGGATGAAGCTCCACTGTCTTATGGGCCCAAATAATGCTCCAAACATAATGGGCCCCATTTCTACTGCTCTAGTGTATAATGGGCCCTGTAAATGCTGCTCCAGTGTCTGATGTCCACCTTTGGAATGTTCCAGTGTATGGTGGGACCCATCTATCATTCTCCAGAGTATAGTGCTCCCCAAAAATTGCTGTCCCAACATAGAAAACAATCAAATAAGTCTCCTCGCTAGGGAATCCCTGTACTTGTCTGGACAGGTGCTGTAGCTTGCTTAACAGCTCGCCAGCCGTTCTCACGCCCAGTATGGATTGCACGTCATTGCACAAAGGTTAGAAGGGGTACCGTATCCCCGGATAACATGTATGGATAGCGTACACATTCAAAATATATGTCTATACAGCATGAGGCAGGCTCAGACGGTGTTAGGCCC
Source organism: Dendrobates tinctorius (assembly GCF_039654945.1). Classification (NCBI taxonomy): domain Eukaryota; kingdom Metazoa; phylum Chordata; class Amphibia; order Anura; family Dendrobatidae; genus Dendrobates; species Dendrobates tinctorius. The sequence continues at coordinate 25,479,959 of NW_027361827.1, read as the reverse complement.
AGTATGGATTGCACGTCATTGCACAAAGGTTAGAAGGGGTACCGTATCCCCGGATAACATGTATGGATAGCGTACACATTCAAAATATATGTCTATACAGCATGAGGCAGGCTCAGACGGTGTTAGGCCCAGTATGGATTGCACGTCATTGCACAAAGGTTAGAAGGGGTACCGTATCCCCGGATAACATGTATGGATAGCGTACACATTCAAAATATATGTCTATACAGCATGAGGCAGGCTCAGACGGTGTTAGGCCCAGTATGGATTGCACGTCATTGCACAAAGGTTAGAAAGGGTACCGTATCCCCGGATAACATGTATGGATAGCGTACACATTCAAAATATATGTCTCAGGAGGCAGGCTCAGACGGTGTCAGGCACAGTATGGATTTGACGGCCCAGATTACACAGCGGAGGAGCAGGGAGAGGTAAAGACTGCAAATGCTGGGGCCCTGGCCAAGCAAGGGGGGCCCACTCGTGGGCGTCGGTACTGGCACTGGGCCCCTCATAGTACAGCGGTGTGTCTGACGGCGGGTGTGCACCACCACCGTCAGAGACACTTGATTGCACTATGAGGGACCCTGTGCCAGTGCCCGCGCCCAAGAGTCGGCCTACCCACCTGTCCAGGACAACGGCACTCACACGGTGTCGTGCGCTAGGTGGTGACCCCGGCCATGGGGGGGGAGGCAGCACAGTTAGGGAGTTTTAGAAAGTGGCATATGTTGATGTTGGACATTCAACTGATGCAAAAGGCGAAATAGGTGAAGTACCAGGAAGAGGTGGACCAAAGCAAGCCATTTTTCTGTCACCCTATGTGTCATCAGGGGAAGGTGGGACAAAATCCTTGGAAACCCATGCGTGGTTCATTTTAATGAAGGTTAGATCATCCACATTTTGGGTTGACAGACGGGTCCTTTTTTCTGTCAGGATTGATCCAGCTGCACTGAAGACTCTTTCCGATAGCACACTTGCAGCTGGGCAAGCGAGCTCCTGTAAGGCATATTGGGCCAATTCAGGCCAGGTGTCCAGTTTAGCGGCCCAATAGTCAAAGGGGAATGACCTGTGTGGGAGAACATCGATATGGGAGGAAAAGTAGTTTGTAACCATAGTTGACAACTGCTGTCTCCTGTCACTTTCCATCGATGCAGTATTACCAGTTGTGTGAGCGGTATTTGAAAAATCAGTCCACAACATTGTCATGAAACCCCTGTCTCCAACGCCACTTCTGCTGTGTGCACCACGAACACCTCTGCCAAGCTGCCCCCGGCCCGTACGGCTCGTGTGAGAACCATCACCGCTGCTGTGTGCTGGGAATGCCTCAAGCAACCGATTTACCAGAGTTGCTTGTTTATTAGCCAATATTAGGTCAAGGTTCTCCTGTGGCATGATGTTTTGTAATTTGCCTTTATAGCGTGGATCCAGGATGCTGGCCAACCAGTAGTCGTCATCGTTCATCATTTTGGCAATGCGGGGGTCCCTTTTTAGGATCCGCAAGGCATAATCTGACATGTGGGCCAATGTTCCCGGTGTCAATGATGCACTGCGAGTGCTGGGTGGAGGAGCACTTTCTGGCAAATCCACATCCCTCCAGTCACGCACAAACCCTGTACCAGACCTTGCCACGCCAACATTTTCACTTGCCCCACGAGATGCATCCTCCTCCCCTAAGTAATCATCCCCATCATCCTCCTCCTCCTCTTCTTCCTCCACCTCGTCCAGGAGAGGTCCCTGAGCAGACAATGGCTGAATGTCATCAAGGATTCCCTCCTCCTCTTCCTCCTCATCAACATTGGCTGCAGACGCCTGCTCCTTAAGGTGCGTCAAAGTTTGCATGAGCAGACGCATAAGTGGGATGCTCATGCTTAGGATGGCGTCGTCTGCGCTTACCAGCCGTGTGCATTCCTCAAAACACTGAAGGACTTTACAAAGGTCTTTCAGCTTCGACCACTGCACGCCTGTCAACTCCATGTCTGCTCTCAAAGTGCCTGGCCGTGTATCCTCCCACAAATGCATTATGGCCTGCCTCTGCTCGCACAGCCGCTCCACCCTGTGCAGGGTGGAGTTCCACCTTGTTGCAATGTCGATAATGAGGCGGTGGTTGGGAAGGTGGAGCAATCGCTGCAGCTTCTGCATACGAACGGAGTGTACAGGCGACCGGCGGATGTGCGCGCACAGTCTTCGCACCTTCTGGAGCAGGGCTGTTAACTCCGGATAATTTTTGAGGAAGCACTGCACCACCAGGTTCAAGGTGTGAGCCAAGCAAGGTATGTGGCTGAGTTTTGAAAGGGCTATGGCTGCCACAAAATTACGGCCGTTATCACTAACTACCTTGCCTGCCTCAAGATGTACACTGCCCAGCCATGACTCAGTTTGTCGCTTCAAGTACTCGGCCAGCACCTCGGCGGTGTGTCTGTCGCCCAAACACATCATCTGCAACACAGCCTGCTGACGCTTTCCACTAGCTGCTCGATAGGGGGACACATCGTGTGCAACAGTGGCAGCTGCAGATGGAGTGCTCGTACGACTGCGCTCTGTGGACGAGCTGTCGCTTCTGGAGGAGGAGGAGGAGGGTGGAACGCCTACAGCCAACTGTTTCCTATACCGTGGGCTAGGCAGCACTGTCCCACCACCGCTGTCCCCTGTGGACCCTGCATCCACCACATTAACCCAGTGCGCAGTGATGGACACGTAACGGCCCTGGCCATGCCGACTGGACCATGCATCAGTTGTGAGGTGCACCTTTCCACTCACTGACTGCTTGAGTGCATGGACAATGCGGTCTTTCACATTATGGTGGAGGGCTGGGATGGCATTGCGAGAGAAGTGGCGACTGGGTAGGTCATAGCGTGGTACTGCATAGGCCATGAGTTCGCGGAAAGCTGTGCTTTCCACCAACCGAAAGGGCATCATCTCAAACGAGATTAGTTTGGCAATGTGGCCGTTCAAACCCAGTGTACGCGGATGAGAGACTGAGTACTTTCTTGACCTACTCATAGTGTCTGGGAGGGTGAGCTGGACTTGAGAGCTGCATATGGTGGAAGTAGCGGTGGACAGGGCGGACTGAGAGAGGGTTGATGATGGTGATGGAGTTGGTGTTCTTTCTGATGGCCTAGAATCAGTCTTTCGTTGATATAACAGTGGGATTCCCTGACTGCTGTGGCCTTGCAACGACACCTCAACATTTGCTGCTGTGCTAACCGGTGGGCTTACAGTGGGGGAAACAATGTAGCGTTGCTGACTACCTTCGTTGTGATCAGTTGCACATGTGGCACTTGAGGTTTGGTGTTGTGTCCACGCTTGCAAGTGCATGCTGGTTAAATGTCTAAGCATGCAACTGGTATTCAAATTTTTCAGATTTTTCCCTCGGCTAAAGGTCTTTGCGCACTTCTTACAGATAACCTTGGCCTGATCATGAGGATTTTGTTCAAAAAAGTGCCACACTGCACTCTTCCTACTTTGGCAGACATTTTGCGGCCTAGCACGCTGTGGTCTTTTGACCCTCTGGACAAGCTGTCCAGCAACTCTTTTGATGTTTGGAACCTGTCTTTGGAGTGCTCCGGGCCTGCCAGATAACAGCTGTTGCGATGTCGATGTCTGCTGTGGATGCTCCTCATCTGAGCTATTGGAAGCAGCACCCTCTTCCCCCAATGGATGCCAATCTGGGTCAACAACTGGGTCATCCATCACCTCCTCTTCTATGTCATGTGCACCTTTCTCTGTGTCACCGTGTATGGTGGTATAGTGTGCGGGAAGGGGCACCTGAGTCTCATCAGGGTCAAAATCTGGCTCTGTACACTGCGAGGACAATGTAGTGCTCTGAGTGAATGTACCAGCAGAATCATCCATCAGCGGCTGTGCATCAGTGCACTCCATGTCAGATTCATCTTGGCCTGGGTAATTCACCATTTGACTTGATAATCCAGGCATGGTATGTGAAAACAGCTCCATGGAGTAATCAGTAGTATGGCCTGCGTCATCCTTCAATCTTGGTTGGGGTGAAGGACACAAGGAAAGGTGTGGTTCATGAACATGAGCCTCCAATGACGACTCAGTGCTTTTACTTTTTACAACTGAAGAAGAGGAGGCGATAGAGCTGGAGGCTGAGTCAGCAATGTAAGACAAAACTTTTTCCTGATGCTCTGCCTTTAAAAGCGGTTTGCCAACTCCTAGAAAACTAAGCGTTCGAGTCCTTATGTAGCCAGACGATGACGCAGGGTCAGCACCTCCTGCATTCGGTCCTATTTTGCTCTTGCCACTACCATCAGATCCACCACCAACACCATCATTACCAGCTGCCAACCCCCGCCCAATTCCACGGCCTCTTCCACCAGCCTTCCTCATTTTTGGTAGAAATGTAGACAAAATCCAACAAACTTTATAGTAATGTAAAACAAGGTACAAGGTGTCTATAGGACAGGGGAGTTTTAGAATTTCTGCACACACTTGTGGACAGTGGACACTTGTGGATTGTGTGCGGCCCACTGATATCTGAGCGCTATGTGACACGCTCGATGGCACAGCTGCCTGTGACCAAAGTGACGAGAGGATAATGGAGATTTTGAATCTCTGCGTACACTTTTGGACACTGGACACTTGTGGATTGTGTGCGGCCCACTGATATCTGAGCGCTATGTGACACGCTCGATGGCACAGCTGCCTGTGACCAAAGTGACGAGAGGATAATGGAGATTTTGAATCTCTGCGTACACTTGTGGACAGTGGACACTTGTGGATTGTGTGCGGCCCACTGATATCTGAGCGCTATGTGACACGCTCGATGGCACAGCTGCCTGTGACCAAAGTGACGAGAGGATAAGGGAGATTGGATTGCTTTTAAAAAAGCAGTTTGCGGAGCAGTGGGTAAACAGCAATGCCAGCGTGTCAGGAAGCCTTAAAAGGCAGCCCAACAACCAACACCACTGATACACCACAATATAGCCTCCCCTTGCACTGCACACACAGTGACTTGTGTGTTGTGCAGGCCAAATCGCTAGCAGCAGAAGCAGTTTTTCTGTCTTCTTCCCTGCCTAACGCTCTCCCTACAGAATCAGCAGCAACCTCTCCCTATACTAAGATCGGCAGAAGTAAGATGGCAGTCGGCGTGCACGCCCTTTTATACCCCCTGTGACGCCCACCAAAGCAAGCCAATCACTTGCATGCCCTTCTGAAAGATGGTGGTGACCCGTGCCTATGTCATCACGTTGCCCACAGTGTCCGTGGATCCTGATTGGCTGAAAAAGAGCGCAAAACAAACTTTTGAAACGCGACTTTGGCGCGTAAGTCGCCGACCTCGTGGCCGACCTCATCCTAGGGTCGGGTTTCGTTTCATGAAACCCGACTTTGCCAAAAGTCGGCGACTTTTGAATTTTTTCGACCCGTTTCGCTCAACTCTATAATGGACCCCATATAGCACTCCATACAATATAATGGGCCTCACATAGTCCTCCATACAGTATAATATGCCCCCACATAGTGCTCCATATAGTATAATGGGCCCCACATAGTCCTCCATACAATATAATGGGCCCCACATAGTCCACCATACAGTACAATGGGGGATTGGAGGGGGATATGTCGCAGGCCAAATATAATCACCCTGCAGGCCAGAGTCTGACGTGTGCAACAGAGTCTGCCACTTCCAGCCCTTATTGGAGACTGTAGGGGCACACCATAATACAAGAGGAATGAAATTGGAGTTTTATGTGATTCTTCAGTATTGTTACTTCATAGGAAATGCAGGAACTAAAAGGTCATGTCAGAAGAGCTCAATCTAGAGCCTCAATCGTAGAAATGTATATAAAAAGGTTTTGCTATACAATTATAATCTACTTAACCCAATGTTTTTATTTTAAGTTATATCTTTATTTCAGAAAACAGAAAAGCTGGTTTGAAAAGAATATATATGCATGGGACCCATGTTTTAAATTTCCCAGCAGGATGATTGGTACTACCGTCCTGTCACTATTTTGTCTGTATATTGTAAGTAACAGAAACCTGTTAATTTTAGCTGCTTATGTGCTTAGATTTATGCTGTAAGCAACTGTTATAAATTATAATTTAATTAAAAGAAATCTGTCACCCTGTTTTCTCCATCTAATCTGAGAGCAGTGTAATGTAGAGACAGAGTGTCAGGACTCAAATGTCAGGACCCTGTCAGCGCCGGCAAACTGCCACGCCGAGCATGGTGACTTACCCCCACTATGGGAGAGCGCGGGGTCCAATACAGTAGTGACGGTTCAAGCAGACAGGACCTGCGGCACTGAAAATAGTAAGGAGTCCTAGGACCTAGATCATGTGACTGCAGGGGGCGGGGCTTAGCGTCCTACTGCTGCAGATGATATAATGTACTGTGGCAGGGCTAAGGGTCGTGTAATTGATGGGAGATATGTGCCTCATAAATGGCTTGTCTCTATAATGTAAGGCATAAGTAAAGCGTACCAGATATTATTATTGTGGTTGTTTGAAGGACCTGTGGTGAGGTCACAGTCAGGTGACCAGTCAGCTGCTGAGTTTGTGGGTGTGGCTACAGCCTTATAATGTGGCCTGCTCCTGAACCAGGGAGTTGTGTGTGGGGAGGACTAAGCCTCCCATGTGTGCTGAGACTCCTGCTCTGAGTCTACAACTACGGACATTTTGTGTTATTTTGCCTGAGCTAAAAGGCTATTTGTTTGGTGTTACGTTGCCTTGTGCGTTTATGCCGTGAATAAACCGCAAGCACTGTTGAAGAACCTGTCTCATATTTGTCTCCCGCTGCACCTAAGCGAGCCACATCCCCACAATTGGTGGTACACGTGCGGGCAGCGGTCCCAGCAGAGACTTGAGACAGTTGCTGCATGTCCTGGGTGAAGTTTGCAGCGGGGCAACAAGTACTGCCGGGAATCATGGAGGACCTGCTGAAACACCTGGTCCAGTCCCAGGCACTGCAGCAGGAAACCAACAAGCTGTTGTTACAGCAGATCCAGCAAGGCCAGCAGGAGCAGCGGCAGCAGTTCCAGCAGAGCCAGCAGGAACAACGGCAGCAGATGCAGCTTCTGGCAACCGCCATCCAGGAGGGCAGGATGAGCGCCCCAACCCCAGGTTGGGCTGATGCCACCGACGTCGAGAAGGCGGTAAGACGCGCATTACAGAAAATGACCCCTGAGGATGATGTTGAGGCCTTCCTGACGGTGTTTGAAAGGGTGGCTGAGAGGTAAAAACTTCAGCCAGAGCGGTGGGCGGAGGTACTGGCCCCATACCTAACGGGGGAGCCCCAGAAGGCGTACTTTGACCTGACGGTACAAGATGCCAGAGAGTATCCCAAATTAAAAGCGGAAATTCTCGCCCGCTTGGGGGTAACAATGACTACCAGGGCACAGAGAGTGCATCGTTGGGCCTATCACCGGGACAAACCCCCGCGCTCCCAAATGTTTGACCTGTTGCACCTGGTCCAGAAATGGCTGCAGCCAGAGTCGGCTTCCCCGGCACAGATGGTAGAGCGAGTTGTGATGGATCGGTTTGTGCATTCTCTGCCGAGACCTCTACAGACTTGGGTTGCCCAGGGTGATCCCCAAAATGCTGATGAACTGGTTGGGCTGGTCGAGAGATACCAGGGGATGGAAGGTTCCCTGGGGAAGCAGCCCATTCCGTATTGGGGGTCCCAGCAGGGGGCGGAGTCACAAAAAGGCGTGGTGCGTCCAAGGTCAAAAGGGGTGGGGGAGGCGGTGCCCAAGGTCCTCTGGGGTGTTATTTGCTGGAAATGTCATGAGCCAGGACATATAGCGGCCCGTTGTCCCCAGACCACCGAGCAGATGGGCTGCAGCATGGGACGCCGTAGTTCATACTATGCATATCCAGCTTGCAGTGTGAACTCGCTACCTAACAAGGGGCCACAAGCGTGTCCCGTGAAGGTGAACGGTCGAGCAGCAATGGCGCTTCTGGACTCCGGGAGCTTGGTGACCCTTGTGAGGGCCAGTTTTCCTCTAAACATACTCCCGGGTAAAAAGATTGGTGTTCGGTGCATACATGGCGATGCAAAGGACTACCCTATGGCTAGGGTGAAGATTGAAACGGCGCATGGCACCGAGTCGCATGAAGTTGGCGTTGTTCGAGACTTGTTGCATCCCATAATTATTGGACGGGATTTCGGTCTGTTTTGGGATCTGTGGGGGATGGGTTCTGAGTGTGCTAACAAGAGCAGGGAACCAATCCACCCCACTGAGGTATCGCCACCACCAGAGGCAGACGAGTTCCCTTTATGTGTCCTTGTTGGGGATGAAGAGGAAGGGTCCCCTGTACCTGACATCCCGGAGTTATGGGTGGCCGGGGAGAATTTTGGGACTGCCCAACATAGGGACCCCACACTAAGGGAAGCCTTTAACAAAGTCACCGTCATTAATGGGGTTGCACAAGAGCCGGGAGCAGACACAAGGTTTCCCCATTTTATGTTGAGTGGGGAATTGTTGTACCGGGTCACGAAAATAAGGGAGGAGGTGGCAGAGCAGTTAATAGTACCAGGCCCCTATAGATGAAAAGTGTTGGACATGGCCCATTCACACATCTTGGGGGGACACCTGGGTGTGGAAAAAACCCAGTTACGGATTGTACAGAGGTTCTATTGGCCTGGGTGTCACCGGGAAATAGTAAACTATTGCAGGTCCTGCCCGACATGTCAGTTAACTGCCCCCACATCTCATTTTCGGAACCCTCTTGTGCCACTGCCCATTATTGAGGTGCCATTTGAGAGAATTGCCATGGACTTGGTCGGTCCCTTAGTTAAATCAGCTTGGGGCCATCAGTATATATTAGTCATCCTGGACTATGCCACACGCTATCCTGAGGCCATTCCCCTGAGAAACTCCTCTGCGAAGAGTATAGCCCGTGAGCTGGTCCATGTGTTTTCCCAGACGGGTTTGCCGAAGGAGATCCTGACCGACCAGGGGACACCTTTTATGAGCAAGGTGATGAGAGAATTGTGCAGAGTCTTGCAAATTTCCCAGCTGAGGACTTCAGTGTACCATCCGCAGTCAGATGGCCTTGTTGAGAGGTTTAACAAGACACTGAAGAGCATGCTGAGAAAAGTCATAGAGGAAGATGGTAGAGACTGGGATTGTCTCCTACCGTATTTACTGTTTTCTATCCGTGAAGTTCCCCAGGCCTCCACGGGGTTCTCCCCCTTCGAGCTTCTGTACGGCCGGCATCCATGAGGTCTCCTAGATATAGCCAAGGAAACCTGGGAAGCCGAAGTCACGCCCCACAGAAGCGTCATTGAACATGTGGCACTGATGCAGCAGAGGGTTGCGAAGGTGATGCCCATTGTTAAAGAACATCTCCGCCAGGCACAAGAGGCTCAGGCCAGGGTCTACAACCGGTCAGCCAGAGTGAGGCAGTTCAATCCGGGAGACCGAGTTCTCGTGCTAATCCCGACGGTGGAAAGTAAGTTCTTGGCCAAGTGGCAAGGGCCATATGAGGTGGTGGAGAAGCTGGGAGACGTAAACTACAAGATCCACCAACCCGGAAGACGGAAGCCATACCAGGTTTACCATATTAACCTTATCAAGCCATGGCAAGATAGAGAGCCAGGGGTAACTCCGTGCTTGCTGGGCAACCTAGAAGGGGAGGTTGGAGCCGTTACCATAGCGGAGACTCTGTCGAAGGCCCAGAAACAGCAGTGCCGGGAGTTACTCCAGAAAAACCGCGACCTGTTCTCCGAGTTGCCGGGGAGCACGAAGGTGGTGGAGCACGAAATTCTGACCGAGCCACATGTGAGGGTGAACGTGAAACCCTATCGTATTCCTGAGGCCCGGCGAGAGGTAATCTCCAAGGAGGTGCAGCGTATGTTGAAGCTCGGGGTCATTGAGGAATCCAAGAGCGGCTGGTCGAGCCCGATTGTCCTGGTCCCAAAACCTGATGGTGAATGGAGGTTCTGCAACGATTACCGAAAGCTGAATGAGGTCTCCAAGTTCGACGCTTATCCCATGCCACGCGTTGATGAGCTCATCGAGAGGCTTGGACCGGCCAGATACATAACCACTTTGGATCTGACAAAGGGATATTGGCAGATTCCCATGGCACAGGAAGCCAAGGAGAAGACGGCATTCTCCACACCAGACGGGTGCTTCCAGTATGTCCGGATGCCGTTTGGCCTACAGGGAGCTCCAGCAACCTTCCAGAGGGCGATGGATAGAATCCTTGCGCCTCATAAGCTATATGCTGCCGCATATCTAGATGATATCGTCATCTTTACCCCGGCCTGGGAGACTCACCTGGAGAAGGTCCAAGCAGTGTTTGATGCTCTAAGAGAGGCGGGGTTTACAATAAACCCGAAGAAGTGTGCCTTGGGGAGAGAAGAAGCCAAGTACCTCGGATATGTAGTGGGGCATGGCGAGATCAAACCCCAAATCAATAAAGTGGAAGCAATTCAGACATGGCCGAGACCTCTGTCAAAGAAGCAAGTTAAAGCTTTCCTGGGGATTGTGGGATATTACAGGAGGTTCATCCCAAACTTTGCCACAATGGCTGCACCTCTAACTGATCTGCTTAAGGGGACGAAGTCAGTGATGGTCAGCTGGTCCGAAGAAGCAGAGTCAGCCTTCCAAGAAATGAAGGGAGCTCTTTGCAAGCAACCCGTTTTGGTGGCCCCAGACTTTAAACGTGAATTTGTCCTCCAGACAGATGCCTCAGATGTCGGGATAGGAGCAGTCCTCTCCCAAGAGATACGTGGGGAGGAGCATCCTGTTCTCTACTTGAGTAGGAAGTTGACTCCTTGTGAGAGAAATTACTCAGTTGTAGAGAAGGAGTGTTTGGCCATAAAATGGGCAGTGGACACATTACGGTACTACCTGGTGGGACGGAAGTTTAGATTAATATCCGACCATGCCCCACTCAGGTGGATGAGGGAAACAAAGGGCAAGAATGCTAGGGTCACCCGCTGGTTCTTAGCCCTACAAGACTTCAGCTTCCATGTAGAGCATAGGGCCGGGAAGCTACATGGGAATGCCGATGCCCTCTCCAGAATCCCTTGCCTGGTAGGTGAAAGTGCCAAGCCCCACGGCTTTAGGCAGGGGGGGAGGTATGTGGCAGGGCTAAGGGTCGTGTAATTGATGGGAGATATGTGCCTCATAAATGGCTTGTCTCTATAATGTAAGGCATAAGTAAAGCGTACCAGATATTATTATTGTGGTTGTTTGAAGGACCTGTGGTGAGGTCAGAGTCAGGTGACCAGTCAGCTGCTGAGTTTGTGGGTGTGGCTACAGCCTTATAATGTGGCCTGCTCCTGAACCAGGGAGTTGTGTGTGGGGAGGACTAAGCCTCCCATGTGTGCTGAGACTCCTGCTCTGAGTCTACAACTACGGACATTTTGTGTTATTTTTCCTGAGCTAAAAGGCTATTTGTTTGGTGTTACGTTGCCTTGTGCGTTTATGCCGTGAATAAACCGCAAGCACTGTTGAAGAACCTGTCTCATATTTGTCTCCCGCTGCACCTAAGCGAGCCACATCCCCACAGTACCTACTGCAGGGAAACTGTAGTGGAGGAAAACGCAGGTCAGACAAGCGAGGGTTCGTACACGGAGAGGGCTGTGCGGTACCAGAGGGACGAGCAGAGAATAGCCAAGTCACAGGCAGAGGGTCATACACAGAGAGATAGCGCAGTACAAGAGGGACAGGCAGAACTCGTAACAGGGACAGAACCGGCTCAAAACCAAACAAGCAAGCAAGATATCAGGCACAAGGCACACGTACTCACGAGGTCAACTAACTCAGCCGAGGGCAAGAGTATAACTGACACCGGACCTAGGTCAAGTGAGCATTAAATAGCCGCCCTCTGCCAGAGAGAGGCAGAAACAATTAACCCCTGTCTGACCAGGACGGGCCAAAGACAAAGCCCATCCTGGATCATGACACAGAGACCCTGATCCCAACAACTATATATATATACAGTGGGGCAAAAAAGTATTTAGTCAGTCAGCAATAGTGCAAGTTCCACCACTTAAAAAGATGAGAGGCGTCTGTAATTTACATCATAGGTAGACCTCAACTATGGGACACAAACTGAGAAAAAAAAATCCAGAAATTCACATTGTCTGTTTTTTTTCATTTTATTTGCATATTATGGTGGAAAATAAGTATTTGGTCAGAAACAAAATTTCATCTCAATACTTTGTGATATATCCTTTGTTGGCAATGACAGAGGTCAAACGTTTTCTGTAAGTCTTCACAAGGTTGCCACACACTGTTGTTGGTATGTTGGCCCATTCCTCCATGCAGATCTCCTCTAGAGCAGTGATGTTTTTGGCTTTTCGCTTGGCAACACGGACTTTCAACTCCCTCCAAAGGTTTTCTATAGGGTTGAGATCTGGAGACTGGCTAGGCCACTCCAGGACCTTGAAATGCTTCTTACGAAGTCACTCCTTCGTTGCCCTGGCGGTGTGCTTTGGATCATTGTCATGTTGAAAGACCCAGCCACGTTTCATCTTCAATGCCCTTGCTGATGGAAGGAGGTTTGCACTCAAAATCTCACGATACATGGCCCCATTCATTCTTTCATGTACCCGGATCAGTCGTCCAGGCCCCTTTGCAGAGAAACAGCCCCAAAGCATGATGTTTCCACCACCATGCTTTACAGTAGGTATGGTGTTTGATGGATGCAACTCAGTATTCTTTTTCCTCCAAACACGACAAGTTGTGTTTCTACCAAACAGTTCCAGTTTGGTTTCATCAGACCATAGGACATTCTCCCAAAACTCCTCTGGATCATCCAAATGCTCTCTAGCAAACTTCAGACGGGCCCGGACATGTACAGGCTTAAGCAGTGGGACACGTCTGGCACTGCAGGATCTGAGTCCATGGTGGCGTAGTGTGTTACTTATGGTAGGCCTTGTTACATTGGTCCCAGCTCTCTGCAGTTCATTCACTAGGTCCCCCCACGTGGTTCTGGGATTTTTGCTCACCGTTCTTGTGATCATTCTGACCCCACGGGGTGGGATTTTGCGTGGAGCACCAGATCGAGGGAGATTATCAGTGGTCTTGTATGTCTTCCATTTTCTAATTATTGCTCCCACAGTTGATTTCTTCACTCCAAGCTGGTTGGCTATTGCAGATTCAGTCTTCCCAGCCTGGTGCAGGGCTACAATTTTGTTTCTGGTGTCCTTTGACAGCTCTTTGGTCTTCACCATAGTGGAGTTTGGAGTCAGACTGTTTGAGGGTGTGCACAGGTGTCTTTTTATACTGATAACAAGTTTAAACAGGTGCCATTACTACAGGTAATGAGTGGAGGAAAGAGGAGACTCTTAAAGAAGAAGTTACAGGTCTGTGAGAGCCAGAAATCTTGATTGCTTGTTTCTGACCAAATACTTATTTTCCACCATAATATGCAAATAAAATGAAAAAAAACCAGACATTGTGATTTTCTGGATTTTTTTTTCTCAGTTTGTCTCCCATAGTTGAGGTCTACCTATGATGTAAATTACAGACGCCTCTCATCTTTTTAAGTGGTGGAACTTGCACTATTGCTGACTGACTAAATACTTTTTTTCCCCACTGTATATATATATATATATATATATATATATCACTTACTGTTCTGCTTGCTGATTTGATAAAAGCAGTTTTTTCGGCAAGTGATAGATGCTACTGCGCATGCAGTCAGCACCATTTTGCTGTAGTTACATGTTATTTTATTTTTTAAAAACTACAATATGAACTGCACAAGCGCAGTATTTAAAATAGGAGGTAGTCAGTGACCTGTTATTTAAGCCCTTAAGGATGAATATCAGAACAGAGCACCAAAAAAGACCCCCCCACAGGCCATCACGGAGCAAAGGAATCACATTAACTGAAAACTGCATATAATGATTAACCAACTGTGACAAGAGTGACTGGGGTGGGGTAGTTATGGCTGAGTTATTTAAAGACACAATACATAAACAAAGTCCACTGAGCAAATGGTCAGCGAGCACCCCCGGTCTCTTGCACATAGATAGATGGGACCAACACAGCTTTTCCCCACAGGTTACCTTCTCTTACTCTGGTCACAGCAGTCCAGGCAATTAAGGGTCTGGGAAGGCAGCTGTACTCCCACAGGGAAAAGTAACTTTTATTGAACAATGATGAAGGATGGACAAAAAGACAATTCCAGCATTGGATTCCTGCTCTCTCCCTGACACTTGCTGTGGACGTACCCACAACGTCCACAGTGGCCGAGAGTTTCTGTCCCTAACTATATACAGGCATTTAAGGGGAACATCACAATACATAGTAAACAGGTGCAACATATAGCGGTACACACATTGCAAAACACATCCCAGCATAAAACACATGACATTATACATTGTATAACAGATGTGAGGAATGTGGAAACCACAGAAAAAGATGCGACCATAGATCCATAATATTGAAGTATTAAACGTCTTTATTAAATAATGGACAAAAAAGGATAACTGGAGGACATGTGCAAATAGCGACAGTGCTGGGAATCTCCCTTCTATTCCCATATGTGTGCTCTAGTAACACAGTTGTTTCTGCTTTGTGGCAGTATTTGAGTGGGATCTGATTACTTGATTTATAGAGCACATATGGGCACTATTTTTCCTATTATAGTTATTGTTGTATATGGATTTAACATGCGCAGTCAGTCCAATACATAGGACAGCCTATTTTTCATACCCCCTAATCATTGATACGTCCTTCTAGGCGTGCTATATACCTCTTTATTCTCTGAAATTTTGAATATGAGTAACGGTTTATTTTATAACTGGGTCTGACTGTGGCTGGACTGCTCGTTTTGCACTTTCGCACTATTTGCACTTTGGTCGCTATTTGCACATGTCCTCCAGTTGTCCTTTTTTGTCCATTATTTAATAAAGACGTTTAATACTTCAATATTATGGATCTATGGTCGCATCTCTTTCTGTGGTTTCCGCATTCCTCACATTATAAGTTATAGCGATTGATCCTTGATGGTCCGGTTTCTGCTGCACCTGTGTGTCAATTTGTGACATACAGGATGCAACGTTATACCGCTGCTATTGTGTATTGTATAACAGATACAGCACATACATTGAGAACATGTTTATATAAAGGTGCCCAGGGGGGCCTGCCATCCCCTTACACAACAACCACAAGAAGTATTTTATCAAGCCAGGTATCACTTTAATCAGTACAACAGCGCCAACCTGACAGTGCCTATACTTAGCAAAATCCTGGTGACAGGTTCGCTTTAAAATGGCTACTCCAAGTAAACTGAGATTACAGTGAAGGTTTAGTGTATGTTTAAAGAGTACTTTGCACGGTCATTTACCTGATACAATTGCCTATCTACAGTATATAAGTAACAAACATCAGCCAGAGTTCAGATGTGTTATGTATACTATGTATGATTTTCTTCAACAGTTTGTTTCAATAGAATACAGTGCATTCGGAAAAATTGCATATTTGCTACACGTCTGGGAAGAAGATTTGGAGCAGGCACAACCAAATGTAACATGGCATCTATACAATCAAACAGTTGTTTCCGTAAAGGAGTTTAATGATGCATTAGTGGGTAGGCAAATATTTTATAGCAAAACTTTTAACAACCTAAAATATAGAATGTGGAAAACTAAATCTTATGTACATTTCATCCAAATTTTAACCCCTATGATCACTAGAATGAAAAAGAAGTGGAACTCCTCTGAGCAACATGTTATTTTGAGCCTGTCATTGTTATAATTTCTGACAAAAGACAAGTAAATGAAAAGCCATATTGTTCAGCAGAGCTCAGTGGCTTCTTCATCCTTGTGATGGATGATGTGCATAGAGAAAAGTCCTTCACTGATCACATCTTATAATGTTACACCAGCCCCTCGCATTCTTTCTACTCTCCATGTGTTTCTCTCTGCTCCACCCTGTACCTCAACATCACGCTGGGTTGCCTTGCACTGGTTGTGAGTCATAGGGGGTGCAGCCAAACTCTGCAGAAATTTGTATCCACTCTGTTCTGCAGAGATTTGCTTCCCCAGCCTATCAACTGCTAGCAGGTGATATATCAGGCGACTCCACCCTCCATTCCTCATCCGTACATTGGTTTCTAGCCTGCTAGCACGCCTTTATGCATTCCTCCATTTTCAGTCTCCTGTTATTGACCAAACTTTTTTACCAATCCCTTCTGAAATCTCTACTCCTGTCCTCAGAATTAACACTCACCAGCACTACATTATGTTTGGACCATGGATCTCGCTGCCAAATCGGGACCTAGGGATCCAAAGTCAAGTGTACAAGTACTCTACGAGGAGGTCTGCTCTCAGCATGAGCGTCAAGACCAACTGATGCAGGGTCTGTCTGCCACAATTTCCACTCTGCCTTCCGCTTGTCTGGCCAACCCTCTTCTGGACAGTCAGCTTGTCTGAGGGAACCACCTATTTCTCTAGTTTCTGGTAGAACTGCTATCCTCCAGCTTCCACTTCTGCTTCGCTATGATGAAGATCCCAAGGAGAGCTGTGGCTTCGTCAGTGTCATTTCCATTTCACCCTCCCCGCTCACTTCTTTCCTTTGGACCATATCAAAATAGCATTTATGGTCTCTCTGTTGTCTGGACATACCCTGGCTTGGGCAAATCCCATTTGGGAGCATGGAGGTAAAGAGATCCACCATGTTTGAAGGTTCCTGGAGATTTTTCGAGCGGTATTTGAGGTCTTAGGTCACACCTCCTCTGCTTCTTCATCTCCGTGTCTAACACTATATTGTTGCCTTATGCTTCCATACCTTGGCATCGGAGCTGGCTTGGAATGAAGAGACCCTAGCGGCGACCTTCTGTCAAGGCCTGTCTGGTCGTGTCAAGGATGAGTTGACTAGAAAAGATCTACACTCCTCGTTGGACTCCCTTATACACTTGTAGTACTCGCAGGTACGGGGGATGCAGTGACGAGGCGTGAGACGGTTAGGGCTTTAAAGGTGTAACTTTTATATCTATAGATGCCTTTGAGGCTGTCTTGAGCAACCAAGAAACAAGCTAACAATAATTGTCCTCGCAGGGACCAAATCACAAGAATACACTGATAATGCGAACACGACTAACCCGGCAAAGGCCAGTCACTATAGGGCTGCGGTATGGCCGACTACGGGTCCTTAGGTCCAATGTGTCACTTATCTTACTGATGTCTGGCAGAGTGCTGTTCGGCAATGCTCTGGTGTTGCAGCCGCTGGGCCCAGCCAGCGAGGATCGCCCAACCGGCGAGGATCTGGTGAAGTCTTCGGGCATTCCTACACCCAGGCAAGGTGGGGACGCAACATGCCCTAGGCGAGTCCTTTGGCGGAGCAACCCCCCGTGAGGGCAGCAGGGTTCCGCCTGCTAGCGGGATGAAGGTGGGACGGGCCGCACCCGCGGAGTGGAGTCGGGTGGCGGCTGCCACGGGTGGGAGCGGACGGGCCACACCCACGGGGCGGAGCCGGGCGTTGTCTCTCTGTTGGACTGCTCGGTGCCGTCTCCCTGCAGTCCACCATGATTCTCCCTGCAGTCTCTCTGGTTGCTGCTCTCCCCACTCTGCTCTGGCTTTTGCTCTGGCTCTCTGGCGCTTCTTGGCTTCCTTCCTCCTCCTCCTCTCCCGTTCTGCTGACTCTCTCCTCATGGCGTACTCAGTCCTTTTTATAATGGCTCCTCCCCCAACCTCTCTGGAACTATGTTCCATCCTCTAATTCTGTCCCCCGGAAACAGTCTCCCTAGGAACCTTGGTGACAGCCCCCTTGGTTCCAGCCCGGGCACACAGCAGGGATGGCTCCTCCTACACACCTGGCCACTAGGATAGATCTTCGGTTTCAGGAGTGAGCTTAGGAATAAGCTTCGGTGTCTCCTCATGCCAGAAGACCATCCAGACTGGCTCCAAACTTCCAGTTCCCATTGCTACTGCAATGTGTGCCAACAGCCACTGTGCTAATGCAGGTTGAAGGAGCGAAGCTTTCTGTGCAGGAACATTAGTGGAGGTATAGGAAAAATGTCAGTATGTACTGTGGAGACAAGGGACATTTTGTTCGCCAGTGCCCTGTGAGACCGGGAAACTCCAGCACCTAGGGTTGACCAAAGAGACAACCCTAGATGAGAATAATTCATAAACCATAAAGTTCAAAAAGTTCATAATGTAAGTTCATAAACCACTCAGGATAGTAAACAAAAACAGCCTTTTCCATCACAAGGTGAAAATAAGTAAAAGCTCCATACGATACAGCAGGTCTGCCCGCTCAGTATAGTATCCAGTTCTTTAGGTCTTAGCACAGACCAACACAAAGTAGATACACATATTTCCTGGTCCAGACACTGAATCTCCATTTTATTTGCTAAACCGCGCCCCTGGGGTATGGATATGTGAGCAGTCATTCCCACCCATCTCTTATGACTGCTTGTAAAACCCGGCCCTGGAATGGCCTAAGAACTCTCTCAGCATTATATGTGCTGGAGCATGCTTCTGAGCTCACATCACCGCAGCTAATAACCGCGATGATGTATATCTCCCCTCAAGTTCCCGTCCGGCAGCCATCTTACAATACTTAGATGATTTGCTTCTACTTGCTACCCAGATTTGTGAATTTGTTTCTCCTGGGTCCTCCATGGCTGCGTATACACGTGTCGGTTTTTGACTGGTCCTTCAGTCACGCCCAATACTTTGCAACCAGTGCCTTAGGACAGGGGTCCCCAACCACCAGTCCGTCGCCCAGGACAGGGCCATTGCAGTTCTGTTGCCTGTCCGCGGAGCCACGGCTCAGAATGCTGGACACAAGGGGAGCCGGCGGCTGTAGCACTGTAGTGACAGCTGCAACCGCCGGCTTCCAGAAGACAGTGATATTCACCCTCAGTTCCTGCATCCCTGTCGGGCGCGGCAGCTTCATCCAGTGCTAAGCGGTCACGTAGAACCGCTCATTAATGTCATTAATATGGACGCGACTGCACTCCCACAGAGCCCTGTATACAAGGGTGGGAGCGAAGCCATGCATACAAGGGTGGGAGCGGAGCCATGCATACAAGGGTGTCACTGTCTCCCATCACCCCAAGATGGGACAGTCTTGTTGCAGGAAAACAAGCCCAGTGCTCCCACTGATACAGGGAAACAAGTCCGGTGCTCCCAATCATTCATAACCTATGGTGAGTTGAGTCACATTCACATGATAAATCTTATAATTAAATGATAAGTATGCACTACTAAACTACAACCCCATCCATAGCCCCACCCCTTTATTACCAAAGCCCCACCCATGCCACACCTCCATCCCCGCCCTGCCTGGCCATGGAAGTAGGGTCTTGCTTGAAGCAAGTCCCTGGTGCAAAAAAGGTTGGGGACCACTGCATTAGAACCTTGATTCTCTGTCCAGTCACCATTGTGCCTTTGCAGACATTTTCTATGAAAAGAAGCATAGGTTCTGCCACCCCACAGACCTTATGACTATCTCAGCGACCTTCTATCTGGTACTTCACCACCTTGGAGCTGGGTGTATCCTCTATCTCTACCTGAGACTCAGGCCATGTCTGAATACATCCAAGAGAATTTAACCAAGGGATTTATCCATAAATCCATCTCCCCTGCCTGTGCTGGCTTATTCATGACTAAGAAGGATGATTCCTTACTCCCCTGTATAGACTACTGGAGTCTTAATCAGATTCTTGAGAACTACCTTTGCCATTTTATCCTTGCCCATCAGAATGACTCCCCTGGGCAGAGTTTTCCTGTAATAACCGAGTCGGGGAATCTATCGGAGCATCTCCATTCTTTGTGGTATACTCCCAGCATCCTCTACTGCCCTCTATTATTTTTGCTTCCTCTGATGTACCAGCAGCTGATGCCTCATATGGCATCTTTCTACAGATCTGACAACAGACACAGGCTTCACTCCTTAAGGCCATGTCTCGGATAAAGACTCATGCAGATAAGAAGAGAGGTTCGCTGACACAGTATCTTCTATGAGATAAAGTCTGGCTGTCATCCCAAAATATTCGCCTGAAGGTGCCTTCATGCAAGTTTGTTCCCAGGTACCTTGGTCCGTACAAAATCCTCAGGCAACTTAATATGGTGGAAAAGCATTTTCACACTTGCCATAAAAACTTAATATGGTGACCTACTGTCTTCAACGCAATGGATCCCTTAGACATTTCATGTCTCGCTCCTGAAGTTGGTGCTCTTGAATCGCTTCTCGAAGCCCCATGCTACTTCCGCTGCCACTGTTGCTGAGGGTTCCTTGGAAATTTTCAAAGTTCGTGGCATTCTGGATACTATAAAGGTTTGGAGAAGGATCTTCTACCTCGCGGACAGGAAGGGATTTTGACCTGAGGAGAGATCCTGGGAACCTGCAGAGAATATCTGTGTCCCTGTCACATTGGAATAGTTTCTCCTTTGGCATGGCCAAAAAATAAAGGGAGTAAGAGGAGTGGGTATGCTGGCCACTCTCATGCCTTCTAAGCGCCACCCTACTCACTGTATGTTTCGCTCTGCTGCACCCAGTACCTGACCATCACGCTGAGATGCCTTGTGCTAGTTGTGAGTCATAGGGGGGCTCGGAGAAACTCTGCAGGAATTTTTATCCAACCTGTCCGATCACCTGCTAACAGGTGATGTATCAGGTAACTGTACCCTCCATTCAATGTCCAAATGTTGGCTCTTAGTCTGCTAGCAACCGTTTATGCATTCCTCTGTATTCTGTCTCCCGTTATCAACCCGACTTCTTTACCATCCTGTCTGATCTCTCTGTTCCTGACAACGACTACATGTATCGAACCTGTGCTGCCTGTCCTGACCTCAGGTTGTCAGACCACATCTTTGTCCTCCTGTACCTCATATCAGCTCCTATGACCCCTCGGTCAGCTGCTACAGTCACGGGCACTCCCCTGGAGTGGTACCTGGGGTCTACCGGCAATCCAGCCTATCCTCACCATCAGAGGCTCTAGTGAAGAACCAGTAGACACTTAGTCATGCACCTTCAGGGTAAACCTGGCTCATGCCGCAGTCAATCCACACCCACCAGCATTACATTTAATATGCCTCTGTGTTATGTCCACATGCCAAATATTTTTTTAACTCTGTTGCTAACAACACACAAGTTTCTATATATTCATTTATATTATTTTAGTTTGATTTATACATATTCTACCTTTGGTATGTCCTAACAGCTACTTACAAGAAACAACCCTGTGGAACATTTTCAGTGCTTAATTGTAAAGCTTGTACAAGGATCAGACAGTGTGTTTTTGATTTGGCATATCTTTGGCTTTGGTCACATTTCCAGTAGTTAATTCCATTTTTAGATCTGTAGTGGATAATAAAACAGAAATAAAATGTTCCAGTTCACTATCTATTCTTGTCTTCTGTTTGCCTCCTTTTCAGCTGCTTTTTTTTTTAGGCAAATCAAAAACCTACCGTAAGTTTGCACAAGCTTTTTGTCCAGCCAAAACAATGGATAGCATTTGAATCCATATTTTTTTCCAATATTGAAGTCTATGAAAAATATTTTTTCTGTATTGCCCATGCCCAAAACACTGGAGTTATTAGAAAAACCTAATAATGGATTACCGTAATTAAAAACAGAACAAAAAAGCAAAATGGAAACCAAAGAGTGTTTTTTTTTTGTTTTTTTTTAAAAGACTAATCCATTTACGGTAATTTTGCTTTATATTTTGTATCCAACTTGCCATGTAAACAGAGCTTTACTAGACATGTAAGGGTGGTTTCACATTAGCGCTTTTTAAGCGCACGCACGGCCGGGGGTAGCTCCGCCCCCGAGCCGGCTCTCTGCCCGGCGTGCCCGCCCCTTGCTTGTAGCGCCGCCTCCTAGCGCACAGCGGCGCCTGCGATCGGCGCACCCTATCTTTAGCATAGGGTGCGCAGATCGTGCGCAGGCCGTGCGCTAGTTGCGCTTTGACCTGCTCTGCTCACTTTTGACGGTGCGCCGTGCGCGCCAAAATCAAACTTTTCGGATTTTGGCGCGCACGGCGCACCGTCAAAAATGCGCAGCGCAGGTCAAAGCGCAACTAGCGCACGGCCTGCGCACGATCTGCGCACCCTATGCTAAAGATAGGGTGCGCCGATCGCAGGCGCCGCTGTGCGCTAGGAGGCGGCGCTACAAGCAAGGGGCGGGCACGCCGGGCAGAGAGCCGGCTCGGGGGCGGAGCTACCCCCGGCCGTGTGTGCGCTTAAAAAGCGCTAATGTGAAACCAGCCTTAGTCACTTTTCCTTACACTCCTTTTTGGTTGGCTTAATTTAGAGCAATATTTTGTGCCAAAATGAATGCACTTCTCTTAACATTGCCCCCTAGCCACTAGTTTCTTGACACCTTTCAAAACTGTTCAGTATTTAAAACACATGCTAAATATTATACAAGAAATGTAATACAGATTTTTGGTGCAAATTGAACCAGAATTCTGGTGCGTTTAGCATAGTAAGTCTTACTTTTTGTCAAATCACATTGACATTTGTTTGTTTTTTCAGATGTTTGGTTTTTCACTACTTTCCTATCAAGTGCAGTCACTGTATCCTATATTTTTCACATACTAGCATGTTACAGGTAAGGTGGTGCTGCATAATTCTGTATACTACTGTAATTAGACCAGTGTTCATATTATTGCTGCAGATTTTACTCATGCATGCTTTGCATAAGTGTCTACACATAGGCCCCAATTCATAATTGCATTGCACCTGTTTTTTTGCCTAGTTTTGTGTGTTTTGCACCTTTTTATTGTTTCTACCCACATGTTTATTCTGCTTTAATTTTTTTAAGTCTATTATATATGTACTCACCTGTTTGTTTTTTTGTTTTCCACTTCGTGAGCGAACTCTAGCAACTCTAGATTTGTTCACCTGATTCATCAATTGTGACTTTTTAAAAAGTCCCAAAATTTTGAGAAACTTCACTGCAGTCCCTATTTGGTATATTTTTGAGTACAACAGAATTTTAAAGCAATTTGTGTGACTTTTTTCCACCAAAGTCAAAAACAGTTTAAGTCAGGAAGAAAGTCCATTTTTGACTTTGCAACAAATTCATGAATCGCTTGCTCCATTTTGATGAATTTGATGTCAAAAACAATGACTAATACCACAAGGAAAAAAGGAAAGTGTCACAATAATACAACAATACAAAAACAATGTATACTTTGAACAAAATAGTGTAAAAAAAAAAAAAAAAAAATCCACAAAAAACATTGGTAATGGTTGTGCATGAAAATTAGCTTGTACCATATTTTTCGGACTATAAGGCCTCATACTCATTGGCGACTTAAAAAACGGTCCGATTTCTGGACTGGAAAAAATGGTGGAGTGTTATGCCAGTGTCATGCGATTTCTTTGCATTTTTTTTTCCATCCGTTTTTTTTCCCAGCCACTTTTCTACAGTCATTTACAGGACCATTTACAGTGTTCTATACCACATAATGGTGATGTATCCATTAAAAACGGAAGGAAAATGGATGGCACAAGGCAGGGTCTCCGATGGGGCAGTGCAGCAGGCCTGGAGCTGGGGGTATCGCTGCGGTTAACTGGCGGTGCGCGGGCAGCACAGTGCAGGGCGGCCCCATGACACTTCCGGGAACAGGCTGTGAGTTTCCGGTTTCCGATGGAATACCGGTATCACAGTCTGTGTCTGCAGGACTACAAGAAAATGGCCGCCGAACTGGCACATGCGCAGGTGAAGCTCGGTCACTGAACTCGATGTGCACATGCGCTGCAGTTGTGGCAAAAAGCTGGCAGCAGGAACTGGAGGCTTCGCTGCACACGCAGACCTAAATCAGAGGAGGGAGAGAAGCATGTTTTTCCACCTCATCGTTTGCAGGGATGGATATTGATCGTTGGAGGGAACTGTTGCTGAGCTGCCTCCACCAATCAGGTATCTATCCCTGCAAAATGTATAGTAGCAATTTCCTTTACCACACATTATTCCGAGATCCTTGGGAGAGGTGAGGCAGTGCACACATTGAAGGGAAGTACAACCCCCATCAAAAACGGTCCCATTTTAACGGTCCGAAATCGCACAAAAGTATCTTAACCATTGATGCGATTTTTTCGTAATTGATGCGATTTTAATCGCATGTAAGGATCCGTTTGACATCCGTCTGGCGAGATTTTCTCGCTGGGTAGCTAAATGGACATATAATGGAGCCCAATGACAGGTTTCCCCACACAAAGAATGAATAGATCTAGACATATACAGTATATATATATATATTTTATACATGTCATAGAGACACATTAATTAATATATATATATATATATATATATATTTACAAATTCATACAGTTCTTCATTGCAGAATAGCCGCAGAAACATTTGCCGGCTTTTGTATAATTATTCTCCTGCCCGACATGAAATGACACATGGTTTACACATAGTTAACCATTTCATGTTTTTTTTTTATGTCTATCATTATTAATTAGATGAAGGTTTGTGGGTAAAATTTTGGACTTGTAGGGGTTAATTTAAGGGGTTAATTCGTTGTATGACCTGCGGATAATCCTGCAGTTTGGCCCTGCAGTTTCACCATCTCCACAATGGAGGAGATAGGAAACTGTCAATTCTTTCTGCGGTTTAGAAACCGCAGATAATCCGCGCGGAAAATTCCGCAGGGTCTGCACAGCGGTTTCCATTTCCCATAGGGAATAATGGTACTGTACACCGCTGCGGATCCGCAGCAGAATCCGCAGCGTGTGCACACACCCTAATAGTAATCTGACACCGTGAGCTGTGATGCTGGGACTGGGATGAAATTAATTTTATTCCAGCTGGCAGTTTCACTCTTTCAGTCACGTGTGTAATGCCGGCGTGAGTTCAGTCATCACTCTGTGTATAGGGAGCGGTGGCTGTGACCATGCCCTCTGCACTGACTTACAGCTAAATAAGCATTAGAATCTCCTGTCAGTCAGTGAACACGTGACTGAAAGAGCGAGACTGTCGGATGGAATAAAGTTATATTTCCTCCCAGCATCAGAGCTCTCAGAGCACCCCGTATAAATAGGGTGCAGTATGCACAGGTACTATATACAGGGTGCAGTATACACAGGTACTATATACAGGGTGCAGTATACACTGTGTATACTATACCCCGTATATACTGCACTCTGTATATAGTACTTGTGTATACTGAACCCTGTATACAGTACCTATGTATTCAGAACCCAATATATACTGCACCCTGTATATAGTACCTGTGTTTTATACATGGGTACTGTATACAGGGTGCAGTATACACTGTGTATACTGCACCCTGTATATAGTACCTGCTATGTACAATACACAGGCACTATATACAGGGTGCAGTATATATTGGGTGCTGGATACATAGGTACTGCATACAGGGTGCAGTATATATTGGGTGCTGGATACATAGGTACTGTATACAGGTGCAGAATACACGGGGGGTGCACTATATACAATTCTCATGATATATTGATCTATTGTCAATAGATAAATATATCATGAGAGAATGTGATGAATTCATGTCACATGAGCCCTGCTGCAGTCAGATGGCCACTAACAACACTACAGCAGTATGTACAGCAACCTGCCTTTCTAGAAAACACCAGCGATTGTCTAAACGCTGTGTCTAACATAATGTCCTCACTATATCTGAAACTGAACTTGTCAAAGACTGAACTCCTTGTGTTTCCTCCCCCTACTAATGTACCTATACCCGACATTGGCATTTCCATGTGTGGTTCCACTATTAATCCCCAGCAACATGCCCCTGTCTTGGGGTCATACTTGACTCCGAGCTTTCCTTTGCCCTCCACATCCGATCACTGTTATCTGCTTTTGAAAACATTTCTATAATTCGACTTTTTCTTACTTTTGACTCCGCAAAAACTCTTACTGTTTCTCTTATTCATTCTCTTATTCATTCTCGTCTGGACTATTGTAACTCTCTTCTAATTGGTCTCTCTTACCAAATTCTCCCCCCTCCAATCTGTCTTGAATGCAGCAGCCAGGATCATATTCCTCACCAATCGTTACACCGATGCCTCTACCTTGAGCCAGTCATTACACTGGCTACCCAGCCACTCCAGAATCCAGTACAAATTTATTACCCTCACCCACAAAGCTCTCCATGGCTCAGCACCACCCTACATTTCCTCCCTTGTTTCAATATGCCACCCTACCCGCGCCCTCCGTTCTGCTGAAGACCTGAGGTTAGCATCCACAATAATCAGAACCTTCCACTCCCGTCTCCAAGACTATACACGTGCTGTGCCATTTCTTTGGAATGCACTTCACAGGTAAATACGATTAGTCCCCAATCCCTACAATTTTAAGCGTGCCCTGAAAAAACATTTATTCAGACTTGCCTACCGCCTCAACACATTAACCTAATCTATCCCTGTGTGGCGCAGTCAAAAGTTTTACCATAACCAGGTTCCCCGTATCATGTTCCCACATGCTTTATGCATCTATCAGCCCTCTGTGTCTGTACTGTTACACACTTAACATTATGGCTGGTCCATACAATCAGGGCAATTGTTACCATCTATCTTTCATGTCTCGCTTTTTTCCTCATAGACTGTAAGCTTGCGAGCAGGGCCCTCATTCCTCTTGGTATCTGTTATGATCTATGTGATTATTGTTATGCTGTAATGTCTATCATCTGTACAAGTCCCCTCTGAAATGTAAAGTGCTGTGGAATATGTCGGCGCTAGAGAAATAAAATGTATTATTATTATTATTATTATTATCATTACACTATATACTTGTATACTCAGATTAGTTTTAAAAAAAAAAACTTTATGGAAGTCCTTCTTTAAAGAAAACTATTGGTAATGCTAGTGATCTTCTTTATTATTTTATCTGTAGAAAACATATGAAGAGACTTTGGGTTGGAGAGAAAGGATTCCTTCCTGTAAAATTCCAAAACCCTTCATCCTCCCAGTGTGTGGTAAGCTTGGTTATATAGCGCTAGTTAAATCACTGTCTTAAAAGAAACCTGTCAGTTCCAAAAGCCTTCTAACCTGCCTTCATTTCCCCAACTGTAGTGACTAAAGCCATAATTCAGTAATATAACCATATCCTTGATGTACCATCTTGTTATTACTATCTATGCAAAAATAGCTTTTATTGCCCTCAATCACTTATGCAAATTATCTTTTTATAGTCCAATGAGGCGTTCCTTTCCTGGAACACTTCGGCTGTAGAGTTGCTAAGCTGATTGACTCTCTCCATGTTGCCTATAGCATGTCTTCAGTGATGGCAATCATGTATTTATAAAAATTTGTTCCTCAGACAGGTGCAGTGAAGTTAGGTGAACTCTCCCCAGGTTCACTGCACCTGTTCAGGGAGGGAAGAAGGCAGGTGAATACACTGAAGATATCCTGTGGTCAACATGGAGAGAGTTAATCATGCCCACAGGGGTGTGATTAGCGACAATCTTTCAGATTAGTCTGACATTGTTTGGATTTAGGGACTGGTTTCTTTACCACATTTTAAACCAATTTTCTTAGGGCTGTCTCACTAATTTTCCACGACTGCTTCGAAGATTGTTCACTGTTCCATCAGTAGCAAACTTCATGATAACATTTGAAACTGCAGGGTGTATTATAATTTGTGTATTTACATGGAATATTTAATACTTAGGTTTTGTCACGCATGTGGATCAACTGCGCCACAGTCCGGGTGTTACCTTAGGAGGGCATGGATAAGTAGCCACCTTGTTTTTGTTAGCGCTCCTGATGGTCCAGGTAGGCTAGAGCTGCAGGTGGGCACTAGTTATAACTCCAAGGTCAGTCCCCAGTACTGCGGCAGCTGACCCAAATGGTCAGGATTGTAAATATGGACTCGGAGTCCAATGTACAGTAGCACTGTATACTAATACAAAGACAGAGTGGATCCTGGACGACTTAACAGAACAGACACTGGTGCAGGTTGAGACAATGAAGATCCTGTAACACTTGACAGAACTGATACTGGTGCAGGTGTAAGGGGTGTACAGGGACCGTGTAATACTCCACTCCCTTCCTTGATGTAGATATTGTCTTGTATGATAAATATATATCTGTTGTTACTATGTGTATAGGAATATATGTCATAATGTACACTGCTCCAAAAATAAAGAGAGCACATAAACAATAGAATATAACTCCAAGTAAATCAAACTTCACTTCTGTGAAATAAAACTGTCCACTTAGGAAGCAACACTGTTTGACAATCAATTTCACATGTTGTTGTGCAAATGGAATAGACAATAGATGGAAATTATTGGCAATTATCAAGAAATCCTCTATATAGGAGTAGCTCTGCAGGTGGGGACCACAGACCACATCTTAGTACCAATGCTTTCTGGCTGATGTTTTGGTCACTTTTGAATGTTGGTTGTGCTTTTACACTCGTGGTAGCATGAGACGGACTCTACAACCCACACAAGTGGCTCAGGTAGTGCAGCTCATCCAGGATGGCACATCAATGCGAGGTGTGGCAAGAAGGTTTGCTGTGTCTGTCAGTGTAGTGTCCAGAGGCACTTCCAGGAGATAGGCCAGGAGACATGGAGGGGGCCATAGGAGGGCAACAACCCAGCAGCAGGACCACTACCTCAGCTTTTGTGCAAGGAGGAACAGGAGGAGCACTGCCAGAGCCCTGCAAAATGAACTCCAGCAGGCCACAAATGTGCATGTGTCTGCACAAATGGTTAGAAACTGACTCCATGAGGATGGCCTGAGTACCCAACATCCACAGATGGGGGGTTGTGCTAACAGACCAACACCGTGCTGCCCTCCAAGGAAATGCCACCCCACACCATTACTGACCCACTGCCCAACCGGTCATGCTGAAGGATGTTGCAGGCAGCAGATTGATCTCCTTGGCATCTCCAGACTCTGTCACAACTGTTACATGTGCTCAGTGTGAACCTGCTTTCATCTTTGAAGAGCACAGGGCGCCAGTGGCGAATTTGCCAATACTGGTGTTCTGTGGCAAATGCCAAGCGTCCTGCACATTGTTGGACTGTGAGTTTGATGTACTTGGAGTTATATTCTGTTTAAGTGTTCCCTGTATTTTTTGAGCAGCGTACATATTATTTATTTATATAGCACCATTGATTCCATGGTGCTGTACATGAGAAGGGGTTACATACAAATTACAGATATCACTTACAGTAAACAAACTAACAATGACAGATTGATACAGAGGGGAGAGGACCCTGCCCTTTCGGGCTTACATGCTACAGGATGGTGGGGAAGGAGACAGTAGGTTGGTGGTGTTAGGAACGGCGGAACGCACTAAATAAATAAAAAAAGTGCGTTCGCCGCTTGGGGTCCACCGTGTAGAAGGTGAAAATACTGCTGCTAATTAATGGCAGACGTCCTATATGGCGGTACAACGCGCACGGATTCAACGTCACCCGATGTGCACAGAGCGGACTCCGTTAGCTCACAGAGGCGCTGTAACATAAACGCCAAGCCTGTTAGACTCACAGGTCTCAGCGAAATTGCATGCTCGGTATCCGGTCACAGGACACGGGCCCAAGACTGGGGTCGGTGTCCGTCTAGACCTACGGTGCCTGCGGCGTCGCTACTCCGGACGCCGGTTAGTGCTGCTGGCTGCAGCGCGGCGGCAGACACAGCCGCTAAGCAATAGTGCCGTGTGAGACGTGACACCATCAGACGCTAGTGTAGAGGTGCAGTGTGCACTGTGGCCTATGGCTTGCCACTGACTGGTGCTGACTCTTTCCCTAGTTCCCTATCCACATGCGTAATATTAGAGGGAGGTGATTCTTAAGTCAGTCACCAGAGTCATACATCCATCACCATTCACACATCTAGCATGAAGATTCTATACAAGCGCATGGCCGAGCGGCCATGTGGGCCTTCTATAGCCGTACGCTGCCGGGACCTTCCAGATCTCTGAGATGGACCAATCTGATCTGGGGAAGGACCTGAGCATGTGACTCCCAACCTCCAATGGGAGATCGTCTCATGAGCATGCTCAGTGGAGCGGCAGAGGAACTTAGCCTGTTGTGTAGCTGCAGGAATCCGGCGCCTAACATTACCCCCCTCCTAGAGCCCCCTCCCTCCTGTGCCTTCCATCCCACCAAGCAAAGTTTTTTTGCCACTTACCACCTTGTGTCCCCCAGAAGCGTAGGCCTCAGGCTCATCCGAAGACCAGCCTGATGCCCCGGCAGATGACTTGAAAAACCGGGACATGTGAATTGGTTTGAGAAGGGACACGTGGAAGGCGTCAGGGATGGATAAGTCTCCAGGAGCCAAAGTTGAAGCGGGGCGCCGAAGTGTCAGCGGGCGTCTTCATTCTCATTTTAGAGATTTGAGTGACATGCGGGGTGCGACCCAGACTGTCGGCAAGGGATACAGTAACCCAGCCGGCCCCAGTTTAGAGGAGTTATTCCGAGCGCAAGAGGCGCATGCCTGAATATATTTTTTTAGTGTCCCGAGCCCTGTGCGGCCACCAATAAGAGATAGCCAGGAGTTTAGTGGTCCGCTTGTAACCAAAGTGACCACCCACCCTGGACGCGTGTGCCCACGCGAGAACCTTGGACGGCAGGTGAGGAGGGACAAAGGTCTTGCTCGGCGGCACTGGCTCAGCCACAACTGGAACCATGGACTTCAGATTCCCAGTCAGGGGCGCGGAATGATCCGCGGGCACCTCCGCAGAGGCTACTTGGACACTGCCCCCCCCATGCACCTTCCCACACAGTCCTTGCTCCAGCCCAGTATACTCCCCGAGGACCACTCTATATGAGGGGAATGGCAACGGAGCCAGGGGAGTCCAAGAAGCACCTGGTCGATGCCCTTAGGCATAATGAGCAGGGACAATGTCTCGCGATGAGACAGGGTGATTGAGAACCCCAGAGGTGCTGTTTGGTGGGTAACCTGAGATGGTAAGGTAGATCCGTTGACCACTCTAATGGTCACAGGGTGAGGAAGTGGCACCAGTGGTATGGCGTGCTTTTGGGCAAAGGCTGAAGACATAAAGTTTCCTTCTGCCCCAGAGTCCTCTGTGACATCTACCTCCCAGGTGGAAGCTCCACTATCTAACATCCCTCGAAAATACCGGTTTGGAGGAGAAAGTTTTCATATTAGGTAGATCTCCACCAACTGCTACTGGAGGTGAACGTTTTTTCCGACCGCCGCAGACACCTGTTAGCCAGGTGGCCCAACTGTCGACACGGGTAGCAGCAAGTGGAGCCCTGTGCCGGACGCGGTTTCGAACCGGTACGAGACACGTCCATGGGCTCAGTAGGTAAAACTTCCAGATCTGGGGGTTCCAGAAATTCAGAGAAGTTGGGAGCCAACCTAAGCTTCTGTCTGAATTGAGTACTCTCCAGCCCGCACTCCGTAAACCGGAGGTCAATATGGGTGGAGATCGCTATCAACTCTTCCAGGCTTGTGGGGACCTTCCTGGTGGATAAAGCATCTTTGACATGCTCAGCCAACCCTCTCAAGAACACAGGGATGAGTGCTTTATCAGGCCACTCGAGCTCGGAAGCCAGTGTCCGGAAACGGACAGCGTACTGACTGACCGACAGGGATCCCTGCGCTAACGCAAGTAACTGGAGAGAGGTATCGTGAGTGACCCGGGGCCCCATAAAGACCTGCTTTAGTGATTTTAGAAACTGAGCCGCGCTCAGTACCACAGGGTCATCACACTCCCATAGTGGCGTAGCCCACTCCAACGCCCTGCCCGACAGGAGGGAGACAATAAACCCCACCTTAGCCCGATCTGTAGGGAAACGCGTGGCCAGTAACTCGAGCTGGATAGTACACTGGCTCACGAAACCCCTACAGGTGGCTCTGTCACCAGAAAATTTATCGGGCAACGGGAGGCGTCTAATTGTCGGCAATGGCGTGGAAATGGACGCCCAGGAGACAGCTTCTGCAAGTGTCTGAGCAGCGACCGCAGCAGCATCTGCAGCTGAGGTGGAACTCTCCAGGGCTGCCAACCTGCCCTCCAGCTGCCGAATGTACCGCTGTAGCTGCTGCTGGTCCGCCATTATTAGCCAGACCCTGGCGCTAGTATAATGTTAGGAACGGCAGAACGCACTAAATAAATAATAAAGTGCGTTTGCCGCTCGGGGTCCACCGTGCAGAAGGTGAAAACACTGCTGCTAATTAATGGCAGACGCGCTATATGGCGGTATAACGTGCACGGGTTCAATGTCACCCGATGTGCGCAGAGCAGACTCCGTTAGCTCACAGAGGCGCTGTAACATAAACATAAAGGCCGAGCCTGTTAGACTCACAGGTCTCCGGTCACAGGACACGCGCCCAAGACTGGGGTCGGTGTCCGTCTAGACCTACCATGCATGTGGCGACGCTACTGCGGACGCCGGAAAGTGCTGCTGGCTGCAGCGCGGCGGCAGACACAGCCGCTATGCAATAGTGCCGTGTGAGACGTGACACCATCAGACGCTAGTGTAGAGGTGCAGTGTGCACTGTGGCCTATGGCTTGCCACTGACTGGTGCTGACTCTTTCCCTAGTTCCCTATCCACATGCGTAATATTAGAGGGAGGTGATTCTTAAGTCAGTCACCAGAGTCATACATCCATCACCATTCCCACATCTAGCATGAAGATTCTATACAAGCGCATGGCCGAGCGGCCATGTGGGCCTTCTATAGCCGTACGCTGCCGGGACCTTCCAGATCTCTGAGATGGACCAATCAGATCTGGGGAAGGACCTGAGCATGTGACTCCCGACCTCCAATGGGAGATCGTCTCATGAGCATGCTCAGTGGAGCGGCAGAGGAACTTAGCCTCAGGAATGACTTGCTGCAGAGCAGCATGTGAGGCTCTGGATTCCTGTTGTGTAGCTGCAGGAATCTGGCGCCTAACAGGTGGGTTGCAGCAGTTCCGGTGTTGGTTGAGCTGATATCTCCGGTAGTAGTGAGAGAGAAGGAGGTAGCAGGGTCATTGCAGGCTGTAGGTTTTCTTGAAGAGGTGGGTTTTCAGGTTCCGTCTGAAGGATCCAAATGTGGTTGATAGTCGGACATGTTGGGGCAAAGAATTCCAGAGGGTAGGGAGAAGTCTTGGAGGCGGTTGGGTGAGGAGCGAATAAGTGTGGAGGAGAGTAGGAGGTCTTGGGAGGGAAGGTATCGGGAGATTAGTTCAGAGACATATGGGGGAGACAGGTATGTTTGTATTTTGCTCCCGCGGCGTTACTCTGCATATCTCTGTATTAACCCTTTGCTCCCTTCCCCCTAAATAGCAGGGATACTGTTGTCTGTTACCTTTATGGATGCTGCTCAGTTCCCTGTTCCGCTGCATATCCGTACATGCGTGTGTGGCTCCACTGCACTGCATGACCACCCGCTCATGCAGTGCCTGGCTGCCACTGTGGAAAGCTATCCATGGATTTCTAGGTCCTCTGCACTGTGTATGGCTTGTCATGTGTGTTCAGGCTGTCAGCTTTCACCAGGTGTCCTTTGCAATGCTGATTTGTGTTTGGCTATGCTTAGGGTGCACGCGGCCACACCTCCATTGCTTTTATGAGGAATGGGTGTGTGCTACAATTGCTGCTCCAGCCTACCGCTATAAGGCAGCTGCTATATAAAAGATCCCTGCCCTGTGGGGCATGGCCAGAGCTTCACATTGAGTTCCTGAACCTAGACATGTGAGCTTGTGTTCCGCTCCTGCTCTGATTCTGATCAGTTCTGGGGGAGCTGTTGCTCTTTGTCCCTGTGTGAACTGTGTCTTGCCACATGCCAGGAGGCAGAATATCCTGGTCCTTGTTCCTGTCCACCCTCCCAGGAGGCAGAATATCTTGGCCCTTGATCCTGACCGCCCTCCCAGGAAGCATAATATCCTGGTCCCTGTGTTTAATGTTTGGAGTCTTGCCTTGTACCTATTTCCTGCTGTGTCTTGTTTCCTGAATCCTTGATCCTGGATCTGTTCCTGCACCTGACCCTGTCTGAATTGTGTCTTGTATCTCAGCATGCTCTGGGGGCATAATACCCAGATCGCCCTTCCTGGAAGCTGCATATCCAGGCCCGGCCATGTTGTGTCTTGTTTCCTGGATCTGCTCCTTTACCTGACCCTGTCTGAACTGTGTCCTCTGTGTGATGTTCCTTAGGTCCTTCCGTGTCTTGATCCCTGTGCCCAGTGACTGTGACTCTTTGCTAACTGACTTGCTGTGATTTAACCCGGGTTCATCTTGGAAGTAGGAGTCCGGTGTGTCTGCTGAGTTTCTGCTACTCTGTGCTCAGCTGGGGATTCGTTGAAATTACCTGCCGGTTCCAGTCCAACCTGGCGGGGTTTGCACCAGACCGCTTGGGTTCCTTTCTAGGTCGCTGCCAGATGTCCGGAGCCTGATGTCTGGTGTCTTGTGACCTCTTCCAGATGTGCTGTGTCTGATGTCCTCTGCCAGATGTCCGGATCCTACACTTCGCCTTCGCCACTCGGGGTCCACCGTGAGGTGGATGACAACACCGCTGCTGGGAGAGGCAGAGCACTAATATGCACAGGGTTCTAAACCACCCAGATGCAATAAGGCAAGCCCTGTTAAAGCACACAGAGCTGCAGGGAAAAATAACAAAAAATAGTGTCGCTGAGCCTGTTAACAGCACAGGAACTCAGCAGCACATGTGCGATAGCCGGAAACCGGAGTAGTTAAGGATAGTCACTACAACCGAGCGGACTTACCGTGTGCTCGGCGTCGCAACTGCGCACGCCTGGAAAGGCTGCAACCGCAAATATCGCAAGCGCGATGCAGGACGCTAAGCTGCTGGAAGATGGAGCTTGTGCGCGTTGGCGTTATCGTAGGTGCTGACAGAATACCACTCACTCACACAGAAGTAATAACCGAGGGAAGGGGTTTCTTAATGAGTCAGTCACCAGTCCAAGCATCCGTCACCATTCACACAGCAGCAGTATAAAAATACTAGAGCATGGCAGAACGGCCATGCGCACTTTTTATAGCGTGCGGGACCTGCCAGAAATCTCCAGAGCCCTGAGCTAAGCCAATGAAATCAGGAGCAGGACCTGAGCACCTGACTCCTGAACTCCAATGGGAGCTCGTCCCGTGGGCATGCTCAGAAGCTGGAAAAAAGGACTTAGCCTCTGGAGACAAATGTGAGAATCTGGATTCCCGCATAGGCATCATAGAACCCAGATTCCTAACAAGCATAGTGAGTCTGAACAGGGAGGACGCTGCAGTACCTGATGAGACGATACAACCCGGGCACGTACTGAAGGATGTAGGAAAGAGTGGAGGGAAAGGGAAGAATGTGGACTGTATGGAACCCTATGCTGATGTTGTATCTAATATGGATGTGCTGCACAAAGAAAGAAGTAAAGTTCTACGTTTTATGTTGCAACTGGACCGTGTCTTTGTTTGTGCTCAAACGACCGGAGGGGATCTTAAGCCATATAGAGAATACCCTGAAGGTGCAGAAAGTAAAGACGCAGGTACACTGACATTGGGAAGATCTTTGTATGTGATGGGAGACCAGGGAGCGCAAGACCCGATATTCTCAGCCACGACTACAGCCCTGGCACTCCCTCACATAGGTTTAGACAGTGCAGATTCTGGGCCCATTAACAGGACACTGGTGCAGGTTCAGACTGTGCGGATCCTGGAACACTTGACAGAACTGACTCTGGTCCAGGTTTATACAGTGCAGATCCTGGACACTGGTGCAGGTGTGGTAGAGGCCGGGATTGGAGGGTGGACCACTGCTTACCCTGTCCGGATGACACAGACACCAGGCGATGCAAGGACGAGGCGGAGACAGATTTCAATAGTAACAGTTGCGGACTTATTCGTCATCCTCCTGACGACCACAACCACGCACCGCAGCCTCTTTACAGTTCTCTGTCTCTAGGCCCGGGTACCTGCACCTTTGCTCCAGTCAAAGTAACGTCCCTCGCGGATCTTTCGCTGGGGCTGTCCTAGACCAATCTACTGCCAGCGCTTCACCGGCCCGAGGTTGTCGTCCAATCGGTACCCCCGGGGCTTCGTCTGTCCTGCGGTCCGCCGGGTCAGGGCCACCCCCCTGACTGTCTCTTTGCTGTCCATCCCCTGGTCGAGCTCTTCTCTCTTCACCTTTTTCTACCGAGCTCCTCCCTGGACTAGCCTGCCTGGAACCCCACCCAGTCCTATTTATCCCCTCTCTCACCGGGAATTCCCCTCCTGGGTTCCTATCTCCCCGCCCCCCATGACTAAGCGTTTCTCAAGCCATAAGCTGATGTTAAGTCCTAAGCTACTCCCCCTGCCATCTTGTAGTCATTTGTAGGTACTGCACTCTCCTATCCACCTTTCCCAGCTGTCACTCTTCCATCCTGTCAATCTCCGTCTCTAGTACACAAACCGTCCCCTCCTACTACCAGTCACGTCTGTCTGTCAAGTCACCTTCCCCACACTCCCCCTCCCTTTGTCCATTGTCGTCCCAACAATCGTACTCCCTACCTACGTCGTTCAGAAGCTTGTCCACAGTCTGTTGTCGGACCGGTCATTGGGCCAAACCCGCTGCCCACGGGGGCTGAAATAAACCGGGAGCACCATGCTCCGAGCAGCCTACCGCTACTCGCCAGCGCGCACGCCACGTGACATCTTCTTTCAGGTTGGCGAGGTCCACCCAGACTACTCTATGGCGTGTACCTCCCACTACTCTCCCCTACTACTTCCTTCAACTACCCGGAACGCCAGGACTGTGGCCTTTCGCCTACCAGGTCATCATTGGCACCTGCCCTTCCTTTTGGGGTGTCCGTCGTGTCGGGGACCTGACTGACGGACCACTGTCTGGTTCGATACCTCTCGTCTTTGTCCTTCACTTAAAAGAGTCATGGCCGGCGTCTTCGTCACATCTACCTCGTACCCGGAACCTGTTATACACATTTTTTTTCTTGTTATACACACTACTCACTAAATGAACTCTTAACATACTATTACTTTTACTTTAATAACCATAGGAGTTACTCAACCGGAGTAACCCCTTTTTTCTCTTTCTTCTTTTTTTTCTCTTTTTTTCAAACACATTAACATTGTTTCCAACACAATACATTCCGCACAGCATCTTTAAAACAAATACTCCCCCTCCCTTTAACACTAGTACTCCCTTTTCCACATCCCCGCTATGTCAGGAAAACAAATCAAACAACAAAAAAACATTCTTTGTAACCTGGATGAAAAACCGGTTGCGAGGTCCCAAATGAACCTGTATTCCTTCTCCAAGTTGGTGTACACGAGCCGCCCCGTAGATCGTGAAGCCGCCAAGCCAGCCTCCCCTCTCTCATGGAGCAGGTTCCATATCTCCTTCTTCCTTGAACTTTTTCTTCCGTATGACCTCCGCGACCCAGACGGAGGGTCCAGTGTAGGCCCTGGAGTCCAGTGGGCGGGACACAGCCGGGGTTGAGAGCGGGGCAGAGGTGGCTGTAGATGTCGGCGGTCCAGCAGCCGCTGGGGCCGGGCGGCGGGCAGGGGCAGCCGTGGTTCCCGGTGGGTAGGCCGCAGAGCCCGACAAGCAGGCTGCAGCTGACTCCGGGGGTGACGCAGATGCAGCCGTAGGGCAGGCCGCAACCGGAGTCGCAGACGGGGCGGGAGTGGCGGCTGGCTTCAGGAAATGGGCCGCTACTGACAGGTGTAACGCAGCAGCGTCGGCCGCGGGCTGTTTCCACACCGGCAACACCGTACGTGGCGCCGCCGGGCGGGGTGGCTCGGGGACGTGGGCGGAAGCTTCGTTCAACCCGGCGGAGGCCGCAGAGCCCTCCGCAGCTGGGCCTACAGCAACGCAGGAGGCCATGTGGGGAGGCTGGGCGGTGCGGGCTGCTTGCGGAGCCACCGGCAGAGCCGGGGGGAACTCTCACCTTCCCCGGTGCCACAGCCTCCAACACGTCACCCCACGGCTCCTCCCGCAGCCTCTGATCTTCACCCCGCCGTCCGGCAGGGCTAGCCTCCAGGCTTGTGGGTCCCACGGGGAGGCTCCCAGGTGACTTCTTCAGCAGCTGCTCCCGCAGGGCCCGCAGTCGCTCCTCTTCTCCGCCCGATGTCTTGAAGACTGTCTGTGATTCCAGAAAGCAAGACTGGACCTCCCGATGCCACCACCACTCCAGGCGTCTGAGGCCACAGCAATTGCAGCGTCGCATCCCGCCCGGTGGGCAACAGTCGAATGGCGCCAAGCAGCCGCAGCCGATCTTCTCTCCCGGGCCACTCCCGCTCCTGGGTGGGGCGATGGCTGACTTCTCCACCCATCTGCCCGGGTCCAGTATGAGGGGGCGGCGGGCTCCAGACTCACACCGCTCCCCCCGGGGGTACGTTGGAGATGGCCCCAGTCCGTCCAGAACAAATGCAAACGCCCGGGCCTCTCCCCGGCATTGGAGTACCACAGCCATGTTGGACAGCTTCTGGTGCCGCCCCGGATCCTCTGATGGCAGTGATGATCTGGAACAAAGTCTCCAATTTATAATCCCCAGGTGAGCAGTCTTGTAATCCACAGGTATTTGTAATCCACAGGGGAGCAGTCCAAGTGCTTCTAGGTTCTTCAGGCGCAGGCCTGCCGCGGAAGATGTCGTATTAGCGGCGGCAATCCTGCCGACTATGCCAAAATGTGGTAGGGGCCGGGATTGGGGGGTGGACCACTGCTTACCCTGTTCGGATGACATAGACACCAGACGATGCAAGGATGAGGCAGAGACAGATTTCAATAGTAACAGTTCCGGACTTATTCGTCGTCCTCCTGACGACCACAACCACACACCGCAGCCTCTTTACAGTTCTCTGTCAAGTCACCTTCCACACACAGGTTCAGACAGTGCGGATCCTGGAACACTGTGCAGGCGCGGCAGGCGCCATTTTCAAAATTACTTTTTTTTCCTCGCTCAAGTAAATCTGCAAAAGGGATTACATACACAGTAACCATGAGATCATGCAGCAGTGCATGCAGGTGCCATGGCCAGCACCTGCCTGCAGAAGCGTTTTTTTTTTTTTTTTAGTGTGTGATGGTGTTAATTATACAAACTAGGGGGCAGATCAGTGAGAGATCAGGGACCTGTCAGCAGTCTGTATTACGAATATCTAATCAGAGCACCACATACCCCAGCCCTGACTTAGGACCCAAGCATATCATTAACACAAAACTGAAAATAAAGATTAAGAAACATCCACAAGACAGACTTCATCAACCAAAGTATCATTTTATTCAATGTAATGGTGCCGATCTGATACTGTGTGTAGGTTATTGTACCCAATCCTGCTGACAGGTTCTCTTTAAAACAGGATTCAACATGGTGATTGCAACATATAAGGTGGTATCGAAGCCTTATTCAGTGCAAGTTGAGCTTGATCCATCTCTTCTTCCATTGAATGCCTTTGAGACAGCATTTCAGGGCTCCGAACAAACTAAAGATATACCAAACCGTGAGCGGGATGTTTCCTTACATATACCAAACGCAAACATCAAACGAGACGTGAACATAAGCTTATGAGAATATGGGATAACCAACCCCTCTGGCTAAGCATACAGAATAATTTAAACTCCTGCTTACCTTGCTGTTCAGATGAAATGTGAGATCACGAACTAAAGCCTATTCAGCGTGTTTTGAGAAAGCGTTATTCAGGGGTTTACAGTGAAATATTGTGTTTTTAATGATGTAATGCATATCTTTTTTCTTTCACACCTAGGCTTCCATAGCACGATACTCTGGTTGGCAAGTTGCATATATTTTATGGGGTATGTCAATAATTATGCTCCTGCAGAAAAGAACTTCATAACCTTAATCTGGTTTCACAATTACTGACGTACTTTTTTCTGCAGGTTACTTGATAATGCACATCGTACAGAGCTTGTTTGGTCTGCTCTTTGTTTATGCATTTGTGTATCCGATAAAACATGGCAAAGCTTTAGAAGTGCTGGAAGGATTTGGAATTTCATTGTAAGTTTGGCTTACTGCTTTTGAATTTTCTTAGTAGAAATCCATCGTCTGACATGGTATTTTCTTACATTTATAAATGATAATTTTATATTTTTATAATTTTTATTAAAGACTAGTTAAACTTTCAGATGATAAAAAAGAACATGCCTCCTGATTCTTTTCCAATATTTTTATTTTTAACAAGGGTGTAGAGGGGGGGGTAGAGGGGATGGGGGGGGGGAGGCAGTTGATGTAAGGGTAGGGCATGCCTCCTGATTCTAACCATCTCATAAATGCTTATGAGACCAATATTTTTGGTCAGGGACAGGGACCCATGGCCCAGTTGGGTATTGCAATTCTAGTTTGGACAGAAAAATACTGATGTGTTTTAATTTTGACCTGCCATAAACTACAACACTGACTTGAAGCTGCAGCCTGTTTCGGTGTGGCTCTCTAATTCTCTAGCTTCTCTCTTCAACCTCGCTGTCTATAGACTATTATGGGATGGAAAGAAGTGACTTTTAAATGGAGAAAACTGAATTTTTGGGTAATAGCATATTACAAAGTTTGTTATATAACCATGCACTGTTCATTTATGGGGGAAAAAAAACTTTTTAGAACATAAGTAATTTGCCATATAATCAAACAATAGATTAAACACGACTTTACTGATAGCTGCAAATTAGGAAACTTCAAAGGTCATATCTCTCTGGGAATGTCTTTTTATGACGTATAGTTGCAAATTAAAACAAATACTTGCATAAAAATCTTTCATAACTCTTTATAGCTCCCAAACAATGAGCACAATAACACATTATGATATATAACATATTATATTCTGATTAAATTCTTTTAATATTTGTCTTTCTTTTGTTTTAAGACTCACAGTTGCAGTTGTTATTTCGCTGATTATATTGCAATTTGTATTAGCCAGACAATTCTTTCTGCAGAAGAAAATAGCTCCTGAGGACAAACATAAACCATTAGCACTAAATAACAGGTAACATTTATTTTGTTTGATTGATTATACTTTGAAGGGCTTGCTTGACATATAAGATCAAACAAAGGTCTGCCTTTTTGCAAGAGCAGCGTTGAATGTGGCAAAAGTAGAACTTTTTTCCTGAAATCATTTTATGTAGGAGAAAATAAGCACAAAAACCTCACAAACATCTTGTTTATCCTTATTGAATACATGTCTTGGATGTGCAATGATAAGAATGTAATTTAAAGGGAATTGGTCAGCTGATTTTTGATATGTACTTTGAGAGCAGCTTGATGAAGTGGCTGAAACTCTGATTCCAGTGATGTATTCCTTACTAGGCTGTGTTGTTTCAATAAAATCAGTGTTTTATCTGCAGATTATCTTTAAAGGACTAGTTGCATCGTTACTGTCATGGGGTTGCCGCAAAGGAGCGGAGCCAGAAGACCGCAGCATCTGGTGCCTCTTACTCCGCCGCTGAGAAGAAGCACTTCTCCAGTGTATTAAACGTGTTTATTTCTTTCAGCAGATCAGGGGTTAATCGACCATGTTGGAAATTCCTGCATTCAGCTGTGCTCAGTTGGCACCTCCCCTCCCCTATAAAATATGGACTCAATTACCAAGTCCTTGTCTGAGTTGGCAATTGCTGCAAGACAGAGGAGTAGGTGAAGTTGGTTTTGTGAAGGAGTGCTGGAGGAATTTATTAGCAACTGTTGCCTGGTTTGTATACTTGGAAATTCCTTATCCTTCCCTATTTTGCTTTCTTCCCCCTTCCTACACACCCTGGTGAATACCTCTGTTATATGTGAGTGTATATTTTGTGTGCGGAGTTTTCAGATTACCCTTGTCTTTGTTACCCAGTCTGTCGGTTTGGTGTACTCTGGTTCACAGTAGCGCCCCATCAACCCTGGGTGGGAGAAGGCGACAGATGAAGGGCTAATCTAGGAGATAGGGCAAGAGCAGTGCCCCTTGTCCCAGGTCACCCGCCAGTCGAATTGTGACATTAACTCAGACCACAATCAATTTTTTTGATCCGTGATGGATCCTATCTCAGCTTTGACAGGGCAGTTGCAGCAGCTCAGTTTGGAGCTGTCGGATTTGTGCACTGTGGTTTCACAGCACCATGTTACATCTGGTGTGGGGATCTCGCCCTCCAGGCAAACAATTTTGGAGCTCTAGCTCGAGTTGCCAGACAGGTTCTCTGGGGGGCGTGACAAGTTTGTGGTGTTCCGTGAGGCCTGTAAACTTTATTTCAGGTTGCGTCCTGTATCCTCAGGTACAGAGGAGTAATGGGTGAGGACTGTAATCTCGCTCCTTCAAGGGGAACCTCAAGCATGGGCATTTTCTTTCCCATCTGACTCACAGTCACTCCAGATGGTAGAGGGATTTTTTCAGGCTTTGGGCCTTGTGTATGATGACTCCTATTGTGTCACCCTGGCAGAGTCTTCTCTACACCGACTTCAGCAAGGAGACCTCCTGGCAAAGGAATATTGCTCTGAGTTCTGGAGGTGGGCCACCGACACTAGGTGGAATGACCCGGCCCTCCATCGTCAGTTCTGTGAGGGTGTCTCAGTGAGAGTAAGAGATGCTTTAGCTCTCTGAGACCCCTGACTCCCTTGAGGTTGCCATGTCTCTGGCAATCTGGGTTGATCGCTGTCTTCGCCAGAGACATAGAGAGTCACCTCTGGGTGCGGGAGGTCCAGGGTTGAGAGTGATCAGTACTGAGTCAGCTGTGGAACCCATGCAGGTGGGTGCAGCATCTCAACCTAGCAAATTGTATATAGTCTGTGTAAGGTGTGTGTTTCTGTTGTGGCAAAAAGGATAATTTAGTGAGCACATGTCCTTCCCGACATCTACAGCTCTGGCAAAAATAATGAGACCACTGCAAAATTTTCAGTTTGTTTGATTTTTCTCTTTATAGGTATATTTTTGAGTAAAATGTAAATTGCTCTTTTATTCTATAACTACTGACAACATGTCTTCGAATTTCCAAGCACTAAATTTTGTATTTATTTTCAGAAAATGAGAAATGGTCAAAAGAACAAAAAAATGCAGTGCTTGCAGACCTCAAATAATGCTAAGAAAACAATTTCATAATAATTTAGAAACCACAATACTGTCATGATCCATGCTGGATCAGGACTGATAAAAAGCACAGGTAACCTTTTTTTTTTCTTAAGCTGTGCTAAAGTTTGGTTTTTGCCCCTGGTGGCCATTAGGATTATTGCACTTTGGTGTCTTTTGTTCTAAATTTGCCCCCGGTGGTGGTGAGTGTCATTGCACTCTGGTTTCTTTAGTTAGTGCACATGATTATAATGCAGGTGTGATTGC
Source organism: Dendrobates tinctorius (assembly GCF_039654945.1). Lineage (NCBI taxonomy): Eukaryota > Metazoa > Chordata > Amphibia > Anura > Dendrobatidae > Dendrobates > Dendrobates tinctorius. Next base: position 25,436,892 of record NW_027361827.1, on the reverse strand, counting down.
TCTGGCTCTGCTATAAAAGTCACAGGTGTTGCAATCAGTGTTGGTGATAGTGTTCAGTTCAACCATCCTTGGTGGAGGAAGGAGCTGGAGAGCGTTCCTTGCAGCACTGTCTTTGCCCTGGTGTGGAAGGAGTCAGAGGGGATTTCCTTGTAGCTCTGACAGAGCTTGGTGGCAGCTATTCAGGAGGAGAGCTGCATTCTTGTGGTGGACTCTATTGCCAGGAGCAAGTGCAACAGAGTAAAGCTAAATGGTGTTTCCCTGTTTGTGGTTTTCCTTAGTGTGTATTAGTACAGCAGTGGGGCCACTGCCTGCGCCACCCAGCTCCCTAGAAAGGGATAGGTGTAGGGTGTGCTAAGGCGACAGGTTCCTGATCGGCGCCCAGTGCGGAACCGGCATAGGGAACGTTAGAAGCATTAGGGACACTGACTCAGGGGAGTGCAGGAGGTCTCCACGTCCCCTTTCCCTATCGCAGGGCCCACCGTTGTAACTGTTTCCCCTATCCCCGTGTCTTGTTGTAGTACCGGCCGGCTGGCCATGTCACACAGGACAGTATCACGTGCCGCGTCTTGTAGTTTCAGTTACCGGCCTGCGGGTCGCGTCACACAGGACGGGTCATCGTGACAAATACTAATGTTTTAACTCAGGAAGAGATCAGAAATCATGATCATACCCGGGTGCTGAGACCAGAGTAGCGGGGGATGGACATTAACTGAGGCACAGGGTCATCTCTTTAAAGCCACTATTGACCAAAAAGGGGGCTCCAATATAACAGCTGAATCCAGCACCATACGTAGGGTTGCGGAGGGGTGGTGGAGCGGAACCCTTGGGGTAGTGGTAGAAGAGATTGGAGAGGGCAGATAGTTTTGGCCCCTCAGTTTACCGGCTCACCTTGCCTTCCGACTGCTACATAGACCTGCAAACCAAAAGAGAGTGGAGCTGGGTTTCGCCATACTCTCTTCAGGTCAGAACTGTTTATGGGAGGGTGGCGACATCTACTGGCTCCTTGCTGAACACTACACAGTAATAACACTAATCAGCGCCTGTCCTCTGCATTCAACCCCCACGAGGGGGTCGCGTTGGCCGTCGTCCCTCCGGTGTCCTGTGTTTGCCAGGTCCAGGTTACTGGCGTAGCCGACACAGGAGCCCTTCGCTCTAGGGTTGCTAAAATTAGTCGCCTTTCCCTGTGTACCTGTGGTGGTGGGGTTGGGGGTAATTCATTTTGTCCCCCCCCCTCAGACGTAGCCTCCATTGCTATTAAAAATAAATGACCAAATAGATAACAATCTATTCTGGAATTTAAGATCATCTGATCATATCTAAATGACCTGATCTTGTTGCCCATCTCGAATTGAGTTATATTCAGACCGGACCTAAAAATGGGAAAACCTAACAAATCACAAGCTGACGAAATAGCCAAAACCACAAAAAACCCCAAGAGGAGTCAGGAGAGGGAGAAATCTAGAAAACAACTCTCTCTTGATACTCATTCCAGTAAATCAAATAATGTATCACAAATACACAAGCAGAGCTCTTCCTCTCTCAAGCAATGGTCTGACAGTGACGAAGAGGAGGAGACAAATCTTAACGTTACATTAAAACCCTACCTACTACGGAATGTTTAAGAAATCTCTTTAAAAATTTTAACCAAACCATTAAAGATGAGATAGCGGACCTTAAAAAAGAGGTCAAACAAGTCCCATACAAGATTACAGACCTTAGAGGATACTTGTGAGCAGTTATCCACACACTCTGAACGTGTTGCGGAAATTCTAATTGATAACCAGAAAGAAAGTTTTCTTCAAAAAATTCACATAGATGACCTGGAGAACAGGTCAAGAAGGAATAATCTAAGAATCAGAGGGCTACCGAAAAAAATCTCAGACAAAGATATACCTATAATCCTCACCAATATATTCAATGATCTATTGGGTAAAGACAATGCTAATATATGGATCAAAAGGGCTCTACAGGCCCAAAAGCATAAGCCCGGACAAACCCAGGGACATACTTTGCTGCATACAAAGCTTTAAAATTAAAGAGGAAATCTACCACAAATCCAGGCAAGCCACTAAAATCAAATACGATATTAATGAGATACAAATTTTCCAAGACCTTTCAAAGCTCACCCTCGATCTCAGAAGACAAATTCAGCCTCTGACCAGGACCCTAAGGGACAGAAATATAGCTTACAGGTGGATGTTTCCATTTGGTCTTGCTATTACCCTCGACAACAAAACTTTAATTGTGAAAACACCAGAGGATCTACCCTATGTCCTGAATAAATTGGATCTTTCCCAGCCTCAACTTCCAGATTGGACATTAGCAGAGGATATTCTCAGACTCCCACCAGTACCTAACCACGAAAAATGGTCGAACATCACACCAAACAAACCAAAAAAAATTAGAAAAATGAATACGGATGTCAACAAAACCCCATCCGAAAGCAATAAAGAAGGCGAAGGATGAACTGACCTAAAAAAAGAGGATACCACAATAGACTGAGACTCAGCCGCGATTTGGTTTCTGCAAAACAGACCCTCTATTAATATTGGATATTATGTTTCTGTGGTTAAATTCTCTTTTCTAAGTCTATCTCTCTTGGTAACATAAGTAAGTTTGCAAAATAGATTAGTAATTGATATATTCTGATTTTGTTCTTCTTTTAAGTGAGACTCAATCGGGGATTGGTACTTTCGGTCCCCTCTCCCTGTTTTCTCCTTAGCTCATCCCCCTGTTTCTGCTTCCTCTTCTTCTTCCTCCTCCTTTATTCTTGGTCATCATTCTCATTAAACTCTCGATCGGCAGGTCCACGCCCCCACATATCTGTTGATCCTTTTTTGCTAATACACCTGGTTGGATTCTCCATTGGTTCTCTATCCAACCAGCAGCAAATCGTGAATCTGAGGTGGGACGGATCACAGCCCCAACTTTCTGGAAAACATGTTTTCCATAGCTATGCTAATAATTGTCATCCCCAGTTGTAAGTTGCTCCCCTATGGTCCTGCTGGATACCTCTTAAGCACAGAAAAGATCACAAATATTAAGGCATCTGGAAAAGAATAAAATTGCTCTAGTTTTTTTTTTCAGGAAACCCATTTCAAAAAAACATATATCCCTATAACTAAAAGCAAAACATTCACTAGATGGTATAACTCTACCTCTCCATCCAAAAGAAATAAAGGTGTTTCCATCGCTATAAGTAAAAATATCCCTTTTGTTCTCAAAGATGTCTTGTCAGATAAAGACGGGAGATATCTCTTTCTGAAATGTATGATCTATAATAAGATCTACACACTAATAAATATATATGCTCCAAATGCGAACTGTCTTCCTTTCTTTAAAAAAAATTTAAACTCTCGAACCAATTCATTGAGGGCGTGCCAATATTGGGAGGTGACTTCAATATTCCCTTGCATCCCCCACTACATGCCTCCAATGGGCAATCATCCATACCACATAAAACAATCAAATATATTGAAAGATCGTTGGCGGACCTTCTCCTGATAGACGCCTGGAGAATTATAAACTCCTCAAAGAAAGATTACTCATTTTTCTCATCAGTACATAAAAAATACTCAAGAATCGATTATCTATTTACTGTATACCATTCTATCTAATAAATTTGGTTAGAAAGACCACTTATGATAATATAATTTACCATGCCCCATTGTTTATTAACATTGCCTTAAATAACACAAAAAAACTAGCCTTTAACTGGAAAATAAATAAAAACTTAATTTACAACGCTGATTCTCAGAAGTTTAAAAGGGAAAACGTCAAACAATTTTTCTTAGAAAATCGCAGTGACGATATTTCTGACTTTAATCTTTGGGAGGCACACAAAGCGGTGCTTAGAGGCCTTTTTATAGAAATGAACTCTAGGAAAAAAAATGAAAAAGAGAAACTTACAGCCTCTTTATCATCTCAAATTAAAGATTTAGAGGAGAAACATAAAACAACCCAGGAGGCCTCTTTGGAAAAAGACCTTTTTAGACTAAGGGTCCCGTTTCACATAGCGAAGCACCAGCGATCCCCACAACGATACAACCTGTAGGGATCGCCGGTGCATCGTTAAATGATCACTAGTAAGATGTCAAACAGGCAGATCTCTTCAACGACACACCAGCAATCCCGACAACGATACAACCTGGTAAGGATCACTGGTGCGTTGTCACACAGCAGCTATTCTGAACGATTCCAGCCTGCGTCCCTGAGTTCTGCATCGCCAACGAGGTGGCTCGTCGGCATCAAACACAGCGATGCATGCTGGCCAGCGGGTCACTGACAATGAAAAAATAGCCCAGGACATTCAAGCACGATCAGCGATATCCAGCGGGAGGGCCGGTCGCCGCTATGTGTCACATGTGGCGAGATCGCAGGCGAGATCGCTGTTGCATCACAAAATCGGTGACGCATTAGCGATTTCGCTAGCGATCTCGCTATGTGAGACGGGGCCTTTAGAGCAGAACTTAGAGCGTTATTGAGACAAGATTCTGAGAAATATTTACAATACTCCAGATTTAAACTATATACACAAGCAAATAAATGTGGTAAAAATTTGGCAAACTTGGCTAAAAAAAAGTTAACTCATCATACATACAAAATATTAAAGACTCACAAGACCAAATACACCACAAAATGGAGGATATAGCTAAAATTTTCAACACATGTTATTCAGATCTCTACAATTTAAAAATGAAAGAGGATTGTGCATCCCCAAAAAAGAAATCTGAACTCATCAATAATTACTTACAAACAATAGACTTACCAAAACTAACTGTAACATCCGTCTGCGGTTCTGGGCTGCAGCCAGGCAACACCCCGAGAAACACTGATACCCTTTACCCCTATACAGGGATCTGGATTTACAACAGAGCCCAGGAGGTACTGTCTGAATAGGAGCAGCGGCCAGAGCAGGACGGTCGTCAGAGTGAAGTACAAAAATGGCAGGCAATAACAGAGTCAATTTCAGGCCAAGGTCAGAGTTAAAAACCAGGAGGGCGGCAGAGGTACAGAATCGTTAGGAAGTAGCAGAGTCAGAATATCCAGGCCAAGGTCACAAACCAGGAGAGTAGCAGAAGTACAGAATCGTCAGGCAAAAGAGGGGTCAGAAATCCAGGCTGAGGTCAGAGTCAAACAGAAATCAATCACTAAGTAACACACAGGGGAACCAAGAATATATCCGGCGGCTTGCAAGACCAGTCCCAAGGTATTTGAGGGATCAGGTCATCCCTCACAGGTTCCTGGACTGGTGATGTCATTAGTGCCGCCCCCAGGACCAGGCCAGATGGTGTTGCAGTAACCCCCTGATGACTGACAGAGGGGCGGAGCCTGTGCCCACCAGATGCCTGCGCAGGAGCCACTTCTCTGTCACCACCATAACTCACGGGCGGACCACAGCGCCTCCCAGTGGCCGAGGCAGGAACAGCCGTCCCCGAGTCTGACAGTGAAGTGGCGGTCTGGCGCCTCCTAGTGGCCATGACCGGAACAGCAGGCCTCGAATCCAACGGTGACGTGACAGACCGGCGCCTCCTAGTGGCTAAAGCTGGGACCATAGGCCCTGAGTCTGACGGCGACGTAATAGAACCACGGCGCCTCCCAGTGGCCGAGGCAGGAACAGCCGTCCCCGAGTCTGACGGCGAAGTGGCGGCCCGGCGCCTCCTAGTGGCTGCGACCGGAACAGCAGGCCCCAAATCTGACGGAGACGTGACACTAACATCCCAGTGAATAAAAACCTTAGATAACCCAATTACAATGGATGAATTGGAATCTGTCATTAAATCAAGCCCCAAAGGAAAATGCCCATGCCCAAATGGGTACTCCATAGAGTACTATAAAATTTTCAAAGAGGAACTTTCCCTACACCTTTTGAAGTACTTCAAAAACATATCCACAGTAAACCCATTCGAAACAGAGGCACTTTCTGCCCACATAGCTCTTATCCCAAAAGAGGGTAAAAACTCAACCCTCTGCGGCAGCTATAGGCCAATCTCATTGATTAACAACAATATAAAGTTATATGCAAAGATTCTAGCCGGTAGAGTACAGACTCTTTTACCGGACTTGATCAATCTAGAACAGGTGGGTTTTGTGGGGGTAGGGAGGCCAAAGACAACACTATTAAAACCCTGAATATAATCAATTATATAGAATGTAAAAATATTCAAGCTGCTCTCCTGTCAACCGATGCTGAAAAGGCTTTCGATCGAGTTGATTGGGAATTTATGGAAAAAACATTAGCGAAATTTGGCTTCCCCGACCTCTTCATTGGGAGAGTATTAGCTCTGTATGCCTGCCCAATGGCTCGACTGAAAATTAATAATGATTTGTCCCCTAGATTCGGGATAGGGAATGGGACAAGACAGGGGCACCCCCTCTCCCCACTTCTGTTTGTTTTGGTTATAGAAACTTTCCTACAAAGAATCAGACAAAACCCTAAAATCCAGGGCGTAAAATGCGGCAAGAAAGAACATAAAATAGCCGCATTCGCAGACGACGTCCTTTTTTACCTCCCAGAACCCTGGCGTTCTATCAACCCATTACTTGGAGAAATGCGGGAATTCGGATTAGTTTGAAATTTTAAGATTAACTTCTCTAAATCAGAATTGCTAAACCTCAGTGTAAATCAAGAAAATTGGAACCTTTTATCTAAAAAATTCCCATTTAAAAATAATTGTTCTCATATCATATATCTAGGGACTATGTGAGCTGTGGCAAGAAGGTTTGCTGTGTCTGTCAGCGTAGTGTCCAGAGGCTGGAGGAGCTTCCAGGAGACAGGCCAGTACATCAGGAGACATGGAGGGGGCCGTAGGAGGGCAACAACCCAGCAGCTGGACCACTACCTCAGCCTTTGTGCAAGGAGGAACATGAGGAGCACTGCCAGAGCCCTGCAAAATGACCTTCAGCAGGCCAAAAATGTGCATGGGTCTGCACAAATGGTTAGAAAACGACTCCATGAGGATGGTCTGAGTGCCCGACGTCCACAGATGGGGGTTGTGCTCACAGCCCAACACAGTGCGGCCCTCCAAAGAAATGCCACCCCACACCATTACTGACCCACAGCCAAACCAGTCATGCTGAAGGATGTTGCAGGCCCCAGATCACTCTCCACGGCATCTCCAGACTCTGTCACGTCTATCACATGTGCTCAGTGTGAATCTGCTTTCATCTGTAAAGAGCACAGGGCGCCAGTGGCGAATTTGCCAATCCTGGTGTTCGGTGGCAAATGCCAAGCATCCTGCACGGTGTTGGGCTGTGAACACAACCCCCATCAATGGATGTCGGGCACTCAGACCATCCTCATGGAGTTGGTGGAGGTGTATAGAGGCCCATTTCCAACAACCATCACTCCAGTGTTCTTATGGTACTTTGTGCTTGCTAACTGTGTAAGAAGGCTAATAGATGGTCAGAATACCCTTGAAAACCCTTGTGCAAGTATGTTAACACAGCTGAAAACAGTTTGGCTGATTAGAGAAGCTATAAACCTGACCTTCCTTTGAGCTACTTGAGAATCTGGAGAATTACATTTGTTGGTTTCATTAAACTCTCAAAATGGCCAGAAAAAAAGAACTTTCATGTGAAACTCGACAGTCTATTCTTGTTCTTAGAAATGAAGGTTATTCCATGTGAGAAACTGCCAAGAAACTGAAGATTTCGTACAACGGTGTGTACTACTCCCTTCAGAGGGTAGCACAAACAGGCTCTAACCAGAGTAGAAAGAGAACTGCACAACTGAGCAACAAGACAAGTACTGTACAATAGAGTCTGTCGTTTGATAAATCGAAGCCTCACAGGTCCTCAAATGGCAGCTTCTTTAAATAGTACACACAAAACGCCAGTGTCAACGTTTACTGTGAAGAGGCGACTCCGGGATGCTGGCCTTCAGGGCAGAGTGGCAAAGAAAAAGCCATATTTGAGACTGGCTAATAAAAGGAAAAGATTAATATGGGCAAAAGAACACAGACATTGGACAGAGAAAGATTGGAAAAAAGTGTTATGGACAGACGAATCCAAGTTTGAGGTGTTTGTATCACACAGAAGAACATTTGTGAGACGCAGAACAACTGAAAAGATGCTGAAGAGTGCCTGACGCCATCTGCATGGTGGAGGTAATGTGATGGTCTGGGGATGCATTGGTGCTAATAAAGTGGGAGATTTGTACAAGGTAAAATGTATTTTGAATAAGGAAGGCTATCACTCCATTTTGCAACGCCATGCCATACCCTGTGAACAGCACTTGATTGGAGCCAATTTCATCCTACAACAGGACAATGACCCAAAGCACACCTCCAAATGATGCAAGAACTATTTAGGGAAGAAGCAGGCAGCTGGTATTCTATCTGTAATGGAGTGGCCAGCGCAATTACCAGATCTCAACACCATTGAGCTGTTGTGGGAGCAGCTTGACCATATGGTACGCAAAAAGTGCCCATCAAGCCAAACCAACTTGTGGGATGGACTTCTGGAAGCATAGGGTGAAATTTCTCCAGATTTCCTCAGCAAATTAACTTCTAGAATGCCAAAGGTCTGCAATGCTGTAATTGCTGCAAAGGGAGCATTCTTTGACGAAAGCAAAATTTGAAGGTGAAAATTATTTCAAATAAAATTCTTTTTTTAGAACCTTGTCAATGTCTGGACTAAATTTTAAATTCATTTGGCAAGTCATTTGATTAATAAAAGTATTAGTTTTCATGGAAAACACAAAATTGTTTGAGTGGCCCTAAACTTTTGAACGGTAGTGAATGACGCTATTGGGTCCGTCTCCCATTTGGTCATATATGAGGTTTTATATAACTTAATGTCTCGATTGAACCAGTTGTAGATGTATCTATGGCTTAAGAAAATTTTATTGCCAATATTACACAAGAGGTTTAATAGAAAATTCAAAAATGTGGACTGAAACAATAAAAGTTGTCCAGAACACACAACCAGAACCATAGAAACAATTGGTTTCGTTTAAAATAATTTGTTATTAATTAATATTAAAAATTGAACCAGTTAGTAAAAAAAATCATATACAAGGTGCCTCAAATAAGGGGAATACAGCCACCACAATATAGTAAATTAATGGACACATCCAGCACAAAAATCTCCAAGATAACAGTAAAAATTAGTATAACATATGAATTAATGATGTAAACTATACTGGATAATTATACAGACTTTTAAGAGTTAAAGCAAGGGAAAATAGTGAGAACAAGTATAAATACCTTTACTAATAGGTTCTCCCATAAGCTCAATTACTAAATAATTCTAAATTGATGGTACAAACACACCCAGGCATCTAGCTTCTCATTAATTAGATGACTCTTTTGCAGTTATGCGCACAGCGTCTTAGCACGCATATACACACCCGGACATCCAGCTTCTCATTGCAGCTGTTAAACGTGACCTAATTAGCATACTGTCCGACCGTGAGTGGTGATTGGTTGCTTAGCTGCTTTTAAGACCATGTGACCCTCTATTTCCATACACGCCCCCTGAGGAAGAAGTAACGAAATGTGCGTTGGGGTGGGGGAAACGCCACTAGCATACAGCACTTTTCTTGGACTCTTACGGACTTGCTATTTGGCATAAGTAATTATATTTTGTGATCTCTTTTATATGGACCTGCTTGGCGGATAATTCTATGGTAAAATTTATTTAGCAGGCACTTGCACTGATTTTCAGCAATATTTATGCTATACTTGAGATCCAATATAGTTTGTACCATCAATTTAGAATTATTTAGTAATTGAGCTTATGGGAGAACCTATTAGTAAAGGTATTTATACTTGTTCTCACTATTTTCCCTTGCTTTAATTATTAAAAGTCTGTATAATTATCCAGTATAGTTTACATCATTAATTCATATACTAATTTTTACTGTAATCTTGGAGATTTTTGTACTGGATGTGTCCATTAATTTACTCTATTGTGGTGGCTGTAATCCCCTTATTTGAGGCACCTTGTATGTGATTTTTTTACTAATTGGTTCATTTTTTCATATTAATTAATAAAAAAATATTTTAAATGAAACCAGTTGTTTCTACGGTTCTGGTTGTGTGTTCTGGACAACTTTTATTGTTTCAGTCCACATTTTTGGATTTTCTGTCTGGTTTTGAACCTTATGGTACTTTAAGGACTTTCTAATGTTGATATTACAAGAGGTTTAATGTTGCTTCTATGAAATTTGGCTTTTCCTTAAGAAAAACTTGAGTCTGGTTCTTTAGAATTGTGTAATGGAAGAACATCGACTTTGGGAGGTTGTGTTTATTTTTTAGGTCGCTGAACATAAAAAGTTATTCCCATCGTGGATGACTCCTAGATTTTTTATGTTTTTTTCAAGCCAGAGTGAAGGGAGCTCCTGATTATAGAATGTAAATATGAGAGATAGCGGGATTCTCCTCAAAATGGACATTTTAGTCATTCCTTTTTTAGGTTTAGAAAGGTTTTTCCAACCATGAGTGCAGGCAAGGAAGATAGGATGAGAAATTGAACTGGAATTTTTGTTCATTAAGGTTTTAAATATAAGGTCTTGTGGATGCCTATTGTTATTCAGTACAAGTTCTAGGTCCATCAAACTATGTTTTATAAGATTTGTGTAGTAGTGAGCCGAAATGTTTGGGGAACTTAAGTCTCCATTAGACTTGCTTTTAGAAATAAAGGAAGTTGGGATTCTTGCTTTATTCTTGTTCCAGGTGAAGGAATTTACTGAAGAATGGAGGTGTGTTAAATACGAAGTTGAGACTGGGAGAGGGAGGGATCTGAACACATAAAGGTTTTAATTGTGAGGTTCTTACCCCACCAAGAGAGAACTCTATCGCCGTAGATGATAAGGTCTTTATTAATGATGTCGGATAAAGATTTCATATTAGATGAGATTAAGGTATTGAGGTTGTTGGTTACTTCACCATTTGCCCAGCTTATAGAGGTCACTTTATTAATGTTTTTAACATGATTATCGGTCAGGTTAAGGTGGAGAATCTTCTATTTCTCCTCGTTTACCTTAAAATATGATAACTCTGAGAAGGTTTTTAAGGCCTTATGGAGCTCTTTAATGGAATTTATTGAATCCGATAAGGTTAAGATTATATCTTCCACAAATAAGCTTAGTTTAAGTTGGCGAGAAGGTGTCTCTATTCCTTTGATGCTATCGTGTTGCCTAATATCTTGGGCAAGAGTTTCCATGGCCATTATGAAGTGGAGAGGGGAAAGGGGACATCCTTGTCTAGTTCTGTTTGATATGGTGAATGATTATTTATCGGAGACCCCAGAACGAGCTCTCCTATTACTGGGGAATGATCAGAGAATGATTTATTCTCAATTGTGATATTCTGGAACCTGGGTAAGGTAAATACATCTGTGATCATTAAATCTATTCGAGAAGCAGATTGATTGGCTTTGGAAAAGTGAGTAAATTCCTTGGAATTGGTGTTGATGCACCTAAAGATGTCAAAAAACTCATTCTGGAACAACCAATTATTAAGAGTATTGGATTGGGGCATATTTAGGGATGATGAGTCTAGATAATTGTCTGGGACCATATTAAAGTCCCCTAGTAATAGTAAAGCACCCCTTCTAGAAGTTTGTGCAGAAATCTAATTTGATTTTTGTTAGGGGCATATATGTTAACTAATGTAAAAAGCTGGTTATTTAGGTTGCAAATTAAAATATGGTCTCTCACTTTGGTGCCTTTATATTCCTCGATGAACCAGAAGGGGATAGTATTTTTTATTATGGTAAGAGTCCCAGTCTTTTTTTTGGGATTATTAGATTTAAAAATATGAGGGAATTTTGGTTGTGAAAATTTGGGATGGTTCTCATTTTTGAATCTGCATGCTCTGCACTGGTCTCCTGGAACTTTAATACCCCGAGACACATCACCCTACAACCATCTGAACCCCTGGATTGTATATTGTGATATAGCAACTGAGGTGATTCAGATAAATTTGTCTGCGACCACCGAAGCTGAGTGCTGAAGTAGTGGCTGATACCAGAGAGCTGGTTGGAAAATAACTCTCCGCTGACCTGCCGCTCTGAGCCCTGAGTCTACAACCCTGAACATAAACCTAACACTGAACCCATTGCCTATAGATCTTAGACATCGGGATCCACTGACACCAACGCCGAGGACGAGCTGATATCCCGGTAAGCAGCCGACAGCACCGTCCGGAAGAGCGTGAAGGGCAGTGGCTGACATCTGCGAGCGCTCCGGCACTAGCTATTCCCCGCCACAGGCCTGCCAGTGTCGCAGAGCTGTCAGGAAGGCACCTCCGGATCCTCATCAACACTTCTGCCTGATTTGGGAGCTGCAATAGGGACCTCCCCCTGAAAGGACAACAGCTGCTACGGATCTCCCGGGAACTCACAGCCGCAATCACCGATACTGTAAACTGCATAGTGGCTGACTCTGCGCAGCCTCTCCACAGACTTGCCACCGGAAGCCTCCGTACCCAGACCTCGCCGTGACAACAGCTAATAGGCTCTGCCTGGAGACAGAGTCGCAAGCTGCATCTAATATCAGCAGGATTCCCGGGGGCAACCCGCCTCCTCCCCTCCCCCCGCCCTTAACACATAGAACTGGTGAGCTCCTCCCCACTATGGAGTCAGGAAACGCTGACTCTGTCATCCCAGTCCCTGCCATTCTATTCATTAAGGTAAGAAATCCGTGGGGACACATTGTCCCATAAAAGGAGCTTTAATAAAGGAACGTTGCAAAAATTTGGACATCCATCAGTAATATGTGCTAGCTAATCTCGGTGTACCTTGACACTTCTAGAATCTGTGTATGGTAAAGACTGCTGTAGGCACCACAGCCTAACGGATCTGTTGAACTTAACTTGGGCATAGCTATTATTAGTGGCTAAGATTATTACAACTGCTGGATCTTACATTTGAGATTCAGCAGTCCATTTCAGTGCAGCCCTCTCTAATACACATTCCTGTCTACACTCCTAAAGTGAAAGTAAACAGTTCTTAAAGGGATAGTTTCAGCTGCTTTCTATAAAATACATATTTGATTCTGCAATTAAGGAAAGAGAGCGCACATAGGGCGATAAAAGTGATTTTTTTTTTGGGTGACATTACACGGTTATTGCACTCACCTTTACAGGTTGTGAACAGTCACAACAATCCCTTGCAGAATGTGAAAGGAACCAGTGGTCGCTGCAGACTCCCATAGATACCAATGTCACAAAGGAGGAAGAAAAAGACCAGGTTTTTCAATGCATCCGCGCTGACCACACAAGGACAGAAATATTCTTCATGTCTTTATTGTGCCGACGCGTGTCGTGGCAGAACTGCCAATTCCACAGGGCCAAAGAATCCTTTGCCCTGAGGAAGTGGCAGTTCTGCCACGGAACGCGTCGGCACAATAAAGCCATGAAGAATATTTCTGTCCTAGAGTGTTCAGAGCGGATGCATTGAAAAACCCGGTCTATTTCTTCCTCCTTTGTGACGCTTGATTCTGTATAATACCATTATCAGAAATATCTTATCAAACCTGTGTACAGGTGATCCACAGTTTCCGCCAGCGATCACATATACCCCATCTTTTAAAGGGGCGTGCCCCTGATTTTCATTATAAATGGTATTAGTAACTTTGTAAATTCCATTTTGCTATACTGGCCAAAATTGAAACACTCTGAAAAAATCTTTATATGTATATCATTGTTGCTGGGGTCAAGTCGTTAGACTTTTGTGTCAGGTATACCCCATCTTTCCAGTTTTGTTTTATACACTGAAATTTGGCATTACGACCTCTTTCAGAGCTGATATCGTCCCCTACATTTGTTTGGTAGTTAGCTTCTACTTTCTTTCAGAACCTACAATAATTCTTATGCTTATTCATTGCACCCTACTGGGCCTGACTAACTGAGAATCCAAATCTCAAAGAAATACACCACAGTATAAATTACATAGCAATGAGAAAAAACTTTGTCCAGCTCCACGATGTAGTGAAAAATATTCTTTATTCACTCAATAGAAATGAGGTTTAAAAGCCAGCATGAGTTACAAGGCATGCGATCGATCTACGCGTTTCGAGTAGCTAGGCACTCTTAATCGTGATACGCAGCTTTGTCCATGGGTAGATCTTATATACTCTATCCGGTCTACACACCGGTTAAATAATTAATTAAAACAAATATAAAACAAATAGAGAGAAAACTAACAATCACAATTAAATATAACAATTTGATTCATTAAGATACAATATTATCGCCTTCAGTAGTATTTTATCTTTTTTTTATTTCTTAATTTTTATTCATTATTATCTTGTTATTATCCATGAAAAAATGAAGCAAACTTCTGAAATAGAAGAGAAGCATAACAGATCTCAATGTTGCAACCATTCACAACAGTAAAATTCACATAGATACAATTTTTTTCAAAATGCATGCGGTTTTCAATTACATGTCAAATTTTTATTTCTTTTTTGTGCAATATTAATTTTAGCACAACAAATCATTTTTTAGTATACACATGTATACAAAAAAAAAAAAAAATTTTAAGATTAGAAAGATTTTTTCAGGGACTATTTCAATTAGCGCACCAAATGTGCACACAGCCATAATATATTCGTTTAAAGAGGAGATAGAAAACTCCAATTTGCACTGTTCTAAAGAATTTTTTTCAGTGTATATGATTTTTTTATTTATATACACAGCCAAAAACACATTTAATTCTTTTATTCCCCATCATACACCAATCATAAAAATCCGTTCTGATACATTTATTGAAAAGTCGTTATCATAAACTTTTTTTCGTTATATTTAATTTTTAGTTTATATCTGCAACCCAAAAAAAGGGGGGGGAGCATTCGGTTATTATATTTCCCCTTCATGCACTGAAAAAAAAGTTCTAATGCATATATAGAAAGATTATTATCATAGACTTTCCCAAATAAATGAAGTATTTCCTAAGTAACTGATCAACACAAAACTATGTTGAATACTTTAGTTTTTATATTTTAAACATGCAGATTCGAAAAACGGCATGAAAATACAGTTCTATGCACAAAAAATACCCTATGAAAAAAAATACTTCATTTATTTGGGAAAGTCTATGATAATAATCTTTCTATATATGCATTAGAACGGTTTTTTTCAGTGCACGAAGGGAAAATATAATAACCGAATGCCCCCCCCTTTTTTTGGGTTGCAGATATAAACTAAAAATTAAATATAACGAAAAAAAGTTTATGATAACGACTTTTCAATAAATGTATCAGAACGGATTTTTATGATTGGTGTATGATGGGGAATAAAAGAATTAAATGTGTTTTTGGCTGTGTATATAAATAAAAAAATCATGTACACTGAAAAAAATTCTTTAGAACAGTGCAAATTGGAGTTTTCTATCTCCTCTTTAAACGAATATATTATGGCTGTGTGCACATTTGGTGCGCTAATTGAAATAGTCCCTGAAAAAATCTTTCTAATCTTAAAAATTTTTTTTTTTTTTTTTGTATACATGTGTATACTAAAAAATGATTTGTTGTGCTAAAATTAATATTGCACAAAAAAGAAATAAAAATTTGACATGTAATTGAAAACCGCATGCATTTTGAAAAAAATTGTATCTATGTGAATTTTACTGTTGTGAATGGTTGCAACACTGAGATCTGTTATGCTTCTCTTCTATTTCAGAAGTTTGCTTCATTTTTTTCATGGATAATAACAAGAGAATAATGAATAAAAATTAAGAAATAAAAAAAGATAAAATACTACTGAAGGCGATAATATTGTATCTTAATGAATCAAATTGTTATATTTAATTGTGATTGTTAGTTTTCTCTCTATTTGTTTTATATTTGTTTTAATTAATTATTTAACCGGTGTGTAGACCGGATAGAGTATATAAGATCTACCCATGGACAAAGCTGCGTATCATGATTAAGAGTGCCTAGCCACTCGAAACGCGTAGATCGATCGCATGCCTTGTAACTCATGCTGGCTTTTAAACCTCATTTCTATTGAGTGAATAAAGAATATTTTTCACTACATCGTGGAGCTGGACAAAGTTTTTTCTCATTGCCTTGGATTGTGCGCTTTGACACAGCGGTCTCGTGCTCCGATGTTGGAATGCTATGTCTGGTGAGCTGGATTCGTATCCTGATAAATTACATAGGCCTCATTAAATCAACTCAGCATAACGGGTTGTCTGAGGACCACAGAGTGTAATACAGGCCAGTTGGTGTTTTAGATTTAAACTAAACCGCTCGATTGTTTCCAGTATCTCATTTTGCAAGCAATATCTAATTTTACATTCAAAATGAAGGGTAGCGGTACAATTCCTAAATCTACTAGCTCACTAGCGACTAGATTGCCCAAATCTAAAAAAGGGGAAAAATCTCATTCACATTGTTAAAACTCAAAAGTTCTTGTAAATACTGTTAGCCCCATAAAATCCAGGTCCCCTTTAAAAAGGGACGAAGAGGACTTCCGGTTCCGGCGCTGTGATGTGAGGACGCAGGAGACAGAGCTCCGCGCTCCCCTCAGCTACAAAGACTGACAAAGATCACCCCAAGGCTGCGGGAGACAGCGGGAAGTGAGGGATAAGTAGTAGGAGACGCCGGTATATGGAGCGGTACCTTCTCCGGAGCGGCGGCAAGCATTTAAAGCCAGGAGCTGCTGGGGAAGACCACGCAGCACGAGATCTCAAAATGGCGGCGGGCGCGGCAGACGCGGGATACAGCGGTCTGCAGGGAGGTGAGCAGAGCCTGATGGAGGAGGAGGGGAGAAGGCAGCATGAGCAGCCGGCAGCCCAGCAGAGCAGTCAGTTAACGGACGTGCTCATAGACTATGATCGCCTGGCAGGAGCAGTGGCAGCACACCTGGCAGACAAGATAAAGGAGTCCCTGGAGGCCATGGTGGGGGTGGCGCTATCCCCCATTAAAGAACAGATCACACAGCAGGGAGCCAGAGTGGCAGAGCTGGAACAAAGATTATCTAATACAGAGGATGAGGTGACAACGTTAAAGGGGAAAATGAAGGAGATGGAGGAGGGTTCCCAGGCTATGAAAGACAAACTGGAAGATCTAGAAAACCGGTCCAGGAGAAGCAACTTAAGACTGGTGGGGTTACCGGAATCAATAACCATGCGGCAGCTGGATAACATTTGTGAAGCAGAGCTTCCCAAGGCGCTGGGCCTGACACACAGATGCAGAGTGGAAAGAGCGTACAGAGTGGGCCCTGTAAGAGAAAACACGGGCGCATGGGGAGCGGATGGGAAGGAGGGTAATGCAGGGGTGACTGGAACAGCCAGACAGCGCCAAGTCATAATAAAATATTTGGAATACAAGGACAAAGAAGAGTTGTTGCGAGCATTTAGAGGACGAAGGACCCCACTGTCTCTTCAAGGACATAAAATATTGATCTTTGGGGATTATTCGGCAGAGGTCACCCGGAAAAGGAAGTCCTTCAGCAAGATATGCACCACACTGTACCGCAAGGGTATAAAGTTTCAACTACTCTACCCTGCTCTTCTGAGAGTGACAAAACGAAATGGATCTTTTTTTGTGACAAAGGACTTGAGAGAGGCGGAGAGATGGATGGAGGAGATGGAGGACAGAAACCTGACAAGTGAATCTCCGGAGAGGAGGGGTGGTCGACACGGGGAGAGGGAAGGGGAGGTTCGGGAGGAGGGCTGGAACGAATGGACTGAAAGGAGAGAGGAAGGGAAGGAGCCTCACATGGAGAACCCTAAGGCACGAAGATCGCCGTCACACAAGTCGGGAAACCAGGGCAGGGGAGTGCCTTGAGAGAGACTCTGGGGAGTAGGTTTGAAGACTGAACTGAGGGATTTATGAGAGGAGAGATTGACGGATAGTGGGGGTTGAAGTGGCCTCTTCTTACTGGTTCCTCTCGTCTCTCCAGATGTTATTGATATTGGGGTTTTGCTTACTCTGAGGGGTAGGGGTAGGGGAGTACTAATATCTGGGGGGATCGGGTTTCTTTCGCATTTATATTTTTATTTGATAAACTCCTCTGTTGGATGTTGAGGTACCCACAAAGCTGGGAAGAAGAAAGATTCTGGGTTCAGTAATGACAAATATTATGCATGGGAAAGGAGGGAGGGGGTGCTATATGTTGGCTAGACTACTGACCAAGAAGGCCTTGTTTGGGTTAGTTGGGTAATAAATTAATGTGGGATAGACTACGTATAATTCTTAATTAAATGGCTGAGCTAGAATAGCGGAGCCAGGAGCATCACAGAAAAAATGGGAGTGCAGAGACATTTGATTGTACAGGGGGGGATAGTTGAGGGGTTGTTAATTGTTAATGGATACAGGAAGGGTGGATGGGTACAGGGAATGCAACGGCATAAGCGCACTGAATGCTTGAAGGAAGCAAAACACCACACATATGAAAGACCACATGGCGACTTGACATATTTGAGGAATTGGGATAATGGTTAAAATAGTGACATGGAATGTAAAAGGATTGAAGTCACCACATAAACGTATGATGATATTGAGGCACCTCAAAAGATTGAAAGTGGATATAGCATTATTACAGGAGACTCATCTACCCCAGGGAGATTTCTTTCGTATGCAAAAACTATGGGTGGGAAAAGTAGTTGGGTCAGGCTCCATGGGACGCAAGGCAGGGGTGATGATTTTGATCAACAAAAATTTTAACCACACGATAGTGTCTCAGACTAATGACGAGGAAGGGAGGTATATCTACATCAAGCTTTCAAGTCCACAGGGAGAATTTGGTATACATAACATATATGCCCCCAATAATGAACAAACTTCTTTTTTTAACTTCATCACTCAGGAATTGGAAAAGGATACGGAACTCAAAAGGGTGGTTGGAGGGGATTTTAATGCGGTGGTATCAAGGGGGGAAGACAAGAGATATAGTAGGGATGATGGTAGGCCGATTAGAGAGGTAAAAGGTTTAATGGCCAAGCTTTTGGAGGACACAAATTTGAAAGATAGCTGGAGATTGCATCATCCAAATGACCGGGAGTACACTCACTATTCACATCCTCATGAAGCGTGGTCCAGGATTGACTACATTTTGGTTGACCAACTTTTGATGCATAGGGTTAGGGATGTGGTTATTGAGGATATGGTGATATCGGATCATAGCCCAGTGCTTTTAGACATCACTGATACAATACAGAGGGGGACAGATTATCTGTGGAGGTTTCCGTCGTTTTTGCTTAGAAACAAGGAATTTGCCAAAACTCTGATCGAATGGTGGGATGATTATAGCAGTACTAATAGTGAACATGCGGCGGATGTAATGTTGTTCTGGGAAACTGCAAAAACAGTACTGAGAGGTAGATTGATGGGACATGTAGCTAAACTTAGAAAGCATACTCATAAACAATACCAAAACGCAAGCGAGGCCCTCAGAGAGAAATACGCGGGGTACTTAGCAAATAAGACACAAAGTGCGAAAGAGGAGTGGAAGGCAGCGAGACAGGAATTTCACTCTTGGGTGGGGAAAAGAGAGGACCTGATACGATCACAACAGGAAGTTGATCTACACAAATTTGGCAATAAAGCGGGGAAATTATTGGCCAATCTGGCGAAAGGACGACGACCAATGACCTTGATAACTAATATGACTAGACCGGACGGGAGCAAATCCTCAAACCCAAAGGAGATTACAGAGATTTTGGGGAAGTACTATGCGAATTTATATAGCAGGGGGGAAGAGACGGGAGACAGGGGAAGTGATCTGTTGGGAAAAATAAAACTTTCGCAAATAAATTCGGAAGAGCTGTCTAGATTGAACGCGGAAATAACAATAGAGGAAGTACAGTCGGTAATAAGGGATTTGAATATACACAAGGCACCGGGACCTGACGGGTTCAATGGGGAATTTTATAAAGAAATGGGAGAGCAGATAGCGCCGGTTTTGACTAGAATGTACAATAAAATACTGGGAGGATGTGGAATTTCGGGACATCTCAACACTGCGTACATAAAATTGATACCCAAGGGTGATAAGAATCTAGACAATCCAGCAAACTATAGGCCAATTTCATTAATAAATCAGGATCTTAAAATCTTGGCCAAATTGATGGCCAATAGGTTGGCGGAGATAATACCAAATTTAATTTCACCGGCACAATCGGGGTTTGTTAAAGGGAGGGCAGCGGTGACAAATGTGCGGAGGGCCATGTTGGTAATGGATGCTATTAGACACAGGGATCTTCGAAAGGAGGAATGTCCAGCCATGGTCACGCTTGATGCTGAAAAAGCGTTCGACAGCGTGGGGTGGACATGGTTGGAGACGGTACTCGACAATATGGGGATAGAGGGAGCCTTTCGTACGTTTATAGGAGTATTATACGCGAATCCTCAGGCGAGGGTGGCAACGCCCGGGTTCCTGTCGCAGTCTTTCCCTTTGAACAAAGGGACTAGACAGGGATGTCCATTGTCACCCCTTCTGTTTAACCTTGCCATTGAGCCATTGTCTCGACTGTTAAATGAAGGAGATTGTTTCGAAGGCATTAGTGTTGGGAAGGAACGATTGCACTCAGCGCTATTTGCGGATGATATTATATTATTCATGAACAATCCTCAGAGGGACCTACCGAAAGTGATAAAACAGATAGAGGAGTTTGGGAGCTTGTCAGGTTTTAAATTGAACAGAACAAAGTGTGAAATACTATTTCTCTGTGGGCAAAGGATGCCACTAATGGTAGCAGATGGAACAAGGGGGGAAATCTGTGGGATACCAATAGCAAAGTCACATCTTAAATATCTAGGAATACAGATGGGATGTACGTCAGCATCGATATATGACTTAAACTACAAACCTTTGATACAGAAAATAGAACGGGAATTGAAGTTGTGGGAAGGGCTACCGTTATCTCTGCTAGGTAGAAATCATCTCTTGAAAATGATGTGCTTTCCAAAGTTACTCTACACAATGCAGACCATCCCCATGTTGTTGAAACATACAGACATAAATAGATTGAATAAAGCATTTTCGACATTCCTATGGAGGGGGAAAAGATCGAGAATTAAAATGGAAAAATTGATGCAATCTTTGGAACAAGGAGGCATTAAACTGCCAAATATTAGAGGGTATAATTTGGCATGCCTGATGAGACATGCCATAGACTGGTTGAGGAAGACAAATGGGCATTCTGACATACGTTTGGAGAGTGAGTTTTGTAAACCCTGGGATTTAGGGGCACTATTACACACGTCATTGGCCAACATACCAAGGAACATTAAACACTCACTGGTATGTAGAGATACGGTGATGGCCTGGAAGGCAGTGAGGAAAAAATTCAAGTTGTCTTGGAGAATATCCAAGCATCTTGATATATGGAGGTTCCCAGATTTCCCAGCGGGAAGAGACAACAAATTATTTTCAGAATGGAAGAACAAGGGGATAAAAAGGGTGACAGATCTAATACATGAGGTGGAGAATAGATGGCTGACATACCAGGAAATCGTGACAAAATATGGGCTATCCACATTTCAATTCCTCCAATACAAACAGATAGAAAAGGGGCTAATGTCACAACTGAGGGATGTTAGAATGGAACAGGTGACGAATGACTTGGACAGAATTATTATGAAAGACCGACATGAGAATTCTATCTCCGCATTATATAAAGCTTTGAGGGAGGTTTTGATTCCAATCTGCCCAGAACAAGTCTGGAGAGCATGGGCAAGACAACTGGGTGACTCTGAAGCAGGGGAGAAGATATTACAGGGGTGGATGAAGATGAGGAAGGAGGTGATTAATGAAGGTTGGAGGGACACTCAATATAGACTGATGCATAGAGCAATTTATGGTTTTAACATCCCAAATACACAACAGATAAACAGAGTGACTCAGTGCCCCAAATGTAAATTGCCAAAAACAGACCTGTTCCATGGGATCTGGCAATGCCCAGAGAGCCAGAAATTCTGGAAAGGATTACAATTATTTATGCAAAAAGTGGGGAGTGTGGAAATTGAAATGGATCCATTGCTGTGGATCTTTCATTATAGGAACAAGGGACAGGTAGTAAGAGGAGGAGAGGAACAGAGGCCCAAATTACCAAAATTGTTTCATGGGGTGGCTATGATAGGTAAGAGGGCTCTACTGTCCAAATGGCTTGAGGGAAGTGTGCCGTTGATGGAAGAGGTGATGGGACAGATTAAATCTTTACTCAGAATCGAACAGCTGGAGGCGGAAAGGAACAAGGAGGGTCTGACGGGTAAATTCTTTAAAAAATGGAGGCTTTTCATAGTAAGACAATGTGATGAAGAGGAAATAAGGAGAATAGTAAGGCCCTTTAAATATACTGAATGGTACCTACTGGAAGACATCCAAAACAATTTGGGGAATCTGAAGTTGGCTAATGAAGGTGAGGTGTAAGGTCCTGGTAGGGACAGGAGTTAAAAAGGATAAATGTGTGGTGATATTTTACAGAGGTGATGCTTGCAATCTGTGTTTTACAAGTGGTCTAGACATAACATGTGTGCGAAGTTGCTAGGGGAGACCATTGAAAATGTAAGAGGAAGAGGGTTTGTTTAAGGGAGGGTAGGAAGGGAGGATGATAGGCTGAGTTATTGTCTGTTTATTGGAAAAATGACTTGTCATGTGAAATGAAGCAATGTCTATGAAAAATTTGAAAATTTGAAATAAAATTTGTGTTTAAAAAAAAAAAAGGGACGAAAAGCCTAAGCCCAACAAATTGAATCCTCAAACGCAAGGGAAAAACATGAGATATGGAGGCCCCTCTAAACACCTCAAAGTGGCCTCTTCTGTGAATGTAACTAATTCACAAGTCTCAGATACCCATGATAAAACCTTAGGGGATCTTTCCATCTCATCCAAAAGAAAGGAACCTGGAGACTGGGGACAAAAATTCTCCTCTTCCTATGAATGCTCAGGCGAGGATGACTATTACAGTGACTCCTCCCCTAATGCCAACCCAGTAAAAAATAATTTCAAAAAGGTCGCACATCCCACCTCAATTGGAGATAAGCAAGTTTCCCCAATCCCGGCTCGAGATATCCCTAATTCTGGCGAAGCTAACATAGAGTCATACATGTTGGATCTCGCGAATAAAATTAATGACAATATGAAATTGAATTTCGAAAATCAGGCTAAATTACTTCAAACAACTTTCCATCAGATTAATAAAAAAAATTCGGACCATGATAAAAGAATAGTCGCGGTCGAAATCAAAGCAGAAAAAAAATCCAGTGATATTCAAGAATTGACCACAAAAATCCGTAAGCTAAAGGCCGAAATAGTGGACCTCAAAGACAGGGACCGCAGGAATTATTATTATTTATTTATATAGCGCCATTAATTCCATGGTGCTGTACATGAGAAGGGGAGTTACATACAAAGTTATAGATATCGTTAACAGTAAACAAATTTACAATGACAGACTGGTACAGAGGGGAGGGGACCCTGTCCTTAAATTCTACAGGATAGTGGGGAAGAGACAGGAGGTCAGGGGTAGAGCAGCTCTGGTGGTGATGAGGCGGCAGCTCAGGCGGTGGTGAGGCGGCAGAATGGTCATTGCAGGCTGTAAGCTTTCCTGAAAAGAAAGGTTCCGTTTGAAGGATCCAAGGGTGGTGGATAATCGGACGTGTTGAGGCATGGCATTCCAGAGTATAGGGGATATTTGGGAGAAATCTTGGAGGCGGTTAAGTGTGGAGAAGAGTAGGAGGTCTTGGGAGGATCGAAGATTACGTGAGGGAAGATATTGGGAGATTAGTTTAGAGATATAGGGAGGGGAAAGGTTGTGGATGGCTTTGTAGGTCAGTGTTAGTAGTTTGAACTGGATTCATTGGGGAATTGGGAGTCAATGGAGGGATTTGGAGAGGGGGAAGACAAGGGAGTAGCGAGGAGAGAGGTGGATTAGTGTGGCAGCAGAATTGAGGACAGACTGGAGTGGTGCAAGAAAGTTAGCAGGGAGGCCACAGAGGAGAGCGTTGCAGTAGTCAAGGCAGGAGATGATGAGAGATTGGACGTGTGGTTTGAAGGACAGGGCAGAGTCGAGAGTTATTCCGAGGCAGTGGATTTCACGTACGGATTTTCAGTGGATTTCACGTACTGGAGAGAGCGTGATGCCGTTTACCATAATAGATAGATCGGGTAGGGAAGATACGTGAGATGGAGGAAAGATAATGAGTTCAGTTTTGTCTACGTTGAGTTTCAGGAAGCAAGAGGTGAAAAAGGAGGATATGGCTGATAGACACTCCGGGATTCTGGACAGCAGAGAGGTGACATCTGGGCCAGAGAAGCAGATCTGAGTGTCATCTGCATACAGGTGGTACTGGAAGCCATGGGACTTTATGAGTTGTCATAGGCCAAGAGTATAGATGGAAAAAAGTAGGGGCCCCAGGACAGAGCCTTGGGGGACTCCAACAGAGAGGGGGCGGGATGAGGAGGTAGTGTGGGAGTGGGAAACGCTGAATGTGCGGTCAGAAAGGTATGAGGAAATCCAGGACAGGGCAAGGTTGTTGATGCCAAGGGAAGAAAGAATCTGTAGCAGTAGGCAGTGGTCAACTGTGTCAAAGGCAGAGGACAGGTCAAGAAGGAGGAGGATGGAGAACTGTCTGTTAGCTTTGGCTGTGAGTAAGTCATTAGTAATTTTGGTCAGGGCAGTTTCAGTGGAGTGGTGGGGGCGGAAGCCAGATTGCAGGATGTCAAGGAGGGAGTTAGATGAGAGGTGGGAGGAAAGTTGGGCCTGGACATGCTGTTCAAGGAGTTTGGAAGCAAACGGGAGCAGTGATATGGGGTGATAGCTGGGCATAGCAGCTGAGTCAAGGTTTGATTTTTTTGAGGATGTGATGCTGCATACATTATAATGGCCTCATGTGATGCTGCATACAGTATAATGGCCCCATGTGATGCTGCATACAATATAATGGCCCCACATGATGCTGCATACAATTTAATGGCCCCACATGATGTTGCATAAGTGTAAAGGCCCCACATTATGCTGCATACAGTATAATGGCCCCATGTGATGCTACATACAGTTTAATGGCCCCACATAATGCTGCATACAATTTAATGGCCCCACGTGATGCTGCATACAGTGTAAAGGCCCCATGTGATGCTGCATACAGTGTAATGGCCCCACATTATGCTGCATGCAGTATAATAGCCCCATGTGATGCTGCATACAGTGTAATGACCCCATGTGATGCTGCATATAGTATAATGGCCCCATGTGATGCTGCATATAGTGTAATGGCCCATGTGATGCTGCATACAGTATAATGGCCTCACGTGATGCTGCATACAGAATAATGGCCCTATGTGATGCTGCATACAGAATAATGGCCCTATGTGATGCTGCATACAGTATAATGGCCTCATGTGATGCTGCATACAGTATAATGGCCTCATGTGATGCTGCATACAGTATAATGGCCCCATGTGATGCTGCATACAATATAATGGCCCCACATGATGCTTCATACAGTATAATGGCCCCATGTGATGCTACATACAGTTTAGTGGTCCCACATGATGCTGCATACAATTTATTGGCCCCACGTGATGTTGCATACAGTGTAAAGGCCCCACATTATGCTGCATACAGTATAATGGCCCCATGTGATGCTACATACAGTTTAATGGCCCCACATGATGCTGCAAACAATTTAATGGCCCCATGTGATGCTGCATTCAGTGTAATGGCCCCACATTATGCTGCATACAGTATAATGGCCCCATGTGATGCTGCATACAGTGTAATGGCCCCATGTGATGCTGCATACAGTATAATGCCCCATGTGATACTGCATACAGTATAATGACCCCATGAGATGCTGCATATAGTGTAATGGCTCATGTGATGCTGCATACAGTATAATGGCCTCACGTGATGCTGCATACAGAATAATGGCCCTATGTGATGCTGCATACAGTATAATGGCCCCATGTGATGCTGCATACAGTATAATGGCCCCACATGATGCTGCCAACAGTGTAATGGCCCCATGTGATGCTACATACAGTGTAATGACTGCAGAAAAAAATTACTCACCTCTGCCCGTTCCAACGCTGATCTGGTGTCTTCATATATCAGTCCTACTTGTGGAAACGCACGCCATCTCGGCAGTGGCACCACTGCCACTCTCCTCAGCCCGCGCACCATCCTCATCCTCGGCCCGCGCGAGATCCCCGTCCTCAACACATGCGCAAACTGATGGGAGAGTTAGGAGCAGAGGAGAGTGGCCGCGGCGCAGGCGCAAGTGGTGACGAGGGAGATTACGAGCGGGCTGACGACAGTGGTGGGGGTGCTAGTTTTGAGGAGATGGCGCACGTGTTCACTGAGAGGGCTCTGCGTGCCCCCTCTGGCAGGCGTGCCATAGGTTCGCCACCACTGCCCTAGAAGGTCTGAGTAGCACATTCCTTAAATGATGTAGAACAACGTAAATTCATGCAACACATTCGTTCCTGCTTTTGTGTGTGCCAAGGGTTGTGATATATTTGTATTCATAAACTCTTGTGTCTCCCTGGGATTTTAAGTTACCTTTCAATACTACTAAGAATGTGTAAGGGTACCGCTACATTTAGCGATGCACCAGCGATCCCGACAACGATCCGACCCGGTCAGGATCGCTGGTGCATCGCTAAATGGTTGCTAGTGAGCTGCCAAACAGGCAGATCTAACCAGCGATGCAGCAGTGGTCGGGGTACGTCACTTACCTGTCACACGCAGCAAGGGTGAAGTCTTCCGCCCGCATCCATGGAGTCGCTTGTCGGCGCCAGCAGGAAGCCGACGACAAGAAATGGACCAGGCCGATCTTGCGCGATCAGTGATATCCAGCAGGGAGCCGGGTCGGAGGTAAGTGTCACTTGTAGCGAGATCGCTACCGATATCGCTGTTGCGTCACAAAATCGGTGACGCTTTAGCGATATCGCTAGCGATCTCGCTATGTGTGAAGGGTGCTTAACTCAGACCTCGTGGGAACATCAGAAACATGGAGCAAACCACAATCCATGCATCAATTCACTTATCTTATTTACTGCACTTTTCCATATCTTATTGTGAATAAATATGTGACTCTTCAGATATTGTGTTAATCTGTGCCTAATGAGTAGTCTTAATAGCTTGTCTTAATTTTGGCTCTCCTTTGTGGAAATAATAGCAATCAAAATATTTGGCACCTAATGAGTTAATTTTTGCCAAGTCCAAGTGGGCATTATCACATAATTTATACTGGGGACTGTACTTCTTCCACCTATTTGATGTTGACCAATCAAAAGCAGGGGGAAATAGAACACACATCACAACGGCTCAGAACAGGCTACTCTTCAATAAGGCATATAGTGACTGCCTGATCTCATTGCACAGTGATTACAAGTAGACATAAGTGTGATTACTGCCAACATTGAGCTTTGATCTCTTTGCAGTCCCTGTGTGAGGAGGTGCTGTACAGCAGAGTTTATCTGTGTCACATTACAACTTCGTTTATGCACTCTCCTCTCATAGCAGTGTGACCTCTGCTATATTTACCCTTCCCCAATACTGCCTATCAAAAGATGAGATAACAATATTGAAGTGGGAGAGTGTGCCCAAACAACATTTACAAGTGCGTTGGTTTTTCCAGCAGAAATGTTAATTTTTAGTTATTGTTATGTAAATAGTTATAGGGTATCGATCTCCAAGTTTCGAGGTTGACGTTATGCGATCCAGTAAATGTATACTGAGATAACAAGTTACAATGTGTAGTTTAGATGTATGTGAAATATATAACCACAATGTAACATTGCTGGACAGTTAATGACCAGACATGGAAATGAACACTACTAATTCATACATTGTTTCTTTTAAATTTGTAAACCAGTGTAATAACAAAGTGTACTCCTGTTTATGGACAAGGGAAATGTGTTTGTTCTTATTTATATTTTCAATAAATGGAGTTAAAAAAAAAAGATAATGGTGTCAGTAATCACATTTACTGTATGTTCATTTGTCAGCCATCTTGGCTAGCTCATCTATAAACAGGAGTGCTTGTTTGGAGAGTGCTCCTGTGTTTTATCCAGGCTCGGACTGGCACATAGGCTAGCAGGGGAATCCCCCCAGTGGGCCCCTGTGCAAATCTGGGCCCCCAATCCCACTGTATGGGCAGTACTTGGCATAATTCACTTGATTCATTCTGTACAGAAAAAAAAGCAGCATCTCATTCATCATTCATTAACCAAACTACCCAGTTTATTATTATTATTATTATTATTATTATTATTATTATTATATAGAGATATAGGTAAATTTGTTAATGAAGGCGGTGTAATATTTGCATCCAGGTGGAAAGTGGGCCCCCAAAGTCAATGTTACAGGTGGGCCCTTGGCACCCCAGTCTGACACTGGTCCTGTCTATACAAACAGGATCATTTTTGGATGTTTCATGCTCTCCAATGAATACTGTATAACTGTTTTGTGTTCCAGTCTTTGCAATTTGTTTAAATCAAGATTATATAAGTCATGATCGTCTCTTTGGGAAGGTTTGTATTTTTGAGCATGCGTCTTTCCTTTAGAAAATGAAACACAAAAACATGTCAATTCGTGATAAAACAAAATTCATTTTTAACCTGCTTTTTTGTACTTAAGTATGCAAAAAATGTTTTGAAATTGAGGTAAAAAAAAATCAATTAAAATGCTTATTGAATGTTGAATGATTTACTTGATCTTTTTTCTCTAATCTTTGCTCTTTTATTCTTTTTAGGAAGGCATTTCATAATTTTAATTACTTTTTCTTCTTCTACAATGTGATTCTTGGTTTGGGAGCCTGCCTTCTTAGACTTTTTTCTGGTCTGATTTTGGGAAGTTGGTTAATTGCAAGGATTGATCGGACAATATTACAACGCGGATATGAGTCTGCAGATATGGGTAAGAAAGTTTCTATGGGCAATTTGCCTATACTAGTTTGTTATATTCAAAACATAGTCCTTATATTTCATCAATATAAAGCTGTCAGACCAATATTGATTCAATTCCTAATTCTTTCCTATCAATCCCTAGAGTTGTTAAATTTGTAATATCACGTTCCCACTTTCTTTTATCCCTTTTCTCATGTAAATTTCTAAATGGTTAACTCTTTAGCTTCCATACCACAGCTGTGTTGAATGCATCATTTCCAATGTTCTCAAGGGAAGGGATCATTTAAAACTGCCACCTATAATATTGTCAGCCTCTCTGATTCCCTAAACAGCCAAATACCCTGACTCCCTACTAGTGTTGAGTGATACCTTCCGATATCGGGAAATATCGGATCGGATTGGATCGGACCGATACCCAAAAAGTATCGGATATCGCCGATTCCGATACCGGAAACCAATGCAAGTCAATGGGACAGAAATATCGGAATTAAAATAAACCCTTTCTTTCCTTGTAGGTTAATTCTACATGAAGGAAAACAACTAAGAATAATGTAGAATGTATTGGGGGAGGTGGAGGAGACATTAAAGTCATAGAGGTTTAGCCCAATCAAATGGAATAGCAGGAATACACTTTTTTAAGACGTTCAGAGTTACAAAGATATTGACTATGTTAACCTCTTTTATATTTTATCAGATATGTATGTTTCACTACTTCCATGTTCTTCACCTTCTTTTTTACTTCTCCCACACTTTCTCCTTCATGATCCTCAGCAGCAGCAGCATCTTTTTCATCAACTTCTTCTTCACCTTATTTATCTTCTTCTTCTTCACCTTCTTCCTATTATTCTTTTTTTTTACATTCTTCATATTCTTCTTATTCAACTATTATTCTTCATATTCTACTTCTTCATCTTCTTCCTATGCTGCTTCTTCTTCATCATATTCTTATTTGTGACAGGCATTCCTGTAGTTGTTATCTATAAAAGTTTACACCTTCCGTTCTGCCTGTCACAAAAGTCACAGGCATTTTCTAGGGGCACCACGAGGAGGAACGGACTCACCCCCATACACTGCTTAGTCTTTTTCCACTTATAATTTAGATAATATCTTTTGCTCTGATTTTTAGTCTTATGCTTAATGTTCTTCTGCTTTTTGTTCTTCTGCTTTTTGTTCTTCTGCTTCTTGGTCTTCTGTCTCTCGTTGTTCTGTATCTTGGTGGTTGTCTTCATGTTCTTTGTCCTCTTGGTCATCTTTTTCAGGGTCATCTTTTTGGTCTTCTTTGGGGTGGTCTTCAGGGTCGTCGTCTTCAGGGTCGTCATCTTCGGGGTCGTCGTCTTCTTCAGGGTGGTCTTCAGGGTCGTCGTCTTCAGGGTCATCATCTTCGGAGTCGTCGTCTTCTTCGGGGTGGTCTTCAGGGTCGTCGTCTTCAGGGTCGTCGTCAGGGAGATCCAGAGTGATTACCAAAAGCCATTTCAAAAAGCTTGAACTTGGAAATGTAGCAGAAGGTACAAGAAGGCTGAGGAACTGCCAAGAACCAGCTGACGGTACTGGAACCCGGATGGGTAGCAGAAGGAACAAGAGCCAATGGCACTACCAAGGACCAGCTGATGGTACTGGAACCCGGTTACTAAGCAGGAGGTACCTGTGCCAGAAAGCACTACAAAGGACCAGCAGACATTGCTGGAAATCGGATACCGAGAAGGAGGCACCTAAGCCAAAGGCACTGCCGAGAACCAGCTGACGGTACTGGAACCCGGATGGGTAGCAGAAGCTACAAGAGCCAATGGAACTACCGAGGACCAGCTGACGGTGCTGGAACCTGGAGGGGCAGCAGAAGGAACAAGAGTCAATGGCACTACCGAGGACCAGCTGATGGTACTGGAACCCGGTTACTAAGCAGGAGGTACCTGTGCCAGAAAGCACTACCAAGGACCAGCTGATGTTGCTGGAACTCAGATACCGAGAAGGAGGCACCTAAGCCAAAGGCACTGCCGAGAACCAGCTGATGGTACTGGAACCCGGATGGGTAGCAGAAGGTACCATGAAAAACAAAGTTGCAAGGCCGCGAGCCGGCCGCAGTTACCGAAACCCAGACTCCTACAGGGGGTGCTTGTCCTATTGGCACTACGGAACCAGCCTTTATTGCCAGATCCCACAGCCCACATAGGAAGAACCTAAACTGCAGGCACCATAGAGTCGGCTAACCCGACAGCAACACGACAGGACAACGTTTTGTAGGTAAAGTGACGTTGACACTACCCGGAAACAGCTGGCGTGCTGGAACCAGGCTGGGCAGGAGGGAGTACCCGTGCCAAAGACACTGCCGGGAACTAGCTGGCGGTGCTGGAACCCAGGGTAAATACTACAAACAGAGTGGAGACAGAGGCCTAATTGGAGCAAGTTTAAAATCTGTAGTTGTGTGAGTGTGGACAGAGCAGGAGAAATTGCCGGACACACAGCTGGGGATCTGCTGACATTACTGAACCCCAATAACACTAGAGCATATGTTGACTGTGCAGACGGCACTTCTGAGCAGTAACTGGCGGTGTTGGAGCCCAGGGTCAATAGTACAAACAGAGTGGAGGCAGAGGCCTATTTGGAGCAAGTTTAAAATCTGTAGTTGTGAGAGTGTGGACAGAGCAGGAGAAATTACCGGACACACAGCTGGGGAACTGCTGACATTACTGAACCCCAATAACACTGGAGCATATGTTGACTGTGCAGACGGCACTTCTAATCAGCAACTGGTGGTGTTGGAGCCCAGGGTCAATCAGGGTGTAGGCTGAGGCCTAATTGGAGCAAGTTTAATATCTTGAATAAATGGAAGAAATACCTGCGCAAGTGGAGTTATCCAGAATATGAATCGGACCACAGTCCTGCCTTACTGGTAGCGATGTAGCGAGCACACCAGGATAAACTGTGTGCAGTGGTAGACGTGCCACAGCGGTGTGATTTGGAGATGTGACGCTAAAGAAAAGTCGCCCCAATAGGCGATGTGGTCGGGTAATCTCCAACGCTAACAGCCGCTGGAGATGGAGATGAGTGGCGGCACGCTCCGGCCGAGAGGCGCCGCCAGTATACAGCAGCTGTGGCGTGGAGGGGAGGGGGGGAGGCGGGGAGGCGAGGCTGGGTGACGTCACCGGGGAAGGAAGGGAGTGTGTGCAGGCCAAACTAGAAGCCAACGCGTTTCTAAGGTCTACGGACCTTCTTCGTCAAGGCTGACAGCGTTGGGGCGACTTTTCTTTAGCGTCACATCTCCAAATCACACCGCTGTGGCACGTCTACCACTGCACACAGTTTATCCCGGTGTGCTCGCTACATCGCTACCAGTAAGGCAGGACTGTGGTCCGATTCATATTCTGGATAACTCCACTTGCGCAGGTATTTCTTCCATTTATTCATTTATTTTCTTTGCATTTCTGGGTAAGCACAGACCCAGTATATACCAGCAGCAGGTAATCCCCTATTATCCATAGCGTACAGACCAGCAAGCGCCAGTGTACACTTGTTACCTCATTTAAGTTTAATATCTTATGTAGTGTGAATGTGGAGGGAGCAGGAGACATTGTCGGACACACAGTAGGGGAGCAGCTGACGTTACTAAACCCCACTAACACAGGAGCTAGTGTTTTTCTCTGTGCAGACGGCACTTCTGAGCAGCAACTGGCGGTGTTGGAGCCCAGGGTCAATCAGGGTGTAGGCTGAGGCCTAATTGGAGCAAGTTTAATATCTGATGTAGTGTGAATGTGGAGGGAGCAGGAGACATTGCCAGACACACAGCAGGGGAGCAGCTGGCATTACTGAACCCCACTAACACAGGAGCTAGTGTTTTTCTGTGCAGACGGCATTTCTGAGCAGCACCTGGCGGTGTTGGAGCCCAGGGATTACAGTTCAGGTGGTGGAAACATGAACACAACAGGAGACCTGGATACTGTTGCCAACCAATTATTTAATCTGGAAGAGGACTGGCAAATTCAGGCGAGATCCAGGCCTTGTTCATTTTCAGAAAAGTAAGCCAGTCAATGTCATCGGAGGATAGTCGCATGCAACGGTCTGTTAGTACACCACCTGCAGCACTAAAGACGCATTCCGATAATACACTAGCAGCAGGGCAAGCCAGCACCTCCAATGCATACTGGCTAAGCTCTGGCCATGTATCCAGCTTAGAGACCCAAAACTTGAAGTGGGAAGAGCCATCTGGGAGTAAACTGACAGGGCAAGACATGTAGTCTGTCACCATCTGACGGAAACATTGCCTCCTGCTGACTGGAGCCATCTGGGATGGTGTAGACATTTGTGGCGGGGACACAAAACTTTGCCACATTTGGGCCATACTGGTCTTGCCTTGTGCTGAGGTGCTGCTTCTGCTCCCTCTTTGTGCAGAGCTTCCTCCACTGCCTCGACGCACAGAGCTGCTTTGTAAAGCACTAGCAGCACTGCTCTTGGGTGGAATGGAGAACATGATGGAATGCACCAGTGTGTCTTGGTACTCCCGCATTTTACGCTCCCGGTTCAACGGTGTTATGAGGCTTTGTAAGTTGTCCCGGTAGCGAGGGTCTAGGAGGGTGTACACCCAATAATCAGCCGTGTTGAGAATGTGGGCGATGCGGCGGTCGTTTCTCAGGCACTGCAGCTTGAAATCAACCATGTGCTGCAGACTCCCAACTGCCCAAGAAACGCTGTCCCCTGCTTGAGGCGTCATCTCTGCCTGCTCTCCATCACCCCACCCTCGCTCTACATACTGACTACTAGAGCATTGTGTACCTCACTCCTCTGGAGAGATGTCTTCCTCCTCCATTGACTCCTCCTCGCAAAGTGTCCCCAGCCTAGGCCTTTGTGAGGAACCATGTTGCGCAGACTGTCCAGAAGCAGATGGCATTTGTGACTCCTCATCCTCCACCTCTTCCAAAACCTCCTCCCTTAGTGCTTGCAGTGTTTTTTGAAGCAGGCAGATAAGGGGGACAGTCATGCTGACTAGTGCATCATCTGCACTCGCCATCCGCGTGGAATCATCGAAGGCACGCAAAACGTGGCAGATGTCCTTCATAGAGGCCCACTCAGTCGTGGTGAAGTGTGACCGGCGCGCAGTGCGACTTGTTTGCGCCTGATGCATCTGGTAATCCATTACTGCTGCCTGCTGTTCACACAACCGCTCCAACATATGTAACGTTGAATTCCACCTGGTGGGTAGGTCACATATGATGCGATGTTCCGGAAGGCAGAATCGGCGCTGCAGAGCTGCAATGTGCGATCTTACCTTGCTGGAATGCCGCAAGTGAGCGCACTCTATGCAGATCTTGTGCAGCAGTGCATCAAGATTTGGATAGTCCTTCAAAAAACTCTGCATGACCAAGTTGAGCACATGTGCCAGACATGGGATGTGAGTGAGGTTGCCTAGGCCCAGAGCTGCCACCAGATTTCGGCCATTGTCACACACTACCAAGCCTGGCTGGAGATTCGCTGGCACAAACCACACGTCGCTCTCCTGCTTGATGGCATTCCAGAGCTCCTGCGCTGTGTGGCTTCGATTCCCCAAAGAAATTAATTTCAGTACAGCCTGTTGACGTTTGGCCACGGCTGTGCTCATATCGGTCGTAACAGGTAAGCGTTCACGGATCCATGTGGATGTAGACCGTGACGGCTCCTGCAGCGCTGATTCAGAGGAACTGAAGTATGAGGAGGAGTCAATGTGTACAGACTGGATTCCTGCAATCCTTGGAGTTGGCAGAAAACATACAGCGCCACTCTCAAGATCTATACCCGGCTCCACAACATTTACCCAATGGGCAGTGAGGGAAAGGTATCGTCCCTGTCCATGGTTACTGGTCCACGCATCGGTGGTCAGGTGGACCTTGCTACTAACGGTGTTTAGTAGTGCATGTTTAATTTTTTCCTCCACATGCTTTTGCAGGGCACGGACGGCTTGCCTGCTGAAATAAAAGTGGCTGGGCACGTTGTATTGTGGGACTGCCAATGCCATGAAGTTACGGAAAGGTGTCAGTCTCCACCAGCCTGAATGAGAGCATTTCAAGGGACAGTAGTTTTGCAATGCCAGCATTCAGAGCCTGTGCTCGGGGATGGCTTGCCGTGTATGGCCGCCTTTTCTCCCATGCCTGTGCTGCCAATGGCTGTAGAGTGGCCTGGGAGTGTGAGGATGACAGGGAACGTGGTGCTGTGGGTGGAATGACACTGTGTCTCTGTACAACAGTACCAGAGGTTCTTCCATGGCGATCCTGTGAGGAAGCCGAACCAGCTGTGTGTGAGCTGGAGGAAGAGGCTACAACACGAGCTGAAGAGGTTGTTAGGTGGTGCTGTAGGTTGGCCTACGTCTTCAGTGTGTCTTTCTAACTCCACCACGTGCTTGGTCCGCACATGTTTCCACATATTTGTGGTATTGAGGTTGCTGACACTTTTCCCTCTTTTGACTTTCTGATTACACAGCTTGCATTTGACAAAGCAAATGTCATCTGCAACTGTGTTAAAAAAGGACCACGCACTGCAAGTCCTGGGAGTGCCCGTTTTGGGTTTTGGAAGAGGAATGCTCCTAATGGGTGCCAAAGTGGAGGCTACAGGCAACCAAGTCTGCCCCCTCCCTCTCCCTCCTGTTTTGGCCGTTCGAGGAATCTCTTCCTCAGAGCTGCTCCCACCACCTTCCTGTACCTCACGTCATGATGGGTCAAGGACCTCATCATCTACACTACCCTCTTCAAACACCTGCTTCTCCTGCGTAGTCTTGCCAGCACAGTACGCACCAGAAAGTGGCACCTAAGTCTCATCATCAGATGCGTACTGAGGTGTGCTGACCATAGGCACTGGCCCACCCGCCTCTTCAAATTCAGAGAGACAAAGCAGTTGTGCATCACTGCATACTCCCTCTTCTTCACATTCTAGAATGCTGCTTGGCTGGCCCCCTCTTTCCAAGCCAAGAGATTCAGAGAACAGAAGTAGAGATGGCTCCTGTCCAGGGCTCTCTGACTGCCTGGGCAATTTGGCAGGTGGTGAAGAGACAGATGGTTGCTCTTCAGTGCTCTGGACCTGAGAGGATGTGGAAGTAATTGAAGTCGATGCGTTAGCTGCCATCCATCCGACAACGGCTTCAATATGTTCGTCCCGCAGCAGTGGGGTACGGCGAGGTCCTACAAAGCTGCGCATAAAGGACTGTTCCCTGGTAAAACTGGGAGATGCTGAGTCACTGGTTCCCGCAGCAGGCACAGAATCCCCACGTCCTCTCACTGCTGAAACTTCACGCCCACGACCACGTGCTTTACTCTCTGCCTTCTTCATCTTGGTAGACTGATAAAGATAGGCAGAAAAGTACTAAGGGCTTAGTGTGCTTATTCCTGAACAGCTGCTAACAGGTATAAGAAACACTAATTTTATAAAGTGTGGACTACACTTTAATTAGAGCTAATGTGGCCTACACAACTGTAAAGTGGAGTGTTTGGTGAACTTTATTTACGTGTTTTTTTTCACACAAAAAAAAGTATGTGACCAAAGATGTGAAAGCGATAGTATCACAAACTTTTTGTAGCTATTACAATGCAGGAAGGTAACCTACAATGCAATAGATGAGGCTACAAAAAATAGGCTAAAACTAATCGGGCTGGGGCAGCAGGGCACAAGCCAGCAGAAAGGCTCCTCTATCTACTCCTATATAGTGTTTGCAACCAATCTAGCTGGATACGGATGGAAGCACACTAATAGAAGAAATTCAGGAAAATAAGCAACACTACAGCAAAAAAGGACAATGTATGAGGCAGTGACGCACGCTGAGCTGACTACAACCAGAGGTGTCTGCAGAACACACTACAGTGTGAGCTGCACTCACACACACAGACCTCACAGACAGCCGTGAACAGTGCAGAGAACTGTGCACTAGCACTGAAAGGCTGCAGAAAGGCTCTGCTATCTACTCCTATATAGTGTTTGTAACCAATGTAGATGGATACGGATGGAAGCACACTAATAGGAGAAATCAGGAAAAATGAGTAGCAATAAACCAAAAAAAGACTATGTATGAGGCAGTGACACACGCTGAGCGGACTAGAACCAGAGGTTTCTGCAGAACACACTACAGCATGAGCTGCACTCACACACACAGACCTTACAGACAGCTGTGAACAGCACTGCAAGGCAAAAGAAAGCTTCACACAGCGGTTGCTAAACTAGCCTGGGTAAAGCACAATATAGCAAATCGCTATCTCTAACTGTCCCTCAGAGTCAGAAGAGCAGCGTCCTGTCCCTAACTGAATTCACAGCAGAGTGAACCCAAAATGGCAGCGGCAGCTTTTATAGTGCATCATGACATCATTTCAGCAGCCAATCACAGCCATGCCATTAGTTAACATGCCTACATGCCTAACAGGATGTGCCCACACTTCTTAGGATTCCTCATTGGCTGAATCAAATCAAACTGGCTCATAGCATTATGGGAACTTCTGATTCCGGTATTTGATATGCAAAAAGTATCGGAACTCAGTATCAGAATTCCGATACCGCGAATATCGGCCGATACCCGATATTTGCAGTATCGGAATGCTCAACACTACTTCCTACCTTATCCTTTCACTGGTGATAAGATCCCGAAAAAAAGCACAGAACCCCAAAATTTGGCTAGGTTGATGAAGGTTAATATGTGGCAATGTATAGTTGAATGCTAATAAACCAACTTTGTGTATCTTAAGGCTACAATACATGGATTGGAATGATATTTGTGGACCACTATCATAATAACCCAGTACTTGTGAGTTTTTGCAACATTCTCTTGACAATGAGAGCTGAAAAAAGATTCAAAGAGTTGCCTGCATATTATGGGTTTGGTAATACAGAAGGTAAGACAATAACGCAAACATTTTCTTTTCCTCTAGCTGTTACTGCCTTTACACCGGACCCTGTTTTCACCTTCAATACTGACATCATCATGTTACTTTATGTAGTAATAACTCTAGAATGCTTCTTCCTATCCCAGTGATTTGGAGTTTTCCTTTCAGTAACCCATTGTGCATTATGATAGTCATACATTTTTAGATAGATATGATTTGCATTTATTTCTAAAAATAATCACATTTGCCAAATTTAAAAAAAAATTGATTTATATGCCAGATAGAAAAACACAAAGTAAAACCACAAAAAATAACATATCCCATATGTCTACTTTATAACAGAATCATTTTTAAACTTCAAAATTTAGTAGCATTTTTTATTAGCAGCATTATTCAGATGCTTCATAGAAATTAATATAAAGTGAAATGAAAAAAATAAAAATTATATTGTTTCCACTAAAATGTTGCATTAGCCACAAATTTGTCATAATGTGAGAAAATGGACCTCCATAATTTGTTATGCAATTTCTCCTGAACAGAGCAATACCCCAAAGGTGGTAAGTACTGTTTAGGTACTTGGCAGCTCTCAGAAGGGTAGGAGCAATATTTTTATTTACTTTAAATTTTTTTATTGGGTTTTAACAACATTGCTATGAAAGCAGTACATTCCAATTATGTTCATTAATAACAATAAAAAAATTTTTGACGGTTATTAACCACTTAACGACCAGAGGTATTTTTGGTTTTGCATTTTCATTTTTTGTTCCCCTTCTTCCCAGAGCCATAACTTTTTTTATTTTTTGTCAAAATGGTCATCTGAGGGCTTCCTTTTTGCAGGACGAGTTGTACTTTTGAACAACACCATTGATTTTACCATGTCGTGTACTCTAAAACAAGAAAAAAATTCCAAGTGCAGTGAAATTGCAAAAAAAGTGCAATCCCACATTTGTTTTTTGTTTTTCTTTTTCACCGTGTTCACTAAACGCTAAAACTGACCTGCCATTATGATTCTCCAGGTCGTTTTGAGATCATAGACATCAAACATGTCCAGGTTCTTTTTATCTAAGTGGTGAAAAAAAATTCTAAACTTTGTTAAAAAAAAAAATGCGCCATTTTCAGATACCAGTAGCGTCTCTATTTTTCATGATCTCGGGTTGGGTGAGGGCATATTTTTTGCGTGCCAAGCTGACAATTTGGTGCAGATATGATCTTTTGATCGCCCATTATTGCATTTTAACCCCTTTACACCAAGGATGGTTTGCACGTTAATGACCGGGCCAATTTTTACAATTCTGACCACTGTTCCTTTATGAGGTAATAACTCTTGAACTCTTCCATGGATCCCAGTGATTCTGACAATGTTTTCTCGTGAGCATATTATGCCTCATGGTAGTGGTAAAATTTCATTCATATAACTTGCGTTTATTTGTGAAAAAAAATGGAAATTTGGCAAAAATGTTGAAAATTTTGCAATTTTCCAACTTTGAATTTTTATGCCCTTAAATCACAGAGATATGGCACACAAAATACTTCGTAAGTAACATTTCCCACATATTTACTTTACATCAGCACAATTTTGGAAACAACATTTTTTTTTGTTAGGAAGTTATAAGGGTAAAAAGTTGACCAGCCATTTCTCATTTTTACAACACCATTTTTTTTAGGTGTCACATCACATTTGAAGTCACTTTAAGGGGTCTATATGATAGAAAATACCCAAAAGTGGCACCATTCTAAAAACTGCACCCCTGATGGTACTCAAAACCACATTCAAGAAGTTCATTAACCCTTCAGGTGCTTCACAGGAATTTTTTGAATGTTTTAACAAAATGAACATTTAACTTTTTTTTCACAAAAAAATTACTTCAGGTCCAATTTTTTTTATTTTACCAAGGGTAACAGGAGAAATTGGACCACAAAAGTTATTTTGCAATTTGACCTGAGTACGCTGATACCTGATATGTGGAGGGGAACCACTGTTTTGGCGCACGGCAGAGCTCAAAAGGGAAGGAGCGCCGTTTAACTTTTTGAACGCAAAATTGGCTGGAATTGAGATCGGACACCATGTCACGTTGGAGAGCCCCTGATTTGCCTAAACAGTGGAAACCCCCCCACAAGTGACCCCATTTTGGAAACTAGACCCCACCAAGGATCTTATCCAGATGTGTGGTGAGCACTTTGAACCCCCAAGTGCTTCACAGAAGTGAAGACCCCCCCAAGGAACTTATCTAGATATGTGGTGAGGACTTTGAACCCCCAAGGGCTTCACAGAAGTTTATAACG
Source organism: Dendrobates tinctorius (assembly GCF_039654945.1). NCBI lineage: Eukaryota > Metazoa > Chordata > Amphibia > Anura > Dendrobatidae > Dendrobates > Dendrobates tinctorius. Next base: position 25,396,976 of record NW_027361827.1, on the reverse strand, counting down.
TAGAGCCGTACAATTAAAAAATCATATTTTTTCCACAAAAATCATCTTTTCACCCCAATTTTCATTTTCCCAAGGGGAACAGGACCCCAAACGTTATTGTGCAATTTGTCCTGAGTACGCTGATACCCCATATGTGGGGGTAAACGACTATTTGGGCGCATGGCAGAGCTCAGAAGGGAAGCAGTGCCATTTACTTCTTTGGCTGGAATTGAGATCGGATGCCATGTCGCGTTTGGAAAGCCCCTGATGTCACCATTTTGGAAACTAGACCCCCCAAGGAACTTATCTACATGTGTGGTGAGAACTTTGAACCCCCAAAGGCTTCACAGAAGTTTATAACGCCCGGTCGTCAAAATAAAAAAATCACAAACATGATTTTTAGTCCCCAATTTATATTTTCACAAAGGTAACAGGAGAAATTGGACCCCAAAAGTTGTCCAATTTGTCCTGAGTACGCTGATATCCCATATGTGGGAGAAAACTACTGTATGGGCACACGTCGGGGCTCGGAGAGGAAGTAGTGACGTTTTGGAATGCAGACTTTGATGGAATGGTCTGCGGGTGTCATGTTGCCTCTAGAGAGCCCCTGATGTGCCTAAACTGTGGAAACCCCCCACAAGTGACCCCATTTTGGAAACTAGACCCCACCAAGGATCTTATCCAGATGTGTGGTGAGCACTTTGAACCCCCAAGTGCTTCACAGAAGTTTATAACGTAGAGCCATAAAAATAAAAAAATTATATTTTTTTCCACAAAAATGATGTTTTTGCCCCCAATTTTTATTTTCCCAAGGGTAACAGGAGAAACTGGACCCCAAAAGTTGTTGTGCAATTTGTCCTGAGTAGACTGAACCACTGTTTGGGCGCATGGCAGAGCTTGGAAGGGAAGGAGCACCGTTTGACTTTTTCAACGCAGAATTGGCTGGAATTGAGATCAGATGCCATGTTGCATTTGGAGAGCCCCTGATGTGTCTAAACAGTGGAAATCCCCCAATTCTAACTCTAAGGCCGGAGTCACACTGGCGAGGAATACGGGTGCGTGAGAGGCGCAAAAAGCACGCATTAGACACGGACCAATGATTCTCTATGGGGGTCACTCGCACCAGGCGTATATTTCTCCTCCATATCCTCCGCTCCGTGCCACTCGCAGCATGCTGCGATTGTCAGCGTACTACGCCCGTAGCACGCCAATGCAAGTCTATGGGTGCGCAAAAAATACGGATTACACACTGAACACACGTGTGACCTGCGAGCAATACGCAGGTCTTTTGGCTGGTGAACAGGAAATGGGCCAATCCATCATCAGGAAGCGTAGACATGCAAATGAGCTCAAAAAGCGCTCCAGACATCCAGGAAGTCAGCCTCCACGGAGTACAGCAGCAGCATGGCGTCCACTTACATAAATGTGGAGATGCTAATTGTGCTGGTGCAGGAGCGTCCAGAAATATGGGACCCACGCGACGCAAACTATGCGAACCGCACAAGAAAGGAGGCGTCATGGAGGCGCATCTGTCGCCAGATGTACCATGACTTTGGTGACAGACCACGTGATGAGCAGCAGAAAATTCGTAAGTGCAACCATAAAAATATAATTAACGTTAGCGCGCGCTATAAAATGACTCTACAATCAGCCCCCCCCCCTTCCTGGGCATGTAATTTTAGCCTCATGAGGCCGTTACATTAGGATGTGACACGTGGCTTCACACAGCCATAATTAGGGGTTAGGCCACAAGCTCCTCATCCTCCTAGCCACTAAAATTAGTTTCAGGGGAGCTAATGAGACCCTGGGTATCGGCCCAATTACATATGCCACCATGGGTAGAACGCACACCCCATAAGGCCCCATGCCTAGACTACTGTTTGAAAATGTGACCTCTCAAATATGTGATTTTGACAATCTTTCCTGTCACATTGCAGTGGAAGATGTGATGAAACGGTGGAGAAGCATCCGGGACCAGTACCGCCGGGAACGCCAGCAGCGGTCCAGGAGTGGGGATGCTGGCCATGTAAAGCGGAAATATATATATTATGACCGGCTGAACTTCCTCGCCCCAATTCTGGCTCTGAGACCGTAAGTACATACCTCACACCACATGACACAAAAACATTACACAAATACTTTACAGGGACAAAAATATTGATGTATTTTTGCCTCTGTTCTATTTCATAACAGAACTCAATCCAACCTTACGGATCGAGGAACGGCCTCAGAGGCAGAGCCCATTATTGATCCTGTAGGGGATGAGGTGGCTGGCCCATCTTCTCCCCCTACAAGAAGGATGTCTGAAGAGGAGGCATCACAAGACCACACAATGGCTGCCCGACACAACACACCACCAGGACGGTCTGCAGCTGCAACCTCACCCATCCTGGAAGAGATGGGCAACTTGAGCAGCAGCCCAACTGCCCAGATCAGGCCCTCCCCACAGGCTGCTCTTGCATCACGGCGAATAAGAAGAAGGCGCCAGATCGCCATTCAAGAGAGCCGGACCCATGTGGACACTGGGGTGCTGAATTACTTGTCCAGAGTCACTACAGATGATGGTGAGGAGGCCTATGCACGTAGCCTCACCCTTTATCTCCGTGCCCTTACCCGTGAGGTCAGGCTCCGTATTAGGGGGTGTATTCAGATCCTGCTTGATGCAAGCACCCCCCCCCAATACCCCATATGAGGTGTTTGAATTTCTGGAGAGGTGGCAGCTCTCACCAAGAAATTTAATGTGCATGAGACCATCCACACAGATGCTTGCTTAAGCAGGGTCTGAACAGCCCCTAATACGTGGGCCAACACCTCAACCCCTTCCTCCCCCTACCCATCCTTCTATTCCGCAGCCCCAAATGTCTTCATCAAGCCAACCCCACCAATATGGCCACTTGTACCCACCCAGTGTTGGAGGCTGGTCCCAACCTGTTTGGGGACGATCTGGCTATCTTGGTGGGTATGAGCCACGGGCCTACCAGAGCCAACAAGAAGCCCCTCACCATCATCATTATTACTCTGGGCAGTATCACCAACAGGCCCAGGAGGCTGGACAACAACAGCATCATGGGCAACAGTATGGCCCCACACAGGGCGATGTTGGCCACAATGTCCAGCAGCACCCACAGGCTGTTCCTCCCCGTTCCCCTTCCCCTACATATGAGGATTTATGACTCAAAAATTTGGAGATGTCCAGTGACATGTAACTGGTGCTTCTAATCTAGACAAAAAAACAGGTGTTCTCCTTCACCAACATTTAGAACATAATTTAACACTCACATTTTTAAACAATGTTTTCCAAACATATGAAACAATCCATCATAACAGGCAACGCTACCTCACGCCTTTCACACAGATATTACATGTGTGTATAAAAGAGAATATTTAAATGCGCTATGATGTTTTACCTGAAAAGATGAAAATACACTAATCACTTGCTAATGCATAGGAAAGGCGTGCTTGCCTTTAGTTAAGTAGTCAACTTTGTTATTAGCATTCTCTAGTAAACCAATTTGAGGCGACCAGCATTCACAATATCACGCTCTCTCAATGTCTTAACAAGTGATTTTTGTATTTTCATCCTTTCCAGTATAGCATGCTTAAATATTGTCTGTTCTACAGACAGGTAATATCTGTGTGAAAGATGTGAGGTAGCCTTGCCTGTCATGGTGGAATCTTTCTATGATTGGAAAACATTATGAGGAAATGTGAGTGTTATCTTATTCACTTTATTTAGGTGATGGAGCTCACCCTTTGTTGCCTAATCAAGGTTAATGTAGGCATGCAGCAATGTTGTAATTGCATAATGTTTGGTGCATTTTTTTTCCGTAATGTTAATGTTACACCAAGTTAAAGAAGGCCCAAAAGGTCATTTTGGCCATTGCCAAATTTGTGTTCTGGCAAAATTATGTTTGCCTTTAAGCAAAACAAACAAAAAAAAGGCAAAACTAAAAATTTGTCTACTCTATTTAACGTCTCTGTGTGATTTCTCTCTATCCATCACAACATACTTACAGACACCAACCAATGCAAAGAAACACTCATAGAATCATAAAAAGGCTTGAGTAATATATATTTAGACACACTTTGAAAAAAAGAAATTATAACATAGACACAGCATTCTCTTGCCAAGACGTTGCCCCCTCAGGTGAGATAAAGTAATTCGTGAATATATCACGCACTTTGAGGCCAGAGAGCGGTCTACGTTGAGGGATGATAGGTGGTCTCACCCTGCGCACATTGTCCGGCCTACGCACAACACCATCAGAGGAGGAACAATCATGTATCCTGGTGAAGTTATGCAGAACAACACAGGCTTTGACAACTTCATTCACATTTTGCTCACTCAACTGAATGGCAGACTGGAGTACCCGCCATTTGGCACAAAGAATCCCAAAGGAACACTCCACCAGTCGCCTAGCACGTGATAGGCGCAAGTTAAAAATTCTGCGCCTGTGGTCAAGGTTGCGCCGGGGATATGGCCTCATGACATTACGTGATAACTGAAAGGCCTCATCTGCCACAAGGACATAAGGGACTGATTGTTCGGGGGAGCCTGGTAGCTGGCGTGGTGGTGGTAGATCCAACTGGTTGGTGCGTAGCCGCCGACTCATTATGGAAGTATTGAAGACTCTAGAGTCTCCCGTCCTTCCATAGGCCCCAATGTCAACAATTATAAACTTGTATTGAGGGTCTACCAGAGCCAACAATACAACAGAAAAGTATTGCTTATAATTGAAGAATTGGGACCCTGAGTTCGGCGGCTTACGCACCCTGATATGTTTGCCATCCAGGGCCCCAATACAATTTGGAAACTGGCAGTCCTCCTCAAAGTCCCTTGAAATCCTTATCCAGTCTTCCATCCTGGGCTCGGGTAGGACCACCTGATGGAGTCTTGTCCAGATTTCTGCACATGTAGACCTCACTATGCCTGAAATGGTGGACTTTCCAATGAGAAACTCATGGTGGAGGGCGGCATAAGACAGGCCAGTGGACAGGAAGCTGTAGAACAACAGAAATAGTACAGGTTAGAATGGCTAAAGTAAAAAAAAATCAGTTACATGCCGACCAAACTTGGTAGGAAATGAGAGATAACAACACACACATATGTGGTGGCACAATGACTAAGTGATATGCAGGACATATTAGATGTAACATTCTGCTGTGTCAGGTGAAACATATTTTGAGTAAGATGAGGGTATTAAACATTGTCCAAGAAGGCCAAAAAACATAAATTAACACACACATTATGAACATAGAGAATGTGGTTGTGGAGTACATACCGTATTGTGAGAAGTCGCTCCTCTGCAGATATGGCTTTGCGCATCCTAGTGTCCTGAAAGGTGATCCCAGGGCGCACTGTCTCCAAGAGGCGATCAAATGTGGAAATGCTCATTCGACAGTACTGGTAAAATTTGTCCGGATGCTCCCGCAGAGACGAATAGAGGCGGTGAAAATGCCCTCTTGTGAGTCGTTGCCTCAAAAGTGGATGTACCCACATGCGTCTCCTCCTCCGCGGATCCACTATCACAGGATATGGTTGCCCAAAGCGCCGTGACAAAAGCCAGGTAAAGAGAACCTGCTCGGTTGTATTGAATGTCAGACCCTCTGCCATGCTGCACAAAGAACACCAACACACCTCGTGAAAGCAAGGTGAGAAATGTACAGAATGTAGGCAGCCACCTGTTTCTGAGTGTCTAAATAGGGTGCAGGCTAATGATTTAAATTGTTTGCAGGCCTCAAAACCGTTAAATGTCCATTTTGCAAGGCTGCGAGAAAATCTCGCCATACGGATTGCATACGGATTACATACGGAGACACACATGCGCAAAATACGCGACCTCACCTTGCTTACGGATGACCTACGGACCACTATTTAGTGGTCATTGATCCGTATTACGCATGTAAAATACTGACCGTACTTTGCGCAGGTTAGTGTGACTCCAGCCTAACCCTAACCCTAGCCCCAACCCTAGCCCTAACCCTAATGGGAAAATAGAAATAAATACATTTTTTTTATTTTGTTATTTTTCACTAACTAAGGGGGTGATAAAGGGGGGTTTCTATGTTTGGCAGCTATCATACGCTAAAAGACGCTTTTTATTGTAAAAATAATTTTTGCATCACCACATTTTGAGAGCTATAATTTTTACATATTTTGACCTACCGAGTCATGTGAGGTCTTACTTTTTGCGGGACGAGTTGACGATTTTATTGGTATCATTTTCGGGCACGTAATATTTTCTGATCGCTTTTTATTCCGATTTTTGGGACACAGAATGAACAAATACCAGCATTTCGTGAATTTCTTTTGGGGGTGCTTTTACACCGTTCCGCGTGTAGTAAAATTGATTAAGCGGTTTTATTTTTCGGGTCAGTACGATTACAGCAGTAACTCATTTATGTCTTTTTTTAAGTTTTGCCGCTTTTATGCAATGAAAACAATTTTATATAAAAAAATAATTATTTTTGCACCGCTTTATTCTGCGAGCTATAACTTTTTTTATTTTTTCGCTGATGATGCTGTATTGTGGCTCCTTTTTTACGGGACAAGATGACGTTTTCAGCGGTACCATGGTTATTTATATACGTCTTTTTGATCGCGTGTTATTGCACTTTTTGTTTGGCGGTATGGTGATGTATATTTTTTTTTGCTTTGTTTTTTAATTTTTATTTTTCATGGGGTTCACTAGAGGGGTTAACTAGTGGGACAGTTTTATAGGGCGGGTCGTTATAGACGCGGTGATACTAAATATGTTTACTTTTATTGTTTTTTTTATTTCCAAAAAATGAATTTATTAGGGGATTTTTTTTTTTTATTTAGGTATTTTTTATAAATTATTTATACACGTTTTTTTTTTTTTACTTTATTTTATTGTCCCGGGGGGGGACATCACTGTCTAGTGTCATATCGCTGATCTGCCTCCGCCTCCCTGCAGGCCCCCCGGAGGCCTCCCGCAGCCATCCTGGATCCGGAGGCCTGCAGAGGAGACCCTCGGAGCAGCGAAGCACATTGCGCTGCTTCGTTGGTCTCAGGGAAGCACGCAGGGAGCCCCCTCCCTGCACGATGCTTCCCTGTGCCCCAGTACGCTGCGATCATGTTTCATCGCAGTGTGCCAGGGGGTTAATTGCCGGGGGCGGTCCGTAACTGCCCCTGTCACATAGTGCCGGGTGTCAGCTGTGATAATCAGCTGACACCCGGCTGCGATCAGCGGCACTACCCCCATGAGCGCCGCTGATCACGTTGGACGTACTATTCCGTTCTTGAGACTTAGGTTCCAGGTCACATGGATGGAATAGTACATCCAATGTAGGTAAGGGGTTAAGTATAATATTTTGAATTAGACTTGAATTCAACTGGAATTTACTGTAAAATAATGGGATAGAAAACCACTACAATGTTTCTGTATCTTTTCACTTTCACCACCATACTACTTTATTTCTTACGATCTCTTGAACTCCCTCTACCTAGTAAGGAACCAGTCATATCTCCCCCCCATCCTCCCCAGCCATCTCACTTCCTCCTCCAACTGTTCCTTCATATACAAACCTTTTTCTCCAGACACCCACGGCCGCATCATGTCCTATCTTGCTCCCACCTTCTAACACTCTGTCTGCTACTCCTCGTTGCTGTCGACGTATCCCCAAATCCTGGCCCTCTTCATCACATCCCCACACTTATTTCTAACACCCTGCCACGATCCTCTACAAGTTCTCGCCATCATGATAACCTCATACCCATTCATCTAGCCCCCACTCCCCTGGTCCCCCTACCTGGAGCACTATGGAACACACGCTCTGTCTGCAACAAACTGTCCTATATCCATGACTTCTTTATCACTAACAAACTCTCCTTCCTTGGCATCACTGAAACCTGGCTCACTCCCTCTGACTCAGCCTCTCCAGCTGCACTTTCTTATGGCAGATTCCATCTCTCTCACATCCCTTGCCCCAGCAACATGGTGGAGGAATTTACTTGCACCTGTCCAATTCCACTCCCACCCTCCGACTACTCTTCCATCATTTGAGGTGCACTCCGTCTGCATCCACTCCCCCTCCACCCCCCCAGAATTAGCCATCTTCACCTTCCTCGACCACTTCACCACCTGGCTACTTCATTTCCTTTCTGCTGTCATCCCCACTATCATCATGGGTGATATCAACATCCCCATCTACACTTCCACCTCAGCTGCCTCTAAATTTTTATCACTGCCTCCTTTGGCCTCACTCAGTGGTCCTCTGCAGCCACTCACAAAGATGGCCACACGCTGGACCTTATCTTCACCCGCCTCTGTTCCCTTACTAATCTCACTAACTTACCCCTCTCCCTGTCTGACCACAACCTACTGACATTCTCTTTCCTCTCCTCTCCTAGTGGGCAACCCCCACTCCACAAACTCACTCAACCTCGCAGAAATCTCAAACACATTCACTCTCTAAGTCTCTTCTCCCTCTTACAGACATAGCTTCCTTACATGACACAGATGCTGCGGCCACTTTTTATAACACCACAATAACAGCAACACTCGATTCGGCTGCTGTTGTGAACTCATTTTCTGGTCTGCCTCTGGTTTCTGGTGAGGGAGATGGTTGTGCTGACAGAGGAGTTGTGAGTTCTCTTTCCGGGCTCCTTCTGGTGGAGGCAGGAGGTAGTGAAGCTGATCTAATTAACAGAGACCTGCCACCTGATAATGAGGAAGAGGATTGGACATCTAAAGTCTCAGACTGGATTTAAGACAGCTGACTCCCTATTCCCATGCTGGTGATTTTTTCCTGCCTCCTGAGGTCTTAGTTTCCAGCTCAGTTCCTGCCTTCTCAAGCTAAGTTGTCTTTTCTAATATTCACATTTGATTTGGTTTGGTCTATTCAGTTTTTTGTGTGATCAGCCAGCCCCGGCTGGGGCTGTGCTGAATTTCCACTCTTATGTCACTGTATGTGCCAGTTTGCATTTTGTCCCTTATTAGGTTGGCCTCTTTTTGCTCTGTTCTCAGAATATGCCAGAGTGCTGATATAGTGGGAGAAGTCTAGTGACTTCAGGGTATTTTTTGCTATCAGAAGTGTTGGACATTTTTGCAGGGTTTTTTGGCGTTATTGCAGACAGTATCTTTCCTTTCCTGTCCTTTCTAGCTAGTGTGGGCCACATCGTTTGCTCAGCCTATTTTCCTACCTGTGTTCATGTTTTCATCTTGTCTCACCATCAAAACATGTGTGGGGGCTGTCTATTCCTTTGGGGTCTGCTCTGGGGCAGTTTTATTTTTATCCTTTTCTTGCTTTAAGCTTATTTAGTCCTCCGGCTGTGACGAGGCGTCTAGAATCATCGTAGGTACGCTCCACGGCTGCTGTTAGTTGTGTGGTTAGGATCAGGGGTCTGCAATCCACGTAGTTACCAACCTCTCCGGTTTTCTGTGACTTGGCTTGGTCTTGTTTTCCTCCTCGGTGACCCATTCATAACAGGCTGCCCCCTCACACACACCAAAACTTGTACAATTTACAGGCAACCCTGACTGACTAGCCTGGCCAAATAACTGAGACCAGCTTCCAGGATTGCTGAGTGGAAATGGAAAATATCCTGTTCTGCTGAGCACTTTTTCACATACAAGCAGTACCTCACCAGCTTCAAGTCCACTCTGTCATGATACCAGTGGTGGTGGACCTGCACTTCTGGGGTTAATGTTTTGATCTCAGTGCAGACTCTTACCTGCACACCTGGGACTTATTATGGTGGCCTCTCATTGGTTCTGGGCTGAGGACTCTGTTCAGCAGTTAAAAGATACATGGGCAGAAGTCCAGCGGCGTATATCTAGGTCTCAAGGCAGGTATACATTTTTCGCGGACAGGAAACGAACACGTGGTCCCATGTTTCAGGTTGGAGAGAAAGTTTGGCTCTCCATGCGAAACATTAAGTTAAAGATTCCGTCAGCCAAGTTGGGCCCCAAATTCATTGGCCCGTACAAGATTGTGGAAAAAATCAACCCAGTGGCGTTCAGGCTGTGCCTTCCACTCTCTTTCAAGATCCCTAACGTCTTCCAGAGATCTCTACTGAAACCTTTTGAAGCAGTCCGGGGAGAATCCGAGTCCGCTGCTCTTCCGGTTTCGATTGAGGGACATGTGGAATATGAGATTGGTCACATCGTAGATTCCAGGTTGGTTCGGCGGTCAGTACAGTACCTAGTTCATTGGAAGGGGTATGGGCCGGAGGACAGGTCCTGGGTGCCGGCCCAGTTGATGCATGCGGATCGCCTGGTTCGGGCTTTCCATGCTAGGTACCCGGGCAAGCCTGGGGGTCCAGAGGCCCCCCGTTGAGAGGGGGGTACTGTCATGATACCATTGCTGGTGAACCTGCACTTCTGGGGTTAATTGTTGTGAGTTCATTTTCCCCTTCACTACTGTGGCCCGAGGAACTCCCTCTTCTGGTAAAGAAAGGTAGTGAGCCTGATTATCAAACACCTGAGTCTGATGATGATGACTGGCTGAGTGGAGTTACTGACTGGATAAAAGGCTGCCGACGCCCTTCTGCCCTGCGGGTGATTTCTCTGTGGGATCCTTGGAGACCAGTCTGAATTCCTGCTCCTCTAAAGCTAAGTTTTCTGCTCGGCTTTTTGCATTTGTGCTTAGACTTTGTTTTGCTTTGTTTTTCTGGATTTCTGCCATTCCTTGCTGGGGTGTGCTGAATTCCTTTAGCTCTGTCTTCTGAAAATACCTGAGTGCTGATTTAGTTTTTGAAGCCTAACTGCTTCAGGATCTTTTTCATATCAGCTTGTTGGCTTATGTCTTTGATAGGGTTTTGGCAGATTGCAGACAGCAATCTTCCTTTCCTGTTCTGTTTAGCTAGCTGGGGCCCCATCGTTTGCTCAGCCTATCTTTCTATCTGTGTGAGTGTTTTTTCATCTTGCTTCACCGTCATTATATGTTGGGGGCTGCCTTTTACTTTGGGGTCTGCTCTGGGGCAGTTTAGATTTCCTTTTCTGTCTTTAGGCTATTTAGCGCTCCGGCTGTGATCGAGGGGTCTAGGGCATGGTAGGAACCCCCCACGGCTACTGCTAGTTGTGTTGATAGGTTCAGGGGTCTGCAATCTGATAGTTGCCAACTTCTCTGGTTTTCTGGACGTAGCTTCTATTTTTGTGTCTGCCTCCTACGGTGACTCAATCATAACAGAATCACCCGCCATACCGCAGATCCTAGGGTACTCAATAGCAGGAAAGAATTGTATAAAAAAAAAAAAAGTGTATATATTTTTTCCCCTACTGTATATCTCTGAGGCCGTAGGGGGAATTTTTTTTTCTCTCAATGGAGATAATGCAATTGTCTGATCGTGTGGAGCAGCTCGCTGCGGAAGTGCGGGGAATTTCCGCCTACCTTGCTCAATCACATGCTGCTGAACCAAAGATTCCTACACCTGATGTATTTTTTGGGGATCGGTCTAAATTTTTGAATTTCAAAAATAATTGTAAATTATTTTTTGCCTTGAAGCCTAACTCGTCAGGGAGCTCCGCGCAGCAGGTTAAAATTGTCATCTCTTTGCTGCGTGGCGATCCCCAGGATTGGGCGTTTTCTTTGAAACCAGATGATCCTATTCTGACTAATGTGAACGCATTTTTTCAGGCCTTGGGGTTGTTGTATGACGAACCTAATGCCATTGATCAGGCTGAAAAGACCCTGCTGGCATTGAACCAGGGTCGTGATTCTGCAGAATTGTACTGTCAAAAATTCCGAAAGTGGGCAGTACTTACTACCTGGAATGATAATGCCTTGGCTGCTCTCTTTCGGAAGGGGTTGTCAGAAGCCGTAAAAGATACTATGGTGGAATTTCCTGTTCCCTCTGGTCTTGACGATTCTATGTCATTAGCCATTCAGGTTGATCGGCGTTTGCGCGAACGCAAAGCTGCACGAGAGGTGTTGCCACCTGTTGAACAAATGTCTGAACCTATGCAATGTGATAGAGTTTTTTCCAGAGAGCAGCGTCAGGAGTTCAGAAGGCGTAATAAGTTGTGCTTTTTCTGTGGAGATGCCTCACATATTATTTCTGTCTGTCCTAAACGAGAGAAACGCTTTGCACACATGTTTTCTGTTGGGGGTGTTCAACCTAAGTTTCTTCTGGCTATTACTCTGATCTTCTCCCTGTCCATATTTTCCGCCAAGGCTTTTGTGGATTCGGGAGCAGCCCTAAACCTAATGGACTTGGATTTTGCTAAACGTTGTGGATTTCCGATGACACCTCTGCAGACGCCTATCCCTTTGAGGGGGATTGATGCTACTCCTTTGGCTAAAAATAAACCTCAGTTTTGGACCCAGGTGGTAATGCGGGTCGCCCCAGACCATCAAGAAAATTGCAGATTTTTGGTGTTGCATAATCTGCATGATACTATTGTTCTGGGGTTTCCCTGGTTACAAATTCATAATCCAGTTTTGGATTGGAAATCTGTGTCTGTGGTGAGTCGGGGTTGTCGGTGTGCCTTTAGTGAGGCTCCGGTGTTTTCCACCTCTCCTCAGTCGCATGATGTTCCTGATTATTTGGCGGACTTTTATGATGTATTTAGTGAGAATGAGTCTGCGTCTCTGCCTCCTCATAGGAGTTATGACTGTGCAATTGAACTGAGCCCGGGGTGTAAATTTCCCAAGGGTCGGCTCTTCAATTTATCTGTACCCGAGCACGAGGCTATGCGATCCTATATTAAGGAGGCTTTGGAGAAGGGTCATATTAGACCATCCTCGTCACCCTTAGGTGCCGGTTTTTTTTTGTAGCCAAAAAGGATGGATCATTAAGACCTTGTATTGATTATCGTGCCCTCAACAAAATTAATGTTAAATATCAGTATCCGTTACCCCTGATTTCTGATCTATTCTCCAGAGTTAAAGGTGCTTGCTGGTTTACCAAGCTTGACCTCAGGGGAGCGTATAATCTTATTCGCATTAAGCATGGGGATGAATGGAAGACGGCGTTTAATACTCCGGAGGGACATTTTGAGTACCTGGTGATGCCTTTTGGGCTCACTAATGCCCCTTCTGTCTTCCAGTGCTTCATGAACGATATTTTCCGAGATTTTGTCGATAAATTTTTGATTATCTATCTGGATGATATTTTGATCTTCTCCAAGGATTGGGATTCTCATGTGGAACATATTCGGACTGTGTTCCGGATCTTGAGGGAGAATTCCCTGTATGTCAAAGGATCTAAATGCCTTTTTGGAGTACAGAGGATTTCTTTTTTGGGATTTATTATGGACCCGGCCAAGGTACAGGCCATTTACGATTGGGTTCAGCCCACTTCTTTGAAGGCCCTCCAGAAGTTTTTGGGTTTTGCTAATTTTTATCGGAAATTTATAGCAAAATTTTCTAGTATTGCCAAGCCATTGACTGATTTGACTAAGAAGGGTGCTGATGTGTTAAATTGGTCTCCGGAGGCTGTTTCTTCCTTTCAGGAGCTGAAGCGAAGATTCACCTCCACCCCGGTTTTGCGGCAACCTGATGTCTCACTTCCATTCCAGGTAGAGGTGGATGCTTCTGAGATTGGTGCAGGAGCTGTTTTGTCCCAAAAGAATCCTGTAAAATCTAAAATGAATCCCTGTGCTTTCTTTTCCCGAAAGTTCTCTCCATCTGAACGTAACTATGATGTGGGGAATCGGGAACTGTTGGCCATGAAATGGGCATTTGAGGAGTGGAGACATTGGTTGGAGGGAGCTAAGCATCAAGTCGTGGTCCTCACTGACCACAAGAATTTGATTTACCTAGAGTCGGCTAAGCTCTTGAACCCTAGACAGGCTAGGTGGGCCTTGTTTTTTACACGTTTTGATTTTGTGGTTTCTTTTCTTCCTGGCACTAAGAATGTCAAGGCTGACACTCTCTCTAGGAGCTTCTTTGCTGATTCTCCTGTGGTGACCAAGCCTGCTACCATCTTAGGCGAAGGGGTAGTTCTTTCTGCCATCTCGCCCGATTTGAGACGTGCTCTGGAAGAGTTCCAGGAGGACAAACCTGAGCGTTGTCCCAGTGGAAAGTTGTATGTTCCTGACCAGTGGAAGAAGAGAGTGATGTCTGAAGTTCATTGCTCTGCTTTGGCTGGTCATCCAGGTATTTTTGGTACTAGAGATCTGGTGAGTCGGTCTTTTTGGTGGCCCTCCTTGTCTCGTGATGTCAGGAATTTTGTGCAGTCCTGTGGGACGTGCTCCCGGTCTAAATCGTGTTCTCGCTCTAGTGGGTTGTTGATGCCTTTGCCTGTCCCCAAAAGGCCATGGACCCATATTTCAATGGATTTCATCTCTGATATGCCTGTCTCTCAAAGGATGACTGTTATTTGGGTGATTTGTGATAGGTTCTCTAAAATGGTTCATCTTGTACCACTCCCTAAGTTGCCGTCTTCCTCTGAGTTGGTGCCCCTGTTTTTACAACAGGTGGTTCGCTTGCACGGGATTCCTGAGAACATTGTATCTGACAGAGGAGTCCAGTTTGTGTCTAGATTTTGGAGAACTTTCTGTTCCAAGCTGGGAATTCAATTGTCCTTCTCCTCTGCTTTTCACCCTCAGACCAATGGGCAGACAGAGAGAACAAACCAGACCTTGGAGTCATATTTGAGATGTTTTATTTCTGCTGATCAGGATGATTGGGTTTCATTTTTGCCCTTGGCCGAATTTGCTTTAAATAATAGAGCTAGTTCTGCCACTTTGATGTCACCTTTTTTTTGTAACTTTGGGTTTCATCCTCGATTTTCTTCAGGGCAGGTGGAGCCCTCTGCCTGCCCAGGTGTTGACACTGTGGTGGAGAGAATGCACCAGATCTGGGACCAAGTGGTGGATAAGTTATCTCTCTCCCAGGAAAAGGCCCAGCGGTTTTCCAACCGACATAGGACCATTGGTCCCCAGTTTAAGGTTGGTGATATGGTGTGGTTATCATCAAAAAATATTGCTATGAAGGTGGCTTCTCCTAAGTTTAAGCCTAGATTTATTGGACCTTACAAGATTTTGGAGATTATTAATCCGGTCTCTTTTCGTTTGGCTCTTCCTGTCACATTTAAAATCCATAATGTGTTCCATAAATCTTTGTTGAAGAGGTTTGTTGAACCTGTTGTTCCGGGGGTGGCACCTCCAGACCCTGTATTGGTTGAAGGTAACATGGAATATGAGGTAGAGAAAGTACTGGATTCCCGTCTGGCTAGACGGAGACTCCAGTATTTGGTTAAGTGGAAGGGTTATGTTCAGGAGGATAATTCCTGGGTCTCTGCCTCTGATATTCATGCCAAAAGATTGGTGCGTGCCTTTCATCGGGCTCACCCTGATCGCCCTGGTGGCGTGGTTGAGGGTTCGGTGACCCCTCCTCAAGGGGGAGGTACTGCTGTGAGTTCATTTTCCCCTTCACTACTGAGGCCCGAGGAACTCCCTCTTCTGGTAAAGAAAGGTAGTGAGCCTGATTATCAAACACCTGAGTCTGATGATGATGACTGGCTGAGTGGAGTTACTGACTGGATATAAGGCTGCCGACGCCCTTCTGCCCTGCGGGTGATTTCTCTGTGGGATCCTTGGAGACCAGTCTGAATTCCTGCTCCTCTAAAGCTAAGTTTTCTGCTCGGCTTTTTGCATTTGTGCTTAGACTTTGTTTTGCTTTGTTTTTCTGGATTTCTGCCATTCCCTGCTGGGGTGTGCTGAATTCCTTTAGCTCTGTCTTCTGAAAATACCTGAGTGCTGATTTAGTTTTTGAAGCCTAGCTGCTTCAGGGTCTTTTTCATATCAGCTTGTTGGCTTATGTCTTTGATAGGGTTTTGGCAGATTGCAGACAGCAACCTTCCTTTCCTGTTCTGTTTAGCTAGCTTGGGCCCCATCGTTTGCTCAGCCTATCTTTCTATCTGTGTGAGTGTTTTTTCATCTTGCTTCACCGTCATTATATGTTGGGGGCTGCCTTTTACTTTGGGGTCTGCTCTGGGGCAGTTTAGATTTCCTTTTCTGTCTTTAGGCTATTTAGCGCTCCGGCTGTGATCGAGGGGTCTAGGGCATGGTAGGAACCCCCCACGGCTACTGCTAGTTGTGTTGATAGGTTCAGGGGTCTGCAATCTGATAGTTGCCAACTTCTCTGGTTTTCTGGACGTAGCTTCTATTTTTGTGTCTGCCTCCTACGGTGACTCAATCATAACAGTTAATGTTTTGATCTCAGTGCAGACTCTTACCTGCACACCTGGGACTTATTATGGTGGCCTCTCATTGGTTCTGGGAAAGCTTCTTATAGCCTCAGGAAGCTCCCATCCCCGTCAGTTATACTTTCGCCCTTGACATAGTGTGGTGACCCCTGAGTGTGTTTGTGCTGTGTTCTGGTTGCTTGATACTCTGTGTATGACTCGGTCTGTTCTCTGGATATTGCTTGTTGGATTCTATGTCTGTTTGGTTTTGACCCCTGCTTGGCCCTGACTATCCGTTCTGTCTCATCCCTGGTACTTTACTGCTATCTCTGTGTATGACCTCTGTTTTGTCTGACTCTGAGTATTTCTGTTTAGTGTCCTGCCATCTCTGGAAGCAGGATGCTAAGCCCCGCTCCTTGCAATCACATGACCATAGGTCCTTCACTGCTTGCTAAACTTCAGCGTCCCCTGGTCCTGTTTGTACTTTCCGGCTGAACCTGACCCCGGGCCCCCCCACAGTGCGGGTGAGTCCCTGCTCAGCGGAGGCTGCACGCCGGCGCTGACAGGACCCTGACACACGCTCACTGCCGCAAAACAAACTTGCTTCTCATCTCTCATATCCTCCCTGTCTCATAGCCCTAAACAGCTTTTCAACACTTTTAATACTCTACTCTGTCCCCCAGCACCTCCTCCCTCTCCTCTCATTTCTGCTGAAGACCTTGCCTCTTTCTTTAAGCAGAAGAGCGATAACATCAGAGAAAGCCGTGGCCCGCAGCCCACAATGCCCCTCCTCGTAACTGTGCAGCGCCCCTTAGGGCCGGGGTTACTCGGTACCGGGCCGGTCAGTTCTTAAAGGGAGTGTCATGGCAGCAGTGACCCGGTCCATAGCCCTGGGTGTGCAATGAAAAAGATGATAAGGGAATGATAAAGTTTATGAAAGACAGTTCGTAACGCCACCTGTGGTACTCGGCAAGTAAAGGTGTTAGCTGATGCTGCAGATTCCGTCCACTGGGGTAGATGTTAATGCAGCAGAGTTGGTTCAGCTCTCCACAGGCAGAGGTATTATCCACGGCAGATTAAGGTGTAAAATGATGGTGATGATGGTTGTTGTAGTGCAGGGCAAGTGACGCAGCAATAAATTGGAGGACACAGCAAAGTGTAGTCTTCACAAGCTTTACTCATAGTTCAGATGGTACAAATCCCAGCTGGGGGTGTTGTGTCCTCAGGGATAGTGGTCCAAACAGCTCTCAGGTAGCTTGGGGTGCACGTTGCCAGGGATCCCATAGATGTTCCTTTCCTGGCCATCTCACTATGCTGACTACCGCCTCTCCTTCCCTGCGTCTTCATACACAACGTCCCAAGCCAGCAGACTCGGATCTTGCAGGGCGACGTTGGTCAGAACCCTGGATCCTATATGTCTGCCTTTTCAGCGAATATGTATGGATGTGGCTGCAGCACCTGCAAATACTGCAGACACCGGTTTCCTAGCTGATTCCTTCGTTTCTCCACTAGTTTTGGGGCCGGTCCCCTTACAGCGACCTGGTCCCTCCACCTGATGAGGAGAGGTGGATACAGGTCCCACGAATGGACTCTCCCTATCCATACCCCTGAGACCTCATCTTCCTCTCCACTACTGGAGCCTTTCCTTCCCTCTTGCTTCTCTTTCTGTAGTCTGGGAACAAGCTACAGTCAGCTTCAGCTCCCCTTCTAGACTGTCCCTCTAATATAATAGCTCTCTGCTTACCACACTGACTACTCCCCCTATAACTTCCTCCACCCACACCCACTATCTACCTAGTCCCTCCCGGGTCCTGAGAGGTCTAGTGTTGGATGTAAGTGTGTGAGTCCTGGCAATGCCCCTTCGTTACCTCAGAGCAAAGTACTACACTTCTAAATGTAGTGCAGTACCCTGTGGTGACTGAGACCGCAGGGGCGCCACAACTGCTCAGCCCTCTTCTTCCAAAACCAGGTTCTCCACCAGGACAGAAGATCAGCTCTTCACCCTTCTGTCAAAATCACATCTCACCACTTGCACACTTGACCCGCTTCCTGTCCCACCTCATCCCTAACCTCACCACAGTCTTCATCCCAACCCTAACACATCTCTTCAACCTTTCATTTGCAAATGGTGTCTTCCCCTCATTCTTCAAACATGCCTCAATCACACCCATCCTCAAAAAACCCTCCCTTGACCCATCCTCTGTGTCTAGCTATCACCCAATATCACTTCTCTCTTATGCCTCAAAACTACTGGAACAGCATGTCCATCTTGAACTGTCCTCCCACCTCTCCTTCTGCTCCCTTTTTGATCAGTTACAATCTGGCTTCCGACCGCATCACTCAACTGAAACTGCCCTAATTAAAGTTACCAATGACTTACTAACCACCAAGCACAAGCAACACTACTCTGTCCTCCTCTTCCTGGACCTGTCTTCTGCCTTTGACACTGTAGACCGTTCCCTCTTGTTACAGATTCTCTCATCTCTTGGTATCACAGATTTGGCCCTATCCTGGATCTCGTCATATCTAACAGACCGGACATTCAGTGTCTCCCTCTCCCACTCCACCTCCGCACCTCACCCCCTGCCTGTCGGTGTTCCCCAAGGCTCAGTTCTAGGACCCCTACTCTTCTCCATCTACACCTTCGGCATGGGACAGCTCATAGAATCATACGGTATCATCTCTACGCTGATAACATGCCGATCTACCTATGTGAACCTGACGTCACCTCCTTACTGACCAAAATCTCACAAAGTCTGGCCGCTATTTCATCTTTCTTTTCTGCTTGCTTTCTAAAACAGAACCTGGACAAAAGAGAATTCATCTTTCTCACTTTCTCATCATCTCACTCTACCCCTCCACCAGACCTATCCATCAATTTCAATGTTCTGCTCACTTTCCCCAGGCCCCATGCATGGTGCCTCGGGGTGATCCTCGACTCTAGCCTCTCTTTCAAGCCACATATCCAAGCCCTTGCCTCCTCCTGCCGACTCCAATTCAAAAATATTTCCCGGATCTGTACATTTCTTGACCAAGAGGCTACGAAAAAGGTTGTGCATGCCCTCATCATCTCCCGCCTCAACTTTTGCAACCTCCTACTCTTTGGCCTCCCCTCTAGCACTCTTGCACAACTCCAATCTATCCTAATCTCTGCTACCCAACTAATCCACCTGTCTACCCGTTATTCCCCAGCCTCTCCTCTCTGCCAAGCCCTTCACTGGCATCCTATTATCCAGAGGCTCCAGTTCAAAACCCTAACTATGACATACAAAGCCATTCACAACCTGTCTCCTCCATACATCTGTGACATAGTCTCCCGGTATTTAACTACACGCAACTTTTGATCCTCTTAAGACGGGAATAGAGAATGAGATCTTATCTCTCCTTCCCACAACCACAAACAAGACTTCTCCCATGCTTCCCCCTTACTCTGGAACTCTATACCCCAACACATCAGACTTTCGCCTACCACGGAAACCTTCAAAAGGAACCTGAAGACCCACCTCTTTCGGAAAGCCTGCAGTGATCCTCAGTCTAGTGAACCGCCTCATGACCAGCTCTACCCTCTCCTAGTGTATCCTCACCCATCCCCTGTAGACTGTGAGCCCTCGCGGGCAGGGTCCTCTCTTATTTTGTACTTGTGTGTGCCTTGTATTGCTCATGTTTATTGTGCTTATCTTTGTATGTCCCTTTTTCACATGGAATAAATGGCGCTATAAAAATGAATAATAATAATAAATTTAAAGGGGTCTGAATACTTTCTGTACCCACTGTAACTGCTCTCAGTTCCCACTTCCGTAGTCCCCAGTTCTGTTACTCATTATAGAGGTCTCATTTGACCGGACTGCCATGGACCTTGTAGGGCCCCTAGTTAAGTCCGTCAGAGGCCACCAATGCATCTTGGTGATCATGGACTATGCAACATGGTACCCAGAGGCAGTACCACTGAGGAACTATTCAGCCTGGAGTATAGCTCATTTACTACGCTGTTCATGTCCAAGTTAATGAGAGCGTTATGAAAGGTTCTCCAGATTACTCAACTCAGGACATCTGTGTATCATCCGCAGATGAACAGCCTGCGGATGAACATATATATATTTATTTTACTCATTTATTTATTTTACTCGTTTACATAGTGCTATTAATTCCACAGCGCTTTACAGACATTACTGGCACTGTCCCTGATGGGGCTCACAATCTAAATTCCCTATCAGTATGTCTTTGGAATGTGGGAGAAAACTGGAGTACCCAGAGGAAACCCACGCAAACACAGGGAGAACATACAAATTCCTTGCAGATGTTGTCCTCAATGGGATTTGAACCCAGGACCCTACCGCTGCAAGGCTGCAGTGCTAACCACTGAGTCACCATACTGCCCTTGAAATCTATGCTTAAGAAGGTCGTGGAGAAGGATGGCTGGGACAACCGTACCTACTGTTCTCCATTAGAGAAGCACCACAGGTCTCTACAGACGGCACCCTCAGGGAATTCTTGACATTGCAAAGGAGACCTGGTAAGCGGAGGTAAGCCCCAACCGAAGCATCATCAAACATGCAGGACAGGATCACGTGGGTGATACCGATTGTAAGTGAGAGCCTCCTTCAAGCACAAGAGGCCCAGGCAAGAGTCTACAATCGGTCAGCAAGACTGAGACAGTTTAGCCCTAGAGACCAGGTGTTGGTGGAAAGTAAGTTCCTAACCAAGTGGCAAGAGTCATACCAAGTGGTCAAAAAATTGAGTGATGTCAACAACAAGGTCCACCAATCAGAGGGAAGAAAGCCATACCAGGTGTACCATATTAACCTACTCAAACCATGCCGAGACAGGGAACAGGTGGAAGTTACTTGCCAGGGGACTAATCCTTAAGTCAGAATCAAGGATGTCACAGTAGCAGAGACACTGTCACTGGCTCAGACGCAACAGTGCCAAAAGCTGCTTCAGCGGAATTGCGACCTGTTTTCAGAGTTGCCAGGTTGTATGCAGGTTGTGGAGGAGCAAAACCACATGTGACAGTGAACCAAAAGTCGTATCGGATTCCCGAAGGCTGCCGCAAGGTGATCTCCAAGGTGAGTAGAATGTTGAGCCTGGGAAGACTCAAAGAGCAGTTGGTCCAGCCCCATTGTCCTTGTGCCGAAGCCGGATGTAGAGTGCTTTTTTTGTAATGACTACAGGAAGCTGAACGAGGTGTCCAAGTTTGATGCATATCTAATGCCCCAGGTCAATGAGCTCATTGAGAAGCTAGGATCAGTCAGATATATTCCAACCCCGGACCTAATGAAAGGATATTGGCAAATTCTCTTGTCCCCAAGGGAAAAGGAGAAGACAGCCTTCTGTACACATGACGGGTGCTTTCAGCATACCAAGATGCTGTTCGGTCTGCAGGGATCCCCAACTACCTTCCATAGGGCCATGGAACGGATCCTAGCCTCTCACAAAAAGTGTGCTGTAGCTTATCTGGACGACTTCATGATCTTCAGCCCGGATTGGGGAAGTTACCTGTAGAAGGTCCAGGCAGTACTGGATGTACTGAGGAAGGCAGGGTTTATCATAAAAGGCAAGAAGGTTGCCATGTTAAAAGAAGAGGCAAAATACTTGGGAAAACATCGTCGGGAGGGGCAAAATAAAGCCACAAACAGACAAGGTGCAGGTAATCCAAAAGGGACTGCAACCAGTCTCCAAAAAGTAGGTTAGGGCGTTTCTGGGAATTGTGGGATGCTATAGGTGATTTATCTCGAATTTTGCCGTGATAGTCCCCTGACTGATCTTCTCAAGGGCACAAAGATGTCGATGGCCAAAGGGTTCACTGAAGCAGAGATGGCATTCCAGGAGTTGAAGCTTGCCCTATGCAAAGAGCTGGTCTTAAACGCACCTGACTTCACAAAGGAGTTTGTGGCCCAGACAGACGCCTCCAAGGTCGGTTTGGCATCTGTGTTGTCCCAAGAAATAGATGGGGACGAACATCCAGTCCTATACCTGAGTAGGAAACACTCCTCCTGTGAAAAGAAGTATGCCATCCTGAGATACTACCTGTTGGGCTGGAAGTTCAGATTTGTATCAGATCATTCACCCCTGAGATGGAAGAGGGAAAAGAATGGGAAGCATGCCCTCCCATATGCTAACCTAATGCACTCTACACAATTTACGAATGCCAACCTGATGCACTCTAAATACACAACTCACATATGCCAACCTCATGCACTCTACACAACTCACATATTAGAGAGAGCACACACAGAGCATAGCAATAGTATATATCTCCATTTCAAATGGCTGGTTGCCAATGTACATGTGTATTATTGTATACTTGCTATTGGACACATAAATAGCAGACCATTCGAATGAAGATGAGAAAACAAAAAAAAAAAAAGAAAAAAAATCAACATGAGGTCCAAAAAGGTTCAGAAACAAGTATGTAGAAAAGTAAAAACAAACTTTTATTGGGCAAAACAGGGAAAAAAGTGGCACTTCAAGCAAAGACATTGACTGCACTTGCATGTAAACTAAAAAAAAAAAGCTAAATGTCAGACAATGATAATCCCTAAAGAATTGCAAAAGAGGTAGTTACTGTATAGAGTACTAATTAAATAGGCAACCTGATGTAATTTACAACATTCAGGGTAGGAGCTATATACTGTATAGAGATACATTAATGGTATATGGTATTTAAAACTGTAAATTAATCAATAGTACATCATGCAAAGCATCTCATATAAATCACCTATAATATGGAAAAATTATCTATAACCAGAAAAATAATATAAATGCATATATACAAATGTGTTATATGGTAAATTGAGAAATGTATATCTACAGGGTAATGGCATATAGTATATTGTGCCTCTAGATAAAAAGGGCATATAGTCTAAGCAGCCTGCAGTTGGAGAGGAGTCTACAACTGAAAAAAGGATGGAGTAGTAAACATGGGACCATATTATGACACTGGCCCAGAGCTCTAATGTCATGAATCATGATCCATTTTTGGATTTGTGTCAGCTCTGGTTCCACTCACATTAAAACTTTTTTCCTTTTTTTCCTTTCAAGCCAGTGGGGGTAAAATGCAGTTTTTCCCTGTTGGCGAGCTGTGTTACTGCAGTGCTGCTGGGTCAGCTGATGTTGCTGGTGACCACTCCCACATCCTTTAAAAGGTCACCTGATGCATCAGCTGACTGTCAGTGATATAGTTTCTCTTTGGAGACCAACCTTTGCAGAAACGACTCTCTGATGTCAGCCAAGTCTGGTGTTTGGAGTTCTGTTGCTGTGCTATCTGTGGTGTGGAGTTAAGCAGTGCTGTGCACAAGCGAAGTGTTGTATTTTTGCTACCTTGTCCCTTTGGTGTCTGTCAGAGGAGAGGCTAGAGCTCCATGCTGGTCAGTGCACAAGCCAGGGCAGATCTAGGTGACAAATAGGGATGAGGTATCCTGATGTCGGAAGGGGAAAGGACCTGCATAGGGTATTAGGTGAGAACAGGGACAGGCTCAGGGTGGAGCTCAAGAGGTGACCATTCCTGATTCCCTATTGTCAGGGCCTTCCTCTCCCCTATTTCATCGGTGTTGTGTTGTTGTGCCGTTTGGTGACCGAGCAACTGTTGGGTCGTGTCACACTGGATCAGTCACTCCATGACATTTAATATGGGTAATGTGTAATGTAGACACATTAATCTGTGTGGTAGTGTACAGAGACATTATGTAGCTACTAGATGGGGGATTCTGCTCTTCTAGCCCTTAGGGGCTCTGTATATGGAGTCTGTAAACTATTCTAGCTAAATCTGCAGTCCATGACGAAAATAGCAGTCCCTCCCTCATGAGTCTTGCCGCATGGTTAAGCAATATTGTACAGCCACATATGGGGTAATTCCACATTCAGCAGATATTGTGGGAAAAATTTTGATGCCATTTTACCCATTTCCCAAGGTGAAAATGTAAAATCTGGGGCTAAAAATAAATTTTGGTGGTAAAAATGTAATTATTTTTTCTTCACTGTCCAATGGTATTAAATTCTATGACACAACTATGGTGTCAATATGATCATTGGACCAGCAGATTAATTGAGAGGTGTAGTTTGTAAAATGGGGTGACTTGTGGGGGGGTCTGCTATTCTGGCTACTCAGGGGCTCTACCAATGTGACATGGCACCGTCAAACCAGAGCAGCAAAATTTGAACTCCAATATAGCGTCTCTTCCCTTTTAAGCTTAGCACTGTGCCTCAAAATTAGTTTTCGGCCACATTTGGGGTATTGGTGTACTCAGGAGAAATTGCATAACACATTTAGGGGTCAATTTTCCCCTATTAACCTTGTGAAAATAAAAAAATGGGGCTAAAAGAACATTTTTGTGGGAAAAAATTAGATTTTTTTATTTTCATGGCTTAATGTTATTAACGTCTGTGAGCATCTGGAGGTTTAAGGTGCTCACCACACATCTAGAGCACATCGAGGGCTCCCCAAATGCGACATCTGCTAATTATTCCAGCAAATTTTACATTCAAAAAGTCAAATGATGCTCCTTCCCTTCTGAGACCCGCTGTGCGCCAAAACAGTAGTTTTTCCCAACATATGGGGTATCGGCGTACTCAGGAGAAATTGCACAAAAATCATATGGTGCAATTTCTCCTGTTACCCTTGTGAAAATGCAAAATTTGGGGTTAAACATTTTTGTGTTAAAAATTTGATTTTTTTTTATTTTCACTGCTTAACTTTATAAACTTCTGTGAAGCACCTGGGGGTTCATGGTGCTAATAACACATCTAGGTAAGTCCCCTGTTAACTCTAGTTTCCAAATTGATGTCACTTGTGAGTGGTTTCCACTGTTTAGGCACATCAGGGGCTCTAAATGCAACATGATTCCTGCAAATTTTAGATTAAAAAAGTCAAATGGTGCTCCTTCCCTTCTGAGCTCTACCGTGTGTTCAAATAGTGGTTTTCCCCCACATTTGGGGTATCAGTGTACTCAGGAGAAATTGCACAACAAGTTTTGTGGGTCATTTTTACCTATTACCCTTGCGAAAATTAAAAAAAATTGGCTCTAAAGTAAAATATTGGTGAAAAAAGAAAACTTTCATTTTTTCCTTCCATGTTCCATTAATGCCTGTGAAGCACCTGAAGGGTTCATAAACTTCTTGAATGTGGTTTTAAACATGTTGAGGGGTTCAGTTTTTAGAATGGTGTCACTTTTGGGTATTTTCTGTCATATATGCCCCTTACAGTCACTTCAAATGTGATCAGGTCCCTAAAAAATGGTTTTGTAAATGTTGTTGGAAAAACGAGAAATCGCTGGTCAACTTCTAACCCTTATAACTTCCTTGCAAAAAAAATTATGTTTAAAAAATTGTGCTGATGTAAAGTAGACATAATTCTGATTTAAGGGCATAAAAATTAAATGTTTGAAAATTTGCACAAATAAACTCAAGTCATACTGAACAAATTTTACCACTATCATAAAGTACAATATGTCACAAGAAAATAGTCTCAGAATCTGTGGGATCTATTGAAATGTTTCAGAGTTATAACCATATAAAGTGACACTGGTCATACTTGTAAAATCTGGCCTGGTAATGAAGGTGAAAACTGGCTTGTGTGGTGAAGGGGTTAACAGAGAACCTTAATGTGTAAAAAAAAAAAATGCCAAATTTTTTTTAAAAAAGATGTAATACGAAACTCTTATTTAAACATTTTCTGATAATGGCTTACTTTGAAGAAGGAGTTGTCTGAGTAGTGGACAATCCATTAATAATCCAATTAGTCAAATGATGATTTTTAATAGTACTACTTTAAAGTAAAGCAGACACGTTCAATTAAGTAGAGTTTGAAATAAGTGAAACAGTCATCCCACCAGGTGACCATGAAAAGTAAATTATAGGATTATACAATATTTATTTGGCTGCTTGGTTCATTCAAGTGCTACTTACACTGGAGGAGCTTACAAGTTTTGTGAACCTTGGGGTACAATAGAAAATATTTATTATGTTACTGTGATAGCAGACAAATCTGTGCAAATATATTTATACCAAAAGAAATAAAGGTATTATAGGAGTGATATATTTAATAACTAACAAGCAAAAGTCTATTTACAAGCCCTTTTATGACCAGCTACATCAGGAGTCCCTGAATTGTGGCTCGCGGCTGTCTGCCAGCTTGGTGAATTAGCTCCAGGTCTAGCAAACAGGTTTGAAGAGCACATCTCAAAATGGTGAATTTTGTGTGCAGCCATGCAAAGAAGAACAGATCTGGATGCACATATACTGGTCTTAGGGGTTTGGAGGTAAAATAAGTATGGTACGCTGGAGACAGGATGATACTACCTGTCGGAGGAGATGCCTGAAGCTGGATGTGAAAGTGTGTTGGGAGTGCTTGATGGGAGAATACCCCAGTATTGTGGGGGGTCGCTGGATCTTGTCATACTGCTTCGGGGTGATTTCTGTGGAAAAGCTTTGGTTATCATTATACCCATAATCAGGGCTGCCACTAGGAATTTCAGGGCCCCATACTGGCAACATTTTCGAGACCCCCTTGAGACTCCACTCAGGCTTCACCCCTCAAACTGTCCCACCTCTCTCGCTTGGAAAAACTTAACTTCTCACATTAACAGTTCCCATCACCAGATCACACATATAGCCAGCAGCTTGTGTTTTGGCCAAAAGATTTTTTAAGCCACCACCACAAGACACTTTTGGCCGAGCTCTACTCTACTGTAACCTTTTAAAAGTTTGTTAAAATATGCAATACAATTTAGGTATATTTTTATATATTTTTCAATTTTTAAAATGACCAATAATATCACATACAAGGGACAAATACCACTGCACCATGACCAGACACAATATTACCACCACATAGTGACCTATAATACCACATACAAGGAACAAATACCGCCACACCATGTCCAGACCACATATTACCACCACAGTCACCGAACAATATCACATACAAGGAGCAAATACTGCCACACAATGACCAGACCATATATTACCACCACAGTGACCAAATAATATCACATACAAGGAACAAATACCACCACACCATGACCAGACCACATATTACCACCACAAAGTGACCACAAAGTGACCAAATAATAGCACATACAAGGAACAAATACCACCACACCATGTCCAGACCACATATTACCACCACATAGTGACTGTATACTACAATACTGATCAGTAATAAAAAAAACACAATACTATCATCATAAGTACCATTATACACAGGAGATCTGTACTTAGTATGCAGTGTCTGTGTACAGGTAATACAGTGATCAATGACATTATACACAGGAGCTCTGTATATAATGTACAGGTAATACAGTGATTACTGGTGACATTATACACAGGACCTCTATATATAGTATACAGTGTATAGTGTCAGTGTATAGGTAACACACTCACTCACCAGTGACGTCTCTAGGTGAAGTCCTTCATTTTTGCTTTTAATCTTTCATCCAGCTCAGACCGCCATCACTTCTTCCAGCAGGGCTCATCTCTGCAGGAAATAACAGTTATCTAGAGCTCCACTTGCAGAACACATTACTTATTTTTTTCCCAACTTTTACATTACACCACATGAAGAAAAAAGGCAACATAGTAACTGGACAGCCCCCCATTTAAAACAGTATACTCAAAAAAATAAAATACATCACTGCAATAATAATAGCCCATAATTAGCCTCTATGGCAATAATATCCCCTATCTTGACCCCCGTGTGTCTCTTTCCTGGCTTCAGCCATATGTTCTCACATCCCGCCCTCATGAGTATCCATTCTGCCCCATGATCCTGCACAATCTGTCTCCATCCTGCCCCATCTGTCTCCAATCCTGCCCCATCTGTCTCCAATTCTACCCCATCTGTCTCCAATATTGGCCCCTCTGTCTCCAACCCTGCCCTCTCCATCCCTGCCCCCTTTGCCTCCAACCCTGCCCCATCTGTCTCCAACCCTGCCCCCTGTGTCTCCAATCATGCCAATCATGCCCCCTTTGTCTCCAATCATGCCCCCAGTGTCTCCAATCATGCCCCCAGTGTTTCCAATCATGGCCCGGTGTCTCCAATCATGCTCCCGTGTCTCCAATCATGCTCCCGTGTCTCCAATCATGCCCCCGTGTTACCAATCATGCCCCCTGCATCTCCAATCATGCCCCTTGTGTCTGCAATCCTGCCCCCTGTGTCTGCAATCCTGCCCCCATGTCTTTCATCCTTAGCCCTGGGTCTCCATTCTGCCCCATGTGTCTCCAATTATGTCCCCTGTGTCTCCAATTATGCCCTGTCTCTCCAATCCTGCCCCTGTGTCTCCAATCATGCCCCATCTCCATCCTGCCCCCAGTGTCTCCAATCCTGCCCATCTCCATCCTGCCCCCAATCCTGCCCCATCTCCATCTTGCCCCGTCTCCATCCTGCCCCCAATCCTACCCCATCTCCATACTGCCCCCAGTGTCTCCAATCCTGCCCATCTCCATCCTGCCCCATCTCCATCCTGTCCCCAATCCTGTCCCGTGTCTCTATCCTGCCCCCAGTGTCTCCAATCCTGCCCGTTTCCATCCTGCCCCCCAATCCTGCCCCGTCTCCATCCTGCCCCCAATCCTGCCGTTTTCAATACTAATTAAAAAAAACAAAACCTTTCCTCTTACCTTGCAGCGCTCCAGCGGCGAGCGATCTTCACCCCAGCCCGAACGCGCGTACTCGCCAGCGACTGACAATGACCAGACACCGGCGACGTGCGCGCTGACGTCAGCTGTCAGCCTCCGATTGGCTGGCAGCTTTAACTATTGCCGTGCAGGCCCGTACGGCAATAGAGTAACTGAACCTGTGTCCTGGACGCAGGTTCAGTTACTTTATCGGCAGAATCTGCCGCTGGGGACAGGGCAGTGGGGCCCGATGGGTAGAGGTGACGGGGCCCGATGCGGGCCCCCTCTGCTGATTGGGCCCCATACACCAGTCAGGGCAGTAATACCCTGATGGTGGCCCTGCCCATAATGGGGGCCCTGGTTTTCACTACTATCAGGTGGGCGGGAGCTAGATGTGGCTTGCGACCCTCTCTCAGAGCTGAATGTGGCCCTCTAGGTCAGAAAGGTTGGGGACTACTGCACTACATGGACACATTTCAAACTACCAGATTTGACTGTAGATCACTAACCTAAGGCTGGGTTCACATTAGCTTTCAGGTGCTCTGTGGAAGGCTGTGTACTTCCTCTTTTAAGCCCCACCTACTTCCGCATACTTCTGCATTTGTCCTGCGTACCTATCTTTAACATTGGGGAGGGAGGACATTTGGATGTATGCAGATGCATCGTTTTTATGCTCCCATCATCCGCACAAAATGCAATTTGTTGCATTCCCGTGCGGTCTGCGGGCACATCAAAACTAAGCGTCCGCATACATCCGCGTGTCCTGCGTACCCAATGTTAAAGATAGGTACGCAGGACGCAAGCAGAACTTGGCGGAAGTAGGCGGGGCTTAAAGGAGGAAGTATGCAGCCCTCCGCAGGGCCCCCGAACACTAATGTGAACGTCGCCTAAGTTACACTGCGCAGCAAATTTCAGGCAAGTTCTTGTCCCCTGAGAAAACTTTTTTGTACCTTTATAGATTTTGATATCCTGAAAATGAATATGTAATCCAAAAGTCTGTATCACTTAAGGTTTTTAGGAAACAACAGTTTATAGTCTACATGATGACATCCGAGACACTACATATATGTGCATCGATGTCAGTAGCAAAAGCAATTGTTCAAAAGTGTTTTGCAGACAACTTTCGTTTATAATCCCTGTCAGCTGTTTTTCGAATAAGATTCCATTAATAGTCAGCCAGCATTGACGTACTGCACTTTCCCTGGTACCTTTTCTCCTTCAGGGCAATGTCTTGGTGAAATCTTTCACCATGTTCATCGATAACGGCACCAAGATTGGCTGGAAAAAAGTCCAAGCGACAATGTAGAAAATGCATTTTTAGTGACATATTGCATTTCATCAAATGATATGCGGTGAGCATGTTGTCCACGAGTTGTTCAAAGTTCTGTGCCCTGCTGTTGCCAAGGAAGTTGAAGGTCACATCTTTAAAGACTCTCCATGCCACTTGTTCAGCACCTTGCAAAAGACCATCAAATTTACTGTCATTCATTATATCTCTGATCTGTGGGTCAATAAAAATACCTTCATTAATCTTTGCATCACTTATTCTTGGAAATTTTTGTCACAAGTAAGAAAAGACTTCCGATTCTTTGTTCATTGCTTTGACAAAATTCTTCATAAGCCCAAGTTTAATATGCAAAGGAGGGAGAAATATCTGCTGGATCAACGAGAGACATTCTTCTGTCCAGCAACCAGGTTTTCGCGGAGTGGCCAGTCCTTTCTGAAATAGTGCATTTCTCAGGCATGACTGTCTCACTCACAAATAAAACAACAATACTTGGTATATCCAAGCTGTAGTCCAAGAAGAAGTGCAACAACTTTTAGATCACCACATATGTTCCAGTTATAATTTCTATAATTAATGTGGGTCAACAGTAACTCCATATTCTCATACATTTCTTTCATGTGTATGGCATGTCCAATAGATATGGCAGGATAGATATTTCCGTTGTGTAGTAAAACAGCCTTCAGACTTAAAACTGACGAGTCAATGAACAGTCGCCATTCCTTCGGGTCATGTTCGCATCCAAGAGCACCAAACAACCCCAAGATGTCGTTGCAAAAGGTTAAACTGTCAATATGGTTGAAAAATTGATTAAAGTCTTTTTGACGGACTGCGAAAAACATAAACTCTTATTTCTGGTAATAAGAGATTCCGTTCTTGTAGCCTTGATCCTAATAATTCTGCCTGCCTCTGACAATTTCAAATACTGACCAAGTCACTCAGATCAGCTTGACTGAACAGATGTAGGTTAGATGTAGAAGGCTCAAAGTCTGGGTCTGCAGCAGTTTCATTTTCCACTGACATTGTTAGTTCATCTTCGTCATCCTCCATTGTCCATACTTTGGGCGGCTTTGGAACACAAAGACTTTCATCATGTGGCACTGGTCTTATGGCTGAAGGAAGATTAGGATATTCTATTGATTTCTTGTTCTTTGCTGAATATCCTGTTACATTTGTAAGACAGAAGTAGCAATCTGTTACATGATCTCTCTGCTCTCTCCATATCATTGGAACAGCAAACGGCATTCAAGGTCATGATCCATTCAGCCATTCTCTAAGTATGTCAGTATTGTCTTTTAATTCTTCCCCTGCCCAGGAGATGTGGTGTGCTCCGTACATGGTCAGCCATGTAGATCAGCAATTTTTGTAATTTCAATGGAAAATTCAGAATATACTGTTTCAGAAAAGATATAAGAGTTTTTAGAATTATAACAGATGTGAGGTAGTGCTGTCATTCAGTTAGGGGATCCTCGCTAGGCAGCGAACAAAACACATCCGGCACCGTGTTTTCAATAACCATAACATAGTCCATGCGGTTTATTCAGCAGCATAAACCCATAGAAGCAACATAAAGTTCATATTCAGCATAGCGTCCATTATAGCTTCACTCTGGTTATCCTTATATCACACAGGTCAAGCAAATGTCCATTACACAGGCTCTTCAGCCTCAGCGTTATCTCACCCACGTCAGGGTCACTCCTGGTTCCTTCACCATCATGCGGCAGACGTCCATTCCCTCCAGGGAACTCTCAGGCACGTGCAGCCATTAACACAGTGCTCACTTGCTGTCAGAAGGCAGCCCCATCTCACTCAGACGGGACCTTCCACACTGGACCAACCAGGTCCCAGCATTCACCCCATGTGACCTACCCTGGCCACCTTATATGGTCCATAGCCATGCCCACCGGGTCACATGACTATGACCTTACCACAGGTCCTTCACACACACATATACACTTTACAATAGCGTTATTAAACACACCCCCTGGGTGGGTTTGTAGGTAACTAGTCCCTGACACATTGAACCAGCACCTCAGCAGTATCACTGCTGATTAACACACACATAAATCTCCATTTCAAGGCCACCCACCTTGAGATACATAACGGTCATTCAGTATCTTGCCATTCATCCACTCTCCTGGGACATCCATACAGCGCCCCCTAGTGGACACAGTGGTCACTACACCACACAGAATATTAAAATGTTTCGTATGATTTCTCAAAAACCTTACGTGATAGGAAAAATCTGAAGTCATTTCTGAAATCAGCATGAAAAAATCTACCAGGAACACTCAAAACTGTCCGAGGGACAATACCTTGGTAACACAGTGTTATAATCTCTAATATGTACTTTTCCATCTGCAGCAAAAAAAAGAAACTCAGTTGTGCTTGTATCTCAGTCATTTATTTGCAGATTTACCTCATGAAGGGGCCACTGTGCTCCAAAAACTGCAAATTGTCTTCTGGTAATTATACACAAAAGGACACAGGACTAGTGCAGTAAATTAGACAAGTGGTGTGGAGGGGAGTAAACAGTTGTAGCAGGAAAGATTGGAGCAGTTCATATATTCATAGATAAGTGTAGTTATATTGTCCACTAATTGAGATCTGGTATGTGGCCATGATGTCCTCAGGAGGTCTGAATGGCACATTATTAAGTGTTTTTTTTCCTTTCAGATTTTACTAATTCCTTGTGACCATATTAAAAATATTAAAATTATCCGGTACTCACCCTTCTCAGGTCTAGTGCTCTGTCTCCGCTGCTGCTCCAGTGAATATGCACAGGTAGCAGTGGTGATATTACGTCATCAGCACTGCTGGTCTCACCTTATTTATTTTTTATGCTTTGCTTATATAGCGCCATCATATTCAACAGCGCTTTACAGACATTGTGATCATCACTGTCCCCATTAGGGCTCACTCTCTAAATTTCCTATCAGTATGTCTTTTGAGTGTGAGAGCAAACAAAGGAAATCCACGCAAACACAGTGGGATTTAAACCAAGGACCACCATGCTGCCCATCTTCACCCTGTACACAATCACCAAATAATTAGTTACAAACAAAATTTGAAATTGGAAAATCTCTTTAATTTATGTAGAATGACAATCTATACAACATATTCATTCCTGTTTTGAGTATGTCAATGGTCCTCATGCACTCATACTCTCAAACTTCTATATCTTTGGGATTCAAAGATACCTTTTAATACAAATATTTTCATGGCTGTAGGTTTGTGATCAGGACTACAAAAATGCTTTGCCATGGGTAGATCTATGTTTTTTCTTTTATTGTGTGAAAATGAGAATTTATATTATTTCTAAGCTTTTGCCCTGTTTGCGCTATATAGAGACCCCAGCAGGACATTTGGCGTATACTGTACAGTTGATCATCATTATATATGGACACATCCATATACCTAATTTGGATGTATCCGTGTGTCTGTGCACAATGAGTCATCCACAGCTCAACAGGAACTTAGGTATCCATAGTTACTACCAATAGCAGCAAACTGACTATATGCATGGGTGCAACCATGCATACCAAAGTACTGTAATGCCATGTATAGGAGTTAAGTGACATATTTAATAAGGAGAGAAGCTCTCCCTGGTGACGAGTTAAGGCATAAGCCTTTTTTGAACGTTAGCCTGTGAGGCAACACTGTGAGGCAACACTGTGAGGCAACACTCAGGCAACAGTGTGAGGCAACATTGTAAATATGGATCAAATTGATTGCGCTGCTGCACGTGGAGAAGCGAATCGCAGACGGATGCATAACCTGCATCTTAATGAAACAGATGAACAAAATTGTGGAAGAACTGCTGATGCAGCCCGACAGAGGGTGGCCAGAGCAAGAGAAACGAATGAAGTAACTGAATCACTTAGAACATCTAATGCTGCTCAACAATGAGCAACACGCAATGCACAAAGTGATACATAAATTTCACATAGACGAGAACAAGATAGAAGACGTGTCCAAAATGCAGGAGCCACTCGACGTTGGCAAGATACATTTGCCGCTAGAGGGCTTCTTAATCACATTGATGAGACATGTATTGAAGAGCACTATGCTGGCAAACTGACATTTCGATGTCCGTTCAGCCCATCTAAAAATTTCAAAGACGAAATGGCGCAGGACAAAACATTCCCTTCCTGCTGCAAGAGAGGGTGCATCCAATTACGTCCCATTTGTATGGATGATCAATTAGTCAAGTTTATGAAAGGAGAGTATCAGCACTCCAATAACTTTATGGCTAATATAAGGCAATACAATAGCTACCTTGCTTTGGCATCAATGGGAGCACAAGTAGCGCCAACTCTTGGGCATGGTCCATACTGTTTTCGAATTCATGGACAAATTTACCACAGAACTGCCCCGTTACATCCCCCTGTGGGTAGTACTCGCAAGTACGCCAAGATTTATAGCTTGGACAGTGAAGAAGTACAAGAAGTCAAGCAAATAAAAAGTGCCTCCCAGCACTGATGTCATCTCTTGGAGAGAAAATGAAAGCATTAACCCACTCGCAATGCCTTCACAATGATGAGGGAATTTGAAAGAGAGGAAGAGAGGATTGCTGAATTAGAAAATCGCGATCCACTCGAAATAACAATGTCAATTATAAAAGACTACAATGATGACCAGAGGCGCTACAATGCACCAAGGTGCAATGAAATAGCTATAATTTATCAAAATGCTTTGGGTAAACACCCATTTCATAGAGACAGCAGGTGTCACGATCCATTTTTGGATCTGTGTCAGTTTGGGCTTCTCAGATACAAACTTTTTTCCTTTCTGGCCATCAAGGATTAATGTCAGTTATCCCCCCAGTGGCCGCTGGTGTTTAATACATGTTTATTTAGTCTGCTGGTGGTGATCACTCCCACCTTCCTATATAAGGTCACCTGGTGCATCAGCTGACTGTTGGTTATGACAGGTCCTTTTTGGATACCAACTGTGGTGAAAACTAGAGCTACCTGGTGCAGTGGTGGTTCAGCTTATCGGGAGCAGTGGTGTTACTGCTTAAAGCAGTGTTCGCACACCTTACTCTGCTGTATGGTGCATGGCAGCAGAGAAAGCTAAGTGTAGTTTGTTTTCCCTTGTCTGTTGTTTCAACCCTTGGTGTTTTATTAGTGCAGTGGGACCAGTGTCCACACTTGCCAATTCCCTAGTGAGGGATAGGTGCTGGATAAGTGATGGACAAGGTATCCTGCTCGCCGACGGTTTGAAAGAAGCTGTATAGGGAAGTCAGGTTTGTCCAGGACTCAGCCTCAGGAGAGTGCAGTAGGTGTCTATTTCCCCGTTCCCTATAGCAGGGCCCACCGTTGTAATTGTGTTCCCTTGTTTGTCCAGTTGTTTGGTTACCGACCGATCATCGGGTCACACCACGCAGGGCCAGTCACATATCGTGACAGCAGAGTTCACCTGAAAAGCGAAAACAAAACAGTTCAAATCAGCTTTCTTCACATAAAGTGTGATGCAATGACATATCCACTTCTATTCCCATATGGGGACAGTGGATGGACAATAAATTTGACAACTCCAATTGCCCTAAGTGTGCAACAT
This sequence comes from Dendrobates tinctorius, assembly GCF_039654945.1. NCBI lineage: Eukaryota > Metazoa > Chordata > Amphibia > Anura > Dendrobatidae > Dendrobates > Dendrobates tinctorius. The sequence goes on along the minus strand of NW_027361827.1, from coordinate 25,361,445 downwards.
CAAGAAATTGGTGACATTGATCTACCATCCATACCAGTGGATCAAGATCGACAAGAAAAAATCACCCTGTTGCAATACTATGCATACAGGCTTGCCATTTGTGACGAGTTCAATCCCCTTTTAAACGCTGGGAAGTTGACACAACAATTTATCGTTGACAGTTACATCAAATTGAATCCAACAGGATCGAATATATAAAACAAAATCAAAAGGCATTACGCGTCCACAGTTATGCCGGCGTTATGGATCACATCCATAATGCTGCGTTACACCAAGGGCTAAAAGCTGGGACACCAGTAATTTTACCATCCAGTTTCATTGGAAGCCCAAGAGCTATGCAGCAAAATTACCAAGACGCCATGACAATTCTTCAAACTTTCTTCATGGATAGCGCTATCGAATAACTGTACCCGAACAGTATTAATTACAGAGCTTTTTCATACACAAGGTAGGAGTGGCAGGAGAGGTACACCAGGTATTTATGTTTGCTGTTAGTCTGCACATACGCCTGTCTGGTGCATGGTTACACCCCATTGCGAGGTCAGTCTGATGCGTGGTTACTCCCCATTGCGTGGTTCGTGATCCCCGCGCGTGCCCGAAGGGCGCACAACCACTCATTTACTTTATTTCTGTTTACAGGGAAATGCCTCTGTTTTTGTTAGAGAGGCAGTAAGTCTCTAAAGGTCATTTACACTGCAAGATTATCGAGAATGAGATAATCTTCCACAATAATTTTGCAGTCTAAATAGGTTGCTGATCACTTGGCAAATGAGCAAAACGCTCATTCGTGGGGTGAAGTGATCATTTATCTAATGGAAAGGGTGCTTTCACACTGCATTCAGGCACCCGTTCAGTGGCTCCGTCGGGGCTTCTTTCTGAACCCCCACAAAACGGGATGCGAACATATGCGCTGACGTGGCCATGGGCTATAATGGTGCCAACAGAGCGAACGTGCACTCTGTCTCTTTAAATCCTCATTGGTTTATTGTAAGACAGCATAAACCAGCTTTTGGAAAAAAACAAACTCAGCCTTTCTGGCTAAAAGAGGAACAAAACAACAAAAGAAAAACAAAATGCTGCAACACAGTCCGTATGTTGTGGGTGGCACCCTGCTCTGGAGCAGCACGGGTTCAGTCTGTGCTCAACCAGCCACAAAGCCTCTGGAGACTCTTCTCTCCAGGCTAGTTGAACCCAGACTGCCTGTAGAGCTCCGTTATTTCAACCCAAGCCTGTAACTTCCCCATCATGTGATTGATCACATGATCATGACCTCATGCAGGTCCTGGTGGGTCTGTCGGGGGAGATAAAGTGGACCTTCTCCCATCCATGAAGGTCCACATAAAACTAGCCCTTTTAATGCAACTTAACCCTCACAACACGTAGTGTGCTGGAGAAAAATGCTTTGGTTTCACATCACTGACGCCGTTAAGTGCAGTGACACACATCTCCCCTTTATCACCTTACCAGTGACTCTGTTACAACGCCTACTGGATGTGGACACGCAGACACAGTTTACTACATCTGAGTGTCCGCCTCCAGTAGGCGTAAACGCCCAAAAAAGATTCACAACAGAGTACATGCTCACTCTGTCGGCACCATTATAGTCTATGGCCCCGTTGGCGCATGTGCCCGAATTCTGTTTTGCGGGGGTTCGGATGTAAGCCCCGACTTGTGCCATTGAACAGGTTCCTAAACTCAATGTGAAAGCACCCTCACTGACATCTGATGCATACTCATTAGAGCAGCGACTAGGCCAGCCCCCTGAAATGGAATTCACTGATGATGCTTTTTTTCAGGGAGGTGGCAGGGGTTACAGCAGTAACTGCAGCCTCTGCCCTGGATGATGCTTCGTTTGAGTATCTACGTGTAGGAAGGCGGCCCAGCTTGGGCGGTGGTCCCCTGTTTACCGCGAGCAGACGACACAGACATGAGACTGAGGCAGTTTTCGGGTACAACAGGTCCGGGTTTATTGGCCGTCCTCCTGACGACCGCAGCAATACACCGCAGCACTTCCACAGCTCTCCGTATTCAGTACCGGGTACCTGCACCTTCCTTTTGTCGTAGTGATGTTCCTCGCGGCTCTTTCACTGGGGCTGCCCTAGGCCTATCTACCGCCAGCGTTTCACCGGTCCGAGATCGTCGTCAATTTGGTACTCCCGGGGCCTCGTCTGTTCTGCGGTTCTTCGTGTCAGGGCCACCCCCCTGACTTCTCTTCTCTTCAGTCCTCTAGTTGAGCTCTCCACTACTGTTCGTACTCCTTCACTGTCTCCTCTTCTGTCGAGCTCCACCCGGGACTGGAACTTTCTGGAACCCTCTCCTGTCCTATCTTTAACCTTCCTGGGCTCCTGTCTCCCCGCCCCCCATGACTATCGGTTTCTAAAGCCATAAGCTGCTGTCAAGTCCTGTACTCACGCTCCTCCCTGCCATCATGTGGTCAAACTAAGGTGCTGCACTCAATCTACACTTTTCCCCAGCTGTTCCCCTTCTGTCATTACATACATCTGTCTAAAGTGCACAAACCGTCCCTTTTCCCTACTGACAAGTCCGTCCGTCAGGTCACCTTCCCCACACTAGCATGCACTGGGATTCTCAAACAAACTGTCATCAAAAAGGAAGTAGTAAAAAATAAAATAAAGCCATCAGTGTAGTGAGGGAATGGTGGAGACTACTTAGGTAAAGTATATTAGAAAATAGATTACATTATGGCATTAAGTAGATAGGCATTTAGGATAAGTAATTTTTGTTTCGGACCACCCCTTTAATTCCAGATACTTCTTTAAACTTTTTATCACCACAAAATGTTAGTTTTATATAAGCAAGAGAGTAATTATTGACTGAAATGGACATCTCAGGTGAGCTGACAGATCCCCTTTAATAAAATGTAACAGAATTCTTTAACAAAATTCCCTTTTTTTTGCAGGTCCTCGAACATCAGTCAAATCTAAAACAAGATGGCTCCTATATTACACTCTTATGAACAATCCTAGACTTATAATACAAAGAAAACAGAAAGGGTTTGATTATTTGAATGGCACAAATAATGTTATGCAGGCCAGGCTTGTTCAGGCTTCTGTTCTGGAGGCTGAAATGAGAAATATTCAAGAAAGACCCCTGGATACTAACAACGTGGCATTATGGGAAAGATAACACAAGTCCTTTACAGTTGTCACCAATTCTGATGACTGTGAAGTTTACAAGTTGTGGCTGAACTGTTATTGTTTTTTCATGCTTCCAATTTGCTGATATAGTGCATTAGTTTCCATATAATAAAGTTGGGAGAACTTGCAGATTTTAATGGGTCAGGCCAAAACTGTGTAATTTATGTGCCTTCTGAGTCTTCCCTGATGTGTGAAAGAAGAATTGGGAATCTTCTATTTTCCTGAGAGATAAGCTGCTGACATTGGTTGCTTAAGCCCCCGTTACACATAGCGATATCGCTAGCAATATCGCTGTAAAGTCACCGATTTTGTGACGTAGCAGCGATACTGCTAGCGATATCGCTATGTCTGATACTTTCCTCCGACCGGCTCCCCCGCTGCTCATCGCTGGTCGCGCAAGAAGGTCCAGGATCATTTCTCGTCGGGCGCTTCCTGCTGGGCTTCCTGTGGCGCCGACGAGCGACGCGTGGACGCGGGCAGGCGGACGTCAGGATCGCCGCGTCTGACAGGTAAGTAGCGTCCCCCGACCCCTGCTATGTCGCTGGTGAGATCTGCCTGTGTGACAGCTCACTAGCAACCACTTAGCGATGCACCAGCGATCCATATCGTTGTCGGGATCGCTGGTGCATCGCTAAGTGTAACGGTACCCTTACTCTGCTCTCCTCACAGAAAAATGCATTCCTTTTCAGCACTGATTGGTGTGTGTATGGTGATGCCAGGAAAGATAGCTGTTTGGCTAGCTACTATCTTTGTGCTGGAGACGCAAATCATAGACAAATATATAGTTACAAAATGAAGACTTCATTTAGACTATAATTAAAACAGTGTACACAAATCAACACCAAGTAGAGACAAATAGACTGAAAAGTTGGTGGGTGAGTAATAGTGGAGCTTTTACAAACTGATACTGGCATATTTATACGCTTATGGTTGTTTAGCCTTACAGTTTTATACTGGGATAATTGACTTAAAATGACTTGTATACAATTACATTGATAAAACATTCGTATTTGTAACCATCTGCAAGTACACAGTTATACATGCGAATTTATGACTTTCCTTATACATGTATTAAGATATGAATAAATGTACTTTTTCTATGCATTTATTTGAATATGCACTAATGCACCCTATTTATGTACGCTGTAAGGTTTTACTCACTCGGCTGCGGGTTGATGGAAGCACAGGAGGCGGTTTTCATAAAAATGTCCTTCAGGTTTATTTGCTCCATAAACTTGCTGAAGTTTAAGCAAACAAAAGATGGTCTTCTGTGGTACAAAATGGAAACAAACCGAAAAACAAACAGTTAATATAGCACAGCGGGTCTGCACGCTCAGGTCAGTGCCTCAGCAAAACACACTGGAAACCTCCATGCCTCCAGTCACAGACCATGTGACAAGCAACAGCCTCCATTAAATAGGCTGTAACCACACCCAGAAGTGAGGTATGTGGGTAGCCAGACTCACCCATCTCTTATAGGTATCCGCAACCTGGACCCAGGTGAAACAAACAAACCACTTAGGCCGATTTCACATATGCGCTTCAGGGTGCAGCGACGGCCTGCGCACGGCCGCAGCTAAGCCCCGCCCCCTGCCGCGCCTCCGCCTCCGGGCGCATGACGCTGCATGCGTCATGCGTCCCCTATCTTTATCACTGAGGACGCAGGCCGTGCGCAGTATGTATTGGTCTAGTATGCGTTTGGTGGCATCTGCGTCCTTTTGACGGTGCGCCGAGCGCAACCAAATTGCAACAGGTTGCGTTTGGCGCACCATCAAAAGGACGCAGGCGCCACAAAAACGCATACTGAGCACGGCCTGTGTCCTCAGTGATAAAGATAGGGGATGCATGACGCATGCAGCGTCATGCGCCCGGAGGCGGAGCTACCGGTGGAGGCACGGCAGGGGGCGGGGCTTAGTGGCAGCCGTGCGCGGGCCGTCGCTGCGCCCTGAAGCGCAAATGTGAAACCGGCCTTAGTGCTTTCATTTACTAGAGAAAAAATACTCTAGTATCTCTGAAACATACCTCCCATCGATTATGCGACCATTAGCCACACTACAACTCATTGAGTCAGGTACTGGTGCAATTTTTGCAATATATGTTTTGTAGGAACAATTTAATTCTTTCGGAGTTTTTCCTGCAATTGTTCACGCACCAACTTTTCAGTCTATTTGCCTCCACTCGGTGTTGATTTGTGTACACTGCTTTAATTATACAGGGTGGGCCATTTATATGGATACACCTAAATAAAATGGGAATGGTTGGTGATATCAACTTCCTGTTTGTGGCACATTAGTATATGAGAGGGGGAAACTTTTCAAGATGGGCGGTAACCATTGCGGCCATTTTGAAGTCGGCCATTTTGGATCCAACTTTTTTTTCCAATGGGAAGAGGGTCATATGATACATTAAACTTATTGAGAATTTCACAAGAAAAACAATGTGTGCTTGGTTTTAATGTAACTTTATTCTTTCATGAGTTATTTACAAGTTTATGACCACTTATAAAATGTGTTAAAGTGCTGCCCATTGTGTTGGATTGTCAATGCAACCCTCTTCTCCCACTCTTGACACACTGTTAGCAACACAGCAACTTGACACCACACATCTTGAAAAGTTTCCCCCCTCCCATATACTAATGTGCCACAAACAGGAAGTCCATATCACCAACCATTCCCATTTTATACATGTGTATCCATTAAATGGCCCACCCTGTAGTCTAAATAAAGTCTAGATTATTCAACTATATATTTGTCTATGATTTGCACTCCAGCACAAAGTTTTTTCTTTTTCATTGTTTGCATTCTTATCAGGACTCCTGTTTTTGTGATCATGGCAGATCAGATGTGGATCTCCGAGAAATCAGACAGATACTACAGATTGGTAATTAATTCTTTCATAAGAAAATCTTTTTAATTTCAGTGTGCTGTAAATGTGAAATACAACAGGGATTTAAGTATGTAATATAACAAATGCAATCAAAAACAAGTGCAATAAATAAGATTTTTGAATGACAGACTAGTGAAAAAAAAATAGGGAGTACAGTCTACAATGTACTAAGGAAGGGAAACCTAGCCTGTCTGAGTTGTGCCAAAATTCCTCAATAAGATAATTTATATATTTCCAACCATATTTCTTTTCATTGTAGACCCAGGTAGCGAACTCAGTCCTATAAACTCAGCAGTAGCAAAACAAAAAATGCAATATACCCCCACTGCAATAAAAGATGTACTGGTAAATGATTCTATATCAGACCTGCGCAAAGTGCAGACCGCGGCTACGTCCGGCTCTCTGACTGCCTCAGCCCAGCCCATGGAGCAAGACAATCGTGGGGCTGGAAACCAGAGGTCCGCAGGCCGTACCATGCCCGCCCACTGGCTGTCTCCATTGTCTCCCTAGGCGCAGTCAGCATTGGTGGAGGAGGGGCCTCCGGCCACTTCCTCCACCAATTAGCATGTGAAACAGCTGACGCGATGACATCATCTCCGGAGAGTCAGCGCACCGGAGGCAGGGAGAAGAGCATGAGTATGTGTTTTTTTTTTCATGTGTATGAACATGGGGATTATATGGGGGTGACATGCAGCACATGGGGAATATATGGGGGTGACATACAGCACATGGGGGATTCTATGGGGTTGACACAGTACATGGGGATTCTATGGGGGTAATATACAGTGTTACGCCGCTCTCACCACACACCTCCAGTGCTGGCGCACGCTGCCCGACATTTTCAGTTCTGGTCTCGCGGCCGGCGCTGGGGTCCCATCTGGTGCGCTTGCGCACTACCAGCAGCTCTGACCGCACCGCTCCAGCTCTGATGTCTCTATGGTCCAGGAGGACCTGACCCGGAAGTTCTAGTGCGCATTCCCTATATCAGGCCGCCTCTTCCTGTAGGTGGCGCCTGATTATCGTTTTGGCTTCCTTGCTAGGCTTGCTTGGTGCCTGCCCGATCGCGCTCTTTATACTCAGGTCCACTACCTTGTACTCTGGTGTGTTCCCTAGCACGCGCTCTGCTTTGCCTTATATGCAGGCGTGCTTGCCAGCACGCGCTCTGCATTGCCTCGTACCCAGGCGTGCTCCTCACTGCACGTCCTACGCAATCTTGCATCCAGTGTTCCCCGTGTACATGCCTGCACTATGGTGTACCCTGTGTGCCCCCGTGTACATGCTCAGCAAATATCCTGTACCCTGCGTTCCCTCATGTATACGCTTTACGCACTCCTGTACCCTGCATGTCCCCGCCTTCTCCTTGCTAGTATTGGCCTCTCACGCCTCCTTCGAGCTGACCATCTTGTTCCAGCAGTCATGGTACTTTATCCCCCTGGCCCTGATGCTCCCTGTATTGGGGGTGGTCCTCACTAGGTCTGCTCAGAGGGTCCACTTCAGGAGACGTCATATACAGCACATGGGGATTCTATGGGGGTGACATGTAGCACATAAGGAGGCTATGGGGGTGACATGTAGCACATGGGGTGGCTATGGTGCTGTCATGCAGAAAATGGGGATGCTATGGGAGTAACATGCTGCACATGGGGATACTATTTCAAGCTACTTCACTGAATCCTGCATGTGTCCTACCTATGTTATTCATGTTAGCAGCATATATAATGGTATTTAACTATTTCAAGCTACTCCACTGAATCCTGCATGTGTCCTACCTATGTTATTCATGTTAGCAGCATATATAATGGTATATAGTTATTTCAACTTACTCTGCTTGTCCCCTTATGCTACTGTATGAGGTCAAGTAACTCTTCAAAGTGGTTTATGATCTATGTAGGCCTGGACACTTGTTTATCTGCTGACTACAGTTATTGTGTCCTGCTGTCTCAACTTAGATTGATTGCTAACCAAGGAAAAAAAAGTAAGAGATCTTAGAACTGGTCTCCTATATATTCAGACATAGCCTGGGGAAGCATTTATGAAGGGGGGCATTTATGTACATTTAATCGAAGTACGGGCAGTTATAACATGGCAGTTAGACAGGGCAGGAGACAGGTAAGACAAATTAATAAACCTGTTCCCTATACATTTGGATTACCACAAATATATACCATATGCGTTTGTATAATTTATATCCTGGCTGCTGCATTCACACACATCCACCACCCTTGCATTAACTTATTAAACTCCATCCATATTGGCCCCTCTGTCCTTTCCTCTCCTATGTATAGCACTCACGCTCTTTTCACATTGCTAAACAGCAAAGATCCATTCAGTCGCACAATCCAACACATGAGACGCTCTCACAAATCACTTAACCATCTGCTCACTTTCTATCCTCCTCCTAGTCGCAGGGGACATCTCTCCCAACCCTGGCCCCTCATGTTATAATAAGTCGAACCCCTCAACTGCTACACTCAGAAACCCCTCTAATCATTAATATTCCATGCATGTCTTCTATCTCTTTAATTGTGCCCTTTGAAATTCTCACTCAGTGTGTAATAAACTCTCCTTCATCCATGACTTCTTCCGTTCCGATTCTCTTAACCTTCTGGCTCTTACTGAAACCTGGATCCAGCAGTCAGACACCACCGCTGCTGCTGCTCTTTCATATGGTGGACTACACTTCTCTCATACCCCAAGATCGGACAACAGAGCAGGTGGAAGAGTTGGTCTGCTCCTATCACCCAAATGCACCTTTCAGGTTATCCCTAAAGTATCCTCACTTGTCTTCTCTTCTTTCGAGGTCCATGCTGTCAGACTCTACGTCCCCTTCATGCGAGTGGCGGTGGTGTATCATCCTCTGGGCCCCTCCCATCAGTTTCTGTATCACTTTGCCACCTGGCTTCCACACTATCTCTCCTGTTGACATCCCCCCCCCTCATCATGGGGCATACTAACTCCCCCATGCATGAAGACGGAAACTCCCTTGACTTGGTCTTCTCCCGGCTTTGCTCAGTGGATGATTTCACAAACACCCCTCTCCCGCTCTCTGACCACAACCTTCTACAGTCATGGCCAAAAGTATTGACACCCCTGCAATTCTGTCAGATAATATTCAGTTTCTTCCTGAAAATGATTGCAAACACAAATTCTTTGGTATTATTATCTTCATTTAATTTGTCTTAAATGAAAAAACACAAAAGAGAATGAAGCAAAAAGCAAAACATTGATCATTTCACACAAAACTCCAAACATGGGCCGGACAAAAGTATTGGCACCGTCAGCCTAATACTTGGTTGCACAACCTTTAGCCAAAATAACTGCAACCAACCGCTTCCGGTAACCATCAATGAGTTTCTTACAATGCTCTGCTGGAATTTTAGACCATTCTTCTTTGGCAAACTACTCCAGGTCCCTGATATTTGAAGGGTGCCTTCTCCAAACTGCCATTTTTAGATCTCTCCACAGGTGTTCTATGGGATTCAGGTCTGGACTCATTGCTGGCCACCTTAGAAGTCTCCAGTGCTTTCTCTCAAACCATTTTCTAGTGCTTTTTGAAGTGTGTTTTGGGTGACTGTCCTGCTGGAAGACCCATGACCTCTGAGGTAGACCCAGCTTTCTCACACTGGGCCCTAAATTATGCTGCAAAATTTGTTGGTAGTCTTCTGACTTCATAATGCCATGCACACAGTCAAGCAGTCCAGTGCCTGAGGCAGCAAAGCAACCCCAAAACATCAGGGAACCTCCGCCATGTTTGACTGACTGTAGGGACCGTGAACTTTTCTTTGAATGCCTCTTTTTTCTCCTGTAAACTCTATGTTGATGCTTTTGCCCTAAAAGCTCTACTTTTGTCTTATCTGACCAGAGAACATTCTTCCAAAATGTTTTAGGCTTTTTCAGGTAAGTTTTTGCAAACTCCAGCCTGGCTGTTTTGTGTCTCGGGGTAAGAAGTGAGGTCTTCCTGGGTCTCCTACCATACAGTCCCTTTTCATTCAGATGCCGACGGATAGTACGGGTTGACACTGTTGTACCCTCGGACTGCAGGGCAGCTTGAACTTGTTTGGATGTTAGTCGAGGTTCTTTATCCAACATCCGCACAATCTTGCGTTGAAATCTCTTGTCAATTTTTCTTTTCCGGCCACATCTAGGGAGGTTAGCCACAGTGCCATGGGCTTTAAACTTCTTGATGACACTGCGCACGGTAGACACAGGAACATTCAGATCTTTGGAGATGGACTTGTAGCCTTGAGATTGCTCATGCTTCCTCACAATTTGGTTTCTCAAGTCCTCAGACAGTTCTTTGGTCTTCTTTCTTTTCTCCGTGCTCAATGTGGTACACACAAGGACACAGGACAGAGGTTTAGTCAACTTTAATCCATGTCAACTGGCTGCAAGTGTGATTTAGTTATTGCCAACACCTGTTAGGTGCCACAGGTAAGTTATAGGTGCTGTTAATTACACAAATTAGAGAAGCATCACATGATTTTTCGAACAGTGCCAATACTTTTGTCCACCCTCTTTGTTATGTTTGGTGTGGAATTATATCCAATTTGGCTTTAGGTCAATTCTTTTTGTGTTTTTTCATTTAAGACAAATTAAATGAAGATAATAATACCAAAGAATTTGTGTTTGCAATCATTTTCAGGAAGAAACTGAGTATTATCTGACAGAATAGCAGGGGTGTCAATACTTTTGGCCATGACTGTATTATTCTCTATCAAGAACTGCCATCCCACCCAGGTCACCCCCACTTTCCACACTTTTAGAAACATACAGGCCATTAACACCCAAAAACTTATGAAGAACTTGCAGTCATTGTTGGCCCCTATCTCCTCCCTCTCATGTCCTGATTCTGCACTGAAGCATTACAGTACAATGAAACACTTCAAAGTGCCCTGGATGAAACTGCGCCTCCTATACATAGAACAACGAAGCACAGATGGCGACAACCCTGGCACACACTGCAAACACGCTTCCTACAGCGGTGCTCCAGGTGCGCCGAACGTCTGAGGAGAAAATCCAATCTACCCAAAGATTTCATCCATTATAAGTTTATGCTTAAAACATACAACACTGCCCTTCACCTCTCAAAACAAACCTATTTCAACACCCTTATCACCTCACTATCCAATAACCCGAAACATCTCTTTGACACTTTTCATTCCCTACTCAACTCAAGAGTGTAGGCCCCAACCACGGATCTCCATGCTGATGATCTGGATAATTATTTCAAAGAAAAAATTCACCATATCCGACAGGAAATTATCTCCCAATCCCCTCATGCACTGTCCTCCCTCCACCACTGCATCTAGCTCACTCTGATTTTGAACCAGTAATAGAAGAAGAAGTAATCAGGATATTTGCATTTTCTCGTCCTACCACTTGCACCAGTGACCTCATTCCATCACATCTCCTCTAGTCCCTTTCTTCTTCTGTCACCACTCACCTAACAAAAATATTTAACCTCTCTCTCTTTTCTGGTATCTTTCCTTCATCATTTAAGCATGCCATCATACAGCCATTACTTAAAAAACCATCCCTCGACCAACGCTGTGCCGCTAACTATAGACCTGTCTCTAATCTTCCCTTCATCTCTAAACTCCTGGAACGCCTGGTTCACACCCGACTTATCCGCTATCTCTCAGATAACTCTCTCCTCAGCCCTCTACACTCTACTGAAACTGCCCTCACTAAAGTCTTTAATGATCATCTAACAGCTAAATCTAATGATCACTACTCCATGCTAATTCTCTTGGATCTCTCTGCAGCATTCGACATTGTGGATCATCAGCTCCTCCTCACTATGCTCTGCTCCATCAGTCTCAAGGACACCGTTCTCTCCTGATTCTCCGCCTAGCTCTCTGACCGCTCCTTTACTGTATCTTTTGCTGGCTCCTTCTCCTCTCATCTTCCCCTTACTGTCGGGGTTCCTCAAGGATCAGATCAAGGCCCCCTCCTCTTCTCTTTGTATACTGCCCCTATTGGTCAAACAATTAGTAGACTTGGGTTGCAGTACCATCTCTATGCTGATTACACCCAATTATACACTTCTTCTCCTGATATCACGCCTGCCTTTTTGGAAAACACCAGTGATTGTCTTAACACTGTCTATAACATCATGTCCTTCCTCTATCTGAAACTGAACCTGTCAAAAACTGAACTCCTTGTGTTTCCTCCCTCTACCAACCTACCTATGCCCGACATTGCCATTTCCATGTGTGGTTCCACCATTACTCCCCAGCAACATGCCCGCTGTCTTGGGGTCATACTTGATTCCGAGCTTTCATTCACCCCCCCACATCCGATCACTGGCTTGCTCTTGTTATCTGCACCTCAAAACATTTCTAGAATTCGACCCTTTCTTACTTTCGACTCTGCAAAAACTCTTACGGTTTCTCTTATTCATTCTTGTCTGGACTATTGTAACTCTCTACTAATCGATCTCCCTCTTACCAAACTCTCCCCTCTCCAATCTGTCCTGAATGCTGCAGCTAGGATCATATTCCTCACCAATCATTATACCTATGCCTCTACCTTGTGCTAGTCCTTACACAGGTTACCCATCCACTCCAGAATTCAGTATAAACTTATTACCCTCATCCACAAAGCACTCCATGGCTCAGCACCACACTACATCCCCTCCCTCGTCTCAGCCTACCACCCTACCCGTGCCCTCCGTTCTGCTAATGACCTGAGGTTAACATCCTCAATAATCAGAACCTCCCACTCCCGTCTCCAAGACTTTTCACATGCTGCGCCAATTCTTAAATGTGCCCTAAAAAACGCATTTGTTAAGACTAACCTATCGCCTCAACGCATTATAAAATAATATAATTTTATAATATAATTATAAAAGCCACCCCACTATAGTGAACCCCAGCAGAAGTCTGGCAGCAGAGTTAAATGAATTCTACTGCAGATTTGAGGCAAGCTCTACACACAGTGGCTATTCATCTCTAAGCTCCTCAGTCTGTTCATATAAAGATCATTCATTGTGCAACACCCAAGTAGTGATCTCCGAGGCAGAGGTGATACGCATCCTGAAGGGACTTAAGGTCAAAAAGGCACCTGGCCCTGATGGTTTATCTCCAATGTGTCTGAAAGTATGTGCTACCCAGCTTGCCCCTATACTGACAAATATATACAATGTGTCACTGAAAGAGTGCGTTGTACCTCAGTGTTGGAAAAGTTCCACAATTATCCCTGTCCCCAAGAAAGTGGGATCCTCTGAGTTGAACAACTATAGACCAGTAGCACTCACATCTGTAGCTATGAAAGTCTTCGAAAGAATTATGATGTCCCACCTGATAAAATTCACGCAGAAGCTATGGGACCCGCTTCAGTTTGCCTATAAGGAGAATCGTTCGGCAAACAACACTGTCAATCTGGCACTGCAGTACATTTTGGATCATACAGATGAACTGCACTCATATGTCCGGATTCTTTTCATGGACTTTAGCTCAGCGTTCAATACCATTGATCCGAATTTACTTCATAAGAAAATGGTAGCTCTTGGAGTCCCTCTCAACTTATGCTTGTGGATTTATAACTTCCTGACAGCCAGGATACAGAGTGTAAAAGTTGGACCATTCACTTCGGACACCTTGGTCACAAACATCGGGGCACCTCAGGGGTGTGTTTTGTCCCTGTTACTGTTTTCTCTCTATACGAATGATTGCATCTCTTCAGCAGACTCTGTAAAAATCTTGAAATTTGCCGATGATATGACACTGATTGGTCTAATCAGGGGAAATGCTGAAGACTTGTATCGGAGTGAGGTGAAAAGAATATGTGACTGGTGTAAAGCCAATAATCTTGTACTCAACACTAAAAAAACTGCTGAGATGGTTGTGGATTTTAGGAAAGATCAACATGAGATACTTCCAAACTACATCCATGACGAAGTGGTTCTTAGGGTCACAGAGACCAAATTCCTTGGTGTTATCATCTCTCATGATCTTAAATGGGGGAAAAACGTGGATGCTGTTATAAGAAAAGCACAACAGAGGATGTTCTTCCTGCGTCAGCTGAAAAGATATGGTTTGTCTAAAGGTACCGTTACACCTAGCGACTCACCAGCGATCCCGACCAGCAATATGACGCGGTCAGGATTGCTGGTGAATCGCTGGGTGGTCGCTAGTGAGCTGCCACTCAGGCAGATCTCACCAGCGACATAGCAGGGGATGGGGATCGCTACTTACCTGTCAGACGCGGCGATCCTGCGTCCTCCCGCCCGCGTCCACGCGTCGCTCGTCGTCACAGCAGGAAGCCAAGCAGGAAGTGGACGACGAGGAATGGTTCAGGAGCTTCTCGCGTGATCAGCGATTACCAGCGGGGGAGCCGGTCGGAGGTAAGTATCACATGCAGCGATATCGCTAGTAATATCGCTGTAATGTCACAAAATCGGTGACTTTACAGCGATATTGCTAGCGATATCGCAGTGTGTAACGGGGGCTTAAGAATCTGCTGATCTTATTCTTTAATGCTGTCATCAGCTCTGTGATTTGTTCCTCTCTGATAGTGTGGTATGGGGGAGCCACTGTGCATGACAAACTCCACTTACAAAGGACTTTCAGAACTGCAGAGAGAATTATAGGTTCCCCCCTGCCTAAAGTCCAGGATCTTTATGATAAGAGTATTCGATCCCACGCATTGAAAATTTCATCCGATCCCTCTCACCCGGGACACTCCTCATTCCAACTACTCCCTTCAGGACGTCGCTTCAGAGTCCCCAAATGCAGCACCAACCGCCATATGAACAGCTTCTATCCACTCTCTGTTCAACAATTAAATCGTCATGTGTAGACTATATACTGTATCTGTCTTGTTAGATGTTACTTGTTGTATCTGTTGTTATATATTATGTTGCCTCTTTGCCACAAAGAATTCCTTGTATATATGTAATATGTACTTGGCGATAATAAATTTGATTGATTGATTGATTGCATTAACCTAAATATCCTGGTGTGGCTCATTCAAAAATTTTTAACATAACCAGGTTCCCTGCATCATGTTCTCACATGCTTTATGCATTTAATAGCCCTCTGTGTCTGTACTGTTATATATTTAGACTGTTAGTTCATGCAGCAACAGGAACACCCGATTCTTACACTATGGCTGGTCCAAACAAAGCAATTGTTACCATCCACCTTTTGTGTCTCCCCTTTTTCCTTATAGATTGTAAGCTTGCAAGCAGGGCTCTCACTCCTCTTGGTATCTGTTATGATCTATGTGATTATTGTTATGCTGTAATGTCTATTGTCTGTAGAAGTCCCCTCTATAATGTAAAGTGCTGCGGAACATGTTGGCGCTATAGAAATAAAATTATTATTATGGGGGTGATATGATGCACATGGGGAGGCTATGGAGCTGTCATACAGAACATGGGGATGCTATGGTGGTGACATGCTGCATATAGGGAGACTTTGTGGCTGTCATGCTGCACATGGGGAGGCTATGGGGGTGTCATGCTGCACACGGGGAGGCTATGAGGTATCATGCTGCACATGGGGAGGCTATGGGGGTGACATGCTACACATGGTGAGGCTATGGGGGTGACATGCTACACATGGTGAGGCTATGGGGGCCTCATGCAGTATATGGGAAGGCTGTGTGGGGCTCATGCAATATATAGGGAGGTTGTGTGGGGCTCATGCAGTATAAAGGGAGGCTGTGTTGGGCTCATGCTGTATATAGGGATGCTGTGCGAGGCTCATGCTGTATATGGAGAGGTTGTATGAGGCTCATGCTGTATATAAGGGGTTGTAGGAGGTTTATATGATATACAGAAGGGGCTTTACTTGGGTTCAAAGATATATAGGGGGTGTCAGCATACTTAAATCTGCTCAATATTAAGCAATACAATTAATATTAATAAATTAATATTGAATAGAAATAATTTCAAGCTATTGGTTTCACCCTCCACAACAGTCATGGTCTCTCATGTGGCCCCTCAGGAAAACTAATTGCCCACCCCTGTTCAATATGAATAATAGAAGTGACAAAGTAGATTCTGTAAAAATAAAAGTACATAGATATCTATTACATCATTCTATAAGATGCATGGAATCCATTAAGGTGGGGGTTACTGATGTCTACAACATTGGAGCTTACATCATAGCCAACATGGTCAGTAAACTTAACTTACATAGCTAATGTGTGAAAGTTGTCAGCCAATGCCTTTTGTAATGTAATGCCCTGGCAGACATGCTGGAGTCATGGTGGACCTCCTCTGACACTAGGTATCTGAACAAATAAACAACTGATAATGGGCATCTGCTGTCTCCATGCATGAATGCCTGGGTATGAATCTGGAGAAGAAAGACAAAACAAACAGTGGTGTGCACACCTGACACAAAAGTATATATATAGAATATAATCTTTATTTAGACACCTTTAGACATGGCAAAGTTAAAAACACTTAAAAACATGTATGAAACATGACAATAATTCAACACACCCAAAACATGAACAATATGGGACATATACGGTATGAGGCAGAGCTCCACAATAGGGCGAGAAAGCCAGGTAAATGAAAAGGCCATGTGCTATGAAAACATGTATCAAATGTCCACAATACAACATGCAAGGAAAATACACATACACCAAAATGCACAAAGTACACTTGAAAAAGTGCACCAGAATTATCCCCCTAGGCATGTGTCCACAGGACCAATATATCCCCTCCCCCCTATTCTTGAATGTCTGTATGCAGGGTCTCATGGCATAGAGATAGCTTGGAGTATACAACCTGACAGAGCAACAGGGTGTGATGGCTTGCTGAATGAGGAAGTGCAGGAGTCTAAGGGTGCCGTCATACTAAGGGTACCGTTACACTTAGCAATGCACCAGCGATCCTGACAACGATATGGATCGCTGGTGCATCGCTAAGTGGTCGCTAGTGAGCTGCCACACAGGCAGATCTCACCAGCGACATAGCAGGGGTCGGGGTCGCTACTTACCTGTCAGACGCGGTGATTCTGACGTCCTCCTGCCCGCGTCCATGCCTCGCTCGTCGGCGCCACAGGAAGCGCCCGACGAGAAATGGTCCAGGACCTTCACGCGCAATCAGTGATAGCCAGCGGGGGAGCCGGTCGGAGGTAAGTATCACATGTAGCGATATCGCTAGTAATATCGCTGATACGTCACAAAACTTGTGACGTTACAGCGATATTGCTAGCGATATCGCTATGTGTAACGGGCACTTAAACGATGCACCAGCGATCCCGACAACGATACGACCTTGTCAGGATCGCTGGTGCCTCACTACATGATCACTGGTGAGCTGTCAAACAGGCAGATTTCACCAGCGTTCAGGACCAGCAAGGACGCTGGTATCCAAGGAAAATATCAGGTAACTAAGTGAGCGTGTCGCTTAGTTACCCGCTGTGTACCTTGGATACCTGAATGCTCGGGATGGGAGCTGGTATCCAAGGTAAATATCGGGTAACTAAGCACGCACATCACTTAGTTACCCGCTGTGTACTTTGGATACCAGCTCCCAGCGCCAGCACGCAGGTTTCTCTTATTGTCATGCATAAGAAGAAACTAAGGGCCTAGTGCATCTGCATATGTGCTCACAATGGGTCTGAGGATCTCATCCCGTACATAATGGCAGTCAGGGTACCTCTGTTTAGCACAAGGAGGGTTGTGCGGACCTCCAAAGAAATGCCTCCTCACACCATTACTGATCCACTGCTAAATCGGTCATGCTGGACGATTTTGCAGGCAGCAGAACATTCTCCACAGCATCTCCAGACTCTGTCACGTCTGTCACATGTGCTCCATTTAGAACACAGAGTGCCAATGTCGAATCTGCCAATCTTGGTGTTCTTTGGCAAAAGCCAATCGCCCTGCTTACAGCCCAACACCCACCTGTGGACTTCGGGCCCACATACCACCCTCATGGAGTCTTTCAGATAATTTGAGCAGACAAATAAATGTTAGTGGCCTGCTGGAGGTCATTTTGCAGGGCTCTGACACTGCTCCTCCTTGCGCAAAGGAGGAGGTAGCAGTTGTTACCCTCCTATGCACCCTCCTCCTCTCCTGGTGAAATGGATGGTGTCCTGGTACAGTATCTGTTCAATGCTTTGCACACTGTGCTGACAAACACAGCTACCCTTCTTGCCACAGTTCCCATTAATGTAATATCTTGGATGAGCTGCACCACATGAGCAACTTCTGTGGGTTGTAGACACAGCCTCGTGCTACTGCACAGTACCACTAGGGGTGAGAGAAATGACAAAATGCAAAAGTGAGCAAACCAACAGCCAAAAAGGATGAGAACAGAGAAATGGTCTGTGATCACCCCCTGCAGAACTGTGGCGCCCCCAGGAGCATGGTCGCCACAATGGCATTGCCTTCCTCCTTGGGAGTGTGATGTCATGCTTGGAAGCAATAAAGGGTCTCTCTGGCAGTTAATCACAACACACAACACAACTCCCACTCCAGGCCAGCAAAGGGAGCTCTGAACCCAAAATTGGGGGAAGAGCTGCTCTCTGAGGGCCAGGAAGGGGAAATTGGAGTTCGTGTGAGGAGGGCTGGGGGATTGAGCAGAGAGTTCAGGCTCATTCCCAGCTATAGCGCATGATCTGGAGCCCGGTATCCAAGGCTGTATGGACACTGATGGTCCTGCAACAGGAACTGAAGGAATAGGAAGCTGTAAATGCTCTATTCCCACTTAAGACTCGGAGGCACAACAGCGACGGGTGAGCCAGAAGAGAAAGGCTACAGCTGTCTGCCATACGAGGGAGTTCTAAGGAGAATAAGCAAGTGGAACTTCAGTGTAACACAGTATTGCAAGTACCTAAAACTAAGCGCTAGGAAGGAGACTACACAACCCATCTGCCTAGAGAGATTCCTAAGTTGCTTCCAGGCTAGCCAGCTCCTGTGCCATCTGTAATCTGGACCCTGGAATTGCATTTGCCAAGCAAAGTAAAGGTAAAGAAACTGCACCCTGTTGTTTCCTTGCCTTCTTCCTGCAACCTCTCTAGCACTGCTACATCTCTGTGCCAAACACTACACCCTCTTCCTCAACACCTACCCTCTTCATCTACTCTGCCCTGGGACTACAGCCCTGCCTGTGGAGGGCTACACCATCATTGCTGCACCCCACCATCTGTACCAGAGGATCTGTCCGCAGCGTCAGCTTAACATCTTCATTGCCGAACACCACAGGTGACATCATGAATTATTCACTCATAAACTTTATTCCATCACTTAATCCCTTTTACATGGGCACCCAGGGCAACGGACCGGGTCACCGCTGCTGTGTCATTCCTCTCTGAGAGACCGGCCCTGTACCGAGTACCCCACAGCCCTGGGAAGGTGACCCATTTTGGCGTCACGAACAGGATTTATGGAGCCCGGTGTGTTATGAATCAGTCACCGTAGGAGGCAAAAACAGAAATACTAGCTAAGTCCAGAAAACCAGAGAAGTTGGAAGCCATCAGATTGCAGACCCCTGAACCTAACAACAACAACTAGCAGTAGCCGTGGGGGGTTCCTACGGTGCCCTAGACCCCTCGATCACAGCCGGAGAACTACATAGCCTTAAGACAGAAAGGAAAATCTAAACTGCCCCAGAGCAGACCCCAAAGCAATAGGCAGCCCCCAACATATAATGACGGTGAAGCAAGATGAAAAAACACTCACACAGATAGAAAGATAGGCTGAGCAAATGATGGGGCCCAAGCTAACTAAATAGGACAGAATAGAAAAGCTGCTGTCTGCAATCCGCCAAAACCCTCTCAAAAACAAGAGCCAACAGACTGATAGGGAAAAAAGCCCTGAAGACGCTAGGCTTCAAAAAGACTATATCAGTACTCAGGTATTTTCTGAAGACAGAGCAGAAAGGAATTCAGCTCACCCAGCAGGGGAAGGCAGAAATCCAGAAAAACAAGGCAAAACAAAACCAAAAACAAATGCAAAAAACAGAGCAGAAAACTTAGCTTTTGAGGAGCAGGAATCAGACTGGTCTCCTAGAATCCCTCAGAGAAATCACCCGCAAGGCAGAAGGGTGTCGGCTGCCTTATATCCAGTCAGCAATTCCAGTCACCCAGTCATCATCATTCTGCTCAGGTGCTTTGTAATCAGCCTCACTACCTTCCTTCACCAGAAGAGGGAGTTCATCAGCCCTCAATGGTGATGGGGAAAATGAACTCACAACACCGGTGCCCCTGGGTCCTGTGTGCCAGAGACTGTGTTGTGTGCCATAGACTGTTTGTGCAATTGCCGCCATTACCCCGCTGCTTGGCGCACGCGGGAAGTAAAAGGGGCGGGCGTCGTGGGCAGAGCCAGCCGGAGAGCGTGAAAAGTGAAGTGCCGCGCCGGAAGAGGCCAGCGCGCGAGAAGTGAGAAGCAGAGGCCTGCAGTCCCGGCGTCGCCCGATCATCCAGCCTGCACAGCGGCAGCCGGTAAACCAGCGCAACCCAGGGCCTGGCCAAATGTTAACTAGGGGGGAAGAGAATGTCTGAAGCAAGAGCAGATGCAGCGGTGGATGCCACTGCAAACCTCACAGTTCCACAAGCTGCAGGGCCCAGCGCAGCTGCGGCTCCCATAGCGGTGCTGCATCCAGCAGCCAGCGCTTCCTCCACAGCGCCGCAAGAATCAGCGCCCACCGCAGCAGTCCCCATAATGCCGCTGTCCATGCCCTACAGTTGTGGCCAAAAGTATTGACACCCCTGCAATTCTGTCACATAATACTCAGTTTCTTCCTGAAAATGATTGCAAACACAAATTCTTTGGTATTATTATCTTCATTTAATTTGTCTTAGATGAAAAAACACAAAAAGAATTGTCCTAAAGCCAAATTGGATATAATTCCACACAAAGCATAAAAAAGAGGGTGGACAAAAGTATTGGCACTGTTCGAAAAATCATGTGATGCTTCACTAATTTGTGTAATTAACAGCACCTGTAACTTACCTGTGGCACCTAACAGGTGTTGGCAATAACTAAATCACACTTGCAGCCAGTTGACATGGATTAAAGTTGACTCAACCTCTGTCCTGTGTCCTTGTGTGTACCACATTGAGCACGGAGAAAAGAAAGAAGACCAAAGAACTGTCTGAGGACTTGAGAAACCAAATTGTGAGGAAGCATGAGCAATCTCAAGGCTACAAGTCCATCTCCAAAGACCTGAATGTTCCTGTGTCTACCGTGCGCAGTGTCATCAAGAAGTTTAAAGCCCATGGCACTGTGGCTAACCTCCCTAGATGTGGATGGAAAAGAAAAATTGACAAGAGATTTCAACGCAAGATTGTGCGGATGTTGGATAAAGAACCTCGACTAACATCCAAACAAGTTCAAGCTGCCCTGCAGTCTGAGGGTACAACAGTGTCAACCCGTACTATCCGATGGCATCTGAATGAAAAGGGACTGTATGGTAGGAGACCCAGGAAGACCCCACTTCTTACCCCGAGACATAAAAAAGCCAGGCTTGAGTTTGCCAAAACTTACCTGAAAAAGCCTAAAACGTTTTGGAAGAATGTTCTCTGGTCAGATGAGACAAAAGTAGAGCTTTTTGGGCAAAGGCATCAACATAGAGCTTACAGGAGAAAAAAAGAGGCATTCAAAGAAAAGAACACGGTCCCTACAGTCAAACATGGCGGAGGATCCCTGATGTTTTGGGGTTGCTTTGCTGCCTCTGGCGCTGGACTGCTTGACCGTGTGCATGGCATTATGAAGTCTGAAGACTACCAACAAATTTTGCAGCATAATGTAGGGCCCAGTGTGAGAAAGCTGGGTCTCCCTCAGAGGTCATGGGTCTTCCAGCAGGACAATCACCCAAAACACACTTCAAAAAGCACTAGAAAATGGTTTGAGAGAAAGCACTGGAGACTTCTAAGGTGGCCAGCAATGAGTCCAGACCTGAATCCCATAGAACACCTGTGGAGAGATCTAAAAATGGCAGTTTGGAGAAGGCACCCTTCAAATATCAGGGACCTGGAGCAGTTTGCCAAAGAAGAATGGAATAAAATTCCAGCAGAGCATTGTAAGAAACTCATTGATGGTTACCGGAAGCGGTTGGTCACAGTTATTTTGGCTAAAGGTTGTGCAACCAAGTATTAGGCTGAGGGTGCTAATACTTTTGTCTGGCCCATTTTTGGAGTTTTGTGTGAAATGATCAATGTTTTGCTTTTTGCTTCATTCTCTTTTGTGTTTTTCCATGAAGAGAATAATACCAAAGAATTTGTGTTTGCAATCATTTTCAGGTAGAAACTAAGTATTATCTGACAGGATTGCAGGGGTGTCAATACTTTTGGCCACAGCTGTATATACCGGGAGCAGCCTGGCTACCGCAGTACTCAGGGGAGTCACATACCCTGAGTGAATTTAAAGAGAGACTGTGCAGTTTGTTTGAGGTGTATCCTCTGTCTGAAAGCCAGAAAGTGAACATCCTTATTGGGCAGCTAACTGGTACAGCACAAAGGGAAGTAAAAGCCTGGCAGGACACTGATAAAGAGACTGTTAAAAAGATCCTGTCTAAGTTAAGAAGCACCTTTGACACCCGTACTGCAGCTGAAATAAAGATGAGATTCTTTGGGTGTAAGCAGAGAGTGCAGGACAGTATACGGGACTATGCTCTTAACCTGCAGGAAGCGCTGCGAGCCATAAAGCAGATTGACCCCGACAGTGTGAAAGATGGAGACAGACTGTTAAAGGAGCAATTTATTGAGGGACTCCTATTCAGTACCAGAAACCACAGAAAAATGAAAAGGATCAAAAAGAAAGCACAAAAAGACCAAGATAGCAGCAAAAATGACCCATAGTAGTGAGCAAAAGTACAGCATGCTGGATCCATCAAGTACATTCTATAGAAAACTCGTGAAATTCAATTGCACATTTAGTCCATTAGGGCTCTGTGATGCGAGCCAGAAAATCCAACGCGACTCCCGTTGTAGTATTTTATTATCCCAGTCCCCCTGTCTCACTCCGGGCTCAATTCTCTCAATCACACGGAATCCAATCTGCTTTTCATCTCCACCATGGACAAGGTTGACGTGACGCGCTAATGGGGTGTCCCTCTTATGCCTAATGTAACCCAAATGTTCACCAATGCGCATACGAAGCTCACGTTTAGTTTTACCCACATAGTCCAGAGGGCAGGAACATGTGCATAAATAAGCGACCCCTACAGTTTTACAATTCGCAAAGGAATTCATCCTGTAAGTTCTATTCGTGTGAGCACTGGTGATTATTTTAGAAGGTGTAATAAATTTACAGAAACTACAATGTCCACATCTGAAGGTTCCGACCTGCCTATTTTGTAGGCATGTTCCCTCCTTCCTATGTGGTTCAAGATGGCTCTTTACCACTTTGTCCCTAATAGATTTACCCCTCCTATAGGTCACTGATGGGTCTAGGTGAAATCATTCCACAAATATTCTGGTCAGTCTTAAGTATAGCCCAGTGCTTCTTTAGAATCTCCATAACTTTCCCTGAATGATCGTCAAACGTACCTATTAATCTACTCAGGTTGTCAGGATCTTTCCTATCTCTAGGGATCAACAATGAGGATCTCCCAGTCTGTCTGGCCAGTTTGAATGACATTAGTGGGGTAGCCTCTGTCCCTAAATCAGTCCCATAAATCGCCTGATTGTACCTCAAAGTCACCCCAGTCAGAGCAGTTTCTCCTCAACCTGAGAATCTTCCCCCTGGGAATACCACGTTTCAGGGGAGGGGGATGATGACTCTCCCATCTCAAGAGGCTATTAGTTGATGTAGGTTTTCGATAAAGGGACGTTTTCAGGGATCCATCTTCAGCAATTGATATCGAAGTATCCAAAAATGTAATACTCTCTCCCCCAATCTCATGTGTAAAGAACAGGCCCATCTCATTTTTTTTCAAAAGGTCCACAAAATACCTGAAGGATTCTCTATCACCTGCCCATAGGACGAGGATGTCGTCGATATAACGTCCCCAAAACAAAATGTTAGGGGACCAGACGACATCCTTGTCACTAAGGACCACGGTATCCTCCCACCAGCCCAGGAGCACGTTTGCGTAAGAGGGGGCACAAGGGCTCCCCATCGCAGTGCCCCTGAGCTGGTGGAAGTATTTGCCATTAAAAAAGAAATAATTATGGCAAAGTACAAACTCCAACAGTTGTAGCAAAAATGTATTGTGTGCACCCAAATGAGTCCCCCTCCCTTTGAGGAAATAGTTGACCGCCTTCAGGCCTTCCACATGTCTAATGCTACTGTATAATGCTTCTACATCAATTGTGTCATGATCTCAGTGCGGGTTTGACTCACACACGTGGGGTTAATGTCTGGAACCAGTGCTGATGACTGGCATTTCTGGGGTTAAAGGTTGTGATCCCGGTGCAGGCTTACCTGCACACTTGGGGCTATGATTGTGGCCTCTCCCTGGTTCTGGGAGAGGCTTCTTATAGCCTCAGGACGCTCCCATCCCTGTCAGTTATACTCTTGCCCTTGGCATTGTGTGGTGACCCCTGAGTGTGTTTTTGCTGTGTTCTGGTTGCTTTATAATCTGTGTATGACTCGGTCTGTTCTCTGGATATTGCTTTGGATACTGCTTGGTACCTTCTATGTCTGTTTGGTTTTGACTGCTGCTTGGCCCTGACTATCCGCTCTGTCTCATCCTTGGTATGTTACGGCTATCTCTGTGTATAAACCCCGTTTTGCCTGACTCTGAGTAATTCTGTATAGTGTCTTTCCATCTCACTAAGCAGGATGCTAAGCCCCGCCCCCTTGCAGTCACATGACCGTAGGTCCCGTGTCTGCTTGCTAAACTTCAGCATCCACAGGTCCTGTGCATCGGTACTTTCTGGCTGTACCTGACCCCGGTGCCCCTACAGCGCGGGTGAGTAACTGCTCAGCGGAGGCTGCACGCCGGCGCTGACAGGATCCTGACACTCAGGACACGCGCAATGGCTCAGTGAGCAAGTACAGTGCGGTGTTCCTGACATTATAACTGACCATTAAGTTTTTTGTTTTTTTTTTTCTCTGCTGAGAAATATGGATCCCATACAATCTCTTGCTGAGCAAATGAAAAATCTGAGTCAGATGTTTCAGGGTTTATCTCTGGAGCAGCAAGCTCTGGCTTGTTCTCAGCAGCAGGTTTCTGAGACAGTGCGAGGGACTTTAGCTGCTGGGTCTCTGGGGGCTGGGGCGAGTGATGTTGTTTTGGTGTCCCCAGAGCCACCTGTTTAACTGCCTGATTTATTTTCTGGGAACAAAAAGGAGTTCAGGGTCTTCATGGAGGAGTGCAAACTCTTCTTTAGTTTGAGGCCACGTTCCTCTGGGGACGAAAGTCAGAAGGTTGGGGTAATTATGTCTCTGTTAAGAGGGTCCCCACAAGCTTGGGCTTTCTCCCTTCCTCCCACTGCCCCTGAGAGAGTGTCTGTGAATGCGTTTTTTGAGGCCCTCGGGCACATATATGATGAGCCGGACCGAGTGCGATTGGCAGAGGACATGGTGATGAGCGTCTGTCAGGGGAAACACTCAGCTGAGAGGTTTTGCACAGAATTCCGCCGCTGGGCCGCAGAGGTCTCTTGGGACGACGACGCACTCCGAGGACTCTTTCGCAGAGGCTTGTCCAAGCGATTACAGGATGCCTTGGCATTACATCCCCCACCTAACTCTCTCGAGGACGCCATGACCCAGGCCATCCGGATGGACCGCAGGCTTTGGGTCAGGGGGGTGATGCAGGCGGAGACTCCATTGTTCCCTAGTGGAAAAGAGACTGTTTCTGTACCCATGGATGTAGGGGCTCTCTCACTGAAGGAAAAGGAGAGACAACGCCGGAGAGAAAAGCAGTTATGCTTCTACTGTGGTAAACGGGACATTGGAAAAGGGAGTGTCCTGATTGTCCATCCTCAACCCGGTCGACGGGAAACGACTAGGTCTGGGTAGTCAGCGGGGAGACTACTCAGACCCACAGGTACCCTTTTCCTCGTTGTCTAAGGTGTTGCTTCATGGAACTGTTAGTGGACGATTGTTGTTTTCCCTCTACAGCTTTCGTGGACTGCGGATCATCCATCAATCTCATTGACTCCCAATTGGTCACACGCTGTAAGATAGGGACAGTTAGACTTAAGGTTCCGATCAAAGTGGTGGCCATTGACTCCTCCCCCCTCACTAAAGAGGGAATTCTCTTTATGTCTGACTTGTTTTCACTCAAAGTGGGCACTACCCATGTGGAAAAATTAAGTTGTTTGGTTCTGGACAATCTACCAGCAGGATTGGTGTTGGGCATGCCCTGGGTACAACGCCATAACCCAGTCATTAACTGGAAAACGGCGGAGATTGTTCAGTGGGGGTTTAATGATTCGATGTTATGTGATAAATCTGCACTATTGGTTGAACCTGTTAAATCTGTATCTGTGTCATCTGTCGAGCTGGAAGGTATTCCGGAGTACCTGAAAGAATTCAAAGATGTGTTCTCTGAAAGCGAGGCCGAGATGTTGCCGCCACATAGACCCTTTGACTGCGCTATCGAGTTAGTCCCGGGGGCTAAATTGCCTAAAGCCCGTCTGTTTAATTTATCTGGCCCTGAGCGCTTGGCCATGAAGGATTACATTGCTGAGAGTCTTCGCAAAGGACACATACGTCCCTTAGTCTCACCTGTGGCGGCAGGGGTTTTTTTGTTAAGAAAAAAGATGGTGGTCTACGTCCCTGCCTCGATTTTCGTGAGCTGAACAAGATTACTGTACGAAATACGTACCCCATTCCGTTGATTCCCGATTTGTGTAACCAACTTTCAGGGGCAAAATGGTTCTCCAAACTGGATCTTCGGGGGGCATATAATTTGATAAGGGTCCAGGAGGGGGATGAATGGAAAACCGCGTTCCTCATGACCGAGGGACTGTTTGAAAATTTAGTCATGCCGTTTGGTCTTACCAATGCCCCAGCTATATTTCAGAATTTCATCAAAGTGGTATTCTCGGATCTCATTGGTTGTTTTGTTGTCATTTACTTAGACGATATTCTGATATACTCACACGACAGTCAATCTCATCTGAATCATGTACGAACCGTTCTCCAAAGACTGAGGGAAAATCATCTGTATGCCAAATTGGTGAAATGTGTGTTTTTTGTTCAAGAATTGTCTTTTTTGGGATTAATTGTGTCCTGTGAGGGTTTTCGCATGGACCCCAAGAAGGTGCAGGCCATTGCAGATTGGGTGTGTCACGTCGCCGTCAGACTCGGGGCCTGCTGTTCCACCCTCAGCCACTAGGAGGCGACGGACTGTCACGCCGCCCTCGGGCTCGGGGCCTGCTGTCCAGGCCGAGGCGCCGGACTGACACATCGCCATCGAACTCGGGGCCTGCTGTTCCTGCCTCGGCCACTGGGAGGCACCGTGGCTCGTGCCCGAGTGATGGCGGCAACAGTGAAAGGGCTTCTGCGCAGGCGTCGAGTGGACGTAGACTCCGCTCCTCTGTCAGTCATGAAGGGGTTGGTGCATCATCATCAGGTCTGGTCCTGGGGGCGGTCCTGATGACATCATCAGCCCGGGAGCCTGTGAGGGATGACCTGATCCCTCAAATACCTTGGGACTGGGCTTGCAAGCCGCCGGATATATTCTTGGTTCCCCTGCGTGCTACTTTGTGATTTATTATAGTTTACTCTGACCTCAGCCTGGATTTCTGACTATTCTATTGCCTACCGTTTTTGTACCGTTACTTTTCTCCTGACTTTGGACGTTGACCTTGGCTTGGATCCCTGACCTCTCTTCTGCCTGCTGATTCTGTACTTCTGCTATTCTCTTGTTTTGTGACCTTGGCCTGGATTCTCGACTCTGCCTCTGCCTGCCGTTTCTGTACCTCCACTGCTTGCTTGGTTCTGACCACGTTTTTGGCTCCTTCCTGCTTTTCTATTGGCGACCGTTCTGCTCTGGCACTGCCCCTATTTTGACAGCGCCTCCTGGGCTCTGCTGTAAATCCAGATCCCTGTATAGGGGTAAAGGGTATTGGGGTTACTCGGGGCGCTGTCTTTCTGCAGCCCAGACTTGCAGACGGACGTTACAGGGTGCAACCCCGAGACCTTAAGGGTCTTCAGCGCTTCTTGGGGTTCGCCAATTATTACCGCAAATTTATTCGGGGGTTTTGACAGATGGTCAAACCACTCACAGATCTTACTTGTAAAGGTGAGAAACTGGTCCTCGCTCGCAAAAGAGGCCTTTACGACCCTGAAAAGAAGCTTTATGTCTGCTCCTGTGTTAGTACAGCCAGATCCGTCCAAACCATTCGTCATGGAATTGGACGCCTCTGGGGTGGGGTGGGGGCGGTGTTGTCCCACGGGCCTGCCACTCTAACCAACCTCAGGCCATGTGCTTTCTTTTCCAAGAAGTACTCTGCTGCGGAAAGAAATTACGACGTAGGCAATAGAGAGCTTCTTGCGGTCAAATTGGCGTTTGAAGAATGGAGGCACTTTTTGGAGGGGGCCAGTCACCCGGTGACGGTGATCACGGATCACAAAAATTTGTCATACATTGAGTCTGCTAAAAGACTAAAGCCCAGACAGGCCCGTTGGTCACTTTTTTTCCCGTTTTCAGTTTACGATTACATTTTGTCCAGGGTCTAAGAATGTCAAGGCTGACGTCTTATCGCGCAGTTTTCAGCCTGTATCGCCCCCTGAGCCACCGTCCTCCATTCTTCACCCTGGGGTTGTGATAGCAGAGGTCTCATCTGAATTGGAACGGGAGATTCAGGGGGCCCAGTTGCGGGCCCCGGCGGCCAAGCCGGAGGGGAAGTTGTTTGTCCCAGAGCAACTGCGTCTGAAACTCTTGTAGGAGTTCCATGAATCCAAGCTGAGTGCTCACCCTGGTATTTCAGCCACACGTCTGGCGGTGGCTAGGATCTTTTGGTGGCCTACCCTTGGTTCGGACATAAAAAAATTCATTGCTGGTTGTGGGGTCTGTGCTCATTCTAAAAGCTCTCATAGCCGGCCAGCAGGGGAGCTGATGCCCTTGGCAGTGCCCGAAAGACCATGGACTCACTTATCCATGGATTTTGTTACCAATCTCCCTCCATCTAAGGGTAATACAGTGGTATGGGTAGTGGTGGACAGGTTTTCTAAGCAGGCTCATTTTGTACCCCTGTCCGCACTACCGTCAGCTGAGACGTTGTCCAGGTTGCTTGTGCAGCATGTGATCCGGTTGCATGGGGTACCCCTGAATGTGGTGTCTGATCGTGGTGTGCAGTTTGTGGCTAAGTTTTGGCGTGCTTTCTGCAAAAAATTAGGGATTTCTCTGTCCTTTTCGTCTGCATACCATCCTGAGAGCAATGGTCAGACGGAGCGCAGTAACCAGTCCCTGGAACAGATTCTCATGTGTCTAACCGCTGCTAGACAGAATGACTGGTGCGATGCACTGCCGTTGGCTGAATTTGCCTTCAATAGTCGGGTGAGTCAATCCATGGGTATGACTCCTTTTTTGATCAATTATGGGTTCAGTCCTCATTTTGGTGAGTTTTCTCGTCTGGATTCGTGGTGTCCCGGGGCTGAGGGCTCTGTTCAGCGATTACCGAATACATGGGCAGAAGTTCAGAGGAGTATATCTAGATCTCAGGGCAGGTATAAGTTTTTTGCGGACAGGAAACGAACACCAGGGCCCACGTTTCAGGTTGGAGACAAGGTTTGGCTCTCCACTCAAAACATTAAGTTGAAGGTTCCTTCAGCCAAGTTGGGACCCAAATTCATTGGCCCATACAAGATTGTGGAAAAAATCAATCCAGTGGCGTATAGGCTGTGCCTTCCACCCTCTTTCAAGATCCCTAACGTCTTCCATAAATCTCTTCTGAAACCTTTTGAAGCAGTCCGGGGAGACTCCGAGTCTGCTGCTTCTCCTGTTTTGGTCGAGGGGCAGGTGGAGTACGAGGTTGGTCATGTCGTAGATTCCAGGTTGGTACGGCGGTCGGTACAGTACCCGGTTCATTGAAAGGGGTATGGAACGGAAGACAGGTCCTGGGTACCGGCCCGGTTGATGCATGCTGATCGCCTGGTGCGGGCTTTCCATGCTAAATACCCGGGCAAGCCTGGGGGTCCAGAGACCCCCCGTTGAGAGGGGGCACTGTTGTGATCTCAGTGCGGGTTTGACTCGCACACGTGGGGTTAATGTCTGGAACCAGTGCTGATGACTGGCTTTTCTGGGGTTAAAGGTTGTGATCCCGGTGTAGGCTTACCTGCACACCTCGGGCTATGATTGTGGCCTCTCCCTGGTTTTGGGAGAGGCTTCTTATAGCCTCAGGATGCTCCCATCCCTGTCAGTTATACTCTTGCCCTTGGCATTGTGTGGTGACCCCTGAGTGTGTTTTTGCTGTGTTCTGGTTGCTTGATAATCTGTGTATGACTCGGTCTGTTCTCTGGATATTACTTTGGATTCTGCTTGGTACCTTCTATGTCTGTTTGGTTTTGACGGCTGCTTGGCCCTGACTATCCGCTCTGTCGCATCCTTGGTATGTTACGGCTATCTCTGTGTATGAACCCCATTTTGCCTGACTCTGAGTAATTCTGTATAGTGTCTTTCCATCCCACTAAGCAGGACGCCAAGCCCCGCCCCTTTGCAGTCACATGACCGTAGGTCCCGTGTCTGCTTGCTAAACTTCAGCATCCACAGGTCCTGTGCATCGGTACTTTCTGGCTGTACCTGACCCCGGTACCCCTACAGTGCAGGTGAGTCCCTGCTCAGCGGAGGCTGCACGCCAGCGCTGACAGGATACTGACAGTCAGGACACGCGCACTGGCTCAGTGAGCAAGTACAGTGAGGTGTTCCTGACAAATTGATGCTAGAATTGTTGTGAGTTCATTTTCCCCTTCACCGTCGATGTCTGATGAACTCCCTCTTCTGGTGAAGGAAGATAGTGAGGCTGATTACCAAACACCTGATCTGGTAGATGATGACTGGGTAACAGGAAATTCTGACTGGATATAAGGCAGCCGACGCCCTTCTGAGTCGCTGGTGATTTCTCTGCTGGATTCTTGGAGACCAGTCTGATTCCTGCTTCCCAAAGATAAGTTTTTGCTCTGCTATTGAACTTATTAGTTTTGTTTACCTTGTTTTTTGGAGTTCAGCCATCCCCGGTCGGGGGTGTGCTGAGTTCCATTTTTGTCTCTGATCAGTTTGTCTCTTTGCTCTGTCTTCAGAATTTACCTGAGTGCTGATATAGTCTTTTTGAAGTCCTAGAGACTTCAGGGCCTGTTTTTCCTATCAAACGGTTTGGACATTTTTTGGTAGGGTTTTTTACGGATTGCAGACAGCAGCTTTTCTATCCTGTCCTTTTTAGTTAGCTTAGGCCCCATCATTTGCTCAACCTATCTTTCTATCTGTGTTAGTGTTTTCATCTTGCTTCACCGTCATTATATGTTGGGGGCTGCCTATTGCTTTGGGGTCTGCTCTGGGGCAGTTTAGAATTCCCCTTTCTTTCTTTAGGCCTATTTAGTTCTCCGGCTGTGATCGAGGGGTCTAGGGCATCGTAGGAACCCCCCATGGCTACTGTTAGTTGTTGTGGATAGGATCAGGGGTCTGCAATCCGATAGCTACCAACCTCTCCGGTTTTCTGGACTTAGCTTGTATTTTTGTTTTTTCCTCCTTCGGTGACTCATTCATAACGGAATCACCAGCCATACCGCAGATCCTAGGGTACTCAATAGCAAGAGAGAATTGTAAAAAAATTAAAAAAAAGAGAGTTTGTCAGAATTTTTTTTTTTTCTTGTGCATATTTTTTCCTCTATGTCTCTGAGGCCGTAGGGGGAATTTTTTTTCTTTCTCAATGGAGATGAAGCAATTGTCTGATCGTGTGGAGCAGCTCACTGCTGAAGTGCGGGGAATTTCGGCCTATCTTGCTCATTCACATGCTGCTGAACCAAAGATCCCTACTCCTGATGTGTTTTTTGGGGATCGGTTTAAATTTTTGAATTTTAAGAATAATTGTAAATTATTTTTTGCCTTGAAGCCTAACTCGTCGGGGAGCTCCGCGTAGCAGGTTAAAATTGTCATCTCTTTGCTGCGCGGCGATCCCCATGATTGGGCGTTTTCTTTGAAACCTGATGATCCTATTCTTACTAATGTGAACGCATTTTTTCAAGCCTTGGGGTTGTTGTATGATGAACCTATGCTATTGATCAGGCTGAAAAGGCTTTGTTGGCATTGAGCCAGGGTCGGGATTCTGCAGAGTTGTACTGTCAAAAATTCCGAAAGTGGGCGGTGCTTACTACCTGGAATGATGGTGCCTTGGCAGCTCTCTTTCGGAAGGGTTTGTCAGAAACCGTAAAAGATACTATGGTGGGATTTCCTGTTCCCTCTGGTCTTGACGATTCTATGTCATTAGCCATTCAGGTTGATCGCGAACGCAAAACCGCACGAGAGGTGTTGCCACCTGTTGAACAAATGTCTGAACCTATGCAATGTGATAGAGTTCTGTCTAGGGCGCAACATCAGGAGTTCAGAAGGCGTAATAAGCTGTGTTTCTTCTGTGGTGATGCCTCGCATATTATTTCTGTCTGCCCTAAACGAGAGAAACGTTTTGCACACACATTTGCTGTGGGTGGTGTTCAACCTAAGTTTCTTCTGGCAATTACTCTTATCTGCTCCCTGTCCACATTTTCCGCTAAGGCTTTTGTGGATTCGGGAGCAGCTCTGAACCTGATGGACTTGGATTTAGCTAAACGTTGTGGATTTCCTATGACACCTCTGCGGACGTCTATCCCTTTGTGGGGTATTGATGCTACTCCTTTGGCGAAGAATAAACCTCAGTTTTGGACCCAGGTGGTAATGCGGGTCGCCCCAGACCATCAAGAGAATTGCAGATTTTTGGTGTTGCATAATTTGCATGATACCATTGTTCTGGGGTTTCCCTGGTTACAAATCCATAATCCAGTTTTGGATTGGAAATCTGTGTCTGTGGTGAGTTGGGGTTGTCGGTGTGCCCTTAGTGATGCTCCTGTTTTCTCCACCTCTCCCCAGTCGCATGATGTTCCTGACTATTTGGCTGATTATTATGATGTATTTAGTGAGAATGAGTCTGCGTCTTTGCCTCCTCATAGGAGTTATGACTGTGCAATTGAGCTGAGCCCTGGGTGTAAATTTCCCAAGGGTCGACTTTTCAATTTATCTGTACCCGAGCACGAGGCTATGCGATCCTATATTAAGGAGTCGTTAGAGAAGTGTCATATTAGACCATCCTCTTCACCCTTAGGTGCTGGGTTTTTTTTCGTGGCTAAGAAAGATGGGTCATTAAGGCCTTGTATTGACTATCGTTCCCTCAACAAAATTACTGTTTAATATCAGTATCCGTTACCCCTGATTTCTGATCTATTCTCCAGAGTTAAAGGTGCTTGCTGGTTTACAAAGCTTGACCTCAGGGGGGCGTATAATCTTATTCGCATTAAGCATGGGGACGAATGGAAGATGGCGTTTAATACTCCGGAGGGACATTTTGAGTACCTGGTGATGCCTTTTGGGATCACTAATGCCCCTTCTGTCTTCCAGTGCTTCATGAATGATATTTTCCGAGACTTGGTGGATAAATTTTTGATCATCTATCTGGATGATATTTTGATCTTTTCCAAGGATTGGGACTCTAATGTGGAACATGTTCGGACTGTGTTCCGGATTTTGAGGGAGAATTCCCTGTATGTCAAGGGATCGAAATGCCTTTTTGGTGTACAGAGGATTTCATTTTTGGGATTTATTTTGTCACCGTCAACTATTGAAATGGACCCGGCCAAGGTACAGGCCATTTATGATTGGGTTTAGCCCACTTCTTTGAAGGCCCTCCAGAAGTTTTTGGGTTTTGCTAATTTTTATCGTAAATTTATAGCTAATTTTTCTGGTATTGCCAATCCATTGACTGATTTGACTAAGAAGGGTGCTGATGTGCTGAATTGGTCTCCGGAGGCAGTTTCTTCCTTTCAGGAGCTGAAGCGAATGTTCACTTCTGCTCAGGTTTTGTGGCAACCTGATGTCTCACTCCCATTTCAGGTAGAGGTGGACGCTTCTGAGATTGGTGCAGGAGCTGTTTTGTCCCAAAAAGATCCTGTAACATCTAAAATGAATCCCTGTGCTTTCTTTCCCCGAAAGTTCTCCCCATCCGAACGTAACTATGATGTGGGGAATCGGGAACTGTTAGCCATGAAATGGGCATTTGACGAGTGGAGACATTGGTTGAGGGAGCTAAACATCAAGTCGTGGTCCTTACTGACCACAAGAATTTGATTTACCTGGAGTCGGCCAAACGCTTGAATCCTAGACAGGCTAGGTGGGCCTTGTTTTTCACACTTTTTGATTTTGTGGTCTCTTTTCTTCCGGGCACTAAGAATGTCAAGGCAGACGCCCTCTCTAGGAGTTTCTCTGCTGATTCTCCTGTGGTGACCAAGCCTGCTACCATGTTAGGTGAGGGGGTAGTTCTTTCTGCCATCTCGCCCGATTTGAGACGTGCACTGGAAGAGTTTCAGGAGGACAAACCTGAGCGTTGTCCCATTGGAAAATTGTATGTTCCTGACCAGTGAAGGAAGAGAGTGATGTCTAAAGTTCATTGCTCTGCATTGGCTGGTCATCCAGGTATTTTTGGTGCTAGAGATATGGTGAGTCGGTCTTTTTGGTGGCCCGCCTTGTCTCGTGATGTCAGGAATTTTGTGCAGTCCTGTGGGACTTGCTCTCGGTCTAAACCTTGTTCTCGCTCTAGTGGGTTGTTGGTGCCTTTGCCGCTGCCCAGGAGGCCATGGACCCATATTTCAATGGATTTTATCTCTGATATGCCTGTCTCTCAGAGAATGACTGTTATTTGGGTGATCTGTGATAGATTCTCTAAGATGGTCCATCTTGTGCCACTCCCTAAGTTGCCATCTCCCTCAGAGTTGGTGCCCTTGTTTTTGCAACAGGTGGGATTCCTGAGAACATTGTATCTGACAGAGGAGTTCAGTTTGTGTCTAGATTTTGGAGGACTTTCTGTTCCAAGCTGGGAATTCAGTTGTCCTTCTCCTCTGCGTTTCACCCTCAGACCAATGGGCAGACGGAGAGAACAAACCAGACTTTGGAGTCGTATTTGAGATGTTTTATTTCTGCTGATCAGGATGATTGGGTTTCATTTTTGCCCTTGGCCGAATTTGCTTTAAATAATAGAGCTAGTTCTGCCACTTTGAAGTCACCTTTTTTTTGTAACTTTGGGTTTCATCCTCGATTCTCTTCAGGGCAGGTGGAGCCTTCTGCCTACCCAGGTGTTGACACTGTGGTGGAGAGAATGCACCAGATCTGGGACCAAGTGGTGGATAAGTTGTCTCTCTCCCAGGAAAAGGCCCAGCGGTTTTCCAACCGGCATAGGACCATTGGTCCCCAGTTTAAGGTGGGTGATATGGTTTGGTTGTCATCAAAGAATATCGCTATGAAGGTGGCTTCTCCAAAGTTTAAACCTAGATTTATTGGACCTTACAAGATTTTGGAGATCCTTAATCCAGTCTCTTTTCGATTGGCCCTTCCTGTTACATTTAAGATCCATAACGTGTTTCATAAGTCTCTGTTAAAGAGGTTTGTTGAGCCAGTAGTTCCTGTGGTGGCACCTCCTGAACCGGTATTGGTTGAAGGTAATGTCGAATATGAGGTTGAGAAGATACTGGATTCTCGCCTGGCTAGACGGAGACTACAGTATTTGGTTAAATGGAAGGGTTATGGCCAGGAGGATAATTCTTGGGTCCCTGCATCCGATATTCTTGCCGAAAGATTGGTTCATGCCTTTCATCGGGCCCATCCTGATCGCCCTGGTGGCGTGGATGAGGGTTCGGTGACCCCTCCTCAAGGGGGAGGTACTGTTGTGAGTTCATTTTCCCCTTCACCGTCGATGTCTGATGAACTCCCTCTTCTGGTGAAGGAAGGTAGTGAGGCTGATTACCAAACACCTGATCTGGTAGGTGATGACTGGGTAACAGGAAATTCTGACTGGATATAAGGCAGTCGACACCCTTCTGAGTCGCTGGTGATTTCTCTGCTGGATTCTTGGAGACCAGTCTGATTCCTTCTTCCCAAAGATAAGTTTTTGCTCTGCTATTGAACTTATTAGTTATGTTCTGTTTTCCTTGTTTTTTGGAGTTCAGCCATCCCCGGTCGGGGGTGTGCTGAGTTCCATTTTTGTCTCTGATCAGTTTGTCTCTTTGCTCTGTCTTCAGAATTTACCTGAGTGCTGATATAGTCTTTTTGAAGTCCTAGCGACTTCAGGGCCTGTTTTTCCTATCAGACGGTTGGGACATTTTTTGTTAGGGTTTTTTACGGATTGCAGACAGCAGCTTTTCTATCCTGTCCTTTTTAGTTAGCTTGGGCCCCATCGTTTGCTCAACCTATCTTTCTATCTGTGTTAGTTTTCATCTTGCTTCACCGTCATTATATGTTGGGGGCTGCCTATTGCTTTGGGGTTTGCTCTGGGGCAGTTTAGATTTCCCCTTTCTTTCTTTAGGCCTATTTAGTTCTCCGGCTGTGATCGAGGGGTCTAGGGCATCGTAGGATCCCCCCACGGCTACTGTTAGTTGTTGTGGATAGGATCAGGGGTCTGCAATCCGATAGCTACCAACCTCTCCGGTTTTCTGGACTTAGCTTGTATTTTTGTTTTTTCCTCCTTCGGTGACTCATTCATAACACAGCACTCTGGCATATTCTGAAGACAGAGCAATAGAGACCAATCTAATAAGGGACAAAAAGCAAACTGACACAAGCAGTAACATAAGAATGGAAATTCAGCACAGCCCCAGCCGGGGCTGGCTGACCACACAAAACTGAATAGACAACACCAAATCAAATGTGAACAATAGCAAGAACACTTAGCTTGAGAATGCAGGGACTGAGCTGGAAACTAAGACCTCAGGAGGCAGGAAAAATCACCAGCAGGGATAGAGGGAGTCGGCTGTCTTAAATCCAGTCAGAGACTCCAGATGTCCAATTGTCGTCCTCATTATCAGGTGGCAGGTCTCTGTTAATTAGATCAGCTTCATTACCTCCTGCAACCACCAGAGGGAGCCTGGAAAAAGAACTCACGACTCCTCTGTCAATGCAACCAGCTCCACCACCCTCACCAGCAACCAGAGGCAGACCAGAAAGTGAATTCACAACAGCAACCATAATACACTCATACCCGTGCAACTGTACCAAGTCCCGGTATAATGAGCGGTGCATTAGGATGAGTCATACAGAGTCGTACTTAGTGGTTCCAACCTTCCACATGACCATACTGTTCCCATAGCAACCATCAACTCGCATATAACGCAGGCACAGAAGTAAACATTCCCACCCTTAACATCATGAACATAGTTAGCGGCGCATGTGAATTACAGATGCAGGGCCAGAAGTGACATCCCCCCGGCCTCCAGTGCGGTGCGCGAGTATACAGGCCGCATTAATGCGACCAGGATCTCACACCCCACACACCACAGACTCCGGGGACAACGCTCCGCCCATACGTGTCATGGACATGCGCATATGTTCCTGGAAGAACTGGCGCCATAATAAACAAGCCACATCGCTCCCAGCATGACGCAGTCTGGAATCCACTGCCCAAAACCGCAAGGGGAAATCAGAGTCCCCGCGACATGCCGCAGCAAACAGCAGGACAGCGCCAATATGTAATAGCCATGGGAGTCGTGTTAATGTCCAGACCTGAATAATCACAATCAAAACATTCTATATCAAGTTCACTCTGTTCATACATTTATCATTGTAGAGATATAAAGTGACATAGTGCATAATTCATACATAATCATTGTATATGTGTCAAAGTGCATAATACACAATATAATATATTATAGGTACATAATAAAGATAACAATAAAGTGACATAGTGCAATACAATACAAATACTACTAGTGATAAATACTAAACAGTATCAATAATTACAAAAAGTGCCTGCGCTATATGCGAGTTGATGGATGCTATGGGAACAGTACGGTCATGTGGAAGGTGGGAACCACTAAGTACGACTCTGTATGACACCCTTATGTGCCTCTCATTATACCGGGACTTGGTACAGTTGCACGGGTATGTGTGAGTTGATGGTTGCTATGGGAGCAATGCGGTCATGTTGAAGGTGGGAGCCATTGAATATGACATGGTTCCATATAAGCAGCCCGGCACTAACCGAGATGAAGAGCTGGAGGCCGACAAAGTGCCGGAGTTCTGAGGATCTGCCAAGAAGTTGGCAGCTATTGGGGAACAAAATCGGGCAGAATCTCAGAAAAGTGTGATGGGACAGCCTCGTGATGAGTAGGTAGTGGGTACGAATTCAGCAGGAGGATGGAGAGCTCGCCCGACTTCAGCAGTGGGTGGCCCTCAAACAACTGCCTAGCCGGAAGGAGAGAAAAAAACCTGTCTCATTGTACGAAACAAATCCTACGGCAATGGGAGAGGCTCCACCTGACAGAAGGATTGCTGTATAGAAAAGTTCAGTTACAGCGGGACCTGACTGTCACTTGGCAAGTAGTGATTCCTAAGAAGCTGTTACATCAAGTGGCCACAGAGGCACATGAAAAAGGGGCAAACTTCAGTCAAGAAAAAAACCTTTCAGTGGTTGCAGAGACTATTGTAACATCTACTGTAGCTGACAGCTAAGTGCACACGTACCGGAACTCTAGCGGAAATTACCGCGAGAATTCCGGAATTCCAGTCCGCGGGAAAATCGCATTTTAAATTCCCGCGATTTTCCCGCGGAAAAACTAGCATTTTGCAAGCGTAATTAGCTTGCAGAATGCTAGCGTTTTCCAAGCGATCTGTAGCATCGCTTGGAGAACTGATTGACAGGTTGGTCACACTCATCAAACATAGTGTTTGACGAGTGTGACCAACTTTTTACTACTGAGGCCGCCTATGCAGCATCAGTAGTAAAATATAGAATGTAAAAAAAAAAATAAAAAACAGTGTTATTCTCACCCTCCGACGTCCCACGCATCCGTTCCCAGTAATCCTTTGCGAAAATGCCCGCGATGACGTCAGTTCTCGCGGGATAGCGACGTCTCGCGGTCATTCGCGATGACGTCGCGTGAATGACCGCGAGACTTCGCGATCCCGCGAGAACGGACGTCATCGCGAGCATTTTCGCAAAGGACTACTGGGACCGGAGCGTGGAGAGAGGCGGGAAGGCTGCGCGGGACGTCGGAGGGTGAGAATAACAATATTTTTTATTTTTAAATTCTATTTTTTACAGGGATATGGTACCCAAAGCCCGGAGGACAGTCTCCTCTCCTCCGGACCGTGGGTACCATCCGCAATTGTTCTGCTTACTTTCCGCATGGTGTGCACAGCCACATGCAGGAAGTAAGCGGAACAATGCCTTCCTATGGGTGCGGGATCGCCGCGATTCCGCAAATTAATGAGCATGCTGCGGTTTTTACCGCGAAGCGATTCCGCCGCGGTAAAAACCGCAGCATTAGCACAGCATTGCGGAATCCCATAGGAATGCATGGGATGCTTATTTTTCGCGGCAAAATCGCGCGGTTAAAACCGCCGCGGAAACGCGAAAAAAATGCAACGTGTGAACTCAGCCTAAAACAATGGTGGAAGAAGTATGTAGACTCTGTAGGAACTGTGAACTGTCCAAACCTCCGGAACAGAGAGCTCCCACACAAACTATCGTAACCTCCGCCCCATTAGAATTGTTGATGATAGACTATCTGACAATACGCCCAGCCCATCAAGGGTATAAACCTTGTTTAGTCATGGTGAACCACTTCACTAAGTTCATTGTCGTGACCCCTACTCGGGGCCAAACTGACGAATCCACAGCTTATGCTGTCTGTAAAAATTTCATTCAAGTATATGGCTGCCCAAAAAGAATTCTCTCAGACCAAGGTGCCTGCTTCTTAGGGCGAGTCATGGAGGAGCATTTGTATGGAATTGAGAAATCTTGTATGACCCCTTACTACCCTCAGGGCAATGGAGCATGTGAACGGTTCAGTCAAACCCTTATTCAAATGTTGAGGACCTTAGAAGAAGATCGAAAGGCCCGTTGGCCGAATTTGTAGCAGAACTAGTGTGGGTGTGCAACAATCGGGTACATCGCACCACAGGATACACGACCTATGCTCTACTTTTTGGCAGGCCAGGAAAAGAGCTCACTGAACTGGCACTTGACCCGGAGGAGGACTACACACGGACGGGGGTGTCCACCTGGGTCAGAGAACACCGTCATCGATTGCAGACTCTACATCATCTGGTGCAGATCCAGTTTCGAGAGTTGGAACACCCAGAGACGGCTCCTCTACGGGGGACAGCTCTACAGGCCGGAGACCGGGTACTAGTTACTATACCCTCATATCTTCCCTATCTTACAACCCAAAACAGTTATTCAAAACTTTTAACTCCCTCCTCCGCGCACCACTGCCTCCTCCAACCTCCCTCATCTCTGCCGAGGACTTTGCCACACACTTCAAAAACAAGATTGACCAAACAAGGCAAGTCTTCATCACTCAATCACCAAAACCCCTTTGTATACCAGACAAATGCCCAAACCCCATAACCTCACTCTCCAACATCACTGAAGGGGAGCTTAATCGCCTCTTCTCCAAATCGCACCTCACAACCTGTGCACTTGACCCCATCCCATCCCACCTCCTCCTCAACCTCACCACCACACTTATCCCATCCCTAACCCACCTTTTCAACCTATCACTAACGTCCGGTACCTTCCCTTCTGCTTTCAAGCATGCCACAATCACGCCTATCCTTAAAAAGCCAACCCTTGATCCAACTGCTATGTCCAGCTATCACCCAATATCATTGCTTCCATTCGCTTCTAAACTCCTGGAACAGCACGTCCACGCTGAACTTTCCTCCCACCTATCATCTAACTTGCTCTTTGACAATCTACAATCTGGTTTCCGCCCCCATCACTCCACTGAGACAGCCCTGACCAAAATTACTAACAACCTACTTACAGCCAAATCAAATGGACAATACTCTATACTCCTGCTTCTAGACCTGTCCTCTGCATTTGACACAGTTGAGCACTGCCTCCTACTACAGATCCTCTCCTCCTTCGGCATCAAAGGCCTTGCCCTATCCTGGATCTCCTCATACCTTTCCAACCGCACATTCAGCGTCTCCCACTCCCACACAACCTCCTCATCCCACCCTCTCTCTGTTGGAGTCCCCCAAGGCTCTGTTTTAGGACCCTGCCCTTTCGGGCTTACATGCTACAGGATGGTGGGGAAGGAGACAGTAAGTTGGTGGGTTGCAGCAGTTCCGGTGTTGGTTGAGGTGATATCACCGGTAGTGGTGAGAGAGAAGGAGGTAGCGGGGTCATTGCAGGCTGTAGGCTTCCCTGAAGAGATGGGTTTTCAGGTTCCGTCTGAAGGATCCGAGTGTGGTTGATAGCCGGACATGTTGGGGCAAAGAATTCCAGAGGATGGGGGCTATTCGGGAGAAGTCTTGGAGGCAGTTGGGTGAGGAGCGAATAAGTGTGGAGGAGAGAAGGAGGTCTTGGGAGGATCGGAGATTAAGTAAGGGAAGATATCGGGAGATTAGTTCAGAGACATATGGGGGAGACAGGTTATAGATGGCCTTGTAGGTCAGTATTAGTAATTTGAATAGGATACGCTGAGGGAGTGGGAGCCAGTGAAGAGATTTGCAGAGGGGAGAAGCGGAGGAGTAGCGAGGAGAGATATGAATTAGTCGGGCAGCAGAGTTAAGGATGGACTGGTGAGGTGTGAGGGTGTTAGCAGGGAGGCCACAGAAAAAGATGTTGCAGTAGTCGAGATGGGAGATGATGAGGGCATGAACAAGCATTTTAGTAGAGTGAGGGTTGAGGAAGAGATGGATTCTGGAAATATTTTTGAGCTGGAGGTGGCAGGAAGTGGAGAGAGCTTGGATGTGCGGTTTGAAGGAGAGGGCAGAGTCAAGGGTTACTCCGAGGCAGCGGACCTTCAGTACGGGGAAAAGCGTGATGTCGTCAATTGTTATAGATAGGTCAGGTAAGGAAGATCTGTGAAATGGGGGAAAGATGATCAGTTGAGATTTGTCCAAGTTCAGTTTGAGGAAGCAGGAGGAGAAGAAGGAGGATATAGCTGATAGACACTCCGGGATTTTGGAGAGCAGAGAGGTGACATCTGGGCCAGAGAGGTAGATCTGAGTATCATCGGCATAAAGGTGGTACTGGAATCCATGGGACTTTATGAGTTGCTCCAGGCTAAGTGTATAGATTGAGAAGAGTAGGGGTCCTAGAACAGAGCCTTGGGGAACTCCAACAGAGAGAGGGTGGGATGAGAAGGTAGTGTGGGAGTGGGTGACGCTGAATGTGTGGTTGGAGAGGTATGAGGAGATCCAGGATAGGGCAAGGGATAGTT
This sequence comes from Dendrobates tinctorius, assembly GCF_039654945.1. Lineage (NCBI taxonomy): Eukaryota > Metazoa > Chordata > Amphibia > Anura > Dendrobatidae > Dendrobates > Dendrobates tinctorius. Next base: position 25,319,128 of record NW_027361827.1, on the reverse strand, counting down.
AGAGAAAAACGTCCTCGAAACGTCCTCGATGGGAGAATACACTGTATCGTGTACGGTGGCGAGTCAGTTCTGAAGGGCCTATCTATGAAATTCAACCCGAGGGGGTCAATGATGCTCAAACTCGTATTGTGCATCGAAATATGTTACGCCCCTGTGTGTCTAGAGACCCTACGCAAATAGAGAAAAAAGAGCACGATGCTCTTGAGAATCTTCTATCATTCACTAGTGAAGATGAAGATGACGAATGCCCTGAACCACCACGGGCAGAACCAGAAGAACAGAAATCTGAGACCCCTGGGACTCCTGAAATTCCTACAAGGGCTGATTCTCCAGGGCTGAGCGCGCCCCCACCTTTGTCCATTCACCCTGATTCTATTACTCAAGTAGAACCAAATGATATTCCCAGTTTACGATGTTCAGAATGTTCGACAGCAGGAAAACCCCCTCACCAATTTGATCAGGGTAGTTTTGTTTGGCAACAAGTTGTTCGAAATATAGAAGAATGTCAATGCATACTTTAAGAACTCTCGCCCGTGGAATGGCGAGCACAAAGAGAGGGAGAATGTAAGGGGAAGGAACTAACTAGGCATGTCTCCTCCGTGTGTGACATCGGCGGCCGTGACCGCCGATGCCCCTTCAGCGGCGGCGCCCGCCGCAGCTTCTCCTCACCTGCACGCCCCCATCCACGTGCACGCCCGCTCTGCCTTCCACCCTGCTGCGGGCACACGTGCCGGCCTTAGGTCGCGGGCGCGCGTCCTCCCTCTCTCTTCCTCTGGTGGGGGGCGGTGCTGAGGGGCGGGGCTGGAGGACGTACTTCCTGGCTCTAGGATATTTCAGGCGTCCTCCCTATGAGGAGGGCGCCTGGTGATCGTGTGGTACCCCTGCACCTTTCTGGCCGCTACAGTTCCACTGTAGTTTTCATTTCACGTGCATTCCTTGTCACCCGTTTGTTCCGCCTATGTCCCTGTTCCTGTGCCTTCCTCCTTGCCTGCCTTTGCCCTGCTCTGTCCGTGCGTTCCCCCAGTATCTTCCCTGTCTGTCGGTTGTGTATGAGCCTCTCCGCCAGTCTCTCTGTACCTTTCCCTGCTGTTTCTATTGCTCCTCCTTCCCGCCCAGGAACTCCTGCTCTAGTTCCTTTAGTTCCGTCTGTCTCCCATAGCCTTGCTTGTTGTGAGTTCATTTTCCCCTTCACCATTGAAGTCTGATGAACTCCCTCTTCAGGTGAAGGAAGGTAGTGAGGCTGATTACAAAGCACCTGAGCAGAATGATGATGACTGGGTGACTGGAATTGCTGACTGGATATAAGGCAGCCGATGCCCTTCTGCCTTGCGGGTGATTTCTCTGAGGGATTCTAGGAGACCAGTCTGATTCCTGCTCCTCAAAAGCTAAGTTTTCTGCTCTGCTTTTTGCATTTGTGTTTTGGTTTTGTTTTGCCTTGTTTTTCTGGATTTCTGCCTTCCCCTGCTGGGTGAGCTGAATTCCTTTTTGCTCTGTCTTCAGAAAATACCTGAGTACTGATATAGTCTTTTTGAAGCCTAGCGTCTTCAGGGCTTTTTTCCCTATCAGTCTGTTAGCTCTTGTTTTGAGAGGGTTTTGGCGGATTGCAGACAGCAGCTTTTCTATTCTGTCCTATTTAGTTAGCTTGGGCCCCATCATTTGCTCAGCCTATCTTTCTATCTGTGTGAGTGTCTTTTCATCTTGCTTCACCGTCATTATATGTTGGGGGCTGCCTATTGCTTTGGGGTCTGCTCTGGGGCAGTTTAGATTTCCCTTTCTGTCTTTAGGCTATGTAGTTCTCCGACTGTGATTGAGGGGTCTAGGGCTCCGTAGGAACCCCCCACGGCTACTTCTAGTTGTTGTTGTTAGGTTCAGGGGTCTGCAATCCGATAGCTGCCAACTTCTCTGGTTTTCTGGACTTAGCTAGTATTTCTGTTTTTGCCTCCTACGGTGACTCATTCATAACAGAATCACCCGACATACAGCAGATCCTAGGGTACTTAATAGCAGGAAAGAATTGTAAAAAAAAAAAAAAAAAAAAAAGAGTGTGTATATTTTTTCCTCTATATCTCTGAGGCCGTAGGGGGAATTTTTTTTTCTCTCAATGGAGATAAAGCAATTGTCTGATCGTGTGGAGCAGCTCGCTGCGGAAGTGCGGGGAATTTCCGCCTATCTTGCTCATTCACATGCTGCTGAACCAAAGATCCCTACTCCTGATGTGTTTTTTGGGGATCGGTCTAAATTTTTGAATTTCAAAAATAATAGTAAATTATTTTTTGCCTTGAAGCCTAACTCGTCAGGGAGCTCCGCGCAGCAGGTTAAAATTGTCATCTCTTTGCTGCGTGGCGATCCCCATGATTGGGCGTTTTCTTTGAAACCAGATGATCCTATTCTGTCTAATGTGAACGCATTTTTTCAAGCCTTGGGGTTGTTGTATGACGAACCTAATGCTATTGATCAGGCTGAAAAGACCCTGTTGGCATTGAGCCAGGGTCGAGCTTCTGCAGAATTGTACTGTCAAAAATTCTGATAGTGGGCGGTCCTTACTACCTGGAATGATAATGCCTTGGCAGCTCTCTTTCAGAAGGGTTTGTCACAAGCCGTAAAAGATACTATGGTGGGATTTCCTGTTCCCTCTGGTCTTGACGATTCTATGTCATTAGCCATTCAGGTTGATCGGCGTTTACGTGAACGCAGGACTGCACGAGAGGTGTTGCCACCTGTTGAACAAGTGTCTGAACCTATGCAATGTGATAGAGTTTTGTCCAGGGAGCAACGTCAGGAGTTCAGAAGGCGTAATAAGCTGTGTTTTTTTTGTGGAGATGCCTCGCATATTATTTCTGTCTGTCCTAAACGAGAGAAAAGTTTTGCACACACGTTTTCTGTGGGTGGTGTTCAACCTAAGTTTCTTCTGGCAATTACTCTGATCTGCTCCCTGTCCACATTTTCCGCCAAGGCTTTTGTGGATTCGGGAGCAGCCCTGAACCTAATGGACTTGGATTTTGCTAAACGTTGTGGATTTCCGATGACACCTCTGCGGATGCCTATCCCTTTGAGGAGGATTGATGCTACTCCTTTGGTGAAAAATAAACCTCAGTTTTGCACCCACCTGGTAATGCGGGTCGCCCCAGACCATCAAGAAAATTGCAGATTTTTGGTGTTGCATAATTTGCATGATACCATTGTTCTGGGGTTTCCCTGGTTGCAAATCCATAATCCAGTTTTGGATTGGAAATCTGTGTCTGTGGTGAGTTGGGGTTGTCGATGTGCCCTTAGTGAGGCTCCGTTTTTTTCCACCTCTCCTCAGTCGCATGATGTTCCTGACTATTTGGCGGACTTTTATGATGTATTTAGTGAGAATGAGTCTGCGTCTTTGCCTCCTCATAGGAGTTATGACTGTGCAATTGAACTGAGCCCGGGGTGTAAATTTCCCAAGGGTCGGCTCTTCAATTTATCTGTACCCGAGCACGAGGCTATGCGATCCGATATTAAGGAGGCGTTGGAGAAGGGTCATATTAGACCATCCTCTCCACCCTTAGGTGCCGGGGGTTTTTTCGTGGCCAAAAAGGATGGTTCATTAAGGCCTTGTATTGATTATCGTCCCCTCAACAAAATTACTATTAAATATCAGTATCCGTTACCCCTGATTTCGGATCTATTCTCCAGAGTTAAAGGTGCTTGCTGGTTTACCAAGCTTGACCTCAGGGGGGCGTATAATCTTATCCGCATTAAGCATGGGGATGAAAGGAAGACGGCGTTTAATACTCCAGAGGGACATTTTGAGTACCTGGTGATGCCTTTTGAGCTCACTCATGCCCCTTCTGTCTTCCAGTGCTTCATGAACGACATTTTCCAAGACTTTGTGGATACATTTTTGATTATCTATCTGGATGATATTTTGATCTTCTCCAAGGATTGGGATTCTCATGTGGAACATGTTCGGACTGTGTTCCGGATCTTGAGGGAGAATTCCCTGTATGTCAAAGGATCGAAATGCCTTTTTGGAGTACAGAGGATTTCATTTTTGGGATTCATTTTGTCTCCGTCAACTATTGAAATGGACCCGACCAAGGTACAGGCCATTTATGATTGGGTTCAGCCCACTTCTTTGAAGGCCCTCCAGAAGTTTTTGGGTTTTGCTAATTTTTATTGGAAATTTATAGCAAAATTTTCTAGTATTGCCAAGCCATTGACTGATCTGACTAAGAAGGGTGCTGATGTGTTGAATTGGTCTCCGGAGGCTGTTTCTTCCTTTCAGGAGCTGAAGCGAAGATTCACTTCTGCCCTGGTTTTGCTGCAACCTGATGTCTCACTCCCATTCCAGGTAGAGGTGGACGCTTCTGAGATTGGTGCAGGAGCTGTTTTGTCCCAAAAGGATCCTGTAACATCTAAAATGAATCCCTGTGCTTTCTTTTCTCGAAAGTTCTCTCCATCTGAACGTAATTATGATGTGGGGAATCGGGAACTGTTAGCCATGAAATGGGCATTTGAGGAGTGAAGACATTGGTTGGAGGGAGCTAAACACCAAGTCGTGGTCCTCACTGACCACAAGAATTTGATTTACCTGGAGTCGGCCAAACGCTTGAACCCTAGACAGGCTAGGTGGGCCTTGTTTTTTACACGTTTTGATTTTGTGGTCTCTTTTCTTCCTGGCACTAAGAATGTCAAGGCAGACGCCCTCTCTAGGAGCTTCTTTGCTGATTCTCCTGTGGTGACCAAGCCTGCTACCATCTTAGGCGAAGGGGTAGTTCTTTCTGCCATCTCGCCCGATTTGAGACGTGCTCTGGAAGAGTTTCAGGAGGACAAACCTGAGCGTTGTCCCAGTGGAAAGTTGTATGTTCCTGACCAGTGGAAGAAGAGAGTGATGTCTGAAGTTCATTGCTCTGCATTGGCTGGTCATCCAGGTATTTTTGGTACTAGATATCTGGTGAGTCGGTCTTTTTGGTGGCCCGCCTTGCCTCGTGATGTCAGGAATTTTGTGCAGTCCTGTGGGACTTGCTCCCGGTCTAAACCTTGTTCTCGCTCTAGTGGGTTGTTGATGCCTTTGCCAGTCCCCAGGAGGCCATGGACCCATATTTCAATGGATTTCATCTCTGATATGCCTGTCTCTCAGAGAATGACTGTTATTTGGGTGATTTGTGATAGGTTCTCTAAGATGGTTCATCTTGTACCACTCCCTAAGTTGCCATCTTCCTCTGAGTTGGTGCCCCTGTTTTTGCAACAGGTGGTTCGCTTGCACGGGATTCCTGAGAACATTGTATCTGACAGAGGAGTTCAGTTTGTGTCTAGATTTTGGAGGACTTTCTGTTCCAAGCTGGGAATTCAGTTGTCCTTCTCCTCTGCTTTTCACCCTCAGACCAATGGGCAGACGGAGAGAACAAACCAGACCTTGGAGTCGTATTTGAGATGTTTTATTTCCTCTGATCAGGTTGATTGGGTTTCATTTTTGCCTTTGGCCGAATTTGCTTTAAATAATAGAGCTAGTTCTGCCACTTTGATGTCACCTTTTTTTGTAACTTTGGGTTTCATCCTCGATTTTCTTCAGGGCAGGTGGAGCCTTCTGCCTGCCCAGGTGTTGACACTGTGGTGGAGAGAATGCACCAGATCTGGGACCAAGTGGTGGATAAGTTATCTCTCTCCCAGGAAAAGGCCCAGCGGTTTTCCAACCGACATAGGACCATTGGTCCCCAGTTTAAGGTTGGTGATATGGTTTGGTTATCATCAAAAAATATCGCTATGAAGGTGGCTTCTCCTAAGTTTAAGCCTAGATTTATTGGACCTTACAAGATTTTGGAGATTATTAATCCGGTCTCTTTTCGTTTGGCTCTTCCTGTCACATTTAAAATTCATAATGTGTTTCATAAGTCCTTGTTGAAGAGGTTTATTGAACCAGTTGTTCTTGGGGTGGCACCTCCGGACCCTGTATTGGTTGAAGGTAACATGGAATATGAGGTAGAGAAGATACTGGATTCCCGTCTGGCTAGACGGAGACTCCAGTATTTGGTTAAGTGGAAGGGTTATGGTCAGGAGGATAATTCCTGGGTCTCTGCCTCTGATATTCATGCCAAAAGATTGGTGCGTGCCTTTCATCGGGCTCACCCTGATCGCCCTGGTGGCGTGGATGAGGGTTCGGTGACCCCTCCTCAAGGGGGAGGTACTGTTGTGAGTTCATTTTCCCCTTCACTATTGAGGTCTGATGAACTCCCTCTTCTGGTGAAGGAAGGTAGTGAGGCTGATTACAAAGCACCTGAGCAGAATGATGATGACTGGGTGACTAGAATTGCTTACTGGATATAAGGCAGCCGACGCCCTTCAGCCTTGCGGGTGATTTCTCTGAGGGATTCTAGGAGACCAGTCTGATTCCTGCTCCTCAAAAGCTAAGTTTTCTGCTCTGCTTTTTGCATTTGTGTTTTGGTTTTGTTTTGCCTTGTTTTTCTGGATTTCTGCCTTCCCCTGCTGGGTGAGCTGAATTCCTTTTTGCTCTGTCTTCAGAAAATACCTGAGTACTGATATAGTCTTTTTGAAGCCTAGCGTCTTCAGGGCTTTTTTCCCTATCAGTCTATTGGCTCTTGTTTTGAGAGGGTTTTGGCGGATTGCAGACAGCAGCTTTTCTATTCTGTCCTATTTAGTTAGCTTGGGCCCCATCATTTGCTCAGCCTATCTTTCTATCTGTGTGAGTGTTTTTTCATCTTGCTTCACCGTCATTATATGTTGGGGGCTGCCTATTGCTTTGGGGTCTGCTCTGAGGCAGTTTAGATTTCCCTTTCTGTCTTTAGGCTATGTAGTTCTCCGGCTGTGATTGAGGGGTCTAGGGCTCCGTAGGAACCCCCCACGGCTACTTCTAGTTGTTGTTGTTAGGTTCAGGGGTCTGCAATCCGATAGCTGCCAACTTCTCTGGTTTTCTGGACTTAGCTAGTATTTCTGTTTTTGCCTCCTACGGTGACTCATTCATAACACTTGCTGTCCTTCGAGCCGTCCCTCTTGGTTCCGGCTGTCGCGCTTCTGTCCCCTGTGGTCCTGCCCCAAACGATCCCTGTATAGGGGTCGGTCTTCACCTGGCGTGCTCGCCCCAGGGGCTCCAGATCCGCGATCCAGAGGGTCCACTCTCGGACGTAACCTGCTCCTAATCGTCACAGTATCACCAGGCCATGGACCCCCGCCGGTGCCGCGTCTGCTACACAGAAGGAGCTGCTTTTCTTACGAGAGAATCAGACCCGGATAATGTCCTTCATGAAATCCATGGACACCCGGCTCTCCGCCCTGCAAACCACTGACCCAGGGCATGCTCCCCTCTTAGCCAGCCTCCAGCAGGAGCTCGCGCAGCAGCGCGATGCCCAATCTCACATTTTGGGTTATATGGCGTCTGTTGATGATCGACTGCTTGCTTTGCAGTCCTCTGCGGCCGCTTCTACCCAAGCCCGGGACGCTGTTTCATTTCCACCCCCCGCCTGGGAAAGCCTCCCAGGTATAGCGGGGACCCTAAGTTATGTAGGGGCTTTTTAAACCAGTGCAGACTGCACTTTTGAGCTTCTGCCCCAACAATACCCCACAGATCGCGCCAAAGTGGCGTTTATAGTGTCCCATCTCGAGGGAGAGGCGCTGGCTTGGGTGAATCCTTTATGGGAGAGGGATGATCCCGTGGTTTCCAGTATCCAGAATTTTTTGGAGACATTCCGCAAGGTGTTTGATGAACCCGGGTGCCTAGCTTCCACTACGGAGGCCCTTTTTAACCTTTGCCAGGGATCCCTTACGGTAGGGCAATGCGCCATCCACTTTCGGACCCTGTCTTCGGAGCTGGGGTGGAATAATGAAGCTCTTGTGGGTGCCTTCTGGAGAGGCCTTTCTAGTAAAATCAAGGACGAGCTTGCCGGGCGAGACACTCCCACCACCCTGGAAGATCTCATCTCTCTGGCTACTCGTATTGATCTGCGCTTTTTAGAACGCGCCAGAGAGTCGACCAGAAAGAAAAGGCCCTTTAGGTTGTATCAAGCTCCTATTCCGCCTTCTTCCACACCTCCTATTAGCTCCGCTCCCAAGCCCATGCAGATAGATCGTATCAAGCTCTCCGAGCAACGGCGCAGGGAGAGGATGACAAATGGACTCTGTTTGTACTGCGGTGGAGCCAACCACTTTGTACGCACCTGTCCTGAGAAGCCGGGAAACACCTCCACCTAGGCCAGGTAAGAGAAAAGGACCTCCTAGGTGATGATAACTCCTCTCTACCACTTACCCTTTCAGCTCTGATTATTACAGGTCGGGGGCGTGGATCTGTGGAGGCGTATGTGGACTCGGGCGCAGCAGGTAATTTCATTCGCCAAGAAGAGGTTGACAAACTCCAGATTCCGGTGGTCTTCCTAAGAAATCCGCGAGCAATCACCTCCGTCGATGGCAAACCTCTACCTGAACTTATCACCACGGTTACCGCTGAAATTGACCTGCAAATTGGTGCACTCCACCTCGAGAGAATAGCCTTTTATGTCCTGCCTCAGTTGTCCCATGCTGTTCTTCTAGGGTTACCCTGGCTCAGGCTGCATGAGCCAGTTATCGACTGGCGCTCTGGAGAGATCTTGCGCTGGGGGCACTCCTGTCATGAACGCTGTCTGCGGGTCCTAGATCGTCCTCATTCTCTGCCTAGGCCAGTCGATCTCCCGGGCCTTCCTGCACCATATCACGCATACGCCGATGTTTTCAGCAAGAAGGAAGCAGAGTCTCTGCCACCACATCGGTCCTATGACTGCCCTATCGACCTGATTCCCGGAGCTGTTCCTCCCAGAGGAAGAACGTATCCTTTCTCCCCAGCAGAGACCACGGCTATGACGGTAAACATACAAGAAAACCTGGCCAAGGGGTTTATTCGGAAATCCGCATCCCCTGCGGGTGCAGGTTTTTTCTTTGTCCGGAAAACGGATGGATCACTGCGACCATGCATTGATTACTGGGGCCTGAGCAACATCACCGTTAAGAATCGATATCCGCTCCTGCTGATTCCAGAACTCTTCGACCGGTTGAGAGGGGCTCGGATCTTCACGAAGTTGGATCTGCGGGGAGCCTACAATCTGATCCGGATCCGCGCAGGGGATGAGTGGAAGATGGCCTTCAATACCCGTGATGGGCATTATGAGTATCTAGTCATGCCATTCGGTCTCTGCAATGCTCCGGCTGTGTTTCAGGAATTCGTTAACGAGGTGTTCCGGGATTTACTCTACTCCTGCGTGGTGGTGTACTTAGATTATATTCTCATCTTCTCGCCCGATCTGCCCTCTCATCGGAGGAGTGTGCGCATGGTCCTGCATCGTCTTCGAGAGAATCAACTCTACGCCAAAATTGAAAAATGCCTCTTTGAGCAAACATCGCTACCCTTCTTGGGATATATCGTCACAGATTCCGGCCTGAAGATGGATCCAGAGAAACTCTCTGAAGTACTCAAGTGGCCTCGTCCCGTTGGTGTAAAAGCCATCCAGCGTTTCCTCGGATTCGCTATTACAGACAATTTGTGCCTCATTTTTCTACAATTACCAAACCCATCACGGGCCTGACCCGTAAAGGTACAAAGTCAAACAGCTGGTCCCCCGAAGCTGAAGACGCCTTCCTTGCTCTGAAACGTTCTTTTGCATCAGCACCAATCTTACATCGTCCGGTAGCCAGCAGGCCCTTCGTCTTAGAGGTGGATGCCTCTTCCACCGGAGCTGGAGTGGTTCTGTCCCAGCAGGCCTCTTCAGGACGTCTGGTGCCTCGCGGGTTTTTTCAAAAACCTTTTCGCCTGCGGAGTGCAATTACTCAATTGGAGACCGGGAATTGCTAGCCATTAAGATGGCCTTGGCGGAGTGGCGATATTTACTCGAAGGGGCAGTACACCCTTTCACCATCTTCACGGACTACAAGAATTTGGCCTACCTGCAGTCCGCCCAAAGACTCAATTCCCGGCAAGCTAGATGGGCTCTGTATTTTTCCCGTTTTGATTTTAAGCTTCACTTCCGACCTGGCAATAAGAACATCAAAGCGGATGCACTTTCCAGGTCTTTGCAGTTGCCAGAGAGGGATGAAGATCCATTGTATATTATCGAGCCTGCTAAAGTTATCACCATGGCTCCTGTGAATTTCTCTACTCCTCCACCAGGCAAAACCTTCGTTCCTCAAGACAAACGTTCGGAGGTGCTGCGCTGGGGGCATTCCCCCAAAGTTGCTGGGTACGTTGGGACTAAGAAGACCTTCTTGCTGCTTTCCCGTTATTACTGGTGGCCTGCCCTTCGCCAGGATGTTATGGACTATGTAGCCTCGTGCACGACCTGTGCCCAGAACAAGGTTGCAAGGACTCTGCCCTCCGGACTTCTTCACCCCTTACCAGTTCCAGAAACTCCTTGACAGCAAATTGCTATGGATTTTGTGACTGATCTCCCCCGCTCAGCTGGATGTACCACCATCTTAGTCGTAGCAGATCGCTTCTCCAAAATGGCCCATTTCATTCCCTTACCCGGACTGCCGTCAGCCCCGAGGTTGGCCGAGATCTTCATCCACCAGATCTTCAGGCTGCATGGTCTTCCTCAGCGGATCGTGTCAGATCGAGGGGTCCAGTTTACCTCTCGATTCTGGAGGGCTCTCTGTCGACTTATGGGTACATCTCTCGATTTTTCCTCTGCACATCATCCTCAGACCAACGGCCAAGTGAAGTGAGTTAATCAAGTATTGACTACCTTCTTACGTCACTTTTCCAATGCCCATCAAGAAAATTGGGTCTCTCTCCTACTCTGGGCTGAATTTTCGCATAATAACCATCCCAGCGAATCAACCGCCAAATCACCATTTTTTGTGGTAACAGGTCAGAATCCTGGTATTCCGCTGCCCTTTTCCACGTCATCAGGAGTTCCCGCAGCAGATACTCTTGCCAAGGGATTTTCGCAAATTTGGAAAGGAAACCAGGGAGGCGCTCGAGAATGCCAGTGCCCGAATTAAGAAACATGCGGACAAGAGACGGAAGGATGTTCCTCCGTACCATCCTGGTGACAAAGTCTGGCTTTCAACCAAACATATCCGCCTGAAAGTCCCTTCTTACAAGTTAAATCCCCGATACATCGGGCCTTTTGAAGTGATTAGACGCATTAATGAAGTGGCTTATAAACTGAGGTTGCCTGCTTCGCTCTGGGTTCCTAAAGCCTTCCATGTCTCGCTCCTGAATCGGTTCCACCCAGCTTCCACTGCCTCTCCTTCACCAATTGGCTCGGATGACGTCTTTGAAGTAAAAGACATTTTGGATATGAAAAAAGTCAGGGGAAAAACTCTTTTTCTTATCGATTGGAGGGGTTTTGGTCCCAAGGAGAGGTCCTGGGAGCCTCGAGAGAATGTCAATGCCCCTCTTATCATGAAAAGATTTCTGGCCAACCTCAGAAGGGGAGGACGTAAGGAGGGGGGTACTGTGACATCGGCGGCTGTGACCGCCGATGCCCCTTCAGCGGCGGCGCTCGCCGCAGCGTCTCCTCACCTGCACACCCCCTTCCACGTGCACGCCCGCTCTGCCTTCCGCCCTGCTGCGGGAACACGCGCTGGCCTTAGGTCGCGGGCGCGTGTACTCCCTCTCTCTTCCTCTGTTGGGGGGCGTCGCTGAGGGGCGGGGCTGGAGGACGTACTTCCTGGCTCTAGGATATTTCAGGCGTCCTCCCTATGAGGAGGGCGCCTGGTGATCGTGTGGTACCCCTGCACCTTTCTTGCCGCTACAGTTCCACTGTAGTTCTCACTTCACGTGCATTCCTTGTCACCCGTTTGTTCCGCCTCTGTCCCTGTTCCTTCCTCCTTGCCTGCCTTTGCCCTGCTCTGTCCGTGCGTTCCCCCAGTGTCTTCCCTGTCTGTCGGTTGTGTATGAGCCTCTCCGCCAGTCTCTCTGTACCTTTCCCTGCTGTTTCTATTGCTCCTCCTTCCCGCCCAGGAACTCCTGCTCTAGTTCCTTTAGTTCCGTCTGTCTCCCATAACATTGCTGTCTTTCGAGCAGTCCCTCTTGGTTCCGGCTGTCGCGCTTCTGTCCCCTGTGGTCCTGCCCCAAACGATCCCTGTATAGTGGTCGGTCTTCGCCTGGCGTGCTCGCCCCAGGGGCTCCAGATCCGAGATCCAGAGGGTCCACTCTCGGACGTAACCTGCTCCTAATCGTCACACCATGAAGGGTCTGGAACAGTCAAGGCTGTCACCTAAATTGCGGGGTAGAAAGCTTGAGACTCCAGACCATACTATGTGTTTGAGAAAAGTGGGTGTGGCTAAGCGGATAGAGCTGCAAGTGACCAGTTTGGGCGGGAACTTTGGGTGCACGGGTCGCCTGTGAGGTAAAATCAGCTGAGAGGTGTCTGTGCAGAGCAGAACAGAGCCTGGGACGGCAGAGCGCTTTGACAGGAGACCGTCGACTGTGTACTGCTCAGACGCCGCTGTCCCAGCCGACATCACTGCCCTCGCTGAGACCGCTGACAAAGCCGACAACGCTGCCACAGCCGCCCTCGCTGACAGTACTGACCGTGAGAGACAAGGTCTGTGAACAGGACATAGGCGTGTGTCGATTCAGCACACCGAACCGGGCTGCTCATTGTAAACTGTGTTTGGGCAGTGCTGCAAAAGTGTTGGGACGCTCACCGCTGAGGATAAGGACGTATCCATCTTCATCACCTCATCTGCTCAGTGAGTATAATATAACTCATTTTTCTTATCTTTCAGGTTACATCGGGGGCTTATCTATAGCATTACAGAATGCTGTAGATAAGCCCCTGATGGCGGTGTCGGCAGCTGATAGTTCAAAAATGGGGTGACAGATTCCCTTTAAAGGGAATCTGTCACCCTTTCTTTCCCCTATTAGCTGCTGGCTTAGACAGCGGGGGCTTATCTACAGCATTCTGTAATGTTGTAGATAAGCCCCCGATGTAACCTGAAAGAGAAGAAAAAAGAGTTATATTATACTCACCGAGGTGGGCGGTCCGGTCCGGCACCTCCCTTCTTCATGCGATGACGTCCTCTTCTCCCGTCCCGTAATGGCTCCGGCGCAGGCGCATTGCTCTGCCCTGTTGAGGGCAGAGCAGAATACTGCAGTGCGCAGGCGTCAGACCTCTGCCGACGCCTGCACACTGTAGGACTCTGCTCTGCCCTCAACAGGGCAGAGCAGTGCTCCTGCGCCGGAGCCATTACCCCTCCGTCAGGCGCAATAGATCTGACAGGCACACAGTAATTAGTTTCACTTCTCTCTCCTTGCCCACTTATCAGAAAACCCCACCCCTCCTAGTTATCTCCTGACTCTACAGGCTCTGTGAAACCTGATATCACAGTGACTCAGCAGACCTTCTAGTGAGCAAATATCAACACTTTGGCTTCTCAGGCACATTGCGCCTGATTTCAACACAAATTGAAAGGTTAGTATTTTCTTTTTTTATTCATCACGATTGTGTATTTAGCTTGTTTTATGAAGGATTAATGCTAAGTTAGTGCACATAAGTACTGTTTTCTTAGACAAAAGGAGGGTGGCTTCTAAGGCACATTGCGCCCTAACACATACTCTTTCTCTCTTGCTTCAGATTTTCTGCTGCAATGGCCAGAAAACAGTATGATTCATCTAAACCCCTTCATTTAGAAGAAATGAAGATTTTTTTGTTAGAAGATGATGAGGAAGAACCAGCAGTAACTGAGGATTTAGAGGAATCTAGTGACATTTCATCTGAAGATGAGGTAGCAGAATGTAACACTGATTCTGGAACAGAGCAGGATGGTGATGACACTGATACAGAGGAAACAGACACAGATCTAGCTTATTATTTGGGCAAAGATAAAAATACAAAGGACGTCCCAAGGACGTTCCAGAACAAACACCGACTCTACCACCTTCTAAAAGACGCAGTTGTACTACCTGCTCATTTGTATCTGGTTTCAGAAGGCTTTCTAAATATGACTGCAAAATATGTAAAGAATCAATCTGCCTTTCCCATGCAACTTTCGTCTGCCAGCCTTGCTTTTCTAAGTGTACCTGTGCTGCTTCTGCTGCAATTGAAACCACTGAAGATGAGTAGAAAATAATTAAGTAACATCTAAGTGCAATATCCTTTAAGTTTTTTTCCATAATTTTATATTTAAGCAATAGTTAAGTAAAGATAACTGGAGCCTATTTGGCGGTACTACCGAAAAGTGGTACTTTTAGTTTTAATAAGTTTATGGTTAATAAATGTTTTTTTTTGCATCTGATTTGGTGTAATCTCTTTTAATACATTCCTATGAAGGTCACTGACTACTTCTATAGTCCTGAAATTGAAATATGTAGCTACTATAGGTGGTTTTCTGACCTGTGCTTGTCGGGCACATTGTGCATGAACTGAGGAGAATTTATATTGCCCCTGACGGAGGATTACAGGACAGGAGGAGAGGACGTCATTGCATGAAGATGGGAGGCGCCGGACCGCAACACCCATCGGACCGGACCACCCACCTCGGTGAGTATAATATAATGTGTTTTTTTTATCTTTCAGGTTACATCGGAGGCTTATTTACAGCATTACAGAATACTGTAGATAAGCCCCGGCTGTCTATGCCAGCAGCTGAAAGGCCAAAAAAAGGGTGACAGATTCCCTTTAACCAAAGGAATGGGAGTTGGGGTTACTTCCCATTGTGGGGTGCTGATGGCCTGGGTAGCTTTGGCAGTTGGGGCCTACTAAAGGTCTGTGTCCCACCATGTTTGTTCGCTTATGAGGCCATGTTACTATGCAACACCTTGCAATAAGGCCACATTCACACTTTCAGATGGTATTTTACCTCAGTATGTGTAAACCAAAACCAGGAGAGGAACATTCAGAGGAAAAGTATAATACACATCACCACTTCTGTATTATCACCCACTGATGGTTTTGGCTTACAGATACTGAGGTAAAGAACTGACAAGACTGATCACATACTGAATGTGTCCCCTAACCACTCATAATTGAGAGTCCTCAAAAACCCACTACATTTTATGTATACACACTTATGTTTCACCCTGGCCTTCATTAGGGCCAGCTAGTGAATTTCTGACTAGACGTGTTCAGGACCACCTGGTGCTCTGAGGGCCATCTTAAGGGCCTGTCACACTAAGCGATATCGCTAGCAATATCGCTATAACTTGTGACGTTATAGTGATATTGCTAGCGATATCGCTGTGTGTGATACTTACCTACGACCGGCTCCCCCGCTGGTTATCGCTGATCGTGTGAGAACGTCCTGGACTGTTTCTCGTCGTCAGCTTCCTGCTGGGCTTCCTGTGGAGAGACGAGCGACGAGCGTGGACGCGAGTGGGAGGACGTCAGGATCGCCTGGTGTGACAGGTAAGTAGCGACCCCTGCGATGTCGCTGGTGAGATCTGCCTGTGTGGCAGCTCACTAGCGACCACTTAGCGATGCACCAGCGATCCTGACCGCGTCATATCGCTGGTGCATCGCTAAATGTAAAGGGGCCTTAAGTGTGACAGTACCTTTATAATTTATGCTAGGGCCACCTGATAATGTTAGGGCCACCTGGTGCTCTGAGGGCCACCTAACATTGTTGGGGACACACTGTACCTGATACTTCACAGCATGACTGCTCGCAGTGACAGACGTGACTAGACCGCCCATCATTACTCCCTCTTCAGCCCCACGCACTCTGTCTGTGAGCAGCAGCGTCCACAGTACTGGCCGGGTGACGGGCACACGTGTTGGAGGCGGGCAGTGGGCGGCCGTTTGTCGAGGACTAGGAAGGGAGACCTGGAAGACGAAAGTGAAGGGAATTCGCGCAGTAGCTGGAAACGAAACTGCTAGGGAGGGGTGGTGCGACTCCAGGAAGCCTGCGGTACTGCATGTCTGCCGTCTCGTCGCCGCTTCATCTGCAGCAGCGGGGCCCGGCCACCGGACCCAACGGTATGTAGTGTGTGAGCCGCGGGGTAACCGAGGAGGGTGCGGTGCTATGTGTAGCCCCCAGGCCTGCTCTGCTGTCACCTAGGGGCACCCTATAATCCGGATAGTCTGTCGGGGACTACGGGATTATCAGGGCAGCTCTGCAGCCTAATCTCACTTCTCAGCCTACCTGATAATATGGGCTCAGTAAGTGACGGCCATTAGCAGATTGTGCTATACACCTCTAGCTCAGCAGGTATGGGACAGATTGGCTCCGCCATAGCCACCCTACTAGGGGCAGAGAATGGTGTGTGTACCAGGGTGTAGCTATAGAAAGGCCCCAGTGATGGCCTAACAAGTGTTGGTAAGATGGCGCGATCATTGGATCATGTCCACTTGTATGGCGACGCATTGCGTAGTTTGTGGCAGCACTTTGTGTTGTAGGCGATCCCTCGCATGTGTTGTGGCTATCGAACAGTCGAGAGACCTGCAGCTGCGGGGACTCGACCATATTATTCGAGTACACCCAAGATACTCGGATAACACCCGAGCGGGCTCGCTCATCACTACCCCTGATTCATTGGTTTAGCAAAGTGAAAAAATAAATTTCACACCTCATGTCTGAGCTTTCTGTTTAGACAAAATGTGCCCGCAGCAGCTGATCAGTGTCCTTTGATTGCCTGCTGCACTGATGTGACACCCAAGCCACAAGCTGTTGCCCTTTTAACCCTCCGTCAGGCGCAATATAGATTCTCCTCAGTTCATGCGCAATGTGCCTGACAAGCACAGGTCAGAAAACCACCTATAGTAGCTACATATTTCAATTTCAGGACTATAGAAGTAGTCAGTGACCTTCATAGGAATGTATTAAAAGAGATTACACCAAATCAGATGCAAAAAAATACATTTATTAACCATAAACTTATTAAAACTAAAAGTACCACTTTTCGGTTGTACCGCCAAATAGGCTCCAGTTATCTTTACTTAAATATAAAATTATGGAAAAAAACTTAAAGGATATTGCACTTAGATGTTACTTAATTATTTTCTACTCATCTTCAGTGGTTTCAATTGCAGCAGAAGCAGCACAGGTACACTTAGAAAAGCAAGGCTGGCAGACAAAAGTTGCATGGGAAAGGCAGATTGATTCTTTACATATTTTGCAGTCATATTTAGAAAACCTTCTGAAACCAGATACAAATGAGCAGGTAGTACAACTGCGTCTTTTAGAAGGTGGTAGAGTCGGTGTTTGTTCTGGAACGTCCTTGGGACGTCCTTTGTATTTTTATCTTTGCCCAAATAATAAGCTAGATCTGTGTCTGTTTCCTCTGTATCAGTGTCATCACCATCCTGCTCTGTTCCAGAATCAGTGTTACATTCTGCTACCTCATCTTCAGATGAAATGTCACTAGATTCCTCTAAATCCTCAGTTACTGCTGGTTCTTCCTCATCATCTTCTAACAAAAAAATCTTCATTTCTTCTAAATGAAGGGGTTTAGATGAATCATACTGTTTTCTGGCCATTGCAGCAGAAAATCTGAAGCAAAAGAGAAAGAGTATGTGTTAGGGCGCAATGTGCCTTAGAAGCCACCCTCCTTTTGTATAAGAAAACAGTACTTATGTACACTAACTTAACATTAATCCTTCATAAAACAAGCTAAATACACAATCGTGATGAATAAAAAAAGAAAATACTAACCTTTCAATTTGTGTTGAAATCAGGCGCAATGTGCCTGAGAAGCCAAAGTGTTGATATCTGCTCACTAGAAGGTCTGCTGAGTCACTGTGATATCAGGTTTCACAGAGCCTGTAGAGTCAGGAGATAACTAGGAGGGGTGGGGTTTTCTGATAAGTGGGCAAGGAGAGAGAAGTGAAACTAATTACTGTGTGCCTGTCAGATCTATTGCGCCTGACGGAGGCCATGAGAAGGGATTGCATACAAAATATAACTCACTATGATCAAACTAACAGCGACAGATGGGTCCAGCTTATTTATTTTCCTCTCCACACCCACCCATTATTCCTATGGGCTTCGGCACAGACACTCCCACATGGCGTCCAGATGTGGACTGTGAAGAGTCCAAACAGCACAGTCCTGTGTAGCGGCTGCTGCTGGGAACTGCAGGTCAGATCCTGTGCATTTGAATAGACTATGCGCTGCAGTTCTCAGCAACCGCTACTACACACAAAGCAGAGCTGTGCTGTTCTGGTCACTGTTTACATTCGGAGTATCAGCCTCCCACTGATCTGATATTGATCAGCTATCCTAAGGATAGGCGATCAGTATAAGGGCCCCGTCACACATAGCGACTCGCCTGCGATCCCGACAACGATATCACCTTGTCAGGATCGCTGGTGAGCTGTCAAACAGGCAGTTTCACCAGCGACACGCAGGTAACAAGGGCGCGCGTCGCTTAGTTACCCGTGCGCTGGTAGCTAAGGTACACATCGGGTATCTAGGCACAGCGCGCCCCCTTAGAAACCTGATGTGTAACATAGTTACCAGCTCCTGCTCGCTGGTCTCCCGCCTGTCACATGCAGCGATGCGTGCTGACCAGCGACCCCAAAAATGTCCAGACATTTCAACAGCGATCAGCGATACCCGGCAGGGGGGCCGGTCGCTGACAGCTGTCACAGCGATCTTGCTGGTGAGATCACTGTTGCATCACAAAACTTGTGACTCAGCAGCGATCTGTGTGACGGGGGCTTAAGGCCTAACAACCTCCTTTAACCAGAGGTTCTTCAGGCTGCTGAAACCTTTAACTTAAATTGTTTTGTTTTTTTTTCCCTCCCTGGTTTTAACTTATCCCCTTAATGATCGGAGCTTTTTTTCGGTTTTGCGTTTGTTTTTCCCTCCCCTTCTTCCCAGAGCCATAACTTCTTTTTATTTTTCTGTCAATATGGCCATGTGAGGGCTTATTTTTTGTTGGACGAGTTGCATTTTTGAGTGACACCATTGGTTTTACCCTGTCATATAACAGAAAATGGGAAAAAAAATTCAAGTGCAGTCAAATTTCAAAACAAAGTGCAATCTCACATGTTTTTTGTTTGGCTTTTTTGCTAGGTTCACTAAATGCTAAAACTGACTTGCCGTTTTGATTCTCCATTACGAGTTCATAGACCTCAAACATGTCTAGGTTCTTTTTTCTCTAAGTGGTGAAAAAAAATTCCAAAGTTTGCTAAAATAAAAAATAAAAATTGCGTCTTTTTCCGATACCCGTAGCGTCTCCATTTTACGTGATCTTGGGTCGGGTGAGGGCTTATTTTTTGCGTGCCGGGCTGACTATTTTAATGATACCATTTTTGTGCAGATACATTCTTTTGATTTGATCGCCCGTTGTTGCATTGACCAAAAAAAGTAATTCTGGTGTTTTGATTTTTTTTCTCGCTACGCTGTTTAGCGATCAGGTTAATCCTTTTTTTTATTGATCGGACGATTCTGAACACGGCGATACCAAATATGTCTGATTTTTTTTTTTTTTTTTGACTGGGGGTGATTAACTTTTATATATATATATATATATATATATATATATATATATATATATATATATATATATATATATATATATAAAAAAAAATTTATTTTTTTTTTATTTCATATTTTTAAAAACTTTTTTTCTTTTCCTCTTCGCCACGACAGCACCCACTGAGGGAGGGGATCCGCCCCTAGGAACAGGAAACCTACAGAGAGATAAATGGGGCGGTCCCCCTCGCTCCCTCAGTTTGGTTTCCTGTTCCTAGAAGGAACCCGCAGAAGAGGATGCCTGGTCTGGTAGCCGCCCGCATGCATGCATGATATGAGCAGAAGGGGCCCCTGGACTGGATGCAGTGTCGGGTGGAGAGAAGACCCCCCCCCCCCCCCCCCCCGGCTGGTAATGCAGGTGAGGCCGTGGTGTGGAGTACCGAGGCTCACTTTATGGGGCAGGGTTCCCCCCCCCCCCCCCCCCCCGTCCCCACAAAAGGGATAGGAGCGCGGCACCAGGGATGACCCCCCCCCCCCCCGATACAGCGAGGCCAGGTAAACCATGAAAACCTGAGCTCGCAGATTATGAGGTGTGGGGCAGCGCTGAGAAAGATACCTGGTAGCAGGAGATGTCCAGCGGTCTAAGAGGCAGCGATGGGGCGACAGGTCAGGCAGGTAGCCGGCGCTCCCAGGCTGAGGCGACCCGGAAGTTCTGCAACAGCTTCCTGGGTCAGAGGACGCAAATAAGAGCGGTATCGCGGGAGCAGGAGCCGCGCATGCGGAGGCAGAGCTGGAAAAAAACAAAAAAATGGCCGAAAAAAGAAAAGGGGAGAAAGAGAGGCGACACCGGTAATGCTACAGCGGTGCGCAGCTATGTCATCCACAAACGACCCGGTTTTGCTCCAACTGAGCCAGCCAGACGAGTCCCCACAGGGCAGCAGAAAGAGCGGTGCCACAAGAAGGAGCAGCAGCTCCAGAAGAGAGTCCAGTGGTCATTCCAGGCAAAATGAGCCTGCGGAGAAAAAACGGAAGGAGAAAAAGCCTTCCCTCGCCTCAGCCTGAGTCGGGAACCCCGCAGCCAGTAATTTGCTGACGAGATTCACGGGTGAGTGAAAAATAGAGAGTGTGCCTTATGTTCTGAGCCCCTTCCAGATGGCCATCCTAAGAGATTATGCCAGTCTTGTATTGAAAAGACCTTACAAGAGGAATCCTCAGGGAGAAAAGAGGATATCCGAGTGATAATCAGAGAGGAGCTACGGGCCTTGGGCAGCTCCAGTAGTCTGGGGGGGGGTCACTCCTCTGTCAAAGGAATAGTTTCACCGAGAGGAGTAGCTTCACTGGCGTCGGGATCGCCGTCAGAAACTGGGGAACTAGACTCAGATAGATCCCAGGAATACTTTTCCTCAGATGAAGAGGAACAGACTTGTTTCCCTACGGACAGTGTTAATAACTTGGTTAAGTCTGTCCGAAATACCATGGGGCTACCCGTGACTAAGGACCCCAAAACTCTGCAAGACATGATGTTAGCAGGAATTTCCCAGAGGAAGATCCGTGCTTTCCCAGTAGTCCCAGCTATTAAGGAGCTGGTAAGGAGGGAGTGGGAGAAACTGGGTCAGAGAACCTTACTCCCCTTAACTTCAAAACGCAAATATCCATTTGACGACGAGGAGTTAACATCTTGGTCGAGAGCCCCCAAAGTAGATGCGGCAGTGGCCTCTACCTCTCGTAGATCCTCCCTGCCGGTGGAGGATTCAGGGTCGTTGGCTGACTCATTAGATCGTAAGACAGATACCTTTCTTAAACGATCCTGGGAGGCATGCACGGCAGCTTTTAACCCCTTACCTACAATTGACGTAATATTCCGTCCATGTGACCATGGACCTAATTACCATGGACGGAATATTACGTCATCGCGATCAGCGGCGCCCACGTGGTGAGCGCCGCTGATCGCGGCCGAGTGTCAGCTAATTATCATAGCTGACACCCGGCACAATGTGTCAGGGGCGGTCACGGACCGCCCCCGACACGTTAACCCCTTGCACACCGCGATCAAACGCGATCGCGGTGTACCGGGGGTTAAAGGGAAGCATCGGCAGGGAGGGGGCTCCCTCCGTGCTTCCCTGAGCCCCCCACAGCAGCGCAATGTGCAGCGCTGCTGCGGGGGGCTCCTTTCCTCCAGGCCCCCGAATCCAAGATGGCGACGGGGGCCTTCGGGGGCCTGAGGAAGCTGGCTTCCTCAGTGCCTGCAAAGCGCAGGCATGAGGAAGCCTTCAGCAGTGCCTGTGTCAGATCGCTGATCTGTCACAGTGATCTGTGATGTGACAGATCAGCGATCTGTCACAGGACAGTGATGTCCCACCTGGGACAAGGTAATAAAGTAAAAAAAAAAAAAAAAAAAAGTGTTAAAAATAATTTAAAAAAAATCGCTAAATAAATTAGTAAAAAAAAAAAAAAAATATTCCCCAATAAATCCATTTTTTCAAATTAAAAAAAAACCAAAACAATAAAAGTACACATATTTGGTATCGCCGCGTCCGTAATGACCTGCCCTATAAAACTGTCCCATTAGTTAACCCCTTTAGCGAACCCCTTAAAAAATAAAAATAAAAAACGAAGCAAAAAATAATGATTTATTATCATACCACCGAACAAAAAGTGCAATAACGCGCGATCAAAAAGACGCATATAAATATGCATGCTACCGCTGAAAACATCATCTTGTCCCGCAAAAAACGAGCTGCCACACAGCATCATCCGCAAAAAAATAAGTTATAGCTCGCAGAATAAAGCGATACAAAAATAATTATTTTTTATATAAAATTGTTTTCATTGCAAAAAACCGACAAAACATAAAAAAACGACCTAAATGAGGTATCGCTGTAACCGTACTGACCCGAAGAATAAAAACGCGTTATCAATTTTACCGCACGCGAAACGGTGTAAACGCACCCCCCCAAAAGAAATTCATGAAACGCTGGTTTTTGTTCATTCTGCGCCCCAAAAATCGGAATAAAAAGCGATCAAAAAATGTCACGTGCCTGAAAATGGTACCAATAAAAACGTCAACTCGTCCCGCAAAAAATAAGACCTCACATGACTCGGTGGGTCAAAATACGGAAAAATTATAGCTCACAATATGTGGTGATGCAAAAACTATTTTTACAATAAAAAGCGTCTTTTAGTGTGCGACAGCCACCAAACATAAAAACCGCCATAAATCGTAAATCAAACCCCCCGTTATCACCCCCTTAGGGAAAAATAATAAAATTAAAAAAAATGTATTTATTTCCATTTTCCCGCTAGGGCTAGGGTTAGGGCTAGGGCTCAGATTAGGGTTAGGGGTGTGTTGAGGTTAGGGTTGGAGTTATAATTGGGGGTTTCCACTGTTTGGGCACATCAGGTGCTCTCCAAAGGCAACATGGCGTCTGATCTCAATTCCAGCCAATTCTGCGTTGAAAAAGTCAAATGGTGCGCCTTCCCTTCCAAGCTCTGCCATGTGCCCAAACAGTGTTTTACCCCCACATGTAGGGTATCAGCCTACTCGGGACAAATTACAAAACAACTTTTGGGGTCCAATTTCTCCTGTTACCCTTAAGAAAATAAAAAATTGGGGGCAAAAATATAATTTTGCGGAAAAAAATGTTTTTTTTATTTTCACGCCCAGGCGTTATAAACTTCTGTGAAGCACTTGGGGGTTCAAAGTGCTCTCCACACATCTAGATAAGCTCCGTGGGGGGTCTAGTTTACAAAATGGGGTCACTTGTGGGGTGTTTCAATAGTTTAGGTACATCAGGGGCTCTCCAAACGCACATGACACCCGCATACCAATCCATCAAAGTCTGCATTCCAAAACATCACTACTTCCCTTCCGAGCCCCGACGTGTGCCCATACAGTAGTTTTCTCCCACATATGAGGTATCAGCGTACTCAGGACAAATTGGACAACAACTTTTGGGGTCCAATTTCTCCTGTTACCCTTGGGAAAATAAAAAAATGGGGACTAAAAGATGATGTTTGTGGAAAAAATACGATTTTTTTTATTTTCACGCCCGGACGTTATAAACTTCAGTGAAGCACTGGGGGATTCAAAGTGCTCACCACACATCTAGATAAGTTCCTTGGGGGGTCTAGTTTCCAAAATGGTGTCATTTGTGGGGGGTTTCTACTGTTTTGGTACATCAGGGGCTTTCCTAACGCGACATGGTGTCCGATCTCAATTCCAGCCAAAAACGTCAAATGGCGCTGCTTCCCTTCCGAGCTCTGCCATGCGCCCAAATAGTGGTTTACACCCACATGTGGGGTATCAGCGTACTCAGGATAAATTGCACAATATCTTTTAGGGTCCTGTTACTTTTGGAAAAATAAGAATTGAGGGTGAAAAGATCATTTTTGTGGAAAAAATATGATTTTTTAATTGTACTGCTGTACGTTATAAACTTCTGTGAAGCCCTTGGGGGTTCAAAGTTCTCACCACACATCTAGATAAGTTCCTTGGGGGGTCTAGATTCCAAAATGGTGTCATTTGTGGGGGGTTTCCACTGTTTTGGTACATCAGGGGTTTTCCAATCGCGACATGGTGTCCGATCTCAATTCTAGCCAAAAACGTCAAATGGCGCTGCTTCCCTTCCGAGCTCTGCTATGCGCCCAAATAGTCATTTACACCCACATATGGGGTATCAGCGTACTCAAGACAAATTGCACAATAACTTTTAGGGTCCTGTTACCCTTGGAAAAATAAAAATTGGGGGTGAAAAGATCATTTTTGTGGAAAAAATATGATTTTTTAATTGTACCGCTGTACGTTATAAACTTCTGTGAAGCCCTTGTGGGTTCAAAGTTCTCACCACATATCTAGATAAGTTCCTTGGGGGGTCTAGTTTCCAAAATGGGGTCACTTGGGGGGTTTCCACTGTTTAGGTACATCAGGGGC
This sequence comes from Dendrobates tinctorius, assembly GCF_039654945.1. NCBI lineage: Eukaryota > Metazoa > Chordata > Amphibia > Anura > Dendrobatidae > Dendrobates > Dendrobates tinctorius. The sequence continues at coordinate 25,294,884 of NW_027361827.1, read as the reverse complement.
TCTCCAAACGCGACATGGCGTCCGATCTGAATTCCAGCCAATTTTGCATTGAAAAAGTCAAACAGCGCTCCTTCCCTACTGAGGTCTGCCATGCGCCGAAACAGTGGTTCCCCCCCACATATCAGGTATCAGCGTACTCAGGACAAATTGCACAATAACTTTTGCAGTCCAATTTCTCCTGTTACCCTTGGTAAAATAAAGAAAATTGAACCTGAAGTATTTTTTTTGTGAAAAAAAGTTAAATGTTCATTTTTTTTTTTTAATATTCAAAAAATTCCTGTGACGCACCTAAAGGGTTAATAAACTTCTTGAATGTGGTTTTAAGCACCTTAAGGGGTGCAGTTTTTAGAATGGTGTCACTTTTGGGTATTTTCTATCATATAGACCCCTCAAAGTGGCTTCAAATGTGAAGTGGTCCCTAAAAATAAAATGGTGTTGCAAAAATGAGAAATCGCTGGTCAATTTTTAACCCTTATAACTTCCTAACAAAAAAAAATTTTGGATCCAAAATTGTGCTGATGTAAACATGTGGGAAATGTTATGTATTAAGTTTTTTGTGTGCCATATCGCTGTGATTTAAGGGCATAAAAATTCAAAGTTGGAAAATTGCGAAATTTTCAAAATTTTCGCCAAATTTCCATTTTTTTCACAAATAAACGCAAGTTATTTGAATGCAATTTTACCACTACCATGAAGTACAATATGTCACGAGAAAACAATGTCAGAATCACCGGGATCCATGAAAGCGTTCCAGAGTTATGACCTCATAAAGGGACAGTGGTCAGAATTGTAAAAATTGGCCCGGGAGTTAACGTGCAAACCACCCTTGGTAGTGAAGGGGTTAAGCCCGCAATAGCAGCCACGTGCACAGCAAGGTCAATGTTGGTATGGCTGGATGACCTGGAGGGGAAAATTAAAAGCGGAGTATCTAGAAACAAGCTCCTTTCCTCTATTCCCCTGATTAAAGGAGCAGCGGCTTTCCTGTCCGACTCCTCAGCGGACTCTCTCCGACTATCTGCTAGAGCAGCAGGGCTAACCAATTCGGGCCGGCGGGCCTTATGGTTTAACGGATGGAGAGGAGATACACAGACAAAGACTAAACTTTGTGCTATACCCTGCCATGGTAAGTACCTATTTGGCACGAAGCTGGATGAGATCCTAACAAAAGCGGGGGAGAGAAAGAAAGGTTTTCCTAACCCGTATATTCCCTTTAACAGGAGGGCCTTAAGAAAGCCTCCATTTGGGAAAAAGAAGATTTCAAACCTCAGGACCGCTGGGGAAATAAGGATCCCAAACAGAGGGGCAGCCTATTTGGGAAACGTCCCTTCAGAGGAGACAGATTCCGCTACCACCAGTACACCGGTAGGTTGCAGGCTATTGAAATTCAGCCACCAATGGGGAAAAATTACATCCAACCCCTGGGCTATTGATATCATCTCATCGGACCTAAAACTAGAATTTGTTCGGCATCCACCGAACTCCTTCCTATTGACTTCTATGAAGTCCCAAACAAAGCAGGAAGCAGTGGAGATGGAGATTGCAGCACTGTTAACTAAGCGTGTTCTGATAGAGGTCCCGGGGGACGAAAAGGGAAGGGGCTTTTATTCTCCCCTATTTTTAGTCCCTAAACCAGATGGCTCTTTTAGGACTATAATAAATTTCAAAAAGCTTAATACATCCTTGAAGCTGAGGCCGTTTAAAATGGAGTCAATAAATTCAGCAATATAACTCTTGTTCCCTAGGTGCTATATGGCAGTCTTGGACCTAAAGGATGCCTATTACCATCTCCCTATATACCAAGGGCACCAGAAGTTCCTGCGGGTAGCAGTCTGGTTCAAGGGTCGGATTCAACATTTCCAGTTTACGGCAATGCCGTTCGGACTATCTATGGCTCCTCGGGTGTTTACCAAATTGATGCTAGAGTTCATGTCATATATAAGGCTGAATGACACCCTAGTGGTCCCCTACTTGGACGACCTGCTCATAGTAGGGAAATCTGTTTCCCAATGTGAAAGAAGAATAGCTGATATTGTCTCATCCCTACAGACATTAGGCTGGCTAATCAACTGGGAGAAGTCCAGGCTGAAACCGGTAACCTGTCAGAAGTTCCTAGGCCTTCAAGTAGACTCCGTAAGTCAGAAATGCTTTCTACCAGATGCTAAGGCGCAGGCCATCGTTAGTAAAATACGGAACATTACTGGAAAACCCGTAATATCATTGAGACAGGGTATGTCCTTGCTAGGGTCCCTAATATCATGCATTCCAGAGGTGCAATGGGCCCAATTCCACTCCAGAAAATTGCAGTGGGCTATTTTACAGGAGACAGACTGCGGGGGCGGTTGTAAGGGAAGATGTCCCTATCGCCCGAAGTTATTAACTCCCTAGGTTGGTGGTTGGATCCTACCAATTTGTCAAAAGGAGTTCAATGGTGGGTTACTCCCTCTATGGTACTCACCACGGATGCTAGCCCCTCAGGGTGGGGGGCCCACCTGGAGGAAGAGATGGTGCAGGGCCAGTAGCTGGAGCATGAAGCAGAAAGCTCCTCTAATATGAAGGAACTAACAGCAATTTATCTCAATTTCTCCCGCAGCTAAGAGGAACCCATGTGAGGATCCAGTCAGACAATACCACCGCAGTGGCAAATATAAACCGGCAAGGAGGTACGCGATCAGGACCATTGATGTCTATCGCGGAAAAGATCTTGGAGATAGCCGAAGTGCATCTTCACTCCTTATCTGCACTCCACATAAGAGGAGTGGACAATTCTCGAGCAGACTACCTCAGCCGCCAAACCTTATATCAAGGCGAGTGGGTCCTCAGCCGGCACATCTTTGAGATGATAGCGGCAAAATGGGGCAGACCAGAAATAGACCTGTTCGCGACCAGAGCCAACAGGCGTGTAAAAAAGTTTGCTTCTCTCTACAGAGCAGACAACCCAGACATACTAGATGCCCTCCAAGCATCATGGACATTCCGGCAAGCCTATGCATTCCCTCCAATGGTTCTGTTACCAACAGTGGTCAGGAAAATAAGACAAGAAAAGGCGAGGGTCATCATCTTGATAGCCCCGTTTTGGCCCAAGAGGCCGTGGTTTTCATGGCTGAGAGCCATGTCAATAACCGACCCATGGATTCTGGCGCTACACCAGGACCTTCTCTCACAGGGACCCTGCTACCATCCACAGGTCAAAGCCCTGCACCTAGCGGCCTGGAATTTGAAAGGGAACTATTGAAGCAGAGAGGCTTCTCAAAAAACCTGATTAGTACCCTTCTGCAAAGTAGGAAGGAATCTACAACAAGAATATCCACTAAGGTGTGGAGGAAATTCCTGGCCTTTCACCCAGTAAAACTGTCCGGTGAAGTGCCCATTACAGCCATTCTAGAATTCCTTCAGAAGGGCCGAGAATTGAGGCTCTCGGTAAATACTCTAAAGGTCCGTGTATCGGCCCCTGGAGCCTTGTTTATCCACAACGTGGCAGGTAATAGGTGGGTGACCCGGTTTATTTCAGCTTGTCAGCGGACAAAGCCAGTTCATATTCCTCATCTACCAGCATGGAACCTTAGTCTTGTTTTGGATGCCTTTACTCAGGCCCCTTTTGAACCCATAAGTTCAGCATCAATGAAATGCCTCTCTTTAAAAACTGCTATGCTAGTAGCCTTAGTATCAGCTAGAAGAGTAAGTGATCTTCATGCCCTGTTAGTAGACCCCCCCCCCGTTCCTGTCAGTAACACGGGACAGACTGGTATTGAAAACGGACCCGTCCTACCTTCCCAAACGGGCTACTAAGTTTCATAGGTCTCAGGAGATCTGCCTACATTCTTTCTATGAGAACCCAACAACACAGGACGAGGTTAAATATCACACTTTAGACGTAAGAAGAGCTGTGCTAGCCTATTTAGATAGGACCAGTCCCTGGAGGCAGAGTAGGTCTCTTTGTGTCTCCTTCCAGGGTAACAAGAAAGGGGCTAGAGTTACGACAGGCACGCTGTGCAGGTGGATCAGAGATGCGATCACAATGGCATATTCGGCAAAAGGAGAGGACCCTCCACAGGGTATTAAGGCGCACTCTACTAGAGCCATGTCATTCTCCTGGGCGGAGGGGGCGAACGTCCCAATTGAGCAAATATGTAAGGCTGCAACCTGGTCTTCTCAGTCTACCTTTTATAGTCACTATAGACTAGATTTATCCTCTACCGAGGATCTGACTTTTGGTAGATCTGTCCTTAACACAGTGTGCCCTCCCAGGTGATTATCTCTGAAAATCTCTCAGTGGGTGCTGTCGTGGTGAAGAGGAAAAACCGGATTACTTACCGGTAATACTCTTTGGTAGAGTCCACGACAGCACCCGCTCACTTCCCGCCCATAAAATTTTCACAAATGGTTCTCCTTGGTGGTGGAGATTAAAATTAGGATTTAAGATGTTGATAACTTTAGCAAACATAGAAGTATATATGTATAAGGATAAATGAATCGTCTAAACAAATTGACTAAAACGTGTATGGCGGTTCCTCCGTTGTTCTCTGTAATACAAACTGAGGGAGCCCGCCCCATTTATCTCTCTGTAGGTTTCCTGTTCCTAGGGGCGGATCCCATCTCTCAGTGGGTGCTGTCGTGGACTCTACAAAAGAGTATTACCGGTAAGTAATCCGTGTTTTTTTTTTTGTTAACTTGTGGCATGGGAGGCTAGAAGCTGCCACAACTCAAATCGCCTCTGCTACATAAAGGCGATGCCCAGATCGCCTCTATGTAGCAGATTTACTGCATTGCTTTGAGTGCCGACCACAGGGAGGCACTAACAGCAATCCGGTATCAACAACCATAGAGGTCTCAAGGAGACCTGGTTGTCATGCCGACGAACCGATGACCCCTGATCACGTGACGGGGGTCACCGATGAGCACATTTCCGGCCGGCTGGCCCGGAGCGCTTGTTAAATGCTGCTGTCAGAGTTTGACAGCAGCATTTAACTAGTTAAGGCTAGTTTCACACTAGCGCTTTTGAGCGCAGCGACGGCCTGCGCACTGCCGCCGCTAAGCCCCGCCCCCTGCCGCGCCTCCGCCGGTAGCTCCGCCTACCGGCGCATGACGCTGCATGCGTCCTGCGTCCCCTATCTTTGTCACTGGGGGCGCAGGCCGTGCGCAGTATGCGTTTGGCGGCGCATGCGCCTTTTTGACAGTGCACCGAGCGCAACCAAACTGCAGCAGGTTGCATTTGGCGCAGGTCGGCGCACCGTCAAAAGGACGCATGCGCCGCGAAACGCATACTGCGCACGGCCTGCGCCCCCATTGATAAAGCTAGGAGATGCAGGACGCATGCAGCGTCATGCGCCGGTAGGCGGAGCTACCGGCTGAGGCGCGGCAGGGGGCGGGGCTTAGCGGCGGCCGTGCGCAGGCCGTCGCTGCGCTCAAAAGCGCTAGTGTGAAACTAGCCTAATAGCCATGGGTGTATCGCGATTCCACCAGCGGCTATTGCAGGCACATGTCAGCTGTTCAAAAAAGCTGAGATGTCCTGGCTTTGAGGTTGGCTCACCGCCGGAGCCCACATCAAAGCGGGGGTGCTGCCATCGGATGTGCAAATGTTCTTGTAAAATCAGTCAGTGCCGCTCCCTGGTGGCTCAGTCTCCAGTGCTTCTCTCCAGTCCCCTGAACTCATTTAAGGGCTCCTTCAGGTGAGCATGGTTCGTGAAGGTGTATCGAATGTTGATCCCTGTAACAGAAAAGGAACTAAAAAATGACTTGTGGTAAACGAATGCATCAAGATGCTTAAAACAAGGCTATGTTCACACAGTGCTTTTGATACTTTTTTTTTCTTTAGCCAAATCCTGCTCTCTTGGCAGTAACTGTCGGCTTTCAGAACGCTAATTTTTCAGCGTTTTCACAGCTTTCTTAAAGGAAACCTGTCGCCAGGTTTGGGCGATATGAGATGTGGCCACCGCCTTTCAGGGCTGATATACAGCATTCAGTAATGCTGTATATAAGCCCCCAACACGACCTGGAAGAGAAAAAAAAAAACAACTTTTATTACACTCTCCTGCAAGGCGGGCCAATCCGAGTGGCGTCGTTCTTCTTGGTCTGGCACCTCTCTTCTTCTTGCGATGCTGCTCCTGCGCAGGCGTTCTTGTCTGCCCTGTTGAGGGCAAAACAAAGTACTGCAGTGCACAGTCGCCAGAAAACGTCAGAGGTCCAGCGCCTGCACACTGCAGCACTTTGCTCTGCCCTCAACATGCCAGATAAGTACGTCTGCGCAGGAGTGCGATGCTGAGGAGACTGTGGATGACGCAGAGACACGTCATCCACACGAACCAAGAAGGAGGGCAGCATTGCAAGAAGATGGGAGGTGCAGGACCGAGACTAGCACCACCCCTTGGATCGGATCGCAGGTGAGTATAATAAGTTTTTTCCTCTCTTACAGGTCTGGTTGGGGCAGATATACAGCATTATAGAATGTACCATATTTTTCAGACTATGACTCATCGGACCATAAGACGCACCCCAAATTTTGGGGTGGTAATTAGCAGAAAAAAGATTTTTATAAGATGGGGGGTTTGTCTTATTGTCCCAGTTTAAGGTATCTTGCCTAAGGGCCGGTGGTGGTAGAGCGGGGTCACAGGAGGGATGGTCCCTTCCTCAGGAAGCCGGCGGCAGCAGAAGTGAGGCAATGCTCCAGCCTGGGGTGCGATGCTGTGGGTCCTGTGTCGGCGGTGAGGCAGAGCATAGAGCAGGGTCCCTTCCTCAGGATGGCGGCAGCAGAAATGTGGCGACGCTGTGTCCCGGTGTCCATGACGAGCAGAGCCGAGTGCATCACTGGTTTCTCAGCGGCCATCTTCCTGAGGCTGCATGTGCGCAGATTGAGATCTCGGCGGCCCTCAGCTTCAGGAAAATGGCCGCCGAGATCGTCCATTTTCCTGAAGCCGAGGGCCGCAGAGATCTCAATCTGCGCACACGCAGCCTCAGGAAGATGGCCGCCGAGAAACCAGTGATGCACTCTGCTTCAAGAACATGGCCGCGCCGCAGGGAAACCAGTGATGCACTCGGCTCTGATCGTCGTGGACACCGGGCCACGGCGTCGCCACATTTCTCCCGGCGGCATCCTGAGGAAGGGACCCTACTCGGGTGCACTCCGCAATGCTGACACTGAGCCACATCTCTGCCGATTCTGCTGCTACACCTTCCGCAACCCCCCGGTAAGCCTGCGTTCGGACTATAAGACGCAACCCCCCCCATTTTCCTCCCAAATTTTTTTGGGAAAAAGTGTCATATAGTCTGAAAAATACAGTATATCACCACTGAAAGGCGGTGTGCAGAACTGAAATCTGCTTAACCGGATGACAGGTTCACTTTAAGTATTTTTTGGGGGTGTGGATTACATGTGTGCTTTATCTACAGTACTTTCGGTGTGCTCGGAGATTTAGTTTTTGTGTCGCCGCAGCTGCATGATTTACATGTGGGGATTGCCTGTTTGTTAGGAAAATCCCCACATGTACTGTATTCAGGCTGTCTAGCAGCCACAAATTATGCAGCTGCGGTGACACAAACTAAATCTCCGAGCAAGCCCAAACTACTCGGGAAACCACCCAAGCATGCTCGGGAAAACTGACAAGTAATTAATGAGCATACTAGCTCATCACTAATAGTTTTATTCTTAAAATGGAGTGTTTGCTTTTTTTTTTTTGGGGGGGGGGTGAAAAAACATTTTGGGTACATGCCCATGATCAGGAATAGCAGCTTTTTGGACTGCCTCGTTCTACATACACACTTGTCTTAGAACTATGTGGATTTAATGTCAGTCTATTCGGGGAAAGTATGCAGTCTCCTCTACAGAAATTGACATGCGGTGGCTTGGAAACCCTCACCGCAGGTCAGTTTACGCAGCGTTAAAAAAAAAAGCACAGCGGGCATGAGATTTCTATAAATCCCACCTACTGTGCTTGTACTCGCGAGATTTCGCCGACGCCATTTTGGATCCCGACGGCATCCACGCCGGCGACATGTTCCTGCGGCGACGCCATCTTGAATATCGCGGGATTTCGCGAAAACAGCATTTTTCTGGGGAAAAACATTTTTTTTTTTTTTTTTTTTTTTTTTTTTCATTTTCACAAAAACTATGTAAAATTTCTGTGAAGCACCCTTTTGGGGGTTTTCCACTGTTAAGGCACATCAGAGGCTCTCAAAATGGGACTTGACACCCACAGGCCATTCCATCAAAGTCTGTGTTCCAATTTAAAAGTCAATAAGGTTGGGGTAACTGGGGAGCGCTAGGCGAGCGGTCTATTAGGATTGAATGTAGAAAGGAGATCCACCTCAGCTCGAGCCGTATGCCTCCAACAGAGGATAAGTGAAGTAGACAAAATATACGGTCAGCAGAGTGCTAGGAACACCAGGACAAGGTTTGTTTTTCTTTAGCCTGCAACGCGTTTCGACGGTGACAGTCTTCATCAGGTGTCAGTTTTTCCAATTTGTCACTCCTTCCTTTCTGATACCTGCCGTGTTCCCAAACAGTAGTTTTCCCCCATATATGGGGTATCTGTGTACTCAGAAGAAATTGCACAACAAATTTTGGGGTCAATTTTCTCCTGTTACCCTTGTGAACATAAAAAAAAATGTGGCTAAACTAACATTTTGTGGAAAAAATGTAGAGCTGTAAAAAAAAAAAAAAAAACACTATATACACCTCTGTAAATTCAGTGAAGCACATGGAGGTTCAAGGTGCTCATCACATATCTAGATACAGTGGGGGAAAAAAGTATTTAGTCAGCCACCAATTGTGCAAGTGCACCCACGTAAAGAGATGAGACAGGCCTGTAATTGACATAATTGGTAGACCACAGCTATGAGAGTCAAAATGAGAAAACATATCCAGAAAATCACCTTATCTGATTGGCACCTTTTATTTTGCAAATTATGGTGGAAAATAAGTATTTGGTCATTAACAAAAGTTCATCTCAATATTTTGTTATATATCCTTTGTTGGCAATGACAGAGGTCAAACGTTTTCTGTAAGTTTTGGCACACGCTGTTGGTGGCATGTTGGCCCATTCCTCCATGCAGATCTCTAGAGCAGTGATGTTTTGGGCCTGTCGCTGGGCAATACGGACTTCCAAATCTCTCCAAAGGTTTTCAATGGGGTTGAGATCTGGAGACTGGCTAGTCCACTCCAGGACCTTCACATGCTTCTTACAAAGCCACTCCTTTGTTGCCCTGGCGATGTGCTTGGGATCATTATCATGCTGAAACACTCATCCACGTTTCATACTCAGTGCCCTTGCTGATGGAAGGAGGTTTGCATTCAAAATCTCGTGATACATGGCTCCATTCATTCTTTCATGTACATGGATCAGCCATCCTGGTCCCTTTGCAGAGAAACAGCCCAAAAGCATGATGTTGCCACCCCATGCCTCATAGTTAGGTATGGTGTTCTTTGGATGCAACTCAGCATTCTGTCTCCTCCAAACACAACAAGTTTTGTCTCTTCCAAACAGTTCTACTTTGGTTTCATCAGACCATATGACATTCTCACAATACTTTTCTGGATAATCCAAATGCTCTCTAGCAAACTTCAGACCGACTTGGACATGTACTGGCTTAAGCAGATGACACGTCTGGCACTGCAGAATTAAGGGCCTTTTACACATAGCGACATCGCTAGCAATATCGCTAAAACGTCACCGATTTTGTGAAGCAACAGTGATATCGCTAGCAATCTTGCTTTGTGTGACACGTACCTGCGACCGGCCCCCCCGCTGGATATCGCTGATTGCGCTCGAATGTCCTGGGCCATTTTCTCCTCGTTGGCGTCCCGCTGGCCCCGACTAGCGACGCATGGACGCAAGCGGAAGTCGTCATCATCACTGCGGTGTGACAGGTAAGAGCGACCTCCGACGGATCGCTTATCGCTGCTGCGTCGCTGGTGAGATCTGCTTGTTTGGCAGCTCACTAGAGACCATTTAGCGATGCACCAGCGATCCTGGCCAGGTTGTATCGTTGTCGGGATCGCTGGTGCATCTCTAAATGTAACGGGACCCTAAGTCCCTCATGGCTTAGTGCGTTACTGATGGTAGCCTTTGTTACGGTGGTCCCAGCTCTATGCAGGTCATTCACCGTGTGGTTCTGGGATTTTTGCCCACCGTTCTTGTGATCATTTTGACCCCACGGGGTGAGATCTTGCGTGGAGCCCCAGTTCGAGGGAGATTATCAGTAGTCTTGTATGTCTTCCATTTTCTAATTATTGCTCGCACAGTTGATTTCATCACACCAAGCTGCTTGCCTATTGCAGATTCAGTCTTCCCAACCTGGTGCAGGGCTACAATTTTGTTTCTGGTGTCCTTCGACAGTTCTTTGGTCTTCACCATAGTGGAGTTTGGACCGTGACTGTTTCAGGTTGTGGACAGGTGTCTTTTATACTGATAACAAGTTCAAACAGGTGCCATTACTACAGGTAATGAGTGGAGGACAGAGGAGCCTCTTGAAGAAGTTATAGGTCTGTGAGAGCCAGAAATCTTGCATGTTTTTAGGTGACCAAATACTTATTTTCTGCCATAATTTGAAAAATAAATCTTGCCAAATCAGACAAGGTGATCTTCTGGATTTGTTTTCTCATTTTGACTCTCATACTTGTGGTCTACCTATGATGTCAATTACAGGCCTCTCTCCACTTTTTAAGTGGGAGAACTTGCACAGTTGGCAGCTGACTAAAAACTTTTTTCCCCACTGTACATTCCTTGAGGGGTCTAGTTTTCAAAGTGGGGTCAGATGTGGGGGGTTTCCAAGGTCTAGGCACATCAGGGGCTTTCCAAACGCGACGTTTGGTAATTATTCTGGCAAATTTTTGCATACAAACAGTCAAATGGAGCTTCTCCCCTTTCAAGCCCTGCTGTGCGCTAAAACAGTAGTTTTCCTCCGCATATTGGGTATCTGCGAAGTTGCACAACAAATTTTGGGGTCCATTTTCCCCTGTTACACTTGCGAAAAATAAAAAAATTGGTCTAAATTTTGTTGCGGGGGGAAAAAAGTTAAATGTTCTCTTTTTTATGTTCTTGAATGTGGCTTTCAGCACCTTGAGGGGTGCAGTTTTTTAGAATGGTGTCACTTTTCAGTATCTTCTGTCATATATTTACCCCTCCAAAGTCACTTCAAATGTGATATGGTCCCTAAAATTGTGCTGATGTAGACATGTGGGAAATGTTAGTTATTAACTATTTTGTGTGACATAACGCTCTAATTTAAGGACATAATAGTTAAGTGTGAAAATGTCAAAATGTTTGCTAAATTTTTTTCTTTGTCCCCCTTCCATAAATATAAACACCAGACTTATCGAAGAAATTTTACCACTATCATGAAGTACAATCTCAGAATCTGTGGGATCATCAGTTGAAGTATTTTTAGTGTTATTCCCTTATAAAGTGACAGTGGTCAGAATTGTAAAATTTGGCCTGATCATGAAGGTGAAAACAGGCTTGGGGGTGAAGGGGTTAAAGTTCTAAGAAACCATTATTTAAAAAAAAAATTAAATGCAGGTCTACACAGGTGCTCTAGGTACAAAGCTGTAGTGAATTATTGAAACTTGTTCCTGTATTTGTGGACTGGGCTGCTTATCTTACTATTTTTGTTTTCCATTGTTTTTATCTTTAGCAAAAATGTTTGAGTCTGAGAAAGAGCTTGTTGCCAAGATGCTGCGGGCCGTCCTGCAGTCCAACAAACATGGTGTAGCCTTGCATCGTTTACAAAGCGAATATAAAGCTCTTACTGGTGAATGGATTCCTTTCAAGGAAATGGGTTTTTATGCACTTGATACATACCTGAAAAGTATTCCAACTGTAGTAAGGATGGATATCGGGAGAGTTGGCGAGGTAATATTTATTATTATTGTGCTATTTTACACTGCATCTCATGCAGGGTGAGTAATAAAAAAAAAATCGAAATCAGTTTTTGTTTTTTTTTCTTGTGAACCCTCCTAATTTTTTTTTTTCAATTTAGTGCAAGTATATCAAAATGCTTGATGATCTGTTTTCTATGGTTTTCTGGCTCGCATGACCTGAAAATAGACTTATTAGCTCACACAAGGGTTTAGGTGTTGAGTGAACATCCATTTCTCAATAAAAGTGTATAGAGCCTTGTTTTGGTAGCGTGTTTTTGGGACTATAAGATCGACTCCAAGTTTTCAGATGGAAAATGGGGGAAATAAATTAATGCTTAAATGGGGGTCCATATTACAGTCCTGAATTCATTTTACCCGGGGGGATCGACAGCTCTGGTAGCAGCAGGAGTCAGGCGATTCTTCTGCTGGTCCAATGCTGTAGGGTGTTTTCGCACCCGTGCGGTGGTGCTCGGTGGTGTGGGGGGCTCCAACAACATTTTTCTGATGTTGACGCTGCGGAATGATGGTGTGGGGGGCTCCAGTGACATTTTCTGATGTCCGACGCTGCAGGGCGATGGTGTCGGGGGCTCTGGCGACATTTTTTGAAAGCCCAGTGCCCCCACACTTCTATTGCCTCTACGCTATGGCCGCCGCCGGAGGCAGCGCTTGCGCAGATTGAGATCTTTGCAACGAGATCTCATCCTGAGATCTTGGAAGACGAGATCTCAATCTGTGCGTGTGCCGCCTCTGGCATCCATTTTCCAGGAGGCTACAGCATCGAGGCAATAGAATTGCGGGGCTCCAAGCTTTCAGAAAACGTCGCCAGTGCCTCACTGCACCACCGAGCACCGTCACCGCCGCACAATCATTGCCCTGAAGCGTCTGAGTAGAACCACCAGAAGAATCACCTGACTCCTGCTGTCACCCCCGCTAAGTGTAAGTACCGTACACTCCGACTATGAGATGCACCCCCCTTTCCCCCAAAAAATTTTTTGGGAAAAAAAAGTGCGTCTTATAGTCCGAAAAATACGATATATTACAAAGGAATCGCATCCCCACACTGTGTGCTCAGGAAAAGCTGAAGAACGGTGTTGTGGGACTTTTCTTACCTTCCCTGGGTCTGGCGTGGTCTCCGATGCCACACCATTCTGATTGTTTGGCTAAACAGGTGATGTCATAACTAATCAGGGAGCTCAGCAGCTTGTGCCGTCTCTATAGTGGCAGAGTTGCTGAGCTCAGTGGCTGCAGCACTACAGACAGCAGGGAGGAATAGTATATAAATTGCCAGTGCAAATAAGTTCAAGAAGCCCAAAAATGCAAATTAGCAGAGGTATGGTAATCCCCTAGTGAGGTGTGAATAACACTTCGCTAATCCGTAATAAGGTCATAACCCCATAATACCGAAACATGCTACTGCGCAAGCCCCGCTGCCGGCGCCATTTTGTTGTGTACATTTTTTTGGCTGTAGCATCAAGGAGCCGGTGGCAACGCTTACGCAGAAGCATCTAGCGGAACGCGATAGATATTACTGCGCAGGCGCTCCCGACAGCACCATATCGATGTTTGTTTTTTTTTTCTTTGAAACACTGGAAGATAATAGGCACTAACCGATAAGATAGACTGCGCAGGTGCCACCATTTTGATTAAGTGACATTACACACATAGTATATTCATTATGCAAACTAGGGGGCATGTCAGTGAGGGATCAGTGATCTGTCAGCAGTCTGTATTATGAATATCTAATCAGAGCACCACATGCACCAACCCCGCCTTAGGGCACGAGAATCTCATTAACACAAAACTGAAAATAAAGAGTAAGGAATAACAACAAGACGGATTTCATCAACCAAGGTATCTTTTTATTTGGTATAACGGCGCCGACCTGACAATGTGTAGGTTACTATGCACGATTCTGTTGACAGGTTCCCTTTAATTCTAAAACCACATAGCTGACTAGGTACAGTCTTGTCCAAAAGTGTTGGCACCCTTGAAATTGTTCCAGAAATGAAATGTTTCTCCCAGAAAATAATTACAATTACACATTTTGTTATACAGACGTTTATTTTCTTTGTGTGTATTGGAGCAAAAGAAAAAAATAGAAAAAATACAAATTGGACATAATTTCACACAACCCCAAAATCGACTGGACATGTTTGGTGGCACACCCTTTGGAATAAATAACCTAAAATCAATCGCTTCTTACATCTCAAGTGGAATTTTGGACCACTCTCTTCTTTCGCAAACTGCTCCAGGCCTCTATTTCAAGGGTGGGTGCCTTCTCCCAACAGTAATTAAGATCTCTTCACAAGTGTTCAATGGGATTTAGAACCAGACTCATTGCTGGCCACTCCAGAATTCTCAAGTATGTTTGTGGTTATTCTCCTGTTGTAAGACCCAAAATCTCAGACTCAAACCCAGCTTTCTGACACTGAGCACTGCATTGCGACCCAAAATTCTTTGTTAATCTTCAGACTTCATGATGCCTTGCATGCACTCAAGACACCCAGTGCCAGAAGCTGCAAAACAACTCAAAAACATCTTGGAACCCCCACCATACTTGACTGTAGGTACTGTATTTTCTTTGTAGGCCTCATTCTGTTTTCAGTAAACGGTTGAATGATATGCTTTACCAAAATGCTCTATCTTGGTTTCTCTCTCACCCATGACAGCACCACGGAGATAGGGGATCCGCCCTTCAGGGACAGGAACCTACAGATAAAAAGGGCTGTACCTCTCCTCCGCCTTCAGTTGGGTTCCTGTCCCTGACGGGTGACCCACAGGACGGCGGTACCTGTGTGGGAGTCCAGATCCGGGGCCGACCTGTCTGAAGGACGGCAGCGGGGAGGCCCCTGTCACGGCGGGTGCGGTGCCCGAAGCCGCCACCTCTGGGGCCGATGCGGGCTGCCAGGTGAGCGGGGGGAGAAGTCAGAGCCGCCGCTCTGGAAAGGAGGTCGGGGCTCGTGGGGACCCGGAAAATTTGCGGGCAGCCCCATGGTACAGAGGTGTCCCAAAATGGCCGCTGCCCCGGAAATTGAAACCGGCTTCCGGGAACCGGCGCATGCGCAGGAGAGCTCTTCCCGGCAGACGCGGTGCAGGATGGGAGCCATACGCCGGGAAATTTAAAATGGTGGCGCTGGAAACACTCCTGGCTGGAAGCGTCCTGAGCAATGGGGGATAGCGACCAGCAACAGGAGCAGCAAGCCAGGCAACAGCTTAAGCAGCAGCAGCACCACCATCATCGCCAAAAAGAATGGAACAGAAGCATTGGCCGTTCCAGCAGTCACTCCACGCAGCGCAGCACGTCAGCTGCAAGGAGCAAATCGCCACCGGGAGAGCAACCTGTACAGGACTTGACTCCGTCTCCCGAATCGGTACCTGCAGCCGTGTACTTTTGGGTGAGTGATCTTCGTGAATGTTCACCATTGTAATAGAATTCCTTTCCCTTATTAGGGAAAGAAGAAGGGGAAAAAGAACAGGGAATGTCCCACTTGTACTAGACCCCTAACTATATCTTGGGAGAAAAAACTCTGTGAATCTTGTACGAAAGAAGTCCTCTGTCAGGAAACCCTGGATTTCGCCTCTGACCTAAGAGCCGCGATCAAATCGGAGGTTCAGAGTGCCCTTATATCCCTTAAGCACAGGGACAAAACAAAAAAGAAAGATATGATAGCGACCTCCCAGTCGGATTCTTTGACGTTGGGAGAAATCACCTCTAAAACCTCGGAATCCGGCTCCTCAGATGAGGAAACGGGGGGGGCGTCACTGTTTTCCCCTAGAAGAGGTAGACAAACTAGTGAAAACTGTAAGGTCTACCAGGGCTGTGGAGTCTGAGCTCATTTTGGTGGAGTCGGTATAAAATGGTCCGACTCCTAAAATATATAATAAATTGGTTACAGTTATTCAATGCAGAATGTGCTGAATATTTTTTCATAGGAATTTGGGAAAGTTATGAAATGTCCTATAAATGGCTGTTCTATTCCTCATCTAAGGCTACATTCACACACAGCGTTTTTGCTGCGTTTTTTGAGGATACGTTTTTCAGCTGCAAAAGCAGATCAGCTTTTTAAAAAACCGTATCACCTGAAAGGTTTTTGAGCTCATAGATAATGTTTTCAATAGCAAAAGCAGATTAGAAATCTGCCCTATCTATCCATTTATTCATATCTGTCTATCCATATCTTATCTGTACCAAAAAGAATGAAAGCCGGGTAGCACACAGACAAACACTCCTTTTTTTTTTTTAGCACCAGTCAGGTACACCTCATAGCTGCCCAAAAGGACGCCCAGGACAGGCATTGCTCGTCTTCAGTAACACATCAACATCAATTTATAGTTGGAATAATTAGACTGCATTCACCACATCTTAAGGTGCAGGCTTTATTTTCAAGTGTAGGGGTGTGCAGTATAAGGCTCTGCAGCAGCTGAGGTGTGCAGTATGAGGTTCTGCCCCCCCCCCCCCCAGTTTTGATCTTGGCTAAAGCCGATTCTTATAGATATGGCGAATCCTCAGGTAACCCTAAATGAAGGTCAATGGACACAGGTGGCTGAATTGAAGGAATTGCTTAATCACCTATTTACCGTGACTAAAAAATTACAAGCTGAGGATTTAACTCCTGGCATTTTCATAAGGGAGTGGAAGAACTTGATATTTTGCCTGTCTCAAAGATTTAATCGCAGATGGCATTTCTGCATCAATGAAACGGATAGAGACACAGCTATTGGAAAATAAAATTTTTCTGGCAGCTGTTTATGTGGACCCAAGTCATCGTATATTGCTTGATGATCAACAGCTTACTAAAGGAAAAGAAGCTCTGACTGAGGTAGTAGTTAGGATGAGTGGCCTACAGGAGGACTGCCAGGCGCAAGAGGACTTAGGTCCTGACAGTGCTACTGCTGCCATATCTTCATCCTCATCAGATGAGGAGTTTGACTTTGACAAGTATTTGGATGATATGGAGCAGGCAAAGCGTTGCTGCAAGGAAAAAGATTTGACTTCGTCTCCTATAGCAAGCAGATTAACCATATTTCAGCAAAATGTTTCACTTTCTCTCAAAGAAAGAAAAATTCAACCGTTCATCAAAACTGACTCTGCATGAGGCAATTCCTTTATACTTGGAAATTGTTAGAATCATAGAATTGTAGAGTTGGAAGGGACCTCCTCGGCCATCTGGTCCAACCCCCTGCTCAAAGCAGGATTCGCTAAATCATCCCAGTCAGATGTCTGTCGCCACTTCTCATGGGAGTCTGTTCCACTCATTGATCACTAACTGTCAAAAAGTTTTTCCTAATATCTAATGTGTCTCCTCCCATTCAGTTTCATCCCATTGCTTCTAGTCTTACCTTGTGCAAATGAGAATAAAGTTGATCCTTCTACAATGTGACAGCCCTTTAGATATTTGTAGACAGCTATTAAGTCTCCTCTCTGTCTTCTCTTTTGCAAACTAAACATTCACAAATCCTGCAACCTTTCCTCATAAGACAGGGTTTGCAGAGATGTTGCCCATGTGGTTACGGCTTTGCCTCCAACCCAAGTTAGTGTAGAGAGGTTTTTCTCTGGCCTTAAAATTATTAGGTAAGATTTTAGGTCATCTATGATGGAGGGTCTGATGGAGGCAACTTTATTTCTTAGAACAAATTCATAGACTGCACAAATGTTTAGTATGTTTTTGTTGAAAACTGTTTTTTGCCACTTACATAGTTTACTACATAGTGATAGATATATACACTCACTGGCCACTTTATTAGGTACACCATGCTAGTAAGGGGTTGGACCCCCTTTTGCCTTCAGAACTGCCTCAATTCTTCGTGGCAGAGATTCAACAAGGTGCTGGAAGCATTCCTCAGAGATTTTGGACCATATTGACATGATGGCATCACACAGTTGGCGCAGATTTGTCGGCTGCACATCCCTGATGCGAATCTCCCGTTCCACCTCATCCCAAAGATGCTCTATTGGATTGAGATCTGGTGACTGAGGAGGCCATTTGAGTACAGTGAACTCATTGTCATGTTCAAGAAACCAATCTGAGATGATTCGAGCTTTATGACATGGCGCATTATCCTGCTGAAAGTAGCCATCAGATGTTGGGTACATTGTGGTCATAAAGGGATGGACATGGTCAGCAACAATACTCGGGTAGGATGTGGCGTTGCAACGATGCTCAATTGGTACCAAGGGGCCCAAAGAGTGCCAAGAAAAAATTCCCCACACCATGACACCACCACCACCAGCCTGAACCGTTGATACAAGGCAGGATGGATCCATGCTTTCATGTTGTTTACGCCAAATTCTGACCCTACCATCCGAATGTCGCAGCAGAAATCGAGACTCATCAGACCAGGCAACGTTTTTCCAATCTTCTACTGTCCAATTTCGGTGAGCTTGTGCAAATTGTAGCCTCAGTTTCCTGTTCTTAGCTGAGAGGAGTGGTACCCAGTGTGGTCTTCTGCTGCTGTAGCCCATCTGCCTCAAAGTTCGACGCACTGTGCGTTCAGAGATGCTCTTCTGCCTACCTTGGTTGTAACGGGTGGCAATTTGAGTCACTGTTGCCTTTCTATCAGCTCGAACCAGTCTGCCCATTCTCCTCTGACCTCTGGCATCAACAAGGCATTTCCGGCCACAGAACTGCCGCTCACTGGTTTTTTTTTTCTTTTTCGGACCATTCTCTGTAAACCCTAGAGATGGTTGTGCGTGAAAATCCCAGTAGATCAGCAGTTTCTGAAATTCTCAGACCAGCCCTTCTGGCACCAACAAGCATGCCACGTTCAAAGGCACTCAAATCACCTTTCTTCCCCATACTGATGCTCGGTTTGAAATGCAGGAGATTGTCTTGACCATGTCTACATGCCTAAATGCACTGAGTTGCCGTCATGTGATTGGCTGATTAGAAATTAAGTCTTAACACACAGTTGGACAGGTGTACCTAATAAAGTGGCCAGTGAGTGTGTATATGTGTGTGTGTGTATATATATATATATATATATATATATATATATATATATATATATATATATATAGTAGTCGATATTACATAGTGTATTACGTATTTACAATTACAGTTGTTCTAAAGTTGTATTCCAATAAATATATATTATGCTTTATGCTCTATCTAAATGTCTTGATTATTGTATCATAAAAATGATTAAATGTCTGATGTTCACATTGTACTACAATAATTTTTTTCACTTAAATATAAGCAATATATGTCGGAGTCGGTGGAAGGGAAATTGAGGAGTCTGAGTCGCAGGTTTGGCTTACCGACTCCACAGCCTTAAGGTCTGCCATGGGGGTATTGGACCCTAGGCTTGATAAAACAGTCCAGGACATAATGTTCAGGGGACTAGGCCACAAAAAGCGGAGTGTTCCCGCTAAATGAAATTGTTCAGGGGCTAATCAAAAAAGAATGGGACAAACCGGACAGGAAAAACACCACTGTCCCTTTCCTTAAAAGGAAATATCCCTTTGATGGAGAGGCGTCCACGTCCTGGGATAAGGCCCCGAAACTCGACGTAGCCATCGCTAAAGCCTCAAAAAAATTTGCTCTCCCCTTCGAGGACATGGGCACCCTCAGGGATCCCCTAGATAAAAAGGGAGATACTTTCCTTAAAGGGGCATGGGAGTCAGCAGGAGGTAGTCTCAGACCAGCCATAGCGGCGACATGTACCTCAAGAGCCCTAATGGTATGGGTGGACCAACTTGATAAACAACTAAGGGAAGGGATGCCAAGGGATAAGATCCTAGATTCTATCCCAGTAATAAGGGGAGCGGCTGCCTTCTTAGCGGACTCATCGGCTGATTCAGTCCGATTATTGTCCAAAGCAGCAGCGCTCTCAAATGCAGCCCGAAGAACACTATGGCTCAAAAGTTGGCCAGGGGACCTACAGACAAAAATGAAATTGTGTTCAATCCCCTGTGAAGGGTAATTCCTTTTTGGGAGACATTAGATGACTTCCTACAGAAAGGGGACAAGAAGAAAGGGTTCCCGAATTTGGGGCCTGCAACATTTAAGAGGCCCTTTCGGAATAGGAAGTTTTTACAGAGGAGACCACCGAGAGACCAAAAGTGGGATGACAAAAGGAAAGATAGAGGGTTCCTCTTTGGTAACTCATCCCGAGACAAAAAGCCCTCTAAGTGACAGTTTGCCCAAGGTGGGGGGGAAGGCTAACCCTTTTCGTTCCAGCCTGAAAGAAAATCTCAAACAACCCTTGGATAATAAACCTAATCCAGGACGTCCTAAAAATAGACTTTCTCTCTCTCCCACCTCAAAAGTACGTAATAACCGCTAAGATCCAGTACGCAGGAGCAGGAAGCCCTAGAAAACAAGGTCCTAAACCTGGTAAAAAAAGGAGTCCTCCATGAGGTTCCCCTGCAGGAAAGGGGCAGAGGGTTCTACTCCCCTCTTTTCCTGGTGACCAAACCAGACAGCACTTTTCGGACAATCATAAATTTGAAAAAATTAAACAGATACGTCATGAATCAAAGCTTCAAAATGGAGTCGATCAAGTCCACCACCAAAATCCTGTTCCCAAACTGCTTCATGACGGTATTAGACCTCAGCGACGCCTATTATCACGTCCCTATTCACAAAAACTCCAGAAAATATCTCCGGTTAGCCGTCTCAATAAAGGGCAAGGTAAAAGAATTCCAGTACACAGCCTTGCCGTTCGGAATATCGGTAGCCCCACGGGTGTTTACGAAATAGTCCCGTATCTGGACGATTTTTTAATAGCAAGCAGCTCGGCTCGAAAATGCCAGGAACAGAGGGACAGGGTGATGGACACTCTACAAGGCCTAGGCTGGCTCCTAAATCTGAAAAAATCAAGATTGGAGCCCAGCAGAGTACAGGAATTCTTGGGTCTAACACTAGACGCAAACATTCAAGAGTGCCGCCTCCCAGACCGCAAGAAAGAGAAAATCACTCAAATGATAACAAGAGCAATCCAAAATCCCTCCATGACGTTAAGGAAAGCTATGTCACTACTGGGTTCTCTCTCCGCCTGCCAGCTGTCCAATGGGCTCAGTTAGACACGAGAGAGCTCCAGTGGGACGTATTAGCCAACCAATCAGCCGTAGGGGGGCACCTAGAGGGTTGTATTACCCTACATTCAAAGACTATTCATTCCCTAGCCTGGTGGAGAAACCAAGACAATCTTTCCAAAGGGATCCCATGGGTAACAAAAATAACACACATAGTTACCACGGACGCCAGTCCCACGGCATGGGGAGCACACATGAACAACGAGGTGGCTCGGTGCGTGGGGAGGCCAAGAACTAGAAGCCTCCTCAAACCAGAAAGAACTCTTAGCAGTGGGCTACGCGTTAACACACTTCCTACCCCTGCTCCAGAATCATCATGTCTGCATATTTTCGGACAATCAAGTCACGGTGGCCTATATAAATCATCAGGGGGGAACCAGGTCCCGGGCCCTAATGGACACATCCTCCAAAGTCCTCAAATTATCAGACAACCCTGTTATCCCTGTCAGCACTACACATCCGAGGCACGGAGAATCAAATGGCAGACTTCCTGAGCCGCACCCAATTACGGCAGGGGGAATGGGTCCTAAAGCGGTCCGTTTTCGGCAGATTGTAAAAAGGTGGGGGCCCCGGACATAGATCTGTTTGCTGACTTCAGAAACAAAAAAGGTGGAAACGTTCTGTTCCCTAGACCCCAGGGGGAATTCTCTAGCTCTGGACGCATTTATGCTTCCATGGACGCAGAGTCTAACATACGCTTTTTCCCACGATCATGCTTATCCCGGCAGTGCTAAGAAAAGTCAGGGAAGACGGGACAAGAATGATATTAATAGCCACCTTCTGGCCCAAAAGAACCTGGTTCTCCTGGCTAAGAATGCTGTCGGTAACCAATCCATGGATCCTACCGGATCTCCCGGACCTGCTATCGCAGGGCCCAGAGTTTACACCCTCAGGCAGTGAACCTCCATTTAACAGCATGGAATTTGAGAGGGCTCTGATGAGGGTCAGAGGATTTTCAGAGAACCTGATAACTACATTACAAAAAAGTAGAAAACCGGTTACGATGAGAGAATACAGAAGAACATGGAAAAAATTCTTATCCACTTCTGGGGTAAAGGTTCAGGACGGGGTTCAGATTGATAAGATCCTAGAATTTCTACAAAGGGGCCTAGAACAG
Organism: Dendrobates tinctorius; assembly: GCF_039654945.1. Taxonomy (NCBI): domain Eukaryota; kingdom Metazoa; phylum Chordata; class Amphibia; order Anura; family Dendrobatidae; genus Dendrobates; species Dendrobates tinctorius. The sequence continues at coordinate 25,272,879 of NW_027361827.1, read as the reverse complement.
GGTCTGGCGGTCAACATATTAAAGGTCCAAGTAGCAGCTTTAGGCGCTCTTTATAACCACGATGTGGCAGGTAACCCTTGGCACGGTTTATTAAGGCCGCAACCAGATCCAGGCCAATAGCTATTTGAAGGATTCCGTCATGGGACCTGAATCTTGTACTGTCCACACTGACAGGCCCTCCGTTCAAACCCATTCACTCGGCATCCCTTAGAATTCTGTCATTTAAAATGGTACTTCTGGTGGCACTAACATCAGCTCGCAGGGTGAGCGATATTAAAGCTTTATCATCGGGGCCTCCTTTCAAAAAAATTCTGGAGGATAGTCATTTTAAAACCTGACCCGGCCTATCTACCAAAAGTGTCATCACATTTTCATAGGTCCCAAGAGGTAGTCCTTCCTTCCTTCTGCCCAAATCCTAAAAATAAGGGGGAAGAAAAATTTCACACCTTAGATGTGAGGAGGTGCTTAGTACAATATCTAGTCCACCAAAAAATATAGGAAGGAAGGCTCTCTTTGTATGTTTCCAGGGACCTCGGAAGGGACTCAAAGCATCTAAGAGTACCCTGGCAAGGTGGATTAGGGATGCGATTGCACTGGCATATTCATCCAGTGGAAATGCCATCCCGGAAGGGTTGAAAGCCCATTGTAGGTAGAAGGGTCCTTCAGGCGGTGGTCCCTCCCTAAGCTACCAATCTCTGTAATTCTCTCCGTGGTGCTGTCATGGGTGAGAGAGAATAGCTTAATTACTCACCGATAACGGTGTTTCTCCGAACCCATGACAGCACCCGCTTATTCCCCTCCCCTTCACGAGTGTGGTGAGCACGTTTCACTGTTTGTAGAGTGCTTCCGTTTAGGCACGGTGTTTCTGATAAATAAGCAATATTATAATACTGTGTATATATTTCTGTTGTCTAACTAACCTGGAGACCCTCTGATGCTCTGTAACCAACTGAAGGCAGAGAAGAGGTACTGCCCTTTTTATCTGTAGGTTCCTGTCCCTGAAGGGCGGATCCCCTCTCTCCGTGGTGCTGTCACGGATTCCGAGAAACACCGTTAACTGTGAGTAAGCTATTCATCTCTCCACAAGACGCTTTCCCAGAAGGATTTTTGGCTTACTCGCATGCATTTTGGAAAACTGCAGTCTAGTTTTTTTGTGTCTGTCAGCAGTGGTCCTACTGGGTCTCCTGCCATAGCGTTTCATTTAATTGAAATGTCGACAGTTTGCGCTGATACTGATGCACCCTGAGCCTCCAGTACAGCTTGAATTTATTTGGAACTTGATTGGGGCAGCTTATCCATGATCTGGACTATTCTGCGTTGCAACCCTTTATCAATTTTAACTCTGCTGTCTACGACCAGGGAGATTAGCTACAGTGCCATGGGTTGTAAACTTCTTTATTCTGTTGCGCACTGTGGACAAAGAAACATGCACAATATATGAGGGTGCACTACTGTCAAACCGCAATATCTAGTGGAGTGCAATACCTAGCCTGTAAACAATGAGACCAAAAAGACGGAAGAGAAAGACTAGGCTAATAATGGTATGCACATCCATGTATAAAAAATGAAAAAATCTTTTTCACAATGGACACAAATGAGATTAAAAACATTTAAAATACATACATGAACCAAAAATCCAACACCTCCAAAAGGCCCCACGGACACTAAATCCCACCCATAATGGACAATAAAGAACCCCCTGTCCAACAATAAAGACAAAGCATAATTGCCAGAATATGGTTATACAATATAAGCAAACTGATCATACGAGCATAATAAAATTGATGTACATTGAATATCAAGAGATAAATTCTCCTATCTAGCCTCAAATGTGCAAATGACCTCAAGGTAATCGTCAATGCATGAAAAAACCTGCCTGAAAATGCATAATAGCTGAAAAGCACAAAATGTGCAGTCAAACCATGGTCTCCAGGAGAATGGCCAAACCTGGACAGGGGCAGCAAAGTCCCAATGGGGATGGGGAGGAAGGTGGGAAAAGGCCCACGCGTATCGCCGCTGCAAAGGCGGCTTTGTCAGGGGAAGTGGACAAAGGAAAGGATTGTTGAAATTTTTAAACCATTTTCTTTACCAGACAGTTCTCTTCTTTCTGTTCTCCCTTTTCAGTGTAGCACACAGACACAAAATGCAAAGATGACTCCACTTCTCCCCTTTTTTTTCCTGCTTTCAAGTGTGATTTTCATATTGTCCACACCTGTTACTTGTCACAGGTAAGTTTGAACGAGCAGCACATGCTTGAAACAAAGTTGTTTACCTGTAATTTTGGAAAGGTGCCATCAATTTTGTCCTGCCAATTTTTAGTTTTCTGTGAAATTACGTCAAATTTGACTTTTTAATTGCCTTTTGTGTGTGTTCCAATATTCCCAAAGGAAATAACCTTGTGTATAACAAAACACATGTACTGTAGTTGCAATAAATTTCTGGGAGAAATACTTCATTTTCTGGACTAATTTCGAAGGTGGCACCACTTTTTTTTGGCCATGACTGTGTAACAAGCATGTCTTTGCAATCCAATGGATAATGGTATGAGTGTGACTTGAAACGCTTACCTATGTATTGCTGAGCCTCCCCCAACTTGTGTTTCATGAGTTGCTTTCTCAAGGGGAGAAGCCGGACTAGTCTCCCCTCTGGCTATGGTCCTCAGCCGGATCTTCTAATTATATATTTTTTGAAACGCTATAGCGTTCTGGAGGGAAATATACCAGGCTGCACTTGAGGTGACACTGGTTTGCTTGGCATGAATCTAGTGACTGGTTCCCTTTTTATTAAACAATTGTTTCATGTACTGCTCTTGGGCAAAATATTACCTTTTTATGATGGATTTCAGTTGCTAAATATGAAGAGAACTACATGATTTAATTTTTTTTTTTTCTAATTTCCAGATCATTTGTCATGCTGTTGTGTGCAAGGAAACAGCCCAGATAGCAGAGCTTGTGGCACGCCAGAGAACATCAAAGAAGAAGTCTGGTGGCCAAATAAACTGCCAGATGAGATTGAAATATTCTGCCCCGATAACGCATATTGGTAAATGACCTTTTGTAGCTCTATCTATTATTGTTTATACTAGCATCCCAGCATACAATGCTGATTACTTCTGTACAAACCTTGGGCCTCATATAAAAACGAGAAAATCTAAGTAACTTATCCAAAATCGCCTAGATCATAATTAAAATGTAAAGGTCCTTTTACATGGCCCGACCGGCGGCACGATGCATGCACAGATGTGTAACCTTTTACCAATCGACAGTCCTTTAAATGCCTGTTTACACAGACCAAAGTAAAGGATGCGCACTGAGCGATCTATACTAGGACGCTCAGTGTGCATAGGCTGCCTTAGTTCTTGGAAGTGCAAGTCCTTTTTACGCCGGATGATGGACTGCCAAAGACCGTCTTTTTTGCTGCACATTTCAAAAAATGAACGAGTACTTTGATCCTTTGTTAGGTGATCGGCAGCCTGTTTACATGGGAATAAAATTGTGAAACAAGCTGAAAGGAAAAGACTTCACTGTAGGTCAGTGTCAAAATACAATAGACTGTGGTTATGGGGTTAAAGAACAAAGCAGTAAGAGAGAAAACCATTGGGTAAACCCTTCTAACAATGGAGATAAGTTTTGGCTCTATCCTGCAGCTTCTTGCCTCATTTCTACAATCTTTTTCTTTTAGGAAAGCCTAAGGCGATGCTTAGAAAACCAGACTTTGCACCAAAAGAAGACCGAGTTGCAAAGAAGCCCATACCGTTGGCTGTGAGAGGAAAGAGTAATGTTTGGAGTGGTCGGCTTTTTCCAGACCCTCTTTCTGTGCATGTAGCGCCCACTTATGGATCCGTACCTATTCGGGAGGTTCAGGTGCAGAGGAATCCAACCATTGCAAGCCGGTGAGAACACGTAAACTAAATCAATAGTCAATGAATGGCTTGATATCCTTAAACTGCTGTAAAGTGAAATGAAAGCAAAATGCTCTTAAAATTATTACACTTTGCATATTGTTTCATATATTAAACAGCATTTCAACAGTCAGTTCTTGAATATAGGAATGTGAAGCGCACCATGGTCGCTCAGAATTTCTGAAATTGCAATGGCAAGATTGCACCAGGGTACAAGGCTAGTCAGAGGAGACGGTGGGATTCTGTAGGCAAGCTTCTGCTGGGAAACCTTGGGAAGTAGCACATTGTCCCCTTATGGCAGTGACTACTATCAACAGGATAATGCAACTTGCCACAATGGAAGATGCTCAGGAATAGGTTAATGGAGTTTTCTACTACTGGGACAAACTCATCCTAAATGTTAAAGCACCCCTTGTAAAATTAGAAAACCACATACTTGCTTCTCGGCCTGGCACTGTCTGACAAGTAGTGTGAAGGCTGCAGCCGATCAGTGGCCCCTTTTTCATTGCATTGGTTATATGACGCAGCAATGACCCCTGCTTTGGTGCTGTTTCGTGAGGCAAGTGGGGTTTTTAATGTAGGGCACTTTTTTCTCTTTAAGCTGGGATTGTGGAGCTCTTTAAGAAACGTAGCAAAGTGTTCACGCTGTTGACTTGGCCTCTAAATTACGCTTCAATCTGATCTAGCATCTGTGGTATGTGCTGAAGTAACAAGTATGACTGATGGAGGCTTGACCTCCAAATTTAGAGGGATTGTCCTCTACTATTCAAGTGAACAGAGAAAACGTTTAGTACTCAGCAGTCACGAGGTGATGTACAGGGCGCCTATTATCAGCCCAGACATCGCTTGGTCTTTTACCTCTGCTGGAGCAGTTTTCATTTGATTTGGGGTCACAGATGTTTTAGTGGCCCAAGTGGGATCTACACAATTTTTTTGGTTTTAATGTTTAATTCTTTTAGCCACTTTCTGACCCTCAGAGCATGTGATGTGCTCAGCGACAAGAGAGTACGAGGCTGGACAGCACAGCTCTGTCATATGGTTTAGTGGCCACTGCAGTACCCAGCAGTGGCCATTAAATCAAATTGTGGAGCTTTGCAACTGCTTTCATCCAGCTAACATTGAAAAGCTGTCCTGTGGGAGGTGCTGCATGCCCACCAATCTGATATTGATGACCTATTGTCAACTTAGTTGTAGTAGAAAAATACTTTAAGAAATCTATATTGGGATTCTAATATGGTCAGTTTGCATTTTTTAACCCATTCACTGGCAGGCCTCTCTATTGGCACAATAACACCTTTCTGCCATCGGACGGAATAGTACATCTGATGGCAGCATCCCCCGTTTTGATGTGAGCTTTGGCGGTGAGCCGCATCAAAGCTGAGATATGTCGGCTGTTTTAACAGCTGACATGTGCCCGCAATAGGCGCGGATGGAATCGCGATCCACCAACGCCTATTAAGTAGTTAAATACTGCTGTCAAACGCTGATGGCGGCATTTATTGCCCGTTTCCGGCTATCGGGCCAGAAATACGCTCACCGCTGACCCCTTGAGACCTCCATGGTTGATGCCGAATTGCTATGAGCTCCACCATGTAGTCGGTGCTCATTGCAATGCAGTAATTCTACTACATACAGGTGATCTGAGCATCGCCTGTATGTAGCAGAGGTGATCGGGCTAGCTCAGCTTTTAGCCTCCCATGGAGGCTATTGAAGCATGCCAAAAGTAAATGAAAATTAGTTTTAAAAAATCTAAAAAAAAAAATAAAAATAAAAGTTTAAATCACCCCCTTCAAAATAAAACAATAAAAAAAATCACACATGCACATTAGGTATCGCCGCGTTCAGAATCGCCCGATCAATAAAAAAAGATTAACCTAATTGCTAAACGGTGTAGCGAGAAAAAAAAATCGAAACGCCAGAATTACATTTTTTTGATCACCACAACATTGCATTAAAATGCAATAACGGGTGATCAAAAGAACGTATCTGCACCAAAATGGTATCATTAAAAACGTCAGCTCGGCACGTAAAAAATTAAGCCCAACCCGAGATGACGAAAAATGGAGACACTCCGGGTATTGGAAAATGGCGCAGTGTCTTTTTTTTTTTTTTTTAAGCAAACTTTGGAAATTTTTTTCACCACTTTGATTAAAAGGAACCTAGACATGTTTGGTGTCTATGAGATCGTAGTGACCTGAAGAATCATAATGGCAGGTCAATTTTAGCTTTTAGTGAACCTAGCAAAAAGGCCAAACAAAAAACAAGTGTGGGATTGCACTTCACCACACTTGGAATTTTTTTTCCTGTTTTTTAGTACATGATATGCTAAAACCAATGATGTCGTTCAAAAGTGCATCTCGTCCCGCAAAAAATAAGCCCTCACATGGCCATATTGTCGCAAAAGTAAAAGTTATGGCTCTGAGAAGAAGGGGAGCGGAAAATGAAAACACGAAACCGAAAAAGCTCCGATCATTAAGGGGTTAACCCCCTAAATGCTTCGATCATCAGCGATTGCAGCATTTAGAAGACAGACAGGAGAGGGCTCCCTTTGCCTTCCGATCCACACCCCCACAACGTCATCGCGGGAGCCCAATCTTTGCCATGGTGACCCGAGTGGGGGGGCCATGTCAGTGCAGAAATGACAGTACAACACTAACAATGCTCGTACGTTGCAATGGATTAAAACAACGATCAGGCTGGTGAAAGTCCCATAGTGGCACCAAATAAAAAAAAATGTAAAATTTAATTAAAAATACACATGTTTGGTATTGCCACGTCCAGCATGACCTTCCCCATACAACTGTCCCAAACCCTTTCAGTGAACACTGTAAGTAAAAAAAAAAAAAGGCAAAAAGATGCTTTCATCATATTTCTAAACAAAAAGTGGAATAAAGCACGATCAAAGAGACTAATGTAAAGAAAAATTGCATAGCAGAAACTGTCGTCTTGTTAAAGATTGCAGTAAGGTATCCTTCCTCCTTTCATTCTGGGATAAGACTTCGTTTTCTCTGGACCGCCCCATCCTCCTTCCGCTTAGTCATTCGCTGACTTGGTGAACTTTGCCGGCGTCAGTTCTCCAGGGAATCTCCTTTCTTCTGCCTCAGTGGCAAGTTATCACCACCGATGCCAGTCTCCTGGGATGGGGGGCTGTTTACCATCGGAAAACGGCCCAAGGGCGCTGGAACGCCCAGGAGGCTCTTCTTCCCATCAACCTTCTGGAGATCAGAGCAGTCTTCATTGCTCTCCTTCGTTGGAAGCCTCTCCTCGTAGGCAAACCAGTCCGCATTCAGTCAGACAACGCCACGGCTGTGGCATACATAAACCACCAGGGCGGTACTCACAGCAGGCAGGTAATGTCAGAAGTGGCAAAGATACTGCGTTGGGCAGAGCGTCACGTTCCGGCGATCTCCGCCGTTCACATTCCAGGGGTGGAGAATTGGGCAGCCGACTTCTTAAGTCGCCAGGGTCTAGCGTCAGGCGAATGGTCCCTTCATCCCACAGTCTTCAATTAGATATGCCAGCGTTGGGCCACCCCGGACGTCGATCTCATGGCATCTCGGATGAACAACAAAGTTTCTCACTTTGTAGCCAGGTCCAGGGATCCTCTAGCCGTCGGTTGCGACGCCCTGGTAATTCAGTGGTCCCAGTTCCAACTGCCTTACCTGTTTCCTCCGCTTGCTCTAATCCCAGGGGTGGTCAAAAAGATAGTCAGAGGGCATCTCAGTCATTCTGGTGGCTCCAGACTGGCCAAGACGTCCTTGGTACGCGGAGTTGGTGAACATGCTCGCGGACGTCCCCTGGAGGCTTCCAGACCGTCCAGATCTTCTCTCACAAGGACACTTATGGTGGGTTCTGCTGTACTGGCACCTCAGGGGCTCTCCGAGTGGGTCATGGCACCTGCAAACTAGAACCGTAAAACCTGAACTCCAATATGGCTCTTCTTCCCTTCTGAACTCAGCACTGTGCCTGAAAAGTAGGTTTCAACCACATATGGGGTTTCTGTGTACTCAGAAAATGGACCCCAAAATTTGTGCAATTTCTCCTGTTTCCCTTGTGAAAATAAAGAAACTTGGGTCTAAAGTAAAATTTTTGTGAAAAAATCTGAAACGTTCATTTTTTTCCCCCCCATTAATTGCTGTGAGGCACCTGAAGGGTTAATAAGCTTCTTGAATGTGGTTTTGAGCACCTTGAGAGGGGTGCTGTTAGAATGGTGTCACTTTTGGGTATTTTCTTTCTTATAGGCCCCCGTTTAGTTACTATTTTGTGTGATAGAACTCTCTGATGTAAGGGCATAAAAACTAAAAGTTTAGAAACTGCAAATTTTTTGCCAAATTTCCGATTTTTATTTTTTTCATAAACGCAAGTCATGTTTAATAAATTTTATCACTATCCTGAAGTGCCATATGTCCCGAAAAAACGCTCTTAGAATCAATGGAATGCGTTGAAGCGTTCCAGAGTTATTACTTCATAAAGTGTCAGTGGTCAGAATTGTAAAATTTAGCTTGGTCATGAAGGTGAAAACAGGCTCTGAGGTGAAGGGGTTAATCTCACCCCCCCACCCTAAGTCTGATATTTGGTGTCAATATTTTTACTGTGGAGTTGGAAGGAATTTTCTTCTAATATAGCAACATATTTTCTGAGGGGTTTTGTTCTGTATCCATTGGGTTAGACAGACCACTGATGCTTCAGTAGCAGTTTTGTTTATGCGTGTCCCGCAGACTCCTTTCTCTTTTAGCTGATGCTTGCTGAACTAGACTGGTTTGGCAAGCACATTTGCTTAAATCATCTGTTTTCTCACTGTGTTTGTCACATCCAATAGCAGCGATGACTATCGTGCTTCAATTGTCTTTTTTTTTTTTTGTGTGTGTGTGGTAATCCCTATGGAGAAATTTGTGGCTATCTGTTACTTATCATTGAAAGTAGATGAATACAAGCTGATTGCATGTCGCATCTCTCACAAAGCGAGTGTTAGGTTTAATTGGGTCAACAGCACATAATAGGACATGCTGATTTTTTGTTTGATAGTTTGTCTGACTTCAGGCATTTACAGCAGTTTCTGTAGTGTAAGCAGAACAACTGAGCAATGTAAGATTGATTTTATTCAAATATGGGGATTCCACTTTTCTGCTCTGCACAGGCCTGAAAAGAAAGTCAGTCTTCCACCCCGATTCCAGAAAGAAGTTCACCAATTTACAGTGCAGCACCCTGTCACAGATTCTAATGGTAGGAAAACTGCAAGGTCTTTTTTTTTCTTTGTTTCATCAGTCTTCCCTTTTAACTCTTGTCATATATATGTACCGTATTTTGCGGATTATAAAATGCTCCGGATTATAAGACGCACCCCAAATTTGTTAGAGAAAAATGGGAAAAAACTTTTTTTTTTTTTTTTTAAAGTGGTGGTGCGTCTTATAATCCATGCGTCTTATTGCTTACGGGGGTGTCACCAGTGCTGCTGCAGGCGTTCTGCCAACATTTTTTTGAAAGGTCAGAGCCCCCGCAGTTCCATAGTTTCCTATGTGGTGGACTCTGGGGAAAATGACTGCCAGGGGCGGCACATGCGCAGATGGAGATCTCGGCACCAAGATCTCGGGAGATGAGAGCTCAGCGCTGAGATCGACCGCATAGGAAACCAAAGAACTACGGGGGCTCTGGCCTTTCACAAAATTTCAGCAGAGCCCCTGCAGCAGCATCGGAGACACCCGCAGGGGCGCGCCGCACGTCAAAACACCTCCTCATCCCAGCCTGCAGCAATGCTCCACTCTTTCCTCCTCCAGCTGTGACCCTGCTCCACTGCGGCCGGTAACGTATATCCGCATTATAAAACGTACCCCCATTTTCCTCCCAAATGTGGAGGAAAAAAAAGTGCGTCTTATAATCCGAAAAATATGGTATATATCTCTCAAGATGATATTTGCATGTCAAGTGTGTTTGTGTGTGTGTGTCTGTGTGTAATATACACACTGCTCCAAAAAATTAGGGCAACACTAAATTATCACTTTCTAGACATCACTGAAATATTATAGTTGCAAATCTTTTATTTAGTACATAGTGGAATGCGTTGATTACAATAAAACATAAAAATGATCAATATACATCAAAATTATCCCATGGAGGTCTGGATTTGGAATGATACTCCAAATCAAAGTGGAAAATCAAATTACTCAGATTACAAGCTGATCCAACTTCAGAGGAAATGCCTCAAGACAAGGAAATGATGCTCAGTAGTAACCTCTACGTGCCTGTATGACCTCCCTACAACGCCTGCGCATGCTTCTGATGAGGCGGCGGATGGCCTCCTGAGGGATCTACTTCCAGACCTGGATTAAACCAGCAGACAACTCCTGGACAGTCTGCGGTGCAACGTGGTGTTGGTGTATGGAAAGAAATATGATGTCCCAGATGTGCTCGATTGGATTCGGGTCTGGGGAACGGGCAAGGCCAGTCCATAGCATCAATGCCTTCATCATGCAGGAACTGCTGACACACTTCAGCCACATGAGGCCTAGCATTGTCATTGCATCAAAAGGAACGCAGGGCCCAGTGCACCTGCATAGGCGCGCTCAATGCGTCTGAGGATTTCATCTCTGTGCCAAATGGCAGTCAGGCTACCTCTGACTACTGTAGCATATGGAGGGCTGTGTGGACCTCCAAAGAAATGCCTCCTCACACCATTACTGACCCACTGCCAAATCTGTCATGCTGGAGGATGTTGCAGACAGCAGAATGTTCTCCACGGCGTCTCCAGACTGTCACGTGCTCAGTGCCTGCTCTCATCTGTGAAGCGCACTGGGCGCCAATGTTGAATCTGCCAATTTTGATGTTCTCTGGCAAATGCCAATCGCCCTGTATGGTGTTGGGCTGTAAGCACAATACCCTCTTGTGGATGGCAGGCCATGATACCATCCTCATGGAGTTTGTTTGACAGTTTGAGAAGACACATGGATGTTCGTGGCTTGCTGTAGGTATTTTTGCAGGGTTTTGGTACGGCTCCTCCTGTTCGTCCTGCACAAAGTAGGATGTAGCTGTCCCTTCTGCTGGATTGTTGCCCTGCTATGTCCCATTCTATGTCTCCTGGTGTACTTGCCTTTTCTCCTGCTATCTGCTCCATGCTCTGGATACTGCTGACAGATACAGCTACCCTTCTTGCCACAGCTCGCAATGATGTTCAATTCTGGATGAGCTGCACTACCAGAGCAACTTCTGTGGCTTGTAGACACCGCCTCATGCTACTGTACAGTACTTCTAGGGGTGAGAGCAATGTCAAAATGCAATAGTGACCAAATCAACCAAAAAGCATGAGAACAGAGAAATGGTCTGTGGTCACCCCCTGCAGAACCACTCCTTTACAGGGGTTGTCTTGCTAATTGCTTATCATTTCTACCTGTCGTCTGTTCCCTTTGCACAACAGCAGCACAAGCTGATTTCACAGAAGTGTGATTGACTTGGTGTTACATTGTTGTTTAATCGTTCCCTTTTATCTTTTTGAGCAATGTGTATGTGTAAAGTATATTTGTATAATTTATTTATATATTTTTTTCAAATACGTTAGTATATTTGGTATTAATCATTGATTTTTCAAGGGAATCTGTCAGTAGGATCATCCCTCCTATGCGTGGGCTTACAAGTCAGGAAGCTGAATAAAATGATGCCTTGATATCTGCGATTCGATGTCTTATTCCAGAGAAATCCACTTTTTTTATGTAAATGAGCTGATGAGATTTATGGGTTGATCTGCATGAGAATCTGTCTCCAGAGATTATTTGAACTAAAAGGCATGCTAGGCCATGGGCTTGTCTAAATCACACCCCTTTTTATTGAGACCAGCCCCCTTTCTGAACAAGGCACAAAAAGTGTTATTCACTATTGGAAAACGGATTCCCCCCCCCCCCCCCTCCGGTGTACAGTATAGTTAAAAAAACAAAACAAAAAAATTACATACTTGCCTCCTGTACCGTTGCCTTTGCTCCGTACGGAGGGCTGTGTCCCGTAGTGATTGTGACACAAACTTGTCAGCCCTGTATATTGTTCAACATCTTTATCAGTGATTTAGATGAAGGAATTAAGGATAAACTCATTAAATTTGCTGATGACACAAAGCTAAGAGGGATAGCTAATACTAGAGAAGAGAAAGGATTCAAAAAGATATAAAGGGAAAATGCAAAGTACTACATCTGGGCAATAAAAATTAAAAAAGCATATACAAAATGGGAGTAATAGGACTAAGCAACAGCACGTGTGAAAAGACTTGGGTATACTAATAGATCACAGATTGAACATGATTCAGCAGTGTGATGCAGCAGCAAAAAAGGCAAATGCAATTCTAGGATGTATTAACAGAAGCATACAGTCTAGATCACGTGAAGTCATTATTGCCCTCTACTCTGTCAGACCTCATCTGGAATACTGTGTCCAGTTCTGTGCACCACATTTTAAAAAGACATCAACAAACTGGAGCAAGTTCAGTGAAGAGCGACCAGAATGGTGACCGGTCTGCAAACCCTGTCCTATGAGGAACGGTTACAGGATTTGGGAATGTTTAGTTTTCAAAAAAGAAGACTGAGAGGAGACTTAATAGATGTCTACAAATATCTCAAGGGCTGTCACATTGTAGAAGGATCAACTTTATTCTCATTTGCACAAGGAAAACTAGAAGCAATGGGATGAGACTGAATGGGAGGAGACACAGATTAGATATTACAAAAAACTTTTTGACAGGGTGATCAATGAGTAGAACAAGGTGCCACGAGAGGTGGTGAGTTCTCTTTCAATGGAAGTCTTCAAACAGAGGCTGGACAGATATCTGTCTGGGATGATTTAGCGAATCCTGCTTTGAGAAGGGGGTTGGACCAGATGGCCCAGGAGGTCCCTTCCAACTCTACCATTCTATGAATATGTAGAAGGCACGCACAGATCTGAATTATGTCTCTTCCTTAGTATGTGTTCCTTCCCTCTGTTCACTATTCTTTATTTGCCCCTTTTATTTTCTATAACTTTGGGAAAGAGCACATAGGTTATTTCCTCCCCCCCCCCCCCCCCCCCCCCGGCTGCTCTGTCACCTCCACTGTGGAAAGAAGGAATGATGCTGAAAGGGCCATCATTTCTCCCCTCAGTCCCCAATGGCATGGTCTCTACACTTGTCCAGGGGAATATCCAATTTCATCAGGCTTTTGATTTGTGCCCTGGACCTCTGAATAGCGAGGGTTGACGCATGGATTAACCAGCAAGTCAGAAGATTTGCCTTAGTAGTGTGGGCGAATAGTGCTTCCTCCCTAGCCTGAGCCCCTTTGAATTTCATGCTCTCTGCGGTGGTATCTCCAGTATCCCTTTTTGCTGACGTGCAACAGGAAATCCTGCAGCACCATTCCCAGCTTGCCATGACTTCATCTCTTCCCTGCTCTTCTGTGCTGCATGTGACTTGCGTGCAGCCACCAGTTTGCGACCTTGTCTAGACCTCTTGCTCTTGCCCCCAATTTGCATTTTACCCTATAGAAGCAACACGAGCTTTAATCCTGGGCTTTTCTCTATCCTCACCTACTTTGATTGCTGCTGATGTGCTGCTTCTCTTTGGTCTCTGTGTCAGCAGTTGTCTTTGCCCTGCAAAGCTGCTCAGACATCTGCGTTTCTAAGTACCTCTCTACTGGTGCCACCTCCATCACTGATTCTTCCTGTCTACCTTATTTTAGGCCTGCCAATGCATACCCAAAACCAGACACCTGTTATTTGGACTTGAACATCTCTCAGTAGCCTCTACCTTATATCAAGGAGTTGTCACTAACTTTGCTTTAGTTAGCTCAACACACCTGACAGCTTTTCTGTGTGTAACCCCCATCCACACTTTCCTTTGTCCTTCACCATATCTGATTCGTGGGAAGAGCACCCATACCATCCATGGCACCCATCCATCCTTACCTGTTATGCACGTGCATTTTTCAAGTCCAAATTCCGCTCAGACTAGCCTGATTTGATCTGTTCTGCCTGTGACTGCCCACCACCCCATTTAAAGCCGCACAGGAGCCTTCCTCTTTGTAAGAGTCCAGTGCTTTTACTAACCCATGATTTATTAACTCAGTTGATGTCTGAAAAAAACAGTTTCCCAATCCCTGGATACTGTTGTGGAGCGTCTACTTATCACCACCACTGGTAGAGATGGGGGGGGATGATCTATTGGCTAATTTCTGTTAAAAACGTTCAGATCTTTATTTCACATGACTAAAAATGAATTGGCCAGACAATTTTAAAAAGTGCCTATTGTCTGGCCAATGGATCCTTTTTTTTTGGCCTTTTTCTCTGAATCTTCCAGCGGTCAGTGGACTTTGATCCTAACTATATAAGTGAGGCGCAACGGTCTACATACTACACGGTGAGGCTTATTTTCACTTTTAGTTTTTTTTTTTTTACATTTTTCCACCACTGGTACTCTTGCCATTTCCCAGATTTATTCGGAACCAAAAGCTAAGACCTCTTGGCATGACAGATCTCGCATGCGAGACAGGCTTCCAATTTGTCTTTCTCTGGGGCCCCTTCTGTGTCATCCTTGCTATCCATTTTCTTCAATCCACTCCTCCCTCTCCTTTGCCTCTCAGCCTTTGAGAGGCTATGACTCTTATTCAGATTTGTAAATGGACATTGACCATGCCTCATTCGGGCTAATAACATTCAAAGCTTCAAGAGAATAAAATGCAACAACCTCAGAAATGTCAGTAACTTTATGAAGTTTGAGGTCCTGACCAGGCAGTGGAAACACCCAGAGAGGCATATTCATAAGCCCAAACATTTGGACGCCTTTTATTCTTCTGCTGATCTTTCAAAATGGTCTTCCATTCCTACTGTATCTCGCTTATACAAATCCTCCGGTGTACCATCAACTTAAGATGTTTATCCGACAAATCAGCTTTCGAGACTTTTGGCCCTGCCTGATGCCCAGCTTTTGTAGCTACTTAAAAGGGAGCCTGTCCCCAGAAAAATATTAACCTGCAGTTTAATAGCATTCTTAACCTTCCTGGCACCCGCACTTAGCCGAATGTAGAGGGGAGAAAATGAACTTTATTCTCTCAGCAGCGTTCCCTTTTCAGTAACTGGAGCTGGTTCTGTCACAGCCTTGAGTATACAGAGCGGCGGCTGAAACTGCGCCCTGACTGACAGCCAGCCATAATGCACAACGAGTGTCAGTAAGGGCCAGGGGCACAGTTAGATCTGCCTCTCTGTATTCTTGGAGCAATGACTGACCCCACGCCACTTCTGCCCCCAACTGAAACAACGCCACCATCCCTGACTGACAGCCCCAATGCAGAATCATGGGGTGGTTTCAGCCAGTGCTGGTTCAGTCACAGCTCTGAGTATACAGAGCAGCGGCTGTAACCACTCCCTCGGCCACCGACGTGGTTACAGCTGCCACTTTGTAGTCTCAGAGCAGTGACTGAAACAGGAGTGCTGCAAGGGAGAATAAAGGTAATTTTCTCCCCGCAGCGTTCCGCTATGTGCAGGTGCCAGGCTGCATAATAACGCAATTCATTTGCGGGTTACCCTTAATCTGCAGATTAAGGGTATGTTCACACGATCAGTAAAAGCTGCTGGTTGGGCGCTGCATACTTGTGCAGCGTCCAGCTGTTACAGCATAGTGGATGGGATTTCCAGTAGATGTCTACAGACTCCCGCATATCACCTGAGACGGACATGCGGCGTGGGTCTCCAGACCGCAGCATGTCAATTTCTCTTGTAGAGATACAAGCCTCCGTAACAGAAATTTCACCTATACAATACTGTGAATCCACACGGTTCAATGAATGCATGCGGATTCACCTGCGTTGAGTAGACGGCAGTTCTTTGGTCGCAGTGAACATGCACTGTGTCCATAGCGCTGCCACTTCCGGATCGTCCCCACATACCCTTGTTGCTTTTTGTGTGGTGACAGGTCCTCTTTAAGTTTCCGTGGTGGTTATCAAGAGTAGTTTTGCCGTGGTATGTCTTTTTTTTCAGGGGGCGGGGGGTTGTTTTAAACGGATGCTCTGACTTACTGGCATGATTAACCTGGATGCCTGAAGAATATATACTTTGGGGACAACACCTTTAAATCTGCCTACCGTTTCCCTTGCTCACCAAACTGGTAAAAGATCAAAGCTCACTGGCCCAGGTGCATTGCATGTGAGGAACCAATTTTTTTCTGTTTAGTGGCATCAGTCAACATATCCATGTTCTCTCCATACCCCAATAAATCCTTATGAGAAGAGATTTTTCAGTGACTATTAAAAATCCTCTTTTTTACCTCAAAATGTTTCAGGATTTGAGTAATTAGCTTGATAAATCTTCACGGACACAAGTCTATGAATTACTTCATGTACCTTAGATAACCGAACAAGTGTTTGGCCAACTGCTCTGCCTTCAAACCCTGTGTAGAAAAGCTACGTATGTTGATTAAGCATGCATTTTTGATTAGAGGCGTGTAGTTGACTACTGCCAAACTTATCCCTGGGGAGAACACAAAAATCAGGGCATGAAATATATACAAGTGTTTCTGAGATAATGACTTTTGGGTTTTCATTGGCTGTAAGCCATAATCATCAACATTAACTGAAATAAACACGTGAAATAGATCACACTGTCTGTAATGACTTTATATAATATGAGCTTCACTTTTTGTATTGAAGAACAGAGATAAATTAACTTTTTGAAATTCTAATTTTGTGAGAAGCACTTGTACCTCCCACGTTCTAATCTCAGACGAGTCGAGAGGATGGTCATTGGGATGGTCCTGCTGAAATGAGCAGGTTTGAATTATTTCTTAGTAGTATTTAATAATATGTCAGTCTTCTGTGATATAACTGTTTCATTGTCTGTCTGTTTTAGCAAACGAGATCCCTTCAGGAAAAGCTCCTCTGCTTGGCAGTATGCAACCTAACCTTCCATTAATACAGGGCAACCTGCGAGATCTGTTTAACAAACACACCCATGGTATTCTTTTAGCCAAACTGCCAAGTGTATACAAGGAGACCTTCAAGCAAGATCTTGATGCTGAAGTGTTAAAACAAGTTGTGAATTGGAGTCACTTATGCACGGTATGGAACGTCTGTGTTGGCTATGCTTTCCAGCATCTTTTCCTTTGTCGCACTGATGGACGTATTGTAATTCTGTATAGTAGAGGTATGTTTCCATGGGCCGGAATCCCTGCGGTTTGGATGCAATGGATACCCCGCTGCGCCCAAAGTGCCGCCCCTAGTTGTACGCACGGTGATACCGCATGTGTTCATTGAACACATGCGGAAGCACTGCATCGTATTCATAGACTGGGTTATTTATCTTGCGGAGACTGAGCATATCCGCAAGATAAATAGACATGCTGCATCTATAAAGACACATGTCCGGTTACACAGGGCCACCGGATGCGTCCCTGCACGCATAGTGGGGACGGGATATCATAAAATTCCCTCCACTGTGCTGTAGCATCTGGACGCTGCAGATTGGATGCTGGACACCATTTGGTTTACCATATAATGTACTGAAACGGGGAAACAAAAAAATTGAAAGCGAAGTTAAATTGTAAAAAAGTGCAGTTCCACAATTTTCTTTTTTTTTTTTTTTCTTTTGTCCTTATGATTCTCCAGGAATCCAAAGTGTATGTATATATGTGTGTATATACATACATATTTTTTGCGTGCTGAGCTGACGTTTTTATTGATGGCATATTGGTGCACATATATATATATTATAAAAAAAAATTTCTTTTTTTTTTTTTTTTTTTTGCTTTGCCAGAGCTGTATATAGAGACCAATTCCAAATGTTCAGTTTGTCTGATTTTCCTCTTTTACAGGTATATTTGTACGTAATATTTAAATTGCTCTTTAACCCCTTAAGCTTTTTTCGGTTTTGCTGTTTCGTTTTTCGCTCCTCTTTTTCTCAGAGCCATAACTTTTTTTTATTTTTCCGTCAATATGGCCAAGGGCTTATTTTTTGCATGATTAGTTGTACTTTTGAACAACTCCATTGGTTTTACCATGTCGTGTACACGAAAATGGGAAAAGTGCAATCCCACACTTGTTTTTTGTTTTGGCTTTTTTGCTAGGTTCACTAAATGCTAAACCTGACCTGCAATTATGATTCTACAGGTCATTACAAGTTCATAAACACCAAACATGTCTAGGTTCTTTTTTTATGTAAGTGGTGAAAAAAAACTCCAAACTTTGCTAAAAAAGAAATTGGCGCCATTTTCTGATACTCATAACATCTCCATTTTTCGTGATCTGGGGTTGGGTGAAGGCTTATTTTGTGCACGCCGAGCTGACGTTTTTAAGGATACCATTTTTGTGCAGATCCCATCTTTTGTTCTCCTGTTATTGCATTTTATTATTATTATTTTATTATTATGCCCTAATAAGATGCCCAATAGATTATGCCCACATAATATGCCTCATAAGATGCTCCTTAGATGCTGCCTCCATAAAATGCTCCATAGCTTATGCCCCATATGCTGCTGCTGCAAATAATAAAAAAAAAAAAAAAAGACATACTCTCCTCTCGTCGCTGGGGCCACGTGCCGGTGTCACCGCTGGCTCGGGGCCCTGGCACCTGAGATATTCACCTGTCCCCAGTCCATCGCTGCCGCTCTCTTCCGGATCCTCTGTCAGTGACATTCAAGCAGCAGGGTGCGATGACTACGTCATCGCGCCCTCTGCTGCCTGAACATCACAGCCAGAGGACGCGGAGGACAGAGCAGCCGCAGCGGTGGACCGGGGACAGGTGAATATTGCATATACTCACCCCCTCCTGGCGCGGTCTCTGCAGCCCCGCTTCTCTCGGTCTCAGGCTCCTTCCTTCAGTGGTCATGTGGTACCGCTCATTAAAGTCATGAAAATGTGCATATTCATGACTTTAATGAGCGGTACCACGTGACCGCTGAAGGAAGGAGCCTGAGACTGGGGGAAGCAGGGGGCTACAGAGACGCGCCGGGGGGGGGTAAGTATGATCCGACACCCCTGCTCCTCCGCCGACCCCTGTATATGACCTGTGTATAAGCCGAGAGGGGGACTTTCAGTCCAAAAAAATGGGCTGAAAATCTTGGCTTGTACGCGTGTATGTTGTTGTTTTTTTTTTTTTTTGTTTTTTTTTTGTTTTTTTTTTTATATCTTGGATTAAAAATAGACTACTGAATGAATTTTTTTTTTTTTTAAGTTTTGTAGTGATAAATGTCCTAATAAAAATCTTGAATTCTTTCAGGCACAGAAGTTCACGCACAATGGCTCTACAGAAGTTCTTTTATGTTCCCCTACAAAAAAACCACAAATGCCTCAAAAGATTACCCAACAAAACACTGATCAGGTGAAACCAATTCCTACTTATGGCCAGACAAAGCCACCCTCGTCCCCGAAACAAACTACAAACTCTGTACCTCATTCTGAACTTAAGCAGAAGGTTTCTGAACTCTTGAGTCACTATAGCAATGGTCTCTGGTTGCAGTCTCTCCCCAAAGTCTTTGAGGACACATACAAAATAACATTTCCTTCTGATGCTCTTAAAATGAACGACCTCTCTGAAATATCCAGTGTGGATGTTATATCTGAGAATCCATACAAAGCAATCCTTTACCCAAAGAGCCCTCAAAGCGGAGCAGCAAATCAGAACCTTGTGGTCATGAATGAAGGGCAGATGTGTGTTGCCACTCCAGCTCAGATGGAACAGAAAAGGGAAGAGGAAATGTATCTAGATTTGGCCATTCCACCACTGGTTATTCCAACAGAAGTCTCTCCCTCTGTTCTAGTCTTGGAATTGACAAACACAGAGGACGTTGTCATACGGTAAGTGCTCACAGTTGTATGTTTGCAGGGGATCTTGCATACTTACTTGTATTTAAATCATGCCTTAACCGTGCCATGAGATCATATCACACAAACTTCACAGATTACCTGTCTTTTCAGTTGACTTTTTTCAGAAGTTGTGTTTTTGCATGTAATAATAAATAATAATCTATTTATACAGCGCCAACATATCCCGCAGTGCTTTACAGTTTATACACATTATCATCCCCGATGGGGCTCACAATCTAAATTCCCTATCAGTATGTTTTTGGAATGTGGGAGGAAACCGGAGAACACGGAGGAAACCCACGCAAACACGGGGAGAACATACAAACTCTGAGGAATAACACTATTTCTGGCTGTTTTATGACTTGTATTCTGGGGAAAAATCACCAGTTTTCTCCTCAGCATGCTCTTTTTCTAACTTTCAATGGTCTTTGAGCTAGTGGATGGAGACAAGCTGCTATGATGCTTTCTATACACACTGCACACAGAGACATGGATTGGTGCTTTTATTTCCCTATGTAGTACACAGACTTGAGGAGTAGCAGAATATAGGTCATTATAAAACGCTCACAGTGATTCAAGCGCTAAAATGAGCTCAATCGCTTAGATACTGGAGCATGATCCCCCTGTCGTTCACTGTGCAGAATACTATTCTCTCTGCCCTATCCATAAACTTCAGTAGACAGCTGTAATGTAAAAACAATGGCAAGCCCCTTTGTTTCAGAAGTCTTTCATGTGAATGAACTGCCATAATGAACCACTTCACTAAATATCTTGCTTTCCCAAATACTTTTATAAACTGCCTGCACATCTGTGGCTCTATTGCATGGTGTATTTATATGATTGCTATATAGCTGTTGTACGCACACTGCTCTGTACCCCGTGTAATGTATATACACTCTGCTTTTATATTCTCTGTAAAATAAATTCATATCCCCAATTCTCCTCCCATCCATTCATCCTATTACAATAGAATATGCTTTTCCATTGTCTTCTGTGTCCCCGTCTTGGCATCCGTCTGTCCACTGCCGATGGGACCAATAGATTGTAATGGGGATTGTAGAGCAATCTACTACATTTGAGTGTCCGCCTCCTGTGGCATGTTCACTTTACTGTCACCATTGGTCTATGGCCATGTCGTCGCAAGCGTTTGGACATTTGCCCCAGCTGGGACACAGAACACAATGTGAAAGCACCCTTACAGTGAGAGCTTGTGACGTAACTTCTGATTTCTGGCCAGTCAGAAGTTACTGTAACTAGATGGGGCCAAAAAAAGTAGACTGCGGCAGGTAAGTATCGGCGCTGGAAAAAAAATCCAGAATGCTGGAGTGGTGCTTTAAATGAGCTGTCCTAGATGAATTTCAACTGTTGTTACAGGTTGGATTGTGATATCAGTGGAGAAAGAGGTATCTTATGTTTTCCAAATTTTCTTCTGTTTACTTGTACTATTGATTTATGTAAAGCTTGCAAGTGAAACAGTCAATGCATTTAACAAGCACACTAAATGTTGAATAATACGATTAGAAAATAACACATGTCCATCAATTTTATCCATGAGATGGGACCGGATTTGAGTCATGGGAAGGGGGGTATAAGTAAACCTTATAACTTTATTTCCTCCTAATGATCCAAAAGAAGTTTAAAAAAAAAAGCTTCCATCAAACTGTCATCATAAGATTGTCTTTCCCTCCTGGTCCTAAGTGTTGATCAGACAATATCAATTTTTAGATTTTAGAAAAATATTCTATACAGTACTTGTTTTCTGTTCTAAGTAATCCCACCAAGTACAACATCTGCAGGGAGTTTGTATGTTTTTTCCCTGTGTTTGTGTGGGGTTCCCCCCTCACTCTAGACATACTGATAGGGAATTTAGATTGTGAGCTCCAATGGGGAAAGTGATAATGTCTGTAAAGCGCTGTGGAATAGGATAGCTTACTTTTTTTCCTCCAAAATTTTGGGTGAAAATGGGGGTGCGTATTATAGTCGAAATCTACTGTACTTACACTTAGCGTGATGGCAGCAGGAGTAGGGCGATTCATCTGGTGGTCCTGGTCCGACGCTGCAGGGCGATGATAGTGCGGCAGTGCTCGGTGGTGCCAGGGACTCCGGCGACATTTTCTGAAAGCCCGGAGCCTGCACTTCGAATGTCTCGATGCTGTGGCCTCTGCAGAAATGGCCGCCGGAGGCATCGCATGCACAGATTGAGATCTCGGCTCTGAGATTTCGTTGGCGAGGTCTCAGTCTGCACCTGGAGAATCCATCTGGCGCCTGGGAAAATGGCCGCCAGAGGCGGCCCATGCGTAGATTGAGATCTCGGCTCCGAGATCTCGCCTCCGGCAGCCATTTTCCTGGAAGCCACAGCATCGAGGCAATAGAATGGTGGCTCCGGGCTTTCAGAAAATGTCGCCGGAGCCCCCCACAGCGCCAAGCCATCCGCACCAGGCTGGGATAGGAGCGAGATCATCGCCCTGCAGCGTTGGACCACCGGAAGAATTGCTCGACTCATGCTGCCACCAGCGCTGCCAATCTACCCCCACCCCTGGTAAGCTGAATTGAGGATTGTAAGATGGACTTGCTTTTGACGCATTAATTTTTTTTTCACCATTTTCCTTTTGAAAATTTGACGTG
Organism: Dendrobates tinctorius; assembly: GCF_039654945.1. Classification (NCBI taxonomy): domain Eukaryota; kingdom Metazoa; phylum Chordata; class Amphibia; order Anura; family Dendrobatidae; genus Dendrobates; species Dendrobates tinctorius. The sequence goes on along the minus strand of NW_027361827.1, from coordinate 25,250,559 downwards.
CGTCTTATGGTCCGGTGCATCTTAAAGTCCGAAAAGTACTGTAAACACAGCCTAATAAATAAGTAATCATGTAAGCCTTTCTGAATCCATCAGCTGTGGCCAGCTCCTGGGGTGGACGAACACAGATTCACAGTTCTAGTAAACAAGCCTTGTTGGCCCCGAACACTAAAGGGCCTGTCACACTAAGCGATATCACCAGCAATATCACTATAACGTCACTGGTTTTGTGACGTAGCAGCGATATTGCTAGCCATATCGCTGTGTGTGATACTTACCTCTGACCCGCTCCCCCGCTGGTTATCGCTGATGGCACGAGAACGTCCTGGACCGTTTCTCGTCGTCAGCTTCCTGCTGGGCTTCCTGTGGCGCCGACGAGCGATGCGTGGACGCGGGCGGGCGGATGTCAGGATCGCCTCGTCTGACAGGTAAGTAGTGACCCCCGACCGCTGCTATGTCGCTGGTGAGATCTGCCTGTGTGGCAGCTCACTAGCGACCACTTAGCGATGCACCAGCGATCCTGACCGCGTCATATTGCTGGTCGGGATCGCTGGTGCATCACTAAGTGTGACAGTACCTTAAACCACCTCCAGATAGAGCGAGTGCCTCCCAGACTTATGGGTGGATTGCTACTGCTTTTGCAAGAGAAGCTGTTAAGGTTAAATGTGTTTTCTGTAGATATGTTGGCAAGAACTACTCTGGAGCACAAGAACTCATGGAAGAAGAAATGAAGGAATATTACAACAGGAATGCGTCATCCATGAAATTGAACTCCATGAAAGTGGCACAGCTCGTGGCTGTTAAAGTAGAAGATGAGATATGGCTGCGTGCTCAGATCCTATCTATTGAAGCAAATAAAATTAAGGTATTTCATTTCAATGTCGTTTACTACTCTTCTCTCAGCTGAGTGCTTGTTTGGCCAACAACAATCTCTCCGAAACCCTCAAAACACATGAGCCAAAAGGCAAATTGCAAGTTACCACACACATCCAATTTGTTGCAGACTTTGCACATCAACAACCCATGTTTTTTGGAACCATCATATCTGTATCTGTGTATTAGCCAGTAATTTGATTGACAGCCATGCAGTACTACATTTCTCCTGCAACATCCACTGCGTGGGAAATGGTATAGCTGGCTACAACTTTTCTGACAGCAATAGCGTCTTACCAGGCCAGTTTCACATAAATCTGGAGCTATCATGGTGTGACAACCTGGGGGAGAGCTGCTACCCAATGACTGACCCTTGTCGGTTTGTATGAGGAAGACTGACAAATATTTAGTGAGGCCCTTACCCCATACTGAGCAGTGATATGAATATATTCCAAGTTTTACGGCGTCCATGTTCACAAAGCCATGTCTCTACTTTTAGGTGAAGTAATAATCCAAAGCTTTTGGTATAGAATGAGGCTCCTAATAAGCACTGACTTCTATTGTATGGTATGTGTGATATCTCCCCATGCTGGGCCTTGGGGGTGTTGTGTGCAGTCATTAGGCCAGGCTTTTATCAAGTAGTAATGACTGTTATATCTATTTAGATACCCATGTAATATTTACTTTTTCAATTAATATATTTTTTTGCAGGTATTTTATGTGGACCATGGTTTCAACGAAGTTGTGGATTGTAGCAAAGTTTGTCGGCTGGACAAACCATTCTTCTCCCTCCCATTCCAGGCTGCAAAATGCAGACTAGCAGGTGTGTATTTGTGTGTTTCTGTTCTTACATCCAGTGACGTTTCGTTTGTGTCGCAGCATGCACTTTGAACATGTCATCTGGCGTCTGGCACTGTATTCACTGTCATAGCTGTTGCCCGCACCCTCAAAAGGTTAGCCATCACAGATGACTGTTACAGGGGCTGTCTATTCCCTGCTATTCTGAGCATGCGCCCCTTGTCATTAATAAACACATGCTCATTATTCTGTTCCTGCTTGCCACCATTACTTTCATTGTGCACTGACAGTGCCCTCCCTCGCCAGCTATAAAGACAAGTGACAGCTTTCTGGCTCATCACTTCTCTGTATTGCAGGTGGGAGAGTGCACTGTCAGTGCAATGAAAGTAATACAGCGACGATCAGGGGAAACGTACCGAGCATGCGTCGACATGGATAACCAGCGAACCCTCAGACTAGCTCATCTCTTGACAAGGTTATCCCTGGTGACTCTCTGTTTAAGGGTAGTGACAGCAGTTATTTATAACTGGCAGATGAGGATTACCTGAAAGAGGATAGCCTGTTTAACACTGGTAGCTGCAGACTGTGTGAATGGGGCATAGGGATCTTACAGCTCTGCTTACTCCATTTACACTTAAATGGAATCTGTCACCCATATTTCATGATATCATGTAAAGATATCACCCAATTGCACGTCCCATAAGGATTCAATTAGGGCTTTTGACTCCCCCGACCTCGCACCTTTGAGGCATTTTTTATCTTGTTGGGGACATATGCAAATCGCCGCGGTCCGGTCCGATGGGCATGGCTTAGTCTACAACCCCCCCTCCTCGGCTTGCTGCACGTAATCTTCATCTGTGAATAGCACAGATAACTTTGGTTTCCATGCTTGCACATTGTAAAGGCCACCGGCGCCTGCGCAGTATGCATATAATCGCTACTGCGCATGCGCCGGCATTTTTCAGTGCGATCTATGCCCCGGAAGTGTGTCCTGCATGTGAAGACTTCCGGGGCATAGACCGCGCTGAAAAATACCGGCGCATGCGCAGTAGCGATTATATGCTTCGCCCACAGTTGGGTAAAGCATACTGCGCAGGCGCCGGTGGCCTTTACAATGTGCAAGTGCGGAAACCAACGTTATCTGTGCTATTCAAAGATGAAGATTACATGCAGCAAGCCGAGGGGGGGGGGGGGGGGGGGGCGACTAAGCCACGCCCATCGGACCAGACCTCGGCGATTTGCATACATCCCCCGACAAGATAAAAAAGGTATTTATGCCTTAAAGGTGCGAGGTCGGGGGAGTCAAAAGCCCTAATAGAATCCTTATGGGACGCGCAATTGGGTGATATCTTTACATGATATCACGAAATATGGGTGACAGATTCCTGTTAAAGATCTGCCCTATCTAATGTAGGGAGTGAGATCTCTTTATTACAGTCACATGTTCATTGCACTTTGTATCTGTGTGTATTTGAGAGATTTATAGCAAGGCCTACGCTACAGTACAGTTTTACCAATGAATATATCTGTCATTTATTTGAAAGGTTTGGAAGCTTTTTGTGCTGACCCCGTTGTGTTGAAAGCAGTGGAAACCAAGGCCTATGGTAAAATCCTTGCAGTTGAAATTCTTCAGAAAAGTGACAAGCCATTGGTTGTACTGTATGACACTTCAGGGGATGAGGACATAAACATAAATGCTGTGTGTCTTCAGGAGCTATATGATCATTCGCTGCTTGTGCAGGTGCAGGTAAGCAATGCAATATTGCAACCGTAAGATTCAAGGAAAAGTTTTTCACTTGCCAGAATAGAGTAGAAAGTTAGTTATATAAAAAAACCTTTTTAACCTTTCCCAACATCCACCATAAATGTATGGTGCAACAGGAAATGCATCCCTCCAACAACTGTACATGTATGATGTGATTTTACCAGCTCACAAGCAGAGCCTGGAAATTATCAGCAGATGTCTGCTGTATATCATGGCCGAATCCCTGCTGTAACAGCCATTTAACCATTCAGATGCTGATGTCAAGAGCGAAAGCAGCATCTATATATACTCTTATTTGAGGGAAGGTCCCCCTTTCTGTTAGTAGTAATTAGCAAATGCCGGCCTGTTAGTTCTTGGGCACATAGTAAAAAAAAAAAAAAATCACAGTCCTGGATAATGTGGAGAAACCTGGTCCCCTTTTTTTTTCGTTTAAATATGCACTGAAGCATCCTGCAAACCCTGGTGAATGTTCTAAATATTTCTCAAAAATGCTCCTCTGGAGGTAGAAATGCTCTGCTCCTGTATGAGTACTCGGAGCCAACTACGGGCTTATACCCTTTCCTTTTGAGCTCATAAATGTGCACTCACTCATGTAGGGGCTGAACACTCCTTCCTGAGCAGTGCATGTCTGATAATTCTTCTTAGCGATTGGTGGGTGTCTCCAGACCCTCACTGATCTGCAGGGTGTTTCCGCACCTGTCAGCTGATAAAAAGCATGAATCTGACAGTACGGTGTTGCTGGGGTTTTGATTTGTGACTTTTATTTACCCTTCTGGTATGGAAAGTCCTTAACCCCTTCCTGACCTTGGGCGTACGCGGTACATCTTGGTTGGCTGACCGACTTCCGGGTGTCAGGTAATTGTGACAGCTGACCCTCAGGAGCAGTGCCCACACAGCTCTCGGCACTTTAACCCCCCCCCCCCCCAATACTGTGGTCGCAGCATTTAGCAGGCATGCAGAGGGAGGTGGTTCCCTCTGCACTCCCAGATCTGCTTCCCCGCGATGTCATAATTGGGGCCTGATGTTTTGTTAACGACATCCGGGTCACCATGGTCTCAGGGGCTTGTGCCAGTGCAGTACTAACCGTTATAAGCCATTTCAATGCTCGTAAAGTAAACATAACATTTTAAAAAATTATATATACCGTATAAGCCGAAGCACCTAATTTTACCACTAAAAAAAACTGGGATAACTTATGGACTCGAGTATAAGCTTGTTATGCATTATGCCATCATCCTCATCCTTGTATGCATGGCCTCCTCGTCCTTATCCTGGTATGCATGGCCTCCTCGTCCCTGTCATGGTCTGCACGGCTCCTCCGTCCTTATCCTGGTATGCATGGCCTCCTCGTCCCCGTCATGGTCTGCACAGCTCCTCCGTCCCCGTCATGGTCTGCACAGCTCCTCCGTCCCCGTCATGGTCTGCACGGCTCCTCCGTCCCCGTCATGGTCTGCACGGCTCCTCCGTCCCCGTCATGGTCTGCACGGCTCCTCCGTCCCCGTCATGGTCTGCACGGCTCCTCCGTCCCCGTCATGGTCTGCACGGCTCCTCCGTCCCCATGCTGGTCTGCACGGCAGTGTCTTGTTCCGATGCCAGCAGCGGCAGGGCGATCACGTGTGCCCGCTGCTAAAGAGAAATGAATATTCATTGCGCTCGCAGTTAATATTCATTCACGTAAGTAGTGGGCACACGTGATCGCCCGGCCGCTGCAGGGAGCTGGCAGCTGCGACTACTGTGCCCGCTATTAAAGAAAAATAAATATTCACTGTGAGCGCAGTGAATATTCATTTCTCTTTAGCAGCGGGCACAGGCTTTAGCTACAGCAGCCGGCTCCTGCCTCCTGTGATCCGCTGCTGCTCTTCTGGGACCCTCACTCGAGTATAAGCCAAGGGGGCTTTTCAACACAAAAAAGTCCTGAAAAACTCTGCTTATACTCTAGTACAGTGGTCCCCAACCTTTCTGACCTCGAGAGCTACATTCAGCTTAGAGAGGGGGTCACAAGCCACATTCAGCTCCCATCCCCTTCAAAGTAGTGTCAACCCAAAGCCCTCATTACAGGTATAATCATAACCAAAGTTTTTCCATGGAAATCACTCCAAAAGCATTACACTGAGATCCAGGGGTTGCCACAATACCCCCATTCAGTATTCTCCAATCAAGGACTCCCAACACACTGTCACATCCAGCTTTGAGCATCTCCTCTAACACGTAGTACCATCCTCCAGCGTACCATACCTAAAACATCTCTAAACCCCGAAGTCCATTAAATGTGCATCCAGATCTGCACTTCTGTGCAGGGCTACTCACAAAATTCACTATTTTGAGATGTACTCTTCATACCTGTTTGCTAGACCTGGACCTAATGCACCAAGCTAGCAGTCGCGAGCCACAATTCATGGGTCCGCGAGCCACAGGTTGGGGACACCTGTTCTAGCATATATGATATGTATATGTACAGTACAGACCAAAAGTTTGGACACACTTTTTCATTCAAAGAGTTTTCTTTATTTTCATGACCATTAAAATTGTAGATTCACTCTGAAGGCATCAAAACTGTGAATTAACACATGTGGAATTATATAATTAACAAAAAAGTGTGAAACTACTGAAAATGTGTTATATTCTAGGTTCTTCAAAGTAGCCACATTTTGCTTTGATTACTGCTTTGCACACTCTTGGCATTCTCTTGATGAGCTTCAAGAGGTAGTCACTGGAAATGGTTTTCACTTCACAGATTTGCCCTGTCAGGTTTATTAAGTAGGATTTCTTGCCTTATAAATGGGGTTGGGACCATCAGTTGTGTTGTGCAGAAGTCTGGTGGATACACAGCTGATAGTCCTACTGAATAGACTTAGCTGCTTTTTTCTTGCCATAATACAAATTCTAAGTAAAGAAAAACGAGTGGCCATCATTACTGTAAGAAATGAAGGTCGGTCAGTCCGAAAAATTGGGAAAACTTTGAAAGTGTCCCAAGTGCAGTGGCTAAAACCATCAAGCGCTACAAAGAAACTTGCTCACATGAGTACCGCCCCAGAAAAGGAAGACCAAGAGTCTCCTCTGCTGCAGAGGAGAAGTTCATCCGAGTCATCAGCCTCAGAAACCGCAGGTTAACAGCAGCTCAGATTAGAGACCAGGTCAATGCCACACAGAGTTCTAGCAGCAGACACATCTCTACATCAACTGTTAAGAGGAGATTTTGTGCAGCAGGCCTTCATGGTAAAATAGCTGCTAGGAAACCACTGCTAAGGACAGGCAACAAGCAGAAGAGACTTGTTTGTGATAAAGAACACAAGGAATGGATGTTAGACCAGTGGAAATCTGTGCTTTGGTCTGATGAGTCCAAATTTGAGATCTTTGGTTCCAACCACCGTGTCTTTGGGCGACGCAGAAAAGGTGAACGGATGGACTCTACATGCCTGGTTCCCCCCGTCAAAAATGGAGGAGGAAGTGTGATGGTGTGGGGGTGCTTTGCTGGTGACACTGTTGGGGATTTATTCAAAAACTGAAGGCATACTGAACCAGCATGGCTACCACAGCATCTTGCAGTGGCATGCTATTCCATCCGGTTTGTGTTTAGTTGGACCATCATTTATTTTTCAACAGGACAATGACCCCAAACACACTCTCCAGGCTGTGTAAGGGCTATTTGACCAAGAAGGAGACCACAACCACGAAACCACAAAAACACTAGTGCATGCTCTTATCTCCCGCCTCGACTACTGCAACATCCTACTCTCTGGCCTCCCCTCTAGCACTCTGGCTCCGCTCCAGTCCATCCTACACTCTGCTGCCCGACTAATCCACCTTTCTCCCCGCTATTCCCCAGCCTCCCCCCTATGCCAGGCCCTTCACTGGCTTCCTATTGCCCAGAGGCTCCAATTCAAAACCCTAACCGTGACATACAAAGCCATCCACAACCTGTCTCCTCCATACATCTGTGACATGGTCTCTAGGTACCTACCCGCACGCAACCTTCGATCATCTCAAGATCTCCTTCTCTACTCCCCCCCCCTTATCTCCTCTTCCCACAACGGCATACAAGACTTCTCCCGTGCTTCCCCCATACTCTGGAGCTCTCTGCTGCAACACATCAGACTCTCACCATCAATGGAAACCTTCAATAAGAACCTGAAGACCCACCTGTTCCGACAAGCCTTCAGCCTGCAATGATCCTCGGTCTACTGAACCACCGCACGACCGGCTCTAGCCTCTCCTACTGAATCCTCACCCATCCCTGTAGACTGTGAGCCCTCGCGGGCAGGGTCCTCTCTCCTTATGTACTTGTGTGTCCCTTGTCTTTCACATGTTTATTATACTTGTCTATATTTCCCCTTTTCACATGTAAAGCGCCATCGAATAAATGGCGCTATATAAATGCATAATAATAATAATAATGGGTGCTACGCCAGATGACCTGGCCTCCACAGTCACCAGACCTGAATCCAATCGAGATGGTTTGTGGTGAGCTGGACCGCAGAGTGAAGGCAAAAGGGCCAACAAGTGCTAAGCTTCTCTGGGAACTCCTTCAAGACTGTTGGAAGACCATTTCCGGTGACTACCTCTTGAAGCTCATCAAGAGAATGCCAAGAGAGTGCAAAGCAGTAATCAAAGCAAAAGGTGGCTACTTTGAAGAACCTAGAATATAAGACATATTTTCAGTTGTTTCACACTTTTTTGTTAATTATATAATTCCACATGTGTTAATTCATAGTTTTGTTGCCTTCAGAGTGAATCTACAATTTTCATAGTCATGAAAATAAAGAAAACTCTTTAAATGAGAAGGGGTGTCCAAACTTTTGGTCTGTACTGTATACAGTGCATTGCAAAAGTATTTGTCTCCCTGGAATTTTTCAACCTTTTTCCCACATATCAAGCTTCAAACATAAAGATACCAAATGTAAATTTTGGGTGAAGAATCAACAAGTGGGACACAATTGTGAAGTTGAACGAAATTTATTAGTTTATTTTAAATTTTTGTGGAAATTCAAAAACTGAAAATTGGGGCGTGGGAAAAGGTTGAAAAGTTCCAAGGAGCCAAATACTTCCGCAATGCACTGTATCATTTTAATATTTTTAATTAGTACTGGTAAATTTTTAGGTAAAAAAAAAAATACATGTTTGGTATTGCTGCGTCCATGATGACCCGCCCCACTGTCTCACTAGTTAACCGCTTCAGTGATCGCCATAAGAAAATGTAAATAAAAATGGTATAGCTGAAAATGTCATCTTGTCCGGCAAAAAACAAGCTGCCACACGGCTCCATCAGCGGAATAATAATAAGTTATAACTTTAACAATACAGCAATGCAAAACATTTTTTTATAAAAGCTTTTACTGTGACAGTGGCAAAACAAAAAACAAAAAAGCTACCGTATTTTTCGCTTTATAAGACGCTCCGGATTATAAGACGCACCCCAAATTTTGAGGAGAAAAATAGGAAAAAAACTTTATTTTTAATAAAATGGTGGTGCATCTTATAATCCATGCGTCTTATTGCTTTCCAGGGGTGGTGATGGAGGAGGCCGGAGTGGAACATTGCTGCTGGGATGAGGGGGTGTTTTGATGTGCAGCGTGCCGCTGCCGGTGTCTGTTACTGCCGCCGCCCTCTGTCCCCTGATGCTTGCCACCACCGCCACGCTCTGTCCCCCGGTGCCTGCTTGCCACCACCGCCGCACTCTGTCCCCCAGTGCTTGCCACCACCGCCACGCTGTCCCCCGGTGCCTGCTTGCCACCACCGCCGCGCTCTCCCCCGGTTCTTACCGCCACCACCGCGCTCTGTCCCCCCGGTGTTTGCCGCCATCGCCGCGCTCTGTCCCGTTCTGAGGGTACTTGCCGCGGCACTCTGTGCCCTGATGCTGCCGCTGCGCTGTCCGCCACCGCCGCGCTCCTGTCCCCCGGTGGTTTCTTCCGCCCCACCGCCGCCGCCGCGCTCTGTCCCGTTCAGCGTGGGGGGGTCTCTGTCGCTCCATGCCTGCTTTCTTCCTGGAAAATGGCCGCCGCGCATGCGCAGACGGACATCTCGGCACTGAAATCTCGGGAGTACCCTCAGTGGCAGCGCAAATGTATATCCTCTTTGTAAGACGCACCCCCTTTTTCCCCTCAATTTTGGGGGAAAAAAAGTGCGTCTTACAAAGCGGAAAATACGGTATATAAAAAAAAAAATTCCTGAATTGCTGGTTTTTGTTCATCCCACCAAGGACAACATCTGCAAGGAGTTTGTATGTTCTCCCCGTGTTTGCGTGGGTTTCCTCCGGGTACTCCGGTTTCCTCCCACACTCCAAAGACATACTGATAGGGAATTTAGATTGTGAGCTCCATCAGGGACAGTGATGAAAATATGTGCAAAAACTGTAAAGCGCTGCGGAATATGTTAGCGCTATATAAAAATAAAGATTATTTATTATTATTATTATTATTATTATTATTCTGTCTTCCAAAAATCATAATGAAGAGCGATCAAAGAATGTTGTGACCGAAAACGGTACCAATAAAGATGTCAACTCGTCCCGCAAAAAAAAAAAAAACAAGCCATAGCATGACTGTCGGCCGAAATATGGAAAAATTTATAGCTGTCTTAAAATGACGATGCAAAACAAGTTGTAATAAAAAAAACTTTTTAGTGTGTGACAGCTGCCAAACTTAAAAAAACAAAAAAAATCTATTTCTGGTATCGCTGTAATCGCACGCAATAAAGTCGCCTAATCACTTATACCACACAAGGAACAGCGTAAAAAAATATACAAAACCAATTCTTCATGCTGTTGATTTCTTCATCCTGCCTCCCAAACATCGCAGCAAAGGTAGGTGCACCATGATCAGCAATTGCTGCTGGTTGGATGCTAAGTATTCTTGCAGTGTCCAAACCGCAGCGGCCAGATGTTACAGCATAGTGGAGGGGATTTCAAGAAATTTCTTGTCCATACGCCCGCTGCTCACCTGTGGTGACTGACATGCTGCGCATCTTTCCAAAATGCAGCATGTCAATTTAGCGTCTCCGCAAGAGAAATTTCACCAATAGAATGTATTGATGCGGTGAATCTGCACGGGTCAGTGAACATATGCAGATTTACCTGCATTCAATGGACTGCAGCACTTTGGACGCAGCGAACATGCACTGCGTCCTAAGCTCCACAACACAGACGGCGACAACCCTGGCACACCCTGCAAACACGTTTCCTGCAGCGGTGCTCCAGGTGCGCCGAACGTCTGTGGAGAAAATCCAATCTACACGAAGATTTCATCCATTATAAGTTTATGCTTAGAACATACAACACTGCCCTTCACCTCTCAAAACAAACCTATTTCAACACCCTCATCACCTCACTGTCCAATAAACCTAAACGTCTCTTTGACACTTTTCATTCTCTACTCAACCCAAGAGTACAGGCCCCCAACCACGGAGCTTTGAGCTGACGATCTGGCCAATTACTTCAAAGAAAAAATTGACCAGATCAGACAGGAAATTATCTCTCAATCACCTCATACCATGTGTTGTCCTCCCTCCCCCACTGCATCTAGCTCACTCTGACTTTTAACCAGTCACAGAAGAAGAAGTAAGCAGGCTCCTTGCATCTTCTCGCCCAACCACTTGCACCAGTGACCCATTTCCGTCACATCTCCTCCAGTCCCTTTCCCCTGCTGTCACCCCTCACCTAACTAAAATATTTAACCTCTCTCTCTCTTCTGGTATCTTTCCCTCCTCATTTAAGCATGCCATCATACATCTACTACTTAAAAAACCATCCCTTGACCAAAATTGGGCCACTAACTATAGACCTGTCTCTAATCTTCCCTTCATCTCTAAACTCCTGGAACGCCTGGTCCACTCCAGTTTTATCCGCTATCTCTTTGATAACTCTCTTCTCGACCCTGTCCAATCCGGTTTCCGCTCTTTACACTCTACTGAAACTGCCCTCACTAAAGTCTCTAATGATCTACTAACAGCAAAATCAAATGGTCATTACTCCATGCTAATTCTCTTGGATCTCTCTGCAATTCGACACTGTGGATCATCTGCTCCTCCGCACTATGCTCCGTTCCATTGGCCTCAAGGACACCGTTCTCTCCTGGTTCTCCTCCTATCTCTCTGACCACTCCTTTACTGTATCTTTTGCTGGTTCCTCCTCTCATCTTCCCCTTACTGTTGGGGTTCCTCAAGGATCAGTCCTAGGCCCCCTCCTCTTCTTTGTACACTGCCCCTATTGGTCAAACAATCAGTAGATTTGGTTTCCAGTACCATCTCTATGCTGATGACACCCAATTATATGCTGCTTCTCCTGACATCACGCCTGCCTTTCTAGAAAACACTAGTGATTGTCTAAACGCTGTGTCTAACATCATGTCCTCACTATCTGAAACTGAACCTGTCAAAAACTGAACTCCTTGTGTTTCCTCCCTCTACTAATGTACCTATACCCGACATTGCCATTTCCGTGTGTGGTTCCACTATTACTCCCCAGCAACATGCCCGCTGTCTTGGGGTCATACTTGATTCCGAGCTTTCATTCACCCCCCACATCCGATTACTGGCTCGCACTTGTTATCTGCACCTCAAAAACATTTCTAGAATTCGACCTTTTCTTACTTTTGACTCCGCAAAAACTCTTACTGTTTCTCTTATTCATTCTCGTCTGGACTATTGTAACTCTCTACTAATCGGTCTCCCTCTTACCAAACTCTCCCCTCTCCAATCTGTCTTGAATGCTGCAGCCAGGATCATATTCCTCGCCAATCGTTACACCGACGCCTCTACCTTGTGCAAGTCATTACACTGGCTACCCATCCACTCCAGAATCCAGTACAAACTTATTACCCTCACCCACAAAGCTCTCCATGGCTCAGCACCACCCTACATCTCCTCCCTTGTTTCAGTATACCACCCTACCCGCGCCCTCCGTTCTGCTGATGACCTGAGGTTAGCATCCTCAATAATCAGTACCTCCCACTCCTGTCTCCAAGACTATACACATGCTGCGCCAATTCTTTGGAATGCACTTCCCAGGTCAATACGATTAGTCCCCAATCCCCACAATTTTAAGCGTGCCCTGAAAACGCATTTATTCAGACTTGCCTATCGCCTCAACGCATTAACCGAATCTATCCCTGTGTGGCACAGCCAAAAGTTTTACCATAACCAGGTTCCCCGCATCATGTTCCCACATGCTTTATGCATCAATTAGCCCTCTGTGTCTGTACTGTTACTTAACATTATGGCTGGTCCATACAATCAGACCACCCACCTTTCGTGTCTACCTCTTTCCTCATAGACTGTAAGCTTGCGAGCAGGGCCCTCATTCCTCTTGGTATCTGTTATGATCTATGTGATTATTGTTATGCTGTAATGTCTATTGTCTGTACAAGTCCCCTATGAAATGTAAAATGCTGCAGAATATGTCGGCGCTATAGAAATAAAATTTATTATTATTAAGCTCTGTTATTTATGGATTATGTGCACCCGGCCTAAGGCACAGCTCACATTTATCCTGCGCTGATCGCTTACACCGAGGTTTCCATGTAAATCTCTGAAAAACTTGGTTCAGACGAAAGCCCAAAGGAAGATTCCCTATAATGATGCAGATGGAGACACTGTGGGTGCCGTTTGACATGTGATCCGGAGGTGTCAGTCTCTTTAGGCTTTCATAAAAGTGCCAACGGCCACAGTTTTGTGCACCTCCTGAAAAGAATGGAAGTCCTGAACAGAGTAACTCTGATGACTCATTATAGTGAATGGATCTTTCTGTGGTTTCATCTGAATCGCGTCACTTGGAGATTTACATGTAAATCCCAATGTAAGTGGTCAGTGTAGAGCGCCAGATAAATGTGATCCCAAATGTCAAGTAAAATGTTCCCAATAAAAGCTTCCACTCAATCAACAAATAAGCAAGTTCCTGCTCAGGTCCGTCATCTGGAAATATAGGGGGCTTCCATGTCATTGGTAGCACACAGGCCCTGTAAGGGTATGTGCACACATTGCGGATTTGTGTGCGGATCTGCAGCGGATTTGGCCCTGCGGATCCGCTGCAGATCCTCATGCGGTTAAGCTATCGAAATGAAAAACCGTTGTGCACGTGCTGCGGAAAATTCCACCAGGAAACACAGCGGTTTATTTTCCGCAGCATGTCAATTCTTTGTGCGGATTCTGCAGCATTTTTGCACCCATTCCATTATAGGAATCTGCAGGTGTATAAACGCAGGCTAAATCTGAAGTAATTCCGCAGGTAAAACGCAGGTCATTTTACCTGCGGATTTTGCAGATTGCACTCGGAAAAATTCACACACGAATCCGCAACGTGTGAACAAACCCGAAGTCCTCTCTGATCCCAGCTCAGTGCCTGGTGTTCCTGGGTATGAAGTTCGACACGTCTCAGGCCCGTGTCTTCCTTCCAAAAGAGAAGTTTACATCTCTCTGACAGGGAATCCGCTCTCTAAGGCGACCAGCTCCTCTTCCCCTACGGTCCTGCAGGAGAGTTCTATGGACGATGATTGCCTCCATGGAAGCCATGCCTTATACCCAGTTCCACACCTGTCCTCTTCAGCTGGCCCTCTGGTCTGCTTGGGACAAGAGAACAGTCTCCCTGGACCGACCGATACTTCTGCCTTTCAAGGTGAAGCAATCTCTGACTTGGATGCTATCTGCCTCAGTCCTGTGCTGGAGGTCCTTCCTCCCTCTTGGGTGGCAGGTCACCACCAAAGCCAGTCTCCTCGGTTGGGGAGCGGTCTTCTTTCATCACAGCGCAGGGTCGCTGGAACACTCAGGAAGCCTTTCTCCCCTTCAATGTCCTGGAGATCAGGGCAATCTTTCTTGCCTTTCTCCACTGGCATTCCCTCCTCGCAGGCAAGCCATTCCGCATTCAGTCGGACAACGTCACGGCCGTGGCTTACATTAACCACCAAGGCGGGACTCGCAGCAAACAGGTTATGTCAGAGGTGGCAGGGATTCTGCGATGGGTGGAACGTTACTTCCCGGACATATCAGCCGTTTACATCCCGGGGGTGGAAAATTGGGCCACCGATTTTTTGAGTCGTCAGGGTCTCGCATCAGGCGAGAGGTCTCTCAATCCCACCATCTTCAAAATAATATGTCAGATGAGGCACTCCGGACGTCGACCTCATGGAATCTCAGATGAACTACATTGTCCCTCAGTTCATAGCCAGGTCCCGGGATCCGCTGGCCATCGGCTGCGATGCCCTAGTGATCCCGTGGTCCCAGTTTCAGCTGCCTTATCTTTTTCCGCCTCTCCCTTTGATTCCGAGGGTTGTGAAAAAGATAAAGGCAGAAGGGATTCCAGTGATCCTGATAGCTCCAGACTGGCCAAGACGGGCCTGGTATGCGGAGCTGGTGAACATGCTTACGGATGCTCCCTGGAGGCTTCCAGACCGTGCAGAACTTCTCTCATAAGGGCCCCCTCTTCCACCAGAGTTCTCAGCCTGAGTTTAACGGCATGGCCTTTGAGGCTGCAGTCCTGAAGGAGGCTGGTTTTTCTCTCCAGGTCATTCAGAAGAAAACCTTCATCCTCGCGCATCTACCACAGATATTGGTAGGGCTTCTTTCGGTGGTGCGAAGAGAGCAATTTGTTTCCAATGTCCTTTTCACTTCCTTCCATCCTTGGTTTTTTCAAGTGTTTCTTGACTCAGGTCTATCGCTCAGTTCCCTATAAAAGGTCAGGTTTCCGCTCTGTCAGTTCTCTTCCAGAGTGATCTGGCTTCTCTTTCCCAAGTGAAGACTTTTCTTCAGGGTGTCGCACACCTGGCACTACCTTACCATCCTCCGATAGAACTATGGGATCTTAATCTCATTCTCTGCGCCCTTTGAGCCCATTCAAGATATTTTGTTTTCTCTCCTGTCTTGGAAGGTGGCCTTCCTAATCGCCATTATGTCTATAAGGAGGGTTTCCGAGTTAGCAGCATTATCTTGTCGTTCTCCGTTCCTGATCCTGCATCAGGACAAGGTAGTTCTCAGACCCATTCCTTCCTTTCTTCCCAAGGTGGTTTCTTCTTTTCACATCAATGAAGACATTGTCCTTCCTTCTCTATGTCCTACTCCGGTTTATCCCCTGGAGAAGTCCCTCCACAAGCTGTATTTGATCAGAGCTATTAGAGTCTAGCTTTCTAGGACTGCTTCTTTTCGTCAGTCCAATTCACTATTTACTGATTTCACACTGTAGGAATTGAAAAAGGCGCAAATAGGGTCTTATTTGATAGACAAGGGTACAGACAATCACTCACCTGATGTAGGAGAGGTAAAGCGCATAGAATTGTCAGTCAGCTGCCGCACATCCACAGGTCAAACCAGTGACTGCAGGAATATTCAGATTAATGGAGCTTTTTGTGAATTTACTGCTCTGCTAGACATGACAGATTCATTCGTTCATAAAAGAATTGCAGATTTGTTCATAGTCACAACGCGTTTCGAAGTTAAAAACACTTCTTCCTCAGGGAATGATATAAAGGTACAATAGCGTTGCCTGCAGGTTAAATACATTTGATATTTGAAAAAAACTGGTGCCAAGAATCACATGTTTAGTGAATATATATATATATATATATATATATATATATATATATATATATATATATATATATATATATATATATATATATATATATATATATAGTTGGTGGCCCGATTCTATCGCATCGGGTGTTCTAGAGTCTCTGTTGAAATAAAAAATAGTGAATATACTCACCTTCCGACAGCCCCTGGATTATTTCTCTCTCACCACGCTCCTGGCATCTTCCGGTCCCAGTGATGCTTAGCGCGAAACACCGCTGATGACGTCGCGCTCTCGCGAGAGTGACGTCATCTGCCCTTCTTGCTAAGCATTACTGGGACCGGAAGATGCCAGGAGCGTGGTGAGAGGAGAGAAATAATCCAGGGGCTGTCGGAAGGTGAGTATATCACTATTTTTTATTTTAACAGAGACTCTAGAATACCCGATGCGATAGAATTGGGCCACCATCTAGTGTATTATACTCCTGTTACACCCGGAGCTGCTGTCACTGTTCTGCTGTTACCTAATGTCTTGTACTCCAGTTACAGCTAGAGCTGCAGTCGCTGTTCTGCAGTTACCTAATGTATTGTACTCCAGTTAATCTCAGAGCTGCAGTCACTGTTCTGCTTTTACCTAATTTATTGTAGTCCAGTTACACCTAGAGCTGCAGTCACCGTTCTGCTCTTACTTAATGTATTATACTCCTGTTACAGTTAGAGCTGCAGTCACTGTTCAGATCTTACCAAATGTATTGTACTCGTTACACCCGGAGCTGCAGTGACTGTTCTGCTGTTACCTAATGTAGTGTACTCCTGTTACACCCAGATCTGCAGTCACTGTTCTGCTGTTACCTAATGTAGTCCAGTTACACCCAGATCTGCAGTCACTGTTCTGCTGTTACCTAATGTACTCCTGTTACACCCAGAGCTGCACTGTTCTGCTGTTACCTAATGTAATTAGTCCCAGAGCTGCAGTCACTGTTCTGCTTTTACCTAATGTATTGTAGTCCAGTTACACCCAGAGCTGCAGTCACTTTTTCTGTTGTCACCTAATGTATTGTACGTAAGTTACACCCAGAGCTGCAGTCACTGTTCTACTGTTACCTAATTACCTAATGTATTGTACTCCAGAATATGTACAGGACTGTGCCTGTGTAATGAGCGACGCAGCAGTGATGCCTTTAACGGCTGTAATGTGCCTGTACAATAAGCAATGCGGCCGTGTTGCCATGACGACTAAGCAACTGTCGCTGATTGGTCGTGGCAGTTAGGCCACGACCAAATCAGCGAGGTGGGATTTCCATTACAGACAATTAGACAATTATATAGCAGATATATATATATATATATATATATATATATATATATATATATATATATATTTTATTATTATTATTATTATTATTCATTTAAATAGCGCCATTTATTCCATGGCGCTTTACATGTGAAAAGGGGAAATATAGACAAGTGTAATATATACAAGAATAATAAACAAGTGTAAGACAAGGGACACACAAGTACATAAGGAGAGGGGACCCTGCCCGCGAGGGCTCACAGTCTACAGGATATATATATATCCTTTATAAAGATATATTTCTTTATATAGATATATATTTTTATCTCCAATTTAAATAAATGTTATTTTATGCGTTGTTTTATATAAAAGAAAATGATCTGTTAAAATCATGTGGTGGTGTATAGGTCAATATATGAACTTTGACTTTTTTGAATATGTGATTCTTGGCGCCAATTTTTTTTTTTCTAATGTCAAATGTATTTAACATGCAAGCAACGCTATTGTACCTTTATATCATCCCCTGAGGAAGAAGTGTATAAATTTTAACTTCGAAATGCATTGGGACTATGAATAAATGTGCAATTATTTTATGTACGAACGAATCTTTGTCTTGTCGATTCACTATTTGTCATCTCTGAAGGTCGTCAAAAGGGGCTCCCAGCTTCTAAGTCTACTATCGCCTGTTGTATTCGTTCGGTGATATTGGAGGCTTACCACGTTCAGGACAAACAGCCTCCGAAAGTGAGAGCTCATTCCACCTGGGCCTTGGGGGGCTTCCTGGGCTGTTCGTCACCAGGCTTCGGCCTTACAGATATGCAAGGCCGTGAACTGGTCGTCCTTGCACACTTTTGCGAGGTTTTACAGGGTTTATACCCATACCTCGTCTGATGCAGGTCTGGGTAGGAAAGGGGCTGCAGGCGGCGGTTACGCACTGACCGACCAAAGTCCTGTTTTCTTAGCATTCTTTCTGTTCCCACCCTTGGGATTGCTTTTGGACGTCCCATGGTTACCTGTGTCCCCCAATGAAGCGATAAAAGAGGACACAGCACCCTCCCTAATTGTGTGTACCGCTTTTGGACCTACGTACCAATGTTATTGGGTTGGTTAGATATGTTGAGTTTTTGGTTGCTTCTCCTACTGCTTTTACACCAACTGAGGTACTTGGTGCCTGTCTGTGGGTGTATACTGCTGGGGAGGAGCCATTTTCCTTTTTTCCCCAGTGTTGGCCTCCTAGCGACAGCAGCATACACCCCATGGGTTACCTGTGTCCCCCAATGAAGGCTCCAAAAAAGATGATTTTACGGTTAATACCAAAAATTCCTTTTTTTTTTCTCCACATTCCCCTCAGTCACCTTTTTAAATATGAGGTGTTCACTTTAAAAAAAAAAAAAAAGCTTTGTAAATGTTATTGAAAAAAAAAAAAAGAGAAATCACTGGTCAACGTTTAACCCCTATAACTTCTTAACAAAAAAAGTTTCCCAGATTGTGCTAGTGTAAAGTAGACATGTAGGAAATGTCGCTTATAAACTAATTTTTGTGACATAACTCTGATTTAAGGGCATAAAAATTTGAAAGTTTGAAAATTTCAACATTTTCTACATTTTTGCCTACTGTTAGTCAAATCGAAGAAATGTTACTACTAACATGAAGTACAATATGTTGCAAAAAAAACTATTTCAGAATCTGTGGGATTCGTTGGAAGTATTTGAATTATTACTGCATAAAGTGACATTGGTCAAAATTGTAAAATTTGTCCTGATCATCAAGGTGAAAACAGGCTTGGTGGCTGAAGGTGTTTAAAGTGTATCATAATAATGACTTTTTGCAGGATTTGATTAATTCTTTTCCAGAATTAGGGTATGTGCACACGCTGCGGATCCGGCCCTGCAGATCCGCAGCAGTTCCGCAGACAGTGTACAGTACAATGTTGGCCAATGGGATTTCAAATCCGCAGTGCACATGCTGCTGATTTTTCCGCGGTTTTAAATCCGCAGCATGTCAATTCTTTCTGCGGGTTCCGCAGCGGTTTGACACCTGTTCCATTGTCCAGGTGTCAATCCGCAGGGGAAAACCGCTGACAAATCTGCAGGTTACTTTACCTGCTGTTTTATGTGCAAATCCGCGCAGAAGAATCCGTAGGTGAATCCGCAGCGTGTGCACTCACCCTTAGAAACCTGGTGTTAAAATGTGTCCTCTTCCCAAACGTGTACTTTTGGCAATAAACCAAGTTTCTCCTATCTTTTAGGTGAACGCTTCATACACAAATGTGAATGTGACCAACGTTTGTTCTGATGGTACACTGTTTTGTCAGTTGCCATCAAAAGGTCTGACAAAACTTAATGATATGCTGCATAAGATTGAAGCTGAATTTAATTCCAAGGTATGCCCAGAATTTGTGTGCTCGTGAATATTCAGTGCATAGGGTGAGCTACAGTCACCAAAACCGCAAGCAACACAGAAATCTTGTTTGTAACGTGGAAAATTTCATATAGTTGTTTAGTTAGTATATTGCACATGGTTGTTTTTTTTTTTTTCTTTATTTTAATTTTTTTTACCCCTGGATATATTGTTGGGGACTGTCAGTGATAAAATACGGTTTCTGCTGCCGCCTTGTGGGTTCCTGGCAGTTTCTCACAATGAAATACCAAAGTCATGGCTACATGATCTCCATATAATGTTATAGCCATAAAAATGTATACAGCATATAAATGATAGACGTAAAAAGTCCTAATACTGAATACTGGTTTATACTCTCCCCATTTCATATCCAAGCTGGATTATGAGCTCAGAGGTAGTAGGCTTCTGTCCTGGAGTCCTAAAAGCCATGGTGCTCTGTCTGATTTGTAACTCCTTTAATACCATCTGCATCTGATGGACCCACACTGGCCATCCTTTAGATGTGAACAGTGGCGCATGTTGCTGGACTCCGTCTATCAAATGGAATAGTTCAGATGAGATACTAGGAACAAAAAGCGCAATAGGTTCTTAATCAATAGAATCCACTCACCTGGTCTGGTTGCTAAAGGCAACCTGTATCTAGCATAGAATTGAATATACATCAGCCGCTGCAAGGACATGAGTCATTGGGAAGACCGAACAGTAGAAATCTGGAAGGAGAGGTCACTCTATTACAGGTTTAATAAATGTTATAATCTTCCTTCCGTTTGATGCTTCGTGGATACATCATCCGCAGCGCTTGAGTGACCTCTCCTTCCAGATTTCTAAATGGAATAGTTGTGACAGATTGCATTTTTGTTCATTACTGTTATTCATATTATGATGGTTAATCCTTCTTTTCTACTGCTTTCTAGACTGTTACTTCTAGTTTATTTGTATCCCTTCCATTTTCTGGAAAAGTATGCTTGCTCTTCAACAAAGGGAAATGGGCACGTGTGGAGGTAAGGCCATTCATTGTCATTTGTTTCATGAAGGAAACTCTTCAGATCTAATATTCTGTAATGTTGTAAAAACCAGTATATCATGGCTTATGGGGACACATTAGAGGATGCAGTAAATGTAGATAAACTATAGAAACATCAAAGCGCAATAGGGTCTTATCCGGGTAAATATTAAGAGTTAATAAAAATACACTCACCCTTTATAGGAGAGGTTCAGACATGTATGATCCGTGGTCTGCCTGCTGCACGTCCAACGGTCAACTCTGTGACCGCAAAAACTTCAGTTTCTTATGGAACAAATTCATGGACTTTTAGTGCGCTGCTTGACGGAATAACGAATCCAGGTTATGATGAAGAATTAACCATTACCCAACGCGTTTCGAAGTGTATATACACTTCTTCCTCAGGGGGTGACATATCTGATATTTGATATGTCACCCCCTGAGGAAGAAGTGTATATACTTCGAAACGCGTTGGGTAATGGTTAATTCTTCATCATAACCTGGATTCGTTATTCCGTCAAGCAGCGCACTAAAAGTCAATGAATTTGTTCCATAAGAAACTGAGGATGCAGTAAATAACATTTGAGAGAGGAGAGTGGATTGATTTGCGGTTCTTCGGTCCGGGTCAGTGATGCTTGGCAGCTAGACAGGATTCTCACAATTCTCTTACCTGCCGGCACGGCTTTTGATTAGCCAGGGCTCGCGCCATGTCATCTGTGCATCAAGCTGCATAGATGGTGTTGTGCCAGCCTTGACAAATCAAATGACGCAAAGTAAGAGAATCGTGGAACTTCCGTCTAGCCGCCAGGTATCACTGACCTGGACGTTGTGACTGGAGTTCCACAAATCTATCTACTCCTCTCTAATCGTGAAATTAGGAGTGTACAGAGTAGAGTTCTGTGGGGTGTACGGACTCTACATAGATCTCATTCGTTGATCCGCATATTGGGTTCCTGTACCCATACCTGTTTCCATTTTATCTTCTATATAGATAACAAGTGTCCACAGTAGTCGAGCACTAGATGTTCAGTTCCTGGATACTGGATCAATTGCTTCAGTGAAAGTGTCTGAGCTGAGAGAAATTCCTTCTCACTTTTTACGCGATTTAATCTCAATACCACCTCAGGTAACTGAAAGAACAAGACACAGCTAAAATAACAGGAATGTTGGTAAAGGACATGTCACCGGTTTTTGCACTGATTTTATTCCTGCTGCTCCACGGATTATTCCGTTTTCTATAAATCTGCCTGGACTGTGGAGTCTGTAAGACAAAGTTCAAACTCCTCTATGTCTCCATCCTTTCGACTGGCCAATATTTTATAATATTGCATCATATCAAGTGCTAAATAAGCAAGTATGATAACACTAGCTGTAGTAAAATTGTAACATTAGGGATAACTGGAACACCATTGCTAGAGCATAAAGTGTATCAATCGAAGTCCCCAATTTATAAACTAACTTATAAACTGCTATTCTAAACTTTTTTACATTTATGTGAAAGTTACTAAATTGTAAAATAAGAATTTTCTAACTACTTCTGCTCCACCTAAAATTCGGACTCTACCGTTACATCAGATAAATTAGTTTTGCTTTTATTTTTTTTTTCTAATTCAGACTTTAAGAGTTTTGTGGTAAACAAACATTTTACAACCGCGTAACCTCAAGGCAATTAGAAAAGTAGTAGATTTAGTGAAAGGTCTTATTCATCCCATTTATAACCGTAGGCATAGCCATGCGTCCAAGTTGGCTGCTACTTACCAACTTTGGACTTATGTCTACGTCATGGCGATTTTGTGCTCACAGAGGGTGTGTGTGCTGTCAAGTGTCAGCTTATTCTGACAGCTGATGCCTAGCACTCATTGCAGGAACGGTGCCCCACCACTCCCGGCACTTAAACCCCCAAAATACTATGATCGCAGCATTTAGCAGGCAATGCAGAGAAAAGCAGTCCCCTTTGCACTCTGATCTGCGGCGTTGCAAAGGGCTAATCTTTGTCATGGTGACCCAATGTCGTTATGACAACATCTGGTTCACCAGGCACTAGTTAAGTTAGTTCGATCATGCGCAGCGCATGACCGAACTAACTTGTGTCTGCAGGGCTGACCGTTCTAATGTATTGTATTGCAATGCATTAGAACTGCGATCAGACTGCAAAAACTGTCCCATAGAGGAACGGTTAAAAAAAAAAAAAACCCAAAACAAAATATATTGTACCCATAAAAAAATATTTTTATGGAAAAAAAAAATACATATTTGGTATCGCCACCTCCAGAACGACCTGACCTTAAAAACTGTCCCAACCGTTAACCCCTTCAATGAACACCATAAAAAAGTAATGCTTTACCATCATGCCATTAAACAAAAAGTGTAATAAAACGCGATTAAAAAGACAAATGTAAATGAAAATGTTAAAGCTAAAAATGTCATCTTGTCGCGTTAAAAAAAAAAAAAAAAAAAAAGCCACCATACAGCTCCATCAGCAGAAAAATAAATTATAACTCTCAAAATAAACCAATGCAAAAATAATTTTATTCTATAAAAGCTTTTATTGCAGAAAAGCGCCAAAACCTAAAAAAAAACCTAAAGAAATGTGGTATCTCTGTAATCGTACTGACCCGAAGAATAAAGCTGCCTTAACAATTTTACAATGCGCGGAACGGCATAAAACACCGCAACCCCCCCACCCCAAACTTAAGCGCTCTGTGTATGGAGTCCGCACACTATTCTAGGAAACCTGAGCTCCAGGAGACAAATGGCACCCTGTTCCTCCCGAGTCTTGCCATATGGCTAAGCAGTACTGTACAGTCGCATATGGGGTATTTTTATATTCAACAGAAATTGTGGGACAAATTTTGGTGCAATTTTTGCCCCTTTCCCAGTATGAAGATTTTTTTTCTGCAAAAAATGTAATTTTTCTTTCTTCACTGCCCAGTATTATAAAAATCTGTGAGTCACTTGTGGAGTCAATATGATCACTGCTCCCCTAGATGAATTCATTGAGAGGTGTATTTTGTAAAATGAGGTAATATGTGAGGTTTCTGCTATTCTGGCACGTCAAGGGCTTTGCCAATGTGACATGGCACCATCAAACCATTCCAGCAATATCTGAACTCCAACATGGCGCTTGTTCCCCTCTGAGCTGTGCACTATGTCTCAAAAGTAGTGTACCACATATGAGATATCCGCATACTCAGGAGAAACTACATAAATTTTGGGGTCCACTTTCTTTCTTTATTTCTTTCACTATCCCTGTGAAAATGGGAAAAAAAAATGATAGCTAAAACAACATTTTTGGGAGAAAAAAATATTTCATTTCTATAAATAAACGTTCTAAAGTTCTGGGAAGCACCTATGGGTTCAAGGTGCTCACCACACATCTAGATATATTCCTTGAGGGGTATAGTTTTCAAAACAGAGTCACTTGTGAGGGGTTTCCACTGTTTAGGCACATCAGGAGCTCTGCAAACGCAACATGACAACGGCAGACCATTCCATCAAAGTTTGCATTCCAAAACGTCACTCCATCTTTTCTGAGCCGCCTTGTGCGCCCAAATAGTAGTTTACCCCCAGTTATGGGATGTGTTTGTACTTGTGAGATATTGCACAACAAAGTTTGGGTTACATTTTTTCATGTTACCCTTGTGAAACTGCACAATTTGGGGCTAAAGAATTTTATAGGAAAAAGTTTTGTTTTTTTATTTTCTCTGCTCAGTGTTATAAGCTTCTTTGAACCTTCTGGGGGGTTCAAGGTGCTCGCCACACATCTAGATCAGTTCCCTGAGGGGGTCTAGTTTCCAAAATGGTGTCACTTGTGGGAGGTTTCCACTGTGTCGGCATATCGGGAGCTCTCCAAATGCGACATGGCATCTAATAGTGTGGTTTTTTGTTTTCTCCTTCACTGAGCCATAACTTTTTTTATTATTATTATTTCTGTCCACATAAACAAATGAGAACTTGTATTTTGTGGGACCAATTGTATTTTTGATTGACACCATTCATTTCACCAGGTGGTGTACTGGAAAGCGGAAAAAAAATTACGGTGAAATTGTGAAATAAAACACAATTCTGACTGTCTTTTGGGGATTATTTTTACAGCTTAAATTGTGTTGTAAAAATAACTTGATATTATGATTCTCCTCACCAGATTACACGGAGACCAAACGTGTCCATTTTTCTCTATCGCTTCATTGGGGTCACAGAGACCATGGGTGTATGCTGCTGCCACTAGGAGGCTGACACTATGCACAAAAAAGGTTAGCTCCTCCGCAGTGTACACCCCACCGACCGGCAGGAAATTCCTGAGTTTAGCTTAGTGTCAGTAGGAGGTGGACACGGGTCTCTCATTAGACCCATATCTACCTCGATGTGCGTCGTTCCTTTTCAGGTTTCCGGAGGGATACAGTGTGAAGTCACAACTGTACTCCCACAAAGAGGCTATGAGTACGGCGTGTACTGCCACCCCGTATCCTCATAGCTCTCCGTGCGGACCAGAAGCTCAGCACAGGTGCGTGCCAGCAACGGATGGTCCTTGCCCCCCGCCTCCCACCCACTCGCCCACCAGAGCCTGTCGGTCGGACGAGGCGCGGACACGGGAAAGATTACAGACAACGTTGGATAAAGACGGTACCTTTATGGAACATGGAGCGGCGCCAAGGCAGCGCCGCAGGTTCTTATACGCTGCCCGCGCCGACCGACGGTCGCCACATTTCATCTAGAGTGCGGGCCTTGTTCCCCCCCCCCGCCTGTATTCATCGGGGGCTTCATCTTAGAGCAGTGTTCTGGTGGCGTCTTCTTTGTGGGGGGCCGCGGCAGCGTGCTGACAGGCGGCCGCCGTCTCAAATTTAGTCCCCGGCTTCATTTTGGGCCTTCGTGCCCGTCGTGGCCACGCCCCCCGTTCACTCACATAGGCCGGCTGCACTCCCGCCCGTTCCTAGGCCCTCCCACCGCCTCTCTTGACCTGTGGCTGGGTAGGGGGGGCGGTTTGCCTTGGTTCAGGCGGCTAGCTCCGCCTTTCTTCTTGACCCTCCTGAACCGCGCTTTTTCCTTCACCTCAGGCTGCCGCCATCTTTGCAGCCTGTCAGCCGGAGACGAAAAACGGATGTCGGTTACCCCCTGCTGGGGCCCTGCAATCTTCACGAGCCTGGTACATCGCTTTGGGGACACCGGACCGTGAATAGTTCTGCAACTGCAGACTGACACCCTCCTCTGCCTTTCTGTTCCCCAACCTTCCGGCATTTCTTCAGGGTCCTTCTTTTCTTCCTTCATTATGCCTAACGGCTGAGCGTGGCCGTCCGCCGGCCCCCACGGGCTCTCTAGTCCAGTTCTTCGCATGTTCCTCTTGCAATCGCAAACTTCCCTCAGGTCAGCCTATTCCCCATTGCCTGGACTGCAGCAATCCCATTCAGCATGACCCCGTCCAAGAGCCATCTATTGCGCCACGTGAAAACGAACCCCCCCCCCCCCCATTCCTGGTTGGGCCTCGTATTTTTCACATTCTGTGGCAGACCTCACCAGGGTGTCTCAGTCCCTAGTAGCCGTCCTTGATAAGTTGCCCCTGGACACTTCTGCAGGGTCCAGCAGGTCCCATGAAGCTTCATCTGAGCCAGCCAGCAGAATCCACAAAAGGCCCAGACAGGATCTCCGGCCGGGATCCTCTCCTGGCTTCACATCCCCACATAGTCCTTCCCAGCAGTCGCCCTCCCGGGGTTCCTCACCCGAGTCAGGTGAAGCGTTCTCTGATGTGTTATCCAAAGAGATCTTAGAGCTGGATTCGGACCAGGACGAGGACATGAAGGTTGCGGTACAGAACCTCATTGCTGCGATTAACCACACCTTCGAAATCTGACTCCCCTGCGAAATCCTCAGAACAGGAGGTTTCGTTCAGACGGGCAGAAACACCTTCTAGGGTCTTCGCCTCCCACTCTGGCAAGATCCTTACCAGGGAAAGAGAAAATCCGACCAGGCGCTTTCAAAGAGGGAAGTGCCTCGGCGTGCTGTACCCATTTGCCAAAGAGGCCACCGACAACTGGTCTGCTTCCCCCTCGGTAGACGCACTCGTGTCCAGACTTTCTAACAACACGGTCCTCCCGATTTCAGGTGTGGTGTCACTAAAGGATTCTAATATATATAGACTTGGCACACACCAAAAAGCTTCTGATGCACCAATACTGCAAGGAGGCACCTGCGGCCGTCCCACGTGGTTCTATATAACAAGTGAACGCAGTATCCACCGCGAATCCAAGGGTTGTTATATAGAACCATGTGGGACGGCCGCAGGTGCCTCCTTGCAGTATTGGTGTCTCCCTTAAAGCCCAGTCACTAAGAGCTCACAGTACAACTTATTGTACATTGATGAAGGTCCTAGACCGAAACGTCTGTATGTATGTACTGCAATTCATTAAAACCACCTTTCTGCATCAGAATCTTTTTGGTGTGTGCCAAGTCTATATAAATTGAAGTTCACGGATTGGGATCCTACTTGTGCACCACCTCCGGTCACCAGGGTTGTGCCAACGGTTTTGTTCTAATACTAAAGGATTCTAATGATAGAATTATAGAATCTTTAGCAAAGTCAACATTCGAAGCGGCTGCAGCGGTGCTAAGCCCAGCCTTCCCTTCATCTTGGGTAGCGAAGGCCATAGCCACTTGGGCAGAGGATCTCCGCAAGGGCATCCTAGATAAGGCCCAACCAGAGCAATTGGCTGAACTGGCCAACCAGATCTCCCATGCAGGGGATTATCTGCTGTCTGCCTCCTTGGTTGCCGCGTCTTGCGCAGTTCAGGCGTCAAGCAACGTGGTGGCAATCCGACGTACAATTTGGCTCAAGGCTTGGCAGGTGGATTTGTCTTCAAAAAAGTCCCTTACCAATCTGCCTTTTCAGGGAGCGCGTCTCTTCGGATCCCAGCTGGACCAGATTATTAAGGACGCCACTGGAGGCATGAGTTCCCTCCTCCCTCAGTCCAAGCCTCACAGACCTCCGCTAAGACGTCGGTTTCGGCCCTTTCGGACTTTCCACCGCTTCAATACGACAGACAACTTCTCTAACCAACAGAGTGCAGGCACGCCAGGATAGAAAAAAGGTGTCATTCAGACCCACTCCCTCCTGGCGATCTCTCCTCCCAGGGCAGATCCTCCAGGTCCAGATCTGGACGGTCCACATCAGCATGACTATCAACGAACTCCCGAGGGTCCTTCCCAATTGGGAGGTCGACTCCTTTTCTTCAGAGACGTCTGGCTTGCCTCAGTAGACGCTTGGGTCAGGGAAGTTGTATCATCAGGATACAAGATAGAGTTCGTTTCTCGTCCCCGTGATCGTTTCTTCGAGTCCCGACCTCCAAAAGATCCTGCCTTAGTTCCGGGGTTCTTTGCGTCCATCACCTCTCTCCTCCGTTCTGGAGTGTTTGTGCCCGTTCCCGAATCAGAACGTTTCACAGGGTTTTATTCAAACCTGTTTGTGGTGGCGAAAAAAGGCGGTACAGTTCGCCCCATCTTGGACCTCAAGTTACTCAACAAGAGTCTGACTGCATCATTTCCGAATGGAGTCTCTTCGGTCGGTAATCGCTTCCATGGAGACGCAGGAGTTCATGTGTTCAATAGACATTCAAGATGCCTATCTGCATGTTCCCATATTCTCCGGGCATCAGAAATTCCTGCGATTCGCCAGGAACATTACCAGTTTGTTGCACTGCCGTTCGGTCTCGCCACCGCACCCAGAGTATTTACAAAGATCATGGCGGCGTTGATGGCCTTGTTGAGAATCAGAAGTCTCGTTCTTTTTCCGTACCTCGACGACATTCTGATCAAAGCTCCATCCTTTCATCAAGCTCACCAAAGTCTTACCATCGTCCTCGACACCCTGTCCAATTTCGGGTGGCTCATCAACAAAAAGAAGTCCTGCCTTGTTCCGACACAACGTCTTGTGTTTCTGGGTCTATTGTTCGACACTCGTCGATCGAGGGTTTTTCTCCCACAAGAGAAGATTGGCTCCCTGCAGCGGGATGTACGATCGCTGCAGATCATACGACTTCCATCTCTCCGGACAACCATGAAAGTCCTGGGAAAGATGGTGGCGGCGACAGAGGCGGTTCCCTTTGCCCAATTTCACTCCAGACCTCTCCAACATGCCATCCTGTCTCTGTGGAACAGGTCTTTTCTTTCCCTGGATCGCCCATTTTGTCTTTCATACCGGGTCAAGCAGTCCCTCAATTTGTGGCTGACGTCTCCTCTCATCTCCCTAGGATGGTCATTCCTTCCCATTCACTAGCAGATTGTGACAACGGACGCCAGCGTCCTCGGCTCGGGGGCAGTGTTCCGCAATCACACTGTTCAGGGTCGATGGTCGACTCAGGAGTCAGCCCTGCCGATCAACGTCCTCGAGATACGAGCGATTTTTCTCTCTCGTTCACTGGGAGAGACTTCTCAGGGGCCGGCCTATCCGGATTCAGACAGACAATGCCACAGCGGTAGCATATGTCAACCGTCAGGGGGGACATGGAGTGTCTCAGCCCTGGCAGAAGTGTCCAAGATTCTTCATTGGGCAGAGGTTTCAGTCCCGGCAATATCCGCGGTGCACATTCCCGGCGTGGACAACTGGGCCGCCGATTTTCTCAGCCGCGAGGGTCTCGCGGCTGGAGAGTGGTGCCTACGTCCGGAGGTATTTCTTCAGCTTTGCCGTCGTTGGGGAACCCCGGATGTAGATCTGCTAGCTTTTCGCCTCAACAGGAAAGTCCCACAGTTTGTATCCAGGGCTCGAGATCCTCTCGCAGTGGGCGCCGACGCTCTGGCCATTCCTTAGTCGCAGTTTGAGCTCCCCTACCTGTTCCCTCCCCTGCCTCTTCTTCCCAGGCTGTTGAAGAAAATCAAGGCGGAAGGAATTCCAGTCATCCTCATCGCCCCGAATTGGCCCAGAAGGTCTTGGTTCGCGGACATCATCAACCTTCTCGCGGACGCCCCCTGGAATCTTCCAGACAGGGCAGATCTGCTGTCTCAAGGTCCGATTTGCCACCCCAATTCTCGGCCACTCAATTTAACGGCGTGGCTGTTGAGACCGAGGTTTTGAAACGATCGGGCTTTTCGGATCGAGTTATTCGTACCATGATCCGGGCCAGAAAGCCATCGTCTTCCAAAATTTATTACTGTACTTGGAAGGCCTATTTCACTTGGTGCGAGGCCAACGACATTCCGCCCATGCGTTTTTAGCTCCCTTCTGTCCTGGCGTTTCTTCAGGCAGGGCTTGATGCAGGCCTTGCCCTCAGCTCTTGAAAAGGTCAAGTTTCGGCGCTGTCCATTTTATTTCAGAAGATGTTGGCCTCCCATCCTCAGGTCAAAACCTTCCTTCAAGGAGTGGCTCATACGGCTCCTCCGTACCGAGCGCCCGTAGATCCTTGGGATCTTAATCTGGTTCTCGAGGTTCTGCAAGGTCCTCCCTTTGAACCTCTCAGGGAAGTTTCCCTATCTCTCCTTTCATGGAAAGTAGCCTTCCTAGTAGCCATCACCTCCATCCGGTGCGTGTCGGAATTGGCGGCCCTCTCTTGCCGCTCTCCTTTGTTGGTTCTCCACTAGGACAAGGTAGTTCTGTGGCCTCCGCCCTCTTTCCTTCTTAAAGTGGTGTCCACTTTCCACCTGAATGAGAATATTGTTCTCCCGTCCTTTTGTCCGGGTCCAACACAACCTCGGGAGCGCTCCTTGAACAAGCTGGACTTGGTCAGGGCGATGAAGGTGTACCTAGCTAGGACGACTCCTTTGCGGAAGGCAGACTCTCTCTTCATCATTCCAGCTACTATTGCTCGCTGGATCAGATCGGCAATTTTGGAGGCCTACCGGGTCAAACATCGATTGGCCCCTCCGGGAATTAGAGCTCACTCTACCCGGGCAGTGGGTGCCTCCTGGGCGGTGCGCCACTGAGCTTCCACGCTGCAGCTTTGCAAAGCTGCAACCTGGTCATCGGTTCACACGTTTGTGAAATTCTACAAAGTCCACATCTACGCTTCGGCGGATGCCAGCCTAGGTAGAAGGATCCTGCAGGCAGCGGTGGTGAGTCCGCTGGCCTGATGGAAGTTTGTTCTCCCTCACCAGGGACTGCTTTGGGACGTCCCATGGTCTCTGTGTCCCCCGATGAAGCGATAGAGAAAATAGGATTTTTGGGTTGCTTACTGTAAAATCTGTTTCTCGGAGCCTTCATTGGGGGACACAGCACCCTCCCATGTTCTACAACTCCTGTTCTTATGTTTGTTGGTTATTTACGTTGAGTTGTCTGTTCTGTTTTCTGTTACTTCTACTACTTTCTCACTAACTGAGGAATTTCCTGCCGGTCGGTGGGGTGTACACTGCGGAGGAGGAGCTAACCTTTTTTGTGCATAGTGTCAGCCTCCTAGTGGCAGCAGCATACACCCATGGTCTCTGTGTCCACCAATGAAGGCTCCGAGAAACAGATTTTACGGTAAGCAACCCAAAAATCCTGTGTTTTTTTTTAATTTTTTTTTTTAATGTTGAATAAGGCAATCAGAACTTTGAAAAAACATACCGTATTTTCCGGCATATAAAACAACTTTTTAACCCCTGAAAATCTCAAAAGTCGGAGGTCATCTTATATGCCAGGTGTTTTCTTCAGTGAAGTAAGCTGCAGGCGACTGGGATGCCCAGGGTATTTTAAATAATTTAAAAAAAAAAAAAACGGCATGGGGCCCCCCCAATTTTTGACAACCAGCCTTGCTAAAGCAGACAGCTGGGAGTTGGTATTCTCAGGCTGGTGAGGGGCCATGGATATTGCCCACCCTAACCTAAAAATAGCTGCCTGCAGCTGCCCAGAAATAGCACATCTGTTATGAATGGATCGCCGAGGAGAAAAAAAACACAAGCTAAGTCTCAGAAAACCAGAGAGATTGGTAACTATGCAGACTGCAGATCCCTGATCCTAACCACGCAACTAGTAGCAGTCGTGGAGCGTTCCTACGATGGTCCTAGACGCCTCGTCACAACCGGGGAGCTAAATAAGCCTAAAGCAGGAAAAGAGGAAAACTGCCCCAGAGCAGATCCCAAAGGAAAGACAGCCCCCCACATGTATTGACGGTGAAGCAAGATGAAAACACAAACAAAGGCAGGAAAATAGGCTGAGCAAACGATGGGGCCAAACTAACTAGAAAGGACAGGAAAGACACTGTCTCCAATCTGCCAAAAAACCCTACCAAAAATAACGTCCAACACTTCTGATAGCAAAACTAACCCTGAAGTCACTAGACTTCTCCCACTATATCAGCACTCTGAAATATTCTGAGACAGAGCAAAAAGAGGCCAATCTAATAAGGGACAAAAAAAAGGCAAATTGGCAAATACAGATAAATAAGAATGTAAATTCAGCACAGCCCAGCCGGGCTGGCTGACCACACAAAAAACTGAATTGACCAACAAGAGCAAGTGTGAACATTAGCAAAAACAACTTAACTTGAGAAGACTGGAACAGAGCTGAGTCCAAGACCTGAGAAGCAGACTGAATCACCAGCACCAGGATAGGGCGTCGACTGTCTTATATCCAGTCTGATACTCCAGAGATCCAATCGTTATCCTCCTCATCAGGTGGCAGATCACTACCAATTAAACCAACCTCACTACCTCCTGTCACCACCAGAGGGAGAACGAAAGGAGAACTCTCAACTGGTGGAGCAGAAAATGAGCTCATAACACACATCTATTAAATGCGCCAATTCTGGCCCTTTGCCCGGCTCTTCCCACTTGGCCTGTAGCGGTGGCAAGTTGGGTTTGATGTCGCCCGTGTATTGTCCGGTGAAATCAATCCCACGGCTTAGTAATGGAGAGGCATCTATAAGACACTTATCCATTACTAATCCTGTAGTCACATTGTAAGAAAACACATACACCCAGAAAAAAGTCCTCTAATTGAAAGAATGACAGACTCCTTTTTAATTGAGATTATTAAACCATACTTACGACCTTGCCTAATTTCACCGAAGCCCTCGATCTCCTGTAATAAACCAAAAATAATAAAACAACAATATACCATACCTGTTTGTCGTTCTGTCTTATGCCGTAATCCATGTCTGGGGGATAAACAGTTTTCAACCTGGACGGTAACAAGATGTGTCCGTCCAGGCTGAAAACCACTGGTGAATGAGCTGCTCCTCATTTTACTTTTATTACAGGAGAACGAGGGCTTTGATGGATTTAGGCCTTTAAATAAAAATGTAAAACTGTGTTTTGTTTTACTTCTTATAAAGGACTTTATTCTTGCTGTTTCTTTATGTACCATGTAACTATAGGCTTAGTAATGGATATGTGTCTTATAGGTGCCTCTTTATTACTAATCCATGGGCTTGGTGACACCGACCCCCAAAAATATGAACTCCACTTGCCACCGCTACAGGGCAAGTGGGAAGAGCCAGGCAAAGCGCCAGAATTGGTGCATCAATAGATGTGCCTTTTCTGGACGGGTGTGGACTGCTATTTTAGGCTGGAGGGGGCAATATCCATGGCCCCTTACCAGCCTCAGGATACTAGCCTCCCCAGCTGTCAACTTTAGCAAGGTTGGTTGTCAAAAATGGGCGGGGGGGCCACGTTTTTTTTTTTTGTTTTTTTTTTATTATTTTAAATAATAAAACAGCATGGGGACCCCTCTTTTCTTGATAACTAGCTACACCGTTTTTGTTTTTTTTTTTAATTACCGTTGCAGCGCAGGAGCTGCAGATCAATACTCCCATCTGCCGCACCTGCTCTCACTGTAATTAGCGGCTGTAGGTGTCTGTTGATGGGAGCAGTTGTCCCATTGGCTGTCACCAGTGACCGGAGGTAAAGTTTACACCTCCGATCACAGCTACGGGCTCACGCTGGATGATTTCCCCTCACGATAAGATGTGTTTGCCGTGCTGTCATGCACATAACAGCGCAGCAAACACTGGAAGGAGGGGTAGTCTTATAAGGTGAGTATATCCCAAACTCTATATTTTAACTAGAAAAGTTGGGGGGTCGTCTTATACGCCTAGTCGTCTTATACGCCGGAAAATATGGTTATTTAATGTGTGTATTTTCCAAGACCCATGTCGTTTTAATTTCGTGAGGGCTTCGTTTCTGCAGGGTGGGACAAGGTTCAGATCTGTGTGAGAGCTGACACCATGCGCAACGCCCACTATCGGGCCATCACCGATCGTGGGCGTTTAACCCCTCTGATGCCACTGTCAATAGTGACAGCGACAACAAGGAGTTCGCACACAGGGAGGGGTCTCCCTGAGTGCTCCCATCAGATCAACGCAATGCAATCACATTCTTCTGATGGTCTTCATGGAGACCTCCCAGCCCCAAGATGGCTGCAGGGTCCTGCAGGGAAGGTGGCTTGTGAACACCTGCTGAGAGCCTTTTGACATGGCTTCTCCCCATCCCTGCCTGTCAGATCTTGCTCGATGCCCTGTAGTCCAGTAGCATTGCAAAGTATCAGATCAGCTATCTGATACTATATAGTGATGTCCCATCCAGGGATAATGTAAACAAATGGTGTAAAAACATTTTTAAAAAATCCTCAAAGAACAAAAAACAAATATTTTTCCAAAAAATACATTTATGTAAAAAAAAAAAAAGTTAACTCCAGTGAACACAGTAAAAAAAAGACAAAACAATGCTTTATCATACCGCTGAACAAAAAGTGCAACAATATGCGATCAAAAAGACAAATGTAAATCAACATGTTACCGCTGAAAAATGTTTTTGTCCCGCAAAATACAGAGCTGTATGGGTGCTTATCAGCAGAAAAATTAAAAACCTATAGGTCTCAGAACAGAGCGATTGAAGAAATAATTCTTTTTTCTATAATAGTTTGTGTAAAAGTGCCAAAACATAAAAGAAAATATAAATGGGGTATTGCTGTAATCGTACTGACCTGAAGAGTAAAACTGCCTTAATAATTTTACCACACGTGGAACCACATAACAATAACCCGAAAAAGCAATCCCTGAATTGCTGTTTTTTTTCATTCTGACTCCCAAAAATTGGAATAAAAAGCGATCAAAAAATATTGTTACTGAAAATGGTACCAATAAAAACGTCAACTTGTCCCGCAAAAGCAAGACCTCACATTACTGTCGACCGAAATATGGAAAAATTATAGCTCTCAAAATTATGGGGATGCGAAAACTAGTTTTTGCAATAAAAAGCGTCTTTTAGTGCAGGGTTCCCCAACTGCAGTCCTCAAGGCCCACCAACAGGTCATGTTTTCAGGATTTCCTTAAAATTGCCCAGGTGATAATTGCATCACCTGTACAATTCGAGGGAAATCCTGAAAACATGACCTGTTGGTGGGCCTTGAGGACTGGAATTGGGGAACCCTGTTTTAGGCTGGTTTCACATTAGCGCTTTTTAAGCGCACGCACGGCCGGGGGTAGCTCCGCCCCCGAGCCAGCTCTGTGCCCGCCCCTTGCTTGTAGCGCCGCCTCCTAGCGCACAGCGGCGCCTGCGATCGGCGCACCCTATCTTTAGCATAGGGTGCGCAGATCGTGCGCAGGCCGTGCGCTAGTTGCGCTTTGACCTGCGCTGCGCACTTTTGACGGTTCGCCGTGCGCGCCAAAATCCGAAAAGTTTGATTTTGGCGCGCACCCGAGCAACAAGTATACTCGCTGATCACTAGAAGTCATCCCTTAAAATCTCTTGTGTTTTATAAATGGATTTTTATTTTTTTTTAAGGCCAAAAGATGCTGCCTTGCTGATCTTCCGCTCAACATTGGCATGTGGACACCAGACGCCGTCTTGTGGCTCCGAAGCACTGTTTTAAACCGTTCAGAATGTAGTATCAAGGTAATAGCTTTCAAACAAGTATTTCTTAGAATCTATGTGCCTCTAAACAAGCATTTTCTGTATTGTTTTCTCAAAATTTTCACACTTATTTGTAGGTTTTTAATCCTTCTCTGGCTATTTGTTTCTTTTTTGCATTGTTTGTTTTTCAAGTTGTACTTTTGAATGACTCCATTCATTTTATCATGTGATGCACTAGAAAGCGAGAAAAAAATCCCAAGTATGGCGACTTTGCAAAAAAAATGCAATTCCACAATTATTTTTAACTTTTTTTTTAACCATACTTACTATCTAATATATAAAGCTCAAGTGTGTGTACAGTTGTGGCCAAAAGTATTGACACCCCTGCAATTCTGTCAGAGATAATACTCAGTTTCTTCCTGAAAATGATTACAATCACAAATTCTTTGGTATTATCTTCATTTAATTTGTCTTAAATGAAAAAACACAAGAGAATGAAGCAAAAGGCAAAACATTGATCATTTCACACAAAACTCCAAAAATGGGCCAGACAAAAGTATTGGCACCCTCAGCCTAATACTTGGTTGCACAACCTTTAGCCAACATAACTGCGACCAACCGCTTCCGGTAACCATCAATGCATTTCTTACAATGCTCTGCTGGAATTTTAGACCATTCTTCTTTGGCAAACTGCTCCAGGTCCCTGATATTTGAAGGGTGCCTTCTCCAAACTGCCATTTTTAGATCTCTCCACAGGTGTTCTATGGGATTCAGGTCTGGACTCATTGCTGGCCACCTTAGAAGTCTCCAGTGCTTTCTCTCAAACCATTTTCTAGTGCTTTTTGAAGTGTGTTTTGGGTCATTGTCCTGCTGGAAGACCCATGACCTCTGAGGGAGACCCAGCTTTCTCACACTGGGCCCTACATTATGCTGCAAAATTTGTTGGTAGTCTTCAGACTTCATAATGCCATGCACACGGTCAAGCAGTCCAGTGTTGTGAGTTCATTTTCCCCTCCGTCACTGAGGCCTGGTGAACTCCCTATTCTAGTGAAGGAAGGTAGTGAGCCTGATTATCAGGCACCTGGGACTAATGAAGACGATTGGCTGAGTGGAGTCACTGACTGGATTTAAGGCAGCCTACGCCCTTTCTGCCCTGCGGGTGATTTCTCTGTGGACTCTTGGACACCAGTCTGATTCCTGCTCTCCTAAAGCTAAGTTTTCTGTTTTGCCTTTTTGCATCTAAGATTTGTTTTTGTTTTTCTTGCTTTTTGGATTCTGCCACTCCCTACTGGAGTGTGCAGTGTTCCTAAAGCTCTGTCTTCTGAAAGTACCTGAGTGCTGATTTAGTTTTTGAAGCTTAGTTGCTTCAGGGCCATTTTTATATCAGCTTGTTGGCTTTTGTCTCTGATAGGGTTTTGGCAGATTGCAGACAGCAGCCTTCCTATCCATTCCTATCTAGGTAGTTTTTGGGCCCCGTCTTTGCTCAGCCTGTCTTTCTGTCTGTGTAAGTGTTTTCATCTTGCTTCACCGTCATTATATGTGGGGGGCTGCCTATTGCTTTGGGGTCTGCTCTGGGGCAGTTAGATTTCCACTTTGCTTCTTTAGGCGGGTGTATCTCTCTGGCTGTGATCGAGGGGTCTAGGTCATCGTAGGAACCCCCCACGGCTACTGCTAGTTGTGTTGATAGGTTCAGGGGTCTGCAATCTGATAGTTGCCAACTTCTCTGGTTTTCAGGACTAGCTAGCATTTCTGTTTTTGCCTCCTACGGTGACTCAATCATAACAGTCCAGTGCCAGAGGCAGCAAAGCAACCCCAAAACATCAGGGAACCTCTGCCATGCTTGACTGTAGGGACCGTGTTTTTTTTCTTTGAATGCCTCTTTTTTTCTCCTGTAAACTCTATGTTGATGCCTTTGCCCAAAAAGCTCTACTTTTGTCTCATCTGACCAGAGAACATTCTTCCAAAACGTTTTAGGCTTTTTCAGGAAAGTTTTGGCAAACTCCAGCCTGGCTTTTTTATGTCTCGGGGTAAGAAGTGGGGTCGTCCTGGATCTCCTACCATACAGTCCCTTTTCATTCAGACGCCGACGGATAGTACGGGTTGACACTGTTGTACCCTCGGGCTGCAGGGCAGCTTGAACTTGTTTGGATGTTAGTCGAGGTTCTTTATCCAACATCCGCACAATCTTGCATTGAAATCTCCTGTCAATTTTTCTTTTCCGTCCACATCTAGGAAGGTTAGCCACAGTGCCATGGGCTTTAAACTTCTTGATGACACTGCGCATGGTAGACACAGGAACATTCAGGTCTTTGGAGATGGACTTGTAGCCTTGAGATTGCTCATGCTTCCTCACAATTTGGTTTCTCAAGTCCTCAGACAGTTCTTTGGTCTTCTTTCTTTTCTCCATGCTCAATGTGGTACACACAAGGACACAGGACAGAGGTTGAGTCAACTTTAATCCATGTCAACTGGCTGCAAGTGTGATTTAGTTATTGCCAATACCTGTTAGGTGCCACAGGTAAGTTACAGGTGCTGTTAATTACTCAAATTAGAGAAGCATCACATGATTTTTCGAATAGTGCCAATACTTTTGTCCACCCTCTTTTTTATGTTTGGTGTGGAATTATATCCAATTTGGCTTTAGGACAATTTTTTTTTGTGTTTTTTCATTTAAGACAAATTAAATGAAGATAATAATACCAAAGAATTTGTGTTTGCAATCATTTTCAGGAAGAAACTGTGTATTATCTGACAGAATTGCAGGGGTGGAAATACTTTTTGGCCACAACTGTATGTATGTGTGTATGTCCGGGATTGGCATCCGCACCGTCGCAGCTACAGCCACAAAATTTTTCACAGTCACACGTCTGGACCCCGAGAGTGTCCTAGGCTATGTTGTGAGGCAAAATTTTAACCCCGCGCGTTCCAGTTCACCAAACAATTTTGCCCCTATTTACATAATGGGGAAAAAGTGTGTATCAAGCCCCGCCCCTCATTATGATGTCTTAATGGTTGCCATGGCGACGCTGATGTCGTCATAGGTTGCAAGCCCCGCCGCTCATTATGATGTCATAATGGTTGACTATGGGATGGAGGATGTGTGATGAGTATATGGGCACTGGACTATGGGATGGAGGATATGTATGACAGGTATATGGGCACTCGACTATGGGATGGAGGATGTGTGATGGGTATAAGGGCACTGGACTATGGGATGGAGGGTATGTATGACGGGTATATGGGCACTCGACTATGGGATAGAGGGTATGTATGACGGGTATATGGGCACGGGACTATGGGATGGCGGATATGTATGATGGGTATATGGGCACGGGACTATGGGATGGCGAATATGTATGACGGGTATATGGGCACGGGACTATGGGATGGCGGATATGTATGATGGGTATATGGGCACAGGACTATGGGATGGAGGATATTTATGATGAGTATATGGGTATGGGACTATGAGATGAAGGATGGGTATATGGGCACTCGACTATGGGATGGCGAATATGTATGATGGGTATATGGGCACGGGCTATGGGATCGTGGATATGTGTGATGGGTATATGGGCACGGGACTATGGGATGGAGGATAATTATAATTTGCTATAACTACCCACAGCTAGTTACTATGCCCAGGCAGCACCGGGCTCTTCAGCTAGTATTATTATATAGTCTAATTCTACATTACAAATACCAAACATGCATAGTTGTTTAAGACCTGTAATGTTTTCAATATTTGGTAAGTGGAGCTGCTAAAGAGCTTGATTTTGTGCCCTGGGCTGACATTTCTATTTATACCATTTTGTGGTAGATATGTTTTAACCCCTTAAGCCCCAAGGGTGGTTTGCACGTTCATGACTGGGCCAATTTTTACAATTCTGACCACTGTCCCTTTGAGGTTATAACTCTGAAACGCTTTCATGGATCCTGGTGATTCTGACGTTGTTTTTCGTGACATATTGTACTTCATGTTAGTGGTAAAATTTCATTCATATAACTTGCGTTTATTTGTGAAAAAAACGGAAATTTGGCGAAAATTTTGAAGACTTCGCAATTTTCCAAATTTGAATTTTTATGACCTTAAATCACAGAGATACGCACACAAAAAACTTAATAAATAACATTTCCCACATGTTTACTTTACATCAGCACAATTTTGGAACCAAAATTTTTTTTGTTAGGAAGTTATAAGGGTTAAAAATTGACCATTTTATTTTTACGGACCACATCACATTTGAAGCCACTTTGAGGGGTCTATATGATAGAAAATACCCAAAAGTGATACCATTCTAAAAACTGCACCCCTTAGGGTGCTCAAAACCACATTCAAGAAGTTTATTAACCCTTTAGGTGCGTCACAGGAATTTTTTGAATATTTAAAAAAAATGAACATTTAACTTTTTTTCACAAAAAAAATACTTCAGGTTCAATTTTTTTTATTTTACCAAGGGTAACAGGAGAAATTGGACTGCAAAAGTTATTGTGCAATTTGTCCTGAGTACGCTGATACCTGATATGTGGGGGGGAACCACTGTTTCGGCGCATGGCAGACCTCAGAAGGTAAGGAGCGCCGTTTCACTTTTTCAATGCAAAATTGGCTGGAATTCAGATCGGATGCCATGTCGCGTTTGGAGAGTCCCTGATGTACCTAAGCAGTGGAAACCCCCTACAAGTGACCCCATTTTGGAAACTAGACCCCCCCAAGGAACTTATCTAGATATGTGGTGAGAACTTTGAACCCACAAGGGCTTCACAGAAGTTTATAACGTACAGCGGTACAATTAAAAAATCATTTTTTTCCACAAAAATTATCTTTTCACCCCCAATTTTTATTTTTCCAAGGGTAACAGGACCCTAAAAGTTGTGCAATTTGTCCTGAGCACACTGATACCCCATATGTGGGTGTACATTTAAAGACTCCTGGTTTTTTGCATTGTTCATCCCTAATTTTTTCTTTTTTCAGGCGACTGGGGGCCAGTATATTTCTAAGAGTAGAGGATCTTTTAAAGGTTAGTCCTGGTTTATTCGGTAGCATACTCCCCAACACTGGATCATTAAGAAGAACAGACCAATGATCCTGTAAAATATTCCTAATTTTTTTATTTTGTTTAGTAAAATTAGTTAAAAAGTTTAAGGAGAAACTATCAAGTCGGAACCGCAATGGGATGAACAATGCAAAAAAACAAGGAGTCTTTAAATGTAATACCGCTCGGTGTCTGTGTTGTGGCATGATTATGCATAATATGACCACATTCAGATCAATTCAGAATAATAAGGTGTTTGATATAAAGTTTTCCCTGAATTGTAAAAGCAGTTTTGTGATATATCTGATAGAATGCGAATGTGGTTTACAGTATGTGGGTAAAACCACACAAGAACTGCATAACTGCATGAATTCGCACAGACACAATATAATTGAAGGTTTTATGTTCCATGGAGTATCAAAACATTGCACTATAAAACATGGGAAGAAACCATGTATTAAAGTGGCCCCAATTGATTATGTTTCAGAAGACACTGTGAACAGGAGTGTCATTCTGATGAGAAAGGAAATTTACTGGATTCATAGGTTGCAGACTCTGCAACCCTACGGTTTAAATGAAATATCTGACATCTTTAAATAATTTTGGTGCTCTGCATATTTGTCTGCTAAGGATTAGAGTAGTATTGGCATCTGATAATTGTGTGATGTCCATGCTATAACATTACAGCAAGGGAATGATCATATCGCTAACATATAAAGAGATACAATCGGCGGTATTTTACTATGATTGGAACAGTTGGCTGGTGCCTTGAAAAGGAACTGACAGCTCTGGAGATGTGGAGCCTTTGGCTGAGAGAACAGAAACGTTTCTTGAGTGCAGAGCATGGGTCTCTTGTGCAGGATCGAATCCGCATAGGAGTACATACATTAATTAGTATATGATCATCTGCCTGAAATATAAGGAAAGTAAAAGTATAATATGTTGAATGAAGGGTTAATACTGAAAGGAAAATATAAGTGCGGTTATATAAGATATTTGTGTATGTTGTTCTGCTAATTGATATGATGTACCAAGAATTTTAGATTTTTATTGAGTATAATCATAATTTTATTATAATGTTTTACATTTTTTCTAGTGTGAAGTTTTACATATGTGTGTTTTTATAGAAGTGTGTTTTATAGATGAATTTTAGTGATTTTTGTGATTTTACTTTATGTTGATAGTTATGTGTGAATTTTTTTAAGTGCAATGAGCACCTACCTCACTTCCTGGGGGAGTTAGTATATAAGGAGAATGGAATGTGATGCCAGTGTAACTTTGCTCCTGAGGAAGTGTACAGTGTGTACACGAAACGCGTAGAGTTTATGGAATAAAAAGAAGTTATAATCACTGCTTGGTCCTTGGATTAACTCCTTGTGAACTTTGGACTGGAACAGCGTGATCCTGAAAGCCGGACTTCTCTCCTTCCTATATATGCACATCTTTGGGCGTATGGCAGAGCTCGGAAGGGAAGCAGCGCCATTTGACATTTTTGGCTGGAATTTAGATCGGACACCATGTCGCGATTGTAAAACCCATGATGTACCAAAACAGTGGAAACCCCCCACAAATGACACCATTTTGGAAACTAGACCCCCCCAAGGAACTTATCTAGATGTGTGGTGAGCACTTTGAACCCCCAGTGCTTCACAGAAGTTTATAACGCCCAGGCGTGAAAATAAAAAAATCGTATTTTTTCCGCAAACATGATCTTTTAGTCACCAATTTTTT
The DNA here is from genome assembly GCF_039654945.1 of Dendrobates tinctorius. NCBI lineage: Eukaryota > Metazoa > Chordata > Amphibia > Anura > Dendrobatidae > Dendrobates > Dendrobates tinctorius. Next base: position 25,208,428 of record NW_027361827.1, on the reverse strand, counting down.
TTTATTTTCCCAAGGGTAAAAGGAGAAATTGGACCCCAAAAGTTGTTGTCCAGTTTGTCCTGAGTACGCTGATACCTCATATGTGGGAGAAAACTACTGTATGGGCACACGTCGGGGCTCGGAAGGGAAGTAGTGACGTTTTGGAATGCAGACTTTGATGGAATGGTCTGCGGGTGTCATGTGCGTTTGGAGAGCCCCTGATGTACCTAAACTATTGAAACCCCCCCACAAGTGACCCCATTTTGGAAACTAGACCCCCCACGGAACTTATCTAGATGTGTGGTGAGCACTTTGAACCCCCAAGTGCTTCACAGAAGTTTATAACGCCTGGGCGTGAAAATAAAAAAATCATTTTTTTTTCACAAAAATGATATTTTTACCCCCAATTTTTTATTTTCCTAAGGGTAACAGGAGAAATTGGACCCCAAAAGTTGTTTTGCAATTTGTCCTGAGTATGCTGATACCCTATATGAGCTTGGAAGGGAAGGAGCACCATTTGACTTTTTCAACCCAGAATTGGCTGGAATTGAGATCAGACGCCATGTTGCATTTGGAGAGCCCCTGATGTGCCCAAACAGTGGAAACCCCCCAATTATAACTCCAACCCTAACCCAAACACACCCCTAACCCTAATCTTAGCCCTGGCCCTAACCCTAATGGGAAAATGGAAATAAATACATTTTTTTTTTTTATTATTTTTCCCTAACTAAGGGGGTGATAACGGGGGGGGGTTTGATTCACTATTTATGGCGGTTTTTATGTTTGGCAGCTGTCACACGCTAAAAGACGCTTTTTATTGTAAAAATAGTTTTTGCATCACCACATATTGAGAGCTATAATTTTTCCGTATTTTGACCCACCGAGTCATGTGAGGTCTTATTTTTTGCGGGACGAGTTGACGCTTTTATTGGTACCATTATCGGGCACGTGACATTTTTTGATCGCTTTTTATTCCTATTTTTGGGACGCAGAATGAACAAAAACCAGCGTTTCATGAATTTCTTTTACGTTTACACCGTTCCGCGTGCGGTAAAATTTGATAAAGCGGTTTTATTCTTCGCGTCGGTACGGTTACAGCGATACCTCATTTAGGTCGTTTTTTTATGTTTTGTCAGTTTTATGCACTGAAAACTATTTTATATAAAAAATTATTTTTGCATCGCTTTATTCTGCGAGCTATAACTTTTTTATTTTTTTGCGGATGACGCTGTATGGTGGCTCATTTTTTGCGGGACAAGCTGACGTTTTCAGCGGTACCATGGATATTTATATGCGTGTTTTTGATCGCGCGTTATTGAACTTTTTGTTCGGTGGTATGATAATAAATCATTATTTTTTGCTTCGTTTTTTTATTTTTTAAGGGGTTCGCTAAAGGGGTTAACTAATGGGGCAGTTTTATAGGGCGGGTCGCTACGGACGCGGCGACACCAAATATGTGTGTACTTTTATTGTTTTGTTTTTTTTTTCAAAAAATGAATTTATTGGGGAATATTTTTTTTTTTTTCTTTTTACTAATTTATTTAACGATTTTTTTTTTTTTTTTTAACTTTATTACATTGTCCCAGTTGGGACATCACTGTCCTGTGACAGATCGTTGATCTGTCACATCACAGATCACTGACAGATCAGCAATCTGTCACAGGCACTGCTGCAAACTTCCTCATGCCTGCACTTTGCAGGCACTGAGGAAGCCAGCTCCCTACAGGCCCCCGAAGGTCCCCGTCGCCATCTTGGATTCGGGGGCCTGCTGGGAAGGAGCCCCCCGCAGCAGCGCTGCACATTGCGCTGCCGTGGGGGGCTCAGGGATGCACGGAGGGAGCCCCCTCCCTGCCGATGCTTCCATTTAACCCCCGGTACACCGCGATCGTGTTTGATCGTGGTGTACAAGGGCTTAACGTGTCGGGGCGGTCCGTGACCGCCCCAGACACATTGTGCCGGGTGTCAGCTGTGATAATCAGCTGACACCCGGCCGCGATCAGCGGCGCTCACCACGTGGGCGCCGCTGATCGCTATGACATACTATCCCGTCCCTGGGAATTAAGTCCCAGGGCACATGGACGGGATAGTACGTCATATGGCAGAAAGGGGTTAATCGTCTCTTAGCTCACTTTTTTTAAAATTTTTATAGGTTTTTCAAAAACTTTTTCTTATACTTCACACAGTATTTGTCAATTTCTGTAAGGGATTTGAACCTGCAATCTTCCAATATCCGATCGCTTCTGCTATGTGCATCATTACTGCACAGTACTTTACATACCAAAAATCACGCTCTCCTATGAACACCATCCAGAAGCTTGCATTGCCAGGAGTACGGTCACGACAGGCTCGGAGGTTCTCAGCTGACCCTTGTTTGCCATGGCACCTCTTTGGCGCCCATCATTCACTTCATGGTGGTGCCAATGAGCGCATGGAATGACTCAATCCCTACCTCCGTTTTGTAAATGCCGCTGTTAGAGGCAGATATTGACTCAATATCACAGCCATCATGTGCTGGGAAAGATGCAAGTTCTGTTCCTGACCCCACATCAAAGTCCGTGGTAACAGTGCGTCATATGCTGGAAAGGGATTAGTGAACCTGTCACCTGATATATGCTGCCCAAGTCAGAGCATAGCTACACGATTTCAGCCAGGTGTATTTTTCTCTGAAACGCTGGCGAGTGAAATGATTATATAGGACCATTGGGTTAGATGAGACTAATCCAGCGCCACCACCTTTCGGATTCTCCCCGCCATCTCCCAAGTGATTGACAAGTCTCTTGCCAAATACACACATGGGAAACTGTCAACCACCTGGAAAAGCGCTGGGAGAAGCTGGCCATGCGTGGCACCGGACTAGTCTTGACTATGCCTTTTGGCCCCTGGCCTGATCTTTAGCCCCTTAATGGCGGTGATTAAGGGTACTTTTTAACGGCGCTGAGAAATAAGTGTAAAACATCCCCCAGAGTCAGAATTTCTCTGGAGTCTCTGCTACAGGGGGTAGCTGAGACCCCAGAGAACTTGATTCGGGTTGGTTTTTACCGACCCCAGTGTTGCGATCGCTGTTAATAACGGAATAACGGCAACCGCAAAAAAAAAAAAGTCTGATTTCCAATTTAATTTCTCTGTCCTCTGATGTGATTGCACATAATGCAAGGGAAAATAACAATTGGGGGTGAAAAGATCATTTTTGTGGAAAAAATATGCTTTTTTAATTGTACGGCTGTACGTTATAAACTTCTGTGAAGCCCTTGGTGGTTCATAGTTCCTTGGGGGGGGGGGGCTAGTTTCCAAAATGGGGTCACCTATGGGGGGTTTCCACTGTTTAGGCACATCAGGAGCTCTCCAAACTTGACATGGCGTCCGATCTGAATTCCAGCCAATTTTGCAGTGAAAAAGTCAAACGGTGCTCCTTCCCTTCAGAGCTCTGCCATGCGCCCAAACAGTGGTTCCCCCCCACATATCAGGTATCGGCGTACTCAGGACAAATTGCACAATAACTTTTCCTGTCCAATTTCTCCTGTTACCCTTGGTAAAATAAAAAAATTGAACCTGAAGTAATTGTAATTTTTTTGTGAAAAAAGTTAAATGTTCATTTTTTTTTTTTTTTTTTTAAACATTCAAAAAATTTCTGTGAAGCACCTGAAGGGTTATTAAACTTCTTGAATCTGGTTTTGAGCACCTTGAGGGGTGCAGTTTTTAGAATGGTGTCACTTTTGGGTATTTTCTATCATATAGACCCCTCAAAGTGACTTCAAATGTGATGTGGTCCGTAAAAATAAAATGGTGTTGTAAAAATGAGAAATCGCTGGTCAACTTTTAACCCTTGTAACTTCCTCCCCCCAAAAAAAAATTTCCCAAATTGTGCTGATGTAAAGTAACCATGTGGGAAATGTTAATTAAGTTTTTTGTGTGCCGTATCTCTGTGATTTAAGAGCATAAAAAGTCAAAGTTGTAATATTGTGAAATTTTAAAATTTTTTGCCAAATTTCCATTTTTTTTTTCACAAACGCAAGTCATATCAAAGAAATTTTACCACTGTCATGAAGTGCAATATGTCGCGAGAAAACAATGTCAGAATCACCGGGACCCATGGAAGCGTTCCAGAGTTATTAGATCATGAAGGGACAGTGGTCAGAATTGTAAAAATTGGCCCAGTCATGAACGTGCAAACCAGCCTTGGGAGTAAAGGGGTTAATAAACTTCTTGAATGTGGTTTTGATCAGCTTGAGGGGTGCAGTTTTTAGAATGGTGTCACTGGGTATTTTATGCTATATACCGGTAGATTCCTCAAAGTGACTTCAAATGTGAGGTGGTCCCTAAAAAAAAAAAATTGTTTTGTAAATTTTCTTGTAAAAATGAGAAATCCCTGGGCAACTTTTAACCCTTATAACTTCCTAACGAAAAAAAAAAATGTTTACAAAATTATGCTGATGTAAAGTAGGCATGTGGGCAATTTTATTTATTAACTATTTGCGTGACATATTTCTCTGTTTTAAGGGCATAAAAATTCAAAGTTTGAAAATTGCAAAATTTTCCAAATTTTTGCCAAATTTCTGTTTTTTACACAAACGCAAATTATATCGAAGATATTTTACCACTGACGTGAAGTACAATGTCACAAAAAAACATTCTCCGAATCAGCGGGATCCGTTGAAGTGTTCCAGAGTTATTACTTCATAAAGGGACAGTGGTCAGAATTTTAAAAATTGTCCCGGTCATTAACGTGCAAACCACCCTCGAGGGTAAAGAGGTTAAATATGTGAGCCTTTCAACCTTTTTCAATAAGCCTTAGTTGTCCCTGTAGTGAATAAGTAAAGGAAAATCTTATGTTAATTTTGAGTCCTGTCATGGTTACTGTTTTGCTTTTCACAGGTAGTGAATATAGATGAAGCGAAAAGCATGTTGTACATTCATCTCTTCACGTCAAGGGCCTCTCTTGATTCTGAACGTAGCATCAATCGCCAGATTATAAGTGAAGAGGTCTGGAAACTGCAGAAGAGCTTATTGCCCAGTACTGCTGATACCTTATCCAAAGCCCAAGGAGATGCTGTAACACAAGTAGCAGTGACCAGGAAGGACCAAAGCGGTGTAACCAAGAAACAAGCTGTAGAGCAGGGCACCAGCAACCCCTCCATAGATTTGCCGCCACCTCTACCTCTGCCCAGGTCTGGTGCACACATTGATGTGTTCGTATCTGTGGCTTGCCATCCTGGCCATTTTGTCTTCCAACCTTGGCAAGAATTGCACAAGTTAGAGGTGCTTATGGAGGAAATGCTTTTACACTACAGCACCACTGAAGAGAAGCAGCCGAATCTAGAGAAAAATAAACTGTATGCTGCAAAGGTGGATAAAAAGTAAGTACCTTGTAAATGCATTTCTGTTACTTATAGGTTAAGACCTCTTAATGCATCAAGATGCTTGTTCAGGAAATAAGATAAAGGGGATGATCAGGTTTAGACAATACCCACTTGTTTAAAGGTTTCCTTGAAAATAAACTGATCACAATGTGTTGTTCTACAGAAGCCTCCAGAGAATGGCTGTAACCTGTAGGGAAAAATGGTTGTAAATGTTCACTTTCTCTGTAGCGCAATCAGAGTAAATGAAGAGCTACTTAATTTCCATAAAAAATGGGCTATTTATGCTTTTGTTGTGGACCTACAATACATTACACTTTTTTCACTCTGGCTAAAAGATAAGAAATTAAAATAACTGAGACCTCCCCCCACCCCCTTACTTCCCTTATTAAAATGGAGGTCAACTTTGTTTTAAGCAGATTTTGGGGGATTTTTTTTTTTTTGGGGTGTGGTTATCTTTAACCCCTCACTGACCGCCGATACGCCTTTTAACAGCAGCAGCTAAGGGTATTTATACCACGGCGCTGTGGAAAACGTGTATAGTGTCCCCCAGAATCGGAATTTCTCCGGGGTCTCTGCTGCCGAGGGAAGCAGAGACCCCCAGAGAACATGAGTTGAGTCGGTGTTGCGATCGCCATTATTAATGGTATAACGGCAACCACAAAAAAAAAACAAAAAACGATTTGTCATTTAATTTCTCCTCTGATGTGATCGCACATCAGAGGAGAGAGAAATAGGGTCCCCGATCCCCCTCCGACTGCCACCGGTATCTTCTTCCAGTGAGAAAATGGCGGGCGCATGCGCAGTGCGCCCACCGAGTTCTGCTGGCCGGCACCTGGCAACAATGAGATTTTTCACCCCCCCCAGTTGGGAACAATAATCCAATAAAGAAAATATATTTGGCTCCATTTCCCCATTATGATTAGAGTTGGGCTAAAGTGAGTTGGGCTAAAATTAGGGTTAGGGTTGTGGCTAAAGTTAGGGTTGTGGCTAGGGTTGGGATTAGGGTTAGGTTGGTGGTTAGGGGTGTGTTGGGGTTAGGTGTGTTCTAGGTTTGGGGTTGGAGTTAGGGTTGGGGATGGGATTGGGGTTAGGGATGGGGTTAGGGTTGTGGTTAGGGTTGAGATTAGGGTTAGGAGTGTGTACCACTGTTTAGGTACATCAGGGGGTCTCAAAACGCGACATGGCGCCACCATTGATTCCAGCCAATTTTGCGTTCAAAAAGTCAAACGGTGCTCCCTCCCTTCTGAGCTCTGCCGTGCGCCCAAACAGTGGTTTACCCCCACATATGGGGCATCAGCGCACTCAGGACAAATTGCACAACAACTTAGGGGTCTAATTTCTCCTGTTACCCTTGGGAAAATAAAAAAAATGGGGCTAAAAAGTCATTTTTGTGAAAAAAAAAAAATGATTTTTTTTTATTTTCACAGCTCTGCGTTATAAACTTTTATGAAGCACTTGGGGGTTCAAAGTGCTCTGCAAACGCAACATGACGTCCGCAGACCATTTTATCAAAGTCTGCATTCCAAAACGTCACTACTTCCCTTCCTAGCTCCGATGTGTGCCCAAACAGTGGTTCTCCCACCACATATGGGGTACCAGCGCACTCAGGATAAATTGCACAAAAACGTTTGTGGTCCAATTTTTCCTGCTACACTTGTGAAAGTAAAAATTTGGCGGTGAAAAGATCATTTTTGTGGAAAAACTATCGTTTTTTATTTTTATGGCTTTAGTTTATAAACTTCTGTGAAGCACTAGGGGGTTCAAAATGCTCACCATACATCTAGATAAGTTCCTTGAGTGGTCTAGTTACCAAAATGGGGTAACTTGTGGGGGGTTTAGGCACATCAGGGGCTCTCCAAACGCGACATGGTGTCCGATCTTAATTCCAGCACAACAAATTTTGTGTTTCATTTTCTCTTTTTACACTTGTGAAAATTAAAAAAAAAATTGGTTCTGAAGTTAAATGTTTGTAAAAAAAAAATGTTAATTTTTTCTTTTTACATTGCTTCACTTCCTGTGATGCATGTAACGGGTTAATAAACTTCTTGAATGTGGTTTTGAGCACCTTGAGGGGTGCAGTTTTTAGAATGGTGTCACTTTTGGGTATTTTCTGTCATGTACACCCCTCAAAGTGACTTCAAATGTGATGTGGTCCCTAAAAAAAAGAAAAAGGTTTTGTAAATTTTCTTGTAAAAATGAGAAATAGGCTGGTCAACTTTTAACCCTTATAACTTCGTAAAAAAAAAAAAATTGTTTCCAAAATTGTGCTGATGTAAAGTAGACATGTTGAAAATGTTATTTATTAGGTAATTTGTGTGATATAATTTTTATGCCCTTAAATCAGCGAGTTAAGTTTGAAAATTGCAACATTTTAAAAATTTTCGCCATATTTCAAATTTTTTCATAAATAACCGCAAATCATAGCGAAGAAATTTTACCACTAACATGAAGTAAAATGTCACGAAAAAACACTCAGAATCAGCGGAATCTGTTAAAGCGTTTGAGTTATAACCTCATAAACTTCAGTGGCAGTGGTCAGAATTGTTAATATTGGCCTGGTCATTAAGCTGTTAATTGGTTCTGTCACTAAGGGATTAACATCACTTTTGATTATATCAATATATATTGGAAAATTTAAGCACTTCAAAAACTGGATATGTTTAAAAAAAAAAAAGGTTGCTCTACTGTGGAGTTCATCATTGTGCTCCTGATGTGTCCTGTGTAACGCGATCATGTACAGGTACTCTTGTTTACTTTACTACATGGGTTCTTCATTCTGCTGATTTGTATCACAGTAGTCCTCTCTGCCTGTTCATTAATCTAGATGGCAATGGGGTATGGGTTATAGTAGAGGACCTATGGGCTCATCCCAACAAATCGCACCAGTGCACTACAGCAAGCTGTGGCTGAACATAAAAACTGAAATGGCAGCGTATAGGTCAGGCCACTGAGGTCACTATACAGCACAGTTGTGATTTATTGGGATGAGCTCAAAGGTTCACAGACGGAGGAGTAACGTGATACAAATCGAAAATGTGGAAAAGCCCCTACCAATGGCATCAGTAGAGGATATTCACTTATCCTGCCTCCAGTCAAATCAATTAACTTGAGTGAATATCCTCTACTGATGCTATTGGCTGAGGCTATCCCACACCATTGATTTGCATTGCATGACTCTGCCTGTACGTTTCATCTATGTAGTGATGGATGGTATGGGCTTTTCGTAGGGGACATTTGCGCTCATCTCAAATTCAACAAAAATCAAACCAGTGCTGCATTACCAGCTTAGTGGCTGGACATATACACTGCTTTTTCAGAATTTGTATTGCCGCTGAGCCCGCTGTAGTGCACAGGTAGGTCCCCATCTTGATGATGCTACTTCAAAGGAAATGGCAGAGATGAGTAATGTGATATAAATCAGCAATATGGCAGAACCCCTGCCATCGACATCAGTAGAGCATATCAGTAGAACCAGAAGGGAACTGAAGGTAACTGGACAGTCACTGTAAACAATGTTTCTGTTTGTTTTCACTTTCACCCCAATAATCCTTCACTTTCTGCTAATTCCCCTAATCCCTACTCCTAGTAAGGAACTGTTCATCTCTTCTTCAATCCTCCCCATCCACCTCACCTCCGCCTCAAAACTGTTCCTTAACATACAATCCTCTGTCTCCAAACACAGACAGCCCCCTCATGCCCTCTCCTGCTCCCACCTGGTAACACTTTCTCTGCTCCTTCTCACTGCTGGTGATATCTCTCCAAATTCTGGTCCTCCTCACCACATTCCCACAGTCATTTCTACCTCCCATCCACACTCTATCACAACCTTCCGTAACCTCTCCAACCTTATACCCATTCACCCAGCCCCCGCTTCCCACTAACAGGAGCTCTGTGGAACGCTCGCTCTGTCTGCAACAAGCTTTCCTACATCCATGATCTTTTTGTTACTACCAAACTCTCCTTCCTCGCCATCACCGAAACCTGGCTCACCCCTTCTGACACAGCCTCTCCTGCTGCACTTCCGTATGGCGGCTTCCACCTTTCTCACACCCCCCGCCCCAGCAGCAAACATGGTGGAGGAGTTGGTTTTCTCCTGTCAGATACCTGCTCCTTCACCCCAATCCCACTGCCACCCTCTGTTACCCTCCCTTCCTTTGAGGTGCACTCTGTGCGCATCTACTCCCCCTCCAACCTCCAACTGGCTGTCATCTACCGCCCCCCAGGGCCAGCCACCACCTTCTTTGACCACTTCACCACCTGGTTACTTCATTTCCTTTCCGCGGACATCCCTACTATCATCATGGGCGACTTCAACATCCCCATTGACACTTCCCTCTCAGCTGCCACTAAACTTCTATCTCTCACTTCCTCCTTCGGCCTCACTCAATGGTCTTCTACAGCCACCCACAAAGATGGCCACACACTGGACCTCATCTTCACCCGCCTCTGCTCCCTATCTAACCTCTCTAACTCACCTCTTCCTCTCTCTGACCACAACCTGCTCACATTCTCTTCCCTCTTCACTCCATGTCTACAATCCCCACCCCACAAACTTTCACACCCTCGCAGGAATCTTAAACACCTTGACCTACACTCATTCTCCGAATCCCTCCTCCCTCTTACAGATATAAGTTCCTTACACAATGCGGATGACGCTGCCGCTCTATATAACACCACAATAGCTGTAGCTTTGGAATCCGCTGCCCCACTTACACATACCAAAACTCGCAAAATCAACAGACAGCCCTGGCACACCAGCCTGACCAAAGAGCTGAGGCGAGCTTCCAGGGCTGCTGAGCGCAGATGGAAAAGATCCCACTCCAACGAGCATTTCATCGCATTCAAACAGTCCCTCACTACTTTCAAGACCACACTCGCCACAGCTAAACAAACCTACTTCTCATCTCTCATATCCTCCCTGTCTCACAACCCTAAACAGTTATTCAACACCTTCAATTCTCTCCTCCGCCCCCCAGCACCTCCTCCCTCCCCACTCATCTCAGCTGAAGACTTTGCCTAATTTTTCAAGCAGAAAATTGATAACATCAGGGACAGTTTTGGTCAACAACCCCCAGAGCCCTTCCTCCCGACTTCCCAGCCCTCCACCTTCAAAACCAACTTCTCCACCATTACAGAAGATCGACTCTCCACTCTACTCTCAAGATCACATCTCACCACCTGTGCACTCGACCCGATCCCATCCCACTTCATCCCAAACCTCACCACAGTCTTCATCCCAACCCTAACCCATCTCTTCAACCTATCACTAACAACTGGTGTTTTCCCCTCAAGCTTTAAACATGCCTCCATCACACCTATCCTCAAAAAGCCCTCTCTTGACCCATCCTCTGCATCTAGCTATCGCCCTATATCACTTCTCCCATACGCCTCCAAGCTACTGGAACAACACGTCTACCTTGAACTGTCCTCCCATCTCTCTTCTTGCTCCCTCTTCGACCGCTTACAATCTGGCTTCCGGTCACACCACTCCACTGAAACTGCCCTTACTAAGGTCACCAATAACCTCTTAACTGCCAAGAGCAAGCGACACTACTCTGTCCTCCTCCTCCTGGACCTGTCGGCTGCCTTTGACACAGTGGACCATTCCCTATTATTACAGACCCGCTCATCCCTCGGCATCACAGACTTGGCCCTCTCCTGGATCTCATCATACCTAACAGACCGGACATTCAGCGTCTCCCACTCACACACCACCTCCTCACCTCGCCCCCTATCTGTCGGAGTCCCACAAGGTTCAGTCCTAGGGCCCCTGCTGTTCTCTATTTACACCTTTGGCCTGGGACAGCTCATAGAATCTCATGGCTTTCAGTATCATCTTTATGCTGATGACACACAGATCTACATCTCTGGACCAGATATCACCTCCCTACTAACCAGAATCCCTCAATGTCTGTCCACTATTTCATCCTTCTTCTCCACTAGATATCTGAAACTCAACATGGACAAAACAGAATTCATCATCTTTCCCCCATCTCACGTGACCCCCCCTACGAACCTATCAATTACAGTAAATGACTGCCCACTCTCCCCAGTCCCACAAGCTCGCTGCCTCGGAGTAATCCTTGATGCTGATCTCTCCTTCAAACCACATATCCAAACCCTTTCCACTTCCTGCCGACTTCAACTCAAAAATATTTCACGCATCCGTTCATTCCTCACCCAAGAATCTGCAAAAACCCTAGTCCATGCCCTCATCATCTCTCGCCTTGACTACTGCAACCTCATGCTCTGCGGCCTCCCCTCAAACACTCTCGCACCCCTCCAATCTATTCTAAACTCTGCTGCCCGGCTAATCCACCTGTCCCCCCGCTATTCCCCAGCTTCTCCCCTCTGTCAATCCCTTCACTGGCTCCCAATTGCCCAGAGACTCCATTACAAAACCCTAACCATGACATACAAAGCCATCCACAACTTGTCTCCTCCATACATCTGTGACCTCGTCTCCCGGTACTTTCCTGCACGCAACCTCCGATCCTCACAAGATCTCCTTCTCTACTCCCCTCTTATCTCCTCTTCCCACAATCGCATACAAGATTTCTCTCGTGCATCACCCCTACTCTGGAACTCTCTACCACAACATATCAGACTCTCACCTACCATCGAAACCTTCAAAAAGAGCCTGAAGACCCACCTCTTCCGACAAGCCTATAACCTGCAGTAACCACCGATCGACCAAACCGCTGCACGACCAGCTCTACCCTCGCCTACTGTATTATCACCCATCCCTTGAAGATTGTGAGCCCTCGCGGGCAGGGTCCTCTCTCCTCCTGTACCAGTTATGACTTGTATTGTTTAAGATTATTGTACTTGTTTTTATGTATACCCCCCTCACATGTAAAGCGCCATGGAATAAATGGCGCTATAACAATAAATAATAATAATAATATTCACTTTATCCTGCCTTTCCTCTATAACTTATGTGCAATTAAAACAAACTGCTAATGTCAACTAGCCGCTACAGCACCTCCAATTGTGAAAATTCTTAATTTTTAAATATCTATCATTTAAACAACATTTTGCTAGTGGCACAGCCCCTTTTAATAATCTGGGTTCTCCTCCTGTTAGTGCAGCCTTCCTCATAGACTGCACTGCATGTGATGTATAGTGTGTGAGGAAGGCTACAGAAAATGCAGGTGGAGAACCTGTAATATGTTTTTTATTAAAGTTGAAAATTCCCTCACGTGCATCCAGACAGAGAACAGATATCAGTGTTTAGCTGGCTAAATAGAAGTTCTAGCATCCGTGTATTTACAGTGGTTATTAGGAGTCTGGAATATAGAACATATTTTACGTTTTATAAATGAGTCTTTTTTTTTTTTTTTTATATATATAGGTGGTACAGGGTTCTTTTGAGAGGAATCCTTACAAATGGTCTTGTATCTGTGTATGAGCTTGACTACGGCCGTCATGAGCTTGTGAATTCAAGACAAATCCTGCCTCTGATGGATAAATTCAGACAGTTACCATTTCAGGCTGTAACAAGTCAGCTAGCAGGTAAGCAGTTTGCCTTATGTAATCTTTAATTTAGCTGAGAAATGGGGATCAGAAGCATTGTATTGTTGGTGTCTACAATGTGTATAGCTGCCACTGGTGTTTCTGCTTAAACAATTTCTTTTAAAGGGAATCAGTCAGCAGGTTTTTGCTACTTTATCTGAAAGCAGCATAATGTAGGCAAAGAGAAGCGTAATCCAGCGATGTGTCTTAGATTACTGGGTGCAGCCGTTCTCACACAATTGGAGCTTTTAGGTTTAGAATAAAGCTGATCTCGCCCACACCAAGCTGTGTATATACAATATCTAGAAACAGTGAGCTCCCTATCACAGAAGGGGGCGTGTTGGACCAGTGTTCTATTGCCAGCAAGTCCCAGCAATGATAATCTCCTGGTGCTAAAACAATCATTGCAGGTAAACAAAGCTTAATGAGCAAAGTGGCATGTCTGAAATGTGTTTTAACCCCTACAGCATGCAGTCTTCAGACTAAATGGCAAAATAAGGATTTTTGTGTACTCACAGTAAAATCCTTTTCTCCGAGTCAATCATTGGGGGACACAGGACCATGGGTGTTATGCTGCTTGCCACTAGGAGGACACTAAGTGAAACACAGAAAAGTTATCTCCTCTTCTGCAGTATACACCCGCCCACAGGCTGAGATTGAACCAGTTCGATAACAAAGCAGTAGGAGATCTTAAACAAATAACAATAACCATCAATTATGTCAAAACTTAAAACGAAGCAATAAGCCAATAGGCAATCAGGGTGGGTGCTGTGTCCCCCAATGATTGGCTCAGAGAAAAGGATTCTACGGTGAGTACACACAAATCCCTATTTCTCCTACGCCTCATTGGGGGACACAGGACCATGGGACGTCCTAAAGCAGTCCCTGGATGGGGAGCAATACAACTGCTAATACCCCATGTACGACTGGCCTACAGATGTGGTACTGCCGGTTGCAGCAAGCGCCTGCCAAGCGCTGCATCTGCTGTGACTTGAAAATGCATGTGAGAGAGTTTTTTGAAAGGTATGCGAGCTTGACCCAATCACAGCTTTGCAGGCCTATTCTGCTAACACCGATGCCGAATGGTCCAAGAGGCGTCTATTGACAGAGTAGAATACGCCGTAATCCCTACTGGGACAGGTGTCCCCTTGACACAGTAGGGGTCCTGAATAGCCGAGCGATTCCACTCTGGCGCTTGGAGCGGCTAGAGCCTTCCTATGCCCTTCTGAAAATCTGAACAGGTCATCTGGCTTGCGCAGGGAAGATGTACGTGAGATGTACTGTCTAAGAGCCCTAACCACATCCAGAGTGTGTAGAGTTCTCTCGATACGATGGACTGGTGCCGGACAGAATGAAGGCAAAAAACGATGTCCTCGTGAAGATGAAAAGTATTAAGTTACGTACCGGTAACGGTATTTTTCGGAAGCCCATGACAGCACCACGAGAGAGGGGATCCGCCCTTTAGGAACAGGAAACCTACAGATACAAAAGGGCGGCACCTCTCCCACGCATCAGTTGGTTTACAGAGCTTGAGAGGCTACCATGGTTAGTACACAACATATAATATATACAACCTATCTACCCTATATAGCAGAAATATATATATATTTTTTTTTTTACACCATCTCCCACATACCGTAAATTGTGGACAATCTTCTAAAGGAGTGCACCCCTATATGTGAACAAGGGAGGGAACTAAGGGTGCTGTCATGGGCTTCCGAAAAATACCGTTACCGGTACGTAACTTAATACTTTATTCGGACTCCCATGACAGCACCACGAGAGAATTACAGAGATGTAAACTAATTTAGGGCGGGACTACAGCCTGCAGCACCCTTAGCCCGAATGTGAGATCTGAAGAGGCACCCATATCTAATCGATAGTGGTTAAAAAAGGTGGAAGGAGATGACCAGGTGGCCGCCTTACATATCTGATCAATTGACACTCCAGATCTTTCTGCCCAAGATGATGCCATGGCACTAGTGGAATGCGCCCTCAGGTTCTGCGGAGCCGGACCTCCACCTGCTGTGTAGGCAAGAGAGATAGCCTCCCTAATCCACCTCGCTAATGTGCGTTTTGATACCCTACAACCTTTCCTGGGACCTTGGAAGGATAGGAATAATGCATTCTCCTTCTTCCAAGGATCCGTGGCTGCTAAATATTTAAGTAAGCATCTCCTAATATCTAATGCCTGAAGTTTTTGCTCCTTAGGGTTGGTCGGATTAGGGAGGAAGGAAGGCAGAACTATCTCTTGTGTCCTGTGAAATTGTGATGCTACCTTGGGAAGGTATGCTGGATCTGGCCTTAGGATTACTCTATCCTGTAAGAACTCTGTGTAAGGGGGCAATCTGGAAAGTGCCTGTATGTCGCTCACTCTACATGCGGATGTTATCGCCACTAGAAAAGCTGCCTTAAGAGATATAATCTTTAATGAGGCCGAATCCAGAGGTTCAAATGGTCTTTCTGTCAAGGCCGTAAGGACTAAATTTAAGTCCCAAGGTACACATCTGTCTTTGTGTATGGGTCTCGATCTAGCCGCTGCTTTGATGAACCTTGCTACCCAATAGTTATTGGCAATATCACATGCAAACAAGGCCCCTAAGGCTGAAACTTGTACTTTTAATGTACTTGTGGAGAGACCCAATTCGAGACCCTTCTGGAGAAATTCCAGAATATGTTTCGTGGGAATTCCGTCTCTGGCGTCAAACTGAAAGGTGGACAGGAATCGCTTCCAGGTCCTAGCATAAATGTTAGTGGTAGTCAATTTCCTGCTTTTTAGGAGGGTATCAATTAACTTATTGGAGAACCCTCTTTCCTCTAACAGTGACCTTTCAAAGACCACGCCGTCAAATGGAGTCTCGCTACTTGTGGGTGGCTGACTGGCCCCTGGTAGAGGAGATCCGGAAGGTTCGGCAGCACCCAGGGATCGCATACAGACATGGTCCTCAACCATGCAAACCAGGTCCTCCTGGGCCAAAAGGGGGCAATTAACATGACTCTTGCCCGATCTTCCCTGATCTTCCTTACTACCAGAGGTAGAAGATTTAATGGCGGGAAGGCGTATGCCAGAGAAAAGTTCCATCTTTTCAGGAGGGCGTCCACTGCTAGTGGATTTTCCCTGGGATTCAGAGAGCAGAACGATTTTTCTTTTCTGTTTTCTCTGGTGGCAAAGAGGTCTACCTCTGGCCGACCCCACCTGCGGACAATCTGGTGGTAAATATCCCTGTTCAAAGCCCATTCTCCTTGCTTTAGAGCCTTGCGGCTTAGAAAGTCTGCCTTTACGTTGTCCTTTCCTCTGATGTGGAGCGCCGTCAAAGATAGAAAACTTCCCTCTGCTATTTGAAGGAGACGTTCTGTTGTCCGCATCAGGGCGTCGGAGCGGGTTCCACCTTGGTGGTTGATATATGCTACCGCTACCTGGTTGTCCGAGAGTATCCTCACGTGATGGCCCTGTAGGTACATAATGAGTTTTTTGACTGCCTGCTCTATCGCCAATAGCTCTCTTTGGTTGGATGAGATCTCCGTATCCGAATCCCACTGTCCCTGTACCACTATGTCCCCCATATGGGCCCCCCAACCGAAGGGACTAGCGTCTGTGGTTATAACACGGGTTATCTGCGTTATCCAGGGCACCCCTGAGGCTAGGTTCTCATCATCGAGCCACCATCTAAGCGATGTGACAGTCGAGGGGCTTAGCAACAGTTTACCTTGTAAGGAGTGTCTTAAGGCCCTGCTATTAAATAGGACATCCTTCTGAAGGGCTCTAGTATGGAATTGTGCCCACCTAACTGCTGGGATGCATGAGGTTAGAGATCCCAACAGGGCCATGGCCTGTCTGAGGGTCATAGAAGGATTATCAACCGCCCGAAGAACCTGCTGCTGTATCTTTTGCATTTTATCCAATGGCAACAGACACTGCTGAGTTTCTGAATTTAATAGTAAGCCTAGAAACTTTTGTATTTTTGAGGGCTGGAGTCGGGATTTCTCGTAGTTTAATATCCATCCGAGGTTTTCTAACCTGGACTTAGCTCTTTCTATCTGGGATGTACAATGGCCCCCTGATTTTCCCACAATTAAAAAATCATCCAAATATGGAACAATCAGGATGTCCACCTCCCGTAAATGCACCATCACTTCGGCCACTATCTTTGTAAATACCCGGGGCGCTGCTGAGAGACCAAAGGGAAGGGCTCTATATTGATAATGACGGACTGTGCCGTCTATTGAAACCGCCACCCTCAGGAACTGCTGGAAGTCTGCATGGATAGGTACATGATAGTACGCATCTTTCAAATCTATGACTGCCATAAAACACCCTTTAAACAATATTTTTATTGTCGTATTGATGGACTCCATCTTAAAAGTACGGTTCACCAAAAACTTATTAAGGAAACGTAAGTTAATGATCGTTCTAAATGTCTTATCAGGTTTTTGGATCAGGAATAAGGGAGAGTAGAACCCTCTTCCTCTCTCAGCTTCCGGAACCTCTATCAGGACATTTTTCTGGCATAGGCTCAAGACCTCCGCTTCTAAAGCTGCTTGTTCGAGGGGTGAAGATCTTAAAGGAGTGGATTTAAAGGTATCCCGCGGGACCTGGGTAAACTCCAATCTAAGCCCGGTGGATATTACATTGCGCACCCAGTCACTATTTGTAATCTGTGACCATGCCGGAAGGAAGGATGATAGTCTACCTCCCACGGGAATTGCTAGTCATTGATTCTGTCTCTTTTGATCTCTAGACGAGCGTCTAAACATGTAGCCCGTACCTCTTCTCCTTCTATCTTCCCATCTGGGACGGTCTCTAGTAGGCGAAGAATTGGGCCTTCTCCCCAGACGGAATCTCCTTCTACCAAATGGGCGTCGGTAGGATGTAGGCCAGAGATTTGGGAATTTTTTCTTGTCGTCCCCAGCCTTCTCAAGCAGTTCGTCCAGGACTGCGCCGAACAAATATTCCCCCTCACACGGAATAGTACAAAGCTTCGCCCTGGTCTGAATGTCTCCCTGCCAGCACTTTAGCCACAGGGCTCTACGAGCCGCATTAGAGAGACCTGCTGCTCTGGCTGCCATTCTTACTGCATCCGCCGAGGCATCTGCTAGGAAGGCTGCTCCCTCTTGGATTGTTGGTAGGGCCCCAAGAATTGTTTGTCTTGACGTACCCTGTTTTAATTGTGACTCCAACTGGTCCAACCAGACCATCATGGATCTGGCTGTGCATGTTGACGCCACTGCTGGTCTTAAGGAACCGGCTGCCATCTCCCAAGTATTCTTAAGGAAGGTGTCTGCCTTCCTGTCTAGGGGATCTTTAAGGGATCCCATGTCCTCAAAGGGCAGCGAGGATCTTTTCGATGCCTTTGCAATGGCCGCATCTAATTTGGGGGCCTTGTCCCAAGTATTTACTGCCGGATCGTCGAAGGGATATCTGCGTTTGAGGGCTGGTGGTAGCGACCCTCTTTTATCCGTTCTTTTCCACTCTCTGTGGATTAGATCCTGGATCTTCTGATTTAACGGGAAGACTCTATGCTTCCTCTGCTCCAGCCCCCTGAACATGACATCCTGCATGGATAATTGGGGCTTAGGCTCCTCTACTTCCATTGTCCCTCTGACTGCTTTGACCAGCTTGTCTACCCGGTCAAGAGGCAGACAAAACCGCCCAGAGTCCTCTTCTCCTGAGGAGGACGAGGGAGATGAAGCCTGGGAGTCTCTACTTCTCCTCCATTCTGCCGAGGAATCGGACTCCACCGGGACCCCGCCCTTTATAGTTTCCGGCTGGGACAGTGACTTTAGGGTTTCCTTCATTTCTGCCCTAAAAATGTCTCTCAAACTCGCTGCTACCGCGGGCGACTCTTCCGCCACTGTCTGCTGAATACAGGGGGGGCACAATCTTTTGGGGCATGAGTCTGGTAATGGGCATGCACAGAGTGCGCATTCCCTGTGTTTAGTTTTACTTGAAGCCTTCTTCCCCTAGAATAAAGCACAGAAGGGGGGCCCCGTCACTGAGTGAACTTTCACGAAGATCACTTACCAGTGCCACTATCAAGTACCGGAGGATGAGGGGGATTCTTCTCAGACGATGCTCCTGTCTGCTTAGAGGAGCTTTTATGGCTGGACTGGTCATTTCGTCCCGCACGTTCACTGTCACGTGACTCTCTTTCTTTTTCTGCTTGACCTGCCGAAGGTCATCCAGGGGTGGCAGAGATGTTTGTCGCTGCTGCCGTCGTTGCTGCTGCTGCCGCTGCTGCTGCTGCTCGCTCTCCATTACTGCTCGCAATAATGTGGCCAAGGCAAGGCACCCTGCCCGGGTCCTGCCTATATACCCCTCCTCCGGACAGCAGTATGCGTGCCGCGCCCCTCCCCCCCTAATAGGGCTCCCTTCCCCAGCTGGCGCCGCACCCGGCCGGAGAGCCGACGCTCATCGGCGTTTGCGATGGGCGCCACCATCTTGTTTTCCTCGCGCCTGCGCAGTGTCGCCGCCGACCCGGAAGCACCTCCTCCGGCCGCTCCCCTGACGTCACCGCGACCCCGCCTGATCGGAAGTCACGCGGGATGCCCGGGAGCTTCGGGATACCGCGCTCCCCGGTCGCAGCCTCCTCCGCAGCACGCCGGCCACCGCACTAGCGCCGCCGGATCCGGGGGCCCCCCGGGGGGAGCATACTCACCGGCGGCGGCCTTTATCCTGGAGTCGGACATCCTCCGGACGCCGCTCCCTGCTGACTACGCCACCGCCGTGCTACCCATCCTGGGCCACCGTGGCGTCTTCCAGGGATCCGCACCAGGCCGAGGTAGGAGACCCCCCCGCTACCTGTATCGGCCGGCCGGCCGGCCGGCCTGGGATCCTGGTCTTCTGTAGGATCCCGTCCCTTCAGGAACAGGAAACCAACTGATGCGTGGGAGAGGTGCCGCCCTTTTGTATCTGTAGGTTTCCTGTTCCTAAAGGGCGGATCCCCTCTCTCGTGGTGCTGTCATGGGAGTCCGAATAAAAGAAAATAACGTTGGCAGAAAAAAAAAGTGACGTCCTCAAAATTGCCTTGTCTTGCTGAAAAAATCAGGAACGGAGGTTGGCAGGATGGAACTGCCAACTTAGAGACTCGTCTGATTGAAGTAATTGCCACCAAGAGGAAACCAGTTTCCAAAAGAATAAAAATTAGGGGCACATCCTGCAGTGGTTCGCAAGGAGTTCTTATAGAACTCTGAGAACCAAGGTAAGGTGCCATAATTCCAACAGTACCTTATAGGGAGAAAAAAAAAATCGAACTAAAGTCAACTCACCCTTCTGTGAAGTCTTCATTAAGCAGCTGGCACTCAGCACAGTTCCATAGAGCAAATGTACTTGGGAAGAGAGAAAAAAAAAAAAAGGAATAAAAACAGCGAGTAGATTGCAGACTAAAATATAACCTTTAATCCATTAGGTTAAAACATGAATGGCACCGGATTGCCGGGCATGTAGGAAAACACTTCAGAAACAGATGATGCGTTTCGACATAAGTCTTCATCAAGATCTGTTGATGAAGACTGTTATATTTTAGTCTGCGATCTACTCGTTGGTTTTTTTCCTTTTTTTTTTTTTTCTCTCTTCCCAAGTAACTTATAGGGAGGTGCCACCCTGGAAACTACCTGAAAGAGCGGCTTCACCTGTAACCTGGCGGTAATCTTACGTTGGAATAGAACTGACAAGACTGTAAATTGTCGTTAGAGTGAACTAAGTGCGAACAAACCGACTCTGATTGAAATTGCAGGAATTCCAAGATGGAAGGAATGGACAACACCAGGGGAGATCATCTATGGGCATTTGCTCCATGAAAAGAAAATTCTCTAGGTGTGATGAGAACTGCGCGGGTCGCCTAGGACTAAAATGGTGGGGATTTCTAAATGGGAGAACCCGCTCGGGCTAAAAGCTAGGATTCAATGGCTCCGCCAACAAAGACAGAGCCCCAGAGTTTTGGTGGCAACCTGCAAGAGTAGATCCATACGATTTAGTAGACACCAGGGAACATCAGCGACAAGTTGAAAAACTAGTTCTGCGTACCATGTCCAGCGCAACTAGGAACACTGGAATCTCCCTCTGTTGCAATGGTCCTGATGACCCTTGGGAGTGAAGCAAGAGGGAGAAAAGAATACAGGAACCGAAACTGATGCCACGGCAGAGCCAGAGCATCGCCTCCAGCGACGACAAATCTGCTGAAAGACCTCCTGATGAAGAGACCATCTTCCCAAGGCAAAGCTCTGGCGACTGAGAAAGAGTTCACTACTCAATTCACTACGCTCGGGATGTAAATCGCCAAGATGGCCGAACGGTTGCAGTCGGTCCAGCAGAGGACCTGACCCACATCGTGTCTGGCCGAATAACTGCGGGTACCCTTTTGACAGTTGATATACGAATTAGCCGTGGCATTATCGGATTGGCACCTGATGGGGTGACCTGCGGGGGGAAAATGAAAGAACTCAGAAGGGCCTAATGGAGCGTCGTGACATTGGAAAGGACCAACACCCTTGTGTTGTGTGACGGCGAAAAAACTATACCACAGTCAAAAAGACTGGCGTACATGGTCCCATAACCGCGCCCTGGGAGGAAGATTTTCCTTGGTTCAAAGAGTACAGCATCCACCACCTGAGGGTCTGCCTGATCCTCAGAGACAGATGGAACCGACGGTCAAGATCGGATTTCTGTCCCGGGCCAACAGTGGCGCATGTTGCAAAGGGCGGAAATGGAATTGTGCGAACGAGACCGCTTACATCGCCTCTACAATTTACCCGCGAATACCCATGAAGAACCATATGGAACGAGGAATCGGACGTAAAGGAATTCGTGCTCCCAGTTGTAAGGCCAAGGCCTCTTCTGGAGGGAGAATAACCAATCCACAGGAAGTGTCCTGGACTATTGCCCAGAAGGAAATCTGCTGAGCCGGTGACGGAGAAGACTTTTTAAGTCTTTTTCCAGGCCAGGCGAGCAAGTGTATCCACCGTGATGCTTACGGACTCCTCACAGACTGGAAGGGACGCCCCTTGATCAATAGGTCATTCGGATACGGAAGTACCACCACTCCCTGACTGTGAGGAATGGCTGTGACAGTTGCCATGACCCTGGTGAGGATTCTGGTGGAGGTGGCGAGGCCGAAGGGTAAAGGAATGAACAGGAAATGTTCCCTGTGAACTACGAAGCATAGGAGAAACTGTTGATGGGGAGAAAAGATTGGGATGTGAAGATAAGCATCCCTAATGCCGATGGACGTTGGAAAACTCCAATCCAGTCTGAAGCGCCGTACCTTGGTAAAAACGTTTTAATAGCATTAGGCTTGGCAAAACGGGTTTAACTGCCTTAGGTCCAGTATGGACCCTGTCGGGGAAGAGGAAGAAAACCTCTAGTTAGTATCCGGAGGACCCCAGCTCTCTGACCCACTCGTTGTGGGAGACCAAGAGCCAGGCATGACAAAATGGACGTGAACGTCCGCCTAATTTGTTGGTGCCCCCTGATGCCGCAACTGGTCACTGTGTAGAGGATTAAAGGAATCTGGCTCCCTTAAACCCAGACATCCCTGGCCTGGATTTCTAGGCGTGGCTAGGACTGTATGAGATCTGGGAACCTCTGTTCCCACGTGGGGACTGTCCTGTCCCAGAAAGGAAATTTGCAGAAGACCAACTGGAATTGTCAAGGGATTGTTGTTGAATTCAAAAAGGGGCTGTGCGGCCTTTGATGAGGAAGGCATTTGCTGTTCTCTCCAGTAGCGGCAGATATGCGACCTATCTGGTAAGGCAGAGAAGTTAATGATCACTTGGAAGCGGAATCTGCTTGCCAATATCGGAGCCATAGGGCTCACCCGTTGGAGACTGCATGTGCAGCTACCTGTGGAGTGCAAATGGCCACCTCTAAAGAGGTGTTAACTACGAAGTCACCGGACGGATCTATCTGACTAGCGAGGTTGGCTGCCTCCGGGGGAAGGTCTGAGCGAGCAAGGTAATCAATTTGACGGTCAGTGGATTTCTGACTGAGGAATCATCAGATAGGGGTATGATGTGAGGAGCACTGAAGGGGGCTGTAGCTAATCATTCATTAGATCACCAAAGGGATATTTAGCCTCAACAGACTGTCAACCTGCGAATCTGGCCGGTCCCTAGTCTCTGGACAATGTCCTTAGACTTAGGATGAATGGCAACTACCTTGTGAACATGTGCTGACTTGTTTAAAGGCCACTATGTGTTCTGGGACGGAAATATTTTTCTAAGTCCACCCTCAGAGTCTTGTTGACCGACCCTATAAAAGGATGAAGTGTCTCTTGATAATTCGGGGGTTGGTGGGATCTGAATCCCAGGACCCCAATGCTGCAAGGCTGCAGTGCTAGCCACTGAGCCACCGTGCTGCCCCCTGGGTCAATGACGTGTCAGCCTCTGATTCAGAGTCAGGAGAGGGGGGACGAGGGATGGAACTTGCATACACCGAAGCGTGAGCATGATCGGGGGATACGTCATTATGGAAAAAAAACCTGAGCATCTCTTTGCCAAGTACAATCCCTGCTGATGAACTGTCCCGACCGTTGCCAGAGCCCTGCACGGTTTCCTGACCTAAAAAGAAAACCCGGGAGAGGGGGTATTGCCTCAGTCATGGAATCCCTAGACCTTAACAGGCATACAAACCACTTAGGGGGACTGGACTCAGCGGAATAGGTGGCGGCGACGGGCACCATTTGGCAGATTCTGTGTCACAATCCATGTATAATGGAATATTGTGAGCCCGGGACAAGGGTGTAGTAAGAAAACACTGTGTCTTTGTTAGCCTTTTTTAGACCTGAGACACGGTGTACCCATAGAGGCTGTAAGCAGAATGTTGCTACATATTGTAGACAAAGTGTATAGCACTGCCGAGAAGGGGTTAATGTCACCTGCTGAGGCGCAGTACAGGTTACCTAGGATCTGATGTTGTGTCCCCAGGAGAGAAGTGTGCCTTCGCGATCCCTGCTCCAAACTTGCTGACTCCTTCCAGCGTTACTGATGGAGAGTCGTGACCAATTAGTCCCATCGTCGGTCATCAGGGAGCAGGCTGAGAGAAAAAACATCATGGCCCCCGAGAATAGGAGAGCGCTTCTCGTTCAGGACGAGAAGCGCCAGCAACGTGGGCCGGCACACTTGCGGTGGGCGGAGCAAAGTAACTGCGGCCTAGCCCGACTAGAAGCTGGGGGCTAAATTTCTGACGACCGCCGGCGATGCACTTCGGCTGAGGGGAGAACCGCATCCGGACACCAGAACAAGCTGTTGGGCATCAGATCATCGCTCCCTCTCTTCCCCAGGGACCAGGACCCACTATCTCTTGCACAGACATGTCGGCGCGGAGACCTGCCGTCTGCGATGCCTGTCATACTCACGGAGGTGGTGTAGCAGAGCTGGAGTCACCACTATGTCTGGTGACTGCTTTCACATACAGTATACAGGAGCGCTCAGCAGAACAAGCACTCCTATGTACGGGAAAGCCGGCCAAGTTTGGTGCCGTCTAATGTGTATGGCAGGCTTAAAGGGGTGGTCCAAAGTAATTTTCATCCTAAATCCCTAACTATTTAATGTCATAATCTAAACTATTTTCTAATATACTTTGAATTAAACATTTTCTCTCCTTAACTATCCTAACTGTTTTTCTATTCTGTTTTTCCCCACGGGTGTGAATAAAAGGAAAAGAAAGACAAATTAGATAAGAATAATAGTAGGATATGTGGCAGTACTTGCAGAGGTGTTCTGTAGTCTAGGGCTTCCTTTACAATGGGGATAGCTGTGGACTGCCCTTGTTAGGGTAGGAGTCTTGGGGCTTACCAGGGCCGTTTTAGGGTTAGAAGGAGACTACCAAGGTTAAGGAACAGGAGTCGATGTGACATGAGCAGATATGCTATGACTGTGCTGAACCTTAAGAAGGATGAGATTTTGTAACCATTTTTTTTTCTGCTCATATTTTTCGCACTGTTATGTGCTTCTGCTCTTCTATGGTTTTAGTACTAGGATAAGCTGTCTACTTCTGTTTGAGGTGGGTCTTTGATGATGCAGACCACCTCTGTCAGGACTGGCCACTGTCTGTAATGATGATAATCCTCATAACCTATAGGTAAATATACACTAGTAGGTTATGTTCCCCTTTCTCTTCCCTTTAGCCACACCATTGATATAGGTAATATTAGGATTTAAGTATTAGACTTGACTGCAATTTTTAATTAACTACCAATAAAGGTTATGTTTTAATACCTCACATTTTTTCTATTATATTACATTATATTACTCAGAATGAAGCGTCATTAGGGGACAGAGGCTGCGGCAGTGACATCACTTGCGGAAGTAGCGCTGGCCTCTGCATGCCAGGTAGTCTAACAATACACTCTGGTGCCAGCTCTTTACGGCTAATCTGAGCTGACAACCGCGAGAGCAATATCTTTGTGCACATCGTGCAGGGTCACTGGCCCAGCCCCTGAGCAAGTCTCACTAATGACTCTTGGTTTCAGGGACAGGGCAGGAGCTGCAGCAATAACCGCAACCTCTGCCCCCTTAAGGAGTGCTGGAATTCTCATGAAGCAGCATAAAGTGGGGAAAAAAATAGAAAATCAGTGAGAGGTGGGAAAAGATGGGGAATTTTTAATTCAAGTATATTAGTTTAGATTATGGCATTAAATACAGATTTAGGATGAAGATTCCTTTGAACTTCCGACCACTCCTTTTAACCCTCCCAGTCCAAAGATGAATCTTTGGATTGGGAGGGCTGGGTTTCATAGCAATTTCTAGAACACATTCTATTTGCTAAAATGGAGAACTGATGGAAATTTTAAGATGGTTCCCTAATTTACTGGTCATGAAGATGGACTGTGTGTGGCATCCTGATCTTTTTACAAAAATTTAAATTGAAGTATGAAAATAAGGAAAAATTTTGGCCAATAGTAGGGCCAGTATGGAAATAGATCTTTTATTTTTTCAATTAAGTGTGCATATTCTACCTCCATTTATCATGTATATTATTGAATTATCTCCCCAGGTGTCAAGTGTGAGCAGTGGTCTGAGGAAGCAGCGAACGTGTTCAGAAACCATGTGGAAAAGAAGCCTCTTGTGGCACTTATACAAGAGATTCATGAAAGCACTAACTCATGGGATCGGAAGGTAGTGGCTTACATTGTGGACACCACTTTACCAGATACGGATATCTGGATTCATGACCTCATGTCGGAATACCTTGCCGAGATTTCCAAATCTGACTAATGTCATTTCCCCATAGCCCACCACACATCTTTAAGAAGCAATACTGGTTATGTCTATAGAAATATTTTAAAAAGTTAACTTGTACACTATTGTTCTGATTTGATGAAAGTTCCAGAGTTTGAATAACTTTTTTTCCTTTTGTTTTCTGTGACAGATATTTAACAGTCATTTTGTTTACAGGCGTTGATTTTTTTGAACATTTGCACATTGTTAAATAAATTAGCTGTAAAAAGTTTGAATATAATGCAGATTATAACTTTTATTTAACAATAAAACAAAGTGCTTTAATCTATATGGTCCGGCTGCTCAATTCAGAATATCCCAACTTATTTATGAAGAAGATAAACACTGATTCTCTGTATGATTATCCCACCGTGAAATTCACTGTCTCTTTTTTTTTTTTTTTTTTTTTTTTTTTATGTATCATCGTTTCTCCTTGTGGAGAATGACATGTTAAGCATGCGGAGATGAGGAGACTTAAAGCTGCAGTGCTCCTTTGGGAAATATTCAAGTTGTCTCATCAGAGTGGACGAGGACTAGAACTCTAGTGCCACCTATTAAAAGTAGCAATCCTAGAAATCAATGTTGACCTTTTAACGAGCCTTATCATATGACTTAGGATAAAAGCCAAAACCAGAATCTTAATTTGCAGACACTGTGCTTCAGGGTACTGCCCCTCATCAGTGCAAAGTGTGAGCTCTGGCTTACCTGCGTGAGAGGCGTCTGACCGGGATCAACTGTCCTTTTTGAAAAAGACTCCTTTTAATGTTCTTGTTCTTTTGGATAATCCATAGAAGGTGTCTAAAATACATTAGAAATGTGGCACAAGATGCGTACAACAGTTTTTGGGCACATATTTCACAATGATTCGACCACCTTTCAGTAAATTTTTTCAGTACCTTTATGTGGTAATGATAATAGTGTCATTGGTAACTACAAATCATTTCTCAAAAGTCCTCATACGGCGATGTCAAGGGAAAAAGTGTTATGGCTCTTGGAAATAATGAAATGGAAAATTGGCCTGGTCATAAACAGGATAAGGGACTACATGTAAATTCATGGCGCTTTTTGAGAATTGTGGTCAGTGTTTAATAGAAGTATAATGAATACATTGGACTCTTGTCTCCAAGTGGACTCCTTGCTGGCTGCATACTGCAAATTTAAGATGCAAGTTCTACAAAACTTCTGTCCAAATACTCACGTGCCAGATCACTAGTAGTGTGACTACGCTATAGCAGTGGTGGGCAATTAACTTTCCCGGGGGGCCGCATGAGAGGCTGCGACTCTGTTGTGGAGAGACGAATCAATAGGCTGAAATTAAGTCTGCTCAATATAAATGACATTATAATTTCATATTAATACTAATTAGTATTGTACAAAATTAACCTCTTAATGACAGCCAATACGTCTTTTTACTGACCTGAGATATAAGAGAATATCATCCACATACAGGTGACAATCCAGCAGCTGTCGGCTGTCCACTATAGCTGACAACTTGCTGTATCACAAACGGAGAGTGTCCACTGTCCATATCTGTTTAACCCCTTAGTTGCTGCTGTCAAAAGTGATTACATCAAATAAATGGTTAATAGATTGTGGGGGCTTCTGCTTTAATCTAATTGACACACCGAGATCATGATTGTGTGGTCCTGATGTTTGCCATAGCATTTCATGGCCAAATAGCGGTCTTAGAGTCTCCCGGCTATAGCGATCAGCTCAGAAGTTAGCGACTTTTAAGTGGTAAACAAACACTTTTTCATTCCTGCTATACCCCTTTGCATTAATTCCTGAAAAGCACCTGAAGGGTTAATAAACTATCTGACAGAAGTTTTCAATATGTCAGGGGGTGCTGTTTTTAAAATGGTATCATGTATGGGGTTTTCCAATATATAGGACCCCCAAAGTTACTTCAAACTTGGCTAGGTCCCTCAAAAAAATAAATTTTGTAAATTTCCTTGAAAAAATGAAAAATGACTGCTACATTTTTAAGCCTCCTGAAAGGCTAACAAAATAAATTCGCGTTTTAAATATGGTGCTGATGTAAAGCAGGCATGAGGGAAATGTTATTTATTAATGTTTTGCTGTAGTATGACTATCTGGGTTAAAGGGATAATCATTCAAAGTCTGAAAATTGCTATTTTTTTTTTACATTTTTGTTAAGTTTCTAATATTTTTTATAAATACAAAACATATCAACCTAAATTTACCATTCTCATAAATTATCATGTGCCACGAAAAAACAATCTCAAAATCAAAGGGATTTGTTGAAGCTTTCCAGAGTTATCACCACATAAAGTGACATTGGTCAGAATTTTAAAAATTGGCCCCATCACAAAGGGGTTAAATATGCTGAATTGTTGCTACTACCAATACATGTTACATAGAGCTGATTGTAACCTGTATCTTGCCAGTAGCAGCTAATCAACACCATATAATTTACTGCTTTTTGTAAATCGTATACTCCTGTTATTCAGCCCTTGTACCTTGATCAACGGCTCCCACCACACAGTATGATGTCCTCATAGCTCTCACACAGTATGTCTCCACAGCTCTCCTGCGCAAGCAGCATGATGGGCCCCCCACAGCTGTCAGTATGATGGCCCTCCCACACAGGCAATATGGGGGCCCCACGCAGCCCTCCCAAGCGGGCAGCACAATGGGGTCACCCACACATGCCCCACTCTCTCTCCTAATTCCCCAACGCTCTGCTCCTGTCTTTGCTGTTTGCACTGAGGCGCCACATTACTGATATTATGTTTCTCTTTTTGGATTTTTCATAAGTAAATACCCTGCAGTAAATAAACAGCAATAGTGTATGAAAATAATATAAGGTACTTAACATAATTTTGGTTAAAAAAAGCAAACGTAATCTCACCACTTCACAGTGACCCTAATTGGGAAGGTCCTAACTCTAAGGCTGTGTGCACACGCTGCGGATTAGGTGCGGATTCATCCGCGCGGATTTTGTAAAATCCGCAGGTGAAACCGCAGGTCAAAATACCTGCGGTTTTACCTGCGGATTGCTCTGCGGTTTTGCCCTGCGGTTTTTCATCTCCTCAATGGAGGAGATGGCAAACCGCAGGAGAATCCGCAGAAAGAATTGACATGTCAATTCTTTCTGCGGATTGAAAACCGCAGATAATCCGCGCGGAAAATTCCGCACCGTCTGCACTGCGGTTTTTGATTCCCATAGGGAATCATGGTACTGTACACCGCAGCAGAAACTGCTGCGGGTCCGCAGCGGCCAAAACCGCTGCGGAACCGCAGCAAAATCCGCAGCGTGTGCACACAGCCTAATATTAAAACCTTACCGTTTGTCAAGTGACATGCATGTTAAGGGCTGAGAAGGACTGGGCCCAACTAGTGGACACACAGCCAAGGGAGACCACATCAATATAATGTCCAGCTCAAAGGAAAGGCTTATATGCACATGGTGCAAAAATACTGGAAAAGAACCTGATGAAATGGGATACAAACTGGTCTACATGTAGCGCATGTTCACACTGGCCACTGAACAGAAAAACAAAGACCAACACATATTAAGTAAATAGCAATAGTGCATGAAAATCATGTAGGGTACCTTAGTTTAACCCCTTACCTACAATGGACGTAATATTCCGTCCATGTGACCCTGGACCTAATTACCATGGACGGAATATTACGTCCCAGCGATCAGCGGCGCCCACGTGGTGAGCGCCGCTGATCGCGGCCGGGTGTCAGCTGATTATCACAGCTGACACCCGGCACAATGTGTCAGGGGCGGTCACGGACCGCCCCCGACACGTTAACCCCTTGTACACCGCGATCAAACGCGATCGAGGTGTACCGGGGGTTAAACGGAAGCATCGGCAGGGAGGGTGCTCCCTCCTTGCTTCCCTGAGCCCCCCACGTCCGTAGCGACGCGCCCTATAAAACTGTCCAATTAGTTAACCCCTTTAGCGAACCCCTTAAAAAATAAAAAACGAAGCGAAAAATAATGATTATCATACCACCGAACAAAAAGTGCAATAACGCGCGATCAAAAAGACGCATATAAATATCCATGGTACCACTGAAAACGTCATCTTGTCCTGCAAAAACCGAGCCGCCATACAGCGTCATCCGCAAAAAAATTATAGCTCGCAGAATAAAGCGATACAAAAATAATTATTTTTTATATAAAATTGTTTTCACTGCAAAAAACCGACAAAACATAAAAAAACGACCTAAATGAGGTATCGCTGTAACCGTACTGACCCGAAGAACAAAAATGCTTTATCAATTTTACCGCACGCGGAACGGTGTAAACGCACCCCCCAAAAGAAATTCATGAAATGCTGGTTTTTGTTCATTCTGCATCCCAAAAATCGGAATAAAAAGCGATCAAAAAATGTCACGTGCCCGAAAATGGTACCAATGAAAACGTCAACTCGTCCCGCAAAAAATAAGACCTCACATGACTCAGTGGGTCAAAATATGGAAAAATTATAGCTCACAATACGTGGTGATGCAAAAACTATTTTTACAATAAAAAGCGTCTTTTAGCGTCTGACAGTTGCCAAACATAAAAACCGCCATAAATAGTAAATCAAACCCCCCCCGTTATCACCCCCTTAGTTAGGGAAAAATAATAAAACTAAAAGAAAATGTATTTATTTAAATTTTCCCATTAGGGCTAGGGTTAGGGCTAGGGCTCAGATTAGGGTTAGGAGTGTGTTGGGGTTAGGGTTGGAGTTATAATTGGGGGGTTTCCACTGTTTGGGCACATCAGGTGCTCTCCAAAGGCAACATCGCGTCTGATCTCAATTCCAGCCAATTCTGCGTTGAAAAAGTCAAATGGTGCTCCTTCCCTTCCAAGCTCTGCCATGCGCCCAAACAGTGTTTTACCCCCACATATGGAGTATCAGCCTACTCAGGACAAATTGCAAAACAACTTTTGTTGTCCAATTTCTCCTGTTACCCTTAGGAAAGTAAAAAATTGGGGGCAAAAATATAATTTTTGCGGAAAAAAGATTTTTTTATTTTCACGCCCAGGCGTTATAAACTTCTGTGAAGCACTTGGGGGTTCAAAGTGCTCACCACACATCTAGATAAGTTCCGTGGGGGGTCTAGTTTCCAAAATGGGGTCACTTGTGGGGAGTTTCAATAGTTTAGGTACATCAGGGGCTCTCCAAACGCACATGACACCCGCAGACCAATCCATCAAAGTCTGCATTCCAAAACGTCACTACTTCCCTTCCGAGCCCCGACGTGTGCCCATACAGTAGTTTTCTCCCACATATGAGGTATCAGCGTACTCAGGACACATTGGACAACAACTTTTGGGGTCCAATTTCTCCTGTTACCCTTGGGAAAATAAAAAAGATGGGGACTAAAAGATGTTTGTTGAAAAAATACGATATTTTTATTTTCACGCCTGGACGTTATAAACTTCTGTGAAGCCCTTGGGGGTTCAAAGTTCTCACCACACATCTAGATAAGTTCCTTGGGGGGTCTAGATTCCAAAATGGTGTCATTTGTGGGGGGTTTCCACTGTTTTGGTACATCAGGGGTTTTCCAATCGCGACATGGTGTCCGATCTCAATTCTAGCCAAAAATGTCAAATGGCGCTGCTTCCCTTCCGAGCTCTGCTATGCGCCCAAATAGTCATTTACACCCACATATGGGGTATCAGCGTAATCAGGACAAATTGCACAATAACTTTTAGGGTCCTGTTACCCTTGGAAAAATAAAAATTGGGGGTGAAAAGATAATTTTTGTGGAAAAAAATGATTTTTTAATTGTACCGCTGTACGTTATAAACTTCTGTGAAGCCCTTGTGGGTTCAAAGTTCTCACCACATATCTAGATAAGTTCCTTGGGGGGTCTAGTTTCCAAAATGGGGTCACTTGGGGGGGTTTCCACTGTTTAGGTACATCAGGGGCTCTCCAAACGCGACATGGCGTCCGATCTGAATTCCGGCCAATTTTTCATTGAAAAAGTCAAACGGCGCTCCTTCCCTACTGAGGTCTGCCATGCGCCGAAACAGTGGTTCCCCCCACATATCAGGTATCAGCGTACTCAGGACAAATTGCACAATAACTTTTGCAGTCCAATTTCTCCTGTTACCCTTGGTAAAATAAAGAAAATTGAACCTGAAGTATTTTTTTTGTGAAAAAAAGTTAAATGTTCATTTTTTTTTTTAATATTCAAAAAATTCCTGTGACGCACCTAAAGGGTTAATAAACTTCTTGAATGTGGTTTTAAGCACCTTAAGGGGTGCAGTTTTTAGAATGGTGTCACTTTTGGGTATTTTCTATCATATATTATTATTTATTGTTATAGCGCCATTTATTCCATGGCGCTTTACATGTAAGGGGGGGTATACATAATAAAAACAAGTTCTATAATCTTAAACAATACAAGTCATGACTGGTACAGGTGGAGAGAGGACCCTGCCCGCGAGGGCTCACAATCTATAAGGGATGGGTGGTAATACAGTAGGCGAGGGTAGAGCTGGTCGTGCAGCGGTTTGGTCAATCGGTGGTTACTGCACCCCTCAAAGTGGCTTCAAATGTGATGTGGTCCCTAAAAATAAAATGGTGTTGCAAAAATGAGAAATCGCTGGTCAATTTTTAACCCTTATAACTTCCTAGCAAAAAAAAATTTTGGTTCCAAAATTGTGCTGATGTAAAGAAAACATGTGGGAAATGTTATGTATTAAGTTTTTTTGTGTGCCGTATCGCTGTGATTTAAGGGCATAAAAATTCAAAGTTGGAAAATTGCGAAATTTTCAAAATTTTCGCCAAATTTCCGTTTTTTTCACAAATAAACGCAAGTTATTTGAATGCAATTTTACCACTAACATGAAGTACAATATGTCACGAGAAGACAATGTCATTATCACCGGGATCCATGAAAGCGTTTCAGAGTCATGACCTCATAAAGGTACAGTGGTCAGAATTGTAAAAATTGGCCCGGGAGTTAACGTGCAAACCACCCTTGGTAGTGAAGGGGTTAAAAGGGATGGCTTTTGCATTTTTTTTAATCAAAATTATATTAACTAAGTACCCTATATTATTTTCATGCACTGTTGCTGTTTACTTCAGGCTATTTAGTTATTACAGCTCTGGCAAAAATTGAAAAAAAACAAAACACTTTCAGATGTTCAGTTTGTCTGATTTTTCTCTTTATAGGTATATTTTTGAGTAAAATGTAAATTGGTCTTTTAGTCTACAAACTTCTGACAACATGTCTCCTAATTTCCAAGCAATGAATTTTGTATTTTTTTTCTGACAAAGGAAAATGTTCAAAATTAAAAAAAAAATTCTTTCAGACCTCAAATAATGCAAAGAAAACAAGTTCATAATCATTTAGAAACAACAATACTAATGTTTTACCTCAGGAAGAGTTCAGAAATCAATATTTTGTGGACTAACCATGATTTTTAAAAAAACGCTTTCATGCGTCTTGTCATGCTTGCCACCAGTCTTCCACACTGCTTCTGTCGTAAAAATTTAAGCAGTTCTTTGATGTCCATCATCCTCTTGATTACATTCCAGAGGTTTTCAATGGGGTTCAGGTCTGGAGAATGGGCTGCCCATGACAGGGATTTGATGTGGTGGTCTCTTAATTTTTGCTAGAACTGTATGTTTCTCTTTGTTTTTTTTCTGTTCATTGGCCAGTCTGACCGTGCGCTAACATGCTGCATACACATAAGATATGATGTAGTGTCGTCATTGCATCTGCTGTCTTAGTCATACACACTGAATTGTGGAAGGAGAAGCTGATGGAACCCTCCTTCGCCATTGTATTCTTAAGGATGCAGATAGAGATGAAATTGGGACACAGTCAAGGGTGACTGCAAGGTAAGGCCTGTGCTATTGTTTTCAGCTCTTTAGCTGTGGTGGACCAGATGTGGCCTGTAGACCGCACTATGCTCAGGTCTGCTCTTCAGCCCTCATATAGGGAATCCCAACTGGCATGATAGGCTCCTGTTAATGATGAACATTTTCTTATTTATTGCTGTAATCTATTTAGTAAATATGGTATCACTTAGGGTGTGTGCACACGCAGCGGATTCTGCTGCGGATCCGCAGCAGTTTCTGCTGCGTTGTACAGTACCATTATAATCAATGGAAAATGAAATCCGCAGTGCACATGGTGTGGAATTTTCCGAGCGGATTTGCTGCGGTTTCAAATCCGCAGCATGTCAATTCTTTGTGCGGATTCCGCTGCGGTTTTACACCTGCTCCATTGTACAAGTGTCAAACCGCAAATAAACCGCAGGTCTTTCCATAGCAGAATCTGCGGCGTGTGCACACACCCTTAGGCTGTGCCTCACCCCTTGTAGTTAGTTCTGGGCAGGGCTGTGGAGTCTGAGTCGTGGAGTCGGAGCTCATTTTGGTGGAGTCGGAGTCGATATAAAATGGTCCGACTCAGACTCCTAAAATATATAATAAATTGGGTACAGTAGTTCAATGCAGAATATGCAGAATATTTTTTCATAGGATTTGGGAAAGTTATGAAATGTCCTATAAATGGCTGTTCTATTCCTGATCTAAGGCTACATTCACACACAGCATTTTTCCTGCGTTTTTTGAGGATCTGTTTTTCAGCTGCAAAAGCAGATCAGTTTTTTTTAAAAACCGCATCACCTGAAAGGTTTTTGAGCTCATAATGTTTTCAATAGCAAAAGCAGATTAGAAATCTGCTCTATCTATCCATTTATTCATATCTGTCTATCCATATCATATCTGTACCAAAAAGAATGAAAGCCGAGTAGCACACAGACTAACACTCCTTTTTATTTTATTTTATTTTTTTTATAGCGCCAGTCAGGTACACCTCATAGCTGCCCAAAAGGATGTCCAGTAACACATCAATTGATAGTTGGAATAAATAGACTGCATTCATCACCACATCTTCTTAAGGTGCAGGCTTTATTTTCAAGTGTAGGGGTGTGCAGTATGAGGTTCTGAAGCAGCTGAGGTGTGCAGTATGAGGTTCTGCGGAACAGTATGAGGCTCTGCCCCCCCCCCCTAGGTTTGATTCCGGCCACACCCATGGTGTGAATGTAGCCTGAGGATCTAGGATTTGTCTTAGCTGAGATAAGTCATAGTGATATATATTTATTAGCTGAAGAGTCCGGCGCTGCCCGGGCATAGTAACTAACTGGTTATTTATAGCAAATCTCAATTATCCTCCATCCCATAGTCCTGTGCCCATATACCCAGCATACATATCCACGATCCCATAGGCCCGTGCCCATATACCCATCATACATATCCTCCATCCCATAGTCGAGTGCCCATATACCCATCACACATCCTCTATCCCATAGTCCCATGCCCATATACCCATCATACATATTCTCCATCCCATAGTCCCATGCCCATATACTCATACATATTCGCCATCCCATAGTCGAGTGCCCATATACCCATCACACATCCTTCATCTCATAGTCCCATGCCCATATACCCATCATACATATCTCCATCCCATAGTCCCGTGTCCATATACCCATCATACATATCCGCCATCCCATAGTCCCGTGCTCATATACCCGTCATACATATTCTCCATCCCATAGTCGAGTGCCCATATACCCATCACACATCCTTCATCTCATAGTCCCATGCCCATATACCCATCATACATATCTCCATCCCATAGTCCCGTGTCATATACCCATCATACATATCCACCATCCCATAGTACCGTGCCCATATACCCATCATACATATCCGCCATCCCATAGTCCCGTGCCCATATACCCGTCATACATATTCGCCATCCCATAGTCCAGTGCCCATATACCCATCACACATCCTCCATCCCATAATCAACCATTATGACATCATAATGAGCGGCGGCAGGGCTTGCAACCTATGATATCAGTGTCGCCATGGCAACCATTGTGACATAATGAGGGGCGGGGCTTGATACACACACACTGTTTCCCCAGTATGCAAATAGGGGCATTATGACATAATGAGGGGCGGGGCTTGACACACACACACTTTTTCCCCATTATGTAGATGGGGGTAAAAATGGTGAATTGGAACGCGCAGGGTTAAAATTTTGCCTCACAACATAGCTTAGGATGCTCTCTGGGTCCAGACGTGTGACTGTGCCAAATTTTGTGGCTGTAGCTGCGACGGTGCAGATGCCTATCCCGGACATACATACATACACTTTGAGCTTGATATATTAGATATACACACAAAATATATATATATATATATATATATATATATATATATATATATTACAGACCAAAGTTTGGACACACCTCATTCAAAGAGTTTTCTTTATTTTCATGACTATGAAAATTGTAGATTCACTCTGAAGGCATCAAAACTGAATTAACACATGTGGAATTATATAATTACCAAAAAAGTGTGAAACAACTGAAAATACTGTATGTCTTATATTCTAGGTTCTTCAAAGTAGCCAACTTTTGCTTTGAATACTTATTTGCACGCTCTTGGCATTCTCTTGATGAGCTTCAAGAGGTAGTCACCGGAAATGGTTTTCACTTCACAGGTGTGCCCTGTCAGGTTTAATAAGTTGGATTTCTTGCCTTATAAATGGGGTTGGGACCATCAGTTGTGTTGTGCAGAAGTCTGGTAGATACACAGATGATAGTCCTACTGAATAGACTGTTAGCTGCTTTTTCTTGCCATAATACAAATTCTAAGTAAAGAAAAATGAGTGGCCATCATTACTTTAAGAAATGAAGGTCAGTCAGTCCGAAAAATTGGGAAAACTTTGAAAGTGTCCCCAAGTGCAGTGGCAAAAACCATCAAGCGCTACAAAGAAACTGGCTCACATGAGGACCGCCCCAGGAAAGGAAGACCAAGAGTCACCTCTGCTGCGGAGGATAAGTTCATCCGAGTCACCAGCCTCAGAAATCGCAGGTTAACAGCAGCTCAGATTAGAGACCAGGTCAATGCCACACAGAGTTCTAGCAGCAGACACATCTCTACAACAACTTTTAAGAGGAGACTTTGTGCAGCAGGCCTTCATGGTAAAATAGCTGCTAGGAAACCACTGCTAAGGACAGGCAACAAGCAGAAGAGACTTGTTTGGGCTAAAGAACACAAGGAATGGACATTAGACTAGAGTTGAGCGACTTTGGTTGAATCGGGTTTCTTGAAACCCGACTGAAACAAAATTTGAGTCTGATGAAACTGGTCTGACTAGGGTAAAAAAAAGTCGGAGTTTCGTCCGAAACCCGACCCCAATGTAAGTTAATGGGGAATAAAAGTCGGCATTGAGTGGATGAATGTCTTTGTGCGACGCATAAAAGGTGAACGGATGGACTCTACATGCCTGGTTCCCACCGTGAAGCATGGAGGAGATGGTGTGGGGGTGCTTTGCTGGTGACACTGTTGGGGATTTATTCAAAATTGAAGGCGTACTGAACCAGCATGGCTACCACAGCATCTTGCAGCGGCATGCTATTCCATCCGGTTTGCGTTTAGTTGGACCATCATTTATTTTTCAACAGGACAAGGACCCCAAAGACCTCCAGGCTGTGTGAGGGCTATTTGACCAAGAAGGAGAGTGATGGGGTGCTGCGCCAGATGACCTGGCCTCCACAGTCACCAGACCTGAACCCAATCGAGATGGTTTGGGGATGAGATGGACCGCAGAGTGAAGGCAAAGGGCCAACAAGTGCTAAGCATCTCTGGGAACTCCTTCAAGACTGTTGTAAGACCATATTCTGGTAATTACCTCTTGAAGCTCATCAAGACAATGCCAAGAGTGTGCAAAGCAGTAATCAAAGCAAAAGGTGGCTACTTTGAAGAACCTAGAATATAAGACATTTCCAGTTGTTTCACACTTTTTTTGTTAATTATATAATTCCACATGTGTTAATTCATAGTTTTGTTGCCTTCAGAGTGAATCTACAATTTTCATAGTCATGAAAATAAAGAAAACTCTGAATGAGAAGGTGTGTCCAAACCTTTGGTCTGTACTGTGTATATATGTAATCGATATTATATAGTGTATTGCATATTTACAATTTATTACAGTTTTCTGTGTTCTAAAGTTGTATTCCAATAAATATATATTATGTTCTATCTAAATATCTTAATTATTGTATCATAGAAATGATTAAATGTCTGATGTTCACATTGTACTACAATAACTTTTTCACTTAAGTATAAGCAATATATGTGGGAGTCGGAGTCGTGGCGTTGGAGTCAGAGTCGCAGGTTTAGCTTACCGACTCCACAGCCGTGGTTCTGGGAGAGAAGAGAGATGCACTATGCTCAAGTACTGTCATGTCAGAGAAAATAAAATTTAGATCTGTTTCAATAAATTCTTCCCCAATCTCCCACTTGATCATGTCATCTCACTAGTCAGATACATTTTTTTTTTATGTTTTTTATGTTATTGCCTTTTAGCTAGGGTTAGGGTTTCTTCAAAAGTGTGTTGTTTTTTTTTTGTTTTTTTTGTTTTTTTTAAATTACTGTTGCGTTAGTTTTAGGTCTACTAGTGTTAATTTTTTTTTTTTGTTAGGAATTCATATATATTTGACAAGGAACTCATAAAATAAAATGGCCCACAGAATATCCACAGCAGAGCAGGCATACACCCTGATTTGGTCTAGCAGTTACGGGAGTGAAACCGAATCTGTTTCTGAAGCTGGACAGTATTCAGACGGTGACTACTACTCTTTCTTCACGGGATCCCACAGCCTAATGGTAGTGGAGTCAGTCGTCACTGCTGAATCGTCTAGAGGTAGGTGCAAGTTCTGTAGTTTCTCCCCATTGTGGTATCCAGACAGTGTATTTTCCCTCAGAGTCCCCTTTTTCAGCAACCTCAAAATTAGATTTGACTAGTTTACCCCCTTTGAAATTTTCCAGAAGTCTTACAATTGCTTATCAAACAAATTTATATACCTGACAATATATTTCTCAAAAATGCACTGTTCTTGGATCCCCACAAATGTCTGAGTCCTACAGTTTGTCCAAACAGAACTTTTTGACTACATGTGAGGTTAAGACGTGCTTGTACAAAAGTGAGGAACAAACTGTGGGGTCAATTTTTTGGAGGCATCTCTTCCAAAACTGAGAAATTTGGGGCTAAAGCAAGATTTTAGTGGGAAAAAAAATGAACATTTTCAATGTGACGACCTAATGTTATCAAATTCTATGTAGTCCCTGTGGGTTTAAAATGCTCACTATACCACTGGATAAAATTCTTGAGGTGAGGGTGTAGTTTCCAAAATAGGGTCAGTTGTGGGAGTTTTCTGCTGTTTGGGCAACTTGGGGGCCCTGTAAATGCGACATGGGCTCACAATCTTTCAGTGAAATTTGTGTTCCAAAATTCAAATATTGCTCCTCCCGCTCAGACCTGCCGTTTGTCCAAATAGAGGTTTCTGACCACTTGTTGGGGATCACCACGCTTGTAGGAAAGGGGGGTAACAAACTGTGTGGTCTACTTTTTGCAGTTACCTCTTGGAAATGTGAAAAATTGGGGCTAAAGCAACATTTTCGAGGTAAATTTTTTTTTTCTTTAAAAATTACGCTTTGCGTTAATTCCTGTGTAGCACTTGAAGGGTTTAACATTTTTTTCCTGACAAAGTTTTGAGGGGTATAGTTTTTACAATGGCATCACTTTTGGGAAGTTTCCAATATTTAATCTCTAAAGTCCATTTAAATCTGAATGGGTCCCTAAAGAAACAGATTTTGTAAATTTGTTGAGAAATTGCTGCTAAACTTGCATCCCCTCTAACATTCAAACAAAAACAAACTGTTTAAAAAATGATGCAGATGTAAATTATATTTTGTGTAGTATAACTCTGATTTAAGGGCATAAAAATTTTAAGTTTGAAAATTGCAAAATGTTCACTTTTTTAAAAAAAATTGATATTTTCATAAATATATGCAAATCATATCAACCAAAGGTTACCACTAATATGTAGTACATCATGTCATGAATAAACAATCTCGGAATCACTGGGATCTATTGAAGTATTCCATAGTTATTACCACATAAAGTGACACTGTTATTAACCCCTTTCTGACATGTGACATAATAATCCGTCCCTGTGCCCTGGATCTTACAGACCGGGATGGATTATTGTGTCATGGCGATTGTGCACGCACACAGGCTGTGCTCGAGCGATCGCCGCCGAGTGTCTGCTGATTCTGACAGCTGACACCCGGCACTAAGTGCCAGGAGCAATCACGCACCGCTCCCGTGCACTTTAACCCCCTAAATGCTGCGATCGATTGCAGCATTCCGGGAGCTGGCAGAGGGATGACAGCCCCTCTGCCCTTGTATCAGAGACCCCGCACTCTGCCCTTGTATCAAAGACCCCGCAACGTGACGCGGCGTCCCGATTGTTGCCATGGTGACCCGATTGTTGCCATGGTGACCCGATGTCGGGTCAGCAGAGCTAGGAAAGTTGCTTGATCATGCTCAGTGCACAATTAGCAACTTTGTCAGTGCAAAGCTAACAGTTTGCATAGCATAAGGATGCTTCTGCATTCCCATCCTATGCAAGCAATCAATAAAAAAAATCAAAAGATATTGTACCATAAATAAATTTGTATGAACAAAATATAAACAAAGACAGTACACATATTTGGTATCTCTGCATCCGGACCTATAAAACTGTCCCACGAGTTAACCCCTTTAGTGAACACCATAAAAAAAATGCATTATCATAATACTGCTGAACATAAAGTTGAATAAAACGCTATCAAAAAGATGGATATAAATAAACATGGTGCCGCTGAAAACGTCATCTTGTCCCGCAAAAAACAAATGGCCATACAGCTGCATCAGTGGAAAAATAAGTTATAACTCTCAGAATAAAGCAAAACATTTTTTTTTTTTTAGTCAGCCATGACAGCACAATAGAGAGATCCACTCTTCAAGGGCGGCTCCTTTCTCTGCATCAGTTGGTTTCCTGTCCTTGATGGGAAACCCTCAGTAAGATTGGCGGTGAAAATTGAAGAGGATGCCTGGGACGGTCGAGGTATTGCAGGCGTTGGTCTGATGCGGCTGTCGCCAGGTACTGGTAGCACTACGGAGGTCCCTGTGGGGTGCCCTCTCTGAGCGAGTGTGTGCGGACCGGCGTCTGGGCAGCATGGACTCTACCTCGGCATGTCGGGGAAAGGACCGCCAAGCAGCGTTGAAGCCTCACCTGTTGGGTTTCGGGGCTTCCTCTGTCAGCGAGAGCGCGGGCAAGCCAGGACAAGGAGCGTACACTGGAAGTCGCAGCCGGATGAAGTGCGGGGTCAGCAGCGCATCCTGGAAGTGGATGATGACTGACGGCTTCTGGAGGACGGGGCGGTACCCGAGGCTGTGCATGCTGGCCAGCGGTGCCATGTGAGTATGAAAAGGGACCACCGGCAGCCAGATGGTGGCGTCAGGGTGGAGGCACAGTGTCGCCTGATCAGCTTCAGACACCACGTCAGCAGGAGCAACAGGAGTTGCCCCAGCAGCCAGAGAAGGGATGCCAGGCCTGTCCTCATGAAAGGAAGCAGGACCACTCGGGCAGCGCACAGGGCACAACAGACAGCCATCACAGTGCCAGGATGGAGGAGTCTACAGTTTCCAAGGGAGATCTTTCCGACGTCATCCAGCCTCCGGATTTGGTACCCGCATAAAGCTTCCGAGTGATGAGTGAGCGAGAAAGTACAGCAGACTAATGTCCGGTTTTCTTTCTCTTCTCTCTTGTCTTTCATCTGTTCTAGCTCTTATTTTGTGGGGCGGGGGATAGGGGGGTCCCTAGAAAATGCAGGTCCAAGTCAAATCATAGGGAGTGCCCCCTCTTGGACAAAGAAACTTTACCAGGACTGTATTGAAAAGACATTCTCGGAGGAATCCCCTAGCTTCTCGGCCAGCCTAAGAAACTTGATTAAATCGGAGTGGCAAAAGACAATTGGTGCACTAGGCCCTCCAGAGAATAAAAGGAGTAGGGATAGGAAATCCAGACTATCCTTTTCAACACCTGAAGAATCTTTGGGATCTGGGTAAGAGGACCCTTGGGATTGTGACCAGACCAGGTCTTCACATAGCTGCGCAGAGGACAGTCACTGCTTCCCTGTGGAAGGGACAGATAAGCTGGTTAAGGCCATACGATCCACAATGGGTCTAGTGGATCAGAAAACTAAAAAATATGCACAGGATTTAATGTTCGTGGGCCTGGGGCAGAAAAGGCGCAAAACCTTCCCAGTGAACGAGCACATACAGAACCTCATTAAGAGGGAGTGGGAGAGACCCAACATGAAAGGACAAGGGTTGGCCTCCCTTAAAAGGAAGTACCCCTTTGAAGAGGAAACTTCTTCCTCTTGGGATAAAGCCCCAAAACTAGATGTAGCAACATCCAAGATTTAAAGAAAACCTTCCTTACCTTTTGAAGACTTGGGGTCGCTAAAGGAGCCGCTGGACAGAAGGACTGATAGCTTCCTCAAACCAGCTTGGTAGTCCTCGGCAGGGGCCTTAAGGCTGGCCATTGCTGCCACATGCGCGGCCAGATCTCTAAAAGTCTGGCTGGATAACATGGAGGACCAGCTGGAGCAGCAGGTACCATGTGAGACAATACTGACAAAGGGGCAGTGGCATTTCTAGCATACGCCTCTGCAGATTCGGCAAGGTTAGCGGCTAGGTCAGCTGCATTATCCAATGCAGATCGCAGAGCAGTCTGGCTGAGAGGTTGGCAGGGTTACATACAAGCAAAGGGAACATTTTTGTTCGGTCCTAAACGAGATTCTGGAAACAACGGGGGATAAAAAGGGTTTCCCGGTGCATCCTTTTCATCCTTTCAGCGCTCCTTTCATAGAGGTCGCTATGCACGCAGGAAGTCATTCAGATACCCAGGAGAAGCCAGAGGAGCGACTGAAGAAAAAAGGAGGCTACTTCAGAAAAGCCTCCCGGGAATCCAAGAAGCCATCTCCGTGACTTGTCCTCCCAGGTGGGGGGAAGGTTTTTTCTCTTCCTCCCTTCATGTGCCTGGATCCTTCAGATAGTAGCATTAGGACTGAAGTTGAAGTTCCAGCCCCTATCTCGAGATAGATATGTGGAAACCCCTGTACAGCCATCCTCACACAAACGGCAGGTTCTGGAAGAAGAGATCCTGTGTCTCATGGAAAAATGAGTTTTGGAAGAGATTCCCCCAGGGGAGATAGGAAAGTGGTTCTACTCCCCCCTATTTCTGATAAATAATAAAAATAAAAAAGAAGTAAAAAAAAAAAAAACTGACTCACCCTTGAGCATTGAACAAATATTTAGTCACCGCCTCATTCAAGATGGAGTCAGTGAGGTCATTTGTGAGAACTCTATTTCCAGGTTGTTATATGGCAGTCCTGGAACTCAAGCACGCCTATTATCACGTCCCAATTCACGAACGATATCGGAGATTTCTCAGAGTGGCAGTAAGGATTCAGTCACAAATCAGACATTTTCAATACAGGGCTCTTCCCTTTGGTCTAGCAATAGCCCCCCCCCCCCCCCCCCCCCAGGGAATTCACAAAATTAATTTCAGGTGACAGATTATCTTCGGGAAAAAAATATTCTGGTCATACAATACCTGGATGACTTCCTGATTGTAGGGGATTCATTTCTCCAGTGCCAACGGGTCAGGATTGTGAGACAGACGTTAGAGACTTTAGGATGGCATTTGAACCTGAAGAAATCCAGGCTATAACCAGTAACGTCCCAGATGTTTCTAGGTCTAACAATAGACTCGGTAAAACAAGAATTCCTTCTTCCAGAGGAAAAGGAAAATCGTATCAAGACCTTTGTCTCATCGGCCATGGCAAACCCAAGAATGTCCCTCAGGAGAGAGATGTCCTTAGTAGGATCCATAACCGCCTGTATACCGGCAGTCAATTGGGCACAGTTTCACACACGGGTCTTACAGTGGTACATTTTGGAAAATGATATACGCTTACAGGCAGGGCCGGTTTTAGGCAAAGTGGGGCCCTAGGCAAAGTTTAAAATGGGGCCCCAAATGCTAACATACTGCACATCACACAGAAGCATTTCGATTGTATTTACATGCACTGAGTTCGGGCCGCTAAATGATCGTCAAAATTGAAGTTGTTCAATGCTTGTTTCCCGGCCTCTTTCCACCATCTAAGAAAGAATGATGGGAACAGAACGATCACTAAGGGTGTGTGCACACGTTGCGGTTTTTGCTGCGGTTACGCCGCAGTTTCCATGCAGTTTACAGTACAATGTAAACCTATGGAAAACCAAATCCGCCGTGCACATGCTGCGGAAAATTCCGCACCGATTTGCTGCGGTTTATTTTCCGCAGCATGTTACGTCTTTTTTGCGGGACCGCAGCTGCAGTGTATGTTCCGGGACATACAAATCAATCTCTCTCTCT
Organism: Dendrobates tinctorius; assembly: GCF_039654945.1. Taxonomy (NCBI): domain Eukaryota; kingdom Metazoa; phylum Chordata; class Amphibia; order Anura; family Dendrobatidae; genus Dendrobates; species Dendrobates tinctorius. Next base: position 25,164,040 of record NW_027361827.1, on the reverse strand, counting down.
CTCATTCACACTGCCAAACCGCACTAGAACCTGCATCAAATCCGCTGTACACATGCTAGGAATCCGCAGAAAAAATGCATGTGTTTTACCCTGCAGTTTCTGCCAAGAGATATGGATTCTCTGCAGAAAAAGCCGCAGACTAATCCACAACGTGTGCACACACCCTAAGGGTGGTTTCACATTAGCGTTTCAGGCCGCAGCATCGGCCTGCACACAGCCGCCACTAAGCTCCGCCACCTGCCGCGCCTCCTCCGGTAGCTCCGCCTACGGGCGCATGACGCTGCATGCATCCTGCGTCCCCTATCTTTAGCACTGGGGACGCAGGCCGTGTGCAGATATGCATTTGGCAGCGCATGCGTCCTTTTGACGGTGCGCCGACCAGCGCCAAACGCAACCTGTTGCAATTTGGTGCGCTCGGCGCACCGTCAAAAGGACGCATGCACCGCCAAACACATACCTGCGCACAGCCTGCGTCCCCAGTGCTAAAGATAGGGGATGCAGGACGCATGCAGCATCATGCGCACATAGGCGGAGCTACTAGAGGAGGCGCGGCAGGTGGCGGGGCTTAGCGGCGGCCGTGTGCGTCCCCAGTGCTAAAGCGTCATGCGCCCGTAGGCGGAGCTACCGAAGGAGGTGCGGCAGAGAGCGGGGGGCTTAGCGGCCTGCAACATTAATGTGAAACCACCCTAACAGATCACCATACAGTATCATGTTATCAGCAGGACATCTACAGTTTATACCCCATAGTCCTCCATATAATATAATCTGCCCCAAAGTCCTCCATATAGTATAATACACTCCTTATAGCTCTCCATATATTAAAATACACTGCTCAGTCCTCCATATAGTATACTACACTCCTCATAGCCCTCCATATATTAAAATACACTGCTCAGTCCTCCGTATAATACACTCCATATAGTATAATGCACCGCCATAGTCACCCATGTAGTACAAATCACTTCCCATAGCATAATGCACCCCATAGTTCTTCATATAATGTATTCCCCATAGTCCTCGATACAGCATAATGCAGCCCACATATAGTATAATGCAGCCACCCCACAGAGTATAATGCAGCCCCGCCATACAATATAATGTAACCCCCATAGAATATAATGCAGCCACTCCACAGAATATAATGTAACTCCCCATAGTATATAATGCAGTCCCACCCCCCATATAGTATAATGCAGCCCCTCCATAGAATATATGGCAACCCCCTCATGGGATATAATGAAGCCCCTTATATAGTATAATGTAGCCCCTCCATAGAATACAATGTAGCCCTCCTCATATAATAACTATAATACAGCGTCCCCCATAGAATATAATACAGCCCACCTCCCCATAGAATATAATGTAGCCCTTCATATTATTTAACACAGCCTCCCCCTATAGAATATAGTGTAAAATGTACCCTACATGGTATATAACACACCGCATAGTATACAGCCCAGCCCACCATGGTAAACAGCCCACCATGGTATACAGGCTGTATACCATGCTGGGCTGTATAATACAGCCCAGCATTGTATAATATAGCCCGCCCAGCATGGTATAATACAGCCCAGCATGGTATAATACAGCCCAGCATGGTATAATACAGCCCAGCATGGTATATAGCACCCCAGAATGGAATAATACAGCCCAGTATGGTATAATACAGCCCAGCATGGTATATATCCCCCCAGCATGGTATAATACAGCCCAGCATGATATATAGCACCCCAGAATGGAATAATGCAGCCCAGTATGGTATAATACAGCCCAGCATGGTACTGTATATAGCCCCCCCAGAATGGTGTAATACAGGCCAGCATGGTATATAGCCCCCCCCCCAGAATGGTATAATACAGCCCAGCGTGGTAAATAGCCCCCCAAAATGGTATAATACAGCCCAGCATGGTATATAGCCCCCCCAGAATGGTATAATACAGCCCAGCATGGTATATAGCCCCCCCCAGAATGGTATAATACAGCCCAGCATGGTATATAGCACCCCAGAATGGAATAATACAGCCCAGTATGGTATAATACAGCCCTGCATGGTATATATCCCCCCCAAAATGGTATAATACAGCCCAGCATGGTATATAGCCCCCCCAGAATGGCATTATACAGCCCAGCATGGTATAATACAGCCCAGCAAGGTATATAGCCCCCCAAAATGGTATAATACAGCCCAGCATGGTATATAGCCCCTCAGCACGGTATGATACAGCCCAGCACGGTATAATACAGCCCGGCATGGCATATAGCCCCCCAGCACGGTATGATACAGCCCAGCACGGTATAATACAGCCCAGCATGGCATATAGCCCCCCAGCATGGTATGATACAGCCCAGCACGGTATATAGCACCCCCCAGAATGGTGTAATACAGGCCAGCATGGTATAATACAGCCCAGCATGGTATATAGCCCCTACAAAATGGTATAATACAGCCCAGCATAGTATATAGCCCCCCCAGCATAGTATAATACAGCCCTGCATGGTATATAGCCCCCCCAGAATGGTATAATACAGCCCTGCATGGTATATAGCCCCCCAGAATGGTATAATACAGCCCAGCATGGTATAATATAGCCCAGCATTGAATATAGCCCCCCCAGCCTGGTATAATACAGCCCAGTATGGTATATAGCCCCCCCCCAGCATGGTATAATACAGCCGAGCATGGTATGATACAGCCGAGCATGGTATATAGTCCCCCCAGAATGGTGTAATACAGCCCAGCATGGTATATAGCCCCCCCCAGCATGGTATGATACAGCCGAGCATGGTATATAGTCCCCCCAGAATGGTGTAATACAGCCCAGCATGGTATATAGCCCCCCCAAAATGGTATAATACAGCCCAGCATGGTATATAGCCCCCCAGAATGGTATAATACAGCCCAGCATGGTATATAGCCCCCAGCACAGTATAATACAGCCCAGCATTGTATATAGCCCAGCCCAGCATGGTATATAGCCCCCCCAGCATGGTATAATACAGCCCAGCATGGTATATAGCCCCCCCAGCATGGTATAATACAGCCCAGCATGGTATATAGCCCCCCAGCATGGTATGATACAGCCGAGCATGGTATACATATAGTCCCCCCAGCATGGTATAATACAGCCCAGCATGGTATATAGTCCCCCCAGAATGGTGTAATACAGCCCAGCATGGTATATAGCCCCCCCAAAATGGTATAATACAGCCCAGCATGGTATATAGCCCCCCAGAATGGTATAATACAGCCCAGCATGGTATATAGCCCCCAGCACAGTATAATACAGCCCAGCATTGTATATAGCCCCCCCCAGCCTGGTATAATACAGCCCAGCATGGTATATAGCCCCCCCAGCATGGTATAATACAGCCCAGCATGGTATATAGCCCCCCCAGCATGGTATAATACAGCCCAGCATGGTATATAGCCCCCCAGCATGGTATGATACAGCCGAGCATGGTATACATATAGTCCCCCCAGCATGGTATAATACAGCCCAGCATGGTATATGGCCCTCCCAGCATGGTATATAGCCCCCCAGCATGGTATATAGCGCGCCCCCCCAGCATGGTATATAGTCCCCCCAAAGTGGCCCCACAGTCTAGTACTCGCACTGATTTAAAAAAAAAAAACAAAAAAAAACAACACTCCTCACCTTCTCCTCATGCCCGCGCTGCTGGCTGCTCCTGTCTCCTCCTGCACACAGTGAGAGCGCGATGACGTCATTGCGCCCCCGCTGTGTCAGAGGCAGAGCGGGGAATGATGGGAGAGGGAGCGTCAGCTGACGCTCTCTCCCCCATCACTGCCTCCTTCAGTGCGGCGGCGGGAGTCGGCGCTGGGGGCAGGCGGGCCCTCCTGCCTCACAGGGGCCCCATAGTGGCTGTGTGATGTGCCGCTGGCTGGGGGCCCCTGGAGGAGCGGGGGCCCTAGGCAGCTGCCTGGTCTGCCTGCCCATAACGCCGGCCCTGCTTACAGGGGCAGTTGGAGGGGAAGCTGAACCTGCCAGAGACAGTGGTCATCTCCCTCCGATGGTGGCTAGATATCAGTGCAGCACCCAGGGGAGTTCCTTGGGCAGTCGAGGTGTCCAAGACAGTCAAGATGGATACCAGTCACTGGAGGTGGGGAGCACACCTGGACGGGCGCTACCTACAGGGGGACCTGGTCGCAGGAGGAGAGGTTACAGAGCATTGGATGGACTGTTACCCTTCCTGCGGGGCCACCATGTGAGAGTACTCTCCGACAACCCGACTACAGTGGGTTGTATAAATCACCAGGGAGGTACTCGTTCTCGCCAGCTAATGTCAGTGGCAGAGCGGTTATTTGCAAAGGCAGAAAAATACTTCCTCTCATTATCGGCCCTGCATATCAAAGGGGCAAAAAACATCAGGGCAGACTTCCTGAGTCGCAATCAACTAAGTCAAGGGAAATGGTCCCTGAAGGACAGTGTGTTCAGGCAGATAGTAGAGATATGGCGTCACCCCAGAATAGACCATTTTGCTTACTAAAACAGGAAGGTCTAAAAAGTTTGCTCTCTGAATCCAGGGGACAATCCCCTCATGGTGGACGCTTTCAGGATGAGATGGACCCCAGGACTGTTCTACGCCTTCCCTCCAATATGCCTCATCCCGGCTGTCTTGAAGAAGATCCGAGAAGACAAGACAAGGGTCATTCCAGTAGCTCCCTTTTGGCCAAAGAGGCCATGGTTTTATTGGCCGAGGACAATGTCTGTGTCGGATCCATGGGTCCTTCTAGAGGTTCAGGACCTTTTGTCACAGGGGCCATTTCTACATCCTCAAATGTCCAGGCTTTGAGAGGTCAGTATTAAAAGAGAAGGCATTCCCACCCGTTGTTCCTCACTCCCTGATGAACGAGGACGGAGCCTGAAGTATAACTTGCAGGCCTCCTGAAAAACCAAAAATTTATCTCTCCCTCCAGAAAACCTGTCAGGGAGCGATATCTTGGGTTTTGGTTGAGCCTGCACCTGATCCAAGGCCCCAAACCCCACCCACTGCTGCAGCTGCTGCACTACCTCACCACACAGCACCCTAAGCTCATCAGTGAGGGTCTGTAGCAGATGGGCAAATGCCGGCATTTGGGCCATGGCTCACGAGACAAAATGAAGGGGTTGGTGATAATGTCACAGGGCAGAAGTGGGAAGACAGGGGACGAGGAACCAGGGCCCCTGAACTGCCCCTCAGGCTAAAGGGGGTGCCCTGACTTTCCTTACCTTGGGGGTACACTTAATGGTAGTGAGGCCTAAGTCTCCGACCTGTCCCTATCTCCTGTTTAGCCCTGAGCTAAGCCCAACACCGTGCAGGACGCTTGGCATTTGCCACAGAACACCAGGATTGGCAAATTTGCCACTGGCGCCCTGTGCTCTTCACAGATGAAAGCAGGTTCACACGGAGCACACGTGACAGATGTGACAGAGTCTGGAGACGCCATGGAGAGAGATCTGCTGCCTGCAACATCCTTCAGCATGACCGATTTGGCAGTGGGTCAGTAATGGTGTGGGGTGGCATTTCTTTGGAGGGCCGCACAGTGTTGGGCTGTGAGCACAACCCCCATCTGTGGACGTCGGGCACTCAGACCATCCTCATGGAGTCGGTTTCTAACCATTTGTGCAGACACATGCACATTTGTGGCCTGCTGGAGGTCATTTTGCAGGGCTCTGGCTGTGCTCCTCCTGCTCCTCCTTGCACAAAGGCTGAGGTAGCGGTCCTGCTGCTGGGTTGTTGCCTTCCTACAGCCCCCTCTATGTCTCCTGGTATACTGGCCTGCCTCCTGGTAGCTCCAGCCTCTGGACACTACGCTGACAGACACCGCAAACCTTGCCACAGCTTGCATTGATATACCATCCAGGATGAGCTGCACTACCTAAGCCACTTGTGTGGGTTGTACAGTCCTTCTCATGCTACCACGAGTATGAAAGCACAACCAACATTCAAAAGTGACCAAAACATCAGCCAGAAAGTATTGGTGCTGAGATGTGGTCTGTGGTCCCCACCTGCAGAACCACTCCTTTATTGAGGGTGTCTTGATAATTGCCAATAATTTTCATCTGTTGTCAATTCCATTTGCACAACAACATGTGATATTGAATGTCAATCAGTGTTGCTTCCTAAGTGGACAGTTTGATTTCACAGAAGTTTGATCTACTTGGGAGTTATAGTCTGTTGTTTAAGTGTTCCCTTTATTTTTTTGAGCAGTGTATATCTACAGCATTTCCTTGATCCACCCAGTCAGTGATTCTGTCATAGAAGGAAATTAAGTTAGTCTGTTATGACTTATTATTTACAAACCCATTCTGACTCTGGTTAATCACTTCATTCTTATCCAGGTACTGTACGTACATACATGTTGTTTAATAATTTGTTCAAAGATCTTTCCTGGTATAGAAGTCAGAATCACCGGCCAATAGTTCCCTGTGTCCACCTTCATACCCTTTTTAAAGATAGGAACAACATTTGCTCTTCTCCAGTCTTCTGGGACTTCTGATCTCCAAGAATTTTCAAAGATTATGGAGAGCGGTTAAAAAATTTCTTCTTCTATCTCCTTCAGTACTCTGGGGTGTAATTCATCTGGACCTAGAGTCCTTTGTGTCACTTCATGGCTTAAATGTAGTTTCAATAGTAGGTGAATGGGTTCTCTTGAATCCTGCTTGGCCCCTCAGAAAAGTGAGTATGAATTATAGGTCAATGTATGCAGAGTTGGTCTGGCCCACCGGGACACCGGTGAAATGCCCGGTGGGCCCCAGAGAGGAGGAAGAAGAGAAGAAAATAGCAAAAAAAATTTAGGGACGTAGGCCCTTTAAAACTGAAAGCGATCCAGGCAGTCCGGAGTACGCGGTCCCGGCCCACCGCCACGACCAGGGCCGGCGGCACCACCCGGAGAACCCAGGTAAGCGCTGGGGGCCCTGGGTGAACGGGAGGTGGGACACACAGCATGGGGTCTGTGAATTGGGGCCCCCCAGCACCAGCGCTGGCATCGGGGCCCCCTCTAATACTCACCTCTCGTTCTGGCAGCTGCAGTGTCTTCAGCGCCCTGTGACTCTGTGGCGTCTCAGGGCAGATGGTGACATCATCACTGCGTGCCCTTTCTGTCCTGAACATTGCAGAGCCGGGAGAGATGCTGAGTGCACGGGACCTGCGGTGGGAACGGGAGAGGTGAGGATTTGATTTTTTTTTCTTTATGTATGCAGCATTACATGGGCCCCATGATGTCCTGCATAGAGGAGCATTACATGGGCCCCATGATGTGCTGTATGGAGGAGCAGGGGGCCCATAATATACTGTATGGAGCATGGGGCCCATGATATTCTGTATGGAGGTGCATGGGGGCCCATAATATACTGTATGGAGGTGCATGGGGCCCATAATATACTGTATGGTGAAGCATGGGGGCCTATAATATACTGTATGAAGAAGCATGGGGGCCCATAATTTACTGTATGGAGGTGCATGAGGCCCATAATTTACTGTATGGAGGTGCATGGGGCCCATATTTTACTGTATGGAGGTGTATGGGGGCCTATAATATACTGTATGGAGGAGCATGGGGGCCCATAATATACTGTATGGAAGAGCATGGGGCCCATAATATACTGTATGGAGGTGCATGGGGCCCATAATATTCTGTATGGTGGAGCATGGAGGCCTATAATATACTGTATGGAGGAGCATGGGGGCCCATAATTTACTGTATGGAGGTGCATGGGGCCCATAATATACTGTATGTAGGTGCATGGGGCCCATAATATACTGTATGGAGGTGCATGGGGCCCATAATATACTGTATGTAGGAGCATGGGGGCCCATAATATCCTGCATGGAGTTGGATGGGGCCGATAATTTACTGTATGGAGGTGCATGGGGCCCATAATATACTGTATGCAGGAGCATGGGACCCATAATATACTGTATGGAGGAGCAGGGGATCCATAATATACTGTTTGGTGGAGCAGGGGACCCATAATACTTTATGGAGGAGTATGGGGACCCATAATATACTGTATAGAGCATGGGGCCCATAATATACTATATGGAGGAGCATGGGGGCCCATAATTTACTGTATGAAGTAGCATGGGGGCCCATAATATACTGTATGGAGGAGCAGGGGACCCATAATACTTTATGGAGGCGCATGGGGGCTCATAATATACTGTATGGAGAAGCATGGGGGGACCATACTATACTGTATGGAAGAGCATGGGGCCCATAATATACTGTATGGAGGAGCATGGGGGCCCATAATATACTGTATGGAGGAGCATGAGAGCCTATAATATACTGTATGGAGGAGCATGAGGGCCCATAATTTACTGCATGGAATTGGATGGGGTCAATAATTTACTGTATGGAGGAGCAGGGGACCCATAATACTTTATTGAGGAGCATGGGGGCCCATAATATACTGTATGGAGGAGCATGGGGGCCCATAATATACTGTATAGAGGAGCATGGGGGCCCAAAATATACTGTATGGAGGAGCATGGGGCCCATAATATACTGTATGGAGGAGCTTGGAGGCCCATAATACTGTATGGAGGAGCAGAGGGCCCATAATACTGAGTGGAGGAGCATGGGGGCCCATAATATACTGTATGGAGGAGCAGAGGGCCCATAATACTGTGTGGAGGAGCATTGCATGGGGCCCATGATATACTGTGTGAATGAGCATTATATGGTGCCCATAATACTGTATGGCGGACTATGTGATGCCCATAATACTGTATGGGGGACTATGAGGTGTCCATAATACTGTATGGTGGACTATGTGGTGCCCAACAAAACTGTATGGATCACTATGTGGTGCACATAATAATGTATGGCAGACTATGAGGTGCCCATAATACTGTATGGCGGACTATGTGGTGCCCATAATTCTGTATGGCGGACTATGTGGTTCCCATAAAACTGTATGGATAGCTATGTCGTGCCCATAATACTGTATGGCGGACAATTTGGTGCCCATAATACTGTATGGCGGACTATGTGGTGCCCATAATACTGTATGGCGGACTATGGTGCCCATAATACTGTATGGCGGACTATGTGGTACCCATAAAACTGTATGGATGGCTATGTGGTGCCCATAATACTGTATGGCGGACTATGTGGTGCCCATAATACTGTATGGCGGACTATGTGGTGCCCATAATACTGTATGGCGGACTATGACATGCCCATAATACTGTGTGGAGGACTATTTGGTGCCCATATATCGTACTATACCTGTATTTTTTATCTATGCATCAGGAATCATGGCATGTGTTAAAGGGACCCACTGATACTCTTTCACCTGAGGTCCATGAAAACCTGGAGCGGCAGTCGGCACCCATTTTATCGACCATGCCAAATATGAAGCCATAAGAGGACGCCAGGGAACTCAAGAAGGTGAGAAGAATCCCCCCTCTGTGATTGGGCAAGGTTGTGGCCATAGGGTCGGACATAGGGGCCCAGGGAGGTGACATTATTAAAGTGGACATAGGGGCCCAGGATGAAGACATTATAACTGGACATTGGGGTCCAGGATGGGGACATTAAATAAAGGGTCCAGGATCTGGCACCGTAATAAATAAAGGGGTGACAATTACTGTTTGGAGGTCAGGATGAGGAACATACAGTACATTATTGGTTTATTGTGGCAAGTGGGGACATAATTACTATAGGGGCCAATCAGGGGACATTGTTACTGCTGTAATTTAATTTACTTTTGAGGTTACTGTCTTCCATGGGGGAGAACAAAAGGGGGTCCTGCTACTGTGCTGGGCGGCATTATGTCTTTTATTCTTCATCTGACATAGTGTAGAAGTCGAGGAAAATAGTGGGGAATGTGCTCTGGAAGTGATCACTATAGATAACTGTGTTATTTTCTGCAGAGACAAGTCCTTCCTGGAACAAGTGATGATGGTCTGCACTGGATGAAGATGAAAGACTTCCAACTACAGATGTCACAGTTGAGTCAGTGTGTTACTTGTACACTTACACTATATCCTGTATACAGTGTACAGAGCTCATGTGTATAATGTCACTGGTGATCACTGTATTACCTGTACACTGACACTATATACAGAGCTCCTGTGTATAATGTCACCAGTGATCATTGCATTATCTGCACATTCACACTATATACAAAGCTCTTGTGTGTAAGGTCACTGGGGATCACTGTATTACCTGTACACTGACACTATATACAGAGCTCCTGTGTATAATGTCACCAGTGATCATTGCATTATCTGCACATTCACATTATATACAAAGCTCTTGTGTGTAAGGTCACTGGGGATCACTGTATTACCTGTACACTGACAGTATATACAAAGCTCCTGTGTATAATATCACTGGTGATCCCTGTATTACCTATACAGTGACACTATATACAGAGGTACTGTGTATATTGTCACTGGTGGTAATAACAGTGTTAGTATTGTGTTTTGTATTCATGATCAGTATTGTAGTATTCGGTCACTATGTGGTGGTAATTTGTGGTCTGGTCACAGTGTGGCAGTATTTCTCTTTGTATGTGGTATTATTTGTTCCCTATACTCTGGTAATATGTCATATTATTCAGTCACTATGTGGTGGAAATATGTGGTATGGTCATGGTGTGGCTGTATTTGTCCCTTGATTGTAGTATTAGTTGGTCACTACGTGGTCTGTTCATGGTCTGGCAGGATTTGTTCCTTGTATGTAGTGTTATTCGGTCACTGTGGTCTGGTCATGGTGTGGTTGTATTTGTTCCCTGTATGTGGTATTATTGGTCTTGGTATAGGGGTTTTTGTTGTGTATGGCAGTCATTTGTTCTCTCTGATATTACTTAGGTGAAGATTCTTTATTTCCATTAGAGATTAAATACTCCTGTGAAAAAAAGTAATCACCTCTCTACAGGATAAGCGATAACGGATTGATTGGGGGGATCTGACTACTTGGACGCATTCAGCAAAATGTGGAACTTTTCATCCCCATTAGACTGGAGTGGCATGTCCGACTTGACCACTGATCCATTCATTCCCTCAGTGGCTGCACTTGTTTTTTTCTAGAAGCCCCAAAGAGAATGAATGGAGCTGCGGTCAGACATCCCACTTGCCGTTCCATTTTAAAATGAGGATAAGTGTTCTATCAACGATAAAACTTCCTCATTCTTTCAATCGATGCAGTTTCTAATGGTCGAACCTAAGCAATCACCTATCCTGTTGAGTCCACCCATGGATTGGTGATTAGAGTTGAGCGACTTTAGTCGGATTGGGTTTCATGAAACAAAATTTGTTTCAGATGAAACTGGTCTGACTAGGGCAAAAAAAGTCAGAGTTTCGTCCGAAACCCGACCCCAATGCAAGTCAAAGGGAATAAAAGTCGGCATTGAGTGGATGACGAAACTCCAACTTTTTTTTGCCCTAGTCGGACCAGTTTCATCTGAAACAAATTTTGTTTCATGAAATGCGATCCGACCAAAGTCGCTCAACTCTATTGGTGATAACTTGTTTTAACCAAAGAATCCCATTAATGTAAACTAACGTAATTATACATCCAGTTATGGAGGCGCACAGTAGATGTGCAGGAGTCGCCTGCGTTTTACAGCCGATGCTCCACTATAATGAGGATAAACGACTGACAGATATTTGCATATAGCTGTAGGGTGGGCCCCTAGAGTCCATTCCCCTGGTGGGCCCCAGGCACCCCAGTCCGACCCTGAATGTAGGTGACTACTGTCCTTTATGGCAGTTGAGTTTATAATGCAGAGCCACATGTGCCTATGGCCTTCTTTGCTCTGGAGTGCTAACAAGCTGAAACGTGAACCCCAAGTCTTTCCAGATCAACAGTTTCCACTTTCTGGACTCTTATACAGTGGCATGTAAATGTTTGGGTACCCCTGGTCAAAATTACTGTCAGGGCCAGCTCCAGGTTTTTGTGAACCCTGGACAAAAGAGTCTCAGTGGACCATTTTAACCCATATCGCAATTCATGAAGCACAGATACAGCAGATAAATATAGGTATAGTACTTTTTACTTTACATGAATGATATCTATTGTAAATTCTACAATAGCTCAGAAACCAGTGAATCCTCACAACGCACAATGCATGCACTGGGGCAATTCAAAAGTCTGCAGTCAGTATAGTTTCCATACAGTATTATGGGTACCACATAGTCCTCCATGCAATATTATGGGCACCACATAGTCTTCCATACAGTATTATGGGCATCACATAGTGATGCATATAGTATTCTGGGCACCACATAATGCTCTATATAGTATAATGGATCCCATATATTGCTCCATACAGTGAAATGAGCCCCATATATTGCTCCATACATAATAATGAGCCCCATATAGCTGTCCATACAGTATAATGGACCATTTATAATGCTCCATACAGAATAATGGACCTCATAAATTGCTTCATACAAAATGATGGACCCCATATAATGCTCTATACAGAATAATGGGCCTCATATACTTCTCTATACATAATAATGGACCTCGTATAGTACTCCATACAGAATAATGGACCCCATGTAATGTTCCATACAGAATAATGGAGCCAATTTATTACTCCATACAGAATAATGGGCCCCATAAAATGCTCCATACAGAATAATCCACCCCATATAATCCTCCATACAGATTAATGGACCCCATATATTGTTCCATACAGAATAATGGACCACATTTACTGCTCCTTACAGAATAATGGGCCCCATATAATGCTCCATACAGAAAAATGGTCCCCCATGTAATACTCCAAACATAATGGATCCCATTTAATATTTTGTACAGAATAATGGGCTTTAATCAATACAGAATTGCCCCAAATGCCATATATAATGTTCCATACAGAATGGGCACCATAAAATGTTCCTTACAGAATAGGCTCCATATAATGCTCCATACAGAATGGGCCTCATATAATGCTCCATACAGAATGGGCCCATATAATGTTTCATACAGAATGGGCCCCATATAATGCTCCATACAGAATGAGTCCCATATATTGCTTTAACTTTTGTCCCTTTAAAGATCATTTCATCTTCAACTTGCTGTTCACAATAACAGTAATTTTGACCAGAGGTGTCCAAACATTTACATGACACTGTATATCAGGCATTTATAGCATACTAGATGAGCCCCGATGGAGGGCGGTAATGTCATGATGGGGGCAGGCTTTGCAGCATTGAGAATCTCTCCCCCCATGTGCTCACCTGCCTATCTACTCTCTTTCCCCATGAGCTGACTTCTCCCATCTGTGCTCTCTTCTTTGACCTGTCTACCCTTTGTGCTATACCCCTTGTCTGCTGTCTCTCTCCTTCCTGTGCTGTGTTCTCCCCTCATGTGCTGTCCCGTTTGAGCTGTCTCCCCCTGTGCTCTGTGTCTCTCACCCCTGTGCACTTTCTCTCTCCCCCATCTGCTGTCTTCTCCTATCATGTCATCTCTTCTTTGACCTGTGTACCCCATGTGCTCTCCACCACTGTGCTGTCTTCTTCCTTCATGTGCTCTCTCATTTGAGCTGTCTCCCCCTGTGGGTCCTCTTTCATATCTGTGTCTGACCGTGTACATGTAGGGGGTGGACTGACCTAAGGACCTGTCTGATGCGGAAAGAAAATGTAAAAGATGATGTGCACTATACTTTATTCTGATTTGAATATATATGTGTGGGATAACAGCTGGAGTTAGCAAAGGATGATGTAGTACCGGGTTTTGGCCACAAGATGTCGACAGTGAGTAGTGAGAAAAGGACTCAATAACAGCTAGAAGGGGACTGACTAGCGGAGGCCTGGGGTACCGGACAGCTGGACACTGAAGGATCAGTAAGTATTGCAGTCGGCAGACTCAGTCGGGGAAGCACTGTGGCCGTGGGCCTAACGGCAGCCACGGCGAAAGAAACCGGAGGGTTATCGCCGTCAGGAGTAGGAGGAGGTGACGGGTACCCGGGCCTAGGAGGAGAAGCTGTCGTGCTTGCTACGGATGTCAAGAGGGCACCCAATAAAGTTTGGACCTGGTTGAACAAGCTTCTGTATCTGTCGTCAGTCTGTCTCACGGCCAAAAGGGACCACCCCCTCCAGTCGGCACACATACTACATACAGAACATGCCACAGCTCTTGGGCAGGGGAGGAAGCAAAAGACAATACTGACATTACAGTAGGAGATCGCAGAGGATACATTTTATGAGGTAAAATATTGTTTAAAAAGTCATTGAAATATTTTACCTCACAAAATGAATCCTCTGTGATCCCCTGCTGTAATGTCAGTATTGTCAGTATTGTCTTTTGCTTCCTCCCCTGTCCAGGAGATGTGGTATGCTCCTTAGTCAGACACAGACAATTTTTAAAATGAACTTTCGTTCGTGGGAAAACCCCTTTAATGTGACCGGCTTCCTCTGCCTGTAGACATGTTGCGCATCTGCCGCCGGAATTCTTGCAGGCACAGTGCGACAGTGTTCCGCTGGTTGTACTGTGCAAGAGGCTGTGTGAGCGTGAGTGAATGTAAGTGTGTGTGAGAGCGTGAGTGTGTGTGTGTTTGGTGCGTACGGCGTATAGTGTGTGTGTGTGTGTGTGGTGCGACGGTGTTCCGCTGGTGGTACTGCGCAATAGGTTGGTACCATCAGCAGTTTCCATATTGAGACACCCATCACTTGGGTGTCCCAAAATGGCAGTCGGTGAACTTCCTCCTCTTGGAATTCTGGCATACGGTGACATCTGGACAGAACAGGAAATGAAAACATTACAAGGCAATTATATAAATAGATACTTTTGATATGACAGAAGCGTCTTAGATGTAAATACTCCTTTAAAGGGAACCTGTCAGTTGATTCATCTTGCTCAAACCAGGCAGAGCATGAATTGCAGCCGGGCCGTATGGCTGCAGCTAGCCATACTTTTCTCTGAAATGCGCTGGTATTTGAGGGAAAATATACTTTGCAGATCCAGCCTGGGACCATAGCTGGAGTCTTATCTTGTTTGGCTCCGTCCCAAGGTGCCTCTTCCAGGACTGCTGTAGGTGATTGACAGGCCTGTGAAGGAGAGACCAGTCAATCACCTTCTGCAGCATTGGGAGAAGCCGGCCAGGGGTGGTGTTGGACTACTCTTACCTGTGGCTATGGTCCTTGGCTTTGGAGTGTCTCAGAGAAAAATATACCTGCCCGCAATGGTGCAGCCAGGCTGCAAATTTTGCTCCCCATGGTTTGGCCAGCCTGAATCATCTCACAGGCTCTGTTTAAGTCTTATTGAAGTTTTTGGGAGTGATTCAATATGACAATATGGCCATCAGACCAGAAAAGATTGTTCATCCCTGCGTGAGAGGAAGTAGATGGGCCCCACCAAATATTACGGGGTCTGTCTGGCTCCTGTTATGACCACGGGTTTTTTTTTGGAATAAAACAAAAAGTGCATCACGCACAACTTTATTTTCAGTTTTAAAAATGGACAAGTGACCGAAACCAAGATGGACCGCATAATAATCAGAGAGGGGCCACTCGGCTTCCGCTGGCATCACGTATATGTACGTAAATATTGCACATGGATTATGTTTGGTCCTACAGGTGGACTTTTTTCATAAAAAGGGAAAAGTTGTGGCTCTGGGAAAATGAGGCAAAATTAAAAAAACTAAAGCTGACAGGAAACAGCCTGTGTAAAACGTGAGGTGAAGCACTTAGTACAAGTGAGCTGTTGTCCTTCAGGAGCCGCAGCCTCCATGTTTTCAGCTCTCCACACGAGTGTCGTCCTCTATCACTGGAGCTCCATATTCACCTGAGAGAAGCCGCCCACACACAGGCAGCGCTCGGAGCCCGCCGCTGACGTCACGTGAGGGGCAGCGCTCAGAAGCCGGCTCTGCACTCTGCACCTCGCAAGGGCAGCAGCTCTTCACAAGCCTCCGACAAGGACGAGTACTGCCCTCTCCCTCTCCACTGCCACTGGGTAAGAAGTAGTTCTTCATCTACAAGTTGTGTGTTGTAGGCTATAATGCCTTCTCCGTGCAGAGCCAGGACCATATCTGGGCAAAATATTCGTTTGTCACTAAAGGGGGGACTGCTCGGCTTCCCCTCTATAAATAGCGCTAGCCAGTGATCCATAGGGATGGAGACAATGCCCAGCCTGAGGTCATCCTCCTATTACTGCAGACCTTCTGTGTCCTCCTGTATTATTCCTTTAGGCTTTTCTGTGTACATACAGTTGTCTTCCTGCGCCACATACGCAGAGGAAGCATAAAGTCGCCATTCACACCACAGTGGGAGTGCTGTCCGTGGAAAAAACTGATGACACGCGGACCGACGTTATTCAGTAGGACTTTTTACACGGATCAAGCGTCCTCGCAGCAATATTCCCTTCCGTGTGTCAGATGAAAGCCATTCAGGTCTGTTGGGGCGCGAAACAAATCGAATTGTCAGTGAAGCGTCCAACTTTTACGGATAGATTGCATTTCTTAACGTACAAAGCTGTTTTGGTCTTGTACATTTCTTTCACTGCTGATTTAGAAATATAGATGAAAAATCGTTTTTTTCTGGATGAAAATCTGATATATATATTATATTTTTACATGAAATTAGCCATAGGGTAATATGACCTATACAGCTGCAGTAAGTGAGGAATCGCTTTAGTTCCAATTCGTAATGTTCAGCAATACGATTACTAATAGACAAATCCAGAAAAAAATGTCTCCTTCATCTGGGCTAATTCCAGCTCTGTG
The DNA here is from genome assembly GCF_039654945.1 of Dendrobates tinctorius. Taxonomy (NCBI): domain Eukaryota; kingdom Metazoa; phylum Chordata; class Amphibia; order Anura; family Dendrobatidae; genus Dendrobates; species Dendrobates tinctorius. The sequence goes on along the minus strand of NW_027361827.1, from coordinate 25,147,355 downwards.
AGAAGCCACATAAAGAATGATATTACTTATAGCATTATTACTGGATCCCAGATATACGAGCCTTCTCCAGATGTGGGAACCTTCTTGGCCGGTCCTGTCCATCTCCATTTACTACTTAGGAATACATCAGTGGATTGTGAGTTACCTTCCAGAACTAACTGTGCTGAATACTATTAGTCATACTTATTGACGCTAGCATGTCTGTATTCCATTAATATCACGGCATTTACTGGCACCCACGTAATCTCTGTGCTTTATTGCTTGTTGGCATATTAGAGGCTGGATAGAACGGCACACCATTTCATGATATTGTCATAAGTCGCGTTCCCGTTGGGAAATGAGCAGAAACTGCTTTTCTTTCCCATTCTTGTTTGTAAGATGCTGTCTGGTGCCATCCAGAAGCCTAAATGTAACCCCAGACGATCACAGATGCAATTTGTATGCATAAAGATTGTCACCAGGACAGATTTCTTCAACCTCATATGCCCTATGATTTTCTGAACTACAAATTATTTAAAGAAGGATACCGCGTTGTCAACTAAAAACTATAAAAAGGAAGAAGTCCGCAAAATACACCAGCAATGTGGATCCTTAAATAATTGCCAGTAATAACTAGCTGCCTGGAAAGTGTATAGTGACTTATAATCATACAGCGTTCCTACTATATATATTTTAAAGTGAGGATACTAGCCGTCCAGTGTATACGTCAGCATATATTATAATCCAAAACTGATATATACATGTGCTGTTTCATGCCCTCCACGGAACTTACTGCTTACCCTTGCTGAGTGCTTGCCAGTTACCTGGCTGGAACCCGCTCGGTAGATGCGGAAGATCCAATTAGCTGCTTCCTGGCCTCGTGATGTGAGGTGATGCACAGGGTAAGGCAGAAGCAGGTGCAGGTGCGCGGAAAAGCAGAGCCAGGGGCTCTCCAGCCGGTAGCGTCCCCGGTTACTAGGCAGGAAAGAAAAAATGGCCGACTGCGTGTGTTTGGTTTGTGACGTCACTGCCGCTACGGAACGTTTGGAGGGTCAGAAAGCTTTGACGCATTTCAAGGGACTCCGTTCCTCTTCATCAGGAACCCTGATACTGGCCAGAGCACCCTGGCTCTGCTTATCTGCGCACCTGCCTTACCTTGTGCATCACCTCATATCGCAAGGCCAGCAACCAGCTAATATTTGGATCTCCCGCGTATACAGAGCAGGTCCCAGCCAGGTAACTGGCAAGCACTCAGCAAGGGTAAGCAGTAAGCCCCATAGAGGGCACTAAACAGCACATGTATATATCAGTTTTGGATTATAATATATCTACCGACTTATACACTGGATAAGTCACTATACACTTTTCAGACAGCTAGTTATTATTGGCAATTATTTAAGAATCCACATTGTCGGTGGATTTTGCGGACTTCTTGCTTTCGTATAGTTTTTACTTGACAGCGCGGTATCCTTCTTTATATAATTTGTTGTTTACATAGTGACAGAGTTTAGCACACAGTCTGTTTAGGTACCTGCTGCTGCATTCAATATTAGGGGGCGCCAGTGTGTCCCATACTGACTGTCTGAACTAGTTAGGGAGTCTCCTTTTCAGGATCCACATTTCTTGACTAGAGTGGAGACTAGTTATATCATGCTTTGGAGAACCAGTCCTACATTACATTTATCACCCATTAAATATGTTTAGCTAGGTGTCCCCTCATTAAAGGTGCACACTTTGTGATCAATTTATTCAGAGACCATCCAACAAAGAAGATTTTTATTAAAGAAGAAATCAGAGATGTATAGGCTGCAGCCACGGTTTCTCCCATGTGATGTATAGGCTGCAAATTCAGCAATTCCCATGTGACGTATAGTCTCCAGCCCCAGCATCTCCCATGTAATGTATAGAATGCAACCCACCATCTCCCATGTAATGTATGTGCTCCAGCGTCACCCATGTGATGTACATGCTGCAATCCCAGCTTCTCCCTTATGATGAACATGCTGCAGCTTTAGCATCTCATATGTGATGTATATATCCCAGTGTATCCTATGTGATGAATACACTCTAGGCCCAATGACCCTTATGTGATGTACATTCATGTCCAAAAGTGTTGGCACCCTTGAAATTGTTCCAGAAAACTAAGTATTTCTCCCCAAAAATTATTGTAATTACATATGTTTTGATATATACATGTTTATTTACTTTATGTATGTTGAAACAACATAAGAAAGAGAGGAAAAAAAGGCAAATTGGACATGGTTTCATTCAAAACCTCTAAATGGGCCATAATTGTTGTCAACTTCAACTTAATATTTGGAAACAAATGGAAAACCCAGCTCACCTGCAGCGGCATGTGGCGTGCAGAAGCATGTAGTCTCACGTGCAAACAATGTGAAAAAAAGGTAGGAAGATTGTTCCAGGTTCTGATATAAGTCCAAGATATATTCAAGTTTTAAGGTCATGGCAAGATTCTGTTCACACAGGCTTATGTGGTAACGCGTTTCAAACACTCGAAGGTGTTCTTTCTCAAAGCTTAGCTTTGAGAAAGAACACCAGCACACCTTTGAGTGTTTGAAACTCTTGCCACATATCAGAAATGGAACAATCTTCTTCCTTTTTTTCAACTTAATATTTGGTTGCATACACTTTGGAATAAATAACGGGAATCACTTCCTAGAACCATCAACAAGCTTCTTACACCTCTCAACTGGAATTTTGGACCACTTCAGGTCTCTCATATTTGAAGGAGAGACCTGAATCAGTTTTAAGATCTCTCCACATGTGTTCAATGGGATGTAAATAAAGACTCATTGCTGACAACTTCAAAACTCTCCAGCGCTTTGTTTCTATCAATTTCTGGGGCTTTTTGAAATCTGTTTGGGGTCATTGTCCTGCTGGAAGACCCATGATCTAAGACGCAAACTCAGCTGACATTGAGCCCTACATTGTGACCCAAAATCTTTTGGTAATCTTCAGATTTCATGATGCCTTGAACACAGTCAAGGCACCCAGTGCCAGAGGTAGCAAAACAACCTCAACAAATTTTTCAATGTCCATGATATTTCACTAGGTACTGTTTTATTTCTTTGTAGGCAACGCTCAGTTTTCTATAAAAAGTAGATATGCTTTACCAAAAAGCTCTATCTTGGTCTCATCTGTCCACAAGAGTTTTCCCAGAAGGATTATGGCTTACTCACGTACATGTTGGCAAACTGCAGTTTAGCTTATTTATGTCTGCGTCAGCAGTGGGGTCCTCCTGAGCCTCCCCTGGCATAGCATTTCATTTCATTCAAATGTCAACAGATAGTTCGCACTGACAATGATGCATGATGAGCCTGAAGGACAGCTTCAATTTCTTTCAAACTTGATTGGGACTGCTTATCCAGGATCCGCAATATCCTGCATTGCAACCTTTCATCCATTTTTCTTAGCCTTAATGTAATTTTCCAAGTTTTGGACCTCCGACCATGATGTCTTCTGATCTGCAAAGGCTTCTGTTAGTTCCTTAAAATGCTGCTGTGAATGATGTGGTGAATCTCCATTTCACATATGAAGTGGGCGTAGACAAGTTACCATTCCCAGACATCCTATTTCAAAAGAATTAGAATGGAGAACTAATTATGCAAACATACAAAAAAAACACAAATTCCCTTCTAACATGGGAAAGCAACCATTCCATCCCATGTGAGACAGTGACTAGCGTTATTGTGAATGGCCGGTATGTGTCGGAGAGGCGGAGGTCCTCTGCTCTGTTAGCCTGGAAGGTTTCTCTGGGACCTGTAGTTCCACAAGCCTTATTTAGTTTATGAGGGCTGGGCTTGCAGGTTAGCCGGAGAGCTGGGTGGGTCGAGCTAACCACCTACCTCCCATCAATGGGTGTGTCTCATGGGATACAATGAGACTGTTGTTTGGTCACTTGGTCTCTGTGCTGGAAGGTCCTGGAAGAAGACAGGCTTTCTGGAAAGCACATGGAGGAGGACATGTGCCTGCAGAGTCTGTGACGGCTATCCGAGTTGGGGAAAACTACCGTCCTCCTGAGGGTCTGGAACTGACGGGTTGGAGCTTGTCAAGCAAGTCATAGTATGGGTCAGTGATCCCAGTAAGGCACTTTCCCTGGAAGTCAGGACTGACAAGAAGTCTGCATGTGGAGCGGAGCTCCTGGAAAGTAAGCTCGGACAAGGGGGTTGTAGGAAAGGCAGGCAAGTGTATTTGCTATTGGAACACAACATGTTCCGTTGATGTAAGGAAATGGACTATACTTTATGCGGGTTTATGCTGTGTAAATAAACTGCATGGACTGTTTAAGTGAAAAATCGTTCCTGTGTGCCATCCCGCTGCCAAGTAAGTGTTCCCCAACCCATTCAGTGAGCGTTATCTTACACCCACTAAAAAATAGAATCCCAAAGGGCCAATATATGAAATTATGGAGGAATTGCTCTAATAACACCAGTTTTGAATAACAGGCAAGGGACCTCAATGGGGTATGAAGAAAAGGTTACATCCAGAGCATACAGAGAAATGCAGTCTAAGGAGCACACTTCCCGGTCCTTCAAATGGACAAAAATATTGGTGGTTTGGTTAAATCATTTCCACAAATTACCTATAAAAAGGGTAGATCATTGAGGGACAGGCTTGTACCCAGCCACTACACACCACAGGAGGATAGAAATTTACTAAAAACTGTCACAAAAGGAAACTAAAGATGTATTGGCTGTGTGGCATGCAAGTTGATAACGCAAGGCAAAAGCTTCATGAGCAATGTGACGAGAGAAACATTCCTGATTAGGTCTTTCATCAATTGTAGATCCAAAGGAGTTACTGTATCTGCAAAGGCACATGCCAGTGCCTTATGGAATATGTGGGAAAAGCGAAAAGAGCATTGAGAAGGCAGGTAGGGGAACATTTGCGGGATATTGTTAGTAAAAGAGACACACCCTTAGCCAGGCAGCATGGACACATAGAAGTAATGAACTTCATGGGGATTGAATGTATGACGACCCCCCTTAAGAGGAGAAGACTGGGAAATAAGGTCCTACAGAGGGAAACTTTATGGATATATAGACTACAAACCACTACACCTAGAGGCCTAAATGAACAAATTTCATATAATTTTTTTTTGTAGGTCGAGGGTCAGAAGTGTAGGGACATCCACCGTCGAGTCATATAGAGTATAGAGGATAGACTAGACCAGTTCTTGATTAGGGCTGTTTTGGTTAGAGCTCTACTCATAGGGATAATCCACCCACCTTCCTACACACTTATTGTATAGTCCCATTATTCGATCTTACCATCCCCCTCCAGGTGTATAATTTCTCTGCCTGGATATCACCTGGTACAACAAACAAGAAATCCCTAATTTTCTCATGCTCCTTTTGAGTTGAATGTGCTTTTATTTAGGAAAATCTTGCCTTCAATATGTTTCTTCAATACTATAGATGCTGTGATTAACTTTCTGCCAATACTCGTTTTAGGGTGAGTATATCACAGGTGATTAATGCTTGTCACTTTGTCACTGCCTATACTCCTATATTGCTTGCCTTATTATATATAGTATAAAAACGAATGCATGGGCCATGCACATACAGTGAAGAAGTCGGTAAGACAGTGTTCACACCACCAAGAGACTGGAACACAGAGAAACGCAGTACAACAAACGTGAAAAAGTACTCTGGTGTAAAAAAATTCCAACAATGTACAGCTAGTGCTAGTAAAAAGATGATAACAAAACAGGGTATTTAGTTGATACGTTTTTTGCAAAAAATATACGCTAAGCCGCTCTACCAACGCCAAGGTATACCCCCTCAGAGCAGTCCTATCCAATGTATTTAAAACCTGACCATGTGAACAGTACCTATATGAGCAGGGTTCAGAGAGGTAATGTCTGATGTGAGCATGATGTGTGAGGCTGGTTTCACACTTGCGTTTTTTTGCGCTGCGTTTTTGCGCATACATTTTTTTTCCTATACTTAACATGGGTGCCCATAGTCATGCTTTTGTACGTGTTTGTATGCACATGCGTTTTTTTGTAGTGTGTGCCTGAGCGCACAAAATGCATCCTGTTGCATTTTTTGTGCGTCCGACCAGTCTCAAAAAAACGCATGCACACGCAATGCGCACAAAATTCACCCAAAACACATTATAGTCTATGGGAGCGCTGACGTGCGCATGGTCATGGGCACATCTGCGCAAAAAAAGCATGCGCAAAAAAACAAGAAAACGTATAAAACCGCATTATGTGTTTTTTTTGCGCGTTTGCACTGCGCACGCAGCGCAAAAAAAACGCAAGTGTGAAAGTAGCCTTAGACAGCTTTATATGTGCATGGCCTACATGTTGTACTGTGTTTATCTGTGTTCCAGTATCTTGGTGGTGTGAACACTGTCTACCGACTTGTTCACTGTATGTGCATGGCCCATGCGTTCGTTTTTATTCCATTGGTTTCTTGCTTTTGCAAGTCTTTGGGAGGTTTCCACCCCCCTCCCATGTGGGCAATGCACATATAAAGCTGTCTCACACAGCATGCCCACATCAGACATTACCTCTCTGAACCCTGGTTATATAGGTACTGTTCACATGGTCACGTTTTAAATGCATTGGATAGGACTGCTCTGAGGGGTATACCTTGGCGTTGGCGGAGCAGTTTAGCATACATTTTTTGCAAAAAAAGTATCAACTAAATACCCTGTTTTGTTATCATCTTTTTACTAGCACTTGCTGTTCATTGTTGGAATTTTTTTTACAGCAGAATATTTTTTCACGTTTGTTGTACTGTGTTCCAGTCTTATTATATATGGTGCCTGAGCGCACCTATTTTGTAAAGCAAGCATTAGCTACATGGATTCGTAGCCACCTCACTACCACCAACCCGCTCGGTGTCTCCTGTGTGATGAATACTGCAGTCTCTGGGTCTCCTTTGTGATGTACATATAGCAGTCCCGATGTTTCCTATGTGCTGTATACAGCAGTCTCAGTGTCTCCTATGTGTTGTATATATAGCAGCCACAGTGCCTCCTATGTGATGTATAGTGTAGACTCAGTGTCTTCTATACAGTGTGTATGTATAGCAGTTCTAGTGTCTCCTATGTGATGTAAACAGCAGTCTTGGGGTCTATGTGATGTCTATATAGCAGTCTCGGTGTCTACTATGTGATGCATACACAGTAGACCTCACACTGTTTGAGTTCTATAAATGTAACGTGAGCAGTGATGAATTACCAACTGTAAAGAGACTGGCAGTATAATATACAATGTGTTCAGAACAATTTACTGCTGCAAGTTATTTACAAAACTTATCGCAAAGAGTCGACTGCGCTCCAGACCGACGCAAATCTGGGAAACTAGTTGCAAGTTACAACATCATCAATACCACCTAACATCACACGCCTCACCAAAAAAAAAGCAGTTCTTTCCATCAAATTGGGGGTGAGCTAATTAAATATTCGACCAAATGTAACAGGGTAAATTTCAAGTTGATAATTTTGACTGTTGTGGAGGGACGAGCCAACTAGCCAAACTTAAAGATGATATTTGGGACTTTGGGTTTTCTGGCTATGAAGATATGAACTTACCAGCAGGCACTTGCTAACTACCTCCCTGTGATGATGTGTTCCACCTCAGGCACCAATCTCTCTGGTTTTATTTGATCTCATGTCAGCAGTGCAGCTCTTTCACTTCCAGTCTTCTCTGTCAATGGGGCATCACTGCCAAAGTCATGCTGATTGACAGCCAGCTCAGGTAGGCAGTGGGTAGTTGGCTGTGAATCAGCATGCCATCATCAGTGACATCACATCGACCGAGTAGAAGAGAAGAAGCTACTCTGTCAACACGACATCACCAGAAGTGGGAAAAATCACCGGCAGGAGTAGTTCATGGCAGATCGTCTCAAGGTAAAACTGGCAACTAGATAGGAGCTACTTGTCATTAAGTTATTAGCTCTGTAGTCAAAAAGTCCTAATGTCCCAAATAACCCTAGTAATTATACTCATTATTATCATTTTGTTTTTTATTAATTTTTTAACTTAAAGGCAATCTATGAGCAGGTTTTTGCTATGTAATCTGAAGACAACAGTAGATAGAGGCTGAGACATAGATTTCAGGTATGTGTCACTTGCCAAAGGTGCTGTAGTTTACTAACTGTGAGAGATTTATCACTAAGAGATTAACATTGCTTTTTTGCTTTTCTGGCAACTAAGCACCTCACTGTCTTTGGATATTGTGCATGGAGAGCCTGGTGTGGGCGGGGTTAGGTTTCTCAGCTCTGCTTCATTCTAAATCTAAAAGCTCTGATTATGTAAGTGATACATTGTTGCACTGAGCTGCTCATTGCCTATATCATTCTGCTCTCATATGAGGTAGCAAAAACCTGCTGACAAATTCCCTTTAATATTGAGCAGAATTAAGCCTATTGACTCTCTGCTACGGCTAATACATGTTAAGATAGGGCTTATTGTAACATGTATTCTCATAGAAGCTAAACAAAATCATATACCGTAGTTTACTGCTTTTATAATTGAGCAACTGTAACTACACAGTGCTATATAATATGATGACTGTAACACATTAAGAGGATAACAACTTTGATGCGAGTGCTTCTTTAAAGGGGTTGTCCGGTCATCTGTTGATAGTCTGCAGTCACTGCCTAGCCGCAAAATTCAAAATTCTTACAGTGTGTACACTGCACTCTGCACTCCGCCAGGATACTCTGACCTTGTCGAGAAGAGCAAACGGTCGCATGACCAGAAGTATATGATTTGCATATTTATGACCACATTCCGGCCAGACGTGACCGGCCTTGCTCAATCAACTTATATTGAGCTAGGCTGAGCATGTCTAGTCGGCACATGACTGCATGTATGCAAATCACTTACTTGCAGTCACCAGACCGCCCGCTCTCACAAGCAACACTGAAGAATCCTGACATTGTGCAGTGCATGCTCTTTGAGAATTCAGAAGTGTCAAGCCACAATGAGTAACTGCAGGCTTTTGGCAGAAGACTGACAATCGCATTAAAAGTATTAGATTTTTTATTTATTTTGTGACATATAATTAAATTACCTCAAGGCTTTTATATAGTTATAATGGCAGAGACATGTCCATCTTTTTTATATCTAAAGATCTAGGGAAAGCCAGTTATCACCTATCCATCGGATAGCTGTTAACTTATAGATCAGTGGGGTTCTAACTACTGAGACCCACACCAATCCTCAGAACGGGGATCTTATATCACCGTTAGAATGGAGTGACGGTGCGCATGTTTGGCCACCGCCCAGGTCATTCCTTATGGGGCTGCTGAGCACAGCACTCTGCTTTTTCCAGCAGCTCCATAAAGTATGAATGGAGCGGCAGTCAGGTAACCAGCCTATTACTTTATTTTGCAATGGGCATAAACGTGCCCCTGTTGGGAATAAATATGATCTACTTTGCAAATTGTAGTGTGTCTCAGTGGTTGGATCCCCACCTATCTTGTGGATAGGTGATAACTTGTTTTCATCGGACAGCCTCTTTAACGTATATTTGTTTCAAATGTGAAAAGGATAGTCAACACCCCAAGAAATTATTCAAAGTTTTTGCAGGACTTGAAATAATGTAAGAATGTTTACAGAGCAGAGCAATATCATATATGAATGTGCTTCAGATGTGATATCATACATGGCATAAATGTAGCCGTGCACATGGTCCTAGGTTTGGCGATTTTTATGGTAAATGATTTGTAAATGTGATTTAAACAACAGAAAAATTTACGTAGGACTTGTCATGTGTGTAAAGCCTATTTTTCTTGGAATACAAATTTGGAAATATGTCTTCCCTACAGACAGTAAGTTGAATCAGACACAAATACATCCATAGTGCCCCAATATCAGAGCCCAAAACAGTTCTCTCATATCGCAGTTAACAACACCAGGCACATAAGATCTGAGATGTGAATTTATATTTGGATGCACAACTTCTGTAATATTTAGTTTCCTTGAGAGTTTTAATTAAAATAATCAAATGTTACGGTATATTTTAGGGCTATAGTTTTTGTTGTTTTGTTCTTTTTTAATTGATTTGGGCCCGTCCTATACTTTTCTTTTTTTATAGATCCAACATAAATGAACCAATCACAGTGTTCCATGACAGCCCAACACACGTCCCACACAACAGAGCCATGCCATTATTGTGGCAAATAAGCTAGTGCTACACATATGCCAAGCACAAGTTGGCATTTTCATTGAATTGATATGTTTTACAAAATTAATTACCTGAAAACATAGGTCTATGAGTTGTCCTTGTCCTGTTAGGTTCAAATTTTTGGCAGGGCATTCTAGGACCATTTTTGCTTTGTTGTTTTGCTAAAAAATAAATGTGATATGAAATAAACAGTTAATTTATGAGCATACTGGCATGGTGAGCAGACGGCAAATCATGTCCTACGAGGAACTGTTAAAGGATCTGGGAATGTTTAGCTTGCGAAAAAGAAGGCTAAGGCTAGTTTCACACTAGCGTTTATTCCACGCAGCGCACGGCGCCGCTAAGCCTCGCCCCCTGCTGGCTCCCTGCCCGCCCCATCCGGTCATCGCCACCTACTATCGCACATGGACGCTTGCGATCTGCGCACCCTATCTTTAGCATTGGGTGCGCAGATCGTGCGCTGGCCGTGCGCTAGTAGTATTTTGGCGTGCGCTGCGCACTTTTGAAGGTGCGCCCGTGTGCGCCGAACGCAGCATGTTGCATTTCGGCGCTCGGCGCGCCTTCAAAAGTGCACAGCACACGCCAAAATCCTACTAGTGCACGGCCAGCGCATGATCTGCGCACCCAATGCTAAATATAGGGTGCGCAGATCGCAAGCGTCCATGTGCGATAGTAGGCGGCGATGACCGGATGGGGCGGGCAGGGGGCGGGGCTTAGCGGCGCCGTGCGCTGCGTGGAATAAACGCTAGTGTGAAACTAGCCTAAAAGGAGACTTAATAGCTGTCTACAAATATCTGAAGGGATGTCACAGTACAGAGGGATCATCATTATTCTCATTTGCACAAAGAAACACTAGAAGCAATAGGGTGAAACTGAAAGGGAGAAGATACAGATTAGATATTAGAAAAAACTTTTTGATAATGAGGATGATCAATGAGTGGAACAGGCTGCCACGAGAAGTGGTGAGTTCTCCTTCAATGGAGGTCTTAAAACAGATGCTGGACAGACATTTGTCTAAGATGTTTTAGTGAATTCTGCATTGAGCAGGGGCTTGGACACGATGGCCAAGGAGGTTCACATCTGTCTGAGATGGTTTAGTGAATCCTGCATTGAGCAGGGGGTTGGACATGACGGCCCTGCATGTCTTTTCCAACTCTAACATTCTATGATTCTGTGCTGGAGTTTTCAGAAATAGAAGCAAGATCAAGCTGACTTAACGAGAACATATCATATATAAAATGCTATTGACCTGCAGATATGGGGTTCTGAAGCTGCCTGGCGCCTGCACGAGAGCCCCACTGTCGTGAAGAAATTAGCTTTATTCCTCCCAGCAGCCTCCGGCTTTCAGTCATAGAGGTGCCGCTGACGCAGCCTCACTCACCAGCACTGTCTGTCGGCTAGCGATAACATTGGTGTTCCATTGCTTTATATCTGGTAGTTATCATTAATACTTTGCTGTGATGTACATGCACATTTCAGGATTGTTAATGTATATTTCCACCCTTCCAACCTTTATGAAGCTTTAGGAGGGTTAAAGTTATCAAATGTGTTATCTGGACATGTATTTTTGGAAGCATGTGCTTACCTTTCTTTGCTCCAGCTTCTATTACAAAGTCAGAGAATCAGTGTAAAGGTTAAAAGTCATATGAAACTGAAGAAACAAGTGGGAGAAATTGGTGTCCAATGCTTAAATTTACAATTATTTGTTACATACTAACTGTAAAGGGTTTATTCATATAAGAAAGTGGTGTTTTAACAGACAGCATGATTATATAACATCACTTAGCTCTATGCACACATCTGCGTATAGACTGAAGGCTGTAATGTAGATCTGTGCATGCATAGGTGTTGGTACAAAGCCATTTATAATCCACTTACGTTATAATGTAACTTTAGGATACAATGTTAACTGTAATTAAAGGAACCTGTCAGCAGGATTGTGCTCAGTAAACTACAGACAGTGTCAGGTTGGTGCCGTTATTCTGATTAAAATGACACCTTGGTTGATGAAATCAGTTTTGTGGTTGTTTAATCTTTATTTTCAGTTTTCAGTTAATGAGATTCTCGTGCTTCAGAGCGGCCTGTGGGGGGCCTTCATGTGGTGCTCTGCTCAGATATGCATCCTTATAGCTTATGACGGGTCACTAATCCCTCAGTGACCTTCCACCTATTTTAAATACTGATTATTATGCTATTGTTTGGCACCGGTGACTGTGCTGTAGCATGAACCAATATATAATATGCATATCTTCATTTTATGTAGGCATTTTGTTTTGTTGAAAAAAAAATTATCTTAATCAAAATGGTGTCAGCGGCCACGCCTGCGCAGTAGCAACTATTACGTTCCGATAGATGCTACTGCACATCAAGAGGCTCCATCAAGATGGCGCCGGCGGCACCTGCGAGGTAGCATCTATTGGAAAGTGATAGATGCTACTGCGCAGGTGCGGCATATTTTGGCGTCATTTTGATTAAGTTAAGTTTTTTTCCCAACAAAACAAAATGCCTACATAAGATGACTATATACATATTTATACATCGGATCGTGCTACAACGCAGGCAGTGCCTGCATGCTGATTGTTTTGTTTTTGCTTTTTTCAAAGAATAGTATATTCAGGGTGTAAAATAGGGGGCAGGTCACTGAAGGATCAGTGAACTGTCATAAGCCCAAAATATGTAATCAGAGCATCACTTGAAGACCTCCCCCCACAGGTCACCCTGGAGCACGAGAATCTCATTAACTCAAAACTGAAAATAAAGATTAAAGTACAAACCACAAGACGGATTACATCAACCTAGGTATCATTTTGATCAGTATAACAGCGCCAACCTGAAAGAATCTGTAGTTTACTGAGCACAATCCTGCTCAGGTTCACTTTTATAATTACATATACAGGTGCTTCTCACAAAATTAGAATGTAGCCAATACAAAAAGTGAAACTCATATAGAGTCGTTACAGAGCGATTTATTTCAAGAGTTTATTTCTGTTAATGTTGATGATTATGGCATAACAGCCAATGAAAACCCAAAAGTCATTATCTCAGTAAATTAGGATAATTAACAAAAAACACCTGAAAAGGCTTCCTAAGTGTTTAAAAAGGTCCCTTAGTCTGTTTCAGTAGGATCTACAATCATGGGGAAGACTGCTTATTTGACAGATGTCCAGAAGGCAGTCATTGACACACTCCACAAGGAAGGTAAGCCACGAAAGGTCATTGCTAAAGGAGCTGGCTGTTTGCAGAGTGCTGTATCCATGCATAATAATGGAAGGTTGAGTGGAAGGGAAAATGTGGTAGAAAAGGTGCACAAACAACCTGGATAACCGCAGCTTTGAAAGGATTGTTAAGAAAACGCAATTCAAAATTTTGGGGGAGATTCACAAGGAGTGGACTGCTGCTGGAGTCGTTGCTTCAAGAGCCACCACACACAGACGTATCCAGGTCATGGGCTACAAGTGTCACATTCCTTGTGTCAAACCAATCATGACCATTACGCAATGCCAGAAGCATCGTAACTGGGCCAAGGAGAAAAAGAACTGGACTGTTGTTCAGTGGTCCAAGGTGTTGTTTTCAGATGAAAGTAGATTTTGCATTTCATTTGGAAATCAAGGTCCCAGAGTCTGTTGGAAGAGTGGAGAGGCACACAATCCAAGCTGCTTGAGGTCTAGTGTGAAATTTCCACAATCAGTGATGGTTTGGGGAGCCATGTCATCTGCTGCTGTAGGTCCACTGTGTTTTATCAAGACCAAAGTCAGCACAGCTGTTTACCAGGAAATTTTAGAGCACTTCATGCTACCCTATGCCAACAAGCTTTTTTGGAGATGGAAATTTAATTCTCCAGCAGGACTTGGAACCTGTCCACACTGCCAAATGTACCAATACCTGGTTTAAAAATAACATATCGCTGTGCTTGATTGACCAGCAAACTCGCCTGACTTAACCCAATAGAGAATCTATGGGGTACTGTCAAGAGGAAGATGAGAGACACCAGACCCAACAATGCAGAGGAGCTGAAGGCTGCTATCAAAGCAACCTGGACTTCCATAACACCTCAGCAGTGCCACAGACTGATCGCCTCCATGCCACACTGTATTGATGCAGTAATTGATGCAAAAGGAGCCTCGACCAATTATTGAGTGCATTTACTGAACATACATTTCAGTAGGACAACATTTCGGATTTTAAAATAATTTTTCAAGCTGGTTTTATAAAGTATTCTAATTTACTGAGATTACTTTTGGGTTTTGTAGGGATTCACTCTGGTAGGTAATGGCAGGGCTGCAGTAACGAGGCAACACATAGGCTTAAAGTCCAATTTCAGTGGTTTAATGTCATGTTGCAAACAGCAGATTAACAGAAAGTAAGGAAAAACATAAATATACTCCAGCTTGGAGAACCACTGGTCCAAGACTCACCCCATGCACGGGACGGGCTTAACTAAGCGGCTGCCAGGTCCGCGGCATCCGCCAGGTGCCATTCCCAGGGTTCTTGAGAGTCTTGCTGCTATAGTCCTGCAGCACAGGGATCCTGTATACAAGTTCAGGCTAAGTCCAGCCAAGCTCCTGTAACTTCCAGACACACTCACCATGTGCCAATCACCAACCTCCATTACATAGCTCATATCCCCTCCCACCAGTGAGGTAGACATCACATGGGCTGATCACGTGACCCTGACATCATCGCAGATCCTGTCTTTAGGGAAAAAACCCGGACAAACATTAATCTGCGGAAGAAATATATCTATCATCCAGTAAAACACCCTTTACTGTACCACATACCTCCCTCCTATGTTCAACCCTAAGGAGGAGGACACATGACATACAGTGAACTCTGGACAGGACATCTGCATTCCCCTGTAGTCTGAATGCACGATGTTCTACTGAAAACTTAAAATTTAGCAGGGACAGGAACCACCTGGTGACTCGTGCATTTCTCTCCTTAGCTTGACTCATCCATGTAAGAGGAGAATGATCTGTCACCAACCGAAATGTTCTCCCCAGCAAATAGTAGTGTGGCGCCCCTGAGGCTCAGTCGCCACAGAGGTACTGCACCTTCTCCTAAGGTGTAGTGCCCCACCAACTAGGTAAGTTGGGAACTCCTTTCCACACTCCAACACCTGTATCCTACACACAGGATAGTTCAGCACTGATCACATTGCGGCTCATGCTTAGAAGGTAGCAGAGCACCTCTGGTGATTCCTTGCTTCGTAACACGAGATGTGCTGGGAGGTGGGTGGAGTTGAGATCCATATAAAAGAGTGGGAAGGTTTAGAATTGCAGGTCAGTCTGACGGGAGGTCAGGCGAGAGGAGTTCAGTTCTGAAGTTAGTTTTGAGTTCAGTTTGAGTTCAGTTTAGAAAGAGTGCTGCAGCTGCCTTGTGATCTGAGCCAGCTGGCACAGGAAAGAGAAGAGAAGGAGAAAGACGTAGAACTGCAACCTAAGCTTCCATAAGAGAGAGAAGAACACCGCGGAACGAAGGAGTAGGAGAACAGAGAGGAGTTGTGGGTTGGAAGAGGAACCCTGCCTATAGGTTCTCAGCGCAAGGCCGGGGCCCGGTCCCCGAGGTTGTATAGACACTTATGGTTCTGCAGCAGACACCGGTGGAGTAGTTGGCTGTAAATGCACTACTCCCATCCAAGACTTGGGACACAACAGCAACACGGATAGAGAGCCGGGATCCAGGACGTCCCCGATCAGGCTACAGCTGTCTGTCATACAAGAAGAGTTGTTAGGAACATCTGACAGGAGGAACTTCAGAGTAACCACGGTACTGGAGCTCTTCACATTAAAAGGCGCGATAGAGGAGTCGTTCAGGACAGGTACTTGTTGGCGGAGTGTTGGAGAGGAGAAGCCTGACTTGCCCGGGAGGGTGATTGAGTCTCGGCCCCAGAGGGCATGGCACGGAGGCAGGCACCAGTGTGTACCACGAACAGTGAGTAAAGCTTTGGAACTACAAGCCCTGGTGTCTTCCAGTCATTGTGCACCAACGCCGTCAACACTGCTACATCTGGGTATCATCCTTTACACTACCTGCGCCTACACACTGCCCTGGGGTTACAGCTTCACCTGTGGGGAGCTATACCATCTATGCTGCAACACACCATCAGCCCCAGAGGATCTGCCCGCAGCGTTGGCTTAACATCTTGCTTGCCAAACACCACAGGTGGCGTCACAAACTATTCCATAAACTATATTACAAACAACCATCGACTTGGGCGCCCAGGGCCACGGACCGGGTCACTGCTGCTGTGACACATCCAACTGACACCGGCCCGGTACCGAGTACCCCACAGCCCTGGGAGGGCGACCCAGTAGCGCAATGACTCCAGTGCCCACTTGATGGCCAGGCACTCCCCACAATATTGTACCTGGTTTCAGCTGGGGTAAGCTTCCGGCTTAGGAAACTAACGGGATGCTCTTCCCCGTTAACCTCCTGAGACAGCACGGCACTGAGCGCTATCTCAGAGGCATCAGTCTGCACAACAAACTTTTTTTTTAAATTTGGAGTGATCAGTACTGGTGTACCACACAGTACCTCTTTTATCTTTGTAAAGGCCTCCTCTAACTGATCATTCCAGTGGACCATCACAGATTTCTTTCCCTTTTAAGCAGTCTGTTAAAGGCGTGGACAGGGTTGTGAAGTTGGGAGTGAACCGCCTGTAATATCCCACCAAACCTAAAAAGGCTTTTACCTGTTTTGTTGTGAGGGGACGGGGCCAGTTCTGAATGGCCTCAACTTTGTTTACTTGAGGCTTGAGAACTCCTCTCCCAATGACATAACCCAAGTACCGAGCTTCCTACAACCCTATCACTTCTTTGTGTTGGCAGTTAGCCTTGCTTGTTGCAGAGAGTCTATCACTGCCTGTACATTTGCTAAGTGACTTTCCCAGTCGGTGCTGTACACAATAATATTGTCTAGATATGCAGAGGCATAGCGGCGATGGGGACAGAGAACAATATCCATTAACCGCTGGAACATTGCTGGCGCGCCAGGCAACCCAAAGGGTAACACCTTATACTGGAACAGCCCCTCGGGTGTTACAAAAGCTGTTTTTCCATTCACCGCCTCTGTTAGGGGTACCTGCCAATCACCTTTTGTGAGGTCCAGAGTTGTAAAATACTGTGCCTGCCCAAAACGCTCTACTGTGCCTGCCCCGAGGCATGGGGTAGGTGTCAAACTTTGAAATGTCATTAAGTTTTCTAAAATCATTACAGAATCTTAGAGACCCATCAGGTTTGGGTATTAGGACTATTGGGCTGGCCCACTTACTTTGGGACTCTTCTATGACCCCTAACTGTAGCATCATTTTTACCTCTTCCGAGATGGTTGTCACCGGGCACCCGATATGGCTTTAGACGGAATTTGGCCTGTGGCTCCGTGACAGTGTCATGTTGGATTAGGGAGGTGCGTCCGGGGAGCTCCGAAAAAACATCTGTACTTCGGCTAATGAACTCCCGGACCTCCTGAACCTGTCTAGGAGACAATGTATCTCCAATTTTGACCGCGGCTTGGGCTTCTCTTGCCTCGCCCCAGGGTAATGGAGCCTTCTCTAACTGAAACTCAGGCAGTGGACTATCAGCACCAAGGTTTTCTCTATCTTTCCATGGTTTAAGCAAATTAACATGGTAAACCTGTTCTGGCTTTCTCCGACCTGGCTGGTGTACCTTGTAGTCTACTGGCCCCACCTTTTCCATGATCTTGTAGGGTCCCTGCCACCTTGCAAGAAATTTGCTATCTACGGTAGGCACCAGTACCAACATGCGATCCCCAGGGTTAAAGGTTCTTACCCGAGCCTCCTGGTTATAGACCCGACTCTGTGACTGTTGTGCTGCCTCCATATGTTCCCGGACTAAGGGCAGGACTGTCTCCATTCTTTCTTGCATTTTTGCAACATATTCTATCACACTTTTGTGGGGGGTAAGTTGGTTCTCCCAGGGCTCTTTGGCTATATCGAGTAAGCCCCGTGGATGTCTGCCGTACAACAGTTCAAAGGGCGAGAACCCCGTAGATGCCTGAGGCACCTCCCGCACTGCAAACAACAAATATGGCAATAAGAGATCCCAGTCCTTCCCATCTTTGGAAACTGCCTTTTTTAACATGCTCTTCAGCGTCTTATTGAACCTTTCTACCAGACCATCTGTTTGGGGATGATAAACCGATGTGCGCAACTGTTTAACATTTAGCAAACGGCAGAGTTCCTTCAAAATTTTTGACATAAAGGGGGTTCCCTGGTCTGTTAAACTCTCTTGAGGAATTCCCACCCTCGAAAACATACCCATGAGTTCCTTTGCTATAAGCTTAGCTGAACCTGTCTAGGAGACAATGTATCTCCAATTTTGACCGCGGCTTGGGCTTCTCTTGCCTCGCCCCAGGGTAATGGAGCCTTCTCTAACTGAAACTCAGGCAGTGGACTATCAGCACCAAGGTTTTCTCTACTTTCCATGGTTTAAGCAAATTAACATGGTAAACCTGTTCTGGCTTTCTCCGACCTGGCTGGTGTACCTTGTAGTCTACTGGCCCCACCTTTTCCATGATCTTGTAGGGTCCCTGCCACCTTGCAAGAAATTTGCTATCTACGGTAGGCACCAGTACCAACATGCGATCCCCAGGGTTAAAGGTTCTTACCCAAGCCTCCTGGTTATAGACCCGACTCTGTGACTGTTGTGCTGCCTCCATATGTTCCCGGACTAAGGGCAGGACTGTCTCCATTCTTTCTTGCATTTTTGCAACATATTCTATCACACTTTTGTGGGGGGTAAGTTGGTTCTCCCAGGGCTCTTTGGCTATATCGAGTAAGCCCCGTGGATGTCTGCCGTACAACAGTTCAAAGGGCGAGAACCCCGTAGATGCCTGAGGCACCTCCCGCACTGCAAACAACAAATATGGCAATAAGAGATCCCAGTCCTTCCCATCTTTGGAAACTGCCTTTTTTAACATGCTCTTCAGCGTCTTATTGAACCTTTCTACCAGACCATCTGTTTGGGGATGATAAACCGATGTGCGCAACTGTTTAACATTTAGCAAACGGCAGAGTTCCTTCATAATTTTTGACATAAAGGGGGTTCCCTGGTCTGTTAAAATCTCTTGAGGAATTCCCACCCTCGAAAACATACCCATGAGTTCCTTTGCTATAAGCTTAGCTGATGTGTGGCGCAGAGGAATGGCCTCAGGATATCGGGTAGCATAATCTAGAACTACCAGGATGTGTTGGTGTCCCCTTGCCGACTTATTGAGAGGCCCTACCAGGTCCATTGCCACGCTCTCGGAGGGTACCTCTATAATTGGCAAAGGCACCAAAGGACACCGAAAGTGAGGCTGGGGACTGGTTACCTGGCACACTGGTCAGGAATTATAGTACCGTTTAACTTCTTCATGGACCCCTAACCAGTAGAACCGCTGCAGAATTCGGTCTAGGGTTTTCTTTTGGCTCAAATGCCCACCAAGTACATGCACATGCACTGAGTCCATTACCAGCCTACGATATGTCTGAGGTACGAGTAACTGTTCTACCATTTCGCCACGTATTTTCTCTACCCGGTACAACAAATCTTGGTTCAGCTCAAAGCGTGGCAACACTGTAGCTGCCCCAGGTTGTTGGGGTTCCCCATTGACAAACAGTACATTTTATCTGGCCCGGGCCAAAGTAGGGTCTTGGAGTTGCGCCATACCAATATTGTCACCTGCTATATTCAAGTCTGACAACTCGGGTCCAGTTGGCAAGTCTTCCACCTCTCCAGCCAACACTTCTATGGGAGAATTCTTCCCCTCCTCTACCGAAGGGAAGGTTACCCCTACCGCCAGCACTTCTTCCTCTGGGCCACCAGGTTCATGCCCTACTTCTGGAGAATATAATCTGGTTGCCTCTGGTGCCGGCAGTTGCTCCGTGAGTGGGACCACAGACGGCCAGAGCTCCGTAAATAAAGGAAAGTCTCTTCCAATTATTACCTCGAAATGCAAATTAGTCACAACCCCCACCTCGTGGCACCGCCTCCCCGCTGGCGTGTTGATCACCACTAGGACGGTGGGATAGACTTTTAAGTCCCCATGTTTACACAACACTCCAATTGTCCGACCCGTATGCTCACTGGTTTGTATTCAGCTGGCTCGTACCAGGGTTACAAGACTCCCTGAGTCCAATAGTGCCACAGCCGCGGTGCTTTCCACTTCAACCTGACACAAATGTTCCAGATTGGGACCTTTCGGGGTGCCCATTGCACACATCGGTTCGGCATAGTGGGACTGGCGATACCCAAAGTTTGTGTCCATGGGCTCAGCCAGGTGAGGGCCATCAGCTCTCATATGACCTGGTTCCTGGCACCGCCAGCAGATTATGGGGCTCCTTACTTCCCCAGATAAGTCCTGAGCGGCCTTTCTGGGCTCCGCTCGCCGAACCAGGGGTGGAGACTTAGGGAACCTTCCTGTTATCTTCTGAGGTGTCCCTCCCTGTAGCGCTTTGGTAGCCCCATACCTTTCTATGAGGTCTATCATCTGCATGGCATTAGTAGGGGATGACTGTAGGAGTGGGGCAAAGCCCTCCAAAACTTATCAGTCACTATGCGGTCCAGCATGGCCGTGGGGGACAACAACTCAGGCTGCAACCATTTTTGTAACATGTACAGCAGGTCGTAATACTGGGACCGAGCTGGCTTGGAGGGGGTAAATTCCAACTGGTGTACCCGCTGGGCCCGAACTATCACATTTTCCCCAAGACGTGCCAGTATCTCACCCTTGACGACCGTGTAGTCCGCCCTTTGCTCCGTGGGTATCTCATGATATGCTTTCAAAAGTCCTGGGGCCAGAAACGGAGCGATGATTTCTGCCCAATGGTCCCGGGGTAGCTTCTCTCTCTCAGCGACTCCTTCGAACATCTCCAGGTACGCCTTCACATCATCCGACTTCTCCATTTTTGGGAACCGCTGTACGAACCGCTTTTCGGACCTCATGGATTCCCCGGTTAGTTCCTTTTGTCTGTGCTGTTGTGATATGCTGTATCAACAGCTGATTAGTTTCCTGCTGCTGCTGCATAGCCTGCTGCTGCATTGCCTGCTGTCGCATGGCCTCCTGTTGCTGCTGCCACATGGCCTCCTGTTGCTGCTGCATAGCCTGCTGCTGCTGTCGCATGGCCTCCTGCTGCTGCATAGCCTGCTGCTGCTGTCGCATGACCTCTATGAGCGTTTTTACTGTGGCCTCCATTTCTGGAAAGTTCCCCGCCTGGGTCTCTGCCACTCGTTTCACCCAGGACATAGACTTGGGTACAAATCAAAAATAAGAAAAACAGCCTGGCCTCACTGCTTCTGCCTGCAATCTCCACCAATTGTAGGGATTCGCTCTGGTAGGTAATGGCAGGGCTGCAGTAACGAGGCAACACATAGGCTTAAAGTCCAATTTCAGTGGTTTAATGTCATGTTCCAAACAGCAGAGTAACAGAAAGTAAGGAAAAACATAAATATACTCCAGCTTGGAGAACCACTGGTCCCAGACTAACCCATGCACGGGACGGGCTTAACTAAGCAGCTGCCAGGTCCGCGGCATCCGCCAGGTGCTATTCCCAGGGTTCTTGAGAGTCTTGCTGCTATAGTCCTGCAGCACGGGGATCCTGTATACAAGTTCAGGCTAACTCCAGCCAAGTTCCTGTAACTTCCAGACACACTCACCATGTGCCAATTATCAACCTCCATTACATAGCCCATAACCCCTCCCACCAGTGAGGTAGACATCACATGGGCTGATTACGTGACCCTGACGTCATCGCAGGTCCTGTCTTTAGGGAAAAAACCCGGCCAAACATTAATCTACTGGGAGAAATATATCTCCCATCCAGTAAAACACCCTTTACTGTACCACAGTTTTCATTGGCTATAAGCCATAATCATCAACATTAACATAAATAAACACTTGAAATAGATCACTCTGTAATAACTCTATATAATATGTGAGTTTCACTTTCTGTATTGGAGAAGTGAAATAAATTAACTTTTTGATGATATTCTAATTTTGCAAGAAGCACCTGTAGATGTGGGCATGTTTTACTTTTTACATAATTTCAATTAAACTGACCAATGGGAACAATGTATCCCAATGTCAAAAATAAAAATCTCAATTACAAAAGTCATTTTATATCAAATTTACACATTGACAGGATCTTATTCATGTTTTTGCTCTTTTTATTTGTGATAATAGTATACATTGCTTCTATTTGTCTATTTCTTTTAAACTATTGTACTCTGACTATCTAAATATGTGGATAAAAGTGTTCCTTTAACACATTTCTGATTAAAAAAACTGTATATCTTTTATTTTACTTATAAAAATTCTAATAATTGATAACATATAGTGTAATATGTCCATCTAGAAAAACAATCTACCAAAGAAAATGCTCCGTAGAAAAGACTTAGAGAAATATCGAGATGTGGATGAGGAAGAGATCTTAAATAAGCTAACGGAGGAGGAAATAAGTGCTCTGGAAGGAGAACTAGAAGAGTTAGATCCAGATGTAAGTATCACTATACAGTATATATTGAGTTTTTAAATATTCTCTTTGCTAAAGCTCGTATAAAAACTATTTCATTTCAGAATTTAAGCTCTCACATATCATATAATATATAGCAATTGTACGAAGAGGCATGAAAAAAATCTGACAAGATATGTATTTTAAAGTCTCATTGATTCAAACAGCAAGTCCTTTACTTATGTCCCCATACTCCTTCCCATTTTAAAGAAGAACTCAGATCAAAGTTTTTATCCTCTTAATATACTGCCATCATCATATTATATAGCACTATGTACTTACAGTTGCTCATTTTGCCTTTCTACAGAGCTAATTCTTCTCTTTTCCATTAGGTCTATAATATCACATTATATACCCCTTTTTCCACCTTGGACATATAGGTATGTTCAAGGTCGCCTCCCTCTGTTTGATGTGGGCTCTGCCGGAGCCCGCAACTTTTCAACCACAAGTCAGTTGATTTTGTGTGCCCCTAACAGCCGCAGGTGGAATTGCCATCCACGCATGGCTGTTAACATGTTAAATGCCGATGTCAATCTCTGACAGCGGCATTTATTAATATGATTGCGCTTGAAGCACTTCACAAACCCCGCCCATCGGCGCCCGTGTCACATGGACTTTTGCAGAGATTCATGACTCATACAGGAAACACTTACCTTCTGTTTCTAAATAAAGCTTACAAGGATTCAGCTATTTAGTTTTTAGTCAAGTGATGTCATAGACCTAATGGAAAAGAGAAGAATTAGCGTGGTAGAAAGGCAAAATGACTAATTGTACGTACACAGTGCTGTATTATATGATGACTGCAATACATTAATAGGATAAAAATTTTGATGTGAGTTCTTCTTTAAAACAAAAAGTCTAAAATCAAGAAATGTATTCAGATTATAAAATAACCATTGCTTACCTATTCGATCACTTGCTGCTCCAGTGCTGTTGCTCTATTGGCCCCCTCTCACCTTGCAGCAATGATGTCACGCTCATAATTCCCATGACTATAACAGTCAATCAGTGGCCTCAGCGGTTACATGCCATACATCCAAACTTTTGCTACTGAGGCCAGTGACTGGAATGCTTGGTCATATACCTGATAAACCTGACATCATTGCTGAAGGAATGACAGACACCAGAACTGGAGCAAAGTGTGATTGAATTGGTAATGATTTTCTTCCACATTTTCCACTCTTGGCCTGTTTTTTTTTTCTTAAATCACTGTTAAACCTTGTATGCTGCCCATATGTTAGAGATTTTAGAAGGTTTTTTTTTTTTTGAAAAGTTTGTCATTCATGGATGTTTTGAGAAGGTTTCAATGTTATAAGTCAAAAAACAAATCCCCATTCAATCTCTTCTGTAATCTGCGGTCTCTCCTCGGCTTCCATTGATAGATCTAATATTCATGAACCTCTTTTTCAATTAAAGTACCTAAAAATGTACAAACAAGCCAACACATCAGGTCAGCTGTTCAACAGGTCTATGCCATTGATTGGCATCTGTCACAATAGACTATGTTTTAACGATTTCAGTACTGGAGAAAATGTCTTTCTTCTTAGAATGAATTATTGCCTGTTGGCTTAAGACAGAAGAACCAGACGAGCAAAACACCAACGGGACCCTTCCAGCGAGAAGCCCTGCTAGGCCATTTAGAAAAACAAGCCAAAGAAATGAAAGACCGAGAAGATTTGGTCCCTTATACTGGAGAAAAAAGAGGTACGAGTTGTGTCTACTTGCAGCACTGCTGACAGCTATGAGAAGAGACAATATAACCCAACCCTTCTATTAAAAGGCTTTGTGTAGAGTCGACTTGGCTTTTGCAGGGATGAACATTTGTTGAATGAGTAACTTTACCATTCTTTCTGTCCTGTGATAATGCAAGGTCATGACAGCTAAAAGTCACATATGTTGTGAGCTGGGAACAAGCCTTCCCTGCAGCTGTTTAATCTTTGTACGGATAATAACTCAATAAAATGGTGTAAGATTTTAGTAGATTTGTGAAGCAGAAAAATTCATCCCTGTTGTCTGCAGGTTATATTTGGCCTTGGTAAATGGTTGTTAGTCACAAAGCAGGACTGTCCCTTTGTTCCCTTGTCTGGTGGCAATCACTTGAGCTTTCATAACTCCTCCATAGAAGACAAAAATAGACACTGGAACATTCCCGTCTTTTTGCTATGCATGTGTTCTTATCTCTTCTGCTGACGATCCCACAGTTCTCAGAGCATTCATAGCTCTTATCTTGCTTTTAAATGCTCGTCAAAAGTTTCTAAAATTTCTTCAAAGCCTCTGAGATAGTATGTCTGTAAAATTATAATTATTTAAAGATTCTAGATTCTTTGCTAAAATAGCTTTTTTTCTAAAATGAGGGCATGAACTCTCAATTCTTGAGTGGGTGAGTTAAGAGATTGAGATTTTTGTGTTACCGGTTTGTTCTCACATATACAGCAAGTACTTCTATCTCAATAATGTGATTGTGACGAACAGCCCACCGCCGTTCGTCTACTTACGGGCGACACTAACGGGGGTCCCGCTGCCACCAAAACGCGACGGACAGCGGACCCTGTGTCACCACTATTTCACAGTCCCACCACTGACACGGGTGTATCAGCGGACGGAGGGACGAGACACAATGCCGGCACACGGCTATCACAGGCGCAGTGGGGCTTATCTTAGTTATCCCAACACTGGCACCATGTGACCAAAAATATCCAGCAAGCTAATCTCGCTCTACAATTTGCCGCAGGGGGAGTTTAATTTGGATGCCCCACCACTGCTATCAATCTTCCAAGTACTGCGGGGATTTATGTATATCCCACTTTCTCAGTTCCACTTTGGAACTTGCAGCTCTCCGGCGCCCCCCTTACCCTCAGGTCAGTCAGGGAACTGCACCTAGGATAATTGGTCGCCGGACGGGCTGCCTGTTGTGAACCGGCAATTAGGCTTCTGCAGTAAGGGAATTATGAATGCTGGTGCCGCAGACCCTTATTTAGCTATATAAGACCCTTCTAGACTGCCAGCAAGCCGCAATAGCCGTACACAACGTGCTGCCACCAGTCACGGTTACTTAATTCACAGTGTTAAATTAAGAGGGTCCGTGGCAAACCCCTTGAATTAGTAGCGATTATCTAACAAAGGCGTATAGTTCGAGTCTTAGAGCATAGAGACAGATCTAAATAATTATTTCATTTATTTTCCGAAAGAGGACAGTGATTACAGATAAAAGTTGCTATAAAATTGAGACATAAAATATGTACAGTACAGGTATAAAATAAAAGTGGAGAAAACAAAGAGAGTACACTCACAGTTCCATATTGTTCCTTAGGCAGACCATGCCGCTAAGGTGGGTGGAGGCGGAGCTGCACTTCTCCGCTCATCTGGGTCTTTCTAGCACGACGACTTGAGCTGTTCTGCCCTGGTTTTGTCCAGGAAATGCTTTATAGACTTGCTATGTGACATCACGGAGAGATGCATGCTGGGTTAATCCCACCTCTCCCTTTTGGATTTAGAATTACACTAGAAAACTTATACTAATCATAACTCCGTGGGGGCAGCCCGCACAGACACATATAGGGCATCATTGGTTGTGATTTGTTGAGTACAATAATTCAAGACCAAATATGCAGTAGTTCTGATACACCGTTTAGCTGGAACACATATCTCAGGTTCTGAAAGGATTAGGCTTCGCAAGAACCACGGCAGCGACGCTGTGACCGCCCGGATTACAAAAATGTGATTTTCATATCTCTAGGGTATTTGGTTCTTATGGTATAGTCTCTCATAGTTTTATTCGTTTCAAACAAAGAAGTTTTTCCCCGCTCTGAAGAGGAGAGAAGGAAACAAATGGTTGTAACAGCAGGGGGGTCTCCTATTACTAGTGCGAACACAGGCTGTAGAGGAGGGGGGGTGGCACTGCTCTGTGTGTGTGTGAAGGGAGGAGGGATGAAGCTGCAGAGCTAGCAGCCTGGATTGTCATATCTGCCGGATCTTTCTGGAAAGTTACAACAGAAAACATCATATTTTGTGGACAAAACCCCATACCTCACAGACATTGTACATCACAGTGATTTCCTGACCCTCCTCCATTGGCCACCACATCCAGAGAGAGGCTGAATGTAGAGGTAGCCAGGCGTATTCACTTCTCTGGGAGTTATCCAAAAACGTGCAGTAGTTTCTGTGACTCATGCTCCTTGTGAATGCTGAGAAACAAGGGAAATGGTAAGACTGTTCCATGAAAAACACCCACAGGAAAAATGCCCACAGACTTGAATGCCCACAAGGAAAGTTGCCCACAAGGAAAATTGCCCACATGGACAAACTAACAGCAGTTTATTAAAACAGTTTATTAACCCCCTCACAATATCCGCCGTACTTGTATGACGCATGTTGGAAGTGGGTATATGGAGCGGGTTCCCACAGTGAGCCCGCCCCATACCCAGGTGATGGCTGTATATTATAACTAACAACTAGAGGTGGTGCAGTACTTCGCCCGCGATTGTTAACCTGTTAAATGCCTCTGTCAATGCAGCAGCATTTAACACGTTCTGACGTGCACGGATGCATCATGTTTTCCGCCCATCAGTACAGTCATTACAGCTGAGGGTCAACTGATGACCCCTGTGTCTGTCAATATAGAGCTCCTTGTGGCCGGGCTTCAAAGGAGAGTGTGTTTTCTGCTATATACACCGTTTTACCAATACGTTTCTATCAATAAAAGAAATACACATACCGTATTTTGCAGATTATAAGACTTACCAGACCATAATATATACCCCAAATTTTAGGGAGGAAAATAGGAAAAACATTTTTTTAATAAAACGGTAGTGCATCTTATAGTCAGCTTTTATGATCTCTGACCAGGGAAGGGGGGCCCGCCGCCGTGGAGCGGGATCCCAGGAGGCAGGGTCATTGCTGCAGGATGCTTACAGCAGCGGCAGAAGTGGGGTAATTCTTCGGGCCTCCGGGCTGGGAGGAGAGGGTGTTCGGCAGTGCGAGGCTGTGGGACCTTGGCTTTCAGAAAATGTCTTGAGTCCCCGCACTTCCCATACTTTTCACTGTGATGGACTTTGTGAAAATGGCCCCAGAGGTTGCGCATGTACAGAATTTTCGGGAGCCAGGATCTCAATCTGCTCATGTGCCGTCTCCTGC
The DNA here is from genome assembly GCF_039654945.1 of Dendrobates tinctorius. Lineage (NCBI taxonomy): Eukaryota > Metazoa > Chordata > Amphibia > Anura > Dendrobatidae > Dendrobates > Dendrobates tinctorius. The sequence continues at coordinate 25,119,564 of NW_027361827.1, read as the reverse complement.
TGCCATTTTTCCGAAGTCCACCGCAGTGAAAGGGATGGGAATTGCGGGAATGCCTAATATTTTCTAAATGCTAGGAGCCCGCCGCAGTCTTTCATCACCAAACACCCCCTCTTCCCAACCCGAGGCCCGCAGCATCACCCCACTCCTTCCACCGCCGCAAGCTTCTTACAGCAGCAACCTCACTCCACTGTAGCCGCCTCCCCGGTAAGCTACATTCAGATTATAACACGCACCCCCATTTTTCCCCAAAAATTTTTTGGGAAAAAAGTGCGTATAATCTGAAAAATATGGTATACGGTATCGCCGCATTCAAAAAAGTCCAATCTATCAAAATACAGAAACAATTAACCTGATAAGTAAACACCGTAAGCGGAAAAAATTCAAAAACCCCAAATTTTTTCTGGTTGCCGCAATCCCACGAAAAAGCTTGTAGCAAGCAATCAAAAAGTGACATCTATCCCAAAATGTTAATAATAAACATGTCGTCCCAACCCACAAAAAATAAACCATCGCACAGCTCCATCTGCCGAAAAATAAAAATATTACGAGTTTTGAAAAATGGTGATACAAATCCCCACAATTTTTTTTGCAAATTTCTGATTTTTGTTCACAACTAAAATAATTAAAAAAATTGGACATGCTGGGTATCAATGCAATCACGTTCATGAGGATAGTCATATTACATAGTCAATTTTACCACAAAATGTAAACCATAAAAACAATTCTGAAAAAACAATGTTGTAATTGCTTTTTTTTCACAATTTCCCCTACTTGGATTTTTTTCCCCATTTTCCAGTAACTGAATTGTTGGTTTTTGTTCATTCTGTATCTGAAAAATTTTAATAAAAAGCAATCAAAAATATATACTCCAAACTGGGGTAAATCTGCAACTCGTCGCGCAAAAAATAAGCTGTCATACAACTCTGTTTGCCAAAAAATTACAGCTCTCAGAATATGGCGACAAAAAATTCCAAATTTTATAAAAAAGCATTTTATTGTGTGATAGCAGCAAAACCTAGAAAAAAAAACCATATAAATCTTGTATGCCTATAATCGGATGGACCAAAAGAATAAATCCGCCTCATCACTTATACTTCACGGTGAACAGCGCAAAAATAAAAATAAGAACTATACTTTTACTGCTGTCTATTGGTTCATTCTGTCACGGGGTTACTGTGTGAAGCCAGAAGCCCGCAGCGTCTGATTGTGCCTACTCCGGCGCTGAGAAGAAGCACTTCTCCATCATATTAAATGTTTATTTCTTCTGGCAGAACAGGGGTTAATCGGCCATGTTGGAAACCCCTGTGTTCAGCTGTGCTCGGTTAGCCACTCCTTTTCCCTTTATAATCTGATTTCTGTTACTAATCCTCGTCAGAGCTAGCTTTATTGCGGCATGGCTAATGGAGGGAAAGGAGTTGGTATGAGAGAGTTGAAAGAGTTATTAGCGACTGTTGCTTGGTTTGTATGCGTGATAATTCCTTATCCTTCTCTATTTTGTTTTTTCCCCTTCCTGCACACCCCGGTGGATTCCTCTGTTATATGTGAGTGAATATTTTGTTTTCTGTTAACCCTTGTCTGTGTTGCCCTGTTTGTTGGGTTGGTGTACTGCAGTGCACAGTAGCGCCCCCTCTTCCCTGGGTGGGGAGCAGAACAGACGGAGGGCTAACTTAGGAGATAAGGCAAGGACGGAGGCCCTGGCATCTTCGCCATCTGAAGTATCCCGGGGAGCAGGGCGATCTAGGGTGCCCCATAGTGTTAGGGACAGGGAAGAAGCCCCTGATCCCGGGTCAACCAACAGCTGTGTCATGACACATTCTACAGTTGTGGCCAAAAGTATTGACACCCCTGCAATTTTGTCAGATAATACTCAGTTTCTTCCTGAAAATGATTGCAATCACAAATTCTTTGGTATTATTATCTTCATTTAATTTGTCTTAAATGAAAAAACAGGGACCTGGAGCAGTTTGCCAAAAAAGAATGGTCTAAAATTCCAGCAGAGCATTGTAAGAAACTAATTTATGGTTACCGGAAGTGGTTGGTCGCAGTTATTTTGGCTAAAGGTTGTGCAACCAAGTATTAGGCTGAGGGTGCCAATACTTTTGTCTGGCCCATTTTTTGGAGTTTTTTCATTTAAGACAAATTAAATGAAGATAATAATAACAAAGAATTTGTGTTTGCAATAATTTTCAGGAAGAAGCTGAGTATTATCTGACAAAATTGCAGGGGTGTCAATACTTTTGTCCACAACTGTATCTCCCAAAAATAGGAATAAAGCTTGGCTCACTGTAACAATTATGTGGGTACTATAGAATCTGATTGCGTTGGATAAAAAGAGTCTGAGACCGAAGCTGAGACAAATAAGTGTATTTAACCAAGCAAGAATTAGAACATAAACTTTCCTGCAATTGTAAAGAAGTGACAGCTCAAAACAGAAATGTCCAGCAAACTTAGTAGTGGTGCGCGACTGCTAATACAAACAAATCCAGCAGTAATATGCAGCAAGATGCGACCGGCACTTATACGTGGAAGTCCAGCAGTTGTATGCAAACAAGAGTGCGACCCGCACTTATACATGGAAGTCTAGCAGTAGTATGCAAACAAGATTGCGACCTGCACTTGTACGTGGAAGTCCAGCAGTAGTATGCAGCAAGAGTGCAATGGGCACTTATACGTGGAAGTCCAGAACTATGCAGATAGAGGAGATGACACCTTTAATGGAAGTCCAGAAATACATAGGTGGAGCATAACAGGGAGAAGGTCCTTAAATGTACCTTTTGGGCTGAGACGTCCAGCTCAAGTCCCGTAAAACACCCCGCAACAGAACACAATCTCAGAAGACAGGACAGTAGGTAACCCCAGCCAGAATCCGGAAGAAGCTTAGAAGACTGAAGGCGACTCGAAGTGGTGAGGCAGAGCACCGAGTAATGAGCAGCAGCAGGAACTCCAGAGGCAAACCAGGAGGAAGCTCAGAACCAAACAGCAACAAAATACTCAGGCAAGGAGGATCTCCCAACCTGGACTTAAATAGCAGGACAGACAGGAAGTTCCAGGACAGGGTGAAGTACCAGACTCCATCTTGGACAAGGGCAAAACAGGCTCCATGGAAACATCTGGAATCCTTACATTACTCCCACCTTAGAAGCAGCCTCAGGATGATCCAGGACCAGGTTTTCCAGGATATTTCTGATGAAACAAGGCAATTTTTTGAGGAGCACAGATATTACTCACTGGCTCCGAAGAGTTCTCCTTACACGAATATCCTTGCCACTTAGGCTGGTTTCACATTTGCGTTTTTTAGCGCTGGAAAAAAACGCATATGTGCGCATGCGTTTTTTCCCCTATATTTAACATGGGTGCGCATACCTGCGCGCTTGTAAGCGCATGTATGCGATTTTCATGCGCTGCGTTTTTTTGGGGTGTGCGTTTGTATTTTCCAGACGCAGCATGTTGCATTTTTTGGCCCTGCAAAAAAGCGCATGCGCACGTTTTGCGCTAAAAATGGCCATTATAGCCTATGGATGCGCATATGTGCGCACTGGCATGCTCATGTATGCGTTTTTTTGCATATGCGTTTTTTTTTTTAACCATGGAATTTAGGGGTTTGGGTTAGAGTTAGGGTTAGTTAAGGGGGTTTAGGGTTAGGGTCAGGGTCAGGGTTAGGGTTTGGTCAGGGTTAGGGTTAAGTATGGTTTGGTTAAGGGTTAGGGTCAGGGTTAGGGTCAGGGTTAGGGTCAGGGTTAGGGTTAAGTATGGTTTTGTTAAGGGTTAGGGTCAGGGTTAGGGTCAGGATTAGGGTTAAGTATGGTTTGGTTAAGGGTTAGGGTTAGGGTCAGGGTTAGGGTTAGGGTTAAGTATGGTTTTGTTAAGGGTTAGGGTCAGGGTTAGGGTCAGGATTAGGGTTAAGTATGGTTTGGTTAAGGGTTAGGGTCAGGGTTAGGGTCAGGGTTAGGGTTAGGGTCAGGGTTAGGGTTAAGTATGGTTTTGTTAAGGGTTAGGGTCAGGGTTAGGGTCAGGATTAGGGTTAAGTATGGTTTGGTTAAGGGTTAGGGTCAGGGTTAGGGTCAGGGTTAGGGTTAGGGTCAGGGTTAGGGTTAAGTATGGTTTTGTTAAGGGTTAGGGTCAGGGTTAGGGTCAGGATTAGGGTTAAGTATGGTTTGGTTAAGGGTTAGGGTCAGGGTTAGGGTTAGGGTCAGGGTTAGGGTCAGGGTTAGGGTTAGGGTTAAGTATGGTTTTGTTAAGGGTTAGGGTCAGGGTTAGGGTCAGGATTAGGGTTAAGTATGGTTTGGTTAAGGGTTAGGGTCAGGGTTAGGGTTATGGTCAGGGTTAGGGTCAGGGTTAGGGTTAAGTATGGTTTTGTTAAGGGTTAGGGTTAGGGTTAGGGTCAGGGTTAGGGTCAGGGTTAGGGTTAGGGTTAGTTAGGGTTTAGGGTTTGGGTTAGGGTTAAGTATGATTTGGTTAAGGGTTAGGGTCAGGGTTAGGGTCAGGGTTAGGGTTAGGGTCAGGGTTAGGGTTAGTAAAGTCATGGTTTGGGTTAGTGTGAGGGGCCACCTAATGTTGGAAAAAAACGCAAACGCGGTAAAAACGCATACAAACGCATAAAAACGCTGCGTTTTTTTCATGCATGCTCATAAAAATGCTTGAAAAAAACGCAGCAGTTGTATGCTTTTGTATGCGTTTTTTCAATGCGTTTTTTTGCGGGAAAAACGCGCTGCAAAAAAAAGCAAGTGTGAAACTAGCCTAAATGAGGTACTGCAGCTGATTCCTGCGGATCCTGGAATCCAGAATTTTCTCCACAGCAAATTGTTCTTGCCCGTCCACCAACACCGGATGAGAACGGGGCGCAATACGACCCTAAAAAGTATTCGGAGACACAAGTTTTAATAAGGAGACATGTAACACAGGATGTACCTTCATGGTCCTTGGCAACTTCAGACGGCGGGCAACGGGGCTCACGATCCCAGAGGTCTTGAATGGACTGATTTATTTTTGTCCTAGCTTCTGTGATGGAACATTTAATTTTAAATTCTTCGTGGATAACCACACTGTCTCCTACCTTAAATATGGGTGCAGGTCTCCGGAACCTATCAGCAGATTTCTTGTATCTCTCCTGTGCAGTAGATAGCGATTCCTTCAGAGCTTCTAGATTCTGTTTCATCACTGCCAACCTCTCATCTACTGCAGGCACCAGAGCATCGATCGGGGATTTGGGAAAATACTAGAATGATAACTCAGGTTGGCAAAGAAAGGTGTTACCTTAGTAGATGAATTCTGCAAGTTATTATAGGAGAACTCTGCTAGAGGAAGCAACTCCAACCAGTCATCCTGCAAGTGGGTGATATAGCACTGAAGATACTCCAGAGTCTGATCAGTTAGCTCCATCTGCCCATTGGTCTGAGTATGATATGCTGAAGACAGACAGACATTGATACCAAGAGCAGAACAAAATCCTTTCCAGAATCTGGAGGTAAACTGCACTCTCCGATCAGAGATTATCTCATCTGGAACTCCATGCAGCCGGAACACATTCTGAATGACCAGATCTGGCAAAATTAAATTGATTCGGAAACAAACTCCAACAAGCCTGACGTTGAAAAGACAGAAAGCCATCTATCAGATCTAAGAAATTCCAGATTACGACGATCCGTGAGCACAATAACTTGTTCTGCCCCGTGCAGATGGTGCCTCCATTACTTAAATGCAGCGATAATGTCACGTGCCCCGTCCTGTGTGACACGGCCAGCAGGCCGGTAACTGATACAACAGGACACGGCACGTGTGATTGTTCAGTGTGACGCGGCCCGCAGGCCGGTAACTAATACAACAAGACAAAGGGGGATAGGGAAACATTTACAACGGAGGGCCCTGCAATAGGGAACGGGGAAACGTGGAGACCTCCTGCACTCCCCTGAGTCAGTGTCCCTAACGCTCCTAACATTCCCTATGCCGGTTCCACACTGGGCGCCACTCAGGAACCTGTAGCCCTGGCACACCCTACACCTATCCCTTGCTAGGGAGCTGGGTGGCGCAGGCACTGGCCCAACCGCTGCACTAACACCAACATGAGGAAATGTGACAAACAGGGAAACACTTAGCTTTGCTCTGATGCACTTGCTCCTGGCAACAGAGACCAACACCTGAGTGCATCTTCCTCCACTGTGTCCAACACCTGGGTGCAGCTTTACAGCAACAGCGTCCAGCACTGAGTGCCGCCTTGGAGCAACAGAGTCCAGCACCTGAGTGCAGCTGTCCAGCAACCGAGTCCAGCAAACTGAGTGCAGCTCTCAGTAACAGAGTCCAGCAAACGGAGTGCAACTCTACACCATAGCTGCCCACCAAGCTTTGCAGGAATTCTTCACTGACACCATAGCTGCCACTCCAGCATGCTTTACACGAACTCCTCGCTGACACCATAGCTGCCACTCCAGGACTCTGAATGAGCCGCCCTGGACTCTCCTCCAGCTCCCCATCCAGCTAATTCCTTAACCCAGGATGGTTGGAAAGCCCAACAATAATAATATCACCAACGTGAGTGGTCACTACTGACACACCTTTATAGAGCAAACACACCTGTTTGTGATTCCCGTGCAATTACTTTAACCACCACCGGGGGCAAAACTATCTCTAAAAACACCAGTGCAATGACTATACTGGCCACCGGGGCAAAACTATCTCTAAGCACAAGTGCAATGACCATACTGGCCACCAGGGGACAAAACCAACCCTGAGCAAAACAGCTCACAGGAAAAAAAAAGGTTACTTGTGCATTTAATCTGTCAGATCCACCCTGGATCATGACAGATAATGGCTATAAGCTCTTTATCTCCCACATCATAATTCCTCTCCGGAGCAGAAAGTTTGCGAGAGAGAAAAGCACGTGGATGTAACAGACTTTTTTCTCCTGTTCTTTGCGAGAGGATGGCCCCAGAGCACAATCCGAATGTCCACTTCCACAATGAAAGGATGTACTGGGTCAGGATGAATCAACAGAGGTGCATAAGTAAAACAGGACTTAAGACTATCAAAAGCCTCTTGAGCATGTGTGTTAGGGTTGCGGATCACACTAAATATAAAATATAATAAAGTGTGATCGCAACCCTGAGTCCACTGTGCAGAGATGGTAAAACTGCTGCTCGGTAATAGCGGACACTAGCTGAACATCGGGGAGTAACCACTGACCTGGGGTGCGCAGGAGCAAACTCTGTTACAGCACAGAGCCGCAGAAAGAGACACCAAAGCCTGTTACCTCAAAGACTACGGTTCAGGGAACCGCTACCGCGGCGCCAGGGATTAACCCTAGAGAAATGCTGTACCCTGTTAGCAGTCACAGGATGCAGCCGACAGTTGTGTTACCGCACTGCATGCATTCAGCGCCGCCCTGGCGGATGCCACTAGCCAGCCTAAGCTTAATGCTGGAAAGCGCAGGAACTGCGCAAGGCACCGTTGAGACGGACACTGCGGCGTATGCGGTACAGAGGTGTCTCGTGCAGATGACACTCTCTGGCATAACGTGTGAGACTGGAAGCTCTGCAGCACTATGCAGTGCCACCGCTTGGTGCTGACTCAGGACTCTAAACCCTTCCAACATGCGTATCAAATGGAAGGGGTTTCATAATGAGTCATTCAGCGGTTCACAAGCATCCATCATCACACACATCACTACCAATTACTGTCTGTACTAGCGCATGGCCGAGCGGCCATGAGAACCTTTTATAGCAGCGTCCTTCTGGGACCTTCCTGATGGTCCAATCCAAGCTGGAGAAGGACCTGAGCATGTGACCTCTGATCTCCAATGAGAGATCGTCCCACGGGCATGCTCAGTAGACCAAAAGGAGGACTTAGTCCCTAGAGTAATTCGCTGCTGACCAGCATGCATTGCTATAGTTGGACCAGAGGTGGCAGCAGCAACCAAACTCACAGTGCTAGTCAGAGCAGAACGCCGGGATTGACGAGTCTGCTGAGCAGCCTTCTCTGTGGCCGGAGAGGAATGGGAGACTGCCGAATGCAAGGCTCGAGATTCCTGCTGTGCAGCGACAGGAACCCGACGCCTAACAATGTGTAGACCACAAGAAAGTCTTTTCCTTCTTGGTTAGTTGCGTAATAGGTCGAACAATCTCAGAGAAATTATGAATAAACCGTCTATAAAAGTTAGCGAAGCCGATAAAACGTTGTACCTCCTTGACATTCTTAGGTGCGGGTCAATCAAGAATAGCCTGGATCTTACTTGCCTCCATGTTAATCTCCTGTGGCGAGATGACATAACACAGAAATTGAATATCTGATCGATGGAATTCGCATTTCTCAGGCTTTATGTAGAGATGATTCTCTTTCAGGCTTCTTAATTTAACATGTTCTTGATGTTCCTGCAATGAATCAGCAAAAATAAAAAATATTGTCCAGATAGATTTTGACAAAATGATCTAGCAGTCTCTAAAAATGTCATTAGCCAAGAGTTGAAAGGTTGCCGGAGCGTTTCAAAGACCAAAAGGCATCACAAGGTACTCGAAGTGTCCATAACGACATCTAAACGTCGGCCTTCATTCATCCCAGAGCGGATCCGAACTAAGTTATAAGCTCCTCGAAGCTCCAACTTAGAGAAGATCTTAGCGTGTCATACTCTTTCCAGCAGTTCAGGAATTAACGGCAAAGGATAACGGTTCCGAATGGTTACCTTGTTAAGCTCCTGATAGTCAGTACAGGGTCTAAGAGTTCCATCCTTCTTTTTTAAGAAAAAGATGGGTGCTCCTGCCGGTGATGAGGAGGGGTGAATGAAACCCTTAGCCAGATTCTCGTCAATGTATTCCTTTAAGACTTGCAGTTCCCGAACTGGTAGTGGGTAGACATTCTTAAATGGAATAGGGTCTATGAGGAGGAAGCTGATCTGCCATTTTCTTATCACAGATATCAGAAAATTCATTGTAAATGGATGGTAACATAGATAACTTAGTGGTACATTCTGTTTCATGAGATCTTGCGTGACTTGTTACTGGTGTGTCTCTTGGTGGAAAAGTGATCTCCTTGGTCTCCCAGTTGATGATTGGGTTTTGTGCCTGCAGCCAGGGAATTCCTAGAATTAAAGGAAAATGTGGCGAAGAAATTAACATAAAGGAAAGCACTTCCTGATGATTGGGTTCTATGCAGATCTCCAGATGTAGCGTTTCCTGATGCACTGGTCCTGAAACTAGAGGGGAACCATCCACTGTTTCCATGGTTACTGGGGTGGCTTTCTGTTACATCTGTATGCCATGTTCCTTGGCAAAGGTGAGGTCCATAAAGTTAACCCCCCACCCCAGAATCCACCATAGCTACACAGGAGATTGTCCATTGTCCCAACAACAAGATCTGAATGGGGAGGGAGCAATGTGTATCTCTATCCTTCCGTATCTTAGGAGAGGTAGTCATTGAAAGGGAATGAAAGATAGCATTCACAGAAAACTGGACCCAGAAACAACAGATTCAGCATCCTGATCTTCATATTCCCCACAGCGGCTAGTACCTTGCGTGGCCGCTTAGGACAGTTAATAAAGAAATTATCGGACTGACCGCAGAAAAACACAAGCTCTCACGAAAACAGTGCCCCCTACGCTCGTTACTCTCACGCTGCTTGCTTGGGAACTGGTTCAACTTCCCAAGAGGACTTGCCTGCAGGTTCTTAAGGAGGAAGGGGAGAGTTAGTGACATGATTAGAGGCTGCAAATCTCCTGTCTACGTTCTATAATACGTATGTCAATGCGCACACAATGCTGTATAAACGCCTCTAACTCTTGAGCATCTGTGTGGGTTAACTCGTCCTTAATCACACCTGAAATCCCCCTCTTAAAAATGGGTAGTTGAGCATAACAGTCCCAAACCATATCCACCTCCAGCCGCCTAAATTCAGTAGCGTATTCAACAACAGACCGCTTATACCTTGATGTAATGACAACAATGCAGTGGTGAGGCAGAGCACCGAGTAACGAGCAGCAGCAGGAACTCCAGAGGCATGCCAGGAGGAAGCTCAGAAGCAAGCAGCAACAAAATACTCAGGCAAGGATGATCTCCCAACCTGAACTTAAATACCTGAACAGACAGGAAGTTCAAGGACAGGGCGAAGTACCAGACTCCATCTTGGACAAGGGCAAAACAGGCTCCATGGAAACATTTGTAATCCTTACACTCACATTTATCTTGCGCTCTACGCTGATCGCTTACTTCAGGGTTTCCGTGTAAATTCCCCAAACGCGATTCAGACAAAACTATGACGAAACCTCTGACTTATGAGGCAGATGGAGTCACTTTGGACTGGTCTTTGTTCCAGCTGTGTCCCATCGTTTTAGGCTTCTTTTTAGCACACAGGTGTGGGCGACCACGGATCTGTGCACGCTAAAAAGATGGAGACCACCAGAGCAGATGCCAAACTCAGTACGAAGTGTCTGCATCTGCCTCATGGTGGGTGGTTCCCTCAAGAGTTTCATCTAAATTGCATTTTTTTAGGATTTACATTGAAACCCCCACGTAATTGTTCAGTGTAGAACACAAGAATGTGATCCAGCCTTATTCTGGAAGCAATCGAATAATATTATGTACCCCAAATTGTTACCAATAAAATCCCTAATTTATTCTGCACAAAAACAGCCCCTATTCAGGTCCATCATCTGTCACTGGAACTATAGGGGTTCCCACCTTACTGGTAGAACAAAGACTCTGGAAATGCGACATGGCTCCTGCCTCCTCAATAAAAACCAGTGAATTCTGCACTCACAAATCCAAATGCCCCACTGTGCCTAAACCACTGTAGGAGGCCATATGTTTGGCATTATTGTAATGGAGAGAAGGCACTTAATTTACTTGTGTGTATCGGCAGAAGGAAAAGCTGGGCACAATGTGGTGTTGCACTGTATGGAGACACAATTTATGGGTGCTAGACTGGCAGATTTGCAATTCTCCAGAAAAAAGCACGGCATGGATGTTACAAAATGGTGATTGCAGCCACGGATGACTTCATTGAGAGGTGCAGTTTCTACAATAGGGTCACTTTTGGGGGGGTCTGTGCTGTTCTGGCACCTTTGGGGTGCGTGCCGCAAATGTCGCCTGCAAACTATTCTAGCAAAATCTGTGGTCCAAAAGCCAAATAGAGCTTTTACCACTAAAATCTCATATTTCTATGTCTCAATGTCATAAAATTCTGTGAGGCACCTATGTGTTCAAAATACTCACTAAACCCTTAGATTAATTCCTTGAGGGGTCTATTTTCCAAAATGGGGTCACTTGTGGGGAGTTTGTGCTGTTTTCACTTGTCAGGGGCTCTTCAAATTCGACATGGCATTCACAATCTATCCCAGGCAAATAGCGCTCTTTCCTTTCCTAGCCCTGCCATGTGCCCAAGCAGAAGTTTTTGACCACATATGAGGTATAGTCTCTTTCAGGACAACTTTCGCAGCAAATTGTGGGGGTCCTTTTTCTCCTATTATCCATTGTGCAAATTGCAAATTTAGGGCAAATACAAGATTTTTGTGAAAAAAATGAAAATTTTCAATATAACTACCTAATGTTATCAAATTCTGTGTAGTAGCTGTAGGTTCAAAATGCTCACTGTACCCTTGGATAAAATCCTTGAAGGGTGTAGTTTCCAAAATGGGGTCACTTGTGGTCTTATTTTTACTGTTTAGGCACATCAGGGGCTCTCCAAATGCGACATGACGCCTGCAGACCATTCCATCAAAGTTAGCATTCCAAAACATCACTGCTTCCTTCCAAGCCCTGCCGTGCTCTCAAACAGTGGTTTTCCTCCACATATGGGGTATCGGCGTAGTAAGGAAAAATTGCACAACAGATTTTTTTGGTCCATTTTCTCCTGTTTCCCTTGTGAAAATACAAAAAATTGGAGCTAAAAGTACATTTTTGTGGATAAAATGTGATTTATTTTTTTAAAATTTTCCTAGCTCTACGTTATAAATGTCTGTGAAGCACCTGGGCGTTCAATGTGCTCATGACACATCTGTATAAGTTCCCTAAAGGGGTCTAGTTTCTAAAATGGGGTCACTTGTGGGGGTGTTTCCACTCTTTAGACATATCAAAGGCTCTCCAAATGCGACGTGGCGTCCATTTTTCCATTCAAAAAGTCAAACGGCCCTCCTTCCCTTCTGAGCCCTGCCGTGCGCCCAAACAGTGGATTTCCCCCACATATGGGGTATTGGCATACTCAGGGGAAATTTCACAACAAATTTTAGGGTCCATTTTCTCCTGTTACCCTTGTGAAAATAACAAATTTAGAGCTAAATTAAAATTTTTGTGAAAAAAGTTAAATGTTCATTTTTTCTTTCCACATTGCTTTAGCTCCTGTGAAGCACTGGAAGGGTTAATAAACTTCTTGAATGGGGTTTTGAGCACCTTGGAGGGTGCAGTTTTTAGAATTGTGTCACTTTTGGTTATTTTCTGTCATATAAGCCCCCCAAAGTCACTTTAAATGTGAGGTGGTCCCTAAAAAAATGGTTTTGTAAATTTTGTTGTAAAAATGAGAAATTTCTGGTCGAATTTGAACCCTTCTAACTTCCTAACAAAAAAAATTGTTTCAAAAATTGTGCTGATGTAAAGTTGACATGTGGGAAATGTTATTTATTAACTGTTTTGTGTGACATAACTCTCTGATTTAAGGGTGTAAGAATTAAGTTTGAAAATGGTAACATTTTCAAATTATTCTCAAATAAACGCAAGTTACCTAGAAGAAATTTTTACCACTGTCATGAAGTACAATAAGTCATGAAAAAACATTCTCTGAATCAGTGGGAGCCGTTGAAGTGTTCCAGAGTAATAACCACATAAAGTGACACTGGTCAGAATGAAAAAATTTGGCTTGATCATTAAGGTCAAAATTAGCTCGGTCCCTAAGGGGTTAAAGTACCACTCCAGCAGGGGGGTTTTCAGCACTGAAGAGGTGCTTCTAATCTAAGGTCCCTAACCATATCCTTATACTTATCAAACTCTGTCTTGTTTTCACCTCTATAGGCACTGCTCCAGTCCCACAGCTGCATGATTTGCGGCTGCTTAACAGGCTGAAAACATGTGGGGATTGCCTGTTTGTTAGGAAATCCCCGCATGTATTCAGACTGTCTAGCAGTCACAAATCATGCAGCTGAGATGACAAAAACTAAATCTCTGAGCACGCCAAAATAATCAGAGACCACCCGAGCATGCTCGGGGATACCCGAATAACGAGTATACTCGCTCATCGCTAGTCACAAGCTCTCAATGCAAATCTATGAGAACCAGAATGAGGCTCTCATAGGCTTGCACTGAAAAGTGTCCTTGGGCATGTAGCGCCCCTGAGGCTCTGTCGCCACAGAGGTACTTCACCTTCTCCTAAGGTGTAGTGCCCCACCACCTAGGTAAGGTGGGAACTCCTTTCCACACTCCAACACCTGCATCCCACACACAGGATAGTTCAGCACTGATCACATTGCGGCTCATGCTTAGAGGGTAGCAGAGCACCTCTGGTGATTCCTTGCTTCGTAACACGAGATGTGCTGGGAGGTGGATGGAGTAGAGATCCATATAAAAGAGTGGGAAGGTTTAGAATTGCAGGTCAGTCAGACAGGAGGTCAGGCGAGAGGAGTTCAGTTCTGAAGTTAGTTTTGAGTTCAGTTTGAGTTCAGTTTAGAAAGAGTGCTGCAGCTGCCTCAGTGATCTGAGCCAGCTGGCATGGGAAAGAGAAGAGAAGGAGAAAGACGTAGAACTGCAACCTTAGCTTCCATAAGAGAGAGAAGGAACAGCGTGGAACGAAGGAGTAGGAGAACAGAGAAGAGTTGTGGGTTGGAAGAGGATCCCTGCCTATAGGTTCTCAGCGCAAGGCCGGGGCCCGGTCCCCGAGGTTGTATGGACACTTATGGTTCTGCAGCAGACACCGGTGAAGTAGTTGGCTGTAAATGCACTACTCCCATCTGAGACTTGGGACACAACAGCAACACGGATAGAGAGCCGGGATCCAGGAGGTCCCTGATCGGGCTACAGCTGTCTGTCATACAAGTAAGGTTCTAGGAACATCTGACAGGAGGAACTTCAGAGTAACCACGGTACTGGAGTTCTTCACACTAAAAGGCGCAATAGAGGAGTCGTTCAGGAAAGGCACATGTTGGCGGAGTGTTGGACAGGAGAACCCTGACTTGCCCGGGAGGTTGATTGAGTCTCTACCCCGGAGGACACGGCACGGAGGCAGGCACCAGTGGGTACCACGAACTGTGAGTAAAGCTTTGAAACTGCAAGCCCTGGTGTCCTCCACTCACTCACCGCTAACACCTTCAGCACCGCTACATCTGGGTACCAGCATCTATACCATTCTGCGCCTCTCCTCATCCATTGCACCTACACTGCCCTGGGACTACAGCTCCACCAGTGGGGAGCTACACCATCTTTGCTGCACCACACCATCAGTCTCAGTGGATCTGCATGCAGCGTTGGCTCAACATCTTACTTGCCAAACACCGCGGGTGGCGTCACGAACTATCCATATAAACTATACTATTAACATCACCGCCATTGATATTGGGCGCCCAGGGCCATGGACTGGGTCACTGCTGCTGTGACACATCCACCTGACACTGGCCCGGTACCGGGTACCCCGCTGCCCTGGGTGTGAGGGCGACCCAGGCACGCTCTAGCAAACTGGAGTGATCTGGAAGGTTGCAAACTTCTGAAGACGCTGCGATAGAAGATGAAGAAGGTGGTGCAAGAATAGAAGCAGGGAACTTAGATTAGAAACACCACTGCAATACTACTTAAGATAATTAATGGATAAAGTTGCCTTGCTGATATTGGTGTGTACAGCAGATTTGTCAACACATATACACACACTGTACATATAAGATAGGGAGAATTATTAATATTATATTTTTTTTATTGATTTTTATTATTTTTTTTTAGGAAAACCTTGGATTCCCAAGATTAAGACAGTAGATCCTGTTCTAGAAAGTGTCACGCTTGAGCCAGAACTAGAGGAAGCTTTGACCAATGCCTCTGATGCTGAGCTGTGCGACATTGCAGGTGAATATTGGCCTAATAAGTGACGAATGAAAAAAAAAATAACTATTTAAACCACTGAATTTAATTCAGTTGTTTTGTTCTCCATGTAAGTAATAATCCCTGATAATGAAGAGTTTGATGCAAACTACCGAATGCATTACATTACTTAGCTGTTTCTTTCAGCCTATAGCTACTGAATGAAGCAGCAGTGAGTTTGTATACTGAAAAAAAAACAGGGAAGGGAAGTGGGTATGAGTAGGGCAGTGCAGTAGTTGTTGGGGGTCCCTGCAAGGGGCCGCCTGTGATTGAACATAGATCACCTGTCCCTTGTCTATATAAAGAAGCCTTAAAGGGCTTTCCCAACAATAAGTGGCTTTAAAAATTTTTAGGATCAGAAATTTCTTTGCTACTAGCTTAATAAATTTTAATAAGAAAGGGAATCTCCATTAACAATTATTTCCCTGTAGGTACGTGTGACGACCGACTGGGGGGTGGTCCCTTTTTCGCCGCGAACAGACTTGAGACAGAAACCGGTGTATGTTCAACAAGTCCTCTTTATTGGCCGTCCTCCCGACGACCACAGCAACACGACAACTTCCGTACACACAGGCCCGGGTACCTTGCACCTTCTTCTCTCTCCTACAGTGACGTCCCTCGCGGTTCTATCGCTGTGGCTGCCCTAGGCCTACCACCACAACGCTTCGCCTGCCCGAGTCCATCCGTCTGGTACCCACGGGCTTCCTCTGTCCTGCTGCTCTCCTGTCAGGGCCACCCCCCTGACTGTCTCTTCTTCCAGTCCCTTCCGGAATTCTTCCTCTTTTCAGTCTTTTTCTCCTTCAGTCTTCCCCTCCGCTGAACTCCTCCTCCTGGACAGTCTTCCTTCTGGAGCTCTCTCCCCCTTTTTATTCCTCTCCCTGGGAATTCCCCTCTTGAGTCCCAGTAACTCCGCCCACCATGACTTTGCGGTTTCTTTAGCATTAGCTGCTGTTAAGTCCTTTCCCTGCTTCCTTCTGTCTCCCTCTAGTGGGGAAACCTTAGTACTGCACTGTCTCCTTCTCCTGCTGCTCTTTGTCTCCCCCTAGTGGCCAAAACCCAGTACTTCACCATCTTTCACTTTTTCTAGCTGTCTCCCCATATGAATATACCAGTTCAAATCAAGTATATTTACCTCACATCTTACATTCACTTTCCTGCTTCAGACAGGTCCATAGGTCAGTCCACTTCCCTACATCCCCATCGGCTTGCACTAGGTTAGCAAAATAAACTCAGATTTACACACCACGCTCCATCTATTCCTCTCTGTAACTACGGCCGTTGTTGACAGGGAGAGTGAATAATGTTGATTTTGGTATTTTTGCTTACAGCAATCCAGAGTATTAGGCAGTGATATGTATAGTATACTTTTCACAAGCCCTATTACATTTACGTTAGGAAGAGTTATTGGTATGCTGACAATATTGGCATATATACAGTGGGGAAAAAAGTATTTAGTCAGCCACCAATTGTTCAAGTTCTCACACTTAAAAAGATGAACGACACCTGTAATTGACATCATAGGTAGAGATGAGAGTCAAAATGAGAAAGCAAATCCAGAAAATCACCTAGTCTGATTTGGCAAGATTTATTTTGCAAATTATGGTGGAAAATAAGTATTTGGTCACCTAAAAACTTGCAAGATTTCTGGCACTCACAGACCTGTAACTTCTTCTTTAAGAGGCTCCTCTATCCTCCACTCATTACCTGCAGTAATGGCACCTGTTTGAACTTATCAGTATGAAAGACACCTGTTCACACCCTCAAATAGTTACACTCAAAACTCCACTGTATTAGCTGCATTTGAATCTATTTAATATACAAGATGGACATCCACAGCACAACAACTCTAGCACAGAATGTCAGTTCCTAAATATGTTTAAATTAGCAAATTTCAATGGTGTTTTCTAGAGAAGTAATCACTATAGAATTAAAATGGCCGACATTTTGTTACATTTCCACAAACCTGTCCTAGAATGGTGCCTTTGAGCATGTGCAGCAGGATACCTCACTGCAGTGACTTGGAGACAACAACCTATATCATGTCATTCAGAAAGACAAGGTGGACTGCAGTGTGAGCAGCCTCATCTTACCTCAGCACCCCTTATATCGGTAGTATTAAATCAGAAAGACAGGATGGACAACAGTGTGAGTGAGCTTTTCTTACCTCGGCACCCCTGGTATCTCCAGTATTAAATCAGACATACTGGGTGGACAGCAGTGTGAACACCCTCTTAGCTCAACACTCCTGGTATCTTCAGTATTAGATCAGAAATACTGGCTGAGCAGCAGTGTCAACAGCATCTGAGATCATAAAGTCAGTGTAGACAGCAGTTTGAGAAGCCTTCTTACCTCAGCACCTCTGGTATCTTCATTATCAGATCTGAAATACAGGGTGGCCAGCAGAGTGAGCGTCCTCATCGTACGTCATTACTTTTTAAAAATTGCAGCATGTGAATTCTTTCAGTGTTTTTACTACAATTTTTCCCAAGTTTCAAAATTACTTAGCACCAAAAGACACCAAAAAAACGCACCAAAACATATAAAACATATGTATCAAAATGTGTTTCTTTATAGGTGTGTTTTCTGGCAAAAAACAGCGTTCTTCATGTAGAAAAGCATGCAAGAAAGCTACGTATGTTTAATGCATGTGTCTGGATGCAACGCACAGAGAACATGAGGTGGGAAAAGTCAGGGATCGATATAGTTCTATTTATATAGAAATCCCAAAAAAAGGCTAAATACATAACAGCTCATCCATAAGAGTACAGCAAAAATCCAAAAAGAAAAAATAGGACCAAAGAGCAATAAATAAAATATGTAAATTTTATTGTTTACAAAAATTGAATAGAAAGTAATATATGATATATATAACAATATGAAAAAGGGAATCAACAACACCTAGATGCCACATTCAGATTGGGTCTGGTATATAAAAGGCAAGTTAGTTGGTAAAATCCGTATATAGCATATACCCAAAGAATATACAATTGGCCATAAGAGAACAGCAAGTGTGAAGATATAAATAAACAATAGCCGCCAGATATGAAGTTTATGAGAAGTTGAATAAGCAAATATCTCTCAATTAGTGAGTATAAAGTGCAATAGTGCAATATAGGTGGTCCAAAATACGGACCTACAAATAATAGTGCATAAGAGAAAATATAACCTGACAGCGAAAATAGCATTCAGTAATACCGGCCATAAGAATACATAGAGAAGGTATATGGAGGTAAGTAATATAATGAATGCATATAGTGCCAAAGACCAACCTTGCTGCGATGTGGACAGGGGGACCCCAACGCGCGTTTCGCTTCTTTGCTTCTTCGGGGGGCGTAGGTCCGTATTTTGGACCACCTATATTGCACTATTGCACTTTGTATGGATTTTACCAACTAACTTGCCTTTTCTATACTAGACCCAGTCTGAATGTGGCATCTAGGTGTCACTGATTCCCTTTTTCATATTGTTATATATCATATATTACTTTCTATTCAATTTATGTAAACAATAAAATTTACGTATTTTATTTATTGCTCTTTGGTCCTATTTTTTCTTTTTGGATTTTTGCTATTCATATACAGCAGTAACTTTACAGTGACTTCAAGTAACTCTAAACAACTAATGTTAGTAACTATGCAAATCAAAATTAAAACTAATAACAAGTTTTGAATAGCGTCTTTCACTATATAACGTTAACATTGTTTTCACAAAGGTGGTGCTCCCAGTCGTGGGAGTCACCACGGAAGTTTTCTCTGCAGCTCTGGCCCTAGCAGGGGTCAACAGCTTTTCTCTTTGAAGTAGTTTATTAATGCACATTGGTCTTCCCACGCACCAACCGACCCCCTCCCAAATTGTTTTCATAATCACAGCCAACCCTGGTACTGTTGGTTATAGTTGGTTGTGACAGCCCTGCTCATTCGTGTTGTTCATCTACTGTCGCAGGCATGCCTCTTCTGTTTTAGCTGCTTATCTTCTCTTGACCATCGGCAGAAGTCTCTTAAGCTCGGGGAGGAGAGGACTAGGCCTTGGCGCTGGACCAGTGCTGGGCGCAGATCCTGATCCTGACCAGCGTAGGTGGATCTTGGAGTTCTCCTGAGGGGAATGCAGATCTTGCCAGGCACTGACCCGCATCTTGGTGGTGTACACTTCCCGCTGAGGCATGGCACGCTGGTCTCAGTGGTGTCTCTGGAGCACATCTGCTCCGCTCTCTTCCCTGGCACCAAATCTGCAGGGCTTTTATATCAATGAAGTCCTTCCTGTGGATCACCTGATCAGGTCCATCACGCAAAGTCGCTCCCCCTGCAAATCTTCCAGCACAATTTGGTGCAGCTTTATTTCGCCAGGCCAGCAGATGGCAGGCTACTCATTAATGGCACAATGCAGTAAAAATGTTTATACACCAGATGCCGATAATCTCTGTTTTTTTTTTTGACAAGTATGAAACATTATTTATGTCCTAGCACTTTCCAAAGATTTCAGAACACAAATCACATCACCTGATAGCAACTGCTTAAAAGGGCATCTGTCACCACCTTTAACTTATCCTAATATGGGCATACATGCTGAAAAAAGTCCTACCTGTATGCCTCATGTATCACTCTATATACTGTAAATGACCTCTTCCAGGCTATGGGGAGGATGGTGCCTGGAAGATAACTTTGCCTCCAGAGCTTACTTTATTTTACCTGAAGGTGGCGTTACTAGTGTGAGACAAGAGCAGAATATTTAGAATTGAGAGTCCTCAGTGGTTGATACCATCTTTTCAGTTAGCCATTAAAAGGTAACAAATTGCAAGCTTTCGAGACTACGCAGATCTCTTCATCAGGCTGGACTAATACAAAATCTGAAGGATCACATATTTATACAAAAGACAGCACAGAAATAACCCAATAGCTAAGAAAAAAGAATGGATCTACCTGTGGCAAAACCTTTTCGTATCCCTGTCTATAGCATGATGGACATTACATTACTTGTATTAAAAGGTAACTTCAAGTCTCAGAGAGAGAGAAGAATCTCAAAGTACAAATTTATGAAAACTTTCCAAACATTCAGTGCAGGAATGAATGTGTTGCATGGATTTATGTCTTTTTACATCAATTAAGGAATTTGCTCTTTAGACCTTCTGGGGTCATCACAACACAGAACCAGACAGACTCAATCAGAGGGCAATAAAACCTTCACAGTGCTTATCTATGAACTGTTCCAATATTTATGCTTATCCCTCCCCCATAATGACTATTCCGCTTCACATCACTTGTCTTAGCTATTGGGTTATTTCTGTGCTGTCTTTTGTATAAATATGTGATCCTTCAGATTTTGTATTAGTCTAGCCTGATGAAGAGACCTGCGTAGTCTCGAAAGCTTTCAACTTGTTACCGTCTTTTCAGTTAGCCATTAAAAGGTATCAACCACTGAGGACTCTCAGCTCTGAGCTCTTCTGTATTGCAACAATATTGCAATCCTGTCTGCCTGTGAGATGGAAGCTGAAGCTGAGAAGAAGCAGATGTGTCATCACACTGGTAACCATTAGGCTGAGTTCACACGTTGCATTTTTTTTCGCATTTCCGCGGCGGTTTTAACCACGCAATTTTGCCGCGAAAAATAAGCATCCCATGCATTCCTATGGGATTCCGCAATGCTGTGCTAATGCTGCGGTTTTTACCGCGGCGGAATCGCTTCGCGGTAAAAACCGCAGAATCGCGGCGATCCCGCACCCATAGGAATGCATTGTTCTGCTTACTTTCCGCATGTGGCTGTGCCCACCATGCGAAAAGTAAGCAGAACATTTGCGGATGGTACCCACGGTCTGGAGGAGAGGAGACTGTCCTCCGGGCTTTGGGTACCATATCCCTGTAAAAAATAGAATTTAAAATAAAAAAATTGTTATTCTCACCTTCCGACATCCCACGCAGCCTTCCCGCCTCTCTCCACTCTCTCGTTCCCAGTAATCCTTTGCGAAAATGCCCGCGATGGCGTCCGTTCTCGCAAGATCGCGAAGTCTCGCGGTCATTCGTGCAACGTCATCGCGAATGACCGCAAGACGTCGCGATCCCGCGAGAACGTACATCATCGCGGGCATTTTCGCAAAGGATTACTGGGAACGGCTGCGCGGGACGTCGGAAGGTAAGAATAACACCATTTTTTATTTTTTTTTACATTTTATCTTTTACTACTGATGCTGCATAGGCGGCCTCAGTAGTAAAAAAATTGGTCACACTTGTCAAACACTGTTTGACGGGTGTGACCAACCTGTCAATCAGTTCTCCAAGCGATGCTACAGATCGCTTGGAAAACGCTAGCATTTTGCAAGCTAATTACGGTTGCAAAATGCTAGTTTTTCCACGGGAAAATCGCGGGAATTTAAAATGCGATTTTCCCGCGGAATGGAATTTCCGCGAGAGTTCCGCTACGTATGAACTTAGCCTTACACATCACACTGGTAATCATTACACTTGTAACTCCCCCTTATATTTAAAACAAGCTCTGGGGGCAGAGTTATCTTCAAGACAGCATCTGCCCTAGAACCTGTAAAAGGTCACTTATTTGAAGTGATAAAAGATGATTTTTTTCAGCAGTCTATAACCTGTCGTCCAATCTGATGCTGGGGCCTGCTGGGTGGTCAATCTTTTGAATGACAGCCCTGCTGCTTAATCTGGTCTAGCCTGTGGGATTTCCTCAAGGTGTCTCTCGTTCTTGGTAATTTGCTAGCTATTTAACTGACTATGGACAGACCATTGTCAGTTGTAGCTTTGCTCAGTGAGGTGTGTGCTTAGTGTCTGATTTTTTCTTGATCTTTGTTGCCGGATCTTTGATTTGTCTTGGCCATTCGTGTGTATTATCTTTTTTGTCTTGACACTCTCTGGCCTCAGGTACTTGACCCCGGACTTGGCTTTTGACTGTCCACTTCTCTTACCCCTTTATCTTGATGCATCCTCCTGGAATTAAACCCCGGACTATGACTTGACCATGCCTTTGTCTGTACTATGAGCCCTCATGGTATCTGATCTCGGACTCAGAGTCACAGAAAATTCTTTTTGATGAATCTAATTGATGTGTAACTCATTCATCATGCTTCCCTTGTTTTGTTTTTGTTTTTAAGCAACAAATCAACAGGATAATGGAAAATTAAGAGTATGAACAGAACTTTATATATGGTGTAGAATTTTGCTGTAGATTACCTACATTTCTGAAGCAAAATTGGCAAGGTTTACATGGGTTGTACACAACCCCTGTTAAAGTGCAGAAGCCCACATTGTGAAGTAAAAAAAAAAAATATACTCCCCTCCCGCACTGTCGTCGTTCCAGCAATGTCTGCCGGGGTTTGTATAGCATTGTTATTCCACATGAAACCTGCAGCTGCTTTGCTCTTATGCCTTCCACTTTTCTGATATTTGTCCAAGAGAAGTAAGAATGCAGCAACACAAAAATATCTGTTGATTTTTTGCAGAGGTCATATGGCATAACAATACCACGCATACTCACTCCAAAAGACCGAGTACGGAGTTTTCTAGAAAGGTGCCAGTGTGTGAGGTATGTATGTTTTTTTTATTTCACAAGATGGAGTACTTCCTTTCAAAAGGGATTGTCCAAATAGTGGAAACCTCTTTAACCCCTTTCCGAAATTATCAGTAATAATATGTACATGCGCCCTGGTGCTTATTGACTTGGGATGGATTATTATGTCCATGTGAGGGTTAGGGGGCTATAACCCAACTTTTGTTATCCCTTTCAGTTCCGGTTAGGAACTTGCAGCTCTCTGGCACCCCCCTTATCATTAGGTCAGTCAGGGAACTGCACGCAGAATAAGTAGTCGCCAGAGAGGCTGCCTTGTCGCATATTGGCTATCGGGTACTCTGCAGTGAGGGTGGTGTGTATATCACCAGTCCCAGGTGAGGAATACACACACAAACCTCCGATCCGTCACTGCCAGGATTCCCCAATACCACCAGGATGCTATGCTGCCACCAGTTCCTCGTTTGATACGAAAACTTATATCGGGCCTGGAACCAACCCAAAAATTAGTGTGGTTTGGCACGGAGTACATGTCGGTTTGATCTTAGAGAAAAAGAATGAAACTAGTAAATTTACAAGTTTATAGGGAGTGTTTACAAAAATGCAAACATGTTACAAAAGGAGACAAAATACAGTATGTACAGACAGTTACAAATAAGGCTGGTTTCACATTAGCGCCCCTTGCTTGTAGCGCCGCCTCCTAGCGCACAGCGGCGCCTGCGATCGGCGCACCCTATCTTTAGCATAGGGTGCACAGATCGTGCGCAGGCCGTGCGCTCGTTGCGCTTTGACCTGCGCTGCGCACTTTTGACGGTGCGCCGTGCGCGCCAAAATCAAACTTTTCGGATTTCGGCGTGCTCGGCGCACCGTCAAAAGTGCGCAGCGCAGGTCAAAGTGCAACTAGCGCACGGCCTGCGCACGGTCTGCGCACCCTATGCTAAAGATAGGGTGCGCCGATCGCATGCGCCGCTGTGCGCTAGGAGGCGGCGCTACAAGCAAGGGGCGGGCATGCCGAGCAGAGAGCCGGCTCGGGGGCGGAGCTACCCCCGGCCGTGCGTGCGCTTAAAAAGCGCTAATGTGAAACCAGCCTAAAAGGGAATAAAATAAGAAACTTACTATATCTCAGACACTGGTATGACTTGTCGATGAGGGGACGGAAGTTCCCAAAGGAAAGATTCAGTCCACAGCATGGATGTTCGTTGTCATCTCAGGTCTGAACACCCTACAAAATGGCTGTTCCTGTTTTATAGTTTGCCCATAAACTTAGGGACTCCTTCCTTGCTGACCTCACTTGGTGGGCCGTGATAGAGGATGTACTCCCCTTTTGAGAAGTTATTAAAAACTTCTACTTGCCATATCTATGGCTGGGGGGCTCACAGAGTGACGACAGTGGCATTATATTTTCTCTTATGAAATTATCTTTCTTTTATGACCAAATATGCCATGTCTGCTTGGTACTGGGGTGCAGAAACTATTTCCCCGGTTTCTGAGGACCCTGAAAGCTGGAAAGCGCTGCCGTGCATAGCTTTAAAGGGAATCTGTCACCGCTTTTTTCGAATATGAGCTGCCGGCACCGCCATCAGGGGCTTATCTACAGCATTCTGTAATGCTGTAGACAAGCCCCCGATGTAATCTGAAAAAGAAAAAAGTTAGATTATACTCACCGGGGGGCAGTCCGATCCAATGGGTGTCGCAGTCCAGTCTGGCGCCTCCCATCTTCATACGATGCCGTCCTCTTCTTTCCTTCCTGTCATGGCTGCGGCGCAGGCACACTTCCCTGCTCTGCCCTGCCCCCCCCCCCTCCGGTGAGTATAATTAACTCTCTTTTTCTTATCTTTCAGGTTACATCGGGGGCTTATCTACAGCATTACAGAATGCTGTAGATAAGCCCCTGAGCTCATATTCGAAAAAAGGGGTGACAGATTACCTTTTAATTATACCGATTCTGAAAATATATTTTTCCTGTCTGTCGGATTATTGTGTTATTAAATTTGACCTGGCATAGGCAAAGGAGACCTTGCATCAGAAAAAAATGGACTTAACTGGCCAAATACAGTAACAGTGACCATGTGCTGAGGGGAGGGGGAAGGGTGGACATTCCACAGAAGGGAGAGGGAGCAGGAATTAACAGAAGGAAAATCAGTGACTTGCAGCTGTGTGGCTGAATTGTGAAGCTCAATGTTACACTGCACAAACCAAATGGGGGTGGGGCAGCCGGAGCTCTGTATGTGTACCTTAGGGCAATAGGAAATACTTCATATTTTCCTGACACCTCCCCCATTTGGACTGCGCCACGGAGGCACGACCTCTTGGTAATCCTCCATTTGCACCTCTGTGGGCTCATCCCGCCGGGTAACCCGTCTGCATTGCCATGTTCGCTGCCCATTTTATGTTTAATGGTAAAGTCGTACTGCTGGAGGGTAAGGCTCCAGAGTAGCAACCTTCCATTGGTATTAAACACGGTGTGCAGCTAACTCGGGGTTGTGGTCGGTCACCACGGTGAAGGTGCGCCCATACAGCTAGGGCTGCAAACGTTGCAGGGCCCAAACCATGGCCAGCACTCCTCTATGGCATCGCTCTGTACTAAGAATGGCTGACTGCTGTCGATTGCACAAGAGAGCTGCTTTCAAAGTACGAAAGGCTACCTCACAGTCATTGGTCCAATTGACTGTATGGGGTAGTTTTTTTCTTGGTGAGGTCCGTCAAGGGCTTCGCAAGGATACTATAGTTTTGTAGAAAACGCCTATAGTACCCTGCAGTGCCCAAGAAGAATATCATCTGCTTCTTGGTCCTGGGGGTGGGCCAAGATGCAATAGCATCCATTTTCCCTGGCTCTGGCCTCATAGAACCCCCGCCTACCTGGTGCCCCAAGTAGTGGACCTCGCTCATGCCCATATGGCACTTTCCTGGCTTGATGGTCAGGCCGACTTGGTGGATGTGCCTGAGCACCTCCTGGAGATGCTCGAGGTGATCCTCCCAGTTGGGACTGAAGACGGCAGTGTCATCCAGGTACGCCACCGCGCACCTCTCCAGTCCCTCGTCTGGTGGTTGACCATCCGCTGGAATGTGGCAGGGGCATTCTTCTCTAGCTCAGTCTTTCCAGGTCTGTTGGTAAACACGGCCTGGAAGGATTCCAACGTGGCTCGCAGCTTTGACCGCTGGTGTGCGGTTACCGAGGTGTTTACCTCCACATCCTCTGTGGACCCAACGGCCTTAGCTTGGGCCAACATGTCCAGGAGGGAGTCTTCCTCCCCATCCTTGGGCAGATTGCAGACCGGTAGGATGCAGGCTCCACGTTCTTGATGAGCTTTCATCATATTGACATGTAAGGCCTTCCGCCTACCCCGAGCGTGGTTAAGAGTGACCACGTAAGTGACTGGGTTAAGCTGTTGGTGTATGATGTACGGCGCTTCCCAGGCCGCCTGAAGCTTATCTTTTGGTACAGCAACCACACCTTCTGACCCACCTGATAGATCCGTTCCCGGGCGTTCTGGTCATACCAGTGCTTCTGGTCAGCCTGGGCCTGCGCCATGTTTTCGTGCACCAACTGCGTCAAGGTCTGCATCATGTCACGGAAGCGCATGACATACGCCACGATAGACACTTCTGAAGGACTCGGCTCTTCTTCCCAGGAATCTCTCACCAACCCAAGGGGTCCCCGGACTCGCCTGCCATACAGGAGCTCGAAGGCCAGCGGAACCTCTCGGTAAGCAAATAGCAGGTGTGGGAGATACCTCTCCCAGTCACATCCCTGGGTCTCAACCAGCATTTTTAGCATCTGTTTGAGAGTACTGTTGAAGCACTCACACGAACCATTGGTTTGGGGGTGATATGCGCTCAATACCAGACGCTTCACATGCATTTTCTTACAGAGAGCATCCATGAGGCGATACATAAATTGAGTTCCTTGGTCGGTAAGCATCTCCCAGGGAAGTCCTACTCGAGAAAAGATGGCCAACAGGGCATCCGCCACCTTATCTGCCTTAATTGAGGACAGAGCTACTGCCTCCGGATACCGGGTAGCATAGTCTACCAAAGTAAGGATGTAGCGCTTTCCAGAGTTGCTGGGTATGGCCAGTGATCCCACAATGTCCACAGAAATCCTCTGGAAAGGCTCCTCTGTCACTGGCAAAGAGGTCAGTGGAGCCTGGGGGGCAGACCCTGTCTTCCCCACTCTTTGACATGTGGTACAGGAGCGGCAGTAGTTGGTTACATCTGTCCCCATTTTGGGCCAATAAAAGTTTTTGAGACAGCTGAGCCTTAGTTTTGCTGATCCCCAAGTGTTCAGCAAGTGGAATCTCATGGGCAGTCTGTAACCTCTCACCCCTATATTGGTGGGGTACAACGAGCTGTCTTTCCCTCAACTACTCCTGTTGGGATTTACCAGGAACCGTCTCCCGGTACAACCTCCCTTGTTTCTAGAATACCCTCTCCTGGTCAGTTTCAGAGGTGGGCTTCTCGGCGAGGTTTCTCAAGGTCTCCAGGCTAGCATCTGAGTGCAGGGCGGCCTGGAACTCCTAGACCAAAAAGAGACTACGTAAAGGGAAAACTCTTAGAATGATTACTGTTACAAATATATTCAATTTTATTTAATTGTATAGACACCAACAAGAATTTCTTTTAAAAACATAACAATAAAAACTAGAGGAAACGGGCCAGCATATGTGGCGCCCCTGAGGCTCAGTCGCCACAGAGGTACTGCACCTCCTCCTGAGGTGTGGTACCCCACCATCCAGGTAAGGTAGAGACTCCCAACCACGCTCCAACACCTGCACCCCACACCACAAAATAGTGTAGCAAAGCACATTCAGCGGGTCCCTGCTTGGAGTATATCAAAGCACCCATTGGTGGCTCCCTGCTTGGAACACGAAACGTGCTGGGAGGTGAGTGGAGTTAGATCATATTACACAGAGTGGGAAGAGTTTATGGATTCAGTCATTCAGTCACTGGGAGTGAGTGAGGATGCAGAAAGACAGAGAGTGAGACAGAGAAGATCCCCGGGAGAGGGATGGATGAAGGAAGTGCTGCAGCAGGCCACAGTGACCTGGGTCTGCTGGCACCGGAGAGTGACATAGAACAGAAAACCTGATTGTTCCATAGAAAGAAAGGATTAGTACGGAACGTGAGGAGTAAAGGAGAACAGAGGATGTGGGTTAGAGGAGGACCCTTCCTAGAAGTTCTGGGTGCAAGGCCGGGGCCCGGTCCCCGAGGTTGTATGAATGCTAATGATCCTGCAGCAGACAGCGGAGGAGTAGAAGTTAACAATACTTTATTCCCACATCAGACTTGGGGGCACAACAGCAACAGAATAGTGAGCCGGGACTAGGAAGCAAGGAGTCCCCGAAGCAGGCTACAGCTGTCTGCCATACAAGTAGAGTTCATAAGAACATTGGACAGGAGGAACCCCAGTGTAACTTAGTACTGGGAGTACTTCATATATAGGCGCTATAAGAGGAGACGTTCAGAAAGGCACATGTTGACGGAGTGTTGGAAAGGAGTATTCCATCTGGCCTGGAGGTTGACTGAGCCCCTGACCCGGAGAACACGGCACGGAGGCAGGCACCGGTTTACACAACAGACTGTGAGTAAAGCTTTGGAACTACACGCTCTGGTGTCCTCCACTTATTCCTGCGCCAACACACCTGGCACTGCTACATCCTGGTGCCCGTCATTGCTTCACCTACGCCGTCCCTTTGCCTTCCTATCTACACTGCCCTGGGACTACAGCTCCACCTGTGGGGAGCTATAACATCTTTGCTGCGCCATACCACCAGTCCCAGAGGATCTGCATGCAGTGTCGGCTTAACCTCTCCCTTGCCGAACACAGGTGGCGTCACGAACTATTCATTTAATCCACTACATTCCACTATTCAATTCCCCTTTTTACATTGGGCGCCCAGGGCCACAGACCGGGTCACCGCTGCTGTGACATTCCCCATCTGAGTACCCCACAGCCCTGGGAGGGCGACCCACATACACAGTAGGAAATATGAAGGGTTATAATCCCAAAAATATGATATATCAGGAATATGGGGAAGCAGAGCTTAAATAGTGATATTTATTTTAAAGTGCAGTGCATATGTGCATAATATTCATAACATCCATTTTAAGTCTGCTGCTCCCATCATTCCAGAACCTCATATTGCATACAGTCCATTACATAGGCATCAGAAATAAAACATCATGACAAATGGGTATTCGTGATTCATGTGAGCTTCCGTACCTAGTTATTTAAAACTCTTATTGGCCACCCAACCCTATTGATTCATACACCAACAAAATAAACACTCCAGAGGTATTTGGATAGATTGGCCACAGCAGCCTTTTATTAAACATATAACATAACATTTTAAACACAAT
This sequence comes from Dendrobates tinctorius, assembly GCF_039654945.1. Lineage (NCBI taxonomy): Eukaryota > Metazoa > Chordata > Amphibia > Anura > Dendrobatidae > Dendrobates > Dendrobates tinctorius. Next base: position 25,090,665 of record NW_027361827.1, on the reverse strand, counting down.
GTCCCAGAAGGGGTCGTCCTCGAAGCCCCAAACCATAAAACTCAGATTTGATATTCTCAACTTGGTCCCCAGGTCGAGTCTTGCCTCTAGCCGCTAAGCACCAGCTCAGAGACACATATCAACCCACTTGGCCAGTTTCCATTACCATTAAGCACGGGTCCACTTTAATCCCTTCCGCAGGATAATTCAATTACCCGTCCACTTCTATCCACCCAGGGGGGAGTCCAGGACCTCTTGAGATTCCCCCCCCAAACCGCTATTTACCAGCACCACCAACTAAGAGGACCCCCCCATGCCATATTGCCGTGACAAGTAATTATACAGATTTACAAACAAATTATAACCCCAACCCCTAAATACCGCCCATATCCCTACAAGAAAGGGAAACTTATTAAGACAAGATTAACCCCAAAGCGATTACCTAACCAAAAAACTAATTTAGGGAGGGTGGGTGGGAGCTTCTTGTCACTATGTGGGGGAACCTAAAATGGTTGCTCCACTAAGATGGCCACTGTCTTTATAATGATAAATTGTACCCCATCTCTGACCCCGCCTCCCCCTCATCCCAGCACTAGCCCCCACCTTATTCAAATACATTAACCCCATAATACCATTCTAATCCCTAACTCCAGATCACTATATTCCCACTCAACCCTGTCATGTCGGCCTCCCTTTTAAGGCCTGCGGCCCAGTACGGCCTCTCTTGATCAGTGAAAAAACATAAAGTGCACAGTGCAGATTGATCATCAAAGTAAAGAGTTCAGTGAACTACTGACCTGAATTCATACCATGCATGCGGGCACCGCCACCTCACACTCCAACGCGCGTTTCACATGTTGCTTTGTCACTCCCTGAACTCTTTAATTTGATGGTCAGTTTGCACTGTGCCCTTTATGTTTTTTCACTGATCATGATGTTTTATTTCTGATGCCTATGTAATGGGCTGTATGCAATATGAGTTTCTGGAATGATGGGAGCAGCAGACTTAAAATGGATGTTATGAATATTATGCACATATGCACTGGACTTTAAATTACATATTATCACTATTTAAGCTCTGCTTCCCCATATTCCTGATATATCATATTTTTGGGATTATAACTAGTGTTGAGCGATACCTTCCGATATCTGGAAATATCGGATCGGATTGGATCGGACCGATACCCCAAAAATATCGGATATCGCCGATTCCGATACCGGAAACCAATGCAAGTCAATCGGACACAAATATCGGAATGAAAATAAACCCTTACTTTCCTTGTAGGTTAAGTCTACATGAAGGAAAATAAGGAGACATTAAAGGCATAGAGGTTTAGTCCAATCAAATGGAATAGTAGGAATTAATTTTTTTTTAAGACGTTCGGAGTTACAAAGATATTGACTATGTTAAGCTTTTTTATATTTTGTCAGATATTTATGTTTCACTACTTCCATGCTCTTCACCTTCTTTTTTACTTCTCCCACACTTTCTCCTTCCTCATCCTCAGCAGCAGCATCTTTTTCATCAACTTCTTCTTCACCTTATTCATCTTCTTCTTCTTCACCTTCTTCCTATTATTCTTTTTTTTTACATTCTTCATATTCTTCTTATTCAACTATTATTCTTCTTCATATTCTACTTCTTCATCTTCTTCATACTCTTCTTCTTCATTATATTCTTATTTCTGACAGGCACTGCTGTAGTTGTTATCTATAAAAGTTTGAAGATTACACCTTCCGTTCTGCCTGTCACAAAAGATTTACAACAGGATTTGTCCACATTCACTTTTGCCTGCAGCAGCAGGTATTTTCCAGGGGTACCACGAGGAGGAAGGGACTCACCCCCATACACTGCTTAGTCTTCTTCTGCTTATAATTTAGATAATATCTTTTGCTCTGATTTTTAGTCTTATGCTTAATGTTCTTCTCCTTTTTGTTCTGCAGCTGGTTGTTGTTCTGCTTCTTGGTCTTCTGTCCCTTGTTCTTCTGTATCTTGGTGGTTGTCTTCTTGTTCTTTGTCCTCTTGGTCATCTTCAGGGTCATCTTCTTGGTCTTCTTCGGGGTGGTCTTCAGGGTCATCGTCTTCGATGTCGTCATCTTCTTCGAGGTGGTCTTCAGGGTCGTCATCTCCAGGGTCGTCGTTTTCGGGGTCGTCGTCCTCTTCGGGTGGTCTTCAGGGTCGTCGTCTTTAGGGTCGTCGTCAGGGAGATCCAGAGTGATTACCAAAAACCATTTCAAAAAGCTTGAACTTGGAAATGTAGCAGAAGGTACAAGAAGGCTGAGGAACTGCTGAGAACCAGCTGACGGTACTGGAACCTGGATGGGTAGCCGAAGGTACAAGAGCCAATGGAACTACCGAGGACCAGCTGATGGTACTGGAACCCGGTTACTAAGCAAGAGGTACCTGTGCCAGAAAGCACTACCAAGGACCCGCAGACGTTCGTGGAACTCTGATACCGAGAAGGAGGCACCTAAGCCAAAGGCTCTGCCTGGAACCAGCTGACATTACTGGAACCCAGGGGGACATATTCAAGATTGACATCCAAAGAACCAGCTAATGGTACTGGAACTCAGATAGGCAGCAGAAGGTACACATGAAAAAAAAAGTTACAAGGCCGCGAGCCGGAAGGAGTTACCGAAACCCACAGTCCTACAGGGGGAGCTTGTCCTATTGGCAATACGGAACCAGCCTTCATTGCCAGATCCCGCAGCCCACATAGGAAGCACCTAAACTGCAGGCACCATAGAGGTGGCTAACCCAACCGCAACACGACAGGACAGCGTATTGGAGGCAAAATGACGTTGACACTACCTGGAAACAGCTGGTGTGCTGGAACCAGGCTGGGCAGAAGGGAGTACCCGTGCCAAAGACACTTCTGAGCAGCAACTGGCGGTGTTGGAGCCCAGGGATTACAGTAGAAACTAGAGTGTAGCCAGAGGCCTAATTGGTGTACGTTTAATATCTGTAGTAGTGGGAGTGTTGTGAACTCATTTTCTGGTTTACCTCTGGCTTCTGGTGAGGGTGGTAGAGCTGGCTGTGTTGACAGAGGAGTCGTGAGTTCTCCATCCGGGCTCCCTCTAGTGGTGACAGTAGGTAATGAAGCTGATCTAAATTGCAGAGACCTGCCACCTGAGGAGGAGGACTGAGTGGACATCAGGAGTCTCTGACTGAATTTAAGACAGTTGATTCCCTAATTTTGTGCTGGTGATTTTTTCCTACCCTGAGGTTCTGTTTCCAGTTCTGTTCCTGCCTACTCAAGCTAAGTGTGCTCTGCTATTTTTTCACATGAGATTTGGTCTGGTTTACTCAGTTTTTGTGGTCAGCCAGCCCCTGCTGGGGCTGTGCTGAATTTCCATTCTTATGGCTCTGTTTATGCCAGTTTGCTTTTTGTCCCTGATCAGATTGGTCTCTTTTTGCTCTGTCTTCAGAATATACCAGAGTACTGATATAGGGAATTGAAGTCTAGCGACTTCAGGGTTTTTGTTATCACAAAGTGTTTGACATTTTTTGGCAGGGTTTTGTGCGTGATTACAGACATCATCTTTCCTTTCCTGTCCTTTCTAGTTAGTGTGAGCCCCATCGTTTGCTCAGCCTATTTTTCTATCTGTGTTTGTGTTTTCATTTTGTCTCACCAACAATACATGTTTGGGGGCTGTCTATTGCTTTGGGGTCTGCTCTGGGGCAGTTTAGATTTCCCCTTTTCTTGCTTTAGGCTTATTTAGTTCTCCGGCTGTGACGAGGCATCTAGGATCATCGTAAGTATGCTCCACGGCTACTGCTAGTTGTGTGGATAGGATCAGGGGTCTGCAATCCGCTTAGTTACCAACCTCTCTGGTTTTCTGTGGCTTAGCTTGTTTTTGTTTTTCCTCCTCGGTGACTCATTCATAACAGAATCACCAGCCATACCACAGATTCTAGGGTACTCAAAAGCAGGAAGAGAAAATTGTAAAAAAAAAAAAAAAAAAGTGTCAATTTTTTTTTTTATATATGTATTTTTTCCTCTTTTTCTCTGGGGCCGTAGGAGGATTTTTTCCTTATTGGAGATTAAGCAATTGTCTGATCGTGTGGAGCAGCTCGCTGCTGAAGTGCGGGGAATTTCCGCCTATCTCGCTCAGTCACATGCTGTTGAACCAAAAATCCCTACTCCTGGTGTGTTTTCTGGGGATCGGTCTAAATTTTTGAATTTTAAGAATAATTGTAAATTATTTCTTGCCTTGAAGCCTAACTCATCGGGGAGCTCTGCGCAGCAGGTTAAAATTGTCATCTCCTTGCTGCGCGGCGATCCCCAGGATTGGGCGTTTTCTTTGACACCTGAAAATCCTATTCTGACTAATGTGGATGTATTTTTTCAAGCCTTGGGGTTGTTGTATGATGAACCTAATGCTATTGATCAAGCTGAGAAAGCCCTATTGGCATTGAACCAGGGTCAGGATTCTGCAGAGTTATACTGTCAAAAATTCCGAAAGTGGGCGGTCCTTAATACATGGAATGATGGTGCCTTGGCAGCTCTCTTTCGCAAGGGTTTATCAGAAACCGTAAAAGACATTATGATGGGATTTCCTGTTCCCTCTGGTCTTGACGAGTCTATGTCATTAGCCATTCAAGTTGATCGGCGTTTACATGAACATAAAACTACGCGAGAGGTGTTGCCACCTTTTCAACAAATGTCTGAACCTATGCAATGTGATAGAGTTTTGTCTAGGGTGCAACGTCAGGAGTATAGAAGGCATAGTAAGCTGTGTTTTTCTGTGGAGATGTCTCTCATATTATTTCTGTCTGCCCTAAACGAGAGAAACGTTTGCACACACATTTGCTGTGGGTGGCGTACAACCTAAGTTTCGTTTGGCAATTACTCTGATCTGCTCCTTATCCACATTTTCCGCCAAGGCTTTTGTGGATTCAGGAGCGGCTTTGAATCTGATGGATTTGGATTTTGCTAAACGTTGTGGCTTTCCCATGATACCTCTGCGGACGCCTATTCCTTTGAGGGGTATTGATGCTACTCCTTTGGCGGAGAATAAACCTCAGTTTTGGACCCAGGTGATAATACGGGTCGCCCCAGACCACCAAGAAAATTGTAGATTTTTGGTACTGCATAATTTGCATGATACCATTCTTCTGGGTTTTCCCTGGTTGCAAATCCATAATCCAGTTTTGGATTGGAAATCTGTGTCTGTGGTGAGTTGGGGCTGTCGGTGTGCTCTTGGTGACACTCCTGTTTTCTCCACCTCTCCCCAGTCTCATGATGTTCCTGACTATTTGGCTGATTTTTATGATGTATTTAGTGAGAGTAAGTCTGCATCCCTGCCTCCTCATAGGAGTTATGACTGTGCAATTGAGTTGAAGCCTGGGTGTAAATTTCCCAAGGGTTGGCTTTTCAACTTATCTGTACCTGAACACGAGGCTGTGCGATCTTATATTAAGGAGTCGTTGGAGAAGGGTCATATTAGACCATCCTCTTCACCCATAGGTGCTGGGTTTTTTTTCGTGGCTAAGAAAGATGGTTCATTAAGGCCTTGTTGTCATGATCCAGGACGGGATTTCGCTTTGGCCCGTCCTGGATAGACTATGGGTTAATTGTGCTGCCTCTCTCTGGCAGAAGGAGGCTATTTAATGCTCACTGGACCTAGGTCAGGTGTCTGTTATACTCCTACCCTCGGCTGAGTTAAGTGACCTCTTGTATACGTGTGCCTTGTGCCTGATAACTTGTTGCTTGTTTGGTTGTGATCTGGTTCTGTCCCTGTTACGAGTTCTGCCTGACCCCCTTGTACCGTACTGTCCTCTCGTGTATGACTCTCTGCTTGTGACTCGACTGCTCTCTGCTCGTCCCTTTGGTACCGCACCGCCCTCTTGTGTATGACCTTTGGCTTCATCTGACCTCCCTTCTGCTTGTCCCTCCTGTACCTTGTTCGCCTGTATTGTGTATGATCTCTGGTTTGCCCGACTGAGTGTTCTTGCATTTCAGTAAGCAGAACGCTAAGCCCCGCCCCCTTGTGGTCACGTGACCGTAGGTCCCGTGCCTGCTTGCTAATACTTCAGTGTGCAGGTCCTATGCGTCTGTACTTTCCAGCTGTTACTGTTCCCGGGACCCCTACAGCACTGGTGAGTCCCTGCTCAGCGGAGGCTGCATGCCGGTGCTGTCAGGAACCTGATATTATAACTGACCCATACCATTTTTTTTTCTCTGCTCCCATTCACCTGTGTGTGTGATGGATCCTATGCACGCTCTTTCTGAGCAGGTTAAGCACCTGACACAGATGTCTCAGAAACTCCTGGGAGAACAACGAGTCCTGGCTCAGTCTCAGCAGCTGATCGCCGACACTGTGCAGGGGTTTTTCCATCGGGGGCTCGGGATGTTACATTAATTTCCCCGGAGTCTCCGGTTAAATTACCGGATACCTTTTCTGGAGATATAAATGAATTCAGAGTTTTCAAGAAGGGATGTAAGCTTTTTTTCCTTAAGACCACACTCTTCTGGGGATGAAAGTCAGAGAGTGGGAGTTATTATGTCTCTGTTAAGGGGAGCCCCCCAAGCTTGGGCTTTCTCCCTTCCTACCACGGCCCCTAAGCGTATGACTGTGGATGCATTTTTTGAGGCCCTGGGGCATATTTATGATGAGCCTGATCGGATGCATATGGCTGAGGACATGCTGATGAGTGTTTGCCAGGGGAAGCACTCAGCCAAGTTGTTTTACTCCGAGTACAGACTCTGGGCTGCTGAGGTCTGCTGGAATGATGCCACCCTCCGGGGGTTGTTCCATAGAGGCCTGTCTGAGCATCTGAAAGACGCCTTGGCTCTCCATCCCCCGCCTGATTCCCTGGAGGAGGCTATGACACAGGTCGTCCGAATGGATCGCAGGTTACGGGCGAGGGGAGTGGTGCAAACAGAGACATCATTCTCCCAAGGAAGGGGAGCCAGTCCTACATTGGAAACCATGAAGATGGGAACCATCGACCTCAAAGAGAATGAAAGGAGACAACGGCGCGTGGAAAAATGCTGTTTTCACAGTGGCGATTCTAGACATTGGAAAAAGGATTGCTCCTCCCGTCCACTTACCAACAAGCGACTGAGCCCGGGTGATTATCGTGGAGGTCACCCAGGCTCTCAGGTACCCTTTTCTGCCTTCTCTAAAATGTTGTTGCAAGTGGAACTTTGTTGTGGGAGTGTCTCCACATCCACTTCTGCCTTCGTGGATTGCGGATCGTCATTGAACTTTATTGACTCTGAATTAGTGTCCAGGTGTAAGTTAGGGACAGTTAGCTTGGAGACTCCTATTCACATTGTTGCCATGGACAAAACACCACTGGTTAAGAATGACATTACGTTTTGTACTGAAGAGTTTCTCCTTAAAGTGAGTTCCTTGCACCAGGAACGTATTTCATGTTTTGTAATGAACAACCTGCCTGCGGGACTGGTGTTGGGGTTCCCCTGGCTACATTTGCATAATCCTGTGATTAATTGGGAATCTCGGGACATTGTTAAAGGGGGTCCCTATTGCTCTGAGAAATGTCTTGTTTCTGTGTCTGTGTCGTCCGTGGGTCTGGAAGGTATTCCGGAGTGCCTGATAGACTATACGGACGTTTTCTCCGAAAAAGAGGCTGAGGTTTTACCACCACACCGCCCAGTGGTTGTGCCATTGACCTAGTTCCTGATGCTAAATTGCCCAAAGCCCGCTTGTATAACCTCTCGGGTCCGGAACGGGCTGCGATGAAGGAATATATTTCCGAGAGTCTCCGTAAGGGACATAGTCGTCCTTCTGTTTCTCCTGTAGCAGCGGGGTTCTTTTTTGTAAAGAAAAAAGATGGTGGTTTATGCCCATGCCTCGATTTTCGTGAGTTAAATAAAATAACTGTGAGGAATACGTATCCCCTTCCACTTATTCCTGATTTATACAATCAGTTGTCTGGAGCTAAGTGGTTTTCGAAATTAGATCTATGGGGAGCGTATAACCTTATCCGAGTCCGGGACGGAGATGAGTGGGAAACCGCTCTTCTCACTACTGAAGGGTTGTTTGAAAATTTGGTCATGCCTTTCGGCCTGGCCAATGCTGCAGCGGTCTTCCAAAATTTCATAAATCATGTGTTCTCTGATTTGATTGGACGTTTTATGGTGGTGTATTTGGATGACATTTTAATCTACTCTCCTGATAAACAGGCTTACATTGGTCATGTTCGGGCAATTCTCCAAAGGCTCCGGGAGAACTGTCTTTTCCCTTACGTCCCTCCGGACAGCACCATGGAGGACGTCCTTCCTTGCCCTATAGTGGGACAGGATCAGAGAGAGGTTAAAAGGCACCTCCCACCTCCACCCTCCAGTGTTTTTCCTGTCCCGGCAGGGGACGGTTGTATGAGAGGTTGCTCTTAGAGCGAAGATAGCCTGTGGACATTTATTGCTTTCCATTCCCCTGGCAGGTGGTCTGTGGCTGATTCCTCTCTGGGAGAGGTCCCTCAGCCGTCATTGTTGTACCAGACGGGATTGGGGGTCTCAGCCCTCTCTTCCCCGCTGTCAAGTGGACCGTGGCTGACACCTCTTAGAGAAGTTCCTCAGCCAGCCTGCATGATGGGCTCAGGGGGATCATGCGGCGCGTCCAATCCTTCCCCCTGCCAAGGGGCCCAGGGCCAACACTTCCCGGTGGGGAGTCCCTCTGCCCCAGAGACCAGTCGAGCGGACGTGCTCCTGGGTTGAGCCGCTCCTCCCGGTGGGAGGCTCTCGGCTCGGACGCCGGCCGGCAAAACATGGTTAATTCCGGAAATCATGCGGTGGAGAAGGCCGCCGCGCCTCCGGCAACGTCAGCATAAGGTCGGCGTGCGTTCCACGGCAGAACGCGGAAGTGCAGAACGAGACAGGCAACAGCCTAGTTTCTTGGATCTCGTGGGGAAATCACTGGCAGTAATACAACATTCCTGACCGAACGCCACTTCCCTCCATGGTAGGCTCTCGGCGTTACCAGCTCCCCCTGTCTTTCTAGCAGGTGTGGAGCCAGCACAGGTGAGTGCACGCTGGAATGTTGTGTTCAGGGCCTGGCCTCTGGGTTAATACTAGCCTCATGCCTTGGTGCCAAAGCTGGGCCTAGAGCCTCATGTGCTGAGATATGCTCCACATATAAGCAGCTAGGCCTTGGACCTCTAGGCTATAGTAAGGCCATTTGTCCAAGCCACATCTCATATTGGGACCTCAGTTAGTTGCAGACCAGGTCTGCACAGAGCCTTATGGCTGGACACATGGTGGAATGCAACACAGGGTCTCCAGGGAGTCTGCTCTCCACCTGAGTCTCATTAATTAGCTCCTTCAGGTGGAGCTGGTCTGACAATTGAGATATACTATTCAGAGCGAAGGTTTATCCGGATCTCTGATTGCTCTCTTGGAGGTAGCTGGGGACCTGGCCTCTTGTTTGGCACCTTCAAGCAGGGCCGTAATCTGTGCATCATATTACATCATAGGGGCATCGTTTTGTCTCTGTGCATCGTATCGCCGCTGAACATCGTATCGCTGTGCACGATATGGCCGCTGTGCATGATATATGGCCGCTGTGCACGACATATGGCCGCTGTGCACGACATATGGCCGCTGTGCACGACATATGGCCGCTGTGCACGACATATGGCCGCTGTGCACGACATATGGCCGCTGTGCACAACATATGGCCGCTGTGCACGACATACGGCCGCTGGCACGATACACGGCCACTGGGCACGATACACGGCCGCTGGGCACGATACACGGCCGCTGGGCACGATACACGGCCGCTGCGCACGATATACTGCTGCCGTGCACGATATGTTGCCGCCGTGCACCATACGACCGCCGTGCGCCATACTGCCTCTGTGCATCATTGTGCCTCATATTGCATCATTGTGCCTCATATTGCATCATATTTCATCATTGTGCTTCATATTTCATCATTGTGCATCATATTGTATCATTGTCCATCATATTGCATCATTGTGCTTCATATTTCATCATTGTGCATCAAATTGCATCTCTGTGCATCATATTGTATCATTGTGCATCATATTGCATCACTGTGCATCATATTGCATCATTGTGCATCATATTGTATCATTGTGCATCATATTGTATCATTGTGCATCATATTGTATCATTGTGCATCATATTGTATCATTGTGCATCATATTGTATCACTGTGCATCATATTGCATCACTGTGCATCATATTGTATCATTGTGCATCATATTGTATCATTGTGCATCATATTGTATCACTGTGCATCAAATTGCATCACTGTGCATCATATTGCATCACTGTGCATCATATTGCATCACTGTGCATCATATTGTATCATTGTGCATCATATTGTATCATTGTGCATCATATTGTATCACTGTGCATCAAATTGCATCACTGTGCATCAAATTGTATCACTGTGCATCATATTGCATCACTGTGCATCATATTGCATCACTGTGCATCATATTGTATCATTGTGCATCATATTGTATCATTGTGCATCATATTGTATCATTGTGCTTCATATTGCACCAGTGTGCCTCATATTGCATCATTGCGCTTCATATTGCATCATTGCGCTTCAGGTTGCATCATTGTGCTTTATAGTACCTCTGTGCATCATATGGCGTCATAGTACTTTGGTACATCATACGTCATCATATGGCTTCATAGTGCCCTTTGTACATCATGTGGCTTCATAGTTCCCTTGTGCATCAGACTGCATCAGGGGGCTGCATAGTGCCTCTGTTCACCATGCGGCATCATGGGACCTCTGTGCAGCGTATTCCACTATGTGGCTTCATAGTGCCTTTGTGCTGCAACATAGAGCTCTATAGTGTCTGTGCGTCATACTGCATCATATAGCTTCATAGTCCCTGGGTGCATCATATTGCATCATAAGCCTTCACAGTGGCTCTATGCATCATATTGCTTCATAGCGCCCCATAGTGTCTTGGCACATCATATTGCGTCATGGCGCTTCTGTACAGCATAAGGCTTCTGTGCATCATATGGCGTCATAAGGCTTTGGTACCCCTGCGCCTCAGGGGGTCATTTATGGGTCCTAATACCTCTGTGCTTCATAATACCTCGGGTGCTGTGGCTTTGGGCCTCTGGCTTAGACCTTCTGTCTTGGGCATTTTTGTGGGCCACACCTTGTATGGTTGGCCTACCACTTCACATTTTGTCTCAGGCCCCAACTCTGGTCTTTGTGTTTCGGGCCTAGACCCAGTTTCGGTTGCTTCATTCTTGGCAGCTGGACTTAGCCAGACGAACAGTTATGCTTGAATTGGCCTAGTAACTTAGCATTTCTTCTATTTGGAACAGATCTCTAAAGTGAGTTACTGTCTTGAGGGCTAAAGGCAGGTCCCTCTCACAGTCAACTTTTAAAGCGAGACATACGTCTTTGGGGTTCATCCTTTAAGTGGACATAGCCTGGGTGCAGAAAATCCCATAAGGTGGGAGGAAACAATTCTTCCCGACTCCACATAGAGCAGTCGGACTGGTTTCCTTGATAGAGACCCGTTAGGCAGATTCTTGTCCTATAAATCAGTTGTATTATGTTTACCAGGGGTGGCATCACTACTTTTTGTACCTGGTGGCGGTTCAGCAGCCCTGCATCAGGTGGCAGAGGATCCCATACTCGCTGCTCTAACGGGAGTCAGGGCTCCTAAGGTAAAGAAGCGGTATCCATGACTCTGGCAGTCGAGAACCCATAGCCCATCTGCCTCGCAGTAGTCAATCCCCTCTGCGATGGGAGGAAACCTACTTCCCTCTAGTTAAAAAGTGTGGTTCCTCGCACCATAGCAGTCAGGGGTATAAATATCTCTAAGAAGATTGCCTTTTAGGATATAACATATGAATAAGTTGACACATTTACAGTGTCTGGGCTAATGACTTGTATAGAAGCACACACTTACTCTCCTCAGTTCCAAAGTCCAGACTCCCGTGTCTAACATCAGTAAAACAGGCGTGAGGATCCACATTTCCCTTTCAATGCTTCTAATGAAAAGCCAATGTTGGTAAGTGGCAGGAGAGGTTACCTGCCAGATGGAGTATTTCCTTAGTCTTAAATAATAGCCAACCCTTTCTTGAGGTTTAGACATGTAAAGGATTCAGAATACACAAGACCTCCTGGATGAGTAGGGTACATACGTCTCAATACTCCGCTATTTTCCATGTACTGTTATTGCTCTGATCGGCCAGCGGAGCAGGGTCTCTGGCCTGCAGGTTTCCTTGTAGTATGGTAAGGTGGTCTCTAGCCAAGATTTAAGCCGGGCCCAGGAGGACCGACGAAGGAACTATCCTGTGTTATAAGCAAATACAGCGAATTAACGGTCTGTACAGTCCTCTTTGTATTATGGCTGTCGTTATCACCATACCTTTTGCTGGGCAATAAGGTTTTAATCCTATTTCTGTGACTGCGGTGTTCATAAGTATCTATCACAATAACTGTAATTCACTGCGGTTCATTAGTGGTATTGGGGTGCAACAGGTTGTTCCACTGCAAATCTTGTTGCCACATTCATACTGAAATTGGCCATTATAGACATATATCAGACACTCACTGCGGTGATTACCTTTGTAGATCCCTTTCGATATCTATATTTCTTCTCATCTTATAGATAATGTCTGGATCTAGCCTGGTTCTTACCTAGAACTTTGATCTGGGGGCTTCTGTACCCACCCTGAGACCTTTGCTTTGGTATTCTCCATGGTGCTGTCCGGAGGGACGTAAGGGAAAAAGGGAATTAGACCTACCGGTAATTCTGTTTCCTGTAGTCCCTCAGGACAGCACCCTTAGTTCCCTCCCTTATGTTTGTCTTTAGGCTTGCATGGAATCGATCGGCAGATTGTTCATCCATCAGGTCATCGTGGCTCGAGATGGGGATGGAGCCGCTAAAGGGTCTTACAGACGCGTTTGTAAGGGCGTGTTTAGACCATTTCCATCCATCCTCGGTGGTACTTTGAAAAAACACTGGAGGGTGGAGGTGGGAGGTGCCTTTTAACCTCTCTCTGATCCTGTCCCACTATAGGGCAAGGAAGGACGTCCTCCATGGTGCTGTCCTGAGGGACTACAGGAAACAGAATTACCGGTAGGTCTAATTCCCTTTTTTGCTAAACTTGAAAAATGTTTATTTTTTGTTCAGGAACTGTCCTTTCTGGGGTTCGTGTCTGCTGAAGGGTATCGCATGGATCCTAATAAGGTGCAGGCCATTGTCGAGTGGGTTCAACCTTGTGATTTGAAAGCCCTGCAGCGTTTCCTAGGATTCGCCAATTACTATCGTAAATTTATAAGGGGGTTCTCACAGGTGGTTAAACCCCTCACAGACATGACTCAAAATGGGGCTGATATCAAGAGTTGGTCAACCGCAGCGGTAGCGGCATTTCAGTTTTTGAAAAAATGTTTCATGTCTGCCCCGGTTCTTATTCAACCGGACCCGTCTGAACCATTTATTGTTGAGGTAGACGCCTCAGAGGTGGGGGTGGGGGCGGTATTGTCCCAGGGACCCGCCACTTTGACCAATTTAAGACCTTGCATCTTTTTCTCAAAGAAATTCTCCCCTGCGGAGAGAAACTATGATATGGGGAATCGGGAACTTCTGGCCGTAAAATTGGCCTTTGAAGAATGGAGGCATTTTTTGGAGGGGGCTGTCCATCCTATAATATAATCACGGACCACAAAAACCTAGCTTACATTGAGTCAGCTAAAAGGTTGACTCCCAGACAGGCTAGATCATAGATGGTCACTTTTTTTTTCCCGATTCAACTTCTCGATCACTTTTCGGCCAGGATCCAAGAATGTCAGAGCGGATGCGTTGTCACGCAGTCTAGATCCGGTGTCCCCCCCCGGAACCTCCACCCTCCATTCTTCAGCCTGGGGTGGTGGTGGCAGGTGTTTCTAATGTGTTGGAACGGGAGATTCGGGAAGCCTAGTCTCTTGCACCTCCAGCTAAGCCGGTGGATAAACTTTTTGTGCCAGCTCAGTTTCGTCTCAAGGTCCTCCAGGAGTTCCATGACTCAGTTCTGGGTGGACACCCAGGGATCTCGGCCACCCGGAAGGCCATTGCTAGAATATTCTGGTGGTCTTCTTTAGCCTCTGATCTTGGGGAGTATGTGTCTGCGTGTGAGGTTTGTGCCCATGCTAAAACTCCCCATAACCGGCCGGCCGGGGAATTGGTACCACTGCCAATTCCTGAGAGACCATGGACTCATCTGTCCATGGATTTCATCACCAAGATCCCCCCCTCCAAGGGTAATACCATTGTCTGGGTTGTAGTGGACAGGTTTAGTAAGCAGGCACATTTTGTACCTTTGGCCGCTCTACCTAATGCGGAAACATTGTCCAGATTGTTTGTTGAGCATGTGGTGCGGTTGCATGGGGTACCCTTGAATGTGGTGTCTGATAGGGGAGTGCAATTTGTTTCCAGATTTTGGAGAGCTTTTTGTAAGAGGTTGGGTATTGGTCTGTCCTTTTCATCCGCCTACCATCCAGAGACTAATGGGCAGACTGAGCGGATCAATCAGTCTCTGGAGCAAATTCTGCGTTGCTTGACATCAGCCCGACAGGATGATTGGTGTTCTGTGTTACCGTTGGCTGAGTTTGCATTTAACAACCGCATTAACCAGTCTACGGGTACATCTCCATTTTTCTGTAATTATGGGTTTCATCCTCATTTTGGAGAATTTTCCCTTTTGAATTCTGGGTGTCCTGGGGCGGATGAGACGATCCAGCGGTTGGGGGAGGTATGGTGGGAGGTCCAGAATAACATTACGAAGGCCCAGGACAGATTTAAATTTTTTGCGGACAAAAAACGATCCGTGGGTCCAGTGTTTCGGATCGGGGATAAGGTATGGTTATCCACCAAGAATATAAGGCTCAATGTCCCCTCTGCGAAGCTTGGACCCAAGTTTATAGGTCCCTATGAAATTACCGAAGCAGTTAACCCGGTGGCTTTTCGGTTGAGTCTCCCGCCATCTCTACGGATCCCTAATGTTTTCCATAAGGCCCTTTTGAAACCTGTGAGGTCCGGTGGGGAGGGATCATCAGCTTCCCCGCCACCGCTTTTGGTAGACGGGCAGTCGGAGTACGAGGTGGAACGAATTGTCGACTCCAGGTTGGTCCGTCGTGCCCTTCAATATCTGATACATTGGAAGGTCTATGGTCCTGAAGAATGCTCGTGGGTTACTGCTCGATCGGTTCATGCGGATCGGTTGATCCGAGCCTTTCACGCCAAGTACCCTGAGAGACCTGGGGTCCAGTGGCCCCCCATTGAGAGGAGGGTACTGTCATGATCCTGGACGGGATTTCGCTTTGGCCCATCCTGGTTAGACTGTGGGTTAATTGTGCTGCCTCTCTCTGGCAGAAGGAGGCTATTTAATGCTCACTGGACCTAGGTCCGGTGTCAGTTATACTCCTGCCCTCGGCTGAGTTAAGTGACCTCTTGTATACGTGTGCCTTGTGCCTGATAACTTGTTGCTTGTTTGGTTGTGATCTGGTTCTGTCCCTGTTACGAGTTCTGCCTGACCCCCTTGTACCGTACTGTCCTCTCGTGTATGACTCTCTGCTTGTGACTCGACTGCTCTCTGCTCGTCCCTTTGGTACCGCACCGCCCTCTTGTGTATGACCTTTGGCTTCGTCTGACGTCCCTTCTGCTTGTCCCTCCTGTACCTTGTTCGCCTGTATTGTGTATGATCTCTGGTTTGCCCGACTCTGAGTGTTCTTGCATTTCAGTAAGCAGAACGCTAAGCCCCGCCCCCTTGTGGTCACGTGACCGTAGGTCCCGTGCCTGCTTGCTAATACTTCAGTGTGCAGGTCCTATGTGTCTGTACTTTCCAGCTGTTACTGTTCCCGGGACCCCTACAGCACTGGTGAGTCCCTGCTCAGCGGAGGCTGCATGCCGGTGCTGTCAGGAACCTGATATTATAACTGACCTTTTTGCTAAACTTGAAAAATGTTTATTTTTTGTTCAGGAACTGTCCTTTCTGGGGTTCATCGTGTCTGCTGAAGGGTATCGCATGGATCCTAATAAGGTGCAGGCCATTGTCGAGTGGGTTCAACCTTGTGATTTGAAAGCCCTGCAGCGTTTCCTAGGATTCTCCAATTACTATCGTAAATTTATAAGGGGGTTCTCACAGGTGGTTAAACCCCTCACAGACATGACTCAAAATGGGGCTGATATCAAGAGTTGGTCAACCGCAGCGGTAGCGGCATTTCAGTTTTTGAAAAAATGTTACATTTCTGCCCCGGTTCTTATTCAACCGGACCCGTCTGAACCATTTATCGTTGAGGTAGACGCCTCAGAGGTGGGGGTGGGGGCGGTATTGTCCCAGGGACCCGCCACTTTGACCAATTTAAGACCTTGCACCTTTTTCTCAAAGAAATTCTCCCCTGCGGAGAGAAACTATGATATGGGGAATCGGGAACTTCTGGCCGTAAAATTGGCCTTTGAAGAATGGAGGCATTTTTTGGAGGGGGCTGTCCATCCTATAACTGTAATCACGGACCACAAAAACCTAGCTTACATTGAGTCAGCTAAAAGGTTGACTCCCAGACAGGCTAGATGGTCACTTTTTTTTTCCCGATTCAACTTCTCGATCACTTTTCGGCCAGGATCCAAGAATGTCAGAGCGGATGCGTTGTCACGCAGTCTAGATCCGGTGTCCCCCCCCGGAACCTCCACCCTCCATTCTTCAGCCTGGGGTGGTGGTGGCAGGTGTTTCTAATGTGTTGGAACGGGAGATTCGGGAAGCCTAGTCTCTTGCACCTCCAGCTAAGCCGGTGGATAAACTTTTTGTGCCAGCTCAGTTTCGTCTCAAGGTCCTCCAGGAGTTCCATGACTCAGTTCTGGGTGGACACCCAGGGATCTCGGCCACCCGGAAGGCCATTGCTAGAATATTCTGGTGGTCTTCTTTAGCCTCTGATCTTGGGGAGTATGTGTCTGCGTGTGAGGTTTGTGCCCATGCTAAAACTCCCCATAACCGGCCGGCCGGGGAATTGGTACCACTGCCAATTCCTGAGAGACCATGGACTCATCTGTCCATGGATTTCATCACCAAGCTTCCCCCCTCCAAGGGTAATACCATTGTCTGGGTTGTAGTGGACAGGTTTAGTAAGCAGGCACATTTTGTACCTTTGGCCGCTCTACCTAATGCGGAAACATTGTCCAGATTGTTTGTTGAGCATGTGGTGCGGTTGCATGGGGTACCCTTGAATGTGGTGTCTGATAGGGGAGTGCAATTTGTTTCCAGATTTTGGAGAGCTTTTTGTAAGAGGTTGGGTATTGGTCTGTCCTTTTCATCCGCCTACCATCCAGAGACTAATGGGCAGACTGAGCGGATCAATCAGTCTCTGGAGCAAATTCTGCGTTGCTTGACATCAGCCCGACAGAATGATTGGTGTTCTGTGTTACCGTTGGCTGAGTTTACATTTAACAACCGCATTAACCAGTCTACGGGTACATCTCCATTTTTCTGTAATTATGGGTTTCATCCTCATTTTGGAGAATTTTCCCTTTTGAATTCTGGGTGTCCTGGGGCGGATGAGATGATCCAGCGGTTGGGGGAAGTATGGTGGGAGGTCCAGAATAACATTACGAAGGCCCAGGATAGATTTAAATTTGGTCCGGTGTCAGTTATACTCCTGCCCTCGGCTGAGTTAAGTGACCTCTTGTATATGTGTGCCTTGTGCCTGATAACTTGTTGCTTGTTTGGTTGTTATCTGGTTCTGTCCCTGTTACGAGTTCTGCCTGACCCCCTTGTACCGCACTGTCCTCTCGTGTATGACTCTCTGCTTGTGACTCGACTACTCTCTGCTCGTCCCTTTGGTACCGCACCGCCCTCTTGTGTATGACCTTTGGCTTCGTCTAACCTCCCATCTGCTTGTCCCTCCTGTACCTTGTTCGCCTGTATTGTGTATAATCTCTGGTTTGCCCGACTGAGTGTTCTTGCATTTCAGTAAGCAGAACGATAAGCCCCGCCCCCTTGTGGTCACGTGACCGTAGGTCCCGTGCCTGCTTGCTAATACTTCAGCGTGCAGGTCCTATGCGTCTGTACTTTCCAGCTGTTTCTGTTCCCGGGACCCCTACAGCACTGGTGAGTCCCTGCTCAGCGGAGGCTGCATGCCGGTGCTGTCAGGAACCTGATACTTGTATTGACTATCGTTCCCTTAACAAGATTACGGTTAAATATCAGTATCCGTTACCCCTGATTTCTGATTTAGTCTCCAGAGTTAAAGGTGCCTGCTGGTTTACTAAGCTTGACCTCAGGGGGGCGTATAATCTTATTCGCATCAAGCATGGGGATGAATGGAAGACGGCGTTTAATACTCCGGAGGGACATTTTGAGTACCTGGTGATGCCTTTTGGGCTCACTAATGCCCCTTCTGTCTTCCAATCCTTCATGAATGATATTTTCCGGGACTTTGTGGATAAGTTGTTGATCATCTATTTGGATGATATTCTGATCTTTTCCAGTGATTGGGATTCTCATGTGGAACATGTTCGGACTGTGTTCCGGATTTTGAGGGAGAATTCCCTGTATGTTAAGGGATCGAAATGCCTTTTTGGTGTACAGAGGATTTCATTTTTGGGATTTATTTTGTCTCCGTGAACTATTGAAATGGACCCGGCCAAGGTACAGGCCATTTATGATTGGGTTCAGCCCACTTCTTTGAAGGCTCTCCAGAAGTTTTTGGGTTTTGCTAATTTTTATCATAAATTTATAGCTAATTTTTCTGGTATTGCCAAACCACTGACTGATCTGACCAAGAAGGGTGCTGATGTGCTGAATTGGTCTCCAGAGGCTGTTTTGGCATTTCAGGAGCTGAAGCGGAGGTTCACTTCTGCTCCGGTTTTACGGCAACCTGATGTCTCACTTCCATTTCAGGTAGAGTTAGATGCTTCGGAGATTGGTGCAGGAGCTGTTTTGTCCCAAAAAGATCCGGTGACTTCTAAAATGAATCCCTGTGCCTTCTTTTCCCGAAAGTTCTCTCCATCTGAACGCAACTATGATGTGGGGAATCGGGAATTGTTGGCCATGAAGTGGGCATTCGAGGAGTGGAGACATTGGTTGGAGGGAGCTAGACATCAAGTTGTGGTCCTCACTGACCACAAGAATTTGATTTACCTGGAGTCGGCCAAACGTGTGAATCCTAGACAGGCTAGGTGGGCCTTGTTTTTCACGCGTTTTGATTTTGTGGTCTCCTTTCTTCCGGGCACTAAGAATGTTAAGGCAGACGCCCTTTCTAAGAGTTTCTTTGCTGATTCTCCTATTGTGGCCAAACCTACTACCATCCTAGGTGAGGGGGTAGTTCTTTCTGCCATCTCGCCCGATTTGAGGCGTGCACTGGAAGAATTCCAGGAGGACAAACCTGAGCGTTGTCCTATGGGAAAATTGTCCTATGGGAAAATTGTATGTTCCTGAACAGTGGAGGAAGAGAGTGATGTCTGAAGTTCATTGCTCCGCGTTGGTTGGTCATCCAGGTATTTTTGGTACCAGAGATTTGGTGAGTCAGTCTTTTTGGTGGGCCGCCTTATCTCATGATGTCAGGAATTTTGTACAGTCTTGTGGGACTTGTTCCCGGTCTAAACCCTGTTCTCATTCTAGTGGGTTGTTGATGCCCTTGCCGGTGCCCAAGAGGCCATGGACCCATATCTCAATGGATTTTATTTCTGATCTTCCTGTCTCTCAGAGAATGACTGTTATCTGGGTGATTTGTGATAGATTTTCTAAAATGGTCCATCTTGTACCACTCCCAAAGCTGCCATCTTCCTCACAGTTGGTGCCCTTGTTTTTACAACAGGTGGTTCGATTGCATGGGATTCCTGAGAACATTGTGTTGGACAGAGGAGTCCAGTTTGTCTCCAGATTTTGGAAAGCTTTTTGTTCCAAGCTGGGAATTCAGTTATCCTTCTCCTCTGCGTTTCACCCACAGACCAATGGGCAGACTGAGAGAACAAACCAGACTTTGGAGTCCTATTTGAGATGTTTTATATCTGCTGATCAGGATGATTGGGTCCCATTTTTGCCCTTTGCCGAATTCGCTCTAAATAATAGAGCTAGTTCTGCCACATTGATGTCGCCCTTTTTCTGTAACTTTGGGTTTCATCCTCGATTTTCTTCAGGGCAAGTGGAATCTTCAACTTGCCCAGGTGTTGACACTGTGGTAAAGAGAATGCAGCAGATTTGGGACCAAGTGGTGGATAAGTTGTCCCTCTCTCAAGAAAAGGCCGAGCGGTTTTCCAATCGGCATAGGACCATTGGTCCCCGGTTTAAAGTGGGTGATATGGTTTGGTTGTCGTCAAAAAATATCTCTATGAAGGTTGCGTCTCCAAAGTTCAAGCCAAGATTTATTGTACCTTTATAGGATTTTGGAGATTCTTAACCCGGTTTCTTTTCGATTGGCTCTTCCAGTTATGTTTAAGATCCATAACGTGTTTCATAAGTCTCTGTTGAAGAGGTTTGTTGAGCCAGTGGTTCCTATGGCGGCACCTCCTGACCCTGTGTTGGTTGAAGGTAATGTGGAATATGAGGTAGAGAAAATACTGGATTCTCGTCTGGCTAGACGGAGACTCCAGTATTTGGTCAAGTGGAAGGGTTATTACCAGGAGGACAATTCTTGGGTCTCTGCCTCTGACATTCATGCCGATAGATTGGTTCGTGCCTTTCACCGGGCCCATCCTGATCGGCCTGGTGGCGTGGATGAGGGTTCGGTGACCCCCTCCTCAAGGGGGGGTACTGTTGTGAACTCATTTTCTGGTTTACCTCTGGCTTCTGGTGAGGGTGGTGGAGCTGGCTGTGTTGACAGAGGAGTCGTGAGTTCTCCATCCGGGCTCCCTCTAGTGGTGACAGTAGGTAATGAAGCTGATCTAAATTGCAGAGACCTGCCACCTGAGGAGGAGGACTGTGAGTGGACATCAGGAGTCTCTGACTGAATTTAAGACAGCCGGCTCCCTAATTTTGTGCTGGTGATTTTTTTCTTGCCCTGAGGTTCTGGTTTACAGTTCTGTTCCTGTCTTCTCAAGCTAAGTGTGCTCTGCTATTTTTTCACATGAGATTTGGTCTGGTTTACTCAGTTTTTGTGGTCAGCCAGCCCCTGCTGGGGCTGTGCTGAATTTCCATTCTTATGTCTCTTTTTATGCCAGTTTGCTTTTTGTCCCTGATCAGATTGGTCTCTTTTTGCTCTGTCTTCAGAATATACCAGAGTGCTGATATAGGGATTTGAAGTCTAGCGACTTCAGGGTTTTTGTTATCAGAAAGTGTTGGACATTTTTTGGCAGGGTTTTGTGCATGATTGCAGACAGCATCTTTCCTTTCCTGTCCTTTTTAGTTAGTGTGGGCTGTCATGATTGAGTCACCGTAGGAGGCAAAAATAGAAATGCTAGCTAAGTCCAGAAAACCAGAGAAGTTGGCAGCTATCGGATTGCAGACCCCTGAACCTATCAACACAACTAGCAGTAGCCATGGGGGGCTCCTACGATGCCCTAGGCCCCTCGATCACAGCCGGAGGACTACATAGCCTAAAGACAGAAAGGGAAATCTAAACTGCCCCAGAGCAGACCCCAAAGTAAAAGGCAGCCCCCCACATATAATGACGGTGAAGCAAGAAAAAAGAACAAAACACAGACAGAAAGATAGACTGAGCAAAGATGGGGCCCACGCTAGCTTAGATAGGAAAGGACAGGAAGGCTGCTGTCTGCAATCCGTGAAAAACCCTATGAAAATAAGAGCCAACAAACTGACAGTAAAAAAGGCCCTGAAGACGCTAGGCTTCAAAAAAGCTATGTCAGTACTCAGGAATATTCTGAAGACAGAGCAACAGGCAAAAGGAGATTCAGCTCACCCCAGCAGGGAATGGCAGAATCCAGAAAAGCAAGGAAAACAAAACACTAATGCAAAAAGGCAAAGCAGAAATCTTAGCTTTAGATGAGCAGGAATCAGACTGGTTTCCTAGAAGTCCACAGAGAAATCACCCGCAGGCCAGAAGGGCGTCGGCAGCCTTATATCCAGTCATTAACTCCACTCAGCCAGTCATCATCATCAGCCCCAGGTGTTTGACAATCAGGCTCACTACCTTTCTTCACCAGAAGAGGGAGTTCCTCGGGCCTCAGTAGTGAAGGGGAAAATGAACTCACAACAGTGGGCCCCATCGTTTGCTCAGCCTATTTTTCTATCTGTGCTTGTGTTTTCATCTTGTCTCACCGACAATACATGTTTGGGGGCTGTCTATTGCTTTGGGGTCTGCTCTGGGGCAGTTTAGATTTCCCCTTTTCTTGCTTTAGGCTTATTTAGTTCTCCGGCTGTGATGAGGCGTCTAGGATCATCGTAGGTACGCTCCACGGCTACTACTAGTTGTGTGGATAGGATCAGGGGTCTGCAATCCGCTTAGTTCCCAACCTCTCTGGTTTTCTGTGGCTTAGCTTGTTTTTGTTTTTCCTCCTCGGTGACTCATTCATAACATGTGAGTGTGGTCGGAGCAGGAGAAATTGCCGGACACACAGCAGGGGATCAGCTGACGTTACTGAACCCCAATAACACAGGAGCAAGTGTTGACTGTGCAGACAGCACTTCTGGGCAGCAACTGGTGGTGATGGGGCCTAGGGATTACAGTTCAGGTGGTAGAAATATGAACACAACAGGAGACCTGTATACTGTTGCCAACCAATTATTTAATCTGGAAGAGGACTGGCAAATTCCTGCAAGATCCAGGCCTTGTTCATTTTCAGAAAAGTAAGCCGGTCAACGTCATCGGAGGATAGTCGCATGCGACGGTCTGTTAGTACAAGACCTGCGGCACTAAAGACGCGTTCCGATAATACACTAGCAGCAGGGCAAGCCAGCACCTCCAATGCATACTGGCTAAGCTCTGGCCATGTATCCAGCTTAGAGACCCAAAACTTGAAGGGGGAAGAGCCGTGTGGGAGAACACTGAGAGGGCAAGACATGTAGTCTGTCACCATCTGACGGAAACGTTGCCTCCTGCTGACTGGAGCCATCTGTGATGGTGTAGACATTTGTGGCGGGGACACAAAACTTTGCCACATTTGGGCCATACTGGTCTTGCCTTGTGCTGAGGCGCTGCTTCTGCTCCCTCTTTGTGCAGAGCTTCCTCCACTGACTCAATGCACTGAGCTGCTTTGTAAAGCACTAGCAGCACTGCTCTCGGGTAGAATGGAGAACATGATGGAATGCACCAGTGTGTCTTGGTACTCCCGCATTTTACACTCCCGGTTCAACGGTGTTATGAGGCTTTGTAAGTTGTCCCGGTAGCGAGGATCTAGGAGGGTGTACACCCAATAATCAGCCGTGTTGAGAATGTGGGCGATGCGGCGGTCGTTTCTCAGGCACTGCAGCATGAAATCAACCATGTGCTGCAGACTGCCAACTGGCCAAGAAACGCTGTCCCCTGCTTGAGGCGTCATCTCTGCCTAATCTGCATCACCCCACCCTCGCTCTACATACTGACTACTAGAGCATTGTGTACCTCCCTCCTCTGGACAGATGTCTTCCTCCTCCATTGACTCCTCCTTATCCTCCTCACAAAGTGTCCCCTGCCTAGGTCTTTGTGAGGAACCACGTTGCGCAGACTGTACAGAAGCAGATGGCATTTGTGACTCCTCATCCTCCACCTCTTCCACAACCTCCTCCCTTAGTGCTTGCAATGTTTTTTTCAAGCAGGCAGATAAGGGGGATAGTCATGCTGACTAGTGCATCATCTGCACTCGCCATCCGCGTGGAATCATCACGCAAAGCCTGGCAGATGTCCTTCATAGAGGCCCACTCAGTGGTGGTGAGGTGTGAACGGTGCGCAGTGCGACTTGTTTGCGCCTGATGCAGCTGGCACTCCATTACTGCTGCCTGCTGCTCACACACAACCTCTCCAACATATGTAACGTTGAATTCCACCTGGTGGGTAGGTCACATATGATGCGATGTTCCGGAAGGCGGAATCGGCGCTGCAGAGCTGCAATGCGCGATCTTGCCATGCTGGAATGCCGCAAGTGAGCGCACTCTATGCGGACCTTGTGCAGCAGTGCATCAAGATCCGGATAGTCCCTCAAAAAACTCTGCACGACCAAGTTGAACACATGTGCCAGACATGGGATATGAGTGAGGTTGCCTAGGCCCAGAGCGGCCACCAGATTTCGGCCGTTGTCACACACTATCATGCCTCGATGGACATTCGCTGGCACAAACCACATGGCCCTCTCCTGCTTGATGGGATTTCAGAGCTCCTGCGCTGTGTGGCTTCGATTCCCCAAAGAAATTAATTTCAATACGGCCTGTTGACGTTTGGCCACGGCTGTGCTCATATCGGTCGTAACAGGTAAGCATTCACGGGTCCATGTGGAGGTAGACTGTGGCGGCTCCTGCAGCGCTGATTCAGAGGAACTGGAGTATGAGGAGGAGTCAATGTGTACAGACTGGATTCCTGCAATCCTTGGAGTTGGCAGAATACGTACAGCGCCACTCTCAAGATCTGTACCTGGCTCCACAACATTTACCCAATGGGCAGTGAGGGAAAGATATTGTCCCTGTCCATGGTTACTGGTCCACGCATCGGTGGTCAGGTGGATCTTTGTTATGATTGACTCACCGAAGGAGGAAAAAACAAAAATACAAGCTAAGTCCAGAAAACCGGAGATGTTGGTAGCTATCGGATTGCAGACCCCTGATCCTATCCACAACAACTAACAGTAGCCGTGGGGGGTTTGTTATGAATGAGTCACCGAAGGAGGAAAAAACAAAAATACAAGCTAAGTCCAGAAAACCGGAGAGGTTGGTAGCTATCGGATTGCAGACCCCTGATCCTATCCACAACAACTAACAGTAGCCGTGGGGGGTTCCTACGATGCCCTAGACCCCTCAATCACAGCCGGAGAACTAAATAGGCCTAAAGAAAGAAAGGAGAAATCTAAACTGCCCCAGAGCAGACCCCAAAGCAATAGGCAGCCCCCAACATATAATGACGGTGAAGCAAGATGAAAACACTAACACAGAAAGATAGGTTGAGCAAACGATGGGGCCCAAGCTAACTAAATAGGACAGGATAGAAAAGCTGCTGTCTGCAATCCATAAAAAACCCTACCAAAAAATGTCCCAACCGTCTGTTAGGAAAAACAGGCCCTGAAGTCACTAGGACTTCAAAAAAGACTATATCAGCACTCAGGTAAATTCTGAAGACAGAGCAAAGAGACAAACTGATCAGAGACAAAAATAGAACTCAGCACACCCCCGACCGGGGATGGCTGAATTCCAAAAAACAAGGTAAACAAAACTAAACTAATAAGGTCAATAGCAGAGCAAAAACTTATCTTTGGGAAGCAGGAATCAGACTGGTCTCCAAGAATCCAGCAGAGAAATCACCAGCGACTCAGAAGGGTGTCGGCTGCCTTATATCCAGTCAGAATTTCCTGTTACCCAGTCATCATCTACCAGATCAGGTGTTTGGTAATCAGCCTCACTACCTTCCTTCACCAGAAGAGGGAGTTCATCAGACATCGACGGTGAAGGGGAAAATGAACTCACAACAGTACCTCCCCCTTGAGGAGGGGTCACCGAACCCTCATCCACGCCACCAGGGCGATCAGGATGGGCCCGATGAAAGGCACGAACCAATCTTTCGGCATGAATATCGGATGCAGGGACCCAAGAATTATCCTCCTGGCCATAACCTTTCCATTTAACCAAATACTGGAGTCTCCGTCTAGCCAGGCAAGAATCCAGTATCTTCTCAAGCTCATATTCCACATTACCTTCAACAAATACCGGGTCAGGAGGTGCCACCACAGGAACTACTGGCTCAACAAACCTCTTTAACAGAGACTTATGAAACACGTTATGGATCTTAAATGTAACAGGAAGAGCAAATCGAAAAGAGACTGGATTAAGAATCTCCAAAATCTTGTAAGGTCCAATAAATCTAGGTTTAAACTTTGGAGAAGCCACCTTCATAGCGATATTCTTTGATGACAACCAAACCATATCACCCACCTTAAACTGGGGACCAATGGTCCTATGCCGGTTGGAAAACCGCTGGGCCTTTTCCTGGGAGAGAGACAACTTATCCACCACTTGGTCCCAGATCTGGTGCATTTTCTCCACCACAGTGTCAACACCTGGGCAGGCAGAAGGCTCCACCTGCCCTGAAGAGAATCGAGGATGAAACCCAAAGTTACAAAAAAAAGGTGACATCAAAGTGGCAGAACTAGCTCTTTTATTTAAAGCAAATTCGGCCAAGGGCAAAAATGAAACCCAATCATCCTGATCAGCAGAAATAAAACATCTCACATACGACTCCAAAGTCTGGTTTGTTCTCTCCGTCTGCCCATTGGTCTGAGGGTGAAACGCAGAGGAGAAGGACAACTGAATTCCCAGCTTGGAACAGAAAGTCCTCCAAAATCTAGACACAAACTGAACTCCTCTGTCAGATACAATGTTCTCAGGAATCCCGTGCAAGCGAACCACCTGTTGCAAAAACAAGGGCACCAACTCTGAGGAAGATGGCAACTTAGGGAGTGGTACAAGATGGACCATCTTAGAGAATCTATCACAAATCACCCAAATAACAGTCATTCTCTGAGAGACAGGCATATCAGAGATAAAATCCATTGAAATATGGGTCCATGGCCTCCTGTGCACCGGCAAAGGCATCAACAACCCACTAGAGCGAGAACAAGGTTTAGACCTAGAGCAAGTCCCACAGGACTGCACAAAATTCCTGACATCACGAGACAAGGCGGTCCACCAAAAAGACCGACTCACCAAATCTCTAGTACCAAAAATACCTGGATGACCAGCCAATGCAGAGCAATGAACTTCAGACATCACTCTCTTCCTCCACTGGTCAGGAACATACAATTTTCCAATGGGACAACGCTCAGGTTTGTCCTCCTGAAACTCTTCCAGAGCACGTCTCAAATTGGGCGAGATGGCAGAAAGAACTACCGCCTCACCTAAGATGGTAGCAGGCTTGGTCACAACAGGAGAATCAGCAAAGAAACTCCTAGAGAGGGCGTCTGCCTTGACATTCTTAGTGCCCGGAAGAAAAGAGACCACAAAATCAAAACGTGTGAAAAACAAGGCCCACCTAGCCTTTCTAGGATTCAAGCGTTTGGCCGACTCCAGGTAAATCAAATTCTTGTGTTCAGTAAGGACCACGACTTGATGTTTAGCTCCCTCCAACCAATGTCTCCACTCCTCAAATGCCCATTTCATGGCTAACAGTTCCCGATTCCCCACATCATAGTTACTTTCGGATGGGGAGAATTTTCGGGAAAAGAAAGCACAGGGATTCATTTTAGATGTTACAGGATCTTTTTGGGACAAAACAGCTCCTGCACCAATCTCAGAAGCGTCCACCTCTACCTGAAACGGGAGTGAGACATCAGGTTGCCGCAAAACCGGAGCAGAAGTGAACCTTCGCTTCAGCTCCTGAAAGGAAGAAACAGCCTCCGGAGACCAATTCAGCACATCAGCACCCTTCTTAGTCAAATCAGTCAATGGTTTGGCAATACCAGAAAAATTAGCTATAAATTTACGATAAAAATTAGCAAAACCCAAAAACTTCTGGAGGGCCTTCAAAGAAGTGGGCTGAACCCAATCATAAATGGCCTGTACCTTGGCCGGGTCCATTTCAATTGTTGACGAAGACAAAATAAATCCCAAAAATGAAATCCTCTGTACACCAAAAAGGCATTTCGATCCCTTGACATACAGGGAATTCTCCCTCAAAATCCGGAACACAGTCCGAACATGTTTCACATGAGAGTCCCAATCCTTGGAAAAGATCAAAATATCATCCAGATAGATGATCAAAAATGTATTCACCAAGTCTCGGAAAATATCATTCATGAAGCACTGGAAGACAGAAGGGGCATTAGTGAGCCCAAAATGCATCACCAGGTACTCAAAATGTCCCTCCGGAGTATTAAACGCCATCTTCCATTCATCCCCATGCTTAATGCGAATAAGATTATGCGCCCCCCTGAGGTCAAGCTTTTTAAACCAGCAAGCACCTTTAACTCTGGAGAATAGATCAGAAGTCAGGGGTAACGGATACTGATATTTAACAGTAATTTTGTTGAGGGAACGATAGTCAATACAAGGCCTTAATGACCCATCTTTCTTAGCCACGAAAAAAAAAACAGCACCTAAGGGTGAAGAGGATGGTCCAATATGACCCTTCTCCAACGACTCCTTAATATAGGATCGCATAGCCTCGTGCTCGGGTACAGATAAATTGAAAAGTCGACCCTTGGGAAATTTACACCCAGGGCTCAGCTCAATTGCACAGTCATAACTCCTATGAGGAGGCAAAGACGCAGACTCATTCTCACTAAATACATCATAATAATCAGCCAAATAGTCAGGAACATCATGCGACTGGGGAGAGGTGGAGAAAACAGGAGCATCACTAAGGGCACACCGACAACCCCAACTCACCACAGACACAGATTTACAATCCAAAACTGGATTATGGATTTGCAACCAGGGAAACCCCAGAACAATGGTATCATGCAAATTATGCAACACCAAAAATCTGCAATTCTCTTGATGGTCTGGGGCGACCCGCATTACCACCTGGGTCCAAAACTGAGGTTTATTCTTCGCCAAAAGAGTAGCATCAATACCCCTCAAAGGGATAGGCGTCCGCAGAGGTGTCATAGGAAACCCACAATGTTTAGCAAAATCCAAGTCCATCAGGTTCAGAGCTGCTCCCGAATCCACAAAAGCCCTAGCGGAGTAATTGCCAGAAGAAACTTAGGTTGAACACCACCCACAGCAAATGTGTGTGCAAAACGTTTCTCTCATTTAGGGCAGACAGAAATAATATGCGAGGCATCACCACAGAAGAAACACAGCTTATTACGCCTTCTGAACTCCTGACGTAGCGCCATATACCAAACTCTATCACATTGCATAGGTTCAGACATTTGTTCAACAGGTGGCAACACCTCGTGCGGTTTTGCGTTCACGCAAACGCCGATCAACCTGAATGGCTAATGACATAGAATCGTCAAGACCAGAGGGAACAGGAAATCCCACCATAGTATCTTTTATGGTTTCTGATAAACCCTTCTGAAAGAGAGCTGCCAAGGCACCATCATTCCAGGTAGTAAGGACCGCCCACCTTCGGAATTTTTGACAGTGCAACTCTGCAGAATCCCGACCCTGGCTCAATGCCAACAGAGCCTTTTCAGCCTGATCAATAGCATTAGGTTCATCATACAACAACCCTAAGGCTTGAAAAAATGCATTCACATTAGTAAGAATAGGATCATCAGGTTTCAAAGAAAATGCCCAATCCTGGGGATCGCCGCGCAGCAAAGAGATGACAATTTTAACCTGCTGCGCGGAGCTCCCCGACGAGTTAGGCTTCAAGGCAAAAAATAATTTACAATTATTCTTAAAATTAAAAAATTTAGACCGATCCCCAAAAAACACATCAGGAGTAGGGATCTTTGGTTCAGCAGCATGTGAATGAGAAAGATAGGCGGAAATTTCCCACACTTCAGCAGTGAGCTGCTCCACACGATCAGACAATTGCTTCATCTCCATTGAGAAAGGAAAAAAAAATTCCCCCTACGGCCTCAGAGACATAGAGGAAAAAATACACACAAAAAAAAAAAAATTCTGACAAACTCCTTTTTTTTTTTTTTTTTTTACAATTCTTTCCTGCTATTGAGTACCCTAGGAACTGCGGTATGGCTGGTGATTCTGTTATGATTGAGTCACCGAAGGAGGAAAAAACAAAAATACAAGCTAAGTCCAGAAAACCGGAGAGGTTGGTAGCTATCGGATTGCAGACCCCGATCCTATCCACAACAACTAACGGTAGCCGTGGGGGGTTCCTACGATGCCCTAGACCCCTCGAACACAGCCAGAGAACTAAATAGGCCTAAAGAAAGAAAGGGGAAATCTAAACTGCCCCAGAGCAGACCCCAAAGCAATAGGCAGCCCCCAACATATAATGACGGTGAAGCAAGATGAAAACACTAACACAGATAAAAAGATAGGTTGAGCAAACAATGGGGCCCAAGCTAACTAAAAAGGACAGGATAGAAAAGCTGCTGTCTGCAATCCGTAAAAAACCTACCAAAAAATGTCCCAACCGTCTGATAGGAAAAACAGGCCCTGAAGTCGCTAGGACTTCAAAAAAAGACTATATCAGCACTCAGGTAAATTCTGAAGACAGAGCAAAGAGACAAACTGATCAGAGACAAAAATGGAACTCAGCACACCCCTGACCGGGGATGGCTGAACTCCAAAAAACAAGGTAAACAAAACTAAACTAATAAGTTCAATAGCAGAGCAAAAACTTATCTTTGGGAAGCAGGAATCAGACTGGTCTCCAAGAATTCAGCAGAGAAATCACCAGCGACTCAGAAGGGTGTCGGCTGCCTTATATCCAGTCAGAATTTCCTGTTACCCAGTCATCATCTACCAGATCAGTTGTTTGGTAATCAGCCTCACTACCTTCCTTCACCAGAAGAGGGAGTTCATCAGACATCGACGGTGAAGGGGAAAATGAACTCACAACAGACCTTGCTACTAACGGCGTTTAGTAGCGCATGTTTAATTTTTCCGTCCACATGCTTTTGCAGGGCAGGGACGGCTTGCCTGCTGAAATAAAAGCGTCTGGGCACGTTGTATTGTGGGACTGCCAATGCCATGAAGTTACGGAAGGTGTCAGTCTCCACCAGCCTGAATGAGAGCATTTCAAGGGACAGTAGTTTTGCAATGCAAGCATTCAGAGCCTGTGCTCGGGGGTGGTTTGCCGAGTATGGGCGCCTTTTCTCCCATGCCTGTTACCAATGGCTGTAGGCTGGCCTGGGAGTGTGAGGATGACAGGGAACGTGGTGCTGTGGGTGGAATGACACTGTGTCTCTGTACAACAGTACCAGAGGTTCTTCCATGGCGATCCTGTGAGGAAGCCGAACCAGCTGTGTGTGAGCTGGAGGAAGAGGCTACAACACGAGCTGAAGAGGTGGTAGGTGGCGCTGTAGGTTGGCCTAGGTCTTCAGTGTGTCTTTGTAACTCCACCACATGCTTGGTCCGCAGATGTTTCCACATATTTGTGGTATTGAGGTTGCTGACACTTTTCCCTCTTTTGACTTTCTGATTACACAGCTTGCATTTGACAAAGCAAATGTCATCTGCAACTGTGTCAAAAAAGGACCAGGCACTGCAAGTCTTGGGAGCGTCCGTTTTGGGTTTTGGAAGAGGCATGCTCCTAATGGGTGCCGAAGTGGAGGCTACAGGCAACCGAGTCTGCCCCCTCCCTCTCCCTCCTTTTTTGGCCGTTCGGGGAATCTCTTCCTCAGAGCTGCTCCCACCACCTTCCTGTACCTCACGTCATGATGGGTCAAGGACCTCATCATCTACACTACCCTCTTCAAACGACTGCTTCTCCTGGGTTGTCTCGACAGCACAGTACGCATCAGAAAGTGGCACCTGAGTCTCATCATCAGATGCGTACTGAGGTGTGCTGACCATAGGCACTGGCCTACCCGCCTCTTCAGATTCAGACAGACAAAGCTGTTGCGCATCACTGCATACTACCTCTTCTTCAAATTCTCGAATGCTGCTTGGCTGGCCCCCTCTTTCCAAGCCAACAGATTCAGAGAACAGAAGTAGAGATGGCTCCTGCCCAGGGCTCTCTGACTGCCTGGGCAATTTGGCAGGTGGTGAAGAGACAGATGGGTGCTCTTCAGTGCTCTAGACCTGAGAGGATATGGAACTAATTGAAGTCGATGCATTAGCTGCCATCCATCCAACAACAGCTTCAATTTGTTCGTCCCGCAGCAGTGGGGTACGGCGAGCTCCTACAAAGCTACGCATAAAGGACTGTTCCCTCGTAAAACTGGGGGATGCTCAGTCACTGGTGCCCGAAGCAGGCACAGAATCCCCACATCCTCTCCCTGCAGAAACTCCACGACCACGTGTCTTACTCCCTGCCTTCTTTATCTTGGTAGACTGATAAAGATAGGCAGAAAAGTACTAATGGCTTAGTGTGCT
The DNA here is from genome assembly GCF_039654945.1 of Dendrobates tinctorius. NCBI lineage: Eukaryota > Metazoa > Chordata > Amphibia > Anura > Dendrobatidae > Dendrobates > Dendrobates tinctorius. The sequence continues at coordinate 25,058,695 of NW_027361827.1, read as the reverse complement.
TATTCCTGAACAGCTGCTAACAGGTATAAGAAACACTAATTTTATAAAGTGTGGACTAGACTTTAATATGAGCTAATGTGGCCTACACAACTGTAAAGTGGAGTGTTTGGTGAACTTTATTAACTTTTTTTTTTCTCACAAAAAGACACTGGATGTGCCCAAAGATGTAAAACCGATAGTATCACAAACTTTTTGTAGCTATTACAATGCAGGAAGGTAAGCAAAACCAAAAGGAAAAAACAATGTGTGTATATACCCTAATGAAAATAAATAAGTAAAAAAGCAAGTGCATTAAATAACATAGGGTACTTGGTAAACACTATTTTGATCAAAAAAGTATAAAGCTGTCCTACCACGGCAAGGTGTACCCATTTGAGACAGTAACTACACTAACGGAAGGAATGTAGGAAGGTAACCTACAATGCAATAGATGAGGCTCCAAAAAATAGGCTAATACTAATCTGGCTGGGGCTGCAGGGCACAAGCCAGCAGAAAGGCTCCTCTATCTACTTCTATATAGTGGTTGCAAATATTCTAGCTGGATACGGATGGAACCACACTAATAGGAGAAATCTGGAAAAATGAGCAGCACTAATGCAAAAAAGGACAATGTATGAGGCAGTGACGCACGCTGAGCGGACTACAACCGGAGGTGGCTGCAGAACACACTACAGCGTGAGCTGCACTCACACACAGAGACCTCGCAGACAGCCGTGAACAGCACTGCAAGGCAAAAGAAAGCTTCTCACACAACAGTTGCTAAAGTAGCCTGGGTAAAGCACAATAAAGCAAATCGCTAAAGTCAGAACAGCAGCGTCCTGTCCCTAAGTAAATTCACAGCAGAGTGAACCCAAAATGGCGGCGGCTTTTATAATGCATCATTTCAGCAGCCAATCACAGCCATGCCATTAGTTAACATGCCTAACATGCATAACAGGATGTGCCCACACTTCTTAGGATTCCTCAATGGCTGAATAAAATCAAACTTGCTCATTGCATTATGGGAACTTCCGATTCCGGTATTCGATATTCTAAAAGTATCGGAACTCAGTATCGGAACTCTGATACCGCGAATATCGGCCGATACCCGATATTGCAGTATCGGAATGCTCAACACTAATTATAACCCTTCATATTTCCTACTGTGTATGCTGGCCCGTTTCCTCTAGTTTTTATTCTTTTTTTATTCTGTTTTTAGCAAACGGATATTTTTAAAATTTAACTTTTATTATTTGAGGATAAAATACAAGGTGCTCAAACAAACAAACAAACAACACATAAAATAGTTGATGTGCTATAGTGCAAACCCAACAAATACTCTCCTCTTGTTGGAACAGGTACCTTATAATGAAATATGCCAATAGGCGTAGTACATATATGCCCAAACATCAGCCCTTTTCATCTTCTAGGTGTCAAATCACACCATAAACTCAATTATCCCGGTACCTGTATATACAAATGTATTGCAACTACCCGTAGGCCTATGGTACCTCCTAGTTGTAATGGTCTATTAACCACTTCGTGTTAAACTTATCACAACCAATATAGGGATGTTGCATACAAATACAAATTCAATTGTAAAGTGCGGTACCAATCTAACTTCTAATCCAGTATTGCATATCATCCTCCAATGCCTATACTGAAATATATCTGCCATATATTGAAACTTCACATTTATAATATACAAAAACCATAGCACAATCAGCTTAGTCTCTCATAATTCAGAGGGATTCATTGGTAAACATATGCATGTGGGCCATGTTATAAACATTATAGGATGTGTCTTCTATCGTGCACACTCCTACTTACACCGCATTCCATAATTAAGGATTGTTAAACACGAGAAAACAACCCCATGATAAAAAAGGAACGGTCTCACCAGTTTTCAGGCTTCAATCATATACTGCCCATATTGCCAGATGCGCTACCCCTTCTCCCTACGCGTTTCGTTACACTCATCGGGGGAGTCACATGGGGTTACAGGAGCCAAGCGTCATGAGTGGCCGTTTTGTACTCAGACCGTCAAATATGCCTATTGGCATATTTCATTATAAGGTACCTGTTCCTACAAGAGGCGAGTATTTGTTGGGTTTGCACTATAGCACATCAACTATTTTATGTGTTGTTTGTTTGTTTGTTTGAGCACCTTGTATTTTATCCTCAAATAATAAAAGTTAGATTTTAAAAATATCCGATTGCTACAATACGTATATATAGAGGTGGATATTTCCATTGCTGAGTTTATTCTGTTTTCAAAAGAAATTCTTGTTGGTGTCTATACAATTAAATAAAATTGAATATATTTGTAACAGTAATCATTCTAAGGCTATGTGCACACGCTGCAGTTTTTGCTGCGGATCCGCTGCGGTTTTGGCCGCTGTGGATCTGCAGCAGTTCTGCAGACAGTGTAAAGTAGAAAGTAAATCTATGTGATTTACAATCTGCTGTGCACATGCTGCGGATTTTTAACTGCGGAAAAGCTGCTGTTTTGAATCCGCAGAAAGAATTGACATGTCTGGAACTCCTGGCTGGAGGCAATAGGAAATACTTCATATTTTCCTGACAGTCCACAGGCTGTGCCTGCACGCATGATTGCCGCTGGGTGTCAGCTAATTCTGACACCAGGCACTAAGTGCCAGCAGTGGTCCCGCACTGCCCCTGGCACTTTAACCTCCTAAATGCAGTGATCAAACTGAATCGCAGCATTCCAAGAACAGGCAGAGGGAAGACAAGCCCCTCTATGCTTGGATTGGAGACCCCGCGGCCGGTGTCATCGTGCAGTCCCAATCTTTGCCATGGTGACCCGATGTCCTCATGAGCTAGTATAGTTGCTAGATCATGCTCAGAGCATGATCAGCAACTTTCTCTGTCAGTGCAGAGCTGACAGTTTTTTGTGCTGCTGCATCCCCATGCTATACAAGTGATCAGCCTGCAAAAAATGATAGTCCCATAGTGGGACAAAGTAAAAAAAAAAAAATTAAATGATTGTAAAAAATATCAAAAAGTTAAAAAAAAAAAATTGTACCCATAAATAAATATTTGGATGAAAAAAATATAAACAATAAATGTACACATATTTGGTATTGCCACGTCCAGAACGACCTGACCTATAAAACTGTCCCACTAGTTAACCCCTTTAGTGAACAATATAAAAAAAAAAAAAAACAAGGCAATAAACAATGCTTTATCATCATACCGCTGAACAAAAAGTGGAATAAAATGCGATCAAAGAGATGGATGTAAATAAAAATAGTACCTCTGAAAATGTCATCTTGTTCTGCAAAAAACAAGCCACCATATAGCTCCATCAGCGAAAAAGTCAAAAAGTTATAGCTCTCAGAATATAGCGATGCTAAAAGAACTATTTTTTCTATAAAAGTTTTTATTGTATAAAAGTGGCAAAACATAAAAAAGATACAAATGAGGTATCGCTGTAATAGTACTGATCCGAAGAATAAAACTGCCTTATCAATTTTACCGCAAGCAGAATAACATAAACCTCCCCCCCAGCACAAAAAATTCCTGAATTGCTGGTTTTTGTTCATTCTACCGCCAAAAAAAATCAGACTAGAAAGCGATGAAAAAAGACGTGTCTGAAAATAAAAATATCAACCCTCAAGAAACAAGCCCTCACATGACTGCGTGGGCCAAAACATGGAAAAACTATAGCTCTCAAAATATGGTGATGTGAAAAGCATCTTTTAGTGTGTGACAGCAACTAAACATAAAAACCCAATATGAATCTGGTATCGCTGTAATTGCACCAACCGAATAAAGTCGCCTAATCACTTATACTGCACAAGGAACGGCGTAAAAAATAAATAAAACAAATTCTTCACCTGCTGTTGATTTTTTCATTCTGCCTTCCAAAGATCGCGGTAAGACTCGCCGCACATTCATCCGGCGCTCTGCGCTGAACGCTTACATTGGGGTTTCCATGTAAATGTCTGAAATATGTGATTCACACAGAACCCTCGAAGGAAGATTCCCTATAATGAGGCTGATGGAGGCACTGTAGACGACCACTGACCTGTGATCCTGTCGTGTCCGTCTTTTTAGGATTTCATAAAAGTGCTGTCGGCCACAGTTTTGTACACCTCTGAAAAGAAGGACACCACTGAACAGAAGTCAGACGGAGTCCAGAGTAACTCTGCTGTGTCATTATAGTGAATGGATCTCTCGGGGGTTTCATCTGAATCACGTCACTCAGAGATTTAGATGGAAACCCCAAAGTAAGTGCTCAGTGTACAACACCGGATAAATGTGATCCCAAACATTATGTAAAATGCTCACAATAAAAGCTTCAACTCAGTCAACAAAAAAAGCAAGTCCCCACACAGGTCTGTTATCTGGTAATGGAAATATAGGGGGCTTCAACTTTACTGGTAGTACAAAGGCTCTGAAAAAGCGAAATGGCTCCTCACCCTCCAAAGAAAATTCAGCAAATTCTGCTCTCCCAAATCCAAATACCCCCCTCCCTTCTGAGCCCCACAGTGTACCTAAACCACATATAGCATCCAAGTGTTTGGCATTTATGAAATGATGAGAGCCCGCCTAACTTGGGTCTCCAGAAGCACTGGCTTGGCATAACGTACTGGTGACTGAAACATACTGACCACTAGAGATGAGCGAATATGTTCGTCTCCCTCCTTATTTAGAATCATAGAAGACTTCTATTGAAGGAGAACGCACCACCTCTCGTGGCAGCCTGTTCCACTCATTGATCACTCTAACTGTCAAAAAGTTTTTTCTAATATCTAATCTGTGTCTACTCTCATTCAGTTTCATCCCATTGCTTCTAGTCTGTCCTTGTGTAAATGAGAATAAATATGATCCTTCTACAATATGACAGCCCTTGAGATATTTGTAGACAGCTATTAAGTCTCCTCTCAGTCTTCTCTTTTGCAAGCTAAACATTCCAAAATCCTGCAACCTTTCCTCATAAGACAGGGTTTGCAGACCGGTCACCATTCTGGTCAATGTTTTCTGAACTTGCTCCAGTTTAGTTGATGTCTTTTTTAAAATGTGGCGCCCAAAACTGGACACAGTATTCCAGATGAGGTCTGACCAAAGAGGAGTAGAAGGCAATAATGACTTCACGTGATCTATACTGTATGCTTCTGTTATTACATCCTAGAATTGCATTTGCCTTTTTTGCTGCTGCATCACACTGTTGACTCATATTCAGTCCGTGATCTATTAGTATACCCAAGTCTTTTTCACATGTGCTGTTGCTTAGCTCTATTCCTCCCATTCTGTATATGCTTTTTTTCATTTTTATTGCCCAGATGTAGTACTTTGCATTTTTCCCTGTTAAAAACCATTCTGTTAGTTGCTGCCCACTGCTCCAGTTTATTTATATCTTTTTGAATCCTCTCTCTCTCTTCTCTAGTATTAGCTATCCCTCCTAGCTTTGTGTCATCAGCAAATTTAATCAGTTTACCCTCAATTCAATAAGGATTGTGTGAGATGCTTTGCTGAAGTCAAGATATACTATATCTACAGCATTTCCCCGATCCACCCAATCAGTGATTCTGTCATAGAAGGAAATTAAGTTAGTCTGACATGATTTATTAGTTACAAACCCATGCTGACTCTGTTTAATCACTTCATTCTTATCTAGGTACTTACATACATGTTGTTTAATAATTTGTTCAAAGATCTTTCCTAGTATAGAAGTCAGACTCACCGGCCTATATTTGCCTGGATCCACCTTCTTCCCCTTTTTGAAGATAGGAACAACATTTGCTCTTCTCCAGTCTTCTGGGACTTCTGTTCTCCAAGAATTTTCAAAGATTATGGAGAGGGGTTCAAAAATTTCTTCTGCTATCTCCTTCAGTACTCTGGGGTGTAATTCATCTGGACCTGGAGACTTGAATTCATTTAGGTTAGCTAAGTGTTTCCTCGCTATCTTTCTGTTTATAGATATCCTGGATTCTTCTATTCCCTTAATAGGACAGTGAAGAACAGTTGATGTTGGCAAGCCATAGCACGGCGATGGACAGTTGATCAGCAGGAGCGCTCCAGGTGTCCGGGTTCCCTCTGCAGCTTATTCGGTAAGCGCTATAGCTTGCCGAATAAGGAGGGAGCCGAACATATTTGCTCATCTCTACTGATCACTTGGCAACATTAATTGCTGTTTGTTTCTGGAAAATACCCATGGAGTCAAAATCGTCACTACACCTGGAGATAAATCCCCAAAGGGGTATAATTTCCAAAATGGGGTTTATTGAGGGGGGATTTTGCTCTTCTAACAATTGGGGCTCTGTATATGCTGTCCGCAAACTGTTCTAGGAAAATCTGTGCTCCAGGAGGCAAATAGCAGTCTGTTCCTCCCGAGTCTCTCCGTATGGCTAAGGCCTTTTTCACACTTCAGTTTTTTTCTTCAGTTGAAATCCGCCAAAGATTAAAGACAACGGATCCATTTCCGTTTTGCAACAAACGGATGTCACCAGACCATTTTTTGGACGGATCCGCTAAAGCTGCAAAGGGCAGGAAATTTAAAGGAACTGCGGCCTGGAAAAGGAGAGAGAGAGGGAGAGACAGAGAGAAAATTTATATGCTGCTGCCAGAACGATATTCAGGGTTAAAATGCTTCTCAGAGCAAATCTTCCAGGCATGTGCACTTAAAAATAGCGGTCCGCCGCTACAAAAAAATTATATAGTCCATCTGCTCCTCCCGGGAGACACTACAATTCAAACGGATCCATCAAAAAATGGATGCAATGGGCGACAATCAGTCAAAATCCACCGCTAATGCAAGTCTATGGGGGAAAAAACGGATCCGCCAACAAACAAAGGGGAGTATCTGTTTTTTTCTCAAACCAGTGGATTTTGACTGACGTCAAAAAACTGAAGTGTGAAAAAGGCCTAAGTAGTACAGTACGGTCACATATATTGCCAGGTTCTGCAGAAATTGTGGGATAAGTCATGCTACCATTTTTATCTACTTCTTGTATGAAAATGTAAAATCTGGGATAAAAACTAAATTTTGGTGGCAAAAGTGTAGTTATTTTTTCTTGACTGCTCAATGGTATAAAATTCTGTGACACACCTGTAGTGTCAATATCATCACTGCACCCCTAGATGAATTCTTTGAGAGGTGTAATTTGTAAAATGTGGTCACACATGGGGGCATTCTGCTGTTCTGCAAATGTGACATGGCACCCTCATACCATTCCAGCGAAATCTAAACTCCAATATGGCACCTCTTCCCTTCTGAGCTTTGCACTGTGCCTCAAAAGTAGTATCCCCCTACATATGGAGAATCAACGTAGTCACGAGAAATTTCACAACAAATTGTATGGTGCAATTTCTCCTGTTACCCTCATGAAAATGCAACATTTGGGGCTAAAAATATATTTGTGACGAAAATGTAATTTTTTTTTTTATCTTCACGGCTCAACATTATAAACTTCTGTGAAACATCTGAGGGTTCAATGTGCTCACCACATATCTAGAACAGTTCCCTGAGGGGTCTAGTTCCCAAAATGGTTTCACTTGTAGGAGCTTTTCATTGTTTAGGCACATCAGAGTGTCTCCAAACGCGACATGGTGTCTGCCAATTTTTCCAGCAAATTTTGCATTCAAAAAGTCAAATGGCGCTCCTTCCCTTCCGAGCTCTGCCGTGCACCCATACAGTAATTTTCTCCCTCATATGGGGTATCGGCATGCTCAGGAGAAATTTCACAAAAAAATTTGTTGTAGATTTTTTCCTGTCAAAATAAAAACTTTTGATCTGAAGTTAATTTTTTGTGACAAAGAGTTAGATTTTAATTTTTTTTCCAAAAATTACTGTGAAGCACCTTAAGGGTTAATAAACTTCTTGAATGTGGTTTTAAGCACCTTGAGGGGTACAGTTTTTAGAATGGTGTCACTTTTGGGTATTTTCTATCATATAGACCCCTCAAAGTTACTTCAAATGTGAGGTGGTCCCTAAAAAATGGTTTTGTAAATTTTGTTGGAAAAATGAAAAATCGCTGGTCAACTTTTAACCCTAACAAAAAAAAGTTTGTTCCAAAATTGTGCTGATGTAAAGTAAACATGTGGGAAATGTTATTTATTAACTATTTTGTTTGGCTCATTCCTCTGATTTAAGGGCATAAGAATTCAAAGTTTGAAAATTGCCAAATTTTCGAAATTTGCTCCAAATTTCTATTTTTTCACAAATAAACACAAGTCATATTGAAGAAAGTTTACCACAATCGAGAAGTACAATATGTCACGAAAAAGAATTGTAGAATCAGCAGGATCCGTTCAAGCTTTCCAGAGTTATTACCTAATAAAGAGACAGTGGTCAGAATTGTAAAAATTGACCTGGTCATTAACATGCAAACCACCTTTGTGGGTAAAGGGGTTAAAAATGATAAAATTATGATATTCACATCCTCTGGTACTTCTCTGATCTCCTTGTCTCTATGGAACCCAGCCTACTGTGATGAAAATTTGTCTATGTGACTGCAGTAGCCAATCCCAGGCAGCAGTGGCAACATTGACTAAATTTCATTGTAGAAGACTGTCTTGTACGGTGAGAGGTTGGCAAAGTATATTTTTTATTTTATCCATGTGCAACAGAAAATCCATGGTAGATCTGCTTTAATCCCTTAATGAACGCCAGTACGTATTTTTACTGACCTGAGATATAAGAGAACATCATGCCCATACAGATGACAATCCAGCAGCTGTCTGCTGTACACTATAGCTGACAGCGTGCTACATCATTCACAATCAGTGTTGTCACCGGCCATATCTGTTTAACCCCTTAGATGCTGCTGTCAATAGTGACTACATCATATAAATGGTTAGCAGAGTGTGGGGGCGTCCTGTTTATCCCCATAAGCACCCTGAGATCATGATTTTGTGGTCCTGATGTTTGCCATGTTAATTCATGACCAAATAGTGGCTTTAGAGTCTGACGGTTATAGTGACCTGTTCAGACGTTAGCGATCATTAAATGGTAAAAATACACTTTTTCATTCTCGTCTTGTCACTTTGCATTAATTCCTGAAAAGTACCTGAAGAGTTAATAATCTACCTGACAGCAGTTTTCAATATGTTGAGGGGTGGTGTTTTTAAAATGGTATCATTTTTGGGGGGTTTCCAATATATAGGACCCACAGTCACTTCAAACCTTTTGTAAGTTTCCTTGGAAAAAGAAAACATTGCTGCTATATTTTAAAACCTCCTAAAACGCTAACACTCCCCTGGAAGAAGCTGATGGCGAAACGCGCATCGTGGTGAGGGGAGGCTGTGTTGGACACCGTGACCACCTAAACATCCCTTCCAGGTAATACGATATTAGATAGAATCTATGTCTGACTATCGGAGTTGGGTCCCTTTATCTTTAAAGAATACTTAGCACCAGAGCACTTCATTAACTTATAATTGGGCTCATATCTTTCAACTAGCAGGGCTATCATGCATTGTATTACTGTATTATATATTATATACCGCTTATTTTTGTAGCATTCCAATATATTGATAGGGAGGAATTATATTATCTAAGGATAGGTTTTATTACCTTTTTTAGGCAGCTATATCATTAGAATAATTTACTGTGCACTTGAGTATTCCATTTACTTATAATTTTGTATCTGGTCCTCCTACTGACAGGGCTACTATGTGGGTTTTTACAGCATGATATACTATATACCTGCTATTTTTTGTAATACTGTAATATTTGGATAGGGAGGAATTCTATCACTGTTAAGTTAAGTTAACTCTGATGTTTGATTTATTGTTCTTTCCTCTACCAGCAACTATACAATAGATTTTGTATTGTCCATCTTTAACAGCGTCCCCTACATGACATTTTGTCAATATATCTGTTTTTAATTGTCTTGAAATAATAAACATACATTTTATTATGGATCTCTTCTTGGAACTGGACCATCTAAATTGAGAATCACAATTCATTGTTGTGTATTATATTTTAAAACCTCCTAAAATGCTAACAAAATAAAATAACATTTTACAAATGGTGCCTATTTATACCAGACATGTGGGAAATGTTATTTATTAATGTTCTTCTGTAGTATGACCATCTGCATTCAAGGGATAATCATTCAAAGTTTGAAAATTGCATTTTCTAACATTTGTCAAATTTGTGATTTTTTTTTTTTAGAAATAAGCAGAAACATATCAACCTAAATTTAGCATTATCATAAAGTATAATGTGTCACAAAAAAAAACATTCTCCAAATCAATGGGATGTGTTGAAGCGTTCCAGAGTTATATCCACATAAAGTGACGTTGGTCAGATTTTAAAAATTTGGCCCGGTCACTAAGGCGTTTAATCCACAGAATTTAGGGTAAATTTGTGGCTGCGACTGTCCCTGTGGCTTTTCACAGCAGGTCCGCCCTGTGTGAACAAAATCTATTTTTTTTATGTCACTTGTGTTTATGAAAATCTTACACCAGTAAATCAGCAGTTTGTTGCAGAAGTTATTCCTCATATTTTTAGATTTTCCATTTCACTTCATAACATCCTCCATTCTCGGGTAACATGTAAGAAAATAGCTAGCGTGGTAAAATGCCATGTTTTTGTCATGTAAAAAAAAAAATCACACCAACCGGACAAAGTACGTTGTCAGTTGCTGGGTCCTGGCTTCAAATCCCACCAAAGACAACATCAGCAAGAAGTCTGTATGTTCTTCCCGTGTTTGCATAGGTTTCTTACCAGAAATACTGATAGAGGATCTAAATTGTGCACCCCCAATGGTGACAGCGATGGTAATGTCTATGCATAACTGAGTAAAATAGATAAATAATAATTTCAGAACTTTTCTGCTAGCAAAAGCTTCACTCTACTGGCTTGCTCACACGACCGAGTGCTATCCGATTGGGCATGAGAAAATTGCAATAATCAAATCACACTCACTCATACAAGTGTGTGAAACATCGGACTGTGCTTGGCAGTCCGATGTACTGCCCCTTTATTACACCCCAGTTGCACTTACCAAATATTACCTCCCATGCCGCTCACATATAATTCCCAAACATCACCAAATACCACAATACAGTACGAAATATCACCTCAAACGCTTCCTTAGCAGCACAAATCAATATCAGAGTTACGGGGCCAAATATTCCCGCTAACTCCTCAATACTGGATGTCAGATGCTGCACTATAAGGCCAGGTTCATACTGCGTTATGGCAGTCTGTCTAACGCATCCGTTACATTGCGGCATTAGCGCTATGTAACAGATGCGTTAACGCACCCATTGACTGCCATAACGTAGCGCATCGCTAACGCATGTCATAATCGGCATGCGTTAGCGGTGTGCCGTCATTCTGTGACGGACCCTCGGATGTGGTCTGCAGCGTTCGAGGGTCCGTCACTGCTAGCACGATCGCATAACGCGATCATAATTGGGAGTAGCGTTAGCGCAGTCCGTTTAACACATGCGTTGAACGGACTGCGCAGTATGAACCTGGCCTTCTCAACAAGCACTGAAAAAAAATTCTACCATGACTGGCCAGGCAATATGCTAAAAATGCCATAGGGCAGCGATACCTCCCAGCAGTGCCAAAGCAGATTTACAAAAAAAAAAAATTCTATACCCTTCTAAGATATCAGGCTGCTTTTACACTTAACGTGTTTTTGCTGGCCGTTTTTGCGGCCTCAATAGATTTCTATGGGGCCGCAAAATCGGCCCACAAAAATTAGTAGGAGCTTGCTCGATATTTTTCACGGCTTATGGACACGGGCACAGTGCATTTCAATGGTACCGCAAAAACAACGGTAGCTTGTTTTTGTGGTACCCCGTATTTGCGGATCGCTGTATTTTTCCCAGCAATTGTTTAAAATAGGGAAAAAAAACTAGAAGGTTTTTTGCGGACCATTTTTGCGGGAGAGCGCAAAAATCACAGCAATACGGGTCGCAAAAAAAACGGCATGTGTAAAAGAAGCCTCATTCAGACGTCCTTGTTTTTGCATACTAGTGATATTTGTGCTTTTCACGGATAGCACTTATACGATACCTATAATTGTGGTTTTTCCCACGTACGTGATTTTTCGTGGTCCACGCAAAATGACAGCAACATCTCTGATTTTGATCCAAGTGTCAGATCAGAATTTGCAATGCAAGTCTATGGGTCAGTGAAAAAATTGCATAGCACTCTGATGCCACCCAAGTACTGTACAGTCGAATTTTCACGAACTGTGTCATAGGAGAAGGAAGAATTCCTTTTCTTTTTCATGTACGAGAAAGAGTGATGAAACTTGGATAAAACTCTGACCGAAATCACTGATGAATCTCAGCCATTCGTATGCTGTCAGTATTTTACAGACTGATAGATAGGAGAAGCTGGAAACACTTTAGAAATGCTGATGATACACTGAAGAAACTCAGTGTTTCTCTGGTACATAAAAAAACTGATGTCTGAATGAAGTCTATCTGAAAGAACTTTAAATTATCACTTTACTTGATCCAGATGTGGGGAGGTTGACCTGACAGAGGCACTCGGATGAAAAGAATAGGGTGCCATAATGAGAGTGACCATTAGAGGGCAGTGAGGAGCTGACAAAGGGTGGTTATGTAACTGTCAAGAGAGTGTTACATAACTGCCAGAGGTCAAGGTCACTCTCATTGGTCGGAGGTGCCTGTCAGGTGACAGTGGGCTGGGCTACCTTGGCTGAGAGTATAAATCCTAAGGTAAGCTTCTAGAAGCTTCAGTCAGCCCAGGGAACTCACTAGAGAGGAGAACCTGCTGTAGGAAGGAAAGTGGAATACCTCTACAGAGACTAACTGACAGTGGAGACGGTCACGGGGGGGTGACCCTAAAAGACAGCGGTCGCAGACAGAAACAGCATGTGAGTACCAGGTGTTCGGTGTACTTCAAAGGGTGAAACGCCGTGATGGATTGGCCTAGGGCGGCCACGGTGAAAAGAGCCACGAAGGACACCACGACGGTGACATTCAATAAATGAAGGTACTCGGCCCTATGAACAAAGGAACTGTGTAACATTCTTGTCAAGAAGTGTGCTGGTCGTCAGAAGAGCGGACAATAAAAGCGGAGCCTGTTGAATATAACTCTTGTCTCTGTCTCGTGTCTGTCGACGCCAAGAGGTGGGTCACCCCCCAGTTCTGTGGGATCAGCATCACAGCACACCTTCCCCGCTTATCCGCACTATCATCAGAATCTCCTCAGCACCACGTTAATCGCCACCCTCAGCCTCAGCCACCGACCCTACACAGACATAAAATAAGTATACTATATTGATGATATTGCACTTTTTCTACTCAAGCACAGTCAGCAAAATGGTAGGTAGGTTCATTTAACCGTTTCAACACAGACAGCACTCAAACTTATGATAATCAAGCACCACTCCAGGGGCTCTTTTATTTCAGCGCTGGAGTGGTGTTACTAATGTAAGGCCAGGTTCACATTGCGTTGCGGGCAATGCCCTGACGCCCTCCGTTACATAACGGCACTAACGCTATGTAACGGAAGCGCTAACGCCGCCATTGCCCGCAATAATAGTAACGTCCTAACGCATGCCAAAATCGACATGCATCAGCGATGATGCGTTACTTCATTACATACCCTCGAACGTGGTCTGCAGCATCCAAGGGTGCATTGGGTCTAGCGCACAGCAAACGGACCCATTCGCTGTGCATAGACCTGTATGGGCTAACGCATGGTAGCTCATGGTAACGAAAAGCTACCATGCGTTAGCGCATACGTTAACGCTTGGTCACAAAAGATGTCAAAAATGACATCTGTGTTAGCGTATCCGTTTAACGGATCCGTTAAACGGATGCCCCTAACGCAATGTGAACCTAGCCTAAGTTCCCTGCACCTAGTCTTTTACTTCTTACCAGCCGCTGTCTTCAGCTCTTTCCTGTACCGCTCCAATGCCACAATCTCGTCACAACTTCTGACTGCCCAGATGTCTAAGGTAACTGTTACACTCAGACACAGTTAAGTCCGGCAGCCAACACCGGATACAAATACGATGGGATGGAAAAGGTGGAGAAAGGCCCTAATGACGGAGTGAGGGATGGGATACGTCCTGACACCAACCTGTGTCTGTCACTAAGCTTCCCTATCGCCCTGTGCGGGTCCTTCCCCCCCGGTGCCGTCATGTGCCTAGTCCCTGATTGCCACCTCAAAGTATCCTGGCTAGTGCACTGGCCGGCAAGGATGCCAGCCTCACCACTCTAGATGGTAACATACAAGGGAAGAGACAAATACGGGAGAGACAAAGAACAAGGAAGAAATATTCAGCTTCAGGCTTTGCTGCCAATCTCCACAGCAGCATAGCAAACGGCACCAGGAATCTGAAGTCCCATAGCAGCAACACCACTGACACAGGAGTGCTAATCACCTCGAGCTGGTCTGCATAGAAGAACTCTATTACCGACGATCAGCTGATGAGTTATGTGACCATTTAAAGGAAGGAGGGAGTGGTTACCAACCAACATCAGCTGACCAACCTAAAAGAACAGCCACCAAGAGTCACATTATTCCTCGCTGGACCAAAAAGAAAAAAACAATTTAAATTTCAGCAGAACCAGAGCTACCACGAATCCCATAATGAATTGTGACAGTAATGGTCACAAGCTCTCAGTGTAAGTCTGTGAGATACTTGTTCTTGCCTCGTTCTGGCTCTCATGGATGTACATTAAGTTGTGACTTCCTGATTACTCCAGCAAACACAGAAGTCATCTGGCTGGTCACAAACTGCTGGAGACTGACAGGAGCGTCACTGATATAAGATGAAGACAGCAGCTGGTAAGGCTGGTTTCACATTTGCGTTTTTTTTCGCGGTAATTTAGCGCTAAATAGCGCATGCGGTTTTTTTTCCTATACTTTGCATGGGATGCGCTTATGTGCGCATACACATGCGCTTGTACGCGTTTTACCGCGCATGCGTTTTTTTGCGGTATGCGCTCGGGCGCACAAAATGCAACTTGTTGCATTTTTTGTGTGTCCGATTTGCCTCAAAAAAACGCATGCGCGCGCAATGCGTTTTTTTACAGCAAGACACCCATTATAAGTCTATGGTGAGCATATGTGCGCATTGGCATGCTTATGTATGCGTTTTTTTGCACATGCGTTTTTTTTTACCATTAGTTTAGACAATGGAATTTAGGGGTTTGGGTAAAGTTAGGGTTAGTTAAGGGGGGTTAGGGTTAGGGTCAGGGTTAGGGTTAAGTATGGTTTGGTTAAGGGTTAGGGTCAGGGTTAGGGTCAGGGTTAGGGTCAGGGTTAGGGTTAAGTATGGTTTGGTTAAGGGTTAGGGTCAGGGTTAGGGTCAGGGTTAGGGTTAAGGTTAAGTATGGTTTGGTTAAGGGTTAGGGTCAGGGTTAGGGTCAGGGTTAGGGTTAAGGTTAAGTATGGTTTGGTTAAGGGTTAGGGTCAGGGTTAGGGTCAGGGTTAGGGTTAAGGTTAAGTATGGTTTGGTTAAGGGTTAGGGTCAGGGTTAGGGTCAGGGTTAGGGTCAGGGTTAGGGTTAAGTATGGTTTGGTTAAGGGTTAGGGTCAGGGTCAGGGTTAGGGTCAGGGTTAGGGTCAGGGTTAGGGTTAAGTATGGTTTGGTTAAGGGTTAGGGTCAGGGTCAGGGTTAGGGTTAGTAAAGTCATGGTTTGGGTTAGTGTGAGTGGCCACCTAATGTTGGAAAAAAACGCAAACGCGGTAAAAACGCACTAAAAACGCATACAAACGCTTAAAAACGCTGCGTTTTTTTCATGCATGCTCATAAAAATGCTTGAAAAAAACGCAGCAGTTGTATGCTTTTGTATGCGTTTTTCAATGCGTTTTTTTGCGGGAAAAACGCGCTGCAAAAAAAAGCAAGTGTGAAACAGGCCTAAGACCAAGTATAGGGGCAGGAAACTTAAGAATAGTAGCAAACCTCAGCATGCCCAAGTTTCTTCCGTAGATCGAGTCTATAGGTGTACAAAAAAAAAAATCTGATGCAGTCTTTGATTCTGGATTAATTGCTGCTGTATAAAGACAAATTGCATATGGACTAAAAGTGAGAAAAATAATTGTTGCTTGTAGAATGCTGCTGCCAGAGATTGACGGCGGCTTTTAACATATTAACAGCTGTGGGTGGAGGTTAGCTCCGCCTGCAGCTGTTAGAGGCTGATGATGGCTGGTTAAATCAGCCATCATCTGCCAGGAAGGATGCGGGACACAACATATGACTTAACTGTACTTTATATGTCGGGAAGGGTTTAAAGTGATTGTCCACCTTAAGGGACATTTTTTTTCTAACTTAAATGCCCACTATTAGGGCTAAAAATACTTTTGGCAACTGGGTTTTATTAAAAATATTTGCCTCCTATAACCGATGTCCTACACTTTCTACCGCTGTAATAGAAAAAATCCCAGCTGCATACTGGATGCCAGGGTGGTGACACTAGTAGTGACCCACCCTATAGAAAACAACACCAACTCCAAGAGACATGAAAGCAAGAGGAGAATAAGGCGTAATAGGTGGAATCAAATAAAATCAACTATAAATATTATTAAATATCACATGAAAAGTAAAAAGTTTACAAAATACAGTAACAAAATACCAAGACAACACAGATGTGACAGGGTCACCCATAAAGGGTGGAATATGATCAAGCATTCTATATGTGCTGAATAGTAGAGCATAAGAGATCATAAACCAGATGGTATACTTGAGCAAGGAAAGTCACAAGGTTTAAAAGAGCAGGCAGTAGCAAGTAATACAAAATTAAGTGATACCAAGGGGCAGAGCTTACCGTAGGTTAGAGGGTGACCTGATCCGGATGGCAGGATCCCGACGTGCGTTTCGCGGGTGCAGGACTTTTTACTTTCATGTGATATTTAATAAAATTTATTCCACCTGTTACTATCTACCGCTGGCTGCATAATTACCAGGGCTTACCACATTATCTTTATTTATCAGATG
Organism: Dendrobates tinctorius; assembly: GCF_039654945.1. NCBI lineage: Eukaryota > Metazoa > Chordata > Amphibia > Anura > Dendrobatidae > Dendrobates > Dendrobates tinctorius. The sequence continues at coordinate 25,041,804 of NW_027361827.1, read as the reverse complement.
TGTTGAAGACGTGATTTTGTGGCACTTGTACTATATAGGTATGAGGCCACATTCTCATGTTCAGTATTTGGTCAGTATTTTAGCTCAGTACCTGTAAGCCAAAATCAGGAGTGGAACAGTCAGAGGAAAAGTAGTATAGAAACACGTCACCACTTCTGTATTTATCATCCACTCTTGGTTTTGGCTTACAGATACTGAGGTAAAAAACTCACCAAATACTCAACATGTGCATGTGGCCAAACAGGTCCTCCTCCCGCACTTATTAGTGCAGCTTTCCTCACAGACTGCACAGCTCTCCGGTCTATGAAATGGCTGCTCCAATAGTCTCCTCCAATAGGTATGCAGTTTTCTAATGTGAAGCTTTCAATTGGAGGAGGCTGATTGACAGGTCTGGTCACATGCACTTCTACCAGCAGCCATTTTATGGACAGAGAGCTGCGAGACGCTGGGCCAGAACAATTGAAGGTCCACATGTTACCTGCAGACAGCACTTTGCCCAGGTCTGTTTTAGATCCATGTATAATAATCTCTTGTGTGACATGCACATAAATGAGCTGTCTTGCACCACGAGCCTATACTGGGAGGCGCCTGTCTGTATCTTGTTCATTTAGACACTGTTCACATGTTCAGGTTTTATATACATTAGATAGGGACTGCTCCATGAAGGGTTACTGTGACGTGGTGGAGCAACTTGTTATACAGTTTTTTGCAAAAGATGTATTGACTAAATACCCTGTATTTGTTATACAGCACTTGCTGATTACTGTCATATTTTTTACTGCAGAGTATTTTTGCAAATTTGTCATTTTGTGTTTTCTTGTGTTTCAGCCAGTGGGTGGCGTGAACACTGTCTGACCGACTTGTTCACACTTGTGCATGTCACATATGTTTTTAATCTCTTTTAGACCCATGTATAATAATAGAGAAATACCACAGGAAGTGGAAGCGGATTTTTGCTTCTGCTAGCTGTGAACTGCTGTACCAGCACAGATAGAGCTGTGATCTCCCTTTCATGCACAGCTTATTCATTGTCACTCTCCTGTAACTCCTCTCTAAAGTGTCTGCACTAGCTACAGTCTTTACTCCCTACACAAGATTTAGTGAAATCCCTCTCATTCATCTCGGTAATCCAGCTTTGCTCAATTTCTTAATGCAGCTACAACCTACTTTTAACAGTAGCTTACAGCTCACAGAAGATTTTGCAGCCTGTACCAGACCTGTGTCTAATAACATCCAGTAACCAGCCGCTCATTAACTGCAGCCATTACTATTTCATCAGAGCAGAAATCCACCCTAGCGGAACAGAGATAAAGATAAGCTGCAGTCAAAGATGGGAGGCTCATTAGTTGCAGCCAGCATGTGACACAACGCGATATCCAGTTTTTCCAAAGACATACTGATAGGGAATTTAGATTGTGAGCCCCATTGGGGACAGTGCCAATAATGTCTGTAAAGCGCTGTGGAATTAATGGTGCTATATAAATGAGTAAAATAAATATCGCAGGAACGGCGCAATTGCAGGGAGTGAATATCCTGTTGTTCATGAGTAAGGAGAAATGACAATTAAAAGTGACCATGCTGCTGAGTAAAAGATGCTTGCTCCAAGCACGAAGGTAAAATTCAAGTATTTTATTTATGTGGTTCAGGACTGGACCAGTCCTTTTCTCAAAAACAACTACATGTCCTACATCCTACATACCCTCTGTTTTTGTTTTATTTGGGGTCATGAACTCATTAAACTGGGATTGTTCGTGGCTCTCTTGATGAGCTAGATTCTCTCAACCGTTGGTCTGGGTGATCAACATGGACCAATGTCAGTGGCACAGCAGAGCAGGAAGGCAAGTGGATCAGCAAGGACTAGGACAAAGGCGTACAGCAGACAAACAAGCAGAACAGGACACTCGCCACCTCTTGTGTCAGCCTGTTCTACTCATTGATAGCCAAAAATAGTTGTCACAGGGGAGCGCTGGGAAGGCAGCCTGGGATGTGAATGGGGAAAGTCGGGTCCTACCGCAGCTCCAGCCGTTACCTCCAAAGGAGGATAAATGCAACAGTGAAATGAAAACCGGTCACAGGAGCGCTATAAAGGACCAGGATAAGGAAGTTTTTCTTTAACCACAACGCGTTTCGATGGTACCCCCGTCTTCATCAGGTGAACTTCCACCTGATGAAGACGGGGGTACCGTCGAAACACGTGGTTAAAGAAAAACTTCCTTGTCCTGGTCCTTTATTGTGCTCCTGTGACCGTTTTTCATTTCACTTTTCCACTCATTGATCACCCTCGCTGTCAAAAAAAAAATTCTAATATTTAATCTGTACCTTCTCCATTTCAGTTTCATTCCATTCTTGTCAGAGTTAACTTTTGCTGCATGGCTGGAGGATGTTGGGCATTACTGTCCTTTAGAACATCCAGCCATTGGACCTTTCCTACACTCCTTCTAAGTTCATTAAAATCTGCCTTTCGGAAGTTCAGTCTTAATGTCTGAGTCCTCACAGGCCTTTCCCTTCTTATAATCCAAAATTCAAAGATAGCATGATCGCTGCCTCCTAAATTCCTAGCCACTTATTTCCCCCCTGTTGATAAAAATTATGTCCGAGATGGCAGCTTCTCTTGTTCTCTCATGTACCTTTTGAAAGATAAAGTTGTGAGAGAGGGAAGATAAGAATTTTCTGAACTCATTACTTTTGCCTTAGAGATTCCCAACAAATATCTGGATAGTTGAAATCTCCCATGATCACTATTTCGTACTTTTTGAGAACAAAGACGTCTAATGTAAAAATAGTTCACTCATATCTTCAGTCTGTTCAGGTGGCCTATAGTAAACACCTACAATAGTGTCCTTTCTGTTCTTCTCTCCTTCTATTCTTATCCAAACAGTTTCTACAGAAAATACAATGCAACACCTCCTCCCCTCTTGTTAAGCCTGTTTCTTTAAATAAGTTGTAGCCATCAAGGATTGTATTCAAATCATGTGTATCATCGCAAGTTTCAGTGATGCCCATGACATCATATCTCTCTTCCTATGTTAGCAGGTCCTATTCTCCTTGATTGTTTCCCATGCTATCTGCATTTGTATAGACCAGTGTTTCTCAAATCCAGTCCTCAAGACCCACCAACAGGTCATGTTTTCAGGATTTCCTTAGTGTTGCACAGGTGATGGAATTAATGCTTGAGCAGGTGTTGAAATCACCTGTGCAATGCTAAGGCTATCCTGAAAACTTGACCTGTTGGTGGGTCTTGAGGACTGGAGTTGAGAAACACTGGTATAGACACATTTTAATTTGTAGTTGTATTTTCTTGCTCCTCTATTTTCATTCAGAATTAGTTGTCTTTGTTCTTTATTTACACTTCTGAATAGCAGGGTTCTCAACAGAATTCATTATCTGCATAGTTTTTCCAGGCCTTGTATCCAGGACTTGTATATCAGTGACAGAGACGTATGCAATTAGCAAGCTAATGGTTAACTGCTGAGCAGAAGATTTATTTCTTCTTATATCACAGCCCTACTCCTCGACTCATGGAAATATTCTTAACTACAATAAAGAGCTCATTTGTCATTGAGACCCAGGTCTTAGAAACTGTCTCTCTTCAGACTGCAGCCTGTCCTGACACGTGAATATGACAGGCTGCCATTTAAATTAAGTAACAGGTGCCATTTTATTGCATTCTTGGGGGATGCTTGAAAAAATCACAGGTATGTGCTCCAAAACCAGTAAGTACATAACAACAAGCACCAGAGCTACAAGCTGATGCATTTATTTTACATTTTAATGAAATGACAGGTGCACTCTAACCATGTGTGAGTATGTAGATTTATTTTCATATTCCATATTGATCTCTTACAGCTATTCTGGGAATGCACACGCTGATGAGTAACCAGCAGTATTATGAAGCCCTTGCCAGCAGCAATATAGTGAACAAAGAAGGACTTAACAGTAAGTTTGCTTCAGAGCTTTAGCAATAAAAATGCTACCATAATTTTTCATCTTTTTAGATAGTACATTGCACAACTGCTCAATGCTCTCCTCTTCTAGAAAGGCAGTGCTTCTACTTAAATGCACCACTTCCACTGTGTTATAATGTAATAAGGTCCTTAGCTCTGTTTCTTTGATGCATATTGTTTTATGAACACACAGATTTGTTACAAGGGCTGTACTGTACGTGTTATGGACTGACCTGGTTTGGAGTAGTGGTATTGCAACCACTAGGGGCTGCATCGGCAGGTAGCGCAGTCAGGAATAGCCAAGCGGTCAGTACACAGGAGCCGCTATGTAATTAAAGTATCAGCAGCTAGCGTAGTCAGGAATAGCCAGGGGTCGATGCAAAGAGTAGTATTGTAGTTAAAGGATCATCAGGTAGCGTAGTAAGGAATAGCCAGGGGTCAGTACAGGGTAGCAGCAATATAATCTGGGAATGAGGAGCCGGTGAAAGGAAGCTAAAGGCTGGGAGCTCAATAATCCCACAATGAAGGAAGTGCAATACCAGATTTAAGTAGGGTATTCCATCAGGGTGGAGACAATCAGAAACAACACAGGTACTAGTATCTGGTTTAGCAAGGAACTGTCCAGCGAGGTGAATAGCTCACAGGGAAGAGCTGCCACCTGGTGCAATTAGCTGCTGGGTTCAAGTCCTGACAGTACCCCCCAATACTGTATCACATATTATATCTGTGTTACTCACCAGAGGTTTGCATCGCAATCCTCCGACTGACCATCTGCTCTCCTGACCTGAGAGTGACAGCTGCATAGAAATATATGCTGTCACGGTCATGTCAGGAGAGCAGATGGCCAGTCCGAGGATTGCGATGCAAACCTCTGGTGAGTAACACAGATGTGATATGTAAATATGTTGAGGAAAAATGAATATTCAGCCCTTCTTCACCCATAATCCCGCCCACCCTTCCTAGCTGGCGTCACTGGTTGAATTAATTCAAACTGCTGGGTAACTCGCCCGAGGATCGAATCGCAACCACCAGCATTACACGCAAGTGCCTCATCTACCTATAATAGATACACCATATTTGCACAGTCACTTTTATATCTCAACCTGGTCACTAACTACATTGTTATATGTCATGTAAACCTGGTCTGCATAGATGTATATTTTAAGTTACAGTATTGCTAGGTGTTATCATATAGTTGTATTAGCTCTACTGGGTTCTCTGTATCTAGCTGGTGTAAAGGCATACTATATATCCCCACATATTAATAGCAGCACTTAGGTAAAATTAAAAAATGAAAGTAAAACTAATAAATATTTAATTTGGGTTAATAAAATCTTGGTATTTTGGGCTTTTCTTATGTCTGTGGGTATGTGCTAATCTTTATATAGGTGTGATTAAGCCAACACAATATAAGCCTGTTCCTGATGAAGAACCTAATGCAACAGATGTGGAGGATACATTGGAACGGATAAAAAACAATGATCCCGACCTAGAGGACGTAAATCTTAACAATATAAGGGTACGTAGTCTAAAAGTTTAATGCATGTTATATGGTTATGATATACAGCTCTGGCAAAAATTAAGAAACCACCACATCAAAACCCTGTCATGGGTAGCCCATTCTCCAGACCCTGAACCACATTGCAAACCTCTGGAATATAATCAAGAGGAAGATGGATAGTCACAAGCCATCAAACAAAGAAGAACTGCTTAAATTTTTGCACAAGAATCAGTGTGAAAGACTGGTGGCAAGCATGCCAAGACAAATGAAAGCTGTTTTTAAAAATCATGGTTACTCCACAAAATATTGATTTCTGAACTCTTCCTGAGTTAAAAACATTAGCAATAGTATTTTTGTTTCTAAAAAATTATGAACTTGTTTTCTTTGAATTATTTGAAGTCTGAAAGCACAGTTTTTTTAAATTTTGATCATTTTTCTTTGTCAGAAAAAAAATACAAAATTTATTGCTTGGAAATTCGGAGACATGTCAGGAGTTTATAGACTAAAAGAACAATTTACATTTTACTCAAAAATATACCTATAAAGGGAAAAATCAGACAAACTGAACATTTGTGTCAGGAACACCGCACTGAACTTGCTCACTGAGCCAGTGCGTGTGTCCTGAGTAAAGCGAACTGTGCTCAAAGATACCTGTGGAGCGGGCAGCAGCCGAGTAGATGTGTACTTCAGAGCAGCAGGACCTGAAGCATGTGACTGCTAGGGGCGTGGCCTAAACTCCAGAGAGCTAGGAGCTGCAAGAGAACTCCTAGCAGGGTAACTGTGAGAAAAAGTTACCAAGGGGCAAAGACAGGGAGGATAGTAGCCAATGAGTCATACACAGAGATAGCTGCAAGGTACAAGAGGGGCGAGCAGAAAGTAGTCAGGTCACAGGCAATGAGTCATATACAGAGAGGGAAGTGCAGTACAGAATCAGGCAAACTCACAACGGGGAACAGAACCGGGTCAGAACCATATAATCAAGCTATAACAACGAACAGGCACACAGCGGTCACCACACTCGGCCAAAGGCAAAAGTATAACTGACAGTGATTGGAGCTTCCCAGGGGTTTAAGAAGCTCTCCCAGAACCAAAGAGAGGCCACAATCATTAACCCCAGGTGTGCAGGTCAAAACCTGCACTGAGCTCCAAACATTAACCCCTGACGTGCAGCTTAAAACTCTGCACTGGGATCATGACAATTTGAAAGTGGTCTCTTAATTTTTGCCAGAGCTGTATCTTCAATAGTAAACTACTGACATGGATTAAAAATTATGAAGAGCTCGGCCCATTAAACGCTAACACCACTGCAGTAGCTACTGCATTATTTGTAGCCAATTGTTCTGCCTTGGACAATTAGATTAATTAATATAGTTGTAAGAGTCCCCTAAAACATCACTAAAACTTCACAGATATATTTTGTGTCTTTTTTTACAAAAACTTTTGTTATTGTTATGTTCCCAAAAATCAAGAATGTGCTACATACGCACAGTATGTTAATGAGGAATTTTCTGATATACAGAAATAAGTTTTACTTATACCCAGGGTTGTTTAGTACAGCTTTAGATCTTGATAATTCCAAAGAGATGTTTTTACATATTTTAAAATAATCGACATTTCTAGTTATTCTAAACTAGCTATATTAACCTGTTCTACGCCTGGGTGGCGAGCATTTTTATTGGTATATGGTCTCCCATCCTGGTATGTGCTGCCACCCTCCTATCCTGGTACGCATGGCACCCCTCATTCCTATCCTGGTATGCATGGTCCCCTCACCCCCCCAATCCTGGTATGCATGGCACCCCATTCTTCATCCTGGTATGCATGGTCCCCTCACCCCCCAATCCTGGTATGCTTGGTACTCCCTCATCCCTATCCTGGTATGCATGGTCCCCTCACCCCCTATCCTGGTATGCATGGTACCCCTCATCCCCCAATCCAGGTATGCATGGTACTCCCTCATCCCTATCCTGGTATGTATGGTCCCCTATCCTGGTATGCATGGTACCCCTCATCCCCCAATCCTGTTATGCATGGTACCCCTCATCCCCCAATCCTAGTATGCATGGTACCCCTCACCCCCCAATCCTGGTATGCATGGTCGCAGGCTAAGAGGAGGCGGCAACGGCCGCGAGTTGAACTGGGGCCGCGGGCTGGAGCAGGGCAGCGAGTCGCCTTGGCACTGTCCCTCTGGAGTCCTCAGTGAGCGTCCTCTCTCACACTGGTAAGTCACTCTAGCTTCCCGTCGCTCCCACGCTCTCCGGCAGTCTCTGTCCCGGTCTGCTGACTCATCGTCTGGGGAATTCCCCGCCTCCTTTATACTGGTCCCTCCCCCAGCCTATCTGTCAGGACGGTCCGTCCCCGAATTCTGTCCCCTGGCAACAGTTTCCCCCGGAACCCGGATGACAGCTCCTTTGGATCCGGCTCGGACACTCGACGGGGGCCGTTCCTCCCACACTCTCCTGCCAAGTATGCTCGCCAGTCCTCGGGCGAGGGTCTTTGTAGACTTGGGTTAGTCTTTTGAGACGACAGTCCTTGTCACCATACGAACTGGTCCTGTTCGTAACGTTCAGGGGGTTTACCAGCTGTTGACCGCTCGGAGCGTCGAAGCTCGAGTGTAGTGGAGCCTTCTGGGGTGGTGGAGGGTGGTCAACTAGTTGGTTCTGGTGGAATTTCCGGGTCTACTGTAGTGCCACTGCTGGGGCGCCCCGCAGAGGAGACGGGGAAGTCCTCTTCGTCATCCAGGTCCCTGACCGTAGGCAAAGGGTTAGGGACCTGGGGGGTCGGTTCGGGTCTCGGGGGATCGGTAGACGTACACGGTCATAACATGTTAGGGTGCACAACCCGAGTGAGAGGCGCGTTGTTTCCTTCAGATTGTATTTCGTACACAGGCCCATCGGGGCTTATACGGCGCAACACTCGGTACGGGTTCACCTCCCACCGGGGTTCTAACTTGTTTTGGGGGCGTTGATCAAGTACGAGTACCCGATCCCCAGCTTGAAAGTCAATGGGTGGGGGCAGTGCTCCCCCTTGGTGTTCTAGATCCTGGAGCTTTGTATGGACGGTACGGTGGAGGGTCTGCAGCCGATGCCGGTGGTTTCGGACCCACGAGGATACCCCGGTCCAGGGTTGTGGTTCCTCCGGTTTCAATTCCATCTCCGTAATGCCTTTGCCTTCTCGTCCGAACAGCAATGAGTAGGGGGTGTAACCAGTCACTCGATGCACCCGACTATTATATACCCACACTAGCTCGGGGACATATTCAGGCCAGCGGGCCTTGCGGTCACTCTCCAGGGTGCGCAGCATTTGGATCAGCGTACGATTGAATCGCTCGCAGGCTCCGTTTCCCTGCGGGTGGTATGGCGTAGTCCGCGATTTATCGATACCGTAAAGATGGTGTAGCTCTTCCATGACTCTTCCTAGGAAGCACGCCCCTTGGTCCGAATGTATTCGTTGTGGACAGCCGTACACTTGAATAAAGTTCTTACAAATCGCTTAAGCGGCCGACTCCGCTGTTTGGTCTCGGGTGGGGGTGACCACGGCAAACTTGGTGAAATGGTCCACCATAACGAGACATTGTTCATACCCCTGGTAGGCAGGATCTATGGTCAGATAATCCACCGTAAGAAGCTCCAGAGGGGCTGATGTTACTCGTTTGCACCGGGGCTCGCTGTGCAGGGGGTTTAGCGAGCTAGCACGGGCGGCAGGTTCGACAAGCTTCTTCTACGGCAGCGTTCAAGCGTTGGTGGTATACTATCTGCTGTAACCATTGTAAAGTCTTTTGAGCACCAAAGTGAGCCCCCTTTTCATGGGCTTCCCAGGCCAGTTGGTTGAGATGGGCTCCGGGCACGATCACCTGCCATATCGTAGCTGACGTGGTTCGTGACATGGCCTTTCGATATAAAAGTCCCTTTTTGATAACTAGTTTTTCCCGCTGGCGCAGCATCAGCAACGTATCCTGGGTCAAAGTCTGTCTCTGCGAGCCCGTGGGCAATTTACCGGTGGCCACCCATCGGCGCAGGAGTCCAATTTCTGCATCTTCCTGTTGCTGCTGGATCCAGTTGTCGTGGGGTTGTCCCAGCATTCTTCCTAATAGTCCCGGATGAGGCACTTCTTGCGTGTTGACTGTAAGCGCGGTGGTGGTGAGGGCGAACGGCGTCTCATCTGCTTCTAATTCGTGGTCTCGGTTTCTCCCTGGGGTGGTGTGTCAGATTCTGGAGAGCACGTTGGCGTGCACGTTTTCAGCTCCCCATTTGTAGATGATCTTATAATTGAATTTGGCCATCCAAGCCACCCACCGCTGCTCGAGGGCCCCCAGTTGGCAATCTCCAAGTGGGCTAACGGGTTGTTATCGGTCCGCACTACTACTTCGGAGCCCGCCAGATACTCTGCGAATCGCTCCATCATTGCCCACACTACCGCGAGGAGCTCAGGCTTAAAGGAGCTGTAATTGTCTGGGTTGCGTTCTGAGTCGTGCAGCGACCGGCTACCATAGGCGATCACTTTCTCCTGGCCATCCTGCACCTGTGACAACACAGCTCCTAGTCCCTGGAGGCCCCCGTCGGTATGCAGGATAAACGGTTGCGAAAAATCCGCATATGCCAGTACTGGGGCACCCGAGAGAGCAACTTTGAGGTCTTGAAACGCATCCTCTTGCGGTTGCTGCCACTAGATCTTCCGTCCATTCGCCCCGGCGGGAGCCCCCTTCAGCAGGTCCTGCAGAGCTCGGGCTCGGCGTGCAAAATTCTTCACAAACCGATGGTATTTAATATAGAATATCATGCCTATGTTTGATCAAAAATGGACTTAAGTCCAAAGAAAGGGGGGCAACTTAGTACTAAAGCACACAACAGAGATATAGTTGAGTTCAGAAAATGCCCAAAAAGTAAGAACTACATTGTTCAATATGAAATACACACAAAATAATATCTTGTGCAAAAAGTATAAATATTTTATTAAGCTATTAAATCTCTTAAAATATCAGTAATTACAAAATACATGGTGAAAGACAACATGGCCGGAACACCCAGTAAGATTATTATAATCAGGTGAATATGGGCTAACAGGAAAGGATTAAAGGAAGAGTGGGTATCCCCAGGTTCCTGATTAGGCAGATAGTCAAAAACTATACATCTATATGGATACATGTAATGCCCTAACTGGGGAAAATACCTCTATGTGCCATCGCACGGCTCAGTGGCCAACCTATATATCCCACAAAGTGATCCTGAGCTCCTAAAAACCGATGGTAGTAGCCGGCCAACCCCAAGAAGGCCCGCATGTCCTTCACCATCTCGGGGGTAGGCCACCCCTGGATGGCAGCGACCTTTTCCAGGGATGGTCGAATGCCCTCTGCTGAGACGGTATGCCCCAGGTACTCGATCTGGGTGCAGAACAGGTGGCATTTCTGGAGCTTTACCTTTAACCCGTAATTCTGCAGCCGGCCGAGCATCTGCCCCAACCGCCTCAGGTGGTCCTCGAACGTGGCGGAATAGATAATGATATCGTCCAGGTATATCAACGTGGCTTCAAAGTTGAGGTCCCCTAGACACCGCTCCATCAACCGCTGAAAAGTACCGGGGGCGTTGGCCAGCCCAAGCGGCATCCGATAGAACTCGAACAGTCCCATGGGAAGGATGAATGCCGTCTTGGCTCTGTCTTCCTCCGACATCGGCACTTGCCAGTACCCGCTGGCCAGGTCAAGGGTCGAAAAGTACGTTGCGTTCCCCAGGGCGGACAGAGACTCTTCTGTGCGGGGCAGTGGATATGAATCCTTGATGGTGCAGGCGTTCAACTTACGGTAATCCATGCAAAAACGCAGAGTGCCATCTTTCTTCCGAACCAGGACAATAGGGGCCGCCCAAGGGCTTTGGCTTTCTCGTATGACCGCCTTCCGGAGCATTTGGGCTAGTAGAGTTTTCACTTCCTGATATAGCTGCGGTGGTATTTGCCGATACTGCTCCCGGATGGGGGCCGCTCCTGCCGTGGGGATCCCATGCGTGATGGCCGTGGTACATCCGAAGTCGTCCTCGTGGCTGGCAAAGACAATGTAATACTGCCCAAGGAATGTCTCTACTTGGAGAAGCTGGTCTGGCGCTAGGCCAGGAAGTTCAGCCCACATTCTCTCCAGAATAACTCGACCGTTTTCTTGGGCCGCGGACGCGGCAGCCTGTTGGGTTCGTACCATTACTGCCCAGGGATCTTCGGGTTGCACCCACAACTGGACTGCAGGGTCCAGCAGCAGCTCCTCCAGTGGCCTTACTAGTTTAGCCATTTCGGCCCGGGGCTTCAGGGTGATACGGTCCCCTCCCACACTGTGGATACGGAGCAGGCTGCCAGGGTGCAGGCGCTCTGAGTAACATGGTTCCACTTGCACCTCCACGCCCTCCAGTGGTATCGGGGCGCGGATTGGCAGAGCAACCCCCTCTGTCCCGGAGGAAGCACGAGTGGGGTGGGCCGCCGGCGCGATGACCTTGCCTAGCGCCTCACCCTCCTGACACTCCTGGAGCACTCGCGCCTCCCGCACCAACCGCTGGAAGACCTGCCCCTGGGCCGTGCGAGAACCCCACTGACTTAGGGTCTCCTGCGTGGAATCTTTGAGGAGTAGATTGCCGAACTCCCGCAGTACATTCATGCCCAAGATGATCGGATGACGGTCGTTAGTCTCTCCTTGAGTCAGGACCACTCCCCGGCAACCGAGGGATTTTCCACACAATGTCATCTGAAGCCACACCACCCCGGCGACAGGTACCGGCAGTTGGTTTGCGGCCACTAATCGTATCATGGGTCCCCACTGGGGCCTTGCCGCTTCCGGGAAATGCTGCTGGAAGTACGTTGCTGGCATGGTCGTCACCTGCGACCCTGTATCCACTAGGCACCGCACAGCACGACCCTCAACTTCGGCCCATACTATTGGGCACTTTGCGACCAGTTCTTCGGGACTTCCACCAACCCTCGTTGTGGCTTCCGGCTCCGAGCGGCGTCCCCCATGCCCGGAGCCCTCTAGTTTAATGTCCGCCGGGGTGGGTATCTCCTACGCCGCAGACACTCCCGTGCAAAGTGGCCCAGTTCTCCACACTCATAACACCGGGGCGGTGAGGCTCGGCCACCCCGGGTATTGCGAGGCCCCCAAGGCCCGGAATTGTAGCCAGGTCGGCCCGGCACGGGCTCCGTTCTTTTCTTCACTTCGGCCAGCTCGCCCCGGATACTCTTCAGTTCTTGTCTCATTTCCTCAATCCATTGAGGTTCTTTGACGACGCTTACAGAGGACTCCATGCTCCGTGCCTTCCCCACAGGAGCTGTCATCCTCTGCTCTTGCTCTCTCACCCGGGCCTGACTCCCCACTCCAGAAAAGGCTAACCGTGGGTTCACTCGAACCTGTTCCCGCAATGCCTGCTTGATTAGCAGTTCCCGGAGCCCAGTCACTAGCAGGTTACACAGGGTAATGTCGATGGGCCCTACCCCTATTCCATCCTTCCTTTCTATGGCGGTGTGTAGCTCCTGGAGGGCGTTCATATACTGGGTGATAGTCTCCCCCTCCCCCTGCATCCGACTGAACAACCGGGTTCTCAACTCTCCCACGTCTGTTGGATCCCCGTGGGTCTCTTCCAGGATCTGTAGGACCCTGTCGAAGGTGTTACGACGCCCCGGTGGTCTCAACATTACCGACTTCCGGGCCTCCCCATCTAGCGCCATAAGGGCCACCTCAGCCTCTATATCGGGGGTCATGGGGTGCATGCGGAAAAGGCCCCGCGTACGTTCTGTCCAGCTCCACAACAGCGTATCCGAGCCAGAAAACCGGGGCAGGTTACTCAGCAAGGCCCCCAGGGAGATGCTGGAGCGGGGACCCCCGTCATCCGCAGTGCCCGCAGCCCTATTCTGGTCAGGCGCACCGCCATCTGCGCTCGGAGACTGCATCCTGCCGACTACGCCAAATGTGGTACTTGCAGGTACGCAGGATGCAGTGACGAGTCGCGAGACAACCTGGTGCTTTCTAGAATATCTTTTATAAGACTGAGGGAACTTTCCTCAGTCTTGGCTTGAACACAGAAAGGGGGTAAGACGTGTTGCCCTCGCAGGGGCTCTAGACAAGCAGACACCGATGAGTAGAACACGACTACTTCCGGCAATAGCCGGTCACTATAGGGCCGCAGTTTGGCCGACTACGGGTCCTTCATTGAAAAGTCAACTGCTGTCCAGACGTCCCTCGCCATTCGGGTTGGTGGTCTTTCGGCGTAGTAGTTGCTGGGCCCAGTTCCTGAGGTGTTGATGGAGTCTTTGCGCCCTCCGGCTCACTGGCGACACTGGAGCCCCACAGGGCCCGGCGAAGTCCTTGGATGGGTGGGCCGCAAGCCCCGGACTGGGGCCAGCGGCAGCGATGTGCGGTGGCAGATGACAGGCCACCTGCGCAGCTAACGGCTGCGACGGAGAGTCCGCGGTCAGCAGAGGCCCGGCCCCTGCTGCGGGCCAGAGCAGGACGGTGGTTGCCGCCGACGGCATGGTACTTGCCGCGGCCATGGGCGAGAATGGGGCGGTTTTGGGGAACAGGCCGCTGCCGCGGGCTGAGGAAAGGCGGCAGCGGCCGCGGGTAACCACGGGCAGGCCGCAGCCGCAGGCTAAGAGGAGGCGACAACGGCCGCGGGTTGAACTGGAGCCGCAGTGGCCGCGGGCTGGAGCAGGGCAGCAAGTCTTGGACGATTGCCTTGGCACCGTCCCTCTGGAGTCCTCAGTGTGCGTCCTCTCTCTCACTGGTAAGTCGCTCTAGCTTCCCGTCGCTCCCACGCTCTCCGGCAGTCTCTGTCCCGGTCTGCTGACTCATCGTCTGGGGAATTCCCCGCCTCCTTTATACTGGTCCCTCCCCCAGCCCATCTGTCTGTCAGGACGGTCCGTCCCCGAATTCTGTCCCCCGGGAACAGTTTTCCCCGGAACCCAGATGACGGCTCCTTTGGTTCCGGCCCGGACACTCGACGGGGGCCGTTCCTCCCACACTCTCATCCCCCAATCCTGGTATGCATGGTCCTCTCACCCCCCTATCCTGGTATGCATGCTACCCCTCACCCCCCTATCCTGATATGCATGGTCCTCTCACCCCCCTATCCTGGTATGTATGATCCCCTCACCCCCATTCCTGGTATGCCTGGTCCTCTCACCCCCTTTTCCTGGTTTCCATGGTCCCCTCACCTCCCTATCCTGGTATACATGCTACCCCTCCCCCCCATCCTGGTATACATGCTACCCCTCACCCCCCTTTCCTGGTATGCATGGTCCCATCACCCCCCTTTCCTGGAATGCATGGTCCCCTCACCCCCCAATCCAGGTATGCATGGTCCCCTCAAACCCCCTTTTCGTGGTATGCATGGTCCCCTCACCCCCCAATCCTTGTTTGCATGGTCCCCTCACCCCACAATCCTGGTATGCATGGTCCCCTCACCCCCCCAATCCTGATATGCATGGTCCCCTCACCCTCCTTTCGTGGTATGCATAATCCTCTCACCCTCCTTTCCTGGTATGCATGGTCCTCTCACCCCCCTATCCTGGTATGCATGGTCCCCTCACCCCCCTTTTGTGGTATGCATGGTCCCCTCACCCCATTTTCGTGGTATGCATGGTCCCCTCACCCCCCTTTCGTGGTATGCATGGTCCCCTCACTCCGTATTCGTGGTATGCATGGTCCCCTCACCACCCTTTGATGGTATGCATGGTCCACTCACCCCTCTTTTGTGGTATGCATGGTCCCCTCACCCCCCAATCCTGGTATGCATGGTCCTCTCACCCCCCAATCCTGGTTTGCATGGTCCCCTCACCCCCCTTTTCATGGTATGCATGGTCCCCTCACCCCCCTTTTCATGGTATGCATGGTCTCCTCACCCCCCTTTCGTGGTATGCATGGTCCTATCACCCCCAAATCCTGGTATGCATGGTCCTCTTACCCCATATCCTGGTTTGCATGGATCCTTCACCCCCCTTTTTGTGGTATGCATGGTCCCCTCACTCGCCTTTCGTGGTATGCATGGTCCCCTCATCCCCCTATCATGATGTGCATGGTCCCCTCACCTCCACTATCATGGTATGCATGGTCCCCTCACCCCCCAATCCTGGTATGTATGGTCCCCTCACCCCCCTTTTCGTGGTATGCATGGTCCCCTCACCCCCCAATCCTGGTATGCATGGTCCCCTCACCCTCCTTTCGTGGTATGCAGTATGCATAATCCTCTCACCCCCCAATCCTGGTATGCATGGTCCTCTCACCTCCCTATCCTGGTATGCATGGTCCCCTCACCCCCCTTTTGTGGTATGCATGGTCCCCTCACCCCCCAATCCTGGTATGCATGGTCCCCTCACCCCCCTTTTGTAGTATGCATGGTCCCCTCACCCCCTTTTCGTGGTATGCATGGTCCCCTCACCCCCCTTTCGTGGTATGCATGGTCCCCTCACCCCCCAATCCTGGTATGCATGGTCCTCTCACCCTCCAATCCTGGTATGCATGGTACTCTCACCCCCTTTCCTGGTATGCATGGTCCCCTCACCCTATTAAACTACACACATACTGCTGGAGGCCGGGGCAGTAGTGCGGCCGGAATCACGCATGCCCATAGCGCCGTCCGGCGCCATATTGCTGAAGACACACTGCAAATGTGTCTTCAGTAAAATGGCGCCGGATCGCATGCGTGACTCCGGCCGCACTCCTGCCCCGGTCTCCGGACGAAGAGAAGCGCCGCGGCAACGCTCCTCCCGGTCAGGTAAGTATGGAAGTATGACGTTGGAGATGGCGGTATGCAGTGTGTACGGTACCGCCATCTCCAGCGCCATACACACTCCTCACCACTGGATGCCTCATTCTGTCTGGAGCCAGACTGCGCAGGCGCTTGCGCAGTCTATAAAGGCTTCAGACAGAATGACGCTTACAGCATTATATTACAGATGCTTGAGATATCCCGCAAAATGCAGGATTTTTTAAATGTTGGCCTTTTAAGTTTGTTATTGTTCATGGTTGAGATATAATGCCTTCCATCATACAGATTTTATAGGAATTTTGTGGATGGTTGGAAAGGCTGCTTATCATATAATGGCTGTTTAGTATGGTAAATAGACATGTACTTATATATAGTATAATGCAGTACTAAATAAGTACAGAAGGCTCTGTACTGCGATCTCACTTGTTCTATTGCTGAATCCACACATCCTTGGTCTTTAAAAGACAGCACAGATGCAACGCTGATTTGTTGCTACTTAGGTCATGGACCCGTTCATAGAAATTTATGAGTTTAATCCAATTTGCATATGAGTTTAATCCATGAATTTGATCAAGTTTGTGCGTCTTCGCTTTTCTTTGGTGATCTGCAAAACAAGGATGCATAGGCTGTATTATGTCTATGTGCTATTCGATAAAAAGGAGTGTAAATCCTGATAAATCTGCAGTAAAAATAGGGGACTGGTTGTAGTGCTAAGATATTAATGACCATCAGGAACCCATATTGGTAGCCTGTCTTTAAAGACTCCTTTAAGATAGCCTGTCTTTAAAGACCCCTTTAAGACCTTTTTAAGATACCATTTATACTCGAGTATAAGCTGACCCGAGTATAAGCCGAGGCCCCTAATTTTGCCACAAAAACTGGGAAAACTTATTTACTCGAGTATAAGTATGCTCCATACAGTTCATGATGGCCCCATAAGATGCTCCATACAAAATACGCTGCTTCGAAGGTCCTGTATACCTGGAGCAGCTCACAGACGCCGAGAGCAAGAGAGGCCGCTCACGTCTGCTCCACAGCTGGAGTGCCTGCCATCTCGTGTCCTCTCCCAGCCTGTGTCTTCATCCTGCCCATGTCTCATCGTTCCTGCCGTGCCTGCCCGAATCCTCTGGCCCGCAACCCGGTGTTCCAGTCCTGCTAACCAGTGTCTTCATCCAACATACTGTGTTTTAATCACGCAGGTACGGTAAATCAGCATGTGTTTATTGAATCATGTGGATTTAACGCATGTAATGAATAGCTATGGGTGAGACTACGCAGTGGAGACTAGCGTCTGTGCTGCAGATAATTAACATGCTGCAGCTCGGAAACCCCACCGCAGCGAAAAATAGAAGCACAGTGGGCATGGAATTTCTATAAATCCCAACCTATAACGCAGGGTTTTGGATGCTTCGTAGGTGAGCTGCATCCAAAACGCTGCTATACTGGATCGTGAGCACATACCCTAAAAGATAAACTGTCATGTATTTTCTGATACTCAATTTTTCATTAACCCACTTTTTTAGATTTATTAGCGCTTACAGATAATGTTTATAGTAATTGTACTGTATATCTCAAAGATATGAATAACTATACATCATAATGATCATCATTCATTTTTACTTACTGGTATTCCATTTCTAGAACATTCCTATACTTACATTAAAAGATTATGCTGAAGCAATGAAGAATAACACTTGTGTGAAGAAGTTCAGCATTGTGGGAACAAGGAGCAATGATCCTGTTGCATTTGTAAGTAATCGAACGTAACTGCCGTTTTAGTAAAGCTTTAAGGGGGTTTGTCTACTACTAGTATATTAATAAACTATTAGCTGTTATCATCTATGGAAAAGACTAGGAGCTGTTCTGCAGTACACATCCACTAGTGCACTGAGCTGTGCTGTTCTGCTCCATACACTGTTTACCCTTTTACCCTCGAGGGTGGTTTGCACGTTAATGACTGTGGCAATTTTTGCAATTCTGACCACTGTCACTTTATGAGGTTATAACTCTGGAACGCTTCAATAGATCCCGCTGATTCTGACATTTTCTCGTGACATATTGTACTTCATGATAGTTGTAAAATTTGTTCGTTTTGATTTGTGTTTGTGGAAAAAACGGAAATTTGTTGAAAATTTGGAAAATTTTGTAATTTTCAAACTTTGAATTTTCATGCCATTAAATCACAGAGATATGTCACACAAAATAGTTAAGAAATAACATTTTCCACATGTCTATTTTACATCAGCACAATTTTGGAACATTTTTTTTTTCTTAGGAAATTATAAAGGTTAAAAGTTGACCAGTGATTTATCATTTTTCCAACAAAATTTACAAAACCATTTTTTTATGGACGACATCACATTTGAGCGGTCTATATGAAAGAAGATACCCAATAGTGACACCATTCTGAAAACTGCAACCTCAAGGTGCTCAAAACCACATTCAAGAAGTTTATTAACCATTCACGTGCTTCACATGAATTTTTTGAAAAAAAAATTAACATTTAACTGTTTTTCATAAAAAAATGACTTCAGATCCAATTTTTTTTATTTTTACAAAGGATAACAGGTAAAACTGGACCGCAAAATTTGTTGTGTAATTTCTAATGAGCATGCCAATACCCTATAGGAGGGAGAAAACCACTGTTTAGGTGCACGGCAGAGCTTGGAAGGAATAGAGCACCATTTGACTTTTTGAAAGCAAAATTTGCTGAAACAATTGGTGGACTCCATGTTGTGTTTGGAGAGCTCATGATGTGCCTAAACAGTGAAAAGCCCCCACAAGTGACACCATTTTGGAAACTACACCCCTCAGGGAACTGATCTAGATGTGTGGTGAGCACATTGAACCCTCAGGTGCTTCACAGAAGTTTATAACGCTGAGACGTGAAAATAAAAAAAAAATTTCCCCACAAATATGTTTTTAGCACAAAATATTGCATTTTCGTAAGGGTAACAGGAGAAATTTCCACATTCAATTGTGCAATTTCTCCTGAATACGCTGATATCCCATATGTGAGGGAACACTACTTTTCAGACACAGTGCAAAGAAGAGAAGTGGAGCCATATTGGAGTTCAGATTTTACAGGAATGGATTGAGGGTGCCATATCAGAGCCCCTGAGGTGCCAAAACAACAGAACCCCCCCCCCCCTATATGTGAACTCATTTTACAAACTACACTCCCAAATGAATTCATCTAGTGGTGCAGTGATCATATTAACACCACATGTGACACACAGAATTTTGTACCACGGAGTGGTGAAGAAAGAATAAATTCATTTTAACCATTAAAATGTTGTTTTGGCCCCAAGTTTTTAATTTTTCTAAGGGCTAATGGGAGTTTTTTTAACAACAAACTGAGCTCCATTTTTTCCTGAGCGTGCCAATATCCTACTGTACATGTAATCGGGAAATATTTTTCAGGCACAGTGCAAAGCTCAGAAGGCAAGAAGCGCCAGATTTTACTGTTATGGTTTGCAGGTAACATGACACACTGGGAGAGCCCCTGAGGTGCCAAAACAGCAGAGCTCCCATAAGTGACCCCATTTTACAAACTACACCTCTCAAGGAATTCACCTAGGGGTTCAGTGATCACAGGTGTGTCACAGAATTTTATAGCATTGGGCAGAGAAGAAAAAATAACTACATTTTACCACCAAAATGTTGTTTTAGTCATAGATTTTACATTTTCATGCAAGAAGTGGGATAAAATGGCACCAAAATTTGTTCCACAATTTTTACTGAATGTGGAAATACCCTATTATGTCTGTACAGTACTACGTAGCCATATGGAGAGACTCGGGAGGAACAGAACCTATTTGCCTTCTGGAGTGCAGATTTTCCTAGAACAGTTTGCAGACTCCATATACAGAGCCCATAATTGATAGAAGAGCAGAATTCCCCCTCAAGTGACCCCATTTGGGAAACTATACCCCTTGGGGAATTTATCTACAGGTGTTTTGATGATTTTAACTCCATGGTTATTCTCCAGAAACAAGCGGCAATGAATGTTGCCGAGTAAAAATTGCAAACTGCCGTTGTAGTGACCAGTACGCTGTAGTGACCAGTATGTTGCAGTCACCGGAACGTTATGCCCAGCCCGTGCTTCTGGAGACATGCACACCCGTAAGTTAGGCGGGCTCACATTGCTTTAGAAGTGCCAAACGTGGACGCAATATGTGGTTTAGGTACACTGTTGGACTCGGAAGGGGGCATTTTGTTGCTACCAGTAACATGGAAGCCCCCTATATTTTTGTTAACAGATGACAGACCTGAGCCAGGGCTTGCTTTTTTGTGGATTGAGTTGAAGCTTTTTATCATTTTACATAACGTTTGGGATCACATTTATCCAGCGCTGTACACTGACCACTCACTTTGGGGTTGCCATCTAAATCTGAGTGAGGTGATTAAGATGAAACCCCCAAGGGATCCATTCACTATAGTGAGGCAGCAGAGTTACTCTGGACTCTGTCTGGCCTCTATTCAGCACTGTCATTCTTTTCAGAAGTGCATAAAACTGTGGCTGACAGCACTTTTATGCAATCCTAAAAAGACGGACACCGCCGGATCACAGGTCACATGGCGTCCACAGTGCCTCCATCTGCCTCATTGTAGGGAATGTTCAGCCAGAGGTTCTGTCTGAATCATGTATTTTATAGATTTACACGGAAATCCCGGTGTAAGCACTGATTAGGTGACTTGATTCTTCGAGTCGGTGCGATTACAGCGATGCCAGACTTATATTGGGTTTTTATGTTTGGTTGCAGTCACACACTAAAAGACGCTTTTTATTGCAAAAAATAGTTTTTGCATCAACACATTTTAAGAGCTATAATTTTTCCATATTTTGGCCCACAGAGTCATGTGAGGTCCTGTTTTTTCTGGGACGAGTTGACGTTTTAATTGTTACCGTTTTCGGGCACATGACATTTTTTGATCACTTTCTATTCTGATTTTTGTAAGGCAGAGTGAACAAAAACCAGCAATTCAGGATATTTATTTTTTTGGTGGGGGGTTATGCCATTCCGTGTGTGGTAAAATTGATAAGGTAGTTTCATTTTTCGGGTCAGTACTATTACAGCAATACCCCATTTATATCTTTTTTTTATGTTTTGTCTCTTTTATACAATAAAAACTATTTTATAGAAAAAATACTTGTTTTTGCATTGCTTTATTCTGAGAGCTATACCTTTTTTACTTTTCCGAGCTGTATGGTGGCTTGTTTTTTGCAGGACAAAATGACGTTTTCAGTGGTACCATGTTTATTTATATCCGTCTTTTTTATTGCGTTTTATTCCACTTTTTGTTCGGCTGTATGATGATAAAGCATTTTTTTTGCCTTGTTTTTTATTTTTTTATGGTGTTCATTAAAGGGGTTAACTAGTGGGACAGTTTTATAGGTCAGGTCATTGCGGACGCAGTGATGCCAAATATGTGTACTTTTATTGTTTTCTTGTCTTTGTTTTCATTCAAATATTTATTTTGAGATACAATCGATTTAGATTTTTTTTTATTATTATTGATTTTTTAAAAATATTTTTACAATTACTTTAAAAAATGTTTTTTACTTTTTTCTAGCTTTTTTACTTAGTCCCACTATGGGACTATCATTTTTTGCAGGCTAATCACTTCTGCAGAATGGAGATGAAGCAGAATCCCCATGTTGCAGAAACTGTTAGCTCTGCACCGACAGAGAGACCTGCTGATCATGCACTTTGTGTAATCAACAATTTTCCTAGCTGTGGTGACCCGGATGTTGTCTTGACGACATCTGGTCACCATGGCAATGATCGGAACCCCATGTCGTGGGTTCTTCGATCCAAAGACAGAGGGGGTTAAAGTGCCAGGAGCGGTCTGTGTCTGCTCCCTGCACTTAGTGCTGGGTGTCAGCTGATTCTGACAGTGAAAAAACGAAATGGAAGGCACCATCCACAGATATTGATAATGTAGGAGGGATCTGCCTATAGCAAATGAATAACAGAATGCAACAAAGAAAAAAGACATGCTATAATGGCGATCAACCTGAAAAAATGTATGTAAAATATATAGTACAAAATATACATTTTATTTGGCAAAAGCAGAAAACACACATTAAAAACAATTAAAAACCATATGCCCAGAAAAAAGACATGGGTTTTCACCCCACAGACCCAAAGAAAGTGTCACAATCAATGCAAATAACAATTTTTTGCCACCCTTTCTAAAGACAGTAAAGTACTGAAATAATTATTTTCTAGATATAGCAAGACCTAGATAGAAAAATACAGTGTATAATGCTAGACAATCCCAGCCGAAAGGCATATGACAATTCAAAGAAGGTCACTAAGTGCTTTAAATAGTGCAAAGGTGGACTGGCAGAATTACAATAAATCCTTGCCAAAGCAGCCCCACAATGAGCAGCAGTTAGCTACCACAAAAGGAACATAATATTTGATATTGGATGTGCTGTGTCCTGAGGAAAATAAAGCTGAACTGTTTGAAGTTATTCCGGACTCTGCCTCCAGTCTTTCGAACCCCAGGAGTGAGAAACGTACCAGGAATGAAGCAGCCTCCAGCACAGTGAGTACTGGAGCGGCTGTTGGGGCCAGCGTCGGACTGGAACACCTTGGGCCCACCAGAGAAAATCATTCTTGGGGCCCACTATGTAGCTGCATAGAGTTAAATACCAGACCACCAATTATGCGGTAAAACACGCTAATATCCGGGTATAAGGTTGTACATGTCTTAATTATGTAGCAGGAGTTGGGGTAGCCCCCTCATAGAATATAAAGCAGCCCCCTCACATAGTATAATGCAGCCATCTCATAGAATATAATGCAGCCATCTCATAGAATATAATACTGCCCCCGTCATAGGGAATAATGCACCCCCTCATAGGGTATAATGCACCCCCTCATAGGGAATAATGCTGCCTCCTCATAGGGTATAATGCTGCCTCCTCATAGGGTATAATACTGCCCCCCTCATAGGGAATAATGCACCCCCTCATAGGGTATAATGCACCCCCTCATAGGGTATAATGCTGCCTCCTCATAGGGTATAATGCTGCCTCCTCATAGGGTATAATGCTGCCCCCTCATAGGGTATAATACTGCCCCCCTCATAGGGAATAATGCACCCCCTCATAGGGTATAATACTGCCCCCCTCATAGGGAATAATGCACCCCCTCATAGGGTATAATGCTATATAGATATATAGATATAGAGTTAGATAGATATAGATAGAAAGATAGATGTAGAAATAGATAGATATAGAGATAGATAGTAGATAATGGATAGAAAGTAGATAATGGATAGATATAGATAGAAAGATTCATAGAGATAGATAGAGATAGATATAAAGATAGATATAGAAAGAAATATAGATGGATAGATCGATAGGTAGATAGATATAGAGATAGATAGAAAATAGATAATGGATAGATAGATAGATTGATAGATATAGAGATAGATAGCTATAGATAGAAAGATATAGAGATAGATATATAGATAGAGATAGATAATAGATAGAGATAGATAATAGATAGAGATATACAGAAATAATAATAATAATAATAATAATAATAATATAGACATATATAGATAGATATAGAGATAAATATATATAGATAGATGGCTATAAATAAAAATAGATAGAGATATATAGAGATAGATATAGAGATAATAGATATAGAGATAGATATAGAGACAGATAGATATAGAAAGATAGATATAGAGATAGATATAGAGATAATAGCTAGATATAGAGATATGTATAGAGATAGATAGATATAGAGTTAGAAAGATAAATATAGACAGATATAGAGATAGATGGATAGATAGATATAGATAATAGAGATAATAGATAGATATAGAGAGATATAGAGATAGATAGAGATAGCTAGATAGATAGATGGATAGATAGATATAGATAATAGAGATAATAGATAGATATAATAGATAGATATAGAGATAGATATAGAGATAGATGGATAGATCAATAGATAGATAGATAAAGAGAGAGAGATAGAGATAGAGATTGATAGATAATGAGATATAGAGATATAGTGTTAGATAGAAAGATATAGAGATAGATAGATATAGAGATAGATATGGATATAGAGATAGATATGGATATAGAGATAGATATGGATATAGAGATAACAGATATAGAGATAGATAGATAGATATAGAGATAATATATAGATAGATAGATATAGAGATAATATATAGATAGCTATAGAGAGAGATATAGATAGATATAGAGAGAAACAGATATATATATAGAGATAGATATAGAGATAGCTATAGAGATAGATATAGAGATAATAGATATAGAGATAGATAGATATAGATATAAAGATAGATAGAGATAGAGAGAGCGGTAGATAGAGAGATAGATATAGAGAGAGATAGATACAGAGATCGATAAATAGATAGAGATAATAGATAGAGATAGATAGATAATGATATATAATAAATATAGAGATAACAGATAGATATAGAGATAGAGTAAGATAGAAAGATATAGAGATAGGTAGATATAGATAATAGAGATAGCTAGATAGATAGACATAATAGATATAGATAGATATAGATAGATAGATATAGAGATAGATGTAGAGATAGAAAGATATAGATAGAGATAAATAGATAGATAGAGAAAGATAGATAGATATAGAGATAGATAGATAGATATACAGAGAGATAGATATAGAGATAAATAGATAGATATAGAGAGAGATATAGAGAGAAATAGATATAGAGATAATAGATATATATATATATAGAGATAGATAGATATAGAGAGAGATAGATACAGAGAAAAGATATAGAGATAAATAGATAAAGATAGATAGATATATATATATAGAGATAGAAAGATAGATATAGAGATAGAGCGATAGATAGATATACAGAGAGATAGATATAGAGATAGATAGAGATATATAGATAGATAACTATAGAGATAGATATAGAGAGAAATAGAGATAGATATAGAGATAGATATATAGATATAGATATAAAGATAGATATAGAGATAGATATAGATATAGAGATAGAGCGATAGATAGAGAGAGATATAGAGATAGATAGATACAGAGAAAAGATATAGAGATAGATAACGGATAGATAAATAGATAGATAGGTATAGAGATAGATATAGATATTAGATAGAGATATATAGATAAAGATAGATAGATATAGATGGTAGCTAGATAATAAATATAGAGATAATAGATATAGAGATAGATAGAGTAAGATAGATAGATATAGAGATAGATAGATAGACATAATAGATAGATATAGAAAGATATAGAGATAGATAGATATAGAGATAGATGTAGAGATAGAAAGATAGATAGAAAGATAGAGCGATAGATAGAGATAGATATAGAAATAGATATAGATAATAGATAGAGATAGATAGATATAGATAATAGATAGAGATAGATAGATATAAGAGAGAGAGAGAGATATAGATAGAGATAGATAGATAGAGACAGATAGAGAGAGCGAGAGAGATATAAAAAAAAAACCAAACAAATACAATACTCACCTCTCCTCCTCGCTCCCACGCTGATCCCGGCTTCAGTGTCAGGAGCTGCCCCCTCTGCCAGACACACAGCGGGTGCGCGATGTAGTGACGTCATCGCGCACTGGCTGTGAGCCAGGAGCAGAGAGGACTGAGGGCGGCGCCGGCCCTGATGCAGAGCGGCTTACTGGGCTGGGGGCGGGGCCTCTGGGGGTGGAGACCTGAAATGAGATTCACTGCTTCGCAGTGAATATTCATTTCTCTTTAACAGCGGGGACAGGGGCTCCTGCCTCCTGACACCCGCTGCTGCTCCGCTGGCAGGGGCCCCCATAGCAGCTGCATGGTGTGCGACACACCACTGGCTGGGGGCCCCTGGAGCAGCGGGGGCCCTAGGCAACTGCTGGCCCTGTATGCCAGCAGGTGCCAGGGCCCACCAGATGCCAGGGCCCACCGGAGAATTCACCGGTTCCCCGGTGGGCCAGTCCGACGCTGGTTGGGGCTACCCCCCGGTGGTGGTACTACGCACACTGCGTTTTGTCATCTTTTCGATGGTCCTGTTGGGGCTTATGTCCAAACCCTCCGCTAAATTTGATTCGTGCATATGTGCTGAAAGGGTCATAGACTGTAATAGTGCCAACAGAGTGAGTGTGTGCTCTGCTGTGCATCATTTTCAGGCCTTTATGCCTACTGGAGACGGACACCCAGACGCAGTCTACTACGTTAGAGCGTCTACCTCCAGTAAGCGCACATACCCTAAAATGATGCACGACAGGGCACACAATCCCTCTGTCAGCACCATTACAGTCTATGGCCCCGTCAGCGCATATGTCCAAATGCCATTTTGAGGGAGGTTGGGACGTAAGCCCCAAAGGGACCAACGAATGGGTGCCAAAACACAGTGTGAAAGCACGTATGTTAGGCACTGAGTTTCCCCCACTGCACAGGGGGAATCTCAAGCCATGTCCTCTGTGGTCTCCCATTCCTCTCCAGCCGGAGAGGAGGCTGCTCAGCAGAGATGTCGGTCCCAGCACCTTGCCCAGCCTAATGCTAGGCGTCTGGTTGCTTCTCCTGGCTCTGCTATTGTATCCTGCGTGAGTCAGCAGCAAGCAGATGCTCCTGGGACTAAGTCCTGCTTTTCTCCTACTGAGTATGCCCGTGGGACGACCTCTCATTGGAGGTCGGAGGTCACATGCGCAGGTCCCGTTCCTGCTCGGATTGTTCCACTACTGGGAAGGTCCCGGAAGGACGCCACTATAAAAGAGCCACATGGCCGCTCGGCCATGCACTAGTATAGACTCTGGTGCCTTCACTCAAAGGCATGCAAAACCTCTGGTCATGATGGCTAAGCCAGTCACCATTAGGGTGGTGAACAACGCAGTTCTACCCACACAAATTACCCACCAGACCACCCCGCTGATACTCTCGGTGTCTCCATCTCATCAGGAGACGATATCCCTCCTCGTCATGCCCGAGGGTATCGAACAGGTCTTCTTAGGGGTTCCCTGGTTGCGTTTCCACTCTCCCCATATAGAGTGGTCCTCGGGGAAGATTCTCGGATGGGGTAAAAACTGTGAGGGTAGATGTCAGAGGGAGTGCGTTCAGGTTGCTTCCACCGAAGTCCCCGCAGGTCTTTCCTCCCTCCCCAAACAATATCAACAGTATGCAGACGCCAAGAAGGCAGCGGAGGCTCTTCCGCTGCACCGCCCCTATGACTGTCCTATTGACCTCTTGCCTGGTAATGAGCCTCCCCGGTGTCGAGTCTATCCCCTATCTCTCCCGGAGACAGAGGCCATGTCTCAGTGTATCAGGGAGAACCCGGCAAGAGGATTCATTAGGAAGACGGTGTCACCAGCGGGGGCGGGGTTCTTCTTTGTCCAAAAGAAGAGTGGGGAACTACATAATTGCATCGATTACAGGGGTCTTAACGCCATCACCGTTTAAGAATAAATATCCTCTCCCTTGATATCAGAGCTGTTTGATAGGCTACAGGGAGCGAGAGTGTTTACCAAGCTTGATCTGCGGGGGGCTTACAACCTGATTTGCATCCGTGAGGGGGACGAATGGGAGACAGCCTTTAAAACCAGAGACGGGCACTACGAATACCTGGTGATGCCCTTTGGGCTATGTAATGCCCTGGCCGTCTTCCAAGACTTTGTGAACGATATCTTCCGGGATATGCTTACCACCTCGGTAGTAGTCTATCTGGATGATTTATCATCTACTCTCCAGATATTGACTCCCACCGGAGAGATGTTTGCAAAGTCTTCAACCTCCTGCGGGCAAACTCCCTCTACGCCAAGTTGGAGAAGTGTGTGTTTGAGCAGGAGTCCTTGCCTTTCCTGGGCTATATCATCTCCACCCAGGGATTGGCTATGGATCCTGCCAAGCTACAGGCGGTGATGAATTGGCAGGAACCCCACTCTCTTAAAGCGGTGCAGCGCTTTATGGAGTTCATAAATTACTATCGCCAATTCATCCCCCACTACTCAACTTTGGTAGCCCCCTTTGGTGGCCCTCACCAAGAAGGGGGTAAATCCCAAGTTGTGGTCGGAACCGGTCTCCAAAGCCTTCTCCATAAAAGCCCACTTTGCTAGCGCTCCCATACTACATCGTCCCGATGTAGATAAGCCTTTCATCCTGGAGGTAGATGCCTCCTCTGTCGGTGCTGGGGCTGTCCTGTTCCAGAAGGACTCGCAAGGTCGGACGCATCCATGCTTCTTCTCCAAGAACTTCACACCGGCGGAGAGGAATTATTCCATCGGGGACAGGGAGTTGCTAGCAATGAAGTTGGCCTTTACAGAGTGGAGATACCTCCTGGAGGGGGCTCGCCACCCTTTCCAGGTATTCACAGACCACAAAAATTTAGTCTACTTACAGGCTGCTCAGCGGCTTAATTCTCACCAGGCCAGATGGTCCTTGTTCTTCTCCCAGTTCCACTTAACCCTGCATTTTCTTTCCGGGGAGAAGAACGTCCAGGCCGATGCTCTCTCCCGCTCCGTGGTGTCATCGGAGGAGGAGGAGCCTCGGCTGATAGTTCCATCTGAGAGCCTGAGGACCGTGGCTCCGGTCGCCCTTGAGGCTGTACCTCCAGGCAAGACTTATGTCCCTACCCGTTTGCGACAGGAGGTCCTCTCTTGGGCTCATTCGTCCAGGGTGGGTGGACATTTTGGGACGAAACGGACCTCTGAGCTTCTGGCAAGGACCTACTGCTGGCCACATATGGTCGGTGATGTTCAGGCGTGCGTATCTTGCGCCCAGAATCAGTCCCCTCAGCAACGGCCCGCTGGGCTACTCTACCCCCTGTCGGTAGCGGGCAGGCCCTGGGAGATGGTCGGTATGGACTTTGTGGTGGGACTGCCCAAGTCCAGTGGCAGCACGGTCATTTGGGTGGTCACCGACCATTTCTCCAAGATGGTGCACCTGGTGCCACTCTCCCGGCTACCTTCTGCATGGGGCCTGGCAGCATTGTTCATTAAGCACGTCTTCCGCCTACATGGCATGCCGGACAAGATTGTCAGCGATCGGGGTCCCCAGTTTGCATCTCAGTTTTGAAGAGAGTTATGTCAGCTGCTCAGTATCGAGCTGAACCTCTCCTCGGCCTATCACCCCGAGATGAACGGGTTGGTAGAGAGAGCCAACCAGACCCTGATCACATATCTATGACATTTTGTCTCGGCCAGGCAGGATGACTGGGCATCCTTGCTGCCGTGGGCAGAGTTCACTTTGAACAACACTGTGGCCGATTCCACCGGCCAGACCCCATTCCTCCTTAATTACGGCCAGCATCCGCGTGTCCCTGTGTCCATGTCCGTGTCGTCCACCGACTCTAGGGTGGCAGACTGGGCGGTGGAGGCACGTGACATCTGGGACCGCACTCAAGATGCCATTCGGGCCTCCAAGGAGAGAATGAGGTCCTCCGCTGATGCACATCGGCGCCCCGCTTCCACCTTTGCTCCTGGCGACTTGGTGTGGCTCTCCGCCCGTAACATCAGGCTGCAGGTCCACTAAGTTCGCACCTCACTTCATAGGTCCCTTCAAGGTCTTGGAGCAGGTTAACCCTGTGGTCTATCGTCTGGCCCTTCCTCCACACTTGGGTATCACTGACACCTTCCATGTGTCCCTTCTTAAGCCCGTTCACATGTCCCAGTTTTCGGAGTCATCTACCGGGACATCAAGCTTGTCCTCGGACGAGTACGAGGTGAACGCCATCGTGGGGTGTAAGGTGGTACAGGGCAAAAAATATCTGGTGGACTGGAAGGGTCATGGCCCAGAGGATAGGACCTGGGAACCTGTGGAGAATATTCGTGCTCCTCTGTTCATTTTGGCCTTTGAGTATAGCGAGGCACAGGAGGGAGGGGGCCCTAGGAGGGTGGGGTAATGTTAGGCATCGAGTTTCCCCCACCGCACAGGGGGAATCTCAAGCCATGTCCTCTGTGGTCTCCCATTCCTCTCCAGCCGGAGAGGAGGCTGCTCAGCAGAGATGTCGGTCCCAGCGCCTTGCCCAGCCTAATGCTAGGCGTCTGGTTGCTTCTCCTGGCTCTGCTATTGTATCATGCGTGAGTCAGCAGCAAGCAGACTCTCCTGGGACTAAGTCCTGCTTTTCCCCTACTGAGCATGCCCGTGGGTCGACCTCTCATTGGAGGTCGGAGGTCACATACGCAGGTCCCGTTCCTGCTCGGATTGGTGCACTACTGCTAAGGTCCCGGAAGGACGCCACTATAAAGGAGCCGCATGCCCGCTCGGCCATGCGCTAGTATAGACTCTGTTATTATGTGTGTGAGTGACGATGGATGTATGAGACTGGTGACTGACTTATTATGACTCCCCTCCCTCTGATATTACGAATGTGGTTAGGGTTTAGAGATTAGTCAGCGCCAGTCAGTGGCTTGTGTATATACGCCATAGTGCGGTGCACTCCTCAGCACACTAGCGTCCGATGGTGTGGCCCACTGTAGGGCACTATCGTACCGCACCTGGTAGCACTACACGCCAGAGCTGCGCCGTGCGCAGTTCCAGCTCTTTCCTCCCCTCTCTGGGTGGTTAATGTCGTCCGCCGAAGCTGTCCTGTGTGCACTTGGCACCATTAAGCTATATGTTCTTTTGCTAGCACCACAGCCACGGTGCCGAGCGCTGATGGTCTAGAGGGACTCGAGTCCTGTGTCTCGGGCTCAGAGTTCTGTGACCTGAATCAGCGTTCACTCAGCCGAGCCCTGTGAGTTTAACAGGCTCCGTCGTCTGTCCTTGCGGCTCTGTGAAGCAACAGAGTTCGCTTGCATTCACACTGGGTGGAGTTAACCCACGTGTGAGCTAGTGTTCATTATACATCTGGTTCCGGCATTGCTCAGCAGCTGGTTCCATCTCTGCAAGGTGGACCCAGGGCTGCGAGCGCACCTCTTATCTCTTTATTATTTATTTATTATTAAGGCCCTAACAACGTATTGGCTATGGTCACACATTCAGTATTTGGTGAGTTTTTTACCTCAGTATCTGTAAGCCAAAACCAGGAGTGGGTGATATATACAGAAGTGGTGACGTGTTTCTATTATACTTTTCCTCTGATTGTCCTCACCTGGTTTTGCTTACAAATACTGAGGTAAAATACTGACCAAATGCTGATAGTGAGACCTGGCATGGACTGGCCAACAGGAGAATCCTCCTTGGGCCCCTGTGCAAGAGAGGGCCACCACCTTCTTACATGAGCAGCACTTGGAACTACAGTATGTACTTGAATTACTATGTACAGACAAAGACAGCATTTTATTCATGTAACAATCTACCTTGTTCATTGTTATATAAATTAGTGATTGAGGATAATGTCACATTTGCATATAGTTGAAAAGTGGGGCCCTGGAGTTGTTTACCCTATGCCTAATGTAAAGTTAAAGACACTTGACACATTGTGAAAAATGTTAGTATTTACTGCATGTAAATACTAACACGTTCTACTTCTACTGCCACCACATTTGTAGAACACTTTCTACGAGAGTTAGGTTTGTGTTCTATTGCAATTATGATATTAAAAGTTACATAAAGTGCAATACTCAAGATGTGATATACATCATTAACTGCTGTATATGTCCAGAAATATTCAAATTTCAGATTACGAAAAACACACGCCCTTTTTCTTGCGAATACATAGCGCCGACATATTCCGCAGCACTTTACATTTTAGAGGGGACTTGTACAGACAATAGACATTACAGCATAACAATAGACACATAGATCAAAACAGATACCAAGAGGAATGAAGGCCCTGCTTGCAAGCTTACAATCTATACATACGTCATGGACCATGCACCACCTAACTGCATGGGTTCCTCTAACTCCACAAGTATAGGTTCACCCGGTGGCGTAGCGTGGGGGGGGCGGTCCACCGCAGGCGGCACGTGTGTGGGGGCGGCGCGGCAGCAGCAGCAATTCCTCTGTGGGAGAAGTGCGGAGGCACAGTGCAGCAGCAGCAGCCAGCAGGACCTGTCTGTGTGTCTCCACCGTGGGCATGGCAGCGCACTTCCAGCCCGGCGAACACCGCTGATGGCAGCTACCAACAGACTTGTCCTGGGTCGGGGCCGGGAGGCCATCGATCAGGGCACTGGATCCACCCGCTTTTTTGTAAGAGGGCACAGGAGTGCCAGCATGCCTGACTGTGTACGTACATCCATTGTGTGCATCGTGATGATGTCACATTGGCGTCTATGTGGGTGTGTGGTGTGGCACTGGTGCGGGGTGGGCTCTGTGCTGCTGACCCGGGCTGATGGGCACATCTCGCTACAAGGAATGAATAGTTTTATGGATTAGCCACAAGGATTCTGGACTATTTGCCTGGGCAGGGACTGTAGATGTGTATGTGCCCACTGTGCACTGCCCAGAGATCTCTGCCCACCTGGTCCTGGGGTGTCACTGTAGATGTATATGCGCCCAGAGATCTCTGCCCACCTGGCGTTACTGTAGATGTATATGTGCCCACTGCCCAGAGATGTCTGCCCACCTGGTGTCACTGTAGATGTATATTTGCCCAGAGATATCTGCCCACCTGGTGTCACTGTAGATGTGGCCAGAGATGTCTGCCCACCTGGTTTCACTGTAAAGATGTATATGTGCCCAGAGATATCTGCCCACCCACCGGGTGTCACTGTAGATGTGTATGTGCCCAGAGATCACTGCCCATCTGATGTCACTGTAGATGTGTATGTGCCCAGAGATCTCTGCCCATGTGGTGTCACTGTGTGCAGCAGGTGTATATTGTGTTCACTGACTGACTGATGGTTTCAATTGGCACTATATTTATCTGCTCCGGCCCCGAGCCCTCCTTGAGTCCTGCTTGTTGCCGTACATTGGGGTTGTGCAGAGGTGCACAACCCCAATAGGTGAGTGACCATTTGGCCCTATACATACTCCTCATTGTGCCCCTTCTCTTTGTGTTATTTTTTTTACATGCTGGCCATTAAAGAACGTTGAACAATTTTCACTTTCTGTTTTTTTTTCTGTCACATTATTACAAATTATTATTAAAAAAGCCATTAGGTCTTCATCCAGCATCATCAAGCTAATACATACATATATATAGAGAACTGCAAGAAGATGAAAGTCTAGAAATTTAGAAATAATAACAGCAGAGTTAGTAGCAGACTAAAAATTAGATCTTTGAGTGTAGTGTGGGCTCTTCGGATGCTTCCGGATTATCAACGACCAAAGGGGCAGCAAATTTTTCAACCGCTCCGGGCGCCACAAACAGTTGCTACGCCACTGGGTTCACCCCTGGACCTTACCTCTGACACGGGTATTGTCCCGGAAAGAGGTCTCAGGAGAAGGTGGTGTTATCCATCTGTCCCGCAGGCGTCTATCCACCTGTATAGCCAATCGCCAGCCTCTAGTGACTCAGGAATTGCATACACTGCCAAAGCATATTTTAACCTTTCAGTAAGACCTTGACAAAATTGGCTTCTAAGAGCCAGGTCATTCCATTTGGTATCAGTTGTGCACCTGCGGAATTCTGAGCTATAAGTCTCCACTGAACTCCCTTGCTGAAGGCGACAAAGTCTGGATTCAGCCAAAGAAATACAGTCAAGATCATCATAGATAAGGGCTAAAGACCTGAAAAAAAAAACCCTTCTATGGACTGGAGACTCAATTTTGTGGCAGAAAAAAGCCCAGGATTTAGGAACCCCCTGCAACAGTGAAATCACAATGCCCACATCCCCAGAGGAGTAAAGACAAAGTTTAAAATACAATTTGCATGCTTCTTTTAATACAAAAACCTGTCCCTACCTCCTGAAAACCTGTCCGGGAGGGCAATTTTGGGTTCAAGCTGGATCGGCCTACCCGCAGAGTCCCTCGCGGTAGGAATCTCCAGTGACAACCAGTGACAACCTCTGCAGCTGCTCTGCCAGCACAGAAACGGGATTCATGAACCCCGAAAAAGAAAAAAACCCACACACAGTGTCAGTTTTTTTCCTTTTAAAAAAGTAAGGGGCAGCACGGTGGCTCAGTGGTTAGCGATTATTATTATTATTATTATTATTATTATTATTATTATTATTAAACGGCGGGTGTTAATGTCACGCTGGGTGAAGGATAAAAGCAATGTCTGACTTTCATTTGTTCATTTTCATAGATTTTTGATTTATTATTACCATACTTTTGTCAGATTCAAGTTACCGTATATACTCGAGTATAAGCCGAGCCCACTTACCCGGAAAACTGGGTAAGCTTATTGACTCAAGTATAAGCTGGGTATGCATTGTCCCCTCATTCCTGTCCTGCTCTGTGTGGCTCTCCCCCCTCCCAGTATGCATGGCTCAGCTCCCCTGTCCCATCCTTCTATGTATGGCTCAGCTCCCTGTCCTCCTCCATGCTTTCCCTGTCCTGCTCCGTGCTCGTCTGTGCTCCCCCGTCCTCCCCCAGTCCTCTTCCTTGCTCTTTTGTGCTCCCCCATTCTACCCCCAGTCCTCCACCGTGCTCTTCTGTGCTCCCTCGTCCTCCCCCAGTCCTCCTCCGAGCTCTTATGTGCTCCCCTGTCCTCCTCCATGCTCTTCTGTGCTCTGCCGTCCTCCCCCTGTCCTCCTTCCTGCTCCCCTGAGAATTATTGTGTAAAAGATTGTTTATTAAAGCATTGGCTGAAAGGCAAGAAAAATCGCATTGCAATCGCATGACACTCGCATGACAATTGTCCTATTTTTCTGGATCAAGATTAGACCGATTTTTTTTATACATTAGTGTGACTCCACTAGTGGAGATAAATCTATCATTCTGATTGTAATATATGAAAGAACTGCTTAATTAGCCTGTTACGACTCTGTTTTGGGTGTCCCAGGACCAAGGGCTCCTTCCCTATCCCTAACGTTAGGGACGCCCTAGGTAGCCCTGCTCCCTGGAATCTGATGGTGAAGATGCCGGGCCATGTATATTGCCTTAGCTCCTGAATCTGCCCTCAGTCTGTACCCTTCCCCCTCCAAGGTAAGAGAGGAGTAGTAGTGTACCGTAATACACCGACCAGACTAACAAGGTAATACGTACAGGGGTAACGGAAAATACCAAACATACAATTATACCCACACGTATAACAGAGGAATGCATCGGGGAGTGGAGGATGGGGTTAAACCAAAGTAGGAGGGAATTATCACACACTTAAAATCTAACAACAGTCACAGATAAGTCCACCAAACACGTTTTCTAATAATAACCAACAACAACCTCCAGCCTTGCAACATAAGAGTATAAGCTACTCTGATAATGAGTGCTAGGACAAGGATCCAGTTAATATACGAGATGGGAGTGGCTAACACTGAACAGCTGAGCCATAATTCAGGAAAGCTTCCAGGAGCTCTCAACTGAGCAGGTTAACCCCTGCTCTGCTAAAAGAAATTTACACCATTTAATATGAAGGTGAAGTGCTTCTAAGCAGTGCAGGAGTAGGAGAAATCAGACGCTGTGGTCTTCTGGCTCCTCTGTCCCGCTAAATTCATGACATAGCCTTTTGTGAATATCATAGATTATTTATTTAACCATACTCTGTTACAAAAGTAAACTATTCCAATAATAACAGTAAGAATCTGTCAATTAAAGAGTTACAAAATAATTTTGTCCAGCATTGAAAGTTATGAATTGTTGCAAATTACTTTTGCATGTAAGTGGCTTCCAAAGCCATGTTTTTTTCCCCAGTTTGTTTGCTTGTTTTTATTTGCACTGATATCAGAATGTACTCATTTGGAGTAGAGATATTGGCAGTAAAAGGGTTGGCACAGCACCTGTGTCTTCCTAATTCTGAGGATAAGCTTCTGCAGCAAAGGAAGAGGCAAGTGTTGGGCCTTTGTGTTCGCTCACACTAGCGTATAAAAAATTTGTCCCATTCTCATCCAGGAGAGTGACACAATTTTTTCTCACTTGTCACCCATGTGCTGTCCGTATACAATCCGTTTTTTTTTACTCAGCAGCTTTTAATCTTCTACAGGATCATTTACAGTTTCCTATGTTACAGAATTGTAATGTATCCATAAAAATCCGATTACTTACTGATTTTCCAAATGGCATGCAATTTTTTTTTCTCACACCCATCAGATTTTGGAGTGAAATCACAACATTCTGTAATTTTATTCTCATGCTGAATACAGCTGGGAAAAAATATGCAGATCTGCACTGATTCATTGAATGATATTGGTCCCAGTGCAATCCGATTTTTTTATCGTATTGCACATGTCCAATTTATATGCAAGTGTGAGTGAACCATTTCACTGCCATCATCAGTACTCCAGATGAACCTGTTCTGATATCAGTACAGCTGAAGGCAGTCAAATAGACCGGGAACAGTCAGGAGTTTATAAGCCACTTACATGACTAAAGACAGTTTTGTGTACAAAATTATGAAAAAATAAAAGGTTAGTTATTCTTTATTTTTTTGTTGAAATCAAATGGGTTTTTTTTATTTTCAAATTTAAGGACAAAAGGAAAACAGACCACTCCCCCTCCACCCAACTGTAGGAAGCCCATTGGAGCCCGGTGATTTATTATTAGCCAGAGAGATCACTGCCAGTTGTAGTTCTTCAAGTTGGAAAGGGCTATTTAAGCAATTTGGTCAGCCTCTGACAATCTTGGGAGATCAATCTCATTCAAATACACCAAAATTTGTTCTTTTTCAAAAAGTAGTTTGGATCTATAAAGGTCCTGATAGAATTCCGAAAAAATGTTTAAGTTGGTTGTCTATCATTTATCCCTTAAAGCCCTATAAAGGAGAACCCTGCTTGAGCATTTGGAATCATGGCTAGCAGATGCCCCGCTGAGTTATTGTTTTCTGAAAATAATATGAGAGTGGATGACACCAGATTATCATCTATGATTTGGAGCCAGATTCACAGCCCATAAAACCAAAGATGTTATTCGCCTATGTAAAATACTCACAAAGGTGAGTGTTCTGATAAGACTCTAGGCAGATATTTCCCTTATTCCACAGTGCTTCATGAGATTTGGAATTACAGGAGCTGAGATGAGACATGGGAGAAGTCTCTGTGGTCTGATTCAGTTTAAACCTATCCCAGTATGGATGAATAATGTTATCAAAATCTCCCGTAATGAGTACAGGGATGCCTGGTATTTTATCAATAAATGCCGCTGTCATCTTCATCACATAGTTATTATAGGGAGGAGGAATGTAAACTGCTATCAAAAGAATTTACTTGGAGTATATTTTATAATATTTACCAATGAATCTACCCCCCTCATCAATTTTAGAATTAATTTGAATGGATCAATGCACCAGAATACTGTCTCCTCTGGAGTAGCTCAAAATCGGTTAGTGAAAACTGTGGCTAATCCAAAATCACTATATGGACACCGTTTTATCTTTTTCCAGATCCTTCTTCTGCAGTCACACTAATGCAGGTAAACGCTCCTGGATATACTCTTAAGGGGGTTTTACACTAAGCGATATCGCTAGCAATATCGCTATAACGTCACCGGTTTTGTGACGTTATAGCGATATTGCTAGCGATATCGCTATGTGTGATACTTACCTCCGACCGGCTCCCCCGCTGTCCATCGCTGATCGTGCGAGATTGGGCGGCTCCATTTCTCGTCGTCAGCTTCCTGCTGGGGCTTCCTGCTGTGACGACGAGTGACGCGTGGAGGCGGGCGGGAGGACGTCAGGATCTCTGTGTGTGAAAGGTGAGTATCGTCCGCTGCGTCGCTGCTGAATCGCTGTGAGGTCTTTCTATGTGAAAGCTCACTAGTAGCGATCAGTTAGCGATGCACCAGCGATCCTGACTGGGTCGGATCGCTCGTCGGATCGCTGGTGCATTGCTAAATGTAAAAGGGCCTTTATACTCTGTGACAGCTCCCCGTTTTGTGGAATCACCCAGAACCCTGACATTCCGTGAGAGAAACTTAGCATTATTAGTAGTGATGAGCGAGTATACTCGTTACTCGAGATTTCCCGAGCATGCTCAAGTGATCTCCGAGTATCTGGTTGTGCTCGGA
Source organism: Dendrobates tinctorius (assembly GCF_039654945.1). Classification (NCBI taxonomy): domain Eukaryota; kingdom Metazoa; phylum Chordata; class Amphibia; order Anura; family Dendrobatidae; genus Dendrobates; species Dendrobates tinctorius. The sequence goes on along the minus strand of NW_027361827.1, from coordinate 25,003,650 downwards.
GATTTAGTTTCTGTCCCCGTAGCTGCATGATTTGCGGCTGTTAGACAGCCTGAATACATGTGGGGATTGCCTGTTTGTTAGGAAATCCCCACATGTATTCAGGCTATCTAGAAGACGCAAATCATGCAGCTACGGCGACAGAAACTAAATCTCCAAGCACATCCAAATACTCGGAAATCACCCGAGCATGCTCGGGAAAACTTGGGTAACGAGTATACTCGCTCATCACTAGTTATTAGCCATTGCACCCATGTGTATATGAACTGAAAAATGTTCAGGGGAAAAACATCACCTTTTCCCATACATATCCAGAGAGAACCAGATTAGTATAGCAGATTAAACATAAGATGGGTAATACCGGCATTACATTAAGAACTGTGTAGCATGTTTTGAAAACACTAACCCCCCAAAAACAGACAAACAACATGAAATCACAATTCCATCTGCTGAGGACAGATGAAAGAAGGCACCAGTCCATCCTGCAACCAGGCAAAGAGCAACTAGGTTAAGTGTCATAAGAAAGTAATCATTCCTTGTGAGCCTGCCATTAAAGAGGGGAATCTGATAGGCATCGATGGCGCACAGCTTGTGGAATAGAACATCAACGTTGCGGTTCACATCAAAGTCTTTGGACACTCTAAAGAGGTACTCCACTGGAAGAATCTGAATGAGCAAAAAAATAGGTCTCTCCCAGCTTAATAAGAACTAGACGTGTAGGGGCAACTGGTGGTAGTGGCCTGTCAGGTACTCTATGTGCTCTTTCCACAGCATAAAGTGGGGACAAGAATTTGACGCCAAATAATGAGAGCAGCCACTTTTCAAAGTGCTCTGTGGTTCCCGCTTTTCTCAGGAATGCCCACTACTAGAGTTGAGCGAAACGGGTCGGTCAAATTCAAAAGTCGGCAACTTTCGCTGAAGTCGGGTTTCATGAAACAAAATCCGACCATAGCGTGAGGTCGGCCACGAGGGTGGCGACCAGAGCGCCAAAGTCACGTTTCAAATGATGCTTCTAGCGTGCTTTTTCAGCCAATTATGGAGGACACACACTTTGGGCAACGCGATGACATAGGCATCGGTCACCACCATCTTTGAGAAGGGCATGCAAGTGATTGACTGGCTTTGTGTGGCGTCACAGGGGCTATAAAAGGGCATGCACGCCGACCGCCATCTTACTTCTGCCGATCTTAGCATTAGGGAGAGATTGCTGCTGCCGATTCAGAATAAGGGAGAGAGTTAGGCAGGGAAGAACAACAAAAAAACTGCTTCTACTGTTAGCAATTTCCACATACAACACAACAGTTTGTGTGCAGTGACAGGGGAGGCTATATTTTTGTGCATCAGCTCTGTTGGTTATTAGGCTGCCTTACAAGTCTCCCTGATAGCTGCATTGCTGTTTGCACACTGCTGTGCAAACTGCTTTTTTAAAAGCAAAAATACTTTTCTTCCTCTTTTCTGCACAGTTACCAAGCGTTCATTTTTCCACCCCTTTGTGTGCAGCAGTCCTGCTTATTAGGCTGCCTGCGTCCATACTTGGACTGAGGGCATCATTGTCAGCCTCCGAAAATCTCTAGTGAGATCCAAATTCTCACCAATACTATATACACCTTCCACCTTGTCATACACCATCCAATTTCAGCCTGTTACATTGAGGTGTAATCTCTACTGGGCCTGAGACAATAGTTCAGCGTCCTCAAATCTCTAGTGAGATTCAAATTCTCACCAATACTATATACACCCTCCACCTTTTCATACACCATCCAATTTCAGCCTGTTACATTGAGGTGTAATCTGTACTGGCCCTGAGATACTAGTTCAGCGTCCTCAAATCTCTAGTGAGATTCAAATTCTCACCAATACTATATACACCCTCCACCTTGTCATACACCATCCAATTTCAGCCTGTTACATTGAGGTGTAATCTCTACTGAGCCTGAGATACTAGTTCAGCGTCCTCAAATCTCTAGTGAGATTCAAATTCTCACCAATACTATATACACCTTCTACCTTGTTTTACAGTACCATATAGCTGGTGGTATTTTGGGTACATTTTCACAAAAAAGAGGAAGTATGGTGGAAGAGGCCATGGAAGTGGGCGGGGGTTGCCAGCTGGTCCTGATGGTGGTGGTGTTGTTGGTGCATCTGTTGGTAGTGGCAAAAGCACAATAGCACCTAAGGCAGGAGGTGTTGAGCCTGCGTCATCGTCTGGCTCCACAAGGCCTCGAAGGCTCCCTTTTCTGGGAGTAGGTAAACAGCTTTTAAAGCCGGAGCTTCAGGAACAAGTTTTGGCTTGCATTGCTGACACAGCCTCCAGCTCTCTCGCCTCCTCTTCTGAAGTTTCAAAAAATAAAAGCACTGAGTCGTCAATGGAGGCTCCATGGATTACTCCATGGAGCTCTTTTCACATACCATGCCTGGGTTATCAAGTCAAATCGTGAATTCCCCAGTCCAAGATGAATCTGATATGGAGTGCACTGATGCACAGCCACTGCTAGAATTTTCTGCTGGTACATTCACTCAGAGCACTACATTGTCCTCGCAGTGTACTGAGGCAGAATCATACCCTGATGAAACTCAGGTGCCCCTTCTCGCAAACTATACCACGTTACACAGTGACACAGAGGAAGGTGCACATGAAATTGAAGAGGAGGTGATGGATGACCCAGTTGTTGACCCAGATTGGCATCCATTGGGGGAAGAGGGTGCCGCTGCCAATAGCTCAGAAGAGGAGGAGGAGGAGGATCCGCAGCAGGCAACGACATCGCAACAGCTGTTATCTGGCAGGACCGTAGCAGTACAAAAACGTGTTACAAAAACCAAAAGAGTTGCAGGACAGCTTGGCCAGACGGTCAAATTAGCATCATGCAAGGCCTCAAAATGTCTTCCATAGTAGGAAGAGTGCAGTGTGGCACTTTTTTGAACAAAATCCTAATGATCAGGCAAAGGTTATCTGTAAGAAGTGCGCAAAGACCTTTAGCCGAGGGAAAAATCTGAGAAATTTGAATACCAGTTGCATGCTTAGACATTTAACCACCATGCACTTGCAAGCGTGGACGGACTACCAAACCTCACATACCACATGTGCACCTGCTCCAAATGAAGGTAGTCAGCAACGCTACATCGCTTCCCCCACTGTAAGCCCACCGGTTAGCACACCACCAGCAGCAAATGTCAAGGTGTCATCGCAAGGGTAAAGCAGTCATGGACTCACAATGTTATTGCTACGAAAGACTGAATCTAGGCCATCAGCAACACCATCACCAACCCTCTCTGTCATCCATGTCCACCCCTAGTTCCACCATATGCAGCTCTCAAGTTCAGCTCACCCTACCAGAGACTCTGAGTAGGACAAGAAAGTACTCATCCTCTCATCCGCGTACACTGGCTTTGACCACCCACATTGCCAAACTAATCTCGTTAGAGATGATGCCCTACCATTTGGTTGAAAGCAAAGCTTTCCGCGAGCTCATGGCCTACGCAGTACTACGCTATGACCTACCCAGTCGGCACTTCTTTTCTCGAAAAGCCATCCCAGCCCTCCACGTGCATGTGAAAGACCGCATTGTCCATGCACTCAAGAAATCAGTGAGTGGAAAGCTGCACCTCACAACAGATGCATGGTCCAGTAGGCATGGCCAGGGCCGTTACGTGTCCATCACTGTGCACTGGGTTAATGTGGTGGATGCAGGGTCCACAGGGGACAGCGGCGGTGGGACAGTGCTGCCTAGCCCACGGTATAGCAAACAGTTGGCTGTAGGCATTCGACCCTCCTCCTCCAAAAGTGAAAGTTCGGCCACAGAGCACAGTCGCACGAGCAGTCCATCCGCAGCTGCCAGTGTTGCACACGAGGTGTCCCACTATCGAACAGCTAGTGGTAAGCGTCAGCAGGCTGTGTTGAAGATGATGTGTTTGGGCGACAACAGACACCGCGGAGGTACTGGCCGACTATTTGCAGTGACAAACTTGAGTCATGGCTGGGCAGTCTACATCTTGAGGCAGGCAAGGTAGTAGTGATCACGGCCGGAATTTTGTGGCAGCCATAGCCCTTTCAAAACTCAGACACATACCTTGCCTGGCTCACACCTTGAACCTGGTGGTGCAGTGCTTCCTCAATAATTATCCAGAGTTAACAGCCCTGCTCCATAAGGTGCGAAGACTGTGCTCGCACATCCGCCGGTCGCCCGTACACTCCAGTCGTATGCAGAAGCTGCAGCGATTGCTCCACCTTCCCAAGCACCGCCTAATTATCGACGTTGCAACAAGGTGGAACTCCACCCTGCACATGGTTCAGAGGCTGTGCGAACAGAGGCAGGCTGTAATTCATTTGTGGGAGGAGTGTCTGGTGTGCAGTGGTCGAAGCTGAAAGACCTCTGTAAAGTCCTTCAGTGTTTTGAGGAATACACATGGCTGGTAAGCGCAGACGACGCCATCATAAGCATGAGCATCCCACTTATGCGTCTGCTCATGCAAACTTTGACGCACATTAAGGAGCAGGCGTCTGCAGCCGAGGAGGAAGAGGAGGAGGGAAGCCTTGATGACAGCCATTGTCTGCTCAGGGAAGTCTCGTGGACGAGGTGGAGGAAGAAGAGGAGGAGGAGGATGATGGGGATGATTATTTTGGGGAGGAGGATGCTTCTCAGGGGGCAAGAAAAAATGTTGGCGTGGCAAGGTCAGGTACAGGGTTTGTGCGTGACTGGAGGGATGTTGATTTGCCAGAAAGTGCTCCTCCACCCAGCACTCGCAGTGCATCATTGACACCTGAAACATTGGCCCACATGTCTGATTATGCCTTGCAGATCCTAAAAAGGGACCACCGCATTGCCAAAATGATGACCGACTACTGGTTGGCCAGCATCCTGGATCCACGCTATAAAGGCAAATTCCAAAACCTCATGCCACAGGAGAACCTAGAGCTAATATTGGCTAACAAACAAGCAACTCTGGTAAACCGTTTGTTTGAGGCATTCCCAGCACACAGCGGCGGTGATGTTTCTCCCACGAGCCGTAGGGGGCAACATGGAAGAGGTGTTCGTGGTGCACACAGCCGAAGTGGCGTTGGACACGGGTTTCATGACCATGTTGTGGACTGACTTTTCAAGTACCGCTCAAACGACAGATAATACTGCATCGATTGAAAGTGACAGGAGACAGCAGTTGTCAACTATGGTAACAAACTACTCCCATATCGATGTTCTCCCTCACCGGTCATTCCCCTTTGACTATTGGGCCAGTAAACTTGACACCTGGCCTGAATTGGCACAATATGCCTTAGAGGAGCTCGCTTGCCCTGCTGCTAGTGTGTTATCTGAAAGAGTCTTCAGTGCTGCTGGATCAATCCTGACAGAAAAAAGGACCCGTCTGTCGACCCAAAATGTTGATGCTCTAACCTTCATTAAAATGAACCATGCATGGGTCTCAAAGGATTTTGTCCCACCCTCCTCTGCTGACACGTAGGTTGCCAGAAAAATGGCTCGCTTTTGTCCTCCTCTTCTGCGGACTTCTCCAATTACTCCATTTGCAGCTGCTGAATGTCAAAACATCAACATATGCCATTTTTTCCATCTCCCTAACTGGGCTGCCTCCCCCCACAGGGCCGGGGTCACCACCTGGTGCGCGCACCCGTGCGAGTGCCGTTGCCCTGGACAGGTGGGTGGGCTCACTCTTGGGCAACGGCACTGGCACAGGGTCCCTCATAGTACAATCAAGTGTCTCTGATGGTGGGGGTGCACACCCGCCGTCAGACACAACGGCGTACTATGAGGGGCCCTGTGCCAGTACCGCTGGCCACGAGTGGGCCCCCCTGCTTGCTCAGGGCACCAGCACTTGCAATACTTACCTCTCCCTGCTCCACCACTGTGTAGTCTGGCCTGTTAAATACTTCACTGGGACTGCCAAGACAAATTTGATGAAATGATAGATGATGGGTAAGACATAGCTATGCCCTGTCCTGCTGGGCTCTATCTTCAGATGATCAATGGCTTCCATTTGTTATGGACGTCGACTCACAATGAGATGCAGTGGTGGTTTATCATCAGCTTTCACGGTTTTCCGACTCACAAACGTGTGACATTCCTGCCCACATTTTTAAATGTGTCCTCTCATGCCAATCCAATAGAATCGCCTACGGCTTGTGGCTTCTGTCTTTTGCACTCCAAAGTTACCTGACAGATCATGATAGGCAGTGAGGACAATGTCTACATCTCTCCCTGTGATCACAATTTGATGGAGATGAGTAACGATGATGGGTTCCATGGTACTGCGATACAGCAAACCTTTCTTCACAAGAACTGTATTCGTTGTCTCCACAGACAAAGTAATTGAGGGTCAGCATCGCCTCTGAGAATTCTCCCGGGAGTTTTTCCCGTGATTAGTAATTCCAAAATTTCTGCAATCACTCGACTTTCCGTCTGTACTTGTATCCATCTCGTTTCCTCTTGAGGAGAGTCTGGACTGTCTTACTGAGACTGAAATATATATGAAGATTGAAAAATACCCCAACAGTGTATACTGGTGTACACTTCTAATACATAACCCTTTTTCTACTTTTTAGATTCTTGTCTAATCCATACTGAGGCTGTGAGTGTCTTTGTCGGACTCCGGAAATATACTCTCAGATTTTTAATGTTTAAACTATGCTATATATACCTGCTATCCAGTGATACCGTACCCTTTCTCAACTTTCTACAATCACGTCGAATCCATACTGGGCCTGAGACCGTCTGAGTCTGCCTCCTGATATATAGACATAGGTTTTTAATGTGTAAACTATGCTATATATATACCTGTTATCCGGTGATACTGTACTCTTTCTCAACTTTCTACAATCTTGTAGAAACCATACTGGGCCTGAGAACGTCTGAGTCTGCCTCCTGATTAGAGATGAGCGGTGTTCGAGTCGACCTGTTCGCCAAGTTAAAATTCCAGCTGTTTTGGGCGGTGTTCGAGCCGTTCGTCGAACTCGAACACTTTGCTTAAAATTCGGCTGTTCGAGGTTCTGTTCGAGAACAGCTCGTTCACCAAAAGCGTAACTTCATTTTCACATTAATAATGGTTTTCAATGTTAATAGACTGTTTCATAACATAGTAGCGGTGTGTGGTAGCAAGCGGTGTAGTACACCTGTCAAGGAGCTACACCGTGTGTGTTTCTAATAATGTTTTACCGCATCTTGTCCAGAAAATCCTTTAGGGCCTTGTGGCACTGTCTGCTACTCAGCAGAGGAGCCCACCAGTGAACCTAGCTATGCCGCCTGTTTATGAAAGAACCAGTTTTTGACTGCATTTAGCACAGTTAATACTTTGGGCCTAGTAACTGTGTCTGCTACTCATCAGAGGAGCCCACCCGTGAACCAAGCTGTGCCACCTGTTTATTTAAGAACCATTTTTTAACTCCATTTAGCCCAGTGAATACTTTGGGACTAGTACCGGTGTCTACTGCTCAGCAGAGGAGCCCACCTGTAAACCTAGCTATGCCGCCTGTTTATGTAAGCACTGTCTGCTACTCAGCAGAGTTGCCCACCCGTGAACCAAGCTATGCCGCCTGTTTATGTAAGAACTGCGTGCTACTCAGCATAGGAGCCCAGCTATTAAGAAAGATACAGCACCTGTGGTTTGGACACTTAATTTTTCCATTCTTTCTGGAATGCTGATTAGGCCTAATTCCGGAATTCCGGTTGACCTGCACTTACTGGGAAATCCTCATTCGCGGGGAAGAATTGGAATCCCAGATCCCCATCACTAACGGTGTTAGCGGGTTATCTGCACATGTAAGTGACACACGCTGGTCCTTTCAGTGTAGCACGCATGCAGCCCCGGACATGTAAGGGCATGACAGACCTGTTATTGCTCGATCTCGCATGCCAGAGCCTCGCGTGTCCCTCTAGTAAGCTTGACGCGTACCGCGGGGGCATGCCGGAGTCTCGTTCGTTAACGGAATTAAGATGACAAATCGCTAGCACAACTAAAAACGGACATCCACCACCACCCACTGAATCGACAAAGCTTGCAATCTGCCAATCTTTTCTGTAGCTGGCATGGTTGAGGTTTAGCGGGTGGAGTCGAATTAAGCCGCAGGCTCCACTCCTGGTGGTGCCCTTCTGGACATTCCTTTAAGGTTCAGCTTTGCAACCATACTGCCCCCGGAAACCAAACACTTTGCCTTCATGGACGCTGTTCGGAGGTTCGTGGGAATAACGCCGCCCGATCGGAAGTTGGCATAATTTATGGTGGGAAGTCCGACGGTATATGATCGTCTTCGATTTCAGATTTTTTTTTTTTGTATTTTACTTTTTATTGCAGCCTTTCTTGACTTCATAAGGGCATGACATGCCTATATCTGTGTCTCCTCCTCCTTTTACTCCTCTACCTCTTTTCTATATGTAGTTGCCCTTTTCCATATGTTATTTTTGTATTCTGAGCATTTTGTCTGCTTTGGGACACCTTTTAGGCTGAGTGCAGACGTACTTTTTGGCCCTGCGGATTTTTCTGCGCAGAATGGAAGAAATTCGCAGGTCAAATGACCTTCATTTTTCCTGCGGATTTCTTCCATTTTTCCTGCGGTTTTCTTGCGGTTTTTGTGCGGTTTTCCACTGCGGTTCTCACCCTGCGGATTTGGTGACAGGGGAGATGGAAAACCGCACAAAAGAAGTAACATGCTGCAGATTTTGTACCGCGGAAAAATCCGCAGCGTCTGCACAGTGGTTTTTTTTTTCCATTGATTTTAAGGCTACTGTACATCACAATGCGGATATGCAACGTTTCTGCGTGGTAAAATCCTCTGCGGATCCACTGCAAATCTGCATCGTGTGCACACAGCCTTAAGGTGTTTTGTAATTGTTTTCTATGTGTTAGTATGTGTTTGTGTTTGCCTGCCATTGTTTTCAATGGTGTTCGACGGTGTTCGTCGAACGTTCAACGAACATTCGACGAACTTGCCTCCTGTTCGACGAACCAAAGCAATCTCAAACACTAGCAGGGTGGCTCAACACTACTCCTGATATATAGACATACATTTTTAATGTTTAAACTATGCTATATATACCTGGTATCTGGTGATACTGTACCCTTTCTGCCAGGAAGTCCTCCTCCACCCACCACTCTAAGTGTATCATTGACACCTGGAACATTGTCCCACATGTGTGATTATTTCTTGCGGATCATATTGTTATATTGTGGTGTGATCCATCCTGAGCGTGTGACAGTCTGTGGGTTACTCCTGCAATTTAGATGTACATATAAAAATTACCACAACACTAGTGTATACAGCTGTACGCTTGTGATACATTACCCATTTCCTGCTTTTTATATTCTGGTCTAATCCAAACTGACCAAGTGAGAGATATTTTCTGACTGTGGAAATAAATACTGAGATTGACAACAATGACCCTACACTGTGTACAGCTGTACTCTTCAGATCCATTACCATTTTACGGCTTTTTATATTGTGTTGTAATCCATACTGAGCCTGAGAGCGTCTGTGTCTGCCTCCTGAAATATCTACGGAGATTTAGAATGTTTAAACTATACTATATATACCTGCTATCTGATGATACTGTACACTTTTTCTACTTTTTATATTCTTGTCTAATCCATACTGAGCCTGTGAGCGTCTGTGTGACTGATGGAATATATAGGGAGATTGACAATTATCCTTTGACTGTATAGACCTGTACGCTTCTGATACAGTACCATATATCTGATGGTATTTTGGGTTCATTTTCTGCAAAATTTTGAAGTTTGGTGGAAGAGACCGCGGATGTGGGCGTTGGGGGGCCAGCTGGTGCTGATGGTGGTGGTGCATCTTCTGGTAGTGGCAAAAGCACAATAGCAGCTAAGGCAGGAAGTGTTGAGCCTGCGTCATTGTCTGGCTTCGGAACACCTGGAAGGCAACCTTTTCTGGGAGTAGGTTAACCGCTTTTAAAGCCGGAGCATCAGGAACTGGTTTTGGCTTACATTGCCGAAACAGACTCCAGCAAATATGCCCTCCTCTTCTGAAGTTTCAAAAAATGCAAGCACTGAGTCATCAAGTGCTGGCTCCTGGTCAGGAAGAACCCCTTTCCTTGTGTCCTTCACCCCCACTAAAAGTGAAAGATGCAGCAGGCCACACTTCACATTAGTCCATGTAGCTCTTTCTATCATACCATGCCTGGGTTATCAAGTCAAATTGTGAATTCCCCAGTCCAAGATGAATCTGACATGGAGTGTGGGTGGCCAGCCAGGGCAGTAGGGTTATCGGTACCGGGCCGGTGTCTCAGAGGGATGTGTCACGGTGGTGATGACCCGTTCTGTGGCCCTGGGCGTCCATGCAAAGGGGTGAATAACATTTATAGGTGAATGATACGTGATGCCACTGTTACACTACAGATGACGGTGGCGAGAGTGGACCCTCTGGGCCGTGACGCCGAGCCCTCCCCGAGCGAGCGCACCAAGTGGACCGACCCCTATACAGGGACCGTTAGGGAACAGACTCGGGAAGTTCAAGCGCCACGGCAGCCAGGACCAGGGGTCGGCTCAGGAGAGTGAGCAGGTGATGAGGAGCAGAGGAAGACCCGGAGAGAGACCAGGGTCCAGAAGCTGAGGGAGAAGGACGGAAGAGGATGGCGGGAACCAGGTAGAGGCAAACTAAAAAGGGAAGGAGACACAGAGGTTACCAGGAGGCACAGGCAGGAATCTCAGAGGGAACACAGGAGACACAGGCGGGAGACACAGGGATTATCAGGCAGAAGAGATACAAGACACAAGGGGTTAACCAGCGCGCAAGCATGCAGGAAACTAGCAGAGAGCGCGGCCAAGACATAAGAGAGGTAACTCAATAGTCAGGCGCCTCGACTGAGGGAGGGCGGCCTGAAATAACTGGTGGTGAGCTCCGATAGGTCAGGAGGCTGGTCCGGGTCAGATCACGCCAGGCGGGTGGCTGACGGCAGAGGCGCGCGGCTTAACCCCCCGGCGCGTGCGCAGAGGCATAGTGCGCGCGGCCGAGGGAAGTGGAGGAGAGCGTCGGGACACCGGCCGCCGGAAAGCGAGGAGAGCGGGGGCGCACGTCCAGGACGCGTCAGAGGAGCGAGTCGGACCGGAAGCGGAGGTGGTGAGTATGGCAGCGGGAGCGGCGGAACGGGGAGCGGTGCTGACAGTACCCCCTCTCTTACCCTCCCCTCCACTGCGTCTGGCTAAAAACCTCTTAAGAATGTGTGGAGCATTGATGTTCTCCTGCGGCTCCCAAGATCTCTCCTCGGGACCAAAACCCTTCCAATCGATCAGAAAAAAGGTTTTACCCCTAACCTTTTTCGAGGCCAGAATGTCTTTTACTTCAAAGACATCATCAGATGTGACAGGAAGAGGAGAAAGGTTCGGGGCCGGGTGAAACCGCTTCAAGACAACTGGTTTAAGGAGAGAGACGTGGAAGGAGTTGGGGACCCGAAGCGACGCAGGCAACTCCAGTTTGTAAGACACGTTGTTAAGACGTTTGAGAATCTTGAAAGGCCCAATGTAGTGCGGTCCCAGCTTGTAAGAAGGGAGCTTTAGCCTAATGTACTTGGCCGAAAGCCAAACTTGCTGACCTGGGAGGTAAGTTGGAGCATCCAAGCGTCTTTTGTCAGCGTGCCTCTTCATGCGCTCCCCAGACCTCCTGAGAGCCTCCTTAGTCTCGGTCCAGATCCTAGAGAACTCTTGGGTCAGGGAATCGGCTGCAGGCACACCGGAGGAACCGGATATAGGTAGAGGGACACCAGGGTGCGTGCCAAAGACCACGAAGAAGGGAGACTTGGCTGATGACTCGCTGGGATGGTTATTGTAGGAGAATTCTGCCCAGGGGAGTAGATGGACCCAGTTGTCTTGATGAGCGTTGGAGAACTGCCGTAAGTAGGACGCTAGCACCTGATTGACGCTTTCAACTTGACCATTGGACTGGGGATGGTACGCGGATGAAAAGTCCAGTTTTACCTCCAGAAGTTTACACAGGGCTCTCCAAAATCGAGAGGTGAACTGTACACCTCGATCAGAAACAATATGCCGTGGGAAGCCGTGGAGGCGGAAGATGTGCTGGATAAAAATCTTCGCCAACTCTGGAGCGGAGGGCAGCACCGGAAGAGGAACAAAATGGGCCATCTTGGAGAAGCGGTCGACCGCCACCAGGATAGTCGTAGATCCGGAAGAGTTAGGCAGATCCGTGATGAAATCCAAAGCTATATGTTACCATGGAACCGAGGGAATCGGGAGAGGAAGCAGGAGACTGGTGGGTGGCCGCCTAGGAATCTTGACCTTGGCGCAAGAGGGACAGGAGGCCGTGAAGTCAGTCACATCCTGGCGGAGTGAGGGCCACCAATAAAAACGAGCGATGAGCTCCAATGTCTTTTTGACTCCGACATGTCCAGAAATTTTAGAGGAGTGTACCCAATGCAGTACCTTTTTTCTTTCAGAGTCAGGAACGTAGGTCTTGCCGGGAGGAGGGGTAATCAATCTCACAGGAGCCACAGTGATGATCCTGGCGGGATCGATAATGTGAGTTGGTTCCTCCACCAGATCAGGAGACTGGGACAATGCGTCCGCCTTGATGTTCTTTGTCCCGGGACGGAAACGCAATTCAAAATCGAACCGTCCAAAAAAGAGAGACCATCTGGCTTGCCGGGGGTTAAGTCTCTGGGCTGACTGAAGATATGCAAGGTTTTTGTGGTCGGTAAAGATGGTAAACGGATGAACCGACCCTTCAAGAAGGTAACGCCACTCCTCCAGTGCCAATTTTATGGCCAACAGCTCGCGATCCCCGATGGCGTAGTTACACTCTGCCGGCGAGTAGGCTTTTGAAAAGAACCCGCAGGCGCAGGTAATCAGTCGGCCGGACGGGGACCTCTGTGAGAGCACTGCACCTGCTCCGGTGGAAGAGGCATCTACCTCCAGGATGAATGGCTTATTCGCCTCGGGTCGGTGTAGGACAGTGCAGTCGCGAAGGCTTGCTTCAAACAGGAAAAGGCCTCTTCAGCCTCCGGGGGCCAGGACGAAGAGTTGACGCTCTTGCGAGTGAGACTGGAGATGGGTTTGATGATGGACGAAAAATGTGGCACAAATTGACGATAATAGTTGGCGAAGCCGAGGAACCTCTGAATCGCCTTGACCCCCACTGGGCGGGGCCATTGCAGAATAGCCGACAGTTTCTCAGGGTCCATCTCCAGCCCAGAATCAGAAACAATGTAGCCCAAGAAAGGCAAGGAAGACCGCTCAAAGAGACACTTCTCAAGCTTCGCGTAGAGGCGATTCTGCCGCAGACGTTGTAGAACCAGACGAACACTCCTCCTATGGGACGCCAGATCCGGGGAAAAAATAAGGCTGTCGTCCAGATACACCACCACGCAGGAGTATAACAAATCTCGGAAGATATCATTGACGAACTCCTGAAAGACTGCGGGAACGTTGCAGAGACCGAAGGGAAAAACCAGGTATTCGTAATGCCCGTCCCGGGTGTTAAAGGCGGTCTTCCATTCGTCACCAGGGCGAATGCGGATGAGGTTGTAAGCTCCGCGTAGATCCAACTTCGAGAAGATGCGGGCTCCCCGCAGCCGGTCAAAGAGTTCTGGAATGAGAGGCAAAGGATATTTATTCTTCACAGTAATGTCGTTCAGACCCCGGAAATCAATACAAGGACGGAGAGAACCATCTTTCTTTTTTACAAAGAAAAACCCGGCTCCGGCCGGGGAGGAAGACTTCCGTATGAAACCTCGAGCTAAATTCTCATGAATATACTCGGACATGGCCGTAGTCTCTGCTGGAGACAAGGGATAAATTCGCCCTCGAGGTGGGGTGGTCCCGGGCCACAGGTCGATAGGACAGTCATACGGGCGATGTGGGGGAAGAACCTCTGCCTCCTTCTTATCGAACACGTCGGAGAATGCCCAGTATGCGGCTGGTAGATCCTCAGGACCCGAGAAGGCTGGAGGGGGATTAGCTGGGCGGACAGACCCCAGGCATCTCTCTTGGCAAGGATGCCCCCAGCGGAGGACCTCACCGGAACGCCAGTCCAAGACAGGTTCATGTGTCCTAAGCCATGGAAGACCTAGCAGCACAGCATGGGAAAGGTTGGGAAGAACGTAGAAAGCGATCCACTCCTGGTGCAAGGCCCCGACTTGCACGCACACCTCCTCCGTAACCAGGGACACAGATTCTCGTAGGGGTCTTCCATCTACTGAGGCGATGACACGTGGAGTCTTCAGGGAAACCATGGGAATCTGGTACTTCTTCACCTCCTTCAACCTAATGAAATTCCCTGCCACGCTCGAGTCCACATAGGCCACCTCCGAACCACGTCTCTGGCCCAAAACCAGCTGAACCGAAAGGGTAAGGGGATGAGAGGAGTGAGACACACCTAGATCGGCCTCTCTTACCTGCCCTAGGTGGAGGAGTTTCCCGGTCTCTCAGGACAGGAGCGTAGGAAGTGAGACGCGCTGCCACAATACAGGCACAAACCCTCCATCAGTCTCTCCTTACGGCGCTGTTCTGCCAACTTGACCCGATCCACCTGCATCGGCTCTGGCGCTGGACTGGAGGATGCCCCAGGAGGACGTGGGCTGGACGGCCTTTGAAAAGAAGCAGATGGTCTAAGCGGTCTCCTATCCCTAGCAGTCTCCCTAGCGCGCTCCTGGAACCGGAGGTCAATTCGTGTGGCCAAGGAAATTAGATCTTCCAAGGTGGTCGGGGTATCTCGCCCTGCCAGCTCATCTTTAATTTTGCCAGAGAGACCACGCCAGAAGGCCCCAACCAAAGCCTCGTTATTCCACCCCACCTCAGAGGCCAAGGTACGGAACTGGATGGCGTATTGTCCGACCGTAAGAGTGCCCTGGGTGAGGCAAAAAAGAGACTCGGTGGCGGAAGCCAACCGTCCGGGCTCGTCAATGACCTTACGGAAAGTGTCAGTGAAGGTCTGGAGGCTGGAAACTACGGGATCGTCCCGCTCCCACAGGGGGGTTTACCCAGGAGAGTGCCTCTCCCTCCAAATGGGAGACAATGAAGGCAACCTTGGCCCGGTCGGTGGGGTACTGTTGGGGCAGGAGTTCGAAGTACAACCAGCACTGATTTAAGAAGCCTCTGCACAACTTCGGGTCACCGCCATACCGAGGCGGTCTACCAAGCCAGGGAGGCGGGGAGGGTCCGGGATCAGAGCTGCGGGACGATTCGCGTCCGGCGGCCGACTGAAGGGAAAGCAGCCGATCGTCGACCCAGTCCCATATTCTTTCATATATGGCTTCGGTGTCCCGTTGTTGAACCAGCTCCTGCTGGAGGCTGGCCAGTTGGGAAGCGTTACCAGGGTCAGCGGCCTGCAAGGCCGACAAGCGGGAATCCATGGTCTTCATAAAAGACATAATACGGGTCTGGTTCTCCCTTAGGAAAACCAACTCCTTTTGGGCAGCGGCCCCGGCGGGGTCCATGGCCTGACTATACTGTTACGCTACAGATGACGGTGGCGAGAGTGGACCCTCTGGGCCGTGACGCCGAGCCCTCCCCGAGCGAGCGCACCAAGTGGACCGACCCCTATACAGGGACCGTTAGGGAACAGACTCGGGAAGTTCAAGCGCCACGGCAGCCAGGACCAGGGGTCGGCTCAGGAGAGTGAGCAGGTGATGAGGAGCAGAGGAAGATCCGGAGAGAAACCAGGGAGACCAGGGTCCAGAAGCTGAGGGAGAAGGACGGAAGAGGATGGCGGGAACCAGGTAGAGGCAAACTAAAAAGGGAAGGAGACACAGAGGTTACCAGGAGGCACAGGCAGGAGTCTCAGAGGGAACACAGGAGACACAGGCGAGAGACACAGGGATTATCAGGCAGAAGAGATACAAGACACAAGGGGTTAACCAGCACGCAAGCTTGCAGGAAACTAGCAGAGAGCGCGGCCAAGACATAAGAGAGGTAACTCAATAGTCAGGCGCCTCCACTGAGGGAGGGCAGCCTGAAATACCTGGTGGTGAGCTCTGATAGGTCAGGAGGCTGGTCCGGGTCAGGTTACGCCAGGCGGGTGGCTGACGGCAGAGGCTCGCGGCTTAACCCCCCGGCGCGTGCGCAGAGGCATAGTGCGCGCGGCCGAGGGAAGTGGAGGAGAGCGTCGGGACGCCGGCCGCCAGAAAGCGAGGAGAGCGAGTCGGACCGGAAGCGGAGGTGGTGAGTATGGCAGAGGGAGCGGGAGCGGCGGAACGGGGAGCGGTGCTGACAGCCACCTGTGGTTTCTGATCAGATTGACCCGCGCTGCAGTGTCGCTTCTCTACGACAGATGTTGTGGTGCAGCTAAGATGTAGAAGCCCTGCACAGGTAGGGCCGTAGTCGCAGGGCAGATGAAAGAGTTCGTAGATGGTGTGCAGTCCAGGATGTAGCAGAGCCGTGCGCCAGGCGCAGGAGAAAGATGACAGACACAGTCGTGCAGTTCCTTTACCTGTACTTGGCAAGTGTCATCCAGGACCCAGAGTACAGATGGAGAAGGAGTTGGTCAGCCTGGAAGCAAATTTGGAATTCTCTCTCTGCAGATAGGTAGTGTGGCCTCCGTTCTAGCGCTTATCTGAGGTACTCGCAGTACTGAGTTCACTGAAGTTCCCCCAGTTGACTCTCTTTTGGAACTTTCTCGTATGGCAGGCAGCCATAGTCTTTTCCTTCTGGCTCACACACGTCGCTGCTAGGGCCTCCGAGCCTTAGTTGGGAAAAGAGCATTTACAGCTGCTACTTCCTCCGGTTTCTGCTGCAGGACCGTCAGTGTCCCTACAAACTCGGAGATCGGAATCTGGACTATGCGCTTCAGCTAGGAGTGAGCCTTATCTCTGCTCATCCTCCAGCTCCCCTTCTCACGTCCACACACTTCCCCTTCCCTTCACAGACTGCCCTAACTTACCTCCTCCCGACCACAGGGAGCAGCTCCTCATCAGTCAGGTTCTGAGGTCTCCCTGCTGGCCTGGAGTGGGAACTGTGTTGTGTGTTGGTTTAACTGCTAGAGAGATCCTTCGTTGCTCCCAATCATAACATCACACTCCCTAGGAGGAAGGTAATGCCACTGTGGCGACCGTACTCCTGGGGGCGCCACAAGTGCACTGATGCCCAGCCACTGCTAGATGATTCTGCTGGTACATTGACCCAGACCACTACATTCCCCTCGCACTCTATACAGCCAGAACTTGACCCTGATGAAACTCAGGTTCCCCTTCCCGCATAATATACCACCTTACACGGTGACAAAAAGGAAGGTGCAGATGAAAGTGCAGGTTCCTTGAGCAGGTGTGGGGGATACTCCTGGGCGACGGCACTGGCACAGGGCCCCTCATAGTACGCAAAAGTGTTTCTGCAGTTGGGAGGGGAGGGCCCACCCGCTGTCAGACACACCGCCGTACTATGAGGGGCCCTGTGCCAGTGCCGTCGCCAACGAGTGGGCCCCCCCTGCTTGCTCAGAATCACAGCACTTGCAAAGTTTAAATACTTACCTCTCCCTGCTCCACCTCCGTGACGTCTTTCGCGTTTCCTGACAGTGACATTCTGGTCAGAGAGCGCGATGACATCACGTCTGTACGCCCTCTGTCTAAACAATCCAAGTGCAGTGAGATGGAAGATGGGGACGACGAGGAGTCTAGACTAGTACAGGGATTCCCTAGCGAGGAGACTTATTTAATTGTTTTCAATGTTGGGACAGCAATTTTTGGGGAGCACTATACTCTGGAGAATGATATATGAGGCCCCCCATACACTGGAGCATTCCAAAGGTGGACATCAGACACTGGAGCAGCATTTACAGGGCCTATTATACACTGGAGCATTAGAAATGGGGCCTATTATATATGGAGCATTATTTGGGCCCATAAGACAGTGGAGCTTCATCCATGGGGACCAACATATACTGTAGCATTATGTGGAGCTCATCATATACTGTTTCAAACATTATATGAGACTAGAGTTGAGCGACTTTTGGTTTTTTAGGGTCGCGTTTCGTTTCGTGAAACCCGACTTTTCCAAAAGTCGGGTCGAGCAAGATCGTCCGATTATAGGGAAAAGTCGGGGTCGTCCCGAAACACGAAACCCAATGTAAGTCAATGGGGAATAAAAGTCGGCAGTGAGAGGAGGACAGGAAACACACCAACAGTGCCCATTTGAATGCCAAAAGCATCAATTCTTCTTACTTAAGCTTGTCAACCTTAATTAACTTCATAATACAAGTTACGCACTGAAAAATGGGGGTTATTTGGCTACAGACTGTGGGGGGGAGGGCTGGCTCCAGGTTTTCATGTGCCCTGGGCGAAAGAGCGCCCCTTTAACACATACCACAACTCATCATGCTCCGATACGGCAGAGAAATAGCGGTATAGTACAATGAAAAATACCTCACTTTTTACATCTCATGACGAGGCCCATCTATTTCTCCATACAGAATCATTGGTCCCATATAATGTTTGAAACAGTATATGATGAGCTCCACATAATGCTACAGTATATGTTGGTCCCCATGGATGAAGCTCTACTGTCTTATGTGCCCAAATAATGCTCCAAACATAATGGGCCCCATTTCTAATGCTCTAGTGTATAATGGGCCCTGTAAATGCTGCTCCAGTGTCTGATGTCCACCTTTGGAATGTTCCAGTGTATGGTGGGCCCCATCTATCATTCTCAGACGGTGTTAGGCCCAGTATGGATTGCACGTGATTGCACAAAGGTTAGAAAGGGTACCGTATCCCCAGATAACATGTATGGATAGCGTACACATTCAAAATATATGTCTCAGGAGGCAGGCTCAGACGGTGTTAGGCCCAGTATGGATTGCACGTGATTGCACAAAGGTTAGAAAGGGTACCGTATCCCCAGATAACATGTATGGATAGCGTACACATTCAAAATATATGTCTCAGGAGGCAGGCTCAGACGGTGTTAGGCCCAGTATGGATTGCACGTGATTGCACAAAGGTTAGAAAGGGTACCGTATCCCCGGATAACATGTATGGATAGCGTACACATTCAAAATATATGTCTCAGGAGGCAGGCTCAGACGGTGTTAGGCCCAGTATGGATTGCACGTGATTGCACAAAGGTTAGAAAGGGTACCGTATCCCCGGATAACATGTATGGATAGCGTACACATTCAAAATATATGTCTATACATCAGGAGGCAGGCTCAGACGGTGTCAGGCACAGTATGGATTTGACGGCCCAGATTACACAGCGGAGGAGCAGGGAGAGGTAAAGATTGCAAATGCTGGGGCCCTGCCCAAGCAAGGGGGGCCCACTCGTGGGCGTCGGTACTGGCACTGGGCCCCTCATAGTACAGCGGTGTGTCTGACGGGGGGTGTGCACCACCACCGTCAGAGACACTTGATTGCACTATGAGGGACCCTGTGCCAGTGCCCGCGCCCAAGAGTCGGCCTACCCACCTGTCCAGGGCAACGGCACTCGCACGGTGTCGTGCGCTAGGTGGTGACCCCGGCCATGGGGGGGGAGGCAGCACAGTTAGGGAGTTTTAGAAAGTGGCATATGTTGATGTTGGACATTCAGCTGATGCAAAAGGCGAAATAGGTGAAGTACCAGGAAGAGGTGGACCAAAGCAAGCCATTTTTCTGTCACCCTATGTGTCATCAGGGGAAGTTGGGACAAAGTCCTTGGAAACCCATGCGTGGTTCATTTTAATGAAGGTTAGATCATCCACATTTTGGGTTGACAGACGGGTCCTTTTTTCTGTCAGGATTGATCCAGCTGCACTGAAGACTCTTTCCGATAGCACACTTGCAGCTGGGCAAGCGAGCTCCTGTAAGGCATATTGGGCCAATTCAGGCCAGGTGTCCAGTTTAGCGGCCCAATAGTCAAAGGGGAATGACCTGTGTGGGAGAACATCGATATGGGAGGAAAAGTAGTTTGTAACCATAGTTGACAACTGCTGTCTCCTGTCACTTTCCATCGATGCAGTATTACCAGTTGTGTGAGCGGTATTTGAAAAATCAGTCCACAACATTGTCATGAAACCCCTGTCTCCAACGCCACTTCTGCTGTGTGCACCACGATCACCTCTGCCAAGCTGCCCCCGGCCCGTACGGCTCGTGTGAGAACCATCACCGCTGCTGTGTGCTGGGAATGCCTCAAGCAACCGTTTTACCAGAGTTGCTTGTTTATTAGCCAATATTAGGTCAAGGTTCTCCTGTGGCATGATGTTTTGTAATTTGCCTTTATAGCGTGGATCCAGGATGCTGGCCAACCAATAGTCGTCATCGTTCATTATTTTGGCAATGCGGGGGTCCCTTTTTAGGATCCGCAAGGCATAATCTGACATGTGGGCCAATGTTCCCGGTGTCAATGATGCACTGCGAGTGCTGGGTGGAGGAGCACTTTCTGGCAAATCCACATCCCTCCAGTCACACACAAACCCTGTACCAGACCTTGCCACGCCAACATTTTCACTTGCCCCACGAGATGCATCCTCCTCCCCTAAGTAATCATCCCCATCATCATCCTCCTCCTCCTCTTCTTCCTCCACCTCGTCCAGGAGAGGTCCCTGAGCAGACAATGGCTGAATGTCATCAAGGATTCCCTCCTCCTCTTCCTCCTCATCAACATTGGCTGCAGACGCCTGCTCCTTAAGGTGCGTCAAAGTTTGCATGAGCAGACGCATAAGTGGGATGCTCATGCTTAGGATGGCGTCGTCTGCGCTTACCAGCCGTGTGCATTCCTCAAAACACTGAAGGACTTTACAAAGGTCTTTCAGCTTTGACCACTGCACACCTGTCAACTCCATGTCTGCTCTCAAAGTGCCTGGCCGTGTATCCTCCCACAAATGCATTATGGCCTGCCTCTGCTCGCACAGCCGCTCCACCATGTGCAGGGTGGAGTTCCACCTTGTTGCAATGTCGATAATGAGGCGGTGGTTGGGAAGGTGGAGCAATCGCTGCAGCTTCTGCATACGAACGGAGTGTACAGGCGACCGGCGGATGTGCGCGCACAGTCTTCGCACCTTCTGGAGCAGGGCTGTTAACTCCGGATAATTTTTGAGGAAGCACTGCACCACCAGGTTCAAGGTGTGAGCCAAGCAAGGTATGTGGCTGAGTTTTGAAAGGGCTATGGCTGCCACAAAATTACGGCCGTTATCACTAACTACCTTGCCTCGCTCGAGATGTACACTGCCGAGCCATGACTCAGTTTGTCGCTTCAAGTACTCGGCCAGCACCTCGGCGGTGTGTCTGTCGCCCAAACACATCATCTGCAACACAGCCTGCTGACGCTTTCCACTAGCTGCTCGATAGGGGGACACATCGTGTGCAACAGTGGCAGCTGCAGATGGAGTGCTCGTACGACTGCGCTCTGTGGACGAGCTTTCGCTTCTGGAGGAGGAGGAGGAGGAGGAGGGTCGAACGCCTACAGCCAACTGTTTCCTATACCGTGGGCTAGGCAGCACTGTCCCACCACCGCTGTCCCCTGTGGACCCTGCATCCACCACATTAACCCAGTGCGCAGTGATGGACACGTAACGGCCCTGGCCATGCCGACTGGACCATGCATCAGTTGTGAGGTGCACCTTTCCGCTCACTGACTGCTTGAGTGCATGGACAATGCGGTCTTTTACATGATGGTGGAGGGCTGGGATGGCTTTGCGAGAGAAGAAGTGGCGACTGGGTAGGTCATAGCGTGGTACTGCATAGGCCATGAGTTCGCGGAAAGCTGTGCTTTCCACCAACCGAAAGGGCATCATCTCAAACGAGATTAGTTTGGCAATGTGGGCGTTCAAACCCAGTGTACGCGGATGAGAGACTGAGTACTTTCTTGACCTACTCATAGTGTCTGGGAGGGTGAGCTGGACTTGAGAGCTGCATATGGTGGAAGTAGCGGTGGACAGGGCGGACTGAGAGAGGGTTGATGATGGAGTTGGTGTTCTTTCTGATGGCCTAGAATCAGTCTTTCGTTGATATAACAGTGGGATTCCCTGACTGCTGTGGTCTTGCAACGACACCTCAACATTTGCTGCTGTGCTAACCGGTGGGCTTACAGTGGGGGAAACAATGTAGCGTTGCTGACTACCTTCGTTGTGATCAGTTGCACATGTGGCACTTGAGGTTTGGTGTTGTGTCCACGCTTGCAAGTGCATGCTGGTTAAATGTCTAAGCATGCAACTGGTATTCAAATTTTTCAGATTTTTCCCTCGGCTAAAGGTCTTTGCGCACTTCTTACAGATAACCTTGGCCTGATCATGAGGATTTTGTTCAAAAAAGTGCCACACTGCACTCTTCCTACTTTGGCAGACATTTTGCGGCCTAGCACGCTGTGATCTTTTGACCCTCTGGACAAGCTGTCCAGCAACTCTTTTGATGTTTGGAACCTGTCTTTGGAGTGCTCCGGGCCTGCCAGATAACAGCTGTTGCGATGTCGATGTCTGCTGTGGATGCTCCTCATCTGAGCTATTGGAAGCAGCACCCTCTTCCCCCAATGGATGCCAATCTGGGTCAACAACTGGGTCATCCATCACCTCCTCTTCTATGTCATGTGCACCTTCCTCTGTGTCACCGTGTATGGTGGTATAGTGTGCGGGAAGGGGCACCTGAGTCTCATCAGGGTCAGAATCTGGCTCTGTACACTGCGAGGACAATGTAGTGCTCTGAGTGAATGTACCAGCAGAATCATCCATCAGCGGCTGTGCATCAGTGCACTCCATGTCAGATTCATCTTGGCCTGGGTAATTCACCATTTGACTTGATAATCCAGGCATGGTATGTGAAAACAGCTCCATGGAGTAATCAGTAGTATGGCCTGCATCATCCTTCAATCTTGGTTGGGGTGAAGGACACAAGGAAAGGTGTGGTTCATGAACATGAGCCTCCAATGACGACTCAGTGCTTTTACTTTTTACAACTGAAGAAGAGGAGGCGATAGAGCTGGAGGCTGAGTCAGCAATGTAAGACAAAACTTTTTCCTGATGCTCTGGCTTTAAAAGCGGTTTGCCAACTCCTAGAAAACTAAGCGTTCGAGGCCTTATGTAGCCAGACGATGACGCAGGGTCAGCACCTTCTGCATTCGGTCCTATTTTGCTCTTGCCACTACCATCAGATCCACCACCAACACCATCATTACCAGCTGCCAACCCCCGCCCAATTCCACGGCCTCTTCCACCAGCCTTCCTCATTTTTGGTAGAAATGTAGACAAAATCCAACAAACTATATAGTAATGTAAAACAAGGTACAAGGTATCTATAGGACAGGGGAGATTTTGAATTTCTGCAGACACTTGTGGACACTGGACACTTTTGGATTGTGTGAGGCCCACTGATATCTGAGCGCTATGTGACAGGCTCGATGGCACAGCTGTGACCAAAGTGACTAGAGGATAAGGGAGATTTTGAATCTCTGCACACACTTTTGGACACTGGACACATTTGGATTGTGTGAGGCCCAATGAATATCTGAGCGCTATGTGACAGGCTCGATGGCACAGCTGTGACAAAAGTGACTAGAGGATAAGGGAGATTTTGAATCTCTGCACACACTTTTGGACACTGGATGGACTTTTGGATTGTGTGAGGCCCACTGATATCTGAGCGCTATGTGACAGGCTCGATGGCACAGCTGTGACCAAAGTGACTAGAGGATAAGGGAGATTTTGAATCTCTGCACACACTTTTGGACACTGGATGGACACTTTTGGATTGTGTGAGGCCCACTGATATCTGAGCGCTATGTGACAGGCTCGATGGCACAGCTGTGACCAAAGTGACTAGAGGATAAGGGAGATTTTGAATCTCTGCACACACTTTTGGACACGACACTTTTGGATTGTGTGAGGCCCAATGAATATCTGAGCGCTATGTGACAGGCTCGATGGCACAGCTGTGACAAAAGTGACTAGAGGATAAGGGAGATTTTGAATCTCTGCACACACTTTTGGACACTGGATGGACACTTTTGGATTGTGTGAGGCCCACTGATATCTGAGCGCTATGTGACAGGCTCGATGGCACAGCTGTGACCAAAGTGACTAGAGGATAAGGGAGATTTTGAATCTCTGCACACACTTTTGGACACTGGATGGACACTTTTGGATTGTGTGAGGCCCACTGATATCTGAGCGCTATGTGACAGGCTCGATGGCACAGCTGTGACCAAAGTGACTAGAGGATAAGGGAGATTTTGAATCTCTGCACACACTTTTGGACACTGGACACTTTTGGATTGTGTGAGGCCCAATGAATATCTGAGCGCTATGTGACAGGCTCGATGGCACAGCTGTGACCAAAGTGACTAGAGGATAAGGGAGATTTTGAATCTCTGCACACACTTTTGGACACTGGATGGACACTTTTGGATTGTGTGAGGCCCACTGATATCTGAGCGCTATGTGACAGGCTCGATGGCACAGCTGTGACCAAAGTGACTAGAGGATAAGGGAGATATTGAATCTCTGCACACACTTTTGGACACTGGATGGACACTTTTGGATTGTGTGAGGCCCACTGATATCTGAGCGCTATGTGACAGGCTCGATGGCACAGCTGTGACCAAAGTGACTAGAGGATAAGGGAGATTTTGAATCTCTGCACACACTTTTGGACACTGGACACTTTTGGATTGTGTGAGGCCCAATGAATATCTGAGCGCTATGTGACAGGCTCGATGGCACAGCTGTGACAAAAGTGACTAGAGGATAAGGGAGATTGGATTGCTTTTAAAAAAGCAGTTTGCGGAGCAGTGGGTAAACAGCAATGCAGGAATGTCAGGAAGCCTTAGAAGGCAGCCCAACAACCAACACCACTGATACACCACTATATATCCTCCCCTTGCACTGCACACACAGTGACTGGTGTGTTGTGCAGGCCAAATTGCTAGCAGCAGAAGCAGTTTTTTTGTCTTCTCAGCAGGACAAAAAAAAAAAATTGGGATTGCTTTTAAAAAAGCAGTTTGCGGAGCAGTGGGTAAACAGCAATGCAGGAATGTCAGAAAGCCTTAGAAGGCAGCCCAACAACCAACACCACTGATACACCACTATATAGCCTCCCCTTGCACTGCACACACAGTGACTTGTGTATTGTGCAGGCCAAATCGCTAGCAGCAGAAGCAGTTTTTTTGTCTTCTTCCCTGCCTAACGCTCTCCCTACAGAATCAGCAGCAACCTCTCCCTATACTAAGATCGGCAGAAGTAAGATGGCGGTCGGCGTGCACGCCCTTTTATACCCCCTGTGACGCCCACCAAAGCAAGCCAATCACTTGCATGCCCTTCTAAAAGATGGTGGTGACCCGTGCCTATGTCATCACGTTGCCCACAGTGTCCGTGGATCCTGATTGGCTGAAAAAGAGCGCAAAACAAACTTTTGAAACGCGACTTTGGCGCGTAAGTCGCCGACCTCGTGGCCGACCTCATCCTAGGTCGGGTTTCGTTTCATGAAACCCGACTTTGCCAAAAGTCGGCGACTTTTGAATTTTTTCGACTCGTTTCGCTCAACTCTATATGAGACCAATGATTCTGTATGGAGAAATATATGGGCCTCATTACTCTGTATAGCGCACTATGCGGTGGCCATAATACTGTATGGAGTAATATACTGTCCGTTTTTGGAGCTATTGGAGAAATTAAAATGGATATCAGTCATGAGATGTAAGAAGTGTACTATACAGCTATTTCTCTGCCGTATAGGAGGATCATGAATTTGGGCATGTGTTAAAGGAGCCCAGTGACTCTTTGGCCCAGGACTCACGAAAATTTGAAGCCAGCCCTACCCCCCCTCAACTTTAGCCAAATAACCCCCAGTTTTCAAAGCCTAACAATTATTATAAAGTAAATTAAGGTTGACAAGCTTAAGTAATAAGAATTGATGTTTTTGGCATTAAAATGGGCACTGTAGGTGTGTTTCCTGTCCTCCACTCCCTGCCGACCTTGGTTCCCCATTGACTTGCATTGGGTTTCGTGTTTCAGTCGGCCTTTGACTTTTCACGATAATCGGCCGATTGCGTTCGACCCGACTTTTGAGAAAGTCGGGTTTCATGAAACCCGACTCGGCCCGAAAAAAGGCAAAGTCGCTCATCTCTACCCACTACCCTTATATTGTTTCTCCTGAACCTGTTCTCCAAATCGTCTACTTTTGCCCATAAGCTTGAGATTAGTTGATCATGTCAGCATGAGTCCCATTCCATTTGGGGTATTTTATCTTCTAATTCACTGATCGCCCTTCTGCTGCTGTAGGAAACTTTTTGCAGATTTTGCCGCATGTAGGAAAAATAGGATGTAGCAGAGCTGCAGTGTGTTACAGTGGTGAACACATCTTTCAATGTAGGCTCAGTCTCCTGCTGTTATGGGCTGTTAGCAAAAGAAGCATCTCTGGCTTGGGATTGTAAGGCAGGGAGAACCTCAGGATCGTGTTTATCAAAGTTCCTTGATTTCCCTATGGGCATTGCGGGTCGTCCATTATCCCCCATCAAGTGACAAATATGCCTTTATAGAAGTGGGAACCTTTTTTCCTGGGGTCCTAGTAAAGCTGGATACCTTCACCGCCGCATTAGCTGCCACCGCTTTTCCCACCCTTATACCTGCCAAAGGCGTATCCAGCGCCATCTGGGATTTCTCTGCCCGCTGTGTGAGCCACTTCCCAGAGCTTTTTACCTGCCATAATGATGCTGCTGATGGGTGTCCAAGATATTCCGAAGTACAGGATCGCAGGGGCGCAGTGGAGTTTTATGCAGGCCATTGTCCCCAGAGCTGTTGTGCTGAAAGACCGCCCACATGCCCGGCCAAGGCATGCCTCCCAAATTATTTGTTAAATATTCCATTTATATATTGTTAAAGCATGTGCAAACGTGAAGCCTTATTTTCCCACTACTTCATATTACTTTGCAAATGGACTGCTTGCATCATATGACCACTGCTTGGTATTTCATCCAAGCTGAAAGAGGTTGGTAGGTGAATGTATTTTTCCATTTTATTTTAACCCCTTAATGACCGCCGATACGCCTTTTAACGGCGGCAGTTAAGGGTACTTATATCTCAATGTGCTTTTTAATTTTTTAATAAGGCTGTAGCGCCCTCCCAGAGTCGGATAATCTCGGGGGTCTCAGCTACTGGAGCTAGCTGAGATCCTGGAGAACATAATCAGGGCCGGATTTTACGGTCCCCTGTCACGTGATTGCCGTTATTCACCGAAAAAATAATCCGATCTCCCGGCCCTTCTCCTCACTTCCTGGAAAAAAATGGCGGGCACATGGCAACAATAGGGAATTTTTACTATTGGTTCCTTTTGATCACTGTGATTTACAACAAATAGTAAATGAAATAACCCTTTGTCACCCCGTTAGTTAGATAAAAATTATAAAATGCAGTTTTAAATTTTTTTTCCATCCGTTAGGGTTGGGGTTAGGATTGCCATAGGGTTTAGGGTTGTGGGTAAAGTTGTGTTAGGGTGTGGGTTTGGGTAGTGTTAGAAGTAGGGCTCATACCCACATGCGAGAAATATGGACGAGTGCAATCCGTTAAAAAAATGGATTGCACTCGTCCAATGCTATTCAATCATTTCAGCTGAAATCGGACTGAGAAAAAAATTGCAGTATGCTGCGATTTGCTGCGTATCTCGGATGAGACTAGCCAATGCAAGTCAACGGGTGCGAGAATAAAAACGCACAGAATAGGGACCATCCTTATGCCATCCATTTTTGACAGATACATTACCATTCTGTTTAATAGAAAACTGTAAATGGTCCTGTAAATTACTGTAGAAAAATGGTTGCATACGCATGTCATACGGAAGTTATACGGATGCTATGTGAGAAAAATCAGATTGTACTTGCATGACACTCATCCGTTTTTTCAGTCCGGAAATCGGATAGTTTTTTTCTCAGAAATGGGTATGAGCCCTTAGAGTTAGAATTGGGGATTTTTCAAAAGTAAACAAAAAAATGACGATGATATACGGATTGTGTTGAATACAAGTGCTCACTACTCGACTTTGCATCGGGTTCTCGGATATGCACAAAGTATCACGGATTCCCACATTCCCACATTTTTGGGGGGTGTCTATCAGCCGTAAAACATGCAAGGCAGGAACTTGAGCATGTCACTCCAGCACCCACAATATTCGGTGCATACCCAAGCACCCGATACAAACTGGACTCAAGTGCACTCAACACTAATGATGACATATTCAATATGACAACCTAATGTTATCAAATTCTGTGTTGTAACTGTGGGTTTAAATGCTCACTATGCCACTGAATTAAATCCTTGAGAGGTGTGGTTTACAAAATGGGCTCACTTGTGGGGGGTTTCCACTGTTTAGGCACATTGAGGCCTCTCCAAACGCTACATGGCGTCTGCTATTGATTCCAGCCAATGATGCATTCAAAAAATCAAACGGTGCTTCTTCCAAGCCCTGCCATGCACCTAAACAGTAGATTTCCCCCACATATGAGGTATCAGCATTCTCAGGAGAAGTTGCACAACACATTTTAGGGTCCATTTTCTCTTGTTATCCTTGTGAAAATAAAAAAGTTTGGGTCTAAAGTAAATTTTTTGTGAAAAAAGTTAAATGTTAATTTTTTCCTTTCACATTGCTTCAGTTCTCTTGAAGCACCTGAAGGGTTAAAAACTTCTTGAAGGTGATTTTGAGCACCTTGAGATGTTTTCAGTTTTTAGAATTATGCCACTTTTCGGTATTTTCTGTCATATAGACCCCTCAAAGTCATTTCAAATGTGATATGGTCCATAAAAAAGATGGTTTTGTAAATTTTGTCGGAAAAATGTGAAATCGCTGGTCAAATTTTAACCCTTCTAACTTACTAACAAAAAATTATGTATTAAAATTTTGCTGATGTAAAGTTGACATGTGGGAAATGTTATTTATGAACTATTTTGTGTGACATATCTCTCTGATTTAAGGACACAAAAACTAAAAGTTTTAAAATTTAAACATTTTTTTCATAAATAAATGCAAGTCATATCGAAGAAATTTGATCACTATCATGAAGTACAATATGTCACAAAAAACTATCTCCGAATCACTGGGATCTGTTGAAGCGTTCCAGAGTTATTACCACATAAAGTAACAGTGGTCAGAATTGTAAAATTTGTCTTGCTCATTAAGGTCAAAATTGGCTTGGTCACTAAGGGGTTAAACAACTTTTTAGGATTTTACTTTTTTTTTACCAAAACAATACAACATTATACAATGTTTTGGTAATACATAACAAAACATTCCCAGATTTTCTGCTGGTGTAAGATAGCTCACATTAGCTTCCAACAGTTTTTTTATTCATTTTTAAGACTACTATGGGCACCATTTGTGAAATAAAATATAGTAGCGGATATCCTCTTTAAATTTACTAAGAAAACTTCACTTTTTTAAGTGTTATCTACAGTTGTGGCCAAAAGTATTGACACCCCTGCAATTCTGTCAGATAATACTCAGTTTCTTCCTGAAAATGATTGCAAACACAAATTCTTTGGTATTATTATCTTCATTTAATTTGTCTTAAATGAAAAAACACAAAAAGAATTGTCCTAAAGCCAAATTGGATATAATTCCACGCCAAACATAAAAAAGAGGGTGGACAAAAGTATTGGCACTGTTCAAAAAATCATGTGATGCTTCTCTAATTTGTGTAATTAACAGCACCTGTAACTTACCTGTGGCACCTAACAGGTGTTGGCAATAGCTAAATCACACTTGCAGCCAGTTGACATGGATTAAAGTTGACTCAACCTCTGTCCTGTGTCCTTGTGTGTACCACATTGAGCATGGAGAAAAGAAAGAAGACCAAAGTACTGTCTGAGGACTTGAGAAACCAAATTGTGAGGAAGCATGAGCAATCTCAAGGCTACAAGTCCATCTCCAAAGACCTGAATGTTCCTGTGTCTACCGTGCGTAGTGTCATCAAGAAGTTTAAAGCCCATGGCACTGTGGCTAACCTCCCTAGATGTAGACAGAAAAGAAAAATTGACAAGATATTTCAACGCAAGATTGTGCGGATGTTGGATAAAGGACCTCGACTAACATCCAAACAAGTTCAAGCTGCCCTGCAGTCTGAGGGTACAACAGTGTCAACCCATACTATCCGTCGGCGTCTGAATGAAAAGGGACTGTATGGTAGGAGACCCAGGAAGACCCCACTTCTTACCCCGAGACATAAAAAAGCCAGGCTGGAGTTTGCAAAAACTTACCTGAAAAAGCCTAAAACGTTTTGGAAGAATGTTCTCTGGTCAGATGAGACAAAAGTAGAGCTTTTTGGGCAAAGGCATCAACATAGAGTTTACAGGAGAAAAAAAAGAGGCATTCAAAGAAAAAAACTCGGTCCCTACAGTCAAACATGGC
This sequence comes from Dendrobates tinctorius, assembly GCF_039654945.1. Taxonomy (NCBI): domain Eukaryota; kingdom Metazoa; phylum Chordata; class Amphibia; order Anura; family Dendrobatidae; genus Dendrobates; species Dendrobates tinctorius. The sequence continues at coordinate 24,973,399 of NW_027361827.1, read as the reverse complement.
GGAGGTTCCCTGATGTTTTGGGGTTGCTTTGCTGCCTCTGGCACTGGACTGCTTGACCGTGTGCATGGCATTATGAAGTCTGAAGACTACCAACAAATTTTGCAGCATAATGTAGGGCCCAGTGTGAGAAAGCTGGGTCTCCCTCAGAGGTCATGGGTCTTCCAGCAGGACAATGACCCAAAACACACTTCAAAAAGCACTAGAAAATGGTTTGAGAGAGAGCACTGGAGACTTCTAATGTGGCCAGCAATGATTCCAGACCTGAATCCCATAGAACACCTGTGGAGAGATCTAAAAATGGCAGTTTGGAGAAGGCATCCTTCAAATATCAGGGACCTGGAGCAGTTTGCCAAAGAAGAATGGTCTAAAATTCCAGCAGAGCATTGTAAGAAACTCATTGATGGTTACCGGAAGCGGTTGGTCACAGTTATTTTGGCTAAAGGTTGTGCAACCAAGTATTAGCCTGAGGGTGCCAATACTTTTGTCTGGCCCATTTTTGGAGTTTTGTGTGAAATGATCAATGTTTTGCTTTTTGCTTCATTCTCTTTTGTGTTTTTTCATTTAAGACAAATTAAATGAAGATAATAATACCAAAGAATTTGTGTTTGCAATCATTTTCAGGAAGAAACTGAGTATTATCTAACAGAATTGCAGGGGTGTCAATACTTTTGGCCACAACTGTACCTAAGGCCTCATTCAGACATCATTACAGTGTTAATCACAGACTGCCCACTGATGCCATCCATGTGTGGTCTCTGATTTTCATGGTCCTATAGACTTTTTACATCCTAGATGTCAATCGATCAAAAGCGAACATGTCTCCACACAGCCCACAAAAAAAGCCACCGACATGTGAACAACTCCATAGACTATAATGGGTACGTATTGTATCCATGAATACCACAGATATAATATGTACTTGAAAAACGGAACAGACACCAATTACTGTAGGGTTCAAGGAAGGAGGATGACCAGTAGTAAGCTATTTACCCCGTATCTCGTCACACGGTTCTACAAGAGAAAAACAACAGGCTATATTGATTGACATATAGTTATGTCATATGGCAAAATAGTGTCATGAAAAAAAGTTTCTAATAAAAGAAACAAGCCTTCATATGGCTATAGCCACAAGAAATCATGGCTCTCAAAGTGCAGTGATAAAAAAATGAAAAAGATCAGTACGCCCTTTTAATTGTATTTGTTTGAGGAACAAAAAAAATCTTAATTTACAAGTGGTTCACCTGTACAAACTGTGCAACGGAGAGCTGTATGAGCAAAACAGTGGGGTTGTACTGTAAAGCATACCACTTTTTATTCACGCATGCTTTTTCTTTGTTGAAGGCTTTTGCAGATATGCTGAAAGTCAATACCGCTCTAAAGAGCTTAAACGTGGAGTCTAATTTCATCAGCGGAACAGGAATCTTAGCTCTTGTGGAATCTCTCCAGCAAAACACATCATTGGTGGAGCTGAAGATAGACAATCAGGTATATTGAGAAATGTTCCTATTAGTGTTTGGTGACCATATCATCTTGGTCCATGGCATCCTGTATCAGTGTTTGATGACCATTACTCCAAATCATCCTATATTCAGATTTTTGAAAGATTGGAGATTTTCATTCCTCCACTACTGAGAAATTAGTGTTTGAATCAACATGCTAAGGCTGTACATCTGAAGCCTCTGTCACAAAAACCCTATTCCCCGTGCAGCATTGATTACTCCTTGATTGACAACCTTTATGCTCTGTGTCTTCAGGCAAAAGAGATGTTAGTCACCTGGGTGCAGGCTCGGACTGGCCCACAGGGTAACAGGGAAATCCCCTGGTGGGTCCTTGGTGCAGATCTGGGCCCCCAACCCCACTGTATGGGCAGTACTTGGCATAATTTGCTTGATTCACTCTGTATAGAAAAAAGCAGCATCTCATCACCCATTAACTAAACTGCCCAGTTTATCATATAGATGTAGAGTTAAATTTGTGAACGAGTGTAATGGAATATGTGTATGCAGGTGAAAAGTGGGCCCCCAAAGTCAATGCTGCTGGTGGACCCTTGGCATCCCAGTCCAACACTGCCTGGGTGGGTAATAGAGCTGGAATGACAGAGGCTTTAGTTCTTAATTATATATCACTCCAAACGCTGACTTCAGTCACGAGGAACATGCTGGCCATGTAAAGGTATTGCTGGACTTGTCTTCGAAAGAGCTACATCCACATATAAATAGTTTGTGGTGTGAAATCCTGTTGACAGATTCCCTCAACCTCTTACCAGTAAGTTCAGTGTTGGCTCCTTGTCCTTGATGTGGGTTCAGTGGCTGAGCCTGCATCTTTCCTGGCAGACGGTGACTGTGTTAATCAGCCATCATATACCGCTAACAGCTGCCAGTGGAGCGGAGTACTGCCTGTGTCCGTTAACCTGTTAAATGCCACTGTCAGTTCTGTGACAGCAGCATTTACAGTACGATGCCTGATGGTGCGCTGTTCTAAGCACCTACAGGTGCCCCAGACAGTGATGCACCAATCACTTTCCATGACAGCCAAAGGATTACTGAAGACCACTTGTCCATCATGACAGTGCCTCCATCCAGGCTATCATAAAAAAAAGTTTTTTTTTCTATACACAGCAGCACTTTAGTATTATTGTGTAGAGTACAAACAATAGGACAATCACAGGTACAAGTCCCCTAAGAGGGACTGACAAATACATTGAACATGAAAAAAAAATATGTTTTTTAAAAATATCAAATTTAAATTACCCCTCCTTTTCCCAACCTAAACATTAATAAATATAAAAAATACACATATGTGGTATCTCCACATCCCTTAAAGGTCCGATATATTAAAATATAGAGTTAATTAACACAATTGGTAAAATAAATAAATTCGAAATGCCAGAATGGCTGACTTTTGGCCACCACAGCACCACAAAAAATGCAATAAAAAGCAATCCAAACTTCGTTATGCACCCCAAAGTGCTATGAATAAATATGTCTCCTACGTCACAAAAAAACAATCTGTCATAAAGCTCCATCTATACACAGCAGTACTGTAGTATTGCTGTGTATAGTACAAACAATAGGAGAATCACAGGTTCAAGTCCCCTAAGGGGAGTAATAAATAAATTGAAAAAATGGCGGCACAAGTGAATTTTGTTTTACAAATGTACAATTTTTTTCACTTAAAAAAATCTATTCAAATCACATTGCTTGGTAATTACTACAGCAGCATGAAAATGTAAAAACTGTAAAAAAAAAACAAAAAAAAAAAAAAAACTGTGAAAACAAAAATAGATGATGCAATTCAAAAGCACTACCTGTTCTGCAAAAACCAAACCCTCATACGACTATATTGACAGAGAAATAAAAAAAGGTATAGCATTTAGAAGGAGAGGAAAAACGAAAGTGCAAAAATGAGTTCGAGAAGCTGTTCAACTGGGCTGTTTTGATGCTTTTACCTTAAGGCTACGTTCACACGTTGCGGTTTTTTCGCGGCAGTTTTAAACGCGCGATTTTGCCACGAAAATGCGAAAAATAAGCATCCCATGCATTCCTATGGGATTCCGTAATTAGCTGCGTTTTTTTCCGTGGCGGAATCGCTTCGCGGTAAAAAATGCAGCATGCTCATTAATTTTGCGGAATCGTGGTGATCCCACACCCATAGAAATGCATTGTTCTGCTTACTTTCCGCATGTGGCTGTGCCCACCATGCGAAAAGTAAGCAGAACATTTGCGGATGGTACCCACGGTTCAGAGGAGAGGAGATTCTCCTCCAGGCTCTGGGTACCATATCCCTGTAAAAAAAAAAGAATTAAAATAAAAAATCATGTTATATTCACCTTGCGACGGCCACCGATCTTCTTCGCGCCTCTCTCCACGCTCCCGGCATCTTCCGGTCCCAGAAATCCTTTGCGCGAATGACCGCGATGACCTCGCGGCATCGTGAGACGCGACGTCATTGTGGTCTCGTGAGACGCGACGTCATTGTGGTCTCGTGAGACGCGACGTCATTGTGGTCTCGTGAGACGCGACGTCATCGTGGTCACGCGAGGACGAGACAAGGATTACTGGGACCGGAAGATGCCGGGATCGTGGAGAGAGGCGGGAAGAAGATCGGGCTGTTGGGAGGTGAGAATAACATTATTTTTTATTTTTTGTATTATTTTTACATCCTATCTTTTACTACTGATGCCGCATAGGCAGCCTCAATAGTAAAGCAGGAAAAATGCTGCGTTTCCACACATGGGATCAAGCCCTAAGGATTGTTTGTAACTGAAGTGAAATGTAAGTCTTTGGGAGTGAAGTTACATTATACTTTTACAGAGATTCTGCTCAGTAATCTTGAACAGGTATTACAATGTAAACTAGAATTTTTAGCATTTTAGTCTCCGTGACAAAATAGCAGTTGTAGAAAACGGAGTATTACAAATAACACTGGTTTCTCACACTCTACTAATTATTTACTTTCAAAATTTCTTCTAGAGCCAACCACTTGGTAATAAAGTGGAAATGGAAATTGCAAGTATGCTAGAAAAAAATTCAACACTTCTCAAATTTGGTTATCATTTCACCCAGCAAGGACCGAGATTGCGAGCATCTACTGCTATGATGAATAATAATGATCTTGGTAAGATGATAATACTGATACTGGGTAATATATCTGACATCTGCAACATGATTGTAATATTCAGAATGTTTTTGCTTTCTGCTGAAATAGAGATCAATTGTTTGCTTGAAGGTTTTGGTGCCACCTGTTACTCAAAGTCTTTTATTAGATCATGTTAGTTGTAGCGCTTGCCACAAGTTGCATGTATGAAAGACAGTAATAACAAGATTTACAGAAGCACTCCTATAAACTTTTTTTTTTTTCTAAATCTGTGTATGTGTGTGCGGACGTCTTTTCCGGTATCGAGCACTGCTGCGGTCCTCTTGTGAGTTACGTCACCGCTTATCACCGGATTACTCTTATGGCCTATGCGTGAGACAGAAGTCTCTTATATATTGTATGTCAACAAAGCCTACTTGTGAAAGTCATGGAAGAAGACCAAGGAGGAAACTGTTGAAAAGCAAATTAAAAAAACAGCGAGATTGAAATTTGGCAAAATACATTTTGAAAAGCCACAAAGTCTCTGGAAGAATTCCCTTTGGACAGACAAAACAAAATGGGAGTTTTTTCGCAAGTAACATCAGCTTGATGTTCACTGATGCAAAAATGAAGCAAAGAAGAAAAAAAAGAACATTGCACCTACTGTGAAATGGAGCCTTGGTTTTGTTGTTTTGGTACGGTTTACCTGCATCTGGCTCAGGGTGCTGTGAATCTGTGCAGGGTACAATGAAATCTCAAGACTAAGGCCGGCGTCAGACTTGCAAGAAACTTACACGAGTCTTGCATCTCAATATCCGGCACTGCCACTGGCACTCGGGACCAGAGTGTGTGGCTGCAAGTGTTTCTATGCAGCTGAGAGCTCCGGTCCCAAGTGTTGGCGGCAGTGCCGGGTATTGAGATGCGAGACTCGTGCGAGTTTCTTGCAAGTCTGACCCCGGCCTTATAAGGCATTCCGGAGCCAAATATGCTGTCTAGTGCCAGAAAGGTGTGTCTGATTTGATGGTCATGGGTCCTCCAACAAGATAATGTCCCAAAACATGGCAAAAACATTCAAGAATGACAAAGAGCAAAGCATTGGACTATGCTAAAGTGGCCTTCTATGAGCCCTGATCTAACTCCTATTGAACAGCTGTGGAAGGAGCTGAAACATGTAGTCTGGAAAAGGCAACCTTCACTCCCGAGACCTCTTGAGTAGTTCGCTCATGAGGAGTAGGGCAAAATACCTGTGGACTAGTTCAGAAGCCTCATTGAGAGCTGCAGAAATTGTCTCTTTGTAGTGATTACCTGAAAAGTTTGTACAACAAAATCTTAAGCTAAGGAGGCCATCATTTTTGTCCAAGCTATTTTCATTAGTTTTTTATTATTTTATTATTATTATTTTTCTGATCAACCACAATTCAAAAGCAGTGTCTGATTTTCATTAGATATTACTTTTCTTAGTTGCAAGTTATTTCAGTGACCATTGTGGGTTTTTCTATCTTTAACAGAAGGTGTATCAACAATTTTTGTCCATGCCTGTACACGTATACACAGGTTTGGGGGAAAAGGTTCATGGGAGGGCTTCTTTATCAAAACATAGAAAAATGCAAATCTTTGCTAGGACATAAAAAAAAACACACTGTATATTACTGTAATAATATATTTGAAAGGAACTTAACATGTCTATGAACTAGGCATAGGATATGGCACAGGTCTGTTAATGATCTGAGGATTCTTGTGTTACTGGTCTATAGGAAAGTAATTTGGAGAATAAACTATTCTGAACCCAAGTAATCATTTAAAAAGAAGAGAGGACTCCAGAGACTATATACATACTCGTGTATAAGCCGCCCCCCTCGGCTTATACACAAGTCAATTGTCCCAGAGGGACGGTGGGGGAGGAGGAGCAGCGGAGCAGTGGGTCACAGAGGCAGCAGCTGGCGGCTGTAATTGTGCCTGCTGCTAAAGAGAAATGAATATTCATTTCTCTTATAGTGTGCACAATGACACCCACAGTCGCCGGTTTCCAGAAGACATCCAACTCACCTTCCTGCTGCATCTCGTTGGTTCCAGCGCCAGCAGCATTTCCGGCCGAGCGATCACGTGGCCCCGCTCATTAAGGTAATGAATATGCATGCCTCTCCACTCCCATAGGCGTGGAGTGAATATTCTTTACCTTAATGAGCAGTGCCACGTGATCACTCGGCAGAACGGGAACGAGATGCATTGAGGGTGCGCGAGCAAGGTGAGTACGATGTTTGTTTGTTTTTTAATAGGAAACATGCATACAAGGATAGGGGATAATGAGCCATGCATACAAGGACAGCGATGGGGGGAGCCATGCATACAATGACAGGAATCGAGGAGACATGCTTAGAAGGGTAGGAGATAATGAACCATGCATACAAGGACAGGGACGGGGGAGCCATGCATACCAGGACAGCGATGGGGGAGCCATGCATACTAGGATAGGGGATAAGAAGCCATGCATACCAGGACAGGGATGAAGTGACAATGCATACCCGGCTTATACTCAAGTCAATAAGCTTACCTAGTTTTTCGTGGCAAAATTAAGTGCCTCGGCTTATACTCGAGTATATATAGTAAACCTATAATATTATGAAGTCATGACCTCCAAATGATACATAAAAGATATTTTTATTAACAACCATTGAAAAGATCCAAAAGATAAAACCAAAAATTATATCAATACAGTATGTAAAAGATCAAAACTTAATCGTATTGACTCACAAAAGGGTCAGATATGAGGTTCCCAGTTACAACTCAAAGAAAAGGAGACACACCAAGGCAAATGGGTATCAGTAGTGAGTGAATGTTCCACCGAATAGTAAATGATCAATAAAAATCGATAACAAATGAAAGTGCATGAGTTCAAAAGAGTGTGTATTCCACCAGTGGGGTATATCACTATAGTCGAATACACTAGAGTGGAATACTATGTAAAAATCTTTATTGTGGTTCTCCTGAGGAATAAACTGCAATCTATTTCTGTTCATCGGAATTCTTCAAAAGCAGCGCAGCACACCATCATGGTTTTTTACTCTATATCTGGTTTAAAACCTGCACCCAATTTTATAAATGTACCCTTAAGTGTTACATTATCCTTATCTGCCTTGGTGACGATAGCAATAGACATGTGTATAGAATAGAATAAAAAACATCAAATTTCATTTAGAACATGTTTGTTGTATATTTTTCATCATGTCCGTATACAGGATATGACAGATAAGTGATGTGCTTCTTGTTTACAGCTCGTATACATAGATCTGATGAGCCGTGGCATAACTTTTCAGCTCTGGACCTGGAGGATGTATAAGTATAGATACAATCTCTATACATTTCTCTTGGCAGTTCTTCATTTTCTCTGCCACAGGCAGTGCTCTTGTCTGCAACCCTTCGACTCTTTACCGCATTACTCTCACTTTGCTGTCTTCATTTCACCACATTGCTGTTTTTCTCTGCTCAGAACTTGATTGCTTTGGCTATATTCCTTACCTTATTGATATTACATTATTCTCAATGATGTGAAATGACAATTGACATTGTATGTTTACATATTTAAACAGGTCCGGTGATAAATTAGCTCTGCCTCTTACAGACTTCGGCATAAGTAATAGTGTTTTAACTCTACTACTTTTGCCAAAACTCCATAAACAAGGAAAATGAAATACATTTTTAATTTTAGGTAAAAAGTTACAAAAAAAAAAGCACCACATTCATAATTTTTATATGTTTACTCCAAATCTGATGAAACTATGAACAATAAGCTGAGCAGAAATTCCAAAATTATTCTCCTTCTCTGATTGGCAAAATTTTATTTGATACGTTACAGTTCATTATCTTGTTTCTCCATCACTAAATTAAATTTCCACTTTGGTCAAACTTTGGAAAAGTGATGAGAAGATATATTTATTAGGGTGATGGCCTCCAATCCATAGACCCTGCCAATCCATCAGTGAGGAAGGTAGCAATTCTTGAGCTGTCTCTGTCCTCTTAATTCCCTGCATGTGCCTAGATTGCCGGGCACATAGGATATGGCAGGATGAGAACAGTAGTCCATGCCAGCAGTGCTGAAGTACACCGTTGTTGAAGTGGGCTGTTTCAATCGTCTCTTTGTGATTTTTTTCTAAAGCTGGTGGAAATGTAGTTAAGGTCATGTTCACATGTTACGTATATTTTGTGGACTTTCCTATTTGATTTCAAGGTGAATAATTTGCAGCATATTATAGTAGTAAGGTGAGATATCTAGGAATCTCAAGGATTTTTATGCAGTTTTTATAGCCAAAGGCCAGAATTGGTTTAAAAAGAAAATGTAAAGGAAATAGATTCTGTTTCAGATGTCCATGATAATCGGTCCAATATCGGATCGCAATGCTCGGACTGGCCGCACATCTTCTGATCCGATGATGATAGTGTCATATATTTCTATGAAGCTGTCACGCTCAGGTCAGGAGATGGACGACCAACCCATGTACTGTGATCCGACACTGGACCCATTATCGCAGACATCTGAAACAGGTCTTTTACTACTCCTGCTCTATTTAAAGAGCGATCAAGTGCTCCCTTTGCTTTGTACAAAGTAAAGTACAAGTACTGAATATTTTAATTTACATATATTTTTTACACAAAAATGTTTTAGTTTTGTCCTAACCATGAGCTACTAAAATGAAAGGGACATGATACTAAATAAGGAAGGTTGTATTCAGAACATGGGGAAGTCAATATCTAAATAAACCTGACAAATAATTTACATTTATCACTTGAAGGTGGTTGTTACATTCTGATTGCAAAGCTAAACATTAGTCATAAATCAGAGTAGCTGATAGTTTAAGAATAAAAATGCTCCTCACAGGTAGCCAAAGCCTTTAAAATAAAAAGGGAAGTGGGAGACTGAGTATTTACGTGCTACACAAAGTTGGATGCAGAGAAGTCTATTAAATTGGCTGAAAAAAATGTGACTGCCAATAATATTTCTATTTTCCCTAACAGTGAGGAAGAGAAGGCTGGCCGACCTGGATGGCCCAATATTTCCAAAATGCCGAAGCGGAGTGTAAAACGAAGGTGAAGAGAGCACCACACAGCAGGACCCTTTCATTGAGAGTTTGTGCCAGGGTGCAGAATGCCTTTATCAGAGTGACAGCCCAACATCTGTATTTCATACCTCAGTACTCCACAATGCCAGACTGTATGCAGCCAAATAGTGCAATATGGTGTCACCAAGGAGAAGAAATACACAACAACCCAAACTTCTGGAGATTCTACAGATCAACTGGATATTGTTAAACCTATTTTGCTATTGGTGTTTCTTGCATTTTTGGGATCATCACCTTGTTCACATAAATACAGTTCAGTACATGACCATGTACTGCTAATTATACAAATGTAGAAAATACATTGAGTATCGCTAACAGAAAGCCATAAAAATGATAATAATAACCAGCCGTATTAAAGGGAAACTGTCAGGGGATTCACATTGCCCAAAACAGTGGCAGCATGAATCGCAGCTTGACTGTACAATTGCAACCAGGCATATTATTCTATGAAAGCTCCAGTGTTTCTGAGAAAATATAACTTAAAGATCTAGCCGGCGCCAGACTAGTCTTATACCGTCCATGGCCAGCTCTTTACAGCACGGCTAGAGGTAATTGACAGATCCCTCCCTATGTACATGCAAGGGAGAGACTTGTCAATCATCTGCAAGAGCGCTGGGAATAGGCGGCTGGAAGCGGAGCTGGAGTAGTCTAATCCACAGCTATGGTCCACGGCTGGATCTTTAAATTATATTTCCTCTAGTTAAATACCTGGTTGCAGTTGTTCAGCCAGGCTGTGATTCCTGATCCCTGCAGTTTGGGCAGCCTCAATCACCTGACAGGTGCCCTGTAACCTGCATCAAATTTAAGGAAACCACATTCTTTTTTGATTGATAATCCAGGGTATTTTTCAGTTTGTGCTAGTTGTAAAATATGATTTCTTTACATCAAGTTTATCTTTTTATAAAAATATCGCCCAACTCAAACTCACTTTCCCACATTCCACATTTTTAGAAAAAAAATCCAAATTGACACTTGATTATACCAAGTATTAAAAATTATATTTTACATGTTATGAAGTTCTATAAATGTATATGTATGCAAACACTCATGTAAATCCATTAGTATAGTTATCACTCTATCACCAATTCAAGAAGCGCTCCAGTGAAGTTTTTTTTTTTCGTTTTTACAAAATCGATGTATATGTTGAGGTACTCTAGTGTATGGTAATATACTCCCCTACCACTGCCTGTGTCGGGTACCGGAGAAGGCAGCGGTAGGTGAGTATAATAACACATACTACATACACATATACACTTCTTTAGTAAAAAAAAACAACTTTGTGAGGGCTTCTTTAAGTTTATAGTGGCCATGCAAGAATCACAGCTTTACCGTCATCACCTTATGGACTCACATGTTCGCATTAAAACACATAGCACACAATATTTATGTTACGATAAATGAATCCTTTTAAAGGGAATCTGTCACCCCATTTTTGCTGTATGAGCTGTGGCCACCGCCAACAGGGGCTTATCTACAGCATTCTGTAATGCTGTAAATAAGCCCTCGATGTAAAGAGAAGAAAGACATGTTAGATTATTCTCACCCCGGGGTGGGGTCCGGTCCGGTCCAATGGGTGTCACGGTCCGACCGGCGCCTCCCATCTTCATACAATGACGCCCTCCTTCTTACTTCTGCTGCACCTCCTGCGCAGGCGTACTTTATCTGCCCTGTTGAGGGCAGAGTAAAGTACTGCAGTGCGCAGGCGCCGGACCTCTCTGATCTTTCCCGGGCGCCTGCGCACTGCAGTACTTTACTCTGCCCTCAGCAGGACAGATAAAGTACGCCTGCGCAGGAGGTGCAGCAGAAGTAAGAAGGAGGGCGTCATTGTATGAAGATGGGAGGCGCCGGACCGGACCGCGACACCCACCGCACTGGAGCACGCCCCCCAGTGAGTATAATCTAACTAGTTTTTCTTATCTTTCAGGTTACATCGGAGGCTTATCTACAGCATTACAGAATGCTGTAGATAATCCCCTGATGGCGGTGGCCGCAGCTCATACAGCAAAAATGGGGTGACAGATTCCCTTTAACATCTGATCATGACAGCACATGAGTGTCCACTTGCTCTCTGTAGGAATTAATGTCAACATATCACATAATTGCACCTTATAATCCTATATTGTGAAATATGTGGCACACTGTAATTTCTCTTAAAGGGAATCTGTCAGTAGGATCAACCCTTCTAAGTCACATGTATAGTGGTTTGCAAAAGTATTTACGTCCCCTGACTTTTAACTTATTTTGTTACTTTAGAATCTGTGTTGAAATATTTTTGTAATCCGGTTTGTATGTGATACGTCTGCACTAAATATTCTCAGTCGGTGAAATGAAGTGAGAAAAATGTAGGCATAAATTCAATTTATGGGAATGTGTATTTCTGTGGAACAAGGACATCGGTTTGCAGATATCCAGGTATCATGTTATTCAGCTTCTTATGACCTGAATGCCCATATAGATGGCTTAGGAAGGCTGATCCTACTGCAGGTTTCCTTTAAGGATAACTGCTGGGTGTCCCACTTACATCTAAGCTGCCATTCAGCAATATGGCGCAGCACCACAAGATGGCAGCAACCTCAAAGCAATTAAAGAGGTTGTACTATAACAACATGTTTCTATACAATTATCAATATGGATGGCATCAAAATCACAAGCCAGTATTGCCAGCCATTGTGCTGTTTCCATATACAGTATTCTTGGTTACAACTAGTTGAGGTCTTCATTTATGTGCTAACTACAAACTAAATCAGATTTTCGAGTCAAAATGTATTTAATAATTGTTACATCCAAGAGTGAAGAATATCATTGCTAAGCAATGCCCTATTACTGCTAAGTATTTTCATCTGCCATACATTTATTTTTGTGAAGCTTCTCTTTGCATACAGGTCTGATTCAGCCATTGCTTGTAATATATACTAGAATATATGAAATAGTATAAAACATGATCACAGGGACTAATATCGAAATCCTACTTGTGACAAAATTGCTGATGAGTACCATCAGTTTGTTGATGTTATGATTCTCAGTTCTTTAAGGGGTGGTCCAATCTTGTGGTGAAAGTGCACTCACTCTGTATCATTACAGACTTCAGACTCCTCACAACATATGCACTGTTCTGAATCCTTACAGTGTGCACATTGCATGCTGTCAATTCTCAGATGTTGGTGATGAGAGCGGGCACTCATGTGATGAAAAGTATTCTATTTGCATAAATGCGGTCACTTGCTGACTCGACATGTTCATTCTCGTTCAAAGAACTGAATTGAACGAGGTTGAACAAGTCAAGTTGGAATGTGGCTGCCCGTTGTCACGTGACCGCCCGCTCTCACCAGCTACACTTGAGAATCCTGACAGCATGCAATGCGCACACTGAAAGGATTAAAAAGTCTGCAGTCATATAGTATAAATGCAGACTTTCACCTTAAGACCAGACAACTCACTTAACATTTGACTTACTGGGTAATTATAGTTAAAAGAATATTTCAACCTAAGCATCCTATCACCCATCCACTGGATAGGTGATACCCGTTAGATCAGGGTGAGCTGCTCTAATCCCATCAATTGCCAGAATGTTGGATGCCAGAATCTAGCCTCAAGACCACAGCCAGGTGGGGTTAAATGGAGGAGCAGTTCACACAAGCACCCTGCTACTTCTGTTAAAGGGGTTGTCCGGGCTTTTCACATAATCTCAGTACATATCTGGGCTGCAGAATTATGACAATAACTAATTTACTTTCTGTCACTAGTTTGCACGGTTTTCTAGATATTCTGAACAGAACGTCCAAGGGGGGGTGTTATGGCATTGAAATGAGAACTAGTCGTAACCTCCTACTCTACTCCAAACATGCCCTCTATAGCAACAACCCCACCCTCCATAGCTACAGGCCCTCCCCGTCCACATGAAGAAGCCCTCATCACACAGTAACAAATCCTCCCCCTCTAGCAGCCTCACTGCAGAGAGCAGACCACCCAGCTGCTCCTCCCCCAGACACGCTGAACAGTGATCTATGGAAAGTGAAACTAGTGAGGAGGGAAAATCGTCCTGAATTCTGGGCCACTCCATGATTACAATACATAACTCATTATCAGTAATTCCTTCCCTCACTGTCCCAGGCTGCTGGCAGCAGTGAGAACAGACTGTGTGATGGCCAGTGATGGGGGTCTGCAGCTTCTAATCTGCACAGGGGATGGCAGACACTGATGTAATCTGTTGTGTGACAAAGCCTCTGCTGTGTGAATGAGACAGCTCTGTATCACTGATGTCTTCACACAGCAGCAGATTTGGTGCAGTGTATGTGTTAGCACTGTGTCTCTAATGACACAAATACTGATGGGAGCAGCCTGTCCCAGAATACAGGACGATTTTCCCTCCTCACTAGTTTCACTTTCCATAGATCACTGTTCAGCGTGTGTCTGGGGAGGAGCAGCTGGGTGGTCTGCTCTCTGCAGTGAGGCTGCTAGAGGGGGAGGATTTGTTACTGTGTGATGAGGGCTTCTTCATGTGGAGATTACGACTAGTTCTCATTTCAATGCCATAACACACACCCCCTTGGACGTTCTGTTCAGAATATCTAGAAAACCGTGCAAACTAGTGACAGAAAGTAAATTACTTATTGTCATAATTCTGCAGCCCAGATATGTACTGAGATTATGTGAAAAGCCCGGACAACCCCTTTAAGTCTATTACTCTGACATGGACATAAGTAAGCGCATTGCAACACTGCTATCTTAAGGTATAGCTGCTGCTCTATTTAACTGCTGGCCGTGATATGGAGTCTTTTTTTACAAAAAACTGTAGTAAAAGCTTCACTTTTTCTTGCACCGGTAATAATTATCCTCTTCATGTTTTACAGTGCATGGCAAATCTGAGAAACCGTGCGTGTCTTTGCCATATGTAAAAATGAAGATGTTGTGTGCTGTGTTTAACAATTTACATGTACCCAAGCCTCAATATCCTTTGATGATACAATAAATTATATGCCTGTATAGTTTGGGTCTTGGTTTATGTTACTGATTAGATAAAAAGAAAAATACATTTTAAGTATCTGTAAGAGAATTTATATCCTATATGTAAGAAAGAACTTGGCATGCTAAGGGCATGTACGTACCGCATCTTTTAGATTTTGCAGTACCTATTGAGATTGTCAAGAGGAAGATGCTTCAAGGAAGCGCTGGTGGAGTTATTCCTGAAGCTTCTTTTTTGTCTACTGGTGTTTTTTATGGCAGCTTTGCCACCGACCTTTTCTTTTTTTTTTTCTTTTACACTGTATATGTGGCGCCCCTGAGGCTCAGTCGTCACAGAGGTACTGCACCTTCTCCTAAGGTGTGGTGCCCCACCGTATGGGTAAGTTGGGAGCTCCTTTCCACACTCCAACACTCGCACCCCACACAACAGGGTAGTTCTGCACAACCACATTGCGGCTCAGTGCTTAGAGAGTAGCAGAACACCTCTGGTGGTTCCCTGCTTGGAACACCGGATGTGTTGGGAGGTGGGTGGAGTTTAGATCCATATAAAAGATTGGGAAGGTTTAGAATTACGGGTTCAGTCTGACAGAAGGTCCGCGGAGGAGGAAGTCACTCAGGGAGGAGTGAGGATCCCTGGAAGAAGGGATGAAGGAAGGAGTGCTGCAGCTGCCTCAGTGACCTGAGCCAGCTGGCACGGGAAAGTAAGGAAGGTGGAAAGACATAGAACTGTAACCTAAGTTTCCATAAGAAAGAGAGTCAAGTACGGAACGAAGGAGTAGAGAACAGAGAGGAGACGTGGGTTGGAAGAGGAACCCTGCCTATAGGTTCTCAGCGCAAGGCCGGGGCCCGGTCCCCGAGGTTGTATGGACACTTATGGTTCTGCAGCAGACACCGGTGGAGTAGTTGGCTGTAAATGCATTACTCTCATCCAAGACTTGAGGCACAACAGCAACACAGATAGAGAGCCAGGAGTGAGGTGTCCCCGAAGCAGGCTACAGCTGTCTGCCGTGCAAGTAGAGTTCTAGGAACATCTCTTAGGAGGCATTCCAGGGTTACTAAGTACTGGAGTGCTTCACACCACAAGGCGCATTGGCGGAGTTGTTCAGGAAGGTACATGTTGGCGGAGTGTTGGAGATGAGAGCCCTGACTTGCCCGGGAGGTTGGTTGAGTCTTTACCCCGGAGGACACGGCACGGAGGCGGGCACCAGTGTGTACCACAAACTGTGAGTAAAGCTTTGAAACTGCAGCTCTGGTGTCCTCCATTCATTGGTGCGCTAGCACCTTCAGCACCGCTACATCTGGGTACCAGCATCCATACCATCCTGCGCCTCTCCTCATCCATAGCACCTACACTGCCCTGGGACTACAGCTCCACCTGTGGGGAGCTACACCATCTTTGCTGCACCACACCATCAGTCCCAGTGGATCTACATGCAGCGTCGGCTTATCACCTCCCTTGCCGAACACCACAGGTGGCGTCACGAACTATTCCATTAACTACCACAACCCACCCTTGATTTGGGGCGCCCAGGGCCATGGACCGGGTCACCACTGCTGTGACACATCCCCCGGACACCGGCCCGGTACCGAGTACCCCACAGCCCTGGGAGGGCGACCCATATACAATAGTGAGCGACTTTCCAGCGGAATATAACCGAAGAATGGTCAAGTCACTCCTTTTAACTAATTTGCAGCTGAAACCATCAAAAGAAGCTCAGAAAGACTGAAGATATGAACAGCAAGTCATTATAGCAGTGTGTTAGGGCTGGTGGAACACACCAAATAATATAAAGATGGTAATAAGGTGCGTTTGCAGCCCGAGGTCCACCGTGCAGAGATGTTAACTGCTGCTCGGTAATGGTGGACAAAATGGCGATATCGCACTGGACACACGTGTGTTAAACGCCACCCAGTGTGTAGTTGTGACAAGCTCTGTTACTGCACAGAGTCGCGGAACCGCTGAGCACAGATACCGTACCCTGTTAACTGTCACTGGGCACGGCTGAATCAGCGCTAGTGTTCGGTCTCTAGACAGCCTCAAGGACGTGGGTAAGAGCCTCTCTAGACCCACTAAGCGCACGGCGTCGCACTGGCAAACGCCACTAGGCGCTGATGCTAGGCAATGACTCTGCCTCCTACCTGCACTAACTGGCAAGGCTGAACAACACATGCATTCCAAGGGTAGGGGTTTCATTATGAGTCATTCACCAGAGACAATCATACGTGCATACAACACACACACACCAAATGTTCTATACTAGCGCACGACCATGCAATCCTTTTATAGGGGTTTCATTATGAGTCATTCACCAGAGACAATCATACGTGCATACAACACACACACACCAAATGGTCTGTACTAGCGCACGGCCATGCAAACCTTTTATAATCTCAGCCTTCCGGGACCTTGCTGATGGCCCAATCCTAGCTGCTTGAGGACCTGAGCATGTGACCTCCGACCACCAATGAGCGGTCGTCTCATGGGCATGCTCCGATGGAGAAAAGCAGGACTTAGTCCCAGGAGCGACTGCTCGCCCCTGACTAATGCTGGTTGCTATAGCTGAACCAGGGGCAGCCGCAGCAACCAAACACATAGCATTAGACTGAGCAAGATGCTGGGACCGATGTCTCTGCTGAGCAGAAACCTCTGCGGCTGAAGAAGGTTGGGAGACCGCAGAGGACATGGCTCGAGATTCACCCTGTACAGCAGTGGGAACTTGATGCCTAACACGCTGAATCAGTAGTTTTATTTTTGCAACTTTAAAGAAATTCACAACTGATGCTTTGTCTTATAACCTAGACCTTTTCAGACATACAGGTGCTTCTTATAAAATTAGAATAACATCAAAAAGTTAATTTATTTCAGTTCTTCAATACAACAAGTGAAACTCATATTATATAGAAATATTGCAGAGTGATCTATTTCAAGTGTTTATTTCTGTTAATGTTGATGATTATGACTTACAGCCAATGAAAACCCAAAAGTCATTATCTCAGTAAATTAGCATAATTAACAAAAAACACATGCAAAGGCTTCCTAAGCATTTAAACAGGTCACTTAGTCTGTTTCAGTAGACTCCACAATCATGGGGAAGACTGCAGTGCTGACTTGACAGATGTCCAGAAGGCAGTAATTGACAAACTCCACAAGGAGGTAAGCCCCAATAGGTCATTGCTAAAGAAGCTCGCTTTTCACAGAGTGCTGTATGCAAGCACATTAATGGAAAGTCGAGTGGAAGGAAAAAGTGTGGTAGAAAAAGGTGCACAAGCAACCGGTATGAACACAGCCTTGAAAGGATTGTTAAGAAAAGGCCATTCAAAAATTTGGGGGAGATTCACAAGGAGATCATGTGTTAGGGGCACATGTCAGCTGTTCAAAACAGCTGACATGTGCCAGGAAAGATGTGGGCTCAGCGCCAGAGCCCATATCAAAGAGAGAGACACAACATGCACACAACATGTACAGCAGCTCATGTCGTGGAGGGGTTAAACTAATCATACTAAATCAATGAATAGAGTATTGCTGTCACGAGTTTACCATGACAGAGAGGAACCAGAAGACTGCAGCATTTGATTTCTCCTACTCTTAGGCTGAATAGAAGCACTTCACCTGCATATTAAACAGTGTAAATTTCTTTGGGCAGTGCAGGGGTTTTTTAGATAGTAAAGATTGCTGATTCTCACTTAGTTTGTCGGTCACTTCAGTATCTGGTACATTGGAAGGATACGGTCTTGAAGAGAGGCTGTTGTTACCAGCATCTGACATCCATGCAGCTAGGCTGATCCAGTCTTTTCACATGGCACACCCTGATAAACCCAGTTCTGAGGTTCCAGAGGTTCCTCATAGAACTGAGGGTACTGTCACGGGTTTACCACGACAGAGAGGAGCCAGAAGATCGCAGTGTCTGATTTCTCCTACTCCTGCACTGAATAGAAGCACTTCACCTGCATATTAAACAGTGTAAATTTCTTTGGGCAGTGCAGGGGTTAATCTGCTCTGTTGAGAGCTCTTGGAGCTAAGGCTGTCAGCAGAGCAGTGTTAGCCACTTTCATATCCTATTTAATCTGGGTCCTGAATAACACACATCGTCAGAGCTTGCTTTTGCTGCATGTGTAAGGAGGTCAGGGCCTAGCCCTGTAAATATTGATGTTATTGTAAATTATCTGTACTCCTGACATGTCTGTGTGCTGTATGTATGTCATGTTATTTGTGTTTGCGGCCACATGACAATAGTTAAGAGATATAGTTAGTTGTAATACCAGAAAAGGGACACTAGATGGGGGCACTGAGCACAACTGGAGGAAACCTTCGGAAGGGTTAATTTAGAGGAGTGGCTAGCCAGTAGCAAAAAGGAGATAGTTTTCCCTCTGGAGTTAGTTGAGTCGGGGGTAGCCATACTGGACAGTGGAGTACAGCAGATGCCTACAGCAGCAGCCAGTGAGGAAGGTCACTGGAGGTCCTACAGTTAGAGACTGGGAACTGGAGGACTAGGGAAACTAATGGAGGAGTCTCAGCAGTCAAGTCAGCTAGAAACAAAAAGCTGAAGTGACAACCAAGCCAGTCTGTGGTAACCAGCCCGTGTCTGGAATTGTCAAGCCAGAGAGGCCAGTGGGTGAGCCCCCTGTGGAAGTGGCAGCTGGAGTGCGGGAGCTGTGCTAAAAGTCTAGTGAGCTGCAAACCTAGGACACATACAGAAGCAACAGTGCTGTAAAGGCGTAAGCTGTAACGGAGTAGACAGGTACCTTTGTGGGCTGAAGTCGGTCTCAGGAAGAAGGGTCGAAGTGCCATGTTCACCGTGTTCCGTGTGACATGTCCGCTTGCTTGTGGTTTATACATGTGTAACGGAGGAAGAAGTAACGTGCTGCTGTAGATGAAGATGTATTGCTGGTACCGAGTAAAGAGTCCTGTAGCCATTGTGGATGTGCTGTGCCCTGAAAAGAATAAAGCTGAACTGTTTAAGTTGTTTCCAGCCTCTGTCTGCAGTCATTTGAGTCCCCAAAGTGAACAGTATACCGGAGATGGAACAGCCTCCAGCACAGTGAGTACTGGAGCAACCGAAGAGGCTACCCCCCGGCGGCCGTGGTATTACATTTGGCGTAGTAGGCAGGATCTCGCTGCCCAAAATGTCGGCGAGACCGCAGCAGAGGGGAAGGATGGAGAAAGGCTGACAGTGATTGCAGCGCCCTTTAAGGTACAGATTGAAGAGTGCATTGATGGGCAAGCGAAGTTGACCAGAATACCGTTTGTAAGTGGAAAAGTGTTGAAAAGTTGAGGCCAAGGGACTGATTGTGACCAAAGGAGAAGATCTGCAAGGTGATCCTGTGAATCTTAAGATGGCTGCTAACAAGATGGAGAATTTTGGCGCCAAGCAGGACTGTCCTTGTCAACAAGGAGCACTTCGTGGGCGTGACAGCGTCAATTGAGGACTGTCAACATTGTTGGGTCTGCCCCTGGAAGGAGTGGTATGTGCAGATGGACACCCATCCTTTCCCACTGAATGGTGAGGCCGGTGAGAGCCCCACCCTGGAACAGAAGTGGTCCTGCAGAATGTGCTGAGTGCGGTGGCCTGACATCTGTAGGATCTGGGAAATCAATGGATCGGTGCAGGGGTATTGGATGCACGGAGTGGTGATGGGAGGAGGAGGCCAGACGTGTCACCCAGAGCTGGGAGCAAATACAAGAATGCCAAGCTCTTACCCGGTCCGAAGTCCAACAGCCCCCAATACCTGGCCCTGCTGCCCAATTGATACACCCACGCTCACTACAGGCTGCAATTTAGGAGACAACGCGAAAGAAGGAGCCAGCTCTTCATCCTGAGGAACCAGAAGGTTGTTTCTGTTAGGCATCAGGTTCCTGTCACTGCACAGCAGGAATCCCGAGCTTTGCCTTCGGTGGTCTCCCATTCCTTTCCGGCCGCAGTGGAGCCTGCTCAGCAGACTCGTCGATCCCAGCACTCTGCTGCCACCAGCATTAAAGGTTTGGTTGCTGCTGCTACCTCTGGTCCAGCTATAGCAACGCATGCTGGCCAGCAGTGAACGACTATAGGGACAAAGTCCTCCTTTTGGTCCACTGAGCATGCCCGTGGGAAGATCTCTCATTGGAAATCAGAGGTCACATGTTCAGGTCCTTCTCCAGCTTGGATTGGACTATCAGGAAGGTCCCGGAAGGACGCTGCTGTTAAAGGTTCGCATGGCCGCCCCGCCATGCGCTATGATAGACATTGAGTGTTTTGCTTTAGTGGTGTGTCTGATGATGGATGTATGATTCTGGTGACTCATTAAGATCTCCCTCCTCGGTTGTGTATGAGTTAGGGCCTTAGAGTTAGTCTCAGCACCTAGCACTAGTACTGCTTAGCGCCGCAGTGCAGTTAGCTCTGGTTCCTTTTGTGCCAATGGGCACCAGACAGTGCAGACACCACAACTCCGCAGTTACCGTAGCGGCTATCCGTGCAGCGCCATGCGCAGTTACTAGCGCTTTCCAGCACTTTTCTCACGCTGGTTAGTGGCGACCGCCAGGGTAGTCGTAGCATCAGCTCTGTGCGATGTACTACTCCCAGTCGTGTCCTGTGAAGCTTAACAGGGCACGGTTATATGCCGGCTAGTGCGGACTCCGTGTGGTAACAGAGTCCGCTCTTGCAAGCGCCGGGTCAGTGGTTACCCGCCGGTGCCCGGCTCCCCCGTTATATCGTATCCGTCATTGTCTAGCAGCACGGTGGACCCCAGGCTGTGAACGCACCTCGTTAACACCTTTATTATTTGGTGCGTTCCGCCAGCCTAACAGTTTCTGCAGGACAACAGGAGGAAGGACCCCGGTACACTGCGGAGGACCAGCCTGGCAGCGACGTCTCGATGGGGGAGACCACAGAGCCAGAAGAGACCCTGGCTTCCTGCTGGCAGGAGTACTTGGAGGAGCTGAGGGCTGGATGGAGCGGAGCTGCACAAATGAAGGAGGTGAGTGCTACTCAGCCTCAACTTTTGGTGGACCACGCAGCCTCAATGCTGTCCCACTGCGGGGACACACGGCCCAAGGTCTGCGTCAACGTGCACCCGCGCTCCCGCCAGGCGTCCCCCGAAGCCCCTAGGTATCCGCACTCCAGCCAGACGTTCCCTGAAACCACTGCATCCTCCGGAGCTAATATGGATCCGTGTGCAGAGGCTACCGATGACACCTCTGCCCCGAATCATGCTTTTCACCCTGGAGACTCTGCAGCTGCAGAGTCCTCTTTGGCCCACATCAGGGCCCGGGCTGCAAGTAACGGTACCCCGCTTGATGCGTACCGCTGAGTTCACTTGGCCCTTTCCCCTTTAAGTGCCAGTTGCACATTTCAGGGACTGTTCCACGTCCCCCAGGGTAGGGAACTCTGCAACGCTCCTATGGTGAGCCTATGATGGTCTACGGGACCTTTTTTGTGAAAATGTTTTTTTTTCTCCCTTGTGTTTTCCAAAGAGCCCTGATGCGCTCTCAGGTTTGGGAGCAATGCGGCCGGTACGGTCTATAGAGAACATTATTTTGTATATATGTTGTTGTTGTTATGGCCCTTCTACTGAATTGTAGGACTTGCCTTGCGTGGGGCCATAGGTCCATGGACTTCGGGACCAAATGCAGCTGCAGCAACAGACTGTGTTTTATTACCAGGCAGCCTGCACACGTTAGCACCGGACTGTGCTGTACACCAAGGAAGGGGGTGTACCCCTTTAAGAATTGCTAAAATACAGATATGTTGTAAAGATGGACTGACGGTGTGCCTGTGAGGACTGTTTCAGCACACCAGCGTGTGGTATGTAAATAAGTTGCGCCCCTGTAGCAGAACTACTACTGTTTTTTCCAAATGAAGCATGGACATATGCGGTGCTCCCCTCAAAGAAATGGGGGAGGCATCTTTTTGTAAGAAGTTTTATATATGGACACGTGCATTGTCAAAGAAAATGGACACTATTGTTTTCCTTGTGTGACATATTTTTGTAGAAGTGATAAGTAGAGATGAGCGACTTTGCCTTTTTTAGGGTCGAGTTGGGTTTCATGAAACCCGACTTTCTCAAAGTCAGATCGAATGAAATCGGCCGACTATAGGGAAAAGTCGGAGGCTGACTGAAACACGAAACCCAATGCAAGTCAATGGGGAAGCAAAGTCGGCAGGGGGTGGAGGACAGTAAACAGACCTACAGTGCCCATTTCAATGCCAACATCAATTCTTATTACAGAAGCTTGTCAACCTTAATTTACTTCATAATAATAGTTACGCATTGAAAACTGGGGGTTATTTGGCTAAAGTTGTGGGGGGGGTAGGGCTGGCTCCAGGTTTTCGTGTGGCCTAGGCCAAAGAGTGTCAGTGTGCCCCTTTAACACATACCACAATTCATGATGCTCCGATACAGCACAGAAATATAGGTATAGTACAATGACAAACACATCACTGCTTACATGACATGACTGATCTATTTTAAATTGTACAATAGCTGAAAAAAGGACAGTATATTACTCCATACAGTATTATGGCCACCACATTGTGCACCATACAGAATAATGAGCCCCATATATTTCACATATGATGTTCCATACAGTATATGATGAGCTCCACATAATGCTACAGTATATGAAGGGCCCCATGGATGATGCTCCAGTGTCTTATGGGCCCAAATAATGCTCAATATATAATGGGCTCCATTTGTAATGCTCCAGTGTATAATGGGCCCCATAGATGCTGCTCCAGTGTCTGATCTGCCCCATTTAGAATGCTCCAGTATATGATGGGCCCCATGGATGATGCTCCATTGTCTTATGGGCCCAACTAATGCTCCATATCTAATAGGCTCCATTTGTAATGCTCCAGTGTATAATGTGCCCCACCCATAGATGCTGCTCCAGTGTCTTATCTGCCCCATTTAGAATGCTCCAGTATATGATGTGCCCCATGGATGATGCTCCAGTGTCTTATGGGCCCAAATAATGCTCCATATATACTGGGCTCCATTTGTAATGCTCCAGTGTATAATGGGCCCCATAGATGCTGCTCCAGTGTTTGATCTGCCCCATTTAGAATGCTCCAGTATATGATGGGCCCCATGGATGATACTCCAGTGTCTTATGGGCCCAAATAATGCTCCATATATAAGGGGCTCCATTTCTAGTTCTCCAGTGTATAATGGGCCCCATAGATGCTGCTCCAGTGTCTGATCTGCCCCATTTGGAATGCTCCAGTATATGATGGGCCTCATGGATGATGCTCAGTGTATGATGGGCACCAAATAATGCTCCATATATAATCTGCCCCATTTAGAATGCTCCAGTATATGATGGGCCCCTTTTTGAATGAACCCAGGCATGGTATGTGAAAAGAGCTCCATGGAGTAATCTGAAGTGTGTGCTGCCACATCCTTCAATTTTGGTGTGGGTGAAGGACCCAAGGAAAGGGGTTGCTCCTGACCAGAAGCCTGCACTGATGACTCAGTGCTTGCATTTTTTCAAACTTCAGAAGAGGAGGCGATAGAGCTGGAGGCTGTTTCAGCAATGTAAGCCAAAAACAGTTCCTGATGCTCCGGCTTTAAAAGCAGTCTACGTACTCCCAGAAAAGGGAGCCTTACAGGCCTTCCGGAGCTATACCATGACGCAGGCTCAACACCTCCTGCCTTAGCTGCTATTGTGTTTTTGGCACTACCAGCAGATGCACCATCACCACAACCATCAGTACCAGATGGCCCCCAACGCCCACGTCCGCGGCCTCTTCCACCATACTTCCTCATGTTTTGGAAAATGGACCCAAAATACCAGCAGATATACAGTCTAGGGATAATAGTAAATCTCTGTATACAGTATATTTCATGAGTCATACACAGATGCTCACAGGCTCAGTATAGATTAGACAATAAAATAAAAAGTTGAAAAAGGGTACAGTATCACCAGATACAAGGTATATATAGTATAGTGTAAACATTCTGAATCTCCGTATATATTTCAGGAGGCAGACACAAATGCTCTCAGGCCCAGTATGGATTACACAAGAATATGAAAAGCTGTAAATGGGTAATGTAACACAAACGTACAGCTGCATACAGTATTGGGGTAATCTTAAATCTCCAAATTTATTTCCGGAGTAACAGTCAGACGTTCACAGGCTCATTATGGATTACACTAGAATCTAAATAGCAAAAAAGGGTACTGTATCAGAAGCGTACAGCTGTATACAGTGTTGGCCAAATTTGAAATCTCGGTATATATTTCCGGAGTCACCCTCAGACGCTCACTCACTCTGGGTTTGACCATAATAAAAAATGTTGAAAAAAAAGGTACTGGATAACAAGATAGCAAGTATATATATTATAGGGTACAATTGAAATCTCCATATAGATAGTCCCGTAGTCACTCTCAGACGCTCACTCAGTATGGATTTGACCATAATACGAAATGTGGAAAAAAAGGTATTGGATAACAAGATAGCAAGTATATATATTAAAGGATACAATTTAAATCTCCGTATAGATAGTACTTTAGTCACTCTCAGACGCTAACTCAGTATGGATTTGACCGTAATACTAAATGTCGAACAAAGGTACTGTATAACAAGATACAAGCTGTATCTAGTATAGGGTAAAAATTGGTATCTCCGATTCTCCGTCTATATATAGAAGGAGTAAACCACACACGCTCACTGAGAATGGTGATACCGTAATAAAAAATTTTGAACAAAGGTACTGTATCAGCAGATACCAGGTGTATCCAGTCTAGGGGTAATTGTAAATTTCTGTCTATACTTCCGGAGTCAGACACAGACACTCACAGGTTCAGTATGTATTACACCAGAATTTAAAAAGTAGAAAAAGGGAAATGTATTTGAAGCGTACACCAGTATACAGTGTTGTGGTACTTTTAAATCTTCGTATATATTTCAATCTCAGTAAGCCAGTCCAGACTCTCTGCTACTGGAAACTACATGGATACAAGTACAGATGGAAAGTCGAGTGTTTGCAGAAATTTGGGAATTACTCATCGCGGGAAAACCTGGTAGATGTTGCAGAGGCGATGCAGACCCTCAATAACTGTGCCTGTGGAGACAGTGAAAACGGTTCTTTGTGAAGAAAGGATTGCTGTGTCGCAGTAGCGTGGATCACATCACCGTTACTCGTCTCCATCAAATTGTGATCACAGGGAGAGATGTAGACATTGTCCTCACTGCCTATCATGATGTGTCTGGTCATTTTGGAGTGAGGGAGAACATTGATATGGGAGAAGTAGTTTGTTACCATAGTTGACAACTGCTGTCTCCTGTCACTTGCAACCGATGCAGTATTACCAGTCGTGTGAGCGGTACTTGAGAAATCAGTCCACAACATGGTCATGAAACCCCTGTCTCCAACGCCACTTCGGCTGTGTGCACCACGAACACCTCTTCCATTGTGCCCACTACAGCTCGTGGGAGAACCAGCACCGCTGCTGTGTGCTGGGAAAGCCTCAAACGGTTTACCAGAGTTGCTTGTTTGTTAGCCAATATTATCTGTAGGTTCTCCTGTGGCATGATGTTGTGTAATTTGCCTTTGTAGCGTGGATCGAGGATGCTGGCCAACCAGTAGTCATCATCCTTCATCATTTTCGCAATGCGGGGGTCCCTTTTTAGGATCTACAAGGCATAATCAAACATGTGGGCCAATGTTCCAGGTGTCAATAATACACTGCCACTTCTGGGTGGAGGAGCACTTTCTGGCAAATTGACATTCCTCCAGTCACGCACAAACCCTGTGTCATGCCCGCCATGTCTGTTATGCTGCATGACCCCTGGAGCAGTGTGCACGTGCACCGAACTATCATGCCCGCCATGTCTGGTATGCCGCATGACTCCTGGAGCAGTGTGCACACGCGCCTCATCTCATGGCTGCCTGCCACTGCCAGTGCGCATGTGCGTTTTACCTTATGGCTACACGCCGTTGCTGTGTGACCAGCCGTCTCTGCTCTGCCTGCAGCGGTCCTCTCTGTGTTCCTGGAGCCCCTGATCTTGTGACCTTTCCTATGTTCCAGCACTGTCTGATGCAGCAGTCCTCTCTGTATTCCTGGAGCCCCTGATCATGTGACCTTTCCTATGTTCCAGCACAGTCTGATCCAGCAATCCTCTCAATGGTCTTGGAGGCCCTGATCATGTGACCTTCTCTATGGTCCAGCCCAGTCTGATCTAGCAATGCTCTCTATGATCCTGGAGGTCTGAACCAGAAGTCCTTTCCTGGTCCTGACCCGGAAGTGCAGGTGCTAATGCCCTATATCAGACCGCCCCTTCCTATGGTCGGGGCCTGAATATTGTGTTGCTTCCCTGCATGGCTGCTTGGTCTGCTCAGTCGCTCACCATATTCTGTGCCCCTGCACTTTGCCCTGTCGTGCGTCTCTGCACATGCTCTGTGCTTGTATTCTGCCTCTTGTCCTGTGTCATGTCTTGTGTTTGTCCTTTGTGCCATGTTTTGTCTCTGTCATGCTTTGACTTGTAGTCCTTCCTGTGTTCTCTGCCTTTGCCTGCTTTGCCATGTCTTGCCTTTGCTCTGCTTGGTGCTCTGTTGTGCCTCCTGGCACATGCACCATTCCTGCTCTCTGACCTATGGTGCTCTCTTTCACATTTCCAGGCTAGTCTCAAGGTTCTTCCTTGACCCGGCTCTGGGCTTCGGCCTTCGCTCCGCTGCTAGCCCTGTTCTCTGCCTGGTGCTCTGTTGTGCCTCTTAGCACATGCACCATCTCTGCTCTTTGACCTATGGTGCTCTCTTGCACATCTCCAGGCTAGTCTCAAGGTTCTTCCTTGACCCGGCTCTGGGCTTCGGCCTACGCTCCGCTGCTAGCCCTGTTCTCTGCCTGGTGCTCTGTTGTGCCTCCTGGCACACGCACCATCTCTGCTCTCTGACCTATGGTGCTCTCTTCCACATTTCTAGGCTAGTCTCAAGGCTCTGCCTTGACCCGGCTCTGGGCTTCGGCCTACGCTCCGCTGCTAGCCCTATACTCGCTATAACCTGACTCTGTGTTTCTGCCTATGTTCCGCTCCTTATTCTGTACTTTGCCTAGCCTTGCTTTGCCTTGTTTTTTCGTGTGCCCTTTGCATGCGCCTGGCCTTCCCTAGCCTCCTGTTTGTGCCTCAGCCGTGCCTGCCCTAGCCATGCCCGCCTGCTTGTGCCTCTGCCTTGCTCGTCAGCCAGTGACAGCTGTGTCGCCTGTTATGCCCCAGCCGGGTTCGCCGGAGTCTTGCCCGTCTGTCTGTGCCTCAGCCCAACCAGCTAGCCAGTGCCC
This sequence comes from Dendrobates tinctorius, assembly GCF_039654945.1. Lineage (NCBI taxonomy): Eukaryota > Metazoa > Chordata > Amphibia > Anura > Dendrobatidae > Dendrobates > Dendrobates tinctorius. The sequence goes on along the minus strand of NW_027361827.1, from coordinate 24,945,499 downwards.
CAGCCGTGCTCTCTGTGCTTCCTTGCACCCTGCCTCGAGCCCTGGCATTGCTCCTAGCACGCACCCTACCTTGAACCCTGGCGTGGCTCCTAGCACGCACCCTGCCTCGAACCCTGGCGTGGCTCCTAGCACGCACCCTGCCTTGAACCCTAGCTTGCCTGCCGGATTCCCGAAACCTGCCGACCGCTGCCAGAGGTCTGGAACCAGATGACTGTGGCCTGATGTCCGGAGCTGATTTCCGCAGCCTGATGCCTGGATCCTGTCGGTCGTTGCCAGTAGTCCGGAGTCCGATGCCATCGCACCCTGCCTTCGACCCTGGCATGTCTTCTAGCACGCACTCTGCCTTGGACCCTGGCGTGTCTCCTAGCACGCATCCTCTCTTGAACTCTGGCGTGTCTCCTAGCACGCACCCTGTCTTGGACCCTGGCGTGTCTCCTAGCACGCATCCTTCCTTGAAACCCTGTTGTGTCTCCTAGCACGTACCCTGCCTTGGACCCTGGTATGTTTTCTAGCACATGTTATGCCTTGAACATTTGGCGTGCCCTTGCACGCACTTTGCTGTGTTTCACTGTTTATGCCTTGCACCTGATTAAAGCTTGAAACCACGTTTATTGAAGAAACCCAGTGACCTCGCTTTATGTTTTGCATCCTGCTCGTCCTGCTGCCAGACACTCACTAGTGTCTCTCCGAGCCGGCCGTCTGGTCCCAGCAGTCGTGGTGGCTCACCCCCTTGGTCTTGCCCCTGACGCTCCCTGTATAGGGGGTGGTTCCTCACTAGGTCAGCTCACCCTAGGTGGGTGGGTGCCATGGCCCAGAGGGTCCACTCAAAAAAATCGGCTCAGCAGAAGCGGAGTCCATCACACCCTGCACCTGACCTTGGAACGCCAACATTTTCTCTTGCCTCCTGAGAAGCATCCTCCTCCCCAAAATAATCATTCCCCTCATCCTCATCCTCCTCTTCCTCTACTTCCTCCACCTCGTCCAGGACAGTTCCCTGACCAGACAATGGCTGACTGTCATCAAGGCTTCCCTCCTCCTGTTCCTCCTCCGCTGCAGACACCTGATCCTTAATGTGCGTCAAACTTTGCATGAGCAGATGCATAAGTGGGATGCTCATGCTTATGATGGTGTTGTCTGTGCTTACCAGCCGTGTGCATTCCTCAAGATACTGAAGGACTTTACAGAGGTCTTTCAGCTTTGACCACTGCACACCTGACAATTCCATGTCTTCCCTCAAACTGCCTGCCCGTGTATCCTCCCACAAATGCATTACAGCCTGCCTCTGTTCGCACAGCCTCTCAACCATGTGCAGGGTGGAGTTCCACCTTGCTGCAACGTCTATGATTAGGCGGTGCTTGGGGAGGTGGAGCAATCGCTGCAGCGTCTGCATACGACTGGCGTGTATGGACGAGCGATGGATGTGCGAGCACAGTCTCCGCACCTTATGGAGCAGGGTTGTTAACTCCGGATAATTATTAAGGAAGCACTGCACCACCAGGTTCAAAGTGTGAGCCATGCAAGGCATGTGTCTGAATTTTGCAAGGGCTATGGCTGCCACAAAATTACTGCCATTATCACTGACTACCTTGCCTGGCTCAAGATGTAGACTGCCCAGCCATGACTCAGTTTGTCGCTACAAGTAATCGGCCAGTACCTCCACGGTGTGTCTGTTGCTGCCCAAAGACATCATCTTTAACACAGCCTGCTGACGCTTACCACTAGCTGTCCGATAGTGGGACACCTCGTGTGCAACACTGGCAGCTGAGGATGGAGTGCTCGTGCGACTGCGCTCTGTGGACGATCTTTTGCTTATGGAGGAGGAGGGTCGAAAGCCTACAGCCAACTGTTTCCTATACTGTGGGCTAGGCAGCACTTTTCCACTGCCACTGTCTCCTGTGGAGCCTGCATCCACCACATTAACCCAGTGCGCAGTGATGGACACGTAACGGCCCTGGCCATGCCTACTGGACCATGCATCTGTTGTGAGGTGCACCTTTCCACTCACTGATTGCTTAAGTGCTTGGACAATGCGGTCTTTCACATGCAGATGGAGGGCTGGGATGGCTTTTCGAGAAAAGAAGTGCCGACTGGGTAGGTCATAGCGTGGGACTGCGTAGGCCATGAGCTCGCGGAAAGCTTCGCTTTCAACCAAACGGTAGGGCATCATCTCTAATGAGATTAGTTTGGCAATGTAGGCGTTCAAACACAGTGTATGCGGATGAGTACCTTCTTGTCCTACTCAGAGTGTCTGGTAGGGTGAGCTGGACTGGAGAGCTGGACTAGCGGTGGACCGGACAGAGTGAGAGGGGGTTGGTGATGTTATTGGTGGTGATTGCCTAGATTCTGTGTTGTGTTGCAAAACCACTGTAATTCCCTTAGTGCTTTGGCCTTGCGACAACACCTCAACATTTAGTGCTGGTGGTGTGCTTAATGGTGGCGGTGGTCTTACAGTGGGGGAAGTGATGGAGCGTTGCTGGCTACCTTCAGTCGGAGCAGGTGCACATGTGCTACCTGAGGTTTTGTAGTCCGTCCACGCTTGCAAGTGCATGATGGTTAAATATCTAAGCATGCAACTGGTATTCAAATTTCTGAGTTGTTTAACTCGGCTAAAGGTCCTTCCGCACTACTTACAGGTAACCTTTGCCTCATCAGTAGGATTTTGGACAAAGAAGTGCCACACTGCACTCTTCCTACTATGGTATACATTTTCTGGCCTTGCACGCTGTGCTAAGGCTACTTTCACACCGTGCGCAGTGCAAACGCACATAAAAAAAAGCATCATGCGTTTTTGTGCTTTTTTTGCGGTTTTGTGCCATTTTTTAAAAAAACGCATGCGTTTTTTGCGCTGACGTGCGCATTAGCATGCACACATCAGCGCACCCATAGACTATAATGGGTGGTTGGGTGAAAAAAACGCATTGCGTGCGCATGCATTTTTTTGGGACAAGTCGGACGCACAAAAAATGCAACAGGATGCATTTTGTGCGCCCGAGCGTACACTAAAAAAAATGCATGCGCATACAAACGCATGTGTATGCGCACCCATTTAAAGTATAGGGAAAAAACGCATGCTTTTTTTGCGCAAAAAAAGCAAGTGTGAAACCAGCCTAAGTTGACCATCTGGACAAGCTCTCCTGCAACTCTTTTGGTTTTTGGTCCACGTTTTTGGACAGCTACGGACCTGCCAGATAACCGCTGCTGCGATGTCACTGCCTGCTGCGGATCCTCTCCTTATCTGAACTATTGCAAGCGCCACCCTCTTCCCCCAATGGATGCCAATCCGGGTCAAGAACTGGGTCATCCATCACCTCCTCTTCAAAGTCATCTGCCCCTTCCTTGGACTGGGGAAATCAGGATTTGACTGGATAACCCAGGCATGGTATGTGAAAAGAGCTCCAAAGAGTGATCTGAAGTGTGGTCTGCCGCATCCTTAACTTTTGGTGGGGGTGAAGGACACAAGGAAAGGTGTTTCTCCTGACCAGAACCCTGCACTGACGACTCCATGCTTGCAGGTTTGGAACGTTCAGAAGAGGAGGCAATAGAGCTGGTGGCTTTTTCGGCAATGTACGCCAAAACCTGTTCCTGATGCTCCGGCTTTAAAAGTGGCTTTCCTAGTCCAAGAAAAGGGAACCTTACAGGCCTTCTTGTGCCAGACGATGACGCAGGCTCAACACCTCCTGCCTTAGCTGCTATTGTGCTTTTGTCAGAACCAGCAGATGCACCACCACCACCATCAGTACCGGCTGCCCCCCATACTTCCTCATGTTTGTGAAAATGTAATAAAAATACCCGCAGATATATGGTACTGTATGAGGAGCGTACAGCTGTATAAGGTGTAGGGAAAAATTTAAATCTCCGTATATATTTCCTTAGTCACAGACGCTCTCCCAGTATGTATTTGAGTCGACCGTAATCCAACCAAAAGATATACAGTACTGTATCAGAAGCGGAGAGCTGTATACAGCTGTATACGGTGTATGTATGGAAAAATTAAAATCTCCGTCTATTTTTTTACGGAGTCACACCCAGATAGCATGTATTTTTCTGTTATATCAGCTGGTACACAGTAGTGTGTGAGGAGCGTACAGCTCTATACGGTGTATGTATGGAAAAATGAAAATCTACGTCTATTTTTTCTGTAGTCACACACACACACGCTGTCTCTGTATAGATTTGACCACAATACAAACAGCAGATATACAATACTGTCTGATAAGCAGACAGCTCTATATGGTGTATGTATGGAAAAATGAAAATATCCGTCTATCTTTTTATGGACTCACAGATAGCATATATTTGTCTGTGATACCAGCCGGTACACGGTAGTGTGTGAGGAGTGTACACCTCTATACGGTGTATGTATGGAAAATTTTAAAGGTGCGTCTTTTTTTTTCCGGACTCACACACAGACGCTGTCTGTATAGATTTGGCCATGATCAAACAGCAGATGTAGGATACTGTTTGACAAGCAGGCAACTCTAGATGGTGTATGGAAAAATTTAAATCTCCGTATATGTATTACGGAGTCTCACACACACACGCTGTCTCTATAGATTTGACCGCAATACAAACAGCAGATATACAATACTGTTTGATAAGCGGACAGCTCTATATGGTGTATGTATGGAAAAATGAAAATATCCGTCTATCTTTTTATGGACTCACAGATAGCATATATTTGTCTGTGATACCAGCCGGTACACGGTAGTGTGTGAGGAGTGTACACCTCTATACGGTGTATGTATGGAAAATTTTAAAGGTGCGTCTTTTTTTTTCCGGACTCACACACAGACGCTGTCTGTATAGATTTGGCCGTTATCAAACAGCAGATGTAGGATACTGTTTGACAAGCAGGCAACTCTAGATGGTGTATGGAAAAATTTAAATCTCCGTATATGTATCACGGAGTCTCACACACACACGCTGTCTCTATAGATTTGACCGCAATACAAACAGCAGATATACAATACTGTTTGATAAGCGGACAGCTCTATATGGTGTATGTATGGAAAAATGAAAATATCCGTCTATCTTTTTATGGACTCACACACAGATATCATATATTTGTCCGTGATACCAGCCGGTACACGGTAGTGTGTGAGGAGTGTACACCTCTATACCGTGTGTGCAAAAATGAATGCTCACTAACTGTGCAGAAAAAAGGAATAAAAATATTTTTGCTTTTAAAAAAGCAGTCTGCACAGCAATGTGCACACAGCAATGCAGCTATCAGGTAGCCTAGTAAGGCAGCCTAATAACCAGCGCTGCTGCACACAAAAGTGTGAAAAAATGCACGCTTGGTAACTGTGCAGAGAAAAGGAATAAAAGTATTTTTGCTTTTAAAAAAAGCACTCTGCGCAGCAGTGCAGCTATCAGGGAGCCTTATAAGGCAGCCTAATAACCACCAAAGCTGCTGCACAAATATATCCTCCCCTGTCACTGCACACAAACTGTTGTGTTGAAAGTGGAAATCGCTATCAGCAGAAGCACAGATTTCTTTTTTTTCCCTGCCTAAACACTCTCCCTATTGAGAACGACCAGCAGCAACCTCTCCCTATGCTAAGATCGGCAGAAGTAAGATGGCAGTCGGCGTTCAGGGCTTTTATAGCCACTGTGATGCCACACAAAGCCAGCCAATCACTGCAATGCCCTTCTCTAAGATGGTGGTGGCCACTGCTTTTGTCATCACGTTGCCCACAGTGTGCGTCCTTCATCATTGGCTGAAAAAAGGCGCTGGAAGCATTATATGAAACGCGACTTTAGCGCTCGAGTCGGCGACCTCATGTCCGACCTCACGCTATGGTCGGGTTTCGTTTCATGAAACCCGACTTTGGCGAAAGTCGGCGACTTTTGAATTTGACTGACCCGTTTCGCTCAACTCTAGTAATAAGCATTTTGAAAATGTGTACAGAATAACTGTATTATAGAAAAATGTATATATTTAATATTTGAGTATACATGCTGGTTTAAAAGAAAAAAAGACAGTGTGAGAATTTAATATTTTTGTAGAAAAAAGGAGAAAATTTTTTTTTTTTTAAAAAAAGTAAACTTTCAGTGATATATAGAAATGTACATATATGTGTAGACTAATTTATGTTAATTTTTGTAAACTTTTGCATTGCCGAGGATGGCAATGGTTTCAGGAAGGAGGAATGTAAGGAGGTCAGGAGCTAGCCATGTAAATATTGATGTTATTGTATATTATCTGTATTCCTGACATGTATGTGTGCTGTATGTATGTCATATGTGTGTGTTTGCGGCCACATGACAATAGTTAGATAGAGATTTAGAGTTAGTTGTAATACCAGAAAAGGGACACTAGATGGGGCACTGAGCACAACTGGAGGAAACCTTCGGAAGGGTTAATTTAGAGGAGTGGCTAGCCAGGAGCAAAAAGGAGATAGTTTTCCCTCTTGAGTTAGTTGAGTCGGGGGTAGCCATACTGAACAGTGGAGTACAGCAGATGCCTACAGCAGCAGCCAGTGAGGAAGGTCACTGGAGTTCCTACAGTTAGAGACTGGGAACTGGAGGACTAGGGAGACTAACGGAGGAGTCTCAGCAGTCAAGTCAGCTAGAAACAAAAAGCTGAAGTGACAACCAAGCCAGTCTGTGGTAACCAGCCCGTGTCTGGAATTGTCAAGCCAGGGAGGTCAGTGGGTCAGCCCCCTGTGGAAGTGGCAGCTGGAGTGCGGGAGCTGTGATAAAAGTCTAGTGAGCTTCAAACCTAGGACGCATACAGGAGCAACAGTGCTTTAAAGGGGTGAGCTGTAACAGAGTAGACAGGTACCTTCGTGGGCTGAAGTCAGTCTCAGGAAGAAGGGTTGAAGTGCCATGTTCACCGTGTTCCGTGTGGCATGTCAGCTTGCTTGTGTGGTTCATACGTGTGTAAAGGAGGAAGTGTTAGGGACTGTGGAACGCACCAAATAATATGAAAGGAGGTATGAGGTGCGTTCGCAGCCCGGGGTCCACCGTGGAGAAATGGAACCTGCTGCTGAGTAGTGGTGGAACAAGATGGAGGCTAAACGCTTACTTACACGTGGGTTACTTCACACAGTGTGAATAGAGGTGAACTCTGATACTCCACAGAGCCGCTACAACAAACGCCGGAGCCTCACAGAGCTCAGCTAAGTGAGCGCTAGTTAGGGTCACAGAGCCCTTTCCTAAAGACACCGGACTAGAGCTCATCTTGACCATCAGCGTTCGGCGCTGCAGTGCCAGCAAAAGGTAACAATATATTTAATCGCACCAAGTGCACACAGTGCCACTTCGGCAGACGCCACTAACCACCCAGGACAGGGAGGAAAGCACTAGAGGTGCGCACGGTGTCGCATGGCGGTCACAGCTACCTGGTGGGGTACGACAGTGCCTGTAGCAGGGAGGCACAGTCAGACGCTAGTGTCCATAGACTACTGGGAGCACAGTGGCTTGAGCATAGCCACCCAGTGACTCTCACTCTGAATCCCTAACCAACATGCGTATCAAAGGAAGGGGAGTCTTAATGAGTCAGTCACCAGATACATGCATCCATCATTATACACACAAATGAGCATAAGAGTCACAAATGAGCCGAGACCTTCCGAAAGCTTCCAGATTCCTGTGATGGTCCAATCAGATTTGGAGAAGGACCTGTGCATGTGACTCCTGATCCTCAATGGGAGATCGTCCCATGAGAATGCTCAGTGGAGCGACAGAAGGACTTAGACTCTGGAGTGGCTTGCTGCTGACAAGCATGCATTGCTATAGCTGGACCAGAGGTGGCAGCAGCAACCAAACCTTTAATGCTGGTCTGAGCAGAGCGTCGGGAACGATGAGTCTGCTGAGCAGGCTCCTCTGTGGCTGAAGGAGAATGGGAGACCACTGAATGCAAGGCTCGGGATCTCTGCTGTGCAGCTGCAGAAACCCAACGCCTAACAGGAAGAAGTAACGTGCTACTGTAGGTGAAGATGTATTCCTGGTACCGAGTAAAGAGTCCTGTAGCTATTGTGGATGTGCTGTGCCCTGAAAAGAATAAAGCTGAACTGTTTAAGTTGTTTCCAGCCTCTGTCTGCAGTCATTTGAGTCCCCAAAGTGAACAGCATACTGGAGATGGAACCGAGGATGGTGAAACGCGCGTTGGGGCTTTCTTTGCATCCCTTGGGCGTCTCTGCACTCATCTGGGACTATGTAGCAAGGTAACTTAATTTTCTATGGACACCGGCACTTAGACAGCATTACCGGTAATCGGTCATTATAACGTGCATATTTTCTATCTACACCGGCAGTCAGACAGCACTACCGGTAATCGGTCATTATAATATGCATATATTCATCAGTGAGATCTATACTACCGGGTTTACTTTGAACATGCCGAGATAATATTTAACATATGAGATATAAATAGTCATCGGCTGAGGTGAATCTAATAATCTTTATATCCATTTCAACATTAACCCTATGGTATGTCCCTCGAGCATGCTGATAAAATAGCACTTACCCTAAAGTACTTTATTCGATGCTATTAGCCTAATACTATTTAGTATAGAAGACTATCTATTTGTGTCTGGTTTCATAGCCTTGCATCTGATAAATATAGTCATTTTGACTAGATATAGTTGAACAGCTCTTTACCTGATCTTGTGTTTAACCTCTCAACTATTTGAACTTGCTGGGATCATATTGCTCAGCTAGATAAGATACTACCATATCATAGATTTTATCTACACAATTTGGATATATTGAGCATGCTGAGATAATACTTTATGATAGAAACTGACTATTTACTTTCTAAATTATATGGGAGTTGTTCATGTCTGATATTTCAGCTTACCACGATCAGGCTTGGAACTGTTGTTACCATCATCCCGGTTTGACTGTAGACGCTAGCCCTGAGATGTTTATTGTCTGTCTGGCACTGTAATTTCTATCTGTTTATTATGCCACTATTGTTTGACTGCTATTTTTCTATGTACCTCATCATAAACACTATGTATATCTTTATAATATATGTGTAATAAAATTGAATATATTTATAAATCCTCTTTGTATTGTGGTTATATTTCCACTTACTAGACATTTTTTTATGTCATTAGAAATCTTTTTCATATAATTCTTGATTTAGATTATTGTGTTTTTGGTTTGGTGCGAGCTTTTGGTCTGAGGGGATTTTCCGGTTGGCCACGGTATTGTTTTAGGTTTATACCCCATCATATCATTGCCTTCTCCTTCAGGGCCAGGCTCCACCTACACACACACACAGACATACATACACACATACATACATATACACACACACAGCGCACACACACACACACACAGCAGCACCTCTCACCTGTCCGCAGCATCGCTCGCGCTTCCTCGCTCTGGCACAGCAGCGGCCGCTGAATGATGACGTCCTTCAGCGGCGCTCCTCTCTGTGTCAGAGACAGGAAGTGCGGGCGGCGGGCAGGAAGCAGGATGGATCTTTGCAGCTCCATTGATATTTTCTCTTGCAGGCAGTGGAGCTACTTGGATCGCTCCCTGCCCACCGCACATGAGGGCAATCTGGCCAGCGGCACCTGGAGCCTCGGGCCCGGAGAAACCGGCCAGATTGCCCTCATCATTAGCCGCCCTGCAGGGCCCCCTGGAGGCTCTGGGCCGCGGTGCAGTCGCACCGGTTGAACCGGTGGTATGTCCGCCCATGATGTGTGTATATTTGTAGGTTTGGTATTTTCCGTTATCCCTGTTCATATTACCTTGTTGAGTCTGGTTGGTGTATTGCAGTACACTACTACTCACCTCATCCCTGGGTGGGGGAAGGGTTCAGACGGAGGGCAGATTCAGGAGTTAAGGCAAGGTACGTGGCCCGGGCGTGTTCACCATCAGAAACAATCGGGGAGCAAGGCGAGAAGGGTGCCCCCTAGGGCTAGGGACAAGGAAGGAGCCCCTTGTATCTTGACAACCAACAACAGAGTCGTGACAATTGTTTTGTGAATCTGTATTTGATAAAATATTACTGCCTTAACCCCTTAGGCTGGGTTCATACTGCATTATGGCAGTCCGTTAGACGGACTGCTTTACACCGCAGCATAACGAGGTTTAAGGCAGTCCGTTAACGCTGCCATTAACTCCCATTATCGGGCACATCGCTAACGCATGCTATAATCGGCATGCGCCAGCGATGTGCCGTCATTCAGTGATGGAGCCTCGGACGCGGGCTGCAGCGTCTGAGGCTCCGTCACCACTAGCGCAGATGAAGCATCTTTGCTAGCGATATAGCATAACGCGATCGCGTTATGCTATATAGCGTTAACGCAGCCTGTCAATGCTATGTGTGGAACAGGCTGCCTAGCGCAGTATGAACCTGGCCTTAGCACAAAATGATGTACATGTACATTAGCCCTGGGGTCACCATATCTGGAATGGGCACAGGAGCTGTGCTCCCTCTATGCTCAGTAGGTGTCGGCTATATTTCATATAACAGTAGTGGCCGTTGCTGAGTGGTATTTAAATGAAGTGGGGCATTGATGAGTTGCCATGTCTTCTGGGGACCTGCTGAAGTACCCCATTGCTGCCACCTCGATACCCTTGTGAAGCTCAAAAGTAGACTGATCTTCATTTCTATAGGACCCTCATATACCACAGCGCTTATTAGACATCATGTTCACTGTCCCCATTGGGGCTCATAGTCTAAATTTCCTTTAAGTATGTCTTTGGTGTATAGCAGATAACCGGAGTACCCAGAATAAACCACACACATTTAGAGAACATACAGATTCCTCGCAGATGGTGTTGTAACGGGCTTGGTGGTGGAACCACTGTGCCAAAACCCAAGGAAGACCTGGAGGGGCCTGTCTAGGAGCCTCACCCAATCCAACCACGGACACGCAGCAGTGAGTAAAATCTTGTTAAACATGCACCGTTCGACAACCAGCGTACTTCAGTATGTAAGAGCAATCGTTGGAAGTCTTCATCATTTTCGCTGCACAATTGTGCAAATAAATGGGTATTCAATGCATTGCTTCTTATTTTGTTAACTGCTTTAATCACAAATTGAAGCGATTGGTGCAATCTATTACTCAAAGTTTTCGCAACTAGGTGTTGTCGTGAATGACACAGTGAATTGCAGTTACTCCTGGTATAATTCTTTTAAGATGGCTTATAAACCCATGATATCGCCCGAACATGGCAGGAGCTCCATCTGCTGCCACCGAAATAATGTTTGTAAATGGAATCGATTTTTCCTTAAAAAAATCACTCAGTACATTAAATATTGATTTGGTTTAATGCCCATCTCCAAAGTTTTTGCGAATAGCAGCTCTTCATGGATTTCTTTGTCCATAACAAATCGAACGTATGCCAATAATAATGCTTCATTACCAGGTAAAGTTGACTCGTCCAGTTGAATAGAAAAATGAGTTGTTTGCAGATAATTACACATGAAGCTTTCAATATCAGAGCTCATTTCAACAATACATCTTTGTACAGTGTTGTTACTCAAAGGAATTCTTTTGAGTACATCAAATGGAGGTTTGTGCAGAACAGTTTTTTAAACCTCTTCAACAGCGGGTAAAATTAACTGTTCTCCGATGGTGTGCGGTTTTCCAGATTTCGCTATAAGCAATGAGATATTGTATGATGCCCGCAAGCCATCATCGTTATTTTGAGACGTTGAAGCAAACATACTGGGCACGGTGGGTCTCTTTTCATATTTTTCCTTCAATGTTTGAAAATATTTTAAATCTTTACCTATTTTATCAGGATGACATCTTCTTAGATGATCTTCGAGCTTCAATGGTTTCATAGAGTCATTGCTCAAAACTTTGTTGCATAAAAGGCATATGGGCAATCATTTGTCTGCCTTTGATGGAAGAAAATCAAATTTCAAATAATCAGCACTGTACTGTCGACGCTTCTTCTTAGATTCAGCCATGATTCGTAACAGTTACCTACCTGTAAAGAAAAAAATTCTCTACAGGTGTCCTCCCTTGTGTGCTGTGAGCTGTCTCTTTCCCCCTTTTGTGTGTGCTGTCTCTTTTGTGTTTCCTTGTGTGTGCTGTTTCTTTACCTCCTTTTGCTGTCTCTGTGCTCCCTTGTGTGGTCCGTGCAAAAGGACCCTTGATGATGTCAGTCATGTGATTGGTGACTCCGCCCATGGCGCTGACATAATGACGGGTCCTCCAGATTCAGATTGTGTTTAATCTGCAGCGGCGACGGGTTTGGGGGGCACCGGGGGGGCTGCAGGGTGCGGGGACCTGGCGGGGGTGATCGGGCTGCGGAGATGTGTGCAGCGGAGGTGATGGGCGGGAGTGCAACCATCACCATATTCAGAGATCAATGACTTCCGGACTTCTGGACAACTTTGGGAATTATGGGAACGCGAGCGGCCCCATTAAGAGGAAGTGTGCTTGCGCGCTCTAAGCACAGTTCCTGGAGATCTGCTAGGAGTGCATGCACCCTGGGCAGCAGCAGACCCGGAAGGAGCAGGACGAGAACCTTGGCAATGAGTACACATGTCTTTGCAGAGAGAGAGGGACTGCAGGCAGAGATGCGGGCACTACAGGTGTTCTTGGTAGGATTTGAACTCAGTACCTCAAGATAATAGCGCTAACCCCTGAGCTACCGTGCTGCCGTAGCTTGACAAGAGGCCGTGGGTCTTGTCTCAAAGTCATTTAACCCCATGAGTTGGCTAGTATAAGTTCATCATTAGAGTCCTTATCAATATTAGGATGCCAGGAAAGTAAAAACAGCATGGGGAGTTCTAGAGAGATCTTGAAACAACTGATATGCAACGGAGCCATAAATATTTTCAGGTGAGTCAGGCACTATATGCAGGGGTGTACATAGAAAGCATGGGGCCCCATAGCAAAGGTCTGAATGCCCCCCCCTCCCCCCCCAAAAAAAAAAAAAAATCAACAGGTGCTCTTAACTCCAGGCATGCATGTTATAGGTCAAACAATTAATTTTATAGCTAGTCTTTGATTTTTTTCTCATTTGAGTAAAAGAAAAAGTAAAACACTTACATCCAATTTGATATATTCCTTGTAAAAGTCAAAATGGAAGATTAAGCAGGACAACCTCATTAAGCTGTCTACAATAAGACCAGCAATTATGGAATCTGTCAGCACAAAATGACTGCTCATACCAAATATGTCCTCAGTGCACCCTTGGCAGAGCTAGATAGAAAGCAGACAGAAGGTGCCCTAGACTGGCCTCACCAAGGGTGCACTGAGCACCTGTACTTTCAGTCATTTTGTGTTCAGACTCCCTTTAAGTTTTTTTTCCCCCCCAGAATCAGATTGAATGACAATAGGTTACTATGATGAGTGATACATAAAGGAATTTTAAATGGCAAGAACTACACATTGTGTCTTCCCATCACCTCCCAGGGGTGTTTTAAACAGACAAAAGGCATGATCATCATATCTAGGATGCAAGTATATGTTTTGTCAGCGAGAAGGGGTTAAAGCATTCTTGCCCACACATTAATCCTCTATATGCCTTAGTTTCTTGCATATATAGGAAGGAGAGAAGTCCGGCTTTCAGGATCGCGCTGTTCCAGTCCAAAGTTCACAAGGAGTTAATCCAAGGACCAAGCAGTGATTATAACTTTCTTTTTATTCCAAAAACTCTACGCGTTTCGTGTACACACTGTACACTTCCTCAGGAGCAAAGTTAACTTTGGTAACTTTGCTCCTGAGGAAGTGTACAGTGTGTACACGAAACGCGTAGAGTTTTTGGAATAAAAAGAAAGTTATAATCACTGCTTGGTCCTTGGATTAACTCCTTGTGAACTTTGGACTGGAACAGCGCGATCCTGAAAGCCGGACTTCTCTCCTTCCTATATATGCAATTCTAGTGACCGGCTGATTGCTGCAGTTCATCGGATCCTACCCGTTTGTGCTTATGGTTGTTGTGTTCCACACAACTGAACCAGGTGAGTGGATCCATATCTGTTGAAACGTTTATATCATTGGATAAGACCCTATTGTGCGCTTCTGTCTCCCCCTTTTTTTAGTTTCTTGCAAACATCTGTAATCCTGCCCCAGAGTCACAGTGCTATCTCCTCTCCGGCAGCATCGCTCGTCCTCCATCCAATTAGTGTTTAATCGCCGTTGCGTTCTGCTGATTACTGCTCTTCGCTCATTACTCAGGAAAATCAGCTCATTTTCACATTTTTTTTTCCCTTCCTGATGTTTATTTTTTCACATTTGGTGCCATTTCTTGTACAGCTGGACGTACTGTAGCATTTAATGCTTAATTGCCTTCTTTATCTATGTTAGCATGTAATCTGGATCAGGATGCATCAGGATTGCTACGCATCACAACGCACCGTATCAAAACACTAGGGTGAACGCAGCCCCACTCGTACAGCCCCTAACCAGGTGCCCCCATGTTATACACATGTTCCCAATACATTTTATTATCATTACCACACTGTAACATAGGGCACAAGCTCTTCTAGTGAGGCAGGAAAGATCACTGTATGACAGATCAGCATACAGACGTAGTCTACATTATGTCTGCCTACTGGTCCCATACAGTTTCATCACTTTCCCATACATCACATCCCTCGCTTCCGGGCATGCTCAGTGCCGCAAAACAGATCCCTGCACATGGATCCGTGTTCTCCTGGATCCGCGCTCCATAGAGCTCCATGTTAATTCCAGACGTGTAGCTGCGGATCCGTGCGTCACCCTGTGCCTGCGTGTTTTTCAGATGACACAAAACTGCAACAAGTTGCGTTTTTGTGCATCTGAAAAAATATGCAGACACAGCGATCCGTGGGAAAATGGTGACAACTGGATGCACACGCAAGTCCCATCCGTCACCACTGAAAGTCAATGGAGACGAAAACGGATCCGTGTGCAGCCAAAATATGCACGTGTGAAACCAGCTGAACTCTATATATTGACTGGAGCTGGACCTAGATCTCTCCACAGGTTTTACCTAAAATCACTTTACACTACTTCCCCTACCCTAAGGGCTCATATTCACTTGCGAGAGAGTCGCGTGATTCTCGTGCGAGTCTCTCGCATGGAAACCTGGCACTGCTGCCGGCACTCGGACTGCATAGAAGTACATGTAACCGCACGCTTCAGTCCCAGTGCTGGCGGCAATGCCAGGTTTTCATGTGAGACTCAGACGAGAAACACGCGACTCTCTCGCAAGTGAGTATGAGCCCTTAGCAGCAACAACTGACGTCGTCTATCCTCCTCCCTGTAGTGTTGTCCTGAATCCTCCTGGCCCTGCGTTCAACGGGATCCGTTTCATAGCAGCACTAATGCACCTTTTGGCCACAGTGATACTAACGCATCCAAAATCGGCATGATGCGTTACTTCATGACGCACCCTGGAACGCGGTCTGCAGCATTTGGGGGTGCGTCATGAAGTAACGCATCATGCGTTTGGATGCGTTAGTTTCATTGCGGCCAATGGGTGCGTTAGTGCCGCTATGTAACGATCCCGTTGAACGCAAGGCCATTAACGCAATGTGAACCTGGCCTAACACTATGAGAAGATGATATACCAAACAATGTGCGGAGTCTCTCCTTCTACACATACCATATACTGTATGTATATGCCATGGATGAGGGGCCAGTGAAGTGTATCTTTATTTGGGACTAAAGGTAACACACAGGTCAATGCAGATGATGACAAACAATGTGCTGCGTCCCTCCTCTTACACATAGTCACACACCATATAAGCCATGGAGGAACTGGCAGGATATATTTGGGACTGAAGGGTTAACTCACGTGCATTTATTTACAGCCCACAACTCCACATCTCCTACTCTCCTGACCGCTCCTCCCCCCAGATGAGTCACAGTCAGGCTTCACTAAACTGAAGCTGCCAGGCGCCAGAAAAAAAAAAAAACAACTCGGCTGTTCTCCCTGCAGAGCTGGCTCATTTTGTTCACAGCAGTGAGCCGGCTCTTTGAATAGGATTGTTCACATCACACATCACAACTGAAGAAGCAATGTTATGTCACAATTCACAGGAAGAAAGCCAAAGTCCTTCACACACCTCATCCACCTCCTGACAGACGGCTGGGTCTCCTCCCTCCTCACAAGGAGCAACATCTTAACTCCTTCTTGTGAGCTCATGTTCTGCAGGGGGAAAACACACAGCACTCTGCTACATCCTTACCAAGCACAGCCCACCACTGACAGACAGGACCCTTCATTATAACACATCACCTTGTACATGTAGCCCATCAGCACCAGAGACCCTTCTGCTTCCTGCAATGCACTGTGCTGCTACCTCTCTGGCTGCTAGGAGGCGTGGCGTTCTTATGCAAATCCAGCCAGAGACTTCAGCCAACTGCTGGCCAGGAAACAAGGAAAGGGGTGATTCAAGGGGTCCAGGGGTATACGGCGGCCGTCGCTTACATTTAATTAAAGGAGATAGTACTGTGTCAGCACAGCACAGCTGCCAAACCGCAGCGGCCGTCGCAGGCCCCCTCACCCATCCGGGCCCCCTCACCTCTCCAGGCCCCATAGCAGCTGCGTGGTCTGCTACTATTGACAGTACGCCACAGACTATATGCCCACCTTTATTCCAAACAGCATTCTCCTGACTGTAAATCAACAGTCTCATGTAGGCCTACGAGGCTGTCAAGTTTGGGTCTGTGTGTTCTGATTCTAACTTTGGACTCTTTACACCTATGTACAGCTTACATTCTTCATAGACGCTTGCTAAAGGGTATTATACCCGAAATGTTGGTATCTACTATCAATTGCAGTGTGAATATTGGACATGTAACATTTAATAAACTTCTTGCAGTACTGCTCAATCTGTGAGGCAGCCCCTGCATGTTGGAGAAGCGGAGTGGAGGACACAAGTTATGTTACGCTGCACAGTCCTTTCTATGACTGCCACAATCTCTAGTTAAACAATATAATTGGCTCATTTTGTTTTGATTGTCATTATTGATTGGGTAAGAAAAATTGGGAAATATTTCTAATTTATGCTTGGACTTCCACAGCAGATTGTGAGGCCCAGACATGAACTTGGTTTATATTGAGGCCAAATCATTATCTTGTCTTTCTGATGAGCACTGTGCACTTACAATTGCTCATTCTGCCTTTCTACCCAGCTAATTATTCTCTTTTCTCTCTTCTATGTAGAAACAGGAAGTCTCTTGTCCCTGAATTCATCATCCCCCTCTGGAACTCCTGACCCAGCTGCTCCGCTCTTCCCCGCTGCCATACACATTTGCGGTGACTCATAACTTGTGCAGATAAAATTGACCTCCTGTTTCTACATAGAGCTTAGAAGGATTCAGCTAGTCAGTTTTTAATCATATGATGTCATAGACCTTATGGAAAACAGATTATCTGGATAGAAGGGCAAAATTAGCACTTGTAAGTACACAGTGCTATATAATATGTTGGCTGCAGTTTATTAGGATAAACATTTTGATGGGTGTACTGCAATACCACCCTGTTCAGGTTAATATAGGTGACTTAAAGGAATCTATTACTAGGTTTTCACCATCTAATCAGAGCGCAGTATGATGCAGGGGCATAGACTATGACTCCAGTGATGTGTCACTTACTGAACTTTTTTGTGTAGTTTTGATAAAATCACTGCTTTACACACATGGGTATGGAACCACTATGCCATGGTCGGGGAAGGGGCATAACTAAGCAAACACCTGACTCTTCGCTAGAGCTCCTGATGATGGGGTTAGACTTGACTCCAGGTGAACTTCAGGTGCTACTCCAGGACAGATCCACGGAGCTGTGGCAGCTAACCCCCAAGGGAGGAAGGGAAGCAGGACTAGCCAGGAACCAATTAGCAGGTTGGTACAGCTGGAAGACCGGTGTTGGATCAGACACAAGCAGTACTGGTATAGATACATGGTTGGCCACTGGTACAGAATCTCAGATGCTGGTTAACAAGTGCTGGTTCAGACAAGGCAGGTGAGGTTAATGGCACAGGTGCGGGTCAGACGGATCAGGACTAGACAAAGGCAAGATTCAGGTATGAGTTAAGCAGGAAGGAATAGAACAGGAGTAGACAAGGTGGCATACCTCCCAACTTTTGAAGAAGGGAAAGAGGGACAAAGGCTGTGGTGCGCACAGCGCGCTGCCGCAAATTTTAGGTCACTCCTGACCACACCCATTTCTCAACTAGTCACACCCATGTCCACGCCCAGTCGCACCCATTTAGCACTGCTGATCACACTGACTGCTATTAGGGGCATAGTGGCTGGCATTATGGGCACAGTGGCTGGTACTGTGGGAACACTGACTGGTACTAAGGAAAGGAAAGGAAAGGAAAGAAAGAAAATAGTGAAAAAAGAAAATAGAGAGAAAGAACAGAGAGAAGAACAAAGAGAGAAAGAAGACAGAACAGAGAGAAAGAAAGAGGGGAAAGAAAGAACAGAGAGCGAAAGAAAAAGAACAGAGAAAAATAAAGAGGGGAAATAAAGAAAGGACAGAGAAAAAGAAAGAAAGAGAAAGAACACCGACAGATAAAAAGCAGGGACAGAAAAAAGAAGAGAGAGAAACAGAGAGAGACAAAAAGAACAGAGAGAGAAAGAGGGGAAAGAAAAAAGAAAGAACAGAGAGAGAGAGAAAGAAAGAAAGAGGGGAAAGAATAGAGAGAGAAAGAAAGAGGGGACAGAAAAAAAGAACAGAGGGAGAGCGAAAGAAAGAAAGAGAAAGAACAGAGAGAAAAAGAGAGAGAAAGAAAGATACTATAGCAGCCCGGCTTCCATTGTAATGCCCACCTGAGCCTTCCGGTGCAGGACATATCATGATCCGCTCACATGGCCGGCATCCCCGATTCCAGCGATCCTGCTGTCCATGCTGTCGCAGGAGGACACGGTGATGGATCTGAAGCATTCCTGTTTCCATCACAATCTCCTCATGAAATTACCTCATTTGCGGTCAGCTTCCAGCACATCACTTCCGGTAGAACGTCATGTGCGAGTTTTAAAGTGCTCCTTGGGGCTCCGCCGTGTACTCCTGTGTCCGTGGGAAAAGCCCACTTTGTATGCCTCGTACACACTTGGCTCCGTTCTGTACATCCAGTACACATATGGCTCCACTCTGTACACACAAGGCTCCGCATACCCCATCCACATGTGGCTCCGCTCCGTACACCAAGTACACACACGACTCCGCTCCGTACACGCACGGCTCCGCTCCATACACCTCGTACACGCGCTGCTCCGCACACCTCGTACACATGCGGCTCCTCTCTGTACACCTCATACACATGCGGCTCCACTCCGGACTCCTCGCACACATGCGGCGCAGCTCCCCACGCCTCGTACACACGTGGCTCCATACACCTTGTACACGTGCGGTTCCGCTCTGTACACCTCGTACACACGCGGCTCCGCTCCGTACACCTCGTACACACGCGGCTCCGCTCCATACACACGTGACTCTGCTCAGCCCCATTCACATGCTGCGCTGCTCTGTACACCTCATACACATGCGGCGCCGCTCCCCACACCTCGCACACATGCGGCGCCGTACACCTCGTACACGCGCGGCTCCGCTCTTTACACCTCGAACACGCGCGGCTCTGCTCTGTACGCACCATACACGCACTGCTCCGCACACCTCGTACACATGCAGCTCTGCTCTGTACACCTCATACACATGCAGCTCCACTCCGTACACCTCGTAAACATGCGGCGTCGGTCCCCACACTTCATACACACGTGGCTCTGTACACCTCAATCACACACGGCTCCGCTCCATACACCTCGAACACACACGGCTCCGCTCCGTACACCTTGAACACACACGGCTCCGCTCCGTACACCTCGAACACACACGGCTCTGCTCCGTACACCTCAAACACACACGGTTCTGCTACATCCACACTGTAAAACCCTCCTGACCCCACACAGAAACTTTACCTCATCCAGCACAACCAGCACAGCAGAGTCCTGCAGAGTGCAGACAGACACAGAAGCAGACACGGCCCCTGATCATGTGATCCCTGACTCCTCCCCTCTCACAGGTCCTCTGTGCACAGAACACACACAGCCCAGCCACATCATTGCAGGCTGCGGTGCGTCTATCTGGGACGGCGAGCATGGCGTCGGTGGATGGGGGGGGCGTGGCGTGGGAAAAATAGCTTCCCGGGCAGGACGGGGGAGGGGGGGTGTCAAAAACGTGACAGTCCCACGGGAATCGGGACACGTGGGAGCTATGAAGGCGGACAGGGTCAGAGAGCACTAGTACGGGGACATAACTAGACAGGAGGCTACACATTGATTCACTAAAGTTGCTCTGGCACCTCCCAATAAGGGGAGGATGCCTTATATACCAAATGTCTCCCCGCTATTGGTTGAGGACGTTTTTTATCAATGCGATGGCCCTTTAAGAGTACTGGAGCGCGCACCATAAGAACACTTCCAGGAGGTTTGCGTGTCGTGTGCAGGTCCTGGGAGGGAGCAGATGCTGAAGGAGAGTGGACGGGTGAGTGCACATGCTGGCGTCCGTGCAAGGGGGGGGAGAGGACACGTGCAAGGATGCTGGCGCTGCTGTAACAGTATGCCCCCTTTTTCTTCTTCAAGCCTGCTAGGAAGAAGTGGAGCATGAATATTTTCTTTGGGTTCCCACGACCTCTCTTCAAGTCCAAATCCCTTCCAATCGACTAAGAAAAAAGTTTTTCCTCTCACCTTCTTAACCCCTTCATGGCCGGAGCTTTTTTGGTTTTGCGGTTTCGTTTTTTTCTCCCCTTCTCAGAGCCATAACGTTTTTATTTTTCTATTATTATAGCCGTGTAAGGGCTTATTTTTTGTGGGACGAGTTGTACTTTTGAACTAGAAAACGGGAAAAAAATTCCAAGTGCGGTGAAATTGCAATTAAAGTGCAATCCCACACTTGTTTTTTGTTTGGCTTTTTTTACTAGGTTCACTAAATGCTAAAACTGACCTGCCATTATGATTCTCCAGATCATTACGAGATCATAGACACCAAACATGTCTAGGTTCTTTTTTTATCTAAGGCCTGTTTCACACTTCCGTTTTTGACCATCAGTCAAAATCCACCGTTTTGCAAAAAAAAACGGATCCGCCTTTTTTTGGCGGATCTGTTTTTTCCCCCATTGATTTGCATTACCGGCGAATCTTGACGAATGGCCATCCATTGGATCCGTTTTTTTGCGGATCCGTCAATTTTTTTGCGTCCGCCAACATGCCTGGACGGACCATGCAACGTTTTTTTGCTGCAGGATCCGCATTTTATAGTGCGCATGCCCGGAGGAATGGAGTCAGCCAGAAATTTAACCCTGAAATCATTTCTGGCGGACAGAAAAAATTCTCTCTCTCTCTCATTCATCGGATCTGTCAAAAAAAACAGTCCGGTGGCATCCATTCACTTCAGTTAGCAACGGATCCGCTTTCCGCCATTTTGGCGGATCTTAACTGACACAAAAAAACTGAAGTGGGAAACAGTAGAGTTGAGCGACTTTTGGTTTTTTAGGGTCGCGTTTCGTTTCGTGAAACCCGACTTTTCCAAAAGTCGGGTCGAGCAAGATCGTCCGATTATAGGGAAAAGTCGGGGTCGTCCCGAAACACGAAACCCAATGCAAGTCAATGGGGAATAAAAGTCGGCAGTGAGAGGAGGACAGGAAACACACCTACAGTGCCCATTTGAATGCCAAAAGCATCAATTCTTCTTACTTAAGCTTGTCAACCTTAATTAACTTCATAATACAAGTTACGCACTGAAAAATGGGGGTTATTTGGCTAAAGTTGTGGGGGGGTAGGGCTGGCTCCAGGTTTTCATGTGCCCTGGGCGAAAGAGCGCCCCTTTAACACATACCACAACTCATCATGCTCCGATACGGCAGAGAAATAGCGGTATAGTACAATGAAAAATACTTCACTTTTTACATCTCATGACGAGGCCCATCTATTTCTCCATACAGAATCATTGGTCCCATATAATGTTTGAAACAGTATATGATGAGCTCCACATAATGCTACAGTATATGTTGGTCCCCATGGATGAAGCTCCACTGTCTTATGGGCCCAAATAATGGTCCAAACATAATGGGCCCCATTTCTAATGCTCTAGTGTATAATGGGCCCTGTAAATGCTGCTCCAGTGTCTGATGTCCACCTTTGGAATGTTCCAGTGTATGGTGGGCACCATCTATCATTCTCCAGAGTATAGTGCTCCCCAAAAATTGCTGTCCCAACATTGAAAACAATCAAATAAATCTCCTTGCTAGGGAATCCCTGTACTTGTCTGGACTCCTCGTCGTCCCCATCTTCCATCTCACTGCACAGTATTTCAACTTTGCAAGTGCTGTGATCCTGAGCAAGCAGGGGGGGCCCACTCGTTGGCGACGGCACTGGCACAGGGCCCCTGATAGTACGGTGGTGTGTCTGATGGCGGGTGGGCCGAACCTGCACTTTCATCTGCAGCTTCCTCTTTGTCACCGTGTAAAATGGAACTGTATATGGGAAGGGTAACCTGAGTTTCATCAGGGTCAGATTCAGGCCGTGTAGCGTGCGAGGGGAATGTAGTGGTCTGGGTCAATGTACCAGCAGATTCATCGAGCAGTGGCTGGGCATCAGTGCACTTGTGTCGCCCCCAGGAGTACGGTCGCCACAGTGGCATTACCTTCTTCCTAGGGAGTGTGATGTCATGCTTGGGAGCAACGAACGATCTCTCTAGCAGGTTAACTGATTGGGCGGCGTTATTCCCACGAGTCATGACCCTCCAAACAGCGTTCATGAAGGCAAAGTGTTTGTTTTACGTGGGCAGTATAGTTGCAAAGCTGAACCTTAAAGGAATGTCCAGAAGGGCACCACCAGGAGTGGAGCCTACGGTTAAATTCGACTCCACCTGGGAAACCTCAACCATGCCAGCTACAGAACAGATGCACACATTGCAAGCTTAATTCCGTTAACGAACGAGACTCCGTCATGCCCCGCGGTCCGAGTCCGGCTTACTAGAGGGACACGTGAGGCTCTGGCACATGAGATTGGCCAATAACTGGTGTGTCATGCCATTACATGTCCGTGGCTGCATGTGCGCTACACTGAAAAGGCCAGCGTTTGTCGCTTACAGGTGCAGATAACCCGCTGAACAACATTAGTGATGGGGATCACTGATGACAATTATTACCCGCGAACAATGATTTCCCAGTAAGTGCAGGTCAACCGCAGTTCCGGAATTAGGCCTAACCGTCATTCCTGAAAAATTGAAAAACTTACGTGTGCAAACCACAGGTGCTGTAGCTTGCTTAACAGCTCGCCAGCCGTTCTCACGCCCAGTATGGATTGCACGTGATTGCACAAAGGTTAGAAAGGGTACCGTATCCCCGGATAACATGTATGGATAGCGTACACATTCAAAATATATGTCTGTACATCAGGAGGCAGGCTCAGACGGTGTTAGGCCCAGTATGGATTGCACGTGATTGCACAAAGGTTAGAAAGGGTACCGTATTCCCGGATAACATGTATGGATAGCGTACACATTCAAAATATATGTCTATACATCAGGAGGCAGGCTCAGACGGTGTTAGGCCCAGTATGGATTGCACGTGATTGCACAAAGGTTAGAAAGGGTACCGTATCCCCGGATAACATGTATGGATAGCGTACACATTCAAAATATATGTCTATACATCAGGAGGCAGGCTCAGACGGTGTTAGGCCCAGTATGGATTGCACGTGATTGCACAAAGGTTAGAAAGGGTACTGTATCCCCGGATAACATGTATGGATAGCGTACACATTCAAAATATATGTCTCAGGAGGCAGGCTCAGACGGTGTTAGGCCCAGTATGGATTGCACGTGATTGCACAAAGGTTAGAAAGGGTACCGTATCCCCGGATAACATGTATGGATAGCGTACACATTCAAAATATATGTCTGTACATCAGGAGGCAGGCTCAGACGGTGTCAGGCACAGTATGGATTGCACGTGATTGCAAAAGGTTAGAAAGGGTACCGTATCCCCGGATAACATGTATGGATAGCGTACACATTCAAAATATATGTCTGTACATCAGGAGGCAGGCTCAGACGGTGTCAGGCACAGTATGGATTTGACGGCCCAGATTACACAGCGGAGGAGCAGGGAGAGGTAAAGATTGCAAATGCTGGGGCCCTGCCCAAGCAAGGGGGGCCCACTCGTGGGCGTCGGTACTGGCACTGGGCCCCTCATAGTACGGCGGTGTGTCTGACGGCGGGTGTGCACCATCACCGTCAGAGACACTTGATTGCACTATGAGGGACCCTGTGCCAGTGCCCGCACCCAAGAGTCGGCCTACCCACCTGTCCAGGGCAACGGCACTCGCACGGTGTCGTGCGCTAGGTGGTGACCCCGGCCATGGGGGGGGAGGCAGCACAGTTAGGGAGTTTTAGAAAGTGGCATATGTTGATGTTGGACATTCAGCTGATGCAAAAGGCGAAATAGGTGAAGTCCCAGGAAGAGGTGGACCAAAGCAAGCCATTTTTCTGTCACCCTATGTGTCATCAGGGGAAGGTGGGACAAAATCCTTGGAAACCCATGCTTGGTTCATTTTAATGAAGGTTAGATCATCCACATTTTGGGTTGACAGACGGGTCCTTTTTTCTGTCAGGATTGATCCAGCTGCACTGAAGACTCTTTCCGATAGCACACTTGCAGCTGGGCAAGCGAGCTCCTGTAAGGCATATTGGGCCAATTCAGGCCAGGTGTCCAGTTTAGCGGCCCAATAGTCAAAGGGGAATGACCTGTGTGGGAGAACATCGATATGGGAGGAAAAGTAGTTTGTAACCATAATTGACAACTGCTGTCTCCTGTCACTTTCCATCGATGCAGTATTACCAGTTGTGTGAGCGGTATTTGAAAAATCAGTCCACAACATTGTCATGAAACCCCTGTCTCCAACGCCACTTCTGCTGTGTGCACCACGAACACCTCTGCCAAGCTGCCCCCGGCCCGTACGGCTCGTGTGAGAACCATCACCGCTGCTGTGTGCGGGGAATGCCTCAAGCAACCAGTTAACCAGAGTTGCTTGTTTATTAGCCAATATTAGGTCAAGGTTCTCCTGTGGCATGATGTTTTGTAATTTGCCTTTATAGCGTGGATCCAGGATGCTGGCCAACCAGTAGTCGTCATCGTTCATCATTTTGGCAATGCGTGGGTCCCTTTTTAGGATCTGCAAGGCATAATCTGACATGTGGGCCAATGTTCCCGGTGTCAATGATGCACTGCGAGTGCTGGTTGGAGGAGCACTTTCTGGCAAATCCACATCCCTCCAGTCACGCACAAACCCTGTACCAGACCTTGCCACGCCAACATTTTCACTTGCCCCACGAGATGCATCCTCCTCCCCTAAGTAATCATCCCCATCATCCTCCTCCTCCTCCTCTTCTTCCTCCACCTCGTCCAGGAGAGGTCCCTGAGCAGACAATGGCTGAATGTCATCAAGGATTCCCTCCTCCTCTTCCTCCTCATCAACATTGGCTGCAGACGCCTGCTCCTTAAGGTGCGTCAAAGTTTGCATGAGCAGACGCATAAGTGGGATGCTCATGCTTAGGATGGCGTCGTCTGCGCTTACCAGCCGTGTGCATTCCTCAAAACACTGAAGGACTTTACAGAGGTCTTTCAGCTTCGACCACTGCACACCTGTCAACTCCATGTCTGCTCTCAAAGTGCCTGGCCGTGTATCCTCCCACAAATGCATTATGGCCTGCCTCTGCTCGCACAGCCGCTCTACCATGTGCAGGGTGGAGTTCCACCTTGTTGCAATGTCGATAATGAGGCGGTGGTTGGAAAGGTGGAGCAATCGCTGCAGCTTCTGCATACGAACGGAGTGTACAGGCGACCGGCGGATGTGCGCGCACAGTCTTCGCACCTTCTGGAGCAGGGCTGTTAACTCCGGATAATTTTTGAGGAAGCACTGCACCACCAGGTTCAAGGTGTGAGCCAAGCAAGGTATATGGCTGAGTTTTGAAAGGGCTATGGCTGCCACAAAATTACGGCCGTTATCACTAACTACCTTGCCTGCCTCAAGATGTACACTGCCCAGCCATGACTCAGTTTGTGGCTTCAAGTACTCGGCCCTCGGCGGTGTGTCTGTTGCCCAAACACATCATCTGCAACACAGCTTGCTGACGCTTTCCACTAGCTGCTCGATAGGGGGACACATCGTGTGCAACAGTGGCAGCTGCAGATGGAGTGCTCGTACGACTGCGCTCTGTGGACGAGCTTTCGCTTCTGGAGGAGGAGGAGGAGGGTCGAACGCCTACAGCCAACTGTTTCCTATACCGTGGGCTAGGCAGCACTGTCCCACCACCGCTGTCCCCTGTGGACCCTGCATCCACCACATTAACCCAGTGCGCAGTGATGGACACGTAACGGCCCTGGCCATGCCGACTGGACCATGCATCAGTTGTGAGGTGCACCTTTCCGCTCACTGACTGCTTGAGTGCATGGACAATGCGGTCTTTCACATGATGGTGGAGGGCTGGGATGGCTTTGCGAGAGAAGAAGTGGCGACTGGGTAGGTCATAGTGTGGTACTGCATAGGCCATGAGTTCGCGGAAAGCTGTGCTTTCCACCAACCGAAAGGGCATCATCTCAAACGAGATTAGTTTGGCAATGTGGGCGTTCAAACCCAGTGTACGCGGATGAGAGACTGAGTACTTTCTTGACCTACTCATAGTGTCTGGGAGGGTGAGCTGGACTTGAGAGCTGCATATGGTGGAAGTAGCGGTGGACAGGGCGGACTGAGAGAGGGTTGATGATGGTGATGGAGTTGGTGTTCTTTCTGATGGCCTAGAATCAGTCTTTCGTTGATATAACAGTGGGATTCCCTGACTGCTGTGGCCTTGCAACGACACCTCAACATTTGCTGCTGTGCTAACCGGTGGGCTTACAGTGGGGGAAACAATGTAGCGTTGCTGACTACCTTCGTTGTGATCAGTTGCACATGTGGCACTTGAGGTTTGGTGTTGTGTCCACGCTTGCAAGTGCATGCTGGTTAAATGTCTAAGCATGCAACTGGTATTCAAATTTTTCAGATTTTTCCCTCGGCTAAAGGTCTTTGCGCACTTCTTACAGATAACCTTGGCCTGATCATGAGGATTTTGGTCAAAAAAGTGCCACACTGCACTCTTCCTACTTTGGCAGACATTTTGCGGCCTAGCACGCTGTGATCTTTTGACCCTCTGGACAAGCTGTCCAGCAACTCTTTTGATGTTTGGAACCTGTCTTTGGAGTGCTCTGGGCCTGCCAGATAACAGCTGTTGCGATGTCGATGTCTGCTGTGGATGCTCCTCATCTGAGCTATTGGAAGCAGCACCCTCTTCCCCCAATGGATGCCAATCTGGGTCAACAACTGGGTCATCCATCACCTCCTCTTCTATGTCATGTGCACCTTCCTCTGTGTCACCGTGTATGGTGGTATAGTGTGCGGGAAGGGGCACCTGAGTCTCATCAGGGTCAGAATCTGGCTCTGTACACTGCGAGGACAATGTAGTGCTCTGAGTGAATGTACCAGCAGAATCATCTATCAGCGGCTGTGCATCAGTGCACTCCATGTCAGATTCATCTTGGCCTGGGTAATTCACCATTTGACTTGATAATCCAGGCATGGTATGTGAAAACAGCTCCATGGAGTAATCAGTAGTATGGCCTGCGTCATCCTTCAATCTTGGTTGGGGTGAAGGACACAAGGAAAAATGTGGTTCATGAACATGAGCCTCCAATGACGACTCAGTGCTTTTACTTTTTACAACTGAAGAAGAGGAGGCGATAGAGCTGGAGGCTGAGTCAGCAATGTAAGACAAAACTTTTTCCTGATGCTCTGGCTTTAAAAGCGGTTTGCCAACTCCTAGAAAACTAAGCGTTCGAGGCCTTATGTAGCCAGACGATGACGCAGGCTCAACACCTCCTGCATTCGGTCCTATTTTGCTCTTGCCACTACCATCAGATCCACCACCAACACCATCATTACCAGCTGCCAACCCCCGCCCAATTCCACGGCCTCTTCCACCAGCCTTCCTCATTTTTGGTAGAAATGTAGACAAAATCCAACAAACTATATAGTATGTAAAACAAGGTACAAGGTGTCTATAGGACAGGGGAGATTTTGAATTTCTGCAGACACTTGTGGACACTGGACACTTTTGGATTGTGTGAGGCCTACTGATATCTGAGCGCTATGTCACAGGCTCAATGGCACAGCTGTGACAAAAGTGACGAGAGGATAAGGGAGATTTTGAATTTCTGCAGACACTTGTGGACACTGGACACTTTTGGATTGTGTGAGGCCCACTGATATCTGAGCGCTATGTCACAGGCTCGATGGCACAGCTGTGACAAAAGTGACGAGAGGATAAGAGAGATTTTGAATTTCTGCAGACACTTGTGGACACTGGACACTTTTGGATTGTGTGAGGCCCACTGATATCTGAGCGCTATGTGACAGTCTCGATGGCACAGCTGTGACAAAAGTGACGAGAGGATAAGGGAGATTTTGAATTTCTGCACACACTTGTGGACACTGGACACTTTTGGATTGTGTGAGGCCCAATGAATATCTGAGCGCCATGTGACAGGCTCGATGGCACAGCTGTGACCAAAGTGACTAGAGGATAAGGGAGATTTTGAATTTCTGCAGACACTTGTGGACACTGGACACTTTTGGATTGTGTGAGGGCCACTGATATCTGAGCGCTATGTCACAGGCTCGATGGCACAGCTGTGACAAAAGTGACGAGAGGATAAGGGAGATTTTGAATTTCTGCACACACTTGTGGACACTGGACACTTTTGGATTGTGTGAGGCCCAATGAATATCTGAGCGCTATGTGACAGGCTCGATGGCACAGCTGTGACCAAAGTGACTAGAGGATAAGGGAGATTTTGAATTTCTGCCCACACTTGTGGACACTGGACACTTTTGGATTGTGTGAGGCCCAATGAATATCTGAGCGCTATGTGACAGGCTCGATGGCACAGCTGTGACCAAAGTGACTAGAGGATAAGGGAGATTTTGAATTTCTGCAGACACTTGTGGACACTGGACACTTTTGGATTGTGTGAGGGCCACTGATATCTGAGCGCTATGTGACAGGCTCGATGGCACAGCTGTGACCAAAGTGACGAGAGGATAAGGGAGATTTTGAATTTCTGCAGACACTTGTGGACACTGGACACTTTTGGATTGTGTGAGGCCCACTGATATCTGAGCGCTATGTCACAGGCTCAATGGCACAGCTGTGACAAAAGTGACTAGAGGATAAGGGAGATTGGATTGCTTTTAAAAAAACAGGTTGCAGAGCAGTGGGTAAACAGCAATGCCAGCCTGTCAGGAAGCCTTAAAAGGCAGCCCAACAACCAACACCACTGATACACCACAATATAGCCTCCCCTTGCACTGCACACACAGTGACTGGTGTGTTGTGCAGGCCAAATCGCTAGCAGCAGAAGCAGTTTTTTTTTCTTCTCAGCAGGACAAAAAAAAAAAATTGGGATTGCTTTTAAAAAAGCAGTTTGCGGAGCAGTGGGTAAACAGCAATGCCAGCCTGTCAGGAAGCCTTAGAAGGCAGCCCAACAACCAACACCACTGATACACCACTATATAGCCTCCCCTTGCACTGCACACACAGTGACTGGTGTGTTGTGCAGGCCAAATCGCTAGCAGCAGAAGCAGTTTTTTTTTCTTGTCAGCAGGACAAAAAAAAAAAATTGGGATTGCTTTTAAAAAAGCAGTTTGCGGAGCAGTGGGTAAACAGCAATGCAGGAATGTCAGGAAGCCTTAGAAGGCAGCCCAACAACCAACACCACTGATACACCACTATATAGCCTCCCCTTGCACTGCACACACAGTGACTGGTGTGTTGTGCAGGCCAAATCGCTAGCAGCAAAAGCAGTTTTTTTGTCTTCTTCCCTGCCTAACGCTCTCCCTACAGAATCAGCAGCAACCTCTCCCTATACTGAGATCGGCAGAAGTAAGATGGCGGTCGGCGTGCACGCCCTTTTATACCCCCTGTGACGCCCACCAAAGCAAGCCAATCACTTGCATGCCCTTCTGAAAGATGGTGGTGACCCCTGCCTATGTCATCACGTTGCCCACAGTGTCCGTGGATCCTGATTGGCTGAAAAAGAGCGCAAAACAAACTTTTGAAACGCGACTTTGGCGCGTAAGTCGCCGACTTCGTGGCCGACCTCATCCTAGGGTCGGGTTTCGTTTCATGAAACCCGACTTTGCCAAAAGTCGGCGACTTTTGAAATTTTTCGACCCGTTTCGCTCAAATCTAGGAAACAGGCCTTAGTAGTGAAAAAAAATTCAACTTTGTTTAAAAAAATTGTGCCATTTTCCGATACCCGCAGCGTCTCCATTTTAGTGATCTTGGGTTGGGTGTGGATTTTTTGCGTGCCGAGTTGACGATTTTAATGATACCATTTTAGCGCTGATACAATCTTTTGATCGCCCGTTATTGCATTTTAATGGAATGTCACGGCAACCAAAAAAAAAAAAAAAAAAAAAATTAATTCTGGCGTTTTGACATTTTTTCTCTCTACGCCATTTAGTGATCAGGTTAATCTTGTTTTTATTGATAGATCAGTCTATTCTGAATGTGGCGATACTAAATATGTGTATGTTTGATATTTTTTATTGTTTTATTTTGAATGCGGTGAACTTTTATTATTTTTAAATTTATTTATATTTTTAAAAACTTTTTTTTTAACTTTTGGCATGATCACATTGCCTCTATGTAGTAGAATTGCTGACTTGCTATGAGCGTCAACCACCGGGTGGCGCTCATAGCAATCCAGCAGTGACAACCATAGAGGTCTCCAGGAGACCTCTGGTTGTCATGCCTACGAAACGGTGACCCACGATCACGTGACGTGGTCACCGGTGGGCGTATTTCCGACCCGATGGCCGGAAGTGTGAGTTAAATGCCGCTGTCAGCGTTTGACAGTGGCATTTAACGGGTTAATAGCCACGGATGGATCACGATTCCAGTCACGACTATTTTGGGCACAAGTCAGCTGTTCAAAACTGGTTATCCGTACGGA
This sequence comes from Dendrobates tinctorius, assembly GCF_039654945.1. NCBI lineage: Eukaryota > Metazoa > Chordata > Amphibia > Anura > Dendrobatidae > Dendrobates > Dendrobates tinctorius. The sequence continues at coordinate 24,914,526 of NW_027361827.1, read as the reverse complement.
CAATGGCCGCTTCAACTTATAGAATACAGCATTAATTTGCTTGATGACCTCAAAGCAACAGATGAAGCGAGGACCCAATCTGTTGGACAGGATATTAAGATGTATGTACTTAGAGCAGGGTTCCCCAACTCCAGTCCTCAAGGCCCACCAACAGGTCATGTTTTCAGGATTTCCTTAGTATTGCCAAAGTGAGAATTGCATCACCTTTACAATACAAAGGAAATCCTGAAAACATGACCTGTTGGTGGGCCTTGAGGACTGGTGTTGGGGAACCCTGACTTAGAGCACAACCACACCTGATCTCCAGGATGATAACAAGGTGGATCCAAGCGTCTCCTGTCTGCATGTTTTGTTTCTTCATATGAACAGATGATTTTTCCAGGGTGACTTTAGTGTCTTCCCATATCTTCGTGAATTCCTTAGTAAGACCATCAGCTGCTGGTACAACAGAGGCAGCCAATACCAAAAGGGAATTCCTGGCTGTTGGCCAAAAACAATAAAAAATGGAGAACTTGCAGAAGAATCACGTGGTTATTATAGGAGAACTCTGCCCATGGTAAGCTTTTGACCTAATAGTCATGATGTGCGCTAGTGAAGTGTCTCAGGAACTTGGCCAGTATCTGGTTGACTCTCTCAACCAGTCTGTTGATTGAGGCCTATGAGAGGGAAGGTCTGGAGAGAAGCTCAAGATATTGTCCAGGTAAACCACAACACAAGTTTAGAGAAGATCTCCAAAGATATAATTCACAAATTCTTGGAAGACAGCCAGGGCATTACTGATCCCAACGACATAACTCGGTACTCATAATGACCGGGTGTTGAAAGCTGGCTTCCAGATTGTATACTCCATGCAGATCCAATTTAGTAAAGATCCTAGCACCTCTGATTTGGTCAAATATCACTGGAATTAACGGCAAAGGATAATGAATCTGAGTCCCATATAATCGATGCAAGGTAGGAGGGTCCCGTCCTTTTTCTTAACAAAAAAGGACAGAGAGGAAATACGGTCTCGTGGAGGTGAGGATCCTGGAAGCAGGTCTATAGGGCATTCATACTGTAACGCCTGAGTTTATTTTTTGTTGAAGATGTCCGCATATGCCCAATAGGCAGATAGAAATCACGATAGAGAAGATGGTGCCACTGGTGGTAGGACTGGTTGAAAAAAATTGTGACCGTTAAAATTAAAAAAAAAAACTTTCTTGTATTTCAGAGACCTGTAAGGCTGGTTTCACACTAGCGTTTTATCGCGCAGCGCATCGTGCGCTATCGGGCGCACTCGCAATGTTCCCCTATCTTTAACATGGCAATCGCAGGGTCTTGCGATTGTACGCGGTCATCAGCGTTTAGTGTGCGCTGCACATTTTACAGGTGTGCGCCCAGATGCGCCATACGCGACATGTTGCATTTTTTCTTCCGCCTACATCGTTAAAAAAATCGCGCGCGCACGTTGTGCGCCCAAAAATGGCATTACAGTCTATGTGGACGCTGACGTGCACTTGGCTGCGCGCACGTCAGCACCTTGTGCGCGCATGCGATTTGAGTAAACAATGTCTAGACACTTGTTTTAACCTCCCCCTAAACAAGCAACATTGTTTGGGAGGAGTGTGGTTAAAAGAAGGTGTATTCAGGGTCAGACAATTACTCTACAGACAGCCTTGCAGAGACCAGACAAGAACCTACAAGAGGCTTCCACCTGTGGATTTAAGCTTCAGGAGCCAAAATGTGAGTATTCTTCAACATAATGTCTGTGTGTCCTGTACAATTTTATAATGTACGAATTTATTATTTGTTTACATTTCAGCATGTCTTCTTCTGGATCACTGTATTCGCCATCTCGGCAAGAACTGGCCCAAGCTGATCGTGAGGTGAGGATATTGCTGCCTTTGGATAAGTAGAGCTGCCTCTAGAAATGTGTTTTAATTTTTTTTTTTTTTCTTTACAGACATCGGACACGGGCAGTGAACATGAAGTGCGGGAGCGGTCTGCGAGGGAGGATTCTGAGCGGGAGCAGCGTAATCAATTCGTGGCGAGGAGACGCAATGTATATATTTTTTTCTGTCTTTATTTTCATCTTTTATCTTCTTCTGTTTCTTTTTGTATCTTGTTAATTCTCCAAAATTCCAAACATTCTAATATTTATTTTTTTATAGGTTCCACAACAGGATGACGAAGAAGTAGTATACATAGACAACGAGCACCTGATCCGCCTTGTTGAGGAGCGTATCCCGTTGTGGGACAGCCGTGACCAGCAGTACAAAGACACAGTGGTGACCCGGCTGCTCTGGAATGAGGTGGCCGCATCGATGATGGATGGCTGGGACAGCGCCTCTCCGAGTTCAAAAAGAGCGTTCAGTAAGTATAAAGATACTCTGTGATACTGCATTGATTTTTGGTCCAGATGGTGCTGATGTGTTTGTGGCAAGATATATTCTTGCATCAAACACCAATGCCTTGTGGAAAACAGTGATTGATTTTTGTATTCAACTGCTGTCTTTAAGCTGCATTGATTTCTGGTCCTGATAGTGCTGTTGTGTTTTTTGCAAGATATATTTTTGCATCAAACACACCAATGCCTTGCGGAAAAACAGTGATTTTTCAACTGCTGTCTTGATCCTGTTTTCAGTCTTGCTCCGGATGATACTGTTGTTTTGGCTGCTACATATATTCTAGCAGGAAACATAACACTGTCCTCAGGAAAAACAGTGACTGTATTGTGTCTAATTTATTTCTGCTGCAGCATTGACTGTTTGCAAAGTTCTATCCGGTGTGTGTGCTGATAATTAAGTTGCCTTCAGTGCATTGTCTAACGTTTTGTTTTTTTTTCCCCCAACAGTGAACAAAATCCGCACACGTTGGCGCACGATGAAGGACCGCTTCAACACTGATGTTCGTGCTGAGGGACAGGTTTGGAGTGGTTCAGCGGCAAGGCGCAGAAGAAAGTACTGCTATTATCGAGAGTTGGCTTTCCTGAGACCGGTCCTTGCCAGCAGAGCGCAAGTTTTTTTTTTGGTTTGTTATTACTATGTGCTTTTCAATTCCACAGGTGATGCTTCTTGTAAATGCATGATACTAATGTTTTCCCTTTCTTTCTACAGCACTTGGAGCAGCACCCTGCAACCTGTCCCGGGAGCGGTTCTTCATCGATCGACCTCGGACCCGTCCCAGCCATCCGACAGCCAGGAAGCATCTTGCAGGTCAGCAACACAGACAGCTGGTGACCAGGAAGCTGGTCCATCAGGTGTTCCCCTGTCCCAGGTCTCTGTCACTGGTTATGCGGGCACTACCCGCCAGCGGCAGAGGGCCTCGGACAGGCCTGTCATGCTCGAGTTCATGCTCTTGAGTGAGGCCTTTAAGGGCAGCCTCAAGGCACTGTCCACCAGAATGGAAAGCGTTTTTTCCCTGATGGAACGTGGTTTTAACCACATGGAACACCGCTTCCACTCTGTTGACCAGCGCCTTGACCGTCTGGAGGCCGACCTCAACAGACCAGCGCACCATTTTTTCAGTAAAATTGAACAGGGCATGGCAGAACACCTTAGTCCTGAGCAACAGCTAAGTGTGTTACAGGCCTGCAACACTGCTTACTTGCAGGCTATGCAGCAGAATCGGTATGTTCAGCAGTCAGAGGTGGCATTTCCAACAGTTCCACCGCTGACTCGCTACACATCCCTACCGACTTCTGCTGCATACCACTGCACGGCCACCTGCATTCCCAGCGAAGCCGTACACCACTACACCACCCCAAGTCTGAGTGCTGCTGGACACTCCTCCGCCACCACCACTATGGCCAGCACTGCTCCTGTATATTCACCTACTCAGGAGTATTAGTGAATTCAGGATGCACAAAACACAGCATAAATTCACTGATACACCTGGATACTTGCTAATGGTTTTGGGAGTGTAAAAACAGAGAATGCACTCATTACAGGTAGCAAAACAGTTTTTTTTATTAACATACCAACAACATGTATCAAAAATGTTTTTTTATTAACATACCAACAAGAAATTTTTTTTTACACCATTTGCTCTTGCCATTCCACCCGTCCTACATCTGAGTTGAAGTAGGCCGTAAATTGGTCCCTCATTTGGCCAACTTCAACGGATGACCTGAGAGACTGCTGTGTAAATTCAGGCAATGGATTAGGAGCAACATCATCAAGATCTAAGTTCGGGTGCTCTCTAGCAATTATAAAATTATGTAGAACAACACAGGCCTTCACCACCTCATCCACTGATTCCAGTTTCAGATTAATAGCTGTGCCAAGAATGCGCCATCTAGATACAAGTATACCAAATGCACACTCTACTGTTCTCCTGGCCCTGGTGAGCCTGTACTTAAAAATTCTTTTGTTGAGGTCCAAGTCACGGCTGGAGTAGGGTTTGAGCAAGTTTTGGCACATCTGGAATGCTTTATCACCAACCATTACAAAGGGCTGAGGTGGACCTTCGGTGTTGGGAAGAGGCCATGGCCTGGGGAAATTGAAATTGTTGCCATACAACCTCCTGCCTATGTCTGAGTTCTTAAAAGCCTGGGAGTCATTCCCACGGCCAAATGCCCCAATGTCCACTGCAATAAACATACAGTCTGCATCCGCAATGGCCATCAGTACAGTAGAAAAGTACTTTTTGTACTTGTATTACTCAGAGCCTGTTCTTTTGGGCTTGATAATCCGGAATTGTTTACCATCAACCGCTCCCAAACAGTTAGGGAAATTGCAGACAGTCCAGAATCTTTCGGCAATTTCCAACCACTTTTCTGCAGTTGGCAGGAGCATGAATTCGGGACAAAGAACGTTCCACAAAGCCCGGCAGGTGTCCGCTACAATTCCAGACAACGTGGAGATTCCAATCCAGTACTGGAAGTGCAGTGACGAGAGGGTCTCTCCAGTAGCCAGGAATCTGTGACACAAAGAAAAAAAACAAAAATTAATATTTGTGTATACGGATTTTTTTACACACGTTAAATTAAAAAAACAAAAAAACAATTATATATCTGCAGCCTTTGGTTCAATACATGCCATCAAAAAATTACCGCAGCCTTTAGTTAACTACATGGCAGAACTATAATTCTGTCAGATTTGGAAGAGTACATGTCACAACCAAGAAAAATCTGCAGGCATTGGTTTAGCAAAACAACGTACCTTAATGTGACCAGGATCCGTTCCTCAGGAGTAATCGCACGCAGGAGCTGCAGGTCCTGTCTCCGGATGACTTCTTTTACCTGACCAAGCAAATAGTGAAAAGTTTCTTGGGTCATCCGGGTATAATCCGTAAATTTCTCCGGGTTTGCCTGTAGCTCGCTGTAGAGGGTGTGGTACTCTCCACGGCTCTCCCGGAGTTCAATAATGGGATGTATCCACATACGCCGCTGCTGCCGTCTTCGCTGCCTCTGTCTCTCCCTCTGTTCATGGCAAGCAACTGCATAAGCCTGAGTCATCCTCATGTCCAGATCCAAGTCAAAGTCAAAACTCTTCCAGCGCAGATCCATGTTTCTCAAGTCAAATGCAAGCAAATGTGAAGAATTCAGCTGTAAACAGGGGCTATAAAAAGAATTTCCATAAGACACGCCCACTGGTGTCCCATTGGTGGAGTGTGATGCAAGAATTTTTCAAGGATTTTTTCTCCTGTTTATTGCGCATAAAAAATGAAAACGCATGAAAAACGCTTACAAACGCATAAAAAGGCTGCGATTTTTTGTCGTTATGCGCACAATAATGCTGCAAAAAACGCAGCGTTTGCATGCGCTTTTGACATGCGTTTCATGTGCGCTCGATACGCTGCGCAAAAAGGCGCAAGTGTGAAATTAGCCTAACATTTTTATTTTTCAGGATATATGGCTGATTGAGGGCTCATGTTGTGTGCCAAGAGCAGGCGTTTTAACTGATACTATTTTGCGGTACACACAATGTTTTGATCACCTCTTATTGCATTTTACTGCACCGGCTATAAAAACGTAATTCTGAAGTTCCCATTTTTTTTCTCATTATGCAGTTTACGTATTGGATGAATTTATTTGATATTTTGATTAATCGAAGTTTTACAAATGCAGCAATACCAAATGTGTTTTGTTTTAATTTCAATGGGGCAAAAGGGAGATTTGAAGTTGTGTTTTTTAAATTTTTTATATTTTTAAAAACATTTGTTTTATTTTGTACTGTCCACTGTTTTTGTATAGTCCACTTAGGGGTCTTGAAGCTACAATCATCTAATTGCTTGTGCTATAGCACTGCGGTGTATGGTGAAAATCGCAATCTCCTATGAACGTGAGCTGCAGGCTGGCTTTCACAGGACGCTTGTAATGACAAGCATCTGCAGACCCCTGGCTGTCGAATACTCAAGTCTAGATCATATATCGTTAGGTCCAAAAATATTTGGACAGTGACACATTTTGGTATTTTAGATGTTTATATAACTACATCTTGAAAATATTTTGGTAATCAGTGAAGAACACTTTCCAGGAAGATGTTTCAGTATCTAATCCACCATAAAGAGAAGACTTCATGAGAGAAAATACAAAGGGTTCACCACAAGTTGCAAACCATTAATCAGCATTAAACACAGGCCAGATTAGACTTTGCCAAAAACCATCTAAAGAAGCCAGCCTAGTTCTGGAAAAGCATTTTTGGACAGATGAAACGAAAATCAACCTGTACCAGAATGATGGGGAGAAGAAAGTATGGAGAAGACTTGAAACGGCTCATGATCGAAAGCACACCACATCATCTGTAAAACTGTCATGATCCAGTCCGGGGTTTGTTTCTGATTATTCTCTCCCTGGGTTGGTCATTCAGGGGTTTATCTTCCCTGCCTCGTTTTGGGATCCGTCTGGCTATTTCAGTCCGTTGTTACCTGCAAGCAGCTTCAGTTATAGTTCATGTCTCTGGCTTGAGCAGCTGACCCTGTTATACCCTGATTTGTCCTCTGCCTGTTTACCTAGGTCCCTTTCCTGTTTTCCCCTGTGACTTCGCTCGTCGTAGTACTCGCTCTCTGTGTTGTGACCTCGTGGTATTGACTGGGTTTGTCCTCTGACCTGTTTGACTGTCTTCTGTCTCTGGCTTTCCTGCTCCCGACCGGTTCTGACTTCTGGCTTGTTTCTGACCACATGTATTGCTGTGATCTCTAGTACTTTGTTCCCTCTCTGTTGCTGACCCGGCTTGTCTGACTACTCTTCCACCACCTAGTGGCTCCTGCCTGCTGCTCTGTGGTTTCACTGTGAGTGTACCTATATTCCTTCACCCGCACCCCCTGGTGGTGGTTGTGTTCTACTTTGCTGCAGCAGGCATTACAAAAACATGGTGGAGGCTGTGTGATGGCATGGGCATGCATGGTTTCTAATAGCACTGGGTCACTAATGTTTATTAATGATATGACTGAAGAAAGAAGCAGCCAAATAAATTATTAAGTTTACAGGGCGATACTGTCTGCTCAGATTCAACCAAATGCAGCAAAGTTGATTGGATGGAGCATCATAGTACAGATTGACAAGGACCCATAACACACTGCAAAAACAACCCATGAGTTTTTTAATCCCTTCACGCATAAGCCCATTTTCACCTCTCTGACCGGGCCAAATTTTACAATCATCCCAATGATTCTGAAACAGTTTTTTGTGACACATTGTACTTCATGTCAGTTGTAAACTAGGTTGATGATATTTGCATTTATTTATGAAAATATTGAACATTTTACAAAAAATATGAACATTTTACAATTTTAAACTTTGAATTTTCATGCACTTAAATCAGATAGTTATACAACAAAATAGTTAATAAATAACTTTTACCATGTCTAGTTTACATCAGCATAATTTCTGAAACATTTTTTTTGTTCAGAAGTTAGACGGGTTAAAAGTTTAATTAGCAATTTTTCATTTTTCCTACAAAATGTACAAAAACTATTTTTTTAGGGACCACATAACATTTGAAGTGACTTTGAGGGGACTATGTGATAAAACACACCTCAAAGTGACATTTTAAAAATTGCACCTAAATTACTCAAAACCACATTCAAGAATTTTATTAACCATTTAAGTGCTTAAGAGAAATTAAAGCAATGTGGAAGGAAAAAATGAAAGTTTTAATTTAACCCACAAAAAAGTTTTAGCACCAAAGTTTTCAATTTGACAAGGGTAACAGGAGAAAAATAGACCATACAATTTGTTGATCAATTTCTCCTGCATACGCAGATACCCCCATATGTGGTGGAAAACTACTGTTTGGGCACACTGCTTGGCCTGGAAAGGAAGGAGCACCATTTAACTTTTGGAGCGTAAAATTGGCTGGAATAGATGGCGGAAACCATATCACATATGGAAGAGCCCTGGAAGTGCCAAAACAGCAGAAACCCTCACAAGTGACCCCATTTTGGAAAGTGCATTTTTTGATGAATTCATCTAGGGGTGTCGTGAGCATTTTTAGCCCTCAGACGAGTCACAGTTTTGTATAATATTGGGCTGAGTAAATCGAAAATTACCACTGTTTCCTTAAAAATGTTGCTTTGGCCTCAAGTTTTACATTTTCAAAAGGGATAATAGGAGATAACTAATGGTACAATTTGTTACGCAATTTCTCCTCAGTAAACCAATACATCCATATGTGGTTGAAAACTACTTTTGAGTTTAGAATTTGCTGGAATGGTTTGCGGGTGCCATATCACATTGACAGAGCCTCTGAGGTGCCAAAACAGCAGAAACCCTTCATAACTGACTGCATTTTGAAAACTACACCCCTCAATGAATTCATATACGGGTGCAATCAGCATGTTGACACCACAGGTGCCTCACAGAATTTTATAACATTGGGCAATGAAGATAGAATAATTAAATTTTCAACAACTAAAATGTTGTTTTAGCCCCAAGCTTTTAATTTTTATAAGGGCTAATAGGTAAAAATAGACCACATAGTTTGTTGTGCAACTTCTCCTCAGTGCGCCTGTCACGCTTGGACACGGCTATGTCCGGCGGACTACACATCATAAAAGTACAACAGAATGGAAAAAGGAGAGGACTGCCCTAATGGTTGGGAGCTCGGGATGGGACACCTCCTGACACAAACCTGTGCCTCTCACTAAGCTCCCCTAATGCTCTATGCAGGTCCTCCCCCCCCGCTACCTCTCACATGGCTTGTCACTACTAAACCTGGCTAGTGCGCTGGCCAGCAAGGATGCCTGCCTCACCACTGCAGATGACAGGGAAAGAGACAAAAAAATAAGGACAGACAAAAAGGATACTTCTCAGTTTAAAATCTGCTGCCAAGCTCCACAGCAGCAGAGTAAACAAAAACAGGATAACAGAACTACCACAGTGGCAATACCACTGTCACAGGCAAGCTCCACACACCTAGATGGTCTGCACAAAAGGAAACTCTATAACCGACGATCAGCTGGTGGGTCATGTGATGATTGAAAGGGCAGTGGGAGTGGATACCAACCAACATCAGCTGACCAGCCTAATACACTGCCAGCAAGAGACTGACATTAACTCTTGCTGGACCAAAGGAAAAAAAATTACATTTCAGCAGACTCAGGGCTGCAATAAATCCTTTAAGAATTTGTGACAGTGCCAACACCCTACATGTAATTAGGAAATACTTTTCAGGCAAAGTGGAAAGCATAGAAGAAAAGGAGCATCATATTGTAGTGCAGATTTTGCAGTTGTGAGGTTCCAAAACAGCAGTACTGCCCATAAGTAATCCCATTTTACAAGTGATCATGTTGACATTGCAAGTGTTTCACAGAATTTTATACAATTGGTTAAAGAAAAAAAATTACAATTTTACTGTAAAATGTTGTTTTAGCAACATATTTTACATGTTCATACTTGGAAATGGATAAAAATTGCAGCACAATTTTGTCACACAATTTCTGCTGAATATTGAAATACCCCATATGTGGCTGTGCAGTAGTGCTTAGCCACGTGGCAAGACTCAGGAGGGAAGGAGTGCTATTTGACTAATGGAGAACAAATTTTGGAAGAATAGTTTGAGGAGTCCTCATAAAGAGCAGAATTCACCCCTTCAAGTGTCTCCAATTTGGAAATGACACCCTTCTGAGAAATTATGTACAGGTGTAGTGACGATTTTGACTCCATGGGTGTTTTCCAGAAACAAGCAGTAGATGTTGCAGAGTGAAAATTGGAAATTTGTCACTGTAGTGCCTGTACATTGTAGTGCCCAGTACATTGTAGTGTCCATACATTATGTCCAGCTTGTGCTTTTGGAGACATAAACCCCGTAAATTAAGCGGGCTCTCATTGCTACAAAATTGCCAAACATGTGGACACTAAATGTGATTTAAGCACACTTGAGCTCAGAAGGGAGGGGGGACATTTTGGATTTGGGAAGTCAGAATTTGCTGGATTTATTTTGGCGGGAGCCATTTAGCTTTTCCAGAGCCTTTGTGCTACCAGTAATGTGGAAGGCCTCTATTCCATTACCTGATGACTGAAATGAGTGGGGACTTGCTGTTTTGTGGACTTAGTTGAAGTTTTTATTGGGAACATTTTACATAACATTTTGGATCACATTTATCCTGTGCTCTACGTTAAGTACTTACATTGGAGTTTCCATCTAAGGCCGGGGTCACACTGGCGAGGAATACGGGAGAGTGAGAGGCGCAAAAAGCACGCATTAGACACGGACCAGTGATTCTCTATGGGGTCACTCGCACCAGCCGTATATTTCTCCTCAGTATCCTACGCTCCGTGCCACTCGCAGCATGCTGCGATTGTCAGCGTACTACGCCCGTAGTACGCCAATGCAAGTCTATGGGTGCGCAAAAAATACGGATTACACACGGACCACACATGTGACTTGCGAGAAATACGCACCCGGTGTCTTTTAGCAAAGCCGGCAATTCAGTGCCCTAAACAGTAAACTCACACTGACAGGTTTAATAAAGAAATGAAAGAATAGATATAGACACATAGAATACATATACATATATATATATATATGCATTCTATGTGTCTATATCTATTCTTTGGTTTCTGTTATAAACCCTGTCATAGGGCTCCATTATATGTCCATTTTGCAAGCCTGCGAGAAAATCTCACCATACGGATGCCATACGGATTACATACGGATGCTGACATGCGCAAAATACGCGACCACACCTTGATTACGGATGACATACGGAGCACTGTTTAGGGGTCTGTCATCCGTATTACGCATGTAAAATACTGACTGTATTTTGCGCAGGTTAGTGTGACTCCAGCCTTAATCTCCGAATGAGGTGGTTCAGATGAAACCCTTGCGGGATCCATTCACTAAAATGAGGCAGCAGAGTTACTCTGGACACTGTTCAGGGATGTCCTTCAGAGGTGGACAAAACTGTGTGCGCTTTTATGCACGCTTAAAGCACAACTATTTTTTGGTATGTTTTCATTTATTTTTTAAGCTTGTGTTTTTTTTTAAATATCTTTAATTTTTTAAAACTTTACTTTTACTTTATTACTTAGTCCTTCCATGGGGCTTTAACTTTTATTACTCTGATTGCTGGTATAGTGCACTGCAATGCACCAGCACTGAAGTGCATTATACCTGTCAGTGGTGCACTGACAGAAGCCTCTTAGACCATGCTCCTGGCATGGTCTAAATACGCCACCGTAGCTGGCAGACCCAAAAGGTCATCTTGACGACCTCGGGTTGCCATAACTGCCTTTGGGCCCTCGCGATAAAGTCCCATATCGGAGAAAATTTTGCATCAATAGTGATCGGGCCATTTAGTGGGCTAAATCGCCGTGGGCCGTGCGGGCACAGGTTCTGGCTCGGCTATTATGTAAGCAAAGTTCCCAGTGGAACAATGCTCCTGTGCCACCTATGGTCATCATAATGTACCTATATGTTTTTGGTCGCTAACTTCTACTTGACCATGACTAATACGTACATCAAATGTCGTGAAGGGGTCAAAACAAAGAAATGGAAAATTCTGCGATGACTGAGTCAACTACCAGATTTGAATCCAATCAATCATGCATCTAACACGATTAAGACAAAACTTAAAGGAGTTGTTCAGTGTAAAATGAAAAGTCTGCAGTAACTTTGTGTGGCTGCAGATTTATGAACCCTCTGAGCACATGCACTTGCACTGTGACGATTCGCCAATTCCGGGGCAGATGTGACATGCATACTCCTCGGCAGAACCCGTCTGGTGGGCATAGTCACGCTCAACACAAGTGTACATCTGTATTGCACGAGGATGCGTCCAGTAGTCAGGTTCTGCCCCGCAGTATGCATACCGCATACTTGACAGCCATTTTCAGAACGGAATACTCACAGCGCAAGTGCATGCGCTGGGAGGATTCATAAACCTGAAGCCACACAAAGTGACTTCAGACTTTTTATTTTAGACCAGACTTCCCCTTTGAGGCAGAAAGACCCACAAACAAGCAAAAACTGAAGTCAGCTGCAGTAAAGGCATGGCAAAGCATTACAAAGGAGGAAACCCAGCGTTTGGAGACATCAATGGCTTTCAGACTTTAGGCAGTCGTTGCCTGTAAAGGATTCTTACAAAAGTATTAAAAATCAACATTTTATTTATGGTAAAGTTAGTTTGTCCAATTACTTTGAAGCCCCTTAAGTGAGGAGGCTTTGTAGAAAAATGGTTGTAATCTCTAAATGTTTCACAGGATATTTTTGTGCCAATCATTAATTAAACCTTAAAATCCACACTTCAATTACATCTCAATTATTTCATTTTAAATGAAATCACAAACATTCAGTCACTGTCCAAATATTTCTGGACCAAACTGTATGCTGCTCTATTTTTACTAAATATAATGGTACGATTATTATACACTACAGCCCCTCACAGAAATAGCATATTTCTAGAATAAGATTGACATTTGATTTGCTTTCCAGAAAAGCAACAATTCAATTTTCAACATCATTTTCAAAACAATTTTACTGCATGTTTTCACAAGGATACAAACCATAATGTTTCCCTTTGAGTAAATCATGGAATCCTATGTTATTTAATGGTCATACAGGAAACATTAGTACATGTTACATGTTCACAGTCAGCTACAACCTGAGCTTTATTGTTTTTATATTTAGTCCGATTATAGAAAATAGCTCTGATTATGGAAAGGTGTAATGGATGTTGGTGGTGACATGATGTATATTTCTGAATGTAATAAAGACATGCATATTCAAGATCCAGTCCTTTTATTGACCTCGTTATTTGCTGGTGAAATTAAATGGCCTTGATTCAAGCTGTCATCACTCAGTACCACTCACACAAGTTTTCTTTTCTGCCTGATCTCATGGGATCCAACAACAAACTGTAGCAATGACATCATTTTTTGGTAAAATGAGAAGAAAACCTAGTGCCATTGTTACATTTATACACATTATATGTTGTCCTGAGTATAGCAGCACCAACCTGTTATCGAATACATCCAGATCCATTACTATATATGAGATCTTCCAATGCATGGATGTAATGCATTGTTAGAAAAGCACGTTTCGTTCATAATGTAATAATCATATTATTTGATATGGCTTGTTAAACATATTAAATAGGAGATTGTTCATACACCTTAAATATTCCGAAAATTCTCCAAACTTGTAAAAGCATTTTTTTCAATTCATTTTTAAACTTTCTCCAGGACTTAAATTTAGTAGATCAACATATCATATTTGTTTTTTTAAAAGGTTTGTGACTATGTAAGTGATGGAGAATCACTTAAAGCCACAGTGGAAGAATAAATGAGTCTCTCTGGAGATTGCCCTGAAAATCCAGTGATTAAAATTAACCAGTTAGACCTTTTCTATTGGAATCTTGGGTCTCATTTCTGTACATTCACATTCTTCTCTAAATTGTTGCTGGCATAGATCAGTCTGTGTTGTGAGCCCTTTTTCTTGACAGATCGCACAGCATGCTGTAAGGCCTTCCTCGTGACACGTTAGACATGTCAGGACCAACTGGCAGCACCGAGGAGTGGAACATAACTTGTACTTGTCCCATGCAATGCCACAGTAACGACAGGCTAAGCAAACAGAAAAAGAACATTTAAAATTAGTCAAAGGAACATTACACGAGATTTAGCTTTATTTTGAAGGGGTATTCCAACTCCACTGTATATGTCATAAATGACTGATGGATGAGATGCCTATCTCTGGGATGTGGAGAAGAAACAAATTAGATTAGCGATCTATAAAGGCAGGAGCTTTATTGACACGATGTATAAAAACGAATACCTGGTAGCCCATAATGCATTTTAAGCTCTTAGCTAGGCCATCAACAAACAGGATTAAAAAAAAAAGTCACACACAGACCTTCAACAAGCTTTAAAATCAATGGGGTAGTTGCATTTTTCAAAATCATGGTCTCCGGGTGCAGTTTGTAAAAAAATAAAGTGCGCTTTACTCACCTACCCAGGGTCCAGCGCTGAGTCTCCACTGCTCCTTCTGATGTCTGGTGTTGGTGGAATCAGTGCTCACCTCACATCCACAGCGCTGCAGCCAAACAGTGAGCTCAGCGGCTCTGTCTGTGTAGATGGAAAATGCTCAGAAAACCAGCAGCTTGTCCATGTAGATGGAACGCCACTCTCAGAAAACCTGCGGCAGGTCCGTGCATCATTGTCTGTACCTGGACTGCAACACACTGACGAGTGAATATGGCCTAATTGTTAGTGTATTTCAAGGCTGAAGTCAAGTCACATGAGTTAGGAGTCAGGTTCCTGCGTCTGCTCTGCAGGAATCCAGATCCTTACATTCTGCGGTCTCTGGCTCTTTATCTACCGCAGAGGAGATTGCTTTGCAGCAAATCTCTCCAGGGGCTAAGTCCCGCTGTCCTCCTACTGAGCATGCTCATGAGACGGTTTCCCATTGGAGATCGGGAGTCATGTGCTCAGGTCCTGCGCCAGATCTCATTGGTCCATCTCGGAGATCTGGAAGCTTCCGGAACGTCCCGGCTGCTATAAAAAGCGCGCATGGCCGTTCTGCCATGCGCTAGTATAGACTATACTGCTATGTGTGAATGGTGACGGATGTATGATTCTGGTGACTGACTTATTATGAAACCCCTCCCCTCTGATAATATGCATGTGGTTAGGGAATTAGTTCAGCAGTCTGTGCCAGTCTGTGGCAAAGCCTTAGGCCACTGTGCACACCGCACCTCTGCGCTAGCGTCCGACATAGCGCCTGCTTTGTAGCTGTGTCGTCCAGCGGCAGTGTCCTGCGCCGCGCTGCAGTTGCAGCCCTTCTTGGCGTTCGCAGTAGCGACGCCGCACACACGGTAGGTCTAGACGGACGCAGCCCCTCTGTCTTAGTTCCTGCTCCTGTGACCTTATACCGTGTGTGCATTTACCTGAGGCCTGTGACTAACAGGCTCAGCCTTTAGTACGTTTTTGTTGCGGCACCTCTGTGTGTGAACAGAGCCCGCTCTGCGCACTTCGGGTGAAGTTGAACCCGTGCGCATAATATCGCCATATTGCTCGTCTGCCATTACTCAGCAGCGGTTGTAACACCTACTGCATGGTGGACCCCGAGCGGCGAACGCACTTTATTATTATTTTTATTTAGTGCGTTCCGCCGTTCCTAACAACATGTTGCTGCTACAGTGTGAATTTTTGCTGTAATTTTCCGAAGTCACAGCAAAACTGCCTGGTTTTTGCCATGATATTCGGTTGTGGAGTAATTACAGTAAAATCAATGTAGTTTTACGGCAATTTTGAACATCACTGCAAAGAAAATGCATTTTGGCCACAACTTCGGAAACTACACTGCGGCCACAACATGTGACAGCTAAATCCTGTTTGTTCTTTGTTGGCCAATAGTGATAAGCGACCATGCTCAGATATCGTCTTATCTGAGCATGCTTGGGTGTTATCGGAGTATCTTGGGCGTGCTCGAATATTATGTTCGAGTCCCTGCGGCTGCATGATTTGTTAAACAGGCAACCCCCATATGTATTGAGGCTGTCTATTAGGGAATCCCCACGTGTTGAGGATGTCTAACAGCCACAAATCATGCAGCCGCACGGACTCAAACATAATATTCGAGCACGCCCAAGATACTCGGATAACATCCGAGCATGCGCTGATAACGCAGTTTACGAGCACGTTCGCTCATCACTATTTGCCAAGCAATGATTGAGAGCTTGCAATAAACTCAAAACCTGTCAGCAGCTACCAAATGTGTGTTATTAAAAAATTGTGCTAATAAAGTTCCTGACTTTCTAGCTCATTGTGATTTTAGATTTTCTTATGATTTGTTCATTTGAAGTTTT
Organism: Dendrobates tinctorius; assembly: GCF_039654945.1. Classification (NCBI taxonomy): domain Eukaryota; kingdom Metazoa; phylum Chordata; class Amphibia; order Anura; family Dendrobatidae; genus Dendrobates; species Dendrobates tinctorius. The sequence continues at coordinate 24,898,296 of NW_027361827.1, read as the reverse complement.
CCAGCATGTACGCGACACAATCCTGTGAGATATCACTGCTAATTATCTTCTCCATGTTAGTTGGTATGTGGGGAATTGGTATCAGGGGGCAATAGGTGGGACCCACAGCTATCTTTGTGGCATATCCTGCTCTATGCCATTATTATCAAAATATATCAAACCTAAAAAAATACTATTTTGAAAACCGAGCAATGATGGCTTAACAGAGAATTCTAAAATAATTGAATCTTTAGCAACTTTCTTAGAAAGAATTAATCTATTCTTAAAACTTACACATAGTTAGTACTTAAAGCTGGCTTGGATTACATGTTTATGTAGTTTTAAGAGTTTTGTCAGAACATCACAATTTTGTTACGTTCCACCCCTTACCAAAGTGATTGCTCAAATTTTCTCAGATTTCAGCAATTCATAAAAATAGATCACATAGGCTGTATTTTGTGTTATCCAATCCTTGGAAATAAAATGGTGCTCAACAAGTCTGTATCTGCCTATTCCCCAGTGTTTCCTAAAATAAGAAAGATACTCTATATACATGTGAATGAGCCGTTTTGCATTTCCCATTACAAAGCCAAACCTGGAAAGAAGCAAGCCGGAAAAAAATATTGAAAGTATTGCTGTAATTTGATGAAATTTGATAAGATATTGAAGTTTACCCACAAGATGTAAACGATCAGGAAACTTGTAGATCTTAAAGTAATACTTACTAGATATGATGTCATCATTACTTGATATTGTGAAGCGTCCATCAAAGACAAACAGTTTTCCCCGGAAAAATCCATCTGGGAATTGTTCTAAGTATTTATGAATGCCTCCCTTAAGTTGGTATATTTCTTTGCACAAAGCCTTTCATAGAAAAAAAAAAAGATATATACTTAAAGTAGCCTGTTGTAAATAAATAGCAGCATTAAAAATATATTATTATATTATTATTAATAATTATAAAAAAACATAAATGAGAGACAAAATCCACAGTTGCTGTCAGTTTAGGGCCTCTTTAATTTCCAGAATGGCATTATAATGAATTTTCTAGTGTAAAATGTGCGCTAGAATCACTATCTTTACAAGCAGGTGCATAGCTTTAGGGAACGCAAATCCCCAGCTACCTCAGATCAGGCACAGTCAACACATTTCAGGTGTAATTTGAATTCTTTAAATGGGGTACAGCCAAGTGCTCTTAAGATGTCTATCAACATAGTGAATTACAAGGTCTCCCAGCAGGTTAGCAATGAGAAATTTATATCACTACTCTGTACAATTCAGAATGACAAACTCCCCTTGTACTAAGCCCTATCTGTTTTTTGTTAGAAAATTAGGGGAAGTACAGAAAGAAAAAAGTTGCAAAACGTTTAAGTGACGGCACAGCATTTTATCTTAATTAACCAGACCACCTGCGGCACGCACGGAGAGGAGGTAACAACAAGCATAGGAAGCTGACAGTCCATTGAGGTACAAGGCCAGGTGACCGGAGAGTCACAGCCTGGCTTCTCTGAACATCTCCATGGAGCCAGCTGTCCAGTGGGTCCCAATCCTGGCTTTCCCAAACATATCCATGGGGCTCAAGTGTCCGGTTGGTACAAATCCTGACTACCCAAAACATATCCATGAGTTCAGTGATGGTCAATGGAGTAGATCTGTATTCTTTCAGTCAGTGCCGTGGTCTCCTAAGCTGGCATCCTGTGGAATGTAAACCTGTATCCCTTGTGAATTAGCCATGATGTTCTGGCAGCTGTCTTGCAGAGTGTTCCTGGCTGTGGTTTTGTAAACAGTTTCTGGTTCTTTGGATCTCTTGAATATTTGTATGTATGTGGTTATAGAGGCATATATATATAGTTTACAGTTCACAACTGATCTTCAAGCAATTATTCACTGGTCAAGGAGAAGGGGTGATGATTTTAACTCTCGTTATCTGATTATTTAGTTTATCTTTTAATGTATGCAGGTCAAAAAACTGCATGGCCTGATATAACGTGTAATCAGCAAACGTCATTGTTCAGTGACCCTGCATCCCTTTTTTGCAAAGATAACATTACAATAAACTGTAGGAGCTGATATAATAGGTAAATAACAACCATTCATCAATTTCTAAATATCTATTTAACCTACAAGAAGAGTCAACATTTCAGACTCTTGACCAACTGAAGAAAGAATCATATAAATTCAAAAGTCAACATACAGAGAACAGTCTAGTCTGCCTGGCTTACTGAAAATAGATGTCTGGTTAATTAAGATAAAATGCTGTTTCATCACAGTTTGCACAAATACCCATTGCATCACATTTTTTACACCAAACAACTGGCACAGAGGGATGTGAAATACCCCCAATGTCTTACTTTTGAGCACTAAATTACAGAGACCATGTTAGCATGATTTTGTAATATAAAGTAAAGACATGGCTGTAATGGCACTGTAATACTGATTACATCGATACCTTAGGTTAAAAAATTTGCTTTGTTGTTGTTCTTTAATCAGCATTTTAAGCTGTTAATTAGATTTTGGTGCACAGGGGCCGGACAGTCTGTAGTTCCATTGGGTCTTCTCCTCACTGGTGAGATTTCAAACAGAGGAGGCAGGTCATTCAAAGACTGGAGGCAGGAAGAGGGGCCAGGAATCACAGACAGGGATGAGAAGACCCCCGTGTACAGTCTAGCCTCTGTGAACTGAAATCTAATTAGCAGAAAACTGCAAATGGTGATTAACAAAGAAGCACAATATGGATTTATTCACCAAAGGTATCAATTTAATCTGTGGTACAGTGCTATTACAGTCATGTCTTTATATTACAAAATTGTGCTGAAACATTTTTATAAGCTAAACCTATGTAAATATTACATCTAATGTAGTGTGTGTGTGTGTTAATATACTTACAGTTTTCTCTGATCACTGTTCTGGTCATCTTCTCAATAACCTGACTACAATTTTGACTCTCTGGATCACACTGGGGTTTAAGTGTGAGCAGGAAGTCGCTTTTATAATGTAAGCCTAACCATGTTTTGATGCTCCGTAGACTTACATTGCAAAAGCGACGTCAGGCTCACACTTAAAGCGAACCTGTCAGCAGGATTTTGCTAAGTAAACTACAGACAATGTCACATTGCCACTGTTATACTGACTAAAAGGATACATGGGGTGAAGAAATCCATCTTGTGGTTCTTGTGTAATCAGTGTTAGACGTTTTCAGTTAATGAGATGTCCGTGCTCTGGGGCGGGACTGTAGGCAGAGTCTTTTTTTCCCTGCTCTAAGCTGGAGAAACCAGGAAAAGACCTGCCCACAGGTCGCTCAGAAGCCCAAACAGTCTATCTCTATGATGAGGAAGATGTTTGTTTGCTTTAAACCAGTGTGATTCAGAGTCAGAATTGAAGTCACATTAGTGAGAAGAGGACCAGAGCAGCGCTAAAAACCAGGGAAGACGACAATCAGTAATTATATTAACACACCTTACACTACATTACATATACATTAACACAGCCTTAGCTAATAAAAATTAATGGAAGTGATTCTTTGAAACAAAGTCAGAAGTGATTACAAAAGCTGGATAAAAACTTAAAGTTGAAAGAATGAAAAAAAAATCGTGTCACCTTTGACCTGAGATAAGCAGAACCCCGTTCACAGCGAATTCCACCGGTACAGTACATTAGCACAGTTTTCTCCTTAAAAAAGTCCAGATTTTGATCAACATAGCTTGGGAAGTAGCTGAATTTCCTGATGTCTGGAGCTAGGCAGTTCTGGAACTGTCCCTGAAAAGGAACAAAAGCCATAAAAAGTCACAACCGAATCAATGATAAAACTATTATTGGTTATTCATACACAGCAGCAGGGATGGACTGGGACAACAAAGTAGCCCTAGCTCATCAATCCCACTAGCCCACATACTGTAACATCCCTCCACTCCCCACATCACAGAAAAATAGCAGCGCAAATTGCAAGGCTCAGCAGATTTTGCTTTTTGTTATACTACGTTTCAACCATCAGCAACAGATATCTGTCAGCTCTGCCTTACATGTTAACACATTCAGTATTTGGTCAGTATTTTACCTCAATATCTGTAAGCCAAAATCAGCAGTGGGTGATAAATACAGAAGTGGTGACATGTTTCTATTATTCTTTTCCTCTGACTGTTCCACTCCTGATTGGTACTTCCCAAATACTGAATTACTGAATGTGTGAGCGTGGCCTTATTAAGGGACACTCGGCTCGGCAAAGCGCTCCTGTGTCCTCCAAGAGAGTCACTCTCAAATATCTCTAGGCTCCTCTGTTCTCCTGCACACTCTTAACAGAATCTTATCTCTCAGTGATAAAAACCACCTCTCCACCAATATTTTCTGTTGCTAGAAACCAGGGAGGCATCACACACATTAGGATGTCAGACAATTCTACCGAAATTGGCAAGTTTGGCCTACTTTACTGCAATGTGAAGGGGGTCCTGGAGACAGCAGTAGACAGCTGAGCCCAGTAATATGTCAAACTGTAGATGTCATAACGTCATCACTGTAGCCTAAAACAGAAAGCCAGCAAGGGAGAGAAGGTGTGGGAGTATAGAGCGGTGTTTCTTATTTTTGCCTATATATTAAAAACATTGAAACTGGGAAAACCGATTTAAAGCACCACTCCAATTTTTTTTTTCTTGCAGCGCTGGAGAGGTGCTACTAATATAAAATCTCTGCAACTAATATTATACTTACCAGCTGCCGTCTTCAGCTCTTCCCAGCACAGCTCCGATTCCATAACGCCATCTTGTGACTGTAACTTCTGACTGACCAGAAAGTTAGAGTTAGCGGTCATAAGCTCTCAGTGTAAGTCTATGAGAGCCAGAACAAGGCCTGGAGTGAGCCGCTAGGTCACAAATTGCTGGAGACCGACCGGAGAGGTGCAGATAAGAGCAGAAGACAGCGGATGGTAAATATAAGACTATGTGCAGGGACCCTTACAATAGTAGCACCAGTCCAGTGCTGCAATAAAAAATAAATAAAAAGGTGCTGGAGTGGTGCTTTAAACAACCATCTGGCTGCTGCATATTTAGCAAAGCAAAATGACTGCAAATACCTTTCTATAGCTGGATGCAAGCCCCTTAGGCCAACACTTAGGCCGAGACTACACGACCACTTTCAGGCTAGTTTCACACTTGCTTCTTTTTGCAGCGCGTTTTTCCCGCAAAAAAACGCATTAAAAAAACGCATACAAATGCATACAAACGCTGCGTTTTTTTCAAGCATTTTTATGTGCATGCAGGAAAAAAACGCAGCGTTTTTGTGCGTTTGTATGCGTTTTTTGTGCGTTTGCGTTTTTTTACAGATTTTGGAAAAACCCCACAAAAATGAAAAAACAACCATTCAACAACACACAAGACCAATGGGACTGCATTGTGGGTGTGGTATGTTAATATATAGACCCTGTCTACAGTATTCTTCACATTTGCTTGATTCTTCTCGTGACCATGGATCTGCGCTGGAAGAGTTTTCACTTCAACTTGGATTTGGACATCGCGATGGCTCAGGCGTATGCAGTTGCTTGCCATGAACAAAGGAAGAGAGAGAGGCAGCGAAGACGGCGGCGTATGTGGATACATCCGATTGTTGAACTCCGGGATAGCCGTGGGGCATACCACACCCTCTACAGCGAGCTCCAGTCAAACCCGGAGAAATTTACAGATTATATCCGGATGTCCCACGAAAGTTTCATGGATTTGCTTGCTCGTGTCCAACAATCCATCCGGAGACAGGACACACAGCTCCGTCGTGCGATTCCTCCTGAGGAACGGCTACTGGTGACATTACGGTATGTTTTAAAAACCAAGGGGTGCGGTCTGATGGTTTTTTTTTAAATTTAGTATTCAAAACCTTGGGTAATTAGTTTTCGTGAATGTACTAATATTTTATTTTATAGTTTTTTAAAATAATATACATAAATATTAATTTTACTTCTTTGTCTGTTCACAGATTCCTGGCGACTGGAGAAACCCTATCTTCACTACACTTCCAGTACCGTATTGGAATCTCTACCTTGTCTGGAATTGTTGCTGACACCTGCCGGGCTCTCTGGAAAGTTCTTTGTCCAGAATTTATGCCCCTGCCCACCGCTGAAAAGTGGATGGAAATTGCTGACAAATTCTGGACAGTATGCAATTTTCCCAACTGTTTGGGAGCTGTTGATGGTAAACACATACGGATCATCAAACCCCAAAGAACGGGATCTGAGTACTATAATTACAAAAAGTACTTTTCAATAGTACTCATGGCGATTGCGGATGCCGGATGTATGTTTGTAGCAGTGGAAATTGGAGCATTTGGCCGTGGTAATGACTCACAGGCTTTTAAAAACTCAGACATGGGCCAGAGGTTGTATGGCAACCAATTTAATTTCCCTATGCCACGGCCTCTTCCTCACACCGAAGCTCCGCCACTGCCCTTTGTAATGGTTGGCGATGAGGCTTTTCAAATGTGCGGAAACTTACTGAAACCCTACTCCAGCCGGGACTTGGACCACACCAAAAAAATATTTAATTACAGGCTGACCAGGGCCAGAAGAACTGTCGAGTGTGCTTTTGGGATTCTCCAGATGGCGAATTCTGGGCACGGCCATTAATCTTAAACTTGAAACAGTCGATGAGGTGGTGAAGGCCTGTGTGGTTCTACATAACTTTGTGATGGCTAAAGAGCACCCGACCTTTGAACTGGACGATGATGCTCCTAACCCATTGCCTGAATTCACTCAGCACACTCTCAGGTCATCCGTTGAAGATGGCCAAATGAGGGACCAATTTGCGGCCTACTTTATTTCTGATGTAGGACGGGTGCACTGGCAAGATGAAATGGTGTAATGTTTTTGTTTGTTTATGGTAATAAAAAACCTTATTTGATACCATTACTGAGTGCACTATATTTTTTAAACTCCAATTAAATAAAAAACTTCCCATGTATAACTGAATTTTTTGATGTTCACACACCTGGGCAGGTAAATACACATACGAGTTAAAATGCAGCATTGCTAGTCTGCGTGAAATATATTGGAACGAGCAAAGCTGCAGGCCATGAATCAGGAAACCAAATTTTTCCAAGAGAAAATTGTGCAACTAGTTGAAAAAAAGTATGTGATTTTCTCAAAACACAACCCTCAAAACCCAACCCCAATGAAAGTCAATGGTGAATACAAGTCAGCATTGAGTGGATGAATGTAATCTGCTCCATTCCAACTTACAAGTTATTACACTAGGCCTTGGAATAACTATACTAGGCCGTGGTATTTCAAATATGAGTATAGTAGGCCTTGGGCCTACTAGTATAGTCATATGTGAAATACCACGGCCTAGTATAGTCATACCAAGGCCTACTCGATTTTTAACAACTAGCATCTTGTTTCACAAAAAACAAACTGGTGAAACTAGAAAGAAACTTATTTTTTAGACAAGTTTCAACAGTTTGTTTTTCATGAAACCAGATTCTAGTTGGTAAAACTAGAGTTATTACACTAGGCCTTGGAATGACTACACTAGGCCGTGGTATTTCAAATATGAGTATAGTAGGCCTTGGGGCTAGTAGTATAGTAATATGTGAAATACCACGGCCTAGTATAGTCATACCAAGGCCTACTGTAATAACTCGATTTTTAACAACTAGCATCTTGTTTCACAAAAAACAAACTGGTGAAACTAGAAAGAAACTTATTTTTTAGACAAGTTTCAACAGTTTGTTTTTCATGAAACCAGATCCAAGTTGGTAAAACTAGAGTTATTACACTAGGCCTTGGTATGACTATACTAGGCCGTGGTATTTCACATATGACTATACTAGGCCTTGGGTTGGTTTTTAACATGTATTTACCCATCAGTGTGTGTGAGCGGCGCAAACAACATTAATGAAACTTTTTAATGGTGAACCACAAATGTAAATTTATTTTTAATCAAAAAAAGTAAACCAAAAAATTATTTTTTACGGCGTTTGGGGGCAGATGGTTTCAATTTGGGGGTGTGCAGGGAATATGCAACACTTGCAGTTGAAGACGGTGTTTGAGGGGAAAGGGCAACAAAACTTGTGGGGGAAGGTAGTCCAGTTAAGGGAATTAAACTAGGAACACTTGGAGGAGAGGAAATCTGTTCAGGTACATTAGTTGTAATGGCATGTCGCCGTAGGCTTGTGTGCCTGGACCGACTTTGGCCCAATGCCCGCCTTGATAGATTTCGCCTTGAACTAGGGGCAAATATTGAGTGTAGGTCCCCCGTCTGCTGGTGTGGCTGCTGCTGAGGTGGCTGCTGCTGCTGCTGAGGTGGCGGCTGCTGCTGAGGTGGCGGCTGCTGCTGCTGAGGTGGTTGCTGCTGCTGCTGAGGTGGCTGCTGCTGAGGTGGCTGCTGCTGAGGTGGCGGCTGCTGCTGCTCTTCGTTGGCAGTGCTCGTCCTTGCAGGAGGACTGGTGGCGGCAGTGATGGTCCAGGTTTGCAGAGTGGTGGTGGCAGGGCTACTACATGTTGTTGTAGCGGCAGGGCTGTTCCATGTTTGCCTAGTGGTGGCTGAGCTCCACGCATGCATGGGAGTGGCGGTGGTGCTCCAGACAGGAGCAGCGCTTGCCATGGTGGTGTCGGTGAAGTGACCAGCTGCACTCAGACTTGTGGTGGTGTAACGGTGGGTGTCCTGGCTTTGAATAGAGGTGTCCGTGCAGTGGTATGCAGCACAAGTCGGTAGTGAGGTGAAGCGAGTCAATGGTGGCACAGGTGGAAATGACACCACTGACTGCTGACCGTACCGATTATGCTGCATAGCCTGCAAGAAAGCATTGTTGCAGGCCTGCAGCACATTCAGCTGTTGCTCAGGACTAAGGTGTTCCGCCATGCCCTTTTCAATCTTACTAAAAAAATGGTGTGCTGGTCTGTTGAGGTCGGCCTCCAGACGGTCAAGGCGCTGTTCTACAGAATTGAAGCGGTGTTCAAAGTGGTTAAAACCACGTTCCATGAGTGCAAAACCGCTTTCAACTCTGTCGGACAGTGACTTGAGGCTGGAATTAAAGGCCTCGCTCAAATGCATAAACTCGGGCAAGACATTCCTGTCCAAGGCCCTCTGCCGCTGGCGGGTAGTGCCCGCATAACCAGTGGCAGAGACCTGGGACAGGGGAACACCTGATGGCCCAGCTTCCTGGTCACCAGCTGTGTGTGTGGCTGACCTGCAAGGTGCTTCCTGGCTGTCGGATGGCTGGGACGGGTCAGAGGACGTCCGAGGAAGGACCGCTCCAGGGCCAGGTTGCAGGGTGCTGCTCCAGGTGCTGTGGAATAAAGGAAAATCATTACTACCATGCCTTTACAAGAAGCATCAGCTGTGGATTAGAAAAACACAGATTAATAAAAACCCAAAATTTATAATACTTACGATCTCGTGGCAAGGACCGGTCTTAGGAACTGCAACGCGCGATAGTGACGGTATCTAGTTCTGGTCCTTGACGCAGATCCACTGCGAACCTGGCCCTCAGCACGAACATCACTGTTGAAGCGGTCCTTGATCGAACGCCAACGTGTTCGGACTTTGTCCACTGTTGTTAAAAAAAAAACAGTACCGTCAAGGACAACAGTCACTGCGGCACAATATAGCAATACAATACTCAAAGCAGTCACTGTAGACCCCGATGACACTGTTGGGTTTCCTGCTAGAATACACCTAGCACGAAACCCAACAGTGCCGTCAAGGACAACAGTCACTGCGGCACAATGTAGCAATACAATACTCAAAGCAGTCACTGTAGACCCCGATGACATTGTTGGGTTTCCTGCTAGAATACACCTAGCACGAAACCCAACAGTGCCGTCAAGGACAACAGTCACTGCGGCACAATGTAGCAATACAATACTCAAAGCAGTCACTGTAGACCCCGATGACACTGTTGGGTTTCCTGCTAGAATACACCTAGCACGAAACCCAACAGTGCCGTCAAGGACAACAGTCACTGCGGCACAATGTAGCAATACAATACTCAAAGCAGTCACTGTAGACCCCGATGACACTGTTGGGTTTCCTGCTAGAATACACCTAGCACGAAACCCAACAGTGCCGTCAAGGACAACAGTCACTGCAGCACAATGTAGCAATACAATACTCAAAGCAGTCACTGTAGACCCCAATGACACTGTTGGGTTTCCTGCTAGAATATGCCTAGCACGAAACTCACCAGTGCCGTCAAGGACAACAGTCACTGCGGCACAATACAGAGCAGGGAAATACTCACTAAACGCCTTTTTGGAGGATGCTGTGGCGCTGTCCCAGCCATCCATCAACGCTGCGGCCACCTCATTCCATAGCCGCCGGGTCACCACAATGTCCTTGTGCAGCCGGTCACGGCTGTCCCACAACGGCGAACGCTCCTGGACCAGGCTGATGAGCTGCTCATTATCCAGGTAGACGTCTTCATCCCGTTGTGAAACCTAGACAAAACACATTCATTAGAATAATCAAATTTAAATTGAATAAAAAGTTACAAAAAAAGAAACATAAAAAAGAGTAAAAATAGAAGATAAAAAATAAAGAACATTACAAATCATTTGATACATACATTCCGTATCACCACCGGGACTTGGCTTCGCTGCTCCTGCTCTTCGCCCTCACTAGTCCCGTCCGCAGAAGATGATGATGACGATGTCTTAAAAAAGTAGAAAAAAACGTAAGAGATTTGGAGAAGCAGCAGATATACTTACCAGATGCACGAAAATAATCACCTCACGGTCTGCTTGCGCCAATTCCTGCCGCGATGGGGAATACTCGGATTCTGAAGACATACTGCATGTAAAAATAATAAAAATCATTAGTACATACATAATTTAAAAGGACAGGCATATAATGTAATATACTCACATTCTTCGCTGATATAAGATGGGTTCCTTGTTGACTGTCTGCTCTCCAATCTGTCAGTGTAGTAGTGGCAGAGTTTTGGCAGGCACCTCCTTTATATAGACTTTTTTTTTGACTTTAGAAGATTATAACTAGTACAACAAGTGGACACTACCAAAAAAACGCAGCGCTAAAAAAACGCTTACATGCGCATGCCAGTGCGCACGTATGCGCATCCATAGGCTATAATGGCCATTTTTAGCGCAAAACGTGCGCATACGTGCGCATGCGCTTTTTTGCAGGGCCAAAAAATGCAACATGCTGCGTCTGGAAAATACAAACGCACACCCCAAAAAAACGCAGCGCATGAAAATCGCATACGTGCGCATGCCAGCGCGCAGGTATGCGCACCCATGTTAAATATAGGGGAAAAAACGCATGCGCACGTATGCGTTTTTTTACAGCGCAAAAAAACGCAAATGTGAAACCAGCCTAACACACATTTTACATCCAAATATCATGTTATCCTGCTGTTTCATTGCACTTTCATGTAAATTCTATAACGCAGGTGGGTTTTTTGTTCACTTGTATGCCATGTTCTTGCAACCAAATTCACTAACATTATGGAGTGTTCTAACATCAGCTTACTAGAAAAAAACCTATTTAAAATATAACTTTTAATAAGTGTAATAATAAAACAAGAAGTCTTGATAACCCCTATATAGTGATGTTTCAGTACTAAAAATGGCAAAGGGCTACAAAAAAAGTACTAGAGGTAAAGAATACAATTTAAACCCTCTAGCCTATCGGTATTGCCAGTGTAATGTATATCTGGCTAATAACAACCCCGGCTTACAAGATCAGAGATTAACCCCTCTAAATACCTAAAAAAAAAAAAAAATATATATAATAGCACCAGGATCTAGACCCTCAACAATTGAAGTGGTATAATTGTGCTCAAAAGTACATCAGTCTCACTCAGCCGATGTGCAGAAAAGAGTGATCTGACCCTAGATACACAACTTATCTGAACGCCTACTTAGATGCGGAGGTTGGCACCATAAGATAATGAGAATGGCGCCCCCGCTCGTCCGACGGCTGTCCCTCCTCTCCTACTTCACCCTATAGGACGTTAGTCAGAAACAGAAGGCCAGATGGCCTGTATCCACTGTTCAATAAGTATTAGATGGTCATGGGTGAAGACGTATTTTAAACGCATGTAGCATACATAAAAAAAAATACTATATATATATATATATATATATATATATATATATATATATATATATATATATATATATATATATATATATATATATATATATATATATATATATATATATATAAGGCGGTAGTTCAAACAACTGCACACTTAACCACTCACAGCATATACATCATAATGAGTAAACTTATATAGATAAAGTAGCCACTAAAAAATGTTGAGGGTGAAAAACAAGATAATCGGAGACACTAGAGGTAGGAGTCACATGTGGTGAGAAGACCATTTCCTGTTTAAAGCCGCACTGAGCATGCTTATCCTTATGTACTATCTATGATAATCTTCATCTGTATTTATGTGGTATTTTGGTGTGCATATTTCTTGTTGGAATATCAATTTATATCACTCTTGTGATAGTTTGTTATTCTCCTTTAGCACCATGTGTGGTCTCTGTGATAAATCCCCCGTTTATCATGTTTTCCTTTTGAGGGTGATGGTTTGAATATGGTGCTGTATCTAGACACCAACAGTTTGTTTTTCTCCCTCAACATTTTTAGTGGCTACTTTATCTATAAGTTTACTCATTATTATGTATTTGCTGTGAGTGGCTAAAGCCCCCGTTACACACTGCGATATCGCTAGCAATATCGCTGTAAAGTCACCGATTTTGTGACGTTACAGCGATATTGCTAGCGATATCACTACATGTGATACTTACCTCCGACCAGCTCCCCCGCTGATTATCGCTGATCGCGCGAGAAGCTGCTGGACCATTCCTCGTCGGTCACTTCCTGCGGCGCTTCCTGCTGTGACGACGAGCGACGCATGGAGCCGGGCGGGAGGACGCAGGATTACGCGTCTGACAGGTAAGTAGCGATCCCCGTCCCCAGCAATGTCGCTGGTGAGATCTTCCTGAGTGGCAGCTCACTAGCGACCACCTAGTGATGCACCAGCGATCCTGACCGCGTCATATCGCTTGTCGGGATCGCTGGTGCATTGCTAGGTGTAACGGTACCCTTAGTGTGGAGTTGTTTGAACTACCTCTTTTCCTCAGAGTGTTCTAACATCAATATAACATCTTTGGCTGTGTAGTCCCAGATCAATATTCTAGACATCTCCGCAGTATAAACCACACAGTGCAATCCAAGTACAGCATTTACTATCAGCAAATCATTGCAATAAGCAGCATTTTACATTCACCCACACAGCCCTCCTACGCCAAGCTAGAAACCATCCACAGAACAGCCCACATGTAGGACCTGTCCTGTGGGTTTTAGATTAATGGAGTATTCCCAAGTGTTCTCTTGAGCAGCTCATAGCTACATAGATATTAATGGGCTGGAGAGAGCTGACTAGGATGTTAGGAGTTAATCCCTTTCCTGGGATGGAATTACTGCCCATACTTGAACCAAGCTCCATGGAAAAAAGCTGTAAACTATGTAAGATCAAAGCTCTCATTGCAAAAGAATAAAAACACACAGAAAAGGCATGTCAAATGCGAACTTGCTTATTTTCATGCTAACTAACAAAAGTAATTTAATAACACGAGACTACCTCTTTAACCCCTTCATGACGGAGCCCTTTTTCGTTTTTGAGTTTGTTTTTCGCTCCCCTTGTTCCCAGAGCCATAACTTTTTTTTATTTTTCCTTCAATATGGCCATGTGACGGATTTTTGAGGGCAGAGTTGTACTTTTGAAAGACACCATTGGTCTTACCATATCGTGTACTTGAAAATGGGGAAAAAATTCCAAGTGCGGTGAAATTGCAAAAAAAGTGCTGTTCCCCAACTATTTTTTGGAATTTTTTTTACCATGTACATCAAATGCTAAAACTGACCTGCAAATCTGATTCTCCAGGTCATTACGAGTTCATAGACACTAAACAAGGTTCTTTTTTATTTAATAACAGGTGAAAAAAAAATCCAAAGTATGTTAAAAAAAAAAAAAAAAAAAATTCTGCCATTTTCCAAGACCTGTAGCGTCTCCATTTTTCAGGATCTGGGGCAGGGTGAGGGCTTATTTTTTGCCTGCGGAGTTGACATTTTTAATGATACCACGTTTGTGCAGTTATGATCTTTTGATCACCCGTTATTGCATTTTATTGCAATGTAGCAATGACCAAAAAAAATTAATTCTAGCGGTTTTCATTTTTTCTCATTACGCCGTTTACCGATCAGGTTAATTCTTTTTTATACTGACAGATTGGTGATACCAAATATGTGTATGTTTGATTTTCTTTTTTTTTTTAGTTGTTTTATTCTGAATGGGGCGAAAGGGGGGTGATTTGAACTTTTATTTGATTTATATTTTTAAAAACTTTTTTTTTTTTTACTTTTGCATGCTTTAATAGTCTCTATGGCAGACTAGAAGCTACATTACTTGGATCACCCCTGCTACATACAAGCGATGATCAGATCGCCTGTGTGTAGCAGAAATGCTCACTTGCACAGAGTGGCGCTTATGGCAATCTGGCTATGATAACCATAGAGGTCTGCTGGAGACCTCTGGTTGTCATGTCATCCATAGATGACCCGTGATCATGTGACGGGTCACTGATGGGCGGGATTAGTGACGCGCTACCAGTAGGTGTGAGTTAAATGCCGCTGTCAAGAGATTGACAGAGGCATTTATCTAGTTGAAAGCCGCGTGTGGCTTGTGATTCCACCAGCGGCTGTTGCGGGCACATGTCAGCTGTATAGATCAGCGCCGATGCCTGCACCAAACAGGGGGAGTCTGACATCGGCGTACTAATACGCCCATTGTTGGGTTAATATTAGGAATTATGAATATGCATAAAATATGCTGAGCAAATGATCATGGGCTGACACTGAGATCAAAGCGCCCCAGTGCAAGAATAGTGTTTGTGCCCCCCCTCCCCTCAAGCAGTACATGCATCAGAAAATCGCTGCACACACGTCACACAAGCATTATGCACACATCACTAGCACAGCAAACAGAAGCACAAATAGCGCACATCACACAAGCATTTTACGCACGTTGCAAAAGCACAAGGCACACATTGCATATGCTTAGGGCATATGTTCCATAAGCACAGATCACACAAGCACAGGGCACACTTTGCACATGTACATGACACAGCACACATTGTGTGAGAACACGTCACACATTGTACAAGCACAAGTCACAAGTCGTATACGCCACACATCGTACAAGAACATGTGGAATTGATATTGATTAATTATCCATGGGAGGGGGTCATCAACATCAGAAGTGGTTAAAAATCCCTTTAACACTTGTTTACCAATGTATGGTGACCATACGGAGTGTGGACAGCCATGTTTGTGCACCTCCCTACATACCCTGTGCATACTGAGTTTACCGTCTAAGCAGAGAAATGGAGCCAAGTCTAATTTTTGGCCTTAATCTTTTGGTACATAAGACCGTAAATTACACATGTAATAATTGTGCCCATTGGGTATAGCTTACATCATGAATGGTTTAGACTTGTTCACATTTTACAGCAACGCGTATACAGGTAGAAATCAAACTGTGTTGTTACAAATACATACTATTTTGCTTTCATAAAAATTGCGGCAGTCCAATAAAATGGTGTCCTTTTCTTCTTGTGAAGCGGATATATACTGTTCCACTCTTTTGTGAAACTCCTCTGGAGTAAGATGTGTGGCTAAAGTAATGAAAAAATAATTGGAAAGTGAGCAAGATTAAAGGCGTACTGTATTCTGGAGCATCTTTACGGCATGACATGTAGGGTTATAGTAGGAAAAAAACCCTCAAATTTCATGATTAATTAAGTCTTTATTATATAGGTTTAGATCACATAACCCATAAATTATTTTCAGATATCATTTTCTATATAAAAAGAAGAGAAGTGAATACCAAATATTAAAAGATAGCATCATAATCTTGTCAACATATAACACAAAACTGTCCAAAGTAATGAATATAACGGACAAAACTCATGAACTGATTATACAAATACTGTAAGAAATAGAGCTGAAGACTCACAGAGTATAGTCCTAAAATAACAGTTTATTAGAATAAGTTTAAAATACAGATTATTAAAATACAGAGACTGCTAGGCAGAGTAAAAGGAAATACAGACAGATAAAGTGCATAATGCAAAGCTACAACCCACTTGCCTAACCTATGCTAAATGAGTCTATCAGAAGTATCACACTTCTCCTGAAGAAGAATTGACGAAACGTACGTTGGGGCGACAGGGTTTATCCAGACTGATATATCCACCTGTAAGTATCATCTGCCTTAGAGCCTTTTACAGTGAAGGAAATTATTATTTGATCCCTTGCAGATTTTGTTAGTTGTCCCACTGATCAGCCATGATAAGTCTATAATTTTAGGGATAGATTCATTTTAACATTGAGAGATAACATATCAAAAATAAAATCCAGAAAATCACATTGTATAAACTATATAAATTTAGTTGCATTTAGGCATAGTAGGCAAGTGGATTGAAGCTTTGCATTATGCACTTAATCTGTCTATATTTCCTTGTACTCTGCCTAGCAGCCTCTGTATTTTAATAATCTGTATTTTAAACTTATTCTAATAAACTGTTATTTTAGGCCTATACTCTATGAGCCTTCAGCTTTATTTCTTTCAGTATTTGTATAATCAGTTCATGAGTTTATTTGTCTAATCTTGTCAAAGCAAGAATAAACCCTTCTAAATGTCAGGGATTAAGTGTCATGGGGTTACCGCGACAGTGAGAAGCCAGAAGACCGCAACGTCTGATTGCTCCTACTCCGGCACTGAGAAGAAGCACTTCTCCTTCTCCTTCATTTTAAATGTGTTTATTTCTTCTGGCAGAACAGGAATCACCCATGTTGGAAATCCCTGTGCTCACAGCTAGGCTCAGTTAGCCACTCCTTTCCCCTCTAAAATCTGGGCTCTGTTACAAATCCTTGTCGGAGCTAGCATTTGCTGCATGGCTAATGGTGGGAGTGGAGTTCATATGAGAAGGAAAGTTGGAGGAGTTATCTGACTGTTGCTTGGTTTGTATGTGTGGTAATTACTTATCCTTCTCTATTTTGGTTTATTCCCCTACCTTTACACTCCGACGCATTCTTCTGTTATATGTGAGTGAATATTGTGTGTGCGTGGAGTTTTCTGTTAATCCTTGTTTGTGTTCCCTTGTTTGTCGGGTTGGTGTACTTTCAGTGCACAGTACCGTCGCTCTTCCCTGGGTTGGGTAAATGAACAGATGGTGGGCTAACTCAGGAAACAGGGCAAGAGTGGAGGCCCCTTGCATCTTCACCTTCAGAAGTATCCTGAGGAGTATGGTGAGCTAGGGCGCCCCCTAGTGTTAGGGACAGGGAAGGGGCCCCTGGTCTTGGGTCACCCGACAGCTGTGTCATGACATTAAATGGTTTTGTACACAAGCTCAAAGATTTTATCCTCCAAGGTCATACCAACATACCAGATAATAGACTTCTTCACATACCTGTTTCTTTATAACTAACTTTCTGTGGATCAATGCCCATTGGCACAATTTCATTGAAAACACCAACACGAAGATCAGGAAAACAGTGCGCTCCCCCATCACTTCTCTGAAAAATCCATATAGGGTTGATAAAGAGCATATACTAAAGACGATGAAGTTAACCAATTTAAAGGGGCTGTCTGGGCTTAAATGAAAAGTCTATAGTCAATCTACAGTATGTGATTGCAGACTGCTCAATCGAGACAGCGTGCAATGAGCACACCGTCATAATCATCTTGTATTGGTTGTGTGGGCAGGCAGTCATGTAAATACACGCAAGCAATTTGCATGCTTGCCGTCACCAGCACTTCTCTAAATTCAATTAAAACTAGTCAGCATATTATTGCAAATATGTAAATCGCTCATCTGCCTGGGAAACCGTGACAGTGTGTGCATCGCGAACAGTCTTGATTCATTTCAACTTGGACAAATATTTAAATCCATAAAGAGGTTGTCCCCTACTTTTACATTAATGGCCTATCTTTAGGACACTTGGCACCCCCGCCGATTAGTTATCTGTGTCGGCAACTGCCACCCGTAAGTACTCACATGCCAAGCTGCTCCATCTACTTGTAGTGGCTGCCGCCGGGTACTACACATCCGATGCAGATAACAGCTGATCGGCGTGGCGGGTGTCTGTCATCAATGTACAAGTAGTGGACAACGTCTTTAACAAACTTGGATTTTTCTTGATCTTTTTCCAATTCTACTTGGGAGTACAATTATGGGGATACCAAACTTGAATGGATTTTTTATTTAAGTGGTGACATTTTTTCCTGTCACCATTTTCAGATTCCTAACTTTTATACTGAGATAATGGTGTTTTAATAACATTTTGGAGTATGATACCATTTTGGGTAGATACAACCTTCTGACCACTTTTTGTGCATTTTTTTAGGGAGGCATAATGACTGAAAAACTGCAATTCTGTACAGGTTGATTAATTATATATTTTGATAATCAATCCTTTACAGATGAGTACCAAATATGTTTATTTTTAACTAGTGAAAAGAGGAGTACTGTAATTTAAATTTTTAAAACTCTTTACCTTTTACTTTTTTTTTTAGCCCAATGAAAAAATTAACTGAACCTAAGAACGTTCAATCGCTTATCCTATATACTGCAATAAAAATATACAGCACTATATAGTGTTAATCACCGTCTTCTTTGTAAGCTCAGTCTCTAACTAAGCTTCACAGGAATACCAAATCGGCTGCCATGGAAGTCTTCAGCAGGACCCTAGCTAAGATAGCAACCCATTGGTTCCCTGCGATTATGTCGTGGGGTGTGGGCCAGTCTATACATGCACTGGCAAACACTCCACTTAAATAAATGCTCAGAGATTGACTGCGGTTTCTAATTGGTTATAGGTTTCGATCGGTGCTCAGCTCAGGACACTACAGTTAGAGGCAGATGCGAGTGCAGCAGGCTCAGCTCCTGATCCTTTCCATGGTGGATGTATCAGTCATAGGGCATTAAGGGGTTATGCATAAAAATGGCATGGTGGTCAAAGCTGTCCTCTACAGATTTTATGCTTTGTTATCCAGTAAAATGTATATACAGATTTCTACTTCATATAGGCAAGGCAAAACTTAAATCTTACCTTAAAATCCTCCAGGCACATTTGTTTAAACAAGGGATGTGAGTGCATTGCGTTGATATAAAGCTTAGTGGAAACTTTGCTCCCTCCCACTGTTCCATTGATTCCTTCTGAAGCTATGCGAATCTAAAAAAAATAAATAATTGAACATAGTAAAAAAATAAATAAATAATGAGACAAATCTTCTGCCACATGATTCAACAGAGTATCATTTACATTTTCATATCAAAGCTTTCATAGGCCTGTTTCACACTTCTGTTTTTTTGGGTCAGTTAAAATCCGCCAAAATGGCGGAAAGCGGATCCGTTGCTTACTGATGTGAACGGATGCCACCGGACCGTTTTATTTGACGGATCCGCCGAATGAAGAATTTTAAAGGAGCCGCTGCCCGAGAGAGAGACAATTTTTTTCGTCCGCCAGAAAGGATTTCAGGGTTAAATTTCCAGCTGACTTCCTTTCTCCGGGCATGCGCACTGTAAAATGCGGATCCTGCAGCAAAAAAAAAAAAAAAACGTTGCAGGGTCCGTCCAGGCATGTCGGCGGACGCAAAAAATTTGACGGATCCGCAAAAAAACGGATCCAACGGATGGCCATCCGTCAAGATCCGCCGTTAATGCAACTCAATGGTGAAAAAAACGGATCCGCCAAAAAAAATGGCGGATCCGTTTTTTTTCAAAAACCGGCGGATTTTGACTGATGGTCAAAAACGGAAGTGTGAAACAGGCCATAGTAGCAGGCAACAAACACAACTCGGCTCTGCACTGCCTAGTTATTACTAGCTCCGTGATGGAGGAGTGCAGGAGAGCTGAGCTCTGCTAGAAGCTAGTCAACAATGATGTAAAAACACACCAACAGCTAACCTAATATAGATGACAGAAGATGACAGAAGATAAAATCGCTGAGGCAGGGTAATGCACAGGAGCAGAGAATGCAAAGAGGCATAAATTGTACTCCAAGGTACAACCCCTGGCAAAAATTATGGAATCACCGTCCTTGGAAGATGTTCATTCAGTTGATCAATTTTGTAGAAAAAAAAAGCAGATCACAGACATGGCACAAAACTAAAAAGTCAATTCAAATGGCAACTTTCTGGCTTTAAGAAACAGTAAAACCAATCAAGAACAAAAAATGTGGTAGTCAGTAATGGTTACTTTTTTAAACCAAGCATAGGGAAAAAATTATGGAATCACTCTAAATTTTCATTCCCAAAACTAACAACTGCATCAAATTAGATCTGCTCGTTAGTCTGCATCTAAAAATGAGTGAGCACACCTTGGAGAGCTGTTGCACCAAGTGGACGGACATGAATCATGGCTCCAACACGAGAGATGTCAATTGAAACAAAGGAGAGGATTATCAAACTCTTAAAAGAGGGTAAATCATCACGCAATGTTGCAAAAGATGTTGGTTGTTTACAGTCAGCTGTGTCTAAAATTTAGACCAAATACAAACAACATGGGAAGGTTGTTAAAGGCAAACATACTGGTAGACCAAGGAAGACATCAAAGCGTCAAGACCAGAAACTTAAAGTTATATGTCTCCAAAACAGGAAATGTACAACAAAACAAATGAGGAACGAATGGGAGGAAACTGGTGTCAACGTCTGTGACCGAACTGTAAGAAACTGCCTAAAAGAAATGGGATTTACATACAGAAAAGCTAAATGAAAGCCATTAACACCTAAACAGAAAAAAACAAGGTTACAATGGGCTAAGGAAAAGCAATCGAGGACTGTGGATGACTGGATGAAGGTCATATTCAGTGATGACTCGCGAATCTGCATTGGGCAAGGTGATGATGCTGGAAATTTTGTTTGGTGCCATTCCAATGAGATTTATAAAGATGACTGCCTGAAGAGAACATGCAAATTTCCACAGTCATTGAGGATATGGGGCTGCATGTCAGGTAAAGGCACTGGGGAGATGGCTGTCATTACATCTTCAATAAATGCACAAGTTTATGTTGATATTTTGGACACTTTTCTTATCCCATCAATTGAAAGGATGTTTGGGGATGATGAAATCATTTTTCAAGATGATAATGCATCCTGCCATAGAGCAAAAACTGTGAAAACATTCCTTGGAAAAAAAAGACACATAAGGTCAATGTCATGGCCTGCAAATAATCCGGATCTCTATCTAATTGAAAATCTTTCGTGAAAGTTGAAGAAAATGGTCCATGACAAGGCTCCAACCTGCAAAGCTGATCTGGCAACAGCAATCAGAGAAAGTTGGAGCCAGATTGATGACGAGTACTGTTTGACACTCATTAAGTTCATGCCTCAGAGACTGCAAGCTGTTATAAAAGCCAGAGGATGTGCAACAAAATACTAGTGATGTGTTGGAGTGTTTTTTTGTTGGTTTGTTTTTCATGATTCAAATGGACAATACTCTATACTCCTGCTTCTAGACCTGTCCTCTGCATTTGAAACAGTTGACCACTGCCTCCTACTACAGATCCTCTCCTCCTTCGGCATCAAAGGCCTTGCCCTATCCTGGATCTCCTCATACCTTTCCAACCACACATTCAGCGTCTCCCACTCCCACACCACCTCCTCATCCCACCCTCTCTCTGTTGGATTCCCCCAAGGCTCTGTTTTAGGACCCCTACTCTTCTCAATCTATATACTTGGTCTGGGGCAACTCAAAGTCCCATGGATTCCACTACCACCTTTATGCTGATGACACTCAGATCTACCGCTCTGACCCAGACGTCACCTCTCTGCTGTCCAGAATCCCAGAGTGTCTATCAGCCATATCCTCCTTCTCCTCTCGCTTCCTCAAACTCAATGTAGACAAATCTGAACTCATCATCTTTCCTCCATCTCACAGATCTTCCTTACCCGACCTAGCTATAACAATTAATGACATCACACTTTCCCCAGTACCAGAAGTCCGCTGCCTCGACGTAACCTTTGACTCTGCCCTGTCCTTCAAACCGCACATCCAAGCTCTTTCTACCTCCTGTCGCCTCAAGCTCAAAAATATTTCCAGAATCCGTCCTTTCCTCAACCCTCAATCTACTAAAATGCTTGTGAATGCCCTCATCATCTCCCGCCTCGACTACTGCAACATCCTTTTCTGTGGTCTCCCTGCTAGCACCCTCGCACCTCTCCAGTCCATCCTTAACTCTGCCGCCCGACTAATTCATCTCTCTCCTCGCTACTCCTCCACGTCTCCCCTCTGCAAATCTCTTCACTGGCTCCCATTCCCTCAGCGTATCCAGTTCAAATTACTAATACTGATCTACAAGGCCATCTATAACCTGTCTCCCCCATATGTCTCTGAACTAATCTCCCGATACCTTCCCTCACGTAATCTCCGGTCCTCCCAAGACCTCCTTCTCTCCTCCACACTTATTCGCTCCTCACCCAACCGCCTCCAAGACTTCTCCCGAATAGCCCCTATTCTCTGGAATTCTTTGCCCCAACAAGTCCGACTATCAACCACATTTGGATCCTTCAGACGGAACCTGAAAACCCACCTCTTCAAGAAAGCCTACAGCCTGCAATGACCCCGCTACCTCCTTCTCTCTCACCACTACCGGTGATATCACCTCAACCAACACCGGAACTGCTGCAACCCACCAACCTACTGTCTCCTTCCCCACCATCGTGTAGCATGTAAGCCCGAAAGGGCAGGGTCCTCTCTCCCCTCTGTATCAGTCTGTCATTGTTAGGCTAGTTTCACATTAGCGTTTACGGCCGCAGCGTCGGGCTGCGCACAGCTGCTGCTAAGCCCCGCCCCCTGCCACGCCTCCGCCGGTAGCTCCGCCTACGAACGCATGACGCTGCATGCATCCTGCGTCCCTTATCTTTAGCACTGGGGACGCAGACCGTGTGCAGGTATGCGTTTGGCGGCGCATGCGTCCTTTTGACGCTGCGCCGAGCGCACCAAATTGCAACCTGTTGCGTGTGGCGCTGGTCGGTGCAGCGTCAAAAGGACGCATGCACCACCAAACGCATACCTGCGCACGGCCTGCGTCCCCAGTGCTAAAGATAGGGGACGCAGGACGCATGTAGCATCATGTGTCCGTAGGCGGAGCTACCGTCGGAGGCACGGCAGGAGGCGGGGCTTAGCGGCGGCCGTGCGCAGCCCGACGCTGCGGCCGTAAACGCTAATGTGAAACTAGCCTTAGTTTGCTTACTGTAAGTGATATCTGTAATTTGTATGTAACCCCTTCTCATGTACAGCACCATGGAATCAATGGTGCTATATAATAATAATAATAATAATAATAATAATAATGATTCCATATTTTTTTCCTAAGAATTAAGTGATTCCATAATTTTTTTCCTATGCTTGTTTTAAAAAAGTAACCATTACCGACTACCACATTTTTTGTTCTTGATTTCTTTTAGTGTTTCTTAAAGCCAGAAAGTTGCCATTTGAATTGACTTTAGTTTTGTGCCATGTCTGTGATCTGCTTTTTTTTCTACAAAATTAAACAACTGAATGAACATCCTCCAAGGCCGGTGATTACATAATTTTTGCCAAGGGTTGTAGATATACATTAGGTCCGTGGTGGAGGCAGAGCAGAGCTATGCTGGTGGTAAGCTAGATGATAGAAGCCTGCACTGTATTTGATCTACCAGTAGTGGAACTACAGAATGATGGTTCTAATGGCAACTGGAGGGTAAATACAGAGTGGAAGTCAGTGGCCAGTGTACTAGAGCAAATGACGAGTCAATCAGGCAAAGATGGGTGCTGCTATTTTGAGAATATAGCAGAAGCTAAGGAGCTGCAAGTGCACTGTCAAGATCCGATGCACTTCCAGACTGAACTTCAAAACGCAATTTCTCCCTGCTGGAGCTGCGCTTTGTGGTTTATCTTTTAATGGCCTACACAGACAGAATAATGGTTTGAGAAGATAAAAGTTTCTGACAGGTTCTCTTTAAATAATCATGCTGTCCAGGCTGTAATAATGCCCAGTGTTGCTTTACTGACATGCCAAGATCGGCTTAAGATCGTCAGAATACTTTTTGATATCCTGATTTCCGGGATTGACCAGTACAGTCAGATATGCTTGCCTAAGGTTATCCGCATACCCCAAAAATGCCTTGAGACAGAGGGGTGGTGTGGTGCGCTGACTCACGGCTTCCTGCACTTGCACAATTTAGAGGAGCTCTACTGTTGGACTTTAAAGCTCCTTGGCATGCCAATCAGGCCACAATTACCATGATTATTACAGCATGACAATTTTATGGAATGACCGCCCAGATAACAAGTCATGGTAACTATAATTAGAGTTGAGCAAATTTGGTTCCGATTACGATCGTTGGCGAATATTGGTTTTGAAATATTTGCTGAACATAGCCAAATGTCATTGGCGTCGATGGGAGTAGAAATTACCGAATATGTTTGGAAACGGTCATCAAACATAAATTTGGCACAAATAGGGTAACAATATGGCAAATTCATATTAGGCAACCAAATCCGAACAAATTCGCTCAACTCTAATTATAATCCAACACATGCATATATGCAACGTTACTTTTTTCCCAATGTGATTTACTGAATATTACTGTTAAAGTATATGGAAAGCTCTAAAAGAGGAGGAGCATGGTGACTGTGGTTTAGTAGGCCAAATCTACATTACAGGGTCCTTTTAAGTTATATTTAAAAATCCATTTTAAACCCTTCACAACATTTTTCAGTTTTTACGCCTTCGTTTTTCCCTCCTCTTCATCCCAGAGCCATAACTTTTTACATTTCTGTCATAATGACCGGGTTGTACTTTTTAATGACACCACTGATTTTACCTATAGTGTCCTGGGAAACAGGAAAAATATTCTCATTGCGGTGAAGTTGCAAAAAAAAAAAAGTTTATTCCACAATTGTTTTGCTTCTTTTGTATTGACTATGGTGACTATGACAATATGACCTGGCAATATGATTCTCCAGGTCAGTACAAATATGTGGATACCAAATATGTATAGGATTTTTTTATTTAAGTGGTGAAAACAAATCCAAAATTTGTAAGAAAAAAATATTTTCTGATATCCGTAGCGTCTCCATTTTTCGGGATCTGGGTGAATTTTTATACCATTTCGAATAGATACAACGTTTTGATCGACCAAAAAAAAACATAATACTGGCCTTCCGATTTTTTCTCTCGATACGCCAGTTACCGATCGGATTGTTTTTACATTTTGATTGGGCATTTCGGAAAGCAGCGGTACCAAATGTGTATTTTAATTTTTTTTTATTGTTTTACTTTCAATTGAGCAAAACGGGGGGGGGGGGGGGGGGGGGTGATTTAAACTTGTGTTTTTTTAATTACTTGAATATTTTTAAATTTTTTTACTTTTTATTGACTTTAATAGTTCTTCTAGGAGACCCTCGGCTGTCATGATAACCCACTGACACCTGTTGATCACATGACAGGGCCGCCAATGGGCGGGATTTATGACGTGCTTCCAGACGGCGCATGTTGAATGCCGCTGTAAGTGATTGACTATGGCACTTAACTGGTTAATAGTTATTATTATTATGCATTTATATAGCGTCATTTATTCCATGGCGCTTTACATGTGAAAAGGGGAAATATAGACAAGTATAATAAACATGTGTAAGACAAGGGACACACAAGTACAAAAGGAGAGGGGACCCTGCCCGCAAGGGCTCACAGTCTACAGGGATGGGTGAGGATACAGTAGGAGAGGGTAGAGCAGGTCTTGCTGTGGTTCAGTAGACCGAGGATCATTGCAGGCTGTAGGCTTGTCGGAACAAGTGGGTCTTCAGGTTCTTCTTGAAGGTTTCCGTTGTTGGTGAGAGTCTGATGTGTTGCGGCAGGGAGTTCCAGAGTATGGGGGAAGCATGGGCGAAGTCTTGTATGCGGTTGTGAGAAGAAGAGATAAGTGGGGAGTAGAGAAGGAGATCTTGAGATGATCGAAGTTTGCGTACAGGTAGGTACCTAGAGACCATGTCACAGATGTATGGAGGAGACAGGTTGTGAATGGCTTTGTATGTCATGGTTAGGGTTTTGAATTGTAGCCTCTGGGCAATAGGAAGCCAGTGAAGGGCCTGGCATAGGGGGGAGGCTGGGGAATAGCGGGGAAAAAGGTGGATTAGCCGGGCAGCAGAGTGTAGGATGGACTGGAGCGGAGCCAGAGTACTAGAGGGGAGGCCAGAGAATAGGAGGTTGCAGTAGTCGAGGCGGGTGATAAGAGCGTGCACTAGTGTTTTTGTGGTTTCGTGGTTGAGGAATGAGCGGATCCGGAAAATATTTTTGAGTTTGAGGCGGCAGGAGGAGGCGAGGGCTTGGATATGTGGTTTGAAAGAGAGCGCAGAGTCGAGGATCACCCCAAGGAACCGAGCGTACGGGACTGGGGAAAGAGAGCAGCCGTTGACATTGATGGATAGGTCTGGTGGAGGGGTAGAGTGAGATGGGGGAAAGATGATGAATTCTGTTTTGTCCATGTTCAGTTTGAGAAAGCGAGCAGAGAAGAAGGCTGAGATAGCAGACAGACATTGTGGGATTTCAGTCAGTAAGGAGGCGAGGTCGGGTCCAGATAGGTAGATCTGCGTGTGCTATGAGCTGTCCCAAGCCGAAGGTATAGATGGAGAATAGTAGGGGTCCTAGGACAGAGCCTTGGGGAACACCGACAGACAGGGGGCGAGGTGAGGAGGTGGTGTGTGAGAGGGAGACACTAAATGTTCGGTCTGTTAGGTATGATGAGATCCAGGATAGGGCCAGGTCTGTGATGCCAAGAGATGAGAGAGTCTGTAGCAGGAGGGAATGATCTACGGTGTCGAAGGCAGAGGACAGGTCCAGGAGAAGGAGAACAGAGTAGTGTCGCTTGCTCTTGGCGGTTAGTAAGTCGTTAGTGACTTTAGTTAGGGCAGTTTCAGTTGAGTGATGTGGTCGGAAGCCAGATTGTAACCGGTCAAAGAGGGAACAGGAGGAGAGGTGGGAGGACAGTTCAAGAAATACATGCTGTTCCAGTAGTTTTGAGGCGTAAGGGAGAACAGATATTGGGCGATAGTTAGACACAGAGGATTGGTCAAGGGAGGGCTTTTTGAGGATGGGTGTGATTGAGGCATGTTTGAAGGAAGAGGGAAAGACACCATTTGTAAGTGAAAGGTTGAAAAGGTGTGTTAGAGATGGGATGAGGACTGTGGCCAAGTTAGGGATGAGGTGAGATGGGAGTGTGTCGAGGGCACAAGTGGTGAGGTGTGATCTTGACAGAAGGGTGGAGAGCTGATCTTCTGTCATGATGGAGAAGCTGGCTTTTGCAGAACAGGACTGAGCGGCTAAGAGGGGCATTGGGGGCTGCGGGCCAAAGTTTTGTCTGATCGTGTCGATCTTCTGCTTAAAGAAGGAGGCAGTCTTCAGCAGAAATGAGAGGAGGGGGAGGAGGTGTTGTGGGACGGAGGAGAGAATTCAAAGTGTTGAAGAGCTGTTTAGAGTTGTGAGACAGGGAGGATATGAGAGATGCAAAGTAAATTTGTTTTGCGGCAGAGAGCGTGGACTTAAAGCTGACAAGGGACTGCTTGTATGCATTGAAGTGCTCAGTAGAATGGGTTCTCTTCCATCTCCGCTCAGCGGCCCTGGAAACCCGTCTCAGTTCTTTGGTCAGGATGGTCAGCCAGGGCTGCGTGTTGATTGTTCGAGTTTTGCTCTGCGTGAGGGGGGCAGCCAAATCGAGTGTTGCTGTTATTGTGGTGTTATAAAAACTGGCAGCAGCATCTGTGTCATGAAGGGAAGCTATGTCTGTAAGAGGGAGAATGGACTCAGAGAGTGATTGTATAAATTGAGGTGTTTGAGATTCCTGCGAGGGTGAGCGAGTTTATGGAGCAGGGGTTGCGCAGTAGGGAAGGAGGTGGATCTCGGCTGTTAGCGGCACGTGAATGTTGATCAAATGCAAAGAAAGATGCGGGCTCAGCGTCAGAGCCCGCAACAAAGGCGGGTACACAACCATGGACATACTTATATGTAAAAGGTACAAACTGCTTACTTTTCCTGTGAGATGCAGCATATTGCACAAAGTCCTTTGCCAGTCACAGATCCACTGTGGAGCACTTATATCACAGTAGCAGTAGTAAAGAAGAACTTCTCCTGGCTCACTGAAAAAAACCCAAAACAACAGAATAAGTAGCATTTTGGGACACCATCTTGAGCTCTATTTAATAAATATGCCTCAAACTTCAGGAGGAACATCCAGCAAACCAAACAACAGTGAATATGTTTGAAGAATTTTAATAGTTTAGATTGTCAAAGTTAGAAATATTTTTTATTTTTAGGTAATGACATCTTATTTTCTTCCACTTTATGAGGCTCTTTTCACAGCCAACTACCCCAAACACATATACTGTTTGAATAGGAGGAATAAGATGCACTTTTGAAACCCCTTGATTTCCCAGGGATACAAAGAATCAGACAAATGTGTTCTCCTACTGTGTCAATAATAATAATATTTTTATAGCGCCGACATACTTCGTAGCACTTTACAATTAAGGCCTTTTCCACACTTAAGTTATTTGTTGTCAGTCAAAATCCTCCAGGGTTTCCAAGAACGGATCCGTTTCCGTTGTGGCACAAACGGATGGCACCGGATCTGTTTCTTGGATGGATCAGCTTCAGCCGAAATTTAAAGTAACAGGACTCTGGAAAAGGAGAGAGAGAAAAGGAGAGAGAGAGAGAGAAAGAGAAAGAGAAAGAGAAAGAGACGCTTCCAGAACGCCATTGAGGGTTAAAAAGCTTGGCAGAGCAAATCTTCTGGGCATGTGCACTTGGAAAAAGCGGTCCGCCGCTACAAAAAAAATGTTATATAGTCCGTCTGCTCCACCCGGGAGATCCTACAATTCAAACGGATCCGTCAAAAAATAGATGCAACGGACGACCATCAGTCAAAATCCGCCACTAATGCAAGTCTATGAGGGAAAAAATGGAAACGCTAAAAAAGGGGCGGATCCTTTTTTTCTAAAACTGGCGGATTTTGATTGACGTCAAAAAACGGAAGTGTGAAAAAGGCCTAAGTGGGGACATGTACAAACAAAGACAATACAAAGTAGCACATAATTCAACAGTTACAGGAGGAGTGAGGACCCTGCTCACAAGCTACAGTCAATAAGGAAATAGGAAGGCACATTAGGTAAAAAGTGCTTGCCGTGTATGGTCCAGCTATCGTTATAAGACAGATTCTGGCTGATGATTTATTATAACAGTTACCTGGATGCATGGAGGGTGTGAAAGCAGATGATAAGAGGGACTACTTTCTGAAGAAAAATTAGAAAGGTGGAACAGGGAAGAATTACATTAGTGAATTGAGGCGATAGGCTTGTCTAAAGAAATAGACCCCTTTAAATTTTTCACTCTTTGTTTCATTGCAGCCATTTGGTAAATTAAAAAAAAAGTTGATTTTTTTCTCATTAATGTACACTCTGCACCCCATCTTGACTGAAAAAAACAGAAATGTAGAAATTTTTACAAATTTATTGAAAAAGAAACTGAAATATCACATGGCCATAAGTATTCAGAACCTTTGCTCAGACACTCATATGTAAAGGGCCTGTCACACTAAGAGATATCGCTAGCAATATTGCTATAACTTGTGACGTTATAGCGATATCGCTGTGTGTGATACTTACCTACAACCCGCTCCCCCCGCTGATTATCGTTGATCGCGCGAGAACAGGCTGGACTGTTTCTCGTCGTCAGCTTCCTGCTGTGACGACGAGCGATGCGTGGAGCCAGGCGGGAGGACGCAGGATCGCCTGGTGTGACAGGTAAGTAGCGACCCCCGTCCCCAGCGATGTCGCTAGTGAGATCTGCCTGTGTGGCAGCTCACTAGCGACCACTTAGCGATGCACCAGCGATCCTGACCGCGTCATATCACTGGTCGGGATCGCTGGTGCATCGCTAAGTGTGACAGTACCCTAAGTCACACGCTGTCCATCTCCTTGTGTTCCTCCTTGAGATTGTTCTACTCCTTCATTGGAGTCCAGTTGTGTTAAATTAAACTGAAAGGACTTGATTTGTAAAGGCGCACTCCTGTCTATATAAGACCTCATTTCTGTTTTTTTTTTCCAGTCAAGATGGGGGTGAAGCGTGTACATTAAAAAGAAAAAAAAAAAAATGAACTTTTTTGAATTTACCAAATGGCTGCAGTGAAACAAAGAAAACTTTAAACGGGTCTGAATACTTTCCATACCCACTGTATTTTTAAAGCATGCTTAAAAATGTGGGGGCTAGGATTGGTATTGTATTGTCTGGGGTAGTGCATTCCAGAAAACTGGTGCAGCACAAGAGAAGTAATAGTGTAGAAACAGCTGGTACTCACCCTCCTGGGGTCCAGCATCTCCACTACTGCAATGGTTTGGTTTACAGGCTCAGCGCTGTTGTTTTGTCAACAGAGCTACAGCTCATCATTTAGCTCAGCGGTTTGTGCCATCTACATCGGCAGAGAAATTGAAACCATTGATTGATTGCAGAGGTGATGAGAGCTCGAGTCGTAATGTCACCGCAGCACCCTGTAAACAAGCACCAAAGGAGTGGCACTGCAGTAGGGGGAAGGTGAGCACCAGCTAAGTTTGTTATTTTATACTTCTATACATATACACTGGTGAACCCAAAGATGACTCCAATGTAAACATTTTTTTTTAAATATTTGTTTAGTTTTGTTTTACCTTGTTAGCTCTTCCGTCCTGTAACATTTCATATCTGGTAGCCAGTCAGAATGGTTGTGTTTGCTCCAGGACAATTCAGTTGAGGCATCAGTGTTCTTATCCAGGTAGTCAGTGCATGGTAAGATGGTTGTAGGGGCTGTTGTAATCTCTTCTAGAATGTTTCCAGCATCTTGGAAAACTTCAGTTGCATGTTGTGCCGCTACATGTTTATGAACAGTTCTCAGGTCTCCAAACTCCTGTCCACAGCACCTCCAAGTCATAAACCCATCATGACCAGTCTGAGGTGATGCATTTGTTGATTGTAGGTCTTTAACAAAAAGAGCAAATGCCTGTAGATGACACGTAGGTTTACTCAAATCAGTCATTTTTTTTTTTAGACATAATTGGGAAAATTTAACTGTTTTACTTCTTTATTTCCAAAAGGAGACGACATATAATTGGATATGGCATCACTTAGGGGTGGTTCACATTGCGATAGGGTCTATGCGTTGAGCACATCCGTTACATAGCGACATTAACGCTATGTAACGGATGCGTTAACGCACCCATTGCCCGCAATAACAGTAACGCATCCTAATGCATGCCAAAATCGGCATGCGTTACCAATGATGCCTTACTTCATGACACACCCTCGAACGCGGTCTACAGCATTTTTGGGTGCGTCGGGTATAGCGCACAGCGAACGGACGCATTCGCTGTGCATAGACCTGTATGGTTAACGCATGGTAGCACATGGTAACGAAATGTTACCATGCGTTAGCGCATACGTTAGTGCTTGGGCACAAAAGATGTAAAAAATGACATCAGCGTTAGCGCATCCGTTTAACAGATCCGTTAAACGCATGCCCTAATGCAGTGTGAACCTAGCCTTAATGATCGCTAGTGGTCCGAAGTTTCGGATTCCAATGATTACGCACAGCAAAGCTCCCAGCCCCACCCATTCACCTCAATGGAGCCCCGCTGCAGCAGAAGGTCAAGAAACTCCATGTGCACGTAGAGCAACGGATTCCGGCACTCTTTGGACTAGGGCTCCAGCAGGCAATCGTAGTTTCAGTCCAAGTGAGATCCATGAAAACATCAGATGGCACTCAGACCAATGGTATTCAATTAGGCAGCACACGTCTGATTTTTTCCGTAGACTGCACCAAATCGCAGACCGCAAATCGCAGATAAAGGGATGGCACTTGCCCGTTCATAGCTATGGGACCGTGGAAAACATCAGATTGCACCAGATGACATCCGTTCGATTTTTGTGGACATACTGAATGCAGAAGGTGTAGATTTTTTTTTCTTTAAAATTCGCTACATCTGAGAAAATCGGATCACACTTGTGATCAGAGTCTGATCGTAGTGCAATTTGCATAATCGGACCGTTCTTCTTGGATGAAGAGTCTATGGTCGTCTGCACCTGCCGTTGGTAGGGGTTCCAAATGTCAAACCCCACCAATCAATAATTGATGGCATACCACAGCAATATCAGATCTTGAACAACGGAAAGCTCTGATTTTTGAACCTGCAAATACTGTCGTACTGCAGTCAATTGCATAATTACCGTTCTATGAAGTCCAGTCTGGGCTTCATAGATCTACTAACATTGCATTCAGTAGGCCAGCTGCCCTAACAACTCATCAGCACCACATGATCATTTTGGGAGAAAGTGGAGGGGGGGAGGGCTGCCAGGGGCATCAGAAGCACCCACCCTGTTCTTAACCTCTTACAGTTGACAGAAGCATCTAAGACGTTAAACTGATGTGATCGGAACTAGCTCCGATTGCAGCAGTTACGCTTGGCACCTGCGCTGTATGGAGCAGGCTACGCTCCTGCGCCCACCCTGTACAGAAAGTTCACACCAGCACAGTACATGTGCACCAGATGTCACCAAGGGGCTAAAGATATGAGCTGGATTTACATACCATCTTATTTTTAAAACATTCGGCACGTTTTTCAATTCTGTCTACTTTCAATGTGACAGCTTTAGTAAATCAGCTCCAGTATCTACATTTTAGACTAGTCAGTTTCCTTTTTACCCCACCTATGACAAAGGGAAAGACAATGCGACCTCAGCAAGATGACAGCAGTATGAAGGAACAGTATGGAACATTGGCCAAGTACAGAGGTCAGCCACTGCAGACACACTGGGGGGAGAGGTAGGAGGATGCTGGTCCCCATTTGATAGACAGCTGAGGGTTCCGGCTGGTCCCCATTTGATGGACAGCCGAGAGTATTGGCTGATACCCATTTGATAGACAGCCAAGCATCTCGGCTCATACCCATTTGATAGACAGCTGAGGGTTCTGGCTGATCCCCATTTCATAGACAGCTGAGGATTCCGGCTGATCCCCATTTGATAGACAGCTGAGGGTTCCGGCTGATCCCCATTTGATAGACAGCTGAGGGTTCCAGCTGATCCCCATTTGATAGACAGCTGAGTGTTCCGACTGATCCCCATTTGATAGACAGCTGAGGGTTCCGGCTGATCCCCATTTGATAGACAGCTGAGGGTTCCGGCTGATCCCCATTTGATAGACAGCTGAGGGTTCCAGCTGATCCCCATTTGATAGACAGCTGAGTGTTCCGACTGATCCCCATTTGATAGACAGCTGAGGGTTCCGGCTGATCCCCATTTGATAGACAGCTGAGGGTTCCGGCTGATCCCCATTTGATAGACAGCTGAGGGTTCCGGCTGATCCCCATTTGATAGACAGCTGAGGGTTCCGGCTGATCCCCATTTGATAGACAGCTGAGGGTTCCGGCTGATCCCCATTTGATAGACAGCTGAGGGTTCCGGCTGATCCCCATTTGATAGACAGCTGAGGGTTCCGGCTGATCCCCACTTCATAGACAGCTGAGGGTT
The DNA here is from genome assembly GCF_039654945.1 of Dendrobates tinctorius. Taxonomy (NCBI): domain Eukaryota; kingdom Metazoa; phylum Chordata; class Amphibia; order Anura; family Dendrobatidae; genus Dendrobates; species Dendrobates tinctorius. The sequence continues at coordinate 24,864,715 of NW_027361827.1, read as the reverse complement.
CCGGCTGATCCCCATTTGATAGACAGCTGAGGGTTCCGGCTGATCCCCATTTGATAGACAGCTGAGGGTTCCGGCTGATCCCCATTTGATAGACAGCTGAGGGTTCCGGCTGATCCCCACTTCATAGACAGCTGAGGGTTCCGGCTGATCCCCATTTGATAGACAACTGAGGGTTCCGGCTGATCCCCACTTGATAGACAGCTGAGAGTCTCAGCTGGACCCATTTCATAAGACAGCTGAGGGTCCTGGCTGATCCCAAGTTGATAGACAACTGAGAGTCCCAGCAGTCAAGAACCCAACAAATCTAACAATTTACCATTGTTGTAAATATTGTGAACATCAGGAGCTACACCATGAAAGTATCGGAAAACATAAGAGGACTTACCAGTCTTACGCCATATGTGCACGCATGCAATCACGTACCTTCTTTTTTGCATACTTGTACTTCTTTCTTGCCGCCACATGTAGATCTGCTTTTAAGGTGCTCTCTGGTGTGGGTGCAATACACCCAGTGAAGGCTACATCAGGGAAGCCCAGGTCCCAGCAGTGCGGCTGACATGAGAGCTCTGCTCCATTGCAGCAGGAAGACAGGGACATGGTCATGGTGAATAGAAAAGGCTCTTCTTAAGGCACAGACACCTCTGCGGACAGAGAATAGATAAAAAAAAACAGTATTTACAAATATAAAAGATCTTTAGAATGTAAACAGGATCTCACTATGCCAGACTACAAGTTTGAAACAGTTTCCCCTGTAGTGGTAAAGTTGCCAGCAATGGGCACTACAGACACAAGGCTGGCCCTGGGTGCTATCCCTGTGCCAGCCTCATGCCTCCCCTGCCTGCAGCACAAAACTGTGAATGAAGCAGCTGCTGAGGAAAGCATGCCACTGCCCTCCCCCCAGGAAGGCCTGCACTTAGGGATCGGCTGCAATGTGCATTGCTTCTCCAGCTCCAGCCTGACTCTGCTGATCGAGGGCTTGTTCACACACATCACATTGAGGTTTGACCAGATCCCAGCAGCCAGGAGGAGAAAAGGACCTGGCTCTTTAACCCCTTAGAGACCAGGCCTTTTTTTTTTTTTTTTTTTAAGTTTACACCATTAATGCAATCATAATCTATTTTAAAGGGGTTGTCTGCTCCTATAACAAAAGCCTTCAGTCACTCTACATCACTGCAATCTGCTGAATCGTGACGCGGCCGTCTGCTCTCACTGGCAAAATCGGGAAATCGTGACAGCGTGCACACCGCACAATGTCACAATTCTGCAATCACAAAGGGAGACTGCAGACTTTAATCTTGTGCTTGGACAACCCTTTAATTGTAGGAAGACATGCTTGTCATCCTACAATTGATATGCTGTTAGGTCACACCAAGCATACGATATATAGTACAATGGTCCTTCAATGGACTCCATGCCATCCATACATATACCATATGGGTATAGAGCACCCCTTTCATGAGAACAGAGCGGGATCACCTTCCCCTTCTTTGTCTTGATCATGTAAGCTGAGATCAGCTTTGATTGCACAACACAAGTGGTTAAATAAACTTTCTTCAAATGGTTAGCGAGAGGAGGCTTCCCAAAATTTTTGAACTGGCAACTTCATATGAACATATGAATGCCGATGACACGCAGATCTACCTATCTGGACCCGACCTTGCCTCCTTACTGACTGACATCCCACAATGTCTGTCTGCTATCTCAGCCTTCTTCTCTGCTCGCTTTCTCAAACTGAACATGGACAAAACAGAATTCATCATCTTTCCCCCATCTCACTCTACCCCTCCACCAGACCTATCCATCAATGTCAACGGCTGCTCTCTTTCCCCAGTCCCGTACGCTCGGTACCTTGGGGTGAGCCTCGACTCTGCGCTCTCTTTCAAACCACATATCCAAGCCCTCGCCTCCTCCTGCCGCCTCAAATTCAAAAATATTTTCCGGATCCGCTCATTCCTCAACCATGAAACCACAAAAACACTAGTGCATGCTCTTATCATCTCCCGCCTCGACTACTGCAACCTCCTACTCTCTGGCCTCCCCTCTAGCACTCTGGCTCCGCTCCAGTCCATCCTACACTCTGCTGCCCGACTAATCCACCTGTCTCCCCGCTATTCCCCAGCATCCCCCCTATGCCAGGCCCTTCACTGGCTTCCTATCGCCCAGAGGCTCCAATTCAAAACCCTAACCATGACATACAAAGCCATTCACAACCTGTCTCCTCCATACATCTGTGACATGGTCTCTAGGTACCTACCCGCACGCAAACTTCGATCATCTCAAGATCTCCTTCTCTACTCCCCCCTTATCTCTTCTTCCCACAACCGCATACAAGACTTCTCCCGTGCTTCCCCCATACTCTGGAACTCCCTGCCGCAACACATCAGACTCTCACCATCAACGGAAACCTTCAAGAAGAACCTGAAGACCCACCTGTTCCGACAAGCCTACAGCCTGCAATGATCCTCGGTCTACTGAACCACAGCATGACCTGCTCTACCCTCTCCTACTGTATCCTCACCCATCCCTGTAGACTGTGAGCCCTCGCGGTCAGGGTCCCCTCTCCTTATGTACTTGTGTGTCCCTTGTCTTACACATATTTACTATACTTGTCTATATTTCCCCTTTTAACATGTAAAGCGCCATGGAATAAATGGCGCTATATAAATGCATAATAATAATAACAGCCGCAAAGCAAGAAAATCTACCATCAATGTTTAATGAACCAAAAGTTATAGTATTTTAATATAAGATGCACCGTACCATAAGACCCACCCCAAATTTTCAGAAGGAAAAAAATTGTGTCAAATGGGGGTCCGTCTTACAGTCTGAATTCAGCTTACCTGGGTGGGATCAACAGGGCTGGTGGAGCGGGATCACAGGGGGTGTTCGGTGGTTCGGCGATATGACTCCCATCCCAGAATGGTGCAGCAGTTGCGGTGACCTCTGGGAAATCCCATCCCAGGCAGGTGCGGCGGCGGTGGTGCTTAGGGCTCCGCCGACATCTTGTGAAAGCCCGGAGGCCCTGCATATCCATTGCTGTGATGCGGTAGCCTCCGGAAAAATGGCCGCCGGGGGCGGCGCATGCTCTGATTGAGATCTCGGGCACTGCAATGGCATATTTGGAATTTTCACTTCGCAATATGCACTGCATGCTTGTTTCTGGAAAGTACATATGGAGTCAGAGTTATCACTACACCTGTAAATGAATTCCCAGATGAGTGTAGCTTCCAAAGATGGGGTCACTTGTGGGGTGTTTTTGCTGATCTGGCTCTACAAATATAGTCTGCATACTATTGTAAGAAAACCTAAGCTCCAAAAGTCAAATAGCACATCTTCCTACCGAGCCCTGCCGAGTGGCCAAACAGTACTGTACAATAACATATGGGTTATTGCCACATTCAGGAGCAATTATGTAACACATTATGGGGTCTTTTTTGCCAATTTCCCCTCATGAAGATGTAAATTCTCGGCCTAAAGCAACATTTTAGTGCCAAAAAATGTAATTATATTTTCTTCATGGTACCCACAACTTATTCCAGCAAAATCTTCACTTCACTCCAATATGTAGCTTATTCCCGTTTGAGCCTTTCACTGTGCCTGAAAAGTAGTTTCCAACAACATATGGGGTATATCAGTATACGCAAGAGAAAGTGCATACCAAATTATGTAGTTTACCTTCTCCTATTAGCCTTCTTGAAAATTAAGATGTTGGGGCTAAAGCAACTTTTTACTGGAAAAAAATTTTCTTCACTGCCCAATAGTACAAAAATCTGTGACTCATGTGGTGGTTACGTGCTCAATGCACACCTATACGGGTTCATTGGGGGTTGTAGTTTGTAAAATGAGGTCACGTGTGAGGAGTTTCTGCTGTTCTGGCACCTCAGAGGCTCTGCCAATGTGACATGGCACCCTCAATCCATTCCAGCAAAATCTTAACTCCAAAATGGCGCTTCTTCCCTACTGAGCTTTGCAATATGCCTCAAAAGTAGTTTTCGACCACATCTGGGGTATTGGTGAAATTGCACAACAAATTGATGGTCCATTTTGCTTCGGCTACCCTTGTAAAAATGAAAAATTTGGGTCAAAACCAACATTTTTTCAAGGTACTTCACATCTAGATAAATTCCTTGAGGGGTCTAGTTTCCAAAATGGCATCACTTGTGGGGGTTTCCACTCTTTAGGTACATCTGGGGCTCTCCAAACGTGATATGGCATTCACTAATGATTTCAGCCAATTTTGCGTTCCAAAAGTCGAATTAAGCTCCTTCCAGTCCGAGCCCTGTTGTGCATCCAAAACAGGGGTTTTCCCCCACATATGGGGTATCTGCGTACTCAGGAGAAATTACACAACAAATTGTATGGTGCATTTCTCCTGTTACCCCTATAAAAATGCAAAACTTGGGGCTAAAACAACATTTTTGTTGGGCTCTGCTAATGTGACATGGTACCCACAAACCATTCCAGCGAAATCTGCACCCCAGTATAGTGCTTCTACTCTTCTGAGCTTTGCACTCTGCCTGAAAAGTAGTTTCTGACCACATACGGGATATTTAGAACCTCAGAGGGCAGCTTTTTACAGTTCAAGCTCGGTGGATGTGATTAATAGAAATCTCATGCCCACTGTGCTTCTTTTACACAGCGTAAAATCACCTGTGGTGAGGCTCCAGGTAGTGACAATGCTCATCAGTGTGGCGGGGTCTAGCTGAGCGCAGCAGGGGCCAGCAAAGCTGATGAGAATTATCGCCAGTACCAGATGCCCGCGAATCGCGGTCATTTTACTGCTATTCAGTCACTGGAGACATTGAGGAATGTGGACTATGGTGGAGTTTCATGGAACGTTTTGAGTAATAAATTGGTGAACGAGGGACTGTCTATTGTTTTTATTTTTGTCTTTCAGGGATCTTTTTCTGGACGGCTTTGGATTCGGTGGACCTGAATGGGATATTTTTTTTTTCAATAAATTGGTGAAAGAGGGATAGTGTGGGGGAGTCGTTATTCAAATAAAGTGTTTTTTTTTTCTGTGTTTTTATTTTTGATCACTGGGTTAGCAATGAGGGTGTCTGATTTTTGACAAATCACAGCTGACATCAACCTCAACTAACATTTCTCTGATTTCCACAGCACCAGGGTAATCAGGAAGAGTGAAGGTAAGCCCCAGAATTGGCGCATCTAATGTGATGTGCTAATTCTGGGGTGGCTGCGAGCTGGTATTTTAGGTTGGGAGGTGCCCACTAATCAGGGACCTTCTCAGCCTGATGATATCAGTTCACCGCTGCTTTACCTTGACTGGTTATCAAAAATGAGGGGAAGCCCATGTAATTTTTTTCATTTACTAGGTTAATACTCTATACACATGCAACGCACTAATTATATATCGCACAGATGTCCATTTAGATGTTTGCACAGCTAATCTAACATACCAAAGAAAGACAAAAATGAAAGGGGGTGGAGGTGTGGGATTCATAGACATTCACCTGCGTCACAGCCTGACGGTGGGAACATACCCTTATGGGATCACTCCAAGAATGCTCATGCCAAAGGAATCTTCATATTGACACCATAAGTATTGTATACCGACAGCATTCTAGGATGGATACCGACGGCAATCATGGACGGATTCTATAAATAGTCTACACCAAAAGTATAATAATGAAGAACCTGAGGCTGCAAAAAACTCTTTCAGTTTTCGTGGTTTTTTATTATAGATAGCAGTCACACAATAACCCAACGTTTTGGCCGTGCTGGCCTTTTTCAAGGGTATCTTATCTAAATAAAATGTGAGATAAACAACAAATCACGATTATTAATTTGTTTATAAAAAAAAAAAACAAATTAACAAATTGCTGACTGATATTTACTAAATGTAAATATATAATATTATGACATTCCAAAATGATGTTATATATGAGAATGGCATATAACATTGGAAACAGGTAGCATAGACAGATATATTCTTTTTTCATATAACAAGTAACTACAACCTAAGGCAGTTTCTGGTATCACAATAGTGTAGTATATGTAATAGGGTATATATAATAGGGTATATATAAAAAGAAAGAAAACATTTATACCTGTGTGGCTATAGTTAGAGAGTTCAGATATCTGAGGAGAAATAAGAAAAAGGAAAAATAATTTTTTATATATAAAAAAGGTGAAATCCAAGGAAGGGCATTATACCTGTAACAACCTCATCAGAAATCAGTCCCAAAGTGTGACCAACCTGCAAGTGAAGTATGCGGAAAGACAGGACAGCGCCGCCGTCAGATGAGGGAATGAATGAGACACAGACAAGTGAACCTATTTATGCCGTTTTAATTAAAAAATGTGAGACAGCTGGGTGAGACAAATAGCACTGGGAGGCGCAGATCGTCATCCCAGACGGAAATGGGGCATAAAACCGGAAGTGGGGCATATCAAAGGCAAAGAGGGAAGAAAAAAATAACATCGAGAAATGACTGTGGATAGCGCAACCATATGCACAAAGGTGTATGAGGGTAACCGGGATATTTTAAGCCATATAGACCGTGGAAGTAGTATAACTGAAAGACCGAAGTTCATACTACAGTCGCGCATGCGCCGTCCTATCACAAGGACGGAAGTGGGGCATATTAAACTGGAAGAGGGACTATGTAGAGTGATATGGTAACTAAGTCCTGTATCAAAATTATAAAACATTACAACCCCCAAAAAAAGGGTTCACACTCAGTGCAACAGTATATATATACACCATATAAAATAATGATCAGCAAGACATAATGAGAGGATATGGTGGTAAATACCAGCCATAATATACATGAAAGGACACATCTCAATGAGGTCACAGGGAGACATTTAAGTCTCATGAGATGAGGAAAAAGAAAAAAATGAATGTCAAAGAAAATTATTTTATGTATACATTTATTAATTTGAGACACATAATTGGTATCCAGTCACTAATGAAACCAGAAAAGTGAATACCATACTCCAGCGATTAGGTCTGTAGAGACATGAGAAAGAAGAGTGGTGATAAATAATATGTAGAAAAATTACAGAATATAGTACAGCCCCTGCTGTTCTCTATTTACACCTTTGGCCTGGGACAGCTCATAGAATCTCATGGCTTTCAGTATCATCTCTATGCTGACGACACACAGATCTACATCTCTGGACCAGATATCACCTCCCTACTAACCAGAATCCCTCAATGTCTGTCCACTATTTCATCCTTCTTCTCCACTAGATTTCTGAAACTCAACATGGACAAAACAGAATTCATCATCTTTCCCCCATCTCACGTGACCCCCCCTACGAACCTATCAATTACAGTAAATGACTGCCCACTCTCCCCAGTCCCACAAGCTCGCTGCCTCGGGGTAATCCTTGATGCTAATCTCTCCTTCAAACCACATATCCAAGCCCTTTCCCACTTCCTGCCGACTTCAACTCAAAAATATTTCACGAATCCGTTCATTCCTCACCCAAGAATCTGCAAAAACCCTAGTTCATGCCCTCATCATCTCTCGCCTTGACTACTGCAACCTCCTGCTCTGTGGCCTCCCCTCAAACACTCTCGCACCCCTCCAATCTATTCTAAACTCTGCTGCCCGACTAATCCACCTGTCCCCCCGCTATTCCCCAGCTTCTCCCCTCTTTCAATCCCTTCACAGGCTCCCCTTTGCCCAGAGACTCCAGTACAAAACCCTAACCATGACATACAAAGCCATCCACAACCTGTCTCCTCCATACATCTGTGACCTCGTCTCCCGGTACTTTCCTGCACGCAACCTCCGATCCTCACAAGATCTCCTCCTGTACTCCCCTCTTATCTCCTCTTCCCACAATCGCATACAAGATTTCTCTCGCGCATCACCCCTACTCTGGAACTCTCTACCACAACAAATCAGACTCTCACCTACCATCGAAACCTTCAAAAAGAGCCTGAAGACCCACCTCTTCCGACAAGCCTATAACCTGCAGTAACCACCGATCGACCAAACCGCTGCATGACCAGCTCTACCCTCGCCTACTGTATTCTCACCCATCCCTTGTAGATTGTGAGCCTTCGCGGGCAGGGTCCTCTCTCCTCCTGTACCAGTTATGACTTGTATTGTTAACCATTATTGTACTTGTTTTTTATTATGTATACCCCTCCTTACATGTAAAGCGCCATGGAATAAATGGCGCTATAGCAATAAATAATAATAATAATATACATATAGTTATCTAGACAATTATTCATAACCATAATTAAATGTACCCTAAGGAAATAAGTAAAAAAAATATATAATAAATGAAATAAAAAGAAAGGGAAGCACACCAAAAACATTATGCTAAAATATATATATATGTGTGCGCATATGAATGCACACACATTTTTACATGCATATCAGTGAAAAACCTCAGTGAAATACCAAAAGTATGCTAATAATGCTATAACAAGTGTTGAGGTAGAATTCCTGGAAAGTTTTACTACTGAGCAACGGTGTGTGAGTAATACACTACTCGGTGGTCCCAGGCTGCCATTCCGCAGGAATCTGTTACTGCCCACAACAGACTGTAGCAACCACAACCAATACTGTGTACAGCAGACAGAGCGCAGCCCGCCAGCCAGGTTACGTTACTGCATCAGTTCAGCACTTTGCCTACACTCCCTCAGTCACCAGCTCTCCCGGAAGCACAAGCACTCACACACCATAGACGCCACGTGGAGGAAGGAGCGTCTCTCAGTGCAGCTACTAAGAGAATCGGAAGCTGCTCTAGCCCGGCCTGCAGTATTTCTGCGTTTCTCTATGGTGTCCGAAAAGTAGTTACAAAGCCGCCCAGCCAATCACAGAGCGCGTGTCTCGACAAGCCTCGCGAGATTTGTGCTCCCCTGGCGAGTGCTAGGCAGCTTCTACTCAACGCTCCAGAGTGTGTGAGAGAAACATACAGCCGCCGGCCGCCATGTCCCGGAGAAGGCACAGCGACGAGAATGACGGTGAGAGCTGGTGACCCCGGCGAGGGCTTGGGGCTGGAGCTACGTGGCTGTGTGTGTGTCTAGCAATAGTGCCCACCTATCTCCATTGATCCCGTGATGTTGCAAGTGGTGTCCGCACGTCCTGTTTTCTGCTTGGTGTCGCAGTGTTCTGTGCGGTCCTCTCCTGTATGTGCTCCTCAGCCGTGCTGTGTGTATGGTCCTCTCCTGTATGTGTTCCTCAGCCGTGCTGTGTGTATGGTCCTCTCCTGTATGTGCTCCTCAGCCGTGCTGTGTGTATGGTCCTCTCCTGTATGTGCTCCTCAGCCGTGCTGTGTGTATGGTCCTCTCCTGTATGTGCTCCTCAGCTGTGCTGTGTGTACGGTCCTCTCCTGTATGTGCTCCTCAGCCGTGCTGTGTGTAAGGTCCTCTCCTGTATGTGCTCCTCAGCCGTGCTGTGTGTATGGTCCTCTCCTGTATGCGCTCCTCAGCCGTGCTGTGTGTATGGACCTCTCCTGTATGTGCTCCTCAGCCGTGCTGTGTGTATGGTCCTCTCCTGTATGTGCTCCTCAGCCGTGCTGTGTGTACGGTCCTCTCCTGTATGTGCTCCTCAGCCGTGCTGTGTGTACGGTCCTCTCCTGTATGTGTTCCTCAGCCGTGCTGTGTGTACGGTCCTCTCCTGTATGTGCTCCTCAGCCGTGCTGTGTGTAAGGTCCTCTCCTGTATGTGCTCCTCAGCCGTGCTGTGTGTATGGTCCTCTCCTGTATGCGCTCCTCAGCCGTGCTGTGTGTATGGACCTCTCCTGTATGTGCTCCTCAGCCGTGCTGTGTGTAAGGTCCTCTCCTGTATGTGCTCCTCAGCCGTGCTGTGTGTACGGTCCTCTCCTGTGTGTGCTCCTCAGCCTTGCTGTGTGTACGGTCCTCTCCTGTGTGTGCTCCTCAGCCGTGCTGTGTGTACGGTCCTCTCCTGTGTGTACGGTCCTCTCCTGTATGTGCTCCTCAGCCGTGCTGTGTGTATGGTCCTCTCCTGTATATGCTCCTCAGCCGTGATGTGTGTGTGTGTGTGTGTGTGCGGTCCTCTCCTGTATGTGCTCCTCAGCCGTGATGTGTGTGTGTGTGTGTGTGTGCGGTCCTCTCCTGTATGTGCTCCTCAGCCGTGCTGTGTGTGTGTGTGCTCCTCAGCCGTGCTGTGTGTATGGTCCTCTCCTGTATGTGCTCCTCAGCCGTGCTGTGTGTATGGTCCTCTCCTGTGTGTGCTCCTCAGCCATGCTGTGTGTACGGTCCTCTCCTGTGTGTGCTCCTCAGCCGTGCTGTGTGTACGGTCCTCTCCTGTATGTGCTCCTCAGCCGTGCTGTGTGTATGGTCCTCTCCTGTATGTGCTCCTCAGCCGTGCTGTGTGTATGGTCCTCTCCTGTATGTGCTCCTCAGCCGTGCTGTGTGTATGGACCTCTCCTGCGTGTGCTCCTCAGCCGTGCTGTGTGTACGGTCCTCTCCTGCGTGTGCTCCTCAGCCGTGCTGTGTGTATGGTCCTCTCCTGTATGTGCTCCTCAGCTGTGCTGTGTACAGTCCTCTCCTGTATGTGCTCCTCAGCCGTGCTGTGTGTGTACGGTCCTCTCCTGTACAGTGGCTACAAGTAGTATTCAACCCCCTGCAGATTTAGCAGGTTTACACATTCGGAATTAACTTGGCATTGTGACACTTGGACTGTAGATCAGCCTGGAAGTGTGAAATGCACTGCAGCAAAAAAGAATGTTATTTCTTTGTTTAATTTTTTTTTAAATTGTGAAAAGTTTATTCAGAGGGTCATTTATTATTCAACCCCTCAAACCACCAGAATTCTATTTGGTTCCCCTAAAGTATTAAGAAGTATTTCAGGCACAAAGAACAATGAGCTTCACATGTTTGGATTAATTATCTCTTTTTCCAGCCTTTTCTGACTATTTAAGACCCTCCCCAAACTTGTGAACAGCACTCATACATGGTCAACATGGGAAAGACAAAGGAGCATTCCAAGGCCATCAGAAACAAGATCGTGGAGGGTCACAAGGCTGGCAAGGGGTACAAAACCCTTTCCAACGAGTTGGGCCTACCTGTCTCCACTGTTGGGAGCATCATCCGGAAGTGGAAGGCTTATGGAACTACTGTTAGCCTTCCACGGACTGGACAGCCTTTGAAAGTTTCCTCCCGTGCCGAGGCCAGGCTTGTCCGAAGAGTCAAGGCTAACCCAAGGACAACAAGGAAGGAGCTCCGGGAAGATCTCATGGCAGTGGGGACATTGGTTTCAGTCAATACCATAAGTAACGTACTCCACCGCAATGGTCTCCGTTCCAGACGAGCCCGTAAGGTATCTTTACTTTCAAAGCGTCATGTCAAGGCTCGTGATCACTTGGAGGACTCTGAGACAGACTGGTTCAAGGTTCTCTGGTCTGATGAGACCAAGATCGAGATCTTTGGTGCCAACCACACACGTGACGTTTGGAGACTGGATGTCACTGCATACGACCCCAAGAATACCATCCCTACAGTCAAGCATGGTGGTGGTAGCATCATGCTGTGGGGCTGTTTCTCAGCCAAGGGGCCTGGCCATCTGGTCCGCATCCATGGGAAGATGGATAGCACGGCCTACCTGGAGATTTTGGCCAAGAACCTCAGCTCCTCCATCAAGTATCTTAAGATGGGTCGTCATTTCATCTTCCAACAAGACAACGACCCAAAGCACACAGCCAAGAAAACCAAGGCCTGGTTCAAGAGGCAAAAAATCAAGGTGTTGGAGTGGCCTAGTCAGTCTCCTGACCTTAACCCAATTGAAAACTTGTGGAAGGAGCTCAAGATTAAAGTCTACATGAGACACCCAAAGAACCTAGATAACTTGGAGAAGATCTGCATGGAGGAGTGGGCCAAGATAACTCCAGAGACCTGTGCCGGCCTGATCAGGTCTTATAAAAGACGATTATTAGCTGTAATTGCAAACAAGGGTTATTCCACAAAATATTAAACCTAGGGGTTGAATAATAATTGACCCACACTTGTATGTTTAAAATTTATTAAAATTTAACTGAGCAACATAACTTTTTGGTTTGTAAGATTTATGCATCTGTTAATAAATCCTGCTCTTGTGTGAAGTTTGAAGGCTCTAACTTATTTGCATCTTATCAAACCTGCTAAATCTGCAGGGGGTTGAATACTACTTGTAGGCACTGTATGTGCTCCTCAGCCATGCTGTGTGTATGGTCCTCTCCTGTATGTGCTCCTCAGCCGTGCTGTGTGTATGGTCCTCTCCTGTATGTGCTCCTCAGCCGTGCTGTGTGTATGGTCCTCTCCTGTATGTGCTCCTCAGCCGTGCTGTGTGTACGGTCCTCTCCTGTGTGTGCTCCTCAGCCGTGCTGTGTGTACGGTCCTCTCCTGTATGTGCTCCTCAGCCGTGCTGTGTGTACGGTCCTCTCCTGTATGTGCTCCTCAGCCGTGCTGTGTGTATGGACCTCTCCTGTATGTGCTCCTCAGCCGTGCTGTGTGTACGGTCCTCTCCTGTATGTGCTCCTCAGCCGTGCTGTGTGTACGGTCCTCTCCTGTATGTGCTCCTTAGTCGTGCTGTGTGTATGGTCCTTTCCTGAATGTGCTCCTCAGCCGTGCTGTGTGTACGGTCCTCTCCTGTATGTGCTCCTCAGCCGTGCTGTGTGTACGGTCCTCTCCTGTATGTGCTCCTCAGCCGTGCTGTGTGTACGGTCCTCTCCTGTATGTGCTCCTCAGCCGTGCTGTGTGTACGGTCCTCTCCTGTATGTGCTCCTCAGCCGTGCTGTGTGTACGGTCCTCTCCTGTATGTGCTCCTCAGCCGTGCTGTGTGTACGGTCCTCTCCTGTATGTGCTCCTCAGCCGTGCTGTGTGTGCGGTCCTCTCCTGTATGTGCTCCTCAGCCGTGCTGTGTGTGCGGTGCTCTCCTGTATGTGCTCCTCAGCCGTGCTGTGTGTACGGTGCTCTCCTGTATGTGCTCCTCAGCCGTGCTGTGTACGGTCTTCTCCTGTATGTGCTCCTCAGCCGTGATGTGTGTACGGTCCTCTCCTGTATGTGCTCCTCAGCTGTGCTGTACCTACGGTCCTCTCCTGTGTGTGCTCCTCAGCTGTGCTGTACCTACGGTCCTCTCCTGTGTGTGCTCCTCAGCTGTGCTGTACCTATGGTCCTCTCCTGTGTGTGCTCCTCAGCTGTGCTGTACCTATGGTCCTCTCCTGTGTGTGCTCCTCAGCTCTGCTGTACCTATGGTCCTCTCCTGTGTTTGTGCTCTTCAGCTGTGCTGTACCTATGGTCCTCTCCTGTGTGTGCTCCTCAGCTGTGCTGTACCTATGGTCCTCTCCTGTGTGTGCTCCTCAGCTGTGCTGTACCTATGGTCCTCTCCTGTGTGTGCTCCTCAGCTGTGCTGTACCTACGGTCCTCTCCTGTGTGTGCTCCTCAGCTGTGCTGTACCTACGGTCCTCTCCTGTGTGTGCTCCTCAGCTGTGCTGTACCTACGGTCCTCTCCTGTGTGTGCTCCTCAGCTGTGCTGTACCTACGGTCCTCTCCTGTATGTGCTCCTCAGCCGTACTGTGTGTACGGTCCTCTCTTGTGTGTGCTCCTCAGCTTTGCTGTACCTACGGTCCTCTCCTGTATGTGCTCCTCAGCTGTGCTGTGTGTACGGTCTTCTCCTCTATGTGCTCAGCCGTGATGTGCGTGTGTGCGGTCCTCTCCTGTATGTGCTCCTCAGCTGTGCTGTGTGTACGGTACTCACTTGTATGTGCTCAGCTGTGCTGTGTACGGTCCTCTCCTGTATGTGATCCTCAGCCGTGCTGTGTGTGCGGTCCTCTCCTGTATGTGCTCCTCAGCCGTGCTGTGTGTACGGTGCTCTCCTGTATGTGCTCCTCAGCCGTGCTGTGTACGGTCTTCTCCTGTATGTGCTCCTCAGCCGTGATGTGTGTACGGTCCTCTCCTATATGTGCTCCTCAGCTGTGCTGTGTGTACGGTCCTCTCCTGTGTGTGCTCCTCAGCTGTGCTGTACCTACGGTCCTCTCCTGTATGTGCTCCTCAGCTGTGCTGTGTGTACGGTCTTCTCCTGTATGTGCTCAGCCATGATGTGCGTGTGTGCGGTCGTCTCCTGTATGTGCTCCTCAGCTGTGCTGTGTGTATGGTGACGGTCCTCTCTTGTGTGTGCTCCTCAGCTGTGCTGTACCTACGGTCCTCTCCTGTATGTGCTCCTCAGCTGTGCTGTGTGTACGGTCTTCTCCTGTATGTGCTCAGCCGTGATGTGTGTGTGTGTGCGTGTGTGCGGTCCTCTCCTGTATGTGCTCCTCAGCTGTGCTGTGTGTACGGTACTCACTTGTATGTGCTCAGCTGTGCTGTGTACGGTCCTCTCCTGTATTTGCTCCTCAGCCGTGCTGTATGTATGGTCCTCTCCTGTATGTGCCCCTCAGCCGTGCTGTATCTACGGTCCTCTGCTGTGTCTGCTCCTCAGCTGTGCTGTGTGTACGGTCCTCTCCTGTATGTGCTTCTCAGCCGTGCTGTGTGTATGGTCCTCTCCTGTATGTGCTCCTCAGCCGTGCTGTGTGTACGGTCCTCTCCTGTATGTCTTCCTCAGCTGTGCTGTGTGTACGGTCCTCTGCTGTGTGTGCTCCTCAGCTGTGCTGTATCTACGGTCCTCTCCTGTATGTGCTCCTCAGCCGTGCTGTATGTATGGTCCTCTCCTGTATGTGCTCCTCACCTGTCCTGTATCTACGGTCCTCTCCTGTATGTGGTCCTCTCCTGTATGTGCTCCTCAGCTGTGCTGTGTGTACGGTACTCACCTGTATGTTGTCAGCTGTGCTGTGTACGGTCCTCTCCTGTATTTGCTCCTCAGCCGTGCTGTATGTATGGTCCTCTCCTGTATGTGCCCCTCAGCCGTGCTGTATCTACGGTCCTCTCCTGTATGTGCTCCTCAGCCGTGCTGTATGTATGGTCCTCTCCTGTATGTGCTCCTCACCTGTCCTGTATCTACGGTCCTCTCCTGTATGTGGTCCTCTCCTGTATGTGCTCCTCAACCGTACTTTGTGTACGGTCTTCTCGTGTATGTGCTCCTCAGCCGTGCTGTGTGTATGGTCCTCTCCTGTATGTGCTCCTCACCTGTCCTGTATCTACGGTCCTCCCCTCCTGTCTGTGCTCCTCAGCTGTGCTGTGTGTGGTCCTCTCCTGTATGTGCTCCTCAGCTGTGCTGTGTGTGGTCTTCTCCTGTATGTGCTCCTCAGCCTTGCTGTGTGTACGGTCCTCTCCTGTATGTGCTCCTCAGCCGTGCTGTACCGATGGTCCTCGCCTGTATGTGCTGCCCAGCTGTGATGTATGTATGGTACTCCCATGTATATACTCAGCTGTCCTGTGTGTACGGTCCTCTCCTGTATGTGCTCCTCAGCCGTGCAGCACCTATGGTCCTCCCCTGTATGTGCTGCCCAGCTGTGATGTATGTATGGTCCTCCCATGTATATACTCAGCTGTGCTGTATGTATGGTCCTCCCATGTATGTACTACTCAGCTGTGCTGTATGTATGGTCCTCCCCTGTATGTACTCCTCAGCCATGCTGTACCTATGGTCCTCTCCTGTATGTGCTCAGCTGTGCTGTACCTATGGTCCTCGCCTGTATGTGCTCAGCTGTGCTGTACCTATGGTCCTCGCCTGTATGTGCTCCTCAGCTGTGCTGTACCTATGGTCCTCTCCTGTATGTGCTCCTCAGTTGTGCTGTATGTACAGTCCTCTGCTGTATGTATGGTCCTCTCCTGTATGTGCTGCTTAGCTGTGATGTATGTATGGTCCTCCCACGTATGTACTCCTCAGCTGTGCTGTATGTATGGTCCTTCCCTGTATGTACTCCTCAGCCGTGCTGTACCTATGGTGCTCTCCTGTATGTGCTCCTTGGCTGTTCTGCATGTACGGTCCTCTCCTGTATGTGCTCCTCAGTTGTGCTGTATGAACGGTCCTTTCCTGTATGTGCTCCTCAGCCGTGCTGTGTGTATGGTCCTTTCCTGTATGTGCTCCTCAGCACGTGGTATCTACTGTGATGAGAAGTTCATGCCACTTGGTTTCTAGAGTGGCACACTACAGTGCCTTCTAACAGAACAAAAATCTGGTTTCACAAAAGGAACAAAGCTTTAGAGGTGGTCTGAAACTAAAATTTATTTTAATCAATAATGCCTGTGTATTCAATGTCAAACTAATCTCTATTGTAATATACTTTAACTAAAAAGTCCAGATTGTTCCCTCACTACACTATATTAATTTTTTTTTTTTCTCTTACTTGTCCTCTTTAACACTTCTTTTAAACTCCCCAGCGCTTTCTGGGATAGTCAAATGAGTCTTCATTAGGGGGCAAAGGCTGCAGTCGCTGTCCCAATCCCTTGTCCTTCCCTGAAACAGTATAATCAGTGATATACGATTCAGCGTCTGGGCTAGTCCCTGGTCTACTGAACATGTCAGTTGTCAATTCTGAAGTATGCTCAGTAGATTCCAATAACACAATATGCACGGTGACCGTGCTCTCCCTCATTGGTTGTGATCAGAATTAACACGCTGGTAAGAGCGCACTGTCTGGCATGCAGAAAAATGCAGAGACAAGCGCCTCCCCCATAAGTGACTGTCACAGGCTGTTAACACTTGGTAAATTGCTGCATTTTTTTATATTGTGTGTATAATTTAAATTTAAAAAAGCCTAAAATGTTGACTATTTTACAGGAGGGCAACCTCATAAGAGGCGGAAAACTTCTGAGCCACTTGATATAGAAGATCGTCTGGAATCGCTGATATTTCGAGTTGGGGAGAAGGTAAATACTTTCTGACAGCAAGAACTATTCCAGAGCACCTTGTGTCAGTGTTATGCTGTTCCTCTGACACTTCTTGAATAAATGGTTACACTTCTAATCAAATCAAAAAGGGGTCTGCCCACACAGTGTGATGTTGGAAGGAATGATTAACCTGTGTCAAACCAGTAATAAACTCATACATTTCTAGTGTGTTTGCGTGCGTATATACAGTGGGTATGGAAAGTATTCAGACCCATTTAAATTTTCCAATCTTTGTTTCATTGCAGCCATTTGGTAAATTAAACAAAAAATATTTTTTTTTCTCATTAATGTACCCTTTGCACCCCATCTTGACTGAAAAAAAAACAAATGTAGAAATTTCTGCAAATTTATTGACAAAGGAAAAACTGAAATATCACATGGTCATAAGTATTCAGACCCTTTGCTCAGTATTGAGTAGAAGCACCCTTTTGAGTACAGCCATGAGTCTACTTGGGAATGATGCAACAAGTTATTCACACCTGGATTTGAGGAACCTCTGCCATTCTTCCTTGCAGATCCTCTCCAGTTCCGTCAGGTTCGATGATGAACGTTGGTGGACAGTAGGGTGACCGGATCTCATATGGGGGGGAAAAAATGTCAGACTCTTGTTCGTCTGGACCCCACAAAACTATTTCCCTTTCCAGATATTGAGAGAGCCAAAATTTGAGCTCGATCAAACGACGTTAACCCGTGCCGCTCGTCGGTCAAAGTTTGAAAAAATCCAAATTGAGGTATTTTAAGATTTAGGTATTTTGCATAGTCTGTTAGACTATAAAGAATGTGACAACAACATTGCAGAAATAGCCCTGACCAAATTTTCGAACCATTTGTGGTATTTGAATGCAGAGTTGGTGGGATTATCGTTTTTTGATCCCACCATTACAGACAATGAAAAGTTGTTAATGGCTAATAAATTGCTCAGTAGCACAGATGAACCATCAGAGCACACTAACCTACATGAGTTGATAATTTTACATAGTTATCTAATCTATTCTAGAGCTTTTGTTAAAGTAGTTTTTGAAACGTCAGAATATAATGCTCGGCATTTGCTTACAACTTGCAGGACATATTGCTTTTGTTCTTCATCTTTTGTCAGAAGGTCGTTAAAGTCGGTTACTTCCTACCTCTTTTAATTTTTCTTTCCTAACTTTTGGATTTACAACCCTAGCGTGCTCTGATGGTTCATCTGTGCTACTGAGCAATTTATTAGCCATTAACAACTTTTCATTGTCTGTAATGGTGGGATCAAAAAACGATAATCCCACCAACTCTGCATTCAAATACCACAAATGGTTCGAAAATTTGGTCAGGGCTATTTCTGCAATGTTGTTGTCACATTCTTTATAGTCTAACAGACTATGCAAAATACCTAAATCTTAAAATACCTCAATTTGGATTTTTTCAAACTTTGAGCGACGAGCGGCACGGGTTAACGTCGTTTGATCGAGCTCAAATTTTGGCTATCAATATCCGGAAAGGGGAATCGTTTTGTGGGGTCCAGACGGACAAAATTCCGACATCGATTTTTTGCAGTCACCCTAGTGGACAGCCATTTTCAGGTCTCTCCAGAGATGCTCAATTGGGTTTAGGTCATGGCTCTGGCTGGGCCAGTCAAGAATGGTCACAGAGTTGTTCTGAAGACATTCCTTTGTTATTTTAGCTGTGTGCTTAGGGTCATTGTCTTGTTGGAAGGTGAACTTTCGGCCAAGTCTGAAGTCCAGAAGAGGTTTTCATTCAGGATATCTCTGTACTTGGCCGCATTCATGTTTTCTTCAATTGCAACCAGTAGTCCTGTCCCTGCAGCTGAAAAACACCCCCATAGTATGATGCTGCCACCACCATGTTTCACTGTTGGGATTGCATTGGGCAGGTGATGAGCATTGCTTGGTTTTCTCCACACATACCGCTTTAGAATTATCACCAAAAAGTTCTATCTTCGTTTCATCAGAAGAGAGATTCTTATTTCTCATCGTCTGGGAGTCCTTCATGTGTGAACTTTCTCCTGTCTCCATACTGCATCTATGGAGCTCAGCCACAGTGATCTTGGGGTTCTTTTTTACCTCACCCCAAGGCTCTTCTCCCACCATTGCTCAGTTTGGCTGGACGGCCAGGTCTAGGAAGACTTCTGGTGGTCCCAATCTTCTTCCATTTAAGGATTCTGGAGGCCACTGTGCTCTTAGGAACCTTGAGTACTGCAGAAATTCTTTTGTAATCTTGGCCAGATCTGTGCCTTGCCACAATTGTCTCTGAGCTCCTTGGCCAGTTCCTTTGGCCTCATGATTGTCATTTGGTCTGACATGCACTGTGAGCTGTGAGGTCTTATATAGACAGGTGTGTGCCTTTACAAATCAAGTCCTATCAGATTAATTACACACAGCTGGGCTCCAATGAAGGAGTAGAACCATCTCAAGGAGGATCACAAGGAAATGGACATCATGTGACTTAAATATGAGTGTCTGAGCAAAGGGTCTGAATACTTATGACCATGTGATATTTCAGTTTTTCTTTTTAAATAAATTTGCACAAATTTCTACCTTTTTTTTCCTCAGACAAGATGGGGTGCAGAGTGTACATTAATGAGAAAAAAAAAACCTTTTTTTTGAATTTACCAAATGGCTGCAACGAAACATTGAAAAATGTAAAGGGGTCTGAATATTTTCCATGCCCACTATGTGTATATGTATATAGTAAACTCCATTACTACCTTTTTACACTTAAAAATTATTTGAACCAGAAAGTTGCCATTTTCACTAGATATTTAGGTATTCATCATACCAATGAAATGGGCCATTTTTAACCCCTTAGTGACTGGGCCAATTTTATAAATTCTGACCATTGTCAGTTTATATGGTGATAACTCTGGAACGTTTCAACAAATCCCATTGATTTTGAGATTGTTTTTTTTCGTGGCACATTATAATTTATGATAGTAAATTTAGGTTGATACGATTTGTGTTTATTTATAAAAAATATCAGAAATTTGACAAATGTGTAAAAAAAAAAAAAAAAAAAAAAAAAATTGCAATTTTCAAACTTTGAATGATTATCCGTTTAATCCAGATAGTCATACCACAGAAAAACATGAATAAATAACATTTCCCTCTTGCCTGCTTTACATCAGCACCATTTTTAAAACGCTAATTTATTTTGTTAGCCTTTTAGGAGGTTTAAAAATATAGCAGTAATTTCATATTTTTTTTTTTTTTTCCCCCCAGGGAAATTTACAATTTTTTTTTTTTTTGAGGGACCTATCAATGTTTGAAGTGACTTTTGGGGTGCTCTATATTGAGAAACCCCAAACATGATACCATTTTAAAAACGGCACCCCCTGACACATTGAAAACTGCTGTCAGGTAGTTTATTAACCCTTGAGGTGATTTTCAGGAATTAATGCAAAGTGGTATAGCCGGAATGAAAAAGTGTTTGTTTACCACCTAAATGTCGGTAACTTCTGAACTGGCTGCTGTAGCCGGGAGACTCTAAGGCTCCTATTTGGCCATGAAATGCTATGGCAAACATCAGGACCACACAATCATGATCTCGGGGTGTCAATTAGATTAAAGCAGAAGCCCCCACAATCTATTAACCATTTATTTGATGTAGTTACTTTTGACAGCAGCAACTAAGGGGTTAAACAGATATGGACGATGTCAACACTGATTGTTTGTGATACAGCAAGTTGTCAGCTATAGTGTACAGCCGACCGCTGCTGGATTGTCACCTGTATGGGGATGATATTCTCTTATATCTGAGGTCAGTTAAGACATATTGGCTGTCATTAAGGGGTTAAAAGTAACGTAACTTCCTAAGATTAAATAGCCCTCCTCCTACTGTAGCACGAGATGTGACTAAATGCCAACCATATAGTTATATCTAACATATTCGGGTTTTTAATTGTATTAGCAACCATGTGACTGTATTTGACCTAATGTCATATGCCATATTATCACTTTTTAACTTCAGAGTACCTCATCACTGGAAAGCAACCTGGAAGGGCTGGCTGGTGTCCTGGAGGCTGACTTGCCAAACTACAAAAGCAAAATCTTAAGAATTCTTTGTGCAGTGTGAGTGTATTTCTATGCCCTAAATCTCTGCTTGTACATTCCTAAAGCGTACCATTGTCTTCTAACAGTACTCCTATATTAATCCTGAGACTGTACCTACAATGCATTTCTGAATTTTTTTTTTTTAACAAGCTGTATTTGCATAAAAAAACTTGACTGGGGCTATTATGTCTGGCAAAGATAACCGCAACTGACTACAATTTTCTGAAGACACTGTTGTAAAAGTAATGTACTTCCAGTGTCTGGATGCATCAATCTAAAGTTTATTAACCCTTACCCGACTGGACAAGTTTTAGCTCTTGCGCTTCCATGTGTTTTCAGTTTTTTATTTTGCTAAAGCTTCTATGTATATGGAGATGCCATACACGGCAATACTATACTTTTGTACTTTTCTCTGGCACTTCATCGATGGACACGGCTTAAACTGTGGTTTCCTGTGTCCCCCAATGAAGGCTACAAGAGAGATTTTATGGTGAGTGTTCAAAATCATCGTATTGCTGTTTGTAGCAAAAATCATGGTCTCCCATGAACTCCAGCTACATAGGATACAGGCATGATTGGCATCAGGGTCTTCAGCAGACGCCTGGTCCATTATGGCATCCTGTGATCGTGTTGCGAGGGCACCGACGGTCTGTTAAAACATTTCACGTGCCCTCCTGGCTGCTTGCTGTAACAGGTTAACAGCTACACTCGTGGCTATTATTGTCAGATAATGAATGATCCAAGCATCATCTGTCCGCAAAGATGAAGGTTCGGCTCCAGAGTGCCAACATATGACATACTCGTATGTCATAAGTCAATATGGTTAAACTGCTGACTTGTATGTCTGCACTATATACAAGTAAAGGCTTGGCCTAATATGACTTTCATTTATAAAATATAGTGCACGCCATCTGCCATTGAAGATGACTGTTTACACTACACTAGTGGGCCTGCTTAATGCAAGAAACTACAATTTTGGTGGCGAGTTCGTAGAAGCCATGATTCGTCATCTGAAAGAAACCATAAAGTCGAATGCCTATGCGGAGGCCTTATATCTAGTAAGTTTCGTTCCTTTGTTTTGTGAAACCCCCTTACCCTTTTCAAGCACCCTGCTGTACATGTATGTCATGTGAAATGTAACTTACTGCACCATGCCATCAGTGACACTAGCTGAGTGGCTGCTGCAGCTCCTACTTCACTGGCTTCATTTAGTGGGCTGGACTTGCGGCAGAAACACTTAAGGCCCCGTCACACACAGCAAGATCGCTGATTTTGTGACGCAACAGCGACCGCCCATCTCTAACACCCCCCCCCCCCCCCCCCCCCCCGCCGAGTATCGCTGATCGTGCTTGAACGTACTGGGCCATTTTTTTGATAGTTGGTCTCCCGCTGGCCAGTACGCATTGCCGCGTGTGGCAGCGGGAGACCGACGATCAGCGAGCTCCCAGCGCTGTAAGCAGACGCTCGGAGCTGGTATCTAAGGTAAATATCGGGTAATTAAGCGCGCGCGTCACTTAAGTACCTGCGTGCTCGTGCCAGGACGCTGGTATCCAAGGTAAACAGCGGGTAACTAAGTGACGCGCGTGCATAGTTACCCAATATTTACCTTAGATACCAGCGTCCTCGCTGGTGCTGATCGCTGGTGAAGCTGCCTGTTTGGCAGCTCACCAGTGATCATGTAGCGAGGCACCAGCGATCCTGACAAGGTTGTATCGTTGTCTGGATCGCTGGTGCATCGTTTAGTTTGACGGGGCCTTTACTCCTGGGAAATGTTGCCTCAGAAAGCTGCTGTGAGTCCCTGCTGTTTCATATGCATACTCATAATTGACTGTGCTTCCTCCCATGGCCAGGAGCTGTGGTATATGGCCACCATGAGCTGGAGCAGCCCTGCATGGTCGGACACAGCAAATAACAGTACATAGCAGAGGAACGTTTGTAAGATTATGTCGGCACAGTAATATTTATTTTCTTTCTATTCATACATCCAATTGTATAACTTATTATTCTAAGATTTATTGTTTAAAATGTCCTTTGTTCATGGGATACCTTTTTAATCCCCCTAAAAAAAACAAACAACTGTTTGGTATTACAATGTTCATAATGACCCATACTATAACACTATTTCATTATGTCCATGAACAAGACGAAGGGGGAAAAAAGGAATTGGTCCCTTTTATGACCTAGGTCGCCTCCACCATTTTTATACAGGCTGTGGTCCTGAGTCTGCACCTTTTTGCAGCACATAACAGCTGATCTTATCAGCAGACATGTGCCCTAACGGCTGCAGGTGTTAACCTGTTAAATGCTGCTGTCAATCTGACAGCAACACATAACTTGTGCAAACTATATGCATGTCTTCAGCGCCGCCCATCGGTGCCACTGTCGCATATCCATGGGGTGCCGATGGATTGGCTTGACAACCTGGGGTCTTCAGAAGACCCTTGTGGTTGTCACTGATGAACTGTGTACACACCTCCAGGATTCATTCCAGAACTTTTTTCCACCTTTAATATCACACATAACCTGTTCAAATCCATTTAGCAATAAATGTTTTGAGTGGAAAAAAAAAATTAGCTAAAATAACATGGTAGCTTGAGTGTGAACACCATCTTCTAATTGGGGCTGTGACTGTGTTCAGAATTGGGGAATCACATTTTTACTTTTGTTAAATACAGGACTGTAAAGTCTGTAAGCCAAACCTCTTGACTCAATTTTTCCAACTCTCTCATACATGGCTCATGTTTAAGTGGTGCATTTATTGTAGTAAAATGGTAACATCAGGTTTTTAATCACCATTATGATACAGTAATCAAGCCATTTAGATAGAACATAAAATGTTTATTGGAATACAACTTCAGAATACAAAACTTTAATAAATTGAAAATATGCAGTACACTATACAGTAAGTGGGGGAACGTTTCAAGAAAAATGTACTGAATAACATTTGTGCAGTCTCTGAATTTGTTCTGAGAAATAGTATCGCCTCCAGCAGATCCTCCGTCATAGATGACATCAAATCTGATCTAATTATTTTAAGGCTAGAGAACAACCTCTCTATGACTTGGGTTGTTGGCAATGTGGTAACCACACGGACAACATCTCCAACAGTTTCAGGGTGTACAGGAATTGCCTCATGCACAGTCAGTTTTGATGAACGATGGAACATTTCTACTTCTTTCATAGCAAGTGAAAAAATTGCTGGCATATGGTCAATCTGTTTTCTATGGGAGTGGAATCATTTTCACTGCGGCAGTGCTTTGCCTGCTCCATGTCATTCAAATACTTTTTAAAATTAAACTCATCTGATGAGGCTGAAGATATGGCAGCAATAGCACTGGCAAGACCCAAGTCCTCTTGCTCCTGGCAGTCCTCCTGTAGGCCACTCATCCTTACTGCTACCTCAGTCAGAGCTTCTTTTCCTTTAGTAAGCTGTTGACCATCCAGCAATATACGATGACTTGGGTCCACATAAACAGCTGCCAGAAGAATTTTATTTAATAGCAGTGTCTTTCTTCATTTCATGGAAGCAGCAATGCCATCTGCGATTAAACCTCCTCTTTGGGACAAGCAAAACAGCAAGTTCTTCTACTCATTTATAAAAATGCCAGGAGTTAAGTCCTCAGCTTCTAATCTTTTTTTTTTTTTTTTTTTTTTTTTTTTTTCTTTGTCCCTGTAAATGGGTGATCAAGCAATTACTTCAATTCAGTCATCTGTGTCCATTGACCTTCATTTAGTGATACCTAAGGGTTGGCCATGTCTACAAGAAAGGGTTTCAGCTCAAGCAATCGCTCAATCAATAAATAGGCGTTAGCCCACCGAGTGGCTTGATCCACAATTGCCCCTTTTCCAGCATGTCTCTTCAAGATGGAATCCATTTTAGGGGTTCTGGCAGCAATAACCAATTTCCTCACTTTGCCAATCAGAGTTCCAGCATGTCCCTCTTGCAGACTCTTATTGCCAGGTGCCATGTGTGCACAACACAGCGCATGTGATGAATATGAGAAGGCTTTAAAGCTGCTTCAACAAGATCATCTAGTTGTAAAGTATCATTTTGCTGTTCTATGTAGTAATATCTGTTTGTTCCTCAATTTCAGCACTGTGGCCTTCCATCTCAAAGTTTCCATTACAAAGTTTTCTTGTAACTGCTGTTTACCTATATTATTCTCATTCGTCAGTTTAACCCTGCTATTCTGTTCGTTTCCACTATACACTTGTACTGCTCCGGTCATTTTTGACCGGACCTATTAAAATGCTGTTTTAGCTACTTAAAAATTTTTTTGGAATACCTGTTGCATTATTATACTGTATGTGAACATGGTTGGTCATTATAAAAAAAAAAAAAAAAAAAAAAAAAAAATACGTAAAAAAACCAAATTTTTTTATTTATTTTATTGTTTATAAAGGTTACAAGGGCTTATTGAATTCTGCACAGAAATTACAAATTTGAGTATAACTAACTATAACTAAAATTATAGTATAAAATGCGTGCAAACATTTTGAAGAAAATAGTAAAAAAAATTAAAATAAAATCCGTTTTGGTGACAACTGAATTTATTTATTTTTAGAAGAAAAGCAGGGTAAATAACATACAGAGAAAAAAAATTGCACAGAACTGTACTGAAAGCCAATGCGTATGGTTTGTACTGAAAGCATGTGTAAATCTGCACCTAAAGCAACTGTTTACTTCATAAACAATAGTAGATGCAATAAGTAGTCTCAAAAGAAATTATAACTCATTTGTTTTACTCAAAAAAATGGCTGAAATTAGCATAAAATGCTATTCGGTCATTTTTGACCGGGACAGTACAAGTGTAAAAAAAAAAAGTGGCGCAAAAACTAAACCAAAAAAAAGGACCCTTAGAAAGAACCCCTCAAATTAGGAAAATAGAAGTAACCACAAGTTTCAGAACCGCATAATGAATTTTTTAAAAAATATCAAAGTTCAAAAACGGTCATTTTTGACCGAACAGAACAGCAGGGTTAATTTGTACTTATGTTTGAAGCATTGTCAGTTACAATAGCAAGAACCTGTTCTTTTTTGACTTCATGATCTTGCAGAACTTTTTTTTCCCACTGAGGCCTGGAGAAACTGGCTTGTGTGATGAGCTTTAGTATCTTTTACTGCCAGTGTCTTAGCAACAATTTCTTTATAGTAGGCTGACACTAGGCAAAAAAAGGAAAATGGCTCCTCTACAGTATACACCCACCGACAGGCACAAAGTAGCTCAGTTTAAGCTTAGTGTCTGTAGGAGGCGGATCTGGATCTGTTCCCAGATCCCCGTTTTTCTTTTCAGGTTCCCTGTGTGTGTTTATTAACCTGTTCCCTTTTCTTTGGGTAATAAGGTGTAATTTCTCGCCCTGTTTTCCTACACTTAAGCGACCGAGAGAGCAGTGTGGTGTCACCCACATCACCCACTCTCAGGCCCTAATCCCCTGTCACCTTTACGGGTGATTTCAGCTGGCCAGTCCTTTGCCTTTTCCTCACCCCTCTCCTTAGAGAGAGAGGGCTGGGAGGAAGACTGTGATCACCAGCGGTGGTCTTCCCACTTCGTGTAAGGGATTGAAGCGGTCTTCTGCATCGTCTGGAAATGGTGCAGGAAGGAGAATCCTTGATTTCAGCGACCCTCACCCTCCCGAGGGCTCATTGCTGCAGAGGGATCAGGACTCTCCAAGGTATGTCTCCCTCCTTTCCCTCCACAGCAGCGTCATCACTGGGAACACTGTCTCTACATCAGGACTGGACAGGACTGCGTTAGTGGAAGAGAACAGTCGCTGCCATTTCTCCCATGGCCGGGCTCAGTGCTTGCAGACACTTCCCCTCCCTTTGCGGGCTGCATCACTTCCTTGTGCTTCTTTTACCTAATAGGAGGTTTTCTCTTCCTTGTCTGGCCATGCCCCCTGCAGCAAGTGCTTTTTCATCTGTTCACACCTCCGGCGTGTCAGCCGATCGAAGGGGGACTTTTGTTTTAACGGACCGGCAGAGCTTCCTGGTTGTTCATGCTCCCGGCGTGTCAGCCAATAGGATTCTATCTTTCTCTTTAACCAGCCGGCAGACTTCAGTGCTGCAGTGACAAGCCGAGACTGCATCAGTTTCTTCACACTCGTCTCAGGAGATGAGATCTCAGCTCTGAGATCTTATCTCGAGATCTTGGTGACAAGATCTCTATCTGCACATGCGCCGCTCCCGGCAGCCATTTTCCCGGCAGCCATTTTCTCAGAGTCCACCGCACAGTAAACCATGTAAGTGCAGGGGCTCTAGGCTTTCACAAAATGTTGGCAGAGCCCCTGCACCACCGACCACCTGCAGCGGCACACATCAGAACACCCCCCTCATCTCAGCCTGGGACCCTGCTTGACCGTAGCCATCACCCCCCCCCCCCCCGGTAAGCAATGAGATGTACTGATTATAAGAAGCACCACCATTTTAATTAACATTTTTTCCTGCTCAAAATTTGGGGTGCGTCTTGTAATCCGGTGCGGTTTATAGTCTGCAAAATATGGTATGTATGATATAGGAATCTATCAATTTTCTGCAAGTATAGGGAATAATATATAATTTTGGATAGAAATAAAACAAACTTTGCATAAGTCAATAGTATAGATGATGACAAAGTTTATAATATGTTATTAGCCTTACTCAACTTTCAATCTCAGGTGTTTCCCAGATTACAGCTCAGTGAATGCATCAGTCTATGAAGAGGGCAGGAGGGAAGGAGCAAGATTGTGCTGAATCATACCCCAGAAAGAAAAACTGCTAGCAGAGCTAATAACATGAAGAGCATAAGATCAACTAACCTCTCCAACTATGAGCTCAGAGGAAAAGCAAACTAAAACATGAAGCATTAAATATGCTTTAAGATGTAATTGCCTTAATCCTGTTTTTCCCATTCCACATGATGTGGACGGATCTTCTCTCCGTGGTGCTAAGGACAGGAAACCCTACAACTTTAAAAGACTGAGCCCTCTAGTATGCCTCAGTGGTTTCCTGTCTTTGAGGAACACTCTACAGCTCCCTGTGCTGCTAGGGGGAAGAATATCTTACTTGGAGCTGAAGTCCCAGCATAGCATGGATGTGTCTGACCAACAGAGAGAACATTGCTTTGGAGGCATGAGCCTAGCACAGGGCATTATTGGGAGTTGACAATGAAGCGATCATGTCAGTTCCATGGACACGTCCTGGTATGATGCTGTGCTTCTCTGTAACCCAGGGAAAGCGTCCTTCAGTTCCAGTGGCACGGTACATCCCTGGGAGCCGGCATGTGAATGTTAGGTTCTGGGGTCACGGCCTGGTATGGGGCAGTGTGTCCCTGGAATGAAGTGGGATGTCATCTGGGGGCACAACCTACTCATGTGAAGTGGAGCCCCATGTGGCAGCAGCAGCTACAGCAAGGAAGGGGGCTGATCAGAAGCGTCACGCTTGACTTGATCCGGGGGCAGACCCACAAGATGAAAACTTCCGAAGACACAGTGATTAGATTGTGAGCCCCAATGGGGTTAGTGCCAATAATGTTTGTACAGCTCTGTGGAATTAATGGCGCTATATAATTAAATAAAAATAAATGGTAGCGTATAAATACCTCCCTCTACCTCAAGACCATGCTGCTGGAAAGCGTTCCAGATGGAGGAAAACAGCCAACCTGTAGAGCCTATGGAAGCAGCCCCTCCGACCTTGGAAATCCTGCGTCAGGTGGGGTGAATCAGGGTTGATACCTGGAGAAAAAATGATCCTAAAGTGTGTGTGTGTGTGTGTGTGTGTGTGTGTGTGTGTGTGTGTGTGTGTGTGTGTGTGTGTGTGTGTGTGTGTGTGTGTGTGTGTGTTTATTTCTGCCATGTACTCTGGTTCCTGATCCTTGTGGGTCGTCTTTTTAACCTTATTGAAGAAATAAAGAAAAGCATCATTTTACTCCAATCCTGGTTTGCTGAGTTCTTGCTGGATTTCCTTTTTGTTCTCCTATTGAAGGATTTACTCCTAATCCAGTCCGTGCAGGAACTTGATTACCAGGTGGGAAAGACCCATGAGTCTCATTGCTGCAGCTGGACACTGACATACATACACATATATATATATATATATATATATATATATATATATATATATATATATATATATATAATATAATATAATATATATATATATATATATATATATATATATATATATATATATATATATATATATTTTTTTTTTTTCTTTTTTTTTTTTTTTTTTTTCTATGTTTTGTAGGACAGGCCTAGGAAAGGGCAGTCTAAAACTAAACACAGGGATTGTAACCTATGCAAACAGATTAGCGGCTATCTACACTAAAGAGCTTTGTAACAATAAATTCTATCTCCGAGGAAGAGATGGAAAATGGGAAATTATGTACTACTATCACTAATATACAGATGCCTCATAATCTTCCTCTTCTGAGAACGGAAGCCCATCCTGTTTCCCAGTAGAAGCGACAAGTAAACTGGTTAAGGTAGTTAGAGCAACCATGAAGGTGAAGGAAATTAAAAACCCCAAACCTATGCAAGACCTGATGTTTGAGGGACTAGAGGTCAGGAAGCATAAGTGCTTTCCTATTCATAAAAACATAGCCTCCCTGATCAGAAAAGAGTGGAAAAAGACCAGATGTTTTTTATCCCAAAGGAGATCAAAAGAAAACACTCCTTTTTGAAGTTGGACTCAGATCTGGGAATAAAACACCCGAATTTGACGTAGCAGTGTGCAGGGTGTCCTGAAATGCTCCACTCCTGTTCGATGAATTTAAACCAAACATAGCAGCTACATGCACAGCAAGATCTTTGAGCGTGTGGCTTAGCCAGTTACAAAAACAGATTAGAAATAAGTGTCCAAGGGATGAACTGCTCACCAGTGTTTTAAACATTGCAAAAGTATCAGATTTTCTGGCAGATGCTTTGGCAGACACAGTCTGATTAACAGCTTAAACCTGTACATTCTCAAATTCAGCCAGAAGAGCCCTGTGGCAAAAAAAAATTGAGAGGTTTCCACTCAGACTCTGCGGCATACCCTTTGAGGGTGAGTACCTCTTTGGGTCATCCCTAGACGAGATCCTGAATAAAGCTGTGGACTCGGAGGGATCCCACACACCAATGCCCCTAAATTCAAAAGGCCTTTTCGTACATCTAGAAAGCATTTTCAGGGAGTTCCCATACAGTGACACAAAATGTGAAAGGGTCTAGAAGTAATGGGAAGACCACACAAGGGGATTTTCCTAAGCACATGGATACTAGGGAATCATAAAGGAAGGGCTGAAATTCTAATCCACCCTCCCGGAGAGATACATGATCACAAAAGATCAATGGACAGTGGCAAATCAAAGGGCCCTAGAGAGGGAAATGTTGTCTCTAATAAGAAAAAGGGATGTTGACCCAAGTACCGAAAGGGGAAAGTCTTTCAGGACAATTATAAATCTAAAAGGTCTAAATTTCTTAAGGCCCCTTTACATTTAGCGATGCACCAGCGATCCGACCAGGTCAGGATCGCTGGTGCATCGCTAAATGATCACTAGTGAGCTGTCACACAGGCAGACCTCACAGCGATGCAGCAGCAACGCAGCGCACGATACTCACCTTTCACACACAGCGATCCTGACGTCCTCCCGCCCGCCTCCATGCGTCGCTCGTCGTCACAGCAGGAAGCTGACAATGAGAAATGGAGCCGGACATTCTCGCGCGATCAGCGATAACCAGCGGGGGAGCCGGTCGGAGGCAAGTATCACACATCGCGATATCGCTATAACGTCACAAAATCGGTGACGTTATAGCGATTATCGCTAGCGATATTGCTATGTGTAAAACCCCCTTTAGTCCCCCAAGCACTTCATGATGGACACAATCAAGTCAATGGTAAAGCTTCTATTCCTGGGGGTGTTTCATGGCCACCATAGGCACATGGTAGTAAGTCTCTAGAGGTCTATTTTTCAAAAGCACAAAAGATGCCTCAGAGTAGCAGTCAGCGTGCAGGAACACCTAAAAGGCCTACAGTTTCAAGTCCTCCCCTTTTTGCCTATCTATGGCACCAAGGACATTTACAAAAATAGTAGCTGACATGTCAGCCCATGTAAAAGAGAAAGACCTCTTATCTTCTTGACTGTGGGAAAATCGAAAATAGTTTGCAAAAGCTGTAAACCGTACGGGAGATATTGTGCTCTCTGGAATGGATAATAAACTTAAAAAAATCTCTAATAAAGCCAGAGCAGGTGCAAGTATTTTTAGGGATTCTATTAACATGCACACCTTTTTTAATTTGTCTCTTGGGTGAGAAGACCTTTTAACTTTTGGAGTTTAACGTCCGAGTCAGTAAAGAACCCGGTCACAACCCTGAGAAGGGCTATGTCCATCCTGGGGACTTTACTGTCCTGTATCCCCGCTGTAACTTGGGCACAATCCCATTTCAGGAAACTTCAGTGGGAGATCTTGGAAGATGGAGAAAAGCCAAACAAAATCTGGACAAAAGGTTTGTGTCAAGGGACACAAAAGAATCCTTAAGATTGTAGGCTTGTGAGCAGGGCCCTCATTCCTCTTGGTATCTGTTATGATCTATGTGATTATTGTTATGCTGTAATGTCTTATCATCTGTACAAGTCCCCTCTGAAATGTAAAGTGCTGCGGAATATGTCGGCGCTATAGAAATAAAATTAAGATGGTGGCAATGTGAAAATAATCTCTCCTGGGGAGTGCCATGGGAGCTAGGAAATCTCAGCATAGTCTCCACGGACACAAGTTTGGATGGGGAGGGGACACTGGATGGCAGGTCCAAGGGGGATGTTCTCAAAATTTGCTAGAATCATCCTCCAACATGAAAGAGCTAGCAGCTATCAGACTGCTTTTGGGCTGTCTTTTTTAATAATTCCAATTTCTCGTTCGCCTTATTGGGGGACACAGAGACCATGGGTGTATGCTGCTGCCACTAGGAGGCTGACACTATGCACAAAAAAAGGTTAGCTCCTCCTCCGCAGTGTACACCCCACCGACCGGCAGGCGAATTCCTCAGTTTAGCTTAGTGTCAGTAGGAGGTGGACACGGGTCTTTTATTAGACCCATATCTACCTCAGTGTGCGTCGTTTCTTTACAGGTTCCGGAGGGATACGGAGTGAACAGTCACATCCGTACTCCCACAAAGAGACTATGAGTACGGCGTGTACTGCCACCCCGTATCCTCATGGGTCTCCGGAGCAGGACCAGGAGCCTCGCACAAGTAGGTGCCAGCCGCACTGACGGTCCTTGCCCCCCCGCCTCCCACCCTCTCGCCTACCAGAGCCTGAAGTTTGGATGAGGCGCGGATTTCATAGAGACGACAGACAGCGTGGGATTTTCAGGTACCTTTATTGTAAGGCCCCCTCAGTCTAGGCGGTCCCCCGGCGTTTTCTCTTGGAGCGGTCGCCAGGGGGACCACGTTAGGGTCCATGCGCACCCCGCTTCCCCCCACGGTCTCCGCATCCATGCAGGCCCCGGGTTTTCACGGGCCTCGTTCTGCGCTTCTCCCCCTCCCTTTTTCCATCTCGGCAGGGGTGGCGCAGGAGTCGGGTAGCTCTGGGCAGGGACGTAGGCCGGTGTTGCGGCGCGCTATTAATTTAGGCCCCGGCTTCTTTCGGGCCTCCCTCTGCGTCGCGGCCACGCCCCCTGCCCCTTTCTTCTAAGCGGGCTTTTCTCCCGCCCGTCTTAGGCCCTCCCAGCCCCCTTTCCTTGCACCTGTCTGCCATTGGTCGGCGGGCGGTGCTGAGGGGATCTCTGCGGCGAGCTCCGCCCTTCTTCCTTCTCTGGGAGCGTGCTCTTTCCTCCGGGGGTCGCCATCTTTTCAGCCTGCCAGCCGGACCTCATTCCCTGCCGAATATCGTCCACTTGGTTCTGTTTCAGCCGGTTTGGCCTGGCGCATCCTGCAGACAGATCAGACAGCGTCACCTTCTGGGGACACCGGACCGTGAGTAGCTCTGCATTTGCAGACTGACACCCTTCTCTGCCTTCTGTCCCCCAACCGGCCGGCACTGCCTCATTTTTCACTATGTCTAACGCTAAGTCTGATCGCACCCGCTCTGCGGCTCCCCCTAGCACGCTAGTGAAGTTCTTTGCCTGCTCGTCCTGCAATCGCAAACTTCCCTCAGGTCAGTCCACTCCCCTCTGCCTGGACTGTAGCAATCCAATTCAGCCCGACGCCGCTCAGGAGCCATCCATAGCTCCAGTGGTGAGTGAGCCCCCCATGCCGGGCTGGGCCTCCTCTCTATCACAGTCGGTGGCAGACCTCACCAAGGTGTCTCAGTCCCTAGTAGCCGTTCTGGATAAGTTGCCCTTGGGAGCTTCGGCGGGACCCAGCACGTCTCAGGACGTCCCATCTGAGCCAGCCAGCGTCAGTCGCAAGAGGCCCAGGCAGGATCTCCAGGCGGAGTCCTCTCCTCGTCCTACCTCACCCCACGGTCCCCAGCAGTCTGCCTCTCGGGCCTCGTCTCCCGAGTCAGGCGAAGCGCTTTTGGAATCTGAAGGGGTTTTAGAGCTGGATTCGGACCAGGATGCGAGCATGACGGTTACGGTGCAGAACCTCATTGCCGCGATTCACCATACCTTCGACATCACTGACGCCCCTGCGAAATTCTCAGATCAGGAGGTTTCGTTCAGACGGGCGGAAACACCATCCAGGGTGTTTCCCTTCCATTCAGAGTTTGGAAAGATTTTTACCAAGGAGAGGGATGATCCGACCAGACGCTTTCAAAGAGGAAAGCGTCTCGGCGTGCTCTATCCGTTTGCTAAAGAGCTCTTGGATAACTGGTCCGCTTCTCCCTCAGTGGACCCTCCCGTGTCCAGACTTTCTACCAACATGGTTCTCCCGTTGTCGGGTGTGGCGTCTCTGAAAGATTCTAACGACAGGATCATAGAATCTCTAGCAAAGTCTGCCTTTGAAGCGGCATCAGCGGTGGTATGTCCAGTCTTTGCTTCATCTTGGACAGCAAAGGCCGTAGCTACTTGGGCAGAGGATCTTCGTCAGGGCATCCTGGATAAAGCTCAACCCGAGCACCTGGCCAATCTCGCCAATCAGATTTCCCATGCGGGGGATTATCTGCTTTCTGCTTCCCTGGATGCCGCCTCCTGCGCGGTTCAGGCGTCAAGCAACGTCGTGGCGATCCGACGTACAATTTGGCTCAAGGCCTGGCAGGCGGACTTGTCCTCTAAAAAGTCTCTGACTAATATGCCTTTTCAGGGAGTGCGCCTCTTTGGGTCCCAATTGGACCAGATTATTAAGGACGCTACCGGGGGGACGAGTTCTCTTCTCCCTCAATCCAAGCCTCGCAGACCTCCTCCAAGGCGTCAGTTTCGTCCCTTTCGGACTTTCCGCCGTTTCAATGCGGCGGAAAACCCTTCCAACCAGCAAAGACCACAAGCTCGCCAGGAAAGGAAGAAGGTTTCTTTCAGACCCACTCCGTCATGGCGGTCGCACTCTTCCCAGGGCCGATCATCCAGATCTAGATCTGGACGGTCTACTTCTGCATGACTATCGTCGGTCTCCAAGGGGTCCTTTTCATTTGGGAGGTCGACTCCTTTTCTTCAGCGACGTCTGGCTCGCCTCAGTGGAGGACGCTTGGGTCAGGGACGTTGTGTCGACAGGATACAAGATCGGATGGGATCGTTTCTTCCAATCCCATCCGCCAAGAGATCCGGCCTTAATCCCGGGATTTGTTTCGGCCATCGCCTCTCTTCTCAGTTCCAGGGTAATTGTGCCCGTTCCCGAATCCGAACGATTCACAGGGTTTTATTCGAACCTGTTTGTGGTGCCGAAAAAGAACGGGGCAGTCCGACCCATCTTAGATCTCAAGCTACTCAACAAGAGAGTCCGCCTTCGACATTTCAGGATGGAGTCGGCTCGCTCGGTCATCGCTTCCATGGAGAAGCAGGAATTCCTGTGTTCGATAGACATTCAGGATGCCTATCTACATGTGCCCATATTTCCCGGACATCAGAAGTTCCTGCGGTTTGCGGTTCGCCACGAACATTACCAGTTTGTCGCGCTGCCTTTCGGGCTCGCCACCGCTTCCAGAGTCTTCACGAAGATTATGGCTGCGTTGATGGCCCTGTTGAGGATCAGAGGTCTCGTTCTTTTTCCGTACCTCGACGACATTCTGATCAAAGCTCCCTCCTTTCAACAGGCCCACCTAAGTTTGACGATCGTTCTAGCCACCCTGTTCAGTCTTGGGTGGATCGTCAACAGGAAAAAATCCTGTCTGGTCCCGACTCAACGCCTTGTGTTCCTGGGCCTTCTGTTCGACACTCGTCGGTCAAGGGTCTTTCTCCCACAAGAGAAGATTCTTTCCCTGCAGCAGGGTGTGCGATCATTGCAGTTCGCGCGATCTCCGTCCCTCCGGACAGCCATGAGGGTCCTGGGGAAGATGGTGTCGGCGATAGAGGCAGTTCCCTTTGCCCAATTTCACGCCAGACCCCTTCAGCAGGCCATTCTGTTCAGGTGGAACAGGTCGGCTCTATCTCTGGATCGTCCTGTTCGTCTTTCATGCCGGATCAAGCAGTCTCTCAACTGGTGGTTGACGTCTCCCCTCATTCTCTTGGGTAGATCCTTTCTTCCCGTCCACTGGCAGATTGTCACGATGGACGCCAGCCTCCTCGGCTGGGGGGGGCAGTGTTCCGCAATCACACTGTTCAGGGTCGATGGTCGGCTCAGGAATCAGCTCTGCCAATAAATGTCCTAGAGATACGAGCGATTCATCTGGCTCTCGTCCACTGGGAAAGGCGCCTCAAGTGTCTGCCGATCAGTATTCAGACAGACAATGCCACAGCGGTGGCATATATCAACTGCCAGGGAGGGACACTGAGTGTCTCGGCCCTGGCGGAGGTGTCCAGAATTCTTCAATGGGCAGAGATATCTGTTCCTACGATTTCCGCGGTTCATATTCCCGGCGTGGACAACTGGGCCGCCGATTTTCTCAGCCGCGAGGGTCTCACAGCGGGAGAATGGTCCCTACATCCGGAGGTGTTTCACCTGCTCTGCCGTCAGTGGGGAACCCCGGACGTAGACCTGCTGGTGTCTCGCCTCAACAGAAAAGTCCCTCAGTTTGTCTCCAGGTCCCGGGATCCTCTGGCGGTGGCAAAGCAGAAGGGATCCCAGTCATCCTCATTGCCCCAAATTGGCCCAGAAGGTCTTGGTTCGCGGACATTGTCAACCTTCTCGCGGACGCCCCCTGGCAGCTTCCCGACAGGCCAGATCTGCTGTCTCAAGGCCCGATTTGCCACTCCAATTCTCGGTCGCTCAATTTAACGGCGTGGCTGTTGAGACTGAGGTTTTGAAACGGGCAGGATTCTCCGATCGAGTAATTCATACCATGATCCGTGCCAGAAAGCCTTCTTCTTCCAAGATCTATTATCGTACTTGGAAAGCCTATTTCTCCTGGTGTGAAACCAATGACGTCGCGCCCATGATTTTTTCACTCCCTTCTGTTCTGGCGTTCCTTCAGGCAGGGCTGGATGCGGGGCTTACCCTCAGTTCTTTGAAGGGTCAAGTTTCGGCTCTGTCCGTTTTATTTCAGAGGACGCTGGCCTCCCGGCCCCAGGTCAAAACCTTTCTTCAGGGGGTGGCCCACACGGTTCCTCCGTACCGTGCTCCCGTGGATCCTTGGGACCTTAACCTGGTCCTTGAGGTTCTGCAAGGTTCTCCTTTTGAACCGCTCAGGGACGTTCCCCTCTCTTTCCTCTCTTGGAAAGTGGCCTTTCTGGTGGCCATTACTTCCATCCGGCGGGTGTCGGAATTGGCGGCTCTTTCTTGCCGCTCTCCCTTTTTGGTGCTTCATCAGGACAAGGTAGTTCTGCAGCCTCCGCCCTCTTTTCTTCCGAAGGTGGTATCCTCGTTTCACCTCAACGAGGACATTGTTCTGCCATCCTTCTGTCCAAGTCCAGCTCATCCTCGGGAGAGGTCCTTGAACAAGCTGGACTTAGTCAGGGCATTGAGAGTCTATCTAGCTAGGACGACTTCCTTGCGAAAGTCGGACTCTCTATTCATCATTCCTGATGGGGCGAGAAAAGGGCACCCAGCCTCAAAGGCCACTATTGCTCGTTGGATCAGATCGGCAATTTTGGAGGCATACCGGGTCAAGCATCGAGTGGCTCCTCCAGGGATCAGAGCGCACTCTACCCGGGCGGTGGGTGCCTCCTGGGCGGTGCACCACAGAGCTTCCGCGCTGCAGCTTTGCAAAGCTGCAACGTGGTCTTCGGTTCACACGTTTGTGAAATTCTACAGAGTCCACACCTACGCTTCGGCGGACGCCAGCCTAGGTAGAAGGATCCTGCAGGCGACGGTGGTGAGTCCACTGGCCTGATGGAAGTTTGTTTCCCACCCCAGGGACTGCTTTGGGACGTCCCATGGTCTCTGTGTCCCCCAATAAGACGAACGAGAAAACAGGATTTTTGGGTTGCTTACCGTAAAATCTGTTTCTCGGAGCCTTCATTGGGGGACACAGCACCCTCCCTTGTTCTACAACTCCTGTTCTTATGTTGTTTGTTGGTTACAGTTGAGTTGTTTGTTCTCAATCTATTCTGTTACTTCTCCTACTGCTTTCTCACTAACTGAGGAATTCGCC
Organism: Dendrobates tinctorius; assembly: GCF_039654945.1. NCBI lineage: Eukaryota > Metazoa > Chordata > Amphibia > Anura > Dendrobatidae > Dendrobates > Dendrobates tinctorius. The sequence continues at coordinate 24,827,337 of NW_027361827.1, read as the reverse complement.
TGCCGGTCGGTGGGGTGTACACTGCGGAGGAGGAGCTAACCTTTTTTTGTGCATAGTGTCAGCCTCCTAGTGGCAGCAGCATACACCCATGGTCTCTGTGTCCCCCAATGAAGGCTCCGAGAAACAGATTTTACGGTAAGCAACCCAAAAATCCTGTTTTTCAGTTGATTTTTCATCAAAAAGTTGAAGATTTAAAAAAGAATTTCAGCAAAACTACAACCCTAAGCATACCTCCAAATTGACAAAAGAATAGCTTCGCCAGAATATCAGTTTTGTAATTGCCCAGACCTGAATTCAATAGAAAATCTGAGGGATGTACGTAAGAGATGCCTTCATAATCTGACAGATTTTGAGAGATTCTGCAAGGATTTATGCATACTATCCTCCCATACATATATTAGCAAAAGTGTACACCTCCAGATAGAATTAAATACAGGGGGAAGCAAGAGTGCCTGTATGAATGTAGAAGAGAGCATAATTTAAAATTTATAACTTTTTTTTTATTATCACTTTTATAATATGAATGGTTAAAATGATGCCTATCCACAATGAAGATTTTTCATTATGGAATGAGAGAGAATAAACAGAGGTCCCCAAATTTGGTTCTATTTATTGACTATAATTAACTGTTGTAAGAGGAGATCGTGCACATTGGCTTGACTAATCTCAAATAGGTTTAGGGGCAATATTCAGGCTCATACTTATTGTTATTCTATAGTGAAAATTCCACTCGATGCAAAGTCCTAAATTAAACACTGTATATAATAGAGGATGGTAGTGCTAGTTTCTTAAGTGTGCGTGCATATTGAGGTTTCTTCTACGCACTTCTAGTATACTTACTAACATTAGCAACATGGTAATGTGCTGTGATAGAATAATGCTTTAGGGCCACTTCTTATAACCTAATGCTACAATTTAAGACTGTTGGTTATAATAACTTAAACGCTGTTGCCAGTGCTTGGAATTGCACTATTACGTGATGATTAACCTGAGTGTGATTTTATTGCTCTGCTCCCAATCAGATATTTTGATACACATCAGAGATTCAAGCACAGTGTACTAGCTAAGTGATGTAAATTACCATTGGTGCTCACTGTCAATAGAAGACTGCATGCATGCTGCCGAGGTTCACTGGAGTGCGCTGGTGTATATTCTTCATGACCTTGCAATCTTTAGTTTTAGCATTTTCATTTTTTTTTTTTTTCCTCCTTTCATTCCAAGAGCCATAACTTTACTAATCCAAACCACTTTACGTGACGAGTTTTACTTTAGAATGATACCATTAATCTTCATAATTGTTGCGCACTGGAAAGCGGGTAAAAGTTTCCAAGTACTTTGAAAATGCAAAAAAAAGTGCAATTCCACAATTGTTTGACTTATTTACAATGTTCGCTATGTGGTAAAACTGACTTGATTCTCCACGTCCATACGAGAACGCCGATTCCCAACATGTATAGTGTTAGCCTATAATATAGGGGTTTTTTTATGTTCACGCTTTTGTTTTCTTTCAAATTTTCACCTACAGTACCAGCAAAGTCTGAGATTTCAGAAATCTCATGCACACAGCTTTTTTTTTTTTTTTTTTTTTTTGTTCTCAGTATATTCTGCAAAACACAAGGTTTTGCACAAAATAATGGAGCATGTCACTTTTTTCAAACGTATTTCATCCATTGAAGGCAATGGGTGGTGCAGAAAAATCATGCAGATACCGAATTTTGCTGCCAAAACCTTAAGTACAAATGTTTTTTGTTTTTCTTATTTTTTGCAGCAAGCTTCTTACTGCCAAGATAGCAGATTTTACCTGCAGGGTAAAACTGGTATACACATACTGTTGCCATTTTCTGAAACTCGTACTGTTTTCATTTTTCGGGATATAGGGCTGTGATGGCTTATTTTTTTTGCACCATGAGCTGTTTTTTTTTTATTGATGCCATTTTGGGGTTGATAAAATGTTTTGTCTTTTACTGCAATGTTGCGGCTACCACAAAAACGGTAACACTGCGTTTTTTTTAATTTTTTTTCTCGTTACACCATTTACTGAAATGATACATTTTATTTGATATTTTGATTGGACTTTTACAAGCGCAGCTGTCAGGAAAATATGAATAATCCCTAGAGTTCTATGTACACTTCCAGTGCTTCTGCTGCCCCTCCCACATTAGGTTTGTGCGTTATACACACGAAGCCCCATGTGCAGGCACAGCTCACAAATCTCCCTCTCACAGCTGCACCAGCCCCCTCTTTCTCCCTGATGGAATGTCTACTCGCCCCTTCCTGCAGGTATACCAGCTTTGTGTAATGTGAGCTCCTAACTGTTTAAACCTGGCTTTGCGTAAGCACTTAGTTCTTTGTTTATTCAAACCCGAATTTAATAACCCACGATAATCCAGTGACAGAAGAAATACATTTCCTAAATCGGTATCATTAGAGCTACGCCCAGCAGCATTTTTGCAGTGATTACGGACATCAGAAACCGAGAAAACGGTTTATGCCACTCCGTAGCCCACAGACATATCCTATTTGGTATCAAACGATAGGTAAATTTGCAGGGGAATATAAAATGCCCCTGCTGTCCTCCTATGAGCTTCCCAACCAAAGATGGGGCGGAGAAGCTTTTATTAACTTGTCAAAATAGGTGATCCTATGTAAATCAAATGTATCCCATGGAGGTCTGGATTTGGAATGATGCGCACAATCAAATTACAGGCTGATCCAACTTCAGTGGAAGTGCCTCAAGACAAGAAAATGATGCTCAATAGTGTAAATGCTGTCACCTCTAGAGCAGTGGCGTTGAACCTATCGCACGTGGTGTGCCATCTCATGAGGACTAGAAGATGGCGGGGGTGCGACGGAGCAGTGGGTCACAGGAGGCAGAAGCCGGCTGCTGTAGCTAACTCCTGTGCCCTAAACAGAAATGTCCATTGCACTGGCAGTGAGTATTAATTTCTCAATGCTTGCTGTTTCACACCCATAGGTGTGAAGAGGTGAATATTCATTACCTTAATGAGAGGGGACATGTGATCGCTCAACCACAGATACTGCTGGCACAGGAACAAGATGCTGCGAGGGTGCGATGCGAGGGTAGGACCAAATTCTGTGAGAGTAAGATTTTTTTTTTTTTTTTTTTTTTCTTCAATGCTTCTCATGGGGGCAATTCTTAAAAAAAGAAGGATGAGGAGCCATGCATAAAAGGATAGGGATGAGGAACCATGCAGACAAGGATGGGGATAAGGATCCATGCATACCAGGATAGGGATGAGGAGCCCTATTCTTATCATGACTGGTTACAATTGCAAAGAGGTTATAAAAACAAACAACTTTGCCATTGTACTTTTGATTAAAAATCCTCTCCATTCTCAAGAACAGACCTTCACTACAATTGGTGGCTAAATTTTAGGCTTGGTGTGCAGCGCTTACAAACTCTTTGTAGAATCTGTAGCGCGCTAATGTACAAGTTGTCTTTTTAATCTAAAACCTCAGTATTCACGGCACTTTGCAAAAAATAAGTGGGTTTTAGATTGCAGTTTGAAAACAAAAACAACGCAATCTTAAGGAGTGCTGAGGCAAAATGGATAAAAGCACAAACCTTTAATAGAATTCTCTGCAATATACAACACGTTTCGATAGCATGTCGCTATCTTCCTCAGGTGGTACTACAGTACAGTGTCCAAAGCATGGAGCAGAAGATACCTGGAGACATGCCAGTACACCAGGAGATATGGCTGGGGCCGTAAAGGGGTAACAACCCAGCAGCAGGACCACTACCTCCTCCTTTGTGCAAGGAGGAACTGTGCCAGAGCCCTGCAAAAATGACCTCCAGCAGGCCACTAACATCCATGTGCCTGCTCAGACTTTCAAAAACATACTCCATGAGGGCGTTATGAGAGCACAACGTCCACATCCGCGCTTACAACCCAACACCGTGCAGGGTGATAGGCATTTTCCAGAGAACACCAAGATTGCCATATTTGACACTGGTGTCCTGTGCTCTTCACAGATGACAGCAGGTTCACACTGAGCACATGTGACAGACATCAGCGTCTGCAGATGCCGAGGAGAGCATCCTGCTTCCTGAAATATCCTCCAGCATGACTGGGTTGGCAATGGGTCAGTAATTGTGTGGGGAGGCATTTCTTTGGAGGGGGTGGAAATAAACATGAGTATTTGCAATAATTTTCTTGGAGAAATATTTCTTTTAAATATCTATTTGGGGGGGGGGGGGGATTTGAACTTTGTTTTTTAAACAAACTTTTTCTCACTTTTACTGTATGAAATATTCCTCTTGGGACTTGAAACTGCAGTCGTCTGGTTGCTTGTACTAATACATAGCAGTAATCACATTCTCCACTGAACATCGGCTGTCATGACAACCCATCGGCGCCTTGCGATCTTATGATGGTCGGGATGAATAATGTGCTTCTGGACGGCGCTTGTTAAGTGCTACGGTCAGTGATTGACAGCGGGATTTAACTGGTTAACATCAATGGGCGGAGCACGGCTCTACCTGCGGCTGTTAGTCACATGATTGGCAATTTTATATAAGATGTGGGCTCGGCAATGAACATCAGCCATCAAGGCATGCTGCTTCTGGGAGTTTGGGGATGACTGCCCAACTGTCCCCTGCGCTGCCGGTAGTCTAACAGGCGTGCATAGTGCCGGTGGTTCTTGCTGTTGTTATAGTGTGCTGCCACTGAAGGATTGGTGATGAATGCCTGACTGGCCCTCCACTATTTGCACAAGGCAATATTCGGCAATACTTATCTCTCACTTGACGTGGTCGAGACTACGTCCCAACCCATGATAGTTAGCTAATCTGACTTCTAGGGGCCATGAATTATGACCCCCTACATGTAAGGCACTATGGGCAGAGCGTTCTCGCGAATCATGCAAGTACGGGCCTGCAAGTTCCTGCTAAATTGCGTGCAGACAGTCAAAATGGCTGCTTTGTCTGACTCTCATTTTAAGGGCATAAAAATTAAGTTTGAAATTGGTAAAAGTTTTTTGCTTTGCTGATATTTTTTTCACAAATTTATGCCTATGGAGGCTATTGAAGCATGCCAAAAGTAAAAAAAAAAAAAAAAAAAAGTTTAAAAATAAAAGAATAAAAAAACCTAAAAGATCAAATCACCCCCCTTTCGCCCCAATCAAAATAAAACAATAAAAAATCACACATTAGGTATCGCCACGTTCAGAATCGCCCAATCAATGAAAAAAAGCATTAACCCCTTCACGACCTTTGACGCCACATAGGCGTCATGAAAAGTCTTGCCAGAACGACCCATGACGCCTATGTGGCGTCATGACTTTAAAGCCCCCCTGCGGGTCGGGTGACCTAGGTCACTGAAAGGTCACCCGACCCGCAGATACAAGGGGCTTTGTTCTTCGCCACAGGGGGCGTGGCTTCGCCCCCACGTGGCTACGATCGCTCTGATTGGCTGTTTCACTTTTAACAGCCAATCAGAGCGATAGTAATATTTCATCAATGAAAAATGATGAAACATTACAATCCAGCCATGGCCGATGCTGCTGTAACATCGGACATGGCTGGAGACACCGATTCCACCCCCCCCCCCCCCCCCCCGCAACTGAATGACAGCGGCGATCTGCCGCCGCTGTCATCTGCCCCCCTCCCATTCCCTCTGCTCCCCGCCAGATTCCGATAACCCCCTCTCACCTCCCCCGGCACCTTCTCCCGGTGTCCGGCGGGTCCGGTTCATGGGCGCCGCCATCTTAGAAAATGCCCGCCCGAATCTGCCGGCTGCAGATTCCATTCTTTCATTTTGATCACTCTCACAGTGATCAAAATTAAAGAAAAAGTAAATAAACCCCCGATTATCACCCCCATAGGTAGGCACAACTAATAAAATAAAGAAAATATTTTTATTTTTATTTTTCCATTAGGGTTGGGGTTGGAAAGAGGGTTGGGGTTGGAAAGAGGGTTAGGGTTGGAAAGAGGGTTAGGGTTGGAAAGCGGGTTAGGGTTGGAAAGCGGGTTAGGGTTGGAAAGCGGGTTAGGCTTGTGGTTAGGGATGTGTTGGGGTTAGGGTTGGAGTTAGAATTGAGGGGTTTCCACTGTCTAGGCATATCAGGGGGTCGCCAAACGCGACATGGTGCAACCATTGATTCCAGCCAATTTTGCGTTCAAAAAGTCAAACGGTGCTCCCTCCCTTCCAAGCCCTGACGTGTGCCCAAACAGTGGTTTACCCCAACATATGAGGTATCAGCGTACTCAGGAAAAATTGCACAACAACTTTTGGGGACTAATTTCTCGTGTTACCCTTGGGAAAATAAAAAATTGGGGGCTAAAAAATTATTTTTGTGGAAAAAAATGATTTTTTCATTTTCACGTCTCTGCATTATAAACTTCTGTGAAGCACTTGGGGGTTCAAAGTGCTCACAACACATCTTACATACATTCCTTGGAAGGTCTAGTTTCAAAAATGAGGTCACTTGTGGGGGGTTTCCACCAGGGCTGTGGAGTCGGAGTCGGTGCTCATTTTGGTGGAGTCGGAGTTGGAGTCGGTATAAAATGGAGCGACTCCGACTTCTAAAATATATAATAAATTGGGTACAGTAATTCAATGCAGGATGTGCTGAATATTTTTTCATAGGAGTTTGGGAAAGTTATGAAATGTCCTATAAATGGCTGTTCTATTCCTGATCTAAGGCTACATTCACACACAGCGTTTTTCCTGTGTTTTTTGAGGATACGTTTTTCAGCTACAAAAGCTGATCATCTTTTTAAAAAACCGCATCACCTGAAAGGTTTTTGAGCTCATAGATAATGTTTTCAATAGCAAAAGCAGATTAGAAATCTGCTCTATCTATCCATTTATCCATATCTGTCTATCCATATCGTATCTGTACCAAAAAGAATGAAAACCGGGTAGTACACCAATATATATTCTGTTCTATCTAAATATCTTGATTATTGGATCATAAAAATGATTAAATGTCTGAGGTTCACATTGTACTACAATAAATTTTTCACTCAAATATTAGCAATATGTGTGGGAGTCGGAGTCGGTGTAAGGGAAATTGAGGAGTCGGAGTCGCATGTTTGGCTTACCGACTCCACAGCCCTGGTTTCCACTGTTTAGGCACATCAGGGGCTCTGAAAACGTAATGACGACCGCAGACTATTCCATCAGTCTGCATTTCAAAACGTCACTACTTCCATTCCGAGCCTTGACGTGTGCCCAAACAATGGTTCCCCCCCACATATGGGGTACCAGCGTACTCAGGACAAACTGGACAACAACTTTTGGGGTCCAATTTCTCCTGTTACCCTTGTGAAAATAAAAAATTGCGAGCTAAAAATTCATTTTTTGAGGAAAAAAAAGATTTTTTATTTTCATGGCTCTACGTTACAATCTTCTGTGAAGCACTTCGGGGTTCAAGGTGCTCACCACACCTAGATAAGTTCCTTGGGGGGTCTAGTTTCCAAAATGGGGTCACTTGTGGGGGTTTTCTACTGTTTAGGCACACAGGGGCTCAGCAAATGTAACATGACGCCCGCAGACCATTCCATCAAAGTCAGCATTTCAAAATGTCACTACTTCCCTGCTGAGCCCCAACGTGTGCCCAATCAGTGGTTCCCCCCTACATATGTGGTACCAGCGTACTCCGGACAAACTGGACAACAACTTTTGGGGTCCAATTTATCCTAGTACCCTTGTGAAAATAAAAAATTGGCAACTAAAAAAAATTTTTTTAGGAAAAAAAGATTTTTTTAAATTTTCACTGCTCTGCATTATAAACTTCGGTGAATCACCTGGGGGTTCAAAGTGCTCACTATGCATCTAGATAAGTTCCTTAGGGGGTCTAGTTTCCAAAATGGGGTCATTTGTGGGGGAGCTCCAAAGTTTAGGCACACAGGGGCTCTCCAAACACGACATGGTGTCCGCTAACGATTGGAGCTAATTTTCATTTCAAAAAGTCAAATTGCGCTCATTCCCTTCTGCGCCCTGCCGTGCACCCAGACAGTGCCCCCCCACATATGGGGTACCAGCATACTCGGGACAATCTGGACAACAACTTTTTTTGGTCCAATTTCTCCTGTTACCCTTGTGAAAATAAAAAATAGCGTGCTAAAAAATCATTTTTGAGGAAAAAAAATGATTTTTTTATTTTCACTGCTCTATGTTATAAACTTTTGTGAAGCACATGGGGGTTCAAAGTGCTCACTACACATCTAGATAAGTTCCTTAAGGGGTCTAGTTTCCAAAATGGTGTCATTATGGGGGAGCTCCAATGTTTAGGCACACGGGCTCTCCAAACGCGACATGGTGTCCGATAACGATTGGAGCTAATTTTCCATTCAAAAAGTCAAATGGCGCTCCTTCCCTTCCGGGCCCTGCCGTGCACCCAAACAGTGGTTTATGACCACATATGAGGTATCGGTGTACTCAGGAGAAATTGACCAACAAATTTTAGGATCCATTTTATCCTGTTGCCCATGTGAAAATGAAAAAACTGAGGCTAAAAGATAATTTTTGTGAAAAAAAAAAAAGTACTTTTTTTTTTTACGGATCAATTTGAGAAGCACCTGGGGGTTCAAAGTGATCACTATGCATCTAGATAAGTTACTTGGGGGGTCTAGTTTCCAAAATGGGGTCACTTGTGGGGGAGCTCCAGTGTTTAGGCACACAGCGACTCTCCAAACACGACATGGCAACTGCTAAATATTCCAGCATATTTTCCATTCAAAAAGTCAAATGGCGCTCCTTCCCTTCAGAGCCCTGCCGTGCGCCCAAACAGTGGTTTATGACCACATATGAGGTATCGGTGTACTCAGGGGAAATTGCCCAACAAATTTTAGGATCCATTTTATCCTGTTGCCCATTTGAAAATGAAAAAATTGATGCTGAAAGAAAATTTTTGTTGGTAAAATTAAAATGTCCTTTTTTTCCTTCCATGTTGCTTTAGTTCCTGTGAAACACCTAAAGGGTTAATAATCTTCTTGAATGTAGTTTTGAGTAGCTTGAGGGGTGCAGTTTTTAGAATGGTGTCACTTTTGGGTATTTTCTGCCATATAGACCCTTCAAAGTGACTTCAAATGTGAGGTGGTCCCTAAAAAAAAAAAAAAAAAAAAAAAATGGTTTTGTAAATTTTGTTGTAAAAATGAGAAATCACTGGTCAACTTTTAACCCTTATAACTTCCTAACAAAAATATTTTGCTTCCAAAATTGTGCTGATGTAAAGTAGACATGTGGGAAATGTTATTTAGTAACTATTTTGTGTCACATAACTCTCTAGTTTAACAGAATAAAAATTCAAAATTTGAAAATTGCGAAATTTTCGCCAAATTTCTGATTTTTTTCACAAAATTATCGATCTAAATTTACCACTAACATGAAGCCCAATATGTCATGAAAAAACAATCTCAGAATCGCTAGGATCCGTTGAAGCGTTCCTGAGTTATTACCTCATAAAGGGACACTGGTCAGAATTGCAAAAAATGGCCAGGTCATTAAGGTCAAAATAGGCTGGGTCATGAAGGGGTTAACCCGATCGCTAAATGGCGTAGCAAGAAAAAATTCAAAACGCCAGTATTACGTTTTTTTGGTCGCCGTGACGTTGCACTAAAATGCAATAACGGGTGATCAAAATAACGTATTTGCACAAAAGTGGTATTAAAAACGGCAGCCCGGCACGCAAAAAATAAGCCCTCACACAACCCCAGATCACGAAAAATGTAGACGCTACGGGTCTCAGAAAATTGCACAAATTTTTTTTTTTTTTTTTTCTTTCTTTTTTAGCAAACTTTGGAATTTTTTTTCACCACTTAGATATGAGAACTTAGACATGTTTGGTGTCTATGAACTTGTAATCACCTGGAGAATCATAATGGCAGGTCAGTTTTAGCATTTAGTGAGCCTAGCAAAAAGCCAAGCAAAAAAGCTTTGGTCATGAAGGAGTTAATGCAGCACACAAGTTGAATGTAAAATTGCACTGTGTAAGCAAGTATCGGGAGAAAGGCAAAAAATATTTCCGCTGAGGTCTATTGGAAACCAGTATGCATCTGTAAACTGTAGTTTTCCAGTGATAAGCTAGTAAAGGAAGACACTACTGACATCTTTGTATCTTTCTCCTCTTTATCCAACATAAAGGTCCGCTTTTTGTCTGACCTTGTGAACTGCCATGTCATCGCAGCCCCCTCTATGGTAGCAATGTTTGAAGCTTTTGTTGGGGTTACACAGGAAGAAGATGTACCTCAGGTAAGTGTGAGGCAATGTATAAAATGGCGACTAAAGTAGACCAGTCCCAATATGTTAGAGTTGGTGGCATTCGATTTGCAGGATGCAGTAATTGACCTGTGGTCACTGGCCTGGAGCACTGAGAACTGACTCTCGTATCTGACATCATCCGTGATTTTTCTTTGGTTAGCTGACTTGGATCAGTGTCACGTTTGCATCGCGCCACAACGATGATGCTGTGCCAGCCTGGCTAATTAAATGAAGATACGTGGATGGCCGGCAAGAGGCAGTTCTCGGTGCTCCTGTCTAGCCTTCACACATCACTGACAGAGTCTTGCGAAACGATTCACATCAACTCTTGTTTCGTTTTATATACGATTTACTCAAAACATTTCCCACCAGGTCCGCTCTGATTGGTATGTGTTTGCGATTCTGGCTTCCTTGCCTTGGGTTGGCAAAGAATTATATGAGAAGAAGGATGTGGAGATGGATCGTATTTTCTCACAAATTGAAAACTACCTTAAGTAAGTATTAACCGTTTGTTTTATTATGTAGTTTGTAGAAAACTTCTCCGAAATCAAATTGATATGCAAACATAGAGCACATAGCTTATAGTAAAGGGCCTGTCACACTAAGTGATATCTCTAGCAATATCGCTATAACTTGTGACGTTATAGCGATATTGCTAGCGATATCGCTATGTGTGATACCTACAACCCGCTCTCCCACTGTTTATCGCTGATTGCGCGAGAACGTCCTGGACTGTTTCTCGTCTGCTTCCTGCGGCGCTTCCTGTGGAGAGACGAACGACGAGCGTGGAGCCGGGCGGGAGGACGCAGGATCGCCTGGTGTGACAGGTAAGTAGTGACCCCCGACCCCAGCGATGTCGCTGGTGAGATCTGCCTGTGTGGCAGCTCACTAGCGACCACTTAGCGATGTACCAGCGATCCTGACCGCGTCATATCGCTGGTCGGGATCGCTAGTGCATCGCTAAGTGTGACAGTACCTTAACATTATACTGTTTCTGCTGCAAATAGACTTTCTTTTTTAACACAAATTGTAAATATGATACCGTTTCTTGCTTTTTAGGCAACGGCAGAAAATCCATCTTCCTATGTTAAAAGTATGGTCAGCGGATAAGCCTCACCCACAAGAGGAGGTAAAGTAATTTTTTTTCTTGTTTGTTTTCGGTTTACTATGGCATTAGTTGACCAAAGCTATATATTTTTATTTTTTTTTTCTTTTAGTACCTGGATTGTCTCTGGGCTCAAATTCAAAAGTTAAAGAAGGATGGCTGGCAAGAGAGACACATACTGCGCCCCTACCTTGCTTTTGATAGTATACTGTGTGAAGCCTTGCAACATAATTTGCCACCATTTACACCACCACCTCACACAAAGGATTCTGTTTATCCAATGCCAAGGGTCATTTTTAGGATGTTTGACTACACAGATGCCCCAGAGGTATAGTTATGTTTTGTTTTTTTTCTGCTCTTCAAAAACATACTGTATGTATGTGTAATTATCAATATTCAATTACATAGTGAAGTACAGTGAGGATACAAGATACACATTCATTTCTAATAAAAAAAAAAAAAAAAAAAGTGGACATAGATGATCATAGTGCTTTATAGTATTCATACCCAGTGAACTTTTCCACACTTTTTTTTTTTTTTTTTTTTTTTTTGATTTCATGTGCTATACCAACACAAAGTAGCAAATACTTGTGAAGAGTGAAGGATACATGGTTTTCTAAATATTTTAAATAATATCTGAAAATTGTGACATGCATCTGTCAATACCTTTTTAGGACCACCTTCCACTGTAAGTCTATTGGAGTATGTTTCTACCAGCTGTGCACATCTAAAAGTTTAAATTTTTGCCCATTTTTCTCTGCAAATTAGCTTTACCTCTGTGAGATTGTGACAAAACTTGAAAATTGCTGTTCGCTTTTCATCCAAATTCTCAATGGGATGTAGGTCTGGACTGGGCCAGTCACATAGAAGTGCTTCTCACAAAATTGGAATATCATCAAAAAGTTATTTCATTTCATTTCTTCAATACAAAAAAGTGACTCTCATTATATAGGGTCATTTTAAACAGAGCGATCTATTTCAAGTGTTTGTTTATGTTAATGTTGATGATTATTTCTTACAGCCAGTGAAAACCCAAGTCATTATCTCCGTAAATTAGCATACTTTATAACACCAGCTTGACAAAGGATTTTAAAATCCGAAATGTTGGCCTACTGAAATGTAAGTTCAGTAAATGCACTCAATATTTGGTCGGGGCTCCTTTTGCATCAATTACTGCATCAATGTGGCGTGGCATGGAGGCGATCAGCCTGTGGCACTGCTGAGGTGTTTTGGAAGCGCAGGTTGCTTTGATAGCAGCTTTCAGCTCCCCTTCATTGTTGGGTCTGGTGTCTTTCCTCTTGACAATACCCCATAGATTTTCTATGGGATTAAGGTCAGGCGAGTTTGACAGCCAATCAAGCACAGTGATGCTGTTGTTTTTAAACCAGGCATTGGTACTTTTGGCAGTGTGGACAGGTGCCAAGTCCTGCTAGAGATTGAAATTTCCATCCCCAAAAAAGTTTGTCATCAGAGGTAACCATGAAGTGCGCTAAAATTTCCTGGTAGATGGCTGCGCTGACTTTAGTCTTGATAAAACACAGTGGTGTGGTGTAGGTCACAACAGCAGATGACATGGCTCCCCAAACCACTTCACACTAGACCTCAAGCAGCTTGGGTTGTGTGCCTCTCCACTCTTCTTCCAGACTCTGGGGCCTTGATTTTCAAATGAAATGCAAACTTTTCTTTTTTCCTCTTCGCCACGACAGCACCCACTGAGAGAGGGGATCCGCCCCCGGAACAGGAAACCTACAGAGAGATAAATGGGGCGGTCCCCCTCGCTCCCTCAGTTTGGTTTCCTGTTCCTGGAAAGGAACCCGCAGAAGAGGATGCCTGGTCTGGTAACCGCCTGCGTGCAAAATATGAGCAGCAGGGGCCCCAGGACCGGAGGCAGCGTCGGGCGGAGAGGTGTATTCCCCCCCCAGAGCTGGTGTAATGCAGGTGAGGCTGGAGGCGAAAGTGGTGCCAAGGCTCACTGGGGTTATGGCTATACTCCCCCCCCCCCCCCCCCCCCCCCGAGGGGGTGGACGCATTACAAACGCCATCGGGCGTACTGAGGCCGGCACCCCTCCCCCCCCCCCCCCCCCCCAGAGTGGCAGAAGGGCTTGTGCGGTGTGTGCTGAGCGGCGCTGCTGGGAGTCATACCTGGCAGGAGAAGGACCCCATGCGTGGAGAGGGGGCGCAGACGCGCGGTGTCGCCGGCCGCATTACTATTTGCGGTGACCCAGCGCTCCAGGAGAGGCAACCCGGAAGTGGAGGAGGACTTCCGGGATCAGGCTGAAGGCAGAGACCGCGGGACAACGCCCGCGCATGCGCAGTAGGGCGGAAAAAAAAAAAAAAAATGGTGGACAAAAAAAAAAAAAGAGAAGGAGGAGCAGCTATGGCAAAGGCTTTAAAAGGAAGCCACAGACACAGCGCTAGTGCGCAGTCATGTCGTCCTTAGATGACTCAGCTTCGCTCCCATTAGGTCAGCTAGTGGTATCCCCACTTGGCAGTAGACAGAGTAGTGCTACGAGGAGAACCAATAGCACCAGAAGAAGTGGCAGCTCTAGGAAGGATTCCATTGGGCCTTCCAAGCAAGATGAGCTGTTAGAGAAGAAACGTAAGGAAAAGAAGTCGTCCCATGCCTCGCCTCAGCCTGGGTCCCGGACACCGCAGCCGGTAGTTGCTGACGAAATTCACGGGTGAGTGTTTTTTGGTCAGGTTAGATAATTGATAGCCATCTCTTTCTGGTCCATACCCCCTTTAGGATAAAAGAACAGAGAAGGCGAAACATAGAGAGTGTGCCTTATGTTCGCAGCCCCTCCCGGATGGCCACCCAAAGAGATTATGCCAATCATGTGTTGAGGAGGCCTTGCAGGAGGAATCCTCACGAAAGAAGGAGGATATCCGGGCAATGATAAGAGAGGAACTACGGGCCTTAGGCGGTTCCAGTAGTCTAGGGGGTCACTCCTCCGTGAGAGAAATACGTTCATCTAAAGGAGGAGTCTCGCTGGCGTCAAGGTCGCCGTCAGATACCGGAGAACTAGATTCCAATAAGTCCCAGGAATACCTTTCCTCAGAGGACGAGGATCAGACGTGTTTCCCCACGGACAGTGTCAGTAATCTTGTGAAGTCTGTCCGAAATACCATGGGGTTGCCGGAGAGTAAGGACCCCAAGACCCCTCAGGACATTGTTTGCGGGTATTTCTCTTAAAAAGGTCCGAGCATTCCCAGTGGTCCCAGCTATAAAGGACCTAGTTAAGAGGGAATGGGAGAAACAAGGCCAAAGGACCTTCCTCCCCTTAACGTCAAAGCGTAAGTATCCCTTTGACGATGAGGAGTTAACGGCCTGGTCGAGAGCCCCCAAGGTGGATGCGGCAGTGGCCTCTACCTCCCGTAGATCCTCCTTGCCGGTGGAGGATTCGGGAACTTTGGCTGATTCTTCGGATCGTAAGACTGATACATTCCTCAAAAGATCGTGGGAAGCTTGTACGGCAGCCTTTAAGCCCGCAATAGCAGCCACATGTACGGCAAGATCTATGTTGGTGTGGCTGAACGACTTGGAGGACAATATTAAAAATGGAGTAGCTAGGAGTAGGCTTCTTTCCTCTATGCCCCTCATTAAGGGAGCAACAGCCTTCCTCTCCGACTCCTCCCCGGATTCTCTCCGGTTGTCGGCTAGAGCCGCGGGACTGACCAATGCAGGCAGGCGGGCCTTATGGTTGAAGGGGTGGAAAGGAGACACACAAACAAAAACTAGATTGTGTGCTATCCTTGCCAGGGTAAGTACCTGTTTGGTACAGAACTGGATGAAATTTTGACGAAAGCGGGGGAGAGGAAAAAGGGGTTCCCTAACCCGTATGTTCCGTTCAACAGGAGGGCCTACAGGAAGCCGCCGTTCGGTAAAAAGAAAGACTTTAGACCCCAGGATCGCTGGGGAAATAAGGACCCCAAGCAAAGAGGCAACCTATTCGGGAAACGTCCCTTCAGAGGAGACAGATCCCGATAAAACCGTTATAACGGTAGGTGGCAGGCTATTAAGATTCAGCCGCCAATGGATGAAGGTGACATCAAACCCGTGGGCCCTAAGTATTGTATCATCAGGCCTAAAATTAGAATTCGTTCGGTATCCACCGAACTCCTTCTTATTGACTTCTATGAAGTCCCGATCTCAGCAGGAAGCACTGGAGATGGAGATTGCGGTACTGCTAACTAAACAGGTTCTAGTGGAGGTCCCAGACGACGAAACAGGGATGGGCTTTTATTCTCCTCTATTCTTAGTCCCAAAACCAGATGGCTCTTACAGGACTATAATAAATTTAAAGAAACTTAATACCTTCCTAAGACTGAGGTTGTTTAAAATGGAGTCGATTAAGTCTGCAATAAAGCTTTTGTTTCCCAGGTGTTATATGGCGGTCTTGGACCTAAAGGACGCCTACTACCATCTCCCCATATATCGAGGGCACCAAAGGTTCCTGCGGGTAGCAGTCTGGTTCAGAGGTCGGATTCAGCATTTCCAGTTTGCGGCAATGCCATTCGGGCTATCCATGGCTCCTCGGGTATTTACCAAATTAATGCTGGAAGTAATGTCATATGTAAGGCTGAATGACACCCTAGTTGTCCCTTACTTAGACGACCTACTCATAGTAGGGAATTCTGTTTCACAGTGTGAAGCAAGAATAGCTAGGATTATCTCATCCCTACAAACACTGGGTTGGCTAATTAACTGGGAGAAATCCAGACTAGAGCCAGTGACCTGTCAAAGGTTTTTGGGCCTGCAAGTAGACTCCGTAACTGAAGAGTGCTTTCTGCCAAACGCCAAAGTAATGGCCATAATCGACAAGGTACAGAATGCTACAGGAAGACCCGTAATATCATTGAGACAGGGCATGTCCTTGCTGGGGTCACTGATATCATGCATTCCAGCGGTGCAATGGGCTCAGTTCCACTCTAGAGAACTACAGTGGGCTATTCTGCAGGAGATAGACTGCAGGGGCGGCTGGAAGGGAAGATGTCCCTATCGCCCGAGGTGGTTGAATCCCTAAAATGGTGGTTAATTCCTTCCAATCTATCGAAGGGAGTACAGTGGTGGGTGACTCCCTCCAAGATACTCACCACGGATGCCAGCCCCTTAGGTTGGGGAGCCCACCTAGAGGAGCACATCGTACAAGGCTGGTGGCGGGAGAATGAAATAGAGGCCTCCTCTAATGTAAAGGAGCTAACAGCGATTTTTTTTATGCGATATCTCACTTCCTCCCGCAGTTAAGAGGCGCCCACGTAAAGATCCAGACAGACAATACCACCGCAGTGGCCTATATAAACCGGCAAGGAGGCACGCGGTCAATGCCACTGATGTCTATTGCGGGAAAGATTCTGGAGATGGCCGAGGTCCATCTTCTCTCCTTGTCAGCGCTCCATATAAGAGGAGTGGACAACTCCCGAGCAGACTATCTCAGTCGCCAGGCCCTATACCAGGGAGAGTGGGTCCTCAGCAGAGACGTGTTCGAAATGATAGCGTCAGAATGGGGCAGACCGGAGATAGACCTATTCGCAACCAGAGCCAACAGGCGCGTAAAAAGGTTTGCTTCTCTCTACAGATCGGACAACCCAGATATTCTAGATGCCCTTCAAACACCCTGGGCATTCCAACTAGCCTATGCCTTTCCTCCGATGGTGCTACTACCAACAGTAGTCAGGAAAATAAGACAGGAGAGGGCGAGGGTCATCTTGATAGCCCCGTTTTGGCCAAAAAGACCGTGGTTTTCATGGCTGAGAGCCATGTCGGTAACCGACCCGTGGATCCTGCCGCTGCACCAGAATCTTCTCTCGCAGGGACCCTGCTACCATCCACAGGCCAAAGCCCTGCACCTAGCGGCCTGGAATTTGAAAGGGAGCTACTGAGGCAGAAGGGTTTCTCAAGGAACCTAATCAATACCCTGCTACAAAGCAGGAAGGAGTCCACGACAAAAATTTATGCTAAGGTGTGGAGGAAGTTCCTGGCCTTTCACCCAACAAAACTAGCTGGTGAAGTACCCATTACGGCCATTCTAGAGTTTCTACAAAGAGGCCGAGAACTTAGACTCTCAGTAAGCACTCTTAAGGTCCACGTGTCAGCCCTAGGAGCCCTGTTTAACTATAACGTGGCAGCAAATAGATGGGTGACTCGGTTTATCTCGGCCTGTCAACAAGCAGAACCGGTGCATGTGCCTCGACTTCCAGCGTGGAACCTTACTTTAGTTTTGGATGCCTTCACTCAGGCACCATTTGAGCCCATAAGCTCAGCATCAGTAAAGTGCCTCTCATTGAAAACGGCTATGCTGGTGGCCTTAGTATCGGCCAGGAGAGTGAGTGATCTTCATGCTCTGTCAGTAGACCCACCGTTCCTGTTAACACGAGACAGTCTCATTTTAAAGACGGACCCGTCCTATCTGCCCAAACGGGCAACTAAATTTCATAGGTCTCAAGAGATATGCCTACCTTCATTCTATGAGAACCCGTCAACACAGGACGAGGAGAAATATCACACCTTAGATGTGAAAAGAGCTGTGCTAGCCTACCTTGATAGGACCAGTCCCTGGAGGCAGAGTAGGTCTCTTTTTGTCTCATTCCAGGGCAGCAGGAAAGGGTCTGCAGTTACATCAGGCACGATATCCAGATGGATTAGAGATGCGATCACAATGGCGTATCTGACAAAAGGAGAAGACCCTCCACTGGGGATTAAGGCGCACTCTACTAGAGCCATATCATCCTCCTGGGCCGAGAGGGCGAACGTCCCAATTGAACAAATATGTAAGGCTGCAACCTGGTCTTCTCCATCTACCTTTTATAGTCACTATAGACTAGATTTGTCCTCTACCGAGGATCTAACTTTTGGTAGATCAGTCCTTAACACGGTGTGCCCGCCCAAGTGATTATCTCTGAAAATCTCTCAGTGGGTGCTGTCGTGGCGAAGAGGAAAAACCGGATTACTTACCGGTAATACTCTTTTGTAGAGTCCACGACAGCACCCGCTCACTTCCCTCCCGTAAGAATTTTTTCACACATGGGTCTCCTTGGTGGTGGAGATTATGATTTAAATTAGATATGTGATTAAACTTAGTAAGCTTAAAACTGCATAGGGGTAAGATAGATGAATCGCCCAAACAGTTTGACTAAAACATGTATGGCGGTTCCTCCGTTGTTCTCGGAAACACAAACTGAGGGAGCGAGGGGGACCGCCCCATTTATCTCTCTGTAGGTTTCCTGTTCCGGGGGCGGATCCCCTCTCTCAGTGGGTGCTGTCGTGGACTCTACAAAAGAGTATTACCGGTAAGTAATCCGGTTTTCTCCTCTAGACTCCGGAGAGAGTGGACTGTCTGCTCTCTTGCAAGACGGAGGGATAGAGGAGATAATACTGGCGCCGTGCTACTGGCAGCCCATTGCAGCAGCAGCTTCTCGGTTTGTTTCTGTTGAACCCCTAACTTTAACCTTGGATTGATGGATATTTTACATCCTGTTGATCACACTGGATATTTCTCTCTCACCATGACAGCACCACGGAGAGAGGGGGTCCGCCCATCAAGGACAGGAACCTTCAGATAAAAAGACGGCACCTCTCCTCCACCCCCAGTTGGGTTCGTGTCATTGACGGGTGAACCGTGGATCCTGCAGCAGCGGCAGCAGCTTACCTGAGGAAAGGACCAGGGCCGTCCCGTTCGTGGTTCTGGCAGCGGGGAGGACCCTGGGTGAGCGTGCGAGGGAGGACCGAGACGCCGCTCCGGAAAGGAGAATGGGGCTGGGTGACGCCGGCACACGCGGGGGCAGCGCAGCGGTACAGAGGTGTACCAAGATGGTGCTGCCCCGGAAATGAAACGACGACTTCCGGGTCCCCGCGGTCGGCGCATGCGCAGTGCGTGCTCCCCGGGGCACAGCGGTGCAGGCTGGGATAAGGAAGGTGACGTCATGGCGGGAGATTTAAAAGAAGAACGCAGGAGCTGCTCCTTGCTGGAAGCGTCCTGTAAACATGGAGGACAGCGACCAGCACGAGGAGCAACCAATGCAGCAGCATAAGCAGCAGCAGCACAGGCAGCACCACCATCGCTGGCAAAAAGAAAAGGACGGGCGCGAGGACCGGTCCAGTAGCCACTCCACGCAGCGGAGCAAGTCGACCACAAAAAACAAAAAAAGTAAGCATTTTGTTTCCTAGACCCCAGGGGGAATCCCCAGACCCTGGATGCGTTTATGCTTCTGTGGAAACAGGGCCTAATGTATGCCTTCCCGCTGCCCATTCTCATCCCGGCAGTAGTAAGGAAAGTCAGAGAAGACAGAGCACGAATGATATTGATAGCCCCGTTTTGGCCAAAAAGAACTTGGTTTTCCTGGCTGAGAATACTGTCAATAACAGACCCCTGGGTTCTACCAGATCTCCCCGACCTTCTGTCCAAAGGTCCCGTGTTACACCCTTGGGCAGTGAACCTCCATTTAACAGCATGGAATTTGAAAGGACACTGCTGAGGGGGAAGGGGTTCTCAGAAAACCTGGTTTCCATGCTACGAAAGAGTAGGAATCCGATCACAACCAGGGCGTATGGTAGAACTTGGAGGAAATTTCTATCCAGCTCCAGGGTAAGGGTTCCGAATGGAGTACAAATTGACAAAATTCTCGAATTCTTGCAAAAGGGGTTAGAACAGGGACTGGCAACTAATATGTTGAAGGTATAGGTAGCGGCTCTAGGCGCCCTTTTATAACCAGGATGTGGCGGGCAACCCTTGGGTAGCACGGTTTATGAGGGCCGCGCCAGATCTAGACCAATAACCACCCATAAGATACCATCATGGGATCTAAACCTAGTGTTGTCTGCCCTAACAGGGCCCCCATTCGAGCCTATCCAGTCAGCACCCCTGAAAACCTTATCATTAAAGACTATACTCTTAGTGGCCCTAACATCCGCTCGCAGAGTGAGCGATATTCAGGCCTTGTCAGCGATACCCCCGTTCACTAAAATCCTGGGCGACAGTGTCATATTAAAACCTGACCCAGCATACCTACCTAAGGTGTCAACACACTTCCATAGGTCACAAGAAGTAGTCCTTCCTTCTGCCCAAACCCTAGGAATAGGGGAGAGGAAAAATTTCACACCCTAGATGTGAAGAGGTGCCTAGTTCAGTACTTAGAGGCCACCAAGGGATGTAGGAAGGAAGGGTCTCTCTTTGTGTGTTTCCAGGGACCTCGGAAGGGGCTCAAGGCATCCAAGAGTACCTTAGCAAGGTGGATAAGGGATGCGATTGCCCTGGCGTACTCATCCAGTGGGAATACCATCCCGGAGGGTTTAAAAGCTCCTGCTACAAGAGCAATGGCGACCTCATGGGCAGAAAGATCAGAGGTATCAATAGAGCAGATCTGTAAGTAGGCCACCTGGTCAACACCTTCTACCTTTTTCAGGCACTATCGCTTAGATCTAGCCTCTACGTCTGACCTGACCTTCGGGAGAAGGGTCCTTCAGGCGTTGGTCCCTCCCTAAGCTACCAATCTCTGAAATTCTCTCTGTGGTGCTCTCATGGGTGAGAGAGAATAGCTTAGTTACTCACCGATAACGGTGTTTCTCGGAACCCGCTTATTCCCCCCCCCTTCACGTGTGCGTTGAGCACGAGTTAATATGTATAGAGTGGTTTGTTAGACATGGTGCTTCTCTATAATATGCGATATTATAATGTTATGTATATACTTTTGTTGTTAACTAACCTGGAGACCCTCTGATGCTCTGTAACCAACTGGAGGCGGAGGAGAGGTGCCGCCTTTTTATCTGTAGGTTCCTATCCTTGATGGGCAGACCCCCTCTCCCCGTGGTGCTGTCATGGGTTCCGAGAAACACCATTATCGGTGACTAAGCTATTTATACCCTACGGATCGCACTGTTCCTGCTTGACGGACCATTGTGGGAAGGTGCCCTTGGACACGCAGCTCTGGATCGACACCTGGATGTGCCACTACTACGTACATCACCCACAGATACATGCAACTCCTAAATGGATACATGTGATAAGCAGTTATTAGCACCCTTGGACATAAATTAATACAGCCTCTGTCAGCTATAGTTCCGCAATACACAGCTTCTACATTGTTGGTTACTGATGCAGCCATCTGTGTACAGAGGTGGACACAGTCAGTCACGGTGTGGACTGGAGCAAAGGACAGGGTCATTGATCTGCTGGCAGTCCCTAAGCCCGTCACTAAACGTGTTGTGTATTCAAGAGATCGACTTCTTGAGCTGAGCAGGTTGAAGCCTTCTTCAGCTGTGGCCATTCCACAGGTTCCCTGTGAAGTGTGGAGACCTTTCAGAGACTGCAGAGCAGGAAGAAGGTTTAAACCAGCAGTACTACCAATCATCATGGGTAATGTACACTCGCTGGGAAATGAGACGGATTAACTGCTAGCTCTGTGTAAAACCCAGACTGAGTTCAACGAATGCAGTCTTATGTGCTTTACAGAAACCTGGTTACATGGGGACGTTCCTGATTCAAGTGTCCCGATTCCAGGGTTTCAAATGGTTCGGGCTGATAGAGACAAGGGTGGTGGAGTGATGCTATACATTAATAACAGATGGTGTAATCAGCGGCACATAACTGTTAAGGAAAGTCACTGCTTTCAAAACATTGAACTCTTACCAGTTGACCTTAGGCCTTACTGTCTACCTAGAGAATTCTCCATTTGCATTGCAATAGTCATGTATATACCTCCATCTGCTAGCCAAGATGCAGCTAGGGAAGTGTCCTTGGGGGTGTTGGCTCGCCTTCAGACAAAGCACCCAAAGTCGTTAACATTAATCTATAGTAATAATAATCTCTGGGGATTTTTAAGGTACTGTCACACTTAGCGATGTACCAGCGGTCAGGATCGCTGGTACATCGCTAAGTGGTCGCTAGTGAGCTGCCACATAGGCAGATCTCACTAGCGACATCGCTGGGGACGGGGATCGCTACTTACCTGTCACACCAGGCGATCCTGCGTCCTCCCGCCCGGCTCCACGCGTCGCTCGTCCTCACAGCAGGAAGCGCCACAGGAAGCTGACGACGAGAAACAGTCCTGAAAGTTCTCACGCGATCAGCGATAACCAGCGGGGGAGCCGGTCGCTGGTAAGTATCAGACACAGAGATATCGCTAGCAATATCGCTATAACGTCACTAGTTATAGCGATATTGCTAGCGATATCTCTTAGTGTGACATGCCCTTTAGAGTCATGATCTCAAAGACTTTTCCAAAGTTCTATCAATATGTTAAATGTGCAACAAGGGACAGCAGTATATTGGATCTTCTCTATGCAAATGTTAAAGATGCCTATTCATTGTCTGCATTACCCCCCCCTGGGGAAATCTGACCACAACCTCATACTATTGTCTCCATCTTATCAACCTGTTATCAGCAAACAACCAGGAACAATAAAACTAATCAGGAACTGGTCTGCAGCTGAGGAAGCTCTGAAAGACTGCTTTGACCTCAGACTGGGAGGTGATATGTGACAGAGGAGAGCATTATGATGTAAATGATATTGTCATTTTTGTACTGATACTGTAGTACCAGTTAAAAAGATTTGATGTTATGCAAATAACAAGCCTTGGATTACAAAAGAATGAAAATACTAAATGAGAAAAAAACTGGCATTTAAAATGAAGGATACTAAGAAACTGAAATTGATACAAAGGGACTTAAAGGGGAAAATTAAGAATGCCCGTGAGGCGTTACAAATTAAATTAGAAAATAAACTTGGACAATTCCAAGGAGGTGTGGTTGAGCATGAAGCAGTTAACTGGGTTTAAGGCTACCTCGGAGCGGGGGAAGTGGATATGCCCATGGCTAATGAAATGAATTCCTGCGTCATCAGGAATGAGGGATAGAGCTGAGGAATGATCGGCAGCATTCTTTGGGTGATGAACTGTCTGCTTTCACTGTCTCCCCAAGCGATGTGAGGAAACGGTTTTGTAAACTAGTCATTGGCAAAGCTGCTGGGCCTGATTGCTTCAGTCCAGTGTCCTAAAAGTGTGTGCAAACCAACTGTGTAATGTCTTTCAGCTCCTGTTTAACAGGAGCCTACAATCTCAGAGAATACCAGTGCTGTGGAAGACCACCTATCTGGTACCGGTTCCCAAGATCACCTTTCCAACTTCCCTACACGACTATCGTCCAGTGGCCTTAAAATCGCATGCTATGAAGTAATTGGAGAGAATAGTACTTGCCTACTTGCGCCCGAGGGTGAGGGCCTACACTGACCCCCTGCAGTTTACGTACCAGCAGAGATTGGGGGTGGATGATGCTGTAGTGCCTCTGCTACATACAATACATTCATTCTTGGACAATGATGGAACTACAATGCGCCCCAAGTTCTTTTACTTCTCTAGTGCTTTCAATACCTTACAGTCACTCTTATTATGAAATAAGTTGACTGATATGGCAGTGGAGGAGGGGATGGTGAACTGGATAAGCGGCTATTTGACGGACAAGCTGCAGTAAGGATGGGAGAGGTGGTATCAGGCAGTGTACGGAGCACTGTGGGAGCCCCTCAGGGTACAGTGCTGTCACCCCCTTCCTCTTCACATTGTATATAGGTGACTTTCCGTATAAATCCGACTTCTGTAACCTCCAAAAATTCTCAGATGACTCAGTGATTGTAGGGGGCATTGTGGGGGACCGGGGGGAGGAAGAATATAGAAGGGTGGTTTCTGACTTTATTACCAAAAAATATTAATGAAAAATCAATTTATTTTTGATGAATAAATATTACATAAATACATTGTAATGAAACCCAGAGTACAGGAACAAAGAGAAAATGATGGATTGACTCCACCACAAGTAGCATACGTTGCTGTATGGTAAGTAACCTGGTACACACAAAGCAAATAAGAGCAAAAGTATATATTTAAGTGTCTTACCCAAGAGTATATACTGCCCTGTAAGCACAATAGCCTAGTAAAGAGTCACTATGTGCAAAAAAGACCTTCTCTAAAGAAGGCCAATGCTGCTCATCACTAGATAAAACCCCACCTGAAGGCATATGTGGTATAAACTTGCAGACATGGCCATAGAAATAGCGCTACTCACATAGTTGATCACATAAATGTAAACAGCATGTGGCATAACCAAGGACACTTTACCTGGATCCTAACAGCAAAAAGAGTAAAGTGGGAGTCCTTTCATGCAACCCCCCCGACGTGCACGTTTCGCCCTGCTTGCTCGGGGTCTCATGACGGGACTCCCACTTTACTCTTTGCTGTTAGGATCCAGGTAAAGTGTCCTTGGTTACGCCACATGCTGTTTACATTTATGTGATCAACTATGTGAGTAATGCTATTTCTATAGCCATGTCTGCAAGTTTATACCACATATGCCTTCAGGTGGGGTTTTATCTAGTGATGAGCAGCATTGGCCTTCTTTAGAGAAGGTCTTTTTTGCACATAGTGACTCTTTACTAGGCTATTGTGCTTACAGGGCAGTATATACTCTTGGGTAGGATCTCATTTGCTGGGGCAGTAGTGTGCGAGTAGCTGACGCTAATAAGCTCAACAAACTTATCAGGAAGGCAAGCGCGGCTGTTGACCTACATCTTGACTGTTTTGAGGAGGTAGTGGAGGATGGGATTCAAAAGAAGTGCAGGGCTATAATGAACAATAATACACACCCACTATACGAGCTGTTCTTGAATCAGAAGAGCACATTCAGCAGCCGTCTAATCCTACTAAGGTGCAAGAAGGAGAAATTCAGGAAATCGTTTGTGCCTACTGCTATGGGGATGTATATCAATTCACTAAGGGTGAAAGATGGCTACGACCTAGGGCTGGCGCACTAATGGAAATGATCAGAGATTGGTGTACCTTGTTTGTTGCGTGTTGTGGTTAGTCATGTGCAAGACCTGTGTCTAGTAATTACTCTATGTAATGCTGTTTGTAATGTAGTAATGCTGTTCGTAATGTTTTGTTTGTAATGCTGTTGTAACGCTTCTGTGATGCACTTTATTGATCCCAAGGAAAATTATGGTATCGTGTCATATCGTAATCTGAAAACACCACCTTGGACCACTGAGCCTACAGTCCAGTTCTTTTTTTGTCCTTCGCCCAGATAAGACACTTCTGGCGTTGTTTTAATGGTCATGAGTGGGTGATACAAGGAATGCGACACTTGTAGCCCATGTCCTGGATACGTCTGTGTGTGGTTGCTCTTGAAGCAATGACTCCAGCAGCAGTCCACTCCGTGTGAATATCCCCCAAATTTTTGAATGGCCTTTTCTTAATCCTTTCAAGGCTGCGGTTAACCTGGTTGCTTCTGCACCTTTGTCTACCACACTTTTTCATTCCACTCAACTTTCCATTAATATGCTTGATACAGCACTCTGAGAACAGCCAGCTTCTTTAGCAATGACCTCTTGTGGCTTACGTCTGTCAAGTCAGCAGTCTTGCCCATGACTGTGGAGCCTACTGAAACAGACTCGAGGACTTTTTTTTTTTTTAAACGCTTAGGAAGGCTTTGCAGGTGTGGGTTGTTTTTTTTTTTTTTTTTTTTCTCTAGTTTACTGAGATAATGACTTTTGGGTTTTCATTGGCTGTAAGCCATAATCGTCAACATTAACCGAAATAAACACTTGAAATAGATCGCTCTGTTTGTAATGACTATATGAGTTTCGTTTTTTTGTATTGAAGAACTGAAATTAACTTTTTGATGACATTCTAATTTTGTGAGAAGCACCTGAATGTGCTGGCATTAGCAAACTTTGAATTGGCTAAAGTGAATATTATCTACACCCTAGGTGTGGCTCTCACTTCTTTCGCTTTCCTATGTGCTTTCTCGAAGTCTTCTTAGACAAAGAAATTCCTGGGACCCTAATCGAAGCATAGACTCCATTTTGCAAGCAAGGAAATGCACGTACAATACAACAAAATAGTCCAGATAGATAACTCCTGCTCTCACAGTGGGGATGGTGTTTTCAGCATGAATGGGCAGTGTTAGTTTTCTGCCACACATAGCGTTTTGTATTTAGCCAAGAAAGTTCTCCTTTGATCGCACCTGACAAGAAAACCTTATTCCACATGCTAACTGTGTCCCCTACATGGCATTCTGCAAACTGACTTCTAAGGCCTCTTTCACACATCAGTTTTTTGCCGTCAGGCGCGATCCGGCTTTTTTTTGTAAAACCGGATCCGGCAAAATGCAATGCCGGATCCAGTTTTTCCCCATTGACTTGCATTAGCGCCGGATGGCATTGCGTTTCATCCGTTTTTTGCCGGATCCGGCTACTTGTCTCATTCCGGCGTCTGGAAAAAACGGCTACTGTAACGTTTTTTGTCTCCGGCGAAAAAGCCTGAAGCGCCGGATACGGCGCTTCCAGCTTTTTGCTACAATGAAAGTCTATGGGCGCCGGAATGCGCCGGATCCAGAAAAAGACGGATCCAGCCACCGGATCCGTTTTTTTAAGTCTGCGCATGCTCAGATTCAATTGGCCAGCCCCCAGGAAACATATAACCTGCTAGACGGATCCAGCAAAAAAACGGATCCGTTTCTACAGTTCTCCAAAATTTATGCCGGATCCGTTTTTTCTAAAAAATAGCCGGATCCTGCCTGACGGCAAAAAACTGATGTGTGAAAGTAGCCTAAGGGTGTGTGCACACACTGCGGATTCTGCTGCGGATCTGCAGCGGTTTTGTTCCCTGCGAATCCGCAGCAGTTTCTGCTGCGTTGTACAGTACCATGATAATCAATGGAAAACAAAAACCGCTGTGCACATGCAGCAGAATTTTCAGCGCGGATTTGCTGCGGTTTCCAAACCGCGACATGTCACTTCTTTGTGTGGAATCTGCAGCAAGTTTACACCTACTCCATTGTCCAGGTGTTAAACCACAGGGGAAAACTGTAGGCTAATCCGCAGGTCTTTTAACCCGTGGATTTTGCAAAATCCGCAGCAGAATCTGCAGCGTGTGCACACACCCTTATGGGTGGCTTTCAAAAATGGCTTTTTTCTTCAGTCTTCCAGATAAGGAGTATGCAACTAATAGTTATCCATTTGGGCAGATTCTCCCACCTGAGCTGTGGATCTCTGCAACTCCTCCAAGGTGACCATGGGCCTCTTGGCTGCTTCTTTAATTAGTGCTCCCCTTGCTTGGGATGTAAGTTTAGGTAGACATCTAGGTCTTGGCTGGTTTGCAGTTGTGGCATACTCCATTCATTTTTGGATGATTGAATAGTACTCTGTGAGATGTTCAGCTCTTTATCCAGTGGCCCCTAACCTTTTTGACCTTGAGTTCAGCTCAGAGAGGGCCACAAGCCACATCCATCTCCTTACCCCCTCAAAGTGGTGACAGCCAGATCCCCCGTTGCCAGAATGACAGCCAAAGCTTTTGTACAGAAATCGCAACAAGCTTGTTCTTACCAGTTTCGCTAGACATTTTGGTGGTGCGCCAAGCTGGCAGACACGAGCAACAGGTTGGAGGGGGTGGGGGCAGCTTAAAAATAATATATATATATATATATATATATATATATATATATATATATATATATATATATATATATATATATATAAAAAAAAAATAGGCAGCACTCAAATGTGAAAAAAGTGGATACTTTACTGATTCTTTTTTTTTTTTCCTTTTTTTTCCCCCCCCCCCTTTTTTTTCCTTTTGGCTGTTTGGACACTGCTGAATAGGTTTTGCACCTGCTGTATTATTTTAGTAGTGCTGCCCTTTTTTCTTGATTTTTTTATATATATATATATATATATATATATATATATATATATATATATATATATATATATATATATAAAAATATAGGGTTAGGTTAATAAAAAATATACTCTATATATATATATATATATATATATATATATATATATATATATATATATATATATAGTATATTTTTTATTAACCTAACCCTGCTTTACTCTTCTCCCCTAACCTTATCATTGACCTGTTTGGTGTGCTCCTTGGTTCTCAGTATGCTTTTTGATCCCTAATGCTCTCAAACCTTTGAGGCCTTCACACAACTGCTGTAGTTACGCTGAGAATAAATTACACACAGGTGGACTCAATTTACTAATTATGTGACTTCTGGTGACAATTGTTTACTCAGGATTTTCTTTAGGGGCATCAAACTCCAGGGGCTGAATCCAAATGCACAATACCATTTTCAGATTTGGTTTTCTAATTACCATATTTTCCGGCCTATAAGATGACTGGGTGGACACCCAACTTTTCCATTTAAAATATAAAATCTTCTAAAAAGTCGGGGGTCGTCTTATAGGGCGGGTGCGGGACGAGATCTGAATCTGAGCATGCGCCGCCCCCAGTGGCCATTTTCACGGAGGCCACCGCATCGCAGCAATGGAGCTGCGAGGGTCTCTGGGCTGTGACGAAATGCCAGCGGAGCCCCCCACGCTGCACAAAGAGCCGCCACTGCCCCTCTCCTTCCTGCACAGAGCACTGCTGCCACAATGAGGTAATAGGGATACTTCACTTATACCTTCGCGGTGAGGCGCCCCCCCTCACCTCGTAGTTGGGACCACTCCAATCCCCCCTCCGCAATGTGCGGTCACCGCCTATAAGACGACCCCGACTTTTAAGAAGATTTTCAGAGGTTAAAGAGTCGTCTTATACACCGGAAAATACGGTATTTTAAAAATCATTTCCTTTTACATTTCACAAATTTTTACCGGTTACTTTGTTGGTATATCGCATAAAATCACAATAAAATATCTTAAAGCAAGTCTGTCATCGGGATTTTACTAAGTAAAGTACTGACAGTATCAGGTTGGCGCCGTTATAGTGATCTGATTAAAATGATACCTGGGGTGAAGAAATCCATCTTGTGGTTGTTTAATCTTTATTCTCTATTTTCAGTTAATGAGACTCTCATGCTTTGTGGGGGGGCTTTATGTGGTGCTCTGCTTACATATTCATCCTTATGGGCTTAAATAACAGGTCACTGACTTCCATCCTTTTTTTTTTTTTTTTAAATGCTGCAGTTCATGTTGAGGGTGTGGTGTCGCTTTTTTTCCCTCCCTCTTTTTGGTCATCTAGTACATAAAGGTGCTTTGTTTTTTTTATACTTCTTGATATTTGGCTTTAACAAAACATAGACATATGGGCAGCACGGTGGCTCAGTGGTTAGCACTGCAGCCTTGCAGCGCTGGGGTCCTGGGTTCGAATCCCATCAAGGACAACATCTGCAAGGAGTTTGTATGTTCTCCCTGTGTTTGCATGGGTTTCCTCCGGGTTCTCCGGTTTCCTCCCACATTCTAAAGACATACTAATAGGGAATTTAGATTGTGAGCCCCATCGGGGACAGTGATGATAATGTGTGCAAACTGTAAAGCGCTGTGTAATATGTTAGCGCTATATAAAAATAGATTATTATTATTATAGACCGTCATGTGCAAATTACTTTATATCAAATATCAAAAACTCCCTAAAAGCTGGGTTCAGTGTTAATGTTTTTAGTTTTCATTGCACACATGACTAGAGGCCCTTTTACATTTAGCGATGCACCAGCGATCCAACCAGCGATCCGACCCGGTCAGGATCGCTGGTGCATCGCTAAATGATCGCTAGTGAGCTTTCATACAGAAAGATCTCACAGCGATTCAGCAGCGACGCAGCGCACGATACTTACCATTCACACACAGCGATCCAGACGTCCTCCCGCCCGCGTCCAGCGTCGCTCGTCGTCACAGCAGGAAGTCTCAGCAGGAAGTGCCCGACGAGAAATGGAGCCGGACATTCTCGCGCGATCAGCGATGGACAGCGGGGGAGCCGGTCGCTGGTAAGTATCACACATAGCGATATCGCTAGCAATATCGCTATAACGTCACAAAACCAGTGACGTTTTAGCGATATTGCTAGCGATATCGCTTAGTGTAAAACCCCCTTTAGTGAAGCCAATCTGATTAGTTTGGCCTGTGTAGGAACTAGCACTACTGGCTTAGTATCTGCCCCTAATGTCGGCAGCAGTCACCCAGTTAGAGATTTACAAGTGCACCATGTAATGTATACAAATGTCTAGGGCAGTGGTTTTCTTTAAAATCCTATCAATGCATGTAAATGTATATTGTTTTTATTTTAGAAATGGTAAATGTCTTTGTATTGTTTTAGGGTCCAGTAATGCCTGGAACTCATTCTATAGAGCGATTTATTATTGAAGAAAATCTGCACTGCATCATTAAATCACACTGGAGAGAGAGGAAAACCTGGTAAAGGATGCATGAAGTTTCATTTTGCATAAACTTTTGATGTTGTATACAGAATTACACAAGCCATTTATTTTATTTTTCTCAATTTTAGCCTCTTAATAACCGGAGCTTTTTTCGAGTTTTCTCTATTTTCGCTCCCCTTCTTTCCAGAGCCATAACTTTTTTATTTTTCCGGCAATATGACAATGTGAAGGCTTATTTTTTTGCAGGACGATGAGTTGTACTTTTAAATGACACCATTGGTTTTACCATTGTGTACTCGAAAACGGGGGGAAAAAATTCCAAGTGCGGTGAAATTGCAAAAAAAAGTGCAATCCCACACTTGTTTTTTGTTTTAGCATTTTTTGCTAAGTTCACATAATGCTAAAACTGACCTCCTGTTATGATTCTCCAGGTCATTACGAGTTCATAGACACCAAACATGTCTAGGTTCTCTTGTATCTAAGTGGTGAAAAAAAATTCCAACGTTTGCTTAAAAAAAAAAAATTTGCGCCATTTTTCGTGATCTCGGGTCGGGTGAGGGCTTATTTTTTTGCATGTCAAGCTGACGTTTTCAATGATACCACTTTTGTGCAGATACGTTCTTTTGATCGCCCGTTATTGCATTTTAATGCAATGACACGGCGACCAAAAAAAGTATTTCTGGCGTTTTGATTTTTCTTTCTCTCTACACTGTTTAGCGATCAGGTTTTTTTTTTTATTGAGAGGGGCGATTCTGAATGCGGCGATACCAAATATGTGTAGGTTTTATTTTTTTTTTTTTAGGTGAAAGGGGGCGATTAAAACTTTTTATTTATTTATTTTTTTGTATATTTTTAAACACTACTACTCTACTTAGGCCTGTTTCACACTTGTTTTTTTTTGTTTTTTTTTGCTCAATTGCAATCCGTGAAAGATGCGAAAAACAGATCTGTTTCCGTTGTGACACCAACGTATGCCACCGGACTGTTTTCTGAGGAGAGAGAGAGAATTATTTTTATTTGCACGGCTTTACCGGAACGCTATTCAGGGGTTAAAATCCTGCCAGAGCAAATCTGCCGGGCATGCGCAATACAAAATAGCGGACCATTGCTCTGAAAAAAAACGTTTCAGAGTCCGTCTCATCCGCCCGGGAGCGGACGACCGTCAGTCAAGATCTGCCGCTAATGTAAGTCTGAGGGGAAAAAACGAATCCGCCAAAAAAGGGTGGATCCGTTTTTTTCTAAAATTGGCGGATTTTGACTGACGTCAAAAAACGGAAATATGAAACAGGCCTTAAATGCCCACTGTCAGCGTTTGACAGCGGGATTTAACTAGTTAATAGGCACGGGCGGATTGCGATTCTGCTCGCACTTATTGCAGGCACATGTCAGCTGTTTAAAACAGCTGACATGTCGCGGCTTTGAGATGGGCTCACCGCCGGAGCCCACCACAAAGCGGGGGATACTGACCGCTGACGTACTATCCGGTGAGTAAGGGGTTAAACATGTGCTTGTTCATCAGATGATCAGTATCCTGTATTACATTAAGACCGCATTCACATTTGTAATGGTTCGGACCATGATTCCCAGACCGACCACAAGTCTTTAGACCTGAACTTGAAAACCTTATATATGCCTATGAGACTGTCACGTTCGGGTCAGGAGACCCCGTGGCCGGTTCGTGAATCACGTTCCATTCTCAGACCATGACAGATGTGTGAATGCACTTTTAGCCTTAGGAGGATCTGCAATCAGATGTCCAATAGTTTTGTCTTGGTATAGTTTACTTGATACTAGTGTAAAATGTTCTGACAAAGTAGAGAGAGGGAGATAAAGGGTTAAAGAAAAATCTTCCCTAATGGCAGTGCAAAAGTGTGTGCCATTCTCATACTGGGCAGATTCCGTTGGATTCATTATGGCATCAGTGACTATAGTAGCCATAGTATTGGGAATAGCTCTTCTTACACTTCGGTGCAGCCTGAGGCTAAGTTGAGGACAGTGGAGCAGAGTTACTGAGCAATATCTGCCACAATTCTTTACCAAAAGCTTGAAGAGCTAGTGCTCTTGTGGTATGCCAGATTTATCACAAGTTACTTTATGCCTCGTGTAAATCGTTTAAGGGAAAAAGAAAAAAAGCAAGTGTCTTAACATGGAAATTGAGGTGCACCAAATCGATCACGTGACTTGCTATTTCTTGCCTGCTTAGTCAATTTTTAACCCCTCTAATGAACACCAAATGGCTTTTTTTTATTTTTTTTTAACAAACCTAAGGAATAAGAGAACGGGGTATATCGAAGGGCAAAAAGGCAGCTGTTGTCGGCTGTACCCTATAGCAGGTCGTACAATAGAGAAGCCACCTATGCCTAAACAATGGGTTTTGGATGTACGTTATGATGTGCCAGGAAAGGGAATGATAAAGGAGGATAAGGTGTGCGCTAACTGGTACCTGGACATGTAGTCTGCAAAGACTATCTCCTCTTCCCACCACCCTAAATAGAGGTTATAAAAGTTACGGTCACATTGATTTTACAGTGAGCTCAGAAGAAATGAGCATCGGATGATGGGTTCGGTGACTTTCTGTTCATTTTTGCTGCCTTTCTAACAAGATTGTTTCCTTTTTTTTTTTTTCCTTTAGTGCTGCTCAGCTCCTTAGCTACCCAGGGAAGAACAAGATTCCCTTGAACTATCATATTGTTGAGGTATGTCTTTAGGTAGCATTTCAAAGTACCAGAGGCAGCATGAACTGGACATTTGTTGCATTCTTGCTTCCTTGTATGTCTTGGGCCTTATTCAGACTTCTGTGTCGGACATACCTGTTGTATTTGTTTTTATCATGGATACAACACGTACCATATTATAATTTATGATGCTCTTCATATGTCTTTTTTTGGCCTTAGTGTGGGCATTTCACAGATGCACGTGGAGAGAACTGCCAGTCATGGAGAGCTTGTCAGGGAAAGGCTTCAGAATTGTTTAGTTTAAGGTGGTAGCATGTTCTCCTGTTGGCTCTTCAAAGCACTGCTTCTCTGAAAAGCTTCATCGTTTCAGAGTCTAATATTCAAGACTGAAATAACACAGCCGATGTCTAATTCATGCTGCCTCTAGTTTTGACAGGATCCCTTATAAAGCAATCAGTGTTATGTACATTTGCTAGTGATATAACTATTTTGCATTGTTATTTACACATTTATTTTTTATTTATTTTTTTTTTTTACACTCTAGGTAGTCTTTGGGGAATTATTTCAGATTCCAGTTCCACCACATATTGAGGTCATGTACACAACATTGTTAATTGAGCTCTGCAAGCTTCAACCAGGATCATTGCCACAAGTGGTATCCTTTTGAAGAGTAATTTGTTTTAGCTAGGAAGTGCTTAAGAGATGGAGATTTAGTGACAGTTTTCTCACATTTCCCCCTAATCAAGATGCCAAAAGTGTTACAAAACCAAAGTGAAACAGAGTTGGGAAGCTTTCACATCAGTCACGAAGTCCAAAATAACCCTTTATTCGTTTAGGGTTCTTATATTCTTATATTTCTTGTATCTGCTTCTGATCCATATCTTGTCACTCTCACATTCTCAGTATTTATTTGGCAGCTCTGTGTCGACCATCGTCTTTTTTTTTTTTTTCTTCTTCTGGATTCTGGTGGTTTAAAGATGGTCTTTGGTAATGTGCCGTGAATGTGTTCCATGTAGTTTTTATCATAGACATGTACACTATTGTGTATATATTATATAATATTGCCGCGACTTGATCTACTTTTAAATCCTTAATGACTAAAACAGCTTGCCCAAGCTACTGAAATGCTCTATACTCGTTTGGATACAATGAACGTAAATTGTATTGACAGGTAACTCCTTTTGTAGTACATTGCACGCTTTTCTGCACAATATCTGTGGATGAGCATCCATCTTTTTTATTGGTAAAAGATCTTTATTTTAAACTGATATTACTATCAAAAGTAATTGACATATATGACTGTTAAGATAACTCACAAATGTAATCACCATCAATGAAGTTGTCATTAGTTACTTGTAAGGCTGTGTGCCCACGTTGCATTTTTTAAGCGTTTCCGCCACGTTTTTGCAACTGCAATTCTATGTTTTTCCGCAGTTGCCATGCCAATGTTGCAGATTTTTCCGCTGCAGAATTGCATAGCGGAAAAATCCTGCAGCATGTCCACTAATTTTGCGGAATCGTGGCGATTCCGCTGCCATAGACGGATTGCATTGAAACGCTCACTTTATGCATGTGGAGTCCTCAGCGGCGATGCCGGCAACTTCCGTTCCGAGGCATGCTTTGTGAGAATGACCTCTGATTACGTAGCGATCACACACCCTCACTTCTCACTTATCTGGTATTGATGGCCTTTTGATAACCCATTTTAAATGTGTATTAATACTATTTTGATAATTGTTTAAAACTTTTTTCTACTTTTGCCTCTAGGTTCATAAATTGGTTTTCGCATCACCTGAGTAATTTTCAGTTCAGATGGAACTGGGAAGATTGGTAAGTGCTTAAATGAGAACCATATTTTCAACAAACTTTGCATTAATCAATAGTCCCTAGTCCTGGCTGATTTCTCCTTCGCCTCATTGGGGGACACAGGACCATGGGTGTTTTTATGCTGCTGTCACTCACTAGGAGGCTGACACTAGGTTAACACAAAAGATTTAGCTCCTCCTCTGCAGTATACACCACACACACTTGCTCCAGCCGAACCAGTTCAAGCTCAGTGTCAGTAGGAGGCACATGTGCTCTTTTTTTCAGATCACATGTATAACTTTTTTTCATTCATTTTTTTTATTTTCTCTTTTATTCTTAATTTTTCAAGTATTACAGGGGTGACTGATCGCTCTCCCCAAACCTACAACAGGCGGGAACGTGGAGTGTCGCCTCCACGTACCCCCTCCTGCATCGTTTATCATCAGTTGGCCTGAGATTTTTTTTTTAGGAACAACGGGTCCCTTTAGGGCACCGCTTTCCCCTCTCCAGCAACAGATGGGAACATGGAGTGTTGCCTCCACGTAAACACCCCCCCTGCATCCAGGCTCATCTTGTTTTATTGTGCTGGACCAAACAGCCCTGAAGCATCCTCAGGAGTTAACCCCTTGGATGTCCAGAGGCGCTTATGGCGTGTGTGGCCCCCACTGCATCACCCCATTGGGGGACACAGAAACCATGGGTGTATGCTGCTGCCATTAGGAGGCTGACACTATGCACAGAAAAAGATTAGCGTCTCCTCCGCATCCCACCGACCGGCACTAATTTCCCCAGTTTATCTTACTGTCAGTAGGAGGTGGACACGGGTCTTTCTTTAGACCCATATCTACCTCAGTGTGCGTCGTATTTCTTTCAGGTTTCCGGAGGGATACAGAGTGAATAGTCACATCTGTAGTCTCACAAAGAGACTGAGTACGGCGTGTACTGCCACTCCGTATCCTCATAGCTCTCCACGGCAGGACCAAGAGTCTAACACGGGTGCGTGTCAGCAATCCAGATGGAACTTGTCCCCCGTCTCCCACCCACTCGCCTACCAGAGCCTGTCAGTTTGGATGAGACGCGGACACTCTTCTACAGGAATCAACACGCTGGATGATGAAGGTACCTTTATTCCCTCAGTAGCTCAGGCCGGATTCTTTGGGAGCGGTCGCTGCGGCAGTGCTGGGAGGCCTCCCAGCGGCCGCCGCATTTAATTCAGGCCCCGTCTTCGGTTTGGGCCTTGTTCTGCAGCGGCTTCACCCCCACCTTCATTCTTAGGCAGGCTTCTCTCCCGCCCGGCCACAGCGATCCTCGGTGCCTCCGCGCTGACAGGCGGCCGCCGCATTTACTCTGTCCTGTGTCGCGGCCACGCCACCCGCCCTCATTCTTAGGCGGGCTTCTCTCCCGCCCGTGCTAGGCCTGCCCTCCGCCTTGTCCCCTGATATTATGCGCCCTGTGGCGGCGCTCGGCCACTCCCAACCCTAGCCTGTCTATTCCAGCGGGCGGTGCCATCTTCAGCAACGGCGGTTAGCTCCGCCCATCCCCTTCTTGGAAAGCGCGCGCTTCCTTCTCTGCACCTCTCAGGCTGGCGCCATTTTCTCTGCCTGTCAGCCGGATCCCGTCTATTTTGCTGTGGCCCTGCAAGTCGAGACGAGCTATGTAGCTTCGCGTCTGGGAGTATCTACTGGACACCGGACCGTGAGTGGCTCTGCAACTGACACTTCCTCTTCCTCCTGTCCCCCAACCTTCCGGCACTGCTTCAGTTACTTTCCTTCATTATGTCTAACTCTAAGCCTGACCGTGCTCGCCCTCCGGCCCCCCACTTGCACTTTAGTCAAGTACTTTGCATGTTCTTCTTGCAATCGCAAACTTCCCTCAGGTCAGTCCACTCCCCTCTGCATCGACTACAGCAATCCCATTGAGTCTGCCGCCCAGGAGCCCCCTGTCGTTCCACGTGAGAGTAAACCCCCCCATCCCTGGCTGGGCTTCTTCTCTATCACAATCAGTGGCAGATCTTACCAGGGTGTCTCAGTCCCTAGTGGCCGCTCTTGATAAGTTGCCCCTAGACACTTCTGCAGGATCCAGCAGGTCACAAGAGGCTCCATCTGAGTCAGCCAGCATGAGCCGCAAAAGGCCCAGGCAGGATCTCTGGCCGGAATCCTCCCCTCACCCCATCTCACCGCATAGTCCTTCCCAGCAGTCTCCTTCCCGTGCCTACTCACCTGAGTCAGGTGAAGCTTTCTCGGATGCACCATCCGAAGAGATTTTAGAGCTGGGTTCGGAGCATACCGCAGACATGAAGGTTACGGTACAGAACCTCATTGCCGCGATCAACCACACTTTCGAGATCACAGACTCCCCTGCGAAACCCTCAGATCAGGAGGTTTCGTTCAGACGGGCAGAAGCACCTTCCAGAGTCTTCGCTCCTCACTCTGAATTTGACAAGCTCCTTACTAGGGAAAGAGAAAATCCAACCAGGCGTTTCCAAAGAGGGAAGCGCCTCGGCGTGCTGTATCCATTTTCTCAAGAGCTCACTGACAACTGGTCGGCTTCCCCCTCTGTAGACGCTCCTGTGTCCAGACTATCTAGCAACACAGTCCTTCTGATTTCAGGTGTTGCGTTTCAGGATTCTAACGACAGGATCATAGAATCCTTAGCAAAGTCCGCATTCGAAGCGGCTGCTACGGTGCTAAGCCCGACCTTTGCTTCCACTTGGGTAGCAAAAGCCATAGCTTCTTGGGCGGAGGATCTCCGCCAAGGCATTCTTGTTGGAGTCCAACCGGAACGTCTGGTCGAGCTAATCAACCAGATCTCCCATGCAGGGGAATATTTGGTCTCTGCCTCCTTAGATGCCGCGTCTTGCGCAGCTCAAGCGTCCAACAACGTTGTTGCAATCCGGCGCACAATTTAGCTTAAGGCTTGGCAGGCGGATTTGTTTTCTAAAAAGTCCCTTACCAATCTACCTTTTCAGGGAGCGCGTCTCTTCGGATCTCAACTGGACCAGATCATTAAAGATGCTACTGGGGGTACAAGCTCTCTTCTCCCTCAGTTCAAGCCTCGTAGACCCCCTCCAAGGTGTTAGTTTCGGCCCTTTTGGTCTTTCCGCCACGTCGCGTCGGCAGAACCCCATTCCAACCAACAAAGGCCACAAGTGCACCAGAATAGGAAGGTGGTCTCCTTTAGGCCCACTCCCTCCTGGCGATCTCACTCCTCCCAGGGAAGATCCTCCAGATCCAGAACTGTACGGTCCACATCGGCATGACTATCAACAAAGTTACGAGGCACCTTCCCAGCTGGGCGGCCTCGGTGGAAGACGCTTGGGTCAGGGAAGTTGTATCCTGAGGATACAAGATAGAGTTCATTTCTTGGGCCCGAGATCGTTTCTTCGAGTTCCGACCTCCAAAAGACCCCGTCTTAGTTCCGGGTTTCTTTGCATCCATCGCCTCTCTTCTCAGCTGCGGGGTGATTGTGCCTGTTCCCGAAACAGAACGATTCACAGGGTTTTACTCAAACCTGTTCGTAGTGCCGAAAAAAGGCGGCGCGGTACGGCCCATTCTGGATCTCAAATTACTGAACAAAAGGGTCCGCCTGTGGCATTTCAGGATGGAGTCCCTTCGTTCAGTAATCGCTTCCATGGAGGCACAGGAATTCATGTGCTCAATAGACATTCAGGATGCCTATCTGCATGTCCCCATCTTTCCCGGGCATCAGAAATTCCTGCATTTCGCTATTCAGCAGGACCACTACCAGTTTGTCGCCCTGCCGTTTGGCCTCTCCACCGTGCCCAGAGTGTTTACAAAGATCATGGCGGCGGTGATGGCCCTGTTGAGGATCAGGGGTCTCGTCCTCTTTCTGTACCTCAACGACATTCTGATCAAAGCTCCGTCTTTTCCCCAGGCTCACCAAAGTCTTGCCATCATTCTCGACACCCTGTCCAGATTTGGATGGCTCGTAAACAAAAGGAAGTCCTGCCTTGTTCCGACTCAACGTCTGGTGTTTCTAGGCTTATTGTTCGACACCTGTCGATTGAGAGTCCTTCTTCCCAAAGAGAAGTTGATATCTTTGCGGCGAGGTGTACGTTCACTGCAGAGCCCCGAGCTTCCATCCTTTCGATCAGTCATGAAAGTCTTGGGAAAGATGGTGGCGACGGCCGAAGCAATTCCCTTTGCTCTATTCCACTCGAGACCGCTTCAACAGGCCATCCTGTCTCGGTGGAACAGGTTTGTCCTTTCGCTGGATCGTTTACTCCGCCTCTCATCTCGGGTCAAGCAGTCCCTCAATTGGTGGCTGACGTCACCTCTCATTGCCCTAGGCTAATCATTCCTTCCGATTCACTGGCAGATTTTGACTACGGACGGCAGCCTTCTCGGCTGGGGGGGCAGTGTTTCGCAATCAGACTGTCCAGGGTCGGTGGTCGACTCAAGAGACAATTCTGCCGATTAACGTTCTCGAGATACGGGCGATTTATCTGGCTCTCATTCACTGGGAAAGGCTTCTCAGGGGTCTGCCAATACGGATTCAGACAGACAATGCCACAGCGGTGGCATATGTCAACCACCAAGGGGGGAACACGGAGTTCTTCGGCTCTAGCGGAAGTGCCCAAGATTCTCCACTTGGCAGAAGTATCAGTCCCAGCGATATCCGCGGTGCACATTCCCGGCGTGGACAACTGGGCCGCCGATCTTCTCAGCCACGAGGGTCTCGCGGCGGGAAAGTGGTCCTTACACCCGGACGTCTTTCATCAGATTTGCCGTCGTTGGGGGACTCCGGACGTAGATATGCTGGCGTCTCGCCTGAACAGGAAGGTCCCACAATTCGTATCCAGGGCCCGAGATCCACTCGCAGTGGGCACCGATGCTCTCACCATTCCTTGGTCTCAGTTCAAGCACCCTATCTGTTCCCTCCCCTTCCTCCTCTTCCCAAACTGTTGAAGAAAGTCAAAGGCGGAAGGGGTACCAGTCATCCTCATCGCTTCGGATTGGCCCAGAAGGGCTTGGTTCGCGGACATCGTCAACCTTCTCGCAGACTCCCCCTGGAAGCTTCCAGACAGAGCAGATCTACTGTCTCGGGGTCCAATCTGCCACCCCAATTCTCTGCCGCTCAATTTAACGGCGTGACTGTTGAAACCACGGTTCTGAAACCGTCAGGTTTTTCGGACCGGGTGATTCACACCATGATCCGGGCTAGAAAGCAATCGTCTTCAAGAATTTATTATCGTACGTGGAAGGCCTATTTCACTTGGTGCGAGGCCAATGACATTCCGCCCATGTCCTTTTCTCTCCCTTCTATCCTGGCGTTCCTCCAGGCAGGCCTACATGCGGGCCTTGCCCACAGCTCTTTAAAAGGTCAAGTCTCGGCGCTTTCCATCCTGTTCCAGAAGACGTTAGCCTCCCGTCCGCAGGTCAAGACCTTTCTTCAGGGAGTGGCTCATGCGGCACCTCCGTACCGCGCTCCCGTGGATCCATGGGATCTTAATCTGGTCCTGGAGGCTCTTCAAGGGTCACCCTTTGAACCTCTCAGGGAAGTCTCCCTATCCCTTCTCTCCTGGAAAGTGGCCTTTCTGGTGGCCATCACCTCCATCCGGCGCGTGTCGGAATTGGCGGCCCTTTCTTGTCGCCCCCCTTTCTTGGTGCTCCACCAGGATAAGGTGGTCCTGCGGCCCCCACCTTCCTTCCTAAGGTGGTGTCTACTTTCGACCTAAATGAGGACATTGTTCTCCCATCCTTTTGTCCGGGTCCAATCCACCCTCTGGAGTGCTCCTTGAACAAGCTAGACCTGGCCTGTCTTTAACGGGCTGGCTGTTGAATCCTGGGTTCTAACCCCAGCCGGGTTTTCCTGAGAAGTGGTTGCCACTATGATTAATGCTCAGAAACCCACATCGGGTCGCATTTATCACCGCACCTGGAAAGCGTTGTTCGAATGGTGCAGAGAATGCTGTCGTTCTCCTCTTGCCTTCTCCATTCCGACTATTTTGCAGTTTCTTCAGACTGGTCTGGACTCAGGCCTAGCGCGTAGTTCCCACAAAGGCCAGATCTCTACTTTCAGTTTTGCTCCAGCTCTGGATTGCTTCTAAGCTACAGGTGAAGAC
This sequence comes from Dendrobates tinctorius, assembly GCF_039654945.1. Lineage (NCBI taxonomy): Eukaryota > Metazoa > Chordata > Amphibia > Anura > Dendrobatidae > Dendrobates > Dendrobates tinctorius. The sequence continues at coordinate 24,786,288 of NW_027361827.1, read as the reverse complement.
TTTCATTCAGAGAGTCTCCCACGTGGTACCTCCCTGGGTGCCTGGGACCTTAACTTGGTCCTTGATGTTCTACAGGAGTCTCCCTTCGAGCCGCTACAGGATGTCTCTCTGACCCACCTTTCATGGAGGATCGCCTTCTTTGTTGCGGTGACATCAATCTGGTGGGTATCGGAACTGGCCGTCTTTCCTGTAGAGACCCCCTTTCCTAATTTTTCACCAGGACAAGGTGGTTCTTAGGCCGTCCCCATCCTTCTTGCCCAAAGTGGTCTCTTCTTTTCACCTTAACTAGGGCATTGTCCTGCCCTCGTTTTCCCGACTCCAGTTCACCGTTTTGAGAGGGTCCTTCACACTCAGGACCTGGTGAGGGCCCTCAGAAGATGCGTCTCACAGATGGCGTCATTCTGCAAGACGAGCATCTTATTTTTTTTTCTTCCTGAGGGTCACAGGAAGGGGCTCGCCGCTTCAAAGTCTACAATAGCCAGGTGGATACGCTCGGCTATTCAGGAGGCTTACCGTGTCAGGTGAGCCTATCCCAGCGGGGATAAAGGCACATTCCATTTGGTGGGTGCCTCTTGGACAATTTGGCACAAGGCTGCGACAATTCTGCAGGCGGCGGTAGCACATCTCTAGACAGTTGGTATGTGGGGTTTGGTCTGTTCTGTCGGTTCCCCCACCCAGGGACTGACGTTGGACGTCCTGTGTCCCCCAATGAGGCGAAAGATAAACAGGAATTTTTGTGTACTCACTGTAAAATCTTTTTCTCCGAGCCACTCATTGGGGGACACAGCACCCACCCTGTTAGTCTGAAGTTTTGAGTATGTTTGTTTGGTTTGACGTTTTTTATACTCAGTTCTTGCTTTTGTTACTGCTTTGTCATGGAACTGGTTCGGCTGGAGCCAGTGTGCGGGTGTATACTGCAGAGGAGGAGCTAATCTTTTTGTGTTTACTTAGTGTCAGCCTCCTAGTGGCAGCAGCATAACACCCATGGTCCTGTATCCCCCAATGAGTGGCTCGGAGAAAAGTATTTTACGGTGAGTACACAAAAATCCCTGTTTTAAGAAACTTGTAAAATATCAGAGATAAATCTGTTTCCTTCCCCACTTATAATACGTCCCATCCCCACCCCTCCATTTTGGAGAAATTCTATTTGAAGTGAGCTTTTTAACAAATGTTACCTCATCCAAGTACTGATTCACATCTGCAGTTCTAGCATCTAGTCCTTCTGACCAGCTGAGAATGGATTGCAAATTAGAGGGAAAAATTTAGGGTTCCAGTCATATACAGGCCAAGTATAGAGTTGCTGTCACATGGTACAGTTTAGTCTGTAAAGTTTCTTTAACCCCTTTCCGATGTTGAGCGTAAATTTACGCCGACGTCTGACTCCCCTCCCTTTGATGTTGGCTCGAGCGGTGAGCTCACATCTTTCCCGGGACATGTCAGCTGTTTTGAACACTCATAGCAAGTGAGTAATTTTACTACATGGAGCCAATCTGATCATCACCTCTGTGTAGCAGTCGATCGGGTTGTGGCAGCTTCTATTGCATGCCAAAAGTAAAAAAAAATAAAAAAATACAACCGTTCAAATCACCTCCCTTTCGCCCCATTCAAAATAAAACAATAAAAAAAACAAGCATGCACCTATTTGGTATCGCTGTGTTCAAAATCGCCCGATCTATCAATACGAAAAAAGATTAACCTGATCGCTAAACAGCGTAGCGAGAAAAAAATTTAAAATGCCAGAATTACGTTTATATGGTCGCCACCACATTGTATTAAAATGCAATAGCGGGTTATCAAAAGATCGTAGCTGCACGAAGATGGTATCATTAAAAATGAATGTCAGGTTGGCACGCAAAAAATAAGCCCTCACCCAACCCGAGATCATGAAAAGTGGAGACGCTACGGGTATTTGAAAATGGCGCAATTTATATTTATTTTTTAAACAAAGTGCAATTTTTTTACACCGCTTAGATAAAAAAGAACCTAGACATGTTTGCTATCTATGAACTTATAATTACCTGGCAAATCATAATGTCAGGTCAGTTTTAGCATTTAGTGAACTTGGTAAAAAAAAAAGCCAAACAAGTGTGGGATTTCACTTTCTTTTTTTGCAGTTTAACCGCACTTGGAAAATTTTTTTCCCGTTTTTAGTACATGACATGGTAAAACCAATGATGTCATTCAAAAGTACAACTCGTCGTGCAAAAAAGAAGCTCTCACACTTCCATATTGACAGAAAAATAAAGTTATTGCTCTGAGAAGGGGAGCGAAAAATGAAATCGCAAGACCGAAAATACCTCCGGTCAGGAAGGGGTTAAAGTACATTTACCCTTTAAATGGGAGGTGGCGATTTTATTAAGTGATTATGAAAATCAATGTTTAGTACATAATCAAATTTACCAGTTTAATAGGGTTTTCTATTGATTTTATACTTAACCACTGCCATTTTCATTTGGGGAGTGTAAAAATCTGAGCAGGACAGTTATACACCTGATGGCAGCCCCTAGGCATAAGAGCCTGCGGTCGGACACGGCCACATCTCTTGTATTGAGGTCACACCTCTTGCCTCTAGATGTGACCTGGGCGCGCCCCTTGAACTGTCCAGGTCACAGCTATGGGAGGAGATTGCTGCCGTTTTGTTGTAGCCTGCAGCGTTTGTGGTGGGCTTCATTCTCCCCTGTCTGCGCTGTGTGCGTGATGACAGGCGGTACTGGAAAGAGGAAGTGTGGAGGTCCCAGGTGAGGGGAGTATCTGGAGCTGTAATCTCAGCTTGTCAGTATTACGGTACAGGCTGTGATCACCGCTCACTGCCGACCTGTTAGGGCACAGCTGGGATAATCACACTGCTGGGCTTTGAACACACTGAACAGGACGCAGTGCTGTTTGATAGCTGAGGGAGGGTAAGTGCAAGTGTTTTGTTTTTTTCTTTCTATGAATTGAATATATGGAACCATATATACTAGAATGATAGACATATGCTAGGAGAATCGAGTGGCCACATATGCCAGGAGGATGGCGGTGTCACACGGTGGCTGTGGTTAGCACTGCAGCCTTGCAGCGCTGGGGTCCTTAAGTTCAAATCCCACCAAGGACAACATCCGCAAGTAGCTCCAATAGGTACCGCAATGATACTGTCTGTAAAATGCTGTGGAATTAATTGCTTTATGTAAGTGAGTAAAACAAATAAAATATGCTAGGAGGATAGAGGGGCCATAGATGCTCTGAGCGGTGTACTTTCTGGCGTCCCCTCTATTCAGAGCCGCTGAGTCTCATGGAGCGCAGCTGGACCGGGAGTGGCTACTGCTACAGCCTATGGTGCTTGGTTCTCTAAATAAGGCTCCATAGCCTTTGGATGTTGGATTTGGGGATTGTCGTATGAATGCCATGGAGTACGGCGAACCTGCATGGGAACTTTGTTTTCTAATAAATTGAACGAGGGCCAGTGTCTTTATTTCTCTTGTTTTATTTTTTTTCCTGTTTCCATTTGTGGGCCTGCATGGGTTTTTGCTTTTTCAGTTAAATTAGTGGATCATGGAACATGTTGGAGTATTTATTTTTCTGCCTATGTTTTTCTTTCATTATTGCGTTAGTAATGGGAATTTTGCAGAATTGAGAGTCCTCAGTGGTTGATACCTTTTAATGGCTAACTGAAAAGATGGTGACACATTGCAAGCTTTCGAGACTACTCAGGTCTCTTCATCAGGCATTGACTAATACAACATCTGAAGAATCACATATATATATGCACAACACAGCACAGAAAAAATGCAATAGATAAGACAAGTGACGTGAAGCAGAATTATCATTATGGGATAGGGAGAAACATAAATATTGGACTAGTTCATAGATAAGGCGTCTGGATGTTTTATTGTCCTCTGATTGTGGTCTCCTAATGTGTTGTGATGCCCCCACAGGGTCTTGGCAAATTCCTTAATTGATGTAAAAAGACATAAATCCATGCGACACATTCATTCCAGCACTGAGAGTGTCAAAGGTTGTCATAAATTTATACTCCCAAACCCTCCTGTCTCTCTGAGATGTGAAGTTACTTTTCAATACCAGTAATTTCATATCCATGGGGTTGTTGTGATCAGGCATACAAAAATGTTTTGCCACAGGTAGATCCATTCTTTTTTCTCTTATTGTGTGACGATGAGCATTCATCCTTGTTCTAAGCTTTTGCCCTGTCTAAGCTTTTGCAGCTTGTGATACTCTGCTTTTCTAACCCCAGTTTGAACCAGCGAGCAGCACCAACTAAGACTCTGTGCTGCCGGCTGTCCTCGTTGTCATTGTCTACTTGTCAGTACCACTGGCAGACACCAACAAAATGGCTCCGCACTGTGATCCTAAACTTCATTCTTCCTTATCTTTTAACAAACACCCAGAAGAGGAGGAGAGGGGTGATGTCATCCATGATCAGACTTCATCCACATTTACTGCAGTCGTAACATGAGCTTTACACTAGGTTTTGTGGCAAATTTCAGCAGCTGCTCCTCCTAGTGTTTAGTATAATAGAAATGCCAAACAATTTTAATTACTTTTTATATTTTACTCCATTAAAAATTATATTTTTTACTATATTTAAATCATTAGTTCTTAATATTTTTTTTTTTTCCAATTGTTGAGAGAAGAAATTTTTTGTTTCCATGGCACCTTCCCTTTTTATCCAAATCATGGCTGGTCATCTGTCATGTCAAGAACTAATTATAAAGTGAGCACAGCAGGAAGATTTTAGATGGTTTGGTCAATGTGTTTTACACATTTTGTCTTGCAGACTCTATAGCGGTTGTATCATATACTTTACAAAGCAAGATGGTTAATTATTACGATCTTTTTATATTTCAGGTCCGATTGTCTTTCACAGGACTTGAATAGTCCTAAACCACAGTTTGTTCGGGAAGTCTTGGAAAAATGCATGAGGTAGAACCATTCACTATCGCCACTTGATAAAATCTTTTAGGGTATGGGCACATGTACAGGAATTGACAGCGCTTTGGATGCAGCGTCCAAAGCGTTGTCTATGGAACGCAGGTAAATCCGCATGTGATCACTAAACTGTGCGGAATCACCGCGTCCAATACATTGTACGGGTGGACTTTATCTTGCGGAGGCGTTTACTGATCGTGTGCACGTACTTACTTTCTGAAATGTAACACTTGCATATTTCAGTCAAGTGAACAACTCCTAAGGCCTGTTTCACACTTCAGTTTTTTTGTTTCAGTTAAAATCCGCCAAAATGGCGGAAAGCGGATCCGTTGCTAACTGATGTGAATGGATGCCACCGGACCGTTTGCATGGTCCGTCCAGGCATGTCGGCAGACGCAAAAAAATTGACGGATCCGCAAAAAAAGGTTAAGATCCGCCGGTAATGCAAATCAATGGGGAAAAAAACGGATCCGCCAAAAAAATGGCGGATTTTGACTGATGGTCAAAAACGGAAGTGTGAAACAGGCCTAAGGCAATCTGTCCTGGTTGCTGAAAGTGGCTGACAAAAGCACAATGTTAATGCTCATTTGCTCTTTGCCAAGGAATGGCGTACTCTTTTGATGAAGACATTTACCCTATTTTGGCCTTTTTAAGCAGGGTTTGTTTAATTGAAACACTTTTTATATGCCATATCCTCTACACACTTTTAAATATGAGTTTAACTTTGTCTAGTTAGCACCCTATGCAGTGACATTGTTGCATGGTCAGTGGACCATTCAGTAAGTGTTGACTTAAAAAATTCATCAAACTCAAATCATATTCTGCATGTTAATTAAAAATAGTGGTGTATATATGTGTGTGTATGTATATGTGTGTGTATATATATATATATATATATATATATATATATATATATATATATATATATATATATATATATATATATATATATATATATAATATATGTTCAGTGACTTGCGAAAGTATTCAGCCACCCCCTTTGCATTTTTCAGATTTTACAACCTGGGATTTCTCTGGCTTTTTTTTTTTTTTGGAGCGTTTGCACTGGTTGAAGTAAAGAAGTTGACTAAAACTCTATTTATTTTTGTTTTATTTTTATTTTGAAGCAAACAACCAATAGGGCAAAATAACTGAAAACTTTGATGTGCCTAACTATAACAGCCCCCCAAGTTAATACCTCATAGAGCCTCCTTTTGTGGCAATTACTGCTGCATGTTCCTTTGGATAAGTCTATCAGCTTTCCACATCTTGACACTGGGATTTTTGCCCACTCCTCAAGGAAAAACTGCTCCAGCTCCTTCAAGTTGGATGGCTTCTTCTTGTGAACAGCAATAACATAGTAACATAGTTATTAAGGTTGAAGGGAGACTTTAAGTCCATCTAGTTCAACCCATATCCTATCCTAACTTGCCCTAACATGTTGATCCAGAGGAAGGCAAAAAAACCCCATGTGGCAACAGTAAGCTTCACATTGGGGAAAAAAATTCCTTCCCGACTCCACATACGGCAATCAGACTAGCTCCCTGGATCAACGCAATATTAAGGAGACTAGTGTATATACCCTGTAATATTATACTTTTCAAGAAAGGCATCCAGTCCCTTCTTAAATTTTAGTAGTGAATCACTCATTACAACATCATATGGCAGAGAGTTCCATAGTCTCACTGCTCTTACAGTAAAGAATCCGCGTCTGTGAGTATGCTTAAACCTTCTTTCCTCCAGACGTAGAGGATGCCCCCTTGTCCCCGTCACAGTTCTAAGAGTAAAAAGATCATTAGAAAGGTCTTTGTATTGTCCCCACATATATTTATACATTGTAATAAGATCACCCCTAAGCCTTTGATTCTCCAAACTAAATAACCCCAAGTGTAATAACCTGTCTTGGTATTGCAGACCCCCTAGTTCCCTAATAACCTTGGTCGCTCTTCTCTGCACCCGCTCCAGTTCAGCTATGTCTTTCTTATACACCGGAGACCAGAACTGTACACAGTATTCTAAGTGTGGTCGCACTAATGACTTATATAGAGGTAAAATTATGTTCTCCTCATGAGCATCTATGCCTCTTTTAATGCATCCCATTATTTTATTTGCCTTTGCAGCAGCTGCTTGACTCTGGCCACTAAATGTGAGTTTGTCGTCCACCCATACACCCAGGTCTTTTTCAGTGACTGTTTTGCCCAGTGTTTTACAATTAAGCACATAATTATACAACTTGTTCGTTCTACCCAAGTGCATGACCTTACATTTATCCCCATTAAAGCTCATTTGCCATTTATCAGCCCAAGCTTCTAGTTTACATAAATCCTCCTGTAATATAAAATTGTCCTCCTCTGTATTAATTACCCTGCAGAGTTTAGTGTCATCTGCAAATATTGAAATTCTACTCTCTATGCCCCCTACAAGGTCATTAATAAATATGTTAAGAAGCGGGCCCAAAACTGACCCCTGTGGTACCCCACTGCTAACCGTGACCCAGTCCGAGTGTGCTCCATTAATAACCACCCTTTGTTTCCTATCCCTGAGCCAGCTCTTAACCCAGCTACACATATTTTCCCCTATCCCCATTGTTCTCATTTTATGTATCAACCTTTTGTGTGGCACTGTATCAAAAGCTTTTGAAAAGTCCATGTACACCACGTCCACTGCATTCCCTTGGTCCAGTCCGGAACTTACCTCTTCATAAAAGCTTATCAGATTAGTCTGACAGGAACGGTCCCTTGTAAACCCATGTTGATATTGGGTCATGAGGTTATTCTTCTTCAGATACTCCAGTATAGTATCTCTTAGAAAACCTTCCAGGATTTTACCCACAGTTGAGGTTAAACTTACTGGCCTATAATTTCCAAGTTCAGTTTTTGTCCCCTTTTTGAATATTGGCACCACATTTGCTATACGCCAGTCCTGTGGTACAGACCCTGTTATTATGGAATCTTTAAAGATTAAAAATAGTGGTCTATCTATGACTGTGCTTAATTCCTGCAGTACTCGGGGGTGTATCCCATCCGGGCCCGGGGATTTGTCAATTTTAGTGATTTGTAGACGCTGCCGTACTTCCTGCTGGGTTAAGCAGGTGACATTTAATGGAGAATTTTTATCCCTTATCATGTTATCCGTCATGGGATTTTCTTGTGTAAATACTGTTGAAAAAAAGTCATTTAGCATATTGGCTTTTTCCTCATCCACCATTTCACCCAGACTATTTTTAAGGGGACCAACACTATCATTTTTTAGCTTCTTACTATTTATGTAGTTAAAGAATATTCTGGGATTATTTTTACTTTCTCTGGCAATGAGTCTCTCTGTCTCAATCTTTTGCTGTCTTGATTTGCTTTTTACAGAATTTATTTAATCTTCTGTATTTATTTAACGCCTCATCACTACCTACTTGCTTTAATTCTCTAAATGCTTTATTTTTATCTCTTATTGCGCCCCTTACAGCTCTATTTAGCCATAGTGGTTTTCCTCCTATTTCTCGCATGTTTATTCCCATACGGTATATATTGTGCACAGGTCCTATTCAGGATGCTAATAAATGTCTCCCATTTTCTTTGTGTATTTTTATGTCTCAGGATATCGTCCCAGTTAATTGCACCAAGATCATCTCTCATCCGTTGGAAATTTGCCTTCCTGAAGTTTAGTGTCCTTGTAACCCCTCTACTACACATCTTATTAAAGGATACATGAAAACTTATTAATTTGTGATCACTATTACCCAAGTGACCCTCAACCCTTACATTTGATATGCGGTCTGGCCTGTTGGTTAATATTAGGTCTAGCAGTGCCCCCCCTCTTGTTGGGTCTTGAAGTGTGATCACAGATTCACAATTTGATTGAGGACTGGGCTTTGACTGGGCCACTTCAAAACATTTTGAGTCTGTCTTGTTCAAAGGTGATCCAGGTTTTGCTCCAGAATATCCCTGTATTTTGCATCATTCATCTTCCCCCTTGACTAGGACCATTGTCCCTGCCGGAAAACATCCCCACAGCATGATTCTGCCACCACAATGTTTCGTTGTGGGAATAGTGTTCTTGGGTTGATGAGCTGTTGGTTTGGCGCCAGACATGGCGTTTGCCTTTTTTGCCAAAAAGGTAAATTTTGGTCTCCTCTGACCGCAGCACCTTCCTCCATACATTTGGTGAGTCACCCACTTGTCTTTTGGCAAACTCAAAACGGGCTTTATACTTTTTCCTAAGTACAGTCTTTTTTTTTTTTTTTTTTCCCCCACTCTTCCATAAAGGCCACCTCTATGGAGTGTACGGCTTATCGTGGTCATATAGACAGATACTCCAGTCTCTGCTTGGGAACTCTGCAGCTCCTTCAAAGTTACCTTTTGGTCTATGTGCTGCCTTTCTGAAAAATGCCCTCCTTGCCTGGGGCTGAGAGTTTTGGTGGGCGGCCCTCTCTTGGCAGGTTTGTTGTGGTACCATGTTCTTTGCATATGATGGTGCTCTGGAGGATCATCAGGATTGGGATATATACCTTTATACCAAATCTGATTAAAAACATATTTAAACACAGGTTATAAAATAACAAAATGAGTAAAAAGACAAAAGGATGGGGTGTGAATACTTTCTCAAGCCACTGTATGTATATCACATTTTTCTATTGCAAAAAATTTGGGAATCTACATCAGTGTGAACTTTTCCTTGGTATATGTTTACCAGTCTGTGTTTTTTATTCCAGACTTTCTTACCACCAACGAATATTGGATATTGTACCCTCATCGTTTTCTGCATTATACCCAGCTGAGCCAAAATGCATATTCAAATATGGTGATGAGAGTAGCAGTAAGTTGGCATTTTTGTATGATACTTTCTATCTGACAATAAATAAAATAAGATCAAAAACTGGCCAGTTTTTGCCTGGAGACATTTTTTTAAAATTGGAACCTGTAATGTCCTAAACCACTATTTGCCTGTAGATAGTGATAATATGCTGGTAAATAGTGTTTAAAGGGAATCTGCCACTAGAGTTTTGTTGATCCAAGGCAGTATGAATCATAGCCTGGCTGTAGGCCGGGTATGTTGTATTCTGAAATGCTATGGCATTTCATAAAAAAATTGGTTTGATGCTTGCTGTGGGCACTTGTATTTTTGAGGAGGATTTTGAGCGTATTCTCAGTTTCTGCTCCAAAAAGATTACATGGTGAAAGACCTGTCAAATTAGCAATGAATGGAGAAGCAGGCTGGGGCCGCACCGAACTACTCGCCTCTATTCCTATAGTTCCCGACAAGCTTTTCGCACTGTTTTCATGCAGCCAGACTCTGATCTATACTGATTGTGATTTGGACAGTATGTATCTAGTGACCCAGGCTGCGTAATAATCGGTGACTGTAATGTCATCTTGCACTGCCCTGATTGGAGGTGAGCAGCTCTGTAGAGGATATAAATCATTTTATCCCTGTAGCCTTTGCTTCTTTACTGTAAGGCAGATATGATGTAAATGTTTGAGATGTCCAGATTAGCAAGATATCTGCAGGTAAACATTGTTTTTGGAGATGAGTTTCCCTGTAATGAGCAAAATGTGTAAAATGCATGTAGTGAACAAAAGCCAACAGATCTGGTATCTCTTATTGTCATTTCAGTATGTTGACAGTATAGAAAAATGTGCCCAGGAAGAATTGAGCCAAAATTTTCATAAACTAATACGTTTTCACTGACCCCTTTCTTAACATGTGCATTTTGTTTCCGATTTAGGTGCTCTACCTGGATATGCGGTTGCTATTAACTTGACCAGTTCCATAAAAAATAAGGCCACTAGTGAAGATATTTTTAGTATTTTAAAAGATGTGCAAAACCCTAACCAAGATGACGATGATGGTAATGTATTTTTTTTTTTTAAATATGGTCATATTTCATACCACCATTTTAGCTTCTCACTGGGCAATCACAATTTACATGTTTGCTTTCTTTTAGATGAAGGAATGAGCTTTAACCCACTGAAGATAGAGGTGTTTGTTCAGTCCTTGCTCAATTTGGCTTCAAAATCTTTTAGTCATTCATTTAGTGCACTTGCAAAGTAAGTAAATTGAGAACAACATTATTGCATAGATTTACAACCTTGACTTGATCTGCATAGTTACAATTTTTTTAAAGGCAGTCTTTCACATTTGACCAATCTAAACAATTAATATGGTCAGGTCAAGATTGCTCTAATCAGCTGCCTTGTTGTTGAGAAATCCTCTGTTATCAATTTATATAAATGACTTCTCCCAGGTTCTGGGGAGAATGCTGCCTGGAAGATGACTCATCCCCCCACCCCCCCTTCATGTAAAATCGGCTCTTGAGGCAGAGTTATCTGTGTGATAGCCACCCTCTGCTTTCCTTAAGTCTCATGGCAGAGCTGTGTGTGATTATAACTGACACATCTGCAATGTTGTTGCAATACAGCAGAGCTCAGAGAGCTGCAAAAAATGTTTGCAAGAAGACAAACTTAATTTCTCCTGTTCTGTTTAGTGACTTGTCTGACTGGTAACTCCCCCTTCATATAAAATAATCTCTGGAGGGAGAGTTATCTTTCAGGAAGAGTTCATTTACATATAGTCATAAAAGATTATTTCTCAACAACAAGGCAGCTGAAATGAGACCTACAGGGATTACTTTTTTTTTCCAGCAGTCTATAACCTGTATGTCCATATTAAGTCTAGTTAGGTTAAATGTGGTGACAGATTCCCCTTTTAAAGGTTTTATTTTGTTGTATTTTAGTTTACTCATTTTATTTTATTTTTTAAAGGTTTCATGATGTATTTAAAGTCCTGTCCGACACCGAGGAAGGAAAACTTCATATTCTGAGGGTGGTGTATGATGTCTGGAAAAATCATCCTCAGGTAGTTATGTTTTTTTTTTAAAAAAAAGACAGTTTATTATTAGAACAGTGTTCAGATGTGGAAAAAGGCTTTTATTTTTTTTTTTATACTTTTTCTGCAGATGATTGCAGTACTCGTGGATAAAATGATCCGAACGCAGATTGTCGATTGTGCTGCTGTAGCTAACTGGATATTTTCCCCAGAGTTATCTCCTGACTTTACTAGGTAAAATACATATGATGTACTGGTATGTCAAATGTCGGCTCCCTGTCTTTGGGCAGTCTCGCATGTCCAGATAATTCTGGTACAGGAAAAACCGGTACCGGAGCTGTCCCTGTGGACACGTAGTACTTCCGTGTGGAAACCGTGTGCCGCATCAGGACCACACGGATGGCGCCGCGAATAAGCACTACAGTAAGTGATGTTCTCGCCGGCTGGTGCTGACCGCGGCTGATTCTTCTCTCCTACTCTGCCGGCAGGAGAGAAGAATGAATGAAAACCTGACGTGGGGTCCCTCTCATTTTCTGAACCAACCAGACGAAACTTACAGCTGGGGGATGCAGCCCTCAGCTGTCAGCTTCAGCCAGGTTGGTTGTGAAGAATAGAGGGGTCCCCATGCTGTTTTTTTAATTATTTAAATAATAATTTTTTTGTGTGGGTCCCCCATTTTAATAGCCAGTAAAAGCGAAGAATACAGCTATGAGCTGATATTAATAGCCTGGGAAGCTCCAGGCGTATTACCCCCTTTACAGGCTATAAATGTCTGCACGAGCCATCAGCTTTCCCTTTGCTGGGTTAAGCGGGAGCCCATGCCATTTTTTTTTTTAATGAAAAATTATCTTTTAATAATACATGTACAGAAAGCTTCACTAATTGTATGTCACTGATATCATTCTATCTATTCTATGTGTATATACTCGATGTAATCTATTCTGTCCTGTCGGGTCCTGCTGTGATTTTACTGTACACGGCTGCTGAATTAACAGCCTTTCAAAGGCAACGCTCGCATGGTCCCTGAGTGCTGTGTGATTTCCCCCCCCCCCCCCCCCCCTTCCTCGTACTGATTGACTTGCATTGGCGAGTCTCGTCCCAGATACCTGGCAAATCACAGCTTGCTGCATTTTTTTCATTAAGATTTCAGCTAAGAAATAAAGTCAGATGAGATGTAACCCACAAAGAAAAAAAAAATAAAAATCCCTACTCAGGTCTGTCGTCTGTTAATGGAAATATATGGGTCTTCCACCTTTACTTTTAGTATAAGGGTATGTGCACACGTTGCGGATTCTGCTGCGGATTTTTCCATGTGGATTTGGCTAAATCCGCAGGTAAAATGACCTGCGTTTTACCTGCGGATTTTGTGCGGCTTTCCCCTGCGTTTTTACACCTGCGGATTCCTATAATAAAGCAGATTTAAAAACGCTGCGGATCCGTACAAAGAATTGACATGCTGCTGTTTCAAATCTGCAGAAAATCTGCACGGATAAATCCACAGCATGTGCACAGCGTTTTTTGTTTTACTTTGATTAGAATGGTACTGTACACCGCAGCAGAATCTGCTGCAGATCTGCAACAGAATCCGCAACTTGTGCACATACCCTAAAACCTCTGGAAAAGCGAAACTACTCCTTGCCCATTCAAAACAAATTCAGCGAATTCTGCACTCCCAAATCAAAATTTTCCCTCCCTTCTGAGCCCCCCAGTGTGCCTAAACTGCAATTAGCCTCCACATGTTTGGCATATCTGTAGCGATGAGAGCCTGCCTAATTTACAGGTGCATGAGCTCGACACAATGTACGGGCACTACAACGTACTGGTCACTACAGTGACAGTTTGCAATTTTCACTTAATGTCCATTGCTGCTTGTTTCTGGGAAAACACCCATGGAGTCAAAATCATCTCTACACATGTAGATAAATTCCCAAAGGGGTATAATTTCCCAAATGGGGTCACTTTGGGGTGTGGGGGGTTCTGCTTTTCTAGCACTTAGTGGCTCTGTATATAGAGTCCGAAAACTGTTCTAGGAAAATCTGCGCTCCGTCCTTCCCCCTTGTGGCTAAAGTACTGTACAGCCACATATGGGGTATTTCTACATTCAGCAAAATTGTGGGACAAATGTTGGTGGTATTTTTACTAATTTCCCAGTGTGAAAATGTGAAATCTGGGGCTAAAACAAAATTTTAGTGGTAAAAATGTAAATTACTTTTTCTTTACTGCCCAATGGTGTAAAATTCTGTGACATACCTGTGGTGTCAGTGTGATCGCTGTACCCCTAGATTAATTAATTGAGAGGCGTAGTTTGTGAAATGGAGTCTCTTATGGGAGTTCTGCTGTTCCGGCACTTGAGGAGCTTTGCCAATATGTCATGGCACAGTCAAAGCAGTGCAGAAAAATATGTACCGTATTTTTCGGACTATAAGACGCACCCCAATTTTCAGAAGGAAAATGGGGAAAAAAATAATGTGCCAAATGGGGGTCCGTCTTACAGTCCGAATTCAGCTTACCCAGAAGGGGATCCGGCACAGGTGGAGGAGTAGTCACATGGGTCATTCGGTGGCCAGGCTCGTGCGGTGGCGGCTCTGTGCTGGGGCAGGTTGGTTGTGCTGGGGCAGGGGTAGCTGTGCAGGGGCAGGTGGGCCTCTGCGGGGCGGTGGAGCCGCCGCCCCTGCACAGGAGCACAGCCCGCCGCCGCCACCACCGCACCACAGAGCCCTGCCCGCTGCCACCACTGCACCGCAGAGCCCCAGAGGTGAGTATATTGCGACCATAAGACGCACCCCCCACTTTCCCTCAAAATTTTGGGGGAAAAAAGTGCATCTTATGGTTCGAAAAATACGGTACTTCAATATGGCGCTTCTTCCCTACTGAACTTTGCACTGTGCCTCAAAAGTAGTTTTCGACCACATATTGGGGTATTTGCGTACTCAGGGAAAATTGCACTACAAATTTTGTGGTCCATTTTTCTCGTGCTACCCTTGAGAAAATAAAAAAAAATTGGAAAAAAAACATTTTTTGTGGTAATGTTTTTTTTTTTTTTTCACGCTCAATATTATAAACTTCTGTGAAGCACCTGGGAGTTCAAGGTGGTCACCACACATTCAGATAAGTTCCCTGAGAGGCCTAGTTTCCAAAAAGGAATCACTTGTGAGATGTTTACACTGTTTAGGCACTTCAGGGGCTCTCCAAACAGGACATGGCATCTGCTAATTACTGCAGCATATTTTACGTTCAAAAAGTCAAATGGTGCTTTTTCAAATGGCGCACGCAAACAGTGGTTTTCCCTGACATATGGGGTATGGGTGCTCAGGAGAAATTGCACAACAATTTTTGGGCTCCATTTTCTGCTGTTACCCTTATGAAAATAAAAACATTTGGTTCTAAAGTGAAATTTTTGTGAAAAAAGAAAAAAAAAATTTTCCCCTCATTCTACCAGTTTTTGGATTCATTTTACATTTTGATCGGACTATTCTGAACACGACAGTATCATGTGATGTGGTGTTGTTAATATTTTTAAAAAGGGTGATTTGAGTTTTAGGTGACTTGAAGCTGCAATCATCCTATCTCTTGTACTAGACATAGTCGTGATTTTAGCTATGCATATTTCCTATGAACACCAGCTAAATGCTGGCTTTCACTGAAGTAGTGGAACGACAGGTACTGGGGTTTTCAGGAGGCCCTGGCTGTCCTGACAATCCATTGGTGCCTCACTTCACGGTGGTGTCAATGAATACAAGGAATGGAACACATCTCTTGTTAGTGTGTTTTTAAATGCTGCTATCAAAGATTGACATTGGCATTTCGCAGGTTAAGCTGCGGGCGGGGTTCCACTCCATCCACACCACGGCGGTTAGAGCCAGATGATTCAATAAATCAGCGTTCATATGCTGGGAAATATGTGGTCTGTGCTTGCCTGTCATGAAGGGGTTAAAGCGAATCTGTCAGTAGTATGAACCCTCTTAAACTGTCTATATGGGCATGCAGGTTATAGGAAGCAGAGTAAAGTGATACCTTGATATCTACGATCCAATGTTTTATTCCAGAGAGCGCCATGTTTTTATTATATATAAATGAACTGTTCCAGATTAGGGGCAGAACATTGATCAAAGTGAGAATCTGCCTCCAGAGCTTATTTTTAATAAAAGGATGTGTTATCTGTGTGAGACATGTAACACAGTAAAGTAGAACTGAGTTTTGTCTCATAACAAACCTTTTGGCAGCTGCAACTCTCACAGCTCTGCTGTACTGCAACACAGACTAGACTGCCTGTGAGATGGAACCTGCA
The DNA here is from genome assembly GCF_039654945.1 of Dendrobates tinctorius. Lineage (NCBI taxonomy): Eukaryota > Metazoa > Chordata > Amphibia > Anura > Dendrobatidae > Dendrobates > Dendrobates tinctorius. The sequence continues at coordinate 24,770,255 of NW_027361827.1, read as the reverse complement.
GATGTCAGTTATAATTACACACAGCTCTTTAACCCCTTCACTACCAAGGGTGGTTTGCACGTTAACTCCCGGGCCAATTTTTACAATTCTGACCACTGTCCCTTTATGAGGTAATAACTCTGAAACGCTTCCATGGATCCCGGTGACTCTGACATTGTTTTCTCGTGACATATTGTACTTCATGTTAGTGGTAAAATTTAATTCAAATAACTTGCATTTATTTGTGGGAAAAAAATGGAAATTTGGCAAAAAAATTTAAAATTTCGCAATTTTCCAACTTTGAATTTTTGTGCCCCTAAATCACAGAGATACGGCACACAAAAAACTTAAGTAACATTTCCCACATGTGTACTTGAAGGGAAGGAGCGCCGTTTGACTTTTTCAATGAAAAATTGGCTGGAATTCAGATCGGACGCCATGTCACGTTTGGAGAGCCCCTGATGTACCTAAGCAGTGAAACCCCCCATAAGTGACCCCATTTTGGAAACTAGACCCCCCAAGGAACTTATCTAGATATGTGGTGAGAACTTTGAACCCACAAGGGCTTCATAGAGTTTATAACGTACAGCGGTATAATTACAAAATCATATTTTTCCACAAAAATGATCTTTTCACCCCCAATTTTTATTTTCCCAAGGGTAACAGGACCCTAAAACTTATTGTGCAATTTGTCCTGAGTACGCTGATACCCCATATGTGGATGTAAACGACTATTTGGGCGCATGGCAGAGCTCAGAAGGGAAGCAGCGCCATTTGACTTTTTTTGGCTGGAACGGAGATCGGACACCATGTCGCGTTTGGAAAGCCCCTGATGTACCAAAACAGTGAAAACCCACCACAAATGACACCATTTTGGAAACTAGACCCCCCCATGGAACTTATCTAGATGTATGGTGAGCACTTTGAACCCCCCCAGTGCTTCACAGAAGTTTATAACGCCCGGGCGTGAAAATAAAAAAATCGTATATTTTCCACAAACATGATCTTTTAGTCACCAATTTTTTTATTTTCCCAAGGGTACCAGGAGAAATTGGACCCCAAAAGCTGTTGTCAAATTTGTCCTGAGTACACACATGTGGGAGAAAACTACTGTATGGGCACACGTCGGGGCTCGGAAGGGAAGTAGTGACGTTTTGGAATGCAGACTTTGATGGAATGGTCTGCTGGTGTCACGTTGCCTTTGGAGAGCCCCTGATGTACCTAAACAGTAGAAACCCCCCCACAAATGACCCCATTTTGGAAACTAGACCTCCCACGGAAGTAATCTATATGTGTGGTGAACACTTTGAACCCCCAAGTGCTTCACGGAATTTTATAACGCCCGGGCGTGAAAATAAAAAAATCATTTTTTTTCCACAAAAATGATATTTTTGCCCCCAATTTTTTATTTTTCTAAGAGTAACAGGAGAAATTGGACCCCAAAAGTTGTTTTGCTATTTGTCCTGAGTAGGCTGATACCCTATATGTGGGGGTAAAACACTGTTTGGGCGCATGGCAGAGCTTGGAAGGGAAGGAGCACCATTTGACTTTTTCAACGCAGAATTAGCTGGAATTGAGATCAGACACCATGTTGCGTTTGGAGAGCACCTGATATGCCCAAACAGTGGAAACCCCCCAATTCTAACTCCAACCTTAACCCCAACACACCCCTAACCCTAATCTCAGCCCTAGCCCTAACCCTAATGGGAAAATGGAAATAAATACATTTTCTTTTAATTTTATTTTATTCGATCGTCCATGACAGCACCACCAGAGAGAGGGGATCCGCCCTTTAGGAACAGGAAACCTACAGATACAAAAAGGGTGGCACCTCTCCCACGCATCAGTTGGTTTCCTGTTCCTAGAGGACAGGACTCTCTACAGATCGTCCGTCAGAATCATCATGGAATACCCAGGCCGGCTGACCGACCCAGGTAGCGAGGGGGTCTCCTACCTCGGTCAGTGCGGGGTCCCTGGAAGCGCCACGGTGGGGCCGGGTAGGTCACCACGACAGTGGATGAAGCAGGTGGAGCAAGGGTCCGGTGGATGCCGTCTCCAGAGCCAGCACCTGGTAGGTATGCCCCGGTGCGCTTCCCCAGGCCCGGTCCTCCGGGTCAGTGCTGTCTCCTGGCCGGGCTCATGGCGGCGGGCGCGGGGGGTGCTGGCACTCCGGGCGGGCCTGCGCGGCTCCTTCGCGCGCGCTCCCGCAGGGCTCTGTGAGCGGCGGAAGTGACGCGGCGGAAGGGGCGGAGCGATAGCGCCGATACCGGAAGTCGGGTGCCGGCGGCCTCCGGTCGAGCGCCGCGGGTGCATGCCGGTCCGGGGGTCGCGCGGCGACCCGGCGAAGGCGAGGGGGGCCGGAGCATGGGGGAGGGAACGCAAATGCCGGGTGGGTGGTGCTAGGGCAGTATGCCTGCTGACCCGGACAGGAGGCCATATAAGGCAGATGGGGACGCCGCTGGGGTGCTTCTGAAGGCCCCAGCAATGGAGACGTCGGAAGCCCCCTTAGTCCAGCAGGACGAGACGCAGGAACACCCGCAGAAACAGGCGAGTGGCCAGCAGAAGAGACAGAAACGAACCAGCGACCAGAGCCGCGAAAGTTCCTCCAGAAAGGACCCCCCTGCCTCCCTCCGTGATCCGGTACCTGCCTCATCTGCATGGGTAAGAGATCTCCGTGAATGTACCCTGATGCAGTGTTCCTTTATGTTTTTTTTCAGGGGAAGAAGGTTACGGGAAAACAGAAACACAGGGAATGTGCCCTCTGTAGTTCCCCCCTACCAGATGGCCACCCTAAAAAATTATGCCAGCCATGCATACGGCAGACGGTAGCGGAAGAGACACCTGACTTCACTTCAAACCTGAGAGACATGATCAGGGCAGAAATGAAAGCTTTACCTCAAAGAGAACCTTCTAGAAGAAGAGAGGCTAGTGGTTCGGGCTCGGAGGCTTCAGTCGCCCCTGGGAAAGGGGACAATTCCTCGGACTCCTCGGCCTCCTCGTCGTCTTCCTCGGATGAAGACTCTAGCCGGTTCTGCTTCCCCTTAGAACAGATGGACAAATTAGTGAAAGCTATACGGTCCACCATGGGGGTAGCGGACAAAAAACGAGAACTCTCAGCACAGGACATTATGTTCGGGGGGTTGGACCCCAAAAAACGTAAAGCCTTTCCATTGAACGAAAAGGTTCAGAGCCTAATTGATAGAGAATGGAAGAGACCGGAGAAAAGGGGCTCCATGCCACCAGCCTTTAAGCGGAGATACCCCTTCGATGACCCGGTAGTAAACAGATGGGATAAAGCCCCGAAACTAGATGCTGCAGTAGCCAAAGCATCTAAAAAATCCGCCATACCATTTGACGATATGGCCTCCCTGAAAGATCCGTTAGATAAGAAAGCAGATTCTTTCCTTAAAGGGACATGGGAGATGTCAGCAGGCGCGTTAAGACCAGCGGTAGCTGCCACCTGTACAGCCAGATCCATGATGGTCTGGCTAGATTCCGAACTAAGAGATGGAGCTTCAAGATCGTCTATTCGGAAAAATTTACCCATCATTCAGAATGCCGCAGCGTTTTTAGCCGATGCTTCTGCAGACTCTGCAAGAATGGCGGCAAAAGCCGCAGGTCTGTCTAATGCAGCGCGAAGAGCGCTCTGGTTAAAATGCTGGCCAGGAGATATTCAAACCCGGTCCCGTCTCTGTTCCATTCCCTGCGAGGGGGAGTACCTATTCGGTCCCGTCTTGGACGAATTGTTGGAGAAAGCTGGAGATGACAAAAAGAAATTTCCCAGTCTCCCGAACCCCTCGTACAGACGTCCCTTCGCCAGGAAAGGGGTTTTCCGGAGAAGGTCGTCCAGAGATCAGGGCAGATGGGATGATAAAAAAAGGAAAGGTACAGGATTCATGTTTGGGGGAGGGCGCCAGGAAGGTCCAGCTCGGGACACGAAAAAGCCGCCCCAATGACTAGTGGCCCCAGTAGGAGGGAGACTAGCTGCCTTCTACCCATCCTGGTCTCTGATCTCCAATAGCAGCTGGATATTGGGGATAATAGCCGTGGGACTACGACTAGAGTTTTCTAGGGTTCCCCTTGATCAATTTAAAATCACCCCACTCAGGTCATCTGCGGCAGAACAAGCTGCCCTGGAAGCCGAGGTTCATAACCTGTACGCTAAGAAAGTCCTGATTAGAGGTTCCAGAGGAAGAATGGGGGAAGGGATTCTACTCCCCTCTGTTCCTGGTCCGCAAACCGGACAGCTCCTTTAGGACAATAATTAACCTTAAAGCCCTCAACAAATTTTTGGTCATACGTCCCTTTAAGATGGAAACGATTAAATCTGCAATAAAATTGCTGTTCCAAAACTGCTTCATGGTCGTGTTAGATTTAAAAGACGCATACTACCATATACCCATCCATGCAGGCCATCAGCGGTTCCTCAGAGTGGCGGTTCAGTTGGATGGGTCAATTCGACATTTCCAATATGCGGCCCTCCCTTTTGGAGTGGCAGTCGCTCCCCGAGTGTTTACTAAGGTGATAGCGGAGGTCATGGCCCATCTACGTGAATCAAACATTCTGGTGATCCCCTACCTGGACGATTTTCTTATTGTAGGAAAAACGGCGAACCATTGTTTACAACAGCTACAAAAGGCAATGTCTGCCCTAGAACGGTTAGGATGGTTGCTGAACGTCAAAAAGTCCCGGTTGCAGCCAATGAAAGTCCAACAATTTTTGGGCCTAACCCTGGATTCTGAAAAACAGGAATGCCGTCTGCCTCCGGACAAGCTTGTTCGCCTCCATTATCAGATCCTGAACGCCTCCAATAACCCCACCATGTCCCTCAGAAAAGCCATGTCCCTTCTAGGCTCTCTCTCGGCCTGTATCCCGGCAGTCCAGTGGGCCCAGTTTCATGCAAGGAAACTACAGAGCGAGGTCTTATTACATCAAAAAGTCCTTGGAGGTTACTTGGAGGGTCAGCTAACCTTATCCCGTAACACAAGGGAGTCCCTAGAGTGGTGGTTACACAAGGATAACTTATTAAAAGGGGTGCCCTGGGAGTATAACGTAACCCGCATAGTCACCACGGATGCCAATCCTTACGGTTGGGGAGCTCATATGGGTGAAATTTTAGTCCAGGACCGATGGCAACATCATCAGTTAGGAATGTCATCTAACCTAAAAGAATTAACGGCAGTAGAACAGGCGGCTAAAAAGCTCCTTGTGTATCTACAGGGCCATCATGTGCGAGTGTTCTCCGACAATCAGGTCACCGTGGCATACATCAATCGCCAAGGCGGGACTCGTTCCAGACCCCTGATGTTGGTAGCAGAACGGTTGTTCCATCTAGCAGAACAATACTTCCTATCTTTAACAGCATTGCATATAAAAGGAAAAGACAACATCACGGCAGACTTTTTAAGCCGCAATCGGCTAAAGCAAGGGGAATGGTCTTTAAACACCTCCATATTCAAACTGATTGTTCAAAAGTGGGGATATCCAGAGGTAGACCTATTTGCCACCAGAGACAACACTCAATTGGAACAATTCTGCTCCCTGAATCCCAGAGAAAATCCTCTGGCGGTAGATGCCTTCCTGATAAACTGGGACTTCAAACTAGCCTACGCCTTCCCTCCCCTATCTCTTCTACCCCTAGTGATGAGGAAAATCAGGAAAGACAGAGCAAGGGTGATAGTCATCGCTCCGTTTTGGCCCAGGAGAGCATGGTTCTCATGCCTCAGGACCATGTCGGTGTCCGATCCTTGGGTTCTGCCGGACATCCCGGATCTCCTGTCCCAGGGCCCAGTCTTCCATCCTCAGGTGGCTGGCCTTCATCTGACAGCGTGGAGTTTGAACGGTCATTATTAGAAGAAAAGGGTTTCTCCGCAGACCTAATTAACACCCTTCTTAAAAGTAGGAAAATCATTACCACAAAAATTTACGTCAGGATTTGGAAAAAATTCCTTCAAAACTCAGAAGTTATCGCTGGGGATTCAGCACCTATAATGCAGATATTAGAGTTCCTACAAAAAGGTCTAGACATGGGACTCTCTACCAGTACCCTTAAAGTACAAGTGTCAGCCTTGGGGGCTCTGTTTAGCTGCAACATTTCTGGTAATTATTGGATAAGCAGATTCATTAAGGCAGCAGGTAGATCCAGGCCAATAATGAAGGATAGGTTTATGCCGTGGGACTTGAACCTAGTCCTCACTGCTATGACAGAGACTCCATTCGAACCTATCTCGTCGGCTTCCCTAAAAATCCTGTCCCTCAAGGTAGCCTTCCTGGTAGCTCTGACATCAGCTCGCAGAATAAGCGATATTCAGGCTTTATCTAGGTGTCCTCCTTATTTACAGTTTAAAGAGGATAGGGTAATACTTAGACCTGATCCAGCGTACTTGCCAAAGGTAGTTTCTAGTTTCCATAGGACGCAGGAGATAGTTCTGCCATCCTTCCTCCCTAATCCAACTAATGAGAAGGAAAGGAAACTACACACCCTGGATGTCAGGAGAGGCCTCATAGAATATCTGTCAGTCACTGATCCCTGGAAGAAAGATAATGCCCTATTTATCTCTCATCAAGGCCCCAGAAAAGGTTGTAGAGCATCAAAAAATACACTAGCCAGATGGATTAGAGAGGCGATTGCAATAGCATACACATCAAAGGGCAGGTCGCCACCCGGAAAGCTGAGGGCGCATTCCACCAGGGCAATGGCAACCTCATGGGCCGAAAGATCAGAAGTCTCCATCGACCAGATATGTAAGGCGGCTACTTGGTCCTCTCCGAGCACCTTTTATAGTCATTATAGGCTAGACCTAGGTGCTTCCACAGACCTCTCTTTTGGTATAAGGGTGCTGCAGGCTGTAGTCCCTCCCTAAAGCTGATATTACTCTCTGTAGATCTCTCTGGTGGTGCTGTCATGGACGATCGAATAAAGTCTTAGTTACTCACCGGTTAACGGTATTTTTCGGAGTCCATGACAGCACCCGTATATTCCCTCCCTTTAGTTTAATTGGGGTGTGCACGTCTTTTTTCTTGTTTATACTCACTGGTGATAAAAGTTATAATTGTAAAGAATACTGTACATAAATCATGCATTAACCTTGGAAGTTCTCTTGTGCTCTGTAATCCAACTGATGCGTGGGAGAGGTGCCACCCTTTTTGTATCTGTAGGTTTCCTGTTCCTAAAGGGCGGATCCCCTCTCTCTGGTGGTGCTGTCATGGACTCCGAAAAATACCGTTAACCGGTGAGTAACTAAGACTTTTCCCTAGCTAAGGGGGTGATAACGGGGGGTTTTATTTACTATTTATGGCGGTTTTTATATTTGGCAGCTGTCACACGCTAAAAGACGCTTTTTATTGTAAAAAGTTTTTGCATCACCACATATTGAGAGCTATAATTTTTCCATATTTTGACCCACTGAGTCATGTGAGGTCTTATTTTTTGCGGGACGAGTTGACGCTTTTTATTTGGTATCATTTTCGGGCACGTGACATCTTTTGATCGCTTTTTATTCCGATTTTTGGGACGCAGAATGAACAAAAACCAGCATTTCATGAATTTCTTTTGGGGGGTGCGTTTACACCGTTCCGCCTGTGGTAAAATTAATAAAGCGCTTTTATTCTTCAGGTCAGTACGGTTACAGCGATGCCTCATTTAGATCTTTTTTTTATGTTTTGGCGTTTTTGTGCACTGAAAACAATTATTTTTGCATCGCTTTATTCTGCGAGCTATAACTTTTTTATTTTTTTGCTGGTGATGCTGTATGGCGGCTCGTTTTTTGCGAGATAAGATGACGTTTTCAGCAGTACCATGGATATTTATATGCGTCTTTTTGATCGCGCGTTATTTCACTTTTTGTTCGGCGGTATGATAAATCATTATTTTTTGCTTCGTTTATTTTTATTTTTTAAGGGGTTCACTAAAGGGGTTAACTAATGGGACAGTTTTATAGGGCGGGTCGTTACGGATGCGGCGATACCAAATGTGTACTTTTATTGTGTTTTTTTGTTTTTTTTTATTTCCAAAAGATGAATTTATTAGGGAATATTTGTTTTTATATATATTTTTTTTTAATTTTTACACTTTTTTTTTTTTTTTTTTTACTTTATTACGCTGTCCTTTTGACAGATCGCTGATCTGTCACATCACAGATCACTGTGACAGATCAGCTATCTGTCACAGGCAGTGCTGCAGGCTTCCTCCTTGCCTTCGCTCTGCAGGCACCCGAAGGTCCCCATCATAGTAACATAGTAATTAAGGTTGAAGGGAGACTTTAAGTCCATCTAGTTGAACCCATATCCTATCCTAACTTGCCCTAACATGTTGATCCAGAGGAAGGCAAAAAAAACCCATGTGGCAAACCGTAAGCTTCACATTGGGTAAAAAAATTCCTTCCCGACTCCACATACGGCAATCAGACTAGCTCCCTGGATCAACGCAACACTAAGGAAACTAGTGTGTATACCCTGTAATATTATACTTTTCAAGAAAGGCATCCAGTCCCCTCTTAAATTTTAGTAGGGAATCACTCATTACAACATCATATGGCAGAGAGTTCCATCGCCATCTTGGATCCAGGGAAATGCAGGGAAAGAGCCCCCCGCAGCAGCGCTGTACATTACACTGCTGTGGGGGGCTCAGGGAAGCACGGAGGGAGCTCTCTCCCTGCCGATGCTTCCCTTTAACCCCCGGTACACCGCGATCGTGTTTGATCGCGGTGTGCAAGGAGTTAACGTGACGGGGCGGTCCATGACCGCCCCTGACACATTGTGCCGGGTGTCAGCTGTGATAATCAGCTGACACCCGGCCGTGATCAGCGGCGCTCACCACGTGGGCGCCGCTGATCGCTATGACGTAATATTCTGTCCATGGGAATTAGGTCCAGGGTCACATGGACGGAATATTACGTCCATTGTAGGTAAGGGGTTAATCACAAATTGTAAATTGCTACAATTCTCTTGTGCTTTCAATGAAAAGTTTTAAATGTCGTCGTCTCCTGAGGTTTTATGAAATCCGTTGAATGGTGCCTGTCAGGATAACGGGAAAAATGCCCATTACCTGCCAAATGTGCATGTGAAAGTGAATGGCAACCCTGTAATATCATATTGTGATCTAGAGATTGCTGCTAGTAGGCTACTTTAAATAAATGTGGCTTGATCTGCTGAACACTGGACCTCATTTATACATGTGTATATTCTAAGTGAAAACCTTTCCTGACGAGAGAGGACTGTTAAAGCAGCCGACCAGAGAACATTTTCATCTGGAATGTATGAGCAATTATATGGTTCTTTAACAAACACAGATGAATGTGGTCATCAGGTGTCAACATACTTTTTAGCTGCATAGTTTATATATTGTTTTCTTCCGTTTTGGCCCTGCGTAATAGCGGCACGTAGATGGCCAAAGCATGAACTGTAATAATGACTTTCTCATAAAACAACTTGTTTGCCTTTTAGAAATAACTTTAAATATATTTTTATTAGGTTATACGTATGGGAAACTTTGCACTCCACAGTTAGAAAAATGAGTAAGCATGTCCAAAAAATCCAGAAGGAGTTGGAGGATTCTAAGCAACGACTAGCCAAGCAGCACAAGCGGGTAAGTGGCCAATCCTGCTATCAACACATTCCCATCTTGTGATTGCTAAATTAATCGTTTACATTAATCAGTACTGATGTATCAGTTATAATTCTTAACCCTTTCATGATCAGCTACATTTTTATGTATGCATATATAATGTATATGTGTATATGCCCATTTCTTTCTGCACTTTGGTGTGTTTCCATTGTAACTGTAGTTTTCAATGACTCCATTAGAATAATCATGTAATGCAAGGAAATACAGGTAAAAAAAAGCCGTTGTTTATACAGTTTTTCATTTTGCAGTAAAATTGACCTGGAAATCTGATTCTCCAGGGCAGTACTATTATGGCAATACCAAATCTATAAGGCTGTATTTTGTTTCCAATCTACCCCCTCCTCACCACCATCATCACCACATTGATAAGCTTTTGTTTTGTTTGGGGTTTTTTTGCACTCAGAGCTGAAGGTTTTATGAATATTATTTTGGGGTCCATATGTACTTCTAATGGATGTTTTTTAATTTTATGGTTGTGCCAGAGGGAATTCAACCCACTCCCATATCACCAGTGAAACGCATATTATCGTTACATGGTTGTGAACAGATTAATTACCAGTTGTAAAATTTGAACATTGTGGATGCTGCATCTAATCAATTGTTCTTACAGTGTTAGATGGTGATTTAGTGCCTCTTACCCTGACTAATATTGGAGATACAATTACCGTATGCTTCTTCACGATAATTCGCCTGTCTAAATACTGGCTGGCAGTCACCCGAGATACAAGGAGAACAATCATTCAGCAAGCTGGTTTTCAAGCTTCCTTTAAAAATCCTCAACTGGTCACCCAAACTGGTATCAATTAAAAAAAAAAAAAAAAAAAAATCTTTGTCACACTAAAAAAGCAAGTATTCCATCTCCATCGATTGAAAACGCAACGTGTCATGGCGATACAAGCTAAAAATGTTCATGAATTTATTTCATCTTTCGAGGTCACCACCTGACAGCACACTGGAGGACGTCCTTCTCATCCGCAGTGGGACAGGAAACCAAGAGCGTTTAAAAGGATCCTCCCCCTACCACCCTTCAGTGTTTTTCCTGTCTCACTGCGGATAGTAACGACGGGAGGAAGATCCAGTCCGTTCCGCGCAGCAGATGGTCAGGATCGGGGGGCCCCGCCTTTCCCTTCCTACCTGAGGAATTCTGCAGCTGATACCCGGCACAGGGTCCCTCAGCCCGTCCAGTGTAGCGCTGCTCCTGGACACGGGGTCGCTTCCTCCCGACGGGGGCTCTCGACCCTGGACGCCACCACCACCACCGATATACGGGTACCGAGGCCGTCTCTGGGGAGTCCACTGGCCCCACAAGCGGACCCCGGCAGAGGACCGCTGCACTTCTTCCCCCGCTGTGAGACGCGGCAGGTCAGCGCACCGTGCCCGGGACCAGAGCGCGCTACCTCCGCCCACATCGTCAGGCCGGGGCTCGCGCGTCACCGGACCGTGGCATCACTTCCGGTCGCGTCATCAAAGGCGACCGCCCGGCGCTTCAGGCAACTGACCGGCACCATCTGAGAGAGGGGGCAAGGTTCGGGCGGTGGAGCGGATTGGCAGGAGGGAAGAAGACAGCGGTATGCAGGCCCTGCGGTAGTAAGAGCCGGATGCTACCCCCCCCCCCCCTCCCCCCGCCCACTAACAAGTTCCGGTGTCTCCACAGGCAGACAGCCACAGTGAGCCTCTCTATCCAGAATGGAGGACCAGGTGGAGACAGGAACAGAGAGCCAGGGTCACGTGAGTAGCTTCAAATGAGGTCATGGCAGGGCCCCAGTAAGACAGACCCCACAGAACACGTACTTTGTGTTCCAGGGGGGAACCTCCACCTCAGAAAGGAGACCCGGAGGAAGGATAAGAAGTGTCCAGTCTGCTCTAAGAAGCTAAAGGACACATGGCAAAAGACCCTCTGCGATGCATGTACAAAGCGCATAATGGGGGAGGAACAGGCTACTCTCATGTCTAACATGAGAGCGATAATTAGAGAGGAAGTACAGGCTTCGGTGTCCGGCCTAGCCATGTCCCAAGCCCCGCAGGTGAACCCCTAGGCATCCAGAAAGAGGCAGAGGGAGTCAGACACGTCTTCTGAAGACATCCTGTCTGAATCAGACGCAGAGGAGGAGGAGATATCTCTTTGCATCCGGCGATACGCATGAGCAGTTGGGGGCAATGCGGCAGACTATGCAGATTTAGGAACCCCCGACTACTCTCTCAATACAGGATGAGATGTTCGGGGGGGTTGCGCTCCCAGACTTCGATGGTCTTCCCAGTAAATACCCATATACGGGCTATGATATTAGACGAGTGGGAGGAAGCAGAGAAGAGATTAACTATTCCCCGAGACTTCAGGCTTCGCCTGCCGTTTGACCCAGAGGAGGTCAAGGTCTGGGAGGAGGTCCCTAAAATCGATATCCCAGTGGCGAGAGTATCAAAAAAGACAGCCATTCCGTTCGAGGACTCCTCAAGTTTAAAGGAGCTCCTAGATCGGAAGGCAGACAGGCTCATAAAGAGGGCCTGGGAGAGTTCAGCGGCAGTCATAAAAACAAATATAGCTGTGACATCAGTGGCACGCTCCATGCATCTATGGATAGATGATTTGGAGGAACACTTGTCAGATAGAAACCACTTGTCAGAGGGAAACTATTCTAAAATCCCTTCCCTTGCTGAAATTAAGCTACGGGGTTTTTGGCTGATGCCTCAGCATAGTCCGTTAGATTCACGGCCAGAAGCCAATTTTTGTCCAACACAGCCAGAAGAGCTATCTGGCTTAAAAGTTGGTCAGGTGACATGCAGTCAAAGAATAAACTGTGCTCATTTCCCTTCTCGGGGGGGGTAGAGTCTTCGGGCCCGTACTTGATGATATCTTAGAGAAGGCGTCAGAAGAAAAAAAGGGGTTCCCTGAAGAGAAACGTAGAAAGTATCAGCCCTTTTGTAGACCCAGTTACAACCAGAGAATGGACTACAGACGAAAGGGAAAGTCGGGTCGATGGAGCTACCCCAAAGGGGGCGAGGCTAGAAATAGGAGCAGAGATACCATCTTCTCCGGCCCAGGGTCTAGCTCCCGGAAAAAATACCGCCACCAGAGTAGGGGGGGGCGACTGCTCAAATTCAGGGGAGAATGGCGGGAGGTTACCACCAGCCCCTGGGTACTACGGGTAATTTCTCAAGGGTACAAGATAGAGTTCAACTCCCTACCCCCGAACAGGTTCTTAGTGACCAGCTCACAACTCTGTCCGACCTCCCCCATGTGGTTGGATATCCAGGACCTCCTAGAAATGGAGGCAATCATGCCAGTACCTGCACAAGAGGAAAGGGGAGGACACTACTCAAGCCTCTTCGCAATAAAAAAAACATCGGGGAGACCAGGACCATAATAAATCTCAAGCCCCTAAACAAGTGGGAGTGGGTAGCATACAAACGCTTCAAGATGGAATCAATAAGATCCACGATTCCGTTGCTGGGAGAAGCGGTGGTAATGTGCACGCTCGATTTAAAAAGTGCGTATTACCACGTCCCCATCCACCCAGACCACCAAAAATATCTCAGGTTTGCGGTCGAAAAGGAGGGCAGGATACACCACTACCAGTTTCGCTGCCTCCCCTTTGGCCTAGCATCAGCCCCAAGAGTCTTCACAAAGGTAATGGTAGAAGTAGTGGCCTACCTAAGAGCCCGAAACATCACGGTGGTCCCGTACTTAGACGACTTCTTAATCGTAGCAGATTCAGCAGCCCAGCTCAGGGTTGACTGTCAGTCCTTGATCTCCACGCTGCAGAGGTTGGGTTGGATCATAAATTGGTCAAAATCAGATCTTACACCCAAGCCCAGAATAAAATTTTTGGGGGTCATGCTGGACTCGGAAAGAAGAATGTCCTATCTTCCAGAGGAAAAGCAGACCAGCATACCAAGGAAGATTCGTCAGTTCTCAAAGAACCTGGTATCGATCAGAGACGCAATGAGGATCCTGGGGCTGATGACTTCGTACATTTCCTGTGTCAGATGGAGTCAATTCCACTCCCGCAAACTACAACGGGCAGTCCTAGCGTCCTGGGACAGAAGGCAGGGCTCACTGGACAAGAAAATGGTTAATCCCCAAGGTCAGAAGGTTGCTCTTGTGGTGGACCATCCCAAGAAACCTAAAAACCAGTGTCTCGTGGATTCAGTCTCCAGAAATCGTAGTAACCACAGACGCAAGTCTGTATGGCTGGGGTGGACACGTCGGTGGAAAGTACTACCAGGGACGATGGAGTCGGGAGGACAGCAGCAGGACTTCCAACTTTAGAGAGCTACATGTGGTCTGGAAGGTACTACTCGTCGCCTGGTCTCGGGTGAAGAACAAGCACGTCAAAATTCTGTCGGACAATATCACGACAGTAGCCTTTCTCCGCCACCGGGGCGGACCAAGACACCCGGCACTACAGTGCCTAGCCGAACAATTCTTCAGAAGGGGCGGAAAGAGGTCCGCTCAATCTCAGCAGTACATCTGGAAGGCACCAGGAACCAAGTTGCGGACTTCTTCAGCAGAAGAATAATAACCGCAACAGACTGGGAACTCAACGACGAGGTGTTCAGCAGCCTGTGCGACCGCTGGGGACAACCGGAAATAGACCTGTTTGCGGACAAGGGGAACACAAAGGTCAGAGCCTTCTACTCCCTGAACCCTGTGGGAAACCCGACAGGGATAGATGCTCTATCACAGTCCTGGAGCAGGGGCCTGTTGTACGCCTTCCCGCCTCTAGCTCTCATTCCACGGGTTCTCAGGAAGGTCTACGAGGACAGAGCCAGGGTCATATTGGTGGTCCCCTATTGGCCAAGGAGAAGTTGGTTTCCTCTACTCAGGAAGATATCACGGGAAGATCCCATTCTTCTGCCAAAAAGAGAAGACCTACTTCACCAGGGACTGGTCTTCCACCAAAGGCCAGAAGTGCTCAAGTTATCAGCCTGGTTCCTGAGCAGCAGGTCCTAAGAGCAAGAGGTCTATCGACGAAGTCATATCCACTCTACAAGCGAGTAGGAAGCCCGTGACAGCAGCAATATAGAACAAGATCTGGAAAAAATTTTGCAGCTTTTGTGGAGAGGCGACAGTTGAGACTGACAACCCCACATCCCAAAGATCCTTGACTTCTTACAGGCAGGGTTCAAAAAGGGCCTTAGGGTACCGTTACACCTAGCGATGCACCAGCGATCCCGACTAGCGATATGACGCGGTCAGGATCGTTGGTGCATCGCTAGGTGGTCGCTAGTGAGCTGCCACTCAGGCAGATCTCACTAGCGACATCGCTGGGGACGGGGATCGCTACTTACCTGTCAGACGCGGCGATCCTGCGTCCTCCCGCCCGGCTCCACGCGTCGCTCGTTGTCACAGCAGGAAGCGCCGCAGGAAGTGACCGACGAGGAATGATCCAGCAGCTTCTCGCGCGATCAGCGATAACCAGCGGGGGAGCCGGTCGGAGGTAAGTATCACATGCAGCGATATCGCTAGTAATATCGCTGCAATGTCACAAAATCGGTGACTTTGCAGCGATATTGCTAGCGATATCGCAGTGTGTAACGGGGGCTTTAGACCCAGCACTCTGAGTGCAGATTGCGGCCTTGAGCGTGTTCTATGACACAACCTTATCAGCTCACCCTTGGATAGCCCGGTTCTTGAGGGCGGTGCAGAGGCTTAAACCCTTGATAAGAAAGACGTCCCTCCTTGGGACCTCAACCTAGTTCTCAATGCGCTATGTAGACAGCCATACCAGCTAGGGGTAGAAATAAGTTTCGGGAACCTCTCTGAAGACTGCGTTCCTAGTGGCATTTACGTCAGCCAAAAGACATGGGGAACTTCAGGCCCTATCGGTCCAAGATCCCTACTTATAAATATTCGATGACTGGTTAGTCCTAAAACTCGACCCGGCTTTTCTCGCCAAGGTTATCTCAGACTCGAACATGAATCAGGAGGTAGTGTCCCCTCATTTTGCCAGTTTCCTAAAAATAGCAAGGAAAAAGCTTACCATAACCTGGATGTCAGTGAAACAGTTCTAACATACCTGGACGCAACCAGACCTTGGAGGCAGGATAATAATCTTTGTCCAGTTCAGAGGCCCGAATAAGGGGAAAAAGGTGTCGAAATCCACAATAGCAAGGTGGATTAAATCCATTATTAGCACAACGTACAGAGCACAGGGTCAGAACCCCCTGGGGAGCCTTAGAGCCCACTCAACTAGAGGCATGGCCAGAGAGGGGGGAGCCTCGGCAGAACAGATCTGCAAAGCAGCATCTTAGGCCAGTCTCAGTACGTTCTCTAAACACTATAAATTAGACGTGGCCTCCGCACAATTGGCATTTGGGAGAAAGGTGCTCCATGCGGTAGTCCCACCCTAGGACCAATATTCTTTGGTACTACTCCAGCGTGCTGTCAGGTGGTGACTTGGAAAACGGTAATTAGACCTACCGGTAATTGTGTTTCCAGGAATCCATCCTGACAGCACTATTAGTTCCCTCCCGACAAACACGTCCATACAACTGTGATGTAATGTGTATGAAAAATGTTGGTTTAAATAAAAATTTATTTTTGAATCCATCCAGATGTGTTACTCTGTGAAATCACTGAAGGGTTGTAGGGGGAGGATCCTTTTAACTCGTGGTTTCCTTTCCCACTGCGGATGAGAAGGATGTCCTCCAGTGTGCTGTCAGGATGGATTCCTGGAAACACAATTACCGGTAGGTCTAATTACCGGTTTTTCCCAACTTGGGAAAAAAAAAACTTGGGTATCTCTAACTATTTTTCTGGAGAATCATGCTGACAGGTCACTTTCACTACACAATGAATGCTGAAAAAACAACCCCCCTTTCCCAAATGAGAAACAAGTATGCTGAATTGTTTTTTGTGCAATTTTACAGCACATGGATTATTTTTTTATGCACTAAACTTTATCAGCATGCACAAGAGACAAACGCAGGAAAAAAAAGACAAAAATCACAGCAAAACTTTTTTTTTTTTTTTTCTTCCAGCAAGTTTCTTACTGCCAAGAAAGCAGGTTTTGCTTGCGGGGAAAAACGCAACGTGAGCAAAGCCTTTATAGCTCTCGTAACAAGTGGAGAGAAAAACGAAAATTAAGAAATTACTCTCGTTTGGGAAGGGGTTAAAATAAACTGCAGCCAAAGGTTTTCTAAAGCTAGACAATCCCTTGACTCTATATGATCTAATTATACATGTGTATTTTTTAGAGGGATAATGATGACGACAGTGGAAGAGAGGACGGACCCTTGGAGGAACAAATTGAGCGCTTACAAGAGAAAGTGGAGTCTGCGCAGAGCGAACAAAAAAATCTTTTTCTTGTAATTTTCCAGGTACTACAAAAAATAGCCCATTCTTAATTGCCCTTTTCTTCCCTATTTTCACCTCTAGCCAGAGTCCAGTTGCAGTGTGTATAAATCTTTTTTTCAGCGTTTTATTATGATCCTCACGGAACACTTGGTTCGATGTGAAACTGGTGGCATTGATGTGATTACTCCATGGTATAAGAACTGCATAGAGAGACTGCAGCAAATCTTTTTACTGGTTGGTATATTACTAAATTACAAGGTTGATTTTGAGTTGCACAAAAGTAGTGCTGAGAAGATATGATAATTTTTTTTTTCTCTTTTGTTTAGCACCATCAGATAATCCAGCAATACATGGTGACTTTGGAGAACCTCTTGTTCACAGGAGAACTGGACCACCATATTCTGACAGTCTTCCAGCAGTTCTGTGCCTTGCAGGCTTAGACAACCAAGCTAATGTCTCAGCTCTGCCATGGGAGACTTGTAGGAAGATGCCTGGCAATGCTTTTATCAAGGACTCAAACATTGATGTGATAAAAATCAACGGAGTGCAGAAATATGTAGTATTTAAAATATCTGGCTTCAGATTTACAACTGTCATAGGTTGTTTTCTAACATTTTTTTAGTTTTTGTTTCTTTGTTTGTTTAATAGCCATGATGCTTTAGTCCTTGATCTCCTCCACTCTCCTCATATTTGTAGTCTTTACCCTGGGCTATTTTAATGTTTTGCTAGGTCTCCATGTTGTAAT
This sequence comes from Dendrobates tinctorius, assembly GCF_039654945.1. Classification (NCBI taxonomy): domain Eukaryota; kingdom Metazoa; phylum Chordata; class Amphibia; order Anura; family Dendrobatidae; genus Dendrobates; species Dendrobates tinctorius. The sequence goes on along the minus strand of NW_027361827.1, from coordinate 24,752,609 downwards.
GTGAAGTACGGAGTCAGAGGGGATATTAATAGACAATGTCCTTATTTTTATTTTTTTCTATCTACAGATGTGCAATTTTTGCTTGCATTTTTTCATTATCTTCCCATCAAATGTATTTTTGTTGAAAGTGTCTCAATTTAAATACAAAAAATACTTTTTGTTTTTATTTGTTTATTCGCTGTATTTTTAACTTGCTTATTGATGGCATGATCCTGAAAGTAAAGAGCAATTCAATTATGAAAATAACTTGAAATAAAATGCTCGGTCTGCTGATGAGTAGCAGGAGTGGTCCTGGAACTCACAAGACTCCCTGAAGGTTTGCCAGGTTTTGTAATGTGAGAGCAACATGATGTAGTGGTTGAGACCCCAATTTCTGCAGTGTCACTTTCTGGTCTGCATGCTGTCATTTTTAATGTAAACCGTTTTCTCTGCTGCAGATCTACAAGAGCTCAGAATGCTGAACCCTGTATCTCCCACACCACTGATTTAGCAGCTTTCTGTCAGTATATAGTGTACTCAGAAATCTGTTAATCAGTGGTGGGGGTGTGGCTACACTGAGACTTTGACTAGGAGGCATGACACCTAGGCCTGTAGTGATAATCTCCTGCTGATAATACACTGATTCTATGTTCACTGTAGCAGCCTATTAAGTGACACATTGCTGGAATCTGAGTCTCAGCAGGTTTTTGCTATGCAATCTGAGAGCAGCATGATGTGGGGGTAATAACACTTTAAAAGGAGCTTGCCATCTTCATAAATGATATTGTGTATGGTGTTTCTAACCCATGCCATTTTGCAATTGATATTTATTGAAATTTGCAACTGTTTGAGATATGAACTCCCATGGACACCTCCCCCCAACAAAACCACCCTACTGCTTGTGCAAAAACTTGCTTGAGCATGGTTATCGTGTAATCATGGCCAATTTCAGCAAAGTGCTTACAAGCTAGATGGCGGCAGGTGTTTAATATCTGAAGAACAGCTGAATTTTAATAAGTGTTAAATTGCAAAAGTGCTTGCAAGCAAGCACTAGCTATGCATTTATGAAGTTGGGACTAACCCTTTAAAGAGACACTGGGACATATTGATCAACAAACTTGTGGTATTTGAAGACTGTCTAATTTATCGAAGTGGTTGATTACTTATACTAAACAAATGGTTTAGCTTACTTTAATAGAGTCAAGTATGCCATAATTTTGGCATGTCATTAAAGGCTTTTTCCCACTCAAAAGTTAATGTTAATAAATATATCTTTGAATAATAATAATAAAATCCACATTTGGATGTATTTAAAAAAAAAAAAAAAAAAGTTCCTGTGCTGAGTTAATCTTATAAATGTGCTCCTGCTGTGTACTGTGTAATGTCTGTGTCTGACCGTACAGGAACATGGTCTGATCGTACCACAGCTCCTGGGCAGGGGAGGAAGCAAAAGAGGATACAGACAGGACAGCAGGGGGATCACTGCTGATTATTTCTTTAAAGTAAAACATTAAAAAAAAAACAGGAAGGGAAATGCTTTACCTCACAGAATCAACTGTGATCCCCTGCTGCAATGTCTTTAATCATATCCAATTGTGGAGATTATTATAATTATTATATCGCTTGATTAAAATTAACTTTTGTTCGCGAGAAAACTCCTCTTTAACCCCTTTCTGTCATGTGACGTACTATCCCGTCCATGTGCCCTGGGACTTAATTCCCAGGGACGGGATAGTACGTCACAGTGATCAGCGGTGCCCACGTGGTGAGCGCCGCTGATCGCGGCCGGGTGTCAGCTGATTATCACAGCTGACACCCGGCACAATGTGTCAGGGGCGGTCACGGACCGCCCCCGACACGTTAACCCCTTGCACACCGCGATCAAACACGATCGTGGTGTACCGGGGGTTAAAGGGAAGCATCGGCAGGGAGGGGGCTCCCTCCGTGCTTCCCTGAGCCCCCCACAGCAGCGCAATGTGCAGCGATGCTGCAGGTCCCCGAATCCAAGATGGCGACTGGGACCTTCGGGGGCCTGCAGGGAGCTGGCTTCCTCATGCCTGCAAAGCGCAGGCAAGGAGGAAGCCTTGTGCAGTGCCTGTGACAGATCGCTGATCTGTCACAGTGATCTGTGATGTGACAGATCAGCAATCTGTCACAGGACAGTGATGTCCCACCTGGGACAATGTAATAAAGGTAAAAAAAAAAGTGTAAAAATAATTTTAAAAAAATCGCTAAATAAATTTTTTTAAAAAATATTCCCTAATTCATTTTTTGGAAATAAAAAAACAAAACAATAAAAGTACACATATTAGGTATCGCCGCGTCCGTAACGACCCGCCCTATAAAACTGTCCCATTAGTTAACCCCTTTAGCGAACCCCTTAAATAAAAAACTAAGCAAAAAATAATTTATCATACCGCCGAACAAAAGGTGCAATAACGCGCGATCAAAAAGACACATATAAATATGCATGGTACCGCTAAAAACGTCATCTTGTCCCGCAAAAAATGAGCTGCCACACAGCGTCATCAGTGAAAAAATAAAAGTTATAGCTTGCAGAATAAAGCGATGCAAAAATAATTTTTTTATATAAAATTGTTTTCATTGCATAAAAGCACCAAAACATAAAAAAAGACCTAAATGAGGTATCGCTGTAACCGTACTGATCCAAAGAATAAAAGGGCTTTATCAATTTTACCGCAGGCGGAACGGTGTAAACGAACCCCCGAAAAGAAATTCATGAAACGATGGTTTTTGTTCATTCTGCGTCCCAAAAATTGGAATAAAAAGCGATCAAAAGATGTCACGTGCCCGAACGTGATACCAAATAGAAAGCGTCAACTCGTCCCGCAAAAAATAAGACCTCACATGACTCGGTGGGTCAAAATATGGAAAAATTATAGCTCTCAACATGTGGTGATGCAAAAACTATTTTTACAATAAAAAGCGTCTTTTAGCGTGTGACAGCTGCCAAAAATAAAAACCGCCATAAATAGTAAATCAAACCCCCCTGTCATCACCCCCTTAGTTAGGGAAAAATAATAAAACTAAAAGAAAATGTATTTATTTCCATTTTCCCGCTAGGGTTAGGGCTGAGATTAGGGTTAGGGGTGTGTTGGGGTTGGAGTTAGAGTTAGAATTGGGAGGTTTCCACTGTTTGGGCACATCAGGGGTTCTCCAAATGCGACATGGCATCTGATCTCAATTCCAGACAATTCTGCGTTGAAAAAGTTAAATGGTGCTCCATCCCTTCCAAGCTCTGCCATGCGCCCAAACAGTGTTTTACCCCCACATGTAGGGTATCAGCGTACTCAGGACAAATTGCAAAACAACTTTTGGGGTCCAATTTCTCCTGTTACCTTTAGGAAAATAAAAAATGGGGGCAAAAATATCATTTTTGTGGAAAAAAATGATTTTTCTCGTTCGCCTTATTGGGGGACACAGAGACCATGGGTGTATGCTGCTGCCACTAGGAGGCTGACACTATGCACAAAAAAAGTTAGCTCCTCCTCCGCAGTGTACACCCCACCGACCGGCAGGAAGTTCCTCAGTTTAGCTTAGTGTCAGTAGGAGGTGGACACGGGTCTTTTATTAGACCCCTATCTACCTCGTCGTGCGTCGTTCCTTTACAGGTTTCGGAGGGATACGGAGTGAACAGTCACATCCGTACTCCCACAAAGAGACTATGAGTACGGCGTGTACTGCCACCCTGTATCCTCATAGGTCTCCGCGGCAGGACCAGGAGCCTCGCACAGGTGCGTGCCCCCCGCCTCCCACCATCTCGCCTACCAGAGCCTGACGGTTGGACGAGGCGTGGATTCCATAAAGACGACAGACAGCGTGGGATTCTCGGGTACCTTTATTGCCCCGGCCTGGGTGAGTATGCGGTCTAGCGGTCCCCTGGCGTTTTCATCCTAAGGCGGTCGCCAGGGGACCACGGTAGGGCCTGCGCGCCCGCTTCTCCCCACGGTCGCCGCATCCATGAAGGCCCCTTTTCTTTCGGGCCTTGTTCTGCCCCCCCCCCCGTTTCTTCTTCATCCCGGCAGGGGTATACAGGGGTCGGGCTGTGGGAAGCAGGGACGCGGCCCGGTGTTGCGGCGCATCTTCCGCGCCGACCCCCTGCTGACAGGCGGCCGGCGCTATTAATTTAGGCCCCGGCTTCATCTCGGGCCTACCGCTGCGTCGCGGCCACGCCCCCTGCCCCTTTCTTCTAAGCGGGCTTCTCTCCCGCCCGTCCTAGGCCTTCCCAGCCCCCTTGCCTCACACCAGCCTGCTATTGGACAGCGGGCGGTGCTAAGGGGATCTCTGCGGCGAGCTCCGCCCTTCTCCCTCTGGCAGCGCGCCCTTTCCCTGGTGGTCGCCATCTTCTCAGCCTGCCAGCCAGACCTCATTCCCTGCCGGATTTCGGTCGCTGGGCCTTTTTTCAGCCAGATTGGCCTGGCCTCATCCTGCAGCCAGATCAGAGAGCGTCGCCCTTGGGGACACCGGACCGTGAGTAGCTCTGCACCTGCAGACTGACACCCTTCTCTGCCTTCTGTCCCCCAACCGGCCGGCACTGCCTCTCTTTTCACTATGTCCAACGCTAAGTCTGATCGTACCCGCTCTGCGTCCAGCCCGACGCCGCTCAGGAGCCATCCATAGCCCCAGGGGCGAGTGAGCCCCCCATGCCAGGTTGGGCCTCCTCTTAATCACAGTCAGTGGCAGACCTCATCAAGGTGTCTCAGTCCCTAGTAGCCGTTCTGGACAAGTTGCCCTTGGGAGCTTCGGCGGGACCCAGCACGTCTCAGGACGTCCCATCTGACCCAGCCAGCGGCAGTCGCAAGAGGCCCAGGCAGGGCCTCCAGGCGGAGTCCTCCCCTCGTCCTACCTCACCCCATAGTCCCCAGCAGTCTCCCTCTCGGGCCTCCTCCCCCGAGTCAGGCGAAGCGCTTTCGGAATAGGAAGGGGTCTTAGAGCTGGATTCGGACCAGGATGCGAACATGAAGGTTACAGTGCAAAACCTCATTGCCGCGATTCACCATACCTTTGACATCGCTGACGCCCCTGCGAAATCCTCAGATCAGGAGGTTTCGTCCAGACGGGCGGAAACACCATCCAGGGTGTTTCCCTTCCATTCTGAGTTTGGAAAGATTTTTACAAAGGAGAGAGAAGATCCGACCAGACGCTTTCAAAGAGGAAAGCGTCTCGGCGTGCTGTACCCGTTTGCTAAAGAGCTCACGGACAACTGGGCCGCTTCTCTCTCGGTGGACCCTCCCGTGTCCAGACTTTCTAATAATACGGTCCTTCCGCTGTCAGGTGTGGCGTCGCTAAAAGATTCTAATGATAGGATCATAGAATCTCTAGCAAAATCTGCCTTCGAAGCGGCATCAGCAGCGGTATGTCCAGTCTTTGTTTCTTCTTGGGCAGCAAAGGCCATATCCACTTGGGCAGATGACCTTCGGCAGGGCATTCTGGATAAGGCACGACCAGAGCATTTGGCCGATCTCACCAATCAGATTTCCCATGCGGGGGATTATCTGCTTTCTGCCTCCTTGGATGCCGCATCTTGCGCAGTTCAGGCGTCAAGTAACATCGTGGCAATCCGACGTACAATTTGGCTCAAGGCCTGGCAGGCGGACTTGTCCTCTAAAAAGTCTCTGACCAATCTGCCTTTTCAGGGAGTGCGTCTCTTCGGATCACAATTGGATCAGATTATTAAGGACGCTACCGGAGGTACGAGTTCTCTTCTCCCCTCCAAGCCTCGCAGACCTCCTCCAAGGCGTCAGTTTCGTCCCTGTCGGACTTTCCGCCGTTTCAATACGGCGGAAAACCCTTCCAACCAGCAAAGGCCACAGGCACGTCAGGAAAGAAAGGTTTCCTTCAGGCCCACTCCGTCCTGGCGGTCCCACTCTTCCCAGGGAAGACCGTCCAGTTCTAGATCTGGACGGTCTACGTCTGCATGACTACCATCGGTCTCCCGTGGGTCCCTTCCAATTGGGAGGTCGACTTCTCTTCTTCAGCGACGTCTGGCTCGCCTCAGTAGAGGACGCTTGGGTCAGAGAGGTTGTAACAACAGGATACAAAATAGTTCATTTCTCTTCCACGGGATCGTTTCTTACAATCCCGTCCGCCGTGGGATCCGGCCTTGGTCCCGGGGTTCGGTTCGGCCATCGCCTCTCTTCTCAGTTCCGGGGTGATTGTGCCCGTTCCCGAATCGGAACGCTTCACAGGGTTTTATTCAAACCTGTTTGTGGTGCCGAAAAAGGACGGGACAGTTCGACCCATCTTGGATCTCAAGTTACTCAACAAGAGAGTTCGCCTTCGCCACTTCCGGATGGAGTCAGTTCGCTCGGTAATTGCTTCCATGGAGGAGCAGGTATTCATGGGTTCCATAGGCATCTTGGATGTCTATGGAACCCATCTACATGTGCCCATATTTCCCGGACATCAGAAGTTCCTGCGGTTTGCGATTCTTCACGAACATTACCAGTTCGTCGCGCTTCCTTTCGGGCTCGCCACCGCTCCCAGAGTCTTCACGAAGATTATGGCGGCGTTGATGGCCTTGTTGAGGATCAGAGGTCTCGTTCTTTTTCCGTACCTCGACGATATCCTGATCAAGGCCCCCTCCTTTCAACAGGCCCGCCTAAGTGTGGCGATCGTTCTAGACACCCTGTCCAGTTTTGGGTGGATCGTCAACCGGGAAAAGTCCTGTCTGGTCCCTACTCAACGCCTTGTGTTTCTGGGCCTTCTGTTCGTCACTCGTCGGTCAAGGGTATTTCTTCCACAAGACAAGATTCTTTCCCTGCAGCAGGGCGTGCGATCATTACAGATCACACGATTTCCATCCCTCAGGTCAGCCATGAGGGTCCTGGGGAAGATGGTGGCGGCGATAGAGGCAGTTCCCTTTGCCCAATTTCACGCCAGGCCACTCCAGCAGGCCATTTTGTCCAGGTGGAACAGGTCGGCTCTGTCTCTGGATCGTCCGGTTTGCCTTTCCTGCCGGATCAGGCGGTCTCTCAACTGGTGGTTGACGTCTCCCCTCATTCTCTTGGGGCGGTCTTTTCCCGTTCACTGGCAGATTGTCACTATGGACGCCAGCCTCATCGGCTGGGGTGCAGTGTTCCGCAATCACACTGTTCAGGGTCGATGGTCGACTCAGGAATCAGCTCTGCAGATCAATGTCCTAGAGATACGGGCGATCCATCTAGCTCTCGTCCACTGGGAAAGGTGCCTCAAGGGCCTGCCTGTCAGGATTCAGACATACAATGCCACAGCGGTGGCGTATATCAACCGCCAAGGGGGGACACGGAGTGTCTCAGCCCTGGCAGAAGTGTCCAGAATTCTTCAATGGGCAGAGACCTTTGTTCCAACGATTTCCGCGGTTCACATTCCCGGCGTGGACAACTGGGCCGCCGATTTCCTCAGCCGCGAGGGTCTCGCGGCAGGGTAATGGTCCCTACATCCGGAGGTGTTTCATCTGCTCTGCCGTCGGTGGGGAACCCCGGATGTAGACCTCATGGCATCTCGCCTCAACAGGAAAGTACCACAATTCGTGTCCAGGTCTCGGGACCCTCTGGCAGTGGGCGCCGACGCTCTGGCCGTCCCTTGGTCACAGTTTGTGCTCCCCTACCTGTTCCCTCCTCTGCCTCTTCTTCCCAAGTTGTTGAAGAAAATCAAAGCAGAGGGGATTCCAGTCATCCTCATCGCCCCGAATTGGCCCAGAAGGTCTTGATTCGCAGACATTGTCAACCTTCTCGCGGACGCCCCCTGGAAGCTTCCCGACGGGCAGATCTGCTGTCTCAAGGCCCGATTTGCCACCCCAATTCTCGGTCACTCAATTTAACGGCGTGGCTGTTGAGACCGAGGCTTTGAGACGGGCAGGATTCTCTGATCGGGTAATTCATACCATGATCCGCGCCAGAAAGCCGCCTTCTTCGAAGATCTATTACCGTACTTGGATAGCCTATTTCTCCTGGTGTGAGGCCAATGACATCGCGCCCTTGGTTTTTTCGCTCCCTTCTATTCTGGCGTTTCTTCAGGCAGGGCTGGATGCGGGGCTTGCTCTCAGTTCCTTGAAGGGTCAAGTTTCGGCACTGTCCATTTTATTTCAGAAAACGCAGGCCTCCCGGCCCCAGGTCAAAACCTTCCTCCAGGGTGTGGCTCACACGGTTCCTCCGTACCGAGCTCCCGTGGATCCTTGGGATCTTAATTTGGTTCTTCAGGTTCTGCAGGGTCCTCCTTTTGAACCTCTCAGGGACGTTTCCCTTTCCCTCCTTTCTTGGAAAGTGGCCTTTCTGGTGGCCATTACCTCCATCCGGCGCGTGTCGGAATTAGCGGTACTTTCTTGCCGCTCTCCTTTTTTGGTCCTTCATCAGGACAAGGTAGTTCTGCGGCCTCCGCCCTCTTTTCTTCCGAGGGTGGTATCTTCGTTTCACCTCAATGAGGACATTGTTCTGCCATCCTTCTGCCCGAGCCCAGCTCACCCTCGGGAGCGGTCTTTGGACAAGCTGGACCTAGTCAGGGCATTGAGAGTCTATCTAGCCCGGACGACTTCCTTGCGGAAGTCAGACTCTCTGTTCATCACCCAGCCTCAAAGGCCACTATTGCGCGCTGGATCAGATCGGCAATTTTGGAGGCATACCGGGTCAAGCATCGAGTGGCCCCTCCAGGGATCAGAGCGCACTCTACCCGGGCGGTGGGTTCCTCCTGGGCGGTGCGCCACAGAGCTTCCGCGCTGCAGCTTTGCAATGCTGCAACGTGGTCATCGGTTCACACCTTTGTGAAATTCTACAGGGTCCACACCTACGCTTCGGCGGACGCCAGCCTATGTAGAAGGATTCTGCAGGCTGCGGTGGCGAGTCCACTGGCCTGATGGAAGTTTGTTTCCCACCCCAGGGACTGCTTTGGGACGTCCCATGGTCTCTGTGTCCCCCAATAAGGCGAACGAGAAAACAGGATTTTTTTGGGTTGCTTACCGTAAAATCTGTTTCTCGGAGCCTTCATTGGGGGACACAGCACCCTCCCATGTTCTACAACTCCTGTTCTTATGTTTGTCGGTTTGTTACAGTTGAGTTGTTTGTTCTGCTTTCAATCTATTCTGTTACTTCTCCTACTGCTTTCTCACTAACTGAGGAACTTCCTGCCGGTCGGTGGGGTGTAGACTGCGGAGGAGGAGCTAACCTTTTTTTGTGCATAGTGTCAGCCTCCTAGTGGCAGCAGCATACACCCATGGTCTCTGTGTCCCCCAATGAAGGCTCCGAGAAACAGATTTTACGGTAAGCAACCCAAAAAATCCAGTTATTTTCACGCCCGGGCGTTATAAACTTCTGTGAAGCACTTGGGGGTTCAAAGTGCTCACCACACATCTAGGTAAGTTCCGTGGGGGGTCTAGTTTCCAAAATGGTGTCATTTGTGGGGGGTTTCCACTGTTTAGATACATCAGGGGTTTTCCAATCGCGCCATGGTGTCCGATCTCAATTCCAGCCAAAAAAGTCAAATGGCGCTGCTTCCCTTCTGAGCTCTGCCATGCGCCCAAATAGTTGTTTACACCCACATATGGGGTATCAGCGTACTCAGGACAAATTGCACAATAACTTTTAGGGTCCTGTTACCCTTGGGAAAATAAAAATTGGGGGTGAAAAGATCATTTTTGTGGAAAAATATGACTTTTTAATTGTACGGCTGTACGTTATAAACTTCTGTGAAGCCCTTGTTGGTTCAAAGTTCTCACCACATATCTAGATAAGTTCCTTGGGGGGGTCTAGTTTCCAAAATGGGGTCACTTGTGGGGGGTTTCCACAGGTTAGGTACATCGGGGCTCTCCAAACGTGACATGGCGTCCGATCTGAATTCTAGCCACTTTTGCATTGAAAAAGTCAAACGGCGCTCCTTCCCTTCTGAGCTCTGCCATGCGCCGAACCAGTGGTTCCCCCCAACATATCAGGTATCAGCGTACTCAGGACAAACTGCGCAATAACGTTTGCAGTCCAACTTCTCCTGTTACCCTTGGGAAAAAAAAAAATTGAACCTGAAGTATTTTTTTTGCGAAAAAAAGTTAAATGTTCATTTTTTTTTATTTTATTTTTTTTTAAATATTCAAATTCCTGTGAAGCACCTGAAGGGTTAATAAACTTGAATGTGGTTTTGAGCACCTTAAGGGGTGCAGTTTTTAGAATGGTGTCACTTTTGGGTATTTTCTATTATATAGACCCCTCAAAGTGGCTTCAAATGTGATGTGGTCCGTAAAAATAAAATGGTGTTGCAAAAATGAGAAATCGCTGGTCAACTTTTAACCCTTATAACTTCCTAAGAAAAATAAATTTTGCTTCCAAAATTGTGCTGATGTAAAGTAAATATGTGGGAAATGTTACTTATTAAGTTTTTTGTGTGCTGTATCTCTGATTTAAGGGCATAAAAATTCAAAGTTGGAAAATTGCGAAATTTCCCCCAAATTTCCGTTTTTTTCACAAATAAACGCAAGTTATATGAATGAAATTTTACCACTAACATGAAGTACAATATGTCACGAGAAAACAATGTCAGAATCACCAGGATCCATGGAAGTGTTCCAGAGTTATTACCTCATAAAGGGACAGTGGTCATAATTGTTTAAATTGGCCTGCACATGAATGTGCAAACCACCCTTGGGGGTTAAGGGGTTAAGCTACACTCTTTGCTTGTAAGGCACACCGTTTTCAGCAAGGTCATACCCCCTAATAGGACAAGTCGGAAAAGCTGTCTAAAACGCATCATAAATATAGTACAAAAATCCTGAAAGACAGTGTTTGGTGCACATTATACTTGAATACTGGCACAGTTAGATTAATAAATAAGCTGTTTGTTCCCACAGTGTCATAGTTTAGATATGTACAGTAATATTTGCTCACAAGATATAGCGATTATAAGAAGGGGGGATTTCAACATCTAAAACTGTCACAATTTTTTGCTCTGTTAAAACATTATAACCTGTCATTTGATGCCTGACTTCACAATTACATGACCAACAGGATCGTAGGGTTCTATGGGATCTATAGATTGCCACTACACCTGTAATTTTTTTTGTGTATGTAGTTTTAGTTTCTTCTGATACTGTTAACTTATTGCATGTAATTTTTCAATATTACATTGCTACATGGTGAAACCTTTAGGATTAGGCTCTATGGACACTTCACTCATACAAATAGTCCTGGATGTCAGGCCCTCCATTTCTTTAAAAGACGTTCTAAAAAGGAGTGCCAATTGTGTACAGACTGTGACCTTTATGGTAGTCATACCACTGTATTTTCTCTCATCTAGGAGAATGGGGGTGATCAGGGGTGCATATTTTAATTCCCCCGCCCCCCATCAGAAAATATCTTATTGTGCCAATTTTTTTCTTCATATAAAGCTTTTGTTTTTTTTTACGTTTAGAATCATAGGTCCTGAAATTTGAATATTTTTACAGCAGAAGACTTCCTTGAAAAGTTGCAAAGATTTTGTGACTCATTCCTTTTTTTTGTAGAACGGTTATGGCCAGCTTTGCCAAAATAGTATAATTCATAATGAGTGGTTTTTATCATCTTTTCCATACACCCAGAAATCTGTAGGAAGGGACCACTGCCCAAGGAACTTATCTTCCAAAAAGGTCAGCGTATCCCAGATCAACCTGTAATGTCTAAGGGTACCGTTACACCTAGCGATGCACCAGCGATCCCGACCAGCGATATGACGCGGTCAGGATCGCTGGTGAATCGCTAGGTGGTCACTAGTGAGCTGCCACACAGGCAGATCTCACCAGAGACATCGCTGGGGACGGGGATTGCTACTTACCTGTCAGACGCGCCGATCCTGCGTCCTCCCGCCCGGCTCCACGCGTCGCTCGTCGGCGCCACAGGAAGCGCCGCAGGAAGTGACCGACGAGGAATGGTCCAGGAGCTTCTCGCGCAATCAGCGATAAGCAGCGGGGGAGCCAGTCGGAGGTAAGTATCACATGCAGCGATATCGCTAGCAATATCGCTGCAACGTCACAAAATCGGTGACTTTACAGCGATATTGCTAGCGATATCGCAGTGTGTAACGGGGGCTTAAGGAAGGTGGAAGGACACGACCAGATGGTGGGGTTACAGATCTGCCCCACAGCAGCCTAAACTCTTTCTGCCCAAGAGAGCCATATTGAAAAGGGAGGTGTCATTCAATGCGCTGCTGATAAAGGCTTGATGACAGGATAAACTTGAAAGTTTATTGTACAGGTTTTGAAAGTCAACGCGTTTCAAGGTCATACTGACCTCTTCATCAGGACAAGAACCTAAAAGTGGCTGTCAAGGAATGGTTGTCTTTATAAGCAGTCAATTAAAAAAAAAAAAAAAAAAAAGGCACACGACGATGTCAAAGTTCAAACCATAACTCTGGCCTAGCACTGATAAAATATTTACTCAACTGTAACATTTACAATATATATATAAAACGTACAGATTTTTATTAAAAATAAAGATTAGTGATAATTGAGTATACGCGTTGCTCGGATTTTCCTCAGCATTTTGGCGTGCTCGGAGATTTAGTTTTCGTTGTCTCATCTGCATGATTTGCGACTTGTAGACAGGCTGAATACATGTGGGAATTCCCTAACAAACAGGCATTCCACACGTATTCAAGCGGTCTAGCAGTCGCAAATCATGCAGATGAGACTAAGAAAAACTAAATCTCCGAGCACGCCAAAATACTCGGAGGACACCTGAGCATGCTCGAGAAAACCCGAGCAACGAGTATACTCTCATCACTAATAAAGATGATAAAAATTTAAAATGGAATTAAAAGAAACAATGATTGGTCCTATGTTTTGGCTAAAATTGGGTATGTACTGTATGCCTAAGGGCATTTGATACCCATTGGGAACCAAATTGATGAAGACATGCAATCTCGGGTTATAAGATCCAAGGAATAAGGCTGTGAGCCACTGCAAAGGTACCTGATTCTGGTACTCATGAAAAAAGCGGAGGATTTGATGTGTACATGTAGTAAAACTGAATCTGGAGAAAGTAAAAATTATAATAAAAAAAAAATGTATATATGTGCTTCTCATAAAATTAGAATATCATCAAAATGTTAACATAGTTTATTTCAGTCCTTAAATACAAAAAGTGAGATTCCTAAATTATATGGAGTCATTACAGAGTGATCTATTTCACGTGTTTATTTCTGTTAATGTTGATGATTATGGCTTACAGCCAATGAAAACCCAAAAGTCATTATCTCAGTAAATTAGAATACTTTATAACACCAGCTTGAAAAATTATCTTAAAATCTGAAATGTTGGCCTACTGCAATGTATGTACAGTAAGTGCACTCAATACTTGGTCGAGGCTGCTATTTGCATTAATTACTACATCAATGTGGCGTTGCATGGAGGCGATCAGCCTGTGGCACTGCTGAGGAGTTATGGAAGCCCAGGTTGCTTTGATAGCAGTCTTCAGCTCATCTGCATTGCTGGGTCTGGTATCTCTCATCTTCCTCTTGACAATATCCCATAGATTCTTTATGGGGTTAAGGTCCAGTCGAGTTTGCTGGCCAATCAAGCACAGTGATACTGTTGTTTTTAAACCAGCTTTTTATTGGTACTTTTGGCAGTGTGGACAGGTGCCAAGTCCTGCTGGAGAATGGAATTTCCGTCTCGAAAAAGCTTGTTGGCAGAGGGAAGCATGAAGTGCTCTAAATTTTCCTGGTAGACGACTGTGCTGACTTTGGTCTTGATAAAGAATTAAAAAAAAATTTGGGCCTAGAAAAATGGCTCTTTCAAAACATCTATCATCCAAAGAGACTACCGAAGCATATAGCCATAAGTTACTATCATTTTATTAGAGTCAATACAAAAGACACAAAACACAGACAGATAAAAGGAGATGAATATCCAATTTAACACCACATGTTATATATGCACTATAAAAATGATATATTCATTGCTGACACCGTACATGCCACCTGTAAAAAAAAAAAAGCATATCATCATGATTCATAAAATGGTAGTAAATAGTGCCAAATCACGCCAGCATAAGGCCCAAATAGTATAGTCATACAGATTTCCACCTAAAATGGGTGGATAGGGCAAATATAGTTCACACAGACTAGAGCAACATTGAAATGCTGGAAATTGCTGCAGTGTATTAATGCCTGGGAATAAATACCTCCCTAGGGCAAATAAATGGCCAGTTTCCAGATCAGCAAGACAAGTCCCTATAGATTATAAGGTAAGATACAAGAGTCGCTCCGTGCTGGAGCAAAGATTGCTCCTGTAACAAGTGACATGAAAATACTAAATGAAAAGCAGCTGAACTGTTAGACATTGCTATATGCAGAGTGAGCTAGGGTGTACATAGTACGCTGCATGTTAGACTAGAGCAACATTAAAATGCTGATAATTGCTTCTGTGCATTAATGTCTGGGAATTAGTACATCCCTAGGAAAATAAATGACCAATTTCTAGATCAGCAAGACAAGTCCCTATGAAATATAAAGTAAGATACACGAGTAGCTCCATAATGGAGCAAAGATTGCGCCTGTAAAAAGTGACATGAAAATACTTGATGAAATGCAGCTGCACTGTTAGACATTGCTATATACAAAGTGAACTAGGGTGTACATAGTACGCTGCAGATTAGCATGAAAAGGTATCAGCCCAAACAGGCAAAGTGAAGATAGAGCATACGACCTGCAGGTGTGAAGGACCCCGACGCGCATTTCGCGTACTATGTACACCCTAGTTCACTTTGTATATAGCAATGTCTAACAGTTCAGCTGCATTTCATCAAGTATTTTCATTTTCATCAAACAGCTTTTTAGTCGCAGACCTGTGTTATGGAAACTTCACATTAGATCTCAAGCAGTTTGTTGTGTGTCTCTCCACTATTCCTCCAGACTCTAGGACCTTGATTTCCAAATGAAATGCAACATTTACTTTCATCTGAAAACACCTTGGACCTCTGAGCAACAGTTCAGTTCTTTTTCTTCTTGGCCCAAGTAAGACACTTCTGGTGTTGTCTATTGATCATGTGTGGCTTGAGAGAAGAAACCTGACACTTCTAGCCCAGGTCCTGGGTATATCTGTGTGTGGTGGCTCTTGAAACAATGACTCCAGCAGCAGTCCACTCCTTGTGAATCTCCCCCAAATTTTCTTCACAATCCTTTCAAGACTGCGGTTATCCTGGTTGCTTGTGCACCTTTTTCTACCATACTTTTTCCTTCCACTCAACTTTCCATTAATATGCTTGAATACAGCACTCTGTGAACAGCGAGTTTCTTTAGCAATGAACTTTTGTGGCTTATCCTTGTGGAGTGTGTCAATGACTGCCTTCTGGACATCTGTCAAGTCAGCAGTCTTCCCCATGATTATGGAGCCTACTGAAACAGACTAAGGGACCTTTTTAAACACTTAGGAAGCCTTTGCAGGTGTTTTTTTTTTTTGTTAATTATTGTAATTTACTGAATGACTTTTAGATTTTCTTTGGCTGTAAGCCATAATCAACATGAACAGAAACACTTGAAATAAATCACTCTATAATGACTCTGTATGAGTTTCACTTTTTGTATTAAAGAACTGAAATAAATTAACTTTTTCCTGATATTCTAATTTAGTGAGAAGCACCTGTATATATCACACACAACAAAGAATATAAACAATTAAGAATTTTCCCTATTATTCTCACTCCCTCTAGAATTGGACTTCACTGAACTCCTAAGCTTCAGCGTTTCAAAGGCTTTATGGCAGGAGTTTTCTTAGCAATATCATGGTACGTGTTCCATTTCTGTTTTACAATTCCAGTCATTTTTACTTCATTTTCCCTGGGCCATCCCATCTTCTGTATTGCGCTATTAGGTCAGTATCACACATGTGAGAAACTTGGGTGAGTCTCGAATGTTAAAATACCCGGCACTGCCGCAGGCACTCAGGAGCGGAGCGTGCGGCTGTGTGTACAACCATGGCCAAAAGTTTTGTGAATGACACAAATATTATATTTTCACATGATCTTCTGGCCTCTGGTTTTTATGTGTTTGTCAGATGTTTTTATCACATACAGAAATATAATTGCAATCATATTATGAGTAACAAAAGGTTATATTGACAGTTAGAATGAGTTAATGCAGCAAGACAATATTTGCAGTGTTGACCCTTCTTCTTCAGGACCTCAGCAATTCTCCCTGGCATGCTCTCAATCAACTTCTGGATCAAATCCTGACTGATAGCAGTCCATTCTTGCAAAATCAATGCATTTATTTTGTCTGAATTTGAAGGTTTTTGTTTGTCCACCCGTCTCTTGATGATTGACCACAAGTTCTCAATGGGCTTAAGATCTGGGGAGTTTCCAGGCCATGGTCCCAAAATCTCTATGTTTTGTTCCCTGAGCCATTTAGTTATCACCTTTGCTTTATGGCAAGGTGCTCCATCATGTTGAAAAAGGCATTGTTGATCGCCAAACTGCTCTTGGACGGTTGGGAGAAGTTGCTCTTGGAGGACATTCTGGTACCATTCTTTATTCATGGCTGTGTTTTTAGGCAAGACTGAGAGAGAGCCCATTCCCTTGGCTGAGAAGCAACCCCACACATGAATGGTTTCAGGATGCTTGACAGTTGGCATGAGACAAGACTGGTGGTAGCGCTCACCTGGTCTTCTCCGAATAAGCCGTTTTCCAGATGTCCCAAACAATCGAAAAGGGGATTCATCAGAGAAAATGACTTTACCCCAGTCCTCAGCAGTCCACTCCCTGTACCTCTTGCAGAATATCAGTCTGTCCATGATGTTTTTTCTGGAGAGAAGTGGCTTCTTTGCTGCCCTCCTTGAGACCAGGCCTTGCTCCAAGAGTCTCCGCCTCACAGTGCGTGCAGATGCACTCACACCTGCCTGCTGACATTCCTGAGCAAGCTCTGCACTGCTGGTAGCCCGATCCCGCAGCTGAAACACTTTTAAGAGACGGTCCTGGCACTTGCTGGTCTTTCTTGGGCGCCCTGGAGCCTTTTTGGCAACAAGGGAACTTCTCTCCTTGAAGTTCTTGATGATGCGATAGATTGTTGACTGAGGTGCAATCTTTCTAGCTGCGATACTCTTCCCTGTTAGGCCATTTTTGTGCAGTGCAATGATGACTGCACGTGTTTCTTTAGAGATAACCATGGTTAACAGAAGAGAAACAATGATGCCAAGCACCAGCCTCCTTTTAAAGTGTCCAGTGGTGTCATTCTTACTTAATCATGACAGATTGATCTCCAGCCCTGTCCTCATCAACACCCACACCTGTGTTAATGGAGCAATCACTAAAACGATGTTAGCTGGTCCTTTTAAGGCAGGGCTGCAATGATGTTGAAATGTGTTTTGGGGGATAAAGTTAATTTTCTAGGCAAATATTGACTTTGCAAGTAATTGCTGTTAAGCTGATCACTCTTTATAACATTCTGGAGTATATGCAAATTGCCATTAGAAAAAATGAAGCAGTAGACTTTGTAAAAATTAATATTTGTGTCATTCTCAAAACTTTTGGCCATGACTGTATTTCTATGCGGCCGTGCGCGCCGATCCGAATGCCGGCGGCAGTGCCGTGTATTAAGATGTGAGACTCATCCAAGTTTCTCGTATGTGTGATCCCGGCCTTAGGTAGGTAGACACACACACACACTGTATATATAGGTGTGTGCATATATACTTTTATAAATATTTTTTTATATATTTTTTTACTTTCTGCAGTCTGTTTTTAGTCCGTGTAAACATCAAATCCTCCTCTTTTTTTTGTCATTAGTATCTTAAGCAGGTACCTTTGCAGTGGCGCACAGCCTTATTCCTTGGATCTTATAACCCAAAATTGCTTGTCCCTTAGCCAAAACATATAGGATCGTTGTTAAGTCTTCATGGTCTCTAGTTTTCATTTTAATTCACTTTAAAATTTTATTATCTTTATTTTTTAATACAATATACATAAAACTTAGATTTTTAAGTGTTACAATTGATTAACCCCTTAATGACAGAGCTTTTTTCGGTTTTGCGTTTGATTTTTGATCCTCTCCTTCCCAGAGCCATAAATTTTTTAATTTTTCCATCAATATGGCCATGTGAGGGCTTATTTTTTGCGGGACGAGTTGTACTTTTGAACGACACCATTGTTTTACCATGTCGTGTAACAGAAAAAGGGAAAAAAATTCCAAGTGCAGTAAAATTGAAAAAAAAAAGTGCAATCACACTTATTTTTTTTTTTGGCTTTTTTTGCTAGGTTCACTAAATGATAAAACTGACCTGCCATTATGATTCTCCAGGTCATTAAGAGTTTTTTTTTTTTTTTTTAAGTGGTGGAAAAAAATTTCCAAATTTTGCTAAAAAAAGGGAAAAAACTCACCATTTTCTGAGACCTGTAGCGTCTCCATTTTTTGTGATCTTGGGTTGGGTGAGGCTTTATTTTTTGCGTGCCGAGCTTGCCAGTTTTAATTATACCATTTTTGTGCAGATGCAACTTTTTTTATTGATTGGGTGATTCTGAACACGGCGATACCACATACCGTATGTCTGATTTTATTTTTATTTCAAAATGGTTTTTATTGACCTTTTCATAATTCAAATTAACATTAGACTGTAAATCATATTCCCTCGCAGGGGAATTTTAACTTGTCATGACATATAATCTAAGGGGGAAAGATAAGACAATTACAACGGTAGGAAAATACAATAGGGAAAAGAAGCATTGAATCCACGGTGTGTACGAAAACATCATTGGTATCCCTTTGATAGCCCAGTGTCACTGATAATTCCAGTCCCATCTCTTCTATATTATTGTCCCAGAGATAATACACAGCGGTTATGTACTGCATTTCCAGGTCCTAACGTCAACTCTCCTATTTTTGTTTTAATTTTGAATGGGGCGAAAGGGGGGTGATTTAAACTTGTTTGTTTGTTTTTTTTTTTCATATCTTTAAAAACTTTTTTTTTTTTTTTTTTTTTTTAATCTTTTGACATGCTTCAATAGCCGCCATGAGAGGCTAGAAGCTGCCATAGCTTGATCGACTCTGCTACAGCGTCGATGCTCAGATGACCTCTATGTAGCAGAATGACAGCATTTCTATGAGCGCTGACCACAGGGTGGTGCTCTTGCAGTCCGGCATCAACAACCATAGAGGTCTCAAGGAGACCTCTGGTTGTTATGCCAACGCACCGATGACCCCCGATCACGTGACTGGGGTCAGCGGTGCGTGAATTTCCAACCCGACAGCCGGAGGTGCCATTTAAATGCCGCTGTCAGTGTTTGAGAGCTGACATGGCCCGGCTTTGATGCTGGCTCACCGCTGGAGCCCTCATCAAAGCGGGGGATACTGCCAGCTGACGTACTATTCTGTCAGCTGGTGGTATGGGGTTAAGTGTTTTATCAATGTTAATCCAGAGTTACTGTTTGAACTTTGACATTATCATGTGCCTGTTTTTTTTAAAAAATGACCGCTTATAAGACAACCATTCCTAACAGTCACTATTAGGTTTTTGTCCTGATGAAGAGGTCCTGTGTGACCTCAAAACGCGTTGACTTTCAAAATCTGTACAAAAAAACGACTTCAAGTTCATCCTGTCAGCGAGTCTTTAGTAGCAGCGCATTGAATGACACCTCCATCCCATTTCTATATTTTTGGTCCTTTTACGATTGGTGTTCTGCAGCAGCTGTAATACGTTTTATCTAATGTTGCTTCAGGTCAAGTCAGGAGGGAGCTGTGGCTCTAGTAGAATGAGCATTAATATTGTTAGGGGAATTTTGACCTAAGGCAGAGTAAACTATGGTTATTGCCATTCTTACCTAGCTATGATGGACTTAGTAGTTGCCCTACCCTTATTGGGAGAATAACGCAGTACTAACATGGATAAAGACTTCTGCCAGAGGCCTGTTACATCAAGGTATTAAAGTAGGTATCTCCTGACATCTAAGGAATAAAGGACCACCTCTACTTGAGACTTTGGATTCTTACAGAAGCAAGGGAGGACCATTTCCTGCAATCTATGAAAATTGGAAATTACTTTTGGAAGAAAAGCTGGGTCAGATTTTAAGATTACCCTGCTCTCCTGGAAGGTTGTATATGGCTGTATCCCATGGAGGCACACTTAGCGACCTGGAATCTATTAACCCGAGCGTGGTCGGTGATTGTTTTGGCAAATAGTCCCTAGAGCAGAAACCTGAACTTCTTAGTGTACTAGTGGAAAGGGCCATCTCTAGACTCTCCTGAAAAAACTCCAATTCTTCCTTAAAGGGGACCTGCTGTTGTGTTAATAGATTTTGGCCGAAGTACTCTGGTAATTTACCTCATACTTTTAGAATACCATATTTTAAGTTTATTTAAGCTTTTTCCTACTTTAAAAGGAGAGTGGACACCAAGTTTTGTGAGAACCCCCCCTTATTGATCCTCTCAAGTTTCAGGCTGGAAAATGTAAGTTGTGAACCCAAAGGTGGAGTTCTGTACCTTGGGACAGAAGGCTGGGAGTGTTTGGTATTATCTAGGGGTCCTAGGTGGACCTAGTTCTCAGCCATTATTATTGTGGTTTTGCTTATATAGCGCTAGCTTATTCCGCCGTGCTTTACATACATTATCATCATGTCCCCAATGGTGCTCACAATCTAAATTCCCTATCAGTATGTCAGTGGAGTGTGGGAGGAAACCGGAGAACCTGGAGGAGAACAAATAACTCCTTGCAGATGTCCTTGGTGGGATTTGAACCCAGGACCCCAAAACTGCAGTGCTAACCACTGAGTCACCATGCCATGTAAATCATGCCATTCTGACCCAAAAGAGAGCAACTAGTATGGCTCCCTCCTCCTGGATCTTCCTTAATACAACCGGAATTAGATGGACGGGTAGAAAGTGTAGGCTAGGTGAAAGTCTCACTTCAGCAAAGGGCATCCACACCCACTTT
This sequence comes from Dendrobates tinctorius, assembly GCF_039654945.1. Classification (NCBI taxonomy): domain Eukaryota; kingdom Metazoa; phylum Chordata; class Amphibia; order Anura; family Dendrobatidae; genus Dendrobates; species Dendrobates tinctorius. The sequence goes on along the minus strand of NW_027361827.1, from coordinate 24,731,761 downwards.
GGGATTCTCCTAGATTAAGGAAAAAAGGCTTCTACTTGGTGTTTCCCTTTGGTAGCAAACAAATCTATTTCTGGAAGATCCCCATAAGGTACAGATTTGTCTGAAGGTCTCCCAATTTAATGTCCATTCTCCTTGGGTGAGCGAATGATGACTTAAGGGCCTGTCACACTAAGCGATATCGCTAGCAATATCGCTATAACATCACTGGTTTTGTGATGTAGCAGCGATATTGCTAGCGATATCGCTATGTGTGATACTTGCCTCCGACCAGCTCCCCCGCTGATTATCGCTGATCATGCGAGAACGTCCTGGACCATTTCTCGTCGTCAGCTTCCTGCTGGGCTTCCTGTGGCACTGACGAGCGACGCGTGGACGCGGGCGGGAGGACGTCAGGATCGCTTCGTCTGACAGGTAAGTAATGACCCCCGACCGCTGCTATGTCGTTGTGTGGCAGCTCACTAGCGACCACTTAGCGATGCACCAGCGATCCTGACCGCTATAGTGCCGTAAAGCGAGAGGCTTATCTCCGATGACACACTGCTGGAGGGTTATCTCCGCTCAGTGTGTCATCAGAGACCTATAGAGCAGTCACATCTCCTGATGTGACAGCTCTGTAGGGGAGATCGTCGTGGGACACTCGTTATTAATGGGATTTCGTCAGACAGGGAGTATATTGTTGGTTTGTTTTTTTTATTTATTTTTTTTGCAGGTAATAGCTTCGACTGGCTAGGCGTACAATAAAAATTTTGAATTTTTATTTCATTAACCCCTTCACCCCCAAGGGTGGTTTGCACATTCATGACCGGGCCAATTTTTACAATTCTGACCACTGTACTTTTATGAGGTCATAACTCTGGAACGCTTCTATGGATCCCGGTGATTCTGACATTGTTTTCTCGTGACATATTGTACTTCATGTTAGTGGTAAAATTTCATTCAAATAACTTGCGTTTATTTGTGAAAAAAACGGAAATTTGGCAAAAATTTTGAAAATTTCGCAATTTTCCAACTTTGAATTTTTATGCCCTTAAATCACAGAGATACGGCACACAAAAAACTTGATAACTAACATTTCCCACATGTTTACTTTACATCAGCACAATTTTGGAACCAAAATTTTTTTTTGTTAGGAAGTTATAAGGGTTAAAAGTTGACCAGCGATTTCTCATTTTTACACCATTTTATTTTTAGGACCACATCACATTTGAAGCCACTTTGAGGGGTCTATGTGATAGAAAATACCCAAAAGTGACACCATTCTAAAAACTGCACCCCTTAAGGTGCTCAAAACCACATTCAAGAAGTTTATTAACCCTTTAGGTGCGTCACAGAAATTTTTTTGAATATTAAAAAAAAAATGAACATCTAACTTTTTTTCACAAAAAAAATACTTCAGGTTCAATTTTTTTTATTTTACCAAGGGTAACAGGAGAAATTGGACTGCAAAAGTTATTGTGCAATTTGTCCTGAGTACGCTGATACCTGATTTGTGGGGGGGAACGACTGTTTCGGCGCATGGCAGAGCTCAGAATGGAAGGTGCGCCGTTTGACTTTTTCAATGCAAAATTGGCTGGAATTCAGATCGGACGCCATGTCACGTTTGGAGAGTCCCTGATGTACCTAAACAGTGGAAACCCCCTACAAGTGACCCCATTTTGGAAACTAGACCCCCCAAGGAACTTATCTAGATATGTGGTGAGAACTTTGAACCCACAAGGGCTTTACAGAAGTTTATAACGTACAGCGGTACAATTAAAAAATCATATTTTTTCCACAAAAATGATCTTTTCACCCCAATTTTTATTTTCCCCAAGGGCAACAGGACCCTAAAAGTTATTGTGCAATTTGTCCTGAGTATGCTGATACCCCACATGTGGGGGTAAACCACTATTTGGGCGCATGGCAGAGCTCGGAAGGGAAGCAGCGCCATTTGACGTTTTTGGCTGGAATTGAGATCGGACATCATGTCGCGATTGGAAAACCCCTGATGTACCAAAACAGTGGAAACCCCCCACAAATGACCCCATTTTGAAAACTAGACCCCCTCACTAGATGTGAGGTGAGCACTTTGAACCCCCAAGGGCTTCACAGAAGTTTATAATGCCAGGGCATGAAAATAAATCGTATTTTTTCCACAAACATGATCAATTAGTCCCCAATTTTTTTATTTTCCCAAGGGTAACAGGAGAAATTGAACCCCAAAAGTTGTTGTCCAATTTGTCCTGAGTACGCTGACACCCCATATGTGGGAGAAAACTACTGTATGGACACACGTCGGGGCTCGGAAGGGAAGCAGTGCCATTTTGGAATGCAGACTTTGATGGAATGGTCTGCGGGTGTCATGTGCGTTTGGAGAGCCCCTGATGTACCTAAACTATTGAAACTCCCAACAAGTGACCCCATTTTGGACACAAGACCCCCCACGGAACTTATCTAGATGTGTGGTGAGCACTTTGAACCCCCAAGTGCTTCACAGAAGTTTATAACGCTCGGACGTGAAAATAAAAAAATAATTTTTTTCCACAAAAATGATATTTTTGCCCCCAATTTTTTATTTTCCTAAGGGTAACAGGAGAAATTGGACCCCAAAAATTGTTTTGCAATTTGCCCTGAGTAGGCTGATACCCTACATGTGGGGGTAAAACACTGTTTGGGCGCATGGCAGAGCTTGGAAGGGAAGGAGCACCATATGACTTTTTCAACTCAGAATTGGCTGGAATTGAGATCAGACGCAATGTTGCATTTGGAGAGCCCCTGATGTGCCCAAACAGTGGAAACCCCCAATTCTAACTCCAACCCGAACCACAACACACCCCTAACCCTAATCTCAGCCCTAACCCTAGCCCTAACCCAAGCCCTACCCCTAGCCCTAACCCTAATGGAAAAATGGAAATAAATACATTTTTTTAATTTTATTATTTTTCCCTAACTAAGGGGGTGATAACGGGGGGTTTGATTTACTATTTATGGCGGTTTTTATTTTTGGCAGCTGTCGCACGCTAAAAGACGCTTTTTATTGTAAAAATAGTTTTTGCATCACCACATATTGAGAGCTATAATTTTTCCGTATTTTGACCCACCGAGTCATGTTAGGTCTTATTTTTTGCGGGACGAGTTGACGTTTTTATTGGTGCCATTTTAGGGCACGTGACATTTTTTGATCACTTTTTATTCCGATTTTTGGGACTCAGAATGAACAAAAACCAGCGTTTCATGAATTTCTTTTGGGGGAGTGCGTTTACACCGTTCCGCGTGCGGTAAAATTGATAAAGCGGTTTTATTCTTGGGGTCAGTACGGTTACAGCGATACCTCATTTAGGTCGTTTTTTTATGTTTTGTCGGTTTTATGCAATGAAAACTTTTATATAAAAAAATAATTATTTTTGCATCGCATTATTCTGCGAGCTATAACTTTATTTTTTCGCTGATGATGCTGTGTGGCGGCTCGTTTTTTGCGGGACAAGATGACGTTTTCAGCGGTACCATGGATATTTATATGCATCTTTTTGATCGCGCGTTATTACACTTTTTGTTTGGCGGTATGATAATAAATCATTTTTTGCTTCGTTTTTTATTTTTTAAGGGGTTCGCTAAAGGGGTTAACTAATGGGACAGTTTTATAGGGCGGGTCGTTATGGACGCGGCGATACCTAATATCTGTACTTTTATTGTTTTGGGTTTTTTTTATTTTCAAAAAATGAATTTATTGGGGAATATTTTTTTTTTTTTTTTTAATTTATTTGGCGATTTTTTTAAAATTATTTTTACACTTTTTTTTTTTTTTTTTTTTTTTATTACATAGTCCCAGGTGGGACATCACTGTCCTCTGACAGATCGCTGACCTGTCACATCACAGATCACTGTGACAGATCAGCAATCTGTCACAGGCATTGAAGAAGACTTCCTCTTGCCTGCGCTTTGCAGGCACTGAGGAAGCCAGCTTCCTCCAGGCCCCCGTCGCCATCTTGGATTCGGGGGGCCTGGAGGAAAGGAGTTCCCCGCAGCAGCGCTGCACATTGCGCTGCCGTGGGGGGCTCAGGGAAGCACGGAGGGAGCCCCCTCCCTGCCGATGCTTCCCTTTAACTCCCGGTACACCGCGATCATGTTTGGTCGCGGTGTGCAAGGGGTTAACGTGTCGGGGGCGGTCCGTGACCGCCCCTGACACATAGTGCCGGGTGTCAACTGTGATAATCAGCTGACACCCGGCCGCGATCAGCGGCGCTCACCACGTGGGCGCCGCTGATCGCGGTAGACGTACTATCCCGTCCATGGGCATAGGGGCCCGGGTCCCATGGACGGGATAGTACGTCGGATGTCAGGAAGGGGTTAAAATACTTTATTCTTATGTGTGTGGGTTTTTTAACCCTTGATTAATAATGGATAGGCGTCTTATTGACACCTCTCCATTATTAACCGGGCTCAATCTCACCTTACAATAGCAAGGTGACATTAACCCCTTATTACCCATATGCCACTTCTACACGGCAGCTGGAAGAGAGGGGCTAAGTGCCAGAATTGGCGCATCTTAGAGATGCGCCACTTCTGGTTCGGCTGTTGGCTCGTATATGTAGCCGGGGGGGGACAAGATCCATGGCCCCTTCCTAGACTATGAATATTAGCCCGCAGTTGTCTGCGTAGCCTTTCCGGCTATAATATATAGGGGGACCTGATGTCATTTTTTTTGGGGGGGTCCCCCAATTTTAGTAGCCAGCAAAGGCTATGCAGACAGCTGCAGGCTGATATTCATAGCCTGGGAAGGGGCCATGGGTATTACCCCTTTCCCAGGCTACAAATATTGGCTGTCAGCTTTCCCCCTCTAGCACAGAAAATTGCGCAGGAGCCTTTTTTTTTTTTTTTTTTTTACTAAAACATTGTTCATTAAAAAAATCGGCCTTGCTATTATTTATCTATATCTATCCATAGATATATCTATCTTTTGATAGAATATCTAAGAATATCTATGGATATATCCAATCTGTCCCATATGTATCTGTCTGTGGGCGTTTTTAAAAGCGAATCCGTCGAAAAACAGATACATCGCATCAATTTTTCACAATCTGCGACGGTTCTGTCCAGACAACGGATTGTAAAAAAACTGAGGTGTGAAAGGGGCCTAACAGGCAATCCTCACATGTATTCAGGCAGTCTAGCAGCTGCAAATCATGTAGCTGCGTCGACGAAAACTAAATCTCCCAGCTCGCCAAAATACTCGGAGGACAACCAAGCATGCTCGGGAAAACCCGAACAAACAGTATACTCGCTCATCACTAAATAAGCCATCGATGTTGCCGTGATCAATTCCTTTCTTATGTTGAATTGCAAAGTCATATTGCTGTAATATCAGGCTCCATTTAAGCAATTTCCTGTTGTCCCCAACTACTCTGTTGAGCCAACTCAGTGGGTTCTGAATTGTTCTTACGGTGAAGTTGTGCCCATAGAGGTATGGTTGCAGTTTCTGCAGAGCCCACACAATTGCTAAACATTCCTTTTCAGTTGTGGCATAAGCCACTTCTCTGGGCAGAAGTTTCCTGCTTAGGTAGAGAATTGGGTGCTCCTCACCTTGCCGGTTCATCTGGCTGTGAACCGCACCTAGCCCATAGGTGCTGGCATCTGTCTGCACTACAAACCTGTGAGTGCAATCTGGACGGGTGAACAAACCAATGCTGACTTTAGGGCAGAAAATGATTCCTCACACTGAGGAGTCCAGGAAACAATTTGGGGGAGCTTCCCCTTGGTCAGATCAGTTAACTGTTTAGAACACAGAGAAACACAGTACATCAAACGTGAAAAAATACTCTGCTGTAAAAAAAGTTCTAACAATGAACAGCAAGTGCTAGTAAAAAGATGATAACAAAACAGGGTATTTAGTTGATACTTTTTTTTGCAAAAAATATACGCTAAGCCGCTCTACCAACGCCAAGGTATACCCCCTCAGAGCAGTCCTATCCAATGTATTTAAAACCTGACCATGTGAACAGTACCTATATGAGCAGGGTTCAGCAATGTGGGCATGCTGTGTGAGACGGCTCTATATGTGCATGGCCCACATGGGAGGGGTGGAAACCTCCCAAAGACTTGCAAAAGCAAGAAACCAATGGAATAAAAACGAATGCATGGGCCATGCACATACAGTGAACAAGTTGGGTGAACAAACCAATGCTAACTTTATTGCAGAAAATGATTCCTCACACTGAGGAGTCCAGGAAACAATTTGGGGGAGCGTCCCCTTGGTCAGATCGTTTAACGGTTTAGCCAGAGCACAGTAGTTTGGCACAAACTTCCTATAGTAGCCAGCCGTACCCTGGAAGGACAGTACCTGCTTCTTGGTTCATGGGGTGGGTCAGGCTGTAATGGCTTCTTCCTTCCCTGGCTCAGGTTTTAGCACTCCCCCCCCCCCCCCCCCACCCAGTGTCCCAGGTATTGTACTCCCTGCATGGTTACCTGACACTTCCCCAGCTTAACAGTAAGACCTGCAGTGTTAAGCCTGTGCAAAACCTGAGAAAGATGTACAAGTTGTTCCTCCCAAGAATTACTAAAAATGGCTATATTATCGAGATAAGCAATGGCAAAACCATCAAATCCTTCCAATAAGTGATTAACCAACCTCTGGAAGGTGGCAGGGGCATTTTTCATACCAAATGGCATCACCAGAAACTCAAAACAGCCGAATGGCATTATAAAGGCAGACCTCTCCTGATCTTCTTTGGCTTCACCCTTAACTCCGATACGCCTTTTAATGGCCACAGTTAAGGGTACTTATGTCTCAGCGCCTTTTTAACGGCGCTGAGAAATAAGTGTACAGCGCCCACCAGAGTGGGGATTTTTCCGGGGTAGCCGAGACCCTAGAGAACATGATACAGGTCGGTTTTTACCGACCCCGGAGTTGCAATCGCCGTTATTCATGGAATAACGGTGACCGCCAAAAAAGTCTGATTTCCCATTTAATTTCTCTCTCCTTTGATGTGATCGCAAATCAGAGGAGAGAGAAATGGGGTCCCCTGATTCCCCCCCGAAACCACTGTTGTGCCTGCATTTCCCCGTGAAGTTCCGCCAGCGTCTTCTTCCGGGAAGAAAATGGCGGGCGCATGCACAGTGCGCCCGCCGAGATCTGCCAACCGGCACCCAGCAACAATAGATTTCTCCTATTGGTTCATTTTGATCACTGTGATAGGGTCTATCACAGTGATCAAAATAAAAGGGGGTTTGATTTACTATTTTTTTCTTATTAACTCCTCAGTTAGGTAACAGTAATAGAATTTTTTTTTTTATTTATTTCCATTAGGGTTAGATTTGGGCTAAAGTTAGGGTTGGGCTAGGGTTAGGGTTGTGGTTATGGTTAGGATTACGGTTAGGGTTGGAATTGGGGGTGTGTCAGGGTTAGGTTTGTGGTTAGGGTTGGGATTAGGGGTGTGTTGGAGTTAGCGTTGGAGTTAGAATTGTGGGGGTTCCACTGTTTAGGTACATCAGAGGGTCGCCAAACGTGACACTGCGCTTCCATTTATTCCAGCCAATTCTGCGTTCAAAAAGTCAAATGCTGCTCCCTCCCTTCTGAACCCTGCCATGTGCCCAAACAGTGGCTTTCCCCCACATACGAGGTATTGGCATACTGAGGAGAAACTGCACAATAAATTTTGTTGTCCATTTTCTCCTGATACCCTTGTGAAAATAAAAAAAATTGGTTCCAAAGTAATTTTTTGTGAAAAAAGTAAAATGTTCATTTTTTTTCCTTCCGCATTGCTTTAGTTGTCGTGAAGCACATGAAGGGTTAATAAACTTCTTGAATGTGGTTTTGCGCACCTTAAGGGGTGCAGTATTTAGAATGGTGTCACTTTAGGGTATTTTATGTTATATTGAAACCCAAACTCAACTCAAATGTGAGGTGGCACCTAAAAAAAAAAATGGTTTTGTAAATTTTGTTGGAAAAATTAGAAATCGCTGGTCAAATTTTAACCATTATAATGTCATAACAAATAATTGTTTCCAAAATTGTGCTGATGTAAGGTAGACATGTTGGAAATGTTATTTATTAACTATTTTGTGTGACACCACTCTCTGATTTAATTGTACAAAATTTAAAAGTTTGAAAATTGCAAAATTTCCCAAATTTTGGCCAAATTTCCGTTTTTTTCCATTAACACAAGTTATAGCGAATTTTTTTTACCACTAACATGAAGTATAATACAGTATGTCACGAAAAAACAATCTCAGAATCAGTGGGATACGTTGAAGCGTTCTAGAGTTATAATCTCATAAAGTGACGGTGGTCAGAACTGTAAAAATTGGCCTGGTCATTAAGGAACAAATTGGTACTGGATTTTGTGACGTAGCAGCGATATTGCTAGCGATATCGCTATGTGTGATACTTCTGACCGGCTCTCCCGCTCAGCTTCCTGTGGCACCGACGAGCGATGCGTGGACGCGGGCGGGTCTGACAGGTAAGTAACGACCCCCAACCGCTGCTGTCGCTGGTGAGATCTGCCTGTGTGGCAGCTCAGTAACGACCACTTAGCGATGCACCAGTGATCCTGACCGCGTCATATCGCTGGTCGGGATCGCTGGTACATCGCTTAGGCTAGTTTCGCATTAGCGTTTACGGCCGCAGCGTCGGGCTGCGCACGGCCACCGCTAAGCCCCGCCCCGCCTCCTCCGCTGTATGCGTCCTGCGTCCCCTATCTTTAGCACTGGGGACGCAGGCCGTGCGCAGTACAGTATGCGTTTGGCGGCGCATGCGTCCTTTTGACGCTGCCCTGAGTGCACCAAATTGCTACCTATAGGCGGAGCTACCACCGGAGGTGCGGCAGGGGGCGGGGCTTAGCGGCGGCCGTGCGCAGCCCGACGCTGCGGCCGTAAACGCTAATGTGAAATTAGCCTAAGTTTGACAGTACCTTAAGGGGTCAAATAAGGGCCACCTGATTTACACCTGTTTCTTCACAGAATGATTGACCTCACTAATTGAACTCCACACTGCTATTATTTTGAACATAGCCGCCTTTGAATGAATAATTCTAATACACAGACTCAAAACATGCAGATCATGAAAGATCTGAGTCTGTTGGTTTTCTTACAATCTGTTTTTTTTAGTCCCAGTCTGGCCCTGGCCTATTGTGCAAACATTTTTCTTAAAAATCAGCTTGATGCCGATAAGATGAAAGCCTTTGATTACATTAAATTTGTTTAGAGGGTTCGGGAGGCAAAAGTTAAAAAGGGAATCTGTCACCGATATGAGATGTGGCCACCACCTTTCAGGCCTGATATACAGCATAACATAATGCTGTAAATCTGCCCCAAACCTGACCTGCAAGACAAGAAAAACAACCTTTATTATACTCACCTGCAGGGAGGTGTGGTCCAAGGGGCATCACTGGTGCGCCTGTACCGGGGCTCTCTTACCTTTCCCGGCACCTGCGCACTGCAGTACCTTCCTCTGCACTCGTCAGGGCAGAGAATTATGCCTGCGAGGAGCGCGATGCTGGGGAGACTATGTGGATGACGTAATAATGCGTCATCCATGCGAAGCAAGAAGGAGGATGGCACCAAAAGACCAAAAGAAGAAGAGGGGCACTTGGCCAAGACTAGCGACAGAAATAGAAAAAGAATAGATGAGATTACCCCCCCCCAAGATGGATAAGCTGGAGAGAAAACCTGACTTTGACGGGGGTTTCAAACAAACCTTGAAATATATTGACAAGGTACAAAACAAAGTAAAGACGCAGGAAAGGCGAAGTATTTGAGAGAAATTAGATTACTTGTTTCTGGCCCTTGGAGTAATGTTTGAGAACAGAAATAACCCTCTCAGACCTGGAAGGACAAATCTAGAGAGGAATGCTGACTCCCACATGCCTTTTTTTCCCCCACACACGTTCAGTATTTGGTTAGTATTTTACATCAGTATCTGTAAGCGAAAACCAGGAGTGGCACAATCAGAGGAAAAGTAGTATAGAAACATGTCACCACTTCTGTAGTTTGCACCCACACTTGTCTTTGGCTTACAAATACTGATGTAAAACACTAACCAAATACTGATAGTGTGAATGTAGCCTTAAGGGCCGTTTACATTCAGCAATGCACCAGCGATCCGACCCGGTCAGGATCGCTGGTGCATCGCTAAATGATCGCTAGTGAGCTGTCACACAGCTCACTAGCGATCATTTAGCGATGCACCAGCGATCCTGACCGGGTCGTATCGCTGGTCGGATCGCTGGTGCATCGCTAAATGTAAAAGGGCCTTAACCCCTTAATGTCCAATGACGGACACAGTCCGTCATCAGACATTTCCCCTGCTTTGATGAGGGCTCCGGCGCTGAGCCCGCATCAAAGCCGGGACATGTCAGCTGTTATGAACAGCTGACATGTGCCCGCAATAGGCGCGAGCGGAATCGCCGTCCGCCCGCGCCTATTAACTAGTTAAATGCCGCTGTCAAAGCTGACAGCGGGCATTTAAATAGAATTTCCGGCCGCCGGGCCGGAAATGACGTCATCGCCGACCCCCGTCACGTGATCGGGGGTCGGCGTCACGTTGCCTGGACAACCAGAGGTCTCTATGAGACCTCTATGGTTGTTCCAGGCATAAGGCTTTCAGCGCCACCCTGTGGTCGGCGCTGAAAGCACAGCAGTAAATCTGCTACATATGGGCGATCTGCTCATCGCCCATATGTAGCAGAGCCAATCGGGTTGCGCATGCTTCTAGCCTCCTATGGAGGCTATTGAAGCATGCCAAAAGTAAAAAAAAAAAAAAAAAGTTTGAAAATAAAAAAAAATTAAAAAAAACCTAAAAGTTCAAATCACCCCCCTTTCGCCCCAATCAAAATAAAACAGTAAAAAAAAAATCCCACATACACATATTAGGTATCGCCGCGTTCAGAATCGCCCGATCTATCAATAAAAAAAAAGCATTAACCCGATCGCTAAACGGCGTAGCGAGAAAAAAATTCAAAACGCCAGAATTACGTTTTTTTGGTCACCAAGACATTGCATTAAAATGCAATAACGGGCGATCAAAAGAACGTATCTGCACAAAAGTGGTGTCATTAAAAACGTCAGTCCGGCATGGAAAAAATAAGCCCTCACCCGACCCCAGATCATGAAAAATGGAGACGCTACGGGTCTCGGAAAATTGCGCAAATTTTTTTTAGCAAACCTTAGAATTTTTTTTCACCACTTAGATAAAAGAGGACATAGACATGTTTGGTGTCTTTGAACTCGTAATGACCTGGAGAATCATAATGGTAGGTCATATTTAGCATCTAGTGAACCTAACAAAAAAGCCAAGCAAAAAACCAGTGTGGGATTGCATTTTTTTTGCAATTTCACCGCACTTGGAATTTTTTTCCCCATTTTCGAGTACACGATATGGTAAAACCAATGATGTCATTTAAAAGTACAACTCGTCCCGCAAAAAATAAGCCTTCACATGGCCATATAAACGGAAAAATAAAAGTTATGGCTCTGGAAAGAAGGGGAGGGAAAAATGAAAATGTAAAACCAAAAATACCCCTGGTCGTTAAGGGGTTAAGAGCAGATGATAATCAGGCACAAATATAACACATGGTGTTAAATGTCTGTAAATACACCATTTCAAATGCAAAAGTTAATTAACATGCCTAATAGTATATACGTGGCCGTGCACAGAAAGCATGAATAGATGTATTCACTGCTGAACAATACTCATGCAAACAAGTAAACCACCATAATAATACAAAAAGCCACAGTAGCTGGTATGACCGGACAGTCAAAACATATATAACGTGCAGACAGAAAAATGCTGATGAGTCTGGGCACCACTATAGGGGCTGCCAGCCCCTGACGAAGCCACCTTGCGGTGGCGACACACATCAGACACTCCACAAGCTCCCCCTATTGAGTGGTATCGTATTAGGACAGTTCGTGCAGGGCTGTTACTCTGATTTTTTAGGATATGTGGTCCTTTTCTCGTGGTGACTCTTAGTGGTGCCCAGAATCATTATCAGCATTTTTCTGTCTGCACGTTATATATGTTTTGACTGTCCGGTCATACCAGCTACTGTGGCTTTTTGTATTATTATGGTGGTTTACTTGTTTGCATGAGTATTGTACAGCAGTGAATACATCTATTCATGCTTTCTGTGCACGGCCACATATATACTATTAGGCATGTTAATTAGCTTTTGCATTTGAAATGGTGCATTTACAGACATTTAACACCATGTGTTATCTTTGTGCCCGATTATCATCTGCTCTAAAGGCCCCGTCTCACTAAGCAATCTCGGTAGCGAGATCGCTGCTGAGTCACAACTTTTGTGACGTAACAGCGATCTCACCAGCGAGATTGCTGTGTGTGACAGCGATCAGCGAGCGGCCCCCCTGCCGGTATCGCTGATCGCTGCAAGAAATCTCTGGACATTTCTTTGGTCGCTGGTCTCCCGCTGGCCAGCACGCATCGCAGTGTGTGACAGCGGGAGACCAGCGATCAGGTGTAAAAAGTAATAAAAAAAAATAAAAAATATAGTTATTCTCACCTTCCGACGTCGCGTTCAGCCATCCGGCCTCTCTCCACGCTCCGGTCCCAGTGATCCTTTGCACGAATGACCGCGAGACTTTGTTATCCCGCGAGACCGTGACATCTCGCGGTCATTCGTGCAAAGGATCACTGGGACCGGAGCGTGGAGAGAGGCGGGATGGCTGAATGGGACATCGGATGGTGAGAATAACTATATTTTTTATTTTGATTCTATTTTTACAGCGATGGCAAGCGATGCCGGGCGCTCGTCATCGCTGTGCTGATCGCTGGTGAAGCTGTCTGTGTGACTGCTCACCAGCGATCACATAGCGACTTACCAGCGATCCTGACACCTTCATATCGGTGTCAGGATCGCTGGTAAGTCGCTTAGTGAGACGGGGCCTTTAGAGTACTTAGCTACTGTAAAGGTACTGTCACACTTAGCGATGCACCAGCGATCCTGACAACGATATGACCCGGTCAGGATCGCTGGTACATCGCTAAGTGGTCGCTAGTGAGCTGCCACACAGGCAGATCTCACCAGCGATGCAGCAGCGGTCAGGGGTCGTCTCTTACCTGTCACACGCAGCGAGGGTAACGTCTTCCGCCCGCGTCCATGGAGTCGCTCGTTGGTGACAGCAGGAAGCCGACGAGAAATGGACCATCCCGTTCTCGCGCGATATCCAGCGGGGAGCCGGGCCGCAGGTAAGTGTCACATGTAGCGAGATCGCTACCGTTATCGCTGTTGCGTCACAAAATCGGTGACGCTTTAGCGATATCACTAGCGATCTCGCTATGTGTGAAGGGGGCTTTATTGTATTCATTTCTGCTCTTAGTGGGGAGCTTTTTAGAGCTTTATTAAGAGCCATTTTGGGGTGTTTCTTGTGTTTGTCATCTTTATGACTTTTAAATGTTTTTATATGGATTTTGTCTGTATGTACCTAATAAAATTTATGCATTGCGGTGATCCCTGCGTTCTTTGTTCAGTAGCTTTCTCTTCGTATTATTTATGCTCTCCTATTTACTGATTGCAGGTGTATCCCTATTCTTATTTCGTGGTGCCCTCCTGGGTTCTTTATTATGTAGTCCTAATGTTTACCGTGGCAGTTCATGGCCAAATAATGGCATTAGCATTTGGCGGTTATAGCGGCCCGTGAAGAAGTTATCAAAATTTAAATGGTAAAAATGAACTTTTTCATTCCTGTTTGCATTAATACCTGAAAAGCACCTGAAGGGTTAATGAAATACTTGAAAGCAACTTGTGTGATTTCCACAATCTGATGGTTTGGGGAGCCATGTCATCTGATGGTGTAGGTCCACTGTGTTTTATCAAAATCAAAGTCAGCTCAGCCGTCTACCAGGAAATGTTAAAGCACTTCATGCTTCTCTCTGCCGACAAGCTTTTTGGAGATGGAAATTTCATTCTCCAGCAGAACTTGGCACCTGTCCACACAACAGTATCACTGTGCTTGATTGGCCAGCAAACTCACCTGACCATAGAGAATCTCTGGGGTATTGTCAAGAGGAAGATGAGAGACACCAGACCCAACAATGCAGATGAGCTGAAGGCTGCTATCAAAGCAACCTGGGCTTTCATAACACCTCAGCAGTGCCACAGGCTGATCGCCTCCATGCCACGCCGCATTGATGCAGTAATTGATGCAAAAGGAGGCCCGACCAAGTATTGAGTGCATTTACTGAATATACATTTCAGTAGGCCAACATTTCGGATTTTAAAATCATTTTTCAAGCTGGTGTTATAAAGTATTCTAGTTTACTGAGATAATGACTTTTGGGTTTTCATTGGCTGTAAGCCATAATCATCAACATTAACAGAAATAAACACTTGAAATAGATCACTCTGTAATGACGCTATATAATTTAGGAGTTTCACTTTTTGCCTTGCAGAACTGAAAAAAAATAACTTTTTGATGATATTCTAATTTTTTTGAGATGCACCCGTATATTTTAGTAGGCCCAGGGACATAGGCCACTGTTCATATAATTCTGAATGTCGACTCTTGAATTGGTTTGTGAATTGTTGAATGATTGCCATTTACCTATTATATCAACTCCTACAATTTATTGTGTTGCCATTATTGAAGGACAGGGACACAAGGTCATTGAACAATGATGTTTGCCAAGTCCATGTTGCTTGTTGATCTACAAACAGTGAAGGACAAACTATGCAGATTGATTAAATACTCAATGAGTTAATCTCATCCCACCTCTCCTCCACCCGTGACCTGTGGATGATGGCCTGATGTGGGTATAAAAGGGACCTATATCCTTATGCACAGGGACTCTAAAGAAGAGGTCCCATCAAGAAGAATACAGATGAGATTCTATAGGGTGCCAGCTTAAGGGACTACGCCCCTAGCTGAAGGAATACAGATCTGCTCTATTGACCATTACTGAACCTATGGAGACATTTGGGTAAAGCCAGGTTAGGACCTTCCAGTCATCTGACCCATGGAGACGTTCGGAGCGGAGAAGCCAGGTTGGGATCCTCTGGTCACCTAGCCCCATGTAGACATTCATAAAAGCCAGTTTGGGACAATCCGGTCACCTGGCCATGTACCTCAACGGACTGTCCACTTCTTAAGCTTGTTGTTACCTCCTCTATGTGGGTGCCCGCCAAAAGCGGGGTGCCACTGGTGGGGGTAGTCGACCCTGGAAGCCCCAAAGTCGCAACCTCTCTAATCCCGGCGAACCAGTGGGTGAGACTCTGTAATTGGCACCATATTGGGTATTTGCTGGGACTGTTCTATATATTGTATGTTGAGTCAATAAATGCCGCACTGTTTTATCCTCACCCTGTGTTGTCTGAGTGGTATTCTGCCCACAGTAAAGCAGAGCGGGCATTCAGTGGGCTGGTCCATGGGGTCTTTCTAAAGGCAGCTGGGCCACTGGATGAGAGCACCCACTGACCCCCGTGTGTCCACATAAGGTATTTGACTATGGGTTATATTTATATATCATCCTTGCTGATGTGATACATTGTATAAACATATGTCCATGCACTTGCTTTGTGGGTCCATGCTTTTTCCCTTCACATGTGTGTATATATCTCCTGTTTCTCTTACCCTGATTTTTCTATTCAATAAGTTTTTGCATTTTTCACATATACTTGGAACTATTGATCTTCATCTTTTCTATGTATCCGTTAATGATGATTTGTCCCTCCCTAATTATTAGTTACATTACAACAACCAGCATGTCATATTTATTATAATATTGTTTTATTTATTACTCACACATTGGATGTTGGACATGCTACTTCTTTCCATGAGTAAATTTGTGTTATCTTTCGGGATGGGCAGACCTGTGGGAGTTCAGGTTCTGGTACCCTCGGTCACCTCATTGAAAGCAATCGGGACCCGGACTTTGGATCTGGAAAATTCATTTTCTCTTTCTCCTCCTGAACCTCCGAACATTAAAAGGAATCTGTCACCCTTTTTTCCGACTAGGAGCTGCCGGCACCGCCATCAGTGGCTTATCTATATAAATATCCTTGATAAAGGCTGATTCGGCCGAAACGTTGGCTTTCTGTGTGACTGACATTTAATGATAAGAATAAAATTGCATCATTTGAAAACTCATTCTTAGCCTCAGGTTTACTATACTATTGGTTTGTCTTTCCTGAAGGCTTGGTTATTTCAATCCCCCTTTATATATTATATTCTGCAAAAATTATGGACAGCACATCGCAATTTATCTTTCCATCATTGAAATTCACTGATGAAAAATTGGCGTGAACAATGTCGGTCATGATTAATCACAGCCTGAGTACTCATCAAGTCTTCTAAATCCGTTCTTCATAGTTCCCAGCCCCCAAAAAGTGAGTATGCTACATAAGCAGTAAAACTTAGTGCAAATTCATATATATTTCAAATGTAAAAAGTTAATTTTCCAAGAAATTCACATTTTCTCATAATTTAATTCATGACCACAAGTTGTGCAAGTCTTCTTATACATATCCTCTTCAACATGTTCCTCTGGCCCATATTCGTGTTGATGGCCACCAACATCTTTTTTCCATAAACTGCTCCTTACAGCACGACGAAGTTCTGTAAAATAGATGGGTTATATCACTATTCTCAAGTTATAGAAGATTAAGGTATAACACATTTGATAAATATCAGGACAGGCTCATTAGCTGATGTGAAAACTGGTGTCCTGAAATAATTCAGGCAAAAGAAGGATCGGATGTTGGATTTCATGGTTCTAGACAAATATTTTTGGGAGGTACAAGAAAAAAAAAAAAGTACGTTCTGCAGCTAAACATAATGGGTCGTCCAACATTCACTTTCACAGAAGTGAAAGACATGGCAATGACGTCACATCAAAGTACACCTGTCAAGATAAGTGCACACAGGTATGTGTTGATGCAAGGTCATCTCGCTTATCAGGGATATTATATTGTCAGGACTTTCTTAATCCCAAAAATTCCTGATATTACAGGCCAGGAAGGTTACGAGTACCACCTTTTGTGATCTTTGAAGCAAACAGCTCTCTGCTTCCCCATATTGTATGGACAATTACATGATTGGCCGACAATCAACATAGAAGGCCACAGGCTGTTCGCACCATTTGGCAATCGGGAAATTAACGGTGAGCGTATGGCATATACACCTCCGGATTCCAACACATGGAATATGTGTATACACCCTGGTATGGCCACCACTAACTCTCCAATAACCCCAGACTACTTGCTACCACTAATCTGTCTTGGTCGATTAGACATCGTTACGGTAGCTTATGCCTTCAAGGCGTAGTTTACAGAACAGAAGGAACAGAACTATTAAATTTTACATTTAATCCAAAATGAGGCAATGTTAATGAAAAATTCTACAAAATATTTTACAAGGAGGACAAAACAATACAGCACAAACAATTACAGAAAATAAAAGGGATTAACAGGAGAACTTACTACAACAATCACAGATTCAGTATAACTGAAGGTGAGCGCTTCGATTTGGCCGTCAATAAACTGGGTCCCTGCATTCCCGATAAAAGATCAGTCCCAATTATCATTATATCAGACCTTGAGTCCCACCCACACACCCCCTTTTGATGACCTCACAAGGGCTCGGTTGTGGGCTGGTCTCAGTCCCTCATGATTTTAGGAAATTCTAATTTATGGAATAACTCCTCATATTGCGATCACAGAAGTTTGAGACTGATGTCATCTTCTGTATCAGGATTTTTTTTTTAATTTGTTTTTATTGAAAATACTATAATACAACATTATCACAAATGTACAACACAGGTCAAAGTAACATAAATCTGTAATTATGCAACCATTGCAGTATAAACAAAGAGCTCCGGTCTTAACCCTCTCCCACCCAGGGCCCTCCTCCAGCCTTTATTTGACTGGTTCAACTGTGACACGCTAACTGTGTGGTTTCCCAAGCCTGCCAATCCCTGGTGAACTTCTGTAAGGCGTTATTTTTGTGGGCTAGCATTTTTTCAAAAATAAACGTGGTATTAACTGCTTGAGCAATGGCCTCTTTCTTAGGAATAACATCTTTTTTCCACTGTTTAGCTAACAGGAGTCTTGTCGTTAACACAATATGAGCCGTTACCACTCTAGAGCACGGGGGGAATGCATGTATGTTTAAGAGGAGGAGCGCCACCTCGGGAGACGGTTGGACGATCTGTCCCACTACAAGTAAAAAATAAGTCTAAAGGCGTGATCCCACAAAGAAGTTATAAGTGGACAATCCCAAAATATGATATAAGGACCCCACCTGATTACCGTTTCGCCAACATATGTGTGAGGTGTTGGGAAACATGGAATGGAGCTTCGCGGGAGTAAAATACCAGCGGAGTATCAGCTTCAAGTGTGATTCAAAGTGGGATGCACATCTAAACGTCCGTCCTGCCAATTTAATTGCTCTTAACCAGTCCTTGTCAGGTATGGCTTTAACGAGGTCTTTTTCCCAAGAAATGAAGGGTATAGATTTTACAAATCTGCTCTTATGTCCCAAGGAATCATAAAGGGGTCTCAAGCCCATATCTAGGGATGAGGAAGATGAGAGGGTCCTAATAATATCACTATTAACCCTATATGGGAAGTTTAGATATTTCTTTAAAATGTATTGTACCCGGAGATATGAGAAATGTTCTTTAAAGGTCAAGCCAAACCTGTTTTTCAACTGGGCAAAAGGTAAAAGAGTGTGATCTTCAACTATATCGCTTAATACCGTGATCCCGCCTATCTTCCAATGGTACAGGTCAAGGTCCTCTGATAACACCTCCAGAAGTTCTAAAGGTGCCTCGAGAGGCAATGCAGGGATGTGTGTCTGAGTGGAGGAGTGAACCTGAAGCCAATTAGACAGGGAGTGCTTAGTCAATGGAAGGAGGGCCCCAGGTTCCGTGGGTCAACCACAGCTGCCCATAGCACCGCCCTGAGATCATGTGAGGGTGCAAAATGTGCCTCTATTTGGGACCACCTACTTGGGGGGGTCGCGATTCCACCAGTTCTTCAACCGGCTGAGTTGAGTTGCTATATAGTAATCGTTCACATTAGGGAGTCCCACACCCCCACTAGCTTTGTGCGTTGCAACAAATGTCTCGACAACCGAGGCTGCTTTCCTCCCCAGATGAAGGCATTCAGAAGCTTATGAGAGCGTTGAAAAAAAAACACCTTCGGAGGTGATATCGGCACCGTGCGAAATAAATATAACATTTTGGGCAGTAATAACATCTTAAACAGTGCAATACGACCCACCCAGGAGACTTCAAATTTCTGGAGTCTGCTCATCTCATTCTCAATATCTGCTAGTAGGGGGAGGTAATTGGCTTTGTACAAATTAGTGGAGGATGATGTTACCAACGTTCCCAGGTATGAAATTTGCTCCATCTGCCAGTCCATCCTCATATTGGCCTTAAGGCGTTTCAACTGCGGTAATGGTATGTTAAGGGGCAGAATTTGAGATTTATTCTCATTAATTTTGTAGTAAGATAGGAGGCCAAATTTTTCAATAATCTCTAGAGCTGCCGGCAAAGACTCCAGGGGGCGTGCTAATGTCAATATCACATCATCAGCATACAACGTGATGCAATGAGATTGTTTCCCCACCTCTATGCCCCAGATATCTGGACTTCGTCTAATTGCTTTGGCAAGTGGTTCTAAAGCTAAAATGAACACTATGGGGGAGAGAGGACACCCATGCCTAGTGCCATTTGTAATGGGGAATGTCTCTGACATGGTATCATTCACAAAAATCCTGGCCGACGGAGCAGAATACAGAGCTTTAATAGCAGTCAGCACCCGACCCCCAAACCCCATACGCTCCAGAACCGAGAAGACAAACGACCATCTCACTCGGTCGAATGCCTTCTCGGTGTCTAAGGCCACTATCACTGCTGGTGTTCCCCTTCTATTTATTACATCTATCAAATCAATTACTTTCCTGGTGTTGTCATCTGCAGTCCGCCCTTGCACAAAACCAGCCTAGTCTGGGTTAATAAGGGAAGGAATGATAGGTGCCAATCTCAGAGCAATACAATTTCAGAGCATACATTTTGACATCAGTGTTTAACAATGAAATCGAGCGGAGGTTTTGGGGCACCTCCGGTGGCTTTCCCTGTTTTGGGAGTGTGATCACAGTAGCTGTCAGCATTTCTTTTGGGAAGCTCCCTTCATTTGCTGCTAATTGTAGGGTTTTGCATAAGTGTGGGACTAAGGTCTCCTGGCAAGCTTTATAGTACAAGTTTGTAAGACCGTCCGGGCCTGGGGCCTTCGCCTCTGGGAGAGAGTTAATCACTTTGGTCAATTCAGTCTCCGTCAAAGGTGCGTTTAAGATTTCTAACTGGTCTGGTGCAAGAGTTGGGAGATTAATGCTTGACAAAAACAGATTTGTATCAGGGGCTGTTGGGCCATGGAGGTCTGCTCTTGGATCTAAGTTATACAAAGAAGCATAGTAATCCTTAAAATTTATTGGCGATTTCCCGAGGAGTGTATATCTTAGAATCGGGAGATAAGTTCCTCAAAAAGGGGATCTTAGTTTTAGAAGTTTTAATTTTCACTCTGGATGCTAGCAGTTTACCCGCTTTATTATTTTGGGAGTAGTAATGGGCTTTGGTGATAAGATTTTTTTCATAATTGTGTAAGAGTAATTCCCGCAATTCCAGTCGGAGATCACGTAGTTTACACATTTGGGCAGAGGATGGGGCTCTTTTATTCATGTATTCCAGTGAACTGATCGATGCTGTAAGGTCTGATAAGCGTTTTTCTCTTTGTGTTTTAAGAATATGGCTTATTTTAATAAAGTGGCCCCTGATAAACGCTTTATGGGCATTCCATACATGAAAGTAATTAGTGACCGAGTCCGCATTGAGCTCAAAGTATTCTATAAGAGCTAGTTTTGTTTGTGCCACTAAATGGGGGGGGGGGGGGGGGTTAGAATAAAGGGCTTCATTTTTCACAGGGAGTAAAGGGGGTACTCAGATTCTTCCCGAATAGACATCTTTATGGGGGCGTGATCCGACCAAGTTATTATACCTATTTCAGATGTGTTGACAATATTAAGGAGAGAACTGCTAACCAAGAATAGGTCTATCCGGGAGTAGGAGTGATGTACCTGTGAACAGTAGGTATAGTCCTTCTCACATGTATGAGGAACCCTCCATATGTCATATAGGTCCTCCCGAAAGGCTAAGGGGGGGGGAGAACAGGCGACCCCCTGGAGGTTGGGGTGGAAGAGTCCAGAGAATTATCAAAAACACTATTAAAATCCCCACATATGATTACGTGGCCCTGTTTAACCTTATTGATTCTAGTTAATAATTTTTTGATAAATCTAGTCTGCGCTTGGTTTGGAGCATAAATGACGGCTATAATATATAAAACATTTATGGTGCCCACTTGTATGAGGTATCGACCTGCAGGGTCAAGTTCTAGATAAGTCGAGGAGAAAGCAACAAACCCCTTGATAGCTAACATCACCCCTCTCTTTTTTTTCGAGAAATTAGATTGGACCACATATGGAAAGAGCCGATGAGACAGTCTGTGGGAGTCTTTCTCCAATAAGTGCATCTCCTGAGCACAAAACACCTCACATTTAGCTGCGACCGCCTCTTTCCACATATAAGATCTTTTATGAGGGCTGTTTAGGCCTCTAATATTAAGTGAGCATATTGTAATAACCATATTGTAAACATACAAATGCTAGTATGACTAATGGGTTGCCCATTACACCTGTCAGAATTCCTTGCAAAGCAGAAAAATGCTGGACCCGAATAAACCACAGGTATGCCAAAGGATAGAAAAAAAACAAAAACCAAACACAATGCAAACTAATAAAATCAGAAGTAAAGTCATGAAACAGACCGAGGACTGCACTTCGGTCCACAAAACGCGGGAGTAGGAAATCCGCTGGGGGGTATATCACTGTCCACACCAACCAGTCAGGATGCCACCCTTGTTAAAAGATAGTATAATATAGATAATGATTATATCTTCAGCGCCTGTTTCTTTTTGGGAGGACTTTCTGCCACGTCTCCTCTGCCCTTACAGGCGGCTCTCTTTTTTTCTGAGGTTGTTCCTGCACTTGTATATCCCTGGTACGAAGCAAATCTCTTCACATGAAAGAGGAAGAGACAGTATGCCACGATCCTTTGTTGTTAATGAGCAATTTCTTGGGGTACCCCCACCTGTATGCCACCTGAGATTCTCTGAGGGCTGCAGTGATGGGATTCATTAGACTGCGGAAGCGCAGTGTCTCTGCCGAGAGATCAGCATAAATTTTGATTTGGTGGAAAGGTGAGGGTAGAGATCCTTTCTGGAATAAGACAGAAGTTCCTCTTTAATATGATAGCAATTAATGCATACAACAATATCCCTCGGAACAGTGACTAGTAAGTGGCTTGGGCGAGATACTCTGTGCGCTCGATCAATAATTAGTTCATATGGTGAACAGGAGGGCACCACCGCTTGGATTAAATCTTACACATAACCCCTCAGCTCAGAGGGTGTGGTGGTTTCTGGTACACCCCTTAATTTCAGGTTGTTCCTGCGGTTACGATCCTCCAAGTCCACAAGTTTATTATATATGGCTTCTATGTCTTCTGCCATGTCATTGTGAGAGTCAATAAGGTTGTTATGGGAAGATGCAAATTCTCCCATTTTTTCCTCCACATGGGACACGCTCTCCTCCACTTCCTGAATATGAGATGTAACAGGTTTTAAACATTAAAGAAAAGTCCTTTAGCATTGCGGTGCTAAAATCCATCAGCATATCTGTAATTAAAGTTCCTGAAGCAGGGAGATCTGTTGTAGGAAGTTGCTGTAATACTGCAAGAGATTTACAATTGTCCCCTCCAGAATCCCCTTTCTCTGCAACATCTCTCTTGTTATTCTGGGAGTGCAGGGGAGGTGTGCATTGCTGCATATCTATCCGCCGGCCTGCTGGAACTACATTTCCCTCGTGTCCCTCCGCAAGTGGGGAAAATCTAGATCCTGGTGATGGACCCGGACCCCGGAAATAAGGTGAGGTTGGTGTTGCCTCATCCTGCTCCGCAGCGGTGGTCTTTGCTGGGCTCAGGGGCAGTGGAGAGGGGGACTCTCCCGAGGAGCAGGAGACTCTGCTTACTGAGGGGCCATCTTGCCTGGTACCCCTGTTGAAGAAAATCTCCAATTTGCTTTGGTTTTTGAGATTTCTCTTACCCCATGTCATCTTGCCAGTGATCAGTGAGGATTCGGGCAGCCGGGTGGGTTGATTAATATGCAGGAAAGACGCTGAAATTGTCGCTTTGCAGGGTCTCAGGGAAGGAGCATTCAACTCATGCAACTGGCATCCAGGCCACGCCCCCCTGTATCAGGATTTTATCTAAGCTTAGACACCAAACATGGCCTAGCTGCTGGTGGTTATATGGCACCTATGGATTTGGGACTTTTTTGTTGGGGTTATAATTGAGAAAAAAAATGTGCATTTTTGCCTAGTTATCCCAGTGCCGACAATGTACGTCTCAATTTCGGATGTATAAAAATTCCAATATTCTATGTTTTCTCCCAGAGACATACTGTCTGCTGGTGTATTATAACTGCAGTGACCATAGCCATTTGTAACGGGTGTCACATCTTCCTTTGATCCACTGAGATCCTAATAACCTTTTCCTGTCTTTCTCTCTGTGGACGATACACATCCTCTTCAGACACCTGAGCATAAAGAGGAATCCTCGCATTTTAATTAATTTGCTTCACATCTCTGGACACTGCATTGTACATAAAGTCAGCATGAAGTACTAACCCCTGTCTCCTCATGACAAATGGTAGAGAAAACCGGATTACTTACCGGTAATACTCTTTTGTAGAGTCCACGACAGCACCCACTGAGAGAGGGGATCCACCCCAGGAACAGGAAACCTACAGAGAGATAAATGGGTGCGGTCCCCCTCGCTCCCTCAGTTTGGATTACAGAGAACAAGGAGGAGCCGCCATGTTTTAGACAATTTTGCCTATATACATATTTATAAATATCCATACATATATGTACTTTTTCTATTATATTTATATACTAATTCTTAAATCTTGTTTTCCCACCACCAAGGAGAACCACGTGTACTACTCTTTAATTTTAAGGGAGGGAAATGAACGGGTGCTGTCATGGACTCCACAAAAGAGTATTACCGGTAAGTAATCCGGTTTTTTCTCTTCGCCACGACAGCACCCACTGAGAGATTTTCAGAGATAATCACCTGGGAGGGCACACCGTGCTAAGGACCGATCTACCAAAACTTAAGTCATCTGAGGAAGATAGGTCTAGTCAATAGTGGCTATAAAATGTAGATGGAGACGACCAAGTTGCCGCTTACATATTAGCTCTATTGGGACGTTCGCTCTTTCTGCCCAGGAGGATGATATGGCTTGAGTAGAGTGCGCCTTTATACCCCGTGGGGGGGGGGGGGGTCTTCTCCTTTCGCTGAATATGCCATCGTGATCGCGTCTCTGATCCACCGGGACAGCGTGCCTCTGGTAACTTTAGACCCCTTCTTGTTACCCTGGAAGGAGATAAAAAGATCCCTGCTCTGCCACCAGGGACTGGTTCTATCTATGTAGGCTAGAACTACTCTCTTCACATCTAAGGTATGGAATCTAATCTCCTCTGGCGTTACCGGGTTCTCATAGAATGAGGGAAGGCACACCTCCTGGGATCTATGAAAGGTAGAAACATGCTTAGGAAGATAAGACGGGTCTGTCTTTAACACTAGCTTGTCCTGGTTAATTAAGAGGAATGGGGGGGGTCCACTGACAAGGCTTGGAGATCTCCTACTCTCCTTGCCGAGACTAGGGCTACTAGTAGAGCCATCTTTAATGAAAGGCATTTTATTGATGCCAAGTGTATGGGTTCAAATGGAGCCTGAGTGAAGGCGTCCAAGACCAAGCTAAGGTTCCATGTTGGTAGCTGAGGGATGTGGACTGGTGTTGCTCGATGACAGGCTGAAATAAATCTGGCAACCCATCTATTTCCTGCCCCATTGTGGTTATATAAGGCTCCTAGAGCCGATACATGGACTTTAAGGGTGTTCACCGAAAGTTTCAATTCTCGGCCCTTCTGCAGGAATTCTAGAATAGCTCTAATGGGTACCTCGCTAGAAAATTTTGCCGTGTGAAAGGTTAAAGTTTTTTCCATATTTTCACATAAATCTTTGTTGTGGATTGCTTCCTACTCTGAAGTAGCGTGTTGATAAGATTATTTGAAAATCCTCTCAACTTCAGTAACCCCCTTTCAAATTCCATGCCGCTAGGTGCAGGGATCTGACCCGGGGATGATGGCAGGGTCCCTGTGACAGAAGGTCCTGGTGTAGAGGAAGGATCCATGGGTCGGCAATTGACATTGCTCTCAACCATGAAAACCACAGCCTCTTGGGCCAAAAAGAGGCTATCAAGATGATTCTCGCCCCTTCCTCCCGTATCTTCCTGACCACTGTTGGTAACAGCACCATTGGAGGGAAGGCATATGCGATCCAGAATGTCCAGGATGTTTGGAGGGCATCGAGCACGTCTGGCCTGTCTGCTCTGTATAGCGAAGCGAACTTTTCTACGCGTCTGTTGGCTCTTGTCGCGAACAGATCTATGTCTGGTCTGCCCCATCTGGCCGCTATCATCTCGAAGATGTGCCGGCTGAGGACCCACTCTCCCTGGTGTAAAGTCTGGCGGCTGAGATAGTCCGCCCTGGAGTTGTCTGCTCCTCTGATGTGGATAGCGGATAGGGAACGGAGATGTGATTCGGCCATTCGTAGAATCTTTTCCGCGATAGACATGAGCGGACCAGATCGCGTACCTCCTTGCCGGTTTATGTATGCCACTGCGGTGGTATTGTCTGTCTGGACTCTCATGTGGGTGCCTTTTAGCTGCGGAAGGAATTTAGATATAGCCTGATATATAGCTGTTAGTTCCTTCATATTGGACGAGGTTTCTGCTTCGAGTTTGGACCACTGACCCTGCATCATATCTTTTCCTAGATGGGCCCCCCACCCTATGGGGCCAGCGTCTGTGGTGATTATTCTGGAAGGGACAATCCACCACGGAACACCTCTCGTTAAAATGTCTGGGTTCAACCACCACTCCAAGGAGCTGATTACTTACTACTACTTACTCACTACTACTGGTGATAGTGATATTCTCCCCTCCAACCTGCCCTGCAGTCTATCTGCTTCACGTAGCACGCTCCACTGCAATCTCCTGGAGTAGAGTTGGGCCCACAGTACCGCCGGAATGCATGATATTAGGGACCCCAATAACGACATGCCTTCTCTTAAGGACATCATGTTCTTATTACCTGCTTTCCGTACCTTGTTAACTATAGCTTGCATTTTAGATTCTGGTAGCAAGCATTTTTGACTTACAGAGTCTATTTGGAGGCCCAGGAACGTCTGACAGGTTACTGGATTCAGTCTGGATTTTTCCCAGTTGATCAGCCAGCCTAGTCTCTGTAGGGATGAGATACTATCAGCAAACCTACTCTCGCATTGGGAAACCGAACTTCCTACTATGAGTAGGTCATCCAAGTACGGAATTATTAAGGTGTC
Organism: Dendrobates tinctorius; assembly: GCF_039654945.1. Taxonomy (NCBI): domain Eukaryota; kingdom Metazoa; phylum Chordata; class Amphibia; order Anura; family Dendrobatidae; genus Dendrobates; species Dendrobates tinctorius. Next base: position 24,705,246 of record NW_027361827.1, on the reverse strand, counting down.
TTTTAGTCTTAAATATGACATCACCTCCAGCATTAGCTTGGTAAAAACACGGGGTGCCATGGACAATCCGAACGGCATTGCCGTGAACTGAAAATGCTGTATTCGGTCCTCTAACGAGACTGCCACTCGTAGGTATCTTTGATGCTCTATGCATATAGGGAGATGGTAATGGGCGTCTTTTAGGTCAAAAACTGCCATATAGCATCTAGGAAATTGAGTTTTAGTGTTGATCTTATTGATTCCATTTTAAAGGACCGTAGCCTCAGGAAGGTATTGAGCTTTTTTAAATTAATTATTGTTTCTAAAGGAGCCATCCGGTTTAGGAACTAAAAATAGGGGAGAATAAAATCCCGTTCCCCATTCGTCTTTTGGTACCTCTATTAGTACCTGCTTAGACAAGAGTGTCGTTATCTCCTTTTCTAACGCTTTCTGCTGCGTTGGGGACTTTAAGGAAGTCAATAGGAAGGACTTCGGTGGATACCGAATAAACTCTAGCCTTAGGCCTGATGACACAATATTAATGGCCCAGGAGTTGGACGTTATTTTTCCCCATTGGTTGCTGTATCTTAATAACCTGCCACCTACCGGTGCTTTATCTTTACCGGACCCTGTCCCCCGACCTAAAGGGGCGTTTCCCAAATAAGTTGCCTCTCTGCTTGGGATCTTTATTGCCCCAGCGGTCTTGTCTGAAATCCTTCTTTTTACCATATGGAGGCTTCCTGAAGGCTCTCCTGTTAAAGGGAATATACGGGCTAGGGAATCCCTTCTTCCTTTCTCCTGCTTTCGTTAGGATCTCGTCCAACTGTGCGCCAAACAGTTACTTACCCTGACAATGCATAACTTAAGTCTTTGTCTGTACATCACCTCTCCACCCTTTCAACCACAAGGCCCTCCGGGCTGCGTTGCTTAACCCTGCTGCTCTGCCAGATAGTCGGAGGGAGTCAGCTGAGGCGTCTGATAAAAAGGCGGCTGCGCCCTTGATCAGGGGTATAGATGCCTGGAGCCTCTCTCTGGATGCTCCGCTTTTTATCTTCTCCTCTAATTCATCTAGCCATATTACCATGGACCTTGCCATGCATGTGGCTGCTATAGCCAGTTTGAAGGCACCTGCACATGTCTCCCAAGACCGTTTGAGGAAGGTATCCGCCTTACGGTCCAGTGGATCCGATAATGTCCCTGTATCCTCTACAGGCAGGGAAGATCGCCGGGAGGTGGAGGCCACTGCCGCATCTACCTTAGGGGCTTCTTGACCAAGATGCTAACTAGTCATCGAACGGATATTTCCATTTGGACGCTAAGGAGATAAAGGTTCTCTGCCCCTGCTTCTCCCACTCCCTTTTTACCAGATCTTTAATTGCCGGTACTACTGGGAAGGCTTTGCCTTTCTTTTGGGAGATACCCGCAAACATTATCTCCTGTGGGGTCTTGGGCCCCTTAACATCAGATAGCCCCATGGTATTTCGTACGGACTTAACTAGATTATTCATACTGTCCATGGGAAAGCAAGCCTGCTCTTCCTCATCTGAGGTTAGGTACTCTTGAGACCTATCCAAGTCCGAATCCCCAACTTCCGAAGGTGATCCGGAGGCTGGTGAGGTTATCCCTCTAACAGGGTTCTGAACCTTTTGAGTACTGGGACCCCCTAGGGCTCGCAACTCTTCCCTGATTATTGCTCAGATATCCTCCTTTTCACACGGGGATTCCTCTCGTACCGTCTGTTGAATACAGGTTTTACACAACCTCTTATTGTGACCATCTGGGAGGGGCTGGAAGCATAATGCACATTCCCTGTTTTTAGTTTTCTCCATTCTCTTAGCCTAAGGGTACAAAGACAAAGAAAGGACGCCATCAGCTAAGAGCTTGACTCCAACACTCACACGTGAAGTTCGTCAGCTTAATACCGGCTGCGGGGTTCGAGACTCAGGCCGAGGTGAGGCGCGAGATGACTTTCTCCGCTTCTTCTCCGAGGGTTCGCTCTGCCCTGAGCGTTCGCTAGTACCCCTCCTGGAGCTGCTGCTTCTTCTGGTATTCTCAGCTTGTCCTCGTGCTGCCCTGTGGGGATTTCCCTGGCTGCACCTCCTGGAGCGAAACCGGGTTGTTTGTTGACGACATAGCTGCGCACCGGTATGCCTCTGGATGATGCTTTTATGCAGCTTTCCGGTTTCCTCTTTTTTTTTTTCCCCATCTTTTTTTTTTTCCCCATCTTTTCTCTTGACTGCGCATGCACGGTTGCGCCTGGCGATCTCGCGATGTTTCCCCCTCATCCCGGAAGTTCCTCCTTCACTTCCGGGCCGCCTGGTCTCTGCATACTGGCGTCAGATTGCTCACCTCCTCCGGATGCCACGCGCCACCCGACGCTACCCCAGCGATGCCGGAAGGACATACCGCTGCTCACCATCTGGTATGTCCATTCTCTCTTTTAGCGCTCCAGGCACATCAGCATCCTGCGTGAGCCTAGGGATCCATCTTTCTTCCCCGGCCTCGCGTCTCCTGGGGGGGGGGGGGGGGTCTCCCCGACGCAGTGCCGCGCTCAGTAATGCAGCTGAAGGAAAAAACTTCTGGTGCTGTTCCACTGCACCCCTTCTTTGAGCCAGGCAGCCTTCCCCACAGCCTCACCCGCATTACCAGCAGAGGCGGGATTCCCATATCTGGATCCCCTGTCGCTGCTTCCAGCTCTGGGGCCCCCGTTGCTCATATAGTGCCGCGGGCGGCTACCAGGCTATGAATCCTCTTCTCTCTGGGTTCCTTCCTAGGAACAGGAAACCAAACTGAGGGAGCGAGGGGGACAGCCCCATTTATCTCTCTGTAGGTTTCCTCTTCCTAGGGGCGGATCCCCTCTCTCAGTGGGTGCTGTCGTGGCGAAGAGAAAAAAAAGACTAAAAAGGGAGGGGGGGATATGAGGGACCTGAAGGATTTTTAATATTTTCTATGACAACGCTACTAACATTGTGGATGCGAACAGTTATATAACACCTTTGCGACATGCGCCGTACATGAACGTTGCATGTTGTGTCACCCCCCTTTGATGTGATGTGGGCTCCGACGCCGGGTCCACATCTTTTCCGGCACACATCAGCTGATTTCATTAGCTAACATGTGCCACTAACAGCTGCAAGTGGAATCACAAACCCGCGGTTGTTATCCTGTTAAATGCTGCTGTCAATCTCGGACAGCGACATTTAACACAATCGCCCCAGAAGCGCGTCACTAATCCCGCCCATCCGCAGTCACAACTGCGGGTCGCCAATGAGTTGGCATGACAACCCAAGGACTGCAAGTGACCCCCGTGGGTGTCATTGACGGGTAGGTATGACATCGCAAGTGAGCATTTCTGCTACACAGACTGTGCAGCTTAAGCGATGGGATGATCACAGCTTCTAGTCTCCCATGGAGACTATTTAAGCAAGTGTAAAGTATAAAAAAAAAAGCTTTTATAAATATTAAATACAAAAGAAGTTTAAATCACCCCCATTCAAAATAAAAATTAAAAACTTAAAAAATACACATATTTGGTATCGCCTCATTTAGAATCGCCCGAGAAAAAAAAAAAAAAGTTAAAACGCCAGAATTACCTTTTTTTGGGTCGTCGCAACATTGCATTAAAATGCAATAATGGTCGATCAAAACATCGTATCTACACCAAATTAGTTTAAAAAATGTCTGTTCGCCACTCAAACAATAATCACTTACACAGCCCCAGATCACGAAAAATGGAGATGCTACAGGTCTTAATAAATGACAATTTTTTTTTTTTTTTTTTTTTTTTTTTATACAAATTTTGGATTTTTGTTTCACCACTTAAATAAAAAAGAACCTATACATGTTTGGTATCTACAAACTCGTAATGACCTGAAGAATCATAATGGCAGGTCCGCTTTAACATTTGATGAACATGATCTAAAAAAAAAAAAAAAAAGAAAAAAAAAAAAGCCCCCTAACAATTGTGGAATGGTCCTTTTCAGTGCAATTTCACTGCACTTGAAATTTTTTTTTCACGCTTTCCAGTACACTATATGGTAAAACCAATGGTGTCATTCAAAAGTACAACTATGTCCGTAAAAAACAAGCCTGCACATGGCCATATTGACGGAAAAAAAAAATAAAAAAAATTATGGCTCTGGGGAGCAAAAAACAAATGCAAAAACGGAAAATGACCTGGGGGTTAACTGGTTTTCTGAAGTTCCCTCTTGAGCAGCTCACAACTCCATAGTCTCCTTCCTTCCTGATTTCTAGCAGGGCATGCTACCTAGAGTGACAGTTCTGGTGAGTAGCAGAACTGTAATATGAGTAAAAGTATAAAACACCGCTCATGTTCTGCTGTAATCCATTCAACTTTCCAGACCAACCACGGATATATAAATATATAGGATATTATAAGTTGCCCAGCGATTTCTCATTTTTCCAACAAAATTTACAAAACCATTTTTTTCTTTTTAGGAACCACCTCACATTTAAAGTGACTTTAGGGGGTCAATATGACAGAAAATATCCAAAGGTGACCAAAAGTGACACCATTCTAAAAACTGCACCCCTCCAGGCGTGCAAAACCACATTCAAGAAATTTATTAACCCTTCAGGTGCTTCATGAGAACTAAAGCAATGCGGAAGGAAAAAAAATGAACATTTTCCTTTTTTCACAAAAAATTTACTTTGGAACCAAACTTTATTTTCACAAGGGTATCAGGAGAAAATGGACCACAAAATTTGTTGTGCAATTTCTTCTGAGTACGCCGATACCCCGTATGTGTGGAAAGCCACTGTTTGGGCGCATGGCACGGCTCAGAAGGAAGGGAGCACCGTTTAACTTTTTGAACCCAAAATTGGCTGGAATCAATTGCCGGCGCCATGTCGCGTTTGGAGATCCCTTCATGTACCTAAACAGTGGAAACCCCCTAATTCTAACTCCAACCCTAACACAGTCCTAACTCCAACCATAACCCCAACACACCCCTAATCCTAACCATAACCACAACCCTAACCCCAACACAACCCTGACCCTAGCCGTAACCCTAGCTATAACCCCAACCTTAACCCTAACCATAGCTATAACCCCATCTATAAGCCTAACTCTAATGGAAATAAATACACTTTTTTATTTTATCATTTTTACCCAAGAGGGTGATAAAGGGGGGTTTGATTTACTATTCTTTTTTTTTATTTTGATCATTGTGATAGGGTCTACCACAGTGATCAAAATGAACCAATGGGCTAAATCTCCTATTGGAGGCAGGAGGCACTGCGCATGCGCCCGCCATTTTTTTCCCAGAATAAGACGCCAAGGGCCGGGGGAAACAGCCAGAGGGACGGGGGGGGGGGACCCCATTTCTCTATCGTATGATGTGTTAGATCACATCAGAGGAGAGAGAAATAAATGGGAAATCTGACTTTCTTCTTCTTGCGGTCGCAGTTATTCCGTGAATTATGGTGATCGCAACACTGGGGTCGGTAAAAATTTATCCAAATCATGTTCTCATGTAGCCAAGACCCGGAGAAATTACGACGCTGGGGGCGCTATACACATTTCTCGGCGTGGTTAAAAAGCGTCGCTGACGAATAAGTACCTTTAACTGCTGTCGTAAAAAGGCGTATCAGCGGTCGTTAAGGGGTTAAGACAATTATTTTAACTGGAATGCTTCTGCAACTAAGTAACATAATACTTATGTATACGGTAACATAATTTTACAGAATAAAATAAGGCATATTTTGGTACTTTACCCTTTACTTTCTTGTCAAATTTTTTCTGCTTCATTTTATCTTTGTTTTCTTGCCGAACTTCTTTTGCTTCTTCTAAAGCCTCTTCAGTACCCCAGACTTCTAAAGAACGTTTAACTATCTGAAAAAGTAAAGGAAACAGCATTAAAATATCACGCACCACCGTTTATAATCGTGCCATGGTAGAGAAGACACCGCAAACTAAATACTAAGGTCCATAATTAGGAGAATAACCACTGGTTATATTATTTCTCTAGTAAATTCTCTAGTTATTTCTCTATGATGATTACGGCAATAAAAAAAACAAATTATTTTTGTTTTTACTTTTAGTACCATTTTGCTTTTATAATACACTGATACTTATGTGCATTTTGTCTGTATCCTATAAAGGCCCTGCCTAATCATAATGGCCCCCAAGTCTGCCATTCTACACCCCAACTGCCAAGACAACTGGTTATGTTGCAATAAAACTTCTTAGGGGTTATACAAACATCCATGATCACAGTTATCTCAGATCCCGTCAATTGCAGCAAAACCCTGGCTGTGTGCTACATGCCACATGGATCTATGATTAACTGAGCATCTATACCTCATACAAACTGGGCCTCCAGAAGAACCTCTTTGGGGAAATGCGTTGAGTCCTGTGAGATATCACATTGATAAGTATCATTTTCTTTTATCATATACACTGCTCTACCATATATGTTTCCTAACTAGATAGCTGACCTATGTCTAGTATATGATGTCCTATTAGAATGCATTATAACAGGGACAAATAGGTGCATTTAGGTGGAGCCGCCATGGAGTGGGGGCACCAAAACCTTGTAAACTAGGGTGGCAACCTCCGCTGACAGGCAGAGTCAATTTAGGGCATCTCAGGGACAAATAAGTCATATGGTACCACCTAGGGTATTATATGTGCTTAATGCTATATCAATCTGAGTATATATATCATATCACAAACACTGTCATGATATATATGTACACCTCTATAATTCAGTACCTACCCGGTTTCATGGTTTGGTTAACGCAAATATTTTTTCTCCAGTACTAGTCTGTCTTTTTTTGGGAGCAATATGTGTACTTCTTAATCCAACATTAATTTGGCTTTGCAGACTAATCAAGGTGGCATCATTTCATAAGGTGGATCTTGTATATTTTTCTAATCCGGTACTATGGTGTGTCTGCTACATACAATCCTCTAATTCATTAATAGTCTGATTATGCGTTTCAATATATTTGCATACATATAATTATTCTAGTATCAAACTGGTCAATTGGTCTTCTAATCCAGTATTGATCTGGTCATACAAACCTTCTAATGCAGTATTAGTCTGGCAAGTGTTCACTAACTCATGCACTGCCCTTTGTTATGAATGAGTCACTGAGGAGGAAATAACAAAAAGCAAGCTAAGCCCAGAAAACCGGAGAGGTTGGTAACTAGCGGATTGCAGACCCCTGATCCTATCCACAACAACTAGCAGTAGCCGTGGAGCGTACCTACGGTGGTCCTAGACGCCGCGTCACGGCCGGAGAACTATATAAGCCTAAAGAAAGAAAGGGAAAATCTAAACTGCCCCAGAGCAGACCCCAAAGCAATAGACAGTCCCCAACATGTATGGTCAGTGAAACAAGATGAAAACACAGACACAGGTACAAAGATAGGCTGAGCAAACGATGGGGCCCTCGCTAACTAGAAAGGACAGGAAAGAAAAGCTGCTGTCTGCAATCACACAAAAAACCCTGCCAAAAAGAATGTCCAACATGTCTGAGAGAAAAAGGCCCTGAAGTCGCTAGACTTCAAATCACTATATCAGCACTCAGGTATATTCTGAAGACAGAGCAAAAGAGATCAACTGATCAGAGACAAAAATGGGGATTCAGCCCAGTCCCAGCCAGGACTGGCTGAACACAAAAACTCATATGAACAATAGCAGAGAAAACTTAGCTTTAGGAAGGCAGGAACCAAACTGGAAACCAGGAGCCAGAGTCAGGAAAAATCACCAGCAAGAAACTAGGGAGTCGGCTGCCTTAAATCCAATCAGAAACTCCTGATGTCCAATCGCAGTCCTCCTCCTCAGGTGGCCGGTCTCTGCCATTTAGATCAGCTTCATTACCTCCCTTCACCAACAGAGGGAGTCGAGATAGAGAACTCACTACTCCTCTGTCAGCACAGCCAGCTCCATAACCCTCACCAGAAGCAAATCCGAAAATGAGCTCACAACAGCCCTTGCTTGGTACTGAACTGGTGAGGACTATTTTGGTTCAAGGTAGAACCTGGCGTACCTAACACAGTAATAGTGTTACGTGCACGCCACTAGGTTCAGATAGGGATGGAACAGGTCTCATGAATTCTTTGGAACTCTGGGAGAACTGTTACTCAGGGTGACCATGTACTGCAGCTTAATTAGGCACAAGATGGATCCTTTCTCACACTGATACAACTAAGAGAGTCCTCATGAACATATTTTAATGTCACAGTACATTCAGTACAATTCAAGTCTCTTAAGCACAGGCTTTATAACAGTACAGCTGCTTCTTAGAAGCACACTGACTAACAGTCTCTTTTGTTAGCACAGTTCAGCACAGATCAAGACTCTACAAAGGCACAGCAGTACACAGTATTTCTTCTAGCACAGTGAGATGGAGGGGGGAGGGTTTGCTGAGGGAGATTATTCCTGTAACACAACTTCTTATCGTACTTATCTTCCTGATAGACTTTCTCCAGTAGCAGTATAGGGATTAGCCCAGCTCCACTATGTAATGGAATCCTGTGTCCCTATGGTTCACTTGCCTGAACATATTTTAGAGACAGATCATACGCAACTCATCCCTTTCAGCTGCTGCCAGAATGTAAACAAGTTTCCCATAATCCCCCTGGGGCTCTGCTAACCACTCCCTGTCTTTGGTGACTGTTAACCCCTCTAGTTGCTGGATGTTTTTGAAGCAACAGCAGTTAGCACTATTTCTGTATGTCACAATAGAAATGTTATATAGAAAACTATCAGATCAAACATTGGTCTGACTTTTATTGATTACCGTATGTTTCTTTTTGCACGTAGGGAAAGTGTGTAGTTATTAGTCATTAATAAAGTTTTTATAGGGTTTATGTACACACACTGTGTGCTACAGCCATGATCTTGCTGTTGAAGGCGTATGCTCATGTTAGTGCCCATAAAAATGAGAGCCACAACAGTGAAATACTGGTCTTTTAAGGACTCCTGCAAGCATCCTACTATTATGACACTAGCGAATAAGAGGTTAAAGAGGATTTTCCAGGCAGAAACATTATTCAAGCACTGTAAAGCCTATAAGAAATGAGGAAACATTATAATGTTGCTCTGTTCCTGAGCTGTCATATTGTCATGTGACCGGAAGCTCCTTACTTCCTGCTATGTGATCACCTTGTAGATTTTCTGTCTGTGCTTGATCTGCAGTGAGTTCTGCAGTGATGTTATGATGGGTGTGGCAAGAAAGCCTCATGAAGTTTACAGTGACTGAGGATGTGCACAGAGAGAGAGTGAGAGCACATAGCAAGTAATCTTATCAGTTTGTGATTTTAGCCAGAAGAGATGGAGGAACTGGTTGTTCAAGACTGCTAGATTTCATTACACAAGCCAAAGTCATTACATGTAACATTACTGATTGCAGAGGATAAGACATATTGGGTAAAATGGGAGGAATGTTACGAAGGAGAAACTGTGGGCGTAACGATTTATCCATCTTGAGATAACTGTAAAGGATTCTCTACACTGTGTTCCAAATTATTATGCAAAAACTATTTCCACATATTTTCTCTAAATTACCTATATGAATTGCAGTCATTGTTATTTTCCAGTAATCTAATATTCTAGCATAATTGCAATGTTTTTGAACAAACTGCCTATGAAAAAGGAGATTTTTGTGTACTCACCGTAAAATCTCTTTCTCTTAGCCTTTAATTGGGGGACACAGAACCGTGGGTGTTATGCTGCTGTCCACTAGGAGGCGACACTATGCATAATCTGAAAAAGATTAACTTTGGCTCCTCCTCTGCAGTATACACCCCTGGACAGCGTCAGCCTTCTCCAGTTTTGTGCAAAAGCATTAGGAGGAATATACCAGAAACATAACCATGCCTGTAAAAAAAGGCTACTATAAACAGGCTCAAACAACAATGAGAACCCAACCGTAACAACGGCCCGCAAGGGCAACAGGGTGGGAGCTGTGTCCCCCAATTAAAGGCTAAGAGAAAGAGATTTTACGGTGAGTACACAAAAATCTCCTTTACTCTGTCGCCTTATTGGGGGACACAGAACCGTGGGACGTCCCAAAGCAGTCCCTGGGTGGGAAGCAGTGGACGAATATTGTGCTGACAGTCCTCTAGACTTGGGGTACTGCCGCCTGCAGGACCCGTCTACCCAGGCTCGGATCCGCTGAGGACTGGGTATGCACTCTGTAGTGTTTTGTAAATGTGTGCAGGCTAGTCCAAGTGGCTGCCTTACACACTTGATGTGCTGAGGCTTGATGCCGAATGGCCCAAGAGGCCCCTACCGCCCGCGTACAGTGTGCCGTGATACCGGCCGGAAGGGGAGAATTGTTGAGGCGGTAAGCCTCTTGAATGGTGGACTTGATCCACTTAGCAAGGGTGGCTTTGGAAGCCGGTAGGCCCTTGCGAACGCCTTCTGGAAGAAGGAAAAGTGAATCAGGCTTCCAGAAGGGAGCAGTCCTAGACACGTAAATACGCAATGCCCTGACAAGGTCAAGCGTATGCAGAGCCTTCTCTACCCTATGAACGGGAGCCGGGCAAAGAGACAGTAGTGATATTTCCTCATTGAGGTGGAAGCTGGACACGACCTTCGGAAGGAAGGATGGTACTGTACGGAGAACCACCTTGTCCTGGTGAAAAACCAGGAAGGGTTGTCTGCAGGAAAAGAGCTGAAAGTTCAGGCGCCCTGCGTAGTGAGGTGATTGCCACCAGGAAAAACCACTTTCTGTGATAGAAAGCGGAGTGAGACCACCCTAAGGGGTTCAAAAGGAGGTGACTGTAGTGCTGTCAAGACCAGGTTGAGATCCCACGTCTCCAACGGACGTTTGTAGGAGGAAACCAATCGGGAAACCCCTTGGAGAAAAGTCTTCACTTGCGGCTTGTTAGCAATACGCCTCTGAAAGAGCACTGAGAGCGCTGACACCTGGCTCTTCAGCGAGCCCAGGGATAGCCCGGCGTCCAGGCCTGACTGAAGGCAACCGAGGACCTTTGGAAGAGAATGGGGAAGTGGAATCTGCCCACGAGAGTCGCACCATGTGAAGAAAATCTTCCAGGTACGATAGTAAATCCTGGCTGGAGTTGGCTTTCGAGCCCTGATCATGGTTTTAACAACGTCCGGTGAAAAACCTGCTTGGGTCAAAATCCAGGTCTCAATGGCCACGCCGTCAAATTGAGAGCCCCTGAGTTCTGGTGGAAGAACGGGCCTTGTGACAGGAAGTCGGGACGTGTGGGGAGACGCCAGGGGGCGTCTGCTGTGAGTTGCACGACGTCGGCGTACCATGTACGCCTGAGCCAGTCTGGAGCGATCAGAATGGTGGGAACACCCTCTTGTTTGATCTTCCTCAGGACTCTGGAGATCAGGGGGAGGGGTGGAAAAATGTACAGAAGCTGGAACTGGGTCCAGTCCTGAACCAGGACATCTGCTCGGAGCGACCGCGGATCTCGCGTCCTGGCCATGAAATTGGGAACCTTGGCCTTGAGATGGGATGCCATCAGATCCACGTCCGGGGTCCCCCAACGATGACAGATCTGACAGAAGACTTCGGGATGGAGAGACCATTCCCCCGAGTCCATTCCTTGTCGGCTGAGATAGTCGGCTTCCCAGTTGTCCACACCTGGAATGTGGACCGCGGAGAGTACCGACCTTGCAGCCTCCGCCCATTGTAGGATACGCGTTACTTCGGTCATTGCCTGGATGCTGCGGGTGCCGCCTTGATGGTTCACGTATGCCACTGCCGTGGCATTGTCCGACTGTACTCTGATATGAGAGTCTGCCAGCAAGTGATGGAAGGCTTTCAACGCCAGGAAGATGGCCCGAATTTCCAGGATGTTGATGGGCATGGTCGATTCCCTTGGTGACCACCTGCCTTGCGCTCTGATGTAGGTGCACCGCGCCCCAACCCGTAAGGCTTGCGTAGGTGGTCAAAACCTTCCATTGACCGGAGAGAAAGGATTTTCCCCTTGCAAGCGAGATTGACTTGAGCCACCAGTGCAGGGACCTCCTGGTGTTTGCTGATAACCGGAACTCCCTGTCGAGGGAGAACGGATTCCTGTCCCAGGACTTGAGGATGGCCAGTTGAAGGGGTCTGAGGTGAAACTGGGCAAATGGTACCGCCTCCATTGCTGCTGCCATCCTGCCAAGTACTCTCATGGCATACCGGAGAGATCTGGGGGACTTGCGGAGGAGTATGTGAACTCCCAGACAGACAGCCAGTGCCTTGTCCCTGGGGAGGATCACCAGACCCTTGGAGGTGTCGAATAGCATCCCCAGGAAGGTCAGAGACTGACTCGGGGTAGTCGAGGACTTCTGTAAATTGACTAACCATCTCAGGCGCGTCAGAGTGTCGATCGTGATCAAAACGTTGACCTCGCAGTCCTTGAGGGTGGGGGCCTTGATGAGAAGGTCGTCCAGGTATGGAACGACTACTATGCCTCTGGAGTGCAGAACGTCCATGGTAGCTGCCATGACCTTTGTAAATGTTCTGGGAGCCGTGGCGAGACCGAACGGGAGGGCTACAAACTGGTAATGGTCTTGGTTGATTGCGAATCTGAGAAACCTCTGATGGGCGGGAGCAATCGGTATATGCAGGTATGCGTCCTGTATGTCTATGGAGGCAAGATATTCTCCTTTTTCCATAGACGCAACGATTGACTGGAGGGATTCCATGCGGAAGTGACGAACTCGAACATACTTGTTGAGTTGCTTGAGGTCTAGTATGGGTCGGACGCTGCCTCCCTTCTTGGGCACCACGAACAGGTTGGAGTAGAACCCTCGGAAGCGCTCTTCTGCTGGGACTGGCACTATGACTCCTGCTCGCAGGAGGAAAGAAACCGCTTGACGGAAGGCCTGAGCTTTGAGCGGGGATTTTGGAGGGACAGAGGGAAAAAACCTGTGCGGTGGGCTGGTAGTAAACTCGATTTTGTATCCTGAAGACACTATTTCCTTGACCCACTTGTCTTCTGTATTAGGCAGCCAGACCTGCTGAAAGAGTAGCAGTCGTCCGCCTACAAGTGGGGTGTCTTCCAGAGGGCATGAGTCAGGATGAGGGAAAAGTCTGAGGTTTTCCTCCTTTAGGTTTTGCCTGGCTTGTCTTTGATTGCCAGTTCCTGTCCGGCCTTTGTGCCGCATGTGTATTGTCCCTGCGGGGGGAAAGATTACGGTTTTGTGCTGGGCGTGAGACGGACCAGCCTGAAGAATTCCGAAAGGATCGGAAACTAGATTGATTACGCCTTTTAAACGTGCGTTTTGGTCTTAGTTGGGGAAGTACTTTTGCCCCCGTAGCATTGGATATCATTGTATCCAGCTTTCCACCGAAAAGACGGCCACTGAAGTACGGGAGATTTGTTAAGGACTTTTTTGAGGCCGCGTCCGCTTTCCATTCTCTTAGCCAGAGAATACGCCGGATTGTGATGGCGTTTGATGCTATTCCCGCTATTCCTCTTGCAGAGTCCAACGCTGCATGGACCATGTAATCTGCCACCACTGCAATTTGCACCGCCTGGTCCGCCAGCTGAGGATTTGACGGTTGAAGGCCCTTTTGCAATATAGATCAGCCCAAGCCATGATGGCCTTGGCTGCCCAAACTGAAGCAAATGCGGGAGCCAAAGAGGCACCTGCCGCTTCAAAGATTGAACGAGCCATGCGTTCGACTTGTCTGTCTGCTGTGTCCTTGAGGGTTGAACTGTCCGGCAGCGAGAGAAGCGTTTGTGCTGCCAGCCTAGAGACTGGAGGGTCCACTTCAGGCGAATCTGTCTAATCCTTGGTGTCTTTCTGTGGAAAGGGGTAATTTGCTTCCAAATACTTGCGATTGGCGAATTTTTTCTCAGGCTGCAAAAAATGCTTAGAAAGGATTTTTTGAACTTCCGGGTGATTAGGGAAGACCTTCGATGGTTTCTGAACACTTTCAAAGGAAATCTTGTGTTTTGGTGCTTCCGGGGTTGGATCTGAAATGTCCAGCACCCGAAGGATGGAAGAGACGATATCCTCAACTATTGCAGTATTGCTAGGGGGACAAGAGACGAGATAATTCTCTGTTTCGTTGTCTGGGTTAGAGTCATATATGCCTTCCGAGTCTGTGGTCGGAAATCGTTGCGGAGATCCGCATTGTCTGTCTCTGTCAGGGGACGGACTAGGTGACCTGGAGCCACTGTCTCTCTTCCTGGAGGGGGACGACAGAGTGCTATGTGAGGACGCAGATGAATGCGACCTGTGGGTCCGCTTACGTCTGAGACTGTCGGAAGTGGCATGTCCCCGAGATTTAAACGCATGACCCCGGACCTGCTAGCGCGGGCTGGTCTCCCATTTGGGTTCCGGCCAAGGCTCAAACTGCTTAGCGGCCGCCACCTGACGAATGCAGTCACGCTCGGCCTAGAACGGCCGGTGGCCTGGGTAATGTTCATAGCCGAGACATGACCCTGCAAAGCCTGCAGTAGTGTAGAGGTCAGGCTATGTATGGACTGTGTTATAGACTGCAACATCTGAGTAGCCCATTCCGGTATGGAAGAAGACGCAGAAGCGTTGATTCTGACCCAGTGTTTTGGACACAGTCCCGGCAGTGTGGGTCCGTGCTGCCCCTGGGGAGTGGTCTTGCAGGCTGTGCAGAATGCTCTTGCCTGGTTTTCTTCCTTGAGCCCGGCATCATGCACAGAGGCTGGCTAGCAGGGGTCCTACAGGGGCTATGCAAAGGGGAGAACTTATAGGTAATATGAATGCACAGCTGAGTAAAGAGAACCCAGCTGTGATCTTACCCCACCAGTGTGCCCTTAAGTCCAGCGCCGACAAATCACAGTCTTGTGCCCCCCGGAGACTGTTGTATGGCTGTCAGCTATGTTTCCTGCTGCAGCAAGATGGCCACCGGGAGTCTGAGGTGGAGGGGGAAGGGGGCGGAGAGCTGAAAAGGGCGCGCTGAGCTATGTAAAAGCACGCCCTTCCTGCCTCGATCCGCCCCTTCTATGACACTGCAGAGTGTCATTTTCGTCATCCGGGGGGCGGGCCAGGGGGCGGGAATAGGGCGGCGACTTCGGCTAGGCCGAAGCCGCGGCCTAAATTTGATACCTCATGCCCAGAAGGGCTCCAGGACGGCGCGGTTGTCCGGGGGGGGGGGTCGGATTCAAACCAGACCCCCCCGGATTGAACGGCAGGCTAGCGGTGGGGACATGAGCGCCACCTGGGCCCTGTGGGGGGTCCCTTTGAGGCACTATGCAGCTGGTGCTGCCACAGAGACAGGGGCGCAGGGAGCCCTGTGTCTGACAAGTGCCATGCCTGCCTGCACCTCCCCCGGTCCCAACAGGAGCCCGCAGCTGGGCTGGGGTCCCTGGACTTGTAAGTGGCCGAATGGTGCCTGATACAGGCCCTACCTGCGGTGTCTCAACCTAATGCCCCCAGAGGGGGATTAGGGAGGGTGCTGCTGTCACCGTCAGGGGGGGCTTCATCCTATCCTCGACCTCAACCCAGAGCCCAAGGGAACTGGGGAAGGAGGGGGGGGGTCTCGACTTCGAGCCAGTACCCGAGGGACTGGGGAAGGAGCGACATGGGGAATAGCCGTCTCGACCTCAACCGGGTACCCCTTAATAGGGGACTGAGGAGGGAGCCATGCCGGGAGTCTCGCTGGGGACCCGCTTTTCTTCATCTGTAATCCGTTGAAAAAAAAAAAATCAAGGAAAAAAACGGAGTAAAAACTCTTAGGTGTGCCTCCTTGCGACACTAAGCAAAAACTGGAGAAGGCTGACGCCGTCCAGGGGTGTATACTGCAGAGGAGGAGCCAAAGTTAATCTTTTTCAGATTATGCATAGTGTCGCCTCCTAGTGGACAGCAGCATAACACCCACGGTTCTGTGTCCCCCAATAAGGCGACAGAGTAACAGTATATTTTTAAAAATAAGAAACACTCAAAATGCATGTTCCAAATTATTATGCACAGCAGAGTTTTCAACCTTTTTATTTTGAACAAAAAAAATGGTCAATTGTGAAATTATAAGCATTATCAGCTTATTACAAAATGAAATCAAACAATTTTCAAGTCAAAACTTTATTCTAGGTGATGTTACATTTGCACATAGGACCCCTTTTGGAAAGAAGCTTCTGAACTCTCACGTCCATTGAATTTGTCAGTTTTTGGATGGTTTGTGCTTCAATTGTTTTGCATGTGGACAGAACACCCTCCCAGAGCTGTTGCTTAGATGTGAACTGCCTCCCGCCATCATAGACACTCCTTTTGATGATGCTCCAGAGGTTCTCAATGGGGTTGAGGTCAGGGGAAGATGGTGGCCACACCATAAGTTTGTCCTCTTTTATGCCCATAGTAGCTAGAAATGCTTATGTGTAATTTGCAGCATGAGACGGTGCATAATCATGCATGAAAATGATCTTGCTGCGGAAAGCACGGTTCTTCCTTTTGGACCATGGCAGGAAGTGCTGTTTTAGAAACTCCACATAGATTATGGAGTTCATCTTTACCCCTTCAGGGATCCTAAAGGGTCCGACAATCTCTCTCCCCATGATTCCAGCCCAAAACATTTCTCCAACTCCTCCTTGTTGGCGCCTTAGCCGTGTTTTCATTGGGTGTCCATCAACCAGCCATCCTCCACTCCATCCATCTGGACCATCGAGCGTTGCACGGCACTCATCAGTGAACAAAACAGTTTGGAAGTCAGTCTTCATGTATCGTTTGGCCCACTGGAGCAGTTTCTGCTTGTGTGCAGTGGATAGAGGTGGGCGACAGGACGGCTTACGCACAGCTGCAAACCTCGGAAGAACCCTGCATCTTATTGTTCGGGGAACGTTGGAGGCACCAGCAGCTTCAAAAACTTGTCTGCTGCTATGACAAGGCATTTTTGCAGCTGCTCTTTTAACCTGACGCAATTGCCTGTTGGAAAGAGTCCTCAATTTTTCCTTATCAGCACACACACGTGTGTGCTGGGAATCCGCTACATACTTCTTGATTGTGCAATGATCACGATGAAGCGTCTTGGCAATGTTGATTGTAGTCATGCCTTGACCTAAATACTCCAGAATTTGTTGCTTCTCAGCAGCCGACACATCCTTTTTCTTTCCCATTTTGGCAAAAAATGTAGGCTGCTTAATAATGTGGAACAGCCTTCTTAAGTAGTCTTGCCTTTATTTGGACACACCTGCCAAACTAATTTGCACAGGTATCTGCAATTGCTTTCAGTGATATAAAGAGCCCTGACACACATCACCATCAATCAGTTTAAATGACAAACAAAAAAATTCTAACCTTATCACGCCTAAACTCTTTTTGCATAATAATTTGGAACACAGTTTAGATCGTACTTTGAAGGAGGAAAGGGCGGACACTAGGTGAGTGCACACGTTGAGGATTCTGCTGCGGATTTTTACCTGCGGATTAGCCTACAGTTTTCCCCTGCGTATTGACACCTGATCGTGGAGCAGGTGTCAAACCGCTGCGGATTCCGCACAAAGAATTGACATGCTGCGGATTTAAAACCGCAGCAAATCCGCGCTGAAAAATCCGCAGCATGTGCCCAGCGTTTTTTGTTTTTCATTGACTTTAATGGTACTGTACAACGCAGCAGAAACTGCTGCGGATCCGCAGGGCCAAAACTGCTGCGGATCCGCAGCAGAATCCGTAACGTGTGCACATAGCCTTTGATTGGGATAGCTACAGCTCTGGCTCTTGGGAAATGTAGTCTAGAGGCACAGAGGCAGAAAGTTTGGATGTACATAATAGAAAATGGCTGAAGGGGAGATTAAGAAAAAAGATAACTGGGCTTTGGGGACTCATTACAGCTAGAGATGGTTTAAATTTGAAATACAGTGCAATTGTGTTTCTATCAAATGACCATGATTTTAAGGCACTAGTAATAAACGATGGAGGCTAATATTAAATGGCTGCAACCACAGATGTTGAAAGGCTTTAGTGATTTTGCAAAGGTTTCTTTAATGAACATAAAGGGGATGACCAAGCCTTATAATATTGCCTACCTTCAGGTTAAGCCATCAATGTCAGATTGGTGGGGAAGGGGAGTTTGGAAAGGACTCAACATCCGGGACCCCCTAACTAATGAGCTCCATACAGATGTAAACAGCAAACAGAGGATGAACAGTTCAGCTTCGTTGATTGGGCAGTTGCCACTGCCAAGAACTGTAGCTAGGTTCCTATTCTACCAGCTGAGCTGAAGTTTTCAGCAAGACCACCATACAGTGTCTGGAGCCATGCTGTTTCGGCTAAATTAACTGTTTACATCTAGCACTGCCTGCGATTGTTATCCTACTAAATGCTGTCAATATCTGACAGCAGTAGTTAACATGTGTCGGCATGGGTTGTGACATTCCATGAGCCCATTGGCATGCCAGTGAAGTGATCGTGGGTCACCGATGCATTGCTTTAACAGTAAGGGGTCTGTTGAAGACATCTGTGCTTGTCATTACGGAGCCTGTGGCCATTTCTGTTTATAGCACAAGTGATCAGTGGATTGCATCTTCAACTCCCTTAAGGGTACTAGTAAGAACAATTAAAAGTAAAAAGTAAATAAAAAAAAAAAAAAAGTTAATACAAAAAAACCCACAAAATTTTACCCCCCCACACCCACCCTTTTTCATTAATCCCTCTACCCCCGTGCCATTTTCCATTTGTTTTTTTTTTTTGCTCCCCTTCTTCCCAGAGCCATAACTTATTTTTCCATCAATATGTACTTTAGAACAACACTATTGGTTTTACCATACAGTGTACTGGAAAACGGGGAAAAAACTTCAAGTACGGTGAAATTGCAAAAAAAAAAAAGTACAATTCCACAATTTTTTAACCATGTTCACCAAATGCTAAAAACTGACCTGCTATTATGATTTTCCAGGTTAATTTTGCGTGGCGAGCTGATGTTTTTATTGATACCATTTTGGGATAGATACGAAGTTTTGATCGCCCATTATTGCTTTTTACTGCAATGTTGCAGCAACCAAAAAACCATAATTCTGGCGTTTTAACTTTTTTCTCGTTACGCCATTTACCGATCGTATTAATTTTTGTTATATATTAATAGATTGAGAAATTCTGAATGCGGCAATACCAAATATATATATATATATATATATATATATATATATATATATATATATATATATATATATATTTTATTTTTTTTTTCATTATTTTATTTTGATATTTTGAATGGGGTGTGATTTAAACTTTTTTTTTTTTTTTACTTTATACTTGCTTCAATAGTCTCCATGGGAGACTAGAAGCTGTAATCATCTGATTGCCTGTGTTACACATAGCAGGGCTTCAGCCATGCTGTTTAGCAGAAATGCTCACTCTGTGAGCGCCGACTGCTGGGCGGCACTCATACTGTAGCTAGCCAGCAATGACAACCACAGGAGTCTGCTGCAGACCTCAGGTTGTCATGCCAACCCATCGGTGACCTGCAGTCATGTGACACAGACGCCGATGGGCAGGATTAGTGACGAGCTTCCAGTGGGATTGTGTTAAATGGCGCCGTCAGAGATTGACAGCGGCATTTAACATGTTAACGGCAGCGGGTGGATCGCGATTCCACACTCAGCTTTTAGGGGCACATATCAGCTGTTGAAAAGAAATACATGTAGCTGTGGCGGAAAAGATGTGGGGCTCAGTGCCGGAGCCCATGTCATGAAGGGGTTAAAAATAAAAAAACAAACAAAAATACAGATGTAGTATCGCTGCGTTCGAAAAAGTCTAAACTATCAAAATATAAAATTTACCCGATCGGTAAACACCGTAAATGAAAAAAATAAAAAAAAAAAATATCTAAATTATTTTTTTTTGGGTAGCTGTAAAAGCACACAAAATGTGATCAAAACGTCACATCTGTCTCAAATAGCAGGGCTGTGGAGTCGGTAAGCCAAACCTGCGACTCCGACTCCTCAATTTCCCTTACACCGACTCCGACTCCAACTCCCACATATATTGCTTATATTTAAGTGAAAAATTTATTGTAGTACAATGTGAACCTCAGACATTTAATCATTTTTATGATCCAATAATCAAGATATTTAGATAGAACAGAATATATATTGGTGTACTACCCGGTTTTCATTCTTTTTGGTACAGATAAGATATGGATAGACAGATATGGATAAATGGATATATAGATAGAGCAGATTTCTAATCTGCTTTTGCTATTGAAAACATTATCTATGAGCTCAAAAACCTTTCAGGTGATGCAGTTTTTTAAAAAGATGATCAGCTTTTGCAGCTGAAAAACGTATCCTCAAAAAACACAGGAAAAACGCTGTGTGTGAATGTAGCCTTAGATCAGGAATATAACAGCCATTTATAGGACATTTCATAACTTTCCCAAACTCCTATGAAAAAATATTCAGCACATCCTGCATTGAATTACTGTACCCAATTTATTATATATTTTAGGAGTCGGAGTCGGTCCATTTTATACCGACTCCAACTCCGACTCCACCAAAATGAGCACCGACTCCGACTCCACGACTCCGACTCCACAGCCCTGTCAAATAGTGTCAAAAACATAACGTCACCTGGCAAAAAATAGGCCGTCACAAAGCTGCAATGACCAAAAAATGAAAACATGGGTCTCAGAAAATGGTGAAGAACCCATAATGATTGTTTTTGTTTGCAAACTTCTGATTTTTTTTTTAAAACTAAAATAATTTAAAAAAACTGGGCATTTGGTATCACTGTAAACTGTATTGATGAGCAGAATCACATTGCAAGGTCATTTTTACCAATGTACACCATAAAAACAATTCCCAAAAATCAATGTCAGAATTGCTTTTTTTTTCCCCAAACATAATTTCTCCCCACTTGAATTTTTTTCCAGTTTTCCAGTACACTATGTGGTAAAATTAATGATGTCATTCAAAAGTACAACTCGTCCCACAAAAAAATGCCCTCATATGTCTATGTGGATAGAAAAATAAGAGGTATGGCTCTGGAAAAAAGGGGAAGAAAAAAAATACAATTGTCCACGTCATGAAGGGGTTAAGAGATATTTGGCTTACAGAATTACATGCCAGACATGGCTGATAGGTGGAAGCCAGTGGGACTCCCATCTATTAGGACAGTGGTGGCGAACCTATGGCCCGTGTGCCAGAGGGGGGCGCGCAGAGCTTCCCGGTGGGCATGTGCACCATCTCCTCAGGACTAAAAGACGGCAGGGGAGGGGGAGCGGAGGAGCTGCGGGTCACGAGGCAGGAGCCGGCTGCTGTGGCTAAAGCCTGTGCCCGCTGCTAAAGAGAAATGAATATTCACTGTGCTGGCAGTGAGTACCCATTTCTCTTATAGCGCGCACAGTTTCAACCGCAGCCGCCAGCTTCCAGCAGCTGATGGGCTATCACGTGTCCCCGCTCATTCAAAGTAATGAATATTCACCTCTCTCCACTCCCATAGGCGGGAGCCATACAGACAAGGATGGAGATAAGGAGCCATGCAGACAAGGATGGGGATAAGGAGCCATGCAGACAAGGATGGGGATAAGGAGCCATGCATGCAAGGATGGGGATAAGGAGCCATGCATGCAAGGATGGGGATAAGGAGCCATGCATGCAAGGATGGGGATAAGGAGCCATGCATGCAAGGATGGGGATAAGGAGCCATACATGCAAAGATGGGGATAAGGAGCCATGCATGCAAGGATGGGGATAAGGAGCCATGCATGCAAGGATGGGGATAAGGAGCCATGCATGCAAGGATGGGGATAAGGAGCCATGCATGCAAGGATGGGGATAAGGAGCCATGCATGCAAGGATGGGGATAAGAAACCATGAATACCAGAAAAGGGATTAGAGGACAATGCATACCCGGCTAAGGCCTGTTTCACACTTCAGTTGTTTGACGTCAGTTGCAAACCGCCAAAGTGTGAAAAACGGATCCGTTTCCGTTTTACAACAAACAGATGCAACCGGATCAGTTTCTTGGACGGATCCGCAGCAGCCGCTAAGTGTATGAAATTTAAAGGAACCGATGTCTGGAGAGAGAGCGATAGAGAGACTTTTTTCGCCACTTCCAGAATGCAGTTTAGGGTTAAATTGCATGAAAGGTAAAATCTTCCGGCCATGCGCAGTTTAAAATAGCGGTCCGCCGCTGGAAAATAACGTTACATTGTCCGTTTACTCCAGACGGCGGACGCTAAAATTGTAAGGGATCCGTCAAGAAACGGATGGAACGGACGACCATCAGTCAAAATCCGCCGCTAATGCAAGTCTATAGGGAAAAAAACGGATCCGCCAAAAAAAACCTTCACTACAATTGGTGGCTAGTATCTTAGGCTTGGAGTGCAGCGCTTACAAGCTCTTTGATATTGACTCTATAGCGCACTAATGTACGAGTGTCTTTCTAATATGAAACCTCAGCATTCAGGGCACTTTGCAAAAAAATAAGTGGGTTTTGGATTGCAGTTTGGGCACTCGGTCTCTAAAAGGTTCACCATCACGTCTCTAGTGAAGAATATGAAAATTGTGAACTCCCTTAAACTGCAATGGAGAAAAACACACTTTTTCACCTCACCAACCCCTTTATTGAGGGCTTAAAAGGGTCAACAGACATCATTCTCTGCATATTGCCACACTTAAACATTAGTACTTTGTACTAGTGAGGAGCGCAATTGCTTGTTACTCGAGTTTGCCTAGAGTGCTCGGGTATGCAAAGCGTATCGCGGGTGCTCGAGTGACACGTTCAAGCCCCCGAGGCCGCATGTTTCGCAGCTGTTAAGACAGCCACAAAACATGCGGGAATTGCCTGACAAACATGTGGTTGCAGGACTCGAACATGTCACTCGAGCACCCTAGGCAATCTCGAGTAACAAGTACTTGCGCTCATCACTACTTCCTTACTTTAACACTAAGTACCACTACTCATCTCTCTGACATGTAATCAAAATGTGAGCAGCCACTGGACAAGCATGTCTGTGCCCTGAAGCGTGGCATTAAGGGGCGCAGGTTAACGAGAATATAGCTTGAAAAGAAAACTAAACATGTTTCTGTACCTGCAATTTCAAATAAAGTTTCATATCGCCCCAATGAGAATTGTGCGGGTTTTTCTTTAAAATATACTTCAGCACAGGCTCCCTTTTATCCATATCACAGTCTTTCAGTAAATACTCTTTCTTGGCTTCAGTCCTTGTTACGAGTTTATGTTTTTCTTCTAGATCTCTAAAAAATTAAAAACAAAGAAAAATTATCTCCCAAATAATACAGAAGGCGTTCAGAATCTGACAGAATGAGTGTACGACAAATTTTTCTTCCATTTCCAACAGAACCTTATGCCAATTTTGTGATGGAAACTATGAGAATTTGACAGAGGGGCCTGTTATGAATGGGTCACCGAGGAGGAGAGCGCAATAGGCTATGCCACCAGAACACCAGAGAGGTTGGTCACTCAGCGGATTGCTGACCCTTGATCTTAACACAACTAGCAGTAGCCGTGGTGCGTTCCTACGTTGCCCTAGACGCTTTGTCACAGCCGGAGGACTAAATAAGCCTAAAGACAGAAAGGTGAAATCTAAACTGCCCCGGAGCAGATCCCCAGAGGAATAGACAGCCCCCAAACATATATTGTCGGTGAGACAAGATGAAGCACAAACACACACAGAAAATAGACTGAGCAAATGATGGGGCCCACACTGACTAGATAGGACAGAAAAGGCACTGTCTGCAATCACGCAAAAACCCTAACAATTCCAACACGACTCATGTACAAAAATACTGAGGTTTGCACAACCTCGCCCCCACTTTATCAGCACTCAGGTGTGAACTGGTGGCTAGCAACAGGCTAATACAGCAGGGGACTGAACAAACACAAGATACAAAAATACAGGGCAGGAGCCAGCAGCCCCAGGGGGAGCAAGCTGACCCCTGACAGCAAGGCAAAATCAGATGCAAGGGTTTAGCAAATGACACTTAGCTGAAAAATGCAGGATCAGGCAGGAGACAGAAATCCTCAATAAGCAAAGAAAGGAGTATCACCGGCAGCCACTGAGAGAAGTCTGCTCACTTATGTAGTCCCAGTCACTACCCCCACTTCTCCAATTATCCTCTGCAGCTGTTGGGTTAACATCATGTTGACCAACTCCGCTACCAGCAGTATCCACCAGAGGGAGCCCTGCCACAAAAGTCAGACCAAGAGAGTTCACAAGAGTACCCCCCTTGAGGAGGGGTCACCGAACCCTCATCCACACCACCAGGACGATCAGGATGGGCCCAGTGAAAAGCACAAACCAATCTCTCAGCATGACTATCGGAAGCAGAGACCCAAGAATTATCCTCCTGGCCATAACCTTTCCACTTGACCAAGTACTGGAGTCTCCGTCTAGCTAGACGAGAGTCCAATATTTTCTCTACCTCATACTCCAAATTACCCTCAACCAATACAGGGTCAGGGGGCGCCACCACAAAAGATGGACCAAGAGAGTTCACAACAGTACCCCTGACCGCAAGGCTAAATCAGATGCAAAGGGTTTAGCGAATGACACTTAGCTGAAAAATGCAGGATCAGGCAGGAGACAGAAATCCTCAATAAGCAAAGAATGGAGTATCACCGGCAGCCACTGAGAGAAGTCTGCTCGCTTATGTAGTCCCAGTCACTACCCCCACTCCTCCAATTATCCTCTGCAGCTGTTGGGTTAACATCATGGTGACCAGCTCCGCTACCAGCAGTATCCACCAGAGGGAGCCCTGCCACAAAAGTTGGACCAAGAGAGTTCACAACAGGGGCCTTGCCAAGCCCCTTCCTACCCTCGCTCCACTCACCTTGGCTTAAAAAGCCCCAGAGGCAGCAATTTTGGGTAACTTATGAGTTTGCAAATAGTGATGAGCAAGCGTGATTGGATAAGGCGTTATCTGAGCATGCTTGTGTCCTAATCAACACAAAATGCTGTTTGTTAGGCAATCCCTGCATGTGTTGCGGCACTTGAACAGCCGTGCGACATGCAGCCAGGGCGACTTGACCATTATTTAGTTTTTTTTAACACGCCAAAAATACTCGATTAGGACACGAGGGTGCTTAGTTAACAGCTTGTTATTACTGGCAAACAATTTTAAGACATAAACTTGATGAAAACTCCTTGATGAAACCCGGCATCAGTGTTGCTTTTCTGCCGTTTTTGTTGTAGATCGTTTAAAACTTATGAAAAATGTATTGTTAATGAGTTAAAATGTATCTCAAAATGATGCCACTGACAAATACAATGCATCCTGAAAAAAATCAAGCACTTATATTAGGTTTCCGAAAACTAGGGATCTGTGTGTACTCACAGTAAAATCTTTTTCTCTGAGACGCTCATTAGGGGACACAGACCATGGGTGTTATGCTGTGGCCAATAGGAGGCAGACACTAAGTTGAGACAAAAAAAAGTTTGCTCCTGCATGGCACCATACACCTTCCTGCTGGCCCCAAGTGAACCAGTTCGGTGCAAAAGCAATAGGAGATCATTAACCCCTTAACCCCCAAGGGTGGTTTGCACGATCATGACCGGGCCAATTTTTACAATTCTGACCACTGTCCCGTTATGAGGTAATAACTCTGAAACGCTTCCATGGATCCTGGTGATTCCGACACTGTTTTCTCGTGACATATTGTACTTCATGCTAGTGGTAAAATTTTATTCATATAACTTGCGTTTATTTGTGAAAAAAACGGAAATTTGGCGAAAATTTCGAAAATTTCGCAATTTTCCAACTTTGAATTTTTATGCCCTTAAATCACAGAGATACGGCACACAAAAAACTTAATAAGTAACATTTCCCACATCTTTACTTTACATCAGCACAATTTTGAAACCAAAATTTTGTTTTGTTAGGAAGTTATAAGGGTTAAAAGTTGACCAGCGATTTCTCATTTTTGCAACACCATTTTATTTTTACGGACCACATCACATTTGAAGCCACTTTGAGGGGTCTATATGATAGAAAATACCCAAAAGTGACACCATTCTAAAAACTGCACCCCTTAAGGTGCTCAAAACCACATTCAAGAAGTTTAACCCTTCAGGTGCTTCACAGGAATTTTTTGAATATTTAAAAAAAAAACGAACATTTAACTTTTTTCACAAAAAAAATACTTCAGGTTCAATTTTTTTATTTTACCAAGTGTAAAAGGAGAAATTGGACTGGAAAAGTTATTGTGCAATTTGTCCCAAGTACGTTAATACCTGATATGTGGGGGGAACCACTGTTTCGGCGCATGGCAGAGCTCAGAAGGGAAGGAGCGCCGTTTGACTTTTTCAATGCAAAATTGGCTGGAATTCAGATCGGACGCCATGTCACGTTTGGAGAGCCCCTGATGTACCTAAACAGTGGAAACCTCCCACAAGTGACCCCATTTTGGAAACTAGGGGGTTTGGTACATCAGGCGCATGGCCCCTGATGTACCAAAACAGTGAAAACCCCCCACAAATGACACCATTTTGGAAACTAGACCCCCCAATGAACTTATCTAGGTGTGTGGTGAGCACTTTGAACCCCCCCAGTGCTTCACAGAAGTTTATAACGCCCGGGCGTGAAAATAAAAAAATCGTATTTTTTCAACAAACATGATCTTTTAGTCACCATTTTTTTTATTTTCCCAAGGGTACCAGGAGAAATTGGACCCCAAAAGTTGTTGTCCAATTTATCCTGAGTACGCTGATACCCCATATGTGGGAGAAAACTACTGTATGGGCACACGTCAGGGCTCGGAAGGGAAGTAGTGACGTTTTGGAATGCAGACTTTGATGGAATAGTCTGCGGGTGTCATGTTCCTTTTGGAGAGCCCCTGATGTACATAAACAGTGGAAACCCCCACAAGTGACCCCATTTTGGAAACTAGACCCCCTCAGGAACTTATCTAGATGTGTGGTGAGCACTTTGAACCCCCCAGTGCTTCATAGAAGTTTATAACGACCGGGCGTGAAAATAAAAAAAAAAATCGTATTTTTTCAACAAACATGATCTTTTAGTCCCCATTTTTTTATTTTCCCAAGGGTAACAGGAGAAATTGGATGCCAAAAGTTGTTTTGCAATTTGTCCTGAGTATGCTGATAACCTATATGTGGGGGTCAAACACTATTTAGGCGCATGGCAGAGCTTGGAAGGGAAGAAGCACCATTTCACTTTTTCAACGTAGAATTGGCTAGAATTGAGATCAGAAGCCATGTTGCATTTGGAGAGCACCTGATGTGCCCAAACAGTGGAAACTCCCCAATTATAACTCTAACCCCAACACACCCCTAACCCTAGCCCTAACCCTAATGGTAAAATGGAAATACAGTCGGGAAAAAAAGTATTTAGTCAGTCAGCAATAGTGCAAGTTCCACCACTTAAAAAGATGAGAGGCGTCTGTAATTTACATCATAGGTAGACCTCAACTATGGGAGACAAACTGAGCTAAATTAGCGGTGCCCGGCTGGAAAGAACGACCGGGCCCGCGACACGCTCAGAAGCCCCCATCCCGTCACGCCAGGAACTGTGGAGGAGTGGGAGCAGAGCTGCGACAGTGACAGCGCAGGAGCCCTCAATCCACCACCCCCTTTGAGGGGGAGGTGGAGAGGGACCGTCCAGCTCCCTAAAGCACCGCTGTTCCATCAGTGGTGGTGCAGAGGGGCGCCGTTGGGGGCCTCTGTGTATCCTAAGGGTTTGCTCCCCTAGGATTTCACAGGGCTATGTCCGGCTGTGGCAGAACTTGTGCTGCGTGGATTCCTTAGCACTCACCGCGGTGTGCGTCCCGGCATGGAGCCACCGCGATGGGACTTCAGTGCGGAGGCGCGCGTTCCCCAGGCGACCCTCGGACTGTTCAGTCACTTATCCGGTCGCTTTAGGGGACCATGGGTAATCTTCAGGATGGTACGGGGTAAGAGAACGCCTCAATCCACCATCCTTTAGAAGGGAAGTGGAGAGGGACCGTCGGCCTCCTTTTAAAAGTGGTGAAGCCGTGGGTGCTGCACGGACACCATGTAGAGGCCTCTGAGCATCCTATGGGTTCAATCCCTAAGGATGGGCAGGGCAGGTTGTCCGGCATAGGCCTGGCTGCGGAAGAGGATACATGAAGGCGAAACTCCATGTGCTCGTCCGTAAGTCGGTGCGGGGAGATCGGAGCCCTTTAAGAGACCCGTCGCCCTTGAATCAGCTCAGGCATGGCATCCCACGTTGCAGGGTACGTGGAGGCTTGTTTGGGGAAATCGGAACCTTGAAAGGATCCGTTGCCCCTTCATCCAGATTAAAAAATGAATAAGTAAAAAATTCAAAAAAATAAATGGTCTGAAGACCAGACCAGTGTGCCTCCTACAGTCACTAAGCAAGTACTGGTTCACTTGGGGCCAGCAGGAAGGTGTATGCTGCGGTGGAGGAGCTAACTTTTTTGTCTCATCTTCGTGTCAGCCTCCTATTGGCCACAGCATAACACCCATGGTCTGTGTCCCCCAATGAGGCGAAGGAGAAAAAGGATGGTCATAACAGGCCTTAAAGGGGTTGTCGGCTCTTTAACTTCAAAGTATGCAGTCACTATATGACTAGACTTGTGATTTCTCACATCGTGCGCACTGCGTACTGTGAGGTATCTGTTGGGCGGCAGGAATGGCAGTCATGTGGCTGCGAGAATGTGAGATCCATACTACCAGGAACAATCTGACCAGATGGGTGTGGCCTCACTTAGTGCCAAATGTATTGCGCGAGGCCAGAAACAAACACTCTAGTTGGATTGTGTCCAGAAGATTTGACATTGCATAAAGCGGTCACAACGCTGTTCCAGGAGCTGACAGCACGCAGTGTGCGTGATGTGAGGATTCACAAATCTGCAGTGACAGAGTGACTGCAGACTTATAGTTTAAGACCGGACAACTCATTTAGGCTGTGTGCCCACGTTGCTTTTTTTTTTTTTTTTTTTAAGCGTTTTTGAAGCGTTTGTGCCAGATCAGACGCTTCACAAATGCTAAAAATAAGCATCCCATTCATTTTAAAGCATTTTGGCCTTTTTGTGCCAATTGATGCGTTTTTTTCCGCATAGAAAACGCTTAGCGGCTAAAAATGCAGCATGTTCATTATTTTCTGCATAAGTCCGCGTTTTTTTAGCTATTTCCTATGAGTCCAGAAGATGCGCGGAAAAAAATGCATCAAAAACGCGCAGAAATAAAACGTGCGTTTTCTGGGAAGGAGTCCGGATGTGTGTCAGGTTTTAAACGCTAACGTGGGCACATAGCCTTAAAGTGGTGGTCTCAAGTTGCTAAATGGGTGAAATTACAAAGTGCTTGTGAAATTATGCAATTTTGCAATTTACCCATTATTAAAAATCCTCTCTTATCAAGAGAAGATATATTTTAATTTTACAGTGTACAACTCATTGCCTAGGTTACTGCAGTCCCAGTGTGGCTGGTTACCTAGGGTACAGAGCATGTGGCACAAGCAGCTTCTATGCTTCTCAGCCTACTTATGCTGTTCTGAAGAGGGCCAGATTGTGGGGTCTGACCAGCCTCAGTCCCCATGCTCTGCTCCAATGCTGCAGAGCCAAAGCTACCTATGCTATCAGCCTGGGAAAGCACAGTTTAGACCAGCAGTGTGACCATGACAAAGCATCTTGAGACAACCACTTTAATTGGTTTAAACATTTGTGTGCAACATTTCCACCATTTACTAAACACAAGTTGGATTCAGCTGTATTGTTTGCAATGTGTTTGGAACTTGAACTCACTCATTATTAACCCCTTCATGACCCAGCCTATTTTGACCTTAATGACCAGGCCATTTTTTGCAGTTCTGACCAGTGTCCCTTTATGAGGTAATAACTCTGGAACGCTTCAACGCATCATAGCGATTTGAGATTGTTTTTTCGTGACATGTTGGGCTTCATGTTAGTGGTAAATTTAGGTCGATAAGTTTTGCGTTTATTTGTGAAAAAAATCAGAAATTTGGCGAAAATTTCGCAATTTTCAAATTTTGAATCTTTATTCTGTTAAACCAGAGAGTTATCTGACACAAAATAGTTACTAAATAACATTTCCCACATGTTGACTTTACATCAGCACAATTTTGTAAACAAAATTTTTTTTTGTTAGGAAGTTGTAAGGGCTAAAAGTTGACCAGCGATTTCTCATTTTTACAACAAAATTTACAAAACCATTTTTTTTTTTTTTTTTTTAGGGACCTCCTCACATTTGAAGTCACTTTGAGGGGTCTATAAAGGCAGAAAATACCCAAAAGTGACACCATTCTAAAAACTGAACCCCTCAAGCTGCTCAAAACTACATTCAAGAAGATTATTAACCCTTCAGGTGTTTTTTCATTTTCACATGGGCAACAGGATAAAATGGATCCTAAAATTTGTTGGGCAATCTCTCCTGAGTACACAGATACCTCATATGTGGTCATAAACCACTGTTTGGGTGCACGGCAGGGCTCAGAAGGGAAGGAGCGCCATTTGACTTTTTGAATGGAAAATATGCTGAAATATTTAGTGGTTGCCATGTCGCGTTTGGAGAGCCCCTGTGTACCTAAACATTGCAGCTTCCCCACAAATGACCCCGTTTTGGAAATTAGACCCCCCAAGGAACTTATCTAGATGCATAGTGATCACTTTGAACCCCCAGGGGGTCACAAATTGATCTGTAAAAAAAAAAAAAAATAATAAAAAAAAACACTTTTTTTTCACAAAAATTTTCTTTTAGCCTCAGTTTTTTCATTTTCACATGGGCAACAGGATAAAATGGATCCTAAAATTTGTTGGGCAATTTCTCCTGAGTGCACAGATACCTCATATGTGGTCATAAACCACTGTTTGGGCACACGTCAGGGTCCGGAAGGGAAGGAGCACTATTTGACTTTTTGAATGGAAAATTAGCTCCAATCGTTATCGGACACCATGTCGCGTTTGGAGAGCCCCTGTGTGCCTAAACTTTGGAGCTCCTCCACAAGTAACCCCATTTTGGAAACTAGACCCCCTAAGGAACTTATTTAGATGCATAGTGAGCACTTTCAACCCCCAAGTGCTTCACAAAAGTTTATAACGCAGAGCTGTGAAAATAAAAAAAAAAAAAATTTTTCCCCTCAAAAAATTATTTTTTAGCACGCTATTTTTTATTTTCACATGGCTAACAGGAGAATTGGACAACAAAAGTTGTTGTCCAGTTTGTCCTGAGTACGCTGGTACCCCATATGTGGGGGGAACCACTGTTTGAGCGCACGGCAGGGCTCAGAAGGGAAGGAGCACCATTTGACTTTTTGAAATGAAAATGACCTCTAATCGTTAGCGGACACAATGTCGTGTTTGGAGAGCCCCTGTGTGCCTAAGCATTGGAGCTCCCCCACAAATGAACCCATTGTGGAAACTATACCCCCTAAGGAACTTATTTAGATGCATAGTGAGCACTTTGAACCCCCAAGTGCTTCACAAAAGTTTAGAACGCAGAGCCGTGAAAATAAAAATTTTTTTCCCTCAAAAAATTATTTTTTAGTGCGCAATTTTTTATTTTCACAAGGGTAACAAGAGAAATTGGACCCCAAAAGTTGTTGTCCAGTTTGTCCTGAGTACGCTGGTACCCCGGGGGGACGGGGACCACTGTTTGGGCACACATCGGAGCTCAGAAGGGAAGTAGTGACATTATGAAAATGCTGACTTTGATGGAATGGTCTGCGGGTGTCATGCTACATTTGCAGAGCCCCTAATGTACCTAAACTGTGGAACCCCCCACAAGTGACCCCATTTTGGAAACTAGACCCCCCCAAGGAACTTATCTAGATGTGTGGTCAGCACTTTGAACCCACAAGTGCTTCACAGAAGTTTATAACGCAAAGCTGTGAAAATAAAAAATCATTTTTTTGCCTCAAAAAATCATTTTTTAAGCTCGCCAATTTTTATTTTCACAAGGGTAACAGGAGAAATTGGACCCCAAAAGTTGTTGTCCAGTTTGTCCTGAGTACGCTGGTACCCCATATATGGGGGGGGAACCATTGTTTGGGCACATGTAAGGGCTCGGAATGGAAGTTGTGACGTTTTGAAATGCAGACTTTGATGGAAAGGTCTGCGGTCGTCGTTATGTTTGCAGAGCCCCTGATGTGCCTAAACAGTAGAAACCCCCCCAAAAGTGACCCCATTTTAGAAACAAGACCTTCCAAGGAACTTATCTAGATGTCTGGTGAGCACTTTGAACCCCCAAGTGCTTCACAGAAGTTTATAACGCAAAGATGTGAAAATAAAAATCATTTTTTAGCCCCCAATTTTTTATTTTCCCAAGGGTAACAGGAGAAATTAGACCCCCAAAGTTGTTGTGCAATTTTTCTGAGTACGCCGATACCCCATATGTTGGGGTAAACCACTTTTTGTGCACACGTCGGGGCTTGGAAGGGAGGGAGCACCGTTTGACTTTTTGAACGCAAAATTGCCTGGAACCAATGGTTGCACCATGTCGCGTTTGGAGACCCCCTGATGTGCCTAAACAGAGGAAAGCTCTCAATTCTAACTCCAACCCTAACCCCAACACACCCCTAACCACAGCCCTAACCCCAACACATCCCTTACCCTAATCCCAACCCTAACCATAAGCCTAACCACAAGACTAACCCTAATCCCAACTCTAACCCTAACACATCCCTAACCCTAATCTTAACCCTAATTCCAACCCTAATCCTAATGGAAAAATAAAAATAATTTCCTTATTTTATTATTTGTTCCTGTCTATAGGGGTGATAAACGGGGGGTTTATTTACTTTTCATTCTATTTTGATCACTGTGAGAGTTTCTGGTCGGAAGGTGGGTGGAGCGGAGGAAGGGAGCAGATGATTGCCGCCGTCAGTTGGTATTGGGGGCCGATCGGCCCAGTGAGTCTGGGGGGTGTCGGATCATGGTCTCCAGCCATATCCGATGCTACTACAGCATCGGCCATGGCTGGATTGTAGTATTTCATCAATTTTCATTGATGAAATATTACTATCGCTGATTGGCAGTTTCAATTTTAACAGCCAATCAGAGCGATCGTAGCCACGTGGGGGCGAAGCCACGCCCCCTGTGGTGAAGTACAAAGCCCCCTGTATCTGCGGGTCGGGTGACCTTTCAGTGACCCTGGTCACCCGACCCGCAGGGGGGGCTTTAAAGTCATGATGCCACATAGGCGTCACTGGTCGGATTGGCACCGACTTTCGTGATGCCTATGTGGCATCATTGGTCGTGAAGGGGTTAACCGAAGTCAATAATTTAAGTCATTTAGTAGTACAAAGTAAGAAAGTAACAGCACATATAGAACTGGTCGTGTGTATGTGTGCATATATGTGTGAGAATAAAAAAGGAAATATATTCAGCTACTCAGCTAGCAGTTCAAGCTTTAAAAAAACAAAAATATATACCGTATATAATATTTACAAAATTAAATACAAAAAAAAAAAAAAAAAAAAAACACAAGAACAGAAAGTGTTAATTTACCTGCATCCATCACAAACCGCTAAATCAAAGTGATTGCTTAGGTATGAATCCATAAAATCTTTGCCACACTCCTCACATATTAGATAATCGAATTCCAGTACAGGACCTAAACAAACAAATGCCGTTTAGCCCAAAGGTCTTAGTGTGCAAAAGTGGAAATACATAAAAAACCCTAGATAAATGTAGTATAACTGGGAGCATACTACCCGAAAAATACGCTTTCATTATAATTTTTACCGCATGGTGATGGCATTTTAAAAAAATGCTAATTTTTACTCACTCTGCCATACAAAAATTGAAAAAAAGTTTTAAAGTAAATGTTATGTAGTTCAAAATTGTGCCAATAAAAATAAACTTTACCGATCTCCTAGTGGTATTGCAGGTGACTGATACCCTATATGCAGATGATGGAAAAGGCCTAAGAACTGTTAATCAACTGCAGCTGCCATAAAAAGATCCAGAAGGGGGTCTGATCTTCAGCTATGGTCCACTGACTGGGTCATTGAAGCACTAAGGCATCTTAAAGAAAAACATGGATACCTAAGCTACTGCAATGTCCTGCACATGGGGTAAGCGACATAGCGAATCAGAAGAACTATACTACATTTCTAGTTGGAAGTATTTGCTAACAATATTATTACAACTACTACATATTGGGATAGGATCCTGGAAAAGGGAATACCCCATTAAGTACTGTTTATATGCCAGATGAAGCAATCAAAATCAATTTTGAAATGCGTAACACTTTACAAAGAAGCATATTCCTGTTTCCATTGCTGGTCATCCAATAAATTGGCAGTGACCATGTGGAAGGATTAGTGTTGTGTCTGTGGTTTGCACAACTTCACTTGGTGAGCACGTCTTGATATTTCTTTTGATATATAGTGTGTATAATATATATATATATATATATATATATATATATATGAAACGCTAAACAACCCAATGTAACCAAGTCAAACACACTTCCGTGAAATCAGCCTGTACAGTTATGAAGCAACATGGATTGTGATTAGTGTTGATCGATACCATCCGATATGTAGAAATATCATATCGGATTGGATCGGCCTGATACCCCAAGAAGTATCGGTATCGCCGATTCCGATACCGGAAGTCCCATTCAAGTCAATGGGACAGAAATATCGGAATTACAAAAAAGTGTGTGGACGGTGCGTGGGCGGACACTGTGCGTGTGTGTGTGCGGGCGGGCTCTGTGCCGGCCTCTCGGGGGTCTGTGCCGATTGTCGGGGGCCTGTGCCGGCTGCCGGTGGTCTGTACGGGCCTCTGTACAGGCCTGTCGGGGGCCTGTGCCGGCTGCCGGTGGTCTGTACGGGCCTCTCGGGGGCCTGTGCCGGCTGTCGGTGGTCTGTACCAGCCTCTCGGGGGCCTGTGCGGGCCCGCCAGGGGTCGTGTGTGTGCAGGCGTCGTCCGATGGGACTACAAGTCCCATCGGGCGATGCCTGCTACAATGACACATACTACATTCATACAGCATACATATATACTACATTCATACAACATACATGCTACATATATACTACATTCATACATATATACTACATACATGCTACATATATACTACATTCATACAACATACATATATACTACATACAACATACATGCTACATATATACTACATTCATACAACCTACATACTACATACATGCTACATTCATACAACATACATATATACTACATACATGCTACATATATACTACATTCATACAACATGCATGCATACTACATGTATACTACATTCATACAACATACATGCATACTACATGTATACTACATTCATACAACATACATACTACATTCATACAACATACATACATGCTACATATATACTACATTCATACAACATACATACTACATACATGCTACATTCATACAACATACATACTACATACATGCTACATTCATACAACATACATACATGCTACATATATACTACATTCATACAACATACATAGTACATATATACTACATACAACATGCTACAGACATACAACATACATACTACATACTGCATAGAATACATACATAGACATACAGTACATATAACAGAGTACATACTCACCATCACTTGTCACTTTGATCCCCGAAGCCAGTGTCATCTGTGGAAAAATATGAAAATAACAAACAAACAATATACTCCCTGATCCGCAGAAATCCACGCGTGTCCCACGCCGATCTCCCGTGGAGAACAGCAACATCAGCTGATGCGACCGCTCTCTACGGGGCTCCAGGAATCCAGTGACGGGAGGTAGGTATTTGTATTTGGCATTGCTGTGTGGGAACTTTCTCACACAGCAATGCCAAAAGTGAGACTAGGGACTATTTTTTTTTACAGTGGCGGAGGAATACAGTGCGGAAGGATACCTACCACCCGTCATTGGATTATTGAAGCCCCTAGAGAGCGGTCGCATCAGCTGATGCTGCTGTTCTCCATTGGAAATCGGCGTGGGACCCTCGTGGATTTCTGCGGATCAGGGAGTATATGGCTTGTTTGTTATTTTCATATATGACACTGGCTTCGGGGATCAAAGTGACAAGTGATAGTGAGTATGTACTCTGTTATATGTCTATGTATGTATTGTATGAATGCATACAATACATGTATGTTGTATGTCTGTAGCATGTTGTATGTATGTAGTATGTACTATATGTATGTTGTATGAATGTAGTATATATGTAGTATGTATGTATGTTGTATGAATGTTGTATGAATGTAGCATGTATGTAGTATGTATGTAGGTTGTATGAATTTAGTATATATGTAGCATGTATGTAGTATGTATGTAGTATGAATGTAGCATGTATGTAGTATATGTATGTTGTATGAATGTAGTATATATGTAGCATGTATGTAGTATGTATGTTGTATATACAGTATGTAGCATGTATGTAGTATGTATGCATGTTGTATGAATGTAGTATATATGTAGCATGTATGTATGTTGTATGAATGTAGTATATATGTAGTATGTTGGTTTTTTTTTACATTCAACACATTAGCCGGATGATGGGACTACTACTGTCCCATCATTGGCTAATGTGTCAATCACTGTCATTGTAGCAGGCATCGCCCGATGGGACTTTTAGTCCCATCGGACGAAGCCTGCACACACACAAGACCCCCGGCAGGCCCGCACAGACCACCGGCAGCCGGCACAGGCCTCCGAGAGGCCCGTACAGACCACCGAGAGGCCCATACAGACCCCCGACAGTCGGCACAGACCCCCCCGCAGTCGGCAAAGACCGCGCATCATGATGACATCATTTCAGCAGCCAATTACAGCCACAACAGTGGCTCATTGCCTTATGGGGACTTCTAATTCCGGTATCCGATATTGAAAAAATATCGGTACTCGGTATCTGAATTCCGATACTTGCGGTATCGGAATGCTCAACACTAATTGTGAATAATTTTCTCCTGCTGTTGTGCAAATGAAACAAACCACAAATAGAAATGACTGGCAATTAGAAAGACAACCCCCTATAAAGGAGTGGTTCTGCAGGGGGTTACCACAGACCATTTCTCTGTTCTCATCCTATTTGGCTACTTTTGCATTTTGTCTTTGCTCTCACCTCTATAGGTATAGTAGCATGAGGCGGTGTCTACAGTACAACCCACAGAAGTTGCTCAGCTAGTGCGTGCAGCTCATCCAGGATGCGAGCTGTGGCAAGAACGATATCTGTCTCTACCAGCACAGTGCCCAGATCATGGAGCAGATACCAGGAGACAGGCCAGTACAACAGGAGACATGGAGGGGGGGGGGGGTATTGCAGCACGGCAACAAGGAAAACGAGGAGCATTGCCGAAGCCCTGCAAAATGATCTCCAGCAGGCCACTAACATCCATGTGTCTGCTTAAACTGTCAGTAACAGACTCCATGAGGGACTGAAATCCACAAGTGGGTGTTGCGCTTACAGCCCCAATACCATGCAGGGCGAATGGCATTTGCCAGGGAACACCAAGATTGGCAGATTCGACATTGGCGCCCAGTGCTCTTCACAGATGACAGCAGGTTCACACTGAGCATGTGTGACAGAAGTGACAGAGTCTGTTCTTCTGCCTGCAACATCCTTTAGCATGACCGGTTTGGCAGTGTCTCAGTAATGGTGTGAGGAGGCATTTCTTTGGAGGGCTGCAAAGCCTTCCATGTGCTAGCCAGAGGTACCCTGACTGCCATTAAAGTACCGGGATGAGATCCTCAGACCCATTGTGAGACCATATGGAGGTGCACTGGGCCCTGCGTTCATTCTGAAGCATGACAATGCTAGGCCTCATGTGGCTAAAGTGCGTCAGCAGTTCCTGCATGATGAAGACATTGATGTTATGGAATGGCCTCCCATTTTTCAGACCTGAATCTACTTGAGCACATCATGTCTCATTACATGGAGAAGACACACACTACTGAGCATCATTTCCTTGTCTGGAGGCACTTTCACTTAAGTTGGATCAGCCTGTAATTTGAATTGTCACTTTAATTTTGAGTATCAATCCATATCCAGACCTGCATGGGATGTTAATTTTGATGTATCGCATATTGATCATTTTTATGCTTTATTGTTCTCAATGGATTCCACTATGTAATGAATAAAGATCTGCAACTGGAATATTTCATTCAGTGATGTCTTGGATGTGGTATTTTAGTGTTCCCGGTATTTTTTGAGCAGTGTATATTTATTTGGAAGAGAACGAGGGACACAGACTCGTTCTGTCGAGCGACGGAGGAAGGGGGAGTTCCAGTGTTAGAATTCACACCAATCTAACAGTCATCACCTTTCCAAAGGATAGGTGCTAACTTGTTTAGACTGGAGTTTCCCTTTAATGGAATG
This sequence comes from Dendrobates tinctorius, assembly GCF_039654945.1. Classification (NCBI taxonomy): domain Eukaryota; kingdom Metazoa; phylum Chordata; class Amphibia; order Anura; family Dendrobatidae; genus Dendrobates; species Dendrobates tinctorius. The sequence goes on along the minus strand of NW_027361827.1, from coordinate 24,667,081 downwards.
TTCAAAAACATGTTTAATGTTTCAAATATTCTTGCAATAAAAATGTCAGCTTTTGAGAACTCTGCTTGCTGTCATTTAAAAATAAACATCATAGTTTCCTTCATGTGACCAGACATCAGCTCTGTTCATGTGAAGGTCAGCTTGTTACAGTAGTTATCAGAGACGTGTCTTTTGAAGCCATACACCTGTGACTCCATCACAAGATCAGGACAGATTTCCATTGAAATGAGTGAATGCAAGCAGAGATCCTGATTGCCAAGAGTAATCAGGGTAAACTATATTGGACAATTGGGTAGCTTTCTATGATACAATTACACTTACTCATTAAAACCAAAATACTCCTTTACATTTTTTTGCGCAGAAAGATACAGAGAACATACAAGTTTAGACCATTTGCAGGTCTCCTAACCCAAACTTGACAGCCTCATACATGTTTATGACATGGTAAAGGTTGGGTCAGGAGACCCTTTGCCAGTCCACACATCACAGTCCATACTTGGACCATGACACACGGACGTGTGAATGTGGCCTTAACTATGATTCATTTGGCAATTTGGAATATTTTATTATCTTACCTGGCTGATGTACAACATTTTCGACAGTTTTCTCTTCTGTGTTTTCCTCTTCTATAAAGAATCCTCCACCTGAATCCAAGATCTTTGGAGGAGCCTTCATAGCAAAAATCCCTAAGTAAAAGTTACAGAGATTTATAAAAAGAGAAAGAGAATTTTCAAGAATCCTCAATACTAGCATGAGTTACCACCATAACAGCTCCTGCAGACGACCATATGTTTTCTCATCCGAGAGAATTGGGTCGAATGGGATCAAACTGAGCATGGTATGATCAGATTTTCCCGGACGAGGAGACTGAGAAAAAAAATGTCTCCATCTTCTCCATTCTGACAGTTGGTGGAAATTTGACTTTCAACAGACTCATTGACTTGCATGGCCAAGTCTGATTCGAATATCAGATCAAACTCAGGAATGCAGAGATTTTTTTTTTTTCCTCAAACTGACTCGGTCTGTTGAAAAGAATCTGAAGTGCACATTGGTCCAGGTCCAAGCTGATGTTTTGTCGTATCACACCCCGACCCTTAATACGCTTGTCTCCACGAGCCTGCATGCTTTCCACACCACAGACTGTTGCGAGCAACATAAAAGTAACACTATATTTGTAGACAAAAACATGAATGAGACAAACAGCCCCATAGAATAACATTGGTAAGAGTACAATCTGATGTTTTGTCAGACTGTACTCAACTGAAAACATAGTGGTCTACCCGAACCCTTAATCTTGAGAACAAGGCTCTGGAGTGCCCTCTGAATACAACTATGGACCTACATGTACTCGTATACTCCTGCTCCATTTCATCGTGTACAGTCCTCAGCTATCTCCTTTAGGCTGAATTCACACATCCATATGACATGCTTTGTAATGCACCGACCGCCTGCAGGTCTCCTGACGCTATGGTGGTATGCAGTGTAAGTACTTTCTAATATGTGGAGATGGAGGAGAAGCAAAAGAGTAGGTAGTGGGGAAAGGGTAGACACTCTGAATTGAACTGTAAGTTTGTTACAGAAAATCATTAAAGGGTCTTTCCATATACTGACCTCAGCTTTCACCTTTGCCAAAGGTCATTAACCCCTCAAGGGCCAAGCAATTTTACATTTTTGCGCTATTTTTCCCTCATCTTCCAGGAGCCATAACTTTTATATTTTTCCACCAACTAGCTGTACTTTAGGATGGTATCAATTTTATCATAGAAAATGGAAAAAAGCAACAACCCTCAAAGTAAAGGGAAACTGGGAAAAAAAAACCGCACTTCCTAAATTTTTTTTAATACAGGGTTCATTCTGCAGTAAAAATTACCTGGAATATGATTCCCCAGGTCAATACAATTATGACGATACCAAATTTCCATTTAATTACCGGTAGTTGAAAACTAAAAATTGGTAAATTCGTAAAAAAAAAAAAAAAAAAAAAAAAAAAAAAAAAAATATTCTGCTAGAGTCGCCATTTACCAAGATCTATAACGCTTTTATTTTTTGGTTATATTTTTTGGTCAATGAAGCTGTATATGGTCGTTTTTTTTTTGTGGTGACCTAATATTTTGGGTTTTTTTCTACCATTTTAAGATGTATACAGTGCTTTGACTACTTCTTACTGGATTTTTTTGTGGCGCTGCAGTTATCAAAAACATGCAGTTTTTGCATTTCAATTTTTACTTTATTTTTTTATTATTAGGATATGTTTCCACGGTCAGTATTTGCTGCAGAATCCAATCCGCAGTGTCCAGATGTTACAGCATAGTGGAGGGGGTATTATGAAATCCCATATCCACTATGCGTGCTGAGACGCTTCTGGCTTCCCTGCGTAACGGGACATGCGGCTTCTTTTTAGACCGCAGCATGTCTATCATGCGGAGACACTCAGTCTCCACAAGATAAATATCACAGTCCAATGTATAGGATGTGGTGATTCCGCATGGTTCACTGATCACATGCGGAATCACTCCGTGTTCAAAAGCCGACGGAGCGGAAATGTGCTGCGTCCAAAGCGCTGGTAATACTGAACGTGGAAACATACCCTTAATGACTGACTTTTCTGGAAACAGTGATAGCAAATAGGTATTTATTTGTCAGGCTAGTTTCACATTAGCGCTTTTGAGCGCAGCGACTGCCCGCGCACGGCCGCCGCTAAGCCCCGCCCCCTGCCTCGCCTCCGGCAGTAGCTCCGCCTACCGGCGCATGACGCTGCATGCGTCCTGCATCTTTATCACTGGGGGCGCAGGCCGTGCGCAGTATGCGTTTGGCGGCGCATGCGTCCTTTTCACAGTGCGCCGAGCGCAACCAAACTGCAGCAGGTTGCGTTTGGCGCTGGTCGGCGCACCGTGAAAAGGACACATGCGCCGCCAAACGCATACTGCGCACGGCCTGCGCCCCCAGTGATAAAGATAGGGGACGCAGGACGCATGCAGCGTCATGCGCCGGTAGGCGGAGCTACTGCCGGAGGAGCGGCAGGGGGCGGGGCTTAGTGGCGGCCGTGCGCGGGCCGTCGCTGCGCTAAAAAGCGCTAATGTGAAACTAGCCTTAGCTGGATATAAGAACTGGAATTCAAATTTTTTAAAACTTTTTTCTACTTTAGTACCCTTAGGGAAATTGAACCTGTGATCTGTTATTTACAGTATTTAGGAATATTGAAAGTCTCCTATGATGCCCAGCTACAGGTTGGAAATCACTGAAAAGATCACATGACACGCATGGGGGAATACAGCTGGTCCCCAATTGTCATAGAAATCTATTGGCTCTCCGTAATTGTGTGGCAAGGGGCCAACTGGCACCCGAACTATAGTCCGGGCCTGATCATGGCACTGATATGCCATTGCCAATATTGACAGTGGCATTTAAGAGGCTGACAGCAATGATCGGGGTGTACACGAATCTTTGCTGTTGAAGGCAGATGTCATCTTTAGAATATCATTTTCATCTCCCTCTGTGGAGCGGGCTTCAGCTTTTGAGCCAACTCCAATGTCCCTAACACCTTGACATGTATTAAGGTGCTAAGCCTTGCCTAAACATACAATTTTCCTACTTATGTTTGCGTTTTTCCTCCCCTTCCTCCAAGAGCCCCCTTTTTTTTTTTTTTTTTTTTTTTTTTTTACACTTTTCCAGTATCCTAGCCACAAAGGTTTGTTTCCTATGAGATGAGGTGTAGTTTAAAATTATGCAATTCATTTTACCACATAATGTACTGGAAAATGGGAAGAAAATTTTAAGTAAGATAAATTGGTGAAAAAATACAATTCAGCAATTGTTTTTCTTGGGGTTTTATTTTGCGATATTTATTGTATGGTAAAAATGATTTGGAAAACACGATTCTGTAGGACAGTACAATACCAAAGTAACAGAATTTTTATTTCTAACACAAGTGGTGAAAAATTATTCTGATATTTGCAAAACTTGTGTGGTGACTGAAAAAAAAATGCAATTCTGGGGATTTGATTTTTTTTTTGTTCTCTGTGTTGTCTACCGTATGGGCTTCATAACTTTACATTTTGACAAACCGAACTTTAAAAAAAAAAACAAAACAAAAAAAGGAATATAGGTGATCAAAACATTGTATCTACTCCAAAATTATATCAATAAAAACATTGGCTTGAGGTTGCAAAAAGCAAGCCCTCACACTGCTCCATATCCCAAATATTGAAAAGGTTACCATTCTGCAAAAATGGCGACAAACAAATTTTTATTTATTCATTTTATTATTTATTTTTACAAATTTCTGTAATTTTTTTTCATCACTTAAATAAAACAAAAACTACGTGTTTGGTATCTCCGTAATCGTACTAACCTGAAGAATCATATTAACAAGTCAGTTTTACTGCAAAATGAACACGATATTTTTTTTTTTTGCTATATCGCCGCACTTGGAATTTTTTTTCCTGTTTTCCAGTACATCACATGATAAAACAGATGGCGTCATTCAAAAGTTAACCTGTCCTGCAAATAACAAGACCTCTCATTGCTAAGTCAATGGTAAATAAAAAGTGATGGCTCTTGCAATACAAAGGAAGAAAAAAAACGAATGTTCAAAAACAAAAAAAATTGCTCGGTCCTTGGGGGTTAAGGGACGTGAATCTGTGTTTGTCTGATACTATACTTTTATCCACAACTCCCTATTAAGCTTAACCTGTGGCTGGATTCACAGGGGTAGCAAAATTATAGCAACTGGGACATTCAGCAGGTCTGAAACTCAGCATACCTTTAAATTAGCTGTCACTAGCTGTGGTAGTGGTCAGATATGCGCAGTATAAAGAGAAGAGGACCATCATTCTGTTTAGTGGCCGCTCCTGCAGATCAGCTACCATTCAAATGATTAGAAAAAAAAACTATAATACCGAATAATAACAAAAGAGAAGAAATGAGTGAAAAAGAGTATTCACATTCTTTTCACCTTCACCAGTAGGGTACGGTCTGCTGGCTAGTCTGGCTTGTCTTAACATCAATGCCCGCTGTCTATTTCGCTCTATCCTTGCCCGAACAGCAGCTGGCAATGTCTTCTCTTCATCGAGCTTAGGGTCTGTCACCTGCTCAGAGTCCATCCTGATGGACACAGTATCCTTATGCCAATTCAAGAGTTTATCAGCTTAAACCACAGACGAGAATGAAGAACCAGGAAGAAGTGGCTATAAAAGAAGACAAAAATATGGATGTATTTAGCAGAGAAGGGCATCTTACACTGTTCGACAGACAACACAAGAATTTATAACAGACGACCTGATACTTAATAATCTATTATATACTTACCTAAAATTTTCCGGACGTCCTCGAATCCCACAATCCACCGTGCCGCACCGGAAGAACGCCGTCTGCCATATTGGAATACCCAAGAGATTCCAATATGGCACCCGCTGGTGGTACCAGGCCCTTGCGCAGTACCACCAGCGGGACACCCACGCCAGCTCCCCGCTAGGACCCGCCACCGCCTGACTACACACGCCAGATCCCGCCACTACTTGCCCACACACCTCCGTGCAGTCACAGCAGGCAGGAAAGCCTGCGGCTTGCAGCCTGTGCTGGAGATGGGGTGCGGGCGCCCTCTGATGGCGCCGCACCACATCTCCAGCACAGGCCGCAAACCACCGTTATTTCTGCCGGCTGTGATTGCAAGGAGAGCACTGTGGGGGGAAGAGGGACAGCCGCCACCCCAGCGCCACAGAGCTGCCCCCCCATCGTGATGGCATCGGGCCCACATTAATAAATAATAACCTTTATTTTTTTATAACGCTATCTTACTCCGCAGCGCTTTCCATACATTATCATCTCTGTCCCCGAAGGGGCTCACAATATAAATTCTCTATCAGTATGTCTTTGAAATGTGAGAGGAAACCAGAGTACCCGGAGGAAACCCACAGGGAGAACATACAAACTCCTTGCTGATGTTGTTCTTGGTGGGATTTGAACCCAGGACTCCAGCGCTGCAAGGTTGAAGTGCTAACCACTGTGATACCTGTTCTGACACTGTTGCTTTAGTAAAATTCCACTATTCCTGTGATATAGCAATTCTGAAGAATCTTCTCTTACAATTCTACATTGTGTTGTTCATGTTGTTCCTCATAGAAATTCAAGAATAAATTGACAATTGGGTGTTACCAGTTGGCGAGTCCCTACGCAGTCAAATACTATCCAATCGTTATCAGACCGTAGGGACACACCCATTTAACAAAGAGAATGGGAGCACTCAGATGTCCCTTTATCTATAAAATTCACAGAAATAACAGAGGAATACCACACCATTGAGGTCTGAAACCAGATGCTTCAAAAATTGGTAATATATGGGGAACACAACTATCTGGGCTTTAAATATCAGATCCCTGCCAGGCATTTACCAAATAGGCAACTCAAAATCTAAACACAACATGACTGTTTCCTTAGCTGTAGCCTTTGACAAAACAGGTGTTCAGTGAGATATAGCCCATGGACAAGGGCTGCGGAGAGACAAAAAGAATTGAGTGATCAAAAACATTTTTTCAACTTGGTATCATGCAGCTATTTCATAGGGTCACATCATGGTATGTCGCTGGTTGCAACATTTAGGTGACAGCATTTTTTCAGACAATCTGCTATGTAACTTTTATGTGACTCGCTGTCGCGTGACTATTTTGGAGAAGAGATTTTGAGTTAAAAAGAAATGAATAAGTCACAGACAGGTCGTAATCACGTGACTTGCATTAAATTCTACGGCATGCGAGTTATGGGCGATTTGCTACCAGCGGCAAAATCCACCACATTTGGATACATGTGGCTGTCGCAGAAGGTCGTGATGTGCGCAATACCATACAACATAATTAGATGCAATGTCACAATATGAGATTTTAGTGTCACGCAGCATAATTGTTAGGAGTTCGACCATCAGCTATTGATGACGTGACCAATGGCTAGGTCATGAATATCAGATCAGTGGGATTCCAACATTACCCTCCACCAATCCCACAGTGTCCGGATGTACACAGTGTACACAGCTGGAACATCATAGCTCCATACCATGTGTAGTGGTCGTTCCCAGATGCTTCAGTTCAGCTCCAACTCCTGAAGTGAATGTGATCTGCGCTGCAGCACTCGAAAAATATATGCCGATGTGGCGTTGTACTCGAGCACTGCTTACTATAGGACTACCACTAGACCAGAAACTAGATGATTGGTGGCAGAGCTGTATCTTGGACCCCGATCTGATAATATATCTCAAGGATAATTCATTTTCCCATTAACACTCAACGACAGATACAGTGCGTTGCGAAAGTATTCGGCTACCTGGAACTATTCAACCTTTTCCCACATATCATGCTTCAAAACATAAAGATACCAAATGTAAATTTTTGATGAAGAAACAACAACAAGTGGAACACAATTGTGAAGTTGAACGAAATTTATTGGTTATTTTAAATTTTTGTGGAAATGCAAAAACTGAAAAGTGGGGCGTGCAATATTATTCTGCCTCTTTACTTTCAGTGCAGCAAACTCACTGCAGAAGTTCATTATGGATCTCTGAATGATCCAATGTTGTCCTAAATGACTAATGATGATAAATATAATCCACCTGTGTGTAATCAAGTCTCCGTATAAATGCACCTGCTCTGTGATATTCTCAGGGTTCTGTTTGATGCACAGAGAGCATCATGAAGACCAAGGAACACAACAGGCAGGTCCGTGATACTGTTGTGGGGAAGTTTAAAGCCGGATTTGGATACAAAATGATTTCCAAAACTTTAAACATCCCAAGGAGCACTGTGCAAGCGATCATATTAAAATGGATGGAGGTTCATACCACTGCAAATCTACCAAGACCCGGCCGTCCCTCTAAACTTTCATTTGAAACAAGGAGAAGACTGATCAGAGATGCAGCCAAGAGTCCCATGATCACTCTGGATGAACTGCAGAGATCTACAACTGAGGTGGGACAGTCTGTCCATAGGACAACAATCAGTCGTAGACTGCACAAATCTGGCCTTTATGGAAGAGTGGCAAGAAGAAAGCCATTTCTCAAAGATATCCATAAAAAGTGTTGTTTAAAGTTTGCAACAAGCCACCTGAGAGACACACCAAACATGTGGAAGAAGGTGCTCTGGTCAGATGAAACCAAAATCAAACTTTTTGGCAACAATGCCAAACGATATGTTTGGCGTAAAGGCAACACAGCTCATCACCCTAAACACACCATCCCCACTGTCAAACATGGTGGTGGCATGATGGTTTCAACCTGCTTTTCTTCGGCAGAGACAGGGAAGATGGTTAAAATTGATGGGAAGATGGATGAAGCCAAATACAGGACCATTCTTGAAGAAAACCTGTTGGAGTCTGCAAAAGACCTGAGACTGGGACGGAGATTTGTCTTCACCAAGACAATGATCCCAAACATAAAGCTAAATCTACAATGGAATGATTCACAAATAAACGTATCCAGGTGTTAGAATGGCCAAGTCAAAGTCCAGACCTGAATCCAATCGAGAATCTGTGGAAAGAGCTGAAAACTGCTGCTCACAAACGATCTCCATCAAATCTCACTGAGCTCGAGCTGTTTGCCAAGGAAGAATGGGCAAGAATTTCAGTCTCTCAATGTACAAAACTGATACTGATAGAGACATACCCCAAGTGACTTGCAGCTGTAATCGCAGCAAAAGGTGGCGCAACAAAGTATTAAGTTAAAGGGGCCAAATAATATTGCACGCCCCACTTTTCAGATTTTGAATTTCCACAAATTTAAAGTGACCAATAAATTTCTTTCAACTTCACAATTGTGTCCCACTTGTTGATTCTTCACCAAAAATTTACATTTGGTATCTTTATGTTGATATGTGGGAAAAGGTTGAAAAGTACCAGGGGGCTGAATACTTTCACAAGACACTGTATATACAGCATGAAGCGAATCAGGATGTGAGGAGCAGGCTCAGGAGCTGAGCCCACTATACACAGACAGATGTCGGCTATGTTACATAGCCGACGTCTACCTCTAAAAGCAGCTGCTGTTAACTCTTTAAATGCTGCTGTCAATCAACGAAATTTAAGTTCAGCGATTTGGCCTAAACATTCATCATGGCGCCCATCAGCTCCCCCACAGCGCAATTAACACAACAGGTCTGCTGAAGGGTCTCATAACTATCATTTTCATTCTCCTGCGATGTCCAGCCACAGGCTGAACCTTATACAACACCGTGATTTTTACTATATACAGCAATATTGTGGTATTGCAATATATAGTACAAGAGATAAAATAACTATATATACTAAAAGGAAAAAAAAAGGGAAAGTGTCATTTTTTTGTTTTACATAGATCACTTTATTAAGCCACTAAAATGGTAAAAAAACTAATTGCTATACAAGTTTTAGTATTGACGGCATTTTTGTGGCACAATTAACACTGTAAAAATGAAACCTAAAAGAAATAAATGGTGAAATTGCAATTTTATTGTTTTTTCACCATTTCCCCACACGTGGGAATTTTATTCCCCATAAGCTATATGGTAAAATGAATGGGGTCATTCAAAACAATAACTCGTCTCGCTAAAAATGTCTTCATACGACTATGCGGGTGGAGGAGTGTTGAAAAAAAAAGTTATGGCTCTTTGAAGGAGAGGAAAACATTACGACATAAAATTAATAATTAAGTAGTGCACATCATCAGATACAACATGTCGAAAACCCAAATTGACTGCAGTTTAGAATGTATTGCTGAAGGCAGTCCTGTTATGTGTCTGTTTCTAGGGAATAACGTACATACACAATTAAAGGGGTTGTGGGATTAAATCAAGTTAAGACCTATCCACAGGATGGGTGACAACTTATTGATCAGTGAGGGGTCTGATCGCTGCAACCTGCACTGATCAGCAGAGCTGGGAGCTTTTATCCCTGTCAGAATCAAGTGGTAGTGCGTGTGCCGGACCAGTGCTCCATTCATTGCCAACGTGGCTGCGCTCGACTTTTTCCAGCAGCCCAATAAGAAAATGAAGGGAGTGACGTCAGGCATCCAACCTTCTGCTCCAATCGCTAACGGGGATAAAAATCCCCCAGTCTCATCAGTTGGACCTCCGCCAGTCAGTAAGATATCAGCTATCCTTAGGATAGGCAATAACTTTTTTTTTTTACTAGGCAATCCCTTTAAGGCAAGGAATACAAGGTCTCACATCTAGGGTTCCTACCTGCTGTCGCTTTGACATCTACATAATACAACAAAACGCCAAGCATGCTAAGTTTGTGGCCCCAACGATTCACACGTCATATTCCACGGGGCACGAAAGTGGTCAGTGGCCATGAGAACTGCCCCCTACAGACATCCGTGGCTCTTCTTTCGATTAGCCAACCTGGTGCGATCATCCATGTGGCATCAAACCAGGCGCACTAATCAAAGGGAGAGCCACGGATGCCTGTAGGGTCGGTTCTCACAGCTCATGTCTGACGATCACAGACCACTGTCGTCACGTGCCCCGTGGAATATGATGTGTGACGAAATCCGAAATGCAGCCTCACCGCTGCTGACCGGCCGCCCAGACCACCGGGAGCCAGAATAATAAGCTTGTAGGGAGAAAGACAAATAACCTGTCCAGTGTCATAACACCCAGGTCTAATCTCACTGCACACTCGTGGCCAGACGGCCTGTGACCGAGCCCCAGAGCGGTAATGTCACCCTGCACGGGATGTTCGCACAGCCTCCACCGACAACCGCAGCAGTCCCGTACCGAGCGCTCACACCACAGACAGTAGTGCACGGAGGCCCGGATGTTGTGAGGAGACCGAACGCCTTTCCGGGTTACATTGTAGCCACGCCCACCTCCCAGGTTCTTGGCTGCGTGTGTACATTAAGGAAGCTCCTCCCACAGTAACCCAAGGTAGAGCGCTTTACAGTAAGGAACAGCACAGAGCGATTCTAGTCAGCACACAGCAGGCTGAGGGGGTCCTGTGCTCTAGTGAGGCACCATTCTAGTCAGCACATAGCAGGCTGAGGGGGTCCTGTGCTCTAGTGAGGCACCATTCTAGTCAGCACATAGCAGGCTGAGGGGGTCCTGTGCTCTAGTGAGGCACCATTCTAGTCAGCACATAGCAGGCTGAGGGGGTCCTGTGCTCTAGTGAGGCACCATTCTAGTCAGCACAGAGCAGGCTGAGGGGGTCCTGTGCTCTAGTGAGGCACCATTCTAGTCAGCACATAGCAGGCTGAGGGGGTCCTGTGCTCTAGTGAGGCACCATTCTAGTCAGCACATAGCAGGCTGAGGGGGTCCTGTGCTCTAGTGAGGCACCATTCTAGTCAGCACATAGCAGGCTGAGGGGGTCCTGTGCTCTAGTGAGGCACCATTCTAGTCAGCACATAGCAGGCTGAGGGGGTCCTGTGCTCTAGTGAGGCACCATTCTAGTCAGCACATAGCAGGCTGAGGGGGTCCTGTGCTCTAGTGAGGCACCATTCTAGTCAGCACACAGCAGGCTGAGGGGGTCCTGTGTTCTAGTGAGGCGCACCATTCTAGCCAGCACAGAGCAGGCTGAGGGGGTCCTGTGCTCTAATGAGGCACCATTCTAGTCAGCACATAGCAGGCTGAGGGGGTCCTGTGCTCTAGTGAGGCACCATTCTAGTCAGCACATAGCAGGCTGAGGGGGTCCTGTGCTCTAGTGAGGCACCATTCTAGTCAGCACATAGCAGGCTGAGGGGGTCCTGTGCTCTAGTGAGGCACCATTCTAGTCAGCACACAGCAGGCTGAGGGGGTCCTGTGCTCTAGTGAGGCACCATTCTAGTCAGCACACAGCAGGCTGAGGGGGTCCTGTGCTCTAGTTAGGCACCATTCTAGTCAGCACATAGCAGGCTGAGGGGGTCCTGTGCTCTAGTGAGGCACCATTCTAGTCAGCACATAGCAGGCTGAGGGGGTCCTGTGCTCTAGTGAGGCACCATTCTAGTCAGCACAGAGCAGGCTGAGGGGGTCCTGTGCTCTAGTGAGGCACCATTCTAGTCAGCACATAGCAGGCTGAGGGGGTCCTGTGCTCTAGTGAGGCACCATTCTAGTCAGCACATAGCAGGCTGAGGGGGTCCTGTGCTCTAGTGAGGCACCATTCTAGTCAGCACACAGCAGGCTGAGGGGGTCCTGTGTTCTAGTGAGGCGCACCATTCTAGCCAGCACAGAGCAGGCTGAGGGGGTCCTGTGCTCTAGTGAGGCACCATTCTAGTCAGCACATAGCAGGCTGAGGGGGTCCTGTGCTCTAGTTAGGCACCATTCTAGTCAGCACATAGCAGGCTGAGGGGGTCCTGTGCTCTAGTGAGGCACCATTCTAGTCAGCACATAGCAGGCTGAGGGGGTCCTGTGCTCTAGTGAGGCACCATTCTAGTCAGCACAGAGCAGGCTGAGGGGGTCCTGTGCTCTAGTGAGGCACCATTCTAGTCAGCACACAGCAGGCTGAGGGGGTCCTGTGCTCTAGTGAGGCACCATTCTAGTCAGCACACAGCAGGCTGAGGGGGTCCTGTGCTCTAGTGAGGCACCATTCTAGTCAGCACACAGCAGGCTGAGGGGGTCCTGTGCTCTAGTGAGGCACCATTCTAGTCAGCGCACAGCAGGCTGAGGGGGTCCTGTGTTCTAGTGAGGCGCACCATTCTAGCCAGCACAGAGCAGGCTGAGGGGGTCCTGTGCTCTAGTGAAGCGCACCGCACCATTCTAGTCAGCACACAGCAGGCAGGTGGGGCCATATGCTCTAGTGACGCACCATTCTAGTCAGCACATAGCAGGCTTTAGGGGTCCTGTGCTCTTGTGAGGCGCACCATTCTAGTCAGCACATAGCAGGCTGTGGGGGTCCTGTGCTCTAGTGACGCACCATTCTAGTCAGCACATAGCAGGCTTTGGGGGTCCTGTGCTCTAGTGAGGCACCATTCTAGTCAGCACAGAGGAGGCTGTGGGGGTCCTGTGCTCTAGTGACGCACCATTCTAGTCAGCACATAGCAGGCTTTGGGGGTCCTGTGCTCTAGTGAGGCACCATTCTAGTCAGCACAGAGGAGGCTGTGGGGGTCCTGTGCTCTAGTGAGGCACCATTCTAGTCAGCACACAGCAGGCTGAGGGGGTCCTGTGCTCTAGTGAGGCACCATTCTAGTCAGCACATAGCAGGCTGAGGGGGTCCTGTGCTCTAGTGAGGCACCATTCTAGTCAGCACAGAGCAGGCTGAGGGGGTCCTGTGCTCTAGTGAGGCACCATTCTAGTCAGCACAGAGCAGGCTGAGGGGGTCCTGTGCTCTAGTGAGGCACCATTCTAGTCAGCACAGAGCAGGCTGAGGGGGTCCTGTGCTCTAGTGAGGCACCATTCTAGTCAGCACACAGCAGGCTGAGGGGGTCCTGTGCTCTAGTGAGGCACCATTCTAGTCAGCACAGAGCAGGCTGAGGGGGTCCTGTGCTCTAGTGAGGCACCATTCTAGTCAGCACAGAGCAGGCTGAGGGGGTTCTGTGCTCTAGTGAGGCACCATTCTAGTCAGCACAGAGCAGGCTGAGGGGGTCCTGTGCTCTAGTGAGGCACCATTCTAGTCAGCACAGAGCAGGCTGAGGGGGTCCTGTGCTCTAGTGAGGCACCATTCTAGTCAGCACAGAGCAGGCTGTGGGGGTCCTGTGCTCTAGTGAGGCACCATTCTAGTCAGCACAGAGCAGGCTGAGGGGGTCCTGTGCTCTAGTTAGGCACCATTCTAGTCAGCACACAGCAGGCTGAGGGGGTCCTGTGCTCTAGTGAGGCGCACCATTCTAGTCAGCACAGAGGAGGCTGTGGGGGTCCTGTGCTCTAGTGAGGCACCATTCTAGTAAGCACACAGCAGGCTGAGGGGGTCCTGTGCTCTAGTGAGGCACCAATCTAGTCAGCACACAGCAGGCTGAGGGGGTCCTGTGCTCTAGTGAGGCGCACCATTCTAGTCAGCACAGAGGAGGCTGTGGGGGTCCTGTGCTCTAGTGAAGCGCACCATTCTAGTCAGCACACAGCAGGCTGAGGGGGTCCTGTGTTCTAGTGAGGCGCGCCATTCTAGCCAGCACAGAGCAGGCTGAGGGGGTCCTGTGCTCTAGTGAAGCGCACCGCACCATTCTAGTCAGCACACAGCAGGCAGGTGGGGCCATATGCTCTAGTGATGCACCATTCTAGTCAGCAGATAGCAGACTTTAGGGGTCCTGTGCTCTTGTGAGGCGCACCATTCTAGTCAGCACATAGCAGGCTGTGGGGGTCCTGTGCTCTAGTGACGCACCATTCTAGTCAGCACATAGCAGGCTTTGGGGGTCCTGTGCTCTAGTGAGGCACCATTCTAGTCAGCACAGAGGAGGCTGTGAGGGTCCTGTGCTCTAGTGAGGCACCATTCTAGTCAGCACAGAGCAGGCTGAGGGGGTCCTGTGCTCTAGGGAGGCGCACCATTCTAGTCAGCACAGAGGAGGCTGTGGGGGTCCTGTGCTCTAATGAGGCACCATTCTAGTCAGCACACAGCAGGCTGAGGGGGTCCTGTGCTCTAGTGAGGCACCATTCTAGTCAGCACACAGCAGGCTGAGGGGGTCCTGTGCTCTAGTGAGGCGCACCATTCTAGTCAGCACAGAGGAGGCTGTGGGGGTCCTGTGCTCTAGTGAAGCGCACCATTCTAGTCAGCACACAGCAGGCTGAGGGGGTCCTGTGTTCTAGTGAGGCGCACCATTCTAGCCAGCACAGAGCAGGCTGAGGGGGTCCTGTGCTCTAGTGAAGCGCACCGCACCATTCTAGTCAGCACACAGCAGGCAGGTGGGGCCATATGCTCTAGTGACGCACCATTCTAGTCAGCACAGCAGGCTTTAGGGGTCCTGTGCTCTTGTGAGGCGCACCATTCTAGTCAGCACATAGCAGGCTGTGGGGTCCTGTGCTCTAGTGACGCACCATTCTAGTCAGCACATAGCAGGCTTTGGGGGTCCTGTGCTCTAGTGAGGCACCATTCTAGTCAGCACAGAGGAGGCTGTGGGGGTCCTGTGCTCTAGTGAGGCACCATTCTAGTCAGCACAGAGCAGGCTGAGGGGGTCCTGTGCTCTAGTGAGGCACCATTCTAGTCAGCACACAGCAGGCTGAGGGGGTCCTGTGCTCTAGTGAGGCGCACCATTCTAGTCAGCACAGAGGAGGCTGTGGGGGTCCTGTGCTCTAGTGAAGCGTACCATTCTAGTCAGCACACAGCAGGCTGAGGGGGTCCTGTGTTCTAGTGAGGCGCAACATTCTAGCCAGCACAGAGCAGGCTGAGGGGG
Organism: Dendrobates tinctorius; assembly: GCF_039654945.1. Lineage (NCBI taxonomy): Eukaryota > Metazoa > Chordata > Amphibia > Anura > Dendrobatidae > Dendrobates > Dendrobates tinctorius. The sequence goes on along the minus strand of NW_027361827.1, from coordinate 24,651,843 downwards.
TCCTGTGCTCTAGTGAAGCGCACCGCACCATTCTAGTCAGCACACAGCAGGCAGGTGGGGCCATATGCTCTAGTGACGCACCATTCTAGTCAGCACATAGCAGGCTTTGGGGGTCCTGTGCTCTTGTGAGGCGCACCATTCTAGTCAGCACACAGAAGCCTGAAGAGGACCGGTGCTCTATTGAGGCACACCATTCTAGTCAGCACACAGCAGGCTGAGGGGGTTCTGTGCTCTAGTGAAGCGCACCATTCTAGCCAGCACACAGCAGGTTGTGGAGGTCCTGTGCTCTAGTGAGGTGCACCATTCTATCCTGCACAGAGCAGGCTGAGGGGTTCTGTGCTCTAGTGAAACGCACCGCACCATTCTAGTCAGCACACAGCAGGCTGAGGGGGTCCTGTGCTCTAGTGAGGCACCATTCTAGTCAGCACACAGCAGGCAGGTGGGGCCATGTGCTCTAGTGAGGCACCATTCTAGTCAGCACATAGCAGGCTTTGGGGGTCCTGTGCTCTAGTGAGGCGCACCATTCTAGTCAGCAGGCAGATGGGGCCTTGTGCTCTATTAAGGCACCATTGTAGTCAGCACAGAGCAGGCTGTGAGGGGTCCTGTACTCTAGTGAGGCGCACCATTCTAGTCAGCACACAGCAGGCTGAGGGGGTTCCTGTGATATAGTGAGGCACACCATTCTAGTCAGGACAGAGCAGGCTGTGGGGTCCTGTGCTCTAGTGAGGTGCACCATTCTGGTCAGCACACAGCAGGCTTTGGGGGTCCTGTGCTCTAATGAGGCGCACCATTCTAGTCAGCATAGAGCAGGCTGAGGGGGTCCTGTGCTCTAGTAAGCTGCACCATTCTAGTCAGCACACAGCAGGCAGGTGGGGGTCATGTGCTCTAATGAGGTGCACCATTCTAGTCAGAACAGGCAGGTGGGGGCCCTGTGCTCTAGTGAGGCGCTCCATTCTAGTTAGCACACAGCAGCCTGAGGGGGTTCTGTGCTCTAGTGAGGCGCACCATTCTAGTCAGCACACAGCAGCCTGAGGGGGTCCGGTGCGCTATTGAGGCACACCATTCTAGTCAGCACACAGCAGGCTGAGGGGGTTCTGTGCTCTAGTGAGGTGCACCATTTTAGTCAGCACAGAGCAGGCTGAGGGGTCCTGTGCTCTAGTGAGGCGCACCATTCTAGTCAGCACACAGCAGGCTGAGGGGGTCCTGTGCTCTAGTGAGGCACCATTCTAGTCAGCACACAGCAGGCAGGTGGAGCCATGTGCTCTAGTGAGGCACCATTGTAGTCAGCACATAGCAGGCTTTGGGGGTCCTGTGCTCCTGTGAGGCGCACCATTCTAGTCAACACATAGCAGGCAGGTGGGGCCATATACTCTAGTGAGGCACCATTCTAGTCAGCACATAGCAGGGTTTGGAGGTCCTGTGCTCTAGTGAGGCGCACCATTCTAGTCAGCACACAGCAGGCAGGTGGGGCCATGTGCTCTACAGTCATGGCCAAAAGTTTTGAGAATGACACAAATATTAAATTTTTACAAAGTCTACTGCTTCATTTTTTCTAATGGCAATTTGCATATACTCCAGAATGTTATAAAGAGTGATCAGCTTAACAGCAATTACTTGCAAAGTCAATATTTGCCTAGAAAATTAACTTTATCCCCCAAAACACATTTCAACATCATTGCAGCCCTGTCTTAAAAGGACCAGCTAACATCGTTTCAGTGATTGCTCCATTAACACAGGTGTGGGTGTTGATGAGGACAGGGCTGGAGATCAATCTGTCATGATTAAGTAAGAATGACACCACTGGACACTTTAAAAGGAGGCTGGTGCTTGGCATCATTGTTTCTCTTCTGTTAACCATGGTTATCTCTAAAGAAACACGTGCAGTCATCATTGCACTGCACAAAAATGGCCTAACAGGGAAGAGTATCGCAGCTAGAAAGATTGCACCTCAGTCAACAATCTATCGCATCATCAAGAACTTCAAGGAGAGAGGTTCCCTTGTTGCCAAAAAGGCTCCAGGGCACCCAAGAAAGACCAGCAAGCGCCAGGACCGTCTCTTAAAAGTGTTTCAGCTGCGGATCGGGCTACCAGCAGTGCAGAGCTTGCTCAGGAATGGCAGCAGGCAGGTGTGAGTGCATCTGCACGCACTGCGAGGCAGAGACTCTTGGAGCAAGGCCTGGTCTCAAGGAGGGCAGCAAAGAAGCCATTTCTCTCCAGAAAAAACATCAGGGACAGACTGATATTCTGCAAGAGGTACAGGGAGTGGACTGCTGAGGACTGGGGTAAAGTCATTTTCTCTGATGAATCCCCTTTTCGATTGTTTGGGACATCTGGAAAACGGCTTATTCGGAGAAGACCAGGTGAGCGCTACCACCAGTCTTGTCTCATGCCAACTGTCAAGCATCCTGAAACCATTCATGTGTGGGGTTGCTTCTCAGCCAAGGGAATGGGCTCTCTCTCAGTCTTGCCTAAAAACACAGCCATGAATAAAGAATGGTACCAGAATGTCCTCCAAGAGCAACTTCTCCCAACCGTCCAAGAGCAGTTTGGCGATCAACAATGCCTTTTTCAACATGATGGAGCACCTTGCCATAAAGCAAAGGTGATAACTAAATGGCTCAGGGAACAAAACATAGAGATTTTGGGACCATGGCCTGGAAACTCCACAGATCTTAATCCCATTGAGAACTTGTGGTCATTCATCAAGAGACGAGACGGGTGGACAAACAAAAACCTTCAAATTCAGACAAAATAAAAGCATTGATTTTGCAAGAATGGACTGCTATCAGTCAGGATTTGATCCAGAAGTTGATTGAGAGCATGCCAGGGAGAATTGCTGAGGTCCTGAAGAAGAAGGGTCAACGCTGCAAATATTGACTTGCTGCATTAACTCATTCTAACTGTCAATATAACCTTTTGTTATTCATGATTGCAATTATATTTCTGTATGTGATAAAAACATCTGACAAACACACATAAAAACCAGAGGGCAGTAGATCATGAGAAAATATAATATTTGTGTCATTCTCAAAACTTTTGGCCATGACTGTAGTAAGGCACCATTCTTGTCAGCACAGAGCAGGCTGTGAGGGGGTCCTGTGCTCTAGTGAGGCGCACCATTCTAGTCAGCACACAGCAGGCTGAGGAGGTCCTGTGCTCTAATGAGGCACACCATTCTAGTCAGCATAGAGTAGGCTGAGGGGGTCCTGTGCTCTAGTAAGCTGCACCATTCTAGTCAGCACACAGCAGGCAGGTGGGTGTCATGAGCTCTAATGAGGTGCACCATTCTAGTCAGAACAGGCAGGTGGGGGCCCTGTGCTCTAGTGAGGTGCACCATTCTAGTTAGCACACAGCGGCCTGAGGGGGTCCTGTGCTCTAGTGAGGCACACCATTCTAGTTAGCACACAGCAGCCTGAGGGGGTCCTGTGCTCTATTGAGGCGCACCATTCTAGTCAGCACACAGCAGCATGAGGGGGTCCGATGCTCTATTGAGGCAGACCATTCTATTCAGCACACAGCAGGCTGAGGGGGTTCTGTGCTCTAGTGAAGCACACCATTCTAGTCAGCACAGAACAGGCTGAGGGGGTCCTGTGCTCTAGTGAGGTGCACCATTCTAGTCAGCACACAGCAGGCAGGTGGGGGTCCTGTGCTCTAGTGAGGCGCACCATTCTAGTCAGGACAGAGCAGGCTGTGGGGGTCCTGTGCTCTAGTGAGGTGCACCATTCTGGTCAGCACACAGCAAGCAGGTGGGGGTCCTGTGCTCTAGTGAGGCGCACCATTCTAGTCAGCACAGAGGAGGCTGTGGGGGTCCTGTGCTCTATTGAGGCACACCATTCTAGTCAGCACACAGCAGGCTGAGGGTGTTCTGTGCTCTAGTGAAGCACACCATTCTAGTCAGCACAGAACAGGCTGTGGGGGTACTGTGCTCTAGTGAGGCGCACCATTCTAGTCAGCACAGAGCAGGCTGTGGGGGTCCTGTGCTCTAGTGAGGCACATCATTCTAGTCAGCACACAGCAGGCTGAGGGGGTTCTGTGCTCTAGTGAAACGCACCATTCTAATCAGCACAGTACACGCTGAGGGGGTGCTGTGCTCTAGTGAGGCGCACCATTCTAGTAAGCACAGAGCAGGCTGAGGGGGTCCTGTGCTCTAGTGAAGCGCACCGCACCATTCTAGTCAGCACACAGCAGGCTGTGGGGGTCATGTGCTCTAGTGAGGTGCACCATTCTAGTCAGCACAGAACAGGCAGGTGGAGGTCCTGTGCTCTAGTGAGGCGCACCATTCTAGTCAGCACACAGCAGCCTAAGGGGGTCCTGTGCTCTAGTGAGGTGCACCATTCTAGTCAGCACAGAGCAGGCTGTGGGGGTAGTGTGCACTAGTGAGGTGCACCGCACCATTCTAGTCAGCACAGAACAGGCAGTTGGGGGTCCTGTGCTCTAGTGAGGCGCACCATTCTAGTCAGCACACAGCAGCCTGAGGGGGTGAGGTGCACCATTCTAGTCAGCATTGAGCAGGCTGAGGGGTCCTGTGCTCTAGTAAGCTGCACCATTCTAGTCAGCACACAGCAGGCAGGTGGGGGTCATGTGCTCTAATGAGGTGCACCATTCTATTCAGAACAAGCAGGTGGGGGCCCTGTGCTCTAGTGAGGCGCACCATTTTAGTTAGCACACAGCAGCCTGAGGGGGTCCTGTGCTCTAGTGAGGCGCACCATTCTAGTCAGCACACAGCAGCCTGAGGGAGTCCCGTACTCTATTGAGGCACACCATTCTAGTCAGCACACAGCAGGCTGAGGGGGTTCTGTGCTCTAGTGAAGCACACCATTCTAGTCAGCACAGAACATGCAGGTGGAGGTCCTGTGCTCTAGTGAGGTGCACCATTCTAGTCAGCACAGAGCAGGCTGTGGGGGTAGTGTGCACTAGTGAGGTGCACCGCACCATTCTAGTCAGCACAGAACAGGCAGTTGGGGGTCCTGTGCTCTAGTGAGGCGCACCATTCTAGTCAGCACACAGCAGCCTGAGGGGGTCCTGTGCTCTAGTGAGGTGCACCATTCTAGTCAGCACAGAGCAGGCTGAGGTTCCTGTGCTCTAGTGAAGCGCACTGCACCATTCTGGTCAGCACACAGCAGGCTGTGGGGGTCCTGTGCTCTAGTGAGGTGCACCATTCTGGTCAGCACACAGCAGGCTGTGGGGGTCCTGTACTCTTTTGAGGCACACCATTCTAGTCAGCACACAGCAGGCTGAGGGGGTTCTGTGCTCTAGTGAAGCACACCATTCTAGTCAGCACAGAGCAGGCTGTGGGGGTCCTGTGCTCTAGTGAGGCACATCATTCTAGTCAGCACACAGCAGGATGAGGGGGTTCTGTGTTCTAGTGAAATGCACCATTCTGGTCAGCACACAGCAGGCTGTGGGGGTCCTGTGCTCTAGTGAGGTGCACCATTCTAGTCAGCCCAAAGCAGGCTGTGAGGGTCCTGTGCTCTAGTGAGGCACATCATTCTAGTAAGCACACAGCAGGCTGTGGGGTCCGGTGCGCTAGTCAGGGGCAGGGAGACATAGTAATGTTATATTTACCTCAGTTCAAGTAAAAACATAACTGTCCCACGCAATCATATTCCATAGTAACCATATACACTCACTGGCCACTTTATTAGGTACACCTGTCCAACTGTGTGTTAAGACTTAATTTCTAATCAGCCAATCACATGGCGGCAACTCAGTGCATTTAGGCATGTAGACATGGTCAAGACAATCTCCTGCAGTTCAAACCGAGCATCAGTATGGGGAAGAAAGGTGATTTGAGTGCCTTTGAACGTGGCATGATTGTTGGTGCCAGAAGGGCTGGTCTGAGAATTTCAGAAACTGCTGATCTACTGGGATTTTCACGCACAACCATCTCTAGGGTTTACAGAGAATGGTCCGAAAAAGAAAAAAAATCCAGTGAGCGGCAGTTCTGTGGCCGGAAATGCCATGTTGATGCCAGAGGTCAGAGGAGAATGGGCAGACTGGTTCGAGCTGATAGAAAGGCAACAGTGACTCAAATTGCCACCCGTTACAACCAAGGTAGGCAGAAGAGCATCTCTGAACGCACAGTGCGTCGAACTTTGAGGCAGATGGGCTACAGCAGCAGAAGACCACACTGGGTACCACTCCTCTCAGCTAAGAACAGGAAACTGAGGCTAAAATTTGCACAAGCTCATCGAAATTGGACAGTAGAAGATTGGAAAAACGTTGCCTGGTCTGATGAGTCTCGATTTCTGCTGCGACATTCGGATGGTAGGGTCAGAATTTGGCGTAAACAACATGAAAGCATGGATCCATCCTGCCTTGTATCAACGGTTCAGGCTGGTGGTGGTGGTGTCATGGTGTGGGGAATTTTTTCTGGGCACTCTTTGGGCCCCTTGGTACCAATTGAGCATCGTTGCAACGCCACAGCCTACCTGAGTATTGTTGCTGACCATGTCCATCCCTTTATGACCACAATGTACCCAACATCTGATGGCTACTTTCAGCAGGATAATGCGCCATGTCATAAAGCTCGAATCATCTCAGATTGGTTTCTTGAACATGACAATGAGTTTACTGTACTCAAATGGCCTCCTCAGTCACCAGATCTCAATCCAATAGAGCATCTTTGGGATGTGGTGGAACGGGAGATTCGCATCAGGGATGTGCAGCCGACAAATCTGCGCCAACTGTGTGATGCCATCATGTCAATATGGTCCAAAATCTCTGAGGAATGCTTCCAGCACCTTGTTGAATCTCTGCCACGAAGAATTGAGGCAGTTCTGAAGGCAAAAGGGGGTCCAACCCCTTACTAGCATGGTGTACCTAATAAAGTGGCCAGTGAGTGTAATTGTTACAATTAGACAGTGTAGGACCTCCCCGATCAGAGTCACTTTGTTGATGGTAGGACGGTTTTTATGTTATTTTTGATCAAAAACAGTATTACTAATAACTCTGTATTATTTAAATGCACTTTTGCTTTTTACTTATTTTGTTACAGCAGGTTTTTTCTTATTTTGTTTCTTGTAGGTTTTGTATGCTTTATGCCCAATGTGAACATGCAGTTATGTGCTGCATGTATACCATCTCAAACCAAGCTCAATTTTTGTGTATTTCTTTGTATTTTTGCATTCTGTGCAAGCTGTGGTGTGGCTTCCCTCTCCTGAGCTGGAAATTGTATTTAAAGGCTTCTCCTGACTGGTGTCCACTGGTTGGGACCCGGTCTTTTGTCTGCTCTTATTCACACACTGAGGTCAACCCCATAATGACAGCCAATACGTCTTTTAACTGACCTGAGATATAAGAGAATAACTTAATCATCCAGCAGCTGTCGGCTGTCTACTATAGCTGACAACTTGCTGCATCAGCCATGATCAGTGATTGCACCCTCCATATCTGTTTAACCCTTTAGATGCTGCTGTCAATGGTGGCTACATCATATAAATGTTTAACAGTCTGGGGGCTTCCACTTTATCCCAGTTGGTGCCCTCAGATCATGATTATGTGGTCCTGATGTTTGCCTTGGCAATTTATGACCAAATAGTGGCGTTAGAGTCTGATCGCTGTTGTAACCTGTTCAGAAGTTAGCGGCATTTAGGTGGTAAATATACAATATTTTCATTTCTGTCATGCCGCTTTGCATTAATTCCTGAAAATCACCTGAAGGGTTAATAAACTACCTGACAGCAGTTTTCAATATGTCGATGAGTGCAGTTTTTAAAATGGTATCACTTTTGGGGGTTTCCCAATATATGGGACCCTCAAAGTCACTTCAAACATGGATAGGTCCCTTGAAAAATAAATTTTGTAAATTTCATTGAACAAATTAAAAATGACTGCTACATTTTTGAACCTCCTAAAATGCTAACAAAATGAAATAACATTTTACAAATGGTGCTGATGTAAGGCATACATGTGGGAAATGTTATTTATTAATGTTTTGCTGTGGTATGACTATCTGGATTAAGGGGATAAGCATTCAAAGTTTGAAAATTGCTGATTTTTTAACATTTTTCTCAAATTTCTGATAATTTGTATAAATAAACACAAAACATATCGACCTAAATGTACCATTATCATAAAGTATAGTGTGTCACGAAAAACAGTCTCAAACTCGCTGGGATTTGTTAAACCTTTCCAGAGTTATTACCACATAAAGTGACACTGGTCAGATTTCAAAAATTTGGCTCCATCACTAAGGGGTTAACACATGGTAAGGCTTTTAATATAAGACAGTTTAGGACCGCCCCGGACAGAGTCACCTTGTTGATGGTGGGACGGATTTTATGCTATTTTTGATCAAAAACAGTATTACTAAGGCTAGGTTCACATTTGCTTTTGAATCCGCAGCGTATCATCCGCATTCTCAAACGCATGCAAAAATGCATGCAAACGCATGTTTACTCAGCGGTTTTTTATCCGCATCATCTTACGAATGACGGCAAAAAACGCAGCGTTTACATGCGTGTGTTTGCGTTTTTGCCTTTGCTTGCGTTTTTTATGCGCATGCATTAGAAATTTCCAATTTTTTTCCAGTAGCTTTTCCTTGACATCAGACACCCAGTAGGCATGTCTCATGGAATTTCTATATATATATATATATATATATATATATATATATATATATATATATATACACACACTGCACTGAGGCACTGAGAAAATCCTCTTTAGCTGCTGTATCTAGCTACAAGATGGATATTGACCTGGACAGCTTCCTAGAAGATCTGGATTTACAATTAAAGTTGGCTGCAGCCTTTGCTTTTGATTGTCAAGAACACAGAAGAAGAGAAAGACTGAGAAGACGTCTTTGACGCAATTGGCAACACCCCATCCTTGAACTCCGAGACAGCCGTGGAGCCTACCATTTTTTGTACACCGAGCTGCAGCATAAACTGGAGAAGTTTTTTGACTACACGAGGATGTTTCAACAGAGCTTCCATGACTTGCTGTTCGTGTCCAAGGATCCATCGCCAGGCAGGACACACAGCTCCGGCGAGCAATTCCTGCTGAGGAATGTCTCTTGGTCACCCCGAGGTGCATAGTGTTGAAAAAGAAACTCCTGTCACAATTAACCCTAACCCTACCCTAGCCCTATCCCTAAGCTGTGTACTGATTTTTGTTTTTCATTTTCTTTTCCGCAGATTCCTAGCTGCTGGAGAGACATTGTCCTCGTTACATTTCCAATTCCGGATTGAAGTATCCACCCTTTCTGGGATTATTGTAGACACTTGTCATGCTTTAGTTGGCATTCTGTGGTAAGAATTCCTCCCTAACCCACAAGTGAACTCTGGATTGAAAATGCTTCCAAATTCCAGGAAATTTGCAATTTTTATAATTGTGTGGGGGCTGTGGACGGCAAACACATTAGGATTATTAAACCAGCTGGAAGTAGAACAGACTACTTCAATTCTAAAAAATATTTTTCCATAGTTCTAATGGCTATTGTGGATGCCGATTGTAAATTTGTTGACATGGACATTAGCTCATTTGGATGAGGCAATGACTCGTAGATGTTCAAAAACTCAGACATGGGCCAACGTCTGTATGGGAAAGATTTTAATTTTCCGCTGCCAAGACCTCTGCCCAATGCTGATGGACCGCCAATGCCTTTTGTTGTTGGTGATGAGGCGTTCCAAATGTGTGCCAACCTCATGAAAGTTCATAAAAGGGACCTCAGAATAATTTCAAAATGGATACAAAGTAACCTTTATTATACCAATTAAGACAAGACAGTACCACGCATAAAAACCAAACAACCGTGTTGGCTACCATAACCCTAAATAATCAACAGCTATTTACAATACTGCCTACCAACGGAGGTTGGGACCCTATACATACAACGAGATTGGTGCTCCCGCTCCTCGGCGGCTGTCCCTAATGCTCCTAAATGTCCCTATGTTGGTGCATTACATAGTCACCCATTTAAACATAGAAAGGAGCATATAGGGGTTGCCAATTAGAAATGGTTGTTGAGTAGGCAACAATGAAAAGTATGTGCAAAAAGAAGTGAAATGGCAACACAACAAAGTGACGTGCAAACAATGAAAGTACCTCACTATACTGTTCCCTGCTGCTGTATAGGCTTCCTAACAGCGGAGGTTGGCACCCTACTAGTCAGCGGAATGGCACCCCCACTCCATGACGGCTTTCCCTTGGTTGCCCTAATCTGACTCAAACCTTAACACAAGAGTAGCTAAGTAAGCAATTGATAAAATAATTAATGTGGAAGGTGTCAGGAAAACAGATAAACTTCCGCATTGAAATATACAGCACTAATCAGTATACTTAAATTATGTTGATAGCAGCCATAGGAGTACTGTTATGAATGGGTCACTGAGGAGGATGGCAGGAACAGGCTAAGCCACCAGAAAACCAGAGAGGTTGGTAACTAAGCGGATTGCAGACACCTGATCCTATCCACACAACTAGCAGTAGCCGCAGAGCGTACCTACGATGCCCTAGATGCCTCGGCACAGCCGGAGAGCTAACTAAGCCTAAAGCAAGAAAGGTGAAATCTAAACTGCCCCGGAGCAGACCCCAAAAGGAATAGATAGCCCCCAAACATATATTGTCGGTGAGACAAGATGAAACACAAACGCAGGCAAAAAAATACACTGAGCAAATGCTGGGGCCCAAACTAACTAGATAGGATAGGAAAGGAAAGACTCTGTCTGCAATCACGCAAAAACCCTGAAAAATCCAACATGTCTGATGTACAAAAAAAACACTGAAGTCACACGACTTCGCCCCCACTTTATCAGCACTCCGGTATTAACTGGAAGCAAAGCAAAAGAGACCAGTATAACAGGGGACTGAACAAACTGACACAGGCTGTAACATATGGAGTGGTGGTCCAGCACAGCCCCCAGAGGAGCAAGCTGATCCCGCACAACAAGCAGAGAGAGACAAAAACAGATCAGATGCAAAGGATTAGCAAATGAACCACTTAGCTGAACAATGCAGGATCAGGGCAGGAGACATCAGACCTCAGAATGCACAGGAAAGCAATCACCAGCAGGGATTGAAGTATGCCTGCAGACTTAAATACTCCAATCAGTAACCCCAGATCTCCAATAGTCATCATCATCAGTTGGCAGACCTCTGTCGATCTGGCCAGCTCCACTACCTCCAGTAACCACCGGAGGTAGCAGGGGGAGCTTCGGCTCAGAAGTCTCAGCCAGGGAATTCACAACAGTACCCCCTCTTGAGGAGGGGTCACTGAACCCTCATCCACGCCACCAGGCCGATCAGGATGGGCCCGGTGAAATGCACGAATCAATCTCTTGGCATGGATGTCAGCAGCAGAGACCCAAGAATTATCCTCTTGGCCATAACCCTTCCACTTGACCAAGTACTGAAGTCTCTGTCTAGCCAGACGAGAATCCAATATCTTCTCTACCTCATACTCCAAATTACCCTTGATCAGTACAGGGTCAGGGGGCGCCGCCATAGGAACTACTGGCTCCACAAACCTTTCAACAAAGATTTATGAAAAACGTTATGAATCTTAAATGTAACTGGAAGAGCCAAACAGAAAGAAACGGGGTTAAGGATTTCCAAAATCTTATAAGGTCCAATAAACCTTGGCTTGAATTTTGGAGATGCAACCTTCATGGGAATATTTTTTTGAGGACAACCAAACCATATCACCCACTTTAAACCGGGGACCAATGGTCCTATGCCAGTTGGAAAACTGTTGGGCCTTTTCCTGAGAGTGGGACAACTTACCACTACTTGGTCCCAAACCTGCTGCATTCTCTCTACCACTGAATCCACACCTGGGCAGGCAGAAGCTTCCACCTGCCCCGAAGAAAATCGAGGATGAAACCCAAAGTTACAAAAGAAAGGAGACATCAAAGTGGCAGAACTAGCCCTATTGTTTAGTGCGAATTCAGCCAATGGCAAAAATGAGACCTAATCAGCCTGATCAGCAGATATGAAACATCTCAAATAGGACTCCAAAGTCTGGTTTGTTCTCTCAGTCTGCCCATTGGTCTGAGGATGAAATGCAGAGGAGAAAGACAGCTGAATTCCAAGTTTGCAACAAAAAGCTCTCCAAAATCTGGAAACAAACTGGACTCCTCTGTCCGACACAATGTTCTCAGGAATCCCGTGCAGACGAACCACTTGTAAAAACATGGGCACCAACTCAGAAGATGGCAACTTTGGAAGTGGTACAAGATGGACTATCTTAGAAAATCTATCACAGATCACCCAAATAACAGTCATTCTCTCAGAGACAGGGAGATCAGAGATAAAATCCATTGAGATATGGGTCTACGGCCTCCTGGGCACTGACAGGGGCATCAACAAACCACTAGCACGAGAACAGGGCTGGGACTGCACAAAATTCCTGACATCACGAGATGAGGCAGGCCACCAAAAAGACTGACTCACCAAATCTCTGGTACCAAAGATACCTGGATGACCAGCCAACGCGGAGCAATGAATTTCAGACATTACTCTTTTCCTCCACTGGTGAGGGACATACAATTTTCCAATAGGGCATCGTTCAGGTTTATCCTCCTGAAATTCCTCCAGGGCATGTCTCAAATCAGGAGAGATGGCGGAAAGAACTACACCCTCATTTAGAATGGTAGTAGGCTCGGTCACATCAAGAGAATCCGCAAAGAAACTCCTGGAAAGGGCGTCCGCCTTAACATTCTTAGTGCCCGGAAAAAAGGAGACCACAAAATTAAAACGCGTGAAAAACAAGGCCCACCTAGCCTGTCTAGGATTTAAGCGTTTGGCTGATTCAAGATAAATCAAATTCTTGTGGTCGGTGAGGACCACAACTTGATGTCTAGCTCCCTCCAACCAATGTCTCAACTCTTCAAATGCCCATTTCATGGCCAACAATTCCCGATTCCCCACGTCATAGTTACGTTCAGATGGGGAAAATTTTCGAGAAAAGAAGGCACAGGGATTCATCTTAGAAGTTACCGGATCTCTTTGGGACAAAACGGCTCCTGCACCAATCTCAGAAGCATCTATCTCCACCTGAAATGGGAGTGAGACATCAGGTTGCCGAAGAACCGGAGCAGAAGTGAATCTCCGCTTAAGCTCCTGAAATGCCGAGACTGCCTCTGGAGACCAATTCACCACATCGGCGCCCTTTTTGGTCAAATCAGTCAGTGGTTTAACAATACCAGAAAAATTACTTATAAATTTAAGGTAGAAATTAGCAAAACCCAAAAACTTCTGGAGAGCCTTCAAAGAAGTGGGGTGAATCCAATCATAAATGGCCTGTACCTTGGCAGGGTCCATTTCAACAGCAGACGGGGACAAAATGAATCCCAAAAACGAAATCCTCTGTACACCAAAGAGACACTACGATCCCTTAACATACAGAGTATTTTCCCTCAAAATCTGGAACACAGTCTGGACATGTTCCACATGAGAATCCCAATGTCATGGTCACGTGTGACTGGACACACCGCCTCCAGCAGGGCGAATTTATATGACACGCGTGACCCTTGATTCACCGCCTCCACCAGGGCGAATTTAAATAATAGAACGTGCAGTCGGATACACCGCCTCCAGCAGGCGAATTTCAGTAGTACACGTATGTCTGGATACACCGCCTCCAGCAGGGCGAATTTCAGAATAAAGGGGAAAACGAGGAAAACAATTACAATGGTGGCCCTGCGATAGGGAACGGGGATGTGGAGACCTCCTGCACTCCCCTGAGTCAGAAGCTAATCCCACCACTGCACTAAAACACACATTGAGGAAAGTGACAAACAGGGAAACACCACTTATCTTTGCTCTGTTGCTAATGCTCCAAGCAACAGAGTCCGACACCTGAGTGCATCTTTTCCTCCAACCGGATCCAACAATTGAGTGCCGCTTTCCAGCAAGAGTCCCACATCTGAGTGCAGCTTTCCAGCAACAGAGTCCAGCATCTGAGTGCAGCTTTCCAGCAACAGAGTCCAGCATCTGAGTGCAGCTCTCTTCCAGCAACAGAGTCTAGCATCTGAGTGCATCTTTCAACATAGCTGCCACTCCACCAAGCTTTTCAAGAACTCCTCCCTGACACTATAGCTGCCACTCCACCAAGCTTTGCAAGAACTCCTCGCTGACACCATAGCTGCCACTCCACCATGCTTTACAAGAACTCCTCGCTGACACCATAGCTGCCACTCCACCAAGCTTTGCAAGAACTCCACCCTGACTCCATAGCTGCCACTCCTCCAAGCTTTGCAAGATCTCCTCGCTGACACCATAGCTGCCACTCCAGGATTCTGACTGGGCTGCCTGGGACTCTTCTCAAGTTCCTTCCTTCACCAAGGATGGTTGGAAAACACCAATATCACCAACAGTGAGTGAGAACACCTGACACACCTTTATAGTTAGGAGCCAGAGTCTCACACCTGTTAGAGATTCCCATGCAATAACGCTCACCACCACCGGGGGCAAACTAGAACAAAAGACACCACTGTGCAATAACCCTAATGACCACCGGGGGCAAAACCAACTCCAAGCAACCAGCTCAAAGGAAAAAAAGGTTACATATTCAAAACCTGTCATATCCAGCCTGGATCATGACACCCAATCACTGGAAAAGATCAGAATATCATCCAGATAAATGATCAAAAACTTATCCAAGCAGAGAGTCATACACGAGAGAGCGGTGCGGTACAAGAGGGGCAGGCAGAACTCGTAACAAGGACAGAACCGGATCACAACCAAACAAGCAACAAGTTATCAGGCACAAGGCACACGTACACAAGAGGTCAACTAACTCAGCTGAGGGCAGGAGTATAACTGACACCGGACCTAGGTCCAGTGAGCATTAAATAGCCGCCCTCTGCCAGAGAGAGGCAGCACAATTAACCCATAGTCTGACCAGGACGGATCAAAGCGAAATCCCATCCTGGATCAAGACACTACCAAATGTGTGCATGCAAAATAATAAAAAAAAAAGACAAACAAACTACAGTAGCATGTAAGAGTTAATCTTAAGCTGGTCATACACATAAAATAAAAATATCTCCCCTAATTTAAGTTAAAGGGAACCTGTCACCCCCCCCAGGCGTTTTTAAGTAAAAGAGACACCTTGTGCAGCACTAATGCTGCAATCTGTCAAGTTGGCTCTTTTATTTGGCATCCCTTCCACCGCAGAAAGAAGCGATTTTAAACTTTGTCTAAACCTGATGTTTGTCCGGGGAGCAGATCTTTCCCACTCTGACAGCAACGCCTCTCAAGTTTCTCAACTAATATTTTTTCTCTATGTTTACTACTTTGGCCATAGTTAATGTAATTTTGGAAGCCATTGGAATACCACTGCCCAGTGTTATTATTATTGTAGCAGATTAACACTAACTGTTAGCACCTTTTTAGTATATGTTTTCTGCTTGAAAACTTGTTAGTGATATGCACTGAATTTGGCGATATGTCTACATAGATTATAGAGAGCTTTCTTTCCATTTCAGGATTTACTACCTTGGTTGTATTAAACATATTATTTCACAGTCTTGGATGCTCTTGGAGCATCTCTCTCAGGCATCACTGTTATTGCAGTGGATTACTTTTTTTTTTTTTTCTTCATGATTTTTGCCTCCTTTGTGCCCCTTATGTTCCATACTGGGTGTATTTTACTATGACTTTCTTGATATATTACCTCTGGTATATACTTTTTACATCTTATGAATACATATGTATCTGTGATATCTATTGGTATATCCATCTCTTTTTATAATGTCTGTGTCTTTTGTATGTATTTCAATAAAGCAATATGTATTTTATGGCAATATGCTTCCTTGATCTGTTTGGTGTAAACATTAGGAACTCGGTCCAGACAGGCGAAACTATGAAATTCCGGAAGAAACTGCCTCCAAACCATCCCCCTCTTTCCGATCGAACGCAGAACCACTGTCTCACGAGGGAAGCCTAATTGATGCCCATCTGGCTGAACTGCAGCTCGAATAGCTGCCCAAAACACATACGAATGGCCCATTATCCAAACGAGAGGTTGATCAAGCCCTGCAACAAAGCATAAAAAACACCAAAAAACTGAAACCTTAAACTAACATGATGACAACCGCTCACATTAAACCAAATTTGGGCGAACATAAGACCGAAATCTAGCCGACTCCCACCGTCCGATCCTTTTAACCACTTCGTCACCGAGGCCCAGCCTAGCTGCCTCCGTGGCTGCCCGATTCGAAAAGAATGACCACTATAATCCATTGCCGATAAACCTTCCAACTCCAAACAGCGACGAAATATCGCCACGAACTGAAACCGAGACAACAATGAACCATCAGCATGTACCAACATCGGACCCTGTGGAATTCCTCCATTACCCATAAAGTTTCTCATGCAAGCCACTGGACACAAAGGTGAACCAGGGACTGCAAACAAAACCACTTTGCAACCCTTCCCCGTAACATCTGTCTTTGAAGAACGTAAGAATACCACCACTCTATCCTCGAACACATCCACTTCTTCCCTCAGCACTCCCCCCTTCTTGTGCCTGGACGGACTTACCAGTTCCCCCAGGCAAAAGGCCCCGAAAAAGGCTAGGGCAAAAGCCGCCTTAAACAATTCAACTTCCCAACTCGAATAATACACTTGTGTCTAATGTTGACCAATACTCAGCAGAATCTCGTACGAAACTGGTCTCCTAGTGTCTGTCGATCTCCAACCCTTCCTCCAGCCCCTTAACACCTGAATCACCAAAAAAGATTTAGTCAAATCCTTTAGGCCCTTCGACTTAAAAACAAAAGCTAGGCCAGCCACAAACTTATTTACCATAGACACCGACCAGCCCACTTCCCAACAATGACCCAATAGCAAAACTAGTTTACTCTCGTCATCCATAAAGTCCCCAGTTGAAGAACCCCAACTGTCCCACACACTCCATGCCTTTCTGTATTGCTTCCATGACCTGTCTGACAATGATCTAGAAAGCAAATCCCTCACTGCCCGCAAGGAAGGTTCCATAGATCAATTGGGCATTCCCGGCTCCGCATGTGGTGCCAGCTCCCGAAATCGATCCCACTGCGAAAGAGAAAGAGCATCAATGATAGGGTTACGCGGACTTGCTTTGACCTCAGATACAATCCATAGGTTACACGACAAACCCACAAAAACCAAATGCGGCAACACTTTTACCACTGCCGGGGTATCAGCAGATAAAGCATTTATCACCGCTGCCACTCCCAGTTGCTCACTTGAGAAACGAATCTTCGAATTCCTATCCTCCTCTCCCCACAAAGCCAAAGCCGTTACAATTGGGAATAGGTGCACCAAAATCCGGTTTGCCAAGAAGCCAAGTTCAATCCATGCCGTAGGCCAACTCGCCACCATCCATTTGCCACGAAAGTACAAACTGAAACCCCACCTTGAATCGCTGTAAATGAGAAAACCGAGCACTTCCGCATCAGTCACCGGTTGAATCCAAATAGATCTGCCATTGTACTCCGAGAAAACGGGACCATACTTTCAAATCATTTTTAAAATCTTTTTTGAGTCTAACAAAATGGACTGGGGATCTCACCCCCGCTGTCGTCATCGACAAACGTCTACAAAATGCGCGACCCATCAGCATTATTCTACATGCAAAATTCAGCTTGCCCAGCAACGATTGCAAATTTCGTAGCATAATTTTTTGAGATCCTTGGGCCTTCGAGACTTCCTCCCTCAGCGCAATCAATTTATCCAAGGGCAATCTGCATTCCATAGCCACGGTATCGATTTCAATGCCCAGGAAACTCGACATTGACAATGGCCCAACAGTTTTTTCAGCCGCCAACGGAGCCCCAAACCTTTTAGACACACTTTCCATAGTATGCAACAACAGTGAACAATCTGACGCGTTAGCAGGGCCAACAAACAGAAAGTCGTCCAGATAGTGAATGCAAGAGCGCAAGCCTGAGACATCTTTAACAACCCATTCCAAAAATGTACTAAAAGTTTCAAAGTATGCACACGAAAGCGAACAACCCATTGGAAGACAACGGTCCACGTAAAAACCGCCATCCCAGAAACAACCTAATAGATGCAAACTATCACGATGAACAGGCAACAAACGAAACGCGGCCTCGATATCAGTCTTTGCCAGCAACGCTCCCTTGCCACACAACCGAACCCAATCCATGGCCGCATCAAAGGACGTGTACATTACCAAGCACAATTGTGGATCGATCCCGTCATTGACCGATGACCCTTTAGGAAAAGATAAGTGATGAATAAGCCTGAACTTGTTGGGCTCTTTTTTAGGGACCACACCAAGTGGTGAAACCCTCAAATTATTAAGCGGTACTTCCGCAAACGGCCCGCCATCCTACCCAAACTAACTTCTTTTCCTAACTTGTCAGACACCACCTCTGGATATTGTAAAGCCGACTTCAGATTTTTTGTACTTGAACGTATTACTTGGTCAACAAAAGGGATCTTAAAACCATCCCTAAAACCTTCGTGCAACAAGTTTGCAGCAGCAACATCCGGGTACTTACTTAGAAATCCCGCCATCGCGTCCAGCCACACCGGTGTCTCCTCTCTTTTCAACATTGTCACTGCCCTTTGCTCTGGTATTCCTAAAACATTTAGCTGCGCCGTGAGAGCCCCCGCAGGCTGCACATTCATGCTTAAACTTGCACTTACTCCCGAATTTACATGTTCCTTCATTAAAGGCGAAGCACAGCCCTCTTTGCATAGCAACCGAGTGTACTGACTGCCCGAAGCCCCCGGTGCCCCCCTGAAAGGGCTGACTACCCGACCCCAGCCTAGACGGAACCATTACCTTCATCCAAAGAGCGATGTCCTTATGATCCCACCGTATATTGGGACGAACTGCTTTGCGTTGCCGAAATTGCTCGTCATATCGCAGCCAACCCTGACCCCCATAAACCCGATACGTCTCCCCTATCGCGTCCATATAACAGAATAGGCCTGCACAATTCTCCGGGGCCTTTTCCCCAATAATGCTGGCCAAAATAGCAAATGCTTGCAACCAATTAGAGAAGGTCCTGGGTATTAAACGATACCTCCTCCGTTCTTCCTCATCTTTTTTAAAATCCTCTTTCCTCTGCCTGTCCAAATTGAAAAGTTCCAGTGGTAATAATGAAAATATCTCGACATACTCCCCTTTCCATATCTTCTCCCTCGTCTCCTGTTTCAAGTGCGCCCCCAAAGGCCCCTCAAAGCATACATACACCTCCCCTTTTGCAGCGTCATCCACGCGCACCACAGATTCCTTATCCTTGTCGCTGGCAGACTCAGCCACCCCCGACGACTCCTCAGCCAGAAGACTACTCCCTGCCACTTCGCTGCCATCTCCTGAAACCACACGAGTTCCTACATGCGCATCCCCTGAACTACCTGACACAACTGACATATCCGCATGACCCACCAGTGTACTGGGACCCCCCATCCACGCTGCCGAAGGTGAGTTAGCTGTACACCGACCCCCTGACCCCCACATCAAGGCCAATTCCCTCAAGCCATGCAAAATTAAACCAGCTCCCCCAGCACCACCCCCAAAATAGCCCTCTTGCCCTCTAGATTCAGGGGAAGCTAAATAGGAATTAAAAGGATAAAGATTAGCACTCTCACCTAGTTGCCTGGGTGCTGTGGGCCCAGCAGCCGAAGGTCCGGAAACCAGGGATGAAGGGTCTTGTGTAGGTCCGCTCCTGGGCTGATGCAGTGATGATCCTGCAGCTCCTGAGTCTCCCTGACCCAGCAGCGGCCGGCCGTCCCGCATAGCCGCATCCACCACCGAACCAGGGACCCCTGGAGCTGCTGCAGATGGTATAGGTAGCTGTATCAGGCCAGCATCTGGCCGCCCACCTTGGAAAATGCCTGTGTTCTCTGCTGACAGGCTGGAATGAGCGCAGACCGAGGCAGCTACCAGCTGCCCGCCCCCTGACTGTATCCCAGGCTCCCCTGCCCCCAAACCGCCACCGTGCTGATTCCCAAACTCCTGCACCACTGGGTGCAGAGCGCCGCTGCCTGAGCTAGCCAAAGACTGTGACTGGCCGCCGCTCTCCACACGCTGAGGGACCCGCCGCAGAGGCCCCCGCTGTCTCAACTCCCTGCCTCTTCCACGCCGAGCAGGCTCCCCTCTCACACGGGAGCCCGCCGCTCCAGCTCCAGAGGACCCATGGCGTCTCGCAGATGCTGTGAGGGAGGCCGACTCCTCCCCCCGCTGTAGGCCCCGCTGACCAGAAGGATTCCTCCCAGCACTCTGAGCTGGAACCGCAGGCCTGCGTCCAGCGCTCGCTAATGGAGGGTCCCTAGAGGGGTTCCTAACACGGCGCCGGGCCCTGGGTGTGACCTCGGGACTTAGGCGCTCCGGAGGCCGTGACCTCTGAGGCCAGCGTCCATTATCAGGAGCCAGGGAAGCTCCGGTCACCGACCCCTGCAGCAGGCTGTCTACCGAAGCCTGCAGCCAGCCTGTCCCCTGGGAGCCCGTCGCCTCACGCAACCGTTGCAGCAAGGACTCCACATCCATAATGTCAGGTACCACAGAAAGCTTCTTCCTCTCAGCCGGGGGTACCTAAAATGGTTCCCAAACTAAAATGGCCATATCCTATATACTGATCTTCCACCCCCCCTTTCTTAAGTCCATCCCCTTTTTCCAAATTAAACCCTCCTCATTCATTCCACCAAGCTAAAGCAAAAAACTCCCAACTCCTCAAACCCGCCTCCCAAATAGATTAACTCTATTGCTGGCTCAGATCCAGTACGCTTCCTTACTCCCACTATACCCTGTCATGTCAGCCTCCCGGTGAGGCTAGGAACCCCGTACGGCTTCTCTTCCTCTTGATTACATTCCACAGGTTTTCAATAGGGTTCAGGTCTGGAGAATGAGCTGCCCATGACAGGGTTTTGATGTGGTGGTCACTTAATTTTTGCCAGAGCTGTATACAGATCAAAATATGACAACAACAATAATATGATACAGTACATTTTATGAGTGGATCATTTTCAGACCAATTCGTGAGCTTATTTCCAATGTGCTTCTACAAAATTTATACTGCATTTTGCGAATATATTTATGATCTCTGAGAATGATTCCAATGTATTGTGGCAATAATAAGAAATTGTTTATTCAGAGTGCACGGATGGTTTACCTAGTACTTTGAGATGCCTCACAATAACAATATCAGGTTACTGACAGCGCCGGCGTACAGCCTCCGCTGAGCAGGGACTCACCTGTACTGTAGGGGCCCCGGGGACTGGAATAGCCGGAAAGTACAGATCCACAGGACCTGAACGCTGAAGCTTTAGCAAGCAGGCACAGGACCTATGGTCATGTGACAGCAAGGGGGTGGGGCTTAGCGTTCTGCTATCAGAGATGGTAGAAAACTCAAAGTCGGGCAAAACGGAGATTATACACAGTACGAGCAAACGAGGTACAGGAGGGATAAACAGACGGGAGGTCAGACAAAGCCAAAGGTCATACACAAGAGGGCGGTGCGGTACCAAAGAGACAAGCAGAGAGTAGTCGGGTCAAGCAGAGAGTCATACACGAGAGAGCGGTGCGGTACAAGAGGGGCAGGCAGAACTCGTAACAGGGACAGAACCGGATCGCAACCAAACAAGCAACAAGTTATGAGGCACAAGGCACACGTACACAAGAGGTCAACTAACTCAGCCGAGGGCAGGAGTATAACTGACACCGGACCTAGGTCCAGTGAGCATTAAATAGCCGCCCTCTGCCAGAGAGAGGCAGCACAATTAACCCACAGTCTGACCAGGACGGGCCAAAGCGAAAACCCGTCCTGGATCATGACATTACCAATTGTGTGCATGCAAAATAATACAAAAAAAAAACAAACAAACTACAATAGCATGTAAGAGTTAGTCTTAAGCTGGTCATACACATAAAACTAAAATATCTCCCCTAATTTAAGTTAAAGGGAACCTATCACCCCCCCCAGGCATTTTTAAGTAAAAGAGCCACCTTGTGCAGCACTAATGCTGCATTCTGTCAAGTTGGCTCTTTTATTTGGCATCCCTTCCACCGCAGAAAGAAGCGATTTTAAACTTTGTCTAAACCTGATGTTTGTCCAGGGGGCAGGTCTTTCCCCCTCTGACAGCAACGCCTCTCATCCATCATTCATTTCCTCCTTCAGTCTTTGCTCCACCTCCTCAGCGTTCATTTGAAATGCTTTTGAAATGAACGCTGAGGAGGCGGAGAAAAGACTGAAGGAGGAAATGAATGATGGATGCATAAATCCCCCAACCTGGCTGACAACCCCGAGCCGGACAGGGCAATAGCGCACCCGGGTCCGACGCAATAAATTAAAAGCCGCTCACCTGATGATCCAGACAGCCCAGAAACCTCTGCCCGTTAACAGCCTCCGTCGCCACCGCTGCCTATTGCTCTCCCAGGCGGCTTACATAAAACCATGATTACAGCTGAATCTGCTGCCGCGGTCACACAGCCAGCTTTACATAGCCATAACCCTCAATCTGTCTCCAGACCACCTTTAGTAACAGAGCTCTTTCCCAGCCTCAAAAAATAAAATCAACATGCAGACACTCGCGAGAGGGTCAGTCGCTCCCCCACTCTAAAGCTGGAGTCACGCATAGCGACTTACCAGCGATCTCGACAACGATATCAACGTGTCAGGATCGCTTGTAAGTCGCTGTGTGATCGCTGGTGAACTGTCACACAGACAGCTTCACCAGCGGTCAGCACGCCGATGCCGAGGTGAGGAGCGAGCCCAGGAGCAGCGGACAAGTGTGCCTGCTGTTCCAGTCCTCCACCAGCAGAGGGCGCGCCTGTATCCCCGGCCTCTCCTGGCGGCGTCCTGCTGCCTCCTGGTCCCCAGCGTGCGGCGGCGGCAGGTACACACTCCGCGGACTCCTGGTTCCCAGCGTGAGGCGGCGGCACCTGTAACTCGCTGGTAACTAACGTACACATCGGATATCCAAGGGACGCGCATCCCTTGGATACCCAATGTGTACGTTAGTTACCAGCTGATCGCTGGTCTCCCGCCTGTCACACACAGCGATGCGTGCTGGCCAGCGGGAGATCAGCGATGAAAAAAATGTCCAGAGGTTTCTTGCAGCGATCAGCGATACCGGCAGGGGGGCCGGTCGCTGATTGCTGTCACACACAGCGATCTCGCTGGTGAGATCGCTGTTGTGTCACAAAACTTGTGATTCAGCAGCGGTCTCGCTAGCGAGATTGCTATGTGTGACGGGGCCCTAAGAATACTGGCACTTTGTGTGATTAACTTTAACTCATTGACTGCCCTGTGTTTGTGGTGAATCTTTAGATGCAGACTCTAGTTAGCTTTACCAGCTATCTGGTGTAGTCCCTCCCCTCATCTGCTCCTCAGTCAATAACCCCTGATATTACTTTTGAAATGAACGCTGAGGAGGTGGAGCAAAGACTGAAGGAGGACATGAATGATGGATGCGAGGCGTCGGTGTCTGAGGGGGAAAGACCTGCCCCCCGGACAAACTTCTGGTATGTCTGACAAAGTTTAAAAATGCTTATTTCTGCGGTGGAAGGGATGCTAAATAAAAGAGCCACCTTGACAGAAAGCAGCATTAGTGCTGCACAAGGTGACTCTTTTACTTAAAAATGCCTGGAGGGGGTGACAGGTTCCCTTTAAACTTTTGGCTAATGAGTTAGTTTGTCATGATCCAGGACGGGATTTCGCTTTGGCCCTTCCTGCCCAGACTGTGGGTTAATTGTGCTGCCTCTCTCTGGCAGAGGGCGGCTATTTAATGCTCACTGGACCTAGGTCCGGTGTCAGTTATACTCCTGCCCTCGGCTGAGTTAGTTGACCTGTTGTTTACGTGTGCCTTGTGCCTGATAAATTGTTGCTTGTTTGGTTGTGATCCGGTTCTGTCCCTGTTAGGAGTTCTGCCTACCCCTCTTGTACCGCACCGCTCTCTCGTGTATGACTCTCTGCTTGTGACCCGACTACTCTCTGCTCGTCTCTTTGGTACTGCACCGCCCTCTTGTGTATGACCTTTGGCTTTGTCTGACCTCCTGTCAGTTTATCCCTCCTGTACCTCATTTGCCCGTACAGTGTATAATCTCCATTTTGCCCGACTTAGAGTTTTCTACCATCTCTGATAGCAGGACGCTAAGCCCCGCCCCCTTGCTGTCACATGACAGGTCCTGTGCCTGCTTGCTAAAGCTTCAGCGTTCAGGTCCTGTGCATCTGTACTTTCCGGCTATTCCAGTCCCCGGGGCCCCTACAGTACAGGTGAAAAAACGCATCCACATTAGCCAGAATAGGATCTCCAAGTGTCAAAGAAAAGGCCCAATCTTGGGGATCGCCGTGCAGAAGGGAGATGACAATTTTAACCTGCTGCACAGAGCTCCCTGATGAGTTAGGTTTGAAAGCAAAAAATAGTTTACAATTATTCTTAAAATTCAAAAATTTAGACCAATCCCCCGAAAACACATCAGGAGTAGGTATTTTTGGTTCAACAGCAGATGATTGAGCGAGATAGGCAGAAATTCCCCGTACTTCAGCAGCGAGCTGCTCAACACGATTGGACAATTGCTTAGTCTCCATTTAGACAAAAAATCCTCCTATGGCCCTAGAGAAAAAGAGGAAAAAATATACAAAAAAAATTCTGACACTTTTTTTTTTACAATTCTTTCATTCTTTGGAGTACCCTAGAGTCTACAGTAAGGCTGGTGATTCTGTTATGAATGGGTCACCGAGGAGGATGGCAGGAACAAGCTAAGCCACCAGAAAACCAGAGAGGTTGTTAACTAAGTGGATTGCAGACCCTTTATCCTATCCACACAACTAGCAGTAGCCATGGAGCGTACCTACGATGCCCTAGACGCCTCGGCACAGCCGGAGAGCTAACTAAGCCTAAAGCAAGAAAGGTGAAATCTAAACTGCCCCGGCGCAGACCCCAAAAGGAATAGATAGCCCCCAAACATATATTACACTGGTCAACAGCATTTTTGGTGCCAAAGATATTTCATCGAATTTAGGGTATTTTTGGGGTGCTGATTCTGAATATGTCATCAGTTTTGCCAGATTGGCTCAAGTTTTTGAGATTTTTGGTATCTTATTTATAGCACTTGTTGGTAAATGCGAAGCATCATCTCATTAATTTCTTTGGATTAGTACTTGAACTGAGCAGTTCTCAATATAGTTTTGTGTTAATTAGTGTTCTAAAAGTTTGTTCATAGCTTGATTTTTGCACTAACTTTATGTTGTTGTCTGTTTTCCAGTGAAAAGCATGAACTCATCATGAAGAAGTTGTCTTAACGATCCAGACTCATTCTGTTACATTTGTGGTGAATATACACTGCCAAAACATAGAAGAAACATAACACACTTCGTAAAAAAAGTGTATTTTGCCTATTTTGGGGTTATGCTTGGGGACCAAGACAAGTTTTGGGCACCACACATAGTGTGCAAAGCATGTATCGAATTATTACGAAAATGGAGCAAAGGACAAAGAAAAAGCTTCAAATTTGGTGTTCCAATGGTGTGGAGAGAGCCAAAAAATCATCATGATGACTGTTATTTCTGTGCAGTGCAAGTGCAAGGATTCAATAAGCATAAGAAACGAAAATGGGAGTAACATGGAATCTGCAAGAAGGCCTGTCCCTCATTGTGAAGATGTGCCTGTACCTGTGTTTACCATAAATAACAGTCATCATGATGATTTTTTGGCTCTCTCCACACCATTGGAACACCAAATTTGAAGCTTTTTCTTTGTCCTTTGCTCCATTTTCGTAATAATTCGATACATGCTTTGCACACTATGTGTGGTGCCCAAAACTTGTCTTGGTCCCCAAGCATAACCCCAAAATAGGCAAAATACACTTTTTTTACGAAGTGTGTTATGTTTCTTCTATGTTTTGGCAGTGTATATTCACCACAAATGTAACAGAATGAGTCTGGATCGTTAAGACAACTTCTTCATGATGAGTTCATGCTTTTCACTGGAAAACAGACAACAACATAAAGTTAGTGCAAAAATCAAGCTATGAACAAACTTTTAGAACACTAATTAACACAAAACTATATTGAGAACTGCTCAGTTCAAGTACTAATCCAAAGAAATTAATGAGATGATGCGTCGCATTTACCAACAAGTGCTATAAATAAGATACCAAAAATCTCAAAAACTTGAGCCAATCTGGCAAAACTGATGACATATTCAGAATCAGCACCCCAAAAATACCCCAAATTCATTAAAATATTTTGGACACCAGAAAAAAAATTTTTTTTCGTTGACCTGTGTTATCGGTGAGACAAGATGAAACAAACGCAGGCAGAAAAATTCACTGAGCAAATGATGGGGCCCAAACTGACTAGATAGGATAGGAAAGGAAAGACACTGCAATCACACAGTAACCCTGAAAAATCCAACACGTCTGATATACAAAAAAAACACTGAAGTCACACGACTTCGCCCCCACTATATCAGCACTCCGGTACGAACTGGAAGCAAAGCAAAAGAGACCAATATAACAGGGGACTGAACAAACTGACACAGGCTGTAACATATGGAGCGGTGGTCCAGCACAGCCCCCAGAGGAGCATGCTGAACCCTCACAACAAGCAGAGAGCGACAAAAACAGATCAGATGCAAAGGATTAGCAAATGAACCACTTAGCTGAACAATGCAGGATCAGGGCAGGAGACATCAGACCTCAGAATGCACAGCAAAGCAATAACCAGCAGGGATTGAAATAAGTCTGCAGACTTAAATACTCCAATCAGTAACCCCACATCTCCAATCGTCATCATCATCATAAGGTAGCAGACCTCCGTCAATCTGGCCAGCTCCACTACCTCCAGTAACTACCGGGGGGAGCTTTGGCTCAGAAGTCTGAGCCAGGGAATTCACAACAGGGTACTTATGGTTGGTTGATAATCCAAAGAAAACCTTGGCGCGTTTCTCCTTAACAGATCATCAGGAGGTTAATAACAAGATGCTGTATGTGTGTACAACAGCCTAGATCAATCACAATAAAGACAGACAGAATGGCGTGCATAAGCCAGCGCGCACGGCAAAAAGTGAGGGTCAACCACAAACCAATATAAAATAAAAAAGGAGGGAAGCCAGCGCTGCCTATGGTCAGAACGCAATACATAAAGTGCATATGCACATATCGATTTCTAACTGTACTTTAAAAAGACATTTAGCAAACAATTGATCAATTATTTGAGCCATCCAGCTCAAAGGTCAGCTTCCAGGCGGTCTAGGCGATTGTTGACTTCCTTGAACCCACTCTTCACTCAGCAATCAACCTGATCCCATCCTGGAACACCAAGCTTAATTATAGAAACAGGCATGCCTGACCTCTCCCAGGCCCTCTGCCGCTGACGAGAAGACCCAGCAAAAGCAGAAGCAGAGGGGAAAATGTTGTGAGTTCATTTTCCCCTTCACCGTTGATGTCTGATGAACTCCCTCTGCTGGTGAAGAGAGGTAGTGAAATTGATTGGGTTGAGAAGAACCTGTCATCTGAACAGGTGGAGCCTGATTGGACACCCGGAATCACTGAGTGGATATAAGGCAGCCGACGCCCTACAGGGGTGCTGGTGATCCTTTCTGCTCTGAGCTCTTGCAACCAGTTAGTCCTGTCTACTGAAAGCTAAGTTTTTGCTCTCTTATTTTTCCATGAGATTTTGTCTGTTTGCTTTGTGTTTTGTGTTCAGCCTGCCTTTGTTGGGACGGGCTGAGCTCCATTTTTGTCTCTGATCAGTTTATCTCTTTGCTCTGTTTTCAGAATATACCGGAGTGCTGATATAGGGATTTTGAAGTCTAGCAACTTCAGGGCCTTTTTCCCTATCAGACGGTTGGGACATTTTTGGTAGGGTTTTTTGCGGATTGTGCACCGTAGGAACCCCCCACGGCTACTGTTAGTTGTGGTGAATAGGATCAGGGGTCTGCAATCCGATAGCTACCAACCTCTCCGGTTTTCTGGACTTAGCTTGTATTTTTGTTTTTTCCTCCTTCGGTGACTCATTCATAACAGAATCACCAACCATACTGCAGATTCTAGGGTACTCAATAGCAGGAAAGAATTGTAAAAAAAAAAAAAAAAAAAAAGGAAAGAAAAAAAAAGTGGCAGAATTTTTCTTTTTTTGTGTGTATATTTTTTCCTCTATGTCTTTGAGGCCGTAGGGGGAATTTTTTCTTCTCAATGGAGATTAAGCAATTGTCTGATCGTGTGGAGCAGCTCGCTGCTGAAGTGCGGGGAATTTCCGCCTATCTTGCTCATTCACATGTTGCTGAGCCAAAGATCCCTACTCCTGATGTGTTTTTTGGGGATCGGTCTAAATTTTTGAACTTTAAGAATAATTGTAAATTATTTTTTGCCTTGAAGCTTAACTCATCAGGGAGCTCCGCACAGCAGGTTAAAATTGTCATCTCCTTGCTGCTCGGCGATCCTCAGGATTGAGCGTTTTCCTTGAAACCTGATGATCCTATTCTAACTAATGTGAATGCATATTTTTGAAGCCTTGGGGCTGTTGTACGATGAACCTAATGCTATTGATCAGGCTGAAAAGGCCATGTTGGCATTGAGCCAGGGTCAGGATTCTGCAGAGTTGTACTGTCAAAAATTCAGAAAGTGGGCGGTCCTTACTACTTGGAATGATGGTGCCTTGGCAGCTCTCTTTCGGAAGGTTTTGTCAGAAACCGTAAAAGATACTATGGTGGAATTTCCTGTTCCCTCTGGTCTTCACGATTCTATGTCATTAGCCATTCAGGTTGATCGGCGTTTGCGTGAACGCAAAACTGCACGAGAGGTGTTGCCACCTGTTGAACAAATGTCTGAACCTATGCAATGTGACAGAGTTTTGTCTAGGGCGCAACGTCAGGAGTTCAGAAGGCGTAATAAGCTGTGTTTTTTCTGTGGAGATGCCTCGCATATTATTTCTGACTGCCCTAAACGAGAGAAACGTTTTGCACACATTTGCTGTGGGTGGTGTTCAACCTAAGTTTCTTCTGGCAATTACTCTGATCTGCTCCCTGTCCACATTTTCCGCTAAGGCTTTTGTGGATTCGGGAGCAGCTCTGAACCTGATGGACTTGGATTTTGCTAAACGTTGTGGATTTCCTATGACACCTCTGCGGACGCCTATCCCATTGAGGGGTATTGATGCTACTCCTTTGGCGAAGAATAAACCTCAGTTTTGGACCCAGGTGGTAATGCGGGTCGCCCCAGACCATCAAGAAAATGCAGATTTTTGGTGTTGCATAATCTGCATGATACCATTGTTCTGGGGTTTTCCTGGTTGCAAATCCATAATCCAGTTTTGGATTGGAAATCTGTGTCTGTGGTGAGTTGGGGTTGTCGGTGTGCCCTTAGTGACGCTCCTGTTTTCTCCACCTCTCCCCAGTCGCATGATGTTCCTGACTATTTGGCTGATTTTTATGATGTATTTAGTGAGAATGAGTCTGCGTCTTTGCCTCCTCATAGGAGTTATGACTGTGCAATTGAGCTGAGCCCTGGGTGTAAATTTCCCAAGGGTCGACTTTTCAATTTATCTGTACCCGAGCACGAGGCTATGCGATCCTATATTAAGGAGTCGTTGGAGAAGGGTCATATTAGACCATCCTCTTCACCCTTAGGTGCTGGGTTTTTTTTCGTGGCCAAGAAGGATGGTTCATTAAGGCCTTGTATTGACTATCGTTCCCTCAACAAAATTACTGTTAAATATCAGTATCCGTTACCCCTGATTTCTGATCCATTCTCTAGAGTTAATGGTGCTTGCTGGTTTACCAAGCTTGACCTCAGGGGGGCGTATAATCTTATTCGCATTAAGCATGGGGATGAATGGAAGACAGCGTTTAATACTCCAGAGGGACATTTTGAGTACCTGGTGATGCCTTTTGGGCTCACTAATGCCCCTTCTGTCTTCCAGTGCTTCATGAATGATATTTTCCGAGACTTTGTGGATAAATTTTTGATCATCTATCTGGATGATATTTTGATCTTTTCCAAGGATTGGGACTCTCATGTGGAACATGTTCGGACTGTGTTCCGGATTTTGATGGAGAATTCCCTGTATGTCAAGGGATTGAAATGCCTTTTTGGGGTACAGAGGATTTCATTTTTGGGATTTATTTTGTCTCCGTCAACTATTGAAATGGACCCGGCCAAGGTACAGGCCATTTATGATTGGGTTCAGCCCACTTCTTTGAAGGCCCTCCAGAAGTTTTCGGGTTTTGCTAATTTTTATCGTAAATTTATAGCTAATTTTTCTGGTATTGCCAAACCATTGACTGATTTGACTAAGAAAGGTGCTGATGTGCTGAATTGGTCTCCGGAGGCTGTCTCTTCCTTTCAGGAGCTGAAGCGAAGGTTCACTTCTGCTCCGGTTTTGCGGCAACCTGATGTCTCACTCCCGTTTCAGGTAGAGGTGGACGCTTCTGAGATTGGTGCCGGAGCTGTTTTGTCCCAAAAAGATCCGGTAACATCTAAAATGAATCCCTGTGCTTTCTTTTCCCGAAAGTTCTCCCCATCTGAACGTAATTATGATGTGGGGAATTGAGAACTGTTAGCCATGAAATGGGCATTTGAGGAGTGAAGACATTGGTTGGAGGGAGCTAGACATCAAGTCGTGGTCCTTACTGACCACAAGAATTTGATTTACCTGGAGTCGGCCAAACGCTTGAATCCTAGACAGGCTAGGTGGGCCTTGTTTTTCACACGTTTTGATTTTGTGGTCTCTTTTCTTCCAGGCACTAAGAATGTCAAGGCAGACGCCCTCTCTAGGAGTTTCTTTGCTGATTCTCCTGTTGTGACCAAGCCTGCTACCATCTTAGGTGAGGGGGTAGTTCTTTCTGCCATCTCGCCCGATTTGAGACGTGCTCTGGAAGAGTTTCAGGAGGACAAACCTGAGCGTTGTCCCATTGGAAAATTATATGTTCCTGACCAGTGGAGTAAGAGAGTGATGTCTGAAGTTCATTGATGTGCATTGGCTGGTCATCCAGGTATTTTTGGCACTAGAGATTTGGTGAGTCGGTCTTTTTGGTGGCCCGCCTTGTCTCGTGATGTCAGGAGTTTTGCGCAGTCCTGTGGGACTTGCTGCCGGTCTAAACCTTGTTCTCGCTCTAGTGGGCTGCTGATGCCTTTGCCAGTGCCCAGGAGGCCATGGACCCATATTTCAATGGATTTTATCTCTGATATGCCTGTCTCTCAGAGAATGACTGTTATTTGGGTGATTTGTGATAGATTCTCTAAGATGGTCCATCTTGTACCACTCCCTCAGTTGCCATCTTCCTCAGAGTTGGTGCCCTTGTTTTTGCAACAGGTGGCTCGCTTGCACGGGATTCCTGAGAACATTGTATCTGACAGAGGAGTTCAGTTTATTTCTAGATTTTGGAGGACTTTCTGTTTCAAGCTGGGAATTCAGTTGTCCTTCTCCTCTGCGATTCACCCTCAGACCAATGGGCAGACGGAGAGAACAAACCAGACTTTGGAGTCGTATTTGAGATGTTTTATTTCTGCTGATCAGGATGATTGGGTTTCATTTTTGCCCTTGGCCGAATTTGCTTTAAATAATAGAGCTAGTTCTGCCACTTTGATGTCACTTTTTTTTTGTAACTTTGGGTTTCATCCTCGATTCTCTTCAGGGCAGGTGGAGTCTTCTGCCTGCCCAGGTGTTGACACTGTGGTGGAGAGAATGCACCAGATCTGGGACCAAGTGGTGGATAGGTTGTCTCTCTCCCAGGAAAAGGCCCAGCGGTTTTCCAACCGTCATAGGACCATTGGTCCCCAGTTTAAGGTAGGTGATATGGTTTGGTTGTCATCAAAGAATATCTCTATGAAGGTGGCTTCTCCAAAGTTTAAACTTAGATTTATTGGACCTTACAAGATTTTGGAGATTCTTAATCCTGTCTCTTTTCGATTGGCTCTTCCTGTTACATTTACGATCCATAACGTGTTTCATAAGTCTCTGTTAAAGAGGTTTGTTGAGCCAGTAGTTCCTGTGGTGGCACCTCCTGACCCTGTATTGGTGGAAGGTAATGTGGAATATGAGGTTGAGAAGATACTGGATTCTCGCCTGTCTAGATGGAGACTCCAGTATTTGGTTAAATGGAAGGGTTATGGCCAGGAGGATAATTCTTGGGTCCCTGCATCCGATATTCATGCCGAAAGATTGGTTCATGCTTTTCATCGGGCCCATCCTGATCATCCTGGTGGCGTGGATGAGGGTTCGGTGACCCCTCCTCAAGGGGGAGGTACTGTTGTGAGTTCATTTTCCCCTTCACCGTTGATGTCTGATGAACTCCCTCTGCTGGTGAAGAGAGGTCGAGAAATTGATTGGGTTGAGAAGAACCTGTCATCTGAACAGGTGGAGACTGATTGGACACCCGGAATCACTGAGTGGATATAAGGCAGCTGACGCCCCAAAAGGGGTGCTGGTGATCCTTTCTGCTCTGAGCTCTTGCAACCAGTTAGTCCTGTCTACTGAAAGCTAAGTTTTTGCTCTTATTTTTCCATGAGATTTTGTCTGTTTGCTTTGTGTTTTGTGTTCAGCCTGCCTTTGTTGGGACGGGCTGAGCTCCATTTTTGTCTCTGATCAGTTTATCTCTTTGCTCTGTTTTCAGAATATACCGGAGTGCTGATATAGTGATTTTGAAGTCTAGCGACTTCAGGGCCTTTTTCCCTATCAGACGGTTGGGACATTTTTGGTAGGGTTTTTTGCGGATTGCAGCCAGCATCTTTTCTGTCCTTTCCTATTTAGTTAGTTGGGCCCCATCGCTTGCTCAACCTGTCTTTCTGTCTGTGTTTGTGTTTTCATCTGCTTTTCACCGACAATACATGTTGGGGGCTGTCTATTGCTTTGGGGTCTGCTCTGGGGCAGTTTAGATTTCCCCTTTCTTTCTTTAGGCTTATTAATTCTCCGGCTGTGAACAAGGGGTCTAGTGCACCGTAGGAACCCCCCACGGCTACTGTTAGTTGTGGTGAATAGGATCAGGGGTCTGCAATCCGATAGCTACCAACCTCTCCGGTTTTCTGGACTTAGCTTGTATTTTTGTTTTTTCCTCCTTCGGTGACTCATTCATAACAGGAAAACCTGATGGACTGGCTGCCTCTTCCCCAGCCTGTGTAGCCTGCAAGGTTGCTCCATCACTGGTGGATGACTGGGACTGTATCTGTTCAGTGGCTGGTAGATGAGGGGCCGCTTCAATCAAGAAGGTTCCGGGTTGTATGATGCTGCACCAGGTTCTGTGTGGAAAAGAGAAAAATATTAGTGCAAAAATCAAGGTTGTGTTGTGCTGCTCCAGGTTCTGTGTGTGGAAAAAAAGTAAAAATTAGTAAAAAGAAAAAAAAAATGTATATACTTACATTCGCTGAGCAAGCGCAGGCCTCAGAAAGGCAAGGTACCGGTGGTATTTGTAATTGCAATACCTTGCAGCAGAACCACTTCGAACCCGAAGCTCCTCTCTCATGTCCTTGTTGAGGTGGTCCTTCATTGAGCGCCAATGGATTTTGATTCTCTTCACTGTGAAGGGGGAAAAAAAGATTTAGAAAACAATGTGGGTCGCCCTCCCAGGGCTGTGGGGTACTCGGTACCGGGCCGGTCTCTCAGAGGGGATTGTCACAGCAGCCGTGACCCGGTCCGTGGCCCGGGCCGAGCAAGTAAAAGGTGTTGAGTTGGGAGTAGTTTATAAGTGATTCGTGACGCCACCTGTGGTGTTCGGCAAGGGAGGTGTTAAGCCGACGCTGCAAACTGATCCTCTGGGACAGATGGTGTAGTGCAGCAATGATGTTGTAGCCCTCCACAGGTAGGGCTGTTGGTCCCAGGGCAGTGTAGCGTAATGTTTAGGAAGAGGGTGAAGTGTATGGTATGGAGATGTAGCAGTGCTGAGGATGTTGCAGGAAGGAGGCAGGGACACAACAGGGTGCAGTTTCTTTACCTTTACTTGGCAAACGCAGTCCAGAGTCCTGATTACAGATGGCACAGGAGCAGGCTAGCCTGGAAGCAACTCAGGGATCTCTCTATCAGATGGGTTGTGTAGTCTCTTTCCTAGCGCCGGCTTGAGGTACATGCAGTACAGTGTTACACTGAAGTTCCTCCTTCTTATCGTCTCTTAGAACTACGTCGTATGGCAGACAGCTGTAGCCCTCTATCTCTCTTGGCTCACCAGTCGCTGTTGTGCCTCCGAGTCGTAGTTGGGAATAGAGCATTTACAGCTTCCTATTCCTCTGGTTTCTGTTGCAGGATCTTCAGTATCCATACAACCGTGGAGACCAGGCTCCAGATCATGCGCTCTCACTGGGAGGGAGCTCTCTTTCCTCAGCTCAACCTCCAGCTTCTCTCCACACGTCTACACACGTGGCCCTCCTCACACTAACTGACTATTTCCCCTTCTGGCCCTCAGCGCGCTCCTCCCCCAATCCTGGTTCAGAGCTCCCTCTGCTGGCCTGGAGTGGGACTGTGTTGCATGAAAATGATTAACTGCTAGAGAGACCCTTCCTTGCTTCCAAGCATGACATCACCCTCCCTGGAGGAAGGTAATGCCATTGTGGCGACCATACTCCTGGGGGCGCCACAAATGCACATCTATTCACAGGTTCACTGCCGTCCAGACCACATTGCAATACTTACCAAAATCCGTTCTGGTTCGCGGCGTGGCACAGTCCCAACCAGTCAGCAGTGATGTTGCCACTTCTTCCCAGAGCTGTCGAATCACCACATTGTCAGAGTGCTGACGGTCACGGTACTCGCTCTTGCACTAGGTGGATGAGTTGTTCATTATCTATATCCAGTGTGGCTTCTTCCCATTGTGAAACCTATAGATAAAATAGAAAAAAAGAATTTTAAGTAACACTGAAAAAAAAATTGTATTTATACTCTGATGAAAGGAAAACTTACACCTCGTCTTTCCTCCTGAGACACATGAGCCTGGGAAGAAGCCTCTCCACTGGACTGCTCCTGCTCTTCATCACTGCCAGGTACCTATAAAGAAATTAAATGATTTAACACATGTAGAGTATTGCCTGTCAATACATACCAATCAGTAAGTGAATGTAATTACATAATCTTTGTCCGGTCCACCCTGGGAAGAAGACTGTTCTTCACTTGAGGACATGGTTGAAGAGCAGGCAGCAGTCAAGTGAAACACTACAGAAAAGAACAGAAGAAAAATTAAACTTGTAAAGATCCAAAAACAATGTAGAGCAAAAAAAAGGGCTACAATACTTACATTACAGGCAGTAGTCCAGCACCACAGCAGTCAGCACAGGCCAGGGACAGACTGCAGCAACAGGAGCCAACCACAGCACCAGGAGATGGCCATGGGAAAACCGCTGCACCAGGAGACACCCACTGCGCCAGAGAGAATCGGCCAGTCTACAAAAAACAGAAAAAGCATTCAGAGATACAGATATTTCCTAAGCTTCTATACTTACATAGACAGTGTTGTCCTCACCATGACAGAAAGCAGCACCAGGAGACAAAATGGAGAAAACCGCTGCACCAGGAGACACCCAATGCGCCAGAGAGAATCGGCCAGTCTACAAGGAACAGGAAAAGCATTCAGAGAGACAGACATTTCCAAAGCTTTTATACTTACATAGACAGTGTTGTCCTCACCACGACAGAAAGCAGCACCAGGAGACAAACAGGAGCCAACCAAGTACCAGGCCAAGCGCCACGTCTAAAACAGAAAAAAATTAATAGAAAGTACAAACAGCAGTGAGGGAGGGTGACATTTTCTAAGGTTCTATACTTACATAGCAAGTGTTGTGGTATCATCCAGAGTCCAGAGAGTTATGGCCTTGCTGTGTCCACACTTCCTTATATAGAGCTCTCAATTATCAGGTAGATGAATCACATCTTGGACCAACTCATTAAATAAACGCATGCGTATAGAACGCATGTGCGTGCGCATGTGCTTGCATATGCATGAGTTCACATAGATGGTAATGCGTTTATTTGACGCACTCATTTGCATGCGCATGACTGCGCATATTTGCCGTATTTTTGCCACTTCCAAAAATCCAACATGATGCGTTCGCTGGACCCCGCACACCGAAAAACAATGCATGCGTACGCTGACGCATGCGAACTGATGCATACGCATGCCCCTGCGTACACCATGTTAAAGATAAGGAAACATGACGCATACGGATTCTGCAGATGAAATGCTGTGCAAACAGACGCAGATGTGAAAACAGCCTAAGAACTCTAATATTAAAATGCACTTTTAATTTTTACTTACTTAGTTACAGCGGGATTTCTCATTTTGTCTCTTGTAAGTTTTGGATGATGTGAAACCCATAAGTTTCTCTCCAGCATGCTATGTGCTGAGGGGTTAATCAGCAATTACAAGGGTTTGGGTTTTTTGTGAGCAGGTGTAAGAGATGAGCGGGACGCCTACTCACCATATCTCCACTTCAAGGGTGTGGTTGAGGAAGTTAAGGCTATGTGCACATGTACTTTTGAGAGCTGCGGATTTGTCCCTGTGGATTTGTAAAAAAATGCAGGTAAATCTGCAGGTCAAAAGACCTGCGGTTTACCTGCGACTTAGCCCTGCGGTTTCACACCTCATAATGGATAAGGTGTGAAACCGCAGAGGATTCCGCAGAAAGAATTGACATGCTGCCGATTGTAACTGGCAGCAAATCCTCGCGTGAAAAATCTGCAGCATGTGCACAGCGTTTTTTGTTTTACCATTGAAAACAATGGTACTGTACAACGCAGCAGAAAACTGCTGTGGACCCACAGGGCCAGAAACGCTGTGGATCTGCAGCAGAATCTGCACCGTGTGCACATAGCCTAAATGTCCAGCCACATGTTTTTTTCTTGGTTGTGTGTTTGGAGAGGGAAGTCTCCAGACGGTAGTTCCAAGTGGAGCTGAAGACTTGTGAGGTTCTGAGCATTCTGTTTAGCTTTCCTGTTTTTGCCCGAATGGCTGTGTTTATTTTTCCCTTCATGTTGGTTTATGCAGTCTACATAATAAATCAACAGAAGATTTAAAGAGACAGTGTTCCAGTTTTTCGACCTCCAAGTACCGCTGAGTGAGCTACACTACCACAACATAAGCCGAGATTTTCAGCCCAATTTTTTGGCTGAAAGTCCCCCTCTCGGCTTATATTCGAGTCATATACACCAGGGAGGGGCAGGGGGGCGGTGGTGTCAGTTCATACTTACCCGTCCTGGCACGGTCTCTGCAGCCCCCAGCTTTTCCGCGATCTCCATTCCTTCCTTCAGTGGTCACATGGTACCGCTCATTACACTCATGAATATGCGCATATTCATGAGGTGTAATGAACGGTACCATGTGACCGCTGAAGGCAGGAAGGGAGATCGCGGAGAAGCTGGGGGCTGCAGACACCGTGCCAGGACCGGTAAGTATAGCGATACTCACCTGTCCGGGTCCATCGCTGCTTGCTGCTGTCTGGCACGTCATCTGTCAGTGACGTTCAGACAGCAGAGGGCGCGGTGACATGGTTAGTGCGCACCGCGCCCCCTGCGGTCTGAACATCACTGACAGATGACGTGCCAGACAGCAGCAAGCAGCGACACCTGGCCCCAGTGACCGAGATGTGAGTATGTCATTTTTTTTATTTTTAAATGCAGCAGCACATGGGGGCATAATGTATGGAGCATCTTATGGGGGAAGCATATAGGGGTATAATCTATGGAGCATCTTATGGGGGCAGCATATAGGGGTATAATCTATGGAGCATCTTATAGGGGCAGCATATTGGGGCATAATCTATGGAGCATCTTATGGGGGCAGCATATAGGGGTATAATCTATGGAGCATCTTATAGGGGCAGCATATGGGGGAATAATCTATGGAGCATCTTATGGGGGCAGCATATGGGGAATAATCTATGGAGCATCTTATAGGGGCAGCATATAGGGGCATAATCTATGGAGCATCTTATGGGGGAAGCATATTAGGGCATAATCTATGGAGCATCTTATGGGGGCAGCATATGGGGCCTATTCTATAGAGCATCTTATGGGGCCATAACCTTTATGGAGCAGCATATGGGGCATATTATTCTAGGGAGCATCTTATGGGGCCATTATTAACCTTTGTGCAGCATTATATGGGGTGTATTTTGTATGGAGCATCTTATGGGGCCATCATGAACTGTATGGAGCATTATATGGGGCTCCTGATTCAATATGGATATTCAAAAACATTTAACCTACTGATGTCTCAATTAATTTTACTTTTATTGGTATCTATTTTTATTTTTTAAATTTACCAGTAGCTGCTGTATTTTCCACCCTAGGCTTATACTCGAGTCAATAAGTTTTCCCAGTTTTTTGTGGCAAAATTAGGGGGGGGGGTCGGCTTATACTCGGGTATATATGGTATTTGAATTATTTCTAAGTTTCCTCTAAGTAAATATCAGAAAGTTGGCATAACAAAATATTCTGCATCTTTATATTTGCAAATATAATAATGTTTCAATATACTGAAACCTTTATGTGTTAATTGTATATAGCAGTAAAAGGAAAATTACTTGACATCAACTAAAATACTAAAATTCTTAAGGAAATGGCTCATTTCATAACTGAATCTGACAACGTTTGAAAACATGTAGAACCGTGCAATTAGAAACTACATGTCTGTTAGTTGTTTGGCTGTAAAAAATAAAATAGTCCCAGATAACCCCTTTAACACATAGAAAAAAGATGACATTTTAGTACTGAATAGTACTGTGCAGCAGATGGCTCTCTTTTCCACAGTTTTGCAGACGTTTTCTGTAAATGTTGCTTCATATACTGTATAGCAGTTGCATAGCATAGCATTCATCATCATGTCAGTCTTTCATTTATGCCTGTCAGTGACTGCTGTAATGAATGCCTTAACAACATCCTCTATTTACTGTGGAGCCACAAGATTGACATGTCTGCATACCAGTCATCTACAACCGAAACGTATGTTGCAACTAAACTTGACTCATATTTAACTTTTTCTCCTCTCTACAGAAAATAATAGTGAACTAAAAATTCATGAGTTTTTATCTGTATTTGTGAAAATCATGATTAAAATGACATTTCAACTTGCCAAACTCCAACATGTTTCTGATTTCGACAAATAATTATAATGTCACAATGGTGTTGGGATTTTGGGCGCTAACCAGGTCCCTATAACTATGGACACCCTGTCTATCCCTGTCCCCGTATTACTCCTAAAGGTGGAGACACCGAGTTCACATATCTTGCTATACTCATATCAACCTTGATCTGTCCCCCCCAGGGTAGTGGGAAGCTGAAGTGTACAAGAACACTCTAACCAGACAAACAAGGGAAGATGGACAGGGACAAATGAAAATACCAACCATACAGAATATACACACACCAAACAACAGAGCGGGACACAGAGGAGTTAAAGGAAGGAGAAACCAAATAGGAGAGGATAAGCATGTGCACATAGACAAAACTCCAAACAACAATCTCCTGAACAATCTCTAAACAGCAACTCCAACCATGACCTACACCTCCAACTCCAGCACCAGGCTGTAAGAACTAACACTGGCCATCCCCAAGTGCCAGTGGTGAGTATATATAGCAAAGGGGAGTGGCCATCACTGAACAACTGAGACAATCCAGGTATGAAAGCTCCAGGAGCTTCAGCTGAACAGATTAACCCTTGCACTGCTCGCAAGGAAAAAAAATCTGCACTGTTTAACAAGATGGTGAAGTACTTCTAACCAGTGTAGGAGTTCACAAAACCAGTGACAGATAAGCTATGAAAACTGTTTTTGTACTTAAAATAAACTCTTTATAGATGTATCATTTAAATGTACCACATCCCAAAAAGCAAAAATAAAATGATCAAAACTGCACACAGACCCAACACACAAGGGATAATTATATAGGTGTAATGTCCAAAAATTATTTTTCTAGTGGCTCACCTGAGTATTTTCTTTTTTTTTTGTTATTTTTGTAAACCCGCTATATGGTTTCAGAGATATGGGCTTTTTTATTTAGTACTAATTTGTTTGTTACTTACAAGTGGGCACGTGTGGCACCCCTGAGGGTTCAGTCGCCACAGAGGTACTGCACCTCCTCCTGAGGTGTGGTACCCCACCATTCAGGTAAGGTGGAGACACCTGACCACACTCCAACACCTGCATCCCACACAACATAGTAGTGTAGCAAAGCACCTTTGATGGCTCCCTGCTTGGAACACGAAGAGTGCTGGGAGGTGAGTGGAGCTTAGTCTGCACAAGAGAGCGGGAGCTCATTAGGACTGGGTCAGTCTGACTAGGTCAGTCTGTGAGAGAAGATCCCCTGAGTAGGATGGATTGAAGGAAGTGCTGCAGCAGACCTCAGTGACCTGGGTCTGCTGGCACAGGAAAGAGATATTCAGAAAGCCTAATTCTCCATAAGAAAGATTGATTTGTACAGAATGTAAGGAGAAGAGAACTAAGGATTAGGGTTAGAGCAGAGCCCTTCCTCAAGTTCTAAGCGCATGGCCGGGGTCCGGTCCCCGAGGTTGTATGGATACTAATGGTCCTGCGACAGACACTGGAGGAATAGAAGTTGTCACCACTTTATTCCCACACAAGACTTGGGGCACAACAGCAACGTGAGTGAGCCTGGACTTAGTAGCAAGGAGTCCCCGAAGCAGGCTACAGCTGTCTGCCGTACAAGTAGAGTTCTAAGAACATCTGAAAGGAGGAACTCCAGTGTAACTCAGTACTGTGAGTACTTCAAATAGGTTTTAGAAGGGAGACGTTCAGAAAAGGCACATATGTTGGCGGAGTGTTGGAACGGAGTACTTCATCTTGCCTGGTGGCTGGCTGAGCCCCTGACCTGTAGGACACAGCACGGATGCGGGCACCTGTATGCACAACAGACTGAGTAAAGCTTTGGAACTACATGCCCTGGTGTCCTCCGCTTATTCTTGCGCCAACCCAGTCAGCACTGCTACATCTTTGTGCTTGACACTGCATCATTACGCTCTCCTCACTAGCTCTCCATATACACTGCCCTGGGACTACAGGCCTGCCTGTGGAGGCCTACACCATCATTGCTGCACCACCCCATCTGTCCCAGAGGATCTGTCTGCAGCGTCGGCTTAACACCTTCATTGCCGAACACCACAGGTGGCATCACAAATCATTCACTTATAAACTTTAAACATCATCATCCACACGCTCAACATTCCCCTTTTGCAATGGACGCCCCCAGGGTCACAGACCGAGTCACAGCTACCGTGACATCTCCCATTGAACACCACGGCCCGGTACCGAGTACCCCACTGCCCTGAGTGAGGGCGATCCATTTTTGGCGTCACGAACAGGATGATGAAGCCCAGTGCCACCAGGTTCTGTGTGCCGAAGATTTATTGGACTTAATTGCTGAGAATGTGCAAAATAACCAAAATTATAGACTGTAAAATGGACTCTCAAAATGGCCGCCGGCGCAGTGAAGAAGGGCATGACAACATGGGTGGTCCTAAGAAAAGAGTGCGAACTGTCCTGGGCCTCCACTGCCTAAACTTCTATGCTACAGCGACATGGCCCACCCCAAGAGGGGTTCGTATACTGGCCTGGTATGGAGGAGTAGGAAGAAGATGCCGCCCCCAGAAGGAGGAGCGAAGCCCTGTGGCGGGAAAGGAGCCCAGGAAGGAGAGAGAACGCCAGAACGCCATGTTGGGAGGAGGAAGGAGGCCCGAAGAGTGCGAGGAGGTTGAGCTGAACTTCCCTGGCACAATAGCTGAAGGCTCCAACCCTGCTTCCACAATGGACTGCCAGCAGCTGGAGGATTAGATTGCCCAACTGACTCACCGTATGCGGCTGAGGCAAGAGGCTCTCTGGACCCTGAACCTGCAGCGCGCCCAGGCGGGGCCTACACCAACGGTACCTTCACCACCGGTACCCACCGTCGATGCACTGGTTCTCCCTCAGGCAGCATCTGTGGAACCTGTGACCGCTGCGATACCATCGGCAGCGCCTGTTACCATCTCCCCGCTGCAACCGCCGCTGAGCGCTGCCTGCCAGGAGAAGTTACCGGAGGGCCCGGGAGCTGAGCAGGAAGAAGCTGAACTCCTGCCTGGACCTAGCGCGGCTGCGCAGGTCCCACCGGAGGCCCTTGCGGACCCGGAGACACCATCCGCTCCACCACCGTCTCCCGCCTCTGACCAAGCAGCTGCAGTCACCACCACTGCCACCGGCTGCTGTCCAGTACCGGCACCAGAGCCGACATAATGCCGCCAGGAGGCTCCAGGTATGACCGCCACCCCTGCAGCTGGGAAGGCCTCGGGGTGCACAGCTGCTGCAGCGTCCGGGCAGGTCGTGCTGGATTTGGTCTGGGACCGGGATTCTAGTCCCTGGGGGGGAACGCATGAACCTCTAGCAGTAGTGCCCCTGTCCACAGTGGGTAGAGGCCGGCCCCTAGAGGTGGAGGAGGAAGAAGAGTCCTATTGCCAGCAGACCCTCCACCAACTGGCAGCCGAGCAGAGGGAATTGGAACAACGGAGACTGACCGTGCTGGGCCCTGACATGGACCGGAAAGAAAGGGTCCGTGCCGGTCACTATGGTCCCCGGGACTCAGCAGGATGGGGTCAGGTCCTTAATGTCAACCAAGAATGGGGGTTTGGCTTCATCTCAGATCCCCAGAGGATTTCTAACCTCTTCTTCATCCGGAGGGATGTAGAGTCCCACCTCTGGAGGGGGCACCCTGCTCGTGACTTGCACCCGGGAGAATATGTTACCTTTACCCGGCATGAGGGGCTACGTGGCTGGTATGCCCTGAATGTGCACCGCATACCGGAGGACTTCATAGCGGCCTACAAGAGGGAAAATGCCTATGTTCCCCCAGCAGGAATACCTCCCACTGTGGTAGTTGTACCTGCAAAAGTCAGGCAGGCCACGTCCACCAAAGTGCAACACCCACTGGTACATGTCACCACCCCTGCTGTACATCAGGCAGCAGTTCCACCAGCTACCACCTCATCCAATGTGCAACAACCATCAACAGGAAGAGGAAAATCTGAAGTTCTCCCCCGGAAGCAGCAAAAGAAACCAGCTTCCACCACCCCAGGAGGAGACCACTACTAAAGAACATTTCCACAATAACTAACTGTTACCCAGGAGGGTATTGGAACGTTTGACCTTGTTATTTTTCCTCATTGTTTATTATGTTTCTTTGATTCAAGGTTTTGCCTAGTTGCGTTGGCAGCATTTTTACTGAACTGCGGTGATCATGAACTTGGAATGCACCCCAAACTGTACTTGTAAATAGTTGCGCCTCTTGAGGTGCCCTCTCTTGGTTTTACATAAGTCTTCTATAAATAAGAACTACCTCATCATGGAGCATTGCTCCAAACCAAGGACATTGCAAGAAATCCCGACGGGGAGCGGTGTCCAGCACGTGCAAGAATATTGATGTCTTAATGTGAAGTATTGTATGATGTGCCTTATAAAAACATTGATAGCAATAGAACAGATTTTATATAAAAACTGGTTGATAGCAGTATCTAGGTATTTGATTAGGAATGAATATTTTGCACAATTTAGAACTTTAATAAAGATGTGTAAAATTTGAATAAAGGTTTGAATCAGGCGACGAACCAGGCATCAGCGGTTGTCGCCCATAGTCTAGCAGAGACAGTGAAAATGTGAAAGACAAAAAGAAGGAAAATGTGTAGATGAAAATACTTGAACTGATAGTGAGTTTACTTCCATAGCACTTTAAATTAGGTAATATAACTTTAAATTAAGTAATATGTTAAGTATAGATAGTCTGTTAAATTGTTTGCAACGTTCAAGAATCAGTGCCTCCCAAATTGGGAAGTTTAGTTAAAGAACTGTTTATCAAGCATTTCAAAAATTTTTGTATGTTCCTTATTTTGTAATATCTTTGTTTCACTTGCAGCCTGCGGACGTGCTGTGTTTAATGGGTGAGTATGTGGCGCCCCTGAGGGTTCAGGCACCACAGAGGTACTGCACCTCCTCCTGAGGTGTGGTACCCCACCATTCAGGTAAGGTGAAGACACCTGACCACACTCCAACACCTGCATCCCACACAACATAGTATTGTAGCAAAGCACCTTTGGTGGCTCCCTGCTTGGAACACGAAGAGTGCTGGGAGGTGGGTGGAGCTTAGTCGGCACAAGAGAGCGGGAGCTCATAAAGACTGGGTCAGTCTGACTAGGTCAGTCTGTGAGAGAAGATCCCCTGAGTAGGATGGATTGAAGGAAGTGTTGCAGCAGACCTCAGTGACCTGGGTCTGCTGGCACAGGAAAGATATTCAGAAAGCCTAATTCGCCATAAGAAAGATTGATTTGTACGGAAAGTAAGGAGAAGATAACTAAGGATTTGAGTTAGAGCAGAGCCCTTCCTCAAGTTCTAAGCGCATGGCCGGGGTCCGGTCCCCGAGGTTGTATGGATACTAATGGTCCTGCGACAGACACCGGAGGAATAGAAGTTGTCACCACTTTATTCCCACAAGACTTGGGGCACAACAGCAGCGTGAGTGAGCCAGGACTTAGTAGCAAGGAGTCCCGGAAGCAGGCTACAGCTGTCTGCCGTACAAGTAGAGTTCTAAGAACATCTGAAAGGAGGAACTCCAGTGTAACTCAGTACTGTGAGTACTTCAAATAGGCACTAGAAGGGAGATGTTCAGAAAAGACATATGTTGGTGGAGTGTTGGAGCGGAGTACTTCATCTTGCCTGGAGGTTGGCTGAGCCCCTGACCTGGAGGACACGGCACGGATGCGGGCACCTGTATGCACAACAGACTGTGTAAAGCTTTGGAACTACATGCCCTGGTGTCCTCCGCTTATTCCTGCGCCAACCCACTCAGCACTGCTACATCTCTGTGCTTGACACTGCACCATTATGCTCTCCTCACTAGCTCTCCATATACACTGCCCTGGGACTACAGGCCTGCCTGTGGAGGGCTACACCATCATTGCTGCACCACCCCATCTGTCCCAGAGGATCTGTCTGCAGCGTCGGCTTAACACCTTCATTGCCGAACACCACAGGTGGCGTCATGAATCATTCACTTATAAACTGTAAACATCATCATCCACACGCTCAACATTCCCCTTTTACAATGGACGCCCAGGGCCATGGACCGGGTCAC
This sequence comes from Dendrobates tinctorius, assembly GCF_039654945.1. Lineage (NCBI taxonomy): Eukaryota > Metazoa > Chordata > Amphibia > Anura > Dendrobatidae > Dendrobates > Dendrobates tinctorius. Next base: position 24,606,850 of record NW_027361827.1, on the reverse strand, counting down.
AGCTACCGTGACATCTCCCATTGAAACCAACGGGCCCGGCTCCGAGTACCCCGCTGCCCTGGGTGAGGGCGATTCACATGTGATTAGGCTGCTCTGTATTATTACCCTGTGAGCAGTACCCCTCAGTAAAGACCACAAATATGAGCACTACACCCCTGGAAGCATATGTTGAGTTTAGAAAAATACAATATTTTCGAAAGCAGCCGTTATAAAATAAAATAAAAACCTGGCCACTTTTAATCTGATGACAGTTCTTCGTTAAAGGGGTTTTCCACTTTTAGGAAAAGTGTCCCCCAGACGCTGTACAATATCTAAAATATCAAACACATTAGGTACTCACCCTCACTGGGTCCAGTGATTGTTTCTTGGCCCTGCTTCATTCCTAGTTTTTAGCTGCAGAAGTGACGTGACATCGCCAGCGTGTTGTGGCCAATCACTGAGCTCAGCAGCTCTTGCCGTCTACCACTACATAGGATTTAAACACTTTTCTTTTGCATGTAAATAGCATTTCTGAACATGTCAGATTCACTTTAATCTGCCACTAGAGGACGATTGTCTTTAAAGTTTTGTATTATTCATAATATTTGAATATCCTTTTTGATTTGTTCTGAATTGCAGACTTTTGTGACATTTTTGTGAAAATTAATTACAGTGTTATTTCTAAGCTGTGAAGTTTGATTTTCTGTTTCAAATGTCAATGTATAGAAATATACAGAGCCCTGTGGTACCCCACTTGAGACATTCTTCCAACTGGATGTGCAGCCATTTACGACCACTAGAGATGAGCGACTTTGCCTTTTTTCTGGTCGAGTCGGGTTTCATGAAACCCGACTTTCGCAAAAGTCGGGTCGTACGAAATCGGCCGATTATCGTGAAAAGTGGAAGGCCGACTGAAACACGAAACCCAATGCAAGTCAATGGGGAAGCAAAGTCGGCAGGGAGTGGAGGACAGGAAACACACCTACAGTGTCCTTTTGAATGCCAAAAACATCAATTCTGATTACTGAAACTTTTCAACCTTAATTTTACTAGTTACGCACTGAAAAATGGGGGTTATTTGGCTAAATTTGTGGGGGGGTAGGGCTGGCTCCTGGTTTTCATGTGCCCTGGGCCAAAGAGTGCCCCTTTAGCACATACCACAACTCATGATGCTCCGATACCGCAGAGAAATAGCGGCATAGTACAATGAAAAATACTTCACTTTTTACATCATGACTGATATCCATTTTTAATAGCTCCAAAAACGGACAGTATATTACTCCATACAGTATTATGGCCACCGCATAGTGCGCTATACAGAGTAATGAGGCCCATATATTTCTCCATACAGAATCATTGGTCCCATATAATGTTTGAAACAGTATATGATGAGCTCCACATAATGCTACAGTATATGTCTCTCCCCATGGATGAAGCTCCACTGTTTTATGGGCCCAAATAATGCTAATACATAATGGGCCCCATTTCTAATGCCTTAGTGTATAATGTGCCCTGTAAATGCTGCTCCAGTGTCTGATGTCCGCCTTTGGAATGCTCCAGTGTATGGTGGGCCCCATATATCATTCTCCAGAGTATAGTGCTCCCCAAAAATTGCTGTCCCAACATTGAAAACAATTAAATTAGTCTCCTCGCTATGGAATCCCTGTACTAGTCTGGACTCCTCGTCGTCCCCATCGTCCATCTCACTGCACTTGGCTGTTTAGGCAGAGGGTGTACAGACGTGATGTCATTGCGCTCTCTGATCAGACTATCACTGTCAGGAAACGCGGAAGACGTCATGGCGGTGGAGCAGGGAGAGGTAAGTATTTCAACTTTGCAAGTGCTGTGATCCTGAGCAAGCAGGGGGCCCACTCGTTGGCGACGGCAGTGGCACAGGGCCACTCAAAGTACGGCGGTGTGTCTGATGGCGGGTGGAGGGCCCTCCCACCGGCAGAGACACTTTTGCGTACTATGAGGGGCCCTGTGCCAGCGCCATCGCTCATGAGTATGCCCCCCCCACCAGCTCAAGGAACCTGCACTTTCATCTGCGCCTTCCTCTTTGTCACCGTGTAAGGTGGTATAGTATGCGGGAAGGGGAACCTGCGTTTCCTGTGGGTCACATTCTGGCTGTGTAGAGTGTAAGGGGAATGCAGTGGTCTGGGTCAATGTACCAGCAGAATCATCTAGCAGTGGCCGGACATCAGTGCACTTGTGGCGTCCCCAGGAGTACGGTCGCCACAGTGGCATTACCTTCCTCCTAGGGAGTGTGATGTCATGCTTGGGAGCAACAAAGGATCTCTCTAGCAGTTAAATCAACACACAACACATTTCCCACTCCACGCCAGCAGGGAGACCTCTGAACATGACTGCCGAGGAGCTGCTCTCTGTGGTCGGGAGGAGGTAAGTTAGGCCATTCTGTGCAGGGAAGGGGAAGTGTGTGGACGTGAGAAGGGGAGCTGGAGGATGAGCAGAGTTAAGGCTCACTCCTAGCTGGAGCGCATGGTCCGGCTTCCAGTCTCCTACTTTGTAGGGACACTGACATTCCTGCAGCAGAATCCGGAGGAAGTAGCAGCTGTAAATGCTCTGTACCCAACTGAGGCTCGGAGGCCCCAGCATCGACATGTGTGAGCCAGAAGGAAAAGTGTTGTGAGTTCATTTTTCCTTCACCATTGAGGTCTGATGAACTCCCTCCTCTGGTGAAGGAAGGTAGTGAGGCTGATTACCAAACACATGGGCAGCTAGATGATGACTGGGTGGCTGGAATTGAGGACTGGATATAAGGCTGCCGACGCCCTTCTTCCTGGCTGGTGATTTTCCTGCTGGATTCTTGGAGACCAGTCTGTTTCCTGCATCTCAAAGCTAAGTTTTTCTGCTCTGCTTTGTACACTTCAGTTTGGTTTTTGTTTTGCCTTGTTTTTTGGGAGTTCTGCCATCCCCGGCCGGGGGTGAGCTGAATTCCATTTTTGTCTCTGATCTGTTGATCTTTTGCTCTGTCTTCAGAATATACCCGAGTGCTGATATAGTCTTTTGAAGCCTAGCGTCTTCAGGGCCTGTTTTTCCTATCAGTCGGTTGGCTCATTTTGATAGGGGTTTTGCGGATGGCAGACAGCAGCTTTCCTATCCTGTCCTATGTAGTTAGCTTGGGCCCCATCATTTGCTCAAGCTATCTTTCTATCTGTGTTAGTGTTTTCATCTTGCTTCACCGTCATTATATGTTGGGGGCTGCCTATTGCTTTGGGGTCTGCTCTGGGGCAGTTTAGTTTTTCCCCTTTCTGTCTTTAGGCTATGTAGTTCTCCGGCTGTGATCGAGGGGTCTAGGGCACCGTAGGAACCCCCCACGGCTACTGCTAGTTGTTGTGGATAGGTTCAGGGGTCTGCAATCCGATAGCTGCCTACCTCTCTGGTTTTTCTGGACTTAGCTGGTATTTTGTTTTTTCCTCCTTCGGTGACTCATCATAACAGAAAAGGCTACGGCTGCCAGCCATATGAGAAAGTTCCAAAAGAGAGTCAACAGGGGGAACTTCATTGAACTCAGCACTGCGAGTACCTCAGATAAGCGCTAGAATGGAGGCCACACTACCTATCTGCAGAGAGAGAAATCTAAATTGGCTTCCAGGCTGACTAACTCCTTCTCCATCTGTACTCTGGGTCCTGGACAGCACCTACCAAGTACAGGTAAAGGAACTGCACGACTGTGTCTGTCATCTTTCTCCTGCGCCTGGCGCACGGCTCAGCTACATCCTGCACTGCACACCATCTCCCAACTCTTTCATCTGCCCTGCGACTATGGCCCTACCTGTGCAAGTCTTCTATATCTTAGCTGCACCACAACATCTGTCCCACAGAAGCGACACTGCAGCGCTGGTCAATCTAATCAGAAACTAGAGGTGGCGTCACGTATCATTCACCTATACACGTAATTCACCCCTTTGCATGGATGCCCAGGGCCACGGAACGGGTCACCACCACCGTGACACATCCCTGTGAGACACCGGCCCAGTACCGATTAACCCCACTGCCCTGGCTGGCCACCCACACTCCATGTCAGATTCATCTTGGACTGGGGAATTCACGATTTGACTTGATAACCCAGTCATGGTATGATAGAAAGAGCTACATGGACTAATGTGAAGTGTGGCCTGCTATCTCATTCAGTTTGGGTGGGGGTGCAGGACACAAGGAAACGGGTTCTTCCTGACCAGGAGCCAGCACTTGACCACTCAGTGCTTGCATTTTTTGAAACTTCAGAAGAGGCGGGCATATTTCATGGAGTCTGTTTTGGCAATGTAAGCCAAAACCAGTTCCTCATGCTCCGCCTTTAAAAGCGGTTAACCTACTCCCAAAAAAGGTATCATTCCAGGCGTTCCGGAGCCAGACCATGACGCAGGCTCAACACCTCCTGCCTTAGCTGCTATTGTGCTTTTGCCACTACCAGCAGATGCACCACCACCATCATCACGAGCTGGCCCCCCCGTGCCCGTGTCCGCGGCCTCTTCCACCAAACTTCAAAATTTTGCACAAAATAACATCAGATATATGGCACTGTATCAGAAATGTACAGCTCTATTCAGTCAAAGGATAATTGTCAATCTCCATATATATTCAAATCAGTCACACAGATACGCTCACAGGCTCAGCATGGATTAGACAAGAATATAAAAAGTAGACAAAGTGTACAGTATCATCAGATAGCAGGTATATATAGCATAGTTTAAACATTAACAATGTACGTCTATATATCAGGAGTAGTGTTGAGCCACCACGTTAGTGTTTTGGTTCGCCACACAGGAGGCAAGTTCGTCAAATGTTCATCGAACCCCATTGAAAACAATGGCAGGCAAACACAAACACATACAAACACATAGAAAACAATTACAAAACACCTTAAAAGGTGTCCCAAACCAGAGAAAATGCTCAGAAGACAAAAATTACATATGGAAAAGGGCATTTAGAAAAGAGGTGGAGGAGTAAAAGGAGGGGTGGAGGAGACACAGATATAGGCTTGTTATTCCCTTATGAAGTCAAGAAAGGCTGGAATAAAAATGTAAAATACCAACCAAAAAAAAAAAATTCTGAAATCGAACCCGATCATATACCGTCGGACTTCCCACCAATACATTTTGCCAACTGGCGATCGGGCGGCGTTATTCCCACGAACCTCCAAACAGCGTCCATGAAGGCAAAGTGTTTGCTTTCCGGGGGCAGTATGATTGCAAAGCTGAACCTTAAAGGAATGTCCAAAAGGGCACCACCAGGAGTGGAGCCTGCGGCTGAATTGGACTCCACCCGGGAAACCACAACCATGCCACCTCAAGAAAAGATGCACATATTGAAAGCTTTGTCGATTGTGTGTGTGGTGTGGTATGTCCGTTTGTAGTTGTGCTAGCAATTTGTCAGCTTTATTCCGTTAACGAACGAGACTCCGGCATGCCCCCGCGGTACGCGTCAAGCTTACTAGAGGGATACGCGAGGCTCTGGCACTATCATGGTCTATCATGGCGTTACATGTGCGGGACTGCATGCACGCTACACTGAAACGACCAGCTTTTGTCGCTTACAGGTGCAGATATCCAGCAGAACACCGTTAGTGATGGTGATCTGTGATTCCAATTATTCCCCGCGAACGATGATTTCCCAGTAAGTGCAGGTCAACTGCAATTCCTGAATGAGGCCTAACCGGCATTCCTGAAAAAATGCAAAAAATTACGTGTCCAAACCACAGTTGCTGTAGCTTGCTTAACAGCTCGGCAGCCGTTCTCAGGCCCAGTATGGATTCGACAAGATTCTAGAAAGTTGATAAAGGAAGAAAGAACCCCTTAAACATCATATGGCGTAATGGGGAAGGGGAACACCCAACCACCAACGCCAATGTGCATAAGCTCAGAAAATCAAATGAAAAACAGGAGAAAACTCAGAGCATGCAGTAAAAAATTTGTCAAATTTTATTACAGTACAACAAATGACATACAGTATATATAACGGTGTGCTAATAAAGACAAAAGCAGACAGTATCCACCCAAAGTGCCCTAAACCTCCATGCAGATGGAAAACATGGCCCCAGACCATGTCCCTGAGAGAGTCCATAAACCCCAATATGAAGTGAAAGAAACGCCCAGGCACAATGACCTGAATGTAAACATCATAAGGTTAACAATAGTAACGGGCGTCAGTATAATGAAATACGCTGCCACAGTGAGCAGCGAAAAAGTATGGGGAAGAGAGAACACAGAGGCACTTACCGGGGCAGGGAGGATAGGGGGACCTGGCTGTACCACCCCCGACGCGCGTTTCGCGGCGTCTCAGGCCGCTTTCTCAAGAGGGATATGGTAAAAGGTCCAAACAGGACCTTAAAATAGCCCCTGACCTCAGTCTTGTGACCTAGACTGACCAATGGTGAAGGCACTCCTGGCGCATGCGCCCCAGCCACTGCAGGTCCTACAGAGCACTACAGGCATCATGTGCCAGTGCACCCGCACAGGAAAAAAAACCCGGGCGCACGCACCATACATAAAGATGCCGAGTGCAGAGTGGAGCCACTGAGCGATGGGCACAGCCATACACCATAAACTCAGAAAAGTGGAAAGGAGAGGAATTCCTATATAGAAGGGATCAGTGGAGCAGTGCAATATAAAAGCATGTATGCAATATCAATAAATGCATATATATGAAGATCCATTTAAACAGACCGCCAAATATAAATAGCGCAGTATAATATATAAAAATACATATAGCAATACGTGCATATTACAATACATAGAACTGCAGAGCCATATTATAGGTAAAAATACATATAAAGATGGCATTATCAAAAAAGACATCCAGTAGTAATAGAATAAATTTAAGTATACAATAAGCACTGCAAACACTTGATAGTAGTGATCCAATCACATGGTAAGGTCACGTCAAAGATCCACAGGCAGGGGAAATACTGTGCACTGAAAAATTATATACAAAGAAAAAAAAAAAAAAAAAAAAAAAAGAAAAATTAAAAACTGTGACAATATAAAATTAAAAACATGTTAAAACAAAAAGGAAACTGCCACGGAACCAATGGGAAGATACAGGATTTGTGAAGCCAAAAAAAGGAAATTATCTCCTTTAAACAATACACAAGACAAATACCAGTGTATATGGGCAAACAGAGGCGGGAGACAACAAGAAAATGCAAAAGCATTATAAAAAAGGGGCAAAACTTAGATGTTCATTAAGTCCCTTTGGAGTCATGGTATCTAATTCCACAATCCATCTGCAATACGTCAATCCCCCTCACCCTCAGTAAACTAGCATCACTGTTATGTTGTGACCGGAAGTGCCGGGGGATTGTTTTTAAATCAGCCGGATCAGACGCCGACTTCGCCGCGCCAATGTCCCGCACATGCTCTCTAACCCGTACCCTCAGCTCCCTAGTGGTCAGACCAACGTAAATTTTGGGACACGGACACGTGACAGAGTATATCACATTTGATGTACCGCACGAAATCCGGTTTCTGATTTTAAACTGTCTAGTACCACTCGAGGAGCTGAAGGTAGAGCAGCGCAGGACATTGACGCAAGCGGTACAATGTCCACAGGAAAATGATCCGCTGATCGGGCCACTAGAACCAAAAAGGTTCTTAGAGGTGGGAACATAGTGGCTCCGTACCAGAAGGTCATTAAGATTTTTGGATCGGCGAGGTGTCATGGATTGAAAGCTCCCCAGAGCGGCCCCCAAAGAGGGATCTGTCTCTAGTATGGACCAATGCTTGCACAAAATAGTGCGCATATTATGCCACTCATGGTTGTAGTTTTTCAACCATGACACAAGTTTTTCAACAAATTGACACAAGCAGTAACATATGGAGCGGTGGTCTAGCACAGCTCCCAGCAGGAGAAAACTGAACCCGCACAACAAGCAGAGATAGACAAAACCAGATCAGATGCAAAGGATTAGCAAATGAATCACTTAGCTGAATAACAGGAAGAGGGCAGGAGACATCAGACCTCTGAATGCACAGGAAAGCAATCACCAGCAGGGATTGCAGGAAGTCTGCAGACTTAAATACTCCAATCCGTAACCCCAGATCTCCAATCATCATCATCATCATCATCCTCATCATCAGGTGGCAGACTTCTGTCAATCTGGCCAGCTCACTACCTCCAGTAACCACCGGAGGGAGCAGGGGGAGCTTCGGCTCAGAAGTCTGAGCCAGAGAATTCACAACAGTACCCCCCCTTGAGGAGGGGTCACAGAACCCTCATCCACAGCACCAGGCCGGTCAGGATGGGCCCGGTTAAAGGCATGAATCAATCTCTTGGCATGGATGTCAGCAGCACAGACCCAAGAATTATCCTCTTGGCCATAACCCTTCCACTTGACCAAGTACTGAAGTCTCTGTATAGCCAGACAAGAATCCAATATCTTCTCTACCTCATACTTCAAATTACTCTCAACCAGTACAGGGTCAGGGGGCGCCGCCATGGGAACCACTGGCTCCACAAACCTTTTCAGCAAAGATTTATGAAAAACGATATGAATCTTAAACGTAACTGGAAGAGCCAAACGGAAAGAAACGGGGTTAAGGATTTCCAAAATCTTATAAGGTCCAATAAACCTTGGCTTGAATTTGGCAGATGCAACCTTCATGGGAATATTTTTTTAGGACAACCAAACTACATCACCTACTTTAAACCGGGGACCAATGGTCCTATGCCAGTTGGAAAACCGTTGGGCCTTTTCCTGAGAGTGGGACAACTTATCCACTACTTGGTCCCAAATCTGCTGCATTCTCTCTACCACAGAATCCACACTTGGGCAGGCAGAAGCTTCCACCTGCCCCGAAGAAAATCGAGGATGAAATCCAAAGTTACAAAAGAAAGGAGACATCAAAGTGGCAGAACTAGCCCTATTGTTTAGTGCGAATTCGGCCAATGGCAAAAATGAGACCCAGTCATCCTGATCAGCAGATATGAAACATCTCAAATAGGACTCCAAAGTCTGCTTTGTTCTCTCAGTCTGCCCATTGGTCTGAGGATGAAATGCAGAGGAGAAAGGCAACTGAATTCCCAGTTTGCAACAAAATGCTCTCCAAAAATCAGGAAACAAACTGGACTCCTCTGTTCGACACAATGTTCTCAGGAATCCCGTGCAGACGAACCACTTGTTGTAAAAACACGGGCACAAACTCAGAAGAAGATGGCAACTTTGGGAGTGGTACAAGATGAACCATGGGGCAGCACGGTGGCTCAGTGGTTAGCGCTGCAGCCTGGGGTCCTGGGTTCGAATCCCACCAAGGACAACATCTGCAAGGAGTTTCTATGTTCTCCCCGTGTCTGCGCGGGTTTCCTCCAGGTACTCTGGTTTCCTCCCACACTCCAAAGACATACTGCTAGGGAATTTAGATTGTGAGCCCCATTGGGGACAGTGATGAAAATGTGTGCAAACTGTAAAGCGCTGCGTAACATGTTAGTGCTATATAAAAATAAAGATTATTATTATTATCTTAGAAAATCTATCACAGATCACCCAAATAAGTCATTCTCTGGTACCAAAGATACCTGGATGACCAGCCAACGCGGAGCAAGGAATTTCAGACATTACTCTTTTCCTCCAATGGTCAGGGACATACAATTTTCCCATAGGGCATCGTTCAGGTTTATCCTCCTTTAATTCCTCCAGGTCTCAAATCAGGAGAGATGGCGGAAAGAACTACACCCTCATTTAGAATGGTGGTAGGCTTGGTCACATCAAGAGAATCCGCAAAGAAACTCCTGGAAAGGGTGTCCGCCTTAACATTCTTAGTGCCCGGAAGAAAGGAGACCACAAAATTAAAACGCATGAAAAACAAGGGCCACCTAGCCTGTCTAGGATTCAAGCGTTTGGCTGATTCAAGATAAATCAAATTCATGTGGTCGGTGAGGACCACAACTTGATGTCTAGCTCCCTCCAACCAATGTCTCCACTATTCAAATGCCCATTTCATGGCCAACAATTCCCGATTCCCCACGTCACAGTTACGTTCAGATGGGGAAAATTTTCGAGAAAAGAAGGCACAGGGATTCATCTTAGGAGTTACCGGATCTCTTTGGGACAAAAATACTCCTGCACCAATCTCAGAAGCATCTATCTCCAACTGAAATGGGAGTGAGACATCAGGTTGCCGTAGAACCAGAGCAGAAGTGAATCTCCGCTTAAGCTCCTGAAATGCCGAGACTGCCTCTGGAGACCAATTCACCACATCAGCGCCCTTTTTGGTTAAATCAGCCAGTGGTTTAACAATACTAGAAAAATCTAATATATGAAGCTCAAAGTGTGTATGTATGTATGTATGTATGTATGTATGTATGTATGTATGTATGTGTATGTCCGGGATAGGCATCCGCACCGTCGCAGCTACAGTCACAAAATTTGGCACAGTCACACGTCTGGACCCCGAGAGCATCCTAAGCTATGTTGTGAGGCGAAATTTTAACCCCGCGCGTTCCAATTCACCAAACAATTTTTCCCCTATCTACATACTGGGGAAAAAGTGTGTGCGCGTCAAGCCCCGCCCCTCATTATGATGTCATAATGCCCCTATTTGCATAATGGGAAAACATTGTATGCGTATCAAGCCCCGCCCCTCATTATGATGTCATAATGGTTGCCATGGCGACGCTGATGTAATCATAGATTGCAAGCCCCGCCGCTCATTATGATGTCATAATGGCTGACTATGGGATGGAGGATGTGTGATGGGTATATGGGCACTGGACTATGGGATGGCGGGTATGTATGATGGGTATATGGGCACGGGACTATGGGATGGAGGATATGTATGACGGGTATATGGGCATGGGACGGTGGATATGTATGATGGGTATATGGGCACGGGACTATGGGATGGAGGATATGTATGATGGGTATATGGGCACGGGCCTATGGGATAGTGGATATGTATGATGAGTATATGGGCACGGGACTATGGGATGGAGGATAATTATAATTTGTTATAACTTACCACAGTTAGTTACTATGCCCGGGCAGCGCCGGGCTCTTCAGCTAGTTACATATAAAATTTACCGTAGAAATTAGCAAAACCCAAATACTTCTGGAGAGCCTTCAAAGAAGTGGGCTGAACCCAATCATAAATGGCCTGTACCTTGGCTGGGTCCATTTCAATATCAGATGGGGACAAAACGAATCCCAAAAACTAAATCCTCTGTACACCAAAGAGACACTTCAATCCCTTAACATACAGAGAATTTTCTCTCAAAATCCGGAACACAGTCCGGACATGTTCCACATGAGAATCCCAATCACTGGAAAAGGTCAAAATATCATCCAGATAAATGATCAAAAACTTATCCACAAAGTCCCGGAAAATATCGTTCATAAAAGATTGGAAGACGGAAGGGGCATTAGTGAGCCCAAAAGGCATCACCAGGTACTCAAAATGTCCCTCCGGGGCATTAAACGCCGTCTTCCATGCATCCCTGTGCTTAATGCGAATAAGATTATACGCCCCCCTGAGGTCAAGTTTGGTAAAACAACAGGCACTTTTAACTCTATAAAATAAATCAGAAATCAGGGGTAATGGGTACTGATATTTAACAGTGATTTTGTAAGGGAACGATAGTCAATAATGGCCTTAATGAGCCATCTTTCTTGGCCACAAAAAAACCCAGCACCTAAAGGTGAAGAGGATGGTCTGATATGACCCTTCTCCAACGACTCCTTGATATAAGATCACATAGCATCATGTTCGGGTACCGATAAGTTGAAAAGCCGACCCTTGGGAAACTTACACCCGGGCATTAACTCAATTGCACAGTCATAACTCCTATGAGGAGGCAAAGATGCAAACTTACTCTCACTAAATACATCAGAAAAATCAGCCAAATAGTCAGGAATATCATGAGACTGGGGAGAGATGGAGAAAACAGAAGTGTCACTAAGAACACATTGACAACCCCCAACTCATCACAGACACAGATTTCCAATCCTAAACAGGATTATGGGTTTGCAACCAAGGAAAACCCAGAACAATAGTATCATGCAAATTGTGCAACACCAAAAATTTACAATTCTCTTGGTGGTCCGGGGTGACCCACATTATCACCTGGGTCCAAAACTGGGGTTTATTCTCCGCTAAAGGAGTAGCAGCAATACACCTCAAAGGGATAGGAGTCCACAGGGGTATCATGGGTAAACAACAACATTTGGCAAAGTCAAAATCCATCAGATTTAAAACTGCTCCTGAATCAACAAAAGCCTTAGCGGAAAATGTAGACAAGGAGCAGATCAAGGTAATCACCAAAAGGAACTTAGGCTGTACACTGCCTACCGCTAATGTGTGAGTAAAACGCTTTTCTCGTTTAGGGCAGACAGAAATAGTATGAGAGGCGTCCTCGCAGAAAAAACACAACTTATTACACTTTCTAAACTCCTGATGTTGTGCCCTAGACAAAACCCTATCGCATTGCATGGGTTCAGAAGTTCGTTCGAAAGGCGGCAATGCCTCTCGTGTAGTTTTACGTTCACGTAAATGCCGATCAATTTGAATGACCAACGACAGAGTCATCAAGACCAGAGGGGAAAGGAAATCCCACCATAACATCTTTTACGGTTTCATCCAGACCCTTCCGAAAGAGAGCTGCTAGGGTATCATCATTCCATTTAGTAAGGCCCGCCCTTCTTTCAGAATTTTTGACAATATAACTCTGCAGAATCCTGACCCTGGTTCAATGCCAATAAGGTTTTCTTAGCTTGATCAATAGCATAGGTTCATCATACAACAACCCCAGGGCTTGAAAAAAATGCATCCACATTAGCCAGAATAGGATCTCCGGGTGTCAAAGAAAAAGCCCAATCGTGGGGATCGCCACGCAGCAGGGAGATGACAATTTTAACCTGCTGCACAGAGCTCCCCGATGAGTTAGGTTTCAAAGCAAAAAATAGTTTACAATTCTTAAAATTCAAAAATTTAGACCGATCCCCAGAAAACACATCAGGAGTAGGGATTTTTGGTTCGACAGCAGATGATTGAGCGAGATAGGCAGAAATTCCCCGCACTTCAGCAGCGAGCTGCTCAACACGATCGGACAATTGCTTAGTCTCTATTTAGACAAAAAATCCTCCTACAGCCCCAGAGAAAAAAGAGGAAAAAATATAAAATAAAAAAAATTCTGACACTTTTTTTTTTTTACAATTCTTTCCTTCTTTAGAGTACCCTAGAGTCTACAGTAAGGCTGGTGATTCTGTTATGAATGGGTCACCGAGGAGAATGGAAGGAACAGACTAAGCCACCAGAACACCAGAGAGGTTGGTAATTAAGCGGTTTGCAGACCCCTCATACTATCCACACAACTAGCAGTAGCCGTGGAGCGTACCTACGATGCCCTAGATGCCTCGGCACACCCGGAGAGCTAACTAAGCGTAAAGCAAGAAAGGTAAAATCTAAACTGCCCCAGAGCAGACCCCAAAGGAATAGATAGCCCCCAAACATATATTGTCGGTAAGACAAGATGAAACACAAATGCAGGCAGAAAAATAGACTGATCAAATGATGGGGCCCAAACTGACTAGACAGGATAGGAAAGGAAAGACACTGTCTGCAATTACGCAAAAAACCATGAAAAATTCAACACATCTGATGTACAAAAAACACTGAAGTCACACGACTTCGCCCCCACTATATCAGCACTCCGGTATTAACTTGAAGCAAAGCAAAAGAAACCAATATAACAGGGGACTGAACAAACTGACACAAGCAGTAACATATGGAGCGGTGGTCCAGCACAGCCCCCAGCAGGAGAAAGCTGAACAAGCAGAGATAGACAAAACCAGATCAGATGCAAAGGATTAGCAAATGAATCACTTAGCTGAATAATGCAGGAACAGGGCAGAAGACATCAGACCTCTGAATGCACAGGAAAGCAATCACCAGCAGGGATTGCAGGAAGTCTGCAGACTTAAATACTCCAATCTGTAACCCCAGATCTCCAGTCATCATCATCAGGTGGCAGACTTCTGTCAATCTGGCCAGCTCCACTACCTCCAGTAACCACTGGAGGGAGCAGGGGGAGCTTCGGCTCAGAAGTCTGAGCCAGGGAATTCACAACATGCAACTGTATCTGCAGCTCCTGCTACCACAAGTCTCTGCACGCTTCCGCTGCGCCGACTTTGTGGACCCACCGATCCACAGCAAACTTGTAACCCCGTAAGTTACAGCCAGACGCTTGTGACCTTCGTGACCCCACCGAGCCATAGCAAGCTGACTTGAGAAGAAAAACTTTGTGACCCCGCCGAGCCACAGCAAACATCCCACATGTGCTTTCTGAACCGTTTCCCGCATTCTCCACCAAATGTGGCGTAGCGCCTACTGTGTGTGTAGGGGAACACTCGCTTGGCAGTGGATTAATGTAGTCAGGCACGGTTTTCCACACAAAACAGTCCATAGGGTTTATTTAAACATCATAAACCGCACCATAAGCCAGGTTGCACATAACCAGCTTATACACAGTCGTTTACTTCAACATGTGTGGCTTTACAAAGCATTCACTAGTCACTCCTGACTCTCTCCAGTCACCGGGTGACTGCACAGCTCAGTAACTGACCTTTGTCAGTGCACATAGTTCTTTCCTCATACCCGGGGTTACCTCTCAGGAGCTTCTGCTCCACAGGCTGACTCCTCGTCAGTCCAAGGTCTTCAACGAGACAGCGTCTTTATAAGTGTGGGGCCATCTTAGGCTCTGCACACACATGTGGCCTGTCCAGGTGCTATTCAGGACACTTGTCCAATACCCAGGCCACCAGGTCCAAGGTCTCACCACGTGCTCCAGGAATCCAATCCGACTCCCAGGATCTTCCAACACAGAGCTTCCAGGACCTTGCACCCTGAACCATTCAGGTACACACACTCTCTCCATGTGACCATCCAGAAGCACATAACAGCGTCACCTAGCTGTAACAGAGGTTACTGCATCACAGCCCTTAAATTACATAGCTATACCACACAAAATGCTGGAACGCCACACTGTACATGTTGGTAAGGCTTTGTGAGCAGCAGAGGTCAGTGGTTAAGTTCCAGGTCCAAAATGCTCATCTGTATTCTGGTCAGCCTTCTCACATCATAACTGAAGAGTGGGCAAGGATGTCTGACATTTGTGCGGTACTACAAGAATTTGAGGACTTCACAAAGATGGTGAGCGGCGATGATGCCATAGTCAGCGCAACAATCCCGCTTCTGTGCCTAGTTAAGCAGTCGCTGCTCACAATTGGACATGAAGGTTTGCATGTGTGGCGCCCCTGAGGGTTCAGTTGCCACAGAGGTACTGCACTTCACCCAGAGGTGTGGTATCCCACTTCCCAGGTAAGGTGGAGGCACTTGACAAGATTCTAACACCTTCACCCAACACACAACCTATAGCAGCCGGGCATCTGGATGTACCCTACGGGATGGTGATCTCAACCCTGTCTGGGTGGTAAAGGGTGTTAGGATGTGGGTGGAGCTAGTGGGATGAGAGCAAGAGAAGAGAGTTTAGTGAGGAGTCTTCCCGGAGGAGAGGAAGTGGATGGACGTTTGTGAAGCAGCTCACTGTCAGGAGGAGCTGCTAGGAGGGAAAGAGACGGAAGGAAGCTCCCTCAAGATTGAAGGGATCCTAGAGGCACGAGCAGCGACCATACTATCCGTGGGGCTCGTTCCACGCCGGCTAACGTCGGGTGGAGGGATCAGGTCGCAGTAGGCTGTGTTCACACACAGCTTTTTTTAGCGTTTACCACGGTTTTCACTATAAAACCGCTAAAAATAAGCTTCCCAGTCATTTCTATGCATTTTGCACTTTTTGTGCACATTGATGCGTTTTTTACCGCGAAAAAAACACATTGCGGTAAAAACCGCAGCATGCTAATTAATTTTGCAGATTTTTCCACGGTTTTGGCTTCTTCCATGCGGTTTGAAACCGCTGCGGAAAAAACCGCATCAAAAATGCATCAAAACCGCGCAAAAACCACCGCGGAAAAATAGTTGCGGTTTCTGGGAAGGGATTCAGGTTTTTGAGCAGAAATTTTCTGCAATGTGTGCACTTAGCCTATAGAGACTGGCCCTAAAACTAGTGGAGTGAACAACAAACTCAGCTAGATCAATCAGAGGCTAGCCAAATCCACAATTATTCGCTGAAAAGGCAGACACGTAGGATCCAGGGACCTAGAGGTTATTCCTGACAAGATCCGAGTCTGCTGGCTTGGGACACTGCTTGTGAAGGTGCTGGACAGGAGGGAGGAAATCAGCATAGTGTAGACGGCCAGGAAAGGAACACACTGAAGGGAGTTCTGGAAAGGTGTTCTCCATCTACCTGGGAGTTTGCTGGACCCCACACCTGGAGCATATATTCATGTACACAAGAACTGTGAGTAAAGTTTTGGAACTGCATACAGCTGTGCCCTCTAATTCTTCCTGCGTCACCTATCCAACTCTGCTACATCTATCATTATCGAGTACAACATCTTTTCTGTCACAACTGCCCTGGGACAAAAGCTCTGCCTGTGGAGAGCTATTCCAATGCTCTGCTGCATCACACTATCAGTCACAGAGGATCTGCACTGCAGTGCTGGTCACCTCTGACCAGAAACCACAGATGGTGTCACAAACTTATCTACACATAGACTTTATTCCTCATCAATTCTTATTTTTCCATGGACACTCAGGGCCACGGACCGGGTCCCTGCTGCCGCGACACATCCCTTTAAGACACTGGCCCGATACCGAGTCACCCACGACCCTGGGGGAGCTCACATGCTAACCAGGTGGGGAAGGAGGAAGACAACGCAGAGAGATTCTAGCCAGCCCAGCCTCATATCATCTGCTCAACGTGGATTGGGTAACAATGAGGAGGTGGACCCTTAGGAGTAGGAAGAGAGGAACAGGAGCTGGTGGCTAGCACAACACAGGATGGTAGCCACAAAAACTACATTTCGTCTCTCCTACATGGATGGGCTGAGGATGAGAATGAGTAGGAAGAGAGGGAGGCTGAGATGGAGAGTCGTCATCATGGTGGAGACAGGGAAGAGTTGGCTGTATGGAGTTTGGCATATATATGGAAGTGCTTTGAGCAGCAAGGTGGTGTGCTGGTGAAAGGGGAAAAAAGAAAAAAAAAAAACAACTTTTAAATCTTCTTCCTGAGCGAGTGTGAACAAGCTGAGTGTGACCTGAGCGTAAGTGCGAACTGTGGTAAGTGTGTGACTTGAAATTCAGTGAAGAGGTATTTGGAAAACCTATTACAAATACCTGTGTGAGTTGCTGAATTGTAGGTTGCTGAGTGCTTTCTACCTGTTCAATTTTTGGGGGGCTTTGGGGGCTTGTTTAACCTATATTTTCTCTCTTCAGGGTTAATCTTTTCTTTTACTATCTGTGTTTTTAAGGGTAAACTATATTGCATTTAAATCTAGAGGTGTAACTATATTCACAAGGGGTTAATTAAGGGTGGGAGTTCATACAGTAATTAAGGGTTTATAAGGGGCAGCTGGTTGGGGCTCAACTCCTTTTGGAAGTGCATTGAGCAGCAAGGTGGTGTGCTGGTGAAAGGGGAAAAAAAAACAAAAAAAAAAACAACTTTTAAATCTTCTTCCTGAGCGAGTGTGAACGAGCTGAGTGTGACCTGAGTGTAAGTGCGAACTGTGGTAAGTGTGTGACTTGAAATTCAGTGACTTTAGATTCAGGGAGTTTCCAAGGGAGGTCTTACTGAATTGCTGTTATATTAATACTTTTTTTTTTTTTTTTTTTTAATTTATTTTTGCTTATCTTATTGTCTGGTGCAATCCCCATTAGGATGTGCTCCACTATTGCCAATGCCATCCAGTGCACGTATTGCCGCATGTATGAAATCATTGAACAGCCGGTCGAGGGTGCATACTGCTGTGCAAGATGTGAGCACGTTATGCATTTGGAAGCCCAGATACTGGATCTAAATGTGCAGCTGGCAACACTGAGATCCATAGACAATATGGAAAGGAGTCTTCTGCTCACTGAGCAGACGCTCAATGGGATAGATGAGGGGGGGATGCTAGGTTGGAGCTGCAGGACAATGAAGCAGCTAGCTGGGTGACAGTTAGAAGGCGGGGTAGAGGGAAGAGCACCAGGGAGGCTAGTCCTGATCTGGCACACCCCAATAAGTTTGCTAAGTTGGCAGATGAGGGGAGTGTTGGTGCAGGAGTAGCACTGCTGCAGCAAGGCATGTCCTCTGAAAGCCGGAGGAGTGTCTGCTCCAGTAAGGGGGGAAATAGGAGAGCAGGGCAGGCCAGACAGGTTCTGGTAGTGGGAGACTCAATTATTAGGGGAACAGATAGGGCAGTCTGTCACAAAGACAGGGAACATCGAACAGTGTGCTGCCTACCTGGTGCTCGAGTCCGACACATCGCTGATCGGGTTGACAGATTACTGGGAGGGGCTGGAGAGGATCCAGCGGTCATGGTGCACATTGGCACAAATGACAAAGTTAGAGGTAGGTGGAAGGTCCTTAAAGATGATTTCAGGGAATTAGGCTGTAAGCTTAAAGCAAGGACCTCCAAGGTGGTATTTTCGGAAATACTTCCTGTACCACGTGCCACGCCAGAGAGGCAACGGGAGATTAGGGAGGTTAATAAGTGGCTCAGGAATTGGTGTAGGAAGGAGGGGTTTGGGTTCCTGCAGAACTGGGCCGACTTCTCAGTTGGCTACAGGTTCTACGCTAGGGACAGGCTGCACCTCAATGGGGAGGGTGCAGCTGTGCTGGGGGAGAAAATGGCTAGAAGGTTGGAGGAGTGTTTAAACTAGGGACGAGGGGGAGGGTATTCCTTTTATAGGAGGGGAAGACAGTGCAGATAGAGACCTGGGCACAAATAATGACATTGGGGGTGGGGGTGGCATGGGGGGTGGGGTTAGAACAGTTAATAATTTAAGAAAGAATAGAGGTACAGAGAGATACATAAAGGTCATGTATACTAATGCCAGAAGTCTCGCCAACAAAATGGAGGAATTGGAGTTAATGTTGTTGGAACATAATTATGACATGGTGGGGATATCTGAGACATGGCTGGATGAGAGCCATGACTGGGCTGTTAATTTACAGGGCTATAGTCTGTTCAGAAATGACCGTACAAATAAGCGAGGGGGAGGCGTGTGTTTATATGTAAAATCATCCTTAAAACCCATCCTTCGTGATAATATATATGAATCTAATGAAAATGTAGAGTCCCTGTGGGTAGAGATAAGGGGAGGGGGGAAAAATAATAAATTACTGATAGGGGTTTGTTATAAGTCTCCAAAAATAATGGAAGCTACAGAGAATA
Source organism: Dendrobates tinctorius (assembly GCF_039654945.1). Classification (NCBI taxonomy): domain Eukaryota; kingdom Metazoa; phylum Chordata; class Amphibia; order Anura; family Dendrobatidae; genus Dendrobates; species Dendrobates tinctorius. The sequence goes on along the minus strand of NW_027361827.1, from coordinate 24,587,589 downwards.
TCCTCATAAAGCAAATAGATGAAGCAGCGACTCAAGGAGAAGTCATTATTATGGGGGACTTCAACTACCCTGAAATACATTGGGGAACCGAAACCTGCAGTTCCAGCAAAGGTAATAGGTTTTTGACTACTATGAGAGACCATTACCTTTCACAACTGGTTCAGGACCCAACAAGAGGGGGGGCACTGCTAGACCTAATATTAACCAACAGGCCAGACCGCATATCAAATGTAAGGGTTGAGGGTCACTTGGGTAATAGTGATCACAAATTAATAAGTTTTCATGTATCCTTTAATAAGATGTGTAGTAGAGGGGTTACAAGGACACTAAACTTCAGGAAGGCAAATTTCCAACGGATGAGAGATGATCTTGGTGCAATTAACTGGGACGATATCCTGAGACATAAAAATACACAAAGAAAATGGGAGATGTTTATTAGCATCCTGAATAGGACCTGTGCACAATATATACCGTATGGGAATAAACATGCGAGAAATAGGAGGAAACCACTATGGCTAAATAGAGCTGTAAGGGGCGCAATAAGAGATAAAAATAAAGCATTTAGAGAATTAAAGCAAGTAGGTAGTGATGAGGCATTAAATAAATACAGAAGATTAAATAAATTCTGTAAAAAGCAAATCAAGACAGCAAAGATTGAGACAGAGAGACTCATTGCCAGAGAAAGTAAAAATAATCCCAAAATATTCTTTAACTACATAAATAGTAAGAAGCTAAAAAATGATAGTATTGGTCCCCTTAAAAATAGTCTGGGTGAAATGGTGGATGAGGATGAGGAAAAAGCCAATATGCTAAATGACTTTTTTTCATCAGTATTTACACAAGAAAATCCCATGACGGATAACATGATCAGGGATAAAAATTCTCCATTAAATGTCACCTGCTTAACCCAGCAGGAAGTACGGCGGCGTCTACAAATCACTAAAATTGACAAATCTCCGGGCCCGGATGGGATACACCCCCGAGTACTGCAGGAATTAAGCACAGTCATAGATAGACCACTATTTTTAATCTTTAAAGATTCCATAATAACAGGGTCTGTACCACAGGACTGGCGTATAGCAAATGTGGTGCCAATATTCAAAAAGGGGACAAAAACTGAACTTGGAAATTATAGGCCAGTAAGTTTAACCTCAACTGTGGGTAAAATCCTGGAGGGTTTTCTAAGAGATACTATACTGGAGTATCTGGAGAGGAATAACCTTATGACCTAATATCAACATGGGTTTACAAGAGACCGTTCCTGTCAGACTAATCTGATAAGCTTTTATGAAGAGGTAAGTTCCAGACTGGACCAAGGGAATGCAGTGGACGTGGTGTACATGGACTTTTCAAAAGCTTTTGATACGGTGCCACACAAAAGGTTGATACATAAAATGAGAACAATGGGGATAGGGGAAAATATGTGTAGGTGGGTTAAGAGCTGGCTCAGGGATAGGAAACAAAGGGTAGTTATTAATGGAGCACACTCGGACTGGGTCACGGTTAGCAGTGGGGTACCACAGGGGTCAGTTTTGGGCCCGCTTCTTTTTAACATATTTATTAATGACCTTGTAGGGGGCATAGAGAGTAGAATTTCAATATTTGCAGATGACACTAAACTCTGCAGGGTAATTAATACAGAGGAGGACAATTTTATATTACAGGAGGATTTATGTAAACTAGAAGCTTGGGCTGATAAATGGCAAATGAGCTTTAATGGGGATAAATGTAAGGTCATGCACTTGGGTAGAACGAACAAGTTGTATAATTATGTGCTTAATTGTAAAACACTGGGCAAAACAGTCACTGAAAAAGACCTGGGTGTATGGGTGGACGACAAACTCACATTTAGTGGCCAGAGTCAAGCAGCTGCTGCAAAGGCAAATAAAATAATGGGATGCATTAAAAGAGGCATAGATGCTCATGAGGAGAACATAATTTTACCTCTATATAAGTCACTAGTGCGACCACACTTAGAATACTGTGTACAGTTCTGGTCTCCGGTGTATAAGAAAGACATAGCTGAACTGGAGCGGGTGCAGAGAAGAGCGACCAAGGTTATTAGGGAACTAGGGGGTCTGCAATACCAAGACAGGTTATTACACTTGGGGTTATTTAGTTTGGAGAATCGAAGGCTTAGGGGTGATCTTATTACAATGTATAAATATATGTGGGGACAATACAAAGACCTTTCTAATGATCTTTTTACTCTTAGACCTGTGACGGGGACAAGGGGGCATCCTCTACGTCTGGAGGAAAGAAGGTTTAAGCATACTCACAGGCGCGGATTCTTTACTGTAAGAGCAGTGAGACTATGGAACTCTCTGCCATATGATGTTGTAATGAGTGATTCCCAACTAAAATTTAAGAAGGGACTGGATGCCTTTCTTGAAAAGTATAATATTACAGGGTATATACACTAGTTTCCTTGATATTGCGTTGATCCAGGGAGCTAGTCTGATTGCCGTATGTGGAGTCGGGAAGGAATTTTTTTCCCCAATGTGAAGCTTACTGTTGCCACATGGGTTTTTTTTGCCTTCCTCTGGATCAACATGTTAGGGCAAGTTAGGATAGGATATGGGTTGAACTAGATGGACTTAAAGTCTCCCTTCAACCTTAATTACTATGTTACTATGTATGTCAGACTTTATGTACTGCTGCCTTTACCGTGACCCTCACATTCCATTCATCTTGACCAAAATAGTACTTGTTGTTCACCTTCTAAGAACCACGCTACGAGAACTTTGCATCTTTTCTTCCTGAGGTGGAGAGGTCTTCTAAAATGGTGCTATATCAGAAGGCCATTTTGGAAAATATGTTGATAAAATTCACATCTGACAATGCTAGCAGCAGGGGGAAGCTTCCTTACCCAGCCAAGGAGGATAGCCCAGGAGACACACACAGCAGAGACAGGGGAACACTGTCAAAGGCATCGGACAATTTCATGACACCAGCCCAGCGTCCAGGGCCAGATGACCAGGTATTTTTGACAAGGAGGGAAAAGCTGACTAAACCAACATACTCCCTGCTTTCTCTGCGACTTTCAACTATTGGGTCTCAAAGATGGACACCTGGCGTGAACGGTCCCTCTATGCCTTGGAGATGCCGTGCTGCCCTGCCGCTAGCGTCTTGTCTGAATGGGATTTTAGTGCCGCCAAAGGGTCATAACAGACAGGCGCTTTAGCCTGTTAACTGAGAATTCTGACATGCTTACTCTCATAAAAATGAACAAAAGACTGGATTAGCCCACACTTTTCCACACCACCAGATGAAAGCAGCATATAAAGTGTTTGTAATATTCAATATTTGAATGAGGCCCACAAGTTGATGACTTTCAGGGGTCTATGGATGACCCTCATTATAATTTTTGCCTGGCTTTGCACTTTCTACAAAGCTTTTATGACTGTTTAACCCCTTTCTGACATCAGACGTACTATCCCGTCCATGGGACCCGGGCCACTATGCCCATGGACGGGATAGTAGATCTAGCGCGATCAGCGGCGCTCACGTGGTGAGCGCCACTGATCGCGGCCGGGTGTCAGCTGATTATCACAGCTGATACTGGGCACAATGTGTCAGGGGTGGTCACGGACCACCCCGAAACGTTAACCCCTTGCACACCGCGATCAAACACGATCGCGGTGTACCGCGGGTTAGAGGGAAGCATCGGCAGGGAGGGGGCCCCTCCGTGCTTCCCTGAGCCCTCCACAGCAGTGCAATGTGCAGCGCTGCTGCGGGTGGCTCCATCACTGCAGGTCCCCGAATCCAAGATGGCGACGGGGACCTTCGGGGGCCTGCAGGAAGCTGGCTTCCTCAGTGCCCGCAAAGCGCAGGCACGAGGAAGCAAACTGCAGTGCCTGTGACAGATCGCTGATCTGTCACAGTGATCTGTGATGTGACGGATCAGCGATCTGTCACATGACAGTTATGTCCCCCCTGGGACAATGTAATAAAGTTAAAAAAAAAAAAAGTGTAAAAATATCGCTAAATAAATTAAAAAAAAAAAATTCCCTAATAAATTCATTTTTTGGAAATAAAAAAAAAAAACAATAAAAGTACACATATTTGGTATCGCCGCGTCCATAACGACCTGCCCTATAAAACTGTCCCATTAGTTAACCCCTTTAGCAAACCCCTTAAGAAATAAAAAATAATGATTTATTATCGTACCGCCGAATAAAAAGTGCAATAACGCGCGATCAAAAAGACGCATATAAATATCGATGGTACCACTGAAAACGACATCTCGTCCCTCAAAAAACGAGCCTCCATACAGAATCTTCAGCAAAAAAATATAAAAGTTATAGCTCGCAGAATAAAGCGATGCAAAAATAATTATTTTTTATATAAAATTGTTTTCATTGCATAAAAGCGCCAAAACATAAAAAACGACCTAAATGAGGTATCGCTGTAAACATACCGACCCGAAGAATAAAACTGTCTTATCAATTTCACCGCACGCGGAACGGTGTAAACGCACCCCCAAAAGAAATTCATGAAACGCTGGTTTTTGTTCATTCTGCGTCCCAAAAATCGGAATAAAAAGCGACCAAAAGATGTAATGTGCCCGAATATAATACCAATAAAAACGTCAACTCGTCCCACAAAAAATAAGACCTTACATGACTCTGTGGGTCAAAATATGGAAAAATTATAGCTCTCAATATGTGGTGATGCAAAAACTATTTTTACAATAAAAAGCGTCTTTTAGCGTGCGACAGCTGCCAAACATAAAAACCGCCATAAATAGTAAATCAAACCCCCCGTTATTACCCCCTTAGTTAGGGAAAAATAATAAAATTAAAAGAAAATGTATTTATTTCCATTTTCCCATTAGGGCTAGGGTTAGGGCTAGGGTTAAGGCTAGGGCTAGGGCTAAAGTTAGGGCTGAGATTAGGGTTAGGGGTGTGTTGGGGTTAGGGTTGGAGTTAGAATTGGGGGTTTCCATGTTTGGGCACATCAGGTGGTCTCCAAATGCAACATGGCGTCTGATCTCAATTCCTGCCAATTCTGCGTTGAAAAAGTCAAATGGTGCTCCTTCCCTTCCAAGCTCTGCCATGCGCCCAAACAGTGTTTTACCCCCACACATAGGGTATCAGCCTACTCAGGACAAATTGCAAAACAACTTTTGGGGTCCAATTTCTCCTGTTACCCATAGGAAAATAAAAAATTGGGGGCAAAGATATAATTTTTGTGGGAAAAAATGATTTTTTTATTTTCACGCCCGGGCGTTATAAAGTTCTGTGAAGCACTTGGGGGTTAAAAGTGCTCACCACACATCTAGATAAGTTCCTTGGGAGGTCTAGTTTCCAAAATGGGGTCACTTGTGGGGAGTTTCAATAGTTTAGGTACATCAGGGGCTCTCCAAACGCACATGACACCCGCAGAGCATTCCATCAAAGTCTGCATTCCAAAACCTCACTGCTTCCCTTCCGAGCCCTGACGTGTGCCCATACAGTAGTTTCCTCCCACATATGGGATATCAGCGTACTCAGGACAAAATGATCAACAACTTTTGGGGTCCAATTTCTCCTGGTACCCTTGGTAAAATAAAAAAATTGGTGACTAAAAGATCATGTTTGTTGAAAAAATACGATTTTTTTATTTTCACGCCCGGGCGTTATAAACTTCTGTGAAGCACTGGGGGGTTCAAAGTGCTCACCACACATCTAGATAAGTTCCTTGGGGGGTATAGTTTCCAAAATGGTGTCGTTTGTGGGGGGGTTTTCACTGTTTTGGTACATCAGGGGCTTTCCAAACGCGACATGGTGTCCGATCTCAATTCCAGCCAAAAACGTCAAATGGCGCTGCTTCCCTTCCTAGCTCTGCCATGCGCCCAAATAGTGGTTTATCCCCACATGTGGGGTATCAGCGTACTCAGGACAAATTGCACAATAACTTTTAGGGTCCTGTTTTGGTACATCAGGGGCTTTCCAAACGCGACATGGCGTCCGATCTGAATTCCAGCCAATTATGCATTGAAAAAGTCAAACGGCGCTCCTTCCCTTCTGAGCTCTGCCATGCGCCGAAACAGTGGTTCCCCCCCACATATCAGGTATCAGCGTACTCAGGACAAATTGCACAATTACTTTTGCTGCCCAATTTCTCCTGTTACCCTTGGTGAAATAAAAAAATTGAACCTGAATTATTTTTGTGAAAAAAAGTTAAATGTTCATTTTTTTTTAAATATTCAAAAAATTCCTGTGACGCACCTGAAGGGTTAATAAACTTCTTGAATGTGGTTTTGAGCACCTTAAGGGGTGCAGTTTTTAGAATGGTGTCACTTTTAGGTATTTTCTATCATATAGACCCCTCAAAGTGGCTTCAAATGTGATGTGGTCCGTAAAAATAAAATGGTGTTGCAAAAATGAGAAATCGCTGGTCAACTTTTAACCCTTATAACTTCCTAACAAAAAAAAATTTTGGTTCCAAAATTGTGCTGATGTAAAGAAAACATGTGGGAAATGTTACTTATTAAGTTTTTTGTGTGCTGTATCTCTGTGATTTAAGGGCATAAAAATTCAAAGTTGGAAAATTGCGAAATTTTCAAAATTTTCCATTTTTTTCACAAATAAACGCAAGTTATTTGAATGAAATTTTACCACTAACATGAAGTACAAAATGTCACGAGAAAACAGAATCACCAGGATCCATGGAAGCGTTCCAGAGTTATTACCTCATAAAGGGACAGTGGTCAAAATTGTAAAAACTGGCCTGGTCATGAACGTGCAAACCACCCTTGGGGGTGAAGGGGTTAAGTACATCAAATAGATTTTCAAAATATTTACATTCTAAATTTCTTTATGGATTCAAAGAGTCATCCATACAGTTTAACACGGTTATTGTTGCATTTCGGTGGTACAGTTGTGGCCAAAAGTATTGACACCCCTGCAATTTTGTCAGATAATACTCAGTTTCTTCCTGAAAATGATTGCAAACACAAATTCTTTGGTATTATTATCTTCATTTAATTTGTCTTAAATGAAAAAACAAAGAAAATGAAGCAAAAAGCAAAACATTGATCATTTCACACAAAACTCCAAAAATGGGCCGGACAAAAGTATTGGCACCCTCAGCCTAATACTTGGTTGCACAACCTTTAGCCAAAATAACTGCGACCAACCACTTCCGGTAACCATCAATGAGTTTCTTACAATGCTCTGCTGGAATTTTAGACCATTCTTCTTTGGCAAACTACTCCAGGTCCCTGATATTTGAAAGGTGCCTTCTCCAAACTGCCATTTTTAGATCTCTCCACAGGTGTTCTATGGGATTCAGGTCTGGACTCATTGCTGGCCACCTTAGAAGTCTCCAGTGCTTTCTCTCAAACCATTTTCTAGTGCTTTTTGAAGTGTGTTTTGGGGGGTCATTGTCCTGCTGGAAGACCCATGACCTCTGAGGGAGACCCAGCTTTCTCACACTGGGCCCTACATTATGCTGCAAAATTTGCTGGTAGTCTTCTGACTTCATAATGCCATGCACACGGTCAAGCAGTCCAGTTCCAGAGGCAGCAAAGCAACCCCAAAACATCAGGGAACCTCCGCCATGTTTGACTGTAGGGACCGTGTTCTTTTCTCTGAATGCCTCTTTTTTCTCCTGTATACTCTATGTTTATGCCTTTGCCCAAAAAGCTCTACTTTTGTCTCATCTGACCAGAGAACATTCTTCCAAAACGTTTTAGGCTTTTTCAGGTAAGTTTTGTTAAACTCTGTTAAACTCCAGCCTGGCTTTTTATGTCTCGGGGTAAGAAGTGGGGTCTTCCTGGGTCTCCTACCATACAGTCCCTTTTCATTCAGACGCCGACGGATAGTACGGGTTGACACTGTTGTACCCTCGGACTGCAGGGCAGCTTGAACTTGTTTGGATGTTAGTCGAGGTTCTTTATCTAACATCCGCACAATCTTGCGTTGAAATCTCTTGTCAATTTTTCTTTTCCGTCCACATCTAGGGAGGTTAGCCACAGTGCCATGGGCTTTAAACTTCCTGATGACACTGCGCATGGTAGACACAGGAACATTCAGGTCTTTGGAGATGGACTTGTAGCCTTGAGATTGCTCATGCTTCCTCACAATTTGGTTTCTCAAGTCCTCAGACAGTTCTTTGGTCTTCTTTCTTTTCTCCATGCTCAATGTGGTACACACAAGGACACAGGACAGAGGTTGAGTCAACTTTAATCCATGTCAACTGGCTGCAAGTGTGATTTAGTTATTGCCAACACCTGTTAGGTGCCACAGGTATGTTACAGGTGCTGTTAATTACACAAATTAGAGAAGCATCACATGATTTTTCGAACAGTGCCAATACTTTTGCCCACCCTCTTTTTTATGTTTGGTGTGGAATTATATCCAATTTGGCTTTAGGACAATTCTTTTTGTGCTTTTTCATTTAAGACAAATTAAATGAAGATAATAATACCAAAGAATTTGTGTTTGCCATCATTTTCAGGAAGAAACTGAGTATTATCTGACAAAATTGCAGGGGTGTCAATACTTTTGGCCACAACTGTATGTAAAACATACAAAAAGTGTTGAAAAATATTTCTGGTCTTGATTACTCATCCATAGACTATTACATGCTTTCTGTCACATTTTGGTGGTATATACCGTATTTTTCGGACCATAAGACTCACTTTTTTCACCCAAAATTTTGGGGGAAAGTGGGGGGTGCGTCTTATGGTCAAAATATACGGTATATGACATATGTAAAGAAGAGGGCCACCTTTCCGCCTCCTCCGCTTGTGCCGCGGGGCTCTGTAGTGCGGTTGTGGCAGCGGGCTGTGCTCCGATGCAGGGGTAGCTGCTCTCTGTGCTCCGGTGCAGGGGCGGCGGCTCCGCCGGCATTTCCTCCACGCCCGGAGGCCCCTGCACATCCCTTGCTGGCTGCCACCATGTTGCGGTGGCCTCCGGGAAGATGGACGCCGGGAAGATGGCCGCCCGTCCGGGGATGGCGCATACGCAGATTCAGATCTCGTCCCGAGATCTCGGGGGACGAGATCTCGTTGCCGAGATTTGAATCTCGTCCCCCGAGATCTCGGGACGAGATCTGCACATGCGCCGTCCCCGGACCGGCGGCCATCTTCCCGGCGTCCATGTTCCCGGAGGCCACCGCAACATGGCGGCGGCCAGCAAGGGATATGCGGGGGCCTCCGGGCTTGGAGGAAATGCCGGCGGAGCCGCCGCCGCCCCTGCATTGGAGCACAGAGAACCGCCACCCTCACCCTACAGAGCCCACCTGCTCCAGCCCCAGCACAGCACAGCTGCCCCAGCACAGCTGACCCAGCACAGCCCAGCTGCCCCAGCCCCAGCAAAGCACAGCTGCCCCAGCACAGCCCAGCTGCCCCAGCACAGCTGCTCCAGCCCAGTCCAGCTGCCACAGCCCAGCTGCCCCAGCACAGCTGCCCCAGCCCCAGCACAGCTGCCACAGCCCAGCTGCCCCAGCCCAGCCCAGCTGCCCCAGTACAGCCCAGCTGCTCCAGCACAACCAACCTTCCCCAGCACAGAGCCGCCACCGCACGAACCTGGACCACTGAATGACCCCTGTAACCACTCCTCCACCTGTGCCGGATCCCTTCCCAGGAAAGCTGAATTCGGACTGTAATACGGACCCCCATTTGACACATTATTATTTTTTTCCCTATTTTCCTTCTGAAAATTGGGGTGCGTCTTATGGTCCGGTGCATCTTATAGTCCGAAAAATACGGTAACAGTCCAAAAAAGTATTTAGAAATTTTGCTTGGTTACATTTCTTACCCATACCCTATTCTGTGGTACATTTTTTTGGAAATATAACACTCAAAAAAAGCATTTAACTCCTTCATGACAACCAATACGTATTTTTACTGACCTGAGATATAAGGGAATATCTTCCCCAAACAGGTGACAATCCAGCAGCTGTCAGCTTTCCACTATATCTGACAACTTGCTGTATCACAAATGATCAGTGTTGGCACCGTCCATATCTGCTTAACCCCTTAGTTGCTGCTGTCAAAAGTGACTACATCAAATACATGGTTAATAGATTGTGGGGGCTTGCACTTTAATCTAATTGACACACCGAGATCATGATTGTGTGGTCCTGATGTTTGCCATAGCATTTCATGGCCAAATAGCGGCCGTAGAGTCTGCCGGCTACAGCGGCCAGTCCAGAAGTTAGTGACATTTAGGTGGTAAACAAATGCTTTTTCATTCCGGCTATACCACTTTGCATTAATTCCTGAAAATCACCTGAAGGGTTAATAAACTACCTGACAGCAGTTTTCAATATGTCAGGGGGTGCCGTTTTTAAAATGGTATCACGTTTGGGGTTTTCCAATATATAGCACCCCCAAAGTCACTTCAAACTTGGATAGGTCCCTCAAAAAAATAAATTTTGTAAATTTCCTTGAAAAAATGAAAAATTACTGCTACATTTTTAAACCTCCTAAAAGGCTAACAAAATAAATTTGCGTTTTAAAAATGGTGCTCATGTAAAGCAGGCATGAGGGAAATGTTATTTATTAATGTTTTTCTGTGGTATGACTATCTGGATTAAAGGGATATTAATTCAAAGTTTGAAAATTGCAATTTTTTTACATTTTTGTCAAGTTTCTGATATTTTTTATAAGTAAACACAAAACATATCAATCTAGATTTACTATTATCATAAATTATAATGTGCCACGAAAAAGCAGTCTCAAAATCACTGGGATTTGTTGAAGCATTCCAGAGTTATGACCACATAAAGTGACATTGGTCAGAATTTAAAAAATTGGCCCGTTCATGAAGGGGTTAACCCCTTCACGACCCATGACGCCTACGTAGGCGTCATGAAAAGCAGTGCCCAAACGACCTATGACGCCTACGTAGGCGTCATGCTATAAATAGCCCCTCGCACACAAAGGACCCTTCAGAGTTAACACCTGGGGGGTGTGGCTTAGCCCCCACATGCCTACGATCGCTCTGATTGGCAGTTTCACTTTTAACAGCCAATCAGAGCGATTGTAATATTTCACCAATGAAAATTGTTGAAATATTACAATCCAGCCATGGCCGATGCTGAAATAGCATCGGACATGGCTGGACACCGAGACCCGACCCCCCCCCCCCACACCGACTGACGGCACCGATCGGCTGCCGCCACCGTCTGACGGCACCGATCGGCAGCCGCCGTCATGATCTGCCCCTCCGCCTTCCCTCCGCCCCCCCAGCCCTCTGATCGCCCCTCCGATCACCCACTCTCACCCTCCTTTGTGCCTCCGACCTCCCGCTATCCGTCCCGGTGTCCTGCCGTCCAGCGTCATGGGCGCCGCCATCTTGCAAGATGGCGGGCGCATGCGCAGTGCGCCGAATCGAATCTGCAACGCTGCAGATTCATTCATTTATTTTGATCACTATGATAAACTTTCATAGTGATCAAAATAAATAAAAAGTAAATCACCGCCCCCTTATCACCCCCATAGGTAGGGACAAATAATAAAATATTTATTTTTTTTTTCCATTAGGGTTAGGTCCAGGGCTAGGGTTAGGGTTAGGGTTAGGGCCAGGGTTAGGGCTAGGGTTGGACTAAGGGTTAGGGTTGGACTAAGGGTTAGGGTTGGACTAAGGGTTAGGGTTGGACTAAGGGTTAGGGTTGGGATTACGGTTAGGCTTGTGGTTAGGGTTAGAGTTGGGATTTCGTTAGGGGTGTGTTGGGATTAGGGTTGTGGTTAGGGTTATGATTAGGGTTAGGGGTGTGTTGGGGTTAGGGTTGGAGATAGAATTGAGGGGTTTCCACTGTTTAGGCACATCAGGGGCTGTCCAAACGCGACATGGAGCCACCATTTATTCCAGCCAATTTTGCGTTCAAAAAGTCAAACGGTGCTCCCTCCATTTCGAGCCCCGACGTGTGCCCAAACAGTGGTGTACCACCACTTATGGGGTTATCAGGGTACTCAGGAAAAATTGCACAACAACTTTGGGGGTCTAATTTCTCCTGTTACCCTTGGGAAAATAAAAAAATGGGGGCTAAAATAATTATTTTTGTGGAAAAAAAAGATTTTTTATTTTCACAGTTCTGCGTTATAAACTTCTGTGAAGCACTTGGGGGTTCAACGTGCTCACCACACATCTAGATAAGTTCCTTGGGGGGGTCTAGTTTCCAAAATGGGGTCACTTGTGGGGGGTTTCCACTGTTTAGGTACATCAGGGGCTCTGCAAACGTAACATGACGCCCACAGACCATTCCATCAAGTCTGCATTTCAAAACGTCACTACTTCCATTCCGAGCCCCAACGTGTCCCCGAACAGTGGTCCCCCCCCCATATATGGGGTATCAACGTACTCAGGACAAACTGGACAACAACTTTTGGGGTCCAATTTATCCTGTTACCCTTGTGAAAATAAAAAATAGTGGGCTAAAAATTTATTTTTTGAGGGAAAAAAAAATATTTTTATTTTAACGGCTCTGCGTTATAAACTTCTGCGTAGCACCTGGGGGTTCAAAGTGCTCACTATGCATCTAGATAAGTTCCTTAGGGGGTCTAGTTTCCAAAATGGGGTCATTTGTGGGGGAGCTCCAAAGTTTACGCACACAGGGGCTCTGCAAACACAACATGGTGTCCGCTAACGATTGGAGCTAATTTTCCATTCAAAAAGTCAAATGACGCTCCTTCCCTTCTGAGCCATGCCGTGCGCTCAAACAGTGGTTTTCCCCCACATATGGGGTACCAGTGTACTCAGGACAAACTGGACAACAACTTTTGGGGTCCAATTTATCCTGTTACCTTTGGGAAAATAAAAAATAGCGGGCTAAAAAAATCATTTTTGAGGAAAAAAAATTATTTTTTTATTTTCACTGCTCTGCGTTATAAACTTCTGTGAAGCACTTGGGGGTTCAAAGTGCTCACCACACATCTAGATAAGTTCCTTCGGGGGGTCTAGTTTCCAAAATGGGGTCACTTGTGGGGGAGCTCCAATGTTTAGGCACACAGGGGCTCTCCAAATGCAACATGGTGTCCGCTAATGTAATTTTCCAATCAAAAAGTCACAAGGCGCTCCTTCCCTTCCGGGCCTTGCGGTGCGCCCAAACAGTGGTTTATGACCACATATGAGATGTTGATGTACTCAGGAGAAATTGCCCAACAAATTTTAGGATCCATTTTATCCTGTTACCCATGTGAAAATGAAAAAACTGATGCTAAAATAAAATTTTGGTTGGAAAAATTAAAATGTCCATTTTTTCATTCCATGTTGCTTTAGTTCCTGTGAAGCACCTGAAGGGTTAATAATCTTCTTGAATGTAGTTTTGAGTAGCTTGAGGGGTGCAGTTTTTAGAATGGTGACACCTTTGGGTATTTTCTGCCATTTAGACCCCTCAAAGTGACTTCAAATGTGAGGTGGTCCCTAAAAAAAATGGTTTTGTAAATTTTGTTGTAAAAATGAGAAATTGCTGGTCAACTTTTAACCCTTATAACTTCCTAACGAAAAAAAAATGTTGTTTCCAAAATTGTGCTGATGTAAAGTAGACATGTGGGAAATGTTATTTATTAACTATTTTGTGTCACATAACTCTCTGGTTTAACAGAATAAAAATTCAAAATTTGAAAATTGCAAAATTTTCGCCAAATTTCCATTTTTTTCACAAATAAACGCAAAAATTATCGACCTAAATTTACCACTATCATGAAGCCCAATATGTCACGAAAAAACAATCTCGGAATCGCTAGGATACGTTGAAGCGTTCCTGAGTTATTACCTCATAAAGGGACACTGGTCAGAATTGCAAAAAATGGCCAGGTCATTAAGGTCAAAATAGGCTGGGTCATGAAGGGGTTAAAAATGTTGCTGGGTTACATTTCTTCAAAAAAAGTGTTAAATTTGTTTGGCTGTGTTAAATTTCTCACCCATACACTATTCTGTCTTCTGCGGTACATTGTTATTATCTAACCCTCCAAAAATTTTCAAAACACAAAAAGAATTGTCCTAAAGCCAAATTGGATATAATTCCACACCAAACATAAAAAAGAGGGTGGGCAAAAGTATTGGTACTGTTTGAAAAATCATGTGATGCTTCTCTAATTTGTGTAATTAACAGCACCTGTAACTTACCTGTGGCACCTAACAGGTGTTGGCAATAACTAAATCACACTTGCAGCCAGTTGACATGGATTAAAGTTGACTCAACCTCTGTCCTGTGTCCTTGTGTGTACCACATTGAGCATGGAGAAAAGAAAGAAGACCAAAGAACTGCCTGAGGACTTGAGAAACCAAATTGTGAGGAAGCATGAGCAATCTCAAGGCTACAAGTCCATCTCCAAAGACCTGAATGTTCCTGTGTCTACCGTGCGCAGTGTCATCAAGAAGTTTAAAGCCCATGGCACTGTGGCTAACCTCCCTAGATGTGGACGGAAAAGAAAAATTGACAAGAGATTTCAACGCAAGATTGTGCGGATGTTGGATAAAGGACCTCGACTAACATCCAAACAAGTTCAAGCTGCCCTGCAGTCCGAGGGTACAACAGTGTCAACCTGTACTATCTGTCGGTGTCTGAATGAAAAGGGACTGTATGGTAGGAGACCCAGGAAGACCCCACTTCTTACCCCGAGACATAAAAAAGCAAGGCTGGAGTTTAACAAAACTTACCTGAAAAAGCCTAAAACGTTTTGGAAGAATGTTCTCTGGTCAGATGAGACAAAAGTAGAGCTTTTTGGGCAAAGGCATCAACATAGAGTTTACAGGAGAAAAAAAGAGGCATTCAAAGAAAAGAACACGGTCACTACAGTCAAACATGGCGGAGGTTCCCTGATGTTTTGGGGTTGCTTTGCTGCCTCTGGCACTGGACTGCTTGACCGTGTGCATGGCATAATGAAGTCTGAAGACTACCAACAAATTTTGCAGCATAATGTAGGGCCCAGTGTGAGAAAGCTGGGTCTCCCTCAGAGGTCATGGGTCTTCCAGCAGGACAATGACCCAAAACACACTTCAAAAAGCACTAGAAAATGGTTTGAGAGAAAGCACTGGAAACTTCTAAGGTGGCCAGCAATGAGTCCAGACCTGAATCTCATAGAACACCTGTGGAGAGATCTAAAAATGGCAGTTTGGAGAAGGCACCCTTCAAATATCAGGGACCTGGAGCAGTTTGCCAAAGAAGAATGGTCTAAAATTCCAGTAGAGCATTGTAAGAAACTCATTAAAGGTTACCGGAAGCGGTTGGTCGCAGTTATTTTGGCGAAAGGTTGTGCAACCAAGTATTAGGCTGAGGGTGCCAATACTTTTGTCTGGCCCATTTTTGGAGTTTTGTGTGAAATGATCAATGTTTTGCTTTTTGCTTCATATTCTTTTGTGTTTTTTCATTTAAGACAAATTAAATGAAGATAATAATACCAAAGAATTTGTGTTTTCAATCATTTTCAGGAAGAAACTGAGTATTATCTGACAGAATTGCAGGGGTGTCAATACTTTTGGCCACAACTGTACATGACATAGCCATTCAAAAAAGTGCTAACGACGAGAAGAGTGCAATAAAAATGTAATTTTTTTGGGGGGGTATCTCACATAGTCCTCTGGAGATCACCCTCATAAGGCAGCATAGGAGGACAGGGATCAGTGAGATTGTTCAGTCCCTAATATACTCTATCGTATCCCAAGTGCAGGCCTCCCACTCTAACAAGGGCAGTACCTGAGTATGGCTCTGTAGTAGTAAACCCCAACTATTCCCTATGTGTTCCAGCCTTTTTTCAAAGACCTCATTAGGGGAAAATATAGTAGCGGTATAAATATATTGCACAAATTGTTAATGGTTTTTTGAGTAGTTCAGTGGCACTGATAACTCAGATAAGGGCATGTGAAACATGGTATCACCTACAATGTTCCTGACATGTGTTCCAGGGAAGATTTCAGGAACATTCTAGGAGATACAATGTTTCACATGCCCTTATCTGAGCTGTCAGTGCCACTGCACTACTCAAAGAACATTAAACAGTTTGTACTGTATATGCACCCCTCTAGTAGATTTTTCCATGATGAGGCCTTCGACAGTGGCCTCAAGAGGTTGCAAATGACAGAAAGATTAACGAAAGTCTCTAGAAACAGCAGCGACGGGAGGTTTAGAAATCAGTGCAGTAGAATACGTACTTATTTTCAGAACTGCCCGGTCTGTGATCCGGCATCACATTGTCACCTAGCCTCCGGTAAGAGTGTGAATAATACCATACCATGTGTCAGAGGCCTGAAGGCAAGCCATCTTGGAAGAAGTAAAGAAGATGCTTCAGTTAGGAGACATTGAGAAGTACAGGAGTGAGTGGACTAGTCCCAGAGCATCCAGCTGGGCCTCCAACCATGTCCTTAGGGAACGCATGCACGCGCTCCCGCCCTCTTAAAGGCCCAGCACGTGCACTTGCTATTTCCTCCCCAGTCAATAGCTGTGGGACATTATGTATATATTGCTTCCTCTTCACTGGGGAGGTGCCTGAGCAACCTTCCTGTTCTGCAGTCTAAGTTGTGTAAGGTTGTGTACCAGTCCTTGCTGCACTCTGGTGCAGATCCTGGCTGCTGCACTCTGATACGAACTCTGCCTGCTGTACTCTGATTCAAACTCTGCCTGCTGCACCATCCAGTCTGTCCATCTGGGTCCAGCTGCTGAACATCCGTTGGTCTGTCCTGGAGTGGCACCTGGCATTCGTCAGGAGCCAAGTCTAACTTCACCATCAGAGGCTCTAGTGAACAGTCCGGTGCTCACTTAGTCACGTCCCTCCAGTCTCACTGAGGCACAGTGGTTCCACAAACCATGTCTGACAGTTTGCTCAGGCAATGGACCCCCGCTGGATCCCGCCTGAACAGACCATGTACCAAGAGCTCTGCCAACAGAAAAGCATGCAGGAGAAGTTGTTGATGCAGTTGCAGTCCTTGACTACCAAGTTGGAGGCCTTAAACATCTCTCCAGAGTCTCCTCATGTTCAAGCAGCCGTGTCTTCTCTGGAAACTTCTCAGTCTGTTTGCTTAGTTCAAGCTTCAAGTCATCGACTCGCAGCTCCACCACGCTTTGACGACAATCCGAAGCTCTGTTGCCGGTTCATCAATCAATGCCGGCTACATTTTGAACTTCTTCCTCATCACTTCCTGTCAGACCGAACAAAGGTAGCATTCCTAATGTCGCACCTTGGAGGTGAGGCCCTGGCGTGGTTGAACCCATTATGGGAGACAGAGGACCATATCATCTCCAATGTGCCCGTATTCTTGGAGGCTTTTCACAAAGTATTTGATGAACCCAGGCAAACCACCTCTTCTGCTTTCGCTCTTCTCCGTTTACGTCAGTCCAACTCAACTGTGGGACAATATGCGGTATGCTTCCGTACTCTGGCGTCCGAACTCAGATGGAATAATGAAGCTTTGGTGGCAACATTCTGGGAGGGGCTTTCCGGAAACATTAAGGATGAGCTAGCTGATCGAGACCTACCAACTACCTTCCATTGAAATGGTCTCCCTCGCCATCCGTATAGACCTTCGCTTCCAAAAGCATGCTCATGAGGTAGCACATGAAAGAGGATCGCGGCGCCTGGCTCTGTCCTTTCAAAGACTGTTTGTTCCTCCACCCTCCCTTGTCGAGGTCTCACTGGAACCCATGCAGGTCGATCGCTTTGTCCTTGTCAGTCAGCGACAGAGGGATCACCGTGCTAAAAGCCAGTGCCTGTATTGTGGAGACATAGGCCACTTCATTCGTACCTGTCCGGTGAAGCTGGAAAACTCCAGTGTCTAGGGTTGGTAGGAGAAGCCTCCCTAGATGAAAAAGACACCTCTCTACCCCTGACTCTTACTGTGGCCGTGACAACCGGTGAATCCCAGTTTATTGAGACAGCGTATTTGGATTCGGGGGCAGCAGGAAATTTTAACCTCCAGGCTGTAGTGGATCGCTTCCAAATCCCAGTTCGTCCGCTCCAAACCCTCTGGCTATAACATCTGTCGAAGGGAGAACTCTTCATGAGACAATTCGTCTGACTACTAAGCCACTTAAGTTCCGTATTGGGATACTTCATACTGAGAAGATAGTCTTTATTTATTCCCACATGTCTCATACATTTCTCATAGGTCTACAATGGCTACAACAGCACAAATCTGTGGACTGGGCAACTAGAAAGGTGCTCCGCTGGGGACATTCCTGTCATGAGAAGTATCTGACTCCAGTATGTTCGGCTAAGGTCCTGTCTTCTCCATCATCGCTGCCCGGATTGCCGTCTGCATATTGGTTCTTTGCCGATGTATTCAACAAAAAGGAAGCAGAGACTTTGCTGCCCCACAGTCCGTATGACTGCCCTATCGACTTAATTCCCGCATCTACACCCCCAGTGGTCGAATTTACCCTCTGTTCCCAGCTGAGACTTAAGCTATGTCGGACAACATTCAGGAGAATTTGGCCAGGGGGTTCATTCAGAAGTCCTCCTCTCCTGCTGGGTCTGGGTTTTTCTTCATTAAAAAGAAAGACGGATCACTACGACCTTGTATAGACTAATGGATTCTCAACCAGATCACTGTAAAAAATAAATACCCTATCCCATTGATCCATGAGTTGTTTGATCAAATAAGTAGTGCCAGGATCTTCACCAAATTAGATTTAATTGGCACCTACAATCTAATCCGCATTCGCCAGGGAGACGAATGGAAGACAGCTTTCAACACCAGGGACAGACATTATGAATACCGAGTGATTCCCTTCGATCTTAGTAATGCACCGGCAGTTTTTCAAGAGTTCGTCAATGATTTCTTCCAGGACCTGCTTTATTCCTGCATTGTTGTGTATCTGGATGATATTTTGGTAATTTCCCCGGATGTGGCCTCCCAAAGACGAGCAGATCGGCAAGTTCTTCAGTGTCTTAGGGAGAATCGACTATGCCAAGTATGACAAGTGCGTTTTTGAACAGTCCGCCCTTCCCTTCTTGGGTTACATTATCTCCGATATCGGACTCAGGATGGATCCTGAGAAAGTCTCTTCCATCATTAAATGGTCGTTGCCCATTGGAGTCAAAGCAATGCATAGATTCCTTGGCTTTGCTAAGTATTATCGACAATTCATTCCTCACTTCTCCACTCTGACCGCTCCCATCTCTGCTATGACCCGAAAAGGAACCAATCCAAAGAACTGGTCCTCCAAGGCAGAGGAAGCCTTCCGCTCTCTTAAATGGTCCCTCTCCACAGCTCCCATTCTGCATCATTCGGATTTGAACAAACAGTTCTTCCTAGAGGTGGACACATCCTTGTTAGGGGCTGGATCTATGCTCACTCCAAAATCTTCCTTGGGTCGCCGCGTGTCCTGTGGTTTCTTCTCTAAGGCCTTCTCTGCTCCAGAGTGTAACTACTCCATTGGTGACCAGGAGTTACTCGCCATTAAGATAGCTTTGGAGGAGTGGTGATACCTACTGGAGGGCGCAGTCTATCCAGTGGCGGAGTATATGAATCTGGCGTACCTTCAGTCCGCCCAGAGACTTAATCCATGCTAAGCCAGGTGGTCTTTGTTTTATGCCTGCTTTAACTTTTTATTGCATTTCAGGTCCGGTGACAAGAATGTCAGAGCTGATGTCCTCTCTCGCTCATTACTGTCCAGGGACCAAGAGGAGGACCCTCAATTTATCTTCAAACCGTCCAAGATGGTTACAGTCACTCCAGTCAGCCTGTCACGAATTCCCCCAGGAAAAACCCTTGTGGCTGAATCCAAGAAGGTGCGAGTTTTGTCATGGGGCCACTCATCTAGGTGGATGATCACACGGGACAAAGGAAGACATTACATTTGATTTCTCGCCACTACTGGTGGCGATCCATTTGGAGGTAGATCTATGCTTACATGGCTGCCTGTCCGATTTGTGCTCGCAATAAGGTCCCCAGACGACTTCCTACCGGTTCTCTCCTGCCATTACCCATGCCATCTGGTCCATGGCAGCACATAGTAATGGACTTCATTACAGATTTGCCAGTATGTGAGGGTTGCACAGTCATCTGGGTAGTCGTGGATCGCTTCTCCAAAATGGCTCATTTTACCCCAT
This sequence comes from Dendrobates tinctorius, assembly GCF_039654945.1. Lineage (NCBI taxonomy): Eukaryota > Metazoa > Chordata > Amphibia > Anura > Dendrobatidae > Dendrobates > Dendrobates tinctorius. The sequence continues at coordinate 24,567,605 of NW_027361827.1, read as the reverse complement.
TGTCTGCTCTTCCTTCTGCTCCTGAACTGGCTGACAGCTTCAAACATATTTTCTGCCTGCACGGATTTCCTCATCACATTGTGTCCGTTTCGCAGTTCACTTCCAGATTCTGTTGAGTTCTCTAAAAAACATCTGGATATTATCTTGGACTTCTCCTCGACCTATCACTCTCAGGCCAATGGACAATTGGAGCATGCCAACCATGTTTTGAGCATCTACCTGTGACACTTTATCAATGCCCAGCACAATGATTGGGTGAAATTACTTCCCTGGGCTGAGTTATCGTACAACTATTATGTTGGTGAAGCCACGGGAGAGTCTCCTTTCTACATTGTGTTCGGTCGACAACCCGAGGTTCCCCTCCCGGTGATGGTTCCTTCTGGTGTTCCTGCGGCAGATGTCCTCTCCAAGGATTTTGTAAAGTTGCGGGAGGACACCAAAGACATTTTAGAAGCATCCTCCGCCCATATGAAGAGACATGCAGACAAAATGCACATGGACTCTCCTTGTTTCCGCCCTGACGACAAGGAATGGCTCTCGTCCAGGTACGTCCGACTGAAGGTTCCCTCTTACAAGTTGGGTCCTTGTTTTATCAGGCCTTTTGAGGTGCTGAAGCCAATCAGCGAGGCCTCGTTTAAACTAAGGTTGCCTCCTTCATTACGGATTCCAAATTTTTCCATGTATCTCTACTGAAGCCGGTCATCCTGAACCACTTCTTCAAAGATCCCAGTACCACGCCCATGCTAACTGCCTCGGATGATGTTTTTGTGGTGGAGAACATCTTGACCATGAAGAAGGTGGGAGGCAAGACTTTCTTCCTTGTCGACTGGAAGGAGTTTGTTCCCGAAGAGAGATCCTGGGAGCCTAAGGAGAACAATCATGCTCTGATTCTCCTCCGGAACTTCCTCAATAGCCTGAAGAGGAAGGGGTGTAAAAGAGGGGTACTGATAGCACCACACTGGATCCCTGCTCTGACAGGCAGGGTCTCCGACATGTCACTTCACTCACTGGCTCTGCGGTTGGTTTTTAAATTCCCCATGCTCTGCATGATTCTAGCAGCGCTCCCAGCCGGGCCTCCAGCCATGTCCTTAGAGCATGCATGAGTGCGTTCCTGCCATCTTAAAGGGCCAGCACATGCACTTGCTATTTCATCCCCAGCCAATAGCTGTGGGACATTATGTATATATTTCTTCCTCCTCACTGGGGAGGTGCCTGAGCAACCTTCCTGTTCTGCAGTCTAAGTTGTGTAAGGTTGCATACGAGTCCTTGCTGCACTCTAGTGCAGATCCTGCCTGCTGCACTCTGTTGCAGATCCTGCCTGCTGCATCCTGGTGCAGATCCAGGCCTGTGTGTCTCAGTACTCCTGCATGTGTCCAACATTATGTTGTAGGGGAAGTGGACTGACATACGGACCTGTCTGCAGAGGAAGGGTTAATGTACACTGTGCTGGACATGGACTGCTGTAAATGAAGGTGGGAGACAGCTATACAGGGGAGAGGGTTGTTGTAGTACAGGGTTTTTTCCACTAGGGGGAGACCAAAGACAGCAGAAGTGTAGGAAGGTGTAGTACTGCAGTTTGGCCACAAGATGGGAGCAGGGAGCAGTGAGGGCAGGGCTTAACATCAGCTCATGGCTACGAAACCGCACAGTCATGGGGGCGGGGTTACAAGAACTCTAGGGGGAATTCCCAAGGAGGGGGATAAAAGGAAGACAGAGTTCTAGAAGCAGTCAGTCCAGGAGAGGAGCTCAGGAGAGAAGACCAGAGGGAGAGGTTGGCAAAGAAGAAGCTCCGGAAGGGACTGGCAACAGAGATAGTCAGGGGGGTGGCCCTGACGGGAGAAGCCACAGAGAGAGAGCTTGGGGTACCACAAGACGGATGGACTCGGACGGGTGAAGCACTGTGGTGGTAGGCCTAGTGCAGCCAGAGTGAAAGAGCCGCGAGGGACGTCAAACAGGAAAGGAAGGAAGTGAAGGTACCCGGGCCTGTGTGCAGAGTTGAGCAGCTGCTGCAGAGTCGAGCAGCTGCTGTGTGGTGCTGCGGAGTCGAGCAGCTGCTGTGTGGTGCTGCGGAGTCGAGCAGCTGCTGTGCGGTGCTGCGGGTCGTCAAGAGGACGGCCAATAAAGAGGACCTGTTGGACGCACTACAGACTCTGTCTCAGTCTGTTCGCGGCGGTAAGAGAACCACCCCCAGTCGGCACTCCTACCTACAATGTCTCATGGTAATATTTGACTATATGTTATTTCTGCATTGTCTGTTAACTTCCTATATAGAGTGTGGACGCTTTTTTCATTCCTATGCAGTTGAGTGATATTAGATACCCGTTTTTCTATTTCTGTTTTCTCGGTGCATCAACCTGTCATCTATGATTGTCATCTACACTGCTCTTTTACCTGCTTTTGGATACCTCATCTGTATGCCTTATATCTGCTTTCTATTTTTGTAACGCTTGCAAATAAAATTCGTATTGATTGATTATGATATCCTCTACCTTTCTTTGGATCTTGAGATCTATAATATTTTTCGGTAGAGTTGGTACAATATTTCCTCTTATATTGTCCTCTATTAGAGATCCTTTTTTCTATCATGGGTATTCTGGTGCAGTTCCTGCCTGCTGCACTCTGGTGTAGATCCTGCCTGCTGCACTCTAATACCAACTCTGCCTGCTGCACTCTGATACAAACCCTGCCTGCTGCACTCTGATACAAACCCTGCCTGCTGCACCATCCAGTCTGTCCGTCTGGGTCCAGCTGCTGAGCGTCCGTTGGTCTCTCCTGGAGTGGCACCTGGCATACATTAGGAGCCAAGTCTAACCTCACCATCAGAGGCTCTAGTGAACAGTCCGGTGCTCACTTAGTCACGCCCCCCAGTCCAAGGCACAGTGGTTCCACAAACCACGTCCATGACAACGGTTTATACATAATTTTGCTGGGAGATTGATACCGCTGACCAATCTCTTAAAGGGACAGAAATCGGTCATGGTCAGGTGGAATTTTCAGGTGGAGCACTCCTTCTAGTCTATGAAGTTAGTGCTCTGCGGACAGCCCATCCTTATCAATCCCAACTTTTATCATGCAAACAGACCCCTCTGAGGTAGGGCTAGGATGACTAGGTTTTGTCGCAAGAGGTGAATGTAGAAGAACATCTAGTCACCTTCTTGAGCAGGAAATGTACTCCAGCAGACAAAAATTATAGCTTAGTGGAGAAGGAATGATTGGCCATAAAGTGTGCCCTTGGAGTCCATACGCTATTATTTAGTGGGGCGACAGGTCCGGATCGTGATAGACCACTCACCTCTGGTCTGGATGAGAAATTGCCAAGGAGAGGAATGCTCAGCTCACAAGATGGTTTTTATCCTTGCAAAATTTTAGTTGTTTGGTTGAGCTGGGAAGTCGCTACTGAATGCGGATGCCCTGTCGTGTGCATCCTGCATGGTGACAGGTGTTCAACCCCACAAGTTTGAAGAGAGGGGGGATATGTGAGACAGTGAGGAGAATCATATGCGAGGGCCATTATGTATCGTGCTTGGAAGCATACTGAACCACTGCAGTGCATTGTAATCACAGCCATGGCTGTGGTTACCATGCAAAATAACAGTAAATGTGAACTGGGTCAAGTTTTTTGACCAAGTCAGTTTAGGAAAATCTGTCTTGGGCTTTTATTTTGGAGAAATCTGTAGGATTGGTAGTGGAACGGATCTCTCCCTCCAGTCTGGGTCTTACAAATGGCCCACAGTTATCATTTAAACCTGCAGCAAAGATTTTGGTGTGTCAGTGTTTGTATTTCACATGCAGCAGAGCTGAAGGTGCTGTGGTTGCATGCTTGGCCATTTGAAGCTAAAAAAGGTCATAGCCAGCAACGTGGACGAACATGATGGCACCTGAGAACCTTAGGAGGGTCCAAGTGTCAGTGGCACTGAACTTTATTTACCCATTACGGCTGCAATCCGGAGGTGAGCAATTTTACGTGTGCAGTATTTGAGCAATAAAGGAATTTACTTGACTTGCCTAGAACACTCTCTCAATAGATTCACTGTCGGAAGCGCAGCTGGCTTACAATATACAGTTGTGCTCAAAAGTTTACATACCCCGGGAGAATTTTTGCTTTCTTGGCCTTTTTTCAGGGAATATAAATGATAACACCAAAATTTTTTCATCAAACTACTGTGTTTTCTCTTTTTAAATCATAATGACAACCCAAAACATCTAAATGACCCTGATTAAAAGTTTACATACCCTGGTGATTTTGGCCGATAACATGCACAGAAATTAACACAAGTGTCAGGAAAATTGTTCGGGATGCAAAGAAAAACCCACAAATAATATCAGCTGGCATACTGGACTCTCTGAAAACTAGCGGTGTGGCTGTTTCAAGATGCACAATAAGGAGGCACTTGAAGAAAAATGGGCTGCATGGTTGAGTCACCAGAAGAAAGCCATTACTCCAGATCTCAACCCCATAGAAAACCTTTAGAGGAATTTGAAAATCCTTGTTGCCCAGCGACAGGCCCAAAACATCACTGATCTACTGTAGAGGAGATCTGCAAGGAGGAATGGGCCAACATACCACCAACAGTGTGTGCCAACATTGTGAAGACTTACAGAAAATGTATGACTTCTGTCATTGCCAACAACCAATATATGACAAAATATTGAGATGAACTTTTGTTATTGACCAAATACTTGTTTTCCACCATTGTTTGCAAATTAAATCTTGCCAAGTCAGACAAGGTGATTTTCTGGATTAGTTTTCTCATTTTGACTCTCATAGCTGTGGCCTACCTATGATGTCAATTACAGGCCTGTCTCACCTTTTTAAGTGGGAGTACTTGCATAATTGGTGGCTGACTAGCTTTTTTCCCCACTGTATATGCTTGACAGTGGCCTCAAACATATTGTGCGCTTGTACTGATATTGTTTGTTTCTTTCACCATTGAACCACAGAAAGTGCAGACTTGCTGCAATTAACGTTCAGGAGAAATGTTCTGCTGACCTTGGAAATAACACATTTATTTTACCGCCTTTCCAAACGGCACGTGTACCCAATAAAAGCTTTTGTGTACAGGTGTAATGATCGGCATGGGTTTCAGTGAAAATGTGAATCAAGGAGAAGTAATAGTTACACAAGTCAATTAGCCCACCATAATTTATGAAATACATTGCACTAGCATCTGATATTTAGACATGTAGGGGAAATGCTGTTTCCCTTATCTGTCTACCTTTAAAAGCCATTAATCCAAGATCACCTCCAATTGGAGTACAGATCAACACCAGAGCATTTCAAATGGTAAAATATAATTACTTTTATTAATACAAATATCAAAACATTAAAAGACATACAAGTTTCCAAGATCAGTGCAAAAAGAGAGGGACCTGCAACTCCCATTATATGTATTTTTCTGCTGCATGGTATAGAACCTCATAGCTAATAAGCAGTCAGTTGATGTATGCTCCTGGAAAGCTATACTATAAATGTCTGCTGTTTACTCAAACATGCAGAGTATAATGACTACACAGCACAAGCTCATCGGCTCAGATAAACCAAAGTTATAAAATAACATCCATGGTATACCTATGTAAACTAGTTAGCATTAGAGCTACTGAGGCCATTACCTGAATCCTGGCAGCGTTAATAGAAGTCCCCTGGGAGAAAAATCCCTCCACCCCGACATGCACGTTTCGCTCCCAGCTTCCTCGGGGGGCGTGTCTAAGCAATGGGTGTGTTGAGTTTAAATACCAGCCTCAGCCAATCAGAAAGAATCTGTCTTCCATGCTTCAGCCAATGAATCAAACCCTTTCAAAAAGCACTATAGGGATGGTTGTATGGCGCATGTGCCGATCGCGCTCCACTCCACTAAAAGACATCCTGCCGCGGTCATAATGAACAGCCTCCTATCCCCCATCATCCAGTTGACGATGAGGGACGAACACCGTCAGTGTAACTGCCCACGGCACGCATGTCAGGAGGGTGCCGAACCGCACATGCGCACTCCAATCCCATACTGCTCATATCATTGGCCCACATAACTAAACGGTTGAAGCGAAATTCAGTATATTAGTCATTGTAAAGCCTAAATGATCATTGTACATAAACATAATCACTATAATAACCTGAGCAAAGGGATTTCACAATATGAAAGTATTTGATATAAAAATATGTTGTTAAGTGTCGCGGAAATACCCACTAACTCTTCTCACAAAATTCGAAAGGACAAATATACATGCATAACACTTCAAAATGTCCATCAAAATATGCCCCATACTAAATGTGCATAATTATTACAAAGAATGTACAAAATTACCAATCACCAAACTACCAACAAAAAATGTCTGGAAATCCCAAGATACTATATTCTGAACCAAACCGTTGTGAAAAAATGATCAAAGTCCACCACATATAAAAAGCCGGAAGAAATCCTACATAGATGATTCTGTATAAATCCGTTTTCAGTATGGCTGCACTCGGATGGATTCCGATATCTTGCTTGTAGATTTACTGAAAACGGATTTATACAGAATCATCTATGTAGGATTTCTTCCGGCTTTTTATATGTGGTGGACTTTGATCATTTTTTCACAACGGTTTGGTTCAGAATATAGTATCTTGGGATTTCCAGACATTTTTTGTCGGTAGTTTGGTGATTGGTAATTTTGTACATTCTTTGTAATAATTATGCACATTTAGTATGGGGCATATTTTGATGGACATTTTGAAGTGTTATGCATGTATATTTGTCCTTTCGAATTTTGTGAGAAGAGTTAGTGGGTATTTCCGCGACACTTAACAACATATTTTTATATCAAATACTTTCATATTGTGAAATCCCTTTGCTCAGGTTATTATAGTGATTATGTTTATGTACAATGATCATTTAGGCTTTACAATGACTAAGGCCGGTTTCACATTAGCGCATTTTCAGCGCGCGCACGGCCGGGGGTAGCTCCGCCCCCGAGCCGGCTCTCTGCCCGGCGTGCCCGCCCCTTGCTTGTAGCGCCGCCTCCTAGCGGACAGCGGCGCCTGCGATCGGCGCACCCTATCTTTAGCATAGGGTGCGCCGATCGTGCGCAGGCCTTGCGCTAGTTGCGCTTTGACCTGCGCTGCGCACTTTTGACGGTGCGCCGTGCGCGCCAAAATCCGAAAAGTTTGATTTTGGCGCGCACGGCGCACCGTCAAAAGTGCGCAGCGCAGGTCAAAGCGCAACTAGCGCACGGCCTGCGCACGATCGGCGCACCCTATGCTAAAGATAGGGTGCGCCGATCGCAGGCGCCGCTGTCCGCTAGGAGGCGGCGCTACAAGGAAGGGGCGGGCACGCCGGGCAGAGAGCCGGCTCGGGGGCGGAGCTACCCCCGGCCGTGCGCGCGCTGAAAATGCGCTAATGTGAAACCGGCCTAATATACTGAATTTCGCTTCAACCGTTTAGTTATGTGGGCCAATGATATGAGCAGTATGGGATTGGAGTGCGCATGTGCGGTTCGGCACCCTCCTGACATGCGTGCCGTGGGCAGTTACACTGACGGTGTTCGTCCCTCATCGTCAACTGGATGATGGGGGATAGGAGGCTGTTCATTATGACCGCGGCAGGATGTCTTTTAGTGGAGTGGAGCGCGATCGGCACATGCGCCATACAACCATCCCTATAGTGCTTTTTGAAAGGGTTTGATTCATTGGCTGAAGCATGGAAGACAGATTCTTTCTGATTGGCTGAGGCTGGTATTTAAACTCAACACACCCATTGCTTAGACACGCCCCCCGAGGAAGCTTGGAGCGAAACGTGCATGTCGGGGTGGAGGGATTTTTCTCCCAGGGGACTTCTATTAACGCTGCCAGGATTCAGGTAATGGCCTCAGTAGCTCTAATGCTAACTAGTTTACATAGGTATACCATGGATGTTATTTTATAACTTTGGTTTATCTGAGCCGATGAGCTTGTGCTGTGTAGTCATTATACTCTGCATGCTTTAGTAAACAGCAGACATTTATAGTATAGCTTTCCAGGAGCATACATCAACTGATTGCTTAGTAGCTATGAGGTTCTATACCATGCAGCAGAAAAATACATATAATGGGAGTTGCAGGTCCCTCTCTTTTTGCACTGATCTTGGAAACTTGTATGTCTTTTAATGTTTTGACATTTGTATTAATAAAAGTAATTATATTTTACTATTTGAAATGCTCTGGTGTTGATCTGTACTCCAATTGGAGGTGATCTTGGATTTTTGTACTCATTTGTGGTGAGCATTACTATTGATAATTTTGGCTAGGGTAGTAGCTTTAAAAGCCATTGTAGCAAAATATTTATATTAGTGCATCGGCCAAACGTGAAATCAAAGCATTTTAACCCTTTTGCTCGGTTGCTTTGACAAAAAAGAATGTGTAGAACAGTCTTGATTGCTCCTTTAAATTCCTAGTCTAAGGCCAGACTAGAATTGGCATTGAACAGTCATGTCAAAATGACATTTTAATGTGTACGGGTAATATGACAAGGCAGTGGATTATTCAGACAGTTGAGGATAAGGGAAAAATTCTTTACCAAAAATCTCATAATCCTATATGATAGGAGCTGACATGAAAAGAGAATAGGAAAGGGCTCGTAAAAAATAAAATGCCATGTTCCAGATCATGCAGTATCAAGCACATGAATTAGTTCTTTATTTCCAGGTGCAAGATCATAACACTTCCCGAGGGCATATTTTTTAAATTATCTAAATAAGCTCAGTAATCCAGCAAAGAACACCCCAAATCAGTAAGAAATTAGACAGATATCACATATTCCACATACAGTTTTGAAATAATTTTTTTTACGTTTGTAATGTGCAGTTCTACTTCAGTACTGTTTATACTTTAATGAAACTGTTTCCGATATTGTGCATAATTTTTTGCATACATTTGTGTTAAAATGTCATTCACCTGATAAGTGGACATTTTCTGTGATAAATATAATGTATAAGATCCTTGATTAAATTTAGTAGACTACCTTAATCTCATTAAAAATGTCACCATGAATACAAAGCTGAATAAAAGACCCTTGGAGGCGCCTGCAGAGCTGCGGATAAGATTTTCCTTTTCTAATTGAAGGGGTTGTCCACTGCTGACAACCTCTGCTGAATCAATTCACACCATACTAAAAACAATCTATGCTCACCTCGTTTCCAGGGATGTTGGTTCTGCTATATGGTGGGTCTGCACACTGTTATTATTATACATTTATATAGTGCCATTTATTCCATGGTGCTTTACATGTGAAAAGGGAAATATAGACAAGTACAATAAACATGTGCAAGATAAGGGACATACAAGTACAGAAGGAGAGAGGACCCTGCCCGTGAGGGCTCACAGTCTACAGGGATGGGTGAGGATACACTAGGAGAGGGTAGAGCTGGTTGTGCGGTGGTTCAGTAGAGTTAGGGTGTGTGCACACGCTGTGGATTCTGCTGCGGTGTACCATTATTCCCTATGGGAAATGGAAACCGCTGTGCAGATGCTGCGGAATTTTCCGCGCGGATTATCTGCGGTTTCTAAACTGCAGAAAGAATTGACATGTCAACTCTTTCTGCGGAATCCACAGCGGTTTCCCATCTCCACCATTGTGGAGATGGTGAAACCGCAGGGCCAAACCGCAGGATAATCCGCAGATAAACCGCAGCTTTTTTGACCTGCGGATTTATCTGCGGATTTTCCAAAATCCGCACGGATGAATCCGCAGCAGATTCCACAGCGTGTGCACGTACCCTGAGGATCATTGCAGGCTGTAGGCTTGTCGGAACAGGTGGGTCTTCAGGTTCTTCTTGAAGGTTTCCGTTGTTGGTGAGAGTCTGATGTGTTGTGGCAGAGAATTCCAGAGTATGGGGGAAGCACGGGAGAAGTCTTGTATGCGGTTGTGGGAAGAAGAGATAAGGGGGGAGTAGAGGGGGAGATCTTGAGAGGATCGAAGGTTGCGTGCGGGTAGGTACCGGAAGATCATGTCACAGATGTATGGGGGAGACAGGTTGTGGATGTCTTTGTATGTCATGGTTAGGGTTTTGAACTGGAGCCTCTGGGCAATAGGAAGCCAGTGAAGGGCCTGGAATCGGGGGAGGCTGGGGAATAGCAGGGAGACAGGTGGATTAGTCGGGCAGCAGAGTGTAGGATGGACTGGAGTGGTGCTAGAGTGCTAGAGGGGAGGCCAGAGAGTAGGAGGTTGCAGTAGTCGAGGCGGGAGATAAGGGCGTGCACAATTGTTTTTGTGGTTTCATGGTTGAGGAATGCTGGAACAGGGAAATATTTTTGAGTTTGAGGCAGCAGGAGGAGGCAAGGGCTTGGATATGTGGTTTGAAAGAGAGGGCAGAGTCGAGCATCACCCCCAGGCACCCAGCATGTGGGACTGGGGAAAGTGAGCAGCCATTGACAATGATAGATAGATCTGGTGGAGGGGTAGAGTGAGATGGGGGAAAGATTATGAATTCTGTTTTGTCCATGTTCAGTTTGAGAAAGCGAGCAGAAAAGAAGGCTGAAATAGCAGACAGACATTGTGGGATTTTGTTCAGTAAGGAGGTGAGGTCAGGTCCAGATAGGTAGATCTGCGTGTCATCGGCGTAGAGGTGATACTGCAAACTGTGGGATTCTATGAGCAGTCCCAGGCCGAAGGTGTAGATGGAGAAGAGTAGGGGTCCTAGGACTGAGCCTTGAGGAACACCAACAGACAGGGGGCGAGGTGAGGAGGTAGTGTGTGAGAGGGAGACACTAAATGTTCAGTCTGTTAGGTATGTGTCAGGAACACCGCACTGCACTTGCTTACTGAGCCAGTGCGCGTGTCCTGAGTAAGACAAACTGTGCTCAGAGATACCTGTGGAGCGGGGGGCAGCAGAGAAGATGCGTGCTTCAGACCCGCAGGACTTGAAGCATGTGACTGCTGGGGGCGTGGCCTAAACTCCAGAGAGCTAGGAGCTGCAGGAAAACTCCTAGAATGGTAACTACAGAACAAAGTTACTAATTGGCATAAAAAGGGACATAAACCAGATCAGGCTGGGGTCAAAGCACGAGATAGCATGACAATTACCAAAGGGCTAGACAGAACGGATAGTCAAGACGTAGCCAAGAAGTCAGAAACCAGAGAAGCAGATATACAGTACAGAATCAACCCGACCTCGTACTCCAAGTCACCCTCCACCAACACTGGAGAAACAACAGACTCAGAGTCCTCCTCGACAGACCCCACGGGTTTCAACAGAGATTTATGGAACACATTGGATATCCTTAATGAGGCTTGGAGACGCAACCTATTTGCCACCAGGTTGACTATCTCCACAGTCTCGTACGGACCAATGAACTTTGGTCCCAATTTAGCTGACGGTACCTTCAAGTTGATGCTACGTGTGGAAAGCCAAACCTTCTCCCCCACTTGAAACATGTGTCCCGGGGCCCTCTTTTGTCAGCAAAATATTTGTACCTCCCCTGGGCCTGAGAGATATTACGCTGGACTTCAGCCCAGAGGTTTTTTTAACCTTTGGACGGACCCCTTTGCCCCTGGACAACCGGAATCCACCCGTGAAAACACCCCAAAATGAGAATTAAACCCATAATTGATTAGAAATGGGGACATGTTGGTGGACTGACTCACCCGGTTGTTAAAAGCGAATTCCGCCAACGGTAACGCATCACCCTCCTGTGTGGCGGAGGTCAGACACCTGAGAATTTGTTCCAGGGATTGATTGGTGCGTTCCGTCTGACCATAACTCTCAGGGTGATTTGCCGACGAGAAGGAGAGTGAGATGCCCAATTTCATACAGAATGCCCTCCAAAATTTGGCCACAAACTGCACACCTCTGTCAGACACCACATTCAGGGGTACCCCATGCAATCGGACCACATGCTGCACAAACAACCTTGACAATGTTTCTGCTGAGGGTAGTGCTGCCAAGGGAATGAAATGGGCCTGTTTTGAAAACTTATCCACCACCACCTAGATCACGGTATTGCCCCTGGAAGGTGGAAGACCAGTAATAAAATCCATGGAGGGATGAGTCCATGGCCTATCAGGAATCGGTAAAGGTATGAGTTCCCCAGCCGGCCGGTTATGCAAGCTTTTGGAACGGGCACAAACTCCACAAGCAGCAATGAATTTCTTGACATCGGACCCCAGTGAAGGCCACCAAAAAACCCTGGCTACTGCCTCTCTAGTGGCCGTGATACCGGGATGAGCACTCAGCCTAGACTCATGAAACTCCTGCAGAACTCTAGGCCACAATAAATCTGGAACAAACAATTTATCCCCTGGCCTGGTCATCGGAGCTAGGGCCTGAGCCCTCAAAATTTTTTGTTGCAACTCTGATTGTGCCACTACCACCCCTGGGGGAAGGATGGCGACTCGGGGGGGGGGGGGGGTAGACACAGGGTCAAAACTTCTGGACAGGGCATCCGCTTTAACATTTTTGGACCCTGGTCAAAAAGTAATGGAGAAATGAAAGCGTGAAAAAAAGTGACCAATGGGCTTGTCTAGGAGTAAAGGCCCCTTTACATTTAGCGATGCACCAAGGATCCCGACAACGATACGACCTGGTCAGGATTGCTGGTGCATCGTTAAATGGTCGCTAGTGAGCTGCCACACAGGTAGATCCCACAGCGATGCAGCAGTGATCTAGCGGTCGTTACTTACCTTTCAGACGTGGCGATCCTGATGTCCTCCCGTCCGCGTCCACGCATCGCTCGTCAGCCCCAGCAGGAAGTGCCCGACGAGAAATGGAGCTGCGTGATCAACGACAGACAGCGGGGGAGCCGGTCGGAGGTAAGTATCACACATAGCGATATCGCTGCTGCGTCACCAAATCGGTGATGCTTTAGCGATATTGTTGGCGACATCTGTTGTGAGTTCATTTTCCCCTTCACTACTGAGGCCCGAGGAACTCCCTCTTCTGGTAAAGAAAGGTAGTGAGCCTGATTATCAAACACCTGGGCCTGATGATGATGACTGGCTGAGTGGAGTTACTGACTGGATATAAGGCTGCCGACGCCCTTCTGCCCTGCGGGTGATTTCTCTGTGGGATCCTTGGAGACCAGTCTGAATTCCTGCTCTTCTAAAGCTAAGTTTTCTGCTTGGCTTTTTGCATTTGTGCTTTGACTTTGTTTTGCTTTGTTTTTCTGGATTTCTGCCATTCCCTGCTGGGGTGTGCTGAATTCCTTTAGCTCTGTCTTCTGAAAATACCTGAGTGCTGATTTAGTTTTTGAAGCCTAGCTGCTTCAGGGTCTTTTTTCATATCAGCTTGTTGGCTTTTGTCTTTGATAGGGTTTTGGCAGATTGCAGTCAGCAACCTTCCTTTCCTGTTCTGTTTAGTTAGCTTGGGCCCCATCATTTGCTCAGCCTATCTTTCTGTGTGAGTGTTTTTTCATCTTGCTTCACCATCATTATATGTTGGGGGCTGCCTTTTACTTTGGGGTCTGCTCTGGGGCAGTTTTTAGATTTCCTTTCCTGTCTTTAGGCTATTTATCTCTCCGGCTGTGATCAAGGGGTCTAGGGCATCGTAGGAACCCCCCACGGCTACTGCTAGTTGTGTTGATAGGTTCAGGGGTCTGCAATCTGATAGTTGCCAACTTCTCTGGTTTTCTGGACGTAGCTTCTATTTTTGTGTCTGCCTCCTACGGTGACTCAGTCATAACAGACATCACTATGTGTAAAAACCCCCTTAAGCCTCTTAGCAGATTCAAGGTATGCCAAATTTTTGCAATCAGTGATAATAGTGATAGGGTGAGCTGCCCCTTCCAAAAAGTGCCTCCATTCTTCGAATGCCAGCTTGACCGCAAGAAGTTCTCTATTGCCTACATCATAGTTTCTCTCGGCGGATGAGAAGTTCTTGGAGAAGAAGGCACAGGGTTTGAGATTAGTAAGGGTGGCCAGATCCTGGGACAACACTGCCCCCACCCCTACTTCAGAAGCATCCACCTCCACAATAAATGGTTTGGACGGGTCTGGCTGGACCAACACCGGGGCGGACATGAAACATTTCTTTAGAGCTGAGAAGGACTCCTTAGCAAGTTCTAACCAATTTTTTACATCAGCCCACTTCTGGGTAAGATCTGTGAGTGGTTTAACCACTTGAGAGAAACCTTTAATGAATCTCCGGTAATAGTTTGCAAATCCCAAGAAGCGCTGGAGCCCCTTGAGATCACGAGGCTGAACCCAGTCTGCGATCGCCAGCACCTTCTTAGGGTCCATACGAAACCTCTCACAAGATAGTTCCTGTACGAAAAACGAACATTTTTCCAATTTAGCAAACAAGTGGTTCTCCCTGAGTCTCTGGAGAACTGTCTGTAGATGTTGTAAGTGAGACTGACTCTCTGGGGAATACACTAAAATGTCATCCAAATAAATTACAACAAAACAGCCTATCAAGTCAGAAAACACAACATTGATAAAGTTCTGGAAAATAGCGTGGGCATTAGTAAACCCAAAGGGCATAACCAGGTTTTCAAAGAGTCCCTCTGATGTGAGGAACGCAGTTTTCCACTCATCCCCTTCCCGAACCCTTATCAGATTGTAGGCCCCCCGGAGATCTAATTTGGAGAACCATTGGGCCCCAGATAACTGGTTACATAGGTCTTGGATGAGGGGAAGTGTTCCTAACCGTTATCTTGTTAAGTTCCCGAAAGTCAAGGCACGGCCGCAAACCACCATCTTTCTTCTTCACAAAAAAGAATCCTGCTGCCACGGGTGACACAGAAGGCCTGACATGCCCTTTGCGGAGACTCTCAGCTATGTACTCCTTCATGACTTGGCGCTCAGGCCCAGACAAATTGAACAATCGAGCCTTAGGTAACTTGGCTCCGGGTACTAAATCAATGGCACAATTGTAGGGTCTATGTGGTGGCAGCGCCTCAGCCTCACTTTTGGAAAATACGTCTTCGAAATCCTTCAGGTACTCCGGAAAACCTTCCAGACCGACAGACGATACAGATACAGATTTAACAGTGTTAACAAGAGGCCCCAGGTTACAACATTTGTCTTTACATCCCCATTGAGTGATCTCTCCCATCACCCAATCAATGGTAGAATTATGGCGTTATAGCCAAGGCATCCCCAGTACCAGTCCTGCAGGCAAGTTATCTAACACAAGACAAGTTAATTTTTCCACATGAGTGGAACCCACTTTCAGAGAAAAAAGTTCAGACCTGAAACAGATACTGTCCCGGGCAAGAGAGGACGAGTTAATTGCCACAAGTTTAACAGGATCCTGAAGCCTGACACTCCCTATCTTATTATGAGTCATAATCTGGGCATCAATCAGGTTAACAGCAGAGCCACAGCCAACAAAGGCGGTAGTCTGAACAGGACCATCACCAAGTTCCAGTTCCACCCGAAGCACAATTTTTGCAAGCGAGGAAAAAGGTACCTGAAGGTCTGGATAGCCTCCTCGACTACTACCCAGACCTAGTCGTTTCCCGCCACCTTGGAGGATGACGGACAGGAGGGGCAGTCCTTCTTCCAATGTCCAGATTCCCCACAATAGAAGCACAACTGCTTCTCCCGGCGGCGTCTTCTTTCCTTCCCATCACAGGTGACAGCGCTCACCTCCATAGCCACTAGAGGAGTCCAGGTCTCAACTCCACTGGAGAATAATGATCTTTCAAGTTGCATAACACCTCTTGCCCGCAGTCTGCGATCCATGCGAACCGCTTGGGTCATGGCATCCTCCAGGGAGTCAGGTGGAGGATGGAGTGCCAGGGCATCCTTCAGACATTCACACAGGCCTCTACGGAACAGCCCCCGAAGGGCGGCATCACTCCAAAAAATCTCGGCTGCCCAACGTCTAAATTCAGAACAGAACCACTCGGCCGAGTGCTTCCCCTGACAGACACTCATCACCTTGTCCTCAGCCAGACGCACTCTATCCGGCTCATCGTAAATAAGGCCTCAAAAAACGCATCCACAGTCATTCTCTCCGAGCAGAAGAGGAAAGAGAAAATGCCCAGGCTTGTGGGGACCCCCTAAGCAGGGACATAACCACCCCCACCCTCTGTTTCTCATCCCCAGAGGAACGGGGTCTCAAGGAGAAAAAGAGTTTACAGCCCTCTTTAAACGCTCTAAATTCATTTTTGTCACCAGCAAATGTATCTGATAACTTAATCAGGGATTCGGGTGGGACTAAAATGACATCTCTATTCCCCACCTGCTGAAAGCCTGCGGAAAGCGCCCCCTGAACCGAGTCAACAACCTGCCGTTGGGACTGGGCCAGAGTTTAGTGTTCCAAACTTAGCTTCTGCAGCGACTGAGTCAAGCATTTCACCTGCTCAGATAAGGCATGCATTGGGTCCATGCTGCAGAAGTGAGAAAAAAAAAAAGTTCACGGTCAGTTATAATGTCAGGAACACCGCACTGCACTTGCGTACTGAGTAAGACAGACTGTGCTTAGAGATACCTGTGGAGCGGGCAGCAGCAGAGAAGATGCGTGCTTCAGACCCGCAGGACCTGAAGCACGTGACTGCTGGGGGCGTGGCCTAAACTCCAGAGAGCTAGGAGCTGCAGGAAAACTCCTAGAATGGTAACTATGGAACAAAGTTACTAATTGGCGTAAACAGGGACATAAACCAGATCAGGCTGGGGTCAAAGCACGAGATAGCACGACAATTCCCAAAGGGCTAGACAGAACGGATAGTCAAGACGTAGCCAAGATGTCAGAAACCAGAGAAGCAGATATACAGTACAGAATCAACAGGCAAACTCACAACGGGGGACAGAAACGGAGCAGAACAGAACCATATAAGCAAGCTATAAGACAACGAACAGGCACATGGGTCAAAACACTCGGCCAAAGGCAAAAGTATAACTGACAGGGATTGGAGTTTCTCAGGGCTATAAAAAGCTCTCCCTGAACCAAAGAGAGGCCATAATAATTAACCCCAGGCGTGCAGGTCAAAGCCTGCACTGAGCTCAAGACATTAACCCCTGATGTGCAGGTCAAAAACCTGCACTGGGATCATGACAGTATGATGAGATCCAGGATAGGGCCAAGTCTGTGATGCCAAGAGATGAGAGAATCTGTAGCAGGAGGGAGTGGTCCACACTGTTATTAAAAAATACATGAACACCAATATTTCTATACATGTATAGAAGCATAAGGTACTTGGTTAACACTTTTTGATAAAAAATCCATAAAACACAGTCAAGGATTACCTTTTATATGGATGGTCCTTACCAGTTGTGTCTCACTTCTCTATGTGCCAAGCCAGGCCTCATCTGAACTGTAGAAGTGAATGAAAATCGGGCATAGCTGGCAATTAAAACCTTGTTTCAGAAATATGGGTGTATAAGGGTGATTGGCCTTGATGTGGGCAATATAGTGTATTTGTCCACCTGTACAGTAATACTGCTGAAGGTGTGCAAGCCCTTTTTTGCTTTTATATGACACTAGCTGAAGAGCCCGGCATTGCCCCGGCATAGTATCCCCTGTATATAGTATTTACCTGTATGTCATCTCCTTTTGTATATAGTATATACACTTGTATGTCATCTCCTTTTGTATATAGTATATACACTTGTATGTCATCTCCTCCCGTATATAGTATACACGTGTATGTAATCTCCTCCTGTATATAGTATATACCTGTATGTCATCTCCCCCTGTATGTAGTATATACCTGTATGTCATCTCCCCCTGTATATAGTATATACCTGTATGTGTTATAAACTGTGTTATTTCCAGCTTTACAGAAGGACAATAACACCATCTATATATATATATATATATATATATTCGTCTTAAAGTGTCTGTCTGTAACCGAAATCCCACTGCGCTGAATGGTCGTGGCCGCCAGGCCTGGGATGCACTGGCAAGCACGCCTGGGTACAAGAGAGTGCAGAGTGCGTACTGGCAAGCACGCCTGGGTACAAGAGAGTGCAGAGTGCATACTGGAAAGCACACCTGGGTACAAGAGAGTGCAGAGCGCATACTGGGAAGCACACAGGGACCTGAGTACAAAGAGCGACCATGCAGGAACCTAGGTGGCCTAGCTGGGAAGCAAAGTGATAATCAGGCGCCTTCCCTAGCAGAAAGTTGTCTGATATACTAGTGGCTGCTGTAGGTCAGGAAAGACTTCCGGGTCAAGAGCTTCATTAGAAATAAGAGGTCAGAGACACGCGCGTCCAGAGACCCACCGTGAAACCTGAAGCGAGGACACAGAGTGGCGCGCCCCTCGTCCAGAGACCTGCCAGGATGCTGAAGCGAGGTGAGTATGTCGAGGCAGCGTGGCCCGGGGTGTAACAGTACCCCCTCTTTTTTAAGGCCGGAAAGAAACTTAGTCAAAATATGGGGTGCTTGGATATTCCCCCGGGGTTCCCATGACCTCTATTCAGGGCCAAAGCCCTTCCAATCAATTAAGAAAAGAGTTCTCCGTCTCACCTTCTTCATGGCCAGAATAGTCCTCACCTCAAATACATCCCCCATGCCAACAGGCTGGGGTGTATAACCCGGAGAAGGATGAAACTGGTTAAGCACCACTGGTGGGTAACTTCAACTTGTACGCAACATCATTAATACGCCTGAGGACCTCGAAAGGGCCAATGTATCGGGGTCCTAGTTTGTAAGAAGGTATCTTAAGGCGAATATATTTGGAGGAGAGCCAGACCTCATCACCATGGAGATAAGAAGAAGAGTCCAGGCGCCTTTTATCTGCATGTTGTTTCATCCTGTCCCGTGTTTTTTCAAGGGCGCTTTTGGTCTTCTGCCAGACCCTGGAGAACTCCCTGGACATAGAGTCGGCTGCAGGCACTCCCAAGACAGAAGGTACCTGCAGAGGCACACTGGGATGTTGCCCGAAAACGATGAAGAAAGGAGACTTGGAGGAAGATTTGCTGGTGTGGTTATTGTATGTAAACTTTGACCACGGAAGTAAACTGACCCAGTCGTTCTGATGAGCATTCGAAAAGTGACGGAGGTAAGATGTAAGGATCTGATTCGTTCGTTCCACCTGCCCGTTAGTCTGGGGATGGAAGGCAAAAGAAATGTCCAGCGTCACTTTCATAAGCCCACAAAGAGCTCTCCAGAACCGGGAGGTGAATTGAACTCCTCAACGTGTAGAGGGAAGCCGTGAATTCTAAAAATGCTTCACCAATTCGGGTGCAGAGGGTAGACCGGGAAGAGGAACAAAATGGGCCATCTTCGACAATCGATCCACAACCACCAGGATAACAGTACAATCAGAGGAACAAGGCAGATTGGTGATAAAATCCATAGCTATATGCTGCCATGGCGCAGAAGGTACTGGAGGAGGAAGCAGAAGCCCAGAAGGTAGTTGTCATGGTCCAGTCTGGAGTTTATTTTCTGCTGTCTTCACTCTGGACTGGTCATGCGGGGGTTAAGCACCTCAGCCTCGTTCTGGAGCTAACTGGGCTATTTCAGTCTCTCACAGCCTGCTGACCAGTGTTAGTGATAGCTCAAGCTTCCAGTTTAGAGCCTCTGACCCTTGTACCTTGGTGATCCTCCTGCCTCTGACTAGTATCCACGTGTATGACCCGGACTGATCTCTGACCCCGTCTCTTGCTATTCATCTCTGCTCCTACGTTTCCTCTCTGGCATTTGACTTCCCGGCTTGTACCCCGACCACGTATTTCGCCTCACGTTTCTGGACCCTGTGCTCATGTTTTGGTTTCTGACCCTCGACTTGGTATTTTGACTACGTGTATTGCTGCTCCTTCTGGTACGTCTGCTCCTGCTAGTTTCTGACTCGGTTCGTCTGACCATTCTCTCTCGTTACCTGTCACACCTGTGCTATTGCTCAGTGTTTACTACTCTTAGTGTGTAACCTCTCTTCCCTCATCAGCTCCCCCTGGTGGAGGTTTCACTACATTATCACTAACCTATACATTTAAACGGAATTTTGCACTTTTTTTTTCCTCTGGTCATGGATCTGCTGCATAACTTGACAGATCAAGTGTCCAGTTTGACGCAGATGTCGCAGGATTTTTCTGTGAATCATCAGTCCCTTGTCATGTCTCATACCCACTTACAGAAAGAACTGAGACTATTAAGACCATGCAGGGAAACACCTCTCATATTGTTAGTCCACCAGGTGACTCTGTAGATGTTATTTTGCATTCTCCTGAACCCTCAGTTAACCTTCCTGACACGTTTTCTGGTGAAAAAGATAAATTTCACATATTCAAGGAGAGTTGTAAATTATGGTTTTCTCTTAGACCCCGATCGTCTGGGGATGAGACTCAGCGGGTGGGGATTATTATCTCCTTACTTAGGGAGGGTCCCCAATCCTGGGCTTTCTCGTTGCCCCCTACTGCCCCTGAATGGATCTCGGTAGATAGGTTCTTTGAGGCCCTAGGACTTATCTATGATGAACCGGACCGTGTTAGGGTGGCAGAGGACACTATTATGGGTCTGGGGCAGGGGAAGCACTCAGCCGAATGGTACAGCTCCGAATTCCGTCGATGGTCCACTGAGGTGTCCTGGGATGACTCCGCATTGAGATGTCTGTTCAGGAAGGGACTGTCGGATTGCTTGAAGGACGCTCTGGCTCTCCATCCACCTCCCAGCTCATTGGAGGAGGCTATGACTCAGGCTATCCGTATGGATCGGAGACTGCGGAAGAGAGGTGTTACTCAGCGAGGGATTCCGTTGTTCCCTGCTTACCCTGATGTTTTCCTTCCATCTGAACCTATGGAGGTGGGAGCCACCAACCCCCAGGAGAAAGAAAGGAAACGGCGACGTGATGGAAAGTTATGTTTTTACTGCGGAGATCCCAGACACTGGAAGAAAGACTGCCCCTCCTGTCCACCGACTAACAAGCGGCCAAGTCTGGGTGATCATCGTGGAGGTCACCCAGACTCCCAGGTACCTTTTTCTTCATTTTCAAAGATACTGTTAAAGGTGGAACTTGGTGTTGAGAATATCTTTTTCCATACTTCGGCTTTTGTAGACTATGGGTCATCCTTGAACCTGATTGACTCTAAGCTGGTGGCCCGCTGTAGATTAGGGACAGTTAGGTTGGAGACTCCTTTAAAAATTGCGACTATTGACGCTACACCTCTCACTAAGGATGGTCTCCATTTCAGTTCTAAAGAATTCACCCTCAGGGTGGGGGCCCTACACCAGGAGTGCATGTCATGCTTTGTTTTGGATAACCTCCCTGCTGGCCTGGGGTTAGGGTTTCCCTGGTTGCAACGGCATAACCCGGTTATTGACTGGGGGTCCCGGGATATTAAATGGGGACCTGCTTGTTCTGAAATTTGACTTGCCACTGTGTCTATGTCATCCGTCAGTCTGGAGGGTATTACGGAGTACCTGAAGTATTTTGAGGATGTGTTCTCCGAAAAGGAGGCTGAGGTTCTACCACCACACCACCCATTCGATTGTGCATTTGGCTCTGGTTCCCAGTGTCAAATTGCCCAAAGCCCGTCTGTACAATCTCTCCGGCCCTGAGCGGGCTGCTATCAAGGAGTATATCTCTGAGAGTCTCCGTAAAGGGCATATTCGGCCATCTGTCTCTCCCGTGGCGGCGGGGTTCTTTTTGTAAAAAAAAAAAAAGGATGGTGGTTTACGCCAATGCTTCGATTTTCGAGAACTGAATAAGATAACCATAAGAAATACTTATCCTCTCCCACTGATACCTGATTTGTACAATCAATTGTCGGGGGCCAGGTGGTTCTCTAATTTGGACCTCAGGGGAGCATACAATCTCATCCGTATGCAGGAGGGGGATGAGTGGAAAACTGCGTTTCTCACCTCTGAGGGTCTGTTTGAAAATTTGGTTATGCCGTTCGGTTTGACTAGCGCACCAGCGGTATTCCAGAATTTCATTAACCATGTTTTTTCCGATTTTATTGGACGCTTTGTAGTAGTTTATCTTGATGATATACTCATATATTCTTCTGACAGACAAAGTCACATGGGTCATCTTTGTGCGGTTCTCCAGAGGCTCAGGGAGAACCCACTCTTTGCCAAACTGGAGAAATGTTCATTTTTTTACTCAAGAATTGTCCTTTCTAGGGGTAATCCTGTCCGCTGAGGGGTTTCGTATGGACCCTAGGAAAGTACAGGCCATTGTGGATTGGGTGCAACCCAGAGATCTCAAGGGTCTTCAGCGATTTCTGGGTTTCGCCAATTACTATAGAAAATTCATCAAGGGGTTCTCTCAAGTGGTCAAACCCCTCACTGATCTCACCCAAAAGGGGGCTGATCTCAAAAACTGGTCCGCTCCAGCTGTGGCGGCATTTTCTTTGTTAAAAAAACATTTCATGACTGCTCCGATACTGGTTCAACCTGATTTGTCTAAACCATTCATCATAGAAGTGGATGCCTCTGAGGTGGGAGTGGGAGCTGTGTTGTACACACATTAACTAACTTAAGACCCTGTGACTTCTTTTCTAAAAAATTTTCCTCTGCGGAGAGGAATTATGATGTGGGTACCCGAGAGTTGTTGGCCATTAAATTAGCTTTTGAAGAATGGAGGCATTTTTTGGAGGGGGCTGTCCATCGTATCACTGTCATTACAGATCACAAGAACCTGTCTTACATCGAGTCCACCAAACGTCTGACTCCAAGACAGGCAAGGTGGTCACTTTTTTTTCCCGATTTCAGTTTTCCATCACTTTCAGACCAGGTTCCAAGAATGTGAAGGCGGACGCCTTCTCTTGCAGCCTAGATCCGGTATCGCCTCCCTCCTCCATTCTTCAGCACGGGGTGGTTGTGGCTGTGGTGTCCCCGAGATTGGAGCAGGAGATTCGTGAGGCCCAATCTCTTGCTCCTCCATCCATACCTGAAAATAAGCTCTTTGTGCCTGTTCAGTATTGATTAAGGGTGCTTCGGGAGTTCCACGACTCGGCTCTGAGTGGGCATCCTGGAATCTTGGCCACTCGTAAAGCCATAACTAGGCTGTTCTGGTGGCCCTCACTGACTTCTGACATCACTGGCTTTGTGTCCTCCTGTGAAATTTGTGCCCGCGCTAATGCCTCCCACAGCCGGCCGGCCAGGGAATTGGTGCCACTGCCAATTCCGGATAGACCGTGGACTCATCTGTCCATGGATTTTATCACCGATCTCCCCCCTCTAATGGCAAAACCGTGATCTGCGTAGTGGTGGATAGGTTTAGTAAACAAGCACATTTTGTACCATTAGCGGGCCTTCCTAATGCTGAGACTCTATCTAAACTATTCATTGAGCATGTGATCTGGTTGCATGGTGTGCCTGTCAGTGTGGTGTCTGATAGAGGGTTGCAATTCGTGGCAAAATTCTGGAGGGCTTTTTGTAAAAGGCTGGGCATCAGTCTGACCTTTTCATCGGCCTACCATCCCCTGACCAATGGTCAGACTGAAAGGACCAATCAGTCTTTGGAGCAGATTCTACGGTGTCTGGTCACATCCAGACAGGATGATTGGTGCTCTATGATACCTATAGCGGAATTCGCTTTCAATAGTGTCAATCAGTCTACTGGTACTTCTCCTTTCTTCTGCAACTACGGGTTTCACCCTCATTTTGGTGAATTTTCCTGACTGGATTCGGAGTGTCCAGGGACTGATTCGGCCTTTTTGCGGTTGGGGGAGGATTGGAGGGAGGTTCAGAGGAACATTGGGGAGGCTCAAGGCAAATATAAATTTTTTTTGCGGATAAATGACGCTCTGTGGGGCCGGCTTATCAGGTGGGGGATAAGGTATGGTTATCCACCAAAAATATAAGGCTGAGAATTCCCTCTGCTAAGTTGGGTCCCAAGTTTATTGCCCGTATGAAATTCTAGAGGTGATTAATCCTGTGGCTTTTCACCTGCGTTTGCCTCCATCGTTGCGGATCCCTAATGTGTTCCATAAGGCGCTTCTGAAGCCGTCGGTGCCTTCCTCTGATGAGTCTCCCTCGCACCCGCCGCCTGTTATGGTAGATGGCCAGACCGAATACGAGGTGGAACAGGTGGTGGATTCTCGTGTGCTCCGCCATTCACTTCAGTACTTAGTCCATTGGAAAGGGTATGGTCCTGAGGATCGGTCATGGAGCCGGCGCGTGCGGTCCATGCGGATCGGTTGGTCCGGGCTTTTCATGCTCGTCATCCAGGGAAGCCTGAGAGTCCGGTGGCCCCCCCCATTGAGAGGGGGGTACTGTCATGGACCTGTCTGGAGTTTATTTTCTGCTGTCTTCACTCTGGACTGGTCATGCGGGGGTTAAGCACCTCAGCCTTGTTCTGGAGCTAGCTGGGCTATTTCAGTCTCTCACAGCCTGCTGACCAGTGTTAGTGATAGCTCAAGCTTCCAGTTTAGAGCCTCTGACCCTTGTACCTTGGTGATCCTCCTGCCTCTGACTAGTATCCACGTGTATGACCCGGACTGATCTCTGACCCCGTCTCTTGGTATTCGTCTCTGCTCCTACGTTTCCTCTCTGGCATTTGACTTCCCGGCTTGTATCCCGACCACGTATTTCGCCTCACGTTTCTGGACCCTGTGCTCATGTTTTGGTTTCTGACCCTCGACTTGGTATTTTGACTACGTGTATTGCTGCTCCTTCTGGTACGTCTGCACCTGCTAGTTTCTGACTCGGTTCGTCTGACCATTCTCTCTCGTTACCTGTCACACCTGTGCTATTGCTCAGTGTTTACTACTCTTAGTGTGTAACCTCTCTTCCCTCACCAGCTCCCCCTGGTGGAGGTTTCACTACAGTGGTTGCCTAGGTACCTTGTTCTTGGCACAGGATGGACATGAAGCTACAAAGTCTTTGACATCCTGACAAAGAGATGGCCACCAGTAGTAGCGACATAACAGGGAGAGAGTCTTCTTGACTCTGGCGTGGCTGGCGAGTTTAGATGAATGTCTCCAGTGTAACACTCATTTTCGATTGCCCTCCGCAACAAAGGTTCTTTCCGGGGGTAAGAAAGTCAGGTTGATGGGAGCCACAGTAATTAGCTTGGTGGGGTCGATGATGTGTGAAGGTTCGTCTTCAGTATCGGCCGACTGGAATGCCCTAGATAAAGAATCGGCTTTGATGTTTTTATCGCCTGGCCGGAAATGGAGTTCAGTCAAAACAGGCGAAGAACAATGACCACTTGGCCTGCCAGGGATTGAGTCTTTGTGCAGACTGAATGTACACCAGATTCTTATGGTCAGTGAACATCTTGAACTGGTGTGTGGCACCTTCAAGTAAGTATCGCCATTCCTCCAAAGCCAACTTGATGGCTAATAACTCTTTGTCTCCAATGGAATAATTTCATTCTGATGTGGAGAATACTTTGGAAAAGAAGCCGCAGGTGACAAGACGTCCTGAAGAAGACTTCTGCAAGAGAATAGCACCAGCCCCTATGGAGGGTGCATTTACCTCGAGAGTGAAAGGTTTACTAAACTCCAGATGATGAAGCACTGGAGCTGTAGCGAAAGCTTGCTTCAAGGATAGAAAGGCGTCCTCCGCCTCAGAAGACCAAGCATTAGGGTTAGCTCCTTTGTGGATAAGAGACGAGAGAGGCCGGGCTAATGAGGAGAAATGAGGGACGAACTGCCGATAATAATTCGCAAAGCCAAGAAAAGTTGGGCTGCCTTCACACCATGGGGACATGGCCAGTTGAGAACAGCAGACACTTTCACCGGATCCATGCGTAGACCAGAGTCTGAGATAATGTACCCCAAGAACGGTAAGGATGTTTGTTCAAATACACATTTCTCGATCTTGGCGTAGAGGAAATTCTCCCTCAAACGTAGGAGTACTTGGTGCACGTTCTTGCTATGAGAAGACAGATCTGGAGAAAACACGAAGATATCATCCAGGTAAACCACCACACAGGAGTACAGCATATCCAGGAAAATATCATTCACAAACTCCTGGAATACCACTGGAGCGTTGCAGAGGCCGAAGGGCATAGCCAAGTATTTATAGTGACCGTCCCGGGTGTTAAAGACTGTTTTCCACTCGTCTCCGGAACGAATACGGATCAAATTGTAGGCCCCAATGAAAATCCAGCTTGGTGAAAGTTTGTGATCCTCTTAGCTGGTCAAAGAGCTCTGGGATCAGTGGCAGCGGATAATTGTTTTTGACCGTGATGTTGTTCAGCCCTCTATAGTCTATGCAGGCACAGAGAAAACCATCCTTCTTTTTGACAAAGAAAAAACCCGCTCCTGTGGGCGAGGAAGACTTTCGAATGAAGCCTTTGGCTAGGTATTCCTGGATATACTCCGACATGGCTTGGTTTTCGGCAAGAGATAGCGGATATATTCTACCCCTAGGTGGGGTAGAGCTGGAACGAGGTCAATCGGACAGTCGTATGGTTGATGTGGAGGCAGAATCTCAGCCTCCTTTTTGTCGAAGACATCTGCGAAAGACCAGTAAGCCGACGGTCGACCGCAGGCGCTGAGGACGGACGGGCAGAACTCATCGGATGGATGGGCAGCAGGCACTTCTTCTGACAAGATGGCCCCCAATGGAGTACATTGCCTGATTGCCAGTCGAGAGTTGGCTCATGTGCCCTTAGCCAAGGGAGCCCAAGAAGAAGCGTATGAGACAAAGTCGACAGGACGTAGAGTGATATCTTCTCTCGATGCAAGGCTCCAATCTCCAGCTCCACTTCTTCGGTGACCTGGGTAACGGTCTCCTGCAAGGGCTTGCCGTCGACCAAAGTTATCAGAAGAGGAGTCTCCATGGATCTGACAGGAATCCGATATTTTTTAACCGCCTTGAACCTGATAAAATTCCCTGCCGCGCCTGAACCCACATAAGCCTCCTCAGAATAACGTTTGGAACCAAGATTCAGCAAATCAAACAGTCAGGGGCAGAGAGGAATCACATACACCTAGCGAGGACTCTCCTACCTGTCTCAGGTGGAGGCACTCTCCCAGCCTCTTTGGACAGGAACGAAGCAGATGGGAAGCACTGCCACAGAAAAAGCAAAGTTCTAGTGCAAGTCTCTCCCTTCGCGCTGTTCCACCCTCTTGATCCGATCTACCTGCATCAGCTCAGGAGCAGAGACAAAATAAGATGACACGGGTCTGAGACTAAGCGGCCTGCAGGTGGGCGTTGACGAGTGGGGAAACCTTCTCGGCCAAGCAGCTTCGCGGGAGCACTCCTGAAAGCGTAAGTCAATTCGCTTCGCTAGAGATTAAATCCTCTAAGGAGGTTGGTGCATCACGTCCCGCTAACTCATCTTTAATATAGCCCGAGAGGCCTCGCCAAAAATCACCTACCAATGCCTCATTGTTCCAGCCCAACTTGGAGGACAGTGTGCGAAAACGAATAGTGTATTGGCCAACGGAAAGAGAACCTCAGTGGAGATTGAAAAGGGATTCTGTAGTAGATGCCAAGTGACCTGGCTCATCAAACACTCAGCAAAAAGTCTCCAAGAAAGTTGGCAATTGGAAAACCCATGGGTCGTCACGCTCCCAGAGTGGGTTAACCCATGCTAATGCTTCCCCCTCCAAATGAGAAACCACAAAGGCCACTTTCGCCCGATCGGTAGGATATTGCTGCGGCTGAAGCTCAATGATTAGCAGCAGACACTGGTTCAAAAAACCCCGACATAGCTTGGAGTCACCCCTATACCGTGGTGGTTTACAAAAGTGGGAAGGAGGGTGCGAGACCTGAGCTTAGCTTGCGGCTGAGACGGCAGACTGAAGGGAAATCAGTCGGTCATCTACTGACGCCATGTAGGTGAGCAAGAGGACCAGAGTGTCACGCTGCTGAGCAAGCTCCTGCTGGAGGCTAGCCCACCGGGGGGTGTTTCCTGTGTCAGAGGCCTGCAAGTCTGGCATGTCTCTATGGACTTCCAGAAGGACATTATCTGCGAGTACTCTGATTCTTCTTGAGTGGCGGCTGAGACACCAGCGGGGTCCATGGCCTGATTATTCTGTAACGACTCCTGGAGTGGACCCTCTGGGCCATGATACCAACCCACCCTGGGTGAGTTGACCTAGTGAGGACCACCCCTATACAGAGAGTGTCAGGGGCAGATCCAAGGGAATTAAGTACCACGACTGCTGGTACCAGGTGGCCAGTTCGAAGGAGGCACGAGAGACCATGTCTAGCAGGGTAAATACGGGGCATGCTGGGTACAGAAGGGTGCAGAGCTGGTGCTCGGAAGCACGCAGGGTATGAGAGAGCTCAGCGTGCGTACTAGGAAGCACAACTGGGTACAAGAGAGTGCAGCGTGCATACTTGGAAGCACGCCTGGGTACAAGAGAGTGCAAAGTGCGTATTGGGAAGCACAGATGGGCACAAGAGAGTGCAGAGCGCGTACTGGGAGGCACGCCAGGGTACAAGAGAGTGCAGAGCGCATATTGGGAAGCACGCCTGGGTACACACAGGGACCTTAGTACAAAGAGCGAAGAAGACCACCCGCGTACCCCAGAGAACTCTTCACACGTGTTCCAAATCCTGGTGTCAAACCTCATCAAATGTATATAGGAGGCAATCTGCCAAACTAGAAACAGAATGTAATATTAAAAACATATAAAAAATTAAGAAAAATGTGTAATCACATAAATGTGTGCAATACGCCAACAGACAAAAATCAGACAAAAGGGAGCAAAAGACATGTTCTCATTAAGACCATCCGGATGAATTGTCCTAAGTGTCCAGATCCATCTTGTTTCAAGCTGGGCCAGGCGTCTGGACAACCCACCCCCCCTAATATTTATATTAAGGGTGTCAATACCTCGTACCCTAAGTAGCGAACCATTACATTGATGGAATTCCCTAAAGTGACGTGGCAGGGTTTTAAGGGTGGAAGTGTCCGTGCATACAGAGGCCACCTGAATCCCCAACACGTGCTCTCTGATATGAACTTTTAGTTGCCTTGTGGTTAAACCTACATAAATTAGGCCACACGGACAGGTGGCATAATAGATTACATATCTGGAGATACATGTAATTCTCTGTCTAATTGGGTAGGATTTAGACCCATCAGAGTTAACGAAAGTAGTACTTCGCTCAATGTTGGGACAGGCGACACATCTGCCGCACGGCACACAACCACCCCTACCAGGAATCTCATCAAAAAAGGTAGATGGAGATTGACCAACATAATGGCTGTGGGTGAGTTGGTCGCGCAGATTCCTGGCCCGCCTAAATGTGATGGATGGACTATCTGGAAGAAATTTCTGAATAACAGGGTCGACCTTCAGAGTACAAGCTGGAGTACTTCAGTCTTTTGGCTTTCCTCTTATTGTGGATATTTGGCTGCCCCTACTTTTGCCCTAAGTTATAATGTCGGTCTGTGGGTGACTGGGATATACTGCGCATCCGCCGCTTCCCTCCTGTTCTGGGTCTGACGTCCCTCCTCCTGCCGTCTGACATCAGGTCATGTGGGGCCCCACGTGGTTCCTGTGAGAGCGTCTGGAGGAAGTGTGACGTTCTCGCTCAGAACGGGCGGTGCGGTGGTGTATGGCACTTCCGGTCAGCACTGTATTTAGACACGGCGTCCTCGCTCCCTCTCCACGCACCCTGAGGAAGGAGCCTCACGCTCCGAAATGCGTGTCGGGGAAGGCTGACGGTCCGGTCATCTACAACATCCTCTATCATTAGGTAATGTAGATCTTGGTGTTTGGCTGCTTCTTCACACTTGCGATTGTCCTGGCGCTGCAATTAGCATGTGCTTTGGACATTGCGGATACTCTATATACTAATTATGTGCCATATTTATTGTTCTGGTGCGGTATATCTTCGCATTTGCATGATATTGAGTATCTGCCATGGTTAGTGTAGGTGAGGTATATGGGAGTCTATTTCTATGTTATAGTAATTTTCCTATTAGGGTATATAGGCACTACCTGTTTGATAATTAAGCATCATAACTTTTAGCATACCCATATTTATCCTACCTATGCGCCGTGCGCATTTATTTCTATTTGCCTACACCAAATTTTTGCAAATGTAGGAAAACCTTTCTTGTTGTGGAGGACTCGGTCCATATGCCTTTACTGTATATACTGTGTGACCACCTGTTGTGAGCAATTTTCCTGCCCCCTGTATTGTAGTGGATGCATTTTTAACTATTTGTAGCTAATAAAGATATAATTTTTTTATGGGATTCTATGACTGCTTCTAGTTTTTTCTTAAAAATACGATAATGATCAAAATCAAAGACAAGCAAGCAAATTTGGTTAATATTTAATGTGAAAAATAGTAAGACATCAGTCCTAAAGATAATGAGCCAAGAATTTGGTTATGGATGTGAATGGGTTATGGGAGCAATCCCTGGTCCTCCTACACCATTTTTATGCATGATGGTTATTTGTGCTCAATGAGCATGTCCGTCATTATTCTATATGCCTGCTGCCTTGGGTGGTAAAGTATATGGGAGGGGAGGTGTATTTCTTCTCTTGCTACACACTCTGGTTTTGGTTAACCCTATAGTTCCTCTTTGAATTTCTGAACACGGGTTAATATAGTGACCTTTATTATAGTTCACTATACTGGACCATTATTTGATGCCACAATACTCCATTCTGATTTATTTAGAACTTTTATGGTCTGTATTTTCATATACTTACACCCCTGTTTCCTCCTTCCCCTTACCTAAATATTTGCATGTAGGTTAAATTTGCTGCATAAAGCCAACCATACACATTGTGTGTCTTTTTGCCCCCCGGATGCATACTCATAAATATCTGCATTTAGGATTTGGCTCTGGGCGTATTTAAATTGATGTACCTTGCCATATTATATATCTAGATCCTTTGTATAGGTCTTAGTGTATTATACATATTATATCTGTTATGTGGACTTGCCACACACATTATATGTATATAACCGGGTGGTGTTTTGCAGGGCTTGTTATTGCTCCCAGGGTTATAGGTTATGCTAATAACCTTTGTCTATTTTAAATGTTTTTAATCCTTTTTTTTGGTGTCTTGTATATCTCATGTAATAAAATTGATAATTTTTCTGTGGCGATCCCTGCTTTTGATGTATGTCTTCTTTGTTTCTCCTGGTGATTTATATGTTAATTTTTTGACATACTGTGGTTGGATCCCTCCCAATTAATCTTACTATTGATGGTGCCCTCCGCATCCCTCTAGACAAGAATTTCTACAATGGATTACCGTATATACTTGAGTATAAACTGAGGCACCTAATCTTACCACATAAAAACTGGGAAAACTTATTGACTTGAGTAAAAACCGGGTTTGCATTGCCCCCTTATCCCAATGCTGGTCTGCATGGCTCCTCATCCCCATCCTGGTATGCATGGCCACTATCAGAAAAACATAAAAAAATAAACTATTATACTTACCCTCCTGTGCTCCCTCGCAGCGCTCCCTAGTTCCCTCCTGCGCTCCCTTGTTCCGGTAACAGCAGCTGATTTATGCTTGTAAACAGCATATGGCAGTGACGTCATGTGCTGCTTATAAGCAGAGGACAGCTGCCATAATACTCACAGCTCGCGTGAAGAGCAGTATTCATTGCTGTTTAGTATCGGACACAGTCTCAGCCGGAGCTGCTGGCTTCTTGCAGCAGCCGGGAGACCCTCACACGAGTATAAGCCAAGGGGGGGTGTTCAGCACAAAAAAATTGCTGAAAAACTCTGCTTATACTTGCGTATATACCTTATTATATATTTAGTATGTGCAATATTGAAGAAAAAAGATGCGGCACTCACCAGTTTAAATAAATGTGAAAATGTGTACCCATTTAAGCATTGTTACTTGAAACGGCTTTCCTCCGCTCTGTCTCTCCCTGCTGCCTCTGTAACCTGCACATCATGTTTTAGTCCTAATCCCAAGGTATGGAATAAAGGACTTTTTCATATTTATTAAAACTGGTGAGTGCTGCATCTTTTTTTCTTCAATATTGCACATTTAAGTACTTTATGCAGAGCACCAAACACCGTTCTATCAGTTGCTGTAGCGGTACATATGGGATGTCTATTTAGCCTTCCGATTTTTATATGTTGTCTGGTGCCAATATTTTTCTCTTTGAACATTATATATTTAGTAATTTAAATTATTTCAGCAGTTTCCATAAATTCTTTTTTGATTAAAGATGTTATAACTACAGTTTTTGCTACTTAGATATTCATGACATCATATAAAGGGTATCTGTTTATATCAGATATGTTACAACTAAGATCGGCTGGTGATCGAAATGCATCAAAATTATGCTACTGTTCTCTTGATGTGTGCATTGAGTCTTTAATGAAGGCTGTATGATTTTTTACATGACAAAAAGCTAGCATTTTAACAGCGGTGTGTTGACTTTTTTTTTTATAACCACTGCATTTATACTCCACAACACTGAAATTGCAAAGCCAGGAAGGAAAAGTCGTGGAATCATGAAAACCACAGAATGTCTTGATGTTTTAATAATATGTATATTATGAGAAAATGAATGCAAAATGTTCAAAACATCTCGATTTATTTAGTTTTGCGTATGAGAGTCACATTCAGAAATAAAAGCACTTACACATCTTGGCATGTTATCAATGAGGTTATGAATGGTTGTCTGAGGATTTTTCTGCCATGCTGAATGCACTTGGGCACACAAATCATCAAGATCCACTGCTGGCAGCTCCCTTTGCAATTGTCGACCAATGGCAATCCAAATGTGTAGGTGTGCTTGATAAGTACATATAATAAAGAAAAAATAAAACCAATATTATACATAGATATAAAAATGATTTTTTTTTTTTTTTTAGCTACAATAGCATATTAAGTAAACAGTCACAAGAGGTTGAAAGATTTGGCATAGATAAAAATACACTCTATAAGATGTCATATGAGGAGTGCAATATAACATACAGAAATAGCTTACTAATCAAATCAAGAAGACTTTCAACAATTGCCGCTGATGACCCTGAACAGTCATGGAGAAAAGTGGATAAATCTCCAGAATCAATATAAATATATATTTATTTAGATGCTTTTTTAATAATACATAATAGGTAAAATACTATATAAATCAAAGTGGCTCCATCAGAAAGGTAAAAATTATATGTCCTCTATGTAATTAACTAGGATCCCAACACCAAAAAATGAAAAATAAAGCAGAGAAAAAGGAAACATGCTGTTCCATATAATGTACAGTATGTTTTATTTTATCAGCTTTGCTCAAAAATGCCAGGTAAAGCAAAACTCCATCCAATTTGAATGCAATAGAGTAAAATTCTGAATGACAATCATAGGGAGATGGTTCTCAAACATTAGATCAGAATGGATAGAGAGATTAGGAAAGAATCCAGTCAGATGTCCATCACAAAGAAAAATGTACTAGAAGCTCATTAGTTATGACCATTAAGATACAGTATGTATCGAACCATAAAAATGTCTAAATGGATAAAGGTGCACCATGAATCAGAGACATGTAGGAGGCACTTTTTGTGGCATGGCCTCAACTGACTGATATAATATGACGTGATCCACAGTAGCCCAGTGTGTTTAAATTGTTTTTAATTGAGCATTTTGTTTTTTCCTCCTGTTTTGTATTGTGGAATTTGATGTGTAAGCTGTTGGCTCTAAAAGGCAACTTCCGGCAAACTTAACACTAGCTGCTCCATCTAGCAGGTCCCACGGCTATCATCCTTTAATTCTTATTCAGAGATTTGGACTTACAATGAAGCCCCATAGGTTGTATCTACAGTATAGCTACTAGGTATAGAGCCAAGACTGAGACATATAGTCAAACTAAGCCAGGTCAATAACTGTAGTGACAGAACCAATGACTGAATCAGTTGCCAAAACTGTAGTCAGTGAAACAACTGAGATCAGATACAAGGGAATAAAATATAATAAAGTCAGACAGTTTTAAGTCAAGATCAGGGGGGAAATCATAAAGGTAGCAATCCGGGTCACATGGTGCTTCAAGATCAATAGGTTAGCAACAGGAATATAGCATCAGAGCTCAATGAGTAAACCAAGCAGAGTATCTGGAAACTCATAGCAGTACACTTGGAGTTTAAATAGGGTGTGGTATTGTTCCTGCCACAGAACAGAACTGATTACTTCTGGTGAGCTGCAAAAGAACACACACACATTCTTCATGGCTGAGTGTCACAAGACCCATGAAGAATATAAGGGGTGCTCACTGAACTCCAGAGGTGGTGCTCCAAGGCATGTACAGTAAGTAGCAATCAAATAACAAAAAGCTTGGGCACTCAAATGAAAATTTATTGTCCAATGTAGAACAACGAGGCACTCGTTATCATTGCTCCCACACCATACAGGCATGAACGGAGACTAGGTCCCGTTATCTGTAAACCTCTCCTACAGCAGATTCTGCTTGAAAAAGGCATGCTTGTGCCGAAATGTTGCGGAAGATAATCTGTCTTTCTATTGAGTTTTCCTTATTTTTGCCTTTTTGTATGGTGGTGGTATTTGCCTCATTGTTCTACATTGGACAATTTAATTTTCTTTTGAGTGCCCAAGCTTTGTTATTTGTCACAAGACCCAGCCATACTAGTATCCCTAGTTGGACAATGTCTGCACCCCCAGAGATGCTAACCACAATATCTACTCCATCACCAGCACCATGTGGTCAATATGGCCGCACCTAAGGACAGAAGCAGACGTCGCTGGATCAGGTTAAAGCAGGTAGAGATTTGATAGTGTATGTGTACAATATACTGTTGCAGCTGAATTAAGGAAAGATGGAAAGTAGTTGTATTGCTCCACAAACGACAGGCTTGTAAATTTGCTCCTGTTGGGGGAATGACATTAAAAAATGACAGGCCTAATATATTCTTGGATTAGTGCAACAGCTCTCTAGTGCACAGTAAACCTAGAATGAACTTTTCAAAAACAGTAGAGCTTGACAGATTTATAAATATAAAAAAAAATACAAAACTTGAAATCAACTACTGCATACTTATATCCATTCTGAAGAGAAGAAATTTCTTTCTGCACCTAGCAATCAACTTAATTACCAATCTTTCACCATGTCCTGCAGACAATGAATTGTGTGTTATCCTTTATAGGAAGTCAAAACACATATTACACATAGGATAAAGGTGCAATTTTTTTTTCTTTCCAGGTATAATTAACTTAATTGGAAGACCTTTATTTATCAGTTAATCAATGCAAAGTATACTATGCACATAGTCTTGGGGTTTGTTCACAGAGAGTAACTTTAACGTCGATTTTGCAGCAAATTTTCTTCAAGATTTACGTAAACAACAATTCCAACTATATTTGACACCTCTTTGATTCGCATTCCTCATGGAGTCCACTAGAAACCTAACACTATGATGTCAAAAGCCTGCAGAAGCCATGTGTAAGGAAAAAAGTGCAAACCTGTGTCCAACCACAGGGATTTTAAACATGGATTTCTCTCGAAAACCATATTGCCAAGCACATGAAAATAGCAATCTGAAAAATGTAGGTTAGTCTATTTTTTTTAACACCTCATTCACTCATCAGTATATTGGATCAGTCTTTCATCAGTATTTGTATGCTAAAACCAGGAGAGTCCCCAAAATACAGGACAGGTGTCAATCTTTCAATTCTAGTTTTTCTCTGTAAGTTCCACTTCTAGCTTTGGCACACAAACACTGATTCAAATTACTGACCAAATGTATATGTATGAATGAGGCCCTAATGGCATTTACCTGCTCAAATGTCCTAGTCTACTACACAACAGCTTACAGTTCAGGTAGTGTATTATCCTGCCATTGTAAGCTTTTTCTAAGGGTTGGAGTGATGTGTTAATTCGCAAGTATCAATTATTACCACTCCTAGCTACATAAACAGTATTGGTGTTCTTTCAAGACTCTGGCTGGTGTACTTACCTGAACATCTACAGTACATGTATGGTGCAAGTTGTGAATGGGTGAAAGGAGAGGGCTCAGAGGATGAGCACACCATATGCCTGCAGATATTGGCTGTGACATAAAGCCAGAATCTGCCCCAATTATTCACGGGTGTAAGGGAGCTGTTAAATGCCATTACAGATACAGTCAAGGCCGAAGGTGTTGGCTTGAAATTGTTACAGAAAATGAAGTATTTCTCCCAGAAAATTATTGCTATTACACATGTTTTCTTATACACATGTTTATTTCCTTTGTGTGTTTTTGAACAACACACAAAAACAGAGACAAAAGGCAAATTGGCAATAATTAGTGTCTGTGTGGCACACTAAGCATAGATAACTGAAAGAGGAGAAGAAAACTGTCTAAGGATTTGAGAACCAAAATTGTTGAAAAAGGTCAATCTCCAGAGATCTTGATGTTCCTTTGGTTATGGTGCACAACATAATCAAGAAGTTTAAAAGCCAATGCACTGTAGCTAATCTCCCTGCACATGGAGGGCAGAGAAAAATTGATGAAAGGTTGCAATGCAGGATAGTCTTGGTGGTGGATAAGCAGCTCCAAACAAGTTCCAAAGAAATTCAAGCTGTCCTAGAGGCTCAGGGTGCATCCATGTCAGCGTGAGCCATCTGTCGAGATTTGTATGAAATGAAACACTATGGCATGAGACCAAGGACCCCCACTTGTGACAGAGACATAAAAAATCTAGACTGCAGATTGCCAAAATGTACATGAGTAAAGGGGGTTTTACACTAAGCGATATCGCTAGCAATATCGCTAAAACGTCACCGGTTTTGTGACGTTATAGCGATATTGCTAGCGATATCGCTATGTGTGATACTTACCTCCGACCGGCTCCCCCGCTGTCCATCGCTGATCGCGCGAGAATGTCCGGTTCCATTTCTCGTCGTCTGCTTCCTGCTGGGCTTCCTGCTGTGACAACGAGCGACGCGTGGAGGCGGGCGGGAGGACGCAGGATCGCTGTGTGTGAAAGGTGAGTATCGTGCGCTGCGTCGCTGCTGCATCGCTTTGAGATCTTTCTGTGTGAAAGCTCACTAGCGACCATTTAGCGATGCACCAGCGATCCTGACCGGGTCGGATCGCTCGTCAGATCGCTGGTGCATCGCTAAATGTAAAAGGGCCTTAAGCCAAAATCCTTCTGGGCGTCTTGTGGACAGATAAGACCAAGATAGATCTTTTTGGTAAAGCGCATCATTCTATTGATTACTGAAAATGGAATGAGGCCTATAAAGAAAAGAACACCTTACCTATAGTCAAATATGGTGGAGGTTCAAAAATATTTTGGGGTTGTTTTGCTGCCAAGGCTTCTTGTAATCTGAAGATTACCAAAGGATTGTAGATCGCAATGTATTGTGCAGTGTCAGAAAGCTGGGTTTATGTTTAGGTCACGGGTCTTCCAGTAGGACAATGACCCCAATTATACTTTAAGAAACACCCAGAAATGGATGGAAACAAAGCACTGGAGAGTTTTGAAGTGGCTAGCAATGAGTCTGGATCTAAATCCCATTGAACACCTGCGGAGAGATCTTAAAATTGCTGTTGGAAAAAGGTACCTTTCAAATATGAAAGACCTGAAACAGTTTGCAAAAGAAGACTGGTCCAAAACTCCAGTTGAGTGGTGTAAGAAGTTTGCTAATGGTTATAAGAAGTGATTGATTGCAGTTATTTATTCCAAAGGGTCTGCAACCAAATATTGAGTTTAGGATGCCAACAATTTTGTCAGGCCCATTTTGTTTTTTTTGTGAAATTATGTCCAATTTGCCTTTTTATTTCACTTGCTTTCGTGTTGTTCCAATACACACAAAGGAAATAAACGTGCATAACAAAACGTGTAATTGCAATAATTTTCTGGGAGAAATATTTCATTTTCTGTAACAATTTCAAGGGTGCCAACTAGAGTTGAGCGAAACAGGTCGGCCAGATTCATAAGTCGCCGACTTATGGCAAAGTCTGGTTTCGCCGACCGAAACCCGACCACAGCATGAAGTCGGCCATGTGGTCGGCAAAACGAGCACCAAAGTCGGATTTCCCAGAATGCTTGCACGTGACTTTTTTCAGCCACTGAGCAAGGACGCACCCTGTGGGCGACGAGATGACATGTGCAGCGTCCGGGGAGTGAGAGAGAGAGTTTTTGCGCACTTTAAAAAAGCGGTCCGGCATGTACGAGGTAGGTGTGCTTACTGTCCTTCACTCCCTGCTGACTTTGCTTCCCCATTAAATACAAAAACCGTCTAGCACAGCTATAAAGTGGTGGTGCAGCAAGTAGGATCCTAGTCCGTACTTATATGAATATAGAAAACTTGGCACACACTATATATGTTTTCCAGTGAATGATTAATTTTTAATGTACAGTACATACAGTATAGACGTTTCTGTCACATTGACCTTCATCACAGTACTATGTATTGTAATGCTGACATTTACATACTGCTTAAAAGAAGGAGAGCCAAAAGATAAGTGATCCCCCGGGTTTAGGGACAAAGAGCACTGCTGTGCAAAGTCAGTCCGGTCAGTGTACAGCATATGGGGCAATGACACGGCATCCACCGCGGGTCATCTTTGTTAATTTAATTCACCGCACACTCAAACAGACTTTATGCAAATAGGTATTCATTTTATTACATGTGGGAGCCAAACAGGAATATAGCACACAGTGGAAGCGATATAAATAAAAGACGTTTCGGCTCAGCCCGGGCCTTTATCATATTATCGCTTATTCCAATATTGGAGGTTTGTATAGGGTGCAGAAGGAGAGGAGCGCGTGAGCGCTTCCTTCTCTCAGCACACATCAGCCATTTATCTTGGTATTTCTTCTTGAGAGATTCTCCTCTCCTTCTACACCCTATACAAACCACCAATATTGGAATAAGCGATAATATGATAAAGGCCCGGGCTGAGCCGAAACGTCTTTTATTTATATCCCTTCCACTGTGTGCTATATTCCTGTTTGGCTCCCACATGTAATAAAATGAATAGCTATTTGCATAAAGTCTGTTTGAGTGTGCGGTGAATTAAATTAACTGTGGGTAGTGAAGCTGGCCGGATTGACAGAGGTTGCCACCTGACGATGATGAGTGAAAATCTGGGGTTACTGATTGGGAGTATTTAAGTGAGCAGGCTTCCCTCAATTGTTGCTGGTGATTAGTTCTTCCTGTGCAACTTGAGGTCTGATGTCTCCTGCCCTGATCCTGCATTTTTCAGCTAAGTTGTTCATTTGCTAATCCTTTGCTTCTGATCTGGATTTGCCTCTTTCTGCTTTGCTATGTGGGTTCAGCGCGCTCCCTGCTGGAGCTGTGCTGGACCCCGCTCCATATGTTACAGCTTGTGTCAGTTTGTTCAGTCCCCTGTTATATTAGTCTCTTTTGCTTTGCTGCCAGTTTACACCAGAATGCTGATATAGTGGGGGAGAGGTCTGATGTTTTTTTGTACATCAGACGTGTTTTTAAGGGTTTTTGCATGATTGCAGACAGTGTCTTTCCTTTCCTATCCTATCTAGACAGTTTGGGCTCCATCATTTGCTCAGTCTATTTTCTGCCTGTGTTTGTCCCTCATCTGGTCTCACCGACAATATATGTTTGGGGGCTATCTATTTCTTTGGGGTTCTACTTCAGGGCAGTTTAGATTTCACCTTTCTTACTTTAGGCCTAGTTAGTTCTCTGGCTGTGTCGAGGCGTCTAGGGCATCGTAGGTACGCTCCACGGCTACTGCTAGTTGTGTTGTTAGCGAATTGCAGACCCCTAATCCTAAGTGACCAACTTTTCTGGTTTCCTGGTGGCCTAGCCTATTCCTGCCATCCTCCTCGGTGACCTGTTCATAACAGAAAATGGTAACTCATCACAATCAAATATGAGATAAACGTCCTAGACAGTTCAGAGCAAAACAGTGGTGTCCATATTGTACTAGTCCTTAATTTCGTAAGTGGGAAGTGGATCAATTTTTACGCCTTTTAAAACTGAAATACCAGACACAGTATATGGACTAAGTTGTGCTCTTCTTAGTAAAACATGCAAACTTTCTTTTTCTAATCCTCAGAACCTCCCACTCCCGTCTCCAAGACTTTTCACGTGCTGCGCCAATTCTTTGGAATGCACTACCCAGGTTAATACGATTAATCCCCAATCCCCACAGTTTTAAGCGTGTCCTAAAAATGCATTTGTTCAGACTGGCCTATCGCCTCAATGCATTAAGCTAAATATCCCTGTGTGGCTCATACAAAATTTTTTACCAAAACCAGGTTCCTCGCATCATGTTCTCACATGCTTTTTGCATTTAATAGCCCTCTGTGTCTGTACTGTTGGTGGTATATAACAATAGAAAAAAGCATTTGAAAACTTTGCTTGATTTGTTACCCATACACTCTTCCATGTTCTGGGGTACATTTTTGTGATATATAATACAAAAAAAAATGTTTCAAAATTCTCCTGGGTTACATTTCTCAGCCATACAATATTACATGCTCTTGAGTACATTTTGCTGTTATATAACCCTCAAAAAAAGTGTTCAAAATATTATTGTTATTATATTGATCACCCATAGACTATTCCATGGTCTAGAGCACATTTCGTTAGTATGTAACCCTCAAAAAACTTATTAAAAAAGTATTGGTATTATATTGCTCATCCATAGGGGGTGATATCTTGTTGGGTAAATTTTATTGCTATATAAGCATCAAAAAATTGTTCAAAATTTTAACGGTATTAGATTGATCATCCATAGACTATTCCATGCTCTGGAGTACATTTTGTTGGTATATAACCCTCAAAATACTTGTTCAAAATGTATCAGTGTTATATTGCTCACCCATAGAGTATTACATCTTCTTGGGTACATTTCGTTGCTATAAAAGCATAAAAAAACTTGTTCAAAATTTATCGATATCATATTTCTCACCCATAGGGTGTATATGAGTCTCTTATATTTGGCAGTTCTTGCTTCCTTCATAAATTACACTGAAATGTCCTATTTGTTAATAAAAAAAGTCAATTTTGGTTTACCTAAATTTTATATATATATATCTAATATATACAGCTCAATGTGTGTGTGTGTATGTATGTATGTGTGTATGTCCGGGATTGTCATCTGCACCATCACAGCTACAGCCACAAAATTTTGCATATTCACACGTCTGGATCCTGAGAGTGTCATAGGCTATGCTGTGAGGCGAAATTTTAACCCCACGCGTTCCAATTCACCAAACAATTTTGCCTATTATTGTTATCATATCTATGGTGTTATCGTCCTTCTGTAAAGCTGGAAATAGCACAATTTATTACCGTGCCAACACAGACCACCCTCTGACACAGACTGCAGGGGGAGCTGTTATGAATGGGTCACCGAGGAGGATAGCAGG
This sequence comes from Dendrobates tinctorius, assembly GCF_039654945.1. Classification (NCBI taxonomy): domain Eukaryota; kingdom Metazoa; phylum Chordata; class Amphibia; order Anura; family Dendrobatidae; genus Dendrobates; species Dendrobates tinctorius. Next base: position 24,526,570 of record NW_027361827.1, on the reverse strand, counting down.
CCAGGCTAAGCCACAGAAAACCAGAGAGGTTGGTAACTAAGCGGATGCAGACCCCTGATCCTGTCCACACAACTAGCACTAGCCGTGGAGCGTACCTATGATGATCCTAGACGCCTCGGCACAGCCGGAGAGCTAACTAAGCCAAAAGCAAGAAAGGGGAAATCTAAACTGCCCCAGAGCAGACCCCAAAGGAATAGATAGCCCCCAAACATATATTGCCGCTGAGACAAGATGAAAACACATGGGGCCCTCACTGACTTGACAGGACAGGAAAGGAAAGACACTGTCTGCAATCACGCAAAAAACCCTGCAAAAATTCTAACACGTCTGATGCACAAAAACACTGAAGTCGCACGACTTCGTCCCCACTATATCAGCACTCTGGAATATTCTGAAAGCAAAGCAAAAAGAGAACAATATAAAAGGGGACAAAACAAACTGGCACATGCAGTAACATATGGGTGGTGATTCAGCACAGCCCCAACTGGAGCTAGCTGACCCACACAAAGCAGAGATAAACAAAACCAGATCAAATGCAAACAGAATAACAAATGAACCACTTAGCTGAACATGCAGGGAAAGAGCAGGAGACATCAGACCTCAGGAGGCACAGGAAGAAAATCACCAGCAGGGATAGAGGGAGTCAGCTGTCTTAAATCCCAATCAGAAACCCCAGATCTCTAATCGTCTTCCTCATTATCAGGTGGCAAGCCTCTGTCAATCAGATCAGCTCCACTACCTCCAGTAACCACCAGAGGGAGCCCAGAAAGAGAACTCTCAATCTGACTAGCTCCACTATCTTCAGTAATCACCAGAAGGAAGCCAGAGAGAGAATTCACAACAGTACCCCACCTTGAGGAGGGGTCACCAAACCCTCATCCACGCCACCAGGCCGGTCAGAATGTGCCCGGTGAAAAGCACGAACCAATCTTTCGGCATGAATGTCAGAAGCAGAGACCCAAGAATTATCCTCCTGGCCATAACCCTTCCATTTGACCAGGTACTGGAGTCTCCGTGTAGCCAAACGAGAATCTAATATTTTCTCTACCTCATACTCCAAATTACCTTTGACCAATACAGGGTCAGGAGGCGCCGCCATGGAAACTACTGACTCTACAAACCTCTTCAACAAGGATTTATGGAACACGTTATGAATCTTAAAAGTAACTGGAAGAGCCAAACGGAAAGAAACGGGATTAAGGATTTCCAAAATCTTTTAAGGTCCAATGAATCTTAGCTTGAATTTTGGAGACGCAATCTTTATAGGAATATTCTTTGAAGACAACCAAACCATATCACCCTCTTTAAACCGGGGACCAATGGTCCTATGCCGGTTGGAGAACCGTTGGGCTTTTTCCTGAGAGTGGGACAACTTATCCACCACTTGGTCCCAAATCTGCTGCATTCTCTCTACCACAGAATCCACACTTGGGCAGGCCGAAGATTCAACCTGCCCCGAAGAAAATTGAGGATGAAACCCAAAGTTACAAAAGAAAGGAGACATCAAAGTGGCAGAACTAGCCCTACTGTTTAGCGCAAATTTGGCCAAGGGCAAAAATGAGACCCAGTCATCCTGATCAGCAGATATGAAACATCTCAAATAGGATTCCAAAGTCTAGTTTGTTCTCTCAGTCTGCCCATTGGTCTGAGGATGAAATGCAGAGGAGAAAGATAGCTGAATTCCCAGTTTGGAACAAAAAGCTCTCCAAAATCTGGAAACAAACTGGACTCCTCTGTCCGACACAATGTTCTCAGGAATCCCGTGTAACCGAACCACCTGTTGTAAAAACAAGGGCACCAACTCAGAAGAAGATGGCAACTTTGGGAGTGGTACAAGATGGATCATGTTAGAAAATCTATCACAGATCACCCAGATAACAGTCATCCTCTGAGAGACAGGAAGATCAGAAATAAAATCCATTGAGATATGAGTCCATGGCCTCCTGGACACCGGCAGGGGCATCAACAACCCATTAGAACGAGAACAGGGCTTGAACCGAGAACAAGTCCCACAGGACTGCACAAAATTCCTGACATCACAAGATAAGGCAGGACACCAAAAAGACTGACTCACCAAATCTCTGGTACCAAAAATACCTGGATGACCAGCCAACGCAGAGCAATGAATTTCAGACAATACTCTTTTCCTCCACTGGTCAGGGACATACAATTTTCCCATAGGGCAACGTTCAGGTTTGTCCTCCTGAAATTCCTCCAGGGCACGTCTCAAACCGGGTGAGATGGCGGAAAGAACTACACCCTCATTTAGAATGGTAGTAGGCTTGGTCACATCAAGAGAATCCGCAAACAAACTCCTAGAAAGGGCGTCCGCCTTAACACTCTTAGTGCCCGGAAGAAATGAGACCACAAAATTAAAACGCGTGAAAAACAAGGCCCACCTAGCCTGTCTAGGATTCAAGCGTTTGGCTGATTCAAGATAAATTAAATTCTTGTGAGGACCACAACTTGATGTCTAGCTCGCTCCAACCAATGTCTCCACTCTTCAAATGCCCATTTCATGGCCAACAATTCCCGATTCCCCACGTCATAGTTACGTTCAGATGGGGAGAATTTTCGAGAAAAGAAGGCACAGGGATTCATCTTAGAAGTCACCGGATCTCTTTGGGACAAAACGGCTCCTGCACCAATCTCAGAAGCATATACCTCCACCTGAAATGGGAGTGAGGCATCAGGTTGCCGTAGAACCGGAGCAGAAGTGAATCTCCGCTTAAGCTCCTGAAATGCTGAAACTGCCTCTGGAGGCAAATTCACCACATCAAAGCCCTTTTTGGTCAAATCAGTTAGTGGTTTAACAATACCAGAAAAATTACTTATAAATTTACGGTAGAAATTAGCAAAACCCAAAAACTTCTGGAGAGCCTTCAAAGAAGTGGGCTCAACCCAATCATAAATGGCCTGTATCTTGGCCGGGAACAATAGTCAATACATGGCCTTAATGAACCATCTTTCTTGGCCACAAAAAAAAACAGCACCTAAAGTTGAAGATGATGGTCTAATATGACACTTCTCCAATGACTCCTTGATTTAAGATCGCATAGCATCATGTTCGGGTACCGATAAGTTGAAAAGCCGACCCTTGGGAAATTTACACCCGGGCTGTCATGATACAAGTGCTGGGTGACCGGCACTTCTGGGGTTAATGTTTTGATCTCAGTGCAGACTCTTACCTGCACACCTGGGACCTATTATGGTGGCCTCTCATTGGCTCTGGGAAAGCTTCTTATAGCCTCAGGAAGCTCCCATCCCCCGTCAGTTAAACTTTCGCCCTTGGCATTGTGTGGTAACCCCTGAGTGTGTTTGTGCTGTGTTCTGTTTGCTTGATTCTCTGTGTACGACTCAGTCTGTTCTCTGTATATTGCTTTGGATTCTGCTTGGTACCTTCTATGTCTGTTTGGTTTTGACTTTTGCTTGGCCCTGACTATCCGTTCTATCTCATTCCTGGTACTTTACTGATATATCTGTGTATGACCTCCGTTTTGCCTGACTCTGAGTATTTCTGTATAGTGTCCTGCCATCTCTGAAAGCAGGATGCTAAGCCCCGCCCCCTTGCAGTCACATGACCGTAGGTCCTGTGACTGCTTGCTAAACTTCAGCGTCCACAGGTCCTGTGTATCTGTACTTTCTGGCTGTACCTGACCCGGGGCCCCCCTACAGTGTGGGTGAGTCCCTGCTCAGCGGAGGCTGCACGCCGGCACTGACAGGATCCTGGCACGGGCATTAACTCATTTGCACAATCATAACTCCTATGAGGAGGCAAAGACGCAGACTTACTCTCACTGAATACATCAGAAAAATCAGCCAAATAGTCAGGAATATCATGAGACTGGGGAGAGGTGGAGAAAACAGGAGTGTCACTAAGAACACATTGACAACCCCAACTCACCACAGACACAGATTTCCAATCTAAAACAGGATTATGAGTTTGCAACCAAGGGAAACCCAGAACAATAGTATCATGCAAATTGTGCAACACCAAAAATTTAAAATTTTCTTGGTGGTCCGGGGCGACCCGCATTATCACCTGGGTCCAAAACTGGGGTTTATGCTCCGCCAAGGGAGTAGCATCAATACCCCTAAAAAGGGATAGGAGTCCGCAGGGGTATCATGGGAAAACCATAACGTTTAGCAAAGTCCAAATCCATCAGATTCAAAGCTGCTCCTGAATCAACAAAAGCTTAAGCGGAAAATGTAGACAAAGAGCAGATCAGGGTAATTGCCAAAAAGAAATTAGGCTGTACACTGCCCACCGCAAATGTGTGAGCAAAACGCTTTTCTCGTTTAGGGTAGACAGGAATAATATGAGAGGCGTCCCCGCAGAAAAAACACAACTTATTACGCCTTCTAAACTCCTCACATTGCGCCCTAGACAAAACCCTATCACATTGCGTGGGTTCAGAAGTTCGTTTGAAAGGTGGCTCTCATGTAGTTTTATGTTCACGTAGACGCTGATCAATTTGAATGGCCAATGACATAGAGTCGTCAAGACCAGAGGGAACAGGAAATACCACCATAACATCTTTTACGGTTTCTGCCAAACCCTTCTGAAAGAGAGCTGTAGGGCATCGTCATTCCATTTAGTAAGGACCGGCCACTTTCGGAATTTTTGACAATATAACTCCGCAGAATCCTGACCCTGGTTCAATGCCAATAAAGTTTTCTCAGCTTGATCAATAGCATTAGGTTCATCATACAACAACCCCAAGGCTTGAAAAAACACATCCACATTAGCCAGAATAGGATCTCGGGGTGTCAAAGAAAAGGCCCAATCCTGGGAATCGCCACGTTGCAGGGAGATGACAATTTTAACCTGCTGCACAGATTAGATCAGTTAGATTTCAAAGCAAAAAATAATTTACAATTATTCTTAAAATTCAAAAATTTAGACCGATCCTCAGAAAACACATCAGGAGTAGGGATTATTGGTTCAACAGCAGATGATTGAGCGAGATAGGCAAAAATTCCCTGCACTTCAGCAGAGAGCTGCTCAACACAATCAGACAACTGCTTAGTCTCCATTTAGACAAAAATATTCTCCTACAGCCCCAGAAAAAAAAAAAATATATATGTAAAAAAAATTCTGACACTTTTTTTTTTTTTTAAATTCTTTTCTTCTTTAGAGTACCCTAGAGTCTACAGTTAGGCTGCTGATTCTGTTATGAATGGGTCACCGAGAAGGATAGCAGGCCAGGCTAAGCCACAGAAAACCAGAGAGGTTGGTAACTAAGTGGATGCAGATCCCTGATCCTGTCCACACAACTAGCAGTAGCTGTGGAGCGTACCTACAATGATCCTAGACGCATCGGCACAGCCGGAGAGCTAACTAAGCCTAAAACAAGAAAGGGGAAATCTAAACTTCCCCGGAGCAGACCCCAAAGGAATAGATAGCCCCCAAACATATATTGTTGGTGAGACAAGATGAAAACACAAACGCAGGCAGAAAAATATACTGAGCAAATGATGGGGCCCACACTGACTAGACAGGACAGGAAAGGAAAGACACTGTCTGCAATCACGCAAAAAACCCTGCAAAAAGTCCAACATGTCTGATGCACAAAAACACTGAAGTCGCACGACTTCGCCCCCACTATATCAGCACTCTGGTATATTCTGAAAGCAAAGCAAAAAGAGAACAATATAAAAGGAGACAAAACAAACTGGCACATGCAGTAACAAATGGGTGGTCATTCAGCACAGCCCCAGCCGGAGCTAGCTGACCCGCACAAAGCAGAGATAAACAAAACCAGATCAAATGCAAACAGAATAGCAAATGAACCACTTACCTGAACATGCAGGGAAAGAGCAGAAGACATCAGACCTCAGGAGGCACAGGAAGAAAATCACCAGCAGGGATAGAGGGAGTCAGCTGTCTTAAATCCCAATCAGAAACCCCAGATCTCCAATCGTCTTCCTCATTATCAGGTGGCAAGCCTCTGTCAAGCAGATCAGCTACACTACCTCCAGTAACCACCAGAGGGAGCCCAGAAAGAGAACTCTCAATCTGACCAGCTCCACTATCTTCAGTAATCACCAGAGGGAAGCCAGAGAGAGAAATCACAACAAGGAGCCCAGTATCACACACGATAGGATTAGATACACAGCTCAGCAGTCAGTATCACACAGGATAGGATTAGATACACAGCTCAGCAGTCAGTATCACACAGGAGAGGATTAGACACATGGCTCAGCAGTCAGTATCACACAGGATAGGATTAGATACACAGCTCAGCAGTCAGTATCACACAAGATAGGATTAGATACACAGCTCAGCAGTCAGTATCCAAAGGATAGGAACAGATACACGGCTCAGCAGACAGTATCGCACAGGATAGGATTAGATACACAGCTCAGCACACAGTATCACACAGAATAGTATTAGATAGACGGCTCAGCCGACAGTATCACACAGAATACGCCTCCAGTTTCCAGCTCAAACAGAATAGGATTAGATATACGGCTCAGCAGTCAGTATCACAAAGGATAGGGTTAGATACATGGCTCAGCAGACGGTATCACACAGGATAGGATTAGATACACGGCTGAGCAGTCAGTAACACACGATAGGATTAGATACACAGCTCAGCAGAAAGTCTCACACAGGAGAGGTTTAGGTACACAGCTCAGAAACAGGATGTGCCAAAGGAGAGGACATTTTCATTCCAAGAATTCCACTCATTCCATCTGATTTGTTTTTTTATTTTAAACACCTCCAGTTTCCAGTTCAACTGCTATTTGCAATGTCCATTAACAATGCTCAGGGACAGTCCTTGAAAGTAATACGGATCGATTTGCAATCTCCATGCTTTTCTCATGGTCAACTTTACGTGGTCTGTTCAAGAGTTGGAACTGCCAAAAATCTGTTCATCTTTGCACCGAAAGGAAAAACCAAAAATGTTGTTTATCAAAAGGCTCTTGAATGAGTTGAAAATAAATTACTATCAATACTTGGGTAATCGTTTAGTTAATTTGTGTTGCAAATCTGTAGTGTTGAATATATGATGTGAATTATTTTTATGTGAAATATAATCATTGTAATTTGTTATAACTAACCACAGTTGGTTACTATGCCCAGTCAACGCCGGGCTCTTCAGCTAGTATATATATATATATATATATATATATATATATATATAGTGGTGTAGTGACCACTATGTCCGCTAGGGGGCGCTGTGTGGATGTCCCAGGAGAGAGGATGAGTGGCAGAATGCTGAATGACCGTTATGTATCTCAAGGTGGGTGGCCTTGGGATGGAGACTTGTGTGTATGTTGATCAGCAGTGATACTGCTGAGGTGCTGTTTCAATGTGTTTGAGAAGTCTCTAGGTAGCTGGTGAGACGGGCGAGACCAGTTACCTACAAACCCACCCAGTGGTGAGGTTAAGAACGCTATTGTAAAATGTGTATGAGTGGTTGAAGGACCTGTGATGAGGTCATAGCCATGTGACCTGGTGGGTGTGGCTACAGACCATATAAGGTGGCCAGGGTAGGTCACATGAGTAAATGCTGGGACCTGGTTGGTCCGTTTTGGAAGGTCCCGTCTGAGAGAGATGGGGCTGTCTTCCTGACAGCAAGTGAATGCTGTGTTTAATGGCTGCACGTGCCTGATAGTTCCCTGGAGGGAATGGACGTCTGCAGTGAGCTGGAGCAGCCATGAGGGAACCCTGATGGGTGAGATAACTGTGAGGCTGAAGAGCCTGCGTTTGGAACATTGCATATCCTGTGTGACCACAGGCTGGACAGAGTGAAGCTATGTCATGGATGCTATGCTGTTTTCTATTGCTTTGATGGTTTATGATGCATGAATAAACCGCATGGACTGAGATTGTTTTATGGAAAACCCGTGCCGGATCTGATTCTTTGGCTGCCAAGCGAGTGTCCCCTATCTGAATAACAAGCGCTACCTTACTATATATATATATATATATATATATATATATATATATAATTATAAATCCTTTTAAAATTTTGCCTGATATACAAGTCATTATATTCGGGAAAAAAGTTTAATAATTTTTTTTCCTTAAAATGCAATTTCTCGTTGGTTTTAGTGCTCGCTCATCCCTACTGTCTACTTTTTATGCCTTGACACAATTGGAAAGATGTAAAACATTGTGGCCTCATAAATTAATAATTAATAGTGTAAGAAGCAAGAAACGGGATATTGTAAATATATGGGTTCACATTGCGGGCATTGCTAATGTCCCCATAGTAGTCCTATAAATAAAATTCCTCAGTATAATATAATGTCCCCTATTCTGAACCTCAATATAGTTGTAATATCCCTTTCTGTGACCTCATGCAGTATATTGTCCCCAATGCTGACCCTCATACAGTTTAATGTTCCCATCTGTGACCACATACAGTATAATCTCTCCCTCTATGGAACCTCAAAAAGTACAATACCACCACTATATATTTAAATATTCTCCAATGTCTACCACTGTGGCCCACATACAGTATGTTTCCCTTTGTAGCCATAAAACAGTATAATGTCCCCCATTCTGACACTCATAGAGTATAATATCCCCTCTCTGGCCCCCATATAGTACTATGTCCCCCTATAAGGACTCTATACAGTATAATGTCCCTTGTGTGGCCCCTATACAGAATAATGCCCCCCATTCTAGCCCCATACAGTATAATATCCTTCTATCTGGTCCCTTCACAGTAAACTGTCCCCTCTTTGACATCCATATAGTATAATATCCCCCATTGTGGCCTTCACAATGTATAATGTTTTTGGAAAGGAAAAAAAAACAAAACATGATTCTACTAGCATGCGTACTCCAGAAATATCCCCAGTCTATAGCTGGGAGGCATTAGGTATTTAAGGTGCCCTTCCCTGTATTGAGGTGCCTGAGCAACTTCAGTACCTACTGTGTGTGGCACCCCAGGAGTCCAGTTGCCACAGTGGCATTGCCTCCCTCACAGGGGGGTGATGACATGCCTGGAAGCAGGGAGGGGTTCCCTGACCAGATAACACTTACATCCAGGGCCGGCCTCAGCACCCGGGCAAGTGCCGGGCCCCACTCACGCTGTCTGGGATACCGTACATAGCTCCCAATGGTCGCCGCCATGCCCCCCCTGCACCGATCACCGAAGCCCTGATAAATCTCAGCAATGACATCGCTGGGAATGGGATTCTCTGCACGCACAGGACCTATGATGAGGTCACAGGAGGGGAGGACTTAGGGGTCACATGATCAGGGCCCAGTGCCTCAGTGTATGCAGGACGCTACTTTGCTGTCTGTGCTGGTTGTCATCATGCTGGATGAGGTAAAGTTTACGTGTGGGGTCAAGAGGGGTTTACAGGGTGGATGTAGCAGAGCCGCATGTGTAGAGAGCGGAGCCGCATGTGTATGGATCGGAGCCGCATGTGTATGAGGTGTACAGAGCGGAGTGGCATGTTTACGAGGTGTACGGAGCGGTGCCGCATGTGTACGAGGTGTATGGAGCGGAGCCGCGTGTGTACGAGTTGTTCGGATCGGAGCCGTGTGTGTACGAGTTGTACGGATCGGAGCCGTGTGTGTACGAGGTGTGGGGAGCGGAGCTGCGTGTGTACGAGGTGTGAGGAACGGAGCCGCGTGTGTACGAGGTGTGAGGAGTGGATTCGGATGTGTACAGAGCGGAGCCGTGTGTGTACGAGGTGTATGGAACGGAGCCATGTGTGTACAAAGTGTACAGAGCGGAGCAGAGACGAGTGTGTATGGGGTGTACAGAGTAAAGCCGTGTGTATGGAGCAGAGCCATGTGTATACAAGGTGTACAGAGCGGAGTCGTGTGTGTACGGGGCTTGCAAACCGGAACCGTGTGTGTATGAGGTGTAAGGTGGGGAGCATTCATACCTCCCAACCGTCCTGGATCCAGCAAGACAGTCCCGATTTTGAGAGAGAGAGACTGCCCCAGCTGGGAGTTTACTTTTCCCGCGGACACAGGAGGACACGGCGGAGCCCCAAAAAGGTGTACAGTGTGTCAAAGCATATAGACATAGAGATCACAGTAGCTCATCCAAAGCACATCCAAAGAAAACAACACACGCAAAAATTGTTTATGCTACAGTTTGCATACAGATTGTTTTTTCTGCGCAAATACCGTATGTTAGTTACGCGTTGTAGTCACTGATTCTTTTTGTTAATGATTCTTCATATAGCACTTGTCCTGCTGTAATCGGACACCAGACTCTACACTTTCACAGTGACCCTTGCAGTGTGAAAGCAGGTGCAAGTCAGAAGCCGCAAAACAAGGTATTTTGTCTGACAACTTAAACAAACAGACAGAGGACATGACAAGAAAAGGATATGACATGTGACCCTAGCCTCATTTACTATATGTATTTGTTATTTCTTTTGTGTATAGTCACTATTCTTTGTCATAACCTGTAATACCTACAAATGTCTGTTAGCTTTAGCACATGTGCTGACTGTGGAAGACTTTTTAAGAGGTTGCTTACCGTATATTGTATGATTTAAAGAATAATTTATAGAGTATACTATTCATAAATTAAATGTAGATAACATTAATTTAAATTGCTATTCAAACATGTAATTTAGATAATTCAATTGTAAAACCCATGCTACTTTATAAGCTGCTTCCATTTATAGAGGTTGCCTCAACTTATGTTATAAAATATCCACAGCATAAACACTGACTTATTAATATGGCTATATCTGACAATGCCATAGGCAATAATGCAAACAGTGGTGGGAATGCAATAATTAATAGCTCCATTCCCAGTAATAAAAAATATATAAAAAATCTGTCCACTTGCAACCACCACTTTAGAGAGCTAGTCTTTACTCCATATAAATGAAAAATTATGTTATAAGAGAGCTGTATGAATCTGTATGCAGACCAATTGTTAGATCAGTAACTTAAATTAAGTTTAAATTTGGTGTTATGTAACGGCCATGCAGCTCCAAGGGAGTCCCTCCACATCCCCTGTGACACGCTTGTGATGGTGCGTATGCGCCGTCATGTAAGAGCGCCAGGATACCAGTCCACAAGTGGAGCTGCAGGGGATTGTATGGAAGGTAAGTTAAGTAAAAGGAGTTTTTTTGAATAGAATTAATTAAATGGTCTTAGCAGCAAGTGATGAATTGGAAGTGGGGGGTGAGTAGAGCAAATGAGGAATTGGGAGTGGCTGGGTAGAGAGCAAATGGTGAATTAGGAGTGGGGGGTTGGGAGAGCAAATGATGAATTGGAAGTGAGGGGTGGGGAGAACAGATGGTGAATTGGAAGTGGGGGTGTGGGGAGAGAAAATGATGAATTGGGAGAGTAAAGGGCCCGTTACACATAGCGATATTGCTAGCAGTATCGCTGTAACATCACCGATTTTGCGACGCAGCAGCGATATTGCTACATGTGGTACTTACCTCCGACCGGCTCCCCCGCTGATTATCGCTGATCGCGCGAGAACGTCCTGGACCATTTCTCGTCGGGCGCTTCCTGCTGGGCTTCCTGTGGCGCCAACGAGTGACGCGTGGACGTGGGCGGGAGGACGTCAGGATCGCCGCGTCTGACAAGTAAGTAGCGACCCCCGACCGCTGCTATGGTGAGATCTGCCTGTTTGGCATGCCACTAGCGATCACTTAGCGATGCACCAGCGATCCATATCGTTGTCGAGATCGCTGGTGCATCGCTAAGTGTAACGGCACCCTAAGTGACTAATTAGGAGTGAGAGAGTGCAAATGACTAATATGGAGTGGGAAGAGCAATTAAATTGGGAGTAGGAGGTGGGGAGAGCAAATGATGAATTGGGTTGGACTGTCCAGTAAACATCTTCAGACGGCGAAGGCCTTCGGATTACAAGTGAGTGTGATACACCCCATACCTGACAGCACATTGGGACTGGGACACAATTTTTCTGTAAAGTGCTGGGGCTATTTGGAGCAGCAGCTCGTTCACGGCTACCGCCCTCTTTCACCTTACAGTAAAGGATCGCGATCCCGACAACGATACGACCCGGTCAGGATCGCTGGTGCATCGCTAAATGATCGCTAGTGAGCTACCACACAGGCAGATCTCACAGCGATGCAGCAGCGATACAGTGGACGATACTTACCTTTCAGACGCGGCGATCCTGACGTCCTCCGTCCGCGTCCACGCGTCGCTCGTCAGCGCCAGCAGGAAGCCCAGCAGGAAGCGCCCGACGAGAAATGGAGCTGCGTGATCTCGCGCGATCAGCGATGGACAGCGGGGGAGCCAGTCGGAGGTAAGTATCACACATAGCGATATCGCTGCTGCATCACCAAATCGGTGATGCTTTAGCGATATTGTTAGCGATATCGCTATGTGTAAAACCCCCTTTACACACTTGTGCCTTCAAAAATGAACCATCCTGGTGTGTATTTGCAATTGTGTGAATATTGTTTTTCTAGTATATCAGAAAGACCACAGCAGTGGGTCAGATTAGAATAGAGATGGGATTCCAAATGTACCAAACATGCAGGCAGGTCTGCTGGATTGCATAATGTGCTAGTGGAATCTGTCAAATCATTACACCCCCTGAGTACCCGAGTATAGTACTGAGAGCTGAGGCAATGTAAGTGCTTTCTGATAAAGCCTCCTTCAGACTGTTTGGAACATCTGGAAGAATGATTTTCCAATGATCCAGGACAATGCTATTTCCGGCATAATGGAGTCCAAAGTGACAAGGCAAACGTGAGAACTAAGTGGCTGGGCGAATTAAACATTAAAATTTTGGGTCTGGGAAACTTACTAGATTTCAATCCCATTGACAAACTATGATCAATCCTCAAAGCAGAGAGACAAACACAAACATAGAAATTCTATTAAACACCAAGCACTGATTAGACAAGAATGAGTTGTCATCAGTCAGGATTTGGCCCAGTAGATAATATCTAGCAAGCCAAGGTGAACTGCAAAAGTCTTAAAAGAAAGGGGTTAAAACTGTACACATTGTTTGCATAAGCCTGATGTATTTGTCAATAAAAATGTAAAGACTAAGGCTGTGTGCACACGCTGCGGAAAAGGTGCGGATTCATCCACGCGGATTTTGTAAAATCCGCAGGTGAAACCGCAGGTCAAAATACCTGCGGTTTTACCTGCGGACTGCTCTGCGGTTTTGCCCTGCGGTTTTTCATCTCCTCAATGGAGGAGATGGCAAACCGCAGGGGAATCCGCAGAAAGAATTGACATGTCAATTCTTTCTGCGGATTGAAAACCGCAGATAATCCGCGCGGAAAATTCCGCACCGTCTGCACTGCGGTTTTTGATTCCCATAGGGAATCATGCTACTGTACACCGCAGCAAAAACTGCTGCGGGTCCGCAGCGGCCAAAACCGCTGCGGAACCGCAGCAAAATCCGCAGCGTGTGCACACAGCCTTATGAAATGCTTATAATTTTACTACTGTAACTATAATGCAGGTGAACAGATGCAGTAACGCAGAGGCACAGAGCAAGGGTTAGCAGGAGTGGGGTTTAATTAACAATAATGAACTCCTGGCAGGGAGATAACAGGAAGGGGGAAAATAGGTTAAACAGTATAAATGTGGTTCAACGTAACAGTCTCTCTATAAACTTTAACTTATCATGACTCCGCTGTCTTTTAGTCCCCTGTAGTCCAATAGATGATGTAATGCCAGCGGTGAACAACACTGTGTCTTCAAGCTTTCCTGCCCAACACACGGTCACGTTTCTGGCGACAGTGGGCAGTCTCCGGTTTCGCCCGCTGAACCTCTAGTCCATTGAACAGCAGAGCTGAATTGTGAGGCTCTGCACATGCCTCTTCTAAGCGTGTGCTCCCCTGCGCACCTGCCAACAACTGGATGCATGCACCACGATGTCTCACTTGGCGCTTGTTCTTCAGTAAACCCGCTGGTACCTGATTACCTGCACCGCACTGCTTCACTCGGCGCCCCTCTCTCTGTGCACCCAACGGTAGCTGGAAGTCCTCAATAACCCCACCCCAGGTCTCTGCTCTGCGCTTCAACTCGCTCCACAGCATGCAGCCGGTCCCTGCTTTTTCTTCCTTCCGGTGGCAACTTTCTATCTTTTCCCGCTCTCAACTCTCTGTCTTCCCCCAGCTTACCGTGCCCCTTGTCTCTAGGTCACGGGTCCTGTCCGGCTTCCATTTCCTTCTCCCCTGCAACACTGGACATGGCCTCGGCAGTTCCGGACCCAGTGTCTCATAGGTACTCACAGCCTGGTCTCCTTCCTTACACTCCCATTCTCCTTTAAATCACCATTCCATGGATGAGCTCCTTCACCAGACATTCACATTCTTTCACTCCTTGAATGATTTGCTGCCAGATCAATTGATCTTGATCTTGATCATAACAAGTGGGGGGTACTCCAGCTGTTGTTCGCTCCGATCGGCATAATCCAGGTTGACTAGTAGGAGACTAGGGGATATTTTGGTCCGATTAGCCTGCCGTTTCTGTTGCTTTGAGCATTGGCACTTCAGTGCTCACTTCCCTGGGGGTGGTAGACAGTGAATTATTAAGGTCTGGGGGCGAGGCTGGCATCTCTTCTTCATTAAAGTCGAGAACTGTCAAAGTAGATGCATTGGTGAAGTTTGGCACTCCTTTTCCTTCCTCAGGACTCTGGGACAGACAGGGCCGCAACATGCTACGATGAACTAACTAATTAAAGTGCTCACAAGCTTCATTCCCCTGAGGATGATAGGGTGTGGTTCTTGACTTTTTAATCCGGTACAAATGATGTAACTCTTCCATCACTCGACCTTGGAAGCAAGCGCCTTGGTCAGAATTGATCCTTTTCGGGCAACCATACACCCAGATGATGTCTCGACAAATGGCCTGTGCAGCCGACTCAGCAGTCTGATCCCGGGTCGGAATGACTATAGCAAACTTGGTGAAGTGGATGGTTATCACCAGAAAATGTCAATACCCGAAATGTGCCGGGCTTACCGCTTAGTAGTCAATCATCAATTGCTCCAAGTGAGCAGAAGTCACTATGGTCTGCGTTGGGGCCCTCTGCTTTGGAGGTTTAGCTAGTTTACAGCTCCGACATCTTTGACAGGCCTCCTCTACAGCAGTCCTCAATCAGTAAATTGATCATGAATTCTGCAATGCTTCCAATTACCCTGAAAATATCTGTGTCACACTCTGAAGTCGCCTAAGACTGTATTCAACCTCTTTAACACAACTTTTGCTTTAGTAATGTCAAAATTACCTCAAAATACAAAAAGGTGGTAACTTGTTGTAACCAACAGGCCATTTAATAACATAATCACAGATTTTTCATGTAATTCAAAATTAAAAAGACATTAAAAAAAGATCCTTCTTAGTCATTTTTGATCAGGTCTACCAGTCGATGCAGAACACTAACTCAAACTGACGAAGTCGCTGTCAGAGGTAATGTCACCCTGCTGTGATTGAGATGAGTACAATATGTACTTCTAATGCTTGTTCCTCAATAATACACTTTCTGGATGCAAACTAGGCCAATTGTGGCTCGAGTTTGACAGTACTACTACCTAGACAGGTAGTTCAAGTGATGATGGTGATTCTTCTGCTGCTAGCAGATTCTACATTTTTACCCATGGTATGTTTTTCTTCCTTTTACACTACCGTGTCCATTGCCACTTATTTTTTTATCATTCATTTTGTACAACAATATAAAGCTTTTCCACTCCAATTTTTCAAGCCATGACAAAAAGTGGGGAAATGCTAGGTAGGCAGCCACAAGTACAGAAAGCAAAATGTGGTAGAAAGCCCAACTATAAATGTGGTATGTACTGTTCTCAAACTGGACTACTAAATAGGCATGCACATGCACAGTGATATACCTATATTTTTTAAAGTTTTTTTTAACAAAAAAAACTCAGTTCACAAAAATGTTGTATTTAGAAAGGCTAGGTAGGTACATGGCAGAAAGTTGGCACCTAAAATGCTGTATGAATAGTGTGGCAGGTACAGATGTCAAATATGACTAGTAAAATAGATGTGTAAAAAATGGTAAGATAGACAGTCACTGTTAAATGTCAGGATTTTGGGTCATTTTCCTTTGTACTTTAAAAATATATATTTCCTCCTTTACAAGAAGAAATGCAAAGACTCAGTACAGTCTCTTGCACTGCAAAAACTATATAGATGAAAAATTAATTTTTTTTTGTGGATGAAAATCGGACACATTGTTATACTCCTGTGTGAACATAACCTAACTATAATTCAAATGCAGTAGCACAGATGCCACCTACACCATATCACTGATCAATCACACTGACTCTGGCACAGCAGCTGGCACCTCGCCTATATCTCTCTTCCTGGATCAATTGACTCTCTGTATTATTCACAGTCCACTACACTCAATTTCTTTACTACTGTGGCTTTTATACAGGCTATTATAGTACCTCCTGATCGTAAAGTCATATCATATTTTAGCAGACTACCCCCGAATTGAGCAAAGTATTGTACAAATGAAGAGAAAGTGCCAGTCACTTGTAACATAAAGACAGCGAGGTTTATATTTTACGTCTACCCCACATAAAGAATGGACAGGGAATCAGCACGTAATGATGGCGATAAAAAAACACCAGGATCTCGCAGACATAGAACCATGGCATGACAATTAAACCTGATTGGAATTTTTATGCCTTTAAAACACAGCTCCTTTTCTTTACTGGGATTTATCCAGGAACATCAGTCACTGCTATTCAGACCACACACATAGCGGGGAAGCTGTGCACTGTAGCACTACCAGCTGCAGAATAGGTGATGTTGTTAATTTCTTCCAGGTCTGTTAATTGCTTGTAGGTAATCGTAACAAATTATACGTCAGTCATTTATTCTGCAAGTACGATGATTGAAGAATTAGAAAAAGTAATTATTGGTATACGCAAATAGCAGAAGGTGTGGTAACCCAATTAGAAGTCTATTAGTATTAGCAATGAAGGATAAAAAATTAACTTTTAATAGGACTACTAATTAAAATGATGTGAAAACATAACAACCAAAAAGTGCATTGCGCATGGACAAATGGATAAGTATATGCTATGGTATATCATACATGCCGTGTCACCCTTTGCTTATATCAAGTATTTGAAAGCACTTTTTGGTTATGTTTTATCATAAATTTAATTAACAGTCCTATTAAAAGTTAATTTTTAACCCTTTGAACCTTGATTGCTAATACTAATTATTGGCATACACCTACATTACTGTTTATGTTTATCTCATTGTTAGTAATAAGCAATTGTTAAATGCTCCTCTAATAATAATTCTAATAATAATATTCAAAGTAGTAGATGTTACAGTGATTGAATAAATTATTAAATAAATGGTATAATTGTTTGGTGGTTTTAACAATTTTAGAACACATCCTAAGTCTCTTTCGTTTAACTTTTTTTTTATATCGATATGGATATAACAGAAAAACTCTTTCCTAAGAACAAGATGCATAGATCAGTTTTGATGTGTGTATATTATTTGAGAAAACCTACAATGCTCAACATGAATGGAGAAGATATATTCGTCAGAAGTATTGTGGAATATTCAGTAAAACATTTATTTTACATATTTGTTGGAAAAAAGTGTACCTTCAATTTTTTTTTTACATCTTGTCTTCTTGTGGACAAACCCTGTAATGTTTCTTCCGTCCTTTTTTAGATAAAGCCCCCCCCCTCCATACACATCAATTTAAAGTTAGTCAAACCTGGCCCATTTTGGCAGGATTGGCAAACCTACAAATGTGCATGAGGTTCTCCTAATAAGGATGCATTATTCCTTGTACATTTTTACACATATTATTGCTGTCGCTCACTTTGCAAAACATGGTGTACACTACCATTCAAAAGTTTAAGGTCAGTTAGAAATTTCCTTATTTTTGAAAGAAAAGCACAGTTTTTTCCAATGAAGCTAACATTAAATGATTCATAAACACACTCTGTACATTGTTAATGTGGTAAATGACTATTCTAGCTGCAAATGTCTGGTTTGTAAAGTAATATCTTCATAGGTGTATAAAGGCCCATTTCCAACAACCATCACTCCAGTGTTCTTATAATACTTTGTGTTTGCTAACTGTGTAAGAAGGCTAATGGATGGTTAGAATACCCTTGAAAACCCTTGTGCAAGTATGTTAGCACAGCTGAAAACAGTTTGGCTGATTGGAGAAGCTATAAACCTGATCTTCCTTTGAGCTAGTTGAGAATCTGGAGCATTACATTTGTTGGTTCCATTAAACTCTCAAAATGGCCAGAAAAAAGAACTTTCATGTGAAACTCGACAGTCTATTCTTGTTCTTAGAAATGCAGGTTATTCCATGCAAGAAGTTGCCAAGAAACTGAAGATTTCCTACAACGGTGTGTACTACTCCCTTCAGAGGAGAGCACAAATAGGCTCTAACCAGAGTATAAAGAGAAGTGGGAGACCCTGCTGCACAACTGAGCATCAAGACAAGTACATTAGAGTCTATAGTTTGAGAACTCGACGCCTCACAGGTCCTCAACTGGCAGCTTCATTAAATAGTACACACAAAATGTCAGTGTCAACGTCTACAGTAAAGAGGCGACCTTCAGGGCAGAGTGGCAAAAAAAAGCCATATCTGAGACTGGCTAATAAAAGGAAAAAAATTAATATGGGCAAAGCACACCTCCAAATTATGCAAGAACTATTTAGGGAAGAAGCAGGCAGCTGGTATTCTATCTGTAATGGAGTGGCCAGCGCAGTCACCAGATCTCAACCCCATTGAGCTGTTGTTGGAGCAGCTTGACCGTATGGTACGCAAAAAGTGCCCATCAAGCCAAACCAACAAGTGGGAGGGGCTTCTGGAAGCATGGGGTGAAATTTCTCCAGTTTACCTCAGCAAATTAACTGCTAGAATTCCAAAGGTCTGCAATGCTGTAATTGCTGCAAAGGGAGCATTCTTTGACGAAAGCAAAGTTTGAAGGAGAAAATTATTTCAAATAAAAATCTTTTTTTTTAACCTTGTCAATGACTGGACTAGATTTTTAATTCATTTGGCATCTCATTTGGTTAATAAAATTATGAGTTTTCATGGAAAACACAAAATTGTCTGGGTGACCCCAAACTTTTGAACAGTAGTGTATATTTAGATGTATAGTTCTGTTCTTTACACCTACTAATCTGTAATCTTTTTCCATGATACATTTTTATTTCTGTGAAGTCTTACCTATTTGGGGGATAAAATTGAGCATTAGCAAAGTATATTAATAATGTAACATTTCAAATTATAGTATCGTAGTGATAGAAGTTCCCATCAGAGTCTCTCATTTCAAATTTAACTTCTCCAATTTTGCCTAGTAAGACTGACAAGTGGATATTTTATATACTAAATGAAGAAAAAAAAGAAGTTAGGGACAATAGAGACTTCAGTAGACCTCCCATAAGACTGTGTGTGCATAGAAAGTCCTAATAATTAAGAATGTCTAATAAAAGACTATACTAAGACAGTAACAGGCCACTTTGAAGTGACCAGATATAAGGAAGAAAAAAAAATAACTTGCAAACATGTAGATGCCTTGTGTTGAGAGCCACACAACAGCATACCAACCGGATTGTGTTGACAGAAGCTGAAAGCTCGGAATACTTGCACACAGTAAGTATTTGTTGATGGAGATTAGATCCTTTGGGTTCAGAAAATGAGGGTTGTTATACTAGTTTAAATAAACTGCATTCTTTAAACAACTGGCCAGAAAGTATTTGCTGAATCAAGTACTGGAAAAAATTTTGACATAATCCTAAATGCAAATCTACCATGACCTGCTTCATAGACTGTTCAATTTTTGTGAAAAGCCATGTTCAACTTGAGTTGGTATGGGAAATTCTGAAGGCGGTGTTCAATATCATGACTTCATGCTAGCACAGTGTGTCACGTTCAAGATGCTTTAGTATATGGTTATGGTAATGCACTGTTGACAATGCTTGCAACTTTCATTCAAATGACAAAAAAAACTTGAAGTACAACTGAAAATGTAAATGATTTGACAAAATAGACAGTGCAGTTAATGGGATTGTCCATACCAGACAATCCCTTTTAGCTTGAAGGATCCCCACACAATAAGCTAATCACAGTGTCTCTCACTTCTGTAAATCCCAGCAAGCAGAAGTAATCAGTGGCGGAATTCATCATAAAGTATTTAATTCATTTGGCACACCAGCGAGGGGTAAAACGAGTGTGAGGCTGGGTTCTCACATTCATCCCATTAGAAAATAGTGTGACATATTGATGAATACATATGGCTTCCCACTAACCCCATATCTTCATTTTAGAATCATTTTTCTACATTTATTCGACATTTTCTTAGATATGCCATAATAAAAAATGGTATAAAAAAATGGAGGAAAAACACACAGTAAGAAAGAGCTGAAGGTCAGATTGTATGGAATCCAATATATATGGCGCAGGAATGTTGCTGCTGTAAATCAGTCACATATTATGAATAAATGCATAAAATATAAATAATCGAACCAATAAAGAACTGAAACCTAAGGGACTATACCAAATATCTGTAATATCCCCTCTTATAAGGCTCTATACATTCTAAATTTTGAATAAAAATACCCTGTCTCTAAAAATGGCAAAAACAAAATGTTGAAATTTGCTAAGCAATATGGACAAAAAAACAATGGGCCAGATTTTATTTATTTATTTTACTCATTTATATAGCGCCATTAATTCCACTGTGCTTTACAGACATTATTGGCACTGTCCCCACTGGGACTCACAATCTAAATTCCCTATCAGTATGTCTTTGGAATGTGGGAAGAAACTGGAGAACCCGGAGGAAACCCACGAAAAACCTGGGGAGAACATACAAACTCCTTGCAGATGTTGTCCTTGGTGAGATTTGAACCCAAACGCTGCAAGGCTGCAGTGCTAACCACTGAGCCACTGTGCTTCATTCATTGATTGTTCACACTGTTCTTGATGAGGGGGCGTGCTGCAGTCTGATGCGCCTAAATCATGAAGAGCTTCATGCCATTTCATGAATTTGTATGGTCTGCACCAGAAATCTCACTTCAGTCAAGAAGATTTGTGGCATACAGAATGCCACGGCTCATCATGAATTAGATGAGCTGTGGCGTTCCCGACCCACCCCATTTTGGCAGAGCTGGGAGAATCTGCGGTGAAAAACAAAAGTTGTATAAATTTGGCACATTTTGGAGTTGCACCTACATTTTGAGAATTTTCAAGGCTTTTACACCAGAATTCTAACATGAAAGCATTGATGAATCGGGCCCATTGTCTTTTATGACTTGCGCCATATTTATTTTAGACACTTTCTGTAGCTTGTTTGACATAGTGTTTTGTTTGGCTTGATGAAAATGAGTGCGGTTTATCATGCAACAGCTTGTGCCAAAATTTGGTGCAAATTTTTAGCACAAAGTATGCCATCTAATAAGTGGTGTAAACTTAAATTAGACTGTCATGCACAGTGTAGGACAGACTAAGTGCAGCACAAAGGGATAAGGGAAGGAGAACCAAACACTAGGGAAGAAGGAAGTGGAGACCTCTGAACTGATCTACTGTCACTCTGTCTGTCCTACTATCCCTATATAGGTTCCGCACCTATCGCCAAGCAGGAAAGCATATCCCTGTGTGACCCTGGCAATAAGTCCTGCACAGGAAAGGTCAGGATGAGTGCTATTCAATCCTACTAACATTAAAGATAGCAAGGATAAATGCAACAAAGAGGACACTTAGCTTGAGTAGACTGATAGAGACACACCGACGCCCTACAAACTCCAAGAGGACGCTAGCAGTCTACTACCGCTCCAAGTCTCAACAGAGCAATGCAAGCAGGAAATAACACCCTCACCTCTCATCAGGTAGAGGGAGTTATAAATACCCAGGTCCAGGTGTGGTCATTAACCCCTTAATCCCATATGACGTACTATCCCGTCCATGTGCCCTGGGACTTAATTCTCAGGGACGGGATAGTACGTCATAGCGATCAGCGGCCCTCACGTGGTGAGCGCCGCTGATCGCGGCCGGGTGTCAGCTGATTATCACAGCTGGCACCCGGCACAATGTGTCAGAGGCGGTCAAGGACTGCCCCCGACATGTTAACCCCTTGCACACCACGATCAAACACGATCGCGGTGTACCGGGGGTTAAAGGGAAGCATCTGCAGGGTGGGAGCTCCCTCCGCGCTTCCCTGAGCCCCCCACGGCAGCGCAATGTGCAGAGCTGCTGCGGGTGGCTCCTTCCCTGCAGGCCCCCGAATCCAAGATGACGATGGGGACCTTTGGGGGCCTGCAGGGAGCCGGCTTCCTCAGTGCCTGCAAAGCACAGGCACGAGGAAGCCTGCTGCACTGCCTGTAACAGATCGCTGATCTGTCACAGTGATCTGTGATGTGACAGATCAGCGATCTGTCAAAGGACAGTGATGTCCCACCTGGGACAATGTAATAAAGTAAAAAAAAAAAAAAAATGTTAAAATAATTTTAAAAAATCACCAAATAAATTAGAAAAAAAATAATAATCCCCCAATAAATTCATTTTTTGGAAATAATAAAAAAAAACAATAAAAGTACACATATTTGGTATTGCTGCGTCTGTAACGACCTGCCCTATAAAACTGTCCCATTAGTTAACCCCTTTAGCGAACCCCTTAAAAAATAAAAATAAAAAATGAAGCAAAAAATAATGATTTATTATCATACCGCCAAACAAAAAGTGCAATAACGCGCGATCAAAAAGACGCATATAAATATCCATGGTACCGCTGAAAACGACATCTTGTCCCGCAAAAAACGAGTCACCATACAGCATTATCAGCGAAAAAATTAAAAAGTTATAGCTCGCAGAATAAAGCGATGCAAAAATAATTTTTTATATAAAATAGTTTTCATTGCATAAAACCGCCAAAACATAAAAAAACGACCTAAATGAGGTATCGCTGTAACCATACCGACCCGAAGAATAAAACCGCTTTATCAATTTTATCGCACGTGGAACGGTGTAAACGCACCCCCCCAAAAGAAATTCATAAACGCTGGTTTTTGTTCATCCTGCGTCCCAAAAATCGAAATAAAACGATCAAAAAATGTCACGTGCCCGAAAATGGTACCAATAAAAATGTCAACTCGTCCCGCAAAAAATATGACCTCACATGACTCAATATGTTGTGATGCAAAATCTATTTTTACAATAAAAAGCGTCTTTTAGCGTGTGACAGCTGCCAAACATAAAAACCCGCTATAAATAGTAAATCAAACCCCCCGTTATCACCCCCTTAGTTAGGGAAAAATAATAAAATTAAAAGAAAATGTATTTATTTCCATTTTCCCATTAGGGTTAGGGCCAGTGTTAGGGCTGAGGGTTAGGGCTAGGGTTAGGGCTGAGATTAGGGTTAGGGGTGTGTTGGGGTTAGGGTTGGAGTTATAAGTGGGGGGTTTCCACTGTTTGGGCACATCAGGTGGTCTCCAAATGCAACATGGCGTCTGATCTCAATTCCAGCCAATTCTGAGTTGAAAAAGTCAAATGGTGGTCCTTCCCTTCCAAGCTCTGCCATGCGCCCAAACAGTGTTTTACCCCCACATATGGGGTATCAGCCTACTCAGGATAAATTGTAAAACAATTTTTGGGGTCCAATTTCTCCTGTTACCCTTAGGAAAATAAAAAATTGAGGGGCAAAGATATAATTTTTGTGGAAAAAAATGATTTTTTTATTTTCACGCCCAAGCGTTATAAACTTCTGTGAAGCACTTGGGGGTTCAAAGTGCTCATCACACATCTAGATAAGTTCCGTAGGGGGTCTAGTTTCCAAAATGGGGTCACTTGTGGGAAGTTTCAATAATTTAGGTACATCAGGGGCTATCCAAACGCACATGACACCCGCAGACCATTCCATCAAAGTCTGCATTCCAAAACGTCACTGCATTCCCTTCCGAGACCCGACGTGTGCCCATACAGTAGTTTTCTCCCACATATGGGGTGTCAGCGTACTCAGGACAAATTGGACAACAACTTTTGGTGTTCAATTTCTCCTGTTACCCTTGGGAAAATAAAAAAATTGCGGACTAATTGATCATGTTTGTGGAAAAAATACGATTTTTTTTATTTTCATGCCTGGGCATTATAAACTTCTGTGAAGCCCTTGGGGGTTCAAAGTGCTCACCACACATCTAGATAAGTCCCATAGGGGGTCTAGTTTCCAAAATGGGGTCATTTGTGGGAGGTTTCCACTGTTTAGGTACATTAGGGGCTCTACAAAGCCAACATGACACCCGCAGACCATTCCATCAAAGTCTGCATTCCAAAACGTCACTACTTGACTTCCGAGCCCCGACGTGTGCACATACAGTAGTTTTCTCCCACATATGGGGTGTCAGCGTACTCAGGACAAATTGGGCAACAACTTTTGGGTCCAATTTCTTCTGTTACCCTTGGGAAAATAAAAAAAATGGGGGCTAAAAGATTATGTTTGTGGAAAAAATACGATTTTTTTATTTTCACGCCCGGTCGTTATAAACTTCTGTGAAGCACTGGGGGGTTCAAAGTACTCACCACACAACTAGATAAGTTCCTTAGGGGGTCTAGTTTCCAAAATGGGGTCACTTGTGGGGGGTTTCCACTGTTTAGGTACATCAGGGGCTCTCCAAAAGCAACATGACGCACGCAGACCATTCCATCAAAGTCTGCATTCCAAAACGTCACTACTTCCCTTCCGAGACCCGACGTGTGCCCATACAGTAAGTTTTCTCCCACATATGGGGTATCAGCGTACTCAGGACAAATTGGACAACTTTTGGGGTGCAATTTCTCCTGGTACTCTTGGGAAAATAAAAAAATTGATGACTAAAAGATCATGTTTGTGGAAAAAATACGATTTATTTATTTTCATACCCGGGTGTTATAAACTTCTGTGAAGCACTGGAGGGGTCAAAGTGCTCATCACACATCTAGATAAGTTCCTTGGGGGGGTCTAGCTTCCAAAATGGTGTCATTTGTGGGGGGTTTCCACTGTTTTGGTGCATCAGGGGTTTTCCAATCGCGACATGGTGTCCGATCTCAATTCCAGCCAATAACGTCAAATGGCGCTGCTTCCCTTCCGAGCTCTGCCATGCGCCCAAATAGTGGTTTACCTGCACATGTGGGGTATCAGCGTACTCAGAACAAATTGCACAATAACTTTTAGGGTCCTGTTACCCTTGGGAAAATAAAAATTCGGGGTGAAAAAATCATTTTTGTGGAAAAAATATGATTTTTTAATTGTACTGCTGTACGTTATAAACTTCTGTGAAGCC
This sequence comes from Dendrobates tinctorius, assembly GCF_039654945.1. Lineage (NCBI taxonomy): Eukaryota > Metazoa > Chordata > Amphibia > Anura > Dendrobatidae > Dendrobates > Dendrobates tinctorius. Next base: position 24,501,354 of record NW_027361827.1, on the reverse strand, counting down.
CTTGTGGGTTCAAAGTTCTCACCACATATCTAGGTAAGTTCCTTGGGGGGTCTAGTTTCCAAAATGGGGTCACTTGTGGGGGGTTTCCACTGTTTAGGTACATCAGGGGCTCTCCAAACGTGACATGGCGTCCGATCTGAATTCCAGCCAATTTTGCATTGAAAAAGTCAAACGGCGCTCCTTCCCTTCTGAGCTCAGCCATGCGCCGAAACAGTGGTTCCCCCTACATATCAGGTATCAGCGTACTCAGGACAAATTGCACAATACATTTTGCAGTCCAATTTCTCCTGTTACCCTTGGTAAAATAAAAAAAATTGAACCTGAATTATTTTTTTGTGAAAAAAAGTTAAATGTTCATTTTTTTTTTTTTAAATATTCAAAAAATTCTTGTGACGCAAATGAAGGGTTAATAAACTTCTTGAATGTGGTTTTGAGCACCTTAAGGGGTGCAGTTTTTAGAATGGTGTCACTTTTGGGTGTTTTCTATCATATAGATCCCTCAAAGTGGCTTCAAATGTGATGTGGCCCGTAAAAATAAAATGGTGTTGCAAAAATGAGAAATCGCTGGTCAAATTTTAACCCTTATAACTTCCTAACAAAAAAAAATTTTGGTTCCAAAATTGTGCACATGTAAAGTAAACATGTGGGAAATGTTACTTATCAAGTTTTTTGTGTGCCGTATCTTTGTGATTTAAGGGCATAAAAATTCAAAGTTGGAAAATTGCGAAATTTTCAAAATTTTCGCCAAATTTCCATTTTTTTCACAAGTAAACGCAAGTTATTTGAATGAAATTTTACCACTATCATGAAGTACAATATGTCACGAGAAAACAATGTCAGAATCACCGGGATCCATAGAAGCGTTTCAGAGTTATTACCTCATAAAGGGACACTGGTCATAATTGTAAAAATTGGCCCGGTCATGAACGTGCAAACCACCCTTGGGGCTTAAGGGGTTAATATGGGGAGAGGTGGCCTCTAGTTTACAAAGCAAGCAACTGAGAACTTCTGCAGATAGATGCAGAGCAACGGTCTGCAGCTTCTGACACATCAGTGACATAGACTTTCTAAAGATGTGCCAGATTTATTCGACAAGGTAAACCGCCATGATACATGTAGCACATTTTAAGAATGTTTAGTCTGTTTATGCTGTCTAAAACTTAGACAATTGGATGAACATGTCCTATTGAACGTAGCTCTTTTTCTATTTCAGAATAGACTTTAAAATAAAAAATAAACAACAATGAAAATCAACATGAAAAAGTTACATTTTTCGCCCAAAAGCTGATTGTGAATCCAGCCTAAAGACATCGTTCTTGTGGGTCTTTTTAGCTTGCACCTTTTTGTAAAGGTACAACATGGAAATTTGCTAGGACTACAAGGTTGATAGCCCTTTATATGTTTGTGATTTAGAATATTTTTTAATTGCTTTAAATACTGGGTCACCAAATTAATTAAAATAAACTATTTACTCAAAGTATCCATGAATTTGTAAAGTTTCAAGGTAACCAGTTCTATTTTACTCCCATTTCGGACAAATGGTGCAAACCTGTATTATTGAAACAAGGTCATTGTCACATTAGGTGTAAAATGTTACCCCAGACGACTTGATTACTTATCGTCTTCGTCTTGGACAGCTCATTCAGTTATTACGCCACTTTTCACATTCATATCATTGCTCCTTTCACAATATCTTACACGAAAAATGTTAAGTCCTTTATTCCAGTAAATCTCCCATTACCGTACAGGTACAGTACACGCTTCACTTAGAATGGTGTCAGGTTCCCAGGACATCACCGAGTTTAGAGCCATGACAGAAGTAGTAATGATCATTATCAGAAAGAATGATGAGCAGAACCAGTTGGCTAACCTTCTGTTAATCCTTCCCAAGCTTGTGTCAGAGATTGATGGCTTTGTACTAATAGATGCTATGCTACAAGATACTTTCCGGTGTAGACACACTTTTCTGTCGGTTCTTTGACAGGTCAGTCGGGCTTCAATAAGGTGTTAAGTGCACAAAACACGATATATAACTATCTAAAAACAAAAATCCTATGCATATTATACTTATTATACAATATGAATATAAATTGACCATTGAAATACTTGTGTCTTAGATGCTATGGGTTTCATTTGTATACAGGAATGACTGGAGACTTCTGTAGCAACCATCACCAAGAAAACAGTGGTATGTTAATTGTTTCATCTCAAACTGTTCGGCTGGCATCTACTTTGTATAAGAAAATGTTCCAAGGTAATTATCTCTCAAAAACCTCTTGAGCGCTGCAATTAGCCATTGTACATTACCAAATTCTACCATTTAATCTTTGGTTTTCAATATGATATATTTGATGATTTTTATATACAGTGGGGAAAAAAGTATTTAGTCAGCCACCAATTGTGCGAGTTCTCCCACTTAAAAATATGAGAGAGGCCTGTAATTGACAGGAAAGAACACAACTATGAGAGTCAAAATGAGAAAACAAATCCAGAAAATCAACTTGTCTGATTTGTCAAGATTTATTTTGCAAATTATGGTGGAAAATAAGTATTTGGTCACCTAAAAACATGTAAGATTTCTGGCTCTTACAGACCTGTAACTTCTTTTTTAAGAAGCTCCTCTGTCCTCCACTCATTACCTGTAGTAATGGCACCTGTTTGAACTTGTTATCAGTATAAAAGACACCTGTCCACAACCTCAAACAGTCACACTCCAAACTCCACTATGGTGAAGACCAAAGAGCTGCCGAAGGACACCAGAAACAAAATTGTAGCCCTGCACCAAGCTGGGAAGACTGAATCTGCAATAGGCAAGCAGCTTGGTGTGATGAAATCAACTGTGGGAGCAATAAGAAAATGGAAAACATACAAGACCACTGATAATCTCCCTCCATCTAGGGCTCCATGCAAGATCTCACCCCGTGGGGTCAAAATGATCACAAGAACAGTGAACAAGAATCCCAGAACTACACGGGGGACTAAGTGAATGACCTGCATAGAGCTGGGACCACCCTTACAAAGGCTACCATCAGTAACACACTATGCTGCCAGGGACTCAGATCCTGAGGTGCCAGATTTGTCCCCCCGCTTAAGCCAGTACATGTCTGGGCCCGTTTGAAGTTTGCTAGAGAGCATTTGGATTATCCAGAAGAGTATTGGGAGAATGTGATATGGTCTAATGAAACCAAAGTAGAACTGTTTAGCAGAAACAAAACTCATCATGTTAGGAGACAGAATGCTAATTGGCATCCAAAGAATACCATACCTACTGTGAAGCATGGGGGTGGCAGCATCATGCTTTGGGGCTGTTTCTCTGCAAAGAGACCAGAATGACTGATCCGTGTACATGAAAGAATGAATGGAGCCATGCATCATGATATTTTGAGAGCAAACCTCCTCCATCAGCAAGAGCATTGAAGGTGAAAAGTGGATGGGTCTTTCAGCATGATAATGATCCCAAGCACACTGCCAGGGCAATGAAGGAGTGGCTTCATAAGAAGCATATGAAGGTCCTGGAGTGGCCTAGCCAGTCTCCAGATCTCAACCCTGCAGAAAACCATTGGAGGGATTTGAAAGTCTGTGTTGCCCAGCAACAGGCCCAAAACATCACTGCTCTAGAGGAGATCTGCATTGAGGAATGGTCCAACATACCACCAACAGTGTGTGCCAAACCTTTTGAAGACTTGCAGAAAGCATTTGACCTCGGTCATTGCCAACAAAGGATATAGAGCAAAATATTCAGATGAACTTTTGTTAATAACCAAACGCTTATTTTCCACTATAGTTTGCAAAATAAATCTTGTAACATCAGACAAGGTGATTTTCTGGATTTGTTTTCTCATTTTGACTCTCATAGTTGTGGTCTACCTATGATGTGCCAATTACAGGCCTCTCTCATCTTTTTAAATGGGAGAACTTGCACAATTGGTGGATGACTAAATACTTTTTTTCTCCACTATATCTATATATTGCGTGTATTTTGGAAGCTCCACTACAGCCTGTTGCTATCTAACTGCATATACGAATCAATATTATCAGATAACACCTCCAGCTGACAATTATCAAGTGGCCTGATGTCTCTAAATTTTTTGGAATTTTACTACTGGACCCGTTTAAAAGAATCAAGATTTTTTATGTATACTATCACAACCTGTATTGCTAGAAATATTTAGGACAGCTGGTTGGGGAGTGATGTGCTCTTGCGAAATATGATGACAACATTCCCATAAGGGTATATTCACATGTGTCGAATTTGTTACAGAAATTTCTGTCACTAAAAAACACTCCAAACACCTGCATTGGCTTGTATGGATTTTTGCAAGCTCATTTTAGTTGCATATTACAGAAAATTCTGCAACAAATTTGCCACTTGTGAGCATACATTTAAGGCCCATTTTGACAGGCCAATAATCTGTGAATGATTATCTTCCAGTGTAAATAGACTCTATGATCCAAACAAGCCAGTGAATGACCACTGATCACCTTGCATGTAGATGATTAGCGGTTGTTTAACGGCATTGGTTGACTTTGGGAAATGGGACCTTGAAGATTGGATGGAAAAAAAAAAAAGTAAAATCCCTAATCTTATACAACAGGTGAAATAAGTATTGAACACGGCAACAATTTTATAAGTAAATATATTTCTAAAGGTGCTATTAAAATGGAAGGAACTAAAGCTCAGAGTTCATATAAGGAGCCCACAGAACCTTCAGGATTTGGAGAGTGTTTGTTTGAAAGAATGGGCTAAATCACACCCGAGCAATGTATGTGACTAGTTTCTCCATACAAGAGGCGTCTTGAAGCTGTCATCACCAACAAAGGCTTTTGTACATTTCAGTAAGCATGTTCAATACATTTTCCCTATGTTATTTCTCATTATTACACATAACTTAATTTATGTACATCTATGGTGTGATTTCTTTGACTGTTACTGACATCACGTTAGAATTACTTGCCAATAACACCTTTAGAAATATATTTACTTAGAAAAATGGCAACGTATTCAATACTAATTTCCCCTGCTGTATATATATTGGAAGAGAGGAAAACATCAAAGGAAAATTTTTTTTTTACAAAGTTTTACATTTGCAAAATGTTACAAACAAAATATAGATAAAAAAGGCTACAACTGATGACATTATTAAAAATGTATCTCCTGCTGTGTAACAGAAGCTAAAAAGCCATTTAGTATATATTTGGTGGCCCCATCGGGGCATATGTTCAATCCCCCCGCAAAATGGAATTCGGATGTATGAGCCGACGGGGCCATTTACTATAATGGTGCCTTCACTCTGCTGTGCATCATTTTCGAGCATGTATGCCTACTGGAGGCGGACACTCAGACGTAGTAGACAGCGTCTGGGTGTCTGCTGTCAGTAGGCGTATACACTCAAAAATGATGCACGGCAGATCTTATGTTTGCTCTGCCAGCACCATTAGAGTCTATGGCCCTATCAATGCATACAGTTAGTGTCACGGTCACGCGTGACCATGACATTATCACCAGCCCCGGTTCTGCACCGGGCGCCGCACGCGTACCTCAACGCCCTTGCTCGCCCTGACCCTAAACCCTCACTAGGGAGTAGGCCGGTGCGGAAACTAATCCCACCACTGCACTAATAACACACATGAGGGAAAGAGACAATACAGGGGGACACCACTTAGCTTTATGCTCTGTGCTTATGCTCCTGCCACAGAGCCCTCCACCTGAGTGCGTCTTCTCCTCCACCCGGATCCATCACCATAACAGGATCCTTCACCATAGCACTGCCTAGGAGCAGAGTCCACCACCAGTTGCTGCTGCTTAGTAACAGAGTCCCAAGGAAGTGTTCAGCTTCTGCCACGAAGTCAAGCATGCTTGAGTCCAGCTCAGCAGCCAAGTCCCACATGGTGAGTGCCACTCTCCATAGTAGCCACTCCACCAGTCCATGCAGACACTTCCCGCTGACACCATCACTGCGACCCCACCACGCCATGCCAGCCCTTCGTCCAGACACCATAGCTGACACACGTCCCCCCTGGCTAAGCTGCGCAGGACTCCTCCTCAGCTCCATCCTTACACCAGGCTCTCACAAACTCAGAATAAATGAATCAGTATCACCAGCAGTGATTGCACACCCTGAGACTCCTTTATAGAGCCCCACACCTGATTCCTAATTACGTGCACATTAAACTGAAACCTAAGGTGCGATACCACTAACCACCACCGGGGACAGTCAAGTCACCTTGGCAACTTGCCAAAAGGAAAAAAAGTTCACTCAGTGCTTTTAAAACTGTCAGATCACTTCAGATCATGACAGTACCCCCTCCTTAATGAGGGGCCTCTGGACCCTCAAGACCACCCCTCATTAGGGAAACACCTACAGCGGGGACACCCAGATCCTGAGTTCACCCCACCACTACCTGACACTTCAGGTTTATGACAAACGCACCGCTGGTATTGGCAATAAAGTTCATTTTGGAGGCACCACTCATCTCCACAGCGCCGACCTGGGGAACGAGTTTATGTATGTGTATGTTTGTTTGTTATGAGCTGATCAGGCTCCACAACACACTTCCACAAGATGTTTTTTGGTGGCACCCATACAAGCTCGTTCACACACAGGTCCGGACCTGAACGTTTATTGCACACATTCGTTTGCCATATTTTGGTGAACTCATTCTGGACTCGACAACAGAGGCGTCCCTCCGCTGTCACCACACTCACAACCCCGCTATTCACCAAGGGACACCATCCTCCAACCCTTTCACCATGAGGTCTGAGCCTCCCAGGGTTGGTTAATGGCGAGGGGTGAGATTTGTCCCTACTCCCCCGCAGCACACCTGCTGCTCACACCTGGAGGTGAAGGGACCGGAATATGGAGGGAATATACACTCGATGGTCGCCTCCACACAACCAGGAGGGGCGGCTTCTTCGGTGGTATCTGAAGATTTGGCGTAAGCCCCGCGGACTTTCACAGCAGTCTGCTCACTACAGGGACGTACCCCTTCACCTCGGGGAACCCCAGACAGCACCATGGGGACACCAATTCCACCCACCTGTCTGGTTACGTCCGCCTGTATGAACCAGTCCCGCTCCCCAGCAGCGACTCTAGGGGGCACTTTGCCAGAGCCGCAGGAATATGGAGGAAAAATACACTCGCTGGTCGCCTCCACACGACCAGGAGGGGGCAGCTTCTTCAATGGTAAGGAAGATTTGGCACAAACCCCGCGGACTATCACACCAGTCTGCTCACCACAGGGATGTACCCCTTCACCTTGGGGAATACCAGGCAGCTCCGTGGGGCACCATTCCTCCCACCTGCCTGGGTACCTCCCCGTGCATGAGCAAGTCCCACTCCCCAGCAGCGACTCTAGGGGCTTTTAGCCAGATCACAGCCGCCATGTTGATTTCCTGGTTATCTGAGCAGAGGCCCCAGACCCTGATAACTGCTGCTGCAGCGGCTCTAACACACCATGCCGCTCCTCACTCATCTCAGTGAGGCCCGGCAGCAATTACTCACAGGTCTCCACATGGCCAAGGCTCACCAGAAAAAAAAAGTATGGCTGGTGATAATGTCACGGTCACGCGTCACGGTCACGGTCACGGTCACCACTTAGCTTTATGCTCTGTGCTTATGCTCCTGCCACAGAGCCCTCCACCTGAGTGCGTCTTCTCCTCCACCCAGATCCATCACCATAACAGGATCCTTCACCATAGCGCTGCCTAGGAGCAGAGTCCACCACCAGTTGCTGCTGCTTAGTAACAGAGTCCCAAGGAAGTGTTCAGCTTCTGACACGAAGTCAAGCATGCTTGAGTCCAGCTCAGCAGCCAAGTCCCACATGGTGAGTGCCACTCTCCATAGTAGCCACTCAACCAGTCCATGCAGACACTTCCCGCTGACACCATCACTGCGACCCCACCACGCCATGTCAGCCCTTCGTCCAGACACCATAGCTGACACACGTCCCCCCTGGCTAAGCTGCGCAGGACTCCTCCTCAGCTCCATCCTTACACCAGGCTCTCACAAACTCAGAATAAATGAATCAGTATCACCAGCAGTGATTGCACACCCTGAGACTCCTTTATAGAGCCCCACACCTGATTCCTAATTACGTGCACATTAAACTGAAACCTAAGGTGCGATACCACTAACCACCACCGGGGACAGTCAGGTCACCTTGGCAACTTGCCAAAAGGAAAAAAAGTTCACTCAGTGCTTTTAAAACTGTCAGATCACTTCAGATCATGACAGTTAGGTCCATATATATTTGCACATAGACAACATTTGTCTAATTTTGGTTCTAGACATTACCACAATGAATTTTAAATAAAACACTTCAAATGCAGTTGAAGTTCAGACTTTCAGCTTTCATTTGAGGGTTTCCACATTAAAATTGGATGAATGGTTTAGGAGTTTCAGTTCCTTAACATGTGCCACCCTGTTTTTAAAGGGACCAAAAGTAATGGGACAGATTAAATAATTGTAAATAAAATGTTCATTTCTAGTACCTGGTTGAAAACCCTTTGTTGGCAATGACTGTCTGAAGTCTTGAACTCATGGACATCACCAGACGCTGTGTTTCCTCCTTTTTGATGCTCTGCCAGGCCTTCACTGCGGTGGTTTTCAGTTGCTGCTTGTTTGTGGGCCTTTCTGTCTGAAGTTTAGTCTTTAACAAGTGAAATGCATGCTCAATTGGGTTGAGATCAGGTGACTGACTTGGCCATTCAAGAATATTCCACTTCTTTGCTTTAATAAACTCCTTGGTTGCTTTGGCTTTATGTTTTGGGTCATTGTCCATCTGTAGTTTGAAACGACGACCAATCAGTTTGGCTGCATTTGGCTTGATCTGAGCAAACAGTATGGCTCTGAATACCTCAGAATTCATTCGGCTGCTTCTGTCCTGTGTCACATCATTAATAAACACTAATCTAATGACCCAGTGCCACTGGCAGCCATGCATGCCCAAGCCATCACACTGCCTCCACCGTGTTTTACAGATGATGTGGTATGCTTTGGATCATGAGCTGTACCACGCCTTCGCCATCCTTTTCTTTTTCCATCATTCTGGTAGAGGTTGATCTTGGTTTCATCTGTCCAAAGAATGTTCTTCCAGAACAGTGCTGGTTTTTTCATATGTTTTTTAGCAAAGTCCAGTCTAGCCTTTTGATTCTTGATGCTTATGAGTGGCTTGCACCGTGCAGTGAACCCTCTGCATTTACTTTCATGCAGTCTTCTCTTTATGGTAGATATGGATATTGATACGCCTACCTCCTGGAGAGTGTTGTTCACTTGGTTGGCTGTTGTGAAGGGGTTTCTCTTCACCATGGGGATTATTCTGTGATCATCCACCACTGTTGTCTTCCGTGGGCGCCCAGGTCTTTTTGCATTGATGAGTTCACCAGTGCTTTCTTTCTTTCTCTGGATGTACCAAACTGTAGATTTTGCCACTCCTAATGTTGTAGCAATTTCTCAGATGGGTTTTTTCTGTTTTTGCAGCTTAAGGATGGCTTGTTTCACCGCATGTTTCTTTCACAGCAAAACCTTCCAAATGCAAGCACCACACCTCAAATCAACTCCAGGCCTTTTATCTGCTTAACTGAGAATGACATAACGAAGGGATTGCCCACTCCTGTCCATGAAATAGCCTTGGAGTCAATTGTCTAATTACTTTTGGTCCCTTTAAAAACAGGGTGGCACATGTTAAGGAGCTGAAACTCCTAAACCCTTCATCCAATTTTAATGTGGATACCCTCAAATGAAAGCTGAAAGTCTGAACTTCAACTGCATCTGAATTGTTTTGTTTAAAATTCATTGTGGTAATGTCTAGAACCAAAATTAGGAAAATGTTTTCTCTGTCCAAATATATATGGACCTAACTGTATGTCCGAATCCCGTTTTGTGGGGGGTTTCGAACATATGCCCCGACGGGTACTAAACACAATGTGAAAGCACCTTTATTTGGCAGCCGGCCAGCAGTTGTCTTGGCCGTCTCTCTAATATACAGTATACTGCTAAGCACTCCTGAGATTTCCATGAGAGAGCCACAGCGAGACTCCTCTACCGGCAGCTTATAAAAGGGAGACCAAAATGATAGTCGGATCCTTAACTCCCCTATAATCATTTGTCCGGGGCCCCCATACACATTAGATTATCGGGAAAACCCTTCAACATAGGTAGTTTCTGATGACATTAAACTGTGAATGTGGGGCTTTAATTTTAGGACTTTTAGATGACAGATTGCCTTGATATGGGTGATCTGTCTGTAAATGTTTACAAGTACATAATTTCTAGTACTTTTCAGATTCCTTTAATTTTTCCACATTTTGCAATATTACAGCCTTAAAATAGTTAATGCTTTTTCTCATTAATCTCTACACAATAGCACATAATGACAAAGCAAGATGAAGTTTGTAACAATATGTGTACATTTGTTCAGAGTGAAAAACTGAAATATCACTACTGTATCCATACATTTTACACATTTTTTGGCATGTTCTTTTGTATAGTTAAGTTTTATCAGAAAATTATATTTTTTATAATTGTTCTCTGCATTTCTTCTCAATCTGTTAGGTTGGGTGCAGAGCGGCATTGCACAGTGTCAAACTTACTGGGTGCTCTGTATAAGTAAAAACAATACTTAGCAAATTTTCAATGTAAACAGAGGTTGTTTTATTTAGACCGGAATTTCTTATGCCAGATTTGAAAAAAATCCACTGGTGTAAGATGGACGAGAATTTTGGTGTATCTGGAGGCTACCTATGCACCACAATCTAAAATCTATGCATGTTATGAGCTGGAGTAGATTTCTGTGATAATTTACCATTTTATGGTTTAAACCATAGTGAATTTGTCAGGCCTAGTCAATGACCCCTACTGCTTCCACTAAACCCCACACAGTAAGGGTCAAAAAGTTGTAATGTTTGCAACGTTTTAATGCTAGAAAACTGACAAACTGATAAAATGTTTCTTTAATTAGTATTTACTGGTAGAAATGAATGAGTCTTTTGAAATTCAAATTTGCTAGCTTTGCCTGAATTTTCCCAATATATTTGAGTTGTGGTGAATCTACTCACCACAAATTGAAAGTCTTCCAAGTCCTCCAACTGCTCTGAAAAGACATACAGATTCTTCTCGCAAAATTAGAATATCATCAAAAGGTAAATTTACTTCAATTCTTCAATACAAAAAGTGAAGCTCATATATTATATAGTCATAACACACAGTGCTCTGTTTCATGTGTTTATTTCTGTTAATGTTGATGATTGTGGCTTACATCCAATGAAAACCCAAAAGTCATTATCTCAGTAAATTAGAATACTTTATAACAGCAGCTTGAAAACTAATTTTAAAATCCGAAATGTTGGCCTACTGAAATGTATGTTCAGTAAATGCACTCAATATTTCGTTGGGGCTCACTCTGTTTGTAATGATTATATAATATATGAGTTTCACTTTTTGTAGTGAAGAACTGAAATAAATTTACTTTTTGATGATATTCTAATTTTATGAGAAGCACCTGTATAATACTGAACCACTCAAAATATATCCACTCACAACCAAAGACAAATGTTCTGTTTAGAAGTCTTGTAATATAGAAATCTTAATTTAAGATTCTATGGATGGCGTCCTCTCCTCCACCTTATACAGCATCCAGGGCAATTATCCTCCAGAGCTACTTCTAATATATTTAACCTCTTTCTCCCATATGACTATCCTGTCCATGTGCCCTGGGACTTAATTCCCAAGGACGGGATAGTACGTCATAGCGATCAGTGGCGCTCACAGGGTGAGCACCGCTGATCGCGGCTGGGTGTCAGCTGATTATCACAGCTGACACCCGGCACTATGTGTCAGGGGTGGTCACGGACCGCCCCCGACATGTTAACCCCTGGCACACTGCGATCAAACACGATTGCAGTGTACCAGGGGTTTAGGAAAGCATTGTCAGGGACGGAGCTCCCTCCGTGCTTCCCTGAGTCCCCCGCAGCAGCGCGATGTGCAGCGCTGCTGCAGGGGCCTCCTTCCCTGCAGGTCCCCGGATCCAATATGGGGGCGGGGACCTTCGGGGGCCTGCAGGGAGGAGACCTCATCAGTGCCTGCACAGCGCAGGCGCGAGGAAGCCTGCATCAGTGCCTGTGTGAGATCGCTGATCTGTCACAGCGATCTGTGATGTGTCAGATCAGCGATCTCACCCATGACAGTGATGTCCCCTCTGGGACAGTATAATAAAGTAAAAAAAAAAAAAAAAGTGTAAAAATAATTTATAAAAAAATCGCTAAATAAATTAAACAAAGAAAAAAATTCCATAATAAATTCATTTTTTGGAAATAAAAAAAAAGAAAACAATAAAAGTACACATATTTAGTATTGCCGCATCCGTAACGACCCGCCCTATAAAACTGTCCCATTAGTTTATCCCTTTAGAAAACCCCTTAAAAACTAAAAATAAAAACAAATCAAAAAATAATGCTTTATTATCATACCACCGAACAAAAAGTGCAATAACGCGCGATCAAAAAGACGCATATAAATATCCATGGTACCGCTGAAAATGTCATCTTGTCCCGCAAAAAACAAGCCACCACACAGCATCATCAGTGAAAAAATAAAAAAGTTATAGCTCGCAGAATAAAGCGATGCAAAAATAACTATTTTTTATATAAAATTGTTTTCAATGCATAAAAGCGCCAAAACATAAAAAAAAAGACATAAAAGAGGTATCGCTGTAATCGTACCGACCCGGAGAATAAAACCGCCTTATCAATTTTACTGCATGAGGAACGGTGTAAACGCACCCCCCAAAAGAAATTCTTGAAATGCTGTTTTTTGTTCATTCTGCTTTCCAAAAATCGGAATAAAAAGCGATCAAAAATGACACGTAGCCATAATTGGTACCAATAAAAATGTCAACTCGTCCCGCAAAAAATAAGACCTCACATGACTCGGTGGGTCAAAATATGGAAAAATTATAGCTCTCAAAATGTGGTGATGCAAAAACTATTTTTACAATAAAAAGCGTCTTTTAGCGTGTGACAGCTGCCAAACATAAAAACCCACCATAAATAGTAAATCAAACCTCCCTTTATCACCCCCTAAGGCTAGTTTCACACTCGCGTTTATTCGACGCAGCACATGGCACCGCTAAGCCCCGCCCCCTGCCGGCTCCCTGCCCACCCCATCAGGTCATCGCCGCCTACTATCGCACATGGACGCTTGCGATCTGCGCATCTTATCTTTAGCATAGGGTGCGCAGATCGTGCGCTGGCCGTGCGCTAGTAGGATTTTGGCGTGTGCTGCGCACTTTTGAAGGTGCGCCCATGCGCCCTGAACTCAGCATGTTGCATTTCGGCACGCACGGCGCACCTTCAAAAATGCGCAGCGCACGCCAAAATCCTACTAGCGCACGGCCAGCGCACGATCTGCCCACCCTATGCTAAAGATAGGGTGCGCAGATCGCAAGCGTCCATGTGTGATAGTAAGCGGTGATGACCGGATGGGACGGGCAGGGAGCCGGCAGGGGGCGGGGCTTAGCGGCGCCGTGCGCTGCGTCGAATAAACGCTAGTGTGAAACTAGTCTAAGTTAGGGAAAAATAATAAAATTACAAAAATGTATTTATTTCCATTTTCCCATTAGGGTTAGGGTTGGGGCTAGGGTTAGGGCTGACATTAGGTGTAGGGGTGTGTTGGGGTTAGGGCTGGAGTTAGAATTGGGGGGTTTCCACTGTTTGGGCACTTCAGGTGCTCTCCAAATGCAACATGGCGTCTGATCTCAGTTCCAGCCAATTCTGCGTTGAAAAAGTCAAATCGTGCTCCGTCCCTTCCAAGCTCTACCATGCGCCCAAACAGTGTTTTACCCCCACATATGGGGTATCAGCCTACTCAGGACAAATTGAAAAACAACTTTTGGGGTCCAATTTCTCCTGTTACCCTTGGGAAAATAAAAAAAATTGGGGACTAAAAGATCATGTTTGTGGAAAAAATATGATTTTTATATTTTCACGCACGGTCGTTATAAACTTCTGTGAAGCACTATGGGGTTCAAGGTGCTCACAACACATCTAGATAAGTTCCGTGGGGGGTCTAGTTTCCAAAATGGGGTCACTTGTGGGGAGTTTCAACAGTTTAGGCACATCAGAGGCTCTCCAAACACAACTTGACACCCGCAGACCATTCCATCAAAGTCTGCATTCCAAAACGTCACTACTTCCCTTCCGAGCCCCGAGGTGTGCCCATACAGTAGTTTTCTGCCACATATGGTGCAACAGCATACTCAAGACAAATTGGACAACTTTTGGGGTCCAATTTCTCCTGTTACCCTTGGGAAAATGAAAAAATTGGGGACTAAAAGATCATGTTTGTGGAAAAAATATGATTTTTTTATTTTCACGCCCGGGCGTTATAAACTTCTGTGAAGCACTGGGGGGTTCAAAGTGCTCACCACACATCTAGATAAGTTCCTTCGGGGGTCTAGTCTCCAAAATGGGGTCACTTGTGGGGGGTTTCCACTGTTTAGGTACATCAGGGGCTCTCCAAAGGCAACAGGACACCCGCAGACCATTCCATCAAAGTCTGCATTCCAAAACATCACTACTTCTCTTCCGAGCCACGACGTGTGCCCATACAGTAGTTTTCTCCCACATATGGTGCATCAGCGTACTCAGGACAAATTGGACAACAACTTTTGGAGTCCATTTTCTCCTGTTACCCTTGGGAAAATAAAAAAATTGGGGACTAAAAGATCATTTTTGTGGAAAAAATATGATTTTTTTATTTTCATGCCCTGGCATTATAAACTTCTGTGAAGCCCTTGGGGGTTCAAAGTGCTCACGACACATCTAGATAAGTTCCTTGGGGGGTCTAGTTTCCAAAATGGTGTCATTTGTGGGGGGTTTCCACTGTTTTGGCACATCAGGGGCTTTCCAATTGCGACATGGTGTCCGATCTCAATTGCAGCCAAAAAAGTCAAATGGCGCTGTTTCCCTTCCGAGCTCTGCCATGCACCCAAATAGTCGTTTACACCCACATATGTGGTATCAGCGTACTCAGGACAAATTGCACAATAACTTTTAGGGTCCTGTTACCCTTGGGAAAATAAAAATTGGGGTGAAAAGATCATTTTTATGGAAAATAATATGATTTTTTAATTGTACGGCTGTCTGTTATAAGCTTCTGTGAAGCCCTTGTGGGTTCAAAATTCTCACCACATATCTAGATAAGTTCCTTGGGGGGTCTAGTTTCCAAAATGGGGTCACTTGTGGGGGGTTTCCACTGTTTAGGTACATCAGGGGCTCTCCAAACGTGACATGGCGTCCGATCTGAATTCCAGCCAATTTTGCATTGAAAAAGTCAAACGGCGCGCCTTCCCTTCTGAGCTCTGCCATGCGCCGAAACAGTGGTTCCCCCCACATATCAGGTATCAGCGTACTCAGGACAAATTGCACAATATCTTTTGCCATCCAATTTTTCCTGTTACCCTTGGTAAAATAAAAAAATTGGACCTGAAGTAATTTTTTTGTGAAAAAAAGTTAAATGTTCATTTTTTTTAAGCATTCAAAAAATTCCTGTGAAGCACCTGAAGGGTTAATAAACTTCTTGGTTTTGAGCACCTTGAGGGGTGCCGTTTTTAGAATGGTGTCACTTTTGGGTATTTTCTATCATATACAGTGGGGAAAAAAAGTATTTAGTCAGTCAGCAATAGTGCAAGTTCCACCACTTAAAAAGATGAGAGGCGTCTGTAATTTACATCATAGGTAGACCTCAACTATGGGAGACAAACTGAGAAAAAAAAATCCAGAAAATCACATTGTCTGTTTTTTTTCATTTTATTTGCATATTATGGTGGAAAATAAGTATTTGGTCAGAAACAAGCAATCGAGATTTCTGGCTCTCACAGACCTGTAACTTCTTCTTTAAGAGTCTCCTCTTTCCTCCACTCATTACCTGTAGTAATGGCACCTGTTTAAACTTGTTATCAGTATAAAAAGACACCTGTGCACACCCTCAAACAGTCTGACTCCAAACTCCACTATGGTGAAGACCAAAGAGCTGTCAAAGGACACCAGAAACAAAATTGTAGCCCTGCACCAGGCTGGGAAGACTGAATCTGCAATAGCCAACCAGCTTGGAGTGAAGAAATCAACTGTGGGAGCAATAATTAGAAAATGGAAGACATACAAGACCACTGATAATCTCCCTCGATCTGGTGCTCCACGCAAAATCCCACCCCGTGGGGTCAGAATGATCACAAGAACGGTGAGCAAAAATCCCAGAACCAAGCGGGGGGACCTAATGAATGAACTGCAGAGAGTTGGGACCAATGTAACAAGGCCTACCATAAGTAACACACTACGCCACCATGGACTCAGATCCTGCAGTGCCAGACGTGTCCCACTGCTTAAGCCTGTACATGTCCTGGCCCGTCTGAAGTTTGCTAGAGAGCATTTGGATGATCCAGAGGAGTTTGGGGAGAATGTCCTATGGTCTGATGAAACCAAACTGGAACTGTTTGGTAGAAACACAACTTGTCGTGTTTGGAGTTGCATCCATCAAACACCATACCTACTGTAAAGCATGGTGGTGGAAACATCATGCTTTGGGGCTGTTTCTCTGCAAAGGGGCCAGGACGACTGATCCGGGTACATGAAAGAATGAATGGGGCCATGTATCGTGAGATTTTGAGTGCAAACCTCCTTCCATCAGCAAGGGCATTGAAGATGAAACGTGGCTGGGTCTTTCAACATGACAATGATCCAAAGCACACCGCCAGGGCAACGAAGGAGTGGCTTCGTAAGAAGCATTTCAAGGTCCTGGAGTGGCCTAGCCAGTCTCCAGATCTCAACCCTATAGAAAACCTTTGGAGGGAGTTGAAAGTCCGTGTTGCCAAGCGAAAAGCCAAAAACATCACTGCTCTAGAGGAGATCTGCATGGAGGAATGGGCCAACATACCAACAACAGTGTGTGGCAACCTTGTGAAGACTTACAGAAAACGTTTGACCTCTGTCATTGCCAACAAAGGATATATCACAAAGTATTGAGATGAAATTTTGTTTCTGACCAAATACTTATTTTCCACCATAATATGCAAATAAAATGAAAAAAAAAAACAGACAATGTGATTTTCTGGATTTTTTTTTCCCAGTTTGTCTCCCATAGTTGAGGTCTACCTATGATGTAAATTACAGACGCCTCTCATCTTTTTAAGTGGTGGAACTTGCACTATTGCTGACTGACTAAATACTTTTTTTTCCCCACTGTAGACCCCTCAAAGTGACTTCAAATGTGATGTGGCCCGTAAAAATAAAATGGTGTTGCAAAAATGAGCAATCGCTGGTTAAGTTTTAACCCTTATAACTTCCTAACAAAAAAAATTTTGGTTCCAAAATTGTGCTGATGTAAAGTAAACATGTGGGAAATGTTACTTATTAAGTTTTTTGTGTGCCGTATCTCTGTGATTTAAGGGCATAAAAATTCAAAGTTGGAAAATTGCGAAATTTTCAAAATTTTTGCCAAATTTCCATTTTTTTCACAAAAAGTTATTTGAATTAAATTTTACTACTAACATAAAGTACAATATGTCACGAGAAAACAATGTCAGAATCACCAGGATCCATGGAAGCGTTTCAGAGTTATTACCTAATAAAGGGACAGTGGTCAGAATTGTAAAAATTGGCCCGGTCATGAGTGTGCAAACCACCCTTGGGGCTTAAGGGGTTAACTAAAAATATGAAAAATCTTATAAAAACTTGTTTGCGATAGTTTATATATTTTTTTAGATATTTTTAATCACTATTATATTTTTATATTTGTTCACTAATAATGAATGGCTAAATGTATACTTTGGTACGTGATGGTAGGAACAAGTAAAAAAAAAATGTTATCATGTCATTGTGGGAATTACCAATTGCTGCACAGAGGCCCAATCCTGTGTAGGGGCCTACTATAGGAATTAACACAAGTCTATGCGCATAAAATTCTCAATTTCACATAAAAAGGGAAAATGATGTGTTGTTTGTTTTGCTTTGTTTTTTTTTATTTTTACAAAAAAAGCATTTTATGTCCAACTTTGCAGAAATTCACACCATTTAATGTCTAGAAAATCCTAATCTGGTTAAAAAAAGAAGGATGATGGTACAGAAAATAGTAATCACGGAAGCCTTGCTTTTACATTTTTAATTTTATCTTTTTATGCCCAGTTCTGTCAGAAAAAAAATCACATCAATATAGTAGTCATAGAAGGGGACTACTGGGCAAATTCACAACAGTCATTATTTGTAAAATCGTAATTTTCGCAAAAACTAGGAATGATAGTAAATAAATAAGTAATCATGAAAGCCATGGTTATTTTGATTTTTTTTTTAAAATGTACGCCTTTCATGCCCAATCCTATCAAGGGGATCTACTAGAGAGAATTTCCCACCATTTAATGGCTAGAAAATGTACATAAAAAATAAAGATGATCATGAAGTCCTGCACATTGGTACCGTATATACTCGAGTATAAGCCGCCTTGAGTATAAGCCGATGCACCTAATTTTGCAGTATAAGCAGGGTATGCATTGTCCCCTCATCCCTGTCCTGGTGTGCGTGGCTCCCCCATCCTGTCCTGGTATCCTGGTATGCGTGACCCCCCCCCTGTTGCTGTCCTGGTATGCGTGGCTTCCCCCGTCGCTGTCCTGGTATGCGTGGCTTCCCCCGTCGATGTCCTGGTATGTGTGGCTTCCTCGTCGCTATCCTGGTATGTGTGACTCCCCCCCCTCCCATCATGGTATGCATGCTTCATATTACAAAAAAAAAAAAGCAAACATCCTACTCATCCTCCTCCAGTGTGCCCTTGCAGCATCTCGTTGGTGCCAGCTCCGGTAGCTCTTCCTGTGTTGAGCGGTCACGTGGCACCACTCATTAAGGTAATGAATATGCACTCCACCCCTATGGGAGATATGGGAGCATATCATTACCTTAATGAGCAGTGCCACGTGATCGCTCAGCGCAGGTAGAGCTGCCAGAAGCCAGAACCAATGAGATGCAGGGCACGCTGAAGGGTGAGTATGATGTTTTCTGGAAGCCGGCGGCAGCGGCTGCAGCTGTCACTGTGCGAGCTATAAGAGAAATGAATATTGATTTCTCTTTAGCAGTGGCACAGGCCTTAGCCACAGCCGCCGACTCCTGCCTTTGTGACTCGCTGCTCTGCCACTCCCCTTCCCCGCCGACTTTCTGGGACAATGACTCTGTGTATAAGCCGGGGGGGGCATTTTCAGCACAAAAAAAATGTGCTGAAAAACTCAGCTTATGCACGAGTATATATGGCAAGTCAAATTCTGCGCAGGGGGCCTACTAGGAAATTCGTACTATTAAATGTAAAAAAAAAAAAGTCCTTATAATACAAACATAATGGTGATAGCAAATAATATAATCATGGAAGCCATGTACAGTGGGAGAAGTAAGTATTTGTTCCCTTGCTGATTTTGAAAGTTTGCCCACTGACAAAGACAGGTACAGTCTATAATTTAAAGGGTAGGTTAATTTTAACACTGAGAATTAGAATAATAAAAAATACAGAAATCACATTGTATAAAATATATAAATTTATTTGCATTTTGCAGTGAGAAATAAGTATTTGATCCCCTACCAACCATTAAGAGTTCTGATTCCTACAGACCAATTAGATGCTCCTAATCAACTCGTTACATGCATTAAAGACAACCGTCTTAAATAGTCACCTTTATAAAAGATTCCTGTCCATAGACTCAATTAATCAGTCAGATTCTAACCTTTACAACATGGGCAAGACCAGAGAGCTTTATAAGCATGTCAGGGACAAGATCATAGACCTGCACAAAGCTGGAATGGGCTACAAAACCATAAGTAAGATGCTGGGTGAGAAGGAGACAATTTTTGGTACAATAGTAAAACAATGGAAGAAAGGGGGGGGCGTGGCCTGCGGCGCATAGAGAAGGAAGCACAGTAGAACTTCTCCGGTGCTTATTGACCCCATACAGCGGCACACAGCTACTTAAAGCAGCGGCTCCAGACCCGTCAGGCAGCGGAAGACAGAGGGACCGTGGGGCCATGATAGAATTGCGAAGCAGCAGAAGCAGAGGGAGGAAAAGCCCCCTTAAACTCACTCAGTTATACCCAGCAGCGGAGGGCGCGCAAAATGGCGCTGGGAAGCACAAGCGCGGCATGGAGGCATTGTAGAAAGCCACATCACGCATGAGAGGAGAGGTAGGAGAGACCCCGCAGGGGATTGAGGAAAGGAGACATAAGGGGAACAGCCCCTCTGAACGGAGCAGGGATGACCATATAAGAGTGGATTCAGGGGATCCCACGGCACAAGAGGACAGGGACCAAGGGGAGGACCAAGAAATTCGGTCCCAGGCTTCCCCTCCTAGAAGAGGCCTGAAAGCCACAAACAGCTCCACAGAACACAAGCAGAGCGTTGCACTAGCTAGTGCGGGAGAACCATTAACTGAGCACACTATGAGACAGCTTATGTCTGAAATAATGTCTAACTTCAAAAAGGATATGCAGAACATGCTTAGATCTATGCAGAGGGACATCAATGTTATAGAAGAACGCACATCCCACATAGAAGATAAGATGGCGGAATTGACCACAGCGCACAATGAGGTGGTTGACTCGGTGGTATCCACAGATGAAGAGATAGATGTACTTAAACTTAAAATAGCGGATATGGAAGATAGATCTCGCTGCAATAATGTTCGTCTGAGAGGCATTGCGGAAACGGTTAAAACTGAAGACCTCAAAGAATTTCTTACTGATTATTTCTTATGCCTGTTGCCGGACACCACACAGCTCGATTTGATTATGGACAGAGCCCACAGGCTTCCTAAGCCAAACCGTCTCCCGGCTGCGATACCAAGAGATGTTATAGTCAGAATACATTTCTTTCATATAAAAGAGAAGGTGTTGGAGGTTGTTCGTAACCCACCGTCCCTGCCCGACCGCTTTAAAGATATAGCTATATATGCGGATCTATCTGCATTTACCCTAGCACGCAGGAGAGCATTTTCATCATGCACAGGGATCCTGAGGGAACACAATATCCCGTATAAATGGGGGTTCCCAGTGAAGCTGGTGATAATAAAAGATGGGCGCAAGCATGTGGTGAATAATCCGGAGCAAGCCTTACGCCTTTGCAAGGAATGGAATCTCCCTTCTGATACTAGGGAAAACCAAGGGAAAAACCCACTACCACGACCAATTGTGGAGGAATGGTCCCAAGCATGATTAAGATGTAACGAGGAACTGGTTTAATCTCACAGTTCAGGATATGGAAACCTGGAAAGGATCTCTGCTAATTGACATTTTTCAGAAGAGCTCTTATGGTTTTGAATTTCGGTTCTATAGGTTGTGAGCGGCAAGCCCTCTTGGGGAAAGACAGTTCGGGTCTGAGAAGTCGGGGGTCAAGTATGGCAGGACCCCCTCAATTATGGTTAACGGGACTTGGACATGGATTGCCTAATAGGATTTTCTGATCTTCGGTTTTGTTTTGTTTTTTTCTTCACATCGAGATCTTACAAGCAACCTTTCTGATTTCTCATTTTCTATTACTTTTTAAGGTTTTATTTTTTTGTTTTTCCCGGGACCCGGTATTTTTTCTGTTTCCGGTTCCTATTAGGGTCATATGTCAGAACCCAGGTCACATCTAGTTCACTAGATTTTTGCTGGGCTTCTGATTCCCGTGGAAGGCAGCCTGCACGGGCTCCCTATTTTTGTGCTCATGAGAGCAAAGTTTTTAGTTTGAATGTTATTTCTGTCTGTTTTTGTGTTTATCTTTTTCTTTATCTACAGTGGCAGCTTTTTCCAGTTGGATCTACAGGGGTGGAAAGGGGGGACGTGAAGCAATTTGAAAAAACGATGAGAGGGGGCACCAGTAACCTAGATGAGTATGAGTTTGAATGTCTGACACTATGTTATGTAGACCCACGTATGGGAGGAGGGACAAAACACGCACATCAAATTCCAAAAAACAATCATATGAGAAATAATGTGGTATCTGAGTATGGCACTAAAGTGGTCTACCTTTCCAGTACACACAAAACAAGGGGGATAAAATATACTCAGCACAGACTCACAGCAATCTTGACCAAATTTATAGATGGTGATTAAATTCATATCAGTGAATGCCAAAGGCTTAAATTCCCCATACAAACGGTCAACTTTATGGAAAGAAGCACTGAGGAACAACGCAGACATACTGTGTGTACAGGAAACTCATTTAAACAGTGAAGACACAAGTAGATTAAAACATAAAAATTTCCCACACGTGATCCTGGCGCCGGCAGATAGAAAAAAAGGTGGAGTGGCGATTGCAATAAGGGACTCTGTGGCCTTTTCCCAAATAAACCAAATTATAGACCCACATGGAAGATACATTATATTGCAATGTATAATCAACAATATTCCATATACGTTGGTGACCATATATGCCCGCAACAAAGGACAATATACTCACATCAAGAGGATAATAGTAAAGGCCATTAAAGTTAAGAAAGGCTCTCTAATTCTGGTTGGGGATTTTAATGTGGCGTTGTGGCCCAACATGGATTCCACATCTAGATCGAATAAACGCAACCCTAGCCCGCTTACAAAACTGCTTCACATACAAGAACTATACGACATTTGGAGACTAAAGAATCCATCCACAAGAGATTACACGTTTCTTTCTCACCCGCATAATACCTATACGAGAATTGACTTTTTTCTAGTTGATAAGTCGGTAATTCCACAAGTGTTAAATGCCAAAATAGGAAATATAACATGGAGCGACCACGCTCCTATCACACTAGAAATAGAGGAAAAGTACACAACAGATAGATCTCCAATTTGGAGGCTTAACACCTATGTCCTGAACCACCCCACTTACGCATCACAAGCGCAAGAATCCATCCACGATTATTTTATACAAATCATAATGGAGAAGTATCAGACACAACTCTATGGTGTGCACACAAAGCGGTACTGAGGGGACATTTTATAAAACAGGCTTCTCATTACAAAAGAACTACACAAACTGCAGTAACTGACATCCAAACCAAGTTGGGAAGACTACTTTGAATGCATAAACAATCTTACTCACCCACAAGAGCGGCGGAAATCTCAGTTTTACATCAACAGCTTCATGAGCTTAATCTACACACATACGAGAAAGCCCTCAAAAAACTTAAAATGAAATATTACTGACATGGAAATAAATCCGGGAAATTATTGGCCAAACAGGTGAAAATACGCGCGGCTAAAAAATTCCGTATCCCATATCTAAATGGCCCCAATGAGGGGAAAATAATAGATCCTCAGCGAATTGCCAACGAATTTGCTAATTATTATGAAGCCTTGTACAACTTAAAAGGAGATATCCAGACCCACCAACCTAGTGATGCAGAAATAGGGACATTCCTGGAGTCAGTAAGCTTACCAACACTATCAGCCACACAGAAAGAAACCCTGTCCCAAAAATTCACAACTTTTGAAATTCATAGAGCTATTGATACTTTGAAAGCACATAAAGCCCCAGGACCAGATGGTATGCCAAACGATTACTATAAAAAGTATAAAAATTTAATTTCCCTGTACTTGGTAAGAGTGTTCAATGAGGCAACCGAGAACAAAGCCTTCCCAGCAGAAATGCTGAACGCCCATATTATTACCTTGCCAAAGCCAGGAAAGGACCCAGACACACCGGCAAATTTTAGACCAATTTCTCTATTGAATACGGACGTCAAATTATTTGCTAAAGTAATGTCTCTAAGGCTCCTGCACGTCCTTCCAGAGCTGATCCATTGGGATCAGGTCGGATTTATCAAAAATAGACAAACCAGTGACAGAACCAGACGCCTTGTTGATTTGATCGCTGAGGTGGAGGGGGGTCGGACGCCTTCTCTGCTCCTATCGCTGGACGCGGAGAAGGCGTTTGACAGGATCCACTGGAGATTTATGGAGAGGACGCTTGAAAAATTTGGTTTTGGGGGACCCATTCTATCTTCCATTATGGCACTGTATTCTAGGCCCTCGGCCCAGGTATATACAAATGGATACCTATCTTCGGGTTTTAATATTACAAATGGAACACGGCAAGGGTGCCCTCTCTCCCCACTGATATTCGTATTAATGATGGAACCATTTGCCCAAATGATAAGAATGGAGAAAGAAATTTGCGGGATCAACGTGGGCTCTGTGGAGAACAAGATAGGTCTATTCGCTGACGACGTCATACTGTGTGTCACGAACCCTGAGGTCTCCTTGCCCCATATATTTAGGATAACTACCCTTTTCGGCCATGCTAGCTATTACAAAATTAATCTAAGTAAATGTTTGTGTCATGATCCAGTGTTGGATCTGGCGGTATTAAATTGACAAAGTGAACTTTTTTTACTTTGTCAGGTTCAGGGTGTCTTGACTGTCCCCGATGGTGGTGAGTGGTATCGCACCTTAGCTTTAGTTTTAGGTTAATGTGCACGATAATTACATGACAGGTGTTAGGCTCTATAAAGGACAGCCAGGGGTTTTCAATCACTGTTGGTGTTAGTTGTTCATTTGCAACCAACCTTGGTGGTGGAAGGAGCTGAAGAGAGTGCTCAGCTCAATCTGAGTCCTGGTGTGGAAGGAGTCACAGAAGGGAGTTCTTGGCAGCTATTCAGGAGGAAGGCTGCAGTCGGTCGCTGGACTCTGTGCTGGAGCTTTAGCACAGAGAGAGCTAAGTTTTCTTTTTCCCCTGTTTGTGACTTTCCTTATGTGTGTTCTAGTGCAGTGGTGGGATTAGTCTCCGCACCGACCTATTCCCTAGTTAGGGTTTAGGTTTAGGGCTTGCTAGGGTATTAAGGCACGCGTGCGGCGACAGGCGAGGAGCCTGTATAGGGAATGTGAGAAGTGGAGGGACACTGGCTCAGGGGAGCTTAGGAGGTCTCCACATCCCCCATTCCCTATCGCAGGGCCCACCACTGTAATTGTTCCCTGTGTTTACCCTTATTATTTAAATTCGCCAGCTGGAGGCGGGGTATCCAGTTTTACGTGTATTTCTTAAATTCGCCAGCTGGAGGCGGTATATCCGGCTGCACGTCCCATTATTGTTTAAATTCGCCCTGCTGGAGGCGCTGTATCCAGGATCACGTGTGTCATAAATTCACCCTGCTGGAGGCGCTGTGTCCAGTCACACGTGATCATTACAGTTTGATTCTTGATATGGGTATCCCGCAGGCCACAAAACAGAAACTAATGGAACAATATCCCCTGACTTGGAAGGTTGACGCAATCCCATACCTAGGGATTCAGTTAACTTACCCGATCAAAAACCTGGGGAAAACAAATTATGCACACTTATTGCAAAATATCCATAAGGAAATACAATCATTCTCCAAACCAATGGTGTCCTGGTTGGGCCGAATGTCAGTGGTAAAAATGATGATCCTTCCCCAAATTTTATATTATTTCCGCAACCTACCTATTCAAATCCTACTGCATACCCTCAACAAGCTCCAATCAGCTTTAATGAATTATATATGGAACCAACGAAGGGCGAGAGTTTCGGCGAAATTCTTGTTCATGCCAATAAAATACGGGGGGGCTAGGTTGTCCATGTATACGTACATACTATCGAGCCACGATGCTGGATCAAATTAGATGCTGGTGGGATGGGAACTCTCCAAAGGCATGGGTAAAATTAGAAGCGCAGATTGTGGAGCAACCCTCTATGGCCTCATATATGTGGCACCTTCGTTTGGCCCAAAAAAAGCAATTGCCAAGACACCCCACAATACGAGCGGGCGCGAATATTTGGATGATGCAGTCATTAGGGCAGAAATTACTGCCCACAAGAATACATAAGATTCCATTGGATATTATGGGTAATTTAATCCAGAATATAGACTTGGGTGATTGGATTTCCAAAGGAATAATTAAAGTAGGAGATATTATGAACGCCTTGGAGCTTAGACCGTTTGGTGATCTGGTTAGCGTTTTTGGAGTAAACAAGAGGGACTTTTATAAATACCTTCAAATTAGACATTTATTATCAAGTGTGAAAACAGAACAGCAGGAGCTGGTCTCATCTTATGAGAATTTTTTTGCGGTAAACAAAGACACCAATGGGGGGGATATCAAAGGCTTATGAGGCCTTGAACGACACATGCAATCCGCACTCCTTGCCTTTTATGGGGAAATGGGAAATTGATTTGGGAAAAATATTTGGGGAAGAACAATGGGAATATTCCTTCCAAATACACAAAAAAAATCTCACTGTATTAATCATTTGGAAACATCAAGGAAAATTTTATACAGATGGTATTATACTCCAGCGCACTTAAAAAATATATACCCTCAAAGTCTAGACACGTGTTGGAGGTGTAACAAGCGGCCAGGCACATTGTTCCACATATGGTGGGATTGTGAGCTGATCCAACCAGTTTGGACGGATACACAACAGAACTTAAGCTCAATACTAGGTTATAGTGTGAAACTGGGACCAGAAACTGCCTTGTTGTCCATAGGTCTGGAGGACATGGACCACAATGACGTACTAATAACTATACAATTTTTGACAGTAGTAAGAGTGTGCATCGCGAGCAAATGGAAGAGTTCACAGGTCCCGACCGCCCAAGAAATAATGGCCAAGATGCAACATAATTGTAATATGGAGAGGATGATAGCAATCAGTAGTGATAGGGGATTCAAGTTTGAAGTTGCCTGGGGGAAATGGTTGGATTACTCCAATTCTAGGTATGAATGGGATTAGGGAAATAATGATATGTGTGTCCATTGGGTGCCGAAATAGAGATATAATCATTGGGGTTCACAGATATATATTGTTGCTGATACTGAAAATTGGAATTCAGAATACAAATAATTATTTACTGTTATGGATTGTCGACTGGATCAAAATCAAAATCACAATGTAAATGAAAATGGAAATGAATAACGCTGCCCATCATCTGTATGTGCAAAATTTGTTGTTAAAATTCAATAAAATTTTATGGTTCAAAAAAAAATGGAAGAAATACAAAATGACTGTCAATCAACATCGATCTGGGGCAGCATGCAAAATCTCACCTCATGGGGTATCGTTGATCAGGAGGAGGGTGAGAGATCAGACTAAAACTGCACGGGGTGAACTTGGTAATGATCTCAAGACAGCTGGGACCACAGTCACCAAGAAAACCATTGATAACACATTATGTTGTTAAGGTTTAAAATCCTGCAGTGCCTGCAAGGTCCCCCTACTCAAGAAGGCACAGGTGCAGACCCATCTGAAGTTTGCCAATGAACACCTGGATGATTCTGTGAGTGATTGGGAGAAGGTGCTGTGGTCAGATGAGACAAAAATTGAGGTCTTTGGCATTAATTCAACTCGCCATGTTTGGAGGAAGAGAAATGCCACCTTTGTCCCAAAACACACCATCCCCACTGTCAAGCATGGACGTGGAAACATTATGTTTTGGGGTGTTTCTCTGCTAAGGGCCCAGGACTACTTCACCACATCGATGGAGCCATGTACCGCAAAATCCTGAGTGACAACCTCCTTCCCTCTGCCAGGACATTAAAAATGGGTTGTGGCTAGGTCTTCCAGCAAGACAATGACTCAAAACATAAAGCCAAGGCAACAAAGGAGTGGTTCAAAAAGAAGCACATTAAGGTCATGGAGTGGTCTAGCCAGTCTCCAGACCTTAATCCCATAGAAAACTTATGGAGGGAGTTGAAGCTCTGAGTTGCCAAGCGACAGCCTCAAAATCTTAATGATTTAGAGATGATCTACAAAGGAGTGGACCAAAATTCCTCCTGACGTGCACAAACCTCATCAATTACAAAAACAGCTGACTGCTGTGCTCGGCAACAATGGTTTTGCTGCCAAGTATTAAGTCTTGTTTGCCAGAGGGATCAAATACTTATTTCTCACTGCAAAATGCAAATAAATTTATATAATTTATACAATGTGATCTTCTGGATTTTTTTCATATTCTATCTCTCAATGTTAAAATTAACCTACCCTTAAAATTATAGAAGCAACATGTCTTTGTCAATGGGCAAACTTACAAAATCAGCAAGGGATCCAATACTTATTTTACCCACTGTATATTGTTTGGGGAAATCAATTAAAGGGAATCTGTCAGATCACCTCTTTTAACTGATTACTTGGCTGTGTAGGTTATAAGAACACAAGTGAATCCATATTTTTAATAAACAAAAACACCGATCTCTTGCAGAGAGAAGTAATATGACATTGAGAATGGAAGTACACTGTGAGGGACCAGCACTTCTCCTGTCTCGGCTCCCAGCTTCATTCTAAACCTATCTTCTCTACTAGGTGATTGACTGCTGTCAACGATGGAGTGCACCGTGCAGCAATAAGGAGTGCCCCATCGCAAAATGGGATTGCATTCTTTGATAAATAATAGTGGCTAGGTTAAACCAAAAAACCAATCCACATAGTCAGGTGGAAAAACCTCTAGACCAATATTTTTGACCAAAAAAGAGAACTGACAAAGGAAACTATCTAAAGAATAATAATAATATTATTTAGGCCCCATCTAATTGAGGCTATATATAAGTATATATTTAGATACTCAAATAAATCGTATAACAATAGATCCTAAAGAAATAGAGGCTCACAAAACGTCAGAAAATCATGCAAAAATGTATTCATCATAAAAAAGTGACAAAAAAGGTATCGATCATGGATATGCACACACAAACGAGTAGGGAATAAAGGAAAGGGAAAGAGGGATAAGGGGGTGGAGTAAACAGCATAATTTTACAACAGCAACCATTACAAAAAATATCAGAATAAATAAAGTGTAAGATTTGTAAATTTGCGTTGCATGTGTATGGATCATAAATATACCACACTCTAAACAGAGAAAAAAGAAAAAGAGGAACGCCTCCTGAACTCCATAGAACGGCAGCACTGCAGCTATAGCAGCTGATATAACAGCTGAGGTTACAAAGACTGTGTTTTTTCTATGTCAGTTGACAATAGACCAGCTATGTCCGATAAGGTAAAAAATAAACTGAATACAAGTAAAATAAGAACGCAAAATAGCGACAAGATCTCTAAGGTTCATTACCTTCGGACATATTGCAGTGCAGTCGCAGGACAGGAGACAGGGGGGAAACCTCTCAAGCCTCGACGCGCGTTTCACCACTTCCTTCAGTCGCCTCCTGATGAAACCACAAGGAAGTGGTGAAATGAGCGTCGAGGCTTGAGAGGTTTTCCCCCCCTGTCTCCTGTCCTGCGACTGCACTGCAATATGTCCGAAGGTAATGAACCTTAGAGATCTTGTCGCTATTTTGCGTTCTTATTTTACTTGTATTCAGTTTATTTTTTACCTTATCGGACATAGCTGGTCTATTGTCAACTGACATAGAAAAAACACAGTCTTTGTAACCTCAGCTGTTATATCAGCTGCTATAGCTGCAGTGCTGCCGTTCTATGGAGTTCAGGTGGCGTTCCTCTTTTTCTTTTTTCTCTGTTTAGAGTGTGGTATATTTATGATCCATACACATGCAACGCAAATTTACAAATCTTACACTTTATTTATTCTGATATTTTTTGTAATGGTTGCTGTTGTAAAATTATGCTGTTTACTCCACCCCCTTATCCCTCTTTCCCTTTCCTTTATTCCCTACTCGTTTGTGTGTGCATACCCATGATCGATACCTTTTTTGTCACTTTTTTATGATGAATAAATTTTTGCATGATTTTCTGACGTTTTGTGAGCCTCTATTTCTTTAGGATCTATTGTTATACGATTTATTTGAGTATCTAAATATATACTTATATATAGCCTCAATTAGATGGGGCCTAAATAATATTATTATTATTCTTTAGATAGTTTCCTTTGTCAGTTCTCTTTTTTGGTCAAAAATAGTGGCTAGGTATCTCTCTTTGAGGCACACAACATCATTTTGCAAAAAGCAGTAGAATCCACGTGGTATGACGACAACAATGGTGAACTGGGACATGTCCATTTGTGAGGAAACTCAACTCACCCAACTGATGCGTATCGATACCTTTTTGTTGCACATATGAATAACTGACTATGCAATGGAGAAAGAGGAGCAAGAGTATGGAAAGCAGTAGATAATGACGATGGTAATGATGACCAGGTACTACTGTACTTGAGGATCTAGCTTGCTTATCAGAAAGATGATCAGAAGTAGTGGGAAGACATCTTGAGCCTTGGTCATATTGACAGTCAGTGTGTTATTCCCTGTTGTGCAAATGATGAAGCTTCATGTGTTAATGGAGTGCTGGATTTTGAAGCCTTATTTTCTGGCTGCAGAGCTTGCCCACTGTAATAGATTAGGCGGGTATCTTAGGTGTGGGAGTTCTTTTCTATTTTGCTGGTGTCACCACCATGGTCACATCCAGAGCTTTCAGGTACTTTTGAGCCTACTCCACGAACAGCTGCTACAATTTCAGTTGCTCATGAACTGACCACAATTGACATAGATGTACCTTTGTAAAATATTTGATGAATGTCAGTTCCACAATTTATCACCAATGCCACCACTCTGCTCATCTAATTACATCACTCCCTTGCCTCCCCAATCTGGTTCTTAGTTCCAGTCCACCACACAATCATTATGCTCATCATCATCATCATTCCTAACAGTTGTCTCCATATGGGAAATATCTATAACTTTTGCGGTTTCCTGGCCATAATTCCCACCTTTATTTTCCCTCGACTCTGAGTTCCACTAACACCTCAGCTGTAGCCACCCCTACCACCATGACTGCCAACACCACTACTACTACCACTCATACAGCTAGGCATTGGACTCATGTCATTCACTTCCTCTGTAACCACAGTGGAAATAGATTACAGCTTTGGTGCCACTTGTACAGACTTAAAAATAGACTAATAAAGCAGATATGAAAAAAATCCGTTTGTTTATGACACGCACATGTAGTGAGACTCACAGCCGCGGAGTTAAATTACTGTGTTTTTTCTTAGATGTCTTGTATTTTTTAACACAATTCTTCCCATCCCAAAATGAAACAATCGTAAAATGCTAGGTAAATGCCCCCAAAATCCAAGTGACAACAGGCCGCAGAAATATTGTTTGTGACACATACTTTGTGAGGCAATTATTTGTATATATTTTTTTTATTTCAGAAACCTTAGTGGCATGCTTCAGAAATTTTATAATTATGGCAAATCTGGGTGACACTATAGGGATAAAGGAAATGTCTGATGGATTACAGTGCACTGGTAAACTCTGACATCCAACAGAGTAAGGGGGGATTTGAAATAAATATATAATGATTACCTGCGCATGTAAGGCAACCTAATAATAAATTTAATATTGACATGAAAATTGAATATTAAATACAATCTGCATTAATATTGTATATATAAAATATTACCACGGAGCATTCATGAGCGAATTAATAGAAATATAAAATATATCGAACACAAAATTAATATAAAATAAAAAATAGAAAAATAAAGTGTAACATGCTAATGCCAGTGATTAAAATTGACACACACAATACTAATATGTGAATTACAAAGTATGATTCACCAAACACATTTTGAAACCACCTACAGTAAGTTCCTTTTTCAATATTAATATCTTTTCCTGTGTGGCACCATTTTAACTTCAAATGAAGATCAAATGAAAAGTGTGAGATGCATCAGTACCAGGTTACTTTCAAAGCTGTATTATACTGCAGCAATCAAATACAAAATGTGTCATGGAATAGATACAGTAAATACGTATAAAAATATAACTAATAAATAAAATAAATAATATGATCCTTAAAATAAATGAATGGGAAGTAAGTGCAAAAAGAAGTAAATGAAATTAAAATATGGTTAAAATTATAGAGTAGTCATGCCATGCAGAGTCAAGTCATCAGTATACGACCAACTGACCCAGCACGTGGTGGCTGCCTTTGATCAGTCTCTTAGGATACCAAATATTTCTAAATCCGAGTGTAAACCTTGAGGTATTAGGGTTTGAAATTCATAGATTTTTCTGGATTCTGCTTTGGAAATTTGTAAAGTATGATCCCCTCCCCTATAATTTTTATTTACTTAGTGAACATAGGACCTTTTGGATTACTGTTATGACACATTAAAATGATATCATCAATATATCTGCACTAGAGCACCAAACACCCCCCCGGATGGCGAGTTGTTTCTAATGAATCATAGAAATATTGTTAGGGCTTGCATAATGCACCTAATTATAAAATAATAGTAAGTGCGTTCGTCGCCCGGGGTCCACCGTGCAGAAGGTGGTAAGCTGCTGCTAAGTAATGGCGGACGCCCTATATGGCAGTACAACACACGCGGGTTAAACATCACCCGGTGTGCGCTGGGCGGACTCTGTTACTTCAAAGAACCGCACTATTGCAAATACTCAAATGCCGAGACTGTCCACACTCACAGCGCTCGGGGAGATGAACACTCGGTATATGGTCACAGAACTCTGGCACCAGGACATAGGACCAGCGTCCCTCTAGACCTACCGAGCGTGTAGCGTCGCAGCTGCGGACGCAGCTAACAGAGGGTGACTGCCGCGGAGCGACAGTGCTAGACGTGGTACGATGGTGCCCAATGGTAGGCGACACCATCGAACACTCCCTCCAGGAGATGTCTCCACACGGAAAAGGCCAACTTCATTGCCAGCAGCTCCCTGTCCCCGATGGAGTAGTTTCTCTCCGCCAGTGAGAAGGTCTTTGAGAAGAAGCAGGGATGCTTCCGGCCTTGAGCATCCTTCTGGAAAAGGACTGCTCCTGCACCGACAGACGAGGCATCCACCGCTAGGATAAAGGGCTTATCCACATCGGGACAGTGGAGGATAGGAGCGCCAGCAAAATGGATCTTAAGAGACGAGAACTCCGCGGAGACCTGTTCTGACCAAACCTTGGGATTGGCTCCCTTTTTGGTGAGGGCGACGAAAGGAGCTACCAGTGTGGAGAAGTGGGGAATGAACTGACGGTAGTAATTAACGAACCCCAAAAAGCGCTGCACCACTTTAAGAGAATGGGATTCCTGCCAGTCCATTACTGCCTGCAATTTGGTAGGATCCATAGCTAACCCCTGGGCCGAGATGATATAGCCCAGGAAAGGCAAAGACTCCTGCTCAAATTGACACTTCTCCAACTTGGCGAAGAGAGAATTCGCCCACAAGCGGTCGAAGACATTGCAGACGTCTCTCCGGTGAGAGGCCAAATCTGGAGAAAAGATGAGAATGTCATGCGAAGTCCTGGAAGACAGCTGGGGTGTTACAGAGGCCGAAGGGCATGACCAGATACTCATAATGACCATCCCTGGTATTAAAGGCTGTCTTCCACTCGTCCCCTTCGTGTATGCGGATCAGGTTGTTAGCCCCACGTGGGTCTAGCTTAGGGAAGACCCGGGCCCCACGCAACCTGTCAAACAACTCCGAGATCAGGGGAAGAGGATATTTGTTTTTGACGGTTATCGCATTGAGACCTCTGTAATCAATGCACAAGCGCAGCTCTCCACTCTTCTTCTGTACGAAGAAGAATCCCACCCCATCTGGTGACACCGGCTTACTAATAAACCCCCTTGCCAGGTTCTCACGGATGTACTGGGACATGGTCTCCATCTCCAGAAGGGACAGAGGATATATGCGGCCTCGAGGAGGTTCCGCGCCTGGCAAGAGGTCTATAGGACAGTTGTAGGGGCGATGGGGCGGAAGAGTCTCAGCGGACTTTTTCGAGAACACGTCCGCGTATTGCTGGTAGTGACTTGGGAGTGCGGAGAGATCCACGAGGACCTCGGTGGAGGCTATCTGAACGCGGTCCTGCACACACCTATCCTCGCAGGACTTGCTCCAACCCAGTATTCTCCCCGAGGACCACTCAATATGGGGAGAGTGGCAACGCAACCAGGGAACTCCTAGGAGGACCTGGTTGATGCCCTCGGACATAATAAGGAGCGACACTGTCTGATGATGGGATGGAGGCAGTGAGAGTTTTAAAGGAGCAGTCTGATGGATGATTTGCGAGGGTAAGGTCGAACCGTTCACCACCCTGATGGTGACCGGCTGAGGTAACATGACCAAGGGGACTGCGTGCTGGAGTGCAAAGGCTGAGGACATAAAATTACCCTCTGTTCCAGAATCTACGCAAACCTCCACTGCCAGAGGAGAGGAGCCGAACTCCAACACCCCCTTAAAGGTTAGCTTGGAGGAAAATGGTGTGGTGTCTCGTAACCCTCCTGCTGTTGCCACTAAACGCGGGCGTTTCACTGAATGCTGTGGGCACCTATTGGCAAGGTGAGCAGATTGTCAGCAGTGAGCGTGAGCTATGGAGGTTCGATCTGGGCGGAACTTAGAGCTTGTGTGAGGCACCTCCTTAACTGCCGACAACGCGAACACTCACTCGGGAGACTCCGGAGGTTTGGAGAAAGTTGGAGCCAACCTAAACCTCCATCTGGACTGGGAGCGCTCCAACCCTCCCTCTGAGAAGCGGAGATTAATACGGTTGGAGATGGTAATGAGCTCCTCCAGAGCACCGGGAACCTCCCGAGTGGCCAGAGCGTCCTTAACGTGGTCAGCCAAACCCCTCCAAAATATTGGTATTAGAGTGTTATCGGACCATTCCAGCTCGGAAGCCAGTGCCCGGAACTGAATGGCATACTGACTGACCGGGAACGAACCCTGTGTCAAGGCCAACAGCTGGAGCTCGGTATCGTGTGTGACCCGTGGCCCCAGAAAGACCTGCTTCAGAGAAACTAGGAACTGCGAGGCTCCCTGAACCACGGGGTCACTACGCTAACACAGTGGGGTGGCCCACTCCAGAGCCCTGCCAGCCAGAAAGGACATGATGAA
This sequence comes from Dendrobates tinctorius, assembly GCF_039654945.1. Taxonomy (NCBI): domain Eukaryota; kingdom Metazoa; phylum Chordata; class Amphibia; order Anura; family Dendrobatidae; genus Dendrobates; species Dendrobates tinctorius. The sequence continues at coordinate 24,466,550 of NW_027361827.1, read as the reverse complement.
TCCGACCCTAGCCCGCTCAGAGGGACATCGTGCTGCCAGCAGCTCAAGCTGAATAGTACACTGGCTCACGAATCCCCTGCAGGAGGTACTATCGCCCGAGAACTTCTCGGGCAGCGGGAGGTGGGATAATATCGGTGCAGGGATGGACTTAGGAACACAGACGACAGCCTCAGCGGCTGCCTGAACAGCGGCCGCAGTAACATTTGCAGCTGAGGTTGAATGCTTGAGAGCCGCCAACCTGCCCTCCAGCTGCCGAATGTGCTGCAGTAGCTGCTGCTTATCCGCCATTACTAGCCAGACCCTGGAGCTAGTATAATGTTAGGGCTGGCGGAACGCACCTAATTATAAAATAATAGTAAGTGCGTTCGCCACCTGGGGTCCACCGTGCAGAAGGTGGTACGCTGCCGCTAAGTAATGGCGGACGCCCTATATGGCGGTACAACACACGCGAGTTAAACGTCACCCGGTGTGCGCTGGGCGGACTATGTTACTTCACAGAGCCGCACTATTGCAAGTACTCAAATGCCGAGCCTGTTCACATTCACAGCGCTCGGGGAGATGAACGCTCGGTATATGGTCACAGAGCTCTGGCCCCAGGACATAGGACCAGCATCCATCTAGACCTACCGAGCGTGTGGCGTCGCAGCTGTGGATGCCGCTAACAGAAGGTGACTGCCGTGGAGCGACAGTGCTAGACGTGGTACGATGGTGCCCAATGGCAGGCGACACCATCGGACGATAGTGCTGGAAAGTGACGAGCACTTGTGGCCTATGGCTAGGTCTGAAACTAGTTATCTAATAACATACGTAATAACCAAGGGAGGGGAATCTTAATGAGTCATTCACCAGGTACATGCATCCATCATCATTCACACATATAGCAACATGAGTCTATACTAGCGCATGGCCGAGCGGCCATGCGGACCTTTTATAGCCATGCACTTCCGGGACCTTCCAGATGCTCCAGATGGACCAATCGGAACAGGAGAAGGACCTGAGCATGTGACTCCCGATCCCTAATGGGAGATCGTCTCATGAGCATGCTCAGTGGAATGAAGGACAGACTTAGACTCTGGAGTGTCTCGCTGTTGGACAGGCTGCACTGCCATAGCTGGACCAGAGGTGGCAGCAGCAACCGAACCCACGATGCTGGTGTGGGCAGAACGCTGGGATCATGAAGTCTGCTGAGCAGGCTCCACTGCGGCTGGAGGGGAATGGGAGACCGCAGACGGCAAGGCTTGGGATTCCTGCTGCGCAGCGCCCGAAACCCGACACCTAACTAATATTAGCGTAACAGGGTGAACCTCCAGCCCATCACACTACCCTTCCATTTAATGAAAAAAATCACCACAGAAATAAAAATAATTGGGGATTAATATGAATTTGATAGTACTAAACTGATTTTAGTCCTCTAATAAATTACTGAATTTTGTAAGTATCGTATACGCATATTATTAAATAATTGCAACCAAAAAAAACATTTAATTGAATTGCATGTGTAACAATATGACCACATTCATCATATAACCAGCAGTCTTTGCTGACCTTGCCTTATGGGCTTAGTCTGTTTTCCTATCTCTCTAGCAATAAATATTATTCTCTTTTCATTGCACCCTAATCTTCGTCATTGCTGTGCTGTGGCAAACACTATGTGTACTGTTTCTTCAGTGTTTTATGGCTTTCTCTATCTATCTCTTTGGCTAAGCTGTGATGTCCAAATTCACTTCAAAATGGCTGCTGCATTTCCTTTTTCTGATTTTACACAAGCAGAAATCCATAAACCATATGCATGACTATTTGACTGCCAACCATTAGTAGACTGATATTTTCATTGATTTATTGAATTCCTTCTTTTCAAAAAAATGTAGAAAATCTTGTTTTTGTGGAAATGCAGCATCCTCTAGGAATGTGTTTAATTAATGCGTTTTCATCTGTTTTCGCCACCACATCGTTCCATCTCCTTCAGTTTGTGCCCTGTTTGCTGCTTCAGTGTTTCATGGAGCGGCACTAATCTAGCCCGTTCTGGCTCTCATAGACTTACATTAAGCTCTTGTGACGTGGCTTCTAACATCTGGCCAGTCAGAATCTGCACTCACAAGGAGTCACAGGTCTCGAACTGTGCCAAAAAATGGTGAATATGCCGGAGGATGTGTATATGATTGGGGCAGGGGACTTGCGCTTACAGCACCACTCAAGTGAAAAAACCCTGCTAGAGTGGTGCTTTAATAATTTAATAAGACGACAGCCAAATCATGACAGGGTGCGCCTGCTGCATGAGCCCCCAATATCAGTGGCGCTATCAGGTGTCAATGCAACCACATGTTTGCAAGGTGCATGTGTTGACTAGAAAGGTTTGGCTTCTCTCAATAGAAGAGAAATTGAGAGAAGCCGAAAGAGCGACTCGTTACATGACCGCCTGCTGACATCAGCGATGTTGGGGCCATTGTTACTGTACATAAGGGGACTCAGGGGATATTATTAAATGTCAAGTGGGCACTTAAGAAGCATCATTGTTTATAGGTGCATCAGTAGCAAAGCTACCGGGTGGTAGAGGGTGCTGAGCCAGCTGTCAGTCAGGGTCAGGGGTGCAGTTACAGCTGCCTCTCTCTATACATAGCAGTCATGTAACGTTTAAGAGGAAGAGAAGCTTAGCCATTCGGAGTCTATAGGACAGAAGTATATTGTCAAGCAGCAGGATTGCATCAGTTCACAGCTGTAGAAAGGAAGCGGTCCGGGAAAGTACAGGGTATAGAATATTCAACATATGGCAGATAGTTGCATGGGCTGATGCTCTCAGGACCGGGGTGAAACGGGCCAGAGAATCCCCAAGCACAGTGAGTCTGAACAGGGAGAATGCTGCGGTACCGCCTAAGGCGCTATTACCCCGCAATGTACTGGAGGATGTGGAACTGAGTACATGGAAATGATAGGATGAGAACTGCATGGGACTTGCTGGCCATGTTGTAACTGACAAGAATGTGCTGCCAAGTTGCTCAAGTAAAATTTCACTTGCAGCATTTGCACCGAACTGTGTTCCAATTCTTGTGGAACCTATTGCAGAAAGACTTCAACACCGCAGAGGAATTCCTGATGGCAAAGGGAGAGAAGACACAAGTATGCTGGTGAGAGAATGCTGTTTCATGTAAGAGGAGGCCAGGGCACAGATCCGCAAGAGTGCTTGGCCATGACTATGGTCATGGACCTCCCTTACACATACACCATATATGCTTTGCATGTCCTGTATTGGAATTAAATGCAGTTTCAACACATGCATAATCTTCCTTTACAGCTGTTTTAACCCTTTGATGGCTGTTCTGCTTTTTAAGCTGACTCACTCTTGCTTTGCAAATTCTGCAGTCTGCTTTAAGGTGACTGGGCTTTTTACGAGTTTCTCTTTTATTTAGGGAAATCCTGTGTCTTTAATGCTTTTGCTGCTCTGGATTCATTACTGCTGCTCACATGCTGCATTTTTCTCTTGAATTCATCCACAAGTTTGCCTTTAACATACTCTAGTGTCAGCTCATCATCTGGCCGTGCATCTAGTGCAGTCACGAGTGTGTCATAACTCTCTGGAAGACCACTTAATAGAAGTGCAGCTGTGGCACCCCAGAATCCAGTTGCCACGGTGACTTTGCCTCCCTCTAAGGGGTGATGTCATGCCTGGAGGCGGGGGGGTCTCCATGCCATTTAGCACAGTGTACATGCCAATTCCTGCTCCAGGCTAGAAAGGGGAGCTTCCTTATAAATTCTGGCCAGCTGGTGAGGTTAGTCAATCAGAAAGACGTCAGCTGAGAGAATAAACAGGAGAGTTGTCATGGAAACGGGATCCAGCTGGAGCTCGTGACAGGACGGGAGAGTTGGCAGTTGTTCTGTGGAGAGGGAAGAGACAGGAGCAGAGACAAGAGCTCTCGGGAACTAAAATTGCGTGTAGCTGACCCCAGAGCGGAGCGCCGATAAAAAGGGACGCCAGAGTCCTTGGCTGGGCGGGTGCTGTACGCCCTGACTGCCGAATCTGGAGGGCAAGGGACTGCAAGCTCCCTGGCCACACTGAACACCTGAAGGTACGGCAGCAGACCAAGAGCCCGGGGCTGATGGTGAAAAGGACAGTGCCCTTGATGTAGGCTCACGCTGTCTGCCATACAGGTTAGAAATTATCACGCAGTAGAGGGCCGCAGCTTAGCTACTGTCATGATCCTGTCCAGAGTTTGTTTTCTGCTGTCTTCTCTTTGGACTGGTCATGTGGGGGTTAATCCCCTCTGCCTCGTTCAGTTCTCTGCAGCTTGCGGGCCAGTGTCAGCTATAGTTCATGCTTCCTGGCTAGAACCTCTGACCCTATACTGGTGATCCATCTGCCTCTGACTTCCCGACTTGTGTATGACTTGGCCTGATCTCTGGACTCTGCCTCTTAGTTTCCATCTCTGATACTTCGCTCTCTGACCGGTTTTGACTCTGGCTTGTACCCTGACAACGGCTTACGTTTTTCATTTCTGATACCACGTTCCTGGTAGGTAATGACTTCTCGCTCGTCCCTGAATACGCACTTGCTGTCTCCATTGGTACTTCTGCTCCTGACAGTTGGTGACTTTGACTAGTCTGATTACTCTTTCATTACCTGTGACACCTGTGCTGTTGCTCTGTGTTACTATGCTGTTTGTGTGTGTGCAACCTCTCTTCCTTCACCAGCACCCCCTGGTGGAGGTTGCGCTGTATTACACTGCAGCAGAACATTACAGCTACAAGCAGCAGGGACCCGAAAAGAGAGTGCAGAAGGAAGGTCCCCAACCCCACCTGGCGGGGTGGATCCCCTGAATGCCTCCAGGCAAGCCAGACTTAATCCATCATCTGTAATTGGTACCACAAATTGCATCTACTTTCAAGTAAAAGGTAAAGAAAACTGCACCTCTCTGTGTCCTTCACTTATTCTCTGCACTCAACGTTCACCACCATCTGAACAATCAAATATATTTGCCCCGGGGCTTCGCTCTACCCGTGGGGAGCTGAACCATCTTCGCTGTGTCACCATCAGCCCTAGTGGACCAAAACCACAGCATTGGCCACCCATTGCCGAACACCACGGGTGGTGTCACGATTAAACACCACATAACTATTCTCTTTTACGACATGGCCAGGGCCACGGAAACAGATCACGGCCCCGTGACCTCCCCCATAAAACTGTCCGGTCCGATTCCGGGTACCCCACAACCCTCGTGGGCACGTCACAGCAACATGAAAATCTTTAATTTCTTCTCCAATATCCCTTAGACGCTCCACAATCTCTAGGGTGTTTCTTAAATAGTCCTACATATTCTGTCCATCACTTAACTTAGACTCATACAGCTTTCTCATGAGATAAAGCTTATTGCTGAGATTTGATCTTTCGTGCACTTTCTGTAACTCATCCCACATCTCCTTTGCAGTTGCACACTTGCATATATGCACAATCTGATTATCATCTACACTGAGAATGATCATGCTTTGTGCTTTCTGATCCTCCTCTAGGCAATCATCTGGTAATGGATGAGGCACTTGTTCCTGAGTATATTTCCACATACCTTCTCTTATGAGCTGCATCTTCACCTTGAATTTCCAGGACTGATAGTTCTGGTTAGTGAGGCTTGGCTCAGAGAACTTGACAGGATTCCTGCTAGTGGACAACTTCTCTGTTGCTGCTTTTGCTCTGGGTTTCTGTTGCTGTGTTACTGTGGAGTAACAGAGCTTCTTTATTCAGGAACAAACAGGAACAATATATGATAATCTTAATAGATCAGGAATAAATCATTTGTGTGCCTCTATCTGTGCAGCATCTGCAGCAGGCTGCTTCTCTCAACACAGACACAGTAAAACAAGGAAATATAGTCACATGCTCTCCCAATGTGAGCCTCTGCGAGTTTTTTTTAACTTTATAAACAGCATACAAATCTAGCAACTAAACACTCATAGACAGGAATGGAGGTGTTGCGCCAAACATATTCCAACAAGTTGACATATTGGTCTGGGTTGGATGGAAAAGACAGAAAAAGTGAACAACTCCATAAGAAAAAACATAAACTGTAAGTCACCATCTCAAAATGTGCTGTAATCTTTTATATGGTCTGCAGGATTGGTATCTACCACTATAAAGTCCCCATATAGTAATATCAGTTTTTGTTTTTGTATACAGATTTATTTTCAATCACAGCACGATCATCTGGTGATTTTCCCTTATAATCACAATTAAGGTGTACCACGGTAGCTGTAGTGATTACCTGGTTAGGGACCCACTCAGATTTTTGGTCCCCCAACCCCACCCCTGAGCTGAAACCTTAGCTACACCTCTGTGTATTCCATTACAGTTAGGATGTAATTTTCCATTCCATTTATAAAGATCTTATTTACCTGCTAAACCTGTTGCACATTATTTAACCAGCTGAAGACAGAGTCAATTACCCCTGTTCCTGATCAAGTAAATTTTCAGTTTTTTTTCAAACATGCAGTATTTTTATATATTGGACATTTTATTTTTACTAGGCAGGGACTAGTAAAAGCAATTTGGATTGACTATGGTATTTTTATTTTTTACATGTTTTTTTTAATTTACTTAATACATTTTAAGTACCACACAATACTGAAAATAAAAAAAACTATTGCAATTCTGGAAAAGAAGAAGTATTAGGGAGAAACCAGAAAACGCTATCTAAGAGTAGTGAGTGTGTATTGGTATCAATGGGAATGAAATAATTTCACTCACCTGCGATGGTTGTGCACTACACATCACTTGGATAACATATGGATTATTTCATCAGCATGCCGCCATTCCAGTAGACCGTGGAGATCTTTCTTTTTCCAAGAAAATCCTTACCATGTAAAAAAAATTATAAAGTGGGAAATCCTTTAGGGCGCTGCAGTACCAAAGAAGGAGATTCCAAAATAAATCAATAGGATGTCATCATGAATAAGGATAAAAAAGTTTTATTAAAAAATATTGTTGTATACCTTTTTTTTAATGTAAAGCGGTGTTGTGGGAGCATCAACTACAAACAGATTAACACAACGCGTTTCGGCTATGATAGCCTTCATCAGATGTCTGAGGGTGTATATCTCTATATATGACACCGCAACACCCGCTAGGGCCGTGGGGTACTCGGTACCGGGCTGGTCAGTTCTTAAAGGTGATGTCACGGCAGCAGTGACCTGGTCCGTAGCCCTGAGTGTGCAATGAAAATGATGATAAGGGGGATGATTAAGTTTATGAAAGATAGTTCGTGACGCCACCTGTGGTATTTGGCAAGAAAAGGTGTTAGCCGATGCTGCAAATTCAGTTCACTGGGGTTGATGTTAATGCAGCAGAGTTGGTTCAGCTCTCCACAGGCAGAGCTATTCCTCAAGGCAGATTATAGTGTAGGATGATGGTGGTTGTAGTGCAGGGCAAGTGACGCAGCAATAAATTGGGGGAAACAGCACAGTGCAGTCTTCACAAGTTTACTCACAGTTTAGAGGGTACAAACCCCAACCGGGGGTGCTGTGTCCTCAGAGATAGTGGTCCAGACAGCTCTGAGGTAGCTTAGGGTGCACATCCCTTAGATGTTCCTTTCCTGGTTGTCTCATTATGCTAGCTACTGCCTCTCCTGCCCTGCATCTTCAAACACAGTGTCCCGAACCAGCAGACTCTGATCTTGCTGGGCGACGTTGGTCAGACCCCAGGATCCTATCTGTCTGCCTTTTCAGCGAATATGTATGGATGTGGCTGCCGCACCTGCAAATACTGCAGCCTCCGGTTTCCTAGGTAAGTCCTTAGTTTCTCCACTAGTTTTGGGGCCGGTCCCCTTACTCCGACCTGGTCTCTCCACCTGGTAAGGACAGGTGTGTTAGGGACGGCGGAACGCACCAAATATAAATAATAGGAGGTGCGTTCGCCGCCCGGGGTCCACCGTGCGGTAGGTGTAAAGACCGCTGCTGGATAATGGCAAACTCGCTAGATGGCGAAGTAGAGCACTCAGGTTAACATCACCCGAGGTAGTTAAGGAAGACTCTGTTTAGAGTCGCCCTAATATAAAAGAGAAAGGAACGCTGGACCTGTTAACTCCACAGGCCAGCCGGCGTGTGGCGTCGCAGCCGCGAACGCCAATAGATGCTGCTACTGCAGCGCGGCGGTAACTGTAGCCGCTAAGCGACGGTGCTGGAGAGCCAGACACCGACGGACGCTAGTGTAAGGTGCGGTAAGCACAGTGGCACCTAGCTTGCCACTACCTGGAACTGACTATAACCAACACTCTGTCACCATTCGTAATATCAGAGGGAAGGGGGTTTCAAATAAGTCAGTCACCAGACACATGCATCCATCACCTTTCACGCACAGCATAATAGTCTACACTAGCGCATGGCCGAGCCGCCATGCAGGCTTTTTATAGCCATACACTTCCGGGACCTTCCAGTACTCTGGGAAGGACCAATCAGATCCGACACAGGACCTGAGCATGTGACCCCTGCTCTCCACTGAGAGGTCATCTTGCGGGCATGCCAAGCAGCACGGCGAGAGGACTTAGCCTCTGGAGCGGTTCCCTGCAGGGCAGGTTGCGCTACCATTGCTGCACCAGAGGTGGCAGCAACATCCAGGCTCACAGATCGAGTCTGAGCAGGACGCCTGGATCGCCGGGATTGCTGAGCAGATCCCTGAGTGGTCGGAGGGGAATGGGAGACCGCTGGATGTACGGCTCTGGATTCCTATTGTGCAGTCCCAGGAATCTGATGCCTAACATTACCCCCCCCTAGGGCCCCCCCTCTGAGACTCGCTGCGCTCAAAGGCTGCAATCGGGAGTGGAGCATGGATATTCTCCACCGGCTCCCAGGTCCGAGCCTCCAGTCCATGACCCTTCCAATCCACCAAATAAAATTTTTTGCCACGGACAATCCTGCGTCCCACAATGGCATTAACCTCGAACTCGTCAGACGACAAGTCTGATGACCTGGCAGATGACTTGGAGAACCGGGCCATATGAACTGGTTTGAGGAGGGACACATGGAAAACGTCTGGAATGGCTAAGTGTGGTGGAAGAGCCAGGCAGTAGACCACCGAGCTGATACGCTCGAGAACCTTAAAAGGTCCAATGTATCGCGGCGCGAACTTGGGGGACTCGACTAGCAGCTTGATATTTCGAGTAGAGAGCCACATCATGTCGCCGGGGGAGAAGCTTGGAGCGGGTCGCCGATGTTTGTCAGCGGACGCCCTCATACTTTCTTTAGAGGCCCGGATAGCATCCTGAGTGCGATCCCAATTGTCGCGAGCCTCCACTGCCCAGTCTGCCACCCTGGAGTCAGCGGAGGACACTGGCATCGGGACAGGGACGCGTGGATGTTGGCCGTAGTTTAAAAGAAAGGGCGTCTGACCAGTGGAATCGGCCACTGCATTATTCAGGGCAAACTCAGCCCATGGTAGCAAGGATGCCCAGTCATCCTGCCTGGCAGAAACAAAATGCCGCAGGTACGTGACCAAGGTTTGGTTGGCTCTCTCAACCAAGCCTGTTGTGAGTTCATTTTCCCCTTCACCATTGAGGTCTGATGAACTCCCTCTTCTGATGAAGGAAGGTAGTGAGGCTGATTACAAAGCACCTGAGCAGAATGATGATGACTGGGTGACTGGGATTGCTGACTGGATATAAGGCAGCCGACGCCCTTCTGCCTTGCGGGTGATTACTCTGAGGGATTCTTGGAGACCAGTCTGATTCCTGCTCCTCAAAAGCTAAGTTTTCTGCTCTACTTTTTGCATTTGTGTTTTGGTTTTGTTTTGCCTTGTTTTTCTGGATTTTTGCCTTTCCCTGCTGGGTGAGCTGAATTCCTTTTTGCTCTGTCTTCAGATAATACCTGAGTACTGATATAGTCTTTTTGAAGCCTAGCGTCTTCAGGGCTTTTTTCCCTATCAGTCTGTTGGCTCTTGTTTTTGAGAGGGTTTTGGCGGATTGCAGACAGCAGCTTTTCTATTCTGTCCTATTTAGTTAGCTTGGGCCCCATCATTTGCTCAGCCTATCTTTCTATCTGTGTGAGTGTTTTTTCATCTTGCTTCACCGTCATTATATGTTGGGGGCTGCCTATTGCTTTGGGGTCTGCTCTGGGGCAGTTTAGATTTCCCTTTCTGTCTTTAGGCTATGTAGTTCTCTGGCTGTGATCGAGGGGTCTAGGGCACCGTAGGAACCCCCCACGGCTACTGCTAGTTGTTGTTGTTAGGTTCAGGGGTCTGCAATCCAATAGCTGCCAACTTCTCTGGTTTTCTGGACTTAGCTAGTATTTCTGTTTTTGCCTCCTACGGTGACTCATTCATAACACAAGCCGTTCGTCTCGGGATGGTAAGCGGAGGACAGGTTTAGCTCGATGCTGAGTAGACTGCAGAGCTCCCTACAAAACCGAGACACGAACAGGGGACCTCGATCACTAACGATTTTGTCCAGCATGCCATGTAAATGGAATACGTGCTTTATGAACAGAGTGGCAAGACCACGAGCGGAAGGTAACTGTGCGAGTGGCACCAGATGCACCATTTTGAAAAATGGCCGGTGACCACCCAGATGACCGTACTGCCGCCAGACTTGGGCAGGCCAACCACGAAGTCCATGCCAACCATCTCCCAAGGTCTATCCACCACTGGCAGAGGATACAAAAGCCCCGCCGGCCTCTGTCTAGAGGGTCTGTTCCGTGCACACGAGACGCATGCTTGTACGTATTCCTTAACATCTCGAGCCATATGCGGCCACCAATATGACATTGCCAGTTGTTCAGTGGTCCACTTATTGCCAAAGTAACACCTACCCCGGAGGCATGTGCCCAAGCGAGAACCTCCGGCCGTAGCTGGGGAGGCACCAAGGTCTTGCCCGGTGGCAATGACTCGAGAGCAACTGGAGCCAAGGTCGTAAAACTCTCCGGCGGGAGAATTAGCCGAGGCTCAGCCTCTCCTTCTTCTGCAGAAACCACCGAGCGTGAGAGAGCATCCGCACGTACGTTCTTTTCCCCTAAGAGATAATGCAGGGTGAAGCGGAAGCGGGAAAAGAAGAGCGACCACCTAGCCTGACGAGAGTTCAAGCACTGGGCCGTCTGTAAATAGACCAGATTTTTATGGTCCGTATATACCTGGAAGGGAAACCGAGCTCCCTCCAGGAGATGTCTCCATTAGGAAAAGGCCAACTTCATGGCTAACAACTCACTGTCACCGATGGAGTAATTCTTCTCCGCCGGTGAGAAGGTCTTTGAGAAGAAGTAGGGATGCTTCCAACCTTGAGCATCCTTCTGGAAAAGGACTGCTCCTGCACCAACGGAAGAGGCATCAACCTCCAGAATAAATGGCTTATCTACATCGGAACGATGTAAGATGGGAGCGCCAGCAAAATGAGATTTTATAGACGTGAAGGCCTTGGAGACCTGTTCAGACCAAGCGTTGGGGTTAGCTCCTTCTTTAGTGAGAGCAACCAAAGGAGCCACCAGTGTGGAAAAGTGCGGTATAAACTTGCGGTAATAATTCAGGAACCCTAAAAAGCGCTGCACCGCTTTGAGTGAATGGGGTTCCTGCCAATCCATCACCGCCTGCAGATTGGCAGGATCCATAGCCAACCCCTGGGCCGAGATGATATAGCCCCGGAACAGCAAGGACTCCTGCTCAAACTGGCACTTCTCCAGCTTGGCAAAGAGAGAGTTCACCCGCAGACGGTCGAAGACCCTGCAAACGTCTCTCCGGTGGGTGGTCAAATCTGGCGAGAAGATGAGTATGTCATCCAGATAGACCACCGCCGAGGTAGAGAGCATGTTGCGGAAGACGTCGTTAACGAAATCCTGGAAGACAGCAGGCGCATTACAAAGGCCAAAGGGCATGGCCAGATATTCGTAATGGCCATCCCTAGTATTTAAAGCTGTCTTCCACTCATCTCCTTCGCGAATGTGGATCAGGTTGTACGCCCCCCGTAGATCTAATTTTGTAAAGATCCGGGCCCCTCGCAACCTGTCAAATAACTTAGAGATCAACGGGAGAGGGTATTTGTTTTTGACCGTGATAGTGTTGAGACCTCTGTTGTCAATGCAGGGACGTAACTCTCCGTTCTTCTTCTGTACACACAGTCTCTAGGAGGTTCTGTGCCTGGCAGGAGATCTATCGGGCAATCATAAGGACGGTGCGGCGGGAGCGTCTCTGCAGACTTCTTAGAGAAGACGTCCGCGTACTGGTGATAGGGCTTCGGAAGCGCGGAAAGATCCGCAGGCACTTCAGTGGAAGCTACCTAAACACTGCCCCCCGGGCACCTTCCCTCACAGTCCTTGCTCCAACCCAGTATACTCCCCGAAGCCCAATCAATATGAGGGGAGTGGCAACGGAGCCAGGGAACCCCAAGAAGCACCTGGTTGATGCCATCAGGCAAAATGAGCAGGGACAGGACCTCACGATGACAGGGTGAGATAGAGAGCCCAAGTGGAGCTGTCTGGTGGGTCACCTGAGATGGTAAAGGTGCACCGTTAACCACCCTAATGGTCAGAGGTTGGGGCAGTAACACCAGTGGAATAGCATGTTTCTGGGCGAAGGTCAAGGACATAAAGTTCCCTTCGGACCTGGAATCCACGGTAACCTCTGCCCCACTATCTAAAATGCCCCGGAATACCGGTTTAGGGGAAAAGGGTTGCATATTGGACTGACCACCACCTACGGCCACTGGACGTGGTCATTTTTTCGAGCGCTGTGGACACGTGCTAGCCGAATGACCAAACTGTCGGCATTGATAGCAATGTACGGAGCTTCGCATCGGACGTGGCTTGGGGCCGGTGCGAGACACCTCCATAGGTTCGGAGGATGAGAGCTCCTGTGTGGGATCTCTTAGCGGCTCGGTGAAGGTGGGAGCCAAATTAACCCTACGTCTGGATTGTGCACGTTCCAGCCTGCGCTCCGTAAACCGGAGGTCAATGCGAGTGGAGACGGAAATCAGTTCCTCCAGACTTGTGGGAAACCTCTCTGGTAGCTAGAGCATCTTTGACGTGCTCAGTTAACCAACTCCAAAACACCGGGACTAATGCTTTGTCCGGCCACTCTAATTCGGAAGCCAATGTCCGGAACCGGACGGCATAATGGCTAACTGAGAGCGACCCCTGTGTTAGGGATAATAATTGGAGTGAGGTATCGTGCATGATCCGTGGTCCCAAAAAGACCTGCTTCAGGGCCGCGAGGAACTGAGCAGCACCCTGAACCACGGGATCATCACGTTCCCACAATGGCGTAGCCCACTGTTAGGCCCTGCCAGACAACAGTGAGGCAATAAAGCCCACCTTAGCCCACTCTGTAGGGAACAGTGCAGCCAGTAACTCAAGCTGAATCCCATACAGGTGGCGCTGTCACCCGAAAACTTGTCGGGGAGCGGGAGGCGAGAAATTGTCGGCATGGGCAAACATGCGGGCACACGTGAGACAGCCTCTGCGACTGTCTGAGCAGCAGCTAGCGCAGCATTTGCGGCTGAGTTGGTGCTCTCAATAGCCGCCAACCTGCTCTCCAGCTGCCGAATGTAGCGCTGCAGCTGCTGCAGGTCTGCCATTTCCAGTCAGACCTTGGCGCTAGTGTAATGTTAGGGATGGCGGAACGCACCAAATATAAGTAATAGGAGGTGCGTTCGCCGCCCGGGGTCCACCGTGCGGTAGGTGTAAAGACCGCTGCTGTATAATGGCAAACTCGCTAGATGGCGAAGTAGAGCACTCGGGTTAACATCACCCGAGGTAGTTAAGGACGACTCTGTTTAGGACACAGAGACACCCTAATATAAAAGAGAAAGGAACGCTGGACCTGTTAACTCCACAGGCCAGCCGGCGTGTGGCGTCGCAGCCGCAAACGCCAATAGATGCTGCTACTGCAGCGCGGCGGTAACTGTAGCCGCTAAGCGACGGTGCCGGAGAGCTGGACACCGACGGACGCTAGTGTAAGGTGCGGTAAGCACAGTGGCGCCTAGCTTGCCACTACCTGGAACTGACTATAACCAAAACCTTGTCACCATTCGTAATATCAGATGGAAAGGGGGTTTCAAAAAGTCAGTCACCAGACACATGCATCCACCACCTTTCACGCACAGCATAATAGTCTACACTAGCGCATGGCTGAGCTGCCATGCGGGCTTTTTATAGCCATGCGCTTCTGGGACCCTCCAGTACTCTGGGAAGGACCAATCAGATCTGACACAGGACCTGAGCTTGTGACCCCTGCTCTCCAATGAGAGGTTATCTTGCGGGCATGCCCAGCAGCACGGCGAGAGGCCTTAGCCTCTGGAGCGGTTCTCTGCAGAGCAGGGTGCGCTACCATTGCTGCATCAGAGGTTGCAGCAACATCCAGGCTCACAGAGCGAGTCTGAGCAGGACACCTGGATCGCCGGGATTGCTGAGCAGGTCCCTGAGCGGTAGAAGGGGAATGGGAGACCGCTGGATGTACGGCTCTGGATTCCTGTTGTGCAGTCCCAGGAATCCGACTCCTAACAAGGTGAATATGGGCCCCATGGATGGACTCTCACTATCTGTGCCCTGGAAACCTCTTCTTCCTCTCCACTACTGGAGCCTTTGCTTCTCTTTCTGTAGTCTGGGAACAAGCTGCACTCAACTTCAGCTCCCCTTCTAGACTGTCTGCCTCCTTCCTCTCCCTCCAACAGACTGCTCTCTGGTCTAATAGCTCTCTGCTTACCACACTCTGACTCCTCCCCCCCAACTTCCTCCACCCACACCCTCTACCCAGTCCCTCCCAGGCCCCGAGAGGTCTGGTGTTGGATGTATGTGTGTGAATCCTGGCAATGCCCCTTCCTTACATGGGAGCTGAGTACCAAACCTTTGAATGAAGTGCAGTACCCTGTGGCGACTGAGACCGCAGGGTCGCCACAACACGACTACTTGTTTTTTAAAAAATAACATGTATGTGAAACATCATATTTGTTCCTATAATTGAGGAATATACTTTGTGCACAAAACTAGTAACAAAAAAACAAACAAAACTACCATAACAGCCACCAAAAAATTAAACTATTATCTATTAAATTACACAAATTTCAAAGATTTTAAAAAATGCACCATTTTGAGATGTGAATGTTTAGATAAGAAGATTCCTATTCATAATTGACAATCATTCACCTATTCACTATAGAAAGTATTATTGGGTCCCCTTGATATCAGTTGGATACATCATGGGGAGAGATTTGCGTATTTCTGTATTTGTCGCATGGTAACCCATTGCTTTCCAAGCTCCAGGCCGAATTTATTCATATAGAGTACTCTCATGGAGTCTCTATGTTGTCATCTAGATGGATCCTCCCTAGGCTCTACCTAAATGGTAGGCAACCTTATGCTTTTATGACAATTAAAATATTTGATGGTATATTTTTGGATATTAAAGTGATTGACAAAAATCGTGATAAGGGATCTCCCGTGACATGACTGTGGTTCAAATCTGAAGGGGGAGACATCTCTTTTTGTATATCTCACACGGTGCTCGTTGTGTAAGCACAATGCAGTCCGGTAACGGACCCATATATCATCATGTGAATCCCTCCCCTATCTGCTAAAGTTGGATTACATCTCACGATAAATTACCATACCTCTCGGGAAGTGGATACTTAAAATAGATATTTAAGATATCATGTTCCTTGTAGGCAGTAAATCAAAATTAGAATTGATTTACTCATATCTGTCCTAGAACCTTATTGAGTCCATCTGGATATAAACTGTGTAGTCTACATATTGAGTTGGACTCTTTCCTGTTCAATGTGGATATTCTGTATCTAGTGTGATCAGATATTTGTTCTAGTGGTGTTACCTGCACAGAATTGAAATTTTTATCATGTTCCAAAGTCATGTGCTTGCCTATGGCCATTCATGCATGCTCTTAATGTCTGAGTAGTAAAGAGAGTTCAGACGTACCTGTGGATGAAAAAAGATGGGTCAGGACATGGCAGCATGAAGGAGAATATACCATGGTTTACCAGTCTGGTATATTTCTGATGTAACCTTTAAAAGATGTCACACTTCAAATGATGTCGCATCTGACCAAGGTCATATCTGACCTGCTCTGTTCAACTTATACCATTCAAATGACCATGAAATGTAGCCAGGTGAGTGAGAGAGGGAGGAGGAGGGGGGGGCTGGAGGACGGTTCACAGCAGGGAGCAATTAACAGATTGCAGTTAATAGGACATTTGACTAGCATCAAAGCTGAAGAAAGAGGCAGGATAAGATGGAAGGATAAGACTAGGTGTGAGGAGCATGGGCATATCAATATGCATACAGTACGTTTGAAGTATGATACATGGAATTAAAGTCAGGGGAAAAACAGAGTTCGGACATACCAGTTAAAAAACAGAGGATGAGTAATGCATGAGGTTCAGGGGTGCAGTCGGTATTCTGGATTAAGAGGGTTCAGACATACCTGTGGATGAAAGTAGATGGGTCAGGACATGGCAGCATGAAGGAGAATATACCATGGTTTACCAGACTGGTATATTTCTGATGTAAACCTTTAAATGATGTCACACTTCAAATGATGTTGCATCAGTACGTTTGAAGTATGATACATGGAATTAAAGTCAGGGGAAAAACAGTTTGGACATACCAGTTAAAAAACAGAGGATGAGTAATGCATGGGGTTCAGGGGTGCAGTGGGTATTCTTGATTAAGAGGGTTCAGACTTACCAAATAAAAAAGAGAGGATGAGGAATGCATGGGGTTCAGGGGTGCAGTGGGTATTCTGGATTAAGAGGGTTCAGACATACCAGTTATGAAACAGAGGATGAGGAATGCATGAGGTTCAGGGGTGCAGTGGGTATTCTGGATTAAGAGGGTTCAGACGTACCTGTAGATGAAAGTAAATGGGTCAGGACATGGCAGCATGAAGGAGAATATACCATGGTTTACCAGTCTGGTATATTTCTGATGTAACCTTTAAAAGATGTCACACTTCAAATGATGTCGTATCTGACCAAGGTCATATCTGACCTGCTCTGTTCAACTTATACCATTCAAATGTCCATGAAATGGAGCCAGGTGAGTGAGAGAGGGAGGAGGAGGGGGCTGGAGGACGGTTCACAGCAAGGAACAATTAACAGATTGCAGTTAACAGGACATTTGACTAGCATCAAAGCTGAAGAAAAAGGCAGGATAAGATGGAAGGATAAGGGTACCATCACACTTGGCGACGCACCAGCGATCCCGACAATGATATGACCTAGTAGGGATAGCTGGTGCGCTGCTACGTGGTTGCTGGTGAGATGTCAAACAGTCAGATCTCACCAGCGACGCAGCAACGATACGGAACAATGCAACGGTCGTTGGGACCCTGTCTCTCAGACCTGTAGTATTGAGGTCGTTTGTCATTGTCCCTGTCAAACACAGTGATGCATGCTGACCAGCGGGACACCAGCAATCAAAAAATGGCCCAGGACATTCGAGCACAATCAGCGACGTCGCAGCAGGGGCCCGATCGCCGCTATGTGTCACACAAAATCGGTGACGCATCAGCGATCTCGCTAGCGATCTTGCTATGTGAGACTGGGCTTTAGACTAGGTTTGAGGAGCATGGGCATATCAATATGCATGCAGAATGTTTGATGTATGATAAATGGAATGAAAGTCGGGATAAAACAGAGTTCGGACATACCAGTTAAAAAACAGAGGATGAGGAATGCATGGGGTTCAGGGGTGCAGTGGCTATTCTGGATTAAAAGGGTTCAGACATACCAGTTAAAAAACAGAGGATGAAGAATGCATGGGGTTCAGGGGTGCAGTGGGTATTCTGGATTAAGAGGGTTCTGACATACCAGTTAAAAAACAGAGGATGAGGAATGCATGGAGTTCAGGGGTGCAGTGGGTATTGTGGATTAAGAGGGTTCAGAAGTATCAGTTAAAAAATAGAGGATGAGGATTGCATGGGGTTCAGGGGTGCAGTGGGTATTCTGGATTAAGAGGGTTCAGACGCACCTGTGGATGAAAGTAGATGGGTCAAGACAAGGCAGCATGAAGAAGAATATACCATGGTTTACCAGTCTGGTATATTTCTGATGTCACACTTTAAAAGATGTCACACTTTAAAAGATGTCGCATCTGACCAAGGTCATATCTGACCTGCTCTGTTCAACTTATACCATTCAAATGTCCTTGAAATGAAGCCAGGTGAGTGAGAGAGGGAGGAGGAGGGGGGGGGGGCTGGAGGGCAGTTCACAGCAGGGAGCAATTAACAGATTGCAGTTAATAGGACATTTGACTAGCATTAAGGTACTGTCACACTTAGCGATGTACCAGCGATCCCGACCAGCGATATGACGCGGTCAGGATCGCTGGTACATCGCTAAGTAGTCGCTAGTGAGCTGCCACATAGGCAGATCTCACTAGCGACATCGCTGGGGACGGGGATCGCTACTTACCTGTCACACCAGGCGATCCTGCGTCCTCCCGCCCGGCTCCACGCGTCGCTCGTCGTCACAGCAGGAAGCGCCGCAGGAAGCTGACGATGAGAAACAGTCCTGAACGTTCTCGCGCGATCAGCGATAACCAGCGGGGGAGCGGGTCTTAGGTAAGTATCAGACACAGCGATATCGCTAGCAATGTCGCTATAACGTCACTAGTTATAGCGATATTGCTAGCGATATCTCTTAGTGTGACATGCCCTTTAAAGCTGAAGAAAGAGG
Organism: Dendrobates tinctorius; assembly: GCF_039654945.1. NCBI lineage: Eukaryota > Metazoa > Chordata > Amphibia > Anura > Dendrobatidae > Dendrobates > Dendrobates tinctorius. The sequence continues at coordinate 24,447,912 of NW_027361827.1, read as the reverse complement.
CAGGATAAGATGGAAGGATAAAGCCCCCGTTACACATAGCGATATCGCTAGCAATATCACTGTAATGTCACCGATTTTGTGACATAGCAGCGATATTGCTAGCGATATCGCTATGTCTGATACTTACCTCCGACCGGCTCCCCCGCTGCTCATCGCTGGTCGCGCGAGAACGTCCTGGACCATTTCTCGTCGTCTGCTTCCTGCTGGGCTTCCTGTGGCGCCAACGAGCGACGCGTGGACGCGGGCTGGCGGACGTCAGGATTGCCGCGTCTGACAGGTAAATAGCAACCCCCGACCCCTGCTATGTCTCTGGTGAGATCTGCCTATTTGGCAGCTCACTAGCGACCACTTAGCGATGCACCAGCGATCCATATCATTGTCGGGATCGCTGGTGCATCGCTAAGTGTAACGGTACCCCAAGACTAGGTGTGAGGAGCATGGGCATATCAATATGCATACAGTACGTTTGAAGTATGATACATGGAATTAAAGTCAGGGGAAAAAACAGAGTTCGGACATACCAGATAAAAAACAGAGGATGAGGAATGCATGGGGTTCAGGGGTGCAGTGGGTATTCTGGATTAAGAGGGTTCAGACGTACCAGTTAAAAACAGAGGATGAGGAATGTATGAGATTTAGGGGTACAGTGGGTATTCTGGATTAAGAGGGTTCAGACATACCAGTTAAAAAACAGAGGATGAGGAATGGGAATATCAATATGCATACAGTATGTTTGAAGCATGATACATGGAATTAAAGTCAGGGGAAAAAACAGAGTTCGGACATACCAGTTTAAAAACAGAGGATGAGGAATGCATGGGGCTCAGGGGTGGAGTGGGTGTTCTGGATTAAGAGGGTTCAGACGTACCAGTTAAAAAACAGAGCATGAGGAATGTATGGGTTTCAGGGGTGCAGTGGGTATTCTGGATTAAGAGGGTTCAGACATACCTGTGGATGAAAGTAGATGGGTCAGGACATGGCTGCATGAAGGAGAATATACCATGGTTTACCAGTCTGGTATATTTCTGATGTGACACTTTAAAAGATATGACACTTCAAATGATGTCGCATCTGACCAATGTGTATATATATATATATATATGTATATATATGTGTATATATATATATATATATTTAATGTTAGATTTTATGTACCCCTTCCCTTTACATTATTCGTATTTATTGTACATGCTATGTAAAAGTCTATTTATTGTATCTGTTATATGTATTATGTATTTAACATTAGACACTGATATAGATAGGGAAAGTGTGCTACCCTAGTTTGCCCAATAGATGGGGTTAGGGATGCTCAGCTTGTAAATAGTTAAAGTAGGAGGGGCTAACAGCTGTTAAGACAGGGAGCATCTGGAATTTGAATCAGTTGGGAGGGAGCGCTGTTATGAATGGGTCACCGAGGAGGAGAGCAGGTCCAGGCTAAGCCACAGAAAACCAGAGAGGTTGGTACCTAAGCGGATTGCAGACCCCTAATCCTATCCACACAACTAGCAGTAGCCGTGGAGCATACATAAGATGATCCTAGACGCCTCGGCACAGCCGGAGAACTAGCTAAGCCTAAAGCAAGAAAGGGGAAATCTAAACTGCCCCAGAGCAGACTCCAAAGGAATAGATAGACCCGAAACATATATTGTCGGTGAGACAAGATGAAAACACAAACACAGGCAGGAAAATAGACTGAGCAAATGATGGGGCCCACACTGACTAGACAGGACAGGAAAGGACTGTCTGCAATCACGCAAAAAACCCTGCAAAAAGACCAACACGTCTGATGCAAAAAACACTGAAGTCACACGACTTCGCCCCCTACGAAATCAGCACTCTGGTATATTCTGAAAGCAGAGCAAAAAGAGACCAATCTAATAGGGGATAAAACAAACTGGCACAAGCAGTAACATATGGGCAGTGATTCAGCACAGCCCCAGCCGGAGCTGGCTGACCCGCACCAAGAAAAGATAGACAAAACCAGGTCAAATGCAAACAGAATAGCAAATAAACCACTTAGCTGAACATGCAGGGACAGAGCTGGAGAAATCAGACCTCAGGAGGAACAGGAAGCAAATCACCAGCAGGGATAGAGGGAGTCGGCTGTCCTAAATCCCAATCTGAAACCACAGATCTCCAATCGTCATCATCACCATCAGGCGGCAAGCCTCTGTCAATCAGATCAGCTCCATCACCTCCAGTAACCACCAGAGGGAGCCCAGAAAGAGAACTCGCAACCCCTCCGTCGATCTGACCAGCTCTATTACCTTCAGTAATAACCAGAGGGAGGCCAGAAAGCGAATTCACAACAGAGCGCTCTGACAGGACTGTTGGCTCTGTAACGTTAAAGTCAAGAGACCAGTCATACAGAATTCGGGCCAGTATCTCATCGGGAAGTAACACCAGGAGAAGTGCTGACAATGCAGAATTAGTGGGTCTGGAGTTGCCAGAAGAATACTAAGCAGTACGTGCAGGTCACTCAGAATGTGGTGGCTTATTTCATCTGTGGAGATTCTTGAGACCGGGGCTGAATGGTTGAGCGTCCCCTACTGGAGTAATACTGAGCAGAGTTCATGCTGAAAGACCGAAGAGCATGGTCCATCCCAGAAGCGAGCTTAGTGGGAGAGAGGGAAAGACAGGGACAGAGGAGAAAATGTCCATTGCCAACCCTGATGCTGATTGCTGATGCTGGAGTCAATATGTATGTGCTGTGTAAAGGCAAGCCCGGACGCCTGCCCCAAAGGGGCTACAGGGAGGGCGCACATGACTAAGGAGGGATGCTAGGCCTGAGGGTTAGTGAAGGGTTAAGGTGTAGTGCTTTTGTGTTTGTGGGGAAGGTGTGGGGTGGAGCTATGGGGCTTATGGTGTAATGTGAGTTGGCAGGGAGTGGTCAGTTGTGGGATGGATATATAGGGCAGAACTGTGGGGGGGGATGGTCATTCCTTACCTTGCAGACGTCCGGAATCGTCAGCCCCTCACATCTGAGACTTCAGCTTGAATCTTTGGATCCAGAAGATGGAATACCTCGTGGCACAGATGAAGAGGATGATGGAGCAGCGCGGCCAGCAGTGGATGAAGGAACAGCTGCAGCGATGGTCCGGTGATGGTGACGGCGGAGAAGATGGGACCCCTCTGCCTCCGAAGCGGCAGCGACGATCACGGCCTCCTGAGCACCTCAGCCTGGAGTTAAGTTTGCAGCGGAGGATGAGCCCCATTAGCAGACCTGTTGCAGAAGACATCGCGGGGCCAGAGCCAGAAGTCGAGAAGCAGGCAGCAAGACAGCGGGGCGGTGAGTGACGTGGCCGGCCTCCCCTCCATTTCGGATCGTGGCACACAGTGGTGACGCGCACGTCGCGGCCACGTTACCCGGCGTGGTCACCTGACCCGGCGCGGTCATCGGCATCGGTGGACGGCGGTGACGTGACGCGGCAAGGAGCCCGGTGGCGAGGTGGTGTGTGACGTCACCGGCCTCATTTCCTTTCTCGCGGCGCTGGGGGGAAGCGGGCGGTGGCACGGTCATGTGGCCACCCTTCAGCAGCCAAGGGCCACAGGTCATGTGGTCCGGCGTCGCGTTCCCCCGGCATTGGGTGCCAGATTCAGGAGGTGTTGCCTGCGGCTGGAGCGCCAACCTCCCCCCCTGTTTGAGGCTCCGAGCCGGTGACTTTTGCCAAGCGTTCCCGGACGGACAGTCGGTCTGGGCGCTGGCGCTGCGGCCCAGGAGGGCTGCAGTCGGCGTAGATCCATGGAGAAGATCGCAGTTGCGGTGCTCGACGCGGAGGACACATGACGGCTGTTCCGTGGGGTTCTGCGGAGTCAGCCTAGTAAGTAAGGCTCACTTAAACCTTTATTAATGTCTAGATTATATTGGTTGGGAAGGGTGTTGCTACGTATGGTTTCGCACTAGGGTAGTAGTTGGTTTGTCACGGGGTTTCGGAACGATGCACGGCTGGTCCATGTGGCCAGCGTTCGAATCTGTGAGGGAATGGTTGCTTTTGGTCCAGGAGGCCGTTTTGTGCACTTCATGAGTGTTGGGTGGTTTTATTTTCATGCTAGTTTGTTTTCATGATAGTGGGTATATCTATAGTAAGTATTCTGACTCATGGATATGTAGAACGTATGGTGCCTGGATAGACCTCTCTTTCTGGGCCCCTTCCGTATTGACCTGTACTCACGTTCATACCGATTAATCAGACAGCTTAACTCAGCCACGATCTCATGTAAGAAGACTCCAGGAAAAGAGGGATGCTTTAACTGAAATTCTTGTATTATGATGAAAGCAGCAGGTAAAAAGGAATATTCTTCAGAGGACATGTAAGAAGATGCATACAGATGGAGGGACGATCACAAAATGGAGAATAAGGGAGGGAACAAACATACATCACAGGACTACAGGGAGAGAGTTGGGACAAAATACAGGGAAATGCAAACTTCTGCCTAGCAACAAGGATACAACACAAGCAATGCAAATATTAAATGATTTCCCAAGTCGTGGGACATGACACTCCCCGTCTGAAATCCTTGGATTTCACGATGTCCTTAATTCTTCGAAGTCGTTCGAACATGAAAAACAAGAGAAAAGAAAAACATGCATGCAATAATAAACATTTTTAAAGTCCAACTCGTTGTTGTTGACATCACACCGGAAGATAAGTCCAAGTCTATTAAACCCATCTTCGGATTGGGGAAGCCGCAAACATGCCAACTCTTCCACCAACCCAGCAATCCAATGGCAATGTTCAAAGTTCAATCCAATGGAAAATGTCAATGTTCAATAAAACTGGGGAATGAGGAGGAATGCTCCCCGCCGTGAGCAACGTCCAGGAGCAATGTTCAGTTCATGTGACGTCCTCCTTTGGCAGTAGCAGCACGAGATCGGTGACCGGACGGAGGAAGGTTCGGGTAGAGCCTCCTTTTGTCACCTTAACTTCTGTCTTACGCGTCTTTCCGTCCTCGCTGGGCATGACCTTGGTGATAAGACCCATTGGCCAGTCGTTACGATGAGCCTCTTTGTCTTTTAAGAGAACAAGGTCTCCGTAGAAGGTAAAGGAATCAATTGCAATGTCCATTTCGTCTCTTACAACTTCAGCAATTTCTACTGCCAGTACTGCAGTGCAAAGTTCGAGTCTGGGTACAGAGTGTGCAGGCTTCGGGGTTAATTTGGCCTTACCCAGGATGAAACCACAATGCACCTTATTAGCTTCTAAGGTCTTCAGATAAGCTACTGCGGCTATGGCTTCTGTAGATGCATCACAGAAAATATGAACTTCTCTTCTGATTGCAGCCAAAGATGATCTTGGAGAATAACAACGTGGGACTTGGAGTTGCTCTAAGAACTTCAATGACTTCTTCCATGTCTCCCACCTTTGCTGTTTCTGAGTCGTCAGCGGGGTGTCCCAATCGGTGTTCTCGGCAGTGAGCTGTCTTAACAGTATCTTGCCTTGAATAGTGATGGGTGCTACAAACCCGAGAGGATCGTAGATGCTGTTTATGACAAATAGGACTCCTCGTTTGGTAAAGGGTTTGTCACAGGGCGACACTTGGAAGGTGAAGGTGTCCTGTTTGATATCCCACAGTAGACCAAGGCTGCGCTGTGTGGGAGGAACATCAGAACCTAGGTTGAGGTACTTTAGGTTCGTGGCATGGTCCTCAGATGGAAACGCGCTCATTACCTCTTGACTGTTAGAGATGATCTTGTGGAGTCTGAGGTTTGATGTGGATAGCATTTCCTGTGTCCTGGAGAGTAGGTCAATTGCCTCTTCACTTGTGGGCAAGGACTTGAGCCCGTCGTCTACGTAGAAGTTCTTCTCTACGAATTGACGAGCATCGGATCTGTACTCTCTCTCACCTTCCTGGGCTGTCCGTCTCAGTCCGTAGATCGCCACAGCAGGTGAAGGACTGTTGCCGATGACATGGACCTTCATCCGGTAGTCTATGACTTGATTGTTGACATTGTTGTCTTTGTGCCATAGGAACCTAAGATAGTTTCTGCTGTCTTCCTTCATGATGAAGCAATGAAACATCTGCTGAATGTCGGCCATTATAGCAACAGGTTCTTGTCTGAAGCGGATCAATACTCCAAGGAGGCTGTTGTTCAGGTTGGGTCCAGTTAGTAGCAGGTTGTTGAGAGAGAGGCCTTCATACTGAGCACTGGAGTCAAACACCACTCTGATCTGGTTAGGCTTGTGAGGTGATAGACACCAAAGGATGGAAGGTACCAACATTCTTCTCCTTCCTTCAGTGGTGGCGCAGGTTCAGCATGATCTCTGTCAAAGATGTTCTGCATAAAGTCAATGAAATGCTTCTCCATCTCTGGTTTCCTCTTTAGGGTACGCTTTAAGGATGAGAACCTTGCAGTTGCTTGCTGCAGGTTGTTCGGCAACCTCGCTCTTGGGAAACGAAAGGGTAAAGGAGCTACCCAAATGTTGGAGTCATCTTGAACAAATTCTTTGTCCATAACCTTTATGAATTCTTTATCTTCCCTTGTGGGTGCTAACTTGTTGTCTTCATTTGTGGAATCGAACACTGTTGACCCGAGGTTTTCGTCCCAGGGCTGGAGCATGTTCATGTTGTTGAAGGATTCCTGTTGCCTCTTGGTGTTGCTCACTTTCTCTTTCACCCAGTAATGATGTGGGCATGGCTGAAAATGAGTGCTGCGACCATTTGGCAAGATGTGTGTTTTGTAAGAGGAGATGTTATTAGGTCTCTTCATCTTGAGTATGCAAACATTGCCTATAATTACCCAGCCTAGATCAAAGCGTTGGGCAAATGGTGCGTCGTGTGGTCCGTTAATTTGCTGACGTACCTTGTGCAGCCGGAGAATGTCTCTGCCAAGCAAAATCAGGATATCTGCGCTGTTGTTGAGGGCTGGTATCTTGTTTGCTATCCCCTTGAGATGTGGGTGATGAAGAGCAGCCTCTGGCGTTGGGATCTCTTCTCGATTGGATGGAATCTGGTTGCACTCGACAAGTGTAGGTAAGGGTATCTCTACGGTGTTGTCGAGGGATGTCGCCATAAGACCACTGGCCCTTCTCCCAGAGACCTCTGTAACACCGCTGCAGGTACTTAAGGTGTAAGGGTAAGCATTTCCCTTTAAGTTAAACATATCAAAGAGTTCTGACCTTGCAAGTGATCGGTTGCTCTGATCATCCAAGAGGACGTACACCTTCACGACTTTCTCTGGGTGACCGTTGGGATATACGTTCACCAGGCAAATCTTCGCACAGGACTTGTCCCAGAGACCTTCTCCGCAGACTTCTGTGCATGAAGAAGATATTGTGGTATGACTTGCAGTTTGAGCTGCGTCCTCCCCGCCATGGCTCGTGGTGGGGGAAGGAGTACGTGTAGAGTCAGGACGGTATGGGTGGAGTGCTTGTACGTGATCCTCACTGTCACACTCCATACACTTAATTGTAGTTTTACAGTCTTTAGCAAGGTGTTCAGTAGAAGCACAACATCTGTAGCATACCCTGAACTTCTTTAGAAGTTCCTTGCGTTCTTGGAGCGGTTTCTTCCTGAAGCCGATGCACTTTTTTAAGGGATGTGGCTTCTTGTGGATGGGACACTCACGATTTGGGTTCTCTATCTTTTCACCCTTGTTGCTCTTGCCTGGGGCTGATGTTGGTAAGGGAAGAATATCCGTCTTCTTCACTGACACTGGACCCCTGCGGTTTCTGTCATTCGAGCGTGTGCTCACGTATTTAGAAGGAGGTGAAGCTGGGCCACTGGATTCTCCGTAGGAAAAGCTTGGGTCATTCTTACGCTCTGCAATGTCTTTTATAAACTCACAGAAGTAGGAGAACGGAGGAAATGACACTTGATGGTCTTTCTTGTATTTTGACCCTATTGCAGTCCACTTCTCTTATACATTGTATGGTAGCTTGGAGATAATGGGGTTTACTCCACGAGCAGTGTCCAGGTAGCTGAGGCCAGGTAGGTGGGTGTCTGCCTTGGCCAGCTGGAGCTCTAACAGCAGGTCACTGAGCTCTAGGAACTTTGAACTGTCCTTGCTTGATATCTTTGGAAAACTCTGTAGTCGCTTGAACAGTGCATCCTCTATGGCTTCTGGACTGCCAAAGTTTCTCTCTAGTCTTTCCCATGCAGCCATGAGACCAGCCGTTGGATTACTGATATGTACAGACCTGAGTCTCTTGACACGCTCTGTGGATTGTGGTCCTAACCATCTGATCAGCAGGTCCAGCTCTTCCGCAGCAGTGATGCCGAAGTCACTAGTTACGGTTCTAAAGGCACTTTTCCAACCTCTGTAATTTTTTAGGTTGGTCGTCGAACCTTGTGAGACCGGTTTTAGTAAGTTCACGGCGAATCATGTACCTTGCGAAGTTGGACATGTCTGTTCTTTCTGACTTATGATGCACAATTGTAGGCTGAGCGGTGTTGTACATAGGGGTGGAGACGTCTTGGCCTTGAAACATGGGGAAGTATGGAGTGGCATATGCATTTAGTCCAGCAACTGGTTTGGTGGGTATAGTTTCTGCTACCTGCGGAGGTGGCACTGTGTGGTTGTCGAGGGTATAATGACCTGCCGGCATATTGGGCTGCATGTAGGTATTAGCCTGTGGAGTTTGGTGAGATGCAGGGTTTTGGCGCATACTGGAATATGAAGGAAGTTCAAGTTTGGGAGCATTGTACTGACCTTGAATGCAGGATTCTGTAAGTGGATAGGCATCCTGGTGCTCTAGAGAAGCGTCAACACCATCGGGAGTGTTGGTGATGATCTGCGGTTCGCCAACTTGGCTTAGCACGTAGTCTCTTGTGCGTTCAATAGGGTCTTCTGCCTCCATTTCACACAAACTGACGCTGTTGCTTTGACTCCCACTGATAGCCTGCTCGATTACCTTTAATTCTGCCATGGCTGTTGCATGCTCACATTCCTTCTCTAGAGCTTCCTTTTCCGCTTTCATGCGTGCCACTTCTGCATCCATTTCTGCAGCAGCTGCATCCATTTCTGCTCTTTTTTGTGCAAAGGCAGCTTGTACCTTAGTAGTTTCAGCCTTAGCACGTGCTCTTATAAGCTGCTCAGTAAGAGTAGAATATTTTGATGAACTTGACCTAGATGAACGTTTTGAGTGCTTACACGATTTGGATGAGCGAGTTGATGCATCTGGTGTCCGTGCGATTCTAGCCTCTATCTTGGCTTTAATGTCACATACACTGCAGTCTCTTTCAGAATTAAGCTGCTGGAAACCTTGCAATTCGTTTAAAGTCTCTGGGAGATTCAGTTTCTTCAGGAGAATAATGTATTGGTCACTCTTCTCCATATACATTTGGTATGCTGTGCATAATTGTTCTAGGACTCCCTCTGGTGGTAACTCATGAGAAGCAGGCCTTGATGCAGTGTCTATATGACTCAGCACTTTCTTCCATACTGAAGACACATCACTATATAATTCACATTTTGCAGTCTCTAAATTCTCCATGACTTTCCATGTGGGTTTGACTGTACGTTTTCCCCTTTCGCTAGATGGTGGATGGGGGTCTGGGTCTCTTTCCTGTGCTTGTAAGTCTGGTAGGGACATTGTATTCCTTGCTTCAGACATGATTAGATTGCAGGCAGGAAGAGTTGATGATGGGGGTTATACTTCTCACTGTTCAGCAACAGGAAATACACAGACTCTGCACAGAGTTGATACTTTGTATCTAATGCTGGAGCAGCTGCAGGGTCCAGTGTAATGATGGGAGTTATATTCCTCTCTGTTCAGCTGCAGTGGCTTCTATGCACGCTGGGGTCTGGCTGGAACTGGGTTACAGTCTATCTGGAAAATGTCCTTTTCCACTGAGATTCAGCACAGACCTTGAGTTACTGTCTCTGAAGGCAGGTTATTCCTTTTTACTATTCTGACTCATGGATATGTAGAACGTATGGTGCCTGGATAGACCTCTCTTTCTGGGCCCCTTCCGTATCGACCTGTACTCACGTTCATACCGATTAATCAGACAGCTTAACTCAGCCAAGATCTCATGTAAGAAGACTCCAGGAAAAGAGGGATGCTTTAACTGAAATTCTTGTATTATGATGAAAGCAGCAGGTAAAAAGGAATATTCTTCAGAGGACATGTAAGAAGATGCATACAGATGGAGGGACGATCACAAAATGGAGAATAAGGGAGGGAACAAACATACATCACAGGACTACAGGGAGAGAGTTGGGACAAAATACAGGGAAAGGCAAACTTCTGCCTAGCAACAAGGATACAACACAAGTAATGCAAATATTAAATGATTTCCCAAGTCGTGGGACATGACAGTAAGTAAGGCTCACTAAGGCACACTTATACCTTTATTATGTCTAGATTATATTGGTTGGGAAAGGTGTTGCTACGTATGGTTTCGCACTAGGGTGGTAGTTGGTTTGTCACGGGGGTTCGGAACTATGCACGGCTGGTCCATGTGGCCAGCGTTCGAATTTGCGAGGGAATGGTTGCTTTGTGGTCCAGGAGGCCGTTTTGTGCACTTCATCAGTGTTGGGTGGTTTTTATTTTCATGCTAGTTTGTTTTCATGATAGTTGGTATATCTATAGCAAGTAAGGCTCACTAAGGCACACTTAAACCTTTATTAATGTCTAGATTATATTGGTTGGGAAGGGTGTTGCTACGTATGGTTTCGGGTGCACTAGGGTGGTAGTGTGTTTGTCTGGGGGTTCGGAAAGATGTGCGGCCGGTCCATGTGGACAGCGTTCGAATCTGTGAGGGAATGGTTGCTTTGTGGTCCAGGAGGCTGTTTTGTGCACTTCATGAGAGTTGGGAGGTTTTTTTTTTATTTTCATGCTAGTTTGCTTTTATGATAGTGGGTATATCTATAGGTGACGACATCATTTTATTTTGGTTGGTATAATTGTGCTTGCATTCTCTGGGTGTTTGTGTATGACTGGTGGTGATTCCATGGCGGTTTGTGAGTAATTCAGGTGGTGATACGGATATTGGCAGAGCGGTGGTGGATAGCCATATCCATGCCGGTTTTATGGTTTATTGTTATAGGCATGGGGTCTTTTGGCTGGAGGATTATCGCCACGCCTAGTATTTGATAAGGGTTTGATGGTAGTTCACTGATGTGGTGAGCAGTTTTATCGCCGCGCCTAGTATTTGATAAGGGTTTGATGGCAGTTCACTGACGTGGTGAGCAGTTTTATCGCCGCGCCTAGTATTTGATAAGGGTTTGATGGTAGTTCACTGATGTGGTGAGCAGTGTTATCGCCGCGCCTAGTATTTGATAAGGGTTGGATGGCAGTTCACTGACGTGGTGAGCAGTTTGGGGAGTGCACCGGGCGGCTTAATCTTTCACGTTACAGTGGGGTGTGTGCTATTGCTGGTCAGAGGTGAGGGGGTAGGTGGTCGAGTTTTCATTACGGTGTGTTTTATTTATATGCCTCGGTCCGGGTTCGGTTCTCCAATAGGGGCTTTGAGTGTACTAAGGGTTTTCATGTTCACTGGGGGCATTATGGTTAGTTGCGGCAGACGTTCAGGAGAGGTCGAGATGCTTGGGACGGCAGTTCTTTTGGGAACCTGCCTTTCTGGCAGCAATGGATGACATTTCCCTCGGGGGGCTTGGAGTTGACCTTTTAACGGATTTGTTTTCCTGGTTAATTTCTTGGGGTACGTAGATATTGCGTGGAGCTGGGGTTTTATGGTTGGTCAATGTCTGGTTGTTGAGGTCCGTGGTTTGGTTTCTGTGTGGTAGTCGGGGATTATCTGGTATTAGGGATGGTGGAGTGCTTATTTTCTGTTCATGGTCCAACCTGGGACTACTAGGGATTATCTGGTATTAGGGAAGGTGGTGTGCTTATTTTCTGTTCATGGTCCAACCCTTGACTACTTAGGGTTTCTTCATGCTCAGGGCGTATTTGCGGTTATCATGTGTTTGGATAAGTCAACGTGTTTGATTCACCTGGGGCCCTATGTCTAAGTCAGGTTAGGTTAACGAGTACATCGTGTCAGGTCGGGGGTCATTTTTAGGTTCCCGTGTATATCGCGCTGCTGTTTTGGGGGTTGAGTTTGGTTATTGAATATGTGGGTCTACGAGCCACTGGGGGCTTAAGCATGATCTGCAGTCATATGGCGTTCTTACGGTAATTTGCTGGTCGTGGCTGCCCAGGGGCAGTTTTAACAACTTTTGTACGTAAGGACTGGTGGGTTCTCACTGCGGTTCTTTAGGGTGGCCGATTGAGCTTTTGGCAGACTGTATCGGGTGGTATTTGTTACAGCCGTTGATGGCAGCTACGTAGAAGTTTATTATACAGAGTGGGTAGTTTTCGTTACGATGGGCTAGGAGGTTTATTGTGGGTGCAGCTGGTCCTGCTTTGCCTTCTGGGTATACAGCTTTCCTTAGAGTCTTTTCTTTTTGGGTGCCCCCGGATGGGGGGCTAGGGTGAAGTGTTGCGCAAGGATGATGCAACATTTCAGTTGGGTAACCCAGCGTGTGCTTTACTGGTCTCGGGGGTCCTGGTTGGTGAACGGTTTGTTTATCCAGCGGGTGTTGTTCCATTTGTCGGGAATTCTGTATAGAGCATGAGGCAGGACATGTTGTTTCGATGGCAGTGTGAATGGTCTCCCGCGTGGGTGTAGCCCGTCCGGCAATACATGGCTATGTCATTCATTCCATTATGCGCACTTGTCAGGACCGGCTGGTATTATGGGGACACGGTTGTGGTGCAGCGCAGCTGCGGGGGAGGTGTACTTTAGGTAGTGGATGAGCAGCAGGTTGCAACTATAACATTACTTTCATTAATGTCGGGCTGGTGGTACGCCGTGGCAGGGGAAGCTAGTGCGATGTGCATTGACTTTTAATGATTCTAAGGACCTGGTAATCGTCTGGGGCTGTGCTCCGTTTGGGGGTGTTTTTTGCGGTGCTTTAAGGCTGAGTGGTGGACAAGCATCGGGCACCGGTGAGTGCAATGTTTTGACGGATGGCCCGGGTTTATGGTGTCTGGGGTTTTCGGGAGACGCGATGTGTGTCTGAGTTTTCCTGGACTTCAGGTGGTGTGGAGTCACTTTTCTTTCTTTTTGTGAGTAGTGTCGAGTCCGCAGTTCAGCGGGGAATGGGTGCGGAGTACATCTCACTTTTGGTAAGAGGGTGGCAACAGTAGTGTTGTGATTCTGGGTTCGAAGTGCACGGGTGATGCACACAATTAATTCGTTTCCGGGTCGTGGTGATTCTGGGGTGGATTGGTTTATGTTTTCGAGTTGGGTGGATATTTTAAGATCGATGCTATCACGCAGGGTTGACGGGACCAACAGTGTTTTGGTACTGCACGTGTGTGGTGGAGACTTGGTCGCTGGGGCGTCAAGGGGTTTGATCTGAGACATCGGGCCTGAATGCTGTGGTTCATTTCTTCCTGCCTGGGAGCCATGCTCGTGTTGTTGTTCATGACTACATAGTGGGTTTTACTGGGCACGTTTTTCAAGAATCTGTCGGAGGTTGGGGAACCAGTGTAGGTTCTTTTGTTACGTCAATAATGGTTGGCTTTGATTATTATCAGGTGGAGTGCAATTTTCTGCCTGGGAGCCGTGCTCGTGTTGTTGTTCATAGGGGCTCCTGTTTGGAATGACTACATAGTGGGTTTTACTGGGCACATTTTCAAGAATCTATCGGAGGTTTGGGGAACCAATGTAGGTTCTTTTGTTCATGGCAATAATGGTTGGCTTTGATTAATTATTAGGTGAAGTGCAATTTTCGGAGGCGCCTGCAATGTTGTGGTCTCAACGAGGCAGAGGCGGCGGCTCAGGTTGGGGACTGGTCGCTCAGGCGGTGCATAGGATTGGATGATGCGGTTGGCTAGTTGCAGGTCTTGGGTGTGGCTGACCTTGTTGTACTGGTGGTTTGGTGTAGGTTGGCATTGTGAGGTCTAATGGGGATCAGTTTTGATCGATTGGTCTTGGTACAGAAGCATTGGTTACTCGAGCCGCAGAGTCGGCTCGGGTTGGGTTTTTTGGTGGTGGTACTCGCACGTACAAGGTGTCATACGTGCTTGCGGTGGCGGAAAGGAGGGGGGTATTTGAAGTCGGTGGATTGCACAAGGAGCGGGGGGGTGAACCCAGTGCAGGAGCGGGTTACCCCTGGTGGTGCAATGGTATACTTGGTTAAGGTGGGTCCCAGCTGTGCTGGGTCACAGCGAGACATGTTAACGTGGGACCCTGCTGTGCTGGGTCACAGCGGGGCATGTTAATGTGGGTCCCTGCTGGGCTGGGTCCCAGCAGGACATTGGTTGGGCAACACTCGGCTGGGTGTCCTCGAGCCGGTGTGGTGCGACTGAGGGCACGTGGTGGAGCTGGTGTTGCAATCATGTACAATGGACTCTTCATTTACCCCCCTCCTTTTGCTGGTGGTTATGTTTATGGAATATTTCTACGTTTATGGATAAAATGTTATTGCTTGTTTGGTGTTAATAAACGGGGCTGCTGTGGCCTTTTACATCCAATGTCACGCAGTCGTGTCTTATTTAAGTTAAGAAGGGGTAACTGTGGGTTTTGGGATGGGTCATTACAGTGAAGCCGTCAGTCAGACTTTCCTAGGTCAAGGAAACAGTAAAGTTGATTGAACAGGACAGTGACTCTGCTTGTTCCACATCGTCTGGGCAGAATTTGCAGCGCATAACAGAAAGCCCTGAGAGGGAGTTGGAGAAAGCGACAGGTATGCTGACAGAAAACTGTCATGTCTATGCGAGGGGAGGCCAGGACTCCGTTGCCCCGGAGTCCTTGGCCACGACTATGGTCCTGGCTGAACCTTACAAGTGTGTCAGCAAATGGTGAAAAAAACTTAAACACATCTCAATTTACTCAGTATTGAGCATGAGCACCACATACATTTTGGTATGCAATCACTGAGGTTATTAATGGTTGTCTGCCAATGCTGAAATGCACTTGATCACTCAAAACAGCCAGATCCAGTTCCGCCAGCTCCCTTTGTGACGTCTCAGATGTGTTCGATGCAAGACAAGTCCCGATACGCTGCAGGAAGTGATTAGGCTACGTTGGCTGTGGACTGCCACACCAGCAACATGAAGCCTATTGTTGTCATGTTGAAAAACAGTTCCTGGGACACTTTGGAGAAATGGCTGTACCACTGGTTTCATGAACAAATCAATGTAATGCCAAACTGTTAATGCATCTGGAGTGAAGACTACAGTGGTCCCACTACCATACATTGTACCAAAACAAATCATAATCCCCAAATCCCAGAATCAGAATCAATGTGACTTTGATTT
Source organism: Dendrobates tinctorius (assembly GCF_039654945.1). Taxonomy (NCBI): domain Eukaryota; kingdom Metazoa; phylum Chordata; class Amphibia; order Anura; family Dendrobatidae; genus Dendrobates; species Dendrobates tinctorius. Next base: position 24,432,697 of record NW_027361827.1, on the reverse strand, counting down.
ATGAAGGTCTCTTCCTGCTCCTGGGGTTAAGGTGTGGGATGGCACAATGTACAGTGGCTGGACCCCTCTAGTCTTCAATGCAAGTACACTCAGCTCAGTGTTAAATTGATTTGATGGTGGAACGAGATGTATGTCCATTTCTCCAAAGTGTTCCTGGAGCCATTTTTCAACATGATATTGTTAGGTTTTATGTTTCTCCAGCTACAGAGAGCAGCCTGGGTGGTCTAAATGTGCTACCATGGTCTGAAGCTTCTCTGGACTTGTCTACCGTCAAGCACATCTGGGACATCATTTGATGACAATTGCAAAGGGAGTTGACAGCAGTGGATCTCGATAATTTTTGTGAACAAATATAGCTATGTATGGCACCCATACTCAATACTGAATAAATCAAGATGTTTTGAAAATTTTGTTTTCATATGCCTAAGCAGGTCTCATGGAGATATAATTGCCAGAAATTAATGACAGCTCGTATACTGCTACTTTTCTCTGTCATGCAATTCATAATGTAATGATAACATAGCACAGGGAAAGGAGAGAGATGGTGTACAAAATGCATGTCACATACACCGGTCTAGATCTATACCAGGAATCTGGCCATTATTCCCTGATACCTGGGATAGACACAGAGCATTGTATAGTATAATGCACAACACAGTTCTTATCTTCCTTCACATGTGCCGTCAATAAGCACAGACAGTGAGAGCTCAATGTGACCAGATTGTGAGGCTTACTATAGATCACAGAGAGACAGAGAGTTCTAAGCTTCTCTGTGGGTGTTTGCTTTTTTTTCCCCCTTGTATGGTGTTTCATGCTTATGATTGGGCCATGTCATACAGGAAAAAAAGTTAATGCCCCCAGAGAAGAATCTCAGTTAATGACCTCTAGGTGGGTGGAAAATTTATGTACAGTATGAACTTTAGAAACTAACTTCTCTGCAATAGATATAAGAAATACTATAAATACTATGTTTTATTCAGCTCTCCAGCCCATTTATCTCGATGTACCCAGTTTGGCGTGTAAGCAATTATGAAAAGTCATTCTTATAGAACAATAAAAGAATCCTGTAATTTTTTTTTCACAATTATGTGCCTTATAGTTATAATGTTATATATATTCATCTAGAATTCAGATATGCCCTAAAAATATATTTTTCCTAAATCTAAAACTACATATATATCTTTAGTTTGTTATTATTTATACTGTCATAATGTAGCACATAAAGCTAAAGTATTAATTTATTATTTGCAGTAAAATATGTTGTTCCTATTAAGTCAAGATCAATAGAAACTTGATGTGACAGTGCTATGTAAAAATTGTTACAAACTCTCCTCGATTCGGGGTGGTCTTTATTCATTTCAGAGATGAATTACTGCAAACCTGATGGATGAGGAAGACGAATTGGTACATTAACCGCACCCACATACTTCTGCTGCCCAGTGACTTGTTATGTTGAAATATTGGATGCATGTTCTTGTGTGCTTAGTAGAGTTTGACGGATTCTATAGAGACTTGTCGACATGGAACACTTCAAGTGTCTTCATGCATATTATCCATCTTATTGTAGGTCTACAGTTAAATTCTGAATATTTCTCCTCAATTGACTGTACAGTGCATGCCAGACAGACATAAAATTTCAACCATTTTTCTTATTGCAGTTTTTTTTAGAGTTATGTAAAATAATATGGCCACAGAAACACCATACATACCTTATACAGTGGAGGAAATAATTATTTGATCCCTTGCTGATTTTGTAAGTTTGCCCACTGACAAAGACATGAACTGTCTATAATTTTAAGGGTAGGTTAATTTTAACATTGAGAGATAGAATATCAAAAATAAAATCCAAAAAATAATATTGCATAAATTATATAAATTTAAGTACATTTTGCAGTCAGAAATAAGTATTTGATCCTCTACCAACCATTAAGAGTTCTGGCTCCTACAGACCAGTTAGGGTAAGTGCACACGTAGTTTTTAGGTTGTGCGGATTTTGTTGGAAAATCCGCAGGTAAATCCGCAGGACAAAAGTCCTGCAGTTTATCTGCGGATTAGCCTGCGGTTTTGCCCTGTAGTTTCAGACCTCATAATGATAAGGTGTGAAACCGCAGCGGAAACCGCACAAAGAATTGACATGCTGCGGATTGTAGCCCGCAGCAAAACCACAAGGAAAAATCCGCAGCATGTGCACTGCGTTTTTTTTTTCCATAGGAAATAAAGGTACTGTACAATGCAGCAGAATCTGCTGCGAACCCGCAGAGCCAAAACCGCTGCGGATCCGCAGCAGAATCCGCAGCGTGTGCACATACCCTAAGATGCTCCTAATCAACTTGTTACCTGCATTAAAGACATAATAGTCACCTTTAAAAAAGACTCCTGTCCACAGACTCAATTAATCAGTCAGACTCTAACCTCTACAACATCGGCAAGACCAAAGAGCTTTCTAAGGATGTCAGGGACAAGATCATAGACCTGCACAAAGTTGGAATGGGCTACAAAACCATAAGTAAGATGCTGGGTGAGAAGGAGACAACTGTGCAATAGTAAGAAAATGTAAGAAATACAAAATGACTGTCAATTGACATCGATCTGGGGAACCATGCAAAATCTCACCTCGTGGGGTATCCTTGATCAGGAGGAAGGTGAGAGATCAGCCTAAAACTACATGGGGGGGAACTTGTTATTGATCTCAAGGCTGGAACCACAGTCACCAAGAAAACCATTGGTAACACATTACGCTGTAAAGTTTTAAAATCCTGCAATAACCGCAATGTCCCCCTGCTCAAGAAGACACATGTGAAGGCCCATCTGATGTTTGCCAATGTGTGGCGCCCCTGAGGGTTCAGTCACCACAGAGGTACTGCACCTCCTCCTGAGGTGTGGTACTCCACTATCCAGGTAAGGTGGAGACTCCTGACCACGCTCCAACACTTGCACCCGCCCACACCACAAAGTAGTGTAGCAAAGCACCTTCGGTGGCTCCCTGCTTGGAGTATAGCATAGCACCCCTTGGTGGCTCCCTGCTTGGAGCACGAAACGTGCTGGGAGGTGGGTGGAGTTTAGTTCACATAAAAGAGCGGGAACAGTTGAGTCAGTCAGTCATTCATTCAGTCAGAGAGTGAGGATGTAGATGGACGGAGTGTGAGACAGAGAAGATCCCCGGGAGAGGGATGGAAGAAGGAAGTGCTGCAGCAGGCCACAGTGATCTGGGTCTGCTGGCACAGGAAGGAGGCAGAGAAAGGAAGCTTGATTCTCCATTGGGAAGTAGGATTGGAACGGAACGTGAGGAGAATAAGAGAACAAGGACTAGGGTTAGAGGAGAACCCTTTTCAAGTTCTAAGCGCAAGGCCGGGGCCCCGTCCCTGAGGTTGTATGGATACTAATGGTCCTGCAGCTGACACCGGAGGAATAGGAGTAGTGACCACTTTATTCCCACACAAGACTTGGGGGCACAACAGCAACATATTAGTGAGTCGGGACTTAGTAGCAAGGAGTCCCCGAAGCAGGCTACAGCTGTCTGCCGTACAAGTAGAGTTCATAGGAACATCTGACAGGAGGCACTCCAGTTTATCTCAGTACTGAGAGTACTTCAATCTTAGGCGCTATAAGAGGAGACGTTCAGAAAAGGCACATATGTTGGTGGAGTGTTGGAAAGGAGTACTTCATCCTGTCTGGAAGTTGGCTGAGCTCCTGCCCCGGAGGACACCGCACGGATGCGGGCACCTGTACCTGCAACAGACTGTGAGTAAAGCTTTGGAACTACATGCCCTGGTGTCCTCCGCTTATTCCGGCGCCAACCTGCCCAGCACGGTTACATCCCTTGCACCTGACACTACACCATCTACGTGTCACTTCACTTACACTGCCCTGGGACTACAGCCCTGCCTGTGGAGGGCTATAACATCTCTGCTGCACCACACCATCTGTCCCAGAGGATCTGTCTGCAGCGTCGGCTTACATCACTATTGCCGAACACCACAGGTGGCGTCACGAATCACTTATAAACTTTCACCATCATAAGCGCACTGAAACAACCCCCCCTTTGCAATGGAGCCCCAAGGCCACGGACCGGGTCACCGCTGCCGTGACAACCCCCGTTGAGAAGGTCAACCGGCCCAGTACCGAGTACCCCACAGCCCTGGTGAGTGAAAGCGCTCCAAATGAATATCTGTATGATTCTATGAGTGATTGGGAGAAGGTGCTGTGGTCAGATGAGACAAAAATTGAGCTCTACGTCATTAACTCAACTCGCCATGTGTGGAGGAAGAGAAATGCTGCCTATGACCCAAAGAACCCTATCCCCACACTCAAAGATGGAGGTAGAAACATTATGGTTTGGGGATGTTTCCCTGCTATGGGCACAGGACTACTTCATCTCATCAATGGGAGAATGGATGGAGCCATGTACCGTAAAATCCTGAGTGGCAACCTCCTTCCCTCTGCCAGGACATTAAAAATGGGTCGTGGCTGGGCCTTCCAGCAACACAGTGATCCAAAACATACAGCCAAGACAACAAAGGAGTGACTCAAAAAGAAGCACATTAAGGTCATGGATAGAGTTGAGCGAAACGGGTCGAAAAATTTCAAAAGTCGCCAACTTTTGGCAAAGTCGGGTTTCATGAAACGAAACCCGACCCTAGGATGAGGTCGGCCACGAGGTCGGCGACTTAAGCGCCAAAGTCGCGTTTCAAAAGTTTGTTTTGCGCTCTTTTTCAGCCAATCAGGATCCACAGACACTGTGGGCAACGTGATGACATAGGCAGGGGTCTCCACCATCTTTCAGAAGGGCATGCAAGTGATTGGCTTGCTTTGGTGGGCGTCACAGGGGGTATGAAAGGGCGTGCACGCCGACCGCCATGTTACTCATGCTGATCTCAGAATAGGGAGAGCTGCTGCTGCTGCTGATTTTGTAGGGAGAGCGTTAGGCAGGGAAGAAGACACCAAAAACTGCTTCTGCTGCTAGCGGTTTTGCCTGTACAACACACCAGTCACTGTGTGTGCAGTGCAAGTGGAGGCTATATTTTGCTGGATCAGCAGTGTTGGTTGTTAGGCTGCCTTCTAAGGCTTCCTGACGGCTGCATTGCTGTTTACCCACTGCTCTGCAAACTGCTTTTTTAAAAGCAATCCCAATTTTTTTTTTTGTCCTGGTGAGGTACTGAGCGTGCATTTTTTCACACCATACAGCGGTGCATACTCCTCACACAGTACCGTGTAATGGCTGTTATCACAGCCACAGTGAAGCTATCTGTGTGTCACTCTGTAAGGATAAGTCGAGGACATGTTCCGTTCCTACAGACCTGCACCTTCTAGTTTTGTCTAGCTTTCAAACAGTTAAATATATTTGCTGTTTGATCACATTCAAAACTATAGAGAGACAGCGTGTGTCAGTCCGTATACTTAAAAAACACGGAGCTTGACAATTTTACGTACACCGGACAGCCGTGTACGTGCACGCTCCTCTCTCAGTACCGTGTAACGGCTGTTATCACGGCCACAGTGAAGCTATCTGTGTGTCGCTCTGTAAGGATAAGTCGAGGACTTGTTCCGTTCTTACAGACCTGCACCTTCTAGTTTTGTCTAGTTTTCAAACAGTTAAATATATTTGCTGTTTGATCACATTCAAAACTATAGAGAGACAGCGTGTGTCAGTCCGTATACTTAAAAAACACGGAGCTTGACAATTTTACGTACACCGGACAGCCGTGTACGTGCACGCTCCTCTCTCAGTACCGTGTAACGGCTGTTATCACGGCCACAGTGAAGCTATCTGTGTGTCGCTCTGTAAGGATAAGTCGAGGACTTGTTCCGTTCTTACAGACCTACACTCTAGGGAGATTCCTATTCTGCCCAATTCTATATACACCTTGTAGTTTGTCATACACTAGCCAATTTCTGCCTGTGACATAGCGCTGTGATATTCACTGGGCCTCACACAATCCAAAAGTGTCCAGTGTCCACAAGTGTGTGCTGAAATTCAAAATCTCCGTTATCCTCTAGTCACATTTTTCACACCTGCGACATTAAGCCTGTGACATAGCGCTGTGATATTCAGTGGGCCTCACGCAATCCAAAAGTGTCCAGTGTCCACAAGTGTGTGCAGAAATTCAAAATCTTCGTTATCCTCTAGTGACATTTTTCACACCTGCGACATCGAGCCTGTGACATAGCGCTGTGATATTCAGTGAGCCTCACACAATCCAAAAGTGTCCAGTGTCCACAAGTGTGTGCAGAAATTCAAAATCTCCGTTATCCTCTGGTGACATTTTTCACACCTGCGACATCGAGCCTGTGACATAGCGCTGTGATATTCAGTGGGCCTTACACAATCCAAAAGTGTCCAGTGTCCACAAGTGTGTGCAGAAATTCAAAATCTCCGTTATCCTCTAGTGACATTTTTCACACCTGCGACATCGAGCCTGTGACATAGCGCTGTGATATTCAGTGGGTCTCACACAATCCAAAAGTGTCCAGTGTCCACAAGTGTGTGCAGAAATTCAAAATCTCCGTTATCCTCTAGTGACATTTTTCACACCTGCGACATCGAGCCTGTGACATAGCGCTGTGATATTCAGTGGGCCTCACACAATCCAAAAGTGTCCAGTGTCCACAAGTGTGTGCAGAAATTCAAAAGCTCCCCTGTCCTATAGACACCTTGTACCTTGATTTACATTACTATATAGTTTGTTGGATTTTGTCTACATTTCTACCAAAAATGAGGAAGGCTGGTGTAAGAGGCCGTGGAATTGGGCGGGGGTTGGCAGCTGGTAATGATAGTGTTGGTGGTGGATCTGATGGTAGTGGCAAAAGCAAAATAGGACCGAATGCAGGAGGTGTTGAGCCTGCGTCATCGTCTGGCTCCACAAGGCCTCGAAGGCTTAGTTTTCTCGGAGTTGGCAAACCGCTTTTAAAGCCAGAGCTTCAGGAAAAAGTTTTGTCTTACATTGCTGATTCAGCCTCCAGCTCTATCGCCTCCTCTTCTGAAGTTGTAAAAAATAAAAGCACTGAGTCGTCATTGGAGGCTCATATTCATGAACCACACCTTTCCTTGTGTCCTTCACCCCAACCAAGATTGAAGGATGATGCAGGCCATACTACTGATTACTCCATGGAGCTGTTTTCACATACCATGCCTGGATTATCAAGTGAAATGGTGAATTACCCAGGCCAAGATGAATCTGACATGGAGTGCACTGATGCACAGCCACTGATAGATGATTTTGCTGGTACATTCACTCAGAGCACTACATTGTCCTCGCAGTGTACAGAGCCAGATTCTGACCCTGATGAGACTCAGGTGCCCCTTCCCGCACACTATACCACCATACACGGTGACACAGAGGAAGGTGCACATGACATTGAAGAGGAGGTGATGGATGACCCAGTTGTTGACCCAGATTGGCATCCATTGGGGGAAGAGGGTGCTGCTTCCAATAGCTCAGATGAGGAGGAGGAGCATCCACAGCAGACATCGACATCGCAACAGCTGTTATCTGGCAGGCCCGGAGCACTCCAAAGACAGGTTCCAAAAATCAAAAGATTTGCTGGACAGCTTGTCCAGAGGGTCAAAATATCACAGCGTGCTAGGCCGCAAAATGTCTGCCAAAGTAGGAAGAGTGCAGTGTGGCACTTTTTTGAACAAAATCCTCATGATCAGGCCAAGGTTATCTGTAAGAAGTGCGCAAAGACCTTTAGCCGAGGGAAAAATCTGAAAAATTTGAATACAAGTTGCATGCTTAGACATTTAACCAGCATGCACTTGCAAGCGTGGACACAACACCAAACCTCAAGTACCACATGTGCAACTGATCACAGAGAAGGTAGTCAGCAACGCTACATTGTTTCCCAATGTAGTGAAACCTCCACCAGGGGGAGCTGGTGAGGGAAGAGAGGTTACACACTAAGAGCAGCAACCCTGAGTAACAGCACAGGTGCCACAGGTAACGAGAGAGAATAGTCAGACGAACCGAGTCAGAAACTAGCAGGAGCAGACGTACCAGAAGGAGCAGCAATACACGTAGTCAAAATACCAAAGCCGAGAGTCAGAAAGCCAGAACATGAGCACGGGGTCCAAAACGTGAGAAGAAATACGTGGTCGGGGTACAAGCCAGGGAGTCAGATGCCAGAGAGGGAACGTAACAGCAGAGACGAATACCAAGAGACGGGGTCAGAAATCAGTCCGGGTCATACACGTGAATATCAGTCAAAGGCAGGAGGATCACCAGGGTACAAGGGTCAGCGGCTCTAAACTGCAAGCTTGAGCTATCACTAACACTGGTCAGCGGGCTGTGAGGGATTGAAATAGCCCAGCTAGCTCCAGAACGAGGCTGAGGAGATTAACCCCCACATGACCAGTCCGGAGTGAAGACAGCAGAAAATAAACTCCGGACTGGACCATGACACCCCACTGTAAGCCCACCGGTTAGCACAGCAGCAAATGTTGAGGTGTCGTTGCAAGGCCACAGCAGTTAGGGAATCCGACTGTTATATCAACGAAAGACAATCTAGGCCATCAGAAAGAACACCAACTCCATCACCATCATCAACCCTCTCTCAGTCCGCCCTGTCCACCGCTACTTCCACCATATGCAGCTCTCAAGTCCAGCTCACCCTCCCAGACACTATGAGTAGGTCAAGAAAGTACTCAGTCTCTCATCCGCGTACACTGGGTTTGAACGCCCACATTGCCAAACTAATCTCGTTAGAGATGATGCCCTATCGGTTGGTGGAAAGTGCAGCTTTCCGCGAACTCATGGCCTATGCAGTACCACGCTATGACCTACCCAGTCACCACTTCTTCTCTCGCAAAGCCATCCCAGCCCTCCACCATCATGTGAAAGACCGCATTGTCCATGCAGTCAAGCAGTCAGTGAGTGGAAAGGTGCACCTCACAACTGATGCATGGTCCAGTCGGCATGGCCAGGGCCGTTACGTGTCCATCACTGCGCACTGGGTTAATGTGGTGGATGCAGGGTCCACAGGGGACAGCGGTGGTGGGACAGTGCTGCCTAGCCCACGGTATAGGAAACAGTTGGCTATAGGTGTTCGACCCTCCTCCTCCTCCAGAAGCGAAAGCTCGTCCACAGAGCGCAGTCATACGAGCACTCCATCTGCAGCTTCCACTGTTGCACACGAGGTGTCCCCCTATCGAGCAGCTAGTGGAAAGCGTCAGCAGGCTGTGTTGCAGATGATGTGTTTGGGCGACAGACACACCGCCGAGGTGCTGGCCGAGTACTTTCAGTGACAAACTGAGTCATGGCTGGGCAGTGTACATCTTGAGGCAGGCAAGGTAGTTAGTGATAACGGCCGTAATTTTGTTGCAGCCATAGCCCTTTCAAAACTCAGCCACATACCTTGCTTGGCCCACACCTTGAACCTGGTGGTGCAGTGCTTCCTCAATAATTATCCGGAGTTAACAGCCCTGCTCCAGAAGGTGCGAATACTGTGCGCGCACATCTGCCGGTCGCCTGTACACTCCATTCGTATGCAGAAGCTGCAGCGATTGCTCCACCTTCCCAACCACCGCCTCATTATCGACATTGCAACAAGGTGGAACTCCACCCTGCACATGGTTGAGCGGCTGTGCGAGCAGAGGCAGGCCATAATGCATTTGTGGGAGGATACACGGCCAGGCACTTTGAGAGCAGACATGGAGTTGACAGGTGTGCAGTTGTCGAAGCTGAAAGACCTCTGTAAAGTCCTTCAGTGTTTTGAGGAATGCACATGGCTGGTAAGCGCAGACGACGCCATCCTAAGCATGAGCATCCCACTTATGCGTCTGCTCATGCAAACTTTGACGCACCTTAAGGAGCAGGCGTCTGCAGCCAATGTTGACGAGGAGGAAGAGGTGGAGGGAATCCTTGATGACATTCAGCCATTGTCTGCTCAGGGACCTCTCCTGGACGAGGTGGAGGAAGAAGAGGAGGAGGAGGATGATGATGGGGATGATTACTTAGGGGATGAGGATGCATCTCGTGGGGCAAGTGAAAATGTTGGCGTGGCAAGGTCTGGTACAGGGTTTGTGCGTGACTGGAGGGATGTGGATTTGCCAGAAAGTGCTCCTCCACCCAGCACTCGCAGTGCATCATTGACACCGGGAACATTGGCCCACATGTCAGATTATGCCTTGCAGATCCTAAAAAGGGACCCACACATTGCCAAAATGATGAATGATGATGACTACTGGTTGGCCAGCATCCTGGATCCACGCTATAAAGGCAAATTACAAAACATCATGCCACACGAGAACCTTGACCTAATATTGGCTACTAAACAAGCAACTCTGGTTAACCGGTTGGTTGAGGCATTCCCAACACACAGCAGCGGTGATGGTTCTCACATGAGCCGTACAGGCCGGGGGCAGCTTGGCAAAGGTGTTCGTGGTGCACACAGCAGAAGTGGCGTTGGAGACAGGGGTTTCATGACAATGTTGTGGACTGATTTTTCACGGACCGCTCACACAACTGGTAATACTGCATCGATGGAAAGTGACAGGAGACAGCAGTTGTCAACTATGGTTAACAACTACTTTTCCTCCCATATCGATGTTCTCCCGCACAGGTCATTCCACTTTGACTATTGGGCCACTAAACTGGACACCTGGCCACAATATGCCTTACAGGAGCTCGCTTGCCCAGCTGCAAGCGTGCTATCGTAAAGAGTCTTCAGTGCAGCTGGATCAATCCTGACAGAAAAAAGGACCCGTCTGTCAACCCAAAATGTGGATGATCTAACCTTCATTAAAATGAACCATGCATGGGTTTCCAAGGATTTTGTTCCACCTTCCCTTGATGACACATAGGTTGCCAGAAAAATGGCTTGCTTTGGTCCTCCTCCTATTCTGCGAACTTGACCTATTTCGCCTTTTGTAGCAGCTGAATGACCCACATCTACATATGCCACTTTGTAAACCTCCCTAAGTGGGCGGCCCCCCCCATGGCCGGGGTCACCACCTAGCGCACAAAACCGTGCGAGTGCCGTTGCCCTGGACAGGTGGGTAGGCCGACTCTTGGGCGCGGGCACTGGCATAGGGTCCCTCATAGTGCAATCAAGTGTCTCTGACAGTGGTGGTGCACACCTGCCGTCAGACACACCGCCGTACTATGAGGGGCCCAGTGCCAGTACCGACGCCCACGAGTGTGCCCCCCTTGCTTGGGCAGGGCCCCAGCATTTGCAATGTTTACCTCTCCCTGCTCCTCCGCTGTGTAGTCTGGGCTGTCAAATCCTTCACTGGGACTGCCACTACAAATTGATTGAAAGATGATGGTTAAGATGTAGCTATGCCCTGTCCTGCTGGCCGGGCTCTAGCTCCAGATGATCAGTGGCTTCCATTTCTTATGGACGTCGACTCACAATTACATGCAGTGGTGGTTTATCATCAGCTTTCACAGTTTTCCTACTCACAAACGTGTGACATTCCGGCGCACATTTCAAAATGTGCCCTCTCATGCCAATCAAATAGAATCGCCTACGGCCTGCGGCTTCTGTCTTTTGCACTCCAAAGTTACCTGACAGATCATGATAGCCAGTGAGCACCATGTTTACATCGCTCCCTGTGATAAAAATTGGATTGAGATGAGTAACAGTGATGGAATCAACGGAAGTGCAATACAGCAAGACTTTATTCACAAAAAAATGTTTTCACTGTCTCAACACACAAATTAATTGAGGGTCAGCATCGCCTATGAGAATTGTGACGGAAGTTTTTTCCGTGAATAATAATTCCTAGATTTCTGCAATCAATAGCCTTTATGTCACTAATTGTATGCATCTCATTTCCTATTGCGGAGAGGCTGGACTGTATTACTGAGACAGAAATATATATGAAGATTTAAAAATAACACCAAAAGTATATAGTTGTGTACGCCTCAAATGCATTTCCTTTTTTCCACTTTTTAGATTGCTGTGTAATCTATACTGAGAACACGGAGATTTTACATGTTTAAACTATGCTATATATACCTGCTATCCAGTGAAAAAGTACCCTTTCTCAACTTTGTACAATCTGGTCAAATCCATACTGGGCCTGAGAACATCTGAGTCTGCCTCCTGATCTATAGACATATATTTTTAATGTGTAAACTAGGCTACATATATACGTGCTATCCGGTGAAACTGTACCCTTTATCAACTTTCTACAATGTTGTTGAATCCATACTGGGCCTGAGAATGGCTGCCGAGCTGTTAAGCAAGCTACAGCACCTGTGGTTTGGACACGTAATTTTTTCAGGAATGACGGTTAGGCCTAACCCCGTTATTGTGGTTGACCTGAACTTACTGGGAAATCATCGTTCGCGGGGAATAATATGAATCCCAGATCCCCATCACTAACGGAGTTCAGCAGGTTATCTGCACCTGTAAGCGACAAAAGCTGGTCCTTTCAGTGTGGCGTGCATGCAGCCCCGGACATGTACTGGAATGCTAGACCTGTTATTGCTCGATCTCACGTGCCACAGCCTCGCGTATCCCTCTAGTAAGCTTGACGCGTACCGCGGGGCCATGCCGGAGTCTCGGTAGTTAATGGAATAAAGCTGAGAAATCGCTAGCACAACTACAAACGGACATACCACCCCACACACAGAATCGGCAAAGCTTGCAATCTGTCCATCTTTTCTGTAGCTTGTATGGTAGTGGTTTCCCGGGTGCAGTCCAATTAAGCCACAGGCTCCACTCCTGGTTGTGCGCTTTTGGACATTCCTTTAAGGTTCAGCTTTGCAATCATACTGCCCCCGGAAACCAAAAACTTTGCCTTCAGGGACGCTGTTTGGAGGTTCGTGGGAATAACGCCGCCCGATCAGCAGTCGGCATATGGGTCGCCCTCCCAGGGCTGTGGGGTACTCGGTACCGGGCCGGTGTCAGTGGGATGTGTCACAGCAGCGGTGACCCGGATGGTGGCCCTGGGCGCCCATGTAAATGGCGTGGTATAATGGTAAAGAGTTTATATAGATAGTTTGACGCCACTTGTGGTGTTCGGCAACATAGATGTTAGGCCGACGCTGCATGCAGATCCTCTGGGACTGATGGTGTTGTGCAGCAAAGATGGTGAAGCTCCCCACAGGTGGAGCTGGAGTCCCAGGGAAGTGTAGATGTAGTGATGGGGAAAGGCACAGGCGGTGTAGGTGCTGGTACCCAGATGTAGCAGTGCTGGAATAACTGTAGGACACCAGAGCGTGCAGTTCCAAAGCTTTACTCACAGTCTGCAGGTTACACAGATGCCTGCCTCCGTGCTGTGTCCTCCGGGTCAGGACCTCTGCCAACCTCCGGGACCAGAATGGAAAGCTCCCTTCCAACACTCCGCCAACATGTACCTTCCTGAACGTCTCCTTTCTAGCGCTTGTGGGGGAAGCACTCACAGGACCGTGGTTCACTGAAACACCTCCTGTCTAACAGATGTTCCTCGGACTTTACTTGTATGGCAGACAGCTGTAGCCTTTTCCTTCTGCCTCGCACACGTCGATGCTGGGGCCTCCGAGCCTTAGTTGGGTACAGAGCATTTATAGCTGCTACTTCCCCCGGTTTCTGCTGCAGGAACGTCAGTGTCCCTACAAACTCGGAGACCGGAATCCGGACCATGCGCTCCAGCTAGGAGTGAGCCTTAACTCTGCTCATCCTCCAGCTCCCCTTCTCACGTCCACACACTTTCCCTTCCCTGCACAGAGTGCCCTAACTTACCTCCTCCTAACCACAGAGAGCAGCTCCTCAGCAGTCAGGTTCAGAGGTCTCCCTGCTGGCCTGGAGTGGGAAATGTGTTGTGTGTTGGTTTCACTGCTAGAGAGATCCTTCATTGCTCCCAAGCTTGACAACACACTCCCTAGGAGGAAGGCAATGCCACAGTGGCGACCGTACTCTTGGGGACGCCATAAGTGCACTGAGGCCCAGCCACTGCTGGATGATGCTGCTGGTACATTGACCCAGACCACTACATTCCCCTCGCACTCTACACAGCCAGAATCTGACCCAGAGGAAACTCAGGTTCCCCTTCCCGCATACTATACCACCTTACACGGTGACAAAGAGGAAGGTGCAGATGAAAGTGCAGGTTCCTTGAGCAGGTGGGGGGGCATACTCATGGGCGATGGCACTGGCACAGGGCACCGCATAGTACGCAAAAGTGTCTCTGCCGGTGGGAGGGCCTAAACAGCCAAGTGCAGTGAGATGGAAGATGGGGACGACAAGGAGTTCAGAGTAGTGCAGGGATTCCCTAGCAAGGAGACTTATGTAATTGTTTTCAATGTTGGGACAGCAATTTTTGGGGAGCACTATACTCTGGTGAATGATATATGGGGCCCACCATACACTGGAGCATTCCAAAGGTGGACATCAGACACTGGAGCAGCATTTACAGGGCCCATTATACACTAGAGCAGTAGAAATGGGGCCCATTATATATGGAGCATTATTTGGGCCCATAAGACAGTGGAGCTTCATCCATTGGGGCCAACATATACTGTAGCATTATGTGGAGCTCATCATATACGGTTTGAAACATTATATGGGAATAATGATTCCGTATGGAGAAATATATGGGCCTCATTACTCTGTATAGCGCACTAAGCGCTGGCCATAATACTGTATGGAGTTATATACTGTCTGTTTTTGGAGGTATTGGAGAATTTAAAATGGATATCAGTCATGAGATGTAAGAAGTAAAGTATTTTTCATTGTACTATACTGCTATTTCTCTGCTGTATCGGAGCATCATGAGTTGTGGTATGTGTTAAAGGGGCGCTCTTTGGCCCTGGGCCCACGAAAACCGGGAGCCAGCCCTCCCCCCCACAACTGTAGCCAAATAACCCCCATTTTTCAGTGCGTAACTAGTATTATGAAGTTAATTAAGGTTGACAAGCTTCAGTAACAAGAATTTATGCTTTTGGCATTCAAATGGGCACTGTTGGTGTGTTTCCTGTCCTCCTCTCACTGCCGACTTTAATTCTCCATTGACTTACATTGGGTTTTGTGTTTCGGGACGACCCCGACTTTTCCCTATAGTCGGCCGATTTTGCTCGACCCGACTTTTGGAAAAGTCGGGTTTCATGAAACGAAACTCGACCCTAAAAAACCAAAAGTCGCTCAACACTAGTCATGGAGTGGCCTAGCCAGTCTCCAGACCTTAATCCCATAGAAAACTTATGGAGGGAGTTGAAGCTTCGAGTTGCCAAGTGACAGCCTCAAAATCTTAATGATTTAGAGATGATCTGCAAAGAGGAGTGGACCAAAATTCCTCCTGACACGTGGGCAAACCTCATCATCAACTACAAAAACATCTGATTGCTTTGCTTGCCAACAAGGGTTTTGCCACCAAGTATTAATTAAAATAAACTCAAGGAAAAAGTGCAATATAAAGATGTTATTATGGTAAAAGATTAGCACACATGGAATAATAAAGGACACTCGGTAATTAAGATAAAAACAACGAAAAAACACCAAGAAAAAATGTCCAAATTTAATTTATTACCAATTAACACATATATGAATTAATAAATTGTGTATATAAAATATATATATGTATATATGTATAAAATAAAATATATATGGTAAGGGGGTCAATGCCAAAGGGCACAACCGGGGACCGAAATTAGCAGCAATAAAATTTCATATAAAAACAAAAAATACATATATAAATAGGTACAATAAGTGAAAAATAAATAATATAGATATATATGAAAAGTGACCGTGCTAAAGTGAGTATGCTGAGCAGATATAAAATGCAAAAAGCAAAAAAATAATAAAAAAATAAAAAGCAAAAAAATATATATTTTTATATATTATTAGTGCAACAGAACAATATATTGGAGTGTTAAAATTAATGTGTATATATATATATGAAAAAATATATATAAAAAAATAATAAAATAAATAGTGACTCAAACGTAAAGCAAACTCTATAATGTTATGCTCCCAATTGACAACGTGACACACAAAAATGCCCACAAATAAAGAGTGAAAAAGGACAAATAATAAACGCTATGTGCAGTACCTTTATGCTGCAAGGGTCCCCGGGATGTGCCAGCCCCTGACGAAGGTACGCCGAAACGCGCGTCGGGGCTGGCACATCCCGGGGACCCTTGCAGCATAAAGGTACTGCACATAGCGTTTATTATTTGTCCTTTTTCACTCTTTATTTGTGGGCATTTTTGTGTGTCACGTTGTCAATTGGGAGCATAACATTATAGAGTTTGCTTTACGTTTGAGTCACTATTTATTTTATTATTTTTTTATATATATTTTTTCATATATATATATACACATTAATTTTAACACTCCAATATATTGTTCTGTTGCACTAATAATATATAAAAAAATATATTTTTTTGCTTTTTATTTTTTTATTATTTTTTTTCTTTTTGCATTTTATATCTGCTCAGCATACTCACTTTAGCACGGTCACTTTTCATATATATCTATATTATTTATTTTTCACTTATTGTACCTATTTATATATGTATTTTTTGTTTTTATATGAAATTTTATTGCTGCTAATTTCGGTCCCCGGTTGTGCCCTTTGGCATTGACCCCCTTACCATATATATTTTATTTTATACATATATACATATATATATTTTATATACACAATTTATTAATTCATATATGTGTTAATTGGTAATAAATTAAATTTGGACATTTTTTCTTGGTGTTTTTTCGTTGTTTTCACCAAGTATTAAGTCTTGTTTACCAGAGGGATCAAATACTTATTTCTCACTGCAAAATGCAAATAAATTTATATAATTTATACAATGTGATTTTCTGGATTGCATTTTTGATATTCTATATCTCAATGTTAAAATTAACCTACCCTTAAAATCATTGACTGTTCATGTCTTTTTCAGTGGGCAAACTTATAAAATCAGCAAGGGATCAAATAATTATTTCCTTCACTGTATGTAGTTAAGTCTTTTAAAAATCTGTATTTAATTCCAAGAGATCAGTACTTCTGCTTTGCAAATTATGGTTAATGGACCAAGATGGACACTGACAGCCAAAAGCCCCTGTGTAAAATGCTAATCTGCCACCTTCTCTTCCACAACAATCATACTCTCCTTACAAATACATACACATGCAAATAATAAATACACATACATATGCCTATATACATCATGCACACCAATATGCACATTACACTCATATGTAAAAATGGCATGAATACTTTTTCTGCTAAAGAACGCCTAAAATCAACTGTTCTGCCCATTCCTGTGCAGCCAGACATTTCTTAAGTGCTGTTCCAGCTATGGCCACTAGATGTCATAGTTGCCCCTGTTAATGGATTTAGAATCCTGTTCCTTTAATGGTTATTCTATTCAGAACCTCCCCTTCATCCTTCCCTGGTCAACAGCATGTAACCATTTCTCCCAGATCTCTGAGGAGCTCCCATGTGCTCAGATCCCTGCAAAATCACTGCTTATATCAAGCGGATTCTGGTAAGGTTTTAATACAGCTATGTAATATATGTTATGCATCTGTGTTAGCTGGCCATAGTGCATGCCCCATGATATTTGTAATGCATTTTCAGTTCCTGTAATGCTATTACACTGCATGTTAGTTATATGCATCCTCTGTTCAGTTAATGCAAGGCTGGCAGCCATAAGTTGTTTAGATATCTCTTTCTCTTTTACTGCTGTGTATGTTGTATTGCTCAGCCTCTGTATAATGCATGCTACCGATATAATAGCACTCTGTATCATTGCTACTGTTGTGATAGTACCCAGTATTTCTGTGATATTGGCTGCCAGTATTGACATGCTGCATTATCTGTTCCCTTTTAGTTTTTGCCCGAAATCATCCACAACTTTGTACAACAATCTCTGATTCATCCACAATTGTGTTCAACAACCTCTGATCTCATCTACTACTGTGTTCACCAATCTTATCTACTATACCATCTGTTATCTCCCATTGTTGTCCATATCATCCCAATAAATATAGACTTAAGCACCCATACAGTTTTGTTACTGGGAGTGGATGAAGGGTTTAGCCGTATGCTGGAATCCACACAGCGTCAAACGTGGAGGAAGGCAGAATATCAACCGTGTGTGGATTTCCTTGAAAGAATAGAGGCAACTATATTTCACAACATTTGCACTGTGAATAAATCTAGTTGTGGAGAACAGGGTGCACAATAGGCTGATACCCTATGGAGGGAACGTGAGTAAGCTGGTTATGCTCACCTGGTGGTGCTGTGACAGGCACAACTCCTATGTAGGCAAGAAGAAAAAGAGCTGCGGCTGGTGCATAAATCCTCCATGAGATATTGGGTCCAAGTTGATGAAAGACGTAAGGTGGGCTGCACTGCTGGAGTAATAAAGATGAAGATGGTTATAGAAATGTTTTTATTGACGTCTTTATCAAGTGTAAAACACAAATGTACAAAATATGACAACAGATGGATTTTTAGAGGCCCAAATCGATACCCATGTGTTTCATCCAACTGGATACAAAATTTGTAATGTAACACTCTTATTTATGTAAATTATGGTGATGCATAGACAACCAAAAGAATAATTTTATTTTCTCCTTTTCATATATATAGCTATAGCAGCTACATATTTTTTTATACAAACAGTAGCAAGTGATAACTTAAGTTTTTAGGCTGTGTTTTATCAAACACATATGTAAGCATTATATTTAGATTATCTTTTACTATGGGTTAAATGCAGAAAGAAAACAGTTGAATCACCTTTATTTACATCATTTACGGATCACTATAAATAATGTGTTATCGGGGTTGTTAATTTACAGAGATACCAAATACTACTATGCTTATTACTATCTTCTAAGGAGTAACGTTTCTCCTTGTGGAGAGTCACAAGCCATTATTATCTTGTGACATTTCTCAGAGAAAAAAATCTCTGTTATTCACCTATCCTCCAGCTTTTGGCCTTGCTCCCTTCTCCTGTGGCTGCCTTCTTTTGCAATGGTCCATTTTGTTTTCTCTGATTACCCATCAAACCTCTCTGACATCATCACCCTAGGCCCTTTAAGGCTGACTCATGCAGACGTCACCTGTTTGGGTGTTAGGTAGTTTTTCCACAGTTACCTCAATACTCAGCTCCAGTCAGGTGTCTAATCCTCTCCTCTGCTATTCTTGACTTTCATGCTACAGCAAGCATTCTCTCCAAGCTCAGTACAGATTGCAAGGTGTTGTCCACACTAATCTCCTAGCAAGCAAATTACCAACTTCTTGTTGATGTTCACACATAGCCTCCGCAATCAAGGGAACACATCTCTTCAATTGTGTCTCCAGGTTGTTTATGTAACAGATTGTCACCCCCAGCCCATACACATGGACCATACTGTAATCAGGCCTACATTAGCATTTCTTGTCCTGTATCTGGTGGAGTCATATTTGCCTTTGTTCCTCTCTGCAGGGGGCATCTCCAATACACAAACCTGCAGACAGGCTGGAGACCGGATTTCTGGAACATTCTTAATTCTTGTAGTTATGTTTAAGGGGTTCATGAATGGAGATGGAAGATCATTTGCCACGTGAGATTGTGATGTCTTACAACCCAGCTAAATTTGAGGTCCGAATCTAAAGACTGTTGTTGCATATTCCTTGGCGTCGGATTATCGGGTGGTGCCCATGGATTTGTCCCTTTTGTGTGGCCACCTTGCAGACTAAGGAATCTAAGTTTGGTGTTATATGTTCCCAGTCTCAATAAAAGTTGTTGGATTGTTAATCAGCCTGCTGTCCCTGCCTGCTCTGTCACACACCGCATCCCAAACTGGTTGGCAGCAGAGGGATCAGCGTAGAAGGAATGGAGAACAGTGGTCCAGCAACTAATGGAGACAGAACCTCAGGATACAGGAATTGGACAATGGGGGACCTACATACAAAGGCCCGTGAATTAGGGGTCAGTTACAAAAGGCTGTCCAAAGATAGACTTATTGAGGTTTTGGAAGAAGCTAGCCTTCAAGATGGCACTGGAGAAGGATAACCAGAGCAAGTGGAGGAAAGATGAGACCTGGAGGTAAATATTCGGAAAAGTCAGTGCGTTCAGTGGTATGAGAAGGAGATGGCATTGCTTGGGGATGAAGCCACCATAAAAGACAAACAGGAGGCCATTCGAAGAGCCCATAAAAGGCAGCTCGCTGTGGAAGCAGTTAGAAGCCCCTGGCAGTAGAGTTGAGCGACTTTTGTTTTTTTAGGGTCGCGTTTCGTTTCGTGAAACCCGACTTTTCCAAAAGTCGGGTCAAGCAAGATCGTCCGATTATAGGGAAAAGTCGGGGTCGTCCCGAAACACGAAACACAATGTAAGTCAATGGGGAATAAAAGTCGGCAGTGAGAGGAGGACAGGAAACACACCTACAGTGCCCATTTGAATGCCAAAAGCATCAATTCTTCTTTCTTAAGCTTGTCAACCTTAATTAACTTCATAATACAAGTTACGCACTGAAAAATGGGGGTTATTTGGCTACAAACTGTGGGGGGGGAGGGCTGGCTCCAGGTTTTCATGTGCCCTGGGCGAAAGAGCGCCCCTTTAACACATACCACAACTCATCATGCTCCGATACGGCAGAGAAATAGCGGTATAGTACAATGAAAAATACCTCACTTTTTACATCTCATGACGAGGCCCATCTATTTCTCCATACAGAATCATTGGTCCCATATAATGTTTGAAACAGTATATGATGAGCTCCACATAATGCTACAGTATATGTTGGTCCCCATGGATGAAGCTCCACTGTCTTATGGGCCCAAATAATGCTCCAAACATAATGGGCCCCATTTCTAATGCTCTAGTGTATAATGGGCCCTGTAAATGCTGCTCCAGTGTCTGATGTCCACCTTTGGAATGTTCCAGTGTATGGTGGGCCCCATCTATCATTCTCCAGAGTATAGTGCTCCCCAAAAATTGCTGTCCCAACATTGAAAACAATCAAATAAGTCTCCTCGCTAGGGAATCCCTGTACTTGTCTGGACAGGTGCTGTAGCTTGCTTAACAGCTCGCCAGCCGTTCTCACGCCCAGTATGGATTACACGTGATTGCACAAAGGTGAGAAAGGGTACCGTATTTCCCAGATAACATGTATGGATAGCGTACACATTCAAAATATATGTCTCAGGAGGCAGGCTCAGACGGTGTTAGGCCCAGTATGGATTGCACGTGATTGCACAAAGGTTAGAAAGGGTACCGTATCCCCGGATAACATGTATGGATAGCGTACACATTCAAAATATATGTCTATACAGCATGAGGCAGGCTCAGACGGTGTTAGGCCCAGTATGGATTGCACGTGATTGCACAAAGGTTAGAAAGGGTACCGTATCCCTGGATAACATGTATGGATAGCGTACACATTCAAAATATATGTCTATACAGCATGAGGCAGGCTCAGACGGTGTTAGGCCCAGTATGGATTGCACGTGATTGCACAAAGGTTAGAAAGGGTACCGTATCCCTGGATAACATGTATGGATAGCGTACACATTCAAAATATATGTCTATACAGCATGAGGCAGGCTCAGACGGTGTTAGGCCCAGTATGGATTGCACGTGATTGCACAAAGGTTAGAAAGGGTACCGTATCCCTGGATAACATGTATGGATAGCGTACACATTCAAAATATATGTCTCAGGAGGCAGGCTCAGACGGTGTTAGGCCCAGTATGGATTGCACGTGATTGCACAAAGGTTAGAAAGGGTACCGTATCCCCGGATAACATGTATGGATAGCGTACACATTCAAAATATATGTCTATACAGCATGAGGCAGGCTCAGACGGTGTTAGGCCCAGTATGGATTGCACGTGATTGCACAAAGGTTAGAAAGGGTACCGTATCCCTGGATAACATGTATGGATAGCGTACACATTCAAAATATATGTCTATACAGCATGAGGCAGGCTCAGACGGTGTTAGGCCCAGTATGGATTGCACGTGATTGCACAAAGGTTAGAAAGGGTACCGTATCCCTGGATAACATGTATGGATAGCGTACACATTCAAAATATTTGTCTATACAGCATGAGGCAGGCTCAGACGGTGTTAGGCCCAGTATGGATTGCACGTGATTGCACAAAGGTTAGAAAGGGTACCGTATCCCTGGATAACATGTATGGATAGCGTACTCATTCAAAATATATGTCTCAGGAGGCAGGCTCAGACGGTGTCAGGCACAGTATGGATTTGACGGCCCAGATTACACAGCGGAGGAGCAGGGAGAGGTAAAGATTGCAAATGCTGGGGCCCTGCCCAAGCAAGGGGGGCCCACTCGTGGGCGTCGGTACTGGCACTGGGCCCCTCATAGTACAGCGGTGTGTCTGACGGCGGGTGTGCACCACCACCGTCAGAGACACTTGATTGCACTATGAGGGACCCTGTGCCAGTGCCCGCACCCAAGAGTCGGCCTACCCACCTGTCCAGGGCAACGGCACTCGCACGGTGTCGTGCGGTAGGTGGTGACCCCGGCCATGGGGGGGGAGGCAGCACAGTTAGGGAGTTTTAGAAAGTGGCATATGTTGATGTTGGACATTCAGCTGATGCAAAAGGCGAAATAGGTGAAGTACCAGGAAGAGGTGGACCAAAGCAAGCCATTTTTCTGTCACCCTATGTGTCATCAGGGGAAGGAGGGACAAAATCCTTGGAAACTCATGCGTGGTTCATTTTAATGAAGGTTAGATCATCCACATTTTGGGTTGACAGACGGGTCCTTTTTTCTGTCAGGATTGATCCAGCTGCACTGAAGACTCTTTCCGATAGCACACTTGCAGCTGGGCAAGCGAGCTCCTGTAAGGCATATTGGGCCAATTCAGGCCAGGTGTCCAGTTTAGCGGCCCAATAGTCAAAGGGGAATGACCTGTGTGGGAGAACATCGATATGGGAGGAAAAGTAGTTTGTTACCATAGTTGACAACTGCTGTCTCCTGTCACTTTCCATCGATGCAGTATTACCAGTTGTGTAAGTGGTATTTGAAAAATCAGTCCACAACATTGTCATGAAACCCCTGTCTCCAACGCCACTTCTGCTGTGTGCACCACGAACACCTCTGCCAAGCTGCCCCCGGCCCGTACGGCTCGTGTGAGAACCATCACCGCTGCTGTGTGCTGGGAATGCCTCAAGCAACCGATTTACCAGAGTTGCTTGTTTATTAGCCAATATTAGGTCAAGGTTCTCCTGTGGTATGATGTTTTGTAATTTGCCTTTATAGCGTGGATCCAGGATGCTGGCCAACCAGTAGTCGTCATCGTTCATCATTTTGGCAATGCGGGGGTCCCTTTTTAGGATCCGCAAGGCATAATCTGACATGTGGGCCAATGTTCCCGGTGTCAATGATGCACTGCGAGTGCTGGGTGGAGGAGCACTTTCTGGCAAATCCACATCCCTCCAGTCACGCACAAACCCTGTACCAGACCTTGCCATGCCAACATTTTCACTTGCCCCACGAGATGCATCCTCCTCTCCTAAGTAATCATCCCCATCATCCTCCTCCTCCTCCTCTTCTTCCTCCACCTCGTCCAGGAGAGGTCCCTGAGCAGACAATGGCTGAATGTCATCAAGGATTCCCTCCTCCTCTTCCTCCTCATCAACATTGGCTGCAGACGCCTGCTCCTTAAGGTGCGTCAAAGTTTGCATGAGCAGACGCATAAGTGGGATGCTCATGCTTAGGATGGCGTCGTCTGCGCTTACCAGCCGTGTGCATTCCTCAAAACACTGAAGGACTTTACAAAGGTCTTTCAGCATCGACCACTGCACACCTGTCAACTCCATGTCTGCTCTCAAAGTGCCTGGCCGTGTATCCTCCCACAAATGCATTATGGCCTACCTCTGCTCGCACAGCCGCTCCACCATGTGCAGGGTGGAGTTCCACCTTGTTGCAATGTCGATAATGAGGCGGTGATTGGGAAGGTGGAGCAATCGCTGCAGCTTCTGCATACGAACGGAGTGTACAGGCGACCGGCGGATGTACGCGCACAGTCTTCGCACCTTCTGGAGCAGGGCTGTTAACTCCGGATAATTTTTGAGGAAGCACTGCACCACCAGGTTCAAGGTGTGAGCCAAGCAAGGTATGTGGCTGAGTTTTGAAAGGGCTATGGCTGCCTCAAAATTACGGCCGTTATCACTAACTACCTTGCCTGCCTCAAGATGTACACTGCCCAGCCATGACTCAGTTTGTCGCTTCAAGTACTCGGCCAGCACCTCGGCGGTGTGTCTGTCGCCCAAACACATCATCTGCAACACAGCCTGCTGACGCTTTCCACTAGCTGCTCGATAGGGGGACACATCGTGTGCAACAGTGGCAGCTGCAGATGGAGTGCTCGTACGACTGCGCTCTGTGGACGAGCTTTCGCTTCTGGAGGAGGTGGAGGAGGAGGAGGGTCGAACGCCTACAGCCAACTGTTTCCTATACCGTGGGCTAGGCAGCACTGTCCCACCACCGCTGTCCCCTGTGGACCCTGCATCCACCACATTAACCCAGTGCGCAGTGATGGACACGTAACGGCCCTGGCCATGCCGACTGGACCATGCATCAGTTGTGAGGTGCACCTTTCCGCTCACTGACTGCTTGAGTGCATGGACAATGCGGTCTTTCACATGATGGTGGAGGGCTGGGATGGCTTTGCGAGAGAAGAAGTGGCGACTGGGTAGGTCATAGCATGGTACTGCATAGGCCATGAGTTCGCGGAAAGCTGTGCTTTCCACCAACCGAAAGGGCATCATCTCAAACGAGATTAGTTTGGCAATGTGGGCGTTCAAACCCAGTGTACGCGGATGAGAGACTGAGTACTTTCTTGACCTACTCATAGTGTCTGGGAGGGTGAGCTGGACTTGAGAGCTGCATATGGTGGAAGTAGCGGTGGACAGGGCGGACTGAGAGAGGGTTGATGATGGTGATGGAGTTGGTGTTCTTTCTGATGGCCTAGAATCAGTATTTCGTTGATATAACAGTGGGATTCCCTGACTGCTGTGGTCTTGCAACGACACCTCAACATTTGCTGCTGTGCTAACCGGTGGGCTTACAGTGGGGGAAACAATGTAGCGTTGCTGACTACCTTCGCTGTGATCAGTTGCACATGTGGCACTTGAGGTTTGGTGTTGTGTCCACGCTTGCAAGTGCATGCTGGTTAAATGTCTAAATTTGGTATTCAAATTTTTCAGATTTTTCCCTCTGCTAAAGGTCTTTGCGCACTTCTTACAGATAACCTTGGCCTGATCATGAGGATTTTGTTCAAAAATGTGCCACACTGCACTCTTCCTACTTTGGCAGACATTTTGCGGCCTAGCACGCTGTGATCTTTTGACCCTCTGGACAAGCTGTCCAGCAACTCTTTTGATGTTTGGAACCTGTCTTTGGAGTGCTCCGGGCCTGCCAGATAACAGCTGTTGCGATGTCGATGTCTGCTGTGGATGCTCCTCATCTGAGCTATTGGAAGCAGCACCCTCTTCCCCCAATGGATGCCAATCTGGGTCAACAACTGGGTCATCCATCACCTCCTCTTCTATGTCATGTGCACCTTCCTCTGTGTCACCGTGTATGGTGGTATAGTGTGCGGGAAGGGGCACCTGAGTCTCATCAGGGTCAGAATCTGGCTCTGTACACTGCGAGGACAATGTAGTGCTCTGAGTGAATGTACCAGCAGAATCATCCATCAGCGGCTGTGCATCAGTGCACTCCATGTCAGATTCATCTTGGCCTGGGTAATTCACCATTTGACTTGATAATCCAGGCATGGTATGTGAAAACAGCTCCAAGGAGTAATCAGTAGTATGGCCTGCGTCATCCTTCAATCTTGGTTGGGGTGAAGGACACAAGGAAAGGTGTGGTTCATGAACATGAGCCTCCAATGACGACTCAGTGCTTTTACTTTTTACAACTGAAGAAGAGGAGGCGATAGAGCTGGAGGCTGAGTCAGCAATGTAAGACAAAACTTTTTCCTGATGCTCTGGCTTTAAAAGCGGTTTGCCAACTCCTAGAAAACTAAGCGTTCGAGGCCTTATGTAGCCAGACGATGACGCAGGGTCAGCATCTCCTGCATTCAGTCCTATTTTGCTCTTGCCACTACCATCAGATCCACCACCAACACCATCATTACCAGCTGCCAACCCCCGCCCAATTCCACGGCCTCTTCCACCAGCCTTCCTCATTTTTGGTAGAAATGTAGACAAAATCCAACAAACTATATAGTAATGTAAAACAAGGTACAAGGTGTCTATAGGGCAGGGGAGATTTTGAATTTCTGCACACACTTGTGGACAGTGGACACTTTTGGATTGTGTGAGGCCCACTGATATCTGAGCGCTATGTGACAGGCTCGATGGCACTGCTGTGACAAAAGTGACTAGAGGATAAGGGAGATTTTGAATATCTGCACACACTTTTGGACACTGGACACTTTTGGATTGTGTGAGGCCCACTGATATCTGAGCGCTATGTGACAGGCTCGATGGCACAGCTGTGACAAAAGTGACTAGAGGATAAGGGAGATTTTGAATTTCTGCACACACTTTTGGACACTGGACACTTTTGGATTGTGTGAGGCCCACTGATATCTGAGCGCTATGTGACAGGCTCGATGGCACTGCTGTGACAAAAGTGACTAGAGGATAAGGGAGATTTTGAATATCTGCACACACTTTTGGACACTGGACACTTTTGGATTGTGTGAGGCCCACTGATATCTGAGCGCTATGTGACAGGCTCGATGGCACTGCTGTGACAAAAGTGACTAGAGGATAAGGGAGATTTTGAATATCTGCACACACTTTTGGACACTGGACACTTTTGGATTGTGTGAGGCCCACTGATATCTGAGCGCTATGTGACAGGCTCGATGGCACTGCTGTGACAAAAGTGACTAGAGGATAAGGGAGATTTTGAATATCTGCACACACTTTTGGACACTGGACACTTTTGGATTGTGTGAGGCCCACTGATATCTGAGCGCTATGTGACAGGCTCGATGGCACAGCTGTGACAAAAGTGACTAGAGGATAAGGGAGATTTTGAATTTCTGCACACACTTGTGGACAGTGGACACTTTTGGATTGTGTGAGGCCCACTGATATCTGAGCGCTATGTGACAGGCTCGATGGCACTGCTGTGACAAAAGTGACTAGAGGATAAGGGAGATTTTGAATATCTGCACACACTTTTGGACACTGGACACTTTTGGATTGTGTGAGGCCCACTGATATCTGAGCGCTATGTGACAGGCTCGATGGCACTGCTGTGACAAAAGTGACTAGAGGATAAGGGAGATTTTGAATATCTGCACACACTTTTGGACACTGGACACTTTTGGATTGTGTGAGGCCCACTGATATCTGAGCGCTATGTGACAGGCTCGATGGCACAGCTGTGACAAAAGTGACTAGAGGATAAGGGAGATTTTGAATTTCTGCACACACTTGTGGACAGTGGACACTTTTGGATTGTGTGAGGCCCACTGATATCTGAGCGCTATGTGACAGGCTCGATGGCACTGCTGTGACAAAAGTGACTAGAGGATAAGGGAGATTTTGAATATCTGCATACACTTTTGGACACTGGACACTTTTGGATTGTGTGAGGCCCACTGATATCTGAGCGCTATGTGACAGGCTCGATGGCACAGCTGTGACAAAAGTGACTAGAGGATAAGGGAGATTTTGAATTTCTGCACACACTTGTGGACAGTGGACACTTTTGGATTGTGTGAGGCCCACTGATATCTGAGCGCTATGTGACAGGCTCGATGGCACTGCTGTGACAAAAGTGACTAGAGGAAAAGGGAGATTTTGAATATCTGCACACACTTTTGGACACTGGACACTTTTGGATTGTGTGAGGCCCACTGATATCTGAGCGCTATGTGACAGGCTCGATGGCACAGCTGTGACAAAAGTGACTAGAGGAAAAGGGAGATTTTGAATATCTGCACACACTTTTGGACACTGGACACTTTTGGATTGTGTGAGGCCCACTGATATCTGAGCGCTATGTGACAGGCTCGATGGCACAGCTGTGACAAAAGTGACTAGAGGATAAGGGAGATTTTGAATTTCTGCACACACTTTTGGACACTGGACACTTTTGGATTGTGTGAGGCCCACTGATATCTGAGCGCTATGTGACAGGCTCGATGGCACTGCTGTGACAAAAGTGACTAGAGGATAAGGGAGATTTTGAATATCTGCACACACTTTTGGACACTGGACACTTTTGGATTGTGTGAGGCCCACTGATATCTGAGCGCTATGTGACAGGCTCGATGGCACTGCTGTGACAAAAGTGACTAGAGGATAAGGGAGATTTTGAATATCTGCACACACTTTTGGACACTGGACACTTTTGGATTGTGTGAGGCCCACTGATATCTGAGCGCTATGTGACAGGCTCGATGGCACTGCTGTGACAAAAGTGACTAGAGGATAAGGGAGATTTTGAATATCTGCACACACTTTTGGACACTGGACACTTTTGGATTGTGTGAGGCCCACTGATATCTGAGCGCTATGTGACAGGCTCGATGGCACAGCTGTGACAAAAGTGACTAGAGGATAAGGGAGATTTTGAATTTCTGCACACACTTGTGGACAGTGGACACTTTTGGATTGTGTGAGGCCCACTGATATCTGAGCGCTATGTGACAGGCTCGATGGCACTGCTGTGACAAAAGTGACTAGAGGATAAGGGAGATTTTGAATATCTGCACACACTTTTGGACACTGGACACTTTTGGATTGTGTGAGGCCCACTGATATCTGAGCGCTATGTGACAGGCTCGATGGCACTGCTGTGACAAAAGTGACTAGAGGATAAGGGAGATTTTGAATATCTGCACACACTTTTGGACACTGGACACTTTTGGATTGTGTGAGGCCCACTGATATCTGAGCGCTATGTGACAGGCTCGATGGCACAGCTGTGACAAAAGTGACTAGAGGATAAGGGAGATTTTGAATTTCTGCACACACTTGTGGACAGTGGACACTTTTGGATTGTGTGAGGCCCACTGATATCTGAGCGCTATGTGACAGGCTCGATGGCACTGCTGTGACAAAAGTGACTAGAGGATAAGGGAGATTTTGAATATCTGCATACACTTTTGGACACTGGACACTTTTGGATTGTGTGAGGCCCACTGATATCTGAGCGCTATGTGACAGGCTCGATGGCACAGCTGTGACAAAAGTGACTAGAGGATAAGGGAGATTTTGAATTTCTGCACACACTTGTGGACAGTGGACACTTTTGGATTGTGTGAGGCCCACTGATATCTGAGCGCTATGTGACAGGCTCGATGGCACTGCTGTGACAAAAGTGACTAGAGGAAAAGGGAGATTTTGAATATCTGCACACACTTTTGGACACTGGACACTTTTGGATTGTGTGAGGCCCACTGATATCTGAGCGCTATGTGACAGGCTCGATGGCACAGCTGTGACAAAAGTGACTAGAGGAAAAGGGAGATTTTGAATATCTGCACACACTTTTGGACACTGGACACTTTTGGATTGTGTGAGGCCCACTGATATCTGAGCGCTATGTGACAGGCTCGATGGCACAGCTGTGACAAAAGTGACTAGAGGATAAGGGAGATTTTGAATTTCTGCACACACTTGTGGACAGTGGACACTTTTGGATTGTGTGAGGCCCACTGATATCTGAGCGCTATGTGACAGGCTCGATGGCACTGCTGTGACAAAAGTGACTAGAGGATAAGGGAGATTTTGAATATCTGCACACACTTTTGGACACTGGACACTTTTGGATTGTGTGAGGCCCACTAATATCTGAGCGCTATGTGACAGGCTCGATGGCACTGCTGTGACAAAAGTGACTAGAGGATAAGGGAGATTTTGAATATCTGCACACACTTTTGGACACTGGACACTTTTGGATTGTGTGAGGCCCACTGATATCTGAGCGCTATGTGACAGGCTCGATGGCACTGCTGTGACAAAAGTGACTAGAGGATAAAGGAGATTTTGAATCTCTGCACACACTTTTGGACACTGGACACTTTTGGATTGTGTGAGGCCCAATGAATATCTGAGCGCTATGTGACAGGCTCGATGGCACAGCTGTGACAAAAGTGACTAGAGGATAAGGGAGATTGGATTGCTTTTAAAAAAGCAGTTTGCGGAGCAGTGGGTAAACAGCAATGCCAGCCTGTCAGGAAGCCTTAGAAGGCAGCCCAACAACCAACACCACTGATACACCACTATATAGCCTCCCCTTGCACTGCACACACAGTGACTGGTGTGTTGTGCAGGCCAAATTGCTAGCAGCAGAAGCAGTTTTTTTTTCTTCTCAGCAGGACAAAAAAAAAAAAATTGGGATTGCTTTTAAAAAAGCAGTTTGCGGAGCAGTGGGTAAACAGCAATGCCAGCCTGTCAGGAAGCCTTAAAAGGCAGCCCAACAACCAACACCACTGATACACCACTATATAGCCTCCCCTTGCACTGCACACACAGTGACTGGTGTGTTGTGCAGGCCAAATCGCTAGCAGCAGAAGCAGTTTTTTTGTCTTCTTCCCTGCCTAACGCTCTCCCTACAGAATCAGCAGCAACCTCTCCCTATACTAAGATCGGCAGAAGTAAGATGGCGGTCGGCGTGCACGCCCTTTTATACCCCCTGTGACGCCCACCAATGAAGCCAATCACTTGCATGCCCTTCTGAAAGATGGTGGTGACCCGTGCCTATGTCATCACGTTGCCCACAGTGTCCGTGGATCCTGATTGGCTGAAAAAGAGCGCAAAACAAACTTTTGAAACACGACTTTGGCGCGTAAGTCACCGACCTCGTGGCCGACCTCATTCTAGGGTCGGGTTTCATTTCATGAAACCTGACTTTGCCAAAAGTCGGCGACTTTTGAATTTTTTCGACCCGTTTCGCTCAACTCTACCTGGCAGACATTAATCACAACACCCAGCATGAGGGAAACCCCAAGAATGTCCCTCAAGGACTTTAATCCATTTAATGAAGTTTCAGGGGACATTCAGGGATTCTTCCAAGACTTTGAACACCATTGTCAATTAGTGGAAGTTCCAGAAATGGAGAGGTCCAGACATCTGGTGGGGCTCTTAGAGGCTGGAGCTACGGAAGAATATTGAACCATTGACCCTCGGTGGAACCATGAGTATGAGGACATTAAAGAAACCATCCTGGAACATTATTCTGTAACTCCAGGCATTTACAGGACTCAGTTCCGCTCCTTAGCCTGTAACAGGGAGGACTTGTTTAAAATGTAAGCACATAGGTTCAAACAGGCGTGAAATAGCTGGCTGGAGGGAGAGGGGGCCTTAACTCAGGAGATCATCATCCAGGTCATCCTAAAAGAACACTTCTTTGATAAATGCCTGTCTGAGATCAGGGAATGGGTGGGTGAGAGAAAAGCAGCAACAGTAGAACATGCTGCCGCTTTAGCTGATGCGGTTCTCACCATCAAGCCTCAGTGAAAGAACTTACTGGTGGATGGAGAAAAAACTACCAGCACCCGACCACCAGTGGTTCTTTGTCCTTCAGTCCCCAATGCTTGCTGTCCCTCTAGACCACCACCTCGTGCTGATAACCATGTGACTCACGATCCAGCTAGTCATGCTTCCTCCTCTGCAATGCGACAAGTAGAGAAAGTAGTAGTAGTTTTCGCCACTAACCATGAGTGGAGAAAAAGTTCTGGTGTTGTCATTCATATTCTCTGATAAAAGGCCAAGAAAGCAAAAATTCTGCTGGGGTACATAAACTTCTGAGCACAACTGTACCTGACTGAATATACTTTTGCTATTCCAGTGATTAACTGAATCCATGCTGTAGGATACTACATGTATTGCTTCATCTAATGTTATGTGCTCTGCTTGTATCTTTGCAGTGCTGCATACATTGCTTTCCTGATCCTTAAGGGGGTTTTACACATAGCGATATCGCTAGCAATATTGCTAAAACATCACTGATTTTGTGACGTTACAGCGATATCGCTAGCGATATCGCTATGTGTGATACTTACCTCCGACCGGCTCCCCCGCTGTCCATCGCTGATCGCGCTAGATCGGGCGGCTCCATTTCTCATCGTCTGCTTCCTGCTGGGCTTCCTGCTGTGTGAGACGAGCGACGCTGGACACAGGCGGGAGGACGTCTGGATCGCTGTGTGTGAAAGGTGAGTATCGTGCGCTGCGTCGCTGCTGCATCGCTGTGAGATCTTCCTGTGTGGAAGCTCACTAGCGATCATTTAGCGATGCACCAGCGATCCTGACCGGGTCGGATCGCTGGTCGGATCGCTGGTGCATCGTTAAATGTAAAAGGGCTGTCCATCAAGATCTGCTCCACTGCACTTCTGCCTCTTTTCCAATCATTTCACCCTGCTCACCCAGACCTAGAGAATCCATCTCACCAGGGGACCCAAAACAAAATGTTTGAAGGGAATCTGCCAGCAGGTTTTTGCTATGTAGTCTAATGTCAGCATAAAATAGGGACTGAGACACATAATTCAGGAATATGTCACTTATAAGGCTGTGTGCTGTTGTTTCCATACAATGAATGTTTTATCACCAGGAGATTATCAGTGCCCAGAGTAGCT
This sequence comes from Dendrobates tinctorius, assembly GCF_039654945.1. Taxonomy (NCBI): domain Eukaryota; kingdom Metazoa; phylum Chordata; class Amphibia; order Anura; family Dendrobatidae; genus Dendrobates; species Dendrobates tinctorius. The sequence goes on along the minus strand of NW_027361827.1, from coordinate 24,400,203 downwards.
CCCTTGTTACACATGGTCCAACCATGCCAACACCTCTGATAAGCAGCTTACTGTCAATAGATAATATACATTGAAAGCTGTGGACAGGGTTAACTTTCTCAGCTCTGCTACATGATACATCTAAGTGTTACATCATTGGAATCACAATCTCTTTCCCTATATTATGCTGCTCTCAGATGAAGTAGCAAAAACCCGGTGACAGATTCCCTTTAATCCATGGATTCCAAAAGTGCATTGGCATCAAAACCGCTACCATTGGATATGAAAGTCTAATACAGACTCCTGCTGTTGCATCTCAATATCCGCTGTTAGCAAAGCCAGGTAGGACTGGGTTAAATATTAGCACTGTGGGTCTTGATTACAAGCACCTGACTAGCTTTGACTAAGTAGCAAAGCATGTGTTCACTTAGAGGGTCAGTCTGCTGGATGGAGCGGAGTCGAGTGTGCTGTTGGTGAGTGATTAGCCAAAATGTGATATGTAGCTTGGAGAGTCTCTCTCTGAATGGAGTCTGCATGTGTCAGCTAAAACATCTAAGCAGTCTGTGTTTGTTGGAGCTGTAGAATAATGTGTGGAAGCTGCAGCCTGTTCAATGTTAACTGTGCCCAGGGACGGCGTTAGGGGCAGGCAGACCAGGCAGCTGCCTAGGGCCCCCGCTCCCCAGGGGCCCCCAGCTAGCGGCACATCATGCAGCCGTTATGGGGCCCCTGTGAGGCCGACTTCCCCCGCCACCGCATTGAACTGTACCGGCATCATAGACGCCGGTAGAGTTCACAGCAATGATGGAGGAGAGAGCGTCAGCTGACGCTCCCTCTCCCATCATTCCCCGCTCTGCCTCTGACACAGCGGGTGCGCAATAATGTCATCGCGCACTCACTGTGTACCAGGCAGAGCAGGAGCCAGGAGCAGGGTGGGCACGAGGAGAAGGTGAGGAGTGTTTTTTTTTAATGCAACAGTGAGTAGTGTACCATGGTGCTGGGCTGGAGGGGGCTGTATACCACTGTGCTGTGGGGAGCTGTATACCATGGTGCTGTGCTGTGGGACCTGTATATCTTGGTGCTGTGCTGGAGGGGGCTGTATACCATGGTGCTGTGCTGGGGGGGCTGTATACCATGGTGCTGTGCTGGGGGGGAGGGGGGCTGTATACCATGGTGCTGTGCTGTGCTGGTGGGAGAGGGGGACTGTATACCATGGTGCGGTGCTGGGGGGTGGCTGTGCTGTATACCATGTGGGGCGGTGCTGGGGGAGAGGGGGACTGTACTCTGCTGTATACCATGTGGGGCTGTGCTGTATACCATGGTGCTGTATTTGGGGAGGGGGGCTGTGCTGTGCTGTATACCATGTGGGGTTGTGCTGTATACCATGGTGCTGCGCTGTATACCATGTGGGGCTGTGCTGTATACCATGTGGGGCTGTGCAATATACCATGGTGCTGTGCTGTATACCATGTGGTGCTGTGCTATATACTATGTGACTGTGTTATATTCCATGGGGGTACATTATAATCTATGGGGAGGCTGTGTTATATAATATAGGGGGCTACATTATATTCTATGGGGAGGTGGGCTGTATTATATTTTATTTGGGGCTACATTATATTCAATGGAGGGCTGTATTATATTTATTATTTTCTATGGGGGGTTATTGTATCATACTCTATGAGGGGGCTACATTATACTATATGAGGAGGCTGCATTGTATTCTATGGGGGGCTAGATTATATTGTATGGGGGGCTTCCTTATACTTTGAGGGGGCTACATTATATTCTATTAGGGCTGCATTGTACTATATGAGGAGGGCTACATTGTATTCTATGGAGGGGCTACATTATACTATATAAGGGGCTGCATTATAATCTATGGTGGGCTGCATTATACTCTGTGAGGGGGCTGCTATATATTCTATGGAGGGGCTGCATTATATTCTATGGGGGGTTACATTATATTCTGTGGGGTGGCTGCATTTTGCTCTAAGGGGTGGCTGCATTATACTATATGTGGGCAGCATTATACTGTATCGAGGACTATGGGGAATACATTATACTATGTGAAGAACTATGGGGTGCATTATACTATGGGAAGTGAATAGTACTACATGGATGACTGGTGGTGTATTATACTATATGGAGCACTATGAGGAGTGTATTATACTATATGGAGGACTGAGCAGTGTATTTTAATATATGGAGGACAATGAGGAGTGTATTATGCTATATGGAGCACTATGAGGAGTGTATTTTACTATATGGAGGACTGAGCAGTGTATTTTAATATATGGAGGACTATGGGGCACATTATATTATATGGAGGACTATGGGGTGTAAACTGCAGATATGCTGCTGATAACATGATACTGTGTGGGGACAGATTGATGCATTAGTGATAGTTCTGCCCCATCATTCTTTCTCAGATGGTGGAATTTAACTACAATCGAAATGCTTCTGTGTGATGTGCAATGTGTTAGCATTTGGGGCCACATTTTAAACTTTGCCTAGGGCCCCACTTTGCCTAAAACCGGCCCTGACTGTGCCCCGAGTTAAATACTACTGTTTGGTGCTAAAAGATGCTGATGCTCAAGCTGAAGGTGACACTGAGACTGTTGGGATCATGCCTCTTCTGTATATGAAGTTTTCACCAGGTGAAAAGACTAATCTTTTCAGGTGTGCCCCCACTGCCACGTGTCCTGCTAAAAGAACTTGTCATGATCTGAAGTGATCTGACAGTTTTAAATCACTGGGTGAACTTTTTTTACTTTGGAAAGTTCCAAGGTGTCTTGACTGTCCCCGGTGGTGGTTTTGATATTGCACTTTAGGTTTTGTGCACTTAATCATGTATCAGGTGTTACACCCTATAAAGGTGTGCTAGAGGTGTGCAATCACTGGCTGTGATATTGTGAGTTTGTATTCACTCTGAGTTGGAGAGCCTGGAGGAAGGATGGAGCTGGTGAGGAGTCCTGCGCAGCTTAGCCGGGGGGACGTGTTTCAGCTATGGTGTCTGGACGAAGGGCTGGCATGGCGTGGTGGGGTCGCAGTGATGGAGTCAGCGGGAAGTGTCTGCATGGTCTGGTGGAGTGGCTACTATGGAGAGTGGCACTCACCATGTGGGACTTGGCCGCTGAGCTGGACTCAAGCATGCTTGACTTCGTGTCAGAGGCTGAACTCATCCTTGGGACTCTGGTTCTAAGCAGCTGCAACTGGTGGTGGACTCTGCTCCAAGGCTGCACTAAGGTGAAGGATCCTGTTATGGTGATGGATCCGGGTGGAGGAGAAGATGCACGCAGGTGGTGGGCTCTGTTGCTGGGAGCGCACGCAGCAGAGCAAAGCTAAGTGGTGTTTCCCCTGTATTGTCTCTTTCCTCATGTGTGTTATTAGTGCAGTGGTGGGATTAGTTTCCGCACCGACCTATTCCCTAGTGAGGGTTTAGGGTCAGGGCGAGCTAGGGCGTTGAGGTACGCGTGCGGTGCCCGGTGCGAAACCGGCATAGGGAATGTTAGGAGTGCAGGGACACTGGCTCAGGGGAGCTCAGGAGGTCTCCAATTCCCTTTTCCCTATTGCAGGGCCCACCATTGTTAAAGTTTCCCAGGTTCCCCCTTTATTATTTAAATGCGCCTTACTGGAGGCGGGGTTTCCAGATTTATTGTATAACGTGTAATACCAAAATTCGCCAGGTGGAGGCGGCGTATCCACCTGCACGTTTTATTATTTAAATGCGCCCCACTGGAGGCGGAGTATCCAGGGTCACGTGTGTTATGGGTCCGCCTTGCGGTAACATCTGCGTCCTGACACACGTGATCATGACATAACTCTTTATTTGCTGTGATACCTTTGTGCATAGAAGAAGCTGTTTTTGATTTTGAAACCTTTGGAGTTTAATGAAAGCAATAAAACTGTACATACCTCTCTATGCACGCATTGTCCTACTCTGCAACTCTCTACCCTAAAGGTCCCGTCTCACATAGAGAGATCGCTAATGCATCACCGATTTTGTGCATCTGCGATCTCACTACATGTGACACGCAGCAGCGACCGGCCCCCCTGTTGGATATCGCTGATCGTGCAGGAATGTCCTGGGCCATTTTTTCATCATCGGCATCCCGCCGGCCAGCTCGCATCGTTGTATTTGATCGCTGGATCGTTGCTGAGTCGCTGAAGAGATCTGCCTGTTTTGCAGCTTACTAGCGATCATTTAGCGATACACCAGCAATCCCTACCAGGTCGTATCATGTCGGGATCGCTGGTGCGTCGCTAAGTGAAATGGGAGCCTAACTGTGAAAATAGCCTTTTCCATCCAGATTCATTGATTTACAGTTGCAGCAATCAGGTTAAGGGCAGAGACAGACTGCCGTATTTCTCGTGCGAGAATCGCATCGCAAACCTCATACTGGCTGTCGGCTCTCCTCACCTGAGCTTGACAGCTGCATGGTAATCCATCACGCTGTCTTGCTCAGGTCAGGAAAGGTGCCAGGCTAGTCCATGAAGATTTCAAAGATTTGAAAATGATGCATGTGGGTAATAAATTTTGGCCAAAATAAAAAATGCTTTCATAATAAAAAATCAAATTTGACCTTTTTGCGACGTTTTAGCACAAAAAGTTGTATGCTCCATCAAGTATTGAAAAATTGGCAAAACAACTTCAGACATATATAATCACTTTGGAAAGGGGGGAGCTATAGTATATTTCATAAAAAAATGTGAGACTTTTAAAAAAAGGTCACAATTAATGACTAAGCCAAAAACATCTGGTAACCCAAAAAAAACTCTGGCAACAATGGTGAACTTTAAAAAACAAGCAAATAAATATAAAATAGACTTTAAAATAGCACAAATTTAAAAAAGAATGAGGCGCAACTAAAAACAGGCAAATAAACAACAAAAACAAGACAAAACATTGCACAAGTACAATAATGAATGGAGCCATTACTCTGGATTTGTACAGCTTGGGTGAACTAAAAAATCTGTACACGCTTCTCTGCTTTCCATGTATCCAAGTGCATATGTGTTTAAACTACTTCTAAGAATGTATTAACGCAATATTATAATTGTTCATTTTTTGGCTGGATATTGACTTTATTGTGTGTCATTGCATTTTTCAATTATTTTTTGCAGTCCACTTTAATATTTGCATGTGGGTTATGCTGTTAATTTATAGCTTTGATCACCCTTTAATTTGTAACTAGCACAAGTTTGTTGTTCTGTGCAACCTTCAAATATTTGTCTTCATGTCTAGAAATGAGTGGCACAGAAGGATTGTCCAGACAGGGGAATGAAGAGCAGCTAAAGCATAAACATTGTAATTGTCAAGTGAGCTTAAAATATCTCCGAGGCAAAGCACCTGCACTGAAGCATGGCACCTGTATTGTGTTAAAAAGCACAGCACACAAAATATCAGCTCAGTTCCTTTATAGCAGGGTACAGAAACTTTTTGGTTTGGGGACACACTGATTTCAATATGGAATACAATCTAAGGACGGTCTCACACGTCCAGATAATTCCGGTACCGGAGAAAACAGTCCCTGAGCTATTCGTGTCTGTGTATCCATGTGGATACATAGGCCATCCGTGTGACATCCGTGTGCTGTCAATGTGTCCATGTGTCACGTTCATGTGGTGTCTGTGTGCTGTCCGTGTGAATACGTATCACACACAAAGGTTTTGACGTCCAAATGAGGGGTTAAGGCATTAATTAAAGGCTTGGAACTGGCAAAGGTGTGATCCATTATTGATTATGGCTTAAAACAGTGCTGAAAATGTTTTGGACAATGATATATCATCTTAGGGGTGTGTGTTAGGACTCCTTTGGCGTCACAAATATGTCTATATGTCTATTGACAATGAGGCGTTGTTGTGGTTGGCATGGCTTGTGTCACGTCGCTTTGGGGTTCGCCAACGTATGCTTGATGAGGAACCACGGCTGCAGCAGAGGCTATGAGTTCACCCTCTACTATTGGTTCATGGGGCATATGGCCATTTTAAAAAATTGTATAATGAACTTCACAGATATACATTGAAGCTTGTTGCTTTTTTTCGTCTTTCCATTACCTGATTTCACAACATACTTCATTTTTTGCGTCCTTACCTTCTCAGACAAGGCACCTGCATGAGACTAAGCATTTTGGATCACCCCCAGGGCTGTGGGATTGCTCAGTACCGGGCCGGTTTCTCAAAGGGAACATGTCACGGTGGCAGTGACCCGGTTCGTGGCCCTGGGTGTCCATGTAAAATAGGTGGAATGGAATAAAGTTTATAGGTAGATAGTTCGTGATGCCACCTGAGGTATCTGGTCAGAAAGAGGACAGATGGTGTGGTGCAGCAAAGATGTAGTAGCTCTCTACAGGCAGAGCTGTAGTCCCAGGGCAGCGATAGAAGAAGTTGAGGTAGATTATGTAGTGTGTAGGCACAGAGATGTAGCAGTGCTGAGTAGGTTGGCGCAGGAAGAAGGCAATGACACAGCTGAATGCAGTTCCGATACTTTATTCACATTTCTGGCATAGACAGATGCCCGCTTCAGTGCCGTGTCCTCCAGGTCAGGGGCTCAGCCAACTCCCAGGCAGATGGAATACACCCTTCCAGCATTCCCTTTCGAATGTGCCTTTTCTGAACGTCTCCTTTCTAGCACTAACCTGAAGTACTTGTAGTTATGAATTACACTCAAGTTCCTCTTTCTTGTTGTTACTTATAACTCCACTCGCATGACAGGCAGCTGTAACCTACTTCGGGGACTCCATTCCATCATGTCCCAGCTCACACACATTGCTGCTTTGTCTTCTAGTCTTAGGTGGGAATAAAGTGGTCTCAAGTTCTATTCCTTCGGTTTCTGCTGTTGGGTCATTAGTATCACACACAGCCTCGGATACCAGCGCCCGGCCTTGGCGCATTAAACTTAGAGAAGGGCCCTGCTCTAGTCTTCGTCCCCAGTCTCTCTCCTTTTCACGTTCCGTACTTTTCTATCTTCCTTCTGAACAACTGATCCTTCTGTTTTCTCTCTCTCCTGCCAGCAGCTCCAGCTCACAGGAGGCTGCTGCATCTGTATCCTTTTCCTCCTTCTCCCCAGTTGGGGAACTGCTCTCTTCCTCCCCCTCCGGGGAGCTGACCCAACTTCCTGTCAGCTTTCCCCTCTTAGTGCAATCGCAATCTAAGCTCTACACACCACCCAGCACCCTTCCTGAACCAAAGCAGCTGCCATAAAGGGTGCGCTGCTGTTCTAAGGTGTCTGTGCTGGATGTAGGTGCTGGAGTCTGGTCAGGTGTTACCATCTTACCTGGGGAGTGGGATACTGCACCTCAGGAGGAGGTGCAGTACCTCTGCAGCGACTGAACCCTCAGGGGCACCACAATTTCTCCTGAAGAGCGTTTGCTAGTAACCTTGAGGTAATTTTTTTGCGCAACACATTATATTCTGCCCATTAACATGCAAACCACCATTGTTGGTTAAGTGGTTAATTTTTTATTGTGTAATTTTTCAGTTCAGTAGGTTAGACAATGACCATAATCGTAACTGACAGACATGTCTTTGTTAACCATTGCTCTAGAAATAAAGGACACCATACACTTGGTATATGTATTATTACAAACAATCATAGGCCCTACAAACCAACTCGTAACATGCCCACTTTGTGAACTGTACCTTATACGTGACACCTGTGTGCTTCATTCATGCGTGGGATGTCATGATCACGTGTGTCAGGACGCAGATGTTTCCGCAAGGCGAACCCATGTGACACACGTGACCCTGGATACACCGCCTCCAGTGGGGCGCATTTAAACAATAAAACGTGCAGGTGGATACGCCGCCTCCACCTGGCGAATTTGGGTATTACACGTTATACATACAATCTGGAAACCCCGCCTCCAGAAAGGCGGATTTAAATAATAAAGGGGGAACCTGGGAAACATTAACAATGGTGGGCCCTGCGATAGGGAATGGGGGACGTGGAGACCTCCTAAGCTCCCCTGAGCCAGTGTCCTTGCACTCCTTACATTCCCTAAACAGGCTCCGCACCTGTCGCCGCATGCGTACCTTAACGCCCTTGCTCACCCTGACCCTAAACCCTCACTAGGGAATGGGTCGGTGCGGAGACTAATCCCACCACTGCACTAATAACACACATGAGGAAAGAGACAATACAGGGGAAACACCACTTAGCTTTGCTCTGTTGCGTGCGCTCCTAGCAACAGAGCCCACCACCTGCGTGCGTCTTCTCCTCCACCCGGATCCATCACCATAACAGGATCCTTCACCTTAGTGCAGCCTTGGAGCAGAGTCCACCACCAGTTGCAGCTGCTTAGATCCAGAGTCCCAAGGAAGAGTTCAGCTTCTGACACGAAGTCGAGCATGCTTGAGTCCAGCTCAACGGCCAAGTCCAACATGGTGAGTGCCACTCTCAATAGTCGCCACTCCACCAGCCCATGCAGACACTTCCCGCTGACACCATCACTGCGACTCCACCACGCCATGCCAGCCCTTCGTCCAGACACCATAGTTGACACTCTTCCCCCCTGGCTAAGCTGCGCAGGACTCCTCACCAGCTCCATCCTTCCTCCAGGCTTCTCCAAAAACACAGTGAACACAAACTCACAATATCACAGGCAGTGATTGCACACCTCTAGCACACCTTTATAGGGTGTCACACCTGATACCTAATTAAGTGCACAAAAACCCAAAGTGCAATACCACAACCACCACCGGGGACAGTCAAAACACCTTTGAACTTAACCAAAGTAAAAAAAGTTCACTTTGTGCTTTTAATACCGCCAGATCCAACACTGGATCATGACATGGGGTTTCTATTGGCCAATACCTACATTTGCTGTTGTTCTGTCCTGTATGACCTTCACTATGTAATAATTTTTTTATTTATCATCATATTCCACAATTGATGGTGATGTTTATACATCAAAACTATGGTTTGGTTTACAGATTCCTAGCTACTGGCCACTCATATTCTTCACTTCATTTTGAGTTCCTCCTTGGCATGTCAACCATATCCGGGATTGTGCACACAACCTGTGATCTGATTTGGTACAAGCTGAAGAGCCGCTTCATGCCTCAGCTGTTATGAATGGGTCACAGAGGAGGATGGCAGGAACAGGCTAAGCCACCAGAAAACCAGAGAGGTTGGTAACTAAGTGGATTGCAGACCCCTGATCCTATCAACACAACTAGCAGTAGCTGTGGAGCGTTCCTACGGTGGTCCTAGATGCTTCATCACAGCCAGAGAACTAACTAAGCCTAAAGCCAGAAAGGTGAAATCTAAACTGCCCCGGAGCAGATCCCCAAAGGAATAGACAGTCCCCAAACATATATGGTCGGTGAGACAAGATGAGACACAAACACAAGCAGAAAACAGACTGAGCAAACGGTGGGGCCCAAGCTGTCTAGACAGGACAGGACAGAAAAGATACTGTCTGCAATCATGCACAAAACCCTAAAAAATCCAACACTTCTGATTTACAAAAAACCTGAGGCCACACGACCTCACCCCCGCTAGATCAGCACTCTGGTATAAACTGGAAGCAAAATAACAGATACTAACAGGGGACTGAGCAAACTGACACAAGCTGTAACATATGGAGCAAGGCCCAGCGCTGCCCCCAGCAGGGAGCACGCTGAACCCTAGCAACAAAGCAGAAAGCAAAAAAAGGCACAACCAGATTAGATGCAAAGGATTAGCAAAAGAATCACTTAACTGAACCATGCAGATCAGGCAGGGGACAAAAGAACTCCAAGTGCACAAAGAGGAAATCACCAGCAACCTCCAAGAGCAGCCAGCTCAATTATATGCTCCCAGCCAGTAATCCCAGGTTCCCAATTATCGTCGTCAGGTGGGGAACTTCCATCAACCTGGCCAGCTCCACTACTCTCAGTAACCACCAGAGGGAGTAGAGGGAGCTTCGGCTCAGAAATCCAAGCAAGGGAATTCACAACACTCAGTCAACCACACAACACTGGTTACGGATTGCCCAGGGTTTCATGTAGGCCACAGAGTTCCCAAATTGCACTGGTGCCCTGGATGGTAAACACATTTGTGTCAAGAAGCCGCCAAACTCTGGGTCTCGTTATTTTAATTGCAAAATTTTTTTTTATGTAGTGCTGCTGGCTGTAGCTGACAGCAACTACTCTTTTGTTCTTGCTGACATTGGGGCATATGGGAGTGCCTCTGATGCTCGCATCTTTAGAGCTTCAAGATTAGCTAGGCGACTTCCTGACACTAATTTAAATCTGCCCCAACCATGTGTGCTTCCTGGAGCGTCGGGCCCACCTGCACCATTTATCACTGTTGCTGATGAGGGTTTTGCGCTCTCAAGGCATGTTCTTCGATCATTTCCACGTCGAAGTTAGAACAACGGGAGGCAAAATTTTAACACTCGACTGATGAAAGCCCGTTGATTGGTTGAGTGTGCTTTTGGAATCTTGACTTCAAGATGGCGTATCTTTGAAACACAAATCCAGATGCATCCAGAAAATGTACAGGCAATCATAAAGGCTGCTTTTTTTTGCATAATTTCTGCCGACAACAAGAAGCAGCCTTGGAAGATGTTGATGATGGGAGAGTGGTTAATGTGGCATTACCAGAGGAAAGCCAACAATCTATTTGCTGATTATTTTTTGACACCTGAGGGTAGTGTGCCATGGCAAATGGAGGAGAACAACTAATGTAAACCTTAAATATGTATTATGTCCAAAAGTGGAATTTGTTTATTTTCATACACCTTTTTTTTGCCTTTTCTTACAAATTTGTTAGGGACTTGCAAGGCAATGAGGACCCTTGACGTGGGTTGCGAGGTTACATTTGATGTGGGTAACTGATACATGGCCGTCTCAGTGCCTTATTGTTCCCCATACCACATTATAATGTGTTTACTGTGTGTGTGATAAATATGCCATGTATTCAAGTATGTATTTGTAATGATATTTGTAGACTATCAACAAATACCTAAGACCCTCACTCATTGTCTGTGTTCTTGAAGGAGAGTGGCTCCCCATGCAATCATCTTGTTCATACCTACTGACCTTGAAATGCCCAAATTCACGAGCATTTTACTACGGTCAATAGTTCTACTCAGTTGAGGCTGTGAGGGGGCACAGCATCAGAGACCTCACTGCTAGTCAATGAAGCAGTGTTTTCCACCACCATCTCCTCCTTTCCCATTACTTTTCAGCCGGGACGGATTAATATTAGCACCATCCTGGTTGTAAAGTGTTTATGGGCCAGATATGGATTACTTCGTGGGACATAATGGTGGACAGGTATGGTTTATTACTTGTTTGTTTTGTAAGGTTGTTTTTTGGTCAGATCAAGGACATATTTTCACACTTACATATTTTTTTCCAAATAAACAAGACAGATTAACACTTAACAAATATGTGTTTTATTTTTAATACAACACATGTATTCATCTGAGGGTGTTGCAAAACAAAACACAAATTGTGCAAAATATAATGAAGGTATACTACTTATTTAGGCTCTTTCTAAATCAACTAAGTCACCATGACTTGAGAAAGATTCGTCCATGGTATTTTCTGCGCTTCCACATTCAGGTCTGGAGGACTGTGTGGCCATTTGTCCTGTAGACATTGTGGGTTGGCGTGTGGTTGTTTGAGGAGGTTGAGTAGGCAAAATTTCTGGTGTACCAGATGTAGATGGGGGATAAGTTTGTGTTTTGTAAGACTCACCCAAAAATGTTTGTGAAACACTTTGTGTCTGAGGTAAAGTAGGTTGTGAGTCAGCAATCTGGCTCAGATGTGATTGTGAACTACTATAGTTATCACCTCTTATCACCTCTGTGCTGACCAAATTGGCTCACCAAAGGTGTCTGGTGCCTTGAGGGCAGATTGTAGGTCTGTGGCATAGCAAAATTACCCCCACTACTAACCCCCAAAGACATGCTGGAGGAGATTGGTTCAGAATTTTGGCTGTATGAGGTGCTGGGATCAGACATTTGCCAATATTGCTGGCTGCTGGCACGGACATGAGGCACTGAGGCAGGATCAGACATGTGCCCATATTGCTGGCTACTGGCACAGGCATGAGGCAAGATCAGACATTTGCCCATATTGCTGGCTACTAGCACGGGCATGAGGCACTGAGGCAGGATCAGACATGTGCCCATATTGCTGGCTACTGGCACGGGCATGAGGAACTGAGGCAGGATCAGGCATGTGCCCATATTGCTGGTTACTGGCACAAGCATGAGGCACTGAGGCAGGATCAGACATTTGCCAATATTGCCTGCTACTAGCACGGGCATGAGGCAGTGAGGCAACGATCTGCAGAATTTTCAGTTGTCATGGAATTTAATATAGCTAAAACTCTAGCATCAATGAGCTCTGGCAACATACAGTGGGGAAAAAAAGTATTTAGTCAGTCAGCAATAGTGCAAGTTCCACCACTTAAAAAGATGAGAGGCGTCTGTAATTTACATCATAGGTAGACCTCAAACTGAGAAAAAAAAATCCAGAAAATCACATTGTCTGTTTTTTTTTCATTTTATTTGCATATTATGGTGGAAAATAAGTATTTGGTCAGAAACAAGCAATCTTGATTTCTGGCTCTCACAGACCTGTACCTTCTTCTTTAAGAGTCTCCTCTTTCCTCCACTCATTACCTGTAGTAATGGCACCTGTTTAAACTTGTTATCAGTATAAAAAGACACCTGTGCACACCCTCAAACAGTCTGACTCCAAACTCCACTATGGTGAAGACCAAAGAGCTGTCAAAGGACACCAGAAACAAAATTGTAGCCCTGCACCAGGCTGGGAAGACTGAATCTGCAATAGCCAACCAGCTTGGAGTGAAGAAATCAACTGTGGGAGCAATAATTAGAAAATGGAAGACATACAAGACCACTGATAATCTCCCTCGATCTGGTGCTCCACGCAAAATCCCACCCCGTGGGGTCAGAATGATCACAAGAATGTGAGCAAAAATCCCGGAACCACGCGGGGGGACCTAGTGAATGAACTGCAGAGAGCTGGGACCAATGTAACAAGGCCTACCATAAGTAACACACTACGCCACCATGGACTCAGATCCTGCAGTGCCAGACGTGTCCCACTGCTTAAGCCTGTACATGTCCGGGCCCGTCTGAAGTTTGCTAGAGAGCATTTGGATGATCCAGAGGAGTTTTGGGAGAATGTCCTATGGTCTGATGAAACCAAACTGGAACTGTTTGGTAGAAACACAACTTGTCGTGTTTGGAGGAAAAAGAATACTGAGTTGCATCCATCAAACACCATACCTACTGTAAAGCATGGTGGTGGAAACATCATGCTTTGGGGCTGTTTCTCTGCAAAGGGGCCAGGACGACTGATCCGGGTACATGAAAGAATGAATGGGGCCATGTATCGTGAGATTTTGAGTGCAAACCTCCTTCCATCAGCAAGGGCATTGAAGATGAAACGTGGCTGGGTCTTTCAACATGACAATGATCCAAAGCACACTGCCAGGGCAACGAAGGAGTGGCTTCGTAAGAAGCATTTCAAGGTCCTGGAGTGGCCTAGCCAGTCTCCAGATCTCAACCCTATAGAAAACCTTTGAAGGGAGTTGAAAGTCCGTGTTGCCAAGCGAAAAGCCAAAAACATCACTGCTCTAGAGGAGATCTGCATGGAGGAATGGGCCAACATACCAACAACAGTGTGTGGCAACCTTGTGAAGACTTACAGAAAACGTTTGACCTCTGTCATTGCCATCAAAGGATATATCACAAAGTATTGAGATGAAATTTTGTTTCTGACCAAATACTTATTTTCCACCATAATATGCAAATAAAATGAAAAAAAAAACAGACAATGTGATTTTCTGGATTTTTTTTTCTCAGTTTGTCTCCCATAGTTGAGGTCTACCTATGATGTAAATTACAGACGCCTCTCATCTTTTTAAGTGGTGGAACTTGCACTATTGCTGACTGACTAAATACTTTTTTTCCCCATTGTACGTGGCTCTTCATGTCGCCTGGTTCGTCTATCTCAGAGAGTGTGTGCAAGATACCGAGATAGATTGGATGTTGATGCCTGTGGGGCTGGGGCTGCTGTTTGGAATGTTGTTGGGGTGGTTGCTTGTGTGCTTCCATGACCAGCATCAGTGGAGGGTGGAGGCTTCAGCAGCATCAGACACCTGTTCATCAGGCTGTGTTGCTGGAGTCGGGTCCGCTAGGATTTTGGTCTCCGATGCAGAGGTACATGCAGGGGTGCACCTATAATGAGGCAAGTTGAGCCTGTTGCCTCAGGCGGCAGGCAGCTGCTGTGCACAGGGGGCGGCATATGCACTCTGCTACCCGCAGCACCTACAATTTAGCCTCTGCACGCTACCCGCAGCACCTACAATTTAGACTCTGCACGCTACCCGCAGAACCTACAATTTTGCCTCTGCATGCTACCCGCAGCACCTACATTTTAGCCTCTGCACGCTACCCGCAGAACCTATAATTTAGCTGCTGTGTGCTGCTTGCGACCCTGGTGGATGTTGAAACGGGACATGTGAAGTCAGAGAGGCGAGTGCTTACAGTGTGCACTGCCATCTGTGAGATATACTAACTGGAGAGCGATATACTTGAATTGCTCCGGTGTGTGTTAGCTGGAAAGGCAGAGCGCTTTTTAGGTGTGGTGCCGGTGAGCCCCGATTCATACCACATAGCGGTCGAGGATAGATAATCTTGATTTCTGGCTCTCACAGACCTGTAACTTCTTCTTTAAGAGTCTCCTCTTTCCTCCACTCATTACCTGTAGTAATGGCACCTGTTTAAACTTGTTATCAGTATAAAAAGACACCTGTGCACACCCTCAAACAGTCTGACTCCAAACTCCACTATGGTGAAGACCAAAGAGCTGTCAAAGGACACCAGAAACAAAATTGTAGCCCTGCACCAGGCTGGGAAGACTGAATCTGCAATAGCCAACCAGCTTGGAGTGAAGAAATCAACTGTGGGAGCAATAATTAGAAAATGGAAGACATACAAGACCACTGATAATCTCCCTCGATCTGGTGCTCCACGCAAAATCCCACCCCGTGGGGACAGAATGATCACAAGAATGGTGAGCAAAAATCCCAGAACCACGCGGGGGGACCTAGTGAATGAACTGCAGAGAGCTGGGACCAATGTAACAAGGCCTACCATAAGTAACACACTACGCCACCATGGACTCAGATCCTGCAGTGCCAGACGTGTCCCACTGCTTAAGCCTGTACATGTCCGGGCCCGTCTGAAGTTTGCTAGAGAGCATTTGGATGATCCAGAGGAGTTTTGGGAGAATGTCCTATGGTCTGATGAAACCAAACTGGAACTGTTTGGTAGAAACACAACTTGTCGTGTTTGGAGGAAAAAGAATACTGAGTTGCATCCATCAAACACCATACCTACTGTAAAGCATGGTGGTGGAAACATCATGCTTTGGGGCTGTTTCTCTGCAAAGGGGCCAGGACGACTGATCCGGGTACATGAAAGAATGAATGGGGCCATGTATCGTGAGATTTTGAGTGCAAACCTCCTTCCATCAGCAAGGGCATTGAAGATGAAACGTGGCTGGGTCTTTCAACATGACAATGATCCAAAGCACACCGCCAGGGCAACGAAGGAGTGGCTTCGTAAGAAGCATTTCAAGGTCCTGGAGTGGCCTAGCCAGTCTCCAGATCTCAACCCTATAGAAAACCTTTGGAGGGAGTTGAAAGTCCGTGTTGCCAAGCGAAAAGCCAAAAACATCACTGCTCTAGAGGAGACCTGCATGGAGGAATGGGCCAACATACCAACAACAGTGTGTGGCAACCTTGTGAAGACTTACAGAAAACGTTTGACCTCTGTCATTGCCAACAAAGGATATATCACAAAGTATTGAGATGAAATTTTGTTTCTGACCAAATACTTATTTTCCACCATAATATGCAAATAAAATGAAAAAAAAACAGACAATGTGATTTTCTGGATTTTTTTTCTCAGTTTGTCTCCCATAGTTGAGGTCTGCCTATGATGTAAATTACAGACGCCTCTCATCTTTTTAAGTGGTGGAACTTGCACTATTGCTGACTGACTAAATACTTTTTTTCCCCACTGTATATGATGTATACAGACTGCTCTCTATACATCATGTAGGTGATACTGCTCTATATACTGTACATTATATAGGTGATACTGCACAGTATTTCCTATACATTGTATATACAGCATTCTGTGTACATTTTATAGGCAATACTGCAATTATACACAGCAGTTGCTGTAATATAGATGTAATATATTAAAGACGTTTTGGCACAACTTCAAAATGGTGGTGCACAAGTAGGATCCCAATCCATATACTAGTATAGAAGAACTTGGCACACACCCGTGAATGATTGCAAGTGAAAAGGGAGTGTTTTAATAAGATACAGTACATACAGTAAACGTTTCGGTCACAGTGACCTTCGTCAATGTACTGAAAATAAAAATTACAAAATTTCAAATAAATCAAACAAAGTATATACAATGTGGATAATCTTGGGTACAAGTATATGGAAAAATTGAAATGATGCCGTATACCAATAACAGCTTATAGCAAAGATTGTAATACAAGATTTGATGATCACAGACACCCTGAAAGACTCAAAATTATATGTACGCACGTACCTATATAGTGTACTGACTGCACTTGTATATAGGGCAACCTGTTCTATAAAGAGAAGATATTATTTTGTAGATGTTTATTATGACTGCCTATACCTAAGTCACCATGTGCCCATGATATCAAAAAGGTGCTACATACCATAAGGAATAATGCTAGACCATGGAGGGTTAATTTGTCTCCTTAAAAAGAGCCTGAAAAAAGAGGTATTAAAGTGACCTATTTTCGCCATGCTGCTGGTCCAGAAGTGTGTGACAGCAATAAGGTATCTTACCGGTGGTGATAACGTGGAACAATAACTAGCCTGGACGCGGTTTCCACCGCTTGTCTCCCGTGATGTGAGGGGTGCGCAGGACCGTGTTATATACTCGGTGATAATCACCGGAAGTTCTAGGGCGGAAGTCCCTTTGCGTGCGGTCCAGCAGTACGCTCCAGTGTGTTCCACAGACAGGAAGGACGTGGACAAGGGGCGTGTTCAATATCTGTCAATCATGGATTACCAATGCAGGCTCTGCTATGTTTAGCCTGCTGATGTGTCAGGTTGTGACTTAGTGCAGCGGTACAAAGGCTCTCTATCATTGTGCTGATCAAGTGGGAAGGTGATCATTGTGATTCCATGTTTTACTGAGAATAAGTTCAATTCCGGGGATTCTGTAATGGAGATTAATAATATTAGTATGGTGTACATTATAGCTATAATGCCGAAGAAACCTCTAACATTATAGCACAATCCACTCTATCTTCTGATTTTCTTAAAATTCCCCCCAAGGAAACACGGGGACGGGATCTAGAGAGGGAACTCAGACGGTGCACTAATTTCGAACTTCATTGTGCTACGCTCACTGAGTATCTAAAAGTGCAAAGGATACCTAGGGGTCTACGCGTTCCTTTACGACCCACCCTCTTTAGTGACTCTCAGGATTTTTGCTCACGCTTTGAACAAATTATTAATAAATGTTCTTTTGATCTCATAACTCTCACGGTAGAGCATCTTCACCGAGGAATCACCAAGTGTAAAGAAGAGATCAAGAACATTGAGAGCCAATTAACCTCTTCCATTCCTATAGAAGAATTCAACACCCTGAAGACCAAGATAAATGGGATTATAGAACAGCATCGGCGGGATACGGAAGCAAGAAAAAAAAACAAATTTGCCAGAGACACAGAAGATTACGAACTTAATAGGGTCTATAAATGGCGGGAATCTTCCAACTCTGTAAATCTCTTTCCACGTTCCAACTACAGGTCTTCAACAGATATCTCCACGTCCGGATCAGACCACGAGAGACATTCTCCTATGAACTGTTTTTTAGGACAAAGACGTCGACCTACCAGAAGAAGAGGACCCGTAGAGGAAAAAGATCCACGGAGAAACATGGACTACAACCGAGTGACTCGCTCCCAGGTAACAACCCGCTTGTAATTAATTTGTCATCCAAAAGTCTTAGTATAGCGGAACATCAGTTACTACAAAAGGGCCTTTCCTTTTGCCCAAGTTATAAATTTAATACATTTAACTTGATATGGACCTACAAAGGTTCTACAGATTACTTAGACTGAAATTACAATTTTCTGACAAGGATAGGAGTATCGGTCCTGTTACCACTTCATCCGACATGGTTATTTCTTCAGACAGTTTAGGCCTCAGAAACAAAAGCAATTACAGGCCCCCTCCAGGTTCCCATGTGTTAGAGACATTTATCTCTTTTGTTAATGGTACATTTGAGGGACTAAGGGATGATATCAATAGGGGCACGGTTCACTTTCCTAGAAACATGTCGGGGTTGGATCAACAAGCATTAGGTAACTTACAGGATAACAAGGACATAATTATTAAACCCGTGGACAAGGGGGGAGCAGTTGTAGTCCTTGACAAATCGATGTACTTGAAAGAGATATACCGTCAGTTGGGGGATAAATCTACATATCAACCATTAAGGGGCGATCCCATTCATGAAATAAAAAACCTTTTTCAAGAAATTTTCTTGAAATATACCAACAGAGGAGTTCTTGATAAAAAAACTTGCGAATATCTCACAAAACAATATCCCATCACCCCAGTATTTTATGTACTACCTAAAATACATAAAAGCCTTGACAACCCGCCTGGTAGACCCATTGTGGCCTCCACAGACTGACTCTATTTTTTCGCCTGTTTCAAAATATCTCGAAAAAATCTTAACCCTCCTCATAAGACGCACAACTTCCTTTATACTAGATACGGGAGCATTTCTTGACCAAATACGTAATTTAGGCCAGATCCCTAATGAAGCCCTATTGGTCACTTTTGATATCAAAGACCTGTACACGTCAATACCACACACGGAAGGTCTAAGATCAGTACGTAGATTATTGAAATTGTCACAATTTTACCCAGAACAGGTGAACCTATCCTGTGACCTACTTTCTGTCCTCGTCACAAAAAACTATTTTTTATTCGAGGATGCTTTTTATTTACAAATTAAAGGCACAGCTATGGGCTCAAATACAGCGCCCCCGTATGCCAACTTCTATGTGGCACATTATGAGGAAGACGTAATCTATATGGATGACCTTTTCCGCACACATGTTGTGATGTGGAAAAGGTATATCGATAACATATTCTGCATTTGGGGGGGCAATTAAACATTAAACTGTTTCTTTTCTCGCCTACGTTCCTCCTGGCCTGGTCTGGATTTTACGATGTCATATAGTTACCGAGAGATCAATTTCCTGGATACCCTTGTCATCAAAGATGAAACTGGCAGTCTTTCAACTGATATTTATGTCAAACCCACAGATCGGAATAGTCTGCTCCACTATGAGAGCTTCCATCCTACTAAAATGAAAGACGCCATAACTAACTCTCAAATGAAAAGGGTTGAAAGAATAGTGTCCGATCAACAAATTCGAGAACAACGTATGGAAGAGATGCGCCAAAAATTGTAGAAAGGGGATACCCCAAAAAATCTATGGTCCCCTCCACCACCCCACCTAAATCAAATATGAATCATCATATCCCCTTCATTCACGATTACCACCCCCTGGCATACCGCCTCCATACCAGCATACGTAGACATTGGCACCTTCTCAGCACAGCACATCCGAACATCAAGGAATTTAAAGAACCTTTCCTACCCTGTTTTAGGCGCCCACGCAATATACGTGACCATCTAATAAGAGCAGATATTGGCTCATCACAGCCCTCCAAAAAACAGCACTTCCTCATGAATCCAAAATTTGGTACCTTTCCTTGCCTACAGTGCACACAGTGCAATAATGTACTCAAAGGCAACCAATTCCTTCATCCTTACACTGGCAAAAGATATAATATCAAGGACTTTTATACCTGTAGCACGTCTTTTGTGGTATATCTGATTAAATGTCCCTGTGGGCTACTCTATGTAGGAGAAACCACACAGCCCATCAGGGACCGGATTTCTAGACACAAATCCACAATCAGGTGTAAAAACTTACTTCTTTTTGAGGATCCGCCAAAAGTTGCTGTCCGTCACCACCCTCAAAGTTTTCAAAACGGAGCTTGTAACATTTTTTTCTCTGGCGGATCCTCCAGACACTCATTTAACCCGAAATTCTCTCTCTCTCTCTCTCCCCTCCCCCCCCCGTCTGACTTTTTGGCGGATTTGAACTGATGCAAAAAACTGAAGTGTGAAAGAGGCCTAAGCTGTTATTGGTATACGGCATAATTTCAATTTTTCCATATACTTGTACCCAAGATTATCCACATTGTATATACTTTGTTTGATTTATTTGAAATTTTGTAATTTTGTAATTTTTATTTTCAGTACATTGACGAAGGTCGATGTGACCGAAGCGTTTACTGTATGTACTGTATCTTATTAAAACACTCCCTTTTCACTTGCAATCATTCGGGTGTGTGCCAAGTTCTGCTGTAATATAGATGGACTGCTGTGTATAATTGCAGTGTCACCTACATAACATATATACAAACATACGGAAGCAAATGCCAAATATTTATTTAAAAAGTAGATAAATCTTTATCGAACAAAAAAATTACATAAAATGTAAAATTTCAATGGGAAAAATAAGTTACAAAACAGATCTGCAAACACAGGGGTTGCTATACCTAAAGTATATGGTATGTTTGGTATCACTTTTTAGAAGTAATTAAAATCCTTTTTATACAAAGGATGAAAAGGTGGTATAAAATAAGCAAAAAAGGACTAATTTAACCCATATTCATTACATCAACAAAAGGGGTTAGACTCTCTCAGGACATACTGTATATTTGCACGGTTAATTGTGGAAGTGCCACTAATAGCTAGGGTGGAAGTGCCACTAATAGCTAGGGCATCTTTCGTTTGCTTGTATAACATATAGACAGCAGTCACAGTATCACCTGTATAATGTATATACACCAATCTGTATACATTATATAGGTGATACTGCTGTATATACATTATATAAGTGATACTGCGACTATACACAACAGTTGCAGTATCACCTATATAATGTATATACAGCAGTCTGACTGTGATAGGAGACACCGCATGTGCTGCATATATATCACATTGAGACTACTGCATATACATTATTTACATGATACTACAACTGCTGTGTGTAGCCGCAGAATCACTTATATAATGTATATACAGAAGTGTCACCTATATAATGTATATAGATTGGTGTATATACATTAGGTGATACTGTGAATATTGTATATATGTCATGTAGGTGACATTGCAATTATGCACAGCAGTCTATCTATATTACAGCAACTGCTTTGTATAATTGCAGTATCACCTACTGTATATAATGTGTACAGAATGCTGTATATACAATATATAGGTGCTACTCCTGTATATACAGTACAAGATATAGGAAATACTGTGCAGTATCACCTATACAATATATATAGAGATGTAGCGGTATGACCTACATAATGTACAGTGAGCATATCATCCTACAAAATGGAGAACAGGAGCACATAGCTCAAAAGAAAGAAAATAGTACATAAAATTGCCAAAGTCAGTATAAAAATGTACAAAAGTCTTTATTATTCAATTACTCACATACAAAAGGTATGGGAATAAATAGCCACAAACTACAACAACAGGACGAGAATAAGAGGGGTAGGAAACTAGGTGGCACTGGTCACATTGAGCCTCTCATGCTTTTTACTGGTGTATAATCATATGCCCTGAGCACCCCTTAAAGAGGGCCAGCCCCAGACAACAGGGTACAAACAAATCACTATTACTATCAGTCCAAGTGGACAATTATATACGTAAAGTTAATGATGTCCCTGTGCCAAGCAGTGCGGAGGATCAGAATACACTGAGGAGATCAGAGCAGCGGGGTTTGGGGAGAAGAATTATATGGGGCCCATTATGCTGTGTGAAGTAATATATGGGGCCCAATATACTGTATGCAGTAATATATGGGGCCCATAATACTGTATGGAGCATTATGTGGGGATAGGGGATGACTTTCTGTTTGTTGTGGATCTGACCGCTGGGACCCTCATGATCCTGGGAAACGTAGCTTTGAAGAGCACCATGTAAATGGAGCTGTGGTCAGTCATACGCACTGTGGCGCCATTCACATGGTGCTCTTCAAATAACTCCTTTAAGAGAGTGATGAGGGAACGACAAATTATAGCAAAAATTCACTGATCGGGGCTGATGAATGCTATAGTTTGTGGGCTGGTGTACAGGGCCAGTTTTAGGCAAAGTGGGGCCCTAGGAAAAAGTTTAAAATGGGGCCCCAAATGCTAACATATTGCACATCACATAGAAGCATTTCGGTTGTATTTACATGCGCTGAGTTTAGGCCGCTAAATGAGTGTGATCGGCTTCTTTCTACTGGCTGAGCAATAATGATGGGGACAGAACAATCACTATTAGATCAATCTGTCCCCATACAGTATCATGTTATCCACAACACATCTACAGTTTACACCAGCGATGTGCTGCTGAGAACAATGATTTTTGTTCCGGCATAAACAATCCAATCACTCAATGAATATGCAGCATTTTCCTTGTTTATTATAATATACCCCATAGTCCTCCATATATTATAATGTGCACCACAGTCTCCATATTGTAAAATACAAACCCCATAGTCCTACATATAATATAATATGACCCATAGTCCTCCATATAGTATAATACACTACCCATAGTCCTCCATATAATATAACGTGTCGCATAGTTCTCCATATATTACTATGCACCCCATAGTCCTCCATATAATATAATGTGCCCCACAGTCCTCCATATAATATCATACACTCCCCATAGTCCTCCATATAGTATCAAACACTCCCCATAGTCCTCAATATAGTATAATACACTCCCTATAGTCTTCCATATATTAAAATACACTCCTCAGTCCTCCATATAGTATAATACACTTCCCATAGTGCTCCATATAGTATAATACACTCTTCATAGTGCTCCATATAGTATAATACACTCCCTATAGTAATTCATATAGTATAATACACTTCCCGTAGTGCTCCATATAGTATAATACACTTCCCATAGTGCTCCATATAGTATAATGCACCGCCATAGTCATCCATGTAGTACAATTCACTTTCCATAGTATAATGCACACCATTGTTCTTCATGTAGTATAATGTATTCCCCTTAGTCCTTGATATAGTATAATGCATCTATCCCACAGAGTATAATGCAGCCACGCCATAAAATATAATTTAATCCCCATAGAACATAATGCAGCCCCTCCATACAATATAAGGTAGCCCTTCACAGAATATAATGCAGCCCCTCCATAGAATATAATGCAGCTGTGACGTCCGTCTGCAAGTCTGGGCTGCAGTAAGAAAGCAGTATATATGTAGTATGTATGTAGTATGTATGTTGTATGAATGTAGTATATGTGAAGTATGTATGTAGTATGTAGTACGTATGTATGTTGTATGAATGTTGCATATATGTAGTATGTATTTAGTATGTATGTTTTTTTTTTTTTACATTCAACACATTAGCCGGATGATGGGACTACTACTGTCCCATCATTGGCTAATGTGTCAATCACTGTCATTGTAGCAGGCATCGCCTGATGGGACTTGTAGTCCCATCGGACGATGCCTGCACACACACACAACCCCCGGCAGGCCCGCACAGACCCCCGGCAGGCCGCACAGACCCTCGGCAGGCCCGCACAGACCCCCGGCAGCCCGCACAGACCCCCGACAGGCCCGCACAGACCCCCGGCAGCCTGTACAGACCCCCGGCAGGCCCACACAGACCCCCGGCAGCCCGCACAGACCCCCGGCAGCCCATACAGATCCCCAGCAGGCCCGCACAGACCCCCGGCAGACCGCACAGACCTCCGGCAGGCCCGCACAGACCCCCGAAAGGCCCGTACAGACCCCGCCCGCGCACACACACACGCACAGTCTCCGCCCACGCACCGCCCACACTCTTCCCCCTCCCGAACTGGATATGCAAGGAAAGAAAGGGTTTAATTTCATTCTGATATTTGTGCCCCATTGACTTGCATGGGTTTCCGGTATCGGAATCGGCGATACCCGATATTTTTGGGGTATCGGTCCGATCCAATCCGATCTGATATTTCCCGATATCAGAAGGTATCGCTCAACACTAGTCACGAATCATTCATTTATAAACTTTATTTCCAACTCAATCCCTTTTACATGGGCAACCAGGGCCACGGACTGGGTCATCGCGGCTGTGACATTCCCATCTGAGAAATATGTAAATATATGCAAAACACAAGCCGCGGAGACACCATCACATGTTTCTCAACGCAAGCAATGACTAGCCAGGTCTTTCCCCGGGAGGGAACAACCACATGAAGGGCAGTCTCCAATGAAGGAAACCACCTATGCCAAAACATGGTATCCATCCACAGACAGCTGTTTCGGGGTATTGCCCCTCATCAGTGTGGAGTAGGAAACTGGCCAGTAGGAGCAATGCCTAGTAGAAGACTGTGAAAAATGAGGATGAATGAACTCATGGAGATCAACATCCAACACTGCGGAGACACCATCACATGTTTCTCAACGCAGTGATTCTAGGGCAATGCCCCCACCCTTATGGGAAATATGTAAATATATGCAAAACACAAGCCGCGGAGACACCATCACATGTTTCTCAACGCAAGCAATGACTAGCAATGACTGGCTAGTCATTCCTTGCATTGAGAAACATGTGATGGTGTCTCCGCGGCTTGTGTTTTGCATATATTTACATATTTCCCATAAGGGTTGGGGTATTGCCCTAGAATCACTGCGTTGAGAAACATGTGATGGTGTCTCCGCAGTGTTGGATGTTGATCTCCATGAGTTCATTCATCCTCATTTTTCACAGTCTTCTACTAGGCATTGCTCCTACTGGCCAGTTTCCTACTCCACACTGATGAGGTGCGGAGTTTCCTGAATACCTTGAGTGTTGTCTCTTGGCCTTCCGGCATCGCCACTTCGGTGGCTTAAGCCGGTCGCTGCTTTTGGGAGATAGCCAGGAGGTTTCGGGGAGGAAATCCTTGGAGCTGTGGACGATGGGAGTCCGACTTCAACTCTCTGGGACCGGTGATAGCCGGGTCAAAAATGGGTTCAGGATTGACATCGCTGAAGATAAGAAGTTGCATTTTTCCCTGGGATATTTGGTCAACATGGTGTTTTATGACATCCTGAAGATTCGGAAGTCCGATGTAATATGCCTGCAGGAGTTTAGGAGAGAAGGCAGGTATGTACTGGTGCTATCTTCTATGGCGGCTTGCCAGAATTTGTTTACTGCCCTGAAAAATGGAGTGGCAAATCCTTTGCTGGAAGGTCTTACCTTTACTGTGCTGTACTCTAAGGGAGATATCCCACTTGTAGTATTCATGCACAACCCTTTTGTTTCCCTGGAGGACATTGCTTTATTTTTGAAAAGACATTGCATTTATGTTCAGTACTCCCACAGAGTCCTGAATATAGAAGGGCTCTGGACTGGGAAGTACAAATTTTTTGTGAGATTTGGGATGGATCCCCAAGGCCCGGGAAGCATCCATTACCTCCCTCTTAATTTTTCAATTGGGAAAAATACTGTTTTTTTGTTCTTTCCAGATGCCCCGATGTATTGCAGGAGGTGTAAAAATTTCGGGCATACCCAGGATAGTTGCAAGGAGATGCCAACTTGCAGAAATTGCAATGCTTCTGGCCATATGGCAAAAGACTGCACAAATCCTGTTATGTGTAATGCTTGTGGTGAGGAGGGCCATAAGTATCGGGACTGTAAGGCCAGGATCAGTCCTAGGTCTTACTCTGAGGTCTCAGGTGGGGCAGCTGCACCCCCTGCTGCTGTTGTTGACATTCCACAGGTTTCAGACTCGGAACTTATTGAGGAACCTGAAATCATGGAGGCACATGAGGAGGCGCTGCCCCAAACGGAGTCTCCCAGCCCAGAGGTGGCAGTTTTGGAAGCTACTGATGTTGAATGTGAGCTCCCTCTTCAGTCTGATGTCTGTGGGGAGGGGGAGTTGGAGAGTACTCTTGGCAATACCCCCAGTGTATCTTGGTTTGCTACTGAGGAGGAGTTGGCCAGTTGTGGAGATCAAGGTGACTTCACTCTTGCGAGGTCCTCTGAGGATGAGGAGCCTGGAAATTCCTGTAAGAAGCCCAGAACGGATTGGGCAGACCCCGGTGAAGTTGGTTTAAGTCCGGTGAGTGAACGTAGTTACCCTCAGAATGTCTTCTCTCCTGACACCAATGCTTTTTTAGGCATTCCCGCAGACGTAAACAGATTCAAGGAGTTGCAGTTCCAGATGGAAGACGAAAACGGCTGAAGAGGAAGTGGCGTGTTTGTCGTCATGTAAATAACACAGTCATGTTATGGCTCCCCAAGCTGGTTGGGGCATTGCGTCCCTGAATGTCAGGCAAATTAGATCCAAATTCAGGAGGGCAATCGTTCTAGATTATATTAAACAGATGAATGCTCACATCTTTTGTCTTCAGGAATGTGGGATTGTGGACGCTCCAAGCGATAAGGACTGGCCTTACGGACAGCATGTATGGTCTGGCTCATGTGTTAATAGGAATGATGGTGTAGGGATATTAATGGGTAACAGGGAGATTAGTTTAGATAGCTACACGGTGGTAGAGGTGGGTAGATGTATAATTGCACATGTTATGTATAGGGGGTGGCGGGCTAGAATTATTAATGTGTACTGTCCATCAGGACACGACAGGAAAATGTAGCGTCTGGCTCTTTTGGAAAAATTAAGTTTGTTTCTTCCGGGCAAAATGCCTACAGTTTTAGTTGGAGACTTTAATTGCACCACAGAAGGGAATTGTGACATAACTGGTAAAAAGTTATCCAATCTTATTTCTGATTTTTCCCTTCTAGATGCTGCTGCTCTGAAATTTGGCATCCCACCACCGCCAACGTACCATGCTGATAAGGGTGGTATTGCATCCAGGATAGATAAAATGTTGTTTTCCAAAAATATGTTGTGTATGAATTTTGAACAAAATGCTGTACCTTTTTCTGATCATGAGTGTTTGAGAGGTGTGTTTAGTGCGATTGATGACCGTGTGTATGGGGGTGGGGTTTGGAAGCTGAATGTAAGATTGTTAGAAGATGAGGATGTGATGAATGAATTAAAAATAAAGTATAAAGAGTGGAGAGTATGTAAGAGGGATTTTGCGTGTGTACTGGAATGGTGGGACTGGGTTAAGGTGTGTTGCAAAAAATTCTTCAAAAAGTGGGGCTATAAAAAAGCTGCTATTTATCGGAGTAGATTTAATGATTTAAACAGGTGCTTAGGCTACTTTCACACATCAGGTTTTCGGCGTCAGGCGCGATCCGGCGTCGTGCCGGAACGCCGGATCCGGCAAATGTTTAGTAAAACCGGATGTGACGGATCCGGTTTTCTGCCGGATCCGTCTTTTTCTTGACAGACAAAACCGGATCCGTCTCATCCGGTTCATCCGTTTTTCTATCCGTTTTTCGACGGATTACGCCGGATCCGGTTTTTAAAATTGACCCTTGTGGCCTTCCGAACGGGATTGGCTACTGGAAAACTATATATAGCATGTTCCTACAGCCCTTCTTTGACAGGTTGTAGAGGAGAAAGTGCAGGTTGGAGAGAAGAGCAAGTTTACTGGCGAAGATGGATGTTGTCATTGGAAATATTTTGAAGAATTTGGCGGATTTTACAGCGGAGGCAAATTGTTTGAGGGTGATTGTTCTGGAGAAGGAGAGAGCGAGACAGCAGCGCATCAGGCATCGTAGACGACGTTTGTGGATCCACCCCATCACAGCCAAGAGAATGACGCGTGGGGTCTATTCTACACTATGCATGGACCTTCGACGAAACCCGGATACATTTTTTGGATATGTTAGGATGAAAATGGAGAATTTTGATTACTTGGTGGAGCGCATTGCACACCTCATAAGAAAAGCGGACACCTATTGCCGCTTCTCCGTTTCACCCGCAGAGCGTCTGATGGTGACTTTAAGGTAAGCCACATTTATTGGATATGATCGCATCAGAGCACACTTTCACTGCAATCTTGTTGGTGGTAATTTGTATCTTCAAGTGTTAGGTCAGTTTTGGTATGTAATGCTGTGATTTAAAACTAATTTATTGTTTGTTAATTCCCCACAGATTTCTTGCAACTGGAGAATCCCTTTCGTCACTGCATTTCCAGTACAGACTCGGGATTTCCACCATATCTGGAATTGTGAAGTACACATGCCGTGCACTGTGGGACTCCTTAGCTGAAGAGTTTTTACCAGAGCCCACAACAGAGAGGTGGATTGAAATTGCTGACAAGTTTCAACAGATATGTCAGTTTCCAAACTGCTTGGGCGCTGTGGACGGGAAACATATCCGCATTGTAAAGCCAGCTGGATCTGGATCGGAATATTTAAATTACAAGAAATATTTTTCAATTGTCCTCATGGCCATCGCTGACGCGGAATACAAATTTATTGCGGTTGATATTGGGGCCTATGGCCGCTCCAATGACTCTCAAGTTTTCAAACTGTCTGCCATGGGGCGTAAACTGTATGGAAACACCTTCCAGTTCCCACCACCTAGACCGCTGCCGCAAACATCTGGTCCACCTATGCCATTTGTCTGTGTAGGGGATGAAGCCTTCCAGCTGTCAGAACACCTTTTGAAACCGTACTCTAGCAGAGGATTGACAAGACCAAAACGCATTTTTAATTACCGCCTCACAAGAGCAAGAAGAATGGTTGAATGTACCTTTGGTATTCTGACAGCCAAATGGCGGGTCCTATTGACTGCGATCAACCTCAAGACAGAAACTGTGGACGAGGTGATCAAAGCGTGCGTGGTACTCCACAATTTTGTTATATGCAAGGAACCCATTTCCATTGAGGACACCTCTGAAGAAACCACCTTGCAAGATTACCATGACATTACCACTAGAAGTTCTGTGACGGTTTCAGTAATGAGGGACAATTTTGCACTATACTTTATGTCACCTCAAGGCAGAGTACACTGGCAGGATGACAGAGTGTGAAAGATTTGTGCCCTAACCAAACTTGTGTACCTTCTGTACCAACAGTATATACCTTTGCCAACCAAAGTTGGCTATCTTGTCATGGTCTCTATTTTTAGCTTTAGGCCACAGGTGTGTACCTGGTTGTGTTTTATGCAAAGTATTTCACCTTTTAACAAAAGTTGTGTACATTGTTCGGAAATCACCAACAATAAACACAACTTTTTAGGTGAAATACTTTGCTTCAAACACAACCAGGAACACAACTGTGGCAAAAAGCTAAAATTTACCCACAGTTATATACCTAGTTTTGAATACCATTTCACCTTTTAAATACCCTGTATTTAACCTTTTTCGCCGCAGAAAGAAATGACAGACAACCAGTGTAAAATAATTTAACTTTTATTGAAAAATGTTTTTTTTAGTAAACTTTTTTAAAATTTTAATAAACATGTTTAATAAAAATTTGAAACTATAAAACTGAAACCATAAAACTGGTCATTTTTATTTAAATACACACATTATAATTCTGTGTAGTGTGTGGTGGAAATACTGCTGTAGGGGCTGCGGGACACTTCGACACTGGGAGTGTGGAGAGAGGACTGGGATCGTTGTGGGGAAGGAACAGTTAGAGGTGAAGGTGTGGAAAAAACTACTGAATGGGTGGACATGTGGGAAGCAGAAGAGGTGGTGGGTGGTGGAGTGGAGGGTTGGGCAGGGACTGTAGGAGCAGATGATGTTGATGGCAAGTTGTATGGGGAAGGAGTTTGGTACGGGGCAGGTTGCTGGAAGTGGGGAGATGTCTGGTACGGGGCAGGTTGCTGGAAGTGGGGAGATGTCTGGTACGGGGCAGGTTGCTGGAAGTGGGGAGATGTCTGGTACTGGGGAGGTTGCTGGTACTGGGGAGTTTGCAGGTACTGTGGAGGTTGCTGGTACTGGTGAGGTTGCTGGTGCTGGGGAGGTTGCTGGTGCTGGGGAGGTGGCTGGTGCTGGGGAGGTGGATGGTGCTGGGGAGGTGGATGGTGCTGGGGAGGTGGATGGTGCTGGGGAGGTGGATGGTGCTGGGGAGGTGGATGGTATGTAATAGGAGGGGGAGGATGGAAAGTGGCTGGAGGTGGATGGTATGTAATAGGAGGGGGAGGATGGAAAGTGGCTGGAGGGGGTGTAGATGTAATAGGAGGGGGAGGATGGAAAGTGGCTGGAGGGGGTGTAGATGTAATAGGAGGGGGAGGATGGAAAGTGGCTGGAGGGGGTGCAGGTGGAGGAACTACTGTGGTGGGAGGAGGAGGAGGAGGTTGGGAGGTAACTTGCTGGAGAGCAGCGTGGCATGAATGCATTACATGCATCTGCTGGGCAGGAGAGAGCGTTTCCATGCGCTCCACAACAGACCTGAAAAAGGTGTGGTTTGGCAAAGATCTTGCTTCTGAATGCATGGTTTGCAGAAGTGTCTTCACCTCCAGAATGCTGGAGTTGATCTGCTGATAGCCTGCGGAGATTTGCTCTGACAAGACTTTTAGACAGTTCTGGAAAGATGCATTCAGATGCAAGAACTCTGGCGCATAAGTCTTTTCCTGACCCCTCTGCCGCTGCCGCCCAGTACCCGCAGGTGTACTAGAGGTGGCAGGGGCAGAAGGGTGGGGTAAAGGGAAAGCGATCTCCTCACCAGCAGCTTCATGTAATGTAGGCGGCCACGATGCTCCTGTGCTGGTGGATGGGACAGATGGGTCGAATGTGTTGGAAGGCTGGGAAGGTGCAGATGTACCGGGGCGGTCGAAGTGTCCCTCGGTGCCGGTCTCCTCAGGGATCGCCTCAGAAGGGTCCAATCGTGCCGGCTCCCGAGTGCTGCTCACCGTGCTGTGGAATAAAGAGAAAAAAAAAACAATTAAAATACTGACATGGTATGGCCCTGGCTGAAAAAAAAATTTACATCTAACATTTTTTTTCACATGTGGTGTGTAATATTTACCTTCTGGTGACCATTGTTTCCCGGAGGAACGACAGGGCTTCTGCGTACTTGTACTTGCTCCTGCGTCCTCCAGATCCACTCGGGGCCCGCATCTCTTTATTGAACTCCTTCTTGAAACGATCTCTCACAGACCGCCACCGATTCACAATTCTGTTCCCTGAAACGAGAAAGGAGTGGTTAGTATACAACATCAGTGTTTCCCAAACTCCAGTCCTCATGGTCCCCAGGGGTCATGTTTTCAGGATTTCCATAGTAAATAGAAATCCTGAACACATGATCCGTGGGGACCACGAGGACTGGAATTCGGGAAACACTGGTTTAAATCAAGCAACCGGTACTGTATATACTTACGCTCTGTAATCTGGGCCCGAACATCGAGGTCCTCCCAGCGGCCCACAAGGAGCGAACAGATTTCCTCCCAGAGTCGTCGGGTAACGATCAGGTCAGCGTGGCGGCGGTCAGCCATATTCCAGAGCGGCTCCCTTTCTCTGACGAGATCGATGAGGCGGTCCACATCAATCCCTCCATCCTCAACGTCAGAGTCGGGAGCACGCTGTGAAGGCTGTTAAAGAAAAAGACAAAAATAACATAATTAGCCTCCACAAAAGAAATGAAATAAAAAGTGCAAAAAAACAAAGCAAAAATATTTATACTTACACGCTGGTGACCGCCGCGTTGCTGTCGCCGACGACCCTGGGAGGCACTGCGAGCACCTCTTGGCCAAGCACCAGATTGGGAAGACTAGAGAAGAAAACAAAAAAAGTTATGTCTTTGGATGTAGGCATTTGTTTGCTGTGTGTGGTCTGCAGAACATTGTTTTCTATGTGTTGTGTGTAGTGTGATGTTGTGTTTCTGCGTTTGATGCAAAAAACTTACCAATTGTGAGCCCACTCCTGGTGTCTGTCCACCCCTTCCTTCTTCTTCTGGGAGCTCCTCTTCATCTTGTGATTCCTGTTTTGAAATAAAAGGCCATGAATAGACATATATTACAGAGAAGATGGATTTTGGAAATAAAAACTTACGGTCAAACGCTGACGATGCGAGGGAGGGCTCCCAGAAGATGATGTGCTGTCTTCCTGGTGGCCACACTCCATGCCTGTGGGTGGTGTTCCAGCTGCTGCCATTGCTGCTGCTGCTGCTGCATCTATTGGGCGGCTGTTGAATAAAGAGAAACAAAGGGCCAATGAATATCTTGATATTCAATAGCCCTAGTTTGGAGGAATGGGTGATTTGATAATTACCGTCTCTCATCTGCTGCTGGACTCCCCTCCCGTTGTTCAGCATGCTGCTCCAATTGGGGTGGTGCTGATGGTGCTGCTGCAGATGTCTCCTGCCTTCTCCTGCGCCTGGTTGCTGTCTTGGGTGGCATGTTGGGTGTGGCTGTGGGTCCCACTGTCTTGCTTTTATATATGTCTTGTGGGCAGAGCTACTGAGCATGCTCAGACCAAAAAACCAGATCCGGCCGCCGGATCAGGCTTTCGCCGGATCCGGCGCATTGCGGCGCTCATAGGCTTTCATTGTGTGAAAAAGCCGGACGCGCCGGATCCGGCGTGTCCGGCTTTTTCGCCGGAGACAAAAAACGTTACAGTAGACGTTTTTTCCAGACGCCGGATCGCGACACATTGCGACACATTGCCGGATCCGGCGAAAACCGGATGAAACGCATGGCCATCCGGCGCGATCCGGCGCAAATGCAAGTCAATGGGGGGGAACCGGATCCGGCATTGCATTTCGCCGGATCCGGTTTCTGTCAAAAGCGCCGGATTGCGCCTGACGGCGAAAACCTGATGTGTGAAAGAGGCCTTAGACTGGTTAAGGAAGTGTGGAGAAAGTGGCATGGATGTGTCTGATCTGCTGGCTGAGACAAAGAGTGAATTAAAGAGTGTTATGGATGAAAAAGGGAAAGAAATCATCTATCGCACCAAAATAGAACATCTTGAGAAAGATGAAAAGTGCACGAGGTTCTTTTTTAAGAAAATGAATGGGAGAAAGGCTGATATGGATAAAATCCTGGATAGGAATGGTTTGTGTGTGTCAGGTGACAATGTGATAAAGGAGGTGAATAGGTTCTATAGCAATTTATATGATAAAAAATGGATTGATTCTGGTCTTGTTTCAGAAGTGCTGAATGGGTTAGAGAACAAGTTGGATAGTGGAGAATGTGATATTTTGAATGAGGACATAATTATGGAAGAAGTAGAAAATGTGATGAAGAGTGCTAAAAAGAATAAGACTCCAGGTAAAGACGGATTGCCGGTAGAATTCTATGTGAAGGCGTGGGATTTTCTGGGTGCTGATTTGACTGAGATATGTAAGTATATGTGGGAGAGTGGTAAGTTGTGTGAATCAATGAAAGAGGGGGTGGTTGTGCTTGTGCATAAGAAAGGTGAGAGAAAGTGTTTAGAGAATTGGAGACCTATAACATTGCTGAACGCAGATTACAAAATCTATAGCAAATTGTTGGCGAATCGCATGCGTGAGGTGATTGGTAGTATTGTGGATGAGGATCAAGTGTGTGCTGTGCCTGGAAGAAGTATGAGTGATAACTTATTGTTATTAAGGGATTTGATTGGAGACTGCATGGGAAGGAAACGGAAGTGTATGGTTCTGTCAATTGATTTTGAGAAAGCGTTTGATAGGGTCTCGCATTTGTTTTTGTTTAAAGTTCTGGATAGAATGGGATTTCCTCAAAAATTTGTGAATGGGATTATGTCTTTGTATGATTGTGTGTCAAGTGAGTTTCTTGTTAATGGGTGGTTGAGTGAGAAAGTGAATATTAAGTCTGGTGTAAGGCAAGGGTGTCCCATGTCCCCTGTTTTGTTTGTATGTGTGATTGAACCTCTGTTGTGCTTGGTGAGACGTGATAAAATGATGCGAGGTTTGTTGGTACCTGGGAGTGGTGGGAAGCATGTGAAAGTTCTTGGATATATGGATGATGTTGTGGCTGTGAGTGAAAGTGTTGCGTCTATGAGTAGGGTTAAGTTGCTTCTGGAGTTTTTCTGTGGTGCATCTGGCTTTAGAGTGAATTGGAATAAATGTAGTTTTAAATGTTTTGGGGATGACAGGGTTAAAATGGAGGAGGTAAAGTGTGAGGAGGGTGCTATCAAAGTGCTGGGAGTATCATTTAATAAGGACTTGGAAGGTAAGGAGAGCTGGGAGGAGTGTGGATTGCGCATAGAGCGTAAGTTAAATTTTTGCCGACTGAGAGACTTGACCTTGAGTGGTAAGATTTGGGTTATAAAAGCGGTGATTCTTCCGATTTTGCTTTTTATTGCAACAGTTTTTCCACCATCATGTAGGAAAATAAAAAGAGTGGAAAAGTTAGTTTTTACTTTTTTCTGGAGCAGTAAAATAGAGAAACTTAAGAGAGAGAGTCTTTTCAAGGCGTGTCACCATGGTGGCATGGCCTTTCCAAACATTGAGATTTTTCTGGGGCTTCAGTATATCAAAACTGTTGTTATTTTGCTGAATAAAGGAAATAAGGGAGCGTATATGGTAAGTTATTCTGCTGGTTGGATGTTATATGGCTTATGTTGGAGAAAGAGGGATGCTAGAGTGCCTGTTGCTTTCAAGTGTCCGGTCTGGTATGAGGTGATTGAGAAGTTTGTGAGGAAGCATGATTTGCTGAGTGTACCGATGAATGATTTTAGAATGGCTAAGAATGTGATGAAAATAATATGTAAGAATGATGTGGAATGTAATATTGTGGGGTTGAGAGGGAATGAAGTTTTGGTTGCATGGAAGAGTTTGGAAATGCACGGGATGTCTAATAGACAAAGGGATATTGTATGGATGTCCTTGCACAATATTTTGCCTGTGCGACAGGTTCAGAAGAGACGAGGTCTGACCAGAACTGATGTGTGCCCGAGGGAAGGATGTGGTGGATGTGAAACTGTGTGGCATACTATGTGGGACTGTGATTACGCGTGCAGTGTGTGGAAGTGTGTAGGTGGGTTGTGTAAGGAGTTAGCAGGTGTGAGTTTTATTGACTGGCGTGTTGCGATGTTTGGAATTGGTGCATGTGGTCATGTGAAAAATAGAATCCTATGGTTAATTATGACTTGTGTGATGCAGAGTTTGTGGGATGTGAGGAATTTAGGAATTTTCAAAGAGAAGCATGTATCTGTGAATAAGTGTGTCGGGCTGATCCTTTCTAGATTATACTTGATTTATAAATTAGACAGCGAAGGCGGTGGTGGTTCTGATGCAGAGGGTGTCTGGAAATTTAAAAAATGGCAGCACCTGATCAAATATCAGTGAATTTTATTGATGTTTATTGATGTTCAGGATGTCTTTTGTGTATACCCTTGGTTTGTTATACTAAAATAAATATGAACCATGATGATGAGAGTTGAAACAACGACGTTTAAGTTGATGAGCTTATATTGAGTTGTTTATAACTAACCTGAATGGTTTTAAAAAAAAACAAAAAAACAAAACAGCTGTTCGTGGATGGATACCATGTTTTTGCATAGGTAGTTTCCATCATTGGAGACTGCCTTCCCATGGTAGTTCCCTCCCGGGGAAAGACCTGGCTAGTCATTGCTTGCGTTGAGAAACATGTGATGGTGTCTCCGCGGCTTGTGTTTTGCATATATTTACATATTTCCCATAAGGGTGGGGGCATTGCCCTAGAATCACTGCGTTGAGAAACATGTGATGGTGTCTCCGCAGTGTTGGATGTTGATCTCCATGAGTTCATTCATCCTCATTTTTCACATTCCCATCTGAGAGACCGGCCCGGTACCGAGTACCCCACAGCCCTGGGAGGGTGACCCATTTTGGCATCACGAACAGGATTAAAGAGTCCGGTATCCCTGGGTCCTGTGTGCCAGAGACTGTTGTGTGCTATAGACTGTGTGCGAAATTGGCGCCATTGCCGCCATTATCCCGCTGATTGGCGCGCGCGGGAAGAAAAAGGGGCTGGCCTTTGTGGGCGGAGCCTGCCGAAGAGTGCGAGGAAGTGAAGTGCC
This sequence comes from Dendrobates tinctorius, assembly GCF_039654945.1. Classification (NCBI taxonomy): domain Eukaryota; kingdom Metazoa; phylum Chordata; class Amphibia; order Anura; family Dendrobatidae; genus Dendrobates; species Dendrobates tinctorius. The sequence goes on along the minus strand of NW_027361827.1, from coordinate 24,364,214 downwards.
GCGCGGGAAGAGAGGACAGCCCGCGAGAAGGGGAAGAGCTGAGGCCTACAGCCGGTAAGCCACTCAACCCCGGGGCCTGGCACCCGTTAACTAGGGAGGAGAGAGAATGTCTGAGGCAAGCGCCGATGCAGCGGCGGACGCCCCCGCCAGCCCCTCCACGCCGCAAGATGCAGTGCCCAACATGGCTGCGGCTCCGGTAGCACCCACCACAGCGGTCCCCATAATGCCGCTGTCTATGCCCTACATACCGGGAGCGGCCTAGCTACCGCAGTACTTGGGTGAGTCCCATACCCTGAGTGAATTTAAAGAGAGACTGTGCAGTTTGTTTGAGGTGTATCCTCTATCGGAAAGCCAGAAGGTGAACATCCTTATTGGGCAGCTAACAGGTGCAGCACAGAGAGAAGTAAAAGCCTGGCAGGGCACTGACAAAGAGACTGTTAAAAAGATCCTGGCCAAGCTAAGAAGCACCTTTGACACCCGAACTGCAGCTGAAATCAAGATGAGGTTCTTTGGATGTAAACAGAAAGTGCAGGACAGTATAAGGGACTATGCTCTTAACCTGCAGGAGGCTCTGCGAGCCGTCAAGCAAATTGATCCTGACAGTGTGAAAGAGGAAGACAAACTGTTAAAAGAGCAGTTCACTGAAGGACTCCTATCCAGTACCCACAGAGCGCAGGTGCGCATCATAACCCTACAAAATCTTGACCTGGACTTTGCTGATTTCAAGGACAGGGCTATCCGGGTGCTGCAGGAATCAACTGTCAGCCGTCCAGCGCCCCCTAAGCGCCCAGCTATCACCTACCACCAGGAAGCAACATCTTTCCCTTCCATCCCTGTTGAGGCTGATGCACAGACTCTGGATAAAGATCCAACAGAAGAGCTGTGTCTTCAGGTCCAGGAGTTGACCAAAGGTATGGCTGCACTTACTAAAACCGTGCAGTCCCTGCAGGTGTCCTCCAAGGAGAAGATCCAGCTTGCTTCCAGTCCAGAGGATGTCCCGTGGCTCCAGAAGAAGAGAACTCCGCCACTCCGAGGGAGGAACAACGACCGCTATGATCAGGACGGACGTCCCATCTGTCGTCGCTGCCACAAGGCAGGCCATCTTGCAAGATTCTGTCCTTTAAATGAGTAACCCCTGGGGCAGAGGGCCAACCCCCAGAAGTAGGACCACAAGGCCCAAGGAACTGGCGAGCCAAGTATGTTGGAGTCCGATCCTTCCAGTGGTGATTGACGGCATCCCCATGAACGCATTGCTGGACACTGGCTCCCAGGTGACCACTATGCCCTATATCCTCTACAAGCGGTATTGGGCTGACTCTGAACTCACCCGTGGCCCCAGTGACTGACAGTAGTTGCCAGTAATGGTCAGTCTTTGCCGCAGATTGGATGTAAAGAGATTACTGTTAAAGTGGGGAGGGTGGAGTTAAAATCTCAAGGTCTGATAGTTGTGGATATTGATCGACGTGAATGTAATCCCATGATGACTCTTGGTACAAATGTATTGAAAATTGTCTTTCCGAGGTTATTGTCTTGTTGCAACAGGTGGCTGAAACTACTGGTTCCAGTGAACAACGAGTCCTGCAGAAGGAGATCAAGGCCCTGATGCAGAGACAGCAGGTAGAACTCTCTGGCGGAGAAATAGGCAGCGTCAGAGTGAGTGATGCTTTCCCCATTGCAATACCCCCCAGATGTGAAATATTGATTTGGTGTCGGGCAGCCATAGGCCTCAGAGGGAAGGATTACCAGGCATTGGTAGAGCCAGTATACTCTGATAGCAGGCAGGCCCACTGTCCTGACAGCCAGAGGGGTGGTTGATGTTCGTAAAGGGAGAGTACCTGTACGCCTTTTGAATTGTGGGGAGGAGGAGGCCACAATACCTCGGTATGCCACAGTTGCTAAGCTGCTCACTGTCAGTAACAATGCAATGCAGGCAGCAGAGCCCTTGGTCTCATCTGACCAGGTGGAGGACAATGGCTCTGTAAAGCAGCTGGAGGAGTGGTGCCAGCAACTGCAGGTAGGAACTGACTCCACACCTTCATACCAGAAAAATGGGGTTTACAGGGTGACCCAGGAATATGAGCGGGTATTCAGTAAACACCCCCTAGATCTTGGGAAGGCAAAAGGGGTTCATCATCATATCCCCACTGGAGATCATCCACCCATAAAAGAAAGGTACCGGCCTATACCCCCAACACAATACCAATGTGCTAAAGGTATGTTGAGAGAGATGAAGGAAGCTGGGATTATCAGAGACAGTTGTAGCCCCTGGGCAGCTCCCATAGTTTTTGTAAAGAAAAAGGATGGTACCATGAGAATGTGTGTTGATTACAGGAAAATTAACAGCATTACACATAAAGATGCCTACCCATTACCTAGGATTGAGGAATCATTAGCTGCACTTAAAACGGCTAACTACTTTTCCACCTTAGATCTCACTAGTGGGTATTGGCAGGTTCCCGTGGCAGAGGCAGACAAGGAGAAAACAGCATTTACCACCCCAATGGGTCTCTGTGAGTTCAATTATATGCCATTCGGGCTCTGCACTGCCCCAGGAACATTTCAACGGCTGATGGAGTGCTGCCTGGGACACATGAACTTTGAGACAGTCCTGTTGTACCTTGATGATGTCATTGTTTTCTCCAAGACTTATGAAGACCATCTGGAGCACCTGGCTGAGGTGTTTGAAGCCTTGTCCAACTTTGGTCTGAAGGTGAAGCCTTCCAAATGCCATCTCCTGAAACCCAAGGTACAGTACCTCGGTCATGTGGTGAGTGCAGAAGGTGTGGCACCAGATCCTGACAATGTCACAGTTATCCGGGACTGGCCGAAGCCCAGCAACCTCCATGAAGTACGCCAATTCCTCGGGTTGGTAGGCTACTACCAAAGGTTCATCAAAGGCTTCACTGAAATAGCCACTCCTATGCAAAATCTTCTGGTGGGGCAGTCCAAGAAAGCCAAACAGAAGAATTCCACATTTGAATGAACTGAGAAGTTGGAGAGGTCCTTCACCCGACTGAAGATGGCTCTCACAGGAGATGAAGTTCTGGCCTACCCAGATTATGACAAGCCCTTTGTGTTGTATACTGATGCCAGCAACGTGGGACTGGGAGCAGTACTGTCTCAGGTACAGAATGGCAAAGAAAGAGTGATCTCCTATGCCAGCAGGAAGCTTCGTCCCACTGAAAGGAACTCTGACAACTACAGTTCCTTCAAGCTGGAGTTCTTCGCCATAGTCTGGGCTGTGACTGAAAGATTCAAGCATTACCTAGCTTCAGCCAAGTTTACCATCTTCACGGACAACAACCCGTTGACTCACTTGGAAACTGCAAAACTAGGTGCACTGGAGCAGCGATGGATGGCTCGGCTGTCTAACTATGAATTTGCCATCAAGTACCGAGCGGGGCACAAGAATGCCAATTCTGATGTGCTGTCCAGAATGCCTAATCTGCCAGATGCAGGAGAAGACCCTGAGGCTCTTGAAGAAATAGAGTTACCTCCCTTCCACTGGTCACTTGCGGCCCAACGTGCTCAAGGAGTGAGAAACAGAAAGTCTGGCTTGAAAGAGGCCACCCTAAATCCATTGCCCCATCATGACTGGGCAGAAACCCAGGATAGTGACCCCGCAGTCCACCTGGTGAAGGAGCTAATGTCACGAGCTGACTCACACCCAGAGTTGGATGCTCCTGAAGAAACCCAGCAGTTGTGGAAGGAAAGAGGTTGGCTGTTAATTTATGAAGGAAAGCTGTGTCGGAGGAGTATCAATGCCTGTACTCATGAGCTGGTCTGGCAGGTGGTAGTCCCAAAGAGAGAGGCATCAATGGTCTTGGAAGCATACCATAATGGAGCTGGCCATTTTGGATGGAAGAAGTTGGAAGCATTGCTCCGGGAGAGATTCTACTGGGCTGGTAGGAGGAAAGCCATTGAAAAGTGGTGCCGAGAGTGTGGACAATGTAACCTGCGCAGAAAGGATCGAAACAGCCAGAGAGCTCCTCTGCAGCCAATAGTGACCAAGCAGCCACTCGAGTTGGTTGCCCTGGACCATGTGAAGTTGGTCCCAAGCCAATCGGGCTACATCTATGCTCTTACCATCGTGGACCACTACTCAGGATTCCTGGTAGTTGTGCCTGTCAAAGATCAAACAGCCAGGACAGCAGCCAGAGCCTTTCAACAGCATTTCTGTAGACCACATGGATATCCTGAGCGAGTGCTTACAGATCAAGGCCCAGCTTTTGAGGCAGAAGTGTTCCAGGAATTCTGTAACTTGTATGGTTGTAAGAAGATCCGGACAACACCGTACCATCCACAGACCAATGGCATGTGTGAAAAGATGAACCAGGTAGTGATTGACCTACTGAAGACCTTGCCTTTGGAGGAGAGGAATCTGTGGCCAGAAAAGTTGCCAGATATGGTAGACCTCTACAACCACATTCCTGTGAATTCCACCAACTGCACTCCAGCCTACCTAATGAGAGCGAGGCCTGGTAAACTGCCTATTGATTTGGACATGGGAGTCCTTACACCTGAGGTGACATCACCAGATGCTGACTGGGACACAGAGAGGCAGCAACAGTACCGTAGAGTACAAGAGTGTGTGGAGAAGAGTCTAGCTCAGGCAAGACAAAAACAAGAGAGGAACTACAATCAGCATGCACCTGCAGTTCCCTTGTCACCAGGAGAACAAGTCCTAAAGAGGAAAAGAAGGATGCATAAATTGGATGACCAATGGGAAGCTGAGCCCTACACCATTCTACCCTCAAATTTTGACAATACCAAGGTGTGCCTTATTAGTAAAGACGGAGGAAAAACCTCAGCAGCAATATCAAGGGATCATTTGAAATTATGCCCTGACCAGTTAAGAGAAAGAATGGAAGAACAAAATAACATCCAACCCATAGAAGAAGAAAAGGTCAGCACCATACTTGGAGAATTCCCTGCAAATTGGACTAAAATAACTGATGCAATAGTGGTGCCAGTGTTGACCTTTCCCCAACTGGTAGCATAGGAAGAAGTGACTCAAGAAAATCCTGAAAATCAGGAAAATCAGGCAGCAGATGCCACACCAGCAGTGGAGCCAGAGAACATTCTCCCTGCCATTGGTGAATCTGTCATACCCACAGTGAGTAGAACTGGTCCTAGGAAATCTAGTATCCCTGTGCTACGCAGAACCACCAGTAGTGAATCCAGTACATCACACACTACACCAATAGTTAGCACCAGACAACCAGTAAGATCCCCAATCACACCAGTGTTACGCAGGTCTATCCGTACTACACAAGGTATACCGCCCATCAGATATCGTGTATAGATAAGTAAATGTAAATGTTGAAATGTATATATGTAACTGTTCTCAAGTTTGTGCCTACAGGTAATCTGTAAGAAGCCTTTTTGAAGTTCTTGTTTCATGTTTTGATGGACATTTTGGCCACTGGACTGTGTGTGGTCACTACCCTTGTAAATAGTTCACCATTTGCCCAGGAATGGACCATGGACATTGATGCTTGGACTTATCATCATAGGACGATTTTTGGAGCTTTTGGTTTTTGTAAATTTTTCATTTTTCTTAAATCTTGTAACCTTCATATTGTTTACATGTTGTTCATGTTTTTTCTTTTATCAGTCCAGGAGTACTGACTTGCACTAGGGGGGAATGTGGCACCCCCAGGAGTATGGTCGCCACAGTGGCATTGCCTTCCTCCAGGGAGGGTGATGTCAGGCTTGGAGGCAATGAAGGGTCTCTCTAACAGTTAACAATGTCATGCAACACAGTTCCCACTCCAGGCCAGCAGAGGGAGCTCTGAACCAGAATTGGGGGAGGAGTGCTCTCTGAGGGCCAGGAAGGGAAATTAGGAGTTAGTGTGAGGAGGGCAACGAGTGTAGACGTGTGGAGAGAAGCTGGAGGTTGAGCTGAGGATAGAGAGCTCCCTCCCAGTGAGAGCGCATGATCTGGAGCCTGGTCTCCACGGTTGTATGGATACTGAAGGTCCTGCAACAGAAACCAGAGGAATAGGAAGCTGTAAATGCTCTATTCCCAAGTAAGACTCGGAGGCACAACAGCGACCGGTGAGCCAAAAGAGATAGAGGGCTACAGCTGTCTGCCATACGAGGTAGTTCTAAGAGAAGATAAGAAGGAGGAACTTCAGTGTAACCCAGTACTGGATGTACCTCAAGCCAGCGCTAGGAAGGAGACAACACAACCCATCTGATAGAGAGATCCCTGAGTTGCTTCCAGGCTAGCCTGCTCCTGTGCCATTTGTAACCAGGACCCTGGACTGTGTTTGCTAAGTAAAGGTAAAGAAATTGCACCCTGTTGTGTCCTTGCCTCCTTCCTGCAACATCCTCAGCACTGCTACATCTCTGTGCTAAACACTGCACCCTCTTCCTAAACATTCCGCTACACTGCCCTGGGACCAACAGCCCTACCTGTGGAGGGCTACAACATCATTGCTGCACTACACCATCAGTCCCAGAGGATCTGCATGTAGCGGTTTTTTGCACGTTTTTTGCACAAAAGACGTGCGTTTTTGACGTGTTTTTCCGCTCGTTTTCTGGGAACATTGGAAAAGACTAAAAACGCTCAGCAATGCGGAAATTAATGAGCATGCTGCGTTTTTAGCCGCAAAGCAATTCCTGAGCATTTAAAAATGCATGCATTCTCACTAAAAGCCAAAAACGCATGCAATTTAATGTGAAGCTTCTTTTAAGCGTTTCTGCAGCATCTGAGCCAGCACAAACGCTGCGGAAACGCATAAAAAAACGCAACGTGGGCACACAGCCTAAAGTGGAGGGCCACACAGGGGCAGTGAGAAAGACATGGGCAAACGGTGACTAGGGCGGCAGGGGAGAAGGACACAAGGGGGCTAGGGAGCAAGGAAGACAGGCACAAAGGGACACACGGAGGTAAGGAGGCAGGGGAGACTGATACAAGGGGACAAGGAACACAAGCACAAGGGGACAAGGGACATAGGCACAAGGTGACACACAGGGACTAGAGGGCAAGGGAGACAGGCACAAAGGGACACACGGGGGTAAGGAGGCAGGGGAGACTGATACAAGGGGACAAGGAACACAAGCACAAGGGGACAAGGGACATAGGCACAAGGGGACACACAGGGACTAGGGGGCAAGGGAGACAGGCATAAGAGGACACAAGGGGAATCCGTGGGGAGAGTAGATAGGGACGCACGAGGAGATGGGGCTGCAAGGGTACAGGGGAAGATGGGGGAGGGGGGGACTTGGGAGCAGGGAAGAAAGGAGCACAGGGATTATGAGGACAGGGTAGATGGGGGACACACAGTGAGAAAGGGTCACAACGGGACAAGAGAGACAGGGGAAAAAGGGGAAAAAGGGGAGACGAGAGCAGGGCAGACGGGTCATACAGGGACAAGGGGCAGGGAATGCATGGGGGTGCAGGAGGACTCAGCACGAGAGATGAGGAGCATTGGGGGACCAGGGGAGCAGAGGCAAGGCACATACGGGGGCCAGGAGGAGCACAATGACCTGGGAACCTACGAGGACATGGGGCACGTGAGAGCAGGGTGCAAGGGCAGAGCATGGAGGAAACAGGGCTGGTGTCATAGGGGGCCAGGGAGGCTGGAGGCCGAGGATGGCGACACACGAGCAGCAGACACAAGGTCACCTCAATGCCCCTGGTCCGGTACACCTCCATGTTCATCTCCGGATTCTCCAGATGGCTGAGACGCTGCGGCATCCCCCTCCGGGTGGCTCAGTTCATGCACCCCCACGCCAGATCCAAAAGGGGGGAGCGAAGAGGTGAGAATACCCCCTCCGGAGCCGCCTGTTCCCCGTCCCCACTGCCGCCAACATGGTGGCTGCCGTCACCTGTGCCGATGCTGCACAGCGGGTACGAGATGAATTGACGTCATCGCGCACCTGCAGTATCAGAGGCAGAGGGGAATGATGGGAGAGGGAGCGTCATCTGACGTTCTCTCCCCCATCATTGCTTTGAACTGTACCAGTGTCATAATGACGCCAGTATAGTAGTTCAATGCGGTGGCGGTGGGGGGAGTCGGCGCTGGGGGCAGGGGGGTCTCCCTGACCCACAAGCCCCATAACAGCTGCGTGGCGTGTCGCCACTGGCTGGGGGCTCCTGGGGGAGCGGGGGCCCTAGGCAGCTGCCTGGTCTGCCTGCCCCTAACTCTGGCCCTGCTGGTGGGATTTGTATAGCAGGGCTGCTTTTTCATCCTAGTCCGGCCCTGTGCCAGGCTTACCATTGCCATGAATGACCCTTGTTCTGGATACTTCTGTGTTGTTCTTGTATGTAAGTGTGATGGCGCTGACTTCCTTGTGTTTGGACACCTTTTTTTTCTATTTATCTAAATCAAAATGTCAACTATTGTACTCAGTTTTACAGGATAGATATAAAAATTTACTTTGCGTGTGTGTATGTGTGGGGGGGGCGTCATTTTGCTGTTCGCCTCAGGCAGCAGAGAGGCTAGGTTCACCCCTGGGTACATGGCACTGATCTTGCTGTTGTTGGCGATTTATCAGTCTTCAATGCTATCAACAGTCTTAGGATAAAGAACATTGTGACATAAACTGGTAATTGGGTAAAAATGATTATAAATAATGATTACAAATATAAACTAGTTAAAAGTGACTAGTTTGTGATAACATATTAAGCTAGGTTTGGAACATGTGATTTTTGGGCACTTTCACATATACACGCGAGTATGATGAAAACACAAATATACTTCTGAAAGATAACTATTGATCACAGATTTACATGAAGGTTTACAAATCATTGATCTATGGAAATGTGGTAAAATACAGTGTTGTTAGGTTAATATGTTTGAAAAATCCCACTCACGGAATTAGTTCCAGGATTGGCCTGAGAAAGGCTAAGTTTCTGTAGAAGACATATTGACGCTTTTGTGGTACTAGCAGGTACGCAGGATGCAGTGATGAGACGCGAGACGGTCTTGTGTTTTTGGAAACAACTTTTATAGCTTTATAGGTAACTATCCGCAGGGATAGTCTAAGCAACCGAACAAAATAGCAGGAATTGTCCTCGCAGGGACTCAATACAAGTAAACACGGAAATAAAAGAACACGGCTACGTCCGGCAAAGCCGGTCACTATAGGACCGCGGTATGGCCGACTATGGGTCCTTAACTATATAGTGTCACTTAACCGGCTCGACGTCCCTCGGCGTCCCGGACGTTGGTTCTTCGTCGTAGCAGCCGCTGGGCCCAACCGCTGAAGATCTGTCACAGACTTCGAGCGTTCCGAAGCTCCGGTGAAGCAGGGGCACGACAGGCTCCGGAGGAGTCCTTGGACAGATTGGCCGCAGCCCCCGGATTGGGGCAAACAGTGGCGATGAGGGGTGGCGGCTGGCAGGCCACCTGCGCAGCCAGTGACTGCAACGGAGGACCCGCGGTGAGCAACGGCCCGGCCCTTGCCCCGGACTGGAGCAGGACAAGTGGTGGCCGCCAACGGCACTGAACTAGCCGCGGCCATGGGTAGAAGAGGGGTGGCTGCGGGCGGCGGGAGACAGGCCACAGCCACGGGCTGACGTGAGGTGGCAGCAGCTGCTGGTGTCCGCGGGCAGGCCGCAGCCGTGGGCAGGAGCGAGGAGGCAACGGCCGCAAGTGACCACGGGCAGGCCGCAGCCGCGGGCTGGAGGAAGGCGGCAGCGGCTGCTGGTGACCGCGGGCAGGCCTCAGCCGCGGGCCGGCCTCAGCCGCTGGCCTGGAATGAGGCAGCAGCGGCCGCTGGTCGACGCAGGCCAGTGGTTCTCGGAAGGTCGTCTTGGCACCATCCCACTGATGTCCAGGGGAAGTGTCTCTCCTGCCTCTGGCCTCCTTCCTGGCTCAGATGAGTAGCTCTGGCTCTCAGTCGCTCCCACGGTCTCCTGCTCCTTCTGTTCCGTTCTGCTGACTCACTGTGACTCTCATTCCCCATCCCTTTTATACCGGCTCCTCCCCCAGCCCATCTGTCAGTCTTACCAGTCCGTCCCTGAACTCTGTCCCCCGGAAACAGTTTCCCCGGAACCTAGGTGACGGTCCCCTTGGTTCCGACCCGGACACTCGGCGGGGACCCTCTCTCCCACACTCCCCCACCCTGTATCCTCGCCAGTCCTCGGGTGAGGACTTTAGTAGACTCAAGTTAGTCTTTTGAGACCACAGTTCTTGTCGCCATATGAACTGGTCCTGTTCGCAATGTTCAGGGGGTTTGCCAGCTGTTGACCGCTCGGAGCGTCTAAGTTCGGTTGTGGTGGCGTTTTCTGGGGTGGTGGATGGTGGTAGGTTGGTTGATTCTGGTCGGTTGGCTGGGTCCACTGCGATATCACTACTTGGATGGCCCGCGGATGCGGCCGGGGAGTCCTCCTCAGCATCCTGGTCCCACACTGCTGACGGGGGGTCGGGGACCTGAGGGGTCGGCTCTGATCGCAGGGGATCAGTGGACACACAGGGCCGTAGCATGTTACGGTGTACAACACGAGCGACAGGCGCGCCATTTTCTTCAGATTGTATTTCATACACAGGCCCATCGGGGCTTATTCGGCTCAACACTCGGTACGGGTTTTCCTCCCACCGTGGCTCTAACTTGTTTTGGGGGAGCTGATCTAGCATGAGTACCCAATCCCCAGTTTGAAAGTCAATAGGTGGCGGTAGCGCTCCCCCCTGGTGTTCTAGGTCCTGGAGCTTTGTATGGACGATTCGATGAAGGGTTTGTAGTCGGTGCCGGTGGCTCCGGACCCAAGAGGATACTCCAGTCCAGGGTTGAGGTTCCTCCGGGTTTAACTCCACTTCTGTGATCCCTTTGCCTTATCGTCCAAACAGCAGTGAATTGGGGGTATAATCGGTCACCCGGTGCACTCGGTTGTTTTAAACCCACACCAGTTCAGGGACATACTCAGGCCAGCGGGCCTTTCGGTCGCTTTCCAGGGTACGCAGCATTTGAATTAGTGTCCGATTAAATCGTTTGCAGGCTCCGTTCCCCTGCGGGTGATATGGTGTAGTCCGAGACTTATCGATACCGTAGAGATGATGCAGTTCTTCCATGACTCTTCCTAGGAAGCACGCTCCCTGATCCGAATGTATTCATTGCGGGCAGCCGTACACTTGGATGAAGTTTTTACAAATCGCATAGGTGGCCGACTCTGCAGTTTTGTCTCGGGTGGGGGTGACCACGGCGAATTTGGTGAAATGATCCACCATAACGAGATAATGTTCATACCCCTGGTATGTGGGATCTATGGTCAGATAGTCCACCATGAGGAGCTCAAGGGGAGCTGATGTTACGATTGTTTGCATCGGGGCTCGTTGTGCGGGTGGTTTAGCATGCTCGCATGAGCGGCAGGTTCGGCAAACTTCCTCCACAGTGGCGTGTAAGCACGGGTGGTAAACTATCTGTTGTAACCATTGCAAAGACTTTTGAGCACCGAAGTGAGCCCCTTTTTCGTGGGCTTCATGCGCCCGTTTGCCTAGGTGGGCTCCGGGCACGACCACCTGCCACGCTGTAGCAGACGTCGTCCGGGACACTGCCTTCCGATATAACAGCCCCTTTCTGATGACTAGTTTTTCCCATTGGCGCAACATCAGCAACATATCCTGGGTCAAAGTCTGTCTCTGCGTACCAGTGGCAATTTGCTGGTGGCCACCCATCGGTGCAGGAGTCCAATTTCTCCATCTTCCTGCTGCTGTTGGATCCATCTGTCGCATGGCTGTTCCAGCATCCCTCAGGGGGGGTCCCGGATGGGGCGCTCCCTGCGCGGCAGCTGTAAGTGCGGGGGTGGTGAGGGAGAACGGCGTCTCTTCTTCCAATTCGTCGTCTCGATTTTTCCCTGGGGTGGTGTGTCGGCGTGCACGTTTTCAGCCCCTCTCTTATAGATGATCTTATAATTGAACTTAGCCATCCAAGCCACCCACCGCTGCTCCAGAGCCCCCAGTTTGGCATTCTCCAAATGGGCTAGCGGGTTGTTGTCAGTCCGTGCCACTACTTCAGAGCCACCAGATACTCTGCGAATCGCTCCGTCATTGCCCACACTACCACGAGGAGCTCGAGCTTAAAGGAGCTGTAATTGTTAGGGTTGCATTCGGAGTCGTGCAGCGACCGGCTACCATAGGCGATCACTTTTTCTCGGCCGTCCTCAACCTGTGATAACACAGCCCCTAATCTCTGGAGACTCCCGTCGGTAGGCAGTATGAACGGTTTCGAGAAATCTGCATACGCCAACACAGGGGCTTCCGAGACTGCAGCCTTAAGATCTTTGAACACGTCCTCTTGCGATTGCTGCCACTGGATCTTCCGCCCATTTACCCCAGCGGGAGCCCCCTTTAGCAGGTCCTGCAGGGCTCGGGCTCGGCGTGCAAAATTCTTCATGAACCTTCGGTAGTAGCCGGCCAACCCCAGGAAGGCTCACACGTCCTTCACCGTCACGGGGGTAGGCCACCCCTGGATGGTGGTAACCTTTTCCAGGGATGGTCTAACACCCTCTGCCGAGACAACATGCCCCAGATATTCGATCTGCGTGCGGAACAGGTGGCATTTCTGGGGCTTTACCTTCAACCCGTACTTTTGCAGCCGGCTCTAGGGCTGAGGAGAACCAGAAGTGAACCCGCAGAACCGCGACGACGAACCTCCTCGGGGCGAGCTGGCCAAGTGGACCACCCCCTATACAGGGAGCATCTGGGGCAAGCCCGGGGAGACTATCGCCGCGGAAGCTGATACCCGGGGACAGATAGCAGGAGGAAGACCAGCGGAGACCACAGGGGCTGCGGCAGGACCAGCAGGAGAAGGTTTGCGGACAGGAACGGATAAGACTGGTAGCGGTAGATACTGCATGAGAAGACTTGAGGACAGGAACGGACGAGGCTGGCACTAGGAAGGAACACAGGGAGATTACAAGGAGGTACAGGAGCACAGAGTGCAGGACAGGGTGCAAGGCTGGGTGAACGCAGGGATGCGTGGACCTGAATCAGAGGTGCTAGACACAAATGATAGTCAGGCACCGGGCAGGAGGCGAGGCTACCTGATATAGGGCTGCTGGCAGCTCTTCCGGGTCAGAGTCAGCCAGGAGGTGGAGCAGCAGCAGCAGCACAGCAGGGGAGATGAGTGGCAGGGTCACTGGCGCGCAGTATGCAGGCGCACCCGATGAGCACGGAAGACCGGCTGCAGCGGCGGAAGTGAAGGAGCTGGATGACGCGCGCGCACCTCGGGAGCACGCCGGGTGAGGTGAGTGCGCCGGTATTCGGGAGGAGGAGCAGTGGAAGCGGAGGGCGCAGACGCAGGCAGCGTGACAGGAGCAGTGGGAGCGGGGAGCGTGGCAGCAGGCGGCGTGACACTGGCCGAGCACCTGCCCCAACCGCCGCAGGTGGTCCTCGAACGTGGCGGAATAGATGATGATATCATCCAGGTATATCAGCGTGGCTTCGAAGTTGAGATCTCCTAGACACTGCTCCATCAACCGTTGGAAGGTTCCTGGGGCGTTGGCCAGCCCGAACGGCATACGATTGAACTCAAACAGCCCCATGGGAAATAAATGCCGTCTTGGCTCTGTCTTCTTCTGACATTGGCACCTGCCAGTACCCACTGGCCAGGTCTAGAGTTGAGAAGTATGTTGCATTTCTTAAGGCGGACAGAGACTTTTCTATGCAGGCAGTGGATACGAATCCTTGATGGTGCAGGCATTCAACTTCCGATAGTCCACACAAAAACGCAGGGTGCCGTCTTTTTTGCATACCAACACAATGGGGGCCACCCAGGGGCTCTGGCTTTCTCGTATGACCCCCTTCCGGAGCATTTGGGCTAGTAGGGTTTTCACCTCTTGGTATAGCTGTGGACGGATTTGCCGATATCGTTCCCGGATGGGGGCCGCTCCTGCCGTGGGGATTCCATGCGTGATGGCCATGGTGCATCCAAAGTTGTCCTCGTGGCTAGCGAAGACACTGTAATACTGTCCGAGAAGTGTCTCTACCTGGAGAAGTTGGGCTGGCGTTAGTCCGGAGAGCTTGGCCCGCATTCTCTCCAGGTTGGTTCGACCTTTCTCCCGGGTCAAGGACTCGGCAGTCTACAGGATCCGTATAGTTACTGCCCAAGGATCCTCGGGCTGCACCTTCAACCATGGGGGCTGGCAGCACCTCCTCCAAAGGCCTTACTAGTTTGGCCATTTCGGCTTGGGGCTTCAAGAAGATATCTTGGTCTTCCAGGTTGACGCAACCCACCAGGACGGTCCCTTCCCGCACCATGGCCAGGGAGCGAGCTACCAGTATGCTAGAGTGCAGGCGCTCCGAGTAGCATCGGTCCACCTGCATCTCCACGCCCTCCAATGGCATTGGGGCACGGATCGGCAGGGCCACCACCGTCTGCCCTGGGGGAAGCACGAGCAGGGGAGCCGCCGGCGAGATGACTTTGCCCAGTGCCTCTCTCTCCTTGCAATCCTGGAGCACTCGCACCTCATGCACCAACTGCTGGAAGACCTGCCCTTGGGCCATGCGGGAACCCCACTGGCTCAGGGTCTCCTGCGTGGGGTCGTTGAGGAGTATATTGCCGAACTCCCGTAATATGTTCATACCCAAGTTAACTGGATGGTGGTCGTTAGTTTCTCCTTGGGTCAGGACTAGAGTTGAGCGATACCATCCGATACTTCAAAGTATCGTATCGGATGGTATCGGCCGATCTTTAAAAAAAGTATCGGTATCGCCGATTCCGATACCGGAAGTCCCATTCAAGTCTATGGGACTTCCGGTATCGGAATAAGAAAAACCCTTTCCTGCCCTTGTACAGCCTCTCTGGGGTCTGTACGGGCCTTTCGGGGGGCTGTGCCGGCCTGCCAGGGGGTCTGTGCAGGCTCCGGTGGTCTGTGCCGGCCTGCCGGTGGTCTGTGCAGGCTCCGGGGGGCTGTGCCGGCCTGCCGGGGGGCTGTGCCGGCCTGCCGGGGGGCTGTGCCGGCCTGCCAGGGGGTCTGTGCAGGCTCCGGTGGTCTGTGCCGGCCTGCCGGTGGTCTGTGCAGGCTCCGGGGGGCTGTGCCGGCCTGCCGGGGGGCTGTGCCGGCCTGCCGGTGGTCTGTGCAGGCTCCGGGGGTCTGTGCAGGCATCGTCCGATGGGACTACAAGTCCCATCTGGCGATGCCTGCTACCATGACAGTGATTGACACATTAGCCAATGATGGGACAGTAGTAGTCCCATCATCCGGCTAATGTGTTAAATGTAAAAAAAAAAAAAAAAAAAAAAAAATTACATGCTACATTCATACTACATACTACATACATGCTACATTCATACTACATACTACATACATGCTACATTCATACTACATGCAACATACATACTACATATATACTACATGCATGCTACATATATACTACATGCATGCTACATACATACTACATATATACTACATGCATGCTACATACATACTACATGCTACATACATACTACATACATGCTACATATATACTACATACATACTACATATATACTACATACATACCACATACATACTACATGCATGCTACATATATACTACATGCATGCTACATACATACTACATATATACTACATGCATGCTACATACATACTACATGCTACATGCATGCTACATATATACTACATACATGCTACATATATACTACATACATACTACATATATACTACATACATACCACATACATACTACATGCATGCTACATATATACTACATGCATGCTACATACATACTACATATATACATACTACATGCTACATACATACTACATGCTACATACATACTACATGCTACATACATACCACATATATACTACATACATACAATACATTCATACAATACATACATAGACATACAGTACATATAACATAGAGTAACATACTTACCAATACTTGTCACATTGTTCCCCGAAGCCATTGTCGTCTACGGAATAAATATTAACATAACAAACCACAAAAATACTCACCCACGATCCGAAGCAGTCCACGAGTGTGTCCCACGACGATCTTGGGTAGAGAACTGCAGCATCAGCTGATGCTGCCGTTCTCTACGGGCTGCAGGAATCCAATGACGGAAGGTAGGTATCCTTCCGCACTGTATTCCTCCGCCACTTAAAAAAAAAAAAAGTCCCTAGTCTCACTTTATGCCATTGCTGTGTGGGAATTTCCCACACAGCAATGGCATAAAGTGAGACTAGGGACTTTTTTTTTTTTAAGTGGCGGAGGAATACAGTGCGGAAGGATACCTACCTTCCGTCATTGGATTCCTGCAGCCCGTAGAGAACGGCAGCATCATCTGATGCTGCAGTTCTCTACCCAAGATCGTCGTGGGACACACTCGTGGACTGCTTCGGATCGTGGGTGAGTATTTTTGTGGTTTGTTATGTTAATATTTATTCCGGAAAGACAATGGCTTCGGGGAACAATGTGACAAGTATTGGTAAGTATGTTACTCTATGTTATATGTACTGTATGTCTATGTATGTATTGTATGAATGTATTGTATGTATGTAGTATATATGTGGTATGTATGTAGCATGTAGTATATATGTAGCATGCATGTAGTATATATGTAGTATGTATGTAGTATGTATGTAGCATGTATGTAGTATATATGTAGTATGTATGTAGTATATATGTAGCATGTATGTAGTATATATGTAGTATGTATGTAGTATATATGTAGCATGCATGTAGTATATATGTAGTATGTATGTAGTATATATGTAGCATGTAGTATGTATGTAGCATGCATGTAGCATGTAGTATGTATCATGCATGTAGTATATATGTAGTATGTATGTAGCATGCATGTAGTATATATGTAGCATGCATGTAGTATGTATGTGGTATGTATGTAGCATGTAGTATATATGTAGCATGCATGTAGTATGTATGTAGTATGTATGTAGCATGCAGTATGTATGTAGTATGTATGTAGTATATATGTAGTATGTATGTAGCATGCATGTAGTATGTATGTAGTATGTATGTAGTATGTATGTAGTATATATGTAGTATGTATGTAGCATGTAGTATGTATGTAGTATTTTTTTTTTTTTTTTTTTTTTTTTTAACATTTAACACATTAGCCGGATGATGGGACTACTACTGTCCCATCATTGGCTAATGTGTCAATCACTGTCATGGTAGCAGGCATCGCCCGATGGGACTTGTAGTCCCATCGGACGATGCTTGCACAGACCCCCGGACATCAGCACAGCCCCCCGGCAGGCCGGCACAGCCCCCCGGCAGGCCGGTACAGACCCCCACAGGGTGCACAGCCCCCCGGCAGGCCGGCACAGCCCCCCGGCAGGCCGGCAGAGACCCCGGGCAGTCCACACAGCC
This sequence comes from Dendrobates tinctorius, assembly GCF_039654945.1. Taxonomy (NCBI): domain Eukaryota; kingdom Metazoa; phylum Chordata; class Amphibia; order Anura; family Dendrobatidae; genus Dendrobates; species Dendrobates tinctorius. The sequence goes on along the minus strand of NW_027361827.1, from coordinate 24,346,919 downwards.
CCCCGGCAGGCCGGCACAGCCCCCCGGCAGGCCGGCAGAGACCCCCGGAAGGCCCGAAATGACGGCGCATCATGATGCGCACACACCGCGCATCATGATGACGTCAGTCTGTCAATCAACTGAACTTCCGATTCCGATGCCGAATTCCGATATTGAAAAAATATCGGAAGTCGGTATCGGAATTCCGATACAGCAAGTATCGGCCGATACCCGATACTTGCGGTATCGGAATGCTCAACACTAGTCAGGACCACTCCCCGGCGGCCGAGGGGTTTACCAGACAGCGTCATTTGGAGCCATACCACTCCGGCGACAGGAACCAGCAGTTGGTTTGCGGCTACCAGCTTTATCATGGACCCCCACTGGGGCCTTGCTGCCTCCGGGAAATGCCGCTGAAAGTAGGTTGCAGGTATGGTCATTACTTGTGAGCCCGTGTCCACTAGGCACTGTACAGCGTGGCCCTCGACTTCTACCCATACTACTGGGCACTTGGCGACCAGATCTTCGGGACTTCCACCACCCCTTGTTGTGGCTTCCGGCTCCGAGCGGCGTCCCCCCTGCCCGGACCCTTCTAGTTTAATGTCCGTCGGGTGGGTATCTCCCACGCCGCGGACACTCTCGTGTGAAGTGGCCCGATTCTCCGCACTCTTAACACCGGGACTGCGAGGCCCGGCCGCCCCAGGCATTGAAAACCTGGCCGCCCAGGCATGGGCTCAGTTCTCTTCTTTACTTCGGCCAGCTCACCTTGGATACTCTTCAGCTCCTGTCTCACTTCCTCAATCCACTGGGGCTCTCCGGCAGCATTCACGGATGCCTTCATGCCCCGGGCCTTCCCCATGGGGACCGTCATCCCCTGCTCCTGCTCTCATACCCGGGCCTGACTCCCCACCTCAGAGAAAGCTATACATGGGTTCACTCGGATCTGCTCCCGCAATGCCTGTTTTATTAACGGGTCCCAGAGTCCAGTCACTAACACTAACAGGTCACGTAGGGTAATGTCGATAGGTCTTACCCCTACTCCGTCCTTCCGCTCGATGGCTGTGTATAACTCCTGGAGGACATTCATATACTGGGTGATGGTCTCCCCCTCTCCCTGCATTCGACTGAACAACTGGGTCCTCAACTCTCCCATGTTTGTTGGATCCCCATGAGTTTCTTCCAGAATCCGCAAGACCCTAGCAAAGGTGTTGCGGTGTCCCGGGGGTCTCAACATTACTGAATTCCGGGCTTCCCCATCTAACACCATGAGAGCTACCTCCGCTTCTAAATCAGGGGTCATTGGATGCATACGGAAGAGCCCCCGCATGCGCTCTGTCCAGCTCCACAACAGGGTATTGGAGCCGGAAAACCGTGGCAGGTTGCTTAGCATAGCCCACAAAACCTGCTGGACCGGGGGCCCCCATTATTTGGTCGGGAGCACCGCTGTCTACGCTCGGAGACTGCATCCTGCTGACTACGCCAAATGTGGTACTAGCAGGTACGCAGGATGCAGTGACGAGACGCGAGACGGTCTTGTGTTTTTGGTAACAACTTTTATAGGTTTATAGGCAACTATCCACAGGGATAGTCTAAGCAACCAAACAAAATAACAGGAATTGTCCTCGCAGGGACGCAATGCAAGCAAACACGGAAATATAAGGACACGGCTACGTCCGGCAAAGCTGGTCACTGGCTCGACGTCCCTCGGCGTCCCGGACTTTGGTTCTTCGGTGTAGCAGCCACTGGGCCCAGCCGCTGAAGATCTGTCACAGACTTCGAGCTTTCTGATGCTCCGGTGAAGCAGGGGCACGACAGGCCCCGGAGGAGTCCTTGGACAGATGGGCCGCAGCCCCCCAGATCGGGACAAACAGCGGCGATGAGGCGTGGCGGCTGGCAGGCCACCTGCGCAGCCAGCGACTGCATTGGAGGACCCGCGGCGAGCAACGGCCCGGCCCTTGCCACGGACTGGAGCGGGACAGTGGTGGCCGCCGAAGGCGCTGAACTAGCCACGGCCAAGGGTAGAAGCGAGGTGGATGCGGGCGGCAGGAGACAGGCCGCAGCCACGGGCTGACGTGAGGCAGCAACGGCTGCTGGGACCCGCGGGCAGGCCGCAGCCACGGGCTGGGGTGAGGAGACAGCAGCCGCTGGTGTCCGCAGGCAGGCCGCAGCCGTGGGCTGGAGGAAGGCGGCAGCGGCTGCTGGTGACCGCGGGCAGGCCGCAAACGTGGGCTGGAGTAAGGCGGCAGCGGCCGCTGGTCGACGCGTGGTAACGGTTCTCGGAAGGTCGTCTCGGCACCATCCCACTGATGTCCAGGGGGAGTGTCTCTCCTGCCTCTGGCCTCCTTCCTGGCTCAGGTGAGTAGCTTTGTCTCCCAGTCGCTCCCACGGTCTCCTGCTCCTTCTGTCCCGTTCTACTGACTCACCGTGACTCTCATTCCCCGCCCCTTTTAGACCGGCTCCTCCCCCTGCCCATCTGTCAGTCTTACCAGTCCGTTACTGAACTCTGTCCCCCGGAAACAGTTTCCCCCGGAACCTAGGTGACGGTCTCCTTGGTTCCGACCCGGACACTCTCTCCCACACTTTTTTGAAGCATCGGATGTGGAGGGGAGTGGATTAAGTTCCCACCTAAACTGGTCCCTTGCTGAGCGCCATCGCCGTTTAACCAAATCAACTGTTGGGAAAGTGTAAAAACAACAAGTCACATTTCTGCAAAGATCAAAAGCTTAATTAAACAACAACAGGTTCAGCTATGTTAGATTTCAAAAGTTCTTTGGTTATGATCATCTTGGCTGGTCAAAACAAACATATGCCAAAAAAAGTTTGGACATTGGACATGGATGTAAAAAATGGACACCCAGATGGCACACGGATGTAAAAAATGGACACACAGATGGCACATGGATGTAAAAAATGGACACACAGATGACATACAGATAGTATACGGATGTAAAAAATGGCCACAGATGGAATACAGATGGCACACGGATGTAAAATAAAGGACACACAGGTGGCATACAGATGGCACACGGATTTGAAAAATGGACACACAGATGGCATACAGATGACATGGATGTAAAAAATGGACACAGATCGCATACAGATGTCACATAGATGTAAAAAATGGACACACAGATGGCACATGGATGTAAAAAATGGACACCCAGATGGCAGACAGATGTAAAGAATGGACACACAGATGGCACATGGATGTAAAAAATGGACACACTAATGGCATACAGATAGTATTCGGATGTAAAAAATGGACACAGATGGAATACAGATGGCACACGGATGTAAAATAAAGGACACACAGGTGGCATACAGATAGCACACGGATTTGAAAAATGGACACACAGATGGCATACAGATGACATGGATGTAAAAAATGGACACAGACCGCATACGGATGGCACATGGATGTAAAAAATGGACACAGATGGCACACGGATGTAAAAAATAGATACACACAAATGGCACATGGAAATAAAAAATGGACATACAAATGGCATACAGATGGCACACGGATATAAAAAATGGACACTCAGATGGCATACAGATAACACACGAATGAAAAAAATGGATGGACACAGAAATTCCATAGAGATGGCACATGGATGTAAAAACTGGACACACAGATGGCACACAGATGGTACACTGATGTAAAAAAATTGACACAGATGGCATACAGATGACACAATGTAAAAAATGGACACAGATGGCATACAGATGACACAATGTAAAAAATGGACACAGATGAAATACAGATGGAACACAGACGTAAAAAACAATCACACAGATGACTTACAGATAGAATACAGATGTAAAAAAATCGACATACAGATGACACATGGATGTAACAAATGGGCACATAGATGCCATACACATGGCACACAGATGTAAAAAATGAACACACAAATGGCACACGGATGTAAAAAATGGACACAGATGGAATACAGATGGAACACAGATGTAAAAAATGGACACAGATAGCATACAGATGACACATGGATGTAAAAAATGAACACAGATGGCATACAGATGTAAAAAAATGGCTCAGCAGACTGCATCACACAGGATAGGATTAGATACATGGCTCATCACACAGCATCACACAGGATAGGATTAGATACATGGCTCAGCAGACTGTATCACACAGGATAGGATTAGATACACAGCTCAGCAGTCAGTATCACACAGGATAGGATTAAATACATGGCTCAGCAGACTGCATCACACAGGATAGGATTAGATACATGGCTCATCACACAGCATCACACAGGATAGGATTAGATACATGGCTCAGCAGACTGTATCACACAGGATAGGATTAGATACACAGCTCAGCAGTCAGTATCACACAGGATAGGATTAGATACATGGCTCAGAAGACTGTATCACACGGGATAGGATTAGATACACCGCTCAGCAGACCATATGACACAGGATAGGATTAGATACACGGCTCAGCAGACAGTATCACACTGGAGAGGATTAGATAAAACAACTCAGCAGTCAGTATCACACAGGATAGGATTAGATACACAGCTCAGCAGACTGTATCACACAGGCTAGGATTAGATACATGGCTCAGCAGACTATATCACACAGCATAGGATTAGATACATGGCTCAGCAGTCAGTATCACACAGGATAGGATTAGATACACAGGTCAGCAGACTGTATCACAGAGGATCGGATTAGATACACGGCTAAGCAGACTGTATCACACAGGATAGGATTAGATACACAGCTCAGTAGTCAGTATCACACAGGATAGGATTAGATACACAGCTCAGCAGTCAGTATCACACAGGAGAGGATTACACACACGGCTCAGCAGACTATATCACACAGGATAGGATTAGATACACAGCTCAGCAGTCAGTATCACACAGGATAGGATTAGATACACAGCTCAGCAGACTGTCACACAGGATAGGATTAGATACACAGCTCAGCAGACTGTATCACACAGGATAGGATTAGATACACGGCTCAGCAGACAATATCACACAGGATAGGATTAGATACACAGCTCAGCAGACTGTATCACACAGGATAGGATTAGATACACAGCTCAGCAGACAATATCACACAGGATACGATTAGATACACGGCTCAGCAGACTGTATCTCACAGGATAGGATTAGATGCGCAGCTCAGCAGACTGTATCACACAGGATAGGATTAGATACACGGTTCAGCAGACTGTATCACACAGGATAGGATTAGATAAATAAAAGAAGAAATCTACCAAGTATACCCTCCTCCTTCTTGTCCTTTGCGCTCCCCTGCGACCAGGCTTTCTCTATTTTCCAGGATTAGATACACAGCTCAGCAGACTATCACACAGGAGAGGATTAGATACACAGCTCAGCACACAGTATCACACAGGATAGGATTATATATACAGCTCAGCAGAAAGTAACCCACAGGATAAGATTAGATACACAGCTCAGCAGACTGTATCACATAGGATAGGATTAGATACACAGCTCAGCAGACAGTATCACACAGGAAAGGATTAGATACATGGCTCAGCAAACTGTAACACACAGGAGAGGATTAGATACATGGCTCATCACACAGTATCACACAGGATAGGATTAGATACACAGCTCAGAAGACAGTATCCTACAGGATAGGCTTAGATGCACAGCTCTGCAACAGGATGTGCCAAAGGAGAGGACATTTTCATTCCAAGAATTCTACTCATTCCATCTGATTTGCCTTTTGATTTTAAGTGCCTCCAGTTTCCAGTTCAACTGGCATTTGCAATGTCCATTAACAAGGCTCAGGGACAGTGCTTGAAAGTAGTAGGGATCGATTTGCAATCTCCATGCTTTTCTCATGGTCAACTTTATGTGGCTTGTTCAAGAGTTGGAACTGCCAAAGATCTGTTCATCTCTGCACTGAAAGGAAAAAACAAAAATGCTGTTTATCAAAAGGCTCTTGAATCAGTTGAAAGTAAAATACTGTCAATACTTGGGTGATCGTTTAGTTAATTTGTGTTGTAAATCTGTAGTGTTGAATATATGATGTGAAATGTTTTTATGTGCAATATAATCATTATAAGTTGCTATAACTAACCACAGTTGGTTACTATGCCTGGGCAATGTCGGGCTCTTCAGATAGTTTTGTAATATAAAATAAAGACGTGACTATAATGGCTCTGTAATATAGATTAAATTGTTTCCTTTGGTGAAGAAATACACTTGTTCTTCTTGAATTTCTATTTGAAGTTTTCTGCTAATTAGATTTTGGTGCACAGGGGCTGGACTCTGCACTGGGGTCTTCTCCTCCCTGTCTGTGATTCCCCAGCCTCTCTGCTGCCTTTGGTCTGTGAATGAGAAATTACTGTTGAGATTTCAAAAAAGAGAAGGCAGTTCAATCACTGGAGGTTGTGGAGGGGCTGGGGAATCACAGACCAGGAGGTGAAGACCCCGTGCACCTTCCAGCCCCTGTGCACCGGAATCTAATTAGCAGAAAACTTCAACTGATGGCTAAAGATGAGCCACAAAGCAAAGGCATCAATTTAATCTGTATTACATCATCATTATAGTCATGTCATTATATTACATTGTAAAATCTTCCTGGCAGGTTACCTTTAAAAAAGCATTCTCATCTATAAAAAGGGGTCCTGTAAGCCACATTTGCCTTAGTAATGGGGTGAAACCCAGATGAAAGTCACAGATGATAGGAATTTATGGCATATTCTGTAGATATGCCTCAAGATATGATCACATAGCATTTTAGTATACATTAGTGGCTCAGATGGGGCTTGTGTCCAAGGAGCCACAAAACGAGATTCAGGCGTACATTCATTGAATATAATGATGCAGATGGAGTCACATTGGGTTCTGTTGGGCATAATTTTCTGCCATATAACGCTTATTGGAGTTGATCATCAAGACATAGTCGACTACTGTATGTCTTAATGCCCACCTCAATTAGGGGCCCATAGTTGAAAATGATGTCCGACAGAGCCCACTGTGACTCCGCCTGCATCATTACATTCAATGGCCCCATCAGCGCATATGCCTGAATCCTGCTTTGTGGGGACTTTAGACTTAAGCCCAGGCGGAGCCACTGAATGTATGCTAAAATGCTATGTGAACCTAGCCTTAATTGTTTAAGATGTAAATATATCTTTAATGAGAATATAATACAAATATGCTAGAATTTACCCCTGAGTTTGTGTATATTCATTTTGTCTTTGACTTACTGGTGACAGCTGAAGTTACTGATATAATCCTTGCATTGTAAATATATTTTGCAGTTAAAAATAAAAAAAAATATGTAAAAAGTCATAAGAGAAGTAGAGCGAATTCTCTTAGCTTTCCTCCTTTTCATTTTCTGAAAATGACTGATAAAGGACAACATACTTCTCTAATTCTTCCATTGTTCCAGATGGCAAAAAGAAATGAGCAGGTGTGAAATATCTTGGCTGAAACCACAGTCCTACTCTGCAACATTCTTTACATATGTGGCATAAGCACATGATCTGTACAGCTGAACTTTGCATTTCAATAATACAATCAGTTTCTATATATTTAGCATAGGCGTAATATATGAATACTTTAGCATTATGTCTGCACACAACCATTACATACTGAAATACAATTCAGACAAAAATCCAGGTTACTTCAATATATGAGTTGACAAATTCTGGTTGCAAAGGGTTTGGAATATTAATGGATTTGTTTGTATTGATTCATTTTAATTTTCTTTTTTTAAATGACTAGCCTATTGTATAATTCAAGGGTGGACATGCCAATGGTGGAACCTGAGCAGTTGCACAAAAACCCAAGAGGTTGGGGGGTTCACTACCACCATTAAGCAGATGGAATTGTGCATTATGAGGAGCTATAGGCCAGCAAAAAGCCCATATTTTGTTCTTACACAAGAGCACTCTTCTGTCTGTGTTCACCGTTGGCTTAAGTGCTTAAAGCAAGGAATGGGGAAACTTTTTTTCTGCCAAGGGCCATTTGGATATTCTTAACATCATTCGCAAGCCATACAAAATCAACTTCAAAATTTTCCTGCTATAGTTAACTCACCCCTAATGTGATGATTTGAACTGATTCTTTTTGCTGATGCATGTGATATTGGATGGTATTGATGATTTTGCTACTCACAACTGCTTCCCCAGTTCTGTGTCTGGAACACAGTCGACTCTTTGTAATGAAAAGTTTTGTAAAGAAGTGATCTCAACAGTAAGGCTGAGTTCACATGTGGCGTTTTTTTCGCGTTTCCGCAGCGCTTTTTACCGTGCGATTTTGCCGCGAAAACGCGAAAAATAAGCATCCCATGCATTCCTATGGGATTCCGCAATGCTGTGCTAATGCTGCGGTTTTTACCGCGGCGGAATTGCTTTGCGGTAAAAAACACAGCATGCTCATTAATTTCGCGGAATCGCGGCGATCCTGCACCCATAGGAATGCATTGTTCTGCTTACTTTCCGCATGTGGCTGTGCACACCATGCGAAAAGTAAGCAGAACATTTGCGGATGGTACCCACGGTCCGGAGGAGAGGAGACTGTCCTCCGGGCTTTGGGTACCATATCCCTGTAAAAAATAGAATTTAAAATAAAAAATATTGTTATTCTCACCTTCCGACGTCCCGCGCTGCCTTCCCGCCTCTCTCCACGCTCCCGGTCCCAGTAAGCCTTTGCGAGCGATGACATCCGTTCTCGCGGGATCGCGATGTCTCGTGGTCATTCGCGCGATGTCATTGCGAATGACCGCGAGACGTCGCGATCCCGCGAGAACAGACGTCATCACGGTAATTGCTGCAAAGGATTACTGGGACCGGAAGTGTGGAGAGAGGCGGGAAGGCTGCGCGGGACGTCGGAAGGTGAGAATAGCAATATATATTTTTTTTATTATTATTATTTACATTCTTTCTTTTACTATTGATGCCGCATAGGCAGCCTCAATAGCGAAAAGTTGGTCACACTCGTCAAACACTATGTTTGATGAGTGTGACCAGCCTGTTAATCAGTTCTCCAAGCGATGCTACAGATCGCTTGGAAAACTCTAGCAATTCTGCAAGCTAATTTCGCTTGCAAAATGCTAGTTTTTCCGCGGGAAAATCGCAGGAATTTAAAATGAGATTTTCCCGTGGACTGGAATTCCGGAATTCTCGCTGTAATTTCCGCGAGAGTTCCGCTACGTGTGAACCCAGCCTAAGTTTTTCTGAACACAGATGCATATTTTACTGCAGGTGTCACGAAGTGACTATCACGGTGTGACACGACCCGTTGGTCAACGGACGGCACAACTCTCATAGAACGGGGATGGTATAGATGAGATGAAGGCCCTACCAATAGGGTCACCACCTGAGCTCAAACCTGTGCTTGTCCCTGCACTTCCCTAATGCCCTATGGGGGTCCTTCCCCCCATCACCATCAGGAAACCTTGTCCCTATATGTCACTTAATACTGCGCTGGTTAGTGCAGTGGCCGGCAAGGAGCACTAGCCTCACCTCTGCAGGTAATAAACATGGAGGGAAGTGACAGACACCAAAGGGACAAGGTAACAAAAACACAACACTTAGCTTTTCTCTGCTGCAAAACATCGCACAGCAGGATAAAGGCACTAAATAAGCAAACTCAACAGAAGCACCACTGCACCCAGAGAGCTCCTTATTCCAGCTTGATCACTGCAGATTGTTGTAACACCAACAGTCAGCTGATGCATCAGGTGAACTTTTAAAGGATGGTGGGAGTGGTATCCGCCCACATCAGCTGACCCAGCAGCAATGCAATTACACCAGCTTACCAGCTTGTCAGTGGGAAAAACTGACATTTAGCCCCCACTGGCCTGAAAGGAAAAAAGTTTTAACTTAGAGGAGCCAGAGCTGCTACAAATCCAAAAATGGATCGTGACAGCAGGTCTCCTCAAAGAGGGAAATTCATCACAGTTCTCATTTATAGAACTCAAGCAGTGGGACGTCTGCAGTATATATAACATAGAGGGCACAGAGACTGTAGTATATGCATTACAAAAATGCACTGAGACTGTTTTATATATAACATAGGATACACTGAGACTGCTGAATACATTACACAGTACACACTGAGATTGTTGTATATAGATCATATAAGATAAATTGAGACTGCTGTATAAACATAACATAGGAAACACTGAGACTCTGCTGTACACATCGCATACCATACATTGAGACTGCTGTATGCCTCACCTAGGAGACTGCAAGACTCTGCTGCATATATAACATAGGAGACACAGAGACAGCTGTATACATCACATAAGAGACAATGAGACTCTTGTTTACATCATATAGGAGACACAGAAACTGCTGTATATATCACATAGACATTGAGACTGTTGTATATATCACATAGGATAAAGGATAGTATATGCATCACATAAGAGACACTGGGTCTGGTCTATATAGATAACATAGGAGACACTGAAGCTAGTGTATATACATGACATAGGAGACACTGAGGCTTGCATGCAAACATCACATAGGAGACACTGATACTGCTGCTAACATCATATATTAGACACCAATATACATCACACAGGATACACTGAGGCTCTGCTGTATATTCATCACATAGGAGATACTGTGCTGATGTACATACATTACATATGAGGCACTGAGGATAGCATATATACAGTGACATGTAAATGTTTGAGCACCCCTGGTCAAAATTACTGTTATTGTGAACAGTTAAGCAAGTTGAAGATGACATGATCTTTAAAAGTTCTAAAGTTAAAGATGACACATTTCCTTTGTATTTTAGGCCAAATATATATATATATATATATATATATATATATATATATACACACAGTTCTGGCAAAAATTAAGAGACCACTACACAGTTTTCTAAAGATCAGCTTCTTTACATGTCTGACAGGCAGTGGCGTAACTACAAAGTTGTGGGCACCGGTGCAAACTTTCAAATGGGACCCCCCCATGCCAAAATATTTGCGACCCAAATTCAATTAGAATCTCCATTATTTATCAGTGATATGTGGGGGAGGGGAGGTGACAACCTCTAGAACCTCCATTATCCTTTTATTTCTACAACTGCAGTACCACAGGTGACCTCCAGGATTACTTTTCAAGAGCTGTATGGCAGCACAAGGTTCATTGCCAGCATTGCCTCTATAGACATGGGTAATTTTGCAGTGGGCGAGAGGGTGAATATTGTGTACCATGTTAAGTACCCTGTTTTGCTGACTACTAGGAAGGAAGGCGGCCATACTGAAAGAAACCATTTGCACATGACAGCCGGCACCTGGGAGAAAAGTGGGAAGTGTGTCATGGCCAGTGCACACATCTGACATGTCAGATGCTCTGGTGCATAGCAGTCTCTAGTACACAGCAGTCTCTGGACGAGGCTGAAGTTGGTTTCTTATTCGTCAGTTTCCTTTTCAGCAATTTTTACTTTTCTGTTTTTTTAGGTTTAACAACAAAAAATAAGCATGACAATAATAACATACAATGCAGCGAGGTGCCTTGATGTGAATACACTTAAAAACAGCAACAAAAATTATAAAACCGGCACAAAAATGGGCACCAAAGAGCGTTAATGATGTTAATGAAAGGGTTAAATGAATTTGGGCCACTGATATCACACTGTACACATATAGAACAGGGAGCCCCACATCAAAACCAGGTCTCTCCAGCCTGGCCTAAATGGGTTTTGGGCATCAGAACTGGCATCAAAGTGTGCTAACAGACCATTTTCACAGATTTGAATAAGTGATGTTTTTAAAGGGTTAAATGACTTTAGGCCACTGATCTCTCACTAAGAATACACAGATAGTGATGCCCCGCAACAACCCCTTAAAAACATGTTACTTATTCAAATCTGTGAAAATTGGCTGTTTGTCCACTTTGATGTCATTTCTGATTCCCAGAACCCATTTGGGCCAGGCTGGAGGGACCTGGGTTTGATGTAGGGCATCATTATCTATGTATTCTTAGTGTGAGATCAGTGGCCTAAAGTCATTTAACCCTTTAAAAATATCAGTTACTTATTCAAATCTGTGAAAACGGTCTGCATGCCCACTTTGATGCCAGTTCTGATGCCCAGAACCGATTTGGGCCAGGCTGGAGAGTCCTGGGTTTGATGTAAGGCTCCATGTTCTAAATGGTTGCAGTGTGATATCAGTGGCCTAAAGTCATTTAGCCCCTTAAAAAACATTACATTGGTTACTTATTCAAATCTGTGAAAATCGGCTGTTTGCGCACTTTGATGCCAATTCTGATGCCCATAACCCATTTGGGCCAGGCTGGAGGGACATGTCTTTTATGTGTGTCATCATTATCTGTGTAATCTTAGTGTGACATCAGTGGCCCAAAGTCATTTAACCCCTAAAAAACACCAGTTACTTATTCAAATGGCCAAAATCTATTATCTGCCCACTTTGATGCCAGTTCTGATGGCCAGAACCCATTTGTGCCAGGCTGGAGAGACCTGGGTTTGATGTGGGCCTTCCTGTTATATATGTTTACAATGTGATATCAGTGGCCCAAAGTCATTTAACCCCTTAAAAACATCAGTTACTTATTCAAATGGCCAAAATCGACTGTTTGCCCACTTTGTAGCCAGTTCTGATGCCCAGAACCCATTTGGGCCAGGCTGGAGGGACCTGGGTTTGATGTCGGGCTCTCTGTTCTATATGTCTGCAATGTGATATCAGTGGTCCAAAGTAATTTAACCCTTTCATTAACGCCCTTCGGTGCCCACTTTGATGCCCATTTTTGTGCCAGTTTTATAGTTTTTGTAGCTGTTAAGTGTATTCACATCAGGGCACCTTGCTGCATTGTATGTTATTATTGTGATTATTTTTTGCTGTTAAACCTATAATAAAGCAGAAAAGAAAAAATTGACGAATAAGAAACTGACGAATAAGAAACCAACTTCAGCCTCTTAGTTTCTGGTACACAGAAGTCTCTGGTACAATGCTGTGCCTGCAAAAGAGGAGACAATTGTGTCTTCTCCTCATAGTCACCCCAGCAGTATCAGCAGCTCCTGTATGTGCTCCTTTCTGGCTGCTGTGTCCTTGTGTGTGCCTGCTTCTTCACTGCTGTGACTGACTGTCATGATATGTTGGTACACGGGGCATCAGAGAGCAGCCACAACGGAGCACACAGGAACTGCTGCTGTTGGAGGTCACTGTTCTTGCTTTGGCTGCAGAAATTACCTCAGTCCAGGAGAAGGTGAGCAGGACCATGAGCTGAGCTCTCTGAACGATGAGAAGAGGGGAAGAGAGAGAGGGGCATGTCGCCAGCTTCTCACTTTACATTTGGCCGGCCTCAGCACTCACACTCACCCAACGGGAGCTTTCTTCGTCTTTCCCTTCGGTGTGGCTGAAGGACCTGAGGTGACGCACGCCCACTGACGCCTCCCTCCAGGTCACGTGGTAGGGTCCTTCACTATTGCACTCCCTGTTTCTCTTTTTTCTTTATCTTTGCTAGACTGGATGGGTGGGCAAGCGGGCCCCTAAGCACTCCGGGCCCTGTCACAGTTGCAACCGCTGCGACTGCGGTAGTTACACCCCTACTGACAGCCATTCCATTCCAGTGTCAGTTGAATTCCAACCAGAGTACACCTCATTCTACTTAATGTGCTTCTGATTAGGTGATCACCTGAACCAAATCTTATTTAATGAAGGAAAGTATAAAAAACCCTGCTGTGGTGTTCAAAATCCTCTTGCAATAGGACAAGCTGGATGGCAAAACATGTGCCAGTAATATCCCAAAAGTAAAAGAATGAAAACATAACTTTTAACTATGCCAAAGGAGTTGAAAAGAAAAGTCTTGATTGAGGAAAAGATGGGCTCAATTCTGGCTTCACTAGCAGAGGGATACAGTGAGCGTCATGTTGCCTTCAACCTTAAAGTTTCTAAGACGGCAGTCCATTACAACAAGGTCAAGCAGCAGACACTGGGGACAGCAAAGCTACAAACTGACAGAGGGTGAAAATGACTCTCCACTGACTGTCCTCTTATTCGAATGTCACTCAGCAACCGCAGGATAACATCAAGTGACCTACAAAATGAATGGCAGCTGGGGTGAAGTGCACAGCAAGAACAGTTCATAACAGGCTCCTAGAGGCAGGGCTCAAGTCATGTAAATGTAGAAAAAAGCCTTTCATCAATGAGAAGCAAAGGAGAGCCAGGATGAAGTTTGCCAAAGACCATAAGGATTGAACCATAGAGGACTGGAGTAAGGTAATCTTCTCTGATGAGTCTAATTTTCAGCTTTGCCCAACACTTGGTCATCTAATGGTTAGACAAAGACCTGGAGAGGTGTACAAGCCACAGTGTCTTGCACCCACTGTGAAATTTGGTGGAAGATTGGTGATGATCTGGGGATGCTTCAGCAAGGCTGGAATTGGGCAGGTTAATCTTTGCGATGGATGTATGAATCAAGCCACATACAAGGTTATCCTGGAAAAACAATTAATTCCTTCTGTTCAGGCAATGTTCCTCAACTCTGTTTTTTTTCCAACAGGACAATGCGCCATGCCACACAGCTAGGTCAATCAAGCTGATGCATCAGGTGACCTTTTAAAGGATGTGGGAGTGGACACCACCCACATCAACTGACCCAGCAGCAATGCAAATACACCAGCAGGCCAGCAGGGGAAAAAACTGACATTAACCCCCGATGGCCTGAAAGGAAAAAAGTTTTAATCTGAGAAAACGATCTGCCACAGAACCAAAAATAGATCATGACAGGCTGGTCTTAAAAATGTGTTAAACGACTCATAGAAATTGCTTATGCCACTTACTCTGCTGTTGCTGCTAATGTTTTGGCAATGACAAGTTGACGTTCCCAGGGTTGGATGTCTACAACTGGGATGCACGCACCATCAAGAACAGTTTATCAGTAGTGATGGGCGAGCACTAAAATGCTCGGGTACTCGTTGCTCAGATCAAGCAAATTGTAATACTTAGGTACTCGGACAGAACAACGAGTGAGCCCAATGTAAATCTATGGGAAACCCGATCATTTTTACCCCAATCCCCCCAGGGGTCCCTTTAAGGTCTAAAAACATCTGAAAATGATGGAAACACTGCTCAAATGACACGGGAACATCATGGGGATCGCCCCTGGAAGCATTCCTGACTCCTAGTTCACAGCTTTAAATAATGTTGTCAGAGTTTCATGCCATTTTTACCGATGCACCAAAAAACATACCAAAATGGATTTTGCTGGGAAATATGTTAAGGTACACACTTTCCAGGTTAATGACTTGTACATAAGTCAAAATAAATAACCTCAGACCAAAATGTTCCTCTACTACTTGTGCTATATTCAGGCGCAGCGTTTTTGAAGCATTTTTCAACTTTAACATTGCTTTCGACTAAAACAAAAGCATTGACTGGGAAATGC
Organism: Dendrobates tinctorius; assembly: GCF_039654945.1. Lineage (NCBI taxonomy): Eukaryota > Metazoa > Chordata > Amphibia > Anura > Dendrobatidae > Dendrobates > Dendrobates tinctorius. Next base: position 24,331,552 of record NW_027361827.1, on the reverse strand, counting down.
CATTGTAACATTTACCAACCCTAGCTGGTCATGTGGTGTGTGACATATAAGCAGACATATCTTGTTTCATTTATGAAGGAGGGACTATTAAAGTCACAGAGCCTATTTTTACAGGAGAATCAGGCAGCATTAATCTGCTTAAAGGGCCATTATTAAACAGTGGGTCTCCGAAACTGTTATAGCCTATGCAGTGAGTGGATGGGCTGCCAAGAATTATGTCACACTCCAATACCCCTTTCACAAGATGTCCAGTAGGGCTTCCATAAAAATTGTTGCATTGAATGCAAGGCCTGCCCTGCTACCAAGTCATATGCACCCCAATATGCCTTAGAACCCAGGTACTGGATGGGTCCAGGAAAATCCATTTCACATTATTCATTTTGTACTCCCATTCTGTTTTCTTATGCATTGACTGCAAGGCCTGCCCTGCTGCCAAGTCATATGCACGCCAATAACTCCAATCCCCCCTTAGAAGAAACAGGGAGGAGGGCCTCTTAACAAAAAATATCCCATTAAAAAGGAGCGGGTCTCATAGACTTGGAATTCCCATACACTTAGTGTATGGGCTGGCAAACATTTCCCCTATGGGGTACACCTCAACCTTTTTAGAACAAGTCTTTTACGCAAAGCCTAACCACCCACCCTTCGTAATAATTCGACACTGGCTGTAGCTGCACGGAACAAGTAAACCCTTTTGACCTAGTGGTGGTGGATGATCAGACGTAGAGGAAGGCCTGATTTAAAAATAGGCCCAATTTCTAGGAGTGGGACTCCTAGACTTGGAATGTCCATACACTTTGCGTATGGGCAGGCAAACATTTCCCCTGTGGGGGTGTACATATTTTTTGTATTTTGGTGATGGGCATCATAACACCCTTGCCAAAACAAAGAGTGGCTGGAGCATGACTGGTGTTGAAGTGATGGTGGACGGTGAGGATGAGGAGAATGAGGAGGAGGACATCAAATAGTCAAAATCAGGAAGCATATATGCATGCTTGGTTGTGAAGAGGAGCATGGTAATACACCTCCCAAAAAACACTAAATTGGAGTTTATGCTTCGCTGTCATCATTTGGTGTTGTCGAGAATTCAGGCCCAATCCATCCCTTGTTCATCTTTAGAAGAGTCAGCCTGTCTGCATTTTCCGTAGAAATCCGAATGCACTTATCTGTGATAATGCTACCAGCAGCATTAAACACCCGCTCAGACAAAATGCTAGCGGCAGGGCAGGTCAGAACTTCCAAGGTGTAAAGAGCCAGCTCATGCCACGTGTCCAGCTTGGATACCCAATAATTAAAAGGCACAGAGGAATCACGGAGGACGTTGGTACAGTCAGCAAGGTACTGCCTCAGCATCTTAGAGAAGATTGCATTCCTTGTGAGATTACCCCACGCCTCAGTGCATGGGCGATGGGAGGGTCTTAGAAAACTGTCCCAGAACTTTGCCATTGTTCCCCTGCCTCTGCTGGAGTGGACTTGTGTCTGTCTCGCATGTCCTGCTTGGTTGGCCAACGTACTGTTATCTCTGCCGCTAGCGTTTTGAGATGGGAATTTTTTTAATAATTCCGCAACAATGGCCCTATGGTACTGCACCATTTTGTCACACCTGTCTGCCTCTGGAACAAGAGATTGAAAGTTATCCTTGTACCGTAGGTCTAAAAGTGTCACTAGCCAGTAATGACTGGTACCCAATATTTTGACAATTAGAGGGTCAATGGAAAGGCAGTGCAACATAAAGTCAGCCATGCGTGCAAAACTTGATAACAGGCAAGCTTTCTGTGTCCTCACCAACAGGAAGACTGACCAAGGAGTCCTCCTCCTCTTCCTCTTCTTCCCTGTCCTCAGGCCATCCACGCTAAACAGACGGCATGACAGTTGTGGTTGTAGTCCCATCTATAGCGCATGAAAGTAGCTCCTGTTCTTACTCCTCCTCTTCCTCATTGTCAACCATTCCATGTTGTGATGACACGAGGCTGGGTTGTGCGTAATCACCCTGTATGGTTCCTTGATCCATGTCCTCATGCTCCGCTTGCAATGCCTCCTATTTCATTGTGAGCAGAGAGCTTTTCAGAATGCAGATGAGCGGGATGATGACGCTAATTATGGCGTCATCACCGCTCACCATCTTGGTGGACTCCTCAAAGTATTGGAGGATTCTACATATGTCTGACATCCATGTTCACTCCTGAGGTTTTATGTGTGGAGTCAAACCTGAAAAACGACAGCCTTGTTGATGCTGGTATTCAACAACTGCCCGCTTCTGCTCACAATTCCTTTCTAATATATGCAGTGTAGAGTTCCAACGCGTGGGGACATCACACACCAGTCTGTGAGCCGGAATCTGCAATCGCTGCTGAAGCACGGCAAGGGTGGCTGAAGCTGTAGCTGGCTTTCTAAAATGTGCACAGTGGTGGCATACTTTAACCAGCAGATCCGACAGCTCCGGATAGCTTTTTAGAAAACTTAGAACAACGAGGTTCAGCACATGGGCCAGGCATGGTACGTGTGTCAGTTTGCCTTGCCTCAAAGCCGCCACCAGGTTCCTGCCATTGTCACACACAACCATGCCTGGCTGGAGATTTAGCGGTGTCAACCACACATCTGCCTGCTCTTTCAGAGCTGTCAACAAGTCTTCAGCACAGCCTGTTGCCGATTTGCTTTGGCAGTGCTTCCAGCCTTTGACTGATGTGCTCATTTCTGACATGGAGGCTGAAGAGGAGGAGGTGCAGGAGCTGTACACAGTGGGGGCAACCCTGATTGACGTAGGGCCCGCATTCCTTGGCGTCGGGAGGATGTGTTCCATCCCAAGGTCTGACTGGGTCCCGGCATCCACTATGTTAACCCAGTGTGCCGTCAGCGAGATGTACCATCCCTGGCCACAAGCACTTGTCTGTTATGAATGGGTCACTGAGGAGGATGGCAGGAACAGGCTAAGCCACCAGAAGACCACAGAGGTTGGTAGCTAAGTGGATTCATCTTAGAGGTTACCGGATCTCTTGAGACAAAACGGCTCCTGCACCAATCTCAGAAGCATCTATCTCCACCTGAAAACGGAGTGAAACATCAGGTTGCCGTAGAACCGGAGCAGAAGTGAATTTCTGCTTAAGCTCCTGAAATGCCGAGACTGCCTCTGGAGACCAATTCACCACATCAGCGCCCTTTTTGGTCAAATCCGTCAAAAGTTTAACAAAACCAGAAAAATTACTTATAAATTTACGGTAGAAATTAGCAAAACCCAAAAACTTCTGAAGAGCCTTCAGAGAAGTGGGCTGAACTCAATCATAAATGGCCTGTACCTTGGCCGGGTCCATTTCAATAGAAGACGGGGACAAAATGAATCCCAAAAACGAAATCTTCTGTACACCAAAAAGACATTTCGATCCCTTAACATACAGAGTATTTTCCCTCAAAATCCGGATCACAGTCTGGACATGTTCCACATGAGAATCCCAATCACTGGAAAAAATCAAAATATCACCCAGATAAATGATCAAAAACTTATCCACAAGGTCCCAGAAAATATCATTCTTAAAAGATTGGAAGACGGAAGGGGCATTAATGAGCCCAAAAGGCATCACCAGTTACTCAAAATGTCCCTCTGGAGTATTTAACGCCGTCTTCCATTCATCCCTGTGCTTGATGCGAATAAGATTATACGCCTCCCTGAGGTCAAGTTTGGTAAATCAACAAGCACTTTTAACTCTGGAAAATAAATCAGAAATCAGGGGTAACGGGTACTGATATTTAACAGTGATCTTGTTAAGGGAACGATAGTCAATACATGGCCTTAATGAGCCATCTTTTTTGGTCACAAAGAAAAAACCAGCACCCAAAGGCGAAGAGGATGGTCTGATATAACCCTTCTCCAATGATTCCTTGAGATAAGATCGCATAGCATCATGTTCAGGTACAGATAAGTTGAAAAGCCGACCCTTGGGAAATTTACAACCGGGCATAAACTCAATTCCACAGTCATAACTCCTATGAGGAGGCAAAGACGCAGACTTACTCTCACTAAATACAGCAAAAAAATCAGCCAAAAAGTCAGAAACGTCTTGAGACTGGGGAGAGGTGGAGAAAACAGGAGTGTCACTAAGAACACATTGACAACCCCAACTCACCACAGACAGAGATTTCCAATCTAAAACAGGATTATGGGTTTGCAACCAAGGAAAACTCAGTACAATAGTATCATGTAAATTGTACAACACCAAAAATGTACAATTCTCTTGATGGTCCGGGGTGACTCGCATTACCACCTGGGTCCAAAACTGGGGTTTATTCTCCAACCAAAGGGGTAGCATCAATCCCCCTCAAGGGAATAGGGGTTCTCAGGGGCAACATGGGGAAACCACAACGCTTGGCAAAGTCAAGATCCATCAGATTCAAAGCTGATCCTGAATTAAGCCTAAAGACAGAAAGATGAAATCTAAACTGCCCCGGAGCAGATCCCCAAAGGAATAGACAGCCCCCAAACATATATTGTTGGTGAGACAAGATGAGACACAATCACAGGCAGAGTACAGACTGAGCAATCGGTGGGGCCCAAGTTGTCTAGACAGGACAGGACAGAAAAAGATACTGTCTGCAATCACACACAAAACCCTGAAAAAGTTCAACACTTCTGATATACAAAAAACCTGAGATCACACAATTTCACCCCCGCTAGATCAGCACTCTGGTATAAACTGGTAGCAAGCAAAAAGATACTACCATAATAGGGGACTGAACAAGTTGCAACATATGAAGCAGGGCCCAGCGCTGCCCCCAGCAGGGAGCATGCTGAACCCTAGCAGCAAAACAGAAAGCAAAAAAAAGACACAACCAGATTAGATGCAAAGGATTAGCAAAAGAATAACTTAGCTGAACATGCAGATCAGGCAGGGGACAAAGAGCTCCAAATGCACACTGAGGAAAAAATCACCAGCAATCTTCAAGAGCAGCCAGCTCCATTATATGCTCCCAGCCAGCAATCCCAGATTCCCAATTATCATCGTCAGGTGGAGAACCTCCATCCACCTGGCCAGTTCCACTACTCTCAGTAACCACCAGAGGTAGCAGAGGGAGCTTCGGCTCAGAAATCCGAGCAAGGGAGTTCACAACACTTGTCCATGTGTCCGTAGTTAGGTGTACTTTCCCAGTAACTGCATTGTTGAGGGCACGGGTAATGTTGTGGGACACGTGCTTGTGTAATGCTGGGACAGCACAGCAGGAGAAATAGTGGCGGCTGAGGACAGAGTACCTTGGGACGGCCGCCGCCATCAGGTTGCGGAAAGCTTCCGTCTCCACGAGCATAAAAGGCAACATTTCGAGCGCAAGCAGACTAGAAATATGAGAATTGAGTACTGTCGCCTGTGGGGTGTTGGCTGCATATTTCCGCTTACGTTCCAATGACTGGCTTATGGACATCTGAAGGCTGCACTGGGACAAGGACGAGGACATGCTTGATGATGCTGCTATTTGTGTGTGGGCAACGGCAGGTGCAGGGCAGAAGGCATCTTCGCATGCACCGTGGACAGGGGATTGGCTTGCATGCGCAACAGTGGAAGAAGCAGTGTTGTCACCCGCAGACACTGTTTTTGAAGCCTGAAGTTGGGCCCACAAAGTCGGGTGCTTTGCTGCCATGTGCCTGATCATGCTGATTATGGTAAGGCTAGTAGTTTTGCTACCCCTGCTGATGCTGGCATGACAGGTGTTGCAAATGGCCTGTTTGGGGTTATCGGCAGAGTCTTTAAAAAATAACCAGACTCGGGATAACCTAACAGTTGGACTGGCAACTTCCGTCAGGTTGTTGTTACGGGGAATGGTTGCACTCCTTCTGTCTGCAGCCACCACACTGCTTCTTCCTGCCTGAAGTAGTGTGATGCCTACCTCCCCCTGTGTGCTGCTGTCCTCGCTCTGCATATTCTCCTGCCAGGTTGGGTCTGTTACTACATCATCCAACACCTTATCTTCCACTTTCCCACCCTGGTCCTCCCCCTGACTTTCCAGCAATTGTGCCTCATCATCATCCACCTCTTGTGACCGTGGCTGCTCAAAGATTTGTGCATCGCTGCATGGAATATCATCTTGCCCCGCTTCAAGTGGACCGGGCAAGAGGCACAAATCTCCAAATGGAAAACTGAACAGCTCTTCGAAGTGTCAGACTGTGGGATCAGTTGTCTCAAGGCACTCATCATGGTGGGAGGAAGGAGGATCAGAATAAGGAATATGCGGTCCAGATTCACGGCTACTGTGACTTGACCGTGTTGAAGACAAGTTGCTGGTGGTGGTGGTGGATAAGTAACTGGAAGTATTATCCGCTATCCAACCAACAACCTTTTGACACTGCTCGGGCTTCAATAGTGCTATCTTGCTGCAGTTCCCTAGGACTTCGGACAGTAAGATCCAGTGAGAAGATGTGGGTGTTTTCGGTGGGCCAATTTCAGCTTGCCCACGGCCTCGGCCTGCACCATAACGTCCACTTCCCCGTCCCTTGCCACGCACCTTGCCCATTGTAAATGGACTAGAATATTATACACGTTCACTACAAAAGGGTGATTTGGGAGGCAACTTGTATGTGATACGTGTGCTTGAAAACCACACTTTTACCTATCTGGACTTTAGGTAAAAATATTTTTGGCCTTATCAGATTTAATAATTAAGTTAACAGACTACAAAAAAATACAATGTTTTGGCCTAAACTGGCCAAACTTTGAGCATGCACAGATATCAACTGGCACGGCGAAACCACTACGACAAATGTCTGCCCAGTTTTTTTTTTTGGGGGGGGGGGCTAACTAGTGCTGTATATCAGTACTGTGACACTCAGGACAAAAAATGGAAAACCGGCCTAAACTGGCCAAACTTTGAGCATGCTACGGAGATACCACACCGAAAAATGTGTGGCCTGTATTTTTTTTATTTTTTTGCTAAATACTGCTGTATATAAGTACAGTGTCATGAGTACACAGATATGAGCTGGCACGGAAATACATTGCCAAAAAATGTGTGGCCTGTAATCCAATTACACCCGGGGCTACTTATATACGGCCAATATTTCCTACAGGAAGCAGCGCAGCAGCACCAGAACACAGGAAGAGAATGGACCTCTTGATGTATGCAATGATCTATATATACACATACAGTGCCTTGCAGGCCTTGCACTGATTGTTAGGTGTCTGGTTTCTGCATCTGCTCTGCAGGAATCCAGAGCCTCACATACTGCGGTCTCCTGCTGCCCATCTACTGCAGAGAAGATTACTTTGCAGCAGACCGCTCCAGAGACTCCTGTTCCTCTGTGCTTCTTCTGGGCATGCTCACGAGATGATCTCCCTTTGGAGATCGGGAGTCATGTTCTCAGGTCCTGTTCCAGATCTCATTGGTCCATCTTGGAAATCTGGAAGGTCCCGCAAGCTATAAAAAGCGCGCATGGCTGTTCCGCCATGCGCTAGTATAGACTATACTTGCTATGTGTGAATGGTGATGGATGGATGATTCTGGTGAGTGACTCATTTGAAACCCCTTCCCTCTGATAATATGCATGTGGATAGGGAATTAGTTTAGTAGTCAGCGCCAGTCAGTGGCAAGCCTTAAGCCACTGTGCTCACCGCACCGCTACGCTAGCGTCCGACATCACGCTTACTTTTTGGCTTTGTCGTTGAGCGGCAGTGTCCTACGCCGCGCTGCAGTTGCAGTACTCCTTGGTGTCCGCAAAAGTGGCGCCACACACACGGTAGGTATAGAGAATCATAGAATCGTAGAGTTGGAAGGGACCTCCTGGGCCATCTGGTTCAACTCCCTGCTCAAAGCAGGATTCGCTAAATCATCCCAGTTAGATGTCTGTCCAGCCTCTGTTTGAAGACTTCCATTGAAGGAGAACTCACCACTTCTCGTGGCAGCCTGTTCCACTCATTGATCACTCTAACTGTCAAAAAGTTTTTTCTAATATCTAATCTGTGTCTCCTCCCATTCAGCTTCATCCCATTGCTTCTAGTCTTTCCTTGTGCAAATGAGAATAAAGTTGATCCTTCTACAATGTGACAGCCCTTTAGATATTTGTAGACAGCTATTAAGTCTCCTCTCAGTCTTCTCTTTTGCAAACTAAACATTCCCAAATCCTGCAACCTTTCCTCATAAGACAGGGTTTGCAGACCGGTCACCATTCTGGTCGCTCTTTTCTGAACTTGCTCCAGTTTGTTGATGTCTTTTTTAAAATGTGGTGCCCAAAATTGGACACAATATTCCAGATGAGGTCTGACCAAAGAGGAGTAGAGGGAAATAATTACTTCACGTGATCTAGACTGTATGCTTCTGTTAATACATCCTAGAATTGCATTTGCCTTTTTTGCTGCTGCATCACACTGTTGACTCATATTCAGTCTGCGATCTATTAGTATACCCAAGTCTTTTTCACATGTGCTGTCACTTAGCCCTATTCCTCCCATTCTATATATGCTTTTTTCATTTTTATTGCCCAGATGTAGTACTTTGCATTTCTCCCTGTTAAAAACCATTCTGTTAGTTGCTGCCCACTTCTCCAGTTTATTTAAATCTTTTTGAATCCTCTCTCTCTCTTCTCTAGTATTAGCTATCCCTCCTAGCTTTGTGTCATCAGCAAATTTAATCAGTTTACCCTCAATTCCTTCATCTAAATCATTGATAAAGATGTTGAACAATACAGGGCCCAGGACAGAGCCCTGTGGTACCCCACTTGAGACATTCTTCCAACTGGATGTGCAGCCATTTACGACGCAGCTCCTCTGTCTTAGGTCCTGCTCCTGTGACCAGATACCGTGTGTGCATCTACCTGAAGCCTGTGTCACTAACAGGTTCAGCGTTTTGTATGTTTTTTGTTGCGGCACCTCTGTGTGTGAACAGAGGCCACTCTGCGCACTCCGGGTGAAGTTTAACCCGTGTGCATCATACCGCCATATTGCTTGTCTGCCACCACTTAGCAGCAGTTATACCACCTACTGCACGGTGGACCCCGAGTGGCGAACGCACTTTATTATTATTTTATTTAGTGTGTTCCGCCGTTCCTAACATTATAGTAGCGCCAGGGTCTGGCTAGTGATAGCAGATCAGCAGCAACTCCTTCAGTGCATTCGCCAGCTAGAGGGCCGGTTGGCTACTCTTGAGAGTGTCATCACAGCGGCGAAGTCTTCGGAGGCTGCTGTACAGGCGATCGCCCGGGTGGTTTCCCGTATGTCCACGTCCTCCCACGCGCCGACAGTTACCCGCCTCCCGTTGCCCAATAAATTTTCTGGCGATGGCACCTCCTGTAGGTGTTGCGTCAGCCAGGGCTCTATCCAGCTGGAGTTACTGGCTGCGCGATTCCCTACGGAACGGGCCAAGGTGGGGTTTATTGTTTCCCTTCTGTCGGGCAAGGCGTTGGAGTGGGCTATGCCATTATGGGAGTGTGGTGACCCTGAGGTTCGGACCGCTGCTCACTTTCTAACAGCTATTAAGCAGGTCTTCCAAGGACCACGGGTCACACACGACACCTCTCTGCAGCTAATTGCTTTGACTCAGAGATCCCTCTCGGTTAGTCAGTATGCTGTTCGTTTCCGGACACTGGCTTCCGAGCTGGAGTGGTCTGACAAAGCCCTCATCCCTGTGTTTTGGAGAGGTTTGGCGGAGCATGTTAAGGATGCTCTCTCTACCAGAGAGGTTCCTGCAAGTTTGGAAGAGCTGATTGCTATTTCCACCCGCATTGATCTCCGTTTTTCGGAGCGCGGCCTGGAGCATGCTCAATCCAAACGGAAGGTTACCTCGGCTCCCAACTTTTTTGAGCCTCTGGAACCACCCCAGCCAGAGACTTCACTCCCAGAGCCCATGGAGGTGTCTCGCGCCGTTCTTGAGGCGTGTCCGGCACAAAACTCCATCTGCGGTTGTCATTGTCAACACTGTCCCCCAGGATAACGGGGTCCCGCGATGGCCAAACTCTGTGCCGCCGGGCAAGACCTTTGTCCCCCCTCACCTTCGGCCGAAGGCTCTCGCGTGGGCGCATGCGTCCAGGGCGGGTGGTCACTGTGGCTACATGAAGACCACAAAACTCCTGGCAGGTTCGTATTGGTGGCCGCACAGGGCTCGGGACACTAAAAAATATATTCGGGCTCGGGATAGCCTATTTAACAGAGAATGGAAACGTCTACCGATACACCGCGGCGTTCCACTTCAACCTATGCTCCGGGTGGTTTTGCTGCTCCCGTTGTCTCCCACGTGTCCCTTCTTAAACCTGGCGATCTTGCCGCCTCGGATACCTTCCACGTGTCCCGGTTTTCTGTGTCATCTACCGGGACACCAAACTTGCCTTCGGACGAGTCTGAGATCTATGCCTCTGATGGGCACAGGGTGGTGGATTGGAAGGCTCAGAGGGGAGAGGGCCCTAGGAGGGGGGGTAATGTTAGGCGTCTGGTTTCTGCATCTGCTCTGCAGGAATCCAGAGCCTCACATTCTGCGGTCTCCTGCTGCCCATCTACTGCAGAGAAGATTACTTTGCAGCAGACCGCTCCAGAGACTAAGTTCCTCTGTGCTCCTTCTGGGCATGCTCACGAGACGATCTCCCATTGGAGATCGAGAGTCATTTGCCCAGGTCCTGTTCCAGATCTCATTGGTCCATCTCCGAGATCTGGAAGGTCCCACACGGCTATAAAAAGCACGCATGTGCTAGTATAGACTATACTTGCTATGTGTGAATGGTGACAAATGCATGATTCTGGTGACTGACTCATTTGAAACCCCTTCCCTCTGATAATACGCATGTGGATAGGGAATTAGTTTAGTAGTCAGCGCCAGTCAGTGGCAAGCCTTAAACCACTGTGCTCACCGCACCGCTACGCTAGCGTCCGACATCGCGCTTGCTTTCTGGCTTTGTCGTTGAGCGGCAGTGACCTACGGCACGCTGCAGTTGCAGCCCTCCTTGGCGTCCGCAGAAGTGGCGCCACACACACGGTAGGTCTAGAGGGACGCAGCTCCTCTGTCTTGGGTCCTGCTCCTGTGACCAGATACCGTGTGTGCATCTACCTGAAGCCTGTGTCACTAACAGGTTCAGCGTTTTGTATGTTTTTTGTTGCGGCACCTTTGTGTATGAACAGAGGCCGCTCTGCACACTCTGGGTGAAGTTGAACCCGTGTGCATCATACCGCCATATTGCTTGTCTGCCACCACTTAGCAGCAGTTATACCACCTACTGCACGGTGGACCCCGAGCGGCGAACGCACTTTATTATTATTTTATTTAGTGCGTTCTGCCGTTCCTAACACTGATGTGTATAGAGCGATGTACACTACCCTGCCTACCTAACACTGGAACCTATATACTCCGGAATTAGTCCTTAGAAGGACTGTTGGTTTAGATGGAATTGAAAAGTTTAGGATGGTAGACCCCCACACTAACTAATAAATCCCCAATTCTGACCCTATATCGGCAGCCACTCTCCCTACACTATCTCAATCCGGAGCTGAATGCGCTGAGCAGGGCGGCGTCCGGTCTCTTATACACCTGATGATGCTGTGCGGCCAGCCAATCACTGCACAACCAGAACAAAGATGGCTGCTGCGTTTCATTGCCTGGCAGACAATCCCTGTATCGTGATTGTGTGGTACCCACAGAGGTACTGCACCTCACCAAGAGGTGTGGTATTGGGATACCCACTTCCCAGGTAAGGTGGAGGCACTTGACAGTACTCTTACACCTGCACCCAACACACACCCTATAGCAGCAGGGCATCTGGATGTACCCTACGAAAGGATGATCTCAACCCTGTCTGGGTGGTAAAGAGTGTTGGGAGGTGAGTGGAGCTAGTTGGATGAGAGCGGAAGCTAAGTCAGGAGTCTTCTCGGAGGGAGGAAGTGGAAGGATGCATGTGAAGCAGCTCCTGGTCAGAGGAGCTGCTGGGAAGGGAAAGACTGAAGGAGGCTCCCTGAAGAGGGAAGGGATCCCAGAGGCACGGTACAGTGACCATACTGTCTGTGGGGCTCGTTCCACGCCGAATGACATCGGGTGGAGGGATCAGGTCACAGTATAGAGACTGGCCCTAAAACTAGTGGAGTGGACAATGGACTCAGCTAGATAAACCAGAGGCTCCGAGCATTGCAAGTGCTGCAGTCAAATCCACAAACACATCACTGAAAAGGCAGGCACATAGGATCCAGGGACCTAGAGGTTATTCCCACCAAGATCCGAGACTGCTGGCTTGGGACACTGTTTGTGAAGGTGCTAGACAGGAGGGAGGAAAGCAGCACAAGGAGATGGCCAGGAAAGGAACACACTGAAGGGAGTTCTGGAAAGGTGTTCTACATCTGCCTGGAAGTTTGCTGGATCCCTCACCTGGAGGACGCAGCATCAAGCGGGCATCGCCGGCTCTTGAGAACTGTGAGTAAATCTTTGGAACTGCACTCAGTTGTGTCCTCTGAATTCTTTCTGCAACACCTACTCAGCACTGCTACATCTACCACTACCAAATACAATATCTTTTCCCTCACAACTGCCCTGGGACCAAAAGCTCTGCCTGTGGAGAGCTATTCCAACTCTGTTGCATCACACCATCAGTCCCAGAGGATCTGCACTGCAGTGCTGGTCACCTCTGACCAGAAACCACAGGTGGCGTCATGAACACTTTATTACAAACTCTTATCTCCCTTGTAAAATATTTTCCCTGCCATTGGACACCCAGGGTCATGGACCGGGTCACTGTCCCTGTGACACATCCCCTTCAAGACACTGGCCCGGTATCGAGTAATCCCCATGGCCCTACGGGGCGCTTCAATTTTGGCATCAAAAACAGGATGAACCAACCCTTTCACAAGGGTCCCGTGCACCTAACAGAATGTGCAAAGGAGTGAATTTATTGGACTGTAAATTGGACTGTAAAGATGTCCGCCATTGTAGTTCCACGCTGTGTTCAGTGAGGTGTGCTGTCGTGGGCGGTACCCAGACAAGGGCGCGAAACACCATGAACCTCCCATGCCTGTACTTCTATGCTACTGCATCATGACTGAAAGCCAGAGGGGTCTGCCTCCTGGCTAGGTATGGCGGCAAAGGAAAAAGGCACCGACCCCAGATGGGGACGGGGAAAGACCCAGCGGCGGGAAACAGAGTGGAAGAGAAGGCAGAGCACCAGGAGGACATCATGGCGAGCGCAGGATGGAGGCCTGTAGGGCGTGGGGTGGAAGCAGAAGATCAAGGCTTCAGCAGTCCATCTGGGACTGACCTGGCGTTCCTGGAAGGAGAGGTGGAGGAGCTAACACACTAGTTCCTGTGCACTCAACTGGCTGCCATCACCAAGTAGAAGCAGATTGCCTTGGAGAAAGCCGCCGGGTCCCAGGTACCCATGCCATCGGTACCCCCTTCACCGGAAACTGTGGCGGATGACAACAGCACTGGAGAAACAGGTACGGGTGCTACCTCTGGGAAATGGGACGCCCTGCTAGGGCCCATAGGACCACCGCCAACCCCCAAATCCAGCAAGATGATGGTATATGTCACCTGGGATCGGATGGTAGAACCCAGGAGTGGGCTGCTGGAACCCGTGAAGCCTGAACACCCGCTTCCAGTGGTGCACCGCAGACTGGAGGTGATCCCATGGAAGTACAAGGGGTCAGACCTGATGGGGTTCCCCATGACAGAGTAGGAGTTCTGCCGCCAGCAGGTCCCGACACTAGAAAAGGAGGAGAGGGAGCGACAGGCCCAGCGGGAGGCATTGGAGGAGAGAAACCTGCAGGCTAAAACTCAGGTCTGCAGGGTCCGCATGGAAGGCCAGAACCCGATGAGTTAGGGAACTGTGGTGAGCTTCGACCTGTACAGAGGTTTGGGGTTCATCAAGGATTCAGACAAAGCACCAGATCTCTTTGTTAACTGTCGGGATGTGGAGTCCCATCTCATCAGGGGACATCCAGACCAGGTTAACTTTAACTTTAAACTATTAACAGTAACATGTCTCTGTTATTTCCCTGCATTTACTCTTGCTGGATGGTCTGTCTTCCTGACTGGGAAGAGACACCTTGTTCTGCGGCACAACTGGTGACTTGGTTGCGGTTGCAGCCTGGATGTGTTCTGCTGGTGAAGCTTTTACTGTTGCTGCTGAAGTGGTAGATGGTAGTACCACAACTACTACGGCCCCCTGGTCTTCTTTGAGGGCTTTCAGCTCTGCTGGGATCCGGAACATGTGAAGAGCGTAGCAACCTATCTCACCATAATGCCTGGTAAAAGAGACGCGCTCTCCTGGGAAGAGATCACGGTAGGGTTTTTCCATTTTTCACAGGTTTTTAGGTAAAAAAAGACTATGTGATCATAAACGATGAATAATCCAAAAACTTTCCTTGTATATAGTTTAGCACCTCTTTAGGTGTTTCCTCTTGGTTTTACATATAACCTTTATAAACAAAGGTTTGTTTGTTCTAAAGTAACCACTGAACAAAAACCTGTTTGGTGTTGCTGAATAGGTGGTCCAAGAAGACCAGCTATGCCTTGAAGCTCATGTTGGAGGTTTGGTGCGGGTCCTCCACTTTTTGCACTTAGGACATAAGACAACACCCCGGATGGGGATTGCAAGAACTACCTCGTATACTTCATATTATGGTAAAAAATATCTTGTACTGTAATATAGAATGTTTAGTTAGCTAGTGATAATTATTGCTAATGACTTATAGGAAAAATACATAATAAGTATTTTATAGGAATAGTGTTTTCTAAGGTGGTGGCAATCTTTTTAGTTAATGACGAACTTGAAAGCACTTAATGTAAAAATGGGAAATGATAAGTAGTATAGTATAATAGGAGTAATTGTTTGTAATTTATTGTTATGTAACGTTAAAGAGAAAGTGCCTCCCTAAAGGGAACTTGTGTTTGAATATGTTTTATCTGCTGACACATGTGTTCAAAAATGTTTTATATGTTCCTGTAACATCATTTTACTCTGTTCCAGCCCGCGGATGTGCTGCGTTTAACGGGGGGTATGTGGTGCCCCTGAGGGTTCAGTCGCCACAGAGGTACTGCACCTTACCCAGAGGTGTGGTATCCCATTTCCCAGGTAAGGTGGAGGGGAGGCACCTGACAGTACTCTTACACCTGCACCCAACACACATCTTGTAGCAGCAGGGCATCTGGATGTACCCTACGGGAGGATGATCTCAACCCTGTCTGGGTGGTAAAGGGTGTTGGGAGGTGGGTGGAGCTAGTAGGATGAGAGCGGGAGAAGAGAGTTTAGTCAGGAATCTTCCCGAAGGGAGGAAGTGGAAGGACGAATGTGAAGCAGCTCCTGGTCAGAGGAGCTGCTGGAAAGGGAAAGACTGAAGGAGGCTCCCTGAAGAGGGAAGGGATCCTAGAGGCATGGTACAGTGACCATACTGTCAGTGGGGCTCGTTCCACTCCAGCTGATGTTGGGTGGAGGGATCAGGTCACAGTACATTATAGGGACTGGCCCTAAAACTAGTGGAGTGGACAACGGACTCAGCTAGATAAACCAGAGGCTCCAAGCATTGCAAGTGCTGCAGCCAAATCCACAAATACATCGCTGAAAAGGTAGACACATAGGATCCAGGGAACTAGAGGTTTTTCCCACCAAGATCCAAGTCTGCTGGCTTGGGACACTGTTTGTGATGGTGCTGGACAGGTGGGAGATAAGCAGCACAGGGAGATGGCCAGGAAAGGAACACACTGAAAGGAATTCAGGAAAGGTGTTTTCCATCTGCCTGGAAGATCGCTGGACCCCTCACCTGGAGGACGCAGCATCAAGCGGGCATGGCCGGCTCTTGAGAACTGTGAGTAAAGCTTTGGAACTGCACTCAGCTGTGTCCTCTGAATTCTTTCTGCAACACCTACTCAGCACTGATACATCTACCACTACCAAATAAAACATCTCTTCCCTCACAACTGCCCTGGGACCAAAATCTCTGCCTGTGGAGAGCTATTTCAACTTTGCTGCATCACACCATCAGTCCCAGAGGATCTGCACTGCAGTGCTGGTCACCTCTGACCAGAAACCACAGGTGGGGTCATGAACACTTTATTACAAACTCTTATCTCCCATGTAAATATTTCCCCTGCCATTGTTACTCGGGTGGGTAACGAGTAGTGGCGAGCACGTTCGCTCATCATTATTGATCAGCAGGGGTGGTGGGTGTCATACTCAAACCAATCTAATATTGGTAATCTAAACTAAGTATAGATCATACTGTATATATAAATTACTGGACCATCCCTTTAAAGTTATACAATTAGAACTATCCATCTTTGAATCCTATATTGAAGTGACATTTGAGGAAATCCAGAAATAATTCTTATAAAAACATCATTTGTATTCTAAACTATATTTGGCTTCTTATCATCCCCCTTATAGTCATCTGTATGCATTGCGTGTAGGCTTAAATATTATTTCATCATCACTTATGTTGAAGTGTTTACAGCTAAATCAACACAAGGTGATGGAACCCTCACTTATTTGAATAGATATCCGCTGCCAATATCTGTCTTCCTTTGAAAACATTTATAAAAACAAATTTGTAGTGCCTTTGCACATTTGCTTTACATATGTTAATAAACCTCTTTAGTACCCATGTAGTGTTTTTCCAAAGTGGTTCAATGTTTCAGATGATAAATACACAAAGAAGCTCTTTTCAAACAGATCTTTTGTTTTCTGGTCTTTGTTTATTTTACTTAACATGGCCACTCGTTCTACAGCTAGGCGATGTTTCTCTGCTACTCTACGAGTTGGCTGCTTTAGATTTCTAGGCATTGTGGCTCTGAAGTATTATACATTAGTACTGGAACTTAAAGAGGTTTTCAGAAAACCCCGTCCACAGGCGTAATTTTTCTTTTTAAACCTCCTGTGCTCACTCTCCCCCTATCTAGTGCGGTGTCTTAAGACTCCTTCTCACATAGCGAGATCGCTAGCGAGATCGCTGAAGCGTCATCGATTTTGTGATGCAACAGCGATCTCGCTACATGTGACACGCAGCAGCGACCGGCCTCCCCGCTGGATATCGCTGACCGTGCTCAAATGTCCTGTGCCATTTTTTCGTCATCGGCATCCCGCTGGCCAACGCGCATCTCTGTGTTTAACGCCGACGACCTCCTTGACGACGCAGAACACAGGGACGCAGACAGTAATCGTTTGAAAAGCTGCTGTGTGACAAGGTACCATCAACCAGAGAGGATCGCCGGATCATTGCTGCATCGTTGAAGAGATCTGCCTGTTTGGCATTACTAGCGACCATTTAGCGACGCACCAGCGATCCTTTCCAGGTCGTATCATTGTCAGGATCGCTGGTGCGTCACTAAGTGAAACGGGACCCTTAGCTGCTGCTCCTAGTGTCTTTTATTGTCTGCAGCACTGAAGTCATGTTGACAGCACCGCAGTCAATCAGTGAGCTCAGTGGCTTTGCCCAAGTAGATAGCATAAGCCGTTCAGGGCCGATGAGCTCACTATTTGGCTGGAGTCACACTAGGATTTGACATCACATGCAAGAGCACTGGATGCTTTGTTGCGAGCGAGAACCGAGAGTCAATGCTCTTTGCTCCGATCCTCGTGCGTGAGAGAACTCCTAGCATAGGTGCGCAAGAAGATGGGGAAAATAGGTTCTCCATCTCCTCCATTGACAGCATCCGAGGTAATCAAAAAGCCCTCAGTGACATCCAAGTGCAATCCAATGCTTCACATGTACCCAGATTCTTGTAGGGGTGCATGCGATCTGATTCTCAGATGTACTCACAGCATGCTGTGATTGTTTTCTCATACGATGTTTTGTGCAAGCAAGCCCTTTGGCTATAACTCTGTAGATTTGACGTTAGAGCTGCAGACAATATAAGACACCAGTAGCAGCGATGAAAATTGCAGATTATTTGAATTTGCCCGACCAGGAGAATTTTCCTAAAATTCAGTACAAATTCGATTCACATTGAATTGATTTGCTTAAAGTATTTCTAAGTGTAACCTTACATGCAGTAAGAAAATGTTACCAACTAGTAATATTTTTTATCATGCCAGAAGTGTTTTCTGCTTTATATCAATCACAATACCTTGATGAGATTGCAGCTGCATCACACATTCAATTTCAGGTTAATCTGCATGCTCAACCCACTCTGAAAATTTTCCCAAAGCCAAGGATACCTTATTGAAGCTTTACAGTAAGTCTCTTTTAATTCATATGGAACAATAGTTTAAAAAGTAGTTTATAATGAATTGAGAATTAACTAAAATTAAAGATATATATGTGAAATTAATTCCCAACATGCAGGAATACCTTTGGGCAGACACTAGCAAATTGTTATTTGTCCTCTCTGTGCTGTGGATACCTTATGCCGCATTCACAAATCCATGTCTAATGGCCTGAGTTTGGATCGTGATGCATGGACTGTCCTCTGGTCCCTTGACACGAACTTGACAGCTTCACATATGCCTATGAGGTTGTGATGAAGCTTGGGTCAGGCAACTTGTACAGTGGGGAAAAAAAGTCAGTCAGCAATAGTGCAAGTTCCACCACTTAAAAAGATGAGAGGCGTCTGTAATTTACATCATAGGTAGACCTCAACTATGGGAGACAAACTGAGAAAAAAAAATCCAGAAAATCACATTGTCTGTTTTTTTTTTCATTTTATTTGCATATTATGGTGGAAAATAAGTATTTGGTCAGAAACAAGCAATCAAGATTTCTGGCTCTCACAGACCTGTAACAACTTCTTTAAGAGTCTCCTCTTTCCTCCACTCATTACCTGTAGTAATGGCACCTGTTTAAACTTGTTATCAGTATAAAAAGACACCTGTGCACACCCTCAAACAGTCTGACTCCAAACTCCACTATGGTGAAGACCAAAGAGCTGTCAAAGGACACCAGAAACAAAATTGTAGCCCTGCACCAGGCTGGGAAGACTGAATCTGCAATAGCCAACCAGCTTGGAGTGAAGAAATCAACTGTGGGAGCAATAATTAGAAAATGGAAGACATACAAGACCACTGATAATCTCCCTCGATCTGGTGCTCCACGCAAAATCCCACCCCGTGGGGTCAGAATGATCACAAGAACGGTGAGCAAAAATCCCAGAACCATGCGGGGGGACCTAGTGAATGAACTGCAGAGAGCTGGGACCAATGTAACAAGGCCTACCATAAGTAACACACTACGCCACCATGGACTCAGATCCTGCAGTGCCAGACGTGTCCCACTGCTTAAGCCTGTACATGTCCGGGCCCGTCTGAAGTTTGCTAGAGAGCATTTGGATGATCCAGAGGAGTTTTGGGAGAATGTCCTATGGTCTGATGAAACCAAACTGGAACTGTTTGGTAGAAACACAACTTGTCGTGTTTGGAGGAAAAAGAATACTGAGTTGCATCCATCAAACACCATACCTACTGTAAAGCATGGTGGTGGAAACATCATGCTTTGGGGCTGTTTCTCTGCAAAGGGGCCAGGACGACTGATCCGGGTACATGAAAGAATGAATGGGGCCATGTATCGTGAGATTTTGAGTGCAAACCTCCTTCCATCAGCAAGGGCATTGAAGATGAAACATGGCTGGGTCTTTCAACATGACAATGATCCAAAGCACACCACCAGGGCAACGAAGGAGTGGCTTCGTAAGAAGCATTTCAAGGTCCCGGAGTGGCCTAGCCAGTCTCCAGATCTCAACCCTATAGAAAACCTTTGGAGGGAGTTGAAAGTCCGTGTTGCCAAGCGAAAAGCCAAAAACATCACTGCTCTAGAGGAGATCTGCATGGAGGAATGGGCCAACATACCAACAACAGTGTGTGGCAACCTTGTGAAGACTTACAGAAAACGTTTGACCTCTGTCATTGCCAACAAAGGATATATCACAAAGTATTGAGATGAAATTTTGTTTCTGACCAAATACTTATTTTCCACCATAATATGCAAATAAAATGAAAAAAAAACAGACAATGTGATTTTCTGGATTTTTTTTTTCTCAGTTTGTCTCCCATAGTTGAGGTCTACCTATGATGTAAATTACAGACGCCTCTCATCTTTTTAAGTGGTGGAACTTGCACTATTGCTGACTGACTAAATACTTTTTTTCCCCACTGTATATAGTCCTTACGTCACAGTCCACACTCGGACTGTGACAAATGGATGTGTGAATGTGGCATAATTACGGTAAACCTTATGTTTTTCCACTAGCCAAACTGTTTCTCTTTTAGTTTTCTTGTTAATCTTTTATTGATATTCATTTTAGCTTCACTTTTCTTAAAAGAGAAAATTTTAAGAAGGATCTCCACCCCTAATTAGAGAAAAACAAACAAACAAGAAGAACCAAAAATGAAGCAGGCTTAAAAAAATTCAAAATCATATTCACCTTACTTTTACTAACTTTTATTTAACCTCTAGAATACAGATACATATAAAAGTACTGGTATATACAGATGTAGCTCTATGTAGCAGTCCAATATGCAAGTAATGAAGAATGCCAGACACATTCAAGTAGAGAAAATTATCCTATACTTGATGGCTGTCAAACTGGACTACTAAAATGGGTATTCAAAAATGAAACTGTGTGTATAAGTTTTAAATAAAATTATTTACATTTTAAACACAATTTTTTCCTACTAGACCCCATCTCCCCATTTTCCCCACAAAATGTCTTGGCCATGAATACTATATTGGTTGCTAGGTGTGTAAGGGTCGACCAGGACTATAGTCGTGGCCAGAGATACTAAAGCATCAGTGTCTAGGCCTTCCCTCACAGAAAGATACAATTTACTGTACGGCGTACCTGCGTCTCCAGGTTCGGGTCCTCCTGGGTACTTCCCAAGTGGCGAAGGCCCCTCTCCGAGGTGACACCCAGTAATTGAGTCACAGTCCAGGTTAACTTGAGCGGTTTCTTTAATGACAACTTCACACAATATATCCACAGTTGGCACATCATTGATAACACATCCATCTCTACTTGCTTCCTCAGCTTTCCCTACTTTGCTGGCGCTTCTATACGGCACGTGCCCGGACCATCTTAGACTGCTTTCCAGCTTCTTCCTGACCTAACCTCGTCATGATGACAATTCCTTCTGTCTGTTTCGCCCCAGACTTGAAATCATCTGCCACATGGTTTGTATCAGGAACACTGCACTTCACTTTCTCACGGAGCCAGTGTGCATGTCCTGAGTAAGACAAACTGTGCTCTAAGATACCTGTGGAGCGGGCAGCAGCAGAGAAGATGCGTGCTTCAGACCAGCAGAACCTGAAGCACGTGACTGCTGGGGGCGTGACCTAAACTCCACAGAGCTAGGAGCTGAAGGAAAACTCCTAGCAGGGTAACTACAGGACAAAGTTACCAAGGGGCATAGACAGGGACTTAAACGGATCAGGCTGGGGCCACAGCATGAGCTAGCACGGCAATACCAAAGGATTAGACAGAACGGATAGTCAGGGCGTAGCCAAGAAGTCAGAAACCAGAGAAACAGATATACAGTACAGAATCAACAGACAAACTCACAACGGGGGACAGAACCGGGTCAGAACCATATAAGCAAGCTAGAAGACAACAAACAGGCACAGGCACACAGAGGTCAACACACTTGGCCAAAGGCAAAAGTATAACTGACGGGGAATGGAGTTTCCCAGGGCTATAAGAAGCTCTCCCTGAACCAAAGAGAGGCCACAATAATTAACCCCAGGTGTGCAGGTCAACACCTGCACTGGGCTCAAGACATTAACCCATGATGTGCAGGTCAAAACCTGCACTGGGATCATGACAGTATCCCCCTCTCAACAGGGGGCCTCTGGACCCCCAGGCTTCCCCAGGTATTTGGCATGGAAAGCCCGAACCAGGCAATCTGCGTGTACAGAGTGAGCAGGGACCCATGAGCTCTCCTCTGGTCCATATCCCCTCCAGTGGACCAGGTACTGCAAGGAGCGGTGCACCCGCCGAGAGTCCACAATGTGTCCGACCTCATATTCCAAGTGACCCTCCACCAACACTGGAGGAACAACAGACTCGGAGTCCTCCTTTACAGACCCCACGGGTTTCAACAGAGATTTATGGAACACATTGGATATTTTTAAGGAGGCGGGGAGACGCAACCTATATGCCACTGGGTTGACTATCTCCATAATCTCGTATGGACCAATGAACTTTGGTCCCAATTTAACTGATGGTACCTTCAAGTTGATGTTACGTGTGGAAAGCCAAACCTTCTCCCACACCTGAAACATGTGTCCCGGGGCTCTCTTTTTGTCAACAAAATATTTGTACCTCTGTAGGGAGGAGGACCCCCACAGAGTGTCCGGGCCGGAACCAAGGGGACCACCATCTGAGTTCCTAAGGAAACAGTACCCGGTGAACAGAGGAGGAGAGTGGACTGCTGAGAGTGACAGGACAGCAAGGGGAGGGGCGAGTATAAAAGGGGCAGGGAGCGCACAGAGGAGTCAGTTGGTGATACGTCAGACACGGAGCAGGAGACGGAGGGGGCGTGAGAGAGCGGGAAGGACACTGACAGTTCAGAGAAGAGACCAGCAGCAGAGGGTAGATACGCAGTGGCCCTCAGGAAGGCGGCGCCGAGCTTACCGACAGGGCACTGTCTCTTCACCCCAATCCCGGGTTACTATCTGCCCCCGGTCATCCTCGGCCGTTACCGCTGAGCTCGAACCCTCCGTGGCCTGTCCGCTCCCTCTCCCAGCTGCTGCCATCCCCCTTCAGCCCGCGGTTGCGGCTTGCCCGCTGCCACCCGTGGACGCTGCCAGTTCACGTCAGCCCATGGTTGCGGCCTGTGTATCACTGCTCACAGCCACCTTCACCCCGCTGCAGTCGGCAGTTGGGGCCTGTTCCTCATCAACAGAGACACTCTGCACACAGCCCCAGGCTGTGCGCGCAGCCAGTAAACCGCCACTCTTGAGCACTGCGACACAACCCTGCTTGGGGACAGGAGTCCCCTTGAACTCGCTAACAAGCGCAATCCCGCTGTTACAACAGGGTTTTACTTCGTCTCAGGACTCCATCAGGGCCTGTTGTGCCCCAACTCCTCCTGGGCGCTGGGGCACCCAAAGACTACTCCAAATCTTCAGCAGCTGGGCCCAGTGGCTGCGACGCCAAGGCAGGCTCATCAAAGACGTCACAGCAGCCTCTTCAAAGACGCCACGTTAGCCTCATCAAAGATGCCAGAGCAGCCTCATCAAAGACGCCAAAGCAGCCTTATCAAAGACGCCAAAGTAGCTTCATCAACAACGCAGCTTCCACAGAGATGCCAAGGGACGTCAGGACGGACAAGACATTATAGAGTATAAGGACCCGTAGACGGCCATACCGTGGCCCCATAGTAACCGGCCTCAGCCGGGTTAGTCGTGTTCTTTCCAAATAGTGTTTGTATGTTCTCCAAAGACATCTCCTCAGGACCAAACTCCTTCCAATCCACAAAAGAAAGGTCTTTCCTCTTACCCTCTTGGCGACCAGAATGTTCTCTACCTTGAAAACACCCTCAGTGCTGACAGGAGCTGGCGTGGTACGAGGAACCTTGAAGAAAGAACTGAGGGCAACGGGTTTGAGAAGAGACACATGGATGGAATTGGTGATTCGCAAGGAGCAGCGAGTTTGTAAGGTACTGGATTAAATTTTTTCAACACCTCGAAGGGACCGATTAAGGGACAACCCAGTTTATAAGATGATATCTTGAGATGGACATACTTAGATGAAAGCCAGACCTTATCTCGGGGATGAAACAGAGGCAAATCCATATGTCTCTTGTCCGCGTGTCTTTTCATCCACTTGGAGGATTTTACTAAGGATGCCTTGGTATCCTCCCTGACTTCTGAAAATGTCATGATGAGGGAATAGGCAGCAGGATTATCGGAGTTGATAGCCACAGCAAACGGGACTTTGGAGTGTTGACCATAGATAAAAAAAAACAGACATTTGGCAGAAGACTCGCTCACGTGGTTATTGTATGACAATTCGACCCAAGGCAAGAGTTCAGCCCATGCACTGTTGAGAGCATTAACAAAGTGCCAGAGGAAATTATTTAGGATCTGATTGACTCATTCCACTTGGCCATTGGACTGAGGATGGTAGGATGATGAGAGCTCCAAAGTAACATCCAGTAGCTTACAGGTGACCCTCCAGAAATGAGAGGTAAGCTGAACACCTCTATGTGAAGCAGTAGGCCATGGAGGTGAAAAATATGAAGAATACATTTTTTTGCCAGTACTAGCGCAGATGGAAGATTGGATAGCAGGCTCAAGTGGGCCATCTTGGAGAAACGATCCACAACCATCCAGATGACAGTACTCCCGGCCAATACTGGCAGACCCATGTTAAAATCCATGGAAATATGCTGCCAAGGGGCAGGTGAGACAGGCAAGTGAAGCAACCAACCTGTCGGAAGCTGTTTGGGAGTCTTATTTTGGGCACACGAAGGACAGGCAGAGAGGAAATTCGCAATATCTTTGCGCAGGATCGGACACCAATAGTGCCGAAAGATAAGAGCTGTCTTCTTCTCTTCGGCATGGCCCGCTACCTTAGATGAATGGCCCCAGAGAAGAACCTGCTTCTTATCAGGTTCGGCCACGTAAGTCTTACTGGAGGGAAGATGAGACAAGTTCTTTGGAGAGACCGTGATTATTTTGGGGTGCTCAATGATGAGTTTAAGCTCCTGGAAGGACCTGGAGAGAGCGTCCACCTTTTATCAGCCTGCCGAAAATGGAGAGTGAAGTTGAAACGAGTTAAGAACAAAGACCAACTAGATTATCGAGGGTTAAGCCGCTGTGCAGATTGCAGATAAGCAAGATTCTTGTGATCGGTGCATATAGCTTCAGGGTGCAACGTTCCTTCCAGGAAGTATTGCAACTGGATGAAGACTTCTGAGTACGAATGGCACCGGCCCCAGAGGAAAATGCATCCACATCCAGGAAGAACTGCTTGTTATGGTTTGGATGATGCAGCACAGGGGCCTAGTTGAATGCATGTTTGAGAGATAAAACGGCGTCTTCTGTCTCTGGAGTCCATTCCTTAGGATTGGCCTGTTGCGTGTCAGGACAAGTGATGGGAGCAGTCCTGGAGGAAAAATGAGGAATAAATTGGCGATAATTTGTGAACCTGAAAAACCGCTGGATAGCCTTAAGACTGTCTTGGCGAGGCCATTGCAGGGTGGTGGATACCTTCTTGGGATCCATCTTCAGACCGGTTTCGGAAACGATGTAACCAAGAAATGGAAGAGAGGTCTGACAACCTCAGATCTGTCAAAAGCACCAATGGATTTGGGATCTAGCTTAATGAAGAGGACCTCCAGTTTGATATTTCAAGTTGATAGCCACAACTTGTCCCAATAGCAAAGCTTATCCCAGTCAAATGCCTCTTATTAGCGGAAAAGGTAAGTTTACTGTTTGCCCTTTACAGATTTTCTTTTACCACTGACAAGATAAGCACCAACTTAAGTAGAGATTTACCAGCCTCTGGAGCATCAAATAAATTCATAGGCTAAAAGGGAACAGGAATGTGCATTATACTCAAGATTGCAAAAGAATGGAGAGATCTTAATGGATTTTTTATATTGATTTTTAATGATAGCCTCAACTATCAGCAAGTGTTCTACTCAGTCCGACTGGTGATCAGAGATGTGACATTGAAGCTATTGTTCGTATGTTTGATTGGCATGTACAGAATGACCTTTGGTCTCTGGATCATAAACTGATAAAAAGTACAACTCAATATTTATGTTATTGCAGAATGTCCTTCAGAATTTAGAAAAATTCTGAGTCCTTCAATTGGAAATAATATTTTCTGAAATCTCTTGTAGACGCACAATGTGATTACCAAACAACTTACTCAACATTCAAAAGGTAGCATGTCAGACACGGGAACAACATCAGCAGACAAAGGCAAAAACAAAACAAATAAAGGAGCACACATAGGGTGAACGAGATCCACATAAATTAAGTGTGCTCCCCTTGAGACTTTGTGCCAGGTGAGCACAATTCCACTAATAAAATAAATTGTATTGTGCTGATTTTCAGGTTTAAATATACTGTATGAGTAATTTACAGATTCTATTTAAAAAGTGAAGATTTATAGGAGGCCATAATGTATTACTCTAGTCAATGAGGAAAACCGTTACCTTAATGTAACATTGCACAGTGAAGATCCTGCAAATCCGAGCTAATTTTCACACTAAAATGAATTGTTATAATTTATTAAAAACTAATTCCCAAGTTTTATTAAAATCAGTCTAGTAAATATATATATTCAAATAGTTCTGTGCAGATTCTAGATACACTTACTGAATAAAACAATGTTATGTCCTGATCCTAGGTGATAATCCGTTATTCTAGTCAATGCAAAGTTCCATTACCTTATTGCAGTTCTGTGGTGTTAGGCTGTGTGCACACGATGCGGATTACAGTGCGGATTTGGCCGTGCGGATTTTGTAAAATCCGCAGGTAAATCTGCAGGTCAAAAGACCTGCGGTTTTACCTGCGGATTGCTCTGCGGGTTTGCCCTGCGGTTTTTCATCTCCTCAATGTCAATTCTTTCTGCGGTTTCAAAACTGCAGAAAAACCGCGCGGAAAAATCCGCACCGTCTGCACTGCGGTTTTTAATTCCCATAGGTAATAATGGTACTGTACACTGCAGCAAAAGCTGCTGCGGATCCGCAGCGGCCAAATCCGCTGCGGAACCGCAGCGTGTGCACACACCCTTAAGGTCCTGTAGACTTGTTAATGTAATCCAATCCTTGCGGAAAAAGGCTTCCCAATTAGAACATAAACCTGGTTGTAAAACTGTCAGTCCTGCCCATTCATGGGTATCGTAGCCGCGATGTCCCGGCCGGTGACACCGCTGATTAATAGTATCCTGCGGTACTGAGAGGAGTGCGAGTCAGCGCGTTTACCGAGTGCAGGACCTGTGGAGTTTGAGTGACGTCTTCAGCATGTGATTATTTCGTGTTCAGAGTGTGCACACTAATTCACAACGGAGAAAGACAAGAACCATTTCCTATGCGTTTCGGAAAATTAACGTTTTCCTTCATCAGGGATGGTTCTGGTCTCATGAAGCAGCCTTTTTATAGCATCCAAAGTTTATTGAAAAGCAAACAGTTCTATTTCATTATTAAGTCCCCTAGGTTTTAATGTATCAAGTTCAAAAATCCACCTACTTTCAGCCTTGGTCATTTTCTTAATATAGTCACCATTTCGCCAATGCTGTTTAACTATTTGATTCCCTGTTACGTCTATACCGTTCACTGAACCCCCATGTACTTTAGCAAAATGCTTTGAAAGGGGATGATCATCGAATTTTTTCTAAATATTCCGCAGATGTTCATTTATTCTTACATATAGAGGTCTTTTTGTTCTCCCTATATATAGTTTGTTGCACAGACATTTAATGAAATATATCACACCCTTTGATTTACATGTAATAAAGTCCGTGATTGAATAGTCTTTGTCTCCTTTGTTTATTGCGTTTTTTTTCTTTAGTTTTAGGGTTTTACAGACCTTACATTTTTTGCAGGGAAAAAAACCTTTTAGGTTTTCATTATAAAGGGCCGATGGCTTCAACAAAGGTGGATCTTTGATAGATGGAGCAATAAGGAGACCCAGGTTATTTGCTTTCTTGAATATAAACCTGGGTTTGTGGGGTATTTTTTCACCCACAATTTTATTGTCCCACAGAATATGCCAGTGTTTCTTCACTGTTTTTCTCAATATATTTGTATTGACATTATATTGAGTAATAATGGGGACTTCAAAACTATCTCCTTCATTCCTGAAGACCCACCTGTTCCGACAAGCCTACAGCCTGCAATGATCCTCAGTCTACTGAACCACCGCACAACCAGCTGTACCCTCTCCTAGTGTATCCTCACCCATCCCTGTAGACTGTGAGCCCTCGTGGGCAGGGTCCTCTCTCCTTCTGTACTTGTGTGTCCCTTGTCTTGCACATGTTTATTGTGCTTGTCCACTCTACCCAACTCCACTACCCAGCCCAATGCTACTACTCAATCTGACATCGCCGCACTGAACGATCAACAGCTGGAATACCCACCAACAGATACAATCAAGATCAATTTATTTGGCAATGAATCACCCAGGAAATGGAAGAATGTCAGCGGTTACTGTACGAACTCTTGCCCGTGGAATGGTGAGCAAAAGAGGAGGTTGAGTGTAAGCAGAAGGACTGGGCTAGGGGTACCTTTCTTGCGCTGGGTCCGGTACTGTCGGGTCTGTCTCCTCTGTTATCCAGGGGAAAGCTTAAAGAACTGGACCAACCTTTGCACTTGGCAGCAGGGGGGGGCGTGTCTGAGCCTAAAAAGTAAACGCGCGCATGGAAACAGTCAGACTTGGTGGGAACTGACGACGCGCAGCAGGCGAAGATGAGTGCTCTGTCCCTCGAGCACTGTAGTAGCGCAGGCCCGTGCTCCAGCATCCCCACTGTCACCCGCAGAGACTGTGAACAGAGACATGCTGTGTGCCTGTTGGCTCTCGCAAAGCAAGGTGCCAAACGCTCCGGGCTCGTGCCTAAGTATGACCGGGTGTGTGACCGTGAACTGAACCCTGACCACCCAGTGTATATTTGTCGGGCCACGTTGGGCTCCGACATTGCTCTGGCCTGTGCCTTACCCTCCACAGCACCTGCTGGACTTAGGATCCCGCAGAAGGCATCAGAGACTCAACGCTGCCAGGAGGACTTGGCTCGTCGCTGTCTTCAGGACTACACCGGATTAACCCCATGCTGACCGTTGTTGGCGCCAATGCTTGTTTCGTGGACTCTACAGTCTGGAAGTTGTCAGATCAGATAAGTTATATCTTAATAACTGCTACCTTCATTTTCCCCTGCATTTTCCCAAACCACATACCCCTTTATTGCCCACTACCTGCATTATCCCTGTTTAACTCTTTATCTCTCTGTGTGGAGTACAAACTTGTTAAAGTAAAATATGTTAACCTTTGCTCTGACTCTTGTCCGTCACTGCATCCCTCAACCTGCTCACAAGTCAGTGAGTGGTTTGGCAATCTTAGAAAAATTTTATATACATTTGCAATAGTAGTTTGCAAACCCATGAAAATGCTGCAAGGCATTCAGGTATTATATCCACTTCTTAATAGCTTGGACTATGGGTTTTCTTGTTAACTTTTAGTGGACAAGCTATATCCCAGAAATATTACTTCCTGCACCAGAAAAAGACATTTTTCAAATTTCAAAAATAAAGAATTATTTCTCAGTCTTTCAAGTATAGCACATATATATCAGATGTGTGACTGAATATAAGGTGAATAAACCATCCAATCAACCAAGATAACATCCAGACAGTTAATCACATATTGACCACTTGACTCTGAAAATGTTATTTGAAAAAAGTCGAGTCTTCAACTCATCTCCTTTATTTATATGGATCAGGTTATATCCTGCCTTGAAATCAAGTTTGGTGAGTTAGTAGGCTCCCAGCAATCATTTGTAGAGTTCAGGGATAAGGGCAGAGGATACTGATCCTGAAAATTAATTTTGTTATGTTCTTGATAGTAGATACATGGCCATAGACCATCATCTTTTTTATCAACAAAAAAGAAGCGTGCCCAAACGGTGTCATGGACAATCTGATGAACCCTTATTGTAGATTGTCTTCTATAACAAAAATCTTTAATGGCCTGATGTTCTGGTCCAGAAAGATTAAGTGTTTTACCCTTGGGGAGGCAGGAGTTTGGTGTCAAATCAACTATAATCCTCATAATCACTGTGTGGGGTAATTTTTCAGATATGGACACAGAAAATGCATCAGCAAAATTTTTAAATACTGCAGTTACAGATAAAGACACACACTTGTTCTGACACTCATGGCTCCAGCGTGCAATATCACCCTTGTGTCAGTCAATTACCGGGTTGTATTTATGTAACAAAGCCATGCCCAAGACCACAGCTATCAACAGGTTTTTAAGGACACAAAATGTCAGATTCAAAATGTAAGGCATCAACAATGTGCTACACTTCCTCAGGAATCATTCCACAATCAGTAATGTTTCTGCTATGCATGAAACGGTCTGAATTTTCTGTGTCAGTTTTTGCCATCAGTTTTTCTCGGCTGAAAAAAAACTCTGATGGAGGTTTCTCAAGCTTCATCAATGAAGTGGTATGAGAAAAATGGACAGCACATGGTTGGCATCTGAGTACTGTCCAATTTTTTCACAGATCCATTGATTTCCATTGGCAAGTTTTATCCAACACTTGGAACAATATTGGACATATCTTTGTGCTTTTGTGAGGACATGTGAACTACGCCATAGATTATCATAGGTACCAGTGCTGTCCGTCAGAAACTCGGATGGCACTCATATGAGAAAAACTGACATATAAATCAGCCCTTAGTAATATAGCTTGTCACACCTTCAGTGAGAGGCATATCTTCAACAACATTAACTTTCATAAGAAAACGTAATTTTAACATCATTTGCCATCTGCTATAAAAAAAATTTGGCTCCGGAAATTCTATCAATAAAGGTCTTAAGCTGAATGGATAGCTCTAAACATCTAGATAAGCAAACAGGTAATTTTGTAGAATAAAAAGAAATCTGCACCTAGGTGAGCATCCATGGGCCCATCTAGGCACTGGCATGACTAGATGTGCTCAACGTCTCTCAATGTACTCTCACATGTACTGAACAAGGCCAGACACGGAATTTGGTCAGAAGTATGCAAATTGCATATTTGCAGTCACATGACCAACTGGCGCCAGCACTACAGAATACTCATAATGCACAGTGGACGCGATGTGAGGATTCACAAGTTTGCTGATCCTTGTGAATACTTGAAGTGTAAGGCCAGACAACCTCTTTTAATCCTAGCTAATCAAGCACACAGTCATGCAATCTGCCTTAACTAATTGAGAAAGAATTGGTCACTCCAATGAGCTCACTGAATTTGACTGTGGTAATGTAATAGGATGTCACTGTTATAACAAGTGTGTGAAATTTCTTCCCTTCTAAATATTCTACAATCAACTCTTACTGGAACTATTGAAAAATAGTAGCCTTTAGGAACCACAGTAACTCAGCCACAAAGCGGTAGACCATTAAAAATGCCTTAAAAGTCACCATATATCTGCTGACAATTCCAAACTTCCTCTGGCATTAACATCAGCACAAACTGCTGTGTTCCAGGATCCTCATGGCATGGATTTCCATGACTGAGCAAGCCTTACATCATCAAGCACAATGTCAAGTGCCAAATGTTGCGGTGTAAAGCACACCACTTCAAAGTGGTGGAAAGATATTCTATGGAGTGACGAATCACAATTTTTTGATCGTCTGATGCACTAGTCAGGGTTTGGTGAAGTAGAACTGTAATGCGCTAACTGTAAAGTTGGATGTAGTAGTGATGATGCCATGGAATTGTTTTTTCAAGTGATGGCCTAAGCCCCTTAGTTTCAGTGATGGAAGAACTTATTGGTTCAGTATACCAATACAGTCATGGCCAAAAGTTTTGAGAATGACACAAATATTAATTTTTACAAAGTCTACTGCTTCATTTTTTCTAATGGCAATTTGCATATACTCCAGAATGTTATAAAGAGTGATCAGCTTAACAGCAATTACTTGCAAAGTCAATATTTGCCTAGAAAATAAACTTTATCCCCCAAAACACATTTCAACATCACTGCAGCCCTGCCTTAAAAGGACCAGCTAACATCGTTTCAGTGATTGCTCCATTAACACAGGTGTGGGTGTTGATGAGGACAGGGCTGGAGATCAATTTGTCATGATTAAGTAAGAATGACACCACTGGACACTTTAAAAGGAGGCTGGTGCTTGGCATCATTGTTTCTCTTCTGTTAAAAATGGTTATCTCTAAAGAAATACGTGCAGTCATCATTGCACTGCACAAAAATGGCCTAACAGGGAAGAGTATCGCAGCTAGAAAGATTGCACCTCAGTCAACAATCTATTGCATCATCAAGAACTTCAAGGAGAGAGGTTCCCTTGTTGCCAAAAAGGCTCCAGGGCGCCCAAGAAAGACCAGCAAGTGCCAGGACCGTCTCTTAAAAGTGTTTCAGCTGCGGGATCGGGCTACCAGCAGTGCAGAGCTTGCTCAGGAATGGCAGCAGGCAGGTGTGAGTGCATCTGCACGCGCTGTGAGGCGGAGACTCTTGGAGCAAGGCCTGGTCTCAAGGAGGGCAGCAAAGAAACCAGTTCTCTCCAGGAAAAACATCATGGACAGACTGATATTCTGCAAGAGGTACAGGGAGTGGACTGCTGAGGACTGGGGTAAAGTCATTTTCTCTGATGAATCCCCTTTTCGATTGGGACATCTGGAAAATGGCATATTCGGAGAAGACCAGGTGAGCGCTACCACCAGTCTTGTCTCATGCCAACTGTCAAGCATCCTGAAACCATTCATGTGTGGGGTTGCTTCTCAGCCAAGGGAATGGGCTCTCTCTCAGTCTTGCCTAAAAACACAGTCATGAATAAAGAATGGTACCAGAATGTCCTCCAAGAGCAAATTCTCCCAACCGTCCAAGAGCAGTTTGGCGATCAACAATGCCTTTTTCAACATGATGGAGCACCTTGCCATAAAGCAAAGGTGATAACTAAATGGCTCAGGGAGCAAAACATAGAGATTTTGGGACCATGGCCTGGAAACTCCTCAGATCTTAATCCCATTGAGAACTTGTGGTCAATCATCAAGAGACGGGTGGACAAACAAAAACCTTCAAATTCAGACAAAATAAAAGCATTGATTTTGCAAGAATGGACTGCTATCAGTCAGGATTTGATCCAGAAGTTGATTGAGAGCATGCCAGGGAGAATTGCTGAGGTCCTGAAGAAGAAGGGTCAACACTGCAAATATTGACTTGCTGCATTAACTCATTCTAACTGTCAATATAACCTTTTGTTACTCATAATATGATTGCAATTATATTTCTGTATGTGATAAAAACATCTGACAAACACACATAAAAACCAGAGGCCAGCAGATCATGTGAAAATATAATATTTGGGTCATTCTCAAAACTTTTGGCCATGACTGTACATTAGGCCACTGTATGCTTCCAACTTTGTTGGAACAGTTGGAAGACCCATTTCTGTTTCAGTATGCCTGTGCCGCATTTCAAAATGCAAGGTCCAGAAAGACATGGTTCTGTGAATTTGGTCTGAAAGAACTTGACTGGCCTTCCAAAGCACTTAACCTAAAACCCATGGAAGATCTTTGGGATGAACAGAAAGAAAATTGTGAGCCAGGCACTCTCATCCAACATCAGAGTTTGACCTCTTAAATGCAAAAAAAATCCATAGATACACAACAAAATCTTATAGAAAGACTTTCCGCAAGAAGAAAAACTGTTTTAGCTACAAAGGAAGGGCCAACATCCTATTACTCTCTATAGAATTTGAATGGGATGTTATAAAAGCTCTTACAGGTGTAATGTGTAGGTGTTCCAAATACTTTTGTCCATATGGTGCATTTACAACAACTTAATTTACCACCAACTTAGCTTTAATTATAATGTGTTCACTAATTAGCAGATGAGTACATAGCAACAACTCTCATACACTTATTAGCAATTGAGTATAGCCTACAGCAACACAAAAATTCTATTCAGAGGGTGACGCCACATCTACTAAAACTATCTCAAAATGGAGAAACTAGTAATGCAGGAATTGAACTTTTGCCCTTTCAGCCTATATCTCACCTAGCTTGTTCCTCAATAGGTCTATTTGTAAGAGAAGAATTTAGGTTGGATTGGATGCACTCCACCCATATCATTTTGACATCTAGCAGTGCCTATTTCCAAGCAAATCACAGTGTTACAAGGTATCCATTGGCTTAACAACAGTTACTCAGATTTATCAGCCGCATTCATGCAGCCATGGGAAGCAAAAGCTCTTTAACTATGGATCTCTCTTTAGTATAGTAGAGGATTATTCTGAGTATTGTATTCTTAGAAATGTCACATAAAGGAAAAACTCCTCCAACTGGGAAAGTCAGATTTAAGTTCATGTAGGTAACATGTCTTCCCCTCCACAGTTGTCTTTGTTCACAATCAAAGAAATAGGTTGTACTCTTTATACTTTAAATAAACCCAATATAATAATTGTGGTATGCTGTAAATATATTTCCTGCGAGCGATTTATATCTTTTATCCTATCAACAATCAGTGAACTTTATAACTCTCATCAACACAAAAGGCTGGTATTACTAAGGAAGCGCTCAATAAAACAGAGAAACTTCTTTGTATACAAATGTATGATTAGTCAACATAAAAGGATGTTTAGAAAAGTCAAGTACTGCACATAGAGACAAGTGAAGACAAGCTTATATAGGAAACTTCTCTTTCTATAGAAAAAATACATGGAATGTGGGTCAATCCAGAGTACTGGTCAAGGATTGCACATTTATTGTGATGTCCACTCTTGTAGCACATTGCTTTGTATCATGATTACCACTATAACGATTTGGAGTAATCAAAATTGTTCTCAAATTACATGACAAATTCTTATACTATGGAAAGAAGAGGGCAAATAAATAGTAATATATAAAGAAAAAACTCCTAATCAGCATCATAATGGTTTATGCATATCTATGCAACAGATACCCATATGTTAAAGGGAATCTGTCACCTCATTTTTGGCCTATAAGATGCGGCCACCGCCATCAGGGGCTTATCTACAGCATTCTGTAATGCTATAGATAACCCTAGATGTATCCTGAAAGATAAGAAAAACGAGTTATATTATACTCACCCGGGGGTCTGGTCCGGTCCGAAGGGTGTCGAGGTCCGGTCCGGCGCCTCCCATCTTCTAGCGATGACATCCTCCTTCTTACTTCTTCCGGGGCTCCTGTGTCGGCGTACTTTATGTGCCCTGTTGAGGGCAGAGTAAAGGACTGCAGTGCGCAGGCACCGGACCTCTCTGACCTTTCCCGATGCCTGCGCACTGCAGTACGTTACTCTGCCCTCAACAGGGCAGATAAAGTACACCGGAGCAGGAGCCGCGGCAGAAGTAAGGAGGAGGACATTATCGCTAGAAGATGGGAGGCGCCGAACCGGACCGCGACACCCACCACACCCGACCGCGCCCCCCGGTAAGTATAATCTAACTTGTTTTTCTTATCCTTCAGGTTACATTGGGGGCTTATCTACAGCATTTCAGAATGCTGTAGATAAGCCCCTGATGGCGGTGGCCACAGCTCATAGGCCAAAAATGGGGTGACAGATTCCCTTTAAATTTGATAGCAACTCAGTCAAATATCAAATATAAGGAGAAACATGAGTCAATGCTATAGCATTAAAAATCCTTTACATTTTATTAGAAAAATGCTAAAAGCAAAGTTATTCACATACAAATACATAGACAAAATTGAGCAAAAAAGTAACAAAGGTGAGACCAGTGACACTGGAACCAAAGTAGGTAGGGCATGGAGTGCTATGTGTACAAATAGCCCTTGGGTTAGTGTCCACAAACTAATCAAAATATTATAGCCATCTCTCAATTAATCAAGGTGACAATGCCCATAGTAAAATATTTATACATACAGTGGGGCAAAAAAGTATTTAGTCAGTCAGCAATAGTGCAAGTTCCACCACTTAAAAAGATGAGAGGCGTCTGTAATTTACATCATAGGTAGACCTCAACTATGGGAGACAAACTGAGAAAAAAAAATCCAGAAAATCACATTGTCTGTTTTTTTTTCATTTTATTTGCATATTATGGTGGAAAATAAGTATTTGGTCAGAAACAAAATTTCATCTCAATACTTTGTGATATATCCTTTGTTGGCAATGACAGAGGTCAAACGTTTTCTGTAAGTCTTCACAAGGTTGCCACACACTGTTGTTGGTATGTTGGCCCATTCCTCCATGCAGATCTCCTCTAGAGCAGTGATGTTTTTGGCTTTTCGCTTGGCAACACGGACTTTCAACTCCCTCCAAAGGTTTTCTATAGGGTTGAGATCTGGAGACTGGCTAGGCCACTCCAGGACCTTGAAATGCTTCTTACGAAGCCACTCCTTCGTTGCCCTGGCGGTGTGCTTTGGATCATTGTCATGTTGAAAGACCCAGCCACGTTTCATCTTCAATGCCCTTGCTGATGGAAGGAGGTTTGCACTCAAAATCTCACGATACATGGCCCCATTCATTCTTTCATGTACCCGGATCAGTCGTCCTGGCCCCTTTGCAGAGAAACAGCCCCAAAGCATGATGTTTCCACCACCATGCTTTACAGTAGGTATGGTGTTTGATGGATGCAACTCAGTATTCTTTTTCCTCCAAACACGACAAGTTGTGTTTCTACCAAACAGTTCCAGTTTGGTTTCATCAGACCATAGGACATTCTCCCAAAACTCCTCTGGATCATCCAAATGCTCTCTAGCAAACTTCAGACGGGCCCGGACATGTACAGGCTTAAGCAGTGGGACACGTCTGGCACTGCAGGATCTGAGTCCATGGTGGCGTAGTGTGCTACTTATGGTAGGCCTTGTTACATTGGTCCCAGCTCTCTGCAGTTCATTCACTAGGTCCCCCCGCATGGTTCTGGGATTTTTGCTCACCGTTCTTGTGATCATTCTGACCCCACGGGGTGGGATTTTGCGTGGAGCACCAGATCGAGGGAGATTATCAGTGGTCTTGTATGTCTTCCATTTTCTAATTATTGCTCCCACAGTTGATTTCTTCACTCCAAGCTGGTTGGCTATTGCAGATTCAGTCTTCCCAGCCTGGTGCAGGACTACAATTTTGTTTCTGGTGTCCTTTGACAGCTCTTTGGTCTTCACCATAGTGGAGTTTGGAGTCAGACTGTTTGAGGGTGTGCACAGGTGTCTTTTTATACTGATAACAAGTTTAAACAGGTGCCATTACTACAGGTAATGAGTGGAGGAAAGAGGAGACTCTTAAAGAAGAAGTTACAGGTCTGTGAGAGCCAGAAATCTTGATTGCTTGTTTCTGACCAAATACTTATTTTCCACCATAATATGCAAATAAAATGAAAAAAAAACAGACAATGTGATTTTCTGGATTTTTTTTTCTCAGTTTGTCTCCCATAGTTGAGGTCTACCTATGATGTAAATTACAGACGCCTCTCATCTTTTTAAGTGGTGGAACTTGCACTATTGCTGACTGACTAAATACTTTTTTGCCCCACTGTATGTCATTCAAATGCGGCAATCAAAGTGAACTTCAGCAGTGTATGGTGTTGATGTCAATGTGAATTCAAATATTGCTGCATGCCCACATCAAGGTCTGCACTGAAGGAGATGGAGCAATGTTAGCCAAGACATATAGTTACCACAATTAACAATCTAGTGAAGGTTGGCAAACACATACTGTACGTATATCGATCAAATATATCGGCCATTACTCATAGATGTAAGGAGTAAATGTTTTTCAGTCCTTGCACTTAGTGCATAGGCTTTACCAGTCAAAGAGTCCTACTCCTTAAAAATGGAACAAAGTCCCTCCTCTACGTTTCCTCCAGGGTGTATTGCAGTGCCTTCTTCTTTTGACAACCCTTTCACTTAGTGCATAGGCTTTATGAGTCTAGTAGTCCCACTGCCTAACAATTTTAACAGAATGTGTATGAGACCATCTTTTATGTCTAGTACAGGGTGTATCAGAATTCCTCTCACTTCTAATTTTTGGCAGTTCTTGAATTGTAAGCATAGGCTTTATGAGTTTCACAGTCCCTTCTTCAAAATGAAACAGGATGTGTTTGACAATATCACATACACCACATGCCCAGATAAGGTAGTAAATTGTTAAAATTACATTTAACGGTGATTACCAATGGGTGTAGTTTTATTTCTCCCGCTACTATGTCATCTACTGGAGTCATCGGCAATGGGGAAAGACGGTGAGATATGGTCCGGCTCTTAACCGCTTTACCATCCAAAACTGTTTGCACATTAATGACCAGGTCAATTTTACAATTTTGACCACTGTCACTTTATGAGGTAATAACTCTGGAACGCATCAACGGATCCTGCTGATTCTGAGACTATGTCTTTGAGACATATTGTACTTCATGTTAGTGGTAAAATTTGTGGAAAAAATTGCAATTTTCAAACTTTTATATTTTATGCACTTAAACCAGAGAGTCATATCACACAAAATAAATAAATAACTTTTACCACATGTCTACTTTACGGCAGCACAATTTTTGAAACATAATTTTTTGTCAGGAAATTAAAAGGGTTAAAAGTTGACCAGCGATTTCTCATGTTTACAAATAAATTTACAAAACTATTTTTTAGGGACCAAGTAAAGCTTTGGAACTACATGCCCTGGTGTCCTCCGCTTATTCCTGCGTCAACACACCCAGCACTGCTACATCTTTGTGCCTAACACTGCATCATCTACGTCTCCTCACTACCTCTCCATCTACACTGCCCTGGGACTACAGCCCTACCTGTGGAGGGCTACACCATCATTGCTGCACCACACCATCTGTCCCGGAGGATCTGTCTGCAGCGTCGGCTTAACCCCTTCATTGCCGAACACCACAGGTGGCGTCACAAATCATTCACTCATAAACTTTATTCCATCACTCAACTCCTGTTACAATGGGCACCCAGGGCCATGGACCGGGTCACAGCTGCCGTGACATCTCCCCTTGAAACCATCGGGCCCGGCTCCGAGTACCCTCACAGCCCTGGGAGGGCGACCCATATTTTACACAGCGTTCATCTTGCCAAAACATTATGATATGCACCAGAATTTTCTCCCGCAAATCCTTAATGTGTGCACATAGCCTTTGTCCCTGTCCTTTGTCCCTCCATTATAAGTACTTGATAGTGTCATAACTAATTTAGGGGTTGAAATAGGCATTTTCAGGTGTCTAACATCGTCCACCATCTCCCAATTCATTACAAGTCACGGATAGTGTCCCACCTTTCAATTCAATATAAAGTGCTCTATGCACCTTTCCCCCTCCTATCCCATTCCCCAATAAATTTTAAGTCCCTGATAGTATCGTATCACAATGAATTGTAAGATGGGGGAGGACGCTAGCACCCTCTTTCACCACCCAATTCATCTTTCATCCATATTTAACATCCTCCTCACCCTCCCCCTGAACATAAGTCCATTATAAGTCCCGCTTACTCACATCCGAATTCCCCACCCCCTCGTTTTCTTCTCGCCCATATCCATCATTGTCTTCTCCCCCACATCCATCATTATTCTCCAACACCACACCTGTGGCCTCTTCACCAGCCCATCATTGTTCTCCCCACCACACCTGTCCTCTACCCCACCACCCCATCATTTTTCTCCCCCACCACAACTGTGTCCTCTCCCAAACCACACCTCAATGTTCTCTACCAGCCCCATCATAGTTCTTCCCCACCCTCCTCATTGTTCTCCCCCAGCACAACTTAGTGTCCTCTTCACCAACCCCATCATTGTTATCTCCCACCCTCATCATTGTTCCTTCCACCCTCATCATTGTTTCCCCCACCACCTTTCGGTGTCTTCTCCCCAGTGTATTGCTTTAAAAACAATAAACAAAAAACAAACACACACCACTATTATCCTCTTCGTTCGTTCCTAAGCAACATCGTCATCACCAGAAGCTTTCTCTCTGACACAGGCGTGCACAGCTTGCTAACGTTATCAAGCCTAGTGTGTCTACATCAGAAGGGCCAGGCAGGAAACAGAGGATGGATCCCTGCAGCTCCACTCTGCTGCCATTTTCTTATGTAGGCAACTAGAGTTGAGCGAAACGGGTCGGTCAAATTCATAAGTCGCCGACTTTCGCTGAAGTCGGGTTTCAGGAAACGAAACCCGACCATAGCGTGAGGTCGGCCACGAGGTCGGCGACCAGAGTGCCAAAGTCACATTTCAAATGATGCTTCCAGCGCCCTTTTTCAGCCAATGATGGAGGACGCACACTGTGGGCAACGCGATGACATGGGCATCGGTCACTACCATCTTTGAGAAGGGCATGCAAGTGATTGACTTGCTTTGTGTGGTGTCACAGGGGCTATAAAAGGGCGTGCACGCCGACCGCCATCTTACTTCTGCCGATAATAGCATGAGGCCGGAGTCACACTACAGCGAGATACAGCCGAGTCTCGCAGGTTAAAACCAAGCTCTGGCACCAGCACTCCGGAGCGGAGCGTGCAGCTCCATGTATTGCTGTGCGGCTGCACGCTCCGTTCCAGAGTGCCGGCGCCAGAGCTTGGTTTTATCCTGCGAGACTCGGCCGTATCTCGCTGTGTGTTATCCCGGCCTTAGGGAGAGGTTGCAGCTGCTGATTCTGAATAAGGGAGAGAGTTAGGCAGGGAAGAAGAACAAAAAAACTGCTTCTGCTGTTAGCGATTTCCACTTTCAACACAACAGTTTGTGTGCAGTGACAGGGGAGGATATATTTTTGTGCATCAGCTCTGTTGGTTATTAGGCTGCCTTATAAGGCT
This sequence comes from Dendrobates tinctorius, assembly GCF_039654945.1. NCBI lineage: Eukaryota > Metazoa > Chordata > Amphibia > Anura > Dendrobatidae > Dendrobates > Dendrobates tinctorius. Next base: position 24,291,244 of record NW_027361827.1, on the reverse strand, counting down.
CCCTGATAGCTGCATTTCTGTTTGCACACTGCTGTGCAAACTGCTTTTTTAAAAGCAAAAATACTTTTCTTCCTCTTTTCTGCACAGTTACCAAGCGTTCATTTTTCCACACTTTTGTGTGCAGCAGTCCTGCTTATTAGGCTGCCTGCTGCCATACTTGGAGTAAGATAATCATTGTCAGCCTCCTAAAATCTCTAGGGAGCTTCCAATTCTCCCCAATACTATATACATACCTTGTGCCTGGTCATACACCTGCCTATTTCAGCCTGTTAAATTGAGGTGTAATCTATAGTGGGCCTGACATAATAGTTCAGCCTCCTAAAATCTCTAGGGAGCTTCCAATTCTCCCCAATACTATATACACACCTTGTGCCTGGTCATACACCTGCCTATTTCAGCCTGTTAAATTGAGATGTAATCTATAGTGGGCCTGAGATAATAGTTCAGCCTCCTAAAATCTCTAGGGAGCTTCCAATTCTCCCCAATACTATATACACACCTTGTGCCTGGTCATACACCTGCCTATTTCAGCCTGTTAAATTGAGATGTAATCTATAGTGGGCCTGAGATAATAGTTCAGCCTCCTAAAATCTCTAGGGAGCTTCCAATTCTCCCCAATACTATATACACAACTTGTGCCTGGTCATACACCTGCCTATTTCAGCCTATTAAATTGAGGTGTAATCTATAGTGGGCCTGAGATAATCGTTCAGCCTCCTAAAATCTCTAGGGAGCTTCCAATTCTCCCCAATACAATATACACCTTGTACCTTGTTTTACAGTACCATATAGCTGGTGGTATTTTGGGTACATTTTTCAAAAAATGAGGAAGTGTGGTGGAAGAGGCCGTGGAAGTGGGCGGCGGTTGCCAGTGGTACTGATGGTGGTGGTGGTGGGGGTGCATCTGCTGGTAGTGGCAAAAACACAATAGCACCTAAGGCAGGAGGTGTTGAGCCTGCGTCATCATCTGGCTCCACAAGGCCTCGAAGGCTCCCTTTTCTGGGAGTAGGTAAACCGCTTTTAAAGCCGGCGCTTCAGGAACAAGTTTTGTCTTACATTGCTGACTCAGCCTCCAGCTCTATCGCCTCCTCTTCTGAAGTTTCAAAAAATAAAAGCACTGAGTCATCAGTGGAGGCTCCTGGTCAGGAACAACACCTTTCCTTGTGTCCTTCACCCCTACCAAAAGTGAAGGATGCGGCAGGCCACACTACAGATTACTCCATGGAGCTCTTTTCACATACCATGCTTGGGTTATCAAGTCAAATCGTGAATTCACCAGTCCAAGATGAATCGGACATGGCGTGCACTGATGCACAGCCACTGCTAGATTTTTCTGCTGGTACATTCACTCATAGCACTACATTGTCCTCGCAGTGTACTGAGCCAGAATCTGACCATGATGAAAAAACTTTTTGACAGTTAGAGTGATCAATGAGTGGAACAAGCTGCCATGAGAAGTGGTGAGTTCTCCTTCAATGGAAGACTTCAAACAGAGGCTGGTCAGACATCTGACTGGGATGATTTAGCGAATCCTTCTTTGAGCAGGGGGTTGGACCAGATGGTCCAGGAGGTCCCTTCCAACTCTACGATTCTATGATTCTATGATTCCCACAAACTATACCACCTTACACGGTGACACAGAGGAAGGTGCACACGAAATTGAAGAGGAGTTGATGGATGACCCAGTTGTTGACCCAGATTGGCATCCATTGGGGGAAGAGGGTGCCACTGCCAATAGCTCAGAAGAGGAGGAGGAGGATCCGCAGCAGGCATCGACATCGCAACAGCTGTTATCTGGCAGGTCCGTAGCAGTCCAAAAACGGTTTACAAAAACCCAAAGAGTTGCTGGACAGCTTGGCCAGACGGTCAAATTAGCATGGCGTGCAAGGCCTCAAAATGTCTTCCATAGTAGGAAGAGTACAGTGTGGCACTTTTTGGAACAAAATCCTAATGATCAGGCAAAGGTTATCTGTAAGAAGTGCGCAAAGACCTTTAGCCGAGGGAAAAATCTGAAAAATTTGAATACCAGTTGCATGCTTAGACATTTAACCACCATGCACTTGCCAGCGTGGACGGACTACCAAATCTCACGTACCACATGTGCACCTGCTCCGAATGAAGGTAGTCAGCAATGCTACATCGCTTCCCCCACTGTAAGCCCACCGGTTAGCACACCACCAGCAGCAAATGTTGAGGTGTTGTCACAAGGCCAAAGCAGTCAGGGAATCACAATGTTTTTGCTACGAAAGACTGAATCTAGGCCATCAGCAAGACCACCTACACCATCACCAATCCTCTCTCAGTCCGCCATGTCCACCGCTAGTTTCACCATATACAGCTCTCAAGTCCAGCTCACCCTATCAGAGACTCTCAGTAGGACAAGAAAGTACTCATCCTCTCATGCACGTACACAGTGTTTGAACGCCCACATTGACAAACTAATCTCGTTAGAGATGATGCCCTACCGGTTGGTTGAAAGCCAAGCTTTCCGTGAGCTCATGGCCTACGCAGTACCACGCTATGACCTACCCAGTCAGCTCTTCTTTTCTCGAAAAGCAATCCCAGCCCTCCACCTGCATGTGAAAGACCGCATTGTCCATGCACTCAAGCAATCAGTGAGTGGAAAGGTGCACCTCACAATAGATGCATGGTCCAGTAGGCATGGCCAGGACCGTTACGTGTCCATCACTGCGCATTGGGTTAATGTGGTGGATGCAGGGTCCATAGGGGACAGCGGCGGTGGGACAGTGCTGCCTAGCCCACGGTATAGGAAACAGTTGGCTGTTGGCGTTCGACCCTCCTCCTCCTCCAGAAGCGAAAGCTCATCCACAGAGCGCAGTCACACGAGCACTCCATCCACAGCTGCCAGTGTTGCACACGAGGTGTCCCACTACTGAACAGCTAGTGGTAAGCGTCAGCAGGCTGTGTTGAAGATGAAGTGTTTGGGCGACAACAGACACACCGCGGAGGTACTGGCTGACTACTTGCAGCGACAAACTGAGTCATGGCTGGGCAGTCTACATCTTGAGGCAGGCAAGTTAGTTAGTGATAACGGCCGGAATTTTGTGGCAGCCATAGCCCTTTCAAAACTCAGACACATACCTTGCCTGGCTCACACCTTGAACTTGGTGGCGCAGTGCTTCCTCAATAATTATCCGGAGTTAACAGCCCTGCTCCATAAGGTGCGAAGACTGTGCTCGCCCATCCGCCCGTCACCCGTACACTCCAGTCGTATGCAGAAGCTGCAGCGATTGCTCCACCTTCCCAAGCACCGCCTAATTATCGACGCTGCAACAAGGTGGAACTCCACCCTGCACATGGTTTAGAGGCTGTGCAAACAGAGGCAGGCTGTAATGCATTTGTGGGAGGATACACGGGCAGGCAGTTTGAGGGCAGACATGGAGTTGTCTGGTGTTCAGTGGTCGAAGCTGAAAGACCTCTGTAAAGTCCTTCAGAGTTTTGAGGAATGCACACGGCTGGTAAGCGCAGACGACGCCATCATAAGCATCAGCATCCCACTTATGCGTCTGCTCATGCAAACTTTGATGCACATTAAGGAGCATGCGTCTGCAGCCGAGGAGGAAGAGGAGGAGGGAAGCCTTGATGACAGTCAGCCATTGTCTGCTCAGGGAACTCTCCTGGACGAGGTGAAGGAAGAGGAGGAGGAGGATGATGGGGATGATTATTTTGGTGAGCAGGATGCTTCTCAGTGGGCAAGAGAAAATGTTGGCGTGGCAAGGTCCGGTACCGGGTTTGTTCGTGACTGGAGGGATGTTGACTTGCCAGAAAGTGCTCCTCCACCCATCACTCGCAGTGCATCATTGACACCTGGAACATTGGCCCACATGTGTGATTATGCCTTGCAGATCCTAAAAAGGGACCCCCGCATTGCCAAAATGATGAACGATGACGACTACTGGGTCGCCAGCATCCTGGATACACGCTATAAAGGCAAATTCCAAAACATCATGCCACAGGAGAACCTAGAGCTAATATTGGCTAACAAACAAGCAACTCTAGTAAACCGTTTGTTTGAGGCATTCCCAGCACACAGTGGCGGTGATGGTTCTCCCATGAGCCGTAGGGAGCAACATGGAAGAGGTGTTCGTGGTGCACACAGTCGAAGTGGCGTTGTACACAGGGGTTTCATGACAATGTTGTGGGCTGATTTTTCAAGTATCGCTCACACGACTGGTAATACTGCATCGATTGAAAGTGACAGGAGACAGCAGTTGTCAACGATGGTTACAAACTCCTTCTACCATATCGATGTTCTCCCTCACAGGTAAATCCCCTTTGACTATTGGGCCTGTAAACTGGACACCTTGCCTGAATTGGCACAATATGCCTTACAGGAGCTCGCTTGCCCTGCTGCTAGTGTGCTATCCGAAAGAGTCTTCAGTGCTGCTGGATCAATCCTGACAGAAAAAAGGACCCGTCTGTCGACCCAAAATGTTGATGATCTAACCTTCATTAAAATGAACCATGCATGGGTTTCAAAGGATTTTGTCCCACCTTCCCCTGCTGACACGTAGGTTGCCAGAAAAATGGCTGGCTTTTGTCCTCCTCTTCCTCGGACTTCTCCAATTCCTCCATTTGCAGCTGCTGAATGTCCAACATCAACATATGCCATTTTTTCAACCTCCCTAACTGGGCTGCCTCCCCCCCAGGGCCGGGGTCACCACCTGGCGCACGCACCCGTGCGAGTGCCGTTGCCCTGGACAGGTGGGTGGGCCCACTCTTGGACGACAGCACTGGCACAGGGTCCCCCATAGTACAATCAAGTGCCTCTAACGGTGGGGGTGCACACCCGCCGTCAGACACACTGGCGTACTATGAGGGGCCCTGTGCCAGTACCGCCGCCCACGAGTGGACCCACCCTGCTTGCTCAGGGCCCCAGCACTTGCAATACTTACCTCTCCCTGCTCCACCGCTGTGTAGTATGGGCTGTTAAATCCTTCACTGGGACTGCCAATACAAATTTGGTGAACTGATAGATGATGGTTAAGACATAGCTATGCCCTGTCCTGCTGGGCTCTATCTTTAGATGATCAATGGCTTCCATTTGTTATGGACGTCGACTCACAATGAGATGCAGTGATGGTTTATCATCAGCTTTCACGGTTTTCCTACTCACAGACGTGTGACATTCCTGCCCACATTTTTAAATGTGTCCTCTCATGCCAATCCAATAGAATCGCCTACGGCCTGTGGCTTCTGTCTTTTGCACTCCAAAGTTACCTGACAGATCATGATAGGCAGTGAGGAAAATGTCTACATCTCACCCTGTGATCACAATTTGGTGGAGATGAGTAACGGTGATGGGATCCATGGTACTGCGATACAGCAAACCTTTATTCACAAGAACTGTTTTCGCTGTCTCCACAGACAAAGTAATTGAGGGTCAGCATCACCTCTGATAATTCTCCCGGGAGTTTTTCCCGTGATTAGTAATTCCAAAATTTCTGCAATCACTCGACTTTCCGTCTGTACTTGCATCCATCTCGTTTCCTCTTGCGGAGAGTCTGGACTGTCTTACTGAGACTGAAATATATATCAAGATTGAAAAATACCCCAACAGTGTATACTGGTGTACGTGTCATGTCGGACGCTGCTCACACCACAGCGTCCGGCAGGCAGCGGTAGTTCCATCTCCGTTCACTATAGCCTCAGTGGCGCCGGCTTGATTTTACTCAGGTTATCTGGGGTTAATCTAGCTGGAAATCAGGTGGGATGTTTGGTCACGCCCACGGTCTTTAAATAGTCGTGCTGGCCTGTGGGCGTCGCCGATTATAGCGTGTTTTTTGTTCAAGAGTTGCCTTTTTTGGGATATATTGTGTCCGCCGCAGGGTTTAAAATGGATGCCGCGAAGGTGCAAGCGGTGCTGCGATGGGAACGGCCTGGTAATCTAAAAGCGCTCCAGCGGTTCCTTGGGTTTGCCAACTATTATAGGAAGTTTATTAAGAATTTCTCTACTATAGCCAAACCGCTCACGGACATGACGAAAAAAGGTACCAATCTCGCTATCTGGTCTGAGGATGCGGTGCGTGCATTTGAGCTTCTGAAGAACCGTTTTGCTTCAGCCCCCATTCTGGTGCAACCGGACGTATCTAAACCTTTTACGGTGGAGGTCGATGCATCTGAGGTGGGAGTGGGGGCAGTACTGTCACAGGGCTCGTCCTTGAGCAATTTGCGTCCATGCGCCTACTTCTCCAAGAAGCTGTCGCCGGCCGAACGGAATTACGACATCGGCAACAGGGGAGTTATTGGCCATCAAATTGGCTTTTGAGGAATGGCGACACTTCTTGGAGGGGGCGGCCCACCAGGTCACAGTCATCACCGACCATAAAAACCTGCTCTATCTGGAGTCGGCCAAGCGTCTGTCTCCCAGGCAGGCTCGCTGGGCATTGTTTTTTACACGTTTTAACTTTCTGGTGACTTACCGTCCTGGGGCGAAAAACACCGAGGCGGATGCCTTGTCCAGGTGTTTTCCGGGGGGAGAACCTCGGGAAGAGCCGGTACCCATCCACCAGGAAGGTGTAGTGGTTTCGGCTCTCACGACTGAGGTAGAGGCGGAGATTGCCGAGGCCCAGGAGGAGGTACCACCAGGACTTCCCGCTAATAAGTCGTTCGTACCCCTTCATCTTCGTCTTAAAGTGTTGGGGGAACACCACGACTCGGTCCTGGCCGGTCATCCAGGGGTTAGGGGCACCTTGGAACTGGTATCGCGCCGCTTCTGGTGGCCAAAAATCCGGCAGGATGTGATTTCCTACGTGACAGCTTGCATCACGTGCGCCAGGGCCAAGTCGCCCAGAACCCGTCCTGCTGGCACTCTACAGCCTCTGGGGATACCTAGTAGGCCATGGACAGAAATCTCCATGGACTTTATCACAGACTTGCCTGCCTCGGCGGGGAACACGGTCATCCTGGTGGTGGTTGATCGATTTTCGAAGATGGCGCATTTTGTGTCGTTGCCTTCCTTGCCCAACGCGAAGACGTTGGCTCAGGTCTTTGTGCAGGAGGTGGTCAGACTGCACGGAGTTCCGTCGGACATAGTGTCTGATAGGGGTACCCAGTTTGTGGCGAAGTTTTGGAAAGCTTTTTGCTCACGATTCGGGATCAAGTTGTCTCATTCGTCGGCGTTTCATCCGCAGTCAAATGGTCAAACTGAGCGCATGAACCAAAATCTGGAGCAGTATTTGCGATGTTTTGTGTCTGACAACCAAGAGGAGTGGTCGACGTTCCTTCCCTTGGCCGAGTTCGCATTAAATAATCACCGCCAAGAATCATCGGGAGAGTCTCCGTTCTTTTGTGTTTATGGGCACCATCCTCAATTTTGTACCTTGCATCAGGGGGGCTCTGGGGGCGTCCCAGAGGAGGACCGGTTAGGAGTACAACTATCATCGGTCTGGAGGAGTGTGAAACAGCGATTGCTGAGCATGAGTGCAAGATACAAACGTGTGGCTGACTCTAGACGCGTGCCAGGTCCGGACCTGTGTGTGGGTGATTGGGTGTGGTTAGCTACTAAAAACATAAAACTCAAAATTCCATCATTGAAATTGGGTCCAAGGTTTATTGGCCCTTTTAAGATTGCTGCCATCATAAACCCGGTTGCTTATCGGTTGGAGCTTCCTGCGGTATACAAGATACACAACGTGTTTCACAGGTCTTTATTGAAAAAGGTGGTAGGCTCTGTGGACACGACGCCGATGCCACCTCCAGTCATGGTGGATGGCGATTTAGAGTTTGAAGTCTCCAAGGTGGTGGACTCTCGAGTACTGTGCCGTACTCTTCAGTATTTGGTGCACTGGCGGGGGTATGGTCCGGAGGAGAGGTCTTGGGTACCAGCCTCGGACATACATGCGGATCGGCTGGTCAGTTCCTTTCACCGCCGTCATCCGGACAAGCCGGGTCCTATGAGTCTTGAGGGCCCTGGGGTCCCTCGTAGAAGACGGGGTACTGTCATGTCGGACGCTGTTCACACCACAGCGTCCGGCAGGCAGCGGTAGTTCCATCTCCGTCCACTATAGCCTCAGTGGCGCCGGCTTGATTTTACTCAGGTTATCTGGGGTTAATCTAGCTGGAAATCAGGTGGGATGTTTGGTCACGTCCACGGTCTTTAAATAGTCGTGCTGGCCTGTGAGCGTCGCCGATTATAGCTTGTGTTTTGTGCCAAGTGGTTCCTGTCTGGAGTGGAGGTGTTGGAGAGAGAAATTCATATCTGGTGTCGTATGATCCGTTGTTACCTTTTCGCCTTCCTATATTTGTGCTTTGTTTTGCCCTGTTCACATTATAGTATTGTCCTGTGTGGTTGCGGCGCGGTGTGGTTTGAGTTCTCCCTGTCTGTCATTACTGTGTGGGTTTTGGTGGTTTGACAACTCACTGGGTGGAGGGTGGAGGGTTCAGCTTAGGGCTGAGCAGGAGATAAGGAGAGGCTGGAGGCTCAGGCATTTGCACCTTTAGCAAAAACCCTGGGTTGAGGGTCAGACAGGGTTTTCCCTAGTTTGAGGGACTCCGCAGGGGCCCGGGTTTTGTCAGCCTCCTTCGACCTAAGCCTCGCATAACAGTACGCTTCGAATACATTACCATTTTTCTACTTTTTAGATTCTTGTCTAATCCATACGGAGGCTGTGAGTGTCTTAGTCGGACTCCGGAAATATACAAGGAGATTTTTAATGTTTAAACTATGCTATATATATATATACCTGATATCCAGTGATACTATACTATTTCTCAACTTTCCACAATCTTGTCGAATCCATACTGGGCCTGAGACTGTCTGAGTCTGCCTCCTGATATATAGACATAGATTTTTAATGTGTAAACTATGCTACATATATACCTGGTATCCGGTGATACTGTACCCTTTCTCAACTTTCTACAATCTTGTCGAATCCATACTGGGCCTGAGACCGTCTGAGTCTGCCTCCTGATATATAGGCATAGATTTTTAATGTGTAAACTATGCTACATATATACCTGGCATCCGGTGATACTGTACCCTTTCTCAACTTTCTACAATCTTGTTGAATCCATACTGGGCCTGAGACCATCTGAGTCTGACTCCTGATATATAGACATAGATTTTTAATGTGTAAACTATGCTACATATATACCTGGTATCCGGTGATACTGTACCCTTTCTCAACTTTCTACAATCTTGTCGAATCCATACTGGGCCTGAGACCGTCTGAGTCTGCCTCCTGATATATAGGCATAGATTTTTAATGTGTAAACTATGCTACATATATACCTGGCATCCGGTGATACTGTACCCTTTCTCAACTTTCTACAATCTTGTTGAATCCATACTGGGCCTGAGACCATCTGAGTCTGCCTCCTGATATATAGACATAGATTTTTAATGTGTAAACTATGCTACATATATACCTGGTATCCGGTGATACTGTACCCTTTCTCAACTTTCTACAATCTTGTCGAATCCATACTGGGCCTGAGACCGTCTGAGTCTGCCTCCTGATATATAGGCATAGATTTTTAATGTGTAAACTATGCTACATATATACCTGGCATCCGGTGATACTGTACCCTTTCTCAACTTTCTACAATCTTGTTGAATCCATACTGGGCCTGAGACCATCTGAGTCTACCTCCTGATATATAGACATAGATTTTTAATGTGTAAACTATGCTACATATATACCTGTTACCCGGTGATACTGTTCCCTTTCTCAACTTTCTTCAATCTTGTCGAATCCATACTGGGCCTGAGACCGTCTGAGTCTGCCTCCTGATATATAGACATAGATTTTTAATGTGTAACCTATGCTGCATATATACCTGGTATCCGGTGATACTGTACCCTTTCTCAACTTTCTTCAGTCTTGTTGAATCCATACTGGGCCTGAGACCGTCTGAGTCTGCCTCCTGATATATAGGCATAGATATTTAATGTGCAAACTCAGCTACATATATACCTGGTATCCGGTGATACTGTACCCTTTCTCAACTTTCTACAATCTTGTCGAATCCATACTGGGCCTGAGACCATCTGAGTCTGCCTTCTGATATATAGACATAGATTTTTAATGTGTAAACTATGCTGCATATATACCTGGTATCCGGTGATACTGTACCCTTTCTCAACTTTCTTCAGTCTTGTTGAATCCATACTGGGCCTGAGACCGTCTGAGTCTGCCTCCTGATATATAGGCATAGATATTTAATGTGCAAACTCAGCTACATATATACCTGGTATCCGGTGATACTGTACCCTTTCTCAACTTTCTACAATCTTGTCGAATCCATACTGGGCCTGAGACCATCTGAGTCTGCCTTCTGATATATAGACATAGATTTTTAATGTGTAAACTATGCTGCATATATACCTGGTATCCGGTGATACTGTACCCTTTCTCAACTTTCTACAATCTTGTCGAATCCATACTGGGCCTGAGACAGTCTGAGTCTGCCTCCTGATTAGAGACGAGTGGTGTTCGAGTCGACCTGTTCGCCACGTTCAAATTCGAACTGTTTTGGGCGGTGTTCGAGACGTTCATAGAACTCGAACATTTTGCTTAAAATTCAGCTGTTCGAGGTTCCGTTCGAGAACGGTTCGTTCACCAAAAGCGTAACTTTATTTTCACATTAAAAATGGCTTTCAATGTTAATAGACAGCTTCATGGCATAGTAGCGGTGTCTGGTAGCCAGCGGTGTAGTACACCTGTCAAGGAGCTACACCGTGTGTGTTTCTAATAATATTTTACCGCATCTTGTCCAGAAAAACCTTTTGGGCCTAGTTACTGTGTCTGCTACTCATCAGAGGAGCCCACCTGTGAACCTAGCTATGCCGCCTGTTTATGTAAGCACTGCCTGCTACTCAGCAGAGTTGCCCACCCGTGAACCAAGCTATGCCGCCTGTTTATGTAAGAACTGCGTGCTACTCAGCAGAGGAGCCCAGCTGCTAAGCAAGCTACAGCACCTGTGGTTTGGACACTTAATTTTTTCACATTCTTTCTGGAATGCCAGTTAGGCCTAATTCCGGAATTCCGGTTGACCTGCACTTACTGGGAAATCCTCGTTCACGGGGAAGAATTGGAATCCCAGATCCCCATCACTAATGGGGTTCAGCGTGTTATCCGCACCTGTAAGCGACACACGCTGGTCCTTTCAGTGTAGCGCGCATGCAGCCCCGGACAAGTAAGGGCATGACAGACCTGTTATTGCTCGATCTCGCATCCCAGAGCCTCGCGTGTCCCTCTAGTAAGCTGGACGCGGACCGCGGGGGCATGCCGGAGTCTTGTTCGTTAACGGAATAAAGCTGACAAATCGCTAGCACAACTAAAAACGGCCATGCACCACCACCCACAGAATCGACAAAGCCTGCAATCTGTCCATCTTTTCCGTGGCTGGCATGGTTGAGGTTGCCCGTGTGGAGTCCAATTAAGCCGCAGGCTCCACTCCTGGTGGTGCCATTCTGGACATTCCTTTAAGGTTCAGCTTTGCAACCATACTGCCCCCGGAAACCAAACACCTTGCCTTCATGGACGCTGTTCGGAGGGTCATGGGAATAACGCCGATCAATCGGCAGTTGGCATAATTTATGGTGGGAAGTCCGACGGCATTTGATCTTCTTCGATTTTAGAATTTTAGATTTTTTTTTTATTTTAGATTTTTATTCCAGCCTTTCTTGACTTTATAAGGGCATGACATGCCTATATCTGTGTCTCCTCCTCCTCCTTTTACTCCTCCACCTCTTTTCTATATGTAGTTGCCCTTTTCCATATGTTATTTTTGTCTTCTGAGCATTTTGTCTGCTTTGGGACACCTTTTAAGGTGTTTTGTAATTGTTTTCTATGTGTTTGTATGTGTTTGTGTTTGCCTGCCATTGTTTTCAATGGGGTTCGACGGTGTTCGTCGAACGTTCGACGAACTTGCCTTCTGTTCGACGAACCGAACCGAACTCAAACACTAGCGGGGTGGCTTAACACTACTCCTGATATATAGACATACATTTTTAATGTTTAAACTATGCTATATATACCTGGTATCTGGTGATACTGTACCCTTGCTGCCAGGAAGTCCTCCTCCACCCACCACTCTAAGTGTATCATTGACACCTGGAACATTGGCCCACATGTGTGATTATTTCTTGCGGATCTTCTTTTTATATTGTGGTGTGATCCATCCTGAGCATGTGAGAGTCTGTAGGTTACTCCTGCAATTTATATGTAGATTTAAAAATGACCCCAACACTGTATACCGCTCTACGCTTGTGATACATTACCCATTTACTGCTTTTTATATTCTGGTCTAATCCAAACTGACCAAGTGAGAGTCTGTTTCTGACTGTGGAAATAAATACTGAGATTGACAATGACCCCTACACTGTGTACAGCTGTACGCTTCAGATCCATTACCATTTTACAGCTTTTTATATTGTGTTGTAATCCATACTGAGCCTGAGAGCGTCTTTGTCATCCTCCTGAAATATATACGGAGATTTAGAATGTTTAAACTATACTATATATACCTGGTATCTGATGATACTGTACCCTTTTTCTACTTTTTAGATTCTTGTCTAATCCATACTGAGCCTGTGAGCGTCTCTGTGTGACTCATGAAATATATAGGGAGATTGACAATTATCTGGTGATACTGTACCCTTGCTGCCAGGAAGTCCTCCTCCACCCACCACTCTAAGTGTATCATTGACACCTGGAACATTGGCCCACATGTGTGATTATTTCTTGCGGATCTTCTTTTTATATTGTGGTGTGATCCAGATACAGTACCATATATCTGATGTTATTTTGGGTACATTTTCTACAAAATTTGGAAGTATGGTGGAAGAGGCCACGGATGTGGGGGGGGCAGCTGGTACTTATGCTGTTCGTGCATCTGCTGGTAGTAGCAAAAGCACAATAGCAGCTAAGGCAGAAGGTGTTGAGCCTTCGTCATGGTCTGACTCCGGAACGCCTGGAAGGCAACATTTTCTGGGAGTAGGTTAACCGCTTTTAAAGCCAGAGCATCAGGAACTGGTTTTGGCTTACATTGCCGAAACAGACTCCAGCAAATATGACCTCCTCTTCTGAAGTTTCAAAAAATGCAAGCATTGAGTCGTTAAATGCTGGCTCCTGGTCAGGAAGAACCCCTTTCCTTGTGTCCTTTACCCCCACCAAAAGTGAATGATGCAGCAGGCCACACTTCACATTAGTCCATGTAGCTCTTTCTTACATACCATGCCTGGGTTATTAAGTCAAATCGTGAATTCCCCAGTCCAAGATGAATCTGACATGAAGTGTGGGTGGCCAGCCAGGGCAGTGGGGTTAATCGGTACCGGACCGGTGTCTCAGAGGGATGTGTCACGGTGGTGGTGACTCGGTCCGTGGGCCTGGGCGTCCATGCAAAGGGGTGAATAACGTTTATAGGTGAATGATACGTGACACCACCTGTGGTTTCTGATCAGATTGACCAGCGCTGCAGTGTCGCTTCTCTGGGACAGATGTTGTGGTGCAGCTAAGATGTAGAAGCCCTGCACAGGTAGGGCCGTAGTCGCAGGGCAGATGAAAGAGTTGGTTGATGGTGTGCAGTGCAGGATGTAGCAGAGCCATGCGCCAGGCGCAGGAGAAAGATGACAGGCACAGTCGTGCAGTTCCTTTACCTGTACTTGGTAAGTGCCGTCCAGGACCCAGAGTACAGATGGAGAAGGAGTTGGTCAGCCTGGAAGCATATTAGGAATTCTCTCTCTGCAGATAGGTAGTGTGGCCTCCGTTCTAGCGCTTATCTGAGGTACTCGCAGTACTGAGTTCACTGAAGTTCCCCCTGTTGACTCTCTTTTGAAACTTTCTCGTATGGCAGGCAGCCGTAGCCTTTTCCTTCTGGCTCACACAAGTCACTGCTGGGGCCTCCGAGCCTTAGTTGGGAACAGAGCATTTACAGCTATTACTTCCTCCAGTTTCTGCTGCAGGACTGTCAGTGTCCCTACAAACTTGGAGACCGGAATCCCGACCATACACTCCAGCTAGGAGTGAGCCTTAACTCTGCTCATCCTCCAGCTCCCCTTCTCATGTCCACACACTTCCCCTTCCCTTCACAGACTGCCCTAACTTCCCTTCTCCCGACCACAGAGAGCAGCTCCTCAGCAGTCAGGTTCAGAGCTCTCCCTGCTGGCCTGGAGTGAGAACCGTGTTGTGTGTTGGTTTAACTGCTAGAGAGTGCCTTCGTTGCTCCCAAGCATGACATCACACTCCCTAGGAGGAAGGTAATGGCACTTACACGGTGACAAAGAGGAAGGTGCAGATGAAAGTGCAGGTTCCTTGAGCAGGTGTGGGGGCATACTCATGGGCGATGGCACTGGCAGAGGGCCCCTCATAGTACGCATAGTACTCGCCGTCAGACACACCGCCGTACTATGAGGGGCCCTATGCCAGTGCCGTCGCCAACGAGTGGCCCCCCCCTGCTTGCTCAGGATCACAGCACTTGCAAAGCTGAAATACTTACCTCTCCCTGCTCCACCGCCATGACGTCTTCCGCGTTTCCTGACAGTGACATTCTGGTCAGAGAGCGCAATGATATCACGTCTGTACGCCCTCTGACTAAACAGTCCAAGTGCAGAGATATGGAAGATGGGGATGACGAGGAGTCCAGACTAGTACAGGGATTCCCTAGCGAGGAGACTAATTTAATTGTTTTAAAGGTTGGGTGCAATTTTTGGGGAGCACTATACTCTGGAGAATGATATATGGGGCCCACCATACACTGGAGCATTCCAAAGGTGGACATCAGACACTGAAGCAGCATTTACAGGGTCCATTATACACTGGAGCATTAGAAATGGGGCCCATTATATATGGAGCATAATTTGGGCCCATAAGACAGTGGAGCTTCATCCATGGGGACCAACATATACTGTAGCATTATGTGGAGCTCATCATATACTGTGTTGATCATTATATGGGACCAATGATTCTGTATGGAGAAATATATGGGCCTCATTACTCTGTATAGCGCACTATGCGGTGGCCATAATACTGTATGGAGTAATATACTGTCCGTTTTTGGAGCTATTGGAGATTTTAAAATGTATATCAGTCATGTGATGTAAGAAGTGAAGTATTTTTCATTGTACTATACCGCTATTTCTCTGCCGTATGAGAGGATCATGAATTGTGGCATGTGTTAAAGGAGCCCATTAACACTCTTTGCCCTGGGCCCACGAAAATCTGGAGCCAGCCCTACCCCCCCCACAACTTTAGCCAAATAAACCCCAGTTTTCAATGCCTAACTATTATTATAAAGTAAATTAAGGTTTACAAGCTTAAGTAATAAGAATTGATGTTTTTGGCATTAAAATGGGCACTGTAGGTGTGTTTCCTGTCCTCCACTCACTGCCGACTTTTCTTCCCCATTGACTTGCATTGGGTTTCGTGTTTCAGTCGGCCTTCTACTTTTCACGATAATCCGACTTGACCCGAAAAAAGGCAAAGTCTCTCATCTCTATATGCAACGGATCAAAGGATCGCTCCCTGCCCAATGCACATGAGAGGAATTTGACCACAGGCCTTCCGGAGACTCGGGATCCGAGAAACATGCCAGATTGCCCGCAGTATTAGCCACTATGCAAGAGTCCCCCTGCACATTCTGGCCCCGATGCAGCTGCAGTGGCTGCACCAGCAATATATCCGCCCCTGTGTGTATATAAATATGTATGTGTGCATATATATTTGTGTGTATGTATATGTGGCACCCCTGCAGGTCCAGTCGCCACAGAAGTACTGCACCTCAACCAGAGGTGTGGTATCCCACCTTGCAGGTTAGATGGAGACACCTAACCTGGCTCTTACACAACACGGCATCCACCACACACTATAGCAGCAGGTGCTCCTTTATTCCTGCTGGCTAGGAAAAAGTGTTAGAAGGTGGGTGGAGCTTGGGTTCAGAGCAGGAGAAAAGAGGGAAGTTAGGACAGTCTCCCCTTAGGGGCGGAAGTGAGGGGATGTGTGCAGCATCTCCCTGTCAACAGGGGCTCCTGGAAGAAGTACTGGTATGGACAGAAGGACTAAAGGAAGCTCCCTGAAGGGGAAACGGATTCCCAGAGGCACGGGATGAGCAAGTGCTACCCGTGGGGCTCGTTCCACACTGACAGATGTCAGTTAAGGGAAATCCTGGTGGCAGAAGGGTCTCAGCCCCTTAGCCTAGTGCAGTGTACAACAAGGCTCAGCTAGCAAGCCAACAGCTGTGGCAACTTTAGGGGCCACATCCAACAAGCACAGTTATCTTCTCCGGAAAGGCAGCCAGAAAGGAACAAGGAAACGCAATGGGCACATTATCCGCCAGCATCCGAAGCTGCTGGCCTGGGACACTGACTGTGAGGTGCTGGGAAGGAAAAGGAGTGGATATCAGTACAGTGAGATGGCCAGGGAAGGCATATACTGACAGGGAGTTCTGGAAATGCGTTCTCTATCTGCCTGGAGGTTGGCTGGATCCCTGACCTGGAGGACGCAGCACCAAGTGGGCATCGCCGGCTTTTGAGAACTGTGAGTAAAGCTTTGGAACTGCATTCAGCTGTGTCTTCTGCCTTCTTCTTGCATCACCTACTCAGCACTGCTACATCTCTTGCTTCACACTACATCACCATCTCTCAACATCTCTCATCTGCCCTGGGACTCAGCTCTGCCTGTGGAGAGCTATTCCATCTCTGCTGCATCACACTATCTGTCCCAGAGGATCTGCACTGCAGCGCTGGTCGCCTCTGACTGGATACCACAGGTGGCGTCACGAACACTTTATACAAAAACTCTTTTATTTCTCATCCCTTGTAAATATTCCCCTTCTATTGGACACCCAAAGCCACGGACCGGGTCACTGTCCCTTTAAGAAACGGCCCGTACCGAGTACCCCACAGCCATGGCGGGTGCTCCATATATGTATGTATACGTTTGTGTGTGTTTATATAGTATATGTGTATGAGTGTGTATAGGGGCCGCAAGGGTGGCTGAAGTGGTCAGGACCTATAATGAGTAAGCAGCTGGATGTGTATTATGACTTGTGATGACACTTACAAATAGGTATATTTTGTCATATAGCTGCTTAGGGCTTCACTTAATGCATGTACTTGTGACACTCACTAACCCAGCTTTCTCAGGTTATAATTTTGACTCCGAAGCTATTCCTTGCCTACCTTCATGTCTCCTCCATTTTCATATATAATCTCTATACATATTATGTCTAATCTGATTTTATGGTGATTTGTTTTATAAATATTATGTGTATATTTATTTTGTGTGGTTTGTTGTTATTCTTTTTGTTGTTGTAGATCATATTTGGAGTACTCCACCTATTTATTAAGATTTTGATTATAGTTTGGGAGAGCTTAATATGAATATTCTCTTGGCCATATCACATATATTGTGTTTTTTGATTACTGTTTCAGTCTATATACATTATGTGTGTGTATATGTGTGTGTATATATCTCTCTTTCTCTTTCGGCTCCCATAAACTGATTTTCTCCTAACATAATTCACATAATGAGTCATTATTCATTCAAAAGTAATTTATTTCATGCTTATTTATTCCAATAGTCTCCTTACTCTAATATACCATAGTATGTGTAAAGGCGACAGGTCCTCCTTAAATTGAACAGGAGGATTAGATGGTATGATGTATTTTGCTATTTCACCACTTAATGGTAAGTTGTGTTCCATGCTGGAGACACAAATGGAAAGCCAGTAAATATCCCCTGTTCTTCAGCAGGAATTGGCTCGTTCAGGTGTTCACTGCACGGAGCTCGGATCCACTTTCTCAGTTTGACATCCATGTTCTTTCTTATTCTTACTGGAGATGGTGCGTTTCCTGTTTTTATGTCTGACCAGTTTAGATTTGAAAAGAAGGGGTGTTTTTGAATGTTCCCATTTACCCCTAGCCGGACAGATTGGTCTCTGCAGAGGAGTCTGGACATAATGTCTACAGCATCGTGGTCTGTGATGGCTTCATATGATGGGTCAGAGTACAGTACATTACTCTCAATCTCTGCCGTGGTGTCTCCTGGAAATGGTGAGTCCTGGAGAATCATGTTGTAACTCCGAAGGCGAACCAGTCTACACCTGCATCATAAAAGTCTCCCATGATCATTTCTGGAGTGCCGTAACCAGGTGTTCCACCAAAATTTCTGCCATTAAATCTCTCATCATACTCATATAGAGATAATCCAAAATCTGTAATTTTCGTGTGTCCGTCGCCAGTCAGCAGGATGTTATTTGGCTTCAGGTCGCGGTGAATGATGCCATTGGTGTGCAGGAATTGTAGGCCACAAATGATTTCCGCTGCAATAAATGTTACAGGCTCCTTCAGGGGAATGGTGCTATATATATAGTTATACAGATCCCCTCCACTGGCCAGCTCGGTGACAAAATAGGCATGGTGCTCGGTATGGAATGCTGCATGGCAATGAGTAAGGAATCTGCTGCTGTGGGAAATCCTCAGGACATGGTGTTCTACGAGGCTTTCAGGGTTGGAGATTAGACTTTCCTTCTGTATGATTTTAAGGGCCACCCTTTCTTTCCGTATCTTATCTGTAGCCAGCATAACCTTTCCATAACTCCCTTTTCCAAGTATACTGTGGAAGGTAAACTTATCCCTGGTGAGAGGGACAGTGGTCTTAATTTGTTTGCTCCTGGGGCCGCTACATTCCCCTGAGATGTCATCTTGGATGGCGGCTGGATCTTGCTGTTGTTTCCTCTTTTTCCCAGTTCCTTCCTCTTCGGCTACACTTTCATTGCCTCTCATGTTAATGATCCTGGTCGGACCCACAGTCACGCTTTTCCTCCCTCTTGAACTCATTTGATTCTTGTGGTCCCCCTCTGGGATGTTATCCTTGCGGTGATTGTGTCGCATGTAAAAATGTCGTACGGACATCGTCTTTTCAATCTGCAGATGGAACAAGAACTTACTCAATTAGACAACATATAACTTGTAATACTGCTCAGGTCATCTACTATGCTACGTGTGGGTGCCCGAAAGTGTATGTAGGTCTCACGAGTCGCCAATTCAAACTACGCGTTCGTGAACATGTCCGTGACATCCTGGCGTCAAAAACGACAACTGACTTGACACAGCTCAAAACGATACCCAAACATTACAAACTTGTACATAATAGTGATCCCAAATCTTTTTTAGTGAGAGGCATTCAACACGTGAAAAGTGGTATCAGAGGCGGCGACATTAAACGCCTTCTTGCACAGAAGGAATGTAGATGGATCATGGTCCTTGGGACTATGACACCAAAAGGGTTAAATGAAACACTTAGCTTTGCGCCATTTTTGTGATCTACCTAATTATTTCTGCCTGCCATCCCTAGATAGGTATCTCTCTCTCTCTCCCTCTTTTTAATTCATTATATGTTGTTTTTATGTTATGAGTGCTTTTTGGATTTTTGCACTCATTTTTATTTGTCATTTGTCTGACTATAGATAATACAATCCTTCCTTTGATGTCTTGAGTTGAGAGTTTTACTACGATGCAACCAGCACGCGATATGGTGATCTACGTGGCAAAATTACCACTGAATTCACAACAACATATGATTATGTTTCGGCACATTATCTGCAGAAAGTACAAAAATAGAGGACTTGGTGCGAATGGAAGAATACGTTTTATGGTGATATCTTATTTGCTCCTGATTTGCCTCTTATTGTATCTTTTTTGCTCTGATGGATGTATATATATTCATTGGTTGTATTGTCATATGTGCCATCTTGTTTTGGTTTTTCCTAGTGGACACCATTCACATGCAGCACACGTATAGTCAATCAGTTTAACATCTCCTCTCACTCATTTACATATTCCTTTCCTCCTCCCCTACCCTTCCCTTCCCATTTTCCCTCCCTTCCTTTCTCCCCTCCTCTTTTCTTATTTACACAGGTTTAAGTCATCTGTTGTGCTGTGACCCTGTTATGACTGAGGTCACGTGCGTTATACATTATACATGCACACAATACATAGGGCAGATGCTGCCTGTGTGGCGGTCTAGCGCCGGCCGCCCTCACGTGGCGTCTGTTTACTATGACCGCTTGTCCTGGCGGTTACCTAGGCAGCGGTCAGGTGCTGGCCGCTTTTGGATGACGCCAGCTGACTGATAAGTAGCGCCACAGGCATTATGTACGCATGTGTGAGGTTCACTCTATTGATAGGTTCACAGCAATCAGATGACTGCCCCTAGCCAGTCATTTAACTGGGATGTTCACAGTAATAGCCACGCCCCCGAGGAAGTGGTCTTGCATACCGCGAAACGCGCGTAGGGGTACACAAGTCGGCGCCTGCCACACATCAGGACATGATGGGTATGTTCATCTAGCTTATTTAAGCATACTTCGTCCTTTCCCACATTTTTCTTTATTTATATGCTACATCATTTCTCATTTACATGGTATATAGCTGAGCTTTGCATAGACTCAGCGTTAGGATGTATTAGCCGGTTTACATCCAGTGCAGCAACTATTGGTATCACCAGTATTATTTATCTGGGCATTATATATGACATAATATTGCCCAAGTGAAATCCCACATTGGTGACCTTTGAATAATATATCCTATTATATACCTTTTGGTTGGTATAATGACTACATTTTATGCCATCTCACAACCAATGGTGTACTTTTGTTTGCATCTTACATTTCCTGTGGTATTGGCTTTGGGTAACTACACCCATCACAGGCTGCCCACTTGTTTTTTCTAGCATCGGGCCTTATGTGATTACCCATTTTATTGGATTTTTGTAATATCCTGTATCTCTGATATGTGTCTTTCTTTCTGATAAATAAATTCATACATGCTTGCAATGGATTTGGATTCTATGTCCTCCTTTTTCTCATGATATTGAGAATCGTCTCCATTATATTTGACTTTATGAGGCATTATTAAGGTATTTTACTTAAAATGAAATAAGGATGTTCTTTTGGAGTATTTTTCATATATATGTTTTTTCTGTGTTTTTCACAGCAACACGCTCCAAGCCTCATATGGACTATAAGGCACGAGAACAGGCTTGGTTAAATCAAATCGATGAGGTTTTTAATGACAAACCCGGTACTATTGTGGCTACGAGTAGTAGAGACCTCAGGGAGGCAGGCAGAAAAATCAGATCACTGTTAAATCGGCGAACCAAGACTTGGTGGAATCGTGCATTCCTTCAGAAATACATTGAAAAGGGCCTCATCCCACGTGGACTTAGGGTTCAGGTGTTCCCTTCTTTTCCTATTGATGATTTAGAAATTAAGGGGAAATGGGAGGATTTGGCCAGTGTATGTTCCAGGGGATTTATGGAACTCCTCATCCAACTGAATGAAAAAACCATAGCTGACCTTGATCAGGAGTTTGAGGAGTTACAAAATTTAATCAAAAAAGATATGTCCAGTGATGAATTGGTTTCATTTAACCGTGCGTTGGATCTTGACTTTACCAAATGGGAGAAGGAAATTTGTGAGATAAAAACAAAGAAATTCTCAAGGGATACTAGTGACTATCAATCCGAAACAGTGTACAGATGGAATCGTAGATTTAAATCATCAAGGAATTCCAAACGGGGGAGATCATTTTCAGTTACTTCATATGCTTCCAGCGAAGGATCAGTTAAATCCAACTCAAAATCGTTGGAAATACGTTTAGGTACCAACCGGGAAGCACAAGTTAACAAAATAAAATCTCTTCCATCTAAGAAAACTGATAAATCCAAAAGTCAGACGCTTCAGGTAATTAACTTGTCCAATCATGTGTTGACTCCAATTCAAGTTGAATTATTATCTAAAGGTTTAACTTTTTCTCCCACAAATTCTTTTGATCTGTTTACAGCTGTAAAAGCCTTGTACCTGTTTTCCCGAAAATTGATTCTCAAAAAATTTCATAACAGCAAGAAACAGTATCCACCGACAAATAGTCAGTTGGAGGAGGAGGCCCTCTCTATATTGGAGGAGCTATTGGGGGAACAACAGCCTAATCCTACAGGTATGTTTCCTCAGACCATACGTCCAAAATCCACCAGGTTCCCTCCCTTTTCCCTATGTCCAGCAGTAGAGATCTTTACAAAGTTGGTTATTGAGGATTTTGGCAGGATCTCTACGAGACGTAACCCCGATAACCTCACGGCACAGCAACGTGTGGCCATTGAGGAATTAAAGTCTTTTTCAGATGTAGTTATAAAACCTGCGGACAAGGGAGGGAACATAGTGGTTTGGCCTCAGGAAATGTATGAAAAGGAGGCCAATAAACAACTTCGAGACAGAGTGACGTACCGTAAATTGGATCGCAGTCCCTTGAAAGTTTTCTCGGATACCTTGGAGGAGATTCTCTTTAGGGCCCTTGAACAGGGTATTATCCCCAAACAAACTTTTGAGGGCCTTTTGACCAAATTCCCAAGGATCCCTACCATATATTTTGTGCCCAAGATCCACAAGGACCCCCTCGATCCGCCGGGACGTCCTATCGTGTCGGGCATAGGAGGGTTATGTGAACCTATATGTCAATTTATAGATCACTACTTGAAACCACTTGTTGAGGCACTTCCTTCCTATGTCAGAGACACGACGGACGTCCTGGCACGGATCGATGGGATGTCCTTGGAATCAGATATGTTTCTCGTCACTGCAAACATTGAGTCGCTATACACATGTATTCGCCATCAAGATGGCATAGATGCTTGCCGGTTTTTTCTGAGAAGCAGTAATTGGGATGGCCCCATATGCGATCTAGTCCTAGAGTTACTTGAATACGTCCTTACACACAATTTTTTCGTCTTTAGAGACGTCTTCTATTTGCAGCAGTGCGGCACTGCCATGGGCGCGGCCTGTGCCCCCTCTTTCGCTGGCCTCTTCCTGGGGTACTGGGAGCGGGAGGTTTTTGCGGGGGAGGGGGGGGCAGGCCGTTGAACATGTGCAGTGCTGGCTGCGCTACATTGATGATTTGCTCATGGTGTGGCAGGGTTCAAAACGAGATCTTCAAGAATTCATGGAGAGTCTAAATAATAATGGTTACAACATTAAATTGACTTATACTTGCAGTAATTCTGAGGTGGATTTCCTGGACATCAAGATTCGGGTGGACACAACGTCCAACTTGCAGACTGATGTTTACAGGAAACCCACCTCAGTGAATTCACTTCTCCATGCTGGATCCTGCCACCCATGGGCAACCATCAGGGCCATCCCGGTTGGTCAATTTTTGCGCATCAGGCGCATCTGCTCTTCAGAGGAAACATTTTTGGATCAAGCTGGGGAACTTAGAGATCGTTTCCTTAAACGGGGTTACAGTCGACGCTGTGTCAAGAAGGGCTTTGACAGAGCAAGAAAAACAAATCGGTTGGCCCTTCTACAACCAAATATCAGTAAGAAAAAACAAGAGCAGGGTAATGTCAGATTTATCTCAACCTTTAATGGGGGATGGAACCAAATGAAGGACATACTTTCCAAACATTGGAATATTTTAAAGACGGAGGTCTCATTGACGAATATAATCTCTGAGCATCCGCTCATGACATACCGTAGAAGCCCCAACTTAGGGGACATGTTGGTACGTTCACATTATGTCCCGTACATTAAAAACTCTTTTGATTCTCGTGGTCCCCCTCTGGGATGTTATCCTTGCGGTGATTGTGTCGCATGTAAAAATGTCGTACGGACATCGTCTTTTCAATCTGCAGATGGAACAAGAACTTACTCAATTAGACAACATATAACTTGTAATACTGCTCAGGTCATCTACTATGCTACGTGTGGGTGCCCGAAAGTGTATGTAGGTCTCACGAGTCGCCAATTCAAACTACGCGTTCGTGAACATGTCCGTGACATCCTGGCGTCAAAAACGACAACTGACTTGACACAGCTCAAAACGATACCCAAACATTACAAACTTGTACATAATAGTGATCCCAAATCTTTTTTAGTGAGAGGCATTGAACACGTGAAAAGTGGTATCAGAGGCAGCGACATTAAACGCCTTCTTGCACAGAAGGAATGTAGATGGATCATGGTCCTTGGGACTATGACACCACAAGGGTTAAATGAAACACTTAGCTTTGCGCCAT
Organism: Dendrobates tinctorius; assembly: GCF_039654945.1. Taxonomy (NCBI): domain Eukaryota; kingdom Metazoa; phylum Chordata; class Amphibia; order Anura; family Dendrobatidae; genus Dendrobates; species Dendrobates tinctorius. Next base: position 24,267,209 of record NW_027361827.1, on the reverse strand, counting down.
TTTTGTGATCTATCTAATTATTTCTGCCTGCCATCCCTAGATAGGTATCTCTCTCTCTCTCCCTCTTTTTAATTCATTATATGTTGTTTTTATGTTATGAGTGCTTTTTGGATTTTTGCACTCATTTTTATTTGTCATTTGTCTGGCTATAGATAATACAATCCTTCCTTTGATGTCTTGAGTTGAGAGTTTTACTACGATGCAACCAGCACGCGATATGGTGATCTACGTGGCAAAATTACCACTGAATTCACAACAACATATGATTATGTTTCGGCACATCATCTGCAGAAAGTACAAAAATAGAGGACTTGGTGCGAATGGAAGAATACGTTTTATGGTGATATCTTATTTGCTCCTGATTTGCCTCTTATTGTATCTTTTTTGCTCTGATGGATGTATATATATTCATTGGTTGTATTGTCATATGTGCCATCTTCAAGAAGTATCATTTCTCCTTGCGGAGAATGACATGCTAAGCATGTCGAGGTGAGGAGACTTAAAGTCGCAATGCTCCTCTGGGAAATATGCTAATTATGCAAATTGTCTCTTCAGAGAGGAAGAGGACTAGAACTCTAGTGCCACCTATTGGAGGTAGCAATCCTAAAAGTCAATGTTGACCCTTTAATGAGCCTAGTTACATGACTTAGGATAAATGTAACTAGGCTCATTAAAGGGTCAACATTGACTTTTAGGATTGCTACCTCCAATAGGTGGCACTAGAGTTCTAGTCCTCTTCCTCTCTGAAGAGACAATTTGCATAATTAGCATGTCCCATCTTGTTTTGGTTTTTCCTAGTGGACACCATTCACATGCAGCACACGTAGAGTCAATCAGTTTAACATCTCCTCTCACTCATTTACATATTCCTTTCCTCCTCCCCTACCCTTCCCTTCCCATTTTCCCTCCCTTCCTTTCTCCCCTCCTCTTTTCTTATTTACACGGGTTTAAGTCATCTGTTGTGCTGTGACCCTGTTATGACTGAGGTCACGTGCGTTATACATTATACATGCACACAATACATAGGGCAGACGCTGCCTGTGTGGCGGTCTAGCGCCGGCCGCCCTCACGTGGCGTCTGTTTACTATGACCGCTTGTCCTGGCGGTTACCTAGGCAGCGGTCAGGTGCTGGCCGCTTTTGGATGATGCCAGCTGACTGATAAGTAGCGCCACAGGCATTATGTACGCATGTGTGAGGTTCACTCTATTGATAGGTTCACAGCAATCAGATGACTGCCCCTAGCCAGTCATTTAACTGGGATGTTCACAGTAATAGCCACGCCCCCCGAGGAAGCGGTCTTGCAAACCGCGAAACGCGCGTAGGGGTACACAAGTCGGCGCCTGCCACACATCAGGACATGATGGGTATGTTCATCTAGCTTATTTAAGCATACTTCGTCCTTTCCCACATTTTTCTTTATTTATATGCTACATCATTTCTCATTTACATGGTATATAGCTGAGCTTTGCATAGACTCAGCGTTAGGATGTATTAGCTGGTTTACATCCAGTGCAGCAACTATTGGTATCACCAGTATTATTTATCTGGGCATTATATATGACATAATATTGCCCTAGTGAAATCCCACATTGGTGACCTTTGAATAATATATCCTATTATATACCTTTTGGTTGGTATAATGACTACATTTTATGCCATCTCACAACCAATGGTGTACTTTTGTTTGCATCTTACATTTCCTGTGGTATTGGCTTTGGGTAACTACACCCATCACAGGCTGCCCACTTGTTTTTTCTAGCATCGGGCCTTATGTGATTACCCATTTTATTGGATTTTTGTAATATCCTGTATCTCTGATATGTGTCTTTCTTTCTGATAAATAAATTCATACATGCTTGCAATGGATTTGGATTCTATGTCCTCCTTTTCCTCATGATATTGAGAATCGTCTCCATTATATTTGACTTTATGAGGCATTATTAAGGTATTTTACTTAAAATGAAATAAGGATGTTCTTTTGGAGTATTTTTCATATATAAGCTTTTTATATTGTGTTGTAATCCATACTGAGCCTGAGAGCGTCTGTGTCTTCCTCCTGAAATATATACGGAGATTTAGAATGTTTAAACTATACTATATATACCTGGTATCTGATGATACTGTACCCTTTTTCTACTTTTTATATTCTTGTCTAATCCATACTGAGCCTGTGAGCGTCTCTGTGTGACTCATGAAATATATAGGGAGATTGACAATTATCCTTTGACTGTATAAAGCTGTACGCTTCTGATACACTACCATATATCTGATGTTATTTTGGGTACATTTTCTCCAAAATTTGGAAGTATGGTGGAAGAGGCCACGGACGTGGGGGGGGGCAGCTGGTACTGATGCTGTTGGTGCATCTGCTGGTAGTAGCAAAAGCACAATAGCAGCTAAGGCAGAAGGTGTTGAGCCTTCGTCATTGTCTGACTCCGGAACGCCTGGAAGGCAACATTTTCTGGGAGTAGGTTAACCGCTTTTAAAGCCAGAGCATCAGGAACTGGTTTTGGCTTACATTGCCGAAACAGACTCCAGCAAATATGACCTCCTCTTCTGAAGTTTCAAAAAATGCAAGCATTGAGTCGTTAAATGCTGGCTCCTGGTCAGGAAGAACCCCTTTCCTTGTGTCCTTTACCCCCACCAAAAGTGAATGATGTAGCAGGCCACACTTCACATTAGTCCATGTAGCTCTTTCTTACATACCATGCCTGGGTTATTAAGTCAAATCGTGAATTCCCCAGTCCAAGATGAATCTGACATGAAGTGTGGGTGGCCAGCCAGGGCAGTGGGGTTAATCGGTACCGGACCGGTGTCTCAGAGGGATGTGTCACGGTGGTGGTGACTCGGTCCGTGGGCCTGGGCGTCCATGCAAAGGGGTGAATAACGTTTATAGGTGAATGATACGTGACACCACCTGTGGTTTCTGATCAGATTGACCAGCGCTGCAGTGTCGCTTCTCTGGGACAGATGTTGTGGTGCAGCTAAGATGTAGAAGCCCTGCACAGGTAGGGCCGTAGTCGCAGGGCAGATGAAAGAGTTGGTTGATGGTGTGCAGTGCAGGATGTAGCAGAGCCATGCGCCAGGCGCAGGAGAAAGATGACAGGCACAGTCGTACAGTTCCTTTACCTGTACTTGGTAAGTGTCGTCCAGGACCCAGAGTACAGATGGAGAAGGAGTTGGTCAGCCTGGAAGCATATTAGGAATTCTCTCTCTGCAGATAGGTAGTGTGGCCTCCGTTCTAGCGCTTATCTGAGGTACTCGCAGTACTGAGTTCACTGAAGTTCCCCCTGTTGACTCTCTTTTGAAACTTTCTCGTATGGCAGGCAGCCGTAGCCTTTTCCTTCTGGCTCACACAAGTCACTGCTGGGGCCTCCGAGCCTTAGTTGGGAACAGAGCATTTACAGCTACTACTTCCTCCAGTTTCTGCTGCAGGACTGTCAGTGTCCCTACAAACTTGGAGACCGGAATCCCGACCATACACTCCAGTTAGGAGTGAGCCTTAACTCTGCTCATCCTCCAGCTCCCCTTCTCATGTCCACACACTTCCCCTTCCCTTCACAGACTGCCCTAACTTCCCTTCTCCCGACCACAGAGAGCAGCTCCTCAGCAGTCAGGTTCAGAGCTCTCCCTGCTGGCCTGGAGTGAGAACCGTGTTGTGTGTTGGTTTAACTGCTAGAGAGTTCCTTTGTTGCTCCCAAGCATGACATCACACTCCCTAGGAGGAAGGTAATGGCACTTACACGGTGACAAAGAGGAAGGTGCAGATGAAAGTGCAGGTTCCTTGAGCAGGTGTGGGGGCATACTCATGGGCGATGGCACTGGCAGAGGGCCTCTCATAGTACGCATAGTACCCGCCATCAGACACACCGCCGTACTATGAGGGGCCCTATGCCAGTGCCGTCGCCAACGAGTGGGCCCCCCCCTGCTTGCTCAGGATCACAGCACTTGCAAAGCTGAAATACTTACCTCTCCCTGCTCCACCGCCATGACGTCTTCCGCGTTTCCTGACAGTGACATTCTGGTCAGAGAGCGCAATGATATCACGTCTGTACGCCCTCTGACTAAACAGTCCAAGTGTAGAGATATGGAAGATGGGGACGACGAGGAGTCCAGACTAGTACAGGGATTCCCTAGTGAGGAGACTAATTTAATTGTTTTAAAGGTTGGGTGCAATTTTTGGGGAGCACTATACTCTGGAGAATGATATATGGGGCCCACCATACACTGGAGCATTCCAAAGGTGGACATCAGACACTGAAGCAGCATTTACAGGGTCCATTATACACTGGAGCATTAGAAATGGGGCCCATTATATATGGAGCATAATTTGGGCCCATAAGACAGTGGAGCTTCATCCATGGGGACCAACATATACTGTAGCATTATGTGGAGCTCATCATATGCTGTGTCGATCATTATATAGGACCAATGATTCTGTATGGAGAAATATATGGGCCTCATTACTCTGTATAGCGCACTATGCGGTGGCCATAATACTGTATGGAGTAATATACTGTCCGTTTTTGGAGCTATTGGAGATTTTAAAATGTATATCAGTCATGTGATGTAAGAAGTGAAGTATTTTTCATTGTACTATACCGCTATTTCTCTGCCGTATGAGAGGATCATGAATTGTGGCATGTGTTAAAGGAGCCCATTAACACTCGTTGCCCTGGGCCCACGAAAATCTGGAGCCAGCCCTACCCCCCCCACAACTTTAGCCAAATAAACCCCAGTTTTCAATGCCTAACTATTATTATAAAGTAAATTAAGGTTGACAAGCTTAAGTAATAAGAATTGATGTTTTTGGCATTAAAATGGGCACTGTAGGTGTGTTTCCTGTCCTCCACTCACTGCCGACTTTTCTTCCCCATTGACTTGCATTGGGTTTCGTGTTTCAGTCGGCCTTCTACTTTTCACGATAATCCGACTTGACCCGAAAAAAGGCAAAGTCTCTCATCTCTATATGCAACGGATCAAAGGATCGCTCCCTGCCCAATGCACATGAGAGGAATTTGACCACAGGCCTTCCGGAGACTCGGGATCCGAGAAACATGCCAGATTGCCCGCAGTATTAGCCACTATGCAAGAGTCCCCCTGCACATTCTGGCCCCGATGCAGCTGCAGTGGCTGCACCAGCAATATATCCGCCCCTGTGTGTATATAAATATGTATGTGTGCGTATATATTTGTGTGTATGTATATGTGGCACCCCTGCAGGTCCAGTCGCCACAGAAGTACTGCACCTCAACCAGAAGTGTGGTATCCCACCTTGCAGGTTAGATGGAGACACCTAACCTGGCTCTTACACAACACTGCATCCACCACACACTATAGCAGCAGGTGCTCCTTTATTCCTGCTGGCTAGGAAAAAGTGTTAGAAGGTGGGTGGAGCTTGGGTTCAGAGCAGGAGAAAAGAGGGAAGTTAGGACAGTCTCCCCTTAGGGGCGGAAGTGAGGGGATGTGTGCAGCATCTCCCTGTCAACAGGGGCTCCTGGAAGAAGTACTGGTATGGACAGAAGGACTAAAGGAAGCTCCCTGAAGGGGAAATGGATTCCCAGAGGCACGGGATGAGCAAGTGCTACCCGTGGGGCTCGTTCCACACTGACAGATGTCAGTTGAGGGAAATCCTGGTGGCAGAAGGGTCTCGGCCCCTTAGCCTAGTGCAGTGTACAACAAGGCTCAGCTAGCAAGCCAACAGCTGTGGCAACTTTAGGGGCCACATCCAACAAGCACAGTTATCTTCTCCGGAAAGGCAGCCAGAAAGGAACAAGGAAACGCAATGGGCACATTATCCGCCAGCATCCGAAGCTGCTGGCCTGGGACACTGACTGTGAGGTGCTGGGAAGGAAAAGGAGTGGATATCAGTACAGTGAGATGGCCAGGGAAGGCATACACAGACAGGGAGTTCTGGAAATGCGTTCTCTATCTGCCTGGAGGTTGGCTGGATCCCTGACCTGGAGGACGCAGCACCAAGTGGGCATCGCCGGCTTTTGAGAACTGTGAGTAAAGCTTTGGAACTGCATTCAGCTGTGTCTTCTGCCTTCTTCTTGCGTCACCTACTCAGCACTGCTACATCTCTTGCTTCACACTACATCACCATCTCTCAACATCTCTCATCTGCCCTGGGACTCAGCTCTGCCTGTGGAGAGCTATTCCATCTCTGCTGCATCACACTATCTGTCCCAGAGGATCTGCACTGCAGCGCTGGTCGCCTCTGACTGGATACCACAGGTGGCGTCACGAACACTTTATACAAAAACTCTTTTATTTCTCATCCCTTGTAAATATTCCCCTTCTATTGGACACCCAAAGCCACGGACCGGGTCACTGTCCCTTTAAGAAACGGCCCGTACCGAGTACCCCACAGCCATGGCGGGTGCTCCATATATGTATGTATACGTTTGTGTGTGTTTATATAGTATATGTGTATGAGTGTGTATAGGGGCCGCAAGGGTGGCTGAAGTGGTCAGGACCTATAATGAGTAAGCAGCTGGATGTGTATTATGACTTGTGATGACACTTACAAATAGGTATATTTTGTCATATAGCTGCTTAGGGCTTCACTTAATGCATGTACTTGTGACACTCACTAACCCAGCTTTCTCAGGTTATAATTTTGACTCCGAAGCTATTCCTTGCCTACCTTCATGTCTCCTGCATTATCATATATAATCTCTATACATATTATGTCTAATCTGATTTTATGGTGATTTGTTTTATAAATATTATGTGTATATTTATTTTGTGTGGTTTGTTGCTATTCTTTTTGTTGTTGTAGATCATATTTGGAGTACTCCACCTATTTATTAAGATTTTGATTATAGTTTGGGAGAGCTTAATATGAATATTCTCATATATATTCACATATATTGTGTTTTTTGATTACTGTTTCAGTCTATATACAGTATGTGTGTGTATATGTGTGTGTATATATCTGTGTGTGTGTATATATCTCTCTTTCTCTCTCGGCTCCCATAAACTGATTTTCTAATAACATAATTCACATAATGAGTCATTATTCATTCAAAAGTAATTTATTTCATGCTTATTTATTCCAATAGTCTCCTTACTCTAATATACCGTAGTATGTGTAAAGGCGACAGGTCCTCTTTAAATTGAACAGGAGGATTAGATGGTATGATGTATTTTGCTATTTCACCACTTAATGGTAAGTTGTGCTCCATGCTGGAGACACAAATGGAAAGCCAGTAAATATCCCCTGTTCTTCAGCAGGAATTGGCTCGTTCAGGTGTTCACTGCACGGAGCTCGGATCCACTTTCTCAGGCTGACATCCATGTTCTTTCTTATTCTTACTGGAGATGGTGCGTTTCCTGTTTTTATGTCTGACCAGTTTAGATTTGAAAAGAAGGGGTGTTTTTGAATGTTCCCATTTACCCCTAGCCGGACAGATTGGTCTCTGCAGAGGAGTCTGGACATAATGTCAACAGCATCGTGGTCAGTGATGGCTTCATATGATGGGTCAGAGTACAGTACATTACTCTCAATCTCTGCCGTGGTGTCTCCTGGAAATGGTGAGTCCTGGAGAATCATGTTGTATAATATAACTCCGAAGGCGAACCAGTCTACACCTGCATCATACAAGTCTCCCATGATCATTTCTGGGGCACCATAACCAGGTGTTCCACCAAAATTTCTGCCATTAAATCTCTCATCATACTCATATAGAGATAATCCAAAATCTGTAATTTTCGTGTGTCCGTCGCCAGTCAGCAGGATGTTATTTGGCTTCAGGTCGCGGTGAATGATGCCATTGGTGTGCAGGAATTGTAGGCCACAAATGATTTCCGCTGCAATAAATGTTACAGGCTCCTTCAGGGGAATGGTGCTATATATATAGTTATACAGATCCCCTCCACTGGCCAGCTCGGTGACAAAATAGGCATGGTGCTCAGTATGGAATGCTGCATGGCAATGAGTAAGGAATCTGCTGCTGTGGGAAATCCTCAGGACATGGTGTTCTACGAGGCTTTCAGGGTTGGAGATTAGACTTTCCTTCTGAATGATTTTAAGGGCCACCCTTTCTTACCGTATCTTATCTGTAGCCAGCATAACCTTTCCATAACTCCCTATTCCAAGTATACTGTGGAAGGTAAACTTATCCCTGGTGAGAGGGACAGTGGTCTTAATTTGTTTGCTCCTGGGGCCGCTACATTCCCCTGAGATGTCATCTTGGATGGCGGCTGGATCTTGCTGTTGTTTCCTCTTTTTCCCAGTTCCTTCCTCTTCGGCTACACTTTCATTGCCTCTCATGTTAGTGATCCTGGTCGGACCCACAGTCACGCTTTTCCTCTCTCTTGAACTCATTTTCTTCAGTATGTTATCAGCTTGATTTCTGATGCATATCACAATCCTGCCACATTTGTTCTTTACAGATCTTAAGAAGGAATTATTGTCAGGTCCCTCATTGTCAGGTAATATTTCACCAACCTGCCCAAATTTCTTGGGGTTCTTCTTTTTAACCTTTGGTGGACGTTCCTGGTTATTTGCCATGTCTTGTCCATCTGGTGCTGTCTGTGTCCTTGCCAGACGTTTTTTCTTTTTTCTTTTCTCTCTGAAGCCCATGTTGTGTCAGGCAACAACTGGGCTATTATCCAAAAAATATATGTAAGATTATCAAAAAACGCAATCCACAAGTATATCGTAGTCCAAATCAACCACAACTGAAGCTCAATTGCTGCAGTCAGTGATTCATGGAACTCTTGTGGATTGTGATGTCACTATGCAGGTGACATCACACTTAATGTGATGTCAGCAGAATACTGTGATATCAGCAGATGTAGGCAGGTGTTCTATCACTGCTGAAAGTGTCGGGAAGGGGCGGGGCTTAGTCACCATTGACTATAATGGAGTCTGTTGAGTGGGTAATATTTAATGACCTGAAGCTGGAAATCAGTGGAATAAATGACACCAGGAATAAGTTACAGTAGTTTTATATTTGTTTTAGTTTATTATCTGTTAGGTTATTTTGCATAGGGCAGTGATTATATACATGTTCTAGTTCTTTTGTGTAAAATTTAAAGGAAAATATAGTAAACATAAGTAAAAAAATATTTCTGCTAATTTTACTAAAAACACATAATTCTACTGCGGAAGGTCTAAGAAAATGTACTTGTGATCAAATTTTGTGCAAAATACCCAGATATCAAGAGCTTCCAAAGGGTAATTATGCCTAACTATGGTACATTGGGTAGTAAAAAAAAGGGGAGATTTTTCCAAGTAGAGTCAGTGTTTCGCAGCTCTGTATTACAGCTCGAACACCTAAAGCATTTGCTAATATATGGGTATACTCAGGTGAACCACCATAAAGAAAACCCAAGGCCGTTTTTAAAATTTTTTTTTTTTCTTTGATACAATAGAGTAAAAATATGTAGAGAAATATAACTGACAGCACCTAGAACAAGGTAGGTTTTGAAAAAACGATACAGATAATCTGAGAAAGGAGGGGAATATCAGATATAAGCTCTCTTAAATACCAATAAAAAGAATATTTTTGTTTGACAAAAATTTATAAAAGTAGTCCTATTGCAATAGAGGGCTACAAAGACGACATAAATTTTTTCCCTGTTCACATTATAGTATTGTCCTGTGTGGTTGCGGCGCGGTGTGGTTTGAGTTCTCCCTGTCTGTCATTACTGTGTGGGTTTTGGTGGTTTGACAACTCACTGGGTGGAGGGTGGAGGGTTCAGCTTAGGGCTGAGCAGGAGATAAGGAGAGGCTGGAGGCTCAGGCATTTGCACCTTTAGCAAAAACCCTGGGTTGAGGGTCAGACAAGGTTTCCCTAGTTTGAGGGACTCCGCAGGGGCCCGGGTTTTGTCAGCCTCCTTCGACCTAAGCCTCGCATAACAGTACGCTTCGAATACATTACCATTTTTCTACTTTTTAGATTCTTGTCTAATCCATACGGAGGCTGTGAGTGTCTTAGTCGGACTCCGGAAATATACAAGGAGATTTTTAATGTTTAAACTATGCTATATATATACCTGATATCCAGTGATACTATACTATTTCTCAACTTTCCACAATCTTGTCGAATCCATACTGGGCCTGAGACTGTCTGAGTCTGCTTCCTGATATATAGACATAGATTTTTAATGTGTAAACTATGCTACATATATACCTGGTATCCGGTGATACTGTACCCTTTCTCAACTTTCTACAATCTTGTCGAATCCATACTGGGCCTGAGACTGTCTGAGTCTGCCTCCTGATATATAGGCATAGATTTTTAATGTGTAAACTATGCTACATATATACCTGGCATCCGGTGATACTGTACCCTTTCTCAACTTTCTACAATCTTGTTGAATCCATACTGGGCCTGAGACCATCTGAGTCTGCCTCCTGATATATAGACATAGATTTTTAATGTGTAAACTATGCTACATATATACCTGTTACCCGGTGATACTGTACCCTTTCTCAACTTTCTTCAATCTTGTCGAATCCATACTGGGCCTGAGACCGTCTGAGTCTGCCTCCTGATATATAGACATAGATTTTTAATGTGTAACCTATGCTGCATATATACCTGGTATCCGGTGATAATGTACCCTCTCTCAACTTTCTTCAGTCTTGTTGAATCCATACTGGGCCTGAGACCGTCTGAGTCTGCCTCCTGATATATAGGCATAGATATTTAATGTGCAAGCTCAGCTACATATACAGTATACCTGGTATCCGGTGATACTGTACCCTTTCTCAACTTTCTACAATCTTGTCGAATCCATACTGGGCCTGAGACAGTGTGAGTCTGCCTCCTGATAAGAGACGAGTGGTGTTCGAGTCGACCTGTTCGCCACGTTCAAATTCGAGCTGTTTTGGGCGGTGTTCGAGACGTTCGTAGAACTCGAACATTTTGCTTAAAATTCAGCTGTTCGAGGTTCCGTTCGAGAATGGTTCGTTCACCAAAAGCGTAACTTTATTTTCACATTAAAAATGGCTTTCAATGTTAATAGACAGCTTCATGGCATAGTAGCGGTGTCTGGTAGCCAGCGGTGTAGTACACCTGTCAAGGAGCTACACCGTGTGTGTTTCTAATAATTTTTTACCGCATCTTGTCCAGAAAATCCTTTTGGGCCTAGTAACTGTGTCTGCTACTCATCAGAGGAGCCCACCTGTGAACCTAGCTATGCCGCCTGTTTATGTAAGCACTGCCTGCTACTCAGCAGAGTTGCCCACCCGTGAACCAAGCTATGCCGCCTGCTTATGTAAGAACTGCGTGCTACTCAGCAGAGGAGCCCAGCTGCTAAGCAAGCTACAGCACCTGTGGTTTAGACACTTAATTTTTTCACATTCTTTCTGGAATGCCAGTTAGGCCTAATTCCGGAATTCCGGTTGACCTGCACTTACTGGGAAATCCTCGTTGACGGGGAAGAATTGGAATCCCAGATCCCCATCACTAACGGGGTTCAGCGTGTTATCCGCACCTGTAAGCGACACACGCTGGTCCTTTCAGTGTAGCGCGCATGCAGCCCCGGACATGTAAGGGCATGACAGACCTGTTATTGCTCGATCTCGTGTCCCAGAGCCTCGCGTGTCCCTCTAGTAAGCTGGATGCGGACCGCGGGGGCATTCCGGAGTCTTGTTCGTTAACGGAATAAAGCTGACAAATCGCTAGCACAACTAAAAACGGCCATGCACCACCACCCACAGAATCGACAAAGCTTGCAATCTGTCCATCTTTTCCGTGGCTGGCATGGTTGAGGTTGCCCGTGTGGAGTCCAATTAAGCCGCAGGCTCCACTCCTGGTGGTGCCATTCTGGACATTCCTTTAAGGTTCAGCTTTGCAACCATACTGCCCCCGGAAACCAAACACCTTGCCTTCATGGACGCTGTTCGTAGGGTCATGGAAATAACGCCGATCGATCGGCAGTTGGCATAATTTATGGTGGGAAGTCCGACGGCATTTGATCTTCTTCGATTTTAGAATTTTAGATTTTTTTTTATTTTAGATTTTTATTCCAGCCTTTCTTGACTTTATAAGGGCATGACATGCCTATATCTGTGTCTCCTCCTCCTCCTTTTACTCCTCCACCTCTTTTCTATATGTAGTTGCCCTTTTCCATATGTTATTTTTGTCTTCTGAGCATTTTGTCTGCTTTGGGACACCTTTTAAGGTGTTTTGTAATTGTTTTCTATGTGTTTGTATGTGTTTGTGTTTGCCTGCCATTGTTTTCAATGGGGTTCGACGGTGTTCGTCGAACGTTCGACGAACTTGCCTTCTGTTCGACGAACCGAACCGAACTCAAACACTAGCGGGGTGGCTTAACACTACTCCTGATATATAGACATACATTTTTAATGTTTAAACTATGCTATATATACCTGGTATCTGGTGATACTGTACCCTTGCTGCCAGGAAGTCCTCCTCCACCCACCACTCTAAGTGTATCATTGACACCTGGAACATTGGCCCACATGTGTGATTATTTCTTGTGGATCTTCTTTTTATATTGTGGTGTGATCCATCCTGAGCATGTGAGAGTCTGTGGGTTACTCCTGCAATTTATATGTAGATTTAAAAATGACCGCAACACTGTATACAGCTCTACGCTTGTGATACATTACCCATTTACTGCTTTTTATATTCTGGTCTAATCCAAACTGACCAAGTGAGAGTCTGTTTCTGACTGTGGAAATAAATACTGAGATTGACAATGACCCCTACACCGTGTACAGCTGTACGCTTCAGATCCATTACCATTTTACAGCTTTTTATATTGTGTTGTAATCCATACTGAGCCTGAGAGCGTCTGTGTCTTCCTCCTGAAATATATACGGAGATTTAGAATGTTTAAACTATACTATATATACCTGGTATCTGATGATATTGTACCCTTTTTCTACTTTTTATATTCTTGTCTAATCCATACTGAGCCTGTGAGCGTCTCTGTGTGACTCATGAAATATATAGGGAGATTGACAATTATCCTTTGACTGTATAAAGCTGTACGCTTCAGATACAGTACCATATATCTGATGTTATTTTGGGTACATTTTCTCCAAAATTTGGAAGTATGGTGGAAGAGGTCACGGACGTGGGGGGGGGGCAGCTGGTACTGATGCTGTTGGTGCATCTGCTGGTAGTAGCAAAAGCACAATAGCAGCTAAGGCAGAAGGTGTTGAGCCTTCGTCATGGTCTGACTCCGGAACGCCTGGAAGGCAACATTTTCTGGGAGTAGGTTAACCGCTTTTAAAGCCAGAGCATCAGGAACTGGTTTTGGCTTACATTGCCGAAACAGACTCCAGCAAATATGCCCTCCTCTTCTGAAGTTTCAAAAAATGCAAGCATTGAGTCATTAAGTGCTGGCTCCTGGTCAGGAAGAACCCCTTTCCTTGTGTCCTTTACCCCCACCAAAAGTGAATGATGCAGCAGGCCACACTTCACATTAGTCCATGTAGCTCTTTCTTACATACCATGCCTGGGTTATTAAGTCAAATCGTGAATTCCCCAGTCCAAGATGAATCTGACATGAAGTGTGGGTGGCCAGCCAGGGCAGTGGGGTTAATCGGTACCGGTCCGGTGTCTCAGAGGGATGTGTCACGGTGGTGGTGACTCGGTCCGTGAGCCTGGGCGTCCATGCAAAGGGGTGAATAACGTTTATAGGTGAATGATACGTGACACCACCTGTGGTTTCTGATCAGATTGACCAGAGCTGCAGTGTCGCTTCTCTGGGACAGATGTTGTGGTGCAGCTAAGATGTAGAAGCCCTGCACAGGTAGGGCCATAGTCGCAGGGCAGATGAAAGAGTTGGTTGATGGTGTGCAGTGCAGGATGTAGCAGAGCCATGCGCCAGGCGCAGGAGAAAGATGACAGGCACAGTCGTGCAGTTCCTTTACCTGTACTTGGTAAGTGCCGTCCAGGACCCAGAGTACAGATGGAGAAGGAGTTGGTCAGCCTGGAAGCATATTAGGAATTCTCTCTCTGCAGATAGGTAGTGTGACCTCCGTTCTAGCGCTTATCTGAGGTACTCGCAGTACTGAGTTCACTGAAGTTCCCCCTGTTGACTCTCTTTTGAAACTTTCTCGTATGGCAGGCAGCCGTAGCCTTTTCCTTCTGGCTCACACAAGTCACTGCTGGGGCCTCCGAGCCTTAGTTGGGAACAGAGCATTTACAGCTACTACTTCCTCCAGTTTCTGCTGCAGGACTGTCAGTGTCCCTACAAACTTGGAGACCGGAATCCCGACCATACACTCCAGCTAGGAGTGAGCCTTAACTCTGCTCATCCTCCAGCTCCCCTTCTCATGTCCACACACTTCCCCTTCCCTTCACAGACTGCCCTAACTTCCCTTCTCCCGACCACAGAGAGCAGCTCCTCAGCAGTCAGGTTCAGAGCTCTCCCTGCTGGCCTGGAGTGAGAACCGTGTTGTGTGTTGGTTTAACTGCTAGAGAGTTCCTTTGTTGCTCCCAAGCATGACATCACACTCCCTAGGAGGAAGGTAATGGCACTTACACGGTGACAAAGAGGAAGGTGCAGATGAAAGTGCAGGTTCCTTGAGCAGGTGTGGGGGCATACTCATGGGCGATGGCACTGGCAGAGGGCCCCTCATAGTACGCATAGTACCCGCCGTCAGACATACCGCCGTACTATGAGGGGCCCTATGCCAGTGCTGTCGCCAACGAGTGGGCCCCCCCCTGCTTGCTCAGGATCACAGCACTTGCAAAGCTGAAATACTTACCTCTCCCTGCTCCACCGCCATGACGTCTTCCGCGTTTCCTGACAGTGACATTCTGGTCAGAGAGCGCAATGATATCACGTCTGTACGCCCTCTGACTAAACAGTCCAAGTGCAGAGATATGGAAGATGGGGACGGCGAGGAGTCCAGACTAGTACAGGGATTCCCTAGCGAGGAGACTAATTTAATTGTTTTAAAGGTTGGGTGCAATTTTTGGGGAGCACTATACTCTGGAGAATGATATATGGGGCCCACCATACACTGGAGCATTCCAAAGGTGGACATCAGACACTGAAGCAGCATTTACAGGGTCCATTATACACTGGAGCATTAGAAATGGGGCCCATTATATATGGAGCATAATTTGGGCCCATAAGACAGTGGAGCTTCATCCATGGGGACCAACATATACTGTAGCATTATGTGGAGCTCATCATATACTGTGTCGATCATTATATGGGACCAATGATTCTGTATGGAGAAATATATGGGCCTCATTACTCTGTATAGCGCACTATGCGGTGGCCATAATACTGTATGGAGTAATATACTGTCCGTTTTTGGAGCTATTGGAGATTTTAAAATGTATATCAGTCATGTGATGTAAGAAGTGAAGTATTTTTCATTGTACTATACCGCTATTTCTCTGCCGTATGAGAGGATCATGAATTGTGGCATGTGTTAAAGGAGCCCATTAACACTCGTTGCCCTGGGCCCACGAAAATCTGGAGCCAGCCCTACCCCCCCCACAACTTTAGCCAAATAAACCCCAGTTTTCAATGCCTAACTATTATTATAAAGTAAATTAAGGTTGACAAGCTTAAGTAATAAGAATTGATGTTTTTGGCATTAAAATGGGCACTGTAGGTGTGTTTCCTGTCCTCCACTCACTGCCGACTTTTCTTCCCCATTGACTTGCATTGGGTTTCGTGTTTCAGTCGGCCTTCTACTTTTCACGATAATCCGACTTGACCCGAAAAAAGGCAAAGTCTCTCATCTCTATATGCAACGGATCAAAGGATCGCTCCCTGCCCAATGCACATGAGAGGAATTTGACCACAGGCCTTCCGGAGACTCGGGATCCGAGAAACATGCCAGATTGCCCGCAGTATTAGCCACTATGCAAGAGTCCCCCTGCACATTCTGGCCCCGATGCAGCTGCAGTGGCTGCACCAGCAATATATCCGCCCCTGTGTGTATATAAATATGTATGTGTGCGTATATATTTGTGTGTATGTATATGTGGCACCCCTGCAGGTCCAGTCGCCACAGAAGTACTGCACCTCAACCAGAGGTGTGGTATCCCACCTTGCAGGTTAGATGGAGACACCTAACCTGGCTCTTACACAACACTGCATCCACCACACACTATAGCAGCAGGTGCTCCTTTATTCCTGCTGGCTAGGAAAAAGTGTTAGAAGGTGGGTGGAGCTTGGGTTCAGAGCAGGAGAAAAGAGGGAAGTTAGGACAGTCTCCCCTTAGGGGCGGAAGTGAGGGGATGTGTGCAGCATCTCCCTGTCAACAGGGGCTCCTGGAAGAAGTACTGGTATGGACAGAAGGACTAAAGGAAGCTCCCTGAAGGGGAAACGGATTCCCAGAGGCACGGGATGAGCAAGTGCTACCCGTGGGGCTCGTTCCACACTGACAGATGTCAGTTGAGGGAAATCCTGGTGGCAGAAGGGTCTCGGCCCCTTAGCCTAGTGCAGTGTACAACAAGGCTCAGCTAGCAAGCCAACAGCTGTGGCAACTTTAGGGGCCACATCCAACAAGCACAGTTATCTTCTCCGGAAAGGCAGCCAGAAAGGAACAAGGAAACGCAATGGGCACATTATCCGCCAGCATCCGAAGCTGCTGGCCTGGGACACTGACTGTGAGGTGCTGGGAAGGAAAAGGAGTGAATATCAGTACAGTGAGATGGGCAGGGAAGGCATATACTGACAGGGAGTTCTGGAAATGCGTTCTCTATCTGCCTGGAGGTTGGCTGGATCCCTGACCTGGAGGACGCAGCACCAAGTGGGCATCGCCGGCTTTTGAGAACTGTGAGTAAAGCTTTGGAACTGCATTCAGCTGTGTCTTCTGCCTTCTTCTTGCGTCACCTACTCAGCACTGCTACATCTCTTGCTTCACACTACATCACCATCTCTCAACATCTCTCATCTGCCCTGGGACTCAGCTCTGCCTGTGGAGAGCTATTCCATCTCTGCTGCATCACACTATCTGTCCCAGAGGATCTGCACTGCAGCGCTGGTCGCCTCTGACTGGATACCACAGGTGGCGTCACGAACACTTTATACAAAAACTCTTTTATTTCTCATCCCTTGTAAATAATCCCCTTCTATTGGACACCCAAAGCCACGGACCGGGTCACTGTCCCTTTAAGAAACGGCCCGTACCGAGTACCCCACAGCCATGGCGGGTGTTCCATATATGTATGTATACGTTTGTGTGTGTTTATATAGTATATGTGTATGAGTGTGTATAGGGGCCGCATGGGTGGCTGAAGTGGTCAGGACCTATAATGAGTAAGCAGCTGGATGTGTATTATGACTTGTGATGACACTTACAAATAGGTATATTTTGTCATATAGCTGCTTAGGGCTTCACTTAATGCATGTACTTGTGACACTCACTAACCCAGCTTTCTCAGGTTATAATTTTGACTCCGAAGCTATTCCTTGCCTACCTTCATGTCTCCTGCATTATCATATATAATCTCTATACATATTATGTCTTATCTGATTTTATGGTGATTTGTTTTATAAATATTATGTGTATATTTATTTTGTGTGGTTTGTTGATATTCTTTTTGTTGTTGTAGATCATATTTGGAGTACTCCACCTATTTATTAAGATTTTGATTATAGTTTGGGAGAGCTTAATACGAATATTCTCTTGGCCATATCACATATATTGTGTTTTTTGATTACTGTTTCAGTCTATATACAGTATGTGTGTGTATATGTGTATATATCTCTCTTTCTCTTTTGGCTCCCATAAACTGATTTTCTCCTAACATAATTCACATAATGAGTCATTATTCATTCAATAGTAATTTATTTCATGCTTATTTATTCCAATAGTCTCCTTACTCTAATATACCGTAGTATGTGTAAAGGCGACAGGTCCTCTTTAAATTGAACAGGAGGATTAGATGGTATGATGTATTTTGCTATTTCACCACTTAATGGTAAGTTGTGCTCCATGCTGGAGACACAAATGGAAAGCCAGTAAATATCCCCTGTTCTTCAGCAGGAATTGGCTCGTTCAGGTGTTCACTGCACGGAGCTCGGATCCACTTTCTCAGGCTGACATCCATGTTCTTTCTTATTCTTACTGGAGATGGTGCGTTTCCTGTTTTTATGTCTGACCAGTTTAGATTTGAAAAGAAGGGGTGTTTTTGAATGTTCCCATTTACCCCTAGCCGGACAGATTGGTCTCTGCAGAGGAGTCTGGACATAATGTCTACAGCATCGTGGTCAGTGATGGCTTCATATGATGGGTCAGAGTGCAGTACATTACTCTCAATCTCTGCCGTGGTGCCTCCTGGAAATGGTGAGTCCTGGAGAATCATGTTGTATAATATAACTCCGAAGGCGAACCAGTCTACACCTGCATCATAAAAGTCTCCCATGATCATTTCTGGGGCGCCATAACCAGGTGTTCCACCAAAATTTCTGCCATTAAATCTCTCATCATACTCATATAGAGATAATCCAAAATCTGTAATTTTCGTGTGTCCGTCGCCAGTCAGCAGGATGTTATTTGGCTTCAGGTCGCGGTGAATGATGCCATTGGTGTGCAGGAATTGTAGGCCACAAATGATTTCCCCTGCAATAAATGTTACAGGCTCCTTCAGGGGAATGGTGCTATATATATAGTTATACAGATCCCCTCCACTGGCCAGCTCGGTGACAAAATAGGCATGGTGCTCAGTATGGAATGCTGCATGGCAATGAGTAAGGAATCTGCTGCTGTGGGAAATCCTCAGGACATGGTGTTCTACGAGGCTTTCAGGGTTGGAGATTAGACTTTCCTTCTGTATGATTTTCAGGGCCACCCTTTCTTTCCGTATCTTATCTGTAGCCAGCATAACCTTTCCATAACTCCCTTTTCCAAGTATACTGTGGAAGGTCAACTTATCCCTGGTGAGAGGGATAGTGGTCTTAATTTGTTTGCTCCTGGGGCCGCTACATTCCCCTGAGATGTCATCTTGGATGGAGGCTGGATCTGGCTGTTGTTTCCTCTTTTTCCCAGTTCCTTCCTCTTCGGCTACACTTTCATTGCCTCTCATGTTAATGATCCTGGTCGGACCCACAGTCACGCTTTTCCTCTCTCTTGAACTCATTTTCTTCAGTATGTTATCAGCTTGATTTCTGATGCATATCACAATCCTGCCACATTTGTTCTTTACAGATCTTAAGAAGGAATTATTGTCAGGTCCCTCATTGTCAGGTAATATTTCACCAACCTGCCCAAATTTCTTGGGGTTCTTCTTTTTAACCTTTGGTGGACGTTCCTGGTTATTTGCCATGTCTTGTCCATCTGGTGCTGTCTGTGTCCTTGCCAGACGTTTTTTCTTTTTTCTTTTCTCTCTGAAGCCCATGTTGTGTCAGGCAACAACTGGGCTATTATCCAAAAAATATATGTAAGATTATCAAAAAACGCAATCCACAAGTATATCGTAGTCCAAATCAACCACAACTGAAGCTCAATTGCTGCAGTCAGTGATTCATGGAACTCTTGTGGATTGTGATGTCACTATGCAGGTGACATCACACTTAATGTGATGTCAGCAGAATACTGTGATATCAGCAGATGTAGGCAGGTGTTCTATCACTGCTGAAAGTGTCGGGAAGGGGCGGGGCTTAGTCACCATTGACTATAATGGAGTCTGTTGAGTGGGTAATATTTAATGACCTGAAGCTGGAAATCAGTGGAATAAATGACACCAGGAATAAGTTACAGTAGTTTTATATTTGTTTTAGTTTATTATCTGTTAGGTTATTTTGCATAGGGCAGTGATTATATACATGTTCTAGTTCTTTTGTGTAAAATTTAAAGGAAAATATAGTAAACATAAGTAAAAAAATATTTCTGCTAATTTTACTAAAAACACATAATTCTACTGCGGAAGGTCTAAGAAAATGTACTTGTGATCAAATTTTGTGCAAAATACCCAGATATCAAGAGCTTCCAAAGGGTAATTATGCCTAACTATGGTACATTGGGTAGTAAAAAAAAGGGGAGATTTTTCCAAGTAGAGTCAGTGTTTCGCAGCTCTGTATTACAGCTCGAACACCTAAAGCATTTGCTAATATATGGGTATACTCAGGTGAACCACCATAAAGAAAACCCAAGGCCGTTTTTAAAATTTTTTTTTTTTCTTTGATACAATAGAGTAAAAATATGTAGAGAAATATAACTGACAGCACCTAGAACAAGGTAGGT
Organism: Dendrobates tinctorius; assembly: GCF_039654945.1. Lineage (NCBI taxonomy): Eukaryota > Metazoa > Chordata > Amphibia > Anura > Dendrobatidae > Dendrobates > Dendrobates tinctorius. Next base: position 24,247,056 of record NW_027361827.1, on the reverse strand, counting down.
TTTGAAAAAACGATACAGATAATCTGAGAAAGGAGGGGAATATCAGATATAAGCTCTCTTAAATACCAATAAAAAGAATATTTTTGTTTGACAAAAATTTATAAAAGTAGTCCTATTGCAATAGAGGGCTACAAAGACGACATAAATTTTTTCCCTGTTCACATTATAGTATTGTCCTGTGTGGTTGCGGCGCGGTGTGGTTTGAGTTCTCCCTGTCTGTCATTACTGTGTGGGTTTTGGTGGTTTGACAACTCACTGGGTGGAGGGTTCAGCTTAGGGCTGAGCAGGAGATAAGGAGAGGCTGGAGGCTCAGGCATTTGCACCTTTAGCAAAAACCCTGGGTTGAGGGTCAGACAGGGTTTCCCTAGTTTGAGGGACTCCGCAGGGGCCCGGGTTTTGTCAGCCTCCTTCGACCTAAGCCTCGCATAACAGTACGCTTCGAATACATTACCATTTTTCTACTTTTTAGATTCTTGTCTAATCCATACGGAGGCTGTGAGTGTCTTAGTCGGACTCCGGAAATATACAAGGAGATTTTTAATGTTTAAACTATGCTATATATATACCTGATATCCAGTGATACTATACTATTTCTCAACTTTCCACAATCTTGTCGAATCCATACTGGGCCTGAGACTGTCTGAGTCTGCTTCCTGATATATAGACATAGATTTTTAATGTGTAAACTATGCTACATATATACCTGGTATCCGGTGATACTGTACCCTTTCTCAACTTTCTACAATCTTGTCGAATCCATACTGGGCCTGAGACTGTCTGAGTCTGCCTCCTGATATATAGGCATAGATTTTTAATGTGTAAACTATGCTACATATATACCTGGCATCCGGTGATACTGTACCCTTTCTCAACTTTCTACAATCTTGTTGAATCCATACTGGGCCTGAGACCATCTGAGTCTGCCTCCTGATATATAGACATAGATTTTTAATGTGTAAACTATGCTACATATATACCTGTTACCCGGTGATACTGTACCCTTTCTCAACTTTCTTCAATCTTGTCGAATCCATACTGGGCCTGAGACCGTCTGAGTCTGCCTCCTGATATATAGACATAGATTTTTAATGTGTAACCTATGCTGCATATATACCTGGTATCCGGTGATAATGTACCCTCTCTCAACTTTCTTCAGTCTTGTTGAATCCATACTGGGCCTGAGACCGTCTGAGTCTGCCTCCTGATATATAGGCATAGATATTTAATGTGCAAGCTCAGCTACATATACAGTATACCTGGTATCCGGTGATACTGTACCCTTTCTCAACTTTCTACAATCTTGTCGAATCCATACTGGGCCTGAGACAGTGTGAGTCTGCCTCCTGATAAGAGACGAGTGGTGTTCGAGTCGACCTGTTCGCCACGTTCAAATTCGAGCTGTTTTGGGCGGTGTTCGAGACGTTCGTAGAACTCGAACATTTTGCTTAAAATTCAGCTGTTCGAGGTTCCGTTCGAGAATGGTTCGTTCACCAAAAGCGTAACTTTATTTTCACATTAAAAATGGCTTTCAATGTTAATAGACAGCTTCATGGCATAGTAGCGGTGTCTGGTAGCCAGCGGTGTAGTACACCTGTCAAGGAGCTACACCGTGTGTGTTTCTAATAATTTTTTACCGCATCTTGTCCAGAAAATCCTTTTGGGCCTAGTAACTGTGTCTGCTACTCATCAGAGGAGCCCACCTGTGAACCTAGCTATGCCGCCTGTTTATGTAAGCACTGCCTGCTACTCAGCAGAGTTGCCCACCCGTGAACCAAGCTATGCCGCCTGTTTATGTAAGAACTGCGTGCTACTCAGCAGAGGAGCCCAGCTGCTAAGCAAGCTACAGCACCTGTGGTTTAGACACTTAATTTTTTCACATTCTTTCTGGAATGCCAGTTAGGCCTAATTCCGGAATTCCGGTTGACCTGCACTTACTGGGAAATCCTCGTTGACGGGGAAGAATTGGAATCCCAGATCCCCATCACTAACGGGGTTCAGCGTGTTATCCGCACCTGTAAGCGACACACGCTGGTCCTTTCAGTGTAGCGCGCATGCAGCCCCGGACATGTAAGGGCATGACAGACCTGTTATTGCTCGATCTCGTGTCCCAGAGCCTCGCGTGTCCCTCTAGTAAGCTGGATGCGGACCGCGGGGGCATGCCGGAGTCTTGTTCGTTAACGGAATAAAGCTGACAAATCACTAGCACAACTAAAAACGGCCATGCACCACCACCCACAGAATCGACAAAGCTTGCAATCTGTCCATCTTTTCCGTGGCTGGCATGGTTGAGGTTGCCCGTGTGGAGTCCAATTAAGCCGCAGGCTCCACTCCTGGTGGTGCCATTCTGGACATTCCTTTAAGGTTCAACTTTGCAACCATACTGCCCCCGGAAACCAAACACCTTGCCTTCATGGACGCTGTTCGTAGGGTCATGGAAATAACGCCGATCGATCGGCAGTTGGCATAATTTATGGTGGGAAGTCCGACGGCATTTGATCTTCTTCGATTTTAGAATTTTAGATTTTTTTTTATTTTAGATTTTTATTCCAGCCTTTCTTGACTTTATAAGGGCATGACATGCCTATATCTGTGTCTCCTCCTCCTCCTTTTACTCCTCCACCTCTTTTCTATATGTAGTTGCCCTTTTCCATATGTTATTTTTGTCTTCTGAGCATTTTGTCTGCTTTGGGACACCTTTTAAGGTGTTTTGTAATTGTTTTCTATGTGTTTGTATGTGTTTGTGTTTGCCTGCCATTGTTTTCAATGGGGTTCGACGGTGTTCGTCGAACGTTCGACGAACTTGCCTTCTGTTCGACGAACCGAACCGAACTCAAACACTAGCGGGGTGGCTTAACACTACTCCTGATATATAGACATACATTTTTAATGTTTAAACTATGCTATATATACCTGGTATCTGGTGATACTGTACCCTTGCTGCCAGGAAGTCCTCCTCCACCCACCACTCTAAGTGTATCATTGACACCTGGAACATTGGCCCACATGTGTGATTATTTCTTGTGGATCTTCTTTTTATATTGTGGTGTGATCCATCCTGAGCATGTGAGAGTCTGTGGGTTACTCCTGCAATTTATATGTAGATTTAAAAATGACCGCAACACTGTATACAGCTCTACGCTTGTGATACATTACCCATTTACTGCTTTTTATATTCTGGTCTAATCCAAACTGACCAAGTGAGAGTCTGTTTCTGACTGTGGAAATAAATACTGAGATTGACAATGACCCCTACACCGTGTACAGCTGTACGCTTCAGATCCATTACCATTTTACAGCTTTTTATATTGTGTTGTAATCCATACTGAGCCTGAGAGCGTCTGTGTCTTCCTCCTGAAATATATACGGAGATTTAGAATGTTTAAACTATACTATATATACCTGGTATCTGATGATATTGTACCCTTTTTCTACTTTTTATATTCTTGTCTAATCCATACTGAGCCTGTGAGCGTCTCTGTGTGACTCATGAAATATATAGGGAGATTGACAATTATCCTTTGACTGTATAAAGCTGTACGCTTCAGATACAGTACCATATATCTGATGTTATTTTGGGTACATTTTCTCCAAAATTTGGAAGTATGGTGGAAGAGGTCACGGACGTGGGGGGGGGGGGCAGCTGGTACTGATGCTGTTGGTGCATCTGCTGGTAGTAGCAAAAGCACAATAGCAGCTAAGGCAGAAGGTGTTGAGCCTTCGTCATGGTCTGACTCCGGAACGCCTGGAAGGCAACATTTTCTGGGAGTAGGTTAACCGCTTTTAAAGCCAGAGCATCAGGAACTGGTTTTGGCTTACATTGCCGAAACAGACTCCAGCAAATATGCCCTCCTCTTCTGAAGTTTCAAAAAATGCAAGCATTGAGTCATTAAGTGCTGGCTCCTGGTCAGGAAGAACCCCTTTCCTTGTGTCCTTTACCCCCACCAAAAGTGAATGATGCAGCAGGCCACACTTCACATTAGTCCATGTAGCTCTTTCTTACATACCATGCCTGGGTTATTAAGTCAAATCGTGAATTCCCCAGTCCAAGATGAATCTGACATGAAGTGTGGGTGGCCAGCCAGGGCAGTGGGGTTAATCGGTACCGGTCCGGTGTCTCAGAGGGATGTGTCATGGTGGTGGTGACTCGGTCCGTGAGCCTGGGCGTCCATGCAAAGGGGTGAATAACGTTTATAGGTGAATGATACGTGACACCACCTGTGGTTTCTGATCAGATTGACCAGAGCTGCAGTGTCGCTTCTCTGGGACAGATGTTGTGGTGCAGCTAAGATGTAGAAGCCCTGCACAGGTAGGGCCATAGTCGCAGGGCAGATGAAAGAGTTGGTTGATGGTGTGCAGTGCAGGATGTAGCAGAGCCATGCGCCAGGCGCAGGAGAAAGATGACAGGCACAGTCGTGCAGTTCCTTTACCTGTACTTGGTAAGTGCCGTCCAGGACCCAGAGTACAGATGGAGAAGGAGTTGGTCAGCCTGGAAGCATATTAGGAATTCTCTCTCTGCAGATAGGTAGTGTGACCTCCGTTCTAGCGCTTATCTGAGGTACTCGCAGTACTGAGTTCACTGAAGTTCCCCCTGTTGACTCTCTTTTGAAACTTTCTCGTATGGCAGGCAGCCGTAGCCTTTTCCTTCTGGCTCACACAAGTCACTGCTGGGGCCTCCGAGCCTTAGTTGGGAACAGAGCATTTACAGCTACTACTTCCTCCAGTTTCTGCTGCAGGACTGTCAGTGTCCCTACAAACTTGGAGACCGGAATCCCGACCATACACTCCAGCTAGGAGTGAGCCTTAACTCTGCTCATCCTCCAGCTCCCCTTCTCATGTCCACACACTTCCCCTTCCCTTCACAGACTGCCCTAACTTCCCTTCTCCCGACCACAGAGAGCAGCTCCTCAGCAGTCAGGTTCAGAGCTCTCCCTGCTGGCCTGGAGTGAGAACCGTGTTGTGTGTTGGTTTAACTGCTAGAGAGTTCCTTTGTTGCTCCCAAGCATGACATCACACTCCCTAGGAGGAAGGTAATGGCACTTACACGGTGACAAAGAGGAAGGTGCAGATGAAAGTGCAGGTTCCTTGAGCAGGTGTGGGGGCATACTCATGGGCGATGGCACTGGCAGAGGGCCCCTCATAGTACGCATAGTACCCGCCGTCAGACATACCGCCGTACTATGAGGGGCCCTATGCCAGTGCTGTCGCCAACGAGTGGGCCCCCCCCTGCTTGCTCAGGATCACAGCACTTGCAAAGCTGAAATACTTACCTCTCCCTGCTCCACCGCCATGACGTCTTCCGCTTTTCCTGACAGTGACATTCTGGTCAGAGAGCGCAATGATATCACGTCTGTACGCCCTCTGACTAAACAGTCCAAGTGCAGAGATATGGAAGATGGGGACGGCGAGGAGTCCAGACTAGTACAGGGATTCCCTAGCGAGGAGACTAATTTAATTGTTTTAAAGGTTGGGTGCAATTTTTGGGGAGCACTATACTCTGGAGAATGATATATGGGGCCCACCATACACTGGAGCATTCCAAAGGTGGACATCAGACACTGAAGCAGCATTTACAGGGTCCATTATACACTGGAGCATTAGAAATGGGGCCCATTATATATGGAGCATAATTTGGGCCCATAAGACAGTGGAGCTTCATCCATGGGGACCAACATATACTGTAGCATTATGTGGAGCTCATCATATACTGTGTCGATCATTATATGGGACCAATGATTCTGTATGGAGAAATATATGGGCCTCATTACTCTGTATAGCGCACTATGCGGTGGCCATAATACTGTATGGAGTAATATACTGTCCGTTTTTGGAGCTATTGGAGATTTTAAAATGTATATCAGTCATGTGATGTAAGAAGTGAAGTATTTTTCATTGTACTATACCGCTATTTCTCTGCCGTATGAGAGGATCATGAATTGTGGCATGTGTTAAAGGAGCCCATTAACACTCGTTGCCCTGGGCCCACGAAAATCTGGAGCCAGCCCTACCCCCCCCACAACTTTAGCCAAATAAACCCCAGTTTTCAATGCCTAACTATTATTATAAAGTAAATTAAGGTTGACAAGCTTAAGTAATAAGAATTGATGTTTTTGGCATTAAAATGGGCACTGTAGGTGTGTTTCCTGTCCTCCACTCACTGCCGACTTTTCTTCCCCATTGACTTGCATTGGGTTTCGTGTTTCAGTCGGCCTTCTACTTTTCACGATAATCCGACTTGACCCGAAAAAAGGCAAAGTCTCTCATCTCTATATGCAACGGATCAAAGGATCGCTCCCTGCCCAATGCACATGAGAGGAATTTGACCACAGGCCTTCCGGAGACTCGGGATCCGAGAAACATGCCAGATTGCCCGCAGTATTAGCCACTATGCAAGAGTCCCCCTGCACATTCTGGCCCCGATGCAGCTGCAGTGGCTGCACCAGCAATATATCCGCCCCTGTGTGTATATAAATATGTATGTGTGCGTATATATTTGTGTGTATGTATATGTGGCACCCCTGCAGGTCCAGTCGCCACAGAAGTACTGCACCTCAACCAGAGGTGTGGTATCCCACCTTGCAGGTTAGATGGAGACACCTAACCTGGCTCTTACACAACACTGCATCCACCACACACTATAGCAGCAGGTGCTCCTTTATTCCTGCTGGCTAGGAAAAAGTGTTAGAAGGTGGGTGGAGCTTGGGTTCAGAGCAGGAGAAAAGAGGGAAGTTAGGACAGTCTCCCCTTAGGGGCGGAAGTGAGGGGATGTGTGCAGCATCTCCCTGTCAACAGGGGCTCCTGGAAGAAGTACTGGTATGGACAGAAGGACTAAAGGAAGCTCCCTGAAGGGGAAACGGATTCCCAGAGGCACGGGATGAGCAAGTGCTACCCGTGGGGCTCGTTCCACACTGACAGATGTCAGTTGAGGGAAATCCTGGTGGCAGAAGGGTCTCGGCCCCTTAGCCTAGTGCAGTGTACAACAAGGCTCAGCTAGCAAGCCAACAGCTGTGGCAACTTTAGGGGCCACATCCAACAAGCACAGTTATCTTCTCCGGAAAGGCAGCCAGAAAGGAACAAGGAAACGCAATGGGCACATTATCCGCCAGCATCCGAAGCTGCTGGCCTGGGACACTGACTGTGAGGTGCTGGGAAGGAAAAGGAGTGGATATCAGTACAGTGAGATGGGCAGGGAAGGCATATACTGACAGGGAGTTCTGGAAATGCGTTCTCTATCTGCCTGGAGGTTGGCTGGATCCCTGACCTGGAGGACGCAGCACCAAGTGGGCATCGCCGGCTTTTGAGAACTGTGAGTAAAGCTTTGGAACTGCATTCAGCTGTGTCTTCTGCCTTCTTCTTGCGTCACCTACTCAGCACTGCTACATCTCTTGCTTCACACTACATCACCATCTCTCAACATCTCTCATCTGCCCTGGGACTCAGCTCTGCCTGTGGAGAGCTATTCCATCTCTGCTGCATCACACTATCTGTCCCAGAGGATCTGCACTGCAGCGCTGGTCGCCTCTGACTGGATACCACAGGTGGCGTCACGAACACTTTATACAAAAACTCTTTTATTTCTCATCCCTTGTAAATAATCCCCTTCTATTGGACACCCAAAGCCACGGACCGGGTCACTGTCCCTTTAAGAAACGGCCCGTACCGAGTACCCCACAGCCATGGCGGGTGTTCCATATATGTATGTATACGTTTGTGTGTGTTTATATAGTATATGTGTATGAGTGTGTATAGGGGCCGCATGGGTGGCTGAAGTGGTCAGGACCTATAATGAGTAAGCAGCTGGATGTGTATTATGACTTGTGATGACACTTACAAATAGGTATATTTTGTCATATAGCTGCTTAGGGCTTCACTTAATGCATGTACTTGTGACACTCACTAACCCAGCTTTCTCAGGTTATAATTTTGACTCCGAAGCTATTCCTTGCCTACCTTCATGTCTCCTGCATTATCATATATAATCTCTATACATATTATGTCTTATCTGATTTTATGGTGATTTGTTTTATAAATATTATGTGTATATTTATTTTGTGTGGTTTGTTGATATTCTTTTTGTTGTTGTAGATCATATTTGGAGTACTCCACCTATTTATTAAGATTTTGATTATAGTTTGGGAGAGCTTAATACGAATATTCTCTTGGCCATATCACATATATTGTGTTTTTTGATTACTGTTTCAGTCTATATACAGTATGTGTGTGTATATGTGTATATATCTCTCTTTCTCTTTTGGCTCCCATAAACTGATTTTCTCCTAACATAATTCACATAATGAGTCATTATTCATTCAAAAGTAATTTATTTCATGCTTATTTATTCCAATAGTCTCCTTACTCTAATATACCGTAGTATGTGTAAAGGCGACAGGTCCTCTTTAAATTGAACAGGAGGATTAGATGGTATGATGTATTTTGCTATTTCACCACTTAATGGTAAGTTGTGTTCCATGCTGGAGACACAAATGGAAAGCCAGTAAATATCCCCTGTTCTTCAGCAGGAATTGGCTCGTTCAGGTGTTCACTGCACGGAGCTCGGATCCACTTTCTCAGGCTGACATCCATGTTCTTTCTTATTCTTACTGGAGATGGTGCGTTTCCTGTTTTTAGGTCTGACCAGTTTAGATTTGAAAAGAAGGGGTGTTTTTGAATGTTCCCATTTACCCCTAGCCGGACAGATTGGTCTCTGCAGAGGAGTCTGGACATAATGTCTACAGCATCGTGGTCAGTGATGGCTTCATATGATGGGTCAGAGTGCAGTACATTACTCTCAATCTCTGCCGTGGTGCCTCCTGGAAATGGTGAGTCCTGGAGAATCATGTTGTATAATATAACTCCGAAGGCGAACCAGTCTACACCTGCATCATAAAAGTCTCCCATGATCATTTCTGGGGCGCCATAACCAGGTGTTCCACCAAAATTTCTGCCATTAAATCTCTCATCATACTCATATAGAGATAATCCAAAATCTGTAATTTTCGTGTGTCCGTCGCCAGTCAGCAGGATGTTATTTGGCTTCAGGTCGCGGTGAATGATGCCATTGGTGTGCAGGAATTGTAGGCCACAAATGATTTCCGCTGCAATAAATGTTACAGGCTCCTTCAGGGGAATGGTGCTATATATATAGTTATACAGATCCCCTCCACTGGCCAGCTCGGTGACAAAATAGGCATGGTGCTCAGTATGGAATGCTGCATGGCAATGAGTAAGGAATCTGCTGCTGTGGGAAATCCTCAGGACATGGTGTTCTACGAGGCTTTCAGGGTTGGAGATTAGACTTTCCTTCTGTATGATTTTCAGGGCCACCCTTTCTTTATGTATCTTATCTGTAGCCAGCATAACCTTTCCATAACTCCCTTTTCCAAGTATACTGTGGAAGGTAAACTTATCCCTGGTGAGAGGGACAGTGGTCTTAATTTGTTTGCTCCTGGGGCCGCTACATTCCCCTGAGATGTCATCTTGGATGGAGGCTGGATCTGGCTGTTGTTTCCTCTTTTTCCCAGTTCCTTCCTCTTCGGCTACACTTTCATTGCCTCTCATGTTAGTGATCCTGGTCGGACCCACAGTCACGCTTTTCCTCTCTCTTGAACTCATTTTCTTCAGTATGTTATCAGCTTGATTTCTGATGCATATCACAATCCTGCCACATTTGTTCTTTACAGATCTTAAGAAGGAATTATTGTCAGGTCCCTCATTGTCAGGTAATATTTCACCAACCTGCCCAAATTTCTTGGGGTTCTTCTTTTTAACCTTTGGTGGACGTTCCTGGTTATTTGCCATGTCTTGTCCATCTGGTGCTGTCTGTGTCCTTGCCAGACGTTTTTTCTTTTTTCTTTTCTCTCTGAAGCCCATGTTGTGTCAGGCAACAACTGGGCTATTATCCAAAAAATATATGTAAGATTATCAAAAAACGCAATCCACAAGTATATCGTAGTCCAAATCAACCACAACTGAAGCTCAATTGCTGCAGTCAGTGATTCATGGAACTCTTGTGGATTGTGATGTCACTATGCAGGTGACATCACACTTAATGTGATGTCAGCAGAATACTGTGATATCAGCAGATGTAGGCAGGTGTTCTATCACTGCTGAAAGTGTCGGGAAGGGGCGGGGCTTAGTCACCATTGACTATAATGGAGTCTGTTGAGTGGGTAATATTTAATGACCTGAAGCTGGAAATCAGTGGAATAAATGACACCAGGAATAAGTTACAGTAGTTTTATATTTGTTTTAGTTTATTATCTGTTAGGTTATTTTGCATAGGGCAGTGATTATATACATGTTCTAGTTCTTTTGTGTAAAATTTAAAGGAAAATATAGTAAACATAAGTAAAAAAATATTTCTGCTAATTTTACTAAAAACACATAATTCTACTGCGGAAGGTCTAAGAAAATGTACTTGTGATCAAATTTTGTGCAAAATACCCAGATATCAAGAGCTTCCAAAGGGTAATTATGCCTAACTATGGTACATTGGGTAGTAAAAAAAAGGGGAGATTTTTCCAAGTAGAGTCAGTGTTTCGCAGCTCTGTATTACAGCTCGAACACCTAAAGCATTTGCTAATATATGGGTATACTCAGGTGAACCACCATAAAGAAAACCCAAGGCCGTTTTTAAAATTTTTTTTTTTTCTTTGATACAATAGAGTAAAAATATGTAGAGAAATATAACTGACAGCACCTAGAACAAGGTAGGTTTTGAAAAAACGATACAGATAATCTGAGAAAGGAGGGGAATATCAGATATAAGCTCTCTTAAATACCAATAAAAAGAATATTTTTGTTTGACAAAAATTTATAAAAGTAGTCCTATTGCAATAGAGGGCTACAAAGACGACATAAATTTTTTCCCTGTTCACATTATAGTATTGTCCTGTGTGGTTGCGGCGCGGTGTGGTTTGAGTTCTCCCTGTCTGTCATTACTGTGTGGGTTTTGGTGGTTTGACAACTCACTGGGTGGAGGGTGGAGGGTTCAGCTTAGGGCTGAGCAGGAGATAAGGAGAGGCTGGAGGCTCAGGCATTTGCACCTTTAGCAAAAACCCTGGGTTGAGGGTCAGACAGGGTTTCCCTAGTTTGAGGGACTCCGCAGGGGCCCGGGTTTTGTCAGCCTCCTTCGACCTAAGCCTCGCATAACAGTACGCTTCGAATACATTACCATTTTTCTACTTTTTAGATTCTTGTCTAATCCATACGGAGGCTGTGAGTGTCTTAGTCGGACTCCGGAAATATACAAGGAGATTTTTAATGTTTAAACTATGCTATATATATACCTGATATCCAGTGATACTATACTATTTCTCAACTTTCCACAATCTTGTCGAATCCATACTGGGCCTGAGACTGTCTGAGTCTGCTTCCTGATATATAGACATAGATTTTTAATGTGTAAACTATGCTACATATATACCTGGTATCCGGTGATACTGTACCCTTTCTCAACTTTCTACAATCTTGTCGAATCCATACTGGGCCTGAGACTGTCTGAGTCTGCCTCCTGATATATAGGCATAGATTTTTAATGTGTAAACTATGCTACATATATACCTGGCATCCGGTGATACTGTACCCTTTCTCAACTTTCTACAATCTTGTTGAATCCATACTGGGCCTGAGACCATCTGAGTCTGCCTCCTGATATATAGACATAGATTTTTAATGTGTAAACTATGCTACATATATACCTGTTACCCGGTGATACTGTACCCTTTCTCAACTTTCTTCAATCTTGTCGAATCCATACTGGGCCTGAGACCGTCTGAGTCTGCCTCCTGATATATAGACATAGATTTTTAATGTGTAACCTATGCTGCATATATACCTGGTATCCGGTGATAATGTACCCTCTCTCAACTTTCTTCAGTCTTGTTGAATCCATACTGGGCCTGAGACCGTCTGAGTCTGCCTCCTGATATATAGGCATAGATATTTAATGTGCAAGCTCAGCTACATATACAGTATACCTGGTATCCGGTGATACTGTACCCTTTCTCAACTTTCTACAATCTTGTCGAATCCATACTGGGCCTGAGACAGTGTGAGTCTGCCTCCTGATAAGAGACGAGTGGTGTTCGAGTCGACCTGTTCGCCACGTTCAAATTCGAGCTGTTTTGGGCGGTGTTCGAGACGTTCGTAGAACTCGAACATTTTGCTTAAAATTCAGCTGTTCGAGGTTCCGTTCGAGAATGGTTCGTTCACCAAAAGCGTAACTTTATTTTCACATTAAAAATGGCTTTCAATGTTAATAGACAGCTTCATGGCATAGTAGCGGTGTCTGGTAGCCAGCGGTGTAGTACACCTGTCAAGGAGCTACACCGTGTGTGTTTCTAATAATTTTTTACCGCATCTTGTCCAGAAAATCCTTTTGGGCCTAGTAACTGTGTCTGCTACTCATCAGAGGAGCCCACCTGTGAACCTAGCTATGCCGCCTGTTTATGTAAGCACTGCCTGCTACTCAGCAGAGTTGCCCACCCGTGAACCAAGCTATGCCGCCTGTTTATGTAAGAACTGCGTGCTACTCAGCAGAGGAGCCCAGCTGCTAAGCAAGCTACAGCACCTGTGGTTTAGACACTTAATTTTTTCACATTCTTTCTGGAATGCCAGTTAGGCCTAATTCCGGAATTCCGGTTGACCTGCACTTACTGGGAAATCCTCGTTGACGGGGAAGAATTGGAATCCCAGATCCCCATCACTAACGGGGTTCAGCGTGTTATCCGCACCTGTAAGCGACACACGCTGGTCCTTTCAGTGTAGCGCGCATGCAGCCCCGGACATGTAAGGGCATGACAGACCTGTTATTGCTCGATCTCGTGTCCCAGAGCCTCGCGTGTCCCTCTAGTAAGCTGGATGCGGACCGCGGGGGCATGCCGGAGTCTTGTTCGTTAACGGAATAAAGCTGACAAATCGCTAGCACAACTAAAAACGGCCATGCACCACCACCCACAGAATCGACAAAGCTTGCAATCTGTCCATCTTTTCCGTGGCTGGCATGGTTGAGGTTGCCCGTGTGGAGTCCAATTAAGCCGCAGGCTCCACTCCTGGTGGTGCCATTCTGGACATTCCTTTAAGGTTCAGCTTTGCAACCATACTGCCCCCGGAAACCAAACACCTTGCCTTCATGGACGCTGTTCGTAGGGTCATGGAAATAACGCCGATCGATCGGCAGTTGGCATAATTTATGGTGGGAAGTCCGACGGCATTTGATCTTCTTCGATTTTAGAATTTTAGATTTTTTTTTATTTTAGATTTTTATTCCAGCCTTTCTTGACTTTATAAGGGCATGACATGCCTATATCTGTGTCTCCTCCTCCTCCTTTTACTCCTCCACCTCTTTTCTATATGTAGTTGCCCTTTTCCATATGTTATTTTTGTCTTCTGAGCATTTTGTCTGCTTTGGGACACCTTTTAAGGTGTTTTGTAATTGTTTTCTATGTGTTTGTATGTGTTTGTGTTTGCCTGCCATTGTTTTCAATGGGGTTCGACGGTGTTCGTCGAACGTTCGACGAACTTGCCTTCTGTTCGACGAACCGAACCGAACTCAAACACTAGCGGGGTGGCTTAACACTACTCCTGATATATAGACATACATTTTTAATGTTTAAACTATGCTATATATACCTGGTATCTGGTGATACTGTACCCTTGCTGCCAGGAAGTCCTCCTCCACCCACCACTCTAAGTGTATCATTGACACCTGGAACATTGGCCCACATGTGTGATTATTTCTTGTGGATCTTCTTTTTATATTGTGGTGTGATCCATCCTGAGCATGTGAGAGTCTGTGGGTTACTCCTGCAATTTATATGTAGATTTAAAAATGACCGCAACACTGTATACAGCTCTACGCTTGTGATACATTACCCATTTACTGCTTTTTATATTCTGGTCTAATCCAAACTGACCAAGTGAGAGTCTGTTTCTGACTGTGGAAATAAATACTGAGATTGACAATGACCCCTACACCGTGTACAGCTGTACGCTTCAGATCCATTACCATTTTACAGCTTTTTATATTGTGTTGTAATCCATACTGAGCCTGAGAGCGTCTGTGTCTTCCTCCTGAAATATATACGGAGATTTAGAATGTTTAAACTATACTATATATACCTGGTATCTGATGATATTGTACCCTTTTTCTACTTTTTATATTCTTGTCTAATCCATACTGAGCCTGTGAGCGTCTCTGTGTGACTCATGAAATATATAGGGAGATTGACAATTATCCTTTGACTGTATAAAGCTGTACGCTTCAGATACAGTACCATATATCTGATGTTATTTTGGGTACATTTTCTCCAAAATTTGGAAGTATGGTGGAAGAGGTCACGGACGTGGGGGGGGGGCAGCTGGTACTGATGCTGTTGGTGCATCTGCTGGTAGTAGCAAAAGCACAATAGCAGCTAAGGCAGAAGGTGTTGAGCCTTCGTCATGGTCTGACTCCGGAACGCCTGGAAGGCAACATTTTCTGGGAGTAGGTTAACCGCTTTTAAAGCCAGAGCATCAGGAACTGGTTTTGGCTTACATTGCCGAAACAGACTCCAGCAAATATGCCCTCCTCTTCTGAAGTTTCAAAAAATGCAAGCATTGAGTCATTAAGTGCTGGCTCCTGGTCAGGAAGAACCCCTTTCCTTGTGTCCTTTACCCCCACCAAAAGTGAATGATGCAGCAGGCCACACTTCACATTAGTCCATGTAGCTCTTTCTTACATACCATGCCTGGGTTATTAAGTCAAATCGTGAATTCCCCAGTCCAAGATGAATCTGACATGAAGTGTGGGTGGCCAGCCAGGGCAGTGGGGTTAATCGGTACCGGTCCGGTGTCTCAGAGGGATGTGTCATGGTGGTGGTGACTCGGTCCGTGAGCCTGGGCGTCCATGCAAAGGGGTGAATAACGTTTATAGGTGAATGATACGTGACACCACCTGTGGTTTCTGATCAGATTGACCAGAGCTGCAGTGTCGCTTCTCTGGGACAGATGTTGTGGTGCAGCTAAGATGTAGAAGCCCTGCACAGGTAGGGCCATAGTCGCAGGGCAGATGAAAGAGTTGGTTGATGGTGTGCAGTGCAGGATGTAGCAGAGCCATGCGCCAGGCGCAGGAGAAAGATGACAGGCACAGTCGTGCAGTTCCTTTACCTGTACTTGGTAAGTGCCGTCCAGGACCCAGAGTACAGATGGAGAAGGAGTTGGTCAGCCTGGAAGCATATTAGGAATTCTCTCTCTGCAGATAGGTAGTGTGACCTCCGTTCTAGCGCTTATCTGAGGTACTCGCAGTACTGAGTTCACTGAAGTTCCCCCTGTTGACTCTCTTTTGAAACTTTCTCGTATGGCAGGCAGCCGTAGCCTTTTCCTTCTGGCTCACACAAGTCACTGCTGGGGCCTCCGAGCCTTAGTTGGGAACAGAGCATTTACAGCTACTACTTCCTCCAGTTTCTGCTGCAGGACTGTCAGTGTCCCTACAAACTTGGAGACCGGAATCCCGACCATACACTCCAGCTAGGAGTGAGCCTTAACTCTGCTCATCCTCCAGCTCCCCTTCTCATGTCCACACACTTCCCCTTCCCTTCACAGACTGCCCTAACTTCCCTTCTCCCGACCACAGAGAGCAGCTCCTCAGCAGTCAGGTTCAGAGCTCTCCCTGCTGGCCTGGAGTGAGAACCGTGTTGTGTGTTGGTTTAACTGCTAGAGAGTTCCTTTGTTGCTCCCAAGCATGACATCACACTCCCTAGGAGGAAGGTAATGGCACTTACACGGTGACAAAGAGGAAGGTGCAGATGAAAGTGCAGGTTCCTTGAGCAGGTGTGGGGGCATACTCATGGGCGATGGCACTGGCAGAGGGCCCCTCATAGTACGCATAGTACCCGCCGTCAGACATACCGCCGTACTATGAGGGGCCCTATGCCAGTGCTGTCGCCAACGAGTGGGCCCCCCCCTGCTTGCTCAGGATCACAGCACTTGCAAAGCTGAAATACTTACCTCTCCCTGCTCCACCGCCATGACGTCTTCCGCGTTTCCTGACAGTGACATTCTGGTCAGAGAGCGCAATGATATCACGTCTGTACGCCCTCTGACTAAACAGTCCAAGTGCAGAGATATGGAAGATGGGGACGGCGAGGAGTCCAGACTAGTACAGGGATTCCCTAACGAGGAGACTAATTTAATTGTTTTAAAGGTTGGGTGCAATTTTTGGGGAGCACTATACTCTGGAGAATGATATATGGGGCCCACCATACACTGGAGCATTCCAAAGGTGGACATCAGACACTGAAGCAGCATTTACAGGGTCCATTATACACTGGAGCATTAGAAATGGGGCCCATTATATATGGAGCATAATTTGGGCCCATAAGACAGTGGAGCTTCATCCATGGGGACCAACATATACTGTAGCATTATGTGGAGCTCATCATATACTGTGTCGATCATTATATGGGACCAATGATTCTGTATGGAGAAATATATGGGCCTCATTACTCTGTATAGCGCACTATGCGGTGGCCATAATACTGTATGGAGTAATATACTGTCCGTTTTTGGAGCTATTGGAGATTTTAAAATGTATATCAGTCATGTGATGTAAGAAGTGAAGTATTTTTCATTGTACTATACCGCTATTTCTCTGCCGTATGAGAGGATCATGAATTGTGGCATGTGTTAAAGGAGCCCATTAACACTCGTTGCCCTGGGCCCACGAAAATCTGGAGCCAGCCCTACCCCCCCCACAACTTTAGCCAAATAAACCCCAGTTTTCAATGCCTAACTATTATTATAAAGTAAATTAAGGTTGACAAGCTTAAGTAATAAGAATTGATGTTTTTGGCATTAAAATGGGCACTGTAGGTGTGTTTCCTGTCCTCCACTCACTGCCGACTTTTCTTCCCCATTGACTTGCATTGGGTTTCGTGTTTCAGTCGGCCTTCTACTTTTCACGATAATCCGACTTGACCCGAAAAAAGGCAAAGTCTCTCATCTCTATATGCAACGGATCAAAGGATCGCTCCCTGCCCAATGCACATGAGAGGAATTTGACCACAGGCCTTCCGGAGACTCGGGATCCGAGAAACATGCCAGATTGCCCGCAGTATTAGCCACTATGCAAGAGTCCCCCTGCACATTCTGGCCCCGATGCAGCTGCAGTGGCTGCACCAGCAATATATCCGCCCCTGTGTGTATATAAATATGTATGTGTGCGTATATATTTGTGTGTATGTATATGTGGCACCCCTGCAGGTCCAGTCGCCACAGAAGTACTGCACCTCAACCAGAGGTGTGGTATCCCACCTTGCAGGTTAGATGGAGACACCTAACCTGGCTCTTACACAACACTGCATCCACCACACACTATAGCAGCAGGTGCTCCTTTATTCCTGCTGGCTAGGAAAAAGTGTTAGAAGGTGGGTGGAGCTTGGGTTCAGAGCAGAAGAAAAGAGGGAAGTTAGGACAGTCTCCCCTTAGGGGCGGAAGTGAGGGGATGTGTGCAGCATCTCCCTGTCAACAGGGGCTCCTGGAAGAAGTACTGGTATGGACAGAAGGACTAAAGGAAGCTCCCTGAAGGGGAAACGGATTCCCAGAGGCACGGGATGAGCAAGTGCTACCCGTGGGGCTCGTTCCACACTGACAGATGTCAGTTGAGGGAAATCCTGGTGGCAGAAGGGTCTCGGCCCCTTAGCCTAGTGCAGTGTACAACAAGGCTCAGCTAGCAAGCCAACAGCTGTGGCAACTTTAGGGGCCACATCCAACAAGCACAGTTATCTTCTCCGGAAAGGCAGCCAGAAAGGAACAAGGAAACGCAATGGGCACATTATCCGCCAGCATCCGAAGCTGCTGGCCTGGGACACTGACTGTGAGGTGCTGGGAAGGAAAAGGAGTGGATATCAGTACAGTGAGATGGGCAGGGAAGGCATATACTGACAGGGAGTTCTGGAAATGCGTTCTCTATCTGCCTGGAGGTTGGCTGGATCCCTGACCTGGAGGACGCAGCACCAAGTGGGCATCGCCGGCTTTTGAGAACTGTGAGTAAAGCTTTGGAACTGCATTCAGCTGTGTCTTCTGCCTTCTTCTTGCGTCACCTACTCAGCACTGCTACATCTCTTGCTTCACACTACATCACCATCTCTCAACATCTCTCATCTGCCCTGGGACTCAGCTCTGCCTGTGGAGAGCTATTCCATCTCTGCTGCATCACACTATCTGTCCCAGAGGATCTGCACTGCAGCGCTGGTCGCCTCTGACTGGATACCACAGGTGGCGTCACGAACACTTTATACAAAAACTCTTTTATTTCTCATCCCTTGTAAATAATCCCCTTCTATTGGACACCCAAAGCCACGGACCGGGTCACTGTCCCTTTAAGAAACGGCCCGTACCGAGTACCCCACAGCCATGGCGGGTGTTCCATATATGTATGTATACGTTTGTGTGTGTTTATATAGTATATGTGTATGAGTGTGTATAGGGGCCGCATGGGTGGCTGAAGTGGTCAGGACCTATAATGAGTAAGCAGCTGGATGTGTATTATGACTTGTGATGACACTTACAAATAGGTATATTTTGTCATATAGCTGCTTAGGGCTTCACTTAATGCATGTACTTGTGACACTCACTAACCCAGCTTTCTCAGGTTATAATTTTGACTCCGAAGCTATTCCTTGCCTACCTTCATGTCTCCTGCATTATCATATATAATCTCTATACATATTATGTCTTATCTGATTTTATGGTGATTTGTTTTATAAATATTATGTGTATATTTATTTTGTGTGGTTTG
Source organism: Dendrobates tinctorius (assembly GCF_039654945.1). Taxonomy (NCBI): domain Eukaryota; kingdom Metazoa; phylum Chordata; class Amphibia; order Anura; family Dendrobatidae; genus Dendrobates; species Dendrobates tinctorius. Next base: position 24,228,281 of record NW_027361827.1, on the reverse strand, counting down.
TTGATATTCTTTTTGTTGTTGTAGATCATATTTGGAGTACTCCACCTATTTATTAAGATTTTGATTATAGTTTGGGAGAGCTTAATACGAATATTCTCTTGGCCATATCACATATATTGTGTTTTTTGATTACTGTTTCAGTCTATATACAGTATGTGTGTGTATATGTGTATATATCTCTCTTTCTCTTTTGGCTCCCATAAACTGATTTTCTCCTAACATAATTCACATAATGAGTCATTATTCATTCAAAAGTAATTTATTTCATGCTTATTTATTCCAATAGTCTCCTTACTCTAATATACCGTAGTATGTGTAAAGGCGACAGGTCCTCTTTAAATTGAACAGGAGGATTAGATGGTATGATGTATTTTGCTATTTCACCACTTAATGGTAAGTTGTGCTCCATGCTGGAGACACAAATGGAAAGCCAGTAAATATCCCCTGTTCTTCAGCAGGAATTGGCTCGTTCAGGTGTTCACTGCACGGAGCTCGGATCCACTTTCTCAGGCTGACATCCATGTTCTTTCTTATTCTTACTGGAGATGGTGCTTTTCCTGTTTTTAGGTCTGACCAGTTTAGATTTGAAAAGAAGGGGTGTTTTTGAATGTTCCCATTTACCCCTAGCCGGACAGATTGGTCTCTGCAGAGGAGTCTGGACATAATGTCTACAGCATCGTGGTCAGTGATGGCTTCATATGATGGGTCAGAGTGCAGTACATTACTCTCAATCTCTGCCGTGGTGCCTCCTGGAAATGGTGAGTCCTGGAGAATCATGTTGTATAATATAACTCCGAAGGCGAACCAGTCTACACCTGCATCATAAAAGTCTCCCATGATCATTTCTGGGGCGCCATAACCAGGTGTTCCACCAAAATTTCTGCCATTAAATCTCTCATCATACTCATATAGAGATAATCCAAAATCTGTAATTTTCGTGTGTCCGTCGCCAGTCAGCAGGATGTTATTTGGCTTCAGGTCGCGGTGAATGATGCCATTGGTGTGCAGGAATTGTAGGCCACAAATGATTTCCGCTGCAATAAATGTTACAGGCTCCTTCAGGGGAATGGTGCTATATATATAGTTATACAGATCCCCTCCACTGGCCAGCTCGGTGACAAAATAGGCATGGTGCTCAGTATGGAATGCTGCATGGCAATGAGTAAGGAATCTGCTGCTGTGGGAAATCCTCAGGACATGGTGTTCTACGAGGCTTTCAGGGTTGGAGATTAGACTTTCCTTCTGTATGATTTTCAGGGCCACCCTTTCTTTCCGTATCTTATCTGTAGCCAGCATAACCTTTCCATAACTCCCTTTTCCAAGTATACTGTGGAAGGTCAACTTATCCCTGGTGAGAGGGATAGTGGTCTTAATTTGTTTGCTCCTGGGGCCGCTACATTCCCCTGAGATGTCATCTTGGATGGAGGCTGGATCTTGCTGTTGTTTCCTCTTTTTCCCAGTTCCTTCCTCTTCGGCTACACTGTCATTGCCTCTCATGTTAATGATCCTGGTCGGACCCACAGTCACGCTTTTCCTCTCTCTTGTACTCATTTTCTTCAGTATGTTATCAGCTTGATTTCTGATGCATATCACAATCCTGCCACATTTGTTCTTTACAGATCTTAAGAAGGAATTATTGTCAGGTCCCTCATTGTCAGGTAATATTTCACCAACCTGCCCAAATTTCTTGGGGTTCTGCTTTTTAACCTTTGGTGGACGTTCCTGGTTATTTGCCATGTCTTGTCCATCTGGTGCTGTCTGTGTCCTTGCCAGACGTTTTTTCTTTTTTCTTTTCTCTCTGAAGCCCATGTTGTGTCAGGCAACAACTGGGCTATTATCCAAAAAATATATGTAAAATTATCAAAAAATGCAATCCACAAGTATATCGTAGTCAAAATCAACCACAACTGAAGCTCAATGGCTGCAGTCAGTGATTCATGGAACTCTTGTGGATTGTGATGTCACTATGCAGGTGACATCACACTTAATGTGATGTCAGCAGAATACTGTGATATCAGCAGATGTAGGCAGGTGTTCTATCACTGCTGAATGTGTCGGGAAGGGGCGGGGCTTAGTCTTCATTGACTATAATGGAGTCTGTTGAGTGGGTAATATTTAATGACCTGAAGCTGGAAATCAGTGGAATAAATGACACCAGGAATAAGTTACAGTAGTTTTATATTTGTTTTAGTTTATTATCTGTTAGGTTATTTTGCATAGGGCAGTGATTATATACATGTTCTAGTTCTTTTGTGTAAAATTTAAAGGAAAATATAGTAAACATAAGTAAAAAAATATAATTTTACTAAAAACACATAATTCTACTGCGGAAGGTCTAAGAAAATGTACTTGTGATCAAATTTTGTGCAAAATACCCAGATATCAAGAGCTTCCAAAGGGTAATTATGCCTAACTATGGTACATTGGGTAGTAAAAAAAGGGGAGATTTTTCCAAGTAGAGTCAGTGTTTCGCAGCTCTGTATTACAGCTCGAACACCTAAAGCATTTGCTAATATATGGGTATACTTAGGTGAACCACCATAAAGAAAACCCAAGGCCGTTTTTAAAAATTTTTTTTTTTCTTTGATACAATAGAGTAAATATATGTAGAGAAATATAACTGACAGCACCTAGAACAAGGTAGGTTTTGAAAAAAACGATACAGATAATCTGAGAAACGAGGGGAATATCAGATATAAGCTCTCTTAAATACCAATAAAAAGAATATTTTTGTTTGACAAAAATTTATAAAAGTAGTCCTATTGCAATAGAGGGCTACAAAGACGACATAAATTTTTGCCCTGTTCACATTATAGTATAGTCCTGTGTGGTTGCGGCGCGGTGTGGTTTGAGTTCTCCCTGTCTGTCATTACTGTGTGGGTTTTGGTGGTTTGACAACTCACTGGGTGGAGGGTGGAGGGTTCAGCTTAGGGCTGAGCAGGAGATAAGGAGAGGCTGAAGGCTCAGGCATTTGCACCTTTAGCAAAAACCCTGGGTTGAGGGTCAGACAGGGTTTTCCCTAGTTTGAGGGACTCCGCAGGGGCCCGGGTTTTGTCAGCCTCCTTCGACCTAAGCCTCGCATAACAGTACGCTTCGAATACATTACCATTTTTCTACTTTTTAGATTCTTGTCTAATCCATACGGAGGCTGTGAGTGTCTTAGTCGGACTCCGCAAATATACAAGGAGATTTTTAATGTTTAAACTATGCTATATATATACCTGATATCCAGTGATACTATACTATTTCTCAACTTTCCACAATCTTGTCGAATCCATACTGGGCCTGAGACTGTCTGAGTCTGCCTCCTGATATATAGACATAGATTTTTAATGTGTAAACTATGCTACATATATACCTGGTATCCGGTAATACTGTACCCTTTCTCAACTTTCTACAATCTTGTCGAATCCGTACTGGGCCTGAGACCGTCTGAGTCTGCCTCCTGATATATAGGCATAGATTTTTAATGTGTAAACTATGCTACATATATACCTGGCATCCGGTGATACTGTACCCTTTCTCAACTTTCTACAATCTTGTTGAATCCATACTGGGCCTGAGACCATCTGAGTCTGCCTCCTGATATATAGACATAGATTTTTAATGTGTAAACTATGCTACATATATACCTGTTACCCGGTGATACTGTACCCTTTCTCAACTTTCTTCAATCTTGTCGAATCCATACTGGGCCTGAGACCGTCTGAGTCTGCCTCCTGATATATAGACATAGATTTTTAATGTGTAACCTATGCTGCATACAGTATATACCTGGTATCCGGTGATACTGTACCCTTTCTCAACTTTCTTCAGTCTTGTTGAATCCATACTGGGCCTGAGACCGTCTGAGTCTGCCTCCTGATATGTAGGCATAGATATTTAATGTGCAAACTCAGCTACATATATACCTGGTGTCCGGTGATACTGTACCCTTTCTCAACTTTCTACAATCTTGTCGAATCCATACTGGGCCTGAGACCATCTGAGTCTGCCTTCTGATATATAGACATAGATTTTTAATGTGTAAACTATGCTGCATATATACCTGGTATCCGGTGATACTGTACCCTTTCTCAACTTTCTACAATCTTGTCGAATCCATACTGGGCCTGAGACAGTCTGAGTCTGCCTCCTGATTAGAGACGAGTGGTGTTCGAGTCGACCTGTTCGCCACGTTCAAATTCGAGCTGTTTTGGGCGGTGTTCGAGACGTTCGTAGAACTCGAACATTTTGCTTAAAATTCAGCTGTTCGAGGTTCCGTTCGAGAACGGTTCGTTCACCAAAAGCGTAACTTTATTTTCACATTAAAAATGGCTTTCAATGTTAATAGACAGCTTCATGGCATAGTAGCGGTGTCTGGTAGCCAGCGGTGTAGTACACCTGTCAAGGAGCTACACCGTGTGTGTTTCTAATAATTTTTTACCGCATCTTGTCCAGAAAATCCTTTTGGGCCTAGTAACTGTGTCTGCTACTCATCAGAGGAGCCCACCTGTGAACCTAGCTATGCCGCCTGTTTATGTAAGCACTGCCTGTTACTCAGCAGAGTTGGCCACCCGTGAGCCAAGCTATGCCGCCTGTTTATGTAAGAACTGCGTGCTACTCAGCAGAGGAGCCCAGCTGCTAAGCAAGCTACAGCACCTGTGGTTTGGACACTTAATTTTTTCACATTCTTTCTGGAATGCCAGTTAGGCCTGATTCCGGAATTCCGGTTGACCTGCACTTACTGGGAAATCCTCGTTCGCGGGGAAGAATTGGAATCCCAGATCCCCATCACTAACGGGGTTCAGCGTGTTATCCGCACCTGTAAGCGACACACGCTGGTCCTTTCAGTGTAGCGCGCATGCAGCCCTGGACATGTAAGGGCATGACAGACCTGTTATTGCTCGATCTCGCGTCCCAGAGCCTCGCGTGTCCCTCTAGTAAGCTGGACGCGGACCGCGGGGGCATGCCGGAGTCTTGATCGTTAACGGAATAAAGCTGACAAATCGCTAGCACAACTAGAAACGGCCATGCACCACCACCCACAGAATCGACAAAGCTTGCAATCTGTCCATCTTTTCCGTGGCTGGCATGGTTGAGGTTGCCCGTGTGGAGTCCAATTAAGCCGCAGGCTCCACTCCTGGTGGTGCCATTCTGGACATTCCTTTAAGGTTCAGCTTTGCAACCATACTGCCCCCGGAAACCAAACACCTTGCCTTCATGGACGCTGTTCGGAGGGTCATGGGAATAACGCCGATCGATCGGCAGTTGGCATAATTTATGGTGGGAAGTCCGACGGCACTTGATCTTCTTCGATTTTAGAATTTTAGTTTTTTTTTATTTTAGATTTTTATTCCAGCCTTTCTTGACTTTATAAGGGCATGACATGCCTATATCTGTGTCTCCTCCTCCTCCTTTTACTCCTCCACCTCTTTTCTATATGTAGTTGCCCTTTTCCATATGTTATTTTTGTCTTCTGAGCATTTTGTCTGCTTTGGGACACCTTTTAAGGTGTTTTGTAATTGTTTTCTATGTGTTTGTATGTGTTTGTGTTTGCCTGCTATTGTTTTCAATGGGGTTCGACGGTGTTCGTCGAACGTTCGACGAACTTGCCTTCTGTTCGACGAACCGAACCGAACTCAAACACTAGCGGGGTGGCTTAACACTACTCCTGATATATAGACATACATTTTTAATGTTTAAACTATGCTATATATACCTGGTATCTGGTGATACTGTACCCTTGCTGCCAGGAAGTCCTCCTCCACCCACCACTCTAAGTGTATCATTGACACCTGGAACATTGGCCCACATGTGTGATTATTTCTTGCGGATCTTCTTTTTATATTGTGGTGTGATCCATCCTGAGCATGTGAGAGTCTGTGGGTTACTCCTGCAATTTATATGTAGATTTAAAAATGACCCCAACACTGTATACAGCTCTACGCTTGTGATACATTACCCATTTACTGCTTTTTATATTCTGGTCTAATCCAAACTGACCAAGTGAGAGTCTGTTTCTGACTGTGGAAATAAATACTGAGATTGACAATGACCCCTACACCGTGTACAGCTGTACGCTTCAGATCCATTACCATTTTACAGCTTTTTATATTGTGTTGTAATCCATACTGAGCCTGAGAGCGTCTGTGTCTTCCTCCTGAAATATATACGGAGATTTAGAATGTTTAAACTATACTATATATACCTGGTATCTGATGATACTGTACCCTTTTTCTACTTTTTATATTCTTGTCTAATCCATACTGAGCCTGTGAGCGTCTCTGTGTGACTCATGAAATATATAGGGAGATTGACAATTATCCTTTGACTGTATAAAGCTGTACGCTTCTGATACAGTACCATATATCTGATGTTATTTTGGGTACATTTTCTCCAAAATTTGGAAGTATGGTTGAAGAGGCCACGGACGTGGGGGGGGCAGCTGGTACTGATGCTGTTGGTGCATCTGCTGGTAGTAGCAAAAGCACAATAGCAGCTAAGGCAGAAGGTGTTGAGCCTTCGTCATGGTCTGACTCCGGAACGCCTGGAAGGCAACATTTTCTGGGAGTAGGTTAACCGCTTTTAAAGCCAGAGCATCAGGAACTGGTTTTGGCTTACATTGCCGAAACAGACTCCAGCAAATATGCCCTCCTCTTCTGAAGTTTGAAAAAATGCAAGCATTGAGTCGTTAAGTGCTGGCTCCTGGTCAGGAAGAACCCCTTTCCTTGTGTCCTTTACCCCCACCAAAAGTGAATGATGCAGCAGGCCACACTTCACATTAGTCCATGTAGCTCTTTCTTACATACCATGCCTGGGTTATTAAGTCAAATTGTGAATTCCCCAGTCCAAGATGAATCTGACATGAAGTGTGGGTGGCCAGCCAGGGCAGTGGGGTTAATCGGTACCGGACCGGTGTCTCAGAGGGATGTGTCACGGTGGTGGTGACTCGGTCCGTGGGCCTGGGCGTCCATGCAAAGGGGTGAATAACATTTATAGGTGAATGATACGTGACACTACCTGTGGTTTCTGATCAGATTGACCAGCGCTGCAGTGTCGCTTCTCTGGGACAGATGTTGTGGTGCAGCTAAGATGTAGAAGCCCTGCACAGGTAGGGCCGTAGTCGCAGGGCAGATGAAAGAGTTGGTTGATGGTGTGCAGTGCAGGATGTAGCAGAGCCATGCGCCAGGCGCAGGAGAAAGATGACAGGCACAGTCGTGCAGTTCCTTTACCTGTACTTGGTAAGTGCCGTCCAGGACCCAGAGTACAGATGGAGAAGGAGTTGGTCAGCCTGGAAGCATATTAGGAATTCTCTCTCTGCAGATAGGTAGTGTGGCTTCCGTTCTAGCGCTTATCTGAGGTACTCGCAGTACTGAGTTCACTGAAGTTCCCCCTGTTGACTCTCTTTTGAAACTTTCTCGTATGGCAGGCAGCCGTAGCCTTTTCCTTCTGGCTCTCACCAGTCACTGCTGGGGCCTCCGAGCCTTAGTTTGGAACAGAGCATTTACAGCTACTACTTCCTCCAGTTTCTGCTGCAGGACTGTCAGTGTCCCTACAAACTTGGAGACCGGAATCCCGACCATACACTCCAGCTAGGAGTGAGCCTTAACTCTGCTCATCCTCCAGCTCCCCTTCTCATGTTCACACACTTCCCCTTCCCTTCACAGACTGCCCTAACTTCCCTTCTCCCGACCACAGAGAGCAACTCCTCAGCAGTCAGGTTCAGAGCTCTCCCTGCTGGCCTGGAGTGAGAACCGTGTTGTGTGTTGGTTTAACTGCTAGAGAGTTCCTTCGTTGCTCCCAAGCATGACATCACACTCCCTAGGAGGAAGGTAATGGCACTTACACGGTGACAAAGAGGAAGGTGCAGATGAAAGTGCAGGTTCCTTGAGCAGGTGTGGGGGCATACTCATGGGCAATGGCACTGGCAGAGGGCCCCTCATAGTACGCATAGTACCCGCCGTCAGACACACCGCCGTACTATGAGGGGCCCTATGCCAGTGCCGTCGCCAACGAGTGGGCCCCCCCTGCTTGCTCAGGATCACAGCACTTGCAAAGCTGAAATACTTACCTCTCCCTGCTCCACCGCCATGATGTCTTCCGCGTTTCCTGACTGTGACATTCTGGTCAGAGAGCGCAATGATATCACGTCTGTACGCCCTCTGACTAAACAGTCCAAGTGCAGAGATATGGAAGATGGGGACGACGAGGAGTCCAGACTAGTACAGGGATTCCCTAGCGAGGAGACTAATTTAATTGTTTTAAAGGTTGGGTGCAATTTTTGGGGAGCACTATACTCTGGAGAATGATATATGGGGCCCACCATACACTGGAGCATTCCAAAGGTGGACATCAGACACTGAAGCAGCATTTACAGGGTCCATTATACACTGGAGCATTAGAAATGGGGCCCATCATACACTGTGTCGATCATTATATGGGACCAATGATTCTGTATGGAGAAATATATGGGCCTCATTACTCTGTATAGCGCACTATGCGGTGGCCATAATACTGTATGGAGTAATATACTGTCCGTTTTTGGAGCTATTGGAGATTTTAAAATGTACATCAGTCATGTGATGTAAGAAGTGAAGTATTTTTCATTGTACTATACCGCTATTTCTCTGCCGTATGAGAGGATCATGAATTGTGGCATGTGTTAAAGGAACCCATTAACACTCTTTGCCCTGGGCCCACGAAAATCTGGAGCCAGCCCTACCCCCCCACAACTTTAGCCAAATAAACCCCAGTTTTCAATGCCTAACTATTATTATAAAGTAAATTAAGGTTGACAAGCTTAAGTAATAAGAATTGATGTTTTTGGCATTAAAATGGGCACTGTAGGTGTGTTTCCTGTCCTCCACTCACTGCCGACTTTTCTTCCCCATTGACTTGCATTGGGTTTCGTGTTTCAGTCGGCCTTCTACTTTTCACGATAATCCGACTTGACCCGAAAAAAGGCAAAGTCTCTCATCTCTATATGCAACGGATCAAAGGATCGCTCCCTGCCCAATGCACATGAGAGGAATTTGACCACAGGCCTTCCGGAGACTCGGGATCCGAGAAACATGCCAGATTGCCCGCAGTATTAGCCACTATGCAAGAGTCCCACTGCACATTATGGCCCCGATGCAGCTGCAGTGGCTGCACCAGCAATATATCCGCCCCTGTGTGTATATAAATATGTATGTGTGCGTATATATTTGTGTGTATGTATATGTGGCACCCCTGCAGGTCCAGTCGCCACAGAAGTACTGCACCTCAACCACAGGTGTGGTATCCCACCTTGCAGGTTAGATGGAGACACCTAACCTGGCTCTTACACAACACTGCATCCACCACACACTATAGCAGCAGGTGCTCCTTTATTCCTGCTGGCTAGGAAAAAGTGTTAGAAGGTGGGTGGAGCTTGGGTTCAGAGCAGGAGAAAAGAGGGAAGTTAGGACAGTCTCCCCTTAGGGGCGGAAGTGAGTGGATGTGTGCAGCATCTCCCTGTCAACAGGGGCTCCTGGAAGAAGTACTGGTATGGACAGAAGGACTAAAGGAAGCTCCCTGAAGGGGAAACGGATTCCCAGAGGCACGGGATGAGCAAGTCCTACCCGTGGGGCTCGTTCCACACTGACAGATGTCAGTTGAGGGAAATCCTGGTGGCAGAAGGGTCTCGGCCCCTTAGCCTAGTGCAGTGTACAACAAGGCTCAGCTAGCAAGCCAACAGCTGTGGCAACTTTAGGGGCCACATCCAACAAGCACAGTTATCTTCTCCGGAAAGGCAGCCAGAAAGGAACAAGGAAACGCAATGGGCACATTATCCGCCAGCATCCGAAGCTGCTGGCCTGGGACACTGACTGTGAGGTGCTGGGAAGGAAAAGGAGTGGATATCAGTACAGTGAGATGGGCAGGGAAGGCATATACTGACAGGGAGTTCTGGAAATGCGTTCTCTATCTGCCTGGAGGTTGGCTGGATCCCTGACCTGGAGGACGCAGCACCAAGTGGGCATCGCCGGCTTTTGAGAACTGTGAGTAAAGCTTTGGAACTGCATTCAGCTGTGTCTTCTGCCTTCTTCTTGCGTCACCTACTCAGCACTGCTACATCTCTTGCTTCACACTACATCACCATCTCTCAACATCTCTCATCTGCCCTGGGACTCAGCTCTGCCTGTGGAGAGCTATTCCATCTCTGCTGCATCACACTATCTGTCCCAGAGGATCTGCACTGCAGCGCTGGTCGCCTCTGACTGGATACCACAGGTGGCGTCACGAACACTTTATACAAAAAACTCTTTTATTTCTCATCCCTTGTAAATATTCCCCTTCTATTGGACACCCAAAGCCACGGACCGGGTCACTGTCCCTTTAAGAAACGGCCCGTACCGAGTACCCCACAGCCATGGCGGGTGCTCCATATATGTATGTATACGTTTGTGTGTGTTTATATAGTATATGTGTATGAGTGTGTATAGGGACCGCATGGGTGGCTGAAGTGGTCAGGACCTATAATGAGTAAGCAGCTGGATGTGTATTATGACTTGTGATGACACTTACAAATAGGTATATTTTGTCATATAGCTGCTTAGGGCTTCACTTAATGCATGTACTTGTGACACTCACTAACCCAGCTTTCTCAGGTTATAATTTTGACTCCGAAGCTATTCCTTGCCTACCTTCATGTCTCCTCCATTTTCATATATAATCTCTATACATATTATGTCTAATCTGATTTTATGGTGATTTGTTTTATAAATATTATGTGTATATTTATTTTATGTGGTTTGTTGATATTCTTTTTGTTGTTGTAGATCATATTTGGAGTACTCCACCTATTTATTAAGATTTTGATTATAGTTTGGGAGAGCTTAATACGAATATTCTCTTGGCCATATCACATATATTGTGTTTTTTGATTACTGTTTCAGTCTATATACAGTATGTGTGTGTATATGTGTGTGTATGTATCTGTGTGTGTGTATATATCTCTCTTTCTCTCTCGGCTCCCATAAACTGATTTTCTAATAACATAATTCACATAATGAGTCATTATTCATTCAAAAGTAATTTATTTCATGCTTATTTATTCCAATAGTCTCCTTACTCTAATATACCATAGTATGTGTAAAGGCGACAGGTCCTCCTTAAATTGAACAGGAGGATTAGATGGTATGATGTATTTTGCTATTTCACCACTTAATGGTAAGTTGTGCTCCATGCTGGAGACACAAATGGAAAGCCAGTAAATATCCCCTGTTCTTCAGCAGGAATTGGCTCGTTCAGGTGTTCACTGCACGGAGCTCGGATCCACTTTCTCAGGCTGACATCCATGTTCTTTCTTATTCTTACTGGAGATGGTGCTTTTCCTGTTTTTAGGTCTGACCAGTTTAGATTTGAAAAGAAGGGGTGTTTTTGAATGTTCCCATTTACCCCTAGCCGGACAGATTGGTCTCTGCAGAGGAGTCTGGACATAATGTCTACAGCATCGTGGTCAGTGATGGCTTCATATGATGGGTCAGAGTACAGTACATTACTCTCAATCTCTGCCGTGGTGCCTCCTGGAAATGGTGAGTCCTGGAGAATCATGTTGTATAATATAACTCCGAAGGCGAACCAGTCTACACCTGCATCATAAAAGTCTCCCATGATCATTTCTGGGGCGCCATAACCAGGTGTTCCACCAAAATTTCTGCCATTAAATCTCTCATCATACTCATATAGAGATAATCCAAAATCTGTAATTTTCGTGTGTCCGTCGCCAGTCAGCAGGATGTTATTTGGCTTCAGGTCGCGGTGAATGATGCCATTGGTGTGCAGGAATTGTAGGCCACAAATGATTTCCGCTGCAATAAATGTTACAGGCTCCTTCAGGGGAATGGTGCTATATATATAGTTATACAGATCCCCTCCACTGGCCAGCTCGGAGACAAAATAGGCATGGTGCTCAGTATGGAATGCTGCATGGCAATGAGTAAGGAATCTGCTGCTGTGGGAAATCCTCAGGACATGGTGTTCTACGAGGCTTTCAGGGTTGGAGATTAGACTTTCCTTCTGTATGATTTTCAGGGCCACCCTTTCTTTCCGTATCTTATCTGTAGCCAGCATAACCTTTCCATAACTCCCTATGCAGGTGACATCACACTTAATGTAATGTCAGCAGAATACTGTGATATCAGCAGATGTAGGCAGGTGTTCTATCACTGCTGAACGTGTCGGGAAGGGGCGGGGCTTAGTCACCATTGACTATAATGGAGTCTGTTGAGTGGGTAATATTTAATGACCTGAAGCTGGAAATCAGTGGAATAAATGACACCAGGAATAAGTTACAGCAGTTTTATATTTGTTTTAGTTTATTATCTGTTAGGTTATTTTGCATAGGGCAGTGATTATATACATGTTCTAGTTCTTTTGTGTAAAATTTAAAGGAAAATATAGTGAACATAAGTAAAAAAATATTTCTGCTAATTTTACTAAAAACACATAATTCTACTGCGGAAGGTCTAAGAAAATGTACTTGTGATCAAATTTTGTGCAAAATACCCAGATATCAAGAGCTTCCAAAGGGTAATTATGCCTAACTATGGTACATTGGGTAGTAAAAAAAGGGGAGATTTTTCCAAGTAGAGTCAGTGTTTCGCAGCTCTGTATTACAGCTCGAACACCTAAAGCATTTGCTAATATATGGGTATACTCAGGTGAACCACCATAAAGAAAACCCAAGGCCTTTTTTAAAAATTTTTTTTTTTTTGATACAATAGAGTAAATACACTCACTGGCCACTTTATTAGGTACACCATGCTAGTAAGGGGTTGGACCCCCTTTTGCCTTCAGAACTGCCTCAATTCTTCGTGGCAGAGATTCAACAAGGTGCTGGAAGCATTCCTCAGAGATTTTGGACCATATTGACATGATGGCATCACACAGTTGGCGCAGATTTGTCGGCTGCACATCCCTGATGCGAATCTCCCGTTCCACCACATCCCAAAGATGCTCTATTGGATTGAGATCTGGTGACTGAGGAGGCCATTTGAGTACAGTGAACTCATTGTCATGTTCAAGAAACCAATCTGAGATGATTCGAGCTTTATGACATGGCGCATTATCCTGCTGAAAGTAGCCATCAGATGTTGGGTACATTGTGGTCATAAAGGGATGGACATGGTCAGCAACAATACTCAGGTAGGCTGTGGCGTTGCAACAATGCTCAATTGGTACCAAGGGGCCCAAAGAGTGCCCAGAAAAAATTCCCCACACCATGACACCACCACCACCAGCCTGAACCGTTGATACAAGGCAGGATGGATCCATGCTTTCATGTTGTTTACGCCAAATTCTGACCCTACCATCCGAATGTCGCAGCAGAAATCGAGACTCATCAGACCAGGCAACGTTTTTCCAATCTTCTACTGTCCAATTTCGATGAGCTTGTGCAAATTGTAGCCTCAGTTTCCTGTTCTTAGCTGAGAGGAGTGGTACCCAGTGTGGTCTTCTGCTGCTGTAGCCCATCTGCCTCAAAGTTCGACGCACTGTGCGTTCAGAGATGCTCTTCTGCCTACCTTGGTTGTAACGGGTGGCAATTTGAGTCACTGTTGCCTTTCTATCAGCTCGAACCAGTCTGCCCATTCTCCTCTGACCTCTGGCATCAACATGGCATTTCCGGCCACAGAACTGCCGCTCACTGGATTTTTTTTCTTTTTCGGACCATTCTCTGTAAACCCTAGAGATGGTTGTGCGTGAAAATCCCAGTAGATCAGCAGTTTCTGAAATTCTCAGACCAGCCCTTCTGGCACCAACAATCATGCCACGTTCAAAGGCACTCAAATCACCTTTCTTCCCCATACTGATGCTCGGTTTGAACTGCAGGAGATTGTCTTGACCATGTCTACATGCCTAAATGCACTGAGTTGCCGCCATGTGATTGGCTGATTAGAAATTAAGTCTTAACACACAGTTGGACAGGTGTACCTAATAAAGTGGCCAGTGAGTGTATATGTAGAGAAATATAACGGACAGCACCTAGAACAAGGGAGGTTTTGAAAAAAACGATACAGATAATCTGAGAAACGAGGGGAATATCAGATATAAGCTCTCTTGAATACCAATAAAAAGAATATTTTTATTTGACAAAAATATATAAAAGTAGTCCTATTGCAATAGAGGGCTACAAAGACGACATAAACTAATAGTATATTACAAAAAACAAAACCAACCTAGTGATAGGTCAGTGTCAGCTCTTTCTCCACTCCCGATATCACTTTCCCGGCCGGCATGTTATTCATGTGCCAATAAATCTGCTATTATTTCATCAGCTCGTTGAGTGCGACCTTTCTCTTTGGACGTATACACCATATGTATATTATATTAATTTATATGTCTGATATCTATACTATCTTGTATCTGACAAAGGATTATTCTCCATATAAATCAAGTTATCCCCAATCCCCATGGAAAGGGATAGCATACTACCTTTTGGGGGACTGACCAATGGGAGCCCCAGCAATCCTGAGAACAGGACTCTGCAGCTGAGTCATGAATGGCTTGGAGGGGCACATGCTTGTCTTCTGCTCTACTCATTGTCTATGGAGCTGATGGAAACAGCCGAGCGCAGCGCTCAGGAGCTCTATAGATAATGAATAGAGCAGAGGCCAAGTATGTACAACTCTGCTCCATCAATGAGGAATCTGCAGAGCCCTGTTCTCAGAATCTCCGTGGGGGAGGAGGGTGGCAGTGGTTGGATCCTATGGATCAGAGATTGCTTGATTATTTGGTGAATAATCCTTTAAAGAGCCTGGTTGATTATCCTATTCTTTACAATTACAGTACCATGAACCAAACACAAGTATGTTCACACACTCACGCACACATACACACACACACTCATATACACAGTTACACACATACTGTACACATGTACATACATACATACACATGCATAAACACACACTTATACATACACACACTTATACACACACATTCATAAACACTTACATACACACACACACATGCATACACACATGCACAGACAGACCAAAAAGAGATGGCTACAGGTTTTCGTAGGCCTTGGGCGAAAGAGTCTCAGTGGGCCCTTTTAACACGCACAACAATTCATGATGCACAGATACGACAGAGAAATATAGGAATAGTACAATGCCAAAGATTTCACTTACTTTACTTAAGTGATATCTATTGTAATTTCTACAATACCATACAGCAAAGGGGATTCAGGTAATCAACGGTCCACAGGTTTCAGTAACTGTAGTATTAGAGGTAAGTGGTATATTGATAAATGTAGGGTACCAGTTGAAACTGTCCTCAGCAGTGTACCATACACAATATTCAATTTCCTCCTGTATAGTCCTCTATACAGTATTATGGGCACCATATAGTGCTCCATACAGTATTATGGGCACCACATAGTGCTCTATACAGTATTATGGGCACCACATAGTGCTCTATACAGTATTATCGGCACCACATAGTGATCCATACAGTATTATAGGTACCACATAGTACTCCATACAGTATTATGGGCACCACATAATGCTCCATACAGTATAATTGGTACCACATAGTGCTCTATACCAGGGGTCCCCAACCGCCGGTCCGCGGCCCAGCACCGGGCCGTTGCAGTGCCCTTGCCGGTCCGCGGACACAAGGGGAGCCGGGGGGCGGTGCAGCAGCTGATACTCACCCTGCATCCCGCGGCGGCTTCATCCCGCGGCGGCTTCATCCAGCGCTGAGCGGTCACGTGCTACCGCTCATTTAAGGTCATGAATATGGACGCCACTCATCTCCCATAGGCGTGGCGTCCATATTCATGGACCTTAATGAGCGGTATCACGTGACCGCTCCGCACAGGAAGAAGCTGAAGCGCCGCGAGATGCAGGGACGTGCAGCGACGGGAACGAAGTTCAGCGACGTGAGGGTAAGTATGATGGGGAGGATGGGGGAGCCGAGCAGAGCCATAAGGGAGGGAGAATGGGAGCGGAGCCATATACACAGGGGAGGGAGAGTGGGAGCGGAGCCATATATACAAGGGAGGGAGAGTGGGAGCGGAGCCATATATACAGGGGAGGGAGAGTGGGAGCGGAGCCATATACACAGGGGAGGGAGAGTGGAAGCGGAGCCATATACACAGGGGAGGGAGAGTGGGAGCGGAGCCATATACACAGGGGAGGGAGAGTGGGAGCGGAGCCATATACACAGGGGAGGGAGAGTGGGAGCGGAGCCATATATACAGGGGAGGGAGAATGGGAGCGGAGCCATATATACAGGGGAGGGAGAGTGGGAGCGGAGCCTTATATACAGGGGAGGGAGAGTGGAAGCGGAGCCATAAATACAAGGGAGGGAGAGTGGGAGCGGAGCCATATATACAGGGGAGGGAGAGTGGGAGCGGAGCCATATATACAAGGGAGGGAGAGTGGGAGCGGAGCCATATATACAGGGGAGGGAGAGTGGGAGCGGAGCCATAAATACAAGGGAGGGAGAGTGGGAGCGGAGCCATATATACAAGGGAGGGAGAGTGGGAGCGGAGCCATATATACAAGGGAGGGAGAGTGGAAGCCGAGCCATATATACAAGGGAGGGAGAGTGGGAACGGAGCCATATATACAAGGGAGGGAGAGTGTGAGCAGAGCCATATATACAAGGGAGGGAGAGTGGGAGTGGAGCCATATATACAAGGGAGGCCGGGAGAGTGGGAGCGGAGCCATGCATACAGGATGGGACAGGGGAGCCATGTATACAGGATAGAAGAGTGGGAGCAGAGCCATGCATACAGGATGGGAGGATGGGAGCGGAGCCATGTATACAGGATGGGAGAGTGGGAGCAGAGCCATGTATACAGGATGGGACAGGGGAGCCATGCATACAACAGGGGGAGCCACACAGAGCTGGACGGGGGGGACCACACATACATTTTCTGATGATTAGAAAATGATCAGCATGTACAGTACTCCAGTACAATTGTTCTTAAGTGCTCAATGCTCCATTTCCTTGTAGGTTCCAATCATCATTAGCAGTGACGGTCATCAGTAGAAGTAGCCCAGTGCTCCCACTGAAACAGAGAAACAAGCCAGGTGCTCCCACTCATTCAAAACCTATGGTGAGTTGAGTCACATTAAAAATGTTATAATTAAATGATAAATATGCACTGCTAAACTACAACCGCGTCCATAGCCCCGCCCCCTTATGACCAAAGCCCCGCCCCTGTCACACCTCCATCCCCGCCCTGCCGGGCCATGGAAGAATGGTCTTGGTTCAAGCCGGTCCCTGGTGCAAAAAAGGTTGGGGACCACTGCTCTATACAGTATTATAGGCAACACATAGTGCTCAATACAGTATTATGGGCACCACATAGTGTTCCTTACAGTATTATTGGCACCACATAGTGCTCCATACAGTATTATGGGCACCACATAGGGTTCCATACAGTATTATTGGCACCACATAGTGCTCAATACAGTATTATGGGCACCACATAGTGTTCCATACAGTATTATTGGCACCACATAGTGCTCCATACAGTATTATGGGCACCACATAGTGCTCCATACAGTATTATGGGCACCACATAGTGCTCCATACAGTAATATGGGCACCCCATAGTCCTCCAAATAGTATTTTGGGCACCACATAGTGCTCGACAGAGTATTTTTATGGGCACCACATAGTGCACCATACAGTATTATGGGTACCACAAAGTGCTCCATACAGTATTATAGGTACCACATAGTGATCCATACAGTATTATAGATACCACATAGTGCTCCATACAGTATTATGGGCACCACATAATGCTCCATGCAATATTATGGGCACCACATAGTGCTCCATTCAGTATTATGGGCACCACATAGTGCTTCACACAGTATTGTTATTGGCACCACATAGTGCACCATACAGTATTATGGGTACCACAAAGTGCTCCATACAGTATTATAGGTACCACATAGTGCTCCATACAGTATTATGGGCACCCCATAGTCCTCCAAATAGTATTATGGGCACCACATAGTGCTCCACACAGTATTATGGCCACCACATAGTGCACCATACAGTATTATGGGTACCACAAAGTGCTCCACACAGTATTTTGGGTACCACAAAGTGCTCCATATAGTATTATGGGCACCACATAGTGCTCCATACAGTATTATAGGTACCACAAAGTGCTCCATACAGTTATATGGGCACCATATAGTGCTCCATACAGTATTATGGGCACCACATAATGCTCCATGCAGTATTATGGGTACCACATAGTGCCACACGCAGTATTATGGGCACCACATAGTGCTCCATACAGTATTATGGGCACCACATAGTGCTCCATGCAGTATTATGGGTACCACATAGTGCCACACGCAGTATTATGGGCACCACATAGTGCTCCATACAGTATTATGGGCACCACATAGTGCTCCATACAGTATTATGGGTGCCACATAGTGCTCCATACAGTACTATGGGCATCACATAATGCTCTATTCAGTATTATGGGCACCACATAGTGCTCCATACAGTAATATGGGCACCACATAGTGCACCATACAGTATTATAGGCACCACATAGTCCTCCATATATTATTATGGGCATCACATATTCTTCCATACAATATAATTGACCCAATATATTGTTCCATTCAGTAGAATGAGCCTCATATATTGCTCTATACAGTATATCGAGCCCCATATAGTGCTCCATACAGTATAAAGGTCCATATAATGCTCCATACTCTATAATGAGCCCCATATAGTGCTTGATACAGTATAATGAACCCCTTATAGTGCTTCATACAGTATAATGACCTCATATACTGCTCCATGCAGTATAATGAGACCCATATAGAGCTAAATACAGTATATTGAACCCGTTATAGTGCTACATACAGTGGAATGATAGCCATACAGTGTAATGAGCCCCATATAGTGCTCCATACAGTATAATTGCCCCATTTAATGCTCCATACAGAATAATGGGCTCTATATAATCCTCCATACAGTATAATGAGCCCCATATAGTGTTCCATACAGAATAATGAGCCCCCTATTTTGCTCCATACAGTATAATGAGCTCCATATAATGCCCAATACAGTATAATGAGACCCATATAATGATCCATACAGTATAATGAGCTTAATATATTGCTCCATAAAGAATAATGGACCCCATATAATGGCCCATATAGTGCTCCATACAGAATAATTGACACCATATAATGCTCCTTACAGAATAATGGGACTCATATAAGGCTCCATACAGAATAATGGGCCTCATATAATGCTCTATACAGAATAATGGGCCCCATATAAGGCTCGAAACAGAATGAACATCATCTACTGCTCCATACAGATTGGACCCCATTGTTAGCACCACGCCGGATCCCTGCTGTGACAAGCAGGGTCTCCGGCGTGTCACTTCACTCACCCATGCTGCGGACAGTTCTTCCCTTTCCCATGCTCTGCATGCTTCCAGCCGGTCCTCTAGCCATGTCTTTAGGGCATGTGCACATGTACTCCTGCCCTCTTAAAGGGTCAGAGCATGCACTTGCTACTTCTTCCCCACCAATGTTGACTGTGGGACATTATGTATATATTGCTTCCTCCCCACTCTGCTGCCTGAGCAACCTTCCTCTTTGCAGTCTATGTTGTGTAAGGTCACATACATGTCCCTGCTGCACTTTGGTGCAACTCCTGCCTGCTGCACTCTGGTGCAACTCCTGCCTGCTGTACTCGGGTGCAGATCCTGCCTGCTGCACTCTGGTGCAGATCCTGCCTGCTGCACTCTGGTGCAAATCCTGCCTGCTGCACTCTGGTACAAATCCTGCCTGCTGCATTCTGATACAAACACTCCCTGCTGCACTCTGATACAAATCCTGCCTGCTGCACTCTGATGCAGAACCTGCCTGCCGCACTTTGATGCAGACCTTGCCTGCTGCACTCTGATACAAATCCTGCCTGCTGCACTATATGATACAAATCCTGCCTTCTTCACTCTTATGCAAACACTGCCTGCTGCACTCTGATACAAACTCTGTCTTCTGCACTCTGGTGCGAACTCTGTCTGCTGCACTCTGATGCAAATTCTGGTTGCTGCATTCTAATACAAACTCTGCCAGCTGCTCCCTCCAGTCTGTCCTCTGGGTCCAGCTGCTGCACATCCTTTGGTCTGGCTTGGAGTAGCACCTGACGTTCATCGGGAGCCAAGTCTAACCTCACCATCAGAGGCTTTAGTAAACAGTCAGGTGTTCGCTTTGTGACGCTCCTGCAGGCTCTCCACGGTCCGTCGTCCAGTGGTTCCACAAACCACGACCGTGACAGTTTGCTCAGGCCATGGTTCCCACTGGACCCCGGATCATGCCCGTTCGGACCATGTACCAGGAGCTTTGCTGACAGAAAGATGCACAGGAAGAGCTGTCCATACAGTTGCAGTCTTTAACCACTAAGTTGGAGGCCTTAAACAACCCTCCAGAGTTCCAGCATGTTGGCATGTTGATGCAGCCTTGTCTTCTCCAGAGACTTCCTAGACAGTTTGATTAGTTTGAGATCCAGGTCCCGGACTCACAGCTACACTTTGTTTCTACGGCAATCCGAAGCTCTGCCTCTGGTTCATTAATCAGTGTCGGCTACATTTTGAACTTCTCTCGCACCACTTCCCGTTGGATCGAGCAAAAGTGACGTTCCTTATTTCGCACCTTGGAGGCGAGGCCCTGGTATGGTGAATCCATTATGAGAGAGAGAGGATCCGATCATCTCCAAATTGACGGCATTCTTGGTGTCATGATCCAGGACGGGATTTCGCTTTGACCCGTCCTGGTTAGACTATGGGTTAATTGTGCTGCCTCTCTCTGGCAGCAGGAGGCTATTTAGTGCTCACTGGACCTGGGTCCGGTGTCAGTTATACTCCTGCCCTCGGCTGAGTTAAGTGACCTCTTGTATACGTGTGCCTTGTGCCTGATATCTTGCTTGCTTGTTCGGTTGTGATCTGGTTCTGTCCCTGTTACGAGTTCTGCCTGCCCCTCTTGTACTGCGCTACCTCTCGTGTATGACTCTCTGCTTGTGACCCGACTTCTCTCTGCTCGTCCCCTTGGTACCGCGTTACCCTCTTGTGTATGACCTTTGGCTTTGTCTGACTACCCGTCTGTTTGTCCCTCCTGTACCTCGTTTGCCCGTACTGTGTGTGACCTCCGTTTTGCCTGACTCTGAGTTGTTGTATGGTGTCCTGTCCTATCTGAATACAGGACGCTAAGCCCCGCCCCCTTGCAGTCACATGACCATAGGTCCCGTGCAGACTATTCAGTTTCAGTGTCCGCAGGTCCTATGCCTCTTTACTTTCCAGCGCTGACTGGACCCTGACACTATTAGCCTGAAGCACGCATGGTCACCTCTGCTGCCCGTCTCTACAGGTATCTTTTAGCACTGCTTCTGTACTCAGGACACGTGCACTGGCTCTATGAGCAAGTGCAGTGCGGTGTCTCTGACACTTAGAAGCTGTTATGATCCAGGTTGGATCTGACAGATTAAATGCACAAAGTAACCTTTTTTTTTCCTTTGGCTATGTGCCAAAGGTGGTTTTGCCCCCGGTGGCCATTAGGGTCATTGTTCTGTGGTGGTTTCAGTTGTAGTTTTCCCCCCCGGTGGCCATTAGGGTCATTGCACTCTGGTTACCTTAGTTTGTGCACGTCATTATGTAACAGGTGTGGTTGCTCTACAAAAAAGTGTCAGGTGTGTCAATCACTGTTGGTGATAGTTCCTCATTTGCAAGCAAGCCTTGGTGAAGAATGGAGCTGAATGAGAGTCACGGGCAGCTCAGTGAGAGTCCTGGAGTAGCAGCTATGGTGTCTACAATGAGGGCTGGCATGGCTTGATGGAGTGTCAGCTATGGTGTTGTGAGTTCATTTTCCCCTTCACCATTGAGGTCTGATGAAGTCCCTCTTCTGGTGAAGGAAGGTAGTGAGGCTGATTACCAAACAGCTGAGAAGAATGATGATGACTGGGTGATTGGAATTGCTGACTGGATATAAGGCAGCCGACGCCCTTCTGCCTTGCGCGTGATTTCTCTGAGGGATTCTTGGAGACCAGTCTGATTCCTGCTCCTCAAAAGCTAAGTTTTCTGCTCTGCTTCTTGCATTTTTGTTTTGGCTTTGTTTTGCCTTGTTTTGCTGGATTTCTGCCATTCCCTGCTGGGGTGAGATGAATTCCTTTTTGCTCTGTCTTCAGAAAATACCTGGGTACTGATATAGTCTTTTTGGAGCCTAGCGTCTTCAGGGCTTTTTTCCCTATCAGTCGGTTGGCTCTTGTTTCTATAGGGTTTTGGCGGATTGCAGAAGCAGCTTTTTCTGTCCTGTCCTATTTAGTTAGCTTGGGCCCCATCATTTGCTCAGCCTATCTTTCTATCTGTGTTAGTGTTTTTTCATCTTGCTTCACCGTCATTATATGTTGGGGGCTGCCTATTGCTTTGGGGTCTGCTCTGGGGCAGTTTAAATTTCCCTTTCTGTCTTTAGGCTATGTAGTTCTCCAGCTGTGATCGAGGGGTCTAGGGCACCGTAGGAACCCCCCACGGCTACTGCTAGTTGTTGTTGTTAGGTTCAGGGGTCTGCAATCCAATAGCTGCCAACTTCTCTGGTTTTCTGGACTTAGCTAGTATTTCTGTTTTTGCCTCCTACGGTGACTCATTCATAACACTATGGTGTCTGCAAGGAGGGCTGGCATTGCTTGGTGGAGTGGCGGCTATGGTGTAGAGCTGCACTCAGGATACTGGACTCGGTTGCTGGAAAGCTGGACTCAAAATGTTGTACTCTTTGGCAGAAAAGCTGGACTCATTTGCTGGACTCTGTTTCTGGACAGCTGCACGCAGGTGGTGGACTCTGTTTGCTCCATGGCTGCACTATGGTGTTGGATCTGGTCGGAGGAAAAGATGCACGCAGGTGGTGGGCTCTGTTACTGGGAGCAAACAGAGCAAAGCTAAGTGGTGTTCCCCTGTTTTGTCACTTTTCCTTATGTGTGTTTAGTGCAGTGGTGGGATTAGTTTCCGCACCGACCATTTCCCTAGTGAGGCTTTAGGTGCAGGGCGAGTCAGGGTTTTTAGGTTCCTGATCGGCGCCCGGTGCTGAACCGGCCCAGGGAACGTTAGGAGTGTAGAGACACTGACTCAGGGGAGTGCATGAGGTCTCCATTTTCCCGTTCCCTATCGCAGGGCCACCATTGTTATTGTTACCCAGGTTTTCCCTATCCCCTTTGTCTGGTTGTATTATTGCGGGCCGCGTCACACTTGACAATTACACGTGCCGTGTCCTGTTGTATTAGTTACCGGCTTGCTGGCCATGTCACACAGGACGGGGCACGTGACAGAAGCACTTCGCAAAGTGTCCGCTCTTTTCCATTTATGTCAGTCCAATTCTTTTGTGGGGCAATATTTGGTACACTTTCGCACTTTGACGTCCGAATTTGGATGTAATAATGAAGCTTTGTTGGCAACATTCTGAAAGGGGCTTTCCAGAGGTATTAAGGATTGATCTAGCCAGTCGAGACCTACTAACTACCTTTGACAACCTGATCTCCCTTGCCATCTGCAAAAGGTGGTGCAACAAAGTATTAAGTTAAAGGGGCCGAATAATATTGCACGCCCCACTTTTCAGTTTTTGATTTTCCAAAAAAATTTAAAATAACCAATACATTTCGTTCAACTTGACAATTGTCTTCCACTTGTTGTTGATTCTTCACCAAAAAATTACATTTGGTATCTTTATGTTTGAAGCATGATATGTGGGAAAAGGTTGAAAAGTTCCAGGGGGCCGAATACTTTCGCAAGGCACTGTAGTCAGTATCCCAAATAGTATTTACATCCAGGTACCTTATAGATGACGTAGTCTCTGGAGTCATTGTCCTACTTTTCTTCTTCTTGTCCAGACCCCATGATGAGTTTTCTCATCCACATCTCGTCTCTGCAGACTTCCATCTTCTCCAGTCTTCTGCAGCAAATCTCCACACGATCCCCTTAAAGATAGAAGTGTCATTATAATGCTCCTAAATAAAAAATATCTGCAATATACTGTTGCCTCACACTGTTCCCCTCCCTCCTCATACTGTCTCCTCTAACATCCCACCTGTTCACCATACATCTCATCATATATTTACCCCCTCACTCTCTATACTGTCTGCTCACACATACCCGACTCCCCATACTGTTTGCACACATCCCATCACCCTCACTCCCCATACTGTGTCCACATACATTTTTCCCATCGCTACTCATAGTGTGTCCACATACATTTACCCGTTCGCTCCCCATACTGTCTGCACCCATCCCCCCCACTCACCCCCACACTGTTTCCTCATACATACTCTTCATTTTGTGTCCTCAAATCTTGCCACACACATTAAATCTCCCCATCCCACACTCCAAATCCCCCCCCACACATTAAATCTTCGCATCCCCACTCCAAATCCCCTCACACATTAAATCCCCCCACACATTAAATCCCCATATCCCCACTCCAAATCTCCCCACATATTAAGTACCCCAATCCCCATGCCAATTCCCCTCACACACTAAGTAGCCCCATCTCCACTCTAAATCCCCCCATACACATTAAGTACCCCATCCCCATGCCAATTCTCCCCACACATTAAGTACCCCCATCCCCATGCCTATTCCCCCCACACATTAAGTACCCCCATCCCCACTCTAAATCCCCCCATACATTAAATAACTCCCATCCCCAACCTAAATGCTCCCACACATTAAATAACCCCCCATCCCCACATCAATTCCCCTCATACATTAAGTTACCCCCCACCCCACTCTAAATCCCCCACACACATTAAGTGCCCCATCCATTAAGTAACCCCCCATCCCCACACCAATTCCCCTCACACATTAAATAGCCCCCCCATCCCCACTCTAAATCCCCCACACACATAAAGTGCCCCCCATGCATGAAATAACCCCCCCATCCCTATGCCAATTCCCCTCACACATAAAGTGCCCCCCCCTTCGGTGGTTCTTCGGGTCCAGAGAGAGTGGAGCACACTTACCACCAGTGTCCTGGGTGCCGGCGAGTGACATCAGCTGATCATGCTGTTGACGTCGCTCTGACCCGGCAGTCAGAGCTTCAATTGTACTGGCGTTTGTATAGACGCCAGTACTATTGCTCCCTGGGAGCTGGCGCACACAGCTTCTCTGCGCCAGCTGTCAGCTTGACAGCTGACACAGAACCGCCGACTCCCAGGCCAGGGGGCGGCAGAATGCAGCTGTTGGGGGGAGACAGTGCAGACCGCCGCATTAGGCGGCCCGACTGCGCCCCCCTGCCGGCTGCGTCCGGGTCACAAGCCCCGGCTGCCCCCCCTGGATATGCCTCTGTCCTCAGTGTCTTATGACTCTCTGAAGTGTTCAGCAGAGGGCACGCTTTACGGACGTCATTGCGCCCTCTGCCCTGAGACGTCAGAGAGTCGTGGAGACTGGAGCTGCATAGAAACAGGGAGAGGTAAGTATTTCAAGCAGTTTAAAGCACAGGGGGAATAAGTGAATTTCTATATCCATTTTACCGTAGATTCATGTGTGATTTATGTGTGAGCATACATGTACTTCAGCTTGTGGACACCTAACTCAGAAAAGCAGATATGAACTTTTTCTTTTCTCCCCTATGTCCATTTATTATAACAAAATTGAGACAATATACTGTATATATTTTGGATCTCATAGATACATTAATCTACTATTTGTGTCAAGGGGAGTAGAAAGATATATATATATATATATTTTATCACTCAACTGAAACTGCCCTAACTAAAGTCACTAACGATTTACTAACCGCCAAGAGCAAGCGACACTACTCTGTCCTCCTTCTCCTGGACCTGTCCTCTGCCTTCGACACTGTAGACCATTCCCTCCTGCTACAGATTCTTTCATCTCTTGGCATCACAGACTTGGCCCTATCCTGGATCTCATCATACCTAATGGACTGTACATTCACTGTCTCCCTCTCACACACCACCTCCTCACCTCGCCCCCTGTCTGTCGGTGTTCCCCAAGGCTCTGTCCTAGGACCCCTACTATTCTCCATCTATACCTTCGGCTTGGGATAGCTCATAGAATCCCATGGTTTGCAGTATCACCTCTATGCCGATGACACGCAGATCTACCTATCTGGACCCGACCTCGCCTCCTTACTGACTGACATCCCACAATGTCTGTCTGCTATCTCAGCCTTCTTCTCTGCTCGCTTTCTCAAACTGAACATGGACAAAACAGAATTCATCATATTTCCCCCATCTCACTCTACCCCTCCACCAGACCTATCCATCAATGTCAACGGCTGCTCTCTTTCCCCAGTCCTGCATGCCCGGTGCCTTGGGGTGATCCTCGACTCTGCGCTCTCTTTCAAACCACATATCCAAGCCCTCGCCTCCTCCTGCCGCCTCAAACTCAAAAATATTTCCCGGATCCACTCATTCCTCAACCACAAAACCACAAAAACACTAGTGCACGCTCTTATCATCTCCCGCCTCGACTACTGCAACCTCCTACTCTCTGGCCTCCCCTCTAGCACTCTAGCACCGCTCCAGTCCATCCTACACTCTGCTGCCCGACTAATCCACCTTTCTCCTTGCTATTCCCCAGCCTCCTCCCTATGCCAGGCCCTTCACTGGCTTCCTATTGTCCAGAGGATCCAATTCAAAACCCTAACCATGACCTACAAAGCCATCCACAACCTGTCTCCTCCATACATCTGTGACATGGTCTCTAGGTACCTACACGCACGCAACCTTCGATCGTCCCAAGATCTCCTTCTCTACTCCCCCCTTATCTCTTCTTCCCACAACCGCATACAAGACTTCTCCCGTGATTCCCTCATACTCTGGAATTCCCTACCGCAACACTTCAGACTCTCACCATCAATGGAAACCTTGAAGAAGAACCTGAAGACCCACCTGTTCCGACAAGCCTACAGCCTGCAATGATCCTCGGTCTACTGAACCATCGCACGACCTGCTCTACCCCTTCCTACTGTATCCTCACCCATCCCTGTAGACCCTTGTCTTACACTTGTTTATTACTCTTGTATATATTACACTTGTCTATATTTCCCCTTTTCACATGTAAAGCGCCATGGAATTAATGGCGCTATATAAATGCATAATAATAATAATGTATATACATAGTTTGTTATGATAAAGATAACAGTGTATGCATTTAAATTTGTGAAACGACAACTCTTACAGTGATTGGTTCCCTAGCCAGTGTAGCCGAACCCACTAAACCACTATTAATGGGATAGAATAGAAATAGTGTCCAAAACACTCACTTTATTAGACACCCGACGAAGGTAAATAGAGCTGAAACACATTGTGTTTTAACAGTTTTTATTGTTATAAGCGCCTTTGAAAAATCTTTTCATCTATACTACATCCACGTGGAGGATTTTTTTGGGGAAAGGAAATGTCACGTCCATGGCTCGTCAGATGGGCCGCACACCGGCGAAGAGATTGCCCTTGTTTGCAAACTCTGTTAAGTGTTGTGACTAATTACACAGCCATACCAGGTGAGAAAAAACATTTTCTATCACCTTGACAAGACATTACTTACACGATGCTTAGATAACGCTCTCTTCCCTTTCTCGTCCTCTTCTCTTTCCCAAGTTCTATTCACACAAATCTAACATTCTGTGATTCAATGTATAACAGCCAATATCTCCTCCTGAACCCGCTACATGAAAGTGCACACTTAGGCCCCTTCACAAATCCATATAATAACATATATGTGGGCCAGAGTCCATTTTGACCATCCGTTTTTATTTTCTATCACCCATTTGTGTGTACTTTTTTAAAAACGTGTGTCATCTGTGTTTCTCCAGTACAGATACAGAAAATGACATTACAAAGCTTCTCCTATACTTCCAATGTTAAAGGGAAGCTGTCACCCGAAAAAATGCTATTAACCTGCAGATATGGGGATAATCAGCATGCTAATAGCGTTACTAACCTGCCCGATGCCGGCACGTACCCGAACGCTGCAGGGAGAAAATTAACTTTATTCCCCTTGGCAGCCTTGTGTTTCAGTCAGGGAAGTGGCGCTGGCGCAGGTCCGTTCACTGCTCTGTATTGTGTAGCCATGCGCCCTGCCCTGACTGACACTGGCTCGGCATTGGGGCCGGATGTCAGTAAGGGCCAGAGGCGTGGTTACTCAGGGTGGTGACTGAACCAGCGCTGCTCCCGCCCCCGTGAAGAAAAACCCAATGCTGCGGGGAGAATAACGTTTATTTTCACCCCGCAGCGTTCGACTAAATGCAGGCGCTGGGCAGGTTAGTAACGCTATTCTCCTGCAGATTAACCCCATATCTGCATGTTAACAGTGTTTTTTCTGGTGACAGGTTCCATTTAAACACATATTTTTTCATAAAACCATAGACTTGTATTGTCCTTTGTCATCTGTGCTGCCAGAAAAAACTTACGTCTCCATGTGGTTCACACGGACACACGGTCTCTGTAAACAGACGGACATGTGAGCAGCCCCATAGGTTATAATGAGTGCATGTGGAATCCGTGATGAAAAACTGATACAACACGTACTAGAAACACGGGCATGTGAAGGGTGTTTCAATGTGACATAGTTGTGTCACGTTGCAAGAAGACGTGATTTCACTTGTCTTTTCCTAAACATGGAAAGCCAAATGGAATTCCGTAACACGTATGTGAACCAGCCATTGTAGACAGGGGCGGATTAGGATAGCCTGGGCCCTGGGCAGTTTAGAAGGTGTAGGACGCCCCCATGTACCCGATATGCATCATGTCACATGATCCCCATTGATGGGTCATGTGCGTAACACACAGGTGCTCTGGTGCACATCTGCCATGCAAATGTTTTTCCTTATGTACCGCATTATGCATAACATAGCGCTACACATAATAGAGAGCAGGGGTGGGAGAATACTTTTCCCAAGGGGCCAAATGAGAGACCATAACTGTTGTGTACGCTGCACCAATAGGCTGAAATTAATTTTGCTCAATTTTTACATCTTAATTATAATTATTTTTACAATAATTGTATGATTTAATACTAGACAGAATTAAGTATGCCAACATCAATCTATATACAGTATGCATGCCCACATAGCCCCCTACATACATTATTAGCCCCCACACAGCCCCCTCAATCAACAACCAAAGAGATCAACCTATGTGGCCCTTATGCTTACAGTTGTGGCCAAAAGTATTGACACCCCTGCAATTCTGTCAGATAATACTCAGTTTCTTCCTGAAAATGATTGCAAACACAAATTCTTTGGTATTATTATCTTCATTTAATTTGTCTCAAATTAAAAAACACAAAAAGAATTGTCCTAAAGCCAAATTGGATATAATTCCACACCAAACATAAAAAAGAGGGTGGACAAAAGTATTGGCACTGTTCGAAAAATCATGTGATGCTTCTCTAATTTGTGTAATTAACAGCACCTGTAACTTACCTGTGGCACCTAACAGGTGTTGGCAATAACTAAATCACACTTGCAGCCAGGTGACATGGATTAAAGTTGACTCAACCTCTGTCCTGTGTCCTTGTGTGTACCACATTGAGCATGGAGAAAAGAAAGAAGACCAAAGAACTGTCTGAGGACTTGAGAAACCAAATTGTGAGGAAGCATGAGCAATCTCAAGGCTACAAGTCCATCTCCAAAGACCAGAATGTTCTTGTGTCTACCGTGCGCAGTGTCATCAAGAAGTTTAAAGCCCATGGCACTGTGGCTAACCTCCCTAGATGTGGACGGAAAAGAAAAATTGACAAGAGATTTCAACGCAAGATTGTGCGGATGTTGGATAAAGAACCTCGACTAACATCCAAATAAGTTCAAGCTGCCCTTCAGTCCGAGGGTACAACATTGTCAACCCGTACTATCTGTTGGCGTCTGAATGCAAAGGGACTGTATGGTAGGAGACCCAGGAAGACCCCACTTCTTACCCCGAGACATAAAAAAGCCAGGCTGGAGTTTGCCAAAACTTACCTGAAAAAGCCTAAAACGTCTTGGAAGAATGTTCACTGGTCAGATGAGACAAAAGTAGAGCTTTTTGGGCAAAGGCATCAACATAGAGTTTACAGGAGAAAAAAAGAGGCATTCAAAGAAAAGAACACGGTCCCCACAGTCAAACATGGCGGAGGTTCCCTGATGTTTTGGGGTTGCTTTGCTGCCTCTAGCACTGGACTGCTTGACCGTGTGCATGGCATTATGAAGTCTGAAGACTACCAACAAATTTTGCAGCATAATGTAGAGCCCAGTGTGAGAAACCTGGGTCTCCCTCAGAGGTCATGGGTCTTCCAGCAGGACAATGACCCAAAACACACTTCAAAAAGCACTAGAAAATGGTTTGAGAGAAAGCACTGGAAACTTCTAAGGTGGCCAGCAATGAGTCCAGACCTGAATCCCATAGAACACCTGTGGAGAGATCTAAAAATGGCAGTTTGGAGAAGGCACCCTTCAAATATCAGGGACCTGGAGCAGTTTGCCAAAGAAGAATGGTCTAAAATTCCAGCAGAGCATTGTAAGAAACTCATTGATGGTTACCGGAAGTGGTTGGTCGCAGTTATTTTGGCTAAAGGTTGTGCAACCAAGTATAAGGCTGAGGGTGCCAATACTTTTGTCTGGCCCATTTTTGGAGTTTTGTGTGAAATGATCAATGTTTTGCTTTTTGCTTCATTTTCTTTTGTGTTTTTTCATTTAAGACAAATTAAATGATAATAATACCAAAGAATTTGTGTTTGCAATCATTTTCACGAAGAAACGGAGTATTATCTGACAGAATTGCAGGGGTGTCAATACTTTTGGCCACAACTGTATAAACCATAACAAAAACACACTTACAAAATTCTCTCTTTATTTAGTTAATTTAAAAACCCATATACCTCCAGTCGCGTTTCTATGAACATAAGCTACATATATATAGACCCTACATGGCCTGAACAGTTGTGTACATAGCTTAATGGCATCTTTTTCTGAGTCGTTTCCCCACTCTTTTAGTCATTCAGGGTTTTATCAGCGATTTCCTTTAGTTAGAACAAGAAAAGGAGGCTATAAGCCATATTGCAATGAGGATAACATCTCGCAATCTGCCCCTACCTACAGTATGAGCACCCACATAGCCTCCTATATACAGTATGAGCCTACACACAAACCTGTACAAACAGTGAGTCTGCACACAGTCCCCTAAATACAGTATATAGCCTTATAGCCTCCTATATACAGTATGAACCAGCACATAGCTCGATATATACAGTATGAGACCGCACATAGCTCCCTAGATACAGTTTGAACCCCAAAATAGCCTCTTATAAACAGTACAGGCCCTCATAAAGCCTCCTATATGCAGTATGAGCCCCCACATAGCCTCCTATATACAGTATAAGCCCCCATATAACCTTCTATATACAGTATGAGCCCCCATATTGCCTCCTATATTCAGTATGAGCCCCCATATAGCCTCCTATATGCAGTATGAGCCCTCCATATAGCCTCCTATACACAGTATGAGCCTCCGTATAACCTTCTATATACAGTATAAGCCCCCACATAACCTTCTATATACGTATGAGCCCCCATATAGCCTACTATATGCAGTATGAGACCGCACATAGCCTCCTATATACAGTATAAGCCTCCATATAACCATCTATATACAGTATGAGCCCCCATATAGCCTCCTATATACAGTATGAGCCCCCCATATAGCCTCCTATACATAGTATGAGCCCCCATATAGACTCCTATAAACAGTATGAGCTCCCATATAGCCTCCTATACATAGTATGAGCCCCCATATAGCCTCCTATATACAGTATGAGCCCCCATATAGCCTCCTATACACAGTATGAGCCCCCATATAGCCTCCTATATACAGTATGAGCTCCCATATAGCCTCCTATATACAGTATGAGCCCCATATAGCCTCCTATATACAGTATGAACCAGTACATAGCTCGATATATACAGTATGAGACCGCACATAGCTCCCTAGATACAGTTTGAACCCCAAAATAGCCTCTTATAAACAGTACAGGCCCTCATAAAGCCGCCTATATGCAGTATGAGCCCCCACATAGCCTCATATATACAGTATAAGCCCCCATATAACCCTCTATATACAGTATGAGCCCCCCATATAGCCTCCTATATACAGTATGAGCCCCCCATATAGCCTCCTATATACAGTATGAGCCCCCCATATAGCCTCCTATACATAGTATGAGCCTCCATATAGCCTCCTATATACAGTATGAGCTCCCATATAGCCTCCTATATACAGTATAGGCTTGTACATAGCCTTCTATATACAATATGAGCCCCCATATAGCCTCGTATATACAGTATAAGCCCCCATATAACCTTCTATATACAGTATGAGCCCTCATATAGCCTCCTATATACAGTATGAGCCCCCCATATAGCCTCCTATATACAGTATGAGCTCCCATATAGCCTCCTATATACAGTATAGGCCTGTACATAGCCTTCTATATACAATATGAGCCCCCATATAGCCTCGTATATACAGTAAATGCCCGTACATAGCCTCCTATATCCTATCCCCCATCCCTTGTAGACTGTGAGCCCTCACGGGCAGGGTCCTCTCTACTTCAGTATCAGTCGGTGACTTGCTTTGTTTAAGATTATTGTCCTTGTTTTCATTATGCATACCCCTTTTCACATGTAAAGCGCCATGGAATAAATGGCACTATAGCAATAAACGATAATAATAATACAGCTGTGCGGCTGCCAAAGAATGGGAGTTGAGTAGGCTGTACTGTAACAGAAGTTTCCAAAAAAATGCACAATTATACTTTTTCTACTCTGGGGAAATTGATGACACTTTTGTGGTATGTGGCAATAATTTTGTTAAATGTTTGTACTCCAAGTTGGGTCTGAATTTGGCAGGGCTCCCAGCACAGCAGGCCTACACCTGTCCTTTAACCACCTGTTAATTTCTTCCAAATTTCAAGCTGTAAATGATAGCCCAGATTCTGATATATCATGCATGGCCCATGACATAGTCCTGTGGCCCAATTGTCCTTCAACAGGTGATTAAGAATACTTAAAAGTTCATACAGTAAGTTTCTGTAGGCTCTCATGCTTAACGGTTGGTTGCAAACATACATATTATTAACTTATTTACATTTTAGTCTCAATACCGGGCTGTGATCTGACTTCTCGTACTACGGGTGGATATGCGCAGTATTGGTATCTCTAATGATCTAACTTGGCCTTGTGTGTCTGTTGTTGATGTTGGGGACCCTCCAGTCTCTGTGCTGTGAGTAAGCCTGCATATTACTGGTAAACTGGGCAGCCATCTGTGACTTCTTAGACTCACCATGGGTCTGACAGATTCATCATTGGCAGGGGTTAAACCTTCTTGCTCCGCCGCTGGTGTGACATCTGCTGCTTGAGCCGACGGGTCTAGAATCTCTGCTGCTTCAGGTGCAGTAGGCTGGGGAAAGACCAGGACAGGTACAATGATGACTTGATTTACCTGTGTCCAAGACCGGAGAAAGTCTCCAAGAAAGGTATGGATCTTCTCTTCCACGGGCTGAGGAGTGTCTTGGTCTTCAATCCTTTCCTTTAGTGGGTCAAGGCAGGTTTTAGATGATCCCTTGAGGTTTCTCCTCCATCCTCACTGAGGAGGCATACTTTGGTATTATCAAAGTCTGAATGCATGACGGTGTATGGTTCAGCCTCCCACTGATCATCCAGTTTGTGCATCCTCTTCTTTCTTTTGAGGACCTGTTCTCCAGGTGACAAGGAAACTGAAGGAGTATGCTGGTTGTAATTTCTCTCCTGCCTCTGCCTTGCCTGGGACAAACTTCATTCCACTCACTCTTGTACTTTGCGGTATTGCTGCTGTCGCTCTGTATTCCAGTCTGCATCTTGTGATGTCGTCTCAGGTGTTAAAACTCCCATTTCCAAATCAATAGGTAACTTGCTAGGTCTTGCTCTCATAAGGAAGGCTGGGGTGCAGTTGGTGGAGTTTACTGGGATATAGTTGTATAGATCTACCAGACCTGGCAACTTCTCTGGCCATAGATTTCACTCTTCAAGGGGTAAGTTCTTCAATAGGTCAATTACCACCTGGGTCATCTTCTCGCACATGCCATTTCTCTGTGGATGGTACGGCGTCATACTGATCTTCTTGCAGTCGTACAGGTTACAGAACTCCTGGAACACCTCTGCCTCAAAGGCTAGGCCTTGGTCAGTGGGCACTTGTTCAGGGTAACTGTGCAGTTGACAAAAGTATTCTTGAAATCCTTTGGCTGCCGTCTTCGCTGTTTGGTCTTTGACAGGCACGACTAACAAGAACCTCAAGTAATGGTCAATGATGGTCAGAGCGTAGGTATAGTCAGTCCTGCTCAGAGTCAACTTTACATGATCCAAAGTTACCAGTTCAGGCGGCTGTTTGGTGACTATGTGCTGTAATGGGGCTCCTTGGCTGTTGCGGTCTTTCCTGCGCAGGTTGCATGGACCACATTCTCGGCACCATTTCTCAATGGCTCTCCTCATGCCAACCTAGTGAAATCTTTCACGAAGTAGGACCTCCAACTTCTTCCATCTGAAAATGTCCTGCTCCATCATGGTATGCCTCCAGGACCATTGGCGCATCCCGCTTTGGGACTACCACCTGCCAGACCAGTTTGTGGGTGCGTAAGTTGATATTCTTCTGACACAGCTTACCCTCATAGATGAACAGCTTGTCTTTCTCCTTCCACAACTGCTGTGCTGCATGTGGAGCACCTGGACCAGGGTGTGAATCAGCTTGTGTCAGCAACTCCTTTACTAAGCGGACGATTGGGTCACTATCTTGCATCTCTGCCCACTCATGGTGGGGCAATGGGTTTAACGTGGCCTCTTGCACGATGTAGCATTTGTTCTTCACCCCTTGGGAGCGCTGCGCCGCAACTGGATGGTGGAAGGCTGGTAACTTTATTTCTTCGAGTTTTTCTGGATCTTCTCCCCGGTCTGGTGAATTGGGCATCCTGGACAGCGCATCAGCATTAGCATTCTTTTGTCCCACTTGGTATTTGATGGTAAACTCGTAATTGGACAGCCGGGCCATCCATCGCTGATCCAGTACACCCAACTTTGCTGTTTCAAGGTGGGTTAGCGGATTATTGTCGTGTGGATGGTAAACCGCTGAAGCCAGGTGGTGCTTGAAGCGTTCAGTTACCACCCAGACTATGGCGAGGAACTCCAGTTTAAAGTAACTGTAGTTGTCGGGGTTCCTTTCAGTGGGACGAAGCTTCTTGCTGGCATAGGCAATCACTGTGACAGCACAGCTCCTAATCCCACGTTGCTGGCATCAGTGTAAATTATAAATGGTTGGTCATAGTCAGGATAGGAAAGACTGAACTCCTTGTGTTTCCTCCCTCTACAAATGTACCTATACCCGACATTGCCATTTCTGTGTGTGGTTCCACTATTACTCCCCAGCAACATGCCCACTGTCTTGGAGTCATACTTGACTCTGAGCTTTCTTTTGCCCCCCACATTCGATCACTGGCTCGCTCTTGTCATCTGCACCTCAAAAACATTTCTAGAATTCGACCTTTTCTTACTTTTGACTCTGCAAAAACTCTTACTGTTTCTCTTATTCATTCTCGTCTCGACTATTGTAACTCTCTTCTAATCGGTCTTCCTCTTACCAAACTCTCCCCTCTCCAATCTGTCTTGAATGCTGCAGCCAGGATCATATTCCTCAACAATCGTTACACCGATGCCGCTACCTTGTGCCAGTCATTACACTGGCTTCCCATCCACTCCAGAATCCACTATAAACTTATTACCCTCACCCACAAAGCCCTCCATGGCTCAGCACCACCCTACATCTCCTCCCTTGTTTCAGTATACCACCCTACCCGCGCCCTCCGTTCTGCTGATGACCTGAGGTTAGCATCCTCAATAATCAGAACCTCCCACTCCCGTCTCCAAGACTTTACATGTGCTGTGCCAATTCTTTGGAATGCACTTCCTAGGTCAATACGATTAGTCCCCAATCCCCACAATTTTAAGCGTGCCCTGAAAACGCATTTAATCAGACTGGCCTATCGCCTCAACACATTAACCTAATCTATCCCTGTGTGGCACAGCCAAAAGTTTTACCATAACCAGGTTCCCCGCATCATGTTCCCACATGCTTTATGCATCCATTAACCCTCTGTGTCTGTACTGTTACACACAACATTATGGCTGGTCCATACAATCAGGGCAACCCACCTTTCGTGTCTACCTCTTTCCTCATAGACTGTAAGCTTGCGAGCAGGGCCCTCATTCCTCCTGGTATTTGTTATAATCTATGTGATTATTGTTATGCTGTAATGTCTGTTGTCTGTACAAATCTCCTCTGAAATGTAAAGTGCTGCAGAGTATGTCGGCACTATAGAAATAAAATGTATTATTATTATTATTATAGGCCAGGACTTCATCTCCTGTAAGAGCCAATTTCAACCAAGTGAAGGATTCTTCTATCCTGTTGTTCCACTCGAACGGAGGACTGTTGTTCCTGGCCTTCTTGGATTGGCCCACTAGCAGGTTTTGCAGAGGTGCAGTTATTTTGGTGAAGCTCTTGATGAATCTCCGGTAGTAGCCAACCAACCCAAGAAACTGCCGTACTTCATTAATGTTGCTGGTTCTTTGTCAGTCCCGGATAACGGTGACTTTGTCAGGGTCTGGTGCCACGCCTTCTGCACTTACCATATGGTCTAAGTACTGCACCTTGGGTTTCAAAAGGTGGCATTTTGATGGCTTTACTTTCAAGCCAAAGTTGGACAGGACTTCGAACGCCTCAGCCAGATGTTTCAAGTGATCTTCATAGGTTTTGCAGAAGACAATGATGTCATCCAAGTACTGCAGAACAGTTTCAAACTTTTTATGTCCTATGCAGAATTCCATTAACCATTGAAACGTCCCCGATGCACTGCTGAGCCCGAATGGCATGTAGTTAAACTCGCAGAGTCTCATTGGTATTGAAAATGCTGTCTTCTCTCTGTCTGCTTCTGCCACGCAAACCTGCCAATACCCATTGGTGAGATATAAAGTCTAGAAATAGTTAGCGGTTGCAGCTAATGATTCCTCAATTCTAGGTAGCGGGTAGGCGTCCTTATGTGTAATTTTGTTAATCCGCCTGTAGTCAACAACACACATTCTCATGGTACCATCTTTTTTTTAACAAGGACTAATGGAGCTGCCCAGGGGCTATAACGATCTCTGATTACCCCAGCCTCCTTCATCTCCCATAACATTTCCTTGGCACATTGATAGTGTACTGAGGATACAGATGTAGAGAGGAGGGCCCCCGCAGAGTGTCCGGGCTGGAACCAAGGGGACCGCCATTTAGGTTCCTAAGGGAACTGTACCCGGGGAACGGAGGAGAAAGGTGGACGGCTGAGAGTGACAGGACAGCAAGGGGAGGGGCGAGTATAAAAGGGGCAGGGAGCGCGCAAGGGAGTCAGTTAGCGGAATGGCAGAATCGGAGCAAGAGACTGTGGGGGCGTGAGAGAGCCAGAGCGACAAACAGTGACCATAGAGGAGACCAGCAGCAGAGGAGAGATTTACAGTGGCCTTCGGGGAGGAGGCGCCGACCTTACCAACAAGAGACTGCTGCTTCACTCCAATCCGGGGTCACGACCTGCCCACGGTCGTCCGCGGCCGTTGCCGCTGTGCTCCAGCCCGTTGCGGCCTTTCCGCTGCCTCTCTCGGCCGCTGCCGCTTCACTCCAGCCCGCGGTTGTGGCCTGCCCGCTGCTGCCCACGGATGCTGCCGCTCCGCTTCAGCCCGCAGCTGCGGCCTGTCCATCACCGCCCGCAGCCGCCATCACCCCGCTGCAGACGGCAGTTGGGGCCTGCTCCTCGCCAACAGAGAGTCTCTTGCACAGCCCCAGGCCGTGCACGTGGCCTACCAACCGCCACTCCTCGCAACTGCGACACACCCCTGCTTGGGGACTGGAGTCCCCTTGAACCCGCTAATGAGCGGAACCTCGCTGTCTTTACAGGGGGTTACCTCATCAAATGACTCACTCAGGGCCTGCTGTGCCCAAACCCCTCCTGGGCGCTGGGGTGCCCGAAGACTAGGCCAGATCTTCAGCAGCTGGGCCCAGCGGCTGCGACGCAAAAGCTGCTTCATCAGAGATGCAGAGGGACGTCAGGACGGATAAGTGACACTATAGGAAATAAGGACCCGTAGTCGGCCATACCACGGCCATATAGTAACCGGCCTTTGCCGGGTTAGTCGTGTTCTCTTTAATAGTGTTTGGGTTGTACTGAGTCCCTGCGAGGATAACTGCTGCTACTTCGTTTTGGTTGCTTAGTATAGCCCTAGTGGCTTCAAATTATAAAAGTTACTTCCCAAAGTACAACTCAGTTTCGCGTCTCGTCACTGCATCCTGCGTACCTGCTATTACCTACACAGGCCAGTACCTTTCTTTAATGAGTGGATGATCTCTGGTGGGAATATGGTGTTGGAACCCTTGTGCGTGCCCAAAGTCTAGAGGATGTTTGCTGAAGACCTGCTTGTACTCTCGAGTCAACCAGTAAGCCTCATGCGTTTGGTGTGAGTGGAGTCAGCAGCCCCTCAGAGCCATTGTCCTCCACCTGGTCGGACGGAAGCAAGGGCTCTGCTGCCTCTATTGTATTGTTACTGACAGTGAACAGCTTAGCAAGGGTGGCATACCGGAGTAAATGAACCTCTTTCTTCCCACAGTTCAAGATGCGGGTTGGTACTTTCCCCTTGCAGACATCAACTACCCCCCTGACTTTCAGGATAGTGAGCCTACTGTAGTAGTACACTGGTTCTACCTGGGCCTGGTAATCTTGGCCCCTGAGGCCTATTGCTACCCGACACCAAATTAACATTTCACTCCTTGGGGGTACTGCAATGGGGAATGGATCACTCACTCTGACACTGCCGACTTCTCCACCAGACAGCTCTACCTGTTGTCTCTGCATCAGTGCTCTGATCTCCTTTTGCAGGACCCGCTGCTGGCAGTCTCGGCTACCTGTTGCAACAAAACAATAACTTCTTCAAGACAATTTTCTATGACATTAATGCTTAGAGTAATCATTGGATTCCATTCTCATTTGTCAATATCAACTATAATCAAACCTTGCGACTGCAATTCTATTCTGCCAATCTTGATGGCCACCTCTTTATACAACATCTAAGGCAAGGGCTGACCATTGCTGGCGAAGATGGCAAGGTGTTCATCTGGGCTGCAAGTAATGTCTGAATCAGCCCAGTACCGCTTAAAGAGGACATATGGCATAGTTGTCACCTGGGAGCCGGAGTCCAGTAGGGTGTTCAAAGGGAAGACACCGATCACGACGGGCAGGACCGGCCGTCCTCCCACGTACTTGTCTTGCCAACTGTGGGGGCCTGGACATCTTACTTCTGGGGGTTGGCCCTCTGCCCCAGGGGTTGCTCATTTATATTACAGAATCTTGCGATGTGTACCACCTTGTTGCAGCGGCGACTGATAGGTTGGCCGTCCTGGTCGTAGCAGTCGTTGTTTCTCCCTCTGGTCGGTGGGATTCTCCTTTGTCGTCGCCGCGGGACGTCATCTGGACTGGAGGCCAGCTGAATCTTCTTCTTTGGGGCCTCTTGCATGGACTGAACAGTTTGTAAATGTAGGTCTGCAGAAGAGTCATTATCTTTGCTTGGTGTGTCGGCCTCAACGGGGACCCGGGGAAAGAATGCTGTATGCTGTTGGTATGTAATTGCTGGGTGCCTAGAGGGCACTGTGTCTCTAGGGTTTGATTCACGTAGCACCCGGTTGGCCCTATGCTTAAAGTGCGCAAAATCTAGATCAGGATTTTGTAGGGCCATTATGCGCAGCTGTGTCCTTTGAGTGTTAGACAGGAGTCCCTCAATAAACTGCTCAGTTAGCAATCTATCCTCATCGTGCACACTATCTGGGTCAGCCTGCTTTACAGCCCGTAGCGCCTCCTGTAGGTTAAGAGCATAGTCCCATATACTGTCCTGCACCCTTTGTTTACACCCAAAGAATCTCATTTTTATTTCTGCTGCGCCTTTTCTTTTGGTGCTGCCCACAATGACATGCCCCTCTCTTCCTGCGCACCATGAGACACAGTATCGGCTGCAATTTCACAGTTCACTTAAGTCTCTGGCATAGAGTACCCAGCTATGCCGGGCTCGGAATCCTGTTCGTGACGCCAAAATGGAGCGCCCACCAGGTACTGGGACGGTTCTTAAGGGGATGTGTCACAGCAGCAGTGACCCGATCCGTGGCCCTGGACGTGCAATGAAAATGATTATGAAAGGGGAAATAAAGTTTATAAGGGGTTAATTTGTGACACCATCTGTGGTACTTGGAAAAAAGGTGTTGGTCAATGCTGCTTGAAGAGACCGCTGGGGCTGATGGTGAGGCAGCAGAGTTGGTACAGCTCTCCACAAGTAGAGCTAAGTCTCTTGGCATTTATATTATAAAGATGGTGATGATGGATGTAATGCAGGGCAGGTGACACAGTAAATAACTCTGAGGACACATCAGGGCAACAGTTTCCTTTACCTTTTCTGGATGTTCTGAGATGCAGACCAGAGCACTGGTACAGGTGGAAATGGAGATCCAAGCAGCCTGGAAGCAATTTAGGATCCCCTAAGCCAGATGGTGTTGGAGACTTCCTTACTGCGCTGTTCTCTGAGGTCCTTGCTGCCTGAAGCTATGCTTAGTCCTCTGCTCCTTACTGTTCTTTAGTCCTTGCCTGTATGGCAGGCAGCTTGAGCCTTTTACAGGTGTCACTCCTTCGTCGTTGCTCTGGCTCTGGTATGTTGCTGTGCCTTCAGGTGTGTGATGGGGTCAGGAAACCTGCAGTCTTCTGCCCTCTGGATTTGTCTGCTGGGACTGCTGTACCTGTGCAGCCACGGACTCCGGTGTCAGGTGTCAAGCGCTCTTCCATGGGGTGAGCTTGGTCACAGCTCCATCCCCAGGCTTTCCTAAACTTCCAATTTCCTCTCTCTTCACTTTGCTCTCGGGACGAGCTCCTCACAGCTCCTGTCCCTTTTACAGACTCTCTCAGACTGACTAACACCACCTCCAGGCCAGAACTAATAAGGAAGCTTTACTGAAACCAGGTTTTGAGCTCCCCCTTCTGGCCTGGAGTCAGGAAAGGTGTTGTATTCTGGTGTTTTCTGGCTAGGGAAACTCTCCTTGCTTCCAGGCATGACATCACCCCCTGTGAGGGAGGCAATGCCACTGTGGCAACCGGACTCCTGGGGTGCCACATATACACAACCATACATACACATACAGGCATAAACATACAGGTATATATGTGGCGCCCCTGAGGCTCAGTCACCACAGAGGTACTGCACCTTCTCCTAAGGTGTAGTGCCCCACCATCCAGGTAAGGTGGGAACTCCTTTCTACACTCCAACAATCGCACCCCACACAACAGGGTAGTTCTGCACAACCACATTGCGGCTCAGTGCTTAGAGAGTAGCAGAGCACCTCTGGTGGTTCCCTGCATGGAACACTGGATGTGCTGGGAGGTGGGTGGAGTTGAGATATATAAAAGAGGGGGTAAGTGTAGGATTACAGGTCAGTCAGTCAGGTTGAGTCTGACAGAAGGTCAGTGAGGAAGGAAGCCTCTCGGGAGGAGTGGGGATCCCTGGAAGAAGGGATGGAGGAAGGAGTGCTGAAGCTGCCTCAGTGATCTGAGCGAGCTGGCGCGGGAAAGGAACAGAAGGAGAAAGACGCAGAACTGCAACCTAAGCTTCCATAAGAGAGAGAAGGATCAGTGCGGAACGAAGGAGTAGGAGAACAGAGAGGAGACGTGGGTTAGAAGACGAGCCCTGCCTATAGGTTCTCAGCGCAAGGCCGGGGTCCGGTCCCCGAGGTTGTATGGACACTTATGGTTCTGCAGCAGACACCGGTGGAGTAGTTGACTGTAAATGCACTACTCCCAAATAAGACTTGGGGCACAACAGCAATTGAATAGAGAGCCAGGATTCTGGTGAAAGGAGTCCCCGAGAGAGGCTACAGCTGTCTGTCATACGAGTAGAGTTGTTAGGAACATCTGACAGGAGGAACTCCAGAGTACCACGGTACTGGAGATCTTCACAATTTAAGGCGCAATAGAGGAGTCGTTCAGGAAAGGTACATGTTGGCGGAGTGTTGGAGAGGAGCTTCCCATCTGGCCTGGAGGTTGGCTGAGTCTCTGACCCGGCGGACATGGCCTGGATGCAGGCACCTTTGTGTACCACAGACTGTGAGTAAAGCTTTGGAACTGCAGGCCTTGGTGTCCTCCATTCATTCTTGCGCCAACCCGCTCAGCACCACTATATCTGGGTACCATCCTTTACGCTGCCTGCGCCTTTCCACAACCATGACAACTACACTGCCCTGGGACACCAGCCCTGCCTGTGGAGGGCTATACCATCACTGCTGCATCCTACCATATGTCCCAGAGGATCTGTCTGCAGCGTCGGCTTAACACCTCCCTTGCGAGCACCACAAGTGGCGTCACGAACTATTCCATTCCATTAACTACAACTACATTCCGCCATTGACTTGGGCGCCCAGGGCCACGGTCCGGGTCACCGCTGCTGTGACACATCCCCCTGACACCGGCCTGGTACCGAGTACCCCGCAGCCCTGGGAGGGTGACCCATATACATACAGGCATATACACATACCATACATACTGCACATACACAT
Source organism: Dendrobates tinctorius (assembly GCF_039654945.1). Taxonomy (NCBI): domain Eukaryota; kingdom Metazoa; phylum Chordata; class Amphibia; order Anura; family Dendrobatidae; genus Dendrobates; species Dendrobates tinctorius. The sequence continues at coordinate 24,185,606 of NW_027361827.1, read as the reverse complement.
ACAACTATATACATACAGGTATATACATACACATGCAGCATATATATATATATATACATACAGCTCTGGCAACAATTAAGAGACCACCATATCAAAACCCTGTCATGGGCAACCCAAGCCCATTCTTCAGACCTGAACCCCATTGAAAACCTATGGAATGTAATCAAGAGGATGATGGATAGTCTTAAGCCATCAAACAAAGAAGTACTGCTTAAATTTTTGTGCCGTAAGCAGTGTGAAAGACTGGTGGCAAACATGCTAAGACGCATGAAAGCTGTTTATAAAAATCATGGTTATTCCACAAAATATTGATTTCTGAACTCTTCCCGATGTCAAACATTAGTATTGTTGTTTCTAAATGATTGTGAACTTGATTTCTTAGCATTATTTGAGGTCTGAAAGAACTGGGTTTTGTTTTTTTTTAATTTTGACCATTTCGCCTTTTAAGAAAAAAAACACAAAATTTACTGCTTGGAAATTTGGAGACATGTTGTCAGAAGTTTATAGACAAAAAGAACAATTTACATTTTACTCAAAAATATACCTATAAAGAGAAAAATCAGACAAACTGAACATTTTGAAGTCAACTTAATTTTTGCCAAAGCTGTATAATATGCATACATACACATACAGGAATTTAGATATTTAGATACACATACAAGTGTGTATATATATATATATATATATATTCATTATATATATATATATATATACACTGTATATACGTATACAGTTGTGCTCAAAAGCTTACATACACTGGCAGAATATTTGCTTTCTTGGCCTTTTTTCAGAGAATATGAATGATAACACCAAAACTTTTTCTCCACTCATGTTTAGTGGTTAGGTTGTCTTTTATTTTCAAACTACTATGTTTTCTCTTTTTAAATCATAATGACAACCCAAAATATCCAAATCACCATGATCAAAAGTTTACATACACCTGATAAGATGCACAGAAGTTGACACAAATGGGTTTTAATGGTACTAAAGGTAACATCCTCACCTGTGACCTGTGTGCTTGTAATCAGTGTGTGCATAAAAGCTGAGTGAGTTTCTGGAATCCAGACAGACTCTTGCATCTTTCATCCAGCCACTGACATTTCTGGATTGTGAGTCATGGGGAAAGCAAAAGAATTGTCAAAAAATCTACGGGAAAAGGTAGTTGAACTGTATAAGACAGGAAAGGGGTACAAAAATATATCAGAGGAATTGACAATGCCAGTCAGCAGCGTTCAAACTGTGATTAACAAATGGAAAATCAGGGGCTCTGTAAAAACAAAACCACGGTCAGGTAGACCAACAAAAAATTTCGTTCATAACTGCCCGGAAAATTGTTTGGGATGCAAAGAAAAACCCACAAATAACATCAGCTGAAATACTGGACTCTCTGAAAATTAGCGGTGTGGCGGCTATTTCAAGATGCATAATAAGGAGGCACTTGAAGAAAAATGGGCTGCATGATCGAGTGGCCAGAAGAAATCCTTTACTGCGCAAATGCCACAACATATCTTGCCTACAATACGCAAAAGAGCACAGAGACAAGCCTCAAAACTTCTGGAATAAGGTAATTTGGAGTGATGAGAAAAAAATTAAGTGTTTTGACTGCAACCATAAACGTTAAATTTGGAGAGAGGTCAGAAAGGCCTATGATGAAAGGAACACCATTCCTACTGTAAAGCACGGAGGTGGATCACTGATGTTTTAGGGATGTATGAACTACAAAGGCACAGGGAACTTGGTCAAAGTTGAGGTAAACATGAATGCAACACGTTATCGGCAAATACTAGAGGCAAATTTGCAATCATCAGCGTGGAAGCTACGCATGGGACGTACTTGGACGTTCCAACATAACAACAGTCCAAAACACAAAGCCAAGTCGACCTGTCATTGGCTACAGCAGAACAAAGTGAAGGTTCTGGAGTGGCCTTCTCAGTCTCCTGACCTCAGTTTCATTGAGCCACTCTGGGGAGATCTCAAGTGCACAGTTCATGCTAGACAGCACAGGAATTTACAGAAACTGGAGGCTTTTTGCCAAGAAGAGTGGGCAGCTTTACCATCTGAAAAAAAAAAGAACCTCATCCACAACTACCACAAAAGTCTTCAAGCTGTCATTGATGTTAGAGGGGGCAATACATGGTATTAAGAAATGGGGTATGCAAACTTTTTATCAGGGTCATTTGGATGTTTTGAGTTGTCATTATGATTTAAAAAGAGAAAACACAGTAGTATGACAATAAGTGACTTCACCCAACCACTAACCATAAGTGGAGAAAATTTTGTGTTGTTATCATTCATATTCTTAGAAAAAAAGGCCAAGAAAGCAAAAATTCTGCTGGGGTATGTAAACTTTTGAGCATAACTGTGCATATATACAGTACAGACAAAAAGTTTGGACACACCTTCTCATTCAAAGAGTTTTCTTTATTTTCATGACTATGAAAATTGTAGATTCACTCTGAAGGCACCAAAACTATGAATTAACACATGTGGAATTATATAATTAACAAGAAAGTGTGAAACAACTGAAAATAGGTCTTATATTCTAGGTTCTTCAAAGTAGCCACCTTTTGCTTTGATTACTGCTTTGCACACTCTTGGCATTCTCTTGATCAGCTTCAAGAGGTAGTCACCGGAAATGGTCTTCCAACAGCCTTGAAGGCGTTCCCAGAGATGCTTACCACTTGTTGGCCCTTTTGCCTTCACTCTGCGGTCCAGCTCACCCCAAACCATCTCGATTGGGTTCAGGTCTGGTGACTGTGGAGGCCAGGTCATCTGGCGTAGCACCCCATCACTCTCCTTCTTGGTCAAATAGCCCTTACAGAGCCTGGAGGTGTGTTTGGGGTCATTGTCCTGTTGAAAAATAAATGAGGGTCTAACTGAATGCAAACCAGATGGAATAGCATGCCGCTGCAAGAAGCTGTGGTAGCCATGCTGTTTCAGTATGCCTTCAATTTTGAATAAATTTCCAACAGTGTCACCAGCAAAGCACCCCCACACCATCACACCTTCTCCTCCATGCTTCATGGTGGGAACCAGGCATGTAGAGTCCATCCGTTCACCTTTTCTGTGTCGCACAAAGACACGGTGGTTGGAACCAAAGATCTCAAATTTGGACTCATCAGACCAAAGCACAGATTTCCACTGGTCTAATGTCCATTCCTTGTGTTCTTTAGCCCAAACAAGTCTCTTCTGCTTGTTGCCTGTCCTTAGCAGTGGTTTCCTAGCAGTTATTTTACCATGAAGGCCTGCTGCACAAAGTCTCCTCCTAACAGTTGTTGTAGAGATGTGTCTGCTGCTAGAACTCTGTGTGGCATTGACCTAGTCTCTAATCTGAGCTGCTGTTAACCTTCGATTTCTGATGCTGGTGACTCGGATGAATTTATCCTCCGCAGCAGAGGTGACTCTTGGTCTTCCTTTCCTGGGGCGGTCCTCATATGAGCCAGTTTCTTTGTAGCGCTTGATGGTTTTTATCACTGCACTTGGGGACACTTTCAAAGTTTTCCCAATTTTTCGGACTGACTGACCTTCATTTCTTAAAGTAATGATGGCCACTCGTTTTTCTTTACTTAGCTGCTTTTTTCTTGCTATAATACAAATTTTAACAGGCTATTCAGTAGGACTATCAGCTGTGTATCCACCAGACTTCTGCACAACACAACTGATGGTCCCAACCCCATTTACAAGGCAAGAAATCCCACTTATTAAACCTGAAAGGGCACACCTGTGAAGTGAAAACCATGTTCGGTGGCTACCTCTTGACGCTCATCAAGAGAATGCCAAGAGTGTGCAAATCAGTAATCAAAGCAATAGGTGGCTACTTTGAAGAACCTAGAATATAAGACATATTTTTAGTTGGTTCACACTTTTTTGTTAATTATATAATTCCACATGTGTTAATTCATAGTTTTGATCCCTTCAGAGTGAAACTACAATTTTCATAGTCATGGAAATAAAGAAAACTCTTTGAATGAGAAGGTGTGTCTAAACTTTTGGTCTGTACTGTATATATATATATATATCTATTTATAGATATATATACACACACACATATATATATTCAGCTCTGGCAAAAATTAAGAGACCACTGCAAAATTTTCAGTTTTTTCGATATTTCTCTTTATAGATATATTTTTGAGTAAAATGTAAATTGTTCTTTTATTCTAAACTATTGACAACATGTCTTCGAATTTCCAAGCACTAAATTTTGTATTTATTTTCAGAAAATGAGAAAGTGTTAACCCCTTTACCCCCAAGGGTGGTTTGCACGTTCATGAACGGGCCAATTTTTGCAATTCTGACCACTGTCCCTTTATGAGGTAATAACTCTGAAATGCTTCCATGGATCCCACTGATTCTGACATTGTTTTCTCGTGACATATTGTACTTCATGTTAGTGGTAAAATGTCATTCAAATAACTTTATTATTTGTGAAAAAAATGGAAATTTGGGAAAAATTTGGAAAATTTCGCAATTTTCCAACTTTGAATATTTATGCCCTTAAATCACAGAGATATGGCACACAAAAAACTTAAGGCCGGGGTCACACTAGAGAGGAATACGGACGAGTGAGAGGCGTTAAAAGCACGCATTACACACGGACAAATGATTCTCTATGGGGCAGCTCCCAACAGCCGTTTAATTCTCGCCCGTATTCTACAGTCCGTGCCAAATGCAGCATGCTGCGATTGTCAGTGTACTACGCCCGTAGAACGCCAATGCAAGTCTATGGGTGCGCAAAAAAACGGATTGCATATGGACCACACGTGTGACTTGCGAGTAATATGCAGTTCTTTTGGCAGGTGACAGGAAATGGGCCAATCCATCATCAGGAAGCTTAGACATGCAAATGAGCTCAAAAAGCGCTCCAGACATCCAGGAAGTACACCTCCACGGAGTCCTGCAGCGTCATGGCGCCATATTTTCTCAATGTGGAGATGCTGATTGTCTTAGTGCAGGAGCGGCCAGAAATCTGGGACCAACGTGATGCCCATTATGCCAACCGGGCAAGAAAGGAGGCGTCATGGAGGCGCATATGTCGCCAGATGTTCCCCAATTTTGTTGATCGGCCACGTGAGGAGCAGCAGTACAACACAAAAACTGTTTAAAATTACCTCACTTCAAAAAATGCATTTAGAATCAGCACCCCCCTTCCTGTGCTTGTACTTTTTGCCTCATGAGGCAGGTAGATTTTGATGTGACCCATGGTCTTACACTGCCACAATTTGGCCCAGCCCACAAGCTCCTCATCCTCCTAGCCAACCAAGTTATTAAGTGTAGTTACTTGATACATTAACTATTGTGTCCCTGTGTATCTGGAATGGATGCCCCAATTATATATGCCACCCTGGGTAGAAAGCACTGGGGAGTGCTTTCTACCCTGGATGCCCCAATTATATATGCCACCCTGGGTAGAAAGCACATCCCAGAATGCCACATGCCTAGGCTACTGGTAGCAAATTTGACCTATCAAATATGTAAAATTGAGAATATTTCCTGTCACATTGCAGTGGAAGATGTGATGAGACGCTGGCGCAGCATCTGCGACCAATACAGGCGGGAACGTCAGCAGCGGTCCAGGAGTGGTGATGCGGGCCATATAAAGAGGAAATACATCTATTATGACTGCCTCTCCTTCCTCGCTCCTATTCTGGATCTGAGACCGTAAGTAGATACCTCACACCACATTACACAGATGCTTTACAGGGCCAAAAAAACTGATCTATTTTTGGCTCTCTTCTATTTCATAACAGAAATCAGACCAACCTTACGGAGAGAGGAACTGGCTCAGATACCGAGCCCATCATAGATCCTGGGTCTGTAGGGGATGAGGTGGCTGGCCCATCTTCTCCCCCTCCAAGAAGCATGGGTGAAGATTCCTTTCAGGAAAACCCAGTGCCTGCGCCACAAACCCCACCACCAGGACCACATCCACAAGCAGGACCATCTGCTGCTGCACCATTAGCCTTACAGGAGGAGCAGGGCAACATGAGCAGCAGCCCAACTGGCCAGATTCGGGGCTCCCCACAGTCTGCTGGACCATTCCGGCGAGGAAGAAGAAGGCACCATATCCCTGCCCAAGACACACGTACCAATGTGGACCCAGGGGTACTGAACTATCTGGCTAGAGTCAATAATGATGATGGCGAGGAGGCATACTCACGCAGCCTGGCCTATTATCTTCGTGCCCTTTCCCGTGAGGTGAGGCTCCGTATTCGAGGATGTTTTCAGATCCTGCTTGATGCAAGCACACACCCCATATGAGTTATTTGAATATCTGGAGAGGTGGCAGCTTTCACCCAGAATCTAATGCGCCTTAGACACCCCACACACATGCTTGCTCAAGCAGGCTCTGAGGATCCTCAAATACGTGGGCCTACACCTCACCCCCTTCCTCGCCCTACCTAACATTTCCAACAGCAGCCGCATATGTCTGGCTCTAGCCAACCTCACCAATATGGCCATTTGTTCCCACCCAGTGTTGGAGGCTGGTCCCAACCTGGTTGGGGACGACATGGCTATATTGGTGGGTATGAGATACGGGCCTACCAGACCCAACAAGAGGCCCCTGTCCAGTATCACTCTGGCCAGTACCAACCACAATACCAGGAGGCAGTACACTACCCACATCATGGGCAACAGTATACCCCCACACAGGGCGATGGCCAAGTTGGGCAAAGTAGCCAGCAGCAAACACAGGCTGGTCTTCCACCTTCTCCTCCCCTGACGTACCAAAATTTATAATATTGCCATTTTGTTATTGCCTAGTGGTATTTTGTTTGTTTTATATGTTCGAAAATGTTAAGTGTACCCAATTTTCACATCTGCACAAAGGCCAATTTGGCCCATTGCCACATTTCTCATATGGCAATAATATGTTTTGCTTGAAAAAAAAAAAAAATGCAAAAGTAAACATTTGTCTACTACATTTTACGTCTCTGTCTCAATTCAAAAAAACGGTGTCAGCATACTAACATACGCTTACCAATGCAACTAAACAGTCATAGAATCATAAGGGGTTTAAATACATATATTTAGACAGACATAAACCAAAAAAATATAACATAGACATAGCATGCTCTTGCCAAGAAGTTTCCCCCTCAGGTGACATAAAGTAATTTGTGAAAATATCACGCACTTTGAGCCCAGAGAGTGGTCTACGTTGAGGGTTGATAGGTGGTCTTGCCCTACGCACATTGTCCGACCCACGCACAACACCAGCAGAGGAGGAACAATCATGTATCCTGGTGAAGTTATGAAGAACCACACAGGCTTTAACAACTTCATTAACATTTTTTCACTCTGCTGAATGGCAGACTGGAGTACCCGCCATTTGGCACAAAGAATGCCAAAGGAACACTCCACCAGTCGCCGAGCACGTGATAGGCGCAAGTTAAAAATTCTGCGCCGGTGGTCCAGGTTGCGCCGGGGATATGGCCTCATGACATGCGCATTAACTGAAACGCCTCATCTGCCACAAGGACATAAGGGACTGATTCTTGAGTGGAGCCTGGTAGCTGGCGTGGTGGTGGTAGATCCAACTGGTTGTTGCGTAACCGCCGACCCACCATAATGGAAGTATTGAAGATTCTAGAGTCTCCCGTCCTTCCATAGGCCCCAATGTCAACAATTATAAACTTGTATTGAGGGTTGGCCAGAGCCAACAATACAACAGAAAAGTATTGTTTATAATTGAAGAATTGGGAGCCAGAGTTCGGTGGCTTATGCACCCGGATATGTTTGCCATCAAGGGCCCCAATACAATTAGGAAACTGGCATTCCTCCTCAAAGTCCCTTGATGTCCTCATCCTGAGCTGGGGCATGACGAGTTGATTTAGTCTTGACCATATTTCACTACATTTCGACCTGACTATGCCAGAAATGGTAGATCTTCCAATGAGAAACTCATGGTGGAGGGTGGCATAAGACAGGCCAGTGGACAGGAAGCTGAAGAACAACAGAAATGTAACATTTTAGAATGCACAAATTAACAAAACACCAGGTACATACATACCAAACTTGTTAATAATTCAGATCTACTAACACACATATATTTGGTCGCACAATGACTAAGTGATATTCAGTACATATTACACATAACATTCTGGTCTGTAAGTTTAAATGTATCTGGAATAATATGAGGGCATTAAACTTAGTCCAAGAAGCAAAAAATATATACTTTAGGCAACACATCATGAACATAGAGAATGTGGTTGTGTAGTACATACCGTAATGTGAGTAGAAGTCGCTCCTCTGCAGATATAGCTTTGCGCATCCTTGTGTCCTGAAAGGTTATTCCAGGGTGCACTGTATCCAAGAGTAGATCAAATGTTGCAAGGCTCATGCGACAGTATTGGTAGAATTTTTCCGGATGTTCCCGCAGAGAAGAATAGAGGCGGTGAAAATGACCTCTTGTAAGTCGTTGCCTCAAAAGTGGATGGACCCACATGCGTCTCCTCCTCCGCGGATCCACTATCACTGGGTATGATTGACCAAAGCGGCGTGACAAAAGCCAGTTGAAGAAAACCTGCTCAGCTGTGTTGAAACTCAGACTGTCTGCCATGTTGCACATACAACAGCAACACACCTAGTCAAGGCAAGGACACAAATGGACAGAATGGAGGCAGCCACCTGTTCCTGAGCCAATAAATAGGGTTCAGGCTAATGATTTAAATAGCAGGCCTCAAAACCGTTAAATGTCCATTTTGCAAGCCTGCGAGAAAATCTCGCCATACGGATGCCATACAGATTACATACGGATTACATACGGATGCTGACATGCGCAAAATATGCGACCACACCTTGCTTATGGATGACATACGAAGCACTATTTAGGGGTCTTTCATCCGTGTTACGCATGTAAACTTCGGACCGTATTTTGCGCTGGTTAGTGTGACCCCGGCCTAATAAGTAACATTTCACATATGTTTACCTTACATCAGCACAATTTTGGAACCAAATTTTTTTTTTTGTTAGGAAGTTATAAGGGTTCAAAGTTGACCAGCGATTTCCCATTTTTGCAACACCATTTTATTTTAATGGACCACATCACATTTGAAGTCACTTTGAGGGGTCTATATGATAGAAAATACCCCAAAGTGACACCATTCTAAAAACTGCACCCCTCAAGGTGCCCAAAACCACATTCAAGAAGTTTATTAACCCTTCAGGTGCTTCACAGGAATTTTCCCCAAAAAATTACTTCAGGTCCAATTTTTTTTATTTTACCAAGGGTAACAGGAGAAATTGGACTGCAAAAGTTATTGTGCAATTTGTCCTGAGTACGCTGATACCTGATATGTGGGGGGAACCACTGTTTCGGAGCATGGCAGAGCCCAGAAGGGAAGGAGCGCCGTTTGACTTTTTCAGTGCAAAATTGGCTGGAATTCAGATCGGACGCCATGTCACGTTTGGAGAGCCCCTGATGTGCCTAAACAGTGGAAATTCCCCACAAGTGACCCCATTTTGGAAACTAGACCCCCCCAAGGAACTTATCTAGATATGTGGTGAGAACTTTGAACCCACAAGGGCTTCACAGAAGTTTATAACGTACAGTGGTACAATTAAAAAATCATATTTTTTCCATAAAAATGATCTTTTCACCCTCAAATTTAATTTTTCCAAGAGTAACAGGACCACAAAAGTTATTGTGCAATTTGTCCTGAGTACTCTGATACCCCATATGTGGGGGTAAACCACTATTTGGGTCCATGGCAGAGCTCGGAAGGAAAGCAGCACCATTTGACTTTTATTGCTGGAATTGAGATCGGGCGCCATGCTGCGTTTGGAATGCCCCTGATGTGCCTAAACAGTGGAAACCCCCCACAAATGACCCCATTTTGGAAACTAGTCCCCCTAAGGAACTTATCTAGATGTGTGGTGAGCACTCTGAACCCCCAAGGGTTTCACAGAAGTTTATAACGCCTGGGCGTGAAAATAAAAAAATAATTTTTTCCACAAACATGATCTTTTAGTCCCCAATTTTTTTATTTTCCCAAGAGTTTGTAAAGCCCCTGATGTGCCTAAGCAGTGGAAACCCCCCCACAAATGACACCAATTTGGAAACTAGACCCCCCAAGGAACTTATCTAGATGTGTGGTGAGAACTTTGAACCTCCCAGGGCTTCACAGAAGTTTATAACGTACAGTCGTAAAATTAAAAAATCACATTTTTTCCACAAAAATTATCTTTTAATCCCCAATTTTTACTTTCCCAAGGGTAACAGAACCCTAAAAGTTATTGTGCAGTTTGTCCTGAGTACGCTGATACCCCACATGTGGGGGTAAACCACTATTTGGGCGCATGGCAGAGCTCGGAAGGGAAGCAGCGCCATTTGACTTTTTTGGCTGGAATTGAGATTGGAAGCCATGCTGCGTTTGGAAAGCCCCTGATGTGCCTAAACAGTGGAAACCCCCCACAAATGACCCCATTTTGGAATCTAGTTCCCCTAAGGAACTTATCTAGATGTGTGGTGAGCACTCTGAACCCCCAAGGGTTTCACAGAGGTTTATAACGCCCGGGCGTGAAAATAAAAAAATCATTTTTTCCACAAACATGATCTTTTAGTCCCCAATTTTTTTATTTTCCCAAGAGTAACAGGAGAAAATGGACCCCAAAAGTTGTCCAATTTGTCCTGAGTTCGCTGATACCCCATATGTGGGATAAAGCTACTGTATGGTGTCCTGAGTATGCTGCTACCCCATATGTGGGAGAAAACTACTGTATGGGCACACGTCAGGGCTCGGAAGGGAAGTAGTGACGTTTTGGAATGCAGACTTTGATGGAATGGTCTGCGGGTGTCATGTTGCCTTTGGAGAGCCCCTGGTGTTCCTAAACAGTGGAAACCCCCCACAAGTGACCCCATTTTGGAAACTAGACCCCCTAAGGAACTGATCTAGATGTGTGGTGAGCACTTTGAACCCCCAAGTGCTTCACAGAAGTTTATAACGCCCGGGCGTGAAAATAAAAAAAATCAAATTTCTTTTCCACAAAAATGATATTTTTGCCCCCAATTTTTTATTTTCCTAAGGTAACAGGAGAAATTGGACCCCAAAAGTTGTTTTGCAATTTGTCCTGAGTAGCCTGATACTCCATATGTGGGGGTAAAACACTGTTTGTGCGCATGGCAGAGCTTGGAAAGGAAGGAGCACCATTTGACTTTTTCAACGCAGAATTGGCTGGAATTGAGATCAGACGCCATGTTGCGTTTGGAGAGCACCTGATGTGCCCAAACAGTGGAAACCCCCCCATTTCTAACTGCAACCCTAACCCCAACAGACCCCTAACCCTAATCTCAGCCCTAACCCTAGCCCTAACCTTATCCCTAGCCCTAACCCTAGTCCTAACCCTAACCCTAATGAGAAAATGGAAATAAATACATTTTTTTAATTTTATTATTTTTCCCTAACTAAGGGGGTGATAAAGGGAGTTTGATTTACTATTTATAGCAGGTTTTTATGTTTGGCAGCGGTCATACGCTTAACCCCTTCATGACAGCCAATACGTATATTTACTGACCTGAGATATAAGGGAATATCATCCCCATACAGGTGGCAATCCAGCAGCTGTCGGCTGTCCACTATATCTGACAACTTGCTGTATCACAAATGATCGGTGTTGGCACCATCCATATCTGTTTAACCCCTTAGTTGCTGCTGTCAAAAGTGACTACATCAAATAAATGGTTAATAGATTATGGGGGCTTGCACTTTAATCTAATTGACACACCGAGATCATGATTGTGTGGTCCTGATGTTTGCCATAGCATTTCATGGCCAAATAGCGGCCTTAGAGTCTGCCGGCTACAGCGGCCAGTCCAGAAGTTAATGACATTTAGGTGGTAAACAAACACTTTTTTATTCCGGCTATTCCACTTTGCATTAATTCCTGAAAATCACCTGAAGGGTTAATAAACTACCTGACAGCAGTTTTCAATATGTCAGGGGGTGCAGTTTTTAAAATGATATCATGTTTGGGGTTTTCCAGTACATAGCACCCTTAAAGTCACTTCAAACTTGGATAGGTCCCTCAAAAAAATAAATTTTGTAAATTTCCTTGAAAAAATGAAAAACTATTGCTACATTTTTAAACCTCCTAAAAGGCTAACAAAATAAATTAACGTTTTAAAAATGGTGCAAGCAGGCATGAGGGAAATGTTATTTATTAATGTTTTTCTCTGGTATGACTATCTGGATTAAAGGGATAATCATTCAAAGTTTGAAAATTGCAATTTTTTTTTACATTTTTGTCAAGTTTCTAATATTTTTTATAAATAAACAGAAAACATATCAACATAAATTTACCATTATCATAAATTATAATGTGCCACGAAAAAACAGTCTCAAAAGCAATGGGATTTGTTGAAGCATTCCAGAGTTATGACCACATAAAGTGACATTGGTCATAATTTAAAAAAATTGGCCCGGCCACAAAGGGGTTAAAGACGCTTTTAATTGTAAAAATAGTTTTTGTATCACCACATTTTGAGAGCTATAATTTTTTCATATTTTGACCCACCGAGTCATGTGAGGTCTTATTTTTTGCGGGACGAGTTGACGTTTTTATTGGTATCATTTTCGGGCACGTGACTTTTTTGATCGCTTTTTATTCCGATTTGAACAAAAACCAGCATTTCAAGAATTTCTTTTGGGGGGTGCGTTCACACCGTTCCGCGTGTGGTAAAATTGATACGGTGGTTTTATTCTTCGGGTCATACGATTACAGCGATACCTCATTTATGTCTTTTTTTATGTTTTGTCGGTTTTATGCAATGAAAACAATTTTATATAAAAAATAATTACTTTTGCATCGCTTTATTCTGCGAGCTATAACTTTTTTATTTTTTCACTGATGACGCTGTATGATGCTCGTTTTTTGCGGGACAAGATGATGTTTTCAGCGGTACCATGGATATTTATATCCGTCTTTTTGATTGCGCGTTATTGAACTTTTGTTCGGCGGTATGATAATAAAGCATTATTTTTTGCTTTGTTTTTTATTTTTTTATTTTTTAAGGGGTTCGCTAAAGGGGTTAATTAAATGGGACAGTTTTAATGGGGCAGGTCGTTATGGACGCGGCGATACTAAATATGTGTACTTTTATTGTTTTTTTTTATTTCCAAAAAATGAATTTATTAGGGAATATTTTTCTTTTATTTATTTATCGATTTTTTTGTGAATTATTTTTACACTTTTTTTTTTAACTTTATTATACTGTCCCAGGGGTGACATCACTGTCATGTGTGAGATCGCTGATCTGACAAATCACAGATCGCTATGACAGATCAGCGATCTCACACAGGCACTGCACAAGGCTTCCTCATGCCTGCGCTTTGCAGGCACTGAGGAAGCCGGCTCCCTGCAGGCCCCCGAAGGTCCCCGCCGCCATATTGGATCCGGGGACCTGCAGGGAATGAGGACCTTGGAGCAGCGCAGCACATCGCGCTGCTTCGGGGGGCTCAGGGAAGCACGGAGGGAGCCCCCTCCCTGCCGATGCTTCTCTAAACCCCCCGGTACACTGCGATTGTGTTTGATCGCAGTGTGTCAGGGGTTAACGTGTCGGGGGCGGTCCATGACTGCCCCTGACACATAGTGAGCGCCGCTGATCGCTATGACGTACTATCCCGTCCATTGGCATAGGGGCCCTGGTCCCATGGACGGGATAGTACGTCAGATGTCAGAAAGGGGTTAAAATAACAAAAAAAGCAATGCTTGCAGACCTCAAATAATGCTAAGAAAGCAAGTTCATAATCATTTAGAAATAACAGTACTAATGTTTTAACTCAGGAAGAATTCAGAAATCAATATTTTGTGGAATAACCATGAATTTTAATCACAGCTTTCATGCGTCTTGGCATGCTTTCCACCAGTCACCCTGCTTTTGGGTGACCTTTTTGCCACTCCTCGTACAAACATTTAAGCAGTTCTTCTTTGTTTGATGGCTTGTGACTATCCATCTTCCTCTTAATTACATTCCAGAGGTTTTCAATGGGGTTCAGGTCTGGAGATTGGGCTGGTCACGACAGGGATTTGATGTAGTGGTCCATTCATTCACATATTGACCTAGCTGTGTGGCATGGTGCATTGTCCTGCTGGAAAAACCAGTCCTCATAGTTGGGGAACGTTGCCTGAGCAGAAGGAAGTGGCTTGACACAAGGAATGCGACACTTGTACCCCATGTCCTGGATATGTATGTCTGTGTGTCGTGGATCTTGAAGCAATGTCTCCAGCAGCAGTCCACTCCTTGTGAATCTTCTCCAAATTTTTGAATGGCCTTTTCTTAACAATACTTTCAAGGCTGCGGTTATGCCGGTTGCTTGTGCACCTTTTCTACCACACATTTTTTCATTCCACTCAACTTTCCATTAATATGCTTGGATACATCACACTGTGAACAGCGAGTTTCTTTAGCAATGACCTTTTGTGGCTTACACTCCATGTGGAGTGTGTCCATGACTGCTTTCTGGACATCTGTCAAGTCAGCAGTCTTCCCCATGATTGTGGAACCTATTGAAACAAACTAAACAAACTAAGGGACCTTTTTAAACGCTTAGGAAGCCTTTGCAGGTGTTTTTGTCAATTATTCTAATTTACTTAGATCATGACTTTTGGATTTTCATTGGCTGTAACCCATAATCATCAAAGCCTCTTTATTTTCTATCACCCATTTGTGTGTACCTTTTTAAAAACGTGTATCATCTGTCTTTCTCTGGTACAGATATAGAAAATGACATTACAAAACTTCTCCTACACTTCCAATGTTCCAAAGGGAACCTGTCACACAAAAAAATGCTATTAACTTGCAGATATGGGGTTAAGGATAGTAACGCTATTAATCTGCAGATTAACCTCATATCTGTATGTTAACAGTGTTTTTTATGGTGACAGGTTCCCTTTAAACATGCACTTTTTCATAAAGCCATAGACTTTGTCATCTGTGCTGCAAAAAAAACCTTACGTCTTCATGAGGTTCACATGGATATATGGTCCCTGTAAAGAGTCCCATAGGTTACAATGGGTGCATGTGGAATCCGTGAAGAAAAACTGATACAACACTACCAGAAACACTGACATATAAAGGGTGCCCTAATGTGACATAGTTGCGTCACATTGCAAGAAGGCGTCATTTCACTTGTCTTTTCCTAAACATGGAAAGCCAAATGGAATTCCCTAACATGTATGAGAACCAACGCTTATAGACCGGGGCGGATTAGGAGAGCCAGGGACCAAAGCAGTATAGAAGACATAGGTCCCCCAGGTACCCGATGCATCATGTGACATGTCACAAGATCCCCTTTGATGGGTCATGTGTGTAACACACAGGTGTTCTGGTGCACATCTGCCACGAAAATTTTTTTCTTATGTACAGCACTATGCATAACATAGCGCTCTACATAATAGAGCAGGCGTGGGAGAATAATTTTCCAAAGAGGCCAAATGAGAGATCATGACTGTTGGGTACGCTGCACCAATAGACTGAAAAAATTTTGTTCAATATTGGCATATTAATTATAATTATTTTTATATTAATTGTATTACTTAATACTAAGCAAAATTAAGTATGCCAACATCAACCTATATACAGTATGAGCGCCCACATAGCCCCCTATATACAATATTAGCCTCTACACAGCCCTCTCAATCAACAACCAAAGCGATCAACCAATGTGGCCCTTATACTTATAAGCAATAAGCCCATACATACAGTATGAGCACCCATATAGTCTCCTATATACGGTATGAGCCTGCACACAGTCCCCTACATACAGTGAGTCCTCATGCAGTCCCCTACATACAGTATGAGTCCCCATTTAGCCCCCATATACAGTATGAACCCACACATAGTTCCTTATATACAGTATGAGCCAGCACATAGCTCCCTAGATACAGTATGAACCTCAAAATAGCCTCCTAAACACAGTATGAGCCCCCACATAGTGTCCTATATACAGTATGAGCCCCCACATAGCCTCCTATATACAGTATAATCCCACATATAGCCCCCTCTATAAAGTATAGGCCACTACATAGCCTCCTATATACAGTATTACCACCATATAGCCTCTTCTTTGAATCCCCAAGGCTTGCTGGACAAACCTCTGTACCTAACACTTCCCCCACCTTCTCTAGGGCCTCCACCTGTGCCATCTACCTCTCCCTTAATCTGACATGCAATCCAACTGTGCAGATAGAATACCCCCACCTCTGTACCATGCAGCAATGGCTCACCGCAATAAGGCAATGTTCAAATTAATATGCCTTTGAGATTGCAGTCACCAAGCTCAAAAGTTGAGGACAGCTATCATGGCCGAGTTTGAGCAATGTCTGTCTGCACAGAATCTGAAGCCAGGGAAGGTCGTGTGCGATAACGGTGCAAACCTAGTAGCGGCCCTTCACCGAGGCAACCTCACACACGTGCCTTGCATGGCTCACATCGTAAACCTGGTGGTGCAGTAATTTCTCTGCCACTATCCTGGCCTGGATGCGCTGCTGCAGAAAGCATGGTTGCTGTGTGCTCCCTTCCGACAATCGTACCTCGTAGGTTAATGGCTTACATTGCTACAGAGGTCTTTCGGTTTCCTGGTTAACCATTTGATTTGCGATGTTTAAACATGGTGGAATTCCACTCCACACATGTTGCAGCGACTGTGACAGCAGCAACAAGCCCTGGTGCAGTATGTCCTTTTGCATAGCCTGGGCCAACGCAGTACAGATGTGGTGCAAATCATGCTTGCAGAGTGGGCACAGATGAAGGACCTCTACACCCTTCTACACAGTTTTGAAATGGCTACTAAGAAGGTTAGCGCTGACAATGCCATCATCAGCATCACTATTCCAGTCATCTACATGCTGGAGTACACTTTGAATAGTCTGTGTTAGGAGGTGGTGGTCCAGAGCAAGAGGTGGAAGCAGAGGAGAATGCGGAAGGGATAACAATATCTGTAAGTTCCGGACTGTTGTTGAACAGGTGGGTGCCATGGGAGTGTCTTACAGTGATCGAGGGTGGCTCATGGTACCAGACAAAGTGTTAGTGAAGTTGCAGGAGCCAAGTAACAAATGGAGGAGGACGAGATGATGGATGTGCAACAGTCAGCAGATGAAGAGAATAATGATCCCCTCTCTGTTGTCTATGGTTGGCGAGAAGGGATGGAGTGTTACCCTGCTACCAACACACCATGGACTTGGACTTCATGGAAGCACTTGACACATGAGCGCCTTCTTGCTGCACTATTTTCAACATCAGTAGTAAAAATTCCAGCACCAAAAGGTTGCACTCCAACGAACTTTATTCCAAAATCTTCATATAAATCATGGACAACCGACAGCAAAAAAAATGGCAGAGATAGCAGAAGTCCAAGACACCGGTTTACGTTTACATCTGTGCGCTTATTTAAACCAGTGGGATGGGCGATCTCCATCATCAGGATCCAATGGGTTTCTCGGCTAAGATGTTTTGTTGCCAAGCTCCGCCCCTTTTGGGCTTACTGACCCTTCTATTCTGAAAAACTGAAAACCGCTCAAATCACGACCGTGCACTTGATAAAAATGTTTCGATACATTAGAGGGAGACCCCTCATCCCACCGGTTTAAATAAATGCACAGATGTAATATTGTTTTATTAGTAATGTCCACTGTCCTTTTGACTGTGTATAATGACAGCATCATATTGTAAGTTTTAAGTTTGTATTTTTGCACTGGTAAAAAATTTTAATTTTTGTGGGTGTACAAAATTTGAACCACATGATGAGGGCGGGTTTTTTTTGAATCCTTGGTTAATTTAAAACCTTGACTCATTGGTATAGCACTAGGTTATGTCTAAGGGGCATATTTAGCACTGAAACGCATAAATCGGTGTCTGGGACCTCTGCTATCTCTGCTATTGTTTTTGATTTGTTGTCCATGTTTTTATATGAATATTTTGGTATAAAGTTTTGTTGTAGTGCTACCTTTTGGTGCTAGATGTTTTACTACTGATTAGATTTTACTGGGATGGCAGCCATGCACAAAGTGGACAGGTGATCTGAAAAAGACTGTTTTATTCACTATCTTCAACATGATGCACATATTCTTAGGGTTAGAAATAGTGCTGACTACTGGGTTGCCACTCTTTTAGATCTATGCTGCAAGAATACATTTATCCAGATGCTCCCCTCCAGAAAGGGATGTGTGCATGCTGGAGTATCAAAACATGCTTGTAGACAAGCTTAAGAGTGGTTTTCCCCAAGACAGCAATCAGCGTGCATCCTAGTTTTAGTTATCCAACCCTATCAACGTCAAGGCGTCATTGCAAAAACATTAGCAGCAGCAGCAGTGTAAGTGGTATAAGCAACTTCTATGAGTCGTTTCACACATTATTTAGACTAGCCTGTGCATTAGCAGAACAGAGTTTAAGTCTGACACGTTGTGAATGACTGGAGAAGATGGTGCTGGAGTATCTGGAGCTCAATATCACTGCCATTAGGGGGGATGGAATCTTTTGCATTTTGGTCTTTTAAAATGGAAGAGTGGCCTAAGCTCGCCTGTCACGCTTTGGAGGTTTTGTCATGCCCCGCAGCCACGTGTCTTAAGCATGTGGTGTCCTGACAGATAAGTGCATCCGGCTGTCCCCTGAAAGTGTAGGCTGCCTAACTTTTATCAAAATGAACAAGTCATGGATCTCCAATGACTTTTGCACTCCAGTCATACTGGGCAGACTAGGCAATGGTGTCTTTTTTAGTGTCATGCATTGGTCTTACGTTATTGCAGTCTGTGGCATCTTTGTGGTGTCTTCTGTGTTGCACAGCTTGCACAGCTTCTGGATACCCACAGTTGCAGTAGAAAACTTCAGAGAGCAGATTACATGGGATAACAAGCTTTTGCTTCTCAGAATATGAGGTAAAGGAAAAATGCACAGTCATTCAGCATTGCATCAGGAAGAAGTAACAAAACTGAAAGCACAAGAGAGACTTTTACAATACATTAAGCAAGGAAACTACACAACATCGCCATCTATTGTCAGATCAGCATAAAGTCCTCCTTCACACAAACAAAGACGTCCACAACTGTTGCATATACCAACATTCTGTGCCTGCTGTTGCTACTGCTGCTGATGTTACAAACAATGTTTTGAAATGTGGAGACTCCAATTTGGGTCTCCATCTGGTGGGTTGCCTGTGGTGGAAGGTGTGTCAGAGGTCTATCATCCTGTTTCTACTCTGTGGAAATTGATGCCACTTCAGTGGTGTGTGACAATTATTTTTTGAAATGTTGAAATTGGGTCTCCATCTGGTGGGTTGCCTGTGTAAGTAGAGCTGTCAGCCAGGCAAGCCTGCACTTACTTTCAGTCACCTATCTGTCTGTGTTACTTTCCTTACATTTTTCCAACAATATTACTGCATGAAACTGAGGCTTGTGCCATCTGACTGGCTGGAATAAAAAAAAACTGGGGTGTTGCATGCGGTTACAGGTTTTCCAGCAAAAAAGACTTACACCACTCCTTCAACCACCAGGTTCTCATTTAAACTTCAATTCCAAGCTATAAATGCTAGACCAGACCCTGATACCTGAACTTCAATTCCAAGCTGTAAATACTAGACCAGACCCTGATACCTCATGTATGACCCATGGCTGACTGCTTCTATGCCATCAGAAAAGGTTCTACTGTGGGTCAATTGATCAGTCAACTACCTTTGTTACTTATCTAACATTTTTCTACCAATACTACTGTATGAAACAGATGTTTGCGCCATCTGAGTAAGGCTGGAATAAGAAAAAATGGAGATGTTGCATGAGGTATCAGGTCTCCCATCTAAGAAGACTTACACCGCTCCTTTAACCACCAGGTCCTCATTGAAGCTTCATTTCCAAGCTGTAAATGTTGGGCCAGACCCTGATACCTCATGCATGGCCCATGGCTGACTGCTGCTGTGCCATTTTCAAATTTGTACTGTGGTTCAATTGATTGCACTTTTCATAGTGTTTACCCCTCAGATACTACAAATATAGTGACTACAAAACTATAGATATATACTGTATATATAGCCACACACATATCTTATAAAGTCTCCTTTATTATATATATTGACGCCCCTTATCACACAGTGCCCTTGTTAACAAAAATAACAAAAATACGCTATGTAAGTGACAGCACTGTACATAAAAGCAGAGGAAGCTTTATAATAAGGAATGGCACCATATATAACTAGAGAGGATGTTACATAATAGGGGATGGTGCTATATATAATAAAAGAATAAACTATGTAACTAAGGACGGCGCTGTACATAAGTGAGTACACTATGTACTAAGAGACTGTGCTATACATAATAAGTGAGTACACTATATACTAAGTGACTGTGCTATATGTAATAAGGCTACATTTCTGTATCTGTGTGCAGTGTAGGTGTGCTGCTCGCTTTTACAGACTCATTGAGCATGTCCTATTCTGATCTTCAAAATCCGATCGGAACAGGACATTCTCTGACTCTCACGGATCTCATTCTGAGATCCCTGATTTTTACAGATGTGTGATTGCACCTATAAAAGTCCATATGCTGTCTGATGAAAAAATCTGGCAGCATATAGACATATCACACAAATGTGAGAATGTGGCCTAATAAGTTTTACCGATATCATTATCACTCCACATCACACAGTGCAGATACAGAATAATATTTATATCCAAGCACTTACCGCTGACGTCTCATATGATTAGAACCATTTTCTGCTGTTTCTTCTCCATCTGGTCTAATCTTCATGTCGACATCTCCCAGCCATGACTTGTCTTGTCTCGAAAATCGTCGCAGCCCTAAAAATAACAAGGCCACATGCAGTACATTGTATACATACATGTGTCTCATCCACACTGCACCCCGAGTACAGATATGTACCCCACCATTAATATACTATTAGCTACTAACCCATCAAAATATAAAGTGATAAGCAGCACTGTGCCTCTCATTAACTATAATCTCCACCACCAAATAAATATAATTTATTCAGTCTGTGACTCTCCTCAATTAACTGTATGGGTATGTGCACACGGAAAATATGCAAGGTTTTACAGTACAAGTGAAGTGAATGAGATCCCTGAAGTCTCATGCACACGCTGCTTATTTTTTCCTTGTAGAAAAAGGCTGCACGGCACTCCGAAAAGGATACCACACCAAAAGATTAAAAAAAAAATTCGGCACTCCCAAATATGTGATGCAAAAATCATAGATTATGGTTTTATTAATTATCCACTGTAGACAAAAACGTTGACGTTTCGGCCAATTCTTAGGCCTACATCAGAACTATTGCCTTCAGTGATTGTAGACAGCACAGTAGATCAATTTAGAGCATGTGAAGTCGCGTACCGGTACGCTAAGGAGAAAGGCACAAAAGTGCAATCTGCATAATGTCAATTCTTGCAGCATATTTCAGCCATAGTAATGAGGGAAAATACTTAACAAAAGCATGTCGAAAGCATGGCAAAAATATGGAAAAAAATAAATGTATTTGTGGCGCCCCTGAGGGTTCAGTCGCCACAGAGGTGGAGTTCCACCTTGTTGCAATGTCGATAATTAGGCGGTGCTTGGGAAGGTGGAGCAATCGCTGCAGCTTCTGCATACGACTGGAGTGTACGGGCGACCGGCAGATGTGTGAGCACAGTCTTCTCACCTTATGGAGCAGGGCTGTTAACTCTGGATAATTATTGAGGAAGCACTGCACCACCAAGTTCAAGGTGTGAGCCAGGCAAGGTATGTGTCTGAGTTTTGAAAGGGCTATGGCTGCCACAAAATTCCGGCCGTTATCACTAACTGCCTTGCCTGCCTCAAGATGTAGACTGCCCAGCCATGACTCAGTTTGTCACTGCAAGTAGTCGGCCAGTACCTCCGCGGTGTGTCTGTTGTCGCCCAAACACATCATTTTCAACACAGCCTGCTGACGCTTACCACTAGCTGTTCGATAGTGGGACACCTCGTGTGCAACACTGGCAGCTGCGGATGGAGTGCTCATGCGACTGCGCTCTGTGGACGAGCTTTCGCTTCTGGAGGAGGAGGAGGGTCGAATGCCTACAGCCAACTGTTTCCTATACCGTGGGCTAGGCAGCACAGTCCCACCACCGCTGTCCCCTGTGGACCCTGCATCCACCACATTAACCCAGTTGCGCAGTGATGGACACGTAACGGCCCTGGCCATGCCTACTGGACCATGCATCTGTTGTGAGGTGCACCTTTCCACTCGCTGATTGCTTGAGTGCATGGACAATACGGTCCTTCACATGAAGGTGGAGGGATGGGATGGCTTTGCGAGAAAAGAAGTGGCGACTGGGTAGTTCATAGCGTGGTACTGCGTAGGCCATGAGTTCGAGGAAAGCTGCGCTTTCCACCAACCGATAGGGCATCATCTCTAACGAGATTAGTTTGGCAATGTGGGCGTTCAAACCCAGTGTACGCGGATGAGAGGATGAGTACTTTCTTGTCCTACTCATAGTCTCTGGCAGGGTGAGCTGGACTTGAGAGATGCCTATGGTGGAACTAGCGGTGGACAGGGCGGACTGAGAGAGGGTTGATGATGGTGATGGAGTTGGTGTTCTTTCTGATGGCCTAGATTCAGTCTTTCGTTGATATAACATTGTGATTCCCTGACAGCTTTGGCCTTGCAATGACACCTCAACATTTGCTGCTGTGCTAACCGGTGGGCTTACAGTGGGGGAAACAATGTAGCGTTGCTGACTACCTTCTTTGGGAGCATTTGCACATGTGGTACTTGAGGTTTGGTGTTCCGTCCACGCTTGCAAGTGCATGCTGGTTAAATGTCTAAGCATGCAACTGGTATTCAAACTTTTCAGATTTTTCCCTCGGCTAAAGGTCTTTGCGCACTTCTTACAGATAACCTTGGCCTGATCATTAGGATTTTTTTCAAAAAAGTGCCATACTGCACTCTTCCTACTATGGAAGACATTTTACGTCCTTGCACGCTGTGCTATTTTGACCGTCTGGCCAAGCAGTCCAGCAACTTTTTGGCTTTTTGTAACCCGTTTTTGGACTGCTCCGTGCCTGCCAGATAACAGCTGTTGCGATGTCGATGCCTGCTGCGGATGCTCCTCCTCCTCTTCGGAGCTATTGGCAGCGGCACCCTCTTCCCCCAATGGATGCCACTCAACTTTCCATTAATATGCTTGGATACATCACACTGTGAACAGCCAGTTTCTTTAGCAATGACCTTTTGTGGCTTACACTCCATGTGGAGTGTGTCCATGACTGCTTTCTGGACATCTGTCAAGTCAGCAGTCTTCCCCATGATTGTGGAACCTATTGAAACAAACTAAACAAACTAAGGGACCTTTTTAAACGCTTAGGAAGCCTTTGCAGGTGTTTTTGTCAATTATTCTAATTTACTTAGATCATGACTTTTGGATTTTCATTGGCTATAACCCATAATCATCAAAGCCTCTTTATTTTCTATCACCCATTTGTGTGTACCTTTTTAAAAACGTGTATCATCTGTCTTTCTCTGGTACAGATATAGAAAATGACATTACAAAACTTTTCCTATACTTCCAATGTTCCAAAGGGAACCTGTCACACAAAAAAATGCTATTAACTTGCAGATATGGGGTTAAGGATAGTAACGCTATTAATCTGCAGATTAACCTCATATCTGTATGTTAACAGTGTTTTTTATGGTGACAGGTTCCCTTTAAACATGCACTTTTTCATAAAGCCATAGACTTTGTCATCTGTGCTGCAAAAAAAACCTTACGTCTTCATGAGGTTCACATGGATATATGGTCCCTGTAAACAGTCCCATAGGTTACAATGGGTGCATGTGGAATCCGTGAAGAAAAACTGATACAACACTACCAGAAACACTGACATATAAAGGGTTCCCTAATGTGACATAGTTGTGTCACATTGCAAGAAGGCGTCATTTCACTTGTCTTTTCCTAAACATGGAAAGCCAAATGGAATTCCCTAACATGTATGAGAACCAGCGCTTATAGACCGGGGCGGATTAGGAGAGCCAGGGACCAAAGCAGTATAGAAGACATAGGTCCCCCAGGTACCCGATGCATCATGTGACATGTCACAAGATCCCTTTTGATGGGTCATGTGCGTAACACACAGGTGTTCTGGTGCACATCTGCCACGAAAATTTTTTTCTTATGTACAGCACTATGCATAACATAGCGCTCTACATAATAGAGCAGGCGTGGGAGAATAATTTTCCAAAGAGGCCAAATGAGAGATCATGACTCTTGGGTACGCTGCACCAATAAGCTGAAATTAATTTTGTTCAATATTGGCATATTAATTATTATTATTTTTATATTAATTGTATTACTTAATACTAAGCAGAATTAAGTATGCCAACATCAACCTATATACAGTATGAGCGCCCACATAGCCCCCTATATACAATATTAGCCCCTACACAGCCCTCTCAATCAACAACCAAAGCGATCAACCAATGTGGCCCTTATACTTATAAGTAGAGTTGAGCGAAACGGGTCGAAAAAATTCAAAAGTTGCCGACTTTTGGCAAAGTCGGGTTTCATGAAACGAAACCCGACCCTAGGATGAGGTCGGCCACGAGGTCGGCGACTTACGCGCCAAAGTCGCGTTTCAAAAGTTTGTTTTGCGCTCTTTTTCAGCCAATCAGGATCCACGGACACTGTGGGCAACGTGATGACATAGGCATGGGTCACCACCATCTTTCAGAAGGGCATGCAAGTGATTGGCTTGCTTTGGTGGGCGTCACAGTGGGTATGAAAGGGCGTGCACGCCGACCGCCATCTTACTTCTGCCGATCTTAGTATAGGGAGAGGTTGCTGCTGATTCTGTAGGGAGAGCGTTAGGCAGGGAAGAAGACAAAAAAACTGCTTCTGCTGCTAGCGATTTGGCCTGCACAACACACCAGTCACTGTGTGTGCAGTGCAAGGGGAGACTATATAGTGGTGTATCAGTGGTGTTGGTTGTTGGGCTGCCTTCTAAGGCTTCCTGACAGGCTGGCATTGCTGTTTACCCACTGCTCCGCAAACTGCTTTTTTAAAAGCAATCCAATCTCCCTTATCCTCTAGTCACTTTGGTCACAACTGCGCCATCGAGCCTGTCACATAGCGCTCAGATATTCATTGGGCCTCAAACTGCTTTTTTAAAAGCAATCCCAATTTTTTTTTTTGTCCTGCTGAGAAGAAAAAAAAACTGCTTCTGCTGCTGATAGCAATTTGGCCTGCACAACACACCAGTCACTGTGTGTGCAGTGCAAGGGGAGGCTATATAGTGGTGTATCAGTGGTGTTGGTTGTTGGGCTGCCTTCTAAGGCTTCCTGACAGGCTGGCATTGCTGTTTACCCACTGCTCCGCAAACTGCTTTTTTAAAAGCAATCCAATCTCCCTTATCCTCTAGTCACTTTGGTCACAGCTGTGCCATCGAGCCTGTCACATAGTGCTCAGATATTCATTGGGCCTCACACAATCCAAAAGTGTCCAGTGTCCAAAAGTGTGTGCAGAGATTCAAAATCTCCCTTATCCTCTAGTCACTTAGGTCACAGCTGTGCCATCGAGCCTGTCACATAGCGCTCAGATATTCATTGGGCCTCACACAATCCAAAAGTGTCCAGTGTCCAAAAGTGTGTGCAGAGATTCAAAATCTCACTTATCCTCTAGTCACTTAGGTCACAGCTGTGCCATCGAGCCTGTCTCATAGTGCTCAGATATTCATTGGGTCTCACACAATCCAAAAGTGTCCAGTGTCCAAAAGTGTGTGCAGAGATTCAAAATCTCCCTTATCCTCTAGTCACTTAGGTCACAGCTGTGCCATCGAGCCTGTCACATAGCGGTCAGATATTCATTGGGCCTCACACAATCCAAAAGTGTCCAGTGTCCAAAAGTGTGTGCAGAGATTCAAAATCTCACTTATCCTCTAGTCACTTAGGTCACAGCTGTGCCATCAAGCCTGTCACATAGCGCTCAGATATCAGTGGGCCTCACACAATCCAAATGTGTCCAGTGTCCAAAAGTGTGTGCAGAGATTCAAAATCTCACTTATCCTCTAGTCACTTTGGTCACAGCTGTGCCATTGAGCCTGTCACATAGGCTCAGATATTCATTGGGCCTCACACAATCCAAAAGTGTCCAGTGTCCAAAAGTGTGTGCAGAGATTCAAAATCTCCCTTATCCTCTAGTCACTTAGGTCACAGCTGTGCCATCGAGCCTGTCACATAGCGCTCAGATATTCATTGGGCCTCACACAATCCAAAAGTGTCCAGTGTCCAAAAGTGTGTGCAGAGATTCAAAATCTCACTTATCCTCTAGTCACTTAGGTCACAGCTGTGCCATCGAGCCTGTCTCATAATGCTCAGATATTCATTGGGCCTCACACAATCCAAAAGTGTCCAGTGTCCAAAAGTGTGTGCAGAGATTCAAAATCTCACTTATCCTCTAGTCACTTAGGTCACAGCTGTGCCATCGAGCCTGTCTCATAGTGCTCAGATATTCATTGGGCCTCACACAATCCAAAAGTGTCCAGTGTCCAAAAGTGTGTGCAGAGATTCAAAATCTCCCTTATCCTCTAGTCACTTAGGTCACAGCTGTGCCATCGAGCCTGTCACATAGCGCTCAGATATTCATTGGGCCTCACACAATCCAAAATTGTCCAGTGTCCAAAAGTGTGTGCAGAGATTCGAAATCTCACTTATCCTCTAGTCACTTAGGTCACAGCTGTGCCATCGAGCCTGTCACATAGCGCTCAGATATCAGTGGGCCTCACACAATCCAAAAGCGTCCAGTGTCCAAAAGTGTGTGCAGAGATTCAAAATCTCACTTATCCTTTAGTCACTTAGGTCACAGCTGTGCCATCGAGCCTGTCACATAGCGCTCAGATATCAGTGGGCCTCACACAATCCAAAAGTGTCCAGTGTCCAAAAGTGTGTGCAGAGATTCAAAATCTCACTTATCCTCTAGTCACTTAGGTCACAGCTGTGCCATCGAGCCTGTCACATAGCGCTCAGATATCAGTGGGCCTCACACAATCCAAAAGTGTCCAGTGTCCAAAAGTGTGTGCAGAGATTCAAAATCTCACTTATCCTCTAGTCACTTAGGTCACAGCTGTGCCATCGAGCCTGTCACATAGCGCTCAGATATCAGTGGGCCTCACACAATCCAAAAGTGTCCAGTGTCCAAAAGTGTGTGCAGAGATTCAAAATCTCACTTATCCTCTAGTCACTTAGGTCACAGCTGTGCCATCGAGCCTGTCACATAGCGCTCAGATATTCATTGGGCCTCACACAATCCAAAAGTGTCCAGTGTCCAAAAGTGTGTGCAGAGATTCAAAATCTCCCTTATCCTCTAGTCACTTAGGTCACAGCTGTGCCATCGAGCCTGTCACATAGCGCTCAGATATTCATTGGGCCTCACACAATCCAAAAGTGTCCAGTGTCCAAAAGTGTGTGCAGAGATTCAAAATCTCACTTATCCTCTAGTCACTTAGGTCACAGCTGTGCCATCGAGCCTGTCACATAGCGCTCAGATATCAGTGGGCCTCACACAATCCAAAAGTGTCCAGTGTCCAAAAGTGTGTGCAGAGATTCAAAATCTCACTTATCCTCTAGTCACTTAGGTCACAGCTGTGCCATCGAGCCTGTCACATAGCGCTCAGATATTCATTGGGCCTCACACAATCCAAAAGTGTCCAGTGTCCAAAAGTGTGTGCAGAGATTCAAAATCTCCCTTATCCTCTAGTCACTTAGGTCACAGCTGTGCCATCGAGCCAGTCACATAGCGCTCAGATATTCATTGGGCCTCACACATTCCAAAAGTGTCCAGTGTCCAAAAGTGTGTGCAGAGATTCAAAATCTCACTTATCCTCTAGTCACTTAGGTCACAGCTGTGCCATCGAGCCTGTCACATAGCGCTCAGATATCAGTGGGCCTCACACAATCCAAAAGTGTCCAGTGTCCAAAAGTGTGTGCAGAGATTCAAAATCTCACTTATCATCTAGTCACTTAGGTCACAGCTGTGCCATCGAGCCTGTCACATAGCGCTCAGATATCAGTGGGCCTCACACAATCCAAAAGTGTCCAGTGTCCAAAAGTGTGTGCAGAAATTCAAAATCTCCCCTGTCCTATAGACACCTTGTACCTTGTTTAACATACTATATAGTTTGTTGGATTTTGTCTACATTTCTACCAAAAATGAGGAAGGCTGGTGGAAGAGGCCGTGGAATTGGGCGGGGGTTGGCAGCTGGTAATGATGGTGTTGGTGGTGGATCTGATGGTAGTGGCAAGAGCAAAATAGGACCGAATGCAGGAGGTGTTGAGCCTGCGTCATCGTCTGGCTACATAAGGCCTCGAACGCTTAGTTTTCTAGGAGTTGGCAAACCGCTTTTAAAGCCAGAGCATCAGGAAAAAGTTTTGTCTTACATTGCTGACTCAGCCTCCAGCTCTATCGCCTCCTCTTCTTCAGTTGTAAAAAGTAAAAGCACTGAGTCGTCATTGGAGGCTCATGTTCATGAACCACACCTTTCCTTGTGTTCTTCACCCCAACCAAGATTGAAGGATGACGCAGGCCATACTACTGATTACTCCATGGAGCTGTTTTCACATACCATGCCTGGATTATCAAGTGAAATGGTGAATTACCCAGGCCAAGATGAATCTGACATGGAGTGCACTGATGCACAGCCGCTGATGGATGATTCTGCTGGTACATTCACTTAGAGCACTACATTGTCCTCGCAGTGTACAGAGCCAGATTCTGACCCTGATGAGACTCAGGTGCCCCTTCCCGCACACTATACCACCATACACGGTGACACAGAGGAAGGTGCACATGACATAGAAGAGGAGGTGATGGATGACCCAGTTGTTGACCCAGATTGGCATCCATTGGGGGAAGAGGGTGCTGCTTCCAATAGCTCAGATGAGGAGCATCCACAGCAGACATCGACATCGCAACAGCTGTTATCTGGCAGGCCCGGAGCACTCCAAAGACAGGTTTCAAACATCAAAAGAGTTGCTGGACAGCTTGTCCAGAGGGTCAAAAGATCACAGCATGCTAGGCCGCAAAATGTCTGCCAAAGTAGGAAGAGTGCAGTGTGGCACTTTTTTGAACAAAATCCTCATGATCAGGCCAAGGTTATCTGTAAGAAGTGCACAAAGACCTTTAGCCGAGGGAAAAATCTGAAAAATTTGAATACCAGTTGCATGCTTAGACATTTAACCAGCATGCACTTGCAAGCGTGGACACAACACCAAACCTCAAGTGCCACATGTGCAACTGATCACAACGAAGGTAGTCAGCAACGCTACATTGTTTCCCCCACTGTAAGCCCACCGGTTAGCACAGCTGCAAATGTTGAGGTGTCGTTGCAAGGCCACAGCAGTCAGGGAATCCCACTGTTATATCAACGAAAGACTAATTCTAGGCCATCAGAAAGAACACCAACTCCATCACCATCATCAACCCTCTCTCAGTCCGCCCTGTCCACCGCTACTTCCACCATATGCAGCTCTCAAGTCCAGCTCACCCTCCCAGACACTATGAGTAGGTCAAGAAAGTACTCAGTCTCTCATCCGCGTACACTGGGTTTGAACGCCCACATTGCCAAACTAATCTCGTTTGAGATGATGCCCTTTCGGTTGGTGGAAAGCACAGCTTTCCGCGAACTCATGGCCTATGCAGTACCACGCTATGACCTACCCAGTCGCCACTTCTTCTCTCGCAAAGCCATCCCAGCCCTCCACCATCATGTGAAAGACCGCATTGTCCATGCACTCAAGCAGTCAGTGAGCGGAAAGGTGCACCTCACTACTGATGCATGGTCCAGTCGGCATGGCCAGGGCCGTTACGTGTCCATCACTGCGCAACTGGGTTAATGTGGTGGATGCAGGGTCCACAGGGGACAGCGGTGGTGGGACAGTGCTGCCTAGCCCACGGTATAGGAAACAGTTGGCTGTAGGCGTTCCACCCTCCTCCTCCTCCTCCTCCAGAAGCGAAAGCTCGTCCACAGAGCGCAGTCGTACGAGCACTCCATCTGCAGCTGCCACTGTTGCACACGATGTGTCCCCCTATCGAGCAGCTAGTGGAAAGCGTCAGCAGGCTGTGTTGCAGATGATGTGTTTGGGCGACAGACATACCGCCGAGGTGCTGGCCGAGTACTTGAAGCGACAAACTGAGTCATGGCTGGGCAGTGTACATCTTGAGGCAGGCAAGGTAGTTAGTGATAACGGCCGTAATTTTGTGGCAGCCATAGCCCTTTCAAAACTCAGCCACATACCTTGCTTGGCTCACACCTTGAACCTGGTGGTGCAGTGCTTCCTCAAAAATTATCCGGAGTTAACAGCCCTGCTCCAGAAGGTGCGAAGACTGTGCGCGCACATCCGCCGGTCGCCTGTACACTCCGTTTGTATGCAGAAGCTGCAGCGATTGCTCCACCTTCCCAACCACCGCCTCATTATCGACATTGCAACAAGGTGGAACTCCACCCTGCACATGGTGGAGCGGCTGTGCGAGCAGAGGCAGGCCATAATGCATTTGTGGGAGGATACACGGCCAGGCACTTTGAGAGCAGACATGGAGTTGACAGGTGTGCAGTGGTCGAAGCTGAAAGACCTCTGTAAAGTCCTTCAGTGTTTTGAGGAATGCACACGGCTGGTAAGCGCAGACGACGCCATCCTAAGCATGAGCATCCCACTTATGCGTCTGCTCATGCAAACTTTGACGCACCTTAAGGAGCAGGCGTCTGCAGCCAATGTTGATGAGGAGAAAGAGGAGGAGGGAATCCTTGATGACATTCAGCCATTGTCTGCTCAGGGACCTCTCCTGGACGAGGTGGAGGAAGAAGAGGAGGAGGAGGATGATGATGGGGATGATTACTTAGGGGAGGAGGATGCATCTCGTGGGGCAAGTGAAAATGTTGGCGTGGCAAGGTCTGGTACAGGGTTTGTGCGTGACTGGAGGAATGTGGATTTGCCAGAAAGTGCTCCTCCAACCAGCACTCGCAGTGCATCATTGACACCGGGAACATTGGCCCACATGTCAGATTATGCCTTGCGGATCCTAAAAAGGGACCCCCGCATTGCCAAAATGATGAACGATGACGACTACTGGTTGGCCAGCATCCTGGATCCACGCTATAAAGGCAAATTACAAAACATCATGCCACAGGAGAACCTTGACCTAATATTGGCTAATAAACAAGCAACTCTGGTAAATCGGTTGCTTGAGGCATTCCCAGCACACAGCAGCGGTGATGGTTCTCACACGAGCCGTACGGGCCGGGGGCAGCTTGGCAGAGGTGTTCGTGGTGCACACAGCAGAAGTGGCGTTGGAGACAGGGGTTTCATGACAATGTTGTGGACTGATTTTTCAAATACCGCTCACACAACTGGTAATACTGCATCGATGGAAAGTGACAGGAGACAGCAGTTGTCAACCATGGTTACAAACTACTTTTCCTCCCATATCGATGTTCTCCCACACAGGTCATTCCCCTTTGACTATTGGGCCGCTAAACTGGACACCTGGCCTGAATTGGCCCAATATGCCTTACAGGAGCTCGCTTGCCCAGCTGCAAGTGTGCTATCGGAAAGAGTCTTCAGTGCAGCTGGATCAATCCTGACAGAAAAAAGGACCCGTCTGTCAACCCAAAATGTGGATGATCTAACCTTCATTAAAATGAACCATGCATGGGTTTCCGAGGATTTTGTCCCACCTTCCCCTGATGACACATAGGGTGACAGAAAAATGGCTTGCTTTGGTCCACCTCTTCCTGGGACTTGACCTATTTCGCCTTTTGCATCAGCTGAATGTCCAACATCAACATATGCCACTTTCTAAAACTCCCTAACTGTGCTGCCTCCCCCCCCCATGGCCGGGGTCACCACCTAGCGCACGACACCGTGCGAGTGCCGTTGCCCTGGACAGGTGGGTAGGCCGACTCTTGGGCGCGGGCACTGGCACAGGGTCCCTCATAGTGCAATCAAGTGTCTCTGACGGTGGTGGTGCACACCCGCCGTCAGACACACCGCTGTACTATGTGGGGCCCAGTGCCAGTACCGACGCCCACGAGTGGGCCCCCCTTGCTTGGGCAGGGCCCCAGCATTTGCAATCTTTACCTCTCCCTGCTCCTCCGCTGTGTAATCTGAGCCGTCAAATCCATACTGTGCCTGACACCGTCTGAGCCTGCCTCCTGAGACATATATTTTGAATGTGTACGCTATCCATACATGTTATCCGGGGATACGGTACCCTTTCTAACCTTTGTGCAATCACGTGCAATCCATACTGGGCCTAACACCGTCTGAGCCTGCCTCCTGAGACATATATTTTGAATGTGTACGCTAACCATACATGTTATCCGGGGATACGGTACCCTTTCTAACCTTTGTGCAATCACGTGTAATCCATACTGGGCGTGAGAACGGCTGGCAAGCTACAGCACCTGTGGTTTGCACACGTAAGTTTTTCATTTTTTCAGGAATGACGGTTAGGCCTAATTCCGGATGTGCAGTTGACCTGCACTTACTGGGAAATCATTGTTCGTGGGTAATAATTGTAATCAGTGATCCCCATCACTAACGTTGTTCAGCGGGTGATCTGCACCTGTAAGCGACAAACGCTGGCCTTTTCAGTGTAGCGCACATGCAGCCACGGACATGTAAGGGCATGACACACCAGTTATTGGCCAATCTCATGTTCCAGAGCCTCACGTGTCCCTCTAGTAAGCCGGACTCGGACCGCGGGGCATGACGGAGTCTCGTTCGTTAACGGAATTAAGCTTGCAATGTGTGCATCTGTTCTGTAGCTGGCATGGTTGAGGTTTCCCAGGTGGAGTCGAATTTAACCGTAGGCTCCACTCCTGGTGGTGCCCTTTGGGACATTCCTTTAAGGTTCAGCTTTGCAACCAAACTGCCCACGTAAAACAAACAATTTGCCTTCATGAACGCTGTTTGGAGGGTCATGACTCGTGGGAATAACGCCGCCCAATCAGTTAACCTGCTAGAGAGATCCTTCGTTGCTCCCAAGCATGACATCACACTCCCTAGGAGGAAGGTAATGCCACTGTGGCGACCGTACTCCTGGGGGCGACACAAGTGCACTGATGCCCAGCCACTGCTCGATGAATCTGCTGGTACATTGACCCAGACCACTACATTCCCCTCGCACGCTACACGGCCTGAATCTGACCCTGATGAAACTCAGGTTACCCTTCCCATATACAGTTCCATCTTACACGGTGACAAAGAGGAAGCTGCAGATGAAAGTGCAGGTTCGGCCCACCCGCCATCAGACACACCACCGTACTATCAGGGGCCCTGTGCCAGTGCCGTCGCCAACGAGTGGGCCCCCCCTGCTTGCTCAGGATCACAGCACTTGCAAGGTTGAAATACTGTGCAGTGAGATGGAAGATGGGGACGACGAGGAGTCCAGACTAGTACAGGGATTCCCTAGCGAGGAGACTTATTTGATTGTTTTCAATGTTGGGACAGCAATTTTTGGGGAGGACGTTACTCTGGAGAATGATAGATGGGGCCCACCATACACTGGAACATTCCAAAGGTGGACATCAGACACTGGAGCAGCATTTACAGGGCCCATTATACACTAGAGCATTAGAAATGGGGCCCATTATGTTTGGAGCATTATTTGGGCCCATAAGACAGTGGAGCTTCATCCATGGGGACCAACATATACTGTAGCATTATGTGGAGCTCATCATATACTGTTTCAAACATTATATGGGACCAATGATTCTGTATGGAGAAATAGATGGGCCTCGTCATGAGATGTAAAAAGTGAAGTATTTTTCATTGTACTATACCGCTATTTCTCTGCCGTATCGGAGCATGATGAGTTTTGGTATGTGTTAAAGGGGCGCTCTTTCGCCCAGGGCACATGAAAACCTGGAGCCAGCCCCCCCCCACAACTTTAGCCAAATAACCCCCATTTTTCAGTGCGTAACTTGTATTATGAAGTTAATTAAGGTTGACAAGCTTAAGTAAGAAGAATTGATGCTTTTGGCATTCAAATGGGCACTGTAGGTGTGTTTCCTGTCCTCCTCTCACTGCCGACTTTTATTCCCCATTGACTTACATTGGGTTTCGTGTTTCGGGACGACCCCGACTTTTCCCTATAATTGGACGATCTTGCTCGACCCGACTTTTGGAAAAGTCGGGTTTCACGAAACGAAACGCGACCCTAAAAAACCAAAAGTCGCTCAACTCTACTTATAAGCAATATGCCCATACATACAGTATGAGCACCCATATAGTCTCCTATATACGGTATGAGCCTGCACACAGTCCCCTACATACAGTGAGTCCTCATGCAGTCCCCTACATACAGTATGAGTCCCCATATAGCCCCCATATACAGTATGAACCCACACATAGTTCCTTATATACAGTATGAGCCAGCACATAGCTCCCTAGATACAGTATGAACCTCAAAATAGCCTCCTAAACACAGTATGAGCCCCCACATAATGTCCTATATACAGTATGAGCCCCCACATAGCCTCCTATATACAGTATAATCCCACATATAGCCCCCTCTATAAAGTATAGGCCACTACATAGCCTCCTATATACAGTATTACCACCATATAGCCTCTTCTTTGAATCCCCAAGGCTTGCTGGACAAACCTCTGTACCTAACACTTCCCCCACCTTCTCTAGGGCCTCCACCTGTGCCATCTACCTCTCCCTTAATCTGACACGCAATCCAACAGTGCAGATAGAATACCCCCACCTCTGTACCATGCAGCATTGGCTCACCGCAATAAGGCAATGTTCAAATTAATATGCCTTTGAGATTGCAGTCACCAAGCTCAAAAGTTGAGGACAGCTATCATGGCCGAGTTTGAGCAATGTCTGTCTGCACAGAATCTGAAGCCAGGGAAGGTCGTGTGCGATAACGGTGCAAACCTAGTAGCGGCCCTTCACCGAGGCAACCTCACACATGTGCCTTGCATGGCTCACATCGTAAACCTGGTGGTGCAGTAATTTCTCTGCCACTATCCTGGCCTGGATGCGCTGCTGCAGAAAGCATGGTTGCTGTGTGCTCCCTTCCGACAATCTTACCTCGTAGGTCAA
Source organism: Dendrobates tinctorius (assembly GCF_039654945.1). Taxonomy (NCBI): domain Eukaryota; kingdom Metazoa; phylum Chordata; class Amphibia; order Anura; family Dendrobatidae; genus Dendrobates; species Dendrobates tinctorius. The sequence continues at coordinate 24,150,550 of NW_027361827.1, read as the reverse complement.
TGACTTACATTGCTACAGAGGTCTTTCGGTTTCCTGGTTAACCATTTGATTTGCGATGTTTAAACATGGTGGAATTCTACTCCACACATGTTGCAGCAACTGTGACAGCACCAACAAGCCCTGGTGCAGTATGTCCTTTTGCATAGCCTGGCCAACGCAGTACAGATGTGGTGCAAATCATGCTTGCAGAGTGGGCACAGATGAAGGACCTCTACACCCTTCTACACAGTTTTGAAATGGCTACTAAGAAGGTTAGCGCTGACAATGCCGTCATCAGCATCACTATTCCAGTCATCTACATGCTGGAGTACACTTTGAATAGTCTGTGTTAGGAGGTGGTGGTCCAGAGCAAGAGGTGGAAGCAGAGGAGAATGCGGAAGGGATAACAATATCTGTAATTCCAGACTGTTGTTGAACAGGTGGGTGCCATGGGAGTGTCTTACAGTGATCGAGGGTGGCTCATGGTACCAGACAAAGTGTTAGTGAAGTTGCAGGAGCCAAGTAACAAATGGAGGAGGACGAGAAGATGGATGCGCAACAGTCAGCAGATGAAGAGAATAATGATCCCCTCTCTGTTGTCTATGGTTGGCGAGAAGGGATGGAGTGTTACCGTGCTACCAACACACCATGGACTTGGACTTCATGGAAGCACTTGACACATGAGCGCCTTCTTGCTGCACTATTTTCAACATCAGTAGTAAAAATTCCAGCACTAAAAGGTTGCACTCCAACGAACTTTATTCCAAAATCTTCATATAAATCATGGACAACCGACAGCAAAAAAAATGGCAGAGATAGCAGAAGTCCAAGACACCGGTTTACGTTTACATCTGTGCGCTTATTTAAACCAGTGGGATGGGTGGTCTCTATCATCAGGATCCAATGGGTTTCTCGGCTAAGATGTTTTGTTGCCAAGCTCCGCCCCTTTTGGGCTTACTGACCCTTCTATTCTGAAAAACTGAAAACCGCTCAAATCACGACCGTGCACTTGATAAAAATGTTTCGATACATTAGAGGGAGACCCCTCATCCCACCGGTTTAAATAAATGCACAGATGTAATATTGTTTTATTAGTAATATCCACTGTCCTTTTGACTGTGTATAATGACAGCATCATATTGTAAGTTTTAAGTTTGTATTTTTGTACTGGTAAAAAATTTTAATTTTTGTGGGTGTACAAAATTTGAACCACATGATGAGGGCGGGTTTTTTTTGAATCCTTGGTTAATTTAAAACCTTGACTCATTGGTATAGCACTAGGTTATGTCTAAGGGGCATATTTAGCACTGAAACGCATAAATCGGTGTCTGGGACCTCTGCTATCTCTGCTATTGCCTTTGCTTTGTTGTCCATGTTTTTATATGAAGATTTTGGTATAAAGTTTTGCTGTAGTGCTACCTTTTGGTGGTAGATGTTTTACTACTGATTAGATTTTACTGGGATGGCAGCCATGCACAAAGTGGAGAGGTGATCTGAAAAAGACTGTTTTATTCACTATCTTCAACATGATGCACATATTCTTAGGGTTAGAAATAGTGCTGACTACTGGGTTGCCACTCTTTTAGATCTATGCTGCAAGAATAAATTTATCCAGATGCTCCCCTCCAGAAAGGGATGTGTGCATGCTGGAGTATCAAAACATGCTTATAGACAAGCTTAAGAGTGGTTTTCCCCAAGACAGCAATCAGCGTGCATCCTAGTTTTAGTTATCCAACCCTATCAACGTCAAGGCGTCATTGCAAAAACATTAGCAGCAGCAGCAGCAGTGTAAGTGGTATAAGCAACTTCTATGAGTCGTGTCACACATTATTTAGACTAGCCTGTGCATCAGCAGAACAGAGTTTAAGTCTGACACGTTGTGAACGACTGGAGAAGATGGTGCTGGAGTATCTGGAGCTCAATATCACTGCCATCAGGGGGGGATGGAATCTTTTGCATTTTGGTCTTTTAAAATGGAAGAGTGGCCTAAGCTCGCCTGTCACGCTTTGGAGGTTTTGTCATGCCCGGCAGCCACGTGTCTTAAGCATGTGGTGTCCTGACAGATAAGTGCATCCGGCTGTCCCCTGAAAGTGTAGGCTGCCTAACTTTTATCAAAATGAACAAGTCATGGATCTCCAATGACTTTTGCACTCCAGTCATACTGGGCAGACTAGGCAATGGTGTCTTTTTTAGTGTCATGCATTGGTCTTACGTTATTGCAGTCTGTGGCATCTTTGTGGTGTCTTCTGTGTTGCACAGCTTGCACAGCTTCTGGATACCCACAGTTGCAGTAGAAAACTTCAGAGAGCAGATTACATGGGATAACAAGCTTTTGCTTCTCAGAATATGAGGTAAAGGAAAAATGCACAGTCATTCAGCATTGCATCAGGAAGAAGTAACAAAACTGAAAGCACAAGAGAGACTTTTACAATACATTAAGCAAGGAAACTACACAACATCACCATCTATTGTCAGATCAGCATAAAGTCCTCCTTCACACAAACAAAGACATCCACAACTGTTGCATATACCAACATTCTGTGCCTGCTGTTGCTACTGCTGCTGATGTTACAAACAATGTTTTGAAATGTGGAGACTCCAATTTGGGTCTCCATCTGGTGGGTTGCCTGTGGTGGAAGGTGTGTCAGAGGTCTATCATCCTGTTTCTACTCTGTGGAAATTGATGCCACTTCAGTGGTGTGTGACAATTATTTTTTGAAATGTTGAAATTGGGTCTCCATCTGGTGGGTTGCCTGTGTAAGTAGAGCTGTCAGCCAGGCAAGCCTGCACTTACTTTCAGTCACCTATCTGTCTGTGTTACTTTCCTTACATTTTTCCAACAATATTACTGCATGAAACTGATGCTTGTGCCATCTGACTGGCTGGAATAAAAAAAAACTGGGGTGTTGCATGCGGTTTCAGGTTTTCCAGCAAAAAAGACTTACACCGCTCCTTCAACCACCAGGTTCTCATTTAAACTTCAATTCCAAGCTATAAATGCTAGACCAGACCCTGATACCTGAACTTCAATTCCAAGCTGTAAATACTAGACCAGACCCTGATACCTCATGTATGACCCATGGCTGACTGCTTCTATGCCATCAGAAAAGGTTCTACTGTGGGTCAATTGATCAGTCAACTACCTTTGTTACTTATCTAACATTTTTCTACCAATATTACTGTATGAAACAGATGTTTGCGCCATCTGAGTAAGGCTGGAATAAGAAAAAATGGAGATGTTGCATGAGATATCAGGTCTCCCATCTAAGAAGACTTACACCGCTCCTTTAACCACCAGGTCCTCATTGAAGCTTCATTTCCAAGCTGTAAATGTTGGGCCAGACCCTGATACCTCATGCATGGCCCATGGCTGATTGCTGCTGTGCCATTTTCAATTTTGTACTGTGGTTCAATTGATTGCACTTTTCATAGTGTTTACCCCTCAGATACTACAAATATAGTAACTACAAAACTATATATATATATATATAGCCACACACATATCTTATAAAGTCTCCTTTATTATATATATTGATGCCCCTTATTACACAGTGCCCTTTTTAACAAAAATAACGAGAATACGCTATGTAAGTGACAGCACTGTACATAAAAGCAGAGGAAGCTTTATAATAAGGAATGGCACCATATATAACTAGAGAGGATGTTACATAATAGGGGATGGTGCTATATATAATAAAAGAATAAACTATGTAACTAAGGACGGCGCTGTACATAAGTGAGTACACTATGTACTAAGAGACTGTGCTATACATAATAAGTGAGTACACTATATACAAAGTGACTGTGCTATATGTAATAAGGCTACATTTCTGTATCTGTGTGCAGTGTCGGTGTGCTGCTCGCTTTTACAAACTCATTGAGCATGTCCTATTCTGATCTTCAAATCTGATCGGAACAGGACATTCTCTGACTCTCACGGATCTCATTCTGAGATCCCTGATTTTTACAGATGTGTGATTGCACCTATAAAAGTCTATATGCTGTCTGATGAAAAAATCTGGCAGCACACAGACATATCACACAAATGTGAGACTGTGGCCTAATAAGTTTTACAGATAACATCATCACTCCACATCACACAGTGCAGATACAGAATAATATTTATATCCAAGCACTTACCGCTGACGTCTCATATGATTAGAACCATTTTCTGCTGTTTCTTCTCCATCTGGTCTAATCTTCATGTCGACATCTCCCAGCCATGACTTGTCTTGTCTCGAAAATCGTCGCAGACCTAAAAATAACAAGGCCACATACAGTACATTGTATACATACATGTGTCTCATCCACACTGCACCCCGAGTACAGATATGTACCCCACCATTAATATACTATTAGCTACTAACCCATCAAAATATAAAGTGATAAGCAGCACTGTGCCTCTCATTAACTATAATCTCCACCACCAAATAAATATAAATTATTCAGTCTGTGACTCTCCTCAATTAACTGTATGGGTATGTGCACACGGAAAATATGCAAGGTTTTACAGTACAAGTGAAGTGAATGAGATCCCTGAAGTCTCATGCACACGCTGCTTATTTTTTCCTTGTAGAAAAAGGCTGCACGGCACTCCAAATAGGATACCACACCAAAAGATTAAAAAAAAAATTCGGCACTCCCAAATATGTGATGCAAAAATCATAGATTATGGTTTTATTAATTATCCACTGTAGACAAAAACGTTGACGTTTCGGCCAATTCTTAGGCCTACATCAGAACTATTGTCTTCAGTGATTGTAGACAGCACAGTAGATCAATTTAGAGCATGTGAAGTCGCGTACCGGTACGCTAAGGAGAAAGGCACAAAAGTGCAATCTGCATAATGTCAATTCTTGCAGCATATTTCAGCCATAGTAATGAGGGAAAATACTTAACAAAAGCATGTCGAAAGCATGGCAAAAATATGGAAAAAAATAAATGTATTTGTGGCGCCCCTGAGGGTTCAGTCGCCACAGAGGTGGAGTTCCACCTTGTTGCAATGTCGATAATTAGGCGGTGCTTGGGAAGGTGGAGCAATCGCTGCAGCTTCTGCATACGACTGGAGTGTACGGGCGACCGGCAGATGTGCGAGCACAGTCTTCGCACCTTATGGAGCAGGGCTGTTAACTCTGGATAATTATTGAGGAAGCACTGCACCACAAAGTTCAAGGTGTGAGCCAGGCAAGGTATGTGTCTGAGTTTTGAAAGGGCTATAGCTGCCACAAAATTCCGGCCGTTATCACTAACTGCCTTGCCTGCCTCAAGATGTAGACTGCCCAGCCATGACTCAGTTTGTCGCTGCAAGTAGTCGGCCAGTACCTCCGCGGTGTGTCTGTTGTCGCCCAAACACATCATCTTCAACACAGCCTGCTGACGCTTACCACTAGCTGTTCGATAGTCTGACACCTCGTGTGCAACACTGGCAGCTGCGGATGGAGTGCTCATGCGACTGCGCTCTGTGGACGTGCTTTCGCTTCTGGAGGAGGAGGAGGGTCGAATGCCTACAGCCAACTGTTTCCTATACCATGGGCTAGGCAGCACAGTCCCACCACCGCTGTCCCCTGTGGACCCTGCATCCACCACATTAACCCAGTTGCGCAGTGATGGACACGTAACGGCCCTGGCCATGCCTACTGGACCATGCATCTGTTGTGAGGTGCACCTTTCCACTCACTGATTGCTTGAGTGCATGGACAATACGGTCCTTCACATGAAGGTGGAGGTCTGGGATGGCTTTGCGAGAAAAGAAGTGGCGACTGGGTAGTTCATAGCGTGGTACTGCGTAGGCCATGAGTTGAAGGAAAGCTGCGCTTTCCACCAACCGATAGGGCATCATCTCTAACGAGATTAGTTTGGCAATGTGGGCGTTCAAACTCAGTGTACGCGGATGAGAGGATGAGTACTTTCTTGTCCTACTCATAGTCTCTGGCAGGGTGAGCTGGACTTGAGAGATGCCTATGGTGGAACTAGCGGTGGACAGGGCGGACTGAGAGAGGGTTGATGATGGTGATGGAGTTGGTGTTCTTTCTGATGGCCTAGATTCAGTCTTTCGTTGATATACCATTGTGATTCCCTGACAGCTTTGGCCTTGCAACGACACCTCAACATTTGCTGCTGTGCTAACCGGTGGGCTTACAGTGGGGGAAACAATGTAGCGTTGCTGACTACCTTCTTTGGGAGCATTTGCACATGTGGTACTTGAGGTTTGGTGTTCCGTCCACGCTTGCAAGTGCATGCTGGTTAAATGTCTAAGCATGCAACTGGTATTCAAACTTTTCAGATTTTTCCCTCGGCTAAAGGTCTTTGCGCACTTCTTACAGATAACCTTGGCCTGATCATTAGGATTTTTTTCAAAAAAGTGCCATACTGCACTCTTCCTACTATGGAAGACATTTTGCGTCCTTGCACGCTGTGCTATTTTGACCGTCTGGCCAAGCAGTCCAGCAACTTTTTGGCTTTTTGTAACCCGTTTTTGGACTGCTCCGTGCCTGCCAGATAACAGCTGTTGCGATGTCGATGCCTGCTGCGGATGCTCCTCCTCCTCTTCGGAGCTATTGGCAGCGGCACCCTCTTCCCCCAATGGATGCCAATCTGGGTCAACAACTGGGTCATCCATCACCTCCTCTTCAATGTCATGTGCACCTTCCTCTGTGTCACCATGTACGGTGGTATAGTATGCGGGAAGGGGCACCTGAGTTTCATCAGGGTCAGAATCTGGCTCAGTACACTCAGAGGACAATGTCGTGCTCTGAGTGAATGTACCAGCAGAATCATCTATCAGTGGCTGTGCATCAGTGCACTCCATGTCAGATTCATCTTGGCCTGGGTAATTCACCATTTCACTTGATAACCCAGGTATGGTATGTGAAAACAGCTCCATGGAGTAATCTGTTGTGTGGCCTGCCGCATCCTTCAATTTTGGTTGGGGTGAAGGACACAAAGAAAGGTGTGGTTCATGACCATGAGCCTCCAAAGATGACTCAGTGCTTTTATTTTTTACAAGTTCAGAAGAGGAGGCGATAGAGCTGGAGGCCGAGTCAGCAATGTAGGCCAAAACTTGTTCCTGAAGCTCCGGCTTTAAAAGTGGTTTACCTACTCCCAGAAAAGGGAGCCTTCGAGGCCTTGTGGAGCCAGACGATGATGCAGGCTTAACACCTCCTGCATTAGGTGTTATTTTGCTTTTGCCACTACCAGCAGATCCAACACCAACACCATCATTAACAGCTGGCAACCCCCACCCACTAACACGGCCTCTTACACCACACTTCCTCTTTTTTTTGAAAAATGTACCCACAATTCCACCAACGATATGGAACTGTAAAACAAGGTACAAGGTGTATATAGGACAGGGGAGAATTTAATTCTCCTACCACTTCTGGACACTGATGTATTGTGTCAGGCCAGTGTAATTCACACCGCTGTATGACAGGCTGAATTTAGCTGGTGTGTAAAATGTGATATATGACGGGAGAAATGGAATGTCCTTACACACTTCTGGACACTGATGTATTGTGTGAGGCCCAATGTATATCACACCGCTGTATGACAGACTGAATTAGGCTGGTGTGAAAAATGTGACATAGGACGGCAGAAATGGATTGTCCTTACACACTTCTGGACACTGATGTATTGTGTGAGGCCCAATGTATATCACACCGCTGTATGACAGGCTGAATTTGGTTGGTGTGAAAAATGTGACATAGGATGGCAGAAATGGATTGTCCTTACACACTTCTGGACACTGATGTATTGTGTCAGGCCAGTGTATATCACACCGCTGTATGACAGGCTGAATTTGGCTGGTGAGTAAAATGTGATATATGGCGGGAGAAATGGAATGTCCTTACACACTTCTGGATACTGATGTATTTTGTGAGGCCCAATGTATATCACACCTCTGTATGACAGACTGAATTAGGCTGGTGTGAAAAATGTGACATAGGACAGCAGAAATGGATTGTCCTTACACACTTCTGGACACTGATATATTGTGTCAGGCCCAATGTATATCACACTGCTGTATGACAGGCTGAATTTGGCTGGTGTGAAAAATGTTATATAGGACAGGGCAGGATTGGCATCTCCCTAAGAACGGAACAACTCCTCGACTTATCCTTACAGAGGCCCACCCTTAGCTTCACTGTGGCCGTGATAACAGCCGTTACACGGTACTGAGAGAGCAGCGTGCACGTACACCGCTGTCCAGTGTATGTTAAATTGTCAAGCTCCGTTTTTTTTAGTATATGGACTGACACACGCTGTCTCTCTATAGTTTTGAATGTAATCAAACAGCAAATAGACTAGACTGTTTGAAAAACAGACAAAACTATAAGGTGGAGGTCTGTAAGAACGGAACAACTCCTCGACTTATCCTTACAGAGTCACACCCTTAGCTTCACTGTGGCCGTGATAACAGCCGTTACATGGTACTGAGAGAGCAGCGTGCACGTACACCGATGTCTGGGGTATGCTAAATTGTCAAGCTCCGTGTTTTTTTAGTATACGGACTGACACACGCTGTCTCTCTATAGTTTTGAATGTAATCAAACAGCAAATAGACTAGACTGTTTGAAAAACAGACAAAACTATAAGGTGGAGGTCTGTAAGAACCGAACAACTCCTCGACTTATCCTTACAGAGTCACCCCCTTAGCTTCACTGTGGCCATGACAACAGCCGTTACACGGTACTGAGAGAGCAGCGTACACCGCTGTACGGTGTGAAAAAATGCACGCTCAGTATCTCACCAGGACAAAAAAAATGGATTGCTTTTAAAAAAGCAGTTTGCAAAGCAGTGTGAAACCAGCAATGCAGCTATCAGGTAGTCTTATAAGGCAGCCTAACAACCAACAGAGCTGATCCATCAAAATATAGCCTCCCCTTGCACTGCACAGTGACTGGTGTGTTGTACAGGCAAAATCGCTAGCAGCAGCAGCTGATTTTTTTTCTTCTTCCCTGCCTAAGGCTCTCCCTACAGAATCTGCAGCAGCAGCATCTCTCCCTATACTGAGATCAGCAGAAGTAAGATGGCGGTCGGTGTGCACGCCCTTTTATACCCCCTGTGATGCCCCCGAAAGCAAGCCAATCACTTGCATGCCCTTCTCAAAGATGGTGGGGACCGCTGCCTATGTCATCACGTTGCCCACAGTGTCCGTTCTTCCTCATTGGCTGAAAAAGGGTGCTGAATCATGTTTTGAAACGCAACTTTGGCGCTAAAGTCGCCGACCTCGTGGCCGACCTCACGCTGAGGTCGGGTTTCATTTCATGAAACCCGACTTTGGCGAAAGTCGGCGACTTTGAATTTTTTCGACCCGTTTCGCTCAACTCTACTCAGCACCCTCTCAGGTCATCCGTTGAAGTTGGCCAAATGAGGGACCAATTTGCGGCCTACTTCAACTCAGATGTAGGAGGGGTGGAATGGCAAGATCAAATGGTGTAAAAATGTTTTCTTGTGTGTATGTTAATAAAAAACCTGTTTTGATACCTGTACCGAGTGCACTCTGTCTTTTTACACTCCAATGCAATAATCAACTGGCCAGATGTACCAGTGAATTCATGATGCTGTGTTTTGTGCATCATGAATTTACTAGTACTCCTGACCAGGTGACTATACATACACACACACAAGTTGTATGACCTTTATCATCTCTACAGTGTGTTCAATTAGCAGTGACGGTGGAGATAATACAACTAATATTTGTGTCACATGGCCTGATGTTACAAATAGTGATTTGGGGATGCACTAGCATCTGTCACTCTTTATGACACATGACCCTGTGACTATAAGTATTATTTGTAGTATCATCACTGTGGCTTGAGTTTGAACGCAGACTACAGATATAATAAAGTTTATACAACTTCTACAATATCAGGGCCCCAGTGTAGGGCCAACATAGGTGACATGGTTATTTGTTGGTTTTCTGTGTGGTTGTCTTGTTTTTAGTTAAGCTTCAATAAAGGTTATATTTTATTTATGATTGGTTGAGTAATGCTCCCTTTAAACTCATATTGAATTTTTGAGCTTACATTTCTAACTTTCATACAACTTCTACAATACCCAGGCCTGGTGTCAATCTGGAGTGAGGACGCCCAAACTAACGCATTCTGACTTCAGAAAGTTATCACACATGGGCAGGAGAATACACATATGAGTTAAACTGCAGCATCGCTACAGTCTGCTTGAAGTATATGCAGACTGAAGAGACGCTGCAGGTTAAAACTCATGTGTATTTACCTGCCCAGGTGTGAAAGTTATGATACAAGGCCAGGGTATTGTACATATGACGCGTATTTTCCCCATCATGTCATCAGTTTATTCAACACACACTGAATAGAGGATGTGGTTAATTACAAGGTATATCTAGAATTCCCTTGCCTTGTCTCACAAATAGTTAAAAGATGATGGTAAAAAAAACACCATAGTCGATTAACTTTTTATGATACCTGGCAAGGTAACAATAGATATGCCTTGCACTCAACACCATCCTCTATTCCAGGGTTCCCCAACTCCAGTCCTCAAGGCCCACCAACAGATCATGTTTTCATGATTTCCTTTGTATTGCACAGGTGAAGCAATTATCACCTGAGCAATACAAAGGAAATCCTGAAAGCATGATATGTTGGTGGGCCTTGAGGACTGGAGTTGGGGAACCCTGCTCTCTTCAGTCTGTGCAATATTAGCAGACTGAAGAGACTGGTGGTGAAAATACAAGTCATAGATTTGTGTTTTTGATTACACATATCTCCAAGAATGACACAAGAAACATGTGGCAGTAATGGAGCTATGTGGTGACAAAAACGCTAAGTGTACGGCACAGTTTGTGTATGGTGCAGTGTGTGTAGGCGGCGATAGACACATTCATCAAATCGTATTTGTTGAAAGCAGAATTTCACATTTATTTATTTTTTTTAAATTTATTGTGAAGGACGTTTGGGGGAAGATTGGGATACTTTGGGGGTGTGGAGAGTCGAGGAACGGCTGGAAGTTGAGGAAGGGGTTCTAGGGGAAGGGGCAACGAAAGTACTGGGTGGAGGGAGCTCAGGGATGGAACTGGAGTCAGGGTGAGACACATTAGGAGGAGAGGGGGGAGGAACAAACAAAGTCTTTTGTTTTTTTGCTTCTTTGGGGCAGGAGTTTCCTGCCTAGACCGACTTCCACCATGTGACCACTTTACATTGCTCGACCGCCTTGAGCTGGTGGACCGTGGCCTTGATGGGTAAAAGAGGGAATGTGGGTCATCCCTCTGATGCTCGGTGGTGGCGGTGCTCTTAGAAGTGGTGGTAGCAGTGCTCCTAGAAGGAGAAGAAGTTGTGTCGGTGCTCCTAGAAGGAGAAGTGGTGTCGGTGCTCCTAGGAGGAGAAGTGGTGTCAGGGCTCCTAGGAGGAGAAGTGGTGGCGGGGCTCCTAGGAGGAAGTGGTGGCAGTGCTCCTAGGAGGAGAAAAGGTGGCAGGGCTACTAGGAGGAGAAGTGGTGGCGGTGCTCCTAGGAGGAGAAGTGGTGGCGGTGCTCCTATGATGAGGAGTGGTGGCGGTCCTCCTGTTGCTCCAGACTAAGGTGTTCCGCCTTGCCCTGTTCAATTTTACTGAAAAAATGGTGTGCTGGTCTGTTGAGATCAGCCCCCAGATGGTCAAGGCACTGGTTGACAGAGTGGAAGTGGTGTTCCATGTGGGTAAAACCGCGTTCCATGAGTGAAAAACCGCTTTCCACTCTGTCTGACAGCGACTTGAGGCTGGCATGAAAGGCCTCGCTCAAGTGCATGAACTCGGGCATGACATTCCTGTCCAAGGTCCTCTGCAGCTGGCGGGAAGTGCCCGCATAACCAGTGTCAGAGACCTGGGACAGGGGAACACCTGATTGACCAGCTTCCTAGTCACCAGCTATCCGTGTTGTAGACCTGCAAGCTGCTTTCTGGCTGTCTGATGGCTGGGACGGGTCCGAGGTCGCCCGATGAAGGACTACTCCAGGGACAGGTTGCAGGGTGCTGCTCCAGGTGCTGTGGAAAGAAAAGAAAAACATTACTATTATGCATTTACAAGAGCATTAGCTGTGGAATAGAAAAGCACAGATTATTAAAAAAAAAAATATATATATATATAAAACTTACGCTCTGGTGGCAAGGACCGGTCTTAGGAATGCCAACTCGTGATGATAGCGGTACTTTCTTCTGGTCCTTGCCGTTGAACCACTGTGAACCTGTCCCTCATCACGAACATAAGTGTTGAAGCGGTCCTTCATCGAGCGCCAACGTGTGTGGACTTTGTTCACTATTGGAAAAACAAAGAAAAAACGTTATACAATGCACTGATGGCAACATCTATATCATCACACACACCTGAGTGAACTTGGTAAACATTCAATGCGGCATCACAAAATAATGCAATAGAAAATGCAGTCACTGTTGATCCTGAGGACACTGTTGTGCTTACTGCTAGAATATATCTAGCAGGGAACACATCAGTATCATCAGGAGCAAGAGTTAAAGCAGGATCAATACAGCAGTGCAATGCACAATGCAGTCACTGTTGATCCTGAGGACACTTGTGTTTCCTGCTAGAATATATTAGTAACATAGTTATTAAGGTTGAAGGAAGACTTTAAGTCCATCTAGTATAACCCATATCCTATCCTAACTTGCCCTAACATGTTGATCCAGAGGAAGGCAAAAAAAAACATGTGGCAAACAGTAAGCTTCACATTGGGGAAAAAAATTCCTTCCCGACTCCACATACGGCAATCAGACTAGCTCCCTGGATCAACGCAATATCAAGGAAACTAGTGTATATACCCTGTAATATTATACTTTTCAAGAAAGGCATCCAGTCCCTTCTTAAATTTTAGTAGGGAATCACTCATTACAACATCATATGGCAGAGAGTTCCATAGTCTCACTGCTCTTACAGTAAAGAATCCGCATCTGTGAGTATGCTTAACCCTTCTTTCCTCCAGACGTAGAGGATGCCCCCTTGTCCCCGTCACAGGTCTAAGAGTAAAAAGATCATTAGAAAGGTCTTTGTACTGTCCCCGCATATATTTATGCATTATAATAAGATCACCCCTAAGCCTTCGATTTTCCAAACTAAATAACCCCAAGTGTAATAACCTGTCTTGGTATTGCAGACCCCCTAGTTCCCTAATAACCTTGGTTGCTCTTCTCTGCACCCGCTCCAGTTCAGCTATGTCTTTCTTATACACCGGAGACCAGAACTGTACACAGTATTCTAAGTGTGGTCGCACTAGTGACTTATATAGAGGTAAAGTTATGTTCTCCTCATGAGCATCTATCTATGCCTCTTTTAATGCATCCCATTATTTTATTTGCCTTTGCAGCAGCTGCCTGACACTGGCCACTAAATGTGAGTTTGTCGTCCACCCATACACCCAGGTCTTTTTCAGTGACAGTTTTGCCCAATATTTTACAAATAAGCACATAATTATACATCTTGTTCGTTCTACCCAAGTGCATAACCTTACATTTATCCCCATTAAAGCTCATTTGCCATTTATCAGCCCAAGGTTCAAGCTTACATACATCCTTCTGTAATATAAAATTGTCCTCCTCTGTATTGATTACCCTGCAGAGTTTAGTGTCATCTGCAAATATTGAAATTCTACTCTCTATGCCCCCTACAAGGTCATTAATAAATATGTTAAAAAGAGGCGGGCCCAATACTGACCCCTGTGGTACCCCACTGCTAACCGTGACCCAGTCCGAGAGTGCTCCATTAATAACTACCCTTTGTTTCCTATCCCTGAGCCAGCTCTTAACCCACTTGCACATATTTTCCCCTATACCCATTGTTCTCATTTTATGTATCAACCTTTTGTGTGGCACTGTATCAAAAGCTTTTGAAAAGTTCTTGTACACCACGTCCACTGCATTCCCTTAGTCCAGTCCGGAACTTACCTCTTCATAAAAGCTTATCAGATTAGTCTGACAGGAAAGGTCCCTTGTAAACCCATGTTGATATTGTGTCATGAGGTTATTCTTCATCAGATACTCCAGTATAGTATCTCTTAGAAAATCCTCCAGTATTTTACCCACAGTTGAGGTTAAATTTACTGGCCTATAATTTCCAAGTTCAGTTTTTGTCCCCTTTTTGAATATTGGCACCACATTTGCTATATGCCAGTCCTGTGGTACAGACCCTGTTATTATGTAATCTTTAAAGATTAAAAATAATGGTCTATCTATGACTGTGCTTAATTCCTGCAGTACTCGGGGGTGTATCCCATCCGGGCCCGGGGATTTGTCAATTTTAGTGATTTTTAGATACCGCCATACTTCCTGCTGGATTAAACAGGTGACATTTAATGGAGAATTTGTATCCCTGATCATGTTATCTGTCATGGGATTTTCTTGCGTAAATACTGTTGAAAAAAAGTCATTTAGCATATTTGCTTTTTCCTCATCCTCATCCACCATTTCACCCGGACTATTTTTAAGGGGGCCAAAACTATTTTTAAGGGGGCCAACACTATCATTTTTTAGCTTCTTACTATTTATGTAGTTATAGAATATTTTGGGATTATTTTTACTTTCTCTGGCAATGAGTCTCTCTGTCTCAATCTTTGCTGTCTTGATTTGCTTTTTACACAATTTATTTAATTTTCTGTATTTATTTAATGCCTCATCACTACCTACTTGCACTACCTATTCTAGCAGGAAACACACCAGTATCATCAGGAGCAAGAGTGAAAGCAGTATCAATACAGCAGTACAACACACAATGCAGTCACTGTTGATCCTGAGGACACTGTTGTGTTTACTGCTAGAATATATCACAACAGTATCATCAGGAACAAGAGTCAATGCGGCATCACAGAGCATGAAAATACTTACTAAACGCCTTTTTGGAAGTTGGAGAGGCGCTGTCCCAGCCATCCATCATCGCTGCGGCCACCTCATTCCAGAGCTGCCGGGTCACCACAGAGTCCTTGTACTGCTGGTCATGGCTGTCCCACAATGGGACAAGCTCCTGGGCCAGGCAGATCAGGGCATTGTTGTTCAAGTAAATGTCTTCATCCTGTTGTGGAACCTAGAAAGAAAAAACATTATAATCTTGGAAATTTTGGAGAATGAAAAAGCTAGAAAAAGAAACAGAAAAGAAGCAAGATAGAAGATGAAAAACAGGACAGAAAAAAAAGGAAGAGAATAAATAAATTTAAAAAAAGGGACATTCAAAGACTATATACTTACAATCCGTCTCCTCGCCGGGACTTGGCTAGGCTGCTCCTGCTGTTCCGCCTCACTTGCCGGGTCCGATGATGAGGTCTGTAAAGAAAAAAAATTGTTACACATTTGTAGAGGCAGCTATACTTACCCAAAGGCAGCAAGATCCTCACCTCACGCTCTGCTTGGGCCAGTTCTTGCTGGGATGGAGAATATTCCGATCCAGAAGACATGCTGGAATTAAACAAAAAAAACATTAGTACATGATAAATTTGAAAGGACAGGCAGACATTATGTTGAAGAATGCTCACATTTTGGCTGCTGTAGCTTGTATCCAAAGTTGGAAGGCTCTTGTCTGTTCAAGGCAGTCTTATCTCTTCAAGGCTGTCTGGAGAGTGAGTGGTCTGCCCCTGCAGACACCTTCTTTTATGTACACTTCTCCCAAAAAATGCTGCTTGTGTAGGGGGTGGTTTAAACCAGTGTCTAGACACTGTTTACTCTAAAATCGCTTGCGCGCAAAAAGCGCTGATGGGCGCATGACCACGTGCACGCCAGCGACCCCATAGACTGTAATGTTATTTTTTGGCGCATTCCGTGCGCACACGTGTGCATGCAATTTTTTTACGAGATTGGGCGGAACAAAAAGTGCAACATGTATCGTCTGACGTGTCTGGGCGCACACCTGGAAAATGCGCAGTGCATGAAAATTCTGATGAGCACATGCAATCACTAGACACTGCACCCGCCATTTTAAAGACAGGGGACCATTGCACGTGCGACCGATAGCGCACGATGCGCTGCGCGATAAAGCGCTAGTGTGAAACCAGCATAACACATATCTTTTCTAACTTGTGTTCAGGTTATTAAGCCCAGACATGGTGCACCTTTATACCAAATATTGATACTTATGGGTTTGCTCACTTGGCAATCAGTACAGGGAATGCTTAACTTTTGAACCCGGAAGTAATTAGGTATTCTTCTACTTCCAGTTTCTCATTTGTTTCTGGTTTGAATCTCTCACTGGTGTCCTGTTTTGACCACAGCTGCAGTGGGTCACTTCATTACAGTAGGATATTTAAGACTGGGTGAGTGTACTCATACCATGCTACCGACCCCTGAGAAAGGAAAGGACACTAAATAGGGCTCATACTGTCATACTGTATATAGGGAGCTATGTGGTGTTTATACTGTATATAGAGAGTTATGTTAGTGTTCATACTGTATCTAGGTAGCTGTATGTTGGCTCACACTGTATAGAAGGAGCTATGTGGGGATTGTACTTAGGAATGTACTTGCTTCAATTCGTTTAAAAACTTTTCAGCAAACTGAATGTTCAAAAAACAGGAATTGAACATTGATAAGAAGGAGAGCTACAGGTGCAACAAAAAATACTGTCAGTCATGATTAGATATGAGAGAACCCAAACTGTAGAGTATCCCGAAGTCCATTTTAGTGTTCAGAGTTCGGATGCTGAGAGAGAGAGAACTGTTAGTCCAGCTATGTAATACACCATATTGATTGCAATTATGGCAACCAATTCGTGGGAAGGACCATCCAACATTATGTGGGAAGGACCATCCGACATTATGTGGGAAGGACCATCCGACATTATGTGGGAAGGATCATCCAACATTATGTGTGAAGGACCATCCAAGATTATGTGGGGAGGACCATCCAACATTATGTGGGAAGGACCATCCGACATTATGTGGGAAGGACCATCCAACATTATGTGGGAAGGCCATCCAACATTATCTGGGATGGACCATCCAACATTATGTGGGAAAGACGATCCAACATTATGTGGGAAGGATGATCCAACATTATGTGGGAAGGTCATCCAACGTTATGTGAAGAGGGCCATCCAACATTATGTGGGAAGGACCATCCAACATTATGTGGGAAGGACCATCCAACATTATGTGAGAAGGACCATCCAACATTACTTGGGAAGAACCATCCAACATTGCGTGAGAAGGACCATCCAACATTATGTGGGAAGGACCATTCAACATTATGTGGGAAGGACCATCCCATGTGAGAAGGACCATCCAAAATTATGTGGGAAGGACCATCCAACATTATGTGGGAAGGTCATCCAACATTATATGAGAGGGACCATCTAACATTATGTGGGAAGAACCATCCAACATTATGTGGGAAGGACCATACAACATTATGTGAGACGGACCATTCAAGCATTTCAAAGTCATTTAAACGTAGGTCCAATTTATGACAGAATTTTAAAATCATGCCCTCTGCAGACATTGTATTTTACAACACAATTGTAACTAATTTTTTAACAAGAATCTCCATTGTTTGGATCCTGTATACATTACATATTCTTTTTGTTATATTTTTTTTAATTGGGAGATGTACTAGATGTATAAATTGACAACCATAAACCCAAGGGATTAAATGAAGTATCAGAACTTATTATATGAACATATCTATATGTCTGAGCTCCAATATATTTTGCTATACATTAATACCATATCTATAATAATAAATGCCCTAACCAGCTTCCGGTTGCAACAACTTCCGTCCAGTTGTAACCGGTGACGTCACCACACACACACGCACATGTTAACCCTCAACACACCACACCGCCTCAACACACACTCCTCTCACCTTTCACCTCCACTCATGTCCACTCACTCTTTCACTCCACATACGTTCCTTTCTCTCACTCCGTTTCTCATACTCACACCGACATCTTCCTCCGCCGCCGCGATCCAGGATCCAGACGTTCTCCAGGCCGCCGACATGTTCTTGCGGGACGCCATCTTGGATGTCGTGAAGTCCCGCGAGATTCAAGATGGCGTCGCCGCAACAATATGTCGCTGGCGTGGACGACATCGGGATCCAAAAAGATGGTGTCGGCGAAATCTCGCGAGATTACGCCGACGCCATTTTGGATCCCGATGTCGCCCATGCCAGCGACATGTTATTGCGGCGACGCCATCTTGAATATCGCGGGACTTCACGACATCCAAGATGGCGTCCCGCAAGAATATGTCGCTGGCGTGGGCGACATCGGGATCCAAAATGGCGTCGGCGTAATCTCGCGAGATTTCGCCGACGCCATCTTTTTGGATCCCGATGTCGTCCACGCCAGCTACATGTTGTTGCGGCGACGCTATCTTGAATATCGCGGGATTTCACGAAATCCAAGATGGCGTCCCGCAAGAACATGTCGGCGGCCTGGAGAACGTCTGGATCCTGGATCACGGCGGCGGAGGAAGATGTCGGGGAAGCGACGATGACGGTGTGAGTATGAGAAACGGAGTGAGAGAAAGGAACGTATGTGGAGTGAAAGAGTGAGTGGACATGAGTGGAGGTGAAAGGTGAGAGGAGTGTGTGTTGAGGCGGTGTGGTGTGTTGAGGGTTAACATGGCAAGAGGTGTTAACGACGCCAGTGAAATCTCACGAGATTTCGCCGACGCCATCTTGCATTCGTGAAATTGCGTCATTTACCTCACGCCGACTTGCTGTGCGGATGCTTGGCATTGCCTGTACCACCATAACTACTGCTGCCTTGGTCCTATGCCTGTTTACTGCCGGTGTCTAATTACTGGACCAATTTGCCTGTACCGCCATAACTACTGCTGCCTTGCTCCTCTGCCGGTGTCTAATTACAGGACCAATTTGCCTATACCGCCATAACTACTGCCTTTGTCCTCTGCCGGTGTCTAATTACAGGGCCAATTTGCCTATACTGCCATAACTACTGCTGCCTTTGTCCTCTGCCAGTGTCTAATTACAGGGCCAATTTGCCTCTATCGCCATAACTACTGCTGCTTTGGTCATCTGCCTGTTTACTGCCGGTGTCTAATTACAAGGCCAATTTGCCTCTACCGCCATAACTACTGCTGCCTTGCTCCTCTGCCGGTGTCTAATTACAGGGCTAATTTGCCTCTACCGCCATAACTACTGCTGCCTTGCTCCTCTGCCGGTGTCTA
This sequence comes from Dendrobates tinctorius, assembly GCF_039654945.1. Lineage (NCBI taxonomy): Eukaryota > Metazoa > Chordata > Amphibia > Anura > Dendrobatidae > Dendrobates > Dendrobates tinctorius. The sequence goes on along the minus strand of NW_027361827.1, from coordinate 24,131,437 downwards.
ATTACAGGGCTAATTTGCCTCTACCGCCATAACTACTGCTACCTTGCTCCTCTGCCGGTGTCTAATTACAGGGCCAATTTGCCTCTACCGCCATAACTACTGCTGCCTTGCTCCTCTGCCGGTGTCTAATTACAGGGACAATTTGCCTCTACCACCATAACTACTGCTGCATTGCTCCTCTGCTGGTGTCTAATTACAGGGCCAATTTGCCAATACCGCCATAACTACTGCTGCCTTGCTCCTCTGCCGGTGTCTAATTACAGGGCCAATTTGCCTCTACCGCCATAAGTACTGCTTCCTTGCTCCTCTGACTGTTCACTGCCTGTGTCTAATTACAGGGCCAATTTGCCTCTACCGCCATAACTACTGCTGCCTTGCTCCTCTGCCGGTGTCTAATTACAGGATCAATTTGCCTATACTGCCATAACTACTGCTGCCTTGCTCCTCTGCCGGTGTCTAATTACAGGGCCAATTTGCCTCTACCGCCATAACTACTGCTGCCTTGCTCCTCTGCCGGTGTCTAATTACAGGGCCAATTTGCCTCTACCGCCATAACTACTGCTGCCTTGCTCCTCTGCCGGTGTCTAATTACAGGGCCAATTTGCCTCTACCGCCATAACTACTGCTGCCTTGCTCCTCTGCCGGTGTCTAATTACAGGGCCAATTTGCCTCTACCGCCATAACTACTGCTGCCTTGCTCCTCTGCCGGTGTCTAACTACAGGGCCAATTTGCCACTACCACTTCATAACTACTGCTGGGCAATTACAGGGTCAATTAGTATCTGTTTACTCTACAATACTCCAGGACGCCTTCTTCACTGCCAGATAACTGCCAAATAGACTCCTTTACCTGTGCCAACATGAGTCATAACAAAAAGTATGCCAATGCCAGTGAAAGGAAAGCAGCTTTAGCACTACGACAAAAACAACGCCGTGCTAATGAGACTCCTGAGGAAAAACACCATTGCCTTGAGAAGATTAAGGCTTATAAACGCCGTCGCCTCACACACGAATCCCCTAACTCTAAATCCATAAGATTGGCTGAAGAAGCCTCTGCACGCCGTCACCGCCGACAACAGACGGCCTCTTCCTCATCATTATTATTAGACTCACAACAGGATGCTTCCACATCAGCATGTGGAACAATTTACTGCTACACTTCATCCCATATGCCGTTCACTGACATAACTAATCAGCAATCTGTTTCTGCCCTATCAATACCACCATTCAATACCGATGCACAGTATGCCAATGCCAGTGAAAGGAAAGCAGCTTTAGCACTACGACAAAAACAACGCCGTGCTAATGAGACTCCTGAGGAAAAACAGCATCGACTTGACAAGATTAAGGCTTATAAACACCGTCGTCTCACACACGAATCCCCTAACTCTAAATCTATTACATTGGCTGAAGAAGCCTCTACACGCCATCACCGCCAACAACAGACGGCTTCTTCCTCATCATTATTAGTAGACTCACAACAGGATGCTTCCACATCAGCATGTGGAACAAGTTACTACCACACTTCATCCTATATGCCGTTCACTGACATAACTAATCAGCAATCTGTTTCTGCCCTATCAATACCACCATTCAATACCAACGCACAGTTTCTTCACATACAAGCTGCAGTTAGCCCACAGAAAGTGCAACCAAGACAAATATACGTTGGTCTCAAAACTAGGCGCACCCCATCGGTTGGACATGCACTTCTACTACAACCTCACATTTTCACTAATGATGAAAATAGTATTACCGAACACAGCTGTGGTGACATGACCCATGTATGTGAGCATTGCGAAGCTTTGCATTTTGTAGCAGAGATACCTTCTGATAACAACTTTACGCTCTGCTGTCAGAAGGGTAAAGTCCATGTACCCATACTACAATATCCTGATGTCTTTACACGTTTGCTGAAAGGGCAAAGTGAATTTAGCAAAAATTTCATGGATAATATTCGAAGTATTAACAGTTCCTTTGCTTTTGCCTCCATGGGTGCAAATATTTCACCACCTCCTGGATATGGCCCATACTGTTTCCGCATACATGGCCAGATCTATCATAAAACTGGAACACTACATCCCTCAGATGACCAGCAACGCGCATTTGCCCAACTTTACATTCTCGATACCACTACCGCAAACGAACAACGCTTACGATGTAAAGAAAATCAAAAATGTCATTCTACATTGATGAACATTATTGCCCTTCAAATCCAAACTATTAATCCTTTTGTGGAAGCTTATCAAATGTTACGTGATGTGGAAGAACAAGAAAAAATTAAATCTCTACAAAACGGAACTGTCATGCCAAACATCACTATGGCTATTAAACAAGATTGTACTCAAGACCCTCGACGCTACAATAATCCCACTGTCAGTGAAGTAGCAGTCGTGTTTCAAAATGACAATGGTGAGCCACCTTTCAATAGAGACATATTAATTCATTTAAAACCTGATCCCCATAACCCTTTAGCTCCAAAAACACAACAAATTAGTATTCTCCATAGCAATTTGGATGCCCTCCTCTATCCAATATTTTTCCCTTATGGAGACCAAGGATGGCATGATGGACTCAAACAACAAGGCAAAAGTTCGAGGAGGATCACTCAACTCCAATACTATTGCTATATGTTATCTGTCAGAAATTACTTTAATCCACTCCTCAATGGTGGTAAGCTAACACAGCAATATTTAGTAGATGCTTATGTCAAAATCGAAGCTAATCACCTACATTACATCCGCAAACACCAAAAAGATTTAAAAGTGGAGGATTACTGCCTCCTTCAAGAACATCTACTCAAAAAATCGGTTCAAAAGGGCATCCCTATTGGGAAAACCGTCATTTTACCATCTTCTTTTGAAGGCAGTCCAAGAAACATGCAGCAGCGCTACCAGGATGCTATGGCTATTGTTACAAAGTATGGTCGACCAGATCTATTTATCACCATGACATGTAATCCTAAGTGGAATGAGATTACTACACATTTAGAACCGTGGCAGCGTGTTGAACACAGACCAGACTTGGTTGCACGTGTCTTTAAAATTAAACTGGAATCCCTCTTAAAAGACATTAGCAGTGGATTATTTGGAAACGTCACTGCAATGGTCCATGTCATTGAATTTCAGAAGCGTGGTCTCCCACACGCTCATATTTTAATTATTCTTGACAGCCTGTCTAAATTACGGACTGAGGCGGACATAGACAATATAGTCTGGGCTGAAATACCTGATGAAACAATCTACCCTCAGCTCCATAACATTGTTCTTCAACACATGATTCATGGTCCCTGTGGAGAACACAATCCTAATTCTCCCTGTATGGATCTTGGAAAGTGTAGCAAAGGTTTCCCAAAACAAAACCAACCATATACCATCAAAGAAAAGGATGGCTATCCCACTTACCGCAGACCCATTGGCAAAACATATGAACACCATTCTAAGACGATTGACAATTCATGGGTAGTTCCATATAACCCATTTTTACTCACCAAATACAAGTGCCATATTAATGTAGAAATATGTGCTTCCATTCAAAGTGTAAAATATTTATTTAAATATGTTTACAAAGGACATGACAAAGCCAACCTTGAAATTTCCCAAAATAACATCCAACATGATGAAACACACCAATTTACGGATACCAGATATGTTAGTGCACCTGAGGCTGCATGGCGGATATTTGCTTTTCCTATGCATAAACAATCTCATGCCATCATTCGCCTAGCCGTACATCTGCCTAATTCTCAACCACTCTATTTTCATGAGAATGACTCTGCAGACAACATCCATCAAAAGCTCAATTCCAATTCTACACTTATGGCGTATTTCAACCTTAATAAGATCGACCACAATGCACATAACTATTTCTACCGCGAAATTCCAGAACACTACGTTTGGAAACAAGGCACATGGGAACAAAGAAAACGAGGGGGTCTCACAGTTATTGGAAGAATGTATACTGTTAGTGTGAAAGACCAAGAACGCTATTATTTACGTTTGTTGTTACTGCATGTAAAAGCTGCTACCAGTTTTGACAGCATTAAAACCGTCAATGGAGTTATGCATGAAACCTTTAAGGATGCTGCATTAGCACTTGGATTATTATTCGATGATAGCATCTGGAAACATACTTTAACAGATGCTTGCATTCTTAACATGCCTTCCCAACTTAGAGACATGTTTGCTTATATCTGTATTTTTGCCCCCCCCAGTAATCCACTTGAATTGTGGAATGAATTTAAGGACCATTTTTTACAAGACTATTGTCATACATACCACAGCAACACTGAAGAGTGTATCGATTGTGAAGGATATGCTATGAAAGGTGTCCAAGATGTCCTCATAGTCCATGGAAAAACTTTTGCTGATTATAATTTACCACGCCCAGCAAAAAATATTAAACAACTCCTTAAACAATATGATAAGGATTATGAGTTAAAAAAAGCTGCAGAGATGAAAGAAACTCTTAATCAGGAGCAACTTTTTGCCTATGATGTCATTACTGAAGCTTTACAAAATAGCAGTTTAATACCAAAGTGCTTTTTTCTCGATGGACCTGGTGGCAGTGGAAAGACCTACCTATACCATCTACTTACACATCATTTAAGAGGACAAGGAGAAATTGTGTCACCTGCAGCAACTACAGGAATAGCATCTAACTTGATACAAGGAGGCCGAACAATCCACTCTCTATGTGGCATACCTATTCCGATCAACGAAACATCTGTTTCCAGGATTAAAAATGATACAAATGCAGGAAAACATTTACAGAGTACAAAACTTTTTATTATTGATGAGTGCACTATGGTCCAAAAACATGCATTGAATGTGATAGATAGACTTCTACGTGACATCATGACAACAAATGTTGCTGAAAAAAATAAAACACCATTTGGAGGTAAAGTTATTGTTCTTGGAGGAGACTTCAGACAATGTCTTCCCGTCATCGCTCATGGAACAAGAATAGACATTGTAGATTCCTGCATTAAATATTCAGAACATTGGCAACATTTTACCAGACTACCGCTAATTAACAACATGCGCTCCACTGATCCTGAATACAGCACTTGGTTGCTTCAACTTGGAAATGGTGAGCTGTCTAATGAACATAACCTTGGAGAGGATGTCATTGAAATTCCTCCAGACATGATTTGCACTGGCTCTATAGTAACCGAGATCTTTGGAGACCATATTTGCATTGATGTTAATGACCAACAAAGCCTCGACACTGCTGCATCACATGCTATACTATGTCCGAAAAATGATGACGTCGATTTTCTGAACTGTAAAGTAATGGATCGCATTAGTGGTGATTATACTGTATATACAAGTGATGATTCTGTCGATGCTGATGAGGCAGAGGAATGTGAAAACTACCCAGTTGAATTTTTAAACTCTCTGACACCATCAGGAATGCCATCACATCTCTTAAAACTTAAAATTGGCACCATTGTGATGCTATTAAGAAACCTAAACACCAAGAAAGGTCTCTGCAATGGCACTCGCCTCATTGTCATTGCCTTACTCCGCAACATCATACAGGCTAAAGTGATTACTGGCTCAGCTGAAGGAGACATTGTGTTTATTCCACGCATCGATTTGTGTCCTTCAGAAACTGGGTTACCTTTTAAATTAAAACGTCGACAGTTTCCTCTAAAACCTGCTTTTGCTATGACCATTAACAAATCCCAAGGACAGACCCTCAATCGAGTTGGCATTTTTTTGCCCGAACCTGTATTTGCTCATGGACAATTGTATGTTGCATTCTCCCGAGTAAAGCAACGCAGCAACGTTAGGGTCAAAGTGGTGGATACACCACTTCAAGGACAATTGCTACCTAATAGCCCAAAAATCTTCACTAGAAATGTCGTTTACAAAAATGTCTTACTTTAAACTATTTAAGTTGGTCCTGGAATTGATAGATATATAGATATATAAATAATAGTTACATTCTAAATAGATATAGATAATAGACTTCTAAGACTTCTATACATAGCTTGATATATGTTATATATATAAATATTTTAAGCAGATAGATATATCTTACACTAATTATCTCTTTCACATATATGTCATAGACATATTTAAATCCATAAAAATATACATAGGTATAGGTACAGTATATATAGATTAAAAAAAAAAAGGCAAAAACAAAAAAAATTTAGGCAAACATACGTAGATTTCAACTACATAGCTAACACATACCTACATAACTTAGGTAATAATAATTAATTTTTTATTTATTAATAGAGTACTATTATTTCAATAGCACTTTACATACATCAGTAATACTGTCCTTCTTGAGGCTCACTATGTAAATATCTTATCCACATAAAAACATAGGTGTGATACATCTATCTACTATAATAAATGTGCTAAGCAGCTTCCGGGTTGTAACAACTTCCGTCCAGTTGTAACTGGTGATGCCACAGCACACCTCTTGCCATGTTAACCCTCAACACACCACTCCTCCTCAACACACACTCCTGTCACCTTTCACTATCTCCACTAACGTCCAGTCGCAGGATTTTAGAATACTCAAGATGGCGTGGCCGCAAGAACATGTCGCCGGCGTGGACAACGTCGGGATTTAGGATGGCGCCGGTGGAAGAAGATGTCGGGGATCGTGGAGCAGCGATGATGACGGTGTGAGTATGAGAGACGGAGTGAGAGAAAGGGTCGTATGTGGAGTGAAAGAGTGAGTGGAGATGGTGAAAGGTGAGAGGAGTGTGTGTTGAGGCGGTGTGGTGTGTTCAGGAGGAGTGTGTGTTGAGGGTTCACATGGCAAGAGATGTGTCACTATCCTCCCGATGCGATAGCATCGGGCCTTAATCTACTATAATAAATGCGCTAAGCAGCTTCCAGGTTGTAACAACTTCCGTCCAGTTGTAACTGGTGACGTCACAGCACACCTCTTGCCATGTTAACCCTCAACACACCACTCCTCAACACACACTCCTCTCACCTTTCACTATCTCCACTAATGTCCACTCGCAGGATTTCAGAATACTCAAGATGGCATGGCCGCAAGAACATGTCGCCGGCGTGGACAATGTCGGGATCCAGGATGGCGCCGGCGGAAGAAGATGTCTGGGATCGTGGAGCAGCGACGATGACGGTGTGAGTATGACAGACGGAATGAGAGAAAGGGTCGTATGTGGAGTGAAAGAGTGAGTGGACGTGAGTGGAGATGGTGAAAGGTGAGAGGAGTGTGTTGAGGCGGTGTGGTGTGTTGAGGAGGTGTGTGTGTATTGAGGGTTAACATGGCAAGAGGTGTGTCACTATCCTATCGATGCGATAGCATCGGGCCTTAATCTACTATAATAAATGCGCTAAGCAGCTTCCGGGTTGTAACAACTTCCGTCCAGTTGTAACTGGTGACGTCACAGCACACCTCTTGCCATGTTAACCCTCAACACACCACTCCTCAACACACACTCCTCTCACCTTTCACTATCTCCACTAATGTCCACTCGCAGGATTTCAGAATACTCAAGATGGCATGGCCGCAAGAACATGTCACCGGCGTGGACAATGTCGGGATCCAGGATGGCGCCGGCGGAAGAAGATGTCGGGGATCGTGGAGCAGCGACGATGACGGTGTGAGTATGAGAGACGGAGTGAGAGAAAGGGTCGTATGTAGAGTGAAAGAGTGAGTGGACGTGAGTGGAGATGGTGAAAGGTGAGAGGAGTGTGTGTTGAGGCGGTGTGGTGTGTTGAGGAGGACTGTGTGTTGAGGGTTCACATGGCAAGAGGTGTGTCACTATCCTCCTGATGCAATAGCATCGGGCCTTAATCTACTATAATAAATGCGCTAAGCAGCTTCCGGGTTGTAACAACTTCCGTCCAGTTGTAACCGGTGACGTCACAGCACACCTCTTGCCATGTTAACCCTCAACACACCACTCCTCAGCACACACTCCTCTCACCTTTCACTATCTCCACTAATGTCCACTCGCAGGATTTCAGAATACTCAAGATGGCATGGCCGCAAGAACATGTCGCCGGCGTGGACAATGTCGGGATCCAGGATGGCGCCGGCGGAAGAAGATGTCGGGGATCGTGGAGCAGCGACGATGATGGTGTGAGTATGACAGACGGAGTGAGAGAAAGGGTCGTATGTGGAGTGAAAGAGTGAGTGGACGTGAGTGGAGATGGTGAAAGGTGAGAGGAGTGTGTGTTGAGGCGGTGTGGTGTGTTGAGGAGGTGTGTGTGTATTGAGGGTTAACATGGCAAGAGGTGTGTCACTATCCTCTCGATGCGATAGCATCGGGCCTTAATCTACTATAATAAATGCGCTAAGCAGCTTCCGGGTTGTAACAACTTCCGTCCAGTTGTAACTGGTGACGTCACAGCACACCTCTTGCCATGTTAACCCTCAACACACCACTCCTCAACACACACTCCTCTCACCTTTCACTATCTCCACTAATGTCCACTCGCAGGATTTCAGAATACTCAAGATGGCATGGCCGCAAGAACATGTCGCCGGCGTGGACAACGTCGGGATCCAGGATGGCGCCGGCGGAAGAAGATGTCGGGGATCATGGAGCAGCGACGATGACAGTGTGAGTATGAGAGACGGAGTGAGAGAAAGGGTCGTATGTGGAGTGAAAGAGTGAGTGGATGTGAGTGGAGATGGTGAAAGGTGAGAGGAGTGTATGTTGAGGAGGTGTGTGTGTATTGAGGGTTAACATGGCAAGAGGTGTGTCACTATCCTCTCGATGCGATAGCATCGGGCCTTAATCTAGTATACAGTATATACACCCTTTTCTGCAACTGGTTCTTATAACACAATGGTATGTTCTCCCACATGGTTATGATTGTCACTTTTTAGAACAATATCTTTTAATAGCTCTCACTTAATTTTTATTTTTTTTTAGCAACCTGTCACTATATTTGCATATATTTAAATTTATTTACTATAATATCCATATAATCTCCAGTTGTCCCCTTTAATTTCATCTGTGTAAATATTATCATTTATTCTTGTTTGTCCTGCTAATTTCAAACCATTTTAGCCCATAGGCCGGTGTCAGACTTGCGAGAGCAATGCGAGAAACTCATGCGAGTCTCTCGCCTCAATAGTTGGCACTGCCGCTGGCACTCGGGACCGAAGTGTGCGGCTGCATGTCTTTCTATGCAACTGAACATTCCGATCTGAACTGCCGCCAGCAGTGTCTACAGTGCCCAACGTTGCCAATTTTTGATGTCCTAAATGCTGAGCAATACAGTTGGATAGCATCAGGGAAATTTCTGATTGCCTCCAATATAGTTTGCAGCAGAACATCAACACCAAGCCAATGCCATCAAGAACTATCTTCAGTGTAAAGGAGAACCAGGAGACCTGGAAATTAAACTATGATCCTATTGAGCCCTGATCTCAGCATCATCAAGTTTTTCTGGGAACACATGAAGAAAAAACAGGATTTCCACAAGCCTATATCCACAGAAGATTTGTTGTTAGTTCTAGAATCCCTTGATTGATGCTTCAATGCTGTTTTGAAGGCAAAGGATAGTCACACCAAATAGTTACTTGATTTAGTTTTCTCTTTTGTTCATTTGCTTTACATATTGTTAACTGCTAAAAAATAAATTAACAATTCTATTTTTGAAACTATTCTTACTTTGCAGCAGTTTTTCCTCACCTGCCTAAGGCTCTTGCACAGTATAGTATTTTTACTTATTTTACGCATCTTACACTTACAAGAGTATTCCCATCTTAGACATTTTTTGCATATCGATAGGATTTGCATAAATGTCTGATAGATTCTGGTCCCAAAGATGTCAATCTCCAGACTGGGAGTCTCCACTCCCTGTCTCTTTTTTTACATGGCTGCTGCTCGTATGAATAGACAGATCTCTTCAATAAATTTCTGCCATATATGTCTAAGATATGAACACCACTTTAAGTTTTAACTATACTGTACATTGTTTTATAACCACATACCATCACTCTACTGCCTTTGAATGTCCTAATAGAATGTGCCACATCCCAAGGAATGTGTAAAAGCAGTGCATCTTCCCCACAGCATCATGAATCTGTCTAAGGCCGGTTTCACAAGTCAGTGGCTCTGGTACATGTAGTGACAGTTTCCTCACGTACCGGAGACACTGACACATGTAGACCCATTCAAATGAATGGGTCTATGCACATGTCAGCGTGTTTTCACGGACCGTGTGTCCGTGTGCAAAACACGCTGACATGTCAGTGTTTGTGGGAGCGCACAGTCCGCAAAATGTGTTGAACACGTGCACATGGAGAACAGTTCACACTGTCCTCTGTGTTCACGGATGGCCGCTGGGGAAGAAGCACTGCAGTAAGCGCTGTTCCCCGGCGGCTGGTGCTGAACGCGACTGTCAATCTTCTCTCCTTCTCTGCTGGCAATAGCGAGCAGGGAAGAATGAATGGAAAAAAACAGACGTAGGGTCCCTGTTGTGATTGGGTCACCGAGGAGGAAAACAAGACCAAGCTAAGCCACAGAAAACCAGAGAGGTTGATAACTAAGCGGATTACAGACCCCTGATCCTATCCACACAACTAGCAGTAGCCGTGGAGCGTACCTACGATGATTCTAGATGCCTCGGCACAGCCAGAGGACTAAATATGCCTAAAGCCAGAAAAGGGGAATCTAAACTGCCCCAGAGCAGACCCCAAAGGAATAGATAGCCCCCAAACATATATTGTCGGTGAGACAAGATGAAAACACAAACACAGGTAGGAAAATAGGCTGAGCAAACGATGGGGCCCACACTAACTAGAAAGGACAGGAAAGGAAAGATACTGTCTGCAATCATGCCAAAAAACCCTGCAAAAATGTCCAACACTTCTGATAGCAAAAAAACCCTGAGGTCACTAGACTTCACCCACTATATCAGCACTCTGGCATATTCTGAAGACAGAGCAAAAAGAGGCCAATCTAATAAGGGACAAAAAGCAAACTGGCACAAACAGTAACATAAGAATGGAAATTTAGCATAGCCCCAGCCGAGGCTGGCTGACCACACAAAACTGAATAGACAAAGCCAAATCAAATGTGAACAATAGCAAAGAACACTTAGCTTGAGAATGCAGGGACTGAACTGGAAACTAAGACCTCAGGATGCAGGAAAAATCACCAGCAGGGATAGAGGGAGTCGGCTGTCTTAAATCCAGTCAGAGACTCCAGATGTCCAATCGCCGTTCTCATTATCAGGTGGCAGGTCTCTGTTAATTAGATCAGCATCCTTACCTCCTGCAACCACCAGAGGGAGCCCGGAAAAAGAACTCACGACTCCTCTGTCAATACAACCAGCTCTACCACCCTCACCAGCAACCAGAGGCAGACCAGAAAGTGAATTCACAACAAGTCCCCCTCTGTTTGTGAACCAACCTGACAAAACTAACAGCTGGGGGCTGCTATTGTAAGGTGACATTAAGCCTGGCTTAGTAATAGAGAGGTGTCAATAAGACACCTATCCATTACTAATCCTAGAATTATTCAAGGGTTAAATAAACACACACACATTAAGAACAAAGTATTTTAATGAAAGAATATACTACACAGTTTTAAAATCTTTATTATACTCCTAATCCCATATTGAAGCCATTGTTCTCCTGTAAAAAATAAAAAAAATAATTTACCAACAATATCCATATCTGTCTGGTGACTACAGTTGAGCGAAATGGGTTGAACAATTTCAAAAGTCGCCGACTTTTGGCAAAGTCGGGTTTCATGAAACGAAACCCGACCGTAGGATGAGGTCGGCCACGAGGTCGGCGACTTACGCGCCAAAGTTGCGTTTCAGAAGTTTGTTTAGCGCTCTTTTTCAGCCAATCAGGATCCACGGACACTGTGGGCAACGTGATGACATAGGCAGGGGTCGCCATCATCTTTCAGAAGGGCATGCAAGTGATTGGCTTGCTTTGGTGGGCGTCACAGGGGTTATAAAAGGGCGTGCACGCCGACCGCCATCTTACTTCTGCCGATCTTAGCATAGGGAGAGGTTGCTGATTCTGTAGGGAGAGCGTTAGGCAGGGAAGAAGACAAAAAAACTGCTTCTGCTGCTAGCGATTTTGCCTGTGCAACACACCAGTCACTGTGTGTGCAGTGCAAGGGGAGGCTATATTGTGGTGGATCAGCGGTGTTGGTTGTTAGGCTGCCTTCTACGGCTTCCTGACAGCTGCATTGCTGTTTCCCCACTGCTCTGCAAACTGCTTTTTTAAAAGCAATCCCAATTTTTTTTTTGTCCTGCTAAGGTACTGAGCGTGCATTTATTCACACCATACAGCGGTGTACACTCCTCACACAGTACCGTGTAACGGCTGTTATCACAGCCACAGTGAAGCTATCTGTGTGTCACTGTGGAAGGATAAGTGGAGGACTTGTTCCGTTCTTACAGACCTACACTCTAGGGAGATTCCTATTCTGCCCAATTCTACAATTCACTTTTTTCACACCTGTGCCATCGAGCCTGTGACATAGCGCTCTGATATTCAGTGGGCCTCACACAATCCAAAAGTGTCCAGTGTCCACAAGTGTCTGCAGAAATTCAAAATCTCCCTTATCCTGTAGTCACTTTTTTCACACCTGCTGCATCGATCCTGTGACATAGCGCTCTGATATTCATTGGGCCTCACACAATCCAAAAGTGTCCAGTGTCTGCAGAAATTCAAAATCTCCCTTATCCTGTAGTCACTTTTTTCACACCTGCTGCATCGAGCCTGTGACATAGCGCTCTGATATTCATTGGGCCTCACACAATCCAAAAGTGTCCAGTGTCCACAAGTGTCTGCAGAAATTCAAAATCTCCCTTATCCTGTAGTCACTTTTTTCACACCTGTGCCATCGAGCCTGTGACATAGCGCTGTGATATTCAGTGGGCCTCACACAATCCAAGTGTCCAGTGTCCACAAGTGTCTGCAGAAATTTAAAATCTCCCTTATCCTGTAGTCACTTTTTTCACACCTGTGCCATCGAGCCTGTGACATAGTGCTGTGATATTCAGTGGGCCTCACACAATCCAAGTGTCCAGTGTCCACAAGTGTCTGCAGAAATTCAAAATCTCCCAGAAATTCAAAATCTCCCTTATCCTGTAGTCACTTTTTTCACACCTGTGCCATCGAGCCTGTGACATAGCACTGTGATATTCAGTGGGCCTCACACAATCCAAATGTCCAGTGTCCACAAGTGTCTGCAGAAATTCAAAATCTCCCAGAAATTCAAAATCTCCCTTATCCTGTAGTCACTTTTTTCACACCTGTGCCATCGAGCCTGTGACATAGCGCTGTGATATTCAGTGGGCCTCACACAATCCAAGTGTCCAGTGTCCACAAGTGTCTGCAGAAATTCAAAATCTCCCTTATCCTGAAGTCACTTTTTTCACACCTGTGCCATCGAGCCTGTGACATAGCACTGTGATATTCAGTGGGCCTCACACAATCCAAGTGTCCAGTGTCCACAAGTGTCTGCAGAAATTCAAAATCTCCCTTATCCTGTAGTCACTTTTTTCACACCTGTGCCATCGAGCTTGTGACATAGCACTGTGATATTCAGTGGGCCTCACACAATCCAAGTGTCCAGTGTCCACAAGTGTCTGCAGAAATTCAAAATCTCCCAGAAATTCAAAATCTCCCTTATCCTGTAGTCACTTTTTTCACACCTGTGCCATCGAGCCTGTGACATAGCACTGTGATATTCAGTGGGCCTCACACAATCCAAGTGTCCAGTGTCCACAAGTGTCTGCAGAAATTCAAAATCTCCCAGAAATTCAAAATCTCCCTTATCCTGTAGTCACTTTTTTCACACCTGTGCCATCGAGCCTGTGACATAGCACTGTGATATTCAGTGGGCCTCACACAATCCAAGTGTCCAGTGTCCACAAGTGTCTGCAGAAATTCAAAATCTCCCAGAAATTCAAAATCTCCCTTATCCTGTAGTCACTTTTTTCACACCTGTGCCATCGAGCCTGTGACATAGCGCTGTGATATTCAGTGGGCCTCACACAATCCAAGTGTCCAGTGTCCACAAGTGTCTGCAGAAAATCTAAATCTCCCCTGTCCTATAGACACCTTGTACCTTGTTTTACATTACTATATAGTTTGTAGGATTTTGTCTACATTTCTACCAAAAATGAGGAAGGCTGGTGGAAGAGGCCGTGGAATTGGGCGGGGGTTGGCAGCTGGTAATGATGGTGTTGGTGGTGCATCTGATGGTAGTGGCAAAAGCAAAATAGGACCGAATGCAGGAGGTGTTGAGCCTGCGTCATCGTCTGGCTCCATAAGGCTTCGAAGGCTTAGTTTTCTAGGAGTTGGCAAACCGCTTTTAACGCCAGAGCATCAGGAAAAAGTTTTGTCTTACATTGCTGACTCAGCCTCCAGCTCTATCGCCTCTTTTTCTGAAGTTGTAAAAAGTAAAAGCACTGAGTCGTCATTGGTGCTCATGTTCATGAACCACACCTTTCTTTGTGTCCTTCACCACAACCAAGATTGAAGGATGACGCAGGCCATACTACTGATTACTCCATGGAGCTGTTTTCACATACCATGCCTGGATTATCAAGTGAAATGGTGAATTACCCAGGCCAAGATGAATCTGACATGGAGTGCACTGATGCACAGCCGCTGATAGATGATTCTGCTGGTACATTCACTCAGAGCACTACATTGTCCTCGCAGTGTACAGAGCCAGATTCTGACCAACTGATCACAAAGAAGGTAGTCAGCAACGCTACATTGTTTCCCCCACTGTAAGCCCACCGGTTAGCACAGCAGCAAATGTTGAGGTGTCGTTGCAAGGCCACAGCAGTCAGGGAATCCCACTGTTATATCAACGAAATACTGAATCTAGGCCATCAGAAAGAACACCAACTCCATCACCATCATCAACCCTCTCTCAGTCCGCCCTGTCCACCGCTACTTCCACCATATGCAGCTCTCAAGTCCAGCTCACCCTCCCAGACACTATGAGTAGGTCAAGAAAGTACTCAGTCTCTCATCCGCATACACTGGGTTTGAACGCCCACATTGCCAAACTAATCTCGTTTGAGATGATGCCCTATCGGTTGGTGGAAAGCGCAGCTTTCCGCGAACTCATGGCCTATGCAGTACCACGCTATGACCTACCCAGTCTCCACTTCTTCTCTCGCAAAGCCATCCCAGCCCTCCACCATCATGTGAAAGACCGCATTGTCCATGCACTCAAGCAGTCAGTGAGTGGAAAGGTGCACTGGTCCAGTCGGCATGGCCAGGGCCATTACGTGTCCATCACTGCGCACTGGGTTAATGTGGTGGATGCAGGGTCCACAGGGGACAGCGGTGGTGGGACAGTGCTGCCTAGCCCACGGTATAGGAAACAGTTGGCTGTAGGCGTTCCACCCTCCTCCTCCTCCTCCTCCTCCAGAAGCGAAAGCTCGTCCACAGAGCGCAGTCGTACGAGCACTCCATCTGCAGCTGCCACTGTTGCACACGAGGTGTCCCCCTATCGAGCAGCTAGTGGAAAGCGTCAGCAGGCTGTGTTGCAGATGATGTGTTTGGGCGACAGACACACCGCCGAGGTGCTGGCCGAGTACTTGAAGCGACAAACTGAGTCATGGCTGGGCAGTGTACATCTTGAGGCAGGCAAGGTAGTTAGTGATAACGGCTGTAATTTTGTGGCAGCCATAGCCCTTTCAAAACTCAGCCACATACCTTGCTTGGCTCACACCTTGAACCTGGTGGTGCAGTGCTTCCTCAAAAATTATCCGGAGTTAACAGCCCTGCTCCAGAAGGTGCGAAGACTGTGCGCGCACATCCGCCGGTCGCCTGTACACTCCGTTCGTATGCAGAAGCTGCAGCGATTGCTCCACCTTCCCAACCACCGCCTCATTATCGACATTACAACAAGGTGGAACTCCACCCTGCACATGGTGGAGCGGCTGTGCGAGCAGAGGCAGGCCATAATGCATTTGTGGGAGGATACACGGCCAGGCACTTTGAGAGCAGACATGGAGTTGACAGGTGTGCAGTGGTCGAAGCTGAAAGACCTCTGTAAAGTCCTTCAGTGTTTTGAGGAATGCACACGGCTGGTAAGCGCAGACGACGCCATCCTAAGCATGAGCATCCCACTTATGCGTCTGCTCATGCAAACTTTGACGCACCTTAAGGAGCAGGCGTCTGCAGCCAATGTTGACGAGGAGGAAGAGGTGGAGGGAATCGTTGATGACATTCAGCCATTGTCTGCTCAGGGACCTCTCCTGGACGAGTTGGAGGAAGAAGAGGTGGAGGAGGATGATGATGGGGATGATTACTTAGGGGAGGAGGATGCATCTCGTGGGGCAAGTGAAAATGTTGGCGTGGCAAGGTATGGTACAGGGTTTGTGCGTGACTGGAAGGATGTGGATTTGCCAGAAAGTGCTCCTCCAACCAGCACTCGCAGTGCATCATTGACACCGGGAACATTGGCCCACATGTCAGATTATGCCTTGCGGATCCTAAAAAGGGACCCCCGCATTGCCAAAATGATGAACGATGACGACTACTGGTTGGCCAGCATCCCGGATCCACGCTATAAAGGCAAATTACAAAACATCATGCCACAGGAGAACCTTGACCTAATATTGGCTAATAAACAAGCAACTCTGGTAAATCGGTTGCTTGAGGCATTCCCAGCACACAGCAGCGGTGATGATTCTCACACGAGCCGTACGGGCCGGGGGCAGCTTGGCAGAGGTGTTCATGGTGCACACAGCAGAAGTGGCGTTGGAGACAGGGGTTTCATGACAATGTTGTGGACTGATTTTTCAAGTACCGCTCACACAACTGGTAATACAGCATCGATGGAAAGTGACAGGAGACAGCAGTTGTCAACTATGGTTACAAACTACTTTTCCTCCCATTTCGATGTT
Organism: Dendrobates tinctorius; assembly: GCF_039654945.1. Classification (NCBI taxonomy): domain Eukaryota; kingdom Metazoa; phylum Chordata; class Amphibia; order Anura; family Dendrobatidae; genus Dendrobates; species Dendrobates tinctorius. Next base: position 24,114,572 of record NW_027361827.1, on the reverse strand, counting down.
CTCCCACACAGGTCATTCCCCTTTGACTATTGGGCTGCTAAACTGGACACCTGACCTGAATTGGCACAATATGCCTTACAGGAGCTCGCTTGCCCAGCTGCAAGTGTGCTATCGGAAAGAGTCTTCAGTGCAGCTGGATCAATCCTGACAGAAAAAAGGACCCGTCTGTCAACCCAAAATGTGGATGATCTAACCTTCATTAAAATGAACCATGCATGGGTTTCCAAGGATTTTGTCCCACCTTCCCCTGATGACACATAGGGTGACAGAAAAATGGCTTGCTTTGGTCCACCTCTTCCTGGGACTTGACCTATTTCGCCTTTTGCATCAGCTGAATGTCCAACATCAACATATGCCACTTTCTAAAACTCCCTAACTGTGCTGCCTCCCCTCCCATGGCCGGGGTCACCACCTAGCGCACGACACCGTGCGAGTGCCGTTGCCCTGGACAGGTGGGTAGGCCGACTCTTGGGCGCGGGCACTGGCACAGGGTCCCTCATAGTGCAATCAAGTGTCTCTGATGGTGGTGGTGCACACCCGCCGTCAGACACACCGCCGTACTATGAGGGGCCCAGTGCCAGTACCGACGCCCACGAGTGGGCCCCCCTTGCTTGGGCAGGGCCCCAGCATTTGCAATCTTTACCTCTCCCTGCTCCTCCGCTGTGTAGTCTGGGCCGTCAAATCCATACTGTGCCTGACACCGTCTGAGCCTGCCTCCTGATGTATAGACATATCTTTTGAATGTGTACGCTATCCATACATGTTATCCGGGGATACGGTACCTTTTCTCACCTTTGTGCAATCACTTGCAAGCCATACTGGGCCTAACACCGTCTGAGCCTGCTTCCTGATGTATAGACATATCTTTTGAATGTGTACGCTATCCATACATGTTATCAGGGGATACAGTACCCTTTCTCACCTTTGTGCAATCACTTGCAAGCCATACTGGGCCTTACACCGTCTGAGCCTGCCTCCTGATGTATAGACACATCTTTTGAATGTGTACGCTATCCATACATGTTATCCGGGGATACGGTACCCTTTCTCACCTTTGTGCAATCACTTGCAAGCCATACTGGGCCTTACACCGTCTGAGCCTGCCTCCTGATGTATAGACACATCTTTTGAATGTGTACGCTATCCATACATGTTATCCGGGGATACGGTACCCTTTCTCACCTTTGTGCAATCACTTGCAAGCCATACTGGGCCTTACAACATCTGAGCCTGCCTCCTGATGTATAGACAGATCTTTTGAATGTGTACGCTATCCATACATGTTATCCGGGGATACGGTACCCTTTCTCACCTTTGTGCAATCACTTGCAAGCCATACTGGGCCTTACACTGTCTGAGCCTGCCTCCTGATGTATAGACATATCTTTTGAATGTGTACGCTATCCATACATGTTATCCGGGGATACGGTACCCTTTCTCACCTTTGTGCAATCACTTGCAAGCCATACTGGGCCTAACACCGTCTGAGCCTGCCTCCTGATGTATAGACATATCTTTTGAATGTGTACGCTATCCATACATGTTATGCGGGGATACGGTACCCTTTCTCACCTTTGTGCAATCACTTGCAAGCCATACTGGGCCTTACACCATCTGAGCCTGCCTCCTGATGTATAGACATATCTTTTGAATGTGTACGCTATCCATACATGTTATCCGGGGATACGGTACCCTTTCTCACCTTTGTGCAATCACTTGCAAGCCATACTGGGCCTTACACCGTCTGAGCCTGCCTCCTGATGTATAGACATATCTTTTGAATGTGTACGCTATCCATACATGTTATCCGGGGATACGGTACCCTTTCTCACCTTTGTGCAATCACTTGCAAGCCATACTGGGCCTTACACCGTCTGAGCCTGCCTCCTGATGTATAGACATATCTTTTGAATGTGTACGCTATCCATACATGTTATCCGGGGATACGGTACCCTTTCTCACCTTTGTGCAATCACTTGCAAGCCATACTGGGCCTTACACCGTCTGAGCCTGCCTCCTGATGTATAGAAATATCTTTTGAATGTGTACGCTATCCATACATGTTATCCGGGGATACGGTACCCTTTCTCACCTTTGTGCAATCACTTGCAAGCCATACTGGGCCTTACACCGTCTGAGCCTGCCTCCTGATGTATAGACATATCTTTTGAATGTGTACGCTATCCATACATGTTATCCGGGGATACGGTACCCTTTCTCACCTTTGTGCAATCACGTGCAAGCCATACTGGGCCTTACACTGTCTGAGCCTGCCTCCTGATGTATAGACATATCTTTTGAATGTGTACGCTATCCATACATGTTATCCGGGGATACGGTACCCTTTCTCACCTTTGTGCAATCACTTGCAAGCCATACTGGGCCTTACACCGTCTGAGCCTGCCTCCTGATGTATAGACATATCTTTTGAATGTGTACGCTATCCATACATGTTATCCGGGGATACTGTACCCTTTCTCACCTTTGTGCAATCACTTGCAAGCCATACTGGGCCTTACACCGTCTGAGCCTGTCTCCTGATGTATAGACATATCTTTTGAATGTGTACGCTATCCATACATGTTATCCGGGGATACGGTACCCTTTCTCACCTTTGTGCAATCACTTGCAAGCCATACTGGGCCTTACACCGTCTGAGCCTGTCTCCTGATGTATAGACATATCTTTTGAATGTGTACGCTATCCATACATGTTATCCGGGGATACGGTACCCTTTCTCACCTTTGTGCAATCACGTGCAAGCCATGCTGGGCCTAACACCGTCTGAGCCTGCCTCCTGATGTATAGACATATCTTTTGAATGTGTACGCTATCCATACATGTTATGCGGGGATACGGTACCCTTTCTCACCTTTGTGCAATCACGTGCAAGCCATACTGGGCCTTACACTGTCTGAGCCTTCCTCCTGATGTATAGACATATCTTTTGAATGTGTACGCTATCCATACATGTTATCCGGGGATACGGTACCCTTTCTCACCTTTGTGCAATCACTTGCAAGCCATACTGGGCCTTACACCGTCTGAGCCTGCCTCCTGATGTATAGACATATCTTTTGAATGTGTACGCTATCCATACATGTTATCCGGGGATACGGTACCCTTTCTCACCTTTGTGCAATCACTTGCAAGCCATACTGGGCCTTACACCGTCTGAGCCTGTCTCCTGATGTATAGACATATCTTTTGAATGTGTACGCTATCCATACATGTTATCCGGGGATACGGTACCCTTTTTCACCTTTGTGCAATCACTTGCAAGCCATACTGGGCCTTACACCGTTTGAGCCTGCCTCCTGATGTATAGACATATCTTTTGAATGTGTACGCTATCCATACATGTTATCCGGGGATACGGTACCCTTTCTCACCTTTGTGCAATCACTTGCAAGCCATACTGGGCCTTACACCGTCTGAGCCTGTCTCCTGATGTATAGACATATCTTTTGAATGTGTACGCTATCCATACATGTTATCCGGGGATACGGTACCCTTTCTCACCTTTGTGCAATCACGTGCAAGCCATACTGGGCCTTACACTGTCTGAGCCTGCCTCCTGATGTATAGACATATCTTTTGAATGTGTACGCTATCCATACATGTTATCCGGGGATACAGTACCCTTTCTCACCTTTGTGCAATCACTTGCAAGCCATACTGGGCCTTACACCGTCTGAGCCTGCCTCCTGATGTATAGACATATCTTTTGAATGTGTACGCTATCCATACATGTTATCCGGGGATACTGTACCCTTTCTCACCTTTGTGCAATCACTTGCAAGCCATACTGGGCCTTACACCGTCTGAGCCTGTCTCCTGATGTATAGACATATCTTTTGAATGTGTACGCTATCCATACATGTTATCCGGGGATACGGTACCCTTTCTCACCTTTGTGCAATCACGTGCAAGCCATGCTGGGCCTAACACCGTCTGAGCCTGCCTCCTGATGTATAGACATATCTTTTGAATGTGTACGCTATCCATACATGTTATCCGGGGATACGGTACCCTTTCTCACCTTTGTGCAATCACGTGTAACCCATACTGGGCGTGAGAACGGCTGGCGAGCTGTTAAGCAAGCTACAGCACCTGTGGTTTGCACACGTAAGTTTTTCATTTTTTTCAGGAATGACGGTTAGGCCTAATTCCGGAACTGCGGTTGACCTGCACTTACTGGGAAATCATCGTTCGCGAGTAATAATTGTAATCAGTGATCCCCATCACTAATGTTGTTCAGCGGGTTATCTGCACCTGTAAGCGACAAACGCTGGCCTTTTCAGTGTAGCGCACATGCAGCCACGGACATGTAAGGGCATGATACACCAGTTATTGGCCAATCTCATGTGCCAGAGCCTCACGTGTCCCTCTAGTAAGCCGGACTCGGACCGCGGGGCATGACGGAGTCTCGTTCGTTAACGGAATTAAGCTTGCAATGTGTGCATCTGTTCTGTAGCTGGCATGGTTGAGGTTGCCCGTGTTGAGTCAAATTACGCCGTAGGCTCCACTCCTGGTGGTGCCCTTCTGGACATTCCTTTAAGGTTCAGCTTTGCAACCATACTGCCCACGTAAAACAAACACTTTGCCTTCATGAACGCTGTTTGGAGGGTCATGACTCGTGGGAATAACGCCGCCCAATCAGTTAACCTGCTAGAGAGATCCTTCGTTGCTCCCAAGCATGACATCACACTCCCTAGGAGGAAGGTAATTGCACTGTGGCGACCGTACTCCTGGGGGCGACACAAGTGCACTGATGCCCAGCCACTGCTCGATGAATCTGCTGGTACATTGACCCAGACCACTACATTCCCCTCGCACGCTACCCGGCCTGAATCTGACCCTGATGAAACTCAGGTTACCCTTCCCATATACAGTTCCATCTTACACGGTGACAAAGAGGAAGCTGCAGATGAAAGTGCAGGTTCGGCCCACCCGCCATCAGACACACCACCGTACTATCAGGGGCCCTGTGCCAGTGCCGTCGCCAACGAGTGGGCCCCCCCGCTTGCTCAGGATCACAGCACTTGCAAGGTTGAAATACTGTGCAGTGAGATGGAAGATGGGGACGACGAGGAGTCCAGACTAGTACAGGGATTCCCTAGCGAGGAGACTTATTTGATTGTTTTCAATGTTGGGACAGCAATTTTTGGGGAGCACGTTACTCTGGAGAATGATAGATGGGGCCCACCATACACTGGAACATTCCAAAGGTGGACATCAGACACTGGAGCAGCATTTACAGGGCCCATTATACACTAGAGCATTAGAAATGGGGCCCATTATGTTTGGAGCATTATTTGGGCCCATAAGACAGTGGAGCTTCATCCATGGGGACCAACATATACTGTAGCATTATGTGGAGCTCATCATATACTGTTTCAAACATTATATGGGACCAATGATTCTGTATGGAGAAATAGATGGGCCTCGTCATGAGATGTAAAAAGTGAAGTATTTTTCATTGTACTATACCGCTATTTCTCTGCCGTATCGGAGCATGATGAGTTGTGGTATTATGTGTTAAAGGGGCGCTCTTTCGCCCAGGGCACATGAAAACCTGGAGCCAGCCCTACCCCCCCACAACTTTAGCCAAATAACCCCCATTTTTCAGTGCGTAACTTGTATTATGAAGTTAATTAAGGTTGACCAGCTTAAGTAAGAAGAATTGATGCTTTTGGCATTCAAATGAGCACTGTAGGTGTGTTTCCTGTCCTCCTCTCACTGCCGACTTTTATTCCCCATTGACTTACATTGGGTTTCGTGTTTCGGGATGACCCCAACTTTTCCCTATAATCGGCCGATCTTGCTCGACCCGACTTTTGGAAAAGTCGGGTTTCACGAAACGAAACTCGACCATAAAAAAACAAAAGTCGCTCAACTCTACTGGTGACCAGTCACATCTCATGGCGTAAATCCATCTCAGGGGTTAATAAGTTTACAGGCAGAGCGCTGCTAATGCAGCCGCTAATACTGTAAACTACTGGGGAATGAATGGAAGCAGCGCACACAGCCTCTGTGATGTCACCGCTCATCACAGAGCCTGTGCATAGCTTCTTATTGACACCTCTCCATTACTAAGCCAGGCTTAATGTCACCTTACAATAGCTAGGTAAGATTAACCCCTTATTAACCCCACCTGCCACCACTACATGGCAATTTAGAAGAACCCGACAAAGCTCCAGAATAGGTGCATCTAATACATGTGCCTTTTCTGGGCAGCTGCGGGCTGCTGTTTTTAGGTTGGGGAGGGGCCAAGATCAATTGTCCCTTACCAGCCTGAGAATAGCAGCCCCCAGCTGTGAGTTTTGCCGGGTTGGTTCACAAACAGAGGGGGACCCCACGTCGGGTTTTCATTCATTCATTCATTCATTCTCTCTTGCTCTGCCGGCAACAGCGAGAAGAATGACAGCCACGTTCAGCACCAGATGCAGGGGAACAGCGCTTACTGTAGCGCTTCTTCCCCGGCGGCCGTCCGTGTGGTCTTGATGTTTCACTTGTGCAGCACACGGTTGCCACACGTGTGCCACATGGATGTACAACATATCCACACGGACACACGGACACAGATAGGTCCGGTACCGTTTTAATTCTGGTACCAGAATTATCTGGACATGTGAGACTGCCCTAATGGAGCTCACTCCGCTTAGCTAGCACAGCCACAGAAGTGGGGATTGAAAGCTGTCAGTGTTCATCAGCCGCTCCATTAACCACTTACAAACCACATGCACTTTCATGGTCAATAGCAAGTGCACACATACACTCATCACAAGCAGGAGCAGGTGAGTGGTGGCTAAGGGCCCCGTCACACATAGCGACTCACCAGCGATCCCGACAACGATATCAACTTGTCAGGATTGCTGGTGAGCCGCTACATGATCGCTGGTGAGCTGTCAAAGAGACAGCTTCACCAGCAATCAGCACAGCGCCGACGAGTGCGTGGTGTCGCTGTGTACTTTAGCTACCAGCGCGCTGATGCAGGGAGAAACCAGATGTGTACCTTGGTTACCAGCTCCCTGCATCAGCGCCCTGGGCATTAAGGTACACATCGGGTTTCTAAGCACTGCTCGGTGCTTAGAAATCCTGCGTTTACCTTAGTTACCAGCACGCTGATCGCTCGTCTCCCGCCTGTCAAAGCAGCGATGCGTGCTGGCCAGCGGGAGACCAGCGATCAATAAAATGTCCTGGCTATTCCAGGACAATCAGCGATAACCGGCAGGGGGGCCAGTCACTGGTCAGGTCAGTGTCACACACAGCGATCTCGCTGGTGAGATCGCTGTTGCGTCACAAAACTTGTGACTCAGCAGTGATCTCGCTAGTGAGATCGTTATGTGTGACGGGGGTTAACAGCTGCCCGCCATGAAAAATGGAAGCAAGCAGCTACAAGGAGAAAAAAACGTAATTTTCTCTCTGCAGCTGTCACTCTAGTAAACTTTATTTACCACTATATTTGCAATAAAATAGTGTTTCTAGAGGTAATAGGTTCCATTTAAGGTGCTAACCATTTGGGTTCAAAGTGTAATGTAAAAATGTCTGATCTGTTGAACACTGCACTAAAAGAAATTTGCTGTGTAGTAATAGGAGTGGTTTTTGTGGGAATCATGGCGTAGAAATGCACTTTAAAGCTCCATTGATTTAAGTGATGTGCAGTCTACCAAGAGAGCAGAAAAACGCAGAAGGGTAGAAAACAATATTATCTATAAATCTGTGTACTCACTGGTACTATTTGTTATCTCTCAGTGATTCTGTTTCTGACAGACAACCTGATGGCTCCTGTTATAAATTAATGTGGGTTTTGTTTCTGTCAGTTTTTACATGAGCTCACCTGAAAAAGTTTTCCCTTGGAAGAGAGATGCACAGAAAGATGTGGTAAACTGAACATGTATAGTTAAAATGGGGACTAAGCTAGTTTTAGATAACACTTTTGGTATTCAGGATATACAAGTATCCATTCAGCAGAATTTGCTTTAATAATCTTTGTGCTTTTTTTACCTTGTCCACTTTTTCTGTAACAATAGCTTGGTGGAATGCCGCTCTTGGCATTGTCACACTGCATTAAGTCTTGGAGATCGCATTGTCTCCAGGCAGCCAGAACCATAGACATCTGGCTCCAGGCTACAGAGCATTTAAGTACTTGAATGTGTACCCGAGTGCAGTGCTTGTTGTCATAACTTCCTAACAATGAAGTCCTCAAGTGCATTTTGCCTTTTAATGTTACGTGAAAGGAATATTTGGAGAAAGACACGTCAAGGTATAATTATTATTTTTGCTAGATCATATTAACTCATCATATTGTTAGTTTTTGTAACTTATGTACCTTAAAGTCTTAATTTTGTCTCTGTATTGACTGGTCTATGCTAACATCAACATCAAGAAGAAAAAGTAGTGCAATTATCACAGGATTGATAGACATGTTAATGATCTGCAGAAGATGAAAAAAGTGGAAAAGTTTTCTAAACATCTCGACTTAGTTAGTATCTTGTATGAGTACCACACTCAGAAATACCCACACTTACACATCTTGGCTGATATTAATGAGGCTATTAATGATTGCCTAAGGACTGTGTTGCCACACTGAATGCACTTGGGCAAACAAATCAAGATCTGCTGCTGGCGGCTCCCTTTGCAATTGTCAAACAATGATGTCATAGTTTTTATTTATTACACTCACTTATAATGCGGCTTTAAATTTTTACAACACTTTACTTACACCATCATCGCTGTTCCCATTAGGGCTCACAATCTAAATTCTCCATCAGTATGTCTCTTGGAGTTCTGCTTGATAGGAGATAATTCTGGAGATTCTGCAGGCCATGGTAGCATGTTAGGCCCCGTGGCGTTGTCATGTTTGAAAAGGACTCCTAGAACTGCTTGAAGAAATGTATAAAGGTGCACATCTGGGACATCATTGGTTGGCATCTACAGAGGGACCTGCCAGCAGTGGATATTTATAACTAGATTATGGCCCGATGCTATCGCATCGGGAGGATGCGATAGCATCACACCTCTTGCCATGTTAACCCTCAAACACACACACTCCTCTCACCTTTCACCATCTCCACTCACTCTTTCACTCCACATACGACCCCTTCTCTCACTCCGTCTCTCATACTCACGCCGTCATCGCCGCTGCTCCACGATCCCCGACATCTTCTTCCGCCGGCGCCATCCTGGATCCAGACGTTGTCCACGCCGGCGACATGTTCTTGCGGCGACGCCATCTTGAGTATCGTGAAATCCCGCGATAAGTCAAGATGGCGTCGCCGGAAGAACGTCGCCGGCGTGGACGACGTCGGGATCCAAAATGGCGTCGGCGAAATCTCGCGAGATTTTGCCGACGCCATTTTGGATCCCGACGTCCTCCACACCGGCGACATGTTCTTGCGGCGACGCCATCTTGACTATCGCGGGATTTCGCCGATCCAAAATGGCGTTGCCGCAAGAACATGTCGCCGGCGTGGAGGACGTCTGCATCCAGGATGGCGCCGGCGGAAGATGTCGGGGATCGTGGATCAGCGGCGATGAAGGCGTGAGTATGAGAGACGGAGTGAGAGAAAGGGTCGTATGTGGAGTGAGAGAGTGAGTGGAGATGGTGAAAGGTGAGAGGAGTGTGTGTGTTGAGGGTTAACATGGAAAGAGGTGTGCGGTGACGTCACCGGTTACAAGTGGACGGAAGTTGTTACAACCGGAAGTTGCTTAGGGCATTTATTATTATAGATTTGCGTGCCCATAGCATTGAGTTTACAGAACATTCTTCTAGCATCCACTAAAGGGGATGTCCACTAAAATTTGAAAAGTGTATACGCACCTCCTGCATCGGAGCAGTTCCAACTAGGTTGACACCACAGTTCCCAGCGGTGACATCATTTTGTTGTGTCACAAGTAGTTGACATAGGCCAGACCAGCACAAGCTTCCTCCCACTGTACCCTAGCTGCAACGTTTTTTATTCCAAATAAAGATACAAGACACTTATGGCGAGAGCCTGACATCTGTACGTCATTCTACCATAGAAAACGGCATTTGTTGTATGTCTTCCATTTGAGCCATTCAGTAGTTGCCTACCCACATCCCAGCCTACATACACATTGTTGTGGGCAGCACATCAACATTCCATCAGGGCGGATATTCAGTCTGGTAATATGGTACAGCCTCCAGCTGCTAAGCGGATATTCATTGGCTGCACCCTGTACATGCCAAAAGTCACCTCACTCTTCAGAAACAGCAGCGCCAACGTCACTGGAACAGCACCGCAGCAGCAAGTAGCCTGCTTTTTATTTTAAATGAAGTCCTGAAGTAGCGAAGAACCACTTTATTAACCTCATTGATAGCATGCCAAGACGTGTAAGTGCGTGTTTTTCTGCATTAGATACTGAATAAATTGAAATGTTTCGATAATATGAACTGTGATTTCCATAACGCCACAACTTCTTTCTTGGAGTTGGAATTTCAATGTTGAGGAGTGAGTAAATGGATGGATAAATAGATACTGTACAGTTGTGGCGAAAAGTATTGACACCCCTGCAATACTGTCAGATAATACTCAGTTTCTTCCTGAAAATGATTGCAAACACAAATTCTTTGGTATTATTATCTTCATTTAATTTGTCTTAAATGAAAAAACACAAAAGAGAATGAAGCAAAAAGCAAAACATTGATCATTTCACGCAAAACTCCAAAAATGGGCCAGACAAAAGTATTGGCACCCTCAGCCTAATACTTGGTTGCACAACCTTTAGCCAAAATAACTGCGACCAACTGCTTCCGGTAACCATCAATGAGTTTCTTACAATGCTCTGCTGGAATTTTAGACCATTCTTCTTTGGCAAACTGCTCCAGGTCCCTGATATTTGAAGGGTGCCTTCTCCAAACTGCCATTTTTAGATCTCTCCACAGGTGTTCTATGGGATTCAGGTCTGGACTCATTGCTGGCCACCTTAGAAGTCTCCAGTGCTTTCTCTCAAACCATTTTCTAGTGCTTCTTGAAGTGTGTTTTGGGTCATTGTCCTGCTGGAAGACCCATGACCTCTGAGGGAGACCCAGCTTTCTCACACTGTGCCCTACATTATGCTGAAGAATTTGTGTTTGCAATCATTTTCGGGAAGAAACTGAGTATTATCTGACAGAATTGCAGGGGTGTCAATACTTTTGGCCACAACTGTAGATAGTCCTATAATTTGCATTATTCTTGGAGCGCTGCTTCCATTTCTTTATACTTATTACTCAGGTTGAGCTAATGTCTGGGAACCTTTGCACACCCATTCACTTTTTTTGATGTGAAGCTGGTGCTGCTTTACCCCTTTCCAACATTGGGCATAATATTATGCCAATGTCAAACTTCCTCCCTTTGGTATGAGCTCCGGCGCTGAGCCCACATCTTTTCCAGCACATGTCAGCTGTTTTGAACAGCTGACATGTGCCTCTAACATCCGCGGGTGGAAGGATTTACATGTTTGTAGGACTTACAAATGTCTTTTAATCATTTGTATTTATTTTAACAAATATAAATAAATTAAACAAATAGTTATAATGTCATTGTCACTTTCCCACTAAAATATAAAATATAAAGATCCATTAATCATAGATATACACGTATAAAGTCCCTCTCAACACACAACTGTCTCCTCCTCTTCTCGACATGGCCAATTTCCATTTTTGCATTTTAATTTTTTCTGTCCCTTCTTCCAAGAGCCATATTTTTTTATTTTAATGTCCATATAGCCGTGTGAGGGCTTGTTTTTTGCAGGACGAGTTGTACACTTGAATTGCACTATTCATTTTACCACATATTGTACTAGAAAAAGGGAAACAATTCTAAGTGCGGTGAAACTGCAAAAAGAAAAATGCAATTCTAAGGCTGTGTTCACACGTAGCTTTTTTTTTGCGTTTTCGCACCGATTTTAAATGCGCGATTTTGCCGTGAAAACGAAAAAAAAAGCATCCCATGCAATCCTATGGCATTCCGCACATGCTGTGCTAATGCTGTGGATTTTTTTTTCTTTTATGCAGCATGCTCATTCTTTGTGCAGAATTGTGAGAAAATCCGCACACATAGGAGTGCCCACCATGCGAAAAGTAAGCAGAACATTTGCGGATGGTACCCACGGTGTGGAGGAGAGGAGATTCTCCTCCAGGCTTTGGGTACCATATCTCTGTTAAAAATAGAATTAAAATAAAAAAAATTGTCATATTCTCACCTTTCGATGTCCCTCGCAGCGTCCCCAGGCCTCAGCGATGCTCCCGGCAGGTCCCGTTCCCAGTGATGCATTGCGACAATGAACTTTGATGACATCGCGGTATCGCGATACCGTAGCGGTCTCGCGAGACTGCAGCGTCATCAAAGGCCATTGTCGCAATGCATCACTGGGAACGGGACCTGCCAGGAGCATCGCGATGATCGGGAACGCTGCGCGGGACATCGGAAGGTGAGAAAAACACCATTTTTTTTTAATTTTTATTTTTAACATTAGGCCGGGGTCACACTAACGATTAAATCGGACGAATGCAATGTGATAAAAAAATCGCATTGCATTCATCCCAATGTTATTCTATGGTGCTGCTCCCATCATCTGTTTTTTTATCGGATCCGTTCCTCGGACCGAGACAATCGCAGCATGCTGCGATTGTCACAGATTTTCGGATCGGATTCGCCAATGCAAGTCTATGGATGCGATTAAAAATTGCATTGAAAAAGCACCACACGTGTGACTTGCGATTAAATTGCAAGACTTCTCCAGGTCAACAGGAAAGAGCATCAGGCATTGGCATTGGATGTCAATTTGATGCTTAGATGCGAATAAAATCGGTTCATCGCCAGAAATTCAGATGACAGACGGATCCCTGGACAAGAAATCTTTGTGCGATTTCGTACCGTAAAAATCGGACCGATTTTTTAATGGTTGTGTGTGACTCCAGCCTTAGATCTTTTTACTACTGATGCTGCATATGCAGCCTCAATAGCAAGAAGTTGGTCACACTCGTCAAACACTATGTTTGACGAGTGTGACCAACCTGTCAATCAGTTTTCCAAGCGATGCTACAGATCGCTTGGAAAATGCTAGCATTCTGCAAGCTAATTACGCTTGCAAATCACTAGTTTTTCCGCGGGAAATGGAATTACGTAATTCCCGTGGAAATTTCCGAGGCAATTCCGCAACATGTGCACATAGCCTAACATTGTTTTTTTGGAAATTGTTTTTACGGCATACATTGTGTGGTAAAAATGACCTGAGAAATGTCCCTTCAACAAAAGGATTTATATCATACATCTATCACATCCTACAATATCCTGATACAAACTCCCTGACTAGACACTCATACATGCTCAAATGGAAGGAACATTTAGATAGAACTCTCACTGTTGCCGAATGGAGATCTACTGTATATAGTTTAGAGTGGCTATTTTGGAATATTGCATTACATATAAAGAGAACCAATATAAAATTCTTCACTTCTGGTGTGGGGAGGTTGAGCTGGTGGACAGCTCTGTCTGTAGTAAGAGACAGATAGGAAAAGAGGGTGTCATGTGGCAGTCTGTCCATTAGAGGTCAGTGGAGAGCACCGAAGACGGTGGTTATGTAATTGTCAAGAGAGTGTTACATAACTGCCAGAGGTCAAGGTCACTCTCATTGGTCGGAGGTGCCTGTCAGGTGACAGTGGGCGGGGCTATCCAGGCTGACAGTACAAATACTAAGGTAAGCTTCTTGAAGCTTCAGTCAGCCTGGGGAGCTCAGAAGGAATGAGGGTCTGTTGTACTGGGGAGAGCCCTCAGAGAGTTTCGACAGTGGAGACGGTCACGGGGGGTCACCCATAGTGTGGTGGCAGCAGACAGTTACACTTGAAGAGTGAAGACTATGGTGTACTCTGGTCGGTGAAGTGCTGTAGTGAAGGTGCTTAGAGCAACCACAGCAAAGAGAACCGCAAGGGACACCACGACGTTGACACACAGACAGAAAAAGAAGGTACCCGGGTCTGTTTGAAGAACAATTCCCAAGGAGTCCTATCATGGTCTGTGGAAGTTGTTGAGAAAGTCGGCGAATAAAACAAAGACCTGTTGAATACGCTTTCCTGGCTCAGTCTCCAGTCTGTCTGCGCCGAGAGGTGGGTCACCCCCCTTGCCCTGTAGCATCATTATCACCCCAGCATCACAGCACACCTTCCCTGCCTTCCATCTTCAGCAACACCTGAAGGCCAGCTCCAGCCCCTGCCTCAGCCACCTACCCTACATTTGGCATAGTCGGCAGGATCCATTGCCGCCAATACAACATCTTCAGCGGCAGGCTTGCCACCAAGTAGTAAAGGCCCCAAGCTGTGTTCGGTGAAGAATTGCTTGGCTTTTGTTCCCTGTGGATTACAATTTGAAAACTGGACTGTGGATTGCTGGCTGCTAAAAATGGCTGTGGTGATTTGGTGCCCAAAGAGAAAGGCACAGACACTGCTGATTATGCTGGATGACCCGGGGCTTTATTGTATCCGCCCCTGGGGGGAGTGGTGTTCATCTGAAGAGAGCTGTATCCTCATGTTGGACCCTGAAAAATGGGTGGAGACCCACCGCCGCACCTCCCAAGAAAGGAAGTGGCCCGGGTGGAGAGACCTGCTGTGGCTGTCGGGGTATCGGACGCAAGGAATGGCGGTGGCGCCCAGACTTGGAGACCTGCCCAGGGAGTTTCCCTGCGGAGCTGTCGGGCCTGGAGGCTGGCCCTTTCGGACGGCGGGGTGAAGATCAATGGCTGAAAGGGAGCGGTGGGAAAGCCTGTAGGGAGTCACGGCGGCTGTGAAGGTGAGCGTGTCCCCGGTCCCGCCAGCAGCACTCCAGCCCAACCTCATCTCCCCGCTCCATGCGTCAGACAGACCGCAGGGTCCCGACACCGGCCCTCAGCCTCCCTGCCCGACGTCTTGCACTGTGATGCCTACTGTTCTGGATGACGGCGTGGCCCCCGCCAAGCTGACTGCCACTGTATCCGCCACGCTCCCAGCCACTACTGAAATTGGGCCATCAACTGCAGTGTCCGACTCACCGGAAAGTGCGGCCACTGCTTCATCAGTGATCCTGCCTGAGTTTGCTTTGCCGGAGCCCGTGGAAGTCTTGGTACCAGCTGCGGCCTCCCCTGTGGCCGCGCCGACATCGCTGCCAAAGCCGGCTGCGGCCTATACCACATTGGAGCCTGCGGCCGCTTCTGCCCCGCCCCCAACCTTGACCGCGACCCGCCCACCGGACTCTGCGGCCTATACCGGACCCTCCGCCTGGATTGCGGAGGTCATTGAGGAAAAAAAGGCCAGAGAGCGGGAGATCTGGGGGCTTTTGTATGAGAAAGGAGAGGCTGGTATGTCTGTTCCCCGATCATACGGGCGGCTGGTTTATATGGACACTGGCAAGGGCTATGGCTTCATTAGAGACAACACCGGCTACAAAGTATATTTAAATGTGGCCTCCATCAGACATGGCCAGGTTCCTCAACTGGGAGATTTACTTTCTTACTACAAGGAGTATTACCCCCGCGGCTATTACGCGGTAGCCATCACCGCCTACCCTGTGGGATATAAGCCTCCATAAAAGGACGTGGACTCCTTGGTCTTGAGCACCAGGGACACTCGAGACCCAGAGGTATTTTTGGCATCCCAGAGACTCCACGGCTGTGGAGTCCCACTGTTATGGCAAGACATCGGCCGCCAGGAGGTGGCCCGGAGTACAGCTGTTTTGGACTGCCGGGACTGCAGTGCACTGTTGCACTAGTAGGGGACTGTTCCGCGTCCCCATGAGAGTACAGTATATCCTCTGCTGAAGCAGGGATGCCTTGGAAAAAATGTTTTAAGTGGTTTATGTAAAGGAAGGGGGAGCACCCCTGTCCTCATTCAATTAATGTTTTTTTTTGGTTGTTTTTTATGATTGTCTATTTGTCTGAAGTGTATTGTTTTGTTAGCAAGAAAAAGGTAAAAGGCTAAAGAAAAAAAATGTTTTTGAAAAAAAAAAACGTATTACAGCCAATTTGAAAAAGTGGTAGTGAATGTGAAATGTTAAAATGTTATTGTTATTTTAAAAAAAAGTGTATTCAGCAGGTTCTGAGTACGGAGAGTATGACGACCATGACTTGTCCAGGTTGACAGGACGACGGGACAAGAAGAAGACAGACGGACCGGGTACCTGTGAGCCAAAGAGTCTGTGTGACAAAGGGTTCTGTGTGACCGAGGGTCTGTGTGACCAGGAGTCTGTGTGACTGGGGGTCTGTGTGACCCAGATGCCGACCATGTCAGTGCCAGGTTTTGACACCACTTTCACCCCCGGATGCAATTGTCGAGGACGACAATGGTCAAAGGAAGGGAGAATGTGGGGAGGTTGAGCTGGTGGACAGCTCTGTCTGTAGTAAGAGACAGAGAGATAGGAAAAGAGGGTGTCATGTGGCAGTCTGTCCATTAGAGGTCAGTGGAGAGCACCGACGACGGTGGTTATGTAATTGTCAAGAGAGTGTTACATAACTGCCAGAGGTCAAGGTCACTCTCATTGGTCGGAGGTGCCTGTCAGGTGACAGTGGGCGGGGCTATCCAGGCTGACAGTACAAATACTGAGGTAAGCTTCTAGAAGTTACAGTCAGCCTGGGGAGCTCAGAAGGAACGAGGGTCTGTTGTACTGGGGAGAGCCCTCAGAGAGTTTGGACAGTTGAGATGGTCACGGGGGGTGACCCATAGTGTGGTGGCAGCAGACAGTTACACTTGAAGAGTGAAGACTACGGTGTACTCTGGTCGGTGAAGTGCTGTGGTGAAGGTGCTTAGAGCAACCACAGCAAAGAGAACCGCAGGGGACACCACGACGTTGACACACAGACAGAAAAAGAAGGTACCCGGGTCTGTTTGATGAACAATTCCCAAGGAGTCCTGTCATGGTCTGTGGAAGTTGCTGAGGAAGTCGGCGAATAAAACAAAGACCTGTTGAATACGCTTTCCTGGCTCAGTCTCCAGTCTGTCTGCGCCGAGAGGTGGGTCACCCCCCTTGCCCTGTAGCATCATTATCACTCCAGCATCACAGCACACCTTCCCTGCCTTCCATCTTCAGCAACACCTGAAGGCCAGCTCCGGCCCCTGCCTCAGCCACCTACCCTACACTGGTACCATACTTCTGAATGTCTACACAAACAAGATCCATCCATCTCTCCTCTTTGCTGGTGGTGTGCCTTGTCAGAGGGGTCCATTTTTCAAGTATTTTAACTTGGATATATCTCTAGAACCCCAGCTTTTCTTATTAAATATCTTTCCACAAAACTTTACTAGGAGGACCACCAAGCTATTCCTACAAATAATGACAGCTGCTCGGTGTCTCACTGGAAGCAAACTTCTCGTCTATCTACATATGATCTATATGCTAGGATTTAAGATATCAGGAATTTTGAGTATCGTATTGCGATAACATAGTTGAGAGGTTTATCCTTGTTTGGTCCCCTTGGGATACTTTATGGGCCCTTCTTACTATTTAACCTAATAAATGAGTTTTTCTTTAAAATTGGTTGTCTACTCCTTTCTACTTTCCATCCCTTCTACAATCCCTTCTTCCCTCGTCTCATTGTCTGATTATTAATTCTGTTGTGCATACCTTTATCTTTTTCTTTTTTAACTCTCCCTTATATATAGTCTGTTTATTATAGTGCTAAGACACAATTATTTGAAACGACTTGTTTAATGTTTTGTCATTGAAATTACGCAACTACATTTCTATGTTGTTTTATTTTCTGCTAAAAAAATGAAAAGCTTCTCCATAAAGATTACAATTAGAAAAAAAAGTTACCCAGGAATATGATTATCCTCATCAGAACGATTATGATCATACCAAACTAGAAATTTGTAAAAAAAAAAAAAAAATTTTCATTGTGTCACCCTTTACCCCCAAAAGGTTTTCAGCTTTTAGGTCTATAAAGAATCATGGCTTGGAACTTTCATGAATTTTGACTAGTTTCCCTGTCCCTGCTGAAGGAAAGCAACCCATGGAGCTCCTTCTTCCATAAGCTATGTAGGTGACACAGCTTGCATGTGGAAGAATGTGCTTTTGTCACATGAGACCAAAGTAGAGCTTTTTGGGCTAAATGCAAAATATTATGTGTGGTGAGAAATTAACACTGCACATCATCATGAAAATACCATCCCCACTGTCAAATATGGTGGTGGCAGCAACTTGCTGTGGTGATGCTTTTTTCAACAGGGACAGGGAAGCTGGTCAGAGTTGATGGTAGGATGGATGGAGCTAAATAAAGGGAAATCATTTAGGAAAACCTGTTATGGGCTACAAAAGACTTGAGACTGGGGTATAGATTCTCCTTCCAGCAGGACAATGACGTTCATTTGTTTTGATTCTCAACTTTATGGCTCAGCACTTGGCAGCGCTTTTCTAAGCCCTTATTTTTTCCTTCTATCTATTTGGATTATCTGAGCCCAATTCTTGGATCCAGTGGGTTGAGCAGCAGCTATTGTAGTGCCCCCTATTTTGGCTATCATCAGACTTGTGCCTGGAATCGCACAACACATCCAGGTGAGAGGTTTTACTTGCTGTATTCTGCTATATTATTGTCAGACCTGCACAAGAAGCTCTTCCCCTTTTCCTTTTTCTTCATTCTCACCATCCAATCTCACTGAGCTAGAGCTAGTTTGCCAAGAAGAATGGGAAAAAAATCAGTCTCTAGATGTGCAAAGCTGGTAGAGACATACCCCGAAATAATTGCAGCAATAGCTGCGGGAAAGATGGTCCTACAAAGTATTGACTCAGGGGGGATGAATGCAAATGGACATCACAATTTTCAGATTTATATTTTTTTAAGTATTTTGAAAACCATGCATCATTTCCTTTACACTGCACAAATACTTGCTAATTTGTGTTAGTATAGCAAACAAAATCCCAAGAAAATACATTTACGTTTGTCACTATAACATACTGTAAAAAAGATCATGGGGTATGAATACTTTTTCAATGCACTGTAGTCTCTCCTAGAAAAACTCCATTTGTGTAACTAAGAAGTGTGGACTGTACACATAACAGCTCCTAGAAATACTCGGCTTCAGGGAAAGAAAAACTCCTCCAAAACCTCACCCCAAAAGAACAGTTTCCTGAAGTGGTTTTTGCTTCAAAACTCATGGTTTTTGGATACCTGATAATAAAATCTCAGTGTGAACATACCCTAAAATCATCATATCTTAGCTGATAATATCATTGTATATACATGTTTAAATTTATATAATTTAGCTATTGTAAGTAAAAATTAATCATTTCTATATTAAATTACTGTAATTTACCCCTGATTTAGGCTCCATAATCACTTTGTTAAGCGGTTTAACCATCCACACTGTGTGAAGTAATGCCTGTGTGCACTTGAATAAGAATGAGCCTACTCAGAATGCTTCATTACTTGTGCGTGGAAGGATACACATACTTTTTAAATAAGTGCATGAAATAAGCAGAAGGTAAAATGGCATAAAATACCCTATGATCCATGCACTTGTGGGTGGAATATTATTGAAACACTCAATTATGCTCACTGAAATAAGAAGCTTGCAAGATAAAATGTTTTCCATTTTATGGCAGAGACAGTACATCTACCAACAAGTTTATTTTTCTATGGGGTGACATCACTTTTGTGGGAAGGAAATGTACAAATCATTTCCTATCAAAGAATGCTAGTAAACAAGTTACTGGTGGCATGAATGGTAGGCACCGTAGCCTGGAAATAAAACAGTAATAGACAATAAAGTTTCTGTAAGGAGATGGACATATTGTCCAATTCTCCCCCCTTGAAGAACAAGTATATTGTGAAGTTGTGTAATGAGAATGATGACTTGTGTTAATGATGTTAATGTTGTGTGGTGGCTGACAGTAGGGAAAGCAAGATTTAATGTTTGGGTCTAGCCAAGAGTGGGAGGGGCTAAGTTGAAGGGATAAGAGACAGTTCCTGTTAGAATGTTAGAAAGGGCTCATTGTGTGAAAAGCAAAGACCTAAGGTCTAGTTTGAGCAGTGCCACATGATGTGGGTGTTCCTACTGAGAGAGGAGACAGGTGATAGCGAGACAAGAAAATTGACTGAAGGAATAGAGTGATCGGAGCCGGGTCCGGGGTCTGGATGCCTAGTTGTACAGCCCAGTGTTTATAACTCACAGACCTAGACGGGAGAAAGAGTGACCAGGGCGGGAGTTCCAGAGCGTCTGAAACAGAAGAGATAAGTACCCGCCATACTGGCAAAGTTGCTCCCCTAAGGGGAAAAGAATGCAGAATTGCAGGTTGAGCATAGGACTCTTGCAAACTGGACTGAGCTGGGTTATGGTGAAGTAAAGAGGAATGGTAAAGACAGAGAATAAGCAAGTAAAGGGGAAGGAATTGAAATTGTGTGGGAAATGTTCTGTATCAGGAGGGAAACGTTCATAAAATTGTGTACATGCTTTCTTCTGTATATATTCCCCACCAAGTTCTCATTTAGTAAAAAGTTTATTTTTGAATGGTGGTCTCCCTCATTGAACTGTCAAACACCTGGTCCTAGCAAACCAAAGTCACTGGTTACATGCAGCCCGCAAGAGCGTAACACCCCTACACCACAAGTCCACATACCCATCCAGAACCCCACCATCATGTAACGTGTCGGAGCGTAACAGAGGAGTACCTCACCCACAACTATTGCCCCACATCAAGTTAACACTACAGTACTGACTTTTTGTGCCATATACCATGACTGGACAAATTTAGATCACATTGAGGCGTAGCGTGTAGGGAACAATTAATGTACATATTTCACTTAGACCAGCCAACTGTCATTTGTGATTGAGGTTGTGCCAAATATCCCCTGTTATCCGCTGTGAGAGAAGATTTGGAACACCCCAAATAACGAAGAAGAATCCTACATATTTTATTTTAAAAAAATGATTTCAGCACTGAGGGCAAGGCAAGTATTTTGGGTTGTCCCAGCCCATAGTCCATGACTTATGGATATGGGACGGACCCCCACTCCATCTTAAAACCACCATAACTACAGTAAACCTAGGCACTAGAATAAATACACAACACATTATATTGGTTGTCAAAATGGCCACAGCTTTATTTAAATCACAGGATTAAAACAATCACATTAGGAGTCAGGTGAAGTGCTAGTACATTGGGATTCACAAGTACTGTGATATCCCCAGCTGTCTGACATACAGAACCAGGCCAGACAGCCATAAAGTGGCGGCACGCACTGGCTTGCCATTCAAGCAGAGCCAGTAAACTTTCAGGGCACCAATGACCCTATTATCCTCACTCCTGTGCTTAACCACTGTGCCCGCCCCTGATTGACGTTACCATTACAACGTCCTTGAGGTTGGCCACCAAAGCCGAGCCTGTTCACCACCATGAGGTTTTACATACTCTATTAGTTAAAATGAGTCCCCCTTAACTTGCCTGTAACTTCCACCTGACTCCTAAACCGCCACCAGAGAGGCCATTTGACACCTTAAATGGACTCGACCCCCATCAACCATTTCTACATGCTATGGAAAGTCTGTGCACACAAGTAATAAACTTAAAATTCCAGAGCTCCGACAGATTAATTTTATCCATGCCATGCTACCAAGTTATGATCGATAATACGGTAACTACAGCAAAATAGCAATAATGGGGAATGTGGAAAGTAAGCCATAATTAATGTCGTAGCCACAATCTGAATACCTGTATAATGACATCTGTCATGCCTCAAAAAACTATTATACCGCTCGTATTGCAGCCAGCTCTAATAATTCACCAAATCACAGATTTTAGTTCTAGAAACCACCATTATTTACAGTAGCTGTGCAGTAAAATTTCTTAAACCCACTTACTATCACTACCCGAAAAGTGATGAACACATCAATAGAAAGATAATATAAATAGGGAGTAATTAAAAACTATACACAATATAACAACATTATAACGGACCATAAAATAACGTTCAGAATATCTGGAAGTACTAATTTAAATAAACCTAAAGCAGAAAAAGTCTACAAAGGCATTATTAATAAAACTGCCACGCCATTGTTGTTTTTCATGCCCTTGATAACATTTACTGTTGACCTCTCCAACTGGGTCAACGGCATTGGGAATAGGCATATTGCCCTTCGTGTTAATGCACTTGATTACTTTACCCTTAGCCGCTCCCACTGGCTCAAGGGCACATAGATTAGGTACATTGCTCTTCAGTTTCATGCACTAGATAACTGCATTGTCCAGACGACAACCTTGTTCTCTTCTCCCCTCCAGCCGCTGTTCCTGGCTCAGAGGAGGCAATTTCTTCTGTAGGCCTGCAAAATATGATTGCCAGTTTATTAACAACTAACATAAACATTTACAATAAGTATTAAATACACAATCTTATACGACATGAGGGAAGGGTTCTTGGAGCCCCAAAAATTCTGGCTAAATATTTGGCAAAAAACACCAGAACTTAAAAATACACGTTACCCTCGGCCGTAAACCACCAGCTCGAGGGCACCAAACATCCCGTTCCGGGAAGTCCAACCACCAAAAGCTCCCGGGTAACACCCCGTCCAGTGTTACCCGTCCAGAGCCGTAACCAAAAGCCAGATCCAAAAGCTCCCGGGTAACACCCCATCCAGTGTTACCCGTCCAGAGCCGTAACCAAAAGCCAGATCCAAAAGCTCCCGGGTAACACCCCGTCCAGTGTTACCCGTCCAGAGCCGTAACCAAAAGCCAGATCCAAAAGCTCCCGGGTAACACCCCGTCCAGAGTTACCCATCCAGAGCCGTAACCAAAAAGCCAGATCCAAAAGCTCCCGGGTAACACCCCGTCCAGAGTTACCCGTCCAGAGCCGTAACCAAAAAGCCAGATCCAGAATTTTAACTTCCAATTCCTTTTTGCTGATTCAGCGTCAACTCCAAGAACCCCACCCCAGAGGTCCATACTTAATATGGTTACCCCTACTGACAAGTTTATAAATAACTTCCAAGGACCCACTAAAAGGAAAACAAATAACTTTTTTTTTTTTTTTTTTTTTAATTTTAAATTCATGTCCTTATTAAAATAAACATAAAATAAACATCAAAGCATAAATAACGTTAACACGCTGGGGGGAGTCCTTGAAGCTCCCAGATCTGGTGATTACCAAACATAGTGAACATAAAATGTACCAACAATTACTCCCAGCCGTTACCCCACTGGCTCGGGAGCACCATAGCCACAAGGGTTCCAATGTTCACTTGTATTTCCTGGGGATCCGACAAACCCTTGCCGAAACTCCCCTCCACCTTTCACCAGATCAGAACCATATTAACTTCCAAAAAGAGGAATCCATATCCCAATGGATCCCCCAGTCCAATTTCAAACCAACTTCAAGGACCCCCCCAACCACCAGGGTCCAGGTAAAACACTCAGGCCTGTGCTATCCGCCATCTTAAGTAATATAAAATAAGCACTTGGTTGGTATACACCGATCCCCTTTTTTTTTTTTTTAATATAATTATTATTCACACCTTTATTAAAACAAACATACCATAAAACATCAAAGCATAAATAATATTAACACGCTGGTAGGAGTCCTTGAAGCTCCCAAAAATCTGGTGATTACCAAGCATAGAGTGAACATAAAATGTACCAACAATTACTCCCAGCCATTACCCCACCAGCTCGGGAGCACCATAACCACAAGGGTTCCAATGTTCACTTGAATTTCTTGGGGATCCGACAAACCCTTGCCGAAACTCCCCTCCACCTTTCACCAGATCAGAACCATATTGAATTCCAAAAGGAGGAAACCATATCCCAATGGATCCCCAGACCATATTTAACCAACTTCAAGGACCCCTCCAACCGCACAAAATGTGGGATAAGTGAGGGTGAAAATCATGCAGGTTTACAACCAAGGTATACAACAGGTTAATAATGGAAAATATCCCATCGTAAGGTCCAGGAATAGGCAGAGATGGTCAATGCTGTGTTATATGCTGTCACAATAAATGAGAAGCCGCCTGCTCCTCTACAGCAGTTACAGACTCTAATCACCAACTGCGCATAAATGGTAAGAAAGATGTAGGTCTAATATAAGCTGCCTGCAGCCATAGGTGTGTGATAGAAAACTGCAAGTTCTGTATCCCAGTCACTCTACTACATACAATAGACGAGAGACAGGGCTGAAAACTGAGCCCATGCTGTGTCCTCCAGAGCAATGTGCAGCCTCACACTAGGAGTGCCCACTCACTGCCCGCCATGTGCTGAGTTATTAGTGCCCACTCACTGCCTGCCATGTGCTGAGTTATTAGTGCCCACTCACTGCCCGCCATGTGCTGAGTTATTAGTGCACACTCACTGCCCGCCATGTGCTGAGTTATTAGTGCCCACTCACTGCCCTCCATGTGCTGAGTTATTAGTGCACACTCAAATGTGCCGAGTTACTCCACGATTATTTATTTTACACATGATAAAACATAATCCATTCAGGCCTGTGCTATCCACCATCTTAGGTAATATAAAATACGCTCTTGGTGGGTACACTCTGATCATGCAACATACGAGGGAGACAATATAAACAGGATGGATATATCCGGCAGGACAGCATGTAACATAAGAGGACTAAAGGCAGCAATAGCTACAGAAATCAAGCACTAAGCTGGAAGTCACGTCCAGATTATATGTACAGTCAGGAAAATGACCCGGAGACACAGGATGTCTGTACCCAGCATGATCCGTATATAGCAGAGTGAGGAGTGATATCATGTATACAGACCTGTGGTACAGGTTAAGTATACAGCACAGGAATAGAGCCTTTACACAGATACCACATATAGTGAGTAACCTGGTTACACTGGATCTGCACACCCAGCATCAAAGTATGTAACAGAGATGAGGTCACATACAGATCATCAGACTCCATAACTGGGAAGGGGGGGTAATCAGCACACAGCAGGGTCAGTATACAGTGCACTAACATGAAGTGCAGCCTCTCATCATCATACATATACCATCACCCGACTGCTCCTCTCACCAGTGTCTCTAATACATGTGACTGTCCAGCTCCACCATAGTAATGGCAGACACTGTATGTGTCCCTGCTCTGTCCTATCATACATAAACCCAGAACTGATGAAGACTCTGTATAAGGCTACTTTCACACTTCAGGTTTTCGGCGTCAGGCGCGATCCGGCGTCGTGCCGGAACGCCGGATCCGGCAAATGTTTAGTAAAACCGGATGTGACGGATCCGGTTTTCTGCCGGATCCGTCTTTTTCTTGACAGACAAAACCGGATCCGTCTCATCCGGTTCATCCGTTTTTCTATCCGTTTTTCGACGGATTACGCCGGATCCGGTTTTTAAAATTGACCCTTGTGGCCTTCCGAACGGGATTGGCTACTGGAAAACTATATATAGCATGTTCCTACAGCCCTTCTTTGACAGGTTGTAGAGGAGAAAGTGCAGGTTGGAGAGAAGAGCAAGTTACTGGCGAAGATGGATGTTGTCATTGGAAATATTTTGAAGAATTTGGCGGATTTTATAGCGGAGGCGAATCGTTTGAGGGTGATTGTTCTGGAGAAGGAGAGAGCGAGACAGCAGCGCATCAGGCATCGTAGACGACGTTTGTGGATCCACCCCATCACAGCCAAGAGAATGACGCGTGGGGTCTTTTCTACACTCTGCATGGACCTTCGACGAAACCCGGATAAATTTTTTGGATATGTTAGGATGAAAATGGAGAATTTTGATTACTTGGTGGAGCGCATTGCACACCTCATAAGAAAAGCGGACACCTATTGCCGCTTCTCTGTTTCACCCGCAGAGCGTCTGATGGTGACTTTAAGGTAAGCCACATTTATTGGATGTGATCGCATCAGAGCACACTTTCACTGCAATCTTGTTGGTGGTAGTTTGTATCTCCAAGTGTTATAGCTCAGTTTTGGTATGTAATGCTGTGATTTAAAACTAATTTATTGTTTTTTAATTCCCCACAGATTTCTTGCAACTGGAGAATCCCTTTCGTCACTGCATTTCCAGTACAGACTCGGGATTTCCACCATATCTGGAATAGTGAAGTACACATGCCGTGCACTGTGGGACTCCTTAGCTGAAGAGTTTTTACCAGAGCCCACAACAGAGAGGTGGATTGAAATTGCTGACAAGTTTCAACAGATATGTCAGTTTCCCAACTGCTTGGGCGCTGTGGACGGGAAACATATCCGCATTGTAAAGCCAGCTGGATCGGGATCGGAATATTTCAATTACAAGAAATATTTTTCAATTGTCCTCATGGCCATCGCTGACGCGGAATACAAATTTATTGTGGTTGATATTGGGGCCTATGGCCGCTCCAATGACTCTCAAGTTTTCAAACTGTCTGCCATGGGGCGTAAACTGTATGGAAACACCTTCCAGTTCCCACCACCTAGACCGCTGCCGCAAACATCTGGTCCACCTATGCCATTTGTCTGTGTAGGGGATGAAGCCTTCCAGCTGTCAGAACACCTTTTGAAACCGTACTCTAGCAGAGGATTGACAAGACCAAAACGCATTTTTAATTACCGCCTCACAAGAGCAAGAAGAATGGTTGAATGTACCTTTGGTATTCTGACAGCCAAATGGCGGGTCCTATTGACTGCGATCAACCTCAAGACAGAAACTGTGGACGAGGTGATCAAAGCGTGCGTGGTACTCCACAATTTTGTTATCTGCAAGGAACCCATTTCCATTGAGGACACCTCTGAAGAAACCACCTTGCAAGATTACCATGACATTACCACTAGAAGTTCTGTGACGGTTTCAGTAATGAGGGACAATTTTGCACTATACTTTATGTCACCTCAAGGCAGAGTACACTGGCAGGATGACAGAGTGTGAAAGATTTGTGCCCAACCAAACTTGTGTACCTTCTGTACCAACAGTATATACCTTTGCCAACCAAAGTTGGCTATCTTGTCATGGTCTCTATTTTTAGCTTTAGGCCACAGGTGTGTACCTGGTTGTGTTTTATGCAAAGTATTTCACCTTTTAACAAAAGTTGTGTACATTGTTATGAAATCACCAATAATAAACACAACTTTTTAGGTGAAATACTTTGCTTCAAACACAACCAGGAACACAACTGTGGCAAAAAGCTAAAATTTACCCACAGTTATATACCTAGTTTTGAATACCATTTCACCTTTTAAATACCCTGTATTTAACCTTTTTCGCCGCAGAAAGAAATGACAGACAACAAGTGTAAAATAATTTAACTTTTATTGAAAAATGTTTTTTTAAGTAAACTTTTTTAAAATTTTAATAAACTTGTTTAATAAAGCTTTGAAACCATAAAACTGGTCATTTTTATTTAAATACACACATTATAAATCTGTGTAGTGTGTGGTGGAAATACTGCTGTAGGGGCTGCGGGACACTTCGACACTGGGAGTGTGGAGAGAGGACTGGGATCGTGGTGGGGAAGGAACAGTTAGAGGTGAAGGTGTGGAAAAAACTACAGAATGGGTGGACATGTGGGAAGCAGAAGAGGTGGTGGGTGGTGGAGTGGAGGGTTGGGCAGGGACTGTAGGAGCAGATGATGTTGATGGCAAGTTGTATGGGGAAGGAGTTTGGTACGGGGCAGGTTGCTGGAAGTGGGGAGATGTCTGGTACGGGGCAGGTTGCTGGAAGTGGGGAGATGTCTGGTACGGGGCAGGTTGCTGGAAGTGGGGAGATGTCTGGTACTGGGGAGGTTGCTGGTACTGGGGAGTTTGCAGGTACTGGGGAGGTTGCTGGTACTGGGGAGGTTGCTGGTACTGGGGAGGTTGCTGGTACTGGGGAGGTTGCTGGTGCTGGGGAGGTTGCTGGTGCTGGGGAGGTGGATGATGCTGGGGAGGTGGATGGTGCTGGGGAGGTGGATGGTATGTAATAGGAGGGGGAGGATGGAAAGTGGCTGGAGGGGGTGTAGATGTAATAGGAGGGGGAGGATGGAAAGTGGCTGGAGGGGGTGTAGATGTAATAGGAGGGGGAGGATGGAAAGTGGCTGGAGGGGGTGCAGGTGGAGGAACTACTGTGGTGGGAGGAGGAGGTTGGGAGGTAACTTGCTGGAGAGCAGCGTGGCATGAATGCATTACATGCATCTGCTGGGCAGGAGAGAGCGTTTCCATGCGCTCCCCAACAGACCTGAAAAACGTGTGGTTTGGCGAAGCTCTTGCTTCTGAATGCATGGTTTGCAGAAGTGTCTTCACCTCCAGAATGCTGGAGTTGATCTGCTGATAGCCTGCGGAGATTTGCTCTGAAAAGACTTTTAGACAGTTCTGGAAAGATGCATTCAGATGCAAGAACTCTGGCGCATAAGTCTTTTCCTGACCCCTCTGCCTCTGCCGCCCAGTACCCGCAGGTGTACTAGAGGTGGCAGGGGCAGAAGGGTGGGGTAAAGGGAAAGCGATCTCCTCACCAGCAGCTTCATGTAATGTAGGCGGCCACGATGCTCCTGTGCTGGTGGATGGGACAGATGGGTCGAATGTGTGGGAAGGCTGGGAAGGTGCAGATGTACCGGGGCGGTCGATGTGTCCCTCGGTGCCGGTCTCCTCAGGGATCGCCTCAGAAGGGTCCAATCGTGCAGGCTCCCGAGTGCTGCTCACCGTGCTGTGGAATAAAGAGAAAAAAAAACAATTAAAATAGTGACATGGTATGGCCCTGGCTGAAAAAAAGAAAGTTACATCTAAACATTTTTTTGTCACATGTGATGTGTAATATTTACCTTCTGGTGAGCATTGTCTCCCGGAGGAACGACAGGGCTCGTGCGTACTTGTACTTGCTCCTGCGTCCTCCAGATCCACTCGGGGCCCGCATCTCTTTATTGAACTCCTTCTTGAAACGATCCCTCACAGACCGCCACCGCTTCACAATTCTCTCCCCTGAAACGAGAAAGGACAAAGTGGTTAGTATACAATATCAGTGTTTCCCAAACTCCAGTCCTCATGGTCCCCAGGGGTCATGTTTTCAGGACTTCCAAAGTAAATAGAAATCCTGAACACATGATCCGTGGGGACCACGAGGACTGGAGTTCGGGAAACACTGGTTTAAATCAAGCAACCGGTACTGTATATACTTACGCTCTTTAATCTGGGCCCGAGCTTCGAGGTCCTCCCAGCGGTCCACAAGGAGCGAACAGATTTCCTCCCAGAGTCGTCGGGTAACGATCAGGTCAGCGTGGCGTCGGTCAGCCATATTCCAGAGCGGCTCCCTTTCTCTGACGAAATCGATGAGGCGGTCCACATCAATCCCTCCATCCTCACCGTCAGAGTCGGGAGCACGCTGTGAAGGCTGTTAAAGAAAAAGACAAAAATAACATAATTAGCCTCCACAAAAGAAATGAAATAAAAAGTGCAAAAAAAACAAAGCAAAAATATTTATACTTACACGCTGGTGACCGCCGCGTTGCTGTCGCCGACGACCCTGGGAGGCACTGCGAGGACCTCTTGGCCGAGCACCAGATTGGGAAGACTAGAGAAGAAAACAAAAAATGTTATGTCTTTGGATGTAGGCATTTGTTTGCTTTGTGTGGTCTGCAGAACATTGTTTTCTATGTGTTGTGTGTAGTGTGATGTTGTGTTTCTGCGTTTGATGCAAAAAACTTACCAATTGTGAGCCCACTCCAAGTGTCTGTCCACCCCTTCCTTCTTCTTCTGGGAGCTCCTCTTCATCTTGTGATTCCTGTTTTGAAATAAAAGGCAATGAATACACATATATTACAGAGATGATGGATTTTGGAAATAAAAACTTACCGTCAAACGCTGACGATGCGAGGGAGGGCTCCCAGAAGATGATGTGCTGTCTTCCTGGTGGCCACACTCCATGCCTGTGGGTGGTGTTTCTGCTGCTGCCATTGCTGCTGCTGCTGCTGCTGCTGCATCTATTGGGCGGCTGTTGAATAAAGAGAAACAAAGGGCCAATGAATATCTTGATATTCCATAGCCCTAGTTTGGAGGAATGGGGGATTTGATAATTACCGTCTCTCATCTGCTGCTGGACTCCCCTCCCGTTGTTCAGCATGCTGCTCCATTTGGGGTGGTGCTGATGGTGCTGCTGCTGCATATGTCTGCTGCCTTCTCCTGCTCCTGGTTCTTGGCTTGGGTGGCATGTTGGGTGTGGCTGAGGGTCCCATTGTCTTGCTTTTATATATGTCCTGTGGGCAGAGCTACTGAGCATGCTCAGACCAAAGAAACCGGATCCGGCTGTCGCCGGATCCGGCGCATTGCGGCGCTCATAGGCTTTCATTGTATGAAAAAGCCGGACACGCCGGATCCGGCGTGTCCGGCTTTTTCGACGGATACAAAAAACGTTACAGTCACCGTTTTTTCCAGACGCCGGATCGCGTCACATTGCCGGATCCGGCGAAAATCGGATGAAACGCATGGCCATCCGGCTCGATCCGGCTCTAATGCAAGTCAATGGGGGGGAAACCGGATCCGGCATTGCATTTCGACTGATCCGGTTTTAGTCAAAAGCGCCGGATCGCTCCTGAAGCAGAAAACCTGATGTGTGAAAGAGGCCTAATACAGCAGTAATGTGGTATATCAGAAATGTCTGCAGGGTGGTCACACAAAAGCTGCCTCTGCAATAAGTGAGGGAACATGGCAGCTACATGAATTCCTGAGGTAATCTTGATCCCAGATATGATGTAGGAGCTGATACTACCCTAGTACACACTACACCATGTCTGAGGTGAATGCAGAGTAGTATATCAAACATGTCTGCAGGGAGGTCACACGGAAGCTCACAGTCTGTGAGGAAAAATGCAGCATGCACATGAGGGACATGGCAGCTACATGAATTGCTGAGGTAATATTAATCCCATACATAATGTAGGTGCTGATACTACACTGGTACATGATGTCTGAGGGGAATGTGCTCCTATTATCTGTAATGTGAGGTGATAACCCCAGTATTATACTCCCTGACACTGCAGACATGCTTCCTCCTGTGCATGAAAGAGAGAGAGACACAGATCTCCTGCTCTATATAAGCCCCACCCTCCTCACAGTAACCCACCAGGCACAGACATACTGGGCTTCTTACTCTGAAAGCAACATCCCTCGTGCTTAAAAATCTATACCACTACACCAAAAAAGCTGCAGGAGTAAAGGTCCACCCATCCCCAAGTCATGTCCTCCTCCGCCTATGGCTCCAGTGGTTTCTTTAGCACTATGAGTTCCTTCCCCCAGTTCAGTACTGAAACCCTTACTCACCAAGTAGATGCATTGTATTTAAAATAAATAATCATGCAATGATGTTTGAAAAATAAATAGTTGGGTATACATTGTTATATATTTTTTTAATATATAACTATTTGATTACCTTATCTCCAGCTCTAACCCTAGTTAGGGTTTGAAAAAGTGTGTAAAATATAACATTTATAACTTTCTTAGTTTTTTTGTTTGTTTTTACAAGAGACAGCTTTCCCAGTAAGTCTCTATCTCTCATCTCACAAAATTACAAGAAAAGAGGCTGAGAGCTGCAGGAGCAGATGGTTCATTACTTGCTCAGTAGTGATGTGAGTGATGGGCGAGCACTAAAATGCTCGGGTGCTCGTTGCTCGGGTCAAGCAAGTTGGAATGTTTGGGTGCTGCTCGACCCCAGTATCGAGTATCACGTAAGTCTATGGGAAACTTGAGTATTTTTCCAGCGACCGCCTTGGCGATCTGCAGAGGGATTAGAAATTGCAGAAATTGATGGAAACAGTGCTCAAATGACATGGGAAAAGCATGGGGAAGACCCCTGGAAGCATTTCTGACTTCCAGGTCACTGCTGTGAACAATGTTGTCAGAATCTTACGTCATTTTTACAGACTCACAATAAAACATACAAAAACAAAACCAAAATGGATTTTCCCGGGGAATATGTTAAGGAACATCTTTTCCAGGGTAATTACTTTTATATAAGGCAAAAGAAATAACCAAAAACAAAAATGCTCCTCCACACCTTGGGCTATGTTCACACGTAGCGTTTTTTATGCGTTTTTGAACTTTAGCATTGATTTCAACCAAGACAAATGCATTCACTGGGAAATGTCATTTTAACATTTTACAACCTTATCTGACCATGTGGTGTGTGACACATCATCAGACACATCCTCTTTCATTTATGAAGGAGGGACTCTGAAAGTCACAAAATCTATTTTTATTTGGCCATCAGGCGGCCTTTACTATTCTTAAAGGGCCAGCAGTCCGCCCTCACTATTGTTAGAGAGCCATCAGCTGGCTATGCTTTGTTACTCCCATTATTAAACAGTGGGTCTCCTATACTGTTATTATGTATGCAGTGATTGGCAGGGCTGTCCAAAATTTGGACGCACCCCAATTCCCCTTTGAAGAGATGTACAGGCGGGCCGCATGAAAAAAATGTTCCCATTATTAGGAAGTGGGTCCCCCATAGTGTTTGCCTATGCAGTGAAGCAATGTCTGCCAAAAATTTGGAGGAACTCCAATGCCCCTTAAAAGATGTAGAGGTCAGAGGGCCTCCTGAAAACAATGTTCCCATTATTAGGATGTGGGTCTCCTACAGTGTTTTCCTAGGCAGTGAATGCAAGGGCTGCCAAAAATTTGGAGGCACTCCAATGCCCCTTGGAAGAGACATGGAGGAGGGCCTCATAAAAAAAGTTCCCATTAGAAAGGAGCGGGTCTCCTATACTTGTAATGCCCATGCACTAAGTGTAAGGGCTGACAAACATTTACCCCTGGGGGGTATACATGAACATACTGTATACTAATTTTTTTTATGGGCATCATAAACACCTTTTAAAAAAATTATGTGATCACAGACCACGGTCACCCTGGTGATATGGTGGTGGAGGATGAGGATGAGGAGAACAATGGCAAAAAGCCAAAATCAGGACGCGTACACCCACGTGTGGGTGTGAAGAGGTGCATGGGAATAGACCTCCCAAAAAGACAATGGATTTGAGTTTATGTTACGCTGCTATCATTCGGTGGTGTTGAGAAGTCTGGCTCAATCTAGCCCTTGTTCATTTTTATAAGAGTCAGCCTGTCAGCATTTTCATCTGCCTGGGATGCATTTATCAGTTATAATTCCACCAGTGGCACTAAAAACCCGCTCTGACAAAATGCTAGCGGCAGGGCAGGTCAGGACTTCCAAGGAGTAGAGAGCCAGTTCATGCCATGTGTCCAGCTTGGATACCCAATAATTATAAGGCACAGAGGAATTACAATGGACGTTGGTACAGTCAGCAAGGTACTACCTCAGCATCTTCCCAAACTTTGCACTCCTTGTGAGAGTACCCCACGCCTCAGGGCCTGTGCTGTTCTGTTATGTATTTCCGGTCAAGGATCACACTACTTGGATATCTCCAGGCTTGTTTATTACATGAGACTTGTGATACATTTGGGTCGCCCTCCCAGGGCTGTGGGGTACTCGGTACCGGGCTGGTGTCAGCGGGATGTGTCACAGCAGCGGTGACCCGGTCCGTGGCCCTGGGCGCCCAATTAATAGGGGAAGTTTGAATGGTGGAATGTAGTTGATTAAATGAATAGTTCGTAACGCCACTTGTGGTGTTCAGCAAGTGAGATGTTAAGCCGACGCTGCATGCAGATCCTCTGGGATTGGTGGTGTGGTGCAGCCAAGATGGTGAAGCTCCCCACAAGTGGAGCTGTAGTCCCAGGGCAGTGTAGATGTAGGGGTAGAGGAGAGGAACAGGCGGTGTAGAAGCTGGTACCCCGATGTAGTGGTACAGGGTGTGTTAGCGCAGGAGTAATTGGAGGACACCAGGGCATGTAGTTCCAGAGCTTTACTCACAGTCTGCAGTACACACAGGTGCCTGCCTCCGTGCTGTGTCCTCCGGGCCAGGGACTCAGTCAACCTTCAGGTCAGATGGAATGCTCCCTTCCAACACTCCGCCAACAAGTGCCTTTCTGAACGTCTCCTTTTATAGCGCCTTTGGTGTGAAGCACTCCTAGTACTGAGTTACACTGGAGTTCCTCCTGACAGATGTTCCCAAGAACCATACTTGTATGGCAGACAGCTGTAGCCTGCTTCGGGGACTCCTTACTCCTGAGTCCCGGCTCACTATCCAAGTTGCTGTTGTGCCCCCAAGTCTTAGATGGGAGTAGTGCATTTACAGCTCACTAATCCACCAGTGTCTGCTGTAGGACCATTAGTATCCATACAACCTCGGGGACCGGGCCCCGGCCTTGTGCTTAGAACTTCTAGGCAGGGTTCTCTACTAACCCACATCATCTGTTCCCTTTTACTCCTTTGTTCCATACTAGTCTCTCCTTCGTATTGAAGATCAGGTTTCTGTTCAATGTCTTTCTCTTTCTTTCCTTTCTCGTGCCAGCAGACCCAGGTCACTGAGGTCTGCTGCAGCACCTCTTTCCTCCATCCCTCTCCCAGGGATCTTCTCTCCTCCCTCTCAACTACTGACTGACCTGAAATCCTAAACCTTCCCGCTCTTTTATGTATTCTAACTCCACCCGCCTCCCAGCATGTTTCGTGTTCCATGCAGGGAGCCACCAAAGGTGCTCTGCTACACTCCAAGCAAGGAGCCGCAATGTGGCTTTGCTGAACTACTGTGTTGTGTGGGATGCAGGTGTTGGAGCGTGGTCAGGAGCCTCCAACCTACCTGGATGGTAGGGTACCACACCTCAGGAGGAGGTGCAGTACCTCTGTGGCAACTGAATCCTCAGGGGCGCCACACATTCCTCCATTACAAGATGTCTGCTAACAACTAACCAACAAGTTCTTACACTCTATATTACACACATCAAAGTAGTGAGACCCCTAGAGGCCACATCAACATATAACATATTGCTACATCCTTTCTCTTTTAACTGAAAGAAGAATAAAATGAATAAACAATGTATACCATGACCAAGTTAGAGCTATAACATAATAAGTCCAGTTAGATATAATCCTTGAGTGCGCCGGCTTTCTGATAATTCTGCCAGCTCTAGTAACATAAGATGTGTCACTGCCTACATCTGGTAGTTCTTCTGATTCTGGTAATATGCCTTCTGATATTGTCTGTCTCTGGCCAGAATCCTCACCCTGATGGTCAGCTGTCACTGTTGGTACTTGACTTGTATTTGCTGCCTCATTGTCTTGGGTGTCAGGATACTGCTCAAAAGGCCATGAAAATGAATTATCTCTTTCTTGTGATTTCCTCAGATATCTCTGATTTCTCCTTAGTCTTCTTCCTTCCTCTGTTAGAATTTCGTAGGACCGAGGTCCTAGTTTCTGGACAACTTTCGCCTTTTGCCAGTGTTTGTCAAACGTGCTGCTTGGCTGCAGCCGAATGTTGTCATTTCTCTGGAGCTGAGGCAGATCCTTTGCAGATTTATTGTAATAGAAAGCTTGCCTATCTTGATTCTTCTGTAATTTAGCTTTGAATGTTTCCCAGCAACTTTGGCTTTAACAGAAGACTAGCAGTTGGTAAGAGTGTCTTTGTACGCCTACTCATTAGCCTCTGTGCCAGACTGCTGTCTAGGCCTTGAGTGGGTGTGTCTCTATGATCCAGTATAGACAGATATACATCAGTACCTGCTTGTTTTGCTTTCTGCTTGAGTCTTTTGGCTGTTTTTACTGCTGACTCTGCTTTCCCATTACTCTGAGGATATCTGGGAGAAGACATCTGGTGTTCAAATTCCCATTTCTTGCTGAAGGTTTTGAACTCTTCCGAAGTAAACTGCGCCGCATTGTCCGAGAAAACGCCATCTGGAATGCCATACCTGGCAAAATGGGCCTTGAGTTTTTAAATCACTGTTCCCGCCCTTGTGTCCTGCAACAAATCAACCTCTCAGAAGTTAGAGAAATAGTCCACTGTAATCAGGTATTCTTTGTCATTCCATGTGAACAAGTCCATTCCTATTTTTGACCATGGCCTATATGGAATTTCATGTGGTTGCAATGTCTCCTTTGGTTGCTTATCACTGCAGGATGCACATATTTCACATTGTGCTATATAATTTTTAATGTAGTCATTCATACCTGGCCAATAAACAGATTCTCGCGCTCGACGTAGACATCCTTCCATGCCTAAGTGAGAAGAGTCATCAAACCAAATGACCTGTTTACCAGCAATACCACAAAAAATGTAGAAAATTAAAAAATATATAACAGAAATCATTTAAGGTTCCTATTTCCAACGTTTAAAAGTGGATGCTCATGGGGGAATGGTAGACCATTCGAGGGAAACTTACATACCGAACCACAAGGAAAAAAACGAATTTTATGGTCAATAGTACAAATATTTAAAAATAAAATAAATTCTCATTTATGTTTAAAAAAATTTTTTTTATTTTTAAATATTTGCACTATTGACTATAAAATTCGTTTTTTTTCCTTGTGGTTCGGTATCTAAGTGAGAAGAGTGCAATGTTTTCAGTATGTCTCTTCTGAGAACTTCTGGTATAACCGCCCTGTCTCCTTTAAAGATGATTCCTTGCTGCACTGACAATTCATCTCTTATGTGGAAGAATGGTGAAACTTCCCTTGGAGCATGTTGCTTGTATTTTGCCCAGCCCTGCAAGATGACAGTCTTTAAACTCTGGAGACTTTTATCCTTCTCTGTGAAAGCTCGGATTTTCTTCAACTTTTCTTTTGACACTGCAAGATAGTTACACATATTGATGGTTTCAATGTCTTTCTCCACATCATTTGTGATAGGAAGGTAAGCTCTGCTTAGCGTATCTGCAATCAGTAAGTCTTTTCCTGGACAGTACCCAATGTCAAAATCATATTTCTGAAGTCGTAACAGCATGCGCTGTAGTCTCTTTGGGGCATTTAGTAGTGGTTTCTTGTAATGCTCTCCAAAGGTTTGTGATCCGACTGTACTCTTACCCGTCGACCATAGGTGTATTGATGAAACTTCTCCAACCCAAATACCACAGCCAGTAGTTCCTTCTCAATCTGAGCATATCCCTGCTCTGTTGTTGTAAGGGCTCTGCTTGCAAATGTGAGTGGCTATTTGTTCTACATTAATGTAGCTCCAAGGCCTTTTTCTGAAGCATCACATTGTACCACTACTTCTTGATCTCGATCGAAATACTTTAGGGTTGCTGCATCTGCAATAGCTTTCTTTACTAATTGGAAAGCAGTCTCCTGGATTTCTGTCCATTCCCAGAGCACATCTTTGTGGGATAGCTGTCTCAGTGGCTCACACATGTCTGACAGATGACTGCAAAATTTGGAGAGATAATTTACCATGCCCAAAAATCGTTGTATTCCACAAACATCAGTAGGGGTAGGCAAATCTTGTATTGCTCTCACCTTTTCAGGATCCACTTTTACACCGTTTGAAGTCAGACGATGTCCAATATAGGCCACTTCTGTCATTTTCAGTTTGAATTTGTCCAAGTTCAGCTTTATGTGTTTTGCTCTGCATCTGTCCAAAAATTGAATCATCTTCTGATCGTGATCCTTGATTGCAGATTCCATATTTTCACCTTCTTCCACTATTAGTATATCATCTGCTATTGTCTTCACTCCAAGAAGTCCTTCCAAAGCCTGCATTAATGTCTGCTGGAACACCTCTGGAGCAGGTTTTAGTCCCATGGGCATTCTCAGCCATTTAAAATGTCCAAATGGTGAAGAAAATGTCAATAAACTTGATTCTTCAGTCAGTGCCACATGCCAAAATCCATTTTTCACATCACATACAGAAAATACTTTAGCCTTTGATAGATCTGGTAGAACATCATCTAATGTCGGCATGGGGTAATGATTTCTTTTCAGCGCCTTGTTGAGTGGCTTAGGATCAATGCATATTCTTAACTTGCCAGACGGTTTCTGCACTATGACCAAATTGCTGATCCAATCTGTGCTCTTATGGACTGGTGCTATCATGCCTCTTCTCTGTAAATCTTGCAGTTCTACTTTCAGCTGTTGCATTAAAGCTACATGCACTCTTCTTGTAGGTAATCTGGTAGGCTGCACGGTGTTGTCAATTTCTAGCCTATATTTACCTTCAAAGCACCCATCACCTTCAAATAAATCAGCATACTTCGTTTTTATTTTCTGAATATCCAAGTTGTGCTCTGCATTTAGTTTGGGATTTAGTATATCCTGGGAAACTTCAACAGACATAATATTCTGAGACTGTACTTTTATTAAGTCCATTGCCTGAACAGCTTTTACTCCCAATAATGGTACATGGTTACCACCACGCAACACGGTAAATTCAACTCTATAACTCTTTCTGTTACATGGGTTCCGTATTTTGAGCTTACATGTCCCCATCGGTTTCAGAACACTTTTGTTGTACATCACCAGTACCTTGTCAGTTGGCTCAATAGAAACCTGTTTGTTCAGCAGAGCAGATGGAATTACATTGCAGCTTGCTCCACAATCCAGCTGAAATCTAATGGACTTCTCATCCAACAAGAATGTTGCATAAAGCTGCTTGGCATCCTTGCCTACTGACTGCCTGACTACATTGACTTTCTCTGCTGCAGGCTGCAGTTGTAGCCATGTAATGTCCTCTGCACTGTCAGTGTCAGGTGTTACAGTGTGGAGCTGTCTGTACTGTTTGCCTGTTCCTTGCCTGCAGACAGCTGAGAAATGATTCTTCTTTCCACACAATCTGCAGGTTTCACCATATGCTGGTTTTGTCTCTCTCATTTCTTTTCCCACAATACTTGCAGTGGACAGTGCTTTTAGGGGAGCTTTCCTTTCTTTCCTTTCATAGATACTGCATGTACCTTATCATCATCATTATCACTGGTGCCTGCCATCATCTTCAGGCTGTGTTTTGTCAGTTCAGCAGCCCTGCAGATTTGCATGCATTTCTCTAAAGTCATGTCTTCCTCTCTCAGTAATCTTTCTTTGAGATGACTGTCTCTTATGCCACACACCATTCTGTCTTTGATTAGACTGTCCCTGATCTCTCCAAAGCCACATGCTGTTGCCAGCCTCCTCAGCTCTGTCAGATATCTGTCCACATTTTCTCCATCCTCCTGATGTCTTGTGAAAAAGTTATATCTTTCCACTGTCTCATTCTTCTTTGGGTCAGTGTTTATCAAATGCCGGCACAATATCTGCTAGAAGGAGATTGTCTGTGTGTGGGAGTAAGGTGTGGGCTAATTCTCTGCCATCTTCCTCAATAAGGTAATAAAACAGCTTGACTTTTCGTTTGTCATCAGTGGGGGCCACTGTGAGATCCACATACAGTGTAAACTCTTCCTTCCAATGTCTCCAAGTCTGGGACAAATTACATGAAGTCACATCCAGTCCCTGAGGGGGCAACAGACCAGTATACATTTTGGAGTAATGTCAGGGAGTCTGTACTTACAGGTGCTGTGATTCTCTGTGATCCTCTGTACAGTCCCAGCCTCACACAAGCTCTGAGGCTTTGCATATTCTGTGCCCAGTTGCCACCATGTTGTGTTATGTATTTCCGGTCAAGGATCACACTAATTGGATATCTCCTGGCTTGTTTATTACATGAGACTTGTGATACATTCCTCCATTACAAGATGTCTGCTAACAACAACTAACCAACAAGTTCTTACACTCTATATTACACACATCAAAGTAGTGAGACCCCTAGAGGCCACATCAACATATAACATATTGCTACATGTGCGATGGGAGGGTTTGAGAAAACAGAACTTTGACTTTGTTCCCTTGCCTCTGCTGAATTGTAGTTGTGTCTCTCTCACCTGTACTCCTTTGGTTGTCCAGCGAACTGTGACCTCTGCTGCCAGCATTTGCAGATGGGAATTTTTTTAATAATTCTGCAACAAGGGCCTTCTGGCACTGCCCCATTTTAGTAGACCTGTCTGCATAGGGAATAAGAGATAGAAAGTTCTTCTTGTAGCTTGGGTCTAGAAGTGTCACCAACCAGCAATGACTGTCACCCAAAATTTTGAGAATGCCAGAGTCACGGGAAAAGCAGCATAACATAAACTCAGCCATGCGTGCCAGACTGCTAACAGGAAAGATTTCTGTGTCATCACCAAGAGGACGACTGACCATGCTCTCCTCATTCTTCTCCTCCTTCATGTCCTCAGGCCAGCCACACTGAACAGACGGTATGACATGCAGGTACTATCGTCTATAGCACATGAAACTAGCTCCTGTTCTTCCTACTCCTTCTCCGCTTTCTCATTGTCACCCAATCCACGTTGTTATGAGAAGAGGCTGGCCTGTGTCTAATCACCCTGTATGGTCCCTTGCTCCATCTCATCGTGCTCCGTCTGCAATGCATCCTCTTTGATTGTGAGCAGAGAGCATTTCAGAACACAGAGAAGCTAATTATGGCGTCATCACTGTTCACATCTTGGTGGAGTCCTCAAAGTTTTGGAGGATACAGTTGTGGCCAAAAGTATTAACACCCCTGCAATTCTGTCAGATAATACTCAGTTTCTTCCTGAAAATGATTGCAAACACAAATTCTTTGGTATTATTATCTTCCTTTAATTTGTCTTAAATGAAAAAACACAAAAAGAATTGTCCTAAAGCCAAATTGGATATAATTCCACACCAAACATAAAAAAGAGGGTGGACAAAAGTATTGGCACTGTTCAAAAAATCATGTGATGCTTCTCTAATTTGTGTAATTAACAGCACCTGTAACTTACCTGTGGCACCTAACAGGTGTAGGCAATAACTAAATCACACTTGCAGCCAGTTGACATGGATTAAAGGTGACTCAACCTCTGTCCTGTGTCCTTGTGTGTACCACATTGAGCATGGAGAAAAGAAAGAAGATCAAAGAACTGTCTGAGGACTTGAGAAACCAAATTGGGAGGAAGCATGAGCAATCTCAAGGCTACAAGTCCATCTCCAAAGTCCAGAATGTTCCTGTGTCTACCGTGCACAGTGTCATCAAGAAGTTTAAAGCCCATGGCACTGTGGCTAACCTCCCTAGATGTGGACGGAAAAGAAAAATTGACAAGAGATTTCAATGCAAGATTGTGCGGATGTTGGATAAAGAACCTCGACTAACATCCAAACAAGTTCAAGCTGCCCTGCAGTCCGAGGGTACAACAGTGTCAACCCGTACTATCCGTCGACGTCTGAATGAAAAGCGACTGTGTGGTAGGAGACCCAGGAAGACCCAACTTCTTACCCCGAGACATAAAAAAGCCAGGCTGGAGTTTGCCAAAACTTACCTGAAAAAGCCTAAAATGTTTTGGAAGAATGTTCTCTGGTCAGATGAGACAAAAGTAGAGCTTTTTGGGCAAAGGCATCAACATGGAGTTTACAGGAGAAAAAAGAGGCATTCAAAGAACACGGTCCCTACAGTCAAACATGGCGGAGGTTCCCTGATGTTTTGGGGTTGCTTTGCTGCCTCTGGCACTGGACTGCTTGACCGTGTGCATGGCATAATGAAGTCTGAAGACTATCAACAAATTTTGCAGCATAATGTAGGGCCCAGTGTGAGAATGCTGGGTCTCCCTCAGAGGTCATGGGTCTTCCAGCAGGACAATGACCCAAAACACACTTCAAAAAGCACTAGAAAATGGTTTGAGAGAAAGCACTGGAGACTTCTAAGGTGGTGTCATGTCGGACGCTATTCACACCACAGCGTCCGGCAGGCAGCGGTAGTTCCATCTCCGTCCACTATAGGCTCAGTGGCGCCAGCTTGATTTTACTCAGGTTATTGGGGGTTAATCTAGCTGGAAATCAGGTGGGATGTTTGGTCACAGCCACGGTCTTTAAATAGTCGTGCTGGCCTATGGGCGTCGCCGATTATAGCTTGTGTTTTATGCCAAGTGGTTCCGGTCTGGGGAGGAGGTGTTGGAGAGAGAAATTCGTAGCTGGTGACGTATGATCCGTTGTTACCTTTTCGCCTTCCTATATTTGTGTTTTGTTTTGCCCTGTTGACATTACGGTATTGTCCTGTGTGTATGCGGCGCGGTGCGGTTTAAGTTCTCCCTGTCTGTCATTACTGTGTGGGCTTTGGTGGTTTGACGACTCACTGGGTGGAGGGTTCAGCTTAGGGCTGAGCAGGAGATAAGGAAAGGTTGGAGGCTCAGGCATTTGCACCATTAGCAAAAACCCTGGGTTGAGGGTCAAACAGGGTTTTCCCTAGTTGGAGGGACTCCGCAGGGGCCCCGGGTATTTCAGCCTTCTTTGACCTAAGCCCCGCGTAACAGGTGGCCAGCAATGAGTCCAGACCTGAATCCCATAGAACACCTGTGGAGAGATCTAAAAATGGCAGTTTGGAGAAGGCACCCTTCAAATATCAGGGACCTGGAGCAGTTTGCCAAAGAAGAATGGTCTAAAATTCCAGCAGAGCATTGTAAGAAACTCATTGATGGTTACCGGAAGTGGTTGGTCGCAGTTATTTTGGCTAAAGGTTGTGCAACCAAGTATTAGGCTGAGGGTGCCAATACTTTTGTCTGGCCCATTTTTGGAGTTTTGTGTGAAATAATCAATGTTTTGCTTTTTTCATTTAAGACAAATTAAATGAAGATAATAATACCAAAGAATTTGTGTTTGCAATCATTTTCAGGAAGAAACTGAGTATTATCTGACAGAATTGCAGGGGTGTCAATACTTTTGGCCACAACTTTACTTATCTAACTATCCCTGTTTTGCCCATACAAAATATTCTTCAAAAACAAGACCCTCATAGCATCTGTTCACACACCGTACATGCACTTAATAGACCTCTGTGTCCATTCACATACTGGTTGGTGACCGATTCATGCAGCATTATGTGAACACTATCTATATCTCTATATATAAAAGTGAATGTATGTATGTGTGTGTGTGTGTGTATCACCAACCAATCAGGAAGCATCTTTCATTTTACCAGAGCTGTTCAAAAGAAGCTGAGCTGTGATTGGTTGCTATGAGCAACAGTTTCCCTTGCAACCAATCACTAAGCATCTCTCATTTCACCAGAGCTGGTTAAAAGTAGCTGAGCTGTGATTGGTTGCTATGAGCAAGTTTTCCCACTTGACAACACCTCAGCAGACACTGACATGGTGGGAGAAATCTAGCTGTCATGATCTGAGTTTGATCTGACAGAGTTAATGTACAGTGGGGAAAAAAAGTATTTAGTCAGTCAGCAATAGTGCAAGTTCCACCACTTAAAAAGATGAGAGGCGTCTGTAATTTACATCATAGGTAGACCTCAACTATGGGAGACAAACTGAGAAAAAAAAATCCAGAAAATCACATTGTCTGTTTTTTTTTCATTTTATTTGCATATTATGGTGGAAAATAAGTATTTGGTCAGAAACAAGCAATCAAGATTTCTGGCTCTCACAGACCTGTAACTTCTTCTTTAAGAGTCTCCTCTTTCCTCCACTCATTACCTGTAGTAATGGCA
Source organism: Dendrobates tinctorius (assembly GCF_039654945.1). Taxonomy (NCBI): domain Eukaryota; kingdom Metazoa; phylum Chordata; class Amphibia; order Anura; family Dendrobatidae; genus Dendrobates; species Dendrobates tinctorius. Next base: position 24,071,339 of record NW_027361827.1, on the reverse strand, counting down.
CCTGTTTAAACTTGTTATCAGTATAAAAAGACACCTGTGCACACCCTCAAACAGTCTGACTCGAAACTCCACTATGGTGAAGACCAAAGAGCTGTCAAAGGACACCAGAAACAAAATTGTAGCCCTGCACCAGGCTGGGAAGACTGAATCTGCAATAGCCAACCAGCTTGGAGTGAAGAAATCAACTGTGGGAGCAATAATTAGAAAATGGAAGACATACAAGACCACTGATAATCTCCCTCGATCTGGTGCTCCACGCAAAATCCCACCACGTGGGGTCAGAATGATCACAAGAACGGTGAGCAAAAATCCCAGAACCACGCGGGGGGACCTAGTGAATGAACTGCAGAGAGCTGGGACCAATGTAACAAGGCCTACCATAAGTAACACACTATGCCACCATGGACTCAGATCCTGCAGTGCCAGACGTATCCCACTGCTTAAGCCTGTACATGTCCGGGCCCGTCTGAAGTTTGCTAGAGAGCATTTGGATGATCCAGAGGAGTTTTGGGAGAATGTCCTATGGTCTGATGAAACCAAACTGGAACTGTTTGGTAGAAACACAACTTGTCGTGTTTGGAGGAAAAAGAATACTGAGTTGCATCCATCAAACACCATACCTACTGTAAAGCATGGTGGTGGAAACATCATGCTTTGGGGCTGTTTCTCTGCAAAGGGGCCAGGACGACTGATCCGGGTACATGAAAGAATGAATGGGGCCATGTATCGTGAGATTTTGAGTGCAAACCTCCTTCCATCAGCAAGGGCATTGAAGATGAAACGTGGCTGGGTCTTTCAACATGACAATGATCCAAAGCACACCGCCAGGGCAACGAAGGAGTGGCTTCGTAAGAAGCATTTCAAGGTCCTGGAGTGGCCTAGCCAGTCTCCAGATCTCAACCCTATAGAAAACCTTTGGAGGGAGTTGAAAGTCCGTGTTGACAAGCGAAAAGCCAAAAACATCACTGCTCTAGAGGAGATCTGCATGGAGGAATGGGCCAACATACCAACAACAGTGTGTGGCAACCTTGTGAAGACTTACAGAAAACGTTTGACCTCTGTCATTGCCAACAAAGGATATATCACAAAGTATTGAGATGAAATTTTGTTTCTGACCAAATACTTATTTTCCACCATAATATGCAAATAAAATTAAAAAAAAAACAGACAATGTGATTTTCTGGATTTTTTTTTCTCAGTTTGTCTCCCATAGTTGAGGTCTACCTATGATGTAAATTACAGACGCCTCTCATCTTTTTAAGTGGTGGAACTTGCACTATTGCTGACTGACTAAATACTTTTTTTCCCCAACTGTATATAGTGAACTTTTTTTTCCTTGGCTGTTTGCCAAAGGGAGTTTTTGCCCCCGGAGGCCATTAGGGTCATTACACGTGGTGTCATTTGGTCTAAGTTACCCCGGTGGTGGTTAGTGGTATTACACTTTAGTTAAAGTGCACATGATTAATACAGGTGTGACGCTCTATAAAAGAGTTCAGGTGTGTTTAATCATGGTTGGTGATAGTTGTGCTTTTGCAACCAACCTTGGTGGAGGAAGGAGCTGGAGAGAGTTCTTTACACTGTTGTGGAAGGAGTCACAGAAGGGATTTCCTTGCTGCTCTGCCAGAGCTTGGTGGCAGCTATTCAGGTGGAAGGCTCCATTCGGTTGCTGGACTCTGTGCTGGAGCATTAGCACAGAGAAAGCTAAGTGTTTCTTTATCCCTGTTTGTGACTTTCCTTATGTGTGTTCTAGTACAGTGGTGGGATTAGTTTCTGCACCGACCAATTCCCTAGTTAGCGACTAGGTGCAGGGCGAGTCAGGGTTTCTAGGTTCCCGATCGGCGCCCGGTGCGGAACCGGCATAGGGACTGTTGAGGAGTGCAGGGTCACTGACTCAGGGGAGTGCAGGAGATCTCCACATCCCCATTCCCTAGTGCAGGGCCCACCACTGTAATTGTTCCCTGTGTTTACCCTTAGTATTTAAATTCACCAGCTGGAGGCGGGGTATCCAGTTTTACGTGTACTTCTTAAATTTGCCAGCTGGAGGCGGTGTATCCGGCTGCACGCCCCATTATTAATTAAATTTGCCTGGTTGGAGGCGGTGTATCCAGGGTCACGTGTGCCATAAATTCGCCCTGCTGGAGGCGCTGTGTCTAGTCACACGTTGATCATTACATTATCACCAACCCTAAAACTTTTTTTTCTGCTGAGCAATGGACCTAATGCAAACCTTTACCCAGGTACTGCAGACCTTTACTGAAGAGATTAGGGGGCTGCGCGGTGAGATGGTGCAGCAACTGCAGCTGTTGGTGGGCTTTGGAGGTTTGATTCAGGCACAGGCTCAGCCAGAACCCAAGATATCTCTCCCGGACCGGTTTTCTGGAGGGAGAGATCAATTCTTGGTATTTCAGCAAACCTGCAAATTATATTTCAGGCTGCGCCCTCGTTCATCAGGGAGTGAAGAGCAACGGGTGGAAATCATGTCCCTTCTGAAGGGGGATCCCCAATCCTGGGCTTTCTCCCTGCCGGACGATTCACCATCTTTAGAGTCCGTGGACGAGTTTTTTGCGGCTTTGGTGCTTGTGTATGGGGATCCTGATGGCGTCTCTCTGGCGGAATCCCGACTCCGTAGGTGTAAACAGGGAGCCCGGCTTGCTGCGTAGTACTGCTCAGAGTTTAGGAGATGGGCCACTGACACTCAGTGGAATGACCCTACGCTTAGGAGTCAATTTGTGCAGGGTCTGTCTCCAAAGTTGCAGGACACTCTGGTGCAGTACGCCGCCCCCAGGTCGCTGGAGGCTGCCATGTCCCTTGCCATCCGGGTGGATAGACGCCTTAGGGAAAGATATACACAAAATGTGCCCCCTCTAGTCCTCTCCAGGGGGAGGACCCACCAGTGCGGTTGGTGGAACCTAAGCAGCCCGGTGTTGTTGATACAATAAGGGGGTTGCCTGCGGTTCGCCGTGGTGGGGGGGTATGCTTTTCCTGTGGGGAGCCGGGCCCTTTCATGGGAGCCTGCCCAGTGCGTGCCAAGTCTCCGGACTAACCTATGCAAGTAGGAGGTGTTGGGTTGTGTTCAGGCCTGCCTACGGTTCAGGGAGTGGTGTCGGCATGTTTTTTCCGTGGGCAGACTGGTCATGTCCTTAAAGCTTGCCCATTGCGCGCCAAATTATCTGTGTCATCTCAGAAGCCGCATACCCCTGGTCGTTTGGAGGGAGACGACCAGGGAGTGTACATTTCCTCCATTTTGCCATCCCAAGGTATCATGTCAGCAGAAGTGTTGGCTGGTGGGGTACCGGAGGTGGTACCGGTGCTTGTGGGCAGTGGAGCAGGAGTCAGTCTGGTGGATGCTCGCTTTTTCCAGACTCATGACCTGAAGTGTAGGACGCTGGCCCAACCTTTAAGCGTCCAGGCCATTAACTCTGTTCCACTGAGCCAGGGGAGCCTTACCCAAGTCGTAGAAAACATCCATCTGCATATAGGACATCATGAGGAGTACTTGTCATGCTACGTCTTGGAGGGAATGTCAGTACCTATCGTTTTAGGCTTCCCTTGGCTGAAAAAACACAACCTGGTGATAGATTGGCGAGCGAGGGAAGTAGTCAGCTGGGGGCAGTCGTGTGAGGGCTGCTGCCTAGGGACTACTGTCTCTGCTGTCTCTCTGCAATGGACCCCTTCCTCTCCAATGAGAGCAGTGGATGTGCTGCAGGAGAGTAGGGGCAAGTCTCAGCCCTCGCCGCTAGCCAACCCTGTGAGGCGCAGACCTCGTGGTGGAAAGGGTTGGAGGGTGGTGTACCCCATGGTGAAGTGCGGGGGTGTGAGTATGGTGACACAGGGGGACGCCTCTGTTGTCAATTCCAGAAAGAGTTCTCCAAGTGGTGACAAATGAACGAGTGGCAATAAACGATCAGGTCCGGACCTGTGTGTGAACGAGCATGTATGGGTGGCCACCAAGAAACATCCAGTGGAAGTGTGTTGTGGAGTCTTACCAGCTCATACCAAGCATACACAAACACAACTCGTTCCCCAGGTCCGCGCTTCGGAGATGTGTGGTACCTCCAGAACATACATTGCCAATACCAACGGTACTCGTTTGTCGTAAACCTGAGGTTCTGGTAGTGGGGGTGTTAAACTCTAGATCTGGGCATCCCCGCTGTAGGGTGTTCCCTAATGAGGAGCGGTCTTGAGGGTCCGGAGGCCCCTCATTAAGGGGATGGTACTATGATGATCTGAGTTTAATCTGACAGAGTTAATGTATATAGTGAACTTTTTTTCCTTAGCTGTGTGCCAAAGGGAGTTTTTGCCCCCCGGTGGCCATTAGGGTGATTACACGTGGTTTCGTTTGGTCTAAGTTACCCCAGTGGTGGTTAGTGGTATTACACTTTAGTTAAAGTGCACATGATTAATACAGGTGTGACGCTCTATAAAAGAGTTCAGGTGTGTTTAATCATGGTTGGTGATAGTTGTGCTTTTGCAACCAACCTTGGTGGAGGAAGGAGCTGGTGAGAGTTCTTTACACTGTTGTAGAAGGAGTCACAGAAGGGATTTCCTTGCTGCTCTGTCAGAGCTTGGTGGCAGCTATTCAGGTGGAAGGCTCCATTCGGTTGCTGGACTCTGTGCTGGAGCATTAGCACAGAGAAAGCTAAGTGTTTCTTTATCCCTGTTTGTGACTTTCCTTATGTGTGTTCTAGTACAGTGGTGGGATTAGTTTCCGCACCAACCAATTCCCTAGTGAGGGGACTAGGTGCAGGACGAGTCAGGGTTTCTAGGTTTCCGATCGGCGCCCGGTGCGGAACCGGCATAGGGACTGTTGAGGAGTGCAGGGTCACTGGCTCAGGGGAGTGCAGAAGGTCTCCACGTCCCCATTCCCTAGTGCAGGGCCCACCACTGTAATTGTTCCCTGTGTTTACCCTTATTATTTAAATTCGCCAGCTGGAGGCAGGGTATCCAGTTTTACGTGTACTTCTTAAATTCGCCAGCTGGAGGCGGTGTATCCGGCTGCACGTCCCATTATTATTTAAATTCGCCTGGCTGAAGGCGGTGTATCCAGGGTCACGTGTGCCATAAATTCTCCCTGCTGGAGGCGCTGTGTCCAGTCACACGTTGATCATTACACTAGCAGCTTCGGGAACATAAGCTCCCAGCCATTGTCTGTCCCCTGAAAGGAGCAGAGAGCACATGACAGAAATGAATCCCCCCTCCCGTGGCCATATACCCACCACACATCCTCCATCCCATAGGCACATCTTCCCTCTTAAAGGGATCTCCGATATGGAAGTCAGAGCAAATCCATCCAGGGCTTTGGTTTTGACCCCAGGCCCCTCTTAAAGGGATCCCTGGTATGGAAGTTAGGACCGTTCCACTCAGTTCTGTGGCTCTGACCCCAGGGTCTGTTAAAGGGATCATTGGTATAGAAGTTAGGGCAAATCCACTGTGCACTTTGGTACTGACCCCAGGCCTTTCTTAAAGGGATCTCTGGTATGGAAGTCAGGGCAAATCCATCCAGCGCTTTGGTTCTCACCCAAGGCTCTCTTAAAGGGATCTCCTGTATGGAAGATAGGGAAAATCCCTCAACGCTCTGATTATGACCCCAGGGTTCTATTAAAGGGATCAATGGTATGCAAGTCACAGCAAATGCCCTCAGCGCTCTGGTTCTGATCCCAGTCTCTCTTAAAGGGATCCCCGGTATGGAAGTGAGGGCAAATCCACTCTGTGCTTTGGTACTGACCCCAGGCCTCTCTTAAAGGGTTCTCCGGTATGGAAGTTAGGGTAAATCCCTCAGCGCTCTGATTCTCACCCCAGGCTTCTATTAAAGGGATCATTGGTATGGAAGTCAGGACAAATCCACTCAGCGCTTTGGTTCTGACCCCAGGCTGACGGGATAATGTGGGATATTAGGGGTAGTAGTCTGGTGGCCTGACTTATGGGATGATGAAGGAAATTAGGGGTAGTAGTCCGGTGGCTCTGGCTGACAGAATGATGTGGAATATTAGTGGTAGTAGTCCAGTAGCTTTGGCTGATGGGATTATGTGGGATATTAGGGGGAGTAGTCCAGTGGCTCTGGCTGATGGGATGATAAGAGATATTAGTGGTAGTAGCCTGGTGGCTCTGGCTGACAGGATGATGTGGGATATTAGGAGGAGTAGTCCGGCATCTGTGATGGGATGATGTGGGATATTAGTGGTAGTTGTCTGGTGGCCCTGGCTGACGGGATGATGTTGGATATTAGGGGTAGTACTCCGGTGGCTCTGACGGGATGATGTGGAATATTAGGGGTAGTAGTCCGGTGGCTCTGGCTGATGGGATGATGTGGAATATTAGGGGTAGTAGTCCGGTGGCTCTGGCTGACGGGATGATGTGGGATATTATAGTGAATGTGGCTATGCGGAGTGGGCAGGGCTCTACACTCAGCTTTATATATAGATATAATCATTATAATTTGTTATAACTAACCGTAGTTAGTTACTATGACCGGGCAGCACCGGGCTCTTCAGCAAGTATATATATAAAAATGAGTGTATGTACAGTATGTGTGTGTGTATATCAGCCATGCCCACTCCACATAGCAACCAATCACTAAGCATCTTTCATTTCACCACAGCTGTTTAAAAGTAGTTGAGCTGTGATTGGTTGCTGTGAGCAACAGTTTTCCTTGTAGACAGTTGTGGCATTAGGAATTGCTCTGTTCGAGTAAAGAGTATCCGAGCGTTTTAGTGCTCGATCATCCCTAGTATCTACCATTGTATGGTCACCACATTGTGGTAATATAGAATTTGTTCTTTGTGAGATTTTTTTCCAGGAATAGCGAGGTCATCTGCTGAGGTTCCCCTGTGCTCACGTCTAGGCTGCGCCGCCGCAGTTGTAATTAGGATTACCAGTTAGGGACCTACTCAGATTTCCCCCTCTGAGCTGAGCCCCTAGATACGCCTTTGTAAAGCTCAAATAGCCTAGATTTTTTAAGCAGTTTAATGTCAGTTTTTTATTAATAGATTAAAAAGGAACCATAAAGTGAAATACTGTAGTTCTAATCATATTGTAATATTTTGGCGCAAATCTGCATTAGTCTATATCAGGCACCTTTTTATACTTTTGATGGATATCACATTTAGTGGGCCATGTCCTTCAAGGGGATTCAATAGTTTTGCAGCCATTGGTTATTCTGATAACCGATGGCTGCAAAACTATTGAATCCCCTTGAAGGACATGGCCCACTAAATGTGATATCCATCACCCATCGATGACACCCCGAGCAATACATGTTGAATATATTGTCTTCTTTACAGTCTTTCACATTTGGACAAATCATTCCTCTACCAGCATTAAAAAGAGGTGTAATAAGAATCAGTTGCCTAATCTCTTAGATATGCAGACTAAACAAGATCTTCTGGAACCAAAGCAAAGAAAGAGAAAAAATCCTTGTTGACTAATTGTAACCAGTCTGGTGGCACGGTGACAGAACATTGCTTTGTAAGGCAGTGCATTGGAGGAAAAAGCAATGCTTTCTATTGCTCTTTAACTAGTTTTGTATGTCATAAATAATCCCTAAATCCTAATCACATTTCCCTTTCAAGTATATTTTCTTTCTTTACTTTGGCTAAGGATCACAGATTAGCTTATAGCTAATAAAATCATTTATTGTATGTGAAATATTTAAAGCCCACCTGTCATTGATAGCACTGTGCTCCAACAGAAACTCCCACAATGAGAAAACACCAACTTTTAAGAGAACACAGACACAAATTCAGATTTTGTACAGACAACAACCATAAATCTATGTGTAATGGTGGAATTAGCAATGTTTAGCAATTAGGCAATAAAATTCTTATACAGCTATACAATTCCATATGTCTCCCGCATTTTTAAAACAAGGTGTGAGAAATACTTTCCTGATTTTACAGATCGATCTGAGCCCTGCAGCCAATCAGCGTCTGCTTCACTGGTGCCCTCTGTCTTCCTCACAGTGTCAGTTATGGAAGTGAGAGTGAAGCAGCCACTGATTCTCCACTCTCTTCTCCAGCCACTGGGTCTCTCAGGGCTCATGTGACATCGTCAACGTAAAATGAGCCCTGAGAGACCCAGTGCCATCATCGCCGGAACAGCGCCAACCCTGGAGGTGAGTATTAGGCTAATTTTCTTTTATATGGGGGATATAGCAATTGAGGAGGCGTTGAACGACTAGTGAACAACGCTTTTAATCAGATAGATAGACAGATTGATAAATAGCAGGCAAATAAAAACATCAGATTTTCATGTGAAAAATGTCTCACAGTGCCTTTTCATTTTCAAGTCTTGAAAAAGGTACAATGTAGAGATAAGATCATCGATTTCAGGCGAATCGAACTAGCAAAAAAAATTACAGACACCATTTAACACAAAGCAGAAAATTACTTCAGGTGCAGCTGCACAGGCTTTCCCATAATGCCTTGCACATGATAACACACAACCAATCAGCTGTGGGGACTGTGAAGGCCATCATACTATGTGGGCGAATAGTGCTAAGGGGTCCATCATGTGGGCGAATAGTGCTAAGGGGTAAATCATACTGTGTGTGGTGGTCATGGGGGCATGACTGGGGACATCATCACACCCTGACATCATACTCTTAAATTAACAGTGTAATTATAATGTCTGCCGCATTGAAAGCACGGCTAGAGGGAGGAAAAGAACTACATTGTTAATGTTAGCATGTTCTGACACACTGACTGACAGTTGTTTCTGCAGTGTATCAGTGCTGAGCCGGCTATCAGTCAGTGCCGAGGAGTGCTCACAGCCACCACTCACTGTATAATAAGTGGTGACAGAAGCCGAACTATCACACCTGTATGACTGGAGGCTGCCGGGAGGTATAAAGTTCATTCTGGGTAGCTTTAGAAATCTATTAATCTGTAGATGTCTGTACTGCCCAGTCTCTATACTGTGCACCCTCCTCACACCCACTCCTGTTGTGAATTCGCTTTATGGCCTACCTCTGGTTGCTGGTGAAGGTAGTGGAGCTGGTTATGTTGACAGAGGGGTCCCGAGTTCTCTTTCCGGGCTCCCTCTGGTGGTTACTGGATGTAATGGAGCTGATCTAATTAACAGAGGCCTGCCACCTGATAATGAGGAGGATGACTGGAGATCTGGAGTTTATGACAGGATTTAAGACAGCCGACTCCCTCTATCCCTGCTGGTGATTTTTTCCTGCCTCCTGAGGTCTTAGTTTCCAGCTCAGTCCCTGCGTGCTCAGCTAAGTGTTCTTTTGCTATTGTTCACATTTGATCTGGTTTTGTCTATTTCAGTTTTGTGTGGTCAGCCAGCTCAGGCTGGGGCTGTGCTGAATTTCCATCCTTATGTTACTGCTTGTGCCAGTTTGTTTTTGTCCCTTATTAGATTGGCCTCTTTTTGCTCTGCTTTCAGAATATACCAGAGTGCTGATATAGTGGCCGAAGTCTAGTGACTTCAGTATTTTTCTTTCTGATGTGTTGGGCATTTTTTGCAGGGTTTTTTTTTGCGTGATTGCAGATAGAGTCTTTCCTTTCCTGTCCTGTCTAGTTAGTATGGGCCCCATTGTTTGCTCAGTCTATTTTCCTACCTGCGTTTGTGTTTTCATCTTGTCTCACCGACAATATATGTTTGGGGGCTATCTATTCCTTTGGGGTCTGCTCTGGGGCAGTTTAAATTTCCCCTTTCTTGCTTTAGGCTTATTTAGTTCTCTGGCTGTATCGAGGCGTCTAGGATCATCGTAGGTACGGTCCACGGCTACTGCTAGTTGTGTGGATAGGATCAGGGGTCTGCAATCCGCTTAGTTACCAACCTCTCTGGTTTTCTGTGGCTTAGCTTGGTCTTGCTTTCCTCCTCGGTGACCCAATCATAACACACTCCTCTACATACTGTCATCTTGTTGCTGCCACTTGTTTGACGCCCCCTGAAGAAGTGTGGACGAAATGCGCGTCAGGGTTGAGGGACGCAGCACGGACCCTGCATCTTACCTGAGTAAGCTATTCATTTAGGGCTTTACGACTATGCATACTCTTATCCGCAGTCAGTGTTGATGTGAACATACCTTTCTTCATGATTAAGTTCATCAGATGCAATGTTCTAGCATGGGGCTTTGCCTTCCCACCTTTCTGAATATCTATGGTTAACAGAGCACTATATTTCACAAGGGGAAATTTGCATTTAGCTCCTAAATCAAAGATGATTTGTCTGCCTATATTCATTGGATATACCCTCATTTGTACATGCACTTTATTCGGTTATTCATGAACATATGCAATCAATACTACTACCTATAAATTTTGAAGATGTACTTTATTCACTTTTTAAATTCATCATCATTGACTCAGTTATAGATGTGCAATAGGGTCCCTAGCCGGATGTGCCCCTCGCATTTGATGCATCTTTTTTTAAAAAACTTTTGAGTGAGATATTTTGTAACAATAAGATTGTCAAGTAATTTTTTCTATATACTTTTTTTGTGCTTTATCTGGTCACCTTGAATCCCTTTCATCATGGAGTGACTTAGTGATTCAGACTGGTTTAACATGTATAGTTTGTATGATTTCATTTGGATCGCAATCCCTATTGATTCTATGACATCGCCCTGACCCTGGAAGTGCTGGCATTCAGAGCTTCAGTTGCTTCGCTGTTCCTCCTAGATATGCCCCTGACATCATACTATTTTGAGGTCTCTGTAAATTTGCGAGTAAGTGCGATTATGCATTCAACAATGTGTTCTCCCTCCTTAAAAAAATCACACAAAGAACAGCAACTTTTACATGTACATCACTGCCTTAGAGCTGTTGGGGACTGTCAAGGACAATGTTACATGCAGTAGTAGGATGTGGAGGAGGAAGAAAAGAATGAATAGCAGCAGAAAGGGGCACTGGAGGGGATATTGAGTAATCCAAGGTACAGGCAGGACATTAAACTGACAATCAGTGTGAAATTGATGACAATGATGACGTTGGTTGTGATGACCAACCATCGCAGTGTGGTTTGACAAGTGAACCAACTGGGCCCTCGGTCATGCTGGAAAGCATGGCAAGCAGCATGCTCTGTTGCTTACATTATGAAAGATATATCATTGGCATCAAACAAAGGAATAACTATTGGATAGCCATGCTTTTAGACCTTCGCTATAAAATCAAAATCAGGAATTTGTTTCCAGCATCTGAGAAGGAATCAAAATTGGTGCTGGACAACGATCAGCCATGTTCCCTGCTGGATGAAGGCTTTACTAAGCTTATGCCTGCCAACTGTATGTTTGACCAGGATATTGTTCTTTCCACTATGAGGAGCCATTGGTCCCCCACCTATGCCAGTGCTATAGTAAGTAGCCGAGGCAGGAGTGCTTACATGATGACATGATTACATATATGACATGATGGACCAGATATTTTTTCTGCCACTGTGTAAAACTGACTCACATCATCAAACAGCCAGGCTTACTCATATCTGGACTGTTTCCTTTATCTGGTAGACACCCTAACAATAATGATAATAATAATAATGTTATTTTTATAGCGCCAAATCCTTGGTCTTCTGGGTCAATGGCAAGAAATGACGCAGTCTACCATGGATTCACTGTCTTAACCAGCCTCCAGTGTACTGCCAGAGAAAGTCTTCTGTGCGGCTAATCAGGTTGTCCTCTGCAAGTTTGGAGAAACTTACATTTAGCAAAATTGAACAGGCATGGATCAGTGCTGATTTTCATTCATATATGGCTGATACCAATGATAAAATCAGACTTAGCATCTGCCTACCTTACCATTGTGTTCTATACTGTTCTGCTGGTGGAACCCCCACAAAGCTGAGAATCTGCTGTCTGTCCACATGTTCTATTTCTATTGTGCTGCTGCTGCTGCTAAGGCTGGCAGTGCTGGCCCTACACAGCCAGATACCTCCTTCCATGTCCTATCATGCTCTTAAGGTACTGTCACATTTAGCGATGCACCAGCGATCCCAACCAGCGATATGACGCGGACAGGATCGCTGGTGCATCGCTAAGTGGTCGCTAGTGAGCTGCCACACTGGCAGATCTCACCAGCGACATCGCAACGGTTGGGAGTCGCTACTTACCTGTCAGACGAGGCGATCCTGACGTCCTCCCGCCCGCGTCCACGCGTCGCTCGTCTCCACAGCAGGAAGCCCAGCAGGAAGCTGATGACGAGAAATGGTCCTGGACGTTCTCGCGCGATCAGCGATAACCAGCGGGGGAGCGGTCGGAGGTAAGTATCAGACATAGCAATATCGCTAGCAATATCACTATAACGTCACAAAAACCAGTGACATTATAGCGATATTGCTAGTGATATCGCTTAGTGTGACAGGCCCTCTAAATATGCAGTTGCCTCTCCCGTCATACTCTATGATGTGTGGTTGCTACTTTGAGGTTTCCACTGCAGACAGGCAACCATACAACCCATGATTTTCCTTTGTCTTCTATAGCTATACTGTAATTCTGCTGGGAACCATACCCTAAGCAGGGTAAGTAAACCTGAAAATGCTCCCCAAAAAGGGAAAAATATTCAGAATTGAGAATCCTCAGTGGCTGATACCTTTTACTGATACTGAGGACTCTGAATTCTGAATATTTTTCTATCTACTGGCTAACACGGTACAAAGATATACATCTTTCCTGCCCCAAAAAGAGACACATTTTGCTTCTATTTAAAAAAAAAAACGCATTTCTCTGCATTTCTTTGTTTCCCTACATTGAAATATCAACATGTGTTGAGCCACTCTCTAGCTATTTTAAGTGGGACAATTATTGGCAGTTAATTGTAAAGTGTAGTGAAGTGGAACCACGACCAGTACTGTTAACTACTGTCAATCACATTTTAATCCATGACATTTCTGAAAGGTTCTCAAATATTATCTTTAGCAAGAATACATACCACAAGATATAGCAACTGGTTTAACAAGGTTCACATGAGGGGCATCAAAAGTATTGAAATTAAAGAAAAAAAAATAAAAAAGCAAAGTTTTCTTTGATATGTTGATCTTTTTTTCATTATTAATGTGGAACACAGCAATTCAAGTATTAATGACTAATTGTGATTAATTATCAATGGGGCCAATGCTTCATCTGATAAGATTATCATGTCAAATATACCTAAATAAAACATTTTAAAGTAATCTTTTTAACTTTGATATTTTACTGATATACATTTTAGAAGATTATGTTTTGTGGTGCTGGGTTATCAACTTGGAACTGAAGGCCTCACTTGCCTCAGATAAGGTCATCAATTACAATTCCATAGGTAAAAAGAAGGCAAAAACTGTAATAGTAATAGTTAACCACTGTTCTATGTTTTCCCTATTTGAAAATAAATTGCTTTGCATCTTGGCTTTGTGGAGCAGCATAGACTTAGGAACACAAAGTGATTTCACTCTGCTGCTTGATTAGCAAATGGCTTGAAAAAAAGTAATGTTTAGATTATACATGCATGGTAATAATGAAGTCTTGAGTGTATTTGTCTTCATCAACCCAGCAATTAATTACATTTATTAGGCTGGTTTCACATTAGCGTTTTGAGGCTCAGCGGACACTCTCCGTGAAGCTTCGCCCCCTACCGCGCCTCCTCCAGTCAGCTCCGCCTATAGGTGCATGCTGCGTGCATGCGGCCTGCGTACCCTATCTTTAGCATTGAGTACCTAGGCCGTGCACAGGTATGCTTTTGCCGCTGCATGTGTCCTTTTGACGGTGCGCCAACCTGCGCCAAATGCAACATGTTGCATTTTGGTGCGGTCGGCGCACCGTCAAAAGGACGCATGCAACGGCAAAAGCATACCTGCGCATGGCCTGCATAGCCAATGCTTAAGATAGGGTATGCAGGCCGCATGCAGCATCATGCGCCCATAGGCGGAGCTGACCAGAGGATATGCGGCAGGAGACGGAGCTTCATGGCGATTGTCCGCTGCGCCTCCAAACGCTAATGTGAAGCTAGGTTAATAAAACCCAACACAGCTCTACTGATAATATTAATACTCTGTAGATTGCAGAGCCTATTTTAGACAAAGAGGGGCAATGGGAACAAGTTTAAAGTGGAGTCCTAAATGCTAACATATTGCACCATCACACAGAAACATTTCGGTTGCATTTACATGCGCTGAGTTCAGACTGTTTAATGAGCACAATCGACAATATTGGAGTTGTTTGGCGCTTGTTCACTGGCCCAACGAGTGTTCCAGTGGTCTTTTGTGGAGACTCACCAGGCCAGGTCTCAGGCATATGACTTGCTGCAGCTGGTAAAAAAATGGCTCTAGCCTGAGACCGTAAATCCTTTCCAGATGGTAGAAAGGGTGGTGGTTGACCGGCTGGTGAGGGCTCTGCCAGCAGCCATACAGAGTTGGGTGGGACAAGGGGACAAGGGGATCTGGCCATGTTGGACTAAGTGGTAGTATTGATTAAGCCATATACAGCCACTCAGCACTTTATCTGTGACACATTCCAGAGGCTGATGGACATTGTGTTAGAGCCTCATCGGAATTACGTGTTGGCCTATTTGGATGACATAGTCATCTTTAGTACCAACTGGGATACCCACCTGTCCCAGGTACAAGCAATGCTGGAGTCTCTCAGGATTGCGGGGTTAGCAGCAAATCTAAAGAAATGCGCGATAGCACTCATGGAAGATCGGTACTTTGGTTACGTGATCAGTCGCGGGATTATCAAGCCTCAAGTAAACAAGATCGAGGCCATTCAAAACTGGCCCAAGCCCTTAAGTACCAAACAGGTGACGGTTTTCCTTGACATCATTGGGTACTACCGTTGGTTTATACCAATTTTTGCTGGGAAATAAGCACCCTTAACGGACCTGTTAAAAGGTAATAAGATGATGATGGTCCGGTGGAATCCTCAAGCGGAGGATTCATTCCAGTCCCTGAAGTCGGAGTTGTGTGGACAGAAGGTCCTCATCAGCCATAACTTTATGGAAACCTTTATTGCACAAACAGATGCCTCAGAGGTAGGCCTAGGTGCGGTGCTGTCACAAGAGATGGACGGGGAGAAGCATCCAGTCACCTATTTGAGCAGGAAACTGACCCCGGCGGAGAAAAATTATAGCGTAGTGGAGAATGAGTGCTTGGCTATTAAGTGGGCCTTGGAGTCCCTACGCTACTATTTGCTTGGGCATCAGTTTCGTTTAGTAATGGACCACTCACCCCTCATCTGGATGAGAAATGCAAAGAGAGGAATGCTCGAGTCACCCGATGGTTCCTGTCCCTACAAAACTTTAGTTTCTCATTGGAACATCGGGCGGGGAAGTCACAGAGAAATGCGGATGCCCTGTCACGGACCCCCTGTATGGTGACAAATGTTCAACCCCACAAGGTTGAACAGAGGTGGGGGTATATGATGCAGTGACCGGTGCCATATGTGAGGGTCACTATGTGTCCCCCAGGATGTGTAAAGAAGCATATGGAGGCCGGGGGAGTGCATTGCAGTCACAGGCATAGCTGTGATTGCAAGGCAGAATAGAAGTAAGTGTTGATCTTGGGCAAGCTATTTGTCCAAGATGGATTTAAGAAAACCTGCCATGGGCTTGTATTTTTGAAATGGACTGCAGGATGGTAATGGGGCGGTCCATTTCCTTCCATGGCCCCAGGTTTTCCTTGTGGCCTGTGGCTACAGGTTCTGTTGTAAAAACCCTGCAGTAAAGGGGTGGGGTGTGTCAATTTTGGTCTTGCAAGTAGGTAGAGCAGGAGGCTTTGCAGAGCTCAACCTGTGTGAGGCAACACAGGGCCAAGTAGAGCCAAAAGGCTTGGCACCCTCAGCATACACGGCGGTGCAGTTGCTCACTGCAACCGCTCATGGGCTGTGGTGCACTGTGTAAGTTTGGACATTAAACACGTTTTGCTGTGAACCTTCCTGTGTGAAACTGCCTATTTGTCACACTGCACAAACCCTGCTGCACTACAACACAGAGCACATACATACAGACAAGTATACACATAGCACATACATAGACATGTACAGTATGCATACAAAGAGCACATAAATATTGATAGACATATGGATACACAGAGCACATATGTAAAGTTCGGCCAGGGTAGTAGTCGTGGCTGAGCTTCTAGGGCATTGTTTACCCTGGCCTCACTCTACCTGAAAACGGTACCTCTCATTTTGCATGGTACGGCCAGTACTCACTGTGCTGTCAGTGTCCCCTCTGCTGTGCTGGCATACGGACCTTCCAGGTTCACAATGAATGGAGACACAGGGCAACTCTTAACTGAATGGTTTTATTCACTTCAAGACACAGCACATCCAAGTAGTTTCCAGCATTTTCATCACAGTATGAACAGCACATCACTTCATCTTTCCCTTCACTGTTTACTTCGTCATTAAGTGTTTCCATGGGTCGGGGCGTCCTATACGACCCTCAGTGTTCTACTCGTACAGCATCACTACGGTGAAGCACTCTCCTGCCTAGCAAAAGAGATTGAGCACACAGAGCTATACGCCACATCTGGAGCAACCTGCCCGTATACTTTTACGGTGATCTTTCTGCCTTCCTCTGCTTCTTTCCTTCTTCCCTCTCTTTCTCTATACTGAGGGATATGCTGTACCTCACTCTTCCCTGTGTACCCTGGATATCTGGGTACACACTTGAACATTGTGGTGATAGTGGACAACATGGGCCTATAGCCCACCCAAGCACCTAAGGAGGTCCATGGCCCCAACTGGGCTCTTTCAGCTCCCTATCCTGACTGACACAAAACAGGAAGATTTTCTACCTTGCTCCCCAGCTAACCCCTCCTAACTATTTACAGGGTGACTTATACTAAAGAACTCTACTGCGCTTTCCCTATTAGATACAGTGTGCAGCACAATCACAACATCACACTGGACATTATATATATACACATATCTAAGCAACATAAATATATACATTGGTCAAATGTTATGTACTCAGTTACAGGGACGTACTTATGGGGTTAGGGGAACACAACATCCTTTGTAACCCCTTACACATTCATACGATAGCATTGTCAGGTAGGCTAGGGTTAAATCCTAGCTCTGCAGGATTTTATTAGTTCACCTGGCTGGCTCTGCATATAAGCAGGGTAGCTGTTCATATAAGTCAGTCAGTTCATGGAAGATGACTAGACTGGATATGTCTTTGAGTGAGAGAAACAGGCCAGAATCCCTCTCTGAGAAGAGTCTCTATAGGCGGTGTGCAGACAATTGCAACTATCCGTGGTTGCTATGGACAATAGTGGTTTTGTGTGACTGAACTGGGGCTAGCTCAGCCATGTATGAGTAGCCAGGGTCTGTTATATTTAGTTAGTGCCTGAACAAGGCTAGAAAAATATTTAGAATTGAGAGTCCTCAGTGGTTGATACCTTTTAATGGCTAACTGAAAAGATGGTAACACATTGCAAGCTTTCGAGACTACTCAGGTCTCTTCATCAGGCATAGACTAATACAAAATCTGAAGAGTCACATATTGTGACTATTTATTGTGCATAAATATGTGACTCTTCAGATTTTGTATTAGTCTATGCCTGATGAAGAGACCTGAGTAGTCTCGAAAGCTTGCAATGTGTTACCATCTTTTCAGTTAGCCATTAAAAGGTATCAACCACTGAGGACTCTCAATTCTGAATATTTTTCTATCTACTGGCTAACACGGTACAAAGATATACATCTTTCTTGAACAAGGCTAGGTATTTATATTTGAGTTTGTTTTGCTGCTATGCAGCCTGTGGAATGCAATAAAAACTGCACGGGTTTGGACCAAATCTGCATTGACTGTGCAAACTCTACCTAAGGCCTAATTGCCTAATGACTACCAGAGAGAGTGAATCCCTACAATTCAGACACTATATACACAGAGCACATACATATAGACAAACGTATACACAGAGCATATACGTTCAGTCACATGTATGCACAGAGCACATACTGTACATACAGACACAATGTATACACCAAACTCAGCTCTAATATAGCCATAGTCTCCATCATAGATGTACCATGATGGGCAATACCAAACTCAACCTTGCAGTGACTTTAGGTAAAGTTTAAAGGAGTTGTTTAATAGTGAAATATTCTGATTGTACAAGAAACTCAGCTCTTCTACAACCACATCGTCTCATCATACAAGTAATATGAGGAGATAAACATCTACAGCTCTGCTTCATGTCTATGAAAGTGCCATACACTCTGCAAAAATGTCATGATCATACAGGTAGCACGATGACTGAATGCAGACTTGGCTCTGCTACATCCGTTCAGTCTAAGGCTTTGGTGCACATGGTGTGTTTTTGGTGCATTTTCACTGCATTTTTCTGCTCGGAAATGGGCCAAAAATGCTATGGAACCCTTATGCCAGCTTATTCAATGAGAATCCTGAATTGCTATGCACATGATCAGTAATTTTCCTTTGAGTAACTGCAGTAAAAAATTTTCTGCATTATGCCAATTTTGTGTGCGGATTTTGATCGTTTTTCACCCATTGACTTTAATTGAGTCAGTCAAATCCACAACAAAAACGAAGGTATAAAAATGTTTGCGGATTTGCTACTGATTTCCCGAGTATTTATGGACTGCCTATGATGTTTTCCATGCTATGACCCATGCTACAAAGCTAACCACAGGTCAGCAGGCATTGGCTGATGAGAGACTACTACTCCCATCAGGCTACGCCTGCTGTCACTGATAACAGTGATAGCAGGCATCGCTGATGGGAGAAATAGTCTCTCGTCAGCCGGCGCCTGTGTTCAAACTTTAAAAAACTTAAATAAAAGAGAATATGTAAAATAATTAAATACATATTAAAAAAAAAATAAAAAACACATAATACTCACCTAATGTCGGCCCACCCCAACGCGCGTTTTGCCTGTTCTTCTTCCAGGGGCGTGTCAAGAAGAACAGGCGAAATGCGTGTCGGGGTGGGCCGCAGCAGCAGCTTGGTTACACATTACAGGTATTACTATGTTTATATGCACTTTTTTCATGGTCTCCTTGTTTTTGATGGCTTAGGCTAGCTTCACACTAGCGTTTTGGGCCGCAGCGCATGGCCGCCGCTAAGCCCAGCCCCCTGCCCGCCCCCTCCGGTCATCTCCACCTAGTATCGCACACGGCTGCATGCGATCTGCACACCCTATCTTTAGCATAGGGTGCGCAGACCGTGCGCTAGTAGAATTTTGCGTGCACTGCAACCTTTTGACGGTGCTCCGAGCGCACCAAAATGCAGCATGGTGCGTTCGGCGCACATCGGCACACCAACAAAAGGGCGCAGCGCACGTAAAATTCTACTAGCGCACGGTCAGTGCACGGTCTGTGCACCCTATGCTAAAGAAAGGGTGTGCAGATCGCATGCAGCCATGTGCGATACTAGGTGGAGATGACCGGAGGGGCGGGCAGGGGGCGGGGCTTAGCGGGGCCGTGCGCTGCGGCCCAAAACACTAGTGTGAAGCTAGCCTTAGCAAGTGGTTTGATAAAACATTTATGTATTCTAGTCATTGTTGTCAGCATATAAATAGTGGCAATTTTTTGGACCTCATAGTATTACATGGGATAATTGTACGCTTTGGATTATTGGCTGAATTTGACCATTTTGCAGCTATTACTGGATGTACCATGTAGCATTTGTCTATTTATTATAGTTTTTTGTGCCCAAACCTGCTGCATGCTCTTTTTCTAGTTTGTTCTTTGAGGCATTTATATTTGCACATTGACATGATTTTATGTATTATTATCCTTTTGTGAATACAATTATGCTATTTTTGTATTCACTCCTTGTGCCATCAATTTATTTTGTTTGGCTTTAAGCAAATACAGGTGAGGGATATTGTTGGTTTTTATTTTTGTTTTATTACAGAAGATGAGGGCTTTGGTGGAATGGGCGTTAGGTGAGTATAACTGTGCTTGTTATTTTTAAATGAAAATGGAAAAGTGTTTACTTACAATACAACTATAGCATTAGTAATGGATAGGTGTCTTATAGACATCTCTCCATTACTAATCCATGGACTTGATGTCACCTGACAATACAAAGGTGACATCAACTCCACAAATATGAACCCCACTTTGCCACCACTACAGGGCAAATGGGAAGAGCCTTCCAGAATTGGCGCATCAAATAGATGCGCCTTTTCTGGGTGGCTGCAGGCTGCTATTTTTAGGCTGCGGGGGCCAACATCCATTGGCCCCTTACCATCCTAAGAATAAGGCGATGTGCACACGTCGGGAATTCCCGCGGATTTTATGCATTTTTGCCGCTTTTTTTCACTGTGAAAACGCTGCAAAAGTGCATAAAATACACAACCCATTGAATTCAATGGCATTCCGCACATGCTGTGCTAATGCTGCGTATCTTTCCATGGCAAATCGCATCGCGTAAAAATATTTTGTATACAAAAACACTTGGAATAAAGACATCCACCAAGAAAAATAATTAAAATAGTTTTATTCTCAAAGATTCATGATTTTAACAAGAAACACATAAAGACGGGTCACATAATTAAAGAGCTCCATATGATGAAGAATTCAGGTGCAGAAAAAACACACATGCAGCAATACTATGAGCAATGGAGTAGAAAGTGTATATTGGATATATAGATATGAATAAAGTGCCAGTGCTTCAAGTCTTACTCTAAAATATCCAAGACATCCCACATAGTGACCCCCTCTCAGTAATAAGCCGTCACAGCATAATAGCTCAAAATCTCAATTTGGAGGCCACATATTGGAAACCATTCAAAATCGCTTACCTATAGCTGATTAGTATGCCACACCTGTAGCCCCTATTGAGATTTTGAGCTATTATGCTGTGACGGCTTATTACTGAGAGGGGGTCACTATGTGGGATGTCTTGGATATTTTAGAGTAAGACTTGAAGCACTGGCACTTTATTCATATCTATATATCCAATATACACTTTCTACTCCATTGCTCATAGTATTGCTGCATGTGTGTTTTTTCTGCACCTGAATTCTTCATCATATGGAGCTCTTTAATTATGTGACCCGTCTTTATGTGTTTCTTGTTAAAATCATGAATCTTTGAGAATAAAACTATTTTAATTATTCTTCTTGGTGGATGTCTTTGCTCCAAGTGTTTTTGTATACAAGGTATTGGGAGTTATTCCACAGCTAGTGCATGTTATGGGGTGGTCACCATGGGTCAGGGCCACCTATAATCATATGTTCACTGCCCTTGAAGTCTTGTTTGCTATCGCGTAAAAATATGCAGCATGCTCATTCTTTTTGCGGAATCGCGGGAATTCCGCACACATAGGAATGTATTGTTCTGCTTACTTTCTGCATGTGGCTATGCCCACCATGCTCAAAGTAAGCGGAAAATGTGCGGATGGTACCCAGGGTCTGGAGGAGAGGAGATTCTCCTCCAGGCTCTGGGTACCATATCCCTGTAAAAAATAGAATTAAAATAAAAAATCATTTTATTCCTTGCGACAATGACCTTTGATGGCGTAGCGGTCTCCCGTCATTGTCGCAAGGCATCACTGGGAACGGGACTTGCCGGGAGCAATGCTGAGGCCTGGGGACGCTGCGGGGCACGCCGGAAGATGAGAATAACACGATTTTTTAAACTTTATATCTTTTTACTACTGATGCTGCATAGGCAGCCTCAATAGTAAAAAGTTGGTCACACTAGTAAAACATTATGTTTGACAAGTGTGACCAACCTGTCAATCAGTTTTCCGAGTGATGCTACAGATCGCTTGGAAAATGCTAGTATTCTGCAAGCTAATTACGCTTGTGTGGAGCCCCTGAGGCTCAGTCGCCACAGAGGTTTCTGCACCTTCTCCTAAGGTGTGGTGCCCCACCACCCAGGTAAGTTGGAGGCTCCTGACGATGCTCCAACACTCGCACCCCACACAATAGAGTAGTTCAGCACAACCACACTGCGGTTCTTTGCTTAGAGAGAAGCAGAGCACCTTTGGTGGTTCCCTGCTTGGAACACTAGACATGCTGGGAGGTGGGTGGAGTTCAGAATATATATATATGAGCGGGAAATTAGGATGATAGGTGAGTCTGACAGGAGATCAGTGAGGAAGGAAGCCACTCGGAAGGAGTGGGGATCCCTGGAGGAAGGGATGGAGGAAGGAGTGCTGCAGCTGCCTCAGTGACCTGAGCCAGCTGGCACGGGAAAGGAAAGGAAAGAAGGAGGATATTGACCTGAAGCCTGAGCTTCCATAGAAGGGAAAGGACAAGTACGTAACGTAGGAGTAAAAGGGATCACAGAGGACGTGGGTTAGAGGAAGAACCCTGCCTAGAAGTTCTAAGCGCAAGGCCGGGGCCCGGTCCCCGAGGTTGTATGGACACTAATGGTTCTGCAGCAGACACCGGTGGAGTAGTGGGCTGTAAATGCACTACTCCCATCTAAGACTTGAGGGCACAACAGCAACACGGATAGAGAGCCGGGACTTAGGAGTAGAGAGTGCCCGAAGCAGGCTACAGCTGTCTGCCGTGCAAGTAGAGTTCTTGGGAACATCTGTCAGGAGGAACTCCAGTGTAACACGGTACTGGAGATCTTCACACTCAAAGGCGCTATAGAGGAGACGTTCAGGAAAGGCACATAAGTTGGCGGAGTGTGGAAGAGAGCTTTCCATCTTGCCTGGAGGTTGACTGAGTCCCTGACCCGGAGGACACGGCACAGAAGCGGACACTACAGACTGTGAGTAACGCTTTAGAACTACATGCCCTGGTGTCCTCCATTCCTTCCTGCGTCCATCCGCTTGGCACGGCTACATCCCCTGCGCCGGACACTACATCACCTAAGTGTCTCCACATCTACACTGCCCTGGGACAACAGCCCTGCCTGTGGAGGGCTATACCATCATTGCTGCACCACACCATCTGTCCTGGAGGATCTGCATGCAGCGTCGGCTTAACACCTCCCTTGCCGAACACCACAGATGGGGTCACGAACTATTCATTTTAACTCACATCTTTCTATTACTGGGGCGCCCAGGGCCACGGTCCGGGTCACCGCCGCTATGACACATCCCACTGACACCGGCCCGGTACCGAGTACCCCACAGCCCTGGGAGGGTGACCCAACTTGGTGTCACGAACAGGATGGCGAGACCCAATGCCATTGGGTTCTGTGTGCCTAAGATTTGTTGGACTTAAAACTTTTGAGAATGTGCAGAAGACCCAGTTTATTAGACTGTGAAATGAACATCAAAAATGGCCGTTGGCGTGGAGAAGAAGGGCGTGAAGAGATGGGAGGTCCTAGGAAAAGACTGCAAAGAGTCTTGGGCCTCCCCTGCCTGAATTACTATGTAACAGCAACATGGCCCACCCCCCGAGGGGTTTGTATACTGGCTTGGTATGGAGGCGCTGGAAGAAGACGCCGCCCCCGGAAGGAGGGGCAGAAGCCAGTGGCGGGAAAGGGGCTGAGAGAGGAGGGAGAAGAGCGCCAGAATGCCATCTTGGAGAGAGAGGGAAGGAGGCCTGCAGAGCACGGGGAAACGGATCTCCCCGGCACCAAGGCTGAAAGCTCCAACCCCGTGGCAGAGATGAACCGTCAGCAGCTGGAGGACGAACTCGCCCGGCTGACCCAATGTTTGCGGCTGAGGCAGGAGGCCTTGTGGAGGCTGGATTGGCAGCGCACCCAGGAGGGGCCTACATCTGCGGTGACCGCCGCCGCTGCACCGTAGCTTCCCCAGGCAGATTCAGTGGAGCCTGCCACCGCCGTCGCATCGCCGGCAGCATCCGAAGCCCCTTTGCTGCCGCCACAGGAAGATTTATATGGAGCCCCGGGAGCTGAGACGGAAGAAGAGAAGCTCCCGCCTGGACCTGACGCGGCTGCGCAAGTCCCACCAGAGGCCCCCGCGGACCCCTACCCGCTACCACCGGCCCGCTTCCACCAGCACCGGAGCGGAGACCACACCGCCAGGAGGCCCCAGGTACGTCTGATGCCCCGACACCTGTGAAGGCACTGGGGTGCACCATGGTCGCAGTGGCTGGCCAGGTCATGCTAGATCTGGTCTGGGACCGGGATACCAGTCCACGGGGGAACACCGGAACCCCTCAAGGTGGCGCCGCAGTACCAGACTAGCCTGGATCGGTCCCGGGAGGAGCGGGAGGATGATGAGAACTGAGCTAGTTGTCAAGCCACCATCCGGCAACTGGCAGCTGAACACCGGGAGAGGGAGCAGCGCCCTGACAAGCGGTACTAGGCCCAGATTTGGACTGGAAGGAACGGGTCCGTGCCGGTCATTTTGGTCCCCGAGATGCGGCAGGTTGGGGCCACATCCTGAATGTGAATCATGAGAGGGGGTTCGGCTTTATTCATGACCCTAGCCGAATCTCCGATCTCTTTTTCAACCGGAGGGATGTGGAGCCTCACTTGAGGAAGGGACACCCTGCCAGGAACCTGAGCCCGGGAGACAAGGTGACCTTTACCAGACATGAAGGTCTCAGAGGCTGGTACGCCATGAATATCAGGCGAGTCCCAGAGGATCTCATCCAGACCTGCAGGCAGAGACCACCTACTGCCCCTTTGTGTCAAGATGTGCCCAAGGTACAGAAAGCCACAGGTTTCACCTCACTGGAAGAGGAGTACTTGAGGACTGCCCGTGCGTTCCTTTCATCTGGTAGCAGTTCCCCATCAGCAGCATCCAGAACCCCAGGAGGGGACCAGCACTAAAAATTTGCACTAACTCTCGTAACCCAGGAGGGTTTATTTGCACCGTTGTGCCTTTTGTTTTATTTTTGACAATCATGGTTCAGTTTTGGTTTTTCCCAGTGTTGCCCTGTTTTGGTTGGCAGCCTTCATATTGAACTAAGCGATCATGAACTTGGAGTGATCCAAAAACTTTTACTTGTAAATAGTTGCACCTCTTTAGGTGCCCTCTCTTGGTTTTACATATGGACACTTTGCGAAGATTACGTCTACCTCATTGGAGCATGACTCCAATCAAAGGACACTGCAAGAGATCCCGGCTGGGAGCGGTGTCCAGCACTTACAAGAATTGTTGAAAGTTTTAATGTGAAGTATTTGATAATGTGTCTTATGATAGCTTTTATATAGAATTAGGAATGTTTTGATACGAGAGATGAGAGATTTGAATAAAGAATTGAAAATGTATATGATGAACCAGGCATCACGGTTATCACTCAGAGTTGAGAGAAAGTAGAAAATGTGCACTAGAGAGAGAAAAGGAAATGTGTACTAGAGATGGAAAGATGAAGAATACTGAAGTGATAGTGGGTAACAGATAATAGCACTTTGAATTAAGTATGGCATGGAAAAATTGCACTTTTTGACTTAGAATTTTAGGTAGTTAATTAATAACTGTTTGCAACGTTCAAGAATGAGTGACTCTCACATTGGGAAGTTTAGTATAAGAAATGTTTATTCAGCATTATAAAAATTTGTATGTTCCTGTACTATCAACTTTGTTTGCCTTGCAGCCCGCGGACATGCTGTGTTTAACGGGGGGGTATATGGCGCCACTGAGGCTCAGTCGCCACAAAGGTACTGCACCTTCTCCAAAGGTAAGTTGGAGGCTCCTGACCATGCTCCAACACTCGCACCCCACACAATAGAGTAGTTTAGCACAACCACATTGCGGCTCTTTGCTTAGAGAGAAGCAGAGCACCTTTGGTGGTTCCCTGCTTGGAACACTAGACGTGCTGGGAGGTGGGTGGAGTTCAGAATATATATATGAGCAGGATGGTTTAGGATGATAGGTTAGTCTGACAGGAGGTCAGTGAGGAAGGAAGCCACTCGGGAGGAGTGGGGATCCCTGGAAGAAGGGATGGAGGAAGGAGTGCTGCAGCTGCCTCAGTGACCTGAGCCAGCTGGCATGGGAAAGGAAAGGAAAGAAGAAGAAGGACATTGACCTGAAGCCTGAGCTTCCATAGAAGGGAAAGGACAAGTACGTAACGTAGGAGTAAAAGGGAACACAGAGGACGTGGGTTAGAGGAAGAACCCTGCCTAGAAGTTCTAAGCGCAAGGCCAGGGCCCGGTCCCCGAGGTTGTATGGACACTAATGGTTCTGCAGCAGACACCGGTGGAGTAGTGGGCTGTAAATGCACTACTCCCATCTAAGACTTGGGGGCACAACAGCAACTTGGATAGTGAGCCGGGACTCAGGAGTAAGGAGTCCCCGAAGCAGGCTACAGCTGTCTGCCGTACAAGTAGAGTTCTTGGGAACATCTGTCAGGAGGCAATCCAGTGTAACTCAGGACTAGGAGTACTTCACTTAAAGGCGCTATAGAGGAGACGTTCAGAAAGGTACATGTTGGCGGAGTGTTGGAAGGGAGCATCCTATCTTGCCTGGAGGTTGACGGAGCCTAGGACCCGGAGGACACAGCACGGAGGCAGGCATCTGTGAACTGCAGACTGTGAGTAAAGCTTTGGAACTACATGCTCTGGTGTCCTCCACTCATTCCCACATCACTACACCCCGCACTGCTACATCTGGGCACCGGCCTCTACACCGCCTGTGCCTCTCCTCCACTGCTACATCTACACTGCCCTGGGACTACAGCTCCACCTGTGGGGAGCTTCACCATCTTGGCTGCAACCCACCACCAGTCCCAGAGTAACTGCATGCAGCGTCGGCCTCACACCTCACTTGCCGAACAGCACAGGTGGCGTCACGAACTATTCATAAACTTTATTTCATTGTTCATTCATCCCCTTTTTGCCATGGAGCCCCAGGGCCACAGACCGGGTCACAGCTTCCGTGACAACTCCCATTGAGATCATCGGGCCCGGTACCAAGTACCCCGCTAGGCCCTGGTGGGGCGCTGCACCTGTCTCAGGCAGCTTTTAAAGTTTGTCTTCCTCTGAAATATTGATGCATTTCAGAAACAAAAATATTTGGCTGAAATCATGCAGCCAGTAGCTAATACATGGTGCCTGTGGATCGGGCAGCATTTATCATCAGCTGTCAGTTGCCTTTTAAGACATTTATGTCTTGGCATGTGTGACCTTAGGAATACATACTGAACAAGACTGGTAAGAATATTTTCCTAGTTATTCAGAAAATAGTTTATGAGTCATATTGTAACATTTCACTTTTAATCTGTATAAGGAAGAGCACAGGTGAGTTTTACAGTATAGTTTCCTCTATAGGTTATGTCGTCAACAGCCGAGTGCCTATCATCAGTTCAGCAAAATCACTGTTTGGAGAACAATGAAGAGGAAACTGTGACATTTATATGACCAAAAGAGTGACTTGAGTAGAAAGCTATTTTAGGCACAGCAGAACACTTTTATGCCCTTTTATAACTGTTTTTATTTTTCAAACAAATATTACGGGATTAAGAAAGATTTTTACACATTTTTCGTTTTACATGCAATTTTAAAATACACAACAAACTATGATTTTCAAAGGTCTTATGAAGTTAGTGCATCTAAAAATGATGTCACATTACTGTAGCTCTCTGTGTACTGTACGGTAAATTATCATAGTAATTTCTCAATGCAATACAACTGACACGGTGGATGATAGACTAATGTCATGTCTGTAAATAGAATAAAATAATTTGGATAGAAAAGCTTTGCAAGATTTGGTTGAGTTATCTTTCTTCCTTTAACCCCTTTATCCTGAAGGGTGGTTTTCATGTTAATGACCAGGCCAATTTTTACAATTCCCACCAATGTCCGTTTATGAGGTAATAACTCTGGAACGATTCCATGGATCCCAGTGATTATGACAGTGTTTTCTCGTGACATATTGTACTTCATGATAGTGGTAAAATTTCTTTGATATGACTTGCGATTATTTGTGAAAAAAACGGAAATTTGGTGAAAATTTTGAAAATTGTGCAATTTTCAAACTTTGAATTTTCATGCATTTAAATCATAGAGATATGTCACAAAAAATACTTAATAGGTAACATTTCCCACATGTTTACTTTACGCAGGCACAATTTTGGAACCAAAATTTTTTTTGTTAGGAAGTTATAAGGGTTAAAAGTCAACCAGCGATTTCTCATTTTTACAACACCATTTTTTTAGGGACCACATCACATATGAAGTCACTTTGAGGGGTCTATATGATAGAAAATACCCAAAAGTGACACCATTCTGGAAACTGCATCCCTAAAGTTTATTAACCCTTCAGGTGCTTCACATGAATTTTTGAAATGTTTAAAAAAATGAACATTTAACTTTTTTCACAAAGTTGTTGTACAATTTGTCCTGGTACCCCATATATGCAGGTAAACCACTGTTTGGGCACATGGCAGAGCTAAGAAGGAACGGAGCGTCATTCGACTTTTCAATGCAAAATTGGCTGGAATTGAGATCGGACGCCATGTTGCGTTTCGAGAGCCCCTGATGTGCCTAAACGGTGGAAATTCCCCTCACAAGTGACATGAATTTGGAAATTAGACCCCCTAAGGAACTTATCTAGATGTGTGGTGAGCACTTTGCACCCCCAACTGCTTCACAGAAGTTTGTAACATAGAGTCATAAAAATAAAAATTCATTTTTTTTCACAAAAATGATCTTTTCATCCCCAAATTTTTATTTTCTCAAGCATAACAGGAGAAATTAGACTGCAAAAGTTGTTGTGCAATTTGTCTTGAGTATGCTGACACCCCATATATGGGGGTAAACCACTGTTTGGGCACATGGCAGAGCTCAGAAGCGAAGGAGCGCTGTTTTACTTTTTCAATGCAAAATTGGCTCGAATTAAGATCGGACGCTATGTTGCGTTTGGAAAACCCCGATGTGCCTAAACAGTGGAAACCCCCCACAAGTGACTCCATTTTAGAAATTAGACCCCCTAAGAAACTTATCTAGATGTGTAGTGAGCACTTTGAACCCCCAAGTGCTTCACAGAAGTTTATAATGTAGAGCCATAAAAATAAAAAAATCATATTTTTTCTACAAAAATGATCTTTTTGTCCCCAATTTTTATTTTCCCAAGGATAACAGGAGAAATTAGACTGCAAAAATTGTTGTGCAATTTGTCCTGAGTATGCTGATACCCCATATGTGGGGGTATACCACTGTTTGGGCGGATGGCAGAGCTCAGACGGGAAGGAGCACCATTTGACTTTTTCAACGCAGAAATTCGCTGGAATTGAGATCAGATGCCATGTCGCATTTGGAGAGCCCCTTATGTGCCTAAAGAGTGGAAACCCCCCAATTCTAAATCCAACCCTAACTCCAACACACCCCTTACCCTAATCCCAACTGTAACCACAAACCTAACCCTAATACACCCCTAACCCTAATCCCATCCTTAATCCTAATTCCAACTCTAACCCTAATCCAAACCCTAACCCCAACTCTAGCCCCAACCCTAAGCCTAAATTTAGCCCCAACCCTAACCCTAACTTTAGTCCCAACCCTAACCTTAACTTTAGCCCAACTCACTTTAGCCCAACCTTAATGGGAAAATGGAAATAAATACTTTGTTTATTTTAATATTTTTCCCTAAATAAAGGGTGATAGAGGGGTTTGATTTACTATTTTTCTTTATTTTGATCACTGTGATAGGGTCTATCACAGTGGTCAAATTGAACCAATATGAAAAAATCTCCTATTGTTGTCGGGTGCCGGCCGGTAAATCTCGGCGGGCGCACTGCGCATGAGCCTGCCATTTTCTCCCAGAAGAAGAAGCCGGCGGCCCGGGGGACTTCAGGGGGGCCTGCAGGGACAATGGAGGTACCGGGGGGAATTAAATGGAAAATCAGACATTTTTTGCGGTCGCCGTTATACAGTTAATAATGGCAATCGCAACACCGGGTCGTTAAAAACCGACCCAAATCATGTTCTCTGGGGTCTCAGCTACCCCCAGCAGTTAAGACCCTGGAGAAATTCTGATGCTGGGGGCGCTATAACCTTAAACCTCAGCGCGTTAAAATGCGGCACTGTGCTTTAAATACCCTTAACTGCCGCCGTTAAAAGGCATATCGGCGGTCATTAAGCGGTTAAATGTAACTCTCATCATTCTCACTGCTTGCGCCGGCAGAGCAGGGGAGAATGATGAGAGCCGTGTTCAGCACCCGGCGCCTGGGAACAGCGCTTACTGTAACGCTTCTTCTCTGGTGCCTGTCTGTTTAGTACTGATGTGGCACACACATGCCACATGTGTGCCGCAAGTATTACACACATGGACACTGACATCTTTGGTACCGGAAATATCATGACGTGTGAAAGAGGTGTTATAGCGGGTTTTTATGTTTGCCAGCTGTCACATGCTAAAAGACGCTTTTTATTACAAAAAATAGTTTTTGCATCACCATATTTTGAGAGCTATAATTTTTTCAGATTTTGGCCTATAGAGTCATGTGAGGTCTTGTTTTTTGCGGGATGAGTTGATGTTTTTATTGTACCATTTTTGAGCACTTGACATTTTTTGATCACTTTCTATTCTGATTTTTGGGAGACAAAATGAACAAAAACCAGCAATACATGAATTTCTTTTGGGGGGCGTTTACACCATTTTGCGTGTGGTAAAATTGATAAGACAGTTTTATTCTTCGGGTCAGTACGATTACAGCGATACCTCATTTATGTCATTTCTTTATGTTTTGTCACTTTTATATAATAAAAACTATTTTATTGAAAAAATAATCGTTTTTGCATCATTTTATTCTGACAGCTAAATCTTTTTTATTTTTTCGCTGATGATGCTGTATCACAGCTCATTTTTTGCGGGACAAGATGAAGTTTTCAGCGGTACCATGATTATTTATATCCGTCTTTTTGATCGCGTGTTATTCAACTTTTAGTTTGGCGGTATGATGATAAAGCATTGTTTTTTATTTTTATTTTTTTACTAAAGGGGTTAACTAGTGGGACAGTTTTATAGGTCGAGTTGTTACGGACGCAGCTAGACCAAATATGTGTACTTATATTGTTTAGATTTTTTTTCATTAAAATATTTATCTATTGATAGAATAAATATTGATTTTTTATTAATTTTTTTATATTTTTAAAATTCTTTAAAATTTTTTTTTACTTAATTCTAATTTTTACAATCAGTCCCACTATGGGACACTCATTTTTTGCAGGCTGACCAATTCTATAGCATGCAGATGAAGCAGCATCAGCATGCTACAGAAGCTGTCAGCGCTGCACTCTGTGCACACTGACCTGAGAGACTTCCTGACATGCACTGCGCTTGACAGGAAGTTTCTCAGCTCTGGTAACCCGGATATCGTCATGATGACATTGGGTTAACATAGCAGCGATCGGGACTCCGCTTCACACCGCGGGGTCTCCGATCCAAAGGCAGAGGGGCTGTCAGCCCTCTGACTGCTCCCGGAATACTGCGATCATGTTCAATCTCAGTATTCCGGGGGTTAAATTGCCGGGAGCCGTCTGTGACAGCTCCTGGCACTTAGTAATGGGTGTCAGCAGTCAGAATCAGATGACACCTGGCCGCAATCGGTCGCACACCACCCGTGTGCGCAGCCGATCGCTGAGATGTACTGTCCCATCCATGGTCATGCGGGCCCAGGGCACATGGACGGGATAGTATGTCTTATGTCTGAAAGGGGTTAAACACATATTTGATGTGTATATGTAAGGAGGAAGACCGGGCTGCAGGTACCTGTGTGATGCCGCGTCCGGAACTGTCAGGGCTGCATCCAGTGTTGCCGGGGGGAAAGAATGCGGCTGAGGAACAATGGAGTCACGTTAAGTTTAATAACAAGACTGTTGTGTTATATTGCAGTTCCATTTGTTAATTACCAGTTGTCTCCCTGCAAGGAGTTTTCCTTAATGTTATAATTAAATTGCATTATTGTTAACCCTTGCTCTGAATTCCCTGCGTTTATGCATCCCTGTACCTGCTTACATTTGGCATAGTCAGCAGGATGCAGTCTATGAACACAGAGGCAGCAGATCAATCGGTCATGAGTACCCCAAGGTCCAGCTTACCATTCGGGGCCATGCTCAGCAATCTCCCGAAATTCATGGGGAGCGATATAATGCTGTGGGACTGGACTGAGCAAGTTAAATGCATGTTGAGGATACATCCTATGACCCCTGCTATGCAAGCAGATATTGCTGAGATGGCCCTGGACAGGGAGCCTAGATGTTCTGTAATGTTTTGGCCCCCTTATGAACGGGACACTCTGACCAAGGTGTTACAAATTTTGGAAGAGATGCATGGGAATCCCACCGATGTTGGGGAATTGCATATGTGATTGTTTTGCCACATTCAGAGGAAGGGGAAAAAGGTGACTCAGTACATGAATGCGTTACAAGAGGTAAACGTGTCTATTGCCAAATGGGATGATGTGAGGGCAATAGGAGTAGGGCCTCCTGATGTTTGTGGTGGGCCTCAGGGGCGTGTTGCTCAAGCAAGCTTTGCAGGAGCAACTGCGTACCAATCCGCGCATGACCTTCCTAGAGATTGGGGCAGAAGCGCGCAAGAGGGAGCAAGAGCAGGTAACAGCAGCTTTGGCAGGGATGATCTGGAGTAATGACGTACCTCACCAGCCGCTTAGCCAGAGTGGGCTCGGGAGATCCAGAAGGAAATACCAGAAATGCAGGAAGAGCCCCTACCACAGCCCAAGATTTGCCCAGAGACAGGAGGGATTCTGAGTCCAGCTTGTCCATCGAACCTTGCCAGAGGGTGTGACAACCCCGTGCAGAATGGAGTCCGACTTGTTTTAGGTGCGGAAATACTGGACACTATGCCCGACAATGTGTGAGATGGAGGTGGTCCCTACCTCGGCAGCTGTGGCTGGGGGACACTGCCTGGAGCCTGAGAGACCAAGGAGGAGAGAAGGTAGTCCCGAAAGTTTAATCACCACGAGCCCTACTGTCTGGGCTGAAGTGAATGGACGAGCTGTCCATTACTGGATCACAATCGACCACCATGCCGGAAGCGTATATTAGACATCATTTTCCAGAAGTGTCACGGCCGGACTGGGGCCCAGTGATCAGACTAACGGTGGCCAACCAGTTGCCCATTCAGTTCACAGGGGGTGGCATGGATGGAGATTAAGGCATGTGGAAAGGATGTGGACTGAAAGGGGGTTGTGTTAGTCACTGTAGTCGTCAGCTGCGGGCCTGCGGAGCCTCTCGGGATCAATGTACTGAAGGAAATCAGAACCCTTCTGATAAGTGAGCCGCAAGAAACCTTCTTGGATCGGTGGAGTCCACGCACGCCCCAGAGAAAGATATTTCAGCAACTGATACGGGCTGCCCAGGCCCAAGAAATGTCAAGTGACGAGACGTTTTGGGGAAGGTGATGGTTCCTGCAGCTGCTAAAATCATTCTACCGCCTGGTCAGACAGTGCTCACATTGCCAGTACGTGCCTGTATGCCTCTTGGAGGGGTGGAAGTGCAGATAGAGCCAGCATTGGTGGAGCAGATATCCTCCACACTCCTCGTTGCTGGGACATTAGCCACTGTCCATGATGATAACATTGTGGTGCGGTGCGTCAAACTGGGGGAAGACAATCTTACTCTCCCGCCCAAGAGTGAAGTGACTCAAGTACTGGGAATGCCAGAAGAGTTGATGCAACCGGAGGCCATACAGTTGGCAGTAAAGCAAGGAGATCCATGGACTGTAGCCATTGCAATGACACAGGAGCAGCAGCCTGGAAGCATGAAGGAGGGTCGTCGAATTTTGGAGCAAATGCAGGCTGAATTGATGGGACTCTCACTACAACAGTTGCAACAGGTGGAAGCTGTAGTGGAGCGCTACCAGGGGGTCTTCGCTCACCATGAAGATGACTTTGGGTGCACCACGGCCATCACCAATGAAATCCTTACGAGGAATGCTGCACCAGTTCGGGAGCAATATCGACATATACCACCTCAGATGTATAAGGAGGTAAAGGAAATGCTGGCTCACATGCTGCAAAGCGGAGTCATACATGAGAGTCAGAGCCCGTGGGTGGCCCCTATTGTTTTAGTCTAGAGAAAGGATGGAACCCTGCGCTTCTATGTTGATTACAGATGACTGAATGCTTGTAGGATGCAGGACTCCTAACCATTGCTCAGAATTGAGGAATCTCTGTCTGCCTTGGGGAAAGTGAAGTACTTTTCTTCCCTGAATCTGGCCAGCAGGTACTGGCAGGAGCACACGGCTGAACATGACCGTCCGAAGATGGCGATCATACTGCCCATTGGATTTTGCAATTTTAATAGGATGCCTTTTGGCCTGACTAATGCTCCTGAGATGTTTCAGCATTGATGGAAAGGTGCTTGGGGGACTTGAATTTGGAAGCAACACTCATCTATCTTGACAACATCATTGTCAATGCGGCCACTTGAGGAACATCTTCGGCAGCTGGAGCAAGTGTTGAGTCGGCTGCAGAGTCATGGTCTGAAAGTGAAGCCCCCAAAATGTCACCTTTTTCACAAACAGATTGAGTATCTGGGACACATTGTATCTGCTGAAGAAGTGAGACCGGCGCATGAAAAGATAGCGACTGTGGAAGAATGGCCCACCCCGACAACAGTAAAAGATGTTCGGGCTGTCTTGGGGCTTACCGGGTACTACCAAAGGTTTGTAAAGCATTTCACCCCTATCGCTAACCTGCTGCTGGAACTACTAAAGGGAATGCCATCTGGTTTGAAGAATTGAGCTATTCAATGGGGGAAAAGCAGTCAGGAGGAAGACTTCAGAGCCTACGCGGATTTCTCACAGCTCTTCATCCTCCACACTGATGGGAACCTACATGATCTGCGAGCCGTTCTATCACAAATGCAGGAAGGAAAAGAATGACTGATAGCTTCTGCGAGCCGGTCTCTTCATGACTTGGAACAAAACCCGGACAGCTACAGTTCTTTCAAGTTGGAACTGCTGGTGTTGATGTGGATCATGACCGAAAAGTTTGCAGAGAATTTGTCGGGGCATGATGTCTTGGTGCGTACCAATAATAATCCCCTTGCCCACCAGGAAAATGAAAAATTGGGGGCCCTGGAACAACGAAGCATAGCCTGCATGGTGAAGTATTGCTACAAGATCGCTTATCGGGCCGGGGCTGAGAACACACATGCCGATGCTCTCTCGTGAGTGACTCATGAGCGGCCTGAACGCGACCGAGACGAATAATTGGAGGCAGAGGAGATTCCTGGTTTCCAGGACCTTACTAGGTCATTGGTGGCGATGCAGGGACAGATCGAAGGGGCGACTGGAGAACGGGTGCTGGGTTGACCTCGGGATGACTGGGTGCAACTTCAGCAAGCAGATGAAGAACTTGCCCAGCTGCAACAGTGGGTGGTCCTGAAGCAACTTCCCAGCCGGCAAGAGAGAGACGCTCTGTCCCCGTGGGCTCTGCAGATCCTGAGACAGTGGGAGAGGCTTCATGTAGAGTTCTGAACTGTGCACCTCTTTTGCCCTTAGTTCTGCTGGATTTTGCCCTTACCTGAGATGGAGTTAATGGCTTCATGGGGGCCATCTTGATTCCTGTTTGCTTGGTCTTGCCCTTAGTTCTGTTGGACTTTGCCCCTACCTAAGAGGGAGTTAACGGCTTAACGGGGGGGATCTTGTTTCCTGTTTGAGATGCTTTGTTTCCTGTCTGCTGCATATATAAAGGGACTCTGCAAACTATACAGTGCTTCTGTGCTTGAGTATCTTGTACCTCACCTGCTACCAAGCTAGAAGGACTACTATCTTGCTTGTCTCTTCGGTTCCTCGGGATACCCTGCTTGCTTCCAGACTCATGTTCCATCTGAAAGACTCTGTTACTTCGGACCTGCTCTGCACCCACCTCCGCTGCGACCGGCTCTCCGCTTGGAATATGGATTGCTATACAGAAAAGTACAGCTAGTCC
The DNA here is from genome assembly GCF_039654945.1 of Dendrobates tinctorius. NCBI lineage: Eukaryota > Metazoa > Chordata > Amphibia > Anura > Dendrobatidae > Dendrobates > Dendrobates tinctorius. Next base: position 24,035,666 of record NW_027361827.1, on the reverse strand, counting down.
AAGAATTGGGGGTCACTTGGCAAGTAGTGCTCCCCTAAAAGAGGATCTGTGTGAAGGGAGCTCATTTTGGTCTGTTTCAGTGATTGCAGAAGCTGGTATATCGCCCTCACCTGAGAACTGCAGTAGACGAGGCTTGTCAAAGATGTCAGAACTGTGAACTGGCCAAACATCCAGAGCAGCTAACCCTGAGGAAGTTCATTGTGACTTCTGCCCCCCCCCCCCAGAGCTATTGATGATCGACTACTTAGCCGTAGGTCCGGCACATCTCAGGTAAGAACATTGTCTGGTGATGACCGATCACTTCACCAAGTTCGCTGTAGTGAGCCATTTTCCGAGACTTCATCCAGGTGTACAGATCTATTCTGATCAAGGTGCTTCCTTCCAAGGTTGAGTAATGGATGAGTTACATCATTTGTACCGGATTGAGAAGTCAAGGACTCCGCCCTATCATCCTCAGTGGAATGGAGCTTGTGAGTAGTGTTGAGCATTCCGATACCGCAAGTATCGGGTATCGGCCGATATTAGCTGTATCGGAATTCCGATACTTAGTTCCGATACTTTTTTCATATCGAATACCGGAATCGGAAGTTCCCATAATGCTAGGAGCCCGCTCGATTTGATTCAGCTAATGGGGATCCTCAGAAGTGTGGGCATATCCTGTTAGGCATGTAGGCATGTTAACTACTGGCATGGCTGTGATTGGCTGCTGAAATGATGTCATGATGCACTATAAAAAGCACTGCAGCCACCATTTCTGGTCACTCTGCTGTGAATTCAGTTAGGGACAGGCTGCTGTTGAAGACTGTGAGGGACAGTTAGAAATAGCGATTCCACAAAACATATAGTGCTTAACCCAGGCTACATAAACCACCACTGTAGCTTGCTTTTCCCTAGCAGCGCTGTTTTCACAGCTGTCTGCAAGGGCTGTGTGAGTGCAGACCCACGCTGTGTAGTGTGTCCTGCAGGAACGTCTGCTTGTAGGCCGGCCAGCGTGTGTCTCTGCCTCATACACATTTTTCTTTTATTGCTGCTTTTTTTTTCTCCTGTATAGTGTGCTTCCATACGTATCCATATACGTTGGTTGCAAACACTAAAGGAGTGGACAGCGGAGCCTTTCAGCAGCCTTTCAGTGCTATAGCCCATTTCTCTGCACTGTTTTTGGCTGTCTGATAGGTCTCTCTGTGTGTGAGTGCAGCTCACGTTGCAGTGTGTTCTACAGCCACCGCTAGCTGTAGTCCGCTCAGCGTGCGTCATTGCCTCATACATAGTCCTTTTTTTGCAGCTAATTTAGCCAGATTTTTGCTCCTATATTAGTGTGCTTCCAACCGCATCCATTGTCATTGGTTGGTTGCAAACACTATATAGGATTAGATAGAGGAGCCTTTTTGCTGGCTTGTGCCCTTCAGGGCCAGCCAGGCTAGTATCACCCTATTTTTTGGAGCCTCATCAATTGCATTGTAGGTTAGCTTCCTGCATTGTAATCGCTCCAAAAAGTTTGTGATACTATAGCTTTCAAACTTTGGTCACATCCTTTCCTTTCCCCCCACCCAAAAAAAAGGAAATAAAGTTCACCAAACACTCCACTTTACAGTTGTCTAGGCCACATTAGATCATATTAAAGTGTAGTACACACACTCTTAGCCAAATTAGTGTTTCTTATACTGGTTAGCAGGTGTTCAGGAATAAGAACACTAAGCCACCCCTTTTTTACTTTTCTGCCTATCTTTATCAGTCTACCAAGATGAAGAAGGCAGGGAGTAAGGCACGTGGTCGTGGCCGTGGAGTTTCAGCAGGGAGAGGACGGGGGGATTCAGCAGGGAGAGGATGTGGGGATTCGGTATCTGCTGCGGCCACCAGTGACCCGGCATCCCCCACTTTTACCAGGCAACAGTCCTTCATGCGCAGCTTTGTAGGACCTCGCCGTACCCCACTGCTGCGTGACGAACAAATTGAAGCCGTTGTCGGATGGATGGCAGCTAACGCATCCACTTCAATGACTTCCGCATCCTCCCAAGGCCAGAGCACTGAAGAGCAACCATCTGTCTCTTCACCACCTGCCCAATTGCCCAGGCAGTCTGAGAGCCCTGGACAGGAGCCATCTCAATCTTTACTTCTGTTCTCAGAATCTGTTGGCTTGGAAAGAGGTGGCCAGCCAAGCAGCATTCTAGAGCGTGAAGAAGAGGGAGTATGCAGTGATGCGCAACTGCTTTGTCCCTCTGAATCTGAAGAGGCGGGTGGGCCAGTGCCTATGGTCAGCACACCTCAGTATGCATCAGATGATGATGAGACTCAGTTGCCAATTTCTGGTGCGTACGGTGCTGGCGAGACAACCCAGGACCAGCCGGTGATTGAAGAGGGGAGTGGAGATGATGAGGTCCTTGACCCATCATGGCGTCAGCCACAGGAAGGTGGTGGGAGCAGCTCTGAGGAAGAGATTCCCCGAACGGCCAAAAGAGGAGGGAGAGGGCGGGGGCAGACTTGGTTGCCTGTAGCCTCCACTTTGGCACCCGTGAGGAGCAATCCTCTTCCAAAACACAAAACGGGCGCTCCCAGGACTTGCAGTGCGTGGTCTTTTTTTGACACAGTTGCAGATGACATTTGCTTTGTCAAATGCAAGCTGTGTCATCAGAAAGTGAAACGAGGGAAAAATGTGACCAACCTCAATACCACAAATATGTGGAAACATGTGCGTACCAAGCACGAGGTGGAGTTACACAGACACACTGAAGATGTAGGCCAACCTTCAGCAGCACCTACCACCTCTTCAGCTCGTGTTGGGGCCTCTTCCTCCAGCTCACACACAGCTGGTTCGGCTTCCTCACTGGAACGCCATGGATGAACCACTGCCACTGTTGTCCAGAGACCCAGTGAAATTCCACCCACTGAACCACGTTCGCAGTCATCAGCACACTCCCAGGCCACTCACCAGCAATCGGTAGCACAGGCATGGGAGAAAAAGCGGCCATACTCGGCAAACCATCCCCGAGCACTGGCTCTGAATGCCGGCATTGCCAAACTACTGGCCCTTGAGATGCTGTCATTCAGGCTGGTGGAGACTGACACCTTCCGGAACTTTATGTCATTGGCAGTTCCACAACACAATGTGCCCAGCCGCTTTTATTTCAGCAGGCAAGCTGTCCCTGCCCTGCAAAAGCATGTGGAGGGAAAAATTAAAAATGCGCTACTAAATGCCGTCCGTAGCAAGGTCCACCTGACCACCGATGCGTGGACCAGTAGCCATGGACAGGGACGATACCTTTCCCTCACTGCCCATTGGGTCAATGTTGTGGAGCCGGGTACAGATCTGGAGAGTGGCTCTGTACATATTCTGCCAACTCCAAGGATTGCAGGAATGCAGTCTGTACATATTGAGTCCTCCTCCTACTCTAGTTCCTCGGAATCAGCACTGCGTGAGCCTGTTATGCCAGATATGAGCACAGGTGTGGCCAAACGTCAACAGGCCGTCCTTAAATTAATTTCTTTGGGGAATCGGAGCCACACAGCACAGGTGCTCTGGAATGCCATCAAGCAGGAGAGCGATGTGTGGTTTGTGCCAGCGAATCTCCAGCCAGGTTTGGTAGTGAGTGACAATGGCCGAAAACTAGTGGCAGCTCTGGGCCTAGGCAACCTCACTCACATACCATGTCTGGCACACGTGCTCAATTTGGTCGTGCAGAGCTTTCTGAGGGACTATCCGGATCTTGATGCACTGCTGCACAAGGTTCGCCTAGAGTGTGCTCACTTGCGGCGTTCCAGCATGGCAAGATCGCGCATTGCATCTCTGCAACGCCGATTCCGCCTGCCAGAACATCGCATCATATGTGACCTCCCCACCATGTGGAATTCAACGTTACATATGTTGGAGCGGTTGTGTGAGCAGCAGGCAGCAGTAATGGAGTACCAGCTGCATCAGGCGCAAACAAGTCGCACTGTGCGCCGGACACACTTCACCACCACTGAGTGGGCCACTATGAGGGACATCTGCCAAGTTTTGCGTGCCTTCGATGACTCCACGCGGATGGCCAGTGCAGATGATGCACTAATCAGCATGACTGTCCCCCTCATCTGTCTGCTTCAAAAAACCTTACAAGCACTAAGTGAGGAGGTTTTTGAAGAGGTCGAGGATGAGCAGTCAGAAATGCCATCTGCTTCTGGCAAGTCTGCGCAACGTGCTTCCACACAAAGGCCCAGGCAGGGGACACTTAGTGAGGAGGATGACGAGGAGTCAATGGAGGAGGAGGAACACATCTCTCCAGAGGAGGGAGGTACACAAGGCTCTAGTAGTCAGTGTGTACAGCGAGGGTGGGGTGATGCTGAGCAGGCAGAGATGCTGCCTCAAGCTGGGGACAGCGTTTCCGGTCCAGTTGGCAGTCTGCAGCACATGGTTGATTTCATGCTGCAGTGCTTGTTAAATGACCGCCGCATCGCCAACATTCTCCACACGGCTGATTATTGGGTGTACACCCTCCTAGATCCTCGCTACCGGGACAACTTACAAAGCCTCATACCACAGTTGAACCGGGAGCGAAAAATGCGGGAGTACCAAGAAACACTTGTGCAGGCCATCATGTTCTCCATTCCCCCCACAAGTGTTGCTGGTAGTGCTTTTCAAAGCAGCCATGTGGGTAGAGGCAGTGGAGGAAGCTCTGCACAAAGAGGTAGCAGAGGCAGTGCCGCAGGACAAGGCAAGGCCAGTATGGCCCAAATGTGGAAAAGTTTTGTGGGACCGCCACAAACGGCTACACCATCACAGACGGCTCCAGTCAGCAGGAGGCAACGTTTCCGTCAGATGGTGACAGACTACTTGTCGTGCCCTGTTAGTGTTCTCCCAGACGGCTCTTCCCCGTTCAAGTATTGGGTCTCTAAGCTGGATACATGGCCAGAGCTTAGCCAGTATGCATTGGAGGTGCTGGCTTGCCCTGCTGCCAGTGTATTATCGGAACGTGTCTTTAGTGCTGCAGGTGGTGTGGTAACAGACCGTCGCACGTGACTATCCGCCGATAATGTTGACCGGCTTACTTTTGTGAAAATGAACAAGGCCTGGATCTCACCTGAATTTGCCAGTCCTCTTCCAGAATAAATAATTGGCTGGCAACAGGATCCAGGTCTCAGGTTGTGTTCATGTTTCTATGACCTGAACTTTATTTCCTTGGCTACAGCAACGCCCGTTGTTGCTCAGAAGTGCTGTCCGCACAGACAAAACACTCGCTCATGTGTAAGTGGGGTTCGGTAACGTCAGCTGATCCCCTGCTGTGTGGAGGGCAAAGTGTCCTGCTCCCTCCACAGTCAAGCAACCTCAGATTTACACCTGGCTCCAAGTAGGCCTCGGCCTACTACCTCATTTTCCCTGGGCTCCGACAATGCCAGTTGGTGCTCGGAAGTGCTGTCCACACAGAAAAACACACTCATTCATGTGAAAGTGGGGTTCGGTAACGTCAGCTGATCCCCTGCTGTGTGGAGGGCAAACTGCTGCTGCCTCCAAATTTCAGCTACTTCAGATTTAAACATTCTCTGATTTGGCCTCTGTCTCCACTCTGTCTCTAGTATTTCCCCTGACCTCCAACACCGCCAGTTCCTGCTCACAGTTGCCGTCCACGCATTCCACACGTGTTCCTGTGTTATTGGGGTTCTGTAACGTGAGCTGATCCCCCAATGTGTGTCCGGCACTGTCTCCTGCGCTGTCCACCTTCCCACTGCAAGTGGTGGGAATGTGGACAGAGCAGGAGACATTGGCAGACAAACATCAGGGGATCTGCTGACATTACAGGACACCAGTAACACAGAAACACGTGTGGATTGGGCAGACGGCTACTGTACGCATAAACTGGCGGTGTTGGTAGTCACGTGAAATCCTGGAAACAGAGTGGAGACAGATGCTCACATGTAAAGCGCCATGGAATAAATGGCGCTATAACAATAAATAATAATAATAATAATAATGCCTAATTGGAGCACGTTGACAGTCTGTTGTAGCCTACAAACAATCTAAAACTGCCACCAAGTAGGCCTCGGCCTGCACCCTGGTTCTCCCTGGGCTCCAACAACGCTAGTTGGAGCTCAGAAGTGCTGTCCACACAGAAAAACACACTCGTTCATGTGAAAGTGGGGGTCAGTAACGTCAGCTGATCCCCTGCTGTGTGGAGGGCAAAGTGTCCTGCTCCCTCCAAAGTCAAAATACCTCAGCTTTACACCTGGCTCCTAGTAGGCCTCAGCCTGCACCATGATTGTCCCTGGGTTCCAACAACGCTAGTTGGTGCTCGGAAGTGCTGTCCACACAGAAAAACACACTCGTTCATGTGAAAGTGGGGTTCGGTAACGTCAGCTGATCCCCTGCTGTGTGGAGGGCAAAGTGTCCTGCTCCCTCCAAAGTCAAAATACCTCAGCTTTACACCTGGCTCCTAGTAGGCCTCGGCCTGCACCATGATTGTCCCTGGGCTCCAACACCGCCAGTTGGTGCTCGGAAGTGCTGTCCACACAGAAAAACACACTCGTTCATGTGAAAGTGGGGTTCAGTAACGTCAGCTGCTCCCCTGCTGTGTGGAGGGCAAACTGCTGTTGCCTCCAAATTGTAACTACTTCAGATTTAAACATTCTCTGATTTGGCCTCTGTCTCCACTCTGTCTCTAGTATTTCCCCTGACCTCCAACACCGCCAGTTCCTGCTCACAGTTGCCGTCCACGCATTCCACACTTGTTCCTGTGTTCCTGGTGTTCTGTAACGTGAGCTGATCCCCCAATGTGTGTCCGGCACTGTCTCCTGCGCTGTCCACCTTCCCACTGCAAGTGGTGGGAATGTGGACAGAGCAGGAGACATTGGCAGACAAACATCAGGGGATCTGCTGACATTACAGAACACCAGTAACACAGGAACACGTGTGGATTGGGCAGACGGCTACTGTACGCATAAACTGGCGGTGTTGGTAGTCACGTGAAATCCTGGAAACAGAGTGGAGACAGATGCCTAATTGGAGCACGTTGACAGTCTGTTGTAGCCTACAAACAATCTAAAACTGCCACCAAGTAGGCCTCGGCCTGCACCCTGGTTCTCCCTGGGCTCCAACAACGCTAGTTGGTGCTCAGAAGTGCTGTCCACACAGAAAAACACACTCGTTCATGTGAAAGTGGGGGTTAGTAACGTCAGCTGATCCCCTGCTGTGTGGAGGGCAAAGTGTCCTGCTCCCTCCAAAGTCAAAATACCTCAGCTTTACACCTGGCTCCTAGTAGGCCTCGGCCTGCACCATGATTGTCCCTGGGCTCCAACACCGCCAGTTGGTGCTCGGAAGTGCTGTCCACACAGAAAAACACACTCGTTCATGTGAAAGTGGGGTTCAGTAACGTCAGCTGATCCCCTGCTGTGTGGAGGGCAAACTGCTGCTGCCTCCAAATTGTAACTACTTCAGATTTAAACATTCTCTGATTTGGCCTCTGTCTCCACTCTGTCTCTTGTATTTCCCTTGACCTCCAACACAGCCAGTTCCTGCTCACAGTTGCCGTCCACGCATTCCACACGTGTTCCTGTGTTACTGGGGTTCTGTAACGTCAGCAGATCCCCCAATATGTGTCCGCCACTGTCTCCTGCGCTGTCCACCTTCCCACTGCAAGCGGTGGGAATGTGAACAGAGCAGGAGACAGTGGCAGACACACATCAGGGGATCTGCTGACATTACAGAATCCCAGTAACACAGCAACACGTGTGGATTGGGCAGACGGCTGCTGTACGCATAAACTGGCGGTGTTGGTGGTCACGTGAAATCCTGGAAACAGAGTGGAGACAGATGCCTAATTGGAGCACGTTGACAGTCTGTTGTAGCCTACAAACAATCTAAAACTACCACCAAGTAGGCCTCGGCCTACACCATGATTGTCCCTGGGTTCCAACAACGCCAGTTGGTGCTCAGCAGTGTCTTTGGCACGGGGACTCCCTGTTGCCCAGCCTGGTTCCAGCACGCCTGCTGTTTCCGGGTAGTGTCAAGGTCACTATGCCACCAATCCATTGTCCTGTCGTCTTGCGGCCGGGTTAGCCGACTCTACGGTGCCTGCAGTTTAGGTGACTCCTATGTGGGCTGCGGGAACTGGCACTGAAGGCTGGATCTGTAGTGCCAATGGGACATGAACCCCCTGGAGGACTGTGGGTTTCGGTAACTGCGGCCGGCTTGCGGCCTAGCTACTTTGCTTTCAATGGGTACCTTCTTCTACCCACCCGGGTTCCAGCACTGTCTGCTGGTTCTCGCCAGAGCCTTTGGCCTAGGTGCCTCCATCTCGGTATCCGAAGTCCAGCACTGTCAGCTGGTCCTTGGTAGTGCTTTTTAGCACAGGTACCTTCTGCTTAGTAACCGTGGTCCAGCACCGTCAGTTGGTCCTCGGTAGTGCCATCGGCTCTTGTTCCTTCTGCTACCCATCCGGGTGCCAGCACTGTCTGCTGGTTCTCGCCACAGCCTTTGGCCTAGGTGCCTCCATCTCGGTATCTGAGGTCCAGCACCGTCAGCTGGTCCTTGGTAGTGCTTTTTAGCACAGGTACCTTCTGCTTAGTAACCGTGGTCCAGCACCGTCAGTTGGTCCTCGGTAGTGCCATTGGCTCTTGTTCCTTCTGCTACCCATCCGGGTGCCAGCACTGTCTGCTGGTTCTCGCCAGAGCCTTTGGCCTAGGTGCCTCCATCTCGGTATCCGAGGTCCAGCACCGTCAGCTGGTCCTTGGTAGTGCTTTTTAGCACAGGTACCTTCTGCTTAGTAACCGTGGTCCAGCACCGTCAGTTGGTCCTCTGTAGTGCCATTGGCTCTTGTTCCTTCTGCTACCCATCCGGGTGCCAGCACTGTCTGCTGGTTCTCGCCACAGCCTTTGGCCTAGGTGCCTCCATCTCGGTATCCGAGGTCCAGCACCGTCAGCTGGTCCTTGGTAGTGCTTTTTAGCACAGGTAACTTCTGCTTAGTAACCGTGGTCCAGCACTGTCAGTTGGTCCTCGGTAGTGCCATTGGCTCTTGTTCCTTCTGCTACCCATCCGGGTGCCAGCACTGTCTGCTGGTTCTCGCCACAGCCTTTGGCCTAGGTGCCTCCATCTCGGTATCCGAGGTCCAGCACCGTCAGCTGGTCCTTGGTAGTGCTTTTTAGCACAGGTACCTTCTGCTTAGTAACCGTGGTCCAGCACCGTCAGTTGGTCCTCGGTAGTGCCATTGGCTCTTGTTCCTTCTGCTACCCATCCGGGTGCCAGCACTGTCTGCTGGTTCTCGCCAGTTTCTCAGCCTTCTTGTACCTTCTGCTACATTTCCAAGATCAAGCTTTTTGAAATTGTCTTTGGTAATCCTTATTGATCTCCATGACGATGACCCTGATGATGACGACCCTGAAGACCACACCAAAGAAGACCAGAAATATGACCCTAAATAATAAGACCAAGAGGACAAAGAACATGAAGACAACCACCAAGATACAGAACAAAAGACAGAAGAACAAGAAGCAGAAGAAGCAAAAGCAGAAGAACATTAAGCATAAGACAAAAAATCAGCATAGAAGAAATCAAAATTATAAGCAGAAGAAGACTAAGCAGTAAATGGGGGTGAGTCCGTTCCTCCTCGTGGTGCCCCTGGAAAATGCCTGCTACTGCAGGCCAAACTGAACGCGGACAAATCCTGTTGTAAATCTTTTGTGACAGGCAGAACGTAAGGTGTAATCTTATAACTTTTATAGATAAGTACTTCAGGAATGCCTGTCACCATAAGAAAATGAAGAAAAAGAAGAATAGGAAGAAGATGAAGAAATAGCATATGAAAATTAATAATAGCTGAATAAGAAGAATATGAAGAATGGAAAAAAAATTAATGGGAAGAAGGTGAAGAAGAAGATGAATAAGGTGAAGAAAAAGTTGATGAAAAAAATGCTACTGCTGCGGATCATGAAGGAGAAAGTGTGGGAGAAGTACAAAAGAAGGTGAAGAGCATGGAAGTTGCGAAACATACATATCTGACTAAATATAAAAAAGTTAACATAGTCAATATCTTTTTAACTCCGAACGTCTTGAAAAAAAAAATTGGAATTAATGCTATGCCATGTGATTTGAATAAACCACTATGCTTTTAATGTCTCCTCCACCTCCCACAATACATTCTACATGATTCTTATTTGTTTTCAATTATGTAGAATTAGCCAACAAGGAAATAAAGGCCTTTTTTAATTCCGATACCAGAAGTCCCATTGACTTGAATGGGACTTCCGGTATCGGAATCGGCGATACCCGATATTTTTTTCGTATCGGGCGATACCATCCGATACGATATTTTTGTGAGAATCGAACGGTATCGCTCAACACTACTTGTGAGCGTTTCAATCGGACATTGATCCACATGCTGCAGACATTGGAGGAACATCAGAAAATATGGTGGCCTGAGTTCGTGGCTGAGCTGGTGTGGGTATACAACAATCAGGTGTACAGTAGAACCAGATATACCCCATATACCTTGCTGTTCAGCCGAAAGGGACGAGAGAACACTGAGCTGGAGTTAGACCCAGAAGAAGACTACCCACGGATGAGGGTGTCTTCCAGGGTTTGAGAAAACAGACATTGACTACAGACTCTTCGCCGACCCCACATCGAGTGAAGCGCCGAGTCGGCTCTGACGGGCCGGTGTATGAAGTTCAACCTGAACGAGAAGGAGAAGCACCTACCCGAATAGTTCATCACAGCATGTTGCAGCCCTGTTTGTCACAGGGACCTGAGGAACGAGAAAGCTTGCCGGACATCACCGAAGCACCCACTTCAGCGGTTCTCAACTGTGATGAGGAAAAGACACTCGCCTCAGCCTCAGACTTGAATAATTCACCATCCACTGGTCCCAGGGAAGTTCCCAGGCCTGAAACAGCAGGAATGACAGATTAATCAGACCAAAATGTTCTCCCGTATTCTATCCGTCAACCTGAATTGCGCCGGTCGGAGTGGACAGCCACTGGAGTATCTACCACTCGTTATGAACAAAACTAATTTATTTGGCAGCACATTATTCAAAGAAGAGTGGAAGAGTGTGAATGTCTGATGAAGGAGCTCTTGCCCATGGAATGGCGAGTTAAAGGAGGTCGGGAGTGTAAGGAGGAAGACTGGGCTGCTGGTACCTGTGTGAAGCCATGTCCAGAACTGTCAGGGCTGAGTCCAGTGTTGCCGGGGAAATAGGATGGGGAACTGGACAGTACTGATGACCTGGTGAGAGGGGGCGTGGTGAGCAGTGGGAGGAGAGAGCAGGAAGCGCAGGAAAATTCAGAAGTTTCCTGCCAGCAGAGAGTGGAGACCGGTGTGCGCTGCGCTCTGCAGACACAGAGGAATCAAGGAGCTGAGACCTGTCTGGGGTTATGTGAGGGCCCCGTGGGAACAGGGAGCACGCAGAGCGTTGGGCTCACCACCAGACAGTGTGAGGTGCCCACAGTAAGGAATGGGTGCCAGACTGTGAGCTGTGTACCCCCCTGTGTCAACAGACGTACGGTGGAGCACGTACCGGGTACAGACTTCCATGGTGTTACCCCCTTTGGCTCTACGGATTAATGGACTAGAGGCTCAACGGGTAAAACCAGAGACAGCCAGTTGCCACCATAAGCTTGTTTGTATGTTGGCGGGTAATGCCTGAAGACACCGCACCTGCCATTGCTGGTACTATAACCCTCATCAGACTGCATGCGGCTGAGGATTATTGGAGTCACGATAAGTTTAATAACAAGACTGTTGTGTTATATTGCAATTCCATTTGTTAATTACCTGTTGTTTTCCTGTGAGGAGTTTTCCCTAGTGTTATACGTAATTAAATTGTATTATTGTTAACCCTTGCTCTGCATTCTCTGCATTTCTGCATCCTGGCACCTGCTTACATAAAGACAACACTTGAAAACGGCAATGCAGAATGTGTACTGGCTGAGAGGATGATATGGCATCTCTATAAAGACCCCTGTTATTATAAATGTATGAAAATCTTCTATATTTATGTTAAATGTTCTGTATGTGTTATCCTCCTGGAGGCTGCAGTTCCTGTTAGTCAGGGATGACAGGGTTAACTTTAGGGCCGGATCATAGTTGGGGAGGAGTAATAGGGACCTGTGTGTTAGTTCCTGGTTTAGTAGCTAAATATTAGAGAGCGAGAGACAAGAAAGGGCACCCTTAAAGGAAGGTTATCAACACCAGGTGTGTGTGGGAAGGAACCAGGAAAAGGGAGCAAGTTTCAGCAAGAGATCTTCAGTGGCAGCAGTGTTCTTACTTAAGCAGGAAATTCAGGGGAACCTACAGCAAGAGATTTTTTTGGAACAATGTTAGTGCTAGCCAGATCTAGGTTATGTCATAAAGTAAGGCAGAGTCACCTAGGCAGGGGGCAAGTTTAGTAAGGTGATATCCATTTGAGCCCCTTTACGTGGTTCTCATGAAGTGTAGTTAGGGTAGTTAGGCTGCAGCGGTCACACATTGACACATGTGGCCTTGTACCAAGAAGATGGAGTTACGCATTTTTTCCTGCTATTCATCTGTAATGTTCACCACCAGTATTGTGTCGCTGTCCAGAACCAATGAGAATGTGCCTTGGTATTCCTTTGTAGATTGTGAGCCCTCGTGGGCAGGATCCTCTCTCCTCCTGTACCAGTCGTGACTTGTACTGTTTAAGAATACTGTACTTGTTTTTATTATGCATACCCCTCCTCACATGTAAAGCGCCATGGAATAAATGGCGCTATAATAATAAATAATAATAAATAATATTATTGTGCAGAACTTCATTTTTACAAACTGATCTGGTGTCCTCATCATGGGTTTAAAGAGGTCTAGCACTGCACAAATCAAGACAGAGCTGAACCTAAAGGTGTCCACTGCAGCAACCACACACACACACACACACTCTGGACCTTGTTTCATGTAGTATGTGTGACAAGTAGAAGCTGCATTAATGATTTACAATCATCAGCAACTAGAGGGGTTAAAGTGGTTACAGGAGACAGGGAGTGACTAACACAGCCCCAGGGGATTCTGGGAAAGTTGTTGTCTCCAGGAATCTGCAGGAGGAAAATGTCTCCTGTGAGACTGTACTAAGATAAGCTACCAAGACCAGTTCTTTCATGGAAGTGACTGCTGGGAGCATAGAGGCAGTCAGGACAGCCAGGAGTGATCATTATTGCCTCAAGATAAGAGTGTGAGCAAGCCGACATCAGAGTCATCTCTAGAGATGGGCGGACCCCTGGATGTTCGGGTCCAGCGGCTTCGACCAAACAGTTAAAAAAAAGTTTGGGTTCAGGCACCAGAACATTACCCGGATCTGAACCCGAATCCAGGTCCCCTTTTACTTGAATGGGGGGGCATGAACACCCAGTGTTTGCCACGCTGTCATGTCCATGACAGCGTGGCAAACACTGCTTCTAAACAGCGATAAAATCATTACTGACGGTTGGAGCCACAATTCCCACAATTCCAATGCTGTCAAATGACAGCCTGAGCCCACAGCTGTGCTTGGATGTAAAAAGTTTACCTCCGATCACTGCCGTCAGATGATGAGACTACTGGTCCCATCAACCTACACCTTCTGCTAATAACATGTGTCCTTTAATAGGATGTGTAGTAGAGGGGTAACTAGGACACTAAACTTCAGGAAAGCAAATTTCCAACGGATGAGAGATGATCTTGGTGCAATTAACTGGGACGATATCCTGAGACATAAAAATACACAAAGAAAATGGGAGAAGTTTATTAGCATCCTGAATAGGGCCTGTGCACAATATATACCATATGGGAAGAAACATACTAGAAATAGGAGGAAACCACTATGATTAAATAGAGCTGTAAGGGGCGCAATAAGTGACAAAAATAAAGCATTTAGAGAATTAAAGCAAGTAGGTAGTGATGAGGCATTAACTAAATACAGAAAATTAAATAAATTCTGTAAAAAGAAAATCAAGACAGCAAAGATTGCGACAGAGGGACACATTGTCAGAGAAAGTAAAAATAATCCCAAAATATTCTTTAACTACATAAATAGTAAGAAACTAAAAAATGATAGTGTTGGCCCCCTTAAAAATAGTCTGGGTGAAATGGTGGATGAGGATGAGGAAAAAGCCAACAGTATTTACACAAGAAAATCCCATGACGGATAACATGATCAGTGATAAAAATTCTCCATTAAATGTCACCTGCTTAACCCAGCAGGAAGTATGGCGGCGTCTAAAAATCACTAATATTGACAAATCCCCGGACCCGGATGGGATACACTACTGCAGGAATTAAGTACAGTCTTATATAGACCATTATTTTTAATCTTAAAGATTCCATAATAACAGGGTCTGTACCACAGGACTGGCGTATGGCAGATATGGTTCCAATATTCAAAAAGAAGACCAAAACTGAACTTGGAAATTATAGGCCGGTAAGTTTAACCTCAACTGTGGGTAATATCCTGGAGGGTTTTCTAAGAGATACTATACTGGAGTATCTGAAGAAGAATAACCTCATGACCCAATATCAACATGGGTTTATGAGGGACCGCTCTTGTCAGACTAATCTGATAAGCTTTTATGAAGAGGTAAGTTCCGGACTGGACCAAGGGAATGCAGTGCACGTGGTGTACATGGACTTTTCAAAAGCTTTTGATACAGAGCCACACAAAAGGTTGATACATAAAATAAGAACAATGGGAATGGGGGAAAATATGTGTAAGTGGGTTAAGAGCTGGCTCAGGGATAGGAAAAAAAAAGGGTGGTTATTAATGGAGCACACTGGGATTGGGTCACAGTTAGTAGTGGGATACCACAGGGGTCAGAATTGGGCCCGCTTCTTTTTAACATATTTATTAATGACCTTGTAGGGGGCATAGAGAGTATAATTTTAATATTTGCAGATGACACTAAACTCTGCAGGGTAATCAATACAGAGGAGGACAATTTTATATTACAGGAGGATTTATGTAAACTAGAAGCTTGGGCTGATAAATGGCAAATGAGCTTTAATGGGGATAAATGTAAGGTCATGCACTTGGGTAGAACAAACAAGATGTATAATTATGTGCTTAATTGTAAAACACTGGGCAAAACTGTCACTGAAAAAGACCTGGGTGTATGGGTGGACGACAAACTCACATTTAGTGGCCAGTGTCAGGCAGCTGCTGCAAAGGCAAATAAAATAATGGGATGCATTAAAAGAGGCATAGATAGATGCTCATGAGGAGAACATAATTTTACCTCTATATAAGTCACTAGTGCGACCACACTTAGAAAACTGCGTACAGTTCTCATAGCTGAACTGGAGCGGGTGCAGAGAAGAGCGACAAAGGTTATTAGGGAACAGGGCGGTCTGCAATACCAAGACAGGTTATTACACCTGGGGTTATTTAGTTTGGAAAATCGAAGGCTTAGGGGTGTTCTTATTATAATGTATAAATATATGCGGGGACAGTGCAAAGACCTTTCTAATGATCTTTTTACTCTTAGATCTGTGACGGGGACAAGGGGGCATCCTCTACGTCTGGAGGAAAGAAGCTTTAAGCATAATAAACACAGACGCGGATTCTTTACTGTAAGAGCAGTGAGACTATGGAACCCTCTGCCATATGATGTTGTAATGAGTGATTCCCTACTAAAATTTAAGAAGGGACTGGATGCCTTTCTTGAAAAGTATAATATTACAGGGTATATACACTAGATTCCTTAATAATGCGTTGATCCAGGGAGCTAGTCTGATTGCCATATGTGGAGTCGGGAAGGAATTTTTTTCCCCAATGTGAAGCTTACTGTTTGCCACATGGGTTTTTTTTTGCCTTCCTCTGGATCAACATGTTAGGGCAAGTTAGGATAGGATATGGGTTGAACTAGATGGACTTAAAGTCTTCCTTCAACCTTAATAACTATGTTACTATGTTACTATGTAACAGTGAGAGCAGACGGCGGCTGATGGAACTATTCATCAGCCGACACCTGCGCTCTAAATAAATAATTTAAAAAAAAAACGCAGTGGGTTCCCCTTTATTTTTGATAACCAGCCAAACAAAACTGACAGCTGGGGGCTGCAACCCTCCGCTGTCCGTGTTAGCAAGGCTGGATATCAAGAATAGAGGGTCCCCTTGCTGTTTTATAAATTATTTAAATAAATAATTTTAAAAAATGCTGGGTTCCCCCCATTTTTGACAACCAGCCTTGCTAAACCAGACAGCTTGGGGATGGTATTCACAGGCTGGTAAGAGGCCATGGATATTGGCATGTCCAGCCTAAAAATAGCAGCCGGCAGCTGCCCATAGTGAGTTTGCCTGGGTGGTTATCAAAAATAAAGCGGAACCCACGTAATTTTTAAAAAATATTTATTTATTTAAAGTCTCAAGGTGCAGCACTGAGCTCAGAGAGTTCACCACAGTTCGCTGTGATAAATTTCTCACAGTGAACTGTGGTGAACTCTCTGACCTCAGCAATGCACCGTGAGATTTTCTCACTGTTCTAGCAGTGATCTCACTTAGGTCACCACAGTTTAGGGGCCCGGCTGGGAATGCAGCCTCTGTGACCGGAGGTAACCTCGATGACGTCACCGCTAGTCACTGATGATGCACTCACAGCAGCTCATTCCTGATTTTTAAATTATTCATTTAGAGCACAGTTGCCGGTTGATGAATGCCGCCTGCTCTTGCTTTTATTAGTGGCAGCAGGTGTAGGCTGATGGAAGCAGTAGTCCCATCAGCTGACGCCAGTGACCAGAGGTAAACTTTTTACCTCTGATCACAGCTGATCATTTGACAGTGAGGGAAACGCAGCTGTCTGATCGGCGGTAATGATTTTATCACTGATCAGAAGCAGTGTTTACCGCGCTGTCATACACATGACAGCATGGCAAACACTGGATGTTCGGGCCCCCATTCAAGTGATCTGGGTTCAGGTCCGGGTACTGTTCTGGTAGCTGAACCAAACTTTTTTTTAACGGTTTGGCCGAACCCGCCGGACCCGAACATCCAGGGGTCTGCCCATCTCTGCTCTTGATCCATTTGGCACTCTAGAAAGGAGTATGTGAATTAGACAGGTAGTATTATCTGTGGCTTGCTCCACTGTAGTGTATGGGAGAAATAAAGTGTTAGGCAGTAAGTATAAAACCCCTAACAAATTCATGTGCATTCGCAGTTTTTTTTACTTGGGTTTAGGAGTGAATTTTATTACAAAATATATGTAAACATATATCCTAATGAGCTTCTTTTTCACTTTAATGATATATGCTTAAAATAACATGAAAAAACAGCACTCTGTGAACAACATGAGCCTTTTCCCATTAAAATCAGTCAGAAGCTTATTTAGCAAGTATTCAAATGCTTTTTATATGAATTTCGGTACAGAATCTATTTTTAAATCCTTGTGAAAAAAAAACTGTGAATGTATCATTAGAGTGCTTGCTGTTGGTGGAGTTAGGACTCCTGTAGGTAGAATTTATATTCTAAAACATTTATGGTAAATACTATAAATATACCCCCTTTAAATTTCATTGTGGCCCTTGGAATTGGTTCAGTATAACAACGTGGCCCTTAGACTTAACAAAGTTTGTGCGACCCTGCTCTAGGGTGACTGTGAAAGAAAAATTAGGCTAATCATATTTATTAAAATAATGTTAACCCACATTTAGAGAATCTCAATAGGAAGTCCAAAGGGAGAGCAGTACATTTACATATACAGTATTTGAGATACTAAAAGAAAACATATATAATAATGTGCTGCATACAGTTACATGTTCTATTTTAATTTAATTTAGCCTTAGTGAAGTTCCACTAAAACCAATTGACCACAACTGTAACATAGCAATTAAATCTGAAGCTACCAGAATAATGCAGGATTTGTTGGATTATTGCTAAGAATAAACTAGTTTGTTAAAAAATAAATACAGTAATGGGACTCCTAATTGCTGTTGGGAGAAAGCACCCTTCAAATATGAGAAACCTGGAAGAGTGGTCCAAAATTCCAATTGAGAGGTGTAAGAAGCTTGTTGATGGTTATAGGAAGTGATTGATTTGTAGTTATTTATTCCAAAGGGAGTGCAACCAAATAGTAAACTGAGGGTGCTAACAATTTTGTCCAGACCATTCTGGGGTTGTGTGATATTATGTCCAATTTGACTTTTTTGCTTTTGTTTTGTGTTTTTCTAACACAAAAAAAGTAAATAAACATTTGTATAACTAAATGTGTAATTGCAATCATTTTCTAGGACAATTTCAAGGGTGTTGGCTTATACTATTGAGGTACTTGTTTCAGAGTTTGATCAAGTGGTATGAGGCTATCTGGCAGCAACAAGGCAACCTTTTTAGTTGGGAACCTACAGTACCAGTCTTTCCTCTCCTGGGCCAGCCTACACATTAGAGGACAAGTGAGATTGACTGAATCAATTTCCTTATTAAACAAAATGACAAAGTTTATTTTTTTACTCATTTGTTTGATTTGTATCTCCTTTTAGGACTGTGTGAAAAAATGTGAAAAAGCAATGTTGTGTTCTGTCAAATGTATGCAGAAGTATTTGAATATTTTGAAGGGTTCACAAACTTTCAAGCACCATTGTGCATTCGAAGATACAAACATTGCAATATATTTTATGAGAGAAATCTCCTTGATTTTCCTCTTATAAAACACTGTGTTACCAAGGTTTTTTCCCTTGGACAATTTTGAGTGTTCCTGATAGATTTTTTCATGCTGTTTTTAGAAATGACTTCAGATTTTTCCTATCACGTAAGGTTTTTGAGAAGTGATACGAAACATTATAATATTCTGTTATAATTCTAAAAACTCATACATGAACTTTTTCTGAAAGAGTATATTCTGAATTTTCCACTGAAATAACATAAATCGCTGATCTGCACATATGCAAGCACTTATTATGAGAATTTCGCACAGGCGCAGTGAATTATTCGTCTGACTGTGTACAGAGCATACCACATCTCCTGGGCAGGGGAGGAATCAAAAGACAATACTGATATACTTAGAGCATGGCTGAATGGATCACGACCTTCAATTCCATTCGCTGTCCCAATGATATGGAGAGAGCAGAGAGATCATGTAACATATTGCTACTTCCTCCTTACAAATGTAACAGGATATTCAGCAAAGAACAAGAAATCAATAGAATATCTTAATCTTCCTTCAGCCTTAAGACCAGTGCCACACGATGAAAGTCTTCGCGTTCCAAAGCCACCCAAAGTATGGACAATGGAGGACGACGAAGATGAACTAACAATGTCTTTGGAAAATGAAACTGCTGCAGACCCAGACTTTGAGCCTTCTACATCTAATCCACATCTGTTTAGTCAAGCTGATCTGAGTGACTTAGTCAGAGATTTGAAATTTTCAAAGAGCCAGACAGAATTATTGGGATCAAGGCTACAAGAACGGAATCTCTTATTACCAGGAACAAGAGTTTCTATTTTTCGCAGTCGTCAAGTAGACCTTAATCAATTTTTCAACCATGCCGATAGTTTAACCTTTTGCAACGACGTCTTGGGGTTGTTTGGTGCTCTTGGATGCAAACATGACTCGAAGGAATGGCGACTGTTCATTGACTCAGTTTTAAGTCTGAAGGCTGTTTTACTACACAACGGAAATATCTATCCTTCTATACCTATTGGACATGCCGTACACATGAAATAAACATATGAGAATATGGAGTTACTATTGACCCACATTAATTCTAGAAATTATAACTGGAACATATGTGATGATCTAAAAGTTGGTGCACTTCTTATTGGACTGCAGCTTGGATATACCAAATATTGTTATTTTATTTGTGAGTGGGACAGTCATGCACGAGAAATGCACCGTTTCAGAAAGGACTGGCCACTCCGTGAAAACCTGGTTGCTGGACAGAAGAATGTTAAACATAATCCTCTCGTTGATCCAGCAAAGATATTTCTCCCTCCTTTGCATATTAAACTTGGGCTTATGAAGAATTTTGCCAAAGCAATGAACAAAGAATCAGAAGCCTTTTCTTACTTGCGACAGAAATTTACAAGAATAAGTGATGCAAAGATTAAAGAAGGTATTTTTAATGATCAGAGATATAATGAATGACAGTAGATTTGATGGTCTTTTGCAAGGTGCTGAACAAGTGGCATGGAGAGCCGTTAGGCTGTGTGCACACACAGCGCTTTTTTAGCATTTTTTTAGCAGATTTGCCAATAAAAACGCTAAAAATAAGCTTCCCATACATTTCTATGCATTTTTCACTTTTTGTGCATATTGATGCATTTTTACCGCGAAAAAACGCAGCGTGCTCATTAATTTCACAGATTTTTCCGCATTTCTGGCCATTTCTATGAGTCTGGAACCGCGCGGAAAAAACCACATAAAAAACCCGAGTGGTTTTTGCACAGAAAACGCACAGAAAAAAACGTGCGGTTTCTGGGAAAGGAGTCCGATTTTTAAGCAGAAATTTTCTGCTACGTGTGCACATAGCCTCAAGGATGTGACTTCCAACTTTCTTGGCAACAGCAGGGCATGCATTTCCTACATTCTCACTTGGACTTTTTTCCAGCCAATCTTGGTGCCGTTAGCGATGAACATTGGGAAAGATTTCACCAAGACATTGCGCTGATGGAGAAAAGGTACCAGGGAAAGTGGAGTACGTCATTGCTGGCTGAATATTGCTGGAATCTTATTCGAGAAGCATCTGACATGGATTATAAACAAAAGTCATTGGCAAAACACTTTTGAACAATTGCTTTTCCTACTGACATCGATGCACATGTACAGTACGTAGTGTCTCGGACGTCAAAATGTAGACTATAAACTGTTGTTTGCTAACCCCTTACAGCCAGCTGATGGAACAGTACGTCAGCTGGCAGTATCCCCCGCTTTGACGTGGGCTCCGGCGGTGTTTTTTAACAGCTGACATGTGCCCGCAATAGGCACATGTGGAATCACGATCTGCACACGCCTATTAAGTAGATAAATTTTGCTGTCAAACTCTGACAGCAAGCATTTAAATGCACTTCCGGACGCTGGTCCAGAAATACGCGCAGCGACGACTCCCGTCACGTGATCAGGGGTAATCGCTGTGTTGCCATCACAATCAGAGGTCTCCTCGAGACCTCTATGGTTGTTGATGGCAGATTGCTATGAGCGCCACCTTGTGGTCTGCGCTCATAGCAAGCCTGTAGTTCTTCTGCATAGAAGTGATCTGAGCATCACCTCTATGTAGCAGAGGTGATTGCACTATGGCAGCTTATAGCCTCCTCTGGAGGCTATTGAAGTATGCCAAAAGTAAAAAAAAGTGTTTAAAAATATAAAAAAACTAGATGGTGGCCCGATACGAGGGCGGTAATATTACGATGGGGAAGGCTTTGCAGCGTTGATAATCTCTCCCCCATGTGCTGGAAGGAGCTGCCGGCATCGGAGAAGCAGGAACTGCAGAGACGCGCCAGGATGGGGTGAGTATCATGGCGGAACCATGTGATATTCACCTGTCCCCATTCCACCGCCGTGCGCCACTCTGTCTTCCGCATCCTCCAGCTGTGATGTTCAGGTCAGAGGGTGCGATGACATGGTTAGTGTGCACGCTCTGCCTGAGCAGTCACTGACAGAGCACCCGGAAGACAGAGCGGCGTGTGGCGGTGGAACGGGGACAGGTGAATATCGCAGGTGCCGGGGCCCTGAGCCAGCAGCAACACCGACATCTGTCCCCCATAGCATGCCAATGTCCCCACCTGCTCAGGACATCGGCACCTGGCCCCCAGCAATGGAGAGGTGAGCATGTCTTTTTTATTTGCAGCAGCAGCATATGGGGCACATTCTATGGAGCATCTTATGGGGCCATAACCTTTATGGAGCAGCATATGGGGCATATATATCTATGGAGTATCTTATGGGGCCATAACCTTTATGGAGCATTATATGGGGCATCTTATGGGGCCATAACCTTTATGGAGCAGCATATGGGACATATTCTATGGAGCATCTTATGGGGCCATAACCTTTATGGAGCAGCATATGGTGCATATTCTATGGAACATATTATGGGGCCATCAAGATATATGGAGCAGGATATGGGGCCTTAACCCTTATGCATTATATGGGACATCTTATGGGGCCATCAACCTTTATGAAACAGCATATGGGATATATATATCTATGGAGCATCTTATGGGGCCATCAATCTTTATGAAACAGCATATGGGGCATATTATTATATGGAGCATCTTATGGAGCCCATCATGAACTTTATGGAGCATTATATGGGGCATATTTTGTATGGAGCATATTATGGGGCCATCATGAACTGTATGGAGCATTATATGGGGCTCTTGTTTCAATATGGATATTCAAAAACATTTAACCTACTGATGTCTCAATTAATTTTACTTTTATTGGTATCTATTTTTATGTTTGCTGCATTCTCCACTCTAGGCTTATACTCGAGTCAATAAGTTTTCTCAGTTTTTTGTGGCAAAATGAGGGGCCTCGGCTTATACTTGGGTCGGCTTATACTCGAGTATATACGGTATATAAATTGATTAAAAAAAACATAAGAGTTGAAATCACCTCCTTTTCGCCCCAATCAAAATAAAACAATAGAAAAATCAAACCTACACATATTTCGTATTGCCGCGTTCAGAATTGCCCGATCTATCAATGAAAAAAAGAATTAACCTGATCGCTAAACGGCATAGCGATAAAAAATTCAAAACGCCAGAATTACAAATTTTTGATCGCCGCGACATTGCATTAAAATTCAATAATGGGCAATCAAAAGAACATATCTGCACTAAAGTGGTATCATTAAAAATGTCAGCTCAGCATGCAAAAAATAAGCCCACACCCAACTCGAGATCACGAAAAATGGAGACGCTACGGGTCTCGGAAAATTACGCAATTTTTTTTTTTTTAGCAAAATTTGGAATTTTTTTCATCACTTAGATAAAAGAGAACGAAGACTTATTTGTTGTCTATGAACTCATAATGACCTGGAGAATCATAAAGGCTGGTCAGTTTTAGCATTTAGTGAACCTAGCAAACAAAAAAACAGTGTGGGATTGCACTTTTTGGCAATTTCACAGCGCTTGGAATTTTTTTTCCCACTTTCGAGTACACGACATGGTAAAACCAATGGTGTCGTTCAAAATTACTACTCATCTTGCAAATAATAAGCCCTCACACGGCCATATTGACAGAAAATTAAAAAAGTTATGGCTCTGGAAAGAAGGGGAGTGAAAAACGAAAACGAAAAATCGAAAACCGCTCCTGTCATGATGGGGTTAAAAACTTTACATGATACAGACATTTGGAGCACATATTCGTGTTCAGCATATCAAACTCTATAAGATACAACAATATTTTCTCAGGGGACAAGAACTTCCCTGAAATTTTGTTGTGCAGTGTAATCTACTGCTTTTGCTACTCTCCACTTCCTGAACTTCCATCTAATCTGAAAATCGTCTCAACTCAGTCTTACTCCATAGAAGACTGTGAAACAGAAGGAGGAGGAGTGAAGAGCAAAGTGATAAAACAGACAGAGGGAGATACCAAAAGATCAAGCTGAACTTTCTAACAAATCTTTTACTACACCCCAGAGCTGGATTGACATCTACACTGATCAGTACTGCTGTGTAAATTCCTCAATGCTGCTGCTGCTTATGTATGTTTTTGAACTAAGGAAAGAAAAGCAGAAATGAACTACTCTGTGTGCTGAGTGATGTATGGGAAACATCATAGCAGCTAGTCTCCTTCCATCAGCTCAGAGTTAAATTAAGAGATAGAGACTGAAGAGGGGGAAACTGGTGGAAATGCAGGATAAATGTTATATAATGGCCTTAACCCATTCACCCCCAAACCTGTTTTTACCTTTATGACAAGGCTAAATTTTACAATTCTGTTCAGTGTCACTTAATGTGGTAATAATTCTGGAACATTTCAAAGCATCAGAGTGATTCTGAAATTGCTTTTTTGTCAATATTTTTTGTGAAAATATCAGAATTTTGGCAAAAATGTTGACAATTTTCAAAATTTTAATTTTTATGCTCTTAAACCAGATAGTTATATCACACAAAATAGTTAATAAATAACATTCACCACATGTCTACTTTACATAAGCATATTTTTATAAACATATTTTTATTTTTTAGGAAATTGGAAGGGTTAAAATTTGATAAGCAATTTATCAATTTTCCAACAACATTTACAAAACCAATTTTTGTAGGGAACAAATTTTATTCAAAGTGACTGAGAGGCCTATATGACAGAAAATACCCAAAAGTGACACCATTTTAAAGACTGCACCTCTCAAAGCAATCAAAATCACATTCAATATGTTTATTAACCCTTCAGATGCTCACAGGAATTAAAGCAATGTGGATGGAAAAAATGAAAATTTTACTTTTCCCTCAAAATTGTGGATTTAGCGCAATTTTTTTCATTTTCACAAGGGTATTAATAGGAGAAAATGACAATTTGTTGTGCAATTTCTCCTGAGTATGCCGATTCCCCATATGTGGTGCAAAACTACCATTGGGGCACACGGCGGGACTTGGAAGGGAAGGAACGCCATTTGACTTTTAAAGTGCAAATTTGGCTGGAATAAATAGCAGACACCAGGTCATATTTTTTATGATATGACTAAACAGTGGAAACTCGCCACAAGTGACCCCATTTTGGAAAGTACACCCCTCAAGAAATTTACCTAGATGTGTGGCAAGAACCTTGAATTCAGAGGTACTTCACAGAACTTTATAACGTTGATCCATGAAAATGAAAGTATACATTTTCCAGGCAAAAATGTTGGTTTTGACCCACATTTGTCATTTTCACAAGGGTAACAGGAGAAAAGGAACCATACAATTTGTTGTTGGTGGAAAACTACTATTTGGGCCAACTGAATTGTGGAGCTCAGTTTTGGTTGGAATAGATTGCAGATGCCATGTCACATTTGACGAGCCCCTGACATGCTAAAATATTGAAAACCCCCACAAGTGACCCCATTTTGGAAACTACACCTCTTGAGAAATTCATCTAGGTGTGTAGGGAACATTTTTAACCTTCAGGCAAGTCACAGAATTGTGTAACGTTAGTCTAAGTAAATGGAAAATTATAATTTTTTACACTAAAATGTTGCTTTGGTTCCAAGTTTTTAATTTTCAATAAGGATAACAGGAAAAAATGAATAGTACAATTTGTTACATAATTTTTTCTGAGTACGCCAATGCCACATTTGTGGTGGAAAACTACTTTTGAGGCATAGTGCATAGCTCAGAAGGGAAGAAGCATTGTATTGGAGTTCAGATTTTGTTGGAATGCTTTGAGGGTGCCATTTGACATTGACAGAGCCCCTAAGGTGCCAAAATAACTGAACTGAGTTTTACAAACTACACCCCCAATGTATTCATCTAGGGTGCAGTGAGCATGTTGATACCACATGTGCCTTACAGAATTGAAGAAAGTAAAGAAAGTATAATTACATTTTTTAAAAATGTTGTTTTATGCCCAAGTTTTGAATTTTTATAAGGGCTAATAGAAAAAAATGGGCCTCACAGTTTGTAGTGCAATTTCTTCTTAGTGCGCCAATACCCTACATGGAATTGGGAAATACTTTCCAAGTGCAGTGGAAAGCTCAGAACAGAAGGAGCGCCATATTATAGTGCAGATTTTATTGTTATGGCTTGCAGGTGCTATCACCCACTGGGAGAGGCCCTGAGGTGCCAGAACAGCAGAACCCCCCACCTGTGACCTCATTTTACAAACCTTTCAATTAATTAATGTAAGAGTGCAGTGATCATATTAATACCATGGTTGTGTCAAAGAATTTTATACCATTGACCAGTGAAGAAAGAATAATTTAATTTTTACCACAAAAATTTAGCTTTATCCCCAAATATTACACTTTCACAAGGGGAAATGGATTAATATGACTCCAAAATTTTGCACACAAACTGAAAGTTCTAAATATGACAATACCCCATTTGTGGATGTACAGTACTGCTTATCCACGCAGCTAGACTCAGCCAAGAAGGAGCACTACTTGACTCTTGGAGAAAAAACTCAATATACAGATCCCTTAAGTGCCAGAATAGTAGAATCCCCATTCTAGTGACCCCCTTTTGGAGATTAGATCCCTCTAAGAATTTATCTACAGGTGTACTGACGATTTTGACTCCATGTGTGTTCTCCAGAAACAAATCTGCTATTGTAGTGCCAATTGCAATACCCAGTACGTTGTAGCGCCCAGTATATTGTAGTGTCCTTTCATTATGTCCATCTTGCACTTCTGGGGACATGCACCCGTAAATTAAGGCTCTCATTGCTATTTAATTGCCAAACCTTTTGATGCAAAATGTGATTTAGACACATTGGGGCTCAGAAGAGAGGGGGGCATTTGGATTTGGGAGCTCAGAATTTGCTGAATTTCTTTTGGGGGGTGAGGAGCCATATCTCTTTTCCTGAGCCTTTGTACTACCAGTAACGTGGAAGCCCCCTATATTTCCATTGACAAATGACAGACCTGAGTGGGGACTTGCTTTTTTTGTTGATTGAGTTGAAGCTTTTATTAGGAACATTTTACATAACATTTAGGATTACATTTATCCGACTTTATTCTTTGGGTTGCTGCGATTACAGCGATACCAGATTTATATCGGGTTTTTATGTTTGGCTGCTGTCACACACTAAAACCTGCTTTTTTTTGCAAAATAAAGTTTTTGCATTGCAATATTTTGAGAGCGATCATTTTTCTATATTTTTGCCAACAGTCATGTGAGGGCTTCATTTTCAAGAGACATGTTAACACTTTTATTTGTACCATTTTCGGGCACATAACATTTTTTTATCGCTTTCTATTCTGATTTTTGGAAGGCAGAATGAGCAAAAACCAGCATTTCATGAATTGTTTTGTTTTTCTTATGCTTTATTCTTCTGGTCAGTACAATCATAACTATACCATATTTATATCATTTTCTTTTATGTTTTGCTGCTTTTACACAATAGCAACTATTTTATAGAAAAAAATAATTGTTTTTGTAACTCTTTATTCTGAGAGCAATAACTTTTTTATTTCTCTGCTGACAGAGCTGTAAGGCAGCTTGTTTTTTGCGAGATGACGTTTTCAGCAATAAAAATAGGTCCAGTTCCCCGTTCTAGACATCCTTTGGTGTTCTGAGCACAGGAAACACTGCGCCAAGGTGTGGAGCAATCACAAAACAGGAGAAAATCCAGCTTAACTAACCTGTGAACAAACTTCTTTCTTTATTTGCTGAAAGTGCTCAGTAGAGGATAAAACAGAATCAGCGATGTAAGTTACATGGTATGCGACATCGACGCGTTTCAGTTGACTGCTCACCTTTAATCATGATGCTGTAAGGCAGCTTGTTTTGTGCAGGACAAGATGACTTTTTCAGCAATACCATCTGACTTTTTAATCGCATCTTACTCCACTTTTATGATGAAAAAGCATATTTTTTTTCCCCGTTTTTATACATTTGTTTCATGGAGTCCGCTGAAGGGGTGAAATAGTGTAAACGTTTTATAGGTTGTCATTCTGGACACGGAGATACCAAATATATTTTTACATAAATATGATTTTTTTTTACAATTTTTTTCACTTTTTTACTTAGTCCTTCTATAGGGCTTTAGCTTTTATTAGTCTGATTAAAATGCTTTAAACTTGTCAGTGTTTCACTGACAGAAGCCTCTTAGACCATACTCTTAGCATGGTCTAACAGGTTTACCTCAGTTGGCTGACCCATATGTCATCATGATGACTTTGGGATGCCATAGCAATTATCGAGCGCTTGCGCTATCAATTGCAGCATAAAAAGGGGGTTAAATGGTCTGGAGCAGTGCGGGCACCGCTGCTGGCAGTGACAGCCGAGGCTCGGCTTTACTTAAGCAAAGTTCCCGGTGGTGATCATGCAGGCATTGCTTTTGTTCCCACATGATCGCCATAACGTAAATTTATGTAATTTTGTGGGAACCCCTTCCCGAACATGAAGTAAACTGACGTCAAATGTCGGGAAGGTATTAATAGTGTTATTCTTCATGTACACAAAGATGACAGCTTACTCTAAAAGTTACTTGAAAGCATAGTTCCCCATTAAATGTTCAGAATTTTGCAAAGTCATAGCCAGACACCTCCAGGTAGTCAGTAGGAGAACAGGAATTTTCTACACAGACTGGACATGTGGAATCATTTTGCCTAGTGTTAAGTTAAAAGCTGAAATGTGGCCTGTGGTCCCCACCTGCAGAGCCACTCCTTTATTGAGGGTGTCTTGATAATTGCCAATAATTTCCATCTGTTGTCTATTCCATTTGAGCCACAGCATGTGAAATTGATTGTCAATCAGTGTTGCTTCCTAAAGGCCCCGTTACATTTAGCGATGCACCAGCGATCTGGACCACGATATGACCCGGTCAGGATCGCTGTGCATCGCTAAATGGTCGCTAGTGAGCTGCCAAACAGGCAGATCTCACTAGTGACGCAGCAGCGGTCGGCCGTCGTACTCACCTGTCAGACGCGGCGAGGGTGACCGTCATCCACCTGCGTCCATGGCTCACTCGTCGGCGCCAGCAGGAAGTCGATGACGAGAAATGGACCAGGCCGATCTCGCGCGATTAGCGATAGCCAGCGGGGGAGCCAGTCGGAGGTGAGTATCACATGTAGCGATATCGCTAGTGATATCGCTACTGCGTCACAAAATTGGTGATGCTTTAGAGATACCGCTAGCGATATCGCTATGTGTGAAGGGCCCTTAAGTGGACAGTTTGATTTCACAGAAGTTTGATTTACTTGGAGTTATATTCTGTTGTTTAAGTGTTCCCTTTATTTTTTGAGCAGTATATATTTTTATATATATATATATATATATATATACACACACACACAGGGTGGGCCATTTATATGGATACACCTAGATGAAATTGGAAAGGTTGGTGATCTCAACTTCCTGTTTGTGGCACAATAGTATATGGGAGGTAGGAAACTTTTCAAGATGGGTGGTGACCATGGCGGCCATTTTGAAGTTGGCCATTTTGGATCCAACTCTATTTTTTCAGTGTGAAGAGAGTCATGTGACACATCAAACGTATTGAGAATGTCACAAGAAAAACAATGGTGTGCTTGGTTTTAACATAACTTTATTCTTTCATGAGTTATTTGCAAGTTTATGACCACTTTTAAAATGTGTTCAAAGTGCTGCCAATTGTGTTGGATTGTCAAGGCAACCCTCTTCTCCCACTCTTGACACACTGATAGCAACACTGCAGGAGAAATGGGGTCAGATCGGGAGACCTTGGTGGCCATTCAACTGGCCCATGATGACCAATCCACTTTCCAGGAAGCTGTTCATGTAGGAATGCTTGGACTTGACACCCATAATTGATGGTATGGTGTGGTATATGGGGGTACAAAGATAGTGGGGCCATTCTTCATCAATGGAAAACTCAATGCCACTGGATATCTGAAATTGCTACATGATGATGTGGCGCCCTCTTTATGCACTGAAGATGGCATGTTCCCTGAGTTTTTCCAGCAAGATGGTGCACCACCACATTATGGGTGTCAGGTCCGAGCAACTGTGCAAATTTGGCACAGTTATTAGTCCTTCTCTACATAGTCCTTCTCTACATAGGTGCCATCTAGGGACACACACATCTCCCATCTCTTTAAGCAACTGTAAACACCTAGCTTGTAGAAGTTGACAGGTTGCTCTAAAAGCCACATTGTGACGTCGGAAATCAGAGTCCCATCATCTGGAAAATGTTTGCCCTTCAAAAATAATTTCATTGTTGGAAAGAGGTGGAAGTCCAATGGTGCAAGGTCGGAGGAATAAGGAGATGCGGTAGAATTTCAAATCCACAGGAGCATGCTTCCATTTGGGCAACATGTGAGTTGTGTACTGGTGCACTGTCTTGCAGAAGGCAGACACCTTTGGTGAGCATGCCACGTCTCTTGGTTTTGATGGCCTCCCACAATTTTCACAGCATTGAAGCATAGTATGCCCTAGTGATCATGGTACTTTGCTAGGAAATCCATCAATACTACTCCGTGCTGGTCCCAAAATACTGTGAGCATGAGGTGGTGAGTCATGATGTTTCCATTGCATCTACTGGACTTTATTCTCAGGATCATAGTGACAGACCCAGCTTTCATCCTATGCGATCAGTCCTCCTGGTTTTCATGGCACACCGTCAGTAGAGCATGAGAGCATTCGACTCGTTCCTGCTTAATGAAAGGTGTGAGAAGCAGGGGACTACAGTGAGAGGATACTTTATGCATGTGAAGATGGTCTTGAATGATTTTTTCCATGGACCCCACACTAATCTTGACATTTTGGGGTGGGTGGCGAATGGTTACGTGGCAATTTTCCAATATGGTGACCTCCACTAGCTGGATGGTGTGTTCATCAATATCAGAGTGGTGTCACCCTGGAATTGGAGCTGTTTGCACCGAAGTCCGACCACATATGAATTGACGATGCCAGTTCTTGACTACATCAATATAGAAAATATTTTTATAAATGTAAATTAGTTATATAACGGCTCAGAAAGAAAAAACTAATTATAAAAAATTCCTTTATTGTCAGTTTATTAAAAAATTCCTCAAAAAAGTCTTAGAAACCAAAGGCACCTTAGATGCTATACACACTCCATTATAATCCAGCCTATACAAAAATGTTTTTCACAACACTCGGTAGTGGGTAATAATGCAACTGTCCCTGTGGGGCCCTGTGACTGACCCCTAGCTAATAGCGGAGGTTGGCACCCTTTGGAACGCAAAAGGCGCATCCGCTCCATGGCGGCTATCCCTACTCACCCTATTCAAATCCTATCAAACACTCTATACGTCGTACACACCACACACACACACACTCACAGTCACACTCACACTTACACATTCACACACTCACAGTCACACTCACACACACACTCACTCACACACACACTCATATTCACACACTCACAGTCACACACTCACTCACACACTCACATTCACACTCAGACTCTCACTCACACTCTCACACTTTCACTCACACACTCACATTCACACTCACACACATTCACATCCACACTCACACACTCACACTCACTCAGAGTGTGTGTGTGATGCGACAATGTTCCGCTGGTGGTACCGCGCAATAGGTTGGTACCAGTGGCAGTTTCCATATTGAGACACCCATTACTTAGACGTCCCAATATGGCTGTCGGTGAACTTCCTCCGCTTGGAATTCTAGGATATGGTGACAGAACAGGAAATGAAAACATTACAAGGGAATTATATAAATAGATATATATATTTACACCGTTCTCTATGTTGCCTCCATGCAGATGAATGCCCCATGGCCCCTTCCACCCTATTTATATATATATCAGCACATTTTAAGTCATCACCCCTTTTATACTTCCCCCTTGAACTTTTCACCAAACAACCCAGGCTACATGCAGAGCACTGTACCCCTTGTCGGCCCTACAAAGCCGAGTCATGGGTCACTATGCCCATAGCTTTGCTGGGGCTCCTTTTACCCTCTATCCTGAATAATCTTAATGACATTGGCAGAATTTTGGAGATAGTTGTTCTGATCTCAACATCATAGAGCCTTTGTGTGATTTCACGAATAGTTAGAAGGTTTTGCACAAGCTTTACATCCACAGAAAATCTGTGGTTAGTTTCCCAAGATGTTTGGAACAACCTTACTGACAACTTTCTTCAAAACCTGTGTGCAAGTTTACCAAGAAGTAATGATGCTTTGATGCTGTTTTCATTGTAAAGGGTGGTCACACCTAATATTGGTTTGATTTATAGTTCTCTTTTTTTCATTTACTTTATATTTTGGTAATTGATAAAGATAAACTATAAACATTTCTAATTTAGAAAGCAATCTTGCTAGAGACATTATGTAGAGCAGAGGTACTAGGATTCCTTTTTTTTGCCCTTTACAGGGAACACACAGGTAGTATTTTGTTCAGCTCATCAGATAACGTCTTGAAAGACTTTTTTTGTGGAAAGGATTTTAAGTCAGTCTGTTATTTGCCAGGATTAGCTTTGGCTGACATGCTAACTTACAAAAGGGATCTCCACCCAGAGCACCCGTGACACATTCATAAGCTATTATGATTCATCAGACTGGTCTTAGGAATTTTTCTGGCAACTTTTTTTGGGCTTTAGTCAGGTAAAGGAATACCATGCTCATATGAACAAAACCTGAAATGGAAAATATCATTGGCTCTGCGAGCCACAGTGATACATAGCTTTGTGTACCAGACTCCTTACAAGTATTAAGTATAAAAGGACTGGCAATAGGGATATGATATGTAAAATTAAATAACAGACTACAAAGCTTGTGGCTTGTTGAATGGCATTAATAGAAGGTCTGCCAGGATGTAATCCCATGCTTTGTTTGCTAATGGAGAAACAGGTTCAAAAGAGGCTGGGAAAACATGTAGGTGTAAGGGAGAGGAAAAACAATATGGGTATGGTTCTGTGCTATAGAGGTAAACATAAATTAAAAGGGAATGTATACACCATCAGTGAAAGCCAAGGCGTACATGAACAACATGACCTATAATACAGTATGTGTGGCATATATTTCTCATATGACATCTGTAGGTCAGTTGAGGATAATCCCTAAACAATTTATAAGGCATTTGATTTATTATGTTCAGTTTATTAAAGGGAATCTGTTCCCCTTTTTTGAGATATCATATTTATATCGGTTCAGATGTATGTAAACTGCCGCTGGGCGGGGATTATTCACCTGCTCCCCCCTCCCTGTCTTGCTCTAAGCATTTCTTCTTGTGTAGAGCAAGACAGGGAGGGGGGAGCAGTTGAATAAGCCCCGCCCATCGGACTGGACCTGGCAGTTTACATACATCTGAACCGATATAAAAAAGGTATATATGCAAGAACGGTGCGGGGTCAGGGGGAAGCAAAAGTACTAAGAGAATCCTTATGTGACACACAATTGAATGATATCATTATATGATATCTCAAAAAAGGGGTGACAGATTCCCTTTAAGCACACAATCAAAACATAGCACCACTGTAACAAGGACACAAGGGAGAAATAGCCACTGATGGCAGTCATACCATTTTCTTGTAAGCATCTGTAGTAAAGTGAGGTGCTTACTTTACAGTTTTGTTAAAAAAGTGCATAAGGACACCTACCAGAGACGACCTTACACCACCTGACTCTACTTACTCACCACTGCATGTGATTAGACCTCAAATGAACTGGGAAAGAACAAACTCCAGATATACTTTGCTCTAATTAAAACTAGGCCATGAAAGATGGGTGGAAAAGGGTGCATGTGGGTAGCCATATCCACCAATGCCAATGCAAAAAGGACAAGGCCAGCAAAACCTATAATAATATATTAATATTTATGTGAATAAATGCTATGGCTAATATACATCGTAAGGCCTATAGATCCGGGGCATCAGCTCAGAATCATAAACATATTGCCCCGAACTTCATCAGTATCACACTTTATTCCACAAACTGCATAGCATACAAACTGACTGCTCCTTTTCCCCAGTCAGTGGATTGACCCTTCTTCAGATTGATGGAGCACCAGTCAATTTATTGTTTGAAAAGTCACATAGAAGAATGCCTGCACCACTGGGAGGACATCTGTACAGCAGAGGCAAGAGGTAGAGCTTTCTGATTCATGTTCCTAGGCTTCTGTTTAGCTAACTCACTGTAAAGATGTAGGCACTCTGTCACAGCATTGCTTCTCACCTCCATGGAGTGATTGTGAAGACACCTGCTCTCAGGGCTGCAACAAGAAATTTCAGGGCCCAATACTGGCAACATTATGGGGCTCGCTTGAGACTCCAAACAGGCTCCACCCCAGCTCCGCCCCCACCCCACGAGCCTTCTACAGTCCCACCGCCCACTCTTGGAAAAACTCCACTTCTGCACCACGTCCTCCCCAATCACACATTAATAGTTTCCATCAAAAACCATATCACACACATAGTCATCAGCTTTTGTTTTGACCAAAAGATTTTTTAAGCCGCCACAATAACAAGGTAGGCTCTTTTGGCATGGCCCAACTCTACTCTGAACTATTAAACATTTGTTAAACTATCCAATACTCTTTTAAGGTATATTTTTATTTATTTTTCTTTATGAGAATGTGTCACATAATTTTTTAAAATGACCAATATTACCATATACAAGAGACAAATACCGTCACACCATGGTCAGACCACATATTACCATCACAGAGTGAATGAATAATGGCATTTAAAAGGGAGAAGTATCATCACACCGTGACCAGACCACATATTACCACCACATAGTGACCGAATAATACCATGTACAAGGAGCAAATACTGTTACATCATGATCAGACAGCATATTACCACCACATAGTGACTGAAAACTACAATACTGATCATTAATAAAAAAAAACGCAATACTAATATTACCTAAGTGCCAAAATACTCAGGAACTCTGTACATAGTATACAGTGTATAGTTTCCATATACAGGTAATAGTGACTCACCAGTGACATTATACACAGGAGCTCTGTATATAGTATACAGGTAATACAGGGATCACTGGTGACATTATTCAGATAAGCCCTGTATATACTATATAGTGTATAGTGTATGTGTACAAGTAACACTGACTTACCAGTGACATCTCTAGCTGAAGATATTCCTCTTCACTTTACTTTTTCATCCAGTGCAGACAGCCATCACTTTTTCCAGCCAGGACTTGTCTCTGCATAATATAAAACAGTTACCTAGAGTACATTCCCCAATTTTTCCCCAACTTTTACTCTATGCCAGATGAAGAAAAAAAGCAACATAATGCCACCCTGCACAGTAAATGGACCTACTTCCAACTGGGAGCAGACAGTACGCAGCAGGGACCAATGAGTGCTACGTCCCCGGAGCATCTGTACAGCACAGGCCTATGTCCAACCATCGCCAACGCCGCCGCTGACAGGGACTGTGAGGAGAGATGTACTGTGTGCCCGTTGGTCACCACGGAGCGAAGTGTTGAATGTTCTGGGTTAGTGAGTACTGCATGCGTGCTGCCAGAGAGAGGTTGGGTGCAGGACTGCCATCTACACCCCGATTCACCAGGGTATGTCAGCCAGGCCACGTTGGGATCAGACTGTGCCATGGCCCACGCTTCTCCGGCCACATAAGGATATGGACTAGGGGCCCAGTGGAAGGTACCGGACACCAACTACTGCTGCCAGAAGACAGACCACCGTTACCAGCAGGACCTTCTTGGACAAGCACCGCGACAGCTGTTGTCAGCGCTACTGACTTTCAAGGAGCATCTACAGTCGGAGAAACTTCTGACATGATAAGTGTACAACAGAACTGCGGTTACCTTGTTCATTATCTCTGCATATTATTTACACCTGAACTGTTTATTCCTGTGTTTAACCATTTATCTCCCTGCGAGGAGTAAATCCCCTGTTTAATTAAAAACTGTTAAAATTGTTAACGCTTGCTCTGCCTCCTGTCCGTCACTGCATCCCGCAACCTGCTCATGGGTCGCCCTCCCAGGGCTGTGGGGTACTCGGTACCAGGCCAGTGTCAGGGGGAAAGGTGTCACAGCGGCGGTGACCCGGTCCGTGACCCTGGGCGCCCAAATCAATGGTGGTTTGTGATATAGTTTATGTGATAGTTCGTGACACCACCTGTGGTGTTTGGCAAGCAAGATGTTAAGCCAACGCTGCGTGCAGATCCTCTGGGGCTGATGGTGTGTTGCAGCACATATGGTGTAGCTCCCCACAGGTGAAGCTGTAACCCCAGGGCAGTGTAATTGCAATAGATGAGGATAGGCGCAGGCTGTGTGAGGAATGCGGGTACGCAGATGTAGCGGTGCTGACGGTGTTAGCGCACAAATGAATGGAAGACACCAGGGCTTGCAGATCTAAAGCTTTACTCACAGTCCGTGGTACACACTGGTGCCTGCCTCTATGCCGTGTCCTCCGGGGCAGAGACTCAATCAACCTCCCGGGCAAGTCAGGATTCTCCTCTCCAACACTCCGCCAACATGTACCTTTCCTGAACGACTACTCTATTGCGCCTTAAGTTGTAAAGAGCTCCAGTACCGTGGTACTCTGAAGTTCCTCCTGTCAGATGTTCCTAACAACTCTACTCGTATGGCAGACAGCTGTGGCCTCTCTCGGGGACTCCCTTCTCCGGAGTCCTGGCTCTCTATTCAGTTGTGTTGTGCCCCAAGTCTTAGATGGGAGTAGTGCATTTACAGCCAACTAATCCACCGGTGTCTGCTGCAGAACCATAAGTGTCCATACAACCTCGGGGATCGGGCCCCGGCCTTGCGCTGAGAACCTATAGACAGGGTTCCTCTTCCAACGCACGTCTCCTCTCTGTTCTCCTACTCCTTCGTTCTGCACTGTTCTTTCTCTCTCTTCTGGAAGCTTAGGTTACAGTTCTACGTCCTTCTTCTGTTCCTTTCCCATGCCAGCTGGCTCAGATCACTGAGGCAGCTGCAGCACTCCTTCTCCTCAGACCCGTCCTCAGACTCTCCTGACTGACTGTCCTTCCCTCGCCTGACCTCCCATCAGACTGACCTGTGATTCTAAACCTTCCCACTCTTTTATATGGATCTCAACTCCACCCACCTCCCAACACATCCAGTGTTCCATGCAGGGAACCACCAGAGGTGCTCTGCTACTCTCTAAGCACTGAGCCGCAATGTGGTTGTGCAGAACTACCCTGTTATGTGGGGTGCGAGTGTTGGAGTGTGGAAAGGAGTTCCCAACTTACCTAGGTGGTGGGGCACTACACCTTAGTAGAAGGTGCAGTACCTCTGTGGTGACTGAGCCTCAGGGGCGCCATATACCCCCCGTTAAGCACAGCACATCCGCGGGCTGCAAGACAACAAAGTTGACAGTACAGGAACATACAAAATTTTATAATGCTGCATAAACAATTCTTATACTAAACTTCCTAGTATAGGAGGTACTTATTCTTGAACGTTACAAACAATTTTTAATTAACTATCTAAACATCAAGTCACAAAGTGCAATTTTTTTTTTCCAAGTGCCATTATCTGTGATGCACTATCACTTCAGTATTTCTCTAATACACATTTTCATTATCATTTTACTACTTTCACTGTCTCTTCTAGACACAAGACGCTGACCGCAAGTACCTGGTCCGTCACCTGTCTACTTTCAATTCTTTATTCTTAATTCTCTATCAAAACATTCCTAATTATCTGTAAAAGCCATTTCTCAGTTACTAATACTTTTATAAAACACATTTTCAAATACGTCACAGTAAAACATTCAACAATTATTCTTGTAAGTGCTGGACCCCGCTCCCAGCCAGGATTTCTTGCAGTGTCCTTTGAGGTAGACATCTTCTTCGAAAAGTGTCCATGCAAAACATCATCTTTGCAAAGTGTCTTTATGTAAAACATTATCTTCGCAAAGTGTCTTTCTATGTAAAACCAAGAGAGAGCACCTAAAGAGGTGCAAACTATTTACAAGAGAGTTTGTGATACACTCCAAGTTCATGATCACTGTAGTTCAAAATTGAAGAACTCTGCCACTGCAAAAACTAGGCAACAAAAGTGCTATCAGAAAAACATGATAACAACAAAAATAGAAACAGGCACAATGGTGCAAACAAACCCTCCTGGGTAACGAGATTTTGAAAGTTTTCTAATTGTGGTCCCCTCCTGGGGTTCTGGAAACTTGGGTACTGCCACTAGACGTGGTATCTTCATCCTGATTCTGGTTTCTTGCTAACCGCATGTACTCTGTTTCCCACAGGGAGAGATAGAGACTGGTCGGGGTAATCGAAAGGGCCATAGAAACGTCTACTGCCTGCAGGGACAGCATATCCGCTACCTCCGATGGCGCTTCCGCGGCTGTTGGGGACTCAGCAACTGCTGCCGCTGACTCCTCGGAATCCGATTCTTCAGTGTCCATCGGGACCTCAGCTAACGGCAGTGCAGTCGGGGGTGGTCGGCGGAGGTCAATCAGGCCATTCCTATCTGTAGGTTCCGCTCCCAAAGCTAGGGTCAACCCCGGGGCAGTATTCACACCTGGCGTTTCCAGCCGCGGTTCCGGCTCCGATACCAATTGGTAGATAGCAGCAGCCACAACTTCTGGCATGACTGGTGGGATAGGCCGCAGTTGGATCCATGCTGGGGCCGGGCCAGTCTCGGCCGGGGTCGTCAATGGAGGTCGGTACAGCTGCCCCCGGTCCAGGCGGGGGCACAGTCCCGGCCCTCCGCTCTGCTCCAGAGCCCTCATGTATCTTCTCTGAACGGGACTCATCCAATGGCAGTATCGGGTGTGAGGTGGTGGCGGCCGCTGCTGAGGATGTATCAGCAGTCGCAGCTTCCGCGTGGGCGACCTAGGGGCGAGTGACCTCTCCTCCCCCTGTTCTTCTGACTTCTTGTCTTCTTTCATCATGGCGTTCTGGCGTTCTTCTTCCTGCCTCGGCCCCTTTCCCGCAACTGGCTTCTTCTGCCCCTCCTTCCGGGGGCAGCATCTTCTTTCAGCGCCTCCATACCAAGCCAGTATACAAACCCCTCGGGGGGTGGGCCATGTTGCCGACACATAGTAATTCAGGCAGGGAAGGCCCAATACTCTTCGCGGTCTTTTCCTAGGACCTCACATCTCTTCACGCCCTTCTTCTCCGCGCCAGCGGCCATTTCTAATGTCTATTTTACAGTCTATTAAATTAGGTCTTATGCACATTTTAAAAAGTTCAAAGTCTCACAAATTTCAGGCGCACAGAACCCGATGGTATCGGGTCTCGTCATCCTGTTCGTGATGCCAAAAATTGGGTCGCCCTCCCAGGGCTGTGGGGTACTCGGTACAGGGCCGGTGTCAGGGGGAAAGGTGTCACAGCGGTGGTGACCCGGTCCGTGGCCCTGGGCACCCAAATCAATGGTGGTTTGTGATATAGTTTATGTGATAGTTCGTGACGCCACCTGTGGTGTTTGGCAAGCAAGATGTTAAGCCAACGCTGCATGCAGATCCTCTGGGGCTGATGGTGTGTTGCAGCACAGATGGTGTAGCTCCCCACAGGTGAAGCTGTAACCCCAGGGCAGTGTAATTGCAATAGATGAGGATAGGCGCAGGCTGTGTGAGGAATGCGGGTATGCAGTTGTAGCGGTGCTGACGGTGTTAGCGCACAAATGAATGGAAGACACCAAGGCTTGCAGTTCCAAAGCTTTACTCACAGTCCGTGGTACACACTGGTGCCTGCCTCCATGCCGTGTCCTCCGGGGCAGAGACTCAATCAACCTCCCGGGCAAGTCAGGATTCTACTCTCCAACTCTCCGCCAACATGTACCTTTCCTGAACGACTCCTCTTTTGCACCTTAAGGTATGAAGAGCTCCAGTACCGTGCTACTCTGAAGTTCCTCCTGTCAGATGTTCCTAACAACTCTACTCGTATGGCAGACAGCTGTAGCCTCTCTCGGGGACTCCCTTCTCCGGAGTCCTGGCTCTCCATTCAGTTGCTGTTGTGCCCCAAGTCTTAGATGGGAGTAGTGCATTTACAGCCAACTACTCCACCGGTGTCTGCTGCAGAACCATAAGTGTCCATACAACCTCGGGGACCGGGCCCCGGTCTTGCGCTGAGAACCTATAGGCAGGGTTCCTCTTTCAACCCACATCTCCTCTCTGTTCTCCTACTCCGTTCCGCACTGTTCTTTCTGTTATGGAAGCTTATGTTGCAGTTCTACGTCCTTCTCCTTCTGTTCCTTTCCCGTGCCAGCTGGCTCAGATCACTGAGGCAGCTGCAGCATTCCTTCTTCTCAGACCCGTCCTCAGACTCTCCTGACTGACTGTCCTTCCCTCACCTGACCTTCCGTCAGACTGACCAGTGATTCTAAACCTTCCCACTCTTTTATATGGATCTCAACTCCACCCACCTCCCAACACATCCGGTGTTCCATGCAGGGAACCACTAGAGGTGCTCTGCTACTCTCTACTTACAGTATGTATATTACTGTAGTTAAGGTAGAGTACTTGTGTATATACAGATGTATATATTTGAATGTTTGTGTATATCTTGACGTATGTATATAGATAGAAATAGATACACACATAAATAGATAGATAGATAAATAGATAGATAGATAGATAGATAGATATGAGAGATACAGTAGATAGATAGATAGATAGATAGATAGATAGATAGATAGATAGATAGATAGATAGATAGATACTGTATATGTACATACCCGGTCAAAATTTTGGATACACCTTTTAACCCAGCAGTTTTCCTTTATATTATTGAAATGTGAACAATGTAGATTCAATCTGAAGGCAGCCAAACCATCAAGAAACAACTGTAAAAAGGAGCAAATAGGCTTGTGTGAAACAAACAAGAATTTGTGTTATGCTCTTGATTCCTCAAATTTTCTGTTTTCTCTTAAACCAATGATAGCTTTACACATCCTTGGCAGCATAAACATTCATTGGGGAATCACCTGCCTTCAGAAACTGTTTGTAATCATTAGGTGTATTTTGTGAAGTCATTGTTGGTACATAATTTCACAAAGTGTTGAGCCCTACTCAACAACAGTTCTAAGCCATAATATGCCAGAAATCACTAAACTGAGGTGAAAAGACAGTCCATAATTACCTTAAGACATGAAGGATTGTCAAATTTGAAAAGAAAAATTGCTAGAGGCTTGAAGGCATCCTCAAGTGCAGTCATGGAAAATATCAGTCACTATGATGAAGCTGAGGGCTTTCCCAGGAATGAAGACCAAAAATTACCTCTTCTGCAGAAGACAAGATCTTCAGAGCTACCAGACTCAAAAATCACAAATTGACAGCATCTCAGATAACAAGTCTCATAAATGATGCACAGATTTCAAGTAGCAGACACTTCTCAAAATCAAATGTCCAAAAGAGACTATAAAAAACTAGCTTATATGGTTGAATTGTTGCAAAAAAAGCCACTGCTGAGGACTAGTGATGGGCGAGTAGCATCGTTGCTCGGGTCTCCCTGAGCATGCTCGGGTGATCTCCGATTATTTTGGCGTGCTCGGAGACTTAGTTTTCGTCATCTCAGCTGCATGATTTGTGGCTGCTAGACAAGCTGAATTCATGTTGGAATCCCCTAACAAACAAGAATTCCACACATGTAATCAGGCTGTCCAGCAGTCGCAAATCATGCAGCTGTGTCCACAGAAACTAAATCTCTGAGCACGCCAAAATACTTGGAGGACACCTGAGCATGCTCGGGGAAATCCGAGCAACGAGTATACTCGCTCATCACTACTGAGGACAAAAAAAAGAAGAAACTTGTATGGGGCAAGCAGCAGAAGGGCTGGACATCAGTTCAGTGCAAATCTGTACTGTGATCAGATGAATCAAAATTTGTCTTTGTGAGTCGCAGAAAAGGAGAGTGTTGGTTTCTACATGTGTGGAGCCCAATGTGACACATTGAAAGGAAGTGTGATTGTGTGAAGGTGCTTTGCTGGTGACACTGCTGATGATTTATTCCAAATTCAAGGGACACTAATCTAGCATGGATTCCACAGTATTCTGCAACACCATGTCTTCCCATCTGGTTTGCAAAGTACACTGGTTTGCAACAGAACAATGACCCAAAATACATTTCTGGACTATGCAGGAGCTATGTGACCAAGAAGGAGAGAGATGGAGTGCTGCACGAGATGACAAGACCTTCATAATCCCCTGACCTCAACCCAAGTAAAGAAATTATAGCTGTACTTTATAATAGGGGACATCTGTGCAATTTTATATTGTTATTTTAGTACTTGATAAAAGTTATATTTTAATAGGTTTTTTTTCAGTTAGTCAGTTATAGGTAACCCTTGTTCACATTATACTTGTTAGTCAATTCATAAGAGCCCAACAGCCAGCGACCAGGCGTACTTCTTTGTTGGGTCCCTAAACCTTAGAAGCCTCTCCCAGGCTAAAAGCCAACAATTTTGAGGGCAGACAGAATGCAACTCTAATTAAAAACACCTTATGCTGATGGAGTGCTCAGTCAGAAGCCATGTACTTCAAATTTAAAAAACAAATGACCAACACTTCCGAAAAGAAAAAGTAAAGTGTGAACAGGTGCGAGCTGTCACAGCTATTTGACATGACCAAGAAAATACAGCTGCACTCTGAATTGCTATAATATGCAAACAATAAATACAGTGGGTAAGGAAAGTATTCAGAATCCCTTTAAATTTTTCACTCTTTGTTTCATTGCAGCCATTTGGTAAATTCAAAAAAGTTCATTTTTTTCTCATTAATGTACACTCTGCACCCCATCTTGACTGAAAAAAACCACCACAGACGCCGCCAGACCCCACACAGTACCCAGCCCCAGCTGGGACTTCTATTTTCTATTTGTCTAGTACAATTTATTGGTGACTTTCTCTACTTCTTAAGTGAGGTTTGATAAAGACCCGGAACTGGGTCGAAACGTTACCTCGTTCCCCTCGCTACCTCGAAAATTTTCCTGTGGTGAAATTATATTGTACACAAAATAAACTCTAGTGTTTTCTATCTGCAATTATAGAAAAAATTTTTTTGAGTGAAGCTATTTTCTCTTGGCCATGCTGTGTTGTTGGCTGGGTAACACTGTTGCTTGTTTCTCCATCCCCTCCCGCCAATCACGAACAACAGAAAGGGGATGATTATCCTCTTCATTTCCTGACCGCTTCCTCTTCCATTTGTTCCTCGGATCTTGCACCTTCACTAACAGTTTGTTATCACCAGCCCCCCTCAATCGCAGTAATCCACCCGCCCGTGTGACGACAGTCTGGAACTTTGAGACATTGTTATCCCTTCCACATCCTTCTCTGCTTCCTTCTCTTCCTCAGGGACCATCACCTCCTCCCGCAGGCTATTCAAAGTCTGTTCCAGCATATAGAGGACCGAAATAAAGTAGTGATGCTGATGACTGTATCGTTAGTGCTTACCATCTTAGTTATGTGCAGCACGGTGGCTCAGTGGGTAGCACTGCAGCCTTGCAGCGCTGGAGTCCTGGGTTCAAATCCCACCAAGGACAACATCTGCAAGGAGTTTTTACAGTATGTTCTCCCCGTGTTTGTGTGGGTTTCCTCCCACATTCCAAAGACATACTGATAGTGAATTTAGATTGTGAGCGCCATTGGGGACAGTGATGATAATGTGTGCAAACTGTAAAGTGCTGTGAAATATGTTAGAGCTATCTAAAGATTATTTATTTAGTAGTTTAAAAACTCTGCAGACGGGTGCAGAGGTCCTTAATATCTGCTCAGTCTGTAAACGTTATATGCCACATCTATACTGCGTTGGCTCAGGCTATGCGACATGACATACTGTGTCAGGGCTCGTTGCTGCTTCCACAGTCACTACAACATGTACAGAGTGGAATTCCACTGTGATGGCACATCGCATATCAACCTGTTAACTGGCATGGACAAAGACCTTTGTATCGATGCAAGTCGATGACCTGAGGGGTGCGAACGGAGGAAATG
The DNA here is from genome assembly GCF_039654945.1 of Dendrobates tinctorius. Taxonomy (NCBI): domain Eukaryota; kingdom Metazoa; phylum Chordata; class Amphibia; order Anura; family Dendrobatidae; genus Dendrobates; species Dendrobates tinctorius. Next base: position 23,992,284 of record NW_027361827.1, on the reverse strand, counting down.
AGCACGAAGCTTTTGCGCTTTCTGCAGCAGCACACCCAGGCCAGTATAGTGGTGGAGAAATTGCTGTACCACCAGGTTGAGGACGTAAGCCATGCAAGGCACGTGTGTGTGCTTGCCTCGGCACAGGACCGCCACCAGGTTTGCACCGTTATCGGACATGGCCTTCCATGGATGCATGTTCAGCGGAGGCAGCCATTGCTCAAACTCATCCACAACTCTTTAGCCATATGACTGCGATCTCTAAGATATATCAATTTTAACACTACCTGATTGTGGTGAGCCCTTGCTTTGAAATATAGAGGTTTGTCCTGCAACCCTTAGGGATTCCAAGACTTGGGAAGCAACACCTTAACTCCTGCCACCAGAGACACCCAGTGCACAGTCAGCGAGATGCAATGCTCTAGCCATCCTTACTTGTCCAAATGTCTGCAGAGAAATGCACCCTGGCAGACAAATATTTAGTCAAGGAATGGGTGATGTTGTCAGCAACATGCTGGTGTAGCTAAGGCACAACTTTCTAGAAAAGTAATGGCGACTGGACAACTAGTACTATGGGACTGAGATGTCCATCAGCTTTTGGAAACCATCTGTATCTACCAGGCAGCATTTCCATGGCCAACAGATTGGAGATGGTGGAGTTCAAACTCTTTGCTTTGTCATGTGTAGCAGAAAACAATCTTTTATGTGATCACAACTGTGGGACTGTGGGCTGATTGCAGTGGTGAGAGAGTGCGGAGTATTTTGAACTAGACAAACTGCTGGACCATGAGTGAGGTGTAGGCGGAGATGTTATGGTGGATTGATAAGGTTGTGGTGTGCTCGCTCTCTCACATCGGTCAAAAAGAGCAGACATGTCCACTTCCATTACAGCTGACGACTATCACTGAGCCTGACTGGAGTTGGTAAAGAACCCGAGGTTCTGTGGCCGGAGACCTGCATCACAGTACTTGGCACGGTAACAGAGGAGGAAGAAGAAGCAGCAGATATAATTGATGGAGCTGCTGATGGTTGTTGAGATCCGCTGGTCCGCATTTTAGTGCAGTGGGATTCTCAGACTAACGCATCTTGATTGCGCATGTGAGGTTCATACATGTAGTCATCAAATTATTGCACTTTTTCCCTCTACTCAGTTTTTTTTTGCAAAGTTGGCATATTACGTGAGTTGGCTCATCCAAAAAAGGCCCAGGTTATGCAACCCTTGCCACCCCTGCAAGCTGCAGACCTACCTGGAAATGTTGCTGGTCACAGCCACAATTATGGCTCATTATGCATTGTTCGTTGTGGCTGCATAACTACGTGTCTGTGATGTACTGCATTTCGTAACTTCCTCGTCTTCCTCCTCCTCCTTAGATGACCTACTCAGCTCTGTGCCTCTGTGTTCACACCAACTGGGATTTACAGTACCACCTCATCATCATCCTCTGTGTTATCACATTCCTCTCCCTTAGAGTCACCCTTCTCTTCCTGCCCTGACAGCACAGTGTGAGCCTCAAATATCTCAGTCTCATCAGGATCACTTTTCCCCAGGGGTTAACGTCTGGTGACGACGAGGCTCAAGATGCTGCTCGGACCCTACTTCGTCCTGCCAAGGAACCAAGCTTAAAAAAACTTAGGGCATCCGTGCAGATTTCCTTCTCTTGACTCTGTGAAGCCTTTGACTACACTTCTGATGCCCATGGCATAGAATGGGCATCAGAACAGCTCTTCACACTAGCACATGAACAGCTCTTCAGACTGACCCATCTGTGGTTCCCTACAGTCAGTTGGTTGTTGGAGAGTTGTGATGCGGGGAGAAGCCTGGGTAATTTGGGTGCCACCTCTGTGAACTGTTCTGGGTGTGATGTTGAGGTGGAGGAAGACGGCCTTGTGTCAGTCTGATCAGAATGTGGGCTTCATACAGTCAGATCAAAATGTTAAACTAGAATCATAGAATGGTTGAGTTAGTAGGGACCTCCTGGGTCAATTGGTTCAACCCCCTGCTCAAGACAGGATTCACTGAGTCATCCCAGACAGATGTCTGTCCAGCCCCTGTTTGAATACTTCCATTGAAGGAGAAATCACCACCTCTCGTGGCAGCCTGTTCCACTCATTGATCACCCTAAGTGTCAAAAAGTTTTTTCTAGTCTTCCTTGTGCAAATGAGACTAAAGATGTTCATTCTACAATGTGACAGCCTTGAGATATTTGTAAGACAGCGATTAAGTCTCCTCTCAGTCTTCTTTTTTGCAAGCTAAATATTCCCAAATTCTGTAACCGTTCCTCATTGGACATGGTTTGCAGACCAGTCACCAGTCTGGTCACTCTTCTCTGAACTTGTTCCAGCTAGTTGATGTCTTTTTTAAAATGTGGTGCCAAAAACTGGACACAGTATTCCAGATGAGGTTTGACCAAAGAGGAGTAGAGGGCAACAATGACTTCACAAAATCTAGACTGTATTCTTCTGTTAATACATCTCAGAATTGCATTTTGCTTTTTTGCTGCTGCATCACACTGTTGACTCATGATCAGTCTGTGATCTATTAGTATACCCACATCTTTTTCACATGTGCTGTTGCTTAGCCCTATTCCTCCCATTCTGTATATGCTTTTTTCATTTTTATTGCCCAGATGTAGTATTTTGCATTTTTCCCTATTTAAACCATTCTGTTAGCTGCTGCCCACTGCTCCAGTTTATTTATATATTTTTTAATCCTCTTCTTTAGTATTAGCTATCCCTCCTAGCTTTGTGTCATAAGCAAATTCAATCAGTTTACCCTCAATTCCTTCATCTAAATAATTAATAAAGATGCTGAACAATACAGGGCCTAGGACAGAACCCTGTGGTACCCCACTTGAGACATTCTTCCAGCTGGATGTGCAGCCATTTACGACCACTCTTTGGGTCCGATCACTAAGCCAGTTATGAATCCACCTAATAGTGAACAGATCCACCAAAGAACCTCATGTTCAGTTATATATATTTTTGCCTGCTGCTGTGTAAGGGTAACAGAGACTTGTTTATGCCCCACCCCCTTAAGTAGTTATGTGTAATACAATGTAAATGTGATTGCATGCAGGGAAAGTGTAGTGATGAAGTTAGCCAACTAGAGGGGGACACTTTAGCAAATATAGAATAGGTTAGGAAATAGTTACCATAGGAGGGGCCAACTGTGAGTAAGTCAGTGAGTTTTCACCATTTCAGTCAGTAGGGCCTGAATGCCCGGACAGGGCAGTTGGCAACATAACAATAAGCATGTAGCCCAGTCATCCAGGGCCCGTGGGCCGAAGATCACAGCAGTAAAGGAATGCAGGGCAGATCCAATATGTCACAGCTAACTACATTGGAAGATGCCCTTATGTCTGGGGTGAAACAGACAGGGGAACTCCTGAAGTTAGTGAGGCTGACCAGAAGGAACGCTGTGGTACCAGACGAGTCGGTACGACCCTGGGACATTCCGAAAGAGGTGAGGGAAAGCACAGGGAAAGAAAAATATGTACTCTGTGATGAACTCTATGTTGCTTCTGTGACTGAGCTGGATGTACTGAGATTGGAACCTAGTAAAATCATTTATTTTAAGTTGGAACTGTACTCTGTCTCTCTTTGTATGAAACTGTCAGAAGGAAATCCTAAGCAGAGCAGAGGGGACCCTGATGGATCTGAAAGCAGGAAGAAAGGTATGTTACAAAGGGGACATCATGTGTATGTGGTGGGAGACCAAGGTGTGACAGAGCAACCATCATCAACCACGACTACCTCCCTGCTCCCTTTTAAAGCAAGCTGCATTGTTGCTGTGGTGGTGATTGGCGTACAGCTCCACTCCATGGGTACGATGGGGACTCCTTTGGTGTTGCGGCCATTGTTGCTGTGGTTTTGTGCTGGTGGGGCGGCATGGTCTGAAGACACTGGGCCGTCTGCCCTGCCGGTGCATTGCTGTTGTGGCAGTAGTTGGCGCACGGCTCTGCTCCGTTAGGGTGGTAGGGACCCACTACGAGTTTTGCCGTGACGTGGCAGTGGGCTTCATACAGTCTGATCAGAATGTTAAACTAAGAACCTCATATTCAGCTATGTATATTTTTGCGTAGCGGCATTAGATCATTGTATGATTTTTGGAGGTGCTGTCCACTCTCTTTTTTAAAAAAAAAAAATATTTTTTCATTGCCAACAGCTCAAATCACAGAACAATGTCATCACACCACTAAATGACAAGGTGACATATGTCTTGCTGTATCACATTTAGCAAGTGAAAAAATTAAATTTTGAAAGGTCTGCTCATACATGAGCACAATAGAAGTAGTGCACAACACACTTGTATGAAATGTGTCCTGCTGTTTTTGTCGGTGGACCTCACTAATGACACAAAAAAAAAATCTGCTGGAAGGTCGATTTCACAGCCACACAAGATACTAGCTACATAAACTATCTGACTAATAAACAACTACCTAGCTAACTACCTAAAATCTAGCAGCAAACAGTCCCAGCATCAGGAGCAGCCTCTCTGTGCTGTAACAGTGTTAAAATGGCACTAAAACAAGATGTCTGGTCTTTATATGGAGAGGGACAAGTGATTTCAGCAGTCAATGACACAAGCCGTTGTGTCAGGACATTGTGGATGTTTCCTGCGCCCTAATTGGCTAGCCGCAATGTGCACATATAAAGTTAGAAAGTTAAAAAGAAATTACAGTTTACAAACACGCCACGCCTCTGAGCTCTCCCCACTCCCTACCCTCATCAAACACGTGCCCCATGCTCATTGTACACCACCATTATCAAAGCCAAAGTGCTGAAAATACTTTAGTGGCAACACAAATATTTTCCCGCACTTTTCCAACTTTTTCTGATTTTATAAAATTTTATTCGTGTTTCTGATAACAAATCCGAATGTGCCATATTTGTGCCGATTTTATGTTTGGCCATCTTTTTTTGAACAAATTTGCTCATCACTAGTCTACATCTGCTGGATTGGCTGTAGTTTGAAGAGATGTCGCTCCCCAAAAAATTCTATTTCTACTCTGGTGAAATTGATGCCACTTTGGTGGTGCCTGCCCCTAATTATTTTAAATTTGAAGATTTCTGATGTGATCTCCTTTATGTGTGTTGCCTGTAGCAGTAGACCTCCGAGAACGGCTGGCCTCCACCGCCTTTGAGTCAACTACCCGTGTTACTATCCTTACATTTTTCTGACGATAGTAGTCTGCGAAACTGATATTTGTGCCACCTAAGTGTGGCTGAGCATCAAAGCATGTTGAGATGTTGCATGTGGTATCAGGGCTCCCAGCACAACAGGCCTACACCATTCCCTCACCGACCTCGTTTTAATTTGAAGTTGAATTAAAAGCTGTAAATTCTGGTCCATATTCTGATCCCTCATGCATGGCTGATTGCTGCCATGCCATTCTAAAATTTGCACTGTAGGTAAATTGAGGCCACTTTCCTGGTGTCTGCCCCTAATTTTATGTGTTTTGGCAGCTTTTGGGCCCATTTGAAGATGTTATGAATGCATTTTTTTTTTGCCTCCCGTTGACTTCAGTGGTGATGTTCGGGTATGTTCGGTGAATATTCGATGAATCAATCAGCGAATATTGCTAAATTGGCGATTGTAACTGAACCGAACATTGAAATATTTGCTCATCTCTACTCGTTACTTGCTCGTGCACCAGTGTGCTTGAAATGTTTGTTACTCGGCGAGTAGTTTTTTTTCATGCTCGAGCGGGAGCTCAAGTTCCTGCCCTCCATATTTGGTGCTTTTTAGACAGCCAATAAAAATGTGGGGAATGCCTGCTAGTCACTGTAATGCCGCAGCCATCTTGGTTGTGGCATTACTGTGATTGGCTTGCGGCATAGTGTCATCAGGTCTATGTAAAAGACCTGTGATGCTATGCTCGTCACACTATACCCCAAAAACAGGCAGAGCAGGAAGAGGTGCTGGTGAAAGGGGGACAGAATTGTAGCTGCATATTAGCCATGGGTTCAACCACATTAATATTTATTTTAAGTACAACAGCCCTTCTTATGCCTAATGATAATCAATAGTAATACTGCTGTTAGCAGCACTCAGGGAGAGATTGTGCTGAAGGGATAGTGTAGGACAGGATATGGTGAATTGCATGTCCTTTATGCTGCGGCCTGCAATTCATACCAAAAACTTTTCTCAGGGCTAGCAATATTCTTTTTGATTTTAATCCTGAAAATTGTTCTGAGCAAGGAAATATTATACACCATTTTTACTGCACAAATTGTGCACCAAAAGCAGACAACCAGACTTCGTATTGCCATAATGCTCCTGCAATGTAACCAGTCCATCTGAGGTGTGCAAATTTACCTGTGATTATAATACTGCAATATTTTCAGCAGTGACATTTTATATGGCATTTATTGTGCTACAGTTGTGTCTCAAAACACACAAAAAACCATTGTTTGGTTAGAAACAGCATCGCTATATTGATACTGCACTGTAACACGTCTGAAGTGGGCAAATTTTCCTGCTATTGTAATATTGCAACGTTTTCTCAGCAGGGATATATCATACATAATTTAAAATGATGGCAACAATAATCCCATAAATGTAAGGTGATATGGAAACAAGGGAAAACCCCGCTCCAACACCAAATGCACAAGCTCAAAATCTGACATTAATACCAGGAGAAGCAAGAGAGCACGCAGTCACATTTATATAAAAGAATATCCAAATTTTTATTAAATACCAATAGTAAAAAGCAAGTAACAAAAAAGTGCTCATGAATGAATGTGGAAAATGTATCCCATGGGACAACCCTTCAAAACTCCCCTAGATGGAAAACCCAGCAAATAACACAATTGGGAGTATAACACATGTCCTATCCCATATCATAATGCCATATCAGCGTCCAAAGGTTGGATCTCTACAAATCAATGGCCGGATAGGATGCAAGTGCTGCCCGCTATAGGGACATAATGTGAGTATACCATAAAGTAAATGACCCCAAAAGCTGCAGAAAGATCCATAAGGCGACTTACCCCTCCCTGGCATTATGATATGGGATAGGACATGTGTTGTACTCCCAATTGTGTTACTTGCCGGGTTTTCCATCTAGGGGAGTTTTGAGGGGTTGTCCCATGGGATATATTTTCCACATTCATTCATGAGCACTTTTTTGTTACTTGCTTTTTACTATTGGTATTTAATAAAAATTTGGATATTCTTTAATATAAATGTGACTGCGTGCTCTCTTGCTTCTCCTGGTATTAATAATTTAAAATGAGCAAGGGCCAGGGAAGTTGATGTGATGCTGAGGGTGAGTGCAAAGGCTGAGGCCGTGGGCAAGGTGAAACTGTGCCTGCCGCGGGAGAACAACAAACACACCTATCATATCGGTCTATCCTCCTGTCCCACTTTGTAGAGGGTAAGGAACTACAATCTTGAAGACAGACCAGTGTGAAAAGGTGGTTGGATGGATAGCAGATAATGCTTCCACTCACTTTACCAGCACCACCCTGTCTTCCACATGGTCCCATCTCAGTAACCGTGATTCTGGACCACATATACATCACCCTGATCCTCCTTCCTCCCGCCATACTGAGTGCTCGGAGACAAGTGATCCCATACTTGCACATTCTGAAGAGCTGTTCTAATTTCCAGAAGTGTAGACAACTGCCTCTTTTAGAAGAAAAGGTACGGGGTCTGGAAGAAAGAATTGCAACTTTGATACTCATCAAAGAAAGAGAAGACTTCCTAGACAGAACAGAAGCATCTCTACTGGTCACTGAAGGTGAAGAAAGTGTCAGACAACCTCCAAAAGCAGACGAATGGAAGCATGTCATGTCTTAGGTATACAGGCTGCGGCAGGCGAAAATGATATATCAGTGCTTAAGACTATACCTAGGCACTTTAAATTATACCATCAGTGTGATGGTAGGACCCTCAGAGTTAGAGGGATTGATTTATTGGATCCCGGTATCAGGGGAGGTAGAGTTTCACAACGCTTGGCTCAAATTGAGGCAAGATGGATATGGACCCTAAATACGGTCCAGCCTAATGGGCTTAATGAATCCTTAAATTTTACATCGTTTCTATGATCACCTCCTGGCTGTACTGTTAAGTGCATTGAATTGCTTCCACGTGTACGTGGTTGTTTTTAATTTGTGTTTTTATTGATGTTTTACTTATCATTTTTTCAAATACATCTTTACTTTAGGCCACGTATTTAATATTCATTCCAGCAGTGGGTCATGTATTGGAGAACATTCTTAGCTGAATTTGAAGTCTGGGCATTTGTCCAATACAGCATGGGACATCTATACCATCATATCAAGACTGTACATCGTGGAGTCATATCGGGTGAACCATTGGATCTTAAGTTGTTTATCTGTGTGGACACGGCTATTTATCATGCATTACTTACTGTGCGATATCTACAATCCATGGAACAATTTGTCTTATGTGCCATCTAATGTGTTATGAACTAATGAGTTTGGATATATATATCATATGATAATCTGTATATGGTTTGTGGTATTACCGGTTTTAATGTTTACAGTATGAAAGGTATACTCATGCTGTAATGCGTGAGATGTCTGTGTCCAAATTTGTATATCAGGATTTTCCACGATGTTATTGGATAATATACTCTAGACTTCATATTAATATGTAATGGTGTTTCTCATGTTCTATGCTATTAATTGTGCCCATGGTATGTGATTATTCTATTTTTCTATTTTTTCATTCATTTTTTTATGTTTTGTTCTATTCTTTTGTATTGAATCCATGTACGGCCAAATGGGGAGGATGATTGACCTGTACGCATGCGCGTTGTGGCCTGGGGCCGCGACGCGGCTTCTGGCGTCTCCTCCGGTATGTTGCCATGGCGTCCTTGATGCCGGGTACGTGCTGGTGACGCCGGCGCCGCTCCGCGTCCCTGGTTTCCATAACGGCGGATGCGTCATTTCCGGTTGACGCCTCCTCATTTCCGGTCACGGCCCTTTTTTAGCGTCCTGGCTCTGCTGTTTGTTACGCCCCCTGACGAAGGACGAGCTTCCGAAACGCGCGTCGGGGTACGCGCATGGTCTCCCCTGAGACTCCTCTCTCACCATCATTCATTTTGGTAATAATTACCGATTTTTTTGCTGCCTCTATTTTTGAACATGGTAGCAATCGTCACCACACAATGGTTATAGAGTGTGAGGGTCTGAGAGATTTTCTCTCAAACGTTTTTTGTATTTCCCTGCTAAGGCTTTTTTACAATATATGTAATGATTATAATGAGGATGTTACACCACCATTTGGTGTTATATGTTGATGGTGATATCCTTTAGCCGTTATTATAGCGGCCTTTTTGACAATATGTTCATGTTACATTATTGCCTTATTTAGCGCTTATGTATATACACATACATGGTTTGCTCATATTCATCTATTTACTTTATATAGATATGTGTATATATTATATTATTAGGACTGGTTGACCTATGAATCAGTTAGAGGGAATAGAGTGCCCCTATGGTATATGCGATTTGGTGAGGAGAGTTTTATGTCCTTATTGGACTGTATCATCTGTATGCTCTAGGGAGGCCTGCGGTATTTTCCATGGTGCGTGGATTTAATCTGTGCACTTAGCACTGTTTTGTCTAGGATCTGTTTGTATGTCCCAATAAAGATATATATTTTTCTATATCTGATCTGTGATCGTTTCTGAGTGGTTTCCACTCCCCCCCTTTTTCATAGTTGCTGGTAGCGACTGATCTATATTTAGGTCCAACACTTCAGTGGAGGCATCTAGGTGTAATTTATTATGCCAGGAATATGTTCTCCTGTCTGAGTGTGTTTATGAGTATTTTATTTTATGCATATTTTTCTGTGTTTTGCACAGGTGTTACTCATACAAGGATGGACTACAAGGCCAGAGAAATTACCTGGCTGGGACAGGTAGACCAGGTCTTTGGCAGTGATGGTGCTTGCAGTCGGCCGGTTGGTGATCATGGATTCGAAAGTCTTTGTGATTCAGTACAGACTCTACTTTTACGACGTACCAGGATCTGGTGGAGCCGTGCATTTTTACAGAAATATATTGCACGTAAAATGATTCCTAGAGGCCTTAGGATAAGAGTAACACCTACATTTGTGGTTGAGGATCAGTCTTTTATAAATGAGTGGGAGGAGGCATGCAACATTTGCTCTGGGAGTCTGATGCAGTTATTAATTGGGCTGAATACAAGGCTGATCAATGAGTTGGACAAAAAAATTGATTCTACCTTGTCCGAGCTACGTGGAAATGGGTCAGAAGATCGTATCAAGGTATTTGAGGATGAATTGGAAAAGACGATTGATAATGCAGTCAAAAAAATCAGTGATTCACAGACTTCCAAAATTAATCGAGATACAAAGGACTATCAGTCCAATGGCGTATACCATTGGAGAAAAGCACCCATGAATGGGCGCCAGATGGTACGGGCTGTCTCTAATCAGTCCATATCTTCATTGAGTAGTCAATCAGACATATCAGCCTCCTCAATGACAACTCGATCAGGAAGTAACAATAAACGGGTTAGGAATCATGATTATCATCCCTATAAGCGCTACAGGACTCGGTTCCGTGAGAAGGACTATGATGTGAACAAGGTAATTAATCTAAGCCAACATACACTATCGGACCTTGATTGTTCATTATTGTATAAGGATTTATCATTTTCTCCATCCTCTGGTCCGGATATTTTTTCCATAGTGAAAGATTTACATGTCTTTGCACGTTCCTTGTTATTTAAACGTTTTTTCTTTAATAATGATACACATAAACTTTTTCCTACAGAAGATGAACAGACTACGCTAAGAATTTTGGAGGAGTTGTCTGAGGAGCATACCACAATTGAAGGAGGTAAGATACCTCCTTCGATTAGGCCGCGTTCTAGACGGTTTCCCCCACTGTCCAATTGCGGTCCAATAGACCTATTTGTTAAAGTGGTGTCTAAAGAACTATCGGCGATGCCACGATTTATCCGCAATGATAATTTGAATAGGGAAGAGCGTGCTAGGCTTAAACATCTACGTGGTCTCTCTGATGTGGTGATCAAACCGGCGGACAAGGGGGGTAACATAGTGATATGGCCGAATTCTATGTATGAAAAGGAGGCATTTCGCCAGTTACTGAATAACACTTGTTATAAAAAACTCACGTTTAACCCCTTGTCCGCCTTTGATACCCAACTCAGAGGGATCATATCCAGAGCTATCGAGGCAGAAATTATCACGAGGGAGTTGGGATCGGCCTTAGTGGTTAATGAGCCTACAGTAGCGACGTTTTATTTGCTCCCTAAAATCCATAAGGATATACAATGTCCACCAGGTAGGCCGATAGTTTCAGGCCGGGGCAACTATCTTGAACATGTAGGCCGATGGACTGACTCAGTATTACAACCATTTGTGGAGGTTTTGCCATCTTTTCTTAAAGATACTAACCAGTTATTGAGGAAGGTTGATGGGCTTTCTCTGGATAGAGATGCGATACTGGTGACGGCTGACGTAGAGTCACTGTATACTAGTATCCGACATGCCGATGGTTTAAGAGCAGTGGAATTTTTTCTAGGTACTTCTAGTTTGCCGACGGGTCTTAAACGATTCACTTTAGAGATTCTGGAATTTGCGTTAACGCACAATTTTTTTACTTTTAAGGGGTCCTTTTTCCTGCAGACCCAGGGGACAGCCATGGGAGCGGCCTATGCGCCCTCTTATGCGAATCTGTTCCTGGGCCTGTGGGAGAGGGACCTCTTCCAGTCTGATCTGCACGCATCTGTGGACCGCGTCCTGTCTTGGACGCGGTACATAGATGACGTGTTTTTGATCTGGCAGGGTTCTGAATGTCTATTGGAGCAATTTTTTCAGCAGTTGAATGATAACACATTGAACATCAGGCTTACCTTTGCTTACGATGTGAACAAGATTGAATTTTTGGATGTTACTTTGAGGAGGGATGGCAGAGATATGATCCAGACAAATATTTTTAGAAAGCCAACCTCCACGAATTCTCTGTTGCATGCCTCCTCCTCTCATCCTAACTATATGATTAGTGCAGTGCCGATAGGACAATTCCTTCGTCTAAGGCGTATTTGTTCGACTGATTCTGACTATGAACAACAGGCTGATGATCTAATACAGCGTTTTAGAGAAAGAGGCTATAGCCATAGATCTATTAAAAAAGCGTATAATCGTGCAAAACATAGTACACGTAATGCCTTACTGTATAAGAATGAGGACATTACATCTAAATTGGATCAATTAAGATTTATAACTACTTTTCATTCTCAATCGGATAGAGTAAGTAAGATCTTGGAGAAGTCGTGGCCTATTCTGTTAACTGATCCCATAATAGCCAAGATATTATCAAACAAACCCAGAATAGCGTATAGAAGGGCGAAGAACCTACGAGGGCATTTAATCAAAAGTCATTATGAGACTAATCCACCATTGACATTTTTGCGTGGTGGTGCCCAACGGTATGGGTGTTTCTCGTGTGGTCAATGTGTGGCTTGTGTTAACATTGATCGAAGTGAGACCTTCACGGATTCATCTGGCTCCAAAGTGTACAAAATCAAAAAGAGGATTACCTGCCTATCAAAATATGTGATATATTATGCCACCTGCCCGTGCTCCCTGATCTATGTAGGATTGACCACACGTCAGTTAAAGGTCAGGGTCAGGGAGCACGTCTTAGGTATACAGGCTGCGGCAGGCGAAAATGATATATCAGTGCTTAAGACTATACCTAGGCACTTTAAATTATACCATCAGTGTGATGGTAGGACCCTCAGAGTTAGAGGGATTGATTTATTGGATCCCGGTATCAGGGGAGGTAGAGTTTCACAACGCTTGGCTCAAATTCAGGCAAGATGGATATGGACCCTAAATACGGTCCAGCCTAATGGGCTTAATGAATCCTTAAATTTTACATCGTTTCTATGATCACCTCCTGGCTATACTGTTAAGTGCATTGAATTGCTTCCACGTGTACGTGGTTGTTTTTAATTTGTGTTTTTATTGATGTTTTACTTATCATTTTTTCAAATACATCTTTACTTTAGGCCACGTATTTAATATTCATTCCAGCAGTGGGTCATGTATTGGAGAACATTCTTAGCTGAATTTGAAGTCTGGGCATTTGTCCAATACAGCATGGGACATCTATACCATCATATCAAGACTGTACATCGTGGAGTCATATCGGGTGAACCATTGGATCTTAAGTTGTTTATCTGTGTGGACACGGCTATTTATCATGCATTACTTACTGTGCGATATCTACAATCCATGGAACAATTTGTCTTATGTGCCATCTAATGTGTTATGAACTAATGAGTTTGGATATATATATCATATGATAATCTGTATATGGTTTGTGGTATTACCGGTTTTAATGTTTACAGTATGAAAGGTATACTCATGCTGTAATGCGTGAGATGTCTGTGTCCAAATTTGTATATCAGGATTTTCCACGATGTTATTGGATAATATACTCTAGACTTCATATTAATATGTAATGGTGTTTCTCATGTTCTATGCTATTAATTGTGCCCATGGTATGTGATTATTCTATTTTTCTATTTTTTCATTCATTTTTTTATGTTTTGTTCTATTCTTTTGTATTGAATCCATGTACGGCCAAATGGGGAGGATGATTGACCTGTACGCATGCGCGTTGTGGCCTGGGGCCGCGACGCGGCTTCTGGCGTCTCCTCCGGTATGTTGCCATGGCGTCCTTGACGCCGGGTACGTGCTGGTGACGCCGGCGCCACTCCGCGTCCCTGGTTTCCATAACGGCGGATGCGTCATTTCCGGTTGACGCCTCCTCATTTCCGGTCACGGCCCTTTTTTAGCGTCCTGGCTCTGCTGTTTGTTACGCCCCCTGACGAAGGACGAGCTTCCGAAACGCGCGTCGGGGTACGCGCATGGTCTCCCCTGAGACTCCTCTCTCACCATCATTCATTTTGGTAATAATTACCGATTTTTTTGCTGCCTCTATTTTTGAACATGGTAGCAATCGTCACCACACAATGGTTATAGAGGGTGAGGGTCTGAGAGATTTTCTCTCAAACGTTTTTTGTATTTCCCTGCTAAGGCTTTTTTACAATATATGTAATGATTATAATGAGGATGTTACACCACCATTTGGTGTTATATGTTGATGGTGATATCCTTTAGCCGTTATTATAGCGGCCTTTTTGACAATATGTTCATGTTACATTATTGCCTTATTTAGCGCTTATGTATATACACATACATGTTTTGCTCATATTCATCTATTTACTTTATATAGATATGTGTATATATTATATTATTAGGACTGGTTGACCTATGAATCAGTTAGAGGGAATAGAGTGCCCCTATGGTATATGCGATTTGGTGAGGAGAGTTTTATGTCCTTATTGGACTGTATCATCTGTATGCTCTAGGGAGGCCTGCGGTATTTTCCATGGTGCGTGGATTTAATCTGTGCACTTAGCACTGTTTTGTCTAGGATCTGTTTGTATGTCCCAATAAAGATATATATTTTTCTATATCTGATCTGTGATCGTTTCTGAGTGGTTTCCACTCCCCCCCTTTTTCATAGTTGCTGGTAGCGACTGATCTATATTTAGGTCCAACACTTCAGTGGAGGCATCTAGGTGTAATTTATTATGCCAGGAATATGTTCTCCTGTCTGAGTGTGTTTATGAGTATTTTATTTTATTTTTTCACCAAAAGAAGCAAGAAGACCATGGAGACATCACCAACCACACAACTGAGAAACCGAAACCAAGGCCTTGTGGAAGACAAAGATGGCACACCTAAGGATGAGGTATTACCAGCAAGAAAAGAAGAAAAGGGCACACAGTAACACCCAGAAGTGACAATAAAAAGTACAGCCAAGAAGCGAAGAAGAGTGGCAGCGGTGGGAGACTCGCTACTGAGAGGCAAAGAAGCAGCCATCTACAGACCAGACATAACCACAAGAGAAGTATGCTGCCTCCCAGGTGCGAAGATCAAGGATGTGACCGATAGGATACCAAAGATCTTCAGTTTCAAGGATGTCCACCCATTTCTTCGGATACATGTTGGCACCAATGACACAGCAAGGAAGGAACTACCAGCAATCTGCAAGGATTTTGAAGAGTTGGGGAAGAATGTAAAGGAACTGGATGCACAGGTAGTTTTTTCTTCTATCCTTCCAGTAGACGGACATGGCACCAGGAGATGGAACAGGATCCTTGATGCGAACAACTGTCTAAGATGAGGGTGCTGTCAACAAGGTTTTGGATTCCTGGACCACGGTGTGAATTACCTGTACGACGGACTCCTCGCCAGAGATGGACTACACCCCAACAAACCTGGGAAACACACATTCGTCAGAAGACTCGCTACGCTCATCAGGAGGGTGATAAACTAGAAGAAGAGGGGACGGAATTAAAACATTAGCCTCAAACATGAAGCCAGAAAATATACTGATGAAGACTATGAGGTGTGGCAAAGAAGACCTAAGACAACATACTCAGAAGGGAGGTAAGAAAATTTCTAAAACAATCCACAGGGAGGAGATTGGAACGAAATAAAATCCTCTAAACTCATGCTATGCGTGTTCAGCTGTTGTTTTGCTAATGTCACTAACTGCTATGTTTGTGATTGGTTCCTTGCTATATATATATACTTGTGTATTTGTCTTGTGCTAGATCCTATGACTAAGGGCGCCGTGGTGTGCCAGAAAGGTGTCAGGCAGAGAGTCTCTCTCTCTCATTTTTAAAAACTGTTTTTTAAAATTTTCTAATAAAAAAGAAATTTTATTTAAACTGGATGGACATGCTGGAAATGTGGCACCCCTGTGGGTCCAGTCGCCACAGAGGTACTGCATCTCTTCCAGAGGTGTGGTATCTCACGACCAGGTAAGATGGGGGCACCTCACCACACTCTTTACACTGCACTCAACACGCACACACTAGCTAGTCAGGGCGCCTGGGCGTACCCTACGGGAGGAGGGCCTCATCCCAGACTGGCTAGGAAAGGGTGTTGGGAGCTAGTGGGAAAGGTAGGTAAAGGGGAGGAGCTTAGAAAGTGGAGTGATGTAGAGCAGCCAATGGGAACAGCGAGTGGGCGGAGCTTAGTGAAAGAGTGGGAGAGCAGGTGAAAGGATGTGCTTGGAGCAGCTCCTGTCAGGAGGAGCTGTCGGTTAGAATGGCTGGGAGGAGAAGCTCCCGGGAGGTAAGAAAGGAATTCCTAGAGACCCACGCTGGTTGCTATCAGGTGGGAGAAGAAATCAGGTTGCAGAAGGGTCACAGCCTCTAGCCTAGCGAAGTAAACAACGAACTTAACTAGCAAGCTGACAGTTGTGGTTGCTGTATGGGCCACAGCGAATCCCACAGTTATCTTCCCAGAAAGGCAGCCATATAGAATCAAGGAACAGCCTGAGTGACGAATTCTGACAGGATCCACGGCAGCTAGCCTGGGACACTGACTGTGAAGGTGGTGGAAAGGGAGAAAGGAGAGGAAACCAGTACAGTGAGATGGCCTAGGAAGGAACATACTGAAAGGGAGTGTTGGAGGGGTGTACTCATCTACCTGGAAGTTTACTGGACCCCTGACCTGGAAGACTCAGCACTGAAGCGGGCATCTGTACTGCAGACAGACTGTGAGTAAAGCCCATCGAACTACATGCGATTGTGTCCTCCCTTTTATTTCTGCGCAACTCCTCCCCTCCACACCACAACCCTACCAACAACTTCATCTATTCTGCCCTGGGACTACAGCCCTAACTGTGGAGGGCTACAACATCATAGCTGCGCCCAACATCCATCCCAGAGAAGCAACACTGGTCACCTCTGACCAGAATGCCACAGGTGGCGTCACGTTTTTAACCAACCATAAACTTTAATCCCATCTCCTTAAATACCACCCAAACAATTGCCATTGACCGCCTGGGGCCACTGACCGGGTCCCAGCTGCCGTGACACCGTCCCCCATTGAAGTCGACGGGCCCGGCTCCGAGTACCCCGCGGCCCCCGGGGCGCATCATTTTTGGCGTTTCGAACAGGATAAACGAAGCCTGGTATCACCAGGTCCTGTGTGCCGAAGATTTTGATGGATTTGAGAGATAAAAATGACTAAAATGTGTAAAAGAAAGGATTTATTGAACTGTGAAATGAACTCTGAAAATGGCTGCCAGAGCGGTGAAGAGGGGCATGTCATTACAGGTGACACTCAAGGAAGAGCAAGAAAAACCGTTAAGTCCCCCTGCCTGTATTATTATGTGACTGCGTCATGGCCAATGCCCCAAGGGGAGGAGGAGATAGCCCTGCTTAACTGCAGCCTGCGGCTGAGGCAAGAGGCCCTGCAAGAGCTGAAACAGCAGCACACCCGGGAGGAGCCTACAGAAGATGAATCCTCACCTGTGGTAACTGCTCCATCGGTACCTGTCACCGCTGCACCAGCCACATCCCTGGCAGCCTCCGCTAACCGCGTGGCCTCTGTGACATGGCCGCCAGCGGTTGCTGCCTCCACCCTGACACCGCTGCCGGCTGCTGCCTGCCAGGAGGTTTTATCCGTGGGACTGGGAGCCAACATGGATGTGGAGGCTGTGCTCCTGCCCGAACCTGACGTGGCTGTGCAGGTCCCGCCGATGGCTCCACCGGGTACTGTCACTACACCGGCTTCACCACCACTGTCACCTGCCATGGTTGCTGACCAGGCAGCTGGGAAGACTGCTGCTGCTACTGGCCTCCACCTGTCGCATGCACCGGACCCTGATGATCAGGAGAAAGAAGGTATGGCCGTGGCCCCTGCATCTGGAGCAGCTACACCCCAGGCTGCTATTGCCCCCACCACAGCAAGCATCAAACCAGCCTCACCAGGAGGTGGACACCCAGATGGTCTGCGATGGAAGCAGAGGAAGAAACCTGCTTCATCATCCCCAGGAGGGGATACCCAGTAAGAAATTTGCTTACTCACTGAACAGTTACCCAGGAGAGTATAAGCACCGTTGTGCCTTGTTGATTTAGCCTGTTTACAGTTTTGCCACAGTTGGGCATCCATTCAGTTGCACTCAGAAACTGAGAGATCTTGAACTGGAAGTGGCCTCAAACTTTTTGTAAATAGTTGCGCCTCTTAAGGTGCTCCTTCTTGGTTTTACTACAACCTTTGATAAAAGAACTACCTCCGACCTGAACAAAAACCTGCAGATGTGGCCAAGAACTGGGTCTGGAAGTGGAAGACCGTCAAAGTCCTGCAGCCCACCCAGGACCACCGTTGGAGGTTTAGAGCGGGTCCTCCACCAGCAAAAGGACACTTCAAGATTCCCCAGCTGGAATTACCAAGAATTCAGTTGGATTTATGATAAAATGTTGCTAGTATTCATAAATTTATAGTATTTTAATATTAACAGTATTTATTAAAGATAAAATTAGAAATATCTTAGAATAGAATATATTGCCAAGATAGTGATAGCACTTTATTGCAGAACAGGCTGCGTTGGTAATGTTTTAATAAAAATGTAAAGTTTTTAAATAAAAAACTGGTACCAGGTGGCTAACCATAGCTAGCTGTTATCACCAATTAGCACTTCGAGTTACAAGTAGTATATATAAAGTTATTTAGGTAGCGTTTAAAGAAAAAGTGCCTCTCCCTGGAGAAGAAGTTTAATGATAGAATATAAATTGTTAACTGCTGGCAGAATTGTTTAAAAAAAATCTGAATTGTTGTTTGTTCTTCTGTAACATCTTTTGCTTTATTTTCAGCCCGTGGACGTGCTGGGTTTAACAGGGGGGATGTGGCGCCCCTGCTGGTCCAGTTGCCACAGAGGTACTGCATCTCTTCCAGAGGTGTGGTATCTCATGACCAGGTAAGATGGGGGCACCTCACCACACTCTTTACACTGCACTCAACACACACACACTAGCTAGTCAGGGCACCTGGGCGTACCCTACGGGAGGAGGGCCTCATCCCAGACTGGCTAGGAAAGGGTGTTGGGAGCTAGTGGGGAAGGTAGGAAAAGGGAAGGAGCTTACAAAATGGAGTGATGTAGAGCAGCCAATGGGAACAGCGAGTGGGCGGAGCTTAGAGAAAAAGTGGGAGATATGAAGACAGTTCAGAGAGTTCCCTCAGGGGAAGAGCAGGTGAAAGTATGCGCTTGGGGCAGCTCCTGTCAGGAGGAGCTGCTGGATAGATTGGCTGGGAGGAGAAGCTCCCGGGAGGAAAGAGACCCACACTGATTGCTATCAGGTGGGAGAAGAAATCAGGTCACAGAAGGGTCTCAGCCCCTAGCCTAGCGAAGTAAACAACGAACTTAACTAGCAAGCTGACAGTTGTGGTTGCTGTATGGGTCACAGCGAATCCCAGTTATCTTCCCAGAAAGGCAGCCATATAGGATCAAGGAACCACCTGAGTGACGAATTCTGACAGGATCCACGGCAGCTAGCCTGGGACACTGACTGTGAAGGTTGTGGAAAGGGAGAAAGGAGAGATAACCAGTACAGTGAGACGTCCTAGGAAGGAACATACTGAAAGGGAGTGATGGAGGGGTGTACTCATCTACCTGGAAGTTTACTAGAACCCTGACCTGGAGGACTCAGCACTGAAGCGGGCATCTGTACTGCAGACAGACTGTGAGTAAAGCCCATTGAACTACATGCGATTGTGTCCTCCCTTTTATTTCTGCGCAACTCCTCCCCTCCACACCACAACCCTACTAACAACTTAATCTATTCTGCCCTGGGACTACAGCCCTACCTGTGGAGGGCTACAACATCATAGCTGCACCCAACATCCATCCCAGAGAAGCAACACTGCAGCGCTGGTCACCTCTGACCAGAATACCACAGGTGGTGTCACGGTTTTAACCAACCATAAACTTTATTCCCATCTCCTTAAATACCACCCAAACAATTGCCATTGACCACCTGGGGCCACGGACCGGGTCCCAGCCGCCGTGACACCGTCCCCCATTGAAGTCGAAGAGACCGGCTCCGAGTACTCCGTGGCCCCTGGGGTGTGTCAGAAACACTGCTCCTTCCTCACTTCGGCTGAAATCACCAGCAGGTACGGCACCCACCAGCTATATTCAATTGCAACGGCTTATGATATATGTGTCAGCGTGTCAAGCTCCAACTTTTCCCTCTCCCCCTCTCTCCCACAGACACTATGACATAGTGGGAATAACCGAGACATGGTTACATGAAAGCTATTACTAGGCAGTTAACCTACAGGGTTACAGTCTGTTTAGAAAGGATCATAAAAATCGGAGAGGAGGAGGGGTTTGTCTTTATGTAAAGTCTTGTGTGAAAAAGGAGGGGTAGGGAGAACCACTAAGAGGCAAAAAAAATAAATAAGTTAGAAAGTATACAAGGGGTGCTGCACAATGTACAGGCAAGGACAATAATCAAAAAAGGGCCCAGCATATAGAGCGCACACCCAAGCCAATAAGGTATGTGAACAATACATATCAATTTTATTGAAAGACAAAAAACACGCAATAAAAACATTTAAAAGGCAAGGCACACCCCCAGATGTCCCAGACAAGTCTCACAATACATCCTAATGTACAGACATCACTTGTTCAAAAATACATAATATTTACCAAAATGTACATGATAATACATAAGACATGACCCAACAACCCCAAATCTGGGTGTCCCCAGAGAAATAATGACACACAACTGCTCCCTCAAAATGGGTATAAAGGGTGAGAGGGCACTATAGTTAAGGTAACCATGCACTATAGGAATAGGGGGAGTGACACGCCAACACTCACTCCAAAAGACCCCATGAGATCTAAGGAGTCCTATAGGTAGCCATAATAAAGAGGGGGCAGGAGACCATCAAATATAAGGATGGAGAGAAGGTGTAGACTGAAAGAAAATACTAAGGGCAAGAGAGTATAAATGCCACAATGTATAAGAGATGGTAAAAGATGAGATCACCATAAAAAGCAGTCCAACATACAATGTTGGGGGTCAGGTAGTCAGGAAAGAAGTGGTCCCGTGACTGGGGAGGAATGGGCAGTTGTGTGTCATTTCTTTGGGGACGCCCAGATTTGGGGTTGTTGGGTCATGTCCTATGTATTATCATGTACATTTTGGTAAATATGGTGTATTTTTGAACAAGTGATGTCTGTTCATTAGGATGTATTGTCAGACTTGTCTGGGATATCTGGGGGTGGGCCTTGCCTTTTAAATGTTTTTATTGCATGTTTTTTGTCTTTCAATAAAATTGATATGTATTGTTCACATACCTTATTGGCTTGGGTGTGCGCTCTATATGCTGGGTCCTTTTTTCTCCTTTTTTGATTTATGTAAAGTCTTGTCTAAAGTCCACTTTAAGGGAGGATATTCGTGAAGGGAATGAGGATGTCGAGTCCATATGGGTCGAAATAAATGGAGAGAAAAATAGTAACAAAATTCTCATTGGGGTCAGTTACAAACCCCCAAATATAACAGAAATCATGGAAAGTCTACTACTAAGGCAGATAGATGAAACTGCAACCCATAATGAGGTCCTTGTTATGAGGGACTTTAACTAACCGGATATTAACTGGGAAACAGAGACCTGCGAACCCATAAAGACAACAGAATTCTGCCAATAACCAAGAAAAATTATCTTTCACAATTGGTGCAGAATAGGGATGGGCGAGTCTACTCGCTAGGACTCGTTACTCGGCGAATAGTAAGGGACTCGCTGGACTCGGTACTCGGCGAGTCTCCCAGTGATTACTCGCACAGTAACGAGTCCAATGCAAGTCAATGGCAATCCTAGTTTTGTCAGAGTTTTTTTTTCTCACTCGCTAGACTCGCTATATCACATCGCTGTCAACAGCGAGACTGAGCGAGTCTACGATTCTGAGTCCTGTATACTGGATTCGGGACTCGCTTATACAGAATCTGTTATGTTCCTACAAGTTTCCAAGACAGCCTATGTCAACACACAGCGATTGTGAGCGAGTCTGAGCGAGTCTACGAATCCCGAGTCCTGTATACTGGATTCGGGACTCGCAAATATAGAATCTGTTATGTTCCTACAAAGCTTCCGAGACAGCCTAGCGTGTTAGGTCAGAAAACTTTTTTAGATGGACAAGCATGTTAGCCAATCATATTCAGTAATAATAATAATAATACTTTATTTTTATATAGCGCTAACATATTCCGCAGCGCTTTACAGTTTGCACATATTTTCATCACTGTCCCTGATGGGGCTCACAATCTAAATTCCCTATCAGTATGTTTTTTTGGAGTGTGGGAGGAAACCGGAGTGCCCGGAGGAAACCCACGCAAACACGGGGAGAACATACAAACTCCTTGCAGATGTTGTCCTTGGTGGGACTCGAACCCAGGACTCCAGCGCTGCAAGGCTGCAGCGCTAACCACTGAGCCACCGTGCTGCCCATTCAGTAATGTTGGTTGTGGCAGGACTATGATTGGCTTCTGTCCATCGTGATGCCTATGTCATGTATGAGAGGCGAGGCTGTATATAAGCCTTTTCCACCGCCATTTCCTCTACATTCCTGAGAGATCTGAGATAGAGCAGGGTGAGGTAGATGCTTGAGCAGATCATAGGGATTGTCAGTTAGTGTAGGGAAACTTCAAGATTCCTTATATTAAACCCAAACAGCTCTTCTGAGAGCTACCAGGAGGACAGAGGAGTACTGTGTAGACTGTAGGCAGGCAGGCAGGGAGGATCAAGCCTTACAGTGCAGTGCACAGTGCAGGGACTAGTGTGCAGCTTCACTGCTAGGTGTCAGCACACACACTTACCCCGCCAGCAAGTGACGCCTACAGCACCACCTAACTCCATCTCGGTGACTGTGCATTTGTCAACAATGTCACAAAAACCACAATTTCCCAAAAAAGAGGTTGCAAAGGGACGAGGTCGTGGCCGTAGCAGTGCAGGGAACATCACTTGAGCGATCTCCCTCCAGGCTGTAGTCCGCTGGATGTTATGCCCATAGGCAGGGTCAGTGGGGAGCCAAAGCAGGGGCCGAGCCTCCACCAGATCAATCAACTGCAGCGTGTTGACAGTGACACGGGCCATGATTGCTCTGTATTGCTCTGTGTGTGTGTGCGTATGTCAACTCGACTCGGATTATTTCCTGTTTGCTCAAAGCATGGTGTGTGCTAGAGAAAATCGCTTCCCTCGCCTCATCGGCGCTAAATAAGACAAACAAATGCGAGTTTGGACTCGGACACAGCAGCAACAAATTGTTGCGAGTGGGGTTTACAAATCGCCAATGCAAGCGCTTTCCGAGACACATCTGCGATTTGTAAATCGCACATTACTCGCTAAGACTCGCTTCCCCATTCATTAACATTGGACTCGCTAGACTCGCAACGAGTAGCGAGTCCCGGGCTCGGACTCGCTAGAGTCAAGCGATTCCGAGTAATTTAGGACTCGCCCATCACTAGTGCAGAATCCAACCAGAGGAGCAGCACTTTTAGACCTAATACTATCTAACAGACCTGACAGAATAACAAATCTGCAGGTCGTCTGGCATCTAGGAAATAGCGATTACAATATTGCACAGTTTCACTTGTCTTTCGCTAGGGGGACATGTCAGGGGGTCACAAAAACACTGAACTTTAGGAAGGCAAAGTTTGACCAGTTTAGAGATGCCCTTAATCCGGTTGACTGGGACAATGTCCTCAGAAATAAGAATACAGATAATAAATGGGAAATGTTTAAGAACATCCTAAATAGGCACTGTAAGCGGTTATACCTTGTGGGAATAAAAGGTCAAAAAATAGAAAAACTTAATGTGGCTAAACGAAGAAGTAAGAGGGGCAATTAACAGTAGAAAGAAAGCATTTAAACTACTATAGCAGGATGGCACCATTGAAGCTCTAAAAAACTATAGGGAGAAAAATACTTTATCTAAAAAAATAATTAAAGCTGCCAAAAAGGAAACAGAGAAGCACATTGCTAAGGAGAGTAAAACTAATCCCAAGCTGTTCTTCAACTATATCAATAGTAAAAGAATCAAAAGTGAAAGTGTAGGCCCATTAAAAAATTGTGAGGAAAGTATGGTTGTAGATTATGAGGAAAAAGCTAATATATTAAACACCTTCTTCTCCATGGTATTCGCGGTGGAAAATGAAATGCTAGGTGAGATGCCGAGAGACAAAGAAAACCCTATATTAAGGGTCACCAATCTAACCCAAGAAGTGCAAAACCGGCTAAATAAGATAACATACACCCACGAGTACTAATAGAACTAAATAATTTAATAGTCTAGCCATTATTTCTTATATTTAAGGACTCTATAGCGACGAGGTCTGTTCCACAGGCCTGGAGCATAGCAAATGTGGTACCTAGAGTTGAGCGAAACGGGTCGAAAAATTTCAAAAGTCGCCGACTTTTGGCAAAGTCGGGTTTCATGAAACGAAACCCGACCCTAGGATGAGGTCGGCCACGAGGTCGGCGACTTACGCGCCAAAGTCGCGTTTCAAAAGTTTGTTTTGCGCTCTTTTTCAGCCAATCAGGATCCACGGACACTGTGGGCAACGTGATGACATAGGCAGGGGTCACCACCATCTTTCAGAAGGGCATGCAAGTGATTGGCTTGCTTTGGTGGGCGTCACAGGGGGTATAAAAGGGCGTGCACGCCGACCGCCATCTTACTTCTGCCGATATCAGTATAGGGAGAGGTTGCTGCTGATTCTGTAGGGAGAGCGTTAGGCAGGGAAGAAGACAAAAAAACTGCTTCTGCTGCTAGCGATTTGGCCTGCACAACACACCAGTCACTGTGTGTGCAGTGCAAGGGGAGGCTATATAGTGGTGTATCAGTAGTGTTGGTTGTTGGGCTGCCTTCTAAGGCTTCCTGACATTCCTGCATTGCTGTTTACCCACTGCTCCGCAAACTGCTTTTTTAAAAGCAATCCCAATTTTTTTTTTTGTCCTGCTGAGAAGAAAAAAAAACTGCTTCTGCTGCTAGCGATTTGGCCTGTACAACACACCAGTCACTGTGTGTGCAGTGCAAAGGGAGGCTATATAGTGGTGTATGAGTGGTGTTGGTTGTTGGGCTGCCTTCTAAGGCTTCCTGACATTCCTGCATTGCTGTTTACCCACTGCTCCGCAAACTGCTTTTTTAAAAGCAATCCCAATTTTTTTTTTTGTCCTGCTGAGAAGAAAAAAAAACTGCTTCTGCTGCTAGCGATTTGGCCTGTACAACACACCATTCACTGTGTGTGCAGTGCAAGGGGAGGCTATATAGTGGTGTATCAGTGGTGTTGGTTGTTGGGCTGCCTTCTAAGGCTTCCTGACATTCCTGCATTGCTGTTTACCCACTGCACCGCAAACTGCTTTTTTAAAAGCAATCCCATTTTTTTTTTTTGTCCTGCTGAGAAGAAAAAAAAACTGCTTCTGCTGCTAGCGATTTGGCCTGCACAACACACCAGTCACTGTGTGTGCAGTGCAAGGGGAGGCTATATTGTGGTGTATCAGTGGTGTTGGTTGTTGGGCTGCCTTTTAAGGCTTCCTGACAGGCTGGCATTGCTGTTTACCCACTGCTCTGCAAACTGCTTTTTTAAAAGCAATCCAATCTCCCTTATCCTCTAGTCACTTTTGTCACAGCTGTGCCATCGAGCCTGTGACTTAGCGCTCAGATATTCATTGGGCCTCACACAATCCAAAAGTGTCCAGTGTCCACAAGTGTGTGCAGAAATTCAAAATCTCCCTTATCCTCTAGTCACTTTTGTCACAGCTGTGCCATCGAGCCTGTGACATAGCGCTCAGATATCAGTGGGACTCACACAATCCAAAAGTGTCCAGTGTCCACAAGTGTGTGCAGAAATTCAAAATCTCCCTTATCCTCTAGTCACTTTGGTCACAGCTGTGCCATTGAGCCTGTCACATAGCGCTCAGATATTCATTGGGCCTCACACAATCCAAAAGTGTCCAGTGTCCACAAGTGTGTGCAGAAATTCAAAATCTCCCTTATCCTCTAGTCACTTTTGTCACAGCTGTGCCATCGAGCCTGTCACATAGCGCTCAGATATCAATGGGCCTCACACAATCCAAAAGTGTCCAGTGTCCACAAGTGTGTGCAGAAATTCAAAATCTCCCTTATCCTCTCGTCACTTTTGTCACAGCTGTGCCATCGAGCCTGTGACATAGCGCTCAGATATCAGTGGGCCTCACACAATCCAAATGTGTCCAGTGTCCACAAGTGTGTGCAGAAATTCAAAATCTCCTTTATCCTCTAGTCACTTTGGTCACAGCTGTGCCATCGAGCCTGTCACATAGCGCTCAGATATTCATTGGGCCTCACACAATCCAAAAGTGTCCAGTGTCCACAAGTGTGTGCAGAAATTCAAAATCTCCTTTATCCTCTAGTCACTTTGGTCACAGCTGTGCCATCGAGCCTGTCACATAGCGCTCAGATATTCATTGGACCTCACACAATCCAAAAGTGTCCAGTGTCCACAAGTGTGTGCAGAAATTCAAAATCTCCCTTATCCTCTCGTCACTTTTGTCACAGCTGTGCCATCGAGCCTGTGACATAGCGCTCAGATATTCATTGGGCCTCACACAATCCAAAAGTGTCCAGTGTCCACAAGTTTGTGCAGAAATTCAAAATCTCCCTTATCCTCTAGTCACTTTGGTCACAGCTGTGCCATCGAGCCTGTCACATAGCGCTCAGATATCAGTGGGCCTCACACAATCCAAAAGTGTCCAGTGTCCACAAGTGTCTGCAGAAATTCAAAATATCCCTTATCCTCTAGTCACTTTGGTCACAGCTGTGCCATCGAGCCTGTCACATAGCGCTCAGATATTCATTGGGCCTCACACAATCCAAAAGTGTCCAGTGTCCACAAGTGTGTGCAGAAATTCAAAATCTCCCTTATCCTCTAGTCACTTTTGTCACAGCTGTGCCATCGAGACTGTGACATAGCGCTCAGATATCAGTGGGCCTCACACAATCCAAAAGTGTCCAGTGTCCACAAGTGTGTGCAGAAATTCAAAATCTCCCTTATCCTCTAGTCACTTTGGTCACAGCTGCGCCATCGAGCCTGTCACATAGCGCTCAGATATCAGTGGGCCTCACACAATCCAAAAGTGTCCAGTGTCCACAAGTGTCTGCAGAAATTCAAAATCTCCCTTATCCTCTAGTCACTTTGGTCACAGCTGTGCCATTGAGCCTGTCACATAGCGCTCAGATATCAGTGGGCCTCACACAATCCAAAAGTGTCCAGTGTCCACAAGTGTGTGCAGAAATTCAAAATCTCCCTTATCCTCTCGTCACTTTTGTCACAGCTGTGCCATCGAGCCTGTCACATAGCGCTCAGATATTCATTGGGCCTCACACAATCCAAAAGTGTCCAGTGTCCACAAGTGTGTGCAGAAATTCAAAATCTCCTTTATCCTCTAGTCACTTTGGTCACAGCTGTGCCATCGAGCCTGTCACATAGCGCTCAGATATTCATTGGGCCTCACACAATCCAAAAGTGTCCAGTGTCCACAAGTGTGTGCAGAAATTCAAAATCTCCTTTATCCTCTAGTCACTTTGGTCACAGCTGTGCCATCGAGCCTGTCACATAGCGCTCAGATATCAGTGGGCCTCACACAATCCAAAAGTGTCCAGTGTCCACAAGTGTGTGCAGAAATTCAAAACCTCCCTTATCCTCTAGTCACTTTTGTCACAGCTGTGCCATCGAGCCTGTCACATAGCGCTCAGATATCAGTGGGCCTCACACAATCCAAAAGTGTCCAGTGTCCACAAGTGTCTGCAGAAATTCAAAATCTCCCTTATCCTCTCGTCACTTTTGTCACAGCTGTGCCATCGAGCCTGTCACATAGCGCTCAGATATCAGTGGGCCTCACACAATCCAAAAGTGTCCAGTGTCCACAAGTGTCTGCAGAAATTCAAAATCTCCCCTGTCCTATAGACACCTTGTACCTTGTTTTACATTACTATATAGTTTTTGGATTTTGTCTACATTTCTACCAAAAATGAGGAAAGCTGGTGGAAGAGGCCGTGGAATTGGGCGGGGGTTGGCAGCTGGTAATGATGGTGTTGGTGGTGGATCTGATGGTAGTGGCAAGAGCAAAATAGGACCGAATGCAGGAGGTGTTGAGCCTGCGTCATCGTCTGGCTACATAAGGCCTCGAACGCTTAGTTTTCTAGGAGTTGGCAAACCGCTTTTAAAGCCAGAGCATCAGGAAAAAGTTTTGTCTTACATTGCTGACTCAGCCTCCAGCTCTATCGCCTCCTCTTCTTCAGTTGTAAAAAGTAAAAGCACTGAGTCGTCATTGGAGGCTCATGTTCATGAACCACACCTTTCCTTGTGTCCTTCACCCCAACCAAGATTGAAGAATGACGCAGGCCATACTACTGATTACTCCATGGAGCTGTTTTCACATACCATGCCTGGATTATCAAGTGAAATGGTGAATTACCCAGGCCAAGATGAATCTGACATGGAGTGCACTGATGCACAGCCGCTGATGGATGATTCTGCTGGTACATTCACTCAGAGCACTACATTGTCCTCGCAGTGTACAGAGCCAGATTCTGACCCTGATGAGACTCAGGTGCCCCTTCCCGCACACTATACCACCATACACGGTGACACAGAGGAAGGTGCACATGACATAGAAGAGGAGGTGATGGATGACCCAGTTGTTGACCCAGATTGGCATCCATTGGGGGAAGAGGGTGCTGCTTCCAATAGCTCAGATGAGGAGCATCCACAGCAGACATCGACATCGCAACAGCTGTTATCTGGCAGGCCCGGAGCACTCCAAAGACAGGTTCCAAACATCAAAAGAGTTGCTGGACAGCTTGTCCAGAGGGTCATAAGATCACAGCGTGCTAGGCCGCAAAATGTCTGCCAAAGTAGGAAGAGTGCAGTGTGGCACTTTTTTGACCAAAATCCTCATGATCAAGCCAAGGTTATCTGTAAGAAGTGCGCAAAGACCTTTAGCCGAGGGAAAAATCTGAAAAATTTGAATACCAGTTGCATGCTTAGACATTTAACCAGCATGCACTTGCAAGCGTGGACACAACACCAAACCTCAAGTGCCACATGTGCAACTGATCACAACGAAGGTAGTCAGCAACGCTACATTGTTTTCCCCACTGTAAGCCCACCGGTTAGCACAGCAGCAAATGTTGAGGTGTCGTTGCAAGGCCACAGCAGTCAGGGAATCCCACTGTTATATCAATGAAAGACTGATTCTAGGCCATCAGAAAGAACACCAACTCCATCACCATCATCAACCCTCTCTCAGTCCGCCCTGTCCACCGCTACTTCCACCATATGCAGCTCTCAAGTCCAGCTCACCCTCCCAGACACTATGAGTAGGTCAAGAAAGTACTCAGTCTCTCATCCGCGTACACTGGGTTTGAACGCCCACATTGCCAAACTAATCTCGTTTGAGATGATGCCCTTTCGGTTGGTGGAAAGCACAGCTTTCCGCGAACTCATGGCCTATGCAGTACCACGCTATGACCTACCCAGTCGCCACTTCTTCTCTCGCAAAGCCATCCCAGCCCTCCACCATCATGTGAAAGACCGCATTGTCCATGCACTCAAGCAGTCAGTGAGCGGAAAGGTGCACCTCACAACTGATGCATGGTCCAGTCGGCATGGCCAGGGCCATTACGTGTCCATCACTGCGCACTGGGTTAATGTGGTGGATGCAGGGTCCACAGGGGACAGCGGTGGTGGGACAGTGCTGCCTAGCCCACGGTATAGGAAACAGTTGGCTGTAGGCGTTCGACTCTCCTCCTCCTCCTCCTCCAGAAGCGAAAGCTCGTCCACAGAGCGCAGTCGTACGAGCACTCCATCTGCAGCTGCCACTGTTGCACACGATGTGTCCCCCTATCGAGCAGCTAGTGGAAAGCGTCAGCAGGCTGTGTTGCAGATGATGTGTTTGGGCAACAGACACACCGCCGAGGTGCTGGCCGAGTACTTGAAGCGACAAACTGAGTCATGGCTGGGCAGTGTACATCTTGAGGCAGGCAAGGTAGTTAGTGATAACGGCCGTAATTTTGTGGCAGCCATAGCCCTTTCAAAACTCAGCCATATACCTTGCTTGGCTCACACCTTGAACCTGGTGGTGCAGTGCTTCCTCAAAAATTATCCGGAGTTAACAGCCCTGCTCCAGAAGGTGCGAAGACTGTGCGCGCACATCCGCCGGTCGCCTGTACACTCCGTTCGTATGCAGAAGCTGCAGCGATTGCTCCACCTTCCCAACCACCGCCTCATTATCGACATTGCAACAAGGTGGAACTCCACCCTGCACATGGTGGAGCGGCTGTGCGAGCAGAGGCAGGCCATAATGCATTTATGGGAGGATACACGGCCAGGCACTTTGAGAGCAGACATGGAGTTGACAGGTGTGCAGTGGTCGAAGCTGAAAGACCTCTGTAAAGTCCTTCAGTGTTTTGAGGAATGCACACGGCTGGTAAGCGCAGACGACGCCATCCTAAGCATGAGCATCCCACTTATGCGTCTGCTCATGCAAACTTAGACGCACCTTAAGGAGCAGGCGTCTGCAGCCAATGTTGATGAGGAGGAAGAGGAGGAGGGAATCCTTGATGACATTCAGCCATTGTCTGCTCAGGGACCTCTCCTGGACGAGGTGGAGGAAGAAGAGGAGGAGGAGGAGGATGATGGGGATGATTACTTAGGGGAGGAGGATGCATCTCGTGGGGCAAGTGAAAATGTTGGCGTGGCAAGGTCTGGTACAGGGTTTGTGCGTGACTGGAGGGATGTGGATTTGCCAGAAAGTGCTCCTCCAACCAGCACTCGCAGTGCATCATTGACACCGGGAACATTGGCCCACATGTCAGATTATGCCTTGCAGATCCTAAAAAGGGACCCACGCATTGCCAAAATGATGAACGATGACGACTACTGGTTGGCCAGCATCCTGGATCCACGCTATAAAGGCAAATTACAAAACATCATGCCACAGGAGAACCTTGACCTAATATTGGCTGATAAACAAGCAACTCTGGTAAATCGGTTGCTTGAGGCATTCCCAGCACAAAGCAGCGGTGATGGTTCTCACACGAGCCGTACGGGCCGGGGGCATCTTGGCAGAGGTGTTCGTGGTGCACACAGCAGAAGTGGCGTTGGAGACAGGGGTTTCATGACAATGTTGTGGACTGATTTTTCAAATACCACTCACA
Organism: Dendrobates tinctorius; assembly: GCF_039654945.1. NCBI lineage: Eukaryota > Metazoa > Chordata > Amphibia > Anura > Dendrobatidae > Dendrobates > Dendrobates tinctorius. Next base: position 23,961,196 of record NW_027361827.1, on the reverse strand, counting down.
CAACTGGTAATACTGCATCGATGGAAAGTGACAGGAGACAGCAGTTGTCAACTATGGTTACAAACTACTTTTCCTCCCATATCGATGTTCTCCCACACAGGTCATTCCCCTTTGACTATTGGGCCGCTAAACTGGACACCTGGCCTGAATTGGCCCAATATGCCTTACAGGAGCTCGCTTGCCCAGCTGCAAGTGTGCTATCGGAAAGAGTCTTCAGTGCAGCTGGATCAATCCTGACAGAAAAAAGGACCCGTCTGTCAACCCAAAATGTGGATGATCTAACCTTCATTAAAATGAACCATGCATGGGTTTCCAAGGATTTTGTCCCACCTTCCCCTGATGACACATAGGGTGACAGAAAAATGGCTTGCTTTGGTCCACCTCTTCCTGGGACTTCACCTATTTCGCCTTTTGCATCAGCTGAATGTCCAACATCAACATATGCCACTTTCTAAAACTCCCTAACTGTGCTGCCTCCCCCCCCCCATGGCCGGGGTCACCACCTAGCGCACGACACCGTGCGAGTGCCGTTGCCCTGGACAGGTGGGTAGGCCGACTCTTGGGTACGGGCACTGGCACAGGGTCCCTCATAGTGCAATCAAGTGTCTCTGACGGTGGTGGTGCACACCCACCGTCAGACACACCGCCGTACTATGAGGGGCCCAGTGCCAGTACCGACGCTCACGAGTGGGCCCCCCTTGCTTGGGCAGGGCCCCAGCATTTGCAATCTTTACCTCTCCCTGCTCCTCCGCTGTGTAATCTGGGCCGTCAAATCCATACTGTGCCTGACACCGTCTGAGCCTGCCTCCTGATGTACAGACATATATTTTGAATGTGTACGCTATCCATACATGTTATCCGGGGATACGGTACCCTTTCTAACCTTTGTGCAATCACGTGCAATCCATACTGGGCCTAACACCGTCTGAGCCTGCCTCCTGATGTATAGACATATATTTTGAATGTGTACGCTATCCATACATGTTATCCGGGGATACGGTACCCTTTCTAACCTTTGTGCAATCACGTGCAATCCATACTGGGCCTAACACCGTCTGAGCCTGCCTCCTGATGTACAGACATATATTTTGAATGTGTACGCTATCCATACATGTTATCCAGGGATACGGTTCCCTTTCTAACCTTTGTGCAATCACGTGCAATCCATACTGGGCCTAACACCGTCTGAGCCTGCCTCCTGATGTACAGACATATATTTTGAATGTGTACGCTATCCATACATGTTATCCGGGGATACGGTACCCTTTCTAACCTTTGTGCAATCACGTACAATCCATACTGGGCCTAACACCGTCTGAGCCTGCCTCCTGATGTATAGACATATATTTTGAATGTGTACGCTATCCATACATGTTATCCGGGGATACGGTACCCTTTCTAACCTTTGTGCAATCACGTGCAATCCATACTGGGTGTGAGAACGGCTGGCGAGCTGTTAAGCAAGCTACAGCACCTGTGGTTTGCACACGTAAGTTTTTCATTTTTTCAGGAATGACGGTTAGGCCTAATTCCGGAACTGCGGTTGACCTGCACTTACTGGGAAATCATTGTTCGCGGGTAATAATTGTCATCAGTGATCCCCATCACTAACGTTGTTCAGCGGGTTATCTGCACCTGTAAGCGACAAACGCTGGCCTTTTCAGTGTAGCGCACATGCAGCCACGGACATGTAATGGCATGACACACCAGTTATTGGCCAATCTCATGTGCCAGAGCCTCATGTGTCCCTCTAGTAAGCCGGACTCGGACCGCGGGGCATGACGGAGTCTCGTTCGTTAACGGAATTAAGCTTGCAATGTGTGCATCTGTTCTGTAGCTGGCATGGTTGAGGTTTCCCAGGTGGAGTCGAATTTAACCGTAGGCTCCACTCCTGGTGGTGCCCTTCTGGACATTCCTTTAAGGTTCAGCTTTGCAACCATACTGCCCACATAAAACAAACACTTTGCCTTCATGAACGCTGTTTGGAGGGTCATGACTCGTGGGAATAACGCCGCCCAATCAGTTAACCTGCTAGAGAGATCGTTCGTTGCTCCCAAGCATGACATCACACTCCCTAGGAAGAAGGTAATGCCACTGTGGCGACCGTACTCCTGGGGGCGACACAAGTGCACTGATGCCCAGCCACTGCTCGATGAATCTGCTGGTACATTGACCCAGACCACTACATTCCCCTCGCACGCTACTCGGCCTGAATCTGACCCTGATGAAACTCAGGTTACCCTTCCCATATACAGTTCCATCTTACACGGTGACAAAGAGGAAGCTGCAGATGAAAGTGCAGGTTCGGCCCACCCGCCATCAGACACACCACCGTACTATCAGGGGCCCTGTGCCAGTGCCGTCGCCAACGAGTGGGCCCCCCCCTGCTTGCTCAGGATCACAGCACTTGCAAAGTTGAAATACTGTGCAGTGAGATGGAAGATGGGGACGACGAGGAGACTTATTTGATTGTTTTCAATGTTGGGACAGCAATTTTTGGGGAGCACTATACTCTGGAGAATGATAGATGGTGCCCACCATACACTGGAACATTCCAAAGGTGGACATCAGACACTGGAGCAGCATTTACAGGGCCCATTATACACTAGAGCAGTAGAAATGGGGCCCATTATGTTTGGAGCATTATTTGGGCCCATAAGACAGTGGAGCTTCATCCATGGGGACCAACATATACTGTAGCATTATGTGGAGCTCATCATATACTGTTTCAAACATTATATGGGACCAATGATTCTGTATGGAGAAATAGATGGGCCTCGTCATGAGATGTAAAAAGTGAAGTATTTTTCATTGTACTATACCGCTATTTCTCTGCCGTATCGGAGCATGATGAGTTGTGGTATGTGTTAAAGGGGCGCTCTTTCGCCCAGGGCACATGAAAACCTGGAGCCAGCCCTACCCCCCTCAACTTTAGCCAAATAACCCCCATTTTTCAGTGCGTAACTTGTATTATGAAGTTAATTAAGGTTGACAAGCTTAAGTAAGAAGAATTGATGCTTTTGGCATTCAAATGGGCACTGTAGGTGTGTTTCCTGTCCTCCTCTCACTGCCGACTTTTATTCCCCATTGACTTACATTGGGTTTCGTGTTTCGGGACGACCCCGACTTTTCCCTATAATCGGACGATCTTACTCGACCCGACTTTTGGAAAAGTCGGGTTTCACGAAACGAAACGCGACCCTAAAAAAACAAAAGTCGCTCAACTCTAGTGGTACCAATATTCAAAAAGGGCTCTAAAAATGAACCTGGAAATTATAGGCCAGTAAGTCTAACTTCTATTGTTGGTAAAATATTTCAAGGGTTTCTGAGGGATGTTATTCTGGATTATTTCAATGAAAATAACTGTTTAACTCCATATCAACATGGGTTTATGAGGAATCGCTCCTGTCAAACCCATCTAATAGGTTTTTATGAAGAGGTAATCTATAGACTGGACCAAGGTGAGTCATTGGACCTGGTATATCTTGATTTTTCCAAAGCGTTTGATACAATCCCACACAAGAGGTTGGTAGACAAAATGAGAATGCTGGGTCTGGGGGAAAATGTGTGTAAATGGGTAAGTAATTGGCTTAGCGATAGAAAGCAGAGGGTGGTTATAAATGGTATATTCTCTAACTGTGTCGCTGTGACCAGTGGGGTACCGCAGGGGTCGGTGTTGGGACCTATTCTCTTCATCATATTTATTAACGATCTGGTAGAAGGTTTGCACAGTAAAATATCGATATTTGCAGAAGATACAAAACTATGTAAAGCTGTCAATACAAGAGACAATAGTATTCTGCTACAGATGGATCTTGATAAGTTGGAAACTTGGGCCGAAAGGTGGCAGATGCGGTTTAACAATAATAAATAAAGCTTGTGTCCCTGTTGGAGGAAAAGTTGCAAAATCTCGAAGAGAGGTTAGCTACGTTGAAGATCATTAAGGAAGGTGAAGAGTTCTTGGACAGAGCAGAATTATCTCTTCATGTTACAGAAAGAGAAGAAATTCGAAGTGCACCTGAAGAAACAGAGGAATGGAGACATGTGACCCAGAGAAGCAGGAGGATCAGGAGGCAGTCAGCACCCATACTGCTCAGGAACCAGTACCAGGCTCTCACGCAGGAAAACGATGAAGAAATACATCAGGATAAGACTTTGCCAACAAACAGCAACCTTGTACGCCCTCAGAGTCCTCCTGGATGGAGAAAGAAAAATGTTGTGAAGAAGAAACGGAGAGTGGTGGTCATGGGGGATTCCCTGCTGAGAGGAACAGAGGCCGCTATCTGCAGACCGGATATAACTACAAGAGAAATGTGCTGTCTTCCAGGTGCAAAAATTAAAGATGTGTCTGACAGGATATCAGGACTCTTCAGACCTACAGATGACTACCCATTCCTGCTACTACATGTGGGGACAAATGACACCGCAAGAAATGACCTGGAAATCATCTGCAGAGACTTTGAAGACTTAGGCAAGAAAGTGAAAGAACTGGGAGCGCAGGTGGTCTTCTCTTCCATCCTCCCAGTGGATGGCCATGGAACAAGGAGGTGGAATAAGATTCTGCAGGTGAACAACTGGCTACGTCGATGGTGCCGTCAGCAACGATTTGGATTTCTGGATCACGGAGTGAACTACTTATACGATGGACTACTTGCTAGAGATGGGATGCACCTTACGAAGACTGGAAAGCATGTATATGGAAGTCGCCTTGCTACACTTGTAAGGAGAGCTTTAAACTAGAACAACATGGGAAGGGAAGCAAAAGACCAGAAAAAGCCATACACCTGACAAATGCTATTGAGAACTCTGCTATTAGAAGTGGAAAGGAAGAACAAAGACGAAAGAATCTAATTAATAAAAATATTGGAGAAAGAGAAACCAATCACAAACTAAAATGTTTCTATACTAATGCACAAAGCATGGGCAACAAACAAGGAGAATTGGAACTACTAACACAGGAACAGAAATATGATGTAATTGGAATCACTGAAACTTGGTGGGACAATACACATGATTGGAATACAAGACTAGAAGGATACAACTTATTTGCAAGAAACAGACTTGATAAACGAGGAGGGGGTGTCGCATTGTATGTTCGAAACGCGTATATCTGCACAGAGATTGAAGCTTCAGAGACTGGGAGTTCTGTGGAAACTGTTTGGGTAAGAATACAAGGACAGAACAATGGAAAGGACACCATTGTAGGCATTTACTACAGGCCGCCTGTGCAAGCCGAAGATATAGATGAACTCTTTATGTATCAGATGGCCAAGTTCTCCAAAAAATATGACATAGTTGTCATGGGAGATTTCAACTATCCAGACATTTGTTGGGAATCTCTCTCAGGCAAAACTAACAGGTCAAGGAAATTCTTATCCTCTCTTGCTGACAACTTTATCTTCCAAAAGGTAAGGGAGAAAACAAGGGGAACTGCTACCTTGGATCTAATCCTTATAAACAGGGAGGAAATGGTTGAGGAGGTAAAAGTGGCTGGGACCCTAGGAGGTAGCGACCATGCTATTTTAGAATTTTGGATTACTAGAGGTGGAAGACCTGTGAAGACTCAGACGTCAAGGTTAGATTTCAGAAAGGCAGATTTTAAGGGATTCAGAAAGAGAATTGGAGGGATCCAATGGCTGGATATCCTTAAAGACAAAAATGTCCAGGAAGGATGGGAAATCTTGAAAAATGAAATTCTCAAAGCACAGTTGTTAACAATTCCGAAAAGAGGGAAGAATAGGAAGCATTTAAGGAAACCAGGATGGATGAACACAGAACTTAAGCACATGCTAAAAAGGAAGAAAAAAATGTTTATAAAATGGAAAGAGGGAGGCATATCTAAAGAAGAATATAATGCTGTCTGCAGAACCTGCAGGGCACAAATCAGATTATCTAAAGCTGAAAATGAACTGAGGCTTGCAAGAGATGTCAAAAGCAATAATAAAGGATTTTGGGGATATGTCAAAAGTAAAAGAAAAGTCAAAGATGCTATAGGATTTTTACAGGATGAAAATGATGAAATGGTAAGACAGGATGTTGAGAAGGCTGAACTTTTAAATTCCTATTTTGCATCTGTTTTCTCTCAGAAAGGAAATGCAACATCAACTGTTATTCACTGTCCTATTAAGGGAATAGAAGAATCCAGGATATCTATAAACAGAAAGATAGTGAGGAAACACTTAGCTAACCTAAATGAATTCAAGTCTCCAGGTCCAGATGAATTACACCCCAGAGTACTGAAGGAGATAGCAGAAGAAATTTTTGAACCCCTCTCCATAATCTTTGAAAATTCTTGGAGAACAGGAGAAGTGCCAGAAGACTGGAGAAGAGCAAATGTTGTTCCTATCTTCAAAAAGGGGAAGAAGGTGGACCCAGGCAACTATAGGCCGGTGAGTCTGACTTCTATACCAGGAAAGATCTTTGAACAAATTATTAAACAACATGTATGTCAATACCTGGATAAGAATGAAGTGATTAAACAGAGTCAGCATGGGTTTCTAACTAATAAGTCATGTCAGACTAACTTAATTTCCTTCTATGACGGTATCACTGATTGGGTGGATCAAGGAAATGCTGTAGATATAGTATATCTTGACTTCAGCAAAGCATTTGACAAAGTCTCTCATACAATCCTTATTGAAAAAATGACTAAGTATGGAATGGACAAGGCAACTGTTAGGTGGATTCATAACTGGCTTAGTGATCGGACCCAAAGAGTGGTCGTAAATGGCTGCACATCCAGTTGGAAGAATGTCTCAAGTGGGGTACCACAGGGCTCTGTCCTGGGCCCTGTATTGTTCAACATCTTTATCAACGATTTAGATGAAGGAATTGAGGGTAAACTGATTAAATTTGCTGATGACACAAAGCTAGGAGGGATAGCTAATACTAGAGAAGAGAGAGAGAGGATTCAAAAAGATTTAAATAAACTGGAGAAGTGGGCAGCAACTAACAGAATGGTTTTTAACAGGGAGAAATGCAAAGTACTACATCTGGGCAATAAAAATGAAAAAAGCATATATAGAATGGGAGGAATAGGGCTAAGTGACAGCACATGTGAAAAAGACTTGGGTATACTAATAGATCACAGACTGAATATGAGTCAACAGTGTGATGCAGCAGCAAAAAAGGCAAATGCAATTCTAGGATGTATTAACAGAAGCATACAGTCTAGATCACGTGAAGTCATTATTTCCCTCTACTCCTCTTTGGTCAGACCTCATCTGGAATATTGTGTCCAGTTTTGGGCACCACATTTTAAAAAAGACATCAACAAACTGGAGCAAGTTCAGAAAAGAGCGACCAGAATGGTGACCGGTCTGCAAACCCTGTCTTATGAGGAAAGGTTGCAGGATTTGGGAATGTTTAGTTTGCAAAAGAGAAGACTGAGAGGAGACTTAATAGCTGTCTACAAATATCTAAAGGGCTGTCACATTGTAGAAGGATCAACTTTATTCTCATTTGCACAAGGAAAGACTAGAAGCAATGGGATGAAACTGAATGGGAAGAGACACAGATTAGATATTAGAAAAAACTTTTTGACAGTTAGAGTGATCAATGAGTGGAACAGGCTGCCACGAGAAGTGGTGAGTTCTCCTTCAATGGAAGTCTTCAAACAGAGTCTGGACAGACATCTGACTGGGATGATTTAGCGAATCCTGCTTTGAGCAGGGGGTTGGACCAGATGGCCCAGGAGGTCCCTTCCAACTCTACGATTCTATGATTCTATGATTCTATGATTCTAAATGTAAGGTTATACACATAGGAAGAAGGAATCAATATCACCATTACACACTGAACGGGAAACCACTGGGTAAATCTGACATGGAGAAGTACTTGGGGATCCTAGTTAATGATAAACTTACCTGGAGCAGACAGTTCCAAGCAGCGGCTGCCAAGGCAAACAGGATCATGGGATGCATTAAAAGAGGTCTGGATACACATGATGAGAGCATTATACTGTCTCTGTACAAATCCCTGGTTAGACCGCACATGGAGTACTATGCACAGTTTTGGGCACCGGTGCTCAGGAAGGATATAATGGAACTAGAGCGAGTACAAAGGAGGACAACAAAATTAATAAAGAGGATGGGGGAACTACAATACCCAGAAAGATTAGCAAAATTAGGATTATTTAATCTAGAAAAAAGATGACTGAGGGGCGATCTAATAACCATGTATAAGTTTATAAAGGGACAATACAAATATCTTTCTGAGGAATTGTTTATACCAAGGAATGTGACAGACACAAGGGGGTATTCTCTGCGTCTGGAGAAGAGAATGTTTTTCCACCAACATAGAAGAGTATTCTTTACTGTTAGGGCAGTGAGAATCTGGAATTCCTTGTCTGAGGAGTGGTGATGGCGAACTCAGTCGAGAGGTTCAAGAGAGGCCTGGATGTCTTCCTGGAGCGTCACAATATTGTATCTAACAGTTATTAGGTTCTTTAGAAGGACATAGATCTGGGGATTTATTCTGATGGAATATAGGCTGAACTGGATGGACAAATGTCTTTTTCGGCCTTGCTAACTATGTTATTTTATGTTACTATGTTATGTTAAGCGGGACATGAAGAGATCGCATATAGTGATGCCCAATTATTTGAGCAGCCACACTCACAAGAAGGCGACAGAGGGAAAATGTAATTAGTGTCGCAATATCTGGATGAAGATGAGACATAATTGCCAACAATTGTTGTCATTATGTCAGCAAGTTAGGAGGAGGACCAGTGTGCGGAAGAGGAAGACGATGTGGTGGATGATGAAGTCACTGACCCAACCTGGGATGGAGATATGCAGAGTGAGGACACCAGCACACAGGGTTAGGGATGCGTAGAACCACAACATACAGTAAGAGGCAGTGAGGTGGCCAGAGACACAAGGCAAGCAACTATTCCCCAGAGCACCAACATGTGTGAATTTGCCAAGCCAATGGTTAGGTGTTCCCAAGTCTGGCGCTTTTTTTAAGATAGTCCAGTTAACCCAAAAAAGGCCCTTTGCAACATCTGCCATGCTAGCGTTAGCATGGTCAGCACAACTACCAGCCTGATCAACATCAGCTCAGGCACATGCAAGCAAAGCACCCAACTGCTTGATCCAAAGGCCAGGGTCCAGAAACAGTGTCTGCAGGTGATACCACTGCCTCTTCCCCTGTTCAACGTGCACGCAAATCCCGTCCAAGATGTAGGCGAAGATACCACCCACCCTGAACGTGTTGTTGCCCACTTTCAACCACCGTAAGCAACCACGTCCACGTCCTTATGTCAGCGCAGCCTTCATTTGTCTCTACCTTAGTCCTTGGAACACAAGCATAAATAAGCAGCCAACCACCCACAGGCCGCAAAAATAAACGGCCACATTTCCAGATTGCATGCCCTGGAAATGTTGCTGTTTAGTCTTGTGGAGAAGGAACCTTTCTGCAACCTCATGGTGTCAGCTGTCCCTCGGTACTGGGTTCTCAGCTGCCACTATAAAAAACACAGAAAAAAGAAGGACCACAAATAGAGAATTGCACACCACCAATGAAAATAATACAAGGAAAAAGCTTTATTAACAACAATGTCGATTAAAAACATGTAAAAGCGAAAAAATGACAATCCCACTGTTGACCATGATCTATACAAAATACAATAGAGTCTCATGAATATTCCTCCAGCATATATAAGGAAAATTAAATTAATGACAAGGGCATCCGCAATACGGTATATCCCCATAAAAATATGTAAAATATTACAATATTACACCGTGGTACCCCACATGAATGCAATTTTAAACAGATCGCCCCAATGCTGGAGAATCAGACATATATATATATAAACATGTGGCCTTCAGGTAGAAAAAATACCATGCACAATATATCAGCCGCAATGGCTAAATACACCACTAACATGCAAGGTCTAAATATCCACAAAAGATGATATCAGGATTTGAATAAAGACTGTTGCAAATTGTCATACAAACTATACAAACCTTTTTAATACACTTTTGGACATAAATAAATTTGTACGAAATCTAACCGTTAAAAAGCATTTTTTTGCACACGAATCTGACTCTATTGCTATGAAAATCCCTGCACAAAATGAATACAATGGTCTTAATTTTTCTGAGCAAATGGCATTGAAAAATTTGAATGAACTAGACTCTACTAACATTGTGTCTAAGGATGTTTTTCAAGCAGAAAATTTATGCATAAAAAATCCGAGTTTTTATCCCATCCAATCCAGAGCAGAATGCATGGATAAGTTTCAGAGCGTTATGGAGCGTGAACTTAGAAAATTGGATGCTTCAATTAAAATTCAACAACAAAATAACAACTTGAGCTACAAACAACGAAAAGCTATTGATGAAATTAAGAAAACTACTGAAATAACAGTCAAAAGTGCAGACAAGGGCGGCTTGATTGTGATCATGGACACTGCTCTATATAGAGACCAAATGAATGTTCTACTGAGTGACAGTTCTACATATAGAAAATTGCCTCATGATCCTACAAAGGATTTTCAAAGAAAAATTTTCAAACTAATTGAAGAGGGGGCAGCATTGGGTGTTCTGACAAAGGCTCAGGTAGATTTTTTAAAAATTGATTCTCCAACTATTCCTACAATCTATGGGCTTCCTAAGGTTCATAAAAATATATCACCACCCCCTATGCGCCCAATTGTTTCAGGCATTGGGTCTCTCACGGAACACCTCAGCCAGTGGGTAGATTCTTTGCTACAGCCTCTGGTTACACGAGTGCCGGGGTTCCTGAGGGACTCAAAAGCCATATTGCATCAATTTTCTAATGTAGTTTGGAATAGTGATTTTCAGTGGATTAGCTGTGACGTTACTGCTCTTTACACCTCTATTCCTCAAGATGTTGCAATCAGAGCATTGGAATTTCACCTGCATAAATATAGTAACTATACTAATGAATTGTGTGATTATATCATGCAGGTTATTTATTTCCTAATGCTTCACAATTATTTCTTTTTTGATGGAGATTTTTTTCTACAATGCAGAGGAGTATCAATGGGCGGCAAACATTCGCCATCGGTGGCTAATCTTGTTATGTCGCACTGGGAGGAGGTAATTTTGTATTCTGACAATAATCCATTTTTGTCTAGTATTTTTTGGTATGGCAGATTCATTGATGATACACTCCTTATTTGGAGTGGTGATGTATCTGCCATACCAGAACTAATAGAATATTTCAACTTTAATGATTTCAATCTCAAATTTACATTTATGACGGATCCACATGTAATTTCGTTTCTGGATCTTAAACTAAAAGGTATTGCAGGTGCTGTCATCAGCACTGCTACATTCTGCAAGCCACTTTCTGGTAACACCATTTTACATGCATCTAGTAGCCATCCCAGGCACACTATTAAATCTATACCAGTGGGGGAGCTCACTAGAATCACTAGAAATTGCAGTGATGACAATGCCCTGAAAGGAGAAATTGAGTCATGCTGCAACAAGCTGAGCAAGAGGGGTTACTCTAATTGGTATCTTGATAGAGCAAAGAAAATTGTACAAAAGAAAAAAAGACATGATTTGTTATTGCCAAAGGTATATAATAATGATAAAAATCCAGATAAGATGGTTTGCTCTATCCAATATAGCTCTCAGTTTAACACCATTAAAGCACTCTTCTTGAAACATCTACCTATTCTGTTTGAAGATGAGGTTTTGTCTAGCATTTTATCTAACGGCTGCAGAGTGGTTGCTAAAAAAGCCAACACCTTATCAGACATAGTGTCTCCTAGCTTTTTTAGCTCTAAAACTGGATCTCGGACATGGCTACACTGCTGCGGTTTTTACCGCTGCGGTACATCCAGATGCAGAACATGTGCACATTCTAATAATGTTCATTCCTTTTTTGATGGTACTAAGTGTAATGAACATAAAATAAAACAATATATTAATTGCAATAGTAAAAATGTAGTATATGTGATTGCTTGCTCCAAATGCAACTTGAGATATGTGGGCTGCACATCTCGCATGCTCAAGACTCGCATATCTGAACATATAACTGACATCTTATCTCCTTCCAGTATTAATCGCTCCATCTCATCTGCATCCAGACACTTCATTAATGAACACCAAAGAAGTACTGAATTTTTTCGTGTCATGGGCATTGAGAGAATAACACCACATATAAGAGGTGGAGATCTGAAAAAACGTCTTCTAACACGCGAAGCATATTGGATTTTCTATCTAAATACATGCTTTCCAAATGGATTGAATGCCAGAAGAGAAATTATGTTTCATTATTGATGTTATTATAATTGTATTTATATATATATATGCACAAAAAAACTTTTAAAAAAAATTGTTTTGTTTTTTTTTTTTTATTCTTTTTTGTTTTCTTTTTTGGCTCCCCCCTCTTTTCACAAAAAATGTGTTTTACTTTGTAATGTTATTTTTTATATCTCACACTTGTTTCCCTCTCCCTTTTTTTTTTTTTTCTCCCTTCACACCATGTGTTTGTAATTTACTGGGTGTAAAGCGTATATATTGCAGTAATACCCAAGGGAAGTAGTTTTGAGAAAGAACAAGCTATTGTTCGAAACGCGTAATCTACTACTTGTTACTCATGTGAACACACCATTTTTTGCTCTGTTTTGGACTTGTTTTTAACAATAAATTGGACTTGAATTTGCAAAGCTGGACCTTTTTTCTTTTTCCTATACAAAAAGATGCCTCATATCACAGCAGATAAAAGTGCTGAATAAAGAGCTGCACAGGTAAGAGCCACAAAAGTACAGCGTTAGATAAAGTATCACACATGAGATTACATAAGGATACCAATCAAATAACCAGTGCATACAAATGGTATCAGCACTCTGATCACTGAGGCAACATATCAACCGTGGAATAGAACAATTAAGGTGCATGAAAGAGATCCATACCAAGGCACCAGTATAGTCAGGGTAACAAGTGGGAAAATAAATTATTTTCATTGGTGGTGTGCAATTCTCTATTTGTGGTCCTTCTTTTTTCTGTGTTTTCGATTGACTTATGTGACAACTTGCACCCCCGTTATTTTGACATTTACTCCACTTTAGCAGTGCGCCCTTCCTTCCTTTATCCCTCAGCTGCCACTATTTCTCCCGATGTGACATCCCCTTCGTAAACAAGCACATGTCCCATAATATCAGCCGTGCCATGAGCAACGCTGTTACTGGAAGTCCACTTAACCACGGACATTTGGACAAATGCTTGTGGCCATGGATGCTACATTTTCCTGACAGCACACAAAGTAAACATTGTGGAAGCCGGGAACCAGTTGGACCTTGGGATGGAACACGTGCTACTGACACTGAGCATTGTGGGTCCTGGTTCAATCAGGGTTGCCCCCCCCCACCTTTTATAGCAATTCCTTCACCTCTTCCTCCTCACTCTCCATCTTAGAAAGGTCAACATCAGTCGCAAGCCGAAAGCACTGCAGCACTGTCTTGGCCAAATGGAAACAAGCGCTGCTGAGCTAATCTGCTTAACCAAATTACTGGTTAGCAAAAAAGAAGTCACTGATAAAATGAAGTACCATAAGTTATTTTCTGGGAGAAGTGACTATATTTCGGTGGATGAAATGATAAAGCAATTAAGGCTTTGTTAGTGAGGAATGCTGGGGTATAAGGACATGACATCACTCGTGACCCAATAATTGTCAGATGACCACTGCATGTGTAGGGATGTGGACTGTCTTACACTGTTCCTGCCTCTAAAGATGAGTAACGGTGATGTGATCCACGCTACTGCGATAAAGCAATCCTTTCTTCACAAAGAACTGTTTTCGCTGTCTCCACAGACAGAGTAATTGAGGGTCTGCATCGCCTCTGCAACATCTACCGGGAGGTTTTCCCACGATGAGTAATTCCCAAATTTCTGCTAACACTCGACTTTCCGTCTGTACTTGTATCCATGTAGTTTCCAGTAGCGGAGAGTCTGGACTGGCTTACGGAGATTGAAATATATATGAAGATTTAAAAGTACCAAAACACTGTATACTGTTGTACGCTTCGACTACCTTTCCCTTTTTCTACTTTTTAAATTCTGGTGTGATATATAGAGAGCCTGTGAGTGTCTGTGTCTGACTCCGGAAGTATAGACGGAAATTTACAATTACCCCTAGACTGGATACACCTGGTATGTGCAGTACATTTGTTCAAAATTTTTTATTACAGTATCATCCATAGTGAGTGAGCGGGTGTGGTTTACGCCATCTATATATACGGTGAATCGGAGATACCAATTTTTCCCCTATACTCGATACAGCTTGTATCTTGTTATACAGTACCTATGTTCGACATTTAGTATTAGGCCGGAGTCACACTAGCGATTAAATCAGACGAATGCAATGCGATAAAAAATCGCATTGCATTCGTCCCAATGTTATTCTATGGTGCTGCTCCCATCATGCGTTCTTTTATCGGATCCGTTCCTCAGACCGAGACAATCGCAGCATGCTGCGATTGTCACCGATTTTCGGATCGGATTCGCCAATGCAAGTCTATGGATGCGATTAAAAATCGCATTGAAAACGCACCACACGTGTGACTTGCGATTAAATCGCAAGACTTCTCCAGGTCAACAGGAAAGAGTATCAGGCATTGGCATTGGATGTCAATTTGATGCTTAGATGCGAATAAAATCGGTTCATCGCTGGAAAATGGGATGTCAGACGGATCCTTGGACAATTTTGTACCGTTAAAATCGGACCGATTTTTTAATGGTTGTGTGTGACTCCAGCCTTACAGTCAAATCCATACTGAGTAAGCGTCTGAGAGTGACTACGCGACTATGTATACGGAGATTTCAATTGTACCCTATAATATATATACTTGCTATCTTGTTATCCAGTACCTTTTTGACAACATTTTTTATTATGGTCAAACCCAGACTGAATGAGCGTCAGAGGGTGACTCCGGAAATATATACAGAGATTTCAAATTTGGCCAACACTGTATACAGCTGTACGCTTCTGATACAGTAACCTTTTTAGCTATTTAGATTCTGGTGTAATCCATAATGAGCCTGTGAACGTCTGTCTGTTACTCCGGAAATATACTTGGAGCTTTAAGATTACCCCAACACTGTATACAGCTGTACGCTTGCGTTACATTACCCATGTACAGCTTTTCATATTCTTGTGTAATCCATACTGGGCCTGAGAGCGTTTGTGTCTGCCTCCTGAAATGTATACGGAGATTCAGAATGTTTACACTATACTATATATACAGTACCTTGCATCTGGTGATACTGTACCCTTTTTCAACTTTTTTATTGGGTAATCCATACTGAGACTGTGAGCGTCTGTGTATGACTCATGAAATATATATGGAGATTTACTGTTATCCTTAGACTGTGTAGAGCTGTAAGCTTCTGATACAGTACCATATATCTGCTGGTATTTTGGGTCCATTTTTCAAAACATGAGGAAGTATGGTGGAAGAGGACGCGGACGTGGGCGTGGGGGGCCATCTGGTACTGATGGTGGTGGTGCATCTGCTGGTAGTGCCAAAAACACAATAGCAACTAAGGCACGAGGTGTTGAGCCTGCATCATGGTGTAGCTCTGGAAGGCCTGTAAGGCTCCCTTTTCTGGGAGTAGGTGGACTGCTTTTAAAGCCGGAGCGGCAGGAACTGTTTTTGGCTTACATTGCTGAAACAGCCTCCAGCTCTATCGCCTCCTCTTCTGAAGTTTAAAAAAATGCAAGCACTGAGTCGTCAGTGAAAGGCTTCTGGTCAGGAGCAACCCCTTTCCTTGTGTCTTTCACCCACACCAAAAGTGAAGGATGCGGCAGCACTCACTTCAGATTACTCCATGGAGCTCTTTTCACATACCATGCCTGGGTTAATTAAAAATGGGGCCCATCATATACTGGAGCATTCCAAATGGGGACATCAGACACTGGAGCAGCATTTACGGGGCCCATTATACACTGGAGCATTAGAAATGGGGCCCATTATATATGGAGCATTATTAGGGCCCATCATACACTGGAGCATCATTCATGAGGCCCATCATATACTGGAGCATTCCAAATGGGGGACATCAGACACTGGAGCAGCATTTACGCGGCCCATTATACACTGGAGCATTACAAATGGGGCCCATTATATATGGAGCATTATTTGGGCCCATAACACACTGTAGCATCATCCATAGGGACCATCATATACTGTAGCATTAGGTGGAGCTCATCATATACTGTATGGAACATTATATGTGACCAATTATTCTGTATGGAGAAATATATGGGGCTTATTCTGTATGGTGCACAATGTGGTGGCCATAATACTGTATGGAGTAATATACTGTCCTGTTTTTGAGCTGTTGTACAATTTAAAATTGATCAGTCATGTCATGTAAGCAGTGAAGTATTTTTCATTGTACTATACCTATATTTCTGTGCCGTATCAGAGCATCATGAGTTGTGGTATGTGTTAAATGGGCGCACTGACACTCTTTGGCCCAGGGCACACGAAAACCTGGAGCCAGCCCTACCCCCCCACAACTTTAGCCAAATAACCCCCAGTTTTCAATGCGTAACTATTATTATGAAGCAAATTATGGTTGACAAGCTTCAGTAATAAGAATTGATGTTTTTGGCATTGAAATGGGCACTATAGGTGTGTTTCCTGTCCTCCACTCACTGCCGACTTTGCTTCCTCATTGACTTGCATTGGGTTTCGTATTTCAGTCGGACCCCGTCTTTTCCCTATAGTTGGCCGATTTCGTTCGACCCGACTTTTGTGAAAGTCGGGTTTCATGAAACCCGACTCGAACCAAAAAAAGGCAAAGTCGCTCATCTCTAGTCCTAGCTTCATCATAATTGTTTGGCCCTTCAGACCTGTCTTGCTTCCTTATTCAACTCTGATACAGCCCCTTGGGCTAATTTTTGGAGACACTATGGCTATGCCTGGACAATGGGCACTGCCACCTCTATGCTAGTAGTCCTGGCTTTATCATAATTGTTTGGCCCTTCAGACCTGTCTTGCTTCCTTCATCAACCATGATACAGCCCCTAGGGCTAATGTTTGGAGACACTAAGGCTATGCCTGGACACTGGGCACTGCCACCTCTATGCTAGTAGTCCTAGCTTCATCATAATTGTTTGGCCCTTCAGACCTGTCTTGCTTCCTTCATCAACCATGATACAGCCCCTAGGGCTAATGTTTGGAGACACTATGGCTATGCCTGGACACTGGGCACTGCCACCTCTATGCTAGTAGTCCTAGCTTCATCATAATTGTTTGGCCCTTCAGACCTGTCTTGCTTCCTTCATCAACCAGGATACAGCCCCTAGGGCTAATGTTTTGAAGACACTATATCTATGCCTACACATTGGGCAGTGGCACAACAAGGACAGTAGTCCAAGCTTTATAATTGTGAATCTCTTGTGATGATGATGATGATGATGATGGGTGGCTTCTTCCTGCGTTAACCATAACACAGCCCCTAGGGCAGATTGCTCTCCTTACACCACTTACACACTTAGCTGTCACAAGATCGCCTCCATCATCAGTCGCTCTTACGGCACTTCTGATATATCACTGGCACTGCGTAAGTAGCGTGCGAGTCCCGCTCTTCCGGCAAAAAACCACAGGACTTCAAATAGTGTTTGTACATTCTAGTGAAGCAGTGGTGTAAAACTACTTGTGCAGCCCCTGACCAGGTGCCCCCATGTTATATACATTTGTTTACAGCATACAATTTTTAACATTTACACCTTTTCCTCAGCCCCCAGACCGCTTTGTAGGGTCCAGCAGACAATTACTTGCATTTTCCATTGACCATCATTGGACTCGCTATTCGTACCGAATACCCGAGTATTACGGTATAATCGGTACGAGTATAGCGAGTCCGAATACTTCAGTACTCGCTCATCCTTACCTGGTTATCCAGAGCTCATGAATGTTCAAGACTACACGGCGAGTTTAGTTTACTAGTCTTCTAGTGATAAACTGCTGCTGACAAAACAATGATTTTATCAAAACTGCATTTACCAGCCCAGTAAGCGACACATCACTGAAATCAGTGTCTCTATATCTATATTATGCTACTTTCAGATTAGGTGTAAAAAAACAGATTCCCTTTAAGTAATACATTCATACAGCACACACATCAAAGAGCACAAACTGAACAAACACAGCGTACATATCAGACATATCACACAAGCACAGCTCATACATCACATACAAAGTGCACATATCAGTCATTTTGTATAAGCAGAGCGCATACATTACAAGCACAGCATATACATCACACAATCAGAGCCCACATGCTAAACACATCACAGAAGCACAGTGGAATTCTCCTATAAGCTCGGTACATACACCACACAAGTACAGTATATATGTCACACAATCATAGTGCACATGATACACAAGCAGAGTGCACATAGGAGACAAAGGAATGAATGAATTGAGCGGTCTTTAGGGAGTGCTGAGGACAAAGCCACGGAGGGTGAGCTGTTCAGGAAAGCAATGTATCTGACGCAGCACCAGCTGTGAGCCCTCTGGGAGGGCTGGACTGTACAGGGTGCAAATGAACACGGTCAGAGGAGCGCCAAGGACTATTGCAAAAAAGTACCTTTATTCCACAACGCATTTCGATGGCTAGACGCCGTCTTCATCAGGTGGCCACCCCATAGGAGACAAATGAAACATCACACATTGCACACATCAGATAAGCACAGAATATACATTGGACACCTATATTAGGCAAGCACATTTATTAATGTAGAAACCACATTATAAACATATGAGTAAAGATCCAATCACACTATCATAAATCCCACATCTAGTGCTGACCCCAACAACCTAAGTTCCGAAGATGAATAACTCTGCCTATTTTAAGCCCAATCCCACTTTAGTTGACCTGTAAACTTCCCAGATCCATGGGCTTCTTATAATGTACTGGGCAAGGTCTAGGTATTCCATATAGGACACCCCCCTCCCCTCTGAGCCCCTATGCAGCTGCACTGATTGAATAGGCTATCTGTCCGCCCCCGAGTCAGATTTCAGGACATGTCTTCTTACAATGTCTCCCGCTTTCTTTCCTAGAAAAAATTTGATTACTGATTAGTGATCTGTCACTCTTTTTGACAAACCATGTGCACATTTACCAGTATTTCCTTTCCATATAGTGCAATGCAAAATGAGTCATATTCCAAGAAGATTAGTTCTCTTTCTTAAAACACTTGATGCTGTCCAGGCAGGTTCTAGAAAGATGACATACGAAACAAAAGGAGCTACACATTAGACTAAAATACAGTGAGATGCCCCAATTTACGAGATGATATTGCGGAGACCACCCTGTATCCTGGTTGCCTGCAGTCATTGTCTTATTATTAGTCTTTACCTGTGCAAAGATATGCATTCATCTCTGAACCCAGTCCTGTAAATAAGCAATAAAGTTCTGTTGGAATGTTATAACATTTCTGCATTATAGAAACGGTGGAAATGGCTGATGCTTGGTAGTAGCAGAGGAGAAGGGTATTGTTTCACATTGTAAAAAGGCTAAAACCAGAACTATGTTAAAGTAACACACTACATGCTAGATGAGGATGCTAGAAACGCACCCAGCCATCTATTTGTTGCCATTTTATACATGCCAACACTACACGCTCCCTTAAAGTGGTTGTCCAGGTTTCGGTCAAAGGTCTACAGTTACTGTTGTCATGAGTCGCTGGAATTCCCCATTCAGGTGAGTAGATACTGTACATAACTACATGCATGCAATTTTCATACTTACAGTCACTTGTCAACTAGACTCGTCTGGCTTCTCTCCAATGGTAATACCGCCAGACAATGTAGAGTAGCTGCTATGGTGCCTATAAGTCAGGCGGTCCAGGTTTCGCATTGTCCCCTACCTCCACTTGGCCTCTCAAGTTTAGCGATATCTGCATCCTGAGAATTGTTTCAATAAACTGTAAAATCAACTACAATGTAGCACAATGCTGCCCATGCTCAATAGATAAGTGTCAGCATTCGCCTGAGAGCTATCTCTCCCGACTCCCCATACACAGGAGTGTTGTGAAAAAAATTGAAGCATTGAATAAGTCTGGTCCTCTCTATGGACCAGACTAGAGTATGTTAATTGCTGTCAGCCAGTGTGCTTGTCCACATTTTGGATCAGCACAGATGGCAGCACATATAGCTGGTCATATTCACAACTTGCAGATGTGATTGGCTGCTAGCAAAGAGCTGCTAGTGTTAATAATATTTTTTTTTTATAATACAGAATGATATAACACAGAGAAGATGAGAGCCTGCATATATTCAGTGGGTGCTCTAGCACCCTAACCCATCCCTTCCAAAAGGTATACCATTTGTGTGAACTGGTGATATATAGCCACAATAACCTATGTTGAAACAACCATAATTATTGCCCAATACATAAGTAAATGAGATAGTAAAAGAAAAAAAATAGCAAAAATCATTACAATGTAGCCATAGGGCATCTGAGTGCAATCACATAAATTCAAGCATGACACCTTACAACCAGTGGCATACATATAAATCACGGGATCACATATCAAAAGTCCCCACAAAGTGTCAGGGCACATATACAATATGATTGTTACAGTACTCTTGCAGGATTTCTCAGGCAAAGGGGCTCCTTCGCTATCCCATACACTAGGGGACGCCCTAGTCTATACCTGCCCCCCAGATTATTCGGAAGGTGGAGACGTGCCTTGCTATGCTCCTGATTTACATTTATCTGTTCCCTCCTCCCACCCAAGATGATGTGAGGCTGAACTGTATAAGATAACACTGAGGATGAGGATGAACACACAAACAAACTCCATGCAGACATAACCAGACCAACTCTCCATGCGCCAACTTCAAACACCGAACAACTCCTCCAACTCCAAACCAGGCAGAATGACCTATCACTTGTAGCCATGGATGAACCTGAAGTGTAAAGTTCGGAGTCTGTACTGAGCACATAGTGTTTGGGCACAGATCCTGGACACGGACTTCTCCAGGAAGTCCGTGTTACTGTTTGGGTTCGGCACCCTGAACAGTGGGTGTTTTCCAACCTGTGATCTGCATAACAGCACAAGAAACAATGGTGGCTCTGATTGGCAGTAAGATCATTACCGCTGGTCAGAGAGTTGCAGTTCCCATAATGTCAGATGAGCCAGCAGCTGTGACCGACGAGAAAAAGGTTACCTCCAATCACACGTATCGTCTGATGAGAGAGTATTACTCCCATTAGCCTACAACAGCTGTCATTTATTACAGTGGAAGTATTCATCAGTTAACGCCTGTGCTAAAAATAAATACATTTTTTTAAAAAATGTCATGTGACGATTGAAGCTGAAAACCAGGACACAAAGAGGTGCTGCGAGCGCAGCTTCTGTGATGAGCGATGACATCATATAGGTCACCACCGGTCACTGAAGGTGCATTCCCAGGTTCACTTCACTGTGAGCTAAGACAATGAACTGCGGTGAACTCAATGAGATCACCATGAGTGCCATGAGAAAGTTCTCGCAGTGATCTCATTGAGGTCACCACAGTTCATCATCCTGGCTCACAGTGAAATGTCGGTGGGAATGTACATTCAGTGATTGGTGGATACCTCTACGACATCACCGCTCGTCACTGAAGCTGTGCTTGCAGCATCTCATTGTGTCCTTGTTTTCAGTCTGGATGGTCACATCATGGCATCATTCAGATTGTAAATCAGATATCGCACAGATAGATTGCGACATGGGACAGTATTGTTAACCTTCCCTTCGGACAGATGAAGGATATTGTTGTTAATTATTTATTTTATTTTTTAACAGAGGAAAAGGGCATAAGGTGAGTATAATGATTTTTTTCTGTCTTTTACAGGGGATAATGGCTTTAATGGAATAGGCATAAGGTGAGTATAACTTTGTTTTTATTTTTAAATAAATGTGTAAAACAAATTGTTGATTTTTATTTCAAATAAATGAATTTATTCATGCTATGTGTTTATTTCCCAACTTACCATAGGGTTAGTAATGGGGGATTCTTATAGATGCCTCTCCATTACTAATCCTTGGGCTTGATGTCACCTGACAATACAAAGGTGACATCAACCCCACAAATATTACCCTACTTGCCACCATTACAGAGCAAGTAGAAAGAGCTTTGCTATTTCTGGGATGGCTAAAGGCATATGTTCTTAGCCTGGAAGGAGGGCTAATTTCCCTTGTCCATTTCCTGGCTATTAATATCAGTTCACAGCTGTCTCTTTAACCTTTGCTGGTTTCAAAAAATGGGGGAACCTATGTCATTTTTTTTCCTGGGGTCCTCCCATAAAATAATCAGAAAAGGCTAACCAAAAAGCTGTGAGCTCATATTAATAGCCTGGGAACCTTTACGGATATTGCCTTCCCTCCCAGAATATTAAAATCAGCCCTCGGCTTTCCCCCTGCTGCTTATGAAAATTATGGAAGACCCCACGCCAGGTTTTTTTCCAAATTTTCTTAAATGTATTTACAAGAACAGTAATATCACATTATAGCAACTTTTTCTCTTGCTTTTCAAGTGCCAGTGCCGTACTAGTGAAGGCCCGTGAGTCCAGGACTCGGCACTCCGGCATTCAACAATCCGGCACTGGACCTATCATGAGACCCTGTAGCTTGAACTCAGGAAATCTTCAGATTACCAGAGTTCACAGCCACCATGTCTCCCGTCAGCTGCGAGGCCCAGAAATCTCATGGGAAACTTTGTGTGACATTTCAAGGTTACTGGAGTTTGCAGCTGCTGGAACACCTGGAGCTTGCAAAGAAAGGTAACCTTGGTTGTGTATTTTACTGTACTTGTTAATAAATTAAAAAAATAAATTAAAATAAATGATGATAACATTCTGGGAAGTAGGGCAATATGCCTAAGGGTTCCCAGTCTATAAATATCAACTCACAGCTATTTGGTTAGCCTTTACTGGTTATTTTATGGTTGTCAAAATGGGGGGGAACCTCACGCTGTTTTTGTAAATTATTCTTGACAACCAGCCATTATAAAACTGACAGTTGAGGGTTGAAGCCGATAACACATCCAACACTTTTACTGACTCCAGACCAGTAGGGGGAGCTCAAAACCTGGTTTCAGAGGAGCATCTCTATTAGTTCTGGCCTGGAGGCGGGGTCAGTCAGTGTCTCAGACAGAGAGACAGAGTCTGAGTGAAGAGAGGAGAGAGAAGTGAAAGAGAACCTGGGGAATGGAGCTGTGACTAAGCTCACCCCAGAGTACTGTACAGCACTAGAAGCCGGATGCTGGAGTCTGTGGCTGATGGGTACAACAGTCCCAGAAGCTAAATCTGGAGGGCATGTAAGAGGGTGAACTGTGATTACACCAAGAGAGCACTAGGGCCCTGTGGTGTGTGCCTGCTGCAGCTAAGAGTAGGTACTGCGAGTCCCCGGGAGTCTGTGTGTGCTGGGGGTGGGACCTAGTGTCGGCTGTCTAGAGCTGTAAGGGAAGCTTCCAGAAGAGAAGAGAGACTGCCCTGAGAGACACTGTGTGTGTAAGACCAAAGAGATTGAATGCTGTAAGAGACTGCACACTGCAACCCTTCATCTTGGGAGCCTGAGACCCTGCTGTGTAACAAAGACTGAGCGTTCCTGAGAGCTGTGTGACTGTGGAGCTCAGTGGAGTCCCTGTTGTGATGAGCTGAGAAGCAATATTGGACAGACATTTTATACAGAAACAGGCATATTGCTTCCAGGAGAATTCGTGAGGACTAAAGGAGGTGGCATCTTGAGGCCAGACAACTATAAGTCCCCGGCGTTTGGGCTCAGAACCGGCTGACAAGACGAGGAACCTTGTGTTGCTGCAACTGATTGGGGCGCTGAAGATTTGGGACTGGCTGCAGCCTATGCAATCTATATGCCTGAAAGGAGACTCACCTCAGGTTAAAGGTACCATAGTCATAGATACCCGGGTATCCCTAGTTGAAGCGCTTAAAGACCTTTGTATTATATTTATATGTATTGTTATTGTAGGTTGGTGTAGGTTATACTCAGTGTGCCATTCCAGGGGGCCCCTTGATATCACTACATTCGATTTATACCTCTTCTCTGATTACCTGAATTGACCTTTCTGATAGGTAAATTTATTTCAAATCCCTGTGTAATACACTCTTCAGGGAACCTTGGATTGGCATAGTGATTTCAGCTCTGAGTGAGTGTACTGTATAAGGGTATTCAATTTGTTTCTTCCATATACTGAGTTCTACTTTATCTGCTGTTTGAGTAATGACTCTTTTGGGATTTCTGCCTCAGTCTCGGTTTGTGACCCACTGGATCTTATTTGGACCTCCGGTCATTACAGGCAGAGTATTGCAGGTCCAGAAAACACCAGAAGGCACAGCAGCTGACCAGAGCCCGGAGCCGCCATAAAGGAGCGACACCTGCAATAGGTTCAAGCTGCCTACCATACGGGCAAGTACATCAGAACAATGAGGAACAGAGAGGACTGAGCATAGCTTTAGGCAGAAAGGACCTCAGAGGACAGCCCAGTAAG
Organism: Dendrobates tinctorius; assembly: GCF_039654945.1. Lineage (NCBI taxonomy): Eukaryota > Metazoa > Chordata > Amphibia > Anura > Dendrobatidae > Dendrobates > Dendrobates tinctorius. The sequence continues at coordinate 23,936,703 of NW_027361827.1, read as the reverse complement.
GAGGCTTTAAAACCCATCTGGCTTAGTGGATCCCAAGTTGCTTCCAGGTTCTCCGGACCTCCATTGTCATCTGTAACTAGTGTCCCGGCCTGCACTTCAAATCATGAGTAAAAGTGTGGAAACTGCACCTTGCTGAGTCCTCCAACTTATTTACTGCGTCACCTACCTTGCACCACAACCACCATCATCATCTTTTACATCTATAACTGCCCTGGGGCCTAGCTCTGCCCGTGGAGAGCTGTAACAACTCTGCTGCATCACAATCAGCCCCAGTGGTCCTTTTAAGCAGCGTCAGCTATCACCTTTATTGCCTAACACCACAGGTGGTATCACAAATTAATCCCCTATAAACTTTATTTCCCCCTTTAATCATCATTTTTCATTGGCTTTTCAGTGCCACGTACCTGGTCGCTGCTGCCGTGACACATCCCATTAAAAACCGGCCCATTACTGAGTATCCTCATGGCCCTGCAAGAGGCCTCGACACGGAAAATCTGGAGAAGCTTCATCGATCTTGTCTGCGGAGAAGCCGCTTGCAATGGTAACAACACCCAGGGCCTGGCGGTTCACTGGGGGAAAAAGAAACTGTCCAATCCGGGTGGAGACCCAGCAGCGGCCGCAGCTGCAGCCCCACGATGCAGCCAGATCCAGCGGTGGCCACAGCCCCCATGATGCAGCCAGATCCAGCGGCCCCCGCAGCCCCCATGGTACAGCCAGATTTAGCGGCGGCCGCAGCCCTCATTGTCTGACCGGATCCAGCGGCTGCCGCAGCTACAGACTCCATAATGCCACTATCAATGCTATACATACTGCGAGCAGCCAGGTTTCCGCAGTATTCAGGGGAGTCACACACCCTGAGTGATTTCAAGGAGAGACTATGTAGTTTGTTTAAAGTGTACCCCCTGTCTGAGAGTCAAAAAGTCAGCATCCTCACAGGCCAGTTAACCAGTGCTGCCCAGAGGGAAGTAAATTCCTGGACAGACACTGATAAAATAACTGTCAAACAAATCTTGGCCAAGCTGAAGGACACCTTTGATACTCGCCTGCAGCAGAGATAAAAATGAGATTCTTTGGTTCAGCCATAGGGTACAGGACAATATATGGGACTATGCTCTTAACCTTCAGGAAGCACTATGGGCTGTAAAGCAGGTTGACCCTGACAGCGTGCAAGACGAAGATAGGTTGCTAATGGAACAATGTATAGAAGGACTCCTGTCTAACAATCAAAGGACACAGCTGCGCATAATGGCCCCACAAAATCCTGAACTGGACTTTTTAAGGATAGGGCCATTCGGGTGCTGCATGAACCAAATCTTAGAGGCACAGTCCCCCTTAGGCGTGCAGCCATTACATACCAACAGGGGGCAGCATACTTTCCTCTGACCCCCATTGAGGCCAACACGCCAACCCAAGATAACGACTCTCCTGCAGGCCAACATTTCCAGGTCCAGGAGCTGACCAAAAGTGTGGCTGCACTAACACAAACTGTGTAGTCCATGCAAGAGGCCCCAAAGAAGAAGACTCAGCTTGCCTTCAGTCTGGATAACATCCTGTGGCAACGGCAGAGGAAAATCCCACTGACCAGAGGGAGAGACAGCGATCATTACAACGAGGACAGACACCCCATCTGTCGCCACTGCGACAAGACTGGGCACATTGCATGATTCTGTAATTTAAACGATCTGGGCCAACCCCGAGAAGACGTCCAGGCCCACAAAACTGGCGAGACAAGTACGTGGGAGGATGGCCGGTCCTGCCCATCGTGATTGATGGCTTCCCTATGAGCACCTTACTGGACACCGGCTCCCAGGTGACAACAATGCGATATGTCCTCTTTAAGCGGTACTGGCCTCATTCAGACATTACTCGCCGCCCAGATGAACACCTTGCCATCTTTGCCAATAATGGTTAGCCCTTGCCTCAGGTGGGGTATAAAGAGGTCACCATTAAGATTGGAAGAGTAGAACCGCAGTCGCAAGGTTTGATTATAGTTGATATCTACAAACGAGAATGCCATGCTATGATTACTTTAGGCAACAATGTAATAGAAAATTGTCTTGGAGAAATTATTGTTTTGTTGCAACAGGTAGCTGAGACCGCCAGATCCAGTCAGCAGCAAGTCCTGCAAAAGGAGATCAGAGCACTGAAGCAGAGACAACAGGTAGAGCTGTCTGGTGGAGAAGTCGGCAGTGTCAGAGTGATTGTTCCACTCCCCATTGTAGTACCCCCAAGGAGTGAAATGTTAATATGGTGTCAGGCAGCAATAGGCCTCAGGGGTCAAGATTCCAGGTTCTGGTAGATCCAGTGTATTCTGATAGTAGACTCACTGTCCTGACAGCTGGGGGGTAGTCAATGTCCACAAGGGGAGGGTACCAATACGCATCTTGAATTGTGGGGAGAGAGAGGTCCAATTACCCCGGTATGCCACCCTTGCTAAGCTGTTCACTGTCAGTAACAATGCCATAGAGGCAACAGTTCCATTCTACGTCTAACCAGGTGGAGGACAATGGCTCTGAGGGGTAGCTGGAGGATTAGTGTTGGCAGCTACCTGTAGGAACTGACTCCACCCCTTCGCACCAAAAGCATGGGGCCTACCAGGTGGCTTGAGAGTATGAGCGGGTCTTCAGCAAACATCCTCTAGACTTTGGGCAGGGAAAAGGGGTCCAACACCATGTCCCCGCTGGAGATTATCTGCCCATTAAAGAGAGGTTCTGGCCTGTAACCCCAGCACACTATCAACGTGCCAAGGATATGTTACGGGAGATGAAGGAGGCTGGGGTAATCAGAGATAGTTGTAGCCCCTGGGCAGCTCCATTAGTCCTCGTTAAAAAAAAAGATGGTGCCATGAGAATGTGTGTTGACTATAGGCGGATTAACAAGATTACACTTAAAGACGCCTACCCGCTACCTAGATTCGAGGAATCATTGGCTGCATTGAGAGGTGCTAACTATTTCTCTACTCTAGATCTCACCAGTGGGTATTGGCAGGTTCCTTTGGCAGAAGCAGACAGAGAGAAGACAGCGTTTACAACACCAATGGGCCTTTGCGAGCTTAACTATATGCCATTCGGGCTCAGCAGTGCATCAGGGACATTTCAATGGTTAATAGAATGCTTCCTAGTACTTAAAAACTTTGAAACCGTTCTGCTGTACCTGGATAATATCATCGTCTTTTCCAAAACCTATGAAGACCACGTGAAGCAGCTGGCCGAGACATTCAAAGCCCTGTCCAACTTTGGCTTGAAAGTAAAGCCATCCAAATGCCACCTTTTGAAACCCAAGGTGCAGTGCCTAGGCATATGGTGAGTGTGGAAGGTGTGGCACAAAACCCTGACAAAGTCACCGTTACCCGGAACTGGCAAAGACCTAGCAACATTCATGATGTACGGCAGTTCCTAGGGTTGGTGGGCTACTACTGGAGATTCATGAAGGGCTTCACCAAGATAGCCACACCTCTGTAAGACCTGCTAGTGGGCCAATCCAAAAAGGCCAAGAACAAGAGTCCGCCATTCGAGTGGAACCACAGGATAGAAGTATCCTTCACTTGGTTGAAATTGGCTCTCACGGGAGATCAAGTCCTGACCTCTCCTGACTATGACCAACCATTTATACTTTACACGGATGGCAGCAACGTGGGATTAGGAGCCGTGCTGTCACAAATCCAAAAACGCAGAGAGAGAGTGATTGCCTAGGCCAACATGAAGCTTCTTCCCATGGAAAGGAACCCCGACAACTATAGCTCCTTTAAGCTGGAGTTCCTCGCCACAGTCTGGGTGGTAACGGAATGCTTTAAGCACTGCCTGGCTTCAGCGAAGTTTACCATCTACACGGACAATAATCCGCTAACCCATCCAGGAGAAGGGCAAGCTGTTCATCTATGAGGGTAAGCTGTGTCAGGTGAACATCAACTTGCACACACACGAACTGGTCTGACAGGTGGTAGTCCCGAAGCGGGATGCGCCTATGGTCTTGGAAGTGTACAACCATGGAGCAGGACATTTCAGGTGGAAGATGTTGGAGGTCCTACAAGGGGATGAGAAAGCGCCCTGTGTGAGTGCAAAACGCACGTCGGGGGTCGCCTACTGGACCTGGCTACCTGTGCACCAGCTGGTAAGCAGCCCCTTTCTATTTTATATGCATCCATCATGGGTTTAGGGATTACTCCAGTGGGCATCAACTTACCACCATTACTGGAAGCATTACATTTTGCTTAGGCAGGATAACCCTCTCCTATTGTTTATGTGCCCATTTTGGCCGGTATACGCACTGCTTTTAGGCATTCCTGCATGACATCTTTTAGATTTTACTGCATTATGTGTGCTGCTGTCATTGTGGCTTTTTTGGTGCACGGTTTCCCATTCTTCCCCCCTCCCGATCTGTTCTGTCTGCGTCTCATGATTTTTGCAATTTTTTTCTATTGATACGTTATTTGTCTGTGCATGTGCTAAATAATACATTTTGTAATTTTATATTTACTTTCGAATCCATTACTCCTTTTTTCTCCTTTGCTTCAAAGTGCAAGAATGTGTAGAGAAAAGTTTGTCCCAGGCAAGACAGAGGAAGGAAAGAAATTACAATCAGCACCCCCCTGTAGTTCCCTTGTCACCTGGGGAACATGTACTCAAAAGGAAGAGACAAGTGCACAAACTAGATGATCGGAGGGAGGCTGAGCCATACACCGTTTTATCTTGGTAACACCAAGGTGTGCCTAATCAGTAAGGATGGAGGAGAAACCTCAGTGGCAGTGTCAAGAGATTATCTAAAACCGTGCCCTGACCAACTAAAGGAATGGATTGAAGACCCAGACATTCCTCAGCCCATGGAAGAGGTGGAGAAAAAGATCAGCACAGTACTCGGAGAGTTCCCTCCAGGTTAGACAAGAGTGAACCAGGCCATAGTTGTGCCCGTCTTGACCTTTCCCCAGCCAGTAGTGCCAAAAGGAGATACCAGTCAAGACCAGCGGCCTCAAGCAGCAGATACCACACCAGTAGAGGAGCTAGAAAATTTAACCCCTGCCAGTGGTGAATCTGTCATGCCCACGGTGACCATCAGGAGACGTAGAAAATCAGGTATACCTGTGCTACGCAGAGTCACCTGTAGCGTAGCTGAAAAAGAGCGCACTACACCAGTAGTAGCAAGCACAGTGAATCCGGTTAGGTCACCAGCAATACCAGTGCTACGAAAGTCTACCCGTAGTACCCAAGGTCCAACCCCCATAAGGTTCTGCATGTAAGTAAAGTGCGTAATGAAGATATGTAAATATGTAATGTAATATGTAACCGTTAAGCATATGAGCCTACAGAGACTTACTGTATGAACTTTTAAAATGTTCATAATAACAATTGGGCCACAAGACTATGTGTGACCAGGAACTTACTTGTATATAGTTAACAACATGGCTCAGGAATGAACAATGGACAATGATGCTTGGACTAATCGTCACCAGGACTATTTTAGAGCTTTGAGTTTTTGTAATTCTTATTTCTGAAATTTTGCAAATGATTATTATTGTTCACTTATGTATTGTTTTGTTTCCTCAGTCTGGGAGTACTGAATTTCACTAGGGGGAATGTGGCACCCCAGGAGTCCAGTTGCCAGAATGGCATTGCCTCCCTCACAGGGGGGTGATGAAATGTCTGGAAGCAAGGAGGGGTTCCCTGACCAGATAATACTTACATCTAACACTTTTCCTGACTCTAGACCAGAAGGGGGGAGCTCTAAACCCTGCTTCAGGGTAGCTTCTCTATTAGTTCTGGACTGGAGGCAGGGTCAGTCAGTCAGTGTCTGGGACTGAGAGAGACAGAGTCTGAGTGAAGAGAGGAGAGAGGAGAAGTGAAGGAGAACCTGGGGAGTGGAGCTGTGACCAAGCTCACCCCAGAGTACAGCGCTAGAAGCCAGACGCCGAAGTCCGTGGCTGATGGCTACACCAGTCCCATCAGCTAAATCTGGAGAGCAGGGGATTGCAGGTCTCCTGGACAGACACCCGAAGGCACAGCAGCAGACCAGAGCTCAGAGCCGCCATGAAGGAGCGACAAATGCAATAGGCTCAAGCAGCCTGCCATACAGGCAAGTACTTCAGAACAATAAGGAAAAGAGGACTGAGCATAGCTTTAGGTAGCAAGGACCTCAGAGGACAGCGCAGTAAGGAGGCCTTAAAACCCATCTGGCTTAGTGGATCCTAAGTTGCTTCCAGGCTCTCCGGACCTCCATTGTCATCTGTAACTAGTGCCCCGGCCTGCACTTCAAACCATGAGCAAAAGTGTAGAAACTGCACCCTGCTGTATCTTTCAAGTTATTTACTGCGTCACCTGCCTTGCACCACAACCAACATCATCATCTTTTACATATATAACTGCCCTGGAGCCTAGCTATGCCTATGGAGAGCTGTAACAACTCTGCTGCATCACCATCAGCCCCAGTGGTCCTTTTAAGCAGCGTCGGCTATCAACTTTATTGCCGAACACCATCGGTGGCATCACAAATTAATCCCCTATAAGCTTTATTTCCCCTTTTAATCATCATTTCTCATTGGACGCCCAGGGCCATGGACCGGGTCACTGCTGCCGTGACACATCCCCTTAAGAACCGGCCCGGTACTGAGTATCCTCACAGCCCTGGCGGGCGCACCAAAGGCATCAAGTCATTCAACTTCCTTTGACCTACATACCCATGTAGGTGGCTTAGGTGGGTTGATTCTACTGAGAGATTCCTTTTACATCCCTACAACGGCATTGGCATTATATAAATTAAATAAATAAATAAAAAGTAATTTACATGCTGGCCGTTTCCTATTTTACTCACTTTCGACTCAGTGTCCAAATAGGCGTAAAAAGCATATAAAAAATGTCCTTTTAAAAATTATTTTCATGAGTAAATGTCTTGCCACTTTAAACTTACTTGGTCATATGTGAGGAATGTGATCTAAAGAATAGCATAAGCGTATAATGTTCATGTCATGTAAGTTAAGCATAAACGTGTACACTATTGTATGCGTTCATATATACGTAAATATATATTCTGTGGACAGAAGAATAACGTGACTTATATGCATGCCATCTGTACACTGGCCATCATTTACCAGAAGGATATGGCTTGCAGGCAGGTGGTAGTGATGTGTTTGGGGAAACATTTGCATCTTGCATTGAGTCATTTTACTACATGTTTACCATACTAGGATGGTAAGCGAAATTAACACTAGGTCTAAACAAATCTCTTAACCTTTGATGTGACTTATGGAACTATACTACAGGGGGAATGGGCATTATAACACAATAGTAAGAAAAGACCAGTGCTACAGTGTAATGAAATACATTGTTACTTATTTACAGTTGGTTAATCTAATTGAGACATAATAAGATATAAAATACATGTTTCGCAATTCTGTATTGACAAGTAGGTGAACATTGTACGGCCAGGTTCACATAGCGTTAATGCAGTCCATTCAACGCATGCGTTAAATGGACTGCGCTAACGCTACTCTCATATTTTGTTCGTGTTTGTGATTGCGCTAGCGCAGATGCTCCATCTGCATTAGCAGTGACGTACCCTCGAACACTGAAGACCGCGTCCGAGGGTCTGTCACAGAATGACGGCACACCGCTAACACATGCCGAGTATGACATGCGTTAGTAATGTGCTCGGTAATGAGAGTGTATGGCAGCGTTAATGGATGCGTTACATCTCGTTAATGTCGCGGTGTACCGCAATCCGATAAACGGACTGCCTAAACGCTATGTGAACCCAGCCGTACCCTTTGCAACTGTTCTAGGGAGATTAAAAAACACTACTGGAGACCTGTGTTTAAGATGCTAATTCACATATCCTTTAGGATACATTTTTCTCTTCAATATTTGTAATCTAAAACTAGGACTGTAACAAACACATATATAAACAAATATAGAAAGATTTGCACCAAATTCATCGTTTTGGCTTATAAATATAGATGCAAGATATTTGCCAAAATTCTGTGTTCTAGGGACCTCAATGGTAATGATTAGAGTTGAGTGAAACGGGTCAAAAAATTTCAAAAGTCGCCGACTTTTGGCAAAGTTGGGTTTCATGAAACGAAACCCGACCCTAGGATGAGGTCGGCCACGAGGTCGGCGACTTAAGCGCCAAAGTCGCGCTTCAAAAGTTTGTTTTGTGCTCTTTTTCAGCCAATCAGGATCTATGGACACTGTGGGCAACGTGATGACATAGGCAGGGGTCACCACCATCTTTCAGAAGGGCATGCAAGTGATTGGCTTGCTTTGGTGGGCGTCACAGGGGGTATAAAAGGGCGTGCACGCCAACCGCCATGTTACTCATGCTGATCTCAGAATAGGGAGAGCTGCTGCTGATGATGATTCTGTAGGGAGAGCGTTAGGCAGGGAAGAAGACACCAAAAACTGCTTCTACTGCTAGCGATTTTGCCTGTACAACACACCAGTCACTGTGTGTGCAGTGTAAGTGGAGGCTATATTTTGCTGGATCAGCGGTGTTGGTTGTTAGGCTGCCTTCTAAGGCTTCCTGAGGCTGCATTGCTGTTTACCAACTGCTCTGCAAACTGCTTTTTTAAAAGCAATCCCAATTTTTTTTTTTGTCCTGGTGTGGTACTGAGCGTGCATTTTTTCATACCATACAGTGGTGCACACTCCTCACACAGTACCGTGTAACGGCTGTTATCACAGCCACAGTGACGCTATCTGTGTGTCACTCTGTAAGAATAAGTCGAGGACATGTTCCGTTCTTACAGACCTGCACCTTCTAGTTTTGTCTAGTTTTCAAACAGTTAAATATATTTGCTGTTTGATCACATTCAAAACTATAGAGAGACAGCGTGTGTCAGTCCATATACTTAAAAAACACGGAGCTCGACAATTTTACGTACACCGGACAGCCGTGTATGTGCACGCTCCTCTCTCAGTACCGTGTAATGGCTGTTATCACGGCCACAGTGAATCTATCTGTGTGTCACTCTGTAAGAATAAGTCGAGGACATGTTCCGTTCTTACAGACCTGCACCTTCTAGTTTTGTCTAGTTTTCAAACAGTTAAATATAGTTGCTGTTTGATCACATTCAAAACTATAGAGAGACAGCATGTGTCAGTCCGTATACTTAAAAAACACGGAGCTTGACAATTTTACGTACACGGGACAGCCGTGTACGTGCACGCTCCTCTCTCAGTACTGTGTAACGGCTGTTATCACGGCCACAGTGAAGCTATCTGTGTGTCGCTCTGTAAGGAAAAGTCGAGGACTTGTTCCGTTCTTACAGACCTACACTCTAGGGAGATTCCTATTCTGCCCAATTCTATATACACCTTGTAGTTTGTCATACACTAGCCAATTTCTGCCTGTGACATAGCGCTGTGATATTCAGTGGGCCTCACACAATCCAAAAGTGTCCAGTGTCCACAAGTGTGTGCAGAAATTCAAAATTTCCGTTATCCTCTAGTGACATTTTTCACACCTGCGACATCGAGCCTGTGACATAGCGCTGTGATATTCAGTGGGCCTCACACAATCCAAAAGTGTCCAGTGTCCACAAGTGTGTGCAGAAATTCAAAATCTCCATTATCCTCTAGTGACATTTTTCACACCTGCGACATCGAGCCTGTCACATAGCACTGTGATATTCAGTGGGCCTCACACAATCCAAAAGTGTCCAGTGTCCACAAGTGTGTGCAGAAATTCAAAATCTCCCCTGTCCTATAGACACCTTGTACCTTGTTTTACATTACTACAGTCATATGTTAAAGGTTGGGCACCCCTATTAATGTTAACTAGAGTTGAGCGAAACGAGTCGAAAAAATTCAAAAGTCCCGCACTTTTGGCAAAGTCGGGTTTCATGAAACGAAACTCGACCCTAGGATGAGGTCGGCCACGAGGTCGGCGACTTACGCGCCAAAGTCGCGTTTCAAAAGTTTGTTTTGCGCTCTTTTTCAGCCAATCAGGATCCACGGACACTGTGGGCAACGTGATGACATAGGCACGGGTCACCACCATCTTTCAGAAGGGCATGCAAGTGATTGGCTTGCTTTGGTGGGCGTCACAGGGGGTATAAAAGGGCGTGCATGCCGACCGCCATCTTACTTCTGCCGATCTTAGTATAGGGAGAGGTTGCTGCTGATTCTGTAGGGAGAGCGTTAGGCAGGGAAGAAGACAAAAAAACTGCTTCTGCTGCTAGCGATTTGGCCTGCACAACACACCAGTCACTGTGTGTGCAGTGCAAGGGGAGGCTATATAGTGGTGTATCAGTGGTGTTGGTTGTTGGGCTGCCTTCTAAGGCTTCCTGACATTCCTGCATTGCTGTTTACCCACTGCTCCGCAAACTGCTTTTTTAAAAGCAATCCCAATTTTTTTTTTTGTCCTGCTGAGAAGACAAAAAAACTGCTTCTGCTGCTAGCAATTTGGCCTGCACAACACACCAGTCACTGTGTGTGCAGTGCAAGGGGAGGCTATATAGTGGTGTATCAGTGGTGTTGGTTGTTGGGCTGCCTTCTAAGGCTTCCTGACATTCCTGCATTGCTGTTTACCCACTGCTCCGCAAACTGCTTTTTTAAAAGCAATCCAATCTCCCTTATCCTCTAGTCACTTTTGTCACAGCTGTGCCATCGAGCCTGTCACATAGCGCTCAGATATTCATTGGGCCTCACACAATCCAAAAGTGTCCAGTGTCCAAAAGTGTGTGCAGAGATTCAAAATCTCCCTTATCCTCTAGTCACTTTGGTCACAGCTGTGCCATCGAGCCTGTCACATAGCGCTCAGATATCAGTGGGCCTCACACAATCCAAAAGTGTCCAGTGTCCAAAAGTGTGTGCAGAGATTCAAAATCTCCCTTATCCTCTAGTCACTTTTGTCACAGCTGTGCCATCGAGCCTGTCACATAGCGCTCAGATATTCATTGGGCCTCACACAATCCAAAAGTGTCCAGTGTCCAAAAGTGTGCTCAGAGATTCAAAATCTCCCTTATCCTCTAGTCACTTTGGTCACAGCTGTGCCATCGAGCCTGTCACATAGCGCTCAGATATCAGTGGGCCTCACACAATCCAAAAGTGTCCATCCAGTGTCCAAAAGTGTGTGCAGAGATTCAAAATCTCCCTTATCCTCTAGTCACTTTTGTCACAGCTGTGCCATCGAGCCTGTCACATAGCGCTCAGATATCAGTGGGCCTCACACAATCCAAAAGTGTCCAGTGTCCAAAAGTGTGTGCAGATTCAAAATCTCCCTTATCCTCTAGTCACTTTGGTCACAGCTGTGCCATCGAGCCTGTCACATAGCGCTCAGATATCAGTGGGCCTCACACAATCCAAAAGTGTCCATCCAGTGTCCAAAAGTGTGTGCAGAGATTCAAAATCTCCCTTATCCTCTAGTCACTTTGGTCACAGCTGTGCCATCGAGCCTGTCACATAGCGCTCAGATATCAGTGGGCCTCACACAATCCAAAAGTGTCCATCCAGTGTCCAAAAGTGTGTGCAGAGATTCAAAATCTCCCTTATTCTCTAGTCACTTTGGTCACAGCTGTGCCATCGAGCCTGTCACATAGCGCTCAGATATCAGTGGGCCTCACACAATCCAAAAGTGTCCAGTGTCCAAAAGTGTGTGCAGAGATTCAAAATCTCCCTTATCCTCTAGTCACTTTGGTCACAGCTGTGCCATCGAGCCTGTCACATAGCGCTCAGATATCAGTGGGCCTCACACAATCCAAAAGTGTCCATCCAGTGTCCAAAAGTGTGTGCAGAGATTCAAAATCTCCCTTATCCTCTAGTCACTTTTGTCACAGCTGTGCCATCGAGCCTGTCACATAGCGCTCAGATATTCATTGGGCCTCACACAATCCAAAAGTATCCAGTGTCCAAAAGTGTGTGCAGAGATTCAAAATCTCCCTTATCCTCTAGTCACTTTGGTCACAGCTGTGCCATCGAGCCTGTCACATAGCGCTCAGATATCAGTGGGCCTCACACAATCCAAAAGTGTCCATCCAGTGTCCAAAAGTGTGTGCAGAGATTCAAAATCTCCCTTATCCTCTAGTCACTTTTGTCACAGCTGTGCCATCGAGCCTGTCACATAGCGCTCAGATATCAGTGGGCCTCACACAATCCAAAAGTGTCCAGTGTCCACAAGTGTCTGCAGAAATTCAAAATCTCCCCTGTCCTATAGACACCTTGTACCTTGTTTTACATTACTATATAGTTTTTTGGATTTTGTCTACATTTCTACCAAAAATGAGGAAGGCTGGTGGAAGAGGCCGTGGAATTGGGCGGGGGTTGGCAGCTGGTAATGATGGTGTTGGTGGTGGATCTGATGGTAGTGGCAAGAGCAAAATAGGACCGAATGCAGGAGGTGCTGACCCTGCGTCATCGTCTGGCTACATAAGGCCTCGAACGCTTAGTTTTCTAGGAGTTGGCAAACCGCTTTTAAAGCCAGAGCATCAGGAAAAAGTTTTGTCTTACATTGCTGACTCAGCCTCCAGCTCTATCGCCTCCTCTTCTTCAGTTGTAAAAAGTAAAAGCACTGAGTCGTCATTGGAGGCTCATGTTCATGAACCACACCTTTCCTTGTGTCCTTCACCCCAACCAAGATTGAAGAATGACGCAGGCCATACTACTGATTACTCCATGGAGCTGTTTTCACATACCATGCCTGGATTATCAAGTGAAATGGTGAATTACCCAGGCCAAGATGAATCTGACATGGAGTGCACTGATGCACAGCCGCTGATGGATGATTCGGCTGGTACATTCACTCAGAGCACTACATTGTCCTCGCAGTGTACAGAGCCAGATTCTGACCCTGATGAGACTCAGGTGCCCCTTCCCGCACACTATACCACCATACACAGTGACACAGAGGAAGGTGCACATGACATAGAAGAGGAGGTGATGGATGACCCAGTTGTTGACCCAGATTGGCATCCATTGGGGGAAGAGGGTGCTGCTTCCAATAGCTCAGATGAGGAGCATCCACAGCAGACATCGACATCGCAACAGCTGTTATCTGGCAGGCCCGGAGCACTCCAAAGACAGGTTCCAAACATCAAAAGAGTTGCTGGACAGCTTGTCCAGAGGGTCAAAAGATCACAGCGTGCTAGGCCGCAAAATGTCTGCCAAAGTAGGAAGAGTGCAGTGTGGCACTTTTTTGAACAAAATCATCATGATCAGGCCAAGGTTATCTGTAAGAAGTGCGCAAAAACCTTTAGCCGAGGGAAAAATCTGAAAAATTTGAATACCAGTTGCATGCTTAGACATTTAACCAGCATGCACTTGCAAGCGTGGACACAACACCAAACCTCAAGTGCCACATGTGCAACTGATCACAACGAAGGTAGTCAGCAACGCTACATTGTTTCCCCCACTGTAAGCCCACCGGTTAGCACAGCAGCAAATGTTGAGGTGTCGTTGCAAGACCACAGCAGTCAGGGAATCCCACTGTTATATCAACTAAAGACTGATTCTAGGCCATCAGAAAGAACACCAACTCCATCACCATCATCAACCCTCTCTCAGTCCGCCCTGTCCACCGCTACTTCCACCATATGCAGCTCTCAAGTCCAGCTCACCCTCCCAGACACTATGAGTAGGTCAAGAAAGTACTCAGTCTCTCATCCGCGTACACTGGGTTTGAACGCCCACATTGCCAAACTAATCTCGTTTGAGATGATGCCCTTTCGGTTGGTGGAAAGCACAGCTTTCCGCGAACTCATGGCCTATGCAGTACCACGCTATGACCTACCAAGTCGCCACTTCTTCTCTCGCAAAGCCATCCCTGCCCTCCACCATCATGTGAAAGACCGCATTGTCCATGCACTCAAGCAGTCAGTGAGCGGAAAGGTGCACCTCACAACTGATGCATGGTCCAGTCGGCATGGCCAGGGCCGTTACGTGTCCATCACTGCGCACTGGGTTAATGTGGTGGATGCAGGGTCCACAGGGGACAGCGGTGGTGGGACAGTGCTGCCTAGCCCATGGTATAGGAAACAGTTGGCTGTAGGCGTTCGACCCTCCTCCTCCTCCTTCTCCTCCTCCAGAAGCGAAAGCTCGTCCACAGAGCGCAGTCGTACGAGCACTCCATCTGCAGCTGCCACTGTTGCACACGATGTGTCCCCCTATCGAGCAGCTAGTGGAAAGCATCAGCAGGCTGTGTTGCAGATGATGTGTTTGGGCGACAGACACACCGCCGAGGTGCTGGCCGAGTACTTGAAGCGACAAACTGAGTCATGGCTGGGCAGTGTACATCTTGAGGCAGGCAAGGTAGTTAGTGATAACGGCCGTAATTTTGTGGCAGCCATAGCCCTTTCAAAACTCAGCCACATACCTTGCTTGGCTCACACCTTGAACGTGGTGGTGAAGTGCTTCCTCAAAAATTATCCGGAGTTAACAGCCCTGCTCCAGAAGGTGCGAAGACTGTGCGCGCACATCCGCCGGTCACCTGTACACTCCGTTCGTATGCAGAAGCTGCAGCGATTGCTCCACCTTCCCAACCACCACCTCATTATCGACATTGCAACAAGGTGGAACTCCACCCTGCACATGGTGGAGCGGCTGTGCGAGCAGAGGCAGGCCATAATGCATTTGTGGGAGGATACACGGCCAGGCACTTTGAGAGCAGACATGGAGTTGACAGGTGTGCAGTGGTCGAAGCTGAAAGACCTTTGTAAAGTCCTTCAGTGTTTTGAGGAATGCACATGGCTGGTAAGCGCAGACGACGCCATCCTAAGCATGAGCATCCCACTTATGCGTCTGCTCATGCAAACTTTGACGCACCTTAAGGAGCAGGCGTCTGCAGCCAATGTTGATGAGGAGGAAGAGGAGGAGGGAATCCTTGATGACATTCAGCCATTGTCTGCTCAGGGACCTCTCCTGGATGCGGTGGAGGAAGAAGAGGAGGTGGAGGATGATTATGGGGATGATTACTTAGGGGAGGAGGATGCATCTCGTGGGGCAAGTGAAAATGTTGGCGTGGCAAGGTCTGGTACAGGGTTTGTGCGTGACTGGAGGGATGTGGATTTGCCAGAAAGTGCTCCTCCACCCAGCACTCGCAGTGCATCATTGACACCGGGAACATTGGCCCACATGTCAGATTGTGCATTGCGGATCCTAAAAAGGGACCCCCGCATTGCCAAAATGATGAACGATGACGACTACTGGTTGGCCAGCATCCTGGATCCACGCTATAAAGGCAAATTACAAAACATCATGCCACAGGAGAACCTTGACCTAATATTGGCTAATAAACAAGCAACTCTGGTAAATCGGTTGCTTGAGGCATTCCCAGCAAACAGCAGCGGTGATGGTTCTCACACGAGCCGTACGGGCCGGGGGCAGCTTGACAGAGGTGTTCGTGGTGCACACAGCAGAAGTGGTGTTGGAGACAGGGGTTTCATGACAATGTTGTGGACTGATTTTTCAAATACCGCTCACACAACTGGTAATACTGCATCGATGGAAAGTGACAGGAGACAGCAGTTGTCAACTATGGTTACAAACTACTTTTCCTCCCATATCGATGTTCTCCCACACAGGTCATTCCCCTTTGACTATTGGGCCGCTAAACTGGACACCTGGCCTGAATTGGCCCAATATGCCTTACAGGAGCTCGCTTGCCCAGCTGCAAGTGTGCTATCGGAAAGAGTCTTCAGTGCAGCTGGATCAATCCTGACAGAAAAAAGGACCCGTCTGTCAACCCAAAATGTGGATGATCTAACCTTCATTAAAATGAACCACGCATGGGTTTCCAAGGATTTTGTCCCACCTTCCCCTGATGACACATAGGGTGACAGAAAAATGGCTTGCTTTGGTCCACCTCTTCCTGGTACTTCACCTATTTCGCCTTTTGCATCAGCTGAATGTCCAACATCAACATATGCCACTTTCTAAAACTCCCTAACTGTGCTGCCTCCCCCCCCATGGCCGGGGTCACCACGTAGCGCACGACACCGTGCGAGTGCCGTTGCCCTGGACAGGTGGGTAGGCTGACTCTTGGGCGCGGGCACTGGCACAGGGTCCCTCATAGTGCAATCAAGTGTCTCTGACGGTGGTGGTGCACACCCGCCGTCAGACACACCGCTGTACTATGAGGGGCCCAGTGCCAGTACCGACGCCCACGAGTGGGCCCCCCTTGCTTGGGCAGGGCCCCAGCATTTGCAATCTTTACCTCTCCCTGCTCCTCCGCTGTGTAATCTGGGCCGTCAAATCCAAAACTGTGCCTGACACCGTCTGAGCCTGCCTCCTGATGTATAGACATATATTTTGAATGTGTACGCTATCCATACATGTTATCCGGGGATACGGTACCCTTTCTAACCTTTGTGCAATCACGTGCAATCCATACTGGGCCTAACACCGTCTGAGCCTGCCTCCTGAGACATATATTTTGAATGTGTACGCTATCCATACATGTTATCCGGGGATACGGTACCCTTTCTAACCTTTGTGCAATCACGTGCAATCCATACTGGGCCTAACACCGTCTGAGCCTGCCTCCTGATGTATAGACATATATTTTGAATGTGTACGCTATCCATACATGTTATCTGGGGATACGGTACCCTTTCTAACCTTTGTGCAATCACGTGCAATCCATACTGGGCCTAACACCGTCTGAGCCTGCCTCCTGAGACATATATTTTGAATGTGTACGCTATCCATACATGTTATCTGGGGATACGGTACCCTTTCTAACCTTTGTGCAATCACGTGCAATCCATACTGGGCCTAACACCGTCTGAGCCTGCCGCCTGAGACATATATTTTGAATGTGTACGCTATCCATACATGTTATCCGGGGATACGGTACCCTTTCTAACCTTTGTGCAATAACGTGCAATCCATACTGGGCCTAACACCGTCTGAGCCTGCCTCCTGAGACATATATTTTGAATGTGTTCGCTATCCGTACATGTTATCTGGGGATACGGTACCCTTTCTAACCTTTGTGCAATCACGTGCAATCCATACTGGGCCTAACACCGTCTGAGCCTGCCTCCTGAGACATATATTTTGAATGTGTACGCTATCCATACATGTTATCTGGGGATACGGTACCCTTTCTAACCTTTGTGCAATCATGTGCAATCCATACTGGGCCTAACACCGTCTGAGAATGATAGATGGGGCCCACCATACACTGGAACATTCCAAAGGTGGACATCAGACACTGGAGCAGCATTTACAGGGCCCATTATACACTAGAGCATTAGAAATGGGGCCCATTATGTTTGGAGCATTATTTTGGCCCATAAGACAGTAGAGCTTCATCCATGGGGACCAACATATACTGTAGCATTATGTGGAGCTCATCATATACTGTTTCAAACATTATATGGGACCAATGATTCTGTATGGAGAAATAGATGGGCCTCGTCATGAGATGTAAAAAGTGAGGTATTTTTCATTGTACTATACCGCTATTTCTCTGCCGTATCGGAGCATGATGAGTTGTGGTATGTGTTAAAGGGGCGCTCTTTCGCCCAGGGCACATGAAAACCTGGAGCCAGCCCTCCCCCCCCACAGTCTGTAGCCAAATAACCCCCATTTTTCAGTGCGTAACTTGTATTATGAAGTTAATTAAGGTTGACAAGCTTAAGTAAGAAGAATTGATGTTTTTGGCATTCAAATGGGCACTGTTGGTGTGTTTCCTGTCCTCCTCTCACTGCCGACTTTTATTCCCCATTGACTTACATTGGGTTTCGTGTTTCGGGACGACCCCGACTTTTCCCTATAGTCGGACGATCTTGCTCGACCCGACTTTTGGAAAAGTCGGGTTTCACGAAACGAAACCCTAAAAAACCAAAAGTCGCTCAACTCTAATGTTAACCTTTTTCTTTATAACAATTTTGGTTTTTGCAACAGCTATTTCAGTTTCATATATCTAATAACTGATGGACTCAGTTATATTTCTGGATTCAAATGAGGTTTATTGTACTAACAGAAAATGTGCAATCTGCATTTAAACAAAATTTGACCGGTGCAAAAGTATGGGCACCTCAACATAAAAGTGACATTAATATTTCGTAGATCCTCCTTTTGCAAAAATAACAGCCTCAAGTCGCTTCCTGTAGCTATTAATGAGTTCCTGGATCCTGGATGAAGGTATTTGTGACCATTCCTATTTACAAACAATTCCAGTTCAGTTAAGTTTGATGGTCGCAGAGCATGGACAGCCCGCTTCAAATCATCCCACAGATGTTCAATGATATTCAGGTCTGGGGACTGGGATGGCCATTCCAGAACATTGTAATTGTTCCGCTGCATGAATGACTGAGTAGATTTGGAGCCGTGTTTTGGATCATTGTCTTGCTGAAATATCCATCCCCTGTGTAACTTCAACTTCGTCACTGATTCTTGCACATCATTGTCAAGAATCTGCGGATACAGAGTTGAATCCATGCGACCCTCAACTTTAACAAGATTCCCGGTGCCGGCATTGGCCACACAGCCCCAAAGCATGATGGAACCTCCACCAAATTTTACTGTGGGTAGCAAGTGTTTTTCTTGGAATGCTGTGTTTGTGTTGACAACTCAATCTTTGTTTCATCAGTCCACAGGACCTTCTTCCAAAATGTAACTGGCTTGTCCAAATGTGCTTTTGCATACCTCAGGCGACTCTGTTTGTGGCGTGCTTGCAGAAACGGCTTCTTTCGCATCACTCTCCCATACAGCTTCTCCTTGTGCAAAGTGCGCTGTATTGTTGACCGATGCACAGGAACACCATCAGCAGCAAGATGATGCTGCAGGTCTTTGGAGGTGGTCTGTGGATTGTCCTTGACTGTTCTCACCATTCTTCTCTGCCTTTCTGATATTTTTCTTGACCTGCCACTTCTGGGCTTAACAAGAACTGTATCTGTGTTCTTCCATTTCCTTACTATGTTCCTCACAGTGGAAACTGACAGGTTAAATCTCTGAGACAACTTTTTGTATCCTTCCCCTGAAAAGCTATGTTGAATAATGTTTGTTTTCAGATCATTTGAGAGTTGTTTTGAGGAGCCCATGATGCCACTCTTCATATGAGAATCAAATAGGAGAACTACTTGCAAGTGGCCACCTTAAATACCTTTTCTCATGATTTGATACACCTGGCTATGAAGTTCAAAGCTCAATGAGGTTACAAAACCAATTTAGTGCTTCAGGAAGTCAGTAAAAAGTAGTTAGGAGTGTTCAAATCAAGAAAATGATAAGGGTGCCCATACTTTTGCACCGGTCAAATTTTGTTTAAATGCAGATTGCACATTTTCTGTGAGTACAATAAACCTCATTTGAATCCAGAAATATAACTGAGACCATCAGTTATTAGATATATGAAACTGAAATAGCTGTTGCAAAAACCAAAATTGTTATAAAGAAAAAAGTTTAACATTAATAGGGGTGCCCAAACTTTAACATATGACTGTATATAGTTTGTTGGATTTTGTCTACATTTCTACCAAAAATGAGGAAGGCTGGTGGAAGAGGCCTTGGAATTGGGCGGGGGTTGGCAGCTGGTAATGATTGTGATGTTGGTGGATCTCATGGTAGTGGCAAAAGCAAAATAGGACCGAATGCAGGAGGTGTTGAGCCTGCGTCATCGTCTGGCTCCACAAGGCCTCGAAGGCTTAGTTTTCTAGGAGTTGGCAAACCGCTTTTAAAGCCAGAGCTTCAGGAAAAAGTTTTGTCTTACATTGCTGACTCAGCCTCCAGCTCTATCGCCTCCTCTTCTGAAGTTGTAAAAAATAAAAGCACTGAGTCGTCATTGGAGGCTCATGTTCATGAACCACACCTTTCCTTGTGTCCTTCACCCCAACCAAGATTGAAGGATGACGCAGGCCATACTACTGATTACTCCATGGAGCTGTTTTCACATACCATGCCTGGATTATCAAGTGAAATGGTGAATTACCCAGGCCAAGATGAATCTGACATGGAGTGCACTGATGTACAGCCACTGATAGATGATTCTGCTGGTACATTCACTCAGAGCACTACATTGTCCTCGCAGTGTACAGAGCCAGATTCTGACCCTGATGAGACTCAGGTGCCCCTTCCCGCACACTATACCATCATACATGGTGACACAGAGGAAGGGGCACATGACATTGAAGAGGAGGTGATGGATGACCCAGTTGTTGACCCAGATTGGCATCCATTGGCGGAAGAGGATGCTGCTTCCAATAGCTCAGATGAGGAGGAGGGGCATCCACAGCAGTCATCGACATCGCAACAGCTGTTATCTGGCAGGCCCGGAGCACTCCAAAGACAGGTTCCAAAAATCAAAAGAGTTGCTGGACAGCTTGTCCAGAGGGTCAAAATATCACAGCGTGCTAGGCCGCAAAATGTCTGCCAAAGTAGGAAGAGTGCAGTGTGGCATTTTTTTGAACAAAATCCTCATGATCAGGCCAAGGTTATCTGTAAGAAGTGCGCAAAGACCTTTAGCCAAGGGAAAAATCTGAAAAATTTAAATACCAGTTGCATGCTTAGACATTTAACCAGCATGCACTTGCAAGCGTGGACACAACACCAAACCTCAAGTACCACATGTGCAACTGATCACAAAGAAGGTAGTCAGCAACGCTACATTGTTTCCCCCACTGTAAGCCCACCGGTTAGCACAGCAGCAAATGTTGAGGTGTCGTTGCAAGGCCACAGCAGTCAGGGAATCCCACTGTTATATCAACGAAAGACTGAATCTAGGCCATCAGAAAGAACACCAACTCCAACACCATCATCAACCCTCTCTCAGTCCGCCCTGTCCACCGCTACTTCCACCATATGCAGCTCTCAAGTCCAGCTCACCCTTCCAGACACTATGAGTAGGTCAAGAAAGTACTCAGTCTCTCATCCGCGTACACTGGGTTTGAACGCCCACATTGCCAATCTAATCTCGTTAGAGATGATGCCCTATCGGTTGGTGGAAAGCGCAGCTTTCCGCGAACTCATGGCCTATGCAGTACCACGCTATGACCTACCCAGTCGCCACTTCTTCTCTCGCAAAGCCATCCCAGCCCTCCACCATCATGTGAAAGACCGCATTGTCCATGCACTCAAGCAGTCAGTGAGTGGAAAGGTGCACCTCACAACTGATGCATGGTCCAGTCGGCATGGCCAGGGCCGTTACGTGTCCATCACTGCGCACTGGGTTAATGTGGTGGATGCAGCGTCCACAGGGGACAGTGGTGGTGGGACAGTGCTGCCTAGCCCACGGTATAGGAAACAGTTGGCTGTAGGCGTTCGACCCTCCTCCTCCTCCTCCTCCAGAAGCGAAAGCTCGTCCACAGAGCGCAGTCGTATGAGCACTCCATCTGCAGCTGCCACTGTTGCACACGAGGTGTCCCCCTATCGAGCAGCTAGTGGAAAGCGTCAGCAGGCTGTGTTGCAGATGATGTGTTTGGGCGACAGACACACCGCCGAGGTGCCGGCCGAGTACTTTCAGCGACAAACTGAGTCATGGCTGGGCAGTGTACATCTTGAGGCAGGCAAGGTAGTTAGTGATAACGGCCGTAATTTTGGGGTAGCCATAGCCCTTTCAAAACTCAGCCACATACCTTGCTTGGCTCACACCTTGAACCTGGTGGTGCAGTGCTTCCTCAACAATTATCCGGAGTTAACAGCCCTGCTCCAGAAGGTGCGAAGACTGTGCGCGCACATCCGCTGGTCGCCTGTAAACTCCATTCGTATGCAGAAGCTGCAGCGATTGCTCCACCTTCCCAACCACCGCCTCATTATCGACATTGCAACAAGGTGGAACTCCACCCTGCACATGGTGGAGCGGCTGTGCGAGCAGAGGCAGGCCATAATGCATTTGTGGGAGGATACACGGCCAGGCACTTTGAGAGCAGACATGGAGTTGACAGGTGTGCAGTGGTCGAAGCTGAAAGACCTCTGTAAAGTCCTTCAGTGTTTTGAGGAATGCACATGGCTGGTAAGCGCAGACGACGCCATCCTAAGCATGAGCATCCCACTTATGCGTCTGCTCATGCAAACTTTGACGCACCTTAAGGAGCAGGCATCTGCAGCCAATGTTGATGAGGAGGAAGAGGTGGAGGGAATCCTTGATGACATTCAGCCATTGTCTGCTCAGGGACCTCTCCTGGACGAGGTGGAGGAAGAAGAGGAGGAGGAGGATGATGATGGGGATGATTACTTAGGGGAGGAGGATGCATCTCGTGGGGCAAGTGAAAATGTTGGCGTGGCAAGGTCTGGTACAGGGTTTGTGCGTGACTGGAGGGATGTGGATTTGCCAGAAAGTGCTCCTCCACCCAGCACTCGCAGTGCATTATTGACACCGGGAACATTGGCCCACATGTCAGATTATGCCTTGCAGATCCTAAAAAGGGACCCACGCATTGCCAAAATGATGAACGATGACGACTACTGGTTGACCAGCATCCTGGATCCACGCTATAAAGGCAAATTACAAAACATCATGCCACAGGAGAACCTTGACCTAATATTGGCTACTAAACAAGCAACTCTGGTTAACCGGTTGGTTGAGGCATTCCCAGCACACAGCAGCGGTGATGGTTCTCACACGAGCCGTACGGGCCGGGGGCAGCTTGGCAGAGGTGTTCGTGGTGCACACAGCAGAAGTGGCGTTGGAGACAGGGGTTTCATGACAATGTTGTGGACTGATTTTTCACGGACCGCTCACACAACTGTTAATACAGCATCGATGGAAAGTGACAGGAGACAGCAGTTGTCAACTATGGTTAACAACTACTTTTCCTCCCATATCGATGTTCTCCCGCACAGGTCATTCCCCTTTGACTATTGGGCTGCTAAACTGGACACCTGGCCTGAATTGGCACAATATGCCTTACAGGAGCTTGCTTGCCCAGCTGCAAGTGTGCTATCGGTAAGAGTCTTCAGTGCAGCTGGATCAATCCTGACAGAAAAAAGGACCCGTCTGTCAACCCAAAATGTGGATGATCTAACCTTCATTAAAATGAACCATGCATGGGTTTCCAAGGATTTTGTCCCACCTTCCCTTGATGACACATAGGTTGCCAGAAAAATGGCTTGCTTTGGTCCTCCTTCTATTCCGCGAACTTGACCTATTTCGCCTTTTGCAGCAGCTGAATGACCCACATCTACATATGCCACTTTGTAAACCTCCCTAAGTGGGCGGCCAGATGATCAGTGGCTTCCATTTCTTATGGACGTCGACTCACAATTACATGCAGTGGTGGTTTATCATCAGCTTTCACAATTTTCCTACTCACAAACGTGTGACATTCCGGCGCATATTTCAAAATGTGCCCTCTCATGCCAATCAAATAGAATCGCCTACGGCCTGTGGCTTCTGTCTTTTGCACTCCAAAGTTACGTGACAGATCATGATAGCCAGTGAGCACCATGTTTACATCGCTCCCTGTGATAAAAATTGGATTGAGATGAGTAACAGTGATGGAATCAACGGAAGTGCGATACAGCAAGACTTTATTCACAAAAAAATGTTTTCACTGTCTCAACACACAAATTAATTGAGGGTCAGCATCGCCTATGAGAATTGTGACGGAAGTTTTTCCCGTGAATAATAATTCCTAGATTTCTGCGATCAATAGCCTTTATGTCACTAATTGTATGCATCTCATTTCCTATTGCGGAGAGGCTGGACTGTATTACTGAGACAGAAATATATATGAAGATTTAAAAATAACACCAAAAGTATATTGTTGTGTATGCCTCAAATGCATTTCCTATTTTCAACTTTTTAGATTGCTGTGTAATCCATACTGAGAACACGGAGATTTTACATGTTTAAACTATGCTATATATACCTGCTATCCAGACATAAAGTACCCTTTCTCAACTTTGTACAATCTGGTCAAATCCATACTGGGCCTGAGAACATCTGAGTCTGCCTCCTGATCTATAGATATATATTTTTAATGTGTAAACTAGGCTACATATATACGTGTTATCTGGTGAAACTGTACCCTTTATCAACTTTCTACAATGTTGTTGAATCCATACTGGGCCTGAGAACGGCTGCCGAGCTGTTAAGCAAGCTACAGCACCTGTGGTTTGGACACGTAATTTTTTCAGGAATGACGGTTAGGCCTAACTCCGGAATTGCGGTTGACCTGAACTTACTGGGAAATCATCGTTCGCGGGGAATAATCTGAATCCCAGATCCCCATCACTAACGGAGTTCAGCAGGTTATCTGCACCTGTAAGCGACAAAAGCTGGTCCTTTCAGTGTAGCGTGCATGCAGCCCCGGACATGTACTGGAATGCTAGACCTGTTATTGCTCGAACTCACGTGCCACAGCCTCGCGTATCCCTCTAGTAAGCTTGACGCGTACTGCGGGGCCATGCCGGAGTCTCGGTCGTTAACGGAATAAAGCTGAGAAATCGCTAGCACAACTACACACGGACATACCACACCACACACAGAATCGACAAAGCTTGCAATCTGTCCATCTTTTCTGTAGCTTGTATGGTAGTGGTTTCCCGGGTGCAGTCCAATTAAGCCACAGGCTCCACTCCTGGTGGTGCCCTTTTGGACATTCCTTTAAGGTTCAGCTTTGCAATCATACTGCCCCCGGAAACCAAAAACTTTGCCTTCAGGGACGCTGTTTGGAGGTTCGTGGGAATAACGCCGCCCGATCAGCAGTCGGCATATGGGTCGTCCTCCCAGGGCTGTGGGGTACTCGGTACCGGGCCGGTGTCAGTGGGATGTGTCACAGCAGCGGTGACCCGGACGGTGGCCTTGGACGCCCATGTAAATGGCGTGGTATAATGGTAAAGAGTTTATATAGATAGTTTGACGCCACCTGTGGTGTTCAGCAACATAGATGTTAGGCCGACGCTGCATGCAGATCCTCTGGGACTGATGGTGTTGTGCAGCAAAGATGGTGAAGCTCCCCACAGGTGGAGCTGGATTCCCAGGGAAGTGTAGATGTAGTGATGGGGGAAAGGCACAGGCGGTGTAGGTGCTGGTACCCAGATGTAGCTGTGCTGGAATAACTGTAGGACACCAGAGCGTGCAGTTCCAAAGCTTTACTCACAGTCTGCAGGTTACACAGATGCCTGCCTCCGTGCTGTGTCCTCCGGGTCAGGACCTCTGCCAACCTCCGGGACCAGAATGGAAAGCTCCCTTCCAACACTCCGCCAACATGTACCTTCCTGAACGTCTCCTTTCTAGCGCTTGTGGGGGAAGCACTCACAGGACCATGGTTCACTGAAACGCCTCCTGTCTAACAGATGTTCCTCAGACTTTACTTGTATGGCAGACAGCTGTAGCCTTTTCCTTCTGCCTCGCACACGTCGATGCTGGGGCCTCCGAGCCTTAGTTGGGTACATAGCATTTATAGCTGCTACTTCCCCCGGTTTCTGCTGCAGGAATGTCAGTGTTCCTACAAACTCAGAGACCGGAATCGGGACCATGCGCTCCAGCTAGGAGTGAGGCTTAACTCTGCTCATCCTCCAGCTCCCCTTCTCACGTCCACACACTTCCCCTTCCCTGCACAGAGTGCCCTAACTTACCTCCTCCCGACCACAGAGAGCAGCTCCTCAGCAGTCAGGTTCAGAGGTCTCCCTGCTGGCCTGGAGTGGGAAATGTGTTGTGTGTTGGTTTCACTGCTAGAGAGATCCTTTGTTGCTCCCAAGCTTGACAACACACTCCCTAGGAGGAAGGCAATGCCACAGTGGCGACCGTACTCTTGGGGACGCCACAAGTGCACTGAGGCCCAGCCACTGCTGGATGATGCTGCTAGTACATTGACCCAGACCACTACATTCCCCTCGCACTCTACACAGCCAGAATCTGACCCAGAGGAAACTCAGGTTCCCCTTCCCGCATACTATACGACCTTACACGGTGACAAAGAGGAAGGTGCAGATGAAAGTGCAGGTTTCTTGAGCAGGTGGGGGGGCATAGTCATGGGCGATGGCACTGGCACAGGGCACCGCATAGTACGAAAAAGTGTCTCTGCCGGTGGAAGGGCCTAAACAGCCAAGTGCAGTGAGATGGAAGATGGGGACGACAAGGAGTTCAGAGTAGTGCAGGGATTCCCTAGCAAGGAGACTTATGTAATTGTTTTCAATGTTGGGACAGCTATTTTTGGGGAGCACTGTACTCTGGTGAATGATATATGGGGCCCACCATACACTGGAGCATTCCAAAGGTGGACATCAGACACTGGAGCAGCATTTACAGGGCCCATTATACACTAGAGCAGTAGAAATGGGGCCCATTATATATGGAGCATTATTTGGGCCCATAAGACAGTGGAGCTTCATCCATTGGGACCAACATATACTGTAGCATTATGTGGAGCTCATCATATACGGTTTGAAACATTATATGGGAATAATGATTCCGTATGGAGAAATATATGGGCCTCATTACTCTGTATAGCGCACTAAGCGCTGGCCATAATACTGTATGGAGTTATATACTGTCCGTTTTTGGAGGTACTGGAGAATTTAAAATGGATATCAGTCATGAGATGTAAGAAGTCAAGTATTTTTCATTGTACTATACTGCTATTTCTCTGCTGTATCGGAGCATCATGAATTGTGGTATGTGTTAAAGGGGCGCTCTTTGGCCCTGGGCCCACGAAAACCTGGAGCCAGCCCTCCCCCCCCACAACTGTAGCCAAATAACCCCCATTTTTCAGTGCGTAACTAGTATTATGAAGTTAATTAAGGTTGACAAGCTTCAGTAACAAGAATTTATGCTTTTGGCATTCAAATGGGCACTGTTGGTGTGTTTCCTGTCCTCCTCTCACTGCCGACTTTAATTCTCCATTGACTTACATTGGGTTTCGTGTTTTGGGACGACCCCGGCTTTTCCCTATAGTCGGCCGATTTTCCTCGACCCGACTTTTGGAAAAGTCGGGTTTCATGAAACGAAACTCGACCCTAAAAAACCAAAAGTCGCTCAACACTAGTAATGATGTATAGGTACATTTATTTAAAGGGAACCTGTCACCAGGTTCAGCTGATATGAGAGGTGGCCGTCACCATTCAGGACTGATATAAAGCATTCTATAATGCTGTATATCTGCCCTTAACCCGACTTGGAAGAACTGAAAAATAACTTTTATTATACTCACCTGTGGGGTGGTTCGGTCCGAGGGGTGTCACTCTTCTTGGTCCGGCGCCTCCCATCTTCTTACGATCGCCGTCCCCGTGCTTTCTTCATGTGGATGACGTGTCCCTGCAACCAGTGTCAGATTGAAGAACATTGGGCCCACCAGAGGATTTGATTCTGGGATTCTGGGGGCCCACCTTTCTCCCCCACTCAAGAGCTCCATAGCAGCTGCAAAGTTTGCACTATGAACTCTCCTAAAGAAGAAGCTAAGGCCCATCGGAGGATTCTCCGGTTCTCTGGTGGGCCAGTCCAACCCTGCCTGCAACATCCACACAGTCTGCTCGCCATCACACTCCTGCACAGGTGTACTTTTCTGCCCTATTGAGGGCAGAGCAAAGGCCTGCACTGCACAGGATGCAGGGAGGCATCATGCACATGAACCAAGAAGGAGGTGTGACGAGCGTCAGCTTACGATGAGTCGTTTTTTTTGAATGAGTGGACCCTCTGGGCCGTGGCACCCACCCACCTTGGGCGAGCTGACCTAGTGAGGAGCCACCCCCTATACAGGGAGTGTCAGGGGCAAGACCAAGGGGGTGAGCCACCACAGCAGCTGGACCAGACGGCCGGCACAGGGAAACAAGACAAGGCGAGACAAGACGTTAATTCAAAGTAACTTCATTAAGTAACACTTCAGGGTAATAACAGGTGCCAAACGTAAATACACAGGGAACACATAGCAAAGTGCATGCAAGGGCACGCCAAGGTCCAAAGCATGTTACGTGCAGGATGGTAGGCAGAAGCACGATGACGTCAGACTCCGGACGGCAAGCAACGGTCAACCGGGACATCAGGTTCTGTAGCTCTGATGGTGATCGTCAGGATCCGGGTATCCGTTAAGCATACAAGGGTTCCATGCAAGGAGACAAGAAAAAGTTAGAGACATGATGCGTGTCAAGAACCACGCCAGGGTCCAGGATAGGGTGCGGTGGCATCGGGATCTGGAGTGCTAGTATCGACCGACAGGATCCAGGAATCAGGCTGCGGAAGTCAGCTTCGGACATCAGGCCGCAGTCATCTAGGTCCGGACCTCTGGCAGTGGTCGGCAGGTTACGGAATCCGGCAAGCAGGACAGGGTTCAAAGCAGAGCAAAGTAAGCAAAAGACTTGTGCAAGAGTAGCACGAAAATGCACAGTGCGAGAACCAGCATGAGTGCAAGGGAGCACGGAAACCACGGCTGGAGCACCGGTAGGCGGTACCGGCGGGTGGCACAGGCAGGCGGGCACGACTAGAGGTGGCATGGCTGAGGCACACACAGGCAGTAACCACTATAGCACTGGATGGCAGGCACGGCTGAGGCACACAGGCGGGCATGACAGGAGCGGCACGGCTGAGGCGCAACAGGCGGGCAATGGGTGACCAGGCGCGTGCAAGAGGGCACGGAGCCACAAGGCAGGGCTGGCAAAGGTACAGGACAGAGACGCGTGCGAGACAGCATGGCAAAGCCTAGTACGAGAGGTGCAAGAGCGCACAAAATATCAGAGACAAGGCATAGAGTATGAGGTAGAGTCCTGCGCAGGCAGAGGGCATGCCAGGGGCAAAGTACAAGGCGAGACCTGCGCGTGCTGAGGGGCACACCAGGGACAAGTTCAAAGCGAGGCCTGTACATGTAGAGAGACACGCCAGGGACAGGGTACCAAGCGGAGACCTGCATGTGTAGAGAGACACGTCAGGGACAGGGTACAGAGCGGAGGCCTGCACGTGTAGAGAGACACGTCAGGGACAGAGTACCAAGCGGAGGCCTGCACGTGTAGAGAGACACGCCTGGGACAGGGTACAAGGCGGCAAAGCAAGGCAAAACAGGAACCCAGACTGAGCTAGGCAGAGAACGGAACCAGGAACGGAAGCATAGGGGAGAAACACGGAGTCAGGACAGAGCAAGAACAGAGCTAGCAGCGGAGCGTAGGCCGAAGCCCAGAGCCGGGCCATGGGAGAGCCTTGGGACTAGCCTAGAAACGTGCAAAAGAGTACAATAGGAAAGAGTCTAGCAGCGGAGCGTAGGTCGAAGCCCAGAGCCGGGTCAAGGCAGAGCCTTGGGACTAGACATGGAAAAGAGCACAAAAGGAAAGAGAGGAGGAATGGTGCGTGTGCCAGGGAGCACTACAGAGCACCATAGGAGAGAGCGAGGCAGAGCAAGACAAGGTACAGAACACGGAACTGAAGCACAGAATGGAATCAGAGCAAGGAAGGACGACAAGGCAAAGCAGAGCAGAGACAAAACATGGCACAAAGGACAAACACTAGACAAGGCACGGGACAAGAGATGGAGTACGAGCACGGAGCGTGTGCAGAGACGCACGACAGGGCAGAGTGCAAGGGCACACAATAGAGGGAGCGACCCAGCAGACCAAGCAGTCATGCAGGCAAGCAACACAATACTCAGGCCCTGAGCATAGGGAGGGGTGGTCTGATATAGGGCATTAGCACCTCCACTTCTGGGTCAGGACCAGGGGAGAACTTCCAGTTCAGAACCTCCAGGATCACAGAGAGCAGTCACATGACCAGGGATTCCAGACATGCAGAGATGATTGCAGAACCAGACAATGCTGGAACCTAGGAAGGGTCAAATGATCAGAGGTTTCAGACATGCAGAGATAATTGCAGAACTGGACAGTGCTGGATCCTAGGAGGGGTCACATGATCAGGGGTTTCAGACATGCACAGATGATTGCAGAACCGGACTGTGCAGGTTCCTAGGAAAGGTCACATGATCAGGGGTTTCAGACAGGCAGAAATGATTGCAGAAGGCAGAGCAGAAATGCAGGCATCTAGCAGCCCAACAGTCACAAGGTATGTGTGCAAATGCACCAGAGATCACGCAGGATAGCAGACATGATATGCGCGTGCACATCACTCCAGGAGTTCTTGAGGCAAAACAGACATGGCGGACATGACAGACATGGTGAGCATGACAGGAGGATGGCGATCATAAGATGGGAGGGACTGGACCAATAAAAGGGACACCCCTCTGACCGTACTGCCCCACAGGTGATTATATTAAAAGTTATTTTTCTTCTCTTAAAGGTTGTGTTGGGGGCTTATCTGCAGCATTATAGAATGCTGTATATCAGTCCTGGAAGGCGGTGGCCGTAACTTGTATTGGTTCCCTTTAAGTGAGGTCAGAGTGGTTAAAAAATAAAAATGGTTACACCAGGGCCACCATAAGGGCACTACTACCCTTACTGGCATATGGGACCTGGTCCAGACCCCCCTCCTCACTGTCTCCCATTGGCAGGATTCATCTGTTCATTCAGTAACTGAATGTGCGCCCTCGGACAAACGTTCAGTTGCAATTTATTGCCGTTCAGAACCCACTTCCTGCACTGCAATAGGATCTGCCAGCCATTCAGAGGTCGACAGTTGACATCGGTGTGCACATCGCCAGCATATGACGTCACGGTCATGCACCAACATTTCAGCATCTAAAATGGTTGAGGAAGAGGATGCTGCTGAACCTCGGCGAGGTAAGGAGAAACTTTTTTCTGAACTGAAATCTACAATATGGGAAAAATGGAGACAAAGGGGGAAGGCAGGATGGAGACATATGGGGCAGGATTGAGAGGACATAGAATCATAGAATCGTAGAGTTGGAAGGGACCTCCTGGGCCATCTGGTCCAACCCCCTGCTCAAAGCAGGATTCGCTATATCATCCCAGTCAGATGTCTGTCCAGCCTCTGTTTGAAGACTTCCATTGAAGGAGAACTCACCACTTCTTGTGGCATTGATCACTCTGTCAAAAAGTTTTTTCTAATATCTAATCTGTGTCTCCTCCCATTCAGTTTCATCCCATTGCTTCTAGTCTTTCCTTGTGCAAATGAGAATAAAGTTGATCCTTCTACAATGTGACAGCCCTTTAGATATTTGTAGACAGCTATTAAGTCTCCTCTCAGTCTTCTCTTTTGCAAACTAAACATTCCCAAATCCTGCAACCTTTCCTCATAAGACAGGGTTTGCAGACCGGTCACCATTCTGGTCGCTCTTTTCTGAACTTGCTCCAGTTTGTTGATGTCTTTTTTAAAATGTGGTGCCCAAAACTGGACACAATATTCCAGATGAGGTCTGACCAAAGAGGAGTAGAGGGAAATAATGACTTCACGTGATCTAGACTGTATGCTTCTGTTAATACATCCTAGAATTGCATTTGCCTTTTTTGCTGCTGCATCACACTGTTGACTCATATTCAGTCTGTGATCTATTAGTATACCCAAGTCTTTTTCACATGTGCTGTTGCTTAGCCCTATTCCCCCCAGTCTGTATATGCTTTTTTCATTTTTATTGCCCAGATGTAGTACTTTGCATTTCTCCCTGTTAAAAACCATTCTGTTAGTTGCTGCCCACTTCTCCAGTTTATTTATATCTTTTTGAATCCTCACTCTCTCTTCTCTTGTATTAGCTATCCCTCCTAGCTTTGTGTCATCAGCAAATTTAATCAGTTTACCCTCAATTCCTTCATCTAAATAGTTGATAAAGATGTTGAACAATACAGGGCCAAGGAGAGAGCCCTGTGGTACCCCACTTGAGACATTCTTCCAACTGGATGTGCAGCCATTTACGACCACTCTTTGGGTCCGATCACTAAGCCAGTTATGAATCCACCTAACAGTTGTCCATTCCATACTTAGTCATTTTTTCAATAAGGATTGTATGAGATTGTATGATTGTCAAATGCTTTGCTGAAGTCAAGATATACTATATCTACAGCATTTCCTTGATCCACCCAATCAGTGATTCCGTCATAGAAGGAAATTAAGTTAGTCTGACATGAGTTATTAGTTACAAACCCATGCTGACTCTGTTTAATCACTTCATTCTTATCCATGTACTGACATGGATATATGGGGGCAGGATGGAGACATAAAGGGGAGCAGGATGGAGACATGAGGAGTAGGATTGAGACATATGGGGGCAGGATGAAGACACATGTAGGGCATGATGTAGACATAGGGGAAGGCAGGATGGAGACCTATAAGACCAGGATGGTAGGACATATGGTGCCAGGATCAGAGAACATATGGGGGGCAGGATAAAGACACATGGGGCTATGATGTGAAATCATGTGGGAGCAGGATGGAGACATATGGGGGTCAAGATGGGGGACGTTATGGTAAGGTGCTAGGATATAGGGCATTATTACTGTAGGGGATATTATTGAGGATTCTGTTTTAAGTGGTGGGAAGTCCTGTAACTGTGCAGGGTGATGCTGTCATGTGTTGTAGATAGCTGTGTGCTATTTCCTGCATAGGTGAGTCCTGGCTGGAAAAAGTGATGGTGGTCTGTGATGGATGAAGAAAAGCAAAGATGAATATCTTCAGCTACTGGTAAGTCAGTGTGTTACCTCTACACTGACACTTTACACTGTGTAGTATATACAGAGCTCCTGCGTGCAATGTCACCAGTGATCATTGTTTTACCTGTATGATGACACTATATCCAGAGTTTCTGTGCATAATGTTACTAGTGAGTAACTCTTACCTGTAAACTGACACTATATACAGAGTTCCTGTGTATAATGTCACTGGTGATCACTGTATACACTGATACTATATACAGTTAAAACTAAAAGTTTGCAAACACTTTATAAAAAGACAAATAAGCATGTTTTTCTCAATATCTGACATGAAATCAAAGTAAACCTTTTCCATTTTAGGTCTATTGCGATTACCATAATTATTAATATTTGCCAAATTCCAGAATAATGAGAGAGATATTTTAAGGCATTTTTATTACTTACTGCAAAGTCAAAAGTTTACATACACTAAAATTACTATGCCTTTCAACAATTCTGGACTGCCCATATGATGATGTCATGTGTTTGAAAGCTTCTGATTTTTTTTTTTGCAACATCTAAGTTAATTAGAGACCCACCTGTGGATGTATTTTAACCCCTTTACCCCCAAGGGTGGTTTGCACGTTCATGACCGGGCCAATTTTTACAATTCTGGCCACTGTCCCTTTATGGAGTAATAACTCTGAAACGCTTCCATGGATCCTGGAGATTCTGACAAAGTTTTCTCATTACATATTGTATTTCATGTTAGTGGTAAAATTTCATTCATATAACTCGCGTTTATTTGTGAAAAAAATGGAAATTTGGCAAAAATTTTGAAAATTTCGCAATTTTCCAACTTTGAATTTTTATGCCCTTAAATCACAGAGATACGGCACACAAAAAACTTAATAAGTAACATTTTCCACATGTTTACTTTACATCAGCACAATTTTGGACCAACATTTTTTTTTCTTAGGAAGTTATAAGGGTTAAAAGTTAACCAGCGATTTCTCATTTTTGCAACACCATTTTATTTTTACGGACCACATCACATTTGAAGTCACTTTGAGGGGTCTATATGATAGAAAATACCCAAAAGTGACACCATTCTAAAAACTGCACTCCTTAAGGTTCTCAAAACCACATTCAAAAAGTTTATTAACCCTTCAGGTGCTTCACAAGAATTTTTGAATGTTTAAAAAAAATAAACATTTAGCTTTTTTTCACAAAAAAAATTACTTCAGGTCCAATTTTTCTTATTTTACCAAGGGTAACAGGAGAAATTAGACTTTAAAAGTTATTGTGCAATTTGTCCTGAGTATGCTGATACCTGATATGTGGGGGGAACCACTGTTTTGGCGCATGGCAGAGCTCAGACGGGAAGGAGCGCCGTTTGACTTTTTCAATGCAAAATAGGTTGGAATTCAGATCGGACGCCATGTCACGTTTGGAGAGCCCCTGATGTACCTAATCAGTGGAAACCCCCCACAAGTGACCCCATTTTGGAAACTAGACCCCCCAAGGAACTTATGTAGATATGTGGTGAGGACTTTGAACTCACAAGGGCTCACAGAAGTCTATAACGTAAAGCCATGCAATTAAAAAATCATATTTTTTCCACAAAAATGATCTTTTCACCCTCAATTTTTTTTCCAAGGGTAACAGGACCCTAAAAGTTATTGTGCAATTTGTCCTGAGTACGCTGATACCCCATATATGGGGGTAAACCACTATTTGGGCGCATGGCAGAGCTCGGAAGGGAAGCAGCACAATTTGACTTTTTTGGCTGGAATTGAGATCGGACACCATGTCGCGCTTGGAAAGCCCCTGATGTACCAAAACAGTGGAAACCCCCACAAATGATACCATTTTAGAAACTAGACCCCCCAAAGAACTTATCTAGATGTGTTGTGAGAACTTTGAACCCCCAAGGGCTTCATAGAAGTTTATAACGTACAGCCGTACAAATAAAAAAATCACATTTTTTCCACAAAAATTATCTTTTCACCCTCAATTTTTATTTTTCCAAGGGTAACAGGACCCTAAAAGTTATTGCGCAATTTGTCCTGAGTACGCTGATACCCCATATATGGGGGTAAACCACTATTTGGGCGCATGGCAGAGCTCGGAAGGGAAGCAGCGCCATTAGACTTTTTTGGCTGGAATTGGGATTGGACGCCATGCCATGTTTGGAAAGCCCCTGATGTGCCTAAACAGTGGAAACCCCCCAGAAATGACACCATTTTGGAAACTAGACCCCATAAGGAACTTATCTAGATGTGTGGTGAGCACTTTGAACTCCCCAGTTCTTCATAGAAACTTATAATGCCCTGGCATGAAAATAAAAAAATCATATTTTTTCCACAAGCATGATCATTTAGTCCCCAATTTTTTTATTTTCCCAAGGGTATCAGGAGAAATTGGACCCCAAAAGTTGGTGTTCAATTTGTCCTGAGTCCGCTGATACCCTATATGTGGGAGAAAACTACTGTATGTGCACACGTCGGGGCTCAGAAGGGAAGTAGTGATGTTTTGGAATGCAGACTTTGATGGAATGGTCTGCTGGTGTCATGTTGCCTTTGGAGAGCCCCTGATGTACCTAAACAGTGGAAACCCCCCACAAGTGACCCCATTTTGGAAACTAGACCACCTAAGGAACTTATCTAGATGTGTGGTGGGCACTTTGAATCCCCCAGTGCTTCACAGAAGTTTATAACGCCCGGGCTTGAAAATACAAAAAATCATATTTTTTCCACAAGCATGATCTTTTAGTCCCCAATTTTTTTATTTTCCCAAGGGTAACAGGAGAAATTGGACCCCAAAAGTTGTTGTTCAATTTGTCCTGAGTCCGCTGATACCCCATATGTGGGAGAAAACTACTGTATGGGCACACGTCGGGGCTCGGAAGGGAAGTAGTGACGTTTTGGAATGCAGACTTTGATGGAATGGTTTGCGGGTGTCCTGTTGCGTTTGGAGAGCCTCTGATGTGCCTAAACTGTTGAAACTCCCCACAAGTGACCCAATTTTGGAAACTAGACCCCCCAAGGAACTTATCTAGATGTGTGGTGAGCACTTTGAACCCCCAAGTGCTTCACAGAAGTTTATAACATCCGGGCGTGAAAATAAAAAAATCATATTTTTTCCCCCAATTTTTTATTTTCCTAAGGGTAACAGGAGAAATTGGACCCCAAAAGTTGTTTTGCAATTTGTCCTGAGTAGGCTGATACCCCATATGTGGGGGTAAACCACTGTTTGGGTGCATGGTGGAGGTTGGAAGGGAAGGAGCACCATTTGACTTTTTCAACGCAGAATTGGCTTGAATTGAGATCAGACGCCATGTTGCATTTGGAGAGCACCTGATGTGCCGAAACAGTGGAAACCCCCCAATTCTAACTCCAACCCTAATCCAAACACACCCCTAACCCTAATCTCAAACCTAGCCCTAGCCCTAACCCTAGCCCTAACCCTAGCCCTAGCCCTAACGGGAAAATGGAAATAAATACTTTTTTTTTTAATTTTTCCCTAACTAAGGGGATGATAACGGTGGGTTTGACTTACTATTTATGGCGGGTTTTTATTTTTGGCAGTTGTCGCACTCTAAAAGATGCTTTTTATTGTAAAAATAGCTTTTGCATCACCACATTTTGAGATCTATAATTTTTCCGTATTTTGTCCCACAGAGTCATGTGAGGTCTTATTTTTTGCGGGACGAGTTGACTTTTTTATTGGTACCATTTTCGGGTGCATGACATTTTTGATTGCTTTTTATTCCAATTTTTGGGACGCAGAATGAACAAAAACCAGCATTTCAAGAATTTCTTTTGGAAGGTGCGTTTACACCGTTCCACATGCGGTAAAACTGATACAGCGGTTTTATTCTTCGGGTCAGTATGGTTACAGCGATACCTCATTTATGTCTTTTTTTATGTTTTGGGGCTTTTATGCAATGAAAACAATTTTATGTAAAAAATAATTATTTTTGCATCGCTTTATTCTGCGAGCTATAACTTAATTTTTTCACTGATGACACTGTATGGTGGCTCGTTTTTTGCGGGACAAGATGACGTTTTCAGCGGTACCATGGACATTCATTTGCGTCTTTTTGATCGCGCGTTATTGCACTTTTTGTTCAGTAGTATGATAATAAATCATTATTTTTTGCTTCGTTTTTTATTTCTATTTTTTAAGGGGTTCGCTAAAGGGGTTAACTAATGGGACAGTTTTATAGGGCGGGTCGTTACGGCGCGACGATGCCAAATATGTGTACTTTTATTGTTTTTTTTTTTATTATTTCCAAAAAATGAATTTATTAGGGAATTTTTTTTTTTTATTTATTTAGCGATTTTTAAAAATTATTTTTACACTTTTTTAACTTTATTAGGTTGTCTCACGGGGGACATCACTGTCCTGTGACAGATCGCTGATCTGTCACATCACAGATCACTGTGACAGATCAGCGATCTGTCACAGGCATAGACACAGACTTCCTCATGCCTGCGCTTTGCAGGCACTGAGGAAGCCAACTCCCTGCAGGCCCCCGAAGGTCCCCGTCGCCATCTTGGATTCGGGGACCTGCAGGGATGGAGTCCCCCGCAGCAGCGCTGCACATTGCACTGCTGTGGGGGGCTTAGGGAAGCTCCCTCCCTGCCGATGCTTCCCTTTAACCCCCGGTACACCGCGATCGTGTTTGATCGCGGTGTGCAAGGGGATAACGTGTCGGGGACGGTCCGTGACCGCCCCTGACACATAGTGCCGGGTGTCAGCTGTGATAATCAACTGACACCCTGCCGTGATCAGCTGCGCTCCCCCCGTGAGCGCAGCTGATCGCGCTAGATGTACTATCCCGTCCATGGGCATAAGGGCCCGGGTTCCATGGATGGGATAGCACGTCTGATGTCAGAAAGGGGTTAATGCACATCTGAAACACACTGCTTCTTTGTGTAGCATCATGGGAAAGTCTCAAGAAATCCGGCAAGATATCAGGAAGAGAATTGTGGACTTGCACAAGTCTGGCTCATCCTTGGGTACAATTTTAAGATACCTGAAGGTGCCTCATTCATCCATACAAACAATTATGTGCATGCACAAACAAGATGGGAATGTGCAGCAATCATACCATTTAGGAAGGAGACGGGTTCTGTTTCCCAGATATGAACGTGCTTTGGCCCGACATGTGCATATCAACCCAAGGCCAAAAGCAAAAGACCTTGTGAGTTGATGGCAAAAGCTGGTAAGATTGTGTGAATATCCAAACTGAAACGAGTACTGTATCAACATGGGCTCAAAGGCCACTCTACCAGGAAGAAGCCATTACTCCAAAAGTAACATAAAAAAGCAAGATTAATGCTTGTGTCATGCCGCCGCCGCGGCCGCCTCCAGCTCCTGTCTCTCTGCCTCCAGCTCCTGCCTCTCTGCCTCCAGCTCCTGCCTCTCTGCCGCTGCCTGCATCTATCGCCCCGCCTCCCCCGGAGCCCCGCTGTACTCACCGGCTCTCAGCGTCCCGGCATGCGCCTGCCCTGGATCCTGCTCCTGTCATCCGTCGGGGGTGCGAGCGCACTGAGTTCAGTGGCACACGCTCACCCCATTGCCAGGCAACCACGCCTGTCAGCCCAGCCTCCTCCCCAGCCTGCTCCATGGCTTGAAGGTTCCTGACCCGGATGTCCTCTGCACACTCTGCTAATCAGGCCGCCTCTTCCTCTGTGTTGTGCCTGACCATCATTTGTGCATTACAAGTGATTCTGGCCCCACATCCTCTCGCTCCTTGCCTTCTCTATTGCTAGCCCTTTCGCCCTGTCTGTGCCCTCACGCCCTCCGTGTGCTTTCTCCTAGTGCCTGCTCTCCAGTGTCTCCGTATCCTGCCCGTGTTTCCCGTACCTGTGTTCCAGCCGTGTCTGCCTGACAGTGATGACCATCTGTCCGTGTTCCTGTGTCCCAGCCGTGTCTCCCTGCCAGTGTCTCCACCCTCTCCATGTTCCCGTGTCGCTGCTCTGTCTTTCTGCCACCAGTCTGCCTTGTCCTTCGCTGAGGTCTCTTGTTCGGTCCCGGGGTACCAGCTGCCGTGGTGATAGTCTCTCTCGGGCCTACCCCTAACGATCCCTGTATAGGGGGTGGTCCACCTGGTCCGCTCGCCTGGGGGAGGTTCGTTATCACGGTCCAGCGGGTCCACCCTTGGAGGTCCACTCATCCTCACAGCAGTGGCGTAACTACCGGGGTAGCAGCCGAAGCGGTTGCTTTGGGGCCCGGCCCATATTGGGGCCCAGCCCATATTGGGGCCCGGGGCCCCGGCTCCAATCGGCGCTACCCGGGTAGTGCAATTAACTACAACTCCTCCCCTAGCAATGCATGTCTCTTGCACTTGCAGCCCCCGGCCGGTGCTTATTCCATCTTCAGTTCTCCGGTGTTCTTCCTGCTTTCAGCGTCCTCTCATTACCTATGCGCATAAGTAACGAGCGGCTCATTACATATGCGCATATGTAATGAGCGGCACCACGTGGACTCTGAAAGCAGGAAGAACACTGCTCAGATGAGAAGATGGAACAAGCACCGGCCAGGGCTGCAAGAGACAGAGAGAGAGGTGACTGAGTATAATGGAGGGAGGCTCAGGCGCAGGCTCTGTCTGAACTGGCGGGCTACCGGGTAAATATACACCATGTGGTGCTGGGCACTATATGCCTTGTGGTGCTAGACGTTATATACCATGTGGTGCTGGGCACTATATACCATGTGGTGCTGGGCACTATATACCATGTGGTGCTGGGCGCTATATACCATGTGGTGCTGGGCGCTATATACCTTGTGGTGCTGGGTGTTATATACCATGTGGTGCTGGGTGTTATATACCATGTGGTGCTGGGTGTTATATACCATGTGGTGCTGGGTGCAATATACCATGTGGTGCTGGGTGCTATATACCATGTGGTGCTGGGTGCTATATACCATGTGGTGCTGGGCGCTGGGTGCTATATACCATGGGGTGCTGGGTGTTATATACCATGTGGTGCTGGGTGTTATATACCATGTGGTGCTGGGCACTATATACCATGTGGTGCTGGACGCTATATACACCATGTGGTGCTGGGCGCTATATACCATGTGGTGCTGGGCGCTATATACCATGTGGTGCTGGGCGCTATATACACCATGTGGTGCTGGGTGCTATATACCATGTGGTGCTGGGTGTTATATACCATGTGGTGCTGGGCGCTATATATACCATGTGTTGCTGGGAGCTATATACACCATGTGGTGCTGGGTGTTATATACCATGTGGTGCTGGGCGCTATATACACACCATGTGGTGCTGGGTGCTATATACACCATGTGGTGCTGGGTGTTATATACCATGTGGTGCTGGGCGCTATATATATATACCATGTGGTGCTGGGCGCTATATACCAGGTGGTGCTGGGCGCTATATACCAGGTGGTGCTGGGCGCTATATACCATGTCTTGCTGGGAGCTGGGTGCTGTATACCATGTGGTGTTGGGTCAGCAACTTAAAATATAAAATTATCAATGCTTAACTAATTTGATTGTATTGACTGAGTTAAAGGATTAGGAATAATTGTGTTACATTATTTCTAATTCTGTTACTTAATGTGACTCTAGTATGCATTATCAGTGAGGGGGTGTGTCTTGAAGGGGGTGTGGTTTTGAGGGGGTGTGTCTTTAAGGGGGCCCCGTTTAAAAGTTTGCTATGGGGCCCAATCAGTTCTAGTTACGCCCCTGCCTCACAGTACGGTCAGGCCATGGACTCCGCTGGTACCTCTGCCCCTGCCCAGAAGGAACTGCTGTTCTTATGGGAAAACAAACCCGGATCAATTCCTGTCCAGTCTCCTGCGCCACACCCACCAGCCCGCCTGGCCAGACCTCCGCGGTATAGCGGAGATCCCAAATTATGTCGGGGGTTCCTCAATCAGTGCCAATTGCACTTTGAATTACTGCCTCTACAATACCCCACCGATTGGGCTAAGGTGGCCTTTGTAGTGTCCCACCTGGAGGGCAAAGCTTTGGCCTGGGTGAACCCCCTCTGCGAGCGAGGCGATCCTCTGGTCTCCCAGCTCGCCACTTTTCTTGAGACTTTTCGCAAAGTCTTTAACTAGCCCGGACGCGTGGCCTCTACCACCGAGTACCTTTTTAATCTCCACCAGGGCACTCTCTCGGTTGGCCTGTACGCCATTCACTTCTGTACCCTGTCCTCCGAGCTGGGATGCAGTAATGAGGCCTTGGTGCGAGCTTTTTGGCATGGTTTGTCTTCCCAGATCAAGGATGAGCTGGCAGGTCAGGACACACCAATGTCTTTAGAGGATCTAATTTCCCTGGCAACACGCATTGACTTGCGTTTCCAGGAACACTCCCGTGAAGCCGCCAGGGAGAGGAGACCTTCCCGTCTATCATTGGTCACACGCAGTCTGCCCCATCCGCGACTCGCTCCTGCCTCCTCGGCCTCGGCACCTGAACCCATGCAGGTAGACCGCCTCAAGCCAGCAGAGCAGCGTCGCAGAGAGAGAGTCGTTCAGGGTCTCTGCTTCTACTGTGGCAGTGACGCCCACCTGCTACATTTCTGTCCGGAGAGGCCGGGAAACGCCTCCACCTAGGTCAGGTAAGAGAGGCATCCCTAGGTGCCACGGATGCTTCTCTACCCTTAACCCTCTCTTTTTTATTGACTCTGGGCTCTTGTCGTTTCTCGGAGGTCGCCTACATTGATTCTGGGGCAGCAGGGAACTTCATTCAGCTCGAGGTGGTCAAAAGACTCCAGATTCCTGTCAGATCCTTGGAGACTCCTCGGCGGATAGCTTCGGTTGACGGCAAGCCTTTGCGGGAGATTGTCACCCAGGTCACCAAAGAGGTGGAGCTACAAATCGGAGCTTTACATCGGGAGAACATAGCCTTCTATGTGCTCCCCTCGTTGTCTCATATGTTATTATTAGGTCTTCCATGGTTGAGAATAAACGAACCCATCCTTGATTGGCGATCTGGTGATATCCTACTCTGGGGTCAATCATGCCAAACCAAGTGCCTGCTTTCCGTTCGGCTGTTAAAATCTCCTCCCTCCGCCTCATTACCGGCAGATTTACATCCACCTTACTGGTCCTTCGCTGACGTCTTCAATAAAAAAGAAGCTGAGAGTCTGCCCCCGCATCGTCCTTATGATTACCCGATCGATCTCCTTCCAGGTTCCACTCCGCCCAGAGGCCGTATTTACCCGCTAAATCCTCTCGAGTCCCAAGCCATGACTGAGTATGTCCAGGAAAATCTGGCCAAGGGTTTCATCCGGAAGTCTTCGTCACCCGCAGGCACAGGGTTCTTTTTGTCAAGAAGAAGGACGGGTCTCTTCGCCCCTACATCGACTACCGGGGTATCAACGCTATTACGGTAAAGAACAAGTATCCGCTCCCTCTCATCCCAGAGTTGTTCGACCGGCTGCGGGGAGCACGAATCTTTACCAAACTGGATGTCCGTGGAGCCTACAATCTTATCCGTATCCGTTCCGGTGATGAATGGAAGACCGCGTTCAACACCCTGGATGGCCACTACGAGTACCTCGTGATGCCCTTTGGCTTGTGCAACGCCCTCGCAGTGTTCCAGGAATTTGTGAATGATATTTTCCGAGACCTACTGTATTCGTATGTAGTGGTATACCTGGACGATATTTTAGTTTTCTCGCCTGACCTGGCTACCCATCGAAGGAACGTTTGTCTAGTACTGCAGCGCCTGAGGGAGAATCACCTCTATGCCAAGCTTGAAAAATGCGCTTTTGAGCAATCATCTCTTCCGTTCCTGGGGTACATCATATCCGACTCCGGCTTGCGCATGGACCCGGAGAAAGTGTCTGCCGTGCTCAATTGGCCTCTCCTCATGGTGTCAAGGCGATTCAGCGATTTCTCGGCTTCACGAATTACTATCGACAGTTCATCCCTCATTTTTCCTCGCTGACTAGTTCCATCTTCTCTCTAATCCGCAAGGTGGCCAATCCTCACGCCTGGTCATCAGAGGCAGAGAGTGCCTTCTTGTCTCTGAAAGAAGCCTTTGCCACAGCACCTGTCCTCCACCATCCTGAGGCTAACAAACCTTTCATTCTGGAGGTAGATGCCTCAGCCTCCGTAGCCGGAGCAGTACTTTCCCAGAAGTCTACCACCGGTCGACTTGTCACCTGCGTTTATTTCCCAAAATCTTTTCCTCCTCGGAACGGAACTACTCCATTGGTGACAGAGAGCTGTTGGCCATCAAGCTGGCGTTGCAAGAATGGAGGTACCTACTGGAGGGGGCCGTACATCTTTTTAAGATCTTTATGGACCATAAGAACTTGGCATATATCCAGTCGGCACAGAGACTTAACCCCCGGCAAGCTAGATGGGCTTTATTCTTTGCTCGTTTCGATTTTGAGCTCCACTTCCGTCCCGGTAACAAAAACCTCAAAGCTGATGCACTGTTCAGGTCCTTTTTGTTGGTGGATACCGAGGAGGAGCCCACGTACATCTTGGACCCTTCCAAGGTCATCACCCTAGCACCCATCAGTTTGACCTCCCTGCCTTTGTTCCCGTGAACAACAGAAAGCGAGTACTGCGCTGGGGTCATGCCTCCAAGCTGGCAGGTCATGTAGGTCTCAAAAAGACTATCACCCAAGTGTCCCGCTACTACTGGTAGTAGAAATCCTTACGGGGAGGTAATAGTAGAAGGACTTTATTAAATCATGAAAGTTATTGAATTTTTACACTGGAACGCCGTATACCTAATGGACTGAATAATAGGTTAGATTTAATCAGTCAATTCTAAATAGTAGGTTTTCCAGTGGTAAAATATACATACAGTCATGGCCAAAAGTATTGACACCCCTGCAATTCTGTCAGATAATACTCAGTTTCTTCCTGAAAATGATTGCAAACACAAATTCTTTGGTATTATTATCTTCATTTAATTTGTCTTAAATGAAAAAACACAAAAAGAATTGTCCTAAAGCCAAATTGGATATAATTCCACACCAAATATAACAAAGAGGGTGGACAAAAGTATTGGCACTGTTCGAAAAATCATGTGATGCTTCTCTAATTTGTGTAATTAACAGCACCTATAACTTACCTGTGGCACCTAACAGGTGTTGGCAATAACTAAATCACACTTGCAGCCAGTTAACATGGATTAAAGTTGACTCAACCTCTGTCCTGTGTCCTTGTGTGTACCACATTGAG
The DNA here is from genome assembly GCF_039654945.1 of Dendrobates tinctorius. NCBI lineage: Eukaryota > Metazoa > Chordata > Amphibia > Anura > Dendrobatidae > Dendrobates > Dendrobates tinctorius. Next base: position 23,893,193 of record NW_027361827.1, on the reverse strand, counting down.
CATGGAGAAAAGAAAGAAGACCAAAGAACTGTCTGAGGACTTGAGAAACCAAATTGTGAGGAAGCATGAGCAATCTCAAGGCTACAAGTCCATCTCCAAAGACCTGAATGTTCCTGTGTCTACCGTGCGCAGTGTCATCAAGAAGTTTAAAGCCCATGGCACTGAGGCTAACCTCCCTAGATGTGGCCGGAAAAGAAAAATTGACAAGAGATTTCAACGCAAGATTGTGCGGATGTTGGATAAAGAACCTCCACTAACATCCAAACAAGTTCAAGCTGCCCTGCAGTCCGAGGGTACAACGGTGTCAACCCGTACTATCCGTCGGCATCTGAATGAAAAGGGACTGTATGGTAGGAGACCCAGGAAGACTCCACTTCTTACCCCGAGACATAAAAAAGCCAGGCTGGAGTTTGCCAAAACTTACCTGAAAAAGCCTAAAACATTTTGGAAGAATGTTCTCTGGTCAGATGAGACAAAAGTAGAGCTTTTAGGGCAAAAGCATCAACATAGAGTTTACAGGAGAAAAAAAGAGGCATTCAAAGAAAAGAACACGGTCCCTACAGTCAAACATGGCGGAGGTTCCCTGATGTTTTGGGGTTGCTTTGCTGCCTCTGGCACTGGACTGCTTGACCGTGTGAATGGCATTATGAAGTCAGAAGACTACCAACAAATTTTGCAGCATAATTTAGAGCCCAGTGTGAGAAAGCTGGGTCTACCTCAGAGGTCATTGGTCTTCCAGCAGGACAATAACCCAAAACACACTTCAAAAAGCACTAGAAAATGGTTTGAGAGAAAGCACTGGATACTTCTAAGGTGGCCAGCAATGAGTCCAGACCTGAATCCCATAGAACACCTGTGGAGAGATCTAAAAATGGCAGTTTGGAGAAGGCACCCTTCAAATATCAGGGACCTGGAGCAGTTTGCCAAAGAAGAATGGTCTAAAATTCCAGCAGAGCATTGTAAGAAACTCATTGATGGTTACCGGAAGCGGTTGGTCGCAGTTATTTTGGCTAAAGGTTGTGCAATCAAGTATTAGGCTGAGGGTGCCAATACTTTTGTCCGGCCCATTTTTGGAGTTTTGTGTGAAATGATCAATGTTTTGCTTTTTGCTTCATTCTCTTTTGTGTTTTTTCATTTAAGACAAATTAAATGAAGATAATAATACCAAATAATTTGTGTTTACAATCATTTTCAGGAAGAAACTGAATATTATCTGACAGAATTGCAGGGGTGTCAATACTTTTGGCCATGACTGTATATATAAAAACACTTGAATTTTCCTTCCTTTCTCCTCCATTTTTTTTTTTTTTTTGTTCATATGGTAAATTTTGTGATATCTAAGAACAACTATAAGATGTGAATAATAATGTATTAGATAAAAATAAGGGCACTTTGCAGCGATATGCTTTAAATATGTAGTACATTTTGTATTTAACAAAGTTTTATCCCTGTGTAAGGGTATACACCCTATTTTAATTAAGTCAAATTTTGTAACTGGATCAAGTTCCTGGAAGCAGGGTATATTACTATCTTGAACACTGCTCACACTTAAGACCTAGAAGAAGACCTAGTAAGGTCGAAACGCGTAGTCTGCACGCATAAAGCAGCAGTGTGCCCTTTTTTCTTCTGACCCCCTGTATATATTTGGGTTTCTGCCACATGGAACTATTTTAAAAGATAAAAATAAAATGGATTTTATGGCCAAGTAGGAAGCATCTGCTGGAATTATTTGCTGGTTTTTGTTTCTATTGCAACATGGGTGTGCCTCTCCCATTACAACTCCGTGCGGCTTCCTGGCAGTGAGCAGAACCACTAAGGACGTCTAACTGGGTGAGCTGGCTATAATTTTTCTTGTTTGAATTGCTAGGCAACCACCTGTCAGCCCAGCCTCCTCCCCAGCCTGCTCCATGGCTTGGAGGTTCCTGACCCGGAAGTCCTCTGCGCACACTGCTTATCAGGCCGCCTCTTCCTCCGGGCTGTGCCTGACAGTCATTTGTGCATTTCAAGTGATTCTGGCCCCACATCCTCTGTCGCTCCTTGCTTTCTCTATTGCTAGCCCTGTCGCCTTGTCTGTGACCTCACGCCTTCCGTGTGCTTTCTCCTAGTGCCTGCTCTCCAGTGTCTCTGTGTCCTGTCCCTGTTCCCGTACCTGTGTTCCAGCCGTGTCTGCCTGACAGTGATGACCATCTGTCCGTTTTCCTGTGTCCCAGCCATGTCTCCCTGCCAGTGTCTCCACCGTCTCCGTGCTCCCATGTCGCTGCTCTGTCTGTCTGCCACCAGTCTGCCTTGTCCTTAACTGAGGTCTCTTGTTCCATCCCGGGGTACCAGCTGCCGTGGTGATAGTCTCTCTCGGGCCTACCCCTAATGCTCCATGTATAGGGGGCAGTTCACCTGGTCCGCTCACCCGGGGGAGTTTCGCTATCACGGTCCAGCGGTTCCACCCTTGGAGGTCCACTCATCCTCACAGTACGGTCAGGCCATGGACTCCGCTGGTACCTCTGCCCCCACCCAGAAGGAACTGCTGTTCCTACGGGAAAACCAAACCCGGATCATGGCTTTTTTCAAGTCCATGGAGTCCCGTATTTCTGTGCTACAACCCACGGATCCAGGGAACGTGTCCCAGCTGGCTAGTCTCCAGCAGGAACTGGCCCAACAATGCGACACCCAGGCCCACATCCTAAATTACATGGCTTCCGTGGATAACCGTCTTTTATCCCTGCAGTCCGCCGCTTCAATTCCTGTCCAGTCTCCTGCGCCACACCCACCACCCCACCTGGCCAGACCTCCGCGGTATAGCGGAGATCCCAAATTATGTCAGGGGTTCCTCAATCAGTGCCAATTGCACTTTGAATTACTGCCTCTACAATACCCCACCAATCGGGCTAAGGTGGCCTTTGTAGTGTCCCACCTGGAGGGTGAAGCACTGGCCAGGGAGAGGAGACCTTCCTGTCTATTCTTGGTCACACGCAGTCTGCCCCATCCGCGACTCGCTTCTGCCTCCTCGGCCTCAACACCTGAACCCATGCAGGTAGACTGCCTCAAGCCAGCAGAGCAGTGTCGCAGAGAGCGAGTCGTTCAGGGTCTCTGCTTCTACTGTGGCAGTGATGCCCACCTGCTACGTTCCTGTCCGGAGAGGCCAGGAAACGCCTCCACCTAGGTCAGGTAAGAGAGGCCTCCCTAGGTGCCACGGATGCCTCTCTACCCTTAACCCTCTCTGTTTTATTGAATCTGGGTTCTTGTCGCTTCTCGGAGGTCGCCTACATTGATTCTGGGGCAGCAGGGAACTTCATTCACCTCGAGGTGGTCAAAAGACTCCAGATTCCTGTCCAGGGCCGGCCCGAGAGATTACGGCGCCCTAGGCGAAACTATTTTGTTGCGCCCCTACTATTCTTGGCAGTAGATGAAAACTTGGGATATAAATTTAGGAGCAAAATAAACCACAACAACAATGATTAATTAACTCTCTCCTAACTCTTTAATCTTCTGAGAAGTTGTATAGGACAAATATATACAAAGTAGTCAATAACACAAAACAAAAACGACCATAGGTAATTAAAATTTTTGTTTCCTTTACTTTTTTTTTGAAAATGATGACACTAAGTCACCGAGATTAATTTGTTTAGCAACTTCAGATTCCATCGAAATTGTTGCCAACCCAACCAACCTCTCTTGCGTCATATTTGCCCTTAAATATGTACACTTTTCTTTCCATCCCTAAAACTTTTTGCCTTTTGAAAAGATTTTTTATAATTTTTTCTATTTTTTCTCTGGTGCCCCCTTTGGGTCGGCGCCCTAGGCGGCCGCCTAGTTCGCCAATACGTTTGGGCCGGCCCTGTTCCTGTCAGATCCTTGGAGACTCCTTGGCGGATAGCTTCAGTTGCCGGCAAGCCTTTGCGGGAGATTGTCACCCAGGTCACCAAAGAGGTGGAGCTACAGATCAGAGCTTTACATCAGGAGAACATAGCCTTCTACGTGCTCCCCTAGTTGTCTCATACGTTATTATTAGGTCTTCCAAGGTTGAGAATCCACGAACCCATCCTTGATTGGCGATCTGGTGATATCCTATGCTGGGTGTTATGAATGAGTCACCGTAGGAGGCAAAAACAGAAATGCTAGCTAAGTCCAGAAAACCAGAGAAGTTGGCAGCTATCGGATTGCAGACCCCTGAACCTATCAACAACAACTAGCAGTAGCCGTGGGGGGTTCCTACGATGCCCTAGACCCCTCGATCACAGCCGGAGAACTGCCTAACCTAAAGACAGAAAGGGAAATCTAAACTGCCCCAGAGCAGCCCCCAACATATAATGACGGTGAAGCAAGAAGAAAAAACACACACAGATAGAAAGATAGACTGAGCAAATGATGGGGCCCAAGCTAACTAGATAGGACAGGATAGGAAGGCTGCTGTCTGCAATCCGTGAAAAACCCTATCAAAATAAGAGCCAACAGACTGACAGGGAAAAAGGCCCTGAAGACGCTAGGCTTCAAAAAGACTATGTCAGTACTCAGGTATTTTCTGAAGACAGAGCAAACCGACAAAAAGGAATTCAGCTCACCCCAGCAGGGAATGGCAGAATCCAGAAAAGCAAGGCAAACTAAAACCAAAACACAAATGCAAAAAGGCAAAGCAGAAAACTTAGCTTTTGAGGAGCAGGAATCAGACTGGTCTCCTAGAATTCCACAGAGAAATCACCAGCGAGGAAGAAGGGCGTCGGCTGCCTTATATCCAGTCAGAGATCCCCTTCGCCCAGTCATCCTCTCCCAGCTCAGGTGCTTGGTAATCAGCCTCACTACCTTCCTTCACCAGAAGAGGGAGTTCATCAGACCTCAATGGTGAAGGGGAAAATGAACTCACCACAGTACCTCCCCTTGAGGAGGGGTCACCGAACCCTCATCCACGCCACCAGGGCGATCAGGGTGAGCCCGATGAAAGGCACGCACCAATCTTTTGGCATGAATATCAGAGGCAGAGACCCAGGAATTATCCTCCTGACCATAACCCTTCCACTTAACCAAATACTGGAGTCTCCGTCTAGCCAGATGGGAATCCAGTATCTTCTCTACCTCATATTCCATGTTACCTTCAACCAATACAGGGTCCGGAGGTGCCACCCCAGGAACTACTGGTTCAACAAACCTCTTCAACAAGGACTTATGAAACACATTATGGATTTTAAATGTGACAGGAAGAGCCAACCGAAAAGAGACCGGATTAATGATCTCCAAAATCTTGCAAGGCCCAATAAATCTAGGCTTAAACTTAGGAGAAGCTACCTTCATAGCGATATTTTTTGATGATCACTAAACCATATCACCCAAATAACAGTCATTCTCTGGGAGACAGGCATATCAGAGATGAAATCCTTTGAAATATGGGTCCATGGCCTCCTAGGCACCGGCAAAGGCATCAACAACCCACTAGAGCGAGAACAAGGTTTAGACCGGGCGCAAGTCCCACAGGACTGCACAAAATTCCTGACATCACGAGACAAGGCAGGCCACCAAAAAGACTGACTCACCAGATCTCTAGTACCAAAAATACCTGGATGACCAGCCAATGCAGAGCAATGAACTTCAGACATCACTCTCTTCTTCCACTGGTCAGGAACATACAACTTTCCACTGGGACAACGCTCAGGTTTGTCCTCCTGGAACTCTTCCAGAGCACGTCTCAAATCGGGTGAGATGGCAGAAAGAACTACCCCTTCGCCTAAGATGGTAGCAGGCTTGGTCACCACAGGAGAATCAGCAAAGAAGCTCCTAGAAAGAGCGTCAGCCTTGACATTCTTAGTGCCAGGAAGAAAAGAGACCACAAAATCAAAACGTGTAAAAAACAAGGCCCATCTAGCCTGTCTAGGGTTCAAGCGTTTGGCCGACTCCAGGTAAATCAAATTCTTGTGGTCAGTGAGGACCACGACTTGATGTTTAGCTCCCTCCAACCAATGTCTCCACTCCTCAAATGCCCATTTCATGGCCAACAGTTCCCGATTCCCCACATCATAGTTACGTTCAGATGGGGAGAACTTTCGGGAAAAGAAAGCACAGGGATTCATTTTAGATGTTACAGGATCCTTTTGGGACAAAACAGCTCCTGCACCAATCTCAGAAGCGTCCACCTCTACCTGGAACGGGAGTGAGACATCAGGTTGCCGCAAAATCGGGGCAGAAGTGAATCTTCGCTTCAGCTCCTGAAAGGAAGAAACAGCCTCCGGACACCAATTCAACACATCAGCACCCTTCTTAGTCAGATCATTCAATGGTTTGGCAATACTAGAAAATTTTGCTATAAATTTCCGATAAAAATTAGCAAAACCCAAAAACTTCTGAAGGGGCTTCAAAGAAGTGGGCTGAACCCAATCATAAATGGCCTGTACCTTGGCCGGATCCATTTCAATAGTTGACGGAGACAAAATAAATCCCAAAAATGAAATCCTCTGTACCCCAAAAATGCATTTTGATCCTTTGACATACAGGGAATTCTCCCTCAAGATCCGGAACACCGTCCGAACATGTTCCACATGAGAATCCCAATCCTTGGAGAAGATGAAAATATCATCCAGATACAGTTGTGGCCAAAAGTATTGACACCCCTGAAATTTTGTCAGATAATACTCAGTTTCTTCCTGAAAATTATTTCAAACACAAATTCTTTGTTATTATTATCTTCATTTAATTTGTCTTAAATGAAAAACACAAAAAGAATTGTCCTAAAGCCAAATTGGATATAATTCCACACCAAACATAAAAAAGAGGGTAGACAAAAGTATTGGCACTGTTCAAAAAATCATGCGATGCTTCTCTAATTTGTGTAATTAACAGCACCTGTAACTTACCTGTGGCACCTAACAGGTGTTGGCAATAACTAAATCACACTTGCAGCCAGTTGACATGGATTAAAGTTGACTCAACCTCTGTCATGTGTCCTTGTGTGTACCACATTGAGCATGGAGAAAAGAAAGAAGACCAAAGAACTGTCTAAGGATTTGAGAAACCAAATTGTGAGGAAGCATGAGCAATCTCAAGGCTACAAGTCCATCTCCAAAGACCTGAATGTTCCTGTGTCTACCGTGCGCAGTGTCATCAACAAGTCTAAAGCCCATGGCACTGTGGCTAACCTCCCTAGATGTGGATGGAAAAGAAAAATTGACAAGAGATTTCAACGCAAGATTGTGCGGATGTTGGATAAAGAACCTCGACTAACATCCAAACAAGTTCAAGCTGCCCTGCAGTCTGAGGGTACAACAGTGTCAACCCATACTATCCGTCGGCGTCTGAATGAAAAGGGACTGTATGGTATGAGACCCAGGAAGACCCCACTTCTTACCCCGAGACATAAAAAAGCCAGGCTGGAGTTTGCCAAAACTTACCTGAAAAAGCCTAAAACGTTTTGGAAGAATGCTCTCTGGTCAGATGAGACAAAAGTAGAGCTTTTTGGGCAAAGGCATCAACATGGAGTTTACAGGAGAAAAAAGAGGCATTCAAAGAAAAGAACACGGTCCCTACAGTCAAACATGGCGGAGGTTCCCTGATGTTTTGGGGTTGCTTTGCTGCCTCTGGCACTGGACTGCTTTACCGTGTGCATGGCATTATGAAGTTTGAAGACTACCAACAAATTTTGCAGCATAATGTAGGGCCCAGTGTGAGAAAGCTGGGTCTCCCTCAGAGGTCATGGGTCTTCCAGCAGGACAATGACCCAAAACACACTTCAAAAAGCACTAGAAAATGGTTTGAGAGAAAGCACTGGAGACTTCTAAGGTGGCCAGCAATGAGTCCAGACCTGACTCCCATAGAACACCTGTGGAGAGATCTAAAAATGGCCGTTTGGAGAAGGCACCCTTCTAATATCAGGGACCTGGAGCAGTTTGCCAAAGAAGAATGGTCTAAAATTCCAGCAGAGCATTGTAAGAAACTCATTGATGGTTACCGGAAGCGGTTGGTCACAGTTATTTTGGCTAAAGGTTATGCAACCAAGTATTAGGCTGAGGGTGCCAATACTTTTGTCTGGCCCATTTTTGGAGTTTTGTGTGAAATGATCAATGTTTTGCTTTTTGCTTCATTCTCTTTTGTGTTTTTTCTTTTAAGACAAATTAAATGAAGATAATAATACCAAAGAATTTGTGTTTGCAATCATTTTCAGGAAGAAGCTGAGTATTATCTGACAAAATTGCAGGGGTGTCAATACTTTTGGCCACAACTGTAGATAATCAAAAATTTTTCCACAAAGTCTCGGAAAATGTCGTTCATGAAGCACTGGAAGACAGAAGGGGCATTAGTGAGCCCAAAAGGCATCACCAGGTACTCAAAATGTCCCTCTAGAGTATTAAACGCCGTCTTCCATTCATCCCCATGCTTAATGCGGATAAGATTATACGCCCCCCTGAGGTCAAGCTTGGTAAACCAGCAAGCACCTTTAACTCTGGAGAATAGATCCGAAATCAGGGGTAACGGATACTGATATTTAATAGTAATTTTGTTGAGGGCACGATAATCAATACAAGGCCTTAATGAACCATCCTTTTTGGCCACGAAAAAAAACCCAGCACCTAATGGTGAAGAGGATGGTCTAATATGACCCTTCTCCAACGCCTCCTTAATATAGGATCGCATAGCCTCATGCTCGGGTACAGATAAATTGAAGAGCCGACCCTTGGGAAATTTACACCCTGGGCTTAGTTCAATTGCACAGTCATAACTCCTATGAGGAGGCAAAGACGCAGACTCATTCTCACTAAATACATCATACAAGTCCGCCAAATAATCAGGAACATCATGCGACTGAGGAGAGGTGGAAAAAACCGGAGCCTCACTAAGGGCACACCGACAACCCCAACTCACCACAGACACAGATTTCCAGTCCAAAACTGGATTATGAATTTGCAACCAGGGAAACCCCAGAACAATGGTATTATGCAAATTATGCAACACCAAAAATCTGCAATTTTCTTAATGGTTTGGGGCGACCCGCATGACCACCTGGGTCCAAAACTGAGGTTTATTTTTCGCCAAAGGAGTAGCATCAATCCCCCTCAAAGGGATAGGCGTCTGCAGAGGTGTCATTGGAAATCCACAACGTTTAGCAAAATCCAAGTCCTTTAGGTTCAGGGCTGCTCCCGAATCCACAAAAGCCTTGGCGGAAAATGTGGACAGGGAGCAGATCAGAGTAATTGCCAGAAGAATCTTAGGTTGAACACCACCCACAGAAAACATGTGTGCAAAACGTTTCTCTCTTTTAGGACAGACAGAAATAATATGCGAGGCATCTCCACAAAAAAAACACAGCTTATTACGCTTTCTGAACTCCTGACGTTGCTCCCTGGACAAAACTCTATCACATTGCATAGGTTCAGACACTTGTTCAACAGGTGGCCACACCTCTCGTGCAGTCCTGCGTTCACGTAGACGCCGATCAACCTGAATGGCTAATGACATAGAATCGTCCAGACCAGAGGGAACAGGAAATCCCACATAGTATCTTTTACGGCTTCTGACAAACCCTTCCGAAAGAGAGCTGCCAAGGCATTATCATTCCAGGCAGTAAGGACCGCCCACTTTTGGAATTTTTGACAGTACAATTCTGCAAAATCTCGACCCTGGCTCAATGCCAACAGGGTCTTTTCAGCCTGACAATAGCATTAGGTTCGTCATACAACAACCCCAAGGCTTGAAAAAATGCATTCACATTAGTCAGTCTAGGATCATCTGGTTTCAAAGAAAACGCCCAATCCTGGGGATCGCCACGCAGCAAAGAGATGACAATTTTAACCTGCTGCGCGGAGCTCCCTGACGAGTTAGGCTTCAAGGCAAAAAATAATTTACAATTATTTTTGAAATTCAAAAATTTAGACCGATCCCCAAAAAACACATCAGGAGTAGGGATCTTTGGTTCAGCAGCATGTGAATGAGCAAGGTAGGCGGAAATTCCCTGCACTTCCGCATCGAGCTGCTCCACACGATCAGACAATTGCTTTATCTCCATTGAGAGAAAAAAAAATTCCCCCTACGGCCTCAGAGATATAGAGGAAAAAATATACACACTTTTTTTTTTTTTAATTCTTTCCTGCTATTGAGTACCCTAGGACTGAGTATGTCCAGGAAAATCTGGCCAAGGGTTTCATCCGGAAGTCTTCGTCACCCGCAGGCACGGGGTTTTTTGTCAAGAAGGACGGGTCTCTTCGCCCCTACATCAACAACCGGGGTCTCAACGCTATTGCGGTAAAGAACAAGTATCCGCTCCCTCTCATTCCAGAGTTGTTTGACCGGCTGCGGGGAGCACAAATCTTTACCAAACTGGATCTCCATGGAGCCTACAATCTTATCCGTATCCGTTCCGGTGATGAATGGAAGACCGCGTTCAACACCCTGGATGGCCACTACGAGTACCTGGTGATGCCCTTTGGCTTGTGCATCGCCCCCACAGTGTTCCAGGAATTCGTGTGTAGTGGTATACCTGGACAATATTTTAGTTTTCTCGCCTGATCTGGCTACCCATCGAAGGAACGTTCGTCTAGTACTGCAGCGCCTGAGGGAGAATCGCCTCTATGGCAAGCTTGAAAAGTGCGCTTTTGAGCAATCATCTCTTCCGTTCCTGGGGTACATCATATCCGACTCCGGCTTGCGCATGGACCCGGAGAAAATGTCTGCCTTGCTCAATTGGCCGCGTCCTCATGGTATCAAGGCGATTCAGCGATTTCTCAGCTTCACGAATTACTATCGACAGTTCATCCCTCACTTTTCCTCGCTGACTAGTTCCAACTCCTCTCTAATCCGCAAGGTGGCCAATCCTCACGCCTGGTCATCAGAGGCGGAGAGTGCCTTCTTGTCTCTGAAAGAAGCCTTTGCCACAGCACCTGTCCTCCACCGTCCTGAGGCCAACAAACCTTTCATTCTGGAGGTAGATGCTTCAGCCACCGGAGCCGAAGCGGTACTTTCCCAGAAGTCTACCACCGGTTGACTTGTCACCTGTGTTTTTTTCTCCAAAATCTTTTCCTCCTCGGAACGGAACTACTCCATTGGTGACAGAGAGCTGTTGGTCATCAAGCTGGCGTTGCAAGAATGGAGGTACCTACTGGAGGAGGCCGTACATCTTTTTAAGATCTTTACGGATCATAAGAACTTGGCATATATCCAGTCGGCACAGAGACTTAACCCCCGGCAAGCTAGATGGGCTTTATTCTTTGCTCGTATCGATTTTGAGCTCCACTTCCGTCCCGGTAACAAAAACCTCAACGCTGACGCACTGTTCTGGTCCTTTTTGTTGGTGGATACAGAGGAGGAGCCCACGCACATCTTGGACCCTTCCAAGGTCATCACGCTAGCACCCATCAGTTTGACCTCCCTCCTCCGGGTAAGACCTTTGTTCCCATCAACAACAGAAAGCGAGTCCTGCGCTGGGGTCATGCCTCCAAGCTGGCAGATCATGTAGGTCTCAAAAAGACTATCACCCTCGTGTCCCACTACTACTGGTGGCCGACCCTTCTCCAATATGTCCGCAACTTCATTGCCTCCTGTCTGTCTTGGTCCCAGAGCAAGGTCCCTCGACAGCTTCCGTCTGGTCTTTTACACCCGCTTCCAGTTCCCTCGGCTCCTTGGCAGCACATTGCTATGGACTTTATTACCAATATGCCTCAGTCTTCGGGCTGCACTGTCATCCTTGTAGTAGTGGACAGATTTTCCAAGATGGCTCATTTCATCCCGCTTCCAGGTTTACCCTCAGCACCCGAGCTAGCAAAGATTTTCGTCCACCATGTTTTTCACTTTCATGGCCTTCCTCAACATATTGTTTCTGAGAGGGGAATCCAATTCACTTCGCGGTTCTGAAGGGCTCTCTGCAAGAGTATGAACGTCACACTTGACTTCTCAGCTTACCACCCACAAACCAATGGCCAAGTGGAACGCACTAACCAGACTCTGGTAACCTATCTCCGACATTTCTCTAACGCCCACCAGGATGACTGGACCAACTTACTCCCATGGGCCGAATTCGCATACAACAATCACGCCAGCGAATCTTCGTCTAAGTCGCCCTTCTTTGTCGTCCATGAGCAACATCCTGGTGTTCCCCTGCTGGTGCCTCCTGTCTCTGTTGTGCCAGCTGCTGATTTTCTGTCCAGGGAGTTCTCCAGGATCTGGCAGGAAACCAGAACTGCTCTCGAACAAGCTCGGGACAGAATGAAGAGACACGCAGACAAGAAGCGCCTAGATTCTCCACTATATCATCTGGGAGATAAAGTCTGGCTCTCTTCTAAATTCATCCGCCTAAAGATCCCTTCACATAAGCTGGGTCCCCGGTACATTGGACCCTTCGAGGTCTTGGCTCGCATCAATGATGTCTCTTACAAGTTGAGGCTAGCCGCCTCGCTCCATATCCCTAATTCATTCCACGTTTCTCTTCTAAAACCAGTCATCCTCAATCAGTTTCATGCTTCTACCACTCTTTCGCCTCTCCCGGTCTCCTCTGATGATGTTTTTGAGGTCAAGAACATCCTCACCATGAAAAAGCAAAGAGGCAAAACCTTTTTTCTGGTTGATTGGAAGGGTTTTGGCCCTGAGGAGAGATCTTGGGAACCCTGGGAAAGCATCCAGGTGCCTTGAATCCTGGCTAAGTTTCTTTCCAGCCGTAGGTGGGGGGCACGTAAGGAGGGGGGTACTGTCATGCCGCCGCCTCCAGCTCCTGCCTCTCTGGCGCTGCCTGCGCCAATCGCACCACCTCCCCCCGAGCCCCGCTGTACTCACCGGCTCTCGGCGTCCCGGCGCGCGCGCGCCCTGGCTCCTGCTCCTGTCATCCGTCGGGGGCGCACACATACTGAGTTCAGTGGCACACGCACACCCCATTGCTAGGCAACCACGCCTGTCAGCCCAGCCTCCTCCCCAGCCTGCTCCGTGGCTTGGAGTTTCCTGACCCGGAAGTCCTCTGCGCACACTGCTTCTCAGGCAGCCTCTTCCTCCGGGCTGTGCCTGACCGTCATTTGTGCATTACAAGTGATTCTGGCCCCACATCCTCTGTCTCTCCTTGCCTTCTCTATTGCTAGCCCTGTCGCCTTGTCTGTGCCCTCACGCCCTCCGTGTGCTTTCTCCTAGTGCCTGCTCTCCAGTGTCTCCGTATCCTGCCCCTGGTCCCGCACCTGTGTTCCAGCCGTGTCTGCCTGACAGTGATGACCATCTGTCCGTTTTCCTGTGTCCCAGCCATGTCTCCCTGCCAGTGTCTCCACCCTCTCCGTGTTCCCATGTCACTCCTCTGTCTGTCTGCCACCAGTCTGCCTTGTTATTCACTGAGGTCTCTTGTTCCGTCCCGGGGTACCAGCTGCCGTGGTGATAGTCTCTCTTGGGCCTACCCCTAACGCTTCCTGTATAGAAGCAACATCTCAAGACATCAGCCAGGAAGTTGAAGCTTGGGCGGCAATGGGTTTTCAAAATGGACAATGACCCAAATCATACTGCCAAAATGGTAACAAAGTGGCTTAACCCCTTAACGTCTATAGATGGACATAGTCCGTCAGGACAGGATGTCAGTTCCCGCACCATGACGGACTATGCCCGTCATGCATTTAAACTTTCACTGCGTGTAAACACGCAGTGACAGTTCCGTGCCGACAGTTGTCCCAGACAGCTAAGAGGCACGGAAAGAGGTGTGGGGACCCATACCATCGGTCCCCATACCCAGATAGCTGTGATCGGTCAGTCAATCAGACTGATCAATCACAGCATGACCGCAAAGGAGATGCTGAAATATCAGCACCTCCCTCCAGATCAGTGCAGCAGCTCAGCTCTGCCAGTGGCTGAGATTCTGCACTAACAGCCAGGAGCAGTGTCCACGTCGCCCCTGGCTGTTAATCCCCTAATTGCTGTGATCGAGCGTGACCTCAATGTTCAGGAATGAGGCAGAGGGCCAGGGGCTCCCTCTGTCTCCAGATCGGTGTCCCTGCACCGTAATCGAGGTGCCTGATTGTTGCCATGGTGACCCTGGGTTATCATGATGACTCCTGGGTCATCATGCTATGGAAAGCCTTTGAGACCATGCTCACATTGCTAGTGCATTGCAATGTATTATACCTCCAATCAAAGTAAAAAAGAGTGAAAGTCCCATAAAGGGACTAGGTAAAAAAGAAAACATGTTTTTAAAAAAATACGTAAAAAATTGCAAAATAATAATGATAATAATAAATAAATTCCACTAATACACATTTTTATGTAAAAAATAAAAAATAAAAAAGTACACACGTTTGGTATTGCCGTGTCCTGAAGAATCGGTTTATAAAAATGTCACACTGGTTAACCCCTTCAGTGAACGCCGTAAAAAAAAAACAAAAAAAATAGCAAATTATACTTTGTCTTCATACCGCTTGGAAAAAGTAGAATAAAAAGATGAATGGTAATAAAAATAGCATCACTGAAAACGCCATCTTGTCCCGCAAAAAACAAGCCACCATAAAGCTCCATCAGCAGAAAAATAAAAGTTGTAGCTCTCAAAATAAGGCAATGAAGAAAAAAAATTTTTTTCTGGAAAAGTTTTTGTTTAAAAGCACTGTAATCGTACTGACCTGAAGAATAAAACTGCCTTATCAATTTTACCACACGCAGAACGGAGACAAAAAAGAAAACAATTCCTGAATTACTGATTTTTGTTAATTCTGCCACCACAAAAATCGGAATAGAAAGTGATCAAAAAATGTCATGTGCCCGAAAATTGTACCAGTAAAAACGTCAGCTCGTCCTGCAAAAAACATGACTCACGTGACTCTGTGGGCCGAAATATGGAAAAATTATAGCTCTCAAAATATGGTGATGTAATAACTTCTTGCCAAAAAAAGCATATTTTAGTGTTTGACAGAAGCTAAACATTTATCTGGAAACCCCAAAGTATGTGCTCCGCGTAGAGCGCCGGATAAATGTGATCACAAACATTATGAAAAATGTTCCCAATAAAAGCTTCAACTCAATCCACAAAAAAAGTCCCCACTCAAGTCTGTCACCTATTAACAGAGGCCTCCACGTTACTGGTAGCACAAAGGCTCTTCAAAAGGCAAAGAAATTCAGCAAATTATGCACTCCCAAATCCAAATGACCCCCTCGCTTCTGAGCCCCAGTGGGTAGAGTTGAGCGAAACGGGTCGGTCAAAATCAAAAGTCGCCGACTTTCGCTAAAGTCAGGTTTCACTGATTGAAACCTGACCATAGCGTGAGGTTGGCCATGCGGTCGCCGACTCGAGCGCCAAAGTCGCGTTTCCCATAATGCTTTCAGGCGCCTTTTCTCTGCCAATGAGCAAGGACGCACACTGTGGGCAACACGATGACATGGGCAGAGGCCACCAGCATTTTAGAGAAGGGCATTGCAGTGATTGGCTGGCTTTGTGTGGCGTCACAGTGGCTATAAAAGCCCTGAACGCCGACCGCCATCTTACTTCTGCCGATCTTAGCATAGGGAGAGGTTGCTGCCACTCGTTCTCAATAGGGAGAGTGTTTAGGCAGGAAAGAAAAAAAAAATCTGTGCTTGTGCTGATAGAGATTTTCACTGTACACTACAGTTAGTGTGCAGTGACAGGGGAGGATTTTTTTGTGTGCAGCAGCGCTGGTGGCTATTAGGCTGCCTTATAAGGCTACCTGATAGCTGCATTGCTGTTTGCACAGTGCTGTGCAGAGTGCTTTTCTCAAATCAAAAATGCTTTTATTCCTTTTTTCTGCACAGTTACCGAGCGTTCATTTTTTCACACACCGTATAGAGGTATACGTTCCTCACACACTACCGTGTACCGGCTGGTATCACGGAAAAATACATGCTATATGTGTGTGACTCTCGTGGCAGGTTCGATTCCACGTATTTTACATATTTTTTTAATTTTTATTATAATTTTGGGTATATTAAGGTTTGTCGATATTGATGAAATGTTATTGGCTTTTAGAGCATAATAGCATGTAAAAGCAGCTTTTTTTTATATATACAATTGTTTTTAGATGATATGTGGGCATTTTCACAGGAAATGATGTCAAAGGAAGGTGTATTTGTAAAGATTTGTGTCTGTATATATATCTGAAACTTGTGATTATTCCTGAGGCCCTGATGAAGTGGCTGTTTTAAGCCACGAAACGCGTAGGCTCATTAAAGGATTTTTTCTGTTACCTCTGCAGCGGAAGGTGTGTTTCTGGTCAGCGTGGTTTTAAGAAGCCCGGCTTTTTTCCATTCCTTTGGATTTTTTCATTTATTGCCAGCGGGACACCAACGACGACCGGATATCCTGGAGTGATTCCCAGTTTGTTGTGACTCACACAACTATAGCAGGTGAGTCTAACTGATTGGGGATTTCATTGCGGTTTCTTAATAGACGATACACCCTATGTGCGCTTCCTATTTTTGTTTATTCTAGTATTCACGGAGGGATTTCTACTAGACCCTGTCATGATCTGAGTTTGATCTGACAGATTTAATGTATATAGTGAACTTTTTTTCCTTTGGCTTGGTGCCAAAGTGGGTTGATTGCCCCCGGTGGCCATTAGGTCATTACACATGGTGTCGTTTGGTCTAAGTTACCCCGGTGGTGGTTAGTGGTATTACACTTTAGTTAAAGTGCACATTTATCATGCAGGTGTGATTGCTGGCTCTGCTATAAAAGAGTCACAGGTGTTGCAATCAGAGTTGGTGATAGTTGTTCTTTTGCAACCAACCTTGGTGGAGGAAGGAGCTGGAGAGAGCTCCTTGCAGCACGGTCTGAGCCCTGTTGTGAAAGTAGTCAGAGGGGATTTCCTTGCAGCTCTGACAGAGCTTGGTAGCAGCATTACAGGAGGAGAGCTGCATTCTGGTGTGGACTCTGTGCTGGAGCATTAGCATAGAGAGAGCTACGTGATTCTTTATCCCTGTTTGTGACTTTCCTTATGTGTGTTCTAGTACAGTGGTGGGATTAGTTTCCGCACCGACCAATTCCCTAGAGAGGGACTAGGTGCAGGGTGAGTCAGGGTTTCTTGGTTCCCGATCGGCGCCCGGTGCGGAACCAGCATAGAGACTGTTGAGGAGTGCAGGGTCACTGGCTCAGGGGAGTGCAGGAGGTCTCCACGTCCCCATTCCCTAGTGCAGGGCCCACCACTGTAATTGTTCCCTGTGCTTACCCTTATTATTTAAATTCGCCAGCTGGAGGCGGGGTATCCAGTTTTATGTGTACTTCTTAAATTCGCCAGCTGGAGGCAGTGTATCTGGCTGCACGTTCCATTATTATTTAAATTCGCCTAGCTGGAGGCGGTGTATCCAGGGTCACGTGTGCCATAAATTCGCCCTACTGGAGGCGCTGTGTCCAGTCACACGTTGATGGTTACAGACCCCCCTTTCTGGGATAGCAGCACTTTGGTGTTCCCATCATGGATTATTTTCAACACAGACTGTCATCAAGGGAAAGACTTATTATACAGTCGATTGGATTGGGCAGCTTACATGAGAATAAAAATGAGGAATGTGAATCTACTTTCTCCAAGGAAGAGACTATTATTATGAAGAAGAAATTTAACAGGTTTGAGGACTTATTAAAGGACGAATTACA
Organism: Dendrobates tinctorius; assembly: GCF_039654945.1. Taxonomy (NCBI): domain Eukaryota; kingdom Metazoa; phylum Chordata; class Amphibia; order Anura; family Dendrobatidae; genus Dendrobates; species Dendrobates tinctorius. The sequence continues at coordinate 23,875,675 of NW_027361827.1, read as the reverse complement.
CTATCAGCTCAATGCACGTTTTTTGTCTATTTATATGGATGAAAAGATTTGCCCTAGAGGTTTGAGGGTTTATCGCAGATCTCCATTCCCTCAAGATGTTAGCTTCACTGAAGAGTGGGAGGCTTCACTTACAGAATGTATGTTTAATTTAATAGGGTGGTTATTCAAGAAGAGAATTGTCTTAGTAGATGCATTTGTTGAGAAAATCATGAATTTATCTAAGGAACTTCTTGGTGTATAGTACACACCCAGAATTCAACAGATTAAACTCTGACATAGCAGCTCGAATACTTAAATTGGAACAAGATATACAGTGGGGAAAAAAAGTATTTAGTCAGTCAGCAATAGTGCAAGTTCCACCACTTAAAAAGATGAGAGGCGTCTGTAATTTACATCATAGGTAGACCTCAACTATGGGAGACAAACTGAGAAAAAAAAATCCAGAAAATCACATTGTTTGTTTTTTTTTCATTTTATTTGCATATTATGGTGGAAAATAAGTATTTGGTCAGAAACAAGCAATCAAGATTTCTGGCTCTCACAGACCTGTAACTTCTTCTTTAAGAGTCTCCTCTTTCCTCCACTTATTACCTGTAGTAATGGCACCTGTTTAAACTTGTTATCAGTATAAAAAGACACCTGTGCACACCCTCAAACAGTCTGACTCCAAACTCCACTATGGTGAAGACCAAAGAGCTGTCAAAGGACACCAGAAACAAAATTGTAGCCCTGCACCTGGCTGGGAAGACTGAATCTGCAATAGCCAACCAGCTTGGAGTGAAGAAATCAACTGTGGGAGCAATAATTAGAAAATGGAAGACATACAAGACCACTGATAATCTCCCTCGATCTGGTGCTCCACGCAAAATCCCACCCCGTGGGGTCAGAATGATCACAAGAACGGTGAGCAAAAATCCCAGAACCATGCGGGGGGACCTAGTGAATGAACTGCAGAGAGCTGGGACCAATGTAACAAGGCCTACCATAAGTAACACACTACGCCACCATGGACTCAGATCCTGCAGTGCCAGACGTGTCCCACTGCTTAAGCCTGTACATGTCCGGGCCCGTCTGAAGTTTGCTAGAGAGCATTTGGATGATCCAGAAGAGTTTTGGGAGAATGTCCTATGGTCTGATGAAACCAAACTGGAACTGTTTGGTAGAAACACAACTTGTCGTGTTTGGAGGAAAAAGAATACTGAGTTGCATCCATCAAACACCATACCTACTTAAAGCATGGTGGTGGAAACATCATGCTTTGGGGCTGTTTCTCTGCAAAGGGGCCAGGACGACTGATCCGGGTACATGAAAGAATGAATGGGGCCATGTATCGTGAGATTTTGAGTGCAAACCTCCTTCCATCAGCAAGGGCATTGAAGATGAAACGTGGCTGGGTCTTTCAACATGACAATGATCCAAAGCACACCGCCAGGGCAACGAAGGAGTGGCTTCGTAAGAAGCATTTCAAGGTCCTGGAGTGGCCTAGCCAGCCTCCAGATCTCAACCCTATAGAAAACCTTTGGAGGGAGTTGAAAGTCCGTGTTGCCAAGCGAAAAGCCAAAAACATCACTGCTCTAGAGGAGATCTGCATGGAGGAATGGGCCAACATACCAACAACAGTGTGTGGCAACCTTGTGAAGACTTACAGAAAGCATTTGACCTCTGTCATTGCCAACAAAGGATATATCACAAAGTATTGAGATGAAATTTTGTTTCTGACCAAATACTTATTTTCCACCATAATATGCAAATAAAATGAAAAAAAAACCAGACAATGTGATTTTCTGGATTTTTTTTTCTCAGTTTGTCTCCCATAGTTGAGGTCTACCTATGATGTAAATTACAGACGCCTCTCATCTTTTTAAGTGGTGGAACTTGCACTATTGCTGACTGACTAAATACTTTTTTTCCCCACTGTAATTACACGGAAGTCAAAAAAATTACAGCGGGATAGGGATGATTTCAAAAAGATTAGGAAGGAGATGAAAATGTCAGTGGGATCTTCTATATTACCTATGAAAGATCCCACATTAGCCCCTTCTGTGGTATCTGATGGGGTGAACAGTATAAATAAACAGGATACTGTTGTTCCGGATACCATTATGTCTGGAAGTATTCAAATCGCTACTATTGAGGACATTAACAATACAAATCATAAGAAGATCATGAAAAAAATAAGATTATATCTAATAAGCTTTCACCCAACTGCTAATATTCAGGATGAGCGGGTTACAAAGGAGGTTTTTCCTCAGGATGCCCCCTTTGGGGATTAGAAAAATGGTGATATGGAAAATAATAGACAAGATGTAGTACGAAATCATGTTGAAAATTCAGTTAGGGGATACTTTAATAATAGTAAGGGGGACAATGTTGTGTCTCCCCTTGATATAGATAAACAATTGGAGCAAGTGAAACAACAGATGGATAAATTTAAAAAAAGATAGACTTTTAGATTTAAACACCGTTTGTCAGTCTAGTCCCCTTGATATACTTATTTCCTTAGCAGCTGAAGAATCGGAGGGAGAGTCTAACATTTTGGATCTCCCCTTATTAGAGGAAGGTGAAGTGGATAATAGTCCACATTCTCCTCTTGTCCCCATCCCAGATAGGAGCCCTGAAATTGTACTAAATACTAAGATTGTGGACTCTAACAGTGTATGCAATAAGAAAATAATGAGTGGTTGTGACCGGACAAAAAAGGGGAGTATAATAATATATAAGTCAGCCTCTGGATTGGCATCGGTGTCTTTTTTACCCAAGATTATAGAACAAAAAAATACGAGATTTCTTACACCAAAACCTCAAAAAAGAAAAAATGTAGGAGGGGAACTCGAGGAAAAAATAATAAAAAAAAACGAAGAACAAAAAATCAGGACCGTCACAAAGAAAAATAGATATTCTGAAATTGGGAGCACTAATGGGATACATACTTCTGAACATGGTGTTATAAGAATTCGTAATATTTTTAATACTTCTAAACATATACTCACAGAGGGAGAAATTTTCATTCTTAATAAAGGATTATCTTTTTGCCCTGATAATGCTTCTAGAGATATTGATCTATATATGGATTTACAGCATTTTGTGAGAAAACTAACGCTTAAGCGTCACTTCACAATGGATCATACTAGGGAAGAACCTAGGGAGATGAAAGGGGATGGGATAGTTCATTCTCATCTGCGGGGTAAATCTAATTTTTACCCTATTTATAATAAGGGCCATCATTTAAAAACTTTTACTGATTTGGTTTTTGAGGATTTTGAATACCAGAATTTGAAAAGGAAGAGGATGAGTAACCTTTCAGTTGCAGAAATAAATGGTTTGACATCATTAAGGAATGATCCTAATATAGTGATTAGATCTGCTGATAAGGGGGGTGGGGTTGTCATACAGGATTTAGATGTGTATTTAAAAGAAGCAAATCGAATTTTGTCTGATGGGACCACGTATGCCATCTCTAATACATATGAATATGATAATGCAGTTAAGGACTATAGGGAATTAATTAGATATGCTGATAAAACAGGGATTTTAAATAAGAATGAAAAAGATTATCTCAATATAAAAAATCCTTCTATGGCCATATATTACCATCTACCGAAATTACATAAGGATTTATTAAACCCTCCTGGGCGCCCGATCATTGCAGGGATTAATTCATTAACTTCTAATTGGCCGCCTATGTTGATTCTTTTATGAATAACTGTTAAAAAGTTGGGGAGTTATCTTAGAGACTCTACTCACCTTATACAAATTCTTCAGGGTATTGTATGGAAAGATGAATATGTGTTCATCACTATGGATGTTACAGGATTATATTCCAACATTGAACATAATATTGGCTTGGCTTGTTTTGAAATGTATGTAAATAGGGAGTCGACTGTCTATAACACAAAAATTTTTTTTGATTAGGAGTATGGCCTTTATATTACAAAATAACTATTTTTGTTTTGGTAATACTATATATCATCAGACGCGGGGGACTGCCATGGGCTCGAGGGCAGCACCTACGTATGCTAATTTATTTATGGCTGTCTTCGAGTCCTGGCATATCCGCCGTGGTGATTATGGGGTTAAATTGGTTTTATAACGTTTTATCGATGATATTATTGTCATTTATAATAATGAGGGGAATGATGTTGAAAAATTTCTAGATGAGGTGACAAATAATTGTTGGGGTATAGAATTAATCCCACAGATTGATAGAGAGAGTGTAATTTTTTTGGATCTCACTATTTATATAGATGACTCTGGCAGGATTTGTACCAGTAATCATTTTAAAAAGGTCGACGCCAATGGCTATGTTCATTATAACAGTGGCCATTATAGGCCTTGGCTTAGGAATATTCTTTTGAAACAATATTCTAGGATTAGAAGGAATTGTTCCTCTGATACAACCTTTGAGGAGGGGAGTAAAATTCTATTAAATAGATTTCGGGAAAGAAATTATCCATCTAGACTGATAAAAAGAGCATATAAATCAGTCAAATATCTGACTCAGAAGGATTTGATTAATTCTTGCAAGGTACAAAAAAATGTGGAGGACTATAATGTGAATTTTATTACTACTTTTTCTGTGCAAAATTGTCAGATTCATAATATATTGGAAAAACATTGGAAAATTATATTAAATGATCCCATTCTGAATAAGGTGGTAGATCAGAAGCCGGGGGTGATTTTTAGAAGGACCTCAACTATTAAAAACCTTTTAGCCCCTAGTGTCTAATGGTACTGTCACATTAAGCGTTATCGCTAGCAATAACGCTATAACTTGTGACGTTATAGCGATATTGCTAGCGACATCACTGTGTCTGATACTTACCTATGACCCACTCCCCCTCTGGTTATCGCTGATCGCGTGAGAACGTCCAGGACTGTTTCTTGTCGTCAGCTTCCTGCGGCGCTTCCTGTGGAGAGACGAGCGATGAGCGTGGACGCGACCGGGAGGACGCAGGATCGCCTAGTGTGACAGGTAAGTAGCATAAGTAGCGACCCCCGACCCCTGCAATGTCGCTGGTGAGATCTGCCTGTGTGGCAGCTCACTAGCGACCACTTAGCGATGTACCAGCGATCCTGACCGCGTCATATCGCTGGTCGGGATCGCTGGTACATCGCTAAGTGTGACAGTACCTATATCCTCTAGGGATACTTTATTAAATAGTAGTATATTGTATGAGAAAAAAAGGTGCCTTTCAATGTAAGAGGAAAGGCTGTCTTTGTTGTAGATCTATCATCAATGCTACTGATAAATTTCAGTCCTTTAGTTATCCTAGTGGGGAATTTAAGATCAAATATAGGATGACTTGTATGACTAGTTTTGTCATCTATTTGATCCAATGTAAGTATGGGAAACAATATGTTGGTAGGACATCTAAACCATTACATAAGAGAATTAACTCACATAGATGTAATATTCGTAAGGGGTTTATGAAGCATGGTTTGTCCCGTCATTGCACGGTGAGCCACCAAGACTCTGTATCCTGACAGTGCTTCCCATTGATCATGTATCTGAATATACCCAGAATAGAATAAAAATCTAAAGAGAAAAGAAACTTATTGGATTTATAAATTAAACACACTGCAACCGATGGGTTTAAATGAAATTAGTGATCTTTTTTAGATATATTTGGGGAATTATTTGAATTTTATTTGAATAGCAATTTGTGAGTATGGTTTTAAAGTTAATAATTCTGAAACATTCCTGAAGTCGGTGTAGTCTAGGGTTAGTGCGTGTGAATTATATTTTTGAGCCCGTTTGATGTGGCAGGTTCGATTCCACGTATTTTACATATTTTTTTAAATTTTGATAGAATTTTTGGTATATTAAGGTATGACAATATTGAAGAAATGTTATTGGATTTTAGAGCATAACAGCATGTATAAGCAGCTTTTCTTTATATACAATTGTTTTTAGATGATATGTGGGCGTTTTCACAGGAAATGATGTCAAAGGAAGGTGTATTTGTAATGATTTGTGTCTGTATATACAGTGGGGAAAAAAAGTATTTAGTCAGTCAGCAATAGTGCAAGTTCCACCACTTAAAAAGATGAGAGGCGTCTGTAATTTACATCATAGGTAGACCTCAACTATGGGAGACAAACTGAGAAAAAAAAATCCAGAAAATCACATTGTCTGTTTTTTTTTTCATTTTATTTGCATATTATGGTGGAAAATAAGTATTTGGTCAGAAACAAAATTTCATCTCAATACTTTGTGATATATCCTTTGTTGGCAATGACAGAGGTCAAACGTTTTCTGTAAGTCTTCACAAGGTTGCCACACACTGTTGTTGGTATGTTGGCCCATTCCTCCATGCAGATCTCCTCTAGAGCAGTGATGTTTTTGGCTTTTCGCTTGGCAACACGGACTTTCAACTCCCTCTAAAGGTTTTCTATAGGGTTGAGATCTGGAGACTGGCTAGGCCACTCCAGGACCTTGAAATGCTTCTTACGAAGCCACTCCTTCGTTGCCCTGGCGGTGTGCTTTGGATCATTGTCATGTTGAAAGACCCAGCCACGTTTCATCTTCAATGCCCTTGCTGATGGAAGGAGGATTGCACTCAAAATCTCACGATACATGGCCCCATTCATTCTTTCATGTACCCGGATCAGTCGTCCTGGCCCCTTTGCAGAGAAACAGCCCCAAAGCATGATGTTTCCACCACCATGCTTTACAGTAGGTATGGTGTTTGATGGATGCAACTCAGTATTCTTTTTCCTCCAAACACGACAAGTTGTGTTTCTACCAAACAGTTCCAGTTTGGTTTCATCAGACCATAGGACATTCTCCCAAAACTCCTCTGGATCATCCAAATGCTCTCTAGCAAACTTCAGACGGGCCCGGACATGTACAGGCTTAAGCAGTGGGACACGTCTGGCACTGCAGGATCTGAGTCCATGGTGGCGTAGTGTGTTACTTATGGTAGGTCTTGTTACATTGGTCCCAGCTCTCTGCAGTTCATTCACTAGGTCCCCCTGCGTGGTTCTGGGATTTTTGCTCACCGTTCTTGTGATCATTCTGACCCCACGGGGTGGGATTTTGCGTGGAGCACCAGATCGAGGGAGATTATCAGTGGTCTTGTATGTCTTCCATTTTCTAATTATTGCTCCCACAGTTGATTTCTTCACTCCAAGCTGGTTGGCTATTGTAGATTCAGTCTTCCCAGCCTGGTGCAGGGCTACAATTTTGTTTCTGGTGTCCTTTGACAGCTCTTTGGTCTTCACCATAGTAGAGTTTGGAGTCAGACTGTTTGAGGGTGTGCACAGGTGTCTTTTTATACTGATAACAAGTTTAAACAGGTGCCATTACTACAGGTAATGAGTGGAGGAAAGAGGAGACTCTTAAAGAAGAAGTTACAGGTCTGTGAGAGCCAGAAATCTTGATTGCTTGTTTCTGACAAAATACTTATTTTCCACCATAATATGCAAATAAAATGAAAAAAAAACAGACAATGTGATTTTCTGGATTTTTTTTTCTCAGTTTGTCTCCCATAGTTGAGGTCTACCTATGATGTAAATTACAGACGCCTCTCATCTTTTTAAGTGGTGGAACTTGCACTATTGCTGACTGACTAAATACTTTTTTTCCCCACTGTATATCTGAAACTTGTAATTATTCCTGAGGCCCTGATGAAGTGGCTGGTTTAAGCCACGAAACGCGTAGGCTCATTAAAGGATTTTTTCTGTTACCTCTGCTGCGGAAGGTGTGTTTCTGGTCAGCGCGCATTTAAGAAGCCCGGCTTTTTTCCATTCCTTTGGATTTTTTCATTTATTGCCAGCGGGACACCAGCAACGACCGGATATCCTGGAGTGATTCCCAGTTTGTTGTGACTCACACAACTATAACAGGTGAGTCTAACTGATTGGGGATTTCATTGCGGTTTCTTAATAGACGATACACCCTATGTGCGCTTCCTATTTTTGTTTATTGTGACTCCGTAAAAATAATAGACGGAGATTTAAATTTTTCCATACATACACCGTATAGAGCTGTCCACTTCTCAAACAGTATCGTATATCTGCTGTTTGGATTACTGTCACATCTTGGCATAGGTGGTTTCCTTCATTGGAGACTGCCCTTCCTGTGGTTGTTCCTTCCCGGGGAAAGACCTGGCTAGTCATTGCTTGCGTTGAGAAACATGTGATGGTGTCTCCGTGGCTTGTGTTTTGCATGTTTTTACATATTTCCCATAAGGGATGGGGGCATTGCTCTATAATCACTGCATTGAGAAACATGTGATGGTGTCTCCGCAGTGTTGGATGTTGATCTCCATGAGTTCATTCATCCTCATTTTTCACAGTCTTCTACTAGGCATTGCTCCTACTGGCCAGTTTCCTACTCCACACTGATGAGGTGCGGAGTTTCCTGAATACCTTGAGTGTTGTCTCTTGGCCTTCCGGCATCGCCACTTCGGTGGCTTAAGCCGGTCGCTGCTTTTGGGAGATAGCCAGGAGGTTTCGGGGAGGAGACCCTTGGAGTTGTGGACGATGGGAGTCCGACTTCAATTCTCTGGGACCAGTGATAGCCGGGTTAAAAATGGATTCAGGATTGACATCGCTGAAGATAAGAAGTTGCATTTTTCCCTGGGATATTTGGTCAACATGGTGTTTTATGACATCCTGAAGATTCGGAAGTCCGATATAATATGCCTGCAGGAGTTTAGGAGAGAAGGCAGGTATGTACTGGTGCTATCTTCTATGGCGGCTTGCCAGAATTTGTTTACTGCCCTGGAAAATGGAGTGGCAAATCCTTTGCTGGAAGGTCTTACCTTTACTGTGCTGTACTCTAAGGGAGATATCCCACTTGTAGTTTTCATGCACAACCCTTTTGTTTCCCTGGAGGACATTGCTTTATTTTTGAAAAGACATTGCATTTATGTTCAGTACTCCCACAGGGTCCTGAATGGAGAAGGGCTCTGGACTGGGAAGTACAAATTTTTTGTGAGATTTGGGATGGATCCCCAAGGCCCGGGAGGCATCCATTACCCCCCTCTTAATTTTACAATTGGGAAAAATACTGTTTTTTTGTTCTTTCCAGATGCCCCGATGTATTGCAGGAGGTGTAAAAATTTCGGGCATACCCAGGATAGTTGCAAGGAGATGCCAACTTGCAGGAATTGCAATGCTTCTGGCCATATGGCAAAAGACTGCACAAATCCTGTTATGTGTAATGCTTGTGGTGAGGAGGGCCATAAGTATCGGGACTGTAAGGCCAGGATCAGTCCTAGGTCTTACGCTGAGGTCTCAGGTGGGGCAGCTGCACCCCCTGCTGCTGTTGTTGACATTCCACAGGTTTCAGACCCGGAACTTATTGAGGAACGTGAAATCATGGATGCACATGAGGAGGCCCTGCCCCAAACGGAGTCTCCCAGCCCAGAGGTGGCAGTTTTGGAAGCTACTGATGTTGAATGTGAGCTCCCTCTTCAGTCTGATGTCTGTGGAGAGGGGGAGTTGGAGAGTACTCTTGGCAATACCCCCAGTGTATCTTGGTTTGCTACTGAGGAGGAGTTGGCCAGTTGTGGAGATCAAGGTGACTTCACTCTTGCGAGGTCCTCTGAGGATGAGGAGCCTGGAAATTCCTGTAAGAAGCCCAGAACGGATTGGGCAGACCCCGGTGAAGTTGGTTTAAGTCCGGTGAGTGAACGTAGTTACCCTCAGAATGTCTTCTCTCCTGACACCAATGCTTTTTTAGGCATTCCCACAGACGTAAACAGATTCAAGGAGTTGCAGTTCCAGATGGAAGACAAAAACGGCTGAAGAGGAAGTGGCGTGTTTGTCGTTATGTAAATAACACAGTCATGTTATGGCTCCCCAAGCTGGTTGGGGCATTGCGCCCCTGAATGTCAGGCAAATTAGATCCAAATTCAGTAGGGCAATCGTTCTAGATTATATTAAACAGATGAATGCTCACATCTTTTGTCTTCAGGAATGTGGGATTGTGGACGCTCCAAGCGATAAGGACTGGCCTTACGGACAGCATGTATGGTCTGGCTCATGTGTTAATAGGAATGATGGTGTAGGGATATTAATGGGTAACAGGGAGATAAGTTTAGATAGCTACACGGTGGTAGAGGTGGGTAGATGTATAATTGCACATGTTAGCTATAGGGGGTGGCGGGCTAGAATTATTAATGTGTACTGTCCTTCAGAACACGACAGGAAAAAGGAGCGTCTGGCTCTTTTGGAAAAATTAAGTTTGTTTCTTCCGGGCAAAATGCCTACAGTTTTAGTTGGAGACTTTAATTGCACCACAGAAGGGAATTGTGACATAACTGGTAAAAAGTTATCCAATCTTATTTCTGATTTTTCCCTTCTAGATGCTGCTGCTCTGAAATTTGGCATCCCACCACCGCCAACGTACCATGCTGATAGGGGTGGTATTGCATCGAGGATAGATAAAATGTTGTTTTCCAAAAATATGTTGTGTATGAATTTTGAACAAAATGCTGTACCTTTTTCTGATCATGAGTGTTTGAGAGGTGTGTTTAGTGCTATTGATGACCGTGTGCATGGGGGTGGGGTTTGGAAGCTGAATGTAAGATTGTTAGAAGATGAGGATGTGATGAATGAATTAAAAATAAAGTATAAAGAGTGGAGAGTATGTAAGAGGGATTTTGTGTGTGTACTGGAATGGTGGGACTTGGTTAAGGTGTGTTGCAAAAAATTCTTCAAAAAATGGGGCTATAAAAAAGCTGCTATTTATCGGAGTAGATTTAATGATTTAAACAGGCGCTTAGACTGGTTAAGGAAGTGCGGAGAAAGTGGCATGGATGTGTCTGATCTGCTGGCTGAGACAAAGAGTGAATTAAAGAGTGTTATGGATGAAAAAGGGAAAGAAATCATCTATCGCACCAAAATAGAACATCTTGAGAAGGATGAAAAGTGCACGAGGTTCTTTTTTAAGAAAATGAATGGGAGAAAGGCTGATATGGATAAAATCCTGGATAGTAATGGTTTGTGTGTGTCAGGTGACAATGTGATAAAGGAGGTGAATAGGTTCTATAGCAAGTTATATGATAAAAAATGGATTGATTCTGGTCTTGTTTCAGAAGTGCTGAATGGGTTGGAGAACAAGTTGGATAGTGGAGAATGTGATATTTTGAATGAGGACGTAATTATGGAAGAAGTAGAAAATGTGATGAAGAGTGCTAAAAAGAATAAGACACCAGGTAAAGACGGATTGCCGGTAGAATTCTATGTGAAGGCGTGGGATTTTCTGGGTGCTGACTTGACTGAGATATGTAAGTATATGTGGGAGAGTGGTAAGTTGTGTGAATCAATGAAAGAGGGGGTGGTTGTGCTTGTGCATAAGAAAGGTGAGAGAAAGTGTTCAGAGAATTGGAGACCTATAACATTTCTGAACGCAGATTACAAAATCTATAGCAAATTGTTGGCGAATCGTATGCGTGAGGTGATTGGTAGTGTTGTGGATGAGGATCAATTGTGTGCTGTGCCTGGAAGAAGTATGAGTGATAACTTATTGTTGTTAAGGAATTTGATTGGAGACTGCATGGGAAGGAAACGGAAGTGTATGGTTCTGTCAATTGATTTTGAGAAAGCGTTTGATAGGGTCTCGCATGTGTTTTTGTTTAAAGTTCTGGATAGAATGGGATTTCCTCAAAAATTTGTGAATGGGATAATGTCTTTGTATGATTGTGTGTCAAGTGAGTTTCTTGTTAATGGGTGGTTGAGTGAGAAAGTGAATATTAAGTCTGATGTAAGGCAGGGGTGTCCCATGTCCCCTGTCTTGTTTGTATGTGTGATTGAACCTTTGTTGTGCTTGGTGAGACGTGATAAAATGATGCGAGGTTTGTTGGTACATGGGAGTGGTGGGAAGCATGTGAAAGTTCTTGGATATATGGATGATGTTGTGGCTGTGAGTGAAAGTGTTGCGTCTATGAGTAGGGTTAAGTTGCTTCTGGAGTTTTTCTGTGGTGCATCTGGCTTTAGAGTGAATTGGAATAAATGTAGTTTTAAATGTTTTGGGGATGACAGGGTTAAAATGGAGGAGGTAAAGTGTGAGGAGGGTGCTATCAAAGTGCTGGGAGTATCATTTAATAAGGACTTGGAAGGTAAGGAGAGCTGGGAGGAGTGTGGATTGCGCATAGAGCGTAAGTTAAATTTTTGGCGACTGAGAGTCTTGACCTTGAGTGGTAAGATTTTGTTCATAAAAGCGGTGATTCTTCCGATTTTGCTTTTTATTGCAACAGTTTTTCCACCATCATGTAGGAAAATAAAAAGAGTGGAAAAGTTAGTTTTTACTTTTTTCTGGAGCAGTAAAATAGAGAAACTTAAGAGAGAGAGTCTTTTCAAGGCGTGTCACCATGGTGGCATAGCCTTTCCAAACATTGAGATTTTTCTGGGGCTTCAGTATATCAAAACTGTTGTTATTTTGCTGAATAAAGGAAATAAGGGAGCGTATATGGCAAGTTATTCTGCTGGTTGGATGTTATATGGCTTATGTTGGAGAAAGAGGGATGCTAGAGTGCCTGTTGCTTTCAAGTGTCCGGTCTGGTATGAGGTGATTGAGAAGTTTCTGAGGAAGCATGATTTGCCGATGAATGATTTTAGAATGGCTAAGAATGTGATGAAAATAATACGTAAGAATGATGTGGAATGTAATATTGTGGGGTTGAGAGGGAATGAAGTTTCGGTTGCATGGAAGAGTTTGGAAACGCACGGGATGTCTAATAGACAAAGGGATATTGTATGGATGTCCTTGCACAATATTTTGCCTGTGCGACAGGTTCAGAAGAGACGAGGTCTGACCAGAACGGATGTGTGCCCGAGGAAAGGATGTGAGACTGTGTGGCATACTATGTGGGACTGTGATTTCCCGTGCAGTGTGTGGAAGTGTGTAGGTGGGTTGTGTAAGGAGTTAGCAGGTGTGAGTTTTATTGACGGGCGTGTTGCGTTGTTTGGAATTGGTGCATGTGGTCGTGTGAAAAATAGAATCCTATGGTTAATTATGACTTGTGTGATGCAGAGTTTGTGGGATGTGAGGAATTTAGGAATTTTCAAAGAGAAGCATGTATCTGTGAATAAGTGTGTCGGGCTGATCCTTTCTAGATTATACTTGATTTATAAATTAGACAGCGAAGGCGGTGGTGGTTCTGATGCAGAGGGTGTCTGGAAATTTAAAAAATGGCAGCACCTGATCAAATATCAGTGAATTTTAGTGATGTTTATTGATGTTCAGTATGTCTTTTGTGTATACCCTTGGTTTGTTATACTAAAATAAATATGAACCATGATGATGAGAGTTGAAACAACGACATTTAAGTTGATGAGCTTATATTGAGTTGTTTATAACTAACCTGAATGTTTTTTTAAAAAAAAAAGAAACAGCTGTCAGTGGATGGATACCATGTTTTGGCATAGGTGGTTTCCTTCATTGGAGACTGCCCTTCCCGTGGTTGTTCCTTCCCGGGGAAAGACCTGGCTAGTCATTGCTTGTGTTGAGAAACATGTGATGGTGTCTCCGCGGCTTGTGTTTTGCATGTTTTACATATTTCCCATTAGGGATGGGAACATTGCTCTAGAATCACTGCCTTGAGAAACATGTGATGGTGTCTCCGTAAGTGTTGGATGTTGATCTCCATGAGTTCATTCATCCTCATTTTTCACAGTCTTCTACTAGGCATTGCTCCTACTGGCCAGTTTCCTACTCCACACTGATGAGGGGCAATACCCCGAAACAGCTGTCTGTGGATGGATACCATGTTTTGGCATAGATGGTTTCCTTCATTGGAGACTGCCCTTCCCGTGGTTTTTCCTTCCCGGGGAAAGACCTGGCTAGTCATTGCTTGCGTTGAGAAACATGTGATGGTGTCTCCGCGGCTTGTGTTTTGCATGTTTTACATATTTCCCATTAGGGATGGGAACATTGCTCTAGAATCACTGACTTGAGAAACATGTGATGGTGTCTCCGTAAGTGCTGGATGTTGATCTCCATGAGTTCATTCATCCTCATTTTTCACAGTCTTCTACTAGGCATTGCTCCTACTGGCCAGTTTCCTACTCCACACTGATGAGGGGCAATACCCCGAAACAGCTGTCTGTGGATGGATACCATGTTTTGGCATAGGTGGTTTCCTTCATTGGAGACTGCCCTTCCCGTGGTTGTTCCTTCCAGGGGGAAAGACCTGGCTAGTCATTGCTTGCGTTGAGAAACATGATGGTGTCTCCACGGCTTGTGTTTTGCATGTTTTTGCATATTTCCCATAAGGAATGGGGGTATTGCTCTAGAATCACTGCGTTGAGAAACATGTGATGGTGTCTCCGCAGTGTTGGATGTTGATCTCCATGAATTCATTAATCCTCATTTTTCACAGTCTTTTACTAGGCATTGCTCCTACTGGCCAGTTTCCTACTCCACACTGATGAGGGGCAATACCCCGAAACAGCTGTCTGTGGATGGATACCATGTTTTGGCATAGGTGGTTTCCTTCATTGGAGACTACCCTTCCCGAGGTTGTTCCTTCCCGGGGAAAGACCTGGCTAGTCATTGCTTGCGTTGAGAAACATGTGATGGAGTCTCCGCGGCTTGTGTTTTGCATGTTTTACATATTTCCCATTAGGGATGGGAGCATTGCTCTAGAATCACTGCGTTGAGAAACATGTGATGGTGTCTCCGCAGTGTTGGATGTTGATCTCTATGAGTTCATTCATCCTCATTTTTCACAGTCTTCTACTAGGCATTGCTCCTACTGGCCAGTTTCCTACTCCACACTGATGAGGGGCAATACCCCGAAACAGCTGTCTGTGGATGGATACCATGTTTTGGCATAGGTGGTTTCCTTCATTGGAGACTACCCTTGCCGAGGTTGTTCCTTCCCGGGGAAAGACCTGGCTAGTCATTGCTTGCGTTGAGAAACATGTGATGGAGTCTCCGCGGCTTGTGTTTTGCATGTTTTACATATTTCCCATTAGGGATGGGAGCATTGCTCTAGAATCACTGCATTGAGAAACATGTGATGGTGTCTCCGCAATGTTGGATGTTGATCTCTATGAGTTCATTCATCCTCATTTTTCACAGTCTTCTACTAGGCATTGCTCCTACTGGCCAGTTTCCTACTCCACACTGATGAGGGGCAATACCCCGAAACAGCTGTCTGTGGATGGATACCATGTTTTGGCATAGATGGTTTCCTTCATTGGAGACTGCCCTTCCCGTGGTTTTTCCTTCCCGGGGAAAGACCTGGCTAGTCATTGCTTGCGTTGAGAAACATGTGATGGTGTCTCCGCGGCTTGTGTTTTGCATCTGTAAAAATAATAGACGGAGATTTAAATTTTCCATACATACACCATATAGAGCTGTCCGCTTCTCAAACAGTATCGTATATCTGCTGTTTGGATTACGGTCACATCTATACAGAGACAGTGTGTATGTGTGACTCCGGAAAAAAATAAACAGAGATTTAAAATTTTCCATACATACACCATATAGAGCTGACCGCTTCTCAAACAGTATCGTATATCTGCTGTTTGGATTACAGTCACATCTATACAGAGACAGCGTGTGTGTGACTCCGGAAATAAATATATGGAGATTAACATTTTCCCCAAAAACATATACAGCTTCTGATACAGTACTGTACTGTATATCTGCTGGTTGGATTACGGTCAAATACATACTGGGAGAGCGTCTGTGACAAAGGAAATATATACGGAAATTTAAATTTTTCCATACACCTTATACAGCTGTATGCTCCTCATACAGTACCATACAGTCATATGTAAAAGTTTGGGCACCCCTATTAATGTTAACCTTTTTTCTTTATAACAATTTGGGTTTTTGCAACAGGTATTTCAGTTTCATATATCTAATAACTGATGGACTCAGTTATATTTCTGGATTCAAATGAGGTTTATTGTACTAACAGAAAATGCACAATCTGCATTTAAACAAAATTTGACCGGTGCAAAAGTATGGGCACCCTTATCATTTTCTTGATTTGAACACTTCTAACTACTTTTTACTGACTTCCTGAAGCACTAAATTGGTTTTGTAACCTCATTGAGCTTTGAACTTCATAGCCAGGTGTATCAAATCATGAGAAAAGGTATTTAAAGTGGCCACTTGCAAGTAGTTCTCCTATTTGATTCTCCTATGAAGAGTGGCATCATGGGCTCCTCAAAACAACTCTCAAATGATCTGAAAACAAAGATTATTCAACATAGCTTTTCAGGGGAAGGACACAAAAAGTTGTCTCAGAGATTTAACCAGTCAGTTTCCACTGTGAGGAACATAGTAAGGAAATGGAAGAACACAGGTACAGTTCTTGTTAAGCCCAGAAGTGGCAGGCCAAGAAAAATATCAGAAAGGCAGAGAAGAAGAATGGTGAGAACAGTCAAGGACAATCCACAGACCACCTCCAAAGACCTGCAGCATCATCTTGCTGCAGATGGTGTCACTGTGCATCGGTCAACAATACAGCGCATGCATAACGCCTTTTTGTATGACCAAACAACTCAATCTTTGTTTCATCAGTCCACAGGACCTTCTTCCAAAATGTAACTGGCTTGTCCAAATGTGCTTTTGCATACCTCAGGCGACTCTGTTTGGGGCGTGCTTGCAGAAACGGCTTCTTTCGCATCACTCTCCCATACAGCTTCTCCTTGTGCAAAGTGCGCTGTATTGTTGACCGATGCACAGTGACACCATCTGCAGCAAGATGATGCTGCAGGTCTTTGGAGGTGGTCTGTGGATTGCCTTGACTGTTCGCACCATTCTTCTTCTCTGCCTTTCTGATATTTTTCTTGGCCTGCCACTTCTGGGCTTAACAAGAACTGTATATGTGTTCTTCCATTTCCTTAGTATGTTCCTCACAGTGGAAACTGACAGGTTAAATCTCTGAGACAACTTTTTGTATCCTTCCCCTGAAAAGCTATGTTGAATAATCTTTGTTTTCAGATCATTTGAGAGTTGTTTTGAGGAGCCCATGATGCCACTCTTCATAGGAGAATCAAATAGGAGAACTACTTGCAAGTGGCCACCTTAAATACCTTTTCTCATGATTTGATACACCTGGCTATGAAGTTCAAAGCTCAATGAGGTTACAAAACCAATTTAGTGCTTCAGGAAGTCAGTAAAAAGTAGTTAGGAGTGTTCAAATCAAGAAAATGATAAGGGTGCCCATACTTTTGCACAAGTCAAATTTTGTTTAAATGCAGATTGCACATTTTCTGTTAGTACAATAAACCTCATTTGAATCCAGAAATATAACTGAGTCCATCAGTTATTAGATATATGAAACTGAAATACCTGTTGCAAAAACCAAAATTGTTATAAAGAAAAAAGGTTAACATTAATAGGGGTGCCCAAACTTTTACATATGACTGTATCTCTGCTGGTATTTTTGGTACATTTTCCCAAACATGAGAAAGTATGGTGGAAGAGGCAGCGTACGTGGGCGGGGGGCCGCAGCTGGTACTGATGGTGGTGGTGGTGCATCTGCTGGTTATGGCAAAAGCACAATAGCAGCTAAGGCAGGAGGTGTTGAACCTGCATCATTGTCTGGCAGAAGAAGGCCTTTAAGGTTCCCTTTTCTGGGAGTAGGTAAACCGCTTTTAAAGCCGGAGCATCAGGAACAGGCTTTGGCTTACATTGCCAAAACAGCCTCCAGCTCTATTGCCTCCTCTTCTGAAGTTTCAAAAACTGCAAGCACTGAGTCGTCAGTGCAGGCTTCTGGTCAGGAACAACACCTTTCCTTGTGTCCTTCACCCACACCAAAAGTGAAGTATGCGGCAGGCCACACTTCAGATTACTCCATGGAGCTCTTTTCACATACCATGCCTGGGTTATCAAGTCAAATCCTGAATTCCCCAGTCCAAGATGAATCTGACATGGAGTGCACTGATGCACAGCCACTGCTAGATGATTCTGCTGGTACATTCACCCAGAGCAATACATATCCCTCGCAGTCTACTGAGCCAGAATCAGACCCTGATGAAACTCAGGTGCCCCTTCTCGCATACTATACCACCTTACACGGTGACACAGAGGAAGGTGCAGATGAAATTGAAGAGGAGGTGATGGATGACCCAGGTGTTGACCCGGATTGGCATCCATTGGGGGAAGAGGGTGCCACTGGCAATAGCTCAGAAGAGGAAAAGGATCCGCAGCAGGCATCGACATCGCAGCAGCGGTTATCTGGCAGGCCCGTGGCTGTACAAAAACTTGTTAAAAAACCAAAAGAGTTGCAGGAAAGCTTGGCCAGACGGTCAAATTAGCAAAGCGTGCAAGCCCGGAAAATTTATACCATAGTAGGAAGAGTGCAGTGTGGCACTTTTTTGACCAAAATCCTATTGATGAGGCAAAGGTTATCTGTAAGAAGTGCGGAAGGACCTTTAGCTGAGGGAAAAATCTCTGAAATTTGAACACCAGTTGCATGCTTAGACATTTAACCACCATGCACTTGCAAGCGTAGACGGACTACAAAACCTCACGTACCACATGTGCACCTGCTCCAACTGAAGGTAGCCAGCAACGCACCATCGCTTCCCCCACTGAAAGCCCACCAGTAAGCACATCACCAGCAAGAAATGTTGAGGTGTCATCGCAAGGCCAAAGCAGTCAGGGAATCACAATGTTTTTGCAACGAAAGACTGAATCTAGGCCATCACCACCACCACCATCACCATCACCAACCCCCTCTCAGTCCGTCAGGTCCACCGCTAGTTCCCCCATATGCAGCTCTCAAGTCCAGCTCACCCTATAAGACACTCTGAGTAGGACAAGAAAGTACTCATCCTCTCATCCGCGTACACTGGCTTTGAACGCCTACATTGCCAAACTGATCTCATTAGACATGATGCCCTTCCGTTTGGTTGAAAGCAAAGCATTCCGAGAGCTCATGGCCTACACTGTCCCACGCTATGACCTACCCAGTCGGCACTTCTTTTCTTGAAAAGCCAACCCTGCCCTCCACCTGCATGTGAAAGACCGCATTGTCCATGCACTCAAACAATCAGTGAGTGGAAAGGTGCACCTCACAACAGATGCATGGGTCAGTAGTCATGGCCAGGGCCGTTACCTGTCCATCACTGTGCATTGGGTTAATGTGGTGGATGCAGGCTCCAAAGGGGACAGCGGCGGTGGAACAGTGCTGCCCAGCCCACGGTCTAGGAAACAGTTGGCTATAGGCGTTTGACCCTCCTCCTCCTCCAGAAGCGAAAGCTCGTAGACAGAGCGCAGTCGCACGAGCACTCCATCCGCAGCTGGCAGTGTTGCACACGAGGTGTCCCACTATCGAACAGCTAGTGGTAAGCGGTAGCAGGCTGTTTTAAAGATGATGTCTTTGGGCGACAACAGACACACCGCGGAGGTACTGGCCGACTACTTGCAGCGACAAACTGAGTCATGGCTGGGCAGTCTACAATTTGAGCCAGGCAAGGTAGTCAGTGATAACGGCCAGAATTTTGTGGCAGCCATAGCCCTTTCAAAACTCAGACACATACCTTGCCTGGCTCACACCTTGAACCTGGTGGTGCAGTGCTTCCTAAATAATTATCCGGAGTTAACAGCCCTGCTCCAAAAGGTGCGAAGACTGTGCTCGCACATCCATCGCTCGCCTGTACACTCCAGTCGTATGCAGAAGCTGCAGCGATCGCTCCACCTCCCCAAGCACCGCCTAATCATAGACATTGCAACAAGGTGGAACTCCGCCATGCACATGGTTGAGAGGCTGTGCGAACAGTGGCAGGCTGTAATGCATTTGTGGGAGGATACACGGGCAGGCAGTTTGAGGGCAGACATGGAGTTGTCGGGTGTGCAGTGGTCAAAACTGAAAAACCTCTGTAAATTCCTTCAGTGTTTTGAGGAATGCACATGGCTGGTAAGCGCAAATGACACCACCATAAGCATGAGCATCCCACTTATGCGTCTGCTCATGCAAACTTTGACGCACATTAATGATCAGGCATCTGCAGCAGAGGAGGAGGAGGGAAGCCTTGATGACAGTCAGCCATTGTCAGTGAAGGCAACTGACCTGGACGAGGTGGAGGAAGAAGAGGAAGAGGAGGAAGAGGATGAGGAGGATGATTATTTTGGGGAGGAGGATGCTTCTCAGCGGGCAAGAGAAAATGTTGATGTGCCAAGGTCAGGTACAGGGTTTGTGCGTGACTGCAGGGATGTGGATTTGCCAGAAAGTGCTCCTCCACCCACCACTGACAGTGCATCATTGACACCTGGAACATTGGCCCACATGTGTGATTATTAGAGTTGAGCGAAACGGGTCGAAAAAATTCAAAAGTCGCCGACTTTTGGCAAAGTCGGGTTTCATGAAACGAAACCCGACCCTAGGATGAGGTCGGCCACGAGGTCGGCGACTTACGCGCCAAAGTCGCGTTTCAAAAGTTTGTTTTGCGCTCTTTTTCAGCCAATCAGGATCCACGGACACTGTGGGCAACGTGATGACCTTAATCACGGGTCACCACCATCTTTCAGAAGGGCATGCAAGTGATTGGCTTGCTTTGGTGGGCGTCACAGGGGGTATAAAAGGGCGTGCACGCCGACCGCCATCTTACTTCTGCCGATCTTAGTATAGGGAGAGGTTGCTGCTGATTCTGTAGGGAGAGCGTTAGGCAGGGAAGAAGACAAAAAAACTGCTTCTGCTGCTAGCGATTTGGCCTGCACAACACACAAGTCACTGTGTGTGCAGTGCAAGGGGAGGCTATATAGTGGTGTATCAGTGGTGTTGGTTGTTGGGCTGCCTTTTAAGGCTTCCTGACACGCTGGCATTGCTGTTTACCCACTGCTCCGCAAACTGCTTTTTTAAAAGCAATCCAATCTCCCTTATCCTCTAGTCACTTTTGTCACAGCTGTGCCATCGAGCGTGTCACATAGCGCTCAGATATCAGTGGGCCTCACACAATCCACAAGTGTCCAGTGTCCAAAAGTGTGCGCAGAGATTCAAAATCTCCATTATCCTCTCATCACTTTGGTCACAGGCAGCTGTGCCATCGAGCGTGTCACATAGCGCTCAGATATCAGTGGGCCTCACACAATCCACAAGTGTCCAGTGTCCAAAAGTGTGCGCAGAGATTCAAAATCTCCATTATCCTCTCGTCACTTTGGTCACAGACAGCTGTGCCATCGAGCGTGTCACATAGCGCTCAGATATCAGTGGGCCTCACACAATCCACAAGTGTCCAGGGTCCAAAAGTGTGCGCAGAGATTCAAAATCTCCATTATCCTCTCGTCACTTTGGTCACAGGCAGCTGTGCCATCGAGCGTGTCACATAGCGCTCAGATATCAGTGGGCCTCACACAATCCACAAGTGTCCAGTGTCCAAAAGTGTGCGCAGAGATTCAAAATCTCCATTATCCTCTCGTCACTTTGGTCACAGGCAGCTGTGCCATCGAGCGTGTCACATAGCGCTCAGATATCAGTGGGCCTCACACAATCCACAAGTGTCCAGTGTCCAAAAGTGTGCGCAGAGATTCAAAATCTCCATTATCCTCTCGTCACTTTGGTCACAGGCAGCTGTGCCATCGAGCGTGTCACATAGCGCTCAGATATCAGTGGGCCTCACACAATCCACAAGTGTCCAGTGTCCAAAAGTGTGCGCAGAGATTCAAAATCTCCATTATCCTCTCGTCACTTTGGTCACAGGCAGCTGTGCCATCGAGCGTGTCACATAGCGCTCAGATATCAGTGGGCCTCACACAATCCAAAAGTGTCCACTGTCCACAAGTGTGTGCAGAAATTCTAAATCTCCCCTGTCCTATAGACACCTCGTACCTTGTTTTACATTACTATATAGTTTGTTGGATTTTGTCTACATTTCTACCAAAAATGAGGAAGGCTGGTGGAAGAGGCCGTGGAATTGGGCGGGGGTTGGCAGCTGGTAATGATGGTGTTGGTGGTGGATCTGATGGTAGTGGCAAGAGCAAAATAGGACCGAATGCAGGAGGTGCTAACCCTGCGTCATCGTCTGGCTACATAAGGCCTCGAACGCTTAGTTTTCTAGGAGTTGGCAAACCGCTTTTAAAGCCAGAGCATCAGGAAAAAGTTTTGTCTTACATTGCTGACTCAGCCTCCAGCTCTATCGCCTCCTCTTCTTCAGTTGTAAAAAGTAAAAGCACTGAGTCGTCATTGGAGGCTCATGTTCATGAACCACACCTTTCCTTGTGTCCTTCACCCCAACCAAGATTGAAGGATGACGCAGGCCATACTACTGATTACTCCATGGAGCTGTTTTCACATACCATGCCTGGATTATCAAGTCAAATGGTGAATTACCCAGGCCAAGATGAATCTGACATGGAGTGCACTGATGCACAGCCGCTGATGGATGATTCTGCTGGTACATTCACTCAGAGCACTACATTGTCCTCGCAGTGTACAGAGCCAGATTTTGACCCTGATGAGACTCAGGTGCCCCTTCCCGCACACTATACCACCATACACGGTGACACAGAGAAAGGTGCACATGACATAGAAGAGGAGGTGATGGATGACCCAGTTGTTGACCCAGATTGGCATCCATTGGGGGAAGAGGGTGCTGCTTCCAATAGCTCAGATGAGGAGCATCCACAGCAGACATCGACATCGCAACAGCTGTTATCTGGCAGGCCCGGAGCACTCCAAAGACAGGTTCCAAACATCAAAAGAGTTGCTGGACGGCTTGTCCAAAGGGTCAAAAGATCACAGCGTGCTAGGCCGCAAAATGTCTGCCAAAGTAGGAAGAGTGCAGTGTGGCACTTTTTTGAACAAAATCCTCATGATCAGGCCAAGGTTATCTGTAAGAAGTGCGCAAAGACCTTTAGCCGAGGGAAAAATCTGAAAAATTTGAATACCAGTTGCATGCTTAGACATTTAACCAGCATGCACTTGCAAGCGTGGACACAACACCAAACCTCAAGTGCCACATGTGCAACTGATCACAACGAAGGTAGTCAGCAACGCTACATTGTTTCCCCCACTGTAAGCCCACCGGTTAGCACAGCAGCAAATGTTGAGGTGTCATTGCAAGGCCACAGCAGTCAGGGAATCCCACTGTTATATCAACGAAAGACTGATTCTAGGCCATCAGAAAGAACACCAACTCCATCACCATCATCAACCCTCTCTCAGTCCGCCCTGTCCACCGCTACTTCCACCATATGCAGCTCTCAAGTCCAGCTCACCCTCCCAGACACTATGAGTAGGTCAAGAAAGTACTCAGTCTCTCATCCGCGTACGCTGGGTTTGAACGCCCACATTGCCAAACTAATCTCGTTTGAGATGATGCCCTTTCGGTTGGTGGAAAGCACAGCTTTCCGTGAACTCATGGCCTATGCAGTACCACGCTATGACCTACCCAGTCGCCACTTCTTCTCTCGCAAAGCCATCCCAGCCCTCCACCATCATGTGAAAGACCGCATTGTCCATGCACTCAAGCAGTCAGTGAGCGGAAAGGTGCACCTCACAACTGATGCATGGTCCAGTCGGCATGGCCAGGGCCGTTACGTGTCCATCACTGCGCACTGGGTTAATGTGGTGGATGCAGGGTCCACAGGGGACAGCGGTGGTGGGACAGTGCTGCCTAGCCCACGGTATAGGAAACAGTTGGCTGTAGGCGTTCGACCCTCCTCCTCCTCCTCCTCCTCCAGAAGCGAAAGCTCGTCCACAGAGCGCAGTCGTACGAGCACTCCATCTGCAGCTGCCACTGTTGCACACGATGTGTCCCCCTATCGAGCAGCTAGTGGAAAGCGTCAGCAGGCTGTGTTGCAGATGATGTGTTTGGGCGACAGACACACCGCCGAGGTGCTGGCCGAGTACTTGAAGCGACAAACTGAGTCATGGCTGGGCAGTGTACATCTTGAGGCAGGCAAGGTAGTTAGTGATAACGGGCGTAATTTTGTGGCAGCCATAGCCCTTTCAAAACTCAGCCACATACCTTGCTTGGCTCACACCTTGAACCTGGTGGTGCAGTGCTTCCTCAAAAATTATCCGGAGTTAACAGCCCTGCTCCAGAAGGTGCGAAGACTGTGCGCGCACATCCGCCGGTCGCCTGTACACTCAGTTCGTATGCAGAAGCTGCAGCGATTGCTCCACCTTCCCAACCACCGCCTCATTATCGACATTGCAACAAGGTGGAACTCCACCCTGCACATGGTGGAGCGGCTGTGCAAGCAGAGGCAGACCATAATGCATTTGTGGGAGGATACACGGCCAGACACTTTGAGAGCAGACATGGAGTTGACAGGCGTGCAGTGGTCGAAGCTGAAAGACCTTTGTAAAGTCCTTCAGTGTTTTGAGGAATGCACACGGCTGGTAAGCGCAGACGACGCCATCCTAAGCATGAGCATCCCACTTATGCGTCTGCTCATGCAAACTTTGACGCACCTTAAGGAGCAGGCGTCTGCAGCCAATGTTGATGAGGAGGAAGAGGAGGAGGGAATCCTTGATGACATTCAGCCATTGTCTGCTCAGGGACCTCTCCTGGACGAGGTGGAGGAAGAAGAGGAGGAGGAGGAGGATGATGGGGATGATTACTTAGGGGAGGAGGATGCATCTCGTGGGGCAAGTGAAAATGTTGGCGTGGCAAGGTCTGATACAGGGTTTGTGCATGACTGGAGGGATGTGGATTTGCCAGAAAGTGCTCCTCCACCCAGCACTCGCAGTGCATCATTGACACCGGGAACATTGGCCCACATGTCAGATTATGCCTTGCGGATCCTAAAAAGGGACCCCCGCATTGCCAAAATGATGAACGATGACGACTACTGGTTGGCCAGCATCCTGGATCCACGCTATAAAGGCAAATTACAAAACATCATGCCACAGGAGAACCTTGACCTAATATTGGCTAATAAACAAGCAACTCTGGTAAATCGGTTGCTTGAGGCATTCCCAGCACACAGCAGCGGTGATGGTTCTCACACAAGCCGTACGGGCCGGGGGCAGCTTGGCAGAGGTGTTCGTGGTGCACACAGCAGAAGTGGCGTTGGAGACAGGGGTTTCATGACAATGTTGTGGACTGATTTTTCAAATACCGCTCACACAACTCTTAATACTGCATCGATGGAAAGTGACAGGAGACAGCAGTTGTCAACTATGGTTACAAACTACTTTTCCTCCCATATCGATGTTCTCCCACACAGGTCATTCCCCTTTGACTATTGGGCCGCTAAACTGGACACCTGGCCTGAATTGGCCCAATATGCCTTACAGGAGCTCGCTTGCCCAGCTGCAAGTGTGCTATCGGAAAGAGTCTTCAGTGCAGCTGGATCAATCCTGACAGAAAAAAGGACCCGTCTGTCAACCCAAAATGTGGATGATCTGACCTTCATTAAAATGAACCACGCATGGGTTTCCAAGGATTTTGTCCCACCTTCCCCTGATGACACATAGGGTGACAGAAAAATGGCTTGCTTTGGTCCACCTCTTCCTGGTACTTCACTTATTTCGCCTTTTGCATCAGCTGAATGTCCAACATCAACATATGCCACTTTCTAAAACTCCCTAACTGTGCTGCCTCCCCCCCCATGGCCGGGGTCAACACCTAGCGTACGACACCGTGCGAGTGCCGTTGCCCTGGACAGGTGGGTAGGCCGACTCTTGGGCGCGGGCACTGGCACAGGGTCCCTCATAGTGCAATCAAGTGTCTCTGATGGTGGTGGTG
Source organism: Dendrobates tinctorius (assembly GCF_039654945.1). Classification (NCBI taxonomy): domain Eukaryota; kingdom Metazoa; phylum Chordata; class Amphibia; order Anura; family Dendrobatidae; genus Dendrobates; species Dendrobates tinctorius. The sequence continues at coordinate 23,850,061 of NW_027361827.1, read as the reverse complement.
CACACCCGCCGTCAGACACACCGCTGTACTATGAGGGGCCCAGTGCCAGTACCGACGCCCACGAGTGGGCCCCCCTTGCTTGGGCAGGGCCCCAGCATTTGCAATCTTTACCTCTCCCTGCTCCTCCGCTGTGTAATCTGGGCCGTCAAATCCATACTGTGCCTGACACCGTCTGAGCCTGCCTCCTGAGACATATATTTTGAATGTGTACGCTATCCATACATGTTATCCGGGGATACGGTACCCTTTCTAACCTTTGTGCAATCACGTGCAATCCATACTGGGCCTAACACCGTCTGAGCCTGCCTCCTGAGACATATATTTTGAATGTGTACGCTATCCATACATGTTATCCGGGGATACGGTACCCTTTCTAACCTTTGTGCAATCACGTGCAATCCATACTGGGCCTAACACCGTCTGAGCCTGCCTCCTGAGACATATATTTTGAATGTGTACGCTATCCATACATGTTATCCGGGGATACGGTACCCTTTCTAACCTTTGTGCAATCACGTGCAATCCATACTGGGCCTAACACCGTCTGATCCTGCCTCCTGAGACATATATTTTGAATGTGTACGCTATCCATACATGTTATCCGGGGATACGGTACCCTTTCTAACCTTTGTGCAATCACGTGCAATCCATACTGGGCCTAACACCGTCTGAGCCTGCCTCCTGAGACATATATTTTGAATGTGTACGCTATCCATACATGTTATCCGGGGATACGGTACCCTTTCTAACCTTTGTGCAATCACGTGCAATCCATACTGGGCCTAACACCGTCTGAGCCTGCCTCCTGAGACATATATTTTGAATGTGTACGCTATCCATACATGTTATCCGGGGATACGGTACCCTTTCTAACCTTTGTGCAATCACGTGCAATCCATACTGGGCCTAACACCGTCTGAGCCTGCCTCCTGAGACATATATTTTGAATGTGTACGCTATCCATACATGTTATCCGGGGATACGGTACCCTTTCTAACCTTTGTGCAATCACGTGCAATCCATGCTGGGCCTAACACCGTCTGAGCCTGCCTCCTGAGACATATATTTTGAATGTGTACGCTATCCATACATGTTATCCGGGGATACGGTACCCTTTCTAACCTTTGTGCAATCACGTACAATCCATGCTGGGCCTAACACCGTATGAGCCTGCCTCCTGAGACATATATTTTGAATGTGTACGCTATCCATACATGTTATCCGGGGATACGGTACCCTTTCTAACCTTTGTGCAATCACGTGCAATCCATACTGGGCCTAACACCGTCTGAGCCTGCCTCCTGAGACATATATTTTGAATGTGTACGCTATCCATACATGTTATCCGGGGATACGGTACCCTTTCTAACCTTTGTGCAATCACGTGCAATCCATACTGGGCCTAACACCGTCTGAGCCTGCCTCCTGAGACATATATTTTGAATGTGTACGCTATCCATACATGTTATCCGGGGATACGGTACCCTTTCTAACCTTTGTGCAATCACGTGCAATCCATACTGGGCCTAACACCGTCTGAGCCTGCCTCCTGAGACATATATTTTGAATGTGTACGCTATCCATACATGTTATCCGGGGATACGGTACCCTTTCTAACCTTTGTGCAATCACGTGCAATCCATACTGTGCCTGACACCGTCTGAGCCTGCCTCCTGAGACATATATTTTGAATGTGTACACTATCCATACATGTTATCCAGGGATACGGTACCCTTTCTAACCTTTGTGCAATCATGTGCAATCCATACTGGGCCTGACACCGTCTGAGCCTGCCTCCTGAGACAAATATTTTGAATGTGTACGCTATCCATACATGTTATCCAGGGATACGGTACCCTTTCTAACCTTTGTGCAATCACGTGCAATCCATACTGGGCGTGAGAACGGCTGGTGAGCTGTTAAGCAAGCTACAGCACCTGTCCAGACAAGTACAGGGATTCCCTAGCGAGGAGACTTATTTGATTGTTTTCAATGTTGGGACAGCAATTTTTGGGGTGCACTATACTCTGGAGAATGATAGATGGGGCCCACCATACACTGGAACATTCCAAAGGTGGACATCAGACACTGGAGCAGCATTTACAGGGCCCATTATACACTAGAGCATTAGAAATGGGGCCCATTATGTTTGGAGCATTATTTGGGCCCATAAGACAGTGGGGCTTCATCCATGGGGACCAACATATACTGTAGCATTATGTGGAGCTCATCATATACTGTTTCAAACATTATATGGGACCAATGATTCTGTATGGAGAAATAGATGGGCCTCGTCATGAGATGTAAAAAGTGAGGTATTTTTCATTGTACTATACCGCTATTTATCTGCCGTATCGGAGCATGATGAGTTGTGGTATGTGTTAAAGGGGCGCTCTTTCGCCCAGGGCACATGAAAACCTGCAGCCAGCCCTCCCCCCCCACAACTTTAGCCAAATAACCCCCATTTTTCAGTGCGTAACTTATATTATGAAGTTAATTAAGGTTGACAAGCTTAAGTAAGAAGAATTGATGCTTTTGGCATTCAAATGGGCACTGTAGGTGTGTTTCCTGTCCTCCTCTCACTGCCGACTTTTATTCCCCATTGACTTACATTGGGTTTCGTGTTTCGGGACGACCCCGACTTTTCCCTATAATCGGACGATCTTGCTCGACCCGACTTTTGGAAAAGTCAGGTTTCATGAAACGAAACGCGACCCTAAAAAACCAAAAGTCGCTCAACTCTAGTGATTATGCCTTGCGGATCCTAAAAAGGGACATTGCCAAAATGATGAAGGATGACGACTACTGGTTGGCCAGCATCCTCGATCCATGCTATAAAGGCAAATTACAGAACATCATGCCACAGGAGAACCCAGAGATAATATTGGCTAACAAACAATCAACTCTGGTAAACCGTTTGTTGGAGGCATTCCCAGCACACAGCAGCGGTGCTGGTTCTCCCTCGAGCCGTAGACGGCAAAATGGAAGAGGTGTTCGTGGTGTGCACAGCCGAAGTGGCGTTGGACACAGGAGTTTCATGACCATGCTGTGGACTGATTTCTCAAGCACCGCTCACACGATCGTTAATACTGAATCGATTGCAAGTGACAGGAGACAGCAGTTGTCAACTATGGTTACAAACCACTTCTCCTCCCATATCGATGTTCTCCCTCACAGGTCATTCCCCTTTGACTATTGGGCCTGTAAACTGGACACCTGGCCTGAATTGGCACAATATGCCTTACAGGAGCTCGCTTGCCCTGCTGGTAGTGTGCTATCGGAAAGAGTCTTCAGTGCTGCTGGATCAATCCTGACAGAAAAAAGGACCCATCTGTTGACCCAAAATGTTGATGATCTAACCTTCATTAAAATGAACCATGCATGGGTTTCAAAGGATTTTGTCCCACATTCCCCTGATGACACATAGGTTGCAATAAAAATGGCTCGCTTTTGTCCTCCTCTTCCTCGGACTTCTCCACTTCCTCCATTTGCAGCTGCTGAATGTCCAGCCTACACATCAACATATGCCATTTTTTCAACCTCCCTAACTGGGCTGCCCCCCCCAGGGCCGGGGTCACCACCTGGCGCACCCGGGCAAATGCCGTTGCCCTGAACAGGTAGGTGGGCCCACTCTTGGGCGACGGCACTGGCACAGGGCCCCTCATAGTACAATAAAGTGTCTCTGATGGTGGGGGGGGCCCACTCGCCATCAGACACACTGGCGTACTATGAGGGGCCCTGTGTCAGTGCCGCCGCCCATGAGTGGGCCCCCCCTGCTTGCTCAGGGCCCCAGCACTTGCAATACTTACCTCTCCCTGCTCCACCACTGTGTAGTCTGGGCAGTTAAATCCATCACAGGGAAGGACACTACAAATTTGGTGAACTGATCGATGATGGTTAAGACGTAGCTATGGCCTGTCCTGCTGGGCTCTACCTTCAGATGCCCATTTGTAATGGACGTCGACTCAAAATCGGATGTAGTGGTGCTTTATGATCAGCTTTCACAGTTTTCCTAGTCACATACTTGTGACATTCCTGCCACCATTTTTCAATGTCTCCTCTCATGCCAATCCAATAGAATCGCCTACGGCCTGTGGCTTCTGTCTTTTGCACTATAAAGTGAACAGACAGATCATGATAGGCAGTGAGGAGCATGTCTACATCTCTCCCTGTGATCACAATGTGATGGAGACGAGTAACGGTGATGGGATCCACGCTACTGCGTACAGCAACCCTTTCTTCACAAAGAACCGTTTTCGCAGTCTCCACAGACAAAGTAATTGAGGGTCAGCATCGCCTCTGCGAATTCTCCCGGGAGGTTTTCCCGTGATTATTAATTTCAAAAATTTCTGCAATCACTCCACTTTCCGTCTGTACTTGTATCCATCTAGTTTCCTGTAGCAGAGAGTCTGGACTGGCTTACTGACACTGAAATATATACGAAGATTTAAAAGTACCCCAACACTGTATACTGGTGTACGTTTCGAATACATTTCCCTTTTTCGACTTTTTATATTCTGGTGTAATCCATACTGAGCCTGTGAGAGTTTGTGTCTGACTCTGGTAAACTATAAGAAGATTTAAAATGACACCAACACTGTACGCAGCTGTACGCTTGAAATACATTACCCTTCTAGGACTTTTTATATTCTTGTCTAATCCATACTGAGCCTGTGAGTGTGTTTGTCTGACTCTGGAAATATAGACGGAGATTTACAATTACCCCTAGACTGGATACACCTGGTATCTGTGATACAGTACCTTTTTTCAACATTTTGGATTACTGTTAAATCCATACTGACTGATTGAGCGTCTGAGGGTGACTCCTGAAATCCGGTGGTTGGCCAAATAATGGAAACATCTAGAAGCATCAACAAAAGTTAGTTTAATATGGTGTAGGTCCACCTTTTGCGGCGACTACAAGCCTCAATTATCAGAGGTATAGATTCATACAAGGTGTGAATTGTTTCCAAAGGAATTGTAGCCCATTCTTCAGTTAAAACACCCACCAGTTCTTTGAGCGACGATGGCAACGGAAATCGATGTCTAACTTGAATCTCTAAAATCGGCCATAAATGCTCAATAATGTTGAGGTCTAGGGATTGTGGGAGACAGATGAGATGTTCAACTTCATTACAATGTTCCTCCTGCCATGCTTTAACGATTCTAGCTCTATGAATTGGTGCATTATCATCCTGAAAGATGGCGTTCCCCTCCGGGAACAGTGCTTGAACCATAGGATGCACTTAGTTGCCCAAAATGCCTAAATAATTTCGGCTGTTAATTCTTCCATGAAGTGATATCATTGGCCTGGCGGATCTCCACGAAATAGCACCCAGATCATCACAGAACCTCCGCCATGTTTTACGGTTGTGAGACGGCAGTCTGGATGGAATGCTTCTTTTGGCTGTCTCCAAACGTACACTCGGCCGGAGGTCGGAATTAGGGGAACCGATGATTCGTCTGAGAATATCACATGCTTCCACTGCTCGAGGGATCTATTCTGGAGGTTTCTACACCACTCTAAATGCTTGGAAACATTTGTCATTGAGAGCAGCGTTTTTAAAATTGCAGCTCTTCCATGGAATCCAGATTTGTGTAGCTCCCGACGAACATTTTTCGTGGAAACTGTGTTCTGTAGGTGTTCATTGAGCTCAACATTGATTTTCTGAGGCGTGGTCTTGCAATCCTCTCTCACAATTTCCTTTACATTCCGACAGTCTCTCTCAGTCAACTTCGACTTTCGGCCAGACCCGTGCTTTTCTGCTGACGTTTTTCCTTCTCTTTCAAACACAGTCATTACTTTGGAGACAGTACCTCTTGACAAGCCAAGTATACGGGCACTCTGTTACATTAGCGCCTGCCATACGAGCATCAACAATTTGGCCTCTTTGAAAATCAGAGAGGTCTGCCATTGGTATCAGGTTTTCCTCAATGTTCTTACAATCTTGTAAAACAAACAGTTAATTTACATACACATATCACATGACACAAATTATCAACTACAAAACATTACCATATGTCACGGTTTGTATGTTTATAACATGTTTGAAGATTATGATGCCAAAACATTAGGTGTTTGCATTATTTTGTCCAACCCCTGTATATACAGAGTGTGTATAAAAGCCCTCACCGCCGACCGCCATTTTTCTTCTGCCCATCTTTACAGTAGGGAGAGGTTGCTGACGCTGTTTATCATTTGGAGACACTTAGGCCTGCAAACAGAAGTTCTTATGTGCTTGTGCTGAGCGCAATTGTTGTGTTCTGTTAGTGTGCAGTGACAGGGGAGGATTTTCTTGTGTGTAGCAGCGCTAGTTATTAAGCTGCCTGCCAGTGACAGAGAGGATTTTCTGGTGTGCAGCAGCGCTGATTATTAGCCCGCCTTATAGCAGTATTGCTGTGTGAACACTGCTGTGCAGACTGCTTTTTACACAGCAATAATACTTTTATTCTGATTTTCTGCACAGTGAACGAACGTTCATTATTTCACACACCGTATAGAGCTGTACGCTCCTCACACACTACCGTGTACTGGCTGGTATCACGGACAAATATATGCTGACTATCTGTAGGAGACTCTGGAAATATATAAGATTTAAATTTTCACTTATACTATATACACCTGGTATCTGCTGATACAGTACCTTAGTTCTAAATTTTTTAGTACGGTATAATCCATACTGAGTGAGCGTGTGTGGCTTACTCATTCAGTATATACGGAGATAAAAATTTTACCCTATACTCTATACACCTCCTATCTTGTGATACAGTACCTTTGTTAGACATTTTGGATTACGGTCAAATCCATACTGGGTGAGCGACTGAGGGTAACTACGGAAATATATACAGAGATTTAAATTGTACCCTACAATATATATACTTGCTATCTTGTTATCCAGTACCTTTTTTAAACATTTTGTATTATGATCAAATCCAGACTGAGTGAGCGTCTGAGGGTGACTCCGGAAATATATATGAAGATTTAAATTTAGCCCAACACTGTATACAGCTGTACGCTTCTGATACAGTACCTTTTTTGCTATTTAGATTCTAGTGTAATCCATACTGAGCCTGTGAACGTCTGTCTGCTACTCTGGAAATATATTTGGAGATTTACGATTACCACAACACTCTATACAGCTGTACACTTCTGATACAGTACCCTTTTTTGCTATTTAGATTCTGGTGTAATCCATACTCAGCCTGTGAACGTGTCTGTTACTCCGGAAATATAATTGGAGATTTACGATTATCACAACACTCTATACAGCTGTACGCTTGTGATACATTAACCCATTTACTGCTTTTTATATTCTGGTCTAATGCATACAGAGCCAGGGAGAGTCTGTTTCTGACTATGGAAATATATACAGAGATTTACAATGACCCCTACACTGTGTACAGCTGTATGCTTCTGATCCATTACCCTTTTACTGCTTTTTATATTGTGGTGTAATGCATACTGAGCCTGAGAGCGTCTTTGTCTGCTTACTGAAATATATATGGAGATTTAGAATGTTTGAACTATACTATATATACCTGGTATCTGGTTTTACTGTACCCTTTCTCAACTTTCTATATTCTTGTTGAATCCATACTGGGCCTGAGAGCATCTGTGTCTGCCTCCTGAAATATATACGGAGATTTAGAATGTTTAAACTATACTATATATACCTGGTATCTGGTGTTACTGTAATCTTTCTCAACTTTCTATATTCTTGTCGAATCCATACTGGGCCTGAGAGCATCCATTTCTGCCTCCTGAAATATGAACGGAGATTTAGAATGTTTAAACTATACTATATATACCTGGTATCTGGTGTTACTGTACCCTTTCTCAACTTTCTACACTGGGTGCAGAATTATTAGGCAAATAAGTATTTTGATCACATCATCCTTTTTACACATGTTGTCCTACTACAAGCTGTATAGGCTTGAAAGCCAACTGCCAATTATGTAAATCAGGTGATTTGCATCTCTGTAATGAGGAGGGGTGTGGTCTAATGACATCAACACCCTATATAAGGTGTGCTTAAGTATTAGGCAACTTCCTTTCCTTTGGCAAAATGGGTTAGAAGAGAGATTTGACGGACTCTGAAAAGTCAAAAATTGTGAGATGTCTTGCACAGGGAAGCAGCAGTCTTGAAATTGCCAAACTTTTGAAGCGTGTTTACCAAACAATCAAGCGTTTTTCATGGCAAATAGCCAACAGGGCCGCAAGAAGCGTCTTGATAAAAAAAAGGCACAAAATAACTGCCCATGAATTGAGGAAAATCAAGCGTGAAGCTGCTAAGATGCCATTTGCCTCAAGTTTTGCCATATTTCAGAGCTGCAACGTTACTGGAGTATCAAAGAGCTCAAGGTGTGCCACACTCAGGGACATGGCCAAGCTAAGGAAGGCTGAAAAACGACCACCTTTGAACAAGAAACATAAGATAAAACGTCAAGACTGGGCCAAGAAATATCTTAAGACTGATTTTTGTAAGGTTTTATGGACTGATGAAATGAAATGAGAGTGACTCTTGATGGGCCAGATGGATGGGCCCGAGGCTGGATCAGTAAAGGCCAGAGAGCTCCACTCCGACTCAGACGCCAGCAAGGTGGAGGTGGGGTACTGGTATGGGCTGGTATCATCAAAGATGAACTTGTGGGACCTTTTCGGGTTGAGGATGGAGTGAAGCTCAATTCCCAGACCTACTGCCAGTTTCTGGAAGACACCTTTTTCAAGCAGTGGTACAGGAAGAAGTCAGTATCGCTCAAGAAAAACATGATTGTCATGCAGGAAAATGCTCCATCACATGCGTCCAAATACTCCACAGTGTGGATGCCCAGTAAAGGTCTAAAAGAAGAAAAAAAAATGACATGGCCCCCTTGTTCACCTGATCTGAACCCCATAACGAACCGGTGGTCCCTCATAAAATGTGAGATCTACAAGGAGTGAAAACATTACACCTCTCAGAACAGTGTCTGGGAGGCTGTGGTGGCTGCTGCATGCAATGTTGATCGTAAACAGATCAAGCAACTGACAGAATCTATGGATGGAAGGCTTTTGAGTGTCATCGTAAAGAAAGGTGGCTATATTGGTCACTGATTTTTTTTGTTTTGTTTTTGAATGTCAGAAATGTTTATTTCTAAATTTTGTGTTGTTATATTGGTTTACCTGGTGAAAAAAAACAAGTGAGATGGGTATACATTTGGTTTTTATTAAGTTGCCTAATAATTCTGCACTGTAATAGTGATCGGCACAAACAGATATCCTCCTAAGATAGCCAAATCTAAAAAAAAAACCACTCCAACTTCCAAAAATATTAAACTTTGATATCTATGAGTCTTTTGGGTTGATTGAGAACATAGTTGTTATTCAATAATAAAAAGAATCCTCTCAAATACAACTTGCCTAATAATTCTGCACACTGGGTATATTCTTGCTGAATCCATACAGGGTCTGAGAGCGTCTGTGTCTGCTTAATGAAATATATACGGAGATTTAGAATGTTTAAACTATACTATATATACCTGGTATCTGGTGATACTGTACCCTTTTTCAACTTTTTATATTATTGTCTAATCCATACTGAGCCTGAGAGCATCTGTGTCTGCCTCCTGAAATACATACAGAGATTTTTTATATTTTCAATATACTATATATACCTGGTATCTGTTGATCCAGTAGCCTTTGTGCCAGAAAGTCCTCCTCCACCCACCACTGTAAGTGCATCATTGACACCTTGAACATTGGCCCACATGTGTGATTATTTGAAGTGTGTTTTGGGTCATTGTCCTGCTAGAAGACCCATGACCTCTGAAGGAGACCCAGCTTTCTCACACTGGGCCCTACATTATGCTGCAAAATTTGTTGGTAGTCTTCAGACTTCATAATGCCATGCACACGGTCAAGCAGTCCAGTGCCAGAGGCAGCAAAGCAACCCCAAAACATCAGGGAACCTCTGCCATGTTTGACTGTAGGGACCGTGTTCTTTTCTTTGAATGCCTCTTTTTTCTCCTGTAAACTCTATGCTGATGCCTTTGCCCAAAAAGCTCTACTTTTGTCTCATCTGACCAGAGAACATTCTTCCAAAACGTTATAGGCTTTTTCAGGTAAGTTTTGGCAAACTCCAGCCTGGCTTTTTTATGTCTCGGGGTAAGAAGTGGGGTCTTCCTGGGTCTCCTACCATACAGTCCCTTTTCATTCAGATGCCGACGGATAGTATGGGTTGACACTGTTGTACCCTCGGACTGCAGGGCAGCTTGAACTTGTTTGGATGTTAGTCGAGGTTCTTTATCCAACATCCGCACAATCTTACGTTGAAATCTCTTGTTAATTTTTCTTTTCCGTCCACATCAAGGGAGGTTAGCCACAGTGCCATGGGCTTTAAACTTCTCAATGACACTGCGCACGGTAGACACAGGACCATTCAGGTCTCAGGAGATGGACTTGTAGCCTTGAGATTGCTCATGCTTCCTCACAATTTGGTTTCTCAAGTCCTCAGACAGTTCTTTGGTCTTATTTCTTTTCTCCATGCTCAATGTGGTACACACAAGGACACAGGACAGAGGTTGAGTCAACTTTAATCCATGTCAACTGGCTGCAAGTGTGATTTAGTTATTGCAAACACCTGTTAGGTGCCACAGGTAAGTTACAGGTGCTGTTAATTACACAAATTAGAGAAGCATCACATGATTTTTTGAACAGTGCCAATACTTTTGTCCACCCTCTTTTTTATGTTTGGTGTGGAATTATATCCAATTTGGCTTTAGGACAATTCTTTTTGTGTTTTTTCATTTAAGACAAATTAAATGAAGATAATAATACCAAAGAATTTGTGTTTGCAATCATTTTCAGGAAGAAACTGAGTATTATCTGACAGAACTGCAGGGGTGTCAATACTTTTGGCCACAACTGTATGCAGCATTATTTGGGCCCATAATACACTGGAGCATTATCCATGAGACCCATCATATACTGGAGCATTCCAAATGGGGGACATCAGACAATGGAGCAGCATTTATGGGGCCCATTATACACTGGAGCATTAGAAATGGGGCCCATTATATAAGGAGCATTATTTGGGCCCATCATACACTGGAGCATCATCTATGTGGCACATCATATACTGGAGCATTCTAAATGGGGCAGATTATATATGGAGCATTATTTGGGCCCATCATACACTGGAGCATCATCCATGAGGCCCATCATATACTGGAGAATTCCAACTGGGGAACATCAGACAATGGAGCAGCATTTATGGGGCCCATTATACACTGGAGCATTAGAAATGGGGCCCATTTTATATGGAGCATTATTTGGGCCCATGAGACACTGGAGCATCATCCATGGGGCCCAACATTTACTGGAGCATTCCAAATGGGGGACATCAGAAACTGAAGCAGCATTTATGGGGCCCATTATACACTGGAGCATTAGAAATGGGGCCCATCATATATGGAGCATTATTTGGGCCCATGAGACACTGGAGCATCATCCATGGGGCTCATCGTATACTGGAGCATTCCAAATGGGTGACATCAGATACTGGAGCAGCATTTACGGGGCGCATTATACACTGGAGCATTAGAAATAGGGCCCATTATATATGAAGCATTATTTGGGTCCATAAGACACTGGAGCATCATCAATGGGGACCAACATATACTGTAGCATTATGTGGAGCTCATCATATACTGTATGAAACATTATATGGGACCAATTATTCTGTATGGAGAAATATATGGGGCTCATTATTCTCTATGGTGCGCTATGTGGTGGCCATAATACTGTATGGAGTAATATACTGTCTGTTTTTTGAGCTATTATAGAATTTAAAATAGTTATCAGTCATGTCATGTAAGAAGTGAAGTATTTTTCATTGTACTATACCAATATTTCTCTGCCGTATCGGAGCATCATGAATTGTGGTATGTGTTAATGGGGCCCACTGACTCTCTTTGGCTCGGGGCACACGAAAACCTGGAGCCAGCCCTACCCCCCCACAACTTTAGCCAAATAACCCCGTTTTCAATGCGTAACTATTATTATAAAGTAAATTAAGGTTGACAAGCTTAAGTAATAAGAATTGATGTTGTTGGCATTGAAATGGGCACTGTAGGTGTGTTTACTGTCCTCCACTCCCTGTCGACTTTGCTTCCCCATAGACTTGCATTGGGTTTCGTGCTTCATTCGGACCTCCGACTTTTCCCGATGGTCGGCTGATTTCATTCGACTCAACTTTTGAGAAAGTCGGGTTTCATGAAACCCGACTCGACCCTAAAAAAGCAAAGTCGCTCATCTCTATCAGTGGGCATAAACCACCTTTAGCATTCACATTTGGCAGGGGTATAATTTCCAAAATGGGGGAAAAGGGGGGTTCTGCTCTCTAGCAGTTAGGGGGTTCTGTATATGGAGTCCACAAACTATTCTAGGAAAATCTGCCCTCCAAAAGGCAGATAGTGCTCCGTCCCTACCGAGACTCTCCGTATGGCTAAGCAGTACTGTATAGTCACATATGGTGTATTTCCATATTCAGCACAAATTGTGGGACTCATTTTGGTGCCAATTTTACCCGCTTTTTGTGTGAAAATATTAAATCTGGGGCTAAAACGAAATTTTTGTGGTAAAAATGTAATTATTTTTTGTTCACTGCACAATGGTATAAAATTCTGTGACACACTTTTGGTATCAATATGATCATTACACCCCTAGATTAATTCATTTAGAGGTGTAGTTTGTAAAATGGGGTCACTTATGGAGTGTTCTACTGTCCTGGCACCTCAGGGGCTCTCCCAGTGGGTCATGGCACCCTCAAACCATAATAGTAAAATCTGCACTATAATATGGTGCACCTTCCCTTTTGAGGTTTGAACTGTGCCTAAAAAGTAGTTTTCACCCACACATGGGGCATTGGCACACTCAGGAGAAATTACATAACAAATTCTGGGGTCCATTTTCTCCAGTTACCCTTAGAAAATAGAAAATTTGGGGCTAAAAGGAAAATTTTGCAGGAAAGATTTTTTTTTTTTAAGTTTCTTAGCTATGTTATAAACTTCTTTAAAGCATCTGGTGTTTCAAGATGCTCACAACACATCTAGATAAGTTACTTAAGTGGTTTAGTTTCCAAAATGGCATCACTTGTGGGGAGTTTCCTCTGTTTAGGCACAACATGGGCCCTCCAAAAGTGACATGGCATCAGCTCTCAATTCCAGACAATTTTGTGTTCAAAAAGTCAAACCTTTCTCCTACCCTTCCGGGTCCTGTCATGCGCCCAAACAGTGGTGTTCCTCCACACATGGCAAATCAGTGAACTCAGTAGAAATTACACAATAATTTTTGGGGTCAATTTTCTCCTGCTACTTTTGTTAAAATTAAAAAAATGGTGCTAAAAGATGATTTTTGAGGAAAAATGTGTAATTTTCACGGCTCTACATTATAAACTTCTGTGAAACACCTTGGTGTTCAAGATGCTTACCATGCATCTAAATACATTCCTTGAGGGGTCTAGTTTCCAAAATGGGGTCACTTGTGGGGGGTTTCCACTATTTAGATACATCAGGGACTCTCCAAATGCGACATGGCGCCCAATCTCAAATCCAGGCAATTTTGCATTAAAAAGTCAAATGGCGCTCCTTCCCTTCCGAGCTCTGCCATGCACTCAACAGTGGTTTAACCCCACATAGGAGGTATCAGCATACTCAGGACAAATTGCACAACAAGTTTTGTGGTCCAATTTCTCCTGTTACCCTTTGGTAAATAAAAAATGGGGGGCGAAAAGATCATTTTTGTGGAAAAAATATGATTTTTTATTTTCACAGCTCTACTTTATTAACTTCTGTGAAGCACTTGGGGGTTCAAAACTCTCATCACACATCTAGATAAGTTCCTTGGGGGGGTCTAATTTCCAAAATGGGGTCAATTATGGGGGGTTTCCCTTGTTTAGGTACATCAGGGGCTCTCCAAACGCGACATGGTGTCCGCTCTCGATTCCAGCAAATTTTACATTCAAAACTTCAAAGGATGCTCCTTCCCTTCCGAGCCCTGACGTGCGCCTAAAGAGTGATCTTCTTCCACATGGGGTATCAGTGTACTCAGGAGAAATTGCACAACAAATATTGTAGTTCATTTTCTCCTGATACCCTTGACATAATTAAAAAAAAATGTGTCCGAAGTAACATTTTCTTGAAAAAAGTTAAATGTTCATTTTTTCCTTCCACATTGCTTCAATTCTTGTGAAGCACCTAAAGGGTGAATAAACCTTTTGAATGTGGTTTTTGAACACATTGAGGAGGTGCAGTTTTTAGAAACTATTTTGTATGACATAATGCTCTGACTTAGGGGCATAAAAAAGTAAAAGTTTGAAAATTGTGAAATTTTCACATATTTTGGCAAATTTACATTTTTTCACAAATAAACACAAGAAATTTTGAAGAAATTTTATGACTATCTTAAAGTACAACATGTCATGAAAAAACATTCTCAGAATCAGCGTTCCAGAGTTATAACCACATAAAATGACAGTGGACAGATTTCAAAATTAAGGCCTGGTCATTAACCTGCAAAGTGGCTTGATTCTTAACGGTATGTGCACACATTGCGGATTGGGCTCAGGAACTTCATGAGCAGATTCTGCATCTCTTGGCAGAATCCACAGGTCAAAATCTGCTCCTTTTCTTGCGGATTTTGTGTGTTTTTCATGCGGATTTAGTGCGGATTTGTTGCGGATTGGCATGCGCTTTTACCCCTGCGGATTTCATGAGTTCAATGGGTGTAAAATGCATGCGGATCCGCAAAAAGAATCGACATGCTGTGGAAAATATACCACTGCGGATGCCGTGCGAGATTTTCTGCAATATGTGCACAGCAATTTTTTCTCATTGAAAAACATTGTTTTGTCTCACACTTGTGGATCTGCATAGATTCAGCGCGGAAAATCCGCTGCAGATCCGCAAAAAGTCCACTATGTGTGTACATACCCTAAGGGGTTAAGGATTACAAAGTCAATGTTTTGGAGTGGCCATCACAAAGCCCTGATCTCAATCCATTTGAAAATGTATGGCAAAGCTGAAAAGGCAGGTGTAAGCAAGGCGACCTACAAACCTGGATCAGTTACACCAGTTTTGTCAGGAGGAATGGGCCCAAATTCCAACCAACTAAACTATTGTGAGATGCTTGTGGAAGAATATCTCAAATGTTTGACCCAAGTCATTCAGTTTAAGGGCAATGGTACCAAATATTAATGAAATGTATGTAAACTTTTGACTTTGCAGTAAGTATTCAAAATACCTTAAAACATTCTCTCTCTATGATTATTCAGGCATTTGGTAAATATTAATTATTATGGTAATCCTAATTGACCTAAAATGCGAAAGGTTTATTCTGATTTCATGTTAGATATTGAGAAAAATATGCATATTTGTCTTTTTATATAGTGTATGTAAACTTCTAGTTTCAACTGTACGTATTTTATCCTTGTATGTGGTATTATTCGGTCACTATGTGGTGGTAATATGTGGTCCAGCCATTTTGTGATGGTATTTGTCCCTTGTATGTGGTATTATTGGTCATTTTAAAATATGTATGTGACATATTTCCTTAAAGAAAAATATATCCAGAAAGAGAATTGAGTATTTTAACAAATGTTTAATAGGTTAGAGTAGAGTAGGGCCCAGCCATGGTAAGCTGTAAGTGGACTGAGCTTGCCTGTCATGCTTTGGAGGTTTTGTCATGCCTGACAGACAGCCTTCCCCCAGAACGTGTCTTCAACACTGTTGGTGGTGTCTGGATGGATAAGCACATCTGCCTATCCCCTGAAAGTGTAGACCACCTAACTTTCATCAAGATGAGCGAGTCATAGATCTTCAAAGACTGGGCAGACTAGGCGATGGTGTCGTTTTTATTGTGTTGCATTGATCTCACGTTATTGCAGTCTGTGACACCTTTGTCATAAGTTCTGTGCCTGCTGTTGCTACTGCTGCTGATGTTACAAACTATTGGATCGTAGTCTTGTGGGCTGTCATAGTGGAAGGGGTGTCAGAGCCCCATTATACCATTTCTATTCTGGGGAATTTGATAATGTCTGTAAAGAACTGTGGAATTAATGGTGTTATATAAATGAGTAAAATAAATAAATAAAATAAATTGATGCCACTTTAGTGGTGTCTGCTCCTCATTTTTGAAACTTTTTGGATTCCAAGTTGGGTCTCCTTCATGTGTCTTGCCTGAATTTGGCAGGGCTCTCAGACCATCAGGCCTACACCTGTGCCATGTGACATTGTGAATGATTCTGCTCGCTGATTGGTTGCCGGAATCAACACACATAAAGTTAAGGGAAAATTTAAAAAGTGTGCGCACTGCTCCTGTAATCTCTTCAGATGCTCCTCTAACCTCTCCACACCCCCTCCCCTAATCAAACACATTCCCCCAATCACCCCCACTCATCATATAGCAGCATTATCCCAGCCAACGTAATAAAAGCATTAGTGGAAGCACAATGATTTACAGTACTGTGACCAACTTTTGCCGACTTTGAGTAAAAATGCTTGTGAAAGCGAACACGAATCTGAATGTGCTACGTTCGTGCCGAATTTGACATTTGCAAACAATTTTCAAACACGTTCGTTCATTTCTACTCGTTACTCGAGTCGAGCAAATTGTAATGCTCTGGTGCTCGTCCCGAGGAATGAATATAATATAAATCAATGGGAAACTTGAGCATTTTTCCAGTAGCGATCCCTGGAGATATGGAGAGGGTCTAAAAATTGCTGAAATCAATGGGAAACAGTGCTGAAATGGCATGGGAATAGCATGGTGAAGACGCTTGGAAGCATCTCGGAATCTCAAGTCACTGCTGGGAACAAAGATGTCAGAGCATTACGCCTCTTTTACGGACTGACAATAAAACATAAAAAAACGAAGTTAAAATGGATTTTACTTAACAACATTTTTAAGAACCATTCATTCCAAGGTAATTACTTGTAGATAAGGCAAAATAAATACGATAAAAAAATGCTCCACATTGTAGTTGGCTACAGGTTCTACGCTAGGGACGGGCTGCACCTCAATGGGGAGGGTGCAGCTGTGCTGGGAGAGAAAATGGCTAGAAGGTTGGAGGAGTGTTTAAATTAGGGACTGGGGGGAGGGTATTCATTTTCTAGGAGGGGAAGACAGTGCAGATAGAGACCTGGGCACAAATAATGAAATTGGGGGTGGGGGTGGCATGGGAAGTGGGGTTAGAACAGTTAATAATTTAAGAAAGAATAGAGGTACAGAGAGATACATAAAGTGCATGTATACTAATGCCAGAAACCTCGCCAACAAAATGGAGGAATTGGAGTTAATGTTGTTGGAACATAATTATGACATGGTGGGGATATCTGAGACATGGCTGGATGAAAGCCATGACTGGGCTCTTAATTTACAGGACTATAGTCTGTTCAGAAATGACCATACAAATAAGTGAGGGGGAGGTGTGTGCTTATATGTAAAATCATCCTTAAAACCCATCCTTCGTGATAATATATATGAATCTAATGAAAATGTAGAGTCCCTGTGGGTAGAGATAAGGGGAGGGGGGAAAAAAAATAAATTACTGATATGGGTTTGTTATAAGTCTCCAAAAATAATGGAAGCAACAGAGAATAACCTCATAAAGCAAATAGATGAATCGGCGACTCAAGGAGAAGTCATTATTATGGGGGACTTCAACTACCCTGAAATACAATGGGGAACCGAAACCTGCAGTTCCAGCAAAGGTAATGGGTTTTTGACAACTATGAGAGACAATTACTGTTCACAACTGGTTGAGGACCCAACAAGAGAGGGGGCACTGCTAGACCTAATATAATACAAAACCTACAAAAGACAAAATGAAAAAAAAACCTGCTATAATTAAATAAGTAAAATGCAAAAGTGCGTTTAAATCATACAGAGTTCTTAGTAATACTGTATTTGATCAAACATAGCATAAAAGCCGTCCCACCATAGACAAGGTGACTGTGGTCGGGGCGGTCCTACACTGTCTAGTATTAATAACCTTATCATGTGTCAAAGTTGACGTCTGTGTGAATAAGGGCAGACAAGGACCGGGTTTCCAACTACCGGGACACCAGTCAGGGGAAGCCTTTAAATACAATTTCCAGCTCAGGAGAGGGAGGCCACACCCCAGCTTGCACAGAATGCAAAAATACAAAGAAAAAACACAAAAATTGAGCTTGGTTTGAGTTGGTACACATGCAGCACATAAATGCATGTTCACATGGCCAAAAAGCATACAAAACCTACAAAAGACAAAATGAAAAAAAAACCCTGCTATAATCAAATAAGTAAAAAGCAAAAGTGCATTTAAATCATACAGAGTTCTTAGTAATACTGTATTTGATCAAACATAGCATAAAAGCCGTCCCACCATCGACAAGGTGATTCTGTGGTCGGGGCGGTCCTACACTGTCTAGTATTAATAACCTTAGTACAGTCATAGATAGACCATTATTTTTAATCTTTAAAGATTCCATGTTAACAGGGTCTGTACCACAGGACTAGAGTATAGCAAATGTGGTGCCAAAATCCAAAAAGGGGACAAAAACTGAACTTGGAAATTATAGGCCAGTAAGTTTAAACTCAACTGTGGGTAAAATCCTGGAGGGTTTTCTAAGAGATACTATACTGGAGTGTCTGAAGAAGAATAACTTCATGACCTAATATCAACATGGATGTACAAGAGAACGTTCCTGTCAGACTAATCTGATAAGCTTTTATGAAGCGGTAAGTTCCGGACTGGACCAAGGGAATGCAGTGGACGTGGTGTACATAGGCTTTTCAAAAGCTTTTGATACGGTGCCACACAAAAGGTTGATACATAAAATGAGAACAATGGGGATAGGGGAAAATATGTGTAAGTGGGTTAAAAGCTGGCTCAGGGATAGGAAACAAAGGGTGGTTATTAACCCCTTAAGCCCCAAGGGTGGTTTGCACGTTCATGACCGGGCCAATTTTTACAATTCTGACCACTGTCCCTTTATGAGGTAATAACTCTGGAACGCTTCATTGGATCCCGGTGATTCTGACAAAGTTTTCTCGAGATATATTGTACTTCATGTTAGTGGTAAAATTTCATTCAAATAACTTGCGTTTATTTGTGAAAAAAATGGAAATTTGGCAAAAATGTGGAAAATTTCACAATTTTCCAACTTTGAATTTTTATGCCCTTAAATCACAGAGATAAGGCACACAAAAAACTTGATAAGTAACATTTCCCACATGTTTACTTTACATCAGCACAATTTTGGAACCAAAATTTTTTTTTGTTAGGAAGTTATAAGGGTTAAAAATTGACCAGCAATTTCTCATTTTTGCAACACCATTTTATTTTTACGGACCACATCACATTTGAAGCCACTTTGAAGGGTCTATATGATAGAAAATACCCAAAAGTGACACAATTCTAAAAACTGCACCCCTTAAGGTGCTCAAAACCACATTCAAGAAGTTTATTAACCCTTTAGGTGCGTCACAGGAATTTTTTGAATATTTAAAAAAAATGAACATTTAACTTTTTTCACAAAAAAAATACTTCAGGTTCAATTTTTTTTATTTTACCAAGGGTAACAGGAGAAATTGGACTGCAAAATTTATTGTGCAATTTGTCCTGAGTACGCTGATATCTGATATGTGGGGGGAACCACTGTTTCGGAGCATGGCAGAGCTCAGAAGGGAAGGAGCGCCGCTTGAATTTTTCAGTGCAAAATTGACTGGAATTCAGATCGGATGCCATGTCACGTTTGGAGAGCCCCTGAGGCCTAAACAGTGGAAATTCCCCACAAGTGACCCCATTTTGGAAACCTAGATGGCCAGATCTAGGATGACTTCTGGTGATCCCAAACTTCTTCCATTTAAGGATTATGGAGGCCACTGTGCTCTTAGGAACCTTGAGTACTGCAGAAATTCTTTTGTAACCTTGGCCAGAGCTGTGCCTTGCCACAATTCTGTCTCTGAGCTCCTTGGCCAATTCCTGTGACCTCATGATTCTCATTTGGTCTGACATGTACTATGAGCTGTGAGGTCTTATATAGACAGGTGTGTGCCTTTACAAATCAAGTCATATCAGTTTAATTAAATAGTGCTGGACTTCAATGAAGGAGTAGATCCATCTCAAGGAGG
The DNA here is from genome assembly GCF_039654945.1 of Dendrobates tinctorius. Lineage (NCBI taxonomy): Eukaryota > Metazoa > Chordata > Amphibia > Anura > Dendrobatidae > Dendrobates > Dendrobates tinctorius. The sequence goes on along the minus strand of NW_027361827.1, from coordinate 23,829,912 downwards.
ATCGCAAGGAAATGGACAGCATGTGGCTTAAATATGAGTGTATGGGCAAAGGGTCTGAATGCTTGTGACCATGTGATATTTCAGTTTTCATTTTTTGGTAGATTTTCAGGAATTTCTACATTTCTGTTTTTTTTTCGGTCGGGATGAGGTGCAGAGTGTACATTGATGAGAGGAGGGATGAGCTTTTTTGAATTTGCCAGGTGGCTGCAGTGAAGCAGGGAGTGAAGAGTTTGAAGGGGTCTGAATACTTTCCATACCCACTGTATATATGTTGTACCCCAGAGTTATAGCAGTACTCCAGTATATACACTCACTGGCCACTTTATTAGGTACACCATGCTAGTAACGGGTTGGACCCCCTTTTGCCTTCAGAACTGCCTCAATTCTTCGTGGCAGAGATTCAACAAGGTGCTGGAAGCATTCCTCAGAGATTTTGGACCATATTGACATGATGGCATCACACAGTTGGCGCAGATTTGTCGGCTGCACATCCCTGATGCGAATCTCCCGTTCCACCACATCCCAAAGATGCTCTATTGGATTGAGATCTGGTGACTGAGGAGGCCATTTGAGTACAGTGAACTCATTGTCATGTTCAAGAAACCAATCTTAGATGATTCGAGCTTTATGACATGGCGCATTATCCTGCTGAAAGTAGCCATCAGATGCCTGTTCTTAGCTGAGAGGAGTGGTACCCAGTGTGGTCTTCTGCTGCTGTAGCCCATCTGCCTCAAAGTTCGACGCACTGTGCGTTCAGAGATGCTCTTCTGCCTACCTTGGTTGTAACGGGTGACAATTTGAGTCACTGTTGCCTTTCTATCAGCTCGAACCAGTATGCCCATTCTCCTCTGACCTCTGGCATCAACAAGGCATTTCCGGCCACAGAACTGCCGCTCACTGGATTTTTTTTCTTTTTCGGACCATTCTCTGTAAACCCTAGAGATGGTTGTGCGTGAAAATCCCAGTAGATCAGCAGTTTCTGAAATACTCAGACCAGCCCTTCTGGCACCAACAATCTTGCCACGTTCAAAGGCACTCAAATCACCTTTCTTCCCCATACTGATGCTCGGTTTGAACTGCAGGAGATTGTCTTGACCATGTCTACATGCCTAAATGCACTGAGTTGCCGCCATGTGATTGGCTGATTAGAAATTAAGTCTTAACACACAGTTGGACAGGTGTACCTAATAAAGTGGCCAGTGAGTGTATATGGCTGCATCAGGGTATACATGGTACTCACCCTACTGTATATATGTTGTATCCCTGAGCTATAGAAGTACCCAAGTATATATGGCTATACAAAGGTAAACATGGCACTCACCTTATACATGTAGTTCCCCTGACCTATAGCAGTACCCCGGTATATATGGCACTTCCTTTATGTATGGTTGTACACCGGCTGGTGTATACATGATATATCTTTACCCTGTAATCCCAGTATATACGGCTGTACACCTGTTTGGATTACTGTACATAGCTGTATAAAGCCTGTATATTGGGTTGTCCCCTGTATATATGACAGCCTTTAGTCTTTTATATTCTGCCCTGCTTGATGTTGCCGCCCTGGTGGTGCTGCATTGTCATTACAGTAGGTTTACAGTCACACTATATATGGGTCGCTCTCCCAGGGCTGTGGGGTACTCGGTACCGGGCCGGTGTCAGGGGAATGTGTCACAGCAGCGGTTACCCGGTCCGTGGCCCTGGGCGCCCAAGTAATGGGGGAATGTAAATGGTGAAATGTAGTTAATGGAATAGTTTGTGACGCCACCTGTGGTGTTCGGCAAGTAGGATGTTAGGCTGATGCTGCATGCAGATCCTCTGGGGCTGGTGGTGTGTTGCAGCCTAGATGGTGTAGCTCCCCACAGGTGAAGCTGTAGCCCCAGGGCAGCTTGAATGCAATGGAAGAGGAGAGGTGCAGGTGGTGTGGAGAATGGTACCCAGCTATAGCGGTGCTGAATGTGTTAGCGCACAAATGAATGGAGGACACCGGGCTTGTAGTTCCAAAGCTTTATTCACAGTCCGTTGTACACACACACAGGTGCCTGCCTCCGGGCCGTGTCCTCCGGGTCAGAGACTCAATCAGCCTCCGGGCAAGTTAGGATTCTCCCCTCCAACACTCCGCCAACATGTACCTTTCTGAACGACTCCTCTATAGCGCCTTAAAGTGTGAAGATCTCCTAGTACTGAGTTACACTGGAGTTCCTCCTGTCCGATGTTCCCAAGAACTCTACTTGTACGGCAGACAGCTGTAGCCTGCTTCGGGGACTCCCTTCTCCTGAGTCCTGGCTCTCTATCCAATTGCTGTTGTGCCCCAAGTCTTAGATGGGAGTAGTGCATTTACAGCCAACTACTCCACCGGTGTCTGCTGCAGAACCATAAGTGTCCATACAACCTCGGGGACCGGGCCCCGACCTTGCGCTGAGAACCTATAGGCAGGGTTCCTCCTCTAACCCACGTCCTCTCTGTTCCCTCTACACCTTCGGTCCGTACTTGTCTTTCTTTCTTATGGAAGCTTAGATTTCAGTTCTCCGTCTTTCTCCTTCTTTTCCTTTCCCGTGCCAGCTGGCTCAGATCACTGAGGCAGATGCAGCACTCCTTCCTCCATCCCTTCTCCCAGGGAACCTCACTCCTGTCTGAGTGACTTACTACCCGACTGACCTTCTGTCAGACTGGCCTGTTCTCCTACACTTTCCCACTCTTTTATGTATCTTAACTCCGCCCACCTCCCAGCACGTCCAGTGTTCCAAGCAGGGAACCACCAAAGGTGCTCTGCTACCCTCTGAGCAAGGAGCCGCAATGTGGTTGTGCAGAACTACCCTGTTGTGTGGGGTGCGAGCATTGGAGTGTGGAAATGAGTTCCCACCTTACCCGGATTGTGGGACACTACACCTTAGGAGAAGGTGCAGTACCTCTGTGGCGACTGAGCCTCAGGGGCGCCACATATACCCACCATTTTCTTATCTACGGTGCATATGATGGTGGATAGTGAGGTGGGGAAGAGTTTACCTGGAGCCTTATCCTATATGTAATCCCATAATATAAATAATAAGATGGGTGAGAAATTGGTCAGCAAAAGGTTTGGTGTTTAGTGAGTGTAGTCTGTGCTGCAGCCAATAGCCAGCGCCATAAAGACAAGTGCCAGCCATTCGGCCATTACTGAGGGCAGGCAGATCCATGGACACAACAGTGTCGGTCACTACGGAGGGCGGGCAGAGCCATAAACACAATAGTGTTGGCCATTACTGAGGGCAGGCAGAGCTATCAGCGGTGTCTTTATTATATATGTATGTAAGGATGTTCCATGGAGCCTGTTTTCCCCTCGTCCAAGATGGAATTTGGGACCTCGCCCTGTCCTTGAACTTCCTGTCAGTTCTGTCATTTAAGTCCGGGTTGGGAAATACTCCTTGCCTGAGTATTTTGCAGCTGTTGGCTTCTAAGCTTCCTCCTGACTTGCTTCTGGATTTTCCTGCTGCTGCTCATTTACTCGGTGCTCTGCCTCATCACTTACAGCTGCCTTCAGTCCTCTGTGCTGTGTGCTGCTTCCTGTTCCTGGCGGTGGTTACATTTTGTCCAAACTTCTAAAGAGAGGAGCTATAAAATTCTGGTACTACTGTGGTCCGTACGATTTTCTGACATTTCTATTATATGAGTATTAATTCTTGGACTATTCTGTGTGGGCTGTAGTGCTGGACTTGAGCGGGACTTTTCAGCCCAAAAAGAAGTACACTGAAAAACTTTCTTCTTGTTGTACTCCACCTGCATTTCTGGACTTCCATGAAAGGTCTCGGCTCCACTGTATACTTATTTCCAAAGGAAACCGATGATGCTCTCGGCTCTGCTCACCATGGACACCGGGCCGCGGCGTCGCCACATTTCTTCCGCCGTGATCCTGAGGAAGTGACTCTGCTCATGTGCACCCTGCACCACCCACCGCCAACACCAAACCTCAGCATCGCCACAGCATTGCCACACCTCTGCTGCCACTAGTTCTGCTGCTCCACCACTGCCGCAACCCCCCGGTAAGCCTGCATTCTGACTATAAGATGCACCCCCCCATTTCCCTCCCAATTTTTTGGGGGAAAAAGTGCGTCTTATAGTCCAAAAAATATGATAAGTGCCCTTCGCATTCTTGCTTCGTATAACTGCTGGACTTGCTTGTATTAGCAGTCGCACACCACTATCATAGTTGTTGCATATTTTTGTTTTGTGCTGTGCACTTCGCTGTAATTTCAGGATTGTCTCTGTTTATTTTATACTCCTTGCTTGTTAAATACAGTTTATTTGTCTCAAATTTGGTCTCAGATTCATTTTATACCTCGCAATTAGATTCCATAGTACCTTCATAACTGTTACAGGATACTCAGGCCAGTAACGAATCTGCTGGGATAATGACGACTGTCTGAGACAAAGATGGATCAGTTGTTCTCCATGATTAACTCTTTACAGGAGGACATGGAAGCTCTGCAAAACAAGGTTGCCAACTGGGTGTCCCGTTTTGGACATGCTCTTCAGGAATTAAGTAATCAAATAACAGCACGGGCGCCTTTGCCTTTGGGTCAACTACTGCCAACTAGCCCACCCAAGTTACAACATTTAGATTTAATGGAGACCGCTACAAATTTTCTGGATTTATTAATCAATGGATTTTGTATTTTGATGTGCATTCTGCCCATTTTTGTACAGATCAATCCAAGGTCTTATGTGTAATCATGTTACTTACCTCGCGAGCACTCGTTTGGGCAAATCCGCATATCAAAACTCGTGACCCTTGTTTGAATAACTTAGACGATTTTCTAGCTGCAATGTCTTTGATGTTTGATGATCCTATTCGTCGCACCACAGCTGAAACTGCATTGCTATCTTTACGTCAAGGTAAGCGTCCTGTTATTGAATAAGCTACTGAATTTTGACGGCTGGCGGTGGATACGGTTTGGGACCATTATGCTCAATTACCCATCTTTAAGAGGGGACTTTCTTGTGTAATTAAGGACGAGTTAGCTCATGCAGATGCTTCTCAAGAGTTAGAGGCGTTCATACAGCATTGTGTGCGCATTGACATACTGTATGTATTACTGAACATAGACAGGAGAAATTTGCAGCCTTTAATCGTGTCTCTAATAGGGATGAGCAAGTATACTCGTTAGGATTTGGTACTCGGCGAGTAATGCGGTACTCGCGGTACTCGAATCCTGGTGAGTATTTCACTACTCGCCTCACAATATTCGGCACAGCCCGCACAGTCCCCGCACAGCTCAGTCCCGCACAGTACCTGCACAGCCCTGCACAGTCCCGTACAGGCAAGCACAGTCCCCGCACAGCCCAGCACAGTCCCGCACAGCCCTGCACAGTCCCACACAGTACCTGCACAGCCCAGCACAGACCCGCACAGCCCTGCACAGTCCCGCACAGTACCTGCACAGCCCAGCACAGTCCCGCACAGCCCAGCACAGTCCTGCACAGTACCTGCACAGCCCAGCACAGTCCCGCACAGGCCAGCACAGTCCCTGCACAACCCAGCACAGTCCTACACAGCCCTGCACAGTCCCACACAGTACCTGCACAGCCCAGCACAGTCCCGCACAGCCCTGCACAGTCCCCGCACACCCCAGCACAGTCCCCGCACAGTACCTGCACAGTCCAGCACAGTCCCGCACAGGCCAGGACAGTCCCTGCACAGCCCAGCACAGTCCCGCACAGTACCTGCACAGCCCAGCACAGTCCCGCACAACCCTGCACAGTCCCTGTAAAGCCCAGCACAGTTCCACACAGCCCGGCACAGTCCCCGCACAGTACCTGCACAGGCCAGCACAATCCCGAACAGGCCATCACAGTCCCAGCACAGCCCAGCACAGTCCCGCACAGCCCTGCACAGTCCCCCACAGCCCGGCACAGTCCCCGCACAGTACCTGCACAGCCCAGCACAGTCCTGGACAGGCCAGCACAGTCCCGTACTGCCCAGCACACACACCCATCCCATTTCTCCCCTTTCCCTTTGACTTACATTGGACTCGCTACTCGTCACGAGTACCCGAGTATTAGGAGATACTCGTAACGAGTACAGCGAGAGTACGAGTATTTCACTACTCGCTCATCCCTTGTCTCTAACTCTCCCCTTTCTCCTAAGGAACCTGCAGGCAAATCCTCATGGAAAGTTGAACCAGTTCCCATGCAAGTGTATGCTTTACAGCGGCATGAGAGTAATGAGCACAGGGAGCATCGTTTTCGTGAGAGTTTGTGTTTCTACTGCGGTCAATCAGATCATTTCCTTATTAACTGTCCCAAGTGGCCTCGCAAGGTATTAGCCGCGGTAGGGCTCAGATGAGGATCAGGATGCTGAATCTGTTGGTTCTGGGTCCAGTTTTTCTTTGAATGCTGTTTTTCATTCTCTGTCAGTGACTGCCTCTCCTAAAACTCGAAAGGATAGATACTCATTGCTCCCTCCCAATTAAGATCTGGGTGTCGGGACAATGGATCTCCTGTACAGCCATGGTTGATTCTGGGGCGGGGGGGGGGTAACTTTATGGACCTAACCTTTGCCAAAGAACATGGCATACAGATTCAGCAAAGAGTCATCCCAGTAACCATGGAAACAGTAGATGGTTCTCCCCCAGTTACAGGACTGGTGGATCAGGAGACAGTACCTCTGTAGATTCTCCTAGAACCCAATCACCAGTGCTTTTCTTTATATCTTAATTTCTTCACCACATTTCCCTTTAATTCTAGGAATTCCCTGGCTGCAGTCGCAGAATCCAATCTTCAACCCATCTTACTTCTTCACCATGTTTACAGTGTTTGCGCCACTAATCCTCACTCTCCTTCCCTATCCCCAAACTCCAGCACCCTGTAACCAGATAATCATCTCCCCTTCCCTCTTTCCTCCCCTCCTGACTTCCTCTGTTGACCTGCTCCTCAACCTCAGATCTCTCCTAATAAAACATAAAACAAGTCGAACCCTCTCCTTCCCCACCTGCATTACCTCTCTCTGCTTCTCCTCACTGCTGGCGACATATCTCCCAATCCTGGACCACCACAGCTCATGCCTCCCATTACTACCTCCTCCTACTGCTCCCTATCTTATATGAACTACCGCAATCTTTCCAATGTAAAACCCGTGCCTTTGACACCCACCCCCCTGCTCCCTCTCTCTGGAGCACTCTGGAATGCCCGCTCCATCTGCAATAAGCTTCATGTGATTCATGACATCTTTCTCTCTTGCAATCTTGCCTTCCTCAGCATCACAGAAACATGGCTGACACCCTCCGACACCACCTCCCCTACTGTACTGTGTTACGGCGGCCTCGACTTTACCCACACTCCTCACCCCGGCAACAGACATGGTGGATGAGTGGGTCTTCTCCTTTCCACTAACTGCACCTTCAACCCAATCCCACCTTTACCCTCCCTTATCCTCCCCTCTTTTGAAGTCCACTCGGTCCGCATCTACTCTCCCTCCAATCTCCTTCAAGTGGCCATCATATACCGACCTCCGGGCCCGGCCAATGCCTTTATTGACCAATTCTCTACCTGGCTTCTTTATTTTCTTTCCACTGACATTCCCACTATCATCATGGGTTACTTCAACATCCGTACTGATACCCTTCAGTCAACAGCCTCCAAACTTCTGTCCCTTACTTCATCTTTTGGACTTCCTCAGTGGTCCTCTGCGCCACCCATACAGACGGACATACATTAGACCAGGTCTTCACCCGTCTCTGCTCTCTATCTAACTTCACTACCTCCCCTCTCCCTCTATATGACCACCATCTACTCACTTTCTCATCCCTGTTGTCCTCACCTGTCACCCATGTCCAGCAACATGCATACCCCCGCAGAAACCTCACTCACCTAGTCACTCACATGCTCTCTGACTCTATTCTACCACTGGCATCCATATCCTCACACCACAACACAGACAGTACCACTGCTTTCTACAATGCCACTCTCGCATCAGCTGTTAACACGGTCGCCCCACTCATTCATGGTAGAGTGCGACATATCAATAGGCAACCCTGGCACAACAACATCACTAAAAAGCTCCAGCAAGTGTCCAGCATTGCAGAGCGATGTTGGAAAAAACAAATTTGCAAGATGATTTCACTGCATTCAAACAGACAACACTTGCTTTCAAATCTGCCCTCACCTCTGCTAAACAGGTCTACTTCACAACCAATGGATCTTCCCTATCCTACAATCCCAAACAGTTATTCAAAACTTTTAACTCCCTCCTCCACCCACCACTGCCCCTTCAAAAATAAGATTGCCCAAACAAGGCAAGTCTTTATTGTTCAACCACCACAACCCCTTTGTATGCCGGACCAATGCCCAAACCCCATAACCTCCCTCTCCAACATCACTAAAGGGTGTCAGGATTCCCAGGACTGTTATACCAGACAGTGCCTGGGTCCTGATTAGTATGTGGTTATACAGTGGCTTACCCAGAGTGTGGGAAGTAGCATGCACAGCATGACAGTCAGCGCGTAGGACCTGCTGAACGTGACTGTTAGAGGGTGGAGTTGGAGGCAGAGCAAGCCATGGATCTCCCAGTGTGAGCAGCCGCTGAGAGTGGCCGCTTGGGAGCCGGATCTGACAGTGACAGGCGACCTGAACAGGCAGATGCACCAATGAGCGCAGAGTATAAGGGAAGTCCTAAACAGAGCCAAGGGTCCAGAAGCCAGGATATCAATGCAAACACAGGGAAAGACAGTAGAGTAGTCGGGGAACAAGCGGAGGTCAGGCACCAGAGAGTCAAACAGATAGAACCATATCAGCAAGCAAACACAATGGGGAAGGACTGGGTCAAAAGCCAGAGATCAAACACAGAAGCAGGCACACGGCACTAGCACAAACGGTCACTTAAATAAGCCGAGGGCTAAAGTATAACTGACAAGGATGGAGGTCCACAGTGGCTATAAAAACCCTCCCTGTTGTGAGTTCATTTTCTGGTCTACCAGTTGTGAGTTCTCCTTCCAAGCTCCCTCTGGTGGTAACAGGAGGTAGTGAGGCTGATTTAATCAGTAGAGATCTGCCACCTGATAATGAGGATGACGATTGGACCTCAGGAATTTCAGACTGGATTTAAGTCAGCCGACGCCCTATTCTGGTGCTGGTGATTCCTTCTGGCTTTTCAGCTCTTGGTGATCAGCTCTGTTCCAGTCAGCTCAAGCTAAGTTTTTCTGCTAATGTTCACACTTGATTTTGTTGGTCTATTCAGTTTTTTGTGTGGTCAGCCAGCCCCGGCTGGGGCTGTGCTGAATTTCCACTCTTATTTATCTGTATTTGCCAATTTGCTTTTTGTCCCCTATTAGATTGGCCTCTTTTTGCTCTGTCTCAGAATATTTCAGACTGCTGATATAGTGGGAGAAGTCTAGTGACTTCAGGGTTAATTTTGTTATCAGAACAAAAAAGGACATTATTTTTGTAGGGTTTTTGGCAGATTGCAGACAGTGTCTTTCCTTTCCTGTCCTTTCTAGTTAGTTTGGGCCCCATCGTTTGCTCAGCCTATTTTCCTGCCTGTGTTTGTGTTTTCATCTTGTTTCACCATCAATACATGTGTGGGGGCTGTCTTTCCTTTGGGGTCTGCTCTGGGACAGTTAGTTTTCCCCTTTCTTGCTTTAGGCTTATTTAGTCCTCCGGCGGTGACGAGGCATCTAGGATCAGCGTAGGAACGCTCCACGGCTGCTGCTAGTTGTGTGGTTAGGATCAGGGATCTGCAATCTGCATAGTTACCAACCTCTCTGGTTTTTCTGGGACTTAGCTGGTTTTGTTTTTCCTCCTCAGTGACCCATTCATAACACCTCCCCATGCCCAAAAGGAGGCCACAGAGTTATCCCCCGAGGCTCCAGGTCAAACTTCACCACAGGATCATGACAAAGGGGAGCTTAATTGTCTCCTCACCAAATCACACCTTATCACTTGTGCACTAGACCCCATCCCTTCCCACCTTCTCCCTAACCTCACCACTACACTTATCCCATCCCTAACCCATCTTTCAACCTATCACTAACTTCTGGTACCTTCCCTTCTGCTTTCAAACATGCCAAAATCAAGCCTATCCTTAAAAATTTAACCCTCGACCCAACTGCTATGTCCAGCTATCACCCAATATGCCCACGCTGAACTTTCCTCCCACCTCTCATCTAACTTGGTCTTTGACAATCTACAATCTGGTTTCCGTCCCGATCATTCCACTGAGACTGGCCTGACCAAAATTACTAACGACCTACTTACAGCGAAAGCTAACGGACACTACTCTATACTCTTCCTTCTAGACCTGTCTTCCGCTTTTGACACAGTTGACCACTGCCTCCTACTACAGATCCTCTACTCCTTTGGCATCAAAGAGCTCACCCTATCCTGGATCTTCTCATACCTTTCCAACCTTACAGTCAGCATCTCACACTCCCACACTACCTCCTAATCCTACAATCTCTCTGTTGGAGTCCCCCAAGGCTCTGTTCTAGGATCCCTAGTCTTCTCAATCTATACATTTGGTCTGGGACAACTCATATAGTCCCATGGATCCCAGTACCCCCTGTATGTGGGTCGCCCTCCCAGGTCAGTGGGGTACTCGGTACCGGGCCAGTGTCAGGGGAAAAGGTGTCACAGCGGCGGGGACCCGGTCCGTGGCCCTGGGCGCCCAAATCAATGGTGGTTTGTGATATAGTTTATGTGGACAGTTCGTGACGCCACCTGTGGTGTTTGACAAGCAAGATATTAAGCCAACGCTGCGTGCAGATCCTCTGGGGCTGGTGGTGTGTTGCAGCATAGATGGTGTAGCTCCCCACTGGTAAAGCTGTAACCCCAGGGCAGTGTAATTGCAATAGATGAGGATAGGCGCAGGCGATGTGAGGAATGCTGCTACCCAGATGTAGCGGTGCTGACGGTGTTAGCGCACAAATGAATGGAAGACACCAGGGCTTGCAGTTCCAAAGCTTTACTCACAGTCCGTGGTACACACTGGTGCCTGCCACCGTGCCATGTCCTCCGGGGCAGAGACTCAATCAACCTCCCGGGCAAGTCAGGATTCTCCTCTCCAACACTCCGCCAACATGTACCTTTCCTGAACGACTCCTCTAATGCACCTTAAGGTCTGAAGAGCTCCAGTACCGTGGTACTCTGGAGTTCCTCCTGTCAGATGTTCCTAACAACTCTACTCGTATGGCCCCAAGTCTTAGATGGGAGTAGTGCATTTACAGCCAACTACTCCACCGGTGTCTGCTGCAGAACCATAAGTGTCCATACAACCTCGAGGACCGGGCCCCGGCCTTGCGCTGAGAACCTATAGGCAGGATTCCTCTTCCAACCCACGTCTCCTCTCTGTTCTCCTACTCCTTCGTTCCGTACTGTTCCTTCTCTCTCTTATGGAAGCTTAGGTTGCAGTTCTACGTCTTTCTCCTTCTGTTCCTCTCCCGTGCCAGCTGGCTCAGATCACTGAGGCAGCTGCAGCACTCCTTCTCCTCAGACCCGTCCTCAGACTCTCCTGACTGACTGTCCTCTCGACTGACCTCCCGTCAGACTGACCTGTAATTCTACACCTTCCCAACCTTTTATATGGATCTCAACTCCACCCACCTCCCAGCACATCCAGTGTTCCAAGTAGGGAACCACCAGAGGTGCTCTGCTACTCTCTAAGCACTGAGCCGCAATGTGGTTGTGCAGAACTACCCTGTTGTGTGGGGTGCGATTGTTGGAGCATGGAAAGGAGCTCCCAACTTACCTAGGCGGTGGGGCACTACACCTTAAAAGAAGGTGCAGCACCTCTGTGGTGACTGAGCCTCAGGGGCGCCACGTATGACACTCAGTTCTACTTCTCTGGCCCGGATGTCAACTCTCTGCTGTCCAGAATCCCGGAGTGTCTATCAGCCATATAATTCTTCTTCTCTCGCTTCCTCAAACTCAGTGTGAACAAATCTGAACTCATCCTCCATCTAATTTCTTCCATCTCACAGATATTCCTTACCTGATCTAGCTATCACAATTAATGGCATCACGCTTTTCCCAGTACCGGAAGCCCGCTGTCTCGTAGTAACCCTTGACTCTGCCCTGTCCTTCAAACCGCACATCCAAGCTCTTTCCAGCTCCTGTCACCTCTAGCTCAAAAATATCTCCAGAATCCATTCTTTCCTCAATCGTCAATCTACTAAAATGCTTGTGCATGACCTCATCTCCCGCCTCGACTACTGCAATATCCTTTTCTGTGGCCTCCCTGCTAACACCCTCGCACCTCTCCAGTCCATCCTTAACTCTGCTGCCTGACTAATTCATCTCTCTCCTCGCTACTCCTTAGCTTCTCCCCTCTGCAAATCTCTTCACTTGCTCCCATTCCCTCAGCATTTCCAGTTCAAATTACTAATACTGACCTACAAAGCCATCCATAACCTGTCTCCTCCATATACAGTATCTCTGAACTAATCTCCTGATATCTTCCCTCACGTAATCTCCAGTCCTCCAAAGACCTCCTTCTCTCCTCCACACTTATTCGCTCCTCACCTAATGGCCTCCAAGACTTCTCCCGAATATCCCCCATCCTCTGGAATTCTGTGCCCCAACACGTCCAACTATCAACCACATCCTTCAGATGGAACCTGAAAACCCACCTCATCAAGAAAGCTTACAGCCTGCAATGACCCCACTGCCTCCTCACCACTATCGGAGCTACCACCTCACCAACTCCGGAGCTGCCGTAACCCCCAATCTACTGTCTCCTTCCCCACCATCCTGGGTCCTCTCCCCTCTGTATCAGTCTGTTATTGTTAGTTTGTTTACTGTAAGTGATATCTGTAATTTGTATGTAACCCCTTCTCATGTACAGCACCATGGAACCAATGGTGCTAGATAAAGAAATAAATAATAATAATAAAAATAATAATAATAATAATAATAATAATAATAATAAATACAGAACAGCTCCTGCCAGCACCATTAAAAAAGAATGTTCACTTATTTTCCATCCTTCAGTGTGTGGGCTCGAAACAAGCAAAACGTGTCAACCAGCAGCTAAAGCTCCTCTAGATGGTCTGACCAAAGCCTCACATAATTTATAGCATGGGCAGCATTATCAGTTTATCTCTGCACAAAAACACAATTTTAAAACATATCCAATTGTGTCAATGCTTATCCCCATTATCTATCTATTAATCAGGACTTTTCTTAATGGGGAAAACCCCTTTAGCTTTCCAGACATTGAGTGGGACATTAAGCTGATTGTGCTAAAACCTGTACGTTCTTATCCATAATTCAGGATAACTTCCTATCTCAGTTGGTTGATGACCCAACCAAAGGGGACAATTTGGTGGATTTGGTCCTGTCAAAGAGACTAGATACACTATCATATCTAGGGGTCCAGTGAGCACTTGGGAAACAAGTTTTAACCCCTTGTGACCTTGGGTTTTTCTGTTTTTTTTTAGTTTCCATTTTTTGCTCCCTTTCTTCCCAGAGCCATAACTTTTTTTTATTTTTCCATCAGTATGGCCATGTGAAGGCTTGTTTTTTGTGGGACGAGTCGTAGTTTTGAACAACACCATTGGTTTTGCCATATAGTGTACTGGAGAATGGGAAAAAAACAAAGTGCAGTGAAATTGCAAAAAAGTGCAATTCAACAACTGTTTTTGTTTTGCTTTATTTACCATGTTCACTAAATGCTAAAACTGGCCTGTCATGATGAACATGATGAATTTCCAGGTCATTATGAGTTTGCAGATACCAAACAGGTATAGGTTCTTTTTTATTTAAGTGAAGAAAAAAATCCAAAGTTTCTAAAAAAAAGTCAACATTTTCCAAGACCCGTAGTGTCTCCATTTTTCAGGATCATGGGCTGGGTGAGGGCTTATTTTTTGCACGCAATGCTCACGTTTTTATTGATACAGTTTTGGTGTAGATACAATGTTTTGATCGCTACTCCCCACCCCCTACCTCTCATCAAACATGTCCCCTCGCTCATCATACAGCACCACTATCCTAGTCCTAATAAAAGTATTAGTGGAAAGTTGATGCTTTACCGAGCTTTAGATAAGATTTGCTGACTTTTAGGAAAAATGCTTGGGAATCTGAATGTGAGCAGGTAGCGGGATGCAGTAACGGACAGGAGACAGAGCAAGAGTTAACGTAGTTTTACTTGAACAGGGGTATACTCCACGCAGGGAGGAGATAGGATAAACAGGGGTATAACAGTTGGTATACGAACTGAGGTAAAGAATGTAATAGAGATAGCAACAGTTCTCAAGGGTTAACTTATCAATCCGACGGCTTCCTGACTGGAGAGTCCACAGTGGATACGATGGCGCCAACACGGCCAGTGCGTGGTAGATCGGGAGTTGTCCTGGAGCCAAATCCGGATGGCACCAGCTTGTCCTCTGCTTCTTTAACGGGGTCCTTGATCTGGGGTTTGCTGCGCAGAGTGCTGTACAGTCCACAACACTAACAGAACCTAACGTGTCTCAACAGTTGTACACCGGGGAGTAAGAGCACAGTTTATGGTGAGTCACCCGGTCCTTCCTGAGCGGTGTGCGTGCGTTACTCATGGGTCCGGGGCATCTGGCACCTTGCAACGCAGGATCCAGCGGGCAAACGGCAAGATACTGGTCACAGTCTTTGTGAGTTATCGCAGGGAAGCATGAGCGTGGGCCTGCGCTACTACGGTGCTCAGGAGATGGAGCACTCACTTGTCCCTGCCATGCGCTGCTTGTTCCCACCAAGTCTGTGTGCTTACGTGCATACTGAGGCTTTTTTGTTGGAGCCACACCCTCTGCTCTGTAGTGCAAAATGTTGGTCCGGGTCTCTAAGCTTCCCCGGGCAACAGAGGAGACAGTTCCGGACCAGGTGCAAGACAGGTACCCCCGGTCTGGTCCTTCTTCTTACACTAACATGAACCCGAAAGTACAAAGTTCACGTCGAAGTTGAGACTGGTAAATGTTTTCCGAACAAGTTCACTCATCTCTAATACTGAGTTGCCAGTGATTGGATTGATGGCTCGGCCATCCAATCTGTTTGAATGGTAGGTGTGGGACTTTCTCCAGGTGTTCTTAGATCTGGAGATTGTCAGCTACTTAAGTGAGCTTCCTCCTCTTCTGATCCCAGTCAGACATAGTTTGTGCTTCCTGGAGAGTGTTTGCCTGTTTCTTTTGTGCTGAATTCTAATCTACCAATGCCTGACCCTTTTGACCATGTTCTGACTATCCATTTGGCTTGCTACCGGCAGTCCCAGCCCCTTTGCCTTGATACACCTCCCCAATGCTATTGCCTAAAGGCCCCGTCACACACAGCGATCTCACCAGCGAGATCGCTGTGTGTGAAGGGGATCAGCAACCGGCCCCCATGCCTGGTATCGCTGATCATGCTCGATCGGCCTGGTCCATTTTTCGATCACTGGTCTCCCACTGGCCACCACGCATCGCAGCGTGTGGCAGCGAGAGCCCAGCGATCAGCGACGCTCGACGTTGGTTTCTAATGTAAACATCAGGTATCCAGGAGCTGCGGCTCTTAGATACCAGATGTTTACCTTGGAAACCAGCGTGTACGCCGGTTTCCAAGGTAAACAGCGGGTATCCAAGAGCCGCGGCTCCTGGATGCCCGATGTTTACTTTAGAAACCAGCGTCCAGCGTCGCTGGTCCTGCTCGCTGGAGGGGCTGTCTTGTGACAGCTCACCAGCGATCAGCCTAACAATGTCCCAGCTACCCCATCATGTCGGATCGTTGGTGGGATCGCTGGGACATCGTTATGTGTAACGGGGCCTTAAGAGTCCTGGTGGCCCAAAAGTGTTTACCTTGAAAAAAATATTGTTCAGAGCAGGCAACCATGCCTCATAACTCCAGCTAAGAATAATGGAATCATACTTTGTTTCTATTTTCTTGTTTGTCGGAACTGGGGACATGATTAAGAGCCGAATCGGTGTAACACAAAGCAAAGGGACTGGAGGTACTCTCAGCTATCCAATCTCAAACCACCTATACTTTTTCTACCCCTCATCATTAGTACAACGGTACTTGGCATACTAAATTACGCGGAATGTAAACATTGCACAGTGCACACATGATTTTGACCACAACATTACCATGGGGCAGAGTAACCCCACAGAAGCTGATTAAAAATTTCACCTGCAGCACATCATAACATAGTGACTTAAAAATAACTGTCATTTTAATAATAAATAAGAATATCTGCCCATGCTGTGCCCTAAATTGCCCCTGAAAAAAATAATTGCCCCTCACTGTGCTCCCTGCACAAAAAAATAACCCCCACATTTTCCCTCCCATGATATATGGCCTCCACACCGTCTTGTCCTAAAAAATATTGTTGCCACATCATGACCCTTATATGCTATGACCACACCATACCCCTTGTAGTGCAGCGGTAGTGTGGGGAGGTAGAGCTGACGGATAGGTCTGTCTGTAGTGAGAGACAGAGAGATAGATACAGAGAAAAGGGTGTTATGTGGTAGTTTGACCATTAGAGGGCAGTGGGGAGTGTAGGAGGGTGACTGTGTAACTGCCATGGGTCAAGGTAACTGCCATTGGTCAGAGGTTACTGTCAGGTGATAGTGGGCGGAGCTACTGGGACTGGGAGTATAAGAGGTCAGGAAGGTTCTGGAAGTTCCAGTCAGCAAGGGGAGCTCACAAGAGAGGAGGGTCTGCTGTGAGGAGAGGCAGCAGAAGAACTCTCAGATAGAGAGACTGACAATGGAGATGGTCACGAGGGGTGACCCAAAAGGACAGTGGCTGCGGAAAGAGACAGACCGTGAGTCTCAGGTGAACGGCGTACTCTAAAGGGCACAACGCTGTGGTGAAAGTGCCTAGGGAAAATACCCGGATCTGTGTGCAAAGTGAACTGTGGAAAAGTCCTGCGATGAAGTATGGTGGTCGCCCAGAAAACGGCCAATAAAATGTGAACTGTTGGACACAACCCTTGTCTCTGTCTCGTGTCTGCCGACGCCAAAAGGTGGGTCACCCCCCAGTTCTGTGGGATCAGCATCACAGCACACCTTCCCCGCTTATCCGCACTATCATCAGAATCTCCTCAGCACCACCTAATATCGCCTCCCTCAGTCCGAACCCTACAGTAGCACACTATGCAGTTGTAGTACGTGTGCCGACGGTGGTCCCTTTCGGCTGTGGAACAGACGGGAGACAGACGCAGAAATCCGTTCAATCAGGTCCAAACTTTATTGGGTGTCCTCTTGACATCCACAGCAGACACAACAGCTTCTGCTCCCTGGCCTGGGTACCTGTCACCTTCCTTCAGCTTCTGTGACCCCTGGGTTCCTTCACTGTGGCTGCCGTTAGGTCCTCAGCCACAGCACTTCCCCCATCCGAGAGTGCTGCAACACCTACTCACTCTTCCGTGTCCAGCCGTCCTGTACCCCAGACCTCCGTTAGTCACTGCCGTCCCATCCTGCAGCTCTCCTCTCAGGGCCACCCCATTCTCCTATTCACCGTCTCTTTCTCTTCTGTCTTTCCTGAGCTTTTCCTGCCTCTGGCCTCTCCTTAGCTCACTTCTCTCTTCCTCCTGGGTTTCTGCCCTTCCCCTGGGACTCTCCTTCCTTATATCTCCTCTTTCTGGAAATCCTCTTCTCAGTCCCGTAACTCCACCCACCATGACTATGCAGTTTCCTTAGCCTAAGGCTTGCTGTTAAGTCCTTCTCTCACTACTCTATGTCCCCATCTTGTGGCCAAAACCCAGTACTACACCATCTTTCAATAATTCTAGCTGTTATCCCACACATCTACATACAAGTCAAAATAAAGCATTGTATACATCATCTCTTTCCTATTCCCCTCTTTATCAGATGGGTCCATAGCTCAGTCCACCCCCTACACAGTGATGAGGCAGTGACCCAGAAATGTTCAAAGCAAAACATCCCTTTAATGTTCAACTCAGCAAAACACAGCACACAATATCCTCCGGATTGCGTCCGGGAAACAGGACAGTCCACCTGCGAATCACAGCTGGGAACAAGACAGTCCACCTCCGGTTCGCAGCCGTGTGCATATCCTCTGGATTACAGTCAATAAACACACCAGTTGACATCTGACCTGTTGCCGTGGGCAACTGCACTGACTTATTAATGTTCTTCTCACAGCATTACACAGTACATGATATCCGGATTACAGCCGGAAACCATATCCTCCAGTTTACAGTCACAAAACACGCCATTCCTCCTCTGACCGGTTGCCGTGGGTGACTGCACCACCCTGTTAATGTTCTACTCACAGCATTAGACAGTACACGATATCCTCTGGATCATAGCCGGGAACCATATCCTCCAGTTTACAGTCACTAAACATGCCAGTCCTCCTTTGAGCACAGGACAGTTTACCCCCAGTTCACCGCCGAGCATAAGACAGTCCACCTTCGAGACTAGTTGCCATGGGGGACTGCACCTCTGTGTACACTGTGGGTGCCAGGCTTTCCATCTGCCTTCACTGTTTGGGTTCACCAGCCTGTGTTCCTTCACACAGGTGGTGCTCTGCAGAGCCTTTTGCTCTGTACTCCTCCAAACACCACACTGAAACTGAATCTGACACACCCAAACCCTATACTCCAGGGTTTTTAACTAGAATCTGTGGCCTTCAGCCACCTGGCAAATTCCTTGCTGGGAATGAAAGGGAAAACAGATTGCACCACTACCATCTGTAGTCTTTTTCAATACAGAAAAGCCCAGAGCAGGTTTTTTGCTAAATCTGCCTTGAACAACCAGCATGTCCAAGAGCTATACTCACTTTAGTCTGCATTGCAACCACAGCTACGCATGTGACTGCAATGCACTCCCATGGCCTCAATACACCTCCGTGCGCATCCTGGGGGGAACATACAGCGACCCCTACATGTAACACCAGTCACTGCCTCACACCCTTTATGCACTAATACCACCACACTGACTTATGAATTTTAAATGCCAAAGCCTCTCTTATGAGAAGGAGGCAGAGATCTTCCGCCTCTTCCCTCTACAAAGAATGTTTCTGCAATGTAACAGTCGATCTTTGCTGAATACAGATTTTACTCAGGAATTGAAAAAGAATGATCAGTCCTGGCAGAGAAAGATGAAAATTTCTCTGATAATATATGTTACAAAACTGCCTATTTGCACATGTGCTACTGATTTATGAAATAAAATTTACAATGAGGCTTACTCTTTAACTTTGTTACAGTTTTAGACCTTTCTTTTGTCTATATTTTAAATGACAAATAATGTATGCCTCACCTTTAGACAGACATTACTGGATATGCCTGGTTGAAAGCAAAAGATTGAGCCAAGCCTATATTACACGGCTTTTCTATATGACTTGGAATCCAACAGAGGGTTAAGGTTGACATCTTAGCAGAGAGTTCAGTGAGGTTTATTAGCAGGTATGTGCTAAATTTCTGTGTGTCTATGCCAAAGACCAGCCTTATTTCTGGTGGGCCTACAGTCTGGAATGCAAAGTGTTTATCTTGGTATATATTATGGACTGTGTGTGTGGGAGGCAGAAAGCACTTGGCAAGTTTGGAAGCCAAGCGAAAAAGTGTCATGGAACATTAGCACAGGGCCGTTATTAGTGAATTTCAATTGTCCCTTTAAAGCTCCAAGGAAAATTATGATTGATTCAGGCTTCTTAAGCTGGTGAATGGTTGAGCAGAGATTCCCTGCATTCATTGCAGTGGAGCCATTGTACTTCCAGCCCTACGTTAAGGTGCCTTAGAAAAAGCTCCTTATACCACCTGTTTTTTTCATCAGGCCTGCAGCTGCAACAGATAGAAAAAAGAAATCTGATGTTCCTTGATCCCAGGTCTTTCAAAGTAAATTGACCAATTACATTTTTCTGTTACCTACACTGAGCCTTCGACATGGTGATTGACTGTAAAATATTTGCTGATTGCTACTAATACAAAAGGATAGTTTGTTAAATCATTGCTTGATTTTCAGTGCATAGATTGTAAGTCAGTAAATAAGCACTATATTTGACAAAATACAAGAGTAAAAACAAGAAAAAATAACTATCAATCTATCTATCTATCTATGTAGCTATCTACAGTATCTCTATCTATCTACCTATCTATCTATCTATTTGCAGGTTACTGGTTATGATATCCTTTGTTGGGCCATTGTATCATTTCAGTCCATAAAGAGAAAAAAGGTGGCACTCACCATTCAGTTAAAATAATCCTTTATTAGTCCATGACATGGGTACAGCGGGAGAGGAGCGGATACCTTCTGTGGACGACTGCCGTTTCACGCTGGCTGTGCTTCAACAGGTCCTATGCTCATTTCAGTCCAAATTGTGTTGACTTTTTTCGACTATGTAGACAGAAACATCTCCAAATCCTAAATGTTTGCCCCAAGATAAAGAAGTGCTACCTCTCTTTTGCTGTTTATCTACACTCCTCAAAACTGAAATTGCTACACCAAGAATGAAAAGTCATGGAACTGTGGAAATCAAAGATAGGGATGAGCAAACCCAAACGGGAAAGTTTGAGGTCTGTACCAAACACCTAGTGTCCATTACTAGGTGACTTTTCACTGTATGTCTGGTTTCCTGTTCAGGTTCGCCAGTCCAATGCAGCTTGTTGAAAGGCTGCAGCTCAGCCAATCAACAGGCTTTTAGTCTGTGGGTTCTTACGGAACCATCATTGCCATGACAAGTATTGGCATGGCTGTGATTGGCCGGGACCGCACATGACCCGGCCTGTATAAACAAATAAATTTTCACTCTGTGTTACTAAAGTATGTAAATAAGAAATATATGAAATATGAATTGCATTACTGCTGTAGGTAATAAGAGAAAATGGAGATACTTTGCACATAATTTGGCCAATTCATGCTTACCCAGTAGCCAACGATAAGGCGATCTCCGGTTTGCTGGGAACCTACATCTCTAGTGTGAATACCACTCTTAGGCTAAAGCCTGAATTTATGGATAGGTAGGAATCTGCTGCAATTAAATCTGCTACAGGCTGGAGGGCTGAGTGCGTGGTTTTTGTTGCTTGTATATTAGTTATGTGACTGAGCACTCTGCTCTGCAGCCTGTGGTGGTTTTAATTGCAGCAGGATCCTACCTAACCGTAAATTCAGGCTTTAGCTTAAGAGAGGTATTCACGCTAGATACGTAGGTTCCCAGGAAAGCGAAGATCACCTTGTTGTTGGCTGCTGGGCATTCGTGAATTGGCCAAATTATGTGCTAAATATCTCAATTTTTTCCATTATTTCATGCATTTCTTATTTACAAGGTTTCGCATTACAGAGTGCAACTCTGCTTGTTATATATAGAGATGGCTACTCCTAGTTCGCACCTTTACACATCAGTTTTCGGATTCGGAAGCGCCAGTCAGTTTTCTGTTACCGGCCTGTATTAAGACCAGATTACGAGTGCTGCCGCTATTATTAGTGTGGGTGTAAGGGGAAGGAACTAACGAAGCATGTCTCCTCCGTGAAGGGTCCGGAACCATCGGGTCTGTCACCTATATTGCGGGGTAGAAAGCTTGAGACTCCAGACCATACTATGTGTTTGAGAAAAGGGGGTGTGGCTAAGCGGACAGAGCTGCAGCGTGCAAGTGACCAGACAGTTTGGGTGGGAACTTCGGGCGCACAGGACACCTGTGAGGTAAAATCAGCTGAGAGGCATCTGGGCAGAGTAGAGCAGAGCCTGGGATGGCAGAGCGCTTTCACAGGAGACAGTTGACTGAGTACCGCTCAGACACTGCTGTCCCAGCCAACATCACTGCCCTCGCTGAGACTGCTGACACAGCAGACAACGCTGCCACAGCCGCCCCCGCTGACAGTACTGGCAGTGAGAGACAAGGTCTGTGAACGGGACTTAGGCGTGTGTCGATTCGGCACAGCGAACCAGGCTGCCCATTGTAAACTGTGTTTGGGCAATGCTGCAAATCTTTGTAGCGTTGGGACACTCACCGCTGAGGATAAGGACGTATCCCTCTTCATCACCTCATCTGCTGGACCCAAGACCAGCATCAGGATCCTGAGGATTTGCCGCAGTCATCAGGACCACGGGAGGACACCGCCAACGTCAAAAGATACTACATCATTTACCTCAGGATTGTGACAGACCCCCACTGCAACGAAATCTAGGCAGCACCAGTCACAGATAGAAGTTCAACCGTAACTGGCACCTGAATGATAGTGATAGGTTATATTTGATTGTATTGTCGGCTTTACTTGTTCCTGTTCCTTAAGTTATCCCCATTAGCCTTTTGCTGTATTAGGGAATATTATCCCTCCGTTTTCTCCCTGCATGGAGTTTCTACTGTATAATAAACCCCTTCCACCCTTGGTCTGTGTACAGTCCGTTACTGCATCCTACGTGCCTGCAATTGGCGTAGTCGGCAAGATGCAGTCCACACGTACGGACATGGCAGACCAAGCTTCTGGGGAGGGCCTTAGATCCAGTAACTCTCTGAGGGCAATGTTAAATAACCTTCTGAAGTTTAATGGGAATAATACCATGTTATGGAGCTGGACTGAGCGTATAAAGGGAATGATGAGAATGCACCCTATGGTCCCCGCCTTGCAGGCAAAGGTCGCCGTAATGGCTTTAGATGGGGAGGCGAGAAATTCAGTTATGTTGCAGCCCCCCGGGATCGAGATACCCTTGACAAAGTATTACAAATACTGGAGGAGACTTACGGGGACCCTACGGACGTAGGAGAATTACGTATGCGTCTGTTCAGGTGTATTCAAAGAGAGGGGGAGACGGTGACCCAGTATATGAACGCACTGCAAGAAATTCACACTACCATAGTCAGAAAAGATGGCTTGGGAGTAGGGCCGACTGATGTGGTGTTACGAGACCAATTAGTGACCGGGATGAGAAATGCGTTGCTTAAGCAGGCACTGCGAGAACGTTTGCACGTGAACTTACATATGACTTTTGCAGAGGTGGGAAGCAGGGAGCGTGTGCGTGAACAGGAACAGGGGGTGACAATCCTGGCGACGAAGGTCCGGAGCGGGGAGGCAGCCATGAATGCAGCTGCTGAACCAGGATGGGTGGAAGATTTACGGAAAGAGATCCAATCCATGAGAGAGGATCTGACCGAAACTAAAAGGAAGGTGACCTCATTATGTACCCTCGGAAGTAAAACACTCTCAGAACCATGACGGGGTGGAAGAGGATCTCGTCCGGAAGAGCCCCCAACATGTTACCTCTGTGGAGAATTAGGACATATGGTCCAGGCCTGCCCGCAACGTGGGTAGCCACTACAGCGTCAACCATTAAACTAAGGGGCTCCGAGGCTGGGGGATGCCGCCCGGAGCCAGAACAGCCCGAAAGGAGCACCAATATTCCCACCAATTTAGTGTCAGTGAGTCCACTAGTATGGGCCGAAATCGATGGACGGGCCATACGCTGCCTGATAGACACGAGCTCCCAAGTAAACATGATGCCTGAAACATACTTTAAATAACACGTTCAAGAAGCCATAAGACTTGAGTGGGGCCAGTGATCAAGTTGACAGCCACCAATCAACTGCCTATCTCGGACGCAGGGGTGGCATGGATGCAGATTAAGGTCTGCAATAAAGACCTGGGCGTGGTGTTAACTGGAGGCGACCCGTGCAAGAACATACTGCCACACTAGGAATGAATGCACTTAAAGAGTTAGCCGGGGGCCAATATTTGCAGCCTGGGAAGGGGGTAATACCCATGACTCCTTCCCAGGCTATGAATATCAGCCCGCAGCTGTCTGCATAGCCTTTACTGGCTATTAAAATAGGGGAACCCCCCCAAAAAATGACATGCAGTCCCCCTATATTTTATAGCCAGAAAGGCTACGCAGACATCTGCGAGCTGATATTCATAGCCTAGGAAGGGGCCATGGATATTGACTCCCCCTGGCTACAAATACCAGCTCTCAGCCGCCCCAGAAATTGCGCCACACTAAGATGCGCACTTAGCCCCTCTCTTCCCACTGCCGTGTAGCAGTGGCATATGGAGTAATAAGGGGTTAATGTCACCTTGCTATTGGAAGATGACATTAAGCCCGGTTAATAATGGAGAGGCGTCAATAAGACGCCTATCCATTATTAATTCTATAGTAGGAAAGGATTAAAAAAAGACAGCCAGAAAAAAGAATTTTAATGAAACAAAACACGACACGGTTTTTCATAATTTTTATTGTACGCCCAGATCTTACCGAAGCCATTAATCACCTGCAAAAAATTTTAAAAAACCAACCTATACTTACCTTTCTGATGCAGTCCATATCACCTATAGAGCAGTCACTCCCGCAGTGTATCATTGGAGTTCACTTTACGGCAGCACTGCTGCGTGAGAAATTTCCCACGCTGTAGTGCTGCCGTAAGTCACAGGTGAACTCCTGTGACCTCCCAGCGAAGTGATATAGCGCGTCACTGTATCGCTGGAGCCCCTGGTGAGCGGTCGCTTCAGCTGATGGGGCAGCTCTCCATGGGACATCGACGTGGGACCCTCGTTATTAAAGTATTACGGCGGAAAGGTGAGTATAGGTAGGTTTATTATTTTAATATAATTTGCAGGAGGCGAAGGCTTTGGGGAATTAGGTGTGTGCGGTGAGTATGTACTCTATGTTATGTGTTGTATATAATGTATGTCTTTTCTTTTTTTGCATTCACTACATTAGCCGGATGATGGGAATACTACTTTCCTATCATCCGTTAATGCTGTCACTGTAGCGGGCATAGCCGGATGGGACAAGTAGCCCCATCGGACGATGCCGACACAGCCCACACAGCTAGTACAGGCCCCGCACAGCCCGGTACAGGCCCCACACAGCCCGCACAAGCCAGCACAGGCCTCGCACAGCCCGGCACAGGCCCCGCACAGCCTAGCACAGCACGACACAGGCCCCGCAAGTCCCCGCACAGCCCGGCACAGGCCCCCACAGGTCGGCATGGCACAGGCCCCGTACAACCCAGCACAGACGGCAAATGCACCGCACAGGCCCCACACAGCCCCAGCAGAGGCCAGCACAGCCCTGGCCGATGCCGGCTCAGCCCCTCAGAGCACTGACAAAAGCTCGCACAGCCCCAACAGAGGCCAGCATAGCCCCGTACAGCCCCGGCAGAATCCAGCACAGCCCCGCACAAGCCTGGCAGAGCCCGGCATGGGCCGGCACAGCCCCACACAGGCCCTACACACACACACAGTCCCACAGACTCCCACACACGTTCTCTGCACACATTCTCCATGCACACATAGTCTCCGCCCACACATATTCTCCGCCCGCACATTCTCTGCCCATTACTCGCATTTCCCATACTATAGACTTACATTGGACTCACTACTCATTACAAATACCCGAGTATTAGGAGCTACTCGTAATGAGTACAGCAAGTCTGAGTATTTCACTACTCACTCATCCCTATGGCCGACACCACACCCGCATGCTCACAATGAAAATGAATCTTCCTGTTCCTCACCATTTCCCCCCACACCGACAATGCTGCAACCCTGGGAAACAAATGAAGCAGAATCCTATTTGCCAATAGTCCTAGTTCTCGCCATGTGCAAGGCCACTCTGCCACCGAGTTACTTTGAAAGTAAAGACCAAAACCACGCTTTTCATCAACAGTGATGAAAAAATCCAGGTCGTTCGCATCCACAAATGGTTGAAGCCAAATGGATCTGCCATTGAACTCCTCCAGAAAAATTGCCCACACCTTCAAGTCCTCCCTCATTTCTTTTTTCAGTCTGATAAAATGCCCAGGGGATTTCACCCCTGCCATCGCCAAAGACAATCGCCGACATCGGCAAAATCCTGCAAGCGAAATTCAGCTTGCCTAGCAAAGATTGCAACTCCCGCAAAGTCATTTTTCGAGAGCTCATCACTTCTCACCTCCTCCTTTAAAGCCGTCCCCTTGTCCTCAGCCAATCTACATTCCATCGCTATCGTGTCAATCTCTATTCCTAAAAAACTCAACAAAACTGCCGGCCCGACCATTTTATCAGCCGCTAGCGGAACCCCAAATCTTTTTGCCACTTTCTCATTGTGTGCAGTAAAATTGAGCAATCAGCAGCCTAAGCTGGACCAATAAACGGGAAATCATCAAGATAATGAATGCAAGAATTCAAACCAGATACGTTCTTCACAACCCACTCCAAAAATGTACTAAAGGTTTCAAAATAAGTGCACGATGATGAACAACCCATAGACAGACAACGATCCACAAAAAAAACCATCCCAAAAACAACCCAACAAATGCATGCTCTCAGAGTGCACTGGCAACAAGCGAAATGCAGCCTCAATGTCTGTCTTAGCCTGCAACGTCCCTTTTCCGCATGATCTAACCCAATCCATGGCTGCATCGAATGACGTACACACAACCGAACACAACCGGGGGTCGATCCCATCATTCACTGACGACCCCTTTGGAAATGATAAGTGGTGAATGAGCCTGAACTTATTAGGATCTTTCTTTGGAACCACCCCAAGTGGTGATACCCTCAAATTACTGAGGGGAGCCATAGCAAAAGGACCGACCATCCTGCCTAAGGCAACCTCTTTCCGCAGTTTATCCAAAACAATCTCGGGAAACTGCATAGCTGATTTTAAATTCTTTTTTAATAACCTAACTTCTTGCTCAACAAAAGGGATTCTAAAACTGTCCCTAAACCCGTCCTTCAATTACACCGCTGCATCTGTGTCCAGATAACTGTGTTTTTTTATTTTTATTTCAAATAAAGGAATCTGTGATTTTCTTTAAGAGAAAGGATTTTATTCTGGCTGTGTCTTTTTTACAATCTAACTATGGCTCGTCTCCATTACTAACCTGTGGGCTTGATGTCAGCGGCCCAAAAACAGCTGACATCAACCCCACAACCATTACCCCACTTGCCATCGCCACATGGCAAGTGGGAAGAGCCAGAATTGGTGCATCTAATAACTACACCTTTTCTGGAGCATCTGCTATATTTAGGCCGGAGGGGTAATATCCATGGCTCCTTACCAGAGTGACAATAAGAGCCCCCAACTCTTTGCTTTAGTTTGGCTGGTTGTCAAAAATGAGGTGACCCCACGCTGTTTTTTTAAATTATTTCTTTAAATAATTTAAAAAAATGGCGTGGGGACCCCTCTTTTCTTGATAACGATTCATGTTAAAGCTGACAGCTGAGGGTTGCATCCCGCAGCTTTCAGCATTGCCAGTGCTGATTATCAAAAATAGAACAGACCCCATGTAATTTTTTTACTCTATTTATACAACAGACAATGGCTGATGAATACTCCCAGCAGTGGCACCTGCTCTCAATGTTATCAGCGATAGCAGACTGGTGGTAAACTTTTACCGCCGATTACAGCTGCTGGTTCACGCTGTCATCTGACAGCGTGGGAACTGCAGCTCTCTAAATTACCGGTAATCTTACCACCGATTAGAGCCGCCAGTGTTTCTCCCTCTGTCATGCAGATGACAGCATGGGAAACACCCAATGTTCGGGGTGCAAACCTGAGCAGTAACATGGACTTCCTGGAGAAGTTCGGGTTCGTGATTGAACACAAAGTGTTTGATACGGACCCTGAACTTTACTGTTTGGGTTCACCCATCACTACTCATCACTAATCACAGAATGTATAGGCATGTTCATAATATGTAAATAATGAAAAAATGCAAGCAAAATTTTGAAAACATATGAGCACCACATGCAGAAATGCACGCACCTACACATTTTGTAATGTTATCAATGAGGTTATTTAAATGGTTGTCTGAAGAATCTTCTTCCACGCTAAATGCTCTTGGACACACAAATCATCTAGACCCACTGCTGGTAGCTCCTTTTGCAACTGAGAAACTATGCAGACCCAGATGTGCTGTTTGGGAGGAAAGTCAAGAAATGTTGCAGGCCATGGTAGTACATTTAGGTGAGTGACCCAGGCTGCTTACAATAGTACAAGCAACATGCAGCCTTCCATTGTTGTGTTGAAAAATTGACTCCTGGGACACTTTGGAGAAATAGTCATACCAGTGATTTTATGACCAAATCAATGTAACGCTAATCTATTAGTGTAACTGGAATGAAGACTAGAGGGGCCTGGATACTGTAAATTATGCCACCCACATCATAATCCTGGGAGTATGACAATGTGATGTTGCCTCTTCATAGTGTTGCTCACATCGTCTCCAGAACAATTTTGTAACTATCATTGCGTCCAAAACAAAAATGGGACTCATCACTAAAGAGGATAGATCTCCATTTCATGCTCCAACCAGGGGAAGAGTCTTGAGGAGATCATTTGCATATTCCCAGTGCCTTCTGGGATAAGTGAAGAGTCTCCGCGAGCTCAACGATCACTGGGTTTTGGCCGTTGCAGCTGGAAAGAGGAAATCGGAAAACCAGGGGAAGAGTCTTGAGGAGATCATTTGCATATTCCCAGTGCCTTCTGGGATAAGTGAAGAGTCTCCGCGAGCTCAACGATCACTGGGTTTTGGCCGTTGCAGCTGAAAAGAGGAAATCGGAAAACCAGGGGAAGAGTCTTGAGGAGATCATTTGCATATTCCCAGTGCCTTCTGGGATAAGTGAAGAGTCTCCGCGAGCTCAACGATCACTGGGTTTTGGCCGTTGCAGCTGGAAAGAGGAAATCGGAAAACCAGGGGAAGAGTCTTGAGGAGATCATTTGCATATTCCCAGTGCCTTCTGGGATAAGTGAAGAGTCTCCGCGAGCTCAACGATCACTGGGTTTTGGCCGTTGCAGCTGAAAAGAGGAAATCGGAAAACCAGGGGAAGAGTCTTGAGGAGATCATTTGCATATTCCCAGTGCCTTCTGGGATAAGTGAAGAGTCTCCGCGAGCTCAACGATCACTGGGTTTTGGCCGTTGCAGCTGGAAAGAGGAAATCGGAAAACCAGGGGAAGAGTCTTGAGGAGATCATTTGCATATTCCCAGTGCCTTCGGGGATAAGTGAAGAGTCTCCGCGAGCTCAACGATCACTGGGTTTTGGCCGTTGCAGCTGGAAAGAGGAAATCGGAAAACCAGGGGAAGAGTCTTGAGGAGATCATTTGCATATTCCCAGTGCCTTCTGGGATAAGTGAAGAGTCTCCGCGAGCTCAACGATCACTGGGTTTTGGCCGTTGCAGCTGGAAAGAGGAAATCGGAAAACCAGGGGAAGAGTCTTGAGGAGATCATTTGCATATTCCCAGTGCCTTCTGGGATAAGTGAAGAGTCTCCGCGAGCTCAACGATCACTGGGTTTTGGCCGTTGCAGCTGGAAAGAGGAAATCGGAAAACCAGGGGAAGAGTCTTGAGGAGATCATTTGCATATTCCCAGTGCCTTCTGGGATAAGTGAAGAGTCTCCGCGAGCTCAACGATCACTGGGTTTTGGCCGTTGCAGCTGAAAAGAGGAAATCGGAAAAACCATCGGCGCGCGAAATTTGGTTCATCTTTCATCGTTTTTAAGAAATCTCAAGATGGAAGAGGCCAGGAGCCATTTGGTGAGCTGCATTTCTTGCTACATGTTCACAGATTTACCAGTGGAAAAGCCAAACTTCACATGCCACAAATGCAAGCTTGTGTCCCTGTTGGAGGAAAAGTTGCAAAATCTCGAAGAGAGGTTAGCTACGTTGAAGATCATTAAGGAAGGTGAAGAGTTCTAGGACAGAGCAGAATTATCTCTTCATGTTACAGAAAGAGAAGAAATTCGAAGTGCACCTGAAGAAACAGAGGAATGGAGACATGTGACCCAGAGAAGCAGGAGGATCAGGAGGCAGTCAGCACCCATGCTGCTCAGAAACCAGTACCAGGCTCTCACGCAGGAAAACGATGAAAAAATACATCAGGATAAGACTTTGCCAACAAACAGCAACCTTGTACGCCCTCAGAGTCCTCCTGGATGGAGAAAGAAAAATGTTGTGAAGAAGAAACGGAGAGTGGTGGTCATGGGGGATTCCCTGCTGAGAGGAACAGAGGCCGCTATCTGCAGACCGGATATAACTACAAGAGAAATGTGCTGTCTTCCAGGTGCAAAAATTAAAGATGTGTCTGACAGGATATCAGGACTCTTCAGACCTACAGATGACTACCCATTCCTGCTACTACATGAGGGAAAAATGACAGCGCAAGAAACGACATGGAAACCATCTGCAGAGACTTTGAAGACTTAGGCAAGAAAGTGAAAGAACTGGGAGCGCAGGTGGTCTTCTCTTCCATCCTCCCAGTGGATGGCCATGGAACAAGGAGGTGGAATAAGATTCTGCAGGTGAACAACTGGCTACGTCGATGGTGCCGTCAGCAACGATTTGGATTTCTGGATCACGGAGTGAACTACTTATACGATGGACTACTTGCTAGAGATGGGGTGCACCTTACGAAGACTGGAAAGCATGTATTTGGAAGTCGCCTTGCTACACTTGTAAGGAGAGCTTTAAACTAGAACAACATGGGAAGGGAAGCAAAAGACCAGAAAAAGCCATACACCTGACAAATGCTATTGAGAACTCTGCTATTAGAAGTGGAAAGGAAGAACAAAGACGAAAGAATCTAATTAATAAAAATATTGGAGAAAGAGAAACCAATCACAAACTAAAATGTTTCTATACTAATGCACAAAGCATGGGCAACAAACAAGGAGAATTGGAACTACTAACACAGGAAAAGAAATATGATGTAATTGGAATCACTGAAACTTGGTGGGACAATACACATGATTGGAATACAAGACTAGAAGGATACAACTTATTTGCAAGAAACAGACTTGATAAACGAGGAGGGGGTGTCGCATTGTATGTTCGAAACGCGTATATCTGCACAGAGATTGAAGCTTCAGAGACTGGGAGTTCTGTGGAAACTGTTTGGGTAAGAATACAAGGACAGAACAATGGAAAGGACACCATTGTAGGCATTTACTACAGGCCGCCTGTGCAAGCCGAAGATATAGATGAACTCTTTATGCATCAGATGGCCAAGTTCTCCAAAAAATATGACATAGTTGTCATGGGAGATTTCAACTATCCAGACATTTGTTGGGAATCTCTCTCAGGCAAAACTAACAGGTCAAGGAAATTCTTATCCTCTCTTGCTGACAACTTTATCTTCCAAAAGGTAAGGGAGAAAACAAGGGGAACTGCTACCTTGGATCTAATCCTTATAAACAGGGAGGAAATGGTTGAGGAGGTAAAAGTGGCTGGGACCCTAGGAGGTAGCGACCATGCTATTTTAGAATTTTGGATAACTAGAGGTGGAAGACCTGTGAAGACTCAGACGTCAAGGTTAGATTTCAGAAAGGCAGATTTTAAGGGATTCAGAAAGAGAATTGGAGGGATCCAATGGCTGGATATCCTTAAAGACAAAAATGTCCAGGAAGGATGGGAAATCTTGAAAAATGAAATTCTCAAAGCACAGTTGTTAACAATTCCGAAAAGAGGGAAGAATAGGAAGCATTTAAGGAAACCAGGATGGATGAACACAGAACTTAAGCACATGCTAAAAAGGAAGAAAAAAATGTTTATAAAATGGAAAGAGGGAGGCATATCTAAAGAAGAATATAATGCTGTCTGCAGAACCTGCAGGGCACAAATCAGATTATCTAAAGCTGAAAATGAACTGAGGCTTGCAAGAGATGTCAAAAGCAATAATAAAGGATTTTGGGGATATGTCAAAAGTAAAAGAAAAGTCAAAGATGCTATAGGATTTTTACAGGATGAAAATGATGAAATGGTAAGACAGGATGTTGAGAAGGCTGAACTTTTAAATTCCTATTTTGCATCTGTTTTCTCTCAGAAAGGAAATGCAACATCAACTGTTATTCACTGTCCTATTAAGGGAATAGAAGAATCCAGGATATCTATAAACAGAAAGATAGTGAGGAAACACTTAGCTAACCTAAATGAATTCAAGTCTCCAGGTCCAGATGAATTACACCCCAGAGTACTGAAGGAGATAGCAGAAGAAATTTTTGAACCCCTCTCCATAATCTTTGAAAATTCTTGGAGAACAGGAGAAGTGCCAGAAGACTGGAGAAGAGCAAATGTTGTTCCTATCTTCAAAAAGGGGAAGAAGGTGGACCCAGGCAACTATAGGCCGGTGAGTCTGACTTCTATACCAGGAAAGATCTTTGAACAAATTATTAAAAGATCTTTGAACAAATTATTAAATACTGATAGGGAATTTAGGTTGTGAGCCAAATTGGGGACAATGATGATGATGTCTGTAAAGTTTTGTGTAAATAATGGTGCTATATAAGTGAGTAAAATAAATAATAAATAAATGAATGCTATGGTAGGCAGCCCCACTAGTCTTCATTCCAAATTCGCTAACAGCTTGGAGAGGCGCCGGACTAAGAACAGCGACAACCAACAGACCAGACTGCCCCCCCAGGTGAGTAAAATAAAAGGCCTATTTTTTCTCTTTCAGATCAGGTTGGGGGCAGATATACAGCATTATAGAATGCTAAATATCAAGCCTGAAAGCTGGAGGCCTTACGTCATATTGGCCAAACCTGGTGACAACTTCTCTTAAAAACCTGGAATCATGTATGCATGGATTTCTGCATTCAGAAATGTTTTCCAACAACAGTTTACATCCATTAATTTGGTACCATGGTACAAAATGGCTTGTGGCTGCAGTGAGAATACGTAATGAAAAATCCATTGCACCCCTTACTTCCATGACAGCCAAACGTTGATTATGAAAACAATTGTAAGAGTTCCTTGTAAGACTGTCTGTCAACACACAAGCCTTCTCACATGAGTAATCTTGCATGTGTTATATATGAGTTATGTTTATTCTCTTTATGTAGAAGTATAAATTTATGTGCAGTCAATTTTCAACTAAGATATGATATAAATAAGTCTGGTTCCATAGCAACATATATTGAACAAATGGAAAGTTATGTAACGTAAAAGGCACAGAAAATGTTATTTTTCATACTGTCCCTTACTTTTGGATTGTTAACCCCTCCTTCGCATAGTACACAGGACTGGAGGGAGATATGTGCTTATGTATTTGAGGATAGCATGCACTGGATACACATGTATTCATCAGTTTGATAAGTATAAGGCCTCTGCAGATCTTCAGCTTCTTGTTGTAAATTACAATGTTTTGAATTGAGATATAAAGTAAACAAAAAAGTTGTGCAACTTTCCCTTATACAATGATAGAGGATAGATAGATAGATAGATAGATAGATAGATAGATAGATAGATAGATAGATATAGATAGATAGATAGATGATGAAGCAAATGTGAACAGGTGTGAGCTGCTGTGACTGTTGTGTATACATATCAAAAAGTACATAAGGGGGCAGGCAAGACAAATTAGCAAGTTCCACTGCTGGCAGCACCTTTTGAAATTGGTGACCAATGATGCCAATCGTTATTTATTTTTTATTTATTTATTCTTATATAGAGCCATCATATCCTTCAGCACTTTATAGACATCATCACTGTCCCCACAGGAACTCACAATCTAAATTTTCTATCAGTATATCTTTGGAGTGTGGAAGGAAACACAAAAACAGGAAGAACATACATACTCCAGCACTGGGGTACCGCCTATGTTTACAGACGATTGAGGGCAGTGACATTCAGAGCTTCAATTTTTTTATCTTTGATAGATGGAATCCTGGTCTTGCATTTTTGATAATATAACACTATAAAACATTAAGCCTATTTACAGACCATTGGCAAAAGATGGATTTATATGGCTCCATCTATAACCTGTAATTATTGTTTTAGGTTTTCTAAGAAAAACTGACCTAATACAGTATGTCGTAGGGGCTCCATGTTGGCAGCTATCTCGCCTAACCCCTCTATGCACAGTAGAGTGCTTCTGTGCTCTCTGTGAGAAAGCCACTGTCAGACTCCTTGGATTCAACCAACATTAGTCTAGTTTGTGGGGGGGGCATTTAAAGTTGAAAGATTGCTGCTATTGAATCAATATGAATTGATTCAAGGAAATATCACTAGCTGAACAATGTGGTTGTGTTGTTAAGGTCCCCACATACATTAAACTAATGTCAGCCGAAGCCGCCGATCTCAACGGATTTGACTGATAGTCTAATGTGAATGGCAGATGATTGTCGAGAGAGATAAGAATCTGGCATGTCCGAATTGGCACAGAGAGAGCATTCCTGTGTATGAGAGGTTTGGACAGGTAGCTGTTGGCCAAATCATCATTTGGCTGGCAGCTATCTGAGGAGTATGTGGAACTTTACACTTACCTTTCATCTTGAAACATATTAGACCACCTTCAGTTTATTATTTTGTTCATGATCATTGAGATGGGGTCTTTGTAATGATATAGTAAGATATTGCCTTGTAGTTACAAGAAAAGGTCAATTTTAGTGCATTTTTTTGTAATACATAATGTCCCAATTTCTAGAGCTTACGTTTGATCTATTCTCAGCAGCTGAGACAGTTAGGGCATAGCTTTATCAATATGCTACAAGGCTTCCTGGAGACAATCCTGACAAGCTTCTCTTTTTGTCTTTTATCGTCAATCTGTTTTCATGTCTTCACTATATGTACTTTATTCTGTATCTGGCGCTGTTGTCAAAATATGCCATGATGTTCCCCTAAATGTTATGACAAGCTGCGACATATTGACATCTTCGCCTGACTAGCACATGCCTAATAACTTTAATCCCAGTTACTTCTCCAAAGATCCTTCTACAAATTGGAAAATTAAATAAGGAGATGCTTTAATATGTTAACAACAAACAAGGTAATTAAATAACCATTACATGATCCTCTTGTATACGGCACTGAACAAGCCACAGCTTGTAGGTATGCAATTATTGTTATTTGTGTTGTTACACTGTTGTGTGTGGTCTCTACTGAGACATGGATTTAGACGTATAGCTTATAAGACTCCTCTACTTACATTGTCAAAATTGTCTTAATTCGTAGAATCTTTTTCTAAATAGATGTAAATATATTTTTATTATAAAGTTATATAAATTATTATTATTATTATTATTATTATTATTATTATTAATAAGTTATTATAAAGTATTATATCTTTTCAATACTCAAAGTACGCACAGTGGTGCTTGAAAGTTTTTGATCCCTTCAGAATTTCCTATATTTCTGTATACAGTAAATTGAAAAAAAAACTACAAAACTACATCCGATTTTCACATAAATCCTAAAAGTAAAGAGAACCAAGTCAAACTAATGAGTGAAAAATATTGGACCTTGTAATTTTTTTAATGAAAATAACACATGGCTATGAATGGCAGAATTATGTGAACTTTTAGGATTAGCAGATCATTTAAAGGTGAACTGAAGTTCTGATGTTCAACCAATGGGCTGACAATCAAGTGTGAGTGGGCAACCTATATTTAAAAAAAATGGATCTAACAAGTTTGATCTATTAAAACACATTTGTGGAAGTGTATCATGGCATGAGCAAAGCAGGTTTCTGAGGACTTCAGAAGTGATGTTGATGCTCATTAGGCAAGAAAACATTACAAAGGAATTTCTAAAGAGTTTTGGACTATACCAACCCACAGCCAGAAAGGTTATGTGTAAATGGAGGAAATTTAAGGCCTTTATTACCCTCACCAGGAAAGGTTAATAAACAAAGATCACTCCAAGAGTCGAAGAGCAAGACATGTATACTATGCAAGGTCACAAAGGAACCCAAGGTAACCTCTAAGCAACTAAAGGCTTCTCTTAAATTAGTTAATATTTATATTCTTGAGTCTACCATCAAGACAACACTGACCAAGAATGGTGTGCTGGCAGGATTGAAAGGAGAAAGCAAATTACCCCCCCCCCAAAAAAAAAAAATGAACATTTCTGCCCATTTGCAGTTTGGTGGACACATGACACCAAAACAGAGCTTTTTTGCTTACAAGAGAAGGGTTATGTTTACAGATTAAAAAAACACTGCACTACATCATATAAACTCATACGATCTGTGAAATATGATAGTGATAGCCTCATGGTTTGGGCTGTTTTGCTGTATCTGCATCAGGAAAGCTTTCTATTTTTTATGGAATAATTAACTTTGACGTATACCAGCAAACTCTAAAGAAAAATATCAAGACAGCTGTCCATGAGCTGAATCTCAATAAACCATAGCTAATGCAGGAAGACAACGACCCAAAACACACAAGTTGCTTTATAAAAGAACGGTTATAGAATGACGTTAACATTTTAGAATGGCCAAATCAAAGTCCTAATCTTAATCCTACAGTAATGTTATGGAAGGACCTGAAACACACACAGTTCATAGAAGGTAATGCAGCAACATAGCTAAATTACAGCTGTTTTGTATGGAGGAATGAGCTAAAATTCCTCCAAACAGATGTAGGGCACTGTTTACCAATTACCATAAACTTTTAGATGGAATTATTGCTGCACAAGGGGGTCACATTAAATACTAAAAACAAAGGTTCACATACAACATATGATATTAGAACAAATTCCTCATTTAATAATAAAGATTTTTGACCGAAAAGTTTGATTTTTATGTGTGTTGGGGTTAGGTTTTGGTTAGGGTTGGGATTAGGGTTAGGGTTGTGGTTAGGGTTATGGCTATGGTTAGGATTAGGGTTAGGGGTGTGTTGGGGTTAGGTTTGTGGTTAGAGTTAGGGTTGGTATTAGGGTTATTTGTGTGTTGGGGTTAGGGTTGAGTTAGAATTGAGGGGTTTCCACTATTTAGACACATCAGGGGGTTTCCAAATGCTACATGGCGCCACCATTGATTCCAGCCAATTTTGCGTTCAAAAAGTCAAACGGTGCTCCCTCCCTTCCGAGCCCCGACGTGTGCCCAAACAGTGGTTTACCCCAACATATGGGGCATCAGCGTACTCAGGACAAATTGCACAACTTTGAGGGTCTAATTTCTCCTGTTACCCTTGGGAAAATAAAAAATTTGGGGGCTAAAAAATCATTTTGTGGAAAAAAATGATTTTTTTATTTTCACGGCTCTGCGTTATAAACTTCTGTGAAGCACTTAGGGGTTCAAAGTGCTCACCACACATCTAGATAAGCTTCTTAGGAGATCTAGTTTCCAAAATGGGGTCACTTGTGGGGGTTTCTGCTGTTTAGGCACATCAGGTGCTCTCTAAATGCAACATGCCATCTGCTCTTGATTCCTATCAATTTTGTGTTAAAAGTCTGCATTCCAAAACGATGCTCCTTCCCTTTCCGAGCTCTGCCATGTGCCCAAACCATGGTTCCCCTCCACATATGGGGTATCAGCGTACTCAGGACAAACTGCACAACAACTTTTGTGATTTTAGTGACAATTATCATACTCTTTTAATTGATCAACACATGAAAATACAAATAAGTAGTTTAGGCAACTCAATGAATTAATCAAACCTACAAAGATCAGATGAGCTCAAAATGCCCAAGAAAAAAAGACATATCAAATTTTATTCCAATATGAATCACACAAAAAGGATTTTTTCGTGCAAATATAAATATTTTATTCATAAACAAATTCCATAAAAAACAGACAAATACAGAAAATGAGTACATATAAGGTGGTAGATCCAACGGCAGGGGTACCCGACACACAATCAGTAACAGCTAATACCATATGGAAAAAGTCACCATCAAAATAGGAATTATTACAAGGACTGGGATACACAGATATAGGAATTAGCCACAAATCCTAATTAGGCACAGCACAGGTAAAGTACCCAGTCACCTCACAAATAATAATCAATATTGCCACATGTCTGTAGTCAATAGATCAGGGAAAATATCTCAGGAAAAGTGCATATATTTACTTGGCTTAAATAGCCACCCATATGTCCTGATCCATTATGCCTATATTGAAGATAACACCACTGGTATAAATGCCATAAATAGTTCCTTACCCATATATGGGGTCAGGTAGTCCTGCCTGTGCCCCGATGCGTTTCGTTCTAAGGGTCCAATTTCTCCTGATGCCCTTGTGAAAAAAAAATATCGGGCTAAAAAATGATTTTTGAGGAAAAAAATGATTTTTTATTTTCACAGCTCTGCGTTATAAACTTCTGTGAGGCAATTGGGGGTTCAAAGCGCTCACTACACTTCTAGATAAGCTCCTTGGGGGGTCTAGTTTCCAAAATGGGGTCACTTGTGGGGGGTTTCTACTGTTTAGGCATATCAGGGGCTCTGCAAACGCAACATGACGCCCGCAGACCATTCCATCAAAGTCTGCGGGCTCTAAAATGTGCCCAAACAGTGGTTCCCCCCACATATGGGGTATCATCGTACTCAGGACAAATTGCACAACAACTTTTGGGGTCCAATTTCTCCTGATACCCTTGTGAAAATAAAAAATAGCGGGCTAAAAAAATCATTTTTGAGGAAAAAAATGATTTTTTTATTACCATGGCTCTGCGTTATAAACTTCTGTGAAACACTTGGGGGCTCAAAGTGCTCACCACACATCTAGATAAGTTCCTTATGGAGTCTAGTTTCCAAAATGGTGGATTTCCACTGTTCAGGCACATCAGGGACTCTCCAAACACAACATGGCGTTGCAATCTCAATTCCGGCCAATTCTACATTGAAAAAGTCAAATGGCGCTCCTTCCATTCTGTGCTCTGCTGGTGCGCCCAAACAGTGGTTTACCCCCACATATGGGGTATCAGCGTACTCAGGACAAATGGCACAACAAACTTAGTGGTTCATTTTCTCTTTTTACACTTGTGAAAATAAAAAAAATTGGTTCTGAATTAAAATGTTTGTAAATAAGAGTTAAATGTTAATTTTTTTCCTTCCACATTGCTTCAGTTCCTGTAAAGCACGTAAAGGGTTAATAAACTTCTTGAATATGGTTTTGAACACCTTGAGGGGTGCAGTTTTTAGAATGGTGTCACTTTTGGGTGCTTTATGTTTTATTAACCCCTCAAAGTGACTTCAAATGTGATGTGGTCCGTAAAAAAATGGTTTTGTAAATTTTGTTGTAAAAATGAGAAATCATTCACTGGTCAACTTTTAACCCTTATAATTTCCTAACAAAAAAATTTTGTTTCCAAAATTGTGCTGATGTAAAGGAGACATGTGGGAAATGTTATTTATTAAGTATTTTGTGTGACATATCTCTCTTATTTAAGGGCACAAAAATTAAAAGTTTGAAAATTTCAAAATTTTTAAAATTTTTGCCATATTTCCATTCTATTCATAAATAAACGCAAGTCATAGCGAAGAAATTTTACCACTAACATGAAGTACAATATGTCACGAAAAAACAGTGTCAGAATCAGCGGAATCCGTTAAAGAGTTTCAGAGTTATAGCCTCATAAAATGACAGTGGTCAGAATTGTAAAAACTGGCCTGGTCAATAAGCTGCAAATTGGCTCCGTCTCTAAGGGGTTAAAACAATCTGCAGCCAGTGAATAGTTTTTTTTTTTTTCCAAAACTGTAAAAACACTTTAAGTGGAATTTTCCTATAGCAGCTCACTAAAAATTAGACTATACTGTTCTAGAAAGTTTTCTCAGAAAATTTAAAAAAAAAATGTAAAAATACCAAAGAACTATGATAAAAAAAAGTTAGCCTCTGTGAAAGATGTTTCACCATTTACTTAATTTGACCTTTTTTTTGGCTGTTGACTGTAATTCCAGCTGCCGATAGGACGTAGCTTGCATGACTGCAATAAAAATATCTATTAATAATTATTGCAAATAAGTTTCCATGATGCCCTAGACTTGAACTTCACTTCTGCCTGATTGACATGTTTGTGGTTAAACAGTAGACACGCGGCTTGAGGATTTTTCATCTATATTTTTGTAAAGAGAGTGAAAGGGGTTAATCCTATATTGTCTACTTGGAAAACATTTGGTACGTTCCTAGTTATTCACCAAGTCCATTCTATGCTCAGTGTCTAATCTTTGCTCTCTTTTAATATGGCTTCCATTAAACTTGCAGCCACCAGCACTCCTGCAATCTCATCTTTTTCAACCAGTAATCCATGTTGATAGATGCCCAGTTGGTGTCAGTGAATCCTCCTGTGTACATTGCGTGCGTTCGCTGTGTCAAGCGCCTGAAAGCTTTCTGAGAATATTTGGCATAGGTTTGGTTGCTTGCACAGTATTAAGTAATAATGCATCAGGTACCTGCAAGTAGACAGACAGAAATGGATATTTGACAGGCAAAGGAGACTCTGTTTTTTTCACTTGGGCAGCCTGAAACCTATTCAAAGTCACAGACTGGAGGATTTTCATTAGGTGCTGACATATGCAGGTTTGAACGATACAAGCCAATGCAAAACTGAAAAGATTTGAAGCCAAGCATGTCAGTAATTTACAGCAAGCAAAGACCATTGAAATGCTTTGAATATTCATCTCAGGAGACATTTGCAATAACCACCACACTATAATTTGCATGAAAAAAAAGCAGCCGCCAAATTGGGTCTAAAATAAAGCCCAAAATTTCATAGAGTTTTCTCTGCAAAATAGGAAAAGAAAAGAAAAAATAATATCATATATTAAAAATTAAAGTCTAGAGAGATTAATGAGTGAACAATAGAGGATTCAAAATAATTTATATTTTAACAAGGTCGGGGTACGGTGAAGTGGCAAATGAGTAAATTAAAAACTGAGCTATTAATCCGACCACAATAGTTTCAAATGACACAGAAAAAACAACAACATAAATCAGCTTGTGCTGGTGAATGAAAATCTGGCATAGTATTCCTGCAGACAACACGTTAATCTGATCCATCCTCATTTGGTGGCCAACTTAAGCCATACCTCCTCAGGGTGTCTCCTCAGTAATCTTCTTCCCTACTGCATGCAGGTCAAAACACATTGAGGAGAAGATGGAGGTGGAGGAAGAGGAAGGACATGATTGAGCTCCTGAGCCTCACAGAGAGTGAGAGATATTTTTTTTCTTAGTTTTAATCCCTTCGCGACCCAGCCTGTTTTCACCTTTCTGATCCGGCCAATTTTTACATTTCTGACCACTGTCCATTTATGACTTGAGTTTTTGTGTGAAAAAAACAGAAATTTGGTGAAAATTTTGAAAATTTCGCAATTTTCCAACTTTTAATTTTTATGCCCTTAAATCAGAGTTATATCACACAAAATAGTTAATAAATAACATTTCCCACATATCTACTTTACATCAGCACAAGTTTGGAGTTATAAGGGTTAAAAGTTGACCAGCGATTTCTCGTTTTTTCAACAAATTTTACAAAACCATTTTTTAGAGACCACATCACATTTGAAGTCACTTTGAGGGGTCTATATGATAGAAAATACCCAAAAGTGACAACATTCTAAAAACTGTGCCCCTCAAGGTACTCAAAACCACATTCAAGAAGTTTATTAACCCTTCAGGTGTTTCACAGGAATATTTGGAATGTTTAAAAAAATGAACATTTAACTTTTTTTCACAAAAAAATTTACTTCAGGTTCAATTTGTTTTATTTTACCAAGGGTAACAGGAGAAATTGGACCCCAAAAGTTATTATGCAATTTGTCCTGAGTACACTGACACCCCATATGTGGGGGGTAAACCACAGTTTGGGCACATGGCAGAGCTCGGAAGGGAAGGAGCGCTGTTTGACTTTTCAATGCAAAATTGGCTGGAATTGAGATCAGACACCATGCTGAGTTTGGAAAGCCCCTGATATGCCTAAACAGTGAAAACCCTCCAATCCTAACTCCAACCCTAACCCCAACTCTAACCATAGCCCCAACCCTAACCCAAACCCTAACTCTAACCCTAATGTGAACATGGAAATAAATAATTTTTTTTATTTTATTGTTTTTCCCTAACTAAGAGGGTGATAAAGGGTGGTTTGATTTACTATTTATAGAGGGTTTTTATAGCAGGTTTAATGTTTGGCAGCTGTCACACAATAAAGACGCTTTTTATTGCAAAAAAGAGTTTTGCATCACCACATTTTGTGAGCTATAATTTTTCCATATTTTGGCTCACAGAGTCATGTGAGGTCTTGTTTTTTGTGGGACGCGTTGATGCTTTTCTTGGTATCATTTACGGTCACATGACTTTTTTTACCAATTTTTGGGAAGCAGAATGAACAAAAAACAGCAATTCATGAATTTCTTTTGGGGGGCGTTTATACCGTTCCACGTGTGGTAAAAGTGATAAAGCAGTTTTATTCTTCGGGTCAGTGCGATTACAGTGATACCTCATTTATATCTTTTTTATGTTTTGGCGCTTTTATACATTAAAAACTATTTTGTAGAAAAAATAATCATTTTTGCATTGCTTTATTCTGAGAGCAATAACTTTTTTATTTTTTGCTGATGACGCTGTATGGCAGCTCGTTTTTTGCGGGACAAGATGATGTTTTCAGAGATACCACGTTTATTTATATTCATCTTTTTGATCGCGTGTTATTCCACTTTTTGTTCGGCGGTATGATGATAAAGCATTGTTTTTTGCCTTGCTTTTTTTTTTACGTTGTTGACTAAAGGGGTTAACTAGTGGGACAGTTTTATAGGTTGGGTCATTACGGACGTGGCGATACCAAATATGTGTACTTTTATTGTTTTTTATTTATATAAATATATGTATTTATTGGTAAAAAAAAAAAATGTTCTTTATTTGGGGATTTTAAAAAAGAATATTTCTACACATTATAATTTTTTTTTACTTTATTAAATTGTCCCAGGTTGGGACATTACTATATAAAGTCAGATCGCTGATCTGACACTTTGTATAGCACTGTGTCAGATCAGCGATCTGACAGGCAGTGTAGGAGGCTTGACAGCGCCTGCTCTCAGCAGGCACTGACAAGCCACCACACTGCAGGACCCGGAAGGACCCCGTGGCCATCTTGGAGCGGGGGGGTCACCATGGAGACCACAGGAACAACGCGATCGCATTGCGTTGTTCCCTGCGTGATTGTTCTGTATGTCACTGTCAGTACTGACAGCGGCATCAGAGGGGTTAAATGCCCATGATCGGTGCTAGCACCGATTGTGGGCATTGCTGTGGGGTGTCAGCTTTCACATACAGCTGACATCCGCACCTGATCACCATGGCGCTCAGCGTGAGGCCGCAGTGATCTGGCCTCCATACTAGTACTGCTCTGGTTGGAAATGCAGTTCCCGCAGAGCAGTACTAGTACGGCGAGGGTTGGGAAGGGGTTAAAGGGGTTGTGCAAAGAACAAAGAACATTTTGATTAATAGATCTTAAAATAAAAATAAGTTCCACAACTGGACCTGTTTAAAAAAATGTCCCTGTGCTGAGATAATCTTATAAATGCGCTCCTGCTGTGTACTGTGTAATGTCTGTCATCAGTGATTCCCACGTACTTACTGATTCAGAAGTGAGCAGTGTTTCAGCGTTTATTGCTACTTTCAACCAATTGTCCATTCCTTTAATTGGACAGAAATTCTGGACCACTATAAATGAGAAGTCACCTGCAAGAGGACATTGATAAAAAAGAAAGCATCTAAACCCTGTCTTCAAAAATGGTTAAAAATTCAAGTCTTACGTGTTCGTATATATTCCATCATAAATTAGTGCTCATTATGGGTACAATTCGGCCCTGTAAAAGAAACTATAATTTCTATTAGATGGCTTTCAGATGACCATGTCAAAAAACATAGTCTGATCCTACTCCCAAAAGACTAGCTAGAGATAGATGACAGATAGACATCTAATGAACCAAACACAGCTAATGTGCTTATACACATAAGCATATTTCCATGTGGACCAATGGTCCTTAGATTTGTCCTCAATATGAAGATGCATACAAAGCTGCACATGGAACCAATCATGTCCACCTGACTGGCTCATTTTTTTCATTTGGCCATCTA
The DNA here is from genome assembly GCF_039654945.1 of Dendrobates tinctorius. NCBI lineage: Eukaryota > Metazoa > Chordata > Amphibia > Anura > Dendrobatidae > Dendrobates > Dendrobates tinctorius. The sequence goes on along the minus strand of NW_027361827.1, from coordinate 23,786,279 downwards.
AATTCCCCATTGCAAATGACTGGGACTGCAAAAACAATGGAAGCTTGCCCAATATGTTGATTTTAGAAACACCGTGAAGACGGTTTTTGCGGAACGCCATATCTTAATAAGACACTCCCATGTACTTCCTGTTTATCACTATGGAGTTTATTATCACTACATGCCTGCAGAGAGACAAGATACCAGATAGATCTGGAGAGAATCATCGTTCTTGTTCAGGTATGTAGGGGTGCTCAAAAGCCCCCCTGCCCCCCTTCATTGTAGAGGAGTGTAGCAGAGGCTGCAGTTATGGGGGACCATGGTACTGTTGTTTTTTGTTGTGATGGGGGCCATACAGAGATGGAAATAGGAGGGGGTTAAAAGATAGAGGGGTTGAATAGAGTGCAAATGAAGGGTTGGCTGAGTGTGCAAAAGATGGGTTTTCAGAGTGCTAAAGAGGGGTTACATACAGTGCAAAAAAGGGGTTTGGCAGAGTGTGCAAAAGCAGGGTTGCAGAGTGCAAAAGGGGAGATGCATAGAGTGCAAATGAAGGATTGGCTGAGTGTGCAAAAGCGGGGTTGCAGAGTGCAAAAGGGGGGTTACATAGAGTGCACATTAAGGGTTGGCTTAGTGTGCAAAAGAGGAGTTTTCAGAGTGCAAGAGAGGTTACATACAGTGCAAAAGAGGGGTTTGGCAGAGTGTGCAAAAGCAGGGTTGCAGAGTGAAAAAGGGGGGTTGCATAGAGTGCAAAAGAAGGGTTGGCTGAGTGTGCAAAAGAGAGGTTTTCAGAGTGCAAAAGAGGGGTTACATACAGTGTTTTCTTTCCCAAAATATGCTATTGCTGATCACTCCCCTTTTTCTGCTTCAGGATCATCCCTGCATTTGGGATTCCAGGTGTGTGAGCTATAACGACTGGGACATGAAAGAGCGGGACTGGGAGGATGTGGCCCAATCCCTTATCCCTAACAGCTGGCAGTGCGCAGATGACAAGGAGCAATACTTTATATGTAAGTACTCAGCACATGACATGAAATACTTGTTGTTTACAATTTAAACAGTGCAAAATTGAGTTATGTTTTTCCTTCCACTACAGTGAAATCCATTAAGACCAAGTGGGGATCTGCCAGGGACCAATTCAAAAGAGAGTTAAAGGCCAAAGCAGAGAGGCAGAGGTGTAGAGAGGCTGGTGGTAAAGAAAACAAGCCGTACAGATTTGCTAAACAGCTTCAGTTCCTGCTTCCTATCCTTGTGCGAGTAAGTATACATACATATATATGTATCCTCCATGTTGATGTTTGTTGTCTAGCTACTTAAATTGTCTGTTCTCATTTTCAGAACTAACACACAAAGGACAACACAACGACCATATGTTCCAATATATATAATATTTATTACAATCAGATAAAAATCAGGTATTAAAATGGATATCAATAAATACAACCTGATAATTAATTATGCATATATTGAGGAAATACACATAATACCATTATTTATGGGCATACTACCCCTTGTAAGACATACATTCACCAAGCAGTATACGGTGAAAAAATGTGCAAAACCACACAACAAAGAAAAAATATACAATAATATAATAATATTCCATTTTCTTCCGGTCACATGACCATCATCTCCCGGTTTCTAAGCAACTGTAATGTTTTACTGTAGGCCATTTTCTTCTGGCCATATGCCGTGGGGTTTCCGGTTTACGGAAGACACTGTTTCTAGTAAAGACGCCGATGCTATATGTTGTCATGGAAGCTATTTGATCTTGCGCAGTTAGTTGTGGAGCTTTTTCTAATATCTGGACATTCTCTGTATGTTTATTGGTTAATCAGTACACACCCCCTTTTTTCTTATTGGTCTTGTTCTATATATATATATCTGCCTGTCTCTGATAGGCGCCACCCCCTGATGAAGTCTTAGTGCCAAAACGCGCTTTGGGGCAGGGCGTCTATCCCAGGAGACCAGGATTAATTCACAGAGCACATTTTGTAAGTTATATATTATTTATTGCTTTAACTCTGTTGAGGATATATTGCTCTCCTGGTCAGTAGATAAAAATATCACCACCGCGGTGTTTTTCACTTGCATTATTTGATTAGGCATACTGACACTTATTTTATTTTTTGCACTAAGGTACCACACTTTATTTGTTGATATTAGCACTGTTTTACTGCACAGCACTTTATTAATATTTTCATTTTATATGGTGCACTTCATAAACTTATAGGGGTATAGAAATAATGTAAATAATTTTTTATAATTTTATATTATATTATTATAATATTATTATATTATATATATTTTTTCATTGTTGTGGTTTTGCACATTTTTTCACCCTATACTGCTTGGTGAATGTATGTCTTACAAGGGGTAGTATGCCCATAAATAATGGTATTATGTGTATTTCTTCAATATATGCACAATTAATTATCAGATTGTATTTATTGATATCCATTTTAATACCTGATTTTTATCCGATTGTAATAAATATTATATTCTATATTGGAACATATGGTTGTTGCGTTGTCCTTTGTGTGTTGGGTTTAGCTTAAATTGAGACTGTTCCCATATTTTCATCCTTCTGGCAAATGGTATATATTATTTTTAATTTTTTTTGTATTTAACTATATTATTTTTTAATTACTGATTATATTGCCAACCCTCCTTCTTTTTCTGTGTGTGGTTCATTTTCAGAACTGAAGAAAGTCTACCGGCAGAGTGAACACAATCCCAGCAGCAGCAGTCTAGCTGCAATGGTGCAACAACTTCTTTTGAGTCAAGCGAAACAAGCATGATTGCAGAAGACAGTTCCGCATATGCTGCAGAAAGAGTGGTCAGTGTGGACATTCCATCTAAGCCAAGCACCAGTGGAGGGAGCCATGGGAAGAGGAGAATTGCTGCTACCGCTTCTGCGGCTGCTGCTGCCCTAGAAATGATGCCTCCATCTGAGACATCACAAGGATACTTGAATGTATAAAAAAAAAAAAAAACAGAAGGTCCAGAGGAGGAGCTAATAAGAAGCTTCAGCCCATATTTTCGCAATGTGCTCCCAGAAAACAAGCAGAGCTGCATTAGCATGATCAACAGTGTAATCTGCATATGTTCTCACGAACCCCATCCAATTGATTTGGAGGAGGCTATTGATGGGTTCAAACAGTCAACGCGGTGTAGCGTACGCGATTCTTTCATGCATCGTTAGGCTACTGCATCTCTGCCACAGTCTTCCGAGGGCACATTGCAATTTCAGGGCTCATCTAGTCTTTTTAGCACTCCTCAATCTTCAGAGCATTCCCAGATGGGGATGCTTGACCATGACATCCCCAATTTCCTAAATATGTGAATGGAATTCCAACCTGAGCTGTTGTAATTACAAAAGCCCTTTTTTAAGGCCAATTGGGGCAAAAAAAATTTTTGTATTTAAGAAATATTTCTGGACAAAATAGTTTTACCAAAAACAACAATTTTGTTAAATAAAACTTTAGAAAAGTAAAACTTTGTGAGAATGTTTTTTGATTGCGATATGTAAAGGGCCTGTCACACTAAGCAAAATCGCTAGCAATATCGCTATGACTTGTGACGTTATAGCGATATTGCTAGCGATATCGCTGTGTGTGATACTTACCTACGACCCGCTCCCCCGCTGGTTATCGCTGATCGCGCAAGAACGTCCTGGACTGTTTCTCATCATCAGCTTCCTGCTGGGCTTACTGTGGAGAGACGAGCGACGAGCGTGGACGCGGGCGGGAGGACGTCAGGATCGCCTAGTGTGACAGGTAAGTAACGACCCCCGTCCTCTGCGATGTTGCTGGTGAGATCTGCCTGTGTGGCAGCTCAATAGCGACCACTTAGCGATGCACCAGCGATCCTGACCGCGTCATATCGCAGGTCGGGATCGCTGGTGCATCGCTAAGTGTGACAGTATCTTAAGTCCAGGGAAATCAGCCACCACAATCCACACTTTGAGTCTTAATATTCATTTGATGAAATGGCTGCCAGGAGATGGCTCCCTGGGAGGACACAAAATAATCTGCAGAAACCTCTCGAATAGCAGGTGCAGCAGGGCGACCAAAATTAACTTGCTGATCCGATGGGTTGATTGTGTTGTCCGATGGAGTTTCCACAGAAAGCAAGGGTTCTTGGTTATAAACTTCATGGAGCCCTGGATGGGAAGCACATCCGTGTGCGTAAGTCGCCAAACTCAGAGTCCCAATTCTATAATTATAAACAATATTTTTCTGTAGTATTGTTGGCCCTGGTAGACACTCACTACAGGTTTATAATAGTAGATATTGGGGCCTATGGAAGAACTGGAGACTCCTGAGTCTTCAATTCTTCCATTATGGGTCGGCGGCTGCGTAATAATCAGCTGGACCTACCACCACCACGTCAGCTTCCAGACTCAAATCTGTAACCGGAACATACCTTATGTTCTTGTAGCAGATGAGGCGTTTCAATTAAGCCAACATGTAATGAGGCCATATTCACGACGAAACCTTGACCACCGGCATCTAATATTTAACTTGCGCCTATCACGTGCTCAGCGACTGGTGGAGTGCGCCTTTGGTATTCTTTCAGCCAAATGGAGGGTCCTACAGTCCACCATTGAGCTGAGTGAAGCTAACATAAATGAAGTTATTAAAACCTGTGTGGTCCTACATAACTTCACACGACTTCATGATTGCCCCTCACATGATGATGCTGAAGTTGAGTCTGGCAATGTGTGTACACCTAGGCCACTTGTGAACCCACCCCATTGTCCAATCTAGGGACTCAAAGTACGTGATGTGTTCACTACTTATTTTCTTACACCTCAGGGTGCTACTCCCTGGCAAGATGATGCCTTATCTATGTAGTGGTTTGGTTGTGTTGTGTTATCATAAAGATTTTTTGCTTGATCTTTTAGTATTTTAGATGTATCTAACACATTACAGAACATGTCCGAACATGAACAAGCACACATTGTGAATTAACAAGTTTATTACTTGTATTTTTTTGGGGGGAATGCCAAAAGAAAATAACCATATTAGTAACATATGGCATATTGTTAGCAGCACATTATGATGTCAAAATCTGACCAAAAAAATATACATACTGTATAAAAAAAAACAATGAGTAACAAATGCAAACCTACAAGTTATGGTAGGTTGGGGGTGGTGAAGGTGGGGGTCCTGCTTGGACATTTGGCCTTGGTTGCTGGGCCAAATCACTGTCCCCCTGTGCGCTGCCAGTTGGCTCTCGCATCTGTTGCATCCTGGCAGGATCAATTTGTGGGTTTGGGTAGGGGTAATTAGGAAATTGGTGGGGGTAGTCCTGATGGAAGGGCTGCCCAAATTGCCCATATCCCCCAATATGGCCATGTCTAACATACCCATGTTGGGGCCACCCTCCAACATTGGGTAAGTTAAAGTGGCCATATTGTGCATGTGTACCCTTGCCCATATATTGGACCTGTGGAGCCACATTCTGTATGTGTGCAGGCTGAGGCGGAGGTGTTGGCACCCGTGGTGGAGGTGTTGGCACCCGTGGCGGAGGAGGAGGAGGAAGAGGTTCCGAGGATGCTTGACTTGCCACTTCATGTCCACCCAGCCTGTGAATTTGATTTTCCTCCGACTGCTGCCACGTTTCCAAAAATTGAAAGACAGTGCTGGGATTATTGGGTGGTGTTCTTGCATCAAGAACTATTTGGAGAGCCCCTCTGGTATGCAGCTTGTACCCACGGGGAATTGCCCCGAAGTACTGTGCCAGACTGCGCCCATAAGCCTCCTCCCCATCATCATGAGCAGTAGTCCAAGACCCCTCGGTCCACCTGCCTCCTTGTTCCAGAAGCTGCTCCTTCTCTCCTGCGCCGGCCTCATCATGGTAGGGCAGAAGGCTGTGGAGAGGTATCCAGTGGCATGGTGGGGCTGCTACTGTTGCCCTGGTCCTCATGTTGTGCTGGCTGGCTAGCAGATTCTGGTGGTGGTGGTGGTGATCTTGGTGGTGGGGGTGTGGCTCTTGAAAGTTCTGCAGATGAGCTAGACCCTGCAGCAACATCAGACACTGGATCTATCACCACCTTAGAGTCAGAACCGGTCTCCCTCTGTGTAAGGTTTGACTCGGTGCTACAATGTAAAAAACAAAAACATCCTTAATATTTTTGCTTTAAAAAAAAAATTAAACCCTGCACTTACGGTCTCAGATCCATCACAAGAGCAAGGAAATCTAGGCGGTCGAAGTAGAGGTATTTCCTCTTGGTGGTTGTGGCCCCTCCACTACGGGCCCTCAGCTGTCTCTCCCTCCTATATGAGTCCCTACAGCTGCGCCAACGCCTCATCACTGAAATGTAACCAAAACACAAGTGTTCAGACCACACATATGGCTATGTTATCAACGGTTTAAATGTGCTTATGCAACCATATTTAAAATTATAGGAATTCTATTTTTGATGGCTCTACACCAATACTACAAAAAGGAGTAACGGTTTCATGCCTACTACAAAGAACCTTCTAACCAACATACTTTAAACTAAAATGTAGAAAAACATGAGGTAATGATGTATGGATGTGAACATCTATTATTTGTATTTTTTTAAAAAATCAAGATATATACTGGCTAAGATAGGGACCAAAAATTAGCTAAGGATTGCAATATTTGTCTGAAAATATTAATGGGGCCACCAGTCAGGGATGTGTTATTTAGAGAATATGCAGACATTAATGGCGTAGTACTTTCATAAAGTTAATTGGCCAAGGAGGCCATATATTGTAACTTACAAAGACCATATTACATTTGCCTTTTTAATTATGGGTCCCCATTTTTACAGTGCAATTTAAATTTTTTGAGAATATTTAACTTACTAATTTGCTCCTGCTCCTCCTGAGATCTGCCTGCATAATCAGTGAACATCTGGGAACAGATTTTTCTCCACGCTGCCTCCTTGTGTGCCCGGTCAGCATAGTGGGGATCTCTCTGGTCCCATAGTTCTGGCCTCTCCTGAACCAGAACTATGAGCATTTCAACATTCACATGCGTAGACATGCTGGAGGAATCCGTGGAGGCGTTCTTCCTGGGTGCTTTTATGGTGCCAGTGAAATTTGCATGCCAAAGCTTCCTGCCAATGCCTGAAGGTATTTCCTGTTGACCTGGAGAAGTCTTGCGATTTTATCACAAGTCACACTTGTGGTCCATTTCTAATCTGATTTTTTATCGCACCCATAGACTTGCATTGACGAGTCCGATCTGAAAATCGGTGACAATTGCAGCATGCTGCGATTGTCTCAGTCAGAGGAAAAGATTCGAGAAAAAAAATCGGATGATGGGAGCTGCCCCATAGAACAACATTGGGACAATTGCAATGCGATTTTTTATCGCATTGCATTTGTCCGATTTTTTCGTTAGTGTGACTCCGGCCTTAAACTGCTAATATTGGAAGTCTGTAGCTGCCTCATTAATAGGAAACACTAATAATGTATGTGATTAGGTGCCAACCTTGAAGATGAGTAGAACTAGAGACGTGTTGAAGGGCATTTAGTGTCTCAGACAACTGAAATAACTACTTGTGAAAAAATCTTCAAATATATAATGACCTTTTGTTTCCCATAAGTGTAAATTATATGTTGAAGCTGACACAAACAGTAGTTTTTCATTCATGTACTTTAAAAAACATAGTAATTAACTTACATTAACTGATCCTCTCATTTATACTAATTGAATCAGTGCATGAAGACTTCTTCGCCATTGATCTAGATAAGACAAGCTCCTCAAGCACATGAACAATAGTCTTGTGATTAAATGAGTAAATTCTTTGCTAATCCAGATTTTAGGGACAAGTTTCTCAGTGTAAATGGAGCATAGTGGAACCTAAATGCATTACTCAAGAAACACATCAAAAACCATTCTAATGGTGACTAATCACCTGCTGAGTGAGCATCCAAGGACAGGACACCATGAATGATGAAGCTGCAACTAATAATTGATCAGCATTCTTTACAGTTTTTTTCCACTGGATTGAAAAAGATTAAGTCATGCAATTGATGATAATTAAGACATCTGGCATCAAAGCTTAGCGATTTTCTTTTCCACATCCTCAAAAAACATTTTTTACATTTACTGCTTTAATGATAAAGTAGTTACAATGTTGATAAAATGTGTCTCTTTAAATAATATGTAGAAAGGAATGGCTTAATACCTTCATGACCTTGGATGCATTCATACGTCCAGGTTGGTAAGTACTTACCGACCTTGGAAGTATAGACACCTCATGGTGAATTTGCGCACACACGAGCTGTGCGCGCAATTGCCGCCAGTATAAAAAAAAGTTTAAAAAAGGTGTACAAATATGTTGTTTTAATCATAAAATAACAAGAAAATAAAAGTATATTGTACCCATAAATAAATATTTTTATGGAGAAAAAACAAAACAAAAAAAGTACACATATTAGATATAGCTGCATCAGGAACGAACCGCCCTATAAAAATGTCACGCTAGATAATCCCTTCAGAGAACATCATAACAAAAATTAAAAAAAGGAAAAAAACAATGCTTAATCATCATACTGCCGAATAAAAAAGTGGATAAAATGCAAAAAAAACCCAAATGTAAATAAAAATAGCATCACTAAAAATGTAATCTTGTCCCGCAAAAAACAAGCCACAGCCTCGTACAGATTCATCAGCTGAAAATAAGAGTTATAGTTCTCAGATTAAAGCAATGCAAAAATAATGACTTTATCTATAAAATAGTTTTTATTGTGCAAAAGCATAAAAAAAAAAATTTAAATGTGGTATCGCAGTATTCGGACTGACCCAAAGAATAAAGCTGCCTTATCAATTTTACTACACTTGGAACGACATTAAAAAAAAAACAATTCCTGAATTTCTGTATTTTGTTCATTCTGCCTCCCAAAAATCGGAATAAAAAATGTCATGTGCCTGAAACTGGAACCATTGAAAACATCAATTCATCCCACAAAAACAAGTCCTCACATGACTCTGTCGGGAGAAATATGGAAAAATTATAGTTACCAAGACATGGTGGTGCAAAAACTAGTTTTTGCAAAAAAAAAGCTGTCCCTTAGTATGTGACAGCAGCCAAACATAAAAAAAATATAAATCTGGTATCGCTGTAATCACACTGACCCAAAGAGTAAAGTCGTCTAATCACTTATACCGCTCATGGAACTGCATAAAAAATAAATAAAACCAATTCTTCACCTGCTGACTTATTCATTCTGCCTCCCAAAGATCGCAGTATGGCTCGGCTTACATTTATCTTGCGTTCTACACTGAGCACTTACACCAGGGTTTTCCATGTAAATCTCTGAAATAGCTGATTCAGGCAGAACTCTTGTTGGAAGATTCACTATGATGAGGTAGATGAAGGACTGTGGATGCTGTCTAGCCTATGATCCGATGGCATTCGTCTTTTTAGGTGTGCATAAAAGTGCCGTCGGATACAGTTTTGTGCACTTCTGAAATGAAGCACACCGCTGAACAGAGGCCAGACAGAGTCTAGTGAAACCCTGCTGCCTCATTATAGTGAATGGATCCCTCAGGGATCCATCTGAATCACATCACTCAGAGATTAGATTTAAACCTTCTCTACCCTGAACATAAGTGTTCAGGGTAGAGCATAGGATAAATAATATCCCAAGTGTTATGTAAAATGTTCCTAACAAGAGCTTTAAATTAATCCACAAAAACAGCCCCCACTTAGGTCCGTAATCTGTCAATGGAAATATATGGGACTTTCACGTTACTGGTAGCACAAAGGCTCTGGAAAAGCACTCTGGCTCTTTGTCACCCAAAAGAAATTCAGCAAATTCTGCACTCCCAAATTCAAATGCTCCGTCCTGTTGTGAGTTCATTTTCCCCTTCACTGTCGATGTCTGATGAACTCCCTCTTCTGATGAAGGAAGGCAGTGAGGCTGATTACCAAACACCTGATCTGGTAGATGATGACTGGGTAACAGGAACTGCTGACTGGATATAAGGCAGCCGACGCCCTTCTGAGTCGCTGGTGATTTCTCTGCTGGATTCTTGGAGACCAGTCTGATTCCTGCTTCCCAAAGATAAGTTTTTGCTCTGCTATTGAACTTATTAGTTTTGTTTTGTTTACCTTGTTCTTTGGAGTTCAGCCATCCCCGGTCGGGGGTGTGCTGTGTTCCATTTTTGTATCTGATCAGTTTGTCTCTTTGCTCTGTCTTCAGAATTTACCTGAGTGCTGATATAGTCTTTTTGAAGTCCTAGCGACTTCAGGGCCTGTTTTTCCTATCAGACGGTTGGGACATTTTTTGGTAGGGTTTTTTGCGGATTGCAGACAGCAGCTTTTCTATCCTGTCCTTTTTAGTTAGCTTGGGCCCAATCGTTTTCTCAACCTATCTTTCTATCTGTGTTTGTGTTTTCATCTTGCTTCACCGTCATTATATGTTGGGGGCTGCCTATTGCTTTGGGGTCTGCTCTGGGGCAGTTTAGATTTCCCCTTTCTTTCTTTAGGCATATTTAGTTCTCCGGCTGTGATCGAGGGGTCTAGGGCATCGTAGGAACTCCCCACAGCTACTGTTAGTTGTTGTGGATAGGATCAGGGGTCTGCAATCCGATAGCTACCAACCTATCCGGTTTTCTGGACTTAGCTTGTATTTTTGTTTTTTCCTCCTTTGGTGACTCAATCATAACAGAATCACCAGCCATACCGCAGATTCTAGGGTACTCAACAGCAGGAAAGAAAAAAAAAAAAGAGTTTTTTTTTTTTGTGTATATTTTTTCCTCTATGTCTCTGAGGCCGCAGGGGGAATTTTTTTTTCTTTCTCAATGGAGATGAAGCAATTGTCTGATCGTGTGGAGCAGCTCACTGCTGAAGTGCGGGGAATTTCTGCCTATCTTGCTCATTCACATGCTGCTGAACCAAAGATCCCTACTCCTGATGTGTTTTTTGGGGATTGGTCTAGATTTTTGAAATTTAAGAATAATTGTAAATTATTTTTTGCCTTGAAGTCTAACTCGTCGGGGAGCTCCGCGCAGCAGGTTAAAATTGTCATCTCTTTGCTGCGCGGCGATCCTCAGGATTGGGCGTTTTCTTTGAAACCCAATGATCCTATTCTTACTAATGTGAACGCATTTTTTCAAGCCTTGGGGTTGTTGTATGATGAACCTAATGCTATTGATCAGGCTGAAAAGGCCCTGTTGGCATTGAGCCAGGGTCAGGATTCTGCAGAGTTGTACTGTCAAAAATTCCGAAAGTGGGAGGTCCTTACTACCTGGAATGATGGTGCCTTGGCAGCTCTCTTTCGGAAGGGTTTGTCAGAAACCGTAAAAGATACTATGGTGGGATTTCCTGTTCCCTCTGGTCTTGACAATTCTATGTCATTAGCCATTCAGGTTGATCGGCGTTTGCGTGAACGCAAAACCGCACGAGAAGTGTTGCCACCTGTTGAACAAATGTCTGAACCTATGCAATGTGATAGAGTTTTGTCTGGGGTGCAGCGTCAGGAGTTCAGAAGGCGTAATAAGCTCTGTTTCTTCTGTGGTGATGCCTCGCATATCATTTCTGTCTGCCCTAAACGAGAGAAACATTTTGCACACACATTTACTGTGGGTGGTGTTCAACCTAAGTTTCTTCTGGCAATTACTCTGATCTGCTCCCTGTCCACATTTTCCGCTAAGGCTTATGTGGATTCGGGAGCAGCTCTGAACCTGATGGACTTGGATTTTGCTAAATGTTGTGGATTTCCTATGACACCTCTGCGGACGCCTATCCCTTTGAGGGGTATTGATGCTACTCCTTTGGCGAAGAATAAACCTCAGTTTTGGACCCAGGTGGTAATGCGGGTCGCCCCAGACCATCAAGAGAATTGCAGATTTTTGGTGTTGCATAATTTGCATGATACCATTGTTCTGGGGTTTCCCTGGTTGCAAATCCATAATCCATTTTTGAATTGGAAATCTGTGTCTGTGGTGAGTTGGGGTTGTCGGTTTGCCCTTAGTGATGCTCCTGTTTTCTCCACCTCTCCCCAGTCGTATGATGTTCCTGACTATTTGGCTGATTTTTATGATGTATTTAGTGAGAATGAGTCTGCGTCTTTGCCTCCTCATAGGAGTTATGACTGTGCAATTGAGCTGAGCCCTGGGTGTAAATTTCCCAAGGGTCGACTTTTCAATTTATCTGTACCCGAGCACGAGGCTATGCGATCCTATATTAAGGAGTCGTTGGAGAAGGGTCATATTAGACCATCCTCTTCACCCTTAGGTGCTGGGTTTTCTTTCGTGGCTAAGAAAGATGGGTCATTAAGGCCTTGTATTGACTATCGTTCCCTCAACAAAATTACTGTTAAATATCAGTATCCGTTACCCCTGATTTTTGATCTATTCTCCAGAGTTAAAGGTGCTTGCTGGTTTATAAAGCTTGACCTCAGGGGGCGTATAATCTTAGTCGCATTAAGCATGGGGATGAATGGAAGACGGCGTTTAATACTCCGGAGGGACATTTTGATTACCTGGTGATGCCTTTTGGGCTCACTAATGCCCCTTCTGTCTTCCAGTGCTTCATGAATGATATTTTCCGAGACTTGGTGGATAAATTTTTGATCATCTATCTGGATGATATTTTGATCTTTTCCAAGGATTGGGACTCTCATGTGGAACATGTTGGGACTGTGTTCCGGAATTTGAGGGAGAATTCCCTGTATGTCAAGGGATCGAAATGCCTTTTTGGTGTACAGAGGATTTCATTTTTGGGATTTATTTTGTGTCCGACAACTATTGAAATGGACTCGGTCAAGGTACAGGCCATTTATGATTGGGTTCAGCCCACTTCTTTGAAGGCCCTCCTGAAGTTTTTGGGTTTTGCTAATTTTTATCGTAAATTTATAGCTAATTTTTCTGGTATTGCCAAACCATTGACTGATTTGACTAAGAAGGGTGCTGATGTGCTGAATTGGTCTCCGGAGGCTGTTTCTTCCTTTCAGGAGCTGAAGCGAAGGTTCACTTCTGCTCCGGTTTTGCGGCAACCTGATGTCTCACTCCCGTTTCAGGTAGAGGTGGACGCTTCTGAGATTGGTGCAGGAGCTGTTTTGTTCCTAAAGGATCCTGTAACATCTAAAATGAATCCCTGTGCTTTCTTTTCCCGAAAGTTCTCCCCATCCGAACGTAACTATGATGTGGGGAATCGGGAACTGTTGGCCATGAAATGGGCATTTGAGGAGTGGAGACATTGGTTGGAGGGAGCTAAACATCAAGTCGTGGTTCTTACTGACCACAAGAATTTGATTTACCTGGAGTCGGCCAAACCCTTGAATCCTAGACAGGCTAGGTGGGCCTTGTTTTTCACACGTTTTGATTTTGTGGTTTCTTTTCTTCCGGGCACTAAGAATGTCAAGGCAGACGCCCTCTCTAGGAGTTTCTTTGCTGATTCTCCTGTTGTGACCAAGCCTGCTACCATCTTAGGTGAGGGGGTAGTTCTTTCTGCCATCTCGCCCGATTTGAGACGTGCTCTGGAAGAGTTTCAGGAGGACAAACCTGAGCGTTGTCCCATTGGAAAATTGTATGTTCCTGACCAGTGGACGAAGAGAGTGATGTCTGAAGTTCATTGCTCTGCATTGGCTGGTCATCCAGGTATTTTTGGTACTAGAGATTTGGTGAGTCGGTCTTTTTGGTGGCCCGCCTTGTCTCGTGATGTCAGGAATTTTGTGCAGTCCTGTGGGACTTGCTCTCGGTCTAAACCTTGTTCTCGCTCTAGTGGGTTGTTGATGCCTTTGCCGGTGCCCAGGAGGCCATGGACCCATATTTCAATGGATTTTATCTCTGATATGTCTGTCTCTCAGAGAATGACTGTTATTTGGGTGATTTGTGATAGATTCTCTAAGATGGTCGATCTTGTACCACTCCCTAAGTTGCCATCTTCCTCAGAGTTGGTGCCCTTGTTTTTGCAACAGGTGGTTCGCTTGCACGGGATTCCTGAGAACATTGTTTCTGACAGAGGAGTTCAGTTTGTGTCTAGATTTTGGAGGACTTTCTGTTCCAAGCTGGGAATTCAGTTGTCCTTCTCCTCTGCGTTTCACCCTCAGACCAATGGGCAGACGGAGAGAACAAACCAGACTTTGGAGTCGTATTTGAGATGTTTTATTTCTGCTGATCAGGATGATTGGGTTTCATTTTTGCCCTTGGCCGAATTTGCTTTAAATAATAGAGCTAGTTCTGCCACTTTGATGTCACCTTTTTTTTTGTAACTTTGGGTTTCATCCTCGATTCTCTTCAGGGCAGGTGGAGCCTTCTGCCTGCCCAGGTGTTGACACTGTGGTGGAGAGAATGCACCAGATCTGGGACCAAGTGGTGGATAAGTTGTCTCTCTCCCAGGAAAAGGCCCAGCGGTTTTCCAACCGGCATAGGACCATTGGTCCCCAGTTTAAGGTGGGTGATATGGTTTGGTTGTCATCAAAGAATATCGCTATGAAGGTGGCTTCTCCAAAGTTTAAACCTAGATTTATTGGACCTTACAAGATTTTGGAGATTCTTAATCCAGTCTCTTTTCGATTGGCTCTTCCTGTTACATTTAAGATCCATAACGTGTTTCATAAGTCTCTGTTAAAGAGGTTTGTTGAGCCAGTAGTTCCTGTGGTGGCACCTCCTGACCCGGTATTGGTTGAAGGTAATGTGGAATATGAGGTTGGGAAGACACTGGATTCTCGCCTGGCTAGACGGGGACTCCAGTATTTGGTTAAATGGAAGGGTTATGGCCAGGAGGATAATTCTTGGTTCCCTGCATCCGATATTCATGCCGAAAGATTGGTTCGTGCCTTTCATCGGGCTCATCCTGATCGCCCTGGTGGCGTGGATGAGGGTTCGGTGACCCCTCCTCAAGGGGAGGTACTGTTGTGAGTTCATTTTCCCCTTCACCGTCGATGTCTGATGAACTCCCTCTTCTGATGAAGGAAGGCAGTGAGGCTGATTACCAAACACCTGATCTGGTACATGATGACTGGGTAACAGGAACTGCTGTCTGGATATAAGGCAGCCGACGCCCTTGTGAGTCGCTGGTGATTTCTCTGCTGGATTCTTGGAGACCAGTCTGATTCCTGCTTCCCAAAGATAAGTTTTTGCTCTGCTATTGAACTTATTAGTTTTGTTTTGTTTACCTTGTTTTTTGGAGTTCAGCCATCCCCGGTCGGGGGTGTGCTGTGTTCCATTTTTGTATCTGATCAGTTTGTCTCTTTGCTCTGTCTTCAGAATTTACCTGAGTGCTGATATAGTCTTTTTGAAGTCCTAGCGACTTCAGGGCCTGTTTTTCCTATCAGACGGTTGGGACATTTTTTGGTAGGGCTTTTTGCGGATTGCAGACAGCAGCTTTTCTATCCTGTCCTTTTTAGTTAGCTTGGGCCCCATCGTTTGCTCAACCTATCTTTCTATCTGTGTTTGTGTTTTCATCTTGCTTCACCGTCATTATATGTTGGGGGATGCCTGTTGCTTTTGGGTCTGCTCTGGGGCAGTTTAGATTTCCCCTTTCTTTCTTTAGGCCTATTTAGTTCTCCGGCTGTGATCTAGGGGTCTAGGGCATCGTAGGAACCCCCCATGGCTACTGTTAGTTGTTGTGGATAGGATCAGGGGTCTGCAATCCGATAGCTACCAACCTCTCTGGTTTTCTGGACTTAGCTTGTATTTTTGCTTTTTCCTCCTTCGGTGACTCAATCATAACACCGTCCTTTCTGAGCCCCAGTATGCCTAAACAACATTTAGAGTCCACATATTTGGCATTCTGTGTATATGAGAACCAGCCTAATTTACGGGTGCATGTCTTTCGAAGCATGAGATGTGCACTTCAACGTACTGGTCACTAAAATGTACTGGTCACCACAATGGCAGTTTGCAATTTTAACTCAGCAATATCCACTGCTGCTCGTTTCTGGAAAATACCCATGGAGTCAAAATCGTCACTACACCTGTAGAAAAATTCTGAAAGGGGCATAATTTCCAAAATGGGGTCACTTGAAGGATGATTCTGCTCTTCTAGCACATATGGGCTCTTTATATAGAAAATAAAAAGAGAGAAGAGCCAGCACTGCCAGTGGTCAGAACGCATAACATGAGGTGCATATGCACATATCTTACTGCATTCAAAATGAGACATTTAGCAAAATATTGATCAATATATTGAGCCACCCCGCCACGCCAAGGCAATCTCATATGGGGGGTCCTACTCTACATTTTTATTTATTCACTGTGCCATTGCGGCCTCCTAAATGTTTTAAAAGCAAGACCATATCAAATGCAATCCATACCTGAAGCATATCTGCATCACTCCCGTGCAGCCAGATGGAGCAGGTGCAGATGAAGGCCAACCAGGTCTGAACACAGACATCTCAGGTTTGACCTCCACACACTGCCTGACCAGCAAACACAGATGAAGGGCAATGCAGGCTCAGACATGGATGCAAAAATAAATAAAGCCTGGGGCAGGGCGGGGCTGCCGTGAGTGTGCACAGCAGCCTAGATCAATCACAATAAACACAGAAAAGATGGCGAACATGACCCAGCGTGCACGGCAACAGTGGTGGTCAGCCACAAAACCAATTTGCAATAAAAAGAGAGAAGAGCCAGCACTGTCAGTGGTCAGAACGCATAACATGAGGTGCATATGCACATATCTTACTGCATTCAAAATGAGACATTTAGCAAAATATTGATCAATATATTGAGCCACCCCGCCACGCCAAGACAATCTCATATGGGGGGTCCTACTCTACATTTTTATTTATTCACTGTGCCATTGCGGCCTCCTAAATGTTTTAAAAGCAAGACCATATCAAATGCAATCCATACCTGAAGCATATCTGCATCACTCCCATGCAGCCAGATGGAGCAGGTGCAGATGAAGGCCAACCAGGTCTGAACACAGACATCTCAGGTTTGACCTCCACACACTGCCTGACCAGCAAACACAGATGAAGGGCAATGCAGGCTCAGACATGGATGCAAAAATAAATATTTCTGTGTTCATTGTGATGGATTAGGCTGCTGTGCACACACACGGCAGCCCCACCCTGCCCCAAGCTTTATTTAATTGTGCACCTGTGTCTGGGCCAACATCGCCCTTCATCTATGTTTGCTGGTCGGGCAATGTGTGGAGGCCAATCCTGATATGTCTATGTTCAGACCTGGTTGGCCTTCATCTGCACTTGCTTCATCTGGCTTCATGGGAGCGATCCAGTAATGTCCAGGTACAGATTGCACTTGATGTGGTCATGCTCTAAATGTATTTAGGAGGCCGTAATGGCACAGCATTTATTAAAAATGTAGAGTAGGACCCCCCACATGAGATTCTTTCGGCGGGGTGGCTCAATTGAATTGATCAATTTTTTTGCTAAATATCTCATTTTTGAATACAGCTAGATATTATGTGCACATGCACTCCAATTTATGCGTTCTAACCTCAAGCAGTGCTGGCTTCCCCCCCTATTTTCTTGTTGTTGGTTTGTGGCTCACCACCACTATTGCCGTGCACGCTTGGTTATGTCCGCTATAATTTTTCTGTGTTCATTGTGATGGATTAGGCTGCTGTGCACACACACGGCAGCTCCGCCCTGCCCCAAGCTTTATTTAATTGTGCACCTGTGTCTGTGCCAACATCGCCCTTCATCTATGTTTGCTGGTCGGGCAATGTGTGGAGGCCAATCCTGATATGTCTATGTTCAGACCTGGTTGGCCTTCATCTGCACTTGCTTCATCTGGCTTCATGGGAGCGATCCAGTAATGTCCAGGTACAGATTGCACTTGATGTGGTCATGCTCTAAATGTATTTAGGAGGCCGTAATGGCACAGCATTTAATAAAAATGTAGAGTAGGACCCCCCACATGAGATTGCCTTGGCGCGGCGGGGTGGCTCAATTGAATTGATCAATTATTTTGCTAAATATCTCATTTTTGAATACAGCTAGATATTATGTGCACATGCACTCCAATTTATGCGTTCTAACCTCAAGCAGTGCTGGCTTCCCCCCCTATTTTCTTGTTGTTGGTTTGTGGCTCACCACCACTATTGCCGTGCACGCTTGGTTATGTCCGCTATAATTTTTCTGTGTTCATTGTGATGGATTAGGCTGCTGTGCACACACACGGCAGCCCCGCCCTGCCCCAAGCTTTATTTAATTGTGCACCTGTGTCTGGGCCAATATCGCCCTTCATCTATGTTTGCTGGTCGGGCAGTGTGTGGAGGCCAATCCTGATATGTCTATGTTCAGACCTGGTTGGCCTTCATCTGCACTTGCTTCATCTGGCTTCATGGGAGCGATCCAGTAATGTCCAGGTACAGATTGCACTTGATGTGGTCATGCTCTAAATGTATTTAGGAGGCCGTAATGGCACAGCATTTATTAAAAATGTAGAGTAGGACCCCCCACATGAGATTGCCTTGGCGCGGCGGGGTGGCTCAATTGAATTGATCAATTTTTTTGCTAAATATCTCATTTTTGAATACAGCTAGATATTATGTGCACATGCACTCCAATTTATGCGTTCTAACCTCAAGCAGTGCTGGCTTCCCCCCCTATTTTCTTGTTGTTGGTTTGTGGCTCACCACCACTATTGCCGTGCACGCTTGGTTATGTCCGCTATAATTTTTCTGTGTTCATTGTGATGGATTAGGCTGCTGTGCACACACACGGCAGCCCCGCCCTGCCCCAAGCTTTATTTAACTGTGCACCTGTGTCTGGGCCAATATCGCCCTTCATCTATGTTTGCTGGTCGGCCAATGTGTGGAGGCCAATCCTAATATGTCTATGTTCAGACCTGGTTGGCCTTCATCTGCACTTGCTTCATCTGGCTTCATGGGAGCGATCCAGTAATGTCCAGGTACAGATTGCACTTGATGTGGTCATGCTCTAAATGTATTTAGGAGGCTGTAATGGCACAGCATTTATTAAAAATGTAGAGTAGGACCCCCCACATGAGATTGCCTTGGCGCGGCGGGGTGGCTCAATTGAATTGATCAATTTTTTTGCTAAATATCTCATTTTTGAATACAGCTATATTATGTGCATATGCAATCCAATTTATGCGTTCTAACCTCAAGCAGTGCTGGCTTCCCCCCCTATTTTCTTGTTGTTGGTTTGTGGCTCACCACCACTATTGCCGTGCACGCTTGGTTATGTCCGCTATAATTTTTCTGTGTTCATTGTGATGGATTAGGCTGCTGTGCACACACACGGCAGCCCCGCCCTGCCCCAAGCTTTATTTAATTGTGCACCTGTGTCTGGGCCAACATCGCCCTTCATCTATGTTTGCTGGTCGGGCAATGTGTGGAGGCCAATCCTGATATGTCTATGTTCAGACCTGGTTGGCCTTCATCTGCACTTGCTTCATCTGGCTTCATGGGAGCGATCCAGTAATGTCCAGGTACAGATTGCACTTGATGTGGTCATGCTCTAAATGTATTTAGGAGGCCGTAATGGCACAGCATTTATTAAAAATGTAGAGTAGGACCCCCCACATGAGATTGCCTTGGCGCGGCGGGGTGGCTCAATTGAATTGATCAATTTTTTTGCTAAATATCTCATTTTTGAATACAGCTAGATATTATGTGCATATGCACTCCAATTTATGCGTTCTAACCTCAAGCAGTGCTGGCTTCCCCCCCTATTTTCTTGTTGTTGGTTTGTGGCTCACCACCACTATTGCCGTGCACGCTTGGTTATGTCCGCTATAATTTTTCTGTGTTCATTGTGATGGATTAGGCTGCTGTGCACACACACGGCAGCCCCGCCCTGCCCCAAGCTTTATTTAATTGTGCACCTGTGTCTGGGCCAACATCGCCCTTCATCTATGTTTGCTGGTCGGGCAATGTGTGGAGGCCAATCCTGATATGTCTATGTTCAGACCTGGTTGGCCTTCATCTGCACTTGCTTCATCTGGCTTCATGGGAGCGATCCAGTAATGTCCAGGTACAGATTGCACTTGATGTGGTCATGCTCTAAATGTATTTAGGAGGCCGTAATGGCACAGCATTTATTAAAAATGTAGAGTAGGACCCCCCACATGAGATTGCCTTGGCGCGGCGGGGTGGCTCAATTGAATTGATCAATTTTTTTGCTAAATATCTCATTTTTTAATACAGCTAGATATTATGTGCATATGCACTCCAATTTATGCGTTCTAACCTCAAGCAGTGCTGGCTTCCCCCCCTATTTTCTTGTTGTTGGTTTGTGGCTCACCACCACTATTGCCGTGCACGCTTGGTTATGTCCGCTATAATTTTTCTGTGTTCATTGTGATGGATTAGGCTGCTGTGCACACACACGGCAGCCCCGCCCTGCCCCAAGCTTTATTTAATTGTGCACCTGTGTCTGGGCCAATATCGCCCTTCATCTATGTTTGCTGGTCGGCCAATGTGTGGAGGCCAATCCTGATATGTCTATGTTCAGACCTGGTTGGCCTTCATCTGCACTTGCTTCATCTGGCTTCATGGGAGCGATCCAGTAATGTCCAGGTACAGATTGCACTTGATGTGGTCATGCTCTAAATGTATTTAGGAGGCCGTAATGGCACAGCATTTATTAAAAATGTAGAGTAGGACCCCCCACATGAGATTGCCTTGGCGCGGCGGGGTGGCTCAATTGAATTGATCAATTTTTTTGCTAAATATCTCATTTTTTAATACAGCTAGATATTATGTGCATATGCACTCCAATTTATGCGTTCTAACCTCAAGCAGTGCTGGCTTCCCCCCCTATTTTCTCTTTATATAGAGTCTGCAACTATTCTAGGAAAATCTGTGCAAGAGGAAGCAAATTGCATTCTGTCCCTCCCGAGTCTCTCAGTATGACTAAGCAGTACTGTACAGCCACATATGGGGCATTTCCTCATTCAGCAGAAATTGTGAAACAAATTTGGGTGCCATTTTTACCCATTTTCCATTGTGAAATGTAAAATCTGGGGCTAAAACAAAATCTTTGTGTTACAAATGTATGGTATAAAATTATGTGACACACCTGTGGAGTGAATATGATCACTGCACCCCTAAACTAATTTATCAAGAGGTGTAGTTTGTAAAATGTAATTACTTATGGGGGGGTTCTGCTGTCCTACCACCTTAGGGTCTTTCCCAGTGGGTCATGGCACCTGCAATCCATAGCAGTAAAATCTTCCTCACTTGGCCGGTCTTTGAGGCACACGCTGGGACACTCAGGGTTAAACAGTTCATTCGGTTTATTAAAACTGCAGCATAAACCGGTCTTCATGAACTAAACAGCATGTAGCCTCCAGTACAGTGTCCATTAAACATTCGGTTTGAAAGCATACATTTATTGAGGGGGTCTAGTTTCCAAAATAATGTCAATTGTGGGGGGTTTCCACTGTTTAGGCACATTAGTGGCTCTCCAAATGGGACATGGCGTCCGCTAATGATGCCAGCAAATTTTGTGTTCAAAAGTCAAATGGCGCTCCTTCCTTTCCGAGCCCTGCCTTGCACCAAAACAGTAGTTTTCCCCCACATGTTGGGTATCAGCATACTCAAAAGAAATTGCACAACAATTTTTATAGTGCAATTTTTTCTGTTACCCTTGTGAAAATAAAAATAATTGGGGCTCAAATAACATTTTTGAGGGAAAAATTAGATTTTTTATTTTCACAGTGTAACCTTATAATCTTCTGTGAAGCACCTGGTGGTTCAAAGTGTTCACCACAGGTCTAAATAAGTTCCTTGAGGGGTCTAGTTTCCAAAATTGGGTCAATTGTGGGTGGTTTCCACTGTTTAGACACATAAGGGGCTCTTGGCGTCCACTCTCGATTCCAGCCAATTTTGCATTTAAAAAGTCAAACAGTGCTCCCTTCCGAACCCTGCAGTGTGCCCACACAGTACTTTTCCCCCACATATGGGGTGTCGCTCTGCTAAAGAGATATTGCACAACAAATTTTGTGGTCCATTTATCTTCTGTTACCCTTGTGATAATAAGAAATTTGGGTGTAAGTAATTTTTTTGGGAAAAAAAGTTAAATGTTCATTTTTTTCTTCCACATTGCAAAAATTCCTGTGAAGAACCTGATGGGTTAATAAACTTCTTGAATGGGTTTTGACCACCTTGAGGTGTGGTATTTTCTATCATATAGGCCACTCAAAGTCACTTATAATGGGAAAGAGCTGAAAACTGCTGTTCACAAACAATCTCCATCAAACCTCACTGAGCTCGAGCTGTTTGTCAAGGAAGAATGGGCAAGAATTTCAGTCTCTCGATGTACAAAACTGATAGAGACATACCCCAAGTGACTTGCAGCTGTACTCGCAGCAAAAGGTGGTGCAACAAAGTATTAAGTTAGAGGAGCCAAATAATATTGCACGCCCCACTTTTCAGTTTTTGACTTTCCACAAAAATTTAAAATAACCAATAAATTTCGTTCAACTTCACAATTGTGTTCCGCTTGTTGTTTATTCTTCTCCAAAAATTTACATTTGTTTTCTTTATGTTTGAAGCATGATATGTGGGAAAAGGTTGAAAAGTTCCAGGGGCCGAATACTTTCACAAGGCACTGTATCTCTAGGGTAGGGGCATAAAAATTAAAAGTTTGAAAGTTGCAAAATTTTCTAAATTTTTGCCAAATTTCCAATTTTTTCACAAATAAATGCAAGTCATATCGATCAAATGTTATCACTTCAATGAAAAACAACAGTCTCAGAATCTGTGGGATCTGTTGAAGCATTCAACAGTTATTACCTCATAAAGTGACACTGGTCAGATTTGCAAAATTTGGCCAGATCACAAAGTTGAAAACAGGCTTGGGGTAAAGGGGTTAAAGGCATTATTCAGATTAGGACTTAGGAGGGAATGTAACAAGCTGGCTCCATCAGTATGTAATATACACACTGTTAGGCTTTCACCCAAGTCCGGCAATAATCAGGAAAAAATTCAAAGTGCGGTGGAATTGCAAAAAAAAGTGTAATCCCACACTTGTTTTTTGTTTTGGATTTTTACTAGGTTCATTAAATGCTAAAACTGACCTGCTATTATGATTCTCCACATCTTAACGAGTTCATAGACACCAAACATGTCTAGGTTCTTTTTCATCTAAGTGGTGAAAAAAATTTCCAAGCTTTGTTAAAAAAAAAATATTGCGCCATTTTTCGATACCCATAGCGTCTCCATTTTTTGTGATCTCGGGTTGGGTGAGGGCTTATTTTTTGGGCACCAAGCTGTCTTTTTTAATGATACCATTTTGGTGCAGATACGATATTTTGATCGCCCATTATTGCATTTTAATGCAATGTCGCGGCGACCAAAAAAAGTCATTCTGGCGTTTTGACTTTTTTCTCGCTACGCCGTTTAGCGATAAGGTTAATCCTTTTTTTATTGATAGTTCGGGTGATTCTGAATGCAGTGATACCAAATATGTGTATGTTTGATTTTTTTTTATTGTTTTATTTTGAATGGGGCAAAAGGGGGTGATTTGAACTTTTATATTTTTTTTAATTTTTTTATATTTTTAAAAACATCTTTTTACTTTTGGCATACTTCAATAGTCAGAGTCTCCATGGGAAACTAGAAGCTGCTATAACCCGATCAGCTCTGCTACACAGAGGCGATGATCACATTGCCTCTATGTAGTAGAATTACTCACTTGCTATGAGCGCCGACCACCCGGTGGCACTCACAGCAAGCCGGCTGTGACAACCATAGAGGTTGTGTCATAGAGATCACGGGGTCACCGGTGGGCAGGTTTCCAGCCTGATGGCCGGAAGCACGAGCTAAATGCCGCTGTCAGCATTTAGCAGCAGCATTTAACAGGTTAATATTCCAGGCACAAGTCAGCAGTTTAAAACTGCTGACATGTCCCAAGAAAGATGTGAGCTCACCGCTGGAGCCCACATCAAAGAGAGGGAGGTCTGACATTGGCTTAAATTTATGCCCAATGTCGGAAAGGGGTTAAAGACCTTTTCTGGACATGTTTAGTGCCTTAAGGTCATGGAAAGTGTTACTATTACATTGTCATGAATGGAATCCAACGTGGAGACTACACGATAGTAAAGAATTTAAAATAACTAGCATTATAGTATTTATTATATATAATGTGATTGTCACTTAACTGTATTTTGATACCCAGGGGCTAGGGGCTCCTTTCCTATCCCTAAAGCTAGAGGCGCCCTAGATATCCCTGCTCCCTTGATTTCTTCTAATGGTGAAGATGCTGGGGCCACATACCTTGCTTAGCTCCTGAATCAGGCCTTATCTGTCCCCTCTTCTGTCCCCTCTTCCACCTAGGGAAGTGGGGAGTAGTTTTATATAGAAATACATAAACAAGACACAAAGGAAGACAAACATGGATAAATGAAAATACCAAGCATACATATATACACTCACAAACAACACTGGGAAGTAAAAGGAATGAAAAATCAAATAGGAAATGACATAGTTATGCATACAGACAGATAATCAAACAACAGTCTTTAGGTCAACACTCTAAACTCCTACTCAACAAACATCTCCAACTTCACACAAGGCAGTACAGAACTAACGCTGGCAGTTCTTTTTGCAAGTATAGCAGAAATGATCAAAGCAGGAACGTTTCAGAGATTCTCAACTGAACAGAACTAACCCCTGCACTGCTAGCACAAAACCTGCACTGTTTAGTATGTTGGTGCTTTTCATCGGTGCAGGAGTATGTGGAATCAAACACCGCAGTCTTCTGGCCCCTCTAATATGCAGTAAACCTTTGGCACTAATATTACATAAACTAATAAGTCTTCTTTCTTTCTATCAGTTATGTAGTGACATGTGAAAGTAACTCTTTAAATGATGTTCAGCATTGCTCTGAACAAAAAAGAATCACACTTCTGCTTATGACTACCATATATACTCATGTATAAGCCAAGATTTTCAGCAATTTTTTTGTGCTGAAAAAGCCCCCCTCGACTAATACACGAGTCATTGTCCAGAAAGCCAGTGGGGGAGGGGGAGCAGCGTCAGGAGCCGGCGGCTGCGGTTGTAACTGTGCCGCTGCTAAAGAGAAATGAATATTCATTTCTCTTACAGCAGTGACAGCTGCAGCCGCTGGCTTCCAGAAGACATCATACTTACTCACTTCGCGCCGTCGCTGTCGCTGCATCTCCGTTATTCCCGGCACCGGCAGCTCTTCCTGTGCTGAGCAATCACGTTGCACCACTCATTAAGATAATGAATATGCACCGCTCTACTCTCCCATAGGCGTGGAGAGCCTTTTCATTACCTTAATGAGCGGTGCCACGTGATCACTCAGCACAGGAAGTGCTGCTGGAAGCCAGAACGAGGTGCTGCGCCTGCGAAGGCACACTGGAGGAGAGTGAGTAGGATTTTTTTTAAGTATGCATACCAGGAAAGGAAGGGGTGAGCCATGCATATAACGACAGGACCAGGGGAGCCATGCATACAACACGGGACCGGGGAAGTCTTGCATACAATCATAGACCAGGGTGAGCCATGCATACAATGACAGGACTGGGGGAGCCATGAATACAACTACGGGACCGGGGGAGCCATACATACAACAACAGGATGAGGGAGCCACGCATAGCAGGACAGAGACTGGGGAGGCCACGCAAACCAGGACAGGGATGAGGGGACAATGCATACCCGGCTTATACTTGAGTCAATAAGCTTACCCAGTTTTCCATGGCAAAGTTAGGTGCCTTGGCTTACACTCGGGTCGGCTTATACTCGAATATATATGGTATTTTTATTTATTTTATGTAAAACTACATTGTATCTTATAAAAAATTTCTATATGTGAGTGGAGTGTAAATGTGCTCCTGTATTAGTTTTTGAATGGAAACAACTTAAAGTAATACTCTTTCACCCCCGAGCTTGTATTCACCTTCATGACCATGCCAAATTTTACAATTTTGACCTGTGCCATTTTATGTGGTAATAACTGTGGAATGCTTCAATGGATTCCACTGATTCTGAGATTGTTTTTTCAAGACGTATTGTACTTCATGATAGTGATAAAATGTATTCAATATGACTTGCCTTTATTTGTAAAAAAAATTGAAATTTCGGTGAAAATGTTTAACATTTTCATACCCTAAAACTAGAGTTATGTCACACAACATAGTTAATAAATAACATCTCCCACATGTCTACTTTACATCAGCACAATTTTTGAAACATATTTTTTTTTAAATTGACCAGCAATTTCTAATTTTTCAACAAAATTTACAAAACCATTTTATTTAGGAACCATATCACATTTGACGCGACTTTGAGGGGACTATATGACAGAGAAAAAAAGGAAATTGACATCATTCTAAAAACTGTACCCTTCATGGTACTCAAAACCACATTCAAGAAGTCTATTAACACTTCAGGTGCTTCACAGGAATTGAAGCAATGTGGATAGAAAAAACAAACATTTAACTTTTGTCCACAAAAATTGTATTTTAAACCTAATTTTTTTATTTTTACAAAGGTAACAGGAGAAAATAGACCCCAATATTTGTTGTGAAATTTCTCCTGAGTATGCCAATACCCAATATGTGTGTAAAAACATATGGTTTGGGCACATAGGAGGACTCAGAAGGGAAAGAACACTGACATTTTTAACACAAAATTGATAGGAATCAAGAGCAGATCGCACGTTGCGTTTAGAGAGTCCCTGATGTGCCTAAACAGTTGAAACCCCACAAGTGACCCCATTTTGGAAGCTAGACCCTTCAATGAACTTATTTAGATGTGTGCTGAGCACCTTGAACCCCCTTAGTGCTTCACAGAAATTTATAAGCTGTGAAAAGAAAAAGAAAAGAAAAAAAATCCACAAAAATGTTCTTTTAGCCCCAATTTTTACTTTCACAAGGGTAACAGGAGAAAATGGATGCCAAGAATTGCTGTGCAATCTCTACTGAGTATGCCAATACCTCATATGTGGGGGACAACTACTGTTTGGGCGCATGGTAGGGCTCAGAAGGGAAGGAGCACGGCTTGACTTTTTTAACTCAAAATTGGCTGAAATGGAGAGCAATTGCCATGTCACGTTTGGACAGCCTAAACATTGGAAACTCCGCACAAGTGACCCCATCTTAGAAACTAGACCCCTTATGGAATGTATCTAGATGTGTGGTGAGCACCTTGCACCCCAGTTGCTTCACAGAAGATTATAACATAGAACCTGAAAAATAAAATTCAAATTTTTCACACAGAAATGTTTTCTTAACCCCAGATCCCTCATGGAATGTATTTATTCTAGATGTTGGGAGAGCACCTTGCACCCCAGTTGCTTCACAAAAGATTATAACATAGAACCTGAAAAATAAAAATCAAATTTTTCACACAGAAATGTTTTCTTAACCCCAGATCCCTCATGGAGTGTATTTATTCTAGATGTTGGGAGAGTACCTTGAACTCCCAGGTTCTTCACAGAATTTTACAACGTAGAGCTGTGAAAATAAAAAAATCTTATTTTTCCCACAAAAATGTTCTTATAGCTTTTATAGCTCCAAAAATTTTTTATTTTCACAAGGGTAACAGGAGAAAATGGACCCCAAAATGTGCTGTACAATTTCTCCTGAGTACGCAGATACCCCATATGGGGGGGATCTACTGTTTGGGTGCATGTCAGGGTCAGAAAGGAAAGAGTGATTTTTGGAAAGCAGACTTTGATGGATGGTCTGCAGGTATTATGTCGCATCTGGAGGGCCCCTTATGTGCCTAAACAAGTGGAATCCCTTCCCAAGTGACTCAATTTTGAAATACACCATATGTGGTTGAAAACTACTTTTGAGGCACAGTGCAAAGCTCAGAAGGGAAGAACACCATATTGGAGTTCAGATTTTGCTGGAATAGTTCGTAGGTGCTATGATCCACTGGAAGAGCCCCTGAGGTGCCAGAACAGCAAAACTGCCCATAAGTTAGCACATTTTACAAACTACACCTCTCAATTAAATAAATTAGGGGTGCAATCATATTGAGACCACAGGTATGTCACAGAATTTTAATCCATTGGACAGTGAAGAAAAAGTAATTACCTTTTACCACCAAAATTTTGTTTTAGCCCCAGATTTTACATTTTCACAAAGGTAAAATGGTTAAAAATGGCACCAAAATTTGGCCCACAATTTCTGCTGAATGTGAAAATATCCCATATGTGTCTGTACAGATCTGCTTAGCCATACGGAGAATAGAGCGCTACTTGCCTCCAGTAGCGCAGATTTTCCTAGAATAGTTTGCGGATTCCATGTACAGAGCCTCTACGTGCTAGAAGAGCAGATTGCTTCCCTCAAGTGACCCAATTTTGAAATTGATCCCCCTTTGGGAATTTATCTACAGGTGTAGTGATGATTTGACTCCATGGATGTTTTCCATAAACAAGTAGCAGTGAATGTTGCTGAGGGAAAATTGCAAATCTGTCATTGTAGTGCCCAGTATGTTGTAGTGCCCAGTACGTTGTAGTGTCCAGTACATTATGCCCAGCTCATGGTTCTGGAGACACGCATTGGTAAATTAGGTAAACTCTCATTGCTACAAAAATGCCAAACATGTGGATGTTAAATGTGGTTCAGGCACACTGTGGGGCTCAGAAGGGGAAGGGGCATTTGGATTCGGGAACGTATATTTGCTGAATTTCTTTTGGGGGGCAAGGAGCCATTTCGCTTTTCCAGAGCCTTCGCATTACCCGCAACATGGAATCTCCTTGTATTTCCATTAAGAGATGACAAACCTCAGTGGGTACTTGCTTTTTTGTAGATTAATTTGAAGCTTTTGCTGGGAATATTTATTGTCATGAATAATTTGCTCTGTGTAAACACTCACTATACTATTCTACATGCAATACACTTTCATTCCAAAGACTCAAATTGAATACTGTGATTCCGAAAAATTGGATAATTGTAGGAATTGAAGAAGGTAGGGAAATCCCTTTACAGTAGATATGTTGAGGATTATGAACACAGATGTAGTTTGAAGCTCATGTGACTCAGAATAACAGCAAGATAACATGATTAGATTACATTATAACTGAGTTATCAAGAGATTTTAATATTTTTTCCCGGTACTCATACTTATAGGCAAAGTGATTAAAGGGTTGCAGCTTTCAGAAATAAATCCAGCTTTGCTCACCTACACCAGGACCAGTACTGCCTCACCACCACAGTATCAGTCTTGGTTGATAGGCTGCAGCAGTGCTGTGAAAATTACAGTGCAGATGACCGGTTATAGCAATTATTTATTTTCTACAGATGCAACTGTTGGCCAATTTAGTTTTTTTTTGCCATTTATCCTATACAATGCCATTAAATGCAGTACACTTTTATCAAAAATTCCAAATTACACTGGCTACTCATATCTATAAGCTGTGTTTAATATTGATCGGAAAACAATTCAGAATGAATTAGTCCTGAAAATGGTTCCTAAGCAAAAACTAATTCTAAAAATGCATACACTTTATTATTAATATTAAAACCATAGAACATCCAAAAATCACCAAGCAATTTATTGCTGATCAGAATTATAACCCTTGTCACACAAATGAAAAGAATAGGATAGGGGGATCAGTGGCCTAGTTGCCCCTAAGTGGCCCTTTACTTCCCCCTAGCTAGCAGCGGAGGTTGGCATCCTCTTGAAACGCAAATGGCGCCCCCGCTCCACGGTGGCTATCCCTACTCACCCTGTTAAATACTGTTCTCAGGGAAAAAAACAATCAGAGTAAGGAAATATATATAGGAAAACAGGATATCTGGTCAATAATAGAGACACAGTCCAATAAATATAATAAACCATTCCAATAACCTTAAATCATCACAAACCACCAAAATTTAAAACAGGGGGGGGTGCAACCAGTAACCGGTAAAAAATTTATATTATGGAAGAAGACAAGGAGAAATTTGGCCTGGATTCCATATTTTCAACAGTCCCTGCCTACCAGCGGAGCTTTTTCACCCTACTTTGTACTGGTGCCCACGTCGACTGTCCCTTACTAGCCCTAAATACCCCTTACACATACTATACATGTGATCACACATAGGGAATATGGGACAATGGATTATATAGGGATTTAAATGGACTGTTGACCAGTACCCTCTCGTTCTTCTCAGGCAACTAGATAAGGGCCATCATATATGAAGGCTAAAGAGCCCAAATCAGAAAAAAGAGAAAGTAGCTATATCATATAATAACTCTCCTTTAGCCAATAATATCCCTTAATACATACAGGGATTAGTATTCACGGGAGCATCAAAAAAAAGATACCAAAGATGAAATCACCATAGCTCCCATACATCTGTAAAGATATCAATGCCACTCTTATTGCTATGTGCCCTCATATTGCATGATGCCCAAATTCAAGATCAGCCAATATAAACATCCAATAAAACTTAGCTTATTACTGATTTAAGTTTCGTCTCGCCTCGCCTGTGTTTCATATTGCTATTTGAAAATTAAAATGAGGCTGTAGTGTTATACCATGCACCATGCATAAAAAATAGTGACATTTGTTTGAAAAAAAATCATTTATCATTAATTTACTGTAAAGACCCAGTTGACAGGTACCCTTTCTTTTAAAGTGCATAGAATGTCCTATTTTATAATTTTTTAAATTTCTTATGGGATGCCAAAACAATAGAGAACACGGCAGAACAGTGGAAACCTATATTATGTGTGAAATGTATTACGCAAACACAGCCAGACCTATAATAAAGTGTAAAAGCATGGAGGAAGATCTCTATCATCTGCAAATGTAACTGATGACAAGAAAAACATATAAAAGGAAAACAACCATCACAATGGTATACTGTATGTCCACGTTTATTCTTTATGCATACTACCACCACGTCACACTTTTACCTGAAGTATCTTGCAACACATCAACATGTATCTCTTGTGTTTGTACTTACAGATATGGAAATATTGTTACAACGCACAATTATGCTCGACAAACAGTTTCTTTACTCAGCAGCCCAAAGGATACACATGCAAAATAAACTTGACTAGAGTTTAGTGTCTGTGACCTTATGTCAAAAGTAAGAGGATGCCTGGTTTGTTATTAAACAATGTTTGCTCTCCTCACTTTTGTATTGTTCACTTCTTGTGGTCACTGTGTCATTGTAGTTAAGCGTTTATGGTAATCAGAGATTATTTTATTGTAAGCTTGTTCAAGACCACTTAGGAACATAACGAAAACCTTTTTTTAGATATTTTCACTGATCCAAAACTTTGCTTGACCTCTGCATTATTCTAATTAAGTCTACAGTGGCGTTAAAAGTGTTTGTCCCCTTCCTGATTTTTTATTCACTTGCATGTTTGTCACACTTAAATGTTTCAGATCACAAAATAAATTTAAATATTAGACAAAGATAACACAAGTAAACAAAAAATGCAGTTGTTAAATGAAGGTCTTTATTATTAAAGGAAAAATAAATCCAAACCCTTAAAACATAATTTAACTGTGACTGTAACTGTTTAACTTTCCTAGCCACACACAGGCTTGATTACTGCCATGCTTGTTCTCAATCAAGAAATCACTTAAATAGGACCTGCCTCACATTGTGAAGTAGATAAAAAGATCCTCAAAAGCTAGACATCATGCTGTGATCAAAGTAAATTCAGGAACAAATGAGAAACAAAGTAATTGAGATTTATCAGTCTGGAAAAGATTATAAAGCCATTTCTAAAGTTTTGGGAATCCAGAGAACCACAGTGGGACCCATTATCCACAAATGGTGAAAAAATGGAACAATGGTGAACCTTCCCAGGAGTGACCAGCTGTCCGACCAAAATTACCTCAAGACAGCAGCGATGGCTAATCCAAGAGGTCCCAAAGACCACACAACAACATCCAAAGAACTGCAGGTCTCACTTGCCTCAGTTAAGGTCAGAATTCATGACTCCACAATAAGAAAGAGACTGGGCAGAAATGGCATGCATGGCAGAGTTCCAAGACAAAAAACACTGCTGAACAAAATGAACATAGGCCTGTTTAAATTTTGTTTCAGTCCCTTTAACAACCATTGGAATGATATATATAGGATCTTACAAAATAATTGGGATATTCTCCTCAGTGAACCTAAGGTGACTCCCTTCATCAACAAATCTCCAAAACTTGTTGCCAAAAGAGCGAGAAATTTGAGGGATATACTCTGTACAAGTCACTTTAAAAGACCTACAGTTTCCTTGGGGAGTGGCATCAGGCTAGTAGGCTAATATCCTTGTGGCAATTGCTCTATTTGCCCTTATGTGGTTTTCAACAACACAGTGTCTATATCTATTCCATCTCTTTCTGCTCCAATTCAGACATGGTACTATTCCAATTGCCGAACAAGGAATGTCATCTATCTTCTTATTTGTGGTTGCCCAAAGGTATACAGTGCTGTGCAAATTAATTGGGGCAAAGCATTTCTTTAAGTAAAATCGTAAGTTGGTTACCAGTCAGTGATTCAAACCGGTTTTAACTGCTTTGAACAGGCACTCACACCTGTTCAAATCAGTTAAAACTGGTTTGAATCACTGACTGGTAACCAACTTACGATTGTACTTAAAAAAAATGCTTTGTCCCAATTAATTTGCACAGCATTGTATGTGGGCCAGACTAGTCAAGAACTATGCCGCAGGGTCCAACAACATACCTCCAATATTGCTTGAACCAGGAAGGATAAAGCACTTGGTAAGTCTATCACCTCGGAAGCATCTCACTTTTTAGACTTCCACAATGGCACTTGTAGCCAATTACAAGTCATGGTCGTCGACTTAGTCCAGACATCCATTAGAGGTGGCAATACCACAGATGAACTTCTAGGCGGGGATCCAAATGGATCCATGACCTTGTTAGTTTAGCACCTAGGGGCTTTAATGAGGAGCTTTTTTTCACAGGTTTTTATAAGAAATGATCATTAATATTTCACATACCCTTTGCTCCATAGATTCAACTTCTTGCAATTACTTCATTGCCTTTTTTGGCCCGCTGATGCTAAACTGAATTCTGCATCTAAGTCGTGGATACTTACCCCTTCTTGGGGACATCTACTTCCATTTATGATGTCTCTGTGACGCCATCATCCTTACTTGGCTTGTCAGTGCCAAATCAGGCCTTGGACTTCGGATGTGGAACCTTACCCTCAGCAGTTGGTGATAGTATCAGCCAGGGAAGACACAGCAAAGTGGGTGGCTGTCCTGATAAACATGCATCTGCAATGTCTTCACGCCAAACAGTTGTTCAGGTGGAGTAATATGAAAGCTGCTCGACGCCTAGAGTTAGCAAGGGAGGCTATGGATCGGCTGGGTTTGCGGAAAGATGTAGTTCCGGTACCCAAAGGTCTAATTGGGAGAATCATTGGAAGATTCGGGAAGGTAATGCAAGACCTTGTGAATATCTCCGGTGTGGTGAGGGTGAGGATCCCTCCTGATGATGAAGACCAGGTATCCAGTGAAGAGGGTAGGATTCCCATCATGGTGGCTGGCTCCATGGAAAGCCTGAGAAACTTTTGGATGCTCTTGGAGTATCAAATGGGATACCTGCAAGAGATTGAGCAGTTGAGGCTGGACCGTCGGCGGATCAATAAAGAGGTACGGAACACCAGGTGGCGGCCGCCTTCAACCCAAGATGTAAGGACCCCAAGGGTTCGTCCAAGTAGTGACTTGGCAGGTGACCGAAGAATGTCAGCAAGTGGCAGTTCGACAGGCCGTACGAGGCTGAGAGACCTTAGTTCCTGTGAGACGCTGAATGGGTCAGACTCAGGCCAGACAGTAGGCTCGATTAAGACTTATGACCGCACCAACCGTGAGAGCAGGTCAGTGAGAGAAAGGAGTGTGGTGAATAAACAGTGTCTGATGACGCAGACAGACTGTGACTGGAGGGCCAAAGACTAACGGACTGCCATAACGCAATGTGACCCCGGCCTAACTGAATGCCACTACCCTACATGTGATCAGGAAACAATTCTCAGGCACAGTGGAAAAGCTGATAAGGCAAGGAGCGCCATATTATAGTGTAAATTTAGCTACTATGGTTTGCGGGTGCCATGTCACATTGGCAGAGACCAATGAATTGGATCCAGTGATCATATTGACACCACAGGTGTGTCACAGAATTTTATACCATTGGCGGTGAAAAAAAAATACATTTTTAGCGCAAAATTTAGTTTTGAGATCAGGGAGAAAGGCTGAGAAGGACTGGCTGGTCAGACAACAGTGTTTGGCATATAGAAACTGTCACGATCCCGCCGCTGACACCGATATGTCACGGACGGAGGGACGAGACACACTGTCGACACACAGCTATCACATGGGCAGGGGGGCTTATCTTAATTATCCCACCGCTGCCACCATGTGATAAAAAAACAGCAAGCTAGTCTTGCCCTAACAATTTATCGCAGGGGGGTTATTTTGAATATCCCACCACTGCCAACAATACTTCATGAACTGCGGGGATTTATGTATATCCCACTTTTCAGTTCCACTTTGTCAGTCAGGGAACTACACCTGGAATAATTGGTCACCAGCCGGCTGCTTCGATGAGGACTGGCCACCCGGCACGCTGCAGTGAGGGAATTATAAAATGCTCTGGCCGCAGCCACCCAATTAGCTTATAAAATCACTTTCCGTCACAGTCA
The DNA here is from genome assembly GCF_039654945.1 of Dendrobates tinctorius. Taxonomy (NCBI): domain Eukaryota; kingdom Metazoa; phylum Chordata; class Amphibia; order Anura; family Dendrobatidae; genus Dendrobates; species Dendrobates tinctorius. Next base: position 23,751,779 of record NW_027361827.1, on the reverse strand, counting down.
GCGGTACCCGAGACCCAGACCACACTTTTCCGCCACCAGCTCTAGATTTCTCTGATTAATATTTAGACTTAATAGAGGGGTCAGTCTGTACCAGGAACGGGCAACTGCTGTCGACTGCTTTCAGCACTGGAGAGCTGCACAGGGCTGTTTTCAAAGCTCAGAAGGCCGCCTCACAGCCATCTGTCCAGTTGACTGTTTGGAGCAGACTCTGCTTGGTGAGGTCCATCAAGGGTTTTGCAAGGGCACTATAGTCCTGTACGAACAGCCTATAGTAGCCTGCAGTGCCCAAGAAGGATATCACCTGTTTCTTGGTCCTGGGGGTGGGCCAGGACACGACTGCGTCCACTTTCTCCTGCTCCGGACTCATGGAACCCCTGGCTACCCGGTGCCCCAGGTAGTGGACCTTGCTCATGCCCATCTGGCACTTTCCCGGCTTGATGGTCAGGCCTTCCTGGTGAAAATGCTTGAGCACCTCCTGGTGGTGCTGAAGGTGTTCCTCCCAGGTGGAACTGAAGACGGCAATGTCATCCAGTTACGCCACTGCGTACTCCTCCAGTCCCTGGAGCAGGTGGTTGACCATCCGCTGGAAAGTGGCAGGGGCATTTTTCATGCTGAAGGGCATGACAGTGGACTTATACAGTCCAAAGGGGGTGATAAAGGCTGATCTCTCCTGCGCCACAGGGCTCAGGGGAATCTGCCAGTATCCCCGACTCAAATCCATGATGGATATGTATTTTGCATTCGCCAACCGCTCAAGCAGATGCTCGATGCATGGCATCAGGTGTGCATCAAAGGTTGTGATGGCGTTGAGCCCCCTGTAGTCCACGCAGAACCGGGTGGTCCAGTCCTTTTTAGGCACGAGGACTACAGGTGAGGCCCACGTGCTCTTGGACCGTCGAGTCACCCCCGGCTGTAACATCTCATCGATCTCTTGACGCATAACCTGCTGTACCTCCTCAGAGATCCAATAAGGCGTTCACCATAGTGGGGCATGATTCCCGGTGTCCACCTTGTGAACTGCTACCTCGTCCTCTCCGGTCAGTTGGAGAACACAGCCCGGAAGAGTTCCAGGGTGGCCAACAACTGCGACTGCTGGGGTACGGTTAACAAATCGCTTATCTCCATGTCCTCGCTGGACCCACCGGCCTTGACTTGGGACAGCATATCCAGGAGGGGATCTTCCTCCCCATCTTTGGGCTGGTTGCAGACCAGTAGGATGCAGGCTTCCCGTTCATGATGAGCCTTCATCATGTTGACGTGAAAGGCCTTGCGCCTACCCCATACGTGGTCAAGCGTGACCACGTAGGTGTCCGGGTTGAGCTGTTGGTGGACAACGTATGGGCCTTCCCAGGCTGCCTGAAGCTTATCCATTGGTACGGGGACCAGCACCCACACCTTTTGACCCACCTCGTAGGTTCGCTTCCAGGTGTTCTGGTCATAGTAGTGCTTCTGGTCAGCCTGAGCCTGCACCACGTTGTCATGTACCAACTGCGTCAAGGTCTGCATCTTGTCACGGAAGCGCATGACATGATCCACGATGGACACTTTTGTGGGGTTTGGCTCATCTTCCCTGGATTCTCTTATCAACCCAAGGGGTCCCCGGACTCGCCTGCCATACGGGACCTCGAAGGGGGAGAACCCCTTCGAGGCCTGCGGAACTTCTCTGTAAGCGAATAGCAGGTGTGGCAGGTACCGCTCCCAGTCGCTCCTTTGAGTATCAATTGGCATGCGGAGCATCTGTTTGTGGGTACCGTTGAAGCGTTCACACAAACCATTGGTCTGTGGGTGATACGCACTCGATACCATGTGCTTCACCTGCATTTTCTCACAGAGAGCCTCCATTAGGTGAGGCATAAATTGGGTCCCTTGATCGGTAAGCATCTCCCTGGGATATCCTACCCTTGAAAAGATGGTCACCACTGCATCAGCCACCTTATCAGCCCTGGTTGAGAACAGAGCTACTGCGTCTGGGTACCGGGTAGCGTAGTCTACCACGGTGAGAATGTATTGCTTTCCAGAGCTGCTGGGGACGGCCAGCGGGCCCACAATGTCCACCACGATTCTCTGGAAAGGCTCCTCTATCACTGGCAAAGGGATAAGGGGAGCCTTAAGAGCAGGCCCCGATTTACCCACTCTTTGACAGGTGGTACAGGAGCGGCAGTAGTTTGCTACATCTGTCCCCATCTTGGGCCGATAGAAGTGTTGAGACAGCCGTGCCTTAGTATTGCTGACCCCCCAAGTGTCCAGCGAGTGAAATCTCATGGGCAATCCGCAACAACTCAGTTCTGAACTGATAGGGGACCACCAGCTGTCTCTCCCTCAACCACTCCTTTTGGGATTCTCTGGGTACTGTGTTATGATTGAGTCACCGTAGGAGGCAAAAACAGAAATGCTAGCTAAGTCCTGAAAACCAGAGAAGTTGGCAACTATCAGATTGCAGACCCCTGAACCTATCAACACAACTAGCAGTAGCCGTGGGGGGTTCCTACGATGACCTAGACCCCTCGATCACAGCCGGAGAGATAAATAGGCCTAAAGAAGGAAAGGGGAAATCTAACTGCCCCAGAGCAGACCCCAAAGCAATAGGCAGCCCCCCACATATAATGACGGTGAAGCAAGATGAAAACACTTACACAGACAGAAAGACAGGCTGAGCAAAGACGGGGCCCAAAAACTACCTAGATAGGAACGGATAGGAAAGCTGCTGTCTGCAATCTGCCAAAACCCTATCAGAGACAAAAGCCAACAAGCTGCTATAAAAATGGCCCTGAAGCAACTAAGCTTCAAAAACTAAATCAGCACTCAGGTACCTTCAGAGGACAGAGCTCACGGAACACTGCACACTCCAGCAGGGAGTGGCAGAATCCAAAAAGCAAGAAAAACAAAAACAAATCTTAGATGCAAAAGGCAAAACAGAAAACTTAGCTTTAGGAGAGCAGGAATCAGACTGGAGTCCAAGAGTCCACAGAGAAATCACCCGCAGGGCAGAAAGGGCATAGGCTGCCTTAAATCCAGTCAGTGACTCCACTCAGCCAATCATCTTCATTAGTCCCAGGTGTCTGATAATCAGGCTCACTACCTTCCTTCACTAGAATAGGGAGTTCACCAGGCCTCAGTGACGGAGGGGAAAATGAACTCACAACAGTACTGTTTCCCGGTACAACCTTCCTCATTTCCAGAACACCCTCTCCTTATCAGTCACGGAGGTGGGCGTCTCGGCGAGGTGTCTCAATTTCTCCAGGCTCGCATCTGAGTGCAAAGCAGCCTGTAACTCCTGGCTGGAGGCAGCCAGAAGTGACGTCAGGGTTCCTTCCTCACTGGGACCCTCTGGAACCTGCTCTCGGTTCACCTCTGGTTCAGTCTTTCCTGTAGCGGAAGAGGGTCCAGAAGGCAGGGTGCTACCTGCGATCCAGGCACTCTGACTGCATGTGACAGCGGCTACGTATGCTGTCTCCCCGGGGATTTTTACAGACCCACCAGCAGGCGCTGCTATGGGCTCTACCTCCCCATCCACCCCCAACACTTCAGGAGCAGTGCTACTTATGGGCTAGTTATCTTCCTCTGTGGAACTGGTCAATTGCATGGCATCACCTTCCTCACGGTTCCCATGCACCTCCCCATTTCCATGAGCACCGACGCTTGGTACTGTTAGGGGTTCCTCAGCTGTCTCACTCCGCAGAGCGATGGGGCTGAGCACTTTGGTACCTGTTGACACATCTACCGTTTCAGAGAAATGGTTAACAGGTTCAGTCGGCACAGATACATCATCATCATCAGCATCATTCCTAGGTAAAGAATGGTTATCAGATTTCTTTGGTACATTTACATCACCATCAGCATCATTCCTGGGGAAATAATGGTTATTAGCTGCATCATTACTCATCAAGGCATTAGCAGGTAGCACATTCAGTTTCCCATCCTCATCATCACCATCATCAGGGTTAACTTTACCCTTATTATCAGATTGGGGAGGGGTGTCAGGGACGTAGTAGGCAACCATCCTCCCCAAATCAGTCCCCAATAAAACATCAGTGGGCAGGTTTTCGGACACCCCCACTTCCCTCACCTCGCTCCCAGCACCCCAATCAAGAAAAACCCAGGCCATTGGCAAGGGACAGCGGGTGCTCCCAATCCCGGTGACAGTTAGGGTTTTCCCCTCAATAAACTCTTCAGGGGTCTCCAGTCTAGGACGGATGAGGGTTCATTCAGCCCCGGTGTCCTTGAGGCCTCTAGCAAGTCGGGCCCCCACCTGGACGTGTTGCATGTTGTCATCAATCCTCCCAACCACACCTCCCACCAAAAGAACAGAGGCATTGGGCCCAGAGGTCTTGGCTGGGGGGTTCTTCTGCCTTTCTGGCAGGTGGCACTGATATGACCAGTACGACTGCAGATGAAACACTTGCGACTGTCAGTAGTAGGCCTGGTGTTGGCAACAGAGACAGGACCTCCAGAGGGACGGCTGGCAGGGGCACTGGGGTTGGTTGCAGGTTTACCCCCTCTCCAGCTCGCGGTGACTGGCATCCGTGTCTCTGGCTTCCGGTTGGCCTCATAGTTGTCGGCGATCTGCGCGGCTTTGTCCGCATTCGTTGGTTCTCGGTCCAGGATGAACTGTCGTACCTCGACTGGGCAAAGATGCAGGAACTGGTCATGGATCATCAGGTCCTTCAGCAGGTCAAAGGTATCAACTGACAGTCCATGGATCCACTGGTCAAAGTGGGTCCTGAGTCCTTGCACCACATCGCTATAACTATCGTGTGGGCCACGTTGGAGGTTCCGGAACTTCTTTCGGTGTACCTCAGGTGTCAGCCGGTATTTGGCGATCAGGACCTACTTGATGGCATTATAGTCGTCATCTTCTTCTGGCCACAGAGAAACAAACGCCTCCAGGACTTTGCCTTTTAGCCCTGGGGTCAAGTACCTTGCCCATTGTCCTCTAGGCAGCTGGTACTGTCTGCAGGCTTTCTCAAAAGCCCGCAGAAAAATGTCCAGGTCCCCGTCCCTTTCCATCATGGGAAAATGCTCTGGCCGAGGCTTCGGACTCTGAGCGCTGTTGGGCTCATGGCTCTGGGCAGCGGAGGGCATTCCCCTCAACTGGGCCAGCTGCAGTTCATGATCTCTCTAAGCTTTGCGCTCGGCTCTCTCAGCCTCTCGTTCGGCTCTCTCAAGCGCTTTCTGGATCAGCAGCTGACGTCTGTCCGTATCCTCGGCGGGGCAGTGTTGAAGGGCCAGTTCCAGATAGCGGTCCAGGGCTACCTGGCTGCAGGTAAGACCGGCCTGCACCAGCTGGACCTCTGCGGCTGCACCATCAGCACTGGCGCTGCCTGTCTTTGGTCTTGTCAGTGTCGTCAATCTGGTTTGCCCTGCACAGGGCCCTCAGGGCGTCCTTCTTCAGCTGCTTATAATGAGATTCGCCCCGCGTAGCCATGGTTGCCAAATAGCCAAATAAAAGATAGATTAGAAAAACGAATAGAAGGGAGGGGATACGCTAGTACACACAATTGTCTCAGGACTAATAAACACCTAGTCTGTTCTCCAAAACCTATGATGCAGGATTCCCGCAGGAACCATGCAGGTTTTTAGTGAGAGGAATGATTGCTCTTCAATGAGGACTGGCCACCCGGCCCGCTGCATTGAGGGAATTATAAAATGATCTGGCCACAGCCACCCAATTAGCTTATAAAATCCCTTTTGGTCACAGTCAGCAGTACCTGGGACCCAGACCACACTTTGCCGCCACCAGCTCCAGATTTATCTGATTAATATTTAGACTTAATAGAGGGGTTCGAAGCAAACCCAAATCAGTAGCGTAATTATCTTAAAGGCATGTGAATTCGTTTGTAGAGCATGAAGACAGACTAATAAAGTTATAATTTATTCCCAATAGACAGGCAGTGTTTACAGAGATAAAAAGATCTTACAAAGTTGAGACATTAGATATGTACAATGCAAATATAAAATAAACAGGTTTAAAAGCAGAAATCAACACTTACATTTGCTTAGATGGTCTTAGGCTAACCATGTGGGGAGAAGGCAGAGCCAAACATCTCCACTCATCTGAGTTCCTTTTGGCATGGAATCTCCAGCTCGAATCACCTCCCAACTGAGTGAGTGTACTCTATTGTTCTGGGTCATGACATCATAAAAGGGGCCGAGTTACCGGGGTCATCCCCTTTTCTCTAAGTTACAGTTTTGGTTCTGAGACCTTCTCGGCTATATAACTGGGCTGGAGAACCTAACAGGGTATCCCCAGACACATCATTCATCTTATATTGAAATTAGCTTTGTAATGACATCAAACACTAGCTGTTTATTCCACTCTGTATAGGAGAACTCCGTTTCTCTGGTTCTGCCGATACTAGGATTTAGCAAGAACCACTGTAGTGAAGCCCGATTGGTGCATGTTACCAATATGTAATTTTCATTTCTCTGTCGCGTATTTCTCTGTCGCATATTGTTTCCGAGATGCGGCCTCTTTAATATTTCCCATACTTATCAAAACACATGTTGCTTCAAACAAAAGAAATCCTTTCCTGGCTAATTACAGTAACATTCCTTGCAGTGGGGGGGAGGGAAAGTTAGCAGGAAGCAGCCAGAGGCTGCTGTCTTATCTTACAAGTTGTGTTACACTGGTGTGTGTGAACTGTGGATGAGGAAGGGGGGTCGCAGGTGCTGACAGACAAAAGTCTCATCTGTAGTGTAGAGAATGGAAGATTCTGGAATGTTCCGGAGAAGTCATATCTTACATTATCATTACAGAAGCAATTCTACGAGACTGTATAAACAGACCCGTAGAAGCGTCTCTATACTCAAAATGGCCATTGTCTAACAAGCCGCATCTGCTATCTCCCTGACCACATGTTTTAAAGAACTTCAATAAGTGTGTGATTTTACATGGTGAGTGCCGCTTTCCTTTCAGCTTTTGCAAGATTCTTTTCCCCTTCGTGGGAACTTGGTAGGCAGAGCACCACTCTTTTTCACTGGCTTATTTGGTTCCAAAATTGTGCTGATATAAAGTAAACAAGTGGGAAATGTTAGAATAGATATTAACTACTTTGTGTCACATATCGCTGTGATTTAATGGCATGAAAATCAAAGTTTGAAAATTGCAAAATTTTAAAAATTTTCACCAAGTTTCCATTTATTTTTCAGGATGTACAATACAAAATAGTATTCTGGTACTGTGTTAGCCAGAAAAATAGATGTAAATACTTATGTCCCCCCAAAAAATACTTTTCTCAATTTTTGGGGGGGACATAAGTATTTACATCTATTTATTTTTCAAAAATAAATGCAAATTATACCAGAGAAATGTTACCACTATCACAAGGTACAATATGTCACGAAAAAACATTCTCAGAATCACTGGGATCCGCTGAAGCGTTCCAGAGTTATAACCACCCTCAGGGGTAAAGTGGTTAAGTAAAAAAATATATATACAAGTTTGTTGCTGCTGTAATCATACTGAACTGCAGAATCTTGGTGACAAGTCATTTTTACCATAAAATGAATGCTGCAAAAAAAGAAATTGCAGAATTACATTTTTCACATGAATTAAGTTTTTTCCCATTTCCCAAAACATTGAATGGTAAAATGAATGGTGCAGTCCCACAAGAAGCAAGCTATCATATGGCTATTTTGACCCAAAAAAATGTAAAAAGTTATAACACTTGGAAGAAGGGAAGGAAAATACAAGAGTGCAAAAATGAAAAGGACTTAAACAAGTTTCATTTATTAGTGGCATTACTTCAAAGAATCTGTATCTGAAAGGCTTTGCCTTATGCAAGCAGAATATATCAACATTTCACACTTTTAAAATATAATTCTCATAATGTTTATAACTCTATTACTATAATGTACAGTTGGCAGTGAGGAAGACAGTGCCAAAATGTTTTGTCCAGTTGCCAAGGCAAATAGACCGTCTGAAAACTGTTTTCTTTAATGGATATGCAACAAAAACATTATTGCAGTGATATATCCTTTCAATGAAGCACTGTATGGCTATTCATAGCTGGATACTAGTGGTCTGCGTTTTCAGTTTGGCAACATTACCTCTATTAGAGATGAGCAAATTATTAAATGTAAATCGAATTTGTGTTGAATTTCTTGAAATTTGAAGGTTCTTCTGGCAAATTCAAACAATTTGAAATTCAATTTAGGCAAATCACCAAATACCTGCTTACATTATAGACAATGCAGAAGACTACATCAGCCGCAGAATGCCTACATGACCTCACCATGCAGACTTCTAGAACACAGCCCATTAGGAGGGGGTTATCATAATCTATATAAAAGCCAAAGCAGGGATTGCAACAGCCTCAGCAGCATACAGTGAAGGAAATAAGTATTTGATCCCTTGCTGATTTTGTAAGTTTGCCCACTGACAAAGACATGAACAGTCTATAATTTTAAGGGTAGGTTAATTTTAACATTGAGAGATAGAATCTATTTATATAATTGCCTTTTAATGTTTTCATTTCCTGTTCTGTCCAGATGTCACCGTATCCCAGAACTCCAAGCGGAAGAAGTTCACCGACCGCCATTTTGGGACACCCAAGTGATGGGTGTTTCAATATGGAAACTGCTGCTGGTACCAACCTAATGCGCGGTATCACCAGCGGAACATCATCGCACCACACACACAGACACACACACTCTATACACCGTACACACCACACACACACTCTATACGCCTTACCCACCACACACACACTCTATACGCCTTACCCACCACACACACACACTCACTCTCACCCTCACACTTTCACACTCTCGCCCTCACACTCTCACCCTCACACTGACACACACTCTCAAACTCATACACTCACACACTCACACTCACTCACACTTACACTCACACACTCACGCAGTCTCTTGCATGGTACGACCAGCGGAACACCATCGCACTGCGCCTGCGCAAAGTCCACGCAGGCACAGTGAATCATTCGGCTGTTCCTAGTGGCAGATGCACGACATGTCTACAGGCAGAGGAAGCCGGTCACATTAAAGGGGTTTTCCCATGAACAAAAGTTAATTTTAAAAATTGTCTGTGTCTGACCGTGTACGGAGCATACCACATCTCCTGGACAGGGGAGGAAGCAAAAGACAATACTGACATTACAGCAGGGGATCACAGAGGATTCATTTTGTGAGGCAAATTATTTCACTGACTATTTTTAAACAATATTTTACCTCAGAAAATCTATCCTCTGCGATCTCCTGCTATAATGTCAGTATTGTCTTTTGCTTCCTCCCCTGCCCAGGAGCTGTGGTATGTTCTGTACATGGTCAGGCACAGGGGTGAGAGAGACAGAGCACAGAGGGGAGACAGCTCAAATGGGACAACACATGAGGGGAGAACACAGCACAGGAAGGAGAGAGACAGCAGACAAGGGGGATATCACATGGAGTAGACAGGTCAAAGAAGAGAGCATAGATGGGAGAAGTCAGCACATGGGGAAAGAGAGAGTGGATAGGTGAGTGAGCACATGGGGAGGAGAGATTCTCAACGCTGCAAAGCCTGCCCCCATCGTGACATTACCACCCTCCCAATGCGACAGCATCGGGCCTCCATCTAATATCAAAAATAAAATCCAGGAAATCACATTGTATAAATTATATAAATTTATTTGCATTTTGCAATGTGAAATAAGTATTTGATCCCTCTGGCAAACAAGACTTAATACTTGGTGGCAAAACCCTTGTTGGCAAGCACAGCAGTCAGACGCTTTTTGTAGTTGATGATGAGGATTGCCCACATGTCAGGATGAATTTTGTCCTACTCCTCTTTGCAGATCATCTCTAAATCATTAAGATTTTGAGGCTGTCGCTTGGCAACTTGGAGCTTCAACTCCCTCTATAAGTTTTCTATGGGAGTAAGGTCTGGAGACTGGCTAGGCCACTCCATTACCTTAATGTGCTTTTTTTTGAGCCACTACTTTGTTGCCTTGGCTGTATGTTTTGGGTCATTTTCTTGCTGGAAGATCCAGTCACGACCCATTTTTAATGTCCTGGCGGAGGGAAGGAGGTTGTCACTCAGGATTTTACGGTACATAGCTCCATCCATTCTCCCATTGATGCGGTGAAGTAGTCCTGTGCCCTTAGCAGAGAAACACCCCGAAAACATAATGTTTCCACCTCCATGCTTTACAGTGGGGACAGTGTTCTTTTGGTCATATTAAGCATTTTTATTCCTAGAAACATGGAAAGTTGAATTAATGCCAAAGAGCTCAATTTTTTTCTCATCTGACCACAGGACTTACTCCCAATCACTCACAGAATCATCCTGGTGTTCATCGGCAAACTTCAGATCGGTCTGCACATGTGCCTTCTTGAGAAGGGGTACCTTGCGGGCACTACAGGACTTTAAACCTTTACAGCATAATTTGTTACCAATGGTTTTCTTGGTGACTGTGGTCCCAGCTGCCTTGAGATCATTAACAAGTTCCCCCCGTGTAGTTTAACGTAGATCTCTTGCTTTCCTTATGATCAAGGATACCCCATGAGGTGAGATTGTGCATGGTGCCCCATATCGATGTCGACTGACAGTCACTTTGTATTTCTTCCATTTTCTTACTATTGCACCAATAGTTGTCTCCTTCTCACCCAGTGTGTTACGTAAGGTTTTATAGCTCATTCCAGCTTTGTGCAGGTCTATAATCTTGTCCCTGACATCCTTAGAAAGCTCTTTGGTATTGCCCATGTTGTAGAGGTTAGAGTCTAACTGATTAATTGAGTCTGTAGACAGGAGTCAATTTATAAAGGTGACTATGTAAGACAGGTGTCTTTAACGCATGTAACGAGTTGATTAGGAGTGTCTAACTGGTCTGTTTTTATTAATGACCTTGTAGGGGGCATACAGAGTATTTTACAGAATATTTGCAGATGACACTTAACTCTGCAGGGTAATCAATACAGAGGAGGACAATTTTAAATTAGAGGAGGATTTATGTAAACTACTGTAGAAGCTTGGGCTGATAAATGGCAAATGAACTTTAATGGGGATAAATGTAAGATTATGCATTTGGGTAGAGCAAATAAGATGTATAATTATGTGCTTAATTGTAAAACACTTGGCAAAACTGTCACTGAAAAAGACCTGGGTGTATGGGTGGACGACAAACTCACATTTAGTGGCCAGTGTCAGGCAGCTGCTGCAAAGGCAAATAAAATAATGGGATGCATTAAAAGAGGCATAGATGCTCATGAGGAGAACATAATTTTACCTCTATATAAGTCACTAGTGCGACCACACTTAGAATACTGTGTACAGTTCTGGTCTCCGGTGTATAAGAAAGACATAGCTGAACTGGAGCGGGTGCAGAGAAGAGTGACCAAGGTTATTAGGGAACTAGGGGGTCTGCAATACCAAGACAGGTTATTACACTTGGGGTTATTTAGTTTGGAAAATTGAAGGCTTAGGGGTGATCTTATTACAATGTATAAATATATGCGGGGACAATACCAAGACCTTTCTAATGATCTTTTTACTCTTAGACCTGTGACGGGGACAAGGGGGCATCCTCTACGTCTGGAGGAAAGAAGGTTTAAGCATACTCACAGACGCGGATTCTTCACTGTAAGAGCAGTGAGACTATGGAACTCTCTGCCATATGATGTTGTAATGAGTGATTCCCTACTAAAATTTAAGAAGGGACTGGATGCCTTTCTTGAAAAGTATAATATTACAGGGTATATACACTAGTTTCCTTAATATTACGTTGATCCAGGGAGCTAGTCTGATTGCCGTATGTGGAGTCCTGAAGTAATTTTTTTCCCCAATGTGAAGTTTAAAGGTTTGCCACATGGGTTTTTTTTGCCTTCCTCTGGATCAACTTGTCTGTGAATAATACAGATAATAAATTAATAAGGGGAGAAACAGATAAATAGGAGCGGGACCAGCAACAGCACTGCCAGACTCGGTGTGATTGATCAGTAATATGGTGTAGTTGGCATTTGTCCTGCTGCATTTGAATTGCAATTACACATTTTTTTCTTCTAGCTTAATCCTCTAGAAAGTGGAAGCAGGTCAGCACGATAGTTTTTACTGAGCAAAAAAAATCTGTAATTACTGTTAGTTAGTGTACTTGCTTGTTACAAGTGATTGTACAGAGTTTTTGAATACCTTGTGCAATTTTTCTTATCAAAGGGAGAATAACTGTTTTTTACAAATACAAAATAAGTTTCTCAAAATCCAATTTAACTGCAACAGTCTGCCTCACAAAGTGTGCTTGTCACAAGCAATTGTTTTCGCATATCTTTTTTACTAGCCATATTTTACATATTTATTGAAAATAGTGCTACATATATTGTCTCCTGCAAATATAAGCCTCTTGATGCAGCCTCAAATGTTTGTTCTATATATGGTGTCCCTAAAATATTTTTTTAATATGCAGCAGTGCCCCTGAACGTATGAATGCTATCTAGCCACAGCCCCTTCTGAAAATATTTATGGAGCACATAGCACACTGAAAAATTGTGTGACATTCAAGCTGCCACTGGATACCTGATTGCCTTATGTATTCTTTCCTGAATACAGTAGTGCCATTCATCGTGAACCCAACAAATATAAATGTCACACACTGTACCTTTTAAAATATTTGTGCCACGAATAGTGTGCTGAAAAGAGTGTCATCTATAGGGCCTTCTATAAACAATAATTCTATAGATTGTGTGCCTAGTGCCTCTTGAAAGTAGAGTGCCACTTTTTAGTGCCATCAATAAAAATTAATGACATACACTATGCCCCTGAAAATACTTGTGCCTCCTGTAGAATTCCCTGAAAATAAGAGTGCTCATAATTTCTACTGGCAAACCATACTTACCAGTCCACACCTTCATGCCTTCATTTACTGAAGCCTGGTCTCTTCTGGTTTGAAAAATGGTCCGAGTTTCACCAGTGATCAGAGTTTAATTAATGTGTCAGTTTTTATCATCAGAGCTTGGTCATCAGTTTTTCTCTGATGTAAAAAATACTGGTGGTGGTTTCTCAACCTTGTCATATCGAATGGTCCTTGAAAAGTGGACAATGCTGAGTGCTGTCCAATTTCTACACAGACCCATAGACTTCCACTGGTGAGATTAATCCGAGACTTGGGACAAAATCGGCCAGTCTCCTCCATTATTTTGTGACGCAGACCCATAGACTACAATAGGTAGGAGTTAGTGATGAGTGAGTATGCTCATTACTCGAGATTTCCGAGCATGCTTGGGTGTCCTCCGAGTAGTTTGTGTCGCCGCAGCTGCATGATTTGTGGCTGCTAGACAGCCTGAATGCACTTGGGAATTTCCTAACAAACAGGCATTCCCCACATGTATTCAGGCTGTCTAGCAGCCCCAAATCATGCAGCTGCGGCGACACTAACTAAATCTCCGAGCACGCCAAAATACTCGGAGGACACCCGAGCATGCTCGTGAAATCTTGGGCAACGAGTATACTCGCTCATCATTAGTAGGAGTTCTATCCGTGATCTCATACTTGAAATAATGACATCTGAATGAGGTCAAATAAATTGTAATGAAGTACGTTTCATACTATTGTATCCACTGAAGTTCAGGGAGGGAGGGAATATACAGAAGCATCATACAGAGATGTTGTGTTTTTCTGTGTCGAATGAATGAGATCTAATCTCTGCAAGTAAAGTATGTATAAAACGGATAGCGCTGTAGCCATTCCAGCAGATTAAATAACAGCACATTTCTAAAGCACACTATTGTAATATTTAACTAAGATTACAAAATAAATAAGAATATATTGGCAAGTATATCAGTCATATACAGTAGAAGATGGCATCAAAAAATCACTACCAGAGTAATATATCAGCTAAGTAACAGTAAGAAGATCCTACTTGTCCCACACACAGGCAATCTACATTTATGGACCACCCACAGAGACCACAGACACAGTACTTAGAACATTTAGGACAATGGAGAGGGATATGTTTTCTCTGAACTTACATTACCTGTACAATAATCTGACGATCATATTTCTGAAAGTGAAAATGCTAAGTGCACAGTATATACCGGATGAACATGGCATATTGTGCAAAAATATGACGTGCTGATGAACAATGTACAAATTAATGTGATGCAAATCAAAATAAAAAATCTGGGAAAATGACAGTAGGAAATAAAGAAACAATAACTAGCACCAACCTCTATCATGTGCAATAAATGGTTCATTTTTCGAAAACCTTAAACCACGCAGTGCTTGTACTATAAGCAGTGCCATTGTATGTACATTTACAAGAAGATCTATACTAACAATAAACGTAGGAATAATAGACCTGCATTTGTCCAGAAGGTCATTATGTGTTGATGACGGCCACATACGAAGCGTTGAGGGATGATTTCATTTTTGCTTATGCTGTAAAAACAGACATGTATCAGTACACCTGCATTGTTTGGAGTTGCTTAAAGTCAGGTAATTCCTTGATTGATAGGTAATAATTGACAATGGAAAGGATGCAGGCCCCATTCAGCACAGTATGAGCCGGTAAGCTGCTAATAGTGAAGGACTTACTATCGGGGCAGCCTGTTCTTGCTACATAAAATCCCCAGATTTGCCACAGGGATATAGTTTAAACTAAAGACTTTGACAATTAGCTCCAGAAGTCCGAGCAGTGACTAAAGGGGACCGTCTCGTTATACTGTGCCTGACACCTACTCTCTGTATCGGTCGGTCCTAAGAGCAAAATTTCTTTGAAACCTGACCAGAAGTTCACTAAAAGACAATAAAAGCCTTTCAAAATAGTTCTTATAAAAACTTAAAAAAAAAGGGACAGCAATTTCCCAACAGTGATCCTTTTCGTTTCTGGATAGGATCAATAGCGGAACTGTATTGATTCATTTTTTGAGGTGCAAAAAACACAACCGAAGAAACTCAACTGGTGAAATTCAGGAGATTGAAAAGAGCAATGAGACTAAAATGATAAGAAAAGCATGTAAGTCAACAAAGGCAACGCTGCTAACAATGCAGAACCTCGACAAACAGTGATGCGTGATGCCCTGCTGGGTTCCTCCAGGATTAGGACCCACGACATACTTTATCTGACGATAGATGGAGGTAAAATCGTATTAGTGAATATTAGACTACAGAACAAGAACAATGCTTACTTTATTACTGGGTCTATGGAAATGGCTAAGTTCTAAAATAAGAAATACTTCTGATTCAGCCACTACTATCACTATATTATAACTAAGAGAAGATGAGAATGTTGAGGAATATAAAGGTACATTGTGTGTGTGTATATATATATATTATATACTGTATATATATATACAATATATATATAAATTGCATATATATATATATATACACATAACTATATATATATACACATCTATATATATGTACTGTATATATATATATATATATATATATATATACACATGCGAACATCAACTAATATGACATTTATTTAGCATTTAACCGGTAGTAATCATTTGCAATTTAATATAAATTATTTCAAATCCTACCTTTGCTTTCTGGAAAAAGTGCTACACTATATACAGTGCATACTGTACAATGATGTAACATTCTTTTACCAGTTTTCATATATATTTTAAAATTTTAATATTTTAATACATTTTCAAATTTAGAGATTCAATGAACGAATTTTTGTAATAACTAGATATAAAACAGCTACAAAATATACAGCACACAGTATTCACATGAAGCTTTGCGCATATTAGGAATTATGTGTAAAAAAAAATGTAAATATTCCATATACCGGTACATGCATGCTGCATATGCAACTCCTCAAAACTACTACATGCTAACCTACTACAAATGTATACAATTCCTATTACAAGCAAAAGGGATGTTTTACGGCAATAAAATAAAGATTGCAAATATTTATGTACATAAAATCTTTTTTATTGTTTCTTTATGTCAAATTGCAATAATGCAGACAAAAATTATACTAATTAATATTGCTAGTAATAAACAATAAGAAGTAATATTCCTAAAATGCACATTTTTCCTATACTAATGAATTGAGATGTGTTCTGAAAATATAATTGTATGAAGAATAATATGTTAGAGACTGGCAATTCTAATGGATTACTGAAAATAAAAAAAAAAAAACATTTACCAGTAATGTATGTAAAGTTGCACTATAAAATTCTAAGATGCAAAGATTCTGAGCATTTCTTGCTAGTACTGGTAAATGCTATGGTCCATATGCTAATATTTTACCAGAACCACTTTATTGTTCTAAGCCATCTATTAACTCAGACTTGTATACTCTGGCCAAATATTGACTCAAGAAATGCCTTCATCTTCCTGATCCTGACGTGTACCAACTACTAGCGTGCACTATTAAGTTAATGGAGAGGTGGAAATGATCATATTTATGATAGTATTTTACAAGGGAGCTATAAACTGCTGCTTTTAAATTCATTCATAGCTGCAGAAGCGTGTGTGTGTATGCTGTATATATGTATATACAGTATAAGCAAGCTGAAAATCAAGTGATCTCTAAAAGGCCTAAAGTTAAAAGATGACACATTTCCTTTGTATTTTAGGCACAACAAAACTGTCATTTTTTACATTTTAAAAATTACAAAAAGGAAAATGGGCTGATGCAAAAGTTTGTGTACCCTTGGAGATTTATGTGCTCAGATAACTTTGATGAAGATTTCAGACCTTAATTAGCCTGTTATGGTTATGAATTGTTCACTATCATCCTTAGGAAAGGACAGGTGACGCAAATTTCCCAGTTTTGTAAAAACCCAGCCTCCTCTAACCTTGTGCCAAAAAAACAGTAGCCATGGTTTCATCTAAGAAGCTGCATAGCAGTATGAAAATAAAAACGTTGGAAGCCCACAAAGCAGGAAAAGGCGTATTCACCTTTCCTCAGTTTTGAAAAGTTATTAAGAAATGGCAGTTAAAAGGAACGGTGGAAGTCAAGATAAGGTCTGGAAGACCAAGCAAAGTTTCTGTGAGAGCTGCTTGTAGGATTGCTAGAGAGGCAAATCAGAACCCCCACTTGATGGCAAAAGACCTTTAGAAAGATTTAGCAGAGTCTGAAGTTGTGGTACATTGTTGTACTTTTCATAGACACCAAATATGGCCTTCATGGTAGAGTCATCAGAAGAAAACCTCTCCTGCATCCGCACCATAAAATTCAGCATCAGAAGTATGTAAAAGAAAATCTAAACAAACCAGATGCATTTTGGAACCAAGTTATGTAGACCAAGTTATGTGGAGGTTAAAATAGAACTCTTTGGCCACAATGATCAAAGGAATGTGTGAGGAAAAAAGGGCACAGAATTTCAGGGAAAGATCTCACCTACCATTAAGCCTGGGGGTGGATCAATCATGCTATGGGGCTGTGTTGCAGCCAATGGCATGGGAAACATTTCACACGTAGAGGGAAGAATGGATTCAATGAAAGTTCATCACATTTTTTATGCAAACATAACACCAGCTGTAAGAAAACTGAAGTTGAAAGATGATGGCTTCTACAAATGGGTAATGAAACTAAACACAAGTAGAAAACCACAATAGACTACCTCAAAAGGCACAAGCTGAAGGTTTTAGAATGGCCCTCACATTTCCCTGATCTGAACATCATTGAAAACCTGTTGCTAAACCTCAAAATAGCAGAGGATGCAAGACCCAGGAATCTCACAGAACTGGAAGAATTTTTCAAGGAAGAATGGATGAAAATCCCTCAAACAACAACTGAAAGACTCTTGTCTGGCTACAAATGCATTTGCAAAAGGGGGTGCTACTAGGTATTAACCAGGTAGGGTGCCCAAACCTTTGCATTGTCCCATTTGCCTTTTTGTAATTTTTAAACTGTAGAGGATGACAATATTTTTTTGCCTAAAATACAAAGGAAATGTGTCAGCTTTGACTTTAGGCCTTTCAGAAATCTTTTCATCTTCAACTTGCTTAACAATAATTTTGACCAGGGGTGCCCAAACCTTTACATGCCACTGTATGTGTGTATGTATGTATATGTATATATGTATATGTGTGTATGTGTGTATATATATATACACACACAGTATATATATACATATACACAGTACATACACATATATAAATATATATGTATATCTATATATAAATATATACTGTATATATAGATAGATATACATATACACACACATATATAAATCAATATATATGTATACAAACATACACACGAATATATATACACACACATAAAAACTATATATGTAAGTACAGTATACATACACACATATAAATCTGTATATATAAAAATATATATACACATACACAAATATATATATATATATATATATATATATATATATATATTCAAGCACACACATATTTATCCAAATACAACAATTTGATGTATGTTGCTTCCTACAATTGTGTATAATACTTGCAGTATTGTTGAGCTTGCATTTCTCATTTTTCGCAGTGTTATGTCTCAGAATGAACAAGAAAGAGTTAAACGTCTGCAAGGTGGGTGGCAGATGTAAGGGATTGGGAGCTTTTATTTTGTCACTTCAGGCAGGCTGGGAATCTCCAGGTGTGTTTTTAGGGGGAGGGACTCTTATTGTGACAGTCAGGTATACAGCAGGCTTTACAGGTTCCCGGTATAGACTGCACCACTATTTAAGGCTGCGCTGTAAGTGGAAGCTAGACAGTACAGCTGATGTCTTCTGTGGAAGAACAGACTGGACCTTGGCAATAAGGTAAGGTGCACACGAGACACAGCATTTGGTCACGATAAATCTACATATGAAATTAGTTGTACTATACATAGTTGTTCTCATATCTGTAATTCTTATCCTCTAACTCTCACACGTCATCATATAATTATCATGCTAGGTTATCACTGTTTCGATCACTCTAAAATAACAATACAAAACAGAATGTAGTAGTGAAACTATTAGCTATAACAATAGACACGCTGCAGAGACTAGTGGCCATAGGGTTAGTATTAGAGTTATTAGCATTTTTGTAAGGTCAGTGTTACTAGTGGCAATAACAATAGAACACTTGTCTATCATTTATTGAAATGACTATGATTTCATGAAAATTGTCACTGCTGATGAAAAGAACAATAAACTTTACATGTATAGTATAAATATTTTATGCACATTTTTAGATTTGTAATGGCCATCTTGCCTAAAGTCTGTGTTTGCCATATGTATTTTTGACATACTGTTTTGTTTCTGTTCTACAGGTTTGGTAAAAGCACAAGTTTGCTAAAAAGTACATGAAGAAGGGATTTCAAAGACTCTTCCTTTTGAAACCATTTGATCTCTGCTCCCAACTTATAGATTTACCTTTTTATATGCCTTTTTGGGCTGCATGGTGACTCAATTGCTGTACTTTAGGTATATGCATTTTTTCCCCTGGAATTTTACAACAAGGAACCTGTATGAACTAATTCTCTATTTGTGTGAATCCTGGTAGAAGGAAACGGGATTTTCCTGCCTGATAAGTATAAGGAATCTTCATACTAAGATGACAGCTGAGAGTCAACAGTCCCCTACTAGAGCTACTGGAGCAGGCACCAACCTACAACAATCAAGTAACTTTTCTATGCCAGTTGTAAAGGTGGAGAAGGAGCCTGTACCTGAAGCAAGTATGTCTAGTGGGCCTTCTGAAGCGGAAGACACACCTAAAGGAAGAAGGAGGAAAAGACCTTTGCAGAGGGGTAAACCACCCTACAGTTACATTGCTCTCATAGCAATGGCCATTGCTCATTCTTCTGACAGAAA
Source organism: Dendrobates tinctorius (assembly GCF_039654945.1). Lineage (NCBI taxonomy): Eukaryota > Metazoa > Chordata > Amphibia > Anura > Dendrobatidae > Dendrobates > Dendrobates tinctorius. Next base: position 23,732,066 of record NW_027361827.1, on the reverse strand, counting down.
GCTTACGTTGGGGGGCATCTACAAGTTCATTATGGAAAGGTTTCCATTTTATAGGGACAACTCTAAAAAGTGGCAAAACTCCATCAGACATAACCTTACCCTCAATGACTGCTTCATCAAAATCCCTAGGGAGCCAGGAAGGCCTGGAAAAGGCAACTACTGGGCCTTGGACCCTAACGCTGAAGATATGTTTGACAGTGGAAGCTTCCTTAGAAGAAGGAAGAGATTCAAAAGGACTGATCTCACCACATATCCTGCTTACATACACGATAGTAGTATGTTCCCATCTTTGCAAGTGAGTAGGCCATCTTATCCTAACTCTGTGTATTCCAATATGGCAATGAGCCCCACTTATAGTCAACAGATCACCCCTCATTCCTCTGTCTACTACCCTTCTACTTCTCCTGTCTTTGGCTCTGGCCAGTCTAGGGTGTTCAGCATCAATACACTTATAGGGCATTCCAGTGGCACAGAGCATACCCAGCAAGCAAGCAGATCCATGAGTCCAGAGGTCAACTCTCCTAATACCAGCTCTTGCAATTACACTGGTACAAGTTATAACAACCAAGCGGGAGCAAGTGGCATGCTACAAAGACCTGCTAACCCCATGCCGTATTCCTATCCCGTTCCCAACAGCCACCTACAAGTCAATCAAAGTTCTTATTCACATGGTAACACACAGCTGTTCGGCACATCCAGCAGATTAGCCATGCCCACATCTCCAGTAATGAACAGCGATAGCATGGACTTCTATGGTAGGATGTCTCCAGGACAATACACCTCATTGACTGCATACAACAGTAACGGACAGCTAACCAGCACTAATGCCTACCTGCGACATGCAACTTACTCTGGGAACATGGACAGGTTTGTGCCTGCTGTTTAATGTATCACATTGCAGGGTTAATGCTGCAAATACAAGTACATATCTGTCATTGATATTAGCGTATGCTGCGACATCTTTTACTGATCGCCTTTAATTGCGCTACGAGAACATAAAAGACAGTGATTGATATTAAAACAGGACTGTGCCAATGACCTTGAGATGGACTAACAGATGTAATATCCATCATCATTTTATTTTTCCCTATGGGATGAACATAAAATCCAATATTTTTTATTGTGTATTAATTAAATGATATGATACCTGCCTTTTGTACTGCCGTAGGGTCATGACCGCATTTTTAAAATAATAACTCTTAAAGTAACTTTATGGACATAGTATGAAAGAATGGTAACAAGCTGGAGCAGACATAGTTGGAAACACTGCACTTATGTTTGGGGATGTGGGTCTTACATTTGTCTAAATCATTTTATACTGTTTTTATTGTAAATAAAATAAAATGAAAATTATTGTATAAGACTGTCAAGGTTGAATGTTATCTTATGTGCCTTTAGTTGCTTATTGACCGGTTCTATATAACACATTATTTAGGCCATCACCATACTATACTTTCATATTTTAATTAATCAACATTAGTTTTATAAAATATTCTATATTATAAAATAGGAAACATTATGATCCTATACATTGATATGTTACATACATTTTGGAGTCCATAATTTAAGTTATAATGGTAATTATGGGATGTCTGACTTCATGAGAATTCTTCTTAACAAGCATTTACTTCAAGCTAAAGTACCATATGTCCAATCCAATACATTAAATAAAAATCAATAAGTCAATTAGTTGTTCACGTAACTAACGAAGAATTATCTATAAGCTGAATTAGCATAAAACATAATAGTATTTATATGTTTAGATTATAATACTTCTATCAATGTTCTCATTCCGCTTTTCTTTTTCTATTACTTTAATGCCTTCAAAATTGACCCGAGGAAAAACTAAATTATACTCAAAATGAGCTAAATGTTTGTAAAAAAAATGATAGTAAAATAAATTCATGCTACATAAAAGGGATATTAAATGACGTAGACTCCTATGTTTTACATAGGCGGTGTAAATATTTTGTAGTAAAAAAAAATGAGTCATGGAGGCATTGCATTAATACCTATTGCCTTTATCATAACATACAGTATCTCTAAAAAAAATTGTACATATTTGATATATTTTGCCGATGTCTAAATGCAAATATATGATCATAACTTAAATAACGATTCACAACGAGGAATATCGGGAGTGAATTACCATCCATATCCATCTATCTGTAATTCGGCATACAGCAAGAATGCTCTGTTCGCACCAAAATATACAAAGACTTTAAGGCTGCATTTACACTGGTCAATTGAGGCCGATAAATGACCACCGACTAGGTAACTGCAATCTGACTGGCAGTCAGTTAATAGTCTGTTTACACAAGCCGACCACCCTTCCGCGCGGGGAGTAGAATATCGTTTTTCTCGGCAACATACGTCCTGTTCACACAGGACAAGGAGCTGATGAGAACGATGATTGTTTAAGCAAGCTTGAAAATCATCTCACCGGACGAACAAGCTTTTTGTGCATTTATTGGGTGATTGGTAGCCTGTTTAAATAGGCCGACGGTTAGGAACAGTGCGTTTCTAGGAATGCTTGATCCTAATTAGAGTAAATGCTACAGGGCTGGAGATGCAGATTGTGTGATGGTGCCAACTGATACATTGTGAAAGGACACAGCTGAATGAATAGAACAGAAATATCATAGAAAACTTTATAAAGTCATATTGGTAAATCTAGAAATTGCTAGAAAAAAGTTCAAATGACAGAAAATGTCTGTTTTGTCAAGCAAAAGAATACATGAGTGTTACAAATGGTTACATTTGGGGCATTGACATAGGGTCTAGCATAGTGACAGCTAATGCTTACATTTAATCATTTTCTGGTTCCACAATTTAATAAAAATACAATATAGTAAAAACAGATTTCATCTTCTGGGTTCTGGGGATTTTTTTGCACTTCACACAAATGGAAAAAAGCTGATAGGAAAGTGTAAGAAATTTTGTAAAAACCCGTAATAAGTCCGACAGGGGATGACATAACAAATGTGCAACCAGTGCGGCTGCACAATGACCCAGCAGGAGACACAACCCAAGGCCACAAAAGAAGCCTCTGAAGTTGATGTCTGCTTTTGCCAACAATGGTCAGATGTCTGGATCTGACATTGCTTTCTGAGATCTTTCGTATCTGTAAAGTGGCACCACCTAATAAATTAGTGGCAGTTTTAAGTTCTGCTCTTTCTGATTTGTTCAGCCATGATGGAAAAATTAGATTGACCCTTAATAAATATGGTCTTCCGCAAGTAAAGTGGTGTGTATATGTTTCAGCTTCTGTGCTCAATTTTACTAAAGGCACCTGACAATTATTAGAATAGATTCTAAAAGTGTAAAATGATGCTAATTATATTTTCTCAACATATATATATATATATATATATATATATTTCCCTTTGGTGAGCGCCTCCTTATTGCGAGAAAATTTTGAGAGCTATTTTTCAGTTCACAGTGTTAACGTGACATGAAGTAGATTTTCTATTTTTTTATCAATCATGATATATGGACGCCTTTGTAAATTAAGTATGAATATTTAATAAATCCAGATATATTTTTCATGTGTTTGGTGTGCACAACTTTTGGTATTGTTTTTTCTCCGGTATCAGTTCTTGTAAAAATGCTGGTGTGCCACCCTGCTCTTATTTTCTTGGCTGTGCATATGTGTTTTTGTGTTTACATGAATTGCGACATCGCATCTAATAATTTCATATGGTGTCGCATTGCAACCTGAAACCAACCGTGACATTGACAAATATTGCAAATATTTCCAAATGAAAAACATGGACAGAACATGTATGTTAAAAAACTATATATATATACACATACATATATATATACTGTATATACACACATGTATCTAAAATGAAAAACATCTAGCATATATATATATATTTATGTCTAAATAATATGTCATTGTCTATATATGTATACAATACATGCAAACACATGTAGCTCTATAAATATTTTAAAATTTAAGATACATTTAGAAATGTCTAATTTTAGTATAAACATTTTGTTATAATTTTTTTTAGTAAGAAAATTCAATGAATAGTAATACAAAAGTGTATAACCTATAAATGTAGAGGACATCACATGCATCATAAGTGTGAGTATATGTATCGAGCTCAGGAGCTAAGCCCATTCCATAGTACACAGGTGCCTGCTGTGTTATACAGCCGCCACTTCCTTATAACATCGACATAATGTAGCTCCAATTGCTTCTGTTAAAAGGTGAATTCCGGTAAAATAAAAAAATGGTGTGAATTAGCAAGCCTAGATCTCTATGTGTAAAGTGGAAGGGCAGTTTAGGCTTACAAAGCAAAGTCGGAGTAGACTGACATGTAGCAAGACTTTCCCATGCCCCCTGGTCTCAAACTGAATGGAAGGAAATGTTATCAGAGCGATGGCTATTACTAGAAGCCTGGAGCAGGCCTCACTCCCTTATCTCCAATGTAATGTCCCCAAAGGCATATGGAGGAATAAGGAGCAGCTCCAGCTTCACACTAAGTAGCATATATTATGATGACTGGAAGCAGCGCTATGGATGTTAGCTTTATAGTTATGAAGGTATTTCCATGTGTTTTTTATGTACCCTCAGTTCCCCTTTAAAGTGAACCTGCCAGCAGGATTGTGCAGTTTGAAAAAACAACATTCACATTAAGTAGGCAGGCATTTGTGCTGTATTGGATGATACGCATATTTTCTTTGTATTTACACATATACCGTAGTTTTGTCTAAGATTTTTTTTTTTTTTAGACAAAATGGCACTGGCGGCCGCACTTGCACAGTAGCATCTTTCAGGTTCCGTTAGATGCTACTGAGCAGGCGCCAGCACCATTTTGTTCAGAAAAAAATGTTCTTCATATTTATATCTTCTGAGGTACGCACTTTACCTGATATACCATTCATACGTTTCACTATACCTTTCCTAATACTTGTACATTTCCTATTAAATTGGAACCAAACTTGTGGAAGCTTTAGAGGTAGAGATCAGGCAAAATTCACATTTTTGCGGTTTTTACCAGGAAATTTAATTAGCGCAGAAGTTATTCTATGTGAATTTAATGTCCCTGATTATGTTCTGAGTCTCTCTTCAGACCCCACAGCACAATAAATGTAATATGTAAAAAATAGGAGGGATCATTATACTCACCCTCCAGCCCCTCCACTACTCATCTTCATCTGATTGATCCTCAACGCATCTTCTAATCCCTCAATACTAGTGCTGCAATCTTTGGTCCTATCACACGCTGCCAGGAGGTCAACGACATCATGACATCATGATGTGCACCATGACATTCCGTGGGCGTGTACAAAACCGTCCTGGGCACCATGACACGCAGGATTCTGGCACATGCGAGAAGCCCAAAGATTCCATCATAAGCAGTGAGGATCAGAAGATGAGCCAAGGACTGGACAGGTGGCAGAAAGTAATGGGGGGAGCCACAGAATAGAGCGAGGGGAGTGTGACGCTAGTCACTACTCACGGACAGACCATGAGGCAGAGAAGTCAGATGTTCCGGGGTCAGTACCAAGATACCACATAGAAAATCAAGGGGAATGACAAGCACAGAAGTCAGATCACAGTCTGGAGTCAAAATACCAGGAGATAGAGGATCAAAGCAAAAGGACATGATGAAGGGATAGTCAGAACACGGTCCAAAGGATCAGGCAGCAGAAGATAGAACCCAGCACAGCAAAATCAGGCAAACACTCAACAGGAAGCACAAACTACAACTGGCAGGGGTCAGAGGCAAACAGCTCCGTTAAGTAGCTATGCAATCTTCAGAACTGAGCATACCTGGAGAAAGCACAGAACCTCCCAGTCACAGATTGGATGCCCAAGCTGTCAATCAAAGTACTGACACCTCAGCACACACATCACAAAATTGGATGGCCGAGCTGTCAATCTAAACACCAACATCTCAGCATGACCCAGATTCCAAAAGGTAGCAAAACAGTCACTCTGACACATCTCCACCAGAACCTGCTCCTGCAAATTCTTCTTCTGTCACCAGGCACCGCTGTATTCACTTTGGGCGGCAGACCCTGTCCAGCCACTTAGGTTAGATTGGCTGGGACCTATATTGCCATCCAGTCTGGCAGTATGGGTGTGTGTGCCGTCCAGCTGAGGTTATCAGCTTCCTGCTCCAGCCAATTGGATAGTTCCTCACCCTTCTAAGGCTTCTAGCTTGCTTCTGACTTTTCTTATGGATCCTGATTTTGTCCTTGATGTGACCTCTCGACTCTGAACGTGCTTGACAACCATTCCTACCTCTGGACATCAGACTTTCTATGGTAGCATTCCACTGATTGCAAAACCAGATCCCTGTACAGGGGTTAAATAGTATCGATATTGGGATTTCTATGGATTTTGCCAGAATGAGTGGCTTGTGCCAAGTCTGTCCTAGGCAACCTTTTGAGCCTGAGACCTCAGGTAGATGTTACACACTCAATGAGCGGAGGAATCATGACAGTGAGGATAACCATTTTTCTTCATTTTTTAATCCTTTTGATGGCCCACTGAGCTTAAGGAAAATGGTGGCCAGCAGCCGCTATATTGTCAAATCTGTGCGGACGCAAATTACAAACAAATCTGGATTTTGGTGATCCACTTAAATTTATTTGCTCATCTCTATTTAGAAGTCATAATAATGATAGGGTCCCTGTCCAAAATTAACATTAAATGTCATTAATTTGTACCTAAACACCTGTCTTAAAATTCCAATATTGTTGGGGATGTTTGATTACAAACTAAAAATATACAAGATTGCCCAACGATTAGTAGGCCACCTAGGAAGCTGTGGGGCATGTTTTTTTGTAACTAGCATAACATATTTGAGGGCAAATATATCAATGTCCTGGGAAAGATAGTAGCTACTATGGGACATCCAGTTTTTTTTAACTCTATGTATTTTTAACTAACATAGGACACATTAGCATTATCCCTTCCAAACCCCAGACCACCAGGGAAGTCACTACTAACTCATTCATTCGTTTAGCCCTCCAATGATGTCACTATGAACCTTTTTATCACTATAGATGAAAATTAACTCTAAAATGACCAAATATTATGTAGCAATGTATGGTGGCATTATTTGGGGCTTTAGGGTACGTGCACACATTAACCCCTTCACGCCACAGCCCATTTTTGCTTTTGCATTTCTGTTTTTCGCTCCTCTTCTTCCCAGAGCCATCACTTTTTTATTTTTCCATCAAAATGGCCATGTGAGGGCTTGTTTTTAGCGGGATGAGTTTGTGTACTCAAAATAGGGAAAAAAATTCCAAGTAAGGTGAAATAGCAAAAAAGTGCAATCCCACATTTGTTTTTTTGTTTTTTTTCACCATATTCACTAAATGCTAAAACTGACCAGCCATTGAGATTTTCCAGGTCATTATGAGTTCATAGACACCAAACATGTCTAGGTTCCTTTTTATCTAAATGGTGAAAAATAAATCCAAACTTTGTTAAAAAAAATAAAAAGTTGTGCCATTTTCCAATACCCGTAGCATCTCAATTTTTCGTGATCTGGGATTGGGTGAGGGCTTATTTTTTGTGCTGACATTTTTAATTACACCATTTTCATGCAGATACGATCTTTTGATCACCAGTTTTTGCATTTTAATGCAATGTCGCGGCGACCAAAAAAACATAATTCTGGCATTTTGACTTTTCTTCTCGCTATGCCATTTAGCGATCAGGTTAATCTTTTTTTTATTGATAGATCGGGCGATTCTGAAGTTGGCGATGCCACATATGTGTATGCTTGATTTTTTTATTGTTTTATTTTGAATGGGGCAAAAGGGGGGTAATTTAAACTTTTATATTTTTTATTTTTTTTATATTTTTAAAAACTTTTTTTTTTACTGTTGGCATGCTTCAATAGTTTCCATGGGAGACTAGAAGCTGCCATAACCCGATCGGCTCTGCTACATACAGGCAGATCGCCTATATGTAGCTGAATTACTAACTTGCAAGCTGGCAGTGACAACCAAAGAGGTCTCCAGGAGACCCACCGGTGACCTGTGATCACGTGACAGGGGTCACTGGTGGGCGGATTTCCGGCCCGATGGCCGGAAGCGCACGTTAAATGCCGCTGTCAAGAGTTTGACAGCGGCATTTAACGGGTTAATAGCCGCAGGTGGATCGCTATTGTGGGCACAACTGACATGTCCCGGGAAAGATGTGGGCTCACCTCTGGAGCCCACATCAAAGGAAGAGAAGCGACATGCGCTGTTACTGGTACGGCGCATGTCGCAAAGTGGTTAAGGATTTGTTGTTGACATTTCTGAATCAAAAATGTGTATCTTGGCAGGAAAAGTGTTGCATAAAAATGTGCGTTTTTTTAAGTGTGTTTTCAATGCATTTTTTCCCAGTCATTAGAATGGATGCAAAATGCTGAAAGAATCAACATGCTGCAGATTTGAAACCGATTCAAATCTGCAAGAAAGAAATATGCAGCATGCGCATGAGACTTCAGGGACCTCATTCACTTTGGTGGGACAGTAAAAAGCTGCCTTTTTTCGTGTGCACATATCCTTATTTCCGATATTATTTGGATACCATATATCATCATTTAAAAAATTACTTGATGGTACTATACTTGGACAACATTTTTGCGTTATTTCGCATCATTATGTGAGTACTGTCAGCTACTATTAAATGAGCACTACACTTATCAGACTGTTATTAGAATACTTTATGGGGCACTATATTTACTTTGTTGGACAATTGCTTAACCTGAACATATATTTGCTTAACCTGAACATGGTGTCATAATTTAACACCATGTAAGACCGCTTTCACACGTCAGTGTCTCCAGTACATGTGGTGACGGTTTTCTCACGTACCAGAGACACTGACAGACGTAGCCTCATTCAAATGAATGGGTCTGTGTACATGTCAGCGTGATTTCACGGACCGTGTGCTCGTGTGCAAAACACGCTGACATGTCCGTTTTTGAGCGACAAAACGGATTACACGGACCCATACAAGTCAATGGGTCCATGTAAACACTACTGCACATGCATGGCGTCCATGTGGCGTCCGTGTGCCGTCTGTGTGCGTTTTAAAAGTTACGGGGTTAACATTGAAACAAATTGCTTCAATACACGGACACGGACACACAGACAACATACTGACAGCACACGGATCACACATGGATGGTACACACGGACAGCACACGGATGCCACACGAATGTGACAAACTGATATCTCCGGTACCGTTTTTTCAGGTACCGGAGATATCAGGACGTGTGCAACTGTCCTAAGAGTAATTTATCACCAAATACCTATACATGTGTGTTACATATGTTGACTTAAAATGGCAAGTAAAACTGGTAAAAATGGCTGACAGGTTCTCAGATCCATCAAAAAAAATAATTAATACAGAAATCTAAAGTCTCACAAGTTCAGTGTTTCGGTTCTGTGTGCCTTGGCTATAGGTAACATTGCACATTAATAGTGAACCTTTTATTCAGCAATGCATAGCTACTGCTGTCATACAGCAATGGAGCGGAGGATGAGTGAGAACAATAGTGAGGAGGAAGCAGTAAATTTTCTCCATTAAAGCAGCAATCAATCAACAGACTAATAGATTTCACTAGTCATTAACAAGTTAACTACAAGTCTAATCTGAGCAATCGAAAAAGATCATGTTTCATGGAGGAATCAGAAATCTGCCTTCTATTATCTGGCCAGACGAGACACTGTTTGTCTTAGATCACTTTTCATTTGGATAACTAGAGGCACCTGGAAGAAAGTCTGTGAAGAATGGATTCAGGGATTTCACCAATATTTTATTGATTTCGATATTAAAAAAAACCTCAACTTGATTTATTCTCAGATTGAAACTGCAATTTCCTGAAAAAGTATAGACTTTAGAGTGGTTATCCAGCCATTATTGAAGACCTACACTTAAGAAAACACCGGCTTCACACTTGCATTTGGCTGGCCTACGTATGGCTGCGTACTTCTTCCCTGGGATCTGACACTATACAGTGATGTCCCACACTGGGATAAAGTAATAAAGTAAAAAAAAAAAAAACACAAGTGTAAAAATAATTTTTTTACAATTCCTAAATAAATAGAAAAAAAATATTCCCTAATAAATTCTTTTTTTGTGAAAAAATTAAAAAAAAACAAACAATAAAAGTGCACAGATTTAGTATCGCCACGTCTGTAACGACCCGCCCTATAAAAGTGTCCCACTAGTTAACCCCTTTAGTGAACCCCTTCAAAAAAGAAAAAAAAGGGAAAAAACAAAGCTTTATCATCATACCAAAAAGGTGCAATAACATGCGAACAAAAAGACAAATATAAATAAACATGGTACCGCTGAAAACGTCTTCTTGTCCCGCAAAAAACATGCTGCCATACAGTGTCATTAGCGAAAAAATAAAAACGTTATAGCTCGCAGAATAAAGCGATGCAAAAATAATTATTTTTTCATATAAAGTAGTATTTATTGTATAAAAGCGCCAAAACATAAAAGCAACATAAATGAGGTATCGCTGTAATCATACTGACCCAAAGAATAAAACCGCTTTATCAATTTTACCACATGCGCAATGGTGTAAACGCACCCCCCCCCAAAAGAAATTCATGAAATGCTGGTTTTTGTTTATTCTGAGTCCCAAAAATCAGAATAAAAAGCGATCAAAAAAGTCACATGTCCAAAAATGGTACCAATAAAAACGTCACCTTGTCCCGAAAAAAATAAGATCTCACATAATTCTGTGGATCAAAATATGGAGAAAGTATACCTCTCAAAATGTGGTGATGCAAAAACTATTTTACAATAAAAAGCGTCTTTTAGCGTGTGACAGCTGCCAAACAAACACCCGCCATAAATAGTAAATCAAACCCCCCCGTTATCACCCCCTTAGTTAGGGAAAAATAATAAAACTAAAAAAAGTATTAATTTTCATTTTCCCATTAGGGTTAGGGTTAGGGCTAGGGTTAGGGCTGAGATTAGGGTTAGGGGTGTTTTGGGGTTAGAGTTGGAGTTAGAATTGGGGGGTTTCCACTGTTAAGGCACATCAGGGGCTCTCCAAACGCAACATGGCGTCTGATTGCAATTCCAGCCAATTCTGCGTTGAAAAAGTAAAACGGTGCTCCTTCCCTTCCAAGCTCTGCCATGCGCCCAAACAGTGGTTTACCCCCACATATGGGGTATCAGCCTACTCAGGACAAATTGCACAACAAATTTAGGGGTCTAATTTCTCCTGTTACCCTTCGGAAAATAAAAAATGTGGTCAAAAATATCATTTTTGTGGAAAAAATATTATTTTTTTTATTTTTATGGCTCTACGTTATAAACTGTGAAGCACTTGGGGGTTCAAATTGCTCACCACACACCTAGTTAAGTTCCTTGGGGGGCTAGTTTCCAAAATGGGGTCACTTGTGGGGGGTTTCTATCAGGTACTCTCCAAATTCGATATGACACCTGCAGATCATTCCATCAAAGTCTGCATTCCAAAACGTCACTACTTTCCTTCCGAGCCCCAACGTGTGCCCATACAGTAGTTTTCTCCCACATATGGGGTATCAGCGTACTCAGGACAAATTGTACAACTTTTGGGGTCCAATTTTTCCTGTTACCCTTGGGAAAATAAAAATATTGGGGACTAAAAGATCCACATGTTTGTGGAAAAAATATGATTTTATTTTCACGCCAGGGCGTTATAAACTTCTGTGAAGCAATTGGGTGTTCAAAGTGCTCATCACACATCTAAATAAGTTCCTTGGGGGGTCTAGTTTCCAAAATGGGGTCACTTGTGGGGGTTTCCACTGTTTAGGCACATCAGGGGCTCTCCAAATGTGATATGGCATCAATTCAATTCTGCGTTGAAAAAAGTCAAACAGCGCTCATTCCCTTCTGAGCTCTGCCATGCACCCAAACAGTGGTTTACCCCCACATATGGGGCATCATTGTACTCAGGACAAATTGCACATGGGGTCCTGTTTCCCTTGGGAAAATAAAAATTTGGGGTGAAAAGATTATTTTTGTGAAAAAAATATGATATTTTAATTGTATGGTTGTACGTTATAAACTGTGAAGCCCTTGGGGGTTCAAAGTTCTCACCATATATCTAGATAAGTTCCTTGGGGGTCTAGTTTCCAAAATGGGGTCACATGTGGGGGGTTTCCACTGTTTAGGCACATCAGGGGCTCTCCAAACGTGACATGGCATCTGATCTCAATTCCAGCCAATTTTGCGCTGAAAAATTCAAATGGCGCTCCTTCCCTTCTGAGCTCTGCCATGTGCTGAAACAGTGGTTCCCCCCCAAATATCAGGTATCAGTGTACTTAGGACAAATTGCACAATAACTTTTGCAGTCCAAATTCTCCTGTTACCCTTGGTAAAATAAAAAAATTGGACCTGAATTAATTTTTTTGTGAAAAAAAGTTAAATGTTCATTTTTTTAAACATTCAAAAAATTCCTGTGAAGCACTTGAAGGGTTAATAAACTTCTTGAATGTGGTACCATCAGGGGTGCAGTTTTTAGAATGGTGTCACTTTAGGGTATTTTCTATCATATAGACCCCTCAAAGTGACTTCAAATGTGATGTGGTCCCTAAAAAAAAATGGTGTTGTAGAAATGAGAAATCACTGGTCAACTTTTAACACTTATAACTTCCTATCAAAAAACTTTTGGTTCCAAAATTGTGCTGTTGTAAAGTAAACATGTGGGAAATGTTACTTATTAAGTTTTTTGTGTGCCATATCTCTGTGATTTAAGGGCATAAAAATTCAATGTTGAAAAATTGAGAAATTTTCAACATTTTAGCCAAATTTCCGTTTTTTTCACAAATAAACGCAAATTATATGAATGAAATGTTACCACTAACATGAAGTACAATATGTCACGAGAAAACATTGTCAGAATCCCCAGGATCCATGGAAGCATTTCAGAGTTATTACCTCATAAAGGGACAGTGGTCAGAATTGTAAAAATTGGCCCGGTCATTAACATGCAAACCACCCTTGAGGGTTAAGGGGTTAAAGATAGGTACGCAGGACGCATGCATAAGTAGGCAGAGCGTAAGCGGAGCTTAAGAGAAGTACGCAGCCATACACAGACCAGCCAAATGCAAGTGTGAACCCGGCCTAAGTCATCAATATCAGATTGATGTGGGTCTGACACCGGGCACCCCCACTGATCAGCTGTTATTACCTCTGGTGGCGGGAATACACATTACTAGTGTAGCAGCCACTGCAGAGTGCTGCAGATTAGCTCCTATTCTGTTAAATAGCTGATCTGCAATATCAGGCAGCAACCTCTACAAATGTAATGAATCTGTGCAGTTAAGCTCCATGTAGTGTTTATATCTTGCACTTGACCATGTTAATGACAGATAGTCGGTGGGGTATCCCTGATATTGGACCGAATTGATCCCTTGCAAAGGTCATCAATATTATATGCTCGGGCAAAAATAGTAATCTTTGATGCTGTTTTACCTCCTGTGGGAAGAAAGGTTCAGACTTGTTACAATCTAAGGCCAGTTTCACACACCCCAATATTTTCAGTACGGGAAAAAACGGTACGGAGATATCCGTGTCCGTGTGTCAATATGTCACATTCGTGTGGCATCTGTGTGCTATCCGTGTGTCTGTGTGTACTATCCGTGTGTGATCTGTGTGCTGTCCGTATGCTGTCCGTGTATTGAAGAAATTTGTTTCAATGTTAACCCTATGACTTTTAAAATGCACACGGATGGCACACAGACGGCACACAGATGCCATCCATGTGCAGTACGTGTGTACACGGGCCCATTGACTTGTATGGGTCTGTGTGATCCGTGCTGTTGCTCAAAAACGGACATGTCAGCGTGTTTTGCACACGGACACATGATCCGTGAAAACACGCTGACATGTACATAGACCCACTCATTTGAATGTGTCTACGTGTGTCAGTGTCTCCAGTATGTGAGAAAACTGTTACCACACGTACCAGAGACACTGACGTGTGAAACCGGCCTGGATTTTTTTTGTTGTGTATGTCCAGCTGCATGATTAATATGCATTCAAAACTGTACTGAAACTTGTAAGAGATTTTTTTTAGAGAGATGAGTTGCTGGGCATTGGAAACTTCCATTTACTTTTACTGGCAATACCTGAACATACTACAACGCTCTGACATCAAAACGACGCATGCAGACGCATCCGCATACATCCGCACGGCCTGCGTACGCAATGATAAAGATAGGTACGCAGGCCGCATGCAGACGTAGGCGTAGCTGACCGGAGGAGGTGCTGCAGTGGGCGGAGCTTCTGTAAAGGTCCGGGTGGCAGGCTGGGGTGGAGGGTAGCGTGCAGTGGTATTTAGGTGGTGTGGCTGGTAGGCGGCGGAGGTGTGCTGTACTCACAGAAATGGGGGGTGACCCGCTTCTTGACGACGACAGGCACGAGACAGAGGCAGGAATTGTATTCAACAGGTTTGCTTTTATTGGCCGCCCTCACGACGACCAGAACAAAACACGACAGATGTTTCACACTGTTATCCTCCTGCATACAGGCCCGGGTACCTTCACTTGTACACTTTCTCCGTCAGGCGTACTTCGTGGCTCTATCCGCCGTGGCTGCCCTAGGCCAATCCACCACGGCGTTTCACCTTACAAAGTCCACCAATAATTCAGGTCCTCACAGGCCATCTCTGCCTGTGACCAATGTCCTATAGGGTCAACCCCCGTGACTATTTCCACTGTCCAAAGTCTCTGAGGGGTCTCCTTTGTGTGACAGACTCTCCTAACCTGTGATTGAGGGGTAGTCATGGCGGCCTTCCTTATGTAGCAGTGCCCATACCTCCCGCTCTCTGGCCTTTTTCTTTGCAATTATCTCCGCCACCCAAGCAGAAGGTCTGGCGTAGGCCGCAGAGTCCGGTGGGTGGGCCGCGGTTGAGGTCATGGGTGAGGCAGAAGTGGCCACAGGCTCCAGTTTCGTATAGGCCGCAGCCGACTTTGGCAGCGACGTCGACGCAGCCGCAGGGGAGGCCGCAGCTGGAACCAAGGTCTCCACGGGTGGGGCCACAGATGGGGCAGCGGCCGCGCTCTCTGGTATTGCAGACATTGCAACAGTAAGTCTGGTTTCAGTTGGGGCCGGGAGCATGGCTGATACAGCGGCCGTCAGTCTGGCAGGGGACACACCGTCATCTGGAACAGCCGGCATCACAGCACAAGGCGTCGGGTGGGGAGACTGCAGGCCAGTGTCGGGACCCCGTGGTCTGTCTGATGCTGGGAGCGTAGAAATCAGGTTGGGCTGGAATGCTGCAGGCGGGACCGTGGGCACGCACACCTTTACAGCCGCCGCTGCTCCCTGCAGACTTTCCCATCGCTCCATCCTTAGCTATGAGTCTTCACCCCGCAGTCCGGCAGGGCCGGCCTCCAGGCCCGACAGCTCCACAGGGAAACTCCCTGGGCAGGTTTCCAAATTTTGAAACATGAGGGTGCAGTTCTCTTCCAACGAACACCACTCCCTCCAGGGGTGGATGCTATAAAGCCCCGAGCCATCCAGAACAAACAGCAGTGTCCGTGCCTGTTGCTTTGGGCCCCATATCACCACAGTCATTTTTTAACAGTCAGCAATCCACAGTCCATTTCTCCAAATTGTAGTCCACAGGGAACAAGACAAAGCAGTACTTCACCCCACACAGCTTGGGGCCTTTGCTCCTTGGTGGCAGGCCTGCCTCTGAAGATTTTGTATTGGCGGCGATGGATCCTGCCGACTACGCCAAATGTAGAGGTCCGGGTGGCAGGCTGGGGTGGAGGGTAGAGTGCTGTGGTATTTAGGTGGTGTGGCTGGTAGGCGGCGGAGGTGAGCTGTACTCACAGGAATGGGGGGTGACCCGCTTCTTGACGTCGACAGGCACGAGACAGAGGCAGTAATTGTATTCAACAGGTTTGCTTTTATTGGCCGCCCTCACGACCAGAACAAAACACGACAGATGTTTCACACGGTTATCCTCCTGCAGACAGGCCCGGGTACCTTCACTTGTACACTTTCTCCATCAGGCGTATTTCGTGGCTCTATCCGCCGTGGCTGCCCTAGGGCAATCCACCACGGCGTTTCACCTTACAAAGTCCACCAATAATTCAGGTCCTCTCTGCCTGTGACCAATGTCCTATAGGGTCACCCCCCGTCACCGTTTCCACTGTCCAAAGTCTCTGAGGGGTCTCCTTTGTGTGACAGACTCTCCTAACCTGTGAGCTCCCCTGGCTGACTGAAGCTTCTGGAAGCTTACCTCAGTATTTATTAAGACAGACCAGGTAGCCCCACCCTCTGTCACCTGACAGTCACATCTGCCCAATCAGAGTCACCTTGACCTCTGGCAGTCAAGTAAAATTCAAATGACAGTTACATAATCACTGCCATCGGCGCTCTCCAGTGACCTCTGATGGGCAGACTGCCACATGACACCTGCTGTCAAACTCTCTGTCTCCTATCACAGACAGAACCGTACCCAGCTCAACCTCCCCACACTTCAAGGAGGAACTACGCAGCCCTCCGCAGCTCTGCCAAACGCTAATGTGAACTAGCCAAAGTCCATCCCATACTCAGCACTGGTGTTGTTCTCTCACACTTGCTACTGTGTGCCCCCACTAGTCAGCTGGCATTATCATCCAGCAGGGGGCGTCACAAGACTGCTCAAGCTAATAAGCATGACTGATCTACTGCAACCATCTCATTTGAGACGTTAGGGCGTGTGCACACGTTGCGGATTCTGCTGCGGATCCGCAGCGGATTTGGCCCTGCGGATCCGCAGCAGTTTCTGTTGCTACAGTACCATTTAAGTCAATGCAAAATGAAAAACGCAGCACCTACGGGGGTGGAATTTTCCGCGCGGATTTGCTGTGGTTTTAAATCTGCGGAATGTCACTTCTTTGTGCGGATTCCGCAGCGGTTTGGCACCTGCTCCATGACAGGTGTCAAACCGCAGGGGAAAACCGCAAGTAAACCGCAGAAAATCCACAGATAAACCACAGGTCTTTTGACCTGCGGATTTAGACAAATCCGCCTGGAAAATTCCACAGCAGAATCCGCAACGTGTGCACACACCCTGAAAGTGTACAAGAGTTAACCAATAATACATGAGAAGAAGAACTTACCATAGAAGCTTTGCCTCTGAAGATGGAAAAAAGAAAACGAAAATGTAATTCTCAAATTCAGCAAGGCAATAATCCACATGCTTAAATACTATGTTTTGGATCATCTCCTCACCCTAAAAACCTAAGCAGTATTTTTCTGCACATGTTGAATGTATGGGTAATTACACAAATATTGCTTCATGCCAGTACATTAAAATGTGCTTTTTGGCTTTTTTTTTCTGTTCGTGTCTGTGCTTGAAAAAACTTAAATGATATCTTGCACTTAAAATATAAAATTTTGTAGTTATGCTAAAAGGAATGCAAGTGTGATAAGAAATTGAAAGAAAAAAGATCATCATTAAAATAAAGCTTTTATTATTACATCATGAATAAGCATTATTTTATTACTCATTTATTTTTTTATTTATTAAAAAATAAACATTGAACAAAAAATATTAAAATTAGAATAAAACCAAATATAATTACTATATCTACCAGGAACAATTATAAAAAAGCTATAATAGTCATTTTTTATAAAGTTTACGTTTTTATACCAATTTTAACTTTGTTTACTTTAAGCCAACATTTTCAAGACAGTTTAATTCTAAATTTCTGCTTAATAAAAGTGTAAAAAATGTAAAATTATTTTCAGTTTTAAAGGAGTTAGCCATTTAAACAAATATTTTAGGCAAAATTATTTTATGGGATTTACCAGACCTGTCTAACAGCCTCCTACATATGAAAAACAGCCTGTGCAGTGTCTTATCAGTTGGAGGAGGTTGATTGGCAGGTCTGGTCACATGTCTTCAATCAGAAGTACGGTGATAAAGGCTGTATTAAAAAGTGCACGATAAATTTTATAGAATCCTAGTAAATACAGTTCTCATCAAAAATGAGTACACCCCAACAGATTAGTCAGAAAACTGTCATGGTCACGCGTGTCTGGACGCAGATGTTACCGCAAATCGAACCCATAACACACGTGACCCTGGATACAGCGCCTCCAGTGGCGAATTTAAATAATAATACGTGCAGATGGATACACCGCCTCCACCTGGCGAATTTAGGTATTACATGTTAATATAAATTCTGGAAACCCCACTCCTGTCTGGCGGATTTAAATAATAAGGGGGACCTGGGAAACATTAACAATGGTGGGCCCTGCAATAGGGAAAAGGGAAGTGGAGACCTTCTGAGCTTCCCTGAGCCAGTGTCCCTGCACTCCTAACGTTACCTATGCCGGTTCCGCACCGGGCGCCGCACGCGTACCTCAAAGCCCTTGCTCGCCCTGACCCTAAACCCTCACTAGGGAATTGGTCGGTGCGGAAACTAATCCCACCACTGCACTAACAACACACATGAGGAAAGAAGACAATACAGGGGAAACACCACTTAGCTTTATGCTCTGTGCTTATGCTCCTGCAACAGAGCCCTCCACCTGCGTGCATCTTCTCCTCCACCCGGATCCATCACCATAGTGCAGCCTTGGAGCAGAGTCCACCACCAGTTGCTGCTGCTTAGTAACAGAGTCCCAAAGATGAGTTCAGCTTCTGCCACGAAGGCAAGCATGCTTGAGTCCAGCTCAGCAGCCAAGTCCCACATGGTGAGTGCCAATCTCCATAGTCGCCACTCCACCAGTCCATGCAGACACTTCCTGCCGACACCATCACTGCGACCCCACCACGTCATGCCAGCCCTTCGTCCAGACACCATAGCTGACACACGTCCCCCCTGGCTAAGCTGCGCAGGACTCCTCCTCAGCTCCATCCTTCCACCAGGCTCTCACCAACTCAGAATCAATGAATGAATATCACCAGCAGTGATTACACACCCTGAGACTCATTTATAGAGCCCCACACCTGATTCATAATTATGTGCGCATTAAACCTAAAGTGCGATACCACTAACCACCACCGGGGACAGTCAAGTCACTTTGGCAACTTGCCAAAAGGAAAAAAAAGTTCACTCTGTGCTTTTAAAACTGTCAGATCAAATTCAGATCATGACAAAAACTTTGAGTTTCTGTTTCGCCCAATGGTGGCGCACATGGATTTGTGGACCTACTCTTCCACATCCCCAGCTTGCCTAGCAGCCTGATGTTCACTGGAGTTTCTGATGGTGGAGACAGGCTGGGCTGCAAGTAGCAGACAGGTACCACTCCTAGGCACAAGTCATTACTGCAGCTTCTGACAACAGGAGTCAGCGTCACTGACACTGATTAAGTACTGAGGCTCTTCTCAGACAAGTAAGTTTTGGCTCCTCTACAGAACAGTTACTGACATGGATTCGGGCTACGTTCAGATTTGGCTGATTCGGAGACAAGCTTTAGCAGGCCAGATAGAAACGGACCGGGGAATGATGTTTCAGGAATTGGTCGCAAACAGACCAGTGGAAAAGGTTCAGGCCTGGCCACACATGGACCAGGAAAGCAGGTTCAGTAACTTGCCGCACACAGACGAGAGGTGAAGATTCAGGCACTGGCCACACACAGACCACGTGAGCGAGTTCAGGCACTGGTTGTACACGGACTAGGGGAGCAGGTTCAGGCACTAACCGCACATGGACCCTGGGAGCAGGCGGTTCCTCCGCCTGGTTGGTGGACTGCAGAGACTTGGAAGATGCCACCGCCTTGGTGTTCACTTCACTAGACCACCTAGAAACTGAAGATGCCTCCTCAGGGTCCGTCATTAGCCTCCTCTCCAAGATGACACATTCACAAAGCGGGGAGGTTCCTGAGGGCAGAACATTGGAACAATCATCGGGACTGTGTGGGGACATCATCTCCTCTTCCCTTTCTTCAGAGACACCAGCATGCAGTGACTCAGCGACTAGCAGACCTGGCGGGGAAGATATTGACACTGCTGACTTAGCTGGACGTATGGGGAACAGATACCACTTGTCCTGAACAAAGCACCACACGGGATCTCCAGACCAGAACAGGCACTAGGGTTAACAGCTTTGGACGAGCTAAGGGAATATCAAACAGCACATGGAAGGCGATCTTCTCCATGAATAACGCTCCAATCTGTAGTTCAAGTTGTTCAGACGTGACTTGACTGTTTCTAAGTAGGACTCGTCCTTCACCAAACAACACCCTCACCAGATTCTGGAGGTGTTGGATGGGAAACTGACACTGACTCTTCATGGCTTGCAACACAAACTTTTCTGCTGAACTGAAGCCTCCTGTAAGGTTTCCGGATGTTCCATGGAGCCTGTTTTCCCCTGGATTGAGTCTGGTACTTCGCCCTGTCCTTGAACTTCCTGTCTGTCCTGCTATTTAAGTCCGGGTCAGGAGATCCACCTTGCCTGAGTATTTTGTTTGCTGTTTGCTTCTGAGCTTTCTTCTGGCTTGCTTCTGCAGTTCCTGCTGCTGCTCGTTTACTCAGTGCTTTGCCTCATCACTTCCAGCTGCCTTCAGACCTCAGAGCTGCTTCCTGATCCTGGCGGTGGTTACCTTTTGTCCAAACTTCTGAGGAGAGGGGCTATACATTTCTCATTCTACTGTGGTCTGTAAGAGTTTCTGACATTATTACTATCTGAGTGTTACTTCTTGGCCTGTGTTTGTTGTGGGTGGCGGTGCTGGACTTGAGCAGGAGTTTTTCAGCCCAAAAAGAAGTACACTAAAAACCTTCTAATTGCTGACACCACCTACATATTTCTGGACTTCCATGAAAGGTGTCGGCTCCACCTTCCGCATGTTTCTGGAATACCACGTATAAGTGCCAGTCGCATTCTGCTTCACATAACTGCTGGACTTGCTTATATTAGCGGTCATGCCACGCTATCATTATTGCTGGACACTTCCGTTTTGTTCTGTGCACTTCGCTGTAATTGCAGGATTGTCTCTGTTAGTTTATGGTATACTCGTTAAATACAGTTTATTTGCCTCAACTCTGGTCTCAGATGCAGTTTATCCCACGCAATCAGATTCCATAGTACCTTCATAATTATTACACCTCCACTTGCTATGGATACAGTCACAGTCATCTGTGGAGAGGGAATAGAATCATAGAATCATAGAATCATAGAGTTGGAAGGGACCTCCTGGGCCATCTGGTCCAACCCCCTGCTCAAAGCAGGATTCGCTAAATCATCCCAGTCAGATGTCTGTCCAGCCTCTGTTTGAAGACTTCCATTGAAGGAGAACTCACCACTTCTCGTGGCAGCCTGTTCCACTCATTGATCACTCTAACTGTCAAAAAGTTTTTTCTAATATCTAATCTGTGTCTCCTCCCATTCAGTTTCATCCCATTGCTTCTAGTCTTTCCTTGTGCAAATGAGAATAAAGTTGATCCTTCTACAATGTGACAGCCCTTTAGATATTTGTAGACAGCAATTAAGTCTCCTCTCAGTCTTCTCTTTTGCAAACTAAACATTCCCAAATCCTGCAACCTTTCCTCATAAGACAGGGTTTGCAGACCGGTCACCATTCTGGTCGCTCTTTTCTGAACTTGCTCCAGTTTGTTGATGTCTTTTTTAAAATGTGGTGCCCAAAACTGGACACAATATTCCAGATGAGGTCTGACCAAAGAGGAGTAGAGGGAAATAATGACTTCACGTGATCTAGACTGTATGCTTCTGTTAATACATCCTAGAACTGCATTTGCCTTTTTTGCTGCTGCATCACACTGTTGACTCATATTCAGTCTGTGATCTATTAGTATACCCAAGTCTTTTTCACATGTGCTGTCACTTAGCCCTACTCCTCCCATTCTATATATGCTTTTTTCATTTTTATTGCCCAGATGTAGTACTTTGCATTTCTCCCTGTTAAAAACCAGGCCAAGGACAGCCTCTCCCACTGGTCCAAGGCTTTGGAGTTTTTTTTTGGAGATTGGTACAGCAATCCCATCTCACGACTGAGTTCTGGCTTCTGCTCAGCCTGCCAAACACAGTTGACCTTCATGGATTCTGCACAGGGTAGATGCCTCAGCAGGTTGGAAAATGGGTGAGCTTTGAAAGGACATGGACAGCCGTGCCAGTTTCCTCACACGTGTCACCCGTCTGGTCTGCTCCTGGAAGATGGGAAGGGAAGTTCTTGCAGAAGTTTCTGAGTTCGGCTCGTCGTATGTCTGCAGGTCTGAGCTGATAGGTGCCCCTTTTTTCCCATAGAGGGTTGAGCCATGTCAGGGCAACTCCTGCTAGGTAGGACATCAAGAATCCCACCTTGGCCTGATTGGAGGAAAACTAACTACTGCCTGAAAACTTCATATTGCCACATGCATTGCCCCAGGAACTCCATGCCTTCTACTTCCATCACAATCTCTGAGGGACAGCCCTGGTTGGAGAGGGTTTAACATCTGCACTGCCAACACCATCTACTCCCCCAGGGATTATCTGCAGTGCCGGCTATACTACAGTCGAACACTCCAACTGGCATCATGAATCAATACATAAACTTTATCCCCATTCAATTCAACCCCTTTTACATGACCACCTGAGGCCACGGACCGGGTCACTACCACTGTGACATTTCCCATTGAAGTTAACAGGCCCGGCGCCGAGTATCCCACGGCCTCTGGGGAGCGGTCACTTGCACGCATACATAATATGCAAACCCACAGGAAGCATGGAGGGAAAAGGGGAACCATACAGGGGTCCTGGCAATAGTGTTACAGCTTCCTTTCAGAATCAACAATTTCTATGGGATACCATACCAAAAAATACTCCCACAAATGTGGGCCATTGATTGCAATCAAGATTTATTATTTTTAACATGGAAAAAAGTGATTTTTCTCTAGCATATTCAATTAAGACACTGTTCTGAAAATGAAAGTCTTCGGAGCAAAGCTAAAGTTTTGACTGCAAAATTCTAATTAACAAGAATTCATCCAGAGGTACAGTGAAGGAAATACGGTAATTATTTGATCCCTTGCTGATTTTGTAATTTTGCCCACTGACAAAAACATGAACAGTCTATAATTTTAAGAGTAGGTTTATTTTAACATTGAGAAATAGAATATCAAAAATAAAATCCAGAAAATCACATTGTATAAGTTAAATTAATTTATTTGCAACCATTAAGAGTTCTGGCTCCTATAGACCAGTTAGATGCTCCTAATCAACTCGTTACCTGCATTAAAGACAGCTGTCTTACATAGTCACCTTTATAAAAAACTCCTGTCCACAGACTCAATCAGTCAGACTGTAACCTCTACAACATGGGCAAGCCCAAGAAGCTTTCTAATGATGTCAGGGACAAGATCATAGACATGCACAAAGCTGGAATTGCCTACAAAACCATATGTAAGGCGCTGGGCAAGAAGGAGACAACTGTTGGTGCAATAGTAAGAAAATGGAAAAAATACAAAATGACTGTCAATCGACATCGATCTGGGGCAGCATGCAAAATCTCACCTCGTGGGCTATCCTTGATCATGAGGAAGGTGAGAGATCAGCATAAAACTACATGGGGAACTTGTTAATGATCTCAAGGCAGCTGGGACCACAGCCACCAAGAAAACCATAAGCAACACATTATGACGTAAAGGTTTAAAATCCTGCAGGCCCGTCTGAAGTTTGCCAATGAACACCTGGATGAATCTGTGAGTGATTGGGAGAAGGTGCTATGGTCAGATGAGACCAAAATTTAGCTCTTTGGCATTAACTCAACTCGCTGTGTTTGGAGGAAGAGAAATGCTGCCTATGACCCAAAGAACACTGTCCCCACTGTCAAGCATGGAGGTGGAAACATTATGTTTTGGGGTGTTTCTCTGCTAAGGGCAGAGGACTACTTTACCACATCAATGGGAGAATTGATAGAGCCATGTACCACAAAATCCTGAGTGACAACATCCTTCCCTTCGCCAGGACATTAAAAATGGGTCATGGCTGGATCTTCTAGCAAGACAGTGACCCAAAACATATAGCCAAGGCAACAAAGGAGTGGCTCAAAAAGAAGCACATTAAGGTCATGGAGTGGCCTAGCCAGTCTTCAGACCTTAATACCATAGAAAACTTATGGAGGGAGTTGAAGCTTCGAGTTGCCAAGCGACAGCCTCAAAATCGTAATGATTTAGAGATGATCTGCAAAGAGGAGTGGATGAAATTTCCTCCTGACATGAGAGCAAACCTCATCATCAACTACAAAAAACATCTGACTGTTGTGCTTGCCAACAAGACTTTTGCCACCAAGTATTAAATCTTGTTTGCCAGAGGGATCAAATACTTATTTCTCACTGCAAAATGCAAATAAATTTATATAATTTATACAATGTGATTTTCTGGATTGTATTTTTGATATTCTATCTCTCAATGTTAAAATTAACCTCCCCTTAAAATTATAGACTGTTCATGTCTTTGTCAGTGGGCAAACTTACAAAATCAGCAAGGGATCAAATAATTATTTTCTTCACTGTAAGTTTAAATATTCATTAAACAGGTGTCCAGCAGACAGGGGACAATAAAAGGACTTACATTAACTAAAAAACCTTCCAATTTCATGCTTTCTGAAATGCCACCACATGGAAAAGAAAGGTTACAAGACCAAAGAAAGAAAATAATCTATTTACACAAGAAAGGTGAAGAATACTGTAGTAAAAGTGATACAAAAATTTAACAAAGATGGAACTGCAACCATCGCACAAAGACTTGCAGATCGACCAGGAACTTAACAGTTAACACTAAACAGAAGTGTCTTCTAATGAGAAGGGTTGAAGAAAATTGACATGCAGTTCACTGCAGTTAGCAAAAGTAGGAAGCCAAACCAGGTGGGGTATGGTTTCTGTGACACAAAATGGCATACACTGCAGAGGATTGGCATGTGCAAATGATGTCCATGAAGGAAGCTAAACTTAAAGCCTATGCACAAAAAAGTATGCCTCCAATCTGCCAGCCCCATGTTGAATTGGGACTCTATAATCTGGAATGATGAGACCAAGGTAAATGTTTTTCGAACTGATGTCAAATTGACAGCATTGCAAAGATGAGGAGTAAAAAAATGCATGGTGCCTACAGTGAAACATGATGGTGGCAGTGTCCTTATGTGGGGCTGAATAAGTGCTGATGGTGTCAGGGAGCTACATTTCATTGATGATATCATGAATTCACAGATGTACTTCTCTGTATTGAAAGAGACGATGCCTTCATACCCTTGGTAGACATGTACTTTTCCAACATGACAATGATCCAAAACAAACATCTAAGGCCAGTGTTGCATTTCTGAAGAACAAGATGAAAGTGATTCAGTGGCCAAGTATGTGTCCCGATCAGGGCTGCCATCAGGGCATTACTGCCCTGACTGGCGTATGGGGTCCAGTGGGCAGAGGGAGCCCGCATTGGGCCCCGTCTCATCTGCTCACCGGACCTTAGCGGCAGGCTAAACCGGGCCCTAGCAAGTTAAATTCTAATGATGTGCGGGCCCGGGCCCGCACATCAATAGTTAAAGGCCACCAGCCAATCGGAGGCTGGCAGCTGACGTCAGGGCGCACATCGCCGGCGTATGACGCCATTGTCATTCGCCGGCGAGTGCGCGCTTGAACGGCGTGGAGAGAGCTTCGCTGCAGTAGCGTGGCAAGGTAAGGAGAAAGTGTTATTTTTTATTTTTATTTTTATTGAAAGCGGCAAGCCTGGGGGCAGAATGTGAGACACAGGAAGTAGCAGAATGTGAGACACAGGAGAGGCAGAATGGACACGGGGGCAGAATGTGAAACACAGGAGGGGGGAGAATGTGAGACACAGGAGGGGGCAGAATGTGAGAAATTGAAGGGGTCAGAATATCAGACACAGGAGGTGCAGAATGGACACGGGGGCAGAATGTGAGACAGGAGGGGGCAGAATGTGAGACACAGGAGAGGGCAGAATGTGAGACACAGGAGGGGGCAGAATGTGAGAAATTGAAGGGGTCAGAATATCAGACACAGGAGATGCAGAATGGACACGGGGGCAGAATGTGAGACAGGAGGGGGCAGAATGTGAGACACAGGAGAGGGCAGAATGTGAGACAAAGGAGGGGGCAGAATGGTCACGGGGCAGAATTTGAGACACAGGAGGGGGCAGAATGTGAGACACAGGGGGGGCAGAATGTAATACACAGGAAGGACAGAATGGGCACAGGGCAGAATGTGAGACACAGGAGGGGGCAGAATGTGAGATACAGGAGGGGCAGACTGTGAGACATAGGAGGGGTAGAGTGGACACGGGGGCAGAATGTGAGACACAGGAGGGGGCAGAATGTGAGATACAGGAGGGGCAGAATGTGAGACACAGGAGGAGCAGAATGGACATGAGGGCAGAATGTGAGACAAAGGAGGGGGCAGAATGTGAGACACAGGAGGGGGCAGAATGTGAGATACAGGAGGGGCAGAATGTGAGACATAGGAGGGGTAGAATGGACACGGGGGCAGAATGTGAGACACAGGAGGGGGCAGAATGTGAGATACAGGAGGGCAGAATGTGAGACACAGGAGGGGCAGAATGGACACGAGGGCAGAATGTGAGACAAAGGAGGCGGCAGAATGTGAGACACAGGAGGGGGCAGAATGTGAGACACAGGAGGGGGCAGAATGTGAGACACAGGAGGGGGCAGAATGTGAGACACAGGAGGGGGCAGAATGTGAGACACAGGAGGGGGCAGAATGTAAGACAGAAGGGACAGAATGGACACAGGGCAGAATGTGAGACACAGGAGGGGGCAGAATGTGAGACACAGGAGAGGGCAGAATGTGAGACACAGGAGGGGGCAGAATGTAAGACACAGAAAGGACAGAATGGACACGGGGCAGAATGTGAGACACAGGAGGGGGCAGAATGTGAGACACAGGAGGGGGCAGAATGGACATGGGGCAGAATGTGAGACACAGGAGGGGGCAGAATGGACATGGGGCAGAATGTGAGACAAAGGAGGGGGCAGAATGTGAGACACAGGAGGAGGCAGAATGTAAAACACAGAAGGGACAGAATGGACACGGGGCAGAATGTGAGACACAGGAGGGGGCAGAAGGTGAGTCACAGGAGGGGGCAGAATGTGAGACACAGGAGGGGGCAGAATGTGAGACACAGGAGGGGGCAGAATATGAAACAAAGGAGGGGGCAGAATGGACATGGGGCAGAATGTCAGACACCGGAGGGGGCAGAATGTGAGACACAGGAGGGGGCAGAATGTGAGACACAGGAGGGGGCAGAATATGAAACAAAGGAGGGGGCAGAATGGACATGGGGCAGAATGTCAGACACCGGAGGGGGCAGAATGTGAAACACAGGAGGGGGCAGAATGTGAGACACAGGAGGGGGCAGAATGTGAGAAATTGAAGGGGTCAGAATATCAGACACAGGAGGTGCAGAATGGACACGGGGGCAGAATGTGAGACAGGAGGGGGCAGAATGTGAGACACAGGAGAGGGCAGAATGTGAGACACAGGAGGGGGCAGAATGTGAGAAATTGAAGGGGTCAGAATATCAGACACAGGAGATGCAGAATGGACACGGGGGCAGAATGTGAGACAGGAGGGGGCAGAATGTGAGACACAGGAGAGGGCAGAATGTGAGACACAGGAGGGGGCAGAATGTAAGACACAGAAAGGACAGAATGGACACGGGGCAGAATGTGAGACACAGGAGGGGGCAGAATGTGAGACACAGGAGGGGGCAGAATGGACATGGGGCAGAATGTGAGACACAGGAGGGGGCAGAATGGACATGGGGCAGAATGTGAGACAAAGGAGGGGGCAGAATGTGAGACACAGGAGGAGGCAGAATGTAAAACACAGAAGGGACAGAATGGACACGGGGCAGAATGTGAGACACAGGAGGGGGCAGAAGGTGAGTCACAGGAGGGGGCAGAATGTGAGACACAGGAGGGGGCAGAATGTGAGACACAGGAGGGGGCAGAATATGAAACAAAGGAGGGGGCAGAATGGACATGGGGCAGAATGTCAGACACCGGAGGGGGCAGAATGTGAGACACAGGAGGGGCAGAATGTGAGACACAGGAGGGGGCAGAATATGAAACAAAGGAGGGGGCAGAATGGACATGGGGCAGAATGTCAGACACCGGAGGGGGCAGAATGTGAAACACAGGAGGGGGCAGAATGTGAGACACAGGAGGGGGCAGAATGTGAGAAATTGAAGGGGTCAGAATATCAGACACAGGAGGTGCAGAATGGACACGGGGGCAGAATGTGAGACAGGAGGGGGCAGAATGTGAGACACAGGAGAGGGCAGAATGTGAGACACAGGAGGGGGCAGAATGTGAGAAATTGAAGGGGTCAGAATATCAGACACAGGAGATGCAGAATGGACACGGGGGCAGAATGTGAGACAGGAGGGGGCAGAATGTGAGACACAGGAGAGGGCTGAATGTGAGACAAAGGAGGGGGCAGAATGGTCACGGGGCAGAATTTGAGACACAGGAGGGGGCAGAATGTGAGACACAGGGGGGGCAGAATGTAATACACAGGAAGGACAGAATGGGCACAGGGCAGAATGTGAGACACAGGAGGGGGCAGAATGTGAGATACAGGAGGGGCAGACTGTGAGACATAGGAGGGGTAGAATGGACACGGGGGCAGAATGTGAGACACAGGAGGGGGCAGAATGTGAGACACAGGATGGGGCAGAATGTGAGACACAGGATGGGTCAGAATGTGAGACACAGGAAGGGGGAGAATGTGAGACACAGGAGGGGCAGAATGTGAGACACAGGATGGGGCAGAATGGACACAGGGCAGAATGTGAGACACAGGAGGGAGCAGAATGTGAGACACAGGAGGGGCAGAATGTGAGACACAGGAGGGGCAGAATGTGAGACACAGGGGGCAGAATGGACAGTGCAAAATGTGAGACACAGCAGGTGGCAGAATGTGAGACACTGGGGGCAGAATGTGAGACACAGGGGGCAGGATGTGAGACACAGGAGGGGGCAGAATGGACACGGGGCAGAATGCGAGACACAGGAGGGGGCAGAATGTGAGACACAGGAGGGGGCAGAATGTGAGACACAGAGGGCAAAATGGACATGGGGCAGAATGTGAGACACGACACAGGAGGTAGGATGTGAGACACAGGAGGGGGCAGAATGGACACGGGGCAGAATGCGAGACACAGGGGGCAGAATGTGAGACACGGGGGTAGGATGTGAAACACAGAAGGGGGCAGAATGGACACGGGGCAGAATGTGAGACACAGGAAGGGGCAGAATGTGAGACACAGGAGGGGGCAGAATGGACATGGGGCAGAAAGCGGGACACAGGAGGGGGCAGAATGTGAGACACGGGAGGGGGCAGAATGTGAGACACAGGAGGGGGCAGAATGCAAGACACAGGAGGGGGTAGAATGTGAGACTCAGGAGGGGCAGAATGGACACAGGGCAGAATGTGAGATACAGGGGGCAGAATGTGAGACACGGGGGTAGGATGTGAAACACAGGAGGGGGCAGAATGGACACGGGGCAGAATGTGAGACACAGGAAGGGGCAGAATGTGAGACACAGGAGGGGGCAGAATGGACATGGGGCAGAAAGCGGGACACAGGAGGGGGCAGAATGTGAGACACGGGAGGGGGCAGAATGTGAGACACAGGAGGGGGCAGAATGCAAGACACAGGAGGGGGTAGAATGTGAGACACAGGGGGCAGAATGGACACAGGGCAGAATGTGAGACACAGAAGGATGCAGAATGGACATGGGGCAGAATGTGTGACACAGGAGGGGCAGAACGCAAGATACAGGAGGGGCAGAATGTGAGACACAGGAGGGGGGAGAATGTGAGACAAAGGAGGGGGCAGAATGCGAGACACAGGAGGGGGAAGAGTGTGTGACACAGGAGGGGGGACAATGTGAAACACAGGAGGGGCAGAATGTGAGACACAGGAGGGGGCAGAATGTGAGACACAGGGGGGCAGAATGGACACAGGGCAGAATGTGAGACACAGGAGCAGGAAGAATGTGAGACACAGGAGGGTGCAGAATGTGAGACACAGGGGGCAGAATGTGAGACACAGGAGAGGGAAGAATGTGAGACAACGGAGGGGGCAGAATGTGAGACACAGGGGGGGCAGAATGTGAGACACAGGAGGGGGCAGAATGTGAGACACAGGAGGAGCAGTATGCAAAACACAGGGGGCAGGATGCGAGACACAGGGGGCAAGATTCAAGACACATGGGGCAAGATGCGAGACATGGGGCAGGATGGGAGACACAGGGGGCAGGATGCGAGACACGGGGCAAGATGCGAGACACGGGGCAAGATGGGAGACACAGGGGGCAGGATGTGAGACATGGGGCAGAATGGGAGACAGGGGGCAGGATGGGAGACATGGGGCAGGATGGGAGACAGAGGAGGCAGAATGCAAGACATGGGGCAGGATAGAAGATATATGGTGCAGGATCATGGGGCAGGATGGATATGATGGAGACAGATGGGACAGCTGGATCATGGGGCAGGATCATGAAAGAGAAGGAGCAGGATCATGGGACAGACGGGGCAGGATCATGGGACAGATGGGGCAGGATCGGGAGATCATATGGGGGCAAATGGATACTTATGAGGGCAAGATGGGAGAACATATGGCTGGAGCCAGAAATGAAAAACGGGGCCAGGATGGGGGATATTTTTACCATAGGGGCTAATTAAGGGATATTATTACTGCAGTGATGTATTTATTTTATTTTTTTGAGGATACTGTTTTAAATAGGGGAGGTCCTGTTACTGTGCAGAGCGACACTATGTAGCCTTTTCTTCTTCATCTGGTGTAGTGTAGAAGTTGGGAAAAATTAAGCAATGTGTTCTGCAAGTGGAGCTCTAGATAACTGTGTTATTTCCTGCAGAGACGAGACCTGGCTGGAAGACGTTATGGCGGTCTGTGGTGGATGAAACATGAAAAGAGAAGCTGAAGGACTTCACCTAGAGACCTCACTGGTGAGTCAGTGTGTTACCTGTACACTGACACTATACACTATATACAGAGTTCCTGTGTACAATGTCACCAGTGATCACTGTATTACCTTACACTGACACTATATACAGAGCTCCTGTGTATAATGTCACTGGGGATCACTGTATTACTGTTAGAGTGGATGGTCTGGAGCCGGAAACTCCAGGAGTGGAACCTCTGGACCATGGCACCGAGGGGCCCCGGGCGAGCTGCCAGGTGGAACCGACCCCTATACAGGGACCGTTAGGAGCAGGCCCATCGGTTCGAGTACCACGGTAGCCAGTACCGAGAGGGACGGCTCACAGGAGACACGGGTGGGTATGACTGAGGGATGGTACTGGATACTAGGAACACCAGGTGTGTACACGGAAGTGCGCTAACTACAGGATAGTGCGAGACAGGTACACGTGAGCACGTATGGCGTGTGGCAAGTAATACGTCCAGAGGTAAACCAAGCAAGACGCGTGCAAGGAGCACGACAGAGTACAGAATGGAGCAGCAGTCGTGCCAGGAGGAGTATTAGAGTATAGGGACAGAGAGAGTGCCCGGAGGCACAGCGGAGCAAGAGACAGAGCACAAGATTCGAGTGGATGCCAGAGGGCACGACTGAGCAAAGACAGAGTGGAATGGAAGTTCAGAAAGGGTGCCCTTGAGCACCAAGAACACAAGGACCTGAGTACAGCGAACAGCCTGGCAGAGACACAGACGTCCCAGCCAGGAAGCACAACAATAATCAGGCACCTCCCAAAGGGGAAGGTAGCCTGATATAGCACATGACCATGACAGGTTCCAGGTCAGATCCTAGCCAGAAAGCACATGACCACTACAGCTTCCGGGTCAGGTCCTCCATTACCATAGAGAGGACCAACCTGGAGACAGCACTGACAGTAGCGCGCAAGTGCAAACATGACATGGACGAGGAGCTCCGGGGATGAAAGCTGGGTGTGCGCACCCGACGGGAGCCCCCGAGGGACCGCCGTACCGGAGGGAGTGACGTCAGGACCGAAGCCCCGCCTCCTGGTGAGCGTGCCATAACAATTACCTGTACACAGGTACTGCATAAGTACAGATCTCCTGTGTATAATGGCACTTATGGTGACAGTATTATTATTATTATTTTTTTTAATGATCAGTATTGTAGAATTCAGTCACAATGTGGTGGTAATATGTGGTCTGGGCAGGGTGCGGTGGTATTTGTCCATTGTATGTGCTATTATTCTGTCACTGTGGTAGTAATATGTGGTCTGGTCATGGTGTGGCTGTATGTGTTCCTTGTATGTGGTATTATAGATCACCATGTGGTGGTAATATGTGGTCGGGACATGGTGTGGTGGTATTTGTTCCTTGTATGTGGTATTATTGGTCACCATGTGGTGGTGATATGGTGTCTGGTAATGGTGCGGTGGTATTTGTCCCTTTGGATGTGATATTATTGGTCATTTTAAAAATTGAAAAATAAATAAAAAAATATATCTAAATTGTATTGGATATTTTAACAATTGTTTAATAGGTTAGAATAGAGTAGGGCCCGGCCAAAAGAGTCCACCTTGTCGTGGTGGCAGATTTAAAAAATATTTTGGTCAAAACTAGAGTTGAGCGAAACGGGTCGGTCAAATTCAAAAATAGCCGACTTTAGCTAAAGTCGGGTTTCACCGATCGAAACCCGACCATAGCGTGAGGTCGGCCATGAGGTCGCCAAGCAGAGCGCCAAAGTCACATTTCAAATAATGCTTCCAGCGACTTTTCTCAGCCAATGATGGAGGACGCACACTGTGGGCAATGCGATGACATGCGCAGCGGCCACCACCATATTAGAGAAGGGCACTGAAGTGACTGGCTGGCTTCTGCTGATCTTAGATTAGGGAGAGGTGCTTCTGCTGCTGATTCGGAATAGGGAGAGCGTTAGGCAGGGAAGAAGAAAAAAAAAATGCTTCTGCTGATAGCGCTTTTCACTGTACAGTTATTGTGCAGTGAAAGGTGAAGATTTTTGTTGTGTGCAGCAGCGCTGGTGGTGATTAGGCTGCCTTTTAAGGCTACCTGCTAGCTGCATTGCTGTGTGCACGCTGCTGTTCAAACTGCTTTTTTCAAAGCACTCCAACTTTTATTATTTTGTTCTGGTGAGTTACTGAGCGTTCATTTTTTCTCACACCGTATAGCGGTGTACGCTCCTCACACACTACCGTGTACCTGCTGGTATCACGGACAAATAGATGCTATCTGGGTGTGACTCTGGAAAAACAAGCTGAGGAGTTTTTCCATTTTTCCAGACCTACACCTTATAGAGCTGTCCGTTTTTCTACCAGTTTCGTATATCTGCTGTTTGATTATGGTCAAAACTAGACAGAGACAGCATGTGTCAGTCCGTATATAAATAGACGGAGATTGACAATTTTCCATACAGACACCATATAGCGGTGTGCGCTCCTCACACTACCATGTACCGCCTTGTATCATGAACAAATAGAAGCTGTGTGTGACTCTGGAAAAACAAGCTGAGGAGATTTTCCATTTTTCCTCAGCCTTAGGGTGGTTTCACATTAGCGTTTCAGGGTGCAGCAACGGCCTGCGCACGGCCGCCGCTATAAGCCCTGCCCCTGCTGCGCCTCCTCCGGTAGCTCCGCCTACCGGCGCATGGCGCTGCATGCGTCCTGCGTCCCCTATCTTTATCACTGGGGATGCAGGCCATGCGCAGTATGTGTTTGCCGGTGCATGCGTCCTTTTGACGGTGCGCCAAGTGCAACCAAATTGCAACAGGTTGCGTTTGGCGCTGGTCGGCGCACCGTCAAAAGGACGCAAGCGCTGGCAAACGCATACTGCGCGCGGCCTGCGTCCCCAGTGATAAAGATAGGGGACGCAGGACGAGCTACCGGAGGAGGCGTGGCAGGGGCGGAGCTTAGCGGCGGCCGTGCGCAGGCCGTCGCTGCGCCCTGAAACGCTAATGTGAAAACACCCTTAGAGAGCTGTCCACTTTTCAAACAGTTTTGTATATCTGCTTTTTGATTACGATGAAAACTAGACAGAGACAGCGTGTGTCAGTCCGTATAAAAATAGATGGAGATTGACAATTTTCCATACACACACCGTATAGCGGTGTACGCTCCTCACACACTACCGTGTACCGCCTTGTATCATGGACAAATAGAAGCTATCTGTGTGTGACTCTGGAAAAACAAGCCGAGGAGTTTTTCCATTTTTCCAGACCTACACCTTATAGAGCTGTCCGCTTTTCAAACAGTTTCGTATATCTGCTGTTTGATTACGGTGAAAACTAGACAGAGACAGCGTGTGTCAGTCTGTATAAAAATAGATGGAGATTGACAATTTTCCATACACACACCGTATAGCGGTGTACGCTCCTCACACACTACCGTGTACCGCCTTGTATCATGGACAAATAGAAGCTATCTGTGTGTGACTCTGGAAAAACAAGCCGAGGAGATTTTCCATTTTTCCAGACCTACACCTTGGAGAGCTGTCTGCTTTTCAAACAGTTTCGAAATATCTGCTGTTTGATTAAGGTCAAAACTAGACAGAGACAGCGTGTGTTACTCCGTATAAAAATAGACGGAGATTGACAATTTTCCATACAGACACCGTATAGAGCTGTCCGATTCTCAAACAGTATTGTATATCTGCCGTTCACATTACAGTCACATGTATACAGAGTCAGCGTGTGTGTGTGTGACACTCCGTAATTACATATACGGAGATTGTTAGTTACACAAAAAACGCATAAAGCTGTACACTTCTGATACAGTTCCGTATATCTGCTTGTTGGATTACGGTCAAATACATACTGTGAGGGCGTCTGTGACTAGCAAAATACATACGTAGATTAAATTTTTTTAATACACCTTACACAGGTGGACGCTCCTCATATGGTGGAAGAGGATGCGGACGTGGCCGTGGGGGGCCACCTGGTACTGATGGTGGTGGTGGTGCATCTGCTGATAGTGCCAAAAACACAATAGCAGCTAAGGCAGGAGGTGTTGAGCCTGCATCATGGTGTAGCTCTGGAAGGCCTGGAAGGCTCCGTTTTCTGGGAGTAGGTAAACTGCTTTTAAAGCTGGAGCATCAGGAACTGTTTTTGGCTTACATTGCTGAAACAGCCTCCAGCTTTATCGCCTCCTCTTCTGAAGTTTAAAAAAATGCAAGCACTGAGTCGTAAGTGCAGGTTTCTGGTCAGGAGAAACCCCTTTCCTTGTATCCTTCACCCACACGAAAAGCGAAGAATGTGGCAGCACACACTTTATTACTCCATGGGGCTCTTTTCACATACCATGCCTGGGTTAATTAAAAATGGGGCCCATCATATATTGGAGCATTCCAAATGGGGGACATCAGAAACTGGAGCAGCATTTACGGGGCCCAATATACACTGGAGCATTAGAAATGGGGCCCATTATATATGGAGCATTATTAGGGCCCATCATACACTGGAGCATCATCCATGAGGCCCATCATATACTGGAGCTTTCCAGATTGGGGACATCAGACACTGGAGCAGCATTTATGGGGCCCATTATACACTGGAGCATGAGAAATGGGGCCCATTATATATGGAGCATTATTAGGGCCCATCATACACTGGAGCATCATCTATGAGGCCCATCATATACTGGAGCAGTATAAATGGGGAAGATCAGACACGGGAGCAGCATCTATGGGGCACATGATACACTGGAGCATTAGAAATGGGGCCCATTATATATGGAGCATTATTAGGGCCCATCATACACTGGAGCATCATCCATGAGGCCCATTGTGATGAACAAAGCAGGATTTAGTGCTCCAATGTTGAATAGCAAGACCTTTTAGTATGATAATGAGATAAGGCCCAAAAGAGAGCTTCAAAGCTTAAGTAGGAGCCACGCCACCATGGGGCAGGAAGGGGGCTGGGGGCTTCAATTTGAATATACCTGTCAGCTAGACACAGAAATACACATCCATTGTCTCTCCCAGCCGCCCCAACTCCATCCTAGGATCATGGATTATGAGCACATCTTTCGAGTTATGGGCTCATGGAAAATATCCGAGTGACCCTGAGGAAATCGTGCATCTGACAGTGCGACTCCTGAGTTGGTGAGGGCTCTGGGACCTGAGATATAGAGATTGGCCCTCCACAGCAACCCAATGGGGCCATGTTTGCTCTCCACACGACAGGCAAAACAAACCGCATTCACTGGTACCTCTCATGTCCTGATGCGATCATGCTGTTGAAAGTTACCCCCTTTCTTAGATATTGGGAATAAGTTCTGCAGGGAGCTAAAGGGTGGAGATTATTAGCCCACCCTCTGACACAGGGGGAGGAGCCTAGTGTGCTTAAGAACTAGCAGCACATGGCAGAGACTCTCTCTCACAGAAGAACCAGACGACGATGATCTAAGAAGGAACTGGGGACAGATCTGCCAAGGGGAGCAGCGGCCCACGCTTTGGGGTCTGTCCGGCAACTAAGATTCTTATACCTGTGGACTGCAGAGCTTCCGGCACCCACATGCAACCTACAATCTGGTAAATTGACCTCCAGCTTAATACAGTCATATGTAAATGTTTGGGCACCCCTATTAATGTTAACCTTTTTTCTTTATAACAATTTTGGTTTTTGCAAGAGGTATTTCAGTTTCATATATCTAATAACTGATGGACTCAGTTATATTTCTGGATTCAAATGAGGTTTATTGTATTAACAGAAAATGTGCAATCTGCATTTAAACAAAATTTGACCGGTGCAAAAGTATGGGCACCCTTATCATTTTCTTGATTTGAACACTCCTAACTACTTTTTACTGACTTCCTGAAGCACTAAATTGGTTTTGTAACCTCATTGCGCTTTGGACTTCATAGCCAGGTGTATCAAATCATGAGAAAAGGTATTTAAAGTGGCCACTTGCAAGTAGTTCTCCTATTTGATTCTCCTATGAAGAGTGGCATCATGGGCTCCTCAAAACAAGTCTCAAATGATCTGAAAACAAAGATTATTCAACATAGCTTTTCAGGGGAAGGATACAAAAAGTTGTCTCAGAGATTTAACCAGTCAGTTTCCACTGTGAGGAACATAGTAAGGAAATGGAAGAACACAGGTACAGTTCTTGTTAAGCCCAGAAGTGGCAGGCCAAGAAAAATATCAGAAAGGCAGAGAAGAAGAATGGTGAGAACAGTCAAGGACAATCCACAGACCACCTCCAAAGACCGGCAGCATCATCTTGCTGCAGATGGTGTCACTGTGCATCGGTCAACAATACAGCGCATGCATAACGCCTTTTTGTATGACCAAACAACTCAATCTTTGTTTCATCAGTTCACAGGACCTTCTTCCAAAATGTAACTGGCTTGTCCAAATGTGCTTTTGCATACCTCAGGCGACTCTGTTTGTGGCGTGCTTGCAGAAACGGCTTCTTTCGCATCACTCTCCCATACAGCTTCTCCTTGTGCAAAGTGCGCTGTATTGTTGACCGATGCACAGTGACACCATGTGCAGCAAGATGATGCTGCAGGTCTTTGGAGGTGGTCTGTGGATTGTCCTTGACTGTTCTCACCATTCTTCTTCTCTGCCTTTCTGACACTTCTGGGCTTAACGAGAACTGTACCTGTGTTCTTCCATTTCCTTACTATGTTCCTCACAGTGGAAACTGACTGGTTAAATCTCTGAGACAACTTTTTGTATCCTTCCCCCTGAAAAGCTATGTTGAATAATCTTGGTTTTCAGATCATTTGAGAGTTGTTTTAAGGAGCCCATGATGCCACTCTTCATAGGAGAATCAAATAGGAGAACTACTTGCAAGTGGCCACTTTAAATACCTTTTCTCATGATTTGATACACCTGGCTATGAAATTCAAAGCTCAATGAGGTTACAAAACCAATTTAGTGCTTCAGAAAGTCAGTAAAAAGTAGTTAGGAGTGTTGAAATCAAGAAAATGATAAGGGTGCCCATACTTTTGCACCGGTCAAATTTTGTTTAAATGCAGATTGCACATTTTCTGTTAGTACAATAAACCTCATTTGAATCCAGAAATATAACTGAGTCCATCAGTTATTAGATATATGAAACTGAAATACCTGTTGCAAAAACCAAAATTGTTATAAAGAAAAAAGGTTAACATTAATAGGGGTGCCCAAACTTTTACATATGACTGTATCTCTAAGTCTTGTACCCTTATTGCTATATTTTACTCTGACTGTAAATCTACTGTAATTCCATTTTATAGCTTACTGTATATTTCTGTAATTATCTAGTGCGCCCTTAAGGCAATTAAACCATAAAAATAATCTTGGGCTGATGCTTTTACTCTGATTACGAATCTTAGAATACCCAGCGGGTAACAGGACATCCTCCCCGGCGGCGATTTGCTCTAGGTGCAGTTCCCTTACTGACCTGAGAGACAAAGGGCAGGAGTTCCCCGCATCCGGGATGTCAGGAGGCCAGGGAAGTCTGCCTGACCCGGCGACTTGGTCGGGGACTGAGGGGAAGCAGGCGCTACCTGTGGTCTCAGCGGTCGTGGCCGCTGTTACCAGGAGTAGGATCGCTGAAGCCCAAGGAGCCTCACGGAGGTCCGACGGTTTCCCCCTCTCTGACCAAGTGGCTGCCGAGTCAGACAGCGGCCAGGAGACAGATCACGGGGAGCTGACAGAGGATGTGGCAGTTTCGTTAATTCTTGCCACATTGAGTCAGGGATTTCAGGCAGCGTTGGAAGCTGACGCTAGCCTGAAAGCTCTCAAGGAGCAGGCGGCACAGCCTCCCCTGGAGTCCAACCGCGAGCGAGTGGTCTGGGACCAGGGACGGGTTAACGGGTAGCGGTCCAGCAGGGTTCACCGGAGGCGTGGCCCAGGAACCGACAGTTAGTGGTACCCTATCCATTCAGGGCAGAATTGTTGTGGATCGCACACGAGATTCCCATGGCCGGACACCTAGGGATCGCTAAAACCAGGGCCAGGCAAGCTCAGCATTTCTACTGACCGGGAATGAGGACCGAGGTGTGTTGTGAGTTCATTTTCCCCTTCATTACTGAGGCCCGAGGAACTCCCTCTTCTGGTAAAGAAAGGTAGCGAGCCTGATTATCAAACACCTGAGGCTGATGATGATGACTGGCTGAGTGGAGTTACGGACTGGATATAAGGCTGCTGACGCCCTTCTGCCCTGCGGGTGATTTCTCTGTGGGATCCTTGGAGACCAGTCTGAATTCCTGCTCCTCTAAATCTAAGTTTGCTGCTCGGCCTTTTGCTTTTGTGCTTTGACTTTGTTTTGCTTTGTTTTTCTGGATTTCTGCCATTCCCTGCTGGGGTGTGCTGAATTCATTTAGCTCTGTCTTCTGAAAATACCTGAGTGCTGATTTAGCTTTTGAAGCCTAGCTGCTTCAGGGCCTTTTTCATATCAGCTTGTTGGCTTATGTCTTTGATAGGGTTTTGGCAGATTGCAGACAGCAGCCTTCCTGTCCTTTCCTATCTAGATAGTTGCGGGCCCCGTCTTTGCTCAGTCTATCTTTCTGTCTGTGTTAGTATTTTCATCTTGCTTCACCGTCATTATATGTTGGGGGCTGCCTATTGCTTTGGGGTCTGCTCTGGGGCAGTTTAGATTTCCCCTTTCTTTCTTTAGGCCTATGTAATTCTCCGGCTGTGATCGAGGGGTCTAGGGCTTCGTAGGAACCCCCCACGGCTACTGCTAGTTGTGTTGATAGGTTCAGGGGTCTGAAATCTGATAGTTGCCAACTTCTCTGGTTTTCTGGACTTAGCTTGTATTTCTGCTTTTGCCTCCTACGGTGACTCATTCATAACAGAGGTGATTGCCTACTGCTGTTAGTGTGACACCTGTCAGAGGGTGGGGAAGGTGGGGCGGCGGCCCAAAGCCCCACTGGTAACTCTGCCTATCATCGAAGAGCCTTTCTCGAGGGTGGCTGTTGATCTCATTGGACCTCTGTCCACCCCCAGCCGCTCCGGGAAATGCTTCATACTAACGGAAGTGGACTATGCCACCTGGTACCTGGAGGCGGTAGCTTTGTCGTCCATTCAGGCGGACAAAGTGGCCACTGCCTTACTGGAGATTTTCTCCAGAGTGGGGTTCCCCCAGGAAATGCTCACCGACCGAGGGACCCAGTTCATGTCGCAGCTGATGGAGTCTCTCTGTAAGCAGATACAGGTGCAACATCTGGTAGACAGCCCGTACCACCCACAGACCAATGGCCTGTGTGAGCGGTTCAATGGCACCTTAAAGCAGATGCTGAAGATGTTGGTCAACTCCCACGGAAGAGACTGGGAGCGGTATCTCCCACACCAGCTGTTTGCCTACCGAGAGGTCCCACAGGCCTCAACGGGGTTCTCCCCGTTTGAGCTCTTGTATGGGCGACCTGCACGGGGGGCCCCTTGCTCTGGTGAAGGAAGCATGGGAAGGGGATTTGGCCACCCCTGGAGTGTCGGTCATTGAGTATGTCGTGCGCTTCCGGGACGAATGATGGCCTTGACACGGCTGGTGCATGACAATATGGCCCAAGCTCAGCCTGACCAGAAGCAGTGGCACATCCATTGTCTCTCCCAGCCACCCCGACTCCATCCTAGGATCATGGATTATGAGCATATCTTTCGAGTTATGGACTCATGGAAAATATCCGAGTGACCCTCAGGAAATCGCGCATCTGGCAGTGCGACTCCTGAGTCGGTGAGGGTTCTGGGACCTGAGATATAGAGATTGGCCCTCCACAGTGACCCAATGGGGCCATGTTTGCTCTTCACACGACAGGCAAAACAAACCGCATTCACTGGTACCTCTCATGTCCTGATCCGATCATGCTGTTGAAAGTTACCCCTTTCTTAGATATTGGAAATAAGTTCTGCAGGGAGCTAAAGGGTGGAGATTATTAGCCCACCCTCTGACACAGGGGGAGGAGCCTAGTGTGCCTAAGAACTAGCAGCACATGGCAGAGACTCTCTCTCTCACAGAAGAACCAGACGATGATGATCTAAAAAGTAGCTGGGGACAGATCTGCCAAGGGGAGCAGCGGCCCACGCTTTGGGGTCTGTCCAGCAACTAAGATTCTTGTACCTGTGGACTGCAGAGCTCCCGGCACCCATATGCAACCTACAATCTGGTAAATTGACCTCCAGCTTAATATCTCCAAGTCTTGTACCCTTATTGCTATATTTTACTCTGACTGTAAATCTACTGTAATTCCATTGTATAGCTTACTGTATATTTCTGTAATTATCTAGTGCGCCCTTAAGGCAATTAAACCATAAAATTAATCTTGGGCTGATGCTTTTACTCTGATTACAAATCTTAGAATACCCAGCGGGTAACAGGACATCCTCCCCGGCGGCCATTTGCTCTAGGTGCAGTTCCCTTGCTGACCTGAGAGACAAAGGGGGTGCCGGAGAGCTGTGCCTGTGTAGTTATGTCACATTTGTGACGTGGGAGGAACAGGTCCTATTCCTCCACACCCATCATATGCTGGAGCATTATGTGGAGCTCATCATATACTGTATGGAACATTGTATGTGACCAATTATTCTGTATGGAGAAATATATGGGGCTCATTATTCTGTATGGCGCACAATGTGGTGGCCATAATCCTGTATGGAGTTATATACTGTCCTTTTTTGAGCTATTGTACAATTTAAAATAGATCAGTCATGTCATGTAAGCAGTGAAGTATTTGTAATTCTACTATACCTATATTTCTGTGCCGTATCGGAGCATCATGAGTTGTTGTATGTGTTAAAGGGGCGCACTGACACTCTTTGGCCCAGGGCACACGAAAACCTGGAGCCAGCTCTACCCCCCCACAACTTTAGCCAAATAACACCCAGTTTTCAATGCGTAACTATTATTATGAAGTAAATTAAGGTTGACAAGCTTCAGTAATAAGAATTGATGTTGTTGGCCTTGAAATGGGCACTGTAGGTGTGTTTACTGTCCTCCACTCCATGCCGACTTTGTTTCCCCATGGACTTGCATTGGGTTTCGTGTTTCAGTCGGCCTCTGACTTTTCCCTATAGTGGGCTGATTTCGTTCGACCCGACTTTTGCGAAAGTCAGGTTTCATGAAACCCGACTCGACCCTAAAAAAGTCGCTCATCTCTAGTCAAAACTAGAGCTGCTGGCTAGGTATGTGATCTGGAGATGGGAACTGTTAATGTGTGATTGGTGAGAAGTGGAGTTTTTCTGAGAGAAAGCCATGCGACTGTGAACAGTTGGAGGGGTGGAGGCGGGCCCCCTTGAGACTGGGCAGAGTCTCAAGGGGGCCCCCAAAATTTTGCCTGTATGGGGCCCCGAAATTTCTAGTGGCAGCCCTGGTCCCAATCTGAATCCAATCCAGCACCTGTGTGAGTTCTGAATGTTGGAATAAGTGTTACATCTGTGGAAAGTTTTAGAAGTAATCATCATTGAGTGAAAATCTGCTTACTCATACTGACCAGCTTCTTTTAGTTGTCAGGTTTTCAGGAAAAGGATTTTTTTTTTCTCATTAGTATATTAAAAAGATTACGGAAGTACAGTTGTCAGATTGTAACTTTTGCATGGAATTTTTACATGATAAAGCTGCACAAAAACTCAAGATCAGATAAGTGTTTGACTAACCAGTACAATCACATATATGTGGACAACATGCCTTTCCAGTAAATAGCATGCATGCACATACCCTCCAAATTCTAAAAATAGGTTCCATCACTCTCTATATCTGACACATACTACTCATGTCCACATGCCGGGCTCCAACAAATGTCTGTGCAGTATATAGAAGGCATCAGACTATAATATGTCTGCAGTCTGTAAACTGGGGTGGTTTATCTGAATTTTCTTCACTTCAGTCATCCATTCAACTAGCAATTATAACCAGAACCATTATTTTCATGGTCACAAATCCAAAGTAAAGAGGGACATACAAGTACTTTTTTTTGTAATGTAATATAACATATGGACTTATACAAAATTGCTAATAAAGTCTAAATATTTAAAGTAGCTCCAGTCTTTACCATAAGGATATAAAAGCAATTGTCTTTGTAGCACACTTGAAGTCTCAACCAAGGAGAAAACACATTCCATGGAAGCAAAGTCAGTGAAACTTCCAAAATTCATCTGCATCAGTCAAAATGTAGAAACTGATCAGCAATGTAGCAACTCAAATGGTTATGTGAAGAATATGGAACTAAGCTTTAACAGCTGGTAACATGATATTCTATTACCATGCCATACCATGATTAAGACGTTTGTCGAAACGCGAAGGTCCTAGTCTCTTTCTTGCAC
Source organism: Dendrobates tinctorius (assembly GCF_039654945.1). NCBI lineage: Eukaryota > Metazoa > Chordata > Amphibia > Anura > Dendrobatidae > Dendrobates > Dendrobates tinctorius. The sequence continues at coordinate 23,688,891 of NW_027361827.1, read as the reverse complement.
GGCAATATTGCCAAAATGTTTTTGGAGGACATTTTAACCCCTTTACCCCCAAGGGTGGTTTTCATGTTAATGACCAGGCCAATTTTTACAAATCTATTGTTTTCTCGTGACATATTGTACTTCATGATAGTGGTAAAATTTCTTTGATATAACTTGCGTTTATTTGTGGAAAAAAAACAGAAATTTGGCAAAAATTTTGAAAATTTCGCAATTTTCCAACTTTGAATTTTCATGCCCTTAAAACAGAGAAATATGTCACACAAAATAGTTAATAAATAACATTTCCCACACATCTACTTTACATCAGCACAATTTTGGAACCATAATTTTTTCTGTTAGGAAGTTCTAAGGGTTAAAATTTAAACAACGATTTCTCATTTTTATAACACCATTTGGGAAATGATCCCAAGGAAATAAATCTGTTCTCTCAGTGAAGCTTACAATATCAATTTGTATGGCACCACACAACTATATGAGGATTAATCCCAAGGAAGTAAATCCATTTTCTCAATGAAGCTTACAATGTGCAAGTATATGGTGCCACTCAAATATATTGGGCTCAGTGAAATACACCCGTTCCCTCCATAGAGTATGAATAGAAATAACCCATAGCAGGCAGCTAAATAACATATATTAAGATAAATAGTGAAAGGTAATAATTACCCAGTAAGTTGCATAGGTGCTCCTGGCATCCCCTCACCCCGAGGCGCATTTCGCCGCAGGCTTCTTCCACCCCTGGATCATTTCTCATATATCTGTGTGGTACCACACACATGAACACTGTAAGCTTTATTGAAATTTTGTTTCCCCATTGATAAGCAGTGCGATTTTGAGGGTCAGTTTAATTAGGTCTATGGGATTTAATGTTGGTTTATTGTAACTCTATATAATAATAATAATAATCTTTATTTTTATATAGCGCTAGCATATTCCGCAGCGCTTTACAGTTTGCTCATATTTTCATCACTGTCCCTGATGGGGCTCACAATCTATATTCCCTATCAGTATGTCTTTGGAGTGTGGGAGGAAACCGGAGTGCCCGGAGGAAACCCACGCAAACACGGGGCGAACATACAAACTCCTTGCAGATGTTGTCCTTGGTGGGATCTGTCACTGTTACATATATATGGGAGCTGTTCCATGAAGATGTGCTTTTGCTTATTGCAATACCTGTAAGCTGCTTCATATCATTTTGTAATGAATATTTACGTCTCTATTTTGTACTTATGACCCCTTTTGAAGTTTGATATTGTTGCAGCGTGCTCTAGCGTTCGATAGTCGGCATTTTGCTTTTTTTTACTATTTTTTCATGTTTTTAACAATGATTTAATAAAATTTTGTTTTTTATTCTTTATTTGGGATCTCTTATTTTGTCCTATATACAGTGGGGCAAAAAAGTATTTAGTCAGTCAGCAATAGTGCAAGTTCCACCACTTAAAAAGATGAGAGGCGTCTGTAATTTACATCATAGGTAGACCTCAACTATGGGAGACAAACTGAGAAAAAAAAATCCAGAAAATCACATTGTCTGTTTTTTTTTTCATTTTATTTGCATATTATGGTGGAAAATAAGTATTTGGTCAGAAACAAGCAATCAAGATTTCTGGCTCTCACAGACCTGTAACTTCTTCTTTAAGAGTCTCCTCTTTCCTCCACTCATTACCTGTAGTAATGGCACCTGTTTAAACTTGTTATCAGTATAAAAAGACACCTGTGCACACCCTCAAACAGTCTGACTCCAAACTCCACTATGGTGAAGACCAAAGAGCTGTCAAAGGACACCAGAAACAAAATTGTAGCCCTGCACCAGGCTGGGAAGACTGAATCTGCAATAGCCAACCAGCTTGGAGTGAAGAAATCAACTGTGGGAGCAATAATTAGAAAATGGAAGACATACAAGACCACTGATAATCTCCCTCGATCTGGTGCTCCACGCAAAATCCCACCCCGTGGGGTCAGAATGATCACAAGAACGGTGAGCAAAAATCCCAGAACCACGCGGGGGGACCTAGTGAATGAACTGCAGAGAGCTGGGACCAATGTAACAAGGCCTACCATAAGTAACACACTACGCCACCATGGACTCAGATCCTGCAGTGCCAGATGTGTCCCACTGCTTAAGCCTGTACATGTCCGGGCCCGTCTGAAGTTTGCTAGAGAGCATTTGGATGATCCAGAGGAGTTTTGGGAGAATGTCCTATGGTCTGATGAAACCAAACTGGAACTGTTTGGTAGAAACACAACTTGTCGTGTTTGGAGGAAAAAGAATACTGAGTTCCATCCATCAAACACCATACCTACTGTAAAGCATGGTGGTGGAAACATCATGCTTTGGGGCTGTTTCTCTGCAAAGGGGCCAGGATGACTGATCTCTTTACATGAAAGAATGAATGGGGCCATGTATCGTGAGATTTTGAGTGCAAACCTCCTTCCATCAGCAAGGGCATTGATGATGAAACGTGGCTGGGTCTTTCAACATGACAATGATCCAAAGCACACCACCAGGGCAACGAAGGAGTGGCTTCGTAAGAAGCATTTCAAGGTCCTGGAGTGGCCTAGCCAGTCTCCAGATCTCAACCCTATAGAAAACCTTTGGAGGGAGTTGAAAGTCCGTGTTGCCAAGCGAAAAGCCAAAAACATCACTGCTCTAGAGGAGATCTGCATGGAGGAATGGGCCAACATACCAACAACAGTGTGTGGCAACCTTGTGAAGACTTACAGAAAACGTTTGACCTCTGTCATTGCCAACAAAGGATATATCACAAAGTATTGAGATGAAATTTTGTTTCTGACCAAATACTTATTTTCCACCATAATATGCAAATAAAATGAAAAAAAAACAGACAATGTGATTTTCTGGATTTTTTTTTCCCAGTTTGTCTCCCATAGTTGAGGTCTACCTATGATGTAAATTACAGACGCCTCTCATCTTTTTAAGTGGTGGAACTTGCACTATTGCTGACTGACTAAATACTTTTTTGCCCCACTGTACATCTATATGGGAATGGTTGATTTATGCTGTAGAAGCTGTCAGCGCTGCAGCTTCTGTACACTGACCTGTGAGACTTCCTGACATGCAGTGTACATGACAGGAAGTCTCTCAGGTCTGGAAACCCGGATGTCTGACAGCCCCTCTACCTGCTCCCAGAATGCTGCGATCATGTTTGATTGCAGTGTTCCGGGGGCTAAAGTGCCGGGAGCAGTCCATGACCGCACAGTGTCTGGCTTACAGCCTGTTAGTGATACCCATACTATTAGATCAGGCAAGCTGCCCAGCACTATATAAGTGCACCCCATGAGGACAGACATTCTAGGTTACAAGGCCAACATTGATGGGCTTGGCTGCATCTGGAAAAAATATAATGTGCAAAAATAATAATCTAGCCTGGGGTTAATTCTGGAATTTTGGGGGGAATTTTATTTCCTATTTCTGTAGCTTTGCTTTCAACTTTTGCACTAGGCTAGCAGTGCTGTAGAATAAGGAAGTGTAAAACATTTCCAGGGATACCTGTTTTGCCACTCTCTTATACTCCCTTGCTTTGAAATTCTTTTTTTATTCATATGGAAATTAGCTTTGCAAATAAATCAGGGCACTTGCAATTCTGTGCTTCTCTAAATGTTTTCCTGCCAGTACTGCCCTCAACTTCTTCATGGACAGTGCAAAGCAGAGCTGATGTTATGCAGCATAACTGCTTTTTCCACTGTCAATCATAAGCGCAGTGGGAGAAGCAAGGAGAAGCCATAGACTGCAAGTGAAGCTTTGTGCCCACTGCACCCCCGCCTGTGGGAGTACCGTGCCTTTAAGCCACTACATGTTCTCTGCAACCCTGCCTGGAGGAGTACTGTGACAAAAAAAATGCTGTGTTTACTCTGCACCCATATCTGTGGGAGTAATGTATTTAAAAGCTAATGTGTGTACTCTGCACCCCCGCCTGTGGGAGTACTGTGCGAAAAGCCACGTTTTTGCAATTTTTGGTACAAAAAAAGTTATTTTGCTCTGCAGCCATCTCTTTGTCATTTGTAGGCCAAGCAAATAATTTTATTGTACCGCTTTGCCTATACAAGCAGAGGGACAAAAAAATAATTGTACTCTTCCGCCATCTCTGTGCCAGAAAAAACACTTTAAAAAATGAAGAGAGCATTAAATAGTGGACATAGCTGTGGCTGTGGTGTTGCTGCTGATGTTGGGGGTGGTGTAGCTGCTGCAGGGAGAGGACATGGTTGTTCTGTGCTTGCTACGTGCCCAAATACAGCACCATTCTCTGGTGCACCCAGGCAAGAGGACATTATACGTCCTTTCATAGAACTGAAAACTGCTGCATGAATGGTGAGGCCACAAGATATTGAAAAGGTGTTAAATTAGATGGCTGACTGTGCCTCCAGTTCCTTTGCATTATCTTACAACTGGTCCACTGCAGAAAGTGCACAGGGCATCTGAGAACTATGGTCATCCGGCTTTTACCTAACCCCGTTGCAAATCAGCCAAGCTGCTAAGTGTAGCTTAACTAGTTATTAGGTTTAGGGGGCAATCACTTTTTCATACAGGGCCCTGTAGGTTTGGATTTCCTTTTCCCGTAATAATAAAGACCTTCATTTAAAAACTGAATTTTGTGTTTACTTGTGCTATCTTTGATTAACATTTAAATTTGTTTTGTGATCTAAAACATTTAAGTGTGAAAAACATATAAAAGAATGAGAAATTAGGAAGGGGGCAAACAATTTTTTGCACAACTGTATACCACCACGTCAATCTCTTCCTCCACTTGTACCTATGCCTCCTGGTTCTAGATTGCAAGTTTTAGTTTTGTTAATTCTAGGTTGTTTTAACCCCTTAATGACCGCCAATACGTCTTTTTACTGACCTGAGATATCAGAGACTAGCTTCCCCATACAGTTGACAATCCTGCAGCTGTCAGCTGTACACTATAGCTGACAACTTGCTGCATCAGCCATGATCAGTTTTAGCACTGTCCATATCTGTTTAACCCCTGTTTAACCCCCAATCAATGACTTCATTATATAAATGGTTAACAGAGTGTGGAGGCTTCCTATTTATCCCTATTGGCACCCTGAGATCAAGATTGTGCGGGCCTGATGTTTGCCATGGTAATTCACAGCTAAATAGTGACCTTAGTGTCTGCCGGCTATAGAAACATGTACAGAAGTTAGCGACATTTAGGTGGTAAAGATACACTTTTTCTTTCCTGTCATGTCACTTTACATAAATTCCTGAAAAGCACCTGAAGGGTTAATAAACTACCAGACAACAGTTTTTCAATATGTTAAGGGGTGCTGTTTTTAAAAAGGTATCACTCTTGGGTGGTTTCCAATATATAGGACCCACAAAGTCACGTCAAACCTGGATAGGTGCCTAAAAAATGATTTTGTAAATTTCCTTGGAAAAAGGAAAAATTGCTGCTACACTTTTAAACCTCCTAAAAGGCTAACAAATGGTGCCGATTTAAAGCAGACATGAGGGAAATGTTATTTATTAATGTTTTGCTATGGCATAACTATCTGGGTTAAAGGAATAATTATTCAAATTTAAAAAAATTGCAATTTGTTTTACATTTATGTCAAGTTTGTGATATTTTTTATACATAAACGGAAAACATATCAACCTAAATTTACTATTAACATAAAGTATAATGTGTCACGAAAAAACAGTCACAAAATCACTGGGATTTGTTGAAGCATTTCAGAGTTGTTATCACATAAAGTGACACTGGTCAGATTTGAAAAATTTGGCCCGGTCACTATGGGGTGTCAGCTCCATTAAAAAAAACACTGAGAAAAGACATACCGAAGCTTGCTAAACCAGCGGAGTTTTCCACTAAGAATAAATCTTCCTCTCCGAAAGATAAGAAGAACTCTTCCAAACATCATTTAACCTGAAAATGTTCTCTTTGTGTTTTGTTGGGGCTGAACACGCTCCAAGACATTGTTCTCCTGGGTAGACTTTGGAGGGTTTCTAGTATTAATTGGGTTCTGATTGGTAAATCCTCTCTATCTACCATTTCTCTACAAATGGTTTTGTTCAGTACACTGATCTCACTTGTTATAGATCGGAAGATCTCTTTTCCAGCTGCTCTTCCTCTTGCTCCTTTTCCCCATCTTCTCCTTTCCTTTCTGAGCTATGTTTTAGTTGGTAGGTTGGCTACTTCTTGGGAGATGATGGGGGGAGAGACGGACTATAAGACTTGGTCTACTGACCGAACCTCTCTCTCTGAGTCGAATTAGAAGTTTTGCCTGAAATTATTCTATTACAGGTTGATTACCTCATCAAATCTTTCTAGATCACTGCTTCGTTTCACTATGTCTCATCTTTCATAATAGGGTATTCACAACCTCCTGCTGAAGATAAGAATGTTTTTGTTTATAGCTATATGTTGACTATGATGTTATTTTTCTACAGGTGTACACTTTTGGATGCGGACACCAATATTTTTCATGTCTATGGCTGAACAAAACCTGGGAGACTTGATCTCCGTGGTTTTCCTCAATGTAAAAGGTATTAATGTGCCAGCAAAGTGAAGTCAGATCCTCTCCTTATTAAGGAAAAACCATGCACAGGTACTTTTCCTACAAGAAACCCACTTCAAGGCAGGTAGGGCCCCTAACACATCCTTTTCTCCATACTCAACTTGGTTTAATAGCTGCTCTTCCTCGGCCTCAAAAGGGGTTAGTATTGCTCTCAAAAAGGGTCTACCCTTCACTTTAAGAGACTGCCTCACAGATGCGGAGGGAAGGTATGTCTTGAAGGGTTTTTAAGCTATTACATTGATTACATTTGGGAATTTGTATTCCCCAAACACTGGACAGGCACGATGGTTGTCTACGACTTTGGACACCCTCGCACTATGCAAGGAAGGCCTTAGGGGGGGACATAAATTTAACATTACATCCGAATCTAGATGTATCTAATAGCAAATCTTCTATACCACTAAAAGAGAGGAGAAAGCTCTTAAAGGGAATCTGTCACCCCATTTTTGGCCTAGAAGATGCAACCACAGCCATCAGGGGCTAATCTACAGCATTCTTTAATGCTGTAGATAAGCCCCCGATGTATCCTGAAAGAAAAGAAAAACGAGTTAGATTATACTCACCCGGGGATCCGGTCCGATGGGTGTCACGGTCCGGCGTCTCCCATCTTCTAGAGATGATGTCCTCCTTCTTATTTCTGCCGCGGCTTCTGCGCTAGCGTACTTTCTCTGCCCTGCTGAGGGCAGAGTAAAGTACTGCAGTGCGCAGGCGCCGGACCTCTCTGAACTTTCCCGGCGCCTGCACACTGTAGTACTTTACTCTGCCCTAAACAGGGCAGATAAAGTATGCTTGCTCAGGAGCCGCGGCAGAAGTAAGAAGGAGGATGTCATCTCTAGAAGATGGGAGGCGCCAGACTGGACCGTGACACGCACTGCACCCGCCCCCCCGGTAAGTATAATCTAAATTGTTTTCTTCTCTTTCACGTTACATCGGGGGCTTATCTACAGCATTACAGAATGCTGTAGATAAACCCCTGATGAAGGTGGCCGCAGCTTATAGACTGAAAATGGGGTGACAGATTCCCTTTAAATAAACTGAATTCATTTAACCTGATCGACCCATGGAGAATTTCCCACCCTACCGCAAAGGACTACTCCTTTTATTCAATGCCACATAACTCGTATCAAAGATTGGATTACCTACTGGTGCAAACTTCAGCTATCTCTTTAATTTCAGACTCTTCAATAGGCTCTATTACAATTTCAGACCATGCCACAATTTTCATGAAATTGCGAATCACTTCTCTTCCCCGGCCATTTTCGACATTGCGGCTGAATGAGCCCTTACTGGGTAATTCGGATCACTTGTCCCAATTAAATATTTCTATCGCTAGATTCTTCAGATAAAATAACTTAGAAGGGGAAACTACCCCTCTCGTTTGGGAAACACGTAAGACAGTCCTCAGGGGAGAGTTGATTGCATTAAGCGCCCATGTCAAGTGGGAGAGAGATAAAGAAATTTCTTCTCTCTTACACCAAATCAGTACGATGGAAAGGATCCACAAGAACGGGAAATCAGATTGTGTTCTTGCAGACTTGTCCACCCTGCGCTGTAACCTCAAGGACTTACTTAATTTAAATTCTGCCAAAATGTTTGCCCGTTGTAAACAAAAAAATTATATTCATGGGAATAAAGGCAGTAAATTTACATCCCGATTGCTAAAGAAACAAAATGAGAAGTACTTTATTAAACAGATCCGTACGAATGGTGACGCCAGGGTGAGCGAGTCGAAGGACATAGCTGGAGCCTTTTGGAGCTATTACAATTCCTTAAATTCCTTATATAATCTAGACCCACCTGACTCAATGAAAGATCCTACTAAATCTACACAGATTATCCACAATTTCCTTTCCTCCCTTTCTTTGCCTGAAATCTCCCACTTGGGTCAAGCTATACTCTTGAAGGAGGTCACGACCCAGGAGGTGAAGGATACGTTGGCTGAAATTCTGAATGGAAAGACCCCAGGCCCAGATGGCTTTCCAATAATTTACTATAAAAAATTTGCAGATATTCTAGAACCTCGTTTGATAGAGGTGTTCAACTCATTTTTGCTGGGTACAACCCCCCCCCCACAGACTCTAGAAGCATACATTACAATTATCCCTAAGGAGGGCAAGGATGGCTCCCTGTGCAGTAGTTACCACCCCATATCATTGCTTAATGCAGATATTAAATTATGGGCCAAAATTTTGGCTTCTAGAATAAATCCAGTATTGGCGGATCAAGTCCACCCTGACCAGGCTGGGTTTATAAGAGGTAGAAAGGGCAGAGATATTACTAGAGTTCTGCAGGCCATCTCATACGCAAAGCACACACGTCAGGCTCTCACTGTCCTCTCTACTGAGAAGGCTTTTGACCGTATCAGTTGGCACTATATGACATGTGTCCTGCAGAAATTTGCCTTCCCTGCACCATTTATTGAAGCCATATTATCATTATATGCTTACCCTTCAGCGAGAATCAGGGTGAATAGAATCCTATCTGAGCCCTTTAAGATCTGCAATGGTGCCAGGCAGGGTTGCCCTCTCTCCTCATCCTTATTTGTATTGGTTATGGAGACTCTGATACAATCCATTAGGCAAAACAGTGACATTAAGGGAATCAGGGTTAATCAACTGGAGGTGAAGGCTGCCGCTTTTGCGGATGATCTCTTGCTGTTGCTTTCCAACCCGGGTAACGCCTCCCCAAAGCTTGTTAGAGATCTTTTCTTTGTTTGGGGACCTCTTCACTTTTAAAATTAATCTTGACAAGTCCAAAGCCCTTAACATTTCAGCCAACATGGAGGACATTCGCACACTCAAAAACTCTACCCCTTTTAATTGTCCCAACAGGAAAATTAAATATCTGGGGATTATTATCACAGATGACCCGCACTCCTTTTTCCAGCATAATTTTGTCCCCCTTTTGGCGAAAATCAGGAACCTTCTCAACTCCTTTGATCTCCCCTCTCTGTCCTGGTTAGGTAGGGTTAAAGTAATCAAATCGTATATTCTTCCCAAAATCTTTTTCGTAATGAACATGGTCCGAATCTCCTTACCAAAATCCATCTTTAATGCTCTAAATCAAATCATTGCGAAGTTTGTATGGAAATTTAAAAAAGCTCGCCTTCCTTTCAAGACCCTAATCCTGTCAAAACAAGCTGGAGGGTTGGGCCTTCCTGACCTACTTTCCTACTATCAAGCTATACATCTGGCTAGATGGGTAACACTTAGGCATCTAGAAGATCAAGGTACAGTATACAAGCACACATTGATATGGAATTTCTAGGTCGGAAAGCAAAAAAATTTCTTTGGACGACTTATCCCATCTCGAAAATTAGCTTCGATGGGATTCTCTCAACGTCCATTTTAATTATTGATTCCAAACCACCCACCTGCATGCTACTTCCTTGATATAATACCGCTTGGCCTGATCCCATACATCTATAGCCCGGACTTTACAGACCCCTATAATCTCTGGGCCTCTCTCTCAAACAAACCAATTTCCCATCTTTTGAATAACAAAATACCTTGCAATAATTTATGGCCCCTAGAAGCCACAAAACATCCAATTAATTACCTTCAACAAATTCATATGTCTCATTTTATGAAACAGATAAAAAAAAGTAACCACGTCTCTCTTTATTCCATCTCTTCCATCAGGGATCAAAGAAAAACTACAAGCTCAATTTGAGAATACTCAATGGTACCTGGCACAGCGAATAGGTGGTCATACACCGATTCCATAGTATATCTCAAACAATATTTGCATGCAGAGAAGGGTAGGGTGGGACTAGGGAGGGATAAGGTACCTGGGAAACATGAAGTTATTTGCTTTAGTCATGGATATTGTTACTTGATTTACTTAAATGTACTGTTTATATGTACTGTTATATTAAATTTAATAAACAGAGTTAAAAAAAAAAGGAACTACTCCACCTCCCAAGTGGCTTTGGTTAGATTTACTAACAAAAATAAGACCGCCTATTAAAAATATATAGTAACCTTCTAAACTCAATACTACGCCATTATTTCTCCATTCTTGTACAAAAAAAAATACAAAAAAAACAGTGTTGGATTACTCATCCCTTGTCTCTTCCACCTATACTGTCACCTCGACCTCCTCCTCCACTTGGACTTGTTCCTCCTGGTTCAGGAGTGCAACCGTGTAGGTGGGAGTCATGTGCGTCAAAACAAATTTTCCTACTCTTATGCATCCATGTCTCTGATCAGGGGCGGACTGGGACAAAAAAGAAGCCCTGCCACACAAACCCCACCAGCCCGCAAACTATAACACTACTGACCCCGATCAGTGAATTTTACTTTACTTTGTCGTGCTCCTCACTCTCCTAAAAGGAGGTATTTGAAGAGCCACATGTGAATGATGCCACAGCGCGTATGATCGACCACAGCTGCATTTACATGGTGCTCTAAAGATCTCCGATTTTCAGGATCATAGGGGTCCCAGCAGTCGAATCTCCAGCAATTGGAAAGTTATTTCCTGTCCAGAAGAGAGGGGATTACTTGGGATAATGCATTTAAACAGCTTTTTCAATATTTTATTTTTATTTGGCCATAGTAATATTGAAAATACTAAACCAATATTGACCCTCCCAAAGTCCAATGTCGCCTCTTCGACAACAGGACAGGAGAAGTGGTACTGTGCAGTGCATACAGGGCAAGCTCCATGTTTTTGTGGGACCCGGGTGAAAGTCTCAGTTGGCTCCTTTAACACGTACCAGAATTCATAATGCACAGATGCAGCAGAGAAATATAGGTATACAATGCCAAAGATTTCACTTATTACATTTAATGAGTGATAACTATTGTACATTCAACAATAGGTCACAAATCAGACAGTATAGTCCTACATACAGTATTATGGGCCCCACATAGCCCTCCATACAGAATAATGAACCCCATATATTGTTCCATACAGTATAATGAGCCTCATATATTGCTCCATACCGTATAATGAGCCCCATATATTGCTCCATACAGTATAATGAGCCCCATATATTGCTCCATACAGTATTATAGGCACCACATAGTGCTCCATGCAGTATTATCGGCACTGTAGTGCTCCATACAGAATAACATGCCCCATATATTGCTCAATACAGAGTAATGAGCCCCATATATTGCTCTAAACAGTATAATGAGCCCCATATATTGATCCATACAGTATAATGAGCCCCATATATTGCTCCATACAGTATAATGAGCCCCATATATTGCTCCATACAGTATAATGAGCCCCATATATTGCTCCATACAGTATTATGGGCACCACATAGTCCTCCATACAGTATTGTGGACACCACATAGCGCTCCATACAGAATAACATGCCCCATATATTGCTCCATACAATATAATGAGCCCCATATATTGCTCCATACAGAATAATAAGCCCTATATAATGCTCCATACAGTATTATGGGTACCACATAGTGCTCCATACAGTACAACGAGCCCCATGTTTTGCTCCATACTGAATAATGAACTCCATATATTGCTCCATGAAGTATAATAAGCCCCATATAATGCTCCATACAGTATTATGGGTACCACATAGTGCTCCTTACAGTATTATGGGCATCACATAGTCAGTCCTCCATACAGTATTGTGGACACCACATAGTGCTCAATACAGAATAACATGCCCCATATATTGCTCCATACAATATAATGAGCCTCATATATTGCTCCACGCAGTATTTTGGGTACCATATAGTGCTCCATACAGTATAATGAGCCACATATATTATTATTATTATTATTATTTATTATTAGAGCGCCATTTATTCCATGGCGATTTACACGTGAGGAGGGGTATACATAATAAATATAAGTACAGTAATCTTAAACAATACAAGTCACGACTGGTATAGGATGAGAGAGGACCCTGCCCGCGAGAGCTCACAATCTGCAAGGGTTGGGTGAGGATACAGTAGGCGAGGGTAGAGCTGGTCATTCAGCAGTTTGGTGGATCAGTGGTTACTGCAGGTTGTAGGCTTGTCAGGAGAGGTAGGTCTTCAGGTTCTTTTTGAAGGTTTCCATGGTAGGCAAGAGTCTGTTATGTTGTGGTAGAGAGTTCTTGAGTAGGGGGGTTGCGCAGGAGAAATCTTGTATGCGATTGTGGGAAGAGGAGATAAGAGGGGAGTAGAGAAGGAGACCTTGTGAGGATCGGAGGTTTCCTGCAGGTAAATACCGGGAGACGAGGTCACAGATGTATGGCTCCCCATATGGAGAACTCAGGTTGTGGATGGCTTTGTATGTCATGGTTATGGTTTTGAACTGGAGTCTGGGGAATGGGGAGCCAGTGCAGGGATTGACAGAGGGGAGAGGCTGGGGAATAGCAGGGGGAAAGGTGGATTAGTCAGGCAGCAGAGTTTAGAATAGATTGGAGGGGTGCGAGAGTGTTAGAGGGGAGGCCACAGAGCAGGAGGTTGCAGTAATCAAGGTGGGAGATGATGAGGGCATGGACTAGGGTTTTTGCAGATTCTTGGTTGTGGAATGTACGGATCCATGAAATATTTTTGAGTTGAAGTCGGCAGGAAGTGGAAAGGGCTGGGATATGTGGTTTGAAAGAGAGATCAGTGTCAAGGATAACCCCAAGGCAGCGAGCTTTTGGGACTGGAGAGAGTGGGCAGCCGTTTACTTTAATGGATAGGTCTGTTGGGGGGGTTGTGTGAGATGGGGGAAAGATGATTAATTCTGTTTTGTCCATATTAAGTTTTACAAATCTAGCGGCAAAGGATGAAATAGCAGACAGACATTGAGGGATTCTGTTTAGTAGGGAGGTGATTTCTGGTCCAGAGATGTAGATCTGTGTGTCATCAGCATAGAGGTCATACTGAAAGCCTCACCTCCCTATATTGCTCCATACAGAATAATGAGCCCCGTATATTGCTCCATACAGTATTATGGGCACCACATAGTCCTCCATACAGTATTGTGGGCATCATATAGCGCTCCATACAGAATAACACACCCCATATATTGCTCTATACAGTATAATGAGCCCCATATATTGCTCCATACAGAATAATAAGCCCCATATAATGCTCCATACAGTATTATGGGTACCACATAGTGCTTCATACAGTATAATGAGCCCCATGTATTGCTCCATACTGAATAATGAACTCCATATATTGCTCCATGCAGTATAATAAGCCCCATATAATGCTCCATACAGTATTATGGGTACCACATAGTGCTCTGTACAGTATAATGAGCCTCATGTATTGCTCCATACTGAATAATATGCCCCATGTATTGCTCCATACAGTATAATGAGCACCATATAATGCACTATACAGAATAATGATCCCCATATATTGCTGCATGCAGTATAATGTGCCCCATATAATACTCCATACAGTTAAAATGAGCCTCATATCTTGCTCCATACAGAATGGGCCTCATATAATGTTCCATACAGAATACGATGGGCCCCATATATTGCTCCAAACTCCAAACAGAATGGGCCCCATATAATGCTCCATACAGTATATGATGGGCCCTATATATTGCTCCATATATAGTGGGCCCCATATGATGCTCCATATATAATGGTCCCCATATGATGCTCCATATACAATGGGCCCTATATGATGCTCTATATATTATGGGCCCAATATGATGCTCCATATATAATGGGCCCCATAAGATGCTCCACATATAATGTACCCCATATGATGCTCCATATATAATGGGCTCCATAACCATATTTAATGGGCCCCATATGATGCTCTATATATAATGGGCCCAATATGATGCTCCATATATAATGGGCCCCATATGATGCTCCATATATAATGGGCCCCATATGATGCTCCAGTATATAATGGATCCCATATGATGCTCCACATAATGTTCCAGTGTATGATGGGCCCCATATGAGGCTACAGTATATGATAGGCCCCACATATTGCCCAAAACATTAAAAAAAACTGAAATCCTCTCCTTTCCTTGCTGGCTTCTGGCTCTTTGCACTGTGACTGTTCAGGCCGAGGGCGCACAGACATGATGTCACTGCACCCTCCGACCTGAAACGTCACAGTCAGAAGATGCCACAGCGGAGGAGCGGGAAGAGTTAAGTAATGCAAGTGTCGGAGCCCTGAACAAGCGGGGGAGGAATGGGCTCCTTATTAGCCCATGGGACAACATTTCAGTTCCACAGCAGAGAAAGGTTATGTTATGGATCTGAAATGTTGTCACATGGGCTAATAAAGAGTCCGCCACTTTTTTCACAACTTATCAGAGTGATTAATATATATGTATATATATATATATATATACAGTTAGGTCCATATATATTTGGACAGAGGCAACATTTTTCTAATTTTGGTTCTAGACATTACCACAATGAATTTTAAACAAAACAATTCAGATGCAGTTGAAGTTCAGACTTTCAGCTTTCATTTGAGGGTATCCACATTAAAATTAGATGAAGGGTTTAGGAGTTTCAGCTCCTTAACATGTGCCACTCTGTTTTTAAAGGGACCAAAAGTAATTGGACAGATTAAATAATGGTAAATAAAATGTTCATTTCTAGTACTTGGTTGAAAACCCTTTGTTGGCAATGACTGCCTTAAGTCTAGAACTCATGGACATCACCAGCCGCAGTGTTTCCTCCTTTTTGATGCTCTGCCAGGCCTTCACTGCGGTGGTTTTCAGTTGCTGTTTGTTTGCGGGCCTTTCTGTCTGAAGTTTAGTCTTTAACAAGTGACATGCATGCTCAATTGGGTTGAGATCAGGTGTCTGACCTGGCCATTCAAGAATATTCCACTTCTTTGCTTTAATAAACTCCTGGGTTGCTTTGGCTTTATGTTTTCGGTAATTGTCCATCTGTAGTATGAAACGACGACCAATCAGTTTGGCTGCATTTGGCTGGATCTGAGCACACAGTATGGCTCTGAATACCTCAGAATTCATTCAGTTGCTTCTGTCCTGTGTCACATCATCAATAAACACTAGTGACCCAGTGCCACTGGCAGCCATGCATGCCCAAGCCATCACACTGCCTCTGTCATGTTTTACCGATGATGTGGTATGCTTTGGATCATGAGCTGTAACACGCCTTCGCCATACTTTTCTCTTTCCATCATTCTGGTAGAGGTTGATCTTGGTTTCATCTGTCTTAGAATGTTCTTCCAGAACTGTGCTGGCTTTTTTAGATGTTTTTTAGCAAAGTCCAGACTAGCCTTTTGATTGTTGATGCTTATGAGTGGCTTGCACCGTGCAGTGAACCCTCTGTATTTACTTTCATGCAGTCTTCTCTTTATGGTAGATTTGGATATTGATACGCCTACCTCCTGGAGAGTGTTGTTCACTTGGTTGGCTGCTGTGAAGGGGTTTTTCTTTAACCATGGAGATTATTCTGCGATCATTCACCACTGTTGTCTTCCGTGGGCGCCCAGGTCTTTTTGCATTGATGAGTTCACCAGTGCTTTCTTTCTTTCTCAGGATGTACCAAACTGTAGATTTTGCCACTCCTAATGTTATAGTACAAAATTCTTCTAGCTAATTAATAGCAGAAAAAGACAACGAGTGTTTAGAAAAAAAAATTTTTTAAAGAGAATTTTATTGAAATACAAAAATACATATTAGACAGAGTTTCCCACTATGCAGGATGTCAAGGGGTTAATATTCAGGATTAACCCCTTGACATCCTGCATAGTGGGAAACTCTGTCTAATATGTATTTTTGTATTTCAATAAAATTCTCTTTAAAAAAAAATTTTTTCTAAACACTCGTTGTCTTTTTCTGCTATTAATTAGCTAGAAGAATTTTTTGTACTATAGTATCGTATCTAGAGTTATAGAAGTGATTTGGTTGCATCCATAATTTTCCTTTGGGAATTTTTTGATAACACTCCTAATGTTGTAGCAATTTCTCGGATGGGTTTTTTCTGTTTTTGCAGCTTAAGGATGGCTTGTTTCACTTGCATGGAGAGCTCCTTTGACCGCATGTTTCTTTCTCAGCAAAACCTTCCAAATGCAAGCACCACACCACAAATCAACTCCAGGCCTTTTATCTACTTAATTGAGAATGCCATAATGAAGGAATTGCCCACACCTGTCAATGAAATAGCCTTGGAGTCAATTGTCCAATTACTTTTGGACCCTTTAAAAACAGGGTGACACATGTTAAGGAGCGGAAACTCCTAAACCCTTCATCCAATTTTAATGTGGATACCCTCAAATGAAAGCTGAAAGCCTGAACTTCAACTGCATCTGAATTGTTTTGTTTAAAATTCATTGTGGTAATGTCTAGAACCAAAATTAGAGAAATGTTGTCTCTGTCCAAATATATATGAACCTAACTGTATATATGAAAAAGGCACAGCAGCACCCTGTGAATGCCAAGACATATGATGTCAATGGAAATAACAACTTCCAAACGCTCTGTCCCTCAGCAAGATGTACTTACAAAAAAAGTGAAGGTTCTTAGCGCATGATTTGGCCAATTCATGTGTGTCCGTCAACCGCGGCAAGGTGACACTTCTATGACGGGTCCTGCCTTAACCCTTCCATATCCTACTGTACATGCCACTTTCTGATTAAAAAACCTACAATAATGGGCAAGCTTGCCTCTCCTGGGCTGCAAGCCTACAAACCTACATATACTGTAGATAGATATACAGTTGTGGCCAAAAGTATTGACACCCCTGCAAATTTGTCAGATAATGCTCAGTTTCTTCCTGAAAATGATTGCAAACACAAATTCTTTGTTATTATTATCTTCATTTAATTTGTCTTAAATGAAAAAAACACAAAGAATTGTCCTAAAGCCAAATTGGATATAATTCCACACCAAACATAAAAAAGAGGGTGGACAAAAGTATTGGCACTGTTTAAAAAATCATGTGATGCTTCTCTAATTTGTGTAATTAACAGCACCTGTAACTTACCTGTGGCACCTAACAGGTGTTGGCAATAACTAAATCACACTTGCAGCCAGTTGACATGGATTAAAGTTGACTCAACCTCTGTCCTTTGTCCTTGTATGTACCACATTGAGCATGGAGAAAAGAAAGAAGACCAAAGAACTGTCTGAGGACTTGAAAACCAAATTGTGAGGAAGCATGAGCAATCTCAAGGCTACAAGTCCATCTCCAAAGACCTGAATGTTCCTGTGTCTACCGTGCGCAGTGTCATCAAGAAGTTTAAAGCCCATGGCACTGTGGCTAACCTCCCTAGATGTGGACGGAAAAGAAAAATTGACAAGAGATTTCAACGCAAGATTGTGCAGATGTTGGATAAAGAACCTCGACTAACATCCAAACAAGTTCAAGCTGCCCTGCAGACCGAGGGTCCAACAGTGTCAACCTGTACTATCCGTTGGTGTCTGAATGAAAAGGGACTGTATGGTAGGAGACCCAGGAAGACCCCACTTCTTACCCCGGGACATAAAAAAGCCAGGCTGGAGTTTGACAAAACTTACCTGAAAAAGCCTAAAACATTTTGGAAGAATGTTCTCTGGTCAGATGAGACAAAAGTAGAGCTTTTTGGGCAAAGGCATCAACATAGTTTTTACAGGAGAAAAAAAGAGGCATTTAAAGAAAAGAACACGGTCCCTACAGTCAAACATGGCGGAGGTTCCCTGATGTTTTGGGGTTGCTTTGCTGCCTCTGGCACTGGACTGCTTGACCGTGTGCATGGCATTATGAAGTCTGAAGACTGCCAACAAATTTTGCAGCATAATGTAGGGCCCAGTGTGAGCAAGCTGGGTCTCCCTCAGAGGTCATGGGTCTTCCAGCAGGACAATGACCCAAAACACACTTCAAAAAAGCACTAGAAAATGGTTTGAGAGAAAGCACTGGAGACTTCTAAGGTGGCCAGCAATGAGTCCAGACCTGAATCCAATAGAACACCTGTGGAGAGATCTAAAAATGGCAGTTTGGAGAAGGCACCCTTCAAATATCAGGGACCTGGAGCAGTTTGCCAAAGAAGAATGGTCTAAAATTCCAGCAGAGCATTATAAGAAACTCATTGATGGTTACGGGAAGCGGTTGGTCGCAGTTATTTTGGCTAAAGGTTGTGCAACCAAGTATTAGGCTGAGGGTGCTAATACTTTTGTCTGGCCCATTTTTGGAGTTTTGTGTGAAATGATCAATGTTTTGCTTTTTGCTTTTTCATTTAAGACAAATTAAATGAAGATAATAATACCAAAGAATTTGTGTTTGCAATCATTTTCAGGATGAAACTGAGTATTATCTGACAGAATTGCAAGGGTGTCAATACTTTTGGCCACAACTGTATATAGATATATCCATGGATATATCTATCTATAGATAAATCTATAGATAGATATATCTATGGATAGATGCTGTATATCTATGGATAGATATATCTATAGATAGATACTGTAAATCTATGGATAGATATATCTATAGATAGATATATCTATGGATACATATACCTATAGATAGATATATCTAAGGATAAATAGATATACATCTATAGCTCTATCTATCTATCTATAGATCTATCTATCTATCTATCTATCTATCTATGTGTGTAAACATTATTCTTCAATGGAGTATGCAAAGTAAGAGGTTTGACAAAGAAATGACATAACAACTCTTTTTTTTGTTAAATAATAGATTTTTATTTAGTTTACAAAAATGCATACAAATCCACATGTAAAAAAACGCATAAAAAACGCACGGAATTTTACCTGCGTTTTCTGCCAAGAGATGCAGATTCTGTGCAGAAAATTCTGCAATGTGTGCACATACTCTAATAGCGGCCCTGGGTAGGACATTCCACATTCTGACTGATCTAACTGTAAAGAACCCTTTGTTATTTAGCTGTTGGAATCGCCTTTCTTCCATCTGTAATGAGTGTGCCATCGTCCTAAGTATGGTCCTTGGAAGGAATAAGTCATGCGCCAGTCCTCTGTACTGACCACACATATTTATACATATAAATGAGATCTCCTCTGGGGCATCTTTTTTCTAAGCTAAACAAGACCAACATTTCCAACCTTTCATAATACGAGAGGCCTTCCATCCCTTGTAATAGTCTTGTTGCCTGACTTTGAACTGATTCCAATTTCTGAATATCCTTTTTTAAATGTGGAGCCCAAAACTGGATCTTATATACTAGATGTGGCCTCACAAGTGATTCATAAAAGGGTAACAGTACATTGGGATCATGGGATTTTATCTCTCTTTTTATACACCCTAAAATCTTGTTTGCTTTTGTGGCTGCTGCTTGACATTGAGTACTGCTGCTCAGTTTACCTGTAACCAGAATACCCATGTCCTTCTCCTGTTCTGTAGTCCCGAGTATACTCCCATTTAATGTATATGCAGCAACAGGATTACTCCGTCCCAGGTGCATTACTCTACATTTATCTACATTAAACCTCATTTGCCAAGTGTTTGCCCATTCAGACATCTTATTCAGACAGTTTTGCAATATTGTAATGTCAGGGTCAGATTTTAGTATCCCACATAATTTGGTGTTGTCAGCAAAGACTGACACTTTACTTTCAATCGCATCCACTAGGTCATTAATAAAGAGGTTAAAAAGAATTGGTCCTAGCACAGATCCCTGCGGTACCCCAATGCTGACTATATCCCATTTAAATAACGTACCATAAATGACGACTCTTTGCTTCATGTTATTTAGCCAATTCCTTAGCCATAAGTATATAGTTTCCCCAGTTCCAGTGTCTGGAGCTTCAGTATAAGGCCACGTTCACACCTTCAGTATTTGGTCAGTATTTTACGTCAGTATTTGTAAGCCAAAACCAGGAGTGGGTGAGAAATCCAGAAGTGGTGACGTGTTTCTTTTATACTTTTCCTCTGATTGTTCCACTCCTGGTTTTGGCTTACACTACTGATGTAAAATCCTGACCAAATACTGAATGTGTGAACATAGCCTAAGGCTGTTACACACGTGGTCAAAATTGTTGGTGCCCCTCGTTTAATGACAGAAAAACCCACAAGGGTCACAGAAATAACGTGACTCTGACAAAAGTAATAATAACTAAAAAATTTAAGAAAATGAACAAATGAAAGTCAGACATTGCTTTTCAACCATACTTCCACAGAATTAAAAACAAAAAATAAAACTCATGAAATAGGCCTGGACAGAAATGATGGTACCCTTAACTTAATATTTTGTTGCACAACCTTTTGAGGCAATCACTGCAATCAAACAATTCCTGTGACTGTCAATGAGACTTCTGCACCTCTCGATAGGTATTTTGGCCCAATCCTCAAGAGCAAACTGCTCCAGTTGTCTCGTGTTTGAAGGTTGCCTTTTCCAGATGGCATGTTTCAGCTCTTTCCAAAGATGCTCAATAGGATTTAGGTCAGGGCTCATAGAAGGCCACTTCAGAATAGTCCAATGTTTTCCTATTAACCAGAGTGTATTAGTTTTCTACAGGGTTCTAGTAGTATATCCTTAAACACTCCTCATTTATGGTCGGTATCCCCAGTTACCATGAGATGGTCCCAGTCTACACGATTAAGCTCTTCCCTTAATTTGTTGAAATTAGATTTCCTAAAGTTC
This sequence comes from Dendrobates tinctorius, assembly GCF_039654945.1. NCBI lineage: Eukaryota > Metazoa > Chordata > Amphibia > Anura > Dendrobatidae > Dendrobates > Dendrobates tinctorius. The sequence continues at coordinate 23,667,832 of NW_027361827.1, read as the reverse complement.
CAAATTTTTGCATTTCCCCTTGTGAATGTTTGATTGAAAATGACTTTGAAACTTATCAGATTGTGGTCGCTGCATCTCAAATGCTCCCTAACCTGTAGATCTGAAATTGCATCTGTTCTGTTTGACAGAGCCGGATCCAGCAGATTATCTCCCCTGGTTGGTTCATCTACCCACTGAAAGAGGTAATTGTCCTGAACTGCGGATAAGAACTTACAGCTCTTAGTACAATCAGAATATTCTATGTCCCACTGAATGTATGGATAGTTAAAATTCCCCATCGCCTTAAGCTTTTTTAGGAGGCATACAAGTGGGATAGTAATGCTGATGATGGCCTTCATCAGCGCTGGCCATCATCAGCGCAACACGGGACCCACGTCCTGCATGGAGGCCCACTCGTTGGTTGTGAAATTATGTTGTTCCGCAGAGTGACTCAACCATATGTACTGCAGTTCAAACTCCAGCATCGCCTGCTGCTGCTCACACAGTCTCTCCACCATGTGCAAGGTGGAGTTCCACCTTGTTGGAATGTCACATATGAGGCGGGGAGCAGGAAGGCAAAAGTGATGCTGCACTGCAGGCAGATGAGCAACAGAATAGTGAGAATGCCAAAAGCGTGCACAGACGGCCTGACCTATCTGATCGAATGCGGAGACGATGGAGAAAGTGGAGTGGGAACAGGAGGCAACATGGACAGAGAAAAGACTAGGCTGTGCATAGTAGCAGCCAAATTCATGACTAAGGGACGGCCCCTGTTCGTTTGCACCCTGCCCCCTCATTTGCTGTGCTGATAAGGTAGCGTGATCACTACCGTTTCCTCTGAACTGCCCATGTCACTCGAATGGCCTTGACTCCATGTGGGGTCCAGGACCTTATATCATCCCCCATCACATCATCACACCTCTCCAGTCTGTCCATAACTCTGCTGCCCTACTAATCCACTTCTGCCATCGCTACTCCACTTTGCAAATCCCTTCATTGTCTCCCAATTCCACAACGTATCCACTTCAAGCTACTAACACTGATCTACAGAGCCATCCATAATCTGTCTCCCCCAAATATCGCTGAACTAATATCCTAAAATCTCCCACCACATAATCTCTAGTCGTCCCAAGACCTCCTTCTCTCCTGCTCACAATTGTATGTTCCTCATAAAATTGCCTAAAAGACTTCTCCCAAGTATCCCCCATCCTATAGAATTTTGTGGCCCAACGCATCAGATTATCCCCTACATTAAGAAATTTCAAGCGCAACTTGAATACCCATGTCTTCAGAACAGATTACAGCCTGCAATGACCCCTCTGCCACCTCACCAACACTGATGCTGATGCAACCCACGAACCTACTGTCTCTATCCCCATTATCCTGCGGAATCTGTGGAATGTAAGGCTACAAGTGTAGGTTCCTCTCCCCTCTGTACTTGTCTGTCACTATTAGTTTTTTCATTGCAATTTGTATTCGTGTTTTTTGTACAGTCCCATGGAGTCACTGGTACTCTAAAAAATTATAATAATAATCCTCTGCATGATGTTCCTATGGGGAAGGTGACCAGATGAACGGACTGGTCAGAAGGAAGAAGGGACGGTTTGTGCACTTTAGATAGATGTTAGCAATGACAGAAGGGAAACAGCTGGGAAAAAATGTAGAATGGGTGCAGTACCCTGGTTTGACCACAAGATGGCAGGGGGGAGTGTGAGTACAGGACTTGACAGCAGCTTATGGCTCTAGAAACCGTTAGTCATGGGGGCGGGGTTACAGGGAACCAGGAAGGTTATAAATAGGACAGGAGGGTTCCAGAAAGTTCCAGTCCTGGGAGGAGCTTAGAAAGAGAGGAGTTAGTGAAGGAGTATGGACAGTGTGGAGAGCTCCACTAGGGGACTGAGGAGAATAGAAGTCAGGGGGGTGGCCCCAACATGACGAACCGCAGAACAGACGAGGCCCCGGGGGTACCGAATTGACGACGACCTCTGACAGGTGAAGTGCTGGTGGTAGATAGGGCGGCCCCCAGTGGCAGAGCCGTGAGAAACGTCACTATGACAGAAGAAAGGTGTGTGTACCCGGGCCTGAATACGAAGAGCTGTGGAAGTGCTGCGGTGTATTGCTGAGGTCGTCAGGAGGACGGCCAATAAACTTGGACCTGTTGTACCCGAAATCTGCCTCCGCCTCGTGTCTGTGACGACTGTTCGCGGTAAACAAGGGACCACCCCCCAAGCTGGGCCACCTTACTACATTTGGCGTAGTCGGCAGGATCGCTGCCGCAATACTTCAGCGGCAAGCCTGCAACAGAAGAAATCAAAAGGACTTGATTTGCTTTACTTGTGGATTACAAATTTGGGACTTGTTTCTGTCACCAGAGGAACCGGAGCGGTACAAGAGCTAAAAAAATGGCTGTGGCGATTTGGCGCCAAAAAGAGACACAGACATTACTAATTTGACTGGACAATCCGGGGCTATATCAAATCCACTCCCGGGGGGTGTGCAGTGTACATCTAGAGACAACCGCCCCCTCGTGCTAGACCCTGGAAGATGGATGGAGAAGCCGACCACCGCCCTACCCAAGTATGGGAGTGGCCCGGGTGGAGAGACCTGCTGCGGCTGTTTGGCACCATTCAGCTACTGGACATGAGATGGAATGAGACGCTGCAGCTGTCATGACCGCTGAAGCCTGGAATGGCGGTGGCGCCAGGAGATCGAGTCTCGTCGGGAGACCTGCCCAGGGAGCCTCCCTACGGAACCATTGAGCCTGGAGGCTGGCCCTGCCGGACGGCGGGGTGAAGACCAACGGCTGGGGAAGGAGCGGTGGGAAAGCCTGCTGGGAACCGCGGCGCCTGGGAAGGTGAGCGTTCCTCCGGCCCCGCCGGCGGCCCTCCAGGCAGATCCCATCCCAACGCTCCATGCTCCGGACAGGCCTCGGGGCCCCAACACCGGCCCTCAGCCTCCCCCAGCTCTGGACAACTACATGGTCCCCGCCAGGCCGACTGTCGCCACTTACAATGACCCAAGGGCCACCCAGCCCGGCGGCACCTCGTACTGTGTTGCCAGTGCGGAACCAACCCGCGGCTGCCCCTGCTACACTCCATCTTCAGGAGGCGGCCTATCCACCGGGGCCTGTTGCCACGTCGGCCCCACTCCCGGTCACTGCTGTAATCGGGCCGCCAGCCGTCGCGGTTGACTCACTGGCATCTGGGGTCGCTGTTCCATCTGCGGCCTTGACTGCAGTCGACTTGCCGGTGCCCGCAGCTGCCTTGGTTTCAGCTGTGGCCTCCCTCGCGGCCACTCCGACTTCACTCCTGGAGCCGGCTGCGGCCTACTCATTGGAATCTGTGGCCGCCTCTGCTCCACTCTCGACCACGACCGCGACCCGCCCCCCGGATTCTGCTTCCTACACCGGACTCTCCGTTTGGGTTGCGAAGGTCATTGAGAAAAAAGAAGGCCAGAGAGCGGGAGATCCGGGGGTTGCTCCATGAGAAAGGAGAGGCTGGCATGGCGGCTTCACGGTCCACCAGGCGGCTGGTGTACACAAATATGGAGAAGGGCTATGGGTTCATCCGGGACCTCGTCACTGGTCAAAAGGTGCACCTGAATGTGACTTTCATCCGTCACGGCCGGTCTTTGCAGGAGGGAGACTTGGTCTCCTACTATAAGGAGTACTGCCCCAGCGGCTACTACGCTGTTGAAGTGGTCGCCTACCCCGAAGACTACGAGCCCCCATAAAAGGACTCACAGAGACACCTCAAGTATCCCGGGGACTTCATGGCTGTGGAGTTCCCTGCTGAATTGGCGGAACATCGGCCGTCAGTAGATGGCCCGGACTACCGGGATTGTCATGCACCGTTGTGCAGCCTACAGGACAGTTTTACATCCACGATAAGGGAAATGTTTGTTTTGTTTTGCTTGTTATTTTCTCCTGACACAGCGGGGATGCATACGGGAAAGTGCTCATGTTAAAGGAAGGGGGAGTATTCCTATTTTGTTTTTTGAAATGTTGGTTTAAAGAAAAAAAGTTGAAAAAAAAAAAGGGGTTACTTATGCTATTAGTAAAATCTGGTTATACAAAAGTTGGTTTAATGTATAATATGCATAAGAAATATGCAACAGGTCCCGGGTAATCAGTATGTGTGACGAAGACACCGACCGTGACTTTTTCTAATTAAAGGACAAAGAGACGAAAGATATGGAATTAGACAGTGGTCCCAAGCCAGGTCCCTGACACCTCGGATACCCTAGAAGAATAGGCGGACGCTGACGATGACCTGGTAGGCATAAGGCCTCGGTCATGGCGTTCCGGACAGTTGAGGGTGACAGAAGGGGAGGGTAGTGGAAGGTACATGCCGTAGAGTAATCCAGGTGTACCTAGCCCAACTTGAAAGAAGTTGTCATGTGGCGTGCACGCCGGCGAGTAGCAGTAGGCTGCTCGAAGCATGGTGCTCCCGGTTTGGTTCGGCACCTGCATGTGGCGGGTTTGGCCCAACAACCGGTCCGACAGCAGACTGTGGAAAAGTTTACGACGAAGGTAGGGAATACGACTGTCGGGGACGACAATGGACAAAGGAAGGGAGAATGTGGGGATGGTGACTGGATGAGCGGACTTGTCAGTAGGAAGAAGGGACAGTTAGGGCACTTTAGATAGATGTTAGTAATGACTAGAGTTGAGCGACTTTTGTTTTTTTAGGGTCGCATTTCGTTTCGTGAAACCCGACTTTTCCAAAAGTCGGGTCGAGCAAGATCGTCCGATTATAGGGAAAAGTCGGGGTCGTCCCGAAACACGAAACCCAATGTAAGTCAATGGGGAATAAAAGTCGGCAGTGAGAGGAGGACAGGAAACACACCTACAGTGCCCATTTGAATGCCAAAAGCATCAATTCTTCTTTCTTAAGCTTGTCAACCTTAATTAACTTCATAATACAAGTTACGCACTGAAAAATGGGGGTTATTTGGCTAAAGTTGTGGGGGGGAGGGCTGGCTGCAGGTTTTCATGTGCCCTGGGCGAAAGAGCGCCCCTTTAACACATACCACAACTCATCATGCTCCGATACGGCAGAGAAATAGCGGTATAGTACAATGAAAAATACCTCACTTTTTACATCTCATGACGAGGCCCATCTATTTCTCCATACAGAATCATTGGTCCCATATAATGTTTGAAACAGTATATGATGAGCTCCACATAATGCTACAGTATATGTTGGTCCCCATGGATGAAGCTCCACTGTCTTATGGGCCCAAATAATGCTCCAAACATAATGGGCCCCATTTCTAATGCTCTAGTGTATAATGGGCCCTGTAAATGCTGCTCCAGTGTCTGATGTCCACCTTTGGAATGTTCCAGTGTATGGTGGGCCCCATCTATCATTCTCCAGAGTATAGTGCTCCCCAAAAATTGCTGTCCAAACATTGAAAACAATCAAATAAGTCTCCTCGCTAGGGAATCCCTGTACTTGTCTGGACAGGTGCTGTAGCTTGCTTAACAGCTCGCCAGCCGTTCTCACGCCCAGTATGGATTACACGTGATTGCACAAAGGTGAGAAAGGGTACCGTATCCCTGGATAACATGTATGGATAGCGTACACATTCAAAATATATGTCTCAGGAGGCAGGCTCAGACGGTGCTAGGCCCAGTATGGATTGCACGTGATTGCACAAAGGTTAGAAAGGGTACCGTATCCCTGGATAACATGTATGGATAGCGTACACATTCAAAATATATGTCTCAGGAGGCAGGCTCAGACGGTGTTAGGCCCAGTATGGATTGCACGAGATTGCACAAAGGTTAGAAAGGGTACCGTATCCCTGGATAACATGTATGGATAGCGTACACATTCAAAATATATGTCTCAGAAGGCAGGCTCAGACGGTGTTAGGCCCAGTATGGATTGCACGTGATTGCACAAAGGTTAGAAAGGGTACCGTATCCCTGGATAACATGTATGGATAGCGTACACATTCAAAATATATGTCTATACAGCATGAGGCAGGCTCAGACGGTGTTAGGCCCAGTATGCATTGCACGTGATTGCACAAAGGTTAGAAAGGGTACCGTATCCCCGGATAACATGTATGGATAGCGTACACATTCAAAATATGTGTCTATACAGCATGAGGCAGGCTCAGACGGAGTTAGGCCCAGTATGGATTGCACGTGATTGCACAAAGGTTAGAAAGGGTACCGTATCCCTGGATAACATGTATGGATAGCGTACACATTCAAAATATATGTCTATACAGCATGAGGCAGGCTCAGACGGTGTTAGGCCCAGTATGGATTGCACGTGATTGCACAAAGGTTAGAAAGGGTACCGTATCCCTGGATAACATGTATGGATAGCGTACACATTCAAAATATATGTCTCAGGAGGCAGGCTCAGACGGTGTTAGGCCCAGTATGGATTGCACGTGATTGCACAAAGGTTAGAAAGGGTACTGTATCCCTGGATAAAATGTATGGATAGCGTACACATTCAAAATATATGTCTATACAGCATGAGGCAGGCTCAGATGGTGTTAGGCCCAGTATGGATTGCACGTGATTGCACAAAGGTTAGAAAGGGTACCGTGTCCCTGGATAACATGTATGGATAGCGTACACATTCAAAATATATGTCTATACAGCATGAGGCAGGCTCAGACGGTGTTAGGCCCAGTATGGATTGCACGTGATTGCACAAAGGTTAGAAAGGGTACCGTATCCCTGGATAACATGTATGGATAGCGTACACATTCAAAATAAATGTCTATACAGCATGAGGCAGGCTCAGACGGTGTTAGGCCCAGTATGGATTGCACGTGATTGCACAAAGGTTAGAAAGGGTACCGTATCCCTGGATAACATGTATGGATAGCGTACACATTCAAAATATATGTCTCAGGAGGCAGGCTCAGACGGTGTTAGGCCCAGTATGGATTGCACGTGATTGCACAAAGGTTAGAAAGGGTACCGTATCCCTGGATAACATGTATGGATAGCATACACATTCAAAATATATGTCTATACAGCATGAGGCAGGCTCAGACGGTGTTAGGCCCAGTATGGATTGCACGTGATTGCACAAAGGTTAGAAAGGGTACCGTATCCCTGGATAACATGTATGGATAGCGTACACATTCAAAATATATGTCTATACAGCATGAGGCAGGCTCAGACGGTGTTAGGCCCAGTATGGATTGCACGTGATTGCACAAAGGTTAGAAAGGGTACCGTATCCCTGGATAACATGTATGGATAGCGCACACATTCAAAATATATGTCTCAGGAGGCAGGCTCAGACGGTGTTAGGCCCAGTATGGATTGCACGTGATTGCACAAAGGTTAGAAAGGGTACCGTATCCCTGGATAACATGTATGGATAGTGTACACATTCAAAATATATGTCTATACAGCATGAGGCAGGCTCAGACGGTGTTAGGCCCAGTATGGATTGCATGTGATTGCACAAAGGTTAGAAAGGGTACCGTATCCCTGGATAACATGTATGGATAGCGTACACATTCAAAATATATGTCTCAGGAGGCAGGCTCAGACGGTGTTAGGCCCAGTATGGATTGCACGTGATTGCACAAAGGTTAGAAAGGGTACCGTATCCCTGGATAACAGGTATGGATAGCGTACACATTCAAAATATATGTCTCAGGAGGCAGGCTCAGACGGTGTTAGGCCCAGTATGGATTTCACGTGATTGCACAAAGGTTAGAAAGGGTACCGTATCCCTGGATAACATGTATGGATAGCGTACACATTCAAAATTTATGTCTATACAGCATGAGGCAGGCTCAGACGGTGTTAGGCCCAGTATGGATTGCACGTGATTGCACAAAGGTTAGTAAGGGTACCGTATCCCTGGATAACATGTATGGATAGCGTACACATTCAAAATATATGTCTCAGGAGGCAGGCTCAGACGGTGTCAGGCACAGTATGGATTTGACGGCCCAGATTACACAGCGGAGGAGCAGGGAGAGGTAAAGATTGCAAATGCTGGGGCCCTGCCCAAGCAAGGGGGGCCCACTCGTGGGCGTCAGTACTGGCACTGGGCCCCTCATAGTACAGCGGTGTGTCTGACGGCGGGTCTGCACCACCACCGTCAGAGACACTTGATTGCACTATGAGGGACCCTGTGCCAGTGCCCGCGCCCAAGAGTCGGCCTACCCACCTGTCCAGGGCAACGGCACTCGCACGGTGTCGTGCGCTAGGTGGTGACCCCGGCCATGGGGGGGGAGGCAGCACAGTTAGAGAGTTTTAGAAAGTGGCATATGTTGATGTTGGACATTCAGCTGATGCAAAAGGCGAAATAGGTGAAGTACCAGGAAGAGGTGGACCAAAGCAAGCCATTTTTCTGTCACCCTATGTGTCATCAGGGGAAGGTGGGACAAAATCCTTGGAAACCCATGCGTGGTTCATTTTAATGAAGGTTAGATCATCCACATTTTGGGTTGACAGACGGGTCCTTTTTTCTGTCAGGATTGATCCAGCTGCACTGAAGACTCTTTCCGATAGCACACTTGCAGCTGGGCAAGCGAGCTCCTGTAAGGCATATTGTGCTAATTCAGGCCAGGTGTCCAGTTTAGCGGCCCAATAGTCAAAGGGGAATGACCTGTGTGGGAGAACATCGATATTGGAGGAAAAGTAGTTTGTAACCATAGTTGACAACTGCTGTCTCCTGTCACTTTCCATCGATGCAGTATTACCAGTTGTGTGAGCGGTATTTGAAAAATCAGTCCACAACATTGTCATGAAACCCCTGTCTCCAATGCCACTTCTGCTGTTTGCACCACGAACACCTCTGCCAAGCTGCCCCTGGCCCGTACGGCTCGTGTGAGAACCATCACCGCTGCTGTGTGCTGGGAATGCCTCAAGCAACCGATTTACCAGAGTTGCTTGTTTATTAGCCAATATTAGGTCAAGGTTCTCCTGTGGCATGATGTTTTGTAATTTGCCTTTATAGCGTGGATCCAGGATGCTGGCCAACCAGTAGTCGTCATCGTTCATCATTTTGGCAATGCGGGGGTCCCTTTTTAGGATCCGCAAGGCATAATCTGACATGTGGGCCAATGTTCCCGGTGTCAATGATGCACTGCGAGTGCTGGTTGGAGGAGCACTTTCTGGCAAATCCACATCCCTCCAGTCACGCACAAACCCTGTACCAGACCTTGCCACGCCAACATTTTCACTTGCCCCACGAGATGCATCCTCCTCCCCTAAGTAATCATCCCCATCATCCTCCTCCTCCTCCTCTTCTTCCTCCACCTCGTCCAGGAGAGGTCCCTGAGCAGACAATGGCTGAATGTCATCAAGGATTCCCTCCTCCTCTTCCTCCTCATCAACATTGGCTGCAGACGCCTGCTCCTTAAGGTGCGTCAAAGTTTGCATGAGCAGACGCATAAGTGGGATGCTCATGCTTAGGATGGCGTCGTCTGCGCTTACCAGCCGTGTGCATTCCTCAAAACACTGAAGGACTTTACAAAGGTTTTTCAGCTTCGACCACTGCACACCTGTCAACTCCATGTCTGCTCTCAAAGTGCCTGGCCGTGTATCCTCCCACAAATGCATTATGGCCTGCCTCTGCTCGCACAGCCGCTCCACCATGTGCAGGGTGGAGTTCCACCTTGTTGCAATGTCGATAATGAGGAGGTGGTTGGGAAGGTGGAGCAATCGCTGCAGCTTCTGCATACGAACGGAGTGTACAGGCGACCGGCGGATGTGCGCGCACAGTCTTCGCACCTTCTGGAGCAGGGCTGTTAACTCCGGATAATTTTTGAGGAAGCACTGCACCACCAGGTTCAAGGTGTGAGCCAAGCAAGGTATGTGGCTGAGTTTTGAAAGGGCTATGGCTGCCACAAAATTACGGCCGTTATCACTAACTACCTTGCCTGCCTCAAGATGTACACTGCCCAGCCATGACTCAGTTTGTCGTTTCAAGTACTCGGCCAGCACCTCGGCGGTGTGTCTGTCGCCCAAACACATCATCTGCAACACAGCCTGCTGACGCTTTCCACTAGCTGCTCGATAGGGGGACACATCGTGTGCAACAGTGGCAGCTGCAGATGGAGTGCTCGTACGACTGCGCTCTGTGGACGAGCTTTCGCTTCTGGAGGAGGAGGAGGAGGAGGAGGGTCGAACGCCTACAGCCAACTGTTTCCTATACCGTGGGCTAGGCAGCACTGTCCCACCACCGCTGTCCCCTGTGGACCCTGCATCCACCACATTAACCCAGTGCGCAGTGATGGACACGTAACGGCCCTGGCCATGCCGACTGGACCATGCATCAGTTGTGAGGTGCACCTTTCCGCTCACTGACTGCTTGAGTGCATGGACAATGCGGTCTTTCACATGATGGTGGAGGGCTGGGATGGCTTTGCGAGAGAAGAAGTGGCGACTGGGTAGGTCATAGCGTGGTACTGCATAGGCCATGAGTTCGCGGAAAGCTGTGCTTTCCACCAACCGAAAGGGCATAATCTCAAACGAGATTAGTTTGGCAATGTGGGCGTTCAAACCCAGTGTACGCGGATGAGAGACTGAGTACTTTCTTGACCTACTCATAGTGTCTGGGAGGGTGAGCTGGACTTGAGAGCTGCAAATGGTGGAAGTAGCGGTGGGCAGGGCGGACTGAGAGAGGGTTGATGATGGTGATGGAGTTGGTGTTCTTTCTGATGGCCTAGAATCAGTCTTTCGTTGATATAACAGTGGGATTCCCTGACTGCTGTGGTCTTGCAACGACACCTCAACATTTGCTGCTGTGCTAACCGGTGGGCTTACAGTGGGGGAAACAATGTAGCGTTGCTGACTACCTTCGTTGTGATCAGTTGCACATGTGGCACTTGAGGTTTGGTGTTGTGTCCACGCTTGCAAGTGCATGCTGGTTAAATGTCTAAGCATGCAACTGGTATTCAAATTTTTCAGATTTTTCCCTCGGCTAAAGGTCTTTGCGCACTTCTTACAGATAACCTTGGCCTGATCATGAGGATTTTGTTCAAAAAAGTGCCACACTGCACTCTTCCTACTTTGGCAGACATTTTGCGGCCTAGCACGCTGTGATCTTTTGACCCTCTGGACAAGCTGTCCAGCAACTCTTTTGATGTTTGGAACCTGTCTTTGGAGTGCTCCGGGCCTGCCAGATAACAGCTGTTGCGATGTCGATGTCTGCTGTGGATGCTCCTCATCTGAGCTATTGGAAGCAGCACCCTCTTCCCCCAATGGATGCCAATCTGGGTCAACAACTGGGTCATCCATCACCTCCTCTTCTATGTCATGTGCACCTTCCTCTGTGTCACCGTGTATGGTGGTATAGTGTGCGGGAAGGGGCACCTGAGTCTCATCAGGGTCAGAATCTGAGAGAAAAAACGTGCCTGCGTGCATTCATCCCATTGCCAAGCAAGTGTCCCCCAGCACATGCAGTAAGCTCTGTGTTACAATATATACTAATTTCAACTTTTTAGTTGCCTTTCATTATGCTGCCCACAACTAACACTAACGAGTACAGCTATGATGAAAAATTGTAAAAAGCCAAGTGAGGACCTGTGATCTTTCCCTTTGAGTAATGTACAAGAAAACTTATGGTAAAAGCAACAAGGGTTTCTCAAAACAATTCCAGAGATTACTCTTATGTCACCACCTAGTGGCCATTTCCAACACATAATAGAAAAAACGTTAACAGAATTCTAACTGTGCCCACACAGAAAACTCACCTTCATTACTGTACCATTGTGAGCTAGAATTTACAGAGGACCTGTCACCAGGTCAAAAGTGGCCAGTTATTGCTCTTATTTTATTCCCTCTGCTCTCCTGAGTATTTTTGCTTTATAAATATGCAATATGGTTCCAAAAAAATTGACCATTTTAATTTAGTGCTAGTTTAAATGGCCCCTTGGTAAAAATCATAAAAAATAGTGCTAAACTAAAAGTCCCCCATCTCTGGATCCATAAAGCGGATTACAAAGAAGCAACATATTTTTCAGGACTTTACATTTTATTTTTTTACATTTAATTTACATTACATGAATTTACTTTACATTTCATTTTAATTTTTATAGTCATCACTCATTGCTCTAAATTAGGTGGTAAAGGTTTGGAATGAAGAAAAAAGCAAGATATCTAGTGGGAACCCATGCAAACAGATAGGGTACATCCATGTAGATAATGTCCTTGGATGAATTTGAACCAGGACCCCAGCAACACTGAACCAGCAAGCTGCCCACTTTAACACTTATGACCTACTGTGACAACCCCTTCTCAATCCCTATGTTTGCCCCAGTAAAATAATAACACTTAGGCTATGTGCACACGTATGCAGAAAATTCCTGACTGAAAACCGGACTCCTTCCCAGAAAACGCGCGCTTTTTCTGCGCATTTTCTGCGCATTTTTGGCGCAAAAAACGCACGTTTTTTATGCGTTTTTTTCCGGAGCATCCCCAGTCTCATAGAAAATAGCTAGAAATGCGGAATTTTCCGCGAAATTAATGAGCATGCTGCGTTTTTTACCGCAATGCGTTTTTTTCGCGGAAAAAATGCATCAATATGCACAAAAAGTGCGGAATTCATTCAAATGAATGGGATGCTTCTTGTAAGCATTTTTTAAGCGTTTTATTTGGTAAAAAAATACTCACCTCTGGTGCCGTGTCGGCACTAGCTCTCTCGGTGATTGCGAGACGTCATTATGTAACGCCATCTCTGCGGCCAATCGACACTGGCTTCATTCTGCCACCTTCAAACAAATCACATACCGGTACTACTCACAAAATGAGAATATCATCAAAAAATTAATTTATTTCAGTTCTTCAATACAAAAAGTGAAACTCATATATTATATAGAGTCATTACAAACAGAGTGATCTATTTCAAGTGTTTATTTCTGTTAATGTTGATGATGATGGCTTACAGCCAATGAAAACACAAAAGTCATTATCTCAGTAAATTAGAATACTTTATAACACCAGCTTGAAAAATTATTTTAAATTTCAAAATGCTGTTCTACTGAAATGTATGTTCAGTAAATGGACTCAATACTTGGTCAGGACTCATTTGGCATCAATTACTGCATCAATGCAGCGTGGCATGGAGGCGATCACCCTGTGGCAAGGCTGAGGTGTTATGGAAGCCCAGGTTGCTTTGATAGCAGTGTTCAGCTAGACTACATTGTTGGGTTTGGTGACTCTCATTTTCTTGTACAAGTAAGAAGATCCAGCTTTCGAGAAGATTTATAAAAACAAGACTTTATTTAATTTCTATTAAAATATCATGACTTCCTGAGCCTAAGATCACTGAGCTGTTCAAAGCGCGTACAGGTCCTCCTCAGATGATCTTCCTCCGGTATTTGCGGTTTGGGCACAGACAGCAGTCATGATATTTTAATGGAAATGAAATAAAGTCTTGTTTTTTATTAATCTTCTCGAAAGCTGGATCTTCTTACTTGTACAAGCATTCCTCTTACGTCTGGCAAAGACGTCATCCATGCTACAAGCTCCAGTGGAATCATACAGGGGTGAGCTGAATACCAAACCATGGTATTCAGCTCACCCCTGTATGATTCCACTGGAGCTCGTAGCATGGATCACATCTCTGATAATAAATGGGAAATGTTTAGGAACATCCTAAATAGTCACTGTAAGCTGTTTATACCTTGTGGGAATAAAAGGACAAGAAATAGGAAAAACCCAATGTGGCTAAACAAAGAAGTAAGAGGGGCAATTGACAGTAAAAAGAAAGCATTTAAATTACTAAAGCAGGATGACACCGCTGAAGCTCTTAAAAAACTATAGGGAAAATAATACTTTATCTAAAAACTAATCAAAGCTGCTAAAACGAAAACAGAGAAGCACATTGCTAAGGCCTGTTTCACACTTGCTTTTTTTTGCAGCGCGTTTTTCCTGCAAAAAACGCATTGAAAAAACGCATACAAATGCATACAAACGCTGCGTTTTTTTCAAGCATTTTTATGCGCATGCAGGAAAAAAACGCAGCGTTTTTGTGAGTTTGTATGCGTTTTTTGTGCGTTTGCGTTTTTTTACAGATTTTGGAAAAAAACCCCAAAAAAGAAAAAAAAAACATTCAACAACACACAAGACCAATGGGACTTCATTGTGGGTGTGGTATGTTAATATATAGACCCTGTCTGCAGTATTCTTCACATTTGCTTGATTCTTCTCGTGACCATGGATCTGCGCTGGAAGAGTTTTCACTTCAACTTGGATTTGGACATCGCGATGGCTCAGGCGTATGCAGTAGCTTGCCATGAACAAAGGAAGAGAGAGAGGGAGCGAAGACGGCAGCGGCGGCGTATGTGGATACATCCGATTGTTGAACTCCGGGAGAGCCGTGGGGCATACCACACCCTCTACAGCGAGCTCCAGGCAAACCCGGAGAAATTTATAGATTATATCCGGATGTCCCAAGAAAGTTTCAGGGATTTGCTTGCTCGTGTCCAACAATCCATCCGGAGACAGGACACACAGCTCTGTCGTGCGATTCCTCCTGAGGAACGGCTACTGGTGACATTACGGTATGTAATATTAAACCAAGGGGTGCGGTCTGATGGTTTTTTTTTAAATTTAGTATTCAAAACCTTGGGTAATTAGTTTTCGTGAATGTACTAATATTTTATTTTATAGTTTTTTAAAATAATATACATAAATATTAATTTTACTTCTTTGTCTGTTCACAGATTCCTGGCGACTGGAGAAACCCTATCTTCACTACACTTCCAGTACCGTATTGGAATCTCTACCTTGTCTGGAATTGTTGCTGACACCTGCCGGGCTCTCTGGAATGTTCTTTGTCCAGAATTTCTGCCCCTGCCCACAGCTGAAAAGTGGATGGAAATTGCTGACAAATTCTGGTCAGTATGCAATTTTCCCAACTGTTTGGGAGCTGTTGATGGTAAACACATACGGATCATCAAACCCAAAAGAACGGGATCTGAGTACTATAATTACAAAAAGTACTTTTCAATAGTACTCATGGCCATTGCGGATGCCGGATGTATGTTTGTAGCAGTGGACATTGGAGCATTTGGCCGTGGTAATGACTCACAGGCTTTTAAAAACTCAGACATGGGCCGGAGGTTGTATGGCAACCAATTTAATTTCCCTATGCCACGGCCTCTTCCTCACACCGAAGCTCCGCCACTGCCCTTTGTAATGGTTGGCGATGAGGCTTTTCAAATGTGCGGAAACTTACTGAAACCCTACTCCAGCCGGGACTTGGACCACACCAAAAAAATATTTAATTACAGGCTGACCAGGGCCAGAAGAACTGTCGAGTGTGCTTTTGGGATTCTTGTCTCCAGATGGCGAATTCTGGGCACGGCCATTAATCTTAAACTTGAAACAGTCGATGAGGTGGTGAAGGCCTGTGTGGTTCTACATAACTCTGTGATGGCTAAAGAGCACCCGACCTTTGAACTGGACGATGATGCTCCTAACCCATTGCCTGAATTCACTCAGCACACTCTCAGGTCATCCGTTGAAGTTGGCCAAATGAGGGACCAATTTGCGGCCTACTTTATTTCTGATGTAGGACGGGTGCACTGGCAAGATGAAATGGTGTAATGTTTTTGTTTGTTTATGGTAATAAAAAACCTTATTTGATACCATTACTGAGTGCACTATATTTTTTAAAATCCAATTAAATAAAAAACTTCCCATGTATAACTGAATTTTTTGATGTTCACACACCTGGGCAGGTAAATACACATATGAGTTAAAATGCAGCATTGCTAGTCTGCGTGAAATATATTGGAACGAGCAAAGCTGCAGGCCATGAATCAGGAAACCAATTTTTTTCAAGAGAAAATTGTCAAACTAGTTGAAAAAAAAGTATGGGATTTTTTCAAAACCCAACCCTCAAAACCCAACCCCACCCAATGAAAGTCAATGGGGAATACAAGTCAGCATTGAGTGGATGAATGTAATCAGCTCAATTCCAACTTTTATTTAAAATTGTGGTAGTGTATAAATAGACAAGTTTCTAGAGTTATTACACTAGGCCTTGGAATGACTATACTAGGCCGTGGTATTTAAAATATGAGTATAGTAGGCCTTGGGCCTACTAGTATAGTCATATGTGAAATACCACGGCCTAGTATAGTCATACCAAGGCCTACTGTAATAACTCGATTTTTACCAACTAGGATCTTGTTTCACGAAAAACAAACTGGTGAAACTTGACAAGTTTCAACAGTTTGTTTTTCATGAAACCAGATTCTAGTTGTTAAAACTAGAGTTATTACACTAGGCCTTGGAATGACTATACTAGGCCATGGTATTTCAAATATGAGTATAGTAGGCCTTGGGCCTACACTAGTATAGTCATGTGAAATACCACGGCCTAGTATAGTCATACCAAGGCCTACTGTAATAACTCGATTTTTACCAACTAGGATCTTGTTTCACGAAAAACAAACTGGTGAAACTTGACAAGTTTCAACAGTTTGTTTTTCATGAAACCAGATTCATGTTGGTAAAACTAGAGTTATTACACTAGGCCTTGGAATGACTATACTAGGCCGTGGTATTTCAAATATGAGTATAGTAGGCCTTGGGCCTACTAGTATAGTCATGTGAAATACCACGGCCTAGTATAGTCATACCAAGGCCTACTGTAATAACTCGATTTTTACCAACTAGCATCTTGTTTCACAAAAAACAAACTGGTGAAACTTTTTAAGAAAGAAACTTATTTTTTAGACAAGTTTCAACTTTTTGTTTTTCATGAAACCAGATCCAAGTTGGTAAAACTCGAGTTATTACACTAGGCCTTGGTATGACTATACTAGTCAGTGTTATTTCACATATGACTATACTAGGCCTTGGGTTGGTTTTTAACATGTATTTACCCATCAGTGTGTGTGAGCGGCGCAAACAACATTAATGAAACTTTGTAATGGTGAACCACAAATGTAAATTTATTTTTAATCACAAAAATAAACCAAAAAATTATTTTTTCCGGCGTTTGGGGGCAGATGGTTTCAATTTGGGGGTGTGCAGGGAATATGCAACACTTGCAGTTGAAGACGGTGTTTGAGGGGAAGGGGCAACAAAACTTGTGGGGGAAGGTAGTCCAGTTAAGGGAATTAAACTAGGAACACTTGGAGGAGAGGAAATCTGTTCAGGTACATTTGTTGTAATGGCATGTCGCCGTAGGCTTGTGTGCCTGGACCGACTTTGGCCCAATGCCCGCCTTGATTGATTTCACCTTGAACTTGGGGCAAATATTGAGTGTAGGTCCCCCGTCTGCTGGGGTGGCTGCTGCTGCTGCTGAGGTGGCTGCTGCTGCTGAGGTGGCTGCTGCTGCTGCTGAGGTGGCTGCTGCTGCTGAGGTGGCTGCTGCTGCTGCTGAGGTGGCTGCTGCTGCTGCTGAGGTGGCTGCTGCTGAGGTGGCTGCTGCTGAGGTGACTGCTGCTGCTGCTGAGGTGGCTGCTGCTGCTGCTCTTGGTTGGCAGTGCTCGTCCTTGCAGGAGGACTGGTGGCGGCAGTGATGGTCCAGGTTTGCGGAGTGGTGGTGGCAGGGCTACTACATGTTGTTGTAGCGGCAGGGCTGTTCCATGTTTGCCTAGTGGTGGCTGAGCTCCACGCATGCATGGGAGTGGCGGTGGTGCTCCAGACAGGAGCAGCGCTTGCCATGGTGGTGTCGGTGAAGTGACCAGCTGCACTCAGACTTGTGGTGGTGTAACGGTGGGTTCCTGGCTTTGAATAGAGGTGTCCTTGCAGTGGTATGCAGCACAAGTCGGTAGTGAGGTGAAGCGAGTCAATGGTGGCACAGGTGGAAATGACACCACTGACTGCTGACCGTACCGATTATGCTGCATAGCCTGCAAGATAGCATTGTTGCAGGCCTGCAGCACATTCAGCTGTTGCTCAGGACTAAGGTGTTCCGCCATGCCCTTTTCAATCTTACTAAAAAAATGGTGTGCTGGTCTGTTGAGGTCGGCCTCCAGACGGTCAAGGCGCTGTTCTACAGAATTGAAGCGGTGTTCAAAGTGGTTAAAACCACGTTCCATGAGTGCAAAACCGCTTTCAACTCTGTCGGACAGCGACTTGAGGCTGGAATTAAAGGCCTCGCTCAAATGCATAAACTCGGGCAAGACATTCCTGTCCAAGGCCCTCTGCCTCTGGCGGGTAGTGCCCGCATAACCAGTGGCAGAGACCTGGGACAGGGGAACACCTGATGGCCCAGCTTCCTGGTCACCAGCTGTGTGTGTGGCTGACCTGCAAGGTGCTTCATAGCTGTCGGATGGCTGGGACGGGTCAGAGGACGTCCGAAGAAGGACCGCTCCAGGGCCAGGTTGCAGGGTGCTGCTCCAGGTGCTGTGGAAGAAAGGAAAATCATTACTACCATGCCTTTACAAGAAGCATCAGCTGTGGATTAGAAAAACACAGATTAATAAAAATAAAAACCCAAAATTTATAATACTTACGATCTCGTGGCAAGGGCCGGTCTTAGGAACTGCAACGCGTGATAGTGACGGTATCTAGTTCTGGTCCTTGACGCAGATCCACTGCGAACCTGGCCCTCAGCACGAACATCACTGTTGAAGCGGTCCTTGATCGAACGCCAACGTGTTCGGACTTTGTCCACTGTTGGGAAAAAAAAAACAGTGCCGTCAAGGACAACAGTCACTGCGGCACAATATAGCAATACAATACTCAAAGCAGTCACTGTAGAGCCCGATGACACTGTTGGGTTTCCTGCTAGAATATACCTAGCACGAAACCCAACAGTGCCGTCAAGGACAACAGTCACTGCGGCACAATATAGCAATACAATACTCAAAGCAGTCACTGTAGAGCCCGATGACACTGTTGGGTTTCCTGCTAGAATATACCTAGCACAAAACCCAACAGTGCCGTCAAGGACAACAGTCACTGCGGCACAATATAGCAATACAATACTCAAAGCAGTCACTGTAGAGCCCGATGACACTGTTGGGTTTCCTGCTAGAATATACCTAGCACGAAACCCAACAGTGCCGTCAAGGACAACAGTCACTGCGGCACAATATAGCAATACAATACTCAAAGCAGTCACTGTAGAGCCCGATGACACTGTTGGGTTTCCTGCTAGAATATACCTAGCACGAAACCCAACAGTGCCGTCAAGGACAACAGTCACTGCGGCACAATATAGCAATACAATACTCAAAGCAGTCACTGTAGAGCCCGATGACACTGTTGGGTTTCCTGCTAGAATATACCTAGCACGAAACCCAACAGTGCCGTCAAGGACAACAGTCACTACGGCACAATACAGAGCAGGGAAATACTCACTAAACGCCTTTTTGGAGGATGCTGTGGCGCTGTCCCAGCCATCCATCAACGCTGCGGCCACCTCATTCCATAGCCGCCGGGTCACCACATTGTCCTTGTACAGCCGGTCACGGCTGTCCCACAACGGCGCACGCTCCTGGACCAGGCTGATGGGCTGCTCATTATCCAGGTAGACGTCTTCATCCCATTGTGGAACCTAGACAAAACACATTCATTAGAATAATCAAATTTAAATTGAATAAAAAGTTACAAAAAAAAGAAACATAAAAAAGAGTAAAAATAGAAGATAAAAAATAAAGAACATTACAAATCATTTGATACATACATTCCGTATCACCACCGGGACTTGGCTTCGCTGCTCCTGCTCTTCGCCCTCACTAGTCCCGTCCGCAGAAGATGATGATGTTGATGTCTTAAAAAAGTTGAAAAAAACGTAAGAGATTTGGAGTAGCAGCAGATATACTTACCAGATGCACGAAAATAATCACCTCACGGTCTGCTTGCGCCAATTCCTGCCGCGATGGGGAATATTCGGATTCTGAAGACATACTGCATGTAAAAATAATAAAAATCATTAGTACATACATAATTTAAAAGGACAGGCATATAATGTAATATACTCACATTCTTGACGCTGATAGAAGATGGGTTCCTTGGTGACTGTCTGCTCTCCAATCTGTCAGTGTAGTAGTGGCAGAGTTTTGGCAGGCACCTCCTTTATATAGACTTTTTTTTTTTTTACTTTAGAAGTTTATAACTAGTACAACAAGTGGACACCACCAAAAAAACGCAGCGCTAAAAAAAGCATACATGCGCATGCCAGTGCGCACGTATGCGCATCCATAGGCTATAATGGCCATTTTTAGCGCAAAACGTGCGCATACGTGCGCATGCGCTTTTTTGCAGGACCAAAAAATGCAACATGTAGCGTCTGTAAAATACAAACGCACACCCCAAAAAAACGCAGCGCATGAAAATCGCATACGTGCGCATGCCAGCGCGCAGGTATGCGCACCCATGTTAAATATAGGGGAAAAAACGCATGCGCACGTATGCGTTTTTTTCAAGATCAAAAAAACGCAAACGTGAAACCAGCCTTAGGAGAGTAAAACTAATCCCAAATTGTTCTTCAATTATATCATCAAAGAATCAAAAATATTTGAAGGGTTTTCTGAGGTATGTTATTTTGGAATATCTCAATGAGAATAACTGTTTAACGCCATATCAGCATGGGTTTATGAGGAATCACTCCTGCCAAACCAATTTAATCAGTTTTTATGAAGAGGTAAGCTATAGACTGGACCAAGGTGAGTCATTGGATGTGTATATCCTGACTTTTCCAAAGCATCTGATACCGTGCCACACAAGAGGTTGGTACGCAAAATGAGAATGCTGGGTCTGGGGGAAAATGTGTGTAAATGAGTAAGTAACTGGCTTAGTGATAGAAAGCAGAGGGTGGTTATAAATTGTATATTCTCTAACTGGGTCGCTGTGACCAGTGGGGTACCGCAGGGGTCGGTGTTGGGCCCTATTTTTTCAACATACAGTGGGGCAAAAAAGTATTTAGTCAGTCAGCAATAGTGCAAGTTCCACCACTTAAAAATATGAGAGGCGTCTGTAATTTACATCATAGGTAGACCTCAACTATGGGAGACAAACTGAGAAAAAAAAATCCAGAAAATCACATTGTCTGTTTTTTTTTCATTTTATTTGCATATTATGGTGGAAAATAATTATTTGGTCAGAAACAAAATTTCATCTCAATACTTTGTGATATATCCTTTGTTGGCAATGACAGAGGTCAAACGTTTTCTGTAAGTCTTCACAAGGTTGCCACACACTGTTGTTGGTATGTTTGCCCATTCCTCCATGCAGATCTCCTCTAGAGCAGTGATGTTTTTGGCTTTTCGCTTGGCAACACGGACTTTCAACTCCCTCCAAAGGTTTTCTATAGGGTTGAGATCTGGAGACTGGCTAGGCCACTCCAGGACCTTGAAATGCTTCTTACGAAGCCACTCCTTCGTTGCCCTGGCGGTGTGCTTTGGATCATTGTCATGTTGAAAGACCCAGCCACGTTTCATCTTCAATGCCCTTGCTGATGGAAGGAGGTTTGCACTCAAAATCTCACGATACATGGCCCCATTCATTCTTTCATGTACCCGGATCAGTCGTCCTGGCCCCTTTGCAGAGAAACAGCCCCAAAGCATGATGTTTCCACCACCATGCTTTACAGTAGGTATGGTGTTTGATGGATGCAACTCAGTATTCTTTTTCCTCCAAACACGACAAGTTGTGTTTCTACCAAACAGTTCCAGTTTGGTTTCATCAGACCATAGGACATTCTCCCTAAACTCCTCTGGATCATCCAAATGCTCTCTAGCAAACTTCAGACGGGCCCGGACATGTACAGGCTTAAGCAGTGGGACACGTCTGGCACTGCAGGATCTGAGTCCATGGTGGCGTAGTGTGTTACTTATGGTAGGCCTTGTTACATTGGTCCCAGCTCTCTGCAGTTCATTCACTAGGTCCCCCCGCGTGGTTCTGGGATTTTTGCTCACCGTTCTTGTGATCATTCTGACCCCAAGGGGTGGGATTTTGCGTGGAGCACCAGATCGAGGGAGATTATCAGTGGTCTTGTATGTCTTCCATTTTCTAATTATTGCTCCCACAGTTGATTTCTTCACTCCAAGCTGGTTGGCTATTGCAGATTCAGTCTTCCCAGCCTGGTGCAGGGCTACAATTTTGTTTCTGGTGTCCTTTGACAGCTCTTTGGTCTTCACCATAGTGGAGTTTGGAGTCAGACTGTTTGAGGGTGTGCACAGGTGTCTTTTTATACTGATAACAAGTTTAAACAGGTGCCATTACTACAGGTAATGAGTGGAGGAAAGAGGAGACTCTTAAAGAAGAAGTTACAGGTCTGTGAGAGCCAGAAATCTTGATTGCTTGTTTCTGACCAAATACTTATTTTCCACCATAATATGCAAATAAAATGAAAAAAAACAGACAATGTGATTTTCTGGATTTTTTTTTCTCAGTTTGTCTCCCATAGTTGAGGTCTACCTATGATGTAAATTACAGACGCCTCTCATCTTTTTAAGTGGTGGAACTTGCACTATTGCTGACTGACTAAATACTTTTTTTCCCCACTGTATTTATTATCAATCTGGTAGAAGGTTTACACAGCAAAATATCGATATTTGCAGATGATACAAAACTAAGTAAAGCAGTCAATACAAGAGAAGATAGTATTCTGCTACAGATGGATCTGGATAAGTTGGAAACTTGGACCGAAAGGTGACAGATGCGATTTAACAATGATAAATGTAAGGTTATACCCATGGGAAGAAGGAATCAATATCACCATTACACACTGAACGGGAAACCACTGGGTAAATCTGACATGGAGAAGGACTTGGGGATCCTAGTTAATGATAAACTTACTTGGAGCAGCCAGTGCCAGGCAGAGGCTGCCAAGGCAAAAAGGATCATGGGGTGCATTAAAAGAGGTCTGGATACACATGATGAGAGCATTAAACTGCCTCTGTACAAATCCCTGGTTAGACCGCACATGGAGTTGTAACGGACACCGTGACAGACTTACCCCCCGAGACTGCACGAGTGTCCAAGGACATGCTGGGAAAGACGGGAACTTCTTCTGTAACGTGGGATGCTTCTGTGAGCACACCTGCAGGTGAACAGGACCTGTAGCACGTGACCACAGTGGGCATGGTTTGGAGATGGGGCTAGGTCCTGAACTCCCAGGGATGATGACAGGAGCCGGGGAAGCCCAGAGAAGTGTTAGGCGAGCTGAGGTCAGACCAGAGAAGTGCTTGGTAGCCAAGGGGACACACAAATAGCATGGTAAGACAAGCCGGGGTCAGAAGCCAGAGAGAGATATGAGGTACCAGAGGGACTAACAAGCAGACAGTCGGAGGACAAAGCAGAGAGCAAAACCAGGAGTATCACGAGAAGTACCGAATCAGGAGACAAATGCAAAGTGGGGAACAGACCAGGTCATACACAAGCACGCAAACAAATATAAGCAATATACACAGGTATTCACAAGGTCAGCTGCTCAGCCAAGGTTGGATATATAACTGACAATGGGCACAGCACAGGGGCAGGTAAATATAGCCCTGCCCCAACTAAAGAGAGGCCACATGGTGTTAACCCTAGAAGCACTGCCAAAGAACTCCTGAGCAAACCATGATAGGAGTACAGTGTACAGTTTTGGGCATCAGTGCTAAAGAAGAATATAATGGAACTAGAGCAAGTACAAAGGATGGCAACACAATTAATAAAGGGGATGAGAGAACTACAATACCCAGAGAGATTAGCAAAATTAGGATTATTTAGTCTAGAAAAAAGATGACTGAGGGGCGATTTAATAGCCATGTATAAGTATATATGGGGACAATACAAATATCTCTCCAAGGATCTGTTTATACCAAGGACGGTGATGCTCACAAGGGGGCATACTCTCCGTCTGGAGGAGAGAAGGTTTTTCCACCAACATAGAAGATTCATGTTTGATCGCAGTGTGCCAGGGGTTAATGTACCAGGAGCGGTTCTGTGACCACTCCTGACACATAGTTCTGGGTGTCAGCTGTGATAATCAGCTGACACCTGGCCGCGATCAGCTGTGCTCCCCCCGTGAGCGAAATTGATCGCTATGATGTACTATCCCATCCATGGGCATACGGGCCCAGGGTACCTAGACGGAGAGTACGTCAGATGTCAGAAAGGGGTTAAAGAGGGGGATGAAGTGGAAAACAACTTTCAATACGCTATGGACATTATGAGAACCTTGTGATGCCATTTGGATTGACAAATGCTCTCGTCGTCTTTCAGCACTTTGTAAATGACATCTTTAGTCATCTCATAGGTAGATTTGTGGTAATCTATCTTGATGACATTAATTTATTTACCTGACATTTAGTAACATCAGGTACATGTCAGGCAGATCTTAAAAATAAAGTCCCCATTACATTTAGCGATGCACCAGCTATTCCGACCACGATATGACCCGGACAGGATCGCTGGTGCATCGCTAAATGGCCGCTAGTGAGCTGCCAAACAAGCAGATCTCACTAGCGATGCGCAGCGGTCGGCGGTCGTACTCACCTGTCAGACGCGGCGAGCGTGACCATCTTTCGCCTGCGTCCATGGCTCGCTCGTCGGCGCCAGCAGGAAGTCGACGACGAGAAATGGACCAGGCGGATCTCGCGCGATCACTGATAACCAGCGGGGGAGCCGGTCGGAGGTGAGTATCACATGTAGCGATATCGCTAGTGATATTGCTGCTGCGTCACAAAATCGGTGACGCTTTAGCGATATTGCTAGCGATATCGCTATGTGTAACAGGCCCTTAAATTGTTTTTCAAACAAGAGAAATGTATGTTCTCAGTTGAGGAGATCCCTTTTCTAGGATACGTTTTATCGTCCACCGACTTTCACATGGATCCGGGCAAAAGTCCGGGATCGAACTGAGGATTTGAAGGCATTACATAGTTTTTGGGGTTTCAACAACTACTACTGTAAGTTCATCAAAAACTTTTCAGTAGTGGCTAAACCTCAGACGGATATGACCAGGAAGAGGACAGACTTTTCCAAGTGGTCCAGTCCAGCCAAAGAGGCATTCGATACCTTGAAGGAGTGCATGGCATCTGCGTCAATTCTCATACAGCCTGATGTCACTCAGCCTTTTATCGTAGAAGTTGACGCATCTGAGGTGGGGGCTGTATTGTTGCAGGGTGTGTCTCCTGGTAAATTGCGTCCATGTGCAAACTTTTCAAAAAAACTGTCATCCGCGGAGAGAAATTATGACTTTGGTAACAGGTAACTCTTGGCAATCAAGTTCATCCAGTTATGGAAATCACGGATCATAAGAATTTCATATATTCAGAGTCTGCGACACATCGACAAGCAAGATGGGCATTGTTCTTCACCAGATATATTCAGAGTCTGCAAAATGTCTAACACCTCGACAGGCAAGATGGGCATTGTTCTTCACCAGACTTACATTTTTTGGCATATAATGGGTGGGGAACAAGAACATTTAGACAGATGCCTTATCTCATTGTTTTCTTGAAGGTGGAGATAATTGTGAACCAGTTCCTATACTACGAAGAGGGATGGTTATTGCGTCTATATGCTCCGATCTTGAAAAAGTGATTGTTGACACTCTGGGCGATGCTCCTGCTGCTTGTCCGTTAGGTAAACTGTTTGTGCCTGTGAATCTCCATCTGAAAGTTCTTAGTGAACATTCAGTCATGGCTGAATTCCACCACTAATCTTCTTACTCAGCGTTTTTGGTGGTCAGGGGTACATCAGGATGTCCAAGAGTATGTAGTCGCCTGCAGTGTCTATGTGCCTTCTAAAACCTCTCATACTCGTTTGTTGGGGTCTCTTCAACCATTGGCGATTCCCAGTAGACCTTGGCCTCATTTATCGGTTGATTTTATCACTGATCTACCCGTATCGACAGGTAATACTGTAATTTTGGTGTTGGTGGACAGATTCAGTAAAATGTCACATTTTCTTGCGCTACCCGCTTTACCTAACACCAATACCTTGGCGCAAATTTTCATCAGAAACATTGTAAAATTACATGGGATCCCTACTAGTGATGAGCGAATTTTTTCGGAAAACGATCGCCAAACATAAATTTGGCACGAATATGGCGCTTTTAGATTCGTGATCGGAAACCCGATCGAAATTTTAATAAATTGGTAAAAGTCGGTAACATTCGGTAAAAGTGCAGGAAAATATTTGCACTGCCAAAAAAATATTTTCAGCACTTTTGCAATGATAATGGTGGTGTATCATGAGCGTTTGACACATGCTTGATGAGGGGAGGGGGTTTTCAGTGCCCAGAAGCACGGCATTCTTGTAAGCATAGCACAGCAGTCATTTTTTTCCCCTAACATTATGTGTGCACATTGCGACTAGCCAATCAGGGCACAGGAAACACCCACAATGTCCTGACACAACAGCTTGTGTCATTGGCTGCTGAAATCACATGTCCCTTTCCATATAAATAGAGGACATCTTGTTTTAGAGCCATTTTGACACTGTAACAGTGCAGACAGGCTGCTTCTGAAGGTGCAAGATTTTAGCTAGTGAGGCAGTTGTATATCAGTCAGATAGTATCCAGGTTGGCTGTAAAATTTACCTTCTGGAATTTTTTTTGGGGGGTGCATTACTGAGGTTCACAGACAAAGCCAGCAGGGCACATGTCATCCAAGTGTGTTGTGCACTGCTTTTATTGTGCTCCATGCACAAGTATAGCATTCTAAATAATATTTTTTCAGTAGCTAAATGTGAAAAAGCCTGCTGTATCCCACATTTTAGCTAGTTAGATAGGTGGTTGCATATCAGTCAGATAGTGTAATAATAATAATCTTTATTTATATAGCGCCAACAACATGGGCGGACAAACCACCCGTTCAATCGGTGCACTGCATCGGGGCCCAGAGCCTCCAGGAGGCCCCTGCAGGGCAGCTAATGATGAGGGCAATCTGGCCATTTTCTCCAGGCCCTAGGCTCCGGGGGGCCCCTGGCCAGATTGCCCTCATGTGTAGTGGCGGGCAGGAAGCGATCCAAGCAGCTCCACTGCCTGCAAGAGGGAATAGCAGGAGCGGAGCTGCAAGGACCCGTCCTGCTTCCTGCCCGCCGCCCGCACTTCCTGTCTCTGACTAACACAGAGAGGAGAGCGTCGCTGAATGACGTCATCATTCATCGGTCGCTGCTGTGTCAGAACAAGGAAGCACAGGCGATGCTGCGGACAGGTGAGAGGAGAGAGGTGGTGTCTGTGTGTGTGTGTGTATGTATGTATGTGTGCATGTCTGTGTGTGTGTGTAGGTTAGCCTGGCCCTGGAGGAGATGGGGACATGAGAAGACCGTGATGGGGAGAGAAGGCCATGATGCCTGGAGTGATGGGAGAAGGCCATGAGGGGGTAATGGGAGAAGGCCATGATGGGGGTGATGGACAGAAGGCATTGATGGGATCATGGGAGTGATGGGGAGAAGGCAATGATGGGAGTGATAGAGAGAAGTCAGTGATGGGGTGATAGAGAAGGCAATGATGGGAATGATGAGAAGGGAGTGATGGGAAGAAGGCAATGAAGGGAGTGATGGAGCAGGCAATGATGGGAGTGATGGGGAGAAGGCAATGATGGGGTGATGGAGCAGGCAATGATGGGGGTGATGGAGCAGACAATGATGGGAATGATGGGGTCATGGAGCAGACAATGATGGGAGTGATGGGGAGAAGGCAATGATGGGGTGATGGAGCAGGCAATGATGGGAGTGATGGGGTGATGGAGCAGGCAATGATGGGAATTATGGGGAGAAGGCAGTGATGGGGTGATGGAGAAGGCAATGATGGGAGTAATGGGGTGATGGAGCAGGCAATGATGGGGGTGATGGAGCAGACAATGATGGGAGTGATGGGGTGATGGAGTAGGTAAGGATGGGGGTGATGGAGCTGGCAATGATGGTGTGATGGAGCAG
Source organism: Dendrobates tinctorius (assembly GCF_039654945.1). Classification (NCBI taxonomy): domain Eukaryota; kingdom Metazoa; phylum Chordata; class Amphibia; order Anura; family Dendrobatidae; genus Dendrobates; species Dendrobates tinctorius. Next base: position 23,640,066 of record NW_027361827.1, on the reverse strand, counting down.
GCAATGATGGGAGTGATGGGGTGATGGAGCAGGCAATGATGGGAGTGATGGGGAGAAGGCAGAGATGGGGTGATGGAGAAGGCAGTGATGGGGTGATGGAGCAGGCAATGATGGGGTGATGGAGCAGACAATGATGGGAGTGATGGGGTGATGGAGCAGGCAAGGATGGGGGTGATGGAGCAGGCAATGATGTTAGTAATGGGGAGCAGGCAATGATGGGAGTGATGGGGAGAAGGCAGTGATGGGGTGAAGGAGAAGGCAATGATGGGAGTGATGGAGAGAAGGCAATGGGACGCCCTCCCAGGGTTGTGGGGTACTCGGTACCGGGCCGGTGTCAGGGGGATGTGTCACAGCAGCGATGACCCGGCCCGTGGCCCTGGGCGCCCAAGCAATGGGGACATGTAGTTAATGGTAGAATAGTTCGTGACGCCACCCGTGGTGTTTGGCAAATATGGTGTTAAGCCAACGCTGCATACAGATCCGCTGGAACTGATGGTATGTGCAGCTTAGATGGTAAAGCTCCCCACAGGTGGAGCTGTAGTCCCAGGGCAGTGTAGATGTAGCTGGCACGGGGATGTAGCAGTGCCGAAAGCGTAGGGAACAGACAAGACACAGCGGTTGTAGTTTCTGTACCTTTACTGAGTATATGCAGTCCAGAGTCCTGATTACAGATGGTATTGGAGCATGCTAGCCTGGAAGCAGATCAGGATTCTCTCTCAGCAGAAGGGCTGTGCAGTCTCCTTCCTAGCGCTTTGTAGTATGAAGCACTCCAGTACTTAGTTACTCTGAAATGCCTCTCTTCAGATGTTCCTAGAACTTTACTTGTATGACAGACAGCTGTAGCCTCTCTCGGGGACTCCTCTCCTGAGTCCTGGCTCACTAGTCAATTGCTGTTGTGTCCCAAGTTTTTGCTGGGAGCAGGGCATTTACAGCCTCCTACTCCTCTCGTATCTGTGGTAGGACCGTCAGTATCCATACCACCGTGGAGACCAGGCTCCAGTTCTGTGCGCTCTCAAGCTGAGAGAGCTCGCCTTCTGCAGCTCAACCTCTCAGCTTCGCACCTCCCGTCTGCACACTTCACCCTCCGCAGACTATCTGATCCTTCTTCCTCCTGGTCCTCAGAGGACACTCCTCTCCAGAATCCTGGTTCAGCGTTCCCCCTGCTGGCCCAGAGTGGAACTGTGTTGAATGCATTAGGTTAACTGCTGGAGAGACCCATCACTGCTTCCAAGCCTGGCATTACCCTCCCCTGGAGGAAGGCAAAGCCAGTGTGGCGACCATACTCCTGGGGGCGCCACAGCAATGATGGGGGTGATGGAGAGGGCAATGATGGGGTGGTGGGGGAAAAAGAAATGATGATGGGGTGGTGGGGGAGAATGCAATGATGGTGGTGGTGGAAAGGGCAATAAATGGGGGTGGTGGAGGAGGATGAAATGGTGGAGGTGGTGGAATGGGCAATGATTGGAGTGGTGGGGGAGAAAGCAAAAATAGTGGTGGGGGAGAAGAAAATGATGGAGGTGGTGAAGAGGGCAATGATGAGGTGGGGGAGAGGACAATAATGGGATGCGAGGGGAGAAGGACAATGAGGGGTGTGGGGTATTGGGATGGGAGGAAGGGGGACTTATAATGGCCTTAGGAACAGGGGGAGGTTGGTGAAGACATTATCGCTTATTATGTCTAACACAGTCCCTTAGTATATAGCGTACTCACTATGTCTAATACAATCCCTTAATATATAGTGTTCTCACTAATTCTGTATAACACCATCCTTAGTTACATAGTTTCCTCTTTTATTATGTATAACACCATCCCTTATTACGTACCATCCTCTCTAGTTATGTATGGTGCCGTCCCTTATTAAATAACTTCCTCTGCTGTTATGTATAGTGCTGTCTCTTATATAGTGTATTATTGTTAATTTTGTTATTTACAGTGCCCTCTTTTATTACATAGTCCCCTCTCTTTTTAGATATAAAATGACTGCTGATGGAGGAGCCTGTGACCAGACGACCAGTCCATCAGCTCCTCCATTAGAAAGGAAGCTTTCCCATGCTTCATCAGCCATCATTGCATTATACAGCTAACAAGACAGGATGGTATGTAATAAAAAACAGGGCTCTGTATAATTCAATATGTAAGGGACGGTACTGTACATAACAAGAGAGGGCACTGTGTAAGGGACAGCAATATACATAATAAAGGAGACAATGTAATATATATACATGTATGTGTGTGTGTGGCTATATAATATCTATCTATCTATCTAGATAGTGTCCGCCCCTGGCCAACATATTCCGCAGCGCTTTACAGTTTAACAGTTTCAAAACACAAGTCATAAGTAACAACGTTAACAATACAATAATTAAAGCAAAATAAGACGACCCTGCTCGTGAGAGCTTACAAACTACAATGAGGTGGGGGAGATACAAAGTACAGGTGTGTATTTACAATTATGTATTTACAATGATGGTCCAGCCATCTTGAGGGAGTGAGGGATAGATGGAGATAGTGAATGGGCTACAAATGCACACTTACACATAGAATGACTTTGATTAGTGAACGTGATAGGCCGCTCTGAACAAATGTGTTTTGAGGGAGTGCCTAAAACTATAGCTAGTGTCCAATGTGGCTGTAAAATTTACCTTCCAGAATATTTTTGGGGGGCCATTACTGAGGTCCACAGACAAAGCCAGCAGGGCACATGTCCTAAAAGTGTGTTGTGTATTGTTTCCATTGTGCTCCATGCACAAGTATAGCATTCTAAGTATTCTTTCACCAGTTAAATGTGAAAAAGCCTGCTGTATCCCACCTTGTCATTTATTGCTGTGGTGATAAGAAACTGTCTGCAGACCTAAGGTACATTACTAAAAAGTAGATTTTTTTTCTTTTGCTAAATGTGAAACAGCCTCCCGTATCCCACGTTGTCATGTTGTGGCGGTGATACGAACCTGTCTGCAGACCTAACGCGCATTCAAAAAAATTCACATTTTTTTCTGTTGCTGAATGAGATGCAGCCCACCCTATCCCACATTGTCATGTTGATAAACGTGATACAGCCCACTATACCCAACCTTTTCATTTAGTGGCATTGAAATTGTTCTATGTGGAGAGCTGTTGCACATTAAAATTAATTTATTTTATTTTTTTACAATCGTGATACAGCAGGTGAGATCTGAGTTTGAAATATTTTTGAGCCTATCTTCTATATTATGTTCTTCTTTGGCATCCAATTTCTCAAGGGCATCTTTTATACCTAGCTTGAGACACACATCTGTTACACCTATCTTCTGACGAGCATCAAACGCACTCTGGTAATTGGTGTTGGGTAGATGAGTAATAATAGTTGTAGGCTGGATCCTGGATCTTGCACTTCCCATAGCCGCTCTGTTATTGATCCTGTTGTACATTCCCATTCTCGCCCCAAAGAATTCTTGTTACTAGTCATAGAGTAGGGAAGATGTCACTTTTAAATTGTTTGGAGCATCCACTCAATCTTATACAGGCCTTGCTGACTGGCCCCCAAAAAATCTTCTGTTACTAAAGTCATACAGTAGGGGACATGTGACTTTGAAATTGTTGGAGCATCTACTCAATCTGTAAGGTTTCTGGATGTTCCATGGAGCCTACTTTGCTCTTGTCCAAGATGGAGTCTGGTACTTCGTTCTCTGCACTGCTTTCTGATCCTGGCTGTGCTTACCTATTGTCCAGACTTATAAAGAGATGAGGGAGCTTCACATCTCTGTAACTGCCGTGATCCGTAAGACTTTTTCATTATTATCAACTGAGTATTTACTCCTGGAACTGTGTCTGTGCGGGCTGCGGTGCTGGACTTTAGCAGGACTTTTTCAGCCCTAAAAGAAGTACACTGGGAAACCCTTCTTGTTGTTCACCATCTGCATATTTCTGGACTTCCATGAAAAGTGCTGGGTTCACTGTTTGCATATTCTTGGACTACCATGTATAAGTGCAGGGCCACCATCAGGGTATTACTGCCCTGACTGGCGTATAGGGCCGGGTGGGCAGAGGGGGCCCGCATCGGGCCCGGTCTCCTCTGCTCGCTGGGCCCCTACCGGCGCTGCGGCAGTTGATCGCTATTGACATGCGGGCCCGCACCCACATGTCAATAGTTAACAGCCGCCAGCCAATCAGAGGCTGGCAGCCAACGTCAACCGCAGCGTGCACCTCGCCAGTGTCTGACGTCATTGTCAGTCGCCGGCGAATGCGCGCTTCAGCATGGAGAGACGGAGTGTCGCCGCTGGAGCGCGGCCAGGTAAGAAGAACTTTTGTTTTTTTTGTTTGTTTGCTTGTTTTTTATTGAGAGTGGCGATCCGGGGTGCTCGGGGCAGATGGCAGAATGCTGGACACGATGGGGCAGATTGCTGGACACAATGCGGGCAGAATGCTGGTCATGATGGGGGCAGATTGCTGGACACGATGGTGCAGATTGCTGGACACAATGGGGGCAGAATGCTGGACACGATGGGGGCAGATTTCTGGACACGATGGGGTAGAATACTGGACACGATGGGACAGATTGCTGTAAACGATGGGGGCAGAATGCTGGTCATGATCAGGGCAGAATGCTGGACACGATGGGGCAGATTGCTGGACACGATGGGGCAGATTGCTGGACACGATGGGGCAGATTGCTGGACACGATGGGGCAGATTGCTGGACACGACGGGGGTAGAATACTAGACACGATGGGGGCAGAATGCTGGACACGATGGGGTAGAATGCTGGACACGATGGGGCAGATTGCTGGACACGATGGGGGCAGAATGCTGGACACAATGGGGCAGATTGCTGGACACGATGGTGGCAGAATGTTGGACACGATGGAGCACATTGCTGGACATGATGGGGCAGATTGCCGGACAAGATGGGGGCAGAATGCTGGACATGATGGGGGCAGAATGCTGGACACAATGGGGGCAGATTGCTGGACACGATGGGGACAGAATGCTTGACACGATGGGGGCAGAATGCTGGTCATGATGGGGGAAGAATGCTGGACACGATGGGGGCAATGAGGGGGCAGAATGCTTGACACGATGTTGCAGATTGCTGGATATGATGGGGGCAGAATGCTGGACACAATGGGGGCAGATTGCTGGACATGATGGGGACAGAATGCTTGACACGATGGGGGCAGAATGCTGGTCATGATGGGGGAAGAATGCTGGACACGATGGGGGCAATGAGGGGGCAGAATGCTTGACACGATGTTGCAGATTGCTGGATATGATGGGGGCAGAATGCTGGACACGATGGGGGCAGAATGCTAGACACGATGAGGTAGAATGCTGGTCATGATGGGGCAGAATGCTGGACACGATGGGGACAGAATGCTGGTCATGATGGGGCAGAATGCTGGACACGATGGGGCAGATTGCTGGACATGATGGGGGCAGAATGCTGGACATGATGGGGACAGAATGCTGGACACGATGGGGCAGATTGCTGGACACGATGGGGCAGATTACTGGACATGATGGGGCAGAATGCTGGTCATGATGGGGGCAGAATCCTGGTCATGATGGGGGCAGAATGCTGGACACGATGGGGCAGAATGCTGGACATGATGGGGCAGATTGCTGGACACAATGGGGCAGATTGCTGGTCATGATGGGGGCAGATTGCTGGTCATGATGGGAGCAGAATGCTGGACACAATGGGGCAGAATGCTGGACATGATGGGGCAGATTGCTGGACACAATGGGGGCAGAATGTGACAGTGAGACACAGGGGGCAGAATGTGACAGTGAGACACAGGAAGGGGCAGAATGTGATACATGGGGCAGAATGCAAGACAAGGGGCATGATTGGAGACATGGGGCAGTATGGAGATACGGGGCATGATTGGAAACACAGGGGGCAGGATGAAAGACATGGGGGCATGATTGGAGACACTGGGGTATGACTGGAGACACTAGGGCAGGATGAAAGACATGGGGGCATGATTGGAGATACTGGGGGCAGGATTGGAGACAGATGGGGCAGGGTTGGAGACACATCATGCAGGATCATGGGGCAGGATGGATACGATTGAGACAGATGGGGCAGGATGGGGAGATCATATGGGGCAGAATGGATACTCATGAGGGTGGGATGGGAGAACATATGGCTGAAGCCAGGAATGAGACACACGGGGGCTAGAATGGGGGATATTATTACCATAGGGGCTAATTAAGGGATATTATTACTGCAGTTATGTATTTATTTTATTTTTTGAGTATACTGTTTTAAATGGGGGGAGGTCCTGTTACTGTGTAAAGTGATACTATGTTGCCTTTTTTTCTTCATGTGATGTAATGTAGAAGTTGGGAAAAAATAAGTAATGTGTTCTGCAAGCGGAGCTCTAGATAATTGTTATTTCCTGCAGAGACAAGTCCTGGCTGCAAAAAGTGATGGCGATCTGTGCTGGATGAAAGATGAAAAACAAAGATGAAGGACTTCACCTTGAGACGTCACTGGTGAGTTAGTGTGTTACCTATACACTGACACTATACACTGTATACTATATACAGAGGTCCTGTGTATAATGTCACCAGTGATCACTGTGTTATCTGTACATTATATACAGAGCTCCTGTGTATAATGTCATTGATCACTATATTACCTGTACACAGACCCTGCATACTAAGTACAGATCTCCTATGTATAATGGCACTTAAGGTGATAGTATCGTGTTTTTTTTTAAATTACTGATCAGTATTGTAGTATTCAGTCACGATGTGGTGGTAATATGTGGTCTGGACATGGTGTAGCGGTATTTGTTCCTTGTATGTGATATTATTCTGTCACTGTGGTGGTAATATGTGGTCTGGTCTTGGTGTAGCGGTATTTGTTCCTTGTATGTGATATTATTGGTCATTTAAAAAATTAAAAAATAAAAATATACCTAAATTGTATTGCATATTTTAACAAATATTTAATAGGTTACAGTAGAGTAGAGCTCGGCCAAAAGTGTCTACCGTGTTATGGTGGCAGCTTAAAAATCTTTTGGCCAAAACAAAAGCTGCTGGCTATATGTGTGATCTGGTGATGGGAACTGTTAATGTGTGATAGGTGAGAAGTGGAGTTTTTCCAAGAGAGAGCGGTGGGACTGTGGACAGTTCGAGGGGTGGAGCGGGGTTGGGGTGGAGTCTGGGTGGAGTCTCAATGGGGCCCTGAAAATTTTGCCAGTATGGGGCCCCGAAATTCCTAGTGGCAGCCCTGTATAAGTGCAGGTCGCACTCTTGCCGCATATAAATTCTGCACTTGCTTTTATTAGCGGTCGCACTCCGCTAGCATAGTTGCTGGACATTTCCGTTTGTGCTGTTTGCACTTTGCTTTAATTTCAGTAACTACTCTGTTAGTTTGTTTAATACTCTTTGCTTTGTTAATACAGTTTATTTGTCTCAACTTTGGTCTCAGTTTCGTTTTAGCCCACGCAATCAGATTCCATAGTACCTTCATAATTATTACAGGATACTCAGGCCAAATAAGGGATCTGCATGATGACTGAGGCAAGGTTGGATCAGTTATTCTCCATGATTAACTTTTTACAAGAGGACATGGAGGCCCTGCAAAACAAGGTTGCTAACTGGGAGGCCCATTTCGGACAAGCTCTGCAGGACTTAAGTAATAATCAAATAACAGCACAGGCGCCTATACCTCCAGTGTAGTCACTGCCAATTAGCACACCCAAGTTAACGCAGTTTAGATTTAAAGGAGACCACTATAAATTTCATGGGTTTACAGTATTAATCTATGTATTTTGTATTTTGATGTGAATTGCCCAGTGTGACCTGACCCGATGATCGGTCGGTCACAAAACCAACAGGGACAAACAAGGGAACACCAGGGAAAAAATTACAATGGTGTGCCCTGCAATAGGGAATGGGGAAATGGACACCTCCTGCACTCTCCTAAGGAAGTGCCCTGTTCTCTCCTTACGTTCCCTATACAAGTTCTTTCAACCTGTAGCCGACCCGGTTACCTAGGTCCCTAACTTGCCCTGCACCTATCCCTTACTAGGGAACTGGAAAGTGTGGACACTGCTCCCACGGCTGTACTAATAAGACACCATGGAAAATAACAGAGAGGGAAAAACAAACAACACTTAGCTTCCCCTCCAGTCAGGCACCGGACCGCAGAGTAAGGCACCTGAACACAACTTCCAGCAGGATAACCACTGCTCCAGATCAGATGCAAACAGCACTGCTCAAGATAGCTTCTCTCTTCAGCATGGTTGGCTTCCAAATGACCAGTATTACCAACAGTGAGTTGCAGCACCAGGTGGCCTTATAAAGAGAGGTGGGAGGGGCACCCACCTGCAAAGATAATTAATACAATGCAGTAACACCAGCGGCCACCGAGGGGAAAACCCACCAGCATACTAACTTAAAGTTGTAGTAACACCAGCGGCCATCGGGGGGGCAAAAACCCATATTAACCCCCGAGGGCCTTAAAAGAAAAAATGTTTATATAAGAGAATCCAGACTCTAAAACAGATCCAAAAATGAATCGTGACAGCATGCTGCCATCTTTCGTACAGATTGATCCAAGGTCCTATGTATAATCATGTTAGTTACCTCACGAGCTCTCACTTGGGCAAATCCGCTTATCGAGACTTGTGACCCCCGTTTGAATAACATAGACAATTTTCTAAGTGCAATGTCTATGATCTTTGATGATCCTATTTGTCGCACTACTACTGAAATTGCATTGTTACCATTACGTCAGAGTAAGCGCTCTGTTATTGAATACGCTACTGAATTTAGACGGCTAGCGGTGGATACAGTTTGGGACTGTTATGCTCAATTGCCCGTTTTTAGGAGGGGACTTTCTAGTATGGTTAAAGATGAGTTAGCCCAGGCAGATGCTCCTCAAGAGTTAGAGGCATTCATACAGCACTGCGTGCGCATTGACTGAACGTAGACAGGAGAAATTTGAAGCCTCTAATCGTGTCACTAACTCTCCCCTTTCTTCTAAAGAACCTGCAGGCAAATCCTCATGGGATGTGGAACCAGTTCCCATGCAAGTGGATGCTTTACAGCAGCGTGGAAGTAATGAGCACAGGAACCATCTCTTCCGTGAGAGTTTGTGCTTCTACTGCGGTCTATCCGACCATTTCTTTATTATTAGCTGTGCCTAGTGGCCTCGCAAGGTACTAGCCACAGTAGGGGAGTATGAGGATCAGGATGCTACCTAGTAATGGATTTACAAATTTTTTAATGATGTTTTGAATTAAATTGGAACTTTAACTTTTCTCAGAATACACGCTGGAGTTCTTTTTTTTTTTTTTTTTTTTTTTTCTTTCTTCAATTTCTGGGTTATGTCATCTCGCCACAGGGACGTAACATGGAGGCAAGTAAGATCCAGACTATTCTTGATTGGCCCGCACCAAAAAATGTCAAGGAGGTTCGCTAACTTTTATAGACAGTTTAGTCGTAATTTCTCTGAGATTATTCGACCTATTATGCAACTAACTAAGATGGAAAAGACTTTGTTGTGGTCTACACAGGCTCAAGAGGCGTTTGTCTTACGTCACGTTTCACTTCTACACCTGTGTTGATTCATCCTAACCCAGCACATGCTTTCATCGTGGAAGTGGACACTTCGGATTGTGCTCTGGGGGCCGTCCTCTCGTAAAGAACAGGAGAGAAAGGTCTGTTACATCCTTGTGCCTTGTTCTCTCATAGACTTTCTGCTGTGGAGAAGAACTATGATGTGGGAAATAAAGAGCTTCTAGCCATTATCGCTGCATTTAAGGAATAGAGGCACCATCTGCAGAGGGCAGCACAAAAAGTTATTGTGCTCATGGATCATCACAACCTGGAATTTCTTAGATCTGCTAGATGTCTTTCTCCACGTCAGGCTTGTTGGAGTTTATTTTGGAATCAGTTTAATTTTGTCATTTTGTTCCGCCCAGGTTCCCGTACTGGAAAAGCGGATGCTTTGTCCCGAATCCATGCCACGGATTCTGTACCTGGGACCCCGTCCAAGACCATTTTGTCGGATGCCAACTTTGTCAGAGTCATGCAAAATAAGTATTTGTGGAAGACTATTAAAGAAGGTCTACGACGCTGACCCATTGCTCACTAACCCAACTGATGATGTGAATTTGGTTCTCAAGAAAGGTATGTGGGTCCGAGATTGACGTTTATACGTTCCGGAGGCCGTAAAGTTGCAGGTCCTCAAGTTTGTCCATGACTCCAAGATGTTTCTTTTGGAGGCCTACCTGTCTGAAGGATGTGAAGAGCTACGTTCTCTCTTGTGAGGTATGTGCACGCTTTAAGACTCCTCGTGTAACAACTACTGGATTGCTGCAACCACTACCTGTTCCTTCTCGCTCTTGGGGGTCTATTTCTATGGACTTTGAAATAGAGATGCCCACCTCTGGGGGAAAGAATTCTATCCTGGTTGTAGATCGCCTTACTAAAGGTGCCTACTTCATTCCCTGTACTAGTCTTCCCTCAGTTAAGGAGATGGTTGATCTGGTCATTCGGAATGTGTTCCAACTGCATGGAGTTCCAGATGGAATCATCTCTGATCGGGGAATGCAGTTTACCGCCAGATTCTGGAAGGGATTTTGTTCTGCGCTCGGTATCAATGTCTGTCTGTCTTCAGCGTATCATCCTCAGACTAATGGGCAGACGGAGTGAACTAATCAGACTCTGGAGCAGTATCTTCTGTGCTATATCAGCCACTCGCAGGATGACTGGTTGGAGTTGCTTCCTCTAGCAGAGTTCTCTTACAATAACTTGCAGAGTGCATCTACTAAGGTAACACCCTTCTTTGCCAACCTGGGTTATCATCCTAGTATTTTTCCCAGATCTCTGATTGATGCTCCGGTGCCTGCAGTAGATGAGAGGTTGGCGGTGATGAAGCAAAATTTGGAAACTCTGAAGGAATCTACTGCACAGAAGAGATACAAAAAATCAGCCGATAGGTTCCGGAGACCTGCACCCATGCTCAATGCAGGAGACTGTGTGATTATCCACTAAGAATTTGAATGTTCCCTCACAGAAGCTGGGACAAAAATTCATCGGTAAATTCAAGATCTATGGTATCGTGAGGTCCGTTACCTGCATTCTGAAGTTACCAAGGACCATGAAGGTGCATCCTGGGTTCCATGACTCCTTATTAAAACATGTATCTCCGAATACTTTCAGGGTCGTATTGTGCCTCCTTCTCAGACTGTGTTGATGAACAGGAAATGGCAAGAACAATTTGTGGTGGAGGAGATTCTTGATTCCAGAATCCGCAGGAATCAGCTGCAGTACCTCAATAAGTGGAAGGGATATTCAGCTGAGGAGAACTCTTGGGAACCTGTGAGTAATGCTCTGTCCTCCGCAAAAGATTGCTCTGTTTCATTGGAAATATCCTGGGAAACCTGGTTCTGGATTGGCCTGAAGTCGTTTCTAAGGTTGGAGTAATGCATTCCGGCTGTTCCATGGAGCCTGTTTTGGCTGAACATCAATTTCAAATTTTTTTTATCAGTTATATAGCGCCAATAATTCAACATTATCTTTAGACATTTACAGACATTACTGCTACTGTCACCATTGGGACTCACAATCGAAATTTAATATCTGTATGTCTTTGGCGTGTGAGTAGAAAAATAAGTACAAACTTTTTGCAAATGCTGTCCTTTGTGAGGTTGGAACACAGGAATCCAACACTGCAAGGCTGCTAATGTTTTTGCGTTGATGACTCAACGTTTCTGTGGTTGGGAGCCTATCACTATGATGCAACCTATGTGCTTCACTGCTGTCTTGGGGAAAACCACTGTCAAGATTGTCTTCAAGCATATTTTGATACTGCAGAATGGACCCTTTTTCAGGTGGGGAGGCAACTTGCAAAATCTACTTTTGTATCATGAATAGAACAAACTGGCACCCAGAAGTCACCACTATTTTGAATCATAACTATATGGGTAACAATCATGCTGCAGATATTCCTGCAAGAAGGCGCACCTGGGTCGGTCTCTTTCATGAGGTCCAACTCCACACTGTGCTGGTGGCGGAATAACGCTTAAGCCTTCTTCCTCCATCCCCTTGTAGCAACCATGGACAACAGAGATGGAATCATTATCCTGTTCATCTCCTAACTGGTGTGTGTCCATCCCCTCTTCCTTCTCGTCCTTTTCATGGTCCTTCTCCATTTGTTCCTCCCATGGCAACCGCCTGTGAGACGACAGACCTTTCATCTGTGTCCACTACACAAGTGTGAATTGCACCACGTCCATATTGCGATGTGCCAGGCTATGCAAAATGTCATACTACACAAGGTCTCAGCGCTACTGCCACATTCGAGAGTTGAATTCCACAGTGTTGTCACTTTGCATATCAATCGGTTAACTGGTAGTCCGAAAGATCACTATACCAACTTAAGTGAATTGTGAAAGTGAACACACGACAGTGTTTTCTACAGCAGCGCATCCATGCTGGGATAGTGGTGTAGGAATTGATGTACCATCAGGTTGAGGATGCGAGCCATGCAAGCTACGTGTGTAAGGTTGGCTCGGCATAGGGCCGAAACCAGGTGTACACCGTTATCGCACATGACCTTCCCTGGCTCCAGGTTGAGTGTAATCAGCCATTGCTCAACCTCAGCATGGATAGCTGTCCACAACTGTTGATCTGTATGACTGCGATCTCCAAGGCAAATTAATTTAAACACTGCTTGAGCGCGGTGTGCCGTGGCTGTGCAGTACAGAGGTGGCGGGAATTACCTCTGCAGTGTTGTAACATCTGTTTCATTAAGACAGAGGTTAAGGGCACAGGTGGAGGCCCTAAAGGAGGTGGAGGAGGCAAAAGCAATGGAGGAAGTATTAGACACAGAGGTTTGTTCCGCAAGCCCTGGGGATTCCAAGACTTGGTGTCTAGTGACCATACCCAAAATGCTCATGCAGTCTTTGTCTAACCCCCATTTCCTCAAGATGGTTGTACCATCACTGTAAATAACCACCTGTAATTGGTGTCACCCCCCACCTCATTGTAGATTGTAAGCTCTGAAGAGCAGGGTCATCATTATTTTTGCTTGAATTGTTTATTTTAAACTTGGTAACTTTTGATTGTTTTATATGAACTGCTGCCTCGTAAAGCTATGCGTAATTTGTTTTTTATCATATAAATAAAGATTATTATTATTAGTAGATTGAAGATGGTGAAATTCAAACTGTTAACTGTGCTATATGTATGAGGAAAGAATCTTTTATGTGAGCACAACTGGACAAATGAGGATTTGCTGCTGTGCCAGTAGGGTGAACACGACAAGCTGATGGACTATGAGAGAGGTGCAGGTTCCTGGGGATGTTACAGTGGATTGAGAAAGATGGGTGGGGCTTGGTATGTAAGATCAGTCAAAAACAGCAGGCATGTCCAATGCCCACTTAGATGAATACTGTAAGGGGAATTTGCTGAAATGGCATACAATTTTTTTTTCTGACAGTTTATGACTATGCCCTGCCATCAAAAGCATTCTGAACCTTTCTACTGTTTGGTGCTATAGACATTTTGTTTTTTCATGGAGGATACCTAGTAGACGAGCTGTTAACAGTCTATAAAGAATGGTCTTTCTTATTCTTTTATTCAGATATTATAAAACCCTTTATTCCTGCTAAAATTGTAAACATGTACTGTGGCATACTGCCTCTTTATAAAGTCAAACATGTGGACACTAAATGTGGTATAGGCTCACTGTGGGACTCAGAAGGAAGGAGGGGTATTTGGTTTTTGGAGAGTATTCTCTGGATTTCTTTTGGGAGGCATGGAGCCATAGTTCTTATCCAGAGCCTTTGCTCTACCAGTAATGTGGAATCCCCCTATATTTCCGTAAACAGATGACAGACTTGAGTGGGGACTTGCTTTTATTGTGGATTGAGTTGAATCTTTTATTGGTAACATTTTATATAATGTTTGGGATCACATTTATCCACTGCTCTACACTGAGCACTTACATAGTGATTCATTCACTATAATGAGGCAGCAGAGTTACTCTAGACTCCATTGGGCCTCTGTTCACCGGTGTTCTTTTCAGAACTGCACAAATCTATGGTTGACCACATTCTTATGCATGCCTAAAAAGATGGACACCACCGCATCACAGGCCTCCATCTGCCTCATTATAAGGAATCTTTCACCGGAAGTTCCATCCAAATCACATACCGCATTTTTTGGATTATAACATGCACTTCTTTTCCCCAAATTTGGGGGGGAAATGGGGGTGCATCTTATAGTGCGTATATACCTTACCAGTACCGTTGCTGCAGGCCGCAGGCTTGCATGAGGGGGTGTCCGGCAGTACTGCAGGTGCCTGGTGGTGCTACGGGGTGTCCAGTGCTGATGCGGGTGTCTCCGGTGCTGTCTGGGCTTTGCCGACATTTTGGGAAAGGCCAGAGCCCCGACAGTTCCATTGTTTCCTGTGCAGTGAAAATGATGCCAAGATCTCCATCTGCGCCGCCCCCGGCGGCCATTTTCCTGGTGTCAACCAAACAGGAAACCATGGAATTGCCGGGGTTCTGGCATTTCCCAAAATGTCGGCAGAGCCCCGACAGCAGCGCCGGACACCCTCGTATTACTGCCGGGCACCTGCAGCACCGGAGACACCCGCAACAGCATCGGGCTGCAGCACCGGACACCTGCAGCAGCACCGTGCAGCAGCGCCGGACACCTGCAGCATCACTGGACAGCAGTGCCAGACACCCGTAGCAGCACCGGACACCTGCAGCAGCATCGAACACCGGCAGCGGCACGGAGCATATCGGAACACCCCCTCATCACAGCCTGCAGCATCACCCCACTCCTGCCTCCTCCAGCATCGACCCTGGGACCCCGCTTCAATGCAGCCCCCACATGGATTATAAGAAGCACCACCATTTTAATTTTGAAAAAAAATTCCTATTTTTCTCCTCAAAATTTGGGGTGCGTCTTATAATCCCATACGGTATTTAAGTGATTTACACTGAAACCCCAGTGTAAGCACTCAGCCCCGGATAAATATATACCGAGCCTTACTGCGATCTTTGGAAGGCAGCATGAACAAATAAACAGCAGGTCAAGAATTAATTTTATTTTGGTTTTACTCCATTCCTCTTAATGTAAAAGTGATTAGACAACTTTATTCTTCGGGTCAAAAGAAAATATAGATCAAAGCAAAAGCTGTGCCATACAAAATCTGACAAAGTCATAGATGGCTAAAAGTGCCAATATGACAGAAAAAACTCCCATAATATTGCAAAATCAGAAACATTGGAGCTATATTGTCTACCAAGTAAATACAAAATCTCATTTATTGAATATCATAATAAAAACACTATTATATTACAACAGTACAATTAGATACACAAAAAGTACGGCTGGGTATCTAAAAGGTGAAGGACACAGATAAAGAAGTCCTGAAGACAACGCTGAGATAATAAAATGACCAGAGGAATCAAGTTCTTTGGGAGAATAAACCGTAAAATATAATATGTATATGCCTAAAAGAGCTTTTTAGTAATGTGGCTAACCAGAGATTGATCCTCACCCACGTAGGTCGCAGTGTGTCAGCGGACTGCCAGCCCATACGCGCGTTTTGCGTAGGGTTCTTCGGGGGGCCATAAAAAGAGTGTGTCGCTACAGATTCTTATATGCCGATATCAGCTGTTGCCACTTACGGGACAAGTGGCGTATGCGCACACAAGGCAAGCGCCGGATATTGTATAACCGCCAGGCTTTCCATGTGATGCGAGGGGTCACGGAGTTGTCCCCCTAGCAAGCTTGACCAGCAAGCGTCACGTGTCGGGTACCGCCATGCGCACATGTCCACTGTGCAGAAACTAAGGTATGATAAGAGTGAATATGAAACTTGCCACATAAACTATCCAGAGTGGAGTGTAACCAGTACAAAGGGGATAGGAGTAAATAGGAAAAGTGCAGATGTGCATAATAAGGTGCTGAGAACAAGGAAATACAAAAATCAGACAGTGTTATCAATAAACACAATATAAGGAGGAATAGTAATCCATAAAATATAAACATATAAGTAAATAAAAATGCATTAACAAGTGTTAATCATATATAATTATGTGATGATGCATTTCAAAATATGTAATAACAACAAATTACTTGTTCCAAACAGTGGCATACATATCAATTTGACAACAAAATATTGTGACACATCAAAATATCTCTGGAAAGTATGTGGACCATTTCAATTGGGAGACAGATCACAATCTAACCACTTGAAATGCGGACAATTTATATCTGTGTCACGCCACCTGTCACGTCGCTCCCACCTGGGGGCAGGACCTCGGGTTTGTCGTCACCACCTCCGATGCCGCGGTCGCTCCGAGGGTCCCGTCGAGTGCGAACGCACACCTCTCGCTCCTAGCTCCGTGGTTGCGCTATGTTCCAGTGTGTTCACGTGCTCTGCCCAGCTCTGTCTTTGGTCTTGCCCTCACTATGATACTGGAGGACTTGACACGGAATTTCTTGGACTCAGGTGCTATATCAGGCTACCTCTTCCTATGGGAGGTGCCTGATTATTGTTGTACTTCCTGGCTTGGTCTGCCGTGTCCCTGCCTGGCTGTGCGCTGTATTCGGGTCTTCTGCCTTGTACTCTATTGTGCCTCTTGGCACATGCTCTGAACCTGCACTCTGCCTTGTACTCTGCTGTGCCTCTTGGCACACACTCTGAACCTGCACTCTGCCTTGTACTCTGTTGTTCCTTCTGGCACACGCTCTGATCCTGCACTCCGCCTTGTACTCCGTTGTGCCTCCTGGCACACGCTCTGATCCTGCACTCTGCCTTGTACTCTGTTGTGCCTCCTGACACTCACTCTATCCTGTACTCCGTTCCAGTACTCTGTTGTGCCTCCTGGCACACCTGCTGTCTAGCTCTGTATTCTGGCATGCTCCTTTGCATGCATTCCGCTTTGCACGTTCCTGCAGACACACTCACTCATGTCTCCTGTGAGCCGGCCGCCTGGTGCCAGCAGTCGCGGTACCTAACCCCCTGGGGCTTGGCCCTGACACTCCCTCTATAGGGGGTGGTCCTCACTAGGTCAGCTCGCCCTGGGCGGGTTGATGCCACGACCCAGAGGGTCCACTCCAGGAGTCGTCACAATATAATCAGGCCATGGACTCCGCTGGCATCGCGGCGCCTGTCCAAAAGGAACTGGTGTCCCTCCGGGAGAGTCAGACTAGGATCGTGTCCTCTCTGAAGTTTATGGAGTCCCGTTTGTGGACCATTCAGTCCTCTAATCAAACTAGGTTTATGGCCTTTTTGAAATCTATGGAGTCCCGTTTGTCGGCCATTCAGTCCTCTGACCCTGGGAATGCTTCCCAGTTGGCCAACCTCCAGCAAGAACTCACGCAGCAACGCGACACCAAGGCCCATATCCCCAACTATATGGCGTCGGTAGAGAATCGGCTCCTTTCCATACAATTCGTTTCTGCACTGTCCTCGGCCCCGCACTCGCTGCCACGCTTATGCAAGCCACCCCGTTATAGTGGTGATCCTAAGTTTTGTCGTGGATTTTTGAAACAATGCCAGTTACATTTTGAGCTTTTGCCGCAGCACTATCTAACCGAGCGCGCTAAGATAGCCTTTATTGTTTCCCACTTAGAGCGGGAGGCGTTAGCATGGGTGAATCCCCTCTGGGAGCGTAACGATCCACTCGTCTCTCAGCTTTCCACCTTTTTGGACACCTTCCGCAAGGTGTTCGACGAACCGGGCCGTCTGGCTTCCACCACCGAGTCCCTCTATAACCTTCATTAGGGTACCCTATCGGTGGGACAGTGTGCCATCCGGTTTCTTACCTTGTCCTCCGAACTCGGTTGGAACAACGAGGCCCTCGTAGGGGTCTTTTGGCGTGGTCTGTCCGGTCGGATCAAAGATGAACTGGCAGATCGGGATACCCCCACCTCTTTAGAGGATCTGATCTCTCTGGCGACACGCATAGACTTGTGGTTCCAAGAGCGTGCCCGTGAATCAGCCAGAGAGCGAAGGCCTTCTCATCTCCCTCGCTCCTGTCCCAAGAAGCCATGGCGTCCCCGTCTTGACTATTGGACACTCATCTTTTTAGTCCCTTTATAGTCAGTCAGGCCCATCATGGTTTTGCACTTTTTATCTGTGCGTCATGGTCTGTGAATATGATGATAATATCCATTCCTTAAAAGAAGGATTCTATTAGTTACCGTATATACTCGAATACAAGCCGAGATTTTCAGCCCGTTTTTTTGGGCTGAAAGTCCCCCTCTCGGCTTATATTCGAGTCATATACACCGGGGGGTCGGAGGGGGAGAGGAGGCGGGGGTGTCAGGTCATACGTACCCGTCCTGACGCTGTCTCTTGAGCCCCCAGCTTCTCCACGCTCTCTGTTCCTGCCTTCAGCGGTCACGTGGTACCGCTCATTAAAACTCATGAATATGCGCATATTCATGAGTTTTAATGAGCGGTATCACATGACCGCTGAACGCAGGAAGAGAAAGCGCGGAGAAGCTTGGGGCTCAAGCAACAGCGTCAGGACGGGTAAGTATAGCGATACTCACCTGTCCTGCGTCCATGGCTGCTTGCTGCTGTCTGTCATTGGTCAGTGACTTGTGACAGCAGAGGGCGCGGTGACGTGATTAGTGCGCGCCGCGCCCCCTGCAGTCTGAACGTCACTGACTGATGACGTGG
Source organism: Dendrobates tinctorius (assembly GCF_039654945.1). Taxonomy (NCBI): domain Eukaryota; kingdom Metazoa; phylum Chordata; class Amphibia; order Anura; family Dendrobatidae; genus Dendrobates; species Dendrobates tinctorius. The sequence goes on along the minus strand of NW_027361827.1, from coordinate 23,621,409 downwards.
CAGATAGCGGTGAGCAGCCATGGACGCAGGACAGGTGAGTATCTGACACCCAGCGACGGAGAGGTGAGTATGCCATTTTTTTATTTTTACATGCTGCAGCAGCGGCAGCACATGGGGGAATAATCTTTAGGAGCTTCTAATGAGGGCAGTATATGGGGGAACAATCAATGGAGCTTCTTATGGGGGCAGTATATGGGGGAATAATCTATGGAGCTGCTTATGGGGGCAGTATATGGGGGAACAATATGGAGCTTCTTATGGGGGCAGCATATGGGGGAATAATCTATGGAGCTTCTAATGGGGGCAGTATAGGGGGGAACAATCAATGGAGCTTCTTATGGGGGCAGTATATGGGGGAATAATCTATGGAGCTGCTTATGGGGGCAGTATATGGGGGAACAATATGGAGCTTCTTATGGGGGCAGCATATGGGGGAATAATCTATGGAGCTTCTAATGGGGGCAGTATATGGGGGAACAATCAATGGAGCTTCTTATGGGGGCAGTATATGGGGGAATAATCTATGGAGCTGCTTATGGGGGCAGTATATGGGGGAACAATATGGAGCTTCTTATGGGGGCAGCATATGGGGGAATAATCTATGGAGCTTCTAATGGGGGCAGTATAGGGGGGAACAATCTATGGAGCTGCTTATGGGGGCAGTATATGGGGGAACAATATGGAACTTCTAATGGGGGCAGCATATGGGGGAATAATCTATGGAGCTTCTAATGGGGGCAGCATATGGGGGAACAATCTATGGAGCTTCTTATGGGGGCAGTATATGGGGGAACAATCTATGGAGCTTCTTCTGGGGACACCATATGGGGGAATAATCTATGGAGCATTTCCCACCCTAGGCTTATACTCGAGTCAATAAGTTTTCCCAGTTTGTTTGTGGCAAAATTAGGGGGTCGGCTTATACTCGGGTCGGCTTATACTCGAGTATATACGGTAGTTATACAAGTGCCAGTCATGCAATAGGATTTTTGTCCTGTTTGTGTATGACAAGCAAAGATTGTGGGATCTTGTTCATAGGCTCCTTCGTTGTTGTATTTTTTTCCTCTTCCAGTGCTCTGTGCATGTGTTCCTTTCGTAAAAGTAGTCTATCTAAGAACATTATTTTAGTCTTGGTATATTGCGAACACCATTTTTGTAGATAGTCAAATAGATAACCAAATGGTTAATTATTGGAATAGAATAAATGTGGATTATAGCATAACAATAGCCTGGAATATTTAAGGTATGATGCATTTATGCCTGCCTATGCATATTGATTTGATACTCAGTATGGATACAGGTTATATATCTAATCTATAATTAATGCATCATTACAGTATTAATGCTTAGGCGTACATACCAAAATAGAGGCAGTAGGTAATCTTCAAGTAAAATTATTTGGTTTCAGGAGCATGATGGATGTATGCAGCGTCGGACTGGCCCACCGGAGAACCGGTGGATTCTCCGGTGGGCCCTGGCATCTGGTGGGCCCTGGCACCTGCTGGCATACAGGGCCAGCAGTTGCCTAGGGCCCCCGCTGTTCCAGGGGCCCCCAGCCAGTGGTGTGTTGCACACCATGAAGCTGCTATGGGGGCCCCTGCCAGCGGAGCAGCAGCGGGTGTCAGGAGGCAGGAGCCCCTGTCCCCGCTGCTAAAGAGAAATGAATATTCACTGCGAAGCAGTGAATATTATTTCAGGTCTCCACCCCCAGAGGCCCCGCCCCCAGCCCAGTAAGCCGCTCTGCAGACTACAGCTGTAAATCAGGGCCGGCGCCGCCCTCAGTCCTCTCTGCTCCTGACTCACAGCCAGTGCGCGATGACGTCACTACATCGCGCACCCGCTGTGTGTCTGGCAGAGGGGGCAGCTCCTGACACTGAAGCCGGGATCAGCGTGGGAGCGAGGAGGAGAGGTGAGTATTGTGTTTTGGTTTTTTTTTTATATATCTCTCTCGCTCTCTCTATCTGTATCTATCTATCTATCTATCTCTCTATCTCTCTTATATCTATCTATCTCTATCTATTATCTATATCTATCTATCTCTATATCTATCTCTATATCTATCTCTATATCTATCTCTATTATCTATATCTATCTATTTCTATATCTATCTCTATCTATCGCTCTATCTTTATATCTATCTTTCTATCTCTACATCTATCTCTATATCTATCTATCTATCTCTATATCTTTCTATATATATCTCTATATCTATCTATTATGTCTATCTATCTATCTCTATATCTATCTATTATGTCTATCTATCTATCTCTATATCTATCTATCTTTATCTATCTCTATATCTATTATCTCTATATTTATTATCTATCTAGCTACCATCTATATCTATCTATCTTTATCTATATATATCTCTATCTAATATCTATATCTATCTCTATACCTATCTATCTATTTATCTATCCGTTATCTATCTCTATATCTTTTCTCTGTATCTATCTCTATATCTATATCTCTCGCTATCTATCGCTCTATCTCTATATCTATCTCTATATCTATATATCTATCTCTATCTATCCCTATATCTATCTCTATATCTATATCTATTTCTCTCTATATCTATCTCTATATCTCTCTCTCTGTATATCTATCTATCGCTCTATCTCTATATCTATCTTTCTATCTCTATATCTATATATCTATCTTTCTCTATCTATTTATCTCTATATCTTTTCTCTGTATCTATCTCTCTCTATATCTATATCTATCTATCTCTATATATATCTATTATCTCTATATCTATATCTATTTCTCTCTATATCTCTCTCTATATCTATCTATTTATTTATCTCTATCTCTATATCTATCTCTCTGTTTTTCTATCTATCTTTCTATCTCTATATCTATCTCTATATCTATCTATCTTTCTCTATCTCTATCTATCTATCTTTCTATCTCAATACCTATCTTTCTATCTCTATATCTATCTTTCTATCTATCTCTATATCTATCTATATCTATATCTATCTATTATGTCTATCTATCTAGCTATCTCTATTATCTATATCTACCTATCTCTATATCTTTCTATCTTACTCTATCTCTATATCTATCTGTTATCTCTATATTTATTATCTATCTTTATCTATCTATCTCTATCTATTATCTATATCTATCTCTCTATCTATTTATCGATCTCTGTATCTATCTCTCTCTATATCTATCTCTCTCTATCTACCGCTCTCTATCTCTATCTTTATATCTATATCTATCTCTATATCTATTATCTCTATATCTATCTACCTACTGTATCTCTATATCTATCTCTATATCTATATCTGTTTCTCTCTATATCTATCTCTATATCTCTCTCTCTATAGCTATCTATATATTATCTCTCTATCTATCTATCTATCTATCTATATATTATCTCTATATCTATCTATCTATCTCTATATCTATCTATCTCTATATCTATCTGTTATCTCTATATCCATATCTATCTATCTCTATATCTATCTTTCTATCTAACACTATATCTCTATATCTATCTCTATATCTCATTATCTATCTATCTCTATCTCTCTTTATCTATCTATTGATCTATCCATCTATCTCTATATCTATCTATTATATCTATCATCTATATCTATCTATCCATCTATCTATCTAGCTATCTCTATCTATCTCTATATCTCTCTCTATATCTATCTATCTTTCTAACTCTATATCTATCTATCTCTATACATATCTCTATATCTAGCTATTATCTCTATATCTCTCTATATCTATCTGTCTCTATATCTATCTCTATATCTATCTATCTCTATATCTTATCTCTATATCTATCTATCTCTATATATATCTCTATATCTATTTTTATTTATAGCCATCTATATATATTTATCTCTATATCTATCTATATATGTCTATATTATTATTATATCTGTATATCTCTATCTATTATCTATCTCTATCTATTATCTATCGCTATCTATATATCTATCTCTATATCTTTCTTTCTATAGCTATCTATCTCTATATCTATCTATCCATTATCTATTTTCTAGCTATCTCTATATCTATCTACCTATCGATCTATCTATATTTCTTTCTATATCTATCTTTATATCTATCTCTATCTATCTCTATCTCTATGAATCTTTCTATCTATATCTATCCATTATCTACTTTCTATCCATTATCTACTATCTATCTCTATATCTATTTCTACATCTATCTTTCTATCTATATCTATCTAACTCTATATCTATATATCTATATAGCAGTATTCCCTATGAGGGGGGCAGTATTATTCCCTATGAGGGGGTGCATTATTCCCTATGAGGGGGGCAGTATTATACCCTATGAGGGGGGCAGTATTATACCCTATGAGGGGGTGCATTATACCCTATGAGGGGGTGCATTATACCCTATGAGGGGGGCAGTATTATACCCTATGAGGGGGGCAGTATTATACCCTATGAGGGGGGCAGTATTATACCCTATGAGGGGGGCAGTATTATACCCTATGAGGGGGGCAGTATTATACCCTATGAGGGGGGCAGTATTATACCCTATGAGGGGGTGCATTATTATACCCTATGAGGGGGTGCATTATTATACCCTATGAGGGGGTGCATTATTATACCCTATGAGGGAGGCAGTATTATACCCTATGAGGGGGGCAGTATTATACCCTATGAGGGGGTGCATTATTCCCTATGAGGGGGGCAGTATTATACCCTATGAGGGTGTGCATTATACCCTATGAGGGGGTGCATTATACCCTATGAGGGGGTGCATTATACCCTATGAGGGGGGCAGTATTATATTCTATGAGATGGCTGCATTATATTCTATGAGATGGCTGCATTATATTCTATGAGATGGCTGCATTATATTCTATGAGGGGTCTACATTATATTCTATGAGGGGGCTACCCCAACTCCTGCTACATAATTAAGACATGTACAACCTTATATTATACCCGGATATTAGCGTGTTTTACCGCACAATTGGTGGTCTGGTATTTAACTCTATGCAGCTACATAGTGGGCCCCAAGAATGATTTTCTCTGGTGGGCCCAAGGTGTTCCAGTCCGACGCTGGATGTATGCTGACTATGGTATTTTGATTATACACTGAGTCTTAAAAATATACTTTGGGACTCAGTGGGTGATTTTGTCAGCGTACTTGGTTTAATCAATTATTATAATGGGTCTTATATTTATGTTGTACCACGACCAAAAATGGTGTCTTAAAAGCTTCAGCGCTTAAATGTGAATGGAGTCCAACCAATTGCTATAATGGGTCTTATATCTATGTTGCACCTCAAACAGAAATGGTGTCTTAAGTGCTTCAGCGCTTATATGTGAATGGAGTCTAATCGACTACTATAATGGGTCTTATTTTTATGTTGCACCACAAATAAACAAAAATGGTGTTGTAAGTGCTTTAGTGCTAGTGCTTATATGTGAATGGAGTCTAACCGACTACCATAGTGGGTTTTATACCTATGTTACATCATAAACAAAAATGGTGTTTCAAGTGCTTCAGCGTTTATATGTGAATGGAGTCTAACCGACTACTATAATGGGTCTTATATCTATGTTGCACCACAAACAAAAATGGTGTTTTAAGTGCTTCAGCATTTGTATGTGAATGGAGTCTAACTGACTACTATAATAGGTCTTATATCTTTGTTGCACCACAACAAAAATAGTGTCTTAGGCTACTTTCACACTAGCGTCGTGCGACGTACGTCGCCATGCGTTGGGGCGACGTACTGACGCACGTTGTTAAAGTTTTGCACAACTGGGGCAGCGGATGCAGTTTTTCAACGCATCCGCTGCCCCATTGTAATGTCCAGGGAGGAGGGGGCAGAGTTTCGGCCACGCATGCACTGTCGAAAATGGCGGACACGCCGCACCAAAAAAGTTACATGTAACGTTTTTCTGTGCGTCGCGGCCGCCAAAACATGACGCATCCGTCGCATGATGGATGCGACGTGTGGCCATACGTCGCAATGCATCGCTGATGCAAGTCTATGGAGAAAAAAACGCATCCTGCGGGCAATTTTGCAGGATGCGTTTTTTCTCGAAAATGACGCATTGCGACGTACGTCGCACAACGCTAGTGTGAAAGTAGCCTTAGGTGCTTCAGTGCTTATATGTGAATGGAGTCTAACCAATTACTATAATGGGTCTTATATCTATGTTTCACCAGAAACAAAAATGGTGTTTTAAGCGCTTTAGAGGCTATATATGAATGGAGTCTAAGCGACTAATACAATAGGCCTTATATCTATGTTGCACCACAAACAAAAAGGGTGTTTTAGATGCTTCAGCACTTATATGTGAATGGAGTCTAATCGACTACTATAATGGGCCCTATATTCATGTTGCACCACAAACAAAAATTAGTGTCACATGTGCTTCAGCGCTTATATGTGAATGGAGTCCAACCAACTACTATAATAGGTCTTATATTCATGTTGCACCAGTATGGTGTTTTAAGCGCTTTAGAGGTTATATGTGAATGGATTCTAACCGACTAATACAATAGGACTTATATCTATGTTGCACCACAAACAAAAATGGTGTTTTAAGCGCTTTAGAGGCTATATATGAATGGAGTCTAAGCGACTAATACAATAGGCCTTATATCTATGTTGCACCACAAACAAAAATTAGTGTCACATGTGCTTCAGCGCGTATATGTGAATGGAGTCCAACCAATTACTATAATGGGTCTTATATTCATGTTGCACCAGAAACAAAAATGGTGTTTTAAGCGCTTTAGAGGCTATATATGAATGGAGTCTAAGCGACTAATACAATAGGCCTTATATCTATGTTGCACCACAAACAAAAAGGGTGTTTTAGATGCTTCAGCACTTATATGTGAATGGAGTCTAATCGACTACTATAATGGGCCCTATATTCATGTTGCACCACAAACAAAAATTAGTGTCACATGTGCTTCAGCGCTTATATGTGAATGGAGTCCAACCAACTACTATAATAGGTCTTATATTCATGTTGCACCAGTATGGTGTTTTAAGCGCTTTAGAGGTTATATGTGAATGGATTCTAACCGACTAATACAATAGGACTTATATCTATGTTGCACCACAAACAAAAATGGTGTTTTAAGCGCTTTAGAGGCTATATATGAATGGAGTCTAAGCGACTAATACAATAGGCCTTATATCTATGTTGCACCACAAACAAAAATTAGTGTCACATGTGCTTCAGCGCGTATATGTGAATGGAGTCCAACCAATTACTATAATGGGTCTTATATTCATGTTGCACCAGAAACAAAAATGGTGTTTTAAGCGCTTTAGAGGCTATATATGAATGGAGTCTAAGCGACTAATACAATAGGCCTTATATCTATGTTGCACCACAAACAAAAATTAGTGTCACATGTGCTTCAGCGCGTATATGTGAATGGAGTCCAACCAATTACTATAATGGGTCTTATATTCATGTTGCACCAGAAACAAAAATGGTGTTTTAAGCGCTTTAGAGGCTATATGTGAATGGAGTCTAACCGACTACTATAATAGGTCTTATTTCTATGTTGCACCATAAATAAAAATTGGTGTCTTAAGTGCTTCAGCGCTCATATGTGAATGAAGTCTAACCGACTGCTATAATGGGTCTTGTATCCATGTTGCACTACAAACAAAAATAGTGTCATATGTGCTTTAGCGCTTATATGTGAATGGAGTCTAACCAACTACTATAATAGGTCTTATATCTATGCTGCACCATAAACAAAAATGTGGTTTTGGGTGCTTTAGCGCTTATATGTGAATGGAGTTTAACCAAGTACTAAAGTGGGTTTTATATCTAAGTTGTACCATAAATATAAATAGTGTTTTAAGAACTTCAGCACTTATGTGTGCATAGAGTATCTATTAGACCATATGATCTGTGTTCTGCCGCAGGTTCGTTAAATCTTGATCTGATGCTACAGGCAATGATTATCTTGTGTATGCGCTATAAGCTCTTAAACTTTGACTTTCATAACTATATTGTTGTGTTTAACCATCATTACGTTAGACCATATATTGTATACGCCGGCATCTGCGCTCTGGGCAGAATTCAGCCCGGGCAGGTGCTGTGCAAAGCAGTCATTAGCCGCATGTTATTCACATCCTACTGCCTCTTTGGTAAGTGTTAGCACAGCTGTGCTGCATTATTGAACTAACTAAATACTGTATATAAAAGACACAGCTAACAGTCAGGACCCCTGACGAAGCCACAATTGGTGGCGACACGCGTCGGGTCTCAGGACGCTCGGGCTCCACTCCACTTCTGATTGGAAACTAGTGCATAACCAGACTAAGGTTGAGCATTACCTTCCCTTTATGTGGCTATTTTTAGCCAATACCACTATTTCAATGTGCTTGGTCAAACATGTTAGTCTGAGTGGTTGTTAGGGAAATACATGCACTTCTAAGGGATTTTGATCAATAATATTGCATTAGCGTGTTATATAGGCCAGATACAGTTTGCGGGCTTTTTGTGCAATTTCTCACAGGTAAATTAGATCATATATATTTATTATAATTGGCTGATATATGGTTTATACCATCTCTTCCTGTGTATATAGCATATGTGGCTTTAATATTGTTTTATTTTTCTGCTCTCAATTGCCAATATTTGTATTTTTGGTGCGTGCATTTATTTATGAATGTGAGCCAGTTTACATGCAAAAACCTTTTATACTGTGGTATGCTATCTACATACATATTTGGTCTGTTATTGAGATGTTTTTCTGTGGAGGTGAAGTTATGAGGGTTTGGTTCTATTGTGAACCTAGATGTTCAAGTCACATGTGTGACTAACTTTTAATGTTTTTAACAATTGAGTGTTTAGTTGTTTGTGTCTAAATAAAGATTGTTATAAATTTTTGCTAAATCTTATGTTGGGTGATCCCCATTGTGTGGCCTATTCCTTTTCTCTCTCTCTGTCTTTAATCTGTCCCAAGAAGCCGGGAAACTTCTCCACCTAGGATTGGTAGGAGAGGCCTCCCTGGGTATACGTGACTCCTCTGCCCCCTTGATCGTGTCTGTTCTGTTGCATGTGGACTCTAAGCGCTATTCTGAAGAGGCATTCTTAGACTCGGGAGCGGCAGGGAACTTTATTAGGCTCAAGGCGGTTGAAAAATACTGGATTCCTGTCAGATCCCTGGAGACTCCTCGGGTAATTACTTTGGTCGATGGTAAACTGTTGCAGGAGACCGTTACCCATATCACCGAGGAGATTGAGATGCAGATTGGAGCTCTGCACCGTGAGATTTCCTTTCATGTCCTGTCGCCTATGTCCCACGGACTGCTTCTTGGTCTCCCTCATGAGCCAACCCTGGACTGGCGGTCGGGTGACATACTCCGCTGGGGCCATCTTGTCAGGAGAAGTGCTTGTCGTCCGTCCATCCCATGAACTTTACCTGTCCATCCTCGGCACCTTCAGGTCTGCCGTCGGCTTATTGATCTTTCACGGATGTCTTCGACAAAAAGGAGGCTGAGACTCTGCCTCCTCATCCTCCATATGACTGCTCGATTGACCTCGTTCCTGGCGCTACCCCACCCAGGGGCAGAATTTACCCGCTTTCGCCTGCGGAAACCCAAGCTATGTCAGATTATATCCAAGAGAATCTAGCCAGGGGTTTCATCCGCAAGTCCTCGTCACCTGCAGGAGCGGGATTCTTCTTTATCAAAAAGAAGGACGACTCCCTCCGTCCCTGCATAGACTATCGAGGGCTGAATGATATCACAGTCAAGGATAAGTACCCACTACCACTAATCCCGGAGCTCTTCGACTGACTAAGAGGAGCACGTATTTTTAGCAAGTTGGATCTTCGTAGGGCCTACAACTTAGTCCGCATTTGCTCCGGTGACGAGTGGAAGACTGCCTTTAACACCCGAGACGGTCTCTGTGACGTACTTGGTCATGCCCTTCGGCCTTTGCAACGCCCCAGCGGTATTCCAGGAGTTCGTGAATGACGTCTTCCGGGATATGCTGTACTCTTGCGTGGTAGTCTACTTAGACGATATTCTCATGGTTTCCGCTGATCTGTCAGCTCACAGAAAAAACGTGCGCCAAGTCCTCTTGCACTTAAGGGAGAACCGCTTTTATGCCAAGACAAAAGTGTCTGCCGTTCTCGATTGGCCACGGCCCCATGGAGTGAAGGCAATCCAACGTTTCCTCGGCTTTACGAACTACTATCAGCAGTTTTCTTCGTTGGTTCGTCCTATCTCTTCCCTAGTCCGCAAAGGGGCTAACCCAAATGCTTGGTCCTCAGAGACAGAAGAAGCTTTCCAGACCTTGAAACGAGCCTTCGCCTCGGCTCCAGCGCTTCATCGTCCTGAGGTTAATAGACCTTTCACCCTCGAGGTGAACGCATCTTCTGCCGGGGTCGGCGAAGTCCTTCTGCAGAGGTCATCTTCCGGACACCTAGTCACCTGTGGCTTCTTTTCTAAGATTTTCTCCCCGTCAGAGCGAAACTACTCCATCGGCGACAAAGAGCTGTTGGCCATCAAATTGGCTTTGGAAGAATGGAGATACTTACTGGAAGGCGCCATACATCCGTTCAAGATCTATACGGACCATAAGAACCTGGCGTACATCCAGTCTGCTCAGAGACCCAACTTTGAACTTCATTTTCGGCCCGGCGATAAAAACGTTAAAGCGGATGCGTTGTCTAGGTCTCTCCAGTCGACTGAGGCTGAGGAAGAGCCGTCCCATATCATCGACTCGTCTAAGGTGATTACCGTGGCTCCTATCAGGTTGACCACGTTACCTCCGGGAAGATCCTTTGTGGCTGAGAACAACTGGAGAAGAGTGTTGAACTGGGGACATTCGTCCAAGATTGCCGGCCACGTTGGTGTCAAAAAGACTCTTTCCTTGATTTCCCATTACTATTGGTGGCCATCCCTTTCCCAGGATGTCAAAGACTTTGTGGCCTCTTGTCCTTCCTGTGCTCAGAACAAAGTACCCAGATAGCCACCCTCTTCTTCTACTTCTGCTTCCTGTACCTTCGGTTCCATGGCAGCACATAGCCATTGATTTTATTACCAATTTGCCTCGCTCCTCTGGTTGCACGGTGGTTCTGGTGGTTGTAGACCGATTCTCGAAGATGGTTCATTTCGTTCCTCTTCCCGGCCTACCCTCAGCTCCTGAATTGGCGAAGATCTTCATTTCCCACATCTTCAGAATCCACGGTTTCCCGCTGCACATCGTATCTGACAGAGGGGTTCAAATCACGTCCTGATTTTGGAGAGCTCTTTGTGGACTCATGAAGGTGACATTGGACTTCTCTTCCGCCTATCACCCCCAAACCAATGAGCAAGTGGAATGCACAAACCAGATCCTTACATCCTATCTCCGGCACTTTACTAATGCTCATCAAAACGACTGGGTCGGTCTACTTCCTTGGGCCGAATTTACCTACAATAACCACTCCAGCGAATTGTCCACCAAGTCTCCTTTCTTCATCGTTTTCGGACAGCAGCCCAGTGTGCCTCTTTCGGTACTTCCTGTCATGTCGGACGCTGTTCACACCACAGCATCCGGCAGGCAGAGGTAGTTCCACCTCCAGCCACTATAGCCTCAGTGGCGCCGGTTTGATCTTCAGGCTCTCGGGGGTTAATCCTGCTGGAGACCAGGTTGGAAGGTTAGTCACGCCCACGGTCTTTAAATAGTCATACTGGCATATGGGCGTCGCCGATTATAGCTTGTGTTTCATACCAAGTGGTTCCGGTCTGGAGTGGAGGTGTTCAAGAGAGAGAGATTCATATCTGGTGTCGTATGATCCGTCGTTATCCTTTCTCCTTCCCATATTTGTGTTTATTTGTGCCCTGTTCACATTACTGTTTATTCCTGTGTGTGTGCGGCGCAGTGCAGTTTAAGTTCTCCCTGTCTGTCATTATTTGTGTGGGAGCTTTGGTGGTGTGACTCCTCACTGGGTGGAGGGTGGAGGGTTAAGTGCAGGGCTGAGCAGGAGATAAGGAAAGGTCGGAGGCTCAGGCATTTGCACCTTCAGCAAAAACCCTGGGTTGAGGGTCAGACAGGGTTTCCCCTAGTAAAAGGGACACCACAGGGGCCCCGGGTATTTCAGCCTTAGTTGAACTAAGCCCCCGTGACATTATAATCGGCCCACATTTTTTCAGGAGTCCATGGATCCATTAGATTCCATAACCCGCCAGTTGGCGGCGCTGTCCATACAGGTCTCTGAGTTGAAAGGGGCAGTTCAGCAGCAGGGCCTGGTAGTAGCAAAGGTGCAAACGGCATCTGCAGGTATCGGTGCAGAGCCGAAGTTTCCGCTGCCAGAACGATTTTCAGGCGATCGCAGCAAATTTGTCGTATTTCGGGAGGCCTGCAAATTATACTTCCGCATGCGGCCAATATCCTCAGGTAATGAGGCCCAGCGAGTAGGGCTGGTGTTGTCATTACTGAGTGGTGACCCCCAAGCATGGGCATTTTCCTTACCAGCTGACTCTGCTACATTTCATTCGGTCGATAATGTTTTTTCTGCCCTCGGGCTCATTTACGATGACCCTGACCGACTGGCTCTAGCGGAATCTAAAATCCGCGCCCTCCGCCAGGGGGAGCGCTTGGCAGAAGACTATTGTTCGGAATTTCGCCGCTGGGCTGTAGACACACAGTGGAATGACCCAGCACTGCGGAGCCAGTTTATTCATGGGGTATCAGGGAGGGTGAAACAAGCCCTCCTGATGTATGAGACTCCGGCATCATTGGAGTCTGCCATGAGTTTGGTGATACGTATTGATCGCCGTTTTCGTCAGGGGGCACAGGAGACGCTACCTCTGGGGGAAAACAGGTGCAGGTGTGGTTGAAGTAGATGAGTCCCCTGAACCTATGCAGATTGCTGGCGTGGCACAGGTTCAGCCTCGCGCTCCGGGATTCCGGAAGCCCGGAGCATGTTTCTACTGTGGTAAAGGAGGTCATTATGTTAACGTTTGCCCGGTACTACCTAAGAGGGTCACACCGGCGGAAAACTGTTAAGCTCAGAGGGTATGGAGGAGACCCAACTGAGCGTATGCATATCCTCCATGATGGTATCTCAATGTATGCTCCCTGCCAAGGTTATTATCGCCGGCAGAGAGCTACCTATATCAGTGTTTGTGGATAGCGGTTCCGCCACCAATCTCATAGATGAGGAGTTTGCACACACCGCCGGGTTTAAGATCGAAAAACTTCCTCACCCCATACAGGTGGTGACCATTAATGCTGTTCCCCTCCCTCAAGGGGAGATTACTGAGTTTGTGGCAGAGGTGAAACTCCACATTGGGGTCCTACATTCTGAGTCGGTTACATGTAGGGTCCTCCGTAATCTCCCAGCTCAAATGGTCCTGGGTTTTCCATGGCTGTCCAGGCACAACCCGGTAATTGATTGGAAAACTCAGGACATAGTACAATGGAGTGGTTTCTGCCAAGACAATTGCTTGGCCATATGTGTGTCCGCCGTGACGCCCAGCCTGCCGGAGGCTTTGCAGGATTTCGCGGATGTTTTCTCTGAGAAGGGTTGCTCAGAACTGCCTCCACATAGAGCCTATGACTGTGCTATTAGGTTAAAACCCGGGGCCAAATTACCTAAGGCCAGGATGTTTAATATTTCTGGTCCTGAGAGACAAGCTCTTAAAGACTACATCGCGGAGAGTCTGAGCAAAGGTCACATCCGGCCTTCGTCCTCGCCTGTAGCCGCGGGGTTTTTCTTCATTAAGAAGAAAGATGGGGGGGTTACGCCCGTGTCTGGATTTCCGAGAGTTAAACCAGATTACGATCCGTGATCCCTACCCAATGCCGTTGATCCCGGATTTGTTCAACCAGGTAGCGGGGGCGAAATGGTTTTCCAAGCTGGACCTCAGGGGGGCGTATAACCTCATAAGGGTCCGTCAGGGGGATGAGTGGAAGACGGCGTTTAACACTCCTGAGGGTCATTTTGAGAGTCTGGTTATGCCGTTTGGGTTGACCACCGCGCCTGCCGTTTTCCAACATTTTATTAATGATGTATTTGCTCATGTCCTGGGGAGATTTGTGATTGTATACCTGGATGATATCATTTATTCTAGCGATCGGGACACTCATTTGGAGCATGTTAGGCAGGTGTTACAGTTGCTCCGGGAGAACCAGCTCTATGCTAAGCTGGAAAAATGTTTATTTTTTGTCCAGGAGTTGCCCTTTTTGGGATATATTGTGTCCGCAGCCGGTTTTAAAATGGACACCGCTAAGGTGCAAGCGGTGTTGCAATGGGAGAGGCCGGAGAGTCTGAAAGCACTCCAGCGGTTCCTTGGGTTTGCGAATTATTATAGGAAATTTATAAAACACTTTTCGACTGTCGCCAAACCGCTCACGGACATGATAAAAAAGGGTGCCGATCTGGCGAACTGGCCTGAGGTGGCTATACGTGCATTTGAGCGTCTGAAGAATAGTTTTGCTTCAGCCCCCATTCTGGTGCAACCAGACGTGTCTAAACCTTTTGTGGTAGAGGTTGATGCGTCGGAGGTGGGAGTGGGGGCAGTACTGTCTCAAGGCTCGTCCTTGAGCGAGATGCATCCATGCGCCTACTTCTCCAAGAAGCTGTCGCCGGCCGAACGGAATTATGATATCGGCAACAGGGAGTTGGCCATCAAACTGGCTTTTGAGGAATGGCGACACTTCTTGGAGGGGGCGGCTCACCAGGTCACAGTTATCACCGACCATAAGAATCTGCTCTATCTGGAGTCGGCCAAGCGTCTGTCTCCTAGGCAGGCTCGCTGGGCATTGTTTTTTACTCGTTTCAATTTTCTTGTGACGTACCGTCCCGGGGCTAAAAACACCAAGGCGGATGCTTTGTCTAGGTGTTTTCCGGGGGGAGAACCGCGGGAAGAGCCGGTACCCATCCTCCAGAAAGGGGTAGTGGTCTCGGCTCTCACGACTGAGGTAGAGGCGGAGATTGCCGAGGCCCAAGAGGAGGTACCACCAGGACTTCCCGCCAACAAATCATTTGTACCCCTGCATCTTCGGCCTAAGGTGTTGAAGGAACACCACGATTCGGTACTGGCTGGTCACCCAGGGGTGAAGGGCACCTTAGAGCTGGTATCGCGTCGTTTCTGGTGGCCCAAAATCCGGCAGGATGTGGTCTCATACGTGGCAGCTTGCATCACGTGCGCTAGGGCTAAGTCACCCCGAACCCGTCCTGCTGGCACGCTACAGCCTCTGGGGGTACCCAATAGGCCATGGACAGAAATCTCCATGGATTTTATCACTGACTTGCCAGCCTCGGCAGGGAACACGGTCATCCTGGTGGTGGTTGACCGTTTTTCAAAGATGGCGCATTTTGTGGCGTTGTCCTCTTTGCCCAATGCTAAGACGTTGGCTCAGGTATTTGTGGAGGAGGTGGTCAGACTCCACGGAGTACCGTCTGACATAGTATCTGATAGGGGTACGCAATTTGTGGCGAGGTTTTGGAAAGCTTTTTGCTCAAGGTTGGGGATCAAGTTGTCACATTCATCGGCGTTTCATCCACAGTCTAATGGACAAACTGAGCGCATGAACCAAAATCTAGAACAGTATTTACGATGCTTTGTGTCCGACAACCAGGAGGAGTGGTCTACTTTCCTTCCTCTGGCCGAATTCGCATTAAATAATCACCGCCAAGAGTCATCAGGAGAGTCTCCATTCTTTTGTGTGTACGGTCAACATCCTCAGTTTTGTACCTTACGTCAGGGTGACTCCGGGGGTGTCCCGGAGGAGGATCAGCTAGGAGCCCAATTGTCATCAGTCTGGAGGCGGGTGAAACAGCGTTTGTTGAGCATGAGTGCCAGGTACAAACGGGTGGCTGACAGTAGACGCGTGCCAGGTCCGGACCTGTGTGTGGGTGAATGGGTGTGGTTAGCTACGAAGAACATAAAACTCAAAATCCCATCTTTAAAACTGGGTCCAAGGTTTATTGGGCCTTTTAGGATTTCTGCCATCATTAACCCAGTGGCTTATCGGTTGGAACTTCCTGCGGTGTACAGAATACATAACGTTTTTCACAGGGCTTTATTGAAAAAGGTGGTAGGCTTGGTGGACACGACGCCGATGCCACCTCCAGTCATGGTGGATGGCGAGTTAGAGTTCGAGGTCGCCAAGGTAGTGGACTCTCGAGTAGTACGCCGTACTCTTCAGTATTTGGTGCACTGGCGGGGGTATGGTCCAGAGGAGAGGTCTTGGGTTCCAGCCTCAGACATACATGCGGATCGGCTGGTCAGTTCTTTTCACCGTCGTCATCCGGACAAGCCGGGTCCTATGAGTCTTGAGGGCCCTGGGGTCCCTCGTAGAAGACTGGGTACTGTCATGTCGGACGCTGTTCACACCACAGCATCCGGCAGGCAGAGGTAGTTCCACCTCCAGCCACTATAGCCTCAGTGGCGCCGGTTTGATCTTCAGGCTCTCGGGGGTTAATCCTGCTGGAGACCAGGTTGGAAGGTTAGTCACGCCCACGGTCTTTAAATAGTCATACTGGCATATGGGCGTCGCCGATTATAGCTTGTGTTTCATACCAAGTGGTTCCGGTCTGGAGTGGAGGTGTTCAAGAGAGAGAGATTCATATCTGGTGTCGTATGATCCGTCGTTATCCTTTCTCCTTCCCATATTTGTGTTTAGTTGTGCCCTGTTCACATTACTGTTTATTCCTGTGTGTGTGCGGCGCAGTGCAGTTTAAGTTCTCCCTGTCTGTCATTATTTGTGTGGGAGCTTTGGTGGTGTGACTCCTCACTGGGTGGAGGGTGGAGGGTTAAGTGCAGGGCTGAGCAGGAGATAAGGAAAGGTCGGAGGCTCAGGCATTTGCACCTTCAGCAAAAACCCTGGGTTGAGGGTCAGACAGGGTTTCCCCTAGTAAAAGGGACACCACAGGGGCCCCGGGTATTTCAGCCTTAGTTGAACTAAGCCCCCGTGACATTTCCTGTCTTGGGGGTACCTGCAGCCGACTCTCTATCCGTGGAGTTCTCCAGGGTATGGCAGGAGACCAAAACCACTCTCGAGAAAGCCCGTGACAGGATGAAACAACACGCTGACAAGAGGTGCCTGGATGTTCCCCTATATCTTACTGGTGACAAGGTGTGGCTTTCCTCCAGATACATTCGCCTTAAGGTACCATCTTACAAACTGGGTCCCCGTTACATTGGTCCTTTTGAGGTCATCAGGCGCATTAATTATGTTGTGCACAAACTGAAATTACCCCCTTCACTTCGTATTCCCAATTCCTTCCATGTGTCACTCCTCAAACCTGTGGTACTGAACCAGTTCCATCCTTCTACTGGCCACACTCCCCAGCCTGTTGGCATGGGGGACGAGTTTGAGGTAAACGACATTCTGGCCATGAAAAGGGTAAGAAGGAGAACTCTTTTCTTAAATGATTTGGAAGGGTTTTGGTCCTGAAGAAAGGTCATGGGAACCCAGAGAGAATATCCATGCTCCTCTGATTTTGCTTCTTTCCAGCCTTAGAAAGAGGGGGCGTAAAGGGGGGGTACTGTCACGCCGCCTGTCACGCCGCTCCCATCTGGGGGCGGGACCTCGGGTTTGTCGTCACCACCTCCGGTGCCGCGGCCGCTCCGAGGGTCCCGTCGGGTGCAAACGCGCACCTCTCACTCCTAGCTCCGTGGTTGCGCTATGTTCCAGTGTGCTCGCGCGCTCTGCCCAGCTCTGTCTTTGGTCTTGTCCTCTCTATGATACTGGAGGACTTGACCTGGAAGTTTTTGGACTCAGGTGCTATATCAGGCTACCTCTTCCTATGGGAGGTGCCTGATTATTGTTGTACTTCCTGGCTTGGTCTGCCGTGTCCCTGCCTGGCTGTGTGCTGTATTCAGGTCCTCTGCCTTGTACTCTATTGTGCCTCTTAGCACACGCTCTGAACCTGCACTCTGCCTTGTACTCTATTGTGCCTCTTGGCACACGCTCTGAACCTGTACTCTGCCTTGTACTCTATTGTGCCTCTTGGCACATGCTCTGAACCTGCACTCTGCCTTGTACTCTGTTGTGCCTTCTGGCACACGCTCTGATCCTGCACTCCTCCTTGTACTCTGTTGTGCCTCCTGGCACACGCTCTGATCCTGCACTCTGCCTGGTACTCTGTTGTGCCTCCTGGCACTCGCTCTATCCTGTACTCTGTTCCAGTACTCTGTTGTGCCTCCTGGCACACCTGCTGTCTAGCTCTGTATTCTGGCATGCTCCTTTGCACGCATCCCGCTTTGCACGTTCCTGCAGACACACTCACTCGTGTCTCCTGTGAACCGGCCGCCTGGTGCCAGCAGTTGCGGTACCTAACCCCCTGGGGCTTGGCCCTGACACTCCCTGTATAGGGTGTGGTCCTCAATAGGTCAGCTTGCCCTGGGCGGGTTGGTGCCACGACCCAGAGGGTCCACTCCAGGAATCGTCACAATCTGCTGTTGTTTAGATGTGATCCGCATCTTCAAAATCTATATTGAACAGTTGCTCACACATCATAAAGACCTTGCAAATAGTATATAGGTGATACGACATCATGAAATTGGTTACCCAATAGTAAATAGTGACTATAAAATAGAAAAATGAAAAATATATATTAAAAACCGAAAAACAGACACACAAAATTTAAAACCAAATCTAGAGTGACAAATAAGAGTCTAGGTAAACGAAGCAAAGCTGAGTTGTTCACTCAATCCATGAGGTACCAATGTCCCCAGAATGGTGATCCATCTGGACTCACATTGAAACAGTAGGCGTTTCAAATTACACCCCTTATTCCAGTATGGACTCTGTCAATACCAAAAGTTCTTTAGGATTACAATGGTGTCTTTCTTTAAAATACAGGTATAACGTATGGATGGTTAGCACTCGACTAAAAGGGGTTGTAATACGGTGCTATTGAAAGGAACCAATAGTCCCGTAAACACGAGTTCAAAAAAATCACTGCACACGTACAATAGAAGAATTATGCTTCACGTGAATATTTATTGATGCTGATAGGTGAATCGACAATTAGAGACATTTCGGCCAATTGACGGCCTTTATTATATAGTCGCTGAAAAAAATAGAAATATACAAATGTAAGAAAATTTACAATCAGAAAAAATTATATACATAATATTTGCATAACATAAATACAATAAACATATCCAAAATTTAGGTTGAATTAAAAAGTGGCACTGATGCGACAGGGTAATATTCCTAAGTAAAGGCATCTTGAACAAGGAGAAAGGTTTAAGGCGGCAGATATGATAAAGGTACAGAGGTGTTTCTTTAAAATACCTCGGTATTGTTTTTAAAGCCTTGATGTCATTCTCCTCTTGGGCGGCTAGGATATCCCTCACGTGTTCGCGTGTCCTAATGTGTAGTTAACGTGAGGTAAGTCCTATATAAATAAGATTGCAAGTACATTTCGTGTAATATATCACATAGGAGATATTACATGTGATGTATTCTCTGATTAAAATTAAATTCCTGTAAGCCATCCGATGAGGAGAATGACAAGGCTCTGGCATGAGTTTTACATGCGAGGCAGTCAGAGCAGGGAAAGAAACCAATATTAGGTTTACCCCCTCCAATTATAGGAGGTTTTGCCTACATAATGGCTCTTAACAAGAATATCTTGTAATTTGTGTCAACGCCTAGCTGTCATCAAAGTTTGTTCTGATAGGTGTTAAGAACTGGATCAGTTCTGAGAATTGGTCAAAGTTTAGTAAGGATGGATCGTATTTCATCCCATTTCTGGTTGAATGTAGAAATGAACCTGGTTACGGTCTGTTGTGAATTGGCCTTATCGTTTTTATTTTTGGATAATTGATGAAGCTGATCCCGAGATAGCAGAGAATTCCTAGTTACATGTTTAGCTCGCTTATATCCTTTCTTTTAAACACCTCCCACTGTAGCCACACTCCTGAAATCTCTCCCCAAGGTCCAAAGACTGCCTCTCGAATGTCTCATCAGTAGTACAAATCCTCATCATCCGAAGAAATTGGCCCACAGTCACAGCCCTGACGGTCGATCCCAAATTCGTGGAAGAGACATGTAGTAATGCATTAACTGAAGTATCTTTTCTGTATACATCAGTGTGGATCGATCCATTAGACTGCACCTGTAGTTTAATATCCAAAAAAGATATCTCATACGGATACCAGGAGTAAGCAAGTCTCATGTTGGGAGTCATTGCAGTTTAAATTGGGCATGAATAAATCCAAATCTTCAACCGATCCCTGCCATATAAAAAGAATATCATCAATGAAGCTGTACCAGCTTAGGATCTGTGGAGCAGCATTGTCCAGGAAGATGGTTCTCTCCCAATAGCCCTAAAAGAGATTTGCATAGGACGGCACACACGCTGCTCCCATTGTGGTCCCATGCTTCTGCAGGAAAAAGGGGTCTTTAAAAGTAAAAATATTATGTACCAAGATGAACTGCAACAAGTCCAACACCAGATCCCTGACGTCTGGATCTAAATAGCTAGATTCAATAAAGAAACGTGTTGCCCTAATGCCATCCTCATGATCGATGCAGGTATATAGTGTTTCCACATCTGCCATCACAAGGAGCATATCAGGCTCAAGATGCAATCCGTCCAGATGTCTAAGGACATCCGTAGTGTCCCTGACATAGGAGGGCAACGTTTCGACCTGAAGTATTAATCTATATATTTACATATTGGTTGGCATAGCCCTCCTATGTCACCTATGCTAGAGACAATCTGACGTCCTGGTGGATTGAGAGCATCCTTATGGACCATGGGGAGAAGATAGAAGGTGGACACACGTGGGTAATCTACAATGAGGCCATCATGGATCTTTTTAGTAATAACACCTCTTTCAAATGCCATCTCCAAGATATGATTGATCTTGGTTTGGAAGGTAAAAGTAGGATTCTCAGAAAGCACACTATAGGTCTCTTTTTTTAACTGTCTAATTGCCTCTTTCATATTTCTCCACCGGCCAGACCACCACGTTCCCCCCCTTGTCAGCTGGTTTAATGACAATGTCAGCCACTAGTTGAAGCTGTCTAAGAGCCTGTCGTTGATTGTAGGTAGGATTGTCATTTTTTAGTAACTTAAAGTTTTTAGATCTTCTGTTACAAATCGTGTAAATATATCGACTTGAAGAACCAGTGACAAGGGAGGAAACATGGTCGATCTGGGGGCGACAGGCACTTGCGGGTCACGGTTGCTAGGGAGATGGATCCCTGATCCCTTGCGTTACTTGGGAAGCCTGGCAGTGATGCAATATCCGGTGCTCGCTTCACGTGCGCATGCGCCACTTTACTTGTCCTGTAAGTGGCAACAGCCGATACAGGAATATAAGAATCTGTAGCGACACACTCTTTATACAGCCCTCCAAAGAAGCCTATGCGAAACGCGCACAAGGGCTGGCAGTCCGCTGACACACTGCGACCTAAATGGATGAGGATCAATCTCTGGTTAGCCACATTACTAAAAAGCTCTTTTAGGCATATACCCATTATATTTTATGGTTTATTCTCCCAAAGAACTTCATCCCTCTGGTCATTTTATTTATTTTCTCAGTGTTATATTCTGGACTTCTTTACCTGTGTCCTTCACCTTTTAGATACCCAGCCATACTGTTGTGAGTTCATTTTTCCCTTCATCATTGAGGTCTGATGAACTCCCTCCTCTAGTGAAGGAAGGTAGTGAGATGATTACCAAACACCTGCTGGATTCTTGGAGACCAGTCTGATTCCTGCATCTCAAAGCTAAGTTTTTCTGCTCTGCTTTGTACTCTTCAGTTTTGTTTTTGTTTTGCCTTGTTTTTTGGGAGTTCTGCCATCCCCGGCCGGGGGTGAGCTGAATTCCATTTTTGTCTCTGATCTGTTGATATTTTACTCTGTCTTCAGAATATACCTGAGTGCTGATATAGTCTTTTGAAGCCTAACGACTTCAGGGCCTGTTTTTCCTATCAGTTGGTTGGCTCATTTTGATAGGGTTTTTGCGGATGGCAGACAGCAGCTTTCCTATCCTGTCCTATGTAGTTAGCTTGGGCCCCATCATTTGCTCAACCTATCTTTCTATCTGTGTTAGTGTTTTCATCTTGCTTCACCGTCATTATATGTTGGGGGTTGCCTATTGCTTTCGGGTCTGCTCTGGGGCAGTTTAGTTTTTCCCCTTTCTGTCTTTAGGCTATATAGTTCTCCGGCTGTGATCGAGGGGGCTAGGGCACCGTAGGAACCCCCCACGGCTACTGCTAGTTGTTGTGGATAGGTTCAGGGGTCTGCAATCTGATAGCTGCCAACCTCTCTGGTTTTTCTGGACTTAGCTGGTATTTTGTTTTTTCCTCCTTCGGTGACTCATCATAACAGAATCACCAGCCATACCACAGATCCTAGGGTACTCAATAGCAGGAGAGAATTGTAAAAAAAAAAAAAAAAAGTGTCAGAATTTTTTTTTTTTTTTTTAGTGTGCATATTTTTTCCTCTATATCTCTGAGGCCGTAGGGGGAATTTTTCTCTCAATGGAGATAAAGCAATTGTCTGATCGTGTGGAGCAGCTCGCTGCTGAAGTGCGGGGAATTTCCGCCTATCTTGCTCATTCACATGCTGCTGAACCAAAGATTCCTTCTCCTGATATATATTTGGGGGATCGGTCTAAATTCTTGAATTTCAAGAATAATTGTAAATTATTTTTTGCCTTGAAGCCTAACTCGTCGGGGAACTCCGCGCAGCAGGTTAAAATTGTCATCTCTTTGCTGCGCGGCAATCCCCAGGATTGGGCGTTTTCTTTGAAACCTGATGATCCTATTCTGAATAATGTGAACGCATTTTTTCAAGCCTTGGGGTTGTTGTATGATGAACCTAATGCTATTGATCAGGCTGAAAAGACCCTGTTGGCATTAAGCCAGGGTCGGGATTCGGCAGAGTTGTACTGTCAAAAATTCCGAAAGTGGGCGGTCCATACTACCTGGAATGATGGTGCCTTGGCAGCCCTCTTTCGGAAGGGTTTGTCAGAAACTGTAAAAGATACTATGGTGGGATTTCCTGTTCCCTCTGGTCTTGATGATTCTATGTCATTAGCCATTCAGGTGGATCGGCGTTTACGTGAACGCAAAACTACACGAGAGATGTTACCACCTGTTGAACAAATGTCTGAACCTTTGCAATGTGATAGAGTTTTGTCTAGGGCGCAACGTCAGGAGTTCATAAGGCGTAATAAGCTGTGTTTTTTTTGTGGAGATGCCTCGCATATTATTTCTGTCTGCCCTAAACGAGAGAAACGTTGTGCACACACGTTTTCTGTGGGTGGTGTTCAACCTAAGTTTCTTCTGGCAATTACTCTGATCTGCTCCCTGTCCACATTTTCCGCCAAGGCTTTTGTGGATTCAGGAGCAGCTCTGAACCTGATGGACTTGGATTTTGCTAAATGTTGTGGATTTCCTATGACACCTCTGCGGACGCCTATCCCTTTGAGGGGTATTGATGCTACTCCTTTGGCGAAGAATAAACCTCAGTTTTGGACCCAGGTGGTAATGCGGGTCGCCCCAGACCATCAAGAAAATTGCAGATTTTTGGTGTTGCATAATTTGCATGATACCATTGTTCTGGGGTTTCCCTGGTTGCAAATCCATAATCCAGTTCTGGATTGGAAATCTTGGTCTGTGGTGAGTTGGGGTTGTCGGTGTGCCCTTAGTGATGCTCCTGTTTTCTCCACCTCTCCCCAGTCACATGATGTTCCTGACTATTTGGCTGACTTTTATGATGTATTTAGTGAGAATGAGTCTGCGTCTTTGCCTCCTCATAGGAGTTATGACTGTGCTATTGAGCTGAACCCGGGGTATAAATTCCCCAAGGGTCGGCTTTTCAATTTATCTGTACCCGAGCACGAGGCTATGCGATCCTATATTAAGGAGGCATTGGAGAAGGGTCATATTAGACCATCCTCTTCACCCTTAGGTGCTGGGTTTTTTTTCGTGGCTAAAAAGGATGGTTCATTAAGGCCTTGTATTGACTATCGTGCCCTCAACAAAATTACTGTTAAATATCAGTATCCGTTACCCCTGATTTCTGATCTATTCTCCAGAATTAAAGGTGCTTGCTGGTTTACCAAGCTTGACCTCAGGGGGGCGTATAATCTTATTCGCATTAAGCATGGGGATGAATGGAAGACGGCGTTTAATACTCCGGAGGGACATTTTGAGTACCTGGTGATGCCTTTTGGGCTCACTAATGCCCCTTCTGTCTTCCAGTGCTTCATGAACGATATATTCCGAGACTTTGTGGATAAATTTTTGATTATCTATCTGGATGATATTTTGATCTTCTCCAAGAATTGGGACTCTCATGTGGAACATGTTCAGACTGTGTTCCGGATTTTGAGGGAGAATTCCCTGTATGTCAAGGGATCGAAATGCCTTTTTGGGGTACAGAAGATTTCATTTTTGGGATTTATTTTGTCTCCGTCAACTATTGAAATGGACCCGGCCAAGGTACAGGCCATTTATGATTGGGTTCAGCCCACTTCTTTGAAGGCCCTCCAGAAGTTTTTGGGTTTTGCTAATTTTTATCGGAAATTTATAGCTATTTTTTCTGGTATTGCCAAGCCATTGACGGATTTGACTAGGAAGGGTGCTGATGTGCAGAATTGGTCTCCGGAGGCTGTTTCTTCCTTTCAGGAGCTGAAGCGAAGATTCACTTCTGCTCCGGTTTTGCGGCAACCTGATGTCTCACTCCCGTTTCAGGTGGAGGTGGACGCTTCTGAGATTGGTGCAGGAGCGGTGTTGTCCCAAAAAGATCCTGTGACATCTAAAATGAATCCTTGTGCTTTCTTTTCCCGAAAGTTCTCCCCATCTGAACGTAACTATGATGTGGGGAATCGGGAACTGTTGGCCATGAAATTGGCATTTGAGGAGTGGAGACATTGGTTGGAGGGAGCCAAACACCAAGTCGTGGTCCTTACTGAACACAAGAATTTGATTTACCTGGAGTCGGCCAAGCGCTTGAATCCTAGACAGGCTAGGTGGGCCTTGTTTTTCACACGTTTTGATCTTGTGGTCTCTTTTCTTCCGGGCACTAAGAATGTCAAGGCAGACGCCCTCTCTAGGAGTTTCCTTGCTGATTCTCCTGTTGTGACTAAGCCTGCTACCATCTTAGGTGAGGGGGTAGTTCTTTCTGCCATCTCGCCCGATTTGAGACGTGCTCTGGAAGAGTTTCAGGAGGACAAACCTGAGCGTTGTCCCAGTGGAAAGTTGTATGTTCCTGACCAGTGGAGGAAGAGAGTGATGTCTGAAGTTCATTGCTCTGCAATGGCTGGTCATCCAGGTATTTTTGGTACTAGAGATCTGGTGAGTCGATCTTTTTGGTAGCCCGCCTTGTCTCGTGATGTCAGGAATTTTGTGCAGTCCTGTGGGACTTGCTCCTGGTCTAAACCCTGTTATCGCTCTAGTGGCTTGTTGATGCCTTTGCCGGTGCCCAGGAGGCCATGGACCCATATTTCAATGGATTTTATCTCTGATATGCCTGTCTCTCAGAGAATGACTGTTATTTGGGTGATTTGTGATAGATTCTCTAAGATGGTCCATCTTGTACCACTCCCTAAGTTGCCATCTTCCTCTGAGTTGGTGCCCTTGTTTTTGCAACAGGTGGTTCGCTTGCATGGGATTCCTGAGAACATTGTATCTGACAGAGGAGTTCAGTTTGTGTCTAGATTTTGGAGGACTTTCTGTTCCAAGCTGGGAATTCAGTTGTCCTTCTCCTCTGCGTTTCACCCTCAGACCAATGGGCAGACGGAGAGAACAAACCAGACTTTGGAGTCGTATTTGAGATGTTTTATTTCTGCCGATCAGGATGATTGGGTTTCATTTTTGCCCTTGGCCGAATTTGCTTTAAATAATAGAGCTAGTTCTGCCACTTTGATGTCACCTTTTTTTTGTAACTTTGGTTTTCACCCTCGATTTTCTTCAGGGCAGGTGGAGCCTTCTGCCTGCCCAGGTGTTGACACTGTGGTGGAGAGAATGCACCAGATCTGGGACCAAGTAGTGGATAAGTTGTCTCTCTCCCAGGAAAAGGCCCAGCGGTTTTCCAACCGGCGTAGGACCATTGGTCCCCAGTTTAAGGTGGGTGATATGGTTTGGTTGTCATCAAAGAATATCGCTATGAAGGTGGCTTCTCCTAAGTTTAAGCCTAGATTTATTGGACCTTACAAGATTTTGGAGATTATTAATCCGGTCTCTTTTCGGTTGGCTCTTCCTGTCACATTTAAAATTCATAATGTGTTTCCTAAGTCCTTGTTGAAGAGGTTTGTTGAACCAGTAGTTCCTGTGGTGGCACCTCCTGACCCTATATTGGTTGAAGGTAACATGGAATATGAGGTAGAGAAGATACAGGATTCCCGTCTGGCTAGACGGAGACTCCAGTGTTTGGTTAAGTGGAAGGGTTATGGTCAGGATAATTCCTGGGTCTCTGCCTCTGATATTCATGCCGAAAGATTGGTGCGTGCCTTTCATCGGGCTCACCCGGATCGCCCTGGTGGCATGGATGAGGGTTCGGTGTCCCCTCCTAAAGTGGGAGGTACTGTTGTGAGTTCATTTTTCCCTTCATCATTGAGGTCTGATGAAATCCCTCCTCTAGTGAAGGAAGGTAGTGAGACTGATTACCAAACACCTGGGCAGCTAGATGATGACTGGGTGGCTGGAATTGAGGACTGGATATAAGGCTGCCGACGCCCTTCTTCCTGGCTGGTGATTTTCCTGCTGGATTCTTGGAGACCAGTCTGATTCCTGCATCTCAAAGCTAAGTTTTTCTGCTCTGCTTTGTACTCTTCAGTTTTGTTTTTGTTTTGCCTTGTTTTTTGGGAGTTCTGCCATCCCCGGCCGGGGGTGAGCTGAATTCCATTTTTGTCTCTGATCTGTTGATATTTTGCTCTGTCTTCAGAATATACCTGAGTGCTGATATAGTCTTTTGAAGCCTAGCGACTTCAGGGCCTGTTTTTCCAATCAGTCGGTTGGCTCATTTTGATAGGGTTTTGGCGGATGGCAGACAGCAGCTTTCCTATCCTGTCCTATGTAGTTAGCTTGGGCCCCATCATTTGCTCAACCTATCTTTCTATCTGTGTTAGTGTTTTCATCTTGCTTCACCGTCATTATATGTTGGGGGCTGCCTATTGCTTTGGGGTCTGCTCTGGGGCAGTTTAGTTTTTCCCCTTTCTGTCTTTAGGCTATATAGTTCTCCGGCTGTGATCGAGGGGTCTAGGGCACCGTAGGAACCCCCCACGGCTACTGCTAGTTATTGTGGATAGGTTCAGGGGTCTGCAATCCGATAGCTGCCAACCTCTCTGGTCTTTCTGGACTTAGCTGGTATTTTGTTTTTTCCTCCTTTGGTGACTCATCATAGCACATACTTTTTGTTATCTAATTAAACTGTTGTAATATCAAATTGTTTTTATTATGATATTCAATATATTAGATTTTGCATTTACTTGGTAAACAGTCTCTATGGCTCTTATGTTTCTAATTTTGCTTTATTCTTTGGGTCGATGCGATTACAGCAATATCAGATTTATATCTTTTTGTCACGGTCACGTGTGTCTGGACGCAGCGAGTACCGCAAGGCGAACCCATATGACACACGTGACCCTGGATACACCGCCTCCAGTAGGGCGAATTTAAATAATAAGGGAAACCTGGGAAACATTAACAATGGTGGGCCCTGCGATAGGGAATAGGGAAGAGGAGACCTCCTGAGCTCCCCTGAGCCAGTGTCCCCGCACTCCTAACGTTCTCCATGCCGGTTCCGCACCGGGCGCGCAACAGGAACCTAAAAACCCTACCTCGTCCTGACCTAAACCCTCACTAGGGAATTGGTCGGTGCGGAAACTAATCCCACCACTGCACTAAAACACACATGAGGAAAGATGACAAAACGGGGGAAACACCACTTAGCTTTGCTCTGTTGCGTATGCTCCCAGCAACCTGTGTGCATCTTCTCCTCCACCCGGATCCATCACCATAACTGGATCCTTCACCATAGTGCAGCCTTGTAGCAGAGTCCACCACCAATTGCAGAACTCCAGTAACAGAGTCCCAAAGATGAGTTCAGCTCCTGCCCAAAAAGTCAAGCATGCTTGAGTCCAGCTCTCAGCAACCAAGTCCCGCATGCTGAGTGCAACTCTCTCCATAGTCGTCACTCCACCAAGCCATGCAAGCACTTCCTGCCGACACCATAAACTGTGACTCCACCACGCCATGCCAGCCCTTCTTGCAGACCACATAGCTGCCACTCGTCCCCTCTGGCTGGGCTGCGCAGGACTCTTGTTCAGCTCCTTCCTTCACCCAGGCTTCCTTCCCAAATGACGAACTCACAATATCACCAATAGAGTTGAGCGATACCGTCCGATACTTCAAAGTATCGTATCGGATGGTATCGGCCGATCTTTAAAAAAAGTATCGGTATCGCCGATTCCGATACCGGAAGTCCCATTCAAGTCTATGGGACTTCCGGTATCGGAATAAGAAAAACCCTTTCCTGCCCTTGTACAGCCTCTCTGGGGTCTTCTGTACGGGCCTTTCGGGGGGCTGTGCCGGCCTGCCAGGGGGTCTGTGCAGGCTCCGGTGGTCTGTGCCGGCCTGCCGGTGGTCTGTGCAGGCTCCGGGGGGCTGTGCCGGCCTGCCGGGGGGCTGTGCCGGCCTGCCGGGGGGCTGTGCCGGCCTGCCGGGGGGCTGTGCCGGCCTGCCGGGGGGCTGTGCAGGCTCCGGGGGTCTGTGCAGGCATCGTCCGATGGGACTACAAGTCCCATCGGGCGATGCCTGCTACCATGACAGTGATTGACACATTAGCCAATGATGGGACAGTAGTAGTCCCATCATCCGGCTAATGTGTTAAATGTAAAAAAAAAAAAAAAAAAAAAAAAATTACATGCTACATACATACAACATGCATACTACATACATGCTACATTCATACTACATACTACATACATGCTACATACATACTACATATATACTACATGCATGCTACATACATACTGCATGCTACATACATACCACATACATACTACATATATACTACATGCATGCTACATACATACTACATGCTACATACATACCACATACATACTACATATATACTACATGCATGCTACATACATACTACATGCTACATACATACCACATATATACTACATACATACTACATATATACTGCATGCTACATACATACTACATATATACTACATGCATGCTACATACATACTACATGCTACATACATACCACATACATACTA
This sequence comes from Dendrobates tinctorius, assembly GCF_039654945.1. Taxonomy (NCBI): domain Eukaryota; kingdom Metazoa; phylum Chordata; class Amphibia; order Anura; family Dendrobatidae; genus Dendrobates; species Dendrobates tinctorius. Next base: position 23,592,205 of record NW_027361827.1, on the reverse strand, counting down.
CATACATACTACATACATACTACATGCTACATACATACTACATGCTACATACATACTACATGCTACATACATACTACATATATACTACATGCATGCTACATACATACTACATATATACTACATGCATGCTACATACATACTACATGCTACATGCATGCTACATACATACTACATACATACTACATGCTACATACATACCACATATATACTACATACATACAATACATTCATACAATACATACATAGACATACAGTACATATAACATAGAGTAACATACTTACCAATACTTGTCACATTGTTCCCCGAAGCCATTGTCGTCTACGGAATAAATATTAACATAACAAACCACAAAAATACTCACCCACGATCCGAAGCAGTCCACGAGTGTGTCCCACGACGATCTTGGGTAGAGAACTGCAGCATCAGATGATGCTGCCGTTCTCTACGGGCTGCAGGAATCCAATGACGGAAGGTAGGTATCCTTCCGCACTGTATTCCTCCGCCACTTAAAAAAAAAAAGTCCCTAGTCTCACTTTATGCCATTGCTGCGTGGGAATTTCCCACACAGCAATGGCATAAAGTGAGACTAGGGACTTTTTTTTTTTAAGTGGCGGAGGAATACAGTGCGGAAGGATACCTACCTTCCGTCATTGGATTCCTGCAGCCCGTAGAGAACGGCAGCATCATCTGATGCTGCAGTTCTCTACCCAAGATCGTCGTGGGACACACTCGTGGACTGCTTCGGATCGTGGGTGAGTATTTTTGTGGTTTGTTATGTTAATATTTATTCCGTAGACGACAATGGCTTCGGGGAACAATGTGACAAGTATTGGTAAGTATGTTACTCTATGTTATATGTACTGTATGTCTATGTATGTATTGTATGAATGTATTGTATGTATGTAGTATATATGTGGTATGTATGTAGCATGTAGTATGTATGTAGTATGTATGTAGCATGCATGTAGCATGTAGTATGTATGTAGCATGCATGTAGTATATATGTAGTATGTATGTAGCATGCATGTAGTATGTATGTAGCATGCATGTAGTATATATGTAGTATGTATGTAGCATGTAGTATGCATGTAGCATGTAGTATGTATGTAGTATGTATGTAGTATATATGTGTTATGTATGTAGCATGTAGTATGTATGTAGCATGCATGTAGTATATATGTAGTATGTATGTAGCATGCAGTATATATGTAGTATGTATGTAGTATGTATGTGGTATGTATGTAGCATGTAGTATGTATGTAGCATGCATGTAGTATATATGTAGTATGTATGTGGTATGTATGTAGCATGTAGTATGTATGTAGCATGCATGTAGTATATATGTAGTATGTATGTAGTATGTATGTAGTATGTATGTAGCATGCAGTATGTATGTAGTATGTATGTAGTATATATGTAGTATGTATGTAGCATGCATGTATGTATGTAGCATGCATGTATGTATGTAGCATGCATGTATGTATGTAGCATGCATGTATGTATGTAGCATGCATGTAGTATGTATGTAGCATGTATGTAGTATGTATGTAGTATATATGTAGTATGTATGTAGCATGTAGTATGTATGTAGCATGCATGTAGTATGTATGTAGTATTTTTTTTTTTTTTTTTTTTAACATTTAACACATTAGCCGGATGATGGGACTACTACTGTCCCATCATTGGCTAATGTGTCAATCACTGTCATGGTAGCAGGCATCGCCCGATGGGACTTGTAGTCCCATCGGACGATGCTTGCACAGACCCCCGGACATCAGCACAGCCCCCCGGCAGGCCGGCACAGCCCCCCGGCAGGCCGGTACAGACCCCCACAGGGTGCACAGACCACCGGCAGGCCGGCACAGCCCCCCGGCAGGCCGGTACAGACCCCGGGCAGTCCACACAGCCCCCCGGCAGGCCGGCACAGCCCCCCGGCAGGCCGGCAGAGACCCCCGGAAGGCCCGAAATGACGGCGCATCATGATGCGCACACACCGCGCATCATGATGACGTCAGGCCGTCAATCAACTGAACTTCCGATTCCGATGCCGAATTCCGATATTGAAAAAATATCGGAAGTCGGTATCGGAATTCCGATACAGCAAGTATCGGCCGATACCCGATACTTGCGGTATCGGAATGCTCAACACTAATCACCAACCATGATTGAACACACCTGGCTCTCTTTTATAGAGCCTCACACCTGATTTGTAATTAAGTGCACATTAAACTAAAGTGCACTACCGCTCACCACCACCAGGGCAAATTAGAATGAACGACACCATGTGTAATAATTCTAATGGCCACCGGGGGCAATCAACCCACTTTGGCACCTAGCCAAAGGAAAAAAAGTTCACTTATCCATAAACTGTCAGATCCACGCTGGATCATGACACTTTTGTTATGTTTGGCTGCTGTCACACACTAAAAGATGCCTTTTTTTTCCCAAAAACTAGTTTCAGCATCCCCATATTTTGAGAACTATCATTTTTCCATATTTCGGTCGACAGAGTCATGTGAGGGCTTGCTTTTTGAGGGGCAATTTACTGTTTTCATTGGTACCACTTTCAGACACATTACATTTTTTGATCGCTTTCTATTATGATTTTTGGGATGTAGAATAAACAAAGACAGAAATTAGGTAACTGTTTTTTGTTTTTTTTGGGGGGGGGTTATGCCGTTCCGCATGTGGTAAAATTGATAAAGCAGCTTTATTTTTTGGGTCAGTACGATTACAGCGATACCACATTTATATTTTTTTTTAGGTTTCAGCTCTTTTACACAATAAAAACTAGTTTATAGAAAAAATAATTATTTTTGTATCACTTTATTCTGAGAGCTATAACTTTATTTTTCTGCTGATGGAGCTCTACGGTGGCTTGTTTTTTGAGGGAGATTATGTTTTCTGCAGGAAATCATTCTTGCAAGTGACCTAAGTTTAGCAAGTCTAGGAAATCTTTGTCCTGTTTAGGAAACAGCTGTATAAAAGTTAGGCTCTAAAGAAATACCCTACATACTGTAGGCTTCATTCCATAATACAGTCTGATGTGTGCACGGTCTTTGGTTTTCTTCTTCCAGTCATCTTAATAGAACTCCTATTAGCAGATTCAATGCTCCTTCTGCCCTATAAGTAAAACTTGTCATGTGCTGTACCCACTTCCTCAGCTAGTAGTCAAAGTATCCACGTCTTTCCTAGCCTATAACAGTCAGATCGAGGAGGAGCATACACTGTGTCTTTATAGGGTGGTAGGTGCTCACTCTATCTCGCAGAAGCAATTGATAATCTGGCATCGAGACAATGTCTGATGATCTAACAGCAAATCAGTTGCCAGGGTAGATTTTCTACCTGGCATGATGAACTGCATTTGTACAGCTATTGTCACGGGTTTACCGCGGCAGAGGAGCCAGAAGACTGCAGCATCTGATTTCTCCTACTCCTGCACTAATTAGAAGCAATTCACCTTCATATTAAACGATGCAGGTTTCTTTTGGCAGTGCAGAGGTTAACCTGCTCAGTTGAGAGCTCCTGAAAGCTTTCCTGCATTAAGGCTCAGCTGTTCACTGTTACCCTCTCCCATCTCCTATATAATCTGGGCCCTAGCACACATTCATTGTCAGAGATGGCTTTTGCTGCATGGCTGGAGGGTGTTGGTTTGTGGTTGTTAGTTGAGAAGATGTTTGGTGGATTTATCTGTGACTGTTGCTAGGTTTTGGGTGTGAGTTAATTCCCCTTCTTCTCCTACTTTTGTTTTACGCCATCCTTCACTCCCTGGTGTTTACCTCTGTTTTATGTGTGTGTATACTTGTATGATTGATATTTTTCGTTACCCGTTTGTATTACCTTGTTAGTCTCGATGTATTATGGTACACTACTACTCACCTCTTCCCTGGGTTGGGGAAGGGTACTGACTGAGGGCGGATTCAGGAGCTAAGGCAAGGTATGTGGCCCTGTCTTCACCATCAGAAGTAATCTGGGGAACAGGACGAGCTAGGGCACCCCTAGTGTTAGTGACAGGGGACCAGTCACTGTTCCCAGGACACCCGACACCAGAATCATGACATCTCTGATGTATAGGACATTCCAAAATTTTTCAAACTTCCCATTGTACATCTGTATACATTCTTTTTTTTGTATTATTTTAATAATATCCAAAAAATGTCAACAATATTTTTGTAACTATTTGAACATAGGAACAAGTAAACAAATTACAATCATAAAAAATGTTTTATTTCAAACATAACAAACATAGTATAAATATGCATAAAAACTTCTTACTTAAAATATAGTTAGAGTCACTTGGGCCAAAGACTGTACATACTCACACTAGACTTGTGTATTTTGCTGCCAAGCTGCCATAGCAAGCACAAAATAGCCATTTGCCTATTAGAAAAAATAAACAGTACTTTTCAAACTCCTGGGTTTCAACAAGTCCAGGAGACAGGACACATTTCTATATACAGTGTACATAACACTACTGAGTTGGTACCCTTGCACCACCTAAGAAAATAGAGCTTTCAGAAGAACCTGTCTGAAAGTCAAGAACACCAATGGAACAAAATAGAAAAATTAAGTTCTATGGCCACTAGATCAAGGCTTTGGCTGCTCTGCAACAGGTTGTATCTGAAGCACCTCTGCAAATCCATCTCCAAACCAGACAGTGATGTGAATGGTATCAAGATTGAAGTAAAAGAGACGATCCAGACAATGGTTTCTTCTGTAGACTGATCTAGGGTCAGCAGACAGGACTTTAGCTATTGCATATTTTGCCTCCTCAAAAGACTGAAAAAAGCGAAATGATGGTTCTCCTAAGAAAAAAGAAAAACAGAGCCAGTCAATGTGATGACACAGATGTGTCTGTATTCGCTCATGTCAGAATGATGGAAGCGCTTTAATCATTATGAGAAATTCAACATTTTCTATTCCTGTAATTAATATTACTGTTTTAGAGTGGGTTGTGTACTTTGGATGGCAGTTTACAGGTGTACATGTCAGTGGGGACACGAGTTTAAAGCGGTTGTCAGGAATGAAATATTGATGACCTATCCCGAAGAAAGATCATCAAGATCAGATCAATCAGGTCCAACAACTGACACCCTCACGGTTCAGCTGAAAACTGCACCCATCGATTTCATATCGATGACCTATCACATGGATATGTCCTGGTTAATCTCTAAGATATCGATTACCTATACTTAGTATGTGTCATCAACATCAGAGATATGGATTACATATATTGTGTAATGGACCGTCAACATCCTATCGATGGGGGCCTGACCCCTTTCAAGCCTAGCAGGACAGCACAGCTCTGCACAAAGTGTAGCAGAAACTCTCAGGTACTAGCATTCAGGTTCCATTGATCTGAGCTGCAGTACCCAAAAGGGACCAAAGTCCTGTCGCATACACCGTCACTGTCAGACCCCCCAACAATCTGATATTTATGACCTATACTAAGCATAAGTCAACAAAATCTGTGTCCTAGACAATCCCTTTAAATAAAGGAGTATTACTGTAGGTTTAAAGTAGCACTCCAAGTTTATTTGCTGTTTAATTCATCCTGCTACTTGTCCCCCACTATATCGGTTTCAGATAGTATCACATAATATGGTTGTTCCTTTCTATCTTTAAATTCATGATAAACTGCAGTTAAGTAATGTGATCTCCTGGTGAACCCTGGAAATTACAGGACTTTCAGTTTTGCATGGGGTGAGCTGTCATTATTTTTGTTTACCTTTCTTTTGCTTGTTTTTAAAGGAAAAATGTGCAGCAATTTTGTCACCTATAGCTTTTGTGTTTTACTGCATAATATAACATTTCAATACTTTTAGGCTATGTGCACACGTTGCAGAATTGCCGTGGAAATTTCCACGGGAATTCCGGAATTCCATTCGGCAGGAAATATGCGAGGAAACCGCATTTTATTTCCCACCTATTTCCCGAGGAAAAACTAGCGATTTGCAAGTGTAATTAGCTTGCAGAATGCTAGCGTTTTCCAAGCGATCTGTAGCATCGCTTGGAAAACTGATTGACAGGTTGGTCACACTCGCCAAACAGTGTTTGACTAGTGTGACCAACTTTTTACTATTGAGGCTGCCTATGCAGCATCAGTAGTAAAAAAATATAAAGTTAAAAATAATTAAAAAAAAAAAAATGGTGTTTTTCTCACCTTCTGGTGTCCCGCGCAGCGTTCCCGATCATCGCGATGCTCCCGGCAGGTCCCGTTCCCAGTGATGCATTGTGACAATGACCTTTGATGACTACGGTATCGCGAGACCGCGATGTCATCAAAGGTCATTGTCGCAATGCATCACTGGGAACGGGACCTGCCGGGAGCATCGCTGAGGCCTGGTGACGCTGCGAGGGACATCGAAAGTTGAGAATATGACGATTTTTTTATTTTAATTCTATTTTTTACAGGGATATGGTACCCAAAGCCTGGAAGGACAGTCTCCTCTCCTCCAGACCGTGGGTACCATCCACAAATGTTCTGCTTACTTTTCGCATGGTGGGCACAGCCCACAGTTCCATACCCACCATTGTAAATGGTTTAGTAGAAAAAAAATAAGAAATTTTTGCTCTCCCCAAATATAATGCGAGCCACCCCAGTGCCTTCTACAAGCACAAAAGTCGGTGATTCTATAAGTATAATCCCAATTGAAAAAAAAGACAGGTTGCTGTGTAAACAGGTTAGAAGCAGATCATTGGACATTTTGCCATGTCATTTGAAAAAGTGAACTTGTGAAGAAATTGATCGCAGCAACACATCTCAAACAAGTTGAAACAGAGTTAACAAAAGGCTAGAAAAGTAAGGGGTATTGATGAAAAATAGCTGGAAGGTCAATTTTTTACTGTCACATGACTGTATAAAAAGAACGTTAGAGAAGCAGAGTCTCAGAAGTAAAGTTGAACAGAGGTTCACCAACCTGTGAACAACTATGTTTTGATATTGTGGAACAATATCAGAAAAATGTTCCTCAATGTAAAATAGTAAAGACTTGGAATATCTCACAATCTACATTGCATAATATCATCTAAAGCTTCAGAGATTCTGGAAAAATCCATGTGTCACGACTCTGGTGTCAGGTGTCCTGGGACCAGGGGCTTATTCCCTGTCCCTAACGCTAGGGGTGCCCTTGCTCGCCCTGTTCCCCGGATTACTTCTGATGGTGAAGATGCCGGGGCCACGTACCTTGCCTTAGCTCCTGAATCCGTTCTCAGTCTGTACCCTTCCTCCACCCAGGGAAGAGGGGAGTAGTAGTGTACCATAATACACCAACCAGAATTACAAGGTAATACGAACAGGGGTAACGGAAAATACCAAACATACAAATATACACACATAAACAACAGAGGTATGTACTCGGGAGTGGAGGATGGGGTGAAACTAAAGTAGGAGAAGAAAGAGAATTATCACACATTGAAAACCTAGCAACAGTCACAGATAAATCCACCAAACGCCTTTTTCCAATCACCAGCAGCATCCTCCAGCCATGCAGCAAAAGTGTTACACCAGGTCACGGTTCTGGCCCTGCACCCGTTTCTGGCGCTGCCCCCCAGTTCTGGTCCCTCACCTGCTCCTGCTCCCGACGCTGCCCCTGTACCTCGGCGAGGTCCCTGTCAGGATCCTCGCTCTCTGTCTGTCCCTCGGTGCTGTGCTGCTGTTTCTCTCTCCCCCACTTCCTGGCACGCAGCCAGCAGGCCTCCAGGGAGAATGCTTAGGCGCGCACGTGATTCCCTCTGGTCTCTTAAAGGGACAGTGTGCATTTTTTGAAAATACCAATTAACCAATGGAAGTGCACTGATTACTATTTCTGGCTACTCCGCCATAGAGGGAGTGATGGAGCAACGTGTATCTACTCTTGCTAAATCCGGTTCTGTCTCTGCTCTGTCTGCGCTGTTATAGCATTCCATGTGGCACTCTGCTTATACTCTTGTTTCCACAGAATATCAGTGACCTGTTGTTCGGCTATCCTAGACGACACCTGTACCTATTCACTCAAGTGCCATCCCATTCCGTCACTCGCGATCCGAACCCAAGGACAACGCTAAAGTTGCTGGAGCCAGCTTCCTTCCGTCTACCCGGAACCTGACTATCCTCGCCAGAGCCAGCTTCATCCCATATACCCGGTGTCTGCCGGTCAGCTCCACCATACCTGTAACATTTGTTTACCCGTTTGTCCCACTCGGACAGCTGCCACGTGTCCGGGGTCTAACTGGAGGTACCACCTGTGTCCCCAAGGTATTCCACTCTGGTCCTGTTCGAGGGATCTTACTACGAATACCTGAGGCTCACTAGTTACACCCCCTTCAGAGCCCCCCGGGCCGTGGCCTCGAGGTTCCATTCAAAAAATAAAAAACAAATGTGAACTTCATCACCTGTGCCTCCGCTTTCATTTGTTACAAAAAGCTACTCTGACAATGTGTGCTTAGAAGGACTCCATTTAAATAGGAGTTGGGAGTGGCTAAAACTGCACAGCTGAGAGCCTTAGCGCCAGGAGCTCTCAACAGATCAGATTAACCCCTGCACTGCCCAAAGAAATTTACACCGTTTAATAAGAAGGTGAAATGCTTCTAATCTGTGCAGGAGTAGGAGAAATCAGATGCTGCGGTCTTCTAGTATTTCTACAGTTCTTTGCAGCCGCACACTCTTTCTATGCGCTTTCTATGCAGTCGCACACTCCGCTCTCGAGTGCCGGTGGCAGTGCCGGGTATTAAGATGCGAGACTTGTCGGAGTTTCTCGCATGTGTTATCCCAGCCTAAACATTTTAATCAATAGATCTTGGAATAATAATAATTTCAACAGTTGGATGTGTTAAAAAATTGTTCCTGTGCTGAGATAATCTTATAAGTGTGCTCCTGTTACAGTGGGTACGTAAAGTATTCCGACCCCTTTACATTTTTCACTCTGTTTCATTGCAGCCATTTGGAAAATTCAAAAAACTTCATTTTTTTCTCATTAATGTACACTCTGCACCCCATCCTGACTGAAAAAAAAAACAGAAATGTAGAAATATTTGCATATGCATTAAAAAAGAAAAACTGAAATATCACATGGTCATAAGTATTCAGACACTTTGCTCAATATTGAGTAGAAGCACCCTTTTGAGCTAGTACAGCCATGAGTCTTGGTAGGAATGATGCAACAAGTTTTTCACACCTGGATTTGGGGATTCTCTGTCCATCCAGTTCCATCAGGTTGGATGGTGAACATTGGTGGACAGCCATTGTCAGGTCTCTCCAGAGATGCTCAATTTGGTTTAGGTTGGGCAATAGAGTGGCCCGGCAATATGGCGGCCACCGCCGGGGGCGGCGCATGTGCTGATGGTGATCTCAGGACAGATCTCACTGAAATCTCATCTCTCGAGATCTCAGTCCCAAGATCACCATCAGCGCATGCGCCGCCCCCGGCGGCAGCCGCCATATTGCCGGAGCCCAAAACAGAGGGAACCGAGAGGGAGCCCCGGGGCTCTGGCCTGTCGCAAAATGTCGCCAGAGCCCCGAGATTGGAACCGGAGACACCGCTGGGCACGTGGAGACACGGCTGGGCTCCCGGAGACACCCACAGCGCCGACGGACACCCGGTAAATGTGGGCAGAGCCCCGGGCTGCAGCACAGACCCCCCTGGCAGCAGTACAGCCCCCCTGGCAGCAGCGCAAGCCCCCCTGGTAGCAGCATGAGCCCCCCTGGCAGCAGCGCAAGCCCCCCCTGGTAGCAGCATGAGCCCCCCTGGCAGCAGTACTGCCCCCCTGGCAGCAGCATGAGCCCCCCTGGTAGCAGCATGAGCCCCCCCTGGCAGCAGCACAGACCCCCCCTGGCAGCAGTACAGCCCCTCAGGCAGCAGCGCAAGCCCCCCTGGCAGCAGTACAGCCCCCCCTGGCAGCAGTGCGAGCCTCCCTGGTAGCAGCACGAGCCCCCCTGGCAGCGCGCTGCACATCGGAGCACCCTCTCATCCCTTCCTGCGGCCTGCAGTATCACCCCACTCCTGCCTCCTCCAGCAGCGACCCTGGGACCCCACTTCACCGCAGCCACCACCCCTGGTAAGCAATAAGACACCTGGATTATAAGAGGCACCACCATTTTATTAAAAAAACGTTTTTTTCCTATTTTTCTCCTCAAAATTTGTGGTGCGTCTTATAATCCGGTGCGTCTTATAAAGCGAAAAATACGGATAGAAGCTTTATAGCAACATATGTTCCCATTCAGACAATGTCTATTTCAGAGAATTTTGTTAATGATTGATCAATACTGGCAGAGAAAGAAGCAGATTTCTCTGATTCATATATACTGTTTATTTAAGAAATACAAATTAAAACAACGGTTACTTGTTAACCCCTTTACCCCCCATGGTGGTTTGCACGTTAATGATCAGGCCAGTTTTTACAATTCTGACCAGTGTCACTTTATGAGGTAATAACTCTGGAATGCGTCAACATATCCCACTGATTCTGACAATGTTTTCTCGTGACACATTGTGCTTCATGATAGTGATAAAATTTCTTCGATATAACTTGCGTTTATTTGTGAAAAAAAACAGAAATTTAACGAAAATTTAGCAATTTTCAAATTTGAATTCTTATGCCCTTAAATCAGAGAGATGTGTCACACAAAATAGTTAATAAATAACATTTCCCACATGTGTACTTTACATCAGCACAATTTTTGCAACATAATTTTGTTTGGAAGTTATAAGGGTTAAAAGTTGACCAGCGATTTCTCCTTTTTACAATAAAATTTACAAAACCTTTTTTTTAGGGACCACCTCACATTTGAAGTGACTTTGGTCTGTATGATAGAAAATATACAAAAGTGACACCATTCTAAAAACTATACCCTTAAATTCCTCAAAACCACATTCAGGCTGTGTGCCCACGTTGCGTTTTTTAAGCATTTTCGCAGCGCTTTTAGACAAGCGTTTCTGCTGCGGAAACGCTTAAGAAAAGCATCTAATGTAATAGAATGGAAAACGCACATGTTGTGCTAATGGTGCGTTTTTTTCCGTTGCGGAAACACTTAGCGGAAAAAAACGCAGCATGTTCATTAATTGTGCAGAATCGCATTCCGCATACATACACTGTAATTGCAAAAACGCATAGGAAAACGCATGTCAAAACGCTTGACAATCGCGTCAAAAACGCGTGTCAAAAAGCGCAAGCGTTTTCCCTGGCAAGGGCATGCGTTTCTGCTCAGGAAAAAAACGCTTGAAAAAATGCTACGTGGGCACATAGCCTCAAGAAGTTTATTAACCCTTCAGGTGCTTCACAGGAATTAATTTTTTGGAATGTGGAAAAAAATGAACATTAACTTTTTTTCACAAAAATTTTACTTAAGACCCAATTTTTTTTTTATTTTCACAAGAGAAACAGGAAAAAATGGACTCCAAAATTTGTTGCGCAATTTCTCCTGAGCATGCCGATACCCCATATGATGAAGAAAACTACTGTTTGGGCGCATGGCAGGGCTCGGAAGGGAGCTATGGACTATGTTCACACTTAGCGTTCTTGAAGCGTTTTTCCACTTTACCATTGCTTTCAACCAAGACAAATGCATTCACTGGAAAATGTCATTTGAAGATTTTACAACCTTATCTGGCCATGTGGTGTGTGACACGTCATAAGACACATCCTATTTCATTTATGAAGGAGGGACTCTGAAAGTCACAAAGTCTATTTTTATAGGGCCAGCAGTCAGCCTTTACTATTCTTAGTGAGCCATCAGCCCACTATGCTTTGATGCTCCCATACATTGGATCCCTTATACTTTTATTGCATATGCAGCTAGTGGAAGCTCTGCCAAAAATTTGGACGCACCCCAACAACCAATTAAACAGACGTCATGGATGGCGACATGCAACCAAAGTTCCAAGTATTCATTTGGTACTCCCATACTGTTTGCTTATGCATTGAATGCAAGGCCTGCCCTGCACCAAAGTTACACACACCCCAATAAGCTATAGCGGCTGTTGCATCACAGTCCACGATTACCCTGGTGATCTAGTGGTGGTCTCAGAAGAGACACGGAGGTTGGCCTACTAAAAATGATTTCCCAGTTTAAAGGAGTGGGTCTTCTATACTTGTAATGCCCATACACCGAGTGTATAGGCTGAAAAAATTTTTTCCCCTGGGATGGGGGGGGGGCACCTCAACATAGAGTGTAAACATTTTTGGAACGGGCATTATAAACACCCTTGCAAAAATTTCTAGTGGCTGTTACATCACGGACCACGGTCACCATGGTGATCTAGTGGTGGTGGATGATGAGGAGAAAAAGGAGGATAACAGCAAACTGCCAAAATCAGGAAGTGTATACCCATGTGTGGGTGTGAAAAGGTACATGGGACTATACCTCCCAAAAAAGACACTGGATTTGAGGTTAGATTTCACTGTTATCATGCGGTGGTGTAGAGAAATCTGGGCCAATACAGCCCTTGTTCATTTGCATAAAAGTAAGCCTGTCAGCATTTTCAGTTGACAGGCGGATGCGCTTATCAGTTATAATTCCACCAGTGGCACTAAAGACGCACTGTGACAAAACGCTAGCGGCAGGACAGGTCAGGAACTCCAAGGCGTAGAGAGCCAGTTCATGCCACGTATCCAGCTTTGAGACCAAATAATTAAAAGACACTGAGGAATCTTTGAGGACGTTGGTACAGTCAGCAAGGTACTCCCTCACCATCTTTCAAAACCTTGCACTCCTTGTGAGAGTACCCCGCGCCTCAGGGCCACTGTGATGGGGAGGGTCTGAGAAAACTCTCCCAGAACTTTTCCAGTGTCCCCCCCCCTCTGCTGGATTGGAGTTGTGTCTCTCTCGTCTGTATTCCTTGGTTGTCCAACGAACTGTGACCTCTGCCGCCAGCGTTTTCAGATGGGAATTTTTTTAATAATTCCGCAACAAGGGCCTTCAGGTACTTCAACATTTTAGTACACCTATCTGCCTCTGGAAGAAGAGATTGAAAGCTCTCCTTGTAGCATAGGTCTAGAAGTGTCACCAACGAGAAATGACTCAGCCAAAATTAAGACAATACGAGGGTCACGGGAAAGGCAGCGCAACACAACATAAAGTCAGCCATGCATAGAAGACTGTTAAGAGGCAAGACTTCTGTGTCCTCACCAAGAGGACGACTGACGATGCTCTCCTCCTCCTCCCTGTCCTCAGGCCAACGATGCTGAACAGTACCGTCTATAGCACATGAAAGTAGTTCCTGTTCTTCCTCCTCCTTCTCTTCCTCACTGCCAACCAATCCACGTTGGAATGACATGAGGCTGGGCTGTGTGTAATCACCCTGTATGCTTCCTTGCTCCATATCATCATGCTCAGCCTGCAATGCCACCTCTTTGATTGTGAGCAGAGAGCGTTTCAGAAGACAGAGAAGCGGGATGGTGACGTAGTTATGGCTTCATCACCACTCACCATCTTGGTGGACTCCTCAAAGTTTTGTAGGATGGTACATATGTCTGACATCCATGTCCACTCCTGAGGTCTTATGTGTGGAGTCTGAACTGAATACCGACAACCTTGCTGATGATGGTAGTCAACACCTGCCCTTTTCTGCTCACAAATTCTTTCCAACATGTACAGTGTTGAGTTCCAACGCGTGGGGACATCACACACATCAGTGAGCCGGAATCTGCAAACGCTGCTAAAGCACGGCAAGGGCGGCGGAAGCTGGAGCTGACTTTCTAAAATGGGCACACAGGCGGCGTACTTTGACAAGCAGATCCAGCAGCTCTGGGTAGGTTTTGAGAAACCGTTGAACAACGAGGTTAAGCACATGGGCCAGGCATGGTACTTGTGTGAGCTTGCCTCATAGCCGTCACCAGGTTCCGGCCATTGTCACACACGACCATGCCTGTCTGTAGGTTTAGTGGTGGCAATCACACATCTGCCTGCTCTTTTAGAGCGGTCCATAACTCTTCAGCATTGTGCGGTTTGTCAACTAAGCATATCAGCTTCAGTACAGCCTGTTGACGCTTGGCTGCGGCAGTGCTGCAGTGCTTCCAACTTGTGACTGATGTGGTCATTTCAGAGATGGAGACTGGAGAGGAGGAGGAGGGGCAGGAGCGGTAGACTGTGGGGGCAACAATGACCGACGTATGGCCCGCAATCCTCGGCGTTGGGAGGACGTGTTCCATCCCAAGGTCCCTCTGGGTCCCGGTTTCCACTATGTTAACCCAGTGTGCCGTCAGCGAGATGTAGCGTCCCCTCCCACAAGCACTTGTCCATGTGTCTGAGGTTAGGTGGACTTTCCCAGTAACATCATTGCTCAGGACACGGATAATGTTGTGGGACACGTGTAATGTCGTGACGACACACCGGGAGAAATAGTGGCGGCTGGGGACCGAGTATCTTGGTACGGCCGCTGGCATCAGGTTGCAGAAAGCATCTGCATGCACGAGCCTAAAAGGCAACATTTTGAGCGCAAGCAAATGAGAAATGTGTGAATTTATAACTGTGGCTGTGGGGTGTTGGCTGCGTATTTACACTTGCGTTCCAATGACTGGGGTATGGATAACTGAAGGCTGCACTGGGACAAGGAAGTGGACATGCTTGATGATGGTGGTAGTTCAGTGTGGGCAACGAGAGGTGCAGGGCAGGAGGCATCTTCGGATGCAACGAGGACAGGGGATTGGCTTGCATACACAACAGTGGAAGAAGCAGAACTAGGGTATCAGACAGCAAATACAGTGGAATGGATGCCTGAAATGCAACAATTTGTAGCCCACAGATAGAAAAAGCGTCTGACGGAGAAACCATACTGTTCAAAATGTGTCCTGTAATTTTTTACCCCAAAATAGTCTCCAGAACTAGGGTAAGCCCCGGCAAAAAAATAGTAAATCTAGGCCTGAAATGCCACAATTTGTAGCCCACAAATAGATCAGGTGTCTGACAGAGATAGCCATTATGATTAGGTAACCGAGGAGGATGACAGGGGAATAGGCGAGGCAACCAGATAACCAGAGAGGTAGGTAACTTAGCGGATTGCAGACCCCTAAACTGACAACACAACTAGAATTAGCCGTGGGACGTACCTACGATGCCCTAGACACCTTGGCACAGCCAAAGAATTAACTAAGCCTAAAGAGAGAAAGGGGAAAGCTAAACTGCCCCGGAGTAGAACCCCAAAGGAATAGATAAACCCCGAACATATATTGCCGGTGAGACAAGATGAGGCACAAACACAGGCAAAAAATAGAGTAAGCAAATGATGGGGCCCAAACCATCTAGACAGAATAGGACAGGAAATGATACTGTCTGCAATCACGCAAAAAACCCTAAGAAAAACTACAACACGTCTGATATGCAAAAATACTGAGGCCACACGACCTCTTCAACCACTAAATCAGAACTCTGGTGTGACTGGATGCAAACAAAAGATACTGATATAACAGGGGATTAGAAATACTGCAAAGACTGACATAAGCTGAGGCAAATGAAACAGAGTCCAGCACAGGTCCCAGCCTGGAACCAGGCTGGACTCACACCAGCAAGGCAGAAATCAGAGAAAAGCAAAAATGGATCAAATGCAGAAAGATTCAAGCAGACAAATAACTTATCTGAAAGATGCAGGACGAAGCAGGAGGCAAACAGACTTTCAAAAAGCTCAGGAAGAAAACCAAATCATCGGCAAGAGCTGAGGGAAGGTTGCTCACTTAAGTCACTCCAGCCTGTAACACCTGACCTCCAATCATCCTGCTCAGGTGATTGACTTCTGTCAGCCAGACCAGCTCCATTACCAGCAGCAACCACCAGAGGGAGCCCAAACTCAGAACCCAGGTCAAAAGTGTTCACAACAGATAGCCCAGTTTCAAATATCTGCCCTGTATTTTTTTTTTGGCCAGCAAAACTGTGTCAGTAAGTAAGTCCATGTGGCGGACAAAACCCAGTGTTAAATATCTGCTCTGTTTCTAAATATTTTTTTGCCAACAAAATGGTGTCAAAAAATTGTATAAGACACTAAGTTGTACAGTACCACAAAAAATGGCAGATTTTTCTGCGCACTCAGATGTGATGCCTGGGATGGACAAAGTCATTTAAAATTGCTGGATTTTCACGCTGTACTATGAAAAGCATCTGAATGTAGTCTGCAGTGTCAAGAAGCAAATGGAGAAAAAAAAAAAAAAAGGGGGTTCTGGATTCTTTGGAATAAAATAATCAGGATTAAGATGAAAAAAAAATTATTCCTACCACTGATACCTGGAGCTAGGTATATACGGTCAATATATGTAATAGGCAGCAGCAGCAGACTGTTAAGGAATGGACCCTCTTGATGTATGCAATGATATCTATATACCCACATACAGTGTCTGCATGCCTTGCACTGATATGTAACAGCCACGCACACTCCCCTGCCTACCTAGCACTGCAATCTATATACTCCGTAATTAGTCGTTAGAAGGACTGTTGGTTTAGCTGGATTTGAAGATGCTATGATGTTATACTCACACTAACTTATAAACCCCCAACTCTGACCCTATCTCAGCAGCAGCTCTCCCTACACTGATTCCAGAGCTGACTGTGCTGAGCAGGGCAGCGGCAGGTCTCTAATAGACCTGATGTCGCTGTACGGCCAGCCAATCACTGTAATACCATAACAAGGATGGATGCGGCATTAACGTGTGAGGCAGACAATCCCTGCATGTTGATTGGCGTTCTAAGGAGCGCCAAACTTGCAGAGCAGAGACCCCAGCTCTCGCCGAATAATCACGGAAATGCTAGGCGCACGCCCAGTACCGCGAGTACAGCGATACTCGGGCGAGTAACGAGCATTACCGAGCCTGCTCGCTCGTCACTAATCGCACATTGCATTATACAGCATAGATGTTGGGCAAGGCAGTGCAAGGCATGCAGACACAGTTGATGCAGTATTTCAACAGGAAAGAGGCTGTATATGAAGAAAGAAAATCCCTAGATGAGCCCTACACACCAATTTTACACACTAAGGCTGAGTTCACACGTGGCGTTTTTTTCGCGTTTCCGCGGCGGTTTTAACCGCGCGATTTTGCCGCGAAAACTCAAAAAATAAGCATCCCATGCATTCCTATGGGATTCCGCAATGCTGTGCTAATGCTGCGGTTTTTACCGCGGCGGAATCGCTTCGCGGTAAAAACCGCAGCATGCTCATTAATTTGCGGAATCGCGGCGATCCCGCACCCATAGGAATGCATTGTTCCGCTTACTTCCCGCATGTGGCTGTGCACACCATGAGAAAAGTAAGCAGAACAATGGCGGATGGTACCCACGGTCCGGAGGAGAGGAGACTGTCCTCCGGGCTTTGGGTACCATATCCCTGTAAAAAATAGAATTTAAAAATAAAAAATATTGTTATTCTCACCCTCCGGCGTCCCGCGCAGCCTTCCCGCTTCTCTCCACGCTCCCGGTCCCAGTAGTCCTTTGCGAAAATGCCCGCGATGGCGTCCGTTCTCGCGAGATCGCGAAGTCTCGCGGTCATTCGCGCGACGTCATCGCGAATTACCGCGATCCCGCGAGAACGGACGTCATCGCGGGCATTTTCGCAAAGGATTACTGGGAACGGCTGCGCGGGACGTCGGAGGGTGAGAATAACACCATGTTTTATTTTTTTTTACATTTTATCTTTTACTACTGATGCTGCATAGGCGGCCTCAGTAGTAAAAAGTTGGTAACACTCGTCAAACACTATGACAAGTGTGACCAACCTGTCAATCAGTTCTTCCAGCGATGCTACAGATCGCTTGGAAAACGCTAGCATTCTGCAAGCTAAATACGCTTGCAAAATGCTAGTTTTTCCGCGGGAAAATCGCGGGAATTTAAAATGCGATTTTCCCGCGGAATGGAATTCCGGAATTCTCGCGGTAATTTCCGCGAGAGTTCCGGTACGTGTGCACTTAGCCTAACTGTTCTCAAATGCACAGGGGTTTCTTCAACGGTCATGTGAACAATTACGAGTACATTAAAACTTAAAAGTATAGTGACAGAAAAACAGAGATAACTAAAGTATTTGCATCTTACCCAATTCATATGGTGATTTGAACCGTCGCAACTCTCTTTCTGAGTGAGGTGTAAATCTAACTGTTAAGTTGGGCACAGGTGAGTCTGTTACCCATTTTGGGACAAAACTGTCACAAGTGCTGGGTTTGTATTTGGTGCTACTTAAGCTTGCACTTCCGTCATAAGGTAGGTCTTCACTCGGTTTCAATGTCTTGATGTCCTCTACAAGCTGTTTGGGTGAAATCGGCTGCTGAGAGCTAGCAGCAAAAAGTGGTTCATCAGCAGTCTCTATGGCTATTTCTTTGACTATTTCATGTTTTGCCCCAGATATAGTATATTTATCTACAGATGTATCATCCATGCGCAATAAAGATCTGTTTTCAGCCTGAGCACTTGTTTTTTGCTGTTGCTCAGAACCATTTGTCTGTAACACTGCACTGGAATCATCTCCATCATCTTCTTGTAGATACTCTGTTGGAGAAACTGTAGATCGTGGTGAATCATACTCCGCAATGTAAGGCTTTATGTCTATAACTGGTGTCCCTTGTATCATATCAATTCCAGATAAATAGATGGTATCATCTGTGAAAAAGGTCATTGAAATAATTATCAAAAAATACAAACTTGAAAACCCGACAACTGAAGAAATTGGATGTAGACATTCTGCATAAATATACTATTCATGTTATAACATCTAAAATCCTGCCACTTGCCACTATTTTCCCTTAAAAGGGACCTGTCACTACATTAAAGTGACCAGTTTTTACTGTTATTTTATTCCCTCTACTACCACGAGTATTTATTTTTGTTTCTTTTTAACCCCTTAATGACCAGGGGTATTTTTGGTTTTACATTTTCATTTTTCCCTCCCCTTCTTTCCAGAGCCATAACTTTTTTATTTTTCCGTTTATATGGCCATGTGAGGGCTTATTTTTTGCGGGACGAGTTGTACTTTTAAATGACATCATTGGTTTTACCATATCGTGTACTCGAAAACGGGAAAAAAATTCCAAGTGCGGTGAAATTGCAAAAAAAGTGCAATCCCACACTTGTTTTTTGCTTGGCTTTTTTGTTAGGTTTACTAGATGCTAAATCTCACCTGCCATTATGATTCTCCAGGTCAATACGAGTTCATAGACACCAAACATGTCTATGTCCTCTTTTATCTAAGTGGTGAAAAAAAATTCCAAAGTTTGCTAAAAAAAAAAAAAATTGCGCAATTTTCCGAGACCCGTAGCGTCTCCATTTTTCATGATCTGGGGTCGGGTGAGGGCTTATTTTTTCCGTGCCGGACTGACATTTTTAATGATACCACATTTGTGCAGATACGTTCTTTTGATCGCCCGTTATTGCATTTTAATGCAATGTCTTGGTGACCAAAAAAACGTAATTCTGGCGTTTTTGATTTTTTTCTCGCTATGCCGTTTAGCGATCGGGTTAATGCTTTTTTTTATTGATAGATCGGGCGATTCTGAACGCGGCGATACCTAATATGTGTATGTGGGATTTTTTTTTTACTGTTTTATTTTGATTGGGGCGAAAGGGGGGTGATTTGAACTTTTAGGTTTTTTTAATTTTTTTTTATTTTTAAACATTTTTTTTTACTTTTGGCATGCTTCAATAGCCTCCATGGGAGGCTAGAAGCATGCGCAACCCGATCGGCTCTGCTACATATGGGCGATGAGCAGATCGCCCATATGTAGCAGATTTACTGCTGTGCTTTCAGCGCCGACCACCGGGTGGCGCTGAAAGCCATATGCCTGGAACAACCATAGAGGTCTCATAGAGACCTCTGGTTGTCCAGGCAACATGACGCCGACCCCCGATCACGTGACGGGGGTCGGCGGTGACGTCATTTCCGGCCCGGCGGCCGGAAATGCTATTTAAATGCACGCTGTCAGCTTTGACAGCGGCATTTAACTAGTTAATAGGCGCGGGCGGACGGCGATTCCGCTCGCGCCTATTGCGGGCACATGTCAGCTGTTCATAACAGCTGACATGTCCCGGCTTTGATGCGGGCTCACCGCCGACTGTGTCCGTCATTGGACATTAAGGGGTTTAAGGGAATATGTCAGCAGTTTTTCATGCAATCTGAGAGCAGCATAGTGTAGCAGCAGAGAGCCCGATTCCAGTGATGTCATATTTGCTCAGCATCTTGCTGTAGTTTCAATACAATCATTGTTTAATGACCAGGATATTATCACTGCTGGACTAGGTGTCTTGTGCCAGGCAGTCCAGCTAATCTGTGTAATCCCGCCTTCACAACTGACTTGCAGCTTGCTGACAATATTCAACGTACACAAAGGTTGCTAATGAGTGGTGTGTGGGGTCATATACATTACAGGAATCAGGACCTCTGCCACTAAATCAAGCAGCTCTGATTCCATAGCAAACACCTGCTGACAGATTCCCTTTAAATCCACCATACAATTCCAGAGATTTGGCAAATTTTACTTAGTGCTCATTTTTATGGTCCTTAACAAGGAAGCATGGCTCACGCAGTATTAAGACATGCCCACTAAGAATCTGTAAGACATGCTTCATTGGCAAAGACCAAAAAAATCTGAAAAAAATAAAAAAGGCCCACATCTCTGGAATTGTATAGCAAATTTGTAGTTATTTATTTTTTTAAAGGAGGGGATATTTAGGGGTACAGCAGGAACAAATTAAGAGCAAAAACTGGCCACTTTTGACACAGTGAAATGTCAACTGTGAATAAAAATTGAAAGAATAAAAATAGTAAATTAGTATTACCTTCTACCTTATCCAGTTTAGCCAGTGTAAGGCCAATGGCATTGGGCCGATGAGGACTTCTTGTAGAGAATACACCAGTCTTTGCTCCATTAAGTCTCGGGGGCTGGACTTTTGCCTTATAACTTAAATGCCCATTCTTATTAAAAATGAACAAAATCCTAAGAGATTTAAAAAATATAATACGTGATTGTAAGGAAGCAAAAAGCATACAACAGTTTTTTATAGTTGTAGAAATCAGTAGTGAAAACGCTGCTCTAACAAGAAAACAAGACTTTTTTTTCCAATAACTGGGAATCTACTACTAATCTAGCAAAACAAAATGTTTAACCGCTTCCCGACTGTCAACGGTAGATAAACGTCGGCGCTTGCTGGGCTTTGTGCAGCGCCGACGTTTATCTACTGTCGGCGGTTTTGTGCCCCCCGGGACCCCCACATAACTTATAATGCAGGGATCCCGGCTCACAATGCTTGCTGCGGCCCTCGACCTCATCGAGACCTGATTGGTTCAGGTCCTGATGACGTCCGCGTCACAGCAGCCAGTGAGAGAGCTCGCTGGGAAAGCTGCTTCTTTCCCGGCGATCTGACTCATTGTAAAGCGACTTCTCCTCTGATCTCGCACTGACAGGAGATCAGAGGAGAAGCAGCGTTACTGTGTGACTAGATTGCTGCCTGGCACAGCTGATCGCTGCCTGGCACAGCTGTGCCAGGAAGCGCTCGTCACACAGTAACGCTGCTTCTCCTCTGATCTCTTGTCAGTGCGAGATCGGAGGAGAGGTGGCGTTACTATGTGCCAGGCAGCGATCTTGTCACACAGCAACGCTGCTTCTCCTCTGATCAGAGGAGAAGTGGCGTTACTATGAGTCAGATCGCAGGGCAGCAATCTTGTCACAAAAAAAAAAGTAACAAAAAAAAAAGCAGGTACGCAGGTTAGGGCTAGGGTTAGGGTTGAGGATAGGGCTAGGGTTGGGATTAGGGGTGTGTTGAGGTTAGGGTTGGGATTAGGGTTATGGGTGTGTTGGTGTTAGGTTTGTGGTTAGGATTGGGATTAGGGGTGTGTTGGGGTTAGGGTTGGAATTAGAATTGGGGGTTTCCACTGTTTAGGCACATTAGGGGCTCTAACAACTGACGAAAAGCAGTGAAAAAATTCTAATATCGCATGGTAAAGTGCAAAATAGATTTTATTGAAGGGTGAAAAAAGCAAACATGGCTAAAAAGTGACATTGGCAGGAAAAGAAAGGCCGAGTGACAATGGCTGCTCCAAATGAACAATCATGGAAATTACATCAGCATTGTGAAGTGCCTCAAAATCTAGACATAGGTAGTATTCGCCCATGGACGTGACCATGAAGTACAGGGAAAAAAACCCTAAATAAATTAATAACAGGCAAAAGCGTACAAATAGTAATCAGGGGAACACTTACACAATGAAGGAGCAGCAAATGGGACCACAGCCGTACCCCAACGCGCGTTTCGGCAATTGTGCCTTCCTCAGGGGGCATGTGTTAATGCTGAAAAGGGCCCATTATATAGGGGAAGTGAAAATGAAAGTACCAATCACGCCCAGGGTATAGCCCCCCCCCCCCCCATCTCAGCGTAACAGTCACCGCTGGCGCTGACAAATCACAGGAGGGAAGTGAAGATGAGAGCACCAATCACGTCCGACCACTAGACACACCCACCCATCCCAACACGTAAACACCGCCGACGCTGACAAACCACGGGGCCCCGTGTAGTCAAAACGTCAGACGGTGGGCGGGAGGGAGGAGGGGAGATGTCATGTGGTCCATGACGCAATTGGCGCATGCGCAGAGCAAGCGGAAGTAACCGCGGCCATTTTTGAAAGGGGAACACTGTAAGGGCAAAGATAAAATCGGCGCCTGCATACAAAATAAAAAAGTGTGCAAGCAGCCATTACAAAATTGGGAAGAGGAAGAGCAGAGACAAGGTAAATACCATATTAGGTACAGACAAACAGAAACAAAAACAAAAAACAAAATAAACAGTAAATAATTGATATATATATATCTCAGTTATGTAATCCATATAGGTGAACAGCTGATATATATAAAAGTGATAACAATAACAGTGCAAAGCGGTGACTGTTACACTGAGATGGGTGGGTGTGTCTATACCCTGGGCGTGATTGGTACTTTCATTTTCACTTCTCCTATATAATGGGCCCTTTTCAGCATTAACACATGCCCCCTGAGGAAGGCACAATTGCCGAAACGCGCGTTGGGGTACGGCTGTGGTTCCATTTGCTGCTCCTTCATTGTGTAAGTGTTCCCCTGATTACTATTTGTACGCTTTTGCCAGTTATTAATTTATTTAGGGTTTTTTTCCCTGTACTTCATGGTCACGTCCATGGGCGAATACTACCTATGTCTAGATTTTGAGGCACTTCACAATGCTGATGTAATTTCCATGATTGTTCATTTGGAGCAGCCATTGTCACCCGGCCTTTCTTTTCCTGCCAATGTCACTTTTTAGCCATGTTTGCTTTTTTCACCCTTCAATAAAATCTATTTTGCACTTTACCATGCGATATTAGAATTTTTTCACTGCTTTTCGTCAGTTGTTATATTTAATATGCAGTGTGTTCTGCACTGTCCATTCATGTGCTGGAATCTTGGTTGTGATTACCAACACATCTAGATCATTATGTTTTTGATAATCCACTCCAGCACATTTTGCTGTCTTTTGCTTTTACATTAGGGGCTCTGCAAATGCAACATGACGCCCGCAGACCATTTAATCAAAGTCTGCATTCCAGAACGTCACTACTTCCCTTCCGAGCCCCACCGTGTGCCCAAACAGTAGTTTTCTCCCACATATGGGGTACCAGCATAATCAGGACAAATTGGAAAACAACTCTTAGGGTCCAATTTCTCCTGTTACCCTTGTGAACATAAAAAATTGGGGGCTAAAAGATCATTTTTGTGGGAAAAAAATGATTTTTTATTTTCATGGCTCTATGTTATAAACTTCTGTGAAGCACTTGAGGGTTCAAAGTGCTCACCACACATCTAGTTAAGTTCCTTAAGGGGTCTACTTTCCAAAATGGGGTCACTTGTGGGGGGTTTCCACTGTTTAGGTACATCAGGGGCTCTCCAAATGCGACATGGCGTCCAATCTCAATTCCAGCCAATTCTGCATTGAAAAAGTCAAACGGCACTCCTTGCTTTCTGAGCTCTGCCGTGTGCCCAAATAGTGGTTCAGCCCCACATACGGGGTATCGGCGTATTCGGGAGAAATTGCACAAAAAATTTTGTGGTTCATTTTCTCTTTTTACCTTGTGAAAATAAAAAAAAATGGTTCTGAAGTAAAATGTTTGTGAAAAAAAGCTAAATGTTTATTTTTTCCTTCCACATTCCATTCATTCATGTGAAGCACCTGAAGGGTTAATAAACTTCTTGAATGTGGTTTTGAGTATATTGAGGGGCGCAGTTTTTATAATAGTGTCACTTTTGGGTATTTTCTGTCATATTGACCCCCCCAAACTCACTTCAAATGTGAGATGGTCCCTAAAAAAATGATTTTGTAAATTTTGCTGTAAAAATGAGAAATCGCTGGTCAAATTTTAACCCTTATAAGTTCCTAACAAAAAAAAAAAATATGTTTCCAAAATTGTGCAGTTGTAAAGTAGACATGTGGGAAATGTTATTTATTAACTATTTTGTGTGATATGACTCTCTTATTTAAGGGCATAAAAATTAAAAGTTTGAAAATTGCAAAATTTTCCAAATTTTTCGCCAAATTTCGATTTTTTTAACAAATAAGCGCAAGTCATATCTAAGAAATTTTACCACTATGATGAAGTACAATATGTCACGAGAAAACAATGTCAGAATCAGCAGGATCCGTTGAAGCGTTCTAGAGTTATCACCTCAAAGTGACACTGGTCAGAATTGAAAAAACTGGCCCGGTCACAAAGGCAAAAACAGGCTCTGGCGTGAAAGGGTTAAATGCAAAAAATATTCAATAGATATTTTATTGTGTATTTACCCCTTCATGACCTTGAATGTTTAGGTACGTCCAAGGTTGTGTCCCTGCCTTTGATGCGGGATTCAACGCTGAGCCCGCATCTTTCCCCATACATGACAGCTGATCTAATCAGCTGTCATGTGCCTCTAAGGCTGGAGTCACACACAATGTATAAAAAAAAAAAATCTGTCCCATTTTAACGGTACGAAATCGCACAAAGAATTCTTGTTCAGGGATCCGTCTGTCATCCCATTTTCCGGCGATGAACCGATTTTATTCGCATCTAAGTATCAAATTGACATCCAATGCCAATGCCTGATGCTCTTTCCTGTTGACCTGGAGAAGTCTTGCGATTTAATCGCAAGTCACACGTGTGGTGCATTTTCAATGCGATTTTTAATCGCATCCATAGACTTGCATTGTCGAATCCGATCCGAAAATCGGTGACAATCGCAGCATGCTGCGATTGTCTCGGTCCGAGGAACGGATCCGATAAAAAAACGCATGATGGAAGCAGCACCATAGAATAACATTGGGACGAATGCAATGCGATTTTTTATCGCATTGCATTCGTCCGATTTAATTGCTAGTGTGACTCCGGCCTAACAGTCATGGATGGATCCGAGATTCACCCCCAGCTGTTAACCTGTTAAATTCTGCTGTCAATCACAAACAACGGCATTTCACACATGCTGGCCAAAAGCGCGTCACAAGTCCAGCCCATCGGCGCCCCTGTCACGTGATTGCTCGTGGGTGGCATTCATAGGAGAATCATGATTTTTTTTCTATGTTTCAAATCACAAAAACACCAAAGGGTCGGTGAAAAAAAATAAATATATGACAGTCTTTGATTCCCTCCACACAGGACTAAATCTGTCACGAGGATTTATGACTTAAGGGGGTTTTACACATAGCGATATCGCTAGCAATATCGCTAAAACGTCATGTGTGATACTTACCTCCGACCGGCTCCCCCGCTGTCCATCGCTGATCGGGCGGCTCCATTTCTCGTGGTCTGCTTCCTGCTGTGTGAGACGAGCGACGCGTGGAGGCGGGCGGGAGGACATCAGGATCGCTGTGTGTGAAAGGTGAGTATCGTTCGCTGCGTCGCTGCTGCATCGCTGTGAGATCTTTCTGTGTGAAAGCTCACTAGCGATCATTTAGCGATGCACCAGCGATCCTGACAGGGTCGTATCGCTGGTCGGATCGCTGGTGCATCGCTAAATGTAAAAGGGCCTTTACTACCAAATCTGGGAAATCTGCTCCAGAGACAGTGAGGGCACCAGGCCTCTGATCTGACATGGATATTGGGACAATAAAGGGGGTTTTACACTAAGCGATATCGCTAGCAATATCGCTAAAACGTCACCGGTTTTGTGCCGTTATAGCGATATTGCTAGCGATATCGCTATGTGTGATACTTACCAACGACCGGCTCCCCCGCTGTCCATCGCTGAACGAGCGAGAATGTCCGGCTCCATTTCTCGTCGTCAGCTTCCTGCTGGGGCTTCCTGCTGTGACGACGAGCGACGTGTGGAGGCAGGCGGGAGGACGTCAGGATCGCTGTGTGTGAAAGGTGAGTATCGTGCGCTGCGTCGTGAGATCTTTCTGTGTGAAAGCTCACTAGCGATCATTTAGCGATGCACCAGCGATCCTGACCAGGTCGGATAGCTCGTCGGATCGCTGGTGCATCGCTAAATGTAAAAGGACCTTAAAACTTTCACACCACTTATCTAAGCTAATGAAGGAGTCACTCTCTGAGCTCAGTGTGTATGTTTTTAAATGTCCATTCATTATGCCATGTCTCTGCTCTTTTCTTATGTAGATTTGTGTTTCTTCAGATACTTGGTTATACCATATTTGATGAAAAGACCTAAGAAGTCTCGAAAGCTTGCTTTATAACATCACTTATTTTATTTTTGTTAGCCATTAAAAGGTATCATAACTACAAGATTGTTATTTTGTTTCTTCTACGGAGATTTTTTTTTTTTATTAACAAAGATAAATACATAATAAGGCCGGTTTCACATTAGCGCTTTTTCAGCGCACGCACGGCCGGGGGTAGCTCCGCCCCCGAGCCGGCTCTCTGCCCGGCGTGCCCGCCCCTTGCTTGTAGCGCCGCCTACTAGCGGACAGCGGCGCCTGCGATCGGCGCACCCTATCTTTAGCATAGGGTGCGCAGATCGTGCGCAGGCCGTGCACTAGTTGCGCTTTGACCTGCGCTGCGCACTTTTGACGGTGCGCCGTGCGCGCCAAAATCCGAAAAGTTTGATTTTGGCGCGCACGGCGCACCGTCAAAAGTGCGCAGCGCAGGTCAAAGCGCAACTAGCGCACGGCCTGCGCACGATCTGCGCACCCTATGCTAAAGATAGGGTGCGCCGATCGCAGGCGCCGCTGTCCGCTAGTAGGCGGCGCTACAAGCAAGGGGCGGGCACGCCGGGCAGAGAGCCGGCTCGGGGGCGGAGCTACCCCCGGCCGTGCGTGCGCTGAAAAAGCGCTAATGTGAAACCGGCCTAAGTAAAAGTCTAACCACTAGGGGTCACATTATCCATTATAATAGGAGTCCTGAGAACTATTTGCATGCATATGAATGGAGCAGTGATCATGTACAAACCCTACAGATCAATTCAATGACTATGAGAATGACAGAGATAAACAAGTACAGAATTCTGCTAATTCCATTAGTTACAGGGACACTGAATGGTGCGATACTGCACTTGTGTTACCACCAATATTTTCACACATCTCTGGAATAAGGGCCTTACTGTCTATAGAGTTCTGCCAGGTGACTGGATCGGATAAATGTCAAGAAAAGAGCTTCTGCATTCCAGTAATAACTCACCATACATGGGAAAACTGTTGCAGACCCATAAGTGAATGCTCAGGGTTATTGAAAACCTTTTTGCTAATTCTTAAGGAGCCACGAGATAAACTGCAAATAGATGGCTGCCTTGGAGTACCATTTTTCCCAGTAAAGCAGGATTCAATGTATCCAATCGGTTGAGTTAACACATTTCCTGTTAAAATGAAACAAAAGGATGAGTATAGTTTTCTTCACACTAGAAATCAAGTTGTTGATGGTCATGGTAGAAATTCAGAGAAGTCAAAGAAGAAACAAACATTACAGAATGATTACAGGTCAGACTATTTATTTAAAGGGGTAGTATTCCCATCTTAAACAGATATAGCTAATCTGTGGGAATGACCATAAATGTACTGTGTAGTAGGTGCGAATCCCACTAATGAGAAATGGAACACGCATCTAACTCAAGTATTTTGTCTGAAATTTAACTTTGAATCTAGAACTATATTTCACGCTAGAAGGTAAATCTATGTCTGATTTGCGTATTACAAACCCGACATATATTTTAATGCAAAATCTGAGGCCAAAATCACTGAGATTTTAGCCTGTAGATGTGCAGTGTGAAATGACATGGATCCACATGGGCATTAGCCCCATTAAAGGGAACCTGTCACCATTTTTTTCCAATATAACCTATGGCCAACACCTTTCATTCCCATGTAACATCATTCTATAATGCTGTCCATATGACTCCAATTCATGTTTTATTTTACAATCTACCTATGTACGGCTAGTTTCACATTAGCGCTTTTGAGCGCAGCGACGGCCTGCGCATGGCCGCCGCTAAGCCCCGCCCCCTGCCGCGCCTCCGCCGGTAGCTCTGCCTACCGGCGCATGACGCTGCATGCGTCCCCTATCTTTATCACTGGGGGCGCAGGCCGTGCACAGTATGCGTTTGGCGACGCATGCGTCCTTTTGATGGTGCGCCGACCTGCGCCAAGCGCAACCTGCTGCAGTTTGGTTGCGCTCGGCGCACCGTCAAAAAGGCGCATTCGCCGCCAAACGCATACTGCACACGGCCTGCGCCCCCAGTGATAAAGATAGGAGACGCAGGACGCATGCAGCGTCATGCGCCGGTAGGCAGAGCTACCGGCGGAGGCGCGACAGGGGGCGGGGCTTAGCGGCGGCCGTCGCTGCGCTCAAAAGTGCTAATGTGAAACTAGCTTAATTGGGATGTCTTGTAGACTCCTCTCCATTACTAACCGGTGGGCTTGATATCAATGGCCATAAAACAGCTGACATCAACCCCACAAATATTTACCCACTTGCCCTTGCACCAGGGCAAGTGGGAAGAGGCAAGCAAAGCGTCATTTGATCTGATCTATCTGTCTTTTCTGGGGTGCCTGCGGGTTGCTATTTTTAGTTTGGGGGGCCAACATCCATGGCCCCTTACCAATCTGAGAATACCAGCCCCCAGATGTCTGCTTTAGCTTGGCTGGTTGTCAAAAATGAGGGGGGGGCGCCGTTTTTAAATTATTTATTTAACTAATTTAAAAAAAAAAATTAAGCATGGGACCCATCTATTCTTGATAACCAGTCATAATAAAACTGACAGCTGAGGGTTGCAGCCCGCAGTTGTCGGTTTTGCCTGCACCGATTATCAAAAATAGGAGAGGTCTCACGCCATTTTTTATTATTATTTATAGCAGTGGCATCGGCTGATGAATACTCCAATCAGTTGCACCTGCTCACGCTATTATCAGCGACAGCAGGCATACGCTGATGAGAGTAGTACTCTCTCATCAGCTGATGCCTGTGACCAGCAGTAGCCTTTTTACCACTGGTCACAGCTGATGGCTCAGATGACAGTGTGGGAACCGTAGCTTTCTGACCAGAGGTAAAGCTTTTGGTACAATTTTGACGTTGTGTATTTTTGCTGCGTCAAAAATGCAGCGTATTACAGTTCCATCAAAGTGGATGGGATTTACAGAATTCTCATGACCACGGTGCTGTTATTTCACTCTGAGTAAACTGACCTGTGGTGCGTTTCCAGTCTGCAGCACATCAATCTCGCTTTGCGGATACAGAGTTTTCTAAGTGGAATTTCTCTATAGACTTGTGGGTCTCATAAATGTGGAAAATCCACAGGTAAAAAATGCATATGCATTTTCAGTTCGTTTCCGAAGCAAAACACATGTGATCTGCACCTGGGTTATGCTTTGCTGCCACCGCCTTACCCTATACCTGGGTTATGCTTTGCTGCCAATGCTTTACCCCATACCTTGGTTATGCTTTGCTGCCAATGCCTTACCCTTACCATGAGGATTGTACAGGAGAGCCTCTGATCGGCATGGTTGTGACGTGTCACTTTCCACAACATCCCTTATACTTTGAATGGTATAAGTTGAACAGAGCATGTCAGATATGACCTTGGTCAGATGTGACATCATTTGAAGTGACATCTTTAAAGTGATACATGAGAAATATACCACAAATAGTCCAGAAATCGGTCAGACGGTAAGACTAACCACAGCTTTACTTTACTTGTTTTTTTACCCTGCTCTTTAACCATGCTCACATTTGCCATCACCGTTTTTGCTCCACTAATCTTCACTCTCCTTCGCTATCCCCAAACCCCTGCACCCTCAAACCAAATAATAATCTCCCCCTCTCTCTTACCCCCCCACCTCGCTTTATCTGCAGACATACTCCTTAACCTCAGACCTCTCCTACTAAAATACAAGACGATCTTTCTCCTTCACCGACCTGCTTTCCCTTTCTCTGCTTCTTCTCACTGCTGGTGACATATCCCCCAATCCTGACCCCCCTGCCTCATACATCCCACTAATCCTCACCTCTATCTTTCTCACACTAAGATCAACTACCGCAATCCCTCACACTTAAAACCTGTGCCACTGACCCACTCCCTCCCGCACCCTCTTTCTGGAGCACTTTGGAATGCTCGCTCCATCTGCAACAAGCTCCACGTGATCCACAACCTCTTTACCTCCCGCAACCTTTCCTTCCTGGCCCTCACTGAGACCTGGCTGACACCCCCTGACACAGCCTCCCCGGCCGCACTGAGCTATGGCGGCCTCCACTTTACCCACACTCCTCACCCTGGCAAGACAAGGTGGAGTGGGTTTCCTCCTTTCAAAAAACTGCTCCTTCAACCCTATCCAACTCCCACCCTCCCTTATCCTCCCTTCTCTCGAGGTTCACTCTGTCCGTATTTACTCTCCCTCTAATCTCCAAATGGCTGTTATATACCGACCACCGGGCTCAGCCACTGCCTTTATCGACCAATTCTCCACCTGGCTCCTCCACTTTCTCTGCTGACATCCCCACCATCATCATGGGGGACTTCAACATCCCCATTGACACCCACCAGCCTCCAAACTCCTGTCACTTACCTCATCCTTTGGACTTACTCAGTGGTCCTCCACAGCCACCCACACAGATGGACATTCATTAGACCTCATCTTCACCCGCCTCTGTTCCCTATCTAATCTCTCACCCTCTCCCTTCCCCCTGTCTGACCACCATCTACTCAACCTTCTCATCCTTGTCCTTCTCACCTGCCCCCCAAGTCCAGCCACTAGCACAACCTCGCAGAAACCTCGCACACCTACACATCCACAGACTCTCAGACTCTCTTCTACCTGTCCTCCATATCTTCACTCCACAACATGGACAGTGCCACCGCTTTCTACAACGCCACTCACATCAGCCATAGACTCAGTCGCTCCTCTCATGCATGGTAAAGTGTGACAAACCAATAGGCAACCCTGGCACAACAACCTCACCAAAAAACTTCGACAAGAATCCAGGGTCGTGGAGCGGCGTTGGAAGAAAACACGCCTGCCAGACAACTTCACTGCTTTCAAACAAGCTACACTTGCCTTTAAATCAGCCCTCACCTCTGCTAAACAGACCTATTTCACAAACCTTGTATCTTCAGTATCCCACAACCCAAAACAACTGTTCAGCACATTCAACTCTCTCCTCTGCCCACCACCTCCAACTTCCCTCATCTCTGCTGAGGACTTTGCCACCTACTTCAAAAACAAGATTGACCAAACAAGGCAAACCTTTACAGTTCCACCACCCCAACTGCTCTACATACCAGACCTCTGCCCTTCCCTAATAACCTCTCTTTCCAACATCACTGAAGGAGAGCTTACTCATCTCCTTTCCAAATCACGCCTCACCACCTGTGCACTTGACCCCATCCCTTCCCACCTGCTCCCCAACCTCACTATCATAATCATTAAAGCCCTAACCCATCTCTTCAACCTATCCCTAACTTCTTGTACCTTCCCCTCTGCCTTCAAACATGCCACCATAACACCCATCCTCAAAAAATCAAACCTTGACCCAACTGCTTTGCCCAGCTATCGCCCCATATCACTGCTCCCGTTTGCTTCAAACTCCTTGAACAGCATGTCCATACGCAACTTTCCTCCCACCTCTCATCTAACTCCCTCCTTGACATCCTGCAGTCTGGCTTCCGCCCCCACCACTCCATTGAAACTGCCCTGACCAAAATTACTAATGACTTACTCACAGCCAAAGCTAACTGACAGTTCTCCATCCTCCTCCTTCTTGACCTGTCCAATGCCTTTGACACAGTTGACCACTGCCTACTGCTACAGATTCTTTCTTCCCTTGGCATCAAAGACCTTGCCCTGTCCTGGATTTCCTCATACCTTTCTGACCGCACATTCAGCGTTTCCCACTCCCACACTACCTCCTCATCCCGCCCCCTCTCTGTTGGAGTCCCCCAAGGTTCTGTCCTGGGGCCCCTACTTTTTTCCATCTATACTCTTGGCCTAGGACAACTCATGAAGTCCCATGGCTCTCAGTACCACCTGTATGCAGATGACACTCAGATCTACCTCTCTGGCCCACGTGTCACCTCTCTGCTGTCCAGAATCCCAGAGTGTCTATCAGCCATATCCTCCCTTTTCACCTCTCGCTTCCTAAAACTCAACGTAGACAAAACTGAACTCATTATCTTTCCTCCATCTCATGTATTTTCCATACCTGATCTATTATGGTAAACGGCATCACGCTCTCTCCCGCACCTGAAATCCGCTGCTTCGGAGTAACTCTCGACTCTGCCCTGTCCTTCAAACCACACGTCCAATCTCTGGCCACCTCCTGTCGCCTCCAACTCAAAAATATTTCCAGAATCCATCCCTTCCTCAGTCCTCAATCTACTAAAACGCTTACACATGCCCTCATCATCTCCCGCCTTGACTACTGCAACACTCTCCTCTGTGGCCTCCCTGCTAACTCTCTTGCACCACTCCAGTCTGTCCTCAATTCTGCTGCCCGACTAATCCACCTCTCTCCTCGCTACTCCCCTGTCTCCCCCTCTGCAAATCCCTCCATTGGCTCCCAATTCCCCAACGAATCCAGTTCAAACTACTAACACTGACCTACAAAGCCATCCACAACCTTTCCCCTCCCTATATCTCTGAACTAATCTCCCAATATCTTCCCTCACGTAATCTTCGATCCTCCCAAGACCTCCTACTCTCCTCCACACTTATTCGTTCCTCACACAACTGCCTCCAAGATTTCTCCCGAATATCCCCTATCCTCTGGAATGCCATGCCTCAACACGTCCGATTATCCACCACTCTTGGATCCTTCAAACGGAACCTGAAAACCAATCTTTTCTGGAAAGTTTACAGCCTGCAATAACCATTCTGCCGCCTCACCACCGCCTGAGCTGCCGCCTCATCACCACCAGAGCTGCTGCACCCCCGACCTTCTGCCTCTTCCCCACTATCCCGTAGAATGTAAAAGGCCTGTCACACTAAGCGATATCGCTATCAATATCGCTATAACGTCACTGTTTTTTGTGACGTTATAGCGATATTGCTAGCGACATCGCTACTTACCTCCGACCGCTCCCCCGCTGGTTATCGCTGATCGTGCGAGAACGTCCTGGACCGTTTCTCATCATCAGCTTCCTGCTGGGGCTTCCTGCTGTGGAGACGAGCGACGTGTGGACTCGGGCGGGAGGACGTCAGGATCGCCTCGTCTGACAGGTAAGTAGTGACCCCCGTCCCCTGTAATGTCGCTGGTGAGATTTGCCAAATGTGGCAGCGCACTAGCGACCACTTAGCGATGCACCAGCAATCCTGACCGCGTCATATCGCTGGTCGGGATCGCTGGTGCATCGCAAAGTGTGACAGTACCTTAAGTCCGCAAGGACAGGGTCCCCTCCCCTGTGTACCAGTCAGTCATTGTAAATTTGTTTACTGTTAACGATATCTATAACTTTGTTTGTAACCCCCTACTCATGTACAGCACCATGGAATTAATGGCGCCATATAAATAAATAATAAGAAAAAAATAATAATAATAAGTAACGCGGAGCTCCTCTCCCCTTTGCTTCATATAATATTGTCATTTCTATCTCCTTCTCCTTTCTTCTTACCTCCTGATATGAAGGAATGAAAAAAATATATAAAATTCAGATATAAAATTCAAATAACCCCTTTTTTCCCCCTTTAAAAACAAGGACATAAACCGCTATAAAACCGCTATAAATAAGCTTCCCAGTCATTTCTATGCATTTTGCACTTTTTGTGCACATTGATGTTTCTTACTGCGAAAAAAAACGCATCGCGGTAAAAAAACGCAGCATGCACATTAATTTTGCGGATTTTTCCGCGGTTTTGGCTTCTTCCATGCGGTTTGAAACCGCTGCGGAAAAAAAAACACATCAAAAACTTATCAAAACGCAAAAACCGCCGCGGAAAAATAGGTGCGGTTTCTGGGAAGGGATTCAGGTTTTTGAGCAGAAATTTTCTGCAACGTGCGCACTTAGCCTTACACAAACTCTGAAATGGTATCTGTGAGAACGTCAGCTCGCCACACCATCGTGTTCACGGCTCACAATGAACGCCGTAAAAACAAAAACCCCAAAAAGAATGGTGGAATTACATATTTTTCACCATTTTATAGTAATTGGGATTTTTTTCCCGCTTTTTTTTCATGGTAAAATGGAAAGTATATCTTTCAAAAACTAAACAAGCCCTCACACGGCTACGTGGACGGAAAAATAGAAAGTTACGTCTCTTGGAAGGAGGGCAGGAAAAACTAAAGTGCAAAAAAAAATTAAATTGCCCAGTCCTAAAGGGGTTAGTAAGGTTGTTGTCGCCTTCTGTTCAGACACGAAGCAGCGGACAGCCACTCTCCCGCCTATTTCAATGGCGGCACATGTATACAAGTAATGGAGATGTAGAAGTCAGCACAACAAAACGCACTTGTGTGTGGAAACAAGAACAGTTCCTAGGTGGGAAAATGAGGTCATTGCTGGCATATAGCGCATCTACATGACAGCCGCCCACACTAAACATGGCTGCGGCTGGGCGTCAATCACGTGTTATGGAAGTCACCCTCCGATTGGTTACCTGTCTCGAGTGAAGAAATCCCGGACTCTGTACCATTCCTGTGCACAGTTTTCGCGCATTTTGTAGTATCCATATTTCCGGCGCTGCCGTTACGGTGCCTCAGGATGGAGGTGCTTCGGTATGGCGTCTGTGCAGGGTTACGTCGTGCCCGGAGCCCAGCGTGTGCTACAAGCAGAGCCACGTGACGCGTCAGTCGTCCCGCCCTGCAGCGAGTCACCGAGTGCTGACGTTCATTTCTCTGCAGCTGTGGCCATGGCAGCCTGCGCGGGGAACGCACACGTCCGCATGGCCCTGTCACAGATGACAAAGGTGTCCCCAGAACATTTCCTGTCACAACTCCCCATACTTCTAATGCAGCAGTTACTGGTGTTCTCAAGCCAGTGTCCTTGAAAAGCCAGGGGGTTCCTGGCTTACCAAAAAGTTCTTAGGCATGGGTTGTCATAAAATAACTGACATTCACTTCCTGTCTTCCCTGTGGACCCCCAAAGACCCCCCCAGGAAGCCATGACATGTCCTCAGACTGCTGAATCCTGTGATTGGCAGTTAGGCAACTGGAACCGCGCATCATTTCTCATGACGTGCTGTTCCACTCACCTGACCGCCGCAGCCAGTCACTGGCTTAACGACCAGGGGTATTTTTGGTTTTGCATTTTCGTTTTTCCCGCCCCTTCTCCCCACAGCCATAACTTTGTTTTTCCGTCAATATGGCCATGTGAGGGCTTGTTTTTTGCTGAACAAGTTGTACTTTAGAATGACACCATTGGTTTTACCATGTCGTGAACTCGAAAACGGGAAAAAATTCCAAGTGCGGTGAAATTGCAAAAACAAAGTGCAGTCCCACACTTGTTTTTGTTTTGCTTTTTTTAACTAGGTTCGCTAGATGCTAAAACTGACCTGTCATTATGATTTTCCAGGTTATTACAAGTTCATAGACACCAAACGTGTAGGCTCTTTTGTGGTAAAAAAATTCAAACTTTGTTAAAAAATAAATTGCGCCATTTTCCGATACCCGTAGTGTCTCCATTTTTCGTGATCTGGGGTTGGGTGAGGGCTTATTTTTTGCGTGTCGAGCTGACGTTTTTAATGATAGCACTTTTGTGCAGATACATTCTTTTGATTGCCCGTTATTGCATTTGAATGCAATGTCACAGCCACCGAAAAACCGTAATTCAGGCGTTTTGACTTTTCTCGCTACGCCGTTTAACGATCAGTTTAATCCTTTTTTTTATTGATTGATCGGGCGATTATGAACGCGGAGTTACCAAATATGTGTATGTTTGATTTTTTTTTTTATTGCGAAAGAGGGGTGAATTGAACTTTTATATTTTTAAAAACATTATTCTTTATCGCTTCATTGGGGGACACAGGTAACCATGAGTGTATGTTGTTGCTAGGAGACTGACACTAGGCAAAAAAGGATACTAGCTCCTCCTCAGCAGTATATACCCACTGAGAGGCACAAAGTACCTCAGTTAGAGTTAAAGCAGTAGGAGAAGCAACCAAAACTCAACATATGTACCAACCCAACAACAAGGGCACACAGGCCTAAAAGCAGTACAAACAACTAGAGGGGTGCTGTGTCCCCCCAATGAAGGCTCCAAGAAAGAGATTTTATGGTGAGTACCAAAAATCCTTTCTTTATCGCTCCACTGGGGTACACAGGTAACCATGGGACGTCCCAAAGCAGTCCAAAGGGTGGGAACATAAAGAAAGTAAAGAAAATGGACTTAGGTCAGCCAGTGCGTAACCGCCACCTGCAGCACCTTCCTACCCAGGCCTGCATACTACTGGGGAGGAGCTATTTTCCTTTTTTGCTTAGTGTCAGCCTCCTAGCGACAACAGCATACACCCATGGTTACCTGTGTCCCCCAATGAAACAATAAAGAAAAATGTTTTTAAAATATAAAAAAAATCAAATTACCCCTCTTTCGCCCCAATCAAAATAAAACAAATAAAGAAAAAAAATCAAACATACACATATTTGGTATCTCCGTGTTCAGAATCGCCCGATCTATCAATAAAAAAAGGATTAACCTGATCGTTAAACGGCGTAGCGAGAAAAAAAGTCAAAATGCCAGAAGTTTTTTTAGTCGCTGCGACATTAACCCCTTCACCCCCAAGGGTGGTTTGCACGTTCATGACCGGGCCAATTTTTACAATTCTGACCACTGTACCTTTATGAGGTCATAACTCTGGAACGCTTCCATGGATCCCGGTGATTCTGACATTGTTTTCTCGTGACATATTGTACTTCATGTTAGTGGTAAAATTTCATTCAAATAACTTGCGTTTATTTGTGAAAAAAACGGAAATTTGGCAAAAATTTTGAAAATTTTGCAATTTTCCAACTTTTAATTTTTATGCCCTTAAATCACAGAGATACGGCACACAAAAAACTTGATAACTAACATTTCCCACATGTTTACTTTACATCAGCACAATTTTGGAACCAAAATTTTTTTTTGTTAGGAAGTTATAAGGGTTAAAATTTGACCAGCGATTTCTCATTTTTACAACACCATTTTATTTTTAGGACCACATCACATTTGAAGCCACTTTGAGGGGTCTATATGATAGAAAATACCCAAAAGTGACACCATTCTAAAAACTGCACCCCTTAAGGTGCTCAAAACCACATTCAAGAAGTTTATTAACCCTTTAGGTGTGTCACAGGAATTTTTTTGAATATTTAAAAAAAAATGAACATCTAACACTTTTTCACAAAAAAAATACTTCAGGTTCAATTTTTTTTATTTTACCAAGGGTAACAGGAGAAATTGGACTGCCAAAGTTATTGTGCAATTTGTCCTGAGTACGCTGATACCTGATTTGTGGGGGGGAACGACTGTTTCGGCGCATGGCAGAGCTCAGAATGGAAGGAGCGCCGTTTGACTTTTTCAATGCAAAATTGTCTGGAATTCAGATCGGACGCCATGTCACGTTTGGAGAGTCCCTGATGTACCTAAACAGTGGAAACCCCCTACAAGTGACCCCATTTTGGAAACTAGACCCCCCCAAGGAACTTATCTAGATATGTGGTGAGAACTTTGAACCCACAAGGGCTTTACAGAAGTTTATAACGTACACAAAAATGATCTTTTCATCCCAATTTTTATTTTCCCAAGGGTAATAGGACCCTAAAAGTTATTGTGCAATTTGTCCTGAGTATGCTGATACCCCACATGTGGGGGTAAACCACTATTTGGGCGCATGGCAGAGCTCGGAAGGGAAGCAGCGCCATTTGACGTTTTTGGCTGGAATTGAGATCGGACACCATGTCGCGATTGGAAAACCCCTGATGTACCTAAACTGTGGAAACCCCCCACAAATGAGACCATTTTGGAAACTAGACCCCCTAAGGAACTTATCTAGATGTGTGGTGAGAACTTTGAACCCCCAAGGGCTTCACAGAAGTTTATAACATAAAGCCGTACAATTAAAAAATCATATTTTTTCCACAAAAATGATCTTTTCACCCTCAATTCTTATTTTTCCAAGGGTAACAGCACCCTAAAAGTTATTGTGCAATTTGTCCTGAGTACGCTGATACCCCACATGTGGGGGTAAACCACTATTTGGGCGCATGGCAGAGCTCGGAAGGGAAGCAGCGCCATTTGACGTTTTTGGCTGGAATTGAGATCGGACACCATGTCGCGATTGGAAAACCCCTGATGTACCTAAACAGTGGAAAACCCCCACAAATGACACCATTTTGGAAACTAGACCCCCTAAGGAACTTATCTAGATGTGTGGTGAGAACTTTGAACCCCCAAGGGCTTCACAGAAGTTTATAACATAAAGCCGTACAATTAAAAAATATTTTTTCCACAAAAATGATCTTTTCACCCTCAATTCTTATTTTTCCAAGGGTAACAGCACCCTAAAAGTTATTGTGCAATTTGTCCTGAGTACGCTGATACCCCACATGTGGGGGTAAACCACTATTTGGGCGCATGGCAGAGCTCGGAAGGGAAGCAGCGCCATTTGACGTTTTTGGCTGGAATTGAGATCGGACACCATGTCGCGATTGGAAAACCCCTGATGTACCTAAACAGTGGAAACCCCCCACAAATGACACCATTTTGGAAACTAGACCCCCTAAGGAACTTATCTAGATGTGTGGTGAGAACTTTGAACCCCCAAGGGCTTCACAGAAGTTTATAACATAAAGCCGTACAATTAAAAAATCATATTTTTTCCACAAAAATGATCTTTTCACCCTCAATTCTTATTTTTCCAAGGGTAACAGCACCCTAAAAGTTATTGTGCAATTTGTCCTGAGTACGCTGATACCGCACATGTGGGGGTAAACCACTATTTGGGCGCATGGCAGAGCTCGGAAGGGAAGCAGCGCCATTTGACGTTTTTGGCTGGAATTGAGATCGAACACCATGTCGCGATTGGAAAACCCCTGATGTACCTAAACAGTGGAAACCCCCCACAAATGACACCATTTTGTAAACTAGACCCCCCAAGGAACTTATCTAGATGTGTGGTGAGCACTTTGAACCCCCCAGTGCTTCACAGAAGTTTATAACGCCCGAGCGTGAAAATAAAAAATTCG
Source organism: Dendrobates tinctorius (assembly GCF_039654945.1). Lineage (NCBI taxonomy): Eukaryota > Metazoa > Chordata > Amphibia > Anura > Dendrobatidae > Dendrobates > Dendrobates tinctorius. Next base: position 23,552,704 of record NW_027361827.1, on the reverse strand, counting down.
TATTTTTTCCACAAACATGATCTTTTAGTCACCACTTTTTTTATTTTCCCAAGGGTAACAGGAGAAATTGGACCCCAAAAGTTGTTGTCCAATTTGTCCTGAGTAGGCTGATACCCCATATGTGGGAGAAAACTACTGTATGGGCACACGTCGGGGATCGGAAGGGAAGTAGTGACGTTTTGGAATGCAGACATTGATGGAATGGTCTGCGGGTGTCATGTTGCATTTGGAGAGCCCCTAATGTACCTAAACAGTGGAAACCCCCCACAAATGACCCCATTTTGAAAACTAGACCCCCTAAGGAACTTATCTAGATGTGAGGTGAGCACTTTGAACCCCCAAGGGCTTCACAGAAGTTTATAATGCCAGGGCATGAAAATAAAAAAATCGTATTTTTTCAACAAACATGATCAATTATTCCCCAATTTTTTTATTTTCCCAAGGGTAACAGGAGAAATTGAACCCCAAAAGTTGTTGTCCAATTTGTCCTGAGTACGCTGACACCCCATATGTGGGAGAAAACTACAGTATGGACACACGTCAGGGCTCGGAAGGGAAGTAGTGACGTTTTGGAATGCAGACTTTGATGGAATGGTCTGCGGGTGTCATGTTGCCTTTGGAGAGCCCCTAATGTACCTAAACAGTGGAAACACCCACAAATGACCCCATTTTGGAAACGAGAACCCCTAAGGAACTTATCTAGATGTGTGGTGAGCACTTTGAACCCCCAAGGGCTTCACAGAAGTTTATAATGCCCGAGCATGAAAATAAAAAAATCGTATTTTTTCCACAAACATGATCAATTAGTCCCTAATTTTTTCATTTTCCCAAGGGTAACAGGAGAAATTGGACCACAAAAGTTGTTGTCCAATTTGTCATGAGTACGCTGACACCCCATATGTGGGAGAAAACTACTGTATGGACACACGGGGCTCGGAAGGGAAGCAGTGCCATTTTGGAATGCAGACTTTGATGGAATGGTCTGCAGGTGTCATGTGCGTTTGGAGAGCCCCTGATGTACCTAAACTATTGAAACTCCCAACAAGTGACCCCATTTTGGACACTAGACCCCCCTACGGAACTTATCTAGATGTGTGGTGAGCACTTTGAACCCCCAAGTTCTTCACAGAAGTTTATAACGCTCGGACGTGAAAATAAAAAAATCATTTTTTTCCACAAAAATGATATTTTTGCCCCCAATTGTTTATTTTCCTAAGGGTAACAGGAGAAATTGGACCCCAAAAATTGTTTTGCAATTTGTCCTGAGTAGGCTGATACCCTACATGTGGGGGTAAAACACTGTTTGGGCGCATGGCAGAGCTTGGAAGGGAAGGAGCACCATATGACTTTTTCAACTCAGAATTGGCTGGAATTGAGATCAGACGCAATGTTGCATTTGGAGAGCCCCTGATGTGCCCAAACAGTGGAAACCCCCAATTCTAACTCCAACCCGAACCCCAACACACCCCTAACCCTAATCTCAGCCCTAACCCTAGCCCTAACCCAAGCCCTACCCCTAGCCCTAACCCTAATGGAAAAATGGAAATAAATACATTTTTTTAATTTTATTATTTTTCCCTAACTAAGGGGGTGATAACGGGGGGTTTGATTTACTATTTATGGCGGTTTTTATTTTTGGCAGCTGTCGCACGCTAAAAGACGCTTTTTATTGTAAAAATAGTTTTTGCATCACCACATATTGAGAGCTATAATTTTTCCGTATTTTGACCCACCGAGTCATGTGAGGTCTTATTTTTTGCGGGACGAGTTGACGTTTTTATTGGCACCATTTTTGGGCACGTGACATTTTTTGATCGCATTTTATTCTGATTTTTGGGACGCAGAATGAACAAAAAACAGCGTTTCATGAATTTCTTTTGGGGGAGTGCGTTTACACCGTTCCGCGTGCGGTAAAATTGATAAAGCGGTTTTATTCTTCGGGTCAGTACGGTTACAGCGATACCTTATATAGGTCGTTTTTTTATGTTTTGTCGGTTTTATGCAATGAAAACTATTTTATATAAAAAATAATTATTTTGCATCGCTTTATTCTGCGAGCTATAACTTTTATATTTTTTCACTGATGATGCTGTGTGGTGGCTCGTTTTTTGCGGGACAAGATGACGTTTTCAGCGGTACCATGGATATTTATATGCGTCTTTTTGATCGCGAGTTATTACACTTTTTGTTTGGCGGTATGATAATAAATCATTATTTTTTGCTTCATTTTTTATTTTTATTTTTTAAGGGGTTCGCTAAAGGGGTTAACTAATGGGACAGTTTTATAGGGCGGGTCGTTACGGACGCGGCGATACCTAATATGTGTACTTTTATTGTTTTGGGGTTTTTTTATTTTCAAAAAATGAATTTATTGGGGAATATTTTTTTTTTTTTTTACTAATTTATTTGGCGATTTTTTTAAAATTATTTTTACACTTTTTTTTAATTTTTTTTTTACTTTATGACATAGTCCCAGGTGGGACATCACTGTCCTGTGACAGATCGCTGATCTGTCACATCACAGATCACTGTGACAGATCAGCAATCTGTCACAGGCATTGAAGAAGACTTCCTCTTGCCTGCGCTTTGCCGGCACTGAGGAAGCCAGCTTCCTCCAGGCCCCCGTCGCCATCTTGGATTCGGGGGCCTGGAGGAAAGGAGCCCCCCGCAGCAGCGCTGCACATTGCGCTGCCGTGGGGGGCTCAGGGAAGCACGGAGGGAGCCCCCTCCCTGCCGATGCTTCCCTTTAACTCCCGGTACACCGCGATCATGTTTGATCGCGGTGTGCAAGGGGTTAACATGTCGGGGGCGGTCCGTGACCGCCCCTGACACATAGTGCCGGGTGTCAGCTGTGATAATCAGCTGACACCCGGCCGCGATCAGTGGCGCTCACCACGTGGGCGCCGCTGATCGCGGTAGACGTACTATCCCGTCCATGGGCATAGGGGCCCGGGTCCCATGGACGGGATAGTACGTCGGATGTCAGGAAGGGGTTAAATTAAGATGCAATAACGGGTGATGAAAAGATTGTATCTGCACCAAAATGGTATCATTAAAAACATCAGCTTGGTGAGTACCAAAAATCCTTCTATTTCACTTTTGTAATGCTTCAATAGTCTCCATGGGATACTAGAAGCTGCCATAACCTGAACGGCTCTGCTACGTACAGGAGATAATCAGATCACCTGTATGTAGCAGATTTGCTAACTTGCTATGAGCACCAACCACCAGGCGGCACTCATAGCAATCCAGCACTGACAACCATAGAGGTCTCTAGAAGACCTCTGGTTGTCATGCCAACCCATCGGTGACCGATGGGTTGATTTCTGGCACGATTGCCAGAAGCGCATGTTAAATGCGGTTGTTATCGTTCCACAGTGGCATTTAACGGGTTAATAGCCGCGAGTGGATCGTGTTTCCACCCGTGGCTGTACTGGGCACATGTGAGCTTTTCAAAACAGCTGATGTGCCGGGAAAGATTCGGGCTCACGACCGAAGCCCACATCAAAGGGAGGGAGTCTGACATCGCCGTAAATTTACGGCCGATGTTGGAAAGGAGTTAAAGTGGTTTTCTGACAACTCTGTGAGTGCAGTGTGAGGATTCTCTGGTGCTGGGAGCGAGTGGTCTTGTGACCGCAACTGGTCACAATCTGACTAGATGTGTCAATGCAATACACCTGCATTGAGCAAAACCAGGTGTTAGGCGTTGGGTTACTGCCACTGCACAGCAGGAATCCAGAGCCTTGCACCCAGCGGTCACCCATTCTTCGGCCACAGTGGAGCCTGCCCAGACCAGCAGTGTAGAATCGGTTGCTGCTGCCACCTCTGGTTCAGGTTTGACAACGCATGCTGGCCAGCAGCGAGCCACTCCAGGGACGAAGTCCTCCTTTCGCTCCACTGAGCATGCCCGTGGGACGATCTCTCTTTGGAGATCGGAGGTCACATGCTCAGGTCCTTCTCCAGCTTGAATTGGACCATCTGAAAGGTCAGGAAGGTCCCGGAAGGACGCAGCTATAAAAGAGCAGCATGGCCATGCGCTACGATAGACTCAAATAGTTTGGAGTGTATGATGATGGATGCATGTATCTGGTGACTGACTCATTATGAAACCCCTTCCCTTTTGATACGTATGTTGGTAGGGTTTAGAGTCTGAGTCAGCGCCTGCCAGTGGATAGTCTATAGGCCACAGTGCATACCAGCCGTCTGCACACTAGTGTCCGATGGTGTCTCCCACTACAGGGCACTTTCGAACTGTGGCAAGTGACAGCCACGCCGATGCAACGCCTTGCGCAACCTGTGCGCTTACCTGGCCCAACCCAGGGCGAATAGTGGCGTCCACCTGAGCGGCACTGTGCACACTTGCACACTTAATTTATTTAACCCTTGCTGGCATCGCAGTCTCGGTAACATAGTTTTGAAGGCTGAAGGAAGACCTTATGTCCATCTAGTTCAGCCTATTTTTAGTGCAGCTGTTCTGCGGTGCCGAGAGCTAGCGGTCTAGAGGGACTTCAGTCCTGCGGTCTAAGGGCTGAGTTCTGTGACTATACGCTAGTGATCACACTGCCGAGTAGTGATGGGAAATTCGGCTCTTTTTGGTGATCCGGCTCATTCGGCTCCGCTCACCATAAAGAGCCGGCTCTTTTGGCTCTTTAAGCGGCTCTTTTTTTAAATAGAAATCTGTTTTCCACAGTCCTCGTTCTAGGTCTTTGATTGTAAAGTGAGGGCCTCATTCTACACCTGTATAAGGATCTAGTGACGAAGTGTAGACTGTTATTCAGCATTGCTGTTTCCTCAGATTGTCAGCTCTTTTGATCAGGCCCCGGCTCCTCGCTCCGGTCTCTCCTGTACAGTGAGGCCTCATTATACCCCTGTATAAGGATCTAGTGACGCAGTGTAGACTGTTATTCAGCATTGCTGTTTCCTCAGATTGTCAGCTCTTATGATCAGGCCCCGGCTCCTCGCTCCGGTCTCTCCTGTACAGTGAAGCCTCATTATACACCTGTGTAAGGATCTAGTGACGCAGTGTAGACTGTTATTCAGCATTGCTGTTTCCTCAGATTGTCAGCTCTTGTGATCAGGCCTCTGCTCCTCGCTCCGTGCTCTCCTGTACAGTGAGGCCTCATTATACCCCTGTATAAGGATCTAGTGACGCAGTGTAGACTGTTATTCAGCATTGCTGTTTCCTCAGATTGTCAGCTCTTGTGATCAGGCCCCTGCTCCTCGCTCCGGTCTCTCCTGTACAGTGTGGCCTCATTATACCCCTGTATAAGGATCTAGTGACGCAGTGTAGACTGTTATTCAGCATTGCTGTTTCCTCAGATTGTCAGCTCTTGTGATCAGGCCCCTGCTCCTCGCTCCGTGCTCTCCTGTACAGTGAGGCCTCATTATACCCCTGTATAAGGATCTAGTGATTCACTGTAGACTGTTTTTCAGCATTGCTGCTTCCTCAGATTGTCAGCTCTTGTGATCAGGACCCGGCTCCTCGCTCCGGTCTCTCCTGTACAGTGAGGCCTCATTATACCCCTATATAAGGATCCAGTGACGCAGTGTAGACTGTTATTCAGCATTGCTGTTTCCTCAGATTGTCAGCTCTTGTGATCAGGCCCCGGCTCCTCCTCGGTTGTAGTCTTAACATGTATTGTGGCATTTTTTGTTCATGTCCTTTGTGAATTAGTAAGTGCTGTGATATGTGTTGGTGCACTTGATGCATCCTGACCCTGATGCAAACGCAGGTCCGTGCGTCCCTATGTTAAGTATAGGGATGTAATCTGGATCAGGATGCATCAGGATTGCTACGCATCACAACGCTCCGCACCACAATGCTATTGTGAACGCAGCCCCACTCGTACAGCCCCTAACCAGGTGACCCATGTTATATACATGCCCTCAATACATTTTATTATCATTACCACACTGTAACACAGGTTACAAGCCCTTCTAGTGAGGCGGGAAAGATCACTGTATGACAGAGCAGCATGCGGACATAGTCTATATTATGTTTGCATACTGTTCCCATACAGTTTCATCACTTTCCCATACAGCACATCCCTCGCTTCCGAGCATGCTCAGTACCACAAAACGGATCCCTGCACACGGAAGCACATGTATCCGTGTTGTCCTGGATCCGCGCTCCATAGAGCTCCATTTTAATTCCAGACGTGTAGCTGCGGATCTGTGCTTCTCCCTGTGCCTGCGTGTTTTTCAGATGACACAAAACTGCAACAAGTTGCGTTTTTGTGCATCTGATAAAATATGCAGACACAGCGATCCGTGGGAAAATGGTGACATCTGGATGCACAGTCCAATCCTTCACCACTGAAAGTCAATGGAAACAAAAACGGATCCGTGAGCAACCATTTTCACACGGATTGCAAAATATGCAAGTGTGAAACCAGTTTAACACTATATAATGATTGGGGCTGGACCTGATCTCTCCACAGGTTTTGCCTAAAATCACTGTAGATTTCTTACCCTACCCTTAGGGCTCATACTCACTTGTGAGAGACGCACGTGATTCTCGCGCGAGTCTCTCGCATGGAAACCTGGCACTGCCGCTGGCACTGGGAATGAAGCGTGCGGCTGCATAGAAATACATGTAGCCGCACGCTCCGGTCCGAGTGCTGGTGGCAACGGCTACATGTATTTCTATGCAGCCACATGCTCCTGTCCCAATGCCGGCGGCGACGAGAATCACGTGCGTCTCTCACAAGTGAGTATAAGCCGTTAGCAGCAACAACATATGTCGTCTATCCTCCTCCCTGTAGTGTTGTCCTGAATCCTCCTGGCCCTGCGTTCAACGGGATCTGTTACACTAACGCTGTAACGGATGCATTAACGCACCCATTGGCCGCAATGCTACTAACGCATCCAAACACATGCCAAAATCAGCATGATGCGTTACTTCATGACGCACCCTTGAACGCGGTCTGCAGCATTTGTGGGTGCGTCATGAAGTAACGCATCAGGCCTATTTTGGCATGTGTTTGGATGCGTTAGTATCATTGCGGCCATAGGGTGCGTTAACGCATCCGTTACAGCGTTAGTGCCGCTATGTAACGATCCCGTTGAACGCAGGGCCATGATGATATACCAAACAATGTGCGGAGTCTCTCCTTCTACACATACCATATACTGTATGTATATGCCATGGATGAGGGGCCAGTGAAGTGTATCTTTATTTGGGACTAAGGCCGGGGTCACACTGGCGAGGAATACGGGAGAGTGAGAGGCGCTAAAAGCACGCATTACACATGGACAAATGATTCTCTATGGGGTCCCTCGCACCAGCCGTATATTTTTCATCCGTATTCTACGCACCGTGCCAATCGCAGCATGCTGCGATTGTCAGCGTACTACGCCCGTAATACGCCAATGCAAGTCTATGGGTGCGCAAAAAATACGGATTACACACGGACCACACATGTGACTTGCGAGAAATACGCACCAGGTGTCTTTTAGCAAAGCCGGCAATTCAGTGCGCTATACAGTAAACTCACACTGACAGTTTTATTAAAGAAATGAAAGAATAGATATACACACATAGAATACATATATATATGCATTCTATGTGTGTATATCTATTCTTTCATTTCTTTATTAAAACTGTCATAGGGCTCCATTATATGTCCATTTTGCAAGCCTGCGAGAAAATCTCACCATACGGATGCCATACGGATTACATACGGATGCTGACATGCGCAAAATACGCGACCACACCTTGATTACGGATGACATACGGAGCACTGTTTAGGGGTCTGTCATCCGTATTACGCATGTAAAATACTGACCGCATTTTGCGCAGGTTAGTGTGACCCCGGCCTAAAGGTAATACACAGGTCAATGCAGATGATGATGATGACAATGTGCTGCGTCCCTCCTCTTACACATAGTCACACACCATATATGCCATGGAGGAACTGGCAGGATATATTTAGGACTGAAGGGTTAACTCAAGTGCATTAATTCACATCTCCTCCTCTCCTGACTGCTCCTCCCCCCCTGACTGCTCCTCCCCCCCAGATGAGTCACAGTCAGGCTTCACTAAGCTGCCAGGCGCCAGAAAAAAAAAAAAAAACTCAGCTCGTTCACCCCGCAGAGCCGGCTCATTTCGTTCACAGCAGGGAGCCGGCTCTTTGTATCAGATCGTTCACGAACGACACATCACTACTGCCGAGCTCTGTGAGCAATAACAGGCTACGACATTTATTATTTTGCGGTTGTGGGGCTCTGTGACATAGCAGAGTCCGCCTCTGTACACATTGGGTGAGGTTAACCCCGTGTGTTCTATTATACCGCCATTTGGCGTCCGCCATTACTGAGCAGCAGTTAAAACCTCTGCACGGTGGACCCCGGGCTGCGAACGCACCTAAACTACATCTTTATTATTTGGTGCGTTCTGCCAGCCCGTAACACCAGGCACATCTAGACAGCATGTATGCAAATCACATACTTGCGGTCACACTCCCGGTTCTGGAGAATTCTCACAGCCCGAAGTGCACACTTAGAGTGACTGCAGACTTGTACCCTATGGCCAGACAACCACTTTAAGCTATTGATTAGCTGCGGTGGTCTTGTTAGGCCTCTTTCACACATCAGGTTTTCGCCGTCAGGCGCGATCCGGCACTTTTGACAAAAACCGGATCCGGCGAAATGCAATGCCGGATCCGGTTTCCCCCCATTGACTTGCATTTGCGCCGGATCGGGCCGGATGGCCTTGCGTTTCATCCGGTTTTCGCCGGATCCGGCAATGTGTCGCAATCCGGCGTCTGGAAAAAACGGCTACTGTAAAGTTTTTTGTCTCCGGCGAAAAAGCCGGATACGCCGGATCCGGCGTGTCCGGCTTTTTCACACAATGAAAGCCTATGAGCGCTGCAATGCGCCGGATCCGTTTTTTTGGGTCTGAGCATGCTCAGTAGCTCTGCTCACAAGACACATATATAAAAGCATGACAGTGGGACCCTCAGCCACACCCATCATGCCACCCAAGACAGCAACCAGGCGCAGGAGAAGGCAGGAGACCACTGCAGCACCATCAGCACCACCACCACCCCAAATGGAGCAGCATGCTGAACAACGGGAGGGGAGTCCAGCAGCAGATGAGAGATGGTAATTATCAAATCCCCCATTCCTCAAAACTAGGGCCATGGAATATCAAGATATTCATTGGCCCTTTGTTTCTCTTTATTCAACAGCCGCCCAAGAGATGCAGCAGCAGCAGTGGCAGCACTGGCAGCAGCAACAGCACCACCCACAGCCATGGAGTCTGGTCAGCAAGAGGACAGCACATCTTCTTCTGGGAACCCTCCCTCGCATCGTCAGCGTTTGACGGTAAGTTTTTATTTCCAAAATCCATCATCTCTGTAATATATGTCTATTCATTGCCTTTTATTTCAAAACAGGAATCACAAGCTGAAGAGGAGCTCTCAGAAGAAGAAGGAAGGGGTGGACAGACACCTGGAGTGGGCTCACAATTGGTAAGTTTTTTGCATCAAACGCAGAAACACAACATCACACTACACACAACACATAGAAAACAATGTACCGCAGACCACCCACAGCAAACAAATGCCAACATCCAAACACATAAATTTTTTTCTTTTCTTCTCTAGTCTTCCCAATCTGGTGCTCGGCCAAGAGGTCCTCGCAGTGCCTCCCAGGGTCGTCGGCGACAGCAACGCGGCGGTCACCAGCGTGTAAGTATAATATTTAAGTTAAATTTTGGTGCACTTTTTATTTCATGTCTTAAGTGTGGTGACTAATTTTGCTATTTTTCTATTTTACTTTAATAGCCTTGACAGCGTGCTCCCGACTCAGACGGTGAGGATGGAGGAATTGATGTTGACCACCTCATCGATCTCGTCAGAGAAAGGGAGCCGCTATGGAATATGGCTGACCGCCGCCATGCTGACCTGATCGTTACCCGACGACTCTGGGAGGAAATCTGTTCGCTCCTTGTGGACCGCTGGGAGGACCTCGATGCTCGGGCCCAGATTAAAAAGCATAAGTATATACAGTACCGGTTGCTTGATGTAAACCAGTGTTTCCTGAACTCCAGTCGTCGTGGTCCCCACGGATCATGTGTTCAGGATTTCTATTTACTATGGAAATCCTGAAAACATGACCCCTGGGGACCATGAGGACTGGAGTTTGGGAAACACTGATGTTGTATACTAACCACTTTGTCCTTTCTCGTTTCAGGGGACAGAGTTGTGAAGCGGTGGCGGTCTGTGAGGGATCATTTCAAGAAGGAGTTCAATAAAAAGATGCGGGCCCCGAGTGGATCTGGAGGACGCAGGAGCAAGTACAAGTACGCACGAGCCCTGTCGTTCCTCCGGGATACAATGGTCACCAGAAGGTAAATATTACACACCACATGTGAAAAAAAAATGTTTAGATGTAACAATTTTTTTTCAGCCAGGGCCATGCCATGTCACTATTTTAATAGTTTTTTTTCTCTTTATTCCACAGCACGGTGAGCAGCACTCGGGAGCCTGCACGATTGGACCCTTCTGAGGCGATCCCTGAGGAGACCGGCACCGAGGGACACTTCGACCGCCCCGGTACATCTGCACCTTCCCAGCCTTCCCACACATTCGACCCATCTGTCCCATCCACCAGCACAGGAGCATCGTGGCCGCCTACATTACATGAAGCTGCTGGTGAGGAGATCGCTTTCCCTTTACCCCACCCTTCTGCCCCTGCCACCTCTAGTACACCTGCGGGTACTGGGCGGCAGCGGCAGAGGGGTCAGGAAAAGACTTATGCTCCAGAGTTCTTGCATCTGAATGCATCTTTCCAGAACTGTCTAAAAGTCTTGTCAGAGCAAATCTCCGCAGGCTTTCAGCAGATCAACTCCAGCATTCTGGAGGTGAAGACACTTCTGCAAACCATGCATTCATAAGCAAGAGCTTCGCCAAACCACACCTTTTTCAGGTCTGTTGTGGAGCGCATGGAAACGCTGTCTCCTACCCAGCAGATGCATGTAATGCATTCATGCCACGGTGCTGTCCAGCACGTTACCTCCCAGTCCTCTCTCCACACTCCCAGTGTCGAAGTGTCCCGCAGCCCCTCCAGCAGTATTTCCACCCCACACTACACAGATTTATAATGTGTGTTTTTTAATAAAAAATGGTCATTTGGTTTAAAACATTTATTAAAAAAGTTTTTTTCACTTTAAAAACATTTTACAAAAAAAAAAATATTTTAAATAAAAGTTAAATTATCGTTTTACAATGGTTGTCTATCATTTCTTTCTGCGGCGAACTATGTTTAAAAAAAAAGGTTAAATACAGGGTATTTCAAAGGTAAAAAGGTATTCAAAACCAGGTATATAACTGTGGGTAAATTTTAGCTTTTTGCCACAGTTGTGTTCCTGGTTGTGTTTGAAGCAAAGTATTTCACCTAAAAAGTTGTGTTTATTGTTGGTGATTTCCTAACAATGTACACAACTTTTGTTAAAAGGCGAAATACTTTGCATAAAACACAACCAGGTACACACCTGTGGCCTAAAGGTAAAAAATATTAAGACCATGACAAGATAGCCAACTTTGGTTGGCAAAGGTATATACTGTTGGTACAGAAGGTACACAAGTTTGGTTAAGGGCACAAATTTTTCACACTCTGTCATCCTGCCAGTGTACTCTGCCTTGAGGTGACAAAGTATAGTGCAAAATTGTCCCTCATTACTGAAACCGTCACAGAACTTCTAGTGGAAATGTCATGGTAATCTTGCAAGGTGGTTTCTTCAGAGGTGTCCTCAATGGAAATGGGTTCCTTGCAGATAACAAAATTGTGGAGTACCACGCAAGCTTTGATCACCTCGTCCACAGTTTCTGTCTTGAGGTTGATCGCAGTCAATAGGACCCGCCATTTGGCTGTCAGAATACCAAAGGTACATTCAACCATTCTTCTTGCTCTTGTGAGGCGGTAATTAAAAATGCGTTTTGTTCTTGACAATCCTCTGCTACCGTACGATTTCAAAAGGTGTTCTGACAGCTGGAAGGCTTCATCCCCTACACAAACAAATGGCATAGGTGGACCAGATGTTTGCGGCAGCGGTCTAGGCGATGGGAACTGGAAGGTGTTTCCATACAGTTTACGCCCCATGGAAGACAGCTTGAAAACTTGAGAGTCATTGGAGCGGCCATAGGCCTCAATATCAACAGCAATAAATTTGTATTCCGCGTCAGCGATGGCCATGAGGACAATTGAAAAATATTTCTTGTAATTGAAATATTCCGATCCTGATCCGGCTGGCTTTACAATGCAGATATGTTTCCCGTCCACAGCGCCCAAGCAGTTGGGAAACTGACATATCTGTTGAAACTTTTCTGAAATTTCAATCCACCTCTCTGTTGTGGGCTCTGGAAAAAACTCTTCAGCTAAGGAGTCCCACAGTGCACGGCATGTGTACTTCACTATTCCAGATATGGTGGAAATCCCGAGTCTGTACTGGAAATGCAGTGACGAAAGGGATTCTCCAGTTGCAAGAAATCTGTGGGGAATTAAAAAACAATCAATTAGTTTAAAATCACAGCATTACATACCAAAAGTCAGCTATAACACTTGGAGATGCAAACTACCACCAACAAGATTGCAGTGAAAGTGTGCTCTGATGCGAGCATATCCAATAAATGTGACTTACCTTAAAGTCACCATCAGACGCTCTGCAGGTGAAACAGAGAAGCGGCAATAGGTGTCCGATTTTCTTATGAGGTGTGCAATGCGCTCGACCAAGTAAGCAAAATTCTCCATTTTCATCAGAACATATCCAAAAAATGTATCCGGGTTTCGTCTAAGGTCCATGCAGAGTGTAGAATAGACCCCACGCGTCATTCTCTTGGCTGTGATGGGGTGGATCCACAAACGTCGTCTACGATGACTGATGCGCTGCTGCTGGCTCGCTCTCTCCTTCTCCAGAACAATCACCCTCAAACGATTCGCCTCCGCTGTAAAATCCGCCAAATTCTTCAAAATATTTCCAATCACAACATCCATCTTCGCCAGTAACTTGCTCTTCTCTCCAACCTGCACTTTCTCCTCTACAACCTGTCAAAGAAGGGCTGTAGGAACACGCTATATATAGTTTTTCAGTAGCCAATCCCTTTCGGAAGGCCACAAGGGGCGATTTTAAAAACCGGATCCGGCATAATCCGTCGAAAAACGGATCGAAAACCGGATGAGACGGATCCGGTTTTGGCTGTCAAGCGCAAGACGGATCCAGCAGAAAACCGGATCCGTCACATCCGGTTTTACTAAACATTTGCCGGATCCGGCGCTCCGGCACGACGCCGGAACGCGCCTGACGCCGAAAACCTGATGTGTGAAAGTAGCCTTAGTGGAAAAACACGTCATCATTCTCCGTTGGCGGGCGCATGACTGCAAGTATGTGATTTACATACATGCAGTCATGTGCTGACTATATGGACACAGCCTCGCTCAATTCCAATGTATTTAGAGAGTCTGGGCACATCTAGTGTGAATGTGAACGGAAGTATGCAAATCACATGATTGCCAGCTTCTGGCATTAGAGAATCCTCACAGCACACTCAGAATTCATGAGTTTGCAGTCACTCTATGTGACTTGCATCCTATGGTCGGACAATCACTTTAAGCCATTGATTGGCTGCGGTGGTCAGGTTTAAGGAACAGCACGTCATCATTCTCCATTAGCATGCACATGGCCACAGGTATGTGAATTGCATACATGCGGTCACATACTGACTAGACATGCATGGCCTTGCTTGATGCAAGTGTATTGGGCGAAGCCGGACACATCTAGTCAGAATGTGGCCCGAAGTATGCAAATCAAATTGCAACCACTCGCGACTGTTAACCTGTTAAATCCTGCTGTCAATCTATGACAAGGGGATTTAATACATGCTAGTGGGGCGCACGTCATTCCATCCACCCATTAGCCTTCCCATGACGTGATTGCGGGACACCGATGGGTTGTCACAACAGCCAAGGGTCTGCTGAACACCCCCATGCCTGTCATTACAATCCTCCCGTGAATGCCGGCTCATGGCCAGCATTCATAGGAGATTGTGATTTCTGCTGTAGATAGCAGCTGTATAACACAGCCAATCAGCTTCAAGTCTCCCAGCATGTGTGGGTAAATACATAATTAGTGAATGGTATGGAATATTTCCTTGAATATCTTAAAGTGCAACAATGCAAAGAGTATAGAATTTCAAATGAGATAAGAGCATAACTCCACAAAATGCTAATTTCTGGATGCTATCCACACAGCAAAACATTATTTAAAGTGCATTGTGCATAAAATAGATTTGCTAGTTCTCCACAGTGGGATAATATTATATCTATTTTAGGAAAATTATAAGAGCTAGTGTGCGTAGAAAAGGGAGAGTCAGACTATTTGCAAAAGTATAATATACACTCACTGGCCACTTTATTAGGTACACCTGTCCAACTGTGTGTTAAGACTTAATTTCTAATCAGCCAATCACATGGCGGCAACTCAGTGCATTTAGGCATTTAGACATGGTCAAGACAATCTCCTGCAGTTCAAACCGAGCATCAGTATGGGGAAGAAAGGTGATTTGAGTGCCTTTGAACGTGGCATGATTGTTGGTGCCAGAAGGGCTGGTCTGAGAATTTCAGAAACTGCTGATCTACTGGGATTTTCACGCACAACCATCTCTAGGGTTTACAGAGAATGGTCCGAAAAAGAAAAAAAATCCAGTGAGCGGCAGTTCTGTGGCCGGAAATGCCATGTTGATGCCAGAGGTCAGAGGAGAATGGGCAGACTGGTTCGAGCTGATAGAAAGGCAACAGTGACTCAAATTGCCACCCGTTACAACCAAGGTAGGCAGAAGAGCATCTCTGAACGCACAGTGCGTCGAACTTTGAGGCAGATGGGCTACAGCAGCAGAAGACCACACTGGGTACCACTCCTCTCAGCTAAGAACAGGAAACTGAGGCTACAATTTGCACAAGCTCATCGAAATTGGACAGTAGAAGATTGGAAAAACGTTGCCTGGTCTGATGAGTCTCGATTTCTGCTGCGACATTCGGATGGTAGGGTCAGAATTTGGCGTAAACAACATGAAAGCATGGATCCATCCTGCCTTGTATCAACGGTTCAGGCTGGTGGTGGTGGTGTCATGGTGTGGGGAATTTTTTCTGGGCACTCTTTGGGCCCCTTGGTACCAATTGAGCATCGTTGCAACGCCACAGCCTACCTGAGTATTGTTGCTGACCATGTCCATCCCTTTATGACCACAATGTACCCAACATCTGATGGCTACTTTCAGCAGGATAATGCGCCATGTCATAAAGCTCGAATCATCTCAGATTGGTTTCTTGAACATGACAATGAGTTTACTGTACTCAAATGGCCTCCTCAGTCACCAGATCTCAATCCAATAGAGCATCTTTGGGATGTGGTGGAACGGGAGATTCGCATCAGGGATGTGCAGCCGACAAATCTGCGCCAACTGTGTGATGCCATCATGTCAATATGGTCCAAAATCTCTGAGGAATGCTTCCAGCACCTTGTTGAATCTCTGCCACGAAGAATTGAGGCAGTTCTGAAGGCAAAAGGGGGTCCAACCCCTTACTAGCATGGTGTACCTAATAAAGTGGCCAGTGAGTGTATGTAGTAATTATAGAGATACCCAGAAGCTATACATGAATGGCAAGTTTATGTGAATAAGGAAATGGGGCCCGCTATATATAGTCTGAAAACAACTGACCAGCTGAAAATATAATGAAACAAAGCAGTATAATAATGCCCATATAAAGACTGCCACTTACTGAACTAAGAGCCATCTGGAAGAGTCCTGCATCCCTCTGCCCCAACGCACTTTTTGTCCACACTTCTGTAATTCTCCTACAGTAGATATAATATTATCCCACTGGGGAGAACTAGCAAATCGATTTTATGCACAATGCACTTTAAATATTTTTTTTGCTGTGTTTATAGCATCCAGAAATTAGCATTTTGTGGAGTTATGTAATTATATCTTTTCCATTGGAAATTCTTTATTGTTTTCACATTGCACTTTAAGATACGCAAGGAGATATTCCTTGCCGTTCACTAATTATATATTTACCCATACATGCTGGTTAGATTTTTCCTGTGTCCCTCATGCACTGCCAATGTACTTGAGAGAGGCTGGACACGTCTAGTGTGA
This sequence comes from Dendrobates tinctorius, assembly GCF_039654945.1. Taxonomy (NCBI): domain Eukaryota; kingdom Metazoa; phylum Chordata; class Amphibia; order Anura; family Dendrobatidae; genus Dendrobates; species Dendrobates tinctorius. The sequence continues at coordinate 23,536,547 of NW_027361827.1, read as the reverse complement.
ATGTGGCCAAAAGTATGCAAATCGCCTAATTGCGGTCAAATGACCTGCACTGATGTAGATACCAAAGACAGGATACAGATTCCCAACACTCAGCAACTATAATATTCCCAGGACATTCACATGTTCTTCCAATGTGGTGTACTTAATTCTGTGCACTGTATATCCTAATGGGGGCCTCTTTGTGGGAGAAACAGGACAGAAACTGAGAGCAAGGATGAGTTCTCATCGCCACACAATTAAAAAAAAAAACATTTACTGCTGGCCAAACATATTTGTGGTCCAGGACACAACATAAACAATATGAAAGTTGTTATATTAAAAGGCAATTTTAAATCACAAAACATCGCAGGGTTTGTGAATACAAACGAGTGATTCCATCCACACAGGACTAAATCTGTCAGGATGGTTTATAACTCACTACAGAAGCTGAGGAATCTGCTCCAAAGAAGTTGAGGGCTACAGGTCTCTGATCTTACTTGGATATTGGGACTATAAAACTTCACACCGCTAATCTAATTTCAGTTAAAGGGAACCTGCCAGCAGGATTGTGCACAGTAACCTACAGACAGTGTCAGGTCCGCACCATTATACTGATTAAAATGATACCTTGGTTGCTGAAATCCGTCATGTGGTTGTTGTTTAATTTTTATTTGCAGTTCTCAGTTAATGAGATTATTGTGCTCCGGGGCGGCCTGTGTGGGGGTCTTTATGTGGTGCTCTGCTTAGATATTCATCTGTATGGCTTATGACAGGTCACTGATCCCTCAGTGACCTACCCCCTATTTTACAAACCATATATCTTATTGTTAGGGGAAAAAAAATTACATTCAACATGCAGGTTCCGGCGGTGGCAGCTGTGCTGTAGGCATGATTTTTACTAAATACCCTTATTATTATTACTACCTTTATGCATTATTTGCAGTATATTTTTTACTTTTTAGTTCAGGATATTTGTGTTTTTTGCTTTTTGTTTTCTCTGGTTAATGGTCATGTGTTTATATGCACTTACATTGTGCATACACATTAACTTACTTTCTCAGTTCAGATTTGTTTTTTTATTCATATAAATTACTCTAGAAAAAAAAATTCTTCCTTAAAATGGCGCCGGCCACACCTGGTACAAGTAAAGTGGATGTTATTTCATGAAAACTGCCCGTTGTGCATCTAAAGATGCTACTGATCTGTGCAATTTTAATGCTGTTTTCTCTAACCCCCTCAACAGCACACAGGAGGATGTCATCTCATCCTAATAGGGACAGGAAACACGAAAGAGGTCAAATAGCCCCTTCTAACTCCATACCCCAGTGTTTTTCCTGTCCCTATAGGGATGAAGAGATCATCCTCAGTGCTCTGTGCGGCAGTCACCATAAAATTTTATCCTAGCCGGGCAGCAGGAGTTTGGTCAGCTTACCCTCCCTCTCTGTAATGCTGCTCCTGTCTCCTTGGAACTCCAGTCAACGCCTTCAGGTAAGTTCTGGGGGAGTCTTTGGGTGGAGGCCTCTATGAGCTCTCTGTGCCCATCTCCTTCCCCTGCTCCTGCTGTGGGACCAAGGTGGCATGAGGGAGCCCCTTCTAGCTTCCCTCGCTACAAACTATGCGGTCCCTGCAGGCCGGAAGTGACGTCAGACGCTGGCATGAGGGGACCGTTACTACCGGTTTTGCGTTCCAGAATGGAACGCAGTGGGAAATTTGAATTGAGAGCCCGGGTTGACTCCACGGGAGAATTCCACCATTTGGGAGAAGTGGAGGAGGAGCCTTTCAGGTTGGAGGGAGGCACTGTTCCGGTTGTCCTATTAAAGGAGCCCTGGACAGAAGGTCAAGTGAGGAAGGACAAACTGTGCTATCATGGAGTCTGATCCTTCCCGCTCTGCATCAGTGAAACCCAGCACTATTCCAATCCCTGTAAGTAGTCATTCATTGGGTCTCCTCCAGGGTGCAGGTTTGGATACTGAGAATCATTTCTACCTTCTCTTTTTTAGGGGGACAAGGATCCTGCACCCTGGAGCAAATCCAAAGTCACTATTTGAAAGTGTGCTTTATGTGCCAAAAGACTCTCCTCCTCACATGGCAAACATTTATGTCAGGAGTGTATAGAGAAAGTCCTGAAGGAGGAACAGCCCGCCTTAAGAGAGGACATCAAGGACATTGTACGTCAGGAGATTCAGGCTTCTCTGGCATCCTTCACCAAGCTAATACCAGTCCCTAGTGCTCCTCCAGCAGCAAAAAAGAGAAAAATGCAGCAAAAAGAGGATTCAGACTCCCAGGAGTCTATGCAGGAAGAATTCCAGGAAGAAGGCGAACTGAGTTCCGACCCAGATTCACAGGAGAGGAGGTATTACTTTTCTGCAGTGAACAAGGAGAAGCTCATCATGGCGGTGAGAAGAACCATGGAGGTGGAGGAAGAGAGACCAGCGCATACAGTGCAAGAAGAGATGTTTGGAGGTCTCTAATCCAAAAAGAAGCTGTTCTCAATACACAAAAACATCAGAGAGCTGGTACTAGAAGAGTGGAAGACTCCAGAGAAGAGACTGTACTCCTTCAGAGTTAAAAGAAAGATTCCCAGTCGATGACAAGACTGTAGGATGCTGGTCTAAAGTACCCAAGGTGGACGTTCAAGTTGCCCGTGTAGCCAAAAAAACTATCTTGCCGTTTTAGGATTCCTCTCAGTTAAAAGATCCTCTGGAGCTCAAAATGGAATGTCTCCTCAGAAAATCTTGGGAGACATCAGCATCCTGGATAAACACAAATGTGTTTGTGTCTACATCGGTCGTTAGATTAATGTCTCGCTGGTTGAGACAGATAGAAAGACACCTGGCAGCAGGGACCCCAAGAGAGGAGATCCTCACCTCACTTCCCCTTCTCCAGAACGCTACAGCCTTCCTGGCAGACGCCTCAGCAGAATCCCTCAGAGTGGCGGCTAGATCCACTGCCTTATCTAACTCGGTGAGACGAGCCCTGTGGCTGAGATCATGGAGCGGGGATGTAGTGTCAAAAATCAGGCTTTGTGCTATCCCCTTAAAGGAAATATATTTTCAGGCCTGCATTAGATGAGTTATTGGAGAAGGTATCGGACAAAAAAAGTCGCTACCAGAGCTCAAGAATTTTAAAATGAGTGCCAAAAAGCGGTCCTTTCAGCCCCCTCAGGAGCAAACATCCCAATACAGTGGCAAAGGGAAGACAGAAAGATGGAGCTACCCCAAAGGAGGCCGGGGCAGAAATCTTTTCTCTCCCTGGACCAGCATCAAAGTACACCATGACGCTCAGAGAAGAGTGGGAGGTCGCATTTCTCACTTCCTTCCAAAATGGCGGAGCATATCCACCAACCCATGGGTCCTAAAATCTATCCAGGATGAAGTGAGAATAGAATTTACCTCCTACCCCTCGCAGAGAGTAAAAATTACACAGCTCTCTTCACAGTCATTCCAGGCCGCCCTAGATTTGGGCCTCAAGAAACTACTAGCCTCAGGGGCAATTTCTCTAGTCCCAGAGAGGGAGAAGAACAGGGGTCACTACTCCAGACTCATCTTGATAAAGCAAAAAAAACGAATGGTTCCCACAGGATTAAAACAAATTTGAGGCCTCTAAACCAGTTAATCTATTACAGAAGATTCAAGATGGAGTTAGTAAAATTAGCAGTTCCCCTGATAGGAAAGAGCTTCACCATGGCAACAATCAATCTACAGGACGCATATTATCATGTCCCATTTCATCCCAACCATTGGAAGTTCCTGAGATTTGCCATGGCCCAGGGGGAGCGGGTAGTCCATTACCAGTTCAATGTACTCCCATTCAGGCTTTCATCAGCACCCCAAATTTTCACGATAATGTCGGAAGCCATGGCCTATATTAGAGGTCAACAGATTTGTATCATCCCATATCTCGACAACTTTCTGCTGGTAGCACCATCAGCGCAGGTGTTACAAGAACACATACAGACTTCCCAGATACTGATGTCACTGGGGTGGTTGATAAATCAACAACAATCAGATCTCACTCCTTCCACAAGGAAGACCTTCTTGAGAGTTCTTCTGGATTTTCAGGCACAAACATCCTTATTGCCCGAAGAAAACAGATCCAGCTGAGAGCAAGGATAAACATCCTGCGAAGCAGAAGGTTGGTATCCATGAGATTTGCAATGTCGGTCCTTAGCTCCATGACATCTTGTATCTAGTTGGTAGCCTGGGCCCAGGCGCACACCAGAGACCTGCAGAGTTATATTCTAGCTGAATGGGATAGCTCCCCGAGATCACTGGACCAGAAGGTGTCAATACCAGCTCAGATACAAACTTTATTAGTTTGGTGGGACAATCCAAAAAAACTGAACAATGGAGTGCCTTGGGTCCAGACTCCTCTAGTCACAATAGAGGTGGACGCCAGCAAGAGGGGATGGGGGCTGTAGTCTCCCAGACATCTTTCCAGGGTCTCTGGTCAATTTGAAGTCAGCAGGAAGTCCTTGAACTTCAGAGAATTGAAGGCAGTGGAAGAGAACCTAAAGACAGCTATTTTGATAATCTAGGGCATCCATGTGAGAGTTTAGCCGGACAATGTGACGACGATCTCACACCTCTGACACCAGGGAAGTTTAAAGCATGAGGAGCTGACAGCCATCTCAGCAAGAATATTCTCTTGGGCTGAAAAATACCTTTTCTCTTTGTCAGCCCTTCACATAAAGGGAACAGACAACAGGCTGGCTGACTTCCTGAGCAGAAAAGATATCCACCCTGGGGAGTGGAGTCTGAATCCAGAGGTATTCCAGATGTTGGCCGAAAGATGGGGTTATCTAGAGTTTGACCTATCTGCAGACCGCCAGAATGCAAAAGTGACCCACTATTTTTCCCTATTCCCAAATGGCAGATGTCTAGGCATTGACGCCTTGGCCCACCAATGGCAATTCCCTCTCCTACCAAGGACTCTACAGAAAGTAAGAGGCGAGCAGACCAGAGTCATTCTAGTAGCACCCTTCTGGCTGAAGAAAAGCTGGTACAGCACCATATCCAGCCTAAGGCTAGATGGTCCTCTAATACTACCGCCAATCAGGGATCTTCTACACCAGGGACCAGTCTATCACCCAAACATAGAGAACTCACATCTGGCAGCTTGACTTCTGAGTTCTCAATACTGAAGGCCAGAGGTCTCTCTGACAGAGTCATCTACACGCTTCAGAAAAGTAGAAAGCCGGTGACTAAAGCGATATACCAGAAGACCTGGAGAACGTTCGGGCCATGGTGTGCACCAGAACGGACAAATCTCAGACAGACCATTATCGCCTGGATCCTAGATTTTATGCAAGATGGATTGGGAGAGGGACTTAAACCCAGTACCCTTAAGGTACAAGTGGCGGCATTGAGCTCATACTTTGACCAGGCCCTTGTGGAATACCGGTGGATAAGACGATTTATGACAGCGGCTACATGACTTCGTCCTAGAACAATCAGTCTGCTGCCCACTTGGGACCTCAATATCGTCCTGACAAGACAGGACATAATCTCTGACAGCTGCATTTAACACGATCACGCTGAAGCGATCGAATGATTTCAGCATCTAGTTTCCCATGGAGACTATTAAAGCAAGTGTAAAGTAAAAAAAAAAAAATTGGTTAAAATATTTTAAAAATTAAAAAATATAAAAGTTTAAATCACCCCCATTCACCCCATTCAAAATAAAACAAAAGAATACACATATTTGGTATCACTGCATACACAATCGCCTGACCTATCAATATATAAAAAGAATTCATCTGATCGGTAAACGGCATAAGGAGAAAAAAGAGTCAAAACATCAGAATTACATTTTTTGGCAATTAAAATGCACTAACAGCCAATCAAAACATTGTATCTGTTAGGGACGACGGAACGCACTAAATATTAAATAACGTAAAGTGTGTTTGCCGCCCGGGGTCCACGGTGCAGAAGGTGTGAACACTGCTGCTAGATAATCGCGGACGTGTAATAAGGCGATATAACACACGCGGATTAGACGTCACCCGGGGTGCTCTAAGCGATCTCTGTTTATTCACAGAGATGTCTAAGTGTTAAACATAAAAGACTGAGCCTGTTAACGTCACAGGTCTCAGAGGAGTGCATGCACGATATATGGTCACAGGAGCTGGGCCCTAGGCAGAGGGTCAGAGTCCGTCTAGACCTACCGTGCATGCGGCGTCGCAACTGCGGACGCCAAGAGGAGCTGCACACTGCCGCTAATCGACAATTCCCAGTAGCAGGCGCACTGTCGGACGCTAGCACTGTGGAGGATGCTAATGTGGCTAGTAGCTTTCCACTGGCTGGCGCTGTCTCTAAACCTAAGTCCCGATACACACTCGTAATATCAGATGGAGGGGATCTTAATGAGCCATTCGAAGGTTCATGCATCCATCATCATTCACACAGTAAGCAACTAGAGACTATAATAGCGCATGGCCAAGCGGCCATGCGAACCTTTTATAGCCGGGACCTTCCGGAAGCTTCCAGATCCCTGAGATGGACCAATCAGATCACGAGAAGGACCTGAGCATGTAACTCCCGATCTCCAATGGGAGATCGCCTCATGAGCATGCCCAGTAGAGCGACGGAGGGACTTAGCCTCTGGAGCGATTTGCTACTGAGCAGCCTGCATTGCTATTACTGACCCAAAGGTGGCAGCAACTGCCAGACCCACAGAGCAGGACTGGGCAGAGCGTCTGGGATGCCGGGACTGCTGTGTAATCTCCTCTGCAGTCAATAGATAATGGGAGATCGCAGAATGTGAGTCTCTGGATTCCTGTTGAGCCGCTGCAGGAACCCGACGCCTAACAGTATCTACACCAAAATGGTATCAATATAATCAGCTCGGCACACAAAAAATAAGCCTTCACCGAGCCCCAGATCATGAAAAATGGAGACACTACAGGTCACAGAAAATTAATAATTTTTTTGGTAACAAATGTTGATTTTTTTTTCACCACCTGTTCACACACTCAATCAATCACTATCCAACCTCTCCACCATTGCCAATACCAAAGAGCTGTCTAAGAACACCAGGGAGAAAATTGTAGATCTGCACAAAGCTGGAATGGACTACTAGACAATAGGCAAGTAGCTTGGAGAGAAGGAAACAACTGTTGGCACAACTATTAGAAAATGGAAGAAACACAAGATGACTGTGAAGTTTCCTTAGTCTGGGGCTTCATGGAACATCTTGCCTCGTGGAGTAAGGATGATTCTGAGAAAGGTCAGAAAATCAGCCCAGAACTACACAGGAGGACCTGGTCAATGACGGGAAGAAAGCTGGGACCACAGTCTCAAATATTACCCCATTATTACTACGCTATCATGGATTAACAGCCTGCAGGACACGCAAAGTCTGCTTTCTCACACCAGTACATGTCCAGACCCATTTGAAGTTTGCCAGTCACCATCTTGATCCAGAGGAGACATTGGAGAAGTTCATGTGGTCAGATGAGACCAAAATATAACTTTTTGATATCAACTCCACTCACTGTGTTTGAAGGAAGAAGAAGGATGAGTACAATCCCAAGAACAACATCCAACTGTGAAGCATGGTGGGGGAAACATACTTTGAGGGTGCTTTTTTGCAAAGGGGACAGGACGACTGCACCATGGTAAAGGACACGACCCTAAACATACTGCCAGAGCTACAATGGAATGGTTTATATCAAAGCATATTCATGTGTGAATGGCCCAATGAAAGTCCAGACTTAAATCCTATTGAAAATCTGTGGCAAGAGTTGAAAATTGGTGTTCACAGAGGCTCTCCATCAAATCTCACTGAGCTAGAGCTAGTTTGCAAAGAAGAATGTGAAAAAAAAATCAGCCTCTAGATGTGCAAAGCTGTTAGAGAGATACCCCAAACGACTTGCAGCAGTAATTGCAGTGAAAGGTGGTCCTGCAAAGCATTGACTCAGTGGGGCTGAATATAAATGCACATCACAATTTTCAGATTTATATTTTTAAAATATTTAGAAAATAATGCATCATTTCTTTTACATTTCAGAAATACTCCCTACTTAGTGTTGTTAAGATCTACGGGGCGGACACTGATCTCCCCCGCTAACTGTATATCCTTCCTGTGATTTATATAATTCCTCAACTTTTGCTTTTTGATGTTGCAGTTTTAATGTTGAGTAGTGCAGGTTTAATATGGCTATACTCCATGGCATTAGAACTGTTTTACTCTTATCTGACTGTATTTTCAGCACAATCTGCCTATACTGTATGTACAGAGTGAGCTCCATGTACAGTCAAACTCCCGAATGCAAAACAGTTGCTAGTGTCACCAATATAGCCTGTAAACCTATAATTTCTATTATCTTTTCTGTCTTCTTTAATAAAACATAACCCAATTCAGTAGGCAGTCTTATAAGTATCATTACGATATTTACTATTTACTCTTCACGGGAGCTCCTTTTGAAATTAAGTTTCTAAATATTGTTTATTCTGTATAGTAGTAGAGTATCATGGAGATGATCTTCTGCTTAACGAAACACCAAACAAGCCAAAAAAGATAAGAGATTATTTATTGTTACATGTAGGAACAAGTTTTATTCAAACAAGTGCCTGTTGTATTAGCGACATGTTGGTTTAGTCATTTGACAATAGATCTGTAGAAATGACTAGGTGGTTCCACTTACAATCCATTATGTAACAAGTCAATACTTTACTGCTGGAGTGGATACATATTTGTTTTTCCCTGGCAAATAAGTAATTTTATTTTTGTCACATTCGAATAACCTAAAATACAATGACTGTAGTGATTAATTGTAAAATAAGTAATAAAATAGATTATTATATTATAAGTTAATGTCGAAATGCTGCATCCACTTAGCAGTAGAATTTTCTTGAGTCTTACATTTATTGCAGAAATTGTATTATTTTGATCCCAGTATACAGTGAAAAGGGCAAATATTTTCTATGCTAATCTGGAAACTGTTGCTATGATTTTTCGTGGTTTGATACAACTGAACTCTTCCGTTTGAGGAAAAGTTCATGTCCAACTTTACAACTCTGGATACTTTGCTAGTTTCTGTAACTAACCTGAATATCACAAGTAAAGGCTCCTGCAGATGCCCATATCCTCGGTCCAAGTGTGATCCATCCAAACATCGACTCTCACTCAGATCAATATTTTTCTATGGGTCCATGCATATGTCCGATTTTTTTTCTGGTCCAAGATAAAATAAATCACATCATGCTTGAGATTGATTTGATTCAGATCATACTCAGGCAGGTCATTCAGTGAGTCTGTGAAAAATATCGGACTGCACTCGGCATCTGAATTTAGTCCAATTTCCACGGATTGACGGAATGGAGAAAATCGAAACTGTTTTCTGCATCTTCTCATTCAAGAGAATCAGATCACACGCTGATCAGAGTTTGATCAGAGTCTGATTTAATTTTCTCGGATGAGAAACCATGCGCTTGATGTGATGCTAGCCTTAAAGAAAGCAATAAAACATTACAGGAGAGATGTGTCATCACCGCAGAATTCTGCTGTCAAGCAGCAATGTCTTTTCTGGGCAGCATGCTTTGAATTCTTCAAAAGGAAGCTCGACTTTGTGGACCTGGGCACTGTTTTGTCAGTGTATGGTGCATCAGTGTCATCAGTGTGTTCTCTGGAGAGCACGCTCCAGATTCATCAATATGATGGATGTCCTATTGGACTTGGTATTATTTTGTCACTGTTTAAGAAAGGAAACTGGAATACAAAATTGATAAATTTGCCCCTATGTTTTATTAGCTACAGGCCTCAAATTAATGACCCTGAAAGGACTCTCTAAGGTTTGTACATACTGTAAATACAATTCTCCTTGAACTTTAAAAAGAGTTCACTTATGTCACTGATGCTTCACTGCGCATTGTTCTCATGCTTTGCATTACTACACATATTACATACTGTGGTTAAAGAGTTTGTGCCAAGTTACCAAATTATTACCGACAGAATAGGTGATAACTGCTCCAATAAATGTATATGGCTCTCAAGATCTGCAAAGGTTCCATAAGTCGAGTCCACAACAATCTAAATGTTGTCACCTAACTTGCTGAGTTGGAGCAAACCCTTTCAAGTAAATTAATTATTTCAAATTTATAACAAAAATACTAAATACTATGAAAACACACATACATACACTGTTACTTCAGATAGATAATATTTGTTTTACAGTGCGGACCTAGTTATAATCTATTTCTAATATATAGTTAACTAAATTGACACATTCTTGCCTGGCAACTATTTGTTAGCTTCTGCTCTCATTTCCAATGACATGTGTGTAACAACGGACATCTACTATAGTCTAAGCTTTAGTGTCATGTAAATTCACAAATCAGCCGCACCACAGAGACAAAACTCAGACACTTCAAGAGCTGGAGCTAAGACTTTTGATCTTCTGTCTCTCTTCCTCATTTGAGTGGATTTTAAGATTGAGATCTGATTAAAGGAATTACAGCTACACTGCATCTCCTTCTGAAAATGCCTTTTGTAGACTTTTGGCTTTGCAAAACATCCAATACATCTACTGACAACCTCCTATTCTTATTCCTTCTCTTTCCATGTAGCTCATCTTCAGTACATCTATCCATTTCACTCTTGCTGATTTTTGGATATCTGTGTATGCCTGGTGGTAAAAGCCTGGCTTTTCCACAATAGGATGAACTAAGTTGCATCTCTAGAATTGAAGATAGCCTCTGCAAGTCTTGTCGCCAGCAGATATCCTGTGAGCTGTCCTGATTTGCTTTGCTGCCACTAGTCAAGCTTTCCTTGTTAGAAGATGTTAGTTTTTCTTCAGCCATAGAATTACAGTCTAATTTGGATGTAGTTTGCATTGTCGATATGTCATTTATGTCTCTTGTTATCTTGCATTTGGTTGCATTGTAGAATTTTGCTCTTTTTTCCCAAATAAGAGATGGTATAGTTTTGTAAGGTAGTTTATAATGCATCCTATGCACTTTTGCTTTAGAAGGTTCCTGTGACTTATTCTGTGCTTGATGATCAGCTGAACTGTCTTTGGTTCCAAAAGTATTGGAAGCATGTTTAATATTCACCAAACCATACTTCTTCAAAATTTCATTTAGCATTGTCACGATTTTGATATTTCCAGTCGAAACTGCATACCACAATGCTGTGTGTTTCCATTTATCAGAATGAGTTAAGTCACAGTCTAATGCATTGAGGAATAACTTGACTAGACTTTCTCTTTCGTACAGTACTGCATACATCAGGGCATTTCGACCCACCTTGTCACATAAACTTAACCTTGCACCATGTGTCAGCAGAAGTCTTGCCGAACCAAATGCCCAGGTCTCTCCATCATGTAGACAACAGTTTATCAGAGCAGTCCTGCCTTCCTTGTCCCGTAGATTAACATCAGTCCCTGATACCACCAGAGTCCTTAAAAGGTTAAAATCTCCTTTATATAATGCCTCATTTACATCCAAAATGGGAAGCATTTTCATGAAAAAAATCCACGTAACTTATGAGTTGTTCATTCAACTGTTGAGTGGTGAACTGCTACTGACAAGCTGCTATATCACCAGGAGAACTGTAAAACCTCTGATGTCATTGATAATGTCAGGAGTGGTTTTGTTGACAGGACATAATTGATTTGCAATAATCTGTTAATTATGTTTGGCAAAGTTACTAGTAGGTTGGCTTGACCTTTGTTAAAGTCTACTATACAAATCAATGATTAACAGATTAAGACAGGACTAATTCCATGTAATATGTTGGTATACTAGAAAATTATGGAAAATACAGGACAGTGTAAAGAATGGCTTCAAGCATTCAACAAGGTATTGTAGAATACTATGAAGGGGTAACTAGCAGGCCGTATGCAAGATTCATCAACATAAAAGCACACATATACATTCAAATGTTTCAGAAAATTTTGATTTAAGGGGTTGTCTGACCTATGTTACTGGACGCTCTGAGGATCCTCCATTGCCAACATCGTTGACAGCAAGTATGTATGGTCACGTGCCAACTAGATGTGCATGGCCTTGCTCAATGCAAGTATATTGAGCGAGGCTGGACATATGGACATATCTAGTTGGAATATGGCCAGAAATATGCAAATTGCATACTTACGGTCCCATGGCTGCACACTCCCGTCTTCGGCAGTGGAGAACTGTGCACTATGAGGATTCACAAGTCTGCAGTGACAGAGTAATTGCAGACTTGTTCCCTAAGGAAGGACAACCCCTATAATAAGTTTCTCTTGGTGCAATGCATTAACTAAACACAAATTTTACTAGACATACCTTTTCTTTTATTGTATCGAAAAGGGTAGTACACTATGCTTTCATATTCATTCATAAAGGGACACAGTAAGAAAAACAAACATATACTGTGCAATATAAGTTTTGTATCTTTTTTAAAGTGGACTCATTGGCTTGCCATGGCATACCAATACAGTGAATATATTTAGGGGTCTTCCTTCAAAAGTATATATTATGGAACCGTCACAATGTATACCTCTGACAGAAGCAAAAAAAAGAAACCAAACAGACCCTAAGTTTGGTAAAATAGTAACAGTAGCAATAGAAGGACACAGATCTCAGTCTAAATGCACTGGGAGTACAGATAGGGAGTGGGTGTAATGCAATCTATATATTAAGGCTCATTCAGGCAGGCCATTAATACATAGTAATTGGAAAAAGGAGAAAAAATTCATATCACAATGTACACACCTATAGAATTATATTTGTTATAGTATACATTTGTTATATTATATAAAAATCCACGTTTCCATGATTAAAACCTAAATTCCAATGTTCCAGACCCATGACACAGTACATGTATAATAATAACCTCCAAAGTATAGTATGTGTTGTAGCAAACCCAGGGAGGACTGGGTTAAATCGTGGCACTGCAGATCTTAATTAGATGTACTGGCTAGTTTTGAGGAAGAACCAGGAAATGGGTTCACCTGTGTCAGTCTACTCAATGCTGAGCAGAATGGAGTGTTTTGAAGCTGGTGTGTGATCAGCCAAAATGTCAACTACAGCTGGGAGATAGACAAGCCAGAGTCTCTTTCTGAATGGAGACTGCATGGGTCAGCTAGGAAAGTTGAGCAGTCGTTGTGTTGCAGCTGCAGAGTAATATGTGGAAGCTGTAGCCTGTTCAGTGTGAACTGTGCATGGAGTTGAATATTTCTGTTTGGCGCTAGAAGCTGCTAGAGCTCAGGTGTCACTGTGACAGTCTTTGGTAAGGAAAGGGGGCCTCAAACTGTCACTGGAACTGGGACCCCAACTATCCCTGTCCCGGGTGTATTCTTAAAGGTAAAGAAGCTCAAAATGTTATTATTTATTATTATTATGGTATCCCAGTGGTAATTGAGAGTAAACAAAGACCCGCATTCATTGCAGCACTGACTAAAGAACTATGGACATTGGTAGGGGCTGATTTGGGTTTATATACTCCATATCACCCTCAGAGTAATGGAAAAGTAGAAAGACTAAATGGCAACTTGAAAATCAAAATACTGAAAGCCAGTCAGGAAATCAGACTTCCTTGGACAGACATTTTGCCCATTGCCTTATACTCAGTCAGAAACACTCCAAGGGGTCCCACTAAACTCACACCATATGAGATTCTTTTTGGGGGGCCTCCAAGGATGGGTCAATATTTTTCACAACAGCTAGCTTTAGGAAGTGATACTCTTGTAAATTATGTTATTGCCCTTACTAAAGAACTGTCAGTAACACATGCACGATTTTTAACATCCATTCCAGATCCAGATTCCAGTGAAGGTATCCATACTTTCCAACCTGTTGACTAAATGCTGGTAAAGAAATTCATTAGAAAGACGTCCCCGGAATTGAGATTTGAGGGTCCTTACCAAGTGCTTCTGACTACTCCTACTTTGGTCAAGCTTGAAGGAAGACCGACGTGGATACACGCCTCTCACTGCAAGAAGTTTGTGCCTCCATCAGAACCTTCTACATAATGTTGCATATCCTTTACTTTGTGTGTTGTGCCATTCTATACTCCATTGTAGGAGCACAACAGGTCGTGATCACCCGAGCAGGAGGGTGATCACATTCTGGTATAACACCACTGCACACCTTGCTTCTTTTAAATTCGATTATTGTGATGTAGTACAGTGTGACACTAAATGGGTTTCCTCACTTTCCACAATGAGTCAACTGGCACAACTGAGGTCAGGATAACAATATATATGTGTTACGGGTGATGAATGGGGACAAACTTGTAGTTCATGGAGGGCGGTAGTGTGGAACACAGCCTTAAGAAAACAAGTCTCACAGGGCAAATCCCTACTCACTTGGATGACACTCTCCCGTACAAAAGTCCTCAAGCCCTGTGATACCATTGGCCATTGCAACCCTTTAGTCCTCAACCTGGAGAACCCTCAACCTGGCGATAATGGCACCTATCTGCTAGGTACATATGTAAATGGTGTGTGTGCTAGTTGTTCCCATCTAGGCCAGTTCATATTAGCAGACATAAAGGAAATGTCAACAAAAGATAAAAACACGCACTCAAACCCACTAATGTTCCGTACCGAAAAACTTAACAAAATGATAGCCATTGCAAACCTGACATTTGAAGATATTCTTGCCGTTGAAACGGGATACACTGACCAACTTATGGTTGAAGTGGATGATGTATACAACCAATCAATATAATAAATCCAATTGTTTTGTCTGTGCAGGAGCAAGACCCCACTTAGGATCAGTCCCTTTAGACTTACCCCCAAATGTGGAAAAATGTTTCCTGAGTCTGTTCACTAACAAATCCCTTGATGAAACAATTTGCGAAAGCTGGAAAAAGAAGTATGCCATAGTCACAAAAACAACTAATCACGGTCAAGGCATTACCATATACCCAGGAAAATACACCTGTTATACTAGTACTGAAGGGAGCATATTTTTGGGTAATTTCACAATGGGATATTGCAGCAGATACAGTAATGCAACCAGAGAAGACCTGATCAATCCAACCCAGTCTATTTCTGATGTTTTCTGGATATGTGGAGACATGAAGATCAGATCTCATTTAGAAGGAGAGTGGATAGAATGTACACTAGCCAAAGCCATAATGCCCTTCTACATAGCAGCAGAAGGTGAGGAAGCCCTAACTTCAGAAGAACTAAAAGGGAAACAAAGTCGGAATCAAAAGGCAGTTTTGACTCCCACATTTATATCGGTGCTATAGGGGTCCCAAGGGAGGTACCAGATGAATTTAAAGCCAGAGATCAAGTCAAAGCAGGTTTTGAACCATTTATCCTACCCCTAGTGACCATAAATAAAAAGGTACCCTGGATCAATTACATTATTATAATCAACAGAGATTTGTCAATTACACTAGAGAAGCTCTTCAAGGTTTGGCAGACCAACTAGGCCCTACATCAATAATGTTGTTTCAAAACAGAATGGCCCTTGACATGATATTAGCAGAAAAAGGAGGTGTTTGCAAAATGGTGAAATCTGCATGTTGTACCTATATTCCAGATAACACAGATCCCACTGGAAAGGTTACAATAGCCATAAAAAAGCTGAATTCCCTACAAAAAGAATTAAAAAGGAATTCAGGTGTAGAAGATCCCTGGGACCAATACGTTTCGTGGATGAAGGGATGGCAGAGATGGCTAGCTCAGATCGGTGCTGTTATTCTTGTCCTCTTAATCATTGCAGCTATTATTGTTTGTTGTGTTCTTCCCTGTGTAAGAAAGATGATCGAGAAAGGAGTAGAAACATCAGTGCCCATTTTCCTAGCTCAAGAGGTTAGTTATTCTGCAGATATAGAGCAGTTAGGCCCTCTTCAGTCCTTTACAGTCCCTAACTAGGCAGTCAGAGTAGGTGCATGCGAGTTTGTGCCTACTTCGGTCAGGATTGCTGAGTGCCTCCTGGATTCATCTCTCATACTGTAAACTTGTCAGACAGGTAGGAACACAGCAGGATCTGACCTGCTTGTCAAATCCAGCTACAAAGGGATGTTTTCCACAAGGGAAAACTTGTCTCAAACTGGTGAAGACTCCAACTCCCCCCACCCGGACAAGACGGTCAGATCTAGGATATGTACATCAGGGTTAGTCACATGTGTATTCTTTGTAACCATGGTGATGGGAGATTGGAGAATAATAGACCCAGCAGGTAGGAAAGTCCCGAGGATGCGGGTAGCGCGCTCCTATATACCTCCTGATATACCCATAATTGATCACGCATTCTCTGGTGTCTATAGCATCCGTATTGTCATTCCACCTCTGATGTCATAGTGACACTTAACACTGATGGGTTAGGGAACCATGGTAGGATCAAGAAGAAAAGGCTAATAAAGTATTTAAAGGGGGCTATTGAGGAGAGCCTTAAGATCAAATACTTAATTAACCTCAAGACATAAGAGATTGAGAGGAACTACCCAAAAAGTGTATTATCTCACCTTACATGTACTTTTTCAGATCAAAGTTTGACACTAAAGATGGCTGCCATTTCCTGTTTTCACCACACACCATGTGCTCATGGATCTGAAATTTCATGTTTCAACACACACCATGTGCTTCATGGATCTGCCCTTTCCTGTTTCATCACACAACATGTGCTCTATGGATCCGCCCATGATGACGCCCACTTTAATGACCTCATGGATCAACCCAGCCTGATGACCTCATGGATCCACCCACGGACTAGCTCACTGCTCAACCCACTAGCCAATGGAATACATCCGAAAACTCCCATTTTAGAGTTAACTGAGCCCTCTTACAGGGGATATATGAACCTACGGTATGTTTGGAGGTGACAGGAGGTGGAAAGAGCTTTGATCTGCGGTTTGAAGGACTGGGCAGAGTCAACGGTTACTCAGAGGCAGCGTATTTCTCATATGGGGGAAAGCGTGATGTCATTTATTGTGATAGATGAGGTAAGGATGATTTGTGAGATGGAGGAAAGATGATAAGTTTACATTTGTCCACATAGAGTTTGAGGAAGCGAGAGGAGAAGAAGGAGGATATGGCTGAGAGACACTCCGGGATTCGGAACAGCAGAGAGGTGACGTCTGGGCCAGCATAAAGGTGCTACTAGAATCCATGGGACTTTATGAGTTGTCCCAGGCCAAATGTATAGGTTGAGAAGAGTAGGGTTCCTAGAACAGAGCCTTGGGGGACTCCAGCAGAGAGAGGGTGGGATGAAGAGGTAGTGTGGGAGATGCTGAATGTGCGGTTAGAAAGGTATGAGGAGATCCAGGATAGGGGGATGTCTTTGATGCTAAAGGAAGAGAAGATCTGTATTGGGAGGCAGTGGTCAACTGTCGAAAGCAGAGGACAGGTCTAGAAGGAGGAGTAAATTTAATTTAATTTTAATCAGGGCTGTCTCAGTGGAATGATGGGGACGGAAGCCAGATTGTAGATTGTCAAAGAGCAAGTTAGATGAGAGGTGGGAGTAAAGTTCAATGTGGACGTGCTTCTCCTGGAGTTTAGAAGTGAATGGGAGCGGTGATATTGGGCGTTAGCTGGACATAGTGGTTGGGTCAAGGGTTGACTTTTTAAATATTGGCATGATTGTGGCATGTTTGAAAGCAGAAGGTAATGTACCAGAAGTTAGTGATAGGTTGAAGAGATGGGTTAGGGATGGGATAAATGTGATGATGAGATTAGGGAGGAGGTGGGATGAAATGGGGTCTAGTGCACAAGTGGTGAGGTGTGATTTGGAGAGGAGACAATTAAACTCCCCTTCAGTGATGTTGGAGAGGGCGGTTATGGGGGAGGAGCATTGATCTGGTATGCATAATTGTTGTGTTTGAACAATAAAGATGTGCCTTATTTGGTCGATCTTATTTTTGAAGCCTGTGGCAAAGTCCTCAGCAGAGATGAGGGAGGTTGGAGGGAGCAGAGGTAGGCAGAGAAAGGAGTTAAACGTTTTGAATAATTGTTTGTTGTTGTAGGATAAGGAAGATATGAGGGTTGTGATGTAGGCCTGTTTAGCAGAGGTGAGGGAAGATTTGAAAGTGAGTGTTGCTTGTTTGAGTGCAGTGAAATCATCTTGTAAATTTGTTTTCTTTCAACGTCGCTTTGCTATGCTGGACCCTTGCCGGAGCTTTTTAGTGATGTTATTGTGCCAGTATTGTCCATTGATAGGTCATACTCTGCCATGAACGAGATGAGAAAGTGAGTAGATGGTAGTCAGATAGAGGGAGAGGGGAGGTTGTGAAGTCAGAGAGCAGAGACGGGTGAAGATCATGTCTAATGTATGTCTATCTGTGTGGGTGGCTGAGGAGGACCACTGAGTAAGTCCAAAAGATGAAGCAAGGGACAAAAGTTTGGAGGCTGTTGGGTGAAGTTTATCAGTACTGATGTTGAAGTCACCCATGATGATAGTGGGAATGTCAATGGAAAGAAAGTGAGGAAGCCAGGTAGAGAATTGTTAAATGAAGGCAGTGGCCAGGCCCCGAGGTCAGTATAAAATGGTTGCAGGGAGAGTAGATGCGGACAGAGTGGACTTCAAAAGAGGGGAGGATAAGGGAGGGTAGAGGTGGGATTGGGGTAAAGGTGCAGTTAGTAGAAAGGAGAAGACCCACTCCTCCACCATGCCTGTTGCTGGGGCAAGGAGTGCGGGCGAAGTGAAGGCCACCGTAACAGCGCAGCAGGAGAGGCGGTGTCGGAGGGTGTCAGCCATGTTTCTGTGAGGCCAAGGAAGGCAAGGTTGCGAGAGAGAAAAAGGTCATGAATCACATGAACCTTATTGCAGATGGAGCGGGCATTCCAGAGTGCTCCAGAGAGAGGGAGCAGGGGGGTGGGCATCAGGGGCATTGGTTTTATGTTGGAGAGATTGTGGTAGTTCATATTAGATAGGGAGTGGTAGGAGTGGGAATTAACCCCTTCACTACCAAGGGTGGTTTGCACGTTAACTACCGGGCCAATTTTTACAATTCTGACCACTGTACCTTTATGAGGTCATAACTCTGGAACGCTTCCATGAATCCCGGTGATTCTGACATTGTTTTCTCGTGACATATTGTACTTCATGTTCGTGGTAAAATTGCATTCAAATAACTTGCGTTTATTTGTGAAAAAAACGGAAATTTGGCGAAAATTTTGAAAATTTCGCAATTTTCCAACTTTGAATTTTTATGCCCTTAAATCACAGCGATACGGCACACAAAAAACTTAATACATAACATTTCCCACATGTTTACTTTACATCAGCACAATTTTGCAACCAAAATTTTTTTTTGCTAGGAAGTTATAAGGGTTAAAATTTGACCAGCGATTTCTCATTTTTGCAACACCATTTTATTTTTAGGGACCACTTCACATTTGAAGCCACTTTGAGGGGTCTATATGATAGAAAATACCCAAAAGTGACACCATTCTAAAAACTGCACCCCTCAAGGTGCTTAAAACCACATTCAAGAAGTTTATTAACCCTTTAGGTGCGTCACAGGAATTTTTTGAATATTAAAAAAAAATGAACATTTAACTTTTTTTCACAAAAAAAATACTTCAGGTTCAATTTTCTTTATTTTACCAAGGGTAACAGGAGAAATTGGACTGCAAAAGTTATTGTGCAATTTGTCCTGACTACGCTGATACCTGATATGTGGGGGGGAACCACTGTTTCGGAGCATGGCAGAGCTCAGAATGGAAGGAGCGCCGTTTGACTTTTTCAATGCAAAATTGGCTGGAATTCAGATCGGACGCCATGTCACGTTTGGCGAGCCCCTGATGTACCTAAACAGTGGAAACCCCCCCAAGTGACCCCATTTTGGAAACTAGACCCCCCAAGGAACTTATCTAGATATGTGGTGAGAACTTTGAACCCACAAGGGCTTCACAGAAGTTTATAACGTACAGCGGTACAATTAAAAAATCATATTTTTTCCACAAAAATGATCTTTTCACCCACAATTTTTATTTTTCCAAGGGTAACAGGACCCTAAAAGTTTTTGTGCAATTTGTCCTGAGTACGCTGATACCCCATATGTGGGTGTAAATGACTATTTGGGCGCATAGCAGAGCTCGGAAGGGAAGCAGCGCCATTTGACGTTTTTGGCTAGAATTGAGATCGGACACCATGTCGCGATTGGAAAACCCCTGATGTACCAAAACAGTGGAAACCCCCCACAAATGACACCATTTTGGAATCTAGACCCCCCAAGGAACTTATCTAGATGTGTGGTGAGAACTTTGAACCCCCAAGGGCTTCACAGAAGTTTATAACGTACAGCAGTACAATTAAAAAATCATATTTTTCCACAAAAATGATCTTTTCACCCTCAATTCTTATTTTTCCAAAAGTAACAGGACCCTAAAAGATATTGTGCAATTTATCCTGAGTACGCAGATACCCCACATGTGGGTGTAAACCACTATTTGGGCGTATGGCAGAGCTCGGAAGGGAAGCAGCGCCATTTGACGTTTTTGGCTGGAATTGAGATCGGACACCATGTCGCATTAGGAAAGCCCCTGATGTACCAAAACAGTAGAAACCCCCCACAAATGACACCATTTTGGAAACTAGACCCCCCAAGGAACTTATCTAGATGTGTGGTGAGCACTTTGAACCCCCCAGTGCTTCACTGAAGTTTATAACGTCCGGGCGTGAAAATAAAAAAATCGTATTTTTTCCACAAACATGATCTTTTAGTCCCCATTTTTTTATTTTCCCAAGGGTAACAGGAGAAATTGGACCCCAAAAGTTGTTGTCCAATTTGTCCTGAGTACGCTGATACCTCATATGTGGGAGAAAACTACTGTATGGGCACACGTCGGGGCTCGGAAGGGAAGTAGTGACGTTTTGGAATGCAGACTTTGATGGAATGGTCTGCGGGTGTCATGTTGCGTTTGGAGAGCCCCTGATGTACCTAAACAGTGGAAACCCCCCACAAGTGACCCCATTTTGGAAACTAGACCCCCTAATGAACTTATCTAGATGTGTGGTGAGCACTTTGAACCCCCCCAGTGCTTCACAGAAGTTTATAACGACCGGGCGTGAAAATAAAAAAATCGTATTTTTTCCACAAACATGATCTTTTAGTCCCCATTTTTTTATTTTCCCAAGGGTAACAGGAGAAATTGGACCCCAAAAGTTGTTGTCCAATTTGTCCTGAGTACGCTGATACCTCATATGTGGGAGAAAACTACTGTATGGGCACACGTCGGGGCTCGGAAGGGAAGTAGTGACGTTTTGGAATGCAGACTTTGATGGAATGGTCTGCGGGTGTCATGTTGCGTTTGGAGAGCCCCTGATGTACCTAAACAGTGGAAACCCCCCACAAGTGACCCCATTTTGGAAACTAGACCCCCTAATGAACTTATCTAGATGTGTGGTGAGCACTTTGAACCCCCCAGTGCTTCACAGAAGTTTATAACGACCGGGCGTGAAAATAAAAATATCGTATTTTTTCAACAAACATCATCTTTTAGTCCCCATTTTTTTTATTTTCCCAAGGGTAACAGGAGAAATTGGACCCCAAAAGTTGTTGTCCAATTTGTCCTGAGTACGCTGATATCTCATATGTGGGAGAAAACTACTGTATGGGCACACGTCGGGGCTCGGAAGGGAAGTAGTGACGTTTTGGAATGCAGACTTTGATGGATTGGTATGCGGGTGTCATGTGCGTTTGGAGAGCCCCTGATGTACCTAAACTATTGAAACTCCCCACAAGTGACCCCATTTTGGAAACTAGACCCCCCACGGAGCTTATCTAGATGTGTGGAGAGCACTTTGAACCCCCAAGTGCTTCACAGAAGTTTATAACGCCTGGGCGTGAAAATAAAAAAAACATTTTTTTCCGCAAAATTATATTTTTGCCCCCAGTTTTTTATTTTCCTAAGGGTAACAGGAGAAATTGGACCCCAAAAGTTGTTTTGTAATTTGTCCTGAGTAGGCTGATACCCTACATGTGGGGGTAAAACACTGTTTGGGCACATGGCAGAGCTTGGAAGGGAAGGAGCACCATTTGACTTTTTCAACGCAGAATTGGCTGGAATTGAGATCAGACGCCATGTTGCCTTTGGAGAGCACCTGATGTGCCCAAACAGTGGAAACCCCCAATTATAACTCCAAACCTAACCTCAACACACCCCTAACCCTAATCTGAGCCCTAGCCCTAACCCTAACCCTAGCCCTAACCCTAGCCCTAACCCTAGCCCTAACCCTAACCCTAGCCCTAGCCCTAACCCTAGCCTTAACCCTAGCCCTAGCCCTAACCCTAGTCCTAACCCTAGCCCTAACCCTACCCTAACCCTAACCCTAGCGGGAAAATGGAAATAAATACATTTTCTTTTAGTTTTATTATTTTTCTCTAACTAAGGGGGTGATAACGGGGGGTTTGATTTACGATTTATGGCGGTTTTTATGTTTGGCGGCTGTCGCACGCTAAAAGACGCTTTTTATTGTAAAAATAGTTTTTGCATCACCACATATTGTGAGCTATAATTTTTCCGTCTTTTGACCCACTGAGTCATGTGAGGTCTTATTTTTTGCGGGACGAGTTGACGTTTTTATTGGTACCATTTTCGGGCACGTGACATTTTTTGATCGCTTTTTATTCCGATTTTTGGGATGCAGAATGAACAAAAACCAGCTTTTCATGAATTTCTTTTGGGGGGTGCGTTTACACCGTTCCGCGTGCGGTAAAATTGATAACGCGTTTTTATTCTTCGGGTCAGTACGGTTACAGCGATACCTCATTTAGGTCTTTTTTTATGTTTTGTCGGTTTTTTGCAATGAAAACAATTTTATATAAAAAATAATTATTTTTGTATCGCTTTATTCTGCGAGCTATAACTTTTTTATTTTTTTGCGGATGATGCTGTATGGTGGCTCGTTTTTTG
This sequence comes from Dendrobates tinctorius, assembly GCF_039654945.1. Lineage (NCBI taxonomy): Eukaryota > Metazoa > Chordata > Amphibia > Anura > Dendrobatidae > Dendrobates > Dendrobates tinctorius. The sequence continues at coordinate 23,513,767 of NW_027361827.1, read as the reverse complement.
CGGGACAAGATGACGTTTTCAGCGGTACCATGGATATTTATATGCGTCTTTTTGATCGCGCGTTATTGCACTTTTTGTTCGGTGGTATGATAATAAATCATTATTTTTTGCTTCGTTTTTTATTTTTATTTTTTAAGGGGTTCGCTAAAGGGGTTAACTAATGGGCCAGTTTTATAGGGCAGGTCATTACGGACGCGGCGATACCAAATATGTGTACTTTTATTGTTTTGTTTTTTTTTTATTTTCAAAAAATGGATTTATTGGGGAATATTTTTTTTTTTTTAACTAATTTATTTAGCGATTTTTTTTAAATTATTTTTAACACTTTTTTTTTTTTTTTTTTACTTTATTACCTTGTCCCAGGTGGGACATCACTGTCCTGTGACAGATCGCTGATCTGTCACATCACAGATCACTGTGACAGATCAGCGATCTGTCACAGGCACTGCTGCAGACTTCCTCATGCCTGCGCTTTGCAGGCACTGAGGAAGCCAGCTTCCTCAGGCCCCCGAAGGCCCCCGTCGCCATCTTGGATTCGGGGGCCTGGAGGAAGGGAGTCCCCCGCAGCAGCGCTGCACATTGCGCTGCCGTGGGGGGCTCAGGGAAGCAAGGAGGGAGCCCCCTCCCTGCCGATGCTTCCCTTTAACCCCCGGTACACCGCGATCGCGTTTGATCGCGGTGTGCAAGGGGTTAACGTGTCGGGGGCGGTCCGTGACCGCCCCTGACACATTGTGCCGGGTGTCAGCTATGATAATTAGCTGACACTCGGCCGCGATCAGCGGCGCTCACCACGTGGGCGCCGCTGATCGCGATGACGTAATATTCCGTCCATGGTAATTAGGTCCATGGTCACATGGACGGAATATTACGTCAATTGTAGGTAAGGGGTTAATGGGAGGTATGAGCTGTGAGTATCCAGGATTGGGAGATATTTCGCCAGCAGTGAGGAGAAGCAGAGAGAGGGCGAGCAGGTGGGAGAAGGAGAGTGGCCGGCTTGTTTTATGTTTTATTAGGAGAGATCTGAGGTTGAGAAGCAGGTCAGCAGAGTAGATCAGGAGGGGAGGAAAGAGGGAAGGGGAGATGATTATTTGGCTAGAGGGTGCTGGGGTTTGGGGATATTGAAAGAGTGAGGATTAGTGGAGCAAACCCTTTAAGGGCATATGTAAACATGGTGAAGGATTAAGATTGGTTAATAGAAAAGCTAGGTCCAAGTGTCAAGGGGTCCTTGTCCGTTATCACACAATAAACAGAGCAAGAGAAGAGTGAAAAATTCCAAGACCTTTATTTAGGCATAAATAAGAAAGGTCCATATACAATCCACCACACAAAGGATAAGATAGTCCAGAAGCCGAATGCAGTTCAGTAACAGGATAAAAGTCCAACAATCCAGCAGACAGAGGATAACATAGTCCATATACTCTTCTTTTTCTCTGAAGTGCTGTGTTCCCATCATAGTTCCACACACGATCTCAGATTGTGTCTCACCTCACTAATATTTTAAAAGTCCCCCTCCTTATTCACAGGTCAGGGGGTAAGGTCGCAAGGGCTCATTGTTTCAACAAGCTAGGTCAATATGTCATTAGCAAACAGCAAAGTACTGTGGGGGGCTGATATAAGATGGCAACAACAGCCATTAATCAATTAGCAAATAACTCATCCCACAAGAGAACACCGTGAAAATCAGTAAAATATTAATACAAACAAAATAACATCCACATACCATATCCCACCATCACCCCAAGTAATAAGAAGTGCTCACTCGGCAGACATACTCAAAAGAGACAGATACATAGTGTGGGGTCCTGACTCCTGCTGTGACTAACAGCCATTGAAATAACTGCAGCTTCTGGATACTTAGCTGCAGATATACTTTGCTGTAGGATGCGTGCTTGCCTCCACACGCGTGCACCCCTTAGAATGCTACTAAATTTCTAGGACTGAGTAGAGGATCAGGTGAGAGGGATTGTGGGAGCTGGTTTGGGATAAATTAGCAGCTGGCCAGCACACCAGGGGTGGATAGATGTTCAAAGACACTGGGCCTCACTACATCTGTATGCTATAACACCTTTCACCAGATAACATCTATAGTGACCCCAAACAGAGATATACAACAGTGAGCATTCAGTACAATGTACAAAATGAATTATAGCAAAGATTCCGCAGGAACTGTTATATACTATTAAAAAATGTGGGATAATAATGCAGCAGATGATAGACAGCAATCAGTGGTGTTATATCATTAAAAAATGTTGCAGGATGAAAATGCATCAGATAATAGACAGCAATCAGTGGTGCTATACAATTAAAAAATGTTGCAGGGTGATAATGCAGCAGATGATAGACAGCAATCAGTGATGTTATACCATTAAAAAATGTTGCAGGATGATAATTCAACATATGATAGACAGCAATCAGTGGTGTTATACCATTAAAAAATGTTGCAGGATGATAATGCAGCAGATGATAGACAGCAAGCAGTGGTGTTATACCTGTGTGAAGAGAGCAGAGGAGAGGCAGGCCTGTTGTGAATTCACTTTCTGGCCTGCCTCTGGTTGCTAGTGAAGGTAGTGAAGCTGGTTGTTTTGACAGAGGAGTCGCGAGTTATCTTTCCGGGCTCCCTCTGGTGGTTACAGGAGGTATTGGAGCTGATCTAATTGACAGAGGCCTGCCACCTGATAATGAGGATGACGATTGGACATCTGGAGTCTCTGACTGGATTTAAGACAGCTGACTCCCTCTATCCCTTCTGGTGATTTTTCCTACCTCCTGAGGTCCTAGTTTCCAGTTCAGTCCCTGCTTGCTCAAGCTAAGCGTTCTTTGCTATTGTTCACATTTGATTTGGTTTTGTCTATTCAGTTTTTTTTTTTTTTTTAATTCTTTATTTTCAAGTTTAAACCACACCAAAAGACACAACACCATTTTACAAGTACAATTGGCGAAGTATTGTTTAGGAGTCGGTCCAAGGTGAAAGGGAAGGAAAGGGGGGAGGAAAAAGTGGGTGGGGAAAGGGAAAAAGAAAGAAGGGAAGGGTAAAGAGGGATACATAATATTGAACAATAACAATAACATCAACAAAAAGTAGTCGTCGGCATGAACACTAGCAGTTGATGGGTGTATTTATGAAAATAGAGTAGATGGGCTGTTCTGTAAGCAACCGTGTGACCAGCTACCCTAGTATAAAGGCCATCAGGTCCAAGTAAGACTTCATGTGGTATTAGATTTCTCACCCAGAGGATCATCCTGCAGGGCACAAATCAGAGGGCACAGAACCTGCAGGGCACAAATCAGATTATCTAAAGCTGAAAATGAATTGAGGCTTGCAAGAGATGTCAAAAGCAATAATAAAGGATTTTGGGGATATGTCAAAAGTAAAAGAAAAGTCAAAGATGCTATAGGATTTTTACAGGATGAAAATGATGAAATGGTAAGACAGGATGTTGAGAAGGCTGAACTTTTAAATTCCTATTTTGCATCTGTTTTCTCTCAGAAAGGAAATGTAACATCAACTGTTATTCACTGTCCTATTAAGGGAATAGAAGAATCCAGGAAATCTATAAACAGAAAGATAGTGAGGAAACACTTAGCTAGCCTAAATGAATTCAAGTCTCCAGGTCCAGATGAATTACACCCCAGAGTACTGAAGGAGATAGCAGAAGAAATTTTTGAACCCCTCTCTATAATCTTTGAAAATTCTTGGAGAACAGGAGAAGTGCCAGAAGACTGGAGAAGAGCAAATGTTGTTCCTATCTTCAAAAAGGGGAAGAAGGTGGACCCAGGTAACTATAGGCCGGTGAGTCTGACTTCTATACCAGGAAAGATCTTTGAACAAATTATTAAACAACATGTACGTCAATACCTGGATAAGAATGAAGTGATTAAACAGAGTCAGCATGGGTTTGTAACTAATAAGTCATGTCAGACTAACTTAATTTCCTTCTATGACGGTATCACTGATTGGGTGGATCAAGGAAATGCTGTAGATATAGTATATCTTGACTTCAGCAAAGCATTTGACAAAGTCTCTCATACAATCCTTATTGAAAAAATGATTAAGTATGGAATGGACAAGGCAACTGTTAGGTGGATTCATAACTGGCTTAGTGATCGGACCCAAAGAGTGGTCGTAAATGGCTGCACATCCAGTTGGAAGAATGTCTCAAGTGGGGTACCACAGGGCTCTGTCCTGGGCCCTGTATTGTTCAACATCTTTATCAACGATTTAGATGAAGGAATTGAGGGTAAACTGATTAAATTTGCTGATGACACAAAGCTAGGAGGGATAGCTAATACTAGAGAAGAGAGAGAGAGGATTCAAAAAGATTTAAATAAACTGGAGAAGTGGGCAGCAACTAACAGAATGGTTTTTAACAGGGAGAAATGCAAAGTACTACATCTGGGCAATAAAAATGGAAAAAGCATATATAGAATGGGAGGAATAGGGCTAAGTGACAGCACATGTGAAAAAGACTTGGGTATACTAATAGATCACAGACTGAATATGAGTCAACAGTGTGATGCAGCAGCAAAAAAGGCAAATGCAATTCTAGGATGTATTAACAGAAGCATACAGTCTAGATCACGTGAAGTCATTATTTCCCTCTACTCCTCTTTGGTCAGACCTCATCTGGAATATTGTGTCCAGTTTTGGGCACCACATTTTAAAAAAGACATCAAAAAACTGGAGCAAGTTCAGAAAAGAGCGACCAGAATGGTGACCGGTCTGCAAACCCTGTCTTATGAGGAAAGGTTGCAGGATTTGGGAATGTTTAGTTTGCAAAAGAGAAGACTGAGAGGAGACTTAATAGCTGTCTACAAATATCTAAAGGGCTGTCACATTGTAGAAGGATCAACTTTATTCTCATTTGCACAAGGAAAGACTAGAAGCAATGGGATGAAACTGAATGGGAGGAGACACAGATTAGATATTAGAAAAAACTTTTTGACAGTTAGAGTGATCAATGAGTGGAACAGGCTGCCACGAGTAGTGGTGAGTTCTCCTTCAATGGAAGTCTTCAAACAGAGGCTGGACAGACATCTGACTGGGATGATTTAGCGAATCCTGCTTTGAGCAGGGGGTTGGACCAGATGGCCCAGGAGGTCCCTTCCAACTCTACGATTCTATGATTCTATGATTCTATGATCCCCCAGATATCCAGTCCACGGGGCCCAGGTCGACACATAAGATTTATGGTTAAAGATCTCCCAGCTAGACAGCTCCTCCAGGCGAGAAATCTGATTTATCTTAACATGCCACTCCTCCAATGTGGGGGGGGCAGCATCTTTCCAGTGTACAGCTATCAGCTGTTTTGCAGCACTTAGCATCAGTGGGAGTAGACCATGCTTCTTTGGTAAGAAATCCTTTGACGGGCACGAAAGGAGAACCTCCGTAGCCCCGAGACTAGACTTTATTAGTTGCAATTTCTTAAGAACTAGCTCAACACCGTCCCAAAAATGTCTCAGTTTGGGACAATCCCAGAATATGTGTGTGTGATGTCCTCCAGAGTTGAGGCATCTCCAACAAGCATCATTATCAGCAAGACCCATCTGAAAGAGCTTCGCTGGAGTCCAATGCCACCTGGTTAATATTTTATAAGAATTTTCCTGCAAAAGTACACACCTAGAGAATCCCCGTGCACTAGACAGCATTCTAGATACTTGTTTCTCTGTGAACGTAGTGTTAAGTTCCATTTCCCAGGAGTAAATAAATGAGGGCTTAAAACGTACTCCCGGAGCGATCAGGTGTGAGTAAATACGAGATAAGATTTTTAGCCGTGGAAGCGGAAGTTTGACCATAATATCTAGGTCGGGAATTTCTTCCTAAATTGCAGAAGCGTACGTCGAATGTGTTGGCCCTGAAGAAAATTAGTTGGTTGAATCATTGCACTTGGTTGCCAAACTCCTCCCTGTAATATTTTATTACCATAAAAGCTATTCAGTGTATCTCTAGGGAGGGTAGACCATAGATTATAAGGATCTTGAAAATCAAAATCTATTAGATAAGGTATTGAGCCAATCGGCGTTAACGTCGAGGGAAAAGTGTCCTCCGGTAGTTCCTCCAACATCAATCTTTTGATACGTAATGTAGTAGAAGTTATCTCGTCTAGTCTAAGAGCGACCGGTGGTTTAGCCCTAGTCCAGAGATAAGGCAAACCCCTCGGGCCCAGTAAAGCCAGGTCAACACAAGTTCCCTCCCCACCTTCAGCGCAAGATACTACCTTTAACCATCTGCTAAGGTGGATTGCTTTATAATATAAAAGGGGGTCTGGGACACCCAATCCACCAGAGGAGACTGGATAAGTAAGAAGCCTATAAGGCAACCTACCCAGTTTAGATTTCCAGATAAATTTTCCAATTAGTGACTTTAATGACCCGAAAAAGGTCAGGGGTAGAGTTGAGTGACTTTTGGTTTTTTAGGGTCGCGTTTCGTTTCGTGAAACCCGACTTTTCCAAAAGTCGGGTCGAGCAAGATCGTCCGATTATAGGGAAAAGTCGGGGTCGTCCCGAAACACGAAACCCAATGTAAGTCAATGGGGAATAAAAGTCGGCAGTGAGAGGAGGACAGGAAACACACCTACAGTGCCCATTTGAATGCCAAAAGCATCAATTCTTCTTACTTAAGCTTGTCAACCTTAATTAACTTCATAATACAAGTTACGCACTGAAAAATGGGGGTTATTTGGCTAAAGTTGTGGGGGGGAGGGCTGGCTGCAGGTTTTCATGTGCCCTGGGCGAAAGAGCGCCCCTTTAACACATACCACAACTCATGATGCTCCGATACGGCAGATAAATAGCGGTATAGTACAATGAAAAATACCTCACTTTTTACATCTCATGACGAGGCCCATCTATTTCTCCATACAGAATCATTGGTCCCATATAATGTTTGAAACAGTATATGATGAGCTCCACATAATGCTACAGTATATGTTGGTCCCCATGGATGAAGCTCCACTGTCTTATGGGCCCAAATAATGCTCCAAACATAATGGGCCCCATTTCTAATGCTCTAGTGTATAATGGGCCCTGTAAATGCTGCTCCAGTGTCTGCTGTCCACCTTTGGAATGTTCCAGTGTATGGTGGGCCCCATCTATCATTCTCCAGAGTATAGTGCTCCCCAAAAATTGCTGTCCCAACATTGAAAACAATCAAATAAGTCTCCTCGCTAGGGAATCCCTGTACTTGTCTGGACAGGTGCTGTAGCTTGCTTAACAGCTCGCCAGCCGTTCTCACGCCCAGTATGGATTGCACGTGATTGCACAAAGGTTAGAAAGGGTACCGTATCCCTGGATAACATGTATGGATAGCGTACACATTCAAAATATATGTCTATACAGCATGAGGCAGGCTCAGACGGTGTTAGGCCCAGAATGGATTGCACGTGATTGCACAAAGGTTAGAAAGGGTACCGTATCCCTGGATAACATGTATGGATAGCGTACACATTCAAAATATATGTCTATACAGCATGAGGCAGGCTCAGACGGTGTTAGGCTCAGTATGGATTGCACGTGATTGCACAAAGGTTAGAAAGGGTACCGTATCCCTGGATAACATGTATGGATAGCGTACACATTCAAAATATATGTCTCAGGAGGCAGGCTCAGACGGTGTTAGGCCCAGTATGGATTGCACGTGATTGCACAAAGGTTAGAAAGGGTACCGTATCCCTGGATAACATGTATGGATAGCGTACACATTCAAAATATATGTCTATACAGCATGAGGCAGGCTCAGACGGTGTTAGGCCCAGTATGGATTGCACGTGATTGCACAAAGGTTAGAAAGGGTACCGTATCCCTGGATAACATGTATGGATAGCGTACACATTCAAAATATATGTCTATACAGCATGAGGCAGGCTCAGACGGTGTTAGGCCCAGTATGGATTTGACGGCCCAGATTACACAGCGGAGGAGCAGGGAGAGGTAAAGATTGCAAATGCTGGGGCCCTGCCCAAGCAAGGGGGGCCCACTCGTGGGCATCGGTACTGGCACTGGGCCCCTCATAGTACAGCGGTGTGTCTGACGGCGGGTGTGCACCACCACCGTCAGAGACACTTGATTGCACTATGAGGGACCCTGTGCCAGTGCCCGCGCCCAAGAGTCGGCCTACCCACCTGTCCAGGGCAACGGCACTCGAACGGTGTCGTGTGCTAGGTGTTGACCCCGGCCATGGGGGGGGAGGCAGCACAGTTAGGGAGTTTTAGAAAGTGGCATATGTTGATGTTGGACATTCAGCTGATGCAAAAGGCGAAATAAGTGAAGTACCAGGAAGAGGTGGACCAAAGCAAGCCATTTTTCTGTCACCCTATGTGTCATCAGGGGAAGGTGGGACAAAATCCTTGGAAACCCATGCGTGGTTCATTTTAATGAAGGTTAGATCATCCACATTTTGGGTTGACAGACGGGTCCTTTTTTCTGTCAGCATTGATCCAGCTGCACTGAAGACTCTTTCCGATAGCACACTTGCAGCTGGGCAAGCGAGCTCCTGTAAGGCATATTGGGCCAATTCAGGCCAGGTGTCCAGTTTAGCGGCCCAATAGTCAAAGGGGAATGACCTGTGTGGGAGAACATCGATATGGGAGGAAAAGTAGTTTGTAACCATAGTTGACAACTGCTGTCTCCTGTCACTTTCCATCAATGCAGTATTACCAGTTGTGTGAGCGGTATTTGAAAAATCAGTCCACAACATTGTCATGAAACCCCTGTCTCCAACGCCACTTCTGCTGTGTGCACCACGAACACCTCTCCCAAGCTGCCCCCGGCCCGTACGGCTCGTGTGAGAACCATCACCGCTGCTGTGTGCTGGGAATGCCTCAAGCAACCGATTTACCAGAGTTGCTTGTTTATTAGCCAATATTAGGTCAAGGTTCTCCTGTGGCATGATGTTTTGTAATTTGCCTTTATAGCGTGGATCCAGGATGCTGGCCAACCAGTAGTCGTCATCGTTCATCATTTTGGCAATGCGGGGGTCCCTTTTTAGGATCCGCAAGGCATAATCTGACATGTGGGCCAATGTTCCTGGTGTCAATGATGCACTGCGAGTGCTGGGTGGAGGAGCACTTTCTGGCAAATCCACATCCCTCCAGTCACGCATAAACCCTGTACCAGACCTTGCCACGCCAACATTTTCACTTGCCCCACGAGATGCATCCTCCTCCCCTAAGTAATCATCCCCATCATCCTCCTCCTCCTCCTCTTCTTCCTCCACCTCGTCCAGGAGAGGTCCCTGAGCAGACAATGGCTGAATGTCATCAAGGATTCCCTCCTCCTCTTCCTCCTCATCAACATTGGCTGCAGACGCCTGCTCCTTAAGGTGCGTCAAAGTTTGCATGAGCAGACGCATAAGTGGGATGCTCATGCTTAGGATGGCGTCGTCTGCGCTTACCAGCCGTGTGCATTCCTCAAAACACTGAAGGACTTTACAAAGGTCTTTCAGCTTCGACCACTGCACGCCTGTCAACACCATGTCTGCTCTCAAAGTGCCTGGCCGTGTATCCTCCCACAAATGCATTATGGCCTGCCTCTGCTCGCACAGCCGCTCCACCATGTGCAGGGTGGAGTTCCACCTTGTTGCAATGTCGATAATGAGGCGGTGGTTGGGAAGGTGGAGCAATCGCTGCAGCTTCTGCATACGAACGGAGTGTACAGGCGACCGGCGGATGTGCGCGCACAGTCTTCGCACCTTCTGGAGCAGGGCTGTTAACTCCGGATAATTTTTGAGGAAGCACTGCACCACCAGGTTCAAGGTGTGAGCCAAGCAAGGTATGTGGCTGAGTTTTGAAAGGGCTATGGCTGCCACAAAATTACGGCCGTTATCACTAACTACCTTGCCTGCCTCAAGATGTACACTGCCCAGCCATGACTCAGTTTGTCGCTTCAAGTACTCGGCCAGCACCTCGGCGGTGTGTCTGTCGCCCAAACACATCATCTGCAACACAGCCTGCTGACGCTTTCCACTAGCTGCTCGATAGGGGGACACATCGTGTGCAACAGTGGCAGCTGCAGATGGAGTGCTCGTACGACTGCGCTCTGTGGACGAGCTTTCGCTTCTGGAGGAGGAGGAGGAGGAGGAGGGTCGAACGCCTACAGCCAACTGTTTCCTATACCGTGGGCTAGGCAGCACTGTCCCACCACCGCTGTCCCCTGTGGACCCTGCATCCACCACATTAACCCAGTGCGCAGTGATGGACACGTAACGGCCCTGGCCATGCCGACTGGACCATGCATCAGTTGTGAGGTGCACCTTTCCGCTCACTGACTGCTTGAGTGCATGGACAATGCGGTCTTTCACATGATGGTGGAGGGCTGGGATGGCTTTGCGAGAGAAGAAGTGGCGACTGGGTAGGTCATAGCGTGGTACTGCATAGGCCATGAGTTCGCGGAAAGCTGTGCTTTCCACCAACCGAAAGGGCATCATCTCAAACGAGATTAGTTTGGCAATGTGGGCGTTCAAACCCAGTGTAGGCGGATGAGAGACTGAGTACTTTCTTGACCTACTCATAGTGTCTGGGAGGGTGAGCTGGACTTGAGAGCTGCATATGGTGGAAGTAGCGGTGGACAGGGCGGACTGAGAGAGGGTTGATGATGGTGATGGAGTTGGTGTTCTTTCTGATGGCCTAGAATCAGTCTTTCGTTGATATAACAGTGGGATTCCCTGACTGCTGTGGTCTTGCAACGACACCTCAACATTTGCTGCTGTGCTAACCGGTGGGCTTACAGTGGGGGAAACAATGTAGCGTTGCTGACTACCTTCGTTGTGATCAGTTGCACATGTGGCACTTGAGGTTTGGTGTTGTGTCCACGCTTGCAAGTGCATGCTGGTTAAATGTCTAAGCATGCAACTGGTATTCAAATTTTTCAGATTTTTCCCTCGGCTAAAGGTCTTTGCGCACTTCTTACAGATAACCTTGGCCTGATCATGAGGATTTTGTTCAAAAAAGTGCCACACTGCACTCTTCCTACTTTGGCAGACATTTTGCGGCCTAGCACGCTGTGATCTTTTGACCCTCTGGACAAGCTGTCCAGCAACTCTTTTGATGTTTGGAACCTGTCTTTGGAGTGCTCCGGGCCTGCCAGATAACAGCTGTTGCGATGTCGATGTCTGCTGTGGATGCTCCTCATCTGAGCTATTGGAAGCAGCACCCTCTTCCCCCAATGGATGCCAATCTGGGTCAACAACTGGGTCATCCATCACCTCCTCTTCTATGTCATGTGCACCTTCCTCTGTGTCACCGTGTATGGTGGTATAGTGTGCGGGAAGGGGCACCTGAGTCTCATCAGGGTCAGAATCTGGCTCTGTACACTGCGAGGACAATGTAGTGCTCTGAGTGAATGTACCAGCAGAATCATCCATCAGCGGCTGTGCATCAGTGCACTCCATGTCAGATTCATCTTGGCCTGGGTAATTCACCATTTCACTTGATAATCCAGGCATGGTATGTGAAAACAGCTCCATGGAGTAATCAGTTGTATGGCCTGCGTCATCCTTCAATCTTGGTTGGGGTGAAGGACACAAGGAAAGGTGTGGTTCATGAACATGAGCCTCCAATGACGACTCAGTGCTTTTACTTTTTACAACTGAAGAAGAGGAGGCGATAGAGCTGGAGGCTGAGTCAGCAATGTAAGACAAAACTTTTTCCTGATGCTCTGGCTTTAAAAGCGGTTTGCCAACTCCTAGAAAACTAAGCGTTCGAGGCCTTATGTAGCCAGACGATGACGCAGGGTCAGCACCTCCTGCATTCGGTCCTATTTTGCTCTTGCCACTACCATCAGATCCACCACCAACACCATCATTACCAGCTGCCAACCCCCGCTCAATTCCACGGCCTCTTCCACCAGCCTTCCTCATTTTTGGTAGAAATGTAGACAAAATCCAACAAACTATATAGTAATGTAAAACAAGGTACAAGGTGTCTATAGGACAGGGGAGATTTAGAATTTCTGCACACACTTGTGGACAGTGGACACTTTTGGATTGTGTGAGGCCCACTGATATCTGAGCGCTATGTGACAGGCTCGATGGCACAGCTGTGACCAAAGTGACGAGAGGATAAGGGAGATTTTGAATCTCTGCGCACACTTTTGGACACTGGACACTTGTGGATTGTGTGAGGCCCACTGATATCTGAGTGCTATGTGACAGGCTCGATGGCACAGCTGCCTGTGACAAAAGTGACGAGAGGATAATGGAGATTTTGAATCTCTGCGCACACTTTTGGACACTGGACACTTGTGGATTGTGTGAGGCCCACTGATATCTGAGCGCTATGTGACAGGCTCGATGGCACAGCTGCCTGTGACAAAAGTGACGAGAGGATAAGGGAGATTGGATTGCTTTTAAAAAAGCAGTTTGCGGAGCAGTGGGTAAACAGCAATGCCAGCGTGTCAGGAAGCCTTAAAAGGCAGCCCAACAACCAACACCACTGATACACCACTATATAGCCTCCCCTTGCACTGCACACACAGTGACTTGTGTGTTGTGCAGGCCAAATCGCTAGCAGCAGAAGCAGTTTTTTTGTCTTCTTCCCTGCCTAACGCTCTCCCTACAGAATCAGCAGCAACCTCTCCCTATACTAAGATCGGCAGAAGTAAGATGGCGGTCGGCGTGCACGCCCTTTTATACCCCCTGTGACGCCCACCAAAGCAAGCCAATCACTTGCATGCCCTTCTGAAAGATGGTGGTGACCCGTGCCTAGGTCATCACGTTGCCCACAGTGTCCGTGGATCCTGATTGGCTGAAAAAGAGCGCAAAACAAACTTTTGAAACGCGACTTTGGCGCGTAAGTCGCCGACCTCGTGGCCGACCTCATCCTAGGGTCGGGTTTCGTTTCATGAAACCCGACTTTTGAATATTTTCGACCCGTTTCGCTCAACTCTAGTCAGGGGTATCTGAATCGGTACCATATTCATGACATACAAAATAATAGGCATGATATATGCCTTAAACACATTGATGCGACCCATCCAGGATAAAGTGGGTAGGTTATATTTATGCATCAGGTTGGTAACTTTTTTCATTAAGGGGATGAAATTACTTTGAAATAGGTTAGTGGGGTCCCTAGTTATGAATATTCCTAAATATTTAATAGAGCTGTTAGCCCAAGAGAAGGGAGTCCATGTACGAATAGTGGAAAGTTGAGAATGAGGGAGAGTAATATTCAACGCTTCAGATTAATTGTAAAATTGGAAAGGGAGCCAAACTGTTGAAAAATTTGGAGGATGATCGGGAATGCCTGAGACGGGTTGGATATGAGGAAAAGCAGATCGTCTGCGAAAGCTAGCGTTTTAAGTGTCCCCGGACCCACCGACAACCCCTCTATGCGTTGTTCTTGTCTGATGCTTTGTATCAAAGTTTCTATGACTAAAATGAACAAGGATGGGGACAGAGGGCATCCCTGCCTAGTCCCGTTGTGAATCTCAAAACTGTTTGATAGGGTGCCATTTATCCTGACCCTGGCCGTCGGTTGAGAGTAGAGTGAGAGAACTGCTGTTATATATTGAGGAGGGAAGCCAAATTTAATCAATACCTGTTCCATAAATCTCCAGCACACTCTGTCAAAAGCCTTCTCTGCATCCATTGACAAGAGTACCAAGGGGACCCTCCGGGACTTGGCAAACATTATAGACTGTATGGCCCTAGTGGAGTTATCTTTCCCTTCCCTACCCCTCACAAAGCCCGCTTGATCCTCATGAATTAATTTGGGTAAAAAGTTGCTTATTCTGCCCGCTAGTATTTTAGCCCACAGTTTTATGTCAGCATTAAGCAATGGGATTGGTCTGTAGCTGGTGCACAAATTGGGATCCTTACCCTCCTTCGGGAGAACCGCAATATATGCCTCCAGGGATTGCTTAGGGGGAAGCTGGCCCTTCAAATAGGAATTAAACAAGGTCACCAAATGGGGTAAGAATGATTTTATGAACTTTTTATAGTATATAATGGGGAGACCATCCGGGCCTGGGGCCTTTCCATTTGGAATGGTGGAGAGGGTGTCCAAAATTTCTTTAGGGGTAACCGGAGCAATTAATAAAGTTTGGCCTTCCGGGGTTATTTTAGGTAGATTTAGTGGAATCAGGAACTCTTTGATTTTTTCTATAGCTGTTATTGGGTCTTGCATGCTATCTGGTATGCTTAAATTATATAAACTGTCATAAAAGGATCTAAACTCCTCGGCAATGTCAGCGGTCTCGAAAATTGAAGAGCCATCCAGAGCTTTGAGTTGCCTAATAAATGTCTTGTCCTGCTGCTTTATAAGCAGTGAACACATAAGCTTACTACTTTTATTGCCGTGGAGATAGAACCTCTGTTTGCATCTCATATAGGTTTTGGCTGATTGGATATTTAAAAGATTTTTTAGCGAATTCCTTAGGTCCGTCAGTTCAGTTTGTATCTTATTTACTTGAGATTTCTTGTGCAATCTTTCCAAGGAATTAATTTGGTGCAAAATAGACACAACCTGTTTTGTTCTTTCTTTTTTGAGATGGGAACTCAAAGCTATAAATTCTCCCCTCATTACCGCTTTATGTGATTCCCACACCACAGGTATGGGCGGGCCAGAGTGTAAATTTGTCTGAAAAAAGAATTCGAGAGTGCCAGTCAGTTTCGTAATGTGGGAATCTGAATCTAATAATGTCTCATTAAGTGACCATGACTTGGCTGGCCACGGAAGGGTTACTATACCTATGTCAAGGAAAATAGGAGCATGGTCCGATAGAGAGATAGTGTCTATAATCGCATTTTTAACTAATGAGAGATTAGTTGTTTGTGTCAATAGATAATCAATTCTATGATAGCTACCACAGGGATGGGAATAAAAAGTGTAGTCTCTACCCGAAGGAAAGAGTGTCCTCCAGGGGTCTATCAAGTGTAGTTCTTGGAAAGAAAGGTGTAATTTTCTCAGTGCCCTTTGAGAAAGGGTCGACTTGCCCGTGGAAGTATCCAGGGATGGATTGAGTGATACGTTAAAATCTCCCCCCATCAGCAACAAACCCTCAGTAAATAGTTTTAAGGTATTCATTGTTTTGCATAGCCATCCAATCTGATTCCTGTTTGGGGCGTATAGGTTACATAGAGTAACTTTAGTATTGGCAATAAGGCCCTTTAGCATAATATACCTTCCTTCGGAATCTGAGAGGTAATCATGCAAGACAAAAGGAACATTCTTTTTAAAAGCAATACTCACTCCTCTAGACGCCGAACCACCCGTACTATGATACCAGGTCGGGTAACGGGATCTAGACATATCCGGTACTCTCCCCACTTTAAAATGTGTCTCCTGTAGGAAGACCACACTAGCCTTTTTTGTATGTAGAAGGTTCAATACCTGACTTCTCTTACACAGGGAGCGTAAGCCTTTTACATTGTATGAAGCCACTACTATAGTGGCAAAATTTTCCTTATCTCCCATAGTAAAATAGATGGAGCAAAAGAAAAAATAAATGATAAAGTGCCCTATGCCGACGGGCTACAAAAAATACAAAATACAAGGTAAAGTAACAGTAACAGATAGATAACAATAACCAACTACCTGCCTGCGGCAGGAGTAGGGGGTCAAACATACCCCCCATGACAGAGCAGGGAATTACATCCCCAACACACGAGTGATATATGTCAGCTTATAAGGCAGTTAAATGAAAACAGCAACACATTAGTAGATGCCAATCAAGGCAAACCAAAGTGATCTAAAACATTGCAGGGTTATACAGAAATTTCCGGTTCCATATGCAAGAAAATACGGCTAGACCGAGTACAACAGAATTCAGGGGGGCATCTCTTTCCTTGCCCCAGATTTCCCTCGTTTAGGGGGCATGCGTCTCTTCACTGAGGCCCAATCCCCCTGACCTCCTGTATAAGCATTGATAGGAGGAGGCGTGCGAAGATCCATATCTAAAGGTAACCATGAAGGAATATCAATAGGAGCAATGTCAAAAGTGTCCCATATTTTGTTTAAATCTTCGGGACTCCTCACTGTTATTTGTTTGCCATCCCCATTTACCGATATTCCAAATGGAAATAGCCATTTATAGAGAATTTTACGCGAGCGTAGTATTTCCAATAAGGGTCTTAGAATTCTTCTCTTTGCAAGAGTCGACGGCGCAATATCCTGGTAAAGTTGGATAGCAGATCCTTCATAGGTGAGATATTTAACGTCCCTTGAGGCAGACAAAATAATATTGGTGTCCACATAGCTCAACAAGCCACAGATCACATCCCTCGGGGGTTCAGAAGGTTTAGGCCTGGGTCTGAGCGATCTATGGACCCTCTCTATTACAATTTGGTCGCATTTTTCTTGTGGAATTAGGAGGGCAAAGATTTATTTCGTGGATTTTTCTAGTATTTCTGCAGAGAGACTTTCAGGCAAGCCTTTGATCCTTATATTTTTTCTGCGACTCCTATTCTCTTGGTCTTCTAAGGCCAGAAGAGAGTTATTAAGCTGTGTTCTGTGGTAGTCCAAATGATCTCTCATGGCATTGGAGTGGCTAATGAGAGAGGACTGAGATGATTCAAGGGACTCCACTCTATTACCAATGTGTGACAAATCTGCTCTCATACCAGATATCTCCGTAACCAAAGGCTTTAATGCTTGGGCCAGAAGTTTTTTGAATACTGATCTAGAGAACTTCCCAGAGTCTGAATGGGTAATATCGCTGCCTGAGACATCATCACCTGAGTCCGAGTCCTCGACCTGTTCCTCCACCTCAGCATTTGCATGCAGCTTTTTTGGTGTGGGCCTAGCCGACCCAGGTTTATTTTTCAGAAATTTCTCCATTTCGCTTTGCCTGCCCTGATGTACACTAGTAGCCAGCGGTTTTGCACGCTCTTTATTAGATTTAACCATAATGCTGAATTAAAGCGTGCATTTGAATCACTCCTCGTGCATTCAGGGAAAGCCTCCTAATGCATGTTCATAGATGAAGATAGCCCCATGTGTCTTGAAAGGTGGAGCGCTGGCATGAGTGAATAAGGCGGTATCCGTGCCCTGATGTGGCGCACTATATATAAAGTATCACACTGCTGTGGTATAAAATTTGGCCGGTCTTAGCGTCTCTGAAAGGGGGGAGCGGTACCCCCAAACCCCCAGTCGCTGTATGCAGCAGGAGCGACCGTCTCAGATTCCCTAGGCAATGCACCAGGAGCACCCAGCACTGCGGCCACCCTCTGTTCACCAGCCAGGCACTTGCGACCAGCTCACCTCCCTCTCCTCCGGTAAGCTAATCTTCTCCTTCCTTTCCTTGCTAGTCAGCGATCTCTCCTCCAGCATAGGCCACGGCCCTCCACCACCTCCAACAGCTCTCCGCAGACTGCTTTTTGTCTATTCAGTTTTGTGTGGTCAGCCAGCCCCGGCTGGGGCTGTGCTGAATTTCCATCCTTATGTTACTGTTTGTGTCAGTTTGTTTTTTGTCCCTTATTAGATTGGCCTCTTTTTGCTCTGCTTTCAGAATATGCCAGAGTGCTGATATTGTGGGAGATGTCTAGTGACTTCAGAGTTTTTGCTATCAGAAGTTTGGACATTTTTGCAGGGTTTTTTGCGTGATTGCAGACAGTGTCTTTCCTTTCCTGTCCTTTCTAGTTAGTGTGGGCCCCTTCGTTTGCTCAGCCTATTTTCCTACCTGTGTTTGTGTTTTCATCTTGTCTCACCGACAATATATGTTTGGGGGCTGTCTATTCCTTTGGGGTCTGCTCTGGGGCAGTTTAGATTTCCCCTTTTCTTGCTTTAGGCTTATTTAGTTCTCCGGCTGTGTCAAGGCATCTAGAATCATCATAGGCACGCTCCACGGCTACTGCTAGTTGTGTGGATAGGATCAGGGGTCTGCAATCCACTTAGTTACCAACCTCTCTGATTTTCTGTAGCTTAGCTTGGTCTTATTTTCCTCCTCGGTGACCCAATCATAACATCTTATTATGCTAATGTTAATGTCCTAAGCTGTCCCCTCCCCCAGGAAGCCTGAGACAGATATGTCAGATATGTCAGTGTAAATAGACATATGGCTACGTCTGTTGTGATTTCTCTTGATCTGACTTCTGAGACAGGGCTCACTCTGGTGGTTACTGCGGGTAGTGGAGCTGGCCAGGTTGACAGAAGTCTGCCACCTGACGACGATGATTGGAAATCAGGGGTTACTGACTGAGAGAATATAAGTGAGCAGGCTTCCCTCAGTTGCTGCTGGTGATTGGTTTCTTCCTGTGCATTTTGAGGTCTGCTATCTCCTGCCAGATCCTGCATTTTTCAGTTAAGTTGTTCATTTGCTAATCCTTTGCATCTGATCTGGTTTTGCCTCTTTCTGCTTTGCTGTAAGGGTTAAGCGTGCTCCCTGCTGGGGCAGTGCTGGACCCTGCTCCATATGTTACAGCTTGTGTCAGTTTATTCCCCTGTTATATTAGTCTCTTTAGCTTTGCTGCCAGTTCTCACCAGAATGGTGATATAGTGGGGGAGAGGTCGTGAGACCTCAGTGTTTTTTGCACATCAGACGTGTTGAATTTTTTAGGGTTTTCGTGATTGCAGACAGTGTCTTTCCTTTCCTATCCTATCTAGACAGTTTGGGCCCCATCATTTCTGCCTCTGTTAGTGCCTCATCTTGTCTCACCAACAATATATGTTTGGGGGCTATCTATTTCTTTGGGGTTCTACTCCGGGGCAGTTTAGATTTCACCTTTCTTGCTTTAAGTTTAGTTAGTTCTCCGGCTGTGCCGAGGCGTCTAGGGCATCGTAGGTATGCCCCACGGCTACTACTAGTTGTGTTGTTAGGATTAGGGGTCTACAGTCTGCTAAGTTACCAACCTTTCTGGTTTCCTGGTGGCCTAGCCTATTCCTGCCATCCTCCTCAGTGACCTATTCATAATATACGTCCCCAGTGCAGTAATCAGCAGCACTTTGGGATGCCTGCTGCATCCAAAGCACTGACGGCTTTTGAATGCAGTTGATTGTGCATGTGCTCATTGAACTGTACAAAATCACCATGTCCAATACATTGGACGGGTAATATTTATCTTGTGAAGACTCGCATCTCCGCAAGATAAATAGGCAAGCTGCAGTCTGGAAAGATGCACCACACGTCCATTTCGGCAGGTGATCTGCGGGAATTGGTGCATGCACAGTGGGCAAGGGATTTCTTGAAATCCCATCCACTATGCTGTAACATCTGGCTGCTGTGGGTTGGATGCTACGGATGTACACAGCGTCCAAACCGCAGCATTTACTGACCATGGGAACATACCCTAAGACAAACGAGGATAATAAAAAGCAACTTACAATCAAAAATACTCACCAAGGATAGAGAGGAATAAAGGGAAGGACAGGAAGGTATAAAACAAATGGGAATAGGATAATGGAGAAAGCATACACCCAAAAACAGCAGACAGCAATCTATAGCAGCAGATACGAACTCCGGCACACCAACTCCAGGAAGCTAGGAAATAAACTTTCATGGTCAGGGATTAGAAGGTCTGGCCAGGTTTTATAGAGAGAGAAAATGAGTAAGTCAGACAGCAGCTGTGAGATGGAGCTGCATGTCTCCAACTAGTCATTAACCTCTTCAGCACCAAAGGAAGCAAAGTTCTTTTAATATGAGGAACAAAACACAGGCTAAATAAAAAAACTTGCTATTCACAGTATGTAAAAACTGCCTAACTACAGATCTCCCACTCATATACATTCAAGCAAAAAAGGAAGCACACTGTAGCGCCAAACCATGCAAACATGAAAAATGAATAATGAATTGCATTACTCATTAGAAGTATGAAAAATTGAGAAACTTTAGCGCATAAAATGGCTAAGTTATGTGTACCTGGAAGCCACGTTAAGGCATTTCTCATTTTCCAGGTCCCTATTCTATGCCAAGCCTCACTAAGACTGTAGTCTCCATCTGAATGGGAACCTATGAAAAATCCTCTGTTAGGACTGAAGTCTATATCTCTATGGAGGGGAAATGGCCCTGGTTTGATTAAAAACTCCTGCAGCTAACAGGTGGAGTGCTCAGTCAGAAGGTAAATGAATACAAATTTCAAAAACTGACCGTCACATCCAAGCATAAGCATAGTGTGAACAGGTGCTTAACCCAGAGTCACCAACTCATATACATTCAAGTAAAAAAGGAAGCACACTGTAGCGCCAAACCATGCAAACATGAAAAATGAATAATGAATTGCATTACTGCATTAGAAGTATGAAAAATTGAGAAAGTTTAGCGCATAAAATGGCTAAGTTATGTGTACCTGGAAGCCACGTTAAGGCATTTCTCATTTTCCAGGTCCCTGTTCTATGCCAATCCTCACTAAGACTGTAGTCTCCATCTGAATGGGAACCTATGAAAAATCCTCTGTTAGGACTGAAGTCTATATCTCTGTGGAAGGGAAATGGCCCTGGTTTGATTAAAAACGCCTGCAGCTAACAGGTGGAGTGCTCAGTCAGAAGGTAAATGAATACAAATTTCAAAAACTGACCGTCACATCCAAGCATTAGCATAGTGTGAACAGGTGCTAAACACAGTCACCAACTCATATACATACATTCAAGCAAAAAAGGAAGCACACTGTAGCGCCAAACCATGCAAACATGAAAAATGAATAATGAATTGCATTACTGCATTAGAAGTATGAAAAATTGAGAAAGTTTAGCGCATAAAATGGCCAAGTTATGTGTACCTGGAAGCCACGTTAAGGCATTTCTCGTTTTCCAGGTCCCTATTCTATGCCAATCTTCACTAAGACTGTAGTCTCCACCTGAATGGGAACCTATGAAAAATCCTCTGTTAGGACTGAAGTCTATACCTTCTGACTGAGCACTCCACCTGTTAGCTGCAGGCATTTTTAATCAAACCAGGGCCATTTCCCCTCCAAAGAGATATAGACTTCAGTCCTAACAGAGGATTTTTCATAGGTTCCCATTCAGATGGAGACTACAGTCTTAGTGAGGATTGGCATAGAATAGGGACCTGGAAAATGAGAAATGCCTTAACCCCTTCGCGACCCATGACGCCTACATAGGCGTCATGAAAAGTCATGCCCAAATGACCCATGACGCCTACGTAGGCGTCATGCTATAAATCGCCCTCCTGCTGGTCTGGTGACCGGGGTCACTGAAAGGTCACCAGACCCGCACACAGAGGACACTCTATGGTTAATCCCAGGGGGCATGGCTTAACCCCCCATGTGCCTACGATCTCTCTGATTGGCTTTTAAAAGTGAAACAGCCAATCAGAGCGATTTGTAATATTTCACCAATGAAATTTGGTGAAATATTACAATCCAGCCATGGCCGATGCTGCAATAGCATCGGACATGGCTGGACACCGACACCCGACCCCCCACACTGATTGGCAGGGCCGATTGGCCCCCGCCACCGATGGACGGCGGCGACCGATGGACGGCGGCGACCGATCGCCGCCGTCATCATCTGCTCCCCCTCCCCTTCCTATTGCTCCCCCCCACCTTCTGATTCCCCCCGGTACCTCCGATGTCCTGCCGTGGCTCCCGGAGTCCCACCGTGGCTCCCGGTGTCCCGCTGTCCGGATGATGGGCGCCGCCATCTTGCAAAATGGCGGGCGCATGCACAGTGCGCCTGCCATTTTCCAAGATGACGGCGCCCATGAATTTGCCGGCTGCCTGTACATTTTTCATTTTGATCACTGTGATACACTCTCACAGTGATGAAAATAAAAAAAAAGTAAATACACCCCCCCGTTTATCACCCCCATAGCCAGGCACAAATAGTAAAAAAAAAAAATATTTTTTTTTCCATTTAGGGTTAGAATTAGGGTTAGGGTTGAAATTAGGGTTAGGGTAGGAATTAGGGTTATAGCTAGGGTTAGGGTTAGAGATAGGGTTAGGGTTAGAAATAGGGTTAGGGTTAGAAATAGGGTTGGAATTAGGGTTAGGGTTGGAATTAGGGTTAGGGTTAAAATTAGTGTTAGGGTTGGAATTAGAGTTAGGATTGGAATTAGGGTTAGGGCTGGAATTAGGGTTAAGATTAGGGTTAGGGGTGGGTTGGGGTTGGGATTAGAGTAAGGCTTGTGGTTAGGGTTAGAGTTGGGATTAGGTTTAGGGGTGTGTTGGGGTTAAGGTTGTGGTTAGGGTTATGATTAGGGTTGAGTTAGAGTTAGGGGTGTATTGGGGTTAGAGTTGGAGTTGGAATTGAGTTGTTTCGACTGTTTAGGCACATCACGGGGTCTCCGAACGCGACATGGTGCCACGATTTATTCCAGCCAATTTTGCGTTCAAAATGTCAAACAGCGCGCCCTCCTTTCCGATCCCCGACGTGTGCCCAAACAGTGGTATACCCACACATATGGGGTATCAGTGTACTCAGAAAAAATTGCACAACAACGTTGGGGGTCTAATTTCTCCTATTACCCTTGGGAAAATAAAAAATTGGGGGCTAAAAAAATGATTTCTGTGAAAAAAAATGATTTTTTTATTTTCACAGCTCTGCGCTATAAACTTCTGTGAAGCACTTTGGGGTTCAAAGTGCTCACCACACATCTAGATAAGTTCCGTGGGGGGTCTGGTTTCCAAAATGGGGTCACTTGTGGGGGGTTTCCACTGTTTAGGCACATCAGAGGCTCTGCAAATGTAACATGACACCTGCAGACCATTCCATCAAGTCGGTATTTCAAAACGTCACTACTTCCCTTCCGAGCCCCGACGTGTGCCCAAACAGTGGTCCCCCCACATATGGGGTACCAGCATACTCAGGACAAACTGGACAACAGCTTTTGGGGTCGAATTTATCCTGTTACCCTTGTGAAAATAAAAAATTGCGGGCTAAAAAATCATTTTTTGAGGAAAAAAAAGATTTTTTATTTTCACGGTTCTGTGTTATAAACTTCTGTGAAGCACTTGGGGGTTCAAAGTGCTCACCACACATCTAGATAAGTTCCTTGGATGGTCTAGTTTCCAAAATGCGGTCACTTGTGGGGGGTTTCCACTGTTTAGGCACATTAGAGGCTCTGCAAACGTAACATGACGCCCGCAGAACATTCCATCAAGTCGGTATTTCAAAACGTCACTACTTCCCTTCCGAGCCCCGACGTGTGCCCAAACAGTGGTTCCCCCCCCCCACATATGGAGTACCAGCGTACTCAGGACAAACTGGACAACAACTTTTGGGGTCCAATTTCTCCTGTTACCATTGTGAAAATAAAAAATAGCTGGCTAAAAAATCATTTTTTGAGGAAAAAAAATTATTTTTATTTTCACGGCTCTGTGTTATACACTTCTGTAAAGCATATGGGGGTCAAAGTGCTCACTATGCATATAGATAAGTTCATTAGGGGGTCTAGTTTCCAAAATGGGGTCATTTGTGGGGGAGCTCCAAAGTGTAGGCAGACAGGGCCTCTCCAAACACGACATGGTGTCCGCTATCGATTGGAGCTAATTTTCCATTCAAAAAGTCAAATGGCGCTCCTTCCCTATTGAGCCCTGCCGTGCGCCCAAACAGTAGTTCAGTTCCCCCCAACAAATGGGGTACCAGCGTACTCAGGACAAACTGAACAACAACTTTAGGGGTCCAATTTATCCTGTTACCCTTGTGAAAATAAAAAATAGCGGGCTAAAAAATCATTTTTGAGGAAAAAATTTTTTTATTTTCATGGCTCTGCGTTTATAAACTTCTGTGAAGCACTTGGGGGTTCAAAGTGCTCACTACACATCTAGATAAGCTCCTTGGTGGGTCTAGTTTCCAAAATGTGGTCACTTGTGGGGGGGTTGCCCAACAAATTTTAGGATCCATTTTATCCTGTTGCCCATGTGAAAATGAAAAAACTGAGGCTAAAAGAAAATTTTTGTGAAAAAAAGGCCTTTTTTTTTACGGATCAATTTGTGAAGCACCTGGGGGTTCAAAGTGCTCACTATGCATCTAGATAAGTTCATTGGGGGGTCTAGTTTCCAAAATGGGGTCACTTGTGGGGGAGCTCCAATGTTTAGGCACACAGGGACTCTCCAAACTCGACATGACAACCGCTAAATATTCCAGCGTATTTTCCATTCAAAAAGTCCAAACAGTAGTTTATAACCACATATGAGGTATCAGTGTACTCAGGAGAAATTGCCCAACAAATTTTAGGATACACTTTATCCTGTTACACATGTGAAAATGAAAAAATTGATGCTAAAAGAAAATTTTTGTTGGAAAAATTAAAATGTCCATTTTTTCCTTCTACATTCTTTAGTTGCTGTGAAGCACCTGAAGGGTTAATAATCTTCTTGAATGTAGTTTTGAGTAGCTTGAGGGGTGCAGTTTTTAGAATGGTGTCACTTTTGGGTATTTTCTGCCATATAGACCCCTCAAAGTGACTTCAAATGTGAGGTGGTCCCTAAAAAAAATAGTTTTGTAAATTTTGTTGTAAAAATGAGAAATCGCTGGTCAAATTTTAACCCTTATAACTTCCTAACAAAAAAAAATTTTGTTTCCAAAATTGTGCTGATGTAAAGTAGACATGTGGGAAATGTTATTTATTAACTATTTTGTGTCACATAACTCTCTGGTTTAACGGAATAAAAATTCAAGATGTGAAAATTGCGAAATTTTCGCCAAATTTCTGTTTTTTTCACAAATAAATGCAAACATTATCGACCTAAATTTACCACGAACATGAAGCCCAATATCTCATGAAAAAACACTCTCAGAATCGCTAGGATCCGTTGAAGCGTTTCTGAGTTATCTCATAAAGGGACACTGGTCAGAATTGCCAAAAATGGCAATAGGCTGGGTCATGAAGGGGTTAACATGGCTTCCAGGTACACATAACTTGGCCATTTTATGCGCTAAACTTTCTAAATTTTTCATACTTCTAATGCAGTAATGCAATTCATTATTCATTTTTCATGTTTGCATGGTTTGGCGTTACAGTGTGCTTCCTTTTTTTGCTAGAATGTATATGAGTTGGTGACTCTGGGTTAAGCACCTGTTCACACTATGCTTATGCTTGGATGTGACAGTCAGTTTTTGAAATTTGTATTTATTTACTTTCTGACTGAGCACTCCATCTGTTAGCTGCAGGCGTTTTTAATCAAACCAGGGCTATTTCCCCTCCACAGAGATATAGACTTCAGTCCTAACAGAGGATTTTTCATAGGATCCCATTCAGATGGAGACTACAGTCTTAGTGAGAATTGGCATAGAATAGGGACCTGGAAAATGAGAAATGCCTTAACGTGGCTTCCAGGTACACATAACTTGGCCATTTTATGCGCTAAAGTTTCTCAATTTTCCATACTTCTAATGCAGTAATGTGTGGCGCCCCAGAGGCTTCAGTCGCCACAGAGGTACTGCACCTTCTCCTAAAGTGTGGTAGCCCACCATCCAGGTAGGATGGGAACTCTCTTCCACATTCCAACACCTGCACCCCACACACAGGATAGTTCAGCAGGGACCCATCCATGCTTTATGCTGGAAAGGTCATAGGGTGCCTTTCGTGGTCCCGGGCTTCGTAACATGAGAGGTGCTGGGGAGGCGGGTGGAGTTAGATATAAAAGAGAGGGAAGGTGTAGGATTTCAGGTCAGTCAGTCAGTCCGCAGAAGAGGGAAGGCGGAGTAGGAGAGGACAGCCACTCAGTGAGGAGTGGGGATCCCTGGAAGAAGGGATGGAGGAAGGAGTGCTGAAGCTGCCCCAGTGAATTGGGCCAGCTGGCACGGGAAGGAAGAGAAGGAGAAATAGACGTAGACTGGAGACTACAGATTCCATAAGAGAGATAGAACAGATCGGAGCGAAGGAGAATAGAAGGACGGTGGGAAGCAGGTTGAGAAAGAGAGATAACCCTTCCAGTCCAGAGCGCAAAGGCCGGGGCCCGGTCCCCGAGGTTGATTGGATCTTTATGTCTGGCAACAGACACCGGAGGAGTAGTGAGCCACTAACGCCTTACTCCCATCATAGACTTGGGACACAACAGCACTTGGATAGTGAGCCGGGACGCAGAGAGGAGTCCCCGAAGCAGGCTACAGCTGTCTGTCATACAAGTATAGACTAGGAACACCTAGAGAGAGGCATTCCAGGGTAACTAAGTACTGGAGTGCTTTGCACCTAAAGGCGCATTGGAGGAGTCGTTCAGTAAGGTACATATTGGCGGAGTGTGGAGGGGAGAATCCTATCCTGCCTGGAGGTTGGCTGGGGCCCTGACCTGAAGAACACAGTGCGGAGGCAGGCAGATGTGTGAACTACAAACAGTGAGTAAAGCTTTGGAACCGCATACTCTGGAGTCCTCCAGTTATTCAGCACCGCTACACCTGGGTACCAGCATCTACACCAACTGCGCCTCCCCGCCATTACTTCATCTACACTGCCCTGGGACTACAGCTCCGCCTGTGGGGAGCTTTACCATCTAAGCTGCGCATACCATCAGTCCCAGAGGATCTGCCCGCAGCGTCGGCCTAACATCACACTTGCCGAGCACCACAGGTGGCGTCACGAACTATTCCAATAAACTTTAACACCATTAACATCACCGCCATTGACATTGGGCGCCCAGGGCCACGGACCGGGTCACTGCTGCTGTGACACATTCCCCCTGACACCGGCCCGGTACCGAGTATCCCGCTGCCCTGGGTGTGAGGGCGACCCAATTTCAATTCATTATTCATTTTTTATGTTTGCATGGTTTGGCGCTACAGTATGCTTCCTTTTTTGCTTGAATGTATATGAGTTGATGACTCTGGGTTAAGCACCTGTTCACACTATGCTTATGCTTGGATGTGACGGTCAGTTTTTGAAATTTGTATTCATTTACCTTCTGACTGAGCACTCCACCTGTTAGCTGCAGGCATTTTTAATCAAACTAGGGCCATTTCCCCTCCACAGAGATATAGACTTCAGTCCTAACAGAGGATTTTTCATAGGTTCCCATTCAGATGGAGACTACAGTCTTAGTGAGGATTGGCATAGAATAGGGACCTGGAAAATGAGAAATGCCTTAACGTGGCTTCCAGGTACACAAAACTTGGACATTTTATTCTCTAAACTTTCTCAATTTTTCCTACTTCTAATTCAGTAATGCAATTCATTATTCATTTTTCACGTTTGCATGGTTTGGCGCTACAGTGTGCTTCCTTTTTTGCTTGAATGTATATGAGTTGGTGACTCTGGGTTAAGCACCTGTTCACACTATGCTTATGCTTGGATGTGACAGTCAGTTTTTGAAATTTGTATTTATTTACTTTCTGACTGAGCACTCCATCTGTTAGCTGCAGGCGTTTTTAATTTTTACAGACTTGACACACTCGTGACATCAAGCTGAAGGTTTTACCGAGACTGGTAGTATTGTATTTCTTCTGTGTAGAAAGTATACTTAATAATAATCTTTATAATAATCTTTATTTTTATATAGCGCTAACATATTCCGCAGCGCTTTACAGTTTTTGCACACACATCATCACTGTCACCGATGGGGCTCACAATCTAAATTCCCTATTAGTATGTCTTTAGAATGTGGGAGGAAACCAGAGTACCCGGAGGAAACCCACGCAAACACGGGGAGAACATACAAACTCCTTGCAGATGTTGTCCTTGGTGGGATACGAACCCAGGACCCCAGCGCTGCAAGGCTGCAGCGCTAACCACTGAGCCACCGTGCCGCCCATACTTCAGGAGAAAGGACTGTAATCTGTTCGGGTGAGCCCGCACTTAAATATATGTGTCTACTGATTAAAATGTTTTTTTCTGTTATACCTTTGTGCCCATGAGAGGTTGTTTTGCAGTTTTATGAAAATAATAAAACACATTTATACCAAACCGCATTGCCTGTGTGAATGCTACCTAATGCCTACCTCAAAGCGAAATCCCTACAATTGGTGTTTTGGATGCGGCCAGAAGTCCCAAGATCACAGGTAAATGAAATGTAAAGATTAGATGTCCTTGATAAAGGCAGCTAAAGCATTGCAACCACAGTCTGAAATCATGGAGGAGCTGTCCTGCAGAAAAGTGACATTGCTTAGGTGTCATTGCACTGTTTCTGCGCCAGAGAGGGATGCTAGGAGCCATCTCTTCAGTGGAGTCCTGCGGAAGAGACCTGGGGTCCGAAATGCCGAGGGAGAGGTTCACATACAATAGCGAAAATGAGTATTCTGTACACTGCCTACCTACAAAGAATGGAGAGGTCTGTAATTCACACTTCAACTGTGAGAGTCAGAATCTAAAAATAAAAAAACAGAAAATCACATTGAATTCATTTTAAATAATTAGATTGCATTTTATTGCATGACATAAGTATTTGAGCACCTACCAACGAGAAGGATTCTGGCTCTCACAGACCTGTTAGTTTTTCTTTAAGAAGCTCCCCTAGTCATCACTTGCTACCAGTATTAATTGCACCTGTTTGAACTCATTAGTTATTACCTGTATAAAAGACACTTGTCCACACAATCAATCATATTCCAATCTCTCCACCATGGCCAAGACCAAAGAGCTGTCTAAGGACACCAGGGACAAAATTGTACATCTGCACAAGGCTGGGATGGGCTCAGGACAATAGGCAGGCATCTTGGCGAGAAGGCAACTACTGTTGGCATAATTACTATAAAATGAAAGAAACACAAGATGACTGTAAGTCTTCCTTGGTCTGGGACTCCATGCAAAATCTCACCTTGTGAGGTAAGGATGATTCTGAGAACGGTCAGGAATCAGCCCAGAACTACAGAGTAGGACCTGGTCAATGACCTGAAGAGAGCTGGGGCCACAGTCTCAAACATTATTGTTATTAACATATTACGCTGTCATGGACTAAAATCCCACAGGGCATGCAAGGTCTCCCTGCTCACACCAGCATATGTACAGACCCGTTTAAAGTTTGCTAATGACCATCTGGATGATCCAGAGGAGGTGGCATGGGAGAAGGTCATGTGATCAGATGAGACTAAAATAGAACTTTTTCGTATCAACTCCACTCGCGTGGTTGGAGGAAGAAAAAGGATGAGTACAACCCCAAGAACACTGTCCCAATTGTGAAGCATGGTCGGGGAAACATACTTTGGGGTGCTCTTCTGCAAAGGGGACAGGACCACTACATTGTATTGAAGGGAGGATGGATGGGGTAATGTATTGGGAGAATTTGACCAACAACCTCCTTCCCTCAGTAAGAGCATTGAAGATTGGTCGAAGCTGGGTCTTCTAGCATAATAATGACCTGAAAAACAGCAAGGGCAACTAATGGGCCTGTCACACTAAGCGATATCGCTAGCAATATCGCTATAACGTCACTGGTTTTTGTGACGTTATAGCAATATTGCTAGCGATATCGCTATGTCTGATACTTACCTCCGACCGCTCCCCCGCTGGTTATCGCTGATCGCGCGAGAACATAAAGGACTGTTTCTCGTCGTCAGCTCCCTGCTGGGCTTCCTGCTGTGGAGACGAGCGACGCGTGGACGCGGGCGGGAGGATGTCAGGATCGCCTCGTCTGACAGGTAAGTAGCGACCCCCGACCCCTGCGATGTCGCTGGTGAGATCTGCCTGTGTGGCAGCTCATTAGCGACCACTTAGCGATGCACCAGCGATCCTGACCGCGTCATATCGCTGGTCAGGATCGCTGGTACATCACTAAGTGTGACAGTACCTTAAGGAGTGGCTGCAGAAGGAGCATTTCAAGGTCCCGGAGTGGCCTAGCCAGTTTCCGGACCTGAACCCAATAGAAAATCTTTGGAGGGAGCTGAAACTCAATGTTGCCCAGCAACAGCCCCAAAACCTGAAAGATCTGGAGAAAATCTGTATGGAGGAGTTTGCCAAAATCCCTGCTGCAGTGTGTGCAAACTTGGTCAAGAACTACAGGGAAAGTCTGACTTCTGTAATTGCAAACAAATGTTTCTGTACTAAATATTAAGCTCTGTTTTCTATTGTATCAAATACTCCTACTACTACTTTGCCTACCCTTCCTGGAGTGCTATTCTTCATCCTGGCGAGAGGCCTAAGGGATGCCAGATGACTGTGAATGGTGTTCAAGTGATGGGAATATGAAACTCAGAGTTTGGTGACTCTGGTAAGGGTCACAGTTTCCTATGTGCTAGTCCGAAGGAAGGGGGTGCGGTTACGGTGTATCCATTGAGACGCCAAGAACTATCCCATGGCCTGGGTCTACATACTCACGGACTATGGTTCCAGGTCCCACCAAGAGGGAATGGTCAAGGACTTACTGCATGCTATTGTTATCGGTCAAGATTTTCCTTCTGGGAATTATGGGCTACAGCTGTAGCACACAGTAGTGCGGTATGCCACCAAGAGTAGCTATGGTAAGAGCGTCACATGATGTAAATTGTGAACTTCCTTTCACTGTCCTGGCTAGAGAAGAGGACAAGAAAGCATCCCTTGAATCAAATATCCCTGACCTGGAGAAATCTCAGGACAACTTTGGGACTGCCCAGCTCAGAGACTTTACAGTTAAAGGGTACTCTGGATAATGAAGATATTTTAAATGGTGTTCCCCAGGAGCCAATAATCGTTTTCCACAATTGGCTAGGTGCGAGCTTCCCACTCACATCAATTTAAAACCCTGTAGGCACTGTCGGTTGGCAGATAATTAAGTTACATTTTTCTATAGTATCAAATACTCATTTCATGCAATAAAATGCAAACTAGTTATGTAAAAATCATGCAATGAGATTTTCAGGATTTTTTTAAGATTCTGTCTCTCACAGCTGTAGTGTACCTGTAAAGTGCCCAAGCGAGGTAGACGTAGACAAAATGTGTCCCCGTCTCGGTGTGCTGCTGTGTGTGGGGTGCATCACACATCTGGCCTGAGCCTGCATTGGCTCCAAATTTTCCTCTTCTGGAACCTTGGCAGCAAGTGGTTTTGTAAGAACAATCAAACTTTTGCTGGACAGTTGGCAGTCTTTACAATCAGGCATATAGGATAAGGCCAAATGGGATGTCATCTTCCCACAGGTCCTGGACACAACTTCAACCCTGGTTCTCAGTGTGGGTAGACTGTCGCTCTTGCTACCTTCTCTAGCACTAGGAATTCTTCTCCACCACTAGCAGTGCACCCAGATTGCAATACCTTTTTGCCCCCTGTAGTTTGAGTTCATCTTTACCTGTAGCTTCACAAGCTGAGTGTGTCCAAAGGCCTCAATGTCCATCTAGAGGTTCCCCAGGCCGGTGGACGGAAGCACACATAAGGGCATTTTTGGCAAACCAATGTCCCGTATTAGGCTCACGTTGTCCCTAGCAGCCTATTACGTGAGCCTGCTGCTGACACTTCACACTACTGTCCTGTATAGAACTCTACTTGGCACTAACTTTTAGTTCTCCCTCCCCAATCTGGTCTGGCCTTACTTTCACACCTTCTCTGTGCCTGATGGGTTGCTAAGCATGCTTCACCTTTCACCTGCATTCTAGACAGTCACATCTTGTGACTGTTAGTACTGAAGTCAACCAGGGAATTAACCCTTATTACCATTACACATATTAAGAACTAAACATTATTCACATCCTACATATTCTATACCACAGTAGCATTGATGTCTTCAGGGTAGAAAATGGTAGCTGGTTCATCTCCTTACATACCTACGCTAAAAATTACAGACCTCTCCATTCTTTGTAGGTGGGAAAACTTGCAAAATCAGCAGTGTTTTAAATACTTAATTTCCCCACTGCATATGTGTCTTCTGAATGAACTGTTCTTGTTAAACCTTTGCGCCCAGAAAGGCTAATTTTGTTTTGAATCCCATGTAGTTTTATGAAGGCAATAAAATTGCACATTTGGACCAAACAGCATTTCCTGTGTGAACTCTACGTAATGCCTACCTGTGAGCATATAGTATAGTTTTATTAGTATCTGAGTCCATACAACTTTTTTGATCCTTTTTATTCCATTTTTTTTCATATAGGTGAAGTGACCAAAAATAGTGTTTATAATACTAACAGAAGTAGAGAGGACCAGATTCTATCTTACTACACATACCCACCTGCCTGTCCCCATAATCATGTGTGCAACTGACCTAAAACGGAACTTCATACAGACCACTAATTTGGAAATTAGGAAATTACTCTAGATTTTAGCTGTTGGCGATAAAAGAAACAATGCCAGAGTGGGGAAACTTCAAAATGTCTGTTACATATTTGAAATAAAGGAAAAAAAGAATGTACATAAAAGAAGCTTCTTAAGGTAATAAATGCAGCACTTTATTATTATTATTTTTTTTCTGGTTGTGCATCTCATTTCCTTAATGCTAAGTATCAAAATACCACATCTTACATTGAAGAAATAATGGAATATAATGAATGTTTCACAAACAGTAATCTATGTATTACAGCCACTGTAGGTGATGCTAGACTATGATTGTTGTACACATTAGACTTGATATATCATGTATTCAATGTCGAAGAAATATTTTATTCTAAATCATGTAACTTATGTAATACAGGAAATTGCATAACTGTAAAGTTAAAGCAGTGGTGTGTAGTACTGATGCTCATCTTGTTCTTGTTCAAAAGTAAAGGCAAGAACTTCAGGTGCTTCTATAGCTGGTGCAGAATCAGACATGGCTGCTTCTTCTTGATCTGCAAATAATAAACAAGATATGAATAGGTGTTAATAATTTATGAGAATGTGCATGATAAATTTAATTAAATTGCTAATATGAAAATGTGCGTCCTAAATTTCATTAAATCTGATATATATCTGAAGGATTTATTTGAGTAAGAATTAAAAAAAAATCATGAAACTCTTGGTGGTTACTCCATATGTCATTTTTCATGTTGTTCATAAAGTTTAAATAAATACCGTATTTTTCGGACTATAAGACGCACTTTTTTCCCCACCAAATCTTGGGGGAAAACGAGGGAGCGTCTTATAGTCGGAATATACTTACAAATACTGTGGCCTCGGTCCCAGTCCGATGCTGCAGGGCTATGCAACCTCCCTTCCCAGGCTGGTGCGGCGGTCGTTCTCTGTGGTATGGCGGTGGTGCTTTGTCGTGAAGCAGTGGGGCTCTGTGGTGCGGAGGAGCTCTGCCGGCATTTTGTGAAAGCCCGGAGGTCCCCATAGATCCATTGCTGCGATGCAGTGGCCTCCGGGAAAATGGCCGCCGGGGGAGGCGCATGCTCAGATTGAGATCTCGGCACCGAGATCTCGTTGCCGAGATCTGAATCTGAGCGTGCGCCGCCCCCAGTGGCCAGTTTCCCGGAGGCCACCACATCGCAGCAGATTGAGATTTCGGCAACCAAATCTCGTTGCCGAGATCTCAATCTGAGCATGCGCCGCCCCTGCGGCCATTTTCCCGGAGGCCACCGCATCGCAGCAATGGAACTGCGGCGGCCTCTGGGCTTTCACAAAATGCCGGCAGAGCCCCGCCGCACCACAGCTGAACCTGTCGCAAAATGCCGGCAGAGCTCCGCCGCACCACAGAGCACCACCACCGAACCTGTTGCAAAATGCCGACGGAGCCCCGCCGCACCACCGCCGAACCTGTTGCAAAATACCGGCTGAGCCCCCCACACCACAGAGCACCACCACCGCACCAGCCTGAGATGAGATTTCCCAGAGGCCACTGCACCAGCCTGGACCACCGAACAACCCCTTTGACCACTCCTCTACCTGTCCCAATCCCCCCTGGTAAGCTGAATTCGGACTGTAAGACGGACCCCCATTTGACACATTGTTTTATTTTCCCTATTTTCCTTCTGAAAATTTGGGGTGAGTCTTATGGTCTGGTGCGACTTATAGTCCGAAAAATACGGCATGTCATATTTTCATCAGTCAGCCCTATTCCCCATCTAAGCATGCAATTCCATCTTCCTGTGCTATATATACACATGTTAGGTCTGCTAATCACTTTCACTATTAAAAGCAGCATCTAAGTCAAGGGTGGGGAAACTTCTCTGCCGCGGTCCAT
This sequence comes from Dendrobates tinctorius, assembly GCF_039654945.1. Taxonomy (NCBI): domain Eukaryota; kingdom Metazoa; phylum Chordata; class Amphibia; order Anura; family Dendrobatidae; genus Dendrobates; species Dendrobates tinctorius. Next base: position 23,479,955 of record NW_027361827.1, on the reverse strand, counting down.
TTGGATATTTATACCATCTTTTGGGGGCCGTACAAATCACGCTCTAACTCTGTTTGCAAAGTACATCCTCATGCTGGCACTGGTTCCATGATGTAATCTTTCATTGCACGCACCTTAGTGTCCAGGAATGAATGCTGCATGCACGTGCTCAAAGAGCAAGAAGAAATTGAAGGGCCATCCCAAGCACTGAGAATTTGCCCATGGGACGGATAAACTGTCATCGAGACCCTGAGCCTGAAATTCCCCACCCCTTATCTAAGCAGTTAACCTTCTGCGATTAGAGCCCATTCCATGTACCCCTGTCCATAATTTTTTCTCATATCCTTTTATGGTAATGTTAGGAGACCATTCATGATCATTTCCCATTATATATTTCTGTAATATATGAAGTGCCCTTTTGTTTACCGATGTGAAAAAAAATTGTAATCTCTTCTGAGCTTGAGCTATCTCCTGGTTCTCACAACACGTCTCTTCCTGATTTCTGTTAGCTGCAGGATTGTTATGAAGACCTTGCATATATTTTACTTACCATCCACATCAGTATTTACATTGTTGGTACACTTTAATGTAGATGGAGACACTGATGCCGAATTGAATCCACATGAGGTCACCATGACAAAATTAGGCCAAATGCAACCAATTAAATACCAAAGATTGAAATGAAATATAAATCTGTCAGCTTGGAAATGCTGTACAACGTATGAGCAGCATGTTCTAGAGAAGAAGTTAAGGGGGTTTTCCCACGAATAAAGTACATTTTAATTAATAGATCTTGGAATAATAATAAGTTCCTCAATTGGACGTGTTAAAAAAAAATGTTCCTGTGCTGAGATAATCTTATAAATGTGCCTCTGCTGTGTATCTTGTAATGGCTGTGTCGGACCGTGCAGGAACATGGTTCGAATGTACCACAGCTCCTGGGCAGGGGAGGATACAAAAGTAAGGATACCCACATACAGCAACTGATTCTTTTTGTGAGGCAAAACATTTCTCTGCTTGTTTTTAAGCAATGTTTTATCTCCATGAAAGTATCAGCTGTGATCCCGTGCTGTAATGTCTGTATACTTTCTTGAACTTATTCATTGAAATTTCTATTAATTTCAGATTTAACAGTCAAGAGGGTGGTTTCAATCAGTGACTGACAGCTTTCCTTGTATAAGTAGGTATAAAGAGTTAACTGTCATTGATTTGCCTTGCCCCATTAATTGCTAACGTTAGAGTGTGTAGGGATTTCAATTAAATTCCAAGTTATACCTAATCTTTTCCCATAAACTATATATTTATCTACTCAATCCCTCCTGTTGTGACAAGTTTCCTTTAATGATAGTCTGTAGCTACCATGAATGGCATGCAATGTGAAGAGAGCTTTTCACGAATTAAACTTCCATGTTAATTTTATATCTTATAGGAGCCGAATCAGTGTGATTCTAGACTCTGAAAGTGCAGCAGAATCAAAAGTGTTGAGTATGGAGCACAGAGACCTCCCAATCAGAATTTATCTCTAAAAAATCCAAAAAGGTTGCCTTAACTGGACAAGCTCTCCAAAGACATAAGTTGGGTCACTCTAAAGGGCCTGTCACACTAAGCGATATCGCTAGCAATATCTCTATAACGTCAGTGGTTTTTGTGACGTTATAGCGATATTGCTAGCGTTATCGCTATGTCTGATACTTACCTCCGACCGCTCCCCCGCTGGTTATCGCTGATCGCGTGAGAACGTCCTGGACCGTTTCTCGTCATCAGCTTCCTGTGGCGCTTCCTGCTGTGGAGATGAGCGACGCGTGGAGGCGGGCGGGAGGACGTCAGGATCGCCTCGTCTGACAGGTAAGTAGCGACCCCTGACCCCTGCAATGTCGCTGGTGAGATCTGCCTGTGTGGCAGCTCACTAGCGACCACTTAGCGATGCACCAGCGATCCTGACCGCGTCATATCGCTGGTCGGGATCGCTGGTGCATTGCTAAGTGTGACAGCACCTTAAGGCTCGATTATCTGCTGACAATGAAATCATTACCTTTAAGCAAAGTGGAAGTCTCATGTGATAAATGTCCATCAGCATCTTCATGTATGAGAAGCGTCACATCAGCAGTATCACCTTCAGGCACAGATGGCACTGAATCTTCATGGTGTACCAGAGGTTCTTGTTCGTGCACGTGTTCAGTGTGCTCATGTGGTACATCAGACAGTAACTCAAATTTATTTTCTGCCTCTGGTTCATAGTAATGCTCTTCTTGACTTGGATCATGTCGGAGTTCATGGACTGGTTCTTGTTCTGGTTCAGCTTGAGGTTGTGGTTCTGGCTCAGGTTCCTTGACTTCCTTTCTTCTTCCACGACCAGTTTCTTTGGTTTTCCTCTGACGTTTGCTGATAGCCTGCTCTCTGATAATTGGAAATTATTTCTAAAATATGTCTTTTGTTTTTAAACCCATTTGCAAGAAAATCTCAAAAAACTATAATGAAACAAATGTTATAGTTATTACCAGAGATGAGTGAACTTATTCACGTGGAATTGAATTTCAATATTCTAAATATACTAAATGAGTACATTCTAAATGTACTCATTTGCCAAAATGTGAATTTTTTGTAAATCGCTTCTGTGTGGATTCAGCAAAATAGCAGCTGCTGGCTATCATTTTTCTAAACCGTAAAGACCTATCAAAAGGTTAAAAAATATATATACTGTATATTATACTCCCCATGCAGCTCACCTCTCCAGCCCTGGGATAACGAACTATACACTGGAATCTAACAATATTACCCAATATACTGTACAACACAGACGAAAATACTATGCAGGCCCAAGGAGTTCAGTATATTCTGCAGAGGTTCATCTTAAGATCGATTCCCCTAACAGCAGGACTGTACTATTTATATGGGTATTTAATAAATCTGTCATCACAAATGCCATGTCAATGTAGCTGTACAGGGAACAGAGTACACAAAACATAGGGTGATACTCTAATGAAGGACACTGTAAAGCAATAGGTTGTGCTAACCGGAGCGAGTTGTGAAAGACACAAACTAGAGAATAAACATACCAGCTGCTGCTGTCCTGTGGTTGGAGGATGAAATCATCCAGGATATTGGACTAGAATGGACTAAGCATGATGATGTGGGCTGTGCCACTGAAATAAGGATTCTTTGCCAATGCTTGAGTAAAGAATTTTATTCCACGGCGCATTTCGATCCCGGACCAGCATCTTCTTCAAATGAAATCAAATCATGCAGCACATGGTAAGTCAATGTGCATTAAAGGGAATCTGTCACCACTTTTTTCACATATCAAGTAAAAATATGATTGGATTCAGTGTCAACTATGCATTTTACCAGTGCTTTTCAGTCCCCTTGACTCCCCACCTTTGATCAATAAATACCTTTTATATTCCTCCCGTGATGTATGTAAATCTCCTCGGTCTGGTCCGATGGATGGGGCTTTTTCTTCCTCCCCCCTCCTGGTTTGCTGTACGCATTTATTTGGAGTAATTACATAGTAACATAGTAACATAGTTATCAAGGTTGAAGGAAGACTTTAAGTCCATCTAGTTCAACCCATATCCTATCCTAATGATGCGCCCCAGAGGCCGTGGGATACTCGGCACCGGGCCCGTTAACTTCAATGGGAAATGTCACAGTGGCAGTGACTCAGTCCGTGGCCTCAGGCGGTCATGTAAAAGGGGTAGAATTGAATGGGGATGAAGTCTATGAAGTGATTCGTGACGCCACCTGCGGTTTCTGGTTGGATTGACCAGCACTGCAGTGTTGCTTCTCTGGGACAGATGTTGGGTGCAGCTGAGATGTTGAAGCCCTCCACAGGTAGAGCTGTAGTCCCAGGGCGGAAGAGATGTGTTGTAGTGTGGGGAGGAAGATGTAGCATTGCTGGACGAGTGGCGCGGAAAGAATGCGGAGGACACAGTGCGTGTAGTTCAATGGGCTTTACTCACAGTTCTGCTCACGATACAGAGGCCCGCTTTGGTGCTGTGTCCTCCAGGTGAGGGGTCCAACCAACTTGCAGATAAGACAAAATGCACCTTTCCAACTTTCCCAGTCAGTGTATGCCTTTCCTGGTGTTTACCAAACAATTTGCTGCTTAAACTCCTTCCTTCCACTCCAGCACTTCACAGTTATCATTCTGGGCCAGCAGTTGCGAATCCTGTTCAGACAATGCCTCACTGTTTCTGTGATTCTATATAGCACCTTTCCAGTTGGACTAACTGTGGTAGGGGCGATGGTCCATAAAGCAACCATAGCTGTCGGCTTGCTAGTGGCACCCTGAAGAATGCGATCTAGGCTAGGGGCCGTTCCCTTTGTGTCCAGTTTCTCCCTTCACCTGACTTGGAGTCAGCGTGGATAAGGGACCCACTGGGAGTTCGCTCCAGTCGTGTCCCAGAAGACCCTTCTTTCCCTTGTGTTCCAATCCATCCAGCAGCCTCTAAGCAGTAGAGCTGCTGCAGACATGTCCTTCTGCTTTCCATGCCTCAGAAGGATCTGATCTTACTTTCTATCCTGCTCCAGCTCTAAGCTAAGCTTCGCCCACCTCCCAGCACTCTTTGTGTTCCAAGCAGGGAGCCATAAAGGGTGCTCTGCTACACTACTAGTGTGTGTGGGGTGTGGGTGTTGGAATCTGGTCGGTGCACTCACCTTACCTGGTTGTAGGATAGCACACCTCTGGGTGAGGTGCGGTACCTCTGTGGCGACTGGACCCTCAGGGGCGCCACACTAACCTGCCCTAGCATGTTGATCCAGAGGAAGGCAAAAAAACCCATGTGGCAAATAGTAAGCTTCACATTGGGGAAAAAAATTCCTTCCCGCCTCCACATATGGCAATCTGACTAGCTCCCTGGATCAACGCAATATCAAGGAAACTAGTCTATATAACCTGTAATATTATACTTTTCAAGAAAGGCATCCAGGCCCTTCTTTAATTTTAGTAGGGATTCACTCATTACAACATCATATGGCAGAGAGTTCCATAGTCTCACTGCTCTTACAGTAAAGAATCTGCTTCTGTGATTATGCTTAAACCTTCTTTCCTCCAGACGTAGAGGATGCTCCCTTGTCCCCATCACAGGTCTAAGAGTAAAAAGATCATTAGAAAGGTCTTTGTACTGTCCCCGCATATATTTATACATTGTAATAAGATCACCCCTAGCTTTCGATTTTCCAAACTAAATAACCCCAAGTGTAATAACCTGTCTTGGTATTGCAGACCCCCCAGTTCCCTAATAACCATGTTCGCTCTTCTCTGCACCCGCTCCATTTCAGCTATGTCTTTCTTATACACCAGAGACCAGAACTGTATTCTAAGTGTGGTCGCACTAGTGACTTATATAGAGGTAAAATTCTGTTCTCATCATGAGCATCTATGCCTTTTTTAATGCATCCCATTATTTTATTTGCCTTTGCAGCAGCTGCCTGACACTGGCCACTAAATGTGAGTTTGTCGTCCACTCATACAGCCAGGTCTTTTTCAGTGACAGTTTTGCCCAGTGTTTTACAATTATGCACATAATTATATATCTTGTTTGTTCTACCCAAGTGCATGACCTTACATTTATCCCCATTAAAGCTCATTTGCCATTTATCAGCCCAAGCTTCTAGTTTACATAAATCCTCCTGTAATATAAAATTGTCCTCCTCTGTATTGATTACCCTACAGAGTTTAGTGTCATCTGCAAATATTGAAATTCTACTCTCTATGCCCCCTACAAAGTCATTAATAAACCATAATAGTTTCATGAGAAAACACCCCATTTATATCAGTCAGAAATTGACATACAAATGTAACACTACAAAAATGGGTATTACTGTGGACATGATAGGACAATCACAAAAATAAATATAAAAAATATATGAAAAAGAACCACGAATAAAGTCCCACACTGCAATTTTTACAAAATTACAAAATGATTTTATTAGAATATACCAGGAATAAAAGAAAAAAGGTGGAGTAAGAGTCAATAATGACCATAAATAGCACATGGGCAGAAACTTGGGGTACACCACCGGTACATGGACATAGGGATACCACTAATTTTATCAATACATAATATAGAAGTTAAATATTCAACATTTATCCAATATTAGTATACAGCAACCAGTCATATTGTGCAAAGTAGAAGTACAAAAATGGCCATCACAGATGGTGGAACCAGCCACCAATAGGGATGAATACAAAAAACAGTAGTCACACCAAATAAGTTATTGCATAGTATTAATAAATATGTTAAAAAGAAGCTGGCCCAATACTGACCCCTGTGGTACAACACTGCTATCCGTGACCCAGTCCGAGTGTGCTCCATTAATAACTACCCTTTGTTTCCTATCCCTGAGCCAGCTCTTAACCCACTTACACATATTTTCCCCTATCCCCATTGTTCTCATTTTATGTATCAACCTTTTGTGTGGCACCGTATCAAAAGCTTTTGAAAAGTCCATGTACACCACGTCCACTGCATTCCCTTTGTCCAGTCTAGAACTTACCTAAAAGCTTATCAGATTAGTCTGACAGGAACGGTCCCTCGTAAACCCATGTTGATATTGGGTCATGAGGTTATTTTTCTTCAGATACTCCAGTATAGTACCTCTTAGAAAACCCTCCAGGATTTTACCCACAGTTGAGGTTAAGCTCACTGGCCTATAAGTTCCAAGTTCAGTTTTTGTCCCCTTTTTGAATATTGGCACCACATTTGCTATACGCCAGTCCTGTGGTACAGACCCTGTTATTATGGAATCTTTAAAGATTAAAAATAAAGGTCTATCAATGACTGTACTTAATTCCTGCAGTACTCTGGGGTGTATCCCATCCGGGCCCGGGGATTTGTCAATTTTAGTGATTTTTAGACGCCACCGTACTTCCTGCTGGGTTAAGCAGGTGACTTTTCATGGAGAATTTTTTTTATCACTGATCATGTTATCCGTCATGGGATTTTCTTGTGCAAATACTGTTGAAAAAAGTCATTTAGCATATTGGCTTTTTCCTCATCCTCATCCACCATTTCAACCAGACTATTTTTAAGGGGGACAACACTATCATTTTTTAGTTTCTTACTATTTATATGGTTAAAGAATATGTTGGGATTATTTTTACTTTCTCTGACAGAGTCTCTCTGTCTCAGTCGTTGCTGCCTTGATTTGCCTTTTACAGAATTTATTTAATTTTCTGTATTTATTTAATACCTCATCACTACCTACTTGCTTTAATTCTCTAAATGCTTTATTTTTATCTCTTATTGTACCCCTTACAGCTCTATTTAACCATAATGGTTTCCTCCTATTTCTAGCATGTTTATTCCCATACGGTATATATTGTGCACCAGTCCTACTCAGGATGCTAATAAACGTCTCCCATTTTATTTGTGCGTTTTTATGTCTCAGGATATCGTCCCAGTTAATTGCCCCAAGGTCATCTCTCATCCGTTGGAAATTTGCTTTCCTGAAGTTTAGTGTCCTTGTAACCTCTCTACTACACATCTTATTAAAGGATACATGAAAACTTATTAATTTGTGATCACTATTACCCAAGTGACCCTCAACTCTTACATTTGATATGCAGTCTGGCCTGTTGGTTAATATTAGGACTAGCAGTGCCCCCCCTCTTGTTGGGTCCTGAACCAGTTGTGAACAGTAATTGTCTCTCATTGTTGTCAAAAACCTATTACCTTTGCTGGAACTGCAGGTTTCGGTTCCCAAATGTATTTCAGGGTAGTTGAAGTCCCCCATAATAATGACTTCTCCTTGAGTCGCCGCTTCATCTATTTGCTTTTGAGGATATTCTCTGTTGCTTCCATTATTTTTGGAGACTTATAACAAACCCCTATCAGTAATTTATTATTTTTTCCCCTCCCCTTATCTCCACCCACAGGGACTCTACATTTTCATTAGATTCATATATATTATCACTGAGGATGGGTTTTAAGGATGATTTTACATATAAACACACGCCTCCCACTCGCTTATTTGTACGGTCATTTCTGAACAGGCTATAGCCCTGTAAATTAACAGCCCAGTCATGGCTCTCATCCAGCCATGTCTCAGATATCCCCAACATGTCATAATTATGTTCCAACAAAATTAATTCTAATTCCTCCATTTTGTTGGTGAGGCTTCTGGCATTAGTATACATGCACTTTATGTATCTCTCTGTACCTCTATTCTTTCTTAAATTATTAACTGTTCTAATCCCACCCCCCCATGCCAACCCCACCCTCAATTTCATTATTGTGCCCAGGTCTCTATGAGCACTGCCTTCCCCTCCTATAAAATGAATACCCTCCCCCCAGTCCCTAGTTTAAACACTCCTCCAACCTTCTAGCCATTTTCTCCCCCAGCACAGCTGCACCCTCCCCATTGAGGTGCAGCCCATCCCTAGCGTAGAACCTGTAGCCAACTGAGAAGTCGACCCAGTTCTCCAGGAACCCAAACCCCTCCTTCCTACACCAACTCTTGAGCCACTTATTAACCTCCCTAATCTCCCGTTGCCTCTCTGGCATGGCACGTGGTACAGGAAGTATTTCCAAAAATACCACCTTGGAGGTCCTTGCTTTAAGCTTGCAGCCTAATTCCCTGAAATCATCTTTAAGGACTTTCCACATACCTCTAACTTTGTCATTTGTGCCAATGTGCACCATGACCGCTCGGTCCTCACCAGCCCCTCCCAGTAATTTGTCAACCCGATCAGCGATATGTCGGACTCGAGCGCCAGGTAGGCAGCACACTGTTCGACGATCTCTGTCTTTGTGACAGATTGCCCTATCTGTTCCCCTAATAATTGAGTCCCCCACTACCAGCACCTGTCTGGCCTTCCCTGCTCTTCTATTTCCCCCTTGCTGGAGCAGACACTCCTCCGGCTTTCAGAGGACATGCCTTGCTGCAGCAGTGCTACCCCTGTACTGACACTCCCCTCATCTGCCAACTTAGCAAACTTATTGGGTTGTGTCAGATCAGGACTAGCCTCCCTGGCACTCTTCCCTCTACCCCACCTTCTAACTGTCACCCAGCTTGCTGCTTCACTGTCCTGCAGCTCCAACCTAGCATCCCCCTCATTTATCCCATTGAGCGTCTGCTCAGTGAGCAGAAGACTCCTTTCCATATTGTCTATGGATCTCAGTTTTGCCAGCTGCACATTTAGATCAAGTATCTGGGCTTCCAAATGCACAACGTGCTCACATCTCGCACAGCAGTATGCACCCTCGACCGGCTGGTCGAGGATTGCATACATGCGGCAAGATGAACACTGGATGGCATTGGCAATAGTTGAGCACATCCTATTGGGGATTGCACCAGACAGAAAAGATAAGTAAAAATAAATAAAAAGTATTAATAAAATATAACAGCAATTCAGAAATTCCTCCCTTGGAAACTCCCTGAATCCAAAGTCACTGAATCACAAGTCACACACTTACCACAGTTCGCACCTACGCTCAGGTCACACTCGCTCAGGCAGAAGATTTAGGCTGTGTGCACACGTATGCAGAAATTTCCTGAGAAAAACCGGACTCCTTCCCAGGAAATCTGCAATTTTTGTTTCAAGTTTTTTGCGCGTTTTTTGCACTTTTTTTGCGGCTTTTTCGCGTCTTTTTCCGGAGCATCCTAATACAATGAAATCCGCAGATTTTCTGCAAAATTAATGAACATGCTGCATTTTTTTTCGCAATGCATTTTTTTGCAGAAAAAACTCATCATGGGCACAAAAATTGCAGATTTCATTCTAATAATAGGATGCTTAATGTATGCATTTTTTAAGCGTTTTTGCAGGGGAAAAACACTAAAAAAAGCGAAAAAAACGTGAAAAATCCTGAACGTGTGAACACAGCCTTAAAGAGATTTTTTTTTTTCCTTCACCAGCAAACCACCCTGCTGCTCAGTGCACTTCCAAAAGAGCTTGAGCCCCAAAAAGCTGCCTCTTATAAACCCTTAATTATGAACCCCCACCCTTAAATAACCCCTTGTGAATATAGCGAAATGCAATATAGTTAACCCTTAAACACACAGATAGTAAAATAAGAGATTAACCCTGTAGAGAGAAAAAATAGGTTAAAAAAGCCCCCACAAATAGAACAGGTAGAAAAGCACTCAGCAACCATCAATTCATCAACTCACACCAATTCACACAGGTATTTGTTAAAGGTTTTCCAAATACCTCTTCACTGAATCACAAGTCACACACTTACCACAGTTTGTACTTGCGCTCAGGTCACACTCAGCTCGTTCACACTCGCTCAGACAGAAGATTTAAAGAGATTTTTTTTTCCCTTTTACCAGCAAACCACCCTGCTGCTCAATGCACTTCCAAAAGGAGTTGAGCCCCAACCAGCTGCCCCTTATAAACCTTAATTATGAACCCCCACCCTAAATTAACCCCTTGTGAATATAGCTACACCTCAAGAATTAAATGCAATATAGTTAACCCTTAAACACACAGATAGTAAAATAAGAGATTAACCCTGTAGAGAGAAAAAAATAGGTTAAAAAAGCCCCCCAAAATTGAACAGGTAGAAAAGCACTCAGCAACCCACAGTTCATTCAGCAACTCACACCAATTGACACAGGCATTTGTTAAAGGTTTTCCAAATACCTCTTCACTATGTGCGTTCATGTAGATTTAGCGCACGTGTGCATTCAAATGTTCTTGTGCGCAGTATGCTTTGCCCAACTATGGGCAAAGCATAAAATCATTATTGCGCATGCGCCGGCATACGCCATTATGTTCTATGGCCCGGAAGTATCGACTACTGCGGGAGTAAATTTGAATGCGCACGTGCACTAAATCTAAGTGAACGCAGGAATTACACCAAATAGAGCAAACCAGGAGGGGGGAGAGGAACAATAAGCCCCGCCCATCGGACCAGACTGAGGAGATTTACATACACCGTGGGAGGAATATAAAAGGTATAGTCAAGGGGTATGAAAAGTATTGGTAAAATGCATAGTTGACACTGAATCCAATTATATTTTTACTTGATATGCTAAAAAAGTGGTGACAGATTCTCTTTAAGAAGCCTAAAAAGGGCATCAAGGTTGACTGGAAACCCCAAGAAAAGAAGTTAAAAAAAATAATGTGATCTTTTAAACTACTTTATTGTTCCACACTCTCACCATCTGTCTTAACTTTATTGTTTTTATTTTTCCCTCACCTGGGTTCTCCATCCGGTTTTCCCAAAATTAATTCCTGTAATAATTTAATTCATTTTAGTTACCTTGTTCATTTGGTAATCTCCCCTTTTTCTCACATAGGACATTCCTTCCCTTCCTTTTGTATTGTCACTTGATTTTAGTTCCTAAGAATCTCTTCCATGCTATGAATTTCCTTCCCTGCCTCCCTTCTCTTCCCTCCTCCAGTTTAATCCCACTCCCTCCTTTTCAAATTCTTTTATGGGCATTTCAAGTCAACCTTTCCTGCTGTTTTAGGCTTAAAGGCCCTTTTACATTTAGCCATGCACCAGCGATCCGACCAGCGATACGACCCGGTCAGGATCACTGGTGCACCGCTAAATGATCGCTAGTGAGCTGTCACACAGGCAGACCTCACAACGATGCAGCAGCGACGCAGCGCACGATACTCACCTTTCACAAACAGCGATCCTGACGTCCTCCCGCCCGCCTCCACGCGTCGTTCGTCGTCACAGCAGGAAGCTGACGACGACAAATGGAGCCGGACATTCTCGCGCGATCAACGATGGACAGCGGGGGAGTCGGTTGGAGGTAAGTATCACACTTAGCGATATCGCTAGCGATATCGCTATAACGTCACAAAATCGGTGATGTTATAGCGATATCGCTATGTGTAAAACCCCCTTAAGGCACATGACTTAGGAAAGTCTGACTGACGGCTTCACTGTAATGACCCCTCCCAAAACCCACACTTACCCCTTCTTAACTTAAATAAGACACGACTGCGTGACATTGGATGTAAAAGGCCACAGCAGCCCCGTTTATTAACACCAAACAAGCAATAACATTTTATCCATAAACGTAGAAATATTCCATAAACATAACCACCAGCAAAAGGAGGGGGGGTAAATGAAGAGTCCATTGTACATGATTGCAACACCAGCTCCACCACGTGCCCTCAGCCGCACCACACCGGCTCGAGGACACCCAGCCGAGTGTTGCAAAACCCATTGTACATGATTGCAACACCAGCTCCACCACGTGCCCTCAGCCGCACCACACCGGCTCGAGGACACCCAGCCGAGTGTTGCCCAACCAATGTCCTGCTGGGACCCAGCCCAGCAGGGACCCACGTTAACATGCCCCGCTGTGACCGAGCACAGCAGGGTCCCACGTTAACATGTCCCGCTGTGACCCAGCACAGCTGGGACCCACCTTAACCAAGTATACCATTGCACCACCAGGGGTAACCCGCTCCTGCACTGGGTTCACCCCCCCCTCTTTGTGCAATCCACCGACTTCAAATACCCCCTCCTTTCCGCCGACTGCTGCGACAACGTCAAACCTCTTCTTCTCTTCACCATGTCGATCTCCAGAAGATCCTAAAATTAGGGCGGGAGGGCGGGACGATTCCGGACGTCTGCAAGGTAAGGAATGACCATCCCCCCACAGTTCTGCCCTATATATCCATCCAACTACTGACCACTCCCTCCAACTCACATTGCACAATAAGCCCCATAGCTCCAACCCACACCTTCCCCACAAGCACAAAGCACTACTGACCACTCCCTGCCAACTCACATTGCACCATAAGCCCCATAGCTCCAACCCACACCTTCCCCACAAACACAAAAGCACTACACCTTACCCTTCACTAACCCTCAGGCCTAGCATCCCTCCTTAGTCATGTGCGCCCTCCCTGTAGCCCCTTTGGGGCAGGCGTCCGGGCTTGCCTTGACTTAGGAAAGTCTGACTGACGGCTTCACTGTAATGACCCCTCCCAAAACCCACACTTACCCCTTCTTAACTTAAATAAGACACGACTGCGTGACATTGGATGTAAAAGGCCACAGCAGCCCCGTTTATTAACACCAAACAAGCAATAACATTTTATCCATAAACGTAGAAATATTCCATAAACATAACCACCAGCAAAAGGAGGGGGGGTAAATGAAGAGTCCATTGTACATGATTGCAACACCAGCTCCACCACGTGCCCTCAGCCGCACCACACCGGCTCGAGGACACCCAGCCGAGTGTTGCAAAACCCATTGTACATGATTGCAACACCAGCTCCACCACGTGCCCTCAGCCGCACCACACCGGCTCGAGGACACCCAGCCGAGTGTTGCCCAACCAATGTCCTGCTGGGACCCAGCCCAGCAGGGACCCACGTTAACATGCCCCGCTGTGACCGAGCACAGCAGGGTCCCACGTTAACATGTCCCGCTGTGACCCAGCACAGCTGGGACCCACCTTAACCAAGTATACCATTGCACCACCAGGGGTAACCCGCTCCTGCACTGGGTTCACCCCCCCGCTCTTTGTGCAATCCACCGACTTCAAATACCCCCCTCCTTTCCGCCACCGCGAGCACGTATGACACCTTGTACGTGCGAGTACCACCACCAAAAACCCAACCCGAGCCGACTCTGCGGCTCGAGTAACCAATGTTTCTGTACCAAGACCAATCAATCGAAACTGATCCCCATTAGACCTCACAATGCCAACCTACACCAAAATACCAGTACAACAAGGTCAGCCACACCCAAGACCTGCAACTAGCCAACCGCATCATCCAATCCTATGCACCGCCTGCGCGACCAGTCCCCAACCTGAGCCGCCGCCTCTGCCTCGTTGAGACCGCAACATTGCAGGCGCCTCCGAAAATTATATTTCACCTAATAATTAATCAAAGCCAACCATTATTGCCGTGAACAAAAGAACCTACATTGGTTCCCCAAACCTCCGATAGATTCTTGAAAATGTGCCCAGTAAAACCCACTATGTAGTCATTCCAAACAGGAGCCCCTATGGACACCAACATGAGCACGGCTCCCAGGCAGAAAATTGCACTCCACCTGATAATAATCAAAGCCAACCATTATAGACGTAACAACAGAACCTACACTGGTTCCCCAACCTCCGACAGATTCTTGAAAAACGTGCCCCACTATATAGTCATGAACAACAACACGAGCATGGCTCCCAGGCAGGAGCATTCAGGCCCGATGTCTCAGATCAAACTCCTTGACGCCCCAGCGACCAAGTCTCCACCACACACGTGCAGTACCAAAACGCTGTTGGTCCCGTCAACCCTGCGTGATAGCATCTATCTTAAAATATCCACCCAACTAGAAAACATAAACCAATCCACCCCGTAATCACCACGACCCGGAACGAATTTAATTGTGTGCATCACCCGTGCACTTCGAACCCAGAATCACAACACTATTGTTGCCACCCTCTTACCAAAAGTGAGATGTACTCCGCACCCATTCCCCGCTGAACTGCGGATTCGACACTACTCACAAAAGAAAGAAAAGCGACTCCACACCACCTGAAGTCCAGGAAAACTCAGACACACATCACGTCTCCCGAAAACCCCAGACACCATAAACCCGGGCCATCCGTCAAAACATTGCACTCACCGGTGCCCGATGCTTGTCCACCACTCAGCCTTAAAGCACCGCAAAAAGCACCCCCAAACGGAGCACAGCCCCAGATGATTACCAGGTCCTTAGAATCATTAAAAATCAATGCACATCGCACTAGCTTCCCCTGCCACAGCGTACCACCAGCCCGACATTAATGAAAGTAATGTTATAGCTGCAACCTGCTCACCCACTACCTAAAGTACACCTCCCCCGCAGCAGCGCTGCACCACAACCGTGTCCCCATAATACCAGCCGGTCCTGACAAGTGCGCATAACGGAATAAATGACATAGCCATGTATTGCCGGACGGGCTACACCCACGCGGGAGACCATTCACACAGCCATCGAAACAACATGTCCTGCCTCATGCTCTATACAGAATTCCTGACAAATGGAACAACACCCGCTGGATAAACAAACCGTTCACCAACCAGGACCCCCGAGACCAGTAAAGCACACGCTGGGTTACCCAACTCAAATGTTGCATCATCCTTACGCAACACTTCACCCTGGCCCCCCCGTCCGGGGGCACCCAAAAAGAAAAGACTCTAAGGAGAGCTGTATACCCAGAAGGCAAAGCAGGATCAGCTGCACCCACAATAAACCTCCTAGCCCATTGTAACGAAAAACTATCCACTCTGTATAATAAACTCCTACGTAGCTACAATCAACGGCTGTAACAAATACCACCCGATACAGTCTGCCAAAAGCTCAATCGGCAACCCTAAAGAACCGCAGTGAGAACCCACCAGTCCTTACGTACAAAAGTTGTTAAAACTGCCCCAGGGCAGCCACGACCAGCAAATTACCGTAAGAACGCCATATGACTGCAGATCATGCAAAAACCCCCAGTGGATCGTAGCCCCACGTATTCAATAACCAAAATTAACCCCCCAAAACAGCAGCGCGATATACACGGGAACCTAATAACGACCCCCGACCTGACACGATGTACTCGTTAACCTAACCTGACTTAGACATAGGGCCCCAGGTGAATCAAACACTTTGACTTATCCAAACACATGATAACCGCAACAACGCCCTGAGCATGAAGAAACCCAAAGTAGTCAAGGGTTGGACCATGAACAGAAATAAGCACACCACCTTCCCTAATACCAGATAGTAGTCCCAGGTTGGACCATGAACAGAAAATAAGCACTGCACCATCCCTAATACCAGATAATCCCCGACTACAACACAGAAACCAAACCACGGACCTCAACAACCGGACATTGACCAACCATAACCCCAGCTCCACGCCATATCTACGTACCCCCAGAAATTAACCAGGAAAACAAATCCGGTAAAAGGTCAACTCCAAGCCCCCCGGGGAAAATATCATCCATTGCTGCCAGAAAGGCAGGTTCCCGAAAGATCTGCCGTCCCAAGCATCTCGACCTCACCAGAACGTCTGCCGCAACAAACCAAAATGCCCCTAGTGAACATGAAAACCCTTAGTACACTCAAAGCCCCTATTGGAGAACCGAACCCGGCATATAAATAAAACACACCCTAATGAAAACTCGACCACCTACCCCCTCACCTCTGACCAGCAATAGAACACACCCCACTGTAACGTGAAAGATTAAGCCGCCCGATGCACTACCCAAACAGATCACCACGTCAGTGAACTGCCATCCAACCCTTATCAAATACTAGGCGCGGCGATAAAACTGCTCACCACATCAGTGAACTACCATCAAGCCCTTATCAAATACTCGGCGCGGTGATAAAACTGCTCACCACATCGGTGAACTACCATCAAACCCTTATCAAATACTAGGCGCGGCGATAAAACTGCTCACCACATCAATGAACTAACATCAACCCTTATCAAATACTAGGCGCGGTGATAAAACAGCTCACCACATCAGTGAACTACCATCAAACCCTTATCAAATACTTGGCGCGGCGATAATCCTCCAGCCCAAAGACCCCATGCCTATAACACTAAACCATAAAACTGGCATGGATATGGCTATCCACCACCGCTCTGCCAATATCCGTATCACCACCTGAATTACTCACAAACCGCCATGGAATCACCACCAGTCATACACAAACACCCAGAGAATGCAAGCACAATTATACTAACCAAAATAAAATGATGTTGTCACCTATAGATATACCCACTATCATAAAAGCAAACTAGCATGAAATTAAAAAATACCTCCCAACACTCATGAAGTGCACAAAACAGCCTCCTGGACCACAAAGCAACCATTCCCTCACAGATTCGAACGCTGTCCACATGGACCAGCCGCGCATCTTTCCGAACCCCCAGACAAACACCCGAAACCATACGTAGCAACACCCTTCCCAACCAATATAATCTAGACATTAATAAAGGTTTAAGTGAGCCTTACTTACTAGGCTGACTCCGCGGAACCCCACGGAACAGCCGTCACGTGTCCTCCGCGTTGAGCACCGCAACTGCGATCTTCTCCATGGATCTACGCCGACTGCAGCCCTCCTGGGCCGCAGCGCCAGCACCCAGACCGACTGTCCGTCCGGGAACGCATGGCAAAAAGTCACTGGCTCGGAGCCTCAAACAGGGGGGGGGAGGTTAGCGCTCCAGCCGCAGGCAACACCTCCTGAATCTGGCACCCAACGCCGGGGGAACGCGACGCCGGACCACATGACCTGTGGCCCCTGGCAGCTGAAGGGTGGCCACATGACCGAGCCACCGCCTGCTTCCCCCCAGCGCCGCGAGAAAGGAAATGAGGCCGGTGAAGTCACACACCACCTTGCCACCGGGCTCCTTGCCGCGTCACGTCACCGCCGTCCACCGATGCCGATGACCGCGCCGGGTCAGGTGACCACGCCGGGTAACGTGGCCGCGACGTGCGCGTCACCACTGTGTGACGCGATCCGAAATGGAGGGGAGGCCGGCCACGTCACTCACCGCCCCGTTACCTTGCTGCCTGCTTCTCGACTTCTGGCTCCGGCCCCGCGATGTCTTCTGCAACAGGTCTGCTAATAGGGCTCATCCTCCGCTGCAAACTTAACTCTGGGCTGAGGTGCTCAGGAGGCCGTGATCGTCGCTGCCGCTTCGGAGGCAGAGGGGTCCCATCTTCTCCGCCGTCGCCATCACCAGACCATCGCTGCAGCTGTTCCTTCATCCACTGCTGGCCACGCTGCTCCATCGTCCTCTTCATCTGTGCCACGAGGTATTCCATCTTCTGGATCCAAAGATTCAAGCTGAAGTCCCAGTTGTGAGGAGCTGACGATTCCGGACGTCTGCAAGGTAAGGAATGACCATCCCCCCACAGTTCTGCCCTATATATCCATCCAACTACTGACCACTCCCTCCAACTCACATTGCACAATAAGCCCCATAGCTCCAACCCACACCTTCCCCACAAGCACAAAGCACTACTGACCACTCCCTGCCAACTCACATTGCACCATAAGCCCCATAGCTCCAACCCACACCTTCCCCACAAACACAAAAGCACTACACCTTACCCTTCACTAACCCTCAGGCCTAGCATCCCTCCTTAGTCATGTGCGCCCTCCCTGTAGCCCCTTTGGGGCAGGCGTCCGGGCTTGCCTTTGTCTTATTGTATCATGTATTGGTTTTCACTTGAACAAAATGCTGGACTGACATTGAAATTCGTCTTGGAATAAAAACCTTCACTCAGCCATCAGCAAAGGATTCTTATTTCAGCACTGCAAACCACATAATCATGTTTTATCCACTCTGGTCATTACTTCTGTCCTGGTAGTTTTACTAAAACATTGTATTTTCCATTAAATAAGAATTCTGGATAACCCTTTTCAAAACTCTGTAATGTTTTTGCTCTGTTATTCTCCTGGAAAGTGTACGAATAAATTAACCTGGTGATACCAGTTGGAGTGTGTACCTACATACACAGTTTGGTAATGTCAGAACTGATTGGACAGTTAATGGACAATCCCCAACTGGAAACATTAAGTTGTCTATTTATAACCTCTGGCAGATCCTCATGATCTATGTCTTAGGCTAGGTTCACATTTGGTAATGGAGGAGCTGCGGCCGTCTGCGAACTTCCTCCTTGAAGCTCCACCCACTGCCACACCTCCTTCGGTCAGCTCCGCCTACGTCCGCACACTTCTGCATGCAGTCTAGGTACCCTATCTTTAACACTGGGTGCACCGGTCATGCGGATGTATGCGGATGCCTCTGCATGCGTCGTTTTGACATACACAAATGTGAAGCCAGCCTAACATGGTCAACCAATCATTTATTTACTTATGTATGGTGAGAGATCAGCGACATCTCCCCAGATTGCTCTCTGGGACTAAATTCTTAGCTATGCTTGCTTTAGTCTGACAAGGTCTGCGGAGATGAGACAAGTACCTTACGATCTCTTTACTACTATTAAAAAGTAAAGTATTTTTGAGGCTTTAAATTTTACCTATAAAGACTTAAAATTTCTATGTACATGTCTAATTTATACACTGCACAATCTTCTAAATTCTTCAATTATGGCGCTAAGTACCAAGTTTTCCCCCGAAAATTTACCCAAAAACCCACTGATAAGTGTCTTTTGCTTGAGCCTCTTCTTTCTTCCTTTTCAGCATTTCTCGATCTCTTAAACGTCTTGTTGTAGTCACTTAAAAAGAAGGAGAAACAATTATTTATATTTTTAAATAACAATAATTATAACTGAAAACATTTTGAAGGCTATAACTACATACCAGATTTTACTGTTTTTTTACAGTGCTTTGTATATCTGTACCATTTTCTTACTAACAGCTGTGCTAGGTATTGCACCATTGTCCATTTCATTTCAATCCCACAATATAGTGATCTCAGGCTACAACTGTGACACTTAGGGTACCGTTACACATAACGATGTCCCAGCGATCCCACCAACGATCCGACGTGGATGGGATCACTGGGACATTGTTAGCTGATCGCTGGTGAGCTGTCACATAGACAGCCCCTCCAGCGATCAGGACCAGCGAGCACGCTGGTAACCAACGTAAACATCAGGTTTCTAAGAGCCGCGGAGCCCTTAGAAACCCGATGTTTACCCTAGATACCAGCGTGCACTGCAGGCAAGGCAGGAGGTGGAGGCAGAGCGGCGCAGACAGACCGGCGTAGCTCTGCTATCTGCTACTTCGGTCTGACAGACTGGAGTAGCAGAGAGCAGAGCTACTCCGATCTGTGCGCCACTCTGCCTCCACCTCCCGCCCTGCCTGCAGTGCACGCTGGTATCTAGGGTAAACATCGGGTTTCTAAGGGCCCCGCGGCCCTTAGAAACCCGATGTTTACGTTGGTAACCAGCGCGCAGCGTCGCTCATCGCTGGCTCCCGCTGCAACACGCAGCGATGCGCACTGGCCAGCGGGAGACCAGCGATTAAAAAACGGGCCAGGACGATACAGCACGATCAGCAATGCCCCGCGGGGGGGGGCGATCGCTGCTGGATGTCACACACAGCGATCTCGCTGGAGAGATCGCTGATGTGTCACAAAATCAGCGGTCTCGCCAGCGAGATCGCTGTGTGTAGCGGGCCCTTTAGGGAATGCTTGAATATACATACAGACAGAGCTCGGACTGGCCCACAGGTGAACAGGTAAATTCCCTGGTGGGCCCCTGTACAGCATTAGTTGGAACAATAGATTTGATTCTCAATGTACAGACAAAAGCAGCATCTCATAACTCATTTGACAAACTAGCTTATTATATAGCTGCATAGCTAATTTTGTATAAGAAAGTAATATAATATTTGCATGTAGATATAAAGTGGGCCCCCAGAATCAATGCTACTGGTAAGACCTTGCCACCCCAGTTCAACATTGTATACATCTATTCACACCATCATGAGCATGTACCTCCACAGTAACAATCCTTACCTTTTTCAAAGGTTCACAGATTGGAAAACATGTAAACTTCCTCATTTTCAACCCCTATAAGAAAAGATCCACAATTAAAAATGTAAAATAACACAAAAATCTCAATGCTGTGGTCTTGCTACTTGACAATTTACAATTATATAATATTAATGAATGTTATAAATATAGTATTCCGGGCAGAGCTCTTAATGGGTAATAATGGTTTTAACAACTAGGATCCCAATTGTATTGTGCTCTGTGTACGTGCAGCCATTCAGATTACATGAAGCACTCCGCTTATTAGGAAGAGTCCAAAATGCAGGGTCACCTTACACAGGCGGTATTGCCAAAGCAGAGGCACAAATTAAATCCGTTTTTATATATATAGCATTTTAATTTTAATGTGTATATTTTTCAGATTAAAAAGTTAGATATAATGCTGTGCATTTATTACTTAAGAAACCATCATTGTCTGGTTTTGGTGGAACTGAGGTATTGTATGTAGCAATTAAAATGCACCATCCATTCAGCTAACTCTCTATGGACCAGTAATGCTATTAAGATTAGACTATGTTCTTAGTCCACATAAATGGCATGTAGGTGAAATGATATATAAAAGACCAGCAGGAATGAGATTTTTCATTTTGTTGTTATTTCACATTTTTACATAGAAATTCTTGAGGAATTGAAAATGAGGAAACACAATTATGACGACAGAAGATAAGAAATAATATTAAATAATACTATAATGTGTTGTAATAAAATAATTACTGTCACAGCCTCTGTCCCCACCCTGAAACGAAGGGTCATCAATTGCGTCAGTTTCAGGGGCTGAGTTTGTCCCTGCTATACTGAGCATGCGCCGGTTGTCAATTCCAACGTATACCCAGAACGAGCTCCATTCTTTCTGTGTAATATTTTTCTA
This sequence comes from Dendrobates tinctorius, assembly GCF_039654945.1. Lineage (NCBI taxonomy): Eukaryota > Metazoa > Chordata > Amphibia > Anura > Dendrobatidae > Dendrobates > Dendrobates tinctorius. Next base: position 23,458,663 of record NW_027361827.1, on the reverse strand, counting down.
AGTGCACAGTGACAGTGTCAGCTCTAATTAGAAGTGACGAGCTGGCAAGAGAGCGCACTGTCAGTGCACATTGTAAGGAGATATTCCAATGAGCAGAGACAATCCCCGCACCCAAAAACAGACATCACTTTTTGGGGGCAAGGCTGGTATCTGTTCGCTGCGTTCTCTCCTTACAATGTGCACTGACAGTGCGCTCTGTTCCCACTCCCTCTCCTTACCCTTCCATCTCCAAACAATTAGATTAGAGAGGAAAGGGTAGGGACTGTTTAATTAAGCCATATTAGAAAAGCTATTATATTATTAAAATAAATAGAGAAACATTTAGGATGAAAATCAATATTAGTTTAATGATATAGTCAGCACAAGTTCAGTCAAGACAGGCGATCTCACAATAACTTGTTCTATTTTTTAATTATATTTAGAAAAAACAAACATTTATTTGGGGGGCAGATTGTTAAAAAATGATGGCAATTTTGTCATGATAGACCCTCTTTAAATACTGACTGAATCCTAATATAAAGGTATATAAAAGGTAGTGTTCCAAATGTAGAGTGCTGATCTTAAGATCTATAGCTCTGGCTGGTATAAAAGGCTTTATCTGAGTGGACATGACACAGACGAGAGGATTTCTTGTGACTTTTACTTTCCGAAGCACTGGTGAACACACACTGATTGCATGCCATTTCTTACTTCATTTCACAGATTATGAAATTGTTACTTGGAGTTGAGGCATTCCAGCTGAATGTAGCATCTACAGCATCATCACATCAACAATGACTATCTCTTGTCCACTAGTCACCACAATAGCTCCTCTAGAGCGGCAGTGGTTCAGGGATGTAACCAACATTTATTTATTGTATAAAGATCTCTTCTTTCTGAAAGCTTTATAAGTGAGTGAAAAATTCTCTTAAAGGGAACCTGTCACCCCCCCCCCCAGGCGTTTTTAAGTAAAAGAGCCACCTTGTGCAGCACTAATGCTGCATTCTGTCAAGGTGGCTCTTTTATTTAGCGTCCCTTCCACCGCAGAAATAATCGTTTAGAAAATTGGTCAGACATACCAGAATTTTGACCGGGGGGCAGGTCTTTCCCCCTCTGACACTGACGCCTCGCATCCATCATGCATTTCCTCCTTATGTCTTTGCTCCACCTCCTCTGTGTTCAATTTCATATGCTGGCACCTGCCCTATAATATATTTTCTTGGGCATGCGCAGTTAGCGCTGCCCGTTCTCTCACATCACTTCCTGGCTTGGCTATCGTGCCTGTGTGGACACGCTGCCAGAGATCCTACCCCGCAGTCACCTATGATTTATTCACACTGCGGGGTGGGATCTCTGGCTGCGCGTCCATGCAGGCGCAATAGCCAGGCCATGAAGTGATGTGAGAGAACGGGTAGTGCTAACTGCACATGCCCAAGAAAATATATTATAGGGCAGGCTCCAGCATTTGAAATTGAACACAGAGGAGGTGGAGCAAAGACATAAGGAGGAATCATAGAATCGTAGAGTTAGAAGGGACCTCCTGGGACATCTGGTCCAACCCCCTGCTCAAAGCAGGATTCGCTAAATCATCCCAGGCAGATTTCTGTCCAGCCTCTGTTTGAAGACTTCCATTGAAGGAGAACTCACCACTTCTCGTGGCAGCTTGTTCCACTCATTGATCAATCTAACTGTCAAAAAGTTTTTTCTAATATCTAATCTGTGTCTCCTCCCATTCAGTTTCATCCCATTGCTTCTAGTCTTCCCTTGTGCAAATGAGAATAAAGTTGATCCTTCTACAATGTGACAGCCCTTTAGATATTTGTAGACAGCTATTAAGTCTCCTCTCAATCTTCTCTTTTGCAAATTAAACATTCCCAAATCCTGCAACCTTTCCTCATAAGACAGGATTTGCAGACCGGTCACCATTCTGGTCGCTTTTTTCTGAACTTGCTCCAGTTTGTTGATGTCTTTTTTAAAATGTGGTGCCCAAAACTGGACACAATATTCCAGATGAGGTCTGACCAAAGAGGAGTAGAGGGCAATAATAACTTCACGTGATCTAGACTGTATGCTTCTGTTAATACATCCTAGAATTGCATTTGCCTTTTTTGCTGCTGCATCACACTGTTGACTCATATTCAGTCTGTGATCTATTAGTATACCCAAGTCTTTTTCACATGTGCTTTTGCTTAGCCCTATTCCTCCCATTCTGTATATGCTTTTTTCATTTTTATTGCCCAGATGTAGTACTTTGCATTTTTCCCTGTTAAAAAAACATTCTGTTAGTTGCTGCCCACTTCTCTAGTTTATTTATATCTTTTTGAATCCTCTCTCTCTCTTCTCTAGTAGAAGAGAATGATGTATAGTAGAAATAGTAGAAATGAATGATGGATGCAAGGCGTCAGTGTCAGAGGGAGGAAAGACCTGCCCCCGGTCAAAATTCTGGTATGTTTGACCAATTTTATAAACGATTATTTCTGCGGTGGAAGGGGCGCTAAATAAAAGCGCCACTTTGACAGAATGCAGCATTAGTGCTGCACAAGGTGGCTCTTTTACTTAAAAATGCCTTGGGGGGTGACAGGTTCCCTTTAAGCATAGGATGATGCCTACTGAAATCAATGGGCTATTACTGAAATGCATTGTTCTTGTATATGCACATTTAAAGTGGTTGTCTGGGCATATAATATTGATGACCAATCCTTAGTATAGGTCAATATTAGATCTGTGGGGTCCAACATTCACAATTACCAACTTTTATTAGCTCTGGCAGTGGGTTAATTAAACATTGAAAAGAGATGTACCATACAGCTTTATTTAATGTGTAGCTGCCACTGCTGAGTATTGTGGATCAGCTCCTATCCTCTTAAATAGGAACTGACAAACAGTCCTCGGCAGCGGGCGCTACACATGAATGGAATTGTGCTCTGATCAGTGAAGGTGCAGGACCCAATATTACATTTAGATGGTGTAAAAATGGAAAGAACATTTTAGCCTTTAACCTCTAGTCAGCTGAAACTTGAATATTAGAAAACTAGTGCTGAATCACAGCATTGCCAGACACATTTTGGGTAAACGTAGTAGAGACCCTATTTATTTGAAGCGGACAATCCTAGAGCAGTTTCTGTATTCACATGCAAGAAGTATCATTTCTCCTTGCTGGGAAAGACACTCTAAGCATGCCGAGATGAGGAGACTTAAAGCCGCAATGCTCCTCTGGGAAATATGCAAATTGTCTCTTCAGAGAGGAAGAGGACTAGAACTCTAGTGCCACCTATTGGAAGTAGCAATCCTAAAAGTCAATGTCTGGTTTGGCTTTTATCCTAAGTCATGTAGCAAGGCTCTTAAAGGGTTGACATTGACTTTTAGGATTGCTACTTCCAATAGGTGGCACTAGAGTTCTAGACATCTTCCTCTCAGAAGAGACAATTTGTATTCACATGTATTAGATATTGAGGCTGGCTAATAGGGTGTCTTATTGGATATTCCAGTTATGCACTTTAACACCAGAGGGTATAAATGACACTAATGAAAACACAAATTGGGTTTTTCTTTCTAACTGAAGGAAATTTTTTAGATACTGATAATTACCGGTAGGTCATCAATATTATATTATATGCCCGGACAACACATTTAGGCTTGTGTAGTTTGTTCCATAGAAATAAAGCCTCCAACTACTAGCTAAAACGTGAGTTTGTTGAGAAACACGCACAAACTATCTCCTGAAACACCTTTTCCTGTGCACTGAAATTTTCATGTACAGTATATTGTAAAACGTAAACTGTACAGAAGCTTATCTACAGGGTGGATTCACACAGCTAGCATTAACTGGTGTCCATGCACCTTATCTTCTTAGATACTGTATACAGGTCTAGCAGCAAACAAATTCCACTTTTGTTTCCATGGACCTTGTGTTGAAAGTGTGCAGACAATACTAATTGGTTACGAGGCCAGAGATGTACCAATAATCATTATTAAGCTGAGCAGATGACAGGTAGGAGAATGGTTATACCTATCATAGTAAATAAAAAGTGTAAAAAATAAGCGTATTCAAATTTTCCAGATATATTGTACATAGTGTGTAATCACTCGGCTATTGAACAATAGTTAGTTGTACAAAAAGTCATTCCGACAGCGAAAAATATTGCCGGCAAAGTATGTTTTATGGTTAAGGTTACTTTTCTTCTAGCGCCCCCTATTGGTAGTATTCATAGACTCATACTTCCACTATATTTGCTGTAGCTTGAACATTTCGAACATTATGAACAGAGTAGAATCCATATTGTCACTCAAGACCATAATAATTTGCAAAGTTATCTATTGTTCCATGTGGATTATGAAAAGTCATTGAAAATCGAAAATGGAGTTACACCTTGTAAATAACACGATAAAGGAAGCTGAAGAGAAAAATAAAGCAAATACAATCTCCAGCAATTTATGAATATAAATGCTTCCTCCCATCTGCTATGTTATGATTAATGATATAGTATCCATAATGTACATGTTATGTTAACTAATGTATCAAACAGAACTGTGAATATATGGGGTGTGCAATATATATAAATAAATAACTATAGAAAGAGTCATACATTCCACATAGTAGAAGACCTCCACTCTATCTTACCTGAACTCTCATGCTTTGCACGATGGTGCTCAGTTTCTGAGGCAGAGGTTCCGGAAAGTTCAGAAAATTGATGGTCCTTTTCAAAGTCACCCATAGTTACTGAAACTGCTGCTCTGGTCTCTTTTCCCAAGTGGTTTGCACAGTTATTTCAAAATAAGATTGCATTTTGAAAAAAAAAAAGGAGTGCCCACGGCAAACTTTCCTTCCCGCCCAATGTGTCTTATCAGTCTTGGCCATTACAGAAGGCCAATAAAGATTCCTTATCTCATGCTAAATAGGTGTGTGTTTGGCATGTTAAGTTGGGACATTGGCTCGTGGCTCAACATGCTGGTTAATTGTGCTGGTTGTTTTTATCTTCAGGAAAGTGACATGTGAATGTTTTTGAATAGTGTATAAAAGCATTGTAAAAAGGTCTGCTTGATCCAAAGCTGAACTTTAAACATGCACATCATCAGGCTGTGTTCAAAGTAACCTTATAGTATAATTTTATCCTAGGGGGTTGGCCAATGAACAACACTGATCATCTGGGCTGGACTGAGACTGAAATTCAACCCTGGCATTTGAGAGAACACAGGCCCACTTGTTGTGCAGTTAAAGCACTGCTCCAGTGATTGTGTGGTTAAAGTGTGGCGCCCCTGAGGCTCAGTCGCCACAGAGGTACTGCACCTTCTCCTAAGGTGTTGTGCCCCACCACCTAGGTAAGTTGGGAGCTCCTTTCCACACTCCAACACTCCATCCCACACGACAGGGTAGTTCAGCACAACCACATTGCGGCTCAGTGCTTAGAGAGTAGCAGAGCACCTCTGGTGGTTCCCTGCTTGGAACACTGGAAGTGCTGGGAGGTGGGTGGAGTGGAGTTGGGTGGAGTTGAGATCCATATATAGAATTAGAGGTCAGTCAGATCAGATCAGTCTGAGAGGTCAGCCTGAGGGGAGTCTGGACAGTCAGTCAGGAGAGTCTGAGGATGGGTCCGAGGAGAAGGAGTGCTGCAGCTGCCTCAGTGATCTGAGCCAGCTGGCACGGGAAAGGAACAGAAGGAGAAAGACGTAGAACTTTAACCTAAGCTTCCATAAGAGAGAGAAAGAACAGTGCGGAATGAAGAAGTAGGAAAACAGATAGGAGACGTGGGTTGGAAGAGGAACCCTGCCTATAGGTTCTCAGCGCAAGGCCGGGGCCCGGTCCCCGAGGTTGTATGGACGCTTATGGTTCTGCAGCAGACACCGATGGAGTAGTTGGCTGTAAATGCACTACTCCCATCTAAGACTTGGGGCACAACAGCAACTGAATAGAGAGCCAGTACTCCGGAGAAGGGAGTCCCCAAGAGAGGCTACAGCTGTCTGCCATACGAGTAGAGTTGTTAGGAACATCTGACAGGAGGAACTCCAGAGTACCACAGTACTGGAGCTCTTCACACCTTAAGGCGAAATAGAGGAGTAGTTCAGGAAAGGTACATGTTGGCGGAGTGTTGGAGAGGAGAATCCTGACTTGCCCAGGAGGTTGATTGAGTCTCTGCCCCGGAGGACGCGGCATGGAAGCGGGCACCAGTGTGTACCACGAACTGTGAGTAAAGCATTGGAACTGCAAGCCCTGGTGTCTTCCCTTCGTTTGTGCACTAACACCGTCAGCACCGCTACATCTGGGTACCAGCATTCCTCACACCGCCTGCGCCTATTCTCATCTATTGCAATTATACTGCCCTGAGGTTACAGCTTCACCTGTGGGGAGCTACACCATCTATGCTGCAACACACCATCAGCCCCAGAGGATCTGCACGCAGCGTTGGCTTAACACCTTGCTTGCCAAACACCACAGGTGGCGTCACGAACTATTCCATTAATTACATATACATTCCGCCATTGACTTGGGCGCCCAGGGCCACGGTCCGGGTCACTGCTGCTGTGACACATTCCCCTGACACCGGTCCGGTACCGAGTACCCCACAGCCCTGGGAGGGCGACCCAAAAGCACTGCTCCAGCACATGGCATGGTGCTACTAATCTAATGTCCCATACCGTAGTATTATACCTTACCTGCCACTGTTTTCACATTTTATTAGCGCCACTCTGGTCCGCTGATGCCATTTTGCGACAGCAACTTCTGACTGACAGGAAGTCAGAGGTAAAAGTCACAAGCCCTTATTGTACAGTCATGGCCAAAAGTTTAGAGAATGACACAAATATTATATTTTCACATGATCTGCTGGCCTCTGGTTTTTATGTGTGTTTGTCAGATGTTTTTATCACATACAGAAATATAATCGCAATCATATTATGAGTAACAAAAGGTTATATTGACAGTTAGAATGAGTTAATGCAGCAAGTCAATATTTGCAGTGTTGACCCTTCTTCTTCAGGACCTCAGCAATTCTCCCTGGCATGCTCTCAATCAACTTCTGGATCAAATCCTGACTGATAGCAGTCCATTCTTGCAAAATCAATGCTTTTATTTTGTCTGAATTTGAAGATTTTTGTTTGTCCACCCGTCTCTTGATGATTGACCACAAGTTCTCAATGGGATTAAGATCTGGGGAGTTTCCAGGCCATGGTCCCAAAATCTCTATGTTTTGTTCCCTGAGCCATTTAGTTATCACCTTTGCTTTATGGCAAGGTGCTCCATCATGTTGAAAAAGGCATTGTTGATCGCCAAACTGCTCTTGGACGGTTGGGAGAAGTTGCTCTTGGAGGACATTCTGGTACCATTCTTTATTCATGGCTGTGTTTTTAGGCAAGACTGAGAGAGAGCCCATTCCCTTGGCTGAGAAGCCACCCCACACATGAATGGTTTCAGGATGCTTGACAGTTGGCATGAGACAAGACTGGTGGTAGCGCTCACCTGGTTTTCTCCGAATAAGCCGTTTTCCAGATGTCCCAAACAATCGAAAAGGGGATTCATCAGAGAAAATGACTTTACCCCAGTCCTCAGCAGTCCACTCCCTGTACTTCTTGCAGAATATCAGTCTGTCCATGATGTTTTTTCTGGAGAGAAGTGGCTTCTTTGCTGCCCTCCTTGAGACCAGGCCTTGCTCCAAGAGTCTCCGCCTCACAGTGCGTGCAGATGCACTCACACCTGCCTGCTGCCATTCCTGAGCAAGCTCTGCACTGCTGGTAGCCCGATCCCGCAGCTGAAACACTTTTAAGAGACGGTCCTGGTGCTTGCTGGTCTTTCTTGGGCGCCCTGGAGCCTTTTTGGCAACAAGGGAACCTCTCTCCTTGAAGTTCTTGATGATGCGATAGATTGTTGACTGAGGTGCAATCTTTCTAGCTGTGATACTCTTCCCTGTTAGGCCATTTTTGTGCAGTGCAATGATGACTGCACGTGTTTCTTTAGAGATAACCATGGTTAACAGAAGAGAAACAATGATGCCAAGCACCAGCCTCCTTTTAAAGTGTCCAGTGGTGTCATTCTTACTTAATCATGACAGAATGATCTCCAGCCCTGTCCTCATCAACACCCACACCTGTGTTAATGGAGCAATCACTGAAATGATGTTAGCTGGTCCTTTTAAGGCAGGGCTGCAATGATGTTGAAATGTGTTTTGGGGGATAGAGTTAATTTTCTAGGCAAATATTGACTTTGCAAGTAATTGCTGTTAAGCTGACCACTCTTTATAACATTCTGGAGTATATGCAAATTGCCATTAGAAAAAATGAAGCAGTAGACTTTGTAAAAATTAATATTTGTGTCATTCTCTAAACTTTTGGCCATGACTGTAAAGGGCATGTCACACTAAGAGATATCGCTAGCAATATCGCTATAACTAGTGACATTATAGCGATATTGCTAGCGATATCGCTGTGTCTGATACTTACCTACGACCAGCTCCCCTGCTGGTTATCACTGATCACGCGAGAACGTTCAGGACTGTTTCTCGTCGTCAGCTTCCTGCGGCGCTTCCTGCTGTAAGGACGAGCGACGCGTGGAGCCGGGCGGGAGGACGCAGGATCGCCTGGTGTGACAGGTAAGTAGCGACCCCCGTCCCCAGCGATGTCGCTAGTGAGATCTGCCTATGTGGCAGCTCACTAGCGACCACTTAGCGATGTACCAGCGATCCTGACCGCATCATATCGCTGGTCGGGATCGCTGGTTCATCGCTAAGTGTGACAGTACCTTTAGTCTATGAGAGCCAGGACAAGGCTCTCATACAGTTGTGGCCAAAAGTATTGACACCCCTGCAATTCTGTCAGATAATACTCAGTTTCTTCCTGAAAATGATTGCAAACACAAATTCTTTGGTATTATTATCTTCATTTAATTTGTCTTAAATGAAAAAACACAAAAGAGAATGAAGCAAAAAGCAAAACATTGATCATTTCACACAAAACTCCAAAAATGGGCCAGACAAAAGTATTGGCAGCCTCAGCCTAATACTTGGTTGCACAACCTTTAGCCAAAATAACTGCGACCAACCGCTTCCGGTAACCATCAATGAGTTTCTTACAATGCTCTGCTAGAATTTTAGACCATTCTTCTTTGGCAAACTGCTCCAGGTCCCTGATATTTGAAGGGTGCCTTCTCCAAACTGCCATTTTTAGATCTCTCCACAGGTGTTCTATGGGATTCAGGTCTGGACTCATTGCTGGCCACCTTAGAAGTCTCCAGTGCTTTCTCTCAAACCATTTTCTAGTGCTTTTTGAAGTGTGTTTTGGGTCATTGTCCTGCTGGAAGACCAATAACCTCTGAGGGAGACCCAGCTTTCTCACACTGGGCCCTACATTATGCTGCAAAATTTGTTGGTAGTCTTCCGACTTCATAATGCCATGCACACGATCAAGCAGTCCAGTGCCAGAGGCAGCAAAGCAACCCCAAGACATCAGGGAACCTCCGTCATGTTTGACTGTAGGGACCGTGTTCTTTTCTTTGAATGCCTCTTTTTTCTCCTGTAAACTCTATGTTGATGCCTTTGCTCAAAAAGCTCTACTTTTGTCTCATCTGACCAGAGAACATTCTTCCAAAATGTTTTAGGCTTTTTCAGGTAAGTTTTGGCAAACTCCAGCCTGGCTTTTTTATGTCTCGGGGTAAGAAGTGGGGTATTCTTGTGGTCTTCTACCATACAGTCCCTTTTCATTCAGACGCCGACGGATAGTACGGGTTGACACTGTTGTACCCTCGGACTGCAGGGCAGCTTGAACTTGTTTGGATGTTAGTTGAGGTTCTTTATCCAACATCCGCACAATCTTGCGTTGAAATCTCCTGTCAATTTTTCTTTTCCGTGCACATCTAGGGAGGTTAGCCACAGTGCCATGAGCTTTAAACTTCTTGATGACACTGCGCACGGTAGACACAGGAACATTCAGGTCTTTGGAGATAGACTTGTAGCCTTGAGATTGCTCATGCTTCCTCACAATTTGGTTTCTCAAGTCCTCAGACAGTTCTTTGGTCTTCTTTCTTTTCTCCATGCTCAATGTGGTACACACAAGGACACAGGACAGAGGTTGAGTCAACTTTAATCCATGTCAACTGGCTGCAAGTGTGATTTAGTTATTGCCAACACCTGTTAGGTGCCACAGGTAAGTTACAGGTGCTGTTAATTACACAAATTAGAGAAGCCTCAAATGATTTTTCGAACAGTGCCAATACTTTTGTCCACCCCCTTTTTTATGTTTGGTGTGGAATTATATCCAATTTTGCTTTAGGACAATTCTTTTTGTGTTTTTTCATTTAAGACAGATTAAATGAAGATAGTAATACCAAAGAATTTGTGTTTGCAATCATTTTCAGGAAGAAACTGAGTATTATCTGACAAAATTGCAGGGGTGTCAATACTTTTGGCCACAACTGTAGACTTACATTGAAAAGTGGCCTTTATTCCCCCCAGCAGCCTCACTCTTTCAGTCATAGGGGTGGCGCCAGCATAGTTTCAATCACTGCTCTGTGTATAGTGAACGGTGGCTGTAACCGCACCTGCGGCACTGACAAACAACTCTAATTAAATGGGTGCGATTGGTGCTATTACCCATCCTGGTCATCTACTGATGATGGTGCAGATTCTGCTTGTGAGCTAGAGCTGTCATCGCACCATACATGTATTGTGGTTTAAGGATAGGAGAAAAGCAAAAAACGATCATAAAGTCCAATATATGGTAAAATATAACAACATCTTTATTGAATAGTACAACAGGCAAAGGGAGACATGGACATGTAACACACAGAAAAAACATAAACAAGGTATGTGCAAGGTTTACACAGGATTCAGCGAGTTAACATATCCCACAGAACTAGAACTTTTGTAGTAATGCATATACTATGGAAAAAGGAAAATATAGGGAAGCCCTGCAATATGGTGTCAGGTACAAAACAGAAAAATGAACGTTGCTAACTCCAGCAAATACCAGGGACTGGGTAATACGAAATGCACAGGCCACAAGGCAGAAATCCAAACACTGGGTCCAGGGTGATGCTGAAGGTAACAATAAGATTGATCATAGATCATAATACCTGAAAAGTAGCACCAGCAGGAGCTCACAGGATCTGTGCGTCCACTCCAACGCTCGTTTCGGAAGCAAACCTTTGCAGGGGGTATGGGGAATGGTCAAAGACCAGAGTTTAAAAGAGGTACACACCGAGAGTGGTGTTGCCATGGACTAAAAGTGAGGCATCCATCACCATGGCAGCTGCAATACTGGCCGGCGTCTGCGTCATGGGGCAGGTGACGTCAGGAACACATGGGAGGATCCATGTGACTCGACATCAGACACCGCATGAAGGCCCGGAAAGCTGGTGGGGATAGCATGGATAGTGTGTGCATGCATGCTGTCCGTGGCAATGGGCAAGTTGCACTGGAGATAATGTGCACTGGATGCTCACAGGGGTAACCAAGACAGAAATAACAGTACTGAGCGTGCATCATATATGTTTACATAATGCTAACATATGACATATCAATGTATAGCAAATATACAGTAAATATGTAATTCGTAATATATATATCAATATATAGCAAATATACAGTAAATATGCAATTGGTAAAAATAGAAATATGCTGACACAATTAAAAATAATAGCGATCCACAGTATAATGCAATATATAGTATATGCTATGACACATCAGTGGCACAGCCAGCAGCGTACCATGGTTGACAATAGCAAATAGTAATCAATTATAATCTTTAAGGATATAAATTATGGCACGTATCTGGCATAGTCACTAATGTCTCATGTACAAAAACAATTACATCACTTGTATCACAGTTATTATGTATATGCAGGCTTAAGAAAAATGCAAATTGTCAATACAAAAAATTTAAAAATACATAAATATACAAAAATTATGATAAATATGAACTATATATAAAAGATGAAGTCATTTTCTGCTGCGATTTCATGGACCAATGACAAGATGGCCATGAGTGGTCCGAAGCAGCACCAGAGAATACACAAAATAGAATACAACATTCATACAGAGAATATAGTACAAAAGGAAGACGGTCCTAAAAAATGATGAATAGAACACCATAATTAGAAGAAATAAGGGTAAATGGTTAAAAACACAAGTGCATGAAAGAACACATGCATGAAACACAGCAAGGCAGTGATCACAGAAAAGGGGCAAAACTGAGGTTTTCATACAGTTCCCGTGGATGTAACGTTTGCAGGGTCCAAATCCAAATCCGTGTTGTCAGCTACCACCTGTATACCGAGAACGTGTTCCCTCACGCGATCCTTTAGTTGGTGTATCAGACTGATGACTTAAAGGGAAGCTGTCACCCTTTTTTTGAGATATCATATAATGATATCAATCAATTGTGTGTCACATAAGGATTCTCTTAGTACTTTTGCTTCCCCCTGAACCCGCACCTTTCATGCATAAATACCTTTTTTTATATCGGTTTCAGATGTATGTAAACTGCCACGGTCCGGTCCGGTCCGATGGGCGGGGCTTATTCACCTGCTCCCCCCTCCCTGTCTTGCTCTACACAAGAAGAAATGCGTAGAGCAAGACAGGGAGGAGGGAGCAGTTGAATAAGCCCCGCCCAGCGGACCGGACAGCGGCAGTTTACATACATCTGAACCGATATAAAAAAGGTATTTAAGCATGAAAGGTGCGGGGTCAGGGGGAAGCAAAAGTACTAAGAGAATCCTTATGTGACACACAATTGAATGATATCATTATGTGATATCTCAGAAAAGGGGTGACAGATTCCCTTTAAGGAGGAGATGGATGTATTAGAGGGAGTGCGTTTGTACACAAGGAGGCTAGGAAGGTGTTTTCCTCCATTGGTAAACCATCTTACGCTGGTAGTCCCTCAAAACCCTAATAAATTTAGAGGATTGTGATTTGTGAATTTTCTTAACAGTTGCATCCATGGTCTTGTCTAACTTTGCATCAAAGGTCTGTATTCACTCAGAGGAGCAACGACCACGGAGATCCGTCTGAGCTGCATCAATTAGCTTATCAAGTTCACTGATGGTATTGGTATTCAGATTATGAGTTGGTGACCCTAGGTTAAGCACCTGTTCAAAATTAGTTTATGCTTGGATGTGACGGTCAGTTTTTTGAAATTTGTATTCATTGACCTTCTGACTGAGCACTCCACCTCTTAGCCGCAGGTGCTTTTAATGAAAGTAGGGCCACCACCCCTCCACAGAGATATAGACTTTGGTCTAAGGAGAGGATTTACATAGGTTCCCATACAGATGAAGACTTTAGTCTATGTGAGGATTGGTATTAGGTTAGGGTCCTGGAAAACGAGAAATGCCTTACCGTGGTTTCCAGGTACACATAAATTAGCCATTTTATGCGCCAAGCTTTCTCAATTTTTCATATTTCTAATGCAGTAATACAATTCATTTTTCATATTTCAAGTTTGCATGCTATGGCGCTACAGTGTGCTTCCTTTCTTGTTTGAGTGTACTGTATATACTCGAGTATAAGCCGACCCGAGTATAAGCTGACCCCCCCTAATTTTGCCACAAAAAATGGGAAAACTTATTGACTCGTGTATAAACCTAGGGTGGAAAATGCAGCAGCTACTGGTAAATTTCAAAAATAAAAATAGATACCAAAAAAAGTAAAATTAATTGAGACATCAGTAGGTTAAATGTTTCTGAATATCCATATTGAATCAGGATCCCCATATAATGCTCTATAAAGTTCATGGTGGGCCCCATAAGATGCTCCATACAAAATACACCCCATATAATGCTGCACAAAGGTTAATAATGGCCCCATAAGATGCACTATACAAAATATGCCCCATATAGTGCTGCACAAAGGTTAATAATGGCCCCATAAGATGCTCTATACATTATGCCCCCATAAGATGCGCCATACATTATACCCCCATAAGATGCTCCATACATTGTGCCCACATAAGATGCTCCATACATTATGCCCCCATAAAATGCTCCATACATTATGCCCCATACATTATGTCCCCATAAGATGCTCCATACATTATGCTCACATACGATGCTCCATACATTATGGCCCCATAAGATGCTCCATAAATTATGCCCCCATAAGATGCTCCATACGTTATGCCCCATAAGATGCTCCATACATTATGCCCCATTAGCTGCTCCATGCATTATGCCCTCATAAGATGCTCCATACATTATGCCCACATAAGATGCTCCATAAATTATGGCCCCATAAGATGCTCCATAAATTATGCCCCCATAAAATGCTCCATACATTATGCCTCCATAAGATGCTCCATACATTATGCCCCATAAGATGCTCCATACATTATGCCCCATTAGATGCTCCATGCAATATGCCCCCATAAGATGCTCCATACATTATGCCCCCATATGCTGCTGCTGCAAATAAAAAAAAACAACATACTCACCTCTCATTGCTGGGGGCCAGGTGCCGGTGTCCTGAGCAGGCGGTGACACTGATGCGCTATGGGGGACAGGTGCCAGTGTTGCCACTGGCTCAGTACTGCGGCACTGGCGATATTCACCTGTCCCCGGTCCACCGCTGCACGGCGCTCTGTCTTCCGGGTCCTCTGTCAGTGACGTTCAGGCAGCAGAGGGCGCAGCGCGCACTGACTATGTCACCGCGCCCTCTGACCTGAACATCACAGACAGAGGACGTGGAGGACAGAGCGGCACGCAGCGGTGGACCAGGGACAGGTTAATATTGCATATACTTACCCACTCCTAGCGCTGTCTCTGCAGCCCCCCTGCTTCTCCCACGATCTCCGGCAGCTTCTTTCAACAGTCACGTGGTACCGCTCATTAAACTCATGAATATGCGCATACATTGAGCGGTACCACGTGACTGCTGAAGGAAGGTGCCTAAGACTGCGGGAGAAGCGGGGGGCTGCAGAGACCGCGCCGGGGGGTCAGTATGATCTGACACCACTGCTCCCCCTCCCCCACCAACCCCCGGTATATGACTCACGTATAAGCCGAGAGGGGGACTTTCAGCCCCAAAAAATAGGCTGAAAATCTCTGCTTTTATGAGAGAATATACGGTATATGAGTTGGTGACTGTAGGTTAAGCACCTGTTCACACGCTTGGATGTGACAGTGAGTTTTTTGAAAATTGGTATTCAGATTCATCAAAATGTATTGTGGCTTACAGGGAGTCATTTCCTGTTGCATCATACATGTATGACAGATATCGGGAAGGGGTGAAAGAAAAAAAAACATCCTCTCCATATTCTACTATGACCAGTAATCCAGCATCACAGGATGTCTCGGCTCCAGCACACCTATGCTGAAGCACAATGTAATTAATGGGTGGTGGACGCTCCTCCTTCTGCTTACTCCTTGCATCAGGAGCCCAGGACCACACAAGCCACAGATGACAGCTTCAGGGGCATTATTAGGCTCTTGGTTGGGCCACGTGTTTGAGACCCCTGCATTAGCTGATCTGCCAGTTTTGCAAAACCAGCAGGTTTTAACCAACTTTACAGCTCATTCAGGCGACTGTTTTCTGCCTGTGTGCTGTCCATGTGCATAACAGGGTGCACTCAAAGAGCACACAGACCACCATTGCACATGGCTGATTTTCCACACAGACCTGTATAGAAAATCCGAACATGAACTATTCTAGTCCGATTTACAAACTATGGGCTCATACTCACTTGCGAGAGACTCCCACGATGCTCCTGCGAGTCTCTCGCTTGAAAACCTGGCACTGCCGCCGGCACTGGGATTGGAGCGTGCGGCTGCATAGAAAAGCATGTAGCCACACACTCTGGTCCCAGTGCCGGCGGCTGTGCCGGGTTTTAATGCGAGATACTCGCAGGAGAATCGTGCGAGTCTCTCGCAAGTGAGTATGAGCCCTAAACTGCACATTGGAGCCAGTCAGCTCTGCATTTTGTGGATGTGACTAGCCCGCTTTGTGAGCCTGCTGTCTGAACCAATGCATTGTCCAATGTATATGGAGGCATTTTGAAAGTAGGACTCTGCATCAGAGTCAGCAGAATTAAGTTGCATTTACACTGAAAGGTTATTGTGAACAAGCTCATTTCACAATAATCTTTCCATGTAAACCGGCTGCCATTCACTTAAGAAAAGAGCAAAACGCTGGTTGATCGAGTGAAATGATCTTTTGTGCACCTGAAAAGATCATTGTTCTCTGCATCTTCCTGTGTAAACAGGTACTGTACTGCCTATCCAGAATGAGCAATCTATTACAGATCTCTCAGTTTGCATTGCTTACTATGGCCGGCCTATTGATGGTCAGGGAAGAAGTCGATCACGTTTGTCCAATTTTGGACTGCTGATCACATTTGTCCTCCAGGAGTAAAGTTGCCAGCCGATAGGTTAGTTGGCAACGTTCTCATAGAGGACACAGGAGCGCTCGGCTGAACAAGAGCTCCTGTGTATGGGAGGGTAGGCTGAGATGGCTGCCAGCTGAAGCAGTGTTGTCATCAGTGTTATCAGTATAATTGTACTGACCAGAAGAATAAAACTGCCTCATCAATTTTACCACATACGGAACGGCATAACCCCCCCCAAAAAAAATCCTGAATTACTGGTTTTTGATCATTATGCCTCCCAAAAATAAAAATAGAAAGTGATCAAAAAATGTCATGTGCCCGAAAGTGGTACCAATAAAAACAACAAAAAGGTCAACTCGTTCCACAAAAAACAAGCCATAACATGACTCTGTGGGTTAAAATATGGAAAAATTATAGCTCTCAAAATGTGATGCAAAAACTATTTTTTGCAATAAAAAGCGTTTTTTAGTGTGTGACAGCTGCCAAACAAAAAAACCCGATATAAATCTGGTATCGCTGTAATCACACCGACCCAAAGAATAAAGTCTTCTATTCACTTATGCCACACGAGGTACGGTGTAAAAAATAAATAAAACCACTTCGTCACGTGCTGTTGATTTTTTCATTCTGCTTCCCAAAGATCGCAGTAAGGCTTTGCGCACATTTATCCTGCACTGAGCACTTACATCGGGGTTTCCGTGTACATCTCTGAAATACGTGATTCAGACGAAACCTCTGGTGGAAGATTCCCTATAATGAGGCAGATGAAAGCACTATGGATGCCACCTGACCTGTGATCCAGGGGTGTCCGTCTTTTTAGGATTCCATAAAAGTGCTGTCGGCCACAGTTTTGTGCACTTCTGAACAGAGGCCAGACGGAATCCAGAGATACTCTACTGCCTCATTATAGTGCATGGATCCCTCGGGGTTTCATGTGAATCACGTCGCTCAGAGAATTAAATGGAAACCCCTTAGCGTAGAGCACCGTATAACTGTAATCCCAAACGTTATGTAAAATATTCCCAATAAAAGCTTCAACTCAATTCACAAAAAAAGCAAGTCCCCACTCAGGTCTGTCATCTGTTAATGGAAAGATAGGGTGCTTCCACATTACTGGTAGTACAAAAGCTCTGGAAAAGCGAAATGGCTCCTCACCTGCCAAAAGAAATTCAGCAAATTCTCCGCTCTCAAATCCAAATGCCCCTCTCCCTTATGAGCACCACAGTGTACCTAAACCACATATTGCGTCCACGTTTGGCATTTGTGAAGTGATGAGAGCCCACCTAACTTATGGATGCATGCCTCCAGAAGCACGGGCTGGGTATGACACACTGGGGACTACAACGTACTGGTCACTACAATGACAGTTTGCAATTTTCACTCAGCAACATTCATTGTTGCTTGTTTCTGGAAAATACCCATGGAGTCAAAATTGTCACTACACCTGTAGATAAATTCCCCAAGGGGTATAGTTTCCAAAATGGGGTCACTTGAGAGGGGATTCTGCTCTTCTAGCAATTAGGGGCTCTGTATATGGAGGCAAATAGCGCTTCATTCCTCCTGAGTCTCTCCGTATGGTTAAGTAGCACTATACAGTCACATATGGGGTATTGCCACATTCAGTAGAAATTGTGGGACCATTTTTACCTACTTCTTGTGTGAAAATGTAAAATCTTTGACTAAAACAAAATTTTGGTGATAAAAATGTAGTTACTTTGTCCTCACTGCCCAATGGTATAAAATTCTGTGACACATCCATGGTGTCAATATGATCGCTGCACCCCTAGATGAATTCATTGAGAGGTGTAGTTTGTAAAATGGGGTCACTTATGGGGAGTTCTGCTGGTCTGGCACCTCATGGGCTATCCCAGTGGGTCATGGCACCTGCAAACCATAACAGTAAAAGCTGGCACTCCTTACCTTCTGAGCTTTGCACTGTGCCTGAAAAATATTTCCCGATTACATGTAGGGTATTGATGCACTCAGGAAAAATGGACCGCAATTTGTTTAAAAAAATTCATACTAGCCCTTTAAATTAAAAACTTGGGGCTAAAACATCATTTTAGTGGTAAAAATATAATTTATTATTTCTTCACCGAGGCACATGTTGTGTCAATATGATGCCTGCACCCCTAGAGGAATTAATTGGGGAGTGTAGTATGTAAGATGAGTTCACATATGGGAGGTTTCTAGTTTTCAGGGGTCTCAGGGGCTCTGGCACCCTCAAACCATTCCAGTAAAGTCTGAACTCCAATATGGAGCCTCTTCCCTTCTGAGCTTTGCAGTGTGCCTCAAAAGTAGTGTTCCCCCACATATGGGGTATCAGCGTACTCAGAAGAAATCGCACAACAAACGGTATGGTGAAATTTCTCCTGCTACCCATATGAAAATGCAAAATTTGGGGCCAAAATAACATTTTTGTTAGGAAAATGTGATTTTTTTTATTTTCACAGCTAAATGTTATAAACTTCTGTGAAGCACCTGGGGGTTCAAGGTGCTCACCACATATCTAAGTATATTCCTTGAGGGGTCTTGTTTCCAAAATGTGGTCCCTTGTAGGGGATTTCCACTGTTTAAGCACATCAGGGGCTCTCCAAATGGGATATGACGTCTGCTATTGATTCCAAGAAATTTCACATTCAAAAAGTCAAATGACGTTCCTTCGCTTCCGAGCCCTGCCATGTGCCCAAACAGTAGTTTTCTCCCTCATATGGGGTATTTATGTACTCAAGAGAAATTGCGCAGCAACAAATTGTATGAAAATGCAATATTTTGTGCTAAAAACATATTTGTGGGGAAAATTTGATTTTTTTTATATTTACGGCTCAACGTTACAAACTTCTATGGAACACATGAGGGGTCAATGTGCTCACCACATATCTAGATCAGTTCCCGGAGGCATCTTGTTTATAAAATGCTGTCACTTGTGGGCGGATTTTCATTATTTAGGCGCATTAGGGGTTCTCCAAATGTGACATGGCATCCGCCAATTGTTCCAGCACATGTTGCATTCAAAAAGTCAAATGGAGCGCCTTCCCTTCTGAGCTCTGCCGTGCGCCCAAACAGTGTTTTTCTCCCTCATATGGGGTATCGGCATGCTCAGGAGAAATTGCACAACAAATTTTGGGGTTCATTTCTTCCTGTTACTCTTGTCAAAATAAAAAAATTTGGATCTGAATTCAATTTTTTTGTGAAAAAAGCATTCCAGAGTTATTACTTTATAAAGTGACAGTCGTCAGAATTGTAAAAATTTGCCCATTCATTAACGTGCAAACCACCCTCGTTGGTAAAGGGGTTAAAGTGATTTTCCAGGATTAAAATATTAGTTTCTGGGATAGATTTAAGATAATCGGGGTGCTCACTGTTTAATGTCTGGTGCTCAGAGGTTAATCAAACAATGAAAGGGATACAATAAACCTCGGCACACTAGTGTGCCGAGGTTTATTGTATCATTTTCTGGGATAGGTTATCAATTTCAAATTAGTGGGAGACCAACACCTGACAACCCCACTGCTAAAAAGTTTTCAGCTCCAGTGGCGGACGGATATAAACAGTTAACAGAGCTGAAAATTGCAGTTCTATTCATGGTGTATTAGCTGTTCCCATGTACTAAATTGGAGCTAAATCTGCTGTACCCAAAACCGGACACAACACAGTGATCTGAGCTGTTTGGCTCTATTCATATTTATAGCAAGTCGATGCTAAAAGCCTGGAATTCCCCTCTCCCTGTTGAAAACACATGCTTGATGGAATATTTATGGCAAGATCCAGAGGAATAGTTGTTTTTCAAGCAATATTAGCTATAATATGTGTACTAGAAGATCAGATCTTCAATTAGAGAACTTTGCATTAAATGAATGATCTTTCTTTATGGAAACTGGAACACCTCTTGAATATTTGTAAATATTTCTGGATTTTATCAGAAATGCAGATCTGTAAAATAAAGCGATGATCATGATTACTAGCTGCAATAGATCATACTCAGCCTCACCTTTTAAGCAAAGTAGTCCCCAAACTCTTGTAGACATGAAATGACAAAGCCAGAGGGTACTCACCCTCCACCACTCTATTGCCGCGTCTCCGGTCTCTGTGTTTGGCTGCAGCAGTGATGTGAGACGTGACATCCATGACTACATGGATTCAACTAGACAACTGTACAAACAAAAAAAATGAAAACTTTATTAAAAAAAAGTTAATAAATTATTTGAATCAATTAAGAAAATGCAAAGTAAATAAACAAAAGAGAAATCTTAATCACATAAAAATTTAGTGGAGCACCCTTTGCCTTCGGAGCATCAAGGCATCAATTCTTCTAAAGAAACTTCCATATACTTCCATTGTTTTTCTTGTGAAATTCTCAATAAGTTTGATGTGTCACATGACCCTCTTCCCATTGAAAAAAATAAAGTTGGATCCAAAATAGCCAACTTCAACATGGCCGCCATGGTCACCACCCATCTTGAAAAGTTTCCCCCCTCCCATAGACTAATGTGCCACAAACAGGAAGTTGATATCACCAACCATTCCCATTTTATTTAGGGGTATCCATATAAATGACCTACCCTGTTGTTTTTGAAGGAACTCAGCAGGGATTTTGTTCCAAACATCTTGGAGACTTAACTACAGACCTTCTGTGGATATAGGCTTACCCAAATCCCTCTGACATTTCATGTAGTATCAGTCAGACGCAGATGTGGGACCTTTATAACTTCCAGGACGTCCTATTTTCACTGAATGATATTGGCTGTATATTTGGGGTCATTGTCCAACTGCAGAATAATTTTGAAGTCAATTAGCCAGCTCACTGATGTTATTGCATGATGAATATGTATCTGCCTGTATTTCTCAGCACTGAGGACACCAAGAAGCAGACAACATTGAGGACAGTAGAAGAACAAGGAGTCCTGGAAGTGATAATATTGCCCCCACAGTCCCCTGATCTCAACAACATGGTGTCTGTTTTGGATTTCATGAAGAGATTTGCACAAACCTCCATACAGATCTGTGGTTCGTTCTCCAAGATGTTTGGAACAACCTTACTGGACAGTTCCTTCAAAAACTGGGTACAAGAGTACCTAAAAGAATTGCTGGAATGCTGTTGTGAAAGCAAAGTGTGGTTACACCAAATAGGGAGTTCACTTAGATTTTTCTTTTGGTCATTGACTTTATTTTTTATAAAAATAAACTCTTAATACTTGGATTTTTTTAAGCATACTCATTTTGCTGCATTTCTTCCACATCTACTTAAGACTTCTGCACAGTACTGTGCATAAATAGTCATAAGGCATATAGTCTTGTGAAAAAGCAATGACATTTCATGTCAAATATTTTATTTTTTAGATGACTATTTACACCTTAGCAACCAAATTATATCTTAATTAGAAATATCCCAAAATTTTGTTTCCACATTTCTTGCAAATTTATTTCACTAATACTAAGTAGATATAGACTTTATAAATTGTACTTTTTTTCAATTAATTTAAATACAAATCAATATTTGCCATTATATGGCTAAGTAAAATGGACAGTATTAGAGCTTGGTAAAACTGTAATAAAAATAAATATTCTTTCACATTGATATTGAATTTTAGATTTTTAAAAGTGTCATTTTAGTCACTGTAGCTACTGGGAAAGTTGCGCTGACTTTGCATCAACGGTCTCTAGGTGGTAGGTCGAGAACTTGTTATCAGTTTACTATTATAAGTCATATGGCCTTATTTTTAGCACAGTCATTCCACATTTATCGTGTCTTAGCAGGTCTATGTGCCACACTGAAAATAAAGTTTGCCAAAGTGAAAATTAGAAAATTAAATGAAATGAAGATAAATAAGATGCTAAAGGGAAAATGTGACCTTTATTGTACACTGTGCCCAGTAAATAAGACACTAAAAGTATATGAGGGAAATCATACAACTAGCATCCTCGTAAAGAAAAAGAGCATGAGTAAGTTGATGAAATCCTATAATAAATGTAACATCTTTAAGCTTAAGCTTCTTCTATCCTAGACATGTCTCCCACCCAGGTTAGATGTTCACATACTGTATATTCAATTTTATATGGATAGGTGCACACCTGTGTTGCCACAAAATGTAAATTTAAAGACAACCCTGCCCTGTATAAGTATATATACACACACACACACAAGTTAGTATCTGTATATATATACCCTGCACAGTGCAGCATCTCCTGCTCTATATACTTAGTGTAATTCTCGGTATCTGCTTTTATTTTGTAACTCTTAGAGGACGTGGTTTTTTAAAAGGGGTCATAATAATTATAAATGGGCGTCCCCGATCTATAAAAAATACACCGTGTGCAGGATTATTAGGCAAGTTGTATTTGAGAGGATTCTTTTTATTATTGAATAACAACTATGTTCTCAATCAACCCAAAAGACTCATAGATATCAAAGCTTAATATTTTTGGAAGTTGGAGTGGGTTTTTTTTAGATTTGGCTATCTTAGGAGGATATCTGTTTGTGCAGGTAACTATTACAGTGCAGAATTATTAGGCAACTTAATAAAAACCAAATATATACCCATCTCACTTGTTTATTTTCACCAGGTAAACCAATAGAGCAACACAAAATTTAGAAATAAACATTTCTGACATTCAAAAACAAAACAAAAAATATCAGGGACCAATATAGCCACGTTTCTTTACGATGACACTCAAAAGCCTTCCATCCATAGATTCTGTCAGTTGCTTGATCTGTTTACGATCAACACTGTGTGCAGCAGCCACCACAGCCTCCCAGACACTGTTCGGAGAGGTGTACTGTTTTCCCTCCCTGTAGATCTCACATTTTATGAGGGACTACAGGTTCTCTATGGGGTTCAGATCAGGTGAACAAGGGGGCCATGTCATTATTTTTCTTCTTTTAGACCTTTACTGGCCAGCCATGCTGTGGAGTATTTGGATGCATGTGATGGAGCATTGTCCTGCATGAAAATCATGTTTTTCTTGAACGATACCGACTTCTTCCTGTAACACTGCTTGAAGAAGGTGTCTTCCAGAAACTGCCAGTAGGTCTGGGAGTTGAGCTTCACTCCATCCTCAACCCAAAAAGGTCCCACAAGTTCATCTTTGATGATACCAGCCCATACCAGTACCCCACCTCCACCTTGCTGGCGTCTGAGTCAGAGTGGAGCTCTCTGCCCTTTACTGATCCAGCCTCGGGCCCATCCATCTGGCCAATCAAGAGTCGCTCTCATTTCATCAGTCCATAAAACCTTAGAAAAATCAGTCTTAAGATATTTCTTGGCCCAGTCTTGACGTTTTATCTTATGTTTCTTGTTGAAAGGTGGTCGTTTTCCAGCCTTCCTTACATTGGCCATGTCCCTGACCCTGAGTATGGCACACTTTGAGCTTTTTGATACTCCAGTAACGTTGCAGTTCTGAAATATGGCAAAACTGGTGGCCAATGGCATTATGGCAGCTTCACACTTGATTTTCCTCAATTCATGGGCAGTTATTTTGCTCCTTTTTTTATCAACACGCTTCTTGCGACCCTGTTGGATATTTGCCATGGAACGCTTGATTGTTCAGTGATCACGCGTCAAAAGTTTGGCAATTTCAAGACTGCTGCATCCCTCTGCAAGACATCTCACAATTTTTGACTTTTCAGAGTCCGTCAAATCTCTCTTCTGACTCATTTTGCCAAAGGAAAGGAAGTTACCTAATAATTAAGCACACCTTATATAGGGCTTTGATGTCATTAGACCACACCCCTCCTCATTACAGAGATGCAAATCACCTGATTTACATAATTGGCAGTTGGTTTTCGAGCCTATACAGCTTGGAGTAGGACAACATGTGTAAAAAGGATGATGTGATCAAGATACTCATTTGCCTTATAATTCTGCACCCAGTGTATGTATATTATTTTAACCCAATCAGTAAATTATAAAAAAAAACAAAAAAAGTACATGTATTCGGTATCGCCAACCCGACCTATAAAGCTGTCACATAAGTAAGTTAAGCCCTTCAGTGAACACCGTAAAAAGTGGCAAAAACTGAGCTTTTTCATCTGTCGAACAAAAAGTGGAATAAAAGGCAATCAAAAAGTCGAATGTAAATAAACATGTTACCGCTGAAAACGTCATCTTGTCCCTCAAAAAAAACAAGCCACCATACAGCTCTATCAGCAAAGAAATTAAAAAAGCTATAGCTTTGAGATTATAGGATAAAGAAAAATACCAGTTCCAAGATAACACTGTACCCATCTACTTATAGACACTTAATGAATTATTTTTAAAGGAGAACCTGGGTCATTATATACAAAAATTATAAAGATTTTATTATTCCAAGACAGTTACCAATAATAATAAATATATACAATATACAAATTTATATGGGTAGAACAGATTTTGATCCATAAGAATAGTGGCCGGAGGCCTGGACAGGATTACATAATGATGATGCGGACCACCAATCAATTTTATCAAAATATACAAGAGACACAAGTATCAATTAGCATTCTGATAACCAATTGTTCTTTTATTACTCTGTATCAAATTATGGCAAGAGAGCAATCTTCTGTTGTGAAATGTAAAGTACCTTTCTATTGCATGCTATATATGTAGCACATTTGTGGTTAGTAAAAGGTTAATTACCCATTTGATGAGGGATCCTGCCTGGACGGCAGCCACGTACTTCAACAAGTGTTTCACGTGGATGTCGCTTCCTCAGGGGGCATGGCCTCAGTGTGACAGCTGTTTGATATAATTATTGTGCCATTCTAGTCACATGACTGGACCGTGGCCAATAAAATGTTTTGTTTGTGCGCATGGCACTAGTGCGTCCCTGGTCCCAATCTCCTGCAGTCTTTCCTTCTGCTTTTGTCACAGTCACATGGGGCGGCCAGTGCCAGGCTGCACACCATGCAAACTCGGGTGAGAAGAATGCAGGGGAACCCTAGATGCGGCGCATGCGCATGTTAAGGTGACATGGTGTTGAACAGTGCAATAAGAGAATGAATGTTGAATTGTATGATTTGTGATACTGTGATAAATGTGTCTGTGATTAAAGTGCAAAGAGTGCCATCAAAGAGCATTGTTAGATATCGCATCGTGAAATTAACAAATTACTGATACAAGAAAAATTTGAGTTAATATAACTTATAATCGGATCTAATCAACAAAGGTATGAGTAAGAAAGTGACACTGTGCATATTAAAGTGAACCTGTCACCTGTTTTGGCCACTATAACATGCTGCCGCTGCCTTTCAGGCCTTATCTACAGCATTCAATAATGCTGTAGATAAGCTCCCGGTCCGACCTGCAAGATAAGAAAAATAAGTTTTATTATACTCACCTGGGGGGCGGTCTGGTCTGTTGGGTGTCGCAGGTCCGGGTCTGGCGCCTCCCATCTTCTTCTGATGCTGCCCTCCTGCTTGCTTCATTGCTCCCGGTATCGCACTTCTGCAAAGGCGTACTTCTCTGCCCTGTTGAGGGCAGAGCAAAGTACTGCATTGCGCAGGTGCTGGGCCTCTCTGAGATTTTCCGGCGCCTGCGCACTGCAGTACTTAGCTGCCCTGTTGAGGGCAGAGCAAAGTACACCCATGCAGGAGCGTGATGCCGGAAGATAGGAAGCAAGCAGGAGGGTGGCGTTGCAAGAAGATGGGAGGCGCCGGACCCGGACCTGCGACACCCATCGGACCAGACCGCACCGGACCGCCCCCCGGGTGAGTATAATAAAACTTATTTTTCTTATCTTTCAGGTCAGATGGGGGTCTTATCTACAGCATTAAAGAATGCTGTAGCTAAGCCCTGAAAGGCAGAGTCTGCATCTTATAGTAGCCAAAACAGGTGACAGGTTCCCTTTAAGTTGTTGATGACATTGTAAATAAAGATCAAATAAAATTAAACACATAATTACAGAAACAGGTGAAAGGAGTTTTAACATAAGAAACATACTTTATTCATATCATACCACAGGAAAGATATCTGGTAACATAGAATCATAGAATCATAGAATCGTAGAGTTGGAAGGGACCTCCTGGGCCATCTGGTCCAACCCCCTGCTCAAAGCAGGATTCGCTAAATCATCCCTGTTAGATGTCTGTCCAGCCTCTGTTTGAAGACTTCCATTGAAGGAGAACTCACCACTTCTCGTGGCAGCCTGTTCCACTCATTGATCTCTCTAACTGTCAAAAAGTTTTTTCTAATATCTAATCTGTGTCTCCTCCCATTCAGCTTCATCCCATTGCTTCTAGTCTTTCCTTGTGCAAATGAGAATAAAGTTGATCCTTCTACAATGTGACAGCCCTTTAGATATTTGTAGACAGCTATTAAGTCTCCTCTCAGTCTTCTCTTTTGCAAACTAAACATTCCCAAATCCTGCAACCTTTCCTCATAAGACAGGGTTTGCAGACCGGTCACCATTCTGGTCGCTCTTTTCTGAACTTGCTCCAGTTTGTTGATGTCTTTTTTAAAATGTGGTGCCCAAAATTGGACACAATATTCTAGATGAGGTCTGACCAAAGAGGAGTAGAGGGAAATAATTACTTCACGTGATCTAGACTGTATGCTTCTGTTAATACATCCTAGAATTGCATTTGCCTTTTTTGCTGCTGCATCACACTGTTGACTCATATTCAGTCTGTGATCTATTAGTATACCCAAGTCTTTTTCACATGTGCTGTCACTTAGCCCTATTCCTCCCATTCTATATATGCTTTTTTCATTTTTATTGCCCAGATGTAGTACTTTGCATTTCTCCCTGTTAAAAACCATTCTGTTAGTTGCTGCCCACTTCTCCAGTTTATTTAAATCTTTTTGAATCCTCTCTCTCTCTTCTCTAGTATTAGCTATCCCTCCTAGCTTTGTGTCATCAGCAAATTTAATCAGTTTACCCTCAATTCCTTCATCTAAATCGTTGATAAAGATGTTGAACAATACAGGGCCCAGGACAGAGCCCTGTGGTACCCCACTTGAGACATTCTTCCAACTGGATGTGCAGCCATTTACGACCACTCTTTGGGTCCGATCACTAAGCCAGTTATGAATCCACCTAACAGTTGCCTTGTCCATTCCATACTTAGTCATTTTTTCAATAAGGATTGTATGAGAGACTTTGTCAAATGCTTTGCTGAAGTCAAGATATACTATATCTACAGCATTTCCTTGATCCACCCAATCAGTAATACCGTCATAGAAGGAAATTAAATTAGTCTGACATGACTTATTAGTTACAAACCCATGCTGACTCTGTTTAATCACTTCATTCTTATCCAAGTATTGACATACATGTTGTTTAATAATTTGTTCAAAGATCTTTCCTGGTATAGAAGTCAGACTCACCGGCCTATAGTTGCCTGGGTCCACCTTCTTCCCCTTTTTGAAGATAGGAACAACATTTGCTCTACTCCAGTCTTCTGGCACTTCTCCTGTTCTCCAAGAATTTTCAAAGATTATGGAGAGGGGTTCAAAAATTTCTTCTGCTATCTCCTTCAGTACTCTGGGGTGTAATTCATCTGGACCTGGAGACTTGAATTCATTTAGGTTAGCTAAGTGTTTCCTCACTATCTTTCTGTTTATAGATATCCTGGATTCTTCTATTCCCTTAATAGGACAGTGAATAACAGTTGATGTTACATTTCCTTTCTGAGAGAAAACAGATGCAAAATAGGAATTTAAAAGTTCAGCCTTCTCAACATCCTGTCTTACCATTTCATCATTTTCATCCTGTAAAAATCCTATAGCATCTTTGACTTTTCTTTTACTTTTGACATATCCCCAAAATCCTTTATTATTGCTTTTGACATCTCTTGCAAGTCTCAATTCATTTTCAGCTTTAGATAATCTGATTTGTGCCCTGCAGGTTCTGCAGACAGCATTATATTCTTCTTTAGATATGCCTCCCTCTTTCCATTTTATAAACATTTTTTTCTTCCTTTTTAGCATGTGCTTAAGTTCTGTGTTCATCCATCCTGGTTTCCTTAAATGCTTCCTATTCTTCCCTCTTTTCGGAATTGTTAACAACTGTGCTTTGAGAATTTCATTTTTCAAGATTTCCCATCCTTCCTGGACATTTTTGTCTTTAAGGATATCCAGCCATTGGATCCCTCCAATTCTCTTTCTGAATCCCTTAAAATCTGCCTTTCTGAAATCTAACCTTGACGTCTGAGTCTTCACAGGTCTTCCGCCTCTAGTTATCCAAAATTCTAAAATAGCATGGTCGCTACCTCCTAGGGTCCCAGCCACTTTTACCTCCTCAACCATTTCCTCCCTGTTTATAAGGATTAGATCCAAGGTAGCAGTTCCCCTTGTTTTCTCCTTTACCTTTTGGAAGATAAAGTTGTCAGCAAGAGAGGATAAGAATTTCCTTGACCTGTTAGTTTTGCCTGAGAGAGATTCCCAACAAATGTCTGGATAGTTGAAATCTCCCATGACAACTATGTCATATTTTTTGGAGAACTTGGCCATTTGATGCATAAAGAGTTCATCCATATCTACAGCTTGCACAGGCGGCCTGTAGTAAATGCCTACAATGGTGTCCTTTCCATTGTTCTGCCCTTGTATTCTTACCCAAACAGTTTCCACAGAACTCCCAGTCTCTGAAGCTTCAATCTCTGTGCAGATATACGCATTTCTAACATACTATGCGACACCCCCTCCTCGTTTATCAAGTCTGTTTCTTGCAAATAAGTTGTATCCTTCTAGTCTTGTATTCCAGTCATGTGTATTGTCCCACCAAGTTTCAGTGATTCCAATGACATCATATTTCTTTTCCTGTGTTAGTAGTTCCAATTCTCCTTGTTTGTTGCCCATGCTTTGTGCATTAGTATAGAAACATTTTAGTTTGTGATTGGTTTCTCTTTCTCCAATATTTTTATTAATTAGATTCTTTCGTCTTTGTTCTTCCTTTCCACTTCTAATAGCAGAGTTCTCAATAGCATTTGTCAGGTGTATGGCTTTTTCTGGTCTTTTGCTTCCCTTCCCATGTTGTTCTAGTTTAAAGCTCTCCTTACAAGTGTAGCAAGGCGACTTCCAAATACCTGCTTTCCAGTCTTCGTAAGGTGCACCCCATCTCTAGCAAGTAGTCCATCGTATAAGTAGTTCACTCCGTGATCCAGAAATCCAAATCGTTGCTGACGGCACCATCGACGTAGCCAGTTGTTCACCTGCAGAATCTTATTCCACCTCCTTGTTCCATGGCCATCCACTGGGAGGATGGAAGAGAAGACCACCTGCGCTCCCAGTTCTTTCACTTTCTTGCCTAAGTCTTCAAAGTCTCTGCAGATGGTTTCCAGGTCGTTTCTTGCGGTGTCATTTGTCCCCACATGTAGTAGCAGGAATGGGTAGTCATCTGTAGGTCTGAAGAGTCCTGATATCCTGTCAGACACATCTTTAATTTTTGCACCTGGAAGACAGCACATTTCTCTTGAAGTTATATCCGGTCTGCAGATAGCGGCCTCTGTTCCTCTCAACAGGGAATCCCCCATGACCACCACTCTCCGTTTCTTCTTCACAACATTTTTCTTTCTCCATCCAGGAGGACTCTGAAGGCGTACAAGGTTGCTGTTTGTTGGCAAAGTCTTATCCTGATGTATTTCTTCATTGTTTTCCTGCGTGAGAGCCTGGTACTGGTTTCTCAGCAGTATGGGTGCTGACTGCCTCCTGATCCTCCTGCTTCTCTGGGTCACATGTCTCCATTCCTCTGTTTCTTCAGGTGCACTTCGAATTTCTTCTCTTTCTGTAACATGAAGAGATAATTCTGCTCTGTCCAAGAACTCTTCACCTTCCTTAATGATCTTCAACGTAGCTAACCTCTCTTTGAGATTTTGCAACTTTTCCTCCAACAGGGTCACAAGCTTGCATTTGTGGCATGTGAAGTTTGGCTTTTCCACTGGTAAATCTGTGAACATGTAGCAAGAAATGCAGCTCACCAAATGGCTCCTGGCCTCTTCCATCTTGAGATTTCTTAAAAACGATGAAAGATGAGCCAAAATTTGCGCGCCGATAGGCACTGTGAATATGCAAATGATCTCCTCAAGACTCTTCCCCTGGTTTTCCGATTTCCTCTTTTCAGCTGCAACGGCCAAAACCCAGTGATCGTTGAGCTCGCGGAGACTCTTCACTTATCCCAGAAGGCACTGTGAATATGCAAATGATCTCCTCAAGACTCTTCCCCTGGTTTTCCGATTTCCTCTTTTCAGCTGCAACGGCCAAAACCCAGTGATCGTTGAGCTCGCGGAGACTCTTCACTTATCCCAGAAGGCACTGTGAATATGCAAATGATCTCCTCAAGACTCTTCCCCTGGTTTTCCGATTTCCTCTTTTCAGCTGCAACGGCCAAAACCCAGTGATCGTTGAGCTCGCGGAGACTCTTCACTTATCCCAGAAGGCACTGTGAATATGCAAATGATCTCCTCAAGACTCTTCCCCTGGTTTTCCGATTTCCTCTTTTCAGCTGCAACGGCCAAAACCCAGTGATCGTTGAGCTCGCGGAGACTCTTCACTTATCCCAGAAGGCAATGTGAATATGCAAATGATCTCCTCAAGACTCTTCCCCTGGTTTTCCGATTTCCTCTTTTCAGCTGCAACGGCCAAAACCCAGTGATCGTTGAGCTCGCGGAGACTCTTCACTTATCCCAGAAGGCACTGTGAATATGCAAATGATCTCCTCAAGACTCTTCCCCTGGTTTTCCGATTTCCTCTTTTCAGCTGCAACGGCCAAAACCCAGTGATCGTTGAGCTCGCGGAGACTCTTCACTTATCCCAGAAGGCACTGTGAATATGCAAATGATCTCCTCAAGACTCTTCCCCTGGTTTTCCGATTTCCTCTTTTCAGCTGCAACGGCCAAAACCCAGTGATCGTTGAGCTCGCGGAGACTCTTCACTTATCCCAGAAGGCACTGTGAATATGCAAATGATCTCCTCAAGACTCTTCCCCTGGTTTTCCGATTTCCTCTTTTCAGCTGCAACGGCCAAAACCCAGTGATCGTTGAGCTCGCGGAGACTCTTCACTTATCCCAGAAGGCACTGTGAATATGCAAATGATCTCCTCAAGACTCTTCCCCTGGTTTTCCGATTTCCTCTTTTCAGCTGCAACGGCCAAAACCCAGTGATCGTTGAGCTCGCGGAGACTCTTCACTTATCCCAGAAGGCACTGTGAATATGCAAATGATCTCCTCAAGACTCTTCCCCTGGTTTTCCGATTTCCTCTTTTCAGCTGCAACGGCCAAAACCCAGTGATCGTTGAGCTCGCGGAGACTCTTCACTTATCCCAGAAGGCACTGTGAATATGCAAATGATCTCCTCAAGACTCTTCCCCTGGTTTTCCGATTTCCTCTTTTCAGCTGCAACGGCCAAAACCCAGTGATCGTTGAGCTCGCGGAGACTCTTCACTTATCCCAGAAGGCACTGTGAATATGCAAATGATCTCCTCAAGACTCTTCCCCTGGTTTTCCGTTTTCCTCTTTTCAGCTGCAACGGCCAAAACCCAGTGATCGTTGAGCTCGCGGAGACTCTTCACTTATCCCAGAAGGCACTGTGAATATGCAAATGATCTCCTCAAGACTCTTCCCCTGGTTTTCCGATTTCCTCTTTTCAGCTGCAACGGCCAAAACCCAGTGATCGTTGAGCTCGCGGAGACTCTTCACTTATCCCAGAAGGCACTGTGAATATGCAAATGATCTCCTCAAGACTCTTCCCCTGGTTTTCCGATTTCCTCTTTTCAGCTGCAACGGCCAAAACCCAGTGATCGTTGAGCTCGCGGAGACTCTTCACTTATCCCAGAAGGCACTGTGAATATGCAAATGATCTCCTCAAGACTCTTCCCCTGGTTTTCCGATTTCCTCTTTTCAGCTGCAACGGCCAAAACCCAGTGATCGTTGAGCTCGCGGAGACTCTTCACTTATCCCAGAAGGCACTGTGAATATGCAAATGATCTCCTCAAGACTCTTCCCCTGGTTTTCCGATTTCCTCTTTTCAGCTGCAACGGCCAAAACCCAGTGATCGTTGAGCTCGCGGAGACTCTTCACTTATCCCAGAAGGCACTGTGAATATGCAAATGATCTCCTCAAGACTCTTCCCCTGGTTTTCCGATTTCCTCTTTTCAGCTGCAACGGCCAAAACCCAGTGATCGTTGAGCTCGCGGAGACTCTTCACTTATCCCAGAAGGCACTGTGAATATGCAAATGATCTCCTCAAGACTCTTCCCCTGGTTTTCCGATTTCCTCTTTTCAGCTGCAACGGCCAAAACCCAGTGATCGTTGAGCTCGCGGAGACTCTTCACTTATCCCAGAAGGCACTGTGAATATGCAAATGATCTCCTCAAGACTCTTCCCCTGGTTTTCCGATTTCCTCTTTTCAGCTGCAACGGCCAAAACCCAGTGATCGTTGAGCTCGCGGAGACTCTTCACTTATCCCAGAAGGCACTGTGAATATGCAAATGATCTCCTCAAGACTCTTCCCCTGGTTTTCCGATTTCCTCTTTTCAGCTGCAACGGCCAAAACCCAGTGATCGTTGAGCTCGCGGAGACTCTTCACTTATCCCAGAAGGCACTGTGAATATGCAAATGATCTCCTCAAGACTCTTCCCCTGGTTTTCCGATTTCCTCTTTTCAGCTGCAACGGCCAAAACCCAGTGATCGTTGAGCTCGCGGAGACTCTTCACTTATCCCAGAAGGCACTGTGAATATGCAAATGATCTCCTCAAGACTCTTCCCCTGGTTTTCCGATTTCCTCTTTTCAGCTGCAACGGCCAAAACCCAGTGATCGTTGAGCTCGCGGAGACTCTTCACTTATCCCAGAAGGCACTGTGAATATGCAAATGATCTCCTCAAGACTCTTCCCCTGGTTTATCTTCCCTAACCTTTATGAATAGTCCATATAGATTCATATATATACATAAATCATTCAAGATACAGTCTTCATGTCCAGTGAGCAATTCGATCAAGTGCCTCTAAAAATCCACCAGATGTCCCTCTTCCCATGAACCTACTAACACCACACAAAGCCAGAAATGATCCCAACCGAGTGAAGAATAGGTAACCAAAACAAATAATTAAAATCAAATAAACGGCCAAACATATAATTAAAATAGCCTCAACAAGGGATGAATAGGATTGGGAAAGAGAATAGAACTGTGATTATAAACAGAATCCCTTAGATTATATAGGGGATTCTATAGGAAAGAGGAGAAGCCCAATGCTTGGTTTAGGCCATTAGGTGTCATTGTGCCCAGTATGGTAATCTGTTACTGTAAAGTTTTAAAAAGAAGCAACCACCTCTATAAAACCAGTGCCAATATTAAAAAAAAAACTGTATATAATACCATATAGAAATAGCCAATGAACACGGGAGGTTCCATGTTTGGGAAACCCAGTCCTTTAGAAAATCTCAAAAAAACTCCTTAGTTATAGAAATCATATTGTAGTTTCAAGAGAGTTTTTTTGGCACAAATATCTACCCAACAACTCCTGTTCAGGAGGGGAATTATTACACATCTAATGTTAAGGAGAAGAAAGAAAAAGGAACAATCTCACCATTTTTCGAAGTTCATTTTCTTAGGAGTCATTTCTCCCATACATAGAAAAGAGTCTGGAGTCCACTGCCACTTACCTCACATGGAAGTACATGCTGCCCAAGTTTTCTCCCGATAGGTGCCATTCCCCTGATGAATCATACCTTTGAAGAAACGCGACGGGAGGCACCCAGGGTCAGTCCAGGGTTGGCTAGACATTAAGGGTCAGCTGTAGACTGCCTTCATAAGGGCAGGAGTCTTTGGGGACCAGGGTCAACCAAGATAACAGAGACTGGCAGGGATAAATACTGGACTCCAGACTTTTATTCTATGTATGGGAGAAATGACCCCAAAGAAAATGAACATCGAAAAATGGTGAGATAGTTCCTTTTTCTTTCTTCTCCTTAATATTATAGACTAGCTGTTTCCAGCCAGCTAACGCTCGGCACGCTCATTGCTATCTAATTAACGCTGCTGGTGATTAAATGACAACATTCAATAGCGATGTGGTAATGTGGGGGGAACGGAGCCTGGTGTGTGGTGATGTGGTGGGGGGTGGGATTGTGTGTGGTCATGTGGCGGGGGGCGGTATTGTGTGTGGTAATGTGGTGGGGCGGGATTGTGTGTGGTAATGGGGTGGGGGGCGGGATTGTGTGTGGTAATGTGGTGGGGGGGCGGGATTGTGTGTGGTAATGTGGTGGGGGGCGGGATTGTGTGTGGTCATGTGGCGGGGGGGCGGTATTGTGTGTGGTAATGTGGTGGGGCGGGATTGTGTGTGGTAATGGGGTGGGGGGCGGGATTGTGTGTGGTAATGTGGTGGGGGGGCGGGATTGTGTGTGGTAAAGTGGTGGGGGCGGGATTGTGTGTGGTAATGGGGTGGGGGGCGGGATTGTGTGTGGTGATGTGGTGGGGGCAGAGCTACTGTGCAGGGGGCGGGATTAGCGAGTAATCACGATGCCTCTTATATATATTGATGTGCAATAATTCCCCTCCTGAACAGGAGTTGTTGGGTAGATATTTGTGCCAAAAAACTCTCTTGAAACTACGATATGATTTCTTTAACTAAGGAGTTTTTTTGAGATTTTCTTAAGGGCTGGGTTTCCCAAACAGGGAACCTCCCATGTTCATTGGCTATTTCTATATGGTATTATATACAGTGTTTTTTGAATATTGGCACTGGTTTTATAGAGGTGGTTGCCTCTTTTTAAAACTTTACAGTAAAAGTTAAGTTTTATAATCACTATTTTTGGCTATTTTCTGCATCAACTTTGTGATATATCTGATGAATTAAGAATTTCTCTGGCTAATTTTCAGTATGGTAATCTACCTACATTCTTTCTGGGCAAAGAGGCATCTAATATTGCCTCCCCTGATGGCACATTGGACATGTTCGATGCCTTTAACCGAGAGGAACTTAGGATTGCATTTATGGAATGATTTGAAATGGCAGGGTATTGTTTTTAACTGCGTGATGTCTGTCTCTATCTCTGCAGCTATTATGTCATGCACATGTTCACGTGTGCGAGTTCCCAGGCACCTAGATGTCAGGCAGATGTATATTTTGGGGCAGTTACATGTAGCACAACAGATGACCTGAGTCGTGTTACACATGATGTGCTGTTTGATGGAGAATTTTTTATTTCCATCAGCTGAATCAAAGGCTGAGCTACGGCAGATGTTTTTGCACAAAATGCAGTTTCCACATGGAAAGCAGCCAGAATTGGGCCACTTTGATCAAAAAAGTGTTTGTTGGTAGCAGAACATAGTGGCTACTCATCAGAATATCCCCTAGATTCCTGCTTCTCCTTGATGTCATGAGGTGGTAGTAAGTTAGGTGCTTACTAAGCGTGCAATCTGTTTTGAAAATTTCCCAATGTTTTTGGAGACAGGATCTCATGGTGGTCCACTCTCCATTATAGGTCTTTTATGTTTGGGGATGCAGTAAGTTGTCACATGTATATTGTCTAAAAACTAAATAGAACCAATTCGTGACCTGCTGTCAATTTGCTAATTCTGTCTCCCAAAGATCATAGTAAGGCTCGGCGCATGTTTACCCTGCAATCTACGCTGAGTGATTATGTGGCGCCCCTGAGGGTCCAGTCGCCACAGAGGTACTGCGCCTCATCCAGAGGTGTGGTATCCCACCCTCAGGTAAGGCGGAGGCACCACCCACGACTCCAAACACTTACACCAAACACTCATCAGACTGGCCAGGAAGGGTGTTGGGGAGTTAGTTGGAAAGGTAGGTAGAAGGGGAGGAGCTTAGGAAGTGGGGTGATTGAGGACATCCAATCAGTGACAGTGAGGTTACAGTTAGTGGGAGGAGTTAGTGACCGGTAAAGAGATCATTCTGGAAAGATCCAGTCAGTCAGTTGGTGACGAGACAGCGTAGGAGCAGGACTGACGTGGAGAGTGAAGGAGTGAGGAGAGGAACATCTTGAGGAAGCTCCTCAACAGAAAGAAGGGGTCCTTGGGACACGGGAAGTGCGGAAGCCACCCATGGGGCCCGTATCCAGCACTGGAGGGACCAGGCTGCAGTGGGGGAGCCGGCCCCTGAGACTAGTAGAGAACATTAAAGGCTCCGCTAGCAAGCCAGAGGCTGAGGTAATTGCAGGTGCCTCAGCCGCAACCACCGTTATTCCCCAAAAAAGGTAGCTAAAGAGGATCCCAGGGCCTGACCCACGTCGCCTGATGAGATCCGTGGCTGCCGGCTCGGGGACACTGCTGATGTAGGTGCAGGGCAGGATAGAAAGTAAAGATCAGTGCAGAGAGGCGGCCTAGAAAGGAGAACATAAAGAGGAGTTCTGAAACGGTGTCACCAATCTACCTGGGAGTTGGCTGGACCCCTCACCCGAAGAACCTGGCACCAAGCAGGCACCAGGGGGCATTGCAGGGGGCATTTATGCACACTTTATCGAAGTACAGTTTATCAAAGTACTGGCAGTTATAACATGGATGAATGTGACACGCATCTCTATTCTCTTCATACAGGTAACCAGCTTTTCCAATCTCTGCTCTGAATCCACTCCTGTGTCTCCATTCAATGTCAGCAAGCAGTTAATCCTGAATGCTATCTCTGTGTTTTCAACTCTGCAAGCTTATATCTGGTAACCAGCTTTTCCAATCTCTGCTCTGAATCCACTCCTGTGTCTCCATTCAATGTCAGCAAGCAGTTAATCCTGAATGCTATCTCTGTGTTTTCAACTCTGCAAGCTTATATCTGGTGTATAGTTTTTTCAACTTACTCTGCTTGTCCCCTTATGTTGTGAGGTCAAGAAACTTTTCAAAGTGCTTTATGATCCATGTAGTGCTGGACATGTGTTTATTTGACCACAACATTTTATTGGGTCCTGGTGTCTCAATTTAGTGTGATTGATTAACGAGAAGAGAGAGAGCCAACAAAAAAAAAAAAAAACTTAGCCTTAGCCTCCTATATATTCAGACATAGTTTGGGGAAAGCATTTATGCAGGGGGCATTTATGCACACTTTATCGAAGTACAGTTTATCAAAGTACTGGCAGCTATAACATGGCAGTTAGACAGGGCAGGAGACAGGTAAGACATTTATATACATCTACTTCCTTTACATTTGGAGCACATCAAATATATACCATATGCATTTGTGTAATTTTTATCCTGGCTGCTGCATTCACACACATCCACCGCCCTGGCATTAACTCTCTACACTCCATCCATAATGGCCCCTCGCTTCTTTCCTCTCCTATGTATAGCACTCACGCTCTTTTCACGTTGTTAAATTGCACAGATCCAGTCAGTCCCACCATTCAACATCAGAGACGCTCTCACAAATCACTTAACCATCTGCTCACTCTTTCTATCCTCCTTCTCCTAGTCGCAGGAGACATTGCTCCCAACCCTGGTCCCCCATGTTATAGAAAGTCAAACCCCCCGACTGCTACACTCAGAAACCCCTCTAATCTTATTAATATTCCCTGCATGCCATCTGTCTCTCTTAATTGTGCACTTTGGAACTCTCGCTCAGTGTGTAACAAACTCTCCTTCATCCATGACTACTTCCTTTCTAATTCTCTTAACCTCCTGGCTCTTACTGAAACCTGGATCCAGCAGTCAGACACTACCGCTGCTGCTGCTCTTTCATACGGGGGGCTACACTTCTCTCATACTCCAAGATCAGACAATAGAGCTGGTGGAGGCGTTGGTCTGCTCCTATCACCAAAATGTACCTTTCAGGTTATCCCTCAAGTACCTTCACTTGTCTTCCCTTCTTTTGAGGTCCATGCCATCAGATTCAACACCCCCTTCTCCATGCGAGTGGCGGTGGTATATCGTCCTCCCGGCCCCTCCCATCAGTTCCTGGATCATTTTGCCACTTGGCTTCCGCATTTTCTCTCCTGTGACATCCCTACCCTCATCATGGGAGATTTCAACATCCCTATTGCTCTTCCCCTCTCACCATCTGCTACTCACCTTTTATCTCTAACCTCCTCATTTGGCCTTTCGCAGCTTACTAATTCTCCAACGCATGAAGACGGAAACTCCCTCGACTTGGTCTTCTCTCGGCTTTGTGCAGTGGATGATTTTGCAAACTCCCCTCTCCCGCTCTCTGACCACAATCTTCTTTCATTCTCTATTAAGAAATGCCAAGCTGCTCAGGTCACCCCCACTGTCCAGACTTATAGAAACATACAGGCCATTAACACCCAGAAACTTATAAAGAACTTGCAGTCTTCATTGGCCCCTATCTCCTCCCTCTCATGTCCTGATTCTGCATTGAAGCATTACAATGAAACACTTCAAAGTGCCCTGGATGAATTTGCACCCCCTATAAATAGAACACCACAACGCAGACGGCGACAACCCTGGCACACGGTGCAAACACGTTTCCTGCAGCGGTGCTCCAGGTGTGCCGAACGTCTGTGGAGAAAATCCAATCTACACAAAGATTTCATCCATTTTAAGTTTATGCTTAGAACATACAACACTGCCCTTCACCTCTCCAAACAAACCTATTTCAACACCCTCATCACCTCACTGTCCAATAACCCGAAACGTCTCTTTGACACTTTTCATTCTCTACTCAATCCAAGAGTACAGGCCCCAACCACGGAACTCCGAGCTGACGATCTGGCCAATTACTTCAAAGAAAAAATTGACCAGATTCGACAGGAAATTATCTCCCAGTCACCTCATACCATGCACTGTCCTCCCTCCCCCACTGCATCTAACTCACTCTCTGATTTTGAACCAGTCACAGAAGAAGAAGTAAGCAGGCTCCTTGCATCTTCTCGCCCAACTACTTGCACCAGTGACCCATTTCCGTCACATCTCCTCCAGTCCCTTTGCCCTGCTGTCACCCCTCACCTAACTAAAATATTTAACCTCTCTCTCTCTTCTGGTATTTTTCCCTCCTCATTTAAGCATGCCATCATACATCCACTACTTAAAAAACCATCCCTCGACCAAAACTGTGCCGCTAACTATAGACCTGTCTCTAATCTTCCCTTCATCTCTATACTCCTGGAACGCCTGGTCCACTCCCGTCTTATCCGCTATCTCTCAGAAAACTCTGTTCTCGACCCTCTCCAATCCGGTTTCCGCTCTTTACACTCCACTGAAACTGCCCTCACTAAAGTCTCTAATGATCTGCTAACAGCTAAATCAAATGGTCATTACTCCATGCTAATTCTCTTGGATCTCTCTGCAGCATTCAACACTGTGGATCACCAGCTCCTCCTCACTATGCTCCGTTCCATTGGCCTCAAGGACACCGTTCTCTCCTGGTTCTCCTCCTATCTCTCCGACCGCTCCTTTACTGTATCTTTTGCCGGTTCCTCCTCCTCTCACCTTCCCCTTACTGTTGGGGTCCCCCAAGGATCGGTTGTAGGCCTCCTCCTCTTCTCCTTGTACACTGCCCCTATTGGTCAAACAATCAGTAGATTTGGTTTCCAGTACCATCTCTATGCTGATGACACCCAATTATACGCTTCTTCTCCTGACATCACGCCAGCCTTTCTAGAAAACACCGGCGATTGTCTAAACGCTGTGTCTAATATCATGTCTTCACTATATCTGAAACTGAACCTGTCAAAGATGGAACTTCTGGTGTTTCCTCCCGCTACTAATGTACCTATACCCAACATTGCTATTTCTGTGTGTGGTTCCACTATTACTCCCCAGCAACATGCCCGCTGTCTTGGGGTCATACTTGATTCCGAGCTTTCCTTTGCCCCCCACATTCGATCACTGGCTCGCTCTTGTCATCTGCACCTCAAAAACATTTCTAGAATTCGACCTTTTCTTACTTTTGACTCTGCAAAAACTCTTACTGTTTCTCTTATTCATTCTCGTCTCGACTATTGTAACTCTCTTCTAATCGGCCTCCCTCTTACCAAACTCTCCCCTCTCCAATCTGTCTTGAATGCTGCAGCCAGGATCATATTCCTCACCAATCGTTACACCGATGCCTCTACCTTGTGCCAGTCATTACACTGGCTACCCATCCACTCCAGAATTCAGTATAAACTTATTACCCTCACCCACAAAGCCCTCCATGGCTCAGCACCACCCTACATCTCCTCCCTTGTTTCAGTATACCACCCTACCCGCGCCCTCCGTTCTGCTGATGACCTGAGGTTAGTATCCTCAATAGTCAGAACCTCCCACTCCCGTCTCCAAGACTTTACACGTGCCGCGCCAATTCTTTGGAATGCACTTCCCAGGTCAATACGATTAGTCCCCAATCCCCACAATTTTAAGCGTGTCCTGAAAACGCATTTATTCAGACTGGCCTATCGCCTCAACACATTAACCTAATCTATCCCTGTGTGGCACAGCCAAAAGTTTTACCATAACCAGATTTCCCGCATCATGTTCCCACATGCTTTATGCATCCATTAGCCCTCTGTGTCTGTACTGTCAAACACTTAACATTATGGCTGGTCCTTACAATCAGGGCAACTGTTACCACCCACCTTTCGTGTCTACCTCTTTCCTCATAGACTGTAAGCTTGTGAGCAGGGCCCTCTTTCCTCTTGGTATTTGTTATAATCTACTGTATGTGATTATTGTTATGCTGTAATGTCTATTGTCTGTACAAATCCCCTCTGAAATGCAAAGTGCTGCGGAATATGTCGGCGCTATAAAAATAAAATTTATTATTATTATTATTATTACCAGTGCGCATAAGACAACAGTGAGTAAAAACTCTGAAACTGCACCCATCTGTGTCCCTCGTTTCATTTGTGTCTCGCCTGCCATACTCCGCACACACCATCACCAGCTCAACTGTTACCACCTTAACTACCCTGGGACACAGCTTTGCCCTTGGAGAGCTTCACCATCTCTGCTAGCCCTACACCGTCCCAGAGGATCTGCAGTGTAGCGTCGGCTATCATTGCCGAATACCATGGGAGGCGTCACAACAAACTCCCCTTTTCCCTACCATCTTTCCATAATTTTTCCCATTGCCATCTATCATCCTTCATAAGAATGGATCCCTCGGAGTTTCAGCTGAATCACATCATTCAGAGATTTAAAGGGAAACCCTGCTGTTAGTACTCGGCATAGATCGAAGTTAAATGTGATCCAAAATGCTATGTAAAATGTTCCCAGTAAAAGCTTCAACTCAATACACAAAAATAACAAGTCCCCACTCAGGTTCTTCTGTCAATGGAAATATAGGAGCTTTCTTACTTGTTGCACAAAGCCTCTGTAAAAGCACTATGATTCCACACACCGCCCCCCCCCCCAAAAAAAAAAAAAAAAAATCTAATCCAGTGAATACTATGCTCCAAAATCCAAATGTCTCCCTCCCTTCTGAGCTCCATTATGCCTAAAGCACATTTAGCATCCACATGTTTGGAATTTCTGCAGCGATGAAAGCTCACTTAATTTATAGGACCCATATTTCCAGAATCACTAGCTGGGTACAATGTATGGGCACTACAATGTACAGGCACTAAAGTGGCAGATTTGGAATTTTTACTCAGCAACATCCACTGCTGCTTGTTTCTTGAAAACACTAATGGATTCAAAATTGTTACTACACCTATAAAAAGAGGCGGGTAGTTTCCAAAATGGGGTCTCTTGAGGGGGGATTCTGCTCTTTCGACACTTAGGGGAATGGCATCTGGAGTCTGCAAACAATTCCATGAAAATGTGTTCTCCAAGAGTCAAATAGTGCTCCGTCTTCCTGAGTCTCGCCGTGTGGTCAAGCAGTACTGTACAGCCACATATGGGCATTACCATGTTCAACAGGATTTGTGTGACAAACTTTATGTCAATTTTTACCCAATTTTTCATGTGAAAATATTCAAATGTGACACGGTGTCCGCAACATATTCCAGCCACAATTGTGCTCCAAAACTCAATTGGCGCTCCTTCCCTTCCGAACCCTGCCTTGTGCCCAAACAGTAGTTTTCCCCCACATCTAGGGTAGTGGTGTACTCACAAGAAATCGAACAACAGATTTTTGGTCCATGTTCTCCTGATACCCTTGTAAAAAGGAAAAATTTGGACCTGAAGCAATATTTTTGTGGGAAAAATGAATTTTTTCACGACTCAACGTTTTAAACTTCTGTAAAGTACCTGGGGGTTCAAGGTACTCATCGCACATCTAGATAAATTCCTTCAGTGGTGTAGTTTCCAAAATGAGGAACATTTGTGGGGGATTTCCACTGTTTAGGCACATCAGGGGCTATGCAAATAGGACATGGGGTCCTCTATGTATTCCAGCTAATGTTGAGTTTCAAAAGTCAAGCCCTGTTGTGTGCCCAAACAGTAGATTTCTACCACATATAAGGTATCGATGTACTGAGGATACATTGCACAACAAATTGTATGGTCCATTTTCTCCTGTTATCTTTTTGAAAATGCTAAATTTGGGACTAAAGCAATATTTTTGTGGGAAAAAGTAACATTTTCGTTTGTTTACTTCCATGTTATTTTAACTTCTGTGAAACCTGTAAAGGGTTAATAAACTTCTTGAATGTGGTTTTGAGCACTTTGAAGGGTATTCTTTTTAAAATGGTGTCACGTTTAGGTTTTTTTTCTGTCACATAAGCCCCTCAAAGACACTTCAAATGTTATGTGGTCCCTAAAAAAATTTATTTTGTAATCGTTTGGGAAAAGTTAGTAAGTGCTGATAGAAAGTTAAAAGGGTTAAAAGTTTAACAAAAAAAGTTTTAAAAATAATGCTAATATGAAGTAGATATGTGGTAAATGATACTTATAATCTATTTTGTGGGGTATAACTATCTGGTTGAAGGGCATGAAAATTTACACTTTGAAAATTGCTACATTTTCTAATTTTTCATAGAATTTTTGATATTTTCCTAAATAAATGCAAATCACATTGATTCAATTTTACCACTATCATAAAGTACAGCATGTCATGAAAAAAGCAATCTCAGAATCACTGAAATCCGTTGACGCATTCCAGAGTTATAACCTCATAAAATGACACTGGTCAGAATTTAAAAAATTGACATGTTCAGGAAGTTGAAAACAGGCTTGGGGTTAAAGAAAAAAAACAAAACACTCAAGAGTCTAACTATATGAACAGGAAGTAGTTTTAAATGGAAATGAATAAAAAGATTATTTTATGTGAACATTATTTTCCAGCCGAGCAACCCATCTTAAAATTGAAAAAAAATAAAAGTAGTGTGAA
Organism: Dendrobates tinctorius; assembly: GCF_039654945.1. NCBI lineage: Eukaryota > Metazoa > Chordata > Amphibia > Anura > Dendrobatidae > Dendrobates > Dendrobates tinctorius. The sequence goes on along the minus strand of NW_027361827.1, from coordinate 23,415,261 downwards.
AATACCTTAACAATCACCACAATCAGTGTTTTGCAAAGAACAGTCTGCCTGATCATGGCCATACAATGCTATAGATGCTAATGCGCAGGCGCTGCCACTGGAGCTATTTTACTGAAGAAAAAAAAAAATGTCTCCATCAAAATGGCGCTGGTGTCTGTGCAGTGACGTCTGTGCAGTAGCATCTATCGTGATTCAATAGATGCCAACGCCATCTTGATGGAGACCATTTCTGTTTCTCTTTAGCAAAATGGCACTGGCAGCATCTGTACAGTAGCATCTATTGGAAAACGATAGATGCAATTGGGGAGGCATGGCTGCTGGTGCCATTTTGATTAAGACATTTTTGTTTCTTCCCACAAAACTATATGACGAAATCATAAATGAATATATGCATATTATCCTTTGTATCATGCTACAGCGCAAGCTTCGGCACCTGCCTGATTACTGTTAAGTTTTTTTGTATTCCACACAATAATCTATGCAGTATGGAAATAGGGGGCAGGGCAGTGAGGGATAAGCCCATAAAGATGAATATGTGAGCAGAGCAGCACATAAAGCCCCGCCCACAGGCTCGTCCCATATAACAGCGCCAACCTGACTATGTCTGTAGTTTACTGAGCAAAATCCTGCTGACACGCTTTAACTCACAGTCAATTGATTTTAAAAGTGTTCAGTTGGGTTGAGCATAGGACTATGTTTAGGTCAGTCAGGTTAGCTAACCTCATGAAGAAACATGCCAAGATGACTCCTAGACTTATGCCATTAGGACAGAATTCTCCACTAATTACTGGTATAATAGTTCAAAGCATACTCTTTATTGAGACGTTGATCAGTCCAAAGTATACAATAGTTCCCAAGATCACTATCACTCCTCCACCAAATTTTCTAGCTTGTACTTTGCCTTTTGGCAGAAGTCAATCTCCAGACACACTACCAGATGCTGAACTATCACTTACTACTCAAACTGATGTATTTTTAATGTTTGAAAACCCAATCCACCTAGCACTTGACAATGGCCATGGTAATCGGGGGCTTGTGTGTAGCTATTCTATCATAAAGACCCAAAATCATCAGTGTCCTGGTGACCATTTTCTCCATTTCAGCATGTGCGCCCTTTCAACACGCAGCTTACACAGCCTCACTTGCACTGAAACTATTACTAGACATTTAATTTTTTTCTTACACAATGGCCCACTGACCAACTCTCAGCCCTATTTACAGCCCCCTACACAGGCGATTGGCAAAGAAAACTTGAAGAGGACACAGTGCTACATCAGACCTACAGGTGCTTCATTCTCAAGACTGTTGAGACTTCTAGAGGTCAGACCTCCAGTGATTACAAAATGATGCTTATTCTTTTTTTTTAAAGCATTTTTATTGGTCCTCTTTCCCACTAATGTATCTGACCTTAAATGGGGTTGTCCGGGCCAAAGAGATAAGTCTGCAGTCACTCTGCGTGACAGCAGACTTCTGAATCCCCCAGTGCATGCACTGTATGCTGCGAGGATTCCCCAGTTTCTGAGCTGGGACCGGAGGGTATGTGATATGTATGCGTTATACATACTCCCGGCCAGCGGGCGCAGCCTCGCTTCCATACAGTTGTGGTGATTCGGCCATCCAGTGGGTGTGGCCAACTACAGGACCTTACTACATACAAGTGTATGGAAGCGAGGCCGCTCCCACTGAGCGGGAGTATGTATAACGCATACATACCCTCCGGTCAGGGGTCTGAAACCGAAGAATCCCTGCAGCGCAGAGAGCGTGCGCTAGGGGGGATTCATAAGTCTGCAGTCACACAGAGTGACTGCAGACTTATCGATATGAACTGGACAACCCCTGTAACCTGAAGGGCAAACTATCAGGGATTCTCTCTTGATCCTTTTCCCAAACTTTAAATATCAGCAGTGTTGATGAGTAATTATACAGTATTATTTGCTGTATTGTTTGTTCTCATTTTTACAATTGTCAGAGGACACAGTACACAGTACATCGGCCACAACACTGAACTATCAGCGCCAAACTGAATGTTATAGTATCAAAAAAATGAATCATAGAAAAGTTTTAATAGTAATCTCCTACTGTAACAAGGATAATAGCATAATTATTTTTTTATCTGTCTGAATAAACTGTATTTGTAGCCATTTTTCATTTTTAAACACTCATGCCATTTAAATAACTATTATCATTTTAATTAAAATATGATAAAAAGAAGGTAGTAAGATGCATATATTAACAATAAATTGTAATTTATTGTTTCCTTCTTATCTTGTATAGGTATTGAAATTAAAAAAATGATACATACTTTTTCCTTTCTTACACCTCTCAATGTGAATAACAACAGCACCCTCTTGTGTTTTCAGTATAATAAAACTAGGTGTTTAAAAACTTTTATTTAAGGCAATTGCAATTACAGAAGTTTCCCATTATTTAGCGGTTCCAGACTCATTTCATATTCCATATTATTATCTACCTGACAGCAGAATGCGGTCACCCTTAGCAGTAAGGGGCTGTCAGCACATGATCAAAGATGAATCCTTTATCCATTTACAGACGTCAGACAATTAAAATGGATTTGTGAGGACATTGAAGCCTTAACATATTAGATGAAATTCTGGTTCAGACTGACATCTTTAGGCACCACATTTGTTAAATTCTGATCAAGCATCCTGTTTTCTCCACTAACAAACGATCAGCTGTTGACAATGGGGGACGCTTTATGCCCCTAATTTCTCAGGCAGACCATGACATTCATTCTATCTTGTATGGCAAATCCCGACATCATAATGGAAGGGTTTAGTTTAATCTCTTGCATATCTGCTACTGGCCAAGTGCTTACCGTAGGCACTGGTTAGAGCAGTACATTCTAATGTTAAAAGTAACTTACCCGTGAAGCCCCTGCTTTTGTCATTTAGTCCTCCATCCTTCCATATGTCCGAAGCTGATTGATTTTAGCCAGAAACCTTAAGCACAGACATAAACAGACTCCTGCTTCTGTGTGCAAGTGAGTGTTGTATCTTAACTAGAGTTGAGCAAATTTTTCAATATTCGGTTCGGATTACGATCGGGAAGCGACTATTTTTTTTTTTTAAATATTCGCCAAATATAGCCGAACGCCATAGGAGTAAATGGGATTAGAAATGAGCAAATATGTTCAGAAACGATTGTCAAACATAAATTCGGCATGAACAGGGTGCCAATAAGCTAGGAATATGGCAAATTCGGATTCGGCGATTGTTTACGAACTTATTCTCTCATCTCTGATCTTAACCCCTATCTGCATTCACAGCTACACTGCTCACTAATCCTCAATGTCCTGCAGTTTCTGAACATGTGCAGATAGGAAAGCAGAAATGTTTCATGTATATAATCAATATAAATAAAATTTAAAAAAACAAACAAACTATACTTAAAGAGATGCACCTTGTAATAAAACAACAAACGACACTGTACTCACATTCCCTGGGTCCACTAGTGAGTCTCTACCACTACTCCTGATGCCTGGCATTGGCTGTGGCCTTGACGCTACGTCAACAGTGCTCCAATCATTAATATCATCGCCTCTGAAGAGGGTTGTAGCAATATTGCCAGCATCCCTGCATGGCTCCCCTTCCCTCTGCATGCAGGGATGACGGCATACTCACAGTGTCAGAGACACCGCACTGCACTTGCTCATAGAGCCAGTGCACGTGTCCTGAGTACAGAAGCAGTGCTAAGAGTTACCTGGGGAGCAGGGCAGCAGAGGTGACCAGGCGTGCTTCAGGCTAATAGTGTCAGGATCCAGTCAGTGCTGGAAAGTAAAGATGCATAGGACCTGCGGACACTGAAACTGAATAGTCTGCACGGGACCTATGGTCATGTGACTGCAAGGGGGCGGGGCTTAGCGTCCTGTATTCAGATAGGACAGGACACCATACAAACAACTCAGAGTCAGGCAAAACAGAGGTCACAGCAGTACGGGCAAACGAGGTACAGAGGGACAAACAGACGGGTAGTCAGACAGAGCCAAAGATCATACACAAGAGGGCGACGTGGTACCAAGGGGACGAGCAGAGAGGAGTCGGGTCACAAGCAGAGAGTCATACACGAGAGGTTGCGCAGTACAAGAGGGTCAGGCAGAACTCGTAACAGGGACAGAACCAGATCACAACCGAACAAGCAAGCAAGATATCAGGCACAAGGCACACGTATACAAGAGGTCACTTAACTCAGCCGAGGGCAGGAGTATAACTGACACCGGACCCAGGTCCAGTGAGCACTAAATAGCCTCCTGCTGCCAGAGAGAGGCAGCACAATTAACCCATAGTCTAACCAGGACGGGTCAAAGCGAAATCCCGTCCTGGATCATGACAGTACCCTCCTCTCAATGGGGGGCCACCGGACCCCCAGGTCTCTCAGGGTACTTGGCGTGAAAGGCTCGGATCAACCGATCCGCATGAACTGATCGAGCAGGAACCCACGAGCGTTCCTCAGGACCATAGCCATTCCAATGTATCAGATACTGAAGGGCGCGACGGACCAACCTGGAGTCGACAATTCGTTCCACCTCGTACTCAGCCTGCCCATCTACCAGAACCGGTGTCGGGGAAGATGATGATCCCTCCCCACTGGACCTCACAGGTTTCAAAAGGGCCTTATGGAAAACATTAGGGATCCTTAGAGATGGCGGAAGACTCAACCGAAAAGCCACCGGGTTAACTGCTTCGGTAATTACATAGGGACCTATAAACTTGGGTCCAAGCTTCGCAGAGGAGACCTTGAGCCTTATATTTTTGGTGGATAACCATACCTTATCTCCGACCTGAAACACTGGACCCACGGATCGTTTTTTGTCCGCAAAAAATTTAAATTTGTCCTGGGCCTTCGTAATGTTATTCTGGACCTCCCGCCATACCACCCCCAACCGCTGGATCGTCTCGTCTGCCCCAGGACACCCAGAATTCAAGCGGGAAAATTCTCCAAAATGAGGATGAAACCCATAATTGCAAAAAAAAGGAGATGTACCCGTAGACTGGTTAGTGCGGTTGTTAAATGCAAACTCAGCCAATGGTAACACAGAACACCAATCATCCTGTCGGGCTGAGGTCAAACAACGCAGAATTTGCTCCAGAGACTGATTGGTCCGCTCAGTCTGCCCATTAGTCTCTGGATGGTAGGCGGATGAAAAGGACAGACCAATACCCAACCTCCTACAAAAAGCTCTCCAAAATCTGGACACAAATTGCACTCCCCTATCAGACACCACATTCAGGGGTACCCCATGCAACCGCACCACATGCTCCACAAACAATCTGGACAATGTTTCCGCATTAGGTAGAGCTGCCAAAGGTACAAAATGTGCCTGCTTACTAAACCTGTCCACTACGACCCAGACCACGGTATTACCCTTGGAAGCGGGAAGGTTGGTGATGAAATCCATGGACAGATGAGTCCATGGTCTCTCAGGAATTGGCAGTGGTACCAATTCCCCGGCCGGCCGGTTATGGGGAGTTCTCGCACGGGCACAAACCTCACACGCAGACACATACTCCCCAACATCAGAGGCTAAAGAAGACCACCAGAATATTCTAGCAATGGCCTTCCGGGTTGCTGAGATCCCTGGATGTCCACCCAGAACTGAGTCATGGAACTCCTGGAGGACCTTGAGACGAAACTGAGCTGGCACAAAAAGTTTATCCAACGGCTTAGCTGGAGGTGCAAGAGCCTGGTCTTCTCGTATCTCCCGTTCCAACACATTAGAAACCTCTGCCACCACCACCCCAGGCTGAAGAATGGAGGATGGAGGTTCCAGGGGGGACACCGGATCAAGACTGCGTGACAATGCATCCGCTCTGATATTCTTGGATCCTGGTCGAAAAGTGATCGAGAAGTTGAATCAGGAAAAAAAAGTGACCATCTAGCCTGTCTGGGAGTCAACCTTTTAGCTGACTCAATGTAAGCTAGGTTTTTGTGGTCCGTGATTACCGTTATAGGATGAACAGCCCCCTCCAAAAAATGCCTCCATTCTGCAAAAGCCAATTTTACGGCCAGAAGTTCCCGATTCCCCACATCATAGTTTCTCTCCGCAGGGGAGAACTTCTTTGAGAAAAAGGCGCAAGGTCTTAAATTGGTCAAAGTGGCGGGTCCCTGGGACAATACCGCCCCCACCCCCACCTCTAAAGGCGTCTACCTCAACAATAAATGGTTCAGAGGGGTCCGGTTGGATAAGAACCGGGGCCGACATGAAACATTTTTTCAAAAACTGAAATGCCGCTACCGCTGCGGTTGACCAATTCTTGATATCGGCCCCCTTTTGAGTCATGTCTGTGAGGGGTTTAACCACCTGTGAGAACCCCCTTATGAATTTCCGATAATAATTAGCGAACCCTAGGAAACGTTGCAGACCCTTCAAATCACACGGTTGAACCCACTCGAGAATGGCCTGCACCTTATTAGGATCCATGCGATACCCTTCAGCAGACACGATGAACCCCAGAAAGGACAGTTCCTGAACAAAAAATAAACATTTTTCAAGTTTAGCAAACAGACAGTTCTCCCTGAGCCTTTGGAGAACTGCCCGAACATGACCAATGTGAGTCTGTTTATCAGGCGAGTAGATTAAAATGTCATCCAAATACACCACCATAAAACATCCAATCAAATCGGAGAACACATGATTTATGAAATTTTGGAAGACCGCTGGAGCGTTGGTCAGGCCGAAGGGCATGACCAAATTTTCAAACAACCCTTCAGTAGTGAGAAAAGCGGTCTTCCATTCATTTCCGTCCCGGACTCGGATAAGGTTATACGCTCCCCGTAGATCTAATTTCGAAAACCACTTAGCTCCCGACAACTGATTGTATAAATCAGGAATAAGTGGAAGGGGATAAGTATTACTCACAGTTATTTTATTTAACTCACGAAAATCGAGGCATGGGCGCAAACCACCGTCTTTTTTTTTACAAAAAAGAACCCTGCCGCCACAGGAGAAACAGAAGGACGAATATGTCCCTTACGGAGGCTCTCGGAAATATATTCCTTCATCGCAGCCCGTTCCGGACCCGAGAGGTTATACAGGCGGGCTTTGGGCAATTTAGCACCTGGAACCAGGTCAATGGCACAATCAAATGGGCGGTGTGGTGGTAAAACCTCAGCCTCTTTTTCGGAGAAAACGTCAGTATAATCTATCAGGCACTCCGGAATGCCTTCTAGACCCACGGACGACACAGACACAGAAACAAGACATTTCTCAGAGCAATAGGAACCCCATTTAACAATGTCCCGAGATTCCCAATTAATCACAGTATTATGCAGCCTTAACCAGGGGAAGCCCAACACCAGTCCCGCAGGCAGGTTGTTCATTACAAAACATGAAATACGTTCCTGGTGTAAGGAACTCACTTTAAGGAGAAACTCTTCAGTACAAAACACAATGTCATTCTTAACCAGTGGTGTTTTGTCAATAGCAACAAGGTGAATCGGAGTCTCCAACCTAACTGTCCCTAACTTACACCTGGCCACCAAGTCAGAGTCAATAAAGTTCAATGATGAACCGCAATCCACGAAGGCAGAAGTGGATGTGGAGACACCCCCACAACAAAGTTCCACTTGAAATGACATTTTAGAAAATGCAGAAAAGGGTACCTGAGAGCCTGGGTGACCTCCACGATCATCACCCGGGCTCAGTCGCTTGCTGGTTAGTGGCCGGGAGGGGCAATCCTTTTTCCAATGTCCAGACTCGCCACTGTGAACACAGCATTTTCTCACGTGCCGTTGTCTCCTTTCTTCCTCCTTAAGTTTGATGGTTCCCATCGCCATGATTTTCAATGAAGAACTGGCTCCCCTTCCTTGGGAGAATAATGATGTCTCGGTTTGTATCACTGCCCTTGCCCGTAACCTGCGATCCATTCGGACGGCCTGTGTCATAGCTTCCTCCAGGGCATCAGGTGGGGGGTGGAGAGCCAAGGCGTCTTTCAGATGCTCAGACAGGCCTCTACGGAACAACCCCCGGAGAGCGGCGTCGTTCCAGCAGACCTCAGCAGCCCAGCGTCTGAACTCTGAGCAAAACCACTCGGCTGAGTGTTTCCCCTGACAAACATTCATCAGCCTGTCCTCAGCCATACGCACCCGATCAGGCTCATCATAAATATGCCCCAGGGCCTCAAAAAATGCATCCACAGTCAAACGCTCAGGGACTGTGGTAGGAAGGGAGAAAGCCCAAGCTTGGGGGGCTCCCCTTAACAGAGACATAATGACCCCCACTCTCTGACTTTCATCCCCAGAAGAGTGTGGTCTTAAGGAAAAAAAAAGCTTACAGCCCTCCTTGAAAACTCTGAAGTCATTTTTATCTCCCGAAAATGTATCTGGTAACTTCACTGGAGACTCAGGGGAAATTAATGTAACATCCCGAGCCCCCAATGAAAGAACCCCCTGCACAGTGTCGGCGATCAGCTGCTGAGACTGAGCCAGGACTCTTTGTTCTCCAAAGAGTTTCTGAGACATCTGCATCAGATGCTTAACCTGCTCAGAAAGAGCGTGCATAGGATCCATCACACACACAGGTGAATGGGAGCAGAGAAAAAAAAATGGTATGGGTCAGTTATAATGTCAGAGACACCGCACTGCACTTGCTCAAAGAGCCAGTGCACGTGTCCTGAGAACAGAAGCAGTGCTAAGAGTTACCTGGGGAGCAGGGCAGCAGAGGTGACCATGCGTGCTTCAGGCTAATAGTGTCAGGATCCAGTCAGTGCTGGAAAGTAAAGATGCATAGGACCTGCGGACACTGAAACTGAATAGTCTGCACGGGACCTATGGTCATGTGACTGCAAGGGGGCGGGGCTTAGCGTCCTGTATTCAGATAGGACAGGACACCATACAAACAACTCAGAGTCAGGCGAAACAGAGGTCACAGCAGTACGGGCAAACGAGGTACAGAGGGACAAACAGACGGGTAGTCAGACAGAGCCAAAGGTCATACACAAGAGGGCGACGTGGTACCAAGGGGACGAGCAGAGAGGAGTCGGGTCACAAGCAGAGAGTCATACACGAGAGGTAGCGCAGTACAAGAGGGTCAGGCAGAACTCGTAACAGGGACAGAACCAGATCACAACCGAACAAGCAAGCAAGCTATCAGGCACAAGGCACACGTATACAAGAGGTCACTTAACTCAGCCGAGGGCAGGAGTATAACTGACACCGGACCCAGGTCCAGTGAGCACTAAATAGCCTCCTGCTGCCAGAGAGAGGCAGCACAATTAACCCACAGTCTAACCAGGATGGGTCAAAGCGAAATCCCATCCTGGATCATGACACACAGCCTCCGCATGGTCCCCAGCGTGCTCCTTGGTTCCTGGTGTTGTGCACACCGCAGTTCCCAGTGGAGCGCACTCCCCTGCTCTTAAAGGGGCAGCACACACATATAGTATAGTGCCCCCCGCCAATAGCTGGGAGGCATTTAGTACAAGAGTACACCTGCAAGATGGCTACCAGTCAATTGCTGGGATGCAACTTGTTTAAAAGGCACTCTCCCCAATACAGAAGTGCCAGTCAACCGTGAATGATTAGGTAGCATGGTTGTCTACTAATAAGTTTAGAAGAGTTTTTCTTGTTTTAAAGCCCAGATTGGGGCATATTTACAGCACATTACAGTGCTGTATGTCAGGACTGAAAGGTCCTGATCATATATCATATGGAACAAAGCTGGTGATAGGTTTCTGTTAAGCTCAGCAGTTGTTTAGTTCCTTGGTCCAAAGAGGACATTAAGTAGCCTCCAGCAGGAAACTTTCCATGAGGAAGCAATAGTCTGTCTCTTAAGCGGGAGTCACACATAGCAATCTCGCTAGCGATATCGCTGCTGAGTCACAACTTTTGTGACATAACAGCAATCTCACCAGCGAGATCGCTGTGTGTGACAGCGATCAGCAAGCGGCCCCCCTGCCGGTATCGCTGATCGCTGTAAGAAACCTCTGGACATTTTTTTGGTCACTAGTCTCCCGCTGGCCAGCACGCATCGCTGCGTGTGACAGGCGGGAGACCAGCGATCAGCTGTAAAAAATAGAATTAAAATAAAAAATATAGTTATTCTCACCTTCCGACGTCCCGTGCAGCATTCCCGTCTCTCTCCACGCTCCGGTCCCAGTGATCCTTTGCACAAATGACCGCGAGACTTCGCGCTCCCACGAGACCGTGACGTCTCGTGGTCATTCTCGCAAAGGATCACTGGGACCGGAGCGTGGAGAGAGGCAGGATGGCTGCGCGGGACGTCGGAAGGTGAGAATAACTATATTTTTTATTTTAATTCTATTTTTTACAGGGATGGCAAGCGATGCCGGGCGCTTGGCATCGCTGTGCTGATCGCTGGTGAAGCTGTCTGTGTGACAGCTCACCAGCGATCACATAGCGACTTACCAGCGATCCTGACACCTTGATATCGGTGTCGGTATCGCTGGTAAGTCGCTATGTGTGACTCCAGCTTTAGTTGGATCTTATCAGTACGAGTATAGTTCGCAAATTGATGTGAAAATATGGGTTGAAAGGAATAGCTATGGGCCGACAGCCATCTAAATCTGGCCAGACATTTTGATTAGATACTGTTTGGCTGATATTTCTCTGAAGTATCCCAAACACATGCACACTCTAATCAGCTAATAATGCATGTGCTTTAAATTGGAATACAGAAGCAAGTCCCTGCCAGACTCCAGAATTCCACTGGAATCCATTTTCTCCCTTACATCTAAACTAACCCAAGGTCTATGGCCACCTTTCCATAGATGAGAGTTGGGGACGAGGGACTTGAAATTTATTTACTTTATATGCAAATTGCCTCTTCATAGAGGAAGATGACTAGGACTCTAATATCGCCTAGTAGAAGTAGTGATCCTAAAAGTCAATATCGACCCTTTATCGAGCCTTGCCATATGACTAAGAATAAAAGCCAAATCAGAATCTCATTTGCAGACACAGTGTTGCTGGTATTGCCGCTCGTCAGTGTAAAGTATGAGATATGATATGGCTAGATGAGAGGCTTAAGACTAGGATCTAAAGGGTAAGGTTTCTCCTTTTGGAGAGTGACAAGCCAGGCCTGGCTAAGATTGCTACTTCCAGTAGGTTGCACTAGAGTTCTAGTCCTCTTCCTCTCTGAAGAGGCAATTTTCATATTTAATTTCCCAGAGGAACATACATGATGTATATAAGTTTCCTCATTCTGACATGCCACGCCTGGCCTGTCACTCTCAACAAGGAGAAATAATTATTTTTGCATCACTTTATTCTGAGAGCTATAACTTTTTTATTTTTCCGGTGATGGAGCTATATGGCGGCTTGTTTTTTCCGGGACAAGATGATGTTTTCATTTATACCCCGTTTATTTATATCCGTCTTTTTGATTGCGTGTTATTCCACTTTTTGTTGGCAGTATGATGATAAAGCATTGTTTTTTTGCCTTTTTTTAAAATAGTTTTCACTAAAGGGGTTAACTAGTGGGACAGTTTTATAGGTCGGGTCGTTACAGATGCAGCAATGCTAAATATGTGTACATTTATTGCTTAGATTTTTTTATTTACATTTTATTTATTGATGGAATAATGATTTTTTTATTATTATTTATATTATTATTTTTTAAAATATTTTTACAATTATTTAAAAAAAAATTTGTAATTTAATTCTTAGTTTTACACTTTGTCCCACTATAAGACACTCATTTTGTGCAGGCTGATCGCTTCTATAGCATGCAGAGCTGCATGCTATAGAAGATGTCAGCACTGTAGCTTCTATGCACTAACCTGAGAGACTTCCTGACATGCACTGCGTATGACAGGAAGTGTCTCAGCTCTGGAGACCAGGATGTCATTATGACGACTTCAGGTTTCCATGGCAGCGATAGGGACCTCGCGACATAACGCGAGGTCTCCGATATAAAGGCAGAGGGGCTGTCAGCCCCTCTGCCGGCTCCAGAACGCTGAGATTATGTTTGATCGCAGTGTTACGGGGGTTAAAGTGCCGGGAGCTGTCTGTGACCGCTCCTGACACTTAGTGCCGGGTGTCAGCTGTGAAAATCAGCTGACACCCGGCCATGATCAGCCGCGCTCCCCCATGAGCGCGGCTGATCGCACATGACGTACTATCCCGTCCATGGGCATTAAGTCCCAGGGCACATGGACCGGATAGTATGTCAAATGTCAGAAAGGGGTTAATTGCTTTCTTTTTGTCACTTGTTGCGCCCCTTACAGCACTATTTAGCCATAGTGTTTTCCTCCTATTTCTAGCAAGTTTATGCACATAGGGTATATACTGTGCACAGGTCCTATTCAGGATGCTAATAAACGTCTCCCATTTTCTTTGATCACTTTTATATCTCAGGATATCGTCCCAGTTTATTGCACTAAGATCATCTCTCATCCATTGGAAATTTGCCTTCCTGACATTTAGTGTCTTTGTAACCCCTCTACTACACATCTCATTAAAGGATACATGAAAACTTATTATTTTGTGATCACGATTACCCAAGTGACCCCCAACCCTTATATGTGATGTGGTCTAATATGCGGCATGACCTTAAAAACGCGGCTCATGCTCGGAAACTCTATAATGTGTCTGAATTACAACAATTCTGCAAAGACAAGTGAGCAAAAATTCCTCCAGAGTATTGTAAAACACTCATTACCAGTTATCACAAATGCTTGCTTGCAGTTGTTGCTGCTAAGTGTGGTCCAACCAGATGTTAGGTCTGGGGGCAAAACACTTTCACACAACTGTATTACTAGAACCATCATCACTCCATGAATACATCCCCAAAGCCACCATCAGTACATGAATACGTCACCAGAGGCACCAACCATCAGTTTTGTTGCAAGCAGTATTTGTAGCATGATGGATGTAAAATCCATCATATGTACCCCTTTATCTATAATGGGGTCTGTTTGGTTTCAATTAAGGTGACCAGCACTTGGCAGATACCCTAATGGAAACTAATTGGCTCCCATTATAGTTAAGCTATATTAGCTTCCATGTCCGCCCTTGGGTTTGACATTTAAAATATAGGACATCAGAGATGAATATCACTTTTTGTCTCTCATACTGTGTAAATGGTTTGCAAACAATGAGTGATTTTGTATCTAATTTTGAAATTGAAAAAGCTAACTATTTTAGTGGATGTGGTCATTGGAACTTGTTACGTTACCCATGGGGCGTGGGTACCTTAGGTATCCTGTTATCTTAGTCTCTGAACCATCCCTTTGCTTGGGGAGAGGGGGGCGCCATTTGTTTACTCTGCCTAAGGCACCAAAATACCTTGTCCTGGCCTGTAGCTTAGCCATATGGTGACACTCGGGAGGGAAAGAGCACTATTTGACTCTTAGAGAACACATTTTTGGAGAATAGTTTGCGGACTCCATATACAGAGCCTCTAAGTGCCAAAAAAGCAGAATCTTTCCTCAAGTGACCCCATTTTGAAAATTATACCACTCTGGGAATAATTGTAGTGTGGTGACGATTTTGACTCCATGTGTGTCTTCCAGAAACAAGCAGCAGTGGATGTTGCTGAGTGAAAATTGCAGTACCCAATACATTGTAGTGCCCAGTACTGTACATTGTACACAGCTTTTGCTTCCTGAGACATGCACCCGTAAATTAAGTGGGCTTTCATCGCTACAGAAATGCCAAACATGTGGATGCTAAATGTACTGTAGTTTAGGCACACTGAGGCTCAGAAGGTGGGGGGGCATTTGAGAGCGCAAAATTCGCTGGATTTCTTTTAGAAGGGCAAGGAGCTATAGAGCTACTCCAGAGCCTTTGTGCTACCAGTATCTTGGAAACCCCATATATTTCCATTGACAGATGACAGACATGAGTGGCTACTTTGTTTTATTGTGGATTGCGTTGAAGCTATTATTGGGAACGTTTTCCATAATATTTTCGATCATATTTTTCCCGAGATCTACTCTCAGCACTTACATTGGGGTTTCTAAATCTCTGAATGATGCGATTCAGATTAAACCCCTTTGGGATCAATTCACTATGAGGCAGCAAAGTTACTCTGGACTCTGTCTGACCTCTGTTCAGCAATGTCTTTCTTTTCAGAGGTGCACAAAACTATAGCACGCCTAAAAAGACAGACACCTGTTGTGAATTCTCTCTCTAGCTTCCCTGTGGTGATTACTGAAGATAGTGGAGCTGATCAGATTGAGAGTTCTCTTTCTGGGCTCCCTCGGGTGGTTACTGGAGGTAGTGGAGCTGATCTGATTGACAGAGGCTTGCCACCTGATAATGAGGAAGACGATTGGAGATCTGGGGTTTCTGATTGAGATTTAAGACAGCTGACTCCCTCTATCCCTGCTGGTGATTTTCTTCCTGTGCCTCCTGAGGTCTGATGTCTCCTGCTCTTTCCCTGCATGTTCAGCTAAGTGGTTCATTTGCTATTCTGTTTGCATTTGATCTGGTTTTGTTTATCTCTGCTTTATGCAGGTCAGCTAGCTCCGGCTGGGGCTCTGCTGAATCACCGCCCATATGTTACTGCATGTGCCAGTTTGTTTTGTCCCCTTTTATATTGTAAGAATTTTTTCCCTTCTCCCATGACAGCACCACCAGAGAGATTTATATAGATCAAAGCAAAGGGCTCACCGCTTGTAATACCTTCCTCTCAAAGGACAGGTCAACAGAGGAGGACAGTTTGAGGCGATAGTGTCTATAGAAGGTAGAAGGGGAAGACCATGTGGCAACCTTACATATTTTGTTGATGGACACCTCTGCTTTTTCAGCCCAGGAGGTCGCCACAGCCCTGGTGGAATGGGCTTTCAGATTTCCAGGAATTGGTCTACTGCTAGGGGTGTAGGCTAAGCTAATGGCTTAAGGAGCAATGAGAATGACATCCGCCGCTTCCTCACAAATTTTTCTCAGGACTGCCAGGATCAACATTAATGGGGAAAATGCAGAGGCCAATCCCAAGGGATCTGTAGTGCATCTACCGCGTAGGGTCTTTCTCTTGGGTTCAGGGAATAGAAGCTCTTTGTCTTCCTATTCTTTCTGTTGGCAAATAAATCTATCTCTGGCCGCCCCCAAAGATTCACAATCTGCTGAAAAACAGATGGATCCAGCTCCTATTCCCCGTTTCAAGGTTGTCCGGCTGAGGAAGTCTGCTTCCTGGATCTCTTTCCCCTTTATGTGTAGAGCCAATATCTGTAGCTGATGTTCCTCCATTACCTGGAGAATTTCATGAGTTAGGCCGGTTTCACATTTGCGTTTAGGGCCGCAGCATCGGCCTGCGCACGGCCGCCGCTAAGCCCCCCCCGCCCCGCCTCCTCCGGTAGCTCCGCCTCCGGGCGCATGACGCTGCATGCGTCATGCGTCCCCTATCTTTATCACTGAGGACTGCGTCCTTTTGACGGTGCGCCGACCAGCGCCAAACGCAACCTGTTGCAATTTGGTTGCACTCGGCGCACCGTCAAAAGGACGCAGGCGCCGCCAAACGCATACTGCGCCGACGCTGCGGCCCTAAACGCAAACGTGAAACCGGCCTAAGCCGTATTAGGGGCTGGGATCTTGTGCCCCTGGTGATTGATATAGGCTACAGAAGTTAGATTGTCCGACAATTTTCGAACAAGGCTCCCTTCTAAACGCCGAAGGAACTCTATGACTGCGTTTTTTATTGCTTGGAGTTCCCTGTAGTTTGAGGAACCGTCTGGTCAGTTTCTGACCAGATTTCCTGAATTATATGGCCTCTGAGATGTTCGCCCCATCCTTCCGTGCTTGTTTCTGTCACTATCACATCCAATATTTGGAGGGACCATGGAACGCCCTGCGATAGATTCTCAGGATCTAGCCACCAGGCCATCGAGTCTACTGCTTCCTTGGAGAGCATAATATTCCCTCCAGACGTCCCTCCAGCTTCCTTTCCCCTGCTAGGACATTCCGCTGTAAGGCCCTGGAATGACATTGGGTCCACTGTACTGATGCAATGCATGATGTAATTGATCCTAGAAGAGAGTTATATATATAAGTGCTATAAACCTCTGACTTTTAATCCCACACAAAAGTACCAGGAACAACTGGTAGGAATTTTATCAGAGGCTTTAGAAAAAGGTATCTTTCCCAAGAGACTATTGGACCTATATAAAAACTTGCATCCTAAATTGGCAACATTTTATCTTATTCCTAAAATCCATAAGGATGCTGTGAACCCTCCAGGAAGGCCAATAGCCTCTGGGAATGATAGTCCGTGTGAAACCATTTGCAAAATCGTAGATCATTATTTGAAACTAATGGGGTCTGAATTACCCTCACACATGAAAGATACCACAGCTGCAAATGGGGCACTTGGACAACAAGGTTTTAAATGAAAATATGTTACTCGTGACAGCAGATGTCAAGGCCCTATACACCTCCATCCAACATCATAGCCTAAAAGCATTGAAGTGATTTTTGTAATCAATTAATATCGATAAACCTATGGCTGACCTTTTGGTCACTTTACTGAATTTCATTCTGCCCCACAATGTGTTTACCTTCAACAATAAGATTAATGTACAACAACAAGGTTGCGCCCCCTCATATTTAAGGCTATTGGGAAAGGGAAATTTTCCAAAACTAATCCATTCAAGGCGCTGAAAAAATCTAAAAATGGATTCGTTACATTGATGACGTTCTGTTTATTTTTGAAGGCACTGCTGAAGAATTATCCAAATTGATGGAGAATTTGAATAATAACAATTATAACATAAAATTAACCTTCAAATATGGTAAAACAGTGGAATTTTTGGATTTATTAATCTCTAAAGGTCTTGATGGACACTTAACTACTACCATATTCCGTAAACCCACAGCTACCACTTCACTTCTTGACGCTACATCATCACATCCAAAATCAACAATTAAAGGAATAACGGTTGGTCAATTTTAAGAGTCAAGAGTATCTGTTCTGAGGAAGCTGATTTTTTGGACTGAATCCAAACAGCTGTCAGCATGATTTAAAGAAAGAGGCTATAGTCATCGGATAATTAAACATGGATTTCAGAGAGCGAAAAACACCACAAGAAATTATTATATATAATAGCCCGTCATTGGGAAATTTTATTTACCGATCCCATTTTAAAAAGAATTTTAACCCCATATCCATCAATAGTAGCCAGACGCTCTAAAAATTTATGCGATCGGTTAGTTCATAGTCATTTCGAACCAAGGCAAGAAAAAATGAAAAATATTCATGAAAAGAATGGATTCTTTCCATGTCGGCTATGTAAAGCCTGCGCTAACCTCACTAAATGTAAAAATTTTAAAAACCGTGACGGCTCAAAGGTGTATGAAATAGGAAAATATATTACATGTAGCTCTAGAGGAGTGATTTATCATGCAGAGTGCCCATACGAGAAAATTTATGTCGGCCTCACAAGTAGAGAACTAAAAACAAGGACAATAGAACATTGTTTGGATATAGAGCAAGTAAAAAGCTTCACTGATGACTCTGATCTCAAAAAATCTCCCCCGACACTTTAAAAAGTTCCATCAATGTAACCCCAACTTACTTAAAATTCGAGGGATAGCCTCAGTCATTATGGGTTTCAGGGGAGGAGATTTGGGAAAATTATTAGCAAGAAAAGAAAGCTGGTGGATTTACCAACTTGGATCTCTGGCCCCACAACGCCTTAATGAAAGCTTCGGCTTTGGGGCATTTTTATAGGTCAGCTATGTGGTGTAAAAAGGACATTTAATATTTGATAATAGGGTTTCGATGTATTCTTTTTAGGGACGTCAATTTTATTTTAATGTGTTTTTATGTATGTTAGTGTATGCTTTTATTAATTTTTATATATATTTTTTCTTCTTAGTGTGGGTATACTTGCCTTGCGTGTGATGATGTCACCAGTGTTGGAGGTGGTTAATGCCGGGTGATTAACCTATATGATCTAGAAAAAGAAAAAAAGAAGACATAAAACAATTAATAAGTTCCTCATAAAGATTGGGATTCTTTTGATAAAAGAAGAAATTATTCAATATTTTATGGACTATAATTGTATTCTGCGTCTTGTTGAGACAGCTTTTTTTGTCTTATTGTGAAAGAAAGGAATTCACATCACCAATATAGATTTTTGTTTTGTTGTCACAGATATTTACTGGCCACATGTTGTGTGGCAGTTCTATATTTAATGTATTTTGATAATAACTTTATGGTTATTATACATTATATTTACATATTTATTTCAATGCATGTTTTTTATTTGTTATTTTTTAATTTTATTTTTTCCCTTTTTTTTCTTTATCATTCTCCTTCATTATTTTTTTATTTTTTTACAATTTTTCAAATTCCTTGGTTCTTTTCTTTTGTTTGCAATTTCTTTTTTTCTCATCCCTTTCTCATTAATTCACTTTAAGGCTATGTGCCCACGTAGCGATTCTCATGCAGAATAAACCTGAGCAGAATCGCACACCCTGCTCCCGGGAAAACGCATGCGTCTTTTGACGCAGTTTTGTAAGCGTTTGTCAAGCGTTTTTGCATGCATTTTCCTAAGCGTTTTTGCCCATATAATTGATGGTATGCAGAATCGTGTGCGATTCCGCAAAATTAATGAACATGCTGCATTTTTAAATGCTAAGCGTTTCCGCAGCGGTAAAAAACGCACCATTGGCACAACATGTGGGTTTTCATTAAAAATCAATTGGATGCTTTTCTTAAGCGTTTCTGCAGCAGAAACGCTTGTCTAAAAGCGCTGCAGAAACGCTTAAAAACGCTACGTGGGCACACAGCCTTACTTTTCACTTTTTTATTGTTTGAAAAATGCAGCTCAAATTTTATCTATCACTTATTTATTTGTTCACATCTCTATATATAAAAATAAATGTGTGTGTATCACCAACCAATCATGAAGCATCTTTCATTTCACCAGAGCTGTTCAAAGGAAGCCAAGCTGTGATTGGTTGCTATGACCAACAGTTTTCCTTGCAACCAATCACTAAGCATCTCTCATTTCACCAGAGCGGGTTAAAAGTAGCTGAGCTGTGTTTGGTTGCTATGCGCAAGGTGGGAGAAATCTAGCATCCCCAGGAACATAAGCTCCAGCCATCGTATGTCCCCCAGAAAGGAGCAGTGAGTACATGACAGAAATGAATCCCCCTCTCCCGTGTGGTATCATTAAGTGACACACATGAATGTAGGAAAGTGCACATATTAAATGTCATGTGGATTTAATATTTTCTCACACACACTTTTGTGCCTTATTGATGTGTTACTGTGCTCTGATGCTGTGAGTTTTTTTAAAGTGCTACTTTTCCCCACAATTCACCTGAATATACCCATATACGTAACACGTAATGCTTTTCCCATAACAACCCATTAAATATGATACTATACTGCATACAGATGCTGTACATCCATGAGCAACTCAACCGGACAAATTACAAGTTGACCTGGGATCTTAGTGAACCATGTTTCTGTGCAATTTCACTATTCTACTTTTACTGGCTTTGACGGGATGATGTGGGATATTAGGGATAGTAGTCCGGTAGCTCTGTCTGACGGGATAATGTGGGATATTATAGTGAATGTGGCTATGCGGAATGGGCGGGGCTCTACACTCAGCTTAATATATATAACAATGTGGGATATTAGGGGTAGTAGTCAGGTGGCTTTGGCTGACGGGATGCTGTGGGATATTAGGGGTAGTAGTTCAGCGGCTGTGACGGGATGATGTGGGATATTAGGGGTAGTTGTCCAGTGGCTATGGCTGACGGGATGATGTGGAATATTAGGGGTTTTAGTCCAGCGGCTGTGACGGGATGACATGGGATATTAGGGGTAGTTGTCCGGTCGCTCTGGCTGATGGGACGATGTGGGATATTAGGGGTAGTAGTCTGGCGGCTGTGACGGGATGATGTGTGTTATTAGGGGTAGTAGTCCAGTGGCTATGGCTGACTGGATGATGTGGGATATTAGTAGTCCGGTGGCTCTGGCTGACGGGACGGTATGGGATATTAGGGGTAGTAGTCCGGTAGCTCTGGCTCACGGGATGATGTGGGATATAATAGTGAATGTGGCTATGCGGCGTGGGCGGGGCTATACACTCAGCTTTGCACACTAACTAACCGTAACTGTAGTTAGTTACTATGCCCGGGCAGCACCGAGCTCTTCAGCTAGTATATAACATATTTTTCACTTTTAAATATCACTAATGTAAATCTCTTTATCACCACTAGTGGTAGTATAAAGTTCTATTTGAGTGATGGGACAGCTGTGCAGGGTGGTGCACGTATTCTGGCTGCAAGAAACCCAGCACTGGCAACCGATGATTATAAGGTGTTCATCACCTAAACCGCACCATTAGGGTATGCATTGGAGAGGTGCTGTTACACTGGATCATGGACGCCAGGCTACTTTACAAAGGGTGTGCTGCGTAGCCCGTGCATGCGCCATTATACCCGGCAACAGCTGATGTCATCGTTCAGGGGATTTTTCTCATTGGATGATTTTTTTAACTGCGCGTGCGCACTATTTACTTGATGTCACGGCAGGAAAGTTTTCCATTGGTGAATTTCTTCACTTACGCATGTGCAGTATTAACTTAGCAACTAGTGACGTTATCGCAAGCTATTCTTCTATTGGTTGGATCCCATATTTATACACACACGCCTGTCTATGCAGGACACATCCCCAGAATTAGCTGGGTGAAACGAGCATGGCGGGGCAAGGAAGCCTTTGACAGAGGCACCTTATTTAAAGCCTTTGCACTAAGGTAATATATTTTTTTCTCCATTTAAAAACGGTCATGAGATTTGGTAGATGTTGGTTCCAGTTACAGATCTTGTCTTGCAGCAATGGCAATAGAATTATCAGAAGATTAATATAATGCACTCAAATATAGACAGGATTGATTGGAAAACTACTATTGTGAAACTTGGAACTGTCATGATCCAGGACGGGGTTTCGCTTTGATCAGACTGGGGGTTAATTGTTCCGCCTCTCTCTGGCAGAGGGTGGCTATTTAATGTTCACTGGACCTAGGTCCGGTGTCAGTTATGCTCCTGCCCTCGGCTGAGTTAGTTGACCTTGTGCGTACATGTGCCTTGTGCCTGATATCTTGCTTGTTTGGTTTTGATCCGGTTCTGTCCCTGTTACGAGTTCTGCCTGCACCTTTTGTACTGCGCTACCTCTCGTGTATGACTCTTTGCTTGTGACCCGACTTCTCTCTGCTCGTCCCCTTGGTACCACGTCGCCCTCTTGTGTTTGACCTTTGGCTTTGTCTGACTAGACGTCTGTTTGTCCCTCCTGTGCCTCGTTTGCCCGTACTGTTGTGACCTCCGTTTTGCCTGACTCTGAGTTGTTGTATGGTGTCCTGTCATATCTGAAAGCAGGACGCTAAGCCCCGCCCCCTTGCAGTCACCTGACCACAGGTCCTGTGCCAGCTTGCTAATTTCAGTGTCCGCAGGTCCGGTGCATCTTTACTTTCTGGCGCTGACTTGGACCCTGACACTATTAGTTTGAAGCACACATTGTCACCTCTGCTGCCCTGCTCCACAGGGATCTTTTAGCACTGTTTCTGTACTCAGGACACGCGCACTGGCTCTGTGAGCAAGTGTAGTGCGGTGTCTCTGACATTATAACTGACTCATACCATTTTTTTTTCTCTGCTCCCATTCTCCTGTGTATGTGATGGATCCTATGCACGCTCTTTCTGAGCAGGTGAGACACTTGACTCAGATGTCTCAGAAACTCCTTGGAGAATGAGTCCTGGCTCAGTCTCAGCAACTGATCGCTGACACTGTGCATGGGGTATTCTCATCGGGGGCTCGGTATGTTACATTAGTTTCCCCTGAGTCTCCGGTTAAGTTACCAGATACCTTTTCTGGAGATAATAGGAAATTCAGAGTTTTCAAGGAGGGCTGTAAGCTTTTTTTTTCATTGAGACCACACTCTTCTGGGGATGAAGGTCAGAGAGTGGAGGTCATTATGTCTCTGTTAAGGGGAGCCCCCCAAGCTTGGGCTTTCTCCCTTCCAACCACGGCCCCTGAGCGTATGAATGTGGATGCATTTTTTTAAGCCCTGGGGCATATTTATGATGAGCCTGATCGAATGCGAATGGCTGAGGACATGGTGATGAGTAGAGTTGAGCGAAATGGGTCGAAAAATTTCAAAAGTCGCCGACTTTTGGTAAAGTCGGGTTTCATGAAACGAAGCTCGACCCTAGGGTGAGGTCGGCCACGAGCTCGGCGACTTTAGCGCCAAAGTCGCGCTTCAAAAGTTTGTTTTCCGCCCTTTTTCAGCCAATCAGGAGCCACGGACACTGTGGGCAACATGATGACATAGGCAGGGGTCACCACCATCTTTGAGAAGGGCATGCAAGTGATTGGCTTGCTTTGGGGGGCATCACAGGGAGTATAAAAGGGCGTGCACGCCGACCGCCACGTTACTCATGCTGATCTCAGAATAGGGAGAGCTGCTGCTGCTGCTGATTCTGTAGGGAGAGCGTTAGGCAGGGAAGAAGACACCAAAAACTGCTTCTGCTGCTAGCGATTTTGCCTGTACAACACACCAGTCACTGTGTGTGCAGTGCAAGTGGAGGCTATATTTTGCTGGATCAGCTGTGTTGGTTGTTAGGCTGCCTTATAAGGCTTCCTGATAGCTGCATTGCTGTTTTCCCACTGCTCTGCAAACTGCTTTCTTAAAAGCAATCCAAATTTTTTTTGAGGTACTGAGCGTGCATTTTTTCACACCATACAGCGGTGTACGCTCCTCAGACAGTACCGTGTAATGGCTGTTATCACGGCCACAGTGAAGCTATCTGTGTGTGACTCTGTAAGAATAAGTCGAGGACATGTTCCGTTCTTACAGACCTCCACCTTCTAGTTTTGTCTGTTTTTCAAACAGTTAAGTATATTTGCTGTTTGATCACATTCAAAACTATAGAGAGACAGCGTGTGTCAGTCCGTATACTTAAAAAACACGGAGCTTGACAATTTTACGGACACCGGACAGCGGTGTACGTGCACGCTCCTCTCTCAGTACCGTGTAAGGGCTGTTATCACGGCCACAGTGAAGCTATCTGTGTGTGACTCTGTAAGAATAAGTCGAGGACATGTTCCGTTCTTACAGACCTCCACCTTCTAGTTTTGTCTGTTTTTCAAACAGTTAAGTATATTTGCTGTTTGATCACATTCAAAACTATAGAGAGACAGCGTGTGTCAGTCCGTATACTTAAAAAACACGGAGCTTGACAATTTTACGGACACCGGACAGCGGTGTACGTGCACGCTCCTCTCTCAGTACCGTGTAACGGCTGTTATCACAGCCACAGTGAAGCTATCTGTGTGTGACTCTGTAAGAATAAGTCGAGGACATGTTCCGTTCTTACAGACCTACACTCTAGGGAGATTCCTATTCTGCCCAATTCTATATACACCTTGTAGTTTGTCATACACTAGCCAATTTCTGCCTGTGACATAGCGGTGTGATATTCACTGGGCCTCACACAATCCAACAGTGTCCACAAGTGTGTTCAGAAATTCTACATCTCCCCTGTCCTATAGTGACATTTTTCACACCTACGACATTGAGCCTGTGACATAGCGGTGTGATATTCACTGGGCCTCACACAATCCAACAGTGTCCACAAGTGTGTTCAGAAATTCTACATCTCCCCTGTCCTATAGTGACATTTTTCACACCTGCGACATTGAGCCTGTGACATAGCGGTGTGATATTCACTGGGCCTCACACAATCCAACAGTGTCCACAAGTGTGTTCAGAAATTCTACATCTCCCCTGTCCTATAGTGACATTTTTCACACCTGCGACATTGAGCCTGTGACATAGCGGTGTGATATTCACTGGTCCTCACACAATCCAACAGTGTCCACAAGTGTGTTCAGAAATTCTACATCTCCCCTGTCCTATAGTGACATTTTTCACATCTGCGACATTGAGCCTGTGACATAGCGGTGTGATATTCACTGGGCCTCACACAATCCAACAGTGTCCACAAGTGTGTTCAGAAATTCTACATCTCCCCTGTCCTATAGTGACATTTTTCACACCTGCGACATTGAGCCTGTGACATAGTGGTGTGATATTCACTGGGCCCCACACAATCCAACAGTGTCCACAAGTGTGTTCAGAAATTCTACATCTCCCCTGTCCTATAGTGACATTTTTCACACCTGCGACATTGAGCCTGTGACATAGCGGTGTGATATTCACGGGGCCTCACACAATCCAACAGTGTCCACAAGTGTGTTCAGAAATTCTACATCTCCCCTGTCCTATAGTGACATTTTTCACACCTGCGACATTGAGACTGTGACATAGCGGTGTGATATTCACTGGGCCTCACACAATCCAACAGTGTCCACAAGTGTGTTCAGAAATTCTACATCTCCCCTGTCCTATAGTGACAATTTTCACACCTGCGACATAGCGGTGTGATATTCACTGGGCCTCACACAATCCAACAGTGTCCACAAGTGTGTTCAGAAATTCTACATCTCCCCTGTCCTATAGTGACATTTTTCACACCTGCGACATTGAGCCTGTGACATAGCGGTGTGATATTCACTGGGCCTCACACAATCCAACAGTGTCCACAAGTGTGTTCAGAAATTCTACATCTCCCCTGTCCTATAGTGACATTTTTCACACCTGCGACATTGAGACTGTGACATAGCGGTGTGATATTCACTGGGCCTCACACAATACAACAGTGTCCACAAGTGTGTTCAGAAATTCTACATCTCCCCTGTCCTATAATGACATTTTTCACACCTGCGACATTGAGCCTGTGACATAGCGGTGTGATATTCACTGGGCCTCACACAATCCAACATTGTCCACAAGTGTGTTCAGAAATTCTACATCTCCACTGTCCTATAGTGACATTTTTCACACCTGCGACATTGAGCCTGTGACATAGCGGTGTGATATTCACTGAGCCTCAAACAATCCAACAGTGTCCACAAGTGTGTTCAGAAATTCTACATCTCCCCTGTCCTATAGTGACATTTTTCACACCTGCGACATTGAGCCTGTGACATAGCGGTGTGATATTCACTGGGCCTCACACAATCCAACAGTGTCCACAAGTGTGTTCAGAAATTCTACATCTCCCCTGTCCTATAGTGACATTTTTCACAAATGCGACATTGAGACTGTGACATAGCGGTGTGATATTCACTGGGCCTCACACAATCCAACAGTGTCCACAAGTGTGTTCAGAAATTCTACATCTCCCCTGTCCTATAGTGACATTTTTCACACCTGTGACATTGAGACTGTGATATAGCGGTGTGATATTCACTGGGCCCCACACAATCCAACAGTGTCTACAAGTGTGTTCAGAATTTCTACATCTCCCCTGTCCTATAGTGACATTTTTCACACCTGCGACATTGAGCTTGTGACATAGCGGTGTGATATTCACTGGGCCTCACACAATCCAACAGTGTCCACAAGTTTGTTCAGAAATTCTACATCTCCCCTGTCCTACAGTGACATTTTTCACACCTGCGACATTGAGACTGTGACATAGCGGTGTGATATTCACTGGGCCCCACACAATCCAACAGTGTCCACAAGTGTGTTCAGAAATTCTACATCTCCCCTGTCCTATAGTGACATTTTTCACGCCTGCGACATTGAGCCTGTGACATAGCGGTGTGATATTCACTGGGCCTCACACAATCCAACAGTGTCCACAAGTGTGTTCAGAAATTCTACATCTACCCTGTCCTATATACACCTTGTACCTTGTTTTACATTACTATATAGTTTATGGGATTTTGTGTACATTTTTACCAAAAATGAGGAAGGCTGGTGGAAGAGGCCGTGGAATTGGGCGGGGGTTGCCAGGTGGTAATGATGGTGTTGGTGGTGTATCTGATGGTAGTGGCAAAAGCAAAATAGGACCGAATGCAGGAGGTGTTGAGCCTGCGTTATCGTCTGGTTACACAAGGCCTTGAAGGCTTAATTTTCTAGGAGTTGGCAAACCGCTTTCAAAGCCAGAGCTTCAGGAAAAAGTTTTGGCTTACATTGCTGACTCATCCTCCAGCTCTATCGCCTCCTCTTCTGAAGTTGTAAAAAATAAAAGCACTGAGTCATCATTGGAGGCTCATGTTCATGAACCACACCTTTCCTTGTGTCCTTCACCCCAATCAAGATTGAAGGATGACGCAGGCCATACAACTGATTACTCCATGGAGCTGTTTTCACATACCATCCCTGGGTTATCAAGTGAAATGGTGAATTACCCAGGCCAAGATGAATCTGACATGGAGTGCACTGATTCACAGCCACTGATAGATGATTCTGCTGGTACATTCACTCAGAGCACTACATTGTTCTCGCAGTGTAATGAGCCAGATTCTGACCCTGATGAGACTCAGGTGCCCCTTCCCGCATACTATACCACCATGCACGGTGACACAGAGGAAGGTGCACATGACATTGAAGAGGAGGTGATGGATGACCCAGTTGTTGACCCAGATTGGCATCCATTGGGGGAAGAGGGTGCTGCTTCCAATAGCTCAGATGAGGAGGAGGAGCATCCACAGCAGACATCGACATCGCAACAGCTGTTATCTGGCAGGCCCGGAGCACTCCAAAGACAGGTTCCAAAAATCAAAAGAGTTGCTGGACAGCTTGTCCAGACGGTCAAAATAGCACAGCGTGCTAGGCCGCAAAATGTCTTCCAAAGTAGGAAGAGTGTAGTGTGGCACTTTTTTGAACAAAATCCTCATGATCAGGCCAAGGTTATCTGTAAGAAGTGCGCAAAGACCTTTAGCCGAGGGAAAAATCTGAAAAATTTGAATACAGTTGCATGCTTAGACATTTAACCAGCATGCACTTGCAAGCATGGACACAACACCAAACCTCAAGTACCACATGTGCAACTGATCACAAAGAAGGTAGTCAGCAACACTACATTGTTTCCCCCACTGTAAGCCCACCGGTTAGCACAGCAGCAAATGTTGAGGTGTCGTTGCAAGGCCAAAGCAGTCAGGGAATCCCACTGTTATATCAACGAAAGACTGAATCTAGGCCATCAGAAAGAACAACTCCATCACCATCATCAACCCTCTCTCAGTCCGCCCTGTCCACCGCTACTTCCACCATATGCAGCTCTCAAGTCCAGCTCACCCTCCCAGAGACTATAAGTAGGTCAAGAAAGTACTCAGTCTCTCATCCGCGTACACTGGGTTTGAACGCCCACATTGCCAAACTAATCTCATTAGAGATGATGCCCTATCGGTTGGTGGAAAGCGCAGCTTTCCGCAAACTCATGGCCTATGCAGTACCACGCTATGACTTACCCAGTCGCCACTCCTTCTCTCGCAAAGCCATCCCAGCCCTCCACCATCATGTGAAAGACCGCATTGTCCATGCACTCAAGCAGTCAGTGAGCGGAAAGGTGCACCTCACAACTGATGCATGGTCCAGTCGGCATGGCCAGGGCCGTTACGTGTCCATCACTGCGCACTGGGTTAATGTGGTGGATGCAGGGTCCACAGGGGACAGCGGTGGTGGGACAGTGCTGCCTAGCCCACGGTATAGGAAACAGTTGGCTGTAGGCGTTCGACCCTCCTCCTCCTCCAGAAGCGAAAGCTCGTCCACAGAGCGCAGTCGTACGAGCACTCCATCTGCAGCTGCCACTGTTGCACACGAGGTGTCCCCCTATCGAGCAGCTAGTGGAAAGCGTCAGCAGGCTGTGTTGCAGATGATGTGTTTGGGCGACAGACACACCGCGGAGGTGCTGGCCGAGTACTTTCAGCGACAAACTGAGTCATGGCTGGGCAGTATACATCTTGAGGCAGGCAAGGTAGTTAGTGATAACGGCCGTAATTTTGTGGCAGCCATAGCCCTTTCAAAACTCAGCCACATACCTTGCTTGGCTCACACCTTGAACCTGGTGGTGCAGTGCTTCCTCAACAATTATCCGGAGTTAACAGCCCTGCTCCAGAAGGTGCGAAGACTGTGCGCGCACATCCGCCGGTCGCCTGTACACTCCATTCGTATGCAGAAGCTGCAGCGATTGCTCCACCTTCCCAACCACCGCCTCATTATCGACATGGCAACAAGGTGGAACTCCACCCTGCACATGGTTGAGCGGCTGTGCGAACAGAGGCAGGCCATAATGCATTTGTGGGAGGATACACGGGCAGGCAGTTTGAGGTCAGACATGGAATTGACAGGTGTGCAGTGGTCGAAGCTGAAAGACCTCTGTAAAGTCCTTCAGTGTTTTGAGGAATGCACACGGCTGGTAAGCGCAGACGACGCCATCCTAAGCATGAGCATCCCACTTATGCGTCTGCTCATGCAAACTTTGACGCACCTTAAGGAGCAGGCGTCTGCAGCCAATGTTGATGAGGAGGAAGAGGAGGAGGGAATCCTTGATGACATTCAGCCATTGTCTGCTCAGGGACCTCTCCTGGACGAGGTGGAGGACGAAGAGGAGGAGGAGGATGATGATGGGGATGATTACTTAGGGGAGGAGGATGCATCTCGTGGGGCAAGTGAAAATGTTGGCGTGGCAAGGTCTGGTACAGGGTTTGTGCGTGACTGGAGGGATGTGGATTTGCCAGAAAGTGCTCCTCCAACCAACACTCGCAGTGCATCATTGACAACGGGAACATTGGCCCACATGTCAGATTATGCCTTGCAGATCCTAAAAAGGGACCCCCGCATTGCCAAAATGATGAACGATGACGACTACTGGTTGGCCAGCATCTTGGATCCACGCTATAAAGGCAAATTACAAAACATCATGCCACAGGAGAACCTTGACCTAATATTGGCTAATAAACAAGCAACTCTGGTAAACCGGTTGGTTGAGGCATTCCCAGCACACAGCAGCAGTGATGGTTCTCACACGAGCCGTACGGGCCGGGGGCCGCTGGGCAGAGGTGTTCGTGGTGCACACAGCAGAAGTGGCATTAGAGACAGGGGTTTCATGACAATGTTGTGGACTGATTTTTCAAGTATCGCTCACACAACTGGTAATACTGCATCGATGGAAAGTGACAGGAGACAGCAGTTGTCAACTATGGTTACAAACTACTTTTCCTCCCTTATCCCTTCTCCCGCACAGGTCATTCCCCTTTGACTATTGGGCCGCTAAACTGGACACCTGGCCTGAATTGGCACAATATGCCTTACAGGAGCTCGCTTGCCCAGCTGCAAGTGTGCTATCGGAAAGAGTCTTCAGTGCAGCTGGATCAATCCTGACAGGAAAAAGGACCCGTCTGCCAACCCAAAATGTGGATGATCTAACCTTCATTAAAATGAACCATGCATGGGTTTCCAAGGATTTTGTCCCACCTTCCCTTGATGACACATAGGTTGCCAGAAAAATGGCTTGCTTTGGTCCTCCTCCTATTCCCCTATTCCGCGAACTTGACCTATTTCGCCTTTTGCAGCAGCTGAATGTCCCACATCAACATATGCCACTTTGTAAACCGCCCTAACTGGGCTGCCCCCCCCATGGCCGAGGTCACCACCTAGCGCACGAAACCGTGCGAGTGCCGTTGCCCTGGACAGGTGGGTAGGCCGACTCTTGGGCGCGGGCACTGGCACAGGGTCCCTCATAGTGCAATCAAGTGTCTCTGACGGTGGTGGTGCACACCCGCCGTCAGACACACCGCCGTACTATGAGTGGCCCAGTGCCAGTACCGACGCCCACGAGTGTGCCCCCCTTGCTTGGGCAGGGCCCCAGCATTTGCAATGTTTACCTCTCCCTGCTCCTCCGCTGTGTAGTCTGGGCTGTCAAATCCGTCACTGGGAGTGCCACTACAAATTGATTGAACTGAAAGATGATGGTTAAGATGTAGCTATGCCCTGTCCTGCTGGCCGGGCTCTAGCTCCAGATGATCAATGTCTTCCATTTCTTATGGACATCGACTCACAATGACATGCAGTGGTGGTTTATCATCAGCTTTCACAGTTTTCCTACTCACAAACGTGTGACATTCCGGCGCACATTTTAAAATGTGCCCTCTCATGCCAATCAAATAGAATCGCCTACGGCCTGTGGCTTCTGTCTTTTGCACTCCAAAGTTACGTGACAGATCATGATAGCCAGTGAGCACCATGTTTACATCGCTCCCTGTGATAAAAATTTGATTGAGATGAGTAACAGTGATGGAATCAACGGAAGTGTGATGCAGCAAGACTTTATTCCCAAAAAAATGTTTTCACTGTCTCAACACACAAATTGAGGGTCAGCATCGCCTATGAGAATTGTGACGGAAGTTTTTCCCGTGAATAGTAATTCCTTAATTTCTGCAATCACTTGTCTTTATGTCAGTAATTGTATGCATCTCATTTCCTATTGCGGAGAGGCTGGACTGTATTACTGAGACAGAAATATATATGAAGATTTAAAAATAACACCAAAAGTATATAGTTGTGCACGCCTCAAATGCATTTCCTTTTTTTCACTTTTTAGATTACTGTGTAATCCATACTGAGAACACGGAGATTTTACATGTTTAAACTATGCTATATATACCTGCTATCCAGTGATAAAGTACCCTTTCTCAACTTTGTACAATCTGGTCAAATCCATACTGGGCCTGAGAACATCTGAGTCTGCCTCCTGATCTTTAGACATATATTTTTAATGTGTAAACTAGGCTACATATATACGTGTTATCCGGTGAAACTGTACCCTTTATCAACTTTCTACAATGATAGTGTTAATAGTGTAATATTTGTAGCACTTTATGGCTAAACCAAGGAATAGCAACTATAATTGTCTTTGAAATCTCAAGGTTGATCTCCATGTAGGAGATTACATTATTGACAGCACTAAGCACTTTTTTTGTTATATGAGATATATTCAAGAGTAATTATGGCACTATAGCATTTTATTTTGATTTATGAGCAAATTTCTATTTATAATTTCTTTTACTTGTATTTCCACTTTAATCTTTTAATGTATAAAGTTGGATAAATATGTCCGGTACCTTCCCTTCTGCTTTTAAACATGCCACAATCACGCCTATCCTTAAAAAGCCAACCCTTGACCCAACCGCTATGTTCAGCTATCGCCTAATATCAATGCTCCCATTCGCTTCCAAACTCCTGGAGCAGCATGTCCACGCTGAACTTTCCTCCCACCTCTCATCTAACTTGCTCTTTGACAATCTACAATCTGGTTTCCGCCCCCATCACTCCACGGAGACAGCCTTGACCAAAATTACTAACGACTTACTTACAGCCAAAGCAAACGGACAATACTCCTGCTTCTAGACCTGTCCTCTGCATTCGACACAGTTGACTACTGCCACGTACTACAGATCCTCTCCTCCTTTGGCATCAAAGACCTCACCCTATACTGGATCTCCTCATACCTTTCCAACCACACATTCAGCGTCTCCCACTCCCACACTACCTCCTCATCCCACCCTCTCTCTGTTGGAGTCCCTCAAGGCTCTGTTCTAGGACCCCTACTCTTCTCAATTTATACCCTTGGCCTGGGACAACTCATAAAGTCCCATGGATTCCAGTATCACCTTTATGCTGACGAGACACATATCTACCTCTCTGGCCCAGACGTCATCTCTGTGCTGTCCACAATCCCGGAGTGTCTATCAGCCATATCCTCCTTCTCCTCTCGCTTCCTCAAGCTCAATGTGGACAAATCTGAACTCATCATCTTTCCTCCATCTCACAGATCTTCCTTACCAGACCTATCTATCACAATTAATGACATCACGCTTTCCCCAGTACCGGAAGTCCGCTGCCTCGGAGTAACCCTTGACTCTGCCCTGTCCTTCAAACCACACATCCAAGCTCTTTCTACCTCCTGTCGCCTCCAGCTCAAAAATATTTCCAGAATCCGTCCTTTCCTCAACCCTCAATCTACTAAAATGCTTGTGCACGCCCTCATCATCTCCCGCCTCGACTACTGCAACATCCTTTTCTGTGGTCTCCCTGCTAACACCCTCGCACCTCTCCAGTCCATCCGTAACTCTGCTGCCCTACTAATTCATCTCTCTCCTCGCTACTCCTCTGCTTCTCCCCTCTGCAAATCTCTTCACTGGCTTCCATTCCCTCAGCGTATCCAGTTCGAAAATAACTAATACTGACCGACAAGGCCATCTATAACCTGTCTCCCCCATATGTCTCTAAACTAATCTCCCAATACCTTCCCTCACATAATCTCCGGTCATCCCAAGACCTCCTTCTCTCCTCCACATTTAGTCGCTCCTCACCCAACCGCCTCCAAGACTTCTCCCGAATAGCTCCCATCCTCTGGAATTCTTTGCCCCAACATGTCCGACTATCAACCACATTCGGATCCCTCTGACAGAACCTGAAAACCCACCTCTTCAAGAAAGCCTACAGCCTGCAATGACCCCACTACCTCCTCACCACTACCGGAGATATCACCTCAACCAACACCGGAACTGCTGCAACCCACCAACCTACTGTCTCCTTCCCCGCCATCCTGTAGCATGTAAGCCCGAAAGGGGAGGGTCCTCTCCCCTGTGTACCAGTCTGTCATTGTAAGTTTGTTTACTGTAAGTGATATCTGTAATTTGTATGTAACTCCTTCTTATGTACAGCACCATGGAATCAATGCTATATAAATAAATAATAATAATAATAATAATAATAATAATAATAATAATAATAAATATGCCACTCAAATAGCCATATGTGGACCTCCAATAGCTTCTGTTTTTCCAGTACTTTTTCCTGTAAATTTCTTAATATTTTTAAACTTGATACTAATAAATTGATTTATTTTAATTGAATTTTTTTGTCACTTCAAATAATTTTTTGTTTCCTCTTATGAGGTATATATACAAAAAAAATAAATGGTTAGATTTCTTCCATTCCTTGTTAATAAGCATCTTGATGCTTTCATTAACCGGAAAGGAATGCCTCTACCTCTGACTCAAGCCCCCAAACATTATGTCCTGAACTGTCTTGGTTGACTTGGGATCAGAAATGCCCATAGTGGACCTTATAGCTCTAACCAATCTGTCAGTATCCTCCGTTAGGAAACAGGGCCTACCCCCCGTGTCCTCATCTTAGGAGGATTAGGATTACTCCGCCGGGTCCGAACTCTCCCCCCCCGAGCTCCACCCATCCTTCAGACTCTGACAACAGTGGTTCTGGCTTCCCCTTTCCTCTTTGCCCCATCAGGTTTTTTTAAGGACTCCTGCACCTCCGATCTAATGATGGTCTTTAGATCCATAGCAAACCTGGGGGTCTCCTCTGAGAATGTCTGCCGTATACACCCAGGGCAGAGTCTCTTCTTATAAGAGCTGGGTAGATCCCCCTTGCACAGGGTGCACTCCCTATTATTTTGCTTGGAACTGCACTTCAAGGGTCTTCCCTATTAAGGAAAACAGAGAGAAAGGAGGCCTGTTTCAGTATATGGCTCATCCATGTCCAGATGCTGCAGGAATTGCCACCATCTTCCTGGACACTTACCTTTAAATATCGGGTGGCCCGGCCTCCTCCGTCTCCTGAGGTTTTAAACTTGGCGTGCTACGCCAACGGGACACGCCGGATCTCTTCCTGCGACCCGCGCGTGAGTAGACACGAGCAGCCTCGCTTTCTGGTGCACTAGGCTCCAGGCCATGCTGGCTCCCACCAGCGTCCCCGACCGTGCGCAGACCCAGAAGCACGTCCCGGCACACATCGCTGGGACGCTCTGCAATCCCCAGCGCACGCAGACCTGGGACCCATGTCGGCAGGACACATTTGCACAAGAGGTCTCTGCCTGCACGGCGTTGCTCCAACCTCCCGGTCAGCGTTACCTCACCCACGGACAGCATCCTGAGGTCCCGGACACCCTCCATTGTAAGGGTACCGCTTCCTTCTGCAGGTTCCCACGAGGACAGAAACCGAACTGATGCGGTGGAGAGGTACCGCCTTTTTATTAAGTAGGTTTCCTGTCCTGGTGGGCAGATACCTTCTCTCAGGTGGTGTTGTCATGGGAGAAGGGAAAAAGAGAATTATTTTGCATTGCAATACTCTGAGAATTATAGCTTTTTTATATTTCTGCTGACGGAGATGTCAGGTGGCTTATTTTTTGCGGGACAGGATGACGTTTTCAGCTATACCATTTTTATTTACATTTGTCTGTTTGATTGCATTTTTTTATTCTTTATTATGTGATTTTTTTTCCTTAGTCCCTGTATGAGACTTTAACTTTTATTACTCTGATCACTGTTACACTGACAGAACACCATTTAGACCATGCTCCTGGCATGGTCTAAATAGGCTACCATACCTAACAGACCTGGAGGTCATCATTTGACCTCAGGTTGCCATGACTATGATACGTCACGACAGTGCCAATCTGGTGGGCGAAGGAGTCCCCTCCATCTACTAACCTTCCAATACTGCGATTACTTTTGATCAAGGCATTTAGGGGGTAAAACAGGCAGAGGGAGTGTGGACACCGCCCCTGGTTGTGACAGCCAGAGCTCACCTATCACCGGCAAGTGTGCAGGCATTGCTTTTGTGCCCGCACCATTGCTATGACATAATTATACGTCATATATGTCGGGAAACCCTTCATGTCAAATGTCATAAGGGGTTAATAATCGATACACTTGTTTAAAATAAATCCCCAGGTTATTTTTTCAAATTGTGAAAGCTATATCTTTTTTTTTTTTTTTCCGTTAACAAAACTGTGGGAAGGCTTGTTTATAGTCGATACCATTTGGGGATAAATATGACATTCTGATTACAAAAAACGTAGTAAAAAGCAAAGTAGATGACAATTGTTTTTTTTTTGTTTGTTTTTACTACATTTTGCAGAATAAAAACACATCAATAAGAACAAAAAATGTGTGTTGTTGCATTCAGAGACCCAGAACATTTTTATTATTTTCTAATGACAGATCTGCAAGTATGCTTATATACCGTAATTATTTTGCTTTATTCTTTTAGTCCCACTATGGCACTTGAACATGCCATCACTTGTATAATACACTGCAATGTTGTTTTGTTGCTTGTCATCTTGCATATCATTTTATCTCAGAGCCCAAAAGGAGTACTAAGAGTGCATATTGTTTGGTGTTATTGGGTTACCAGAATCCTGCCAACTGACAAGATACAATTGAATGTAATATATGTGACACTAGCATAATTAGAGTCCTATCGGCCCTGGTACAAAATTTGAACTTGGCTCCCTACTTGCATTTTGGTTGTATGGGCCATTGTAGCATTCTAGATCTTATAAAGACATGTGTTCGGCTCCATGTAATAATGTCCTCCATCCTTGACCCCTTCCTGTAATAATGCCCCCTCTCCTGAGCCCCTTAATGTAAAGAACATCATTCATCCTGGGTCCCTTCATGGTATAATGTCAACCATCCTGCACGTCATATTTAAAAAACAAAACCTACCTTCCCCTGTTGCCATGATGTGCGGCATCCTCTTCTATAGCTGGCGCAAAGGCTTGAAGCTAAATTCAGAGTGTCCGCCACAGGTGGGCATGCTGAGGACAGCTGCTAGCCTCCGATTGGCTAGCAGCATATATTGCGGTGCAAGGAGCAGGTGGCTCTCTGCACCACTATACATTTCAGCTGGATGTGCCTCCTCGGAATCACATTCAGCTGAAAGATGCATCAGCAGGCCCCCTCGTACATGGGCCTGATTGCAGTCACATCCTCCGCAATCACAATTTTTACATCCCTGATATAGGCTGGTAAATGGTGGTAAATTCATCTAGCCCTCAATCTACAGCCTAGATGAATATTATTGCGTCCAAAATTTTACAGTGCTATATATGCATACATGAACATGCTGTACATCTACGAGAAGCCTTTTCAGACAGTGTTGTAAGAAAAGCCAGATATTTTACAAAAGGAGAATCTTCCAGAGTCTTATAGCGTACATAAAATAATTTAAACAATTAGTTGAATGAATTGTAAAGTTTCTTATTTTACGCTCAAATGAATAAGGGAAAATTCTGAATACAGTTTTTAGTGCATTTATCGTACCCGAAAGAGAACTTAATAGTGAACAGAATGAGATAAAAATGCTCCCTTTCAGAAGCATAAATGTGAATAAGCCACATTACGGGTATGTACTTGCACTATCCTTTTGACACGCTGAGATTCTATATGGCCTGGCTTGATATTTTTCTCTGCATATTTTAGGATGTCACTATTTATGGTACTATCACTAATTTTATGGGGCTATGCCAAAGCGGATGTTTAACCATGAATAAACTAGCTACAGGACTCAGATAATTTATTTTTTTGTGGAATTTATCATTTGCATTTTATATTGATGAACTCTAGTAAAATATATATATATATATATATATATATATATATATATATATATATATGTCGTAGCTGTTTTCGTTCTGACCAAAGTCAGGTCTGCCAGATCACCAGTGAGGCCGAATTAGGAGCTT
The DNA here is from genome assembly GCF_039654945.1 of Dendrobates tinctorius. Lineage (NCBI taxonomy): Eukaryota > Metazoa > Chordata > Amphibia > Anura > Dendrobatidae > Dendrobates > Dendrobates tinctorius. Next base: position 23,378,926 of record NW_027361827.1, on the reverse strand, counting down.
ACGCCCTTAATTTACAAGCGCTTGGAGACAAAAGAGACTGCACACGGGCCATGTGCAAATCACTTTATCTGACGTAATGAAACACAAGGCAATCTTTTATACCATTTACAACTATATGTAATTCTATGGAGCTCATGTGGCCCCCACCATCATTTCAGGGTCAAACATTGTTTATAATGTACCCAGAAAACGTTGTGGCTGACTATTGAGAACATATATGATAAGAAGCATATTTCCCTTGAAGAGGAGACAGCCAAAACTGCAGTGTCATAAGAATAACTGAAAGGCAAAAGGCAAATGAAGAATTAAAGGCAATTAGGCATTTAAAGGCAAACCATTAACGCTTCTATATCAATTTCCCCCTTTTGTAAATGGTATAACCTTTGCCCCAGGGTCAGCTGATGTCCACAAAGGAGCTACTGTCTCATGGGTCTAGTACCCATAAGGGGGCTTCCTACCTGCTTCGCCCATCCACCCTCAGTGTGGAATCTCACTCTCCCCATCAGCAATGGCTATCTGGGTTCTATGATACACTACATAAGGTTCAGCCTTAGATTCTTTTTTCATGCATAGATTATTCAGTAGCTTAAGTATTACATATATTAGCATTTTTACGGCTACATCAAACAATAAGCAAAACAATAAAATTTGCATACAAGTCTGTACAATGCCAAAAATCCATCCTGCTACGCCATTACACCAATTTGCTGGATTAAAAAAAAGAATGTGTTACCTCACCAGGAGTCTCTGTTTGCACTGTGTTGTTTTAACCATTGGTCTCTACGTTCACCTATTTTGTCTATACTGGCCCTGATCTGGAGATTGCCAGCAGGGTCGATATAATTACAACAGGTGGGACCAATTATTTTACATATTCCTCCTTCACATTTGTACCTTAGGCCGCGTTATATTAAACTGAAACCAGGGATTAGAGGCCCATGCGATTACAGCCAATAAGGCAGATATATCAGGGGGTACATCTTTTCCCCAAAACCTTGAGTCCAAGTCTCATTGTGTATGCAGTGTGGGGTGAATACCTCCCATGGCTCCAGAGGTAAGGCTAAGTATGGCATAGTCCTTGCAGATACTGGACTGTGTGTACAGATCCAACAGTCTTTCGGTTTCTGTCCTTCCATGTCCTTTATGAGAAGAGCATGATGCCGAATAAGTTTGTTGTCCCAGTCAACATTTAAGAGCTTGTCCTGTGTCTCTGTAGAGTGCAGTAACCCTGCCACTGCCAGCAAGGTGATTAGGAGAACAGTCATTCTGCTGTTGAAAGGACCTTCTTGCAGTGACTGGCATGGATCCAGGTGGGCTTTCCCTCAAGTTTTTACTGAGGTGGATGTGGTCAGCTGGACTTGGAAGGGGCCGTCAAATCGTGGGTCCAGGCTCCTTCTCATGTGTCTGCGTATAACCACCCAATCACCTGGATTCAGCTGATGCACATCTGCACTGGCATTAGGATCTGGAATGGATGAAAACTCATGTTTATGCACCACATTAAGTCTTTTCTGCAAGGCCTGGACATAGGCTGTCCTAGCACCGTGTTGCATTTGTAGCACCTGTGGGAAGTACAGACCAGTCTTTGGTGCACTACCAAACAGCACTTCAAAGGGAGACAAGCCTGTCTTTCTATTTGGAGTGTGTCTGACTGAAAAGAGTGCAAGAGGCAAGCACTCTACCCAGCTCTTTCCTGTGTCTGCCATGGCCTTTTGAATTTTCAGTTTAAGTGTCCCATTTAGTCTTTCCACTTTCCCACTACTTTGTGGTCTATATGGTGTATGAAATGCTTGCTGTACACTGAGGTGGATGTGGTCAGCTGGACTTGGAAGGGGCCGTCAAATCGTGGGTCCAGGCTCCTTCTCATGTGTCTGCGTATAACCACCCAATCACCTGGATTCAGCTGATGCACATCTGCACTGGCATTAGGATCTGGAATGGATGAAAACTCATGTTTATGCACCACATTAAGTCTTTTCTGCAAGGCCTGGACATAGGCTGTCCTAGCACCGTGTTGCATTTGTAGCACCTGTGGGAAGTACAGACCAGTCTTTGGTGCACTACCAAACAGCACTTCAAACGGAGACAAGCCTGTCTTTCTATTTGGAATGTGTCTGACTGAAAAGAGTGCAAGAGGCAAGCACTCTACCCAGCTCTTTCCTGTGTCTGCCATTCCCTTTTGAATTTTCAGTTTAAGTGTCCTATTTAGTCTTTCCACTTTCCCACTACTTTGTGGTCTATATGGTGTATGAAATGCTTGCTGTACACCATACCTGCAGATCAGTTCTTTCATCAGTTTGTCTGCAGTCATTTTAGCATTTGCACATTTTACCAAATAGGCTTCCGGCCAACCAAAGAAGAGATCTACACATACTAGGACATTTGCATATTCTCCTACCTTGGTAGCTGTATGTAGTCAATCTGCAGTCTCTGAAACGGGTAGAGAGGCCTAGGTGTCGCTTTCTTAGGGACTGTTTTACCTGGGTTGTGCTGTGCACAGATGAGGCATGATTGTACAAGGTTCGCGGCTGCGTAACTGAAACCAGGAGCGATCCAGAAGGTATCTACCATGGCACACATGTGACTTTTTGAGGCGTGAGTGGGGCCATGTGTTGCTTGCGCCATGATTGGGAACAGGGACTTAGGTAGGCACAATTTATCCTTATTCTCCCATACTCCATTTGAGATCAGCTCAGCTCCCAGTCTCCCCCGGTGTACCTTCTGTTTGGGCAGCCTTGCCTTTTGCTGGAGGGATTTCAGTGTGGCTGGAATACGCTGACTCCCCGACACTGTCCACTGCTCTCCAGGCCGCCTTGCTGCTACTTTAGCAGCCTTGTCCGCCCTTCTGTTGCCCTCTACCTCCACGGAATCACCTTTTGTGTGTGCTTTTACCTTGACAATGCCAACCTGGACTGGTAACATCAATGCCTCCATCAATTGTTTCACCAGCTCTGCATTCTTAATGGGCTTACTGGCTGATTAGCGACTTTACCTGCAGCAGCTCTACACGCCTCAGTGAGTGCCTTCAACTCTGCCTCCTGTGCCGACATGTGAGGAGGGAGTGGTTCAGCTCGGATTACCTCATGCGAGGATACTACTGCATATCCAGTGTAGAATCGTTCATCCTGGTGGTATCTGGAGCCATCTACAAAAAACTCAAAATCTGCATTAGGAACAGGTTTTTTCATGAACGTGTGTAAAACCCACTGTCTCCTGACTCATCAGTTCTATGCAGTCATCTTCATGCGTCATGTCAAAGTATTCTTCCTCACTTGCCAATACGGTCACTAATTCCCCCTTTTCAGGAGGGTGGCTGGATTCAGAACATTACACCTTTTGAGGGTGACATACTCAGGAATTAGCAGAGCACATTCAAGTCGGAGCTGTCTGGCCATAGACAGATGTTTTGGGTTGAGCTTGTAAGAGAATGGAATGGATGTCATGTGGGGAATAAATTGTCAAAGGAAACGTCAGTGTGATCTCACATGCCTTTCCTAGTAGTAGTGCAGCTGCTCCTACCGCAAGGACACACTTAGGTGACCCTCTGATCACTGGGTCTAATTGTGCTGAGTAGTACGCTATTGGTCTCTGTTTCCCTCCATGTTGTTGTGTCAGTACTGCGGTAGCATGTCCTCCCTGCTCTGTGCAAAACAAGAAAAATGGCTGGTCATAGTTTGGAATGCCTAAGGCTGGGGCTGACACAATGAGCAGTTTGAGAGAATGGAAGGAATCAATTGCTTCTTGAGTGAGATCATAGGGGTCTGATGACAAGCAGTCATAAAGTAGTTGCATCATTTGTGAAGCAGACCTTGTCCAAGGCCTGCAGTAGGTCACCAAGTCTAGGAAATTGCGCAGATGCTGATGTGACCTGGGTAGAGGGAGATTTTGAATTGTCTGTTTTCTGTCTTCAGTCAGGTGTCTTGTAC